>NW_028233361.1:0-10000000 GCF_057557595.1 Rhyacophila brunnea
ACCTAACCTAACCTAACCTAACCTAACCTAACCTAACCTAACCTAACCTAACCTAACCTAACCTAACCTAACCTAACCTAACCTAACCTAACCTAACCTAACCTAACCTAACCTAACCTAACCTAACCTAACCTAACCTAACCTAACCTAACCTAACCTAACCTAACCTAACCTAACCTAACCTAACCTAACCTAACCTAACCTAACCTAACCTAACCTAACCTAACCTAACCTAACCTAACCTAACCTAACCTAACCTAACCTAACCTAACCTAACCTAACCTAACCTAACCTAACCTAACCTAACCTAACCTAACCTAACCTAACCTAACCTAACCTAACCTAACCTAACCTAACCTAACCTAACCTAACCTAACCTAACCTAACCTAACCTAACCTAACCTAACCTAACCTAACCTAACCTAACCTAACCTAACCTAACCTAACCTAACCTAACCTAACCTAACCTAACCTAACCTAACCTAACCTAACCTAACCTAACCTAACCTAACCTAACATAACCTAACCTAACCTAACCTAACCTAACCTAACCTAACCTAACCTAACCTAACCTAACCTAACCTAACCTAACCTAACCTAACCTAACCTAACCTAACCTAACCTAACCTAACCTAACCTAACCTAACCTAACCTAACCTAACCTAACCTAACCTAACCTAACCTAACCTAACCTAACCTAACCTAACCTAACCTAACCTAACCTAACCTAACCTAACCTAACCTAACCTAACCTAACCTAACCTAACCTAACCTAACCTAACCTAACCTAACCTAACCTAACCTAACCTAACCTAACCTAACCTAACCTAACCTAACCTAACCTAACCTAACCTAACCTAACCTAACCTAACCTAACCTAACCTAACCTAACCTAACCTAACCTAACCTAACCTAACCTAACCTAACCTAACCTAACCTAACCTAACCTAACCTAACCTAACCTAACCTAACCTAACCTAACCTAACCTAACCTAACCTAACCTAACCTAACCTAACCTAACCTAACCTAACCTAACCTAACCTAACCTAACCTAACCTAACCTAACCTAACCTAACCTAACCTAACCTAACCTAACCTAACCTAACCTAACCTAACCTAACCTAACCTAACCTAACCTAACCTAACCTAACCTAACCTAACCTAACCTAACCTAACCTAACCTAACCTAACCTAACCTAACCTAACCTAACCTAACCTAACCTAACCTAACCTAACCTAACCTAACCTAACCTAACCTAACCTAACCTAACCTAACCTAACCTAACCTAACCTAACCTAACCTAACCTAACCTAACCTAACCTAACCTAACCTAACCTAACCTAACCTAACCTAACCTAACCTAACCTAACCTAACCTAACCTAACCTAACCTAACCTAACCTAACCTAACCTAACCTAACCTAACCTAACCTAACCTAACCTAACCTAACCTAACCTAACCTAACCTAACCTAACCTAACCTAACCTAACCTAACCTAACCTAACCTAACCTAACCTAACCTAACCTAACCTAACCTAACCTAACCTAACCTAACCTAACCTAACCTAACCTAACCTAACCTAACCTAACCTAACCTAACCTAACCTAACCTAACCTAACCTAACCTAACCTAACCTAACCTAACCTAACCTAACCTAACCTAACCTAACCTAACCTAACCTAACCTAACCTAACCTAACCTAACCTAACCTAACCTAACCTAACCTAACCTAACCTAACCTAACCTAACCTAACCTAACCTAACCTAACCTAACCTAACCTAACCTAACCTAACCTAACCTAACCTAACCTAACCTAACCTAACCTAACCTAACCTAACCTAACCTAACCTAACCTAACCTAACCTAACCTAACCTAACCTAACCTAACCTAACCTAACCTAACCTAACCTAACCTAACCTAACCTAACCTAACCTAACCTAACCTAACCTAACCTAACCTAACCTAACCTAACCTAACCTAACCTAACCTAACCTAACCTAACCTAACCTAACCTAACCTAACCTAACCTAACCTAACCTAACCTAACCTAACCTAACCTAACCTAACCTAACCTAACCTAACCTAACCTAACCTAACCTAACCTAACCTAACCTAACCTAACCTAACCTAACCTAACCTAACCTAACCTAACCTAACCTAACCTAACCTAACCTAACCTAACCTAACCTAACCTAACCTAACCTAACCTAACCTAACCTAACCTAACCTAACCTAACCTAACCTAACCTAACCTAACCTAACCTAACCTAACCTAACCTAACCTAACCTAACCTAACCTAACCTAACCTAACCTAACCTAACCTAACCTAACCTAACCTAACCTAACCTAACCTAACCTAACCTAACCTAACCTAACCTAACCTAACCTAACCTAACCTAACCTAACCTAACCTAACCTAACCTAACCTAACCTAACCTAACCTAACCTAACCTAACCTAACCTAACCTAACCTAACCTAACCTAACCTAACCTAACCTAACCTAACCTAACCTAACCTAACCTAACCTAACCTAACCTAACCTAACCTAACCTAACCTAACCTAACCTAACCTAACCTAACCTAACCTAACCTAACCTAACCTAACCTAACCTAACCTAACCTAACCTAACCTAACCTAACCTAACCTAACCTAACCTAACCTAACCTAACCTAACCTAACCTAACCTAACCTAACCTAACCTAACCTAACCTAACCTAACCTAACCTAACCTAACCTAACCTAACCTAACCTAACCTAACCTAACCTAACCTAACCTAACCTAACCTAACCTAACCTAACCTAACCTAACCTAACCTAACCTAACCTAACCTAACCTAACCTAACCTAACCTAACCTAACCTAACCTAACCTAACCTAACCTAACCTAACCTAACCTAACCTAACCTAACCTAACCTAACCTAACCTAACCTAACCTAACCTAACCTAACCTAACCTAACCTAACCTAACCTAACCTAACCTAACCTAACCTAACCTAACCTAACCTAACCTAACCTAACCTAACCTAACCTAACCTAACCTAACCTAACCTAACCTAACCTAACCTAACCTAACCTAACCTAACCTAACCTAACCTAACCTAACCTAACCTAACCTAACCTAACCTAACCTAACCTAACCTAACCTAACCTAACCTAACCTAACCTAACCTAACCTAACCTAACCTAACCTAACCTAACCTAACCTAACCTAACCTAACCTAACCTAACCTAACCTAACCTAACCTAACCTAACCTAACCTAACCTAACCTAACCTAACCTAACCTAACCTAACCTAACCTAACCTAACCTAACCTAACCTAACCTAACCTAACCTAACCTAACCTAACCTAACCTAACCTAACCTAACCTAACCTAACCTAACCTAACCTAACCTAACCTAACCTAACCTAACCTAACCTAACCTAACCTAACCTAACCTAACCTAACCTAACCTAACCTAACCTAACCTAACCTAACCTAACCTAACCTAACCTAACCTAACCTAACCTAACCTAACCTAACCTAACCTAACCTAACCTAACCTAACCTAACCTAACCTAACCTAACCTAACCTAACCTAACCTAACCTAACCTAACCTAACCTAACCTAACCTAACCTAACCTAACCTAACCTAACCTAACCTAACCTAACCTAACCTAACCTAACCTAACCTAACCTAACCTAACCTAACCTAACCTAACCTAACCTAACCTAACCTAACCTAACCTAACCTAACCTAACCTAACCTAACCTAACCTAACCTAACCTAACCTAACCTAACCTAACCTAACCTAACCTAACCTAACCTAACCTAACCTAACCTAACCTAACCTAACCTAACCTAACCTAACCTAACCTAACCTAACCTAACCTAACCTAACCTAACCTAACCTAACCTAACCTAACCTAACCTAACCTAACCTAACCTAACCTAACCTAACCTAACCTAACCTAACCTAACCTAACCTAACCTAACCTAACCTAACCTAACCTAACCTAACCTAACCTAACCTAACCTAACCTAACCTAACCTAACCTAACCTAACCTAACCTAACCTAACCTAACCTAACCTAACCTAACCTAACCTAACCTAACCTAACCTAACCTAACCTAACCTAACCTAACCTAACCTAACCTAACCTAACCTAACCTAACCTAACCTAACCTAACCTAACCTAACCTAACCTAACCTAACCTAACCTAACCTAACCTAACCTAACCTAACCTAACCTAACCTAACCTAACCTAACCTAACCTAACCTAACCTAACCTAACCTAACCTAACCTAACCTAACCTAACCTAACCTAACCTAACCTAACCTAACCTAACCTAACCTAACCTAACCTAACCTAACCTAACCTAACCTAACCTAACCTAACCTAACCTAACCTAACCTAACCTAACCTAACCTAACCTAACCTAACCTAACCTAACCTAACCTAACCTAACCTAACCTAACCTAACCTAACCTAACCTAACCTAACCTAACCTAACCTAACCTAACCTAACCTAACCTAACCTAACCTAACCTAACCTAACCTAACCTAACCTAACCTAACCTAACCTAACCTAACCTAACCTAACCTAACCTAACCTAACCTAACCTAACCTAACCTAACCTAACCTAACCTAACCTAACCTAACCTAACCTAACCTAACCTAACCTAACCTAACCTAACCTAACCTAACCTAACCTAACCTAACCTAACCTAACCTAACCTAACCTAACCTAACCTAACCTAACCTAACCTAACCTAACCTAACCTAACCTAACCTAACCTAACCTAACCTAACCTAACCTAACCTAACCTAACCTAACCTAACCTAACCTAACCTAACCTAACCTAACCTAACCTAACCTAACCTAACCTAACCTAACCTAACCTAACCTAACCTAACCTAACCTAACCTAACCTAACCTAACCTAATGACACAAACAAAAACGCCGACCTTCAGTTAGTGTTTATGGCAGAGTATGGTTTAACGACATAACTATACAAATCTAGCCTTGTAGTCAATTCTACTTCTCAAATAGCCGTGCGACAACCTCACGACGAGGTACAAACAGAATATATAAGTCCCATGGTCCTAAACTATGGAAGAAGCAGAGAAGAAATGGTCGAAAAAGACCATGAACAGGTAACCAGTAGCGTAATCGTTTAGTATTAGGAAGTAAAATGTATGTTGTTAACCTTTTCTTTGTAAAATGTAATAAAATTTTACGTAAAAAATTTCGCCTCGAAGAATCGAGACTGTTCAAGTGTAATTGGAACGCTGTGACCGCAGACCTCGAAATGACACGCCATGAAATTTGAAATCGATCTATTTCGGAAATAATTTCCGGGAAATCTCCATTAAACTTAGAAAATAAGTTATGGGAGAGATTGTTTACGTAAAATTAAGCAGGTACATGCTTCAATAACTTTTATAGCTATAATGGAAGTGTATGAAAATTGGAAAAGAAAATTGAATATTTATAAATTTATATACTGTATAATTGTAAATAAAGAATTTTAATACTAATTTTATCAATACAAGATAGGAGTTAACTACCGTTATAAAAATATTGTAAACGCGTATCTATATCTATAGACGCGTAATTATAATTATAGATTTTGTTAATGCTATAACTTGCTGACTATAATGAATATTGTAAAAGTAACAATTGGAAAAACTTGAGATTCTGGTATAGATGGGTTTCTACCCATTAACAATAATAAATCTTAATTGCCTCCTAAGTAATAAAAGAATCAAATACTGCGACTAAAAACACAAACTGGCGCGTGACCTTGAACCTTAACTGAATTCTGTTCGACTAGAATTTACGGCCCGGCTGTGTTGAGTTGCCAGATAAAAATAGATTCAAGGTTACGTTTAGATTACTATGGAAAAGCCACTATTAAAGACGAAATAAATTTGTAGTCGCTTGTAAATAACATCTTGTTAGGATTAAGCATTTATATATTTAAGTTGAAATGTTAAGTATAATATTATAGTGTTTTCACGTAATAATGTTCGTCCGAAAGGTAAATATCGAATGAAACGTTTTCTGCGGCTCCAAATAGTTTTATTAAAACTTAGTAAAATTCTATTGGCCTAAAAAGGCCAAGAGTGGTGGAAAGGACTAGTACGTGGGTGTCAACCTTTCATTTTGACATTTTAAATTTAAAGACTGCCATTCCCTTATTTAGTACCCGAATACTTATTCCGATACCTCGATGGAAAGCTAGAAACTTTCCCCTTCGTTCGAACACGAAAAATCATATAAAATCAACTATTTTGCTTACGTCACCGCTACGGCGTATTTAAAGGACATGTTCTAGAGGGTGCTTAAAACACCCCTATTAAGTCTTAATTTTGCGGAAATAAAGTAGAGTAAATTTAACCCGATTTAATTAGAAGATATCTCTATTAGAAAGTTACCAGGAACGGGAGATATACGTAAATTTATCCCGTGAGAGAAAGATATACATCTGCTATCCCTTACGGACTGTTTCCTGTTAAACCTCCATCCCGAGGGTATAAAAGGTGACATCCTTTTTCCGTAAATCATTAGTTTCTACACTTCTCACCGGCGATCTTCAGTAAGCAGCAGACCTCTCTGCGAGCTTGTGGGACACGGTTCTCAGTATATTCGCGATTCATACGTACCAGTAAGTCCCCTTCGACGGGCAAAACGTAGCGCGAATAACTCGTATCTGTCGGTAGTGACGTCGGCCGCCAAAACGTAGCACGAATACTACGTATCTGTCGATAGTGACGCGCCGCGGATTAATTTTATTTTTCATTACTCATCATACGAGGTGACGTAATCGAGATAAATTACGCGATCGAATTTGTTTTATAAAAACAAATTAATAAACTCAGTCTATAATAATAAATTTTACAAATCTTTTCGGGATTATAAAATAAATTTTTGAAACTTTATTAAGTAAACATAATTATAAAATAAATTTTTGAAACTTTATTAAGTAAACATAATTATAAAATAAATTTTAGTAAACAAATTTTAGTAAATAAATTTGTAAACATTAAGCAAACCTTTTGTAAACAAGTCTGTAAACACAAATAAATATTTGTAAATACACTGTGAACATAAATAAACTTTATAAACAACAATAAAATAATTCTATTCTTTTATAAACCTAATACTGTGTGACCAAAGAATAATTTATATTTTCTTTCTTATGGGAAAATATTTCATGAATTAAAAATATCCAAAGAATATCTGCGTATACATTCTCTGAATTAGGTGTGACTTTTCGGGAATTTGTGAAAGATTTCACAGAGATCCTATAGTGAACAAATAAATAGTTTGCTGATACTTTAATGAGATTTAATTACGGGAACAATGACAGTTAATCTTATTGTGTGACCGTGAACTCTAGTACCTGAATAAATTCGGCACCACACCAGCTGAGAGTTTTATTCGGGAATTCAAAAGTTGTGATACTACAAAGGAGATCCACCTCTCCTAATTCATCACTAGTCTCCTCAGTGACGGCCCGGTAGCATTATTGAGCTAGCCGTGAGCCGGGTCATGTCACTAACCTAACCTAACCTAACCTAACCTAACCTAACCTAACCTAACCTAACCTAACCTAACCTGACCAAAGGAAACTTGGTCGCTAAGGAAGGCAAACGGCTAGCGCCAACTGTTGTTCTCAAAGGAATCGAAAAAGAAACCAAAGATGATGAGATTGTGGAATATATTCTCCAGCAGAATGACTCTATTTTTGAAGCCGTCGGCCAGGACAAAGAAGCCATTAAGCTACAAAGGACTTTCCGGAACAGAAACAGCGACCGCCTAAGAAATGCCGTATTAACCGTCAACAGCGACGTCCGAGAAGCCATGATCAGCCAGGGAAGGATAAGCATCGGATACCAGCGAGTGCAGGTAGAGGATAGCTGCCCCATCATGCAATGTTACAAGTGCATGGGATTTGGACATTCATTAGCCAGGTGCATGGAGAGCAAGGATCGTTGTTTACACTGCGCTGGCGAGCACAAATCCATGTCTTGCACGAAGAAGGAGCAAGAAGAGGAACACCACTGCTGGAATTGTATTAAAATGGCCAAAGGTAAGACCGAGGTGTCAAAACACAGAGCCAACGATAAGAATTGTCCTTATCGAATTAAAATGATGATACGAACCATGGAAAGAGTCAACTATGGCTAACTCCATCGTTCCAAATACCACCGGGACCCAATTAAATACCACAGGCACCACAAAAGTAATTCAGTGGAATTTGGGCCGCTGCAAAGCGGCACAAGAAGAAGCACTGGCCAATAAGAGGGGCGCGGATATATTGCTGCTACAGGAACCTTACACTGGCAATACCGGCAGAATCAATGCTCCGGGGGTCACTGTTTATCAATCAGTGACTTCCAAGGAGCGGGTCTGCAAAGCGGCAATAATTATCTGCAACTCCACGATAAATGGCATAATGCTGAGCAAATTCAGTGACTCAAATACCACACTTGTAAGAATTACCACAGAAGCTGGACCTCTTGTTATTGGATCTATGTACGTGGAGCCAAACGCCGACATGGCCCCAACATTGGGAAAACTCACACTGCTTGGAGATGTTCCAATCCTCATAGGGAGTGACCTTAACGCAAAAAATGTGTGGTGGGGGAGCGCGAAGACCGATAGAAGGGGCGAAGAAGTCGCAGATTTTCTTTCAGAACTCAATCTGAACATTCTCAATGAAGGAAATCGACCCACCTTCGAAACCTATCGTGACAACCGTCACATCACAAGCGTTATAGACATGACATTCTGCTCTTCAAGTTTTCTGGACACTGTTCACAGGTGGAGAGTAGAATCAAATGATAACCAACTCAGCGACCATAATCCTATTTCTTTCGAAATTTCCACAAAGATTTGGAATCCCACAGATCCGAAAACTGCCCTTTATAATACAAAAAAAGCGAACTGGGAAAAATTTTCGAAAGATATTAAAAACAAACTGACGGATATACACGCTTCTGAAAACTATTTTTCTGAAGTGAGCAACTCGCTTGTGTTGGAAAAGAAAATAAACACATTGATGGACATCTTGGGAGAATCGTGCAAATCAAGTATACCAATCAGGAAACCTTTCAAAAGACAGCCCTGTCCTTGGTGGAACGATGAACTCGATAAGCTCAAGAAAGACGCAATCAAATGTAAGCACAGACTTCAGAATTCAGGAAGACTCCGAAGAGAGACCAAAACGCTTCCGGAATATCTTGAAGCGAAACAAACTTATAAAGATGCAATTGCGAAAACCAAAATCGAGTCTTGGAAAAATTACTGCGCATCACAGACGAAAGAAACCGCTTGGTCAGCAATTCACAGAGTTCTGGTAAACCGAAGAAAGACCACTCCACCAGCGACGCTCAAAGATGGCGACGAGTATTTAGCTTCGGCTGAAGAATCCGCTCAGCGCCTATTGGATAAGTTTTTCCCGGACGACACCATACAAAACGAAACCAACGAACAGATTAACATCAGACGTATGGCGGAAATTCTACCCTACACCCCAAACGACCCGATATTCACTGAAGAAGAGATCGAGGATATAGTTTCAAACATAAGTCCACATAAGGCACCCGGAGAAGATCACTTCACCGCCGACATTTGCCTTCATTTCTTCAACGTGGATAGGTCATTAGTATTGGGTATGTATAACGCATGTCTCAGAGTGAGCCACTTTCCAGCTCAATGGAAAATAGCGAGGGTTGTTGTCATTCCCAAGCCGGGAAAAGACGACCTTCAAGACATCAAGTCCTACAGACCGATCGGCCTCATTTCAGTATTTGGAAAAGTACTGGAAAAGCTGATGATAAATCGGATAAACTGGCATTTTCATCGAAAAGGTAAGTTGAGTCAAAAGCAATATGGTTTTACGCCCCAGAAATCAACAGAAGACGCTCTGAACGCTTCAGTCAACGAAATCAGGACTGCGCTGCAAGACAAGAAGATGATCATAGCAATCTCGCTCGACATCAGAGGAGCCTTTGATAATGCTTGGTGGCCATTTCTAATGTGCCAGCTGAGAAGCAAGAAGTGCCCTCGGAACTTGTTTACGCTAGTGAAGAGCTATCATCAACAAAGGAAAGTCATACTGTCACATTTTGATGCCACGCTCCAGAAGGTTACGACAAAAGGATGCGTTCAGGGATCATCTTGCGGACCGAGCTTTTGGAATTACATCTTAGATGATGTACTTCAGGAGGACTTGGGCCCTGGAGCTGAACTGAGAGCATTTGCGGATGACCTGCTATTGATTGCTACAGCCAACAATACGACAGAGCTTGAAAATATGACTGACAAGGCGTTGAAATTCATCACATCATGGGGCTCTAAAGCCAAACTACACTTTGCAGAAGACAAAACCAACGCGATGTATATTACCAGAAAAAAGGACCGACAGCCAAACATTTACATGAACGGAGTTCAACTTAAATACGTGGATCACTTTAAGGTTCTCGGTCTCACCATAGATCGCCACCTTAACTGGTCCAAACACGTCGACAACATTTGTAAAAAGGCCGCAAGCATCACGAACAAATTGATCAGAGCCGCCAAACCCACATGGGGTGCGTCGCCGGGGGTTATGCAGCAAATATATTTGGGTGCTGTCGAGCCTCTGATAACGTACGCTTCCAGCGTGTGGGCGGACGCGGTAAAGAAAAAAGTCAACCGTAAGAAACTGAACTCCATTCAAAGACAAATTGCCATTAGATCTTGCAAAGGATACAGAACGATCTCTCTAGTTTCTGCTCAGGTCTTGAGCGGCTTCATGCCACTTGACCTGAGGATCAAGCAGCTTGCAGAAGCATATGAGGTAAAGAAAACTCTCACCCTGCAGGACTTGCCGCAAGACAGAGTCTACCAGGGAACCGGAGACTTTTTCTCACTCCCTCATCCCTCGGAACGCAACCGCATTGACCATGGATACTATGGTCAGACTCTGCCTGAGGCAACGCAGAATGAGCTGAGAATCTTCACTGATGGCAGTCTCTTGAACGGCAAAGTGGGTGCAGCATTTGTACCTTACGATGGCGTGAGAGAGTTGCCGTCGAGAAAGATCAAACTCGACGACGTCTGCTCAGTGTTTCAGGCGGAACTCCTGGCGATCCGAGAAGCTTTGAGCTACGTTCTGAAGAAATCACCAAACAGATGGAAACAAATAACGATCTTGACAGACTGCAAATCAGGCGTCCATGCAATAACGGACCGAAATTCGGTCAATCCTATTGTCATGGACATTAAAACTGATATCCAGGAACTACGATGCAGAAAACAGAACGTGCACATCGGCTGGATAAGGGGTCACTGCGGAATCCTAGGAAATGAAAAAGCGGACGAAAAGGCTCGAGAGGCTACTCTTAAAAAGACGGCCCCAGATTTTGCCAAATTTCCGCTCAGTTTTGCCAAGAGGAAAATAAAAAGCAGGACCCTTCAACTCTGGAATGATCGATATTTGAAAGAAACGACAGGAAATATTACTAAAATGTTTTTCCCAACAATTTTCCATGCCTTTGATTTCAGGAGAATGCAGGAAGTTGGCTTTGAACTCACACAATTCCTCACGGGTCACGGTGGGTTCATGAGCTACCTGCATCGATTTAAGCTCTCCGAGATCGACAGCTGCCCGTGTGATGATATGACCCCTCAAGATGTCCCTCATCTTTTTATGCATTGCCCCATTTTCAGCTTCCAAAGACAGCAGCTGGAGGCGCGATGCAGGAGTCTAGATGAGGACCTATGCGACATCGGATCCGTGATAGTTCACAAGGAACTATCACGAAAGGTAGTATCATACATGATTAAAATAGTGCAGGATATTGGCAAAATAAACGAAGCCAGGACACAAAATGCCGAACACTCTTCAAGTGAAACGGAAGGCCTGGTGTTTTCTGTCAACAGTCCGTCTTCTCCTGAAGAGTTTTCTGTGGTTTCCTCTTCACAAGAGCAAATGCGGAGAAGTTCCTGTTAAGACCCACAGTAGAATATCCCTCCTGATCCCAACACTATATAGTTAAAAAATAAAGGCATATAAATAAAGAAAACTCCAATTGAAGATCTACAAACCTTGTACATAATAAGCAAGGTCAATAATAAATGCAACTCCCATATAAAAAAAAAAAAAAAAAAAAACCTAACCTAACCTAACCTAACCTAACCTAACCTAACCTAACCTAACCTAACCTAACCTAACCTAACCTAACCTAACCTAACCTAACCTAACCTAACCTAACCTAACCTAACCTAACCTAACCTAACCTAACCTAACCTAACCTAACCTAACCTAACCTAACCTAACCTAACCTAACCTAACCTAACCTAACCTAACCTAACCTAACCTAACCTAACCTAACCTAACCTAACCTAACCTAACCTAACCTAACCTAACCTAACCTAACCTAACCTAACCTAACCTAACCTAACCTAACCTAACCTAACCTAACCTAACCTAACCTAACCTAACCTAACCTAACCTAACCTAACCTAACCTAACCTAACCTAACCTAACCTAACCTAACCTAACCTAACCTAACCTAACGTAATTTTTTATTAATATCTATCTTCATCCATCGTACATTATAATGATAGATATTATATTTGAATATCGATGATAAATTATTATAAGCCTAAACCTAAACCTAACCTAACCTAACCTAACCTAACCTAACCTAACGTAATTTTTTATTAATATCTATCTTCATCCATCGTACAATTTAATGATAGATATTATATTTGAATATCGATGATAAAATATTATAAACCTAAACCTAAACCTAACCTAACCTAACCTAACCTAACCTAACCTAACCTAACCTAACCTAACCTAACCTAACGTAATTTTTTATTAATATCTATCTTCATCCATCGTACATTATAATGATAGATATTATATTTGAATATCGATGATAAATTATTATAAGCCTAAACCTAAACCTAACCTAACCTAACCTAACCTAACCTAACCTAACCTAACGTAATTTTTTATTAATATCTATCTTCATCCATCGTACATTATAATGATAGATATTATATTTGAATATCGATGATAAATTATTATAAGCCTAAACCTAAACCTAACCTAACCTAACCTAACCTAACCTAACCTAACCTAACGTAATTTTTTATTAATATCTATCTTCATCCATCGTACATTATAATGATAGATATTATATTTGAATATCGATGATAAAATATTATAAACCTAAACCTAAACCTAACCTAACCTAACCTAACCTAACCTAACCTAACCTAACCTAACCTAACCTAACACTACCTAACCTAACCTAACCTAACCTAACCTAACCTAACCCTCCAAAACCAAACGATCGGGAAAAACAAACTTCTTGCCTTCGGATAGAAGATACCAAGGAGTTGAACGATTCTATGATCTCCCGCATCCATCCACGCGTATGACACAAACCGTCCGCTACTGGGACCAAGACGTCCCAGACATAGAGGATGAAGAACTGAGAATCTTCACGGACGGTAGTGTCCTGGATGGAAAAGTAGGCGCAGCAATAGTTCCATGTGAAAAGGGTAAAGAATACCAGGCGAGAACACTCAAGTTAGCTGACTGTTGCTCGATATTCCAGGCGGAATTGACGGCAATGAATAGCGCCTTAGATTGGATCCTCAAAAAACGAAAACCCTGGAAAATTGCAAGAATCCTCACGGATTGCAAGTCTGGGGCACAAAGCATAGCATCTGTATCCGTCAATCCTCTTGTCGCGGACGCCCAGCGAAAGCTGAGAGCGATAGGAGAGACTGGACTGACAGTGGAAATTTGCTGGATCAGAGCCCACGTAGGCCTAAGCGGAAATGAAAGAGCCGACGCCAAAGCAAAAGATGCTACGCGTAAAAAGACGGCACCAACGTACGATAAATTTCCACTCAGCTATGCGAAGAGAAAACTTAAGGAAAGTACCCTCGACACCTGGAACGATCGCTACAGAGCCTCAAGTACGGGAAAGATTACGAAAATGTTTTTCCCAAACATTTTGGATGCCTTCAGCTACCAGAATTTCTCTAAGCCGAGCTTCGAAACAACGCAAATCTTCACCGGCCATGGAGCCTTCAATGAATACCTTTGCAGATTCAAAGTGAGTCAAGCAGACGGCTGTCAGTGTGATGGTAACATCACGCAGGACGTCCCTCACATTTTGAGGGAATGCCCGATGTTTGACTTGCTGAGATACAAGTTCCAAATGGCGCTTAAATCTGCAAAGATAGATTTTCATGACATTTTCAGAAGCAGACAAGCAGCAGAGGAATTTGAAAGGTTTGTTGTTCAGATAGTTAGGCAACTAAAAGAGTTGAATAAAGGAGTAAGTATCACTGAGCAGGAATAGGAAAGATAGATAGAAAAACAAAAAGCCAACCATCATGCGATGGCTGGAAGGTCCCTTAAGTGTCTAATAAGCTTAAGTTCCGTCTTCTCTGACATAGGTTTCTATGGTTCCCTATGTCTCAAAAGCGAATGCGGAGAAGTTCCCAGCAAGGCCATAGCCAAACGTCAAGCTGTTCCCTACACAAAAGCTAGCTCCAAGTAAAATCATTACCCTTCCAGATCCGAAACCTTGTACATAGCAAGCAAGGTACCCTTTATGTCATAATAAAAAAAAAAAAAAAAACCTAACCTAACCTAACCTAACCTAACCTAACCTAACCTAACCTAACCTAACCTAACCTAACCTAACCTAACCTAACCTAACCTAACCTAACCTAACCTAACCTAACCTAACCTAACCTAACCTAACCTAACCTAACCTAACCTAACCTAACCTAACCTAACCTAACCTAACCTAACATATGTAGGGAACCGCACGCGCTTGTGTTATCTCTATACTGGAATTTCAATATCTCTAGATATATAGTGTTGTTTTGAAATATTTCTGCTTTATTGTGTTCAAAAAAGTGCTTTCTATAAGAGTGAATGTTATCTTGTTATTATATTGAGGGATTCTTTGGATATATCTGGATTAGTGTTTACCACGTGTCGGCTTTGCCGAAGTGAGGTTAAGTGCGAAGTGACAAGTGTCATATACCAAAGACAATTCTATTAATTCAGTGTTTACAGTTTAATAATATATCTTTTTAAAATTTTTTAAACTTCTTGTGTACCTACATTTTTTTATTTTTTTTTAAAATACCTACTATTAGTATAAGTTCAACAGTGACCGTGGAAGGACGTGCTCCGGTTGATGGTTGATACGTCATCGGGGAAAAATTTTCCTTTTTTTGGAAAATCATCCGAAACCAAGACTCACTACTTTCTTGGAAAAGCTCGGAAAAATCCAGGAAAATCTGGGAGAATCTCGGAAAAACTTTTTGTCACTTTCCTGAGTTTTCTTTGCTGGCTTGTCTGCGCGTCGAGGTCTCTCATCGGTTTTGGGTTTGCCCGATCGTTGAAGTCACTCGCCTGTCGTATGGACGTTAAGCATAAATTCTCGCTCAGATTTTCTATACAGGGCTGCGATCGTGGTGTATCTGAGGTGGAGATCGAGCTGGTCATCCTGTTCTTCGTTGGCCGTTGGACGCGGTGACGACTCACAACCATTCCAAACCGCTCTTTGAGCAATCCTAACCTAGAGCAGCGACTCAGGTGTCAAACCCTATTTCCGCGCGAATAGCGAGAGTTGGTATCCCGATTGCGGTCTACTTGTCGCCTGCACGGCATAGGGGCCGCGAAAGGGCGAGTCTGTTCTGGCGTTTGAGTTCCGTTGTAAGGGTATCAAGCCCCTGATTCGGTGACTTGACGTTGGGGCATACGGTTTCCGCTGCGTACTACCTTTCTTCTGAACCCGGTTGTCTGCTACACTCCCAGAGTGGTGCAGATCATTCGGGGCCAGATAGACTGGTTCAATAGTCTCGCGCACTCGGTTCACCGAAGTTCGCCGAAGACGTTCCCCTGATCCGTCAGGAATTGCACGAAGGGGAGTTGAACCTCCATCACTCCTCTTCCCAACGACTATGCCTAGGACACTGAGGTCACCACCCTCGACGCCGTCTGGCGACATGGATAAGGCTGGGCTCTCCAGATCGAGATCGAGTCCGGATTTGGAGGAGCATCCGAAAATGACGGCGCGCCTGACTGCCGAAGAACGCAAGAAGCCGGATCCCGAGCTCAAATCTGGACCATCGAAAAAACCGACGACCAAAAAGCAGTCCCCCGCTACATCTCTTCCTTCAAAGCCAAAGACATCCCAAGGAATTAGCCCTGACCCTCGAGACAAAGTGGAAGAAAGTGCCTCCACAGGCATTCAGGTAGTGGAATCCCTCAAAGGAAATATTACCAAGGAACAGAAAGAGGAACTGGTAAAAATATATTTAGACATCATGAAAGAGGCCAGGAAAATGAAAAATTCTATTGCAGACCTGAAAGAAGAATTGGCGATGACAAAACTTACAGCAGCCGAAGAATTACTCAAAAAAGAAGAACAGCATGCAAAAAATCTTCGAGAGGAAAAGCCAGTGCAAAGCCCTCAGGAATCATATGCCACAAGAGCAAAAAGGAACCTGCCAGAAGCGATCCATAAGATCCTCGTCAGCTCGACGAAGGAAGCCACCGCAGAAGACATAGCCAAAGAAATTAGGGCAAACATCAAGCCCCAAGATTTGAAAATCGGGGTCAGCTCCTTCAGAATTGGCAAAGAAAGCGTCATAATTGGCTGTCCCAAAGCTGACGACGCACACGCGCTCATCGCCAGAGTTAATACGCATTCAAATGGAACATTGGCAGCCAAGGCGGCGCAACGACGGAATCCGATCGTGATTCTGAAAGGCGTTGGAAAAGAATATGACGACAACGAGATTTCAGAACTCCTGATCCAACAAAATGAGGCCGTTGCAAATAATAGTACATCAAAAATGGAAATAAAAATTGTAAGGGTCCTAAAGAATAAAAATGATAAACTTAAAAATTGTATGTTACAGGTAACCCCGGCCATACGCACAGCCATGCTGGACTCCGAAAGGGTGAATCTCGGATTTATGAGGGTCCACGTTGAAGATGTTTCACCCCTCCTGCAGTGCTACAAATGCCAAGGATTTGGGCATACGTCCTTAAAATGCACAGAAAAAATGGAAAGATGTGCAAAATGCGCAAAAGCTCATAGCACCAAAGATTGCACCGCTACTGAAGATAAGTGTTGGAATTGCTGCAAGGCAAAGAAAACAAGCACAAATCACAGAGCGAACAGCAAAACATGCCCGTTCTTGGTGATGATGGAAGCAAGAGCCTTGGAGAGAATTAACTATGGACAATAAAGATTCCATAAAGCTCCTCCAATGGAACGTCCAAAGATGCAGAGCCGCTCACGAGGAGGTCATTAACTTTGACCAATTTGACGTGGCTCTGCTCCAAGAACCGTATGTTGGCGCATCGAACTCCATGCCGTCAAAAGCAGGACTAACGGTATTTCAGTCGCCGGGACGAATCGGCGAAATTTCAAAAGCCGCCGTAATCGTCTTCGGTGGCTGGGGATCGCCCATTCTTCTCACGCAGTACTCGGGCCCTAACATTGTTTGTGTCAAATTAGACAGTGCTACGGGACCAATAGTACTCACATCTGTATACGTAGAACCAGGTGCAGATCTTGCCCCTATTCTTCGAATTCTGGAAAAATTGATTGATTCTGAAAGTACAGTTTTGATAGGTGGAGACTTCAACGCAAAGAGCATTTGGTGGAACAGCAGCAGAACTGACAGCAGAGGAAGGGAGTTACAGGACCTCATTGCTGAGCTGGATCTCCAGATCCTCAATGAGGGCTCGACTCCAACCTTTCAAACTGTCAGAAACCACACAATCTGCAAGAGCGTAATTGACATTACAATATGTTCAGCTCATACCACTAAAGATGTCACCAGCTGGCGAGTGGACACCGAGATGAGTGCACTAAGCGACCATCATCCGATCACATTTGAATACGGAAAACAGAGCTTAGTAGAAACAAGCACTGGGACGAAACTCTACAAGACCACAAAAGTAAATTGGAATGAATTTGGGAAACAGGTAGAAGAATACCTTGAAGCAAAGAAGATAAATATCAGCTCCTTCAACGACGTGCATGACGAACACACACTTCGAATGAATATCAAGACGACAATTGAAGCTTTGAAATTATCTTGCGACAAACTTATGCTACCCAAGAAGAGAACCGACAAGAAATACCCGAACCCGTGGTGGAACGACGAGCTTACTGAGCTGAAAAAGGCAGCGATTAAAGCAAAACACAAGCTGCAAAACTCTGGATCAACAAGAAGATTGACGATCACTTTACCAGAATATCTCGAAGCAAAAGAAAAATACAAGAGTGCCATCGATAAGGCAAAAACCGAATCTTGGAAACTCTACTGCTCGATTCAAACACGAGAAACAGTTTGGTCGACCGTCTATCGAGTATTGACAAGGACTTCAAAGAGATCAATCCCTGTAACGATGAGGACAGCAAGTGGAATGTGCAAAAATGCTGAAGAAACTGCAGAGGCTCTTCTACATCAATTCTTCCCAGATGATGATTCAACGACCGAAGGAAGCGAACACGCTGAGATCAGACGGGCTTTTAAAGCCAATATTTCTTCAGCGGATGATCCTCCTTTTACGAAAGAAGAATTGATTGAGATCACTTGGGGAATGAACCCAAACAAAAGCCCAGGACAAGATCACTTCACCGCAGACATATGCTCACACTTCATTGATGCATTCACAGAAATTTGTCTCGCAATGTTTAATGCTTGCCTTAGGCTGAAATACTTTCCCGACGACTGGAAAATCGCACAGGTTGTAGTCATCCCGAAACCTGGTAAAGAGGACTATTGCGACGTCAAATCGTACCGACCAATAGGCCTTCTACCGGTTTTCGGCAAGATCCTTGAAAAACTCATGATCAGAAGGATCAACTGGCACCTTCATCACAACAATCTCATGAGCGAGGAACAGTATGGCTTCACTCCACAAAAATCGACAGAAGACGCATTAACCGACGCGGTCAATTTTATAACAGAGCATAGAGATAACAAACGAATAGTCATCGCGGTATCTCTAGATATAAGCGGCGCATTCGATAATGCCTGGTGGCCGATGCTGCTAAAGCAGCTCGCTGACAAAGACACACCGGCAAATCTCTATGCGCTGGTCCGCAGTTATCTTCGAAACCGAAAGGTTAACATAACACATGCAGGAGCAACAATGACCAAGCTCACGACGAAAGGATGCATCCAGGGATCGACATGCGGTCCGTCATTCTGGAACATCATATTGGACGATCTTTTAAAAATAGACTTCGGTCATGGCTGCAGGGTTCAAGCCTTCGCAGACGATGTTCTTCTTTTAGTAGAGGGACAAACTGTAGAGGGTGTAGAACTCTGCACTAATGAAGCTCTGAAGAAAGCAGCGGCCTGGGGAAGAAAAGCAAAACTGCACTTCTCGGAGGAAAAGACCAATGTGATAATAATGACAAGGAAAAAACTCACCGCCCTGCCGAAGATAAAAATGAATGGAGTTGCCTTGACGCCAGTAGAACACTTCAAAATCTTAGGTGTCACAATTGACAAAAACCTGAATTGGTCCCGCCACATCGACAACGTTGCGAAGAAGGCGGCTGGAATTGCTTCCAAATTGATGAGAGCCGCTAAACCTACATGGGGATGTGCCCCAGAGGTGACGCAGCAACTCTATCATGGAGTGATCGAGCCGATAGTCTTGTACGCGGCGAACGTGTGGGGCGAGGCAGCCAATAAGAAGACAAACAAGAAGAAACTGGACGCACTCCAAAGGCAGATGGCCATCAGAGCTTGCCGTGGCTACCGGACAGTCTCCCTGACATCAGCTCAGGCACTCACAGGATTCACTCCACTGGACCTCAAGATTAAAGAACGTATCGCGATCTCCAAAATCAAACGATCGGGAAAAACAAACTTCTTGCCTTCGGATAGAAGATACCAAGGAGTTGAACGATTCTATGATCTCCCGCATCCATCCACGCGTATGACACAAACCGTCCGCTACTGGGACCAAGACGTCCCAGACATAGAGGATGAAGAACTGAGAATCTTCACGGACGGTAGTGTCCTGGATGGAAAAGTAGGCGCAGCAATAGTTCCATGTGAAAAGGGTAAAGAATACCAGGCGAGAACACTCAAGTTAGCTGACTGTTGCTCGATATTCCAGGCGGAATTGACGGCAATGAATAGCGCCTTAGATTGGATCCTCAAAAAACGAAAACCCTGGAAAATTGCAAGAATCCTCACGGATTGCAAGTCTGGGGCACAAAGCATAGCATCTGTATCCGTCAATCCTCTTGTCGCGGACGCCCAGCGAAAGCTGAGAGCGATAGGAGAGACTGGACTGACAGTGGAAATTTGCTGGATCAGAGCCCACGTAGGCCTAAGCGGAAATGAAAGAGCCGACGCCAAAGCAAAAGATGCTACGCGTAAAAAGACGGCACCAACGTACGATAAATTTCCACTCAGCTATGCGAAGAGAAAACTTAAGGAAAGTACCCTCGACACCTGGAACGATCGCTACAGAGCCTCAAGTACGGGAAAGATTACGAAAATGTTTTTCCCAAACATTTTGGATGCCTTCAGCTACCAGAATTTCTCTAAGCCGAGCTTCGAAACAACGCAAATCTTCACCGGCCATGGAGCCTTCAATGAATACCTTTGCAGATTCAAAGTGAGTCAAGCAGACGGCTGTCAGTGTGATGGTAACATCACGCAGGACGTCCCTCACATTTTGAGGGAATGCCCGATGTTTGACTTGCTGAGATACAAGTTCCAAATGGCGCTTAAATCTGCAAAGATAGATTTTCATGACATTTTCAGAAGCAGACAAGCAGCAGAGGAATTTGAAAGGTTTGTTGTTCAGATAGTTAGGCAACTAAAAGAGTTGAATAAAGGAGTAAGTATCACTGAGCAGGAATAGGAAAGATAGATAGAAAAACAAAAAGCCAACCATCATGCGATGGCTGGAAGGTCCCTTAAGTGTCTAATAAGCTTAAGTTCCGTCTTCTCTGACATAGGTTTCTATGGTTCCCTATGTCTCAAAAGCGAATGCGGAGAAGTTCCCAGCAAGGCCATAGCCAAACGTCAAGCTGTTCCCTACACAAAAGCTAGCTCCAAGTAAAATCATTACCCTTCCAGATCCGAAACCTTGTACATAGCAAGCAAGGTACCCTTTATGTCATAATAAAAAAAAAAAAAAAAACCTAACCTAACCTAACCTAACCTAACCTAACCTAACCTAACCTAACCTAACCTAACCTAACCTAACCTAACCTAACCTAACCTAACCTAACCTAACCTAACCTAACCTAACCTAACCTAACCTAACGTAATTTTTTATTAATATCTATCTTCATCCATCGTACATTATAATGATAGATATTATATTTGAATATCGATGATAAATTATTATAAGCCTAAACCTAAACCTAACCTAACCTAACCTAACCTAACCTAACCTAACGTAATTTTTTATTAATATCTATCTTCATCCATCGTACATTATAATGATAGATATTATATTTGAATATCGATGATAAAATATTATAAACCTAAACCTAAACCTAACCTAACCTAACCTAACCTAACCTAACCTAACCTAACCTAACCTAACCTAACGTAATTTTTTATTAATATCTATCTTCATCCATCGTACATTATAATGATAGATATTATATTTGAATATCGATGATAAATTATTATAAGCCTAAACCTAAACCTAACCTAACCTAACCTAACCTAACCTAACCTAACCTAACGTAATTTTTTATTAATATCTATCTTCATCCATCGTACATTATAATGATAGATATTATATTTGAATATCGATGATAAAATATTATAAACCTAAACCTAAACCTAACCTAACCTAACCTAACCTAACCTAACCTAACCTAACCTAACCTAACCTAACACTACCTAACCTAACCTAACCTAACCTAACCTAACCTAACCCTCCAAAACCAAACGATCGGGAAAAACAAACTTCTTGCCTTCGGATAGAAGATACCAAGGAGTTGAACGATTCTATGATCTCCCGCATCCATCCACGCGTATGACACAAACCGTCCGCTACTGGGACCAAGACGTCCCAGACATAGAGGATGAAGAACTGAGAATCTTCACGGACGGTAGTGTCCTGGATGGAAAAGTAGGCGCAGCAATAGTTCCATGTGAAAAGGGTAAAGAATACCAGGCGAGAACACTCAAGTTAGCTGACTGTTGCTCGATATTCCAGGCGGAATTGACGGCAATGAATAGCGCCTTAGATTGGATCCTCAAAAAACGAAAACCCTGGAAAATTGCAAGAATCCTCACGGATTGCAAGTCTGGGGCACAAAGCATAGCATCTGTATCCGTCAATCCTCTTGTCGCGGACGCCCAGCGAAAGCTGAGAGCGATAGGAGAGACTGGACTGACAGTGGAAATTTGCTGGATCAGAGCCCACGTAGGCCTAAGCGGAAATGAAAGAGCCGACGCCAAAGCAAAAGATGCTACGCGTAAAAAGACGGCACCAACGTACGATAAATTTCCACTCAGCTATGCGAAGAGAAAACTTAAGGAAAGTACCCTCGACACCTGGAACGATCGCTACAGAGCCTCAAGTACGGGAAAGATTACGAAAATGTTTTTCCCAAACATTTTGGATGCCTTCAGCTACCAGAATTTCTCTAAGCCGAGCTTCGAAACAACGCAAATCTTCACCGGCCATGGAGCCTTCAATGAATACCTTTGCAGATTCAAAGTGAGTCAAGCAGACGGCTGTCAGTGTGATGGTAACATCACGCAGGACGTCCCTCACATTTTGAGGGAATGCCCGATGTTTGACTTGCTGAGATACAAGTTCCAAATGGCGCTTAAATCTGCAAAGATAGATTTTCATGACATTTTCAGAAGCAGACAAGCAGCAGAGGAATTTGAAAGGTTTGTTGTTCAGATAGTTAGGCAACTAAAAGAGTTGAATAAAGGAGTAAGTATCACTGAGCAGGAATAGGAAAGATAGATAGAAAAACAAAAAGCCAACCATCATGCGATGGCTGGAAGGTCCCTTAAGTGTCTAATAAGCTTAAGTTCCGTCTTCTCTGACATAGGTTTCTATGGTTCCCTATGTCTCAAAAGCGAATGCGGAGAAGTTCCCAGCAAGGCCATAGCCAAACGTCAAGCTGTTCCCTACACAAAAGCTAGCTCCAAGTAAAATCATTACCCTTCCAGATCCGAAACCTTGTACATAGCAAGCAAGGTACCCTTTATGTCATAATAAAAAAAAAAAAAAAAAAAACCTAACCTAACCTAACCTAACCTAACCTTACCTTACCTATAAACAATCGAATAAAGAAAAAATATTTTATCGTCTTCATATAGACATTCAACATGGGTATAGGTGCGTAAAGCGCGAGGGCGACGTGTAAGCGTATAATTCGATTTAAAAATAATTTTTCCACCATCATACATTATTATGTTAGATATCATAAACCATTGACATATCAATGATAAAATATCAACATAACATAACATAACACGCACGCCGACAAAGCGGCGAGAGTGGGACGTGAGGTGCACGATGCCGGCTATCGAAGCTCGTGTCGCCCTTTAAGCGTCGCGCTCTCGTCGTCGTCTGGCCACGTACGTACGGCCTTAGCGTCGTCGTTGTGTCGCTTCAGGCCGCCTGCGTGCGCTCTCGCCGATCGATGCCTGTTACTGTGTTACTGTTCGTACGTCGACCTAAACTAACCTAACGTAATTTTTTATTAATATCTATCTTCATCCATCGTACGTTATTATATTAAAATATCGATGATAAAATATTATAAACCTAAACCTAAACCTAAACCTAACCTAACCTAACCTAACCTAACCTAACCTAACCTTACCTTACCTATAAACGATCGAATAAAGAAAAAATATTTCATCGTCTTCATATAGACATTCAACATGGGTATAGGTGCGTAAAGCGCGAGGGCGACTTGTAAGCGTATAATTCGATTTAAAAATAATTTTTCCACCATCATACATTATTATGTTAGATATCATAAACCATTGACATATCAATGATAAAATATCAACATAACATAACATAACACGCACGCCGACAAAGCGGCGAGAGTGGGACGTGGAGTGCACGATGCCGGCTATCAAAGCTCGTGTCGCCCTTTAAGCGTCGCGCTCTCGTCGTCGTCTGGCCACGTACGTACGGCCTTAGCGTCGTCGTTGTGTCGCTTCAGGCCGCCTGCGTGCGCTCTCGCCGATCGATGCCTGTTACTGTGTTACTGTTCGTACGTCGACCTAAACTAACCTAACGTATTTTTTTATTAATATCTATCTTCATCCATCGTACGTTATTATATTAAAATATCGATGATAAAATATTATAAACCTAAACCTAACCTAACCTAACCTAACCTAACCTAACCTAACCTAACCTAACCTAACCTAACCTAACCTAACCTAACCTGACCAAAGGAAACTTGGTCGCTAAGGAAGGCAAACGGCTAGCGCCAACTGTTGTTCTCAAAGGAATCGAAAAAGAAACCAAAGATGATGAGATTGTGGAATATATTCTCCAGCAGAATGACTCTATTTTTGAAGCCGTCGGCCAGGACAAAGAAGCCATTAAGCTACAAAGGACTTTCCGGAACAGAAACAGCGACCGCCTAAGAAATGCCGTATTAACCGTCAACAGCGACGTCCGAGAAGCCATGATCAGCCAGGGAAGGATAAGCATCGGATACCAGCGAGTGCAGGTAGAGGATAGCTGCCCCATCATGCAATGTTACAAGTGCATGGGATTTGGACATTCATTAGCCAGGTGCATGGAGAGCAAGGATCGTTGTTTACACTGCGCTGGCGAGCACAAATCCATGTCTTGCACGAAGAAGGAGCAAGAAGAGGAACACCACTGCTGGAATTGTATTAAAATGGCCAAAGGTAAGACCGAGGTGTCAAAACACAGAGCCAACGATAAGAATTGTCCTTATCGAATTAAAATGATGATACGAACCATGGAAAGAGTCAACTATGGCTAACTCCATCGTTCCAAATACCACCGGGACCCAATTAAATACCACAGGCACCACAAAAGTAATTCAGTGGAATTTGGGCCGCTGCAAAGCGGCACAAGAAGAAGCACTGGCAAATAAGAGGGGCGCGGATATATTGCTGCTACAGGAACCTTACACTGGCAAAACTGGCAGAATCAATGCTCCGGGGGTCACTGTTTATCAATCAGTGACTTCCAAGGAGCGGGTCTGCAAAGCGGCAATAATTATCTGCAACTCCACGATAAATGGCATAATGCTGAGCAAATTCAGTGACTCAAATACCACACTTGTAAGAATTACCACAGAAGCTGGACCTCTTGTTATTGGATCTATGTACGTGGAGCCAAACGCCGACATTGCCCCAACATTAGGAAAACTCACACTGCTTGGAGATGTTCCAATCCTCATAGGGAGTGACCTTAACGCAAAAAATGTGTGGTGGGGGAGCGCGAAGACCGATAGAAGGGGCGAAGAAGTCGCAGATTTTCTTTCAGAACTCAATCTGAACATTCTCAATGAAGGAAATCGACCCACCTTCGAAACCTATCGTGACAACCGTCACATCACAAGCGTTATAGACATGACATTCTGCTCTTCAAGTTTTCTGGACACTGTTCACAGGTGGAGAGTAGAATCAAATGATAACCAACTCAGCGACCATAATCCTATTTCTTTCGAAATTTCCACAAAGATTTGGAATCCCACAGATCCGAAAACTGCCCTT
This sequence comes from Rhyacophila brunnea, assembly GCF_057557595.1. Lineage (NCBI taxonomy): Eukaryota > Metazoa > Arthropoda > Insecta > Trichoptera > Rhyacophilidae > Rhyacophila > Rhyacophila brunnea. The sequence continues at coordinate 25,797 of NW_028233361.1, forward strand.
TATAATACAAAAAAAGCGAACTGGGAAAAATTTTCGAAAGATATTAAAAACAAACTGACGGATATACACGCTTCTGAAAACTATTTTTCTGAAGTGAGCAACTCGCTTGTGTTGGAAAAGAAAATAAACACATTGATGGACATCTTGGGAGAATCGTGCAAATCAAGTATACCAATCAGGAAACCTTTCAAAAGACAGCCCTGTCCTTGGTGGAACGATGAACTCGATAAGCTCAAGAAAGACGCAATCAAATGTAAGCACAGACTTCAGAATTCAGGAAGACTCCGAAGAGAGACCAAAACGCTTCCGGAATATCTTGAAGCGAAACAAACTTATAAAGATGCAATTGCGAAAACCAAAATCGAGTCTTGGAAAAATTACTGCGCATCACAGACGAAAGAAACCGCTTGGTCAGCAATTCACAGAGTTCTGGTAAACCGAAGAAAGACCACTCCACCAGCGACGCTCAAAGATGGCGACGAGTATTTAGCTTCGGCTGAAGAATCCGCTCAGCGCCTATTGGATAAGTTTTTCCCGGACGACACCATACAAAACGAAACCAACGAACAGATTAACATCAGACGTATGGCGGAAATTCTACCCTACACCCCAAACGACCCGATATTCACTGAAGAAGAGATCGAGGATATAGTTTCAAACATAAGTCCACATAAGGCACCCGGAGAAGATCACTTCACCGCCGACATTTGCCTTCATTTCTTCAACGTGGATAGGTCATTAGTATTGGGTATGTATAACGCATGTCTCAGAGTGAGCCACTTTCCAGCTCAATGGAAAATAGCGAGGGTTGTTGTCATTCCCAAGCCGGGAAAAGACGACCTTCAAGACATCAAGTCCTACAGACCGATCGGCCTCATTTCAGTATTTGGAAAAGTACTGGAAAAGCTGATGATAAATCGGATAAACTGGCATTTTCATCGAAAAGGTAAGTTGAGTCAAAAGCAATATGGTTTTACGCCCCAGAAATCAACAGAAGACGCTCTGAACGCTTCAGTCAACGAAATCAGGACTGCGCTGCAAGACAAGAAGATGATCATAGCAATCTCGCTCGACATCAGAGGAGCCTTTGATAATGCTTGGTGGCCATTTCTAATGTGCCAGCTGAGAAGCAAGAAGTGCCCTCGGAACTTGTTTACGCTAGTGAAGAGCTATCATCAACAAAGGTAAGTCATACTGTCACATTTTGATGCCACGCTCCAGAAGGTTACGACCAAAGGATGCGTTCAGGGATCATCTTGCGGACCGAGCTTTTGGAATTACATCTTAGATGATGTACTTCAGGAGGACTTGGGCCCTGGAGCTGAACTGAGAGCATTTGCGGATGACCTGCTATTGATTGCTACAGCCAACAATACGACAGAGCTTGAAAATATGACTGACAAGGCGTTGAAATTCATCACATCATGGGGCTCTAAAGCCAAACTACACTTTGCAGAAGACAAAACCAACGCAATGTATATTACCAGAAAAAAGGACCGACAGCCAAACATTTACATGAACGGAGTTCAACTTAAATACGTGGATCACTTTAAGGTTCTCGGTCTCACCATAGATCGCCACCTTAACTGGTCCAAACACGTCGACAACATTTGTAAAAAGGCCGCAAGCATCACGAACAAATTGATCAGAGCCGCCAAACCCACATGGGGTGCGTCGCCGGGGGCTATGCAGCAAATATATTTAGGTGCTGTCGAGCCTCTGATAACGTACGCTTCCAGCGTGTGGGCGGACGCGGTAAAGAAAAAAGTCAACCGTAAGAAACTGAACTCCATTCAAAGACAAATTGCCATTAGATCTTGCAAAGGATACAGAACGATCTCTCTAGTTTCTGCTCAGGTCTTGAGCGGCTTCATGCCACTTGACCTGAGGATCAAGCAGCTTGCAGAAGCATATGAGGTAAAGAAGACTCTCACCCTGCAGGACTTGCCGCAAGACAGAGTCTACCAGGGAACCGGAGACTTTTTCTCACTCCCTCATCCCTCGGAACGCAACCGCATTGACCATGGATGCTATGGTCAGACTCTGCCTGAGGCAACGCAGAATGAGCTGAGAATCTTCACTGATGGCAGTCTCTTGAACGGCAAAGTGGGTGCAGCATTTGTACCTTACGATGGCGTGAGAGAGTTGCCGTCGAGAAAGATCAAACTCGACGACGTCTGCTCAGTGTTTCAGGCGGAACTCCTGGCGATCCGAGAAGCTTTGAGCTACGTTCTGAAGAAATCACCAAACAGATGGAAACAAATAACGATCTTGACAGACTGCAAATCAGGCGTCCATGCAATAACGGACCGAAATTCGGTCAATCCTATTGTCATGGACATTAAAACTGATATCCAGGAACTACGATGCAGAAAACAGAACGTGCACATCGGCTGGATAAGGGGTCACTGCGGAATCCTAGGAAATGAAAAAGCGGACGAAAAGGCTCGAGAGGCTACTCTTAAAAAGACGGCCCCAGATTTTGCCAAATTTCCGCTCAGTTTTGCCAAGAGGAAAATAAAAAGCAGGACCCTTCAACTCTGGAATGATCGATATTTGAAAGAAACGACAGGAAATATTACTAAAATGTTTTTCCCAACAATTTTCCATGCCTTTGATTTCAGGAGAATGCAGGAAGTTGGCTTTGAACTCACACAATTCCTCACGGGTCACGGTGGGTTCATGAGCTACCTGCATCGATTTAAGCTCTCCGAGATCGACAGCTGCCCGTGTGATGATATGACCCCTCAAGATGTCCCTCATCTTTTTATGCATTGCCCCATTTTCAGCTTCCAAAGACAGCAGCTGGAGGCGCGATGCAGGAGTCTAGATGAGGACCTATGCGACATCGGATCCGTGATAGTTCACAAGGAACTATCACGAAAGGTAGTATCATACATGATTAAAATAGTGCAGTATATTGGCAAAATAAACGAAGCCAGGACACAAAATGCCGAACACTCTTCAAGTGAAACGGAAGGCCTGGTGATTTCTGTCAGCAGTCCGTCTTCTCCTGAAGAGTTTTCTGTGGTTTCCTCTTCACAAGAGCAAATGCGGAGAAGTTCCTGTTAAGACCCACAGTAGAATATCCCTCCTGATCCCAACACTATATAGTTAAAAAATAAAGGCTTATAAATAAAGAAAACTCCAATTGAAGATCTACAAACCTTGTACATAATAAGCAAGGTCAATAATAAATGCAACTCCCATATAAAAAAAAAAAAAAAACCTAACCTAACCTAACCTAACTTAACCTAACCTAACCTAACCTAACCTAACCTAATAACAACACCCCCTCAACGATACGCCACTGCGCACTTCGTTGATGTATTTTCCTAGCTCAGTCGGTGGAGGGGTTATTAATAATAACGATGTTTCCTTTTGAAAAAAGTCGGTAATGACTTGGTTTTATTTCCTTGTATGTAGCGTCTAGTAAATAATTTTACAGGCCAAATGTAGGTGAAGGCGGCAGACAGGAATACGTGACGACCGATGACTGCGAACGCGAGAGATGTTTCCCACCCGTAGGTAAACGGGATGTGAAACTCTCCCCGGGGAGTACTTCGGCGTTCAAGAAGCGAAGAGATGCGCGGCGAAAACTGGTGAAACTGGTCCAGAGTGTTTGAAGAGAGGCTGCTAGTAGAGATGAGACTTGTTCCCGAGGGAGGATCCGGTAGACTGATAAAAATCTCTCGGATGCGCCCTCTTTTATAGCAGCCTCCCTTATTCTAATTGGTCCAAAGAGTTTGAGAAGGGGTGACCAAAGATTCTACTATGTCCGTTAATTCGTACTACATGTTACCTCTTGTTTATTTAATAAGAATTTACTGGTTTGTCAGAAGGACCAAGTATCAAGAGATAATATATTTTGTGCACGTGGATGGATATTTTGACGTTATAAAATATCGTCTATCTAATTCTATGGATTTTATATGAATTTATTTAGAGCATTTAAATAGCTATCTCCGGCATAAACTCGCGGTTTTAGTCTTATGCCAGGAGTAAACACACGATTTGATTAGCGTTTAAATTACATGCATTTACAACTACTTACTAGGTACCTATTGACATAATAATAGGCCCTGTAATCATTATCCATCGACCTTCACATAAACATTTGTGATTTTACGACGTAAAACCTGTCTGTTGCCTTTACCTTTTACAATATTACATTTATAATAATAACAGTTTAATCTTAAAACTACGTCTTATATAGTAATACGAAATAATATTTTACTATTTCCGAAAAATAGCAAAATACTACTTCTTCATAGAGGTAATTCGCAATTCAATGTCGAAGAGTATATCGATCGGCGATATTTCCCCCGCATTGCCTTATTTTTAGCCGCTGTCTTTACACCGCACAGCTGCATAAAGGTCGTGATTTTAATTTATTTTATTAGAAATCGGCGAAGCTCCCGTCTGTTGCTATCAAGAATTTACTCTTTCTTAAATATGCGAATTTCCTCATGCTTTATATTACAGACGATAAATACCCTAATTAGGAACACAATAATGAAATAATATTTCCGAAAAGTTGAATTCTAGAGACTTTAAGGCGTTATTTTCTGAGTTAATCTGTGCGCCGGATACTTTTTAGCCGGTAACATTTTCGTATACACGCACAGAGGCACACCCATACCAACGCGTTGGTAGGTGTTGCTGCGTTATAATTTTAAGTGTTGCCACTCGCGGATAATTGATTCTATAATTATTAGTTTGCTATTAATGAGTTTACGGATCGAAATACTATTCGATTAGTGTGTTCCACATGACATATTAATTAATTATATACACTTTTAATACTAATCACTCGCTACCGCGTTCTTCTTCTTTATGTTAACAGTTATTCTTCTTCTTTCATACTATTACAAAATATATTAAATATGTTACACTCTTATAATAATCTCTCGCTACTGCATTCGTCTCTTTATATTTAACAATCATTCTTCCCCTTTTATACTAATATACAGTTACATAATACATTTATATCTAACATTTTATAATAACATCGTCACAGGTTTTTTTATTGTACAGAACAAGGCAATTTTACATCCATCATTCTTTCACACTGCATTACCCTGCTCGTAGCAATCGATGCCCCGTTCGATACGTTTACATACCGAACGGGTAGCGTAAAAACCTGTGAACAGATAAACAATTTATATGTGATTCGACAAGGAAGCGTTTTTAGGCGTTTTACTAAGCCGTATAGTTAGAGATCAGGTTTACATGTCGGCTTATTACTAATCAATTTATTGTGCGAAGGCACCTACCTACAGGTAGGTGGTGACACTAACCTAACCTAACCTAACCTAACCTAACCTAACCTAACCTAACCTAACCTAACCTAACCTAACCTAACCTAACCTAACCTGAGATAAGTCGGTCATAAAGACCACGAAGATTATGTCTCCTAATTAAGATGGTAGCAATAGGTATATAATGTTAGTAATAGATATTTCACCATGTTAAATAAATAATTGAAAGGTATATAAATATTAAATTAGCATAATACTGTATTGGACTTCGAGTAGATATAATAATGTAATTAAGATAAATGGATCTAATATTGTATAATTGCGATGATTAGGTATTTGTCAGCGTGTGTAATTGTAAACCGACATTAATATATAAATCTGTACCTATAATTAGAGTATAATGTTGACATAGTTCGATCCACGAAATTAAGCTAGATAGTAATTAATCAATATTTTAATTAATTTAATTAGACGAGAATCGATCTAGACCTGAGTTCCATACGTAGCATCCACATAGCATCTAAAAACATTCGCGAGGTACCGAATACCTCTGACTTCTAATTTTCATCACTTCCATATTAAATATCACGCGCGGAATCGACGAATCTCGCGCGCGGTCACCCGCGGATTTTCTCGCGGGTCACATGTAACATATGAGGAGCGGCTCTTGGAGCTGCGTTCGCCAGTCGGTAACCGGACAGTTGTCTCCCTCGCACAACTGGATCAATTCCCTATCCCGACCGCGACCGCAGCCTACTCGCTCATGTGTGGAGCCCCATCCTTGTTACGCAATCTGTGACGGCCGCGAGATCTCCATACAAACACATTATTAATGATAGCTGGAGCTGCGCGTGTCCGATCAACATAAAATTTAAAATGGCGTACGCGTCTACGGACCGCGGAGACTTCAGTTATTCCATAGTGCGCGTAACCATAAAGGTTCGCGAGATATAGAGCTCAGGACAAGATTAATTTTACCGCTTTAATTATAAGTTGATTTGATATAACCTTTATATGTATACATAGAAAATAAGACTTAGTATTTTAATAATTTTAATTTTTATCATAAATGTACACGTAGCGCGTGGGCGGCCCACTCATAGGTCCGAACTTGTGGCTCCCGCCACTCAGCCAGGGCGAGGCTTACATCGCAGGGTGTATACTCATATGCTAGCTAGAACGGTGACGAGCAGATTGAGGTATCACACTCTTCGATGCGTTGAGTTTTCGCTTGGTTAATTAAAATCTAAAAGTACAATACAAGCTAAAAAACGCATTCATTGTAGGGAGAGCTAAGCGAAATATCACTCTCAGCGGGATGCCGCGAAAGAGGATTTATACCGGCGGCCCGCGCCTATCGAATACCGTTGATTTCAGCTCTCTCGCGACTTGCGGTTTCGCGGGGCAATCAATTTAGTCCAAATCTCATAGTGAAAATGACATGCGGATTTTTGACCCGTAAAACGCTCGTCCCAGGGGATGAAATCTCCCGATTCGAATAAAAACCCAGGATTTTCGAATTCTGTATCCAGTTTCCTACTGCTTCCAGGACCGGGCCCACGTCGGGTGTCGGTCTGATTTACTATACAAATTCATACAATTGTGCAAGTCTGCACAGGAGTTTGGGACCACCCAACTCCCCCTTTTCCTCCTGCGGGTAAAATTACCTAAAGTTGGACTCAGTCGTTTCGGCGCGAGTATTCGTTTATAAATACCTAACCCCGACTTAGAAAAATTTCGCGAATAATTTTTCGAATATAAATACCTATCTGGTACTTTAAAAATTTTCGAGTGAAAAGTATAATTTCGTACAGCGGTTCTTCAACGGAGGCCCTGAATCTTTTTCGACTTTTATCTGCTATTCATCGGGTCGTGTGTACCTGACTGTCAACTTAAGTTCGGTAGTAGTAATCTTTTAATACTTTGAATAATTGTGGAACTTTTCTTCGAATTAATATTTCTTCGTTGCGAGTGTTAATGAACTTTATCATCTGACGGATGACCGTATACCGTGCTTGAACATTTATGTGAATAACATTAACTTTCTGAACATTAATAATTATAATATGACGAACGATTGTGAACTTTGTGAACTTTTTGTGAACTTGAACAATATATTATGGACCATCTACCAACTATGAGTTTTTATTCTGACTTCCAACCATACAAAGACCTTGGCCTGTGACTCCTCTTGGCATTGACAACCTTCACTTCCATACCCTTGGAACTAGCCGCGGCAGTGGAGGGCCCCGTCATTAGGTTAGGTTAGGTGAGGTTAGTGACACGAGCAGAAACGCCGACCTTCAGTTAGTGTTTGTGGCAGAGTATGGTTTAACGACATAACTATACAAATCTAGCCTTGTAGTCAATTCTACTTCTCAATAGCCGTGCGACAACCTCACGACAAGGTATAAACAGGATATATAAGTCCCATGGTTCTAAATTATGGAAGAAGCAGAGAAGAAATGGTCGAAAGAGACCATGAACAGGTAACCAGTAGCGTAATCGTTTAGTAATAGGAAGTAAAATGTATGTTGTTAACCTTTTCTTTGTAAATGTAATAAAAATTTTACGTAAAAAATTTCGCCTCGGAGAATCGAGACTGCTCAAGTGTAATTGGAACGCTGTGACCACAGGCCTCGAAATGACACGTCGCGTAGATTGGGCGCGATCTAATTTGGAAATAATTTCCGGGAAATCTCCATTAAACTTAGAAAATAAGTTATGGGAGAGATTGTTTACGTAAAATTTAGCAAGAACATGCTTCAATAACTTTTATAGCAATAATGGAAATGTATGAAAATTAAAAAAGAAAATTGAATATTTATAAATTTATATACTGTATAATTGTAAATAAAGAATTTTAATACTAATTTTATCAATACAAGATAGAAATTAACTACCGTTATAAAAATATTGTAAACGCGTACCTATATTTATAGACGCGTAATTATAATTATAGATTTTGTTAATACTATAACTCACTGACTATAATGAATATTGTAAAAGTAACAATTGGAAAAACTTGAGATTCTGGTATAGATGGGTTTCTACCCATAAACAGTAATAAAACTCAATCGCCTCTTAAGTAATAAAAGAATCAAAAAACACAACTAAAAATACGAATTATCACATAACCTTGAACTTTAATTTAGAAAAAAGCTTAAAAATTCACGCGAAATTTTTATTGTGCATTTTATTCTTAATTCTATTATTTCTGTTACGGTGAGTAACACAATTTATTTTTATACTTTCTTTATGGTTTAAAAGGGTCAGAGAGATCCTTTGGATAGTCTCATCGACATACTTTTGCTTTATGTCGGTATCTGACTGTAATAAATTACCAAAAGTATTTATTTTATTTATTCTTTCCTTTTCCAAGTATATCAAGAAAAGTATTCTATATATAGTTGCCTTTACGTATATATTCTTCTCCAAATTAAATTTTTCAAAAGTATTCATCACTGGTTCCTCGTTAATGCGAGTTACACTTTATTTCATTGTACTCACATTTATAAAGTTGAGGTAGATCGCTCTTGTAGCTCCGGTATAAGGTTCTTAAAACCTCTCAGGTAACCACAATTGATTGATACACTTCACAATATATTGTTTTTAAAATCTTTTAGTAGATCTTAGTTGTAGGATCGTTCAGGTTTTCGCATATTGACATAACCCGGCTCACGGCTAGCTCAATAATGCTACCGGGCCGTCACTGAGGAGACTAGTGATGAATTAGGAGAGTTGGATCTCCTTTGTAGTATCACAACTTTTGAATTCCCGAATAAAACTCTCAGCTGGTGTGGTGCCGAATTTATTCGGGTTCTAGAGTTCATGGTTTCACAATAAAGTTAACTGTCGTTGTTCCCGTAATTAAATCTCATTAAAGTATCAGTAAACTATTTATTTGTTCACTATAGGATCTCTGTGAAATCTTTCACAAATTCCCAAAAAGTCACACCTAATTCAGATAATGTATACGCAGATATTCTTTGGATATTTTTAATTCATGAAATATTTTCCCATAAGAAAGAAAATATAATTTATTCTTTGGTCACACAGTATTAAGTTTATAAAAAGAATAGAATTTATTTTATTGTTGTTTATAAAGTTTATTTATGTTCACAGTATGTTTACAAATATTTATTTGTGTTTACAGCTTGTTTACAAAAGATTTGCTTAATGTTTTCAAATTTATTTACTAAAATTTGTTTTTATGTTTACAAATTTATTTACTAAAATTTGTTTCTTAATTATGTTTACTTAATAAAGTTTCAAAAATTAATTTATAATCCCGAAAAGATTTGTAAAATTTATTATTACAAACTGAGTTTATTAATTTGTTTTTATAAAACAAATCCGATTACGTAATTTATCTCGATTACGTCACCTCGTATGATGAGTAATGAAAAATAGAATTACTCCGCGAGCGCGTCACTATCGACAGATACGTGGTATTCGAGCTACGTTTTAGCGGCCGACGTCACTACCGACAGATACGTGTTATTCGCGCTACGTTTTGCCCGCCGAAGGGGACTTACTGGTACGTATGAATCGCGAATGTACTGAGAACCATGTCTCACAACTTAGCAGTAAGGACTGCTGCTTGTTGGAGATCGCTGGTGAAGAGTGTGGAAACTAATGATTTTACGGAAAAAGGATGTCACCTTTTATACCCTCGGGATGGAGGTTTAACAGGAAACAGTCCGTAAGGGATAGCAGATCTATATCTCTCTCCCACGGGATAAATTTACATATATCTCCCGTTCCTGACAACTTTCTAATAGAGATATCTTCTACTTAAGTCGGGTTAAATTTACTCTACCTTATTTTCACAAAATAAAGTCTTAATAGGGATGTTTTAGACACCCTCTAGAACAAGTTTCTCAAATGCGCAGTTACGGTGACGCAAGCAAAATAGTTGATTTTATATGATTTTTCGTGTTCAAACGAAGGGGAAAGTTTTTAACTTTCCGATGAGGTATCGGAATAGGTACTCGTGTACTAAATAAGGGAATGGCAGTCTTTAAATTTAAAATGTCAAAACGAAAGGTTGACACCCACGTACCAGTCCTTTCCACCACTCTTGGCCTTTTTAGGCCAATAGAATTTTACTAAGTTTTAATAAAACTATTTATTCCCGCAGAAAACGTTTCATTCGATATTTACCTTCCGGACGAATATTATTACGTAGAAACTCTATAATATTATACTTAACATTTCAACTTAAATATATAAATGCTTAATCCTAACAAGATGTTATACATGAGCTGTTACTAATTTATTTAATCTCGCATGGCAGCTTTTACATAGTAATATGAATGTAACCTTGAATCTATTTTTGTCTCGCGACTTGACTCAGCTGGTCAGTACTTTTGACTGAAATAGATCTGCCTTAAAGTTCAAGGTTATGTGATAATTCGTATAATATAAATAATTCGTAATAGATTTTAAAAACAATATATTGTGAAGTGTATCAATCAATTGTGGTTACCTGAGAGGTTTTAAGAACCTTATACCGGAGCTACAAGAGCGATCTACCTCAACTTTATAAATGTGAGTACAATGAAATAAAGTGTAACTCGCATTAACGAGGAACCAGTGATGAATACTTTTGAAAAATTTAATTTGGAGAAGAATATATACGTAAAGGCAACTATATATAGAATACTTTTCTTGATATACTTGGAAAAGGAAAGAATAAATAAAATAAATACTTTTGGTAATTTATTACAGTCAGATACCGACATAAAGCAAAAGTATGTCGATGAGACTATCCAAAGGATCTCTCTGACCCTTTTAAACCATAAAGAAAGTATAAAAATAAATTGTGTTACTCACCGTAACAGAAATAATAGAATTAAGAATAAAATGCACAATAAAAATTTCGCGTGAATTTTTAAGCTTTTTTCTAAATTAAAGTTCAAGGTTATGTGATAATTCGTATTTTTAGTTGTGTTTTTTGATTCTTTTATTACTTAAGAGGCGATTGAGTTTTATTACTGTTTATGGGTAGAAACCCATCTATACCAGAATCTCAAGTTTTTCCAATTGTTACTTTTACAATATTCATTATAGTCAGTGAGTTATAGTATTAACAAAATCTATAATTATAATTACGCGTCTATAAATATAGGTACGCGTTTACAATATTTTTATAACGGTAGTTAATTTCTATCTTGTATTGATAAAATTAGTATTAAAATTCTTTATTTACAATTATACAGTATATAAATTTATAAATATTCAATTTTCTTTTTTAATTTTCATACATTTCCATTATTGCTATAAAAGTTATTGAAGCATGTTCTTGCTAAATTTTACGTAAACAATCTCTCCCATAACTTATTTTCTAAGTTTAATGGAGATTTCCCGGAAATTATTTCCAAATTAGATCGCGCCCAATCTACGCGACGTGTCATTTTGAGGCCTGTGGTCACAGCGTTCCAATTACACTTGAGCAGTCTCGATTCTCCGAGGCGAAATTTTTTACGTAAAATTTTTATTACATTTACAAAGAAAAGGTTAACAACATACATTTTACTTCCTATTACTAAACGATTACGCTACTGGTTACCTGTTCATGGTCTCTTTCGACCATTTCTTCTCTGCTTCTTCCATAATTTAGAACCATGGGACTTATATATCCTGTTTATACCTTGTCGTGAGGTTGTCGCACGGCTATTGAGAAGTAGAATTGACTACAAGGCTAGATTTGTATAGTTATGTCGTTAAACCATACTCTGCCACAAACACTAACTGAAGGTCGGCGTTTCTGCTCGTGTCACTAACCTAACCTAACCTAACCTAATGACGGGGCCCTCCACTGCCGCGGCTAGTTCCAAGGGTATGGAAGTGAAGGTTGTCAATGCCAAGAGGAGTCACAGGCCAAGGTCTTTGTATGGTTGGAAGTCAGAATAAAAACTCATAGTTGGTAGATGGTCCATATCGACGGCCCCAGGAAAAACCGGTGTAAGTCTAAAATCACAAATGTTCAGGAGAGCGAAAAAACTAAAATATTTACGCTATTAAATTCATCATATAAAATGGGATAGTTTTTTCTTATCTTATTTAAGTAAATCAGATAAACCAATTTATGGTCTATATTCCTATCAAAATTTAATGTTGATTAATTAATAAACAGCTGAGATAATGTCAAAAAATCGTTTTTATTTGGAATAATATTACGCGCTTGGTGCTTTGACTTGATTCAACATGCTTTTGCGCGGACGAAATAGATTACAGACTCCGCGTAACAGACTCATACTCTGAGATGTAACCTTGTTTTACGTCACGTTTTTCTTTCTCTATACAATTTTATTTAGTACACCTATATTTATAATGCTCTTTTACGGAAGAACCATCATTGCGCAATGTTTAACTCGAAATAATACAGCGTGTCTATAAAGTTTTAACTAAGAGTATGAGGATATATTGACATATATATATTTTTATACGGAGTTTTTATAATTTAAAAGTATTTAAGTATGATTTTTTTAATTTTTTTGTAAATTATTATTGATATTTTTATAAATAATGAGAATATGTACATTACGAAACAATAAACATTCAGGAAAAATGTTAATAATAGAATAATAAAGAAGTTGTATAAGAAATTAGTACATAACATTGGTAACTATTAGATTTAAAAAATAGCTAAAAGAAATGTTTTTTTATTCTTTACAACACAATTTTCATTAAAACTGTTGAAAAAACATAATGTCAATCGCCATGTAAATCACTAAGCCAATTTTAATTTATTAATAGTAGTTGACTTAAGTATGAAAACTAGGGAAATAATTACTTATATACTTTATTAACTGCATCTTTGTATTTCTGAGGGAATGAATTTTATTTAAATAAGTAATTACCATTTTAGAAAAAACATATGTACGGTTTAATACAATAATATAAAATACTAACCGCTTTGCTTATTTGAACATAAGAATGTAGGTAGTAAACAACTACTGAAATATATTCTTGAACATTTGGCACAGATATACCTATCTAAACATCATACTATTTGCAAAAATATAGATTTTCTAGTTTGAAAATTATAACTACGTATTAACAAAATAACTAATGTTATGTTTACCTAACAATTATTAATGAAAAAGAGGTTTATTACTTTCGTTCTCAGATGAGACCGCAGTCAACTGTGCATCATCAGAAATCTTTATATAAAAATATATACTTAATATAATTATTAGGCTTGTATTACAAGTCCATTCGATAATTATGATTATGTACCTATCTAAAATGATATTCATACAGTATCTGTATAAACAAGAGAAATTGCTTTGTCAGTACCTACCTTCTATTTTTTTAAGAGTATCCTTATTTGCGCATATAATTTTATAAGTAATACCTTTCTATAATTAAGATTATAAAATTTCATATAAATTATGACCATATTAATTATCGTTTGTATTTTTTAATCTCAATCGTTAATATGAATGTTATTGCCAATTATAATTAAATATAGATTGATTATATTATATTGTCAACATAAACTTCAGTAAGTATATTTCTTAATTGAGCTCTGTTACGTTAATTAATACGATGTTTTATGATTTTTATTATTTATTTAAAAGGTTGAAATAACTGTGTACTAATACTCTCAAATTTAAATAATCAAATTTATTTTGTTGGTGTGGATTTGCATTTTTTTTATAAACTGAAAAAAAAAAATTTGCATTCAAGTAATTAGTATGTTCTTGAAATGTTATATTGTTATTTAATCGATTGCGTAGAGTTTTAATACAAATTTTCTCAAAGAAACACAGTTTACTATATCATTTGTTCATTCATAACTATTTATTTTGATAGTTTTACAAAATGTATAATTCAGACCGATTTAAATTGGATGAAATAATAATTAGGTAGTTACTATTTAAAAAGGTTTTCATAATTTATAAAAATCATAGTCAATAGGTGAATAGGAGGTAAGTATATGAATTTAAGTACATACTTACCATTACAGACTTTTCAAATCCAATTGATATTTTAATTAAAATCTACGAGATACCGTGTACGATATCACCATTTGACATGGTTTATTTGAGTTTTTCACAAACTATAGATACATAATATTTATGTAATTATCTATAGTGTTAAAAGTCAAATAAGCTATATCAAATTGTGATGAAAATATTATAGAAATGTTATTGTTTGTTAAAAGCAACACTGTATATTTATTTTGAACAAATTTAACTAACATCGAAAATTATGTCACCACTCACCAATGCTAAGATTATAATATATGTCTTTAATTAGTACGTAATATTAAAAATTCCCAATCACCAGCGATGGGCTTGTTTTCAGAATACCTACACATCATTTTGTTTACTTTACTTCATCCTTTTTCCAAAATATATCTACTTAGATAAGCATAAAATGCTTTAACAATTATTGACCATTAAAATTTTATTGTTACTTTCAAATTGTATTGTAAACAATGTCACGTCAAAACACGTTTTCAAAAATCCCAGCCGCTTAATCCCTTTCGGCGAATGGCATGTAATAAAATAATATAATCCTTTGGGTAATTTCTATCTTTGAGGAATATTCAAAATACAACATTATGCATAATTTACTTAATGTGTACCCTTTTATATTTTCAAAAATACTAAGAACTGACGCACGTGTTATTGTATTTAGACGAAGTTCATTACTATTATACTATTTCCAAAGCAAGCCATTCAAAAATAATTCCATTTCAAAATGCAATGAAAAGGATTATTTAACTTGGTTGGATCATAAAAAAATAGTCAGCAATTAGTAATGTTTTCAAACTGAACCATGATAATAGTGATTTTTTATTATCTTTGTGCAAGATTAATTCAACCAAAATAATATGTAATGTCATTTTCTACTAATGATAAAATAACATTTTGAAGTTAAAACATAATATTTTAGGTAGTTACCTTTTTAGGTCCAAAATATTTGATTTTATAGTGATAGTAATATTTAATTAAAATATGTATTTTTCTACTGGGTATTTATGTAAATTAAATTTATATATTAGAATATTACAAACTCATTTTAAGTTAAGTAGGTAACTGCAAAGTAATTAAATATAATTATATATAAATAACGTTTTATATATGATATTATTTTTCTATTAAATAATATAACATTTTCAAATTTAAACTTTACTTCATTGTTTTGTTGAGTATCTATATGGGAGAGTAATCAACCGAAAAGAGTAAGAGAGAGATTGAAGAGGTCTTTATCATGCAGTGAATTAATTTAAATAAGCGAATCAAAATTAATATAATTACTTCAAATTTTAAGATAATATTAATAACTGAGAAGTTTTTTAAAGTAGCTATGCAAGTGAAAATTAATTCCGTTTCTTTTCGGTATTTGTTTTATATTAAATAATATAATAACTTAACTTTCTGACACAATAATATTGACTAACTTTTAAACTAATAATGCAAATACTCACTGCAAATACCAATATTTTTCGGAGATAAACCAATATGTTTTTTTAAATTATTGTGATACGTCAATATAAATCATGCTGTTTCTTTAGATCTCCGTAAAAGAATGTTATAACAAGTATAACAACCTTCTTATTTGTAAAATAAAGCGCAGTGCACTTTTGTTATCGAGGTATGACTATACTCCTCGGATATTTCTGTGAACACAAATTTGGTCGATGCGATATGTAGATATAGAGCACCATTGTCAAAAACCTAACTTCGTCAATTTTTGTGCTAGAGACCTGATTTTTTTACAGGACATGCATAAAAAATTAAATATTATAAAAAGCTAATAAAACCGGAAACGCTATTTTCAGACTTACAATGGTTTTTCCTGGGGTCGTCGATATATTGTTCAAGTTCACAAAAAGTTCACAAAGTTCACAATGGTTCGTCATATTATAATTATTAATGTTCAGAAAGTTAATGTTATTCACATAAATGTTCAAGCACGGTATACGGTCATCCGTCAGATGATAAAGTTCATTAACACTCGCAACGAAGAAATATTAATTCGAAGAAAAGTTCCACAATTATTCAAAGTATTAAAAGATTACTACTACCGAACTTAAGTTGACAGTCAGGTACACACGACCCGATGAATAGCAGATAAAAGTCGAAAAAGATTCAGGGTGTCACCACCTACCTGTAGGTAGGTTTCTTCGCTTAATAAATTAATTAGTAATAAGCCGACATGTAAACCTGATCTCTAACTATACGGCTTAGTAAAACGCCTAAAACGCTTCCTTGTCTAATCATATATAATTGTTTATCGGTTCACAGGTTTTTACGCTACCCGTCCGATATGTAAACATATCGAACGGGGCATCGATTGCTACGAACAAGGTAATACAGTATAAAAGAATGATGGATGTGAAATTGCCTTGTTCTGCACAATAAAACCTGTGACTATGTTATTATAAAGTGTTAGATATAAATGTATTATGTAACTGTATATTAGTATAAAAGGGGAAGAATGATTGTTAAATATAAAGAGACGAATGCAGTAGCGAGAGATTATTATAAGAGTGTAAAATATAGAATATATTATGTAATAGTATGAAAGAAGAAGAATAACTGCTGATATAAAGAAGAAGAACGCGGTAGCGAGTGATTAGTATTAAAAGTGTATGTAAATTAATTAATATGTCATGTGGAACACACTAATCGAATAGTATTTCGATCCGTAAACTCATTAATAGCAAACTAATAATTATAGAATCAATTATACGCGAGTGGCAACACCTAAATTCATAGCATGGCAACACCGGCCAACGCGTTGGTGTGTGTGCGTCGGTGTGTACGCAAAAATGTCTCGCGCATAGCAACGGAAAGCCAAACATGTCGGGACATGTTCGTATCGTAGATAAACGGGCATAGCGACGCACCAACGGCCGGCCGATGCATTGGTATATGTGTGCATCGGTGTACGTACGCAAAAATGTTTCCGCTAGAAAAGAATTAAGCGCGCGAAAACAAATCATAGCATCATAGAGTTCCTTAAATTCAACTTTTAGGAAATATTATTCGATTTTTGTGTTCATAATAATTATATCTGATTATATGAATATAGGATTAATATGTATTTGTAAAGGGTAAAGGCAACAGACAAGTTTACATCGTAAAATCACAAATGTTTATGTGAAGGTCGGTGGATGTCAATTACAGGGCCTATTATTATGTCAATAGGTACCTAGTAAGTAGTTGTAAATGTATGTAACTTAAACGCTAATAGAATCGTGTGTTTACTCCTGGCATAAGACTAAAACCGCGAGTTTATGCCGGAGATAGCTATTTAAATGCTCTAAATAAATTCATATAAAATCCATAGAATTAGATAGACGATATTTTATAACGTCAATATATCCATCCACGTGCACAGAATATATTATCTCTTGATACTTGGTCCTTCTGACAATCCAGTAAATTCCTATTAAATAAACAAGAGATATTACGCAGTACGAAATTAACGGACACAGTAGAATCTTTGGTCACCCCTTCTCAAACTCTTTGGACCAATTAGAATAAGGGAGGCTGCTATAAAAGAGGGCGCATCCGAGAGATTTTTATCAGTCTACCGGATCCTCCCTCGGGAACAAGTCTCATCTCTACTAGCAGCCTCTCTTCAAACACTCTGGACCAGTCTCACCAGTTTTCGCCGCGCATCTCTTCGCTTCTTGAACGCCGAAGTACTCCCCGGGGAGAGTTTCACATCCCGTTTACCTACGGGTGGGAAACATCTCTCGCGTTCGCAGTCATCGGTCGTCACGTATTCCTGTCTGCCGCCTTCACCTACATTTGGCCTGTAAAAAAATATTATTTACTAGACGCTACCTACAAGAAAATAAAACCAAGTCATTACCGACTTTTTTTCAAAAGGAAACAGCGTTATTATTAATAACCCCTCCACCGACTGAGCTAGGAAAATTCATCAACGAAGTGCGCAGTGGCGTATCGTTGAGGGGGTGTTGTTAATTTGGCGCCACAACGTTTACGGGCTCAGAAAAAGTTTCTTTTTTCTCGGATCCAGACCCCGACTACCAAGAAGAATATATATATATTTCGTATATATATTATATATATGAGAACTAGATCGCAGACAAAGGACCCACACACACCTAGCGAAGATATGGCGGACCCACCACTGATGGAACCGATCCAAAGGACCGAAGACATAGAAGAAAGTATGCAAATACCTGAGCGCAGTATACCAGCGTTCGTGAGGAGCCCGGGCACGGAGTCTTCTTTACCAAGCATTAATCAGGAGACTAGGACCGGGGAATTTCCAAAATACAAAGAATGGATGCATAAACCTGAACTAGAGGTGACGTTCAGCGGAGCGCCTCAGCACAGAGTAACCGAATTTCTTGAGGAATGCGAGAAATATTATGCAGCCGCCAGGAGCCCGTCACTAAACTGGACGCGACTCGCTATACGCCAGCTCCGAGGTGAAGCCAAGACCTGGAGCACGAAAGTAGATCCCGAAGACGACTGGGAGTCTTTCAAAAGCCGGATGACCCGGTTCTTTGAATCTTCCACAAGACGACGAGTACAGGAAAGCGAGCTTAAAACTCGCCGACAGAAACCTGACGAGGACGTATTTCCGTTCTTGCTGAATAAGAAAGCGCTCGCCAAAGTTTTGATGCCGACTACGGGTGGAGAGGAATTGGCGGAGATTTTCTTCGACCTTCTTAACCCTCACGACCAACTTCGAGTTGGCCAGAGTGGCTGGAAATCGCTAGACGGACTGCTGGAGGTAGCCAAACGCGTTCGACCGATGGCACCAGACTACCTGCCTCCAGTACCGATATCACATATTCAGAGGCCAGCAACTAAAAGAGACTGCGGGTGCCACTGTACGTGCCAGCCGCCACCACGCGAAATAAACCATTCCACAATGGAAACGCGCCCAGAAAACGTAGACCGGCATAGACCGTCGATGGAAGAAAACCTCACAGATAGAACACCGGCCGGAGCCTATGTTGGCCGAGGAGGATATTTTGTGAACCGCGGAAACTTCCGTGGTAGAGGCCGTGGCGATTACCGAGGGAACTGGCGCGGTAACTACAACCGACCCGAGTACCAAGAAAGGACGTCAACGGCTGAGAACGTCCAGATGGAGCAATGAAGAGGCCTTGCAGGAGCTAGACGTCACCCACGGCTCGACGGTGATGACTGGGGATCTGCGAGTGCCAGATATTCTGGTGCTAACAGTGGGAACATTCTTCCGATGTCCTTGAAAACTAGTGTTAAGTGCGGAATACAGAACGTTCTTCCAACGGCTGATTATAGTGAATATGGGAGACCTCTTCAAGGTTATAGAAAAGATTATGTTAAAGAAAAATCTTACGTTCCATATAAATGTGTAGCGTCACCTAACAACGCCGAAATAAATAGTAGTACTCATACAAAAATACCTACTATAGGTATTATGACAAAACGTCAAAAAGCATTTGATTCGGCGTTGTTTAGTGAAGTAATTTGTAACCAATATGGAAAACGTAAAAAGGTATTAAAATTAGATGAAAGAAAGGTGAAGAATGATTGGAATCAAGTTTTTTCGACACACAGAGAACGTCTCTACGGCGCAGTCCCTCCAGAGACCTCGCGAAACCAAACCGTAAGTAAACATTTAGCTGAAACTGGCAAAATTATTAATTACCCGGCTCCTAAAGCATTCGTAAATTATCTCAAAGGCCAAAGTAATAAATTAACGTCAAATCTTAACGTCAGGCCAGACGCAAAATTTTGTTATTTAAATTCTTGTTATAAAGGCATTGATCCTATTAATAATAAAATCCAATCCTTTTTGAAAAATATTAACGTACTATATCAATATAACATTAATCAGGACCCCATTATGTTAACGACGAAAGTAAATATGGTATCTGAATTAAATAATAACATGTATATCGAAGCTGATATAAATAATGCGGCGAGTACGAAAACTCGATTAAAAACATTGAGAAGCTGTGAAATACCGTTGAACGCATCTCGAGTTACTAAAAATAGCTCGACAAAAACACGTATTAGTACGATCCAACCGGCCAGCCATACAAATAATATTCAACCGTATAAACAAAAAGGAATTATCGTTTCTTCATCTAATTTAACTAGAAATAATAAACCGAGCGTGATAAATAAATTAATTATCACCAATGATAACGCGGATGATAACAAATTAAGAAGAAAGAAAAATATAAAACCAAAATTGCCATGTAAAAATAAAACTAAATTGTTGCCCGCGCAAGATAGGGTTGATTTTAAAAAGGATTACAACAATGATAGTGATAAAATATATCTATCTAGTAAAAGTGTGAAAAATAATTGTGAAAGTTTGATATTAAATAAAAATAGGTATAATAATAGTGTTAAGTGTAACAATAATATAGATATAGTAGATAAAGTGAATAGTATTGAACTTAATGAGAACAACGGTTCCTTGAAGTGTATTATGTCGGTTGGCGAGACTTCTGCAGGAGCGTACTTGTCTGGGGGGGGGTCGAACTCACATGTTCATGTGAAACCTCTCCTTAGATTACCTCTGCGTATTGACGGAGTAACAGGGAGTTACGAAGCCGTTATCGACACCGGAGCTACGCGGACCTTAGTCAGAAGAGACTTAGTGTGTCCACCATATAAAGTTAATGGAGTGTCACCAGACCTGGTCACTGCCAATGGCGAAACCTTACGCACCGGAGGTGAAGTATTTATTCGCGGATATTTACGCGATAGCCCGGTAGAATTGAACGCTCTCGCGTTTGACGGTTTAAGCGTGGACTTACTACTGGGCTTGGACTTCTTGAGTAAACAAGAAGCGGTCATTGATCTGAAAAGGCGCTGCATGCACTTCGGTGACAAGAAGAGGCAAACCATTCATTGTCAAACCACTAAACCGCATCAACCATGCGGACCTATAACGTTGGCGGAATTAAATCCGGAAATACCTGAAGCGGCACGCATCTCTTTGACCAAAGTTATGAAGGACTTTGAAGACAGATTTGCTGATTCAGGTCCTCCAAGTAGGACCAGCGAGCTGAAAATCTTTCTAAAGGATAAAGTTCCTTTTAGATTGATGCCATATAAACATTCTGAGGCCAAGCGAAAGCAGATACAGGAAGACGTTGAGCAAATGCTCGCTGATGGTGTGATCGAGCCGAGCACCTCCAGTTATAGTTCTCCTGTAGTCTTAGTGGCCAAGAAAGACGGATCATCTCGATTTTGTATCGATTTTAGAAAACTTAACAGCAAAACCATAGAAGAAGCAGCGACTCTGCCATTAATACTAGACACCTTGAAGGATCTAGGCACGGCAACCATCTTCTCTAGCCTGGACCTGGTTTCTGGGTACTGGCAGGTCTTGCTGCATAAGGACACGAAGCCGCTGACTGCCTTTGCCACCGCTGATGGCAGCAGTTACCAGTTCCGTGTGCTTCCATTTGGCTTGAAAAACGGAGTGACGCATTTTCAAAAACTGATGTCCCAAGAGGTTCTTGTGGGTTTAATCAATAAATGTTGCATGGTGTACTTAGATGACATCATCATCTACAGTAAAACGTGGGAGGACCATGCAAATCACTTGAGATTAGTGTTTGAGAGGTTACAATACCACGGCCTACGAGTTGCACCGGCGAAATGCCGAATTGGATGTCGCGAGGTGGATTATCTGGGCCACCGTATTACTGCCACCGGCAACGAACCCCAGCTACATCACCTTCAGGAGGTAGAAGCAGCTGCTCAACCAACCACCCGAAAGGAGGTGCGTAGTTTCCTCGGGTTATGTAATTGGCTTCGCGAATACATACATCGTTTTGCGGAAATGGCCGTTCCATTAACGCGCTTACTGCGTACCACAGTTCGATTTCGGTGGACAGATGAGGCCACAGAAGCCTTCGAATTAATCAAAAAGGCACTGAAACAACCCCTGCGACTTGCGCGACCGGATTTTGAACGACCTTTCTGCCTGCAAACCGACGCTTCGGGCCATGGAATTGCGGCTGTGCTCTTTCAAAAGAAAGATAGCGGAGGCCGAGATGTTATCGCATATGCGAGCAGACGAGTTAACGACGCCGAAAGCCGGTATCACAGCAATGAGCTAGAAACCTTGGCCGCAGTATGGGGAATCACTAAATACCGGGGGTACCTCGAAGATAGAAGATTCACCCTTATTACCGACAACCAAGCGCTAACTTGGCTTAATACAGCGAAGCATCAAAAAGGCAAACTTGCTAGGTGGGGAATGCTCTTGAGTGAGTTCAACTTCGACACAGAGCATTGCCCTGGATCGGAAAATCATCTAGCCGATCATCTTTCGCGGTTTCCCCAAGAACCCGCCGATGATAATAAAAATCCTGATGAAGAACACGAACGAATGGCCGCTCCTATACGCAGATCAAAGCCAGTAACGGCTATGTTGCTAACTACCGTAGCACTAAGGCAAAAGGTTATCGAACGCCAGCGAACTGACCCGATAACCAGAGGACTAATGCATCAAATTCACTCCAACGATGGTTCGAATAGAGGACTTACGGGATTAGCTATTAGAAACGGGTCGTTAGTACGAATAGGTAGCGGGCAGAACTTACAACTCGTAGTGCCCGCCTCGTTAACTAAAGAAGTACTAAAAACTTTTCATGACGAAAATGGGCATCCAGGTGCTTTAGAAACCGACTACGCAATTCGTGAGGGATTCGCGTGGCATAAGAGACGGACTGAAGTGGAAACTTATGTCCGGGCCTGTAGCATTTGCGCCACTCGAAAACGAGGCGCCCTACAGCCCAAAGCCGCCCAAACGACTCACGTAGAGGCCAAAAGGCCGTGGGAAATTCTCGCCCTCGATATTATGGGACCTTACCCTACATCGCGAAAAAGGAATCGCTTCCTATTAGTTATAATAGACTTATTTTCACGATGGACGGAAGCTTTTCCGATGAGATCCGCCGTAGTGGGTAATATTATACCCTTGATCCATGATAATATTATCCTACGCTACGGTAGCCCAAGGGCAATCTTATCCGATAATGGAACCCAGTTTAATCACCCGGCCTGGATTGCGGCACTTGAACGCTGGGATTCCTTGCAATGGAATACGTCCATATGGATGCCGCGAGAAAACCCCACGGAAAGAAGAAATCAAGAAATTAAGAAAGGGTTACGAATTAGGTTGGCCGGTTTGGAACAAAATACATGGGATGAACATGTTACCGAAATTTTAGGCGATCTTAGACGCCGAAAAAACGCAGCTACAGGTTTTTCCCCAGCTGAAGTATTATGGGGGCAGAAAGTGAGTACGCCGGGCTACTGGTCGAACCCTCTGCGGGATATCGGCAGTTATGAGGTAGCGCGAGATAGAACCGAGATGAATACAGCAGTATTGGCCAACCAAGCAAGGTACGTGGAACGGCGTCGGCAAGAACGTGGACCCGAACCACCCACATACGGGGTTGGGGACTCCGTTTTTACGAGGGAATTCCCAAAGAAACGACCTGGTGCGTGTGCCGGTTTCGATCCAAAATGGAGCGGCCCGCATCGGATCATTTGGAAAGTCAGCGACGTAATGTTCTACGTAGATCGACGTGGACGTCCGTACAAATTCCACATCGATCATATTAGAAAGTATTACCCTCCAACGGAAGAGGAAGTTACCGAAAATGTGGAGGACGAGAATGACAATAATGATGAAGGACGGATGGAAGCCATACTCGCCGAACCCAGTGCTTTGGACGACGATTCCGAACGACTTGCGATACCGGAGGAGGTGGAGCGGGGTAGTGCACGACCCCAAACCCCTTCACCGCGACGTGAGGAATCGGAAGACGAGTTGCCCTTAGCACAGGTTAAGGAAAGGACATGGAGAAGAATACGTCCTTTTAAAATACTTCCCAGTATTTGCGAGGAGACTATGCCATCAACTAGTTCGACGCAAGTATCGACACCCAAAACAATTATCACCATAGGAATGGATGTGGCCACACCTATTCCTATGAACGTGAATAAGAATCGAAAGAAAGTTAACAAAAGAATGAGTAAGGCGCGAGCATCTGAAGACGCCCGCCCCCGTAAAATTGGCACTCGAAGAAGTCAACGACTGCAATTACTTAAATTCTCTACCGAGCTGCAGTCAGACCAGTGAATTATAAATTGTAAATTGTAACGATAACTTGTAAATGAAAACGAAATGTCTTAAGGACCTGGATAGAACGGCAAAATAATTGCCGTATATCCGGAAGACAGGAAACAAAAACCATCTATAAATTAAGATAATTAAGTAGTCATAAATATTAGGATTATCATAAATAATAAGGCTTTAGGGTAAACTTTTCTGAAATATGGCTCGATATGTACAAAACGTTCGAGACAACAAATAATACTTCCATATCGGACACTTAAGTAAATATAATAATATCCTAATCCGAGGCTGGAAAAATGAAACTAAAATAAATATGTTATGTGTATAATGGTTGAACAAGGAAGGTATAGGCGGCCGATGAGGTCAGGCTGTACATGTCGGCTTTCATCGGGGGAGGGCGAATTGTCACCACCTACCTGTAGGTAGGTTTCTTCGCTTAATAAATTAATTAGTAATAAGCCGACATGTAAACCTGATCTCTAACTATACGGCTTAGTAAAACGCCTAAAACGCTTCCTTGTCTAATCATATATAATTGTTTATCGGTTCACAGGTTTTTACGCTACCCGTCCGATATGTAAACATATCGAACGGGGCATCGATTGCTACGAACAAGGTAATACAGTATAAAAGAATGATGGATGTGAAATTGCCTTGTTCTGCACAATAAAACCTGTGACTATGTTATTATAAAGTGTTAGATATAAATGTATTATGTAACTGTATATTAGTATAAAAGGGGAAGAATGATTGTTAAATATAAAGAGACGAATGCAGTAGCGAGAGATTATTATAAGAGTGTAAAATATAGAATATATTATGTAATAGTATGAAAGAAGAAGAATAACTGCTGATATAAAGAAGAAGAACGCGGTAGCGAGTGATTAGTATTAAAAGTGTATGTAAATTAATTAATATGTCATGTGGAACACACTAATCGAATAGTATTTCGATCCGTAAACTCATTAATAGCAAACTAATAATTATAGAATCAATTATACGCGAGTGGCAACACCTAAATTCATAGCATGGCAACACCGGCCAACGCGTTGGTGTGTGTGCGTCGGTGTGTACGCAAAAATGTCTCGCGCATAGCAACGGAAAGCCAAACATGTCGGGACATGTTCGTATCGTAGATAAACGGGCATAGCGACGCACCAACGGCCGGCCGATGCATTGGTATATGTGTGCATCGGTGTACGTACGCAAAAATGTTTCCGCTAGAAAAGAATTAAGCGCGCGAAAACAAATCATAGCATCATAGAGTTCCTTAAATTCAACTTTTAGGAAATATTATTCGATTTTTGTGTTCATAATAATTATATCTGATTATATGAATATAGGATTAATATGTATTTGTAAAGGGTAAAGGCAACAGACAAGTTTACATCGTAAAATCACAAATGTTTATGTGAAGGTCGGTGGATGTCAATTACAGGGCCTATTATTATGTCAATAGGTACCTAGTAAGTAGTTGTAAATGTATGTAACTTAAACGCTAATAGAATCGTGTGTTTACTCCTGGCATAAGACTAAAACCGCGAGTTTATGCCGGAGATAGCTATTTAAATGCTCTAAATAAATTCATATAAAATCCATAGAATTAGATAGACGATATTTTATAACGTCAATATATCCATCCACGTGCACAGAATATATTATCTCTTGATACTTGGTCCTTCTGACAATCCAGTAAATTCCTATTAAATAAACAAGAGATATTACGCAGTACGAAATTAACGGACACAGTAGAATCTTTGGTCACCCCTTCTCAAACTCTTTGGACCAATTAGAATAAGGGAGGCTGCTATAAAAGAGGGCGCATCCGAGAGATTTTTATCAGTCTACCGGATCCTCCCTCGGGAACAAGTCTCATCTCTACTAGCAGCCTCTCTTCAAACACTCTGGACCAGTCTCACCAGTTTTCGCCGCGCATCTCTTCGCTTCTTGAACGCCGAAGTACTCCCCGGGGAGAGTTTCACATCCCGTTTACCTACGGGTGGGAAACATCTCTCGCGTTCGCAGTCATCGGTCGTCACGTATTCCTGTCTGCCGCCTTCACCTACATTTGGCCTGTAAAAAATATTATTTACTAGACGCTACCTACAAGAAAATAAAACCAAGTCATTACCGACTTTTTTTCAAAAGGAAACAGCGTTATTATTAATAACCCCTCCACCGACTGAGCTAGGAAAATTCATCAACGAAGTGCGCAGTGGCGTATCGTTGAGGGGGTGTTGTTAAGGGCCTCCGTTGAAGAACCGCTGTACGAAATTATACTTTTCACTCGAAAATTTTTAAAGTACCAGATAGGTATTTATATTCGAAAAATTATTCGCGAAATTTTTCTAAGTCGGGGTTAGGTATTTATAAACGAATACTCGCGCCGAAACGACTGAGTCCAACTTTAGGTAATTTTACCCGCAGGAGGAAAAGGGGGAGTTGGGTGGTCCCAAACTCCTGTGCAGACTTGCACAATTGTATGAATTTGTATAGTAAATCAGACCGACACCCGACGTGGGCCCGGTCCTGGAAGCAGTAGGAAACTGGATACAGAATTCGAAAATCCTGGGTTTTTATTCGAATCGGGAGATTTCATCCCCTGGGACGAGCGTTTTACGGGTCAAAAATCCGCATGTCATTTTCACTATGAGATTTGGACTAAATTGATTGCCCCGCGAAACCGCAAGTCGCGAGAGAGCTGAAATCAACGGTATTCGATAGGCGCGGGCCGCCGGTATAAATCCTCTTTCGCGGCATCCCGCTGAGAGTGATATTTCGCTTAGCTCTCTGACATGACCCGGCTCACGGCTAGCTCAATAATGCTACCGGGCCGTCACTGAGGAGACTAGTGATGAATTAGGAGAGGTGGATCTCCTTTGTAGTATCACAACTTTTGAATTCCCGAATAAAACTCTCAGCTGGTGTGGTGCCGAATTTATTCAGGTACTAGAGTTCACGGTCACACAATAAGGTTAACTGTCATTGTTCCCGTAATTAAATCTCATTAAAGTATCAGCAAACTATTTATTTGTTCACTATAGGATCTCTGTGAAATCTTTCACAAATTCCCGAAAAGTCACACCTAATTCAGAGAATGTATACGCAGATATTCTTTGGATATTTTTAATTCGAGAAATATTTTCCCATAAGAAAGAAAATATAAATTATTCTTTGGTCACACAGTATTAGGTTTATAAAAGAATAGAATTATTTTATTGTTGTTTATAAAGTTTATTTATGTTCACAGTGTATTTACAAATATTTATTTGTGTTTACAGACTTGTTTACAAAAGGTTTGCTTAATGTTTACAAATTTATTTACTAAAATTTGTTTTTATGTTTATGAATTTGTTTACTAAAATTTATTTTATAATTATGTTTACTTAATAAAGTTTCAAAAATTTATTTTATAATTATGTTTACTTAATAAAGTTTCAAAAATTTATTTTATAATCCCGAAAAGATTTGTAAAATTTATTATTACAGACTGAGTTTATTAATTTGTTTTTATAAAACAAATCCGATCGCGTAATTTATCTCGATTACGTCACCTCGTATGATGAGTAATGAAAAATAAAATTAATCCGCGGCGCGTCACTATCGACAGATACGTAGTATTCGTGCTACGTTTTAGCGGTCGACGTCACTACCGACAGATACGTGTTATTCGCGCTACGTTTTGCGGCACACGTCACGACCGGCAGATACGAGATATTCGCGTTACTTTTTGCCCGTCGATGGGGACTTATTGTAGGTAAATTTCACGAATGTTACTGAGAACCGTATCTCGTATCCGCGGAAGGACTGCTGCTTAGTAGGAGATCGCTGGTGAGAAGTGTAGAAACTAATGATTTTACGGAAAAAGGATGTCACCTTTTATACCCTCGGGATGGAGGTTTAACAGGAAACAGTCCGTAAGGGATAGCAGATGTATATCTTTCTCTCACGGGATAAATTTACGTATATCTCCCGTTCCTGGCAACTTTCTAATAGAGATATCTTCTAATTAAATCGGGTTAAATTTACTCTACTTTATTTCCGCAAAATTAAGACTTAATAGGGGTGTTTTAAGCACCCTCTAGAACATGTCCTTTAAATACGCAGTTACGGTGACGTCAGCAAAATAGTTGATTTTATATGATTTTTCGTGTTCAAATGAAGGGGAAAGTTTTTAGCTTTCCAACGAGGTATCAGAATAGGTACTCGTGTACTAAATAAGGGAATGGCAGTCTTTAAATTTAAAATGTCAAAATGAAAGGTTGACACCCACGTACTAGTCCTTTCCACCACTCTTGGCCTTTTTAGGCCAATAGAATTTTACTAAGTTTTAATAAAACTATTTGGAGCCGCAGAAAACGTTTCATTCGATATTTACCTTTCGGACGAACATTATTACGTGAAAATACTATAATATTATACTTAACATTTCAACTTAAATATATAAATGCTTAATCCTAACAAGATGTTATTTACAAGCGACTACAAATTTATTTCGTCCTTAATAGTGGCTTTTCCATAGTAATCTAAACGTAACCTTGAATCTATTTTTATCCGGCAACTCAACACAGCCGGGCCGTAAATTCTAGTCGAACAGAATTCAGTTAAAGTTCAAGGTCACGCGCCAATTTGTGTTTTTAGTCGCAGTATTTGATTCTTTTATTACTTAGGAGGCAATTAAGATTTATTATTGTTTATGGGTAGAAACCCATCTATACCAGAATCTCAAGTTTTTCCAATTGTTACTTTTACAATATTCATTATAGTCAGCAAGTTATAGCATTAACAAAATCTATAATTATAATTACGCGTCTATAGATATAGATACGTGTTTACAATATTTTTATAACGGTAGTTAACTCCTATCTTGTATTGATAAAATTAGTATTAAAATTCTTTATTTACAATTATACAGTATATAAATTTATAAATATTCAATTTTCTTTTCCAATTTTCATACACTTCCATTATAGCTATAAAAGTTATTGAAGCATGTACCTGCTTAATTTTACGTAAACAATCTTTCCCATAACTTATTTTCTAAGTTTAATGGAGATTTCCCGGAAATTATTTCCGAAATAGATCGATTTGAAATTTCATGGCGTGTCATTTCGAGGTCTGCGGTCACAGCGTTCCAATTACACTTGAACAGTCTCGATTCTCCGAGGCGAAATTTTTTTACGTAAAATTTTATTACATTTTACAAAGAAAAGGTTAACAACATACATTTTACTTCCTAATACTAAACGATTACGCTACTGGTTACCTGTTCATGGTCTTTTTCGACCATTTCTTCTCTGCTTCTTCCATAGTTTAGGACCATGGGACTTATATATTCTGTTTGTACCTCGTCGTGAGGTTGTCGCACGGCTATTTGAGAAGTAGAATTGACTACAAGGCTAGATTTGTATAGTTATGTCGTTAAACCATACTCTGCCATAAACACTAACTGAAGGTCGGCGTTTTTGTTCGTGTCAAATGCCCACCCTTAATAAAGACATAACTGTATATGTCTAGTCTCAATTCACCATTGCCACACCTCAGGACTCAGTAATATGCAAAGCGATAAAGCAACAGTAAAGCATATTCAAAATAAAATACACAAAATCTGCGCATGCACACAAAGTTTTTCTTTTACTTTTTATAATTAATATTCGCCCAGATTCAGGTCTTAAAATTCTAATTAATAAAAGAAAATTATATAATTCAATAATTCTGAAGTTAAAAATTTTATTTTGAGGACGGTGAGTGCTGTATGGGACGACTACTGCTTTTCCTGCCGAGGGACAACCGCAAAGAAGAGGACTCACGGAGACGCTCCGTTTACGACCCGTGGACAGAAGTAGAGTTCGACTTCCCGTCGCGAATCACGTTCCCGCTTACTAGAAAATACGGCATAGTACCATGATATGCCAGGGAGACTCCCCTGACAATACCTTTAATATTAAATTACATAGGGTCATTTAAACCTATTTAATCTAACGCTCAATACTCCTAGCTATATATTACATTCTACAGAATTTGAAATCAATCCCAATTAAGAGACTTATTTTTCGCAGCTCCGAATACTAATAAGGACTTAGCGTGAAAGTTACGAACTTCCCCACGCCTAAATTAGCAACGCTCTCTTCATTTCGCAGCTCCGAATACTAATAAGGACTTAGCGTGAAAGTTACGAACTTCCCCACGCCTAGATTAGCAACACGTCTTCATTTCGCAGCTCCGAATACTATTAGGGGCTTAGCGTGGAAGTCAAGGACTTCCCCATGCCCTAATTAGCAACACTTTCTTCGTTTCGCTCTCCCCGAAGACTTATTTCTTTCTCGCTTCGAGAAAAGACTTGTTTGCTTCGATAATAGACTTATTTCTTTATCGCTCCTCTCGAAGACTTGTTGTTTGCTCCGATAATAGACTTATTTCTTTATCGCTCCTCTCGAAGACTTGTGGTTTGCTCCGATAATAGACTTATTTCTTTATCGCTCCTCTCGAAGACTTGTTGTTTGCTTCGATAATAGACTTATTTCTTTATCGCTCCTCTCGAAGACTTGTTGTTTGCTTTGATAATAGACTTATTTCTTTATCGCTCCTCTCAAAGACTTGTTGTTTGCTTCGATAATAGACTTATTTCTTTATCGCTCCTCTCGAAGACTTGTTTGTTTCGCAGCTCCGAATACTAATAAGGACTTAGCGTGAAAGTCACGGACTTCCCCACGCCTTAATTAGCAACACGTTCTTCGTTTCGCTCTCCCCGAAGACTTATTTCTCTTTCGCTTCGAGGAAAGACTTGTTTTTCGCTTCGATCAGAGACTTATTTCTTTATCGCTCCTCTCGAAGTCTTATCGCTCGCTTCGATAATAGACTTATTTCTTTATCGCTCCTCTCGAAGACTTATAGCTCGGTTTAGTTAGAGACTTAGCTTACAGGCGATGGTGGTAGCGATCGCTTTGAGCGACGCTTACCTGATCGGCCTATACGCTGATACTGACGTTTGGGGGGCGCATTCCGGATGGGGGCGTCTCGTAAGACAGCTTCCAACGCATCCCGCCACTCGCCAAAGGTAGTACCTTGATCTTTGCTCCCGGACGTCGGGAAGTCGGTCCTCGCAGGGCGCCGCCCTCCCGATCGTCCCATCCTCCTAAATTCTCTCTTGGGGGGCGCTATCTTGATGGGGGCGTCTCGTAAGACTGCGTCCAACGCATCCAGCCTCTCGCCAAGGATCCTCTCTTCATTAGATATTGTCGAGTCAACAATTCTTTCCACTTCAGCTTCTCCACCGCTAAGTTCGGAATCTGTTCCTGAACTCGCCAGTAGTTCTTCCCGCGCACATTCCTGCGCATCCATACGACGTTCTGACAGGGCGTGCACTCCCTCGTCTCTGTCGTTGGTAGCTGTGGAAAGCGGCGTAGGTGATACCACCGGGTCGTCTGCTCTTTCATTAGCCAGATTCTTCTCAAACTATTTCGCACCGCAGCTCCGAATACTAGTAAAGGACTTAGCGTGGAAGCCATGCGCTTCCCCATGCCTTAACTAGCAACACTCTTTCCGCTATTAATTTAAAATATATTACACTTATCACTGATATGTATATCACGCTTATCATAATCATATATATCAAATTAATACTAGTATTTAAAACACTCTTATTACTAACATTTTTATCAAATTTAATATTTAAATCTTTAGGAGGTAAACTATTTTTATTACGTGCAATTGCAGTAGTTGGCAATTTCTCTTCACCCGGCGCATCCAACGTACTACCTACAATTGTCCACGTACTTCTGACTACGCTATTTGGACGGTCTGCAGTCGTTACAGATGGTAGTGTCTTTTGACACGCCGCAAAATTCTGTCCCCGACTACACCTGTCCCTAGGATCTAAAATATTTACAGAACCGAGAAAATCCGTAGATATTTTGCTTTGTTGGTCATGGGCCGCCGTAGCTGAGTCCCATAACTCTTGTTCTTCGTTATTGAGTATATCACCGCCTTTGAGACGATGATCATACACAACAACTCTTTCGTCACTATATCTAGCTTTATCTATATACATTAAGTTCATGTTTCTTAGTTCAAACTTAACGCTATCAAAATTAATCCTATTAAGCTTACGTAACTTATTTTTAACATTCTTAATACTAAAGGACTTACATTTACTTGATTTTTGTTTAAGATAACGATTATAGTCATCTAATGCTATGAGCTCTTCTTCATTAAGTTTATTTCGCCTTAATTTACCGAAGGTATTAATGTTTTGTAGTCGACGATTAGTTCGACTCTTCCTAATAATATTCTTAACGTCAGCCTCGTGGGGTCTGTTCGCTAATTTAAAAGGTGAGTCCCTTCCTAAAGTTTCGTTGCTCGATTGCAACGACGATCGACTATCTAAACTACATACATCGCTATTAATTTCAAGTAAACTGCCAGCTTCGGCTTTAGTATAATTAGTACTATTAATATTTTTACACAAATGGTTAGCGGAAGCACAATAATTCGTTAAATTATTTGTTACAAGAGATCTGTCGTCAGTATCGACGAGACTACAGTTACTTACGTTTGCCGATGTTCTCAGCACACCAAGAGCGCCACTGCTTACGCCTTCGCCGCATCCACTGCTAGCTGTCTTTAACTGCTTATCTTGATAACCTTCTTCCTTGTTGCCAACATTTATTTCATAACTTCCTAATTCTAATTTATCTAAAAACTTTTTAAATTCTATTTCGCCGCCGGTAAAAGAATTATTAGCTCGCGAAGTCTCAACATTGGACAACGTCTTACCGCTATTCTTTTTATTAAGATTTTCTACTATTTTACTAGCAGAATTATTAATATCGCGTTTGCGATAATTCTCCGGTCTTACGCTGCTATCCTTTACAAGAGGACCTGTACAAAGATTAACTTGGTTACTGGGGCCAGCTTCGACCTCACAGTGAACCTTAGGGTTAAATGATTTCACCGGAAGGGTGTCCTTCAGTTCACTTTCACAGTTAACCCTATTCGCCAGAAGAGCGTCTATGTCACTAGCTAGAACTCGGCTGAACGGCGTTCGAGGAACGTTCGTGTCACCTTCTTGAGTCTTCTCTTCGGCGGTCCGCCAGTGTTCGTCGTCTTGGAGCCATCGACGATCAACCCGGTCCGCGAGCCGTCTTCATGGCTCCTTTCTGGTCTGCTGAGCTGCTTGCCTGTCTGGGCAATCCTTGTTTTCATGGAAGCCAGGACAATGTTGACAACGCCTTTGTCTGGCACTGCCTCGCTCTTCAACGCGAGGACGTGGGCGGTACGCAGGTCTTTCCGAATCGTTTTGCTGGTCTGATTGCCGTGGAGGCCTTTTATCAACAGCCTCCGTGGTCTTATCAGATTTCGCGTTAGTCTCTTGTACCGAACGCGGCTTCTCGCGCCAAGTATTTTGCTGAGCGGGCCTCTTTTCATTGTTCGCCTTGACGGCATTTGCTGGAGATGGCACGGAAGCCAATGCCGATTTCAATGGTCGAAGTGTATGAGCTACTTCAAGCAGCTCGTCCATCGTCTTCCATTTCTCTTGATTAACCCTTATTTGATCGCTCACGGTGAGTAAGTCATAAAAGGTTGAAGCCAGGGTTTCCGACTTCATTTCCGGAAGGAGTACCTCGGCTAATTCCATCTTCTTCAGGAGGAAACCATAAGCTCCCTCTTGAGATCCTTGCTCTTTATGTTCGAGCTCCGTTCGTTGAGCACGACGTCTTGAAGGCGATTCGAAGTGCTCTTTCAGATCGTTACTAAACGACCGCCAACTGTCTGATGTGTCAATATTCTTGGCCCAAGTCTTGGCCTCTCCTCTGAGCTGACGCATAGCCAACTCTGTCCAATTCTCAGCTGGGTACTTCACAGCTTCGCAATATTCTCTGCAGCGTCGGAGAAAAAGTTCAACGCTCTGCTTTGGGCTACCCTCATAGGTGGAATGGAGTTCCGGCTTAACATGGCACGGGGTACACACGGCTGGTTCTGGTGGTGCCATTTTTTGTTTGGGATCCGACGTGCTTACTTGCAAAAATGAATCCTCTTCGGGGAATACTTGCGCGTTTTGCAAGCCTTCTTCCAATATGAAGTCTTCTTCTACACTCGGACCCGGAACAGGGTTCGGCATAATTTCTTCGAATTCCTCCGTCCCCTGGAGTTGGAAGAAGCGGACCTTCGACCGTAAATTCATATAAAAATTCAGCTATCGATTGCGCCGGTTTTCAGCTTCCTACAACCACCCGTTCGTCCGCAATCGACGTTTAAAGTATTTTGAGGGCATGCGCTGCTTGTCGCTGATAACCCTGAAGGCTTGCAACTCCTGTTACAAGCGTCCAATCTTCTCCGTTTAAAATCTTATATTGTAATAGGTACAGGCCTTCATGTACCTATACCCATGACGTCACGGTAGTTATGATAATTATCGAGATTTTAATATACAAAGTAGTATAAATTTATTTTTTTCAAAAATTTTTTTCTTTGTCTGGGTTCTTGTACCTATACTTGTATGGTACTCAACTTTATATTAGAAAAAAGCTTAAAAATTCACACGAAATTTTTATTGTGCATTTTATTCTTAATTCTATTATTTCTGTTACGGTGAGTAACACAATTTATTTTTATACTTTCTTTATGGTTTAAAAGGGTCAGAGAGATCCTTTGGATAGTCTCATCGACATACTTTTGCTTAATGTCGGTATCTGACTCTAATAAATTACCAAAAGTATTTATTTTATTTATTCTTTCCTTTTCCAAGTAAATCAAGAAAAGTATTCTATATACAGTCGCCTTTACGTATATATTCTTCTCCGAATTATATTTTTCAAAAGTATTCATCACTGGTTCCTCGTTAATGCGAGTTACACTTTATTTCATTGTACTCACATTTATAAAGTTGAGGTAGATCGCTCTTGTAGCTCCGGTATAAGGTTCTTAAAACCTCTCAGGTAACCACAATTCATTGATACACTTCACAATATATTGTTTTTAAAATCTTTTAGTAGATCTTAGTTGTAGGATCGTTCAGGTTTTCGCAACCTGAAGATGCCGCACGCATTTGGGCGCCATAATGACATGACCCGGCTCACGGCTAGCTCAATAATGCTACCGGGCCGTCACTGAGGAGACTAGTGATGAATTAGGAGAGGTGGATCTCCTTTGTAGTATCACAACTTTTGAATTCCCGAATAAAACTCTCAGCTGGTGTGGTGCCGAATTTATTCAGGTACTAGAGTTCACGGTCACACAATAAGGTTAACTGTCATTGTTCCCGTAATTAAATCTCATTAAAGTATCAGCAAACTATTTATTTGTTCACTATAGGATCT
Organism: Rhyacophila brunnea; assembly: GCF_057557595.1. Lineage (NCBI taxonomy): Eukaryota > Metazoa > Arthropoda > Insecta > Trichoptera > Rhyacophilidae > Rhyacophila > Rhyacophila brunnea. The sequence continues at coordinate 61,492 of NW_028233361.1, forward strand.
CTGTGAAATCTTTCACAAATTCCCGAAAAGTCACACCTAATTCAGAGAATGTATACGCAGATATTCTTTGGATATTTTTAATTCGAGAAATATTTTCCCATAAGAAAGAAAATATAAATTATTCTTTGGTCACACAGTATTAGGTTTATAAAAGAATAGAATTATTTTATTGTTGTTTATAAAGTTTATTTATGTTCACAGTGTATTTACAAATATTTATTTGTGTTTACAGACTTGTTTACAAAAGGTTTGCTTAATGTTTACAAATTTATTTACTAAAATTTGTTTTTATGTTTATGAATTTGTTTACTAAAATTTATTTTATAATTATGTTTACTTAATAAAGTTTCAAAAATTTATTTTATAATTATGTTTACTTAATAAAGTTTCAAAAATTTATTTTATAATCCCGAAAAGATTTGTAAAATTTATTATTACAGACTGAGTTTATTAATTTGTTTTTATAAAACAAATCCGATCGCGTAATTTATCTCGATTACGTCACCTCATATGATGAGTAATGAAAAATAAAATTAATCCGCGGCGCGTCACTATCGACAGATACGTAGTATTCGTGCTACGTTTTAGCGGTCGACGTCACTACCGACAGATACGTGTTATTCGCGCTACGTTTTGCGGCACACGTCACGACCGGCAGATACGAGATATTCGCGTTACTTTTTGCCCGTCGATGGGGACTTATTGTAGGTAAATTTCACGAATGTTACTGAGAACCGTATCTCGTATCCGCGGAAGGACTGCTGCTTAGTAGGAGATCGCTGGTGAGAAGTGTAGAAACTAATGATTTTACGGAAAAAGGATGTCACCTTTTATACCCTCGGGATGGAGGTTTAACAGGAAACAGTCCGTAAGGGATAGCAGATGTATATCTTTCTCTCACGGGATAAATTTACGTATATCTCCCGTTCCTGGCAACTTTCTAATAGAGATATCTTCTAATTAAATCGGGTTAAATTTACTCTACTTTATTTCCGCAAAATTAAGACTTAATAGGGGTGTTTTAAGCACCCTCTAGAACATGTCCTTTAAATACGCAGTTACGGTGACGTCAGCAAAATAGTTGATTTTATATGATTTTTCGTGTTCAAATGAAGGGGAAAGTTTTTAGCTTTCCAACGAGGTATCAGAATAGGTACTCGTGTACTAAATAAGGGAATGGCAGTCTTTAAATTTAAAATGTCAAAATGAAAGGTTGACACCCACGTACTAGTCCTTTCCACCACTCTTGGCCTTTTTAGGCCAATAGAATTTTACTAAGTTTTAATAAAACTATTTGGAGCCGCAGAAAACGTTTCATTCGATATTTACCTTTCGGACGAACATTATTACGTGAAAATACTATAATATTATACTTAACATTTCAACTTAAATATATAAATGCTTAATCCTAACAAGATGTTATTTACAAGCGACTACAAATTTATTTCGTCCTTAATAGTGGCTTTTCCATAGTAATCTAAACGTAACCTTGAATCTATTTTTATCCGGCAACTCAACACAGCCGGGCCGTAAATTCTAATCGAACAGAATTCAGTTAAAGTTCAAGGTCACGCGCCAATTTGTGTTTTTAGTCGCAGTATTTGATTCTTTTATTACTTAGGAGGCAATTAAGATTTATTATTGTTTATGGGTAGAAACCCATCTATACCAGAATCTCAAGTTTTTCCAATTGTTACTTTTACAATATTCATTATAGTCAGCAAGTTATAGCATTAACAAAATCTATAATTATAATTACGCGTCTATAGATATAGATACGTGTTTACAATATTTTTATAACGGTAGTTAACTCCTATCTTGTATTGATAAAATTAGTATTAAAATTCTTTATTTACAATTATACAGTATATAAATTTATAAATATTCAATTTTCTTTTCCAATTTTCATACACTTCCATTATAGCTATAAAAGTTATTGAAGCATGTACCTGCTTAATTTTACGTAAACAATCTCTCCCATAACTTATTTTCTAAGTTTAATGGAGATTTCCCGGAAATTATTTCCGAAATAGATCGATTTGAAATTTCATGGCGTGTCATTTCGAGGTCTGCGGTCACAGCGTTCCAATTACACTTGAACAGTCTCGATTCTCCGAGGCGAAATTTTTTTACGTAAAATTTTATTACATTTTACAAAGAAAAGGTTAACAACATACATTTTACTTCCTAATACTAAACGATTACGCTACTGGTTACCTGTTCATGGTCTTTTTCGACCATTTCTTCTCTGCTTCTTCCATAGTTTAGGACCATGGGACTTATATATTCTGTTTGTACCTCGTCGTGAGGTTGTCGCACGGCTATTTGAGAAGTAGAATTGACTACAAGGCTAGATTTGTATAGTTATGTCGTTAAACCATACTCTGCCATAAACACTAACTGAAGGTCGGCGTTTTTGTTCGTGTCATCTCCCTACAATGAATGCGTTTTTTAGCTTGTATTGTACTTTTAGATTTTAATTAACCAAGCGAAAACTCAACGCATCGAAGAGTGTGATACCTCAATCTGCTCGTCACCGTTCTAGCTAGCATATGAGTATACACCCTGCGATGTAAGCCTCGCCCTGGCTGAGTGGCGGGAGCCACAAGTTCGGACCTATGAGTGGGCCGCCCACGCGCTACGTGTACATTTATGATAAAAATTAAAATTATTAAAATACTAAGTCTTATTCTCTATGTATACATATAAAGGTTATATCAAATCAACTTATAATTAAAGCGGTAAAATTAATCTTGTCCTGAGCTCTATATCTCGCGAACCTTTATGGTTACGCGCACTATGGAATAATTGAAGTCTTCGCGGTCCGTAGACGCGTACGCCATTTTAAATTTTATGTTGATCGGACACGCGCAGCTCCAGCTATCATTAATAATGTGTTTGTATGGAGATCTCGCGGCCGTCACAGATTGCGTAACAAGGATGGGGCTCCACACATGAGCGAGTAGGCTGCGGTCGCGGTCGGGATAGGGAATTGATCCAGTTGTGCGAGGGAGACAACTGTCCGGTTACCGACTGGCGAACGCAGCTCCAAGAGCCGCTCCTCATATGTTACATGTGACCCGCGAGAAAATCCGCGGGTGACCGCGCGCGAGATTCGTCGATTCCGCGCGTGATATTTAATATGGAAGTGATGAAAATTAGAAGTCAGAGGTATTCGGTACCTCGCGAATGTTTTTAGATGCTATGTGGATGCTACGTATGGAACTCAGGTCTAGATCGATTCTCGTCTAATTAAATTAATTAAAATATTGATTAATTACTATCTAGCTTAATTTCGTGGATCGAACTATGTCAACATTATACTCTAATTATAGGTACAGATTTATATATTAATGTCGGTTTACAATTACACACGCTGACAAATACCTAATCATCGCAATTATACAATATTAGATCCATTTATCTTAATTACATTATTATATCTACTCGAAGTCCAATACAGTATTATGCTAATTTAATATTTATATACCTTTCAATTATTTATTTAACATGGTGAAATATCTATTACTAACATTATATACCTATTGCTACCATCTTAATTAGGACACATAATCTTCGTACTGCATCTTATTAATTGAATTTTAATTACTACCTTATTATTACTCCGTCGTTATTTACATTCTTACCACCACTCTTCATGGTCCTTATGACCGACTTATCTCATCTATCATATATGGCTCGTCTTCGTCGAGGGTCGCAAGCTTATTACTTTATAACCGGTGGTACATTGACTATTTTGATCAGATCGAGCGGTTGGATGGTACCACTCCTTATGGGAGCGTCCTCTCAGGGGCACACTAAACGTGTTCGTGTCACTAACCTACAATTTGCAATCACTATTGTACTGACCGCACGCGTCTACGAAGTGTCTAACAAAAATATTTTTCTTAGTGAGAAAAAAGTCTTTAATGAGCAAGCAAAGTTTAATATATATAAGAAACCTACACAATACGTTCGTGGTAGTGAAATTTTTTGCCACCGTGGTGTAATAACACAATAACAGTGCTGTAAAGTTTGAAACGTTGTCACTATTTTCAACAATGACACTTCAAAACGTCAAACGAGTATAAGTACGCCCAATTGCCTAGTATTTTTATATTAGGCGCAACCCAAATATTAGGAAAAAAACACATTATGGAGTCCGCGAGCCCCTTTGATCGTTCAATGCGCACACAGCGTTCGCCAAGCAAAAACGCAGGTAAAGAGACTTTGCCTATTTCGCCATTGAATTCAGAGGACAAAGATGATCATAATGAATCACGTGATGAAAAAATAATACGATTATGTCAGTTTATATCAAAAAAAACTAAATCACCAGAAATCATAAAAGCGATCACTGAAATTTCGGAGGCAATTTTGAGTTCGGATACACAAACTGCTGGTGACAAACAAAAAATCAAACAAGACCCCGTCATCGTTGCTACGCTACAAAGAATTGAAAGTCAAATCGCTAAAATAAACGAACGTGTAGACAAAATAAATTCTGAACCTAAGTCTCTTCCTAAATACTCCGACATAATCAAAAAAGTACCGAACCACATTCCACCTACCACCAACAATCGCACGTTTGCTGTAATCGTCAAATCAGTAAATGGGAAGGACTGCTCTGAAACCATCAAAGGATCAATTAAGAAAAACATTAATCCATCCAATCTCAAAATCTCAGTAAGTAACATGTACGCAACCAAAAACAGTAGCGTTGTTATCAACTGCGAAACCAGGAAAGATGCAGAAAAACTACTCAAAACAATCCCAGACGCTACCAACGGATTACTCAAGGCAAGCGAGGGTCAAAAATTGTCTCCGGTCATCGTACTCAAGGGAGTAAATAAAGACATTGAAGACAGCGAAATAATCAAGACAATGCTTTTACAAAACGAAGCACTGTCCGAGGTTATAGGTGACAAGGAACCAGAAGACCAAATCAAACTGATAAAAACGATACGAAATTACAAACATGACAATTTAAAGAATGTTTTTCTCATGGTGGACCACACCGTCAGACGAGAGGCTCTAAACCAAGGCCGAATAAACATAGGTTTTCAAAGAGTACACGTCGAAGACAATTGCACGCCATTGCAGTGCTACAAGTGCCAGGGATATGGCCACAAGACAGAAAAGTGCTGCAAAAACAAATGCAGGTGCATGCACTGTGCCGGGGAACACAAGTCAAATGAATGCTCAAAGAAAGACGATCTGAACTCACAAAAATGTTGGAACTGCTTTACAAGCAACAAGAAGATCTTCAACCACAAAGCAACGAGCAAAAGCTGTCCACTCCACTATAAAATGACAGAACTTACAAAACAAAAAACCAACTATGGATGATAAGGATAGCCATAACAAGGATAGACATAACAGCAACACCCACCACACAATAGACATAACATTCTGTCAACAAAACCTCCAGAGATGTCGAAATGCCACAGACCATCTACTGAGCAACGCATCAGAATATGACATATTACTACTACAAGAACCATATGTTGGTGCAACAGGCGTTCTCACAGCTCCAAAAAATTTCAAAATATATCAAACTACAGGTAGCAGTGACAACCCATGCAAAGCTGTTATCGCCACTACCAATTCCAAGCTAAAAGTCATATTCCGAAACGACATCTCTGACACACATCATGCCTTCGTCACATTGGCTACTGAAAAATCCACACTCATTATCGGATCCATCTACATTTCTCCATCAGCCATACTTTCCCAAACGACAAACAAAATAGTCCAACTTGCCAGCACTGGAACTGAGGTCATCATTGGAGGCGATGTGAATGCAAAAAGTCACTGGTGGGGCAGCCCAAAAAATGATAAAAGAGGAGAAGAGTTATCAACCTGTCTAGCCAGTTGCGGTTGGGATATAATAAATGAGGGACACACACCTACGTACAACACATGGCGGGGGCAAACCCACATCACTTCATTCATCGACATTACAGTTTCAACACCTAAAACAACCGATAAAATCATCAACTGGACAGTGCAACCACAACACAATCCCATATCTGACCACGAACCCATAATCTTCACTTACACGGAAACGTCCCAGCCATACACACACTCAGAATCAACATACAAATACATTATCAACGAAAACACAAACTGGACTGAAGTGAAAGATGCATTTCGGTTCCACATGACAGAACTAAACATTAACTTACACTCAATTCACTCCGCCAATTACCCACACGAACTAGACATTATCACAGACAACATGACAGCTGCCATTAAAAACGCATGCAACCAATCACTCCCTCAAAGAACACAACACTCAACAAGGAAAAGACCAATCTGGTGGACCAACCAACTCACAGAGATCAAACGAGCAACACTAACAGCTAAGCGGAAACTACAAAATGCCAGCCATATCACACGTCTGGAAAAACTCAACACGTACATCGCACAAAGAGACACATACAAAAGATCCATTGATGAAGCAAAGATCAAAAGCATTAAAACTTTCTACGGCAACCAAACTTCGCAAACAGCATGGTCATCACTACACAAAACCATCAAAATCACCAACCCAAGAGAACCACCTACTACTCTCAGCACATACGGACACCATCACATCACAGCACGTGACTCGGCTGAAGCCCTCACAAAAAAGTTTTTTCCCGATGACGATCCCAATTCCGACACACAAACACAGAGCATGACTAGAAATTCTTCCGAGCACATCCTTCCTAACACTGAAGACGACCATCAATTTACACTTCACGAAATCAAAACAATCGTTCACAACATGAGCTCGAAAAAGGCACCAGGACACGATCATTTGACAGCAGACATTTGAACACACTTCATTAACACGTTTCCAGAAGAAATTCACGCACTATAAAACCAATGCCTTAACATCTCCCACTTTCCAACCACTTGGAAACACGTTATCATAAAGCCAATAACAAAACCTGCAAAAGACACTAAAGACACAAACAGTTACAGACCAATAGGACTACTACCAGTATTTGGAAAAGTTTTAGAGAAACTACTCATACAACGAACTTTTTGGCACCTTACACAAAACAAAGAAATCAGCGAACATCAATACGGCTTCACACCACAGACATCGACAGAACACGCGCTACACACGGCCATCAACATAATCAAAGGTCACCTAAATTCAAAAAAAACTAATCGTGGTCATCTCCTTGGACATCCAAGGAGCGTTTGACAACGCTTGGTGGCCCCACATCAAACACTCTCTCGCACAAAAATCCACACCACTCAACATTTACAAACTCATACGAAGCTACTTACAGGACAGACAAGTCACGCTCAAATATGCAGGAGAGGAGGTCGTTAGGAAACAGACAGCAGGCTGCATACAAGGCTCAGCCTGCGGACCAACCCTCTGGAACATTGCCATAAACGATCTTCTTACAATAAACATTCCAAACAACGCACACATACAAGCATTCGCAGACGACGTACTAATCACGATCGCTGCTGATGACATACAAACACTTGAAACAACAACCAACGACATACTAAAAAGGACACTTGAATGGGGAAACAGCACTAAACTCACATTTTCTGACACAAAAACACACATTATGTTCATATCCAAACGCACCATACAACCACCGAACATTACATGGAAAGGACAAAAGAAAGATCTTGTTGACTCATTCAAAATACTGGGAGTAGTTCTAGACAGAAACCTTAACTGGTCAAAACACACCGAATACACATGTAAAAAAGCTACACAAGTTGGCAAGCGATTCATGAAGGCTGCACGAGCAACGTGGGGAGCCTCTCCAGAGGTCCTAAGAATCATATACATGGGAGCAATTGAACCCAAAATCACTTACGCAGCATCCATCTGGAGCAACGCCACACACAAAAAATCCATACAAAAAAAACTAAACACAACTCAACGTCCCTTTGCAATTTCGATCTGCAAAGGGTACAGGACCATATCACTCACATCCGCCCAAGTACTGGCAAACACCACCCCTCTAGACCTAAAAATACAACAACTCGCCGAACTATACCGCATAAAAACGCAACATACTTTACCCAAACATCTTCCAACTGACAGAACATTGAAAACAAAATACACTACACAGAACTACCCCACCCAGGCACCAGACACCTTGAAAACATAGAACACACAGAAACCACCGACCACAGCGCACTCACTGAACACAACGCAACGGGTTTGGAGATCTACACAGATGGCAGCCGCATCGATGAAAAAGTAGGGGCAGCCTTTCTCGTTTACAAAGGTGGAGCATTTATTACAAAACGAAAGTTAAGGCTTGAAAGCTACTGCTCTGTTATTCAGGCAGAAATGCTAGCCATCAGAGAATCCCTCGATTGGACACTGGTTAATTCCAGCAAACATCACCCCACCGAGGTGATCATATACTCTGACAGCCAATCCAGTCTTGTAGCTCTCCAAAACCCTTCATCGACACACCCACTCGTAAGAGCCAGCCTGACATTATGCTCACTCCTGAGAAACATAAACATCACCCCTAGGTTCATCTGGATAAGGAGTCACATTGGCATAGCCGGAAACGAAGAGGCAGACAAATACGCAAAACAAGCCACCACAGACAAAAGACCCACCACTTACACAAAATTCCCTCTCACGTTCGCAAAGAGGAAATTAGAAGATGACACCACATATCTATGGAACAAAAGATACACTGAATCCACCACTGGATCGACAACAAAAATATTCATACCAGACATAAACTCAGGAAAACACTTCACACACAACACCACACTCAATCATGAACTCACACAAATGCTGACGGGCCACGGGGCAATGAGAGCTTACCTGAAAAGGTTCAAACTGAGAGCCGACGATCACTGTCCATGCGATGGAGTCGTGTCTCAGACAGTCAAACACATATTGGCCGATTGTCCTATACTTGAGAAAGAAAGGTGGACGCTCGGGGTACAGTGCCACCAGCAAAACATCACAATAGACTTATCAAAACCAGACAAAATACTCAACAACAAAACAACACGAAAACTATTCACTGAATACCTAACAAAAGCGATCAAAAAAACAAAGACAGTAAACGGAGGGACATAAACACAAACACAACACAACACAGAAGGCACACACCCTCACAGTCTCATATCAATATATTATATACTATTATTTTACTCTGTTATAATAACTAAAATTATTTCTGTGCTTTTTATATCATTAATTAACACATCTTTATTATTATTTATATTTTATATATCTCTGTATTTTTATCTCATTACTTTAACACAAATTTTTATATATGATTTTCTTTTCTTTAATATTTTATACTTTAATATGTTATATATCTCTGTACTTTTTTTCTTTAACTTTTTACTTTAACACATATTTTAATATTCTTTATATTTTATATTTTCTTTATGTTTACAAAACTGTGCTTAACTGTAAATTATGTAAATGAAATATGAATAATGTAATACTTAAGTTATAACCCTTGTACGAAAAAGCAAGGAATTCAATAAACGAATTTAAAAAAAAAAAAAAAACTTAACCTAACCTAACCTAACCGTTTACAAAGGTGGAGCATTTATTACAAAACGAAAGTTAAGGCTTGGAAGCTACTGCACTGTTTTTCAGGCAGAAATGCTAGCCATCAGAGAATCCCTCGATTGGACACTGGTTAATTCCAGCAAACATCACCCCACCGAGGTGATCATATACTCTGACAGCCAATCGAGTCTTGTAGCTCTCCAAAACCCTTCATCGACACACCCACTCGTAAGAGCCTGCCTGACATTATGCTCACTCCTGAAAAACATAAACATCACCCCCAGATTCATCTGGATAAGGTGTCACATTGGCATAGCCGGAAACGAAGAGGCAGACAAATACGCAAAACAAGCCACCACAGACAAAAGACCCACCACTTACACGAAATTCCCTCTCACGTTCGCGAAGAGGAAATTAGAAGATGACACCACATATCTATGGAACAAAAGATACACTGAATCCACCACTGGATCGACAACAAAAATATTCATACCAGACATAAACTCAGGAAAACACTTCACACACAACACCACACTCAATCATGAACTCACACAAATGCTGACGGGCCACGGGGCAATGAGAGCCTACCTGAAAAGGTTTAAACTGAGAGCCGACGATCACTGTCCATGCGATGGAGTCGTGTCTCAGACAGTCAAACACATATTGGCCGATTGTCCAATACTTGAGAAAGAATGGTGGACCCTCGGGGTACAGTGCCACTAGCAAAACATCACAATAGACTTATCAAAACCAGACAAAATACTCAACAACAAAACAACACGAAAACTATTCACTGAATACCTAACAAAAGCGATCAAAAAAACAAAGACAGTAAACGGAGGGACATAAACACAAACACAACACAACACAGAAGGCACACACCCTCACAGTCTCATATCAATATATTATATACTATTATTTTACTCTGTTATAATAACTAAAATTATTTCTGTGCTTTTTATATCATTAATTAACACATCTTTATTATTATTTATATTTTATATATCTCTGTATTTTTATCTCATTACTTTAACACAAATTTTTATATATGCTTTTCTTTTCTTTTATATTTTATACTTTAATATGTTATATATCTCTGTACTTTTTTTCTTTAACTTTTTACTTTAACACATATTTTAATATTCTTTATATTTTATATTTTCTTTATGTTTACAATACTGTGCTTAACTGTAAATTATGTAAATGAAATATGAATAATGTAATACTTAAGTAATAACCCTTGTACGAAAAAGCAAGGAATTCAATAAACGAATTTAAAAAAAAAAAAAACCTAACCTAACTTACCTAACCTAACCAACAGAAATCAACAGAAGAAGCTCTGAACGCTTCAGTCAACGAAATCAGGACTGCGCTGCAAGACAAAAAGATGATCATAGCAATCTTGCTCGACATCAGAGGAGCCTTTGATCATGCTTGGTGGCCATTTCTAATGTGCCGGCTGAGAAGCAAGAAGTGCCCTCGGAAATTGTTTACGCTAGTGAAGAGCTATCATCAACAAAGGTAAGTCATACTGTCACATTTTGATGCCACGCTCCAGAAGGTTACGACCAAAGGATGCGTTCAGGGTTCATCTTGCGGACCGAGCTTTTGGAATTACATCTTAGATGATGTTCTTCAGGAGGACTTGGGCCCTGGAGCTGAACTGAGAGCATTTTCGGATGACCTGCTATTGATTGCTACAGCCAACAATACGACAGAGCTTGAAAATATGACTGACAAGGCGTTGAAATTCATCACATCATGGGGCTCAAAAGCCAAACTACACTTTTCAGAAGACAAAACCAACGCGATGTATATTACCAGAAAAAAGGACCGACAACCAAACATTTACATGAACGGAGTTCAACTAAAATACGTGGATCACTTTAAGGTTCTCGGTCTCTTAATAGATCGCCACCTTAACTGGTCAACATTTGTAAAAAGGCTGCAAGCATCACGAACAAATTGATCAGAGCCGCCAAACCCACATGGGGTGCGTCGCCGGGGGTTATGCAGCAAATATATTGAGGTGCTGTTGAGCCTCTGATAACGTACGCTTCCAGCGTGTGGGCGGACGCGGTAAAGAAAAAAGTCAACCGTAAGAAACTGAACTCCATTCAAAGACAAATTGCCATCAGATCCTGCAAAGGATACAGAACGATCTCTCTTTTTTCTGCTCAGGTCTTGAGCGGCTTCATGCCACTTGACCTGAGGATCAAGCAGCTTGCAGAAGCATATGAGGTAAAGAAGGCCCTCACCCTGCAGGACTTGCCGCAAGACAGAGTCTACCAGGGAACCGGAGACTTTTTCTCACTCCCTCATCCCTCGGAACGCAACCGGATTGACCATGGATACTATGATCAGACTCTGCCTGAGGCAACGCAGAATGAGCTGAGAATCTTCACTGATGGCAGTCTCTTGAACGGCAAAGTGGGTGCAGCATTTGTACCTTACGATGGCGTGAAAGAGTTGCCGTCGAGAAAGATCAAGCTCGACGATATCTGCTCAGTGTTTCAGTCGGAACTCCTGGCGATCCGAGAAGCTTTGAGCTACGTTCTGAAGAAATCACCAAACAGATGGAAACAAATAACGATCTTGACAGACTGCAAATCAGGCGTCCATGCAATAACGGACCGAAATTCGGTTAATCCTATTGTCATGGACATTAAAACTGATATCCAGGAACCACGATGCAGAAAACAGAACGTGCACATCGGCTGGATAAGGAGTCACTGAGTTCACAAGGAACTATCACGAAAGGTAGTATCATACATGATTAAAATAGTGCAGGATATTGGCAAAATAAACGAAGCCAGGACACAAAATGCCCCACACTCTTCAAGTGAAACGGAAGGCCTGGTGATTTCTGTCAACAGTCCGTCTTCTCCTGAAGAGTTTTCTGTGGTTTCCTCTTCACAAGAGCAAATGCGGAGAAGTTCCTGTTAAGACCCACAGCAGTATATCCCTCCTGATCCCAACACTATATAGTAGAAAAAAGACTAATAAATAAAGAAAACTCCAATTGAAGATCTACAAACCTTGTACATAATAAGCAAGGTCAATAATAAATGCAACTCCCATATAAAAAACAAAAAAAAAACCTAACCTAACTTAACCTAACCTCACCTTATAACAACACCCCCTCAACGATACGCCACTGCGCAATTCGTTGATGTATTTTAGCTCAGTCGGTGAGGGGTTATTAATAAAAATAAAGACGATATTTCTTTTCTCTTGAGAGTGTGCTTATAACTCTGTTTATTTTCTTTTTCCAATGTACACGTTCCGTTTATATTTCTGGTACAATATTCGTACGATGCAGGTGAGGCGACAGACACGTTTACTGCGGGTGAATACGCGAGAAATTAATCTCACCCGTAAGTTAACGGGATGAAACAATTCCACCGGGTAGTACTTCAGCGTTCAAGAGGCGCTGTTGTAGAACTCGACTACTTAGGAGAAACGCTACTGGTCGGATCACTGTACTGCGTGCCATCGGTGCACATCGATGAATCGCTGACCGGCATGAGCAGGCTAATGAACACTTCAAAGGGTCACAGGCTGTTACTCGGAGGCGACGTAAACGCAAAGAGCATCTGGTGGGGCAGTCGACGTACTGATAGCAGAGGCACAGCCGTGTCAGATTTTTTAGCACAGCACGACCTAAACGTATTAAACGAGGGTTCTGTCCCAACGTTTGAAACGATCAGAGGAACTCGTAAGCTGGAAAGCTATATTGATATTACGGCGTGTTCCAACGCTCTGCTCACCAGAGTTGAAAATTGGAGAGTATGTCGTGATGCAGCGTTGGGATCCGACCACAATGCGATTGTTTTTTCATTACAGGCCACAGATAGCTACGCTGCAAACAAAACTTCAAATGTCAATCAACAGCGACCAGGTTTGTTTAAGACGTCCAAGGCTAACTGGATAGATTTTGGGCTTGCACTTATTTCCCAGATTCAGGATCGCGGTATCACTGTAGATAGTTTGGATAGCGTTACAGACGCACATGAGCTCGAAAACATTGTCAAAGAATGGTCATTGGCGAACGAGTCAGCATGCGAGAGCACGATGGTGCGCACTTCGGGCGAAGGATTTCAAAGAAAAAGTAATCCATGGTGGAGTCCGAAACTGGATACACTGAAGACGGCTTTTAGAGTAGCAAGGACAAAATTTCGAAATTCAGGCGTGGTTCAACGGCCGTTCACTCGACAGATTTTTGAAGCCGCAAAGAATAAGTATGAAACTGCAATTGCAAAAGCGAAATTAGAAAGCTGGAAGAGCCATTGCTCGGCTCAAAGAAAAGAGAATGTATGGTCTAGTCTTCAGAGATTGCTCAAAAGTAAGGCATTCAAACCGCCTGAAACTCTGACAATCAACGGTCGCATGACCTCTTCGGCTCTCGAATCTGCAGAGGCTCTTCTTGCGTATTTTTTTCCAGACGACAGTATTGCAAACGAAACGGAGCAACAGACATTGATCCGAAATGCGGCCTCGATTCCTTCAGAGGAAGATGACGACGAGAACTTCACTCTCGAGGAGGTTGAAAGAACAATGAGGCAGTTCAATCCAGCTAAAGCTCCGGGACACGACAGTTTCACGGCGGATATCTGTCTCAATTCATTCTTAACTGTTCCTAGCATAGTTGTCGCTCTTAATAATGCTTGTTTGCGAATTGGTCATTTTCCAAAAATCTGGAAAGTAGCTAGAGTGGTGGTCATTCCCAAACCGGGAAAGGACGACTACGCTAACGTCTCGTCATATCGGCCCATCGGATTGCTGCCCGTGTTCGGTAAAGTACTCGAAAAATTATTTATTAATCGAGTTTCCTGGAAACTTCAGACTAAACATCTGCTCAGCGAATACCAGTACGGTTTCACCCCTCAAAAGAGTACTGAAGACGCGCTTCATGCAGCAATTGATAGAATCAGGGGGGCTAACCGCGATGGTCAGCTCGCAGTGGCGGTATCTCTTGATATCAAAGGCGCGTTTGACAACGCATGGTGGCCATATCTTCTTCAACAGTTGAAATCTAAAAATTGTCCCGCTAACATTTTCAGGCTCATCAAAAACTATCTATCCGACCGAGAAGTCTTCGTCGAATATGCTGGAGCATCTGCTACCAAAGAGACATCAAAGGGATGCATACAAGGTTCGTCTTGCGGCCCTGTACTGTGTAACATAGTTCTCGACGATCTTCTCTCTATGCCGTTTCTTGAAGATGTACACGCACAGGCCTTTGCTGATGATGTATTGCTGATTATGGAATCCAAAGAACTTGGTTCTCTAGAATTCATGACTAACAGCGTGCTGGAGAGCGTCGAGGCCTGGGGAAGGAAGGTCAAACTGTCTTTCTCCGCGGAGAAAACGAAGGCCTTATTCTTTAGTAGGAGGCGCGTCTCTCCGCCTTCGCTGGTGATGAATGGGCAACCTCTATCTTTTTCTAGGGATCTTAAACTTTTAGGGGTTGTAATCGATGACAAACTAAATTGGTCAAAGCATGCGGACAGCATCTGCAAAAGAGCCGCGGTGACTTCGCTCAAACTAGCAAGAATGGCCAAACCCACATGGGGTGTATCTTCTGAAGCTCTTCAAATTCTCTACACTTGTGCTATTGAGCCTATGATCACGTATGCGGCCAGCATATGGCATGAAGCTGCCAAACGGAAAAACATAGCAAAAAAACTCAATACGGTTCAGCGAGCACTAGCGATACGAATATGCAGAGCTTACCGAACGGCTTCGCTCAATTCAACGCAAGCTCTAGCAGGACTTATGCCTCTATATTTACGTTTAAAACAAATCGCTCTCATTTACAGAGCTAAGAAGGGCGAGGAGGGCCTCGCAGGTTTTCTGCCTGACGACAGGCTTTACGAAAAACCGGTGGACTATAGAAGGCTGCCACACCCGGCTAGACTATTTTCTGGAGTGATTTCTTATCCCGCAACGTTGGAAAGCAACGAATGCAATAACATGCCGATTTTCACGGATGGGAGCAAAATTGATGGCGGTACTGGTGCAGGGTTTGTGGCATACATTAATGGCGGTGAGATAGCGGCTCGTAAGTACCGCCTTGCCAGCTATTGTACGGTAATGCAGGCCAAACTCTATGCCATCCAATGCGCTCTGGAGTGGGCAGGCTCAGATCCAATTCAGCGAAAGCTCACCGAAAACCATAGTATTTGTATTTATTCGGACTCCAAAAGCTCAATCCAAGCAATTGGAAATCCGTTGTCTACTAATCCGAGTGTCTTTTCTATTCACAGCGAGTCCGCTCTACTGAGACGGCGCCACCCCGAGGTGCACTTCAAGTGGATAAGGGGACACACTGGGATAGAAGGAAATAAAAGAGCTGACAAATTGGCTTGGCATGGTGCCTTTGAACCCAAGACCGCGGTAGCTTATGACAAATTTCCTCTGAGTCCGCGAAAATTACAATTTCAGACATGGTGAAAAACGAATGGAACTCACGATACATAAACTCATCGACAGGGGAGTTGACCCGAAAGTTTTTACCTTCAATTTTAGCAGCACGAGACGTCAGGGTGCATAAGGGACTGTGTTTTGAGATGACTCAGATTCTTACAGGTCACGGAGTCATGCGAGCATACCTGCACCGGTTTAAAATAACATCTGATGGAAAGTGTCCATGCGACGACGGAAGCGACCAGGACGTCTTACATTTACTCCTAGATTGTCAAATCTTTAGCAAGGAGCGGCACAACCTGAACTTTTTATTACAGATGGCAGATGCGGACATTCGAGACCTTCCGGGGACCATGGCAAACGAGGCCGGAAGAGATGCTCTTTTTAATTTCTGTATTGATGTAATAAAAAGAATAAAAATAATAAATGGTGACATGTAAAGATGATTCATGCCTTTCAGATCCAGTGACTGCAATCATATAAGATAGGATAAGTATATACTTAGAACATTAGTCCAATGCGACATTTCTTTTACCACGGGAAAAAACTCGACTACAAATTGCAGTCCTCAGTTCCCAATGAATACGACAAAATATTCATCAGAATCACCTCCGCCATGCGCTACTAAGAATTTTCCAGGGTTTTTGCAAGGCGGTATCATAGGCCCTGGCCGAATTCAAATCAGCAATACCCGATGCGGGTAGAAGAACAGTTTTCAATAAGGCATATTCTCTCAGCCGGCACAATTTTCATTTGACTAGCATCAAGTAGAGTAGTTTGCGTGCCAAAGTCTTTAAGAAACCTCGATAGTAAATGCGAGGTATCCATAAAGGCATCTAGAAAAAAAAAAAAAAAAAGAGTTCGACCGTGAGGGATATTTCCCACCCGTAAGTAAACGGGATGCGAAAATCTCACCGGGTAGTACTTCAGCGTTCAGAATGCGAAGAGATGCGCGGCGAGACTGATGAGACTGGTCCAGAGTGTTTGAAGAGAGGCTGCTAGTAGAGAAGATGTTGTTCCCGAGGGATGATCCGGTAGACTGATAAAAATCTCTCGGATGCGTCCTCTTTTATAGCAGCATCCCTTATTCTAATTGGTCCAAAGAGATAATGAGAAGGGGTGACCAAAGATTCTACTATTATCGTTAGCTCGTACTACATGTTACCTCTTGTTTATTTAATAAGAATTTACTGGATTGTCAGAAGGACCAAGTATTAAGAGATAATATATTTTGTGCACGTGGATGGATATATTGACGTTATAAAATATCGTCTATCTAATTCTATGAATTTTATATGAATTTATCTAGAGCATTTAAATAGCTATCTCCGGCATAAACTCGCGGTTTTTGTCTTATGCCAGGAGTAAACACACGATTCTATTAGCGTTTAAATTACAAGCATTTACAACTACTTACTAGGTACCTATTGACATAATAATAGGCCCGGTAATTGTCATCCATCGACCCTCACATAAATATTTGTGATTTTACGACGTAAACCTGTCTGTTGCCTTTACCTTTAACAATTTTACATTTATAATAATTACAATTTGGTCTTAAAACTACGTCTTATATAGTAATATGAAATAATAGTTTACTATTTCCAAAAAATAGCAAGAGACTACCTCTCGCAAAGGAAATTTGGTGCCAATGTGCAAGAGTATATCGATCGGCAATATTTTCCCCGCATTGCCTTATTTTTAGCCGCTGTTTTTACACCGCACAGCTGCATAAAGGTCGTGTTTTTAATCCATTTGATCAGAAATTGGCGAAGCCCGCGCCGGTTGTTACCAGAATTTATTTTCATTTTAAATATGCAAATTTCCTCATGTTTTATATTACAGACGATAAATATACTAATTCTGAACACAAAAATCGAACAATATTTCATAAAAATTAAATTCAAAAGGCTCTAATGAAGTTATAAGTTTTTTTTACTTACACCGACGCGCACACATATCTACGCGTTGGCTGGTGTTGCCATGTTATAATTTTAAGTATGGCCATTCGCAGCATTCTCACATACTTACACCGACGCGCACACATACCCGCGCGTTGGCTGGTGTTGCCATGTTATACATTGATTCTATAATTATTAATATACTATTAACGAGTTTACGGATTGAAATATTATTCGATTAGTGTGTTCCACAAGACATATTTATTATTTACATACACTTTTAGTACTAATCACTCGCTACCGCGTTCTTCTTCGTTATATTAGCAGTTATTCTTCTTCTTTCCTACTATTACATAATATATTAATTATATTTTATGCTCTTATAATAATCTCTCGCTACTGCATTCGTCTCTTTATATTTTGACAATCATTTTTCCCCATTTATACTAATATACTATTACATAATAAACTTATATCTAACATTTTATATTACATAATCACAGGTTTTATCTTATGGAACAAGGCAAATTTACATTCATCATTCTTGCATACTATATTACCTTGTTCGTAGCTATCGACGCCCCGTTCGATATGTTTACATACCGAACGGGTAATACAAAACCTGTGAACAGACAAACAATTATATATGATTAGACAAGGAAGCGTTTTAGGCATTTTACTAAGCCGTATAGTTAGAGATCAGGTTTACATGTCGGCTTATTACTACCTAATTTATAATGCGGATACGCCTACCTACAGGTAGGTGGTGACACTTACCTAACCTAACATTTAAACTAACGAAAATAATCATGTTTTCGTTTCGAAAATGTATAAAAAAAAATTATTCCACCTCCAGCCCTGTGCGCACGCACTATTAATGCGATACAAAACGAATGAACGTAGAGAGAAGGTGGCGCGCAAAAACGGTCGTTTGTATCTGAGCGAGCACAGCAGACAAAGTCGACGATAACGTGGCCAACTCAAACTTAAAATGAGTAAATCGAACATAACCTAATCAAATGAAACCTATACTAACAGAATCAAACCTAACCTGACATAAAAGTACATAACCTAATCAAAACAAATTAAATCTAACCTGGTGAAATGGAACGCGACCCGATCAGATGAGACCGAATCAAACATTTAAACTAACGAAAATAATCATGTTTTCGTTTCGGAAATGTATAAAAAAGATTGTCTTTCACCTTCAGCACTGTTTGCACGCACTATTACTGCGATATAAAACGAATGAACGTAAAGAGAAGGTGGCGCGCGAAAACGGTCGTTTGTATCTGAGCGAGCACAGAAGACAAAGTCGACGGTAACGTGGCCAACTCAAACCTAAAATGACCAAATCGAACATAACCTAATCGAATGAAACCTATACTATGTAACATAGTTCAACTGAAGGTCCTATAATAATGTTAATTACATAATTACTTACCTACATACAAGACTGATACTCATATGTACAGAATGTAGTTAAATGAGGGTTAATAACTTTACCTACGTCGGACATATAACTTTGGTGGTGCTCCTGCCGACCACGCTCCCACATCCACCTGCCTTTGCCACCTTCCGGTGTAGAGCATGAGATTCTCTATCTCAAAGGGAGTGGATCCTGCCGCTATTCAGAGCAGCTAAGCCCACGCCGGGAAGCATCTCGCATGGCACGGATTCCCACACTCTCATAGAGTCTTTAGTTAGGTTTGCATGTTTCATCGAACCTTTAAGGTACCTCCGTCCAACAGGGTAGATGCCAGCAAGCTTTTTTTTCGGTGGGAAACAGCTGCAAAAGACCATGTGTTTGGTGGGATTCTAGGTTGATAATTGAAAGAAAAATACAGTTTGATCGCTGTGACGCGGCAACATTTAATGCAAAAAATTGGTCCAGCGATGATATAGAACAGTTTATAAAGAAGTTAAATGGACGGAAATCCTCACATGAGTATCTCCGTCACCAGCAATAAATCCTTCCCTACACAACACATGATGATAATGATGACAATGATGAATACATATTTACATGGTTCCGCCATTCGGTGGCATGACAGAGTTCTCCTTGTATGTCCTCCCTTTACCACGTGACCCTTTACCTTTACCCTTTACCAGCAAGACGATGCGTGCGCCCCGCGCAACGGTAGAAAGCAGAAAGAGAACGAAACATCCGATCGGCTCGGCTCCTTGCCACCGCCCCGCGTCCCTCCCACCTTTTAGACCCGGCTGCCGATCCGTAGCGGCCAGTCATGTTTCTTAGTAGCGTTGAATGTAACCAGTTGAGAAACTAATTAATTGGATTCTCTAAATGACGAGCTTCCTCGTTACATCACCCGCTTGGTCAGGAAGAAATTGAGTCATAATCGTCAATTTCCTGCCGGGGGCGTTCTCTGCTTATCTTATGGCGAAGAGATGGTGCAGTCAGGTGGGTTGGACGGGGCAGGTGGCGGAGCTGCTGATGGCAATCCAGTGCAGACCCTCGAGTGTGCGGTGGATCCGCTTTCCGACGTCGCCTCGGCGCTCCTTGTTTCCTTCATCCATCCTTCTGTGGGGGGTACCTTGTATCACATATAAACTTTCTTAAGCAATAGAGTTTTGCACAATACAATTCTACAAATGATCTATTTGTCAACAATATGACTTTGTTCGGTATTCAAATTACAGTTTTGACGAAACTCATCCTTGATGAGGCCGTCGGCTACGTGGCTGATTACATTTCCTACAATTTCTCCATTGAGAAATTGTTTCCTAGTTAACAGACAGTTAATCCTCTGTCTCCCTACGCGGGCCTTGCATGTAAGCATGTCGCATGGGCAGAAACGATAGATTTATTGGTGCTGACTAGGCACGCTTACGACTATCTAGTGTGGTGGGGCTCTTCAGATTACCTCCACTTCTATGGTATCCTGACTGATGCCAGACCTAGATGTAGCTTAAGTTTTCCATTCTAAAAGGAGTCTATCCTTCTTGAACTGGTACTTTTTTTTTTACCGCTGCTTCTTCCCACAGCTCAAGGCAAACCGATTTTCAATGCAACTTCTTCTCAGCGCTCGAGAACCCTGTTCTCAGCGCTCCTTCTTTCGCGTCTGAGATATGCCATTTTGGGCTCCTTCATGTTGACGTCTAAATCGCTTCTGGAGTGACCAACGTACGATGTCGCGACGTGAGCTTCTCCAAGCTTATCTTGTTTACTATCTTAATTTGAAAATAGTTTACTAGACCATCGGATGCTTATTGCGGCAATTAAGCGGTGACGATAAGTGTGGAACTCTGAAAAACATATATACAAGTGATGCAGTTTGAAGGGGAATCGCGTGAGGCGGGCCCGGACGATTCTCTGAAAAAGAATTAACTAAACAAGAGAAATACCTTTTATTGCCACGTTGGCTTATTGAATTACCACTACAATAATAAATTTCTGATTGGGCGCGCAAAAGTTTATCTTTATCATGAATTTATATTCTATAAAATTCCATCAGCGTTGTCTAGCCGTGGCGTTGACAAAAACCAGAGCTCTATCTTCATCAGTACTCTATCCTTGTGTGTGGTGTGTGCTTACAATCTATTTTATATTCTACTCCACTCTGGTTCCCACCAGACCACTTCAGACAATCTGAGAGTTACTCATGTCCTTTTGAGGCACATGCCCCTCTATCGCTGCTTAAAACTATGGTGATCTTACACTAGTGCGGCAAGGTCACAGATGTCTCAGGGCGACATGAAACTGTAAGGAATTTACTCAGCAAACCGCCAGATCCACCTCATCACAGCTCATCTCCAAACTTGCATCTGCCTCTAATGTTAAATTTTGTGACGTGTCGAGTCACACATCTTTTAGACCGGTCTTTATGCCGAGTCGTTACTTCCGAAAAGTCGTTAATTCTAAATGCTTACAGCTTATGCAGAATAAGTTTCCACTAGCGTTCACACGTATTAAACATAATAAACTATCAAGCTGGTAAGAGTTGGTTTTTGAGGTCCCCATATGAGTTTGTTTGGTTGCGCACCCTAAAAATTTGATAGAACGGACTTTTCCAGTACCTTCCTATCAACAGTCAGATCACAGCGCCAGGACACACTGCTTTTCGCAGCTGGATTGACCCTCTCCCAATTACACGATTGTGTAATTAGAGAATTGACCAAACAAAACAGAGCAAGTGAAATTAGACCTCCTAGTTGTTTTTCTCACATCTGCCAAGCTCTTATACTAAATGCTTTAATTAAGCTATATTTACAAGTTTACGTCATCTCAGTGTCCTTCATATTGATTTCATCTGTATCGTGAGATTGGGTGTACATCTCTGGTACAGATTTCGTTGCGTGTCCGCAACATCAAGGTTACATTGTTGGAAGAGATACACTCTTTCTACGGAGTTGTGTCGTATATTCCAAATGCATGACTTACATGCAAGCTCTACGTTTACAATTTTTGGGAAACATTACAAGGAGGTCAACTTAACTTTCATCCGGTATTCACAGCACAGGCTGTGACGCAGCACGTCTCAGACCAGCAGGAGTTCAAGCGAATTTCATGGCCGCAATGCCGCTCATTACTTGCTGTCTATCCCCTGTGGATCTCTACGTTACTGCTAGCACACGAGATCATCGTCCAGAAGTAACATTATGTAGAATACAGCAATTCTGAAATTGATAACATTCTTTTGTATGCAAAACAAACCACAATTCTTACATTAATTAGGCTTATCGTGTTACGCAAAAACGCAACTATAGTAATTCTTAACAATAATATGAGAATTCATTTTTATAAAAATAAAATCTTATACATTTTCATCGTGTATGAATGTCGTTAAATATACATAATTGTGTTCTCTCAACATTGAAAGACTTTTTATTTTTGCCTTTAAATTACTAGAAAGTATAATCATTTTGTGATTCCGATTTCTGAAACGAAAAAATGATTATTTTCGTTAGTTTAAATGTTTGATTCGGTCTCATCTGATCCGGTCGCGTTCCATTTCACCGGGTTAGTTTTGATTTGTTTTGATTTTTTTCGATTAGGTTATTGAAGGCCTCCGACTTCCTGACTAGCTCAGGCACTTAGAAGTGGAGGTTCATTAATGTGGAGGAACAGGCAGGAACCTCATGGACGTGGAGTAACCAAGAAGTCACGGGGCACAAAGTCAATTAAACACCAGATGAAATCTTCAGAACTCGTATTTTATTGTTATTAGAATATGTTTGGCCTTATGGCATTCCTTCATCAAGGATTATAGTCCGAAGGTATCATTCACATTGGTATCGAAAGTCCCAAAGTTTATAATAATTAAAAGAAACTCGATTTATTGTTTTTATCCATACACCACAATTAGTAAAAAAAAAAGAAAAGTCAAATCAATTAATATTCGAAGTTCACAGTTCGAAGTCTCAATAAACAAGAGTAAACTAATATCCGAAGTCACAAAAATAACCACTTTTATTACTGATTAATTAAAAATTAATTCGAATATTACTATTAAATTATTTTTAAAATTAACTTGATTATTATTAACTAATTATTTAACATTAACTTAATTATTTCTAATTAGTTATGCAGACGAGATCGCGAGGGTCCCGGGGATACAAGCCGTCGCAGAAGCGACTCCCGGAACCCACAAGTGACAAAACAGACTGCCTTTGGATTTAATAATCTTGCCTTTTTATCTGTTAGGGGTGGTCGTATTTCTTACCAATTTAAAACCGATACCGCCATATGCTACACATGCAACCAAACATATAGTGATATCGATGTACATAATATGATTAATATTACTTAAATTACATTAATTCCTTAATTATCTTAATTATTTTAACTACTACATATTACTAACGCCCGTCCATACGTCCCAATTTTATTATTCCTCTAACCCATTGCATATTACATTCTATTAAACATTATATTACAATTGTACATCATTAATTATCTTACAACCAAATCATATTCTGTATTTAATTTAATTTAATTACCCTTTACCTAAACCTATTATATTTAATCAAAATTTTAATCCTATTACATTATTACTTATATGTACATGGTCTGGGACCGACTTATCTCTTCCACAGTTCACCCTGAGAAGTGGTGGGACTCGTCAGAGCAAACTGCGGGACTTCTACATGTATTAATTTTGTTCAGCTTTGTCGAGGGTTGTGATCATTCTACCAGTGGCCCATTGACTACCAGGGTCAGACCGAGCGGTTGGGAGGCACTACTCCTTATGGGAGCGCCCCCCACAGGGGCAGAAAATTCAGTGTGCGTCATTATGTACTTTTTGATCAGGTTAGGTTTTATTCTGTTAGTATAGGTTTCATTTGACTAGGTTATGTTCAATTTGGTCATTTTAGGTTATCGTCGACTTTGTCTGCTGTGCTCGCTCAGATACAAACGACCGTTTTCGCGCGCCACTTTCTCTCTACGTTCATTCAATTTGTATCGCAGTAATAGTGCATGCGTACAAGGTTGGAGGTGGATTACAATCTTTTTCATACATTTCCGAAACGAAAACATGATTATTTTCGTTAGTTTAAATGTTTGATTCGGTCTCATCTGATCGGGTCGCATTCCATTTCACCGGGTTAGATTTGATTTTTTTCGATTAGGTTATGTACTTTTTGGTCAGGTTAGGTTTGATTCTATTAGTTTAGGTTTTATTAAATTAGGTTATAATCGATTTGGTCTTATTAGGTTTGAGTTGGCCACGTTATCGTCGACTTTGTCTGCTGTGCTCGCTCAGATACAAACGACCGTTTTCGCGCGCCACCTTCTCTCTACGTTCATTCGTTTTGTATCGCAGTAATAGTGCGTGCGTACAAAGTTGGAGGTAGATTACAACCTTTTTATACATTTCCGAAACGAAAAAATGATTATTTTCGTTAGTTTAAATGTTTGATTCGGTCTCATCTGATCGGGTCGCGTTCCATTTCACCGGGTTAGATTTGATTTGTTTTGATTTTTTTCGATTAGGTTATGTACTTTTTGGTCAGGTTAGGTTTGATTCTGTTAGTATAGGTTTAATTCAATTAGGTTATGTTTGACTTGGTCATTTTAGGTTTGATTTGGCCACGTTATCGTCGACTTTGTCTGCTGTGCTCGCTCAGATACAAACGACCGTTTTCGCGCGCCACCTTCTCTCTACGTTCATTCGTTTTGTATCGCAGAAATAGTACGTGCGCACAAAGCTGAAGTTGAAATACAATCTTTTTTATTTATTTCCGAAACGAAAACATGATTATTTTTGTTAGTTTAAATGTTTGATTCGGTCTCATCTGATCGGGTCGCGTTCCATTTCAACGGGTTAGATTTGATTTGTTTTGATTTTTTTTCGATTAGGTTATGTACTTTTTGGTCAGCTTAGGATTGATTCTGTTAGTATAAATTTTATTTAATTTAATTATGTTCGATTTGGTCATTTTAGGTTTGAGTTGGCCACGTTATCGTCGACTTTGTCTGTTGTGCTCGCTCAGATACAAACGACCGTTTTCGCGCGCCACCTTCTCTCTACGTTCATTCGTTTTGTATCGCAGTAATAGTGCGTGCGTACAGAGTTGAAGGTAGATTACAACCGTTTTATACATTTCCGAAACGAAAAAATGATTATTTTCGTTAGTTTAAATGTTTGATTCGGTCTCATCTGATCGGGTCGCGTTCCATTTCACCGGGTTAGATTTGATTTGTTTTGATTTTTTTCGATTAGGTTATGTACTTTTTGGTCAGGTTAGGTTTGATTCTGTTAGTATAGGTTTAATTCAATTAGGTTATGTTTGACTTGGTCATTTTAGGTTTGATTTGGCCACGTTATCGTCGACTTTGTCTGCTGTGCTCGCTCAGATACAAACGACCGTTTTCGCGCGCCACCTTCTCTCTACGTTCATTCGTTTTGTATCGCAGTAATAGTACGTGCGCACAAAGCTGAAGTTGAAATACAATCTTTTTTATTTATTTCCGAAACGAAAACATGATTATTTTTGTTAGTTTAAATGTTTGATTCGGTCTCATCTGATCGGGTCGCGTTCCATTTCAACGGGTTAGATTTGATTTGTTTTGATTTTTTTTCGATTAGCTTATGTACTTTTTGGTCAGCTTAGGATTGATTCTGTTAGTATAGATTTTATTTAATTTAATTATGTTCGATTTGGTCATTTTAGGTTTGAGTTGGCCACGTTATCGTCGACTTTGTCTGTTGTGCTCGCTCAGATACAAACGACCGTTTTCGCGCGCCACCTTCTCTCTACGTTCATTCGTTTTGTATCGCAGTAATAGTGCGTGCGTACAGAGTTGAAGGTAGATTACAACCGTTTTATACATTTCCGAAACGAAAAAATGATTATTTTCGTTAGTTTAAATGTTTGATTCGGTCTCATCTGATCGGGTCGCGTTCCATTTCACCGGGTTAGATTTGATTTGTTTTGATTTTTTTCGATTAGGTTATGTACTTTTTGGTCAGGTTAGGTTTGATTTTGTTAGTATAGGTTTAATTCGATTATGTTATGTTTGACTTGGTCATTTTAGGTTTGATTTGGTCACGTTATCGTCGACTTTGTCTGCTGTGCTCGCTCAGATACAAACGACCGTTTTCGCGCGCCACCTTCTCTCTACGTTCATTCGTTTTGTATCGCAGTAATAGTACGTGCGCACAAAGCTAAAGTTGAAATACAATCTTTTTTATTTATTTCCGAAACGAAAACATGATTATTTTTGTTAGTTTAAATGTTTGATTCGGTCTCATCTGATCGGGTCGCGTTCCATTTCAACGGGTTAGATTTGATTTGTTTTGATTTTTTTTCGATTAGGTTATGTACTTTTTGGTCAGCTTAGGATTGATTCTGTTAGTATAGATTTTATTTAATTTAATTATGTTCGATTTGGTCATTTTAGGTTTGAGTTGGCCACGTTATCGTCGACTTTGTCTGTTGTGCTCGCTCAGATACAAACGACCGTTTTCGCGCGCCACCTTCTCTCTACGTTCATTCGTTTTGTATCGCAGTAATAGTGCGTGCGTACAGAGTTGAAGGTAGATTACAACCGTTTTATACATTTCCGAAACGAAAAAATGATTATTTTCGTTAGTTTAAATGTTTGATTCGGTCTCATCTGATCGGGTCGCGTTCCATTTCACCGGGTTAGATTTGATTTGTTTTGATTTTTTTCGATTAGGTTATGTACTTTTTGGTCAGGTTAGGTTTGATTTTGTTAGTATAGGTTTAATTCGATTATGTTATGTTTGACTTGGTCATTTTAGGTTTGATTTGGTCACGTTATCGTCGACTTTGTCTGCTGTGCTCGCTCAGATACAAACGACCGTTTTCGCGCGCCACCTTCTCTCTACGTTCATTCGTTTTGTATCGCAGTAATAGTACGTGCGCACAAAGCTAAAGTTGAAATACAATCTTTTTTATTTATTTCCGAAACGAAAACATGATTATTTTTGTAAGTTTAAATGTTTGATTCGGTCTCATCTGATCGGGTCGCGTTCCATTTCAACGGGTTAGATTTGATTTGTTTTGATTTTTTTTCGATTAGGTTATGTACTTTTTGGTCAGCTTAGGATTGATTCTGTTAGTATAGATTTTATTTAATTTAATTATGTTCGATTTGGTCATTTTAGGTTTGAGTTGGCCACGTTATCGTCGACTTTGTCTGTTGTGCTCGCTCAGATACAAACGACCATTTTCGCGCGCCACCTTCTCTCTACGTCCATTCGTTTTGTATCGCAGTAAAAGTGCGTGCGCACAGAATTGGAGGTGAAATACAATCTTTTTTATACATTTCTGAAACGAAAGCATAATTATTTTCGTTAGTTTAAATGTTTGATTCGATCTCATCTGATCGGGTCGCGTTCCATTTAACCGGGTTAGATTTGATTTGTTTTGATTTTTTTCGATTAGGATATGTACTTTTTGGTCAGGTAAGGTTTGATTTTGTTAGTATAGGTTTCATTCAAGTAGGTTATTTTCGATTTGGTCATTTTAGGTTTGAGTTGGCCACGTTATCGTCGACTTTGTCTGCTGTGCTCGCTCAGATACAAACGACCGTTTTCGCGCGCCACCTTCTCTCTACGTTCATTCGTTTTGTATCGCAGTAATAGTGCATGCGCACAGGGCTGAAAGTAAAATACAATGTTTTTTATACATTTCTGAAACGAAAACATGATTATTTTTGTTAGTTTAAATGTTTGATTCGGTCTCATCTGATCGGGTCACGTTTCATTTAACCGGGTTAGATTTGATTTGTTTTGATTTTTTTCGATTAGGATATGTACTTTTTGGTCAGATAAGGTTTGATTTTGTTAGTATAGGTTTCATTCAAGTAGGTTTTTTTCGATTTGGTCATTTTAGGTTTGAGTTGGCCACGTTATCGTCGACTTTGTCTGCTGTGCTCGCTCAGATACAAACGACCGTTTTCGCGCGCCACCTTCTCTCTACGTTTATTCGTTTTGTATCGCAGTAATAGTGCATGCGCACAAGGCTGAAAGTAAAATACAATCTTTTTTATATATTTCTGAAACGAAAACATGATTATTTTTGTTAGTTTAAATGTTTGATTCGGTCTCATCTGATCGGGTCGCGTTCCATTTCAACGGGTTAGATTTGATTTGTTTTGATTTTTTTTCGATTAGATTATGTACTTTTTGGTCAGGTTAGGTTTGATTGTGTTAGTTTAGATTTCATTTAATTAGGTTATGTTCAATTTGGTCATTTTAAGGTTGAGTTGGCCACGTTATCGTCGACTTTGTCTGTTGTGCTCGCTCAGATACAAACGACCGTTTTCGCGCGCCACCTTCTCTCTACGTTCATTCGTTTTGTATCGCAGTAATAGTGCGTGCGTACAGAGTTGAAGGTAGATTACAACCGTTTTATACATTTCCGAAACGAAAAAATGATTATTTTCGTTAGTTTAAATGTTTGATTCGGTCTCATCTGATCGGGTCGCGTTCCATTTCACCGGGTTAGATTTGATTTGTTTTGATTTTTTTCGATTAGGTTATGTACTTTTTGGTCAGGTTAGGTTTGATTTTGTTAGTATAGGTTTAATTCGATTATGTTATGTTTGACTTGGTCATTTTAGGTTTGATTTGGTCACGTTATCGTCGACTTTGTCTGCTGTGCTCGCTCAGATACAAACGACCGTTTTCGCGCGCCACCTTCTCTCTACGTTCATTCGTTTTGTATCGCAGTAATAGTACGTGCGCACAAAGCTAAAGTTGAAATACAATCTTTTTTATTTATTTCCGAAACGAAAACATGATTATTTTTGTAAGTTTAAATGTTTGATTCGGTCTCATCTGATCGGGTCGCGTTCCATTTCAACGGGTTAGATTTGATTTGTTTTGATTTTTTTTCGATTAGGTTATGTACTTTTTGGTCAGCTTAGGATTGATTCTGTTAGTATAGATTTTATTTAATTTAATTATGTTCGATTTGGTCATTTTAGGTTTGAGTTGGCCACGTTATCGTCGACTTTGTCTGTTGTGCTCGCTCAGATACAAACGACCATTTTCGCGCGCCACCTTCTCTCTACGTCCATTCGTTTTGTATCGCAGTAAAAGTGCGTGCGCACAGAATTGGAGGTGAAATACAATCTTTTTTATACATTTCTGAAACGAAAGCATAATTATTTTCGTTAGTTTAAATGTTTGATTCGATCTCATCTGATCGGGTCGCGTTCCATTTAACCGGGTTAGATTTGATTTGTTTTGATTTTTTTCGATTAGGATATGTACTTTTTGGTCAGGTAAGGTTTGATTTTGTTAGTATAGGTTTCATTCAAGTAGGTTATTTTCGATTTGGTCATTTTAGGTTTGAGTTGGCCACGTTATCGTCGACTTTGTCTGCTGTGCTCGCTCAGATACAAACGACCGTTTTCGCGCGCCACCTTCTCTCTACGTTCATTCGTTTTGTATCGCAGTAATAGTGCATGCGCACAGGGCTGAAAGTAAAATACAATGTTTTTAATACATTTCTGAAACGAAAACATGATTATTTTTGTTAGTTTAAATGTTTGATTCGGTCTCATCTGATCGGGTCACGTTTCATTTAACCGGGTTAGATTTGATTTGTTTTGATTTTTTTCGATTAGGATATGTACTTTTTGGTCAGATAAGGTTTGATTTTGTTAGTATAGGTTTCATTCAAGTAGGTTTTTTTCGATTTGGTCATTTTAGGTTTGAGTTGGCCACGTTATCGTCGACTTTGTCTGCTGTGCTCGCTCAGATACAAACGACCGTTTTCGCGCGCCACCTTCTCTCTACGTTTATTCGTTTTGTATCGCAGTAATAGTGCATGCGCACAAGGCTGAAAGTAAAATACAATCTTTTTTATATATTTCTGAAACGAAAACATGATTATTTTTGTTAGTTTAAATGTTTGATTCGGTCTCATCTGATCGGGTCGCGTTCCATTTCAACGGGTTAGATTTGATTTGTTTTGATTTTTTTTCGATTAGATTATGTACTTTTTGGTCAGGTTAGGTTTGATTGTGTTAGTTTAGATTTCATTTAATTAGGTTATGTTCAATTTGGTCATTTTAAGGTTGAGTTGGCCACGTTATCGTCGATTTTGTCTGCTGTGCTCGCTCAGATACAAACGACCGTTTTCGCGCGCCACCTTCTCTCTACGTTCGTTCGTTTTGTATCGCAGTAATAGTGCGTGCGCACAGGGCTAGAGGTGGAATGCAATATTTTTCATACATTTTTGAAACGAAAACATGATTATTTTCGTTGGTTTAAATGTTTGATTCGGACTCATCTGATCGGGTCGCGTTCCATTTCACCAGTTTAGATTTGATTTGTTTTGATTTTTTTTGATTGGGTTATGTTTTTTTTTGGTCAGGTTAGGTTTGTTTCTGTTAGAATAGGTTTTATTTGATTAGGTTATGTTCGATTTGGTCATTTTAGGTTTGAGTTGGCCACGTTATCGTCGAGTTTGTCTGCTGTGCTTGTTCAGATACAAACGACCGTTTTGGCGCGCCACCTTCTCTCTACGTTCGTTCGTTTTGTATCGCAGTAATAGTGCGTGCGCACAGGGCTAGAGGTGGAATGCAATCTTTTTCATACATTTTTGAAACGAAAACATGATTATTTTCGTTGGTTTAAATGTTTGATTCGGACTCATCTGATCGGGTCGCGTTCCATTTCACCAGTTTAGATTTGATTTGTTTTGATTTTTTATGATTGGGTTATGTTTTTTTTTGGTCAGGTTAGGTTTGTTTCTGTTAGAATAGGTTTTATTTGATTAGGTTATGTTCGATTTGGTCATTTTAGGTTTGAGTTGGCCACGTTATCGTCGAGTTTGTCTGCTGTGCTTGTTCAGATACAAACGACCGTTTTGGCGCGCCACCTTCTCTCTACGTTCGTTCGTTTTGTATCGCAGTAATAGTGCGTGCGCACAAAGCATAAGGTGGGATACAATCTTTTTTATACATTTCAGAAACAAAAACATGATTATTTTCGTTAGTTTAAATGTTTGATTCGGTCTCATCTGATCGGGTCGCGTTCCATTTCACCAGGTTAGATTTGATTTGTTTTGATTTTTTTCGATTAGATTATGTATTTTTTGGTCAGGTTAGGTTAGATTCTGTTAGTATAGGTTTTATTTGATTAGGTTATGTTCGATTTAGTTCTTTTAGGTTTGAGTTGGCCACGTTATCGTCGACTTTGTCTGCTGTGCTCGCTCAGATACAAACGACCGTTTTGGCGCGCCACCTTCTCTCTACGTTCATTCGTTTTGTATCGCAGTAATAGTGCGTGCGCACAGAGTTGAAGGTGGAATACAATCTTTTTCATACATTTCCGAAACGAAAACATGATTATTTTTGTTAGTTTAAATGTTTGATTCGGTCTCATCTGATCGGGTCGCGTTCCATTTCACCAGGTTAGATTTGATTTGTTTTGATTTTTTTCGATTAGGTTATGTACTTTTTGATCAGGTTAGGTTTGATTCTGTTAGTATAGGTTTCATTTGATTAGGTTATGTTCGATTTGGTCATTTTAGGTTTGAGTTGCATTGCATATTATTGTATCTCAAATTTATTGAAAACTTTTCGACGTGAAGTATGGTAACGTATTTAGCAATACTATATGCGGAAAACCACGGAGATCCTTTCGCGTGGATATATTGTTACTGCTAATTACGATACTTTACTTCGGACGAGAGGTGACACCGCTACCAGTGGCGACCGGTGAGTTATTTTACTGGGAGTTCACTTTTTTCACCTTTTGACTGCCGTAAAAAAGCATTTGCCTTCATCAAAACTTCACCAAAAAATAAAAAAAAAACTATTGGTTTTTTAATTTAGTACATTTAAAAGAAATCATAAATAACTCACTATTTATTATTTGTTGTACCTCTTAAAACAGTTTTTCTTGAAAAAAATGGATTTTAAACTTTAACACAAACTGGTTGACACGAACTATTTCGTTTTGACTGAATTATTAGTACTACCAAAATATCTCGTATCTGGCAGTGACCGAGATTTATTGTTCATTTGTATGAGAAATCCATTCTTCTGTTTTTCATCGACACAAATTTTTCAATTACGCGTTTGTTGAAGTCAGGAATCTCTTGTATCATTCATTTTTCGATACTGAGTATACATAATGCGTTCAATCTTGATTGCGCGATGGTGTTTCTACTAAAACACTTGATCCGTTTGAGTGTGAAAAAACATCTTTCGCTTTCCACTGATGTCATCGGAATAGTAAAAATTAAATTTAATAGTAAAACCGTTTCCGTAAATGTGTCAGCATTATAAAAATTATCCAAGCTCGATAGTAAATGCGAGGTATCCATAAAGGCATCTAGAAAAAAAAAAAAAAAAAAAAGCTGTAAATAACAGATAATTTATTTTTGAGTTTATTTTTTATCTAAAAAGTCAGACGTATTACAGAGCTAGTTTGGAGAGATATCATAATTGATAAACATTGTGAATTTAGTTATCAAACTGAAAAAAAACTTGAAGTTTATTTTTAAATTGTACTTCGCCTAAATTTGAGAAATGTTGTCAACATGTGCGGAAATTTAAATGCGTACTGTGAAAACAATTTATTTTTATAATAATATTGAATAAAAATTGTCAAACAATAATTGTTTGTGTGATACGGGCTGTATTGTTTTAAAACCGATGAATCTGCGTTCGGGCCGAGAGCGACTGAAACTGTCGCTCCCGAGCACGTAGAAAAAATATTTACGTATTGCTATTCCACGCGACAGACGACGCTCTATCTCATTGCAAAGAAATCGAAATTAGATTACTGGGCGCTTTGGTCGAGCGATGGCGAATATCACTCCCATCAACATATAATATTATTATTTAAAATAGCCGGTTAAAAACACATATTAGAATTTGTTTTTGTATATGAATTAATGACTACGGTAATAGATTAGAACACTTTTAATTAATCAAATATAAATTAAATACTCATTTAAAAAAAAGTCTTTTCGCATAAATTGAGTGGGTGGGTGTGCACCGCACCAGCGCTCTCAAGGGAGAATCGCTACTGACCGCTACCACTGTAAACTTTCGATTATATTGTATTTTTTGTATTGTTTGGTAAATATTAAATACCATAATGAAGAGATCTAGACAATGTTAATGAATATTGCTCAATATGCCCGCTTCTACAGGACTTTAGTGTCAAGAATACAAACATTGATAGTAAACCTATGCGTGCACAAAAATGTGTGATTAGGCCAGATGGGACAATTAATAGAACAGCTTATAATATTATAGAAACGGATATTTATACCTAACCTAACCAGTTCAACTAAAATATGTGGATCACTTTAAGGTTCTCGGTCTCACCATAGATCGCCACCTTAACTGGTCCAAACACGTCGATAACATTTGTAAAAACGCTGCAAGCATCACGAACAAATTGATCAGAGCCGCCAAACCCACATGGGGTGCGTCGCCGGGGGTTATGCAGCAAATATATTTAGGTGCTGTAGAGCCTCTGATAACGTACGCTGCCAGCGTGTGGGCGGACGCGGTAAAGAAAAAAGTCAACCGTAAGAAACTGAACTCTATTCAAAGACAAATTTGCCATCAGATCTTGCAAAGGATACAGAACGATCTCTCTAGTTTCTGCTCAGGTCTTGAGCGGTTTCAGCCCACTTGACCTGAGGATCAGAAGCATATGAGGTAAAGAAAACTCTCACCCTGCAGGACTTGCCGCAAGACAGAGTCTACCAGGGAACCGGAGACTTTTTCTCACTGCCTCATCCCGCGGAACGCAACCGGATTGACCATGGATACAATGATCAGACTCTGCCTGAGGCAACGCAGAATGAGCTGAGAATCTTCACTGATGGCAGTCTCTTGAACGGCAAAGTGAGTGCAGCATTTGTACCTTACGATGGCGTGAGAGAGTTGCCGTCGAGAAAGATTAAACTTGACGAAATCTGATCAGTGTTTCAGGCGGAACTCCTGGCGATCCGAGAAGCTTTGAGCTACGTTCTGAAGAAATCACCAAACAGATGGAAACAAATAACGATCTTGACAGACTGCAAATCAGGCGTCCATGCAATAACGGACCGAAATTCGGTTAATCCTATTGTCATGGACATTAAAAATGATATCCAGGAACTACGATGCAGAAAACAGAGCGTGTACATCGGCTGGATAAGGGGTCACTGCGGAATCCTATGTAACGAGGAAGCTCGTCACCTAGAAAATCCAATAAAATTAGTTTCTCAACTGGCAACATTCAACGCCACTAAGAAACACGACTGGCCACTACGGATCGACGGCCGGATCGAGGAGGTAGAAGGGACGCGCGGGCGGTGGCAAGGTGCCGAGCTGATCGAATGTTTCGTTCTCTTTCTGCTTTTTACGGTTGCGCGGTGCGGACGCATCGTTTTGCTTCGTGCGCGGTGGACCGCCGCGCATGAGCATGCTGGAGATATTCACATACCCGTGCCTGCTAGTGAGAAGTGCCTGTGGTATGATTACCCACAAAATGTACCCAAGGACGTGGTAAAGGGAGGACTTACGAGGAAAACTCTTTCATCTCCGTCATGCCACCACACGGCGGAACCATGTAAATATGTATTCATCATTGCCATCATTATCATCATGTGTTGTGTAGGGTAGGATTCATTGCTGGTGACGGAGATACTCATGTGAGGGTCTCCGTCCATTTATCTTCTTTATAAATTTTTGTAAATCATCGCTGGACCTATTTCTTGCATTAAATGTTGCCGCGTCACAGCGATTTAACTGTATGCCTCTTTCAATTATCAACCTAGAATCCCACCGAACACATGGTCTTTTGCAGCTGTTTCCCTCCCAAAGAAAAGCTTGCTGGCGTCCACCCTGTTGGACGGAGGTACCTTATAGGTTAGATGAAACATGCAAACCTAACTCCAGACTCTATGAGAGTCTGGGAATCCACGCCATGGGAGATGCTTCCATTTATCTTTATCTTATTTAAACTTCTGTATATAATTTTGTCTTTAGTTACATAATGAGTTAATAATGTAATGTAATGTTACATTTGCGCTTCCACGAGGTTTGGACAGTGAAGTGGGTTTGTGTGTTTCATTGGACTAACGTGTTAATTTTCGTCGCTAGTATTTATTATTTCATGTTATATGTTTTTTTCCATAGCACATTGTTTCATTAGCGTCGCGATTCGGGAATGTTCTACGATCACGGAACGTTTTGGTTGAAATGATGAGAAGTGAGCGAGAGCGCGCATTCTTGAAAAAGATGCGAGCACTTCTCGCTCAACGGTCACAAAAGCAGCACGCACATTGCTTGCGCTCTGCCCTATTAAATGAACAAGTTCATTTTAACTTTGACTCAGTTTTATTATTGATAATAGTTACGTTAGAGTGGTTTTGAAAACGTTTCTGCATTGTGGAAATTAATTTTTATTTATTTGATTCTATCAAATATTTGACGACACGTGGTCGACTGTGAACTAGTGTGAAGTTTTTGAGGGAGTACATCCGCTATCTGCGCACATGGATAGTTGGTAAGAATCCAACATCCGATTTACATCCACGTTTATCTGTGCAATCCATGCACACTTTTAACTTTTGCGTTAATTATTTAACGCGCTGTGTATATTTAATGTGTTGTGCCTTCCAATATACTGTTATAGAATTTATTGAAAAGCATATGATCGTGGATATCAATCATCATATCAAGTCTGGCAACTTGAGACTAATGGTGAAGGACGACGGAGAGGACGCTTTTTTTTCATTCCCTACCATACACCCAGGAGGCACTTTTGGATATTTCACGTTGGAGGAACGTGGACTTGCTTCTCGAGGATGATGGATCAGACGTAAAAGTTGCGTGGCCTTCCAGTTCACGATGGATGTTCTACGTACTCAATCAAAGCTAAGTCTTTCGTGCAATTACTTAAATGAATTCTCGACTATAGAGATTAGCTTGAATGAAAACTTACAAGATAGTTAGACTATTGTTTCCGTTTGGTCGCATAGCATATCTTGTGCGTCCTCAAATTAATAATAAAATTTGTTTTGGTTCGATCCAAAAACAAATTCAGTGAAAAACGAAGTTTGTAACAACTTTTTGTTACAAAATTCACGAGCGCTCACCTGTTGCCAAAACAAGGCAAAATAACATCGACTCGCGTAGGAATGTTTTTTTCTTTTCACAAAAGTTCACAAGTGGCGTGCCTTAATTTATTCCTCGTGTTTTTTTTATGCAAGATCATTCTAGAAGCATTCCGTTAAGAATTGTGTGAGGTCATTGTAGTTATGCTATGATTAGTGATAGGTAGAATTAAAATAATTTTACAATGAAATTATTTTAGGATAATAATTATGGTATTTCTCTGTAAATTTTGTGCCAGTTTTTCGTGAGTTTCGATCAGTGTATAGGTAGGTGTTTGTACGCTGCGGCTTGAAAGATAACATTTTCGTATAGTAATAAGTAATACTCGTATCTGTGAAAATAGGTGCAGCAAATGGTAGTAAATTTTATGTTGTGGAT
Source organism: Rhyacophila brunnea (assembly GCF_057557595.1). NCBI lineage: Eukaryota > Metazoa > Arthropoda > Insecta > Trichoptera > Rhyacophilidae > Rhyacophila > Rhyacophila brunnea. The sequence goes on from NW_028233361.1 coordinate 98,303, forward strand.
GTGGACATCCGCATCATTGTCCATTTAGTATAAATTACTTGGTTAGTTTTATGTTACTTTCTCGAAATGGTATGGTCAAACGTTAATAACGTTAAAATTTTTGTGGTTCCACACGGAGGTTTGTTGGAGTTTCTCAAGGTGCCTTTTAGTACCAAAAACTCGAGCGCGGAATTATGGAGATAAATTACTCAGGTTCAAGGCAGGAGATCTGCCCCTTGATGACTCTAATTGGAAAGAGTGCATCAAGGGCGCAAATAGAACAAAACTGATCTCAGAGTTTCATAGTGGAAACGTGTCAGTGCATTTTGGCACATTCAAAACATTCAAGCGCATTTCCTCACTGTTCTATTGGCCGGAAATTTACAGAGATATTAAGTTATTTATTAAAGGTTGTGCAATATGCAAAGCATATAAACACACAACTAGTGCACCTGCGGGACTTATGTCGAATCCGAAGTAAGTCGACCGCCCGATGCAGTCGTTGTCGATTGATTTGATAGGGCCTCTACCAAAATCGAAGGAGGGATACATGCATATTCTCTCAGTTGTCGACGTTTTTTCTAAATATGTGTGGTTACACCCACTTAGAAGAGCTACAGCAACACCTATCATAAAATTCATTGAACGGGAGATCTTTCTTAAACATGGAGTACCTAACAGTATTCTATCGGACAATGGTCGTCAATTCATATCTAAGGAATTCAAGGCGTTCATTAAGAAGTATTCTATTCCCAAATTGTTCCTTAATGCGGTTTACTCTCCGCAGAGCAATACAGAGACTCTGGTCGCAATATCTTCAAAGCGTGCAGACTGCGATAAACGCATCTGTAAACTTAACAACCATGTACTCCCCCTTTTTCCTCATGCATGGTCGAGAGATAATCTTGGATGGTCGTTTTCATCTTCCAAAAGACTATCTCAAGGCCAAAGACGCAGTTCTCTCTGCGGCAGCAGACTGTGCGCAGTACGCTGATTGCATACAGAACCTGCCGTTTGTCTTCAAAATCGTCCAAGCTCAGCTTTTGGAAAATTTTCAATCGAACGCCAGAAGGTATAATCTCAGAAAGAAAGATACTCAACTTGTCGTAGGTCAGAGGGTCTGGAGGAGAAACTTCACACTCTCAGATGCGGCAAATTATTTCAGTACCAAACTTGCGCAACGGTATGTGGAAAATATAGTTTTAACCAAGATCTCTCCGTTGGTTTATGAATTAGGTGATCTGAATGGTAAGTCGTTGGGTCGATTTCATATAAAGGATATCGCCAAATATTAGTAAGTAATTGTCTCGTCCAACATCGTCGTTAGATATATTACTTCATATTGTGCATTGTCATATACATAAGTCTAGTATAGTTTGACACAAGTTTTTCCCCATGAGATTTTATTGTTAAATTAAGTATAGTGAAACCTTGGTCCAACTCCATTGACCACTGCGTTCACAGGGAGAATCAAAGTAGCGGTTGTTCGTGTTGGAAGGAATTAGATAGGTGAGCAAATTTTCGCTCAAGTAAGGTTGCGGAGTTGCGTGAGATTTCGACGAAAAGGGATATCTCACAAAACGCAATTTGCGTTTTTCATCTTTTGCTCCATGGTCACTATCATATTCCATGGGAAGTAACGTGTTGAAGGGGTATATTACTGCTCTCTGTTTGTTGCAGAGAACCAGTTTCAAATATACAATTTGAAGTTTCGACTTGCGTCACTTTGTGCCTGCCTACGGGGGTGCGCGAACATCGCCAAAGTCACAGTGCAAAATTCAATCTCATTCTTCTTAATTACGTAACTCGGGTCAATTCACAATGGATCGGTTAAACATTTGTGGTAATTGACAATGCGAGTCCCAAGTCCAATACTTTTCCTTCAAGTTGATACTCGTCGCGAAACACAATATTCAGGATGTGTCATAGATGATGACACATTCACGTTAACTTGTTGCTGACTTTGTCCACTTGTGTTCTCAAGCCAGCCAAATGTGCTAAAGGCAGACAGCCAGCAGCTCAACTGGTGAGAACCTACATAAACAAGCATCGAATTGTTCTTCATTGTTTCAAAAAGACTCTTTTATTCCTCATTTCTAGCGTAACACAGATCTCACGTTGCAGGAAACACGAGAGTCTAGTAGTGTTACTAGGTACATCACTACTAACCACTAACAAATGCAAATTTGCACGTTGTTTCAGTGCAAGTAAATTCTCAATATTTTCAAGCACACGTCAAGTGTTGCCAGGATAATATTCCACCTACTGAGAGAATTTAAAGGCAAAAATAAAAAGTCTTTCAATGTTGAGAGAACACAATTATGTCTATTTAAAGACATTCATACCTGATGGGAATACCATAGAAAAACTGTACTCACTATGTGAAAATTACTGTGCGGTATGCACGATGAAAATGTATAAGATTCTATTTTTATAAAAATGAATTCTCATATTATTGTTAAGAATTACTATAGTTGCGTTTCTATGTAACACGATAAGCCTAATTAATGTAAGAAATGTTGTTTGTTTTGCATACAAAAGAATGTTATCAATTTCATAATTGCTGTATTCTACATAATGTTACATCTGGACGATGATCTCGTGTGCTAGCAGTAACGTAGAGATCCACAAGGGATAGACAGCAAGTAATGAGTGGCATTGCGGCCATGAAATACGCTTGAACTCCTGCTGGTCTGAGACGTGCTGCGTCACAGCCTGTGCTGTAAATACCAGATGAAAGTTAAGTTGACCTTCTTGTAATGTTTCCCAAAAATTGTAAACGTAGAGCTTGCATGTAAGTCATGCATATGGAATATACGACACGACTCCGTAGAAAGAGTGTGTCTCTTCCAACAATGTAACCTTGATGTTGCGGACACGCAACGAAATCTGTACCAGAGATGTACACCCGATCTCACGATACAGATGAAATCAATATGAAGGACACTGAGATGACGTAAACTTGTAAATATAGCTTAATTAAAGCATTTAGTATAAGAGCTTGGCAGATGTGAGAAAAACAACTGTGAGGTCTAATCTCACTTGCTCTGTTTTGTTTGGTCAATTCTCTAATTACACACCGGACTCTGTGTTGTGAGTCGTGTAATTGGGAGAGGGTCAATCCAGCTGGGAAAAGCAGTGTGTCCTGGCGCTGTGATCTGACTGTTGATAGGAAGGTACTGGAAAAGTCCGTTCTATCAAATTTTTAGGGTGCGCAACCAAACAAACTCAAGTGGGGACCTCAAGAACCAACTCTTACTAGCTTAGTAATTCATATTTTTTAATACGTGTGAACGCTAGTGGTAACTTATTCCGCATAAGCTGGAAGCATTTAGAATTAATAACTTTTCGGAAATAACGACTCGGCATAAAGACCGGTCCAGAAGATGTGTGACTCAACACGTCACAAAATTTAACATAAGAGGCAGATGCAAGTTTGGGGATGAGCTGTCACGTTGTGGACCTGGATAATCGCTGATTAAATTCATGGTAGACTCATGGGAATCACGCACGCAGGAGTCGTGCCCGCTTTAAGGTTAAGATCCCCTTTAGTTATAAGCAGCGTCCGCAAGGATAACGTGACGATGATCCATGAAGGACTCCCAGAGCCCTCCAATGGGGTCCGTGAATGGCCGGGGCGGAGTACTAAGTAGTCTAGATGTTAAATGAGACGATCCTTGGAAGAATCATGCGTGCTGTGCGGCTCTGTGGACGCAAGAATACAGGGAGCGGGCACCGGCGCAGGAAACTCCCGATTATATACAGATGGCAAGAGCCGTTGTATGCATTAGAGTAGTCACGAAGAATGAGCCTTGGTCATGCTCAGCATCCCTGCGGGATGGCGCTGGCGAAGCTTATAGGTTATAGAGTCATGTGAATAATAAACTTCTGCGCGCCCAATCAGAAATTTATTATTTTTAGCAGTAATTATTTCAATAAGCCAACGCGGCAATAAAAGGTATTTCTCTTGTTTAATAAATTCTTTTTTCAGATAAACGTCCGGGCCCGCCTCACGCGGTTCCCCTTTAAACTGCATCACTTGTATATATGTCTTTCAGAGTTCCACACTTATCGTCACCGCTTAATTGCCGCGATAAGCATACGATGGTCTAGTAAACCATCTACTTTTCATATTCAGATAGTAAACAAGATGAGCTTAGAGAAGCTCACGTCGCGACATCGTACATTGGTCACTCCAGATGCTATTTAGACGTCAAGATGAGGGAGCCCGAAATGGTATATCTCAGACACGGAAGAAAGAGCGCTGAGAACTAGGTTCTCAAGCGCTGAGAAGAATTTGTATTAAAAATCGATTTGCCTTGAGCTGTGGGAGGAAGCAGCGGTAAATCCAAAAAAGTACTAGTTCAAGAAGGATAGACTCCTTTTAGAATGGAAAACTTAAGCTACATCTACGTCTGGCATCAGTCAGGATACCATAGAAGTGGAGGTGGTCTGAAGAGCCCCACCACACTAGATAGTCATAAGCGTGCCTAGTCAGCACCAATAAATCTATCGTTCCTGCCCATGCGACATGCTTACATGCAAGGCCCGCGTAGGGAGACAGAGGTCTTACTGTCTGTTAACTAGGAAACAATCTCTCAATGGAGAGAATTGTAAGAAGTGTAATCAGCCACGTAGCCGACGACCTCATCAAGGATGAGGTCCGTCGAAACTGTAATTTGATTACCGAGCAAAGTCATATTGTTGACAAATAGATTATTTGTAGAATTGTATTGTGCAAAACTCTATTTCTTAAGAAAGCTTATATGTGATACAAGGTACCCCCTCCCAGAAGGATGGATGAAGGGAACAAGGAGCGCCGAGGCGACGTCGGCGAGTGGATCCACCGCACACTCGAGGGTCTGCACTGGATGGTCGTCAGCAGCTCCGCCACCTGCCCCGTCCAACCCACCTGACTGCCCCATATCTTCACCATGAGATAAGCGGAGAACGCCCCCGGCAGGAAATTGACGCTAATGACTCAATTTCTTCCTGACCAAGCGGGTGATGTAACGAGAAAGCTCGTCACCTAGAAAATCCAATAAAATTAGTTTCTCAACTGGCAACATTCAACGCCACTAAGAAACACGACTGGCCGCTACGGATCGACGGCCGGATTGAGGAGGTGGAAGGGACTTGCGGGCGGTGGTAAGGTGCCGAGCCGATCGAATGTTCCGTTTTCTTTCTGCCTTTTACGGTTGCGCGGTGCGGACGCATCGGCTTGCTTCGTGCGCGGCGGACCGCCGCGCATGAGCATGCTGGAGATATTCGCATACCCGTGCCTGCTAGTGAGAAGTGCCTGTGGTATGATTACCCACAAAGTGTACCCAAGGATGTGGTAAAGGGAGGACTTGCGAGGAGAACTCTTTCATCTCCGTCATGCCACCGCATGGCGGAAGCATGTAAATATGTATTCATCATTGCCATCATTATCATCATGTGTTGTGTAGGGTAGGATTCATTGCTGGTGACGGAGATACTCATGTGAGGGTCTCCGTCCATTTATCTTCTTTATAAACTTTTGTATATCATCGTTGGACCTATTTCTTGCATTAAATGTTGCCGCGTCACAGCGATTTAACTGTATGCCTCTTTCAATTATCAACCTAGAATCCCACCAAACACATGGTCTTTTGCAGTTGTTTCCCTCCCAAAGAAAAGCTTGCTGGCGTCCACCCTGTTGGACGGAGGTACCTTATAGGTTAGATGAAACATGCAAACCTAACTCCAGACTCTATGAGAGTCTGGGAATCCACGCCATGGGAAATGCTTCCCGGCGTGGGTTTAGCTGCTCTGAATAGCGGCAGGATCCACTCCTTTGAGAAAGAGAATCTCATGTTCTACACCGGAAGGTGGCAAAGGCAGGTGGATGTGGGAACGTGGTCGGCAGGAGCACCAACAAAGTTATAAGTCCGACGTAGGTAAAGTCTTTAACCTTCATTTAACTACATTCTTTACATATGAGTATCAGTCTTGTATGTAGGTAAGTATTTATCGTATTAACATTATTATAGGACCTTCAAGTCCTATTACGTTACACCTAGGAAATGAAAAAGCGGACGAAAAGGCTCGAGAGGCTACTCTTAAGAAGACGGCCCCAGATTTTGCCAAGTTTCCGCTCAGCTTTGCCATAAGGAAAATAAAAAGCAGGACCCTTCAACTCTGGAATGATCGATATTTAAAAGAAACGACAGGAAATATTACTAAAATGTTTTTCCCGACAATTTTTAATGCCTTTGATTTCAGGAGAATGCAGGAAGTTGGCTTTGAACTCACACAATTGCTCACGGTTCACGGTGGGTTCATGAGCTACCTGCATCGATTTAAGCTCTCCGAGATCGACAGCTGCCTGTGTGATGATATGACCCATAAAAATGTCCCTCATCTTTTTATGCATTGCCCCATTTTCAGCTTCCAAAGACAGCAGCTGGAGGCGCGATGCAGGAGTCTAGATGAGGACCTATGCGACATCGGATCCGTGATAGTTCACAAGGAACTATCACGAAAGGTAGTATTATACACGATTAAAATAGTGCAGGGTATTGGCAAAATAAACGAAGCCAGGACACAAAATGACGAACATTCTTCAAGTGAAACGAAAGGCCTGGTGATTTCTGTCAACAGTCCGTCTTCTCCTGAAGAGTTTTCTGTGGTTTCCTCTTCACAAGAGCAAATGCGGAGAAGTTCCTGTTAAGACCCACAGTAGTATATCCCTTCTGATCCCAACACTATATATAGTAAAAAAAGACTAATAAATAATAAAGAAAACTCCAATTGAACTTTTTTTGAACTTATTTAGAACTTTTATAGAACATTTTTGCTTCAAAATTACAGAACCTAACCTAACCTAGCTCCAAATTTTTATAACTTCTTAATTTTAGAACTTTTTTAGAACTTTTATTTTTCCTCCAAATATCTAGAACCTAACCTACCTAAACTAGCTCCAAATTTTTAGAACTTCTAAGTTTTAGAGTTTTTTAGATCTTTTATAGAACTTTTATTGAACATTTTTCCTCCAAATATCTAGAACCTAACCTAACCTTACCTAACCCGGGAAAGGGCAGGTAAAGTAGCGGACACGTCGGTGAGGACGCAGCAGCCACCACCCTCGCTCTTTACTACTCTTCAACTCTTCGGACTAGCTCAGTTAGTGTAGGTTTTCAAGAGTGCGTCATTTAAAGAGGTTATGTTGGTAGAGCACGTCATTGTGCGGTCCCTGTTAACAGTTGAGTCCAGATAATAGGTGTGATGGTGATAGTTGAGTGCGTCAACGCGGAAATATCAGGATCCCAGGATTGTAAAAATGATGAACGCACCAATTAATTGACGCAAAGGTCAAACGATTTTTATTAGTTATTGTTTGCATTAAGGTTACATACACAATCACAATTTACAACTCACAGGTACACAATTATTATTAAGTTTTTCTCAGTTTATAGTTACATGCACATTCGAGATTAAAGGTTGGTCACTGACAATTTCCTATTAGCGCTAGGTAGGCACTTCGCCAAAGGTTTGCAGAATATTAATTAAATTTTAGTCTTTATTAATTAAAGTTCATTTATTTATATCATTATTAGTATTGTCGCACGGCTACACAGTAATTTATAGAAAGATTATCTAAATAAATTTCCTCAATTTTAAAATTATTTAGACAACTATGGGTGCCTTGTATAGCCAAAAAAATAAAAATAAACACGATTCACGTCACTTAACTAACATTGGAAGTTGGTACAAAGTCAAACACGTTTTTATTTAACTGCCTGGATCAATTCCTACCGATACAGAAATTGTTTGCCAAAGTAGGTAAATATAAAAAAATATAATTCTCTACACAGTGGGACACGATGTGCACCGAAAATCAACCACTTCTTCCTACTGACCTGCCAGATTGGACATCTACCGCGTGTCGCGGTTATGTCCCCTTTTAGGCACTATCGCTGTCCCTCTCAATCTCCCCTCCAACGCTCACCCCTCTTTGTCATTCTCGCCCGCAGCGGAACCCTCGGCTCTTACCTGCTAAGGGTCGTTCGGCTCACATTCCGGCCAGGTAGTCGTGAGTTACATGAATTCGGAGAATCGTGTTCGAAAGAAACAATATTAGGCATCTGCTGGACAATAGGTATTGTTTTTGAAATATTTGAACTACTCTACACGCAACAGATATCCTTACAAACAAAATCTTAATATATACGATTTAAAACTAAAATTATTTCTTTCGAGCCGCGATTATTAATACTCATCTCGCGTGACCAAACTTTATCTCATTTATTTAGTAATTTGTACATATAATTCACATAATTACTTGACAAAGGATTTACAAAAAATACTTTCATTTATACATACTTATCATTTTTAAACGCAATATTAAAACGGACGGAGATAAACTTGAAACGTCGTTTATTTTTAAGAGAATCGTGGGTGCAACATTCATAGCTTCGGCCGCCCACCGCCCAAGGGGGTCTCCAAACCTGTTTAAACCTGGGGGTATCAGCTTAATACCATTGTACATTAAATTATCACTCAAATATCATTCTAAAGATTCACGAGAGCTCTAATGTTCGATGGATATCATAGCATTTTTCAACAAACGATATTTAAGATAAATTAGAAATAATATTATCAAGTGTTAGAAATTAAACATTTGAACTTGCATATATTACATATGATTGACTTATAGTGTTTGACTTATTTTTATAACATGTTAAATATGATATTATAATTATTTATGACATGATTATTATGACAATATAATATTTAACATATTTAATATAATTTCTGACATAGTTTATATAATTTATAACAAGATTAATATAATTTCTAACAAGTTTATTATAATTTCTAACATGTTTATAATATGTTAATATAATTTCTAATATAATTAATATAATTTCTAACAAGTTCTATATAACAATATAATTTTTAACAATATAATACAATGTATTAAGATATAATGTAACCAACTAATGTAACCAACCAATGGAACATAACAATTATCACGTATCTACAGCCCAACCTAACCTAACCTCCTTAATAAGTAAATCTCGTAAGTCCACTTTTGGTCCTTTTAATGATTTAAATGCCATCTGTTAGTAATTTTTTGTTACATTTTCTAGGTAACTCTTTATCTCTATGATAATCATTAGTGCATCAAAAATGCACTTTAGTAAATCTAGTAAGTCCATTTAGTAAAAACACAAAAGAGAAAATCTCGTAAGTCCTTTATCTATGGTCATTTTGGCTGTAAGAATATCTGTCGAGTTGTGTTGCGGTTGCTGCTCGCGTTAAAACTTATAAACACATTGTACCCACATATTTAAGAATATTTCTTGCGTAAACTAAAATCATTAATGTATGTATATTATACACTATTGACACCCCTTGAAAGGGCTGGTAAAGTGGCGGAAACGTCGGTCAGTACGCAGCAGCCTCCGCGCTCGCTCTTTACCACGACCTAGTTTTGAGACACTGATAGTACGCGTGTCGGCGGTCGTACTGTGCAAAATACACAGCCCCCTTCAACTCTTCGGTCTAGCTCAGTAAGTGTAGGTTTTCAAGAGTGTGTCATTTAAAGGGGTTATGAGGGTAGAGCACGTCAGTGTGCGGTCACTGTTGACAGTTGAGTCCAGATAATAGGTGTGATGGTGATACTTGTGTAAATCTTGCCCATTTTTTGAATAATAAAATGCCTAATTCTTGTCAAATTTGGGATCACAGAGATTATCAATATATTTTTTTATTGTAAATATTTCACTATAATAATGTCAACAGAAATTTTTTATAGTGGTTTTATAAATTCTTTTAAAAATTAATAAATATAAAAAATCTTAACACTACTTCACATGGACGTACTGAAATATGACTATATTCTAAAACATTAGAGCGAGAGGTTTAAAAGAATATTATTAATATTATGTAATATTGTAATTATGTAATAAAAATACTTATGCAGTCATCGAATGTTTAAAATAAATATAAGTAAAGGATAATATGGCTTCAAAATGATGTAAATAGATTATCTACAACGTTTAAGGAATGTCGAGGATCATGCTTTGAAAATAGCATAAAAGCTCCATTTTGACGTACGCTGAGTATGGGGGCCGTAATTAAATTTTAAACACAAGTGTATTTATTTATATTTTTATTCGTAGTGATCTCACGGCTACACTATAATTTATAAAAGTTATCTAAGTAAATTTCCACAGAGGAGAAACCAAAAACATTTCGTCAATAAATTTATGCGATTTGCCAAGCCGTTACCCATCTAGATTGAAATTTAGGAAAAGAAAATACACATATCTTTAAGAACTTAAAAAACCGTGCCTATTGATAAAAAATATAGTAAGTATAACTATTATGAGTATAATTAAAACACTAATTTAGTGCACATATAGGTATTAGTTTCTCACAAAACATACTTCCAAAGTGTATTTCAAAATCTTAAAATTAATACTAGTTTAAAAATTAAACAGTTTTTTGTCTCTCCTTAAAAATTGGCAAAAGTGGACTTAAGAGTTTTACTAATTAAGGTGACGATATTCTGATGGAATATGAGGAGACTTTTTAATTAAACAATATATATCGCAATAAACTGTATTTTAACCATTCAGTCAGTTTCAAGCAATTGTTTTACAGAACATAATATTATAGTAAGATAATTGCAAAAGGTACTAAATGAATATTTCATTCAACATAATAATGATTGATAGTATAAATTAAAAAAATGATTGGATAGTATATATATTTATATCTATATATTTTACGTAAATTACGTTTGCCTTGCAGCATTTTCAAGTAAATAGGTACCTACATGGATAATTAAAATTATTATGCTCTGAAGTAGACTCAGACATTTCATTTTGTGTACGATCTGCAGGAGATTTCGTAATCTTTTCGATTAAATCATTAATCATTCCCAAATCTCCTCCAAATGTTTGTATCATATCTGTCACATTGGAAGAACAGCTAAAACCCGATAATCCAGGATCACTAGAAGTATTATTGGTATTTGATATGTATTCGGAGTCTTCAGGTAGGGTAAAATCATCCTGGTTATCATCGTGGACTCTTCAATTTTTATCCAGGCATGCAATGATTTTTTTCGACTTTTTTGACTACCGTATTTATCACAAAAGTATAGTAAAAAGTATTGTCAATATATATGCAAAAATAGTAGGTATTACCTTACCTACTTATCACAAGTCGTCATGGAATCAACACAAGAAAAACAATTAATGTAGGTTGTAAATTAGAAACTAATGGAGCAAATATGCATTTATACGATGCTTAGTAATGGTAGGAAGACGTTATAGTTTATATTACGAGACACAGAATATTATAGACATTGAAAATACTGTAGGAGCCAATTATTGTACTAGTCATTTGTTTACAATTACATAAATAATACAACTTTAGTGTCACAAAAGCAATTAGCGATAATGAAAGTAGGTGCGATTCATTACAAAGGATAATGATTTTTCAATACAGTGTTGTTCTATGTTGATAAAGGCAAGACTTGTAGGTGAAAGTTGAATTAGTGTCATATTCCACGGTATCGCTTCAGATTTTACGATTGATTATTATTATTTACGTTTTACATTATGAAAGTTACGTAAATAGCGGAATGCAGAAACATTTGTCATAACTAAAATTTCCTTAGCAGAAAACACTATGTAGAAACATTGTCCTTAGTTAAGATCATTTCTATTGAAAATAATACCATATTTAAAAATCCTTTTTCCTGTAGTTTAGGTAAATTATTTTATAATTGTTAAACGATGACAAAAATATGACAACTGCATTTTATAAATGCAATAACTATAAATACATATTAATATTTAATTATAATCCTCTTATGCCAGCGCTCCATTGGCACGCAAGTCAGACGATTTACAGTCTTCGGACTTTTTTTTCGCGTGGAGCACCCCAGATCTGCAGACTTTTTAATCCGCAGACCAGGCTCGCTGGATTTCAAGCATGTTTGATATTTTTGCCAGACTTCGTCAGTCGATCACTATGCGAATTCGATTTGTCATTAATACGCAATCATTCGGACCGGAAAAAAATCTGTAATTGTTTTAAACATTTTCATTGATTAATTTGTTAATTTACACATTATAAAATGAGAGATTTACAATTAATTTTTTTATTTGTATTTATGAAATTCATAAAATAAATCGTGAAACTTGTGTTGTTTTCACTGCTATATTATTTTATGCAAGTCTACATATAAATAACACAAAATTATAGGATTATCGGAAGACATTACGAGAATCATAACTTTTCACTTTTGACAGCTCGACTTTTTTATTCGTTCGTTGATCAGTAGCAGAGCATAGACAAATCGGACGATTTATTGTCCTCGGACTTTTGGCTCGCCAATGGAGCGCTGGCATTACGTTTCCGTTATAAGTCATTATACAGGATTCCACAGACACCGCAAGATATTTTTTTAACATGGTAACACTAGCGTCAAGTGTCATTCTATCATCTGGCATCTTGTATTTCTGCGGGCTAGCGTATAAAAGTAAAATAATATTCTGCAAGTACATGCCAAACGAATTAACAATATCAATATCCATATTGAGATACATTGTTAATCCTTTCTATGCCGCAATTAGTTAATTGATAGTAATTAACATAAGAATTGGTGTAATTAGGGCGTCCAAAGACGCTTTGGGCACTTAACCGGTTAAATGAATTTGAGTGTATTGACTGTTTTATAGACATGCGAATTTATTTTGACAGCAGCTGTCAGTGGTAAATGGTAATACAGAAGGGGGCGTGTTCATAACAAAAGTAGTCTATGGTTAAGGATTCCTTAACTCTATACTCAGGATTGTCTATAGTTAAATCATGCTTTTCGGCGACTTATCCTTAGGATCAAAATCTTAGATTGTGCATGCCGCTGTATGTTTACAAAATTTGAAGTTGTAGTTATTTATATATGTATTTTTCAACAGTTAGTATCCCTACAAACAAAGTTACCGCACGCCCACGATATACAGCTAATTTATTTTCTTTTTGTTAGCTTGGTGCAGAGGTGCATGTATTGCAGAGTAGTCATTTCATAAAAGCGTGCATTTTTTTATAACACGTCTCAAACTATTATTTACTTAGTTGATAATGTAGTTTTATAATACTATACTTTACATTTTTAGAATATTATTATAGTATGAAATCAGTATACTATGATCATGTAGGTACTTAAACATAAAAATGTATCTACATAACAGCAAAAAGAGGATTCAATAGAACAGCTTCAGGATTTATGTCTCTTTGTATTGTAATAATTATTCCGTATTTAGAGAGATTCTGATTTAAAACATCGTCATGTGATTGGTAGGTACCTAATTTGTATTTGAAATCCGTATCAAATCAAAAATTAACTTTGTAAAAAATCACACTAATACTTATAGAAATTAATACAATTGATATCAATAAAAACGTGTCTACAAAATAATGATTGAAAAAATAAGGTGCTTTGAATACTGAGTAATAAATTTGTGGAAAAAAAACAACCAAAAAACCGGTCTTCGGGACAGCAGTCAAAAATTATACAACCGTCTTTGTGCGAAATGTTTGAGATAGTCATGACAGAATGATTTCAAGAATAATTCCATTGTAAATTTAAAAAAAAAACAAGAATGTGTACGTTTCAGTTAGCAAACAAATTAGGTAACATAACAATTCTTCAACTTAGAGGTAAAACTTACTAAGTGCATCATTAGCTGAATCATTATCAACAAATCATGAAAATTATCATATCGTACTTATCAAATACATAGTTTCAGACTTTCTCTTGAATTATATCATTACGATATATCAAATGCGTTAAATCACAATAAATATTCTAAAACATATGACAATGTCATAAAATGAGTTTTACATATATTAACTGATAGTAGACAATTATATTACATGATCGATAAATATTATATTAAGTATCAATTAATATAATTTTTTATCTTACTTTTTAAAAAATCAAAAAAATCTGTTTATTGATGATCAATAATAAACAATAACATGATAAGTGATGTACAAAATGTCTTTAAATTGTGTTTTCTGTCTTGATAATTAATTTCTGCAATCATTGATGAACTTGTTGAATATTGGATCACTTCAAATTTGTTTATTTGATGAAAAACATAATTTGCTTTGAATATAAAACATATTCGTAACTTTTCTCGGAAACCCTTTAAAACGTTTGCAAACGTTCGGCGCGTCAAGTCAATCATCAGCGTCAAGACCCGCCAATTCGGCCTGGAGACGAGCCTTATTCCTGCAGCAAAATGTCAAACAGAGAAGCCTCAAAGCCAGCCGAAATTGTGGACTCAGCGCCAATAAGATAAACAGCTTCCATAGCGAATTCATTATTCCTATCCAAACGACTCCAAAGTGCAATAGCGGAGCTTGTAGCTCATATCCCAGGAAGTATTCATACAATCTGACACCCGCGTACGGAGCCCAGCTCAGCCAAAACGACGCTACAAGCGCAAAGCTAGTAATGTGACTCGGGTTAGCAAGATTTTCCGCTAGCGCTGTAGCGTACTCCTTATCATGAATAGGTACTCCACTTCTAATCAGTCGCATCATTGAAAATATGTACAGGTAATTGTACACAATCGATATGACACTGGGTCCCAGGACTAATATAGCCAAGGTGACAGTGTACGCGGCCATGTTACCCCAGTCCAGCATGCAGATGAAGGAGTCATTGTCGAAGAGTGGCTCTGTGAAGCCCAGCAGGGGTGGGCAGCATAGCATGGAGGCTGACACCCACGTGAACACCATCCAGCACTGGCAGCGCGTGCGTGTCTGCACCTGCAATTGTTCATTCGCGCTTTTAAAAATCAAAGACATGTTTATAATATACACTCAGCACGCGCCCTGTCGTGTGATCACGCGACCACGTCCTTTGTTTCATTTACATTGGCCTCACGATATAATACAATTTAGTCTAACATTGAAGATATAATATATCTAACTTTGTATGACATACCTATAACTGTAGATAAGTAGTTTATCAACGAATCCCACATTAAATAAATAGCAGATACTATAACAACATAAGGCCAATATTATATTTTCAATTAAAAAATGCCTGTTTCAATATAACCCCTGTTAAATGAATCCATTTATATAGTCGTAATTTAACTTGCTTTGCTGTCCGTAAATGTGAATTTTATTCACGTGCAAATTCAATATTTAGACCAAAAGATATGAATATTCATTTCCGAATACTCTATATTTGAATTTATGTCGGAAGACATGTCTAAATATAATATTATGTTGAACATTATACAAGTTGAAGACAGTACACTGAAGGAAGTAATTCATATTCAATATTGTAGATAAAATTAATATATTACTAAATATTGAAGTAATATATTATGGATGATTAGTCTTTTTTATGTATTTTTCATCATTATATAAGATTTATAAACTTTCAAGTGGAAACGAACACTTACGTATTATGAATATTTTTTATACATTTTTAAATCGATAAATAAGTAAGTACATCATAATATTATTATTCATATTCCAATGGATTTAAGTTTTGTAATATTCCGTACACGGGTCGCAAAAAACGACTCAAATGGAATAGTACAAATCTTAAATCCATTACATTTTTAATTCAAATTCCATCAAATACCCTCGGTAGATAGTATTAATATTATTCATATGTTATATATTTTTAAACTACGGTTTTGTATCTATTGACCTATTTGTATCTATTGAAATCAAAATAAATCCAATAATACATGAGATGTGAAAAACTTTAAACTCAAAAATCACTTTAAATTAAAATTATGAGTAAAATCAATGAATAAATACCCACATATTTTTGTTAATATGAATGTGCGGATACTTTATATTAATAATATGGTGATTTCGAGCGGCGATTTTAAATAAGATATTACTCTTGCAATGTCCCTACAATAAAACCTATTCATATCAATTGTTTATACACCTATCTACATGGAATTATTTTACATTTGGAGTTGGTACCCGTAACTAATTGCCAACATTCGTAATTTTTACTAAATATATTTTCATGGCCCATTAATCATAACAATACGTACCTACTACTAAAGATTTAAATTTCTCGCTGGCTACATTGGGTAAGATATTATGTAATTGTAATGTAAATTATTTATACTATAAATCTAATACTACCACTACATTGAAAAGTATCATTATTTCATAATAGCTTCTTTAAATAAACCATTACTTATTAATATTGTATAAACATGTATAAATATTGTAAGAGAAGAAAACAAAAGAATATTGTAATGAAAATCATTTTTAAATTACAATATTAATATCATGTACGAAAATTATATAGTATTATATAATTTTTTTAGAGGCATTATATTATGAAACAATTAAAAATCAAAATATCTATCAAATTGGCGGTCTCGTTTTCAACAAAAATATAACATTTTTTTCTTAAAGTAGATCATAAACTAAAAGCTCAATCTAAAGAAAAGGGGGCGGGTAGGTACTTATTCTTCTTCATTGCTATAAGAAAGTCATGGTGTTAATTTTTACTGCATTCTAGGTGGATATTATTTATACATACATACTCATAAGACCGCCAATGTCTAAATAGGAGAGTAAAAATACCACGCTTGTATTATCTATAAACGATGAATTTTTTTTAAATATTACTTCGTTGTTCATTTTGAAGTAAACTGTCAAATTTAATCATTTTATGGGTGTTTTAATTTCAACGGTTTGTCGGTTAAAATAGAAACGGGCCACATGCTCAGCGTAGGTCAAAAATATTTTTTTCGGTTAGGTATTTTTTTTAAAACGGTACATGTTCAAACACGCGCGTTACCATGATCTTACTCCCTACTTCATTTGTCGTTTGTCAATTTATGGCTACGGCCGTATGTTGTAGCTTAACCACTGGAAAATGTCAATAGAAATGGTTTATTAAAAAAAATACTACCTTATTCTTAGGTCAATACTTATTATAAAACAATCATTATTCGTAGTATGTTTATCACATTTGAATGGTCAAAAACATAGCTTATAATCAATACCTCTAGAATTATTTTCAAATGTGTTAATCGTGCCCATTTTTTTTAATAATAACATACCTAATTCTTGTCAAATTTGGGATCAAAAAGATTATAAAATATAATTTTTTATCGTAAATATGTCACTGTCACAACATTAATTTTACTAATGATTTTGTAAATGCGTTTAAAAATTAATAAATATAAAAAATCTTAACACTACTGCACATGGATGTACTGAAATATGACTATATTCTAAAACATTAGAGCGAGAGGTTTAAAAAAATACTATTTTATGTAATAAAAATACTTTATGCAATAAAAATACTTTATGCAGTCACCAACTGTTCACAATAAATATAAAGGATAATAAGGCTTCAAAATTATATAAATAGATTATCAATGTCCAGGGTTATGCTCTGAAAATAGCATAAAATTTCCATTTTGACCCATGCTGAGCATGTGGGCCGTTAATATAAAACTAAGTAAATGACTATACATAATAGAGGTTGTACGAGTAATAACAGTTTCTTTTGACTAAACCGCCCGGACATTACCGCCCAGACATTGCCGCGCAGACATTGTCGCTAAAATAGTTTGGAAATGAGACATTTTTTTTATTTTTACATTATATTTTAGATATGTAACAAATAAAAAAAACATACGAATAAAGATAGTATAATTTTTTTTTTAAATAAATTTCAATAGTTTGTGCTAACCTTTAACACACCACCATTAATAGCCTAGCTCAGTTGTGGGGTTGTTAAAGACTTTTAAAGTTAAAAAATAGAAATTATAATTAAGATTGTTCTTAGACTTGAAGTGGATAACACAGTACGACAATAGGTAGTAAAATAAAAGAGGCGATTTTTGTGCATTAGCGTATTTCTGTATTGTTCCTTGTTGGTTAATTACACGGGCGTACAGACCATAAAACATAGTAAAAAAAGGCTTATTGGGATCGGAGAGAGTCAGAATAATTATAATTAGGCGCTACCGAATTATTATTAAAGATTTGTTTTTAATTATCCCATAATTATTTCTGTTGAATTACTTGGGTTTTATTGAACACAGTCAATTATATGAAACGAAAACGGCCGCCACGTGGAGTAGTGGTTTACGTTTTTGAGGAGAGTTCCGGACTGCTCCCGATGGTCGACTGGTGACGACTGTCCGCACTCCGCAACTTGCAACCGCTTATTTTTGAATCTAACTAAAATGCGTCATGTGCTAATTATTCCCAATATTATCTTTAATACATACAACTTATATCTATGACTATCTCCTCTAAAATGTAATGTATGACGTTATACACATAGACATACTCCTTAGGTACTAGGGCTTTCCTGAAAATAATCATTTCAACCAATTAAGGAATTTGAGAATACGGTTCGTTTACCCAAGTGGCTATTCGATGAGGTTACATGTTTAGGTCTTGCAATTGTTCCATGGTGGACGTTAGTAAAGACCAACGCCCTAGGGGTGTACCTATCACCTTCTTAAAAATATTCTAAATTAGAAATACTTTCATACAAAGGCAATACCTGTGTTAAAAGCTGGCGAATGAAAAAAACTATATTAACTGAAGCTTAAAAAAGGTATAATGAGTTCATTACCGTTTCCCGGGGGTTAAAACGCTACAATTAATACTGAGGGACGTCTCATCATATTATGATACTGACACCCCGGGAAAGGGCGGGTAAAGTGGCAGACACGTCGGTCAGGACGCAGCAGCCACCGCGCTCGCTCTTCACTATAACCTAATGTTGAGACACTGATGGTACGCGTGTCGGCGGTCGTACCGTGAAAAATACACAGCCCCCTTCAACTCTTCGGTCTAGCTCAGTAAGTGTAGGTTTTCAAGAGCGGGTCATTTGAAGGGTTAAGTTGGTAGATCACGTCAGTCTGCGGTCACTGTTGACAGTTGAGTCCATATAATATGTGTGATGGTGACAGTTGGTAAGTGTGTTGACACGACAAATCAGGATGACAGGATGATAAAATGACGAACGCACCAATTAATAGACGCAATGGTCAAAAGATTTTAATGGTTATTGTTCACATTAAATTTTACAGACACAAAAACAATTTTACAATACAATGAACACAATTAAGTTTTATAGTTTATAACTATATACACATTGAAGATTAAAGGTTGTTCACTAAACGATTATAAAATTATTTATTTATTAAATTAATTAATAAACACTATGAACGCTCGGTAGGTATTTCACCAAAAGTTTGCGGAACATTAATTAAGTCTTGCTATATAAAAACATTGGTTGTATAAAGTTAGAATGATTAGAATGATAATAGAAAAGAGTTTAAGAATTGTAATTAACAATAGTTAAACATGAAGTGCCAACTAATTCAATCGATAAAACATGAAATAAAGTACTAATTAATCTCAAAGTATATAGCTTCGGCTTTCTGCCAACTTAACCTTCTGCAAAGAATGTTTCATTTCATTATCTACCTCGAATAAAATGTCATTAGCAATTTCGTTTGAAATATGAAATTATAATTTTTGGGCGCCTTGAACATGTGTATTTTACAAAATTAAATATAACAATATAAAAATAAGAACACAGCGTAATTTGTTAAAAGAGTTATTTAATTACACACAATCAATTTCGTACGACAAGCGTACTACATTGAAATTTAAAATTGATACATAAAACAAATAGAAATTAAATACAAATTTGAGATGTATTCGTTTGGTACGGGACATAGATTATTTTTTTAAATGGTTATGATTACGTAGCTTTTATATTTTTTAAATGATGGCTGCAATTCCCGTTCGGCCGCATTGTCGTTCACCTTCCCGTCCGAAAGAGGGAAGCGTCATTGTTGCGTTGAAACTTTTACTATGCGTTGACCGATTCACGTCTGTACTGTATTGATTCTAATCCCGGAGTGAAGATATTTTGCGGGCGGAAATAAGTTTTTTATTATTTCCCCCTCCATTGTGACAGATCATTGCGTCAGCTTCCAAAAGCGGGAAGAATCCTCATTGGTCAATTTTTTAACGGTTTACTGTTATAAAAAACAGGGTTGACACATACTGTTAACAAGGTTGTGCCAAATTTATGTTGTTAATTAATTAACATTATTTATTTAAGTCTGCATTTAAAATGTAGACATGTCACGTGAAATGTAACATGACAGTTTATACACAAGTTTATTTATTTTTATTTGCAGGAATTCGCACACATATTTATTTTTATGGAGTCAGTCTAGTAAACAACCCGCAGATAGCGTTTTTAAATTATTTAGACAATTAGTTTGGGCGCCTTGTATAGCCGAAAAAAAATAACTAATCTGATGATTCGCGTCTCTTAATCGTGAAAAGTTTTATATGTAGATAAACACACACAGATGCTACGGCGTAGAACTTTTATAGAAGATAGACTATCCGAGTCAATTCGTATTGATACAAAAAATCTTTGAAAAGTAGGTAAAACTGAAAAATTATAATTCGCGGTGTTGGTACACAGTGAGACGCTCTGTCCACCTCCAACCAACGACCTCGTCTTACTGACTTGCCCAATATCGGACATCTACCGTATTGCGGCTATGTCCCTCTTTCCCGAATTTATCGCTATCTCTCTCAATCTACCCTTCAACGCTCACCCCTTTGTCATTCTCGCCTGCGGCGGGACCCTCAGCCTTTACCTACTAAGAGCCCTATGCACAATCGTCTGTCATAACTAAAATTTATTTACAACAAAACACTATCCAGAAAGCCTTTCATTGTTATGATCGAGTTGTCTATGGTCCACCAGATCTGCAATAGCTTCGTTCTGTTTTTTTTTTTTGAAAATAATACCATAAGTATATAAAAATTCTCTTTTTCATAATTTAGGTAAATTATTTTGTAATTGTTAAACGATGACAAAAATATGAAAAATATACTAAATAAATTCAATAACTATAAATACACAATTAATATTTTATTAAAATGATTAAATGTCTCCGCAATTAGTGAATAACATAAGTTATTTTTTGACCCATGTTTTTCCCGATACGGTAACACTTACCGTTGAAATGTCAGATGGTGTCATTTACAATATAATTACAAATATGCCATGATGTGAATAATTATATAGAATGATTAAAACTAATATTACCATGTTGGTGTGTAGGTAACTAAATACATATTTCAACTACCTATCTATTGGTTTAATATTACATAAATATCTAAATCCAAATCTTCTTCTTCTTGGTCGTGCACTCATGGCTGAGGATCGTGACCATATTTATATTTCGCCATCCTTTGAGCGACCAAGACTTTCCATCCTTCTCGATCTTCCGCTTCTCTCAGGGCAGAATGGATGGTGCCCCCAGTCAGCTCTTTCACTTGGTCGCTCCATCACGCAGACGCTCTTCCTCTGCTTCGTCTTTTCTGGAGGCTACCCAAAACTACCAGTGTCTCCAGGTTGTCCGGTCCGCGCCTGACAATATGTCCAAAAAACTGCAGAATTCTTCTCAGACATATCGTCGAGAGCCGTTCCTTTATCTTCAGTCTCTGGATGATTGACTGGTTCGTCCTGTGCTCCGTCCAAGAAATGCGAAGCATTCGGCGCCAACACTACATCTCAAAGGCATCAATTGCCTTCCGTTATCTTGCCTTCAGGGTCCACGACTCGACTCCGTATAGAAATATCGAGAACACTAATGTTTGCACAAGTATCATTTTTGTGGCAATCGAAATTCCCCGATCCTTCCATATAGTGGTAAGGCGTGTCATCGCATTTTTTGCAATCTGTGTGCGCCTTTTTATTTCCGCTTCGCATCCGCCCTTTCCACTGATGGTCGATCCAAGATATACAAACTCGTCGAATTTTTCGAGGTTTTGGAGTGTACTTGGTGTTGGTAGAAGGTTGGTCCGATCAACAACCATTAACTTGGTCTTATTCCTATTAATAAGGAGGCCGTATTTGCGACTCTCTCCCTCTACCCGGTGTAACAGCTCTGTGAGTTCTCTTTCATCAGCAGCGATTAGTGTGGTATCATCTGCGAATCTTAAGTTGTTTATTTTCTGGCCACCAATTGTTATTCCATCTTGCCAATGATCTAGAGCTCTTCGCATATGCCCTCCATATATATTGAATAACTGGGGAGATAAAACACATCCCTGACGAACTCCCTTCTCAGTTCGGAAACTCTCAGAAAACGCACTATTTACTCTTACCTTTGTGTGGCTATTGTTATATTAGTTTTTGATGAGACAGGTAAGGTGTGATGGAACTCCCATTTCCAGAAGTTTTTTCCACATACACTTACGCAGTCGAATGCCTTCTGATAGTCAATAAAGCATAACATCATAGGGGTATTAAACTCTCTGCCTTTTTCAATTTGTTGTCTGATGTTTAGAATTTGCTCTCGAGTTCCCTTGCCCATAACAAAACCTGCTTGTTCCTTGGGTATTTGTCGGTCGATGAAATGCTTCAGACGTCTGCTGATTATATGTAATAAGATCTTGATTGCATGTGGAATAAGTGAGATTGTTCGATAGTTTTTACATTTACGTGAGGAACCTTTTTTGTGCAGGGGGTCAAAATTGACTTTGTCCAGTCCTTGGGCCATACACTACTTTTCCAGATCATGTTGCATAATTGATGTATGATTCTTTTTCCGTCATCATTGACCTTTTTAAGGCTTCTGCAGATATGCCATCGCCACCTGGTGACTTGTGGGTTTTTAGTCTCTTTATCACCTCTATCACTTCACTAAAAAGTATTCCAGGTTCTTGCTCATCGATACGTACGTCAACCACCTCATCAACCTCTTCTGTATCTTTGTATAAGGCTTCACAATATGTTTTCCACCTTGCCGTGACCCTATCCAACTCCATAAGTAGTGTGCCGTCCTCTTTCTCGATGGCCCAGCTCATTTTCTTGAAATCTTCTGTGATTTCTTTCACTTTTTGGAAAAGATCGCGAGTTTCTACTCTGACAGCATGGGTTTTGATGTCTTCACACTTATTTCTTAGAAAAAGATGTTTGTCCCACCGACAGAGTCGCTGAACAACTCTGTTTTGTTCAGAGTACCTTGCATGTTGTATAGTTGAATTAAGTCCCTTATTTCTAAGATCGGCTCTTGTTTGTATGGCCTCCCATGTTTCATCAGATCCGAATAAGAAAAGTTAATTCATATAATATAATTCATATTCAATCCGAATAAGAAAAGTTAATTCATAATTCATTGACACTGACGTTTCAATTCGATAATCGGTTTTACTAAATTAAGACATGTACAGAATCAACGAAAGTAAAGGAAAATAATATGTCGTATTAAATGTTACGGATATTTAATAGTTGACCAGATGGATTTCGGCTACTTACCAATTTTACTGTAAGTACGAATTGAGCATTACGTCCTAAGGTCACTCGGCTCACATCCCAGCCAGGTAGTTGTGAACTACAGTAATTCTGAGAATCGTGTTCGAAAGAAACAATATTAGGCATCTGCCGGGCGATAGGTATTGTTTTGAAATATTTGAATCTAACTAAACACAATAGATATCCTTACGGACAATATCTTAATATATATGATTTAAAACTAACATTATTTCTTTCGAGTCGCGATTATTAATATTTATCTCACGTGACCAACCTTTTTATCTCATTCTTCTAGTAATTCGTAGATATAATTTACATAATTACATGACAAAGGATTTATATTTACATTCGTACATATTTCTCAATTATTCACGTGGGTAGTCTATGAGGTTCAACAAGCCCAAATTAAAACTGACGAAGACAAACTTGACAACGTCATTTATTTTATAAGAGAATCGTGGGTGCGACATTTATAGCTTCGGCCGCCCACCGCCCAAAGGGGGTCTCCTAACCTGTTAAAAACCTGGGGGTTTACGATAATATGATATTAACAAAAAAAGGTCGATACCGGTATCATAACGAAAGAAAGGTATCAATCTCTACTAGGTTAGGGTATTTTAAGTACCTAATAAATCCTAAATCGACTGCGACATTTAGGTATATCGATACTTCGTATGGAACTTTTACTCTCCTAACAAAAATATAAATACGACAACACTAAATTCATTGTTGTATTACGCGTTGATGAGACGAAATGTGTACCATGTCGCTGGCATGCTAAACACAATGCATTCGCATATCACCTATCGTAAAGCTTTGGCTTATAATCGAAGATGTCAGTCGTGACATTCAAACTGCCAATAAAACGTCATATAAATTCTCGAAAAAGCATATAACATTATTATTATGTTTCACCAATCAAATCTTATTTGTAGAACACTCTACATCAGTATTGTGACATTTTAAGGTGATAATGTGGGTAAGTATTGGTTATGTTGACATAATAATGACGAAGTTTACCAGTGGTTTACTCACTCAGGGTTTCCCAAATTATATTCCGCAGAACGTGAATGGGTATTCCGCGAATTTATCAGAAGTGTACCCGTGTATGTCATAACAAGCTATTATTGTTTTACTTCCGTCTTCTACAACTTATGTATTATTTATGCGAAGCAGGATTTTCTTATTATACTGCAATGAAGTCAAAGTCCAGGAACAGGCTCGACGCCACACTATACAAATAAGAATTCAACTTTTTAATATTATACTCACAGAACAGATTAATAAATAGAATTCAGATAGGCTTTACACTACATTTTTAAGCATGGTTTTGAATTTGTGAAAGTCCTACAAAAATAAAACACACATTATAGATGAGAAATCGTGTCTGTTGCATCCTTCGAATGCACCAATATTGAATGAGCGTCAATGCATAAACCGAGAGTAGTTGTCAGAACGACGGACAAGCTTAGAATGACGTATTCTTGACACGTGTTTAAGTTTATCCCGTATTCTTTCATACTCAATATTGGTTGCCTGTTACTCCACACCCGTTAGATATTTCAGTTCCCAATAATTATTATGTGTTCCCTGATATAAGAGAATTTGCAATTCAAGAACTCGTTAAAGTCATTAAGAACGTTATTCACTGAGGTATATTGTTGTGTAATGTTTTAAAAATAATTACAAAATAAATAATTATTGTTTTTTTTTCATTTTTTTTAAATATATTGATTAATTATGTTTTATTTACCTAACCTACGAAATAAGCAAAGCGTTTCATTAAAATTTCAGGATTTTCCATCGCAGCGAAAGTTTGGGAAACCCGAGGCCCACTACATTGATTCAAAAGACGAACGTATTGTTTTTGTATAATATAGTACCTACCCACTAGCGGTTGTCAACATTTTAATATTGTTTATTTAATATTATTAGATTAAATGATATTGATATCTCAATTAATTATTAGGTTAGATCACAATAATTTTCTACCACTGACCAAAATTAAACAAAAGTTGGTAGGTAAGTAGGTAGGTGACTTCCCATACTGTCACGATGACTACATACCTACCACTTGTAAAATCTTTGTCATTGAATGTCCATTGAATATATTATGTCCGTGGGATGGTGATGAAGAAGGATCCCCATAATGAATGACTTGGATCCAGATGCTCGTATTGGATTTATAAAATAATATGTGAATTTAATTAATTAATTAAGATTTGAACGCAAACGTTACTAATTAGATTGTAGATGGTTATTTAAAACGTTATAAAACTTATAAATTACTAATTATATTATGATGGTATTTTATCCAAGGGTGGTTGGTCACTATATGCAAAAGAAATGTATAATGGGTTATGCAGTTTGCTTCTTTATTTTCTTATGGCTAAATTCATTAGTTATTATAATTTTCGTCTCATCCAAGTATAATACAACGATGATTAATGTGGTTTTTGTAACGGTTTATATAGTTTGAGTGATTACTACGTAAATCACATTCCGTGCGCAACTAGTGCTCTAATGGGCTATCGGCTAGATCCAAAACATCAAATAAAAATATGGATGACACGCTCAAAGTGAACGAAGGTCTGAATACCGCTACAAAAACCTCATAGCCAACGACTAATCTAAACATTAATAGTAGAAGAAGGTATTTCAATAGTTAACTTACACTCACACCTACCGTTTCATATCGTAGGGGTTTTCTTACTGCCAAATACCGATCCACTGAAATCCACATGAACGTGTAGACCGACACGGCCCATAATGTGACCTCCAGGTAACCGACCATACGACAAAGGATATCTCCATAAGGCCATCTTCCGGTAAGAGCTGGATACGCTGACAACGGCACTACCAGGGCACCGCACAGGAAATCAGCCGACGCCAGCGACAGGAGGTAGTAGTTAATCACTTCGTTTCCAAGACCTAGAACTGAACGTAAACAATATTTTTTAGTATACAAGCTGCCAAGTCTTCACTGTTCTGCATTTCAACTATTTAGGTTTCTCCATGGAACACCCTCGGAACCCCTTTAAAGCCCTTTCTCCACCCGTCATGTATATGCAGCCGCAATTTTGTGCACGGCTACCTTCCATCACGCTACAAACGTATCAGAATGCAAAGATTTTAGTGCAACACTTCCTTGTCCCGAAACTAATCTGCACGGGACTTGGTTTTTGGTTTGGACGTTTATAAAAAAATATTTTTTTTTTCGGTTAGGTACATGTTCAAACACGCGTGTTAACATGATCTTACTCCCTACTTCATTTATCGTTTGTCAATTTATGTGCTACGGCCGTATGTTGTAGCTTAACCACTGGGGAATGCCAATAGAAATGGCGTATTTCAAAAAAATACTACCTTATTCTTAGGTCAATAATTATTATAAAGCAAACATTGTTCGTATAATATTTATCACATTTGAATAATCAAAGACATAGCTTATAATCAATATCTTTAGAATTATCTTTAAATGTGTAAATCTTGCCCATTTTTTGAATAGTATAATGCATAATTCTTGTCAAATTTGGGATCATAGAGATTATCAATATATTTTTTTAAATATTTCACTATGATAATGTCGACATAAATTTTATTAATGACTAGCTGAAGTACCCGGCTTTGCACAGGGTCGCTTCGTGGTTATATTTATCTTAGATATTTAAAAAATAATAAGAGGTAATCATTTTTTTAATAATAAAATATCTGTGTAATACAATATGGCAATATGAAAATAATTCTAATAGGAGTAAAGGTCAAACAAAAGAACACTAAATTAAAATCGAATCCAAAATATGAAAACGTTATTAATGTTAATAATATGTAGTAAAAAAAATCACAATTGGATAGAACAAACAAACACAAAACTTTGTATTTTATATAATACCTACTAATTTAGAAACCTTCGCAGGTATGCACACAACAATTGACAAAAGTTTCATCGCAATCGGGTGAATGGTATAGGAACGCATACGAATAGAAGAAGAAGAATATGGTTGTACTAATTCAGAAATCTTTGCGGGCGTGCGCACGACAACTCACCAAAGTTTCATTGCAATCGGATAAATGGTATAGGAACACATACGAATAGAAGAAGAAGAATATGGTTGTACTAATTCAGAAACCTTTGCGGGCGTAGGCGCAATAACTGGTCAAAATTTCATCGCAATCAGATGAATGGTATAGAACGCATACGAATAGAAGAAGATAGAAAAGAAGAAAAATAAGAAGAAAATGGTTGTATCAATTTAGAAACCTTTGCAAGCGTGAGCACAACACTTGATCAACATTTCATTGCAATCGGATGAATGTTATAGAAACGCATACGAATAAAAGAAGAAAAAAATGGTTGTAATAATTCAGAAACCTTTGCGGGCGTGCGCACAACAATCGGTCAAAATTTCATTGCAATCGGATGAATGGTATATGAATGCATACGAATAGAAGAAGATAGAAAAGAAGAAAAAGAAGAAGAAAATGGTTGTATCAATTCAGAAACTTTTGCGGGCGTGAGCACAACAATTGATCAACATTTCATTGCAATCGGATGAATGGTATAGGAACCAGTGGCGAAGGGTGGAGGTAGGCTGTTAAGATTCGCTATAAATAGTGCACACTAAACTTTTTTAGGCATATGTATTTGTTTTTATTGAACTAAGACTACAATTTACAGATGGTGTTAGTTAGTTTTTAAAAATCAACTAAACCCTGCCTAAACGAAACCATAATAGTTTTAGTCTAATTTGGGCAATACGACAAAATTGTGCACACTTTTTCATTCATAGTTATTTGTTTTTGTTGGATTAAAAATACATATTGCACATATTCTTGGTTATTTTTTTTAAATTCATTAAGCCCTGCCTAAACCAAACTATAATATATATAAAATATTATTCTATTTATAAAATATTCAAAGTTATGTATGATTTAATTGCATAATTTTAGATATTTTATAGATATACATGTATTTTTTGACTATTATCTATTATGGCTTGGTTTCTCAGGGTTTAATTGAATTTTAAAAACTAACCAACATTATCTGTAAATTGTAGTCTTATTTCAACGAAAACAAATATCTATGTCTGAAAAAGTTTAATGTGCACTGTTTATGGCGGATCTTAACAGCCTACCTCCACCCTTCGCCACTGATAGGAACGCATATGAAAAAAAAAAAAAAGATGATTGTACTAATTCAGAAACCTTTGCGGGCGTGAGCACAACACTTGATCAAAATTTCATTGCAATCGGATGAATGGTATAGGAACGCATACGATTAGAAAGATAGAATAGAAGAAGAAGATGATTGTACTAATTCAGAAAGCTTTGCGGGTGTTACCACAACAACTGATGAAGGTTTCATCACAATCGGATGAATGGTATAGGGACCATACGAATAAAAGAAAATAGAATGAAGAAGAAGAAAAAGAAGCAGATGGTTGTACTAATTCAGAAACATTTGCATGTATTACCACAACAACTGACGAAGTTTTCATGGCAATCGGATGAATGGTATAGGAACGCATACGGGACAGACAGACAGACAAATAGACAGACAGGCATTCATTTTTATTTATAAGATAATATAGCCTATACTCTTTGCACAAGTGCAAGCAATAAGTTGACAAAGTTTTATCGCAATCGTATGAACGGTATAGCAGCGCATAAAACACGAACAAACAAACAAATATTTATTTTTGTATTACAGATTTTATGAATGCTTTTAAAAATTAATAAATATAAAAAATCTTAACACCACAGCACATGGATGTACTGAAATATGACTATATTCTAAAACATTAGAGCGAGAGGTTTAAAAAAATACTATTTTATGTAATAAAAATACTTTATGCAGTCACCAACTGTTCACAATAAATATAAAGGATAATAAGGCTTCAAAATTATATAAATAGATTATCAATGTCCAGGGTTATGCTCTGAAAATAGCATAAAATTTCCATTTTGACCTATGCTGAGCATGTGGGCCGTTAATTAACAATTATTTAACATTTTTTTTATAGGTGGAAAAGGACCGTTCCACATCCACCGAGGTAACTGGGCAGTATTGTAATTTGAGTGCTATGTTAGCAGATTGTCAGCTATCCATGAAGAGACACTTTTTTTTCGGAAGGCATGGTACACATTAAACCTTGCACACATAAATAAATAAACTTAACTGATTCAATGAGCGCGTCCACAATAACATGCGTAATATAATTGCATAGTGGGAGAGGTGCTGCAATAAGCGAGCGCTACGCAGAACGGTATCGTCCGTCCTTGTCTCGCGTGAGTTTGTGTTTTATACCCTGTTCATCCAAAATTTTCGAATGCGATTTTACGCCAGATGGCGTGCGAAACGTATAATTCCGTTCATGGAGATTTTGTATATAAGCATCTCGCCTAATCCGAGCACAGAATGCCCCTCTACCATAAGTTTAGTGAACCGATAGCAAAAAATTGCCAGAGTCGATATTTGACAGATTGACACTGACGGCCCACGTTTGTTGATAATTGTCATAGGTACATGTTTTCTTCCGTTTTTTATTATGATTCAGTAAATTGTTCTGATTATTGTCTAATGGTATTATCTATTTTACAATTGATCCTATAATTGGTGCTTCATTTTATTCAATCATGACTGCTTTATTTATACTAAACTTTGCTTTCGTAAATAAAGCTAATCTACAATGCCGCAAATTTCGTAAAAGCGGCGACGCTTTCGAATTCAAGAGTTTCGTTAGTAAATACATATCAGACGCAGATTCATGAAAATCTAATAAATATAATATTATATTTTTAACAACTCAATTCACATGATTGTGCTGGAATCGATTTATGCATAATAATTATATGGTAGGTAGGTAGGTACCTATAATAACGATTTACTTTTATTTGTTTGCCCTCCACCTAAAGAGATTTCCTATAAATAAATATTGAAATGATTATATCCGTCGCAAGCAGGAGAAGTGGTATATGTCATCAAAAATCCGAAAATTAGTTAAGTATGCAGATGTCTAAAATTTCGATCATTCTATGCAGGAGAATAAACACAAGTCATGAAAAAAAAAATCTTATACCCTTTTTCGATATTTTAATATGATATATGTACAGGAATATAGAGAAAACTGTTAAGAAAACAGTGTTATGTGACTTATACCTCTACTCCCAATTCATTGTAGCGTGAATTAATACTGCAGTGCTGTTTCAATCAGCGACATAAACCCAAATAAAAAGGACAGTGCCTATAGAGAAAGCATAAAAATGCCAGTCTGATGCACTTTTGTCAAACAAAACTCTATTATAATTAAATTATGTACAATCATATTTCATTGTGACGTCAATGTTTTTTCCGGTAAAATCATAAGTTATAACTGTAATTAGTGATATTTAAACACAGAAAACGTATCATAATAAGCATGCATTCTACATTACGTTGACATGTTATTGACGTTTGTAATAGTATATTATTGCAATGATTAATATACAATAAGGTAAAAATAAAGATCTTCATTTTTTAGCAGAATTAAATAACATCAAGAAACCGCTCAAGTTGCTTATGATACAAAAAAGTAAGATAACGATGAAGCCAACTTGGATCCAACTAAAAGGGTTTTTTATTTGGATCTCCGGCAGTGTCTACCAACCCTGATGTTAGCATTTAATGTTGCCTTCTATAAACGCCTATTTTGTACATTCAAATTAACCATCTAGGATTGTGATGATAGGCATTCATGGAGTTACATGGAGGTAATTTGCTCCTGTTTGTTTCATTTTTTAACAGTATTATACCTCTACATTAAATTTGTATTTACTGATATTTTTTTCCGACATGATGATGTATAGTGAAAATAATTATGTATAATGGTGTCTATATAAATAATAAATAACATTAATAGGATGTTTCAAAAACTACTCCTGTAAAATATTTCAAATGCGAATTATAATAGTTAGCATTCAGCTAATGAAATGGTTTCAATACAGAAAAGAGTTTGGAATGATTTATTTCAAAACAATTAAGAATACGGAAACTGTATTTAGAAAAATTAGTTATATTCGATCCAAATTTTGAAAAGAAGCCACTTGTATAATAAGATTTAATTTTACGATAAAATTAAGGTAAAACGGATGGATATTATGTAGTGGATATGTAGGTACTTTATAGTGTTCAATTTTATATTTCTTATGAATATTAATTTAAATGTGTAAAACAGTAAAATATAAAATATCTTTTCAAGTTTTATTATTTTTAGTCATATAAAACTGTAACTGCAAGATGTAATAATCTTATTTGTTTGTTTTTATTTAAGATATTGCATTGTTACTTCACGAATAAATTAAAACTTTATTGACATATAATTATCTTCTTATAAACTATCTATCTATTTCACATTTATTTAAGTCCTAGTCTATACCAAATTATGAAAATATTAGGAAGTAAGTGCTCGAATTTCATTCAGGAGAATAGGTGTATGTCATTTTTAGACAAATTATTAATAAAAATGAAAAAAATATGCAGATTACATAAACATTATTTTTTTATAATATGCATAAAACAAAAATTCCATTAAAAATATAAATAACTGATTTGATATTCAACTTTTAAGTTAAAAATAATTCTCCTGCAAAATAACACTTTTGTGACATATACCACTTCTCCTGTTGACCACGGATATATTTATTCAATCACGTTTATTCGGCATTCGGATTATCCGGCCATAATGTAGTATTAAATTGAAAAATAAAACAAATATGAAGGTATGTAATAGCGAGTTCAATATATAGAGACTACTAGCGATATCTAGCGGCAAAATGCGAAAATTTATCGTTTATTTGACAGAAACGCGCCCATAGACATCAAAAAGTGGCCATAGAGGAAAATATTTTTCTGTTTATATAAGAGGAACACTTGTTTCAAATAGACGTGAATGTAAAAACACCGTTATTTGAATGGAGCATTATGGAAAATGAAGCGATTTCTGTATACCGTTTTGCAAACACCTCCATGAACGCTCGACTAGTTAGTAAATGGTTGTAAACGGAAACAGCGTAAGTTTGGAAGGTAATAAACGATTCGGTTTGGCTTATTTAAATGGATACCCTATTACTTAGTCTTATAATATTATTGTCCTACAAAACAATAGACGTGCGGCTGATAAGTGCGCTAGAGCCGTGCGGCTAATAGGTTTGGCCTGATATAACGTATACTACACAATATTGTAAATATAGCGAAAATATGCATCATCACAAGATTTTATGGTAAAATATGCAATAACCGGTGAGAATGGGCTAAATATTATAGGTATGCAACTATGCACTTGCATATTATAATCCGGTCTCTAAGTATTATAATATTTATGTCACACTGAGAATTATATAGAAAATAATAAAATATATAGTATTATCAAATCAATACGTGCGATCCCCATCGCCGTACGGTTGTTTACCCCTGCGCTAAACAGGGTACAGGGCTAACGGTTGTTTCGAGAAAGCGGCGCATCGGGAACATTTAAAGGTCGATGCGATCCTGGCCCAAGGTACCTGCTGCATTACGCAAAGAAAAATAAATAAAACATCCGATGGAAAAAAGACACACGTACCAGCGAGAAACCTGACGCTCCCAGATCCCGGGAACTAGACATTACTCCAATCGACTTAAAATTGTCAATAATTAATGTTTGAATCGCCGGCAATAATAAGTACGCCGGCATTTTTCAAATATCAAATTTCCCCCGCCGCGGCCATCGAATCTCAAAAACGGACATCCCAAAGCCATCGGCGCTAGGTACCCGCCAAACTGAAAAGATGCTCTGCGCCTAGGCAAAGGGAGACGGCCGCCGAAAACTCTGAACCAGGAAGGTGACATGACCCGGCTCGCGGCTAGCTCTTAAATGTGGCCGGGCTGTCACTAAGGATGCAGAGGATGAACTGGGGAGGTGTGTACCTTCCTTATAGTAATACAACTTTTGATTCCCAAATAAAACTCTCAGTTGGTGTGGTACCGAATTTATTCAGGTTCTAGTTCACGGTTTCACAATAAAGTTATCTGTCATTGTTCTCACAATTAAATCTCATTAAAGTGTCAGTAAACTATTTATTTGTTCGCTATAGAATCTCTGTGAAACCTTTCACAAGTTTCTAAAAAGTCACACCTAACTCAGGGAATGTATACGCAGATGTTCTTTGAATATTTTTATTTCACGAAATATTTTCTCGTAAGAAAAATTATAATTTATTCTTTAGTCACATAGTATTGGGTTTATAAAATGAATATAATTTATTTTATTGTTGTTTACAAATATTTATTTGTGTTTACAAACTTGTTTACAAAAGGTTTGTTTATGTTTACAAACTTGTTCACAATTGTTTATTTATATTGACAAATTTATTTACTAAAATTAGTTTTTTTTTAATTATTGTTTACTTAATAAAGTTTCAAAAATTTATTTTATAATCCCGAAATAATTTCTAAAATTTATTATTATAAACTGAATTTATTAATTTGTTTTTATCAAACGAATTCGATCACGTAATTTATTCCGATTACGTCACCTCGTACGATGCGTAATGAAAAAGAAAATTACTCCGCGGCGCACGTCACTACCGACAGATACGTGGTATTCGCGTTACGTTCGCCCATCGATTGGGTCTTACTGTACGTATATTTCACGAATGCTACTGAGAACCATGTCTCGCAAACTTGCAGAGAGGACTGCTGCTCTGTTGAAGATAGCTGGTGAATAGTGTAGAAAACTAATGAATATACGGAAAAAAATGTCACCTTTTATACCCTCTGGATAGAGGTTTAATAGGAAACAGTCCGTAAAGGAGGGAAGATCTATCTCTTTCTCTTATGAGATAAATTCACGTATATCTCCCGTTCCTGACAACTTTCTAATAGAGATAACTTCCACTTTAGTCGGGTTGAATTTACTCTACTTTATTTTCGTAAAATTAGGTTTCAATTGGGGTGTTTTTAACACCCTCTAGAACATGTTTCTTAATTGCGCAGTTACGATGACGTAACCAAAATAGTTGATTTTATATAATTTTACGTGTTCAAACGAAGGGGAAAGTTTTTAGCTTTCCAACAAGGTATCGGAATAGGTATTCGTGTACTAGATAAGAGGATGGCAGTCTTTAAATTTAAAACGACAGAACGAAAGGGTAACATCCACGTCCTGGTCCTTTCCACCACTCTCGGCCATTTTAGGCCAATAGAATTTTACTAAGTTTTAATAAAACTGTTTGGTCCCTCTGAGACTTCCTCATTCGATAATTATCTTTCGATCAAATATTATTACGTAAAAATACTATAATATCATACTTAACATTTACACGTAAGTATATAAATGTTCGATTTTAACAAGATGTTGATTATGAGTAACTACCAATTTATTTAATCTTTCATAGTAGCTTTTTCATAGTAATTTAAATGCAATCTTTTATCTATTTTTATCTCGCTACGCAATACAGCTGAGCGGCGTATTCGACCGAGATAGAATTTCTCTAAAGTTCAAGGTCGCGCGTTATTCTGTGTTTTTACAATACGGTACTTCTTTATTTTCGTTACCTAGGATGTGATTGAGATTTATCATTGTTTATGGGCAGGAACCCATCTATACCATAGTCTCAAGTTTTCCTAATAGTTACTTTTATAATATTCATTATAGTTAGCGAGTTATAGTATTACTAAAGTCTATAATTAATAATTACGCGTCTATAAACATGGGCACGCGTTTAAAATATTTTTATAACGATATTTTGCTTCTATCTTATTTCAATAAAATTAGTGTTGAAATTCTTTACTCACAATTACACAGTACATAAATTTATAAATGTTAAATTTTCTTTTTCAATTTTCATACATTTCTATTACTCATATAAAATTTATTCAAGCATGTACTTGTCAAATTTTACGTAAAAAATCTCTCCCATAACTTATTTTCTAAGTTTAATGGAGATTACCCGGCAATCTATATTCAAAAATAGATCGCGTCAAAATACACGGCGTGACATTTCGAGGCCTGTGATCACAGTGTTACACTTACACTCGATCAGTCTCAATTTTCTGAAGCGAAACTTTTACGTAAAATTTTTTAATACATTTACAAAAGAAAAGGTTAACAACATACATTTACTTTCTACTACTAAACGATTACGCTACTGGTTACCTGTTCATGGTCTTTTTCGACCATTTATTTCCTGCTCCTTCCATAGTTTAGTACCATGGGACTTATATATCCTGTTTGTACTTTGTCGTGAGGTTGTCGCACGGCTATTGAGAAGTAGAATTGACTATTAGTCTAGATTTTTATAGTTATGTCGTTAAACCATACTCTGCCACAAACACTAACTGAAGGTTGGCGTTTTTGTTCGTGTCAAAGGTCAGGTGGGCGACACCCCAGCACACCTCTCAGACGACCTTTGGCCAGTTTAAAAATCTCGCCGACATACCTGGACAAAATAAAAACAGCCGGTATCTACCTCAGCGGCGGATAGCGGAACCAGCGGCTGCCAGCAAAACACCCCCTCCACTCTGGCGGCACGGGGCAGGCTTTAAATGAGCTTGCGCAACGCGAAGGAGTCCTCTTTTTCTTCCCCGACGTTCTGCGGACTTCACCGGGTTTCCGCAGCACTTCACCCGAAGGTCCCGAAGACCTGACTCATCAGCCCGCCATACAAACCTGAGTACCCTGTGTCTCTATTTATCGTTGTTTCTTCTTTTTATGCTGTATATTAATACCTCTCGGTGATCGATTTGTTTCGCGTCAATTCATCCAAGTTTTATTTCAAATCAATGCACTGCATTGTGTTGGTCAACATTAAAACCATGCCCTGTTATTATTAAAACAATTCTAATTGAAATTATCATTATTATAATTATCATTATTTAGTTATATCATTGCTTATAGTATCATTTTAATTTTTAATCGTTGTACCCCTGATTTATTTATGTGTTTCCCGCTTAATCGAGATAGATTTATCATCTCCAGCCATCGACATTACGATGTCTATCTCGTAATTGTTTTTAAATTAATTCTCGACATTATTGTTTTTATATTGCCGTTTACGTGTTTAAAAATTAAGATTATCCGGTTAGTTTAGTGTATAATTATAACCCGTAGTATTATGATATGTTAATTACTGTCTAAATTGAAAATTTACTGTATTAAGTTTTATCGTGCGGCGTTCATCTGGTTTGAAATTATCACAATTATCGATCTACCAAGTACACTGCCATCTTCAAAAACAAGATAGAAGCATATTTATCTAGAGCGCAGTTCTTTCCGCGTCTGTGTCTCGATGTACATATTTAGCTTTCCTTTTTTTATTTTGCCCATTTCGTTATTGCACATGGATAAATTAATCTTAATAAATAAATTAACGATATTGGGCTAATTTCTAAGGAACGGAGCCTCTCTTCCTACCCGCAAAAGGGTATTTCACCGAACGCAATTATTCTATAATTGACGAGTTTTGTGGCACCATATTACATCAAATATACACAGATATAGGGTTCCGTTTATCCC
This sequence comes from Rhyacophila brunnea, assembly GCF_057557595.1. NCBI lineage: Eukaryota > Metazoa > Arthropoda > Insecta > Trichoptera > Rhyacophilidae > Rhyacophila > Rhyacophila brunnea. The sequence goes on from NW_028233361.1 coordinate 135,188, forward strand.
TGGTTGGCTTAATCACCAATACAATCATACCGGGACGGCTAGCAAGCTTTTAAAGGCTTCCAATCCTTGATTTTGAATTAATATAATTTTATTCGTAAATACCACTGCCACATGTGGTTCATTTATGCAACATAATAATTTTTAATATAAAAAATATTCTCTCAGAACACCAGGAAGCTCTCTTTCCGCTGGTAAAGGGCAGACTTGAGCATTGGTAAGTAGCTTTGTGTAGCCAAATCCCTACAGGTTCAACCAGTGGTTGTCATACTGGGCATCTTTGGCACAGTACCCTCAAATAAAGCCCTATATTGGTCATATTATATAGGATTAAATTATTGTGTATTTTTTTTATATTAATAAGATTTTCATTTACTATTCGTTGTGTCACTACTGCAATATGATGTATGTTATACCTGACGTATTACCCATAAGACTATGCCGTAGTTGAATGTATTTTTATCAATTGGATTTATGTAACACCTGACTTATTACTTCCTTTAAATCTTAAATCGTCACCTATGCTGTTAATTTTTTTTTACCTGTGTAATTCACTAATTAAATTTGTTTTGTCACTAATTAGTAAAATTTTATTTGTTCTTTTTGTGTGTAACTCCAGAATTGAATTTGTCGTTGTTAATAAACAATAACCCATGTTTCTGTCGTCTATTGCACTAAACGGATCCCTGTTGAAAAGACCGAGTGTTTCATTTCAACCACCCTCGTCACAATAGGTACAGAAACAATAATAGTAAAAAAAAGATGTAAAATTAAACGATATAAGTATATTTAAACCAATAAAATAATAATTATAAAGTATGTACTAGTTTTGCCTAAGTAGGTATATACATAAAAGACTTTGGAAAGTGTCCTGTCCCGCGAGTCAGTGATTATCTATATTATATTATACTTTACTTTAGGTATCCATAAAGGCATCTAGAAAAAAAAAAAAAAAAAAAAAAAAAATGACATCCTCTAATCATACAAACGACACCGAATCAAACTACATGTTAAAATCATCAGTAGCCTGACGATGAATGCTTCCGCTACACGGAAGTACATTGGAACATGTATATATCTGAGAGCGATTGAAGACACATATCCACATTCCAATGTACTTCCATGTAGCGGAGGTACTCAGCATTTACCCACTAACCAAATATATTTTTTTTACCCAGTCTCTCAAAATGTTACCGACCACTGATGTAGATAGTGTTTGTTACTTTTTAAAATTAAATTAAATCCTAAATCTAAGCTATATTAGATAATAGTCAAAAAATATTCACTTATTTATTAAATGTTTAAAATTATGCCATTACACACAATTTTAGATATTTTATAAATAGGAGAATATTTTTTATCGCCAATTTGTTTAGTTTAGTATTCACTTATTAACGTATATTTGTCTTACTAAAGTTAAAAATATAAATTAATAATTTAAGAAATACATATTTTCTAATATATAAAAATTAATATTTGTTTGTTTGTTTCTTTGTTCGTTTTGTATGCGCTGCCATACCGTTCATCCGATTACGATAAAACCTTGTTAACTTATTGCTTGCACTTCCGCAAAGAGTATAGGCTATATCGTATATATAAAAATGAATGTCTGTCTGTCTGTATGCCTGTCTGTCTGTCTGTCTTTATATCTTTCCGGTATGCGTTCCTATACCATTCATCCGATTGCGATGCAATTTTTGTAAGTGGTTGTATGCACATCCGCAAAGGTTTCTGAATTAGAAAAATCATCATCTTCTTCTTCTTCATCATTATATTTACTTTTATTCGTATGGTGCCTATATCATTCATCTGATTGCGACGAAACTTTCGTCAGTTATTGTACGCACACTCGCAAAGGTTTTAAATTAGAAAAACCATCTTTTTCTACTTCTTCTTCTATATATCTTCTTTTATTCTTATGGTTGCTATACCATTCATCCGATTGCGATGAAAGCTTCATCAGTTGTTGTGGTAACACCCGCAAAAGTTTCTGAATAAGTACAACTATCTTCTTCTTCATCATTCTATCTTATTGACACCCGGAAGTCCGGGTAGGGAGGGGAGTCGGGGCCGCACAGCCCGATCCGACCTCCGCGCTCAACTCTCCGGTCGACCTGACGTTAATGACGCCCTGGTAGCGTGCCGTCGGTCAGTACGAGTGAGTCACACAACCAGCTTCCACCCTTCGACTAGCTCAGTGATTTAAATATTTCAGGGCGGTCAATAGAAGCTGGTTTTTAGTTCGGTAGAGCACGTTCAGTGTACGGTAGGTCTTGACAGTTGGGGTAAATATAGGATGCCGGGATGATAAAAATGATGAACGCACCAATTAATCGACGCAAAGGTCAACAGTTTTTTATTATTAATTAGGGTTCACAAAAATTTACATACACAACACAATACACAGGACACAATTATTAAGTTTTCACAGTTTATAAACTTACAGGCACATTTGAGATTAAAGGTCGGTCAAAAGATGGCTGAATATTAATTAAATTTTTACGGGTCGATTCATTTATATTTTTTCACAGTGATCGCACGACTACACTATTATTTCTAGAAGAGTTATCTAAGCTAATTTCTCGATTGTTAAATTATCTAGACACCTCCGGGCGCCTTGTGTCGCCTAGAAAATCGCGATTCGCGTCACTTAATCGCTACAAGAAGTCGGTACGTAGTAAACACGTTTTGTCTAACCGGATAGCTTCCTGTCGATACAGAAATCGTTTTCAAAGAAAGTAGGTAAACAGCACAAATTATATTTTTTCACAAAGTCGACTCTAAGCGGGACACGAAGCCCGTCAGGGATCGAAGGCTGGATATTACTGCCTTGCCAGCCTGGACACCTACCGCGTGCTGTGGCCATCTCTTCTTTTTTTGGTTTTATCACTGTCCCTCTCAATCTACTCCTGAACATTCACCCCTCTCTATCATTCTCGCCCGCGGCGGGTACCTTCAACTTTTACCCGCCATGGGTTTTTTCCCCGCCAGGTAGCCGTGTTACTGAATTCGGGGGAATGGGCTCAACAAGAACAACATTAGGTATCCTAATATAAATACGATTTAAAAACTAAAATTATTTCCTTCGAGAATCGATCATACTTATCTCGCGTGACCAACCTTTATCTCGCCCATCTGGTAATTTGAACATTTATAGTTAATTAATACAAAGCATCTTATTCATAGAGCGGCGATAGAAGGACTTTGGCTTGGCGGACTATAAAAACCATTAATGTGGCATCCATATCTTTGCTCGTGCTTTACCCTAAAGAGGTCCTCCATTCACGTAGAAACGTGGAGGTATCATTATTATATTTGTATGGTCCCTATACCATTCATTCAATTGCGATGAAACTTTCGTTAGTGGTTGTGCCAACACCTGCAAAGGTTTCTGAATCAGTACAACCATCTTCTTCTTCATTATATCTTCTTTTATTCGTATGGTTCCTATACCATTCCTCCGATTGCGATGAAACCTTCGTCAGTTGTTATGGTAACACCCGCAAAGGTTTCTGAATAAGTACAACCATCTTCTTCTTCTACTTCGTCATCATTCTATCTTTTTTTATTTGTATGGTCCCTATACCATTCATTCAATTGCGATGAAACTTTCGTTAGTGGTTGTGCCAACACCTGCAAAGGTTTCTAAATTAGTACAACTATCTTCTTCTTCATTATATCTTCTTTTATTCGTATGGTTCCTATACCATTCATCCGATTGCGACGAAACCTTCGTAAGTTGTTATAGTAATACCCGCAAAGGTTTCTGAATAAGTACAACCATCTTCTTCTTCTTCTTCTTCTCCTTCGTCATCATTCTATCTTCTTTTATTTGTATGGTCCCTATACCATTCATCCGATTGCGATGAAACTTTCTTTAGTGGTTGTGCCAACACCTGCAAAGGTTTCTGAATCAGTACAACCATCTTCTTCTTCTTCTTCTTCATTATATCTTCTTTTATTCGTATGGTTCCTATACCATTCATCCGATTGCGATGAAACCTTCGTCAGTTGTTATGGTAACACCCGCAAAGGTTTCTGAATAAGTACAACTATCTTCTTCTTCTACTTCGTCATCATTCTATCTTTTTTTATTTGTATGGTCCCTATACCATTCATCCGATTGCGATGAAACTTTTTTTAGTGGTTGTGCCAACACCTGCAAAGGTTTCTGAATCAGTACAACCATCTTCTTTTTCATTATATCTTCTTTTATTCGTATGGTTCCTATACCATTCATCCGATTGCGATGAAACCTTCGTCAGTTGTTATGGTAACACCCGCAAAGGTTTCTGAATAAGTACAACCATCTTCTTCTTCTTCTTCTCCTTCGTCATCATTCTATCTTCTTTTATTTGTATGGTCCTTATACCATTCATCCGATTGCGATAAAACTTTCGTTTGTGGTTGTGCCAACACCTGCAAAGGTTTCTGAATTAGTACAACTATCTTCTTCTTCTTCTTCTTCATTATATCTTCTTTTATTCGTATGGTTTCTACACTATTCATCCGATTGTGATGAAACCTTCGTCAGTAGTTGTTGTCGTAACACCCGCAAAGGTTTCTGAATTAGTACAACCATCTTCCTCTTTGATTTTATATTCTTCTATTCGTATGCATTTCTATTCCATTCATCCGATTGCAATAAAACTTTCGTCAATGATTGTGCCAAGCCCCGCAAAGGTTTTTGAATTAGAATAACTATCTTCTTCTTCTTCTATTTTATCTTCATCTATTCACAATGAAACTTTGGTGAGTTGTCGTGCGCATGCCCACGAAGATTTCTGAATTAGAAAATCATCTTCTTCTTCTATTCGTATGCGTTCCTATACCATTCATTCGATTGCGATGAAACTTTTGTCAGTTGTTGTGCGCACACCTGCAAAGGTTTCTAAATTAGTATTATTTAAAATACAACGTTTGTTGTTTATTTATTCCATGCAATTTTGATTTTTTTTTTACTACATATTAATAACATCAATAAAGTTTGCATATTTTGGATTCGATTTTAATTTAGTGATCTTTTGTTTGACCTTCACTCCTATTATAATTATTTACATATTGCCATTTTGTATAACACAGATATTTTAATATTAAAAAAATAATGACCTCTTAATATTTTTTAAATATCTAAGATAAAATAAAATAAAATATAAAAATATTTGTCGGATTCGAACCCACGCCAACAGAACTTCAATTCAATTTGTATACAATTACTGTAGCCTTCTTGGCTATCACGAGTAATGAGTATCACCGTTACATTTTGCGTTACACTTGAATACCCCAAAAGTACCTAACAACGACTGACTGCATTTATCTTTTTGGATTTTGTATATAATATATTAATATCAGATCTTTTAAGATCCGACATAAATAGTGCACACTAAACTTTGTCAGTCAAACACATATTTGATTCTGATAGTATGTTTTAGTTTTTAAAATTCAATTAAACCTTGCCTAATCCAAGCTATAATAATAGTAGATAATAGTCAAAAATATTCCTTTAGCTATAAAATATCTAAGAGTATGCCATTAAACTACACATCATATTAGATATTTTATAGATAGAAGAATATTTTTTATCGATTATAGTTTGACTTAGGCAGGGTTTAATGAAATTTAAAAACACCAACCATCACCATCAGCACTATGTATTCTTAATTCGACAAAAACAAATAAGTTATTTAATTACCAATAAATAGTATGACGTGGGTCTCAGGTTCGAATCCCGTCTCTGACAAAAAAACAGATATTGTTTTTCAATGCGTCTTTGGACCCAGTGCTATTGAGCTTATGATCACGTATGCGGCTAGCATATGGTATGAAGCTGCCAAACGGAAAAACATAGCAAAAAAACTCAATACGGTTCAGCGAGCACTAGCGATACGAATATGCAGAGCTTACCGCACGGCTTCGCTCAATTCAACGCAAGCTCTAGCAGGAATTATGCCTCTAGATTTACGTTTAAAACAAATCGCTCTCATTTACAGAGCCAAAAAGGGCGAGGAGGGCCTCGCAGGTTTTCTGCCTGACGACAGGCTTTACGAAAAACCGGTGGACTATAGAAGGCTGCCACACCCGGCTAGACTATTTTCTGGAGTGATTTCTTATCCTGCAACGTTGGAAAGCAACGAATGCAATAACATGCCGATTTTCACGGATGGGAGCAAAATTGATGGCGGTACTGGTGCAGGGTTTGTGGCATACATTAATGGCGGTGAGATAGCGGCTCGTAAATACTGCCTTGCCAGCTATTGTACGGTAATGCAGGCCGAACTCAATGCCATCCAATGCGCTCTGGAGTGGGCAGGCTCAGATCCAATCCAACGAAAGCTCACCGAAAACCATAGTATTTGTATTTATTCGGATTCCAAAAGCTCAATCCAAGCAATTGGAGCCCCTTGTCTACTAATCCGATTGTCTTTTCTATTCACAGCGAGTCCGCAATACTGAGACGGCGCCACCCCGAGGTGCACTTCAAGTGGATAAGGGGACACAGAGGGATAGAAGGAAATGAAAGAGCCGACATATTGGCTTGGCATGGTGCCTCTGAATCCAAGACCACGATAGCTTATGACAAATTTCCTCTGAGCTACGCAAAAATTACAATTGTAGATATGGTGAAAAACGAATGGAACTCACGATACATAAACTCATCGACAGGGGAGCTGACCCGAAAGTTTTTACCTTCAATTTTAGCAGCACGAGACGTCAGGGTGCATAAGGGACTGTGTTTTGAGATCACTCAGATTTTTACAGGTCACGGAGTCATGCGAGCATACCTGCACCGGTTTAAAATAACATCTGATGGAAAGTGTCCATGCGACGACGGAAGCGACCAGGTCGTCATACATTTACTCCTAGATTGTCAAATCTTTAGCAAGGAGCGGCACAACCTGAACTTTTTAATACAGATGGCAGATGCGGACATTCGAGACCTTCCGGGGACCATGGCAAACGAGGCCGGAAGAGATGCGCTTTTTAATTTCTGTATTGATGTAATAAAAAGAATAAAAATAATAAATGGTGACATGTAATGATGTTTCATGCCTTTCAGATCCAGTGACTGCAATCATATAAGATAAGATAAGTATATGCTCAGAATATCAGTCCTATGCGACATTTCTTTTACCACGGGAAAAAACTCGACTACAAATTGCAGTCCTCAGTTCCCAATGAATACGACAAAATATTCATCAGAATCACCTCCGCCTTGCGCTACTAAGAATTTTCCAGGGTTTTTTCAAGGCGGTTTCATAGGCCCTGGCTGAATCCAAATTAGCAATACCCGATGCAGGTAGAAGAACAGTTTTCAATAAAGCATATTCTCTCAGCCGGCACAATTTTCATTTGACTAGCATCAAGTAGAGTAGTTTGCGTGCCAAAGTCCTTAAGAAACCTTGATAGTAAATGCGAGGTATCCATAAAGGCATCTAGGAAAAAAAAAACATTTCACGTAAAAACAAAATCTGTTAATACAACCTCTACTCTGTGGAGGCCCATAATATGATCCTCCAAGGATCGAAGTAGTGATATTTATATTGAATCTTAACAGCCTACCTCCACCCCTAACCACTGATTAACATGAAATTGATAATGACATTTTATGTCATCATCATCAGCCGGGGTCAATCCACTGCTGGATGAAGGCCTCCCCAAGGTTTCTCCAACTCTCTCGGTCCTGTGTCGTTCGCTGCCACGTATTTCCGCCGAATTTTACTAGTTCGTCAATCCAGCGGCTTTTAGGGCGACCCTGTGGCCGTTTCGTACCCCTTGGGTACCACTGGATGACGGCATTTGTCCAGCGGCCGTCCTTTCGGCGAGCAATGTGCCCCGTCCATCTCCATTTCAGCTGTTTGGCAACGTCTATTACATCGCGTACTCTTGTCTGCTTCCTAACCCATTCGTTCCTCTTACGGTCCTTTCGCGTGATGCCCAACATGCACCTCTCCATGCCTCGCTGTGTGGCTCTTAGCCTTTGGACATCTCTCGTGTTGAGGGTCCACGTCTCGCAGCCATACGTGAGCACGGGTAGCACACATTGGTTGAACACCCTACGCTTAAGACATAATGGTAGGTCACTCTTGAAGATAATATTCAGACGTCCGAAAGCACTCCATCCCAGCTTTGTTCTTCGAGCAATTTCATCGTGCATGCTTCCGTCTATGGACACCTGCTGTCCGAGATAGACGTAGCTGCTGACTTGCTCGAGTTGGGTGCCAGAAATACAGATAATCGAAGGGTCCGAAAAACAGTTCCTCATCACTTTTGTCTTTGAGACATTTTTCTTTAGACCGACCGTTTGACTGACATCCGCGAGTTCTTGCATTCTACCTTGGAGGTTTTTCGGGTCTTGTGAGAGTATAACAATATCATCTGCAAAGCGCAGGTGACTGAGGTGCTCCCCATTGATTGGAAGACCTTTTTCCTCCCAATCAAGTTTCCTAAATAAGTCCTCAAGAGTAGCGGTGAATAGTTTAGGTGAAATGGTATCACCTTGCCGGACACCTTTGTTAATGGGGAATTTACACGACCGTTTGTGGAGTTTCACGCATGCTGTGGCATCACTGTATATACTTTTCATGTAAGTACCTATATTGTTTGTTTATTGAATGCAATCCAATTTTAGAAATAAAATATTTTTCATATAATCAGTTACTTGTTTGAATCCTTTTCACAAAAAATGATGATATGAAAACATTTCCTAATATTAGGCTAATCTATATTTTTTATATATCACGTGCATTTTAATTCACATGACATAATTAGCAAAACATACATTTTCTCTGTTGAGCTTTTTAATATGAAATGCCGACTCGACGAAACTCCCGTGTCATAAAGGGGGATTTAGCATTTAGCTGTAGCTTCATATTATAGTTATTTACTCACGGTAAAGTACGTTAATATTAGTTACTGCAAGGCATGCAGTGAATACCATAATAGTATCTATACAAAACAAGCTTTCGCTTTAAGCGAAATTCGTTTGAAAGCCTGAATTATTTCAGACTTTGAAATTTAATATAACTGAGTGTAATTAACAATAAATGAGTTTGCTTTCTAGTTCAAACTGCGTCGGATTGCTATTAAAATAATAAAGCACAGTATTGTTTATTTTAACTGCGTGCAAACAATTCATATTCATGTATTTACAGTTGAATAAAATTATTGTGTGGATAATAATTATTTCAGTTATTATATATTTTTAAATTTTGTTTTCACATTTTTATGAAATTATATTTTTTTGATATTTTCACAGTAGTTTGTTATCGAGATAGATTTTTGAGATGTCACTTCGTGTTCTTCCTCTTTCTATTTTCGACGTATAGGCATCATTGCAGGTGTCAAAACGAATTGAATATTACCTACCATAAGGTATATATATGCGATCTTTGGTCCGAAAAGCGATCTCTTTAGCTACGAGCAACGCTTTACTCCGAGTAAAGAGGCTATGTCTGTGTAACTGTGTCAGTTGTGACGACCAGAGATCAGTGTTGTCAACTGTCATTCACAAAAATATGCCGGATAGATGAAAAAAACACCTATATGGCAGAATAAAAAGCCAGATTTTTTCAAAATTGAAAAAGAGTCTAGAAACTTACATTTCAAAATAATGTCACAATATTATATACATCGTTTTTACAAGAACAATGTATTAATTATATGATATTTATTCGTATAGGTATATATTTGTCTTGATTCATCTGTATGTAACACAGCATGTAGACACACGAACGCATACATATACATACTCCATATCTGTCTGAGCATTGAGCACACTGAACACATCGACAAGAATTTTGACAGGTGGCACTGCCACCTGGTATTTTTTCCTAGTAAGAAAACATACAGTACATATTAAGATCAGCGTGTTGATTGTCAAGCAAATCTGGCGTAATATTCTAGGTATATTATAAGAAGTTTCAAACTGTTTTCGGTGTCGAAAAACGCTAGATGTAACGCCATACACCTGATGGAAATTTTGCAAGCTAGGCGCCTATTCAAAAATGCTAACTCTGTCAAGAAAAACGCTGCCAGAAATACCAGATCGAATATTAGATTTTGCTGAAAGATTGGGTTGGAATAAGGATTATTTTTTACGGTTAGTAAAGAATGTAGTGAAAATTCATAGACACCCTGATACTCTTAATAGAGACAATGGGCTACGTCAAAAACGTCATGGCTTCCGCCACTTCAATAAATTATCTCTTGAGAATAGCCTCTGCAACGAGTCAAAACGTCAAGTAAAGAAAGGGGAAGAGCACGCGGTGACAATCCAAAAATCTATTACTCTATAAAATAGGTAATATTATCATAACACATATCTCTTGATAATGGCCTCTGCAACGAGCCTGAAACGTCGAAGAAAGAAGAAAGGAGTACACGCGGTGGAAACCAAAGAATCCATTAGGTACTATAGTCTCAAACATCAAATATTATAACTCATTTTATTTTAAAACGTAACAGATTGCAGAAATAATTACAAGATAAAAATCACTTTTTATATACCACGTTTTTAAATTTTCTATTGAATCATATATACTTGACAATTCTATGTATTAATAATTTAAGACAATTAATAAGGCAATTGTCAACAAATCAATTTTTTGCTATTTTGTAACTAAAAAACAAATATAGAATACTGAAATGTCATTTTGATTTCCATAGTGACGCACGTATATATTAATAATTTAGTAGCTAGGACCACCCCCTTAGCAACCAATAATAGTGGATTGGATTACGGATTTTTTCCGAAATAACTTTTCATACAAAACAGAATTAATTAAAAATGAATTCAATTCTACTTAAAGATGGCTAAAAGTATTAAAAGAATGCATTGGCATCGTGTTCTGATATATTCTAAAAGTTTCAAATGTCTAGCTAGTCGGGAAGTTAGTTAAAAATCGATTGCAAGATTTGTACTGGCTAAACAACCACCGGACAAACAAGAATACGAGCTAAGAAAAACGTGATAAAATGAGGATTGACATAGTTGATAATTATATTTTCATATAGAAGTATGATGTAAAAGCATCCGTGATCATTCTGAGTAGTGTGAACTATTGAGTACAGAAATTCAAAGTATGACATTTAACCAACGTTAAAGTACCTACCTACTAAAGATGCTCATGCAAACATTAGTGTTCTCCATATTTTTACACGGAATCGAGTCATAGACCCTGAACGTAAGGGAGCGGAAGGCAACTGATGCCTTCAAGATGACAGAGCACAGGACGAACCAGTCAATTGTCCAGAGACTACAGATGAAGGAACGGCTCTCGATAATAATAATTATGTCTGACACCCATTCTGAAGCTTTTTGGACATATTGTCCAACGCAGACCGAACAACCTGGAGAGACTGAAGATTTTGGGTGGCCTCCAGGGAAGGCGAAGCAGAGGAAGAGCGTCGGCGCGCTGCAGCGGCCAAGTGAAAGAGCTGACTAGAGGCACCATTCATTCTGCCCTGAGAGAAACGGAAGATCGAGAGAAATGGAAAGTCTTGGTCGCTCAAAGGATGGCAAAACTCAAAGATGGTCACGGCACTCAGCCATGAGGGTACAAGAAAATACTAAATCTACCACTGTACGAGCGCTCGTAAACAAGTAACATCGTTTAATTCACTAGGTGAAAATGAATCAATCTGAGTACGTAATATTTCGTTGCAGGGAACGGTGTCTAACTAACAAATGGAAATCGAAAACAGATCATCGTCTCGTAGCAAAGTTTATTCACAAATCTAACAAACGTAGTACTTTCGTTATGACGTCACCAAGGGATGTTGGGATCAGCTAGAAAATTTCACGTGCAAACTGTTATTTATGAATGGAAATTTATCACCACGTGGATTTGTGAATAGTTCGCCCGCAGAACTTTCGCAACGTACATTTTGTAATTAATTTGATGTTAGTTAAAGCGATATTATGTAATCATTAATCAATAAATTATATTATTTTTAAAAATGTAGTAGTTTTATAGATAAATAATAAATTACACATCAAGTATCGCACTACTAATATTACGAACAAAAAGTCTTTATAATGAAATTATGCTAATACACAATATCATCATCATCGTTATCATCAGCCGGGGTTGATAAATTTGTGGATGAAATCCTTCTTTAGTTACTTCCACTCTTCTCGATTACTAGTGCTTTGCTTTCATGTGATACCGTGATAGAGATCACCAAACCGAACAACGATTGAGTATCCGCTGGACAAATGCACTAAATGATCAGAGGTCCTTCCAAAATTCACTTTCACCGAGTTTAGTGGAAGTATGCAGTGCTCGAAATGGAAAATTTTACGAACCGGAGCGCTTGATAATTTTAAGAACATATAAACAACTAGCTTAGGCAAATAAATTATTATAAAATATACAAATAACTTTTTTCAAGAGACAGAGCAATATTTTGGGGATTTTATGAACCGGAACGGCGCTCTGGAAGTACGTGGTAGTTAATAACTAGAGAGTGTGATGAGCTAAAGCAGTAGATCAACCCCGGTTGATGACGATATAAAATTCTTGTTATAGGTCAGGGTTGGCGAACCTTTTTACGTACGCGTGCCAAAATTTCCCAAATATTATTTGGCGTATTATTATATAACGTGCCGAACAAATTTTCATGGAGAAAAAAAACAGTTTTAAAGAATTATATTAAAAATGATGATATTCTAGATATCACTCACATAACATAGCACGCATATTATAGATTTAGCACTTTTTCAATTACACCATACATGTCGGTCCACCAATTTTTAAACTGTCTGTCAGAATGAGGGATTGCAATACTGGTATTTGAAAACCGGTATCACACTATTTTTCGATACCGAAATACCGGTTTTCAAGAACAAACAATACCGATATATTCGGTATTGAAATTGGATACAAAATATATTAATTAAGTAATTAATTTTTTTTTGACCATGTCCGATCCTAATAGGATCATACGGGCCTCCACAGGTAGAGGTTTGTATTAACAAATTTTGTTTTTTACGAGAAATTGATGTCAGCCACTTGCTCAACCTATTAGGTCCATACCCTGACTCATACACAAATTGAAAAACAATATGTGTGCTTGCCAGACCCAAGATTCGAACCTGAGACCCACGGCGTGATAGTCCAACGCTTAAGCCGCGCGGCCACCGTGGATTATTAATTAATAATCAGCAATATTTTTTTACGTGGACTGTACACTCTTGTCGGTTTATGCTATGTGACTATGTCTAGTTCATTTCCGGTGACCTTTGACCTGTTTGGTGACTTGCAGAACACGCGCCGATTTGCGAAATTGAGTAACATTATAGGTGGTTACCTACTTACTCAATTTAAATGATATCCAAATAATTTCACGGCAGTTGCTCACGGTTGTAAAAGTTGACTGGTGTATTTAAAAATGTGGATAAATAGGTAACTGTTCGTTTGAATAATGATTAGTGACCTCAGCCCTAGTGTTGAACATTTTAATATTTTTCATCATCAGTAATTATTCATATTAAATACTCATATGGACTTGCCTGTGCCTATTTTTATATGTTTACCTTCTAAAATGTAGCTTATAAATAACAATGGCGAAATATAATTTTATTGAATAAATAAGTGAAAAACATTGCGTTTGGTTATATTTATCACGGGACAAGGGTAAAGAAAGTGCAATAAACATATAAAAACATTAGGCGGAAGTGCCGGTGGCGCACATACGCATCTTAGAACACAGCTTCATATAAATTTATTGAAGCGATCATTCATCAAGAACTTTCCGTTGATGAAGATGGACACGAAGATGAAGACGTCACTACACCTGATCCTGTTAGCTGCCTCTCATAAATTGCAAATGACGGTATTTAAAATGACCGAATCCATCAAAAGTGAAACAATAAGAAAACAATCCACTAAATATATTACCACGTTTTTATTAGCTCGTATTCTTATTTGTCCAGTACAATTTTTTTCTTGTTTGTCCATGATTTGTATTGGACGATTGAAGAGTTTTAACTAACTTCCCGACTAGCTAGATATTTGAAACTTTTAGAATATACCAGAACACGATGCCAATGCATTTTTTTAATACTTTTAGTCATCTTTAAGTAGAATTGAATTCATTTTCAGGTTATTCTGTTTTGTATGAAAAGTTATTTCGACACCATTATCGGTTGCTAGGGATCTGGGGTCCTAGCAACAAAATTTTTAATATATACGTGTGTTACTATGGAAATCAATATGACATGTCAAATACAAATTTTTTTGATCGTTTAAGCTAGTCAAGTCATGTTTATATGGTTCAACAGAATTTAAAAACGTGGTATATAAAAAGTTCTTTTTATCTTTTATTTATTGTTTATAATCAGGTACTAATGATCTATTATTAGGCTTTGACGATTTATTATAATATGCCTATCGAGTGTATAGTTAATAAGATATGGGTTTTGACGAATTAGGTTTTTACGTAGTATCAAAACCAGGAAACTACAATACCTCGGCCACATTATGAGAGGACAAAAATACAGCATTCCCCAACTTGTCATTCAAGGAAAGATCAATGGGAAGCGTGGCAGAGGACGGCGCCGCATTTCGTAGCTTAAGAACCTCCGTGATTGGTACGAGTGCAGCTCCACCGAACTGTTCTGGGTAGCAGACGACAAATATAAGATCGCCTTGATGGTGGCCGACCTCCGCTAGGGGATGGCACAATAAGAAGACCAACTAAAAGTAAAGTTGCGTTACTTGTTTGTAAAAGTGTCAGACTAAATTTAAACCAATCGGGTAAGTAATAAAAAGTCACTTTCTTTTTATATTAAACTATATTTTACGTTTTTTTTAAATATGCATTAGAATTAAACAATATGTACCTATTTTTTTAATAATTATGTAATAGGTCTTACACATTCAAAATAAATACTATTCATTAATAATGTTTTTTGGATAGCACATGAAATAAAAATGTAGGTAGATATGTATTTCAATATCCTTCGTATGTTTAGTTCTCGGACAATTTCAGGTTAAAACGTTATTAATATATTATTAAGTTTATATCTTGGCTACCCATCATATTGGTTGCAATACTTGTCACCAAACAGCTGATTAACAATTTGAATTTAGTAACATTTACGTATATTAGAAGATATCATTTTTTGGTCACCCCATTCTTTATTCACTTCGACAGTGTTTGTGATTTAAATTTAATTAAGAGAACATTATTTACTTTAGACTAAAGCATTGTCGGCGACCTTTGAATATTACCAGTAGAACAACAATTCCGGACCACATGTAAATAAATCATATTTTCAATTCTCAAGGGCAATTCTGTAGAGCGTCCCCTTAACTCCGCAAAACTTTATCCGCGCTTAGCTGCTTTAGTTTATCGCAGAGGTCGGCAAACGGCGGTTCGCGAGCCGCATGTGACTCTTTGGGCATTGGCGTGCGGCTCTTTTCCAAATTTCCAGTTTCCGATTTTTACAAAAACTTTTGCAAAATTCACAATTTTAATTTTTTGTCATTGATTTGTACACTTATTATAATTATTATATAATAACATTATTGCGAGCCTAATTTTTTCTTAGTGATGTTTGATGCAAAAATGTATGATTGTTGTTGTTTTAAATCCGCCCATTGCAAAAGTCGACAAGTTAAAATTTTCTCCATTTGATAATGACACGAGCACTTTTAAAATACAATTTTATTGGTGGATTTAACAAGCAAAGAGTTATGGAGCTCAAAATTTGTAGGTCTTGCTACCAAAATTGAGGATTTGGAGAGAGAAATAAGCAATTTAATTTCACAACACAAGTCGAGCGCTTTAAAAGATCCACATAAGGTAGATATTATGACTTTTGATACATGGAATAGCTTTACGAACTCATATTCGAGTCTACATAATAATATGTATGTGAACAATCATTTTCAAACATGAACAATATAAATAACATTTAGAGAAGCCAAATAACCGATGAGAATTTGGAGTCGCGCCTAAACTTAAAAACTACAAGATACCAAACATACAGAAAATCTCCAAAGAAATGCAAGGAAGGTCATTGTTCACGTTAGTTTTATGGAATACGTAAAAATTATATGTTATTAATATTCTGTAAAAATTAAATTTATATTTTCAAGAATAAAAACATATATTGACGTTATTTTTATTCGGGAAATCTTCATCACTTAATAAACAAACAATTATAAAATGTAATTAATTCATTTAAATAAATCATATTTATAAAAATATACGTATGGCTCTCGAATTTTTTTTAACCGTTGTGCCACTCATATTTGGTCGAAGAGTTTGCCGACCCCTGGTTTAGCGCATCGTTTTTCTTTTTCTGCTTGGCGGACATTTTTTTTCATTAATCCGATCAACTTTAATGGCATTACGTTTCTCCGACGAACCGAACTCACTACGGCACGCTGAATAAAACATAAACACATTTTAGTTGACTGTCTCGAATATCGAATTTTCATTCGTAGTCTACCTTTTTTCAGAAATAGTTCATTAATGAACTTTAAATATGTCTTAAAGCCGTTTGAAAAATGGAGCGATACTAATTTACTAATAATACTTAGTTTTCATGTAACTGACTTCGTGGCTCTTTTTAACTGTGATAATTATGTATATCATTTCACCATTTATTTATACGTCCAGCCCATTTCCATTTGAGGTTTTTATCGAACTCTTTCGCGTTATGCTCCATACCACGCAATGCTATTCTAAGTTTCTGTAGGGTCCGTGTATCACACGCATAATATGTGATCACGGGAAGCACATACTGGTTGAACACTTTGCGCTTTAGGCACAGTGGGAGGTCATTTTTAAATACATTATTCAGGCAGCCAAAAGGGATTATGTATGGCATTGTAGTTCTTTCCGGGAACTAGAATTTAGATCGACTACGATCTGCCACCAATACTGGTGTTTTGACATTGAATAGGTAATAATGTTTACTGTGTCCGGAAATTTGTATGTATGCAGTGCACCGTATCACACTTCACCTTGAAATGTTGTATCTGAAATATATGGCCGTATATTAAAGACCGTCCAACCTCTTTGGATCGTATAGTACCTACTGAGATAAAATTCATGTCTAAATAAAACACGGTTCTTGTCGGTTTACACTTTACAGAAAGCCAGCAGCAAGCAAATTTTGAAAATAGCCGATATACTGGATTATTTGTTAGGTTATGTTATGTTAGATTAAGTTGTCATTCTTGAATTCATGAATTTTGCCAAAATCAGCTATGAAAATTAAATTTAGGTTCATATTGAATCTAATAAAATTGGAGACCGTATAGTATACGGTCATCTCTTTGAAATAAGTAAGCTCACGGCAAACTGTACCACAGTGAAATGTTTTACGTACAATTTACATGTAACCAATGTTTACAATTAATAATACTATGTTTCTCATTACTCAGATTCAGTGGGAGAATAATGGAATTCATGATAATACGAGTAGAGTGTTATTTAAGCCTTGCCGCATATGATAGAAAAATCTTCGTTCTTGTGTTTACGATCGCGTCGATCGCTCACAATCAGTGACGTCCCGTGGGGGTAGACAGATTCCGGATGCCAGACAGATGCAGGGGGCGGCAAATCGAGGAGAATCATTATTTATATATAGAAATAGCTACCTAAACGTAGTAATACGGAAACATATTTCCATTCAAAAATTCAGCTCACTGGTTGGAAACCAAATGTATTAATTACCTACTATAAAAGTTTTACCAGAACTTTATTTTTTTGTGGGGTTCGCGATGTCTTGTTTACTTCCGTTGTCCTTGGACGTCACGTCCATGGTAAACAGCAATGTCACGTGCAGATTTGCAAATAATATTCGAATTATAGGTAGGTACATACTTACATAATTTATAATTTATCAAAATAATATGTTTGCTAGTGACTCGCGAGTTTTGGAATTTGTCAGGCGTATTTTTAAATGTACCTATCTGAAATTGTAGACTCGCAATTATTGTTTATTGAAGCAGATATTGGCATTTAAATTAGATTTAGTGATATATATCTTGTTAGTAATGTATCCATACACAATGATGTCCCGTGGAGGTAGGCAGATTGAGCGTCACTTGGGGGCGGCAGTTACTCGAAGGGCGGCAAATCGAGGAGAATCATATCGTATATATAGAAATAGCTACCTAAACTTAGTAATAACGAAAATATCTTTCCGTTAAAAAATCCAGTTCACTATAGGTATATTAAGTAACATAAAAGGTTTAACAGGACTGTATTTTTTTTGTCGAGTTCGCGATGTCTAGTTTACTTACGTTGCCTTTCGACGTCCATAGTGACCAGTAACGACACGTGCACAGGTGATAAAAAATACGGTATACAAAATGGGGAAGCATTTTGGCGCTGCCCAGAGGCGGCATTTTGTCTAGGGGCGTCACTGTCCATACAACACATTTCTTAGATATTAGAGTCATGAAAGGATGATAAAAAGTACCTACTTTAAGTAATAAAAAATGTGGCGGCATTTTGTCTAGGGATGTCAGTGTTCACAATAGGTGCCTAAGTAATAGATATTATTGAATATCAGTTACTTATAAGAATATGCTTACCCCTGAAATTGATGAAAGCCGCAATGATCAGAAGGTTTGCTATGACGATGGATGCTCCAGCCACGCATATGGCCACCGCCTGCGCCAGGGCTTGCGGCTCAGCATTTAGTCCACTTACTAAGCCCGACATCATTCACCTGTTCCTGTCACGTACAAATAAATGCATTATATAAATTACAATATACAGGTATAGTATGACAGTTAAACAATACAGATTTATTCGGTGTTATATGTGCCAGTCGGCAGTGCCCAAACCAAACCATAATGGTCTAGATATGTTAAGGTCTATCCGACAAACATAGTACGCACTTTTTCAGTCATACTTATTTGTTTCCATCGAATTATAATACATAATGCGGATGGTGTTGGTTAGTTTCATAAAATTCATTAAGCCCTGCTTATACCAAACTATAATTGATAAAAAATATTCTTGTATCTATCAAACGAAACATTAAACCATACTATTTACGATAAAAAATATATTTATAATCTCTGTGATCCCAAATTTGACAAGAATTAGGCATTTTATTATTCAAAACACGGGCACGATTGACGCATTTGAAGATAATTATAAAGATACTTATTATAAACTATGTTTTTGACCATTCAAATGTGATAAAACATCCTACTAATATTGATTGTTTTATAATCATTATTGACCTAAGAATAAGGTACTCGTAGTATTTTTTTGAAATACACCATTTCTATTGGCATTTCCCAGTGATTAAGCTACAACATACGGCCGTATCCATAAATTGACAAACGATGACTGAACTAGGGAGTAAGATCATGTTAACGCGCGTATTTAAACATGTACCAAACCGAAAAATAACGACCATACCTTAATACCCAAATTTCACCTTTTTGCCTGATATTATAAATCCGTGTTTAAAAATTCCATATAAGTATACATAATTTACTTTTATTCCATTTCAAGAAAAAATTACCATAGAATGCCTTACTTAACGCTTTCGCTGCTGAATAGATAATGAGTTTTAATTGCCCCCTTTAAAATGCACGTTAATTACATCGATCGGCCGCCTGGTCATTACGCGCCGTGTGCGTCTTCCGCGTCCAAAGTATTAACATTCAAAATTTATGCAACACTGTTTATGGAATTTATCGTGACTTGGGTTGGGTTATGAGAAGAGATCTTGGTTGTTTTGTTTCAATTGAGGACATTTTAGATGTTGTGTTTTTTAGTGGTTTAGGTGTGATAAGTAAGTATCTACAATTTCTAGGTCTATCTACTGAACTAAAAACGATAACACAACATTTAGGCAATACTGAAGAAATCGTGATGGGACTAAATAATACACGTCCAGAAAACGTTAAAGTGGTTTTAATTTTGTATATAAGGTTGCTAAGTCAAAAAAGTGTAAAAGATTTTTAGGAGCATATGAGGTATTAATATGGTAGGATTATTAATAATGTCATATTATTCAGCATCCCAAAAGTACATCAACAACGATCGCTCTATGTCGAAGATAAAACTATTTTTGTAAGGTGAATCATAAATATTATTATGAAACCAACAAAATCTTATTAAAACATTTACGCAGACGACGTGAATGATCTGCTACTATTTATTATTAGACAAGATCAATGCCGCCAGAAATAAAAAAAAAAGTATTATATTGGCAAAACCAAATTGTGAGGGGAAAAATAATACTATCACTGTGAACGGAACGAAACGCCAAAAACAGAAACACGCTGATCTAAAGTAAGCCACCACTCATTCAAAAAATACTAATAAGTAGATTAAGATAGACATTAAATGTAAATTGTAAAGCGATGGTTAACCTATTGTATTTACGTTATCGTCTTAATGTGAAGACTCTTCTATGGGCATCGCACCTGTGTCAACTTCAAATAATATCACGCAGCACGCTGTGACATTTTTAGTATAATATGATTTAGATCAGTGGCATCTTTGATAAAACAGATAGTTTTTTGCATGTGGACCCCAAGTATTGAGCATAGGACTGATTACGAATATTGACACAGTACAAGATCATTGCATTCGGGTCTGTGTACTATAGATATATCGTTCAACGTTCACCAACGAATGACATAAAAAGCATCGTGTCAGAGTTACCTTGTAAGTGGGTGGTGAAGAGGGGGAATTTCGATCATAATAACACGGTTTATTGCCAGGGATGGGAAAGTGACTTTTAAAGAAGAAGGCAAAGGGTAATAGATATAATTTTATGTAGTTCGTGAGAATGATCTAATCACTGAGAACTAACTATTGAATTGACGAATATTATACGACGTAGGTATACTGAATTACAAGTTTCTGCATAACGTAAAATAGCAAGGCCGCCGCGGAACGAAATCGAATTTGAGAATTTACTTACGAAAAATATTTTCATGGCAGAATTTTTAAAATGCCGTTCTGATTCAAAAGAGCTTTTTGAGCTTTTGAGCTTTTTTTGAAAGTCGGGGGCTATTTTTAAGCTTTTCTTATGCTATTTTTTAATATGGTTCCGGTCGGCACCTTGATTTTCCGTTTCAACTTACCATTGTTATTTTTGCATAGTATCAACTCTCTAAAATTACGGAAACATTATTTCTCGAGATGCGAGATTCACCTTTTCTGATTATTTCTCGAGAATACTCGAGACGAGATTTCTCGATCACAGCCATAGTTAATACACAGTGAAAATGGGAATATAATACATTGATGAATTCGGCACTACTTGGATCAATAATAGACTAATATTTTATTTATACTAATAATTTTAAATATTAATAGTAAATTCAATCTCCTTCGAGGTGGTCTCGCTAAGCCAATATACACCCGTAGTGTAAGCAGATTATTAAGCAGCGAAATTAAACATTCTATCACAATATTAGTATTTAACTATAAGAATAATGAATAAACTATAAGTATTATTATGATCAACAAATGTCTACTGCTTGCCAACCTTTTCGAGTAGCGACAAACTATTTAAATAATAAAACTCTCTCGCCACAATACGTCTTTGCTCGCCACACTGGAGAAGCACTATCCATATAAGCCTAGAGTTAGAGTCCAGTGGTGGCCAAACAGTGGCGCTTGCGAAAAACGTGGCGCATTGGATGATTACATGTGGCGCATTGCATCTTTGCGCCTACTTATTCTTTTGAAGTAGGCGCCATAATTGAACCCATCTTTAAGATATTATAATCAAGATATTGCAAAGGTCATTTTTGAAAGTCGTCTTCATGATTTTGATAAAGAAGAAAACTGCATGCTCGCATGATGTATAAACCCATTTTCACTTAGTGAACAAAAGGTAATACAGATTCCTAGTAACATACAAATGGAACTGACTGATTTAAAAACAAATTCATGATTGAAAATGAATTTTGATGAGCTTTTTCCAGATCAAAATGCTTCCGACATAATTAATTTCTGGCGTAAAATTATAAATATGTTGCTTTGGATCGACATACAGTTGTGAACAGGCATTTCAATCCATGAAATTGATTAAAAGCAAAACAAGGTCGCGAATAACTGATTCAAATTTGAAGAATTCTCCGCTGCTCTCAGTAACAAGTTTAACACCTAACAGTGACTCCATCCCGCTCAGAGCTCTCTCTCTCTCTCTCATCACATCCAAAAACTGTAGTCTAGAGTTATCTTCACCAAACGAGACTCTCCGTTCTCTCTGTGTATCTGTGTCGTGAATTAATATTCGAAATATGAATATTAGAAAGACAGTCTTTACATTTAAACTACGGACTCCAATATCGGTTTTAAAAGCCGGTTTTCCAGTAGTTATCGATACCAGAATAGTTAAGTACTTTTTTTTTTGAAGATGAATTTAATATTATCTATTCAATACTACTTAATTGTTTATTAATTTTAGTGTAGAAGAATGTGCTGCAAAAACGCAAATATATTCACTGAATCCAATAAAGGTGAATTAATGATACTCGTAATATAACAAAATCCATCAAATGTATTTTATAAAATTGTCGCGATAAATTACTTAACATATTTCGAAATATGTAGTAAATGTTTTAAATTATTCTATAATAAATTTATTATTAATTGATGACAATCGTTGAATTTAAGAGGGCCGTTGCTGCAATCGAACTATTTGCACTTTGATGAACTGGCCTTTTTGAGGATAGACGAGGATAGACGTCTACGTCTATCTCGGACAGTAGGTGCCCATAGATGGAAGCATGCACGATGAAATTGCTCGCAGAACAAAGCTAGGATGGAGTGCTTTCGGACGTATAAATAGTATCTTCAAGAATGACTTACCAATATGTCTTAAGCGTAGGGTGTTCAACCAATGTGTGCCTCCCGTGCTCACGTATGGCTGCGAGACGTGGACCCTCAACACGAGAGATGTCCAAAGGCTAAGAGTCGCACAGCGAGGCATGGAGAGGTGTATGTTGGGTATCACGCGAAAGGACCGTAAGAGAAACGAATGGGTTAGGAAGCAGACAGGAGTACGCGATATAATAGACGTTGCTAAACAGCTGAAATAGCGATGGGCGGGGCACATTGGTCGCCGAAAGAACGGACGTTGGGCAAATGCCGTTATCCAATGGTACCCAAGAGGCACGAAACGGCCACAGGGTCGCCCTAAAAGCCGCTGGATTGACGAACTGGTAAAATTCGGTGGAAATACGTGGCAGCGAACGACACAGGACCGAGAGAGTTGGAGGAAACTTGTGGAGGCCTTCATCCAGCAGTGGATTGATCCCGGCTGATGATGATACTCAGTAGGTACATGTTTAAAGGTCAACGTAATTAAAATGTCGGTAAGTACTTTAGGTTTTTGCTATAAAATAATAATGTTTTAAAGAGATATGAATTAATAATATATTATTGATAGGTACCTTTATTTTTTTTATCTGCATGTTTTAACGAATACCGGTAACAATAATGATATTCGATAAGAAATACTGAAATACCGGTATTAATATTTTCGGTGTTGCAATCCCTAGTAAGAACTACAATAAGAAAGATTAAATTTATTGAAAGGGTATTTTGACGTCTTAAATTTAAGTCTTAGAACATTCTGAACAACCACGTGTTTTATTTACTTCAAAGAAAACGGTCACTGCCAGTTTGCCAATACAACTTAATACTCTTAATAGCGTACTTTAGTAAAACGGCAAATAATTTTCAATAGTAGGTGTGACGAAATTTCTCACGCGTCACCAATCGGAGACTGACAGGGAGGTGTGCATACGTCGATTTGTTTTGTCATGGCGTCGGATGAAAATATTCTTAAATCGTGTAAAGATGACTAAAAAATTTTACGTATGTACTTAAAAAAGAAAACATATCAATGAATATACTATTATTATTAGTAATATAACAATAAACATAGCATTGAATGGACGCATGTTGGATTTTTGTGGCAAATTATATTTCGTTCGGCACGCGTCATTTGCACAATCCGCGCATCGCCTAGCCACGATCTTTTTGGACCATGACCCGAAGTATAGCCTTAGTATTTTATATTTTCTTCTCTGATGTCATTTTACGGCTTCCAAAGATTTCGAGATATTACTACATACTTATTGAGCGTCGATATGACGTTCAGAAAAATTCTCTCAAACCGTCTGCAAAATGTACTAGACGAGAACCAACCGAGAGAACAAGCCGGATTTAGGGGAGGATACAGCACTATGGACCATATCCAAGTCGTCAGAGAAATCATAGAGCGGTGCCAGGAATACAAACTGCCACTAATCATGGGTTTTATAGACTATGAGAAGGCGTTTGATTCGATAAAGAAATGTTCAATACTCAACGCACTCAGAAAACAAGGAATCCCTGGGCGCTATATAAATATTTTCAATAATATATACAGTACAGTTGCACTTGAGCATTTGAGTAGAACGCCCGTGTCGAATAGAAAGTAAAATTGTTGTTACCAGAATTTAATATAAATAAGTGAAGTCTGAAAGAAAGATTATTAGGTGAAAACAGACAGCCGAGATTTACAGTTTATATATTATTATTTAATGCATACATACTGCACAAATTAATATATTATTAATATTAACAGTGAGCAAGAGTGAATAATAAAGATTTATTTTTTAAATTATTGTTGCACGGAAGCAATTAGTGCGTCAAACGTGGTGAAGCGAGGGGTTGTCCACACTGTTATTTGTTCACACTGTTACGCGATTTCAATGTCCGTGTGAAAGGCAAAAATATTAAAATGGATAACACCACTGTGGACGTGAATGAAACCAAAAAAACGAAGAAGAAAAGAAACGATGATGAAGAGGAAGTGATTGGAGGAAAAGAAGAAGAATGGCAGACTGTGACCTCTGGAAAAAACCCAGAAGAGACTCTGGGGTCGCTTCAAAGAGAAACGAAAACATGGTCATGATAGCGACGGGAAATAAAATACCATTAAAGTTGAAAATAGCGCAGATGCTCCATATGACAGGAGTTAAAGTACAGAAAATTTACAACAAAAATTTAAAGACGTACATCCAAGTAGAAGACGAAAAAGAAGCAGGTAAAGTGAAACAAACTGAAGAACTCAAAGATCTCAGTTTTGTGATTAAAGAGAATGACTCCTGCTCTTATGAAGTAATAAGAAAAGTCGACATTGATATGGATCTCAGGAACTGCAAATGGAAATCAAAAGTGTTGCAAAAGTAACCAACCTTAAGAGGTTGACAAGAAAAAGTGACACAGGAGAGCTTACGAAGACTTCGTCAGTCAGTATTAAATTTGGGGAAAAAATATTGCCGAGAACAATTCACATATATGGCGTCTCGTTTGCTGTAGAACCGTATGTATTCAGGGTAATGCAATGCTACAAATGCTAGAGATATGGACACATTGCGAACAATTGCGGCAGTAAAGTAGAAACGTGCCCCAAGGGCGGTGAAAACCATAAAACTTGCGAAAAAAATGAGGAAATTACGTGCATGAATTGCAAAGAAAACCACGCGGCAAACAGCCAAAAATGCCCAAAGTGGCAAGAAGAAAAGAATTGCAAAGAAGCAATGATAAAAATGAACATACGTTTCAAGGAAGCAAAAAAAATATGTTAAGTAACAGCTATGCTGACATATTAAAACAAAAAAAATCGTGGGAAGAGATGAAAGTGAAATAATTCAAAAAATAAAGGAAAACAAAAAGAAAGAAGAAGTGGTGGTAGAAGCTTCAGGCTCAACAATAACAGCAACAGGTAGTAGCGTGAAGCCTACAAAAAATAAGAAAAACTCAAAGGGGAAGACAGAGGTTAATGCGATGGGAGAAATTATGAAAGTCTTGCTGAAAGGGGGAGACTGGCAGCAGATCATTAAACAACTAATAATTAAAGCAGTGGACTGGGTATGCAAAAACTTCAAAGAAGGAAATTTAGGAGAAATTCTAGGGGAAGTTCTGCAACAAAACGGATAGTAAAAGGATTTTAGAATGGAATGCCAGAAGTATGAAACAGAAAAAGAATGATATAGAACTTTACTCAATAAGACAAAAAATAACAATAGCATTAATCTCAGAGACTTGGTGGAGGTCTGAATTAGACTATCTAAAATTAAATGATTACACGATATATCGAAAATATAGAGGGGATGGATACGGAGGAGAGCGGTTCTGGTGCATAAAACACTGGCGTCTAAAGAAGAAAGAAAGAAAGACGGAAGAGCTAGGCAAAATAATTATAAAGCTATTTAACAGAATAGGAGTGAGGACCTGATCGACGGATCCCCTTCTAGAAGAGAAGAGGCGATATGACAGCGAGTAGCAGTCAAAGCCTCGGTAAAATCACAAAACAATATATATATATTTATACAGTAGCGCAACAGCATCTGTCAATCTCCATAAACCATCGCGCAGATTTCCTATCAGCAAAGGATTCCGACAAGGTGAGACAATCACACCTAAACTATTTATAGCTACCCTTGAAGACTTATTCAGGCAACTTGACTGGAATGACAAAGGGATCCCCATAAATGGATAATACCTGAGTCATCTGCGCTTTGCCGATGTAATAGTAATTTTCTCGCAAGACTCAGAAAACTTCCAAAGCAGAATGCAGGAACTCGCTGAAGTAAGCAACAAAGTAGGTTTAAAAATAAATGTAACAAAGACGAAAGTCATGTTCAACTGCTTTGCAGGCCAAAAAAGAGATCCTCATCAATGGCACTCAGCTCGAACAGGTGAAAAGCTACATCTATCTGAGACAACAATTAGTGTCTATAGATGGATGTATATTTGATGAAATTGTTCGCAGAGTAAAGCTAGGCTGGAGTGCTTTTGGCCGCCTGAATAATATCTTCAAAAGTGACCTTCCACTGTGCCTAAATCTCAAAGTGTTCAACCAGTGTGCGCTTCCCGTGATCACATATACGTATGAAACATGGACCCCAAGTAAAATAGAGATCCAGAAACTTAGAGTAGCACAACGTGGTATGGAGAGGTGCATGCTGGGCATAACGCGAAAGGACAAAAAGAGGAATGAGTGGCTAAGGAAGCAGACATGGGTTTGCGATGTAATAGAGTTTATTAAAAGCCTTAAATAGAGATGGGCTGGACACATAGCTCAAAGAAGAGAGAATCTTTGGACAAATCTAGTCACCCAGTGGTATCCAAGAAGTACAAAACGTCCGCAAGATAGACCTAGAGGCCGCTGGATCGATGAAATGATAAAGTTTTGCGGAAGTACGTGGCAACGCAATGCACAGGACCGAGAGAAGTGGAATCAGCTTGGAGAGGCCTTCATCCAGCAGTGGATAGATTCAGGCTGATGATGATGATGATCATATTGTCATTTTATTATGACGAACAGAATGTAATACGTCTTCATTTCGTACACCAAACCCGTTCAAGCAGTGATTAAGGAAAGACGAATGCCCATGTATTGGATCTAAATTCTAAATAATATATAATAAATCGCACCTCCAAACCTACACTGACGTAAGTCAAATTATCCATTTTCCAGGAGAGCCGAAACAAACTTTTTGAACCATGTTTATGGTACTTGATTTAATGTCTAATAGCTTTACAATGTCCATTTTTTTTGTAAAATTTGAAAAATATATCTTTCTAATGGCTTTCCTCTAAGAGTATCAGAGTTAATGGAGTGTTCTTCTTGATATTTGACTCAATGTATGTAAAATAACACTCGAGTTAGGGGTAAATCTCGTTAAATATTATTTTTGAGATACGTCAGTGTTCTCCTGAGATACAGAAACATAAATATAATTGAACTGCATTCATAGCTCAAAACAGCAAAATTCAGACTTACGTCAGTGTAGGTCTGGGGGTGCGATATGCGCAGTGCCGGATTTATCGATAGGCTAACGGGGCTATAGCCCAGGGCCCCCAAATTAATAGGGGCTCGGAACCTCAAAAATAATTTGAAATTATCGACAAAAAAACCTTGCGGCAAAATGTGTAAATGTTCCAGCTTCTAAGTAACACCCCAATTTTAAGTATTTTTCACAAATGTTCAAATCTAAGAATAAGGTAGTGTTTTTTTGAAATACACCATTTCTTTTGGCATTCCCCAGTGGTTAAGCTACAACATACGGCCGCAGCCATAAATTGACAAACTATAATTGAAGTAGGGAGTAAAATGATGTTAACGCGCGTGTTTGAACATGTACCATTTAAAAAAAAGGTTAGTTATAATTAATAGGTATGCTATGGGCGATCCGATAAAAACAGTGCACACTTTTTCAGTCATACTTATTTTGTTTTCGTTGAATTATAATACATATTGCAGATGGTGTTGGATATATTTATAAAATTCATTAAGTCCGCCTAACCAAACCGTAATTGATAATAATATTTTATAGATAAATGAATATTTTTTGTCTATTATCGACTATGGCTTAGATTAGGCAGGGTTTAATTGAATTTAAAAAACCAACACCATTTACACATTGTTCGTTCAATGAAAACAAATACATTTTACTGACAAAGTTTAGTATGCACTATTTATATCGGATCTTAACAGTCTACCTCCACCCTTCGCCACTGGGTAGTATAATATAATGTATAGCGTAATATATTATTAAAATAACGAGATTTCTGGCAGAAACAACCAGGCAAGGACCAAATTAGGTCTTCAAAATATACCTACTTACCGTTGTTTTTAAAACGCAACATATTCTACTTCTACTAGTACCCACGTACGCATAGTAGTATGGACTTTCAATGTAAAAAAATCGAGTAGAAAAACTTGGCATGTTGTGTTATGGCGTAATCTTACAATAGAAAATGTTGGAACCCTGTAACGTCAGATTTGGATTTTATAAGATTTTCATCTGAAATGAATAATATTCGTAAATTAAAAAATTCTCAATATACGAAAATTCTAATTTAACTGCTATGTAATTATTATAAATTAATTTTATCAATAATTATTATGGAAAATTATATCTATATTTTAATATTCTATTAGTCAGGTAAGTATTATCATTGTTTTTTTGTTTCAAATACTTAGTAGACACTAGTATAATAGGGATAGCAAATAGGATTTGATCGGCGTGCCAAGTTAGGCTGATTTTTTTTTATTCGTGGTGCGTGCCATTCCTTTTTAGGTGTACACGTGATATGATCTAAATCATATTTATTGAATATAAAAAAAACAATTAGGTTCATTGGTAACTATATTGCTTATTAAATAAGTAAGTAGATTTATAAAAAAAAAAAAAAAATAAATAAGGAAATATAAAACATTTAATAACACACTTATTTTTGTTTGAGGTTTTTTGTTTCATGTTATTTGCGAGACTTTTGGGCTGATATGTTGTTGATTGCAAATTAATACATGCTGCTGAATCTTCCTTTGTCAATCTATTTCTAGTCTTTGAATGTACATTATTTAATATAGAAAAAATACTTTCACATGAGTACGTGGAAGATAAAAATGGTCAGCAACGAGATTGCTAGTTTTTTTTAACATATATCCGCTTTTATTTTATATTTTTCCACTATATTAAAAAATAAAAGCAATTTATTTTTTTGGGGTGCCGTCGAGAACTTTAAGCGCGCCGAGTTGGGCACGCGTGCCACGTATTTGCCATCGCTGCACTAGTTCATACCTAGTACTTTTCAAAATAGATTATTTAGTGACTAGTTTTAATAATACTCAAATTAAAAAAAAACGCGTGATGATTTATTATCTTGTCATTACCGTTAACATTAATTTTACTTGTTAAATCATAACAAATACAGTATAAATAATTACAAGATAAAAAGATTTTGTTATATACCTACAACGTTTTTAAATTTTCTGTTGAATCATATAAACTTGACTTGACCAGCTTAAACGATCAAAAAAATCTGGTATATGATGAAATAATATGGACTTCAATAATTACACACATCGACTGGAAATCAGAGAATACGGCTAAAAATATGAACATTGCTAGTATGTAGAAATGCGACTAGCAATAATATTCAAAGTCAACATAAAAAATTACAAGATAAAAAGCACTTTTTAAATAACACGTTTTTAAATTTTCTGTTGAATCATATAAATTTGACTTGACTGGCTTAAACGATCAAAAAAATTTATGCTTGATAGAAATAATACTGAAATGTCATTTTGACATTCATATTGATTTCCATAGTATCGCACGTATATATTAATAATTTAGTTGCTAGGACCACAGACCCCTAGCAACCAATAATGGTGTTGAAATAACTTTTCATTAAAAACAGAATTAACTGAAAATGAATTAAATTCTACTTAAAGTTGGCTAAAAGTATTAAAAAAAACATTGGCATCGTGTTCTGATATATTCTAAAAGTTTCAAATGTCTAGCTAGTCGGGAAGTTAGTTAAAAATCGATTGCAAAACGATTACAAAATTTTCCCAGTGGTTAAGCTACAACACACGGCCGTAGCCATAAATTGACAAACGATAAATGAAGTAGAGAGTAAGATCATGTTAACGCGCGTGTTTGAACATGTACCTAACTGAAAAAAAAATATTTTTTTTAAAACGGTACATCTTCAAACAAGCGCGTTACCATGATTTTACTCCCTACTTCATTTATCGTTTGTCAATTTATGGCTACGGCCGTATGTTGTAGCTTAACCACTGGGGAATGCCAATAGAAATGGCGTATTTCAAAAAAATACTACCTTATTCTTAGGTCAATAATTATTATAAATCAAACATTATTCGTAGGATGTTTATCACATACACACATACAAGTCTTTGCTGACGATGTGTTAATATTGATAGCAGCAAAAGATACCGACGAACTGGAATTAAAAACCAATAGCGTGCTTCAAAAAGTAAACTCGTGGGGTGAAAACGCAAAACTAACCTTCTCATATATTAAGACAAATGTAATGTTTATCAACAAAAGAAAAATACGGACACCAGAAATCCAGTGGAAAGGAAAACCGAAAGAGTTGGTTGATTCCTTTAAAATTCTTGGCATAGTACTAGACAGGCACATCAATTGGGCAAAACACATCGACTACATATGTAAGAAAGCAGCTCAAATGGGAAAATTCTTTTTAAAAACAGCAAGAGCCACTTGGGGGGCATCTGAAATTTTAAAAATTATATATCATGGAGCTGTGGAGCAAACCCTAACTTACGCGACATCGGTCTGGAATAAAGCAACTCAAATGAATTCGATCCAAAAAAACTGAATTCCGCGCAAAGACCTTTCGCAATATCAATTTGCAAGGGATATCGCACAATATCACTAACGTCAGCACAGGTCCTGGCAGGCATAGTGCCAATAGATATAAAGATACAAGAACTTACAGGAATATACCAAGTTAAAACAAGCCACATACTTCCCCTACACTTACCTACAGACAGAACATACGAAAAAAAAATACATTACACACAACTTCCATACTCTGGTATCAGACATCTAAAAATATAGAACACATAGGAACGATTGACGAAGACACTAAAACAAAATACCACATCACAGGATTGGAGATCTACACAGATGGCAGTCTAATCGATGACAAAGTAGGGGCAGCTTTTGTAGCCTACGAAAATGGAACATTAATAACCCCCCGAAAATTTAAGCTCGAAAGCTACTGTACTATTTTCCAAACAGAAATATTTGCTATCAGAGAATCTGAGAATCTGAGAATGGACACTGAAAAGAATAAAGTTCCACAGATATGACTTTGTTAACATATTATTCTCAGATAGCCAATCCAGTCTGGTAGCTCTCCAAAACCCATCATCAACACACCCACTAGTAAGAGACATTTTAACACTATCAACACATCTTCGAATGATAGGAACAAACCCTAGATTCTTCTGGATAAGAAGTCACACAGTGATAGCCGGAAACAAGGAAGCAGATAAAAACGCTAAACAAGCCACAACAGATAAAAGACCTTTAACCTACACACACTTCCCTCTAAGTTACGCAAAACAAAAACTAAACGAAGACACAATTAATAGAGCTATGGAACCAAAGATACACAGCATCCGCCACAGGATCAATAACGCAGAATTTTATTCCAAACATAAACTCTGCCATCACTCTTGTCAGGAACTTAAAAATATCACACGAACTCACACGTCATATACTAACAGGCCACGGAGCGGTGCGAGCTTATCTAAAAAGATTGAAACTGAGGGATGATGACTGTTGTCCATGTGACGGCAACACATCTCAAACTGTGTGGAATGTCATCAACGACTGCCCTATACGAGAAAGGGAGCGATGGACTCTGAGGACTCGATGTAGATAGTATAATCATGAAATTGACCCCCAAAAGCCTCACAAAGTACTAAGCAATAGAACAACACAAGAACACTACACGAAATATTTAATCCTGGCCATAAAGAAAATTAAAGATATAAATGGAGAAACCTAATTAGCCCCGCATCAATGCAACTAGCCCACCCAACCACCTTGTACGAAAAAGCAAGGGCATGGTTATTAATATTAAATATATATATATTAGTAAAATATTGATTATAAAACGGTTTATAAATTACTGGAAAACAACTCATGAAGGAAAATCAAATTACCTACGCAATAGTAGATACGCAACATAACCTGGCAAGGTTTAATTTAACACAAAACCTTACAGATATTGTATAATATATTATGTAATCGAATAGCATTTTTGTGTGATACGTAAATATGGAAAAAAAATAGTTTTTACTTACTTTTTATGTGAGAATATGTCTCGATAGCACGTAGTTATCTGGTTCACTTGACAGAAATAGGTAGTAGCCTTGTTTCGGCGGACAAAATATAAGCAGGCCCACCAATCGGTCGGTTTGCTTTTTTACCCACGCGCTCTACCTACCCTACCGTACGAAAATGCAACAAACCCTCTCAACATTATCACAGATTACGTAAAAACAAAACCACCAAAACAAATCCCAAATAAACCTAAAACTAATTATTTTTTTAAATGCAGTGCTCACACGGAACATCTGAACAATAATAAAAGTTATAAAAATAAAGTCTCTCTCAAGTATTATTTTTATATGTGTAGTTACTCAGAACAATGCTTACTTTATTCATTGTAACAACTTGAACTATTATTTACATATTGTTTTATTGATTTATAAATTACTGCCCGACTGTCACGCAAGCCTAATGAAAGTAGATAAAATATAACAATTGTGTTGACATTCGTGACATTTATTTTTTCATTCGGATTGAATCTCCCGGATGAAATTGTTTAGCAGAGAAGTGAAAGTCGGCGCCGGTTTCAAGGTCGCACCACTGTTTTTATTGTCGTCAACGCGTCAGCGTTTGTTCACCGGGGCAAATGTGGCTGGATAAAACTTGGCAATAATTGTCAGCTGACGACGTCGAGAATAAATACACAGTCACTGATGGGAATAGTACCGACGATCCTCGGTTTGGGCGACCGTTTCGGCGACGCAGAGCTTCTGCGGCGGTCGATCGGGTCCGCGCACGCGTCTTTCAACTCAATTGCACCCCGATTGAACCCACTCCCGCTATAGGCAGAGCCTCATCTAGACGATTGGGCGATTAAATCCACTTTTAAAGATTACACCCATATTTCATTTTGGGACAAACGCTTCTATTTTTATTTTACACTACCAAGGACATCCGTTATCAATCTAAATAATATTCTAAATACTTATTACTAAATACATAAATTTAAATATATTTACGTAGCTATTTTTTCTGTACAAATTTTAATGCAAAATAATGACCACTATTCCATATATTTTTTTTTTTGATAGAATTATTAATAACCATGTCCTTGCTTTTTCGTACAAGGTGGTTGTTAGTAATTTTGAACAATCACAAACACCCAAGCTTTGAGAAAAACACATAAATGTTTTTGTCATGACCGGGAATTGAACCCAAAACTCTCGGGTGGAAGGCCAGCGCCAACGCCTTACCCACTGCACCACGAGAGCCGCCTTACTATTATATATGATTTATTGCTGTAAATCTGTCATCGAGTTTTTACTATAGTACATACTAAATAATGT
The DNA here is from genome assembly GCF_057557595.1 of Rhyacophila brunnea. Lineage (NCBI taxonomy): Eukaryota > Metazoa > Arthropoda > Insecta > Trichoptera > Rhyacophilidae > Rhyacophila > Rhyacophila brunnea. The sequence continues at coordinate 169,164 of NW_028233361.1, forward strand.
GTGTAGAAAAAGGAATATGTGCGCGTTATGTCCTTCACGGTCATCAATGTATCATATATCTATCTATCATTACACATAATTATGGTTTTAGAGCTTGTGATCGAGAAATCACGTCTCTATTCTCGAAAAGTAACGAGGAAAGTTTTTTTCAGAAATTTTGACATCATAATTTATTAATTTAAGGAGGGAAAAAGTACACGGAACATCCTTAATTATACGATGCAGAATCATGGGGCTCCACGGAATACCATTTGGGGAACTGTAGAACGTCACACTGCCCTTAACCTTGGTGATAGGGCCCGCTTCAGGATGTGGGGGCCATGTTCGAGTCTCACTGGGTTCAATTCTGTCTTTTCTAGGATTATTCCTAATGTGCGCTCCTAAAGTTTTTGAAAATTGTGTATTTTCAGCGTTTAATAAAATATATACCTAAATATTATTCGGTATTGAATAAAAAATAATAATTACATTTTCATTGTCAAATTTTGAAGTAGGGCTCCTCTCATTTACGTAATAAGGCACGGGGCACACTTATTTCTCTACTGGATATATTTACTTATTTCATTAGAATATTATTTATTATCCTTGCAACTTGTTGAAACGTTAGCAGTCCTAAAATAAAATTTGATATAAATAAAAAGGATTTCAAGTTATACACATTTATATTTTTATAAAAATCGATGTTTTTAAAAAATATATAAAAAAATATTAAAACGATGAATTAGTCAAAAATCTACACCACATAAAATCTAAAACTTAATAAACTAAATTTTAATGATAATTATGACCATAAAATATAATGCAATAATAAGATTTGACCCTGCAACGAATTCACATTTTATTACATTTTTTTACAATTGTAAGTTTATCTTTAAGTTTAAAAAAAATAAAAAATCTTTTTAATGTTTTCGGATACATATTTATTAAATAATACAATTGAAATTGTAAATTATCAATAAAAAATCTCAAATTGCAAGCTTCGTATATTTCCGCTAGGTTCTCTGCTGGCATGCGTCTCCCCCTTAATTTAAAAGTTGTACGTTAGTCTAGCGGTAACGTTCCAGGCTTGAATGGTCCCAGGCTTGAATCCTGGGTCTGGCAAATTCACATGTTGTTTTTCAATGTGTGTTTGGAGTGTATTAACTTAACAGGTTTAGCAAATGGCTGACACATATTTCTTGTACAAACAAAAATTAGATATTCAACCTGTACCATGTGGAGCCCCATAATATGATATTTACCTACAGGATAGATAGAACATGGTGACGGCGTAATTCTTTTAAAATTTAAATTCACATTTATTCATTTTACTATAGTTCATTTAACGAAATATGAATTCAAGGTATGAAAAAAAAACAAGAATAATAAATGAATACGTGTATTAATTAAGGCGCTAAGTACCAAAAAGTAGTTTTGCTTGTGGCTACAAAATACTGATTTGTCAAATAAAATTGTATGAAGCAGACATTTTGAAAAATGTAGTTACACAGTATGAAGCAATCTCGGCAGCTTCTATAATTTTAAAACTTAAATTTATTTTGAATTTCCACAGTACATAGCTTTGAAATTGACATTTCCGGTCAGGGTGTAAGTACCACGCAGAGAATCTTATTTTAAGGTCTAAGTACTAGCTCAGGGACGCTGGTGGGATCTAAGTACACACTGATGACATTTTCAATAGAGATGGGTAAAATATTATAAATTAAAAAAAGAAGGTTTTTCGATACTTTTGTTTAAATAATTCAATTATTTATTTACCTACTCCTAATACAATCATTCTGCGTTTTATTTCGGCGATGTGCATATAACTCTAGAGACTATAGAGCAGTGGTTTCCAAACTTTATGTTACTACGCCTCCCTTTTAAAAATAAACTAATCTTGGCGCCTCCCCCCCCCCTTTATTTCATTAAATAATACAGACACCTTTTTAAATAGTCAACAATGTACTAACACAAAATGAAAAAAAATAAACAAGGTTTTACTAAGTACTTATATATTCATTTTAAAATTAATTTGTTTTTCATGCGATGAATGTGCTTGTTTATAATGCACATACAATTTCAATATAAGTCAATCCAAATTTATTATGTTCATTGACAAATGGATTCTATCATGGGCCCCTTATCCTGAAGCGGGCCCCAAGGTCAGGATCTTTCAACTACTCAACTAATAAAATAATGTTAAAAGTGCATTATCAACTATTCTAGAACTCTGCAGTAAATAGGCCGGCCATAATAAAATAGTTGTTATGTTATGTCGTTATGTGTGCAGTGATTCCCATTATCCTTTACCTGTAAACAATACCCAGCCTGTGTCCATATTAAAACAGATACTGGTGATAAAACTGATAAATTATCAATAATTATTTTGAATTTTGTTTTGTATTAAGTAGGTACATATGTGAGTCAGTCAATATCACACTTTGAAATATTTTAATTTAAATAGTAGAACAATTTTTTTTTTATTTTGATACCGTACAACTTAGCAATCATGAAATAATTAATATAACATATATTCTTAATTAATTAAAGGATGTATATTTCCCATTTAATTCAATAAGGCATAATTAATTAATATTATTATATTCTGTAAATTATTGAATAAGTAGGTACAATGTGTTATATATATATATATAACTAGCTGAAGTACCCGGCTTCGCACAGGGTCGCTTCGTGGTTATATTTATCTTAGATATTTAAAAAATATTAAGAGGTAATCATTTTTTTAATATTAAAATATCTGTCTAATACAATATGGCAATATAAAAATAATTCTAATAGGAGTAAAGGTCAAACAAAAGAACACTAAATTAAAATCAAATCCAAAATATGAAAACGTTAATAATGTTATTAATATGTAGTAAAAAAATCAAAATTGGATGGAACAAACAAACAACAAACTTTGTATTTTATATAATACTAATTAAGAAACCTTCGCAGGTGTGCGCACAACAACATAGTGACAAAAGTTTCATTGCAATCGGATGAATGGTATAGGAACGCATACGAATTGAAGAAGAAGATGATTTTCTAATTCAGAAACCTTTGCGGGCGTGAGAACAACAGTTGATCAAAATTTCATTGCAATCGGATGAATGGTATAGGAACGCGTACGAATAGAAGAATAAGAAGATAGTTGTACTAATTCAGAAACCTTTGCGGGCGTGCGCACAACAACTGGTCAAAATTTCATCGCAATCGGATGACTGGTATAAGAACGCATACGAATAGAAGAAGATGGTTGTACTAATTTAGAAACCTTTGCGGGCGTGCGCTAACCAACTGGTCAAAATTTCATTGCAATCGGATGAATGGTATAGGAACGCATACGAATAGAAGAAGATAGAATAAAAGAAGAAGATGAAAATGGTTGTACTAATTCAGAAACCTTCGCGGGTGTTGGCACAATTACTGACGAAAATTTTATTGCAATTGGATGAACGGAATAGAAACGCATACCAATAAAAGAATATAGAATAGAAGAAGAAGAAGATGGTTGCACTAATTCAGAAACCTTTGCGGGTGTTACCACAACAACTGACGAAGGTTTCATCGCAATTGGATGAATGGTATAGGGACCATACGAATAAAAGAATATAGAATAGAAGAAGAAGATGGTTGTACTAATTCAGAAACCTTCGCGGGTGTTGGCACAATTTCTGACAAAACTTTTATTGCAATTGGATGAATGGAATAGGAACGCATACGAATAAAAGAATATAGAATAGAAGAAGAAGAAGATGGTTGTACTAATTCAGAAACCTTTGCGGGTGTTACCACAACAACTGACGAAGGTTTCATCGCAATCGGATGAATGGTATAGGGACCATACAAATAAAAGAAGATATAATGATGAAGAAGAAGAAGAAGATAGTTGTACGCATTCAGAAACCTTTGCGGGTGTTACCACAACAACTGACGAAGGTTTCATCGCAATCGGATGAATGGTATAGGAACCATACGAATAAAAGAAAATAGAATTAAGAAGAAGAAGAAGATGATGATTTTTCTAATTCAGAAACCTTTGCGGGTGTGCATAAAACCACTTAACAAAATGTCATCGCAATCAGATGAACGGTATGGCAGCGCATAAAATGCGAATAAACAAACAAACAAACAAACAAAAATTGATTTTTATATATTAGATATACTTAATATTTTGAATTTCAAACCAAGAAGAAAAATGTATTTAAAAAAAAAGTTGCTTAATATCGATATAATAACATTTATAACGATACGCATTGAACATCACTAGCGCTTTCTTGACAAATTAGCGGATTGTGTGAAACAATTATAAAAATGTAATAACCTCAGAATTTCGAGGTTTTTTGGCTGGAATCACTTTACTATTAATTGTGGAGTACTCTTGGCCACTAGTTTTTAGTTTTTTTTTACATTTTGGACACTTCCTTCATTTTTTTGGTGACGTTTTTTAACAGAACTCGTGAGTGTCAACACACCGTTTTCAGCCATTTTATATGGAATGCCGTTGAACACTGCAGTGGTACTTACACCCTTACAAATAAAACACGCCAATGGACTTACATCGTCGCCAGATTTAAATATTTTATTGTATTTTTTTGACATGCTTAAGACACTTAGACCATAGTTAATAGTATTGGCGTTGGTACGTAGAACAGTTTTCTATAAAAATGTCAGTTTTAAAAATGTTGGTACTTAGCGCCTTAATTAATACACGTATTCAAATGTTATAAGATATTATCAACAATACTTATACAACAAGAAGAATAGTAAAATACAAACATAGTAGATCGTAAAATAGTAGCATGGTAATACACCGAATGAGCGAAGTAGAACTAGAGATTGTAATTAATAGACTTTTTTCATTCCTCGAAATCAAGAATATTTGCAGGGTATAGAAGCAAAGGCAGCAATCTTGGAAAAATTGGCAAAATAACCTATTAATGCAGAAACATAGAGCTGCTCATTATGCACATGGTAAAACAATTTTAAGGCGCAAACCTTTGCTTTCTTTCGTAAAAAAACCACTTTAAAAATTCACATTAGAAGCAAAGGCTGCATTCTTCTATATTCAATATTATTCCCATACAAAAAAGTCACACAATTGCAAACACAGCAAACTTTCAATTAGTTAGACGCAAAGCCAGCAATCTTATAAATCTGGAAGCAAATGTATCAATATTGACTTTTATAATTAAAGTATCTTAATAAGTGTAGCGAAATTACAGTTCTTTTTAACCTTATTTTTACATTGAAAAAAAACCAAAAATTTCTGCATTAAACTTATCTGACTTAAATTAGTTTTTTAGCTTTTTCTTGATAATTCGAGATTGTTCTTTCGATTTCTCGAGAATTCTCGAGATTATTATGAAATTACCTTTTATTACCGTTTTTTTTTTTAGATCTGGCCGGCATTTTTTTACGATAATTAAATTGATATCACACGTTCTTTATTGAATGGAAGATTATAATAATATAGACTATAGAACCTCAGAAATACTGGTAGGTCCTTGAAAAAATATTGGACACTAATTTCAAAGACATTCCAACATACATGCGTAGCATGCTGGGCGAGTGCTTTACCAATTAAGTTACCTAATCAAGGTGTTGTATGTCGTAAGCTCGTTCATTTCTGGTCGCATCTTTTACATTTTGCAACACTCTTGTAATCTCACATTCCTACTTTATTTGTAAAGAGTACATAGATAAATCTAAATATAAAAATGAAAGATACTGAACTTTTAGTAATGTTATCATCTCTATGAAAAATCATAAGGGTGGATTTACATTTTCAAATGCAGGAAAATTTTAATTAATTGAAAAACTTTTGCTTGCAGATGAATGTAAATATCTAATGGTTTTATGCTACATCAACAATTACTACAAAGTACAAAATAAAACTTAAATATTAAAATTTTGTAAGCAGTGAATACTGATATTTTCGGTATTTTCGGAGCAGAATCTTTATGTTGTTAGAATTTTTTCTAATTGAGAGTATTGTAAAATTTGCAGATTTCTTCTCGGTAGTGCAAATTATAAAAGTTTACAGTGTCGTGTCACGGCCTGACTATTATAGTGGGCCTTAGGTGCATACGTAAGGATGTATGAGTGATTGTTTTTATTGATCTTAATGTATTATTAGAGTGAATCAATATAAGATCATCAAAATCAAAAATCGATCATGTTGTCAAATGTATTGTCTGTTGTCTCGTTAGCCACATGAAACGTGTATTAGAAAAAATGTTCCACTAAGGCGGACGAAACCGGTCCTAATATATTAATTAAAGTGGAATAAGTACTATAAAATTTGCGTTTTATTAAATAAAAACAACAATATTATGGACACTGTCAATAAAAACAGAACAATCAAAATAATTGCGTTGTAAAAGATGCACCAGAAATTTATTGATAAGGTCATGCCTCAATGAATAGTTAAAAATCATAATGTCGTTACTAAAAATTTAGGTACATGCTTTTTATATTATATATATTTTATTATATTATAGCAGAGGCGAGTGGGCGTAGGCTGGATTCGACATAAATAGTGCAAAGAAAACAAATACGTTTGATTGACAAAGTTTAGTGTGCACTATATATATCGGATCTTAACAGTTTACCTGCACCCTTTGCCACCGATATATAGTGCATTCGGGCGCGTGAATAGTATCTTCAAAAGTGACCGTCCATCGTGTCTTAAGCGTCTAAAGCATTCAACTAATGTGTGCTATCAACGCTCACGTATGTACGTGAAACATGGAATCTTAATATAAGAGAAACTCAAAAATTACTAGTAGCGCAACGTGGCATGGAACGGTACGAGTATGTTGGGCATAACGCGTAAATAATACTAAAGAAACCAATTGATAAGGAAGCAGACAAAAGTACGCGATGTTATGGGGCGGAATGTCGCTCGGCGTTTGGACAACCGCTGGAAAAATGCTGTCATACAGTGATACCCAAAATGCACTAAACGCCCTAAAATCCGCTGGGTAGACAAGCTGATGAAGTTCGGTGGGTGTACGTGGCAGCAAATAACCAGGGACCGAGAAGAGTGGAGATACCTAGGGGAGGCCTTCATCCAGCAGTGGATCAACCCCGGCTGATGATGATGATGATAATGATGATACCATCATAGTTTCATTCGATTAATTATTAGTTATGTAAATATATATTATATTTAATTATTCATTATATGCAGTGTTGCCAACTTTCATTCACAATAATATGCCATATGGGGCAAGAAAATAAACTGGATGGCAGATTGAAATGCTAGATTTTATTAAAAATTGCAAAAGTGTCCCAATTATAAACATCGTTTTTACAGATCTCAAGATCCGGACTAAAATCGCACACGTAAATTCAGCGAAAACCTATACCAGAGATTAAGTCCCAGAGATGACGGGGATCAGCGCATAACGACAGGGAGCCCCATAAAATAGGAATATCCAAAGTCAAGTCAAGGCTGGAGCAACATTCAACTCGATGCGGAATGTCTGGGACTCACTATTGTACTCGGTCAAAACCAAATGGCGCTTATTCGACGCTTGCATTCTGACGGTGCTGTTTTACGGTAGCGAATCATGACACCTTACGAAGGCTCAGAGCAACCGTATACTGAGCTTCGAAAACAGCTGTTTGCGACGAATACTGGGTGTGCGGTGGTATGAGTTTAGGAGCAACGAGGAGATAAGAGAACGCACCAAGCAGCTTTTCATCACGCTGAAAGTGAAGAGGCGACGTTGGACCTGGCTCGGCCACGTACTGCGGATGCCAGACGAGAACTTTAACCTGGCTTGCCTGTTCTTCAAGCCGACCGGATTCCGGCATCCTGGAAGGCCGCTAAATACAGTCTACAGAGTGTTTACGGCGGAGCTACGGGATGCTGGTTTAACCTGGAACGAAGCAAAAAGACTGGCGAGCGACAGGGATTCTTGGAGGCGCCACGTGGTGTCCATATGCTCCAGTTAAGGGGCGGATATGGCAAAAGAAGAAGAAAAAGATATTGGTTATATTTACAACACGTGTTCTTTACTTGGTTGAACGACTAACTAAATGACACTATGCGCATGCGCATGTACCTTTGAGACCAAAATAATAAATTATGTGTTACGTCGGCTCGCGTAACTTCGTCACACGCCAAAAATACCCTCTGATGTGTTTTCCTAAACGCGCTGAAATAAGTATAACTTCAAAAAGGTCTCGTTAATCACTTGACGAGTAATTTTTTGAAAATACAAAAAGGTATTGGTCATTCAACGCGTTCTATATTTTTGCCGAAATACTACACGCCCAGTTAAGGGGCGAATATGGCCAAAGAAGAAGAAGTATACTACTAAAACTATATTTTTACGACGCACAAAAGAATAATATGTACCTACTTTTATGTTATATCTCGACCATATCCGATCCTTAGAAGACCATATTATGGGCCGCCACATGGTTACATGTAAGTTGTACGTATTACATTTCGCCGTAGCACAGTTTACCATGAGCTGTCTTACCGGAAAGAAATTCCCGTAAAGCATTAAAATAAAAAAAAACAATTGTTCGTGGAGCTTTCAGACAGCACTGTTCCAGTTATGTTAGATTGAATAAGAAAATTGTTTTGATATTGACTGGCTGATTGGCATCAAATGTTTTACAATGACGCTGTCAGATATTTGATAGGTACGACTTGATACGAGAACCTTTCGTAATTTTATATAAATTATACTATATTATGATTGCATTTTTACTTACCTATATTTCAGTCTTTCCCTTATATTCCAGTGGTTTTAATATTTACGTATTTTTAATCGGTGTTTTTAGGTAACAAATTGACTTCAATATTTTATAGTATATGGTCATCTATTTCAGATATAACATCTCATGATGAACTGTGTTACAGAAAACTGCATAGTTTGTATTAAAAGATTTTTGTTTTTTTACGTGAGATGAATGTCAGCCATTTGCTTAACCTAGAGTTCATACTCTGACTCTAAACATACATTGAAAAACAGTATGTGTATTTGCTATACCCAGGATATTAACCTGCTCCCCACGACATTTTATAAGTCGATAGGTATATAGGTACCCGCTCGGCCGTCGCATATTTACGTATGTATCTATGACCTTTTCCAGACTCTCAATTGATTACATTTTGCGTATTATAAGATAATTTGCAAATACCAAAAAAGGTTGTGTGTTCAGATAAATTTACCTTACCTTCCTGATCTTGATTTGACCTTGACCTGAACTAGGTATTTATATTAAAATGAAGAAAAAAACACATGGCTAACTTAAAGTGTTCGAGTCACAAAATTTATTAATTTCTTAAAAAAAAAAAATTCTGAAATCTGAAAAATTATTTTGGTTTTGGGTAGGTACCTACCGATATGTTTGCATCGAGGGTATAATATTCTATGGTGCACTATGATCAGCTCTAGTGAGTGATATTTTGGTAATCATATTCTTCCCACCGTCTACAGCAGGGATCCCCAACCCTTTTCCCGACGGGGCACGTGCGCCCTCGAATAGAGTTTACAATATATGTTACAATGAGTGCTAATACTTTGATACAAACCTACCCTAAGTTTGATAATATTTATCAATTTATCACTTTAGCGGTCGATAGCGAGCTACCGGTAGCTTGCGGTGGCATTTTCTGTAGCACGCGTAGGATATTTTATCATATTTATAAATTTGCCCCTCAATTTTTATTATTGGGCTCCGAAATGAAATATTTCTCGAACTAAGTTTCAATGAAATGCTATTTGATCTGCGGTTTAGTGATTTAAAAAAGTTGAGCTGCTGGGACAATTTTATTTGTTTCAGCTGCCTTTATAAATTTTGACATTGAAAAACTATCCAGCTGTATCGACGAAAATGGAATTGATAGAATTTCAATATGATTAGTCGCTTAAGAGTAGGGCTTCCAATCCCGGGATTCCGAACTATTTTCGATACCTATGAATCCCGGGATTGGTAGACATAATCCCGAAATTTTCGGGATTGATTTTTTTTATCAATTTTTAAGGGAAATAAAATAAAAACGAAAATATAACAGAAAAAATACTTTTAATAACTAATAACTACATTATAAATAAAGTGAGTTTGAATGAAGTTTGATTTATTACCCATGTAATAAGTGAGTTGCCAATTCATTTTATTTTTTCACATAAAATAATAAAAATGAGAAAGATTGAAAAAAAAACAATCTGCGCACTTTTCACAAAGTAATTCCACCATGATCTCATACGTTTTACGGCAGTTTCATATTTGGATGACTAATTAGATTTATGAAGCGGAAAGGCCATACACCATGATTTTCTTTACTATTTTAAATCTTGCTAACCCATTCATTAAGTCTTTAATATCATAAACAGCAATCTCATATAATATATTATGTAAACACTAACACAATATTGATTTTACGAAATTTTATAAATTAACATAGTTTACTTGTAAATAGTTCAACATAAATAAAAAAATTCACATAATATCTACGATGCAGGTAACATCCGTAAAGTGGGTTTGACAAATAGAATAAATAAATCATGAATTATTTAAATAGAGGTGTTACACATTTACATATAAACTGTCTTCTTTTTACGCATAACTAAACAATGCTATTCTGGAGCAGCGGCGGCTGGTCTAACATCATACAAGTGCACTGCACTGCTTGCATTGCTATGAAACATCGTTCAACATCGTAAATCATATTTTTTCTTCATAGGTTTTTAATATTATCGCTCACTTATTGTAATGCAAGCCATAAACCGATGTGCCCACATTCCCAACCGGCAATAATACAGGCACTATGTACCGTATACGTCATCCTCACTGAAATCGTTTGCGCCCCGGCAATATATTTCGTTTACTTAAAATAAACCCAAAGCTTAGTATGAACTAAAGCCATTAAAAAACAACTTAAACCATGCTAATAGTTTTCGCCATGCGTAAGTTCCAGAATATCGTGCGCCGACCGGGTAAATTGACATCATATTGTTCTGAGTAGAGAGCAATTACAGATTTGAATTATGGTTTGTTATTAAAGACGCTGCAACTTACTGTTCATGCTCAAATTATGTTTAGTATAATAATTAGCAATTTCGTATGTAAAATGCCTGTTAAACTAAATACAATAAAATTCATTATTTTTTAAATTTAAAATGGGTAAGAAATATAATATAATGTCGGTAAGATATTTTGATTTATGTGTACTGCAAATTAAATCAGTGAAGATAAAAATTATTTTGGTACCTACCGCATTTCTGGAAAAATTAATATTTCATTATCCTGTGTGTTGACTAAACGCGAAATCATGTCGGTTATTTATAATAGGTATAGAAAATTATTATTTCATGAATTCTAGTGATAAGCTAATAAATCTTAATACTATTTCACAAAGTTCAGATTAATAATAATCATTATTCATGCAGTGTACAAATTGCTAAAGATAATGTACTTATATAGAATAAGATGGCTTATATTAAAAGTAAGAGGTATTTATCTACTATAAGAGATGCATTCGTTTCTTAAAACTAGTTCAATAAAGATTTAGGTAACTCGCAACATCTTTTATTAAAAATATAAAATATACAGGTAATTTCCCAAATGTCAATAACGTTTTGTCAAATTAAAAATAACGCCGGATTGATTTCATTTTTCAATAAGGTAGGTTTCGAGCGCACCCTCAAAAATTACAATCCAAAAAATTACCGGCCGCCACTATTCTGGAGACCCACTGGTCACAAGGGGAATCACCGGATAATAAATAACCATTTTTTGCTGCCTTACGTAAATCGTAACAACGTCAGAAAAATAATAAATCAGTTTATTTAAATGAATTTAGATGACGACAAAAATTAGAAAGAAAAAGTAGAGCTCGTTTAAGGTGATACATACTGTTTTAATGGATGTAAAATGTATTAAAATCTGAACTCTATTGTAACATCCGGAGAAATTAATGCATTTTACATTAATAAAAACATCATTTATTATCTCTCCTTTTATAATAATAACAATTAAAATTAGAAAATATGACGAATCAAGAAAAAATCACAATGAGATCCAGATTAAATGACGAAACACTTGATGCTTTGGTATTACCTCGGGAATATTATTCAGAATAATGTTTTAATTACTTAAATCTTTATTTTTTTAATATTGTATTTATTGTTAACACAATAGGTTATTTTTTATTTTCATTGAACTTGTATTTGGATTTGATATCTTTTCATAAATAAATAAAACCGTTTTACTTTCACATTATTATTTATATGACAATATTATTTACTCCATTAAACCTATGTATTTCCAAGATTGAACGTACACATTATTAACATAAATGTCTTAAATAGTATTAATTATACAAGATTTATTTTTGACCGATTTTATCAACGTTATTTGTATATATAAAAAATTAATATTAACTATTGAAGAAAATGGCAGGGATCGTCAAATTGTAATCCCTTAATCCTGGGATCAAGATTTTGGCTCGGGATTGGATTCCCTACTTAAAAGAGTGTTGCATCAACTTTAGAATCTTTATGGCATTTCATTCCAACAGAAAAGTATCAAATTTTAGTTCGAATTGCGCTCACAATGAAGGCATTGTTTTGTTCTTACTACTTATGTGAATCAACGTTTTCCACTATGAAAGTGGTTAAAAGTAAATATATAAACAGACTCGTAGATATACATCTTGATAATGGCATTCGGATGGAAATGACAAGGTACTCACCGAGAATTGAAAAAATTGTGGAGGAAAGTGAATTTCATTCTTTCTACCAATTATTTTTACTTTTACTCACACTTTTTTCAAGATATTTTTCAATTATTATTTTATTTATACATAGTTAATTAAAGTTCGCATTTTATATATTATTGGAAGTCCGATTTTCTTATTTATTTTAACGGCCCACATGCTCAGCGTAGGTCAAAATGGAGCTTTTATTGTATTTTCAAAGCATGATCCTGGACAATCCTTAAACGTTGTAGATAATCTATTTATATAATTTTGAAGCCTTATTATCCTTTATATTTATTTTAAGCATTAGATGACTGCATAAAATATTTTATTACATAAAATAGTATTCTTTTAAATCTCTCGCTCTAACTTTTTAGAATATAGTCATATTTTAGTACATCCATGTGCAGTGGGGTGAAGATTTTTTACATTTATTAATATTTAAACGCATTTATAAAACCATTAGTATAATTTATGTTGACATTATTATAGTGAAATATTTACGATAAAGAATTATATTGATAATCTCTGTGATCCCAAATTTGACAAGAATTAGGCATTTTATTAGTCAAAAAATGGGCAAAATTTACACATTCAAAGATAATTCTAACGATGTTGATTATAAGCTATGTCTTTGACCATTCAAATGTGATAAACATTTTACGAATTATATTTGCTGTATAATAATAATTATTGACCTAAGAATAAGGTAGTATTTTTTTTGAAATACGCCATTTCTATTGGCATTCCCCAGTGGTTAAGCTACAACATAGGCCGTAGCACATAAATTGACAAATAATAAATGAAGTAGGAAGGAAGATCATGTTAACGCGCGTGTTTGAACATGTACCTGACCGAAAAAAAAATAATAATAGGAGCTAAGAAAAACGTTGTAAAATGAAATGAGATGGTTTTGAATTAGATACTTAACTATTACTGTACCTAATAACTGAACATTAATTGGATAGTCGAAATAGAGTAGTAGTAGGATAAACTAAGTATTTATAATTTTAAAAAAAGAAATCAATCAAATAAATGTTTTTTAGCATTTTATGTATAACTATAATAATATTAAATCAATGGAGTGCGGCTCTGGCTTCTCATCAAGCCGAGTCGTATTTCTGACGCGAAACTCTCACGATGCAAACATGAGGCAGTGGTTTTCGTTGCGGAGGCCGCATTACTTTACGAATATAACCATTGTCTAAGTAATGGATAACTACGGCATTAGATATACATCTCAATATTAAGGGGGATCCTTATACCAGCAGAGGCACCTAGCGGAAAATACGAAGCTTGCAATTTCAGACATTTTTTTGATAATTTACAATTTCAACTGTATTAATTAATAAATATGTATCTGAAAACATTAAAAAGAAAAATATTTTTTTTTAAGTCAAAGATAAACTTACTATTGTAAAAAAATCAGAATTTGTTACATATTTATCTCCTCAGTTACGTTATTATTAGATTATATTTTATGGTCTTATTTATTATTAAAATTTAGTTTATTAAGTTTCCTATTTTTCCTTGTGCAGATTTTTGACTAATTGATAGTAATATTTTTTATATTTATTTTAAAACACATCGATTTTTATAAAAATATAAATGTGTATAGCTTGAAATCTTTTTTATTTATATGAAATCTTATTTAGGTATGGTCTCAAAATGATATAAATAAAAAGATTTCAATAATTTCATTTTATAAATACCTATACAAACATTTATAATTCATTTTAATATTGCCCACTTTTTAATACATACTTTAACTATTTTATGTTATTTAAAAGATATTTTAATAATTATCAGGCAATTAGAATTTAAAAAATGGCAACAATTTTGATTTAGATGTTTTTATTAATTAATTAAAATTTCCGTAGCTGTCATTTTTTTTAAAATTAATTTTTGGCTTTCGACATTATCTCGATATTACGTAACGTCAACATTTAATCTGTAATTAAAAAAATATCAATAAACTTGTATCCCTGTCTGGTGAGTGGTGATTTTGCTTGTGTGAACGCGCCAAATCGAGAATAATTTAGCCTCGTACGCCAACTAAAGATATACTGGATTAGAAGCAAAATATTAAAGTGATGATTTTATCTTTGTTTATAATATATTTTATAAAATTCATAGCGGCAATGATATTCTTCCAGTGGTGTTCTGTCTCGCTACATTGTTATGGAATCCTAAAAGAAAGAGCACCATTAGTTTAATAAATATATAAACCGAATATGTGTGTGTATCGTATCCTAATTAATAATAGTAATAGAGGGTAATGATCTAATAAAGAAAAACTTTACAAACAATATTTAATTTCAACCTCACTTAAAACTTCATATTGGTTATCTTCTGTTAGGTACTAATTAAGTCATTAATGGCCGAACGCCTTTCCGAGCTGATTTCATTCATATTGATCTCGTAAATTCTATATCGGTTTAGGGTCAAGGAGGCCCGATTATTGTTTTGAATTTTGACAATAACCACAACCACCGTAGAACAACAGTGATCAGTTGATCACACATAATAATACTAGTTATTTATGTATGTATTTATTTTGTACAAGTTCCGCCGGAGTGTTTATGTTATGGGACCGTTTGATGTTAGTTGCAGTGATTTGTTATGTTCAGGTAATATTTTGTACTTTAAAATTTGTTAGTCATACGCATCTTTCAAGATTTTTGTTTTAATTTAATAATTGTATGACTGGTTTGAACTGTTTCGAGGCCATCTTCTAAATATTCTGATGAATCTATTGTGTCATCTCTGCCCCGTATCTACTCTTAATTTAAAAATATTTCATTGGTCCAGCGGTCGGTATCTTGGTCGACTTTTGCATGCCATTGGATAACCAGATTTGACCAGAAAATTAGAACTACATATGTGTAATTTCTACATCCATTTTAGGTTTTTGCAATAAAGAGATTTATTTGAAATGGTATTTGATAAAAAAATATAAACCATAATTTCGGAATTTTCAACCAAAAAATAAGTTAAATAAAAAAACCAATTCACATATTACATAATACTATCTAAGCATAATAGTATATGGATACAAAATAGGAATAGAATATAAATTCATTACACAATATTTCCAAAAATATTCTTCAAACTCCATATAGTTTAAAATATATATATATATTATTAGGGTTAGAAACCACTAGATGTCACTACCCACAAACAATAAAATAACGAAACTATGGACCTACGTCTGAGTCTACCCTATGTTTATTTTACCCATAAGTATGGAAAATGATTGATTTTTTCTGCATTAAAAAAATAGATACTCTCTTAACCTTCAAGATAATAACACAAACCTAATTCGTGAACCCTTGGTGGGTGCCCCCCAAGGAGTAGTGGACGACGCAACCATTTTGGTCTGACCTTAATAGTTAAATCTGCCACAGGGTATAAGGGTGTGACCCTTGACAAAGCCAAACAATACTAAAACATGTATATAAGTCCCACGGTTTATCTTGACAGATCTCATGACCTCTCAAGGTGAACTGTGGAAGAGATAAGTCGGTCATGAGGACCATGTAAATACGAGGTAACGATAAAAGCAACGGATGGATAAATATTAAAGCGAGAAATATGGACGTGTGACTCGTAGGAATAAAATAAATTAATAATTAATATCTTTAATATTAGGAATGTAATCTAAGTTGTTAGTAGGTAAGAATTACGTAATTTTGTATTAGCTGGTATTAGCTGTTATACGTTATTAGCTATGTTATTAGGTATTAGCTGGCTTAAGTCGGGGCCCCATACAAAAATTCCAAGTAAATTTCAAAAATCATTATCTTTCCCAAAATCGGATAACTTCGATTTCTGGAAGTTTTTCATTTTTTGTCGAGATTTTTATAAGTACCGGTTTCATAGTAAAAATATCAAAAATTGTGTCTGGAAACTCGCGCAATTTCGGGGACTAAAACACCGGAGAGCTAAACATCGAGCTAAAACCCGACTTAGTCTGTTGTAGACGTGCGGATCGAAAGCGAGGAGCTATTCTACGCACGGCGTTCCCAAACGGGTATTGCGGAGGCTATCTCGCTCCCACGTAAAGCTCCATCACGATTGCACGAAACCGCGGAAACCCGCGGATCTAATACATTTACTCCAACGCTTATAGCTCGCGAACCGTATGTCCGATCGGGCTGAAATTTAAGTACAGACTGATTGAAACTCGATCGAGGACGATCATGTTAAGCCGTTGACCACGTAAGTTGAGACTTGCGAGATACTCGATCATATTTGGCCCTGGGCTTAGATTATTTTTGCCTCCTTAAATATAAGACATTTAGATATAATACCTATCCACATAATTATTTAAGATGTATTTGTAATCGAATAAATTTATTTCATATCGTTACAATGCATGGTACGTGGATGCGGCCTTCGAACAGGCGCAACCTTATGACTCGGGCCGCTCAGCCATGATGAGACTTACGATAATTCAAGTGTTAGCTCATATAAGTGTATATAAGTGTAAGCTCATATACAAGATCTTTCGAAGACAAGAAGAGATCGATGCCTCATATGCTTCCTTACGTTTTCGCGTGGTTAATTAAAATACAAAATAATTTACGAATTGCGATCGTACTTAGATCAAGTACCAGATAATGGGCCAGCACCGAAGCGATGTATATGCCGAAACGTAAGCCGCGAACGCTCCGACCGCACAGCGTAACTTTGACGGTAATTCTCTTGATAACTTTTGCGTAGCGTACTACTCGTAATTAGTGCGAAAATAATAGCAAAACCGTTATGAAAATTTTTACGACCCTTAACGTTGATCAAAGAAGCATAAACGACCCTAATTGAATAAAAAGACCGAAACTTTGGGTTTCTATATCAGTCGTCTGTTGCGATCCGGAGTCTGTCCCTGCGACGCTCTGAGCCAAGATTTCCGTCTCTTCCCTATACAAAACCATAGTCTTCACGATACAAGTCTTAGTGATTCGGTGCGCAGTAGATCTGCAACCCCAAAGCCACTCCATTCGGGTTAAATACCTAACTGGGGACTCGGAAATTATAAATACCTAATTACTACTTACCGAATCCACGCGAAGTTTTTAAGAAAAATACCTCTTCGATACTTAATCATCTGGACGCGCGAAAGTTTTAATTTTGAACAGCGGTTCCTCAACGGAGGCCCTGAATATTTTTCGAAACGTTTTTTATTGGCCATCGGTTTCCAAAGCTTCATCGTGACGGCTCCGTACGCTTAAATTTTTTCTCTTCGAATAATAATAATTAAGAATAATAATTGTATAATAACAATGATAACTTTGTTAATAATGTGAACTTTAATAACTTGTGAACAATTGTGAACTCTGACCTTATGTTTTTGTGGAACCGAATAATAATTAATTCTGTGAATGAATAAACAACCCTTTGACTATATTTAAATAAATGGTGTCAATTAACTGTGAATGTGGACAATATAAGAACATAATTAGTTTCTGACGAGTTTTATTGAAGACCCTTCACGAATACTACTATCCATGGGACTACTGTCTGCTCTCCTACTTCGATGAACCTCTACTCCCACCCTCAGAGCTAGCCGAGGGATTCGGAGGCACCTGAATAACCATAACGTAACCATGCACCTAATTAATATACGCATTGTCTTATTTCTTCGTCAAATCACAAATACCTAGTGGGTGGGCTGTGTAGGTAAGTAACCAAAATAATATGGCAACTTAAACTGCCATTTTGTTTTATATTTAAAAACGCAACATCAAATGATTATTTTAGTTTCAAAGTCAGTAATCCATTTTGAGATACATAATTGCAAAAAACCGTCAAACGCACTTGGCCCGTCCATATATGACGTCACACGTCCCCCTATCGTCACATTTCGTCACACCTTTTACCACCATGTCTATATTACGTCACATATTTGACACCCCCTTAACAGATCAGTGTATTTTTGGCGTGTAGTATTTCGGCAAAAATATAGTACGCGTTGAATGACCAATACCTTTTTGTATTTTCAAAAAATTACACGTCAAGTGATTAACGAGACCTTTTTGAAGTTATACTTATTTCAGCGCGTTTAGGAAAACACATCAGAGGGTATTTTTGGCGTGTGACGAAGTTACGCGAGCCGACGTAACACATAATTTATTATTTTGGTCTCAAAGGTACATGCGCATGCGCATAGTGTCATTTAGTTAGTCGTTCAATACAACCAAGTAAAGAACACGTGTTGTAAATATAACCAATATCTTTTTCTTCTTCTTTTGCCATATCCGCCCCTTAACTGGAGCATATGGACACCACGTGGCGCCTCCAAGAATCCCTGTCGCTCGCCAGTCTTTTTGCTTCGTTCCAGGTTAAACCAGCATCCCGTAGCTCCGCCGTAAACACTCTGTAGACTGTATTTAGCGGCCTTCCAGGATGCCGGAATCCGGTCGGCTTGAAGAACAGGCAAGCCAGGTAAAAGTTCTCGTCTGGCATCCGCAGCACGTGGCCGAGCCAGGTCCAACGTCGCCTCTTCACTTTCAGCGTGATTAAAAGCTGCTTGGTGCGTTCTCTTATCTCCTCGTTGCTCCTAAACTCAATCCACCGCACACCCAGTATTCGTCGCAAACAGCTGTTTTCGAAGCTCAGTATACGGTTGCTCTGAGCCTTCGTAAGGTGTCATGATTCGCTACCGTAAAGCAGCACCGTCAGAATGCAAGCGTCGAATAAGCGCCATTTGGTTTTGACCAAGTACAATAGTGAGTCCCAGACATTCCGCATCGAGTTGAATGTTGCTCCAGCCTTGACTTGACTGTGGATATTCCTATGTTATGGGGCTCCTTGCCGTTACGCGCTGATCCCCTTCATTTCTGGGACTTAATCTCTGGTATAGGTGTTCGCTGAATTTACGTGTGCGATTTTAGTCCGGATCTTGAGTAGATCAATGTGAGGTATTTTTGTCCTCTTCAATGCAATTGGTGTTGTTTTAATAAAGGATTTTAAGTAAAAAAGAGTTAAAAAGGATTTTAGGTAAGAAAAAGTAAAAAAAGGATTTTAAGTAAAAAAGAGAAATTCTTAATATTTCCCTCCGTCATTCGAACTCGAGCCACCGCCCGGGCCACCGCAATCATCGTCCGTACCGTTCACCCACACGCCGATCACCCACCGTCACAGACCCTCCGGCACCCTGACATCAGATCCGACGACTTCAGGGGAGAAGGATATTTGAGTTTGGCTTCAGGGCGTAGGGCGTAGTTAGATATTCTACGCCCGTGTCTGGGAGCTTTTTGAGGGTAAGGTTACTTATCCCGTCGATGCCAGGAGCTTTGTGGTTTCTAAGTCGCTTGATTAAAAATTCGGTTTCGTCTACTGAGACGGCTACCATGGGTGACGTTTTAAGATTAGGTGTGGCATTTACTATGGCTCTGGTTTCTCTCCTGATTGAATTTATGTGTCTTTTTTTATTAACTTGACGAGTGTCTGAGTCTGAATCTGAGTCTGAATTTGAGTCTGAGTATAAATCTGCGTTTGATACCGGGTTTGGAGTGAATTGATCTTCTATGCTGTCCGCAAACAGTTCGCATTTGTCTTGGGTAGTAAAGAATGGGCCCATTGGGCCAGTTAGTGGCGTTATTGGACATTTTTTGGTCCTCAGGATCTTAGATAGGGACCAGTAAGGGTAGCTGCCCTTCACTATGTTTTGAAGTTTTTTAACCCAAGTTTCCTCGGAAAAGTTTCTCACTTTATTCTTAAGCTCTTTGGCCTTAGAGATGACAGCAGGATCGCCCGTATCCTGACCGAGTTTTCTAGTCCTATTCCTCTCCGTTATGAGGAACCTAATCGGTTTTGGAAGGTCGAGTCTGTGTTTGATGTCGGGGCTGATGGAAGTTGAGGCCGCTTTAAGTGCCTCCTGTATTATAGTCGTTAGGTCTGCTATTGCAGAGTCTATTTCTAGTTCGTCGGTGAGAAGTATGCGAGGTGTGAGATGTTCCTCCATATAGGCGCCGAAGTCTTCCCATGATACTTTATATCTGGTAGAGTCTGGCAGAGTGGCGAAAGGGTCTACTGGGTCTCCCAAGTACAGTAGTATGGGTTTATGTTCTGAGTTTAGCTCATCAACTGCTCGGATTATCAGTATGTAACTAGTGTTCCTGCAGATAGCGAAGTCTATGACATTTAACGGTTGCCATAACCTGCGCAAAGTGGTCTCTGAGGAAGCCGTACTTTTTGTACTGTTCTGTACGTTACTTCCGTAATATGAAGTCAAAGAGAATTATGAAGAGAAACGGTGCAACCATTCCGTGACAGCGTCTCCAATTCTGACACAGCATTCGCTATTCTCGTGTAGGCTGTTGATTATGGCAATGATCTTGGGAGGGATCCCTTATGCTCCCAGTATCATCCAGAGGGAGGGGTGGTGCGGACTGTCGAAAGCCTTGTCATAATCCACAAAGCAGCAAGCCATCGGACTGTTCAGCTCATGGCTCTGCTGGAGAAGACATCGAGGGTTATGGATGTGGTCTGCACACGCTCGACCAGGTAGAAACCCTGAGGACGTGCATTATTGGATCCCTTATTCTCATCAAGAAGATTTTTGCCAAAATCCTTCCCGGAACACTGTGTAACGTGATAAACTCGTTACCTAAAGTCTAACTAAATGACTTTTGACTGGCAATACTGATTCATGCCTGGCTGCGAGCAATTGACGGCCGGATTGGGGAAGGTGGGAGGGACGCGGGGGCAGTGGCAAGTTGCCGAGCCGGCCGGTTGGATGTTTCGTTATCTTTCTACTTGTTACGGCTGCGAGGTCCGGACATGCCGTCTTGGGACGGGCGCGTCGGTCCGCCCGCGCGTCAAAAATGGAGATACTCATACACCTGTGCCCTTCAGAGTTAAGTGCCGGTGGCATGGCTACCCAGGAAGTGTACCGAGAACGTGATAAAGGGAGGACTTAACAGGAGAACTCTATAATCTCCGTCATGCATCCGCATGGCGGTGTCATGTAAATATGTGTTCATCATTATCATCATTATCATCATGTGTTGTATAGGGTAGGATTCATTGCTGGGGACGAAGATACTCATGTGAGGGTCTTCGTCCATTTATCTTTTTCATAAACCTTTGTATTTTCATCACTCGATCAATATCTTGCATTAAATGTTGCCGCGTCACGGCATTCTAACTTTATTCTTCTTTCAATTATCAACCTAGAGTCCCATCAAACACATGGTCTTTTGCAGCTGTTTCCCTCCCAAAGAAAAGCTTGCTGGCGTCCACCCTGTTGGACGGAGGTACCTTAAAGGTTAGATGAAACATGCAAACCTAACTCCAGACTCTTTGTGAGTCTGGGAATCCACGCCAAGGGAGATGCTTCCCGGCGTGGGTTTAGCTGCTCCGAATAGTGGCCGTATCCACTCCCTTTGATAAAGAGAATCTCATGCTCTACACCGGAAGGTGGCAAAGGCAGGTGGAGGTTAGAACGAGGTCGGCACGAGCAGAACCAGAATTATAAGTCCGATAAAGGTAAACTCATTAATCCTCATTTAAGTACAGTTATTACATATGAGTACCATTCATGTATGTAGGTAAGTATTTATAATAACAATTGAAGAACTTTCAGTTCAATTTATGTTACAACTGAGTAGCGTAATGCCTCGGTAATTGTCACAGCTTAGAGGGTCACCTTTTTTGTGAAGTGTGATGATTTCACCGTTCACCCAGTCCCTTGGACAGTGCTCTTCTTCCCACACCTTTGTCATCAGATGAAACATAGGGTGCAGTATTGCGCTCAGGCTGTACTTGAGGAATTCAGGATGAATCCCGTCTCCCCTCGGTGCCTTTCTGTTCTTGAGCCTTTTCACAGCCGATTTTATTTCGGTGTGCGTGGGCGGGCAATCGGAAATGTCGGTCGCTCGGGGAATGTCCAAAAATAAAGCTTCCGCAGATATGTCAAGGGGATCCAAAGGGGGTGGGCAGTTCAGCACTCCGCAGAAATGATTCTTCCAAATCTTCTTGACGCATTCTGCGTCAGACTATATTGCTCCACTGGGACTATTAATGGCTCCAGGAGTCGGTGGTCGCCTGCCGCAGACTTCATGGGTGATTCGGAAGAGTTTCCTGGTGTCATTTCTGCTTGCTGCCTTCTCTGCCGCTTCAATTTGCCGGTTCATAAAATTGCGCTTGTCCAACCGCATGGATCGTTTGACTACCCTGTTCTGGGTCTGGTAGCCAGTCCGGCGGTTCTCGGTTCGGTCGGTGTCTATCTCTCCGTCTCTCAGGGCTTTCAGCCTGGCTCGTTTTCCAATTTCAACCCACGTTTCGTCAGACATCCACTTTGGCTGCTCACTCCTTCTGGTACCAAGGACGGTGCGGGCCGACGATACAATTGCACTCTTTATGAGGCTCCAGTCCGCCTCAATAAGGTCGGATTTAGATGTGTGCCGATTGTAGATACGATCTACACTATCTCGTACAGCAGTTACGAAGTCGATCCGGATTCTGCGGCGTCGGAGCTTCTCAACGTCAATTTGTTCGCGCTTTGGAGGCCTCGCCTGGCGACTGAGTTTTATTCGGATGTTTTCAATGAGTAACTCATGATCGCAATTGATATCGGTGCTTCTTTTAGTACGCACGTCGAGAAGTACCTTTCGGTGCTTCAAGCTGTACAAGAAGTGGTCAATCTGCGTCCTAGTGCGTCCTTCAGGAAACGTCCACGTATATTTGTACAATATATCTTTGTGGGGGAAAATAGTGCCTCCGATGGTGAGCTCGTTCAGAGTAGCGAATTCTACGAGCCGCTCACCATTATCGTTGGGGTCACTGTGGCCGTGTCGTCCCATCACCGTGGGGCCAAGCACCGGATCTGCCCTACTCTCGCATTATAATCCCCCATTACAATCACGCAGTCTCTTCGGGGGATGGAGGCAGTGACGTCCCGTGGGGGTAGGCAGATTGAGCGTCGCTTGGGGGCGGCAAATCGAGGAGGATCATTTGGTATTATATAGAAATAGCTAGGTACCTAATCTTAGTTACATTATAACCAGAGCGTTGGAGCGGAGCTCGGAGCAGGAGCAGAGCAGTAATGGGGCTTTACCCGGAGCAGGAACGGCGCCGGAGAACCGAATATTTGTAGTACTTCACGGCTCCGGATGTTTTTTATTTATATTATTTATTACCCAGTAGTGAGTAGGTATTCGCGGCGATTTCAGTATGATGTCACCACTCTTAGCCAGTGATTTTTTCTATTATTTTTAACTGCTCGGGTTCGTAATACAAATGCAAATAAAAAATATTTTTACGAGTCTTTTGCCACCTAGACACATTATGCATAATATAATGTCATTAACTCAGATTAAAGAGTTCCTTTCATAACAGTGGCTGCGCAAAAGCCAATTATATGGCGCCAATGAGCCAAGAAGTTATTGAAACAAAATAATATTTTATACCAATATGTCAACGTAGGTTACGAAACAATAAAAATTATGGTGGAGATTTATAGGTATATACATCCGTATTTTTTAATTTATCCAAACATTTTTGCCAGTCAACCGCGAGATTTAAAAGTTGCTGGATGTACCTATTGTAAAATTGATATTTGACATAATCTAGTATTCGTGCATATAATAGGTATTTACGTTAAGTACCAGCTAATTGTAATAAAAATTTACACTAGTAGATACCTACCTAGATTACGATATCATCTGTTTACTACTATTTGTTAGAAATTATTGTGCTGTGAATAACAATACCTTATTTTAATTTGTTTTTTGTAAACATATATTTTGCTGATAATAGTGTGGATTTGTGGTTTATTTAAATCATCAACATGAGTGCAAGACAACGACTTTCAGGAGCAGCGTATAAAAAGATAAGAGAACGAAAGGAGGCAAATGCTACAAATAATACAAGTGAAAAGCAAAATCAGAAAGTCAGCGCAGAATACCTATCGTCTAAAACTGAAGAACCAATAATTCAAGAATCAGATGCTACAACGCTAGAAGAGAATGTAAATTACGATGCCAACGATAATAATTCAGACGACGATAATTTTGATTATTTAGACAAAGAAGAAGACAATAATTTTGATGATCCACATTTTTGGCCAAGTTTTCTTGATGAAAGTACAAGGATAATGATATTAAAAAAAGGACCTATCCAGAAAAAACTTGCTGATTATCCTATCAATACGTGCAATAGAAAGTTTTCCAATGCATATTATGAACGTACGTTAAAAATGGCGAAACATATGAAAGAACTTGGTTAGTGTATTCTGTAAAAAATGATTCTGCGCATTGCTTTTGCTGTATAATATTTAATAAAAAAAATGTGAGACTGGAATGGGATCATCAGTTGGCTATGATAATTGGAAAAACTTGTCGCAAACTATACAAACCCACGAAAAGTCAAAAAATCACCACGAAAACTTTTCAATCTGGCAAGATATTCTAATCAGATTAAAGCTAAATAAAACAATTGATTGTTGTCAACAAAAACTTTTCAATGAAGAAATTATACGGTGGCGGTCAATTTTAACTCGATTATGTGCAGTTTTGCAAGTCATGGCGGTGCAGAATATGGCTTTACGCGGACCTAAGTCCACAATCAACACACTGCACAATGGAAATTTCTTAAAATTAATTGAATGTTTTGGACTGTTTGATAATGTTATTAAGGAACATTTGAAAACCATAAGCTGTAAGCCCCGCACTACTCATTATCTTGGACCAAGAATTCAAAATGAATTAATTGCCATAATGTCGCAAAAAATCAAATCAGAAATTATTAATATGTTAAATGAGGCAAAATATTTTTCTCTTATATTAGATTGTACACCTGACATAGGACATATAGAACAGATGTCGATTATAGTACGATTTGTTCGAAAACACTCAGAGGAAGTACGTGAGCATTTTTTAGGTTTTATAGAAATTGACGATAAAACTGGAGTAGAATTAGCAAAACGCATTGTTGAAGAACTAGAAAATTTAAACATAAACATACATAACATGAGAGGTCAAAGTTATGATAATGGTGCGAATATGCGGGGAAAAAAGAATGGTGTCCAAAAGCATATTAGAGACATAAATCCTCGTGCATTTTATGTACCTTGTAACTCACATACGCTAAATTTAGTGGTAAATGATGCTGCAAAATGCAACTAAGATGCGATATCATTTTTTGGGTTAATCCAAAAGATTTATGTTTTTTTCTCGGCATCTACTGATAGATGGAATATACTTTTAAAATTTTTACCATCATTAACATTAAAGGCAGTTTCTGATACGCGATGGGAGTCCCGAATCGAAGCAATCAGGCCTATTAGATACCAATTGGTAGAAATTTACGATGCCTTATTATATATTGAAGAGAAACATGCCAATTCACACACTGAAAATAGTTTGCAGACCAAAAATGGTGCCATCGCATTATCAAAAAATATATGCAACTTTAAATTTATAAATTGTCTCATAGTTTGGTATGATATTTTGAGTTCTATAAATCCAGTCAGTAAACAGCTGCAAATGATAGAATTTAATATAACCAGCGCGTTTGATTCCATTGAAGCTGTTTTAAATTTTTTGCGTAATTATAGAAAAAATGGCTTACTACAAATGAAAATAATCGCACACCAATTAGCAGAAGCCCTCAAAATACCTGCAGAATTTCCCAAAGAAACAGATTGCAGAAGACGAAGAGTACCGAAACATTTCGAGTATGAGAGTTGTGATGAAACGCGTCTACATAACCCTGAAAAAAAAATTGAAGTCGAGTTTTTCAATCAGGTAGTAGATAAGGCTATAAATTCAATTGAAGATCGATTTGAGGAATTAAAATATCATGGAAGATTTTTCATATGTATAATAACTCCTGAAAATTTATTGGAAGATTGTCAAAATTTAGAAATTAAACTCACTGCAAACGGCACATGTAGGCCTATTCTTAACAATTATCACTTTAGCACATTTACGATGTTACCATTGGTCCAAGTTAACACATTTGTTATTCAGGCACACTGTCAGATATTATCACTTTAGCGGCAGCTAACTTTCATATCCGGTTTAAACGGCTAACTGCGGCGTGAAGTACGTACGTTATTTGCTGGTATATTATCTATGATTTTCTGACTTCGGTTAAAATCGATCATGTTCGTGCCGCGTTGTCTCTGGTACCCGAACGGCGCGAGCTTTGTTTATATAAATGTTAAACGTCAAACGTAACCAAACTTAACCTACAATTTTGCCAGTCATGTCAATTGCATAAAATATAGATAATATACCTACGTAAAGTCAATTGTCAACCGGACAAAGATTTTGACGGTAAGAATATATAATTTAAATATTACAATGTTGTTTGTGTGTATGGAACAGTAGGTATATTATTTTGTTTGGAATTATTATGCAACTATAGTACAAAACTTTTTTATATTCCAGCACGTAAAATATCAAGGCGTCATCCTGTGGAAGAAGCCGAGAGCACACCATTGCAACCCAGCAGCAGTTGCAGTTAAATATTGTTTGTTTCATATTTGTTTATATAAAAAATATTGAAGAAAACCTTGGTGTAGGAAAATGATTGAAAAAACACCGCAAACATACAGCTTGTCTTATATTTTTTCCTACAATGTTGCCGGCCATGAATAGGGATGTTTCCAACCTTTTATTGGAGAATAACCAGACGAAAGTACTATTATCATACATTCATTATATAATATCTATATATTTTAACTATATCAAAATAGCATTCACCTAGACTAGGTCATCATGACTGATTGACTGCATTCATACTTGCTTTACACTAATATAATATTATGTATGCAGTATGTAAACAAATAATATTTATTTAGTAAGTAAGTAGTACATACGCCTGCCATATCTATACTTAATACATGTGGCCCTCGACTTTCACACGTAATTAGTTCCTCAGAAAGTGTACATTAAAATATTATTTATTTATCAATGGGTGTAATAAAGTTAACTGGTGTTTCTTTAGAATTTTGTTATATATATATAAATAGTCGAATACCACCCTTTTATATATTTGAGAAGGTGACAGGGAACGGAGGAGAGAGTAGCAACTGCGTGGTAGATTACAGTTTTTGCATTATCAACAAGAATCTACATTGTAAGAAATGTTCGAAATAACGAATTATTTTAAAGTCGAGGGCCACCCTACTACGATATCAAAAGAGAGTATTGTATCAGGAGAAATTATGTATATGTGTTGTAAAAAAAATAATCCAAGTATAAAACCATTACTAACAATTTTTATTAATGTTAATATAATACAATATAATTATTATATATAAAAGTATAAAACAGAATAAGTACATAATAGTATGTGCATTATGATAAATTAAGCATATTTCAGTCATTTGTCGATAATAAATTGGATAAAAGGTTAGTTATTTATTACGCCGCATTTATTTAATTAATTATTGGCACCAAAATATCTGTTGACAATTCTCTGTTGAGCAGAATACGCCTGCCTTATCCTATTGGCATTCCAAGTGTCAGTATATACAAATTCAGATGGGACAGGGTCATCTACAAGTTAGATTCGGTATCCTGAAAAAAAAGAGATTTGTTAGCACAATACATGACATACTCAATCCAATGTCACATCAATTTAAGTACCTATTGTTTTCATTTACTTGAACTTAAATTACCTAAATTCTTGTATCACGTTGTGCAGAATACAATATGCATATATTTTTTTTATTTTTGTTGCTTTTTGTTCGCTCGTAGGCATCTAAATTTTGTTTAGAATAGGAATAGGAAATTAGGTTACACCGTTGAGTCTCTCTACCACATTCGTTGAACAGTGGGTTTCTCAACCGCATAACCTAATTTGCCTGAAATGTTTTTAGATCAGTCAATACCAAGAAAACCAAAAGGAAACAAGAGAATAACGAAGATGACCGAGAGAGAAGACGAAAGCTGCAACCGACTACATCATCTGCTTCACGTTCGTCAGCTGAATGCAGAACTAAGATTTCAATGATCACAATCTGTTTTTTGAATATGTTTTCGATTAAATAAATTTGAAACGTTATACATTGTTGTTTCATTAAATACCCACTCATAACTATGCAAAATTTTGATTCCTTTGATGTCTACGGAATACGGGTAAATGTAAAACCAAACGAAAATGTTTGTTACTGGCAGTGCCAGTGGCGAAGGGTGGAGGTAGGCTGTTAAGATCCGCCATAAATAGTGCACACTAAACTTTAAGTTAAAACTCTTTCGTTATGCAATCGTTCCATTTCCAATTTGGCCAGTGATTCGTTAAATAATAAATGTCATCTCATAAGCAACAATAACGACCTCGACACGTTCGCTACCAGTCGAATTTGAATAAAAATGGGGGCCCTGAAAAGGGCCTTTTGTACGACGATAGATGGATTATTGCATGTAATCATAGACGATAAGATTTTTTTTCACGCCTTCTCAGTCTTCTTGGGCAAGAGCACCGCCTGGATATTGGGCAGCACTCCACCCTGGGCTATGGTGACGCCAGAGAGCAGCTTGTTCAGCTCCTAGTTGCGGATGGCGAGCTGCAAATGACGAGGGATGATCCTGGTCTTCTTGTTGTCCAACATTAGCTGCATCTCCTTCGTATATCATATATACGTTTGAATACAGGCAAAATTATTTGGCACATACATGTGGAACGGTGTGGAATGAGTTATTGAGCGCTGAAAACGAGCCTGTCCATTAGATACTGGTATAGTGATTGTGTTAATCGTCACCAAAATAGATGTCAACAATTCGTTGACGAGTAGCATATGCCTCCCTTAATCTATTTTGATTCCGCGTCTCATTATACACGAATTCCGATAGGACAGGCTCATCAACAGGTTCTAGATTCGGTATCCTGAAAAAGAGATGTGTTAGCACATGACAGACTCAGTCCAATGTCACATCTATTTAAGTAATGTTTTCATTTACTTGAAACTTCAATAATTACCTATAATGTTGCATCATGTTATGCAGAATACAACACGCATATATTATCTTGGTTGCCTTCTCAGGTTTATAATGGAGGGCTCTATCCCCTCGAAGGCATCTAAATTTTGCTTTCAACACACCGTTCAGTCTCTCTATGACATTCCTTGTTGAGCAGTGGGCAGCTGTATTGCGAGCTTCAGGTGAATCTACCTCGGCACGTAGAATCGGAATGAGCATATATTTTTCTACCGCATACCCTGAATCACCTGAAATGTTTTTTGGATCAATCAATAACAAGAGGAAATGAAGAAGGACAATGAACAATGACAATCTGTTAATTTTAATATGTTTTCGACTGAAATCAGGATTTAAATAAATTTGAAGAAAAGATCCGCCATAAATAGTGCACACTAGTAAAGTTCGACATACCCAAGAGAACAAAATTTCCAACTCTTTCGTTGTGTAATCGTTCCATTTCCACTTTGACCATCGATTGATTGAATATAAATTGGTCATGAACACTGCCTGGGAATCTTGCACTCACTGCCAGAATGTTTATGTCCATATCACATACCTGCATAAAAATAAATGTCGTGTTAATGAATTAAATTGTTTGTTTGAGTTATTCGTAATGAAAGTGTGGTACTGTTCGGTTAAAGCGGATACAGCGGAAAACGCATTTTGAAGATAGCCGATAAACTGGATTATTTGTTAGGTTAACCTAACCTAACCGAACCCAACCTAAACTAACCCAAACTAACAAATAATCCAGTTTATCGGCTATTTTCAAAATGCGTTTTCCGCTGTATCCGCTTTAACCGAACAGTACCGAAAGTATTAAACAACATAGTAAAATTAATGATTTGTTACCAATTGCACATTTACAGTAAAATTTCCACGGTAATTTTTAAATGATTCTGTCTCCAAGTGTGGCGGGAAAATGCGCACATGAGTGCAGTCAATGCATCCGATGATGCCTGGGAAATGAGCCTTTTCTTGGAATCTGAAATAAAAACAAAGTTTTACCGACACATAATATTGCAGTTCAATCATTATTTGCTTTTTTACTCATCATGTGTATGTTGTTGGTACTCTAGTTATATGTAAAATTGTATAAATTGGTCAGAGGGTATCAACACGACACTAAAAATAATGCATTGGTTGGTAAGTACCACCCTTTGAATTCTGTCACGAGAGTCAGCACTGTTCGGAAACTTCAGGTAAGTACTGCCAAGCACTGATATTATAGCATCGGATACATTTCCAATGCATCTGCTCACTGATGGCTGGCTCATTGTGCAGAAGAAGTCTTGGCCAACCCCTTTTTGGTAACCTCCCTCTGCGTAAAAACGCAAAGTAGCCAAAACCTAAAATTCAAGTAAAGGAAACAAGTTTTTTCAATAACATAATATTCAAATCTTGTTAATCTGTCGTGGTGAATGCTTAAAGATGAAGTAGGTAGGTATTTACATGTGCTGTTGTCAAACTTAATAAATGTATCTTACCCATGATGTTATCTTCCGCTGTCATAAAGTAGGGTTAAGTATAGCTACTAAATGTCGAAGTAATTTGTGACTTTAATTACCTGAATTTGGACAGGAATTCCTTTGGGTATGCCTCTCATCAACACGGAGTCCAATTTGGTCACTATCTCGATCACTATTTCTTTCGACAGTCTGTATAATTGTCGAAAGAACATTTCCGTTACATCAAAAGGATTCTGACTGTCGCGTATCTTCCTTTGCTCTATATTCAGCGCGCGTATCTCTTGTACACGCTGTCTTCTTACTTCCTCGGCGTGCAAATGAATCGCAAGAATAAATGCCATTGCGGTAGAATGTAGAAAAATGATAAAAAAATATTACCAACAGTTATTTGACATCCGCGAAACGAACATTTTATTAGTAGTATCCAATGACGTATGTCTTTGGTAGTATCTATGATTCTAACCATAGACTAATATACTTTTATTCTAACCATAGAATCCGACATCCGTAGAACCGAACCACAAATAATTGTGGTTTGAAACTTTGCATATTATCTTGCATCTCAATTTTCAAAATGTAAAATTGACATATTTTCTCTCGTTCTCGCAGTAGCACGGCACATCGAGGTGCCGCTAACTTTGACAGGGATCCGCCCGCGAGAATAGCAAATGTGTTAATTTTGATAATTTTATCATAATTAGCCGTTTTAACCTTTTAACACATCCGTTTGGATACGTTAGAATAGCCCCGCGATGTAGTATGAAATATTAATGTCCAACCTCATCAATTTTAAATTAATTTGTTATTGGGAAAGTATTATTGACGGATAATTTATGTAGCTATTGTTCTATTATTTCTGTCGCTTTTGATTTTGTTTGATAAATATTGTTTTAAAAAAAAAATTAAAAAAATGTATTCAGTTGAAAATGTCCCTCTGAGGCGGATGAAACCGCTCCTAATTTATTGAATAAAAGTGGAATAAGTACAAAAAATGCGTTTTATTAAATTAAACAACAATACAATGCAGTTCCACCATGAATTGACAGTTAACAAAATAAAAGAAATTCATATGATTGGCTAACGATTTCGCCTTTTCAACTAATAACGAGCCCGATATCGGAATATTACCCGATTGTATATTCTTCGTGACTCACGTGTCTCAATCGAAAATTATCACCATTCATCTTGAATTGGTGAAATGCCATTTCTACCTTTTCCCAATTTTTCAAGATGGTGAACAACGATGAGTTTGGTATGCCGTATTTAATTGCCAGCCTGTTTTAATTTTATCACATATAATAATTTATGTGTATGCACTATAATCCGCCATTTTCGCTAATTGGACACTTGTCTGGTTTTTGGGGTGGCCGATTACTGAGAGTATACTGTATGTACGTACTGTGTCTTCCGCAAAGAAAAGGTAAAATTACTATATTTTCAGTTTAACCGAATGTAGAAATATTATTGAAAATTTTTTTAACAATCCCCTTATCTAATGCGTCAGGTGAAAGATCGTTTTCAGTTTTAAGGCGTGTAAAAAATCATTTGAGAAGTACTATGGGAGAAGAAAGATTAAATAGTGTGGCCATTTTGTATATAGATCAAGAAATTTTAAACCGAATTGACACTGCCAAAATAATTGACGGATTTGCAGGAAATAAAGCAAGACGAAAATTTATTAAAAAAAAGGTTTTTTTTTTAATTTTATTTCTATTACCTTTGTATATTTTATGTTAATAAATTAATGAGAGTTTATATGTATAAAAAATTTTACCGCTCAGGGCCTCCACTTGACCTGATCTGCTACTGAGTATAAAGAATAAGTATGTACAAAAATTATAGCATAGATAAATGGAATAAAGTACCTACCTAAACCGAATGACCTAAGGGGACCTTATTTTAAGAATTTATAAAACAACACCCACCTATAATACTTATCCTTACGTAGATGGAATATATCAACATCCAAAGCGATTCGGTTGAACAGAGTTAATTCTCTCCCAATTGGCATCATCCAATGCCAGGTTAGTAATACGGATGGTATTCGCGAAAGAACTCGAATATTGGAAAAATAATACTTGCGAGGCTTTAGTAAATGATAAAATATTACATTTTTCAATATTGAAGTCCAGTTTGTTGCGCCTGTCCCAATCTAATAATATAATATATTATCTATATCAAGTTGAAGTTGATGACAATCCTTCAAGTTGACAACTTCCATGAAGAGTTTCATGCCATCAGCTACTAGACTGTACTCCAAGAAGTCGATAAATCATCACTGTAGTTGAATATCAAATATTTTAGTATTAAGATATAATTCGAATGCAATTTATGACACATCACATTACATATTCTTTTTAATAATACTACGAGGGATAGTAATTCAAGAAACATAGCCGAATCAATGTTTATTCAAAATAAAATCTTGGTACATTAGTCATTACCAAATAATGTAAGCCAGGCGGGAGCCATTGACCTGTGCCGCTCAATTACTCAAAAACTAATCAATGAATCGAATTGAATTCTAAAAACTTTCTAGCCCCACCTGCAAATAATTGTATTCTTAG
This sequence comes from Rhyacophila brunnea, assembly GCF_057557595.1. Lineage (NCBI taxonomy): Eukaryota > Metazoa > Arthropoda > Insecta > Trichoptera > Rhyacophilidae > Rhyacophila > Rhyacophila brunnea. Next base: position 202,846 of record NW_028233361.1, read on the forward strand.
TTCAATGAAAACAAAAAAGTATGACTGATAAAATTTAGTGTGCATTATGTATGTCGAATCTTAACAGCCTACCTCCACCCTCGCTACTGGTAACAACCGTATCACCTAAATAATGTATTCAGTATAAAAACAAATTTTGAATATTTGAAGTGCTTGTAAATTTTTTCGGTCGTAGTGGATGTTGACATTATCCCTTTCATCAATTTACATTGGGCATTGTGGGAAGTCATTTCCCAAAGTAATTATTATTTGGGTCTTAACTGACCACTGCCATCTCGCGGCCATTAGCAAAAACCGCGCTGTAGATCAGATTCAAACCGAAGGATAATAAATTCTAAGCACAATAAAAATATACAGATGGCAAGAAAAAAATTGTACTTTTGTTTTCATCCATCGCATAGACTAATATAGGTACTTATTCTTGTAAGACTTTCTCTTTTGCGAGATATGGATGTCCACCACTTGCTCACCTAGAGATTGAAGATCTTGGCATAAAAACAGCAAATGTCACAAAGGTCATTTTTTTCAGGAGAGGGTAAAAACATAATATCTTGGTTGTCAAACACATTTTTAATAATTTGACAATGAAGATTCATGGAGGAGCCTTATATGCACTGTATGTATGTAAATAAAATATCAAATTGATGTTTGTTAAATAGATATTTAAAAAGAAATGAATGTGACATTTGCTGTTTTTACACAATTTTTGGACCTTTGTCGTTTTTATAACAAAATTGAAAACATGGAAAAGCAAATAGTATGAATAAAATTATAATTTTATTAAATAAAACAAAAAATATATATTTCTGTTATTTTTTAATCATAATACTACATTTAAGAAGGTTTTGACACATCATAACCAATTATTAAGCTACGTACTTACATGTTTTAAAAAAATTTTCAATTAAATATTTAAAATAAAATCAATCATGTGCATATTACTACTGATTAGTCTTGATCACTCACACCTTCACTGTCTTCTTCAACGTTATCATTTGTATCATTGTCACACGGCAAATTTTCATAAAATGATGCATTTATTGGATTTTGTAAATACTTAGTTAATTTTAAAATATCTTTTTTCTTTGCGCCTTTCAATGGAATTAAGCCATCATATGCTGGCTTAAATGCAATCGTGACTGGCATTTGATGTCTTTTCACTATATTGAATCTATCCCACAGTCCAGAGAAACTGAGATGTTTGCAAAGCACTTCTCCCTTACAATCCTTGTCTATTTTGTACATTCTAACTTGCCTAAGATGAAAATCTCTGCCGAAGGATGACTTAAAGTAAGGCTTTAACCTTTCCCTTACCATGGTAAAAAAATAACGTCCGTTCCCATGCCGTCCACTCAGTGTCCCGCTAGAAATTTGGCATTTTAAGGCATTTTAAAAGCTAATTGATTGCTTCAAAAGGTAAAGTATGTTTTTAAATACTATTTAGTCATCGTTTAACATGTTATTCTGTGTATATCACATGCAATTATCTTATAATCGTGTATAATAATCGGACATCGATAAATGTACGTCATAACCAAACCACGGTGTGTCTCGATCTGTTTTAACTCTTAGCACTCTCTTGGCCAGACAGTCTGGCCCGAACGATTCTAGTAGGGAGCTCACGTGGCCAGGGGGTCTGGCCCAGAGCAGGTATACATTTACTCCCTGATTTATCAAAAGCGCAAGCGAATTCTACAAAATATTATTGTCAACAAATGTAGTTAAACATTATAACATGCAGGATAAACCATCAACTTTACATTAGTATCAACCGTTGGGTTGAATAAATTCATGGAAAAATTGATGTATCTATTCACCTGATTAAATATTTTCATTGTCAAATATTTTTGAGACAGTCTGTCGTAATATCCTATAAGGGGCGGACTTTTAATGCTTTTCCCACTTACAGTGACCATATTTGTTTGTATTATGGGACTAATTTTTTCGCCTTGTAAGTATATTCATATTTTTAGATATTGTTATTGTTATTTATTACAAACAATAATTTCAACAGTGTCTAATCGAACTTTGTCTAAATATTATTAACACGTGCGTCAGTTCTTAGTATTTTTAAAAATATAAAAGGGTACACATTATGTATATTATGCATAATTTTGTATTTTGAATATTCCTCAAAGATAGAAATTACCCAAAGGATTATATTATTTTATTACATGCCGTTCGCCGAAAGAGATTAAGCAGCTGGGATTTTTGAAGAAGTGTAGTTATCCATTGTTGACAATACAATTTGAAAGTAAAAATAAAATTTTAATGGTCAATAATTGCTAAAGCATTTTATGGTTATCTAAGTAGATATATTTTGGAAAAAGGATGAAGTAAAGTAAACAAAATGATGTGTAGGTATTCTGTAAACAAACCCATCGCTGGTGATTGAGAATTTTTAATATTACCTACTAATTAAAGATATATATTATTATAATCTTAGCATTGGTGAGTGGTGACATAATTTTCGATGTTAGTTAAATTTGTTCAAAATAAATATACAGTGTTGCTTTTAACTAACAATAACATTTCTATAATATTTTCATCACAATTTTACATGGCTTATTTGAGTTTTAATATTATAGATAAGTACATAAATATTATGTATCTATAGTTTGTGAAAAACTCAAATAAATCATGTCAAATGGTGATATCGTACACGGTATCTCGTAGATTTTAATTAAAATATCAATTGGATTTGAAAAGTCTGTAATGGTAAGTAGGTACTTAAATGCATATACTTACCTCCTATTCACCTATTGACTATGATTTTTATAAATTATGAAAACCACTTTAAATAGTAACTACCTAATTATTATTTCATCCAATTTAAAACGGTCTGAATTATACATTTTGTAAAACTATCAAAATAAATAGGTATGAATGGACAACTGATATAGTAAACTGTTTCTTTGAGAAAATATATATTAAAACTCTACGCAATCAATTAAATAACAATAGAACATTTCAATAGCATACTACTTGAATGCAAATTATTTAATTTTTTTTCAGTTTATAAAAAAAATGCAAATCCACACCAACAAAATAAATTTGATTATTTAAATTTGAGAGCGTTAGTACACATTTATTTCAACCTTTTAAATAAATAATAAAAATCATAAAACCTCATATTAATTAACGTAACTGAGCTCAATTAAGAAATATACTTACTGAAGTTTCATGATTTATGTTGACAATAGAATATAATCAATCTATATTTAATTATAATTGGCAATAACATTCATTTTAACGATAGAGATTAAAAATACAAACGATAATTAATATGGTCATAATTTATATGAAATTTTATAATCTAATAAGTAAGTGTCCCTACTTGTTTAATTATAGAAAGGTATTATAAAATTAGATGCACAAATAAAGATACTCTTAAAAAAATAGAAGGTAGGTACTGACAAAGGAATTTCTCTTGTTTATACAGATACTGTATGAATATCATTTGAGATAGGTACCGAATCATAATTATCGAATGGGCTTGTAATACAAACCTAATAATTATATTGATTATAATTTTTTTATAAAGATTTCTGATGATGAACAGTTGACTGCGGTAGAACGAAAGTATTAAATCTCTCTTTCATTAATAATTGTTAGGTATACATAGCATTAGTTATTTTGTTAATCTTCTTCTTTTTTTTATTAAGTCAATTACTATTATTAAATTAAAATTGTCTTAGTGATTTACATGGCGATTGACGTTATGTTTTTTGAACAGTTTTAATAAAAATTGTGTTGTAAAGAATAAAAGAACATTTCTTTTAGCTATTTTTTAAATCTAATAGTTACCAATGTTATGTACTAATTTCTTATAAAACTTCTTTATTATTCCATTATTAACATTTTTTCTGAATGTTTATTGTTTCGTAATGTACATATTCTCATTATTTATAAAAATATCAATAATAATTTACAAAAAAATTAAAAAAATCATACTTAAATACTTTTAAATTATAAAAACTCCGTATAAAAAAATATATATGTCAATATATCCTCATACTCTTTGTTAAAACTTTATAGACACGCTGTATTATTTTGAGTTAAACATTGCGCAATGATGGTTCTTCCGTAAAAGAGCATTATAAATATAGTTGTACTAAATAAAATCGTATAGAGTAAAAAAAACACGACGTAAAACACGGTTCAATCTCACAGTATGAGTCTGTTACGCGGAGTCTGTAATCTATTTCGTCCGCGCAAAAGCATGTTGAATCAAGTCAAAACACCAAGCGCGTAATATTATTCCAAATAAAAACGATTTTTTGACATTATATCAGCTGTTTATTAATTAATCAACATTAAATTTTGATAGGAATATAGACCATAAAATGGTCTATCTGATTTACTTAAATAAGATAAGAAAAAACTCACTCATTTTATATGATGAATTTAATAGCGTAAATATTTTAGTTTTTTCGCTCTCCTGAACATTTGTGATTTTAGACTTACACCGGTTTTTCCTGGGGCCGTCGAATTATGATTATTTATAATCTTAGTAGGTACTTTCTTACTTCTTAAAACTTTCAACTTCAGTATTGTCTCGACCATGATCGTAAATACGTGCGTCTAGAACGGTTAAGAAATAATTGTCCAACAGAATATAATCTATTGTAATTATTATTACATTCTAATAAATCCAGTTTAATTAATATAAATTCGTGTTTAATGAAGTTCATCTCGCCGTTCCATAACAGTACCTATTAATAATAATCATAAATATCTACAGTAAATAACGTGATTAAGAAAATAATTAAATAACAATCACCATGGAAAACACCAAAAATAACGATGGTGATTATTTCGATACAAGTGACGACGAAGATTTGTATACTTTTGATAATATTGATTTTGATGACGTTGAACGTGTATATAATCGAAATTCAGGAAATGGCGAAAATAGTCATAGAGACGCGGATAGTGGAAGTGTCATTATCGGAACCAGCGATAATGGATCGTCCAGCGAAGAAAGTGAAGAAGAGAGTTTGATCGGGAGGGCCGTTAATTATCATAATGATACAGATAGTGAAAGCGATATCATCCCGCCCAAAAGAAGGAGAAGTGCATATCTCAGCGATGATAGTGATGAAGAAGATATAAGACCTTCGACACCCATCAATCCAGATACCACCAACCCAACACCCGTTAATCCTACCACACCATGTAACTCAACGAATACATGGTACTCATTGTCTACTATCATTTCACCTAAAAAAATCAACTTTTCTATCGGAAATAGAATAGTTGGGCCGAATATACCAACAAATTGTTTGGAGCCCATAGACTATTTTCAGTTATTTTTTACAAATTCCATAATAAGTAAAATTGTTGAAGAAACAAATAAATATGCAACTTCCAAAATTAAAAGAATTAACCCAGGTAATAATTCGATGTGGAATTCGTGGGAAAATGTGGGCGATGAAGAATTTAAAGCCTTTTTAGGTGTTATTATAAATATGGGAATTCGACCGCATCCTTCGCTACAAGATTATTTCTCCACGGCATTTACAGCGTATTCGCCATTTTTTCGATCTATTTTTAAGAGAGAGCGGTTTCTTCAGATATATTGGATGTTACATTTACATGACAACCAGGGAATCAACCGCGAGGATGGAAGTCTTCAAAACAGAATTAACAAAGTGGATATGTATATGAAACATTTGGATGAGAGATTCCGTGAACACTTCTTTCCGGGAAGAGAAATAGTTGTTGATGAATCTGTCGTGAATTTTAAAGGGAAAATTTGTTTCATGACGTATAACCCAAATAAGCCGACTAAATGGGGTATTCGTTTATACGTATTGGCTGATTCGAGTTGTGGTTATATTTATTCTTTTATTCCATATTACGGGTCACTTACAACGGAGAAACTAATTAGACCTGATCTTCAATTTACATCCAGAATAGTTTTACAATTGTATACAAATCTATTGGAAACTATTCCGGAAGCAGAAGGCTATCACATGTATACCGATCGGTTTTATACCAGCCTACCGCTTTCAGATGAACTATTAAAGTTGAAAACACATTTAACAGGGACGATAATGACGAATAGGAAAAATTTGCCGACAGCCATAAAAAAACCAAAATTAAAACAAAGTGAAGTATTATCATATGGAAGTGATGACACAATGGTTCTTGCGTGGAGAGATAAAAGAGTTGTGACAATGTTAAGCAATTGGCATTCTAACGAAACACGCCTAGTAAACCGAATCAAAAGAGGTGGAATAGAAGAAGAGATTGTTAAACCAGAAGTGGTTATTGATTATACTAAATATATGGGAGGTGTAGATAGAGCAGATCACTATACTTCAACATACTGCTTCCTAAGGAAGACATTAAAATGGTGGCGAAAGCTCTTTTTTTGGGGTTTAGAAGTTTCGGTGGTCAATTCATATATTTTATACAAAGAAAATAAGAACAAAAACAATGAAAAACCATTGAGTCATCTTCAGTTTGTAGATAAGCTAATTAATCAGCTGGTCGGAAATCATAGAGAAGGATTAAAAACAAGAAGAGGAAGACATTCAATAGATCCAGAACAGCGGTTAAATCACATCAATCTACATGTCATTATGCCTGATATACAGAAAAAATATAGGGATTGCGTTGTTTGCGGTTCTAATAGGAAAGAAAATCAAAGAAAACGAACAATGTATTATTGTAAAACTTGCGATAACAAACCGGCACTTCATGTGGGCGAATGCTTTGAAAAATACCATACTTTAAAAAAATATTCTGATTAGTGCAAAGTTACATTGGTTTAAAGTTTAAATCGTAAACTATTTTCATTGTTATAACAACATTTAAAATAAATATCATTAATTAAGTGCATTGTAAATTTTATGTGTTAAACACCGTGTATAGTGATCAAAACTAGTGGAATAGCTTGTTTATACTTTCTACCCAAAATAAATATCATTAATTAAGTGCATTGTAAATGTTATGTGTTAAACACCGTGTACAGTGATCAAAACTAGTGGAATAGCTTGTTTATACTTTCTACCCAAAGATACGCCCCTTTTACGTAAGTAGCCTATAAACAAATCAATACCAGACGTCATTTTGAATATTACAGCCAATAAATAGTTTGCATGCGAAAAAATTTGCAATGAGTCACAGGATAAATAAAAAGAAACTGCTCCAAGAATTTAAGTACCATTTACGGTTATATTACCTGTGTTCTGAACTATGAACATAATATATTGGTAATTAATAGATGACTATACAACATATTTAAAGCATACGTATTACTTTTAGTAAATTTAAGTCCAATAAAGCATTTTTTTTTTTGCGAATCGTACCAAAAACCCATTGCATCAGTAATGGTCATACGAATCGTCAAACACGGTGTCCAATATGTAATGAAGTTTTTTTTTTAATATCAAATTTAGAAAAATGAGTTTTTCTTGTATATTCAGGTACTACAGACAAATTTATTGACATTTTCACTCGCTGTATCAGTATTAAGTTATTATTGAATATAAACATCACAAGTTTTCTACTTTAAACTTCTACAAGAAAGTTCCGAATTTAGATCAGAGTAGCTAATACGTTTTGAAAAAAAATGATCAGAGTGGAAAAGGTTAAATAGAACAACGAACACACGCTGTCATTTCACGGAGAGTGGGGATGGCTAATTCATCCGAAGCAGACGAGGGTGTTGTAAGGTAGAATAACACGTGTGCAGGCGTTCGTTATTACGTTCGCCACATAAAATAATAGATACCTAGCATATTATGAAATAATATTGGCTTCGATATATTTTAATGAACACATTAGGTTTTATTGCTTACATTTTGTCCAATATATAGTGGACAAAAACATATATCTAAATATATATCAAACTCAAAATTTTATGAAAACCTTTTTAGGGCTTCTGAAACTAGGCGCTTCACTTGAAGAGTTAAAAAATACCAACAACATGACGTATAATAATAATATGTATTTTATATTTAACGAAAAGAGAAGTATGAATGAAAAAGTGTGCACAAAATTGTAGGATTGCCCAAAGCGTACCGAAACTATTATGGTTTTATTTCGGCCTGGGTTTATCTGATTTTTAAAAACTATATAACACCATATTATGTAAATTATTGTAGTATTAGTTCAATAAAAACAAATAGGTACGTATGACTCACAATGCACTATTTATGTCAGATCTTAACAGTCTACCTCCACACTTCACCACTGAGAAATAATATAATAGTATATTATTATGTATATACCTACATCAGATTGAGTATGATAATATTTATTTATATAATAATATTATTTGGTAAGTACTTATGAAATTAGAATGATTCAGTAATCTTAATATGAATTTCTTGTACCTACATACAATCCACCGATATTATGGACATATTATTATATATAGTTAATAATAATATATAATATTATAACACAATATCATGTAAACACAACAGGTTCACTATGATTATTTATTTACATATTAGGTATGTAAGTAGGTACCTACTTTATAATTTTATTATTGGTACTTGTAAAATTAAAAGATAAAAATGCTGCAAACACTATAAAATATTTTTTGCAACTGTGTGTCTACTTCATAAACAAAAGAAACTCCACGTGTACTACCTAGTTGCACTTGAATTGCATTTGCTGACTCATTATTATTTTCGGATGAAAGCTATTATTAGTGATTTACGACGACAATACAATTTATTACGGTTCAACCATGGACCAACAAAATAATGTCTCATTTATAATCTTTTATAATTAAAAAAAAAACTAATATAGGTAGGTATTAGTAATATCGTCAAAAAAAGGATATTTTAGAATATCGTATTAACCGCACCGCACCGCAATTTACAAAGCTACAGTTAACTATAGATACAAATATATTATTATTGATGCTAGTCATTAGAACATACCTACATTTTCTGTAGCTGTCTGATTTCAATGCAGGGTATTTATTTAAACGGGTTTAATATTTGGGTTTGAATACAACATTTGAATAGGTAGGTACATCAATATTATGAAATTTATCGCATTGTATTATTTTCCTAAAATTCTAAAACAGAATGAAATAATATTACCCTTGCCAATATTTAACATATTGCATTGCCTAATATGATAATAGTATAAACATGTAGAACATGTGAATACGCCACGCCACATGCTGTGCTGTTTTTATTTAGCCCGCTCGAGAATTTTTTTCAATTGCCTATGTCCCACAAACTGATGTAATCTTTACAAACCTTGTAGCAAGGGTCTGTTTTCTAAATCCGGGAAAAAAGGTTTTATGACTTGACTAGACAATGGTCAATAGCATTGGATCCTTTTCGTCAATTGTTTATGAATAAACGCCACATGTAGCGAAGTTAACACGGTAAAATGAACACTAATAACATTGCGTTAAGGGTTGCTTTGGCGTTTATCGTCAGATGTATTTGAACAATGTATACTTCAAGGTTCGATATATTATGGGAGGCTATAACTGATTGCATTATTCACAGAATTATGTTGAACAAAGACATACATTTCTATCTCTGACTAACAAATGACATTTTAAAATAGTGTCTCATGTTTACATTACTATTATGCGCGTTTCTCTAACGTATATCTTTCTAGATAGCCCTATCACTGTCTTATCAAAATATTGATTAGACTTTCGAAAAATGATTAATTTTACATATAAAACATTCAATTCAACCACCTATATATTTTTCTTTGTATGCCTAAATATTTTATCTACAAATAGCTAAAAGTAGACGTTTATATACATAATAATAAGTGGGGTATCTATGATTTAAGGTCATTTCTAAACTGCGAGACCATCGTGGCAACGGGAGTGTTAACGTATCTTTAATATTTAAAAAATCTTTTTGCTCCGGTTTCTCCAGAATAAAGGGCCCAGGAGTTTTTCTGGCATCCAATACAACTTTATCCCAATCCTCTGGCACGTCTGCAAGGATTGTTTTCCTTGCACTGCTGAACAAATGAAAGTCAGCGTCATTTGGTAAAAATGTGTGCCCTCTGATAGGAAATATATGGATGACTCGTTCAATTTTTTTTAATACATGTACCACCATATACCAAAACCAAATCATAACAAAATTTTTGTTTTGTCCAGCACATCCGTCACTCAAAATATACAATGTTTTCGTGCCTGCTGGCAGATGGTGGTTTATGTAATGTAGTAACAAAGATGTTACATCATTTTGACCTCGTTTGGCGAATCCTTCATGATACGTGTACATATATACATCATTTCTGGCTAGGTCATGTATCCCAAAAATGTAATACCATAGCTGTCTGGAATAAAATACCGCATTTGTTACCATATTCGGTAAAGGCAAATTTTGCATAAAATCAAACGATATGACTGTGGTATCACTTGAACCACTTGCGAGTTCTTTTAATCTTCGCTTCGTTGTAGTAAACTGTTGTGCTTTAGCCAGGTGAAGTTGATAATCTATCTCAATCTTACGTTTTTCATCTTCAGAGAGATCGGGTAATTTCAGTTTGGTTGTAACTGAATCACAGTATGAACACGTATCGCTTCGAGGAGCTCCAAATGACAAATTATATCTAGTTGTAAATACTCTGTAGTATGTGTCATAGTTTAGTTGAAGCCTGTATTTACTTAAAAACATCTCGTGCATTTTCATAATAGTCAAATTTTCCGGAAGATACCTGACATTCTTATTTTTCGCGAAAGAATAATGACTTTGACGTGCCTTAAATGATTGTATATGAATGTGAATCAACTGAATCACTGATTCAGGCACTGCTCTTGGGCGATTTGGATGCTTTCCTCGTTTGTCCATAGGAGCCGAACCCGAAAATGTGATGTTGTCTTGAATACGTCGCAGCCGGGAATGCGTAATACCATGTATTGCCACAAATGCCTTCATACAGACTTCTTCGTTAATACCATCAGATGTAGATCGTATCTAAAGTAAATAAAGAGAAAAAATAATTAGTTTTTCAAACACATTATCATTAGGTATAATAGGTGTAATGCCTAATTTGAATGTACATTTTTTATTAATTCAATGAATACTCACTTTATATTTATATGATGCTGAATGCTTGAATATACCATGATCATTGACATCATTTATTATTATCGCAGTATTTTTTCTCGGACGTCTTCTCTTGATCGGTACTACTTCTATACATCCAGATATATAGCCATCTTGTTGATTTTTAGAATCCATTTCATAAAAATTCTCAAATATTTCTTTCCGTAAATCTTCATTTATTTTTGTAAAACAATGAAACCTCTTGCACCTGGAAACATAATAATCAGTTAAGTACAATCCTACATAATATACTTTATTACAATCATACATACATTTACATAAAACAACATAGTAAATACAATGCTTTGCATTCGAAAGAAGTCATAGGTAACTTCAAAGTAATCACAGCCATTGTGAACTAAATTTAATCACACAAACTATTCAGCATGGTAAATATTTTAGTACGTATTAATAATGTATAAGTTTTTAATTGAATATATGTTATGAATACATAATTATTCCTACCTGCAATCTTCACCGATAACTTTTTTTGAGAGTCGTTTCCCAACATGATTGACATGATCACTTCCCTTTATTTTGGCGGTTTTTATTAATGTTTGCTTGGTTTTATTAACTTTTCTCTTACGAGGCGTTTCGGATGTCTGTATCCTATTACATTCCATGATAAAATATACAAACAATCGTTAAGGAACTTCATAAAATGGCAATGCCAATGACTGAACGAATGAAAGATAATTTTGACAGGTCAGGCACTAACAAGTATGGAATGTATACTAACGCCTAACGCCGCCTGGTGATAAAAGTGTGGAACTACTGGACCTTTGTTGTTTTCAAACAAAATTCCTTGGACTATTGCTGTTTTTAGAAAAGTGGCATATTTTTGAGAGCGGATTTGAGGGACTTACGATTTTTTAAAAAAATATATCTTTGCACAGTTGTATGTAACCATACACAGGGAATATAGAAATGCAATAAAATTAAAATGGAAAAAAGTGGACATTTGATGTTTTTATGCCAAGATCTTCGATTGAAATACCGAATTATAATACTAATACCTGTATTTCAGTATTTCCTAAATATCTAACTATAAATATAATATATTATATAAATCTCTTTAAAATATAAATATTTTATACCACCTACCAATGCTGGTCTCCAAGGCCGTTAAAGAGCAACGAAAGTAAACTCGGCAAAAATTACAGTCATGTTTCATGTGAAACCTTTTCAATTTTGTTTCCACTTTTAATTCTGAATATAGATATCGGTATTATCTGATTTATAAAACCGATATTTCGATATCTAAAAATACTGGGATAACGGTATTGAAATCTCTAGGTCCACCCTCTCATCCCAAATAACACATTGTAAAATAACATGTGATTTTTTTGCCAGACCCGGGGCGCAAGACATTACAGGCCGACACTTAATCCGTTCAGCCATCGTGGCTGTCGTTGGTAGTTAATATTTACTTACTTAGGCTTAGTATCATAAAAACGTATGTCCATTTTGCATAGTTTACAGGAGAACCTGGAGAACAAAAACAAATTTAAAATAATTACAAGATAAAAAGAACTTTTTTTAAATTTTCTGTTCAATTATTATGCTCAATGTGCTCAAACTTGTAGGTACTGTGACACCCCCGTATGGTCCCCATTTGGGGATGTCTTTGTGTATCTGGAGACGCCCGAATCGGTATCAAAGCCAACAAATAATAAAGCGCTGATTACGAAAATAAATAATGTTAAAAGTCGGCCGGCAACATTGTCTTTGACCGTTGGAGATATGCAACGTCGCCCAAGAAAAAAAACCGTTGGGAATGATTTTTCAAGATGGCGCGCAGATCGCGACAAGCAGCAAAATCGCGAACGCGTACATTTCGCCCTCCGTAGAATTAAATTATTAAAAAATGTAATCATATAGTATAATAAACGTAAATAAACTCGCCGCTTCCATCACAATTCCGGTGCCATAATTATCCACCTTCCATCCCGAATCCAGACGAAAAAAAAACACAAAGTGACAGTTGAGAAATTCTCTTACCAAAATGGAGGGAAGTGATAGTACCTACTTGATATGAAGTAAATAAAAAACAAACAAACAAATATAGAATACTGAAATGTCATTTTTATTTCCATAGTAACGCACGTATATATTAATAAGTAATAATTTAGTTGCTAGGACCACCCACTTAGCAACCAATAATAGTGGATTGGATTACGGATTTCTTCCGAAATAACTTTTCATACAAAACAGAATTAACTGTAAATAAATTCAATTCTACTTAAAGATGGCTAAAAGTATTAAAAGAATGCATTGGCATCGTGTTCTGATATATTCTAAAAGTTTCAAATATCTAGCTAGTCAGGAAGTTAGTTAAAAATCGATTGCGAGATTTGTACTGGATAAACAACCACCGGACAAATAAAAATACGAGCTAATAACATTGTAAAAATATATTTATTTCTACCAACAGTTTATTCTGAAACTAGGAACCTTTTAAAACTCATTTAATGCTGAGGCGCGTTTGCATTAGTTGGCCATTAGATATAATAAGCATGATATTTAAATGTGGTAATTAAATATTAATTAACAGGTCAGCGGTGATTGTGTTAAGCGATGTCTTATTGTTTTTAGATATTTATTAGTTATCTATGAGGTATCATTTATTCTAATAAAATTATATACTCACCTATCGATTTATTAAAAAAAAAAAACTTTTAAAAGCGGTTTGTGGAGATTCGTTTTTTTGAAACTACCAATTATGTATAGCAGATTAAAAGGGAGGCGTAGTAACATAAAGTTTGGAAACCTTACTAAGGTCCAACTGATTTACAAAATAATCCTATGGCAAATAATTTGCACATACGCATACGATAGTAAAAAAATATTTTCTAATAAACTGCGTCTAAATTTATTTTTTATCTTTTTTATTGACGAAATTGCAAGGTTTTATGTCCCTCCTGAACATTTTGACAAAAATGGTTCTTCCGCGGTGTTGAATTTACATAAACGATATTATGTTTGTCGTAAGCAACAGTAATAATCATAGAATTACACTTTCACACTAGCAAGAAACTAGGCCCGATTTATTAAATTATAAAATTAAACGCATTACAAAAGTCTACTTAGAGTAGCACCTTGCCATACAGCCGTTTGTGCGCCGAGTAACCAAAGTAATACCGAACATCATGGCCCCCACATGCTGAAGCGGGCCCCCAGGCCACGATGTTTGGCGGGCCCCCAACCTATCGTTAAGGTTAAGGGCAGTGTGGTGTTCTACAGTGGTGTTTCCCAGATGACATACCTGCGGAACTCCAAGGTTCCTTGTAAAATAAAGGGTATAATGTATATTTTTAGCGATTTTTCGTATTTTTAAATAAATCCGCTTGGATTGTCGGCAGTCAGCGTCATATTTTGAAGGTCTGATCGCGACCCCCTTTTGTGATAGCTAAGTAACATGTGAACGTTCGCAATGTTGGATAAATAGTCATTTTTATTAGTCAAGAAACACACTAAAATTAATTATAAAATAAAATTTTATCCGTCTAATAGCGCCTAATATTTTTTTTTACTATTAGAAGAAATTTTTGGTGTGTGTATATCTCGCTTAACTGGTTGACCTGCCACGCCGGGCCCCTCCTCAGCCTGGGCCCCCAGGCTAGAGCCCTGTAACCCCCCCCCTTTTGGGGGCCATGCCGAACATAGATTAAAGATGTACATAATAAGAAAATTGGGTCACTAAGTAGACGTTATTAACTTATATACAAATTATTTTTTGATAGATATATATTATTTCACTTGAATGTAATCGTGTATTGTGGTTGTCCATTTGCCGACGACATTCCAGTTCATCGCCAATACACATTTGATGTTTCGGTTACGATACTTTTTAAGATACTATTCAAGTGCTCAAATACACAAATATTGTTGGCTCTGGTCCCCTGCACAACCGCTGGATAAATGACGTCATATAGCGGTAACCACGGGCCACTAAACGACTACAGGGACGCACTAAAACTAGATAGACGAACTCATAAAGTTCAGTAGATGTACGTGGCAGCGAAGAACTAGGACCGAAAAACTGGAGGGGCTAGGGGAGGCCTTCACTCGGCCTTGGATTGACCCCGGCTGATGATGATTTAATATTTATACACAAATTCAAAATTTTCACTTTTTTTTTTTACTAGGTAACAAATCTCATACCACACCAAATTTATTTTATGTGTTCCTATTATTATAGCCATAGAGAGTAGTTCAGGGCAGCTAGTAGATAGGCACTATGTAATATAATTTTATATTGTGTGTGTACCAAACATTTACCAGTGTTTGTTTTACTTAGTGAAAAAAGGTCAGTAGTAAAAGTAAGTCAACTTATAATATAATCAAAGTTAACTTGTTAAGTAAATAATTTTGGCACAGTTCGGTTATGAGGAATACAGCGGAAAACACATTTTGAAAATACCCGATATACTGGATTATTTGTTAGTTTGGGTTAGTTTAGGTTAGGTTACGTTAGGTAAACCTAACAAATAATCCAGTATATCGGTTATTTTCAAAATGTTTTTTCTGCTGTATTCCTCATAACCGAGCTGTACCATATTTTTTCCCCGACCCTACCATAAAAATCAATAATAAATAATTATTATTACGGATTCTATATCCATGATTGCGTATATATTGCTTTTGAAATGAACTTACGTTGTTTGTCTGTATGCGCGCCAGGCTATATTGAGAAGTAAAAAATATCCAGCTTAAATTTCGCTTCAAGTAGTAATAAGATCGTCAAAAACATTTTCCAGGTGACATAAACAATAAGACGAATTATTGAGTTCGCTTCGTCTCCTACTAAATATGATAATATTAGATTAGTGATTTAAAGATTATCGGTGTTGACAATTTTCAGCATTTTAAAATAGTCAGAATATACAAATAATATCGCTCCCAATTATATTCACGTTTCATTAAATTAGGTCAGGAGTAGGTACGTACCTTTTTTTATCTCGCGTAGTTAAATTACTATTCTCCCTCTGAGAATTATGAATGCTGTAACAAAATTGATAACACTACCATATAATGGTTTGAGTTTAATGATCAGAGTCAGACAAGATAGCGTCATTGGTTAGTTTTTCTTCATCGTCCTCTTCAACTTCATAGTGCATATCACGGAAGATGGCACTTTTAAAATGGAACTCAATATCCGAATGAGAATGGTTGGAGTAATACTCAACTCGATACGGAATGTCTGAGACTTACGGTACTTGGTTAAAATCAAATACTTACCGTCTATTCAATGAATGTACTTTGATGGTGCTAACTAACCTAACTAGCAACTAACCGTGACACCGTACATATTCTCAGCTAACCTATTGTATGTAGGTATAGTAGTAGATATAGCTTTAGAAGTACCGAGGATATAAGAGAGCAGACCATGCAGTCTCTCATATCATTGAGAGAGAAGAAACGGTGTTACATCTGGGTCGGCCATGTGCTACGAAAGCCTGAAGAGAATTTCAACCTGGCCTGCTTGTCTCATGAGTCATGACAACCGAAAAGGCTGAGAAATTTCCCTCGTAGATGCCAAGTCGCAATGGCCGACCGGTGCAACTGAGGATCGGACCGACTTGAGAAGCTCTTCCCTTTCAACTGACATATGGGGACACTCTTCAATTTGCCACATAAGCCAGTGGGAGATTCCATTAGGCCAAGCTAACAGAGCTTCGAGGCCAAACCACCGTGTCCTGATTTTTTAATGGCATCTATGGAATTTTTTAATGGCATCTATATGACAATGTAAGTATGTATTTCATATTTTATGTTAATACACCTTGTTTGTTAGTATCGTAGCAAATAATAGCAACACATGCTAATGGATTTAAGTTTTGTGAAGATGCCGAAAGGCGAAACCTGGGTCGGAAAAAAGACTCAAATGGAACAGTATAAAATTCAAATTCCATCAAGCATACACTCGGTTAATACCGATACAACTGCCAAGAACGTTTGTCGTAACATTTTAATTGTAGCCTTGTTTGTATAACGACTGCCTATGTACCTTTATCTAAATAGGAAGCCAAGTTATTATTCAACGTTTTTATTAGGTCGTATTTTTATTTGTCCGGTGGTTGTTTATTCAGTACAAATCTCGCAATCGATTTTTAACTAACTTCCCGACTAGCTAGACATTTGAAACTTTAAGAATATATCAGATCACGATACCAATGCATTATTTTAATACAGCCATCTTTAAGTACAATTGAATTTATTTTCAGTTAATTCTGTTTTGTATGAAAAGTTGTTTCGGAAGAAATCCGTAATCCAATCCACTATTATTGCTTGCTAGGGGTCTGGGGTAACTAAATTATTAATATATACGTGCGTTACTACGGAAATCAATATGAAATGTCAAAATGACTTTTCAGTCTTATTTCTATCAAATACAATTTTTTTGATCGTTTCAGCTAGTCAAGTCAAGTTTATTTATGATTCAACAGAAAATTTAAAAACGTTGCATATAAAAAGTTGTAATTATTTTAATATGTATTTGGTCCGGTATCGTATCCCTGACTGCAAGACCTATAATGATACAATGATGTGAGAAATATTCACACACACACATTATAAATGAAAATTACAGATATATATGTACTATTGTTTTCAAATTAAATGCCAGTATGTCATATAAACTTAAAGAGGAAGGACCTCTGACATATTATAATATTAGTGAACAAAATAAAATAATAAAAATTTCCCTCATATATGAACGAGTGTTAAAAATTGTGTGAAATGAGTTTAAATGGAGATGATCTAGAGATGGAAAGCGTAAGTAATATTAATTATTATACTCATAGACTTTATCGTTCTTTAATGCTATGTATCTTTTTATTAATTTATTCTTTAATTGAACTGGCGAATTAAAAGGCGGTATCCGAAAGTAAGGTGGCTTAAGAATAAAAAAGGTGGCTTATTTTTGTATAAATGTAGGCATAAATAGTTTACGCCCACAATAGCCGAGCAACTTAAGCGTCGGCGGCCGTATAATGTCGTGGGTCCCATGTTCGAATCCTGGGTCTGGCAAATACAAAAATTATTCTTCAATTTGTGTTTGGAGTTAGAGTATGGACCCAATAGGTTGAGCAAGTGACTAACATCCATTTTTCGTATAAAAAATGAAAATGTGTTAATACAAACCTCTACCCCGTGGAGGACCATATGATCGTATTAGGATCGGACATGGTTAAAAGAATAATTAGTTATTAGAAAATATTACCCACTACTGTAACTGTAACTGTAACTGTAACTGTACTGTTTTCAACTACTGTAACTAACCACAAACGTAAAAAATAATATAATATAATATAAAAACAAAATTAGTGACCTATTTTATTTTTAGATATTGGAGAAAATATTCGTTTTTTGCACTTGTTTTAAAATCACAAATATTTTTAATGCAACGAAAAATATTCTTGCCATAGATTTAGTACATCAGGAAACACAACAAATAATCAGTTCTGTGATAACACAAAATATTTTTTTCCGACCATGTCCGATCCTAATAGGATCATATGGGGATCCACCGGTTTGTATTAACAGATTTTTTGATTTTTACGAGAAATGGATGTCAGCCACTTGCTCAATCTATTAGGTCCATACCCTGACTCACACACAATTTGAAAAACAATATATGTACTTGCCAGATCCAGGATTCGAACCTGGAACCCACGGCGTTATAGTCCAACGCTTAAGCAAAATATACTGATATTTTTTTCTCAAAACCTATCGGTATCTAATAATAAAACTATCCTATTTCACACAAAATTATTATTGTCGAAACGGTCAGTGCTTTTTGTAACTACAAATAATAGAAGTCCGTGAAAGGATCTAGGTACGTAATAAATTAGTTGCAAAGCAGATACTAACTTTAGTCACTGTCTATCAACGTCGATTCTTTAGTGTTTTGCATTTATCGATTTAATGTAATTAAATCTATAAACATAATTTTAATTCATTTTGAAATAATACACGCGTTATTTATATTTTAATTCTATTCAGGACTTGCTGTTTCACACAGATCATCATTTAAAAAATAATAGGAGTCGTTCAACCAGTCAATTGAATTTATTATTTAATCAAAACATAAGATGCTATTAATTATCGACTGTGTTTTGGCAACGTAATATATTATAATAAGTATAAATTCAACTTTAATTTTTTTAAATTCAATGGCCTGTCAAATATCGTCCACGATATGAGAATAAACCCTCATCCATATCATAATTTTTCGGTCAAGTAATATTTAACGATAAGATAAAAGGTGGTACCTACCTAGGTGGCGTATTGCATAAGTGTATTGCATAGATTAAATATTTTCATGGCTGTTAATTGCACAGGTAAATTATTCACAATTTTACAAACCTGTCAGCGCCACAGACCTCTGCGTACCAAACATTACTGCTGTTTGAGGCTAGGTTTCGTGGAAATGTTTTAATTTTCAGTAGACGGTGTGTATGTCAATTTATGATTGTATATTTATCTGTTTAAAATATTTTGGTTTGTAGGTACTTATCTAAAAAAATTACAGACTAAACATAAAATAGGAGGCATTCTAATTTTGTTTCAGGGCTGCACGTCACTGCTAAAATGCATTTATTTTAAGGTATTTGTGTGTTTTCACGAGATATGAACATTTGAAGTAACAATAATATTATCATTATATTCCCAACTCTGTCGATTGGATGATTTTTGATGGGGGATTTAGGCAATATGATATTTGGTATCAATACATACATATTATGTCCAGTAATAATTTATTATTAATGTCAAATAAAACTTTCACAACTCAAAAAAGGAGTAAAATGATATTGATGCGCGTGTTTGAACATGTACCGTTTAAAAAAAAATAAAAATAAATTCGGTTGGGTACATGTTCAAACACGCGCGATAACATAATTTTACTCCCTACTTTAATTATAGTTTGTCAATTTATGGCTACGGCCATATGTTGTAGCTTAACCACTAGGGAATGACAAAAGAAATGGCGTATTTCAAAAAAACACTACCTTATTCTTAGGTCAATAATTATTATAAATCAATCATTATTCATAAAATGTTTATCACACTTGAATGGTCAAAGACATAGCTTATAATAAATATCTTTAGAATCATCTTCAAATGTGTTAATCTTGCCGATTTTTTGATTAATAAAATGCCTAATTCTTGTCAAATTTGGGATCACAGAGATTATCAATATAATTTTTTATCGTGAATATTTTACAAAAATTATCTCGTAATAAATTATGCTAATGGTTTTATAAATGCGTTTAAAAATTAATAAATGTAAAAAATCCTAACACCACTGCACAGTTATGTACCAAAATATGATATATTTTAAAACATTAGAACGAGAGGTTTAAAAGAATACTATTTTATGTAACAAAAATACTTTATGCAGTCATCAAATGTTTAAAATAACTATAAAGGATAATAAGGCTTCAAAATTATATAAATATATAATCTACAACGTTTAAGGAGTGTCCAGGATCATGGTTTAAAAATACAATAAAAACTCAATTTTGACCTTCGACGAGCATGTCCCCCCCTTAATATGTGTAGTTATGGTATCTCTTCGATTATCAAGCATCGCCATATTATCAACAGTTTAATTTATTCTAATAATAATTGTATAGTTGAGGGATTTTCCAACATGCTGTCGTCAAATAAAACAATTTCTTTGAAAAAAAGGGTCACTCGAGTAACCACACAATGAGACAACCATTTTTTAAATATTTTTCTATTGTAGGTCTAACTTCTTTATTCATTTTAGAGTGATAACACCATCTTTAGGCACCTATAATTAATTGGATTGCAATAACTTGCGATGTTATTTTTATCTCTGTAAAATACAGAAATCAAAACACCAATTTTCTTAAGCTTACTATTTCTGTAGTAATGACGGCATTACCTACACAACTCAGCTTTAGGTACTGGTGAACAGACCCAATGGGATGGGCGATTGGCTAAGCATTCCTCTTAAAACTCTGTTAATATAATTAGGTACTTATATCTGTTTGGAAGCCCACATGCGTAGGGGTGGAAATGATAATTTCCATTCTTATATATTTCTATTTATGTACGGCACCCACCGTAGCCTAGTTAGTATAGCGCCTGTTTCTTGTAGGACACGGGTTCGATCCTGTGGCTGGTAAAGCATCTTGTTTTTTCAATGCTTGATCTAGTGCAAGGATCTAATGGATTATACGAATGGCTAATAACCATTCCTCATAATATTTACTTCAATATTTCGTATAGTATTCCATTATTCCACTATGTAGTCGTCTCATACACTCAGGAGGAAAAATTGTAATTTACTTATACTTAAATAGAATTTTTTATAAATTTTGTTTTATATCTCATGCGTTTCTTTAAAATTTGTTTATTTTATTTTTACCTGTGTAATTTATTTTGAAATAAAAATACGGTACATGTTCAAACACGCACGTTAACATGATTTTACTCCCTACTTCATTTATCGTTTGTCAATTTATGGCTACGGCCGTATGTTGTAGGTTAACCACTGGGGAATGCCAAAAGAAATGGCGTATTTCAAAAAAACACTACCTTATTCTTAGGTCAATAATTATTATAAAGCAAACATTATTCGTAGAATGTTTATCACATATGAATGGTCAAAGACATAGCTTATAATCAGTATCTTTAAAATTATCTTTAAATTTATAAGTTTTGCCCATTTTTTGAATAATAAAATGCCTAATTCTTGTCAAATTTGGGATCAGAGAGATTATAAATATAATTTTGTATTGTAAATATTTCACAAAAATGATGTCGACATAAATTTTACTAATGGTTTTATAAATGCTTTTAAAAATTAATAAATTCAAAAAATCTTAACACCACTTCACATGGACGTACTAAAATATGACTATATTCTAAAACATTGGAGCGAGAGGTTTAAAAGAATACTATTTTATGTAATAAAAATACTTTATGCAGTCATCAAATGTTTAAAATAAATATAAAGGATAATAAGGCTTCAAAATTATATAAATAGATTATCTACAACGTTTAAGGGATGTCCAGGAGCATGCTTTGAAAATGCAATAAAAACTCCATTTTGACGTACGCTGAGCATTTCCCCCCTTAATAAAAAACATGATTACATACTTAATACTTTTAATTATCTGTAAGTATATCTAAAATACGCTGAGCATGTCCCCCTTAACCATCGAAGAAAATTGTCGTAAAAGTTTAATATTAACGATTCTACGGGGAATAAAGAATTACGAAAATACGTCGTGTCGATCTTCTCGCGTTAAAAAAGTATCGCTGCAGCGAGAAAGGTTTTTGAATACTTTTTGAATTGAGAAAAAATGTTTTTTCACGATTGCTTCGTATCGGTGTGACCGGCTGTACTCACACACATGCAATCTGTCTCGCTGGCGTGCGGCGAGTTTACAATTGTGTGGTGCGCGGCAAGACTATTATTACACGATAATAAGGCAAGACTATTATTGACAGGATAATAAGGCTTCAAAATTATATAAATAGATTATCTACAACGCTTAAGAAATTTTCAGGATCGTGCTTTGAAAATGCAATTAAAGCTCCATTTTGACCTACGCTGAGCATGTGGGCCGTTAACATATCGTCACCGTTCAGGCAAAAGTCACCAACCCTAAAAACATAGTTTTGAGATATCGCAATTTGAAAGTTTGAAAATGCAGGAAAAATCAGATTTTAATGTTTTTAAGGTTTTATCTACATTAAATTATTTTCTCATGTCTTCTTAATAATTTCTTTAAGGTACTTTTACTTTTTGATGCTAATTAAAACATCTGGAAGGTTTTAAAGGAGGCAAGGTAGCTCAAATTATGGTTTGGTGACTTTTGCTTGTTAATAATCTGAACAATGTTAGCCAAAAGAAGCATCAGTAAAACTCACCATCCATAGTATAGTGACTTTTGCTTGTATATTTATAACGAAGGATTTTTTTTTATAGAGTCAATAATGTCTATTCACCTATAATGACTTTTGCTTGTTAAGATTTTATCGAAAGTCATTTAGTGAAAAACAAATAATTCGGATTTAAGCAAAATTTTACCAACTAATGTACCGAGGTGAGTTTTGCATCTTAAAGAACATAATTTTACGCTTCGGGTGACATACTCAACTCAAAACTGCCATTTTCAGGGTTGGTGACTTTTGCCTGAACGGTGACGATATAAAGTATTTTTTTGTGCTGTTTACATAATTATTGTCGGTAGGTACCTACTTAAGAATGCTGTATCTACATATCTTTAGGACTATTAAAAAAGTTATGATAATAAAAGACAAAATAATAAATTGTTGGTCACCCTATTTTCAAACAATAAATCATACAAAAAAGGAATGAATTACACATTTTTATTGCAGTGTTATTAAAAACCCTAAATAGGCAAGTAGTATGTCTATTGCATTATTATTTTAACATAAATGCCATGTTTATACATTGAAGTAAGAAGGCAAGCAATGCAAGCAATATCTGTTTCACCATGCGCTTATCAAAAATAAAGATTTTCCGCAGGCTTAAGGAAGGCTAAGGGTAAACCGTTGTTTTTCGGTATTATACTTCGTGGTTTATACTAACATCGCAACTTGAATACAATCTTCAACAGCGATTGACTAAATACGTCTTATAGATCATAGTTTCTTAACCGGTGGTCCGCGAAGATTTTTGGGTTGGCCGCAAAAATTTTCTGCAGTTCAAAAATAGTTACCTAGAAACTCAACATTTAAATTGGGGTTGTATTATACCTATTTCGATAATTGTTTCAAAAATAGTGTAAATACAAATATGTATTAATTTATTCCAATGTTGATGGTCCGCAAAACATATTTTGATTTTTTTGTGGTCCGCGGATGAAAAAAGGTTAAGAAACATTTATCATAAACAGTGATCAGTGTGATCACTGATCACACTTACAACAAGTTATAAAAATAACGACGAGAACAATACAATTATGTATCTACCTATTTTAGTTTATTGCAAACCTTCACAGATTATCATCGTTTTTATTTTCTTTACAGTTACAGGAATGGGAGCACCCTATTAGAAGCATGCTGCAATTCAGAGAAAAGGAAACCGTGCCAACAAATAGACATAGAGCTTCCATTTTTTGCGTGATCTTTATCGTGATTATCACAATCATGACATTTTTTCTAGCCATTGGGTATTACGCAGGAAGATTACTTTAATAGGTAGGTATATTAAACATATTTATGTTTATATATAAGTATTTCGGAAAATATAAGTTAGCAATTTGAATATGAAAAAAGAAAATGGAAATAATTTCATTATGAAAATACTGGAATTAAACACGTAATGATTTTAATTAACTGTTTTTTTATTCAACGAATAATTCACAATATTCAAGAATGTAACATTCTTTTTATTGAACATACTAAGTACCTACCTACATAATTTTGAAAACACATAATATAACGAATAGAAAGATCTTTTTTGAAAAAATACGACACCGCTCTCGGGATTTTTTTCAGAAAAGATTTTTTCTATTGGTTAGGTATATATTTTCTCAGAAGTGTTTTCAAAACTATGTAAGTATGCTTAATAAAAAGAATGTTACATTCTTAAATCTTGTGAATTATTCTTTGAATAAAAGAAACTGCTAATTAAAATCATTACGTGTTTAATTCCAGTATTTTAATAATGAAATTGTTTCCATTTTTCTTTTTTCATATTCAAAATTGGTCACTTCCCTATATTTTTTACTGAGAGTTAAGTAGCTGAGTACTAAGTGTTTTCAAAATTATGTATGTACCGATGTAATGGTTTGTTGAGAAATGTATCTATATTATAGCGCATGTACATTCTGGCATCAATAGTGTGTAAATTTAATTAAACTATTGCTAAAATAACTGTTTACACGAAAAAGTGCTGACTGTCTCCCCAATTTCATTCTTCAGGCCTAAGCGAGACTCGTTGTTGTAACTGTATGGCGCTATTTGTAAAAATAAAATTGGTAAACGTGAAAATGCCCTGCGTGGTGTTGTTCGTTTTTTCCGGTAGCTTTGCTACTATCGTTCTACAGCGCAACCTCAGATATCGCACACATTTAATGTGTCTCGTGAAAATTCAGAAGTTGCTGAACCTTTTTGATCAATGCATTGAATCTTGCATGATAATACGTGTATACACGTGTATTTTCTTGTTTTGGTCGTGATAATACGTATCTACAACTGTCAGCAGTAAATCAATTCACGTCTGTCAGGGTCAGGCATACGCGTGACACATAGTATTGTGCCAATGTATATTATTTTTGGATCTATCAATCAATATACGTGGGTACCATGTTCAACAATACATGTTTAAATACTAAGTAATGGCAACTTGAATGATTGTTATTAATGATTTGGAAGAAAAGACAGTACCAGTTTATATGAACTGGTATTAAAATTCTAAGTGATGTGCACTTTGCAACATTCCGTTTAATTTAAAACTCATAAAATATGTACTATTATGTTAGGTGTGATTCCCATCACTTCTAAAGTCTAATGTCATTATAACATATTTGGATATTATAACAGATGCAGCGACAATATACTCAAAATGTTTTTGTAGCCATACCATACCGAAGCTAGATTTAATATAAATAACAACAGGTTGTACCTACACAATAAAATATTTTGGAATGATCTATGCCATTTTAATTGAACATACATAGCATTCAAACTATAAACTAAACTAAATACTGACAAATGTGTATATTAACTTTTCGAAATCAAGATCTCCAATAATTATATTCAACTATAATATTATGTCAAATAGATTACTGAAGCGTCCGTCAGAAATTAAAGATCTTGGCACATTGTTTGACTCACGTTTATCATTTCGCTCACACATCACTTCTTGAACAAGCTTCTAGGATTCGTCACGAGACAAGCCAAGCCATCCAACACACTCAATGTGTCGTTAGTACAGATTATTCTTGAGTATGAGTCCATCATGAGGTCATGATATGGAGTCACTATGAGGTTTCCAATAAGCTTATTTTAGAGCGTGAAAAAATTCTTCGATATCTTTATTTTAAAGTTTATAATTATTTTCCTTTTGACAGCTTAACGAGTATTTTCCGAGTAACTTTCTTCAAGGCATGCTCGCCTTTCATTCTCTTGAAGCTCTTTACCTGCTCTCACGTGGTATAGTTTCCAATCCCGATATTCTAGAAAATTAAAATTTTTATTAACGTCAGATGGCAGTATAATTTATACTATCATCTGACGTACAACTAATAAATTTCGTTGAAATCGTGATTGGCGGTCATTTTAAATCAATTGTTGCATCTTACCCCATCTTCCCCTACTAATAGTTACTACAATAGTTACAACTAGTGAATCCAATCCCGAGCCAAAATCTTGATCCTGGGATTTCAGGATTACGATTTGATGATCCCGGGATTGGCATTTTTTCAATAGTTAATATAAAGTTTCTATATATGTACGTACAATTACCGTTGATAAAATCGGTCAAACATAAATTTAGTATAATTTACACTATATTCAATCTTAGAAATACATAGGTTTAATGGAGTAAATAATATATAATATATATAAATAATAATGTGAAAGTAAAAGAGTTTTATTTATTTACGAAAAGATAACAAAATACAAGTTCAATTAAAATAAAAAATAAATAAAAAATACATTAAAAAACATGGTGGAATCACTTTGTTAAGCATTGTTTTTTCCAATCTTTCTCATTTTTATTAATTTATGTGAAAAAATAAAATGAATTGGCAACACATGGGTAATAAATCAAACTTCATACAAACTCGGCTTATTTCTATTGTATTTGTAAGTATGTTATTAAAAGTATTTTTCTGTCATATTTTCGTTTTTATTTTATTTTCCATAAAAATTGATCAAAAAACTCAATCCCGAAAGTTTCGGTATTATGTTTTCTAATCCCGGGATTCATAGGTGACGAAAATAGTTTGGGATCCCGGGATCGCGGGATTGGAATCCCTACTTACAAGCTTATTTGCTTCCAGAACCAGCCTGCCTCGTGCTTGATTCGTGACGTATTCAACAAGGGCTCTATCGAAAGGTGGTAAGTAGGTACGTAGTAATATATACTATTTTATTATTATTACAACGTTTTTATTAGCTCGTATTCTTCTTTGTCCGGTGGTTGTTTGTCCAGTACAAATCTTGCAATCGATTTTTAACTGACTTCCCGACTAGCTAGATATTTGAAACTTTTATATACCAAATATACCAGAACACGGCCAATGCATTCTTTTAATACTTTTAGCCATTTTTAAGCAGAATTGTACTCATTTTTAGTTAATTCTGTTTTGTATGAAAAGTTATTTCAGAAAATCCGTAAAAAGTAAAATATTTTATATTATTTTTTGCTAAGGGGGTGGTCCTAACAACTAAATTATTAATATATACGTGCGTTACTGTGGAAATCAAAATGAAATTTCAAAATGACATTTCAGTACTCTATATTTGTTTGTTTGTTTTTTATTTACTTCATATCAAGTACAAGTTTGAGCATATTGAGCATAATAATTCAATAGAAAATTTAAAAACGTTGTACTTATATAAAAAGTTCTTTTTATCTTGTAAATATTTATCTTTAATATTGCGTATATTATGTATGTATGTACATACATCTCAATATACGCCATTAGTCCTTATATATTCTATAAATGCGTAAGTACATAGAGACTTGGTGAAAAATTCGTATGTACCTATGTAGAACGGAATATAATATTAATAGGAATGATGTAAATGCGAAAGTCAGTCACCATATATAGACGAACACTTTGAAGGCAGTTTTAATTTAATTTATCCCATTAAACGCAAGAAGGATAAAGTCCTCTGAATGTCCTCAAATATTTCCAATATTGAACTCGCATTGCGTTTACGTGACAAAATTTAATGTGTATTATGATACAGATGAAACTAATAAATATAGATACTAATATATTCTATATAACATGTCTAAGTTTATCTCATATTTCGCCACTCTCGAAAATCGTACCTTCTATTAGCCACGCCCAAAAGGTAACAAACGCACTTTTTCTCCCCGACCATGCCCGATCCTAATAAGAACATATTGGCCTCCACAGAGTGAAGTTATGAATTAATTAACAGAATTTGTTTTTACGAGAAATGGATGTCAGCCACTTGCTCAACCTATTAGGGCCATACCATGACTCACACACAAATTCAAGAACAATATGTGTATTTGCCAGACCCAGGACTCAAACTTGGGACCCACGACGCTATAAGCCGACGCTTAAGCCGCACCTGCCCACCATTATAAACCTTTAGTCATTTGGGGATACGTTTTTTTACATCTATCCACTTTTCATTCTGAAAATCTAAGACTAAAAAATAATGGATATTCCGGAACACGCCATTTTTAAGGGATTTTAGTTCTGGTTCGATATTCTTAAGATTCGGAGTCAAGGGTTCCGGTACCAATTTCGCTTCTTCCCGGTTCCAAAAAGGTTCCACGTTTCGTTTTCGGTTCCATTACCAGGCCTAGGTATGTCCAGTTGATCAAGACTTCAATGCCAAGCGCATTAACTCTATCCTGCATGGATAAGGTTCACATCTAAGTTAGGTTGAAAAATTGCGAATCGTACTCTGCATTGATACTGCCCACATATTATATGTATAATATAAAAAAAATATCTATTTGTATACAACAAAAGGTTTCCATTCCCTTTTTAACACACCTCCACAAACAGTAAAGTTTTGTGTGATAATACAATACGTAGATAAGCC
This sequence comes from Rhyacophila brunnea, assembly GCF_057557595.1. Taxonomy (NCBI): domain Eukaryota; kingdom Metazoa; phylum Arthropoda; class Insecta; order Trichoptera; family Rhyacophilidae; genus Rhyacophila; species Rhyacophila brunnea. The sequence goes on from NW_028233361.1 coordinate 231,681, forward strand.
GACGGATTCAAAAAATAATCGGGTTTCAAAGATTATTTACCTATAAATATTAAATTTCCTGTAATAATATAACATAGCGGCAGTATTTTTTTTCAAACGGAGATGGCAATAAAGGATAATTTAAGGAGACTGCTTACTGAGACGCATTATTTCCCGCAACGTGATTTTTGTGATCAATAACATTTTTGTTAAAGATATCAAATATCAAATTGGCAAATAGCTCTCATGAATTTATATTAAAGCACGAATAGAATGTAAGTAAGTGAACTAAAGTTAAAAATAATGTTGCTTCCAATAAAAATCTTTAAAATACAGTATAATCCTCCATTAATGGGGTTGGTCACAAATTTTCACCTATACAGAATTCACCATCAATGACATAATAATGTAATATTCTCCATAATTTGATGTCTCTAAGCAAATCAGAAAATGCACGACTGTCACTCGCCCGAGAGGCCACTGACTTTAACATAATATATATTATATATTATTTGAATGGATGGTAGAATTATCGAGCGTTTAGTCAGTTTAGTGTAATTATAAAAAAAATGTCAATACAGTGACACCGGAAAATATCCGGGAATTACGCAATACTAAGCCCAACATGATAGAGTTCATTCAAGTTGATTGTTCCATTTATAACTTCTTGCAGATATTCGACATGGTCGATCACAACATTCATTTTCATGAAAAAACTAATTATATTATCGTATCGATGTCTAAGTTACTCGTTAGATCTTTTATAAATCATGTAACAAATCGTAATGATTATGACGTGCGATACGTATGCATTTCCGACTTTCCGTTAAAACTTAATTTTTAAAGTTAAAGTTTTTCATACATAAAATCCTATTTTGGGCTTTCAATAAGAATTTATAAATTTTATCGCAAACAAGCTATTTATAAATCGTACTTATGTCTTAGATATAGTAATGAGATATTAAAAGCTCTGTTTTGTTGATTTCAGAAATATACTTTCATTTAATTGACAAGAGAGCAGTGAGCCATGGCAACGAGCTGCAGAAGAACTGTTATGAGATGGGCGCTGGTGCAGAGTAGGTATAGGATAATATTTATTCCTAAGTTTTAAATGTATAGAATCAATAATTTTACCCGAGATTCTTCGCGATGTCTAAAGATGCTTTTCTATATAATACGGCTTCAAAATTATATAAATAGACTATCTACAACGTATAAGGAATGTCCAGGCTTATGCTCTGAAAATACCATAAAATCTCCATTTTAACCTACGTGGCGCATGTGGGCCCTTAAGGAATATTCATTCATAATTTACTGCCATACGTTGTACGTACAGAATTTCAAAACGGCCACTTTACGTTGATTGAGACAGGTAGAATAATTATTAGTAGAGGAATCAAAATATCACGTGTTGTCGTGTCGCTAATAATTATGAATAATTGACAGTTTCGCCACCTTAAAAGTTATTCCAATTATTATAAGAATAAGTTTAGTAAAGTAGAGTAACCACTAACAGTAACGCTTTTGACCATACTGGAATATCCATCACGAGTATCTAACGTCTCTTCAATCGGTCACACCCAGCCACTCTGTATGTCTCTTAACGTTCTTTACAACAACCTATACTAAATATTATTCTGTAACGTTTTAACATGTTACTCAGCAATCAGCAGCATCACTCGTCAGCCAGTGCGGTAAATTTGACCCCTCCCCCTCCCAAACACACACATACAATTTTTCATTAAAACTTAGGTATTGATTGATTTCGTAATTAACGTACAAAATTATCATTTTTACATGATTATGAATATTTTGTAAGTACAGAAAGCATGCATAGAAGCATTTTTATTTTTATAGCCAATTATCAATAAACATTATCAATTAATACTTTGACTAGATCGCAACCAGATTTTATGCGCTCAGCGATCTCGATCCTATTCTTTCGTTCTTCGGATGTTTCCGTCATTATTTTCAAAAGTCCACCTCTTTTCAAATTTTTCAATTTCGTAATAGCATCCCGACGTACTTGTTGACTTAAATGCATTTTAAAAAGATACAACGTCCATTCAATCAATCCACTTCTTTCCAGACGTGAATTCTCCTTGCATATTTACTGCGGATCATTATGATGCATTTGACCCAATCATCTCTTACCGAATGAACAAATATATCACCAATGCTTACTTTTTGCGAACGCATTTAAGATGGCATTTCTGTTTCGACGATTTCAGAGAGCCATTCCAATTTCAATTTATCGCAGGATTTATTCTTAATTATCGCATTTGAAATATGACAACCATTCCTTTTGGACATTTTTAGGGGATAAGTTCTCTATAATAATTATTTCTATATATTAAGTATGACTGTACTACATATATGTAACTATGCAAGCAATCGTATTGTTCACTTGAATTGTTTGTTACGCACACCGAACACACATGTAGTTATTACTAAAATCTGGCAAAGTAAACTTTCTTTTAAAACATTTTTGTGTGAGGACTGTGCGGGGGATAAATACATGTGTGCGGACACATTTTGATAGGTGTGCGCGCGCACACGCGCACGCCTTACGGGGAACATTGATTATAATGTATGCTACTTGAATTTTTCGTGCTTAATAATTTGGACGCTGAAGACGCACATGCGCGTAATGACCAGGCGGCCGATCGATGTAATTAACGTGCATTTTAAAGGTGCTAATTAAAATCTCATTATCTTCTCAGCAGCGAATGCGTTAATCAGGCTTCGGGTATGGTCACAATACAATACCAAATCTCGATTGCTGAAATAAGATTTCGGCAAAATAGTCATGCGTTGCAACAAAAAACTATGTACTGTCACACCCCAGAGTATCAGCCTTCTGCTGACGCGCAGTATAGATCATTTTGGCGACCGAATCATGTACCGTGACCTCATAGTCAACTGCACCATCGAACTTCATGCTTCAATTCAGGGGTTCACAAAGCTTTTCGCTAAAGGGACAATTTTGAAAAAAATATTTGGTGGACCGCCCTGCCCTTTCTTTTGTAAATATTTTCTGCAAGAAAAATAAAAAAATATTTCACTGTGTAAACTTAGGTACCTATACTTAAATACAATATTTTTCACCATGTAATTTATGCAATTGCTTGTTTGACACTAAATCATGCCATGCAGGTGATAGATTTAACATAAATCTCGCGGTACGCATCAAACAGTCAGACATAATAGGCCCGCGGGATACACTTTGTGAACCCCTGATTTAATCTCTTAATTGGTTGATTATAAAAATATCCATTAAGTCCCGCGACTTACCTGGACGGATCTGTCAGTGTGCGCCGCGAAAGATATAATGCAACCAAGAGGGCTATGAACAGCCAATAGGTATAAATATTAAATACTAATTATAAGATGTACATACTAGAATTAGTAATAATGTCATGATAATAATATATAAAAATAAGTAATTATATAAATAAAACTAAATGAAAATGTAAGAGTGAGAGGCGAATATTCTAAAATTCGAGTATTTAGATAATCGCAAAAATCAACCAGAGTGCTGTTTTTTGTAATTAGAAGAAACGTATTGAACTTCCTTGAATATTAATGAGTGAGTTAGTGGATTTACACTATTTTTTTAAAAATATATACTCATAATAGTCATAAAGCTGTAGACACACTGCACACTATGCTAAATAGATCTGCCTGATTGGTTAGAAAGGCCTTGATGACAGAACTCACATTATACATTGAACATTTTGAGCTATGATTCCAACAGTCAACTTTGTCAATAATTAAAGTGACTCTTGACCAACTATTTTTATTTATAAAGAATAATGCTCTATATAATCACTTGGTATATTTAACTCAAAAATAACTATATTGCAAAATGTGAGTTATTACTCTAGGCAACTCAAATTATTATATGTTGCGATGCGAGAGAGATAGCGACGTAGATAGGCGTCGTATCATTATTATTTTGTAAGAATTGTTATGATTTTAAGTTTTACAAATGTAACTTGTAATAATTATAACTGTTAGCACGTAAAATTTTCATTGTAATTGTTAAACGTGAGAGAGAGGGAGTCAGCACAGGGAAACAATGTGTGTAATTTTAAGGAGCAGCTAGACCAGTGATCGCCAAACGGTAGCTCGCGGCGGTATTTTCTGTAGCTCGCGTAGGATATTTTATCATATTTATAAATTTAACATGACATTGAAAAACTATCAAGCTGTATCGTCGAAAATTTGCAAAAAGATGGAATTCCATCAGAAATGGAATAATTGATAGAATTTCAGTGTGATTTGTCGATTAAAACTGTTGCCTCAACTATAGAATCTATATGGCCTTTCGTCCCAACAGGAGAGTATCGAATTTTAGTTCGAATTGCGCTGAAAATGAAAGCATATTTTGTTACACCTACTTTGTGGATCAACATTTTCCATTGTGAAGGTAGTTAGAAGTAAATATAGAAACGGACTCACAGATGCACATCTTGATAATTGCGTTCGGATGAGATTGACAAGGTGCTCACCGAGAATTGAAAAAATGGTGGAGAAAAGTGAATGCCATTCTTTTTACTAATTATTATTTTCACTTTTACTCACACTTATTTCAAGATATTATTCAATTATTATTTTGTTTTAAAATAATTAAAGTACGCATTGTTTTATTGGAAATCCGATGTCCTAATTTATTTAAGTAATTACATAATATCATGTAGATATGAAACGGTAAAGGACGATTATAAAAAAGTATAAAGAAGGAATATGTACCTATAAGTAGCTCACCAGACAAAATCAATTTGTGAAAGTAGCTCATATCCTTATTCAGTTTAGAGACCACTGAGCTAGACTAACTACTAGTACTAACTTGCTCTTGGCGAGGATTGAATCGACGCGCATTCAACGACATTCAACTTCACAATCCGCCCGCCGGATTTATAAATATTAACCAATCAGACATTATGATTTAAAGCCTCCATCTTGTTTATTATTGTAAACTGTCTGTCACGTTGACAGTTCGTGTGTGTCATAGTTTGACGATTTAGCTTATACCATCGATTCTCCAATGGAGCCCCTTTTAGGAAGAGGACCAATAATGGTAACTATTAACGAATTATCCCGTGTTGACTCAACTCTTATAAGAAAGACATTCGCTAATTTAATTAATAATAATTTGAGTTTTTTTTTATTTTGGATTTTATAATTAATGTGTAACGAAATTTTCTTTCTTTAACATTTACTTTTCCGTTCCGAATTATGGAATTAACAATGATAATATATATTATGGTGAAACTGTTTCGGAGTTTTCTTTTTATCGATTATTGTGACTTTTGTGAAGTTCCACCCTACATCCTCAGAAATCTCCCCCACTTGATCCAAAGGTTAGGTGAGCCACCCTCCCTCTTTTATAGAGCACTCTTAATTTGTCAAGAATTCAAAGGGTTGGTATTACTGACAACTTCGCAACAGAATGACAACGATTATAAATACTAGACAAAAAATAAATACATGAAAATAATATTTATTTACATTATTTTTTAATATTTACATATTATTTAATAAGTAGGTACCTAATATAGATTATGTATGACGAGATAACAGTTTAAATTCTTAATATGGTACCTATTTAATGAAGTTCAACGAAAACATGTTGGCTAATGAAGTAATTAGAATAGAAATGTAATATTATGTATGAAGACAAAATTTAATCATTGTATTGAAAAAGAAAAAATACGCTTTACTACGCATAAGCCGTAAGCAATATAATATTTCCCTCGTGATTTTTAAGTCGTACATATCCACAATTGTATTATATGAGGTACGTTTGATAATATGCCTTTGTTTTTTTTTTTTTTTTTACCTAGTGCGTATTTATTTTGATGTCTTTACAAATAAAATCATTTCACAAACATAAAATTTGCATAAACTTATTTATTTTATTTGAAACGAGTTTTTCTAGAAGATTTAAGTAAGCTTATTATTTTGATATTTTAAATAAAATTAAGTATCTACGTCATGCAAAGCAAAATTGTCAAATAAATACAATACCCAAAATATATCATTTTATTTCTTTGAGAAGAACGAAAAACCTTCCTACAATTAGGTTTGTATTTATCATTGCCGTCTGTCCTCCAAGAACTCTCAACATCTTGAGTGACTCGGCAACCACCAACACTTGAACGATTCGATAAAATTATATACCTGCCTATTTTCAATAAAATAATGTTATTATTCGGTTAGTAATTATTAAGATAATATTAAATACAAAAGCCGACCGTTAAAAATTTAACGCAATTTAGGAAGCGCCTCAGAGAATTGTAAAAACTACTATGTCGTATCTAATTTCATGCATCCAATTGTACCATGTAGGCGCAGGACGCTGGTTCGAATCCCGCCAGGCGTCATATTTTTTTAGTGGTTATACCTATTATAATATTATTTTCCGTGACGTTTTCAAATTATCTATAACTGGTATTTACTTTTCAAATCTTATCCAATTTTAAAGTTCTTAGAAGAAATTCTAGGTCGGCCGTTCATGACGTATGGTAGTTCCTTCGGCATTCAATATAGGTTCATAATATTAGATTAGAGCATGGTATAGAGAATATTAGAGCGGCTCTCGTGGTGCAGTGCGTAAAGCGCTGGCCTTCAATCCCGAAGTTCTGGGATCGATTCCCGGTAAGGTCAAAATATATTTACATAATCTTGTAGGGGTCATTACCCTACCATCTGCACGAGTCAATTTATAATTACATGTACCTTGTAACATAATATTGTGAAACAGCAAAACAAGCGATTTATGTGAATAAATCAATTTTTAACAGAAAGCTAATTTAGCAAAATAATTATATTAAATAATTATTTATAATTTACAAAACATCATGATTTGCACAAAATTGTTTATATTAAGAAAATCAATCGTGCCTAATAATTAAAAAGTGCTTAATTGTCTAAAATTAAAATCAATTATTTATAATTTACAAACAAGCTATGCATTGCACAACAAAGCATGATTATCAAAATATCCAAATAATGATCAGCATTTTCTATTGTATCGAATCTGTATAAAACACTCAATTACATGAAATCAATTGTCAGTCAGTTATCAAAGACATAACCATAAGGTTATCGTTCAACTTCGCCCGGTCGACTTCGCAATTCACCAGAACTCCTCACGTGATTTTACTCAGCTAAATTATAAATCTGTAAACTTACCTGTAATAATTAAATTGACATTTATTTGGAAGGAGATAATAAAACCAGGGTTCATTTCATTCACGCATCACTCTTCTTATTATTGGAGTCAAACAAACCTACCCTCCGGTTCCTTATACCATCTCACTTCCTCAATCTAATATGTAAATTCCTCAAGCCTGTGAGTTTTATCATGGTTATTGTGTTTCACGGCCTGTTCTGGTATTTAATAAAGAAACAAATACAAAAAAATACCGTATACCTAAATAAATACCTAATACGATGCAATAGTTATCTTATGAAGTCACGATTAGGTTAAATGCTATAATGTACCTACAAAACAAAGTAACCAAATAACTGGCTCTTTTTTACTGTATGTTAGGTTAATATTATATGAAGCATATTTATTGGAATTGTGTTAAGAATCGTAAGTTTTTATCAGAATTAGTGATTTTAGGGAAATCGAATGTAGGTACCTACTTGCCAATTATTAAAAAAGTTTGTTCGGTGATCACTGTTGTGTAATGTGAAAATATTGCGATAACTTTTTGAATTTTCCAGATCTCCTCAAATAATATTATAATGGATGATTCGAGTGACCCTTAATACTTGTTTCAATAGGCTCTAATATGATAAAGTACCTACCTTCAATTTCCATAATTTTATTTTTAAAAAGCTCCCATATATTATACCTTCATCCTGCACTGCGCGATCTTACGAGCTTGGCCACTGAATACTGTTGAGAATTTAAGATTTTTTACGTGAAGACTTTTTTGAAGACTTTGTTCAAGGCGCCAAGTTTAACTAATGGTGAAAATATACATATAATATTATTAATAATTTTATTGTTTGTGACAAATATAATTTCTTCTGTTTCTTAAACTCATTGTTACGATTTTTATAATATTATAAATAATAATTAATACATTATATTATTAGATTATTACTTATTAGGATTATTATGATGTAGATTGTAGACTGTGGGTAGAGTAATAAGAATGTATAAAACAAAGATGTTGATAGGTATGTGTTTAATAAATAGGTGACAAATTCCTTTATGAAAAAACTTTTCAAAATTTCTGTCGAATTCTGTAAGCGGCTCATATATAAGTATAATTATTGGAGTAAGTAATCATCTTTTCCTGACATCCAAAGCGTTGGAGCGGAGCTCGAAGCAGGAGCACGGAGCACTGGGGCAATGGGATTTTACCCAGAGCACCGAAAATTTGTAGTGCTCCACTTCTCCGGATGTATTTTTTATTGTTAAATTTTCGTCCTAAAATCCAATGAAAATAGTATATTTTGACACTTTGCAACACTGAAATTATCTGAAATATGGCAACACTACCGAGTGATAAATAACCTCACTTTTTTGACAGAAGAGGCAAATAACGAGAGACGGTTTGTTGTCGTTTGCTTAATAGAATTAATAATGAAGATTACGATTTTTTTTTTAACATTTGTATACATATAATACTTTTTACCCGGAGCGGAGCAGATCCTGGATCGGAGCCGGAGCAAGTATTAGGTCCCGGAGTTGAGCTGGCGCGGAGCAACTCAAAAAAGAGTCCGCTCCAACGCTCTGCTGTCATCATCATTAACTTAAAAAGTATAATTAATTAGTTGAGACGGATACTACAAAAAATTTACAATAAAAGAGAAGCCTCTGGTCGAATACTTGTTGTCGAAGGAGGTACAAATTTTGAAGGGTGTATAATAGGTTTATGTACATTAATTTATCACTATTACTTTTTAATCTATCTATAGGTACTGAGAGTTTATTATTAATGGTTCAATTGATGACATCCAATTAAGCAAACACCACAAGAATGGCATATAAAATTACTCTAGAATGACCATCATGCTGTCATGGCTTCTGCAAGCTGTCTGTTTGACTGACAGACAATTGGCACTAGGTACGGTACCTACTTAAAAGATCATCGCCCCCACAAGAAGGGGGCTGGCAGGGCTCTAGCCTGGGGGCCCGGGCTTAGGGAGGCCCAACGTGACGGGTCGACCAGTTAAGTGAGATAAACACACACCAACAAACTTTCTGTAATAGTTTAAAAAAAAATAGGCGTCTATTTCTTTTAATTTCTTTTTATAATATGTGGTTGTGTGATGTAATTTAATGTGATGTTGGAATAATTGATATAATTAAATGATAATTGTGTTTCCTTGCTGATACTAATGGCTACTGGCTACTTAATCAAATATGGCAACGGATCACATGTTACTTGGCTTCTTGGCTACCACAAAAAGGGGTTGAGGTGAGGTGAGTGCTTCATAATATTATGATGCCGAGTGCCGACAATTCAATATGTCAAGTGGATTTATTTAAAAATACAAGAAAAATCGCTGAAAATACATCTAACATGGAACGCCCTTAATTTTAACCTTGTAGAATACTACTGTATAACATCACACTGCCTCTATCGTAAACGATAGGTAGGGGTGCTGCCAAGCATACACCAAACAAACGCGTGGCGTCGCGTCGATAGATGAATCCTGGATAAAGCGCTCTCATTCCTCCACATCAATCGTTGAACCCACGTGGGATATTTATAAATTGACGTTTCATAAAAATTCAATTCTATAAGGAAAATATCCAATGATATGACATACATACAGGTACCTATGTATCATCTCATCATCATCAGCCGGGGTTGATTCACTGTTGGAGTTAGGTCTCCCTTAACTCTCTCCACTCTTATTGGTCCCTACTTCTTTGCTGCCACGTACACGAATTCGTCTATCCAGCAGGTTTTAGGGCGTTCCTGTGGGCATTTAGTGCTCCTCGGATACCACTGTTTGACGCCATTTATCCAGCGGTTGTCCACTCGTCGAGCGAAATGTCCGGCCCAATGCCATAGGTATGTACACCTACCTATTATGCATATATATATAATATATATTAGCAGGGCAAACAAATGAAATTTTAGCGTTAGACACATCCGTGTGTCGAATACTTAACTATAGAAATACTTTTGAATGGCCAGTGACGCCCCCCAAGTGATCTCCAGAAATGAGAGCTACATTATTAGTGTATTAGACACTATACATTGTTCATGTGAAAATTTAAAACACCCTCATAAAAAACCTTGCCTATAAATATCCGAGTCTGCACATATAACTTTCACTATTTCACAAAAAGATAAATGTGATAAATCACATTAATTTGCATACATTGCGATAAAGGTAATTTTATTACTGTAAATGTGTGTTCACGTTATAACATGACACACATTCACAACGCATCTGCAAGCGGCTGCATAATGTATTATTATATAAAATAAAATATTAGTAGATATTGTATGTAACTGAAAAAATTATTTCAGAAACATACGAGTGTATTTTGAAAAGTTATCCACTTTGTTAATTTTTTTGTTAAATATCCACTTTGTGTTATGAATAAAGGGCGAATATGACATATTGGGCCTTTTAAAATAAAATATGTCCTAAAGTAGTGGTAAGTGTTATGATGTACGGGCGAATATACGATATTCGCCCTTCCTGCATATCCACCTACATATCAATGTGACTATTAATTGTTAAATCAAAATTGTCGAGTTCGCCCAACGTCACTTTACAAGCTGCTTGTCGGCGAGTTTAAAAGTGGGCGAGTCAGCGAGTGCGATTGTGATGATGACACACAAAACTTTCCACTCGCTTAGAAGCCAGCAAGATATTGATTTGAAACCATCAATTTTGGTACTATTTTGACAGGACGTATTGAGTAGTTCGTATTTTTACCGGCTGGTTTGCCACTATTGCTCTACAACGCAGACGCAGATCGGCTCACACGCCAGCGTGTAGCGTGTAAAGTTGCCTGGCAGTCAACTTTTATCGATAGATTGTTTACAATCTGCTTGTTAACTTGTTCGATGATGACACTGGGCGACTTTACAGGCAGATTGTAAATTCGCCAACAAGCAGCTTGTAAAGTAGCTCAATGTCATCGAGCCATTAGTGATAAAAGAATGTTTTAGTTGACAATTTGTTAAACAATCGTTTGAAATATAGTTATTTGCTTTTTCTACTAATGCGTCAATTACATTGAGCTACTTTACGAGCTATTTGTTGGCGAATTTAAAAGCGGGCGATTCAGCTACTGCGATTGTGATGATGACACGCAAAACTTTCCATTCGCTGAAAAGCCAACAAGCTAGCGACTATTTTGACAGAACGTAGTTCGTTTTTTACCGGGAGGTCGCTACTACGCTCTACTGCCCACACGCCGGCGTGTAGCGTGTAAAGTTGACCGGCTTTCAACTTTTCTCGGTAGATTGTTTACAATCTGCTTGTTAACTTGTTCGATGATGACACTGAGCGACTTTATAGGCAGATTGTAAATTCGCCAACAAGCAACTCATAAAGTAGCTCAATGTCACTGATGCGTAATTGAACAGCATTTGTATCAATATTAAGTATTCATCGAGTGATACAACATTCTTTACCTCAAAATGAGCGAGATGTAAGTTTTCTAGTTAAATTTTTCGTGTTGTACAGTTGGTTTCGATATATAATATACATTAAGATAAAATACCGGAAATCAGGCTATGGAAAGAAAAAAAACAGCTGAGAGCCGCTGGAAAAGAGTATAAAATTGCGGCGGGAAATGTTGTTCAACAAAGGAAACGATTTAATTTTTTCTGCAGAAAATGTACATATTATAAATTCAATGATAGATTTTTGGGGAATTTTGGAAACTCGGTGAAAACGATGGCAACCAAGATGAACGGAGACAATATATTTCAGATAGTATAACTATTGAAAACCCCAAAAGGCAGCGTGTAAACAATATTTCACACAATTTTATTCATTTTGTATCTCCAGTCCAGTTAATTTGTCCTTATTTAACAAAAAATAATCTGATGTTCCATAACTATTTTGATAAGGTATAATATGCCTTTTAAGGACAAAAACACTCTTAATGTTTACTAGAATATGGTTTTGATTTAATTTAACTTTCACTAATATGTTGTTTTGTCTTGTAAAAGTTTAAATAACATATTATAAACATAATAAAATTACTTTCCTTATAATTATTCCCTAAGAAACCCACATATCTAAGGGCGAACGTGCAACTGTTCCGTATTTTTTATCACACATAAAGGGCGAATATCCATTTAAAATGATTTTTCCGACCTTTTTATACAAGTTTATACATTTTTTTTATATTATCAAGATAGTAGTTTCTCTGAGCTTTATTATGTATTTGTTAGAAATTTATAATTATCCATAGGTAATTAATAATTAAATGTCAAAAGTTAAAAATCCTCCTGTAAAATAGCATTTTGGTTGATTCGCCCTTTTTACAAAACACCGACGATATGTGCATACTTATATATTTGTATTTGTATTCACATTATTGAAATTTAATAACGTTTACACTGTCTCTGACGGTTAGCAAGTTATAAGCATATTATCGCTTTTAAGAATAATGAATTAAATAATATCCATTAGTGACGAAGAATCGTCACTAGGTGATTATTCTGAGCTTATTTTAAGAATCATGAATTAAATAATATCCATTAGTGACGAAGACTCGTCACTAGGTGATTATTCTGGGCTTATTTTAAGAGTAATGAATTAAATAATATCCATTAGTGACGAAGACTCGTCACGAGGTGATTATTCTGAGCTTATTTTAAGAATAATGAATTAAATAATATCCATCAGTGGTGAAGACTCGTCACTGTGGATTATTCTGAGCTTATTTTAGGAAAATAAATTTAATACTATTTCATATTAGTAACAGACTCACAGAAGCATCGAAATGTCAAAATAATGAAATAGCTGTCGCAACATATTTTTATCTACTTGCTGCGCTGCTTCGTATATTATTACCAATACTATAATAATATGTTGAAAGGCTGTAATAATCCGTACATAAATTATTTATAATGTTTATAACTACCGGCAAAATCTTTAAGCAAATAAATAAAAAATGGATTTATCAAAATTAAAAATCCTACATTATCTTATTCTAATATACTCGTAGGTTTAATTATTATTAACTTCCAAGATGGCAACGCTGATGGCTTATAGCGTCGTGGGTCCCAGGTTCGAATCCTGGGTCTGGCAAGTACACATATTGTTTTTCAATTTGTGTATGAGTCAGAGTATGGAACTAATAGGTTGAACAAATGGCTGACATCTATTTCTCGTAAAAACAAAATCTGTTAATACAAACCTCCATTCTGTGGAGGCCCATGTGATCTTATTAGGATCGGAGATGGTCGAAAGAAGACATTTTGACACGTAACTTCCACGCCAACTGGTGGATCATCATGTAACTTAGCTGTAGTGCAATGTTTCCCATGAAACCTATCCGGCACCCCCCTATATATGATGAAAGCAGATATTATAATGTTTTGTTGTATTTTTTCCTAGTAACTATTTACAATATCAATAAAATACGTTTTTCCATGAAATGTGTTAAATTAATAGGTCACACCACAACTCAATTAATGATATTCACCACACATAAAACAGGTACTCAGGTGATCAGGTGATCAGGTGATCAGGTGACAGTTAATCTTGTTTTATTTTCATAACTTTATTCGTAATCCTAAAGATATGTAGGTACATCATTCTAAAGTGGGTACCTACCTACAGAAAAATACTTTTTATGTTAATTAAATATGCAGCTAATTTCACAAAAAAAATAATAGGCAGGAATACCTGATCAATATTTTAAATTGCACATTAGATGAACTTAATTGATTTAACGTATGCAATAGGCATTCTTATTTCAAAATAAATCACACAGGTAATAGTAAATTTTAAAGAACCGCATAAGAAAGAAAACGAAATTCTATTTAAGAAAAAGTAAAGTACAATTTTTGCTCCTAAGTGGACCGTATGAATTTTCACCCCTACGCATATGGGCGTCCACATAGATTGTGTAAGTAAGTAAGGAGTTGTGTAAGTAACGCCGTCAATAATATAAAATAAAAAATATTTTTCTTTTTAATGGTTTCAGATACCTACATATTTATTAATTAATAGGTACAGTTAAAATTGTAAATTATCAAAAAAAAATGTTTTAAGTTGCAAGTTTCGAATTTTTTCACTAGGTGCCTCTGATAGGTAAAGACATCGCCTTAATGGCTTGGCTACACTTCCATTGTCACTTAGTGATATCTACCTGGTGACTGTATTCACAAGTACAAAAACGTCAATAAAAATTGGTTATAGCCGGTCATCGGCTTCAATATACAATTAAGTCGGCTCTCGTAGTACAGATTCCCGATGAGGTCAAAATATATTTACATCATCTAATAATTATGTAAATTCTTCAAGCCTGGGAGCCCTATGCAGAATCCAAGATTTCGATCCTAAGGATAAGTTGCCGGAAAGCATGACTTAACTATAGACTATACTGAGTATAGAGTTAAGGAATCCTTAACCATAGACTACTTTTGTTATGAACACGCCCCCTTCTGTATTACCATTTACCACTGACAGCTGCTGTCAAAATAAATTCGCATGTCTATAAAACAGTCCATACACTGAAATTCATTTAACAATGTATCTCAATGTGGATATTGATAGTGTTAATTCGTTTGGCATGTACTTGCAGAATATTATTTTACTTTTATACGCCAGTCCGCAGAAATACAAGATGCCAGATGATAGAATGACACTTAACGCTAGTGTTACCATGTTAAAAAAATATCTCGCGGTGCCTGTGGAATCACGTATAATGACTTATAACGGAAACATAAGAGTATTATAATTAAATATTAATATGTATTTATAGTTATTGCATTCACAAAATGCAGTTGTCATATTTTTGTCATCGTTTAACAATTATAAAATAATTTACCTAAACTACAGGAAAAAGGATATTTAAATATGGTATTATTTTCAATAGAAATGATCTTAACTAAGGACAATGTTTCTGCATAGTGTTTTCTGCTAAGGAAATTTTAGTTATGACAAATGTTTCTGCATTCCGCTATTTACGTAACTTTCATAATGTAAAACGTAAATAATAATAATCAATCGTAAAATCTGAAGCGATACCGTGGAATATGACACTAATTCAACTTTCACCTACAAGTCTTGCCTTTATCAACATAGAACAACACTGTATTGAAAAATCATTATCCTTTGTAATGAATCGCACCTACTTTCATTATCGCTAATTGCTTTTGTGACACTAAAGTTGTATTATTTATGTAATTGTAAACAAGTGAACATTAGTGATCCTTGCATTAATTTATTCACTCAACTTTTTTTTTTAATTTCAACCAAATAGGTAAGTTTAAAAACAAAATTATCATTCCTAAACAAATTTGAACATTATGATTTGACCCTTTTATTTTTTTTTCACGAGATAGTCAGCACGCTTCACAATAGTATAGAAGTGAGGTATTATAAAACTAGTCTCCATATTTTCAGACAGGTTTGCAAACAACCTTTTATAGGACTGTTTTTTTGTTTAGTTTATAACTAGCGGCCGTTTTATAAACTACAGTGTGGCTACATTAATTGTGTTAAACTTTTCGCGCCTTCCAGTTTGGAAATCGCTGGCTAACACTGACCCAGAAATTAAAAACGTTAATCGAATTGTACTAGTCTAACTTTTTTCCCAAGATATTTTTAATTATATATTTGTGAAATTTTTAAATATTATGTATTTTCTATGCTAGCCGCCAGGTAGCCTCCAGGAAATGTAAAGCGGAGGAAGAGCTTCGGCACGCTGGAGTGACCAAGTGAAGGTGCTAACGGGGGGGTAGCTTTTACTCTGCCCTGAGAAAAGCAGAGAGAGGATCGAGAAGAGTGGAAAGTTTTGGTCACTCAAAAGATAACAGAATTCTGTGGTGGTTCTTCTTCAGCCACGAGGGAATGACCAAGAAAAGTAAATATTGCAAACATTTGCTATAGGTAGTTTCATTTAAATTGTCCTTCAGTTAGCCAACTTTTGACCCAGTGTTTTCGTTTACGGCGAGTACTGACCGCCTGAGCCAGTTGAAATTTAATATACCTAGCCATACTCGCTACAATAAATTAGTCTTTGGATTATTCGATTTCGATATTCGAATTACTCAATTGGTTTGGAGATTCAAGCTCGCCCCGTTATTCATGATGTAAATTAACAATAAGTATACAAACTTTCTATAAATGTCAAACGGCCGCGTAAATTTTAACAGATCTGATGCTTGCTAGGTTTGACAGCTGACAGCTCAGTTTTTTTGACGTAAAATTACGCGGGAATGCGTTCAGTGTAGCCACCAATCTAAGAAATATCTAGTCTTCACTGAACCTATATTTTTAATAATAGCAACACTATTATTATTTTAAACCAATCAAATTAAGGACCGACGAGATTGAATCGTTGCGTGTAATAATTGCAAATAGCTGGCGACGACGGTCGGCGTCGATCTGTTATGTCCCAGTGATGAGTAGCTTAATGGAGTAGGAGATCTGGGTTGGCAGGTCCTGTATGGTTTGATGATATTAACCTTCCTTAAGTTTCTTACCAGAATTGGGACACTCTGTGAATCTCCTTGATGTAATTTTTTACAGTTTTCTTGTACGGTTATAGACTGTACGTCTTGAAGGTAGTTTTGTCAGGGGATTTACCTTCTTAGGATTGCTTGAGCGGTGGGCGTTTGTAATTGATTGTGAACACAGCGGAGAAAATAGTGTTTTACGTGAAGTAAAACATTACTTTTTATTTCAGTAATAATTTTAGTACAAAGTGTTTGACAGACATAAGTTACGTACAGTACTATGGTTGTAGACTAAAGACAACAGGGGTATCATTTCCTGAGTTTTTATACTATTCTCTTTAATGGGTTTTTGACTTGAACAGACTGCACGTGTCCGCTATGATATATGCTTTTACATTAACAAGAAATAACATTTATTACATTATTCGACTGTGCAGGTGTTTATTATCACATCTGCTTACATCAACAATAAATAACACTAATAATGGTTAGTGAGTTTTCTAGTTCGGGTCAAAAAGGTTAAAGAGTGTGTAAGATCTGAATATATAACCCAAAAAGATGCACATTTGTGCAATTAATGTAGATAACAAATTGCTTTACTTCAAGTATAAAACATAAGCTCGTAAATAAAACTGATAATTACCAGTTAAGTGCTTTTTATGGTTTATCTCTAAGCTTGCAAAAGCGTGAGATCCATTTCATAATCATGCATCTGTTTAAATCAACATAGTTACGTGTAGGTGTTTACCCCAAATAGGTGGGAACAGATTGCATGAACTCGTAAATAATAACAGTTAAGTATATTTCTTAACTCGTGTCAGTATTTTAAAAGGGTTGTTGAGAGATTTTCTTACTTTGGTTTTAAAGTGTTATTTGTATAAAAAGATACATATATCACTTTATTTATTACTGCAGGTGCGCTTTTGGTTCAATGCGTTATTTTAGTTAATTTACTGCTTTTAGATGTTGAACTGAATACTGTGAGATCTTTTTGAACATTTCTTAAGTTGACAAAGTCAAGTGGGTGCATAAATGTTTATATTATATTACTTTAAAAGCTTAAAGTTTATATGATGCTATAATCAAATAGCATTGTAAATTAAATAGGTGTGATGTATTATTAGTGTATATAACAGATCGTTGGATCGGGTTAGGTCTGTGCGTCTGCCTATGTAATTAAGCCTTAATGTCTTCCGATACTCCTACAATTTTGTGTTATTTATATGTAGACTTGCATATAATAATATTGCAGTGAAAACAACACAAGTTTTACAATTTCTTTTATGAAATTCATAAATACAAATAAAAAATTAATTGGTAAATCTCTCATTTCTAATGTGTAAATTAACAAATTAATCAATGAAAATGTTTAAAACAATTACAGATTTTGTTTGGTCTGAATGATTGCGTATTAATGTCAAATCGAATTTGCATAGTGATCGACTGACGAAGTCTGGCAAAAATATCAAACATGTTTGAAATCCAACGAGCCTGGTCTGCGGATTAAAAAGTCCGCAGGTCTGGGGTGCTCCACGCGAAAAAAAGTCCGAAGACTGTAAATCGTCTGACTTGCGTGCCAATGGAGCGCCGGCTTTAGGACGAAAATTTAATAATAATAAAAAAAAAACATCCGGATCAGTGAAGCAATACAAATTTTCAGTGCTCCGGACTCCTGCTCCGAGCTCCGCTCCAACGCTCTGCAAATAACCCATTGGATTATACAAATAAATTAAAAAGAAATTATACATACCTACGCGGCTTTGACCAAAAAGTACGACATTGCAGTACTAGGTGTAAAAAACAAAATTGAAAGTTTGCTGTCAAATTTTTCCAAATAATCAATTAGGTATCAGTATTTATTTTGAGAGATGACGTTTATTAATTCATATGAGAACACCGGATATTTATTATTCCTGTAATGCAAGGTAGAGACTATTACGCTTTATAACTTTACACTCCAGTTCTAGGTTGAAAATTATGTAATATATTCTAGAAATACTTTTTTTAGATATAGATGAAATCTATTTATTTAAGTTTTATCTAACTTTATGCGAGGTAAGCAGGCAAGTGTAGTAAAAAGTGCAATGTTATAAAACATAATAATATACTCTACATTACGTGTATTACCTATCTATGATTTGACCATAGATTAGACCTGACGAAGTGAAGGGTTTGATGAACAGATGTAGACAGTCAAACGAATTCATCTCCTTGACGCATGCACAAAACTTCTCGGTGTAAAACCAGAATTTAAAAGATGAAGTGAATAGATGTGAACTTAGCTTATGAGAAATATTTATATTATTGCCAAAGAAATGATCTACGCAGGTTAATATTGTTTTGTTTATTTTATAAATCAGTTCACGACTACTGCTCAACCTGAACGGACCTGTAGCTAATGTGTCATAACTCATAAATTCGACTGTTTATTACAATAAACGACAAAATGGATAGTTCCAGACAAAATGCAAGTAATTTTAATTGACAAACAGAATACTTTTTTCTCAATTATGGTAAACTGGCTGTTTATGGTGGGAATGCATAATAATTATTGTTTTATTGAAATTAATACTGAATATGTACTCGTATATCGTATTATTTTTATTAATATATTCGTTCTTAGAACTAGCAAACTATACAGATAACGTAAAATTGTATATTACATTTAATTTCGTTTTCATTTTAATATACTTTTCTGGAGCCGAGTTTAATGATTTAACGCCATATTATTAAGCGAAATTATTTCAAGTATCGATACTTACAAAAATTAATTTATTATTGTATTATTTATCTATCCTATCAGCTGTTTTGTTTTTTAAATCCATCCTCAGAATAATTTAGGATAATGTCATCGATTTTCGTATTTAATAGTTTTTTTTTCAATGTGCATGAAACAAATTTATAAGAAGAGAGCAGATATATTTATTCATCAGAATTTACAAAATTTGGAATGAAATCGCAAGAACATTATAGCGTATGTCGTGACTTTTAGCTCCGTCTCGTGGACATATTAATTTGACAGTGAGCTAGATTTGCCATTTAACGTAAAAATCTAAAAGTTTGTCCACACTGGAAACCTCATTAAATTTCACGATAATTATCAAAATTTGTTTGACCAAAAATTATTTTAATCGAAATTTAATGAGGTTGCCAGCAACTTGTTGCCAATGTGGACACGGCATATCACACTTATTTTTATAAAATACACAAGCAATTAGATAACTATGTTAACATTTTCATAAAATATTGAGCGCGCCGGTTCGTAAAATATTCCATTTCGAGCGCTCTGCAAAACCATGTCATAATAGATATTAGTCAAAAAATAGTCGTCTATCTATAAAATATCTAAAATAATGCAATTAAATCATATATATCTTTGAATATTTTATAGATAGAATAATGTTTTTTTTATCTATTATAGTTTGGTTGAGGCAGGGCTTGATGAATTTAAAAAATGAACCAACAATATGTGCAATAAATTATATTATTAATCCAACGAAAACAAATAAGTATGAATGAAAAAGTGTACTTACACAACTTTACTTGTCGTATCGCCCAAAATATACCAAAATTATTATGGTTTGGTTTAGGCAGGGTTTAATTGATTTTTCAAAACTAGCCGATACTATCTGTAAATTGTAGTACTAGTTCAATAAAAACGAATACGTTTAACAAAGTTTAATGTGCACTATTAGTCGCGGATTGAGACGATTTCAACTATAGGCGCGACAAAATTTTGGACTCGCTGGCAATTGGAGAGCGAACGTCGAGGTGTGAATACGTCAATTTGTTTCGGGATGGCGACGGGGGTATTAATTCTTAAATCGTGTAAAGATGACTAAAAACGTTACCCATTTACTTGAAAAAGGAAACATGTCAATGAATATATTATTATTTTTACTAATAGAACAATAAACAGAACATTAAATGGACGCATGTTGGATTTATATGACAAATTATATTTCGTTCGACAGACGTCGTTTGCACAATCTTCGCGTCGCGTAGTCACGATCGTTTTAGACCGTGCCCCAGCTGAGGTATAGCCTTAACAGCCTACCTCCAGCCTTTGCTACTGCTGAACTTACTGTAGATATAACTTCAATCACAAATTATGTTAATGAGGTTTATTTTTCAAATAGATAACTAATGGTATAATATTGTTTTGCTATTAGATGAAATCTGAGATGAATTATTTGAAATTGTCATATGATTCTACTATAGTAATTATTAGGCTTACCAATTTTTATGAAAATATGCATACAAAGAAAAACGTTCGTTTTCTAAAAATAGTAAATGTTATCTAAATTTTAGACGATATCTAATTTAAAATCTTGAATCAGATAAGTCTTCGTGACTAAGTATTTCTGACCAAAAAACAACAGTAGTAATACTTGAATACCTGCCTGCAGTTACCTATAAATAATTGTAGTTATAGATGTTTAGTTAAAACAATGAAAACTAAACTTTTAATGTGTTAAAGTTTTATTATACTATTCATGATATATAAATCAGTCTCGCTAAGTATTAAAAATAGAATCACAAAATAAATGTGAAATAAGCAGGTTAGTTTATTATATAATAAATAAAGCTTTCTCGATTTTGTTGGCTGTCGTCTTTTACGTTTTATCCAGACTGGGGCGGGGCGTTCCTTCCATCAACAGAGGGTTCATAATATTTCAGGCAAACTGCTAACCCAACTAAATGTTTCAAAAATGTAATCTCTGAGATACTTTGTGCAATTCCATGACGTGCCATTCGCCCAATCAATTTGTCATGTAGTAATTCTACTTGTCACTTGTTAATAATAATATGTTGCTCCTTGTACTCAACAAACGTTTCCCAGATATAGTCGTAGATAAACAGTAATTAAACGTATGTTAAAATAGGTAGTATTTTTATACAGTTTAGAGAACTGCAAAGTTTATTTAATTATGCGGCATCGTCGCGTTAATCCAGTATTATATATTTAGTAAAGATGTGTTAAATACAGTATAACCATATTTAAAATACTTACATTACAGGTATTACTTAAATAATAGGAACCGTTATTATTTTGGTTTTTTATATTATTTTTTTAGAGTGAGTACCTACAGACGAAACCTATATTGCTAGGGATTCAGAGAAAAATTTGGTAAACATTTAATTCAATCCCTAATAAGTATAGCGTCGTCTGCTAAGCATAGCTCGATAACGATTTTCGCCTTTGGGCGATATAAATTGTTCGATGTGTGTGTCTAGTCTATCTCATGAAAAACAATATGTGTACTTGCCAGACCCAGGATTCGAATCTGGGACGCACGACGTTATAGGCCGAGCGACACTATGTTTGATTACTGAATAACATTTTTTTGTTTCTGTTTAAATAATATAATGTATTTCCACCTAGAGTTATAGTATAAATACTCTATAATATATTATAATAGAAGTACGCCTACTTTACATACGAGATAAAATTTACGCGGGACCAGCGTCGGGTTTAAAATTACGATGTAACGTCTTGTTGACGCGGAATTCAACATTAGCTAATATTACTGAGGTACTCGCGTAGGCCAACGTAGTAGAGTGCCCGCTTATGAAGTAATAGCTTGCGGGTTAAAGTCAGCGGCTTGCAAAAATGCTTGTTTTTTTCAATGTGTTGGGTGCAATGACATTTATATGGACGAATCATGTGGAAATTAAAATGACACTCACTTTGTGTCGGGTCTGCCGGATGGCGAAATTCATATTTTAATATCGGTATCCTTCGCTCAAATGAACATTCCGCTTGCAAGCGGTCTGGCGACACCACTGGGTCTGCCCATACAAAATATCGAACTAATTGCCGTTCGCGTCCGTTACATTTCGACACCGCCGTTATTATTGTGTTACAAAATGCCAATGTGCCTAGTTAAAAATTGTAAAAAAAATTCTACTAAACACTCCAAGAAAGATGGGATAACTTTTCATGTGTAAGTATTATTTATTATTGATAAAATGCCATTTTTAGATATTGACAAACGATATTATTCGATGCAATTCAATGACAGAACAATTTGACAGAAATGGCCGAACATTTTTACGCAGGCAGCGATGATTTCTCCGTTCCTAGGAGGGCTCAACGCACAAATGGTGATTTATAAATATGGTCCGTATTGTAATGACAGTAAGGTATATATTCGTTCAATTTTTCAAATATGGTAGTACTGTTTGCACCGTACTTCAGCTAATTGATTTGCATGAACGGACTGGTAATATTATTTTCAATTTATTATATGTAATTAAACATATTTTTTGACATCGTTTGTTTAATTAAAAATACTTTTTGTCACGAAATCGATAAATGTATTGGGAAGTATATATTTTTATAATTGAATCGCTACAAATTAAAAAGTGAAATAATGAAGAAGGGAGAATAGTAGTATTATGTCAATGGATTTAGCGGTTTTATTGTCATTATTATCTCATTTATCTCTATTATCATTTTTACTCCCGAATATTTCCATTTACTTTCTTCTGTTTTATCTGTCGTTGATTTTGTTCTGTTTTATCTGTTGTTCTGTTTTATCTTCTTCTTTCTTTTTTTTTCTTTTCTGTTTTATCTGTTGTTGAACTTAATTATTGTTGTTCATTACGGTTATTTCTTCTTAGAACGCCATAATGAATCGTAATATAATTGTTATCATTGTCATACTTCAATAGTATTTTCCACTTTGTATGTTTGCCAATAATATTAATAATTATTAATCTCATATCTTGTGCTCCATTTACTTTTTATGAATATTTCTATTTACTTTCTGTTGTTTTCTCTGTTTGCTTGCTCTCTGAATTATTAAAACATGCACCTATAATATAACGTTAATCGTGTATTTTTTATAACTTGATTCTTGATTTTATTCTCATTTCTTGTTGTGATTCTATAATATTTAAATAAACAGTAATAGAATTGTTATCATTTTCATGCTGAAATAATATTTTCTCCAATAAACTGATACTGGTTTTGTCATTCATTGTTTATGTCATAATAATTAAATTAACAATACCATTGTTATCATTACCATGATTTGATAATATACGGGTATCGTTGTTATAACATTTTCCACGGATCAACTTTCAGTTGAAAATGTCGTAATGATGAAACTGGTATCGCCTGTTTGAAAATAAATGTACGAAGATACATACGTCAAACATACAATAATAATATATTTTTATAACTTGTTTTTATCTCGAATAAATGGCGTTCAATAAAAATTTAATTGTGTTTGACTATTTTTTTTTTTGTTATATTTATCTACCTCCGTTCTCTTGTATTATTATCATAGGTACCTACTTTCTTCTGTATTCATACTTCGAAACTGTGTTATTAATTGATAAAAGGCATGTATTTATTATACACACAACAAAAAGAATAATAATATAAATAACGAGTTACAAAAATATTTAAAGTTATTAATTAAGGGCAGAATTCCCAGTTTGCGTCTGGAATAGAGACGGAATCATTTCGCTGAATGCCTGGAAGCGTTTCGCTGAATCTCCGGAAGACGTAAGTAACCCGAGAATTCTAACGCGATGACATTAATACGCCGTTACAATAAAGGCTATATTACTCTAAATTCTCGAAGCTTGATATCGTATAATGGAAATGCAACGTCATATGATCACGTGACGTCTACCTATACATCTGTGAATAAGTTTCGTGCACTATTTCTCGTGATCGCCAATATGAAATGAGTTGTCCATTTAATACGTCTTTGGTTGGGTGATCCTGATCGGTAGACCGACATTCCTCGTAAAAATACTATACTTACTCTAATCTGCATCCTTGCACGACCCACATTCTCAGCCATCGTATAATTTTACATAGTTCAACACCTTTTTATAATATAAGGCCTGTGATTATTTAGTGTCTCTTTGATACTACAATATGACAGAATTTGACAGAACAGCGGGTTTCCACTCATCGAGCAATATTGTGCAGTTCATTACCAATAATTCATCTCATCAGTTTGGTAACTTCTTGCGTAGCATTTTTATCATTCTTATCTGACTATCAATTAGTTTATTTACTGGATTTTCGTGATGTGCCAAACATACATCTTTTCCTGTCACGTTAAGCTGCTCCTATAATTTTTGGATGTTCCATAAATTGTGTACATACTTATGTTTATGTAAATTTTTTTAAACGCACTGTAACAAATAAATGGGAAATATCTACGGCTGACCTATAATCGCATTACCACAATAGCCGTTGTTTTTCGACATCCCAACTTCATTGCAACTTGATTACAATCTTAAATCACAATTAACCAAATACGTATAGACCGCATTTAATTTAATTACAACAAGTAAGATCTAGATTCTAGAACAGCGAGAAAAATACAATTTTAATTTATTCCATACCTGCATAGATTATGATAGTTTTTATTCTGTTTACAGGATCGTGAAATTACCGAATGCGGAACCTGTTCAATAAGAATATTTTTCGTCGTGTTATGTATCATAACAATAATTATTTTTAGCTGGGCTCTGGTAAGATATATTTAATATATTATAGAAATTAATTAATATGTAGGCACATGTTAGTTATAATAATCAATGCTCTGTTACCGGCGAGGCTTTAAGATTGTTTTTGGTGGTTTGGTTAGTAATAATTATTCCCTTACGTAACCACTAGATACGAGTAAATATCAAAGTACTTATTGAAAATAAACCTGTATTTTGTTTCCTCTATTTCGACGGTATAAATAAACAAGAGAACATTATAAACATGGACAAATGAAAATGTATAGGTACACAGTATAAGCCGTAATAACACTCACTGTGTGATGTGATAATGTTTAAAGTCAACTTTCTTACCTATTACATTATTGCAAGTCAATTGAACAAACAAAAATAGTTAAAAGAACAAACAAATGCATTGATTATTAATATTTTTAATCACAGGCCTGTGTTCAATCAGAAAGCCGCAAGATGACAACGGTTTGTTGCATTATTGGATAAATTTATTTTTTGGAAAAGAAGTCGGTGGCCACTTTAGGATATTTCCCACCCCTTTACACTAAGCTAAACCAGTGGTTTGGCAAATTTTCGATCGCGTAGGATGTACATTGTACCTGGCATGGCAGCTTACCAAAATAAAAATGAAATTTGATCGCCGTTCAAGTATTTACAAAATTGAGCCAATTAAAAAAGTCTTTATATTATCTATTATAAATGATAATATGGAGAGTATTTCGGAAATTATAAGTGAGCAATTCGAATATGAAAAAACAGAAAAAGATATAATTTCATTATGGACATACACGGAAACAAACACACAATGATTGATAGATTTATCAGATAGGCATAACTTAATCATGCAACATAATATTATATTATTATGCCTGGTTAGATCTATGTACCTATATTATTGTTTGTGAACACTTCCATGAATATGCTTCCAATCGAGATATTTATACTAATATTTATACCGATAGAAACTAACTCAGTTTACTAATACCAGCTGTCTAATTAAAAAAAAAAGATTAAATGTAAAATCACGTGCGCATGGTGATTTTTTAAAGACACTGTTATCAAAATTATAATAATTGGTGTATACTTTGTAAAATTCCATTGAATTTAAAACTCAAAAATGTATTAATAATCTGCTAGATGTAATGGGACCCTGTAAAATATTCTAAAGCACAATAGATCGCGCTTATCTTACTGGCTTATAAAATTATTTACACATATATACCTATAGGTACAGCCACAATATACCCAAAATGGTATTCTAACCAAACTTAAGTTCAATTTAATGATAACAAAAGATCAGGTTACACCTCCATTTTGATGTTTTGAGTTAAGTACATTTTAAGACCATGTCCGA
Source organism: Rhyacophila brunnea (assembly GCF_057557595.1). Lineage (NCBI taxonomy): Eukaryota > Metazoa > Arthropoda > Insecta > Trichoptera > Rhyacophilidae > Rhyacophila > Rhyacophila brunnea. Next base: position 258,150 of record NW_028233361.1, read on the forward strand.
TCCTGATAGGATCATATGGGCCTCCACAGAGTGAAGGTTTGTATTGACAGATTTTGTTTTTTACGAGAAATGGATGTCAGCCACTTGCTCAACCTATTAGGTCCATACCCTGACACACACAAATTGAAAAACAATATGTGTACTTGCCAGACCCAGGATTCGAACCTGGGACCCACGGTTTTTAGTTATTATTTATTATTAATAATCAGAACATTGTATTAAATTGCTTGTTTTGTATTGTATCGCCAGGCACTCTAGGCTCTAATGATAAAATTTAATAAGTCCTTTCAAAGGTTTCGAAATCTAATTATAAAATATATCCTATTACGGTTATTTCATAGTTTTCAAATAATATATTGTCACCACACCCACCATCCATGATGGCTTCGCGGCTGGGGTCCCAGGTTCGAATCCTGGGTCTGGCAAGTACATATTGTTTTTCAATTTGTGTATGAGTCAGAGTATGGACCTAATAGGTTGAGCAAGTGGCCGACATCCATTTCTTGTAAAAACAAAATCTGTAAATACAAACCTCCACTCTGTGGAGGCCCATATTATGGTCTTATTAGGATCGGACATGGTTTAAAAAAAATCAAACCATACTGTGCTAGGAAACTGTTTATGATACCTATAAGAATAATAACCATATTCTTTTTAGGTGGATTTTCTCCACCCAGCTAGAGCCCCAAACAAAACCAGCAGCCTGCCGCGGGCTCCATTTGCAAGGGAATAGAGGCGCTAATAATCTGTCATCTGTGGTAAGTACATAGTAATTCAGACTATTTTTATCTTTATTTTATTGCATGTAAGGCATGGAGAGGTGTATGTTGAGCATCACGCGAAAGGACCGTAAGAGAAACGAGTGGGTTAGGAAGCAGACAGGAGTACGCGATGTAATAAACGTTGCCAAGCAGCTGAAATGGTGATGGGCGGGGAACATTGCTCGTCAAAAGGACGGCCGCTGGACAAATGCCGTCATCCAATGGTACCCAAAGGGCACGAAACGGCCACAGGGTCGCCCTAAAAGACGCTGGATCGACGAACTGATAAAGTTCGGCGGAAATACGTGGCAGCGAACGACACAGGACCGAGAGAGTTGGAGAAAACTTGGAGAGGCCTTCATCCAGCAGTGGATTGACCCCGCCTGATGAAGATTAATAAATATAATTCAGATAGACTATACCCCAATACACTATATTTTGAAGCAGGGTTTTGAATGTGTTAGTAACCTACGAAAATGAAACACACATTATAGACGTGCAATCGTGTGTGTTGCGACCTTAAAATACACCAATATTGAATGAGCTTCAGTGCATAAACCGAGAGCAGTTGACACAACGAGAGACAAGTTTAGAATGATATATTCTTGACACGTGTTTAAGTTGATCCTATATTCTTCCATTTCCGCGATTGGTTACCTGTAACTCCACCCATACCTGTTAGGTATTTCAGTTTTCATTAATTCTATGTTCCCTGGCCAATACACTCTAGTAGCTCTATAATATTATATTCTATGAATAGGTAGGTAGGTACATAGAACAACAACACAAACATGGACCCTCCAAACCAACCCGTCTCGTATTCGGCAACACATTCGGTCTTAATCGAGCGATCACGGGGTCCTACGTTTGGATGTGAAGCATCAGCAGTTTTTTACGTCTGGGAATGTCTCAGACACAGATACCCAAGACTGACGCTCTCAAGTGAGCTTTGACCGAGTTTAATGATTGACATAATTTATTAAAAAGTGCCATGGGAGAGAAAGGCACGGAGGATTAACATAAAATAAATTAACTCTATGGTAAGTATACATATTATAATATAATATAAAAAATAAAGCTAAAACAATATGGACATACAAAATATATGTGAAGAGAACTTCACGTCCGCAATAAGACACCGCAATTTATAATCTTTACCAGTTGCCTTGTTGAAATTAAAAGTTTTCGTACTTTTTTCCTATCTGTAACTACTAGATACCTATTTTAAATTTTATCAGACCTTATAGAAACAGTATTTTTTAATAGATTCCAGATTCGGTTAAAATAATTACATTCAATTCATTAAATTAAATACATTTAAAAAAAATGATGTATATTTTGAGACAGACGTAAATATTGCAGATTGATAACATATTCTTTAGCACGTGTTTAAGTTTATTCCATATTTTTAAACACTCGGGATCTACGGATACGGGGTACGCCATATTATCCAATATCCACACCCGGTAGCTTCTTGCCAAACCGTAATTTCCAACCAAACAATGTTTCCAACCAGTGAGATGATTTTTTTATTGGAAGGATATTTTCGTAATACTAAATATAGGTACCTAGGTAATTCTATATACATATTCCAAATGATTCTCCTCGATTTGCCGCCCCCAAGCGATACTCAACCTGCCTACCTCCACGGGACGTCACTGTGCATAGATCAAAAACCACGACAGGTGCAAAATTCTTAAAATGCGACGTCACGACGTCGAATCACGTTTCTCCATTTTTAGCGTTGCCATTTTTTTAACACAATGCGGGCCCTTTTAATTAATTTTGTTAATTTGCATTTGAAAAGCAATTAGCAAAAACACAATTTTGTGCGGCCCGTAAACAAATTGTTAATTTTGATAATTATTAAAATATTTTTAATGTAATTAAAATTTAATTGAATATTTATAAATTAAGAGTTAATAAACTATAAATAGTTGAATGGCTCCTTTAAGACAATGTCTTTACCTACCAGAGGCACCTAGCGGAAAAATACGAAGCTTGCAATTTGAGTCGTTTTTTGATCATTTACAATTTAATCGTTTTTTTCCAGACGTATTCTGCAGGCACCAAGCGCGGAGACTTCAACCGTAGCACTGGACTAGCCAGTTCCTCACCGACCATGTCAACTTCACCCTCAAGCTTCATGGGTTTCGCTTAATCGAAGATGGGCCGGGTTCTACCTGCGGGCATGACCAACAAGACGCTGAACACGTCATCTGGGATTGCCCGTATATGGAATCCGAACGAGCAGAGCTGTTTGCCAGGGTCCGTCCTCACATGGCCCCAATTGGCCACGTGGACCTGATTGCAACAGAGGCCAATTTTGCGGCATTTGAAAAATTTGCAGCGTCGTATGGAGAGTGGGATAATCCTGACTCTTCCGTAGAATCAGATTAAAATCTTGAGCATCAGTATGCGGGTACACAGGGCGCATCACGCCGGCGGCCAGCAGAGCTGGACCTCACTTTCTCACTTTCCTGGAGTCAGTCTTAAGCACCGAGGTGCATGGTTGCAAATAATCGGTCCCGTGCGGCTCCGTTCGGGACGAAATGTGACGTAAAGTGTGTTTCTTTAAATCCATAAAGCCTATGTATACTATTTATACCTTTTGAATGATAGATATTATATATTTATATGATTTTGTGTAACTTATAAAGAGATAAAAGCATAAAATCTATGAAATTTAGATGTTTTAGCGGTCCAGGCTGTTTTGTGCAAAACGGGTTTTTTAGAATGTTCATTCTTGAATGTAGCCAACTCTTATTTTTGTAAGAAAAATCGTTATTTTTGCATCTATTTTCTTTAAAAAAACCTTCTAAGTTATTCAAGTATTATGGGAATTTCAAAATTCTGAAAATACGAGGGTGGGTCAATAATTCCTTAGAAAAAAGCATTAAAACAGTTTTTATTTTTGTATTTTTTTTTTAATTCTCAACATAATCTCCTTGGAGCTCAATACACTTGGTTAGACGTTTCTCAATTTTTTTTAAACCGTCAGAAAAATAAGTTTTCGGAAGGTCCTCAAAATAAGCATTTGTCCGATCGATGACTTCTTCATTTGAAAAAAAACGTTGTCCACTTAGCCATTTTTTTAAGTTTGGGAAAAGGAAAAAGTCACTGGGGGCTAAATCTGGCGAATACGGTGAGTGGTCGACCAATTCGAACTTCAATTCTTCAATTTTAGCCATTGATCGTAAACATGTGTGAACACGGGCATTGTCCTGATGAAAGAGGATTTTTTTCCTGTTTAAATGAGGCCGTTTTTCTTCAATTTTGTTTTTTAGCTGGTCCAATAAAGATGCATAATAATCCCCTGTTATTGTTTTTCCTTTTTCCAAATAGTCAACGAAAATAATTTCACGTGCATCCCAAAATACAGTAGCCATAACCTTACCAGCTGATTTTACGGTTTTCGCCTTCTTTGGACATGGTTTGCCTTCGCAATCCACTGCTTTGACTGTTCTTTCGTCTCGGGAGTATAGTGGTGTATCCATGTTTCATCTACAGTCACAAAGCGACGAAAAAATTCATCCGGATTGCGTTGCATGAGCGACAACAGGGCTTTAGAGGCCACCACCCTATTGCGTTTATTGTCGACTGTGAGCAAACGCGGCACCCATCTTGCAGAAATATTTTTCATGCCCAATTTGTCATGTAAAATAGAAATGACACTACCTTTTGAGATCCCTGTAACCTCAATTATCTCACTCAACTTTAATCTTCGGTCACTTAACACCATATCGTGGATTTTATTGATCATTTCTGGTGTAGTCACCTCTACAGGACGTCCTGAGCGTGGTTCATCCTTTGTTGATGTACGACCACGTTTAAATTTATTTAACCAGTTATGAATAGTTGCAAGTGAAGGAGCAGATATGCCGTGAACTAAATCTAACTCATTTTTTATTTCCTTTGCTGTTAACCCTTTTATATTAAAATGTTTAATAACAGCTCTAAACTCAATTTTCTCCATTTTCCATTTTTCCATTTTCGTTTTTTTTTTTAATGTACGAGAAACACACAACAACCCGACCAATCTGATTGAAACTTCGCAGCATACTGAATCGGTAGTGCCGCTGCATGAAAACAAACCGCTTACAGTACTAGTCACGCCACCTGTCGGCTTTTCTAAGGACTTATTGACCCACCCTCGTAATTCGAAAAACTAGTAAATTATACATTAATATTTAGCTGCCTGGCACTAATTTTTATATCAAAAATCTGTACATTTTATAATATAGATATACCTATAATAAAATGAATAACATATAATGTAATTGAGAAAATAATGTTTATTAATTGAATGTAGATTTTAATAATTAGGTAAGTACATAATATTATCATGTGGCTGCTTTTTGCAGAACGAATATGACATTTTTGTATGACAGCAGCTTGGTTGCTCTATGCAAATCAAAAATGTCATATTCTGCGATTTGCAAAATCTTTAAAACGCATTTATATGAGATTTTTGTATGATAGCAGCTTGGCTGATTTATGCAGAACATAAAACAAACGTGTGAGATTATGGACCGCAACCTATTATTACATATATTTTATGGTCATATTTATTATTAAAATTTAGTTTATTAAGTTTTCTAAGCATCACTTAAGAGATTTTTGACTAATTCATAGTTTTAATATTTTTTATATCTATTTTAAAAAACATCAATTTTTATAAAAAATATAAATGTGTATAACTTGAAATCCTTTTTATTTATATCAAATCAAGCTTCAATATTGGGACCATACATAAATAAAATTATTAAAAAAAATCTGGTTTTTAAAAGTTATAGATAAACCATTATACGTTATGTGAAATTGCATAATATTATAATATAGTAAACGCGAAAAAGAGGCAATGAACCGAGGGAAGTGGCGCAAACTTATGCTTGCCCTTTGCCCCAATGCTGGGTCGTGACAGGGTGAAAGAAAAAAGAAGATGAAACTATTTTGTCTGTTGATTTTGACTACATAAGTTTACTTATTTATATTGTTGGTTGTGAGAGCCACATTTATTGTTGTTGATATTGATAGATTGGTATTGTAGATAGATAGGTACTGATGAAATTTTAGTATCTACGAATAATATTTAGCCAATTTTTTACACATGTTGGATTTAAACGTAGTACAGTAAAAACGAAATAATGATGCGGTTCGTCGATTGTATATGTACGTATACGTACGTATACCACATTATTGTTTCGTTTTTACTGTACGTACCTATATATTTTTATTAACCAAATGTATCAAAAGAAAATATCTATTTTGTCTAAATGAAACATTTTTTTTGTAATTCATTATAATTGTACAAAATGACTGTGGTATTAAATGCATTCGTAGTACCTATCATGAGTTTTGTGGGTGCTCTATCTACATTAAATTGGACCAATTCGCACAACAAAAATTATCTAAAGAAACTCCCTCTAAAATGTTACTCGAGATAAAATAGTAATTTTTTAACAATTTACAAAAAGATTTGTAGCATTGTATTATATAGGTACAAGCTTACTGTTGTGATGTTCATGGGTGCTCTATTATTTTACCAATGAGTCAAAAAATCAATCTCATGAATCGAGAACATTGTAACAATTTGATAAGAGGTAATATTAAGATTTAAAATAGGTAGTAGATATTATAATATATTGTGTTAAGTATTACTGAATATTACTAAATAAGATATAGAAGTATTTTCATGATTCGTCTACTTGAGACTCTTGTATTATCATGTCTTGTGTCCCCTCAGTCCCCTGTAACGATACACATAAACAAAAAATAAATAATTACAAGATAAAAAGAACTTTTTATATACCACGTTATTAAATTTCCTGTTGAATAAACTTGACAATACTATGTATTAATAAATGTAGAATACTGAAATGTCATTTTGACATTTCATATTGATTTCCATAGTAATGAACGTATATATTGATGATTTAGTTGCTAGGACCCACTTAGCAACCAATAATAGTGAGTAGTAAATATTACTTTTAACGATTTTTTTCCAAAACATACGAAACAGAATTAACTGAAAATGAATTCAATTCTGCTTAAAGATGGCCAAAAGTATTAAAAGAATGCATTGTCGTCGTGTTAGCAGAGAAAAAAGTAGTACCCATAGTGCGAAAACATCTTCTTGGCTACGTGTTAAAACTGTGAACTAACATGCTCCGCTCATTTTTAACAGCACTTCCATTATAAACTAACAAGCTCCTCCCATTTAGTAAACAACAGCCCCTAAAAGCGTAGCCAAGAAGATGTTTTCGCACAGTACATATGAATGAACGACGAAAAAAAAAAAATTAATAATATTATATCAGTGCACAAATTACTACAAAAGAAAAATAGCAATGTAACCTCCAGAACCCCGATATTTTAAGGGGCATCGGTTTCAATTCAGGATTCTTAACACTCCCGTGGCCGCTCTTGTAGCGGTGATTAAATTAACAGTGACCCTTTGCCAGCCAAATGCATCGGAAATCTGAAACCAGACATGTGGGCTATAATCTAAGCATGTGGGTCTATTCTATACTTATCGATCACTAAAGTGATAAATATTATCAAACTTAGGATAGGTTTGTATCAAAATATTAGCACTTATTGTAACAATTGCATTACGTTGATTTTTATTGTTGCACTAAGTGATATATTTTAACAGCATCTATCTTGCTGCTGTTAAAATGTAGCACTTATTGCAACAATAAAAACCAGCTTATTGTAATTGTTACAATAAGTGCTAATACTTTCATACAAACCTACCCTAAGTTTGATACTATTTATCACTTTAGCGGTCGATAAGTATAGAATAGACCCGTGGAGGTGAGTTGGAAATACTGTCACCAGTTTGTATACTCGAGTCTCGATTGGAACTACCCATACTCAGTATGTGTTGCCCAATAAATTTGTTCCAAAAAACTTGCGATGATATCGCCAGTTGGTAGACTTTCAACACTATTGACTTTAAGGCCCCGTCCAGCATACGTCTGGTCATACGCGTCTGGTGGAGCGTTGAGCGGCGCGCGCAACTCAAACGTATACCTAACCGTATAAATGTATAACCAAAAAAAGACATTGTCTACGAACATTTTCACACACGGTTATACGTTTGAGTTGCGCACTCCGCTCAACGCTCCGCCGATCGCGCGTACGCTGGACGAGCGCTAAATGCGCAAAAACGAAATAGCACTTTCATATATTTATATTTAAATTTATTAGTCTCTTGCATTCGAATTTATGAACAATAGGTCATAAATTTTGTGTCGCAGCATAGTGGTGGGATGACGCACAGACTTGTTAAGACCGCTTAAAACATGTTTAAAATTAAAAAAAAAACTGTTATTCATTTTTGTTAACAAGCTATTATCTATAACCGAACAGAAAAACGACTAATAAATTTAAAATGTGTTTACAATTTTATAATAAATGGGATATTTCGAAAAGCCGACTCTATTGATTCTATTGAAGCCGATATTTCAAATACTAGTTGTTTTTCGTTCCAGTTGAGTATGAGACTTATGTCGCATACGCACGCCAAACGCTCTATATCATAGACTATAGATACATCCTCTGTATAGTATTCCAAATACTAGTAAGTATTTTGGACAAGTTTCGATACTAAGTATTTTTTTTACACTGGTAGTAAGTATACTTAGTCTTCAAAATCGACCAGTTCTCCCACCTCTAAACCAGACACATTCGTCGAAATTCAATGCGGCAGTGTTACATTATCCACGTCAATGAATACATAATATAAAAATATATTGATTCTTATATATGTTGATAATTCTGGTTCGATATAATATTTTATATGTATTAAGTATTATTTTTGAATATTGTAATAAAATTAAGTATGCACATGAATTATTATAAAAATCGGCCTCAACACTATAATAACCATTATAATAATTATACCTACTGTTAAGTAGAATTTACACTAGGCCACATACAACCTACGATCCATTAACACTGTTATCCAACCTATGTGGATAACAGGCACAGCTAGCTCAGGGTATTGGGTTTTCGCACTATCTCTCTGGTGAATTCCAATCCTTTACGGAAAGGACCCTCGGAACCAATAATTGGTATCCGATGGATGTGTTTGTCATACCGTTGCAGCGGTTAACTGCGAGTATTGATAAATTAAACTCGAAATGGACGCCAACGAATTTTCTCTGAAAGAAAAGAACGTAAAAGAAGATAATATGGGGTACAATTAAATTAAATGAAACACCGTGATAATTTAACCGCACTGCATTTAATGTAAAATTATAATTAAAAGTCAACGGTACTATATCGTAATAACAAATAATTACGAAAATACATAATGGCGATGCAACGCCGAAGGGAACTCACCACCGTTCACACACGATGGTATTTTAATACATAAACTAATAATTACGTTAGACAAAAGACGCGCTACCGTCTGCAAACTATGATATTTATGCAATAAATCCTCAGCAATTTAACCTAGTAAGTTTAAACAAAATATCCACATGTGAGTGAGTGTCACCACCTACCTGTAGGTAGGTGTCTTCGCTTAATAAATTAGGTAGTAATAAGCCGACATGTAAACCTGATCTCTAACTATACGGCTTAGTAAAACGCCTAAAACGCTTCCTTGTCTAATCATATATAATTGTTTGTCTGTTCACAGGTTTTGTATTACCCGTTCGGTATGTAAACATATCGAACGGGGCATCGATAGCTACGAACAAGGTAATATAGTATGCAAGAATGATGAATGTAAATTGCCTTGTTCCATAAGATAAAACCTGTGATTATGTAATATAAAATGTTAGATATAAGTTTATTATGTAATTGTATATTAGTATAAATGGGCCAGAATGATTGTCAAAATAAAGAGACGAATGCAGTAGCGAGAGGTTATAATAAGATGTATAATATGTCTTGTGGGGCACACTAATCGAATAATATTTCAATCCGTAAACTTGTTAATAATAAACTAATAATTATAGAATCAATGTATAACATGGCAACACCAGCCAACGCGCGGGTATGTGTGCGCGTCGGTGTAAGTGTGTGAGAATGCTGCGAATGGCCATACTTAAAATTATAACATGGCAACACCAGCCAACGCGTGGGTATGTGTGCGCGTCGGTGTTAGTAAAAAAAACTAATAACTTCATTAGAGCCTTTTGAATTTAATTTTTATGAAATATTGTTCGATTTTTGTGTTCAGAATTAGTATATTTATCGTCTGTAATATAAAGCATGAGGAAATTCGCATATTTAAAATGAAAATAAATTATGGTAACAACCGGCGTGGGCTTCGCCAATTTCTGATCAAATGGATTAAAAACACGACCTTTATGCAGCTGTGCGGTGTAAAAACAGCGGCTAAAAATAAGGCAATGCGGGGAAAATATCGCCGATCGATATACTCTTGCACATTGGCACCGAATTTCCTTTGCGAGAGGTAGTATCTTGCTATTTTTTGGAAATAGTAAAATATTATTTCATATTACTATATAAGACGTAGTTTTAAGACCAAATTGTTATTATTATAAATGTAAAATTGTTAAAGGTAAAGGCAACAGACAGGTTTACGTCGTAAAATCACAAATATTTATGTGAGGGTCGATGGATGACAATTACCGGGCCTATTATTATGTCAATAGGTACCTAGTAAGTAGTTGTAAATGCTTGTAATTTAAACGCTAATAGAATCGTGTGTTTACTCCTGGCATAAGACAAAAACCGCGAGTTTATGCCGAAGATAGCTATTTAAATGCTCTAGATAAATTCATATAAAATCCATAGAATTAGATAGACGATATTTTATAACGTTAATATATCCATCCACGTGCACAGAATATATTATCTCTTGATACTTGGTCCTTCTGACAATCCAGTAAATTCTTATTAAATAAACAAGAGGTAACATGTAGTACGAGCTAACGATAATAGTAGAATCTTAGGTCACCCCTTCTCATTATCTCTTTGGACCAATTAGAATAAGGGATGCTGCTATAAAAGAGGACGCATCCGAGAGATTTTTATCAGTCTACCGGATCATCCCTCGGGAACAACATCTTCTCTACTAGCAGCCTCTCTTCAACCAGTCTCATCAGTCTCGCCGCGCATCTCTTCGCATACTCTAGACGCTGAAGTACTACCCGGTGGAAAAATTTCATCCCGTTTACTTACGGGTGAGATTAACTTCTCGCGTATTCACCCGCAGTAAACGTGTCTGTCGCCTCACCTGCATCGTACGAATATTGTACCAGAAATAAAAACGGAACGTGTACATTGGAAAAAGAAAATAAACAGAGTTAAAGCACACTCTCCAGAGAAAAGAAATATCGTCTTTATTTTTATTAATAACCCCTCACCGACTGAGCTAAAATACATCAACGAATTGCGCAGTGGCGTATCGTTGAGGGGGTGTTGTTATGAGGCTATAATTAAAACAAACAACTTAAACAAATTAATAATAAAAATTAAAACGTATTTACACGCCGCGTGGCGGCTGCCACACGGAGTCGCTGTTATTAAAATTATTAATTAATTAATTATTAGTTAATTAAAATTATTAATTAGGCCGTTGGTGACGTCTGCAACGTAACAATACCCCATCAGTCGGGAGAAATTGACGCCGCAAGAGTCAATTTGTTTGTGACCACAGCATTCCTTGGGTCTTCTCATGGCAGACTGTCTCCTCTTGAATAAAGGAAGGGAGTCTCGTTAGCTTGGAAGAGGGTCCCTCAGTGGCGCAGGACAACCAACTGGGTTCGGTGGAAGTTTGATCCGGGTGAAAGGTGGTGGCGGGGCGAAGCAGTCGATCCGCTGATCCAAGAGTCTTCTGAATGCTTTTCTGGATGAGACTGCCTTGGCGCTCCTTGATCCCTTCTTGCCTCCTCAGTAGACCTTGTGTTAAAACATTTTCTTTTTTGAATTTGCATTTGAACTTAACCTATTTATATATAATTAAATAAAGCTAACATGACCATTCAGGTACATGCTTGGATCTGAGAGTTCTCAAAAATGAGGTACTCACACAATATTGAGCATACAAGAAACTTATTGCGCATCCTCGAACAATGAGGGTTTACCAACACCTAAATACAATATTGCTTAATTATGCTAATGTCACCTTGCGCTGGCCTTGTATGTGAACCCCTATTACTGAGTCTAAATGAATAATGTTTTTCTTTTAAAACAAGAAATTATCAATATTGTTAAGCAAAAATATAGCTTTACAATACCTGGGATATAATTCTCCCAAACATCTCCAAGAAATTTAGTCGATCGAACGACCAAATTGTTTCAGATGGCAGTCAATAGGATTTATGTTCGCGCATCAATCTGACTGCCTGAAAATGTCATCCTACATCGGACGATAGAAATCCTCTCAGGCGAAAGTGTCGCCTCCAACAAAATATATTGTTATTGAACTATAAAAGTTCGTGCCCACGCACTAAATTGATCATTTGAGAGCATTGGCTCCCCGTCTTAGACTTTTATGCCTAAGCAAGCTACATCAAATCATTCTCGTTTGCTCGTGGAGCAACCTTTCCTTGGTATTGCGGCATGGGCGAAGCCCAAGCTTACCTTAAATTTTAATATTGAATACTGAAATATGCAAGGTGTTGTTAACTCATCATGCTTTTTTACTGTTGCCCCTAAGCAATAACAGTAAGAGGGGTTTGTTCTAGAGAAACACATGAAATATGATGCAGCTGGAGACGGCGGTCGCGGGCGACTCTCCCAAACCTTTCGCTGCAAGAAAACTACAATACAATAAAATCCTATTGCCACGTAGGCTTAAATATTTTATACCTGAAAAGATACCTCCGATTAATCGCGCGGAAGCTTTATATTGTTATTTTAATTGCATGACTCTATACCCTATGAACTGCAATCAGCGTTGTATGGTGGGGACTCCGACAGCAGCCAAGGCTCTTTCTTCGAGACTACGCTACTCTTGTGTGATGTGTGTGCTTACATGCTAGTTTTATAAATTACTCCGCCCCAAACGCTGCAAAGTCCCTCCAGACAAGCTGAGAGTTTTTCATGCGTACGCTTATAACTAAAATGATCTTAGGCATAAAGCCCACCAAAAAAGCGCTCGCTGCGCTCACTACTGAGTAGGCCCCCTACCACCCGCGCATTACCCTTCACCTATGTAATAAGGGGCCCAAGAAGGACAAAATAATTATTATTATCAGCGTCTCTCATAACAAAGCAATAAAAATATTATATTATTTCTCGGGGCTTGTAATTAATATTCACGATGACATCATTCTACCAGCGAAATATTGGACACGCAGCAAACTAAACAATGGGTTCACTGTTATTAAATAATGGCTTCTCGCCCGTCTATCGACGACGCTTCCAGAAGCGTAATTTTGCTTGTCGTGTTCAATGAATGGACTACGTTGTATTTTCGTTAATTCGTGCCGCTGAGAAGCCACACAACGATGAATCATGGGGCACGCGGACACAATGCGTCGTCAAATCCAGTGTGCGCTGGCGTATTTGATTACGTTGTATTTTCGATGATTTACGCGCCACTTGTGAAATTTTGCGCGAGTGCCCCACTCGCTGCGTTAAGTGAGTTTTACGCCTTATGCTAATGCGCAAGGGTTGCGCACCACCTGTGAAATGTAACATGACATTACCAAGAATTTAAACAGAGATTGGTCAGGTTTGCCACTGACGCGAGCCTCCTTCAGACTTGCATCTGAATTTAGGATAAAATTTTGCGATGTGTCGATTGACATCATCTTATTGCCCGATCTTTATGCCAAGCTGTTTTCTGAAATAAATGACGCTACATGCCTCCAGAAAATACAGGTTAGGCACCCCTGCTTGTTCAAGTTTCATTGAACCAAACTCTATTTACTATGCTATGTTAGAGATTGCATCTGGGACCACTACTCAGAGCTGCTGGTACGAAACCCCTCAAGATACCACAATAAACGAGTACTTGATGGTCTCAATCACTACAAAAAAAAGAAACACGACAAAATTCAGACCTAAGCGCAGGACACTGCTTCTCCCAACTGGGTCGTCTGTCAATCGTATGCATGAACCAAAGTTCAACGCCATGCATACGATTAGAAAATTACCAAGCATGATTCATAAGCATGAATCCCAATTCGTTGGCTTTCCCACAACTGCAATTCTATTAGCTTTATTGTGTTTAAAATAAAATAAACATCTAACTTGTGGTCATCTCCACTCACAAACCAGACTCCACCAGAGTTCTTGGCCAATGCAAGGCACTTCACTCTGCGTGAGTCAATAGATAATCAACGTATCTATCCATCCACTTTGAACTGGATGTATCATCTGACACGCACAACTGAGAGACTGTATGTCGCCGTCAGTGGCTATGTAAGATGTGTCACAAAGTAGCAACAGTTTTAGGTTTCTTATAAGGAAGAAACGGATATTATTTTTTCAGAAATAACTGAAAACATCATTGTGAAGGTCCACACATAAGCTCACCGCTTACAATAACTAGGTAACATTACGATTCAAAACACTTAACTCTATTGGGCTCGTGCACCACCGCTTCGGATTGCAGTGTGCTGAAGTCACCAGGATGTGGAGCCTACAAATGCGGCTGCCATGCCGATGGTCACTCGCAGACAAACTCCTGTTGACTTCGACAGCAACTGCACTCCGCACGACGTCCCAGCATCAGACAACACGTACAATAGAATACAGTGACTGAAACTTAAAACAATTTTATGTATACAAAGACAGTAGATGAACCTGCTTTACAACAATGTAGGTGATAAATCTATCACGATTCCACATGAATCGAAATCAATAGATTGTGTTCTTGTATTTGACAATTATTTAATCAAACATATTCTTCTATATTACAAATAGATCAATGCATCTTGCATTTACTAGCTTTGGCAAATATTAACTAATTGACATGTGACAAAATACTTTCACAGTGAAAGATTTCAATATAACATTTAATTATTTGACTGCTTATTAATATAACATAAAGCTTAATTTTAACAGTGTGGTGCACTAGAAAGGCAGCACAAGTTAACCCAATGTAATCTTAAATAAATTACACATTTTAGTCTAACATGATATTATATCACATTGATTATCACAGAAATGTAATGTTTGTACTTACAAAAATATGTACTAACATGTCGAAGTTTGCGTATGTCAGTGTGACACAGAGCGCAAAAGGAAACGCTGGATGATATAATCATCTAGCATATGTGATAATCACATATCACGTATCACCCCTTCAGTCGTCAAAAGATAAGCAGAAAAAGCGCTTATCTCACAGGAACTCCTGTGTAAGGAATACATTTATCGTGCCTTTACAAATCAGAAATCAGCTGCTAATTGTGGCTGCGATGCCGATTTGCAAAGACAAGACACAAGACAACGGTACAAACAAAGTATACCGGTCAATGGTGTATAAATGAAGCAATCGATGGTAGGAAAGAAAATCAAATCAGTGTTCGCGCACTATGATTATGAAAAGACACCACGATTACTCTGTTATAACTCGCAGACTTTCCTGTATAAGGAACACATCCGTCAGATTGGAAAATCATACCAACCATGGACGTAAACAGCTGAATGCAGAAGCAATCTTGCATCCGCTGTCCACATGGAATCATGGAGTCGTGCCAACACATTGTTCTCACAGTAATGAGGTATTCCACATTTATGGAACATACATGCTAAGGAGGAAGTAAGATAAAAATAAATGCCTCCTTGACCGTAACTGAACGTCCAAGGATTCATGTCAAGGGAGTGGAAATAATCAGTAAGTTGACTTAATATTATTAGAAATCTATACTTAAGGGGACGCTCTACAGAATTGCCCTTGAGAATTGAAAATATGATTTTTTTACATGTGGTCCGGAATTGTTGCTCTACTGGTAATATGCAAAGGTCGCCGACAATGCTTTGGTCTAAAGTAATAATAATGATCTCTTATTTAATTTAAATCATAACACTGTCAAAGTGTATAAAATATGGGGTGACCAAAAAATGATATCTTCTAATATACGTAAATGTTACTAAATTCAATTTGTTAATCAGCTGTTTGGTGGAAAACATTGCAACCAATATGATGGATAGCCACGATATAAACTTAATAATAATATATTAATAACGTTTTAACCTGAAATTGTCCGAGAGGATGTTGAAATACATATCTACCTACATCTTTATTTCATGTGCTATCCAAAAAACATTATTAATGAATAGTATTTATTTTGAATATGTAAGACCTATTACATAACTATTTAAAAAAAAAATGGGTACATATTGTTTAATTCTAATGCATATTTAAAAAAAAAATTAATATAGTGATGTCTGTTTATTATAAAAGAAAGTGACTTTTTATTAAAAGAAATGAAAATATAATTAATTATATTTTCATTTCTTTTAAAATGGAATTCTACCAAGTAAATGCTAACTCAATTAATGACTTTTTATTACTTACCCGATTAGTTTAATTAATTTAGTCTGACACTTTTACAAACAAGTAACGCAACTTTACTTTTAGTTGGTAGGTACAATAATTATTAATTAATAAAAGCCAATGCAAGAAATAATTTATACTCATAAAAAATGGTCACCCATAGATTTTTTTTATTCAAAGCTAGCGATCGCAGAGAACAAGACAAAAAAAACTGCCGACTTTATCGAATCAATCACCCAGGGCTGTCGAAGACGTCTTACTTGTTTTTATGATAAATTGTTTTTAATTGTGTGCAATTTGGCGGGAAAATATAATATATACAGTTGCTTACCATTCGGTTATCCCATGAGCTGGGTTTTGTTTACTCTTTTGCTGACATCCTACAGTTTTATCTGATATTATAAAAGTCACACAGTACAACAGTGTTTAAATCTAATATGTAATTGCACCGGTTTAATTAAAAACTATAACGAAATTAACATTTTAATGATTTACAGATTTTCCTATGTTATATCAACTTAATAGCAATTTTAATGAGACCAGTGGGTCTATTCTATACTTATCGAACACTAAATTGATAAATAGTATCAAACTAAGGGTAGGTTTGTATCAAAATATTAGCACTTATTGTAACAATTACACGAAGCCGGTTTTTATTGTTGCAATAAGTGCAATATTTTAACAGCAGCAAGATAGGTGCTGTTAAAATATAGCACTTATTGCAACAATAAAAACCGGCTTCGTGTAATTGTTACAATAAGTGCTAATATTTTGATACAAACCTACCCTAAGTTTGATAATATTTTTCACTTTATCACTTTAGCGGTCGATAAGCATAGAATAGACCCACAGATACATATTACGATATATCCAAAATACACATCATCAGATAATGTGTGAAATATTTTGATAAGCAAAAAAATAAGAACAATACAAAAATAACATAACATAATCAGCTAGTCTTTTCATAATTATTTTAGATGAATGTTGTATGCCGTTTGACGCTTGGAAGTATGTAATTATTCCATCTGTACAGTAAGCTATTTTTAACTTTAAATTTTTTGACAGCCCTGTATTCGTTCGGCGGGCTTCAGGTTACGTCGCATACATGTTATGTTTGAAGGGAATAATAATAATGATATTCGTTCGACCGAGAATTGTAATTAATAATTATTGCGTTTCTTAAAATAAATCCCCGATGGTTAGAGGTTTTTGAGGTTAGACTGAATTAAAATGACGTCCTTTCAACGCTGAGGTTTATTTCTGACTAAACTATGAATGACCTTGTTCCTGTTCAGCTGAGTCTTAAGGATTGACAAACACAAAGTCCTTAAATAGTAGATAATATGAACGGGCGTAGACCTAAGTCTTAACAAATTACAAGAATCCTCTTAGCATGTTAAACGGTATCCTGATGCGAATTGAAATGCAATCAGGGAAGCTACTGAATGACTCACACTGAAAGGTCATGTAAGCCTTTATACTTTTGTAGGTTAAGAGAACTGTGCGGCCATTCTAAAATTGACCGCCAGACTAATAAGTCTTCAACTAGAGACGTAGTTAAACTCGGCGTCTCAAATTGAACGTATAACGCCTCTTGGAATTGTACCCAAGTGCTAACCTCCCTTTTATAAAACGAAACCACCCGAGCGCTCCATCTTTCTAAGATCTTAAAAAGTAAACTAACATGTTGGAAAACGGAAGATCTCGAATCTCCAATAACTCAATTCGTGTGAAAAAGTCGTGAACAGACGTTACTGGAAAATCTTAAATTGAAAGAGCTTAACATCTTATAAATGTAACGCTTGCTAGGTCACCACAATAATAGTTAAATGAACAAACCACAGAACTAGCTGGTGAGCAATCAACATCTCATATCCTAACACTCAAGATTTATTGCTAGCTCAGCGCTCGGAATGGAGAGGAACGCCCCGGAGCGCCGTTCCTGTTCGTGGGATTTCCGAGGATGGCGTTCCTGTTCGTTAAAAATTCGAAAATGTTTGTGAAATTTTATGTTGTGTAGTGTATAATAAATACATGCATTTATCAATTAATAACACAGTTTCGAAGATGAATACAAAAGTAAATAGCTGCGTATGATAATAATATAAGAGAATGGAGGTAGATTAATATAACAAAAAAATAATCAACCCAATTAAATTTTCATTGAATGCCATTTATTCGAGATAAAAATATGTTATTATTGTTATTAACACAAATTATGTTATTATTGTATGTTTGACGTATGTACCTTCCCACATTTATTTTCAAACAGGCGATACCAGTTTCACCATTACGACATTTTCAACTGAAAGTTGATCCGTTGAAAATGTTATAACAATGAAATCGTTTATAGGGAAAAATATCAAATCATGGAAATGATAACAATGGTATTGTTAATTTTATTATTATGACATAATAACAAGAAATGAGAACAAAATATATCAAGAAACAAGTTATAAAAAATACATGATTGACAATATAGGCAGTGACGTCCCGTAGAGATAGGCAGACCAAACGTTGCTTAGGAGCAGCACATTATAGAAGAAATACGAATATTATGGTTTTGAGAGTATTATTATAGTTTTTATAATATAACTCTCTTATATTTATTATAGTTTGTCTAAACAATATATTCTTCGCTGCACCGTACAACTGTACAAGTAAACATCAACAAATAATATGTAATTAAATTTTCACGTTTTGATCATATTGCTTTGCTTAAGACGTCTGAGATTAAACAATAAAATATGAGTTATTGAATTGCAATACAATAATTTGGTATATTTGAAGCCACTTTTAATAAAAATATTTTTTAACTGAAAATTGATCCATTGAAAATGTTTTAATAACAAAACCAGTATCAGTTTATTGGCGAAAATATGATTTCAGCATGAAAATGATAACAATTCTATTTCAATTCATTTAAATATTATATAATCACAACAAGAAATGACCATACAATCACATAAAGTCTGAACAATAAAGCTCAACGCCCAGCCATGTTTGCTGAATATTATACAAGTATATGCGCCTACAGCTGCATCAACAGACGAGGATAGCGAAGAATTTTTCAAGGAGCTAAGAAGCACAATCCAAGAAATACCCAAAAGAGAGATCACCGTTGTTCAAGGTGATATGAACGCCAAAGTCGGTAATACCATGAACGACAATCATCTCAGAGAGTTTATCGGTAAATTTGGATATGGCAATCGCAACGCAAGAGGGGAAGATTTTTTGCAGTCCTGCGTAGAGCAGGATCTTGCAATCATGAATACATGGTTCCAACATCACCCTAGGAGATTATATACATGGATCTCACCTGGTGATCGCTATAGAAACCAGATTGATTTCATAACAATAAATAAAAGATGGCGATCATCAGTGTTTAATGTACAAACCTACCCAGGTGCAGACTGCGGTAGCGATCACCAACTTCTTGTTGCCAATATGAGACTAAAATTGAAAAAGACTAAACGATGTGAGAATAATCGACCGTTTATATTTAACGATACAACGACATCGCAATTTAGCGAGGAGGTGAATCGTAAAATGGCATCACTATACGTAAACCCCAGCGACAATGTCGAAACAACATGGAATAAGTTGAAGGAAGCCACCTTATGCGCGATGGAGGAAGTCCAGAAACTCAATAACAGTAAGAAACATCCGAAACGTCGCAAGATCTGGATATCTGATGAAACATGGTAGGCCATACAAACAAGAGGTGATCTTAGAAATAAGGGACTTAATTCAACTATACAACATGCAAGGTACTCTGAACAAAACAGAGTTGTTCAGCGACTCTGTCGGCGGGACAAGAATCTTTTCCTCAGAAATAAGTGTGAAGACATCGAAACCCATGCTGTCAGAGTAGAAACTCGCGATCTTTTCCAAAAAGTGAAAGAAATCACAGGAGATTTCAAGAAAATGAACTGGGCTATCGAGGAAGAGGACGGCACACTACTTATGGAGTTGGATAGGGTCACGGCAAGGTGGAAAACATATTGTGAAGCCCTATACAGGGATACAGAAGAGGATGATGAGGTGGTTGACGTACGTATCGATGAGCAAGAGCCTGAAATACTTTTTAGTGAAGTGATAGAGGCGATAAAGAGACTAAAAACCCACAAGTCACCAGGTGGCGATGGCATAGCTGCAGAAGCCTTAAAAAAGGTCAATGATGACGGAAAAAGAATCATACATCAATTATGCAACATGATCTGGAAAAGTGGTGTATGGCCCAAGGACTGGACAGAGTCAATTTTGATCCCCCTGCACAAAAAAGGTTCCTCACGTAAATGTGAAAACTATCGAACAATCTCACTTATTCCACATGCAAGCAAGATCTTATTACATATAATCAGCAGACGTCTGAAGCATTTCATCGACCGACAAATACCCAAGGAACAAGCAGGTTTTGTTATGGGGAAGGGAACTCGAGAGCAAATTTTGAACATCAGACAACTAATTGAAAAATGCAGAGTTTAATACCCCTATGATGTTATGCTTTATTGACTACCAGAAGGCTGATAATAAGATGAAACTGTATGTGGAAGGTACTTCTGGAAATGGGAGTTCTATCACACCTTACCTGTCTCATCAAAAACTTATATAACAATAGCCACACAAAGGTGAGAGTTAATAGTGCATTTTCTGAGAGTTTCCGAACCGAGAAGGGAGTTCGTCAGGGATGTGTTTTATCTCCCCAGTTATTAAACATATATGGAGAGCATCTAATGCGAAGAGCCCTAGATCATTGGCAAGGCGGAATAACAATTGGTGGCCAGAAAATAAATAACTTAAGATTCGCAGATGATACCACACTAATCGCTGCTGATGAAAAAGAACTCACAGAGCTGCTACACCGGGTAGAGGAAGAGAGTCGCAAATACGGCCTCCTTACTAATAGGAATAAGACCAAGTTAATGGTTGTTGATCGGGCCAACCTTCTACCAACACCAAGTACACTCCAAAACCTCGAAACAGTCGACGAGTTTGTATATCTTGGATCGACCATCAGTGGAAAGGGCGGATGCGAAGCGGAAATAAGAAGGCGCACACAAATTGCAAAAAATGCGATGACACGCCTTACCACTATATGGAAGGATCGGGGAATTTCGATTGCCACAAAAATGATGCTTGTGCAAACATTAGTGTTCTCGATATTCCTATACGGAGTCGAGTCGTGGACCCTGAAGGCAAGAGAGAGGAAGGGAATTGATGCCTTTGAGATGTGGTGTTGGCGCCGAATGCTTCGCATTTCTCGGACGGAGCACAGGACGAACCAGTCAATCATCCAGAGACTGAAGTTAAAAGAACGGCTCCGGACGATATGTCTGAGAAGAATTCTGCAGTTTTTTGGACATATTGTCAGGCGCGGACCGGACAACCTGGAGAGACTGGTAGTTTTGGGTAGCCTCCAGGGAAGGCGAAGCAGAGGAAGAGCGTCTGCGCGATGGAGCGACCAGGTGAAGGAGCTGACTGGGGGCACCATCCATTCTGCCCTGAGAGAAGCGGAAGATCGAGAAGGATGGAAAGTCTTGGTCGCTTAACAGTTTCGCTGCCTAGTATATACTATAGAATTGACGCCATGTGCCAATCCACGAAAACGTAAAAATTAGGTCAAGGTAGATGAAAACAATATTTTTTTTGTAGATAAACATGTCAATACGGCAGTAAAATATAATGTTACCGAGGAGCACTGCTCATGAACTTGAACCGTATTTGTTATAAATAAGTTATGTTATTACAAGTCGTAAATTATAACATTTTTCACAGTAATTAACATTGAAAACATTCAAGGGGGTTTTGTGAATGAAGGCCCTTGTAAAATGCTAGAAAATATTATTATGTTACGCAATTTATTTTATGGATTTTTTTATGGCCTGAGATAACGAAATTTATCAGTCCCTAATTGATTTTATAAGATTTGGTGTTCACCATGTTATGAAAAGTATCAAATTTCAAAGCAAACCACTTGAGTAACACTAATGTGAATACCAATTAATATTTTCTTTGCACAGTGGCGTGCTTGACTAAAAAACTTTTTATCTTTATAAAATCATACTGAAAAATATTCTAAATAACCTAATGCTGCCACTGCCGAACATGTGATAAGTGATAATGATAAGTGGTATGTAGGTAGGACCTTATAAAACACAGTGCCTAAAAATGTCTATAAAAAAACAAATTAAAAACCAACTAGCGAAAAATATCGGTAACGTATTCATCTACGATGCCAGCTAAGAAATAAATCACTCAATGGTAGTGCCAGTGAAAATATGACAATTTCGTGATTACTATACAGGCGGCTCCGATCGGATACGGCGGCACCGACTATGAGTGGTGACGCGGCTCCGATTGGAGCCGGAGGCAGCGAAGATGTTAAAGGATGGCGAAATTTAAATGTGGTCACGATCCTCAGCCATAAGTGCACGACCAAGAAGAAGAAGATATATATTTTGATTAATAATTATTGTTCGCATAATTATCAGCCAAAATTAATTCGATAATATGTATTTCAATATTATGTAGAATTTAATATTAATTAAGTGCTTACAATATATATTCATTTTGTAACAACTATGTAAAGGTATGAATGCATTTATATATATTTCTTTATAATATTAATTGGATATTTGTATGCAATCTTATAATCACCACTAAAGAAGCCACCGCATCTTTTATTAATCGACAAAGTCCATTTCTTGTTGTGATGAAATGTTTTCTATCAAAATGATTGGAACAAACTACACATTCATCTGATGGTGTCCAACATGGATCGCATCTTAATACTCTAAGTATATATTGCTATAAACTCCATTTTCTTCTGTTTTAATACAAGCATTTCTGCTGCAATTTGAGTAGGTGTGAAATGCATTTATATATATTTCTTTATAATATTAATTGGATATTTGTATGCAATCTTATAATCACCACTAAAGAAGCCACCGCATCTTTTATTAATCGACAAAGTCCATTTCTTGTTGTGATGAAATGTTTTCTATCAAAATGATTGGAACAAACTACACATTCATCTGATGGTGTCCAACATGGATCGCATCTTAATACTCTAAGTATATATTGCTATAAACTCCATTTTCTTCTGTTTTAATACAAGCATTTCTGCTGCAATTTGAGTAGGTGTGAGCTCTCGTGGTTGAGGGCCCACTGACTCCGCTGTTTGGTCATTACCATTATAATATGCCAACCGTTTAGGGGCTAGACGTGAAGGTGGAGCTGCAGGGGTGGTAGTAGTGGTGGTGGACAGAATTGTTAGCGGTGCGATTGGTATTGGGGTCGCCTCTGCATATGACGTTGATGGCCTCATTGATGTGGACGGCATTACTGGTGTTAATGTCGCAGCCATACCTGCCATCAGCGTTGTCACAGATGTTGACGGCATAATTGGTGACGTTGCAGCCAAGCCTGCCGTCAGCGTTGTCGCAGACGTTGACGGCATTACTGGTGAGTATGTTGCCGACGTAATCACCTGGAAAGGATACAGATTAGAATCAGAAGAGAGCATTATATTTTAATTTCTTATTATTTTGTCCACATTAAAAATGACAAAAATTGTTTCCTTTTATTCACCAATACCGGGATCTAGTATTCTATTAATATACAGCATGGTCGGAATACCCACAGCATAATAATTATTATCCATTATAAAAATAAGATTGAAAATAGATACTTTTCTATAAATTTTAAAATAAATAACGGCATACTATTATCCTTTCCATGAATTATGAAGAGTTTAATTAGCTGTGGTATACCTAAATCACTTAGGTAAGAAAGTAGATTTACCTGAGTTCATTTAAATCATATCAGCAGATTATAATCCATTCCCAAGATTGGGTTTCCCAAAAAAAAAGGAAATTTTATATTCCAAGAAAAAGATTACGAGTTTATTCAAGCATGCTTTTTTTTTTTTTTTTTCTTCGACCATGTCCGATTCTAATAGGATCATATGGGCCTCCACAGAGCAGAGTGTTGTATTAACAAATTTTGTTTTTTACGAGAAATGGATGTCAGCCACTTGCTCAACCTATTAGGTCCATACCCTGACTCACACACAAATTGAAAAACAATATGTGTACTTGCCAGACCCAGGATTCGAACCTGAGACCCACGGCGTGATAATTCAGCGCTTAAGCCACGTGGCCACCGTCGGTGTTGCAAGCATGCTTTTACCTGAGTGATAATAACAGATAAGTAAAAACATGTAGGTAATGAAATCTATACCAAATTATTTATAATACCTTGACTTATGTTATGGTACCACTATATATTTTATGTATTGTATTTGAATACGCGTAAACTGACTAAAGTCAAACAAAGACTAATAAAGAATGAAGTAGCACATAGCAGTTAGCAGGTTTGAACTCACATTGGTTAATATCGCAGAATTAAAATAATGTGAACTTACAATACTCCCTCTTTTTATTCCGTTACTAGGGAGACCTGACGATACGGTCATCGTCAACATCTCCGCCACCCTCTGTTGCACTGCGGTTAACTCCACATTACACGGTGGACCGCCCCCAGTTTGCTTCCGCCACAGCAGTATTTTCGACTGCTTATTTTTTACAGCTTGCCGTAAATCATGCCACGTCTGTAAAACAATAATGACATATTAGGAAACTGCCTCATATGATGGTATGGCAGTGGCGAAGGGTGGAGGGTGGAGGTAAGCTGTTAAGATCCGACATAAATAGTGTACACTAACCTTTGTCAGTCCAATGTATTTTTGTTTTCATTGATTTAAGACTACAGTGTGTGGATGTGGTGTAACTTTTTAAAATTCAACTAAACTCCCCAAGCTATAGTAGACAAGTCAACTAAACTCCCCAAGCTATAGTAGACAAGTCAACTAAACTCCCCAAGCTATAGTAGACAAGTCAACTAAACTCCCCAAGCTATAGTAGACAAGTCAACTAAACTCCCCAAGCTATAGTGGATAAGTCAACAAAATATTCGTTGGTCTATTAGATATCTAAAATTATGCCATCAATTATGGTTTGATTTGGGCGGGGTTTAATTGAATTTTAAAAACTAACCTGCACCGCCTGTAAATTGTGTTCTTAGTTCAATGAAAATAATTAAGTATGACTGAAAAAGTTGAGTATCCACCCCTTGCCATTCTGGTATGGTTATTAAATATAGGTATCTCACAATAGTATTTGAACGAATTCCCTCATCTCTGAGGGTGTATTCATATGATTATAATAAAATTAATTAATGTGTATATAAATACCTTCCGCCAGCCGCTTCCATCTTTTTTAGCACCCACCCGGGAATTCAATTTATGACTAATGGCCGTCCACAGCCGCATCGCATCCGTTGTGGTAAAATATGGCGTGAAACGGCTACTCACAAGCCGTGGATTTTCTGTAAAATATATATAACATAATAATAGAACAGGTTATGTATGCATATTGAGAAATTCTCAAAAAGAATTCATATCCATAATAGATATTATGGAAATGTGGTAAATAGTATATAAGATAATGGACAAAGCCATGACAGTTGAATGTGATGTTTATGATAACAATATGATTCAGACCATTACAAGATAATTGTCAGTATTCAATGAACTTTTGTTGATATCAAATATTTGGCACTATCCACTTACTGATTAATAAATCAATCAGGAGATGCCGCTGTTTTTCGCTGAATTTCATTATTCTAGAAAAATAAAAACAACGATTGGGCTGTATTTCAAGACAATCGCTAGGTAGGTACTATTATATGAAAGAAATGAATTATTAAAGTTAAAAATAACTTTAATTTTGTGGTATAAGGTCACTGAATCAGGCCACGAGGGGAATAATTAATATTATAATGAAATGGTATACGATTATTTAACACGTAAACATTACAACGAAGAAGCAAAAGAAATATAAATATAACATGCACATTAAATGAAACAAATTTAGAGTTCAAATAAAATAGATATGACTTATTCATACAGTACAGATAAATATTAAATCACTTACTGTTTGTATTCCGGTTGGATTGAGGGTATTAACAGTCCTTCTTTCTTCACTGGAAGTCAAGAAACGATTGAATGTTCGGTTGCAAGCACCCTCCATAATATTTATGTTTATAGTCGCGTTTGACAGTAGACAGTACACAGTACCATAGACATCAAACTTATCAAAAACTGACCATAAAGAAAAATATTTTTCTGATTTTGGTAGAAAGAATACTTGATCCAAATAAACCATTTATTTACCTGGATCACCCAATGTTAAAACTCCAACTTTTTTTGGATGCATTTGTTTGTGCATCGTTAGTGCACGTTTGTGCACGATTTTTTTTCGTTTGTGCACCTATAATAACCGAAAAATTCCAATTTCAAATTGGGTGTTCCAGCTAAACGTTGGGTCACCCAATGTTAAAACTCCAACTTTTTTTGAGTGCATTTGTTTGTGCATCGTTAGTGCACGTTTGTGAACGCATTTTTTT
This sequence comes from Rhyacophila brunnea, assembly GCF_057557595.1. Lineage (NCBI taxonomy): Eukaryota > Metazoa > Arthropoda > Insecta > Trichoptera > Rhyacophilidae > Rhyacophila > Rhyacophila brunnea. Next base: position 284,823 of record NW_028233361.1, read on the forward strand.
CGTGTGTGCACGCACATTAAGGGGGTTATTCGCATTTTAATTTGGGTGACCCAGCTAAATGCTGGATACTTGTGTCACTAAACTTAGATTGTTTTAAAAATTTAAATTATAAACTCTTGTGCGTCGGTAGTAAACGTTAGTGCCTTTTTACCTATATTGAGCGCGCTATTTGATTTTTAAGTTTGTATGCAAACCTGACTGCGTGAGTTAAAAAATAAATTTTTTAGTGAATTCTCTTGTCGCATAACTAGTGGAAATTTTTACTTACTTTTAATTTTTTTTCTCATTTAGTTCGTGAGATATTTGATATGAAATATTTGATGAACATTAACTAGAACCACCCAACAAACTTTTTTAACTTTTTATTAGGTCAATAATTTGTCTATTATTGGGTTACGTTTGTGCACATGCTTTTATTGTTTTCAAGATTACATCGTGAGAGATATTATTTTTTTTAATTTAGCGACTTGATACTTGAACCAATAAATTTGCCTTAATTTTTTTTTGTTAAATACATACGATTATGTGTATTTATTTAAACTTTTTTCACGTTTTTTCAAATTTTTATCTCTTATATTAAGCTAGAAATTTGATTTTGAATGGCCGTCAAGTTTTAACACCAAAAATTTTTTTTTCACATTTTTTTAAATGCATTCCTTTGAGTAATTTAATTACATGATTTTTCATGAAGTATTTATTGTTTTTTCATTTGAATTACGCGAAAAATTCGCATTTTTCCATTTTTACTAAGTACCCCGTCAAAATATCCCGAACAAAAACAACCGCATCCGTATGAATGGTCCGGTCAAAAGAGTTTCGTAACAGCCAACACGGCCCCTACCTACCTGTTTTCCATTTATGTACTAATCCAAGATTATCAACATCTTCGTGCTTCAATTTGGAAAGCACCTGTATATATTTTTATTGGTGCGTCGTCAAAATATCCTTTGCGAAGCCATTCGCAACAGTCATAGCTCTCACCAAAAACTGTTTTCACCACTCCAATGTCACAATATAATAATATTATATTATTTATCTTACAAATTATTGATGGCTTTCACTATATTATCTTTAGACCTCGTGCGTTCATAAATGTTTCGTTGTGCAATAATTTATGACGAGCAAGCTTTATATCCAACGCTAGTTACTTTAAAAATCTCTTTTTATTAATTTTAAGTACGTTTAATAATAAGACAACCAATAAACAAATTATAAGTAGTTATTATCCACCTTATCGTTTCGAATGACAGCGAATAATGAAAGGAGTTTTACCTACCATTAAAACTCTTATTATTCTTGTTGACTCTGAAGTCCCTTGAGATGTTGATCGTATTTTTGCCTTGTGTTCTTCTGCGCTGGTCCTTTTTTACCCCCTTTTCTTCTCGATTATTTACCTCTCTGGTTGTTCATCTTGTTTTTTACCGGCTGGCAGGACTGACGCTTGTATCGTGGCGTGCTTTGTCTTTGGTATTCAATTTGATATGTCTCACGGAAACCAGGTAGGTGTTCTCTGGACTTCAGAGTCACCAAGAATAAAGCCTCCCCCAAACCAAAGCGAATATTCGCAGCGAATTCGCAACGCCCTCGCTATCGCTGTCGCTACCGCTTGGATTTGATGCGAATTTCGCGTTTGGCCCCACACCAAAGCGTCAGCGACGCAGCCATAGACTAAATAATTTTATTTACGCGCCAGATTTAAAATTGTAAATATTATTAATATTTTACGCCAATTATTCTATAATTTTTATGAATTAAATATAAAAAATACACGTACACTATAGCGCTTTCAGAATTGCTACAACTTTTACCCACTTTGCGTAAAGTGTATTTTAATTATCTGAAACAAGGTGGCAGCATTGGATGCAGCCATAGACTAAATACATATACGAATGTCAAAGTGACAGTTGTGTGTTGACAAAATGTACACGTCTTCTGAATGCTTATTACACGCTGAAGATATAATGAGATGGCGTGCGACAAATTACATCGACATTTAATATAACCTTACTTTATAACAGGGCAAGATTGCCATGGCTCATATGTAAGATAGATTTACTCAGTTTCATAACTGCACATATTATAAATAAGCATTTACCATGAAGGGTTAACAGGATTTGAAGGTAATATGCTATTGAAATAACATGTCTCCGTTATTTGAATTGTAGGTTTTGACTATTTTGCGTTTCTACGCAGAGGGAGCGTACCAAAAACGGGTAGGCCAAGTCTTCTGCGCAATGAGCCAGGCATCAGTAAGCAGATGCATAGGAAACGTGTCCGATGCTATAACAGCAGTGCTTAGTAATACTTACATACAGTCGCCATACAGCGCTGACAGTCTTTAGTGTTGTGTTGATACCCTCTGATCAATTTATACAATATTACAATGTACATGTCATGTAACTAGAGTAACTGCGCATAGACACAACAAGTAAATTACCTACTCAATAAGAATTTAACGGGAATATTATTTTGTGTCGGTAAAAATATTTTTTAATTTCAGACTTCAAGAAAGGGCAGGTTTCCCGAAAATCATTGGGTGCATTAACTGCACCCATGTGCGAATATACCCGTCATACTTGGAGACTTTCAAAAATGAGCGCAGAAAATTTTCTGTAAATGTGAAATTCGTAATAAAATCTATGTTGTTTCTGATACATTCATATTCATTACGTATAATATCATAACATGACATTTATTTTTATGCAGGTATCTGACATGTCTGACATGGACATTCTGGCAGTGAGTTGCAGATTTCCTTTGAGTGTTTATGACCAATTCATATTTAGTGGATCGTTGGTAAAAACTGAAATGAAACATCTACAGAACGACAAGAATTGGGAATTTTGTTTTATAAGGGAAGTATGTTAAACTTTACTTTACTATGGCAGTACCAGTAACAAATATTTTTGTTTGGTTTATATTCATCCGTATTTTGTATAGGTACTTCAAAGGAATCAAAATTTTGCATAGGTATGAATATGATATTTAATGAAACAGTTTTTTAATTATTTAAATCCTGATTTCTAATATTTTTACAACTTTCAGTCGAAAACATATTCAAATTAACAGACTGTGTATATTGAAATCATTCTAGTGCCACCATAGGCCAGCCAGACTCACTACACGGCTGCCCGCTGTTTGACCAGGGATGTGATTGAGTGTTTTTGGATAATGGACCACACCAGATCGCATAGCTACAGCAACAAGTGCAAGACCAACCGTGGCTATACATACAGTATACATGTATATATTAAATATAATTTATGTATATTTATTTATGGCTTATACACCGAAACAAAATATGTCACTTAACTGTACTTGAATATTTTTGCAGGATCATTCAATAAAAAATACTTGGTTTAGGTTAAGAAAGTTTTAATAATCATTTTTGCACAGAATACAAGAAAAATATTTATATAATTATTAGAATTACAATGAGCTTTAAAAGTAACACGATATTGTAATAAAATGGACAAATATGAAAAAAAATAACAATAAATTGTATATAGATAGGTAGACAGGGTTCAGATTCTGCCAGTGCAGGCGACTCATTTAGGTGTCAGTATTGTTACTTTCAAATGACAATAACACCGTTCCAATGTGATTCGGTCGTGCCAGAAGACTCTGTCCTTCCTCTATTTAGTAACCGGGCATTTTACAACTTTAAATGAAAATTAAGTGGGTATATAGATAGTATATTTTTTCTAGTATAATATTATTTAATTAGGTGACTTTTTATTTCTTTATTACTTGAAATGGTGTTTATATGGTAGATGGATTATAATGGTTTTGAAATATAGTTATTTTTGTTAATTCTACTTTAACTGAGTCATTTACCTTGACAGCTGTTTCGGCACATAAACTCATTTTCGGAACATTCAACAATAATTTGTGATTATAAAAGAGCTACAGGTCACGTAGCAAATTAAATACGCTTAGTTAAATAAGAAATACGTACCAAATATTTTACAAAATACACCACATACATCCATCGAATATGGTATATAAAATACAGATTCAAGTATCAAATAATTCTTGGATAAATAGATGTTTATGTAAGTATATGTTTTTTTAAATACTTACATGATACTGTGTTGTATAACATTTAAATTTATATTTTTGATTTTGATTTACATACTTAAATGTACCTACATAAATTTGTAATGTACAGTAGGTACTTAATTACATTTTTAACATTAGGAAATTACCATTATTCGATTCTATCCACCCGCTATGTCTATAATCACCCCAACGCTGGATAGAAAGAGACATCACACAAAATTGGCTGTTTGATAATAAATGGTAGTTGAAAAATATTTTAGAGTATGATTATGTCCATAGAAACAGGTTTTAAGTCATTCATATTTGTCCGAATAATGTGTAGCAGAAAAATAGAAATTTTAAAAAGGGTCTATTCAGTATTCACCCCATTCTACGGCAAACATTTTTCTTAATAAAAATAGGTACATCAATAGAGGAATCATAAAATGGACCTTGGCCCTCGCCCACGCCTTATTCATCCTTGTATATTATATTATGACACTTAATGTTTTGGAAAATTCATTAACATTGTGCACAAATGCCACTTTTGTTGATTGACACTTCACTTAGTTGATCTCTTTGTTCACGTGAAGTACAATAAAAGTATGTAGCAGCGAAGAACTAGAGACCGAAAATAGTAGAAGGAGCTAGAAGAGGCTTTCATCTAGCAGTGGAATGACCCCGACTGATGTTTATGATGAAATATTATTTTATTCCTGTTAATGCCGGGGGTTTCATTTTTAATTTCTTCTGGTGCTTTGTACCTACGTTGAAAGGTTGAAGATCTTTGCTAAAATTAAATTCATCACAAAGCATTAGTATATCTCCAACATCATTCAGGTAGGTATCCATGATGATAATATAATATTATGTACTTAGAGGAGGTACCTGACCTTTATATTTACATGCACATAAAATTATTAATCTTATTGCCTAATGCAGACCAAGATATACCTACCTACATAATATTACATGAACAGAAGTTTAAGAACATCTCAATTAAGTTTAAAATGTTTGTAGGTATACAAATTAATGTGAAACAGAAAACATTGGTTATGTTAGGTAGGTACATGGAACATGTAGATATTATCTTGGTTCGCGGTCGGCACTGGGCAAAACCAGTTTATTAGCTCAATATACCTATACATAATGAAGGAAATATATACCTAGTAGGTATATAGGTACTGTCACGACCTCGGACTTCGGGCGTCTCCAGATACACAAAGACATCCCCAAATGGGGACCATACGGGGGTGTCACAGTACATAATATCGTTTTTGTGATTGAGGTCTCTTGAGATCAAAAAACAAACACAACCTAGGTATGTCCTACTGTAAATAACCCGATAGTAAGTAGTATGTAAGGTTTTTGGTCTAAAACCTTACAAAATACCACAATGACGACATGGAGTACCTACTTATCTACCTATATGTATATTATATCTTTAGCTACAATAGAAATGCTATGCTGCATAATGTTAGATGCAAAAAAATAATCTTAAAGACTACCTATCTAACCTAAAAAAATATTATCAACGAATATAAAATGGGTATTTACGTGACCGATACCGAATATGATTGAAGTAGGTATTGTAAATGATACCTAATTATAACATTATTGATATGACTGCTCGAAAGTCGAAACCAAAACGTCAAACGATCGCAATAAGTTAGAACTGTCAGTGCTCTAACAATCAAAGTTATAAAGTTTCTGTTATTAAAGGCTGTGCATGACGCAAATTAATAATATGTATTTTTTAAATATCGGGACCTTAGATTAAAGTTATTTATTTATAATAGCGTATTCATCCTGTCAAAAAACTTTACATACTTTGGTTAGACAAAGATACCTACATAATATTATTATGACGACCTTCATACCATTTTCAACAATTTCCCTGCCAATTTCATCCCATATCTTATCTTTCTTTCTTATGTTTTGTAGTCACTGTCAGAGAAATTATAAAGGATTGGATATTTCCGGACCAACTCGATCAGCTGCTCAATGTCTTCGCCATTTTGATTTTACTAATTCCCTTGGCGAAATTGTCCGCCGCGAATAAATTCGCTGTCGACAGAGTTCCCGAAAATCGCAGCGAATATTCGCTGCAAATTCGCACTCAAGACGCAAGGCGGTCGCGCAAGCGTGCTCTGTCCCGTAAGCCAATACGAGCTTGATTGGCGAATAATTCGCTGCGAATATTCGCCGCGAATATTCGCTTTGGTGTGGGGGAGGCTTAATAAGAGTTTTAATGGTAGGTAAAACTCCTTTCATTATTCGCTATTGACTCTGAAGTCCCTTGAGATATCTGTTTGTTATCACCTGGTAAAGCAAGATAGATCCTGCAAGATAAGGTGGATGAACCTAACATGAGAATTAGGTATAACATCTCCTTGCTTTTAGGCTCAGTGTACCGGGCTGAATAGAGAGGTCAACATATTTTGTTCCCCCGCTGTAGAAGTCTGTGTGTCTATCGGTCTCTGGTAAAATGTCTTAAAAGTAGCTTCTTGGCGCCTCTCTGCAGGATGTCATCTATGGGGTAGTTCTCTAACCAATTTAGAGAGGCGACTGCTGATCGAGTACTGCCTGGTGAAACTGGATCGATGTTTTGGCAACTGGAAGCGCTTAATTTCCATCCAGATTGGCGGTGCCTTGATGTGTCCGTCTTGGAACCAAACACTGGCCATAGAATTATATGGTCGCCATTATCGACTAGGCCATTATCCGCTATACTGAGTAGGGTAAGGTCATGAACCCGTGCGAGTAATAATAGTATAGCTGTTCTGCGTGAAACCTCATATAGGTTGTATACTAGTGGTGTTGTTTTCTTGAGGTAGTCCACGATTATTCTAGGATCCCAAATCGGTGGTTTTGTAGGTCTAGTCTTGCGGGTGGATATAGCTTTTAACATATGACGCACTACTATGTTACTGCTGATGTCTACTGATCATAGGTTTGCAAAAGGTAGCTATGGCTGACTTTATGTACAAGAATAGTGTTATATGAAAGACCTTCCTTATTGTATAAGTGACCCAGGTATCTAGCCACTTCAATCGGCTCGGGGGTATTATAGCTTATCGTGTTGGCCATGCACCATGTCTTCCATTTGTCCCATGCCGGTCTATAAGTCTTCAAAGTGGATGGTCGCCAGCCAGAAGTGAGAAGTGATCTGTCCTCTACCGACCAGCTAGAAACTAACTCTGCCCACCCAAAATTATCCATAACTGGAGTGATAGGTCCCGGACTTGTGGAGGTGGATGGTTTGTCACTGTATCCACTAGAAATGACTCCAAGTGTGGGATTGGGTAGGGGGGTTCCAGTGATCTCTGCTGTAGGTCTGCGCTCCAAAAACACTTCTTCCACCATGGGGCCACTAGTAAATATTTTCCCCTTGCCATGTTCAGGTGTGCCAATACTTGTGGAATTAGATTCGGTGGCGGGAATATCCAGGCTAGTTTGAAGTCCCACTGTCGACTGAAGGCATCGTGGAACAGTGCAAGAGCATCGTTCGGATTTCGTGAGACATAGGTTGCGACAACATGGGCTGTGTTGGACGCGCAGTGACGTCCCGTGGGGGTAGACAGATTGAGCGTCGCTTGGGGGCGGCAGATACTCGAAGGGCGGCAAATCGAGGAGAATCATTTGGTATTATATAGAAATAGCTACCTAAACTTAGTTATATTATAACCAGAGCTTTGGAATGTTTTGTTCCGGATGCTTTTTTTTATTATTATCCAGTCGGTACTCGCAGCGATTTTAGTATGATGTCACCACGCTCAGCTAGAGATTTTTTTATTTTATTTTTGACTGCTCGGTTTCGTATACAAATGCTAATAAACTTGGCGCCTATACACATTATGAATATTTTTATAAATGTAAAACATCACAAACGAATAATAAATCAGTCATAATAATATAATGTCATTTAATCAGATTAAAGAGTTCCTTTCATAACAGTGGTAGGTATACTGCGCAAAAACCAATAATTATGTCGCGCCATAGTTATTAAAAGAAAATAATATTATATACGAGTATTATATCAACGTTGGTAACGAAACAAGGAGAATTTATGGTAGAGATTTATAGGTAGGTAGGTACATACCGTATTTTTTAATTTATCCAAATATTTTTGCCAGTCATTCGCGAGATTTAAAAGTTGCCGGATGTACCTATTGCAAATAGATACCTATTCATAATGATTATTAATCCTTATTGACATTTGACATAATCAATTAGTATTCGTGCATATAATAGGTATTTACGTTAAGTACCATCTAATTGTAATAAAAATGTACCATATTTATCGTGCTGTGAATACAATACTGTGCAATACCTTCTTTTAAGTCGTTTTTTTTGTAAACATATTTTTTGCTGATAATATTGTGGATTTGTAGTTTATTTCAATCATCAACGGTTGAATGTTGAGACCATTAATTAATAGTGTATTTATGATTAAATTTAGGTTTATATTAAAAAAATAATGAGGAAAATTATTTTGTTTACATGTTGTAGGGTACAATAATAGCATAGAAAAAATGGTGTGAAAATAATACATCTGCGTAGGTATTACTAAATGATACAAACCAAATGTGTCAGACATAGGTATTAACCAAATGGCATCTCAGACTCTGGTGATTTGGGTAAGTGTCTAACTAATATTATATTTATTCGCTTATTTATTTATTGATATCTAAATTTAATTTTGTATGTTTCAGCTTAGTGGTAGGTGTATATTTTATTAGTAATGTATCCAAACCATTGCCCCCAGAAGGGGGGGGCTGACAGGGCTCTAACCTGGGGCTCGGGCTCGATAAGTGAGATAAACACTTATCACAAATTTGCTCTAATAGCAAAAAATTCGCCAGCGGCGCTATTTTCCTTCAATAATGATATTATTTAAAATTATATGGTTACACAATACAATTTATAATTGTGTAGCGATACTCAAAAACTCCACAATTCAAGTGTATGTATTAAAATATACAAAAAAACACTAAATATACACATAAATTTTAACGCGTACACCATTTGGAAAACATTACTGTAGAGCGTCACACTGCTTTTATCCTTAGCGATAGGTAGGGGGGGGCAAAAATCCTAACATGGGGCCTGCTTCAGGATGAGGGGGCCATGCTTCATACAACACATTTATTAGATATTGGAGTAATGAAAGGATGATAAAAAAATGGGGCGGCATTTTGACGCTGCCTAGGGGCGGCATTTTGTCTAGGGACGTCACTGTGGACGCGAACAGGTCTACGTCTGGGAGTCCCCATCTTTGAAATAGGGGAGCTGTAGCCGCCATAACTAGGTGCCATTCTGGGATAATTTTGCTGCGTGAGAGATGGTCTGCCACGCAGTTGTATTTTCCTGGAAGGTATTGTGCAGTCAATGATATACTGGCCTGGTTGGCGATTTCCAGGATCTGTCGGCAAAGACTTAGTAGGCTTGCGGACTTTGTGCCCCCTTCGTTGTTGATGTAGGCCACCACTGTTTTGTTGTCGGTTTGTAGGAGTAATTCTGATCCCCTGAGCGTTTGTTCCCGGAGTTGTATGGCTGAAAGTACCGCAAACAGCTCTTTTCGGTTGGAGTGCTACGTGGATTGGCGTTTTGTCCATGTACCTGATAGGTGGTACTTGTCTAACTGCGCTCCCCAGCCTGAATCAGCTGCGTCTGTGGTGAGGAAGTGATTGTAGGTTGCCCTGTGAATCTTTCCTGAGGAGCCCACCGCTCGAATCCACCACATGATTTCCTCTCGAGCTTGTGGAGGAATCGATGTTGATTTGTGAGGGTGGCTCCTCGATAATTGAGCGCTCGTACGTTGTAGACGTCGGCAATGCAACCTCCCCTGTGGAGTGACGAAGGTTGCAAAGTTGAGTCGCCCGAGGAGGCGTTGGGCCTGCCTGAGCGACCAACTGCCTTTTTGGATCTGCAATTGCAGGTGGTGATGAAGTGATGTGCACTTCTCTGTTGATAGATATTTCCGATTGTTGTGAGTATCCCACGTGATACCCAAGAACTCCCGCTGTTGGCTTGGAATCAGACAAGATTTTTTCTTGTTGATTATCCAGCCTAGAGCTTGCATGAAATCTATCATTTAAGTCAGTTGCGACAGGAGAATCTCTCTGGACTGATTTGCCATCAGAAAGTCGTCTAAGTAAGTGACGATTCTCATACCCTTTCCCCGGAGGTGTTCGGCCACCCAGTTTGTTAACGAGGCAAACAGTCTTGGTGCTGCCGACAGTCCGAATGGAAGGCACGTGAATTGAAGGAGTTCTCCTTGGTAAACTAGCCGAATAAATCGGCGATGTTGTATAGCTATAGGTACATGTAGGTACGCTTGGCTTAGGTCTATTTTTACTAACCAGTCTTCCCTTTGCAGGAATGTTGGGACCTTGAAGTGGTGGAACAGTTTGAACGGCCTTGGTTGTAGGAAACCGTTTAGGCGTTTTAGGTTGAAGACGGGTCGTTGACTGCCGTCTTGCTTCCTTACTAGGAACAGGGTTGAGAGGAAGCTTGGAGATGGTTCTGCCAATTCCAATACTCCCGATTCCTTCAGTTCCGCGATTTGTGAAGTGATCTCCGGCGATTGTCGCGTTTGGAAATCCTTCTGGAATTGCACGGAAGGCATTATTAGAGGGGGTTTCTTTATAAACAGAATACGGGTTCCCGTTATTTTTTTTAATATTGGTGGTGGTGCACCCTTGGCCTGCCAGATTTCCTGGAAATGCTGGAGGCGTCCCCCTTTGAACGTGGTGAGGGAGACCCGGTCACCTGCATCTTGGGTAAGTGCCCCTTGCACCACCTCGGTTATCTCTGGGAAAACCTCGGTTGGATGGGCGTGGGCCTCTCGGCAGGCCACCCCTAACCTGGTCTGGTATCCTCCTCGTATATCCCTGCCTCCGAAAGGTGTCCTTGCGTCCACCTGACGAAGTGCTAGGTTGACTCTCCCTGACCTGGTCAACCACTTTGGTGGTCTGATCGAAGACCTTCTCACGACCCCCACCTCTCTCTAGGAATACCGCCAGTTTATCTTTATTGAAGATGTGTTCGGCGCTAGGTGGGATCTTGTTAAGAGCCTCTCGGGTGAATGTGTCTCTTATACCGGAGAGGATTTTCTTCCGCCTCGTCTGAACTAACTCTGCCCGCTTTCCACAAAGGATTCGGGTGACGTCCTCAGACACTTTGTTGAGTGCTGAAGAGGGCCCGAACTCCTTTACCACCGTCTCAAAAAGAGCCGTACCGATGGTGTGGTCGCTGACAGAGTCGACCACTCGCTGCAACGCGTCCCGAATACACTCTTTTTGAGCGAGCATCGTATTTTGGAGGCCGGCAATCGTACGCTCCATTAAATGTATTGTTTGCGATGAATGGTCGTAGGGGCGTAACTCATCGTTGAGTCCCAACTCAACGAAAGACGGGGCCGCCAAATATTGTTTTTGGGTTTCAGCGTAGCGAACCCCCGCCCAATTATCTGTGTCGAACAGTTGGAGCCTGGTAAGTTCCGCTACCCAAGCTTTGTCTGGCGTCGGAAAAGCAGGCTCCTGAACTATGACGCTAAATACAGGCAACGGAATCCTGTTGGGTTTTTCCGCTGTCTCAGGCCTTGTGGGCGGCCGTAAAAAACTTACCGGAGAGTCGATATTTACCGTCGGCCTCTGCGGAGTAGGCACCGCTGCAGGCAGGCCCTGTTGGGTCAAGATTGAAAAAATCTGTGATACCTTATTGTCAAGAGACATTAATGTTGCCCTCAATTCACCCACTGGATCGTCCAACAGCAATTCCGATTCATTCGAGTCGGTCTCCATCGCTAGTCCCTCCGCGACGTTGTTGGCTTCATTACGCTCCATTATTGCACAAATTTCACAGTTTAACGTTTGACAAAATTTTCTCGCTTCGAACAAAAGCAATAAAATCACACAATTGAATACCAAAGACAAAGCACGCCACGATACGAGCGTCAGTCCTGCCAGCCGGTAAAAAACAAGATGAACAACCAGAGAGGTAAATAATCGAGAAGAAAAGGGGGTAAAAAGGGGCCAGCGCAGAAGAACACAAGGCAAAAATACGATCAACATCTCAAGGGACTTCAGAGTCAATAGCGAATAATTAGTAATAATTATTTAAATATTAGTATTTTGTCATATATTGTCTATTACTATATATTAACAAGTTTGTTGTCGTTGCCTATCAAACGTCACAATCATCTGTCACATGAGATGCGCCTTTCATGTTTAGGGTGCTGGATATACTATTTAATACACATTTATCCATCTATTTACCACATCCATGCTTAAGCAATTATAGTGGATAATAATTATTGTTCTCCCTAGAATTTTCCCAGCACCTGATGTCGAATACTCTCAACATTAACTATGAAGACTTCAGTAGCAACGAAAGCGACTCGTCGGGCTGTAGCTACCGGACGGAAAACTATTGCAATTCGGGACGTGAATTCATCAGACGAGGAGGACAACGCAGAGGAGTCGCACCATTCGCAGGAGGAAGTGAGCGATTCGGAAGCGAGTATTCCGGATATGGAGCCAGAAACCCAAGCCATTTACGAGGAATTGGGAATTCAGCAGACGACGAATTCTACGGAAGCAGCCGTCACGAAAGCGATAGATTTACAAGCAGAAGTAGGAGCCCCGCCTTTGATGTCCATGCTGGAAATATTGGAATTGGTGTGGCCTCCAGCGTCGCCGATTGCGAAGATAATGACATGTCTGAGTTTTCTGGAGAGACAGTGCTTGAAAACGAGAAATCTGACCTGGAAGAGGATCTGCTCCACGATGTCGCAAGGGGTATTACTCATCGCAAAACAGCTCAAACGGGACAAAATCGAATTAGAAAAATGTACGTTCTCGGCTTTCAAAGGGTCGCTCCGAAAAGGAGAGTTTTACACGACGTTTACGAGAAGAAATTTTCCGGGCGGGTTGACGGATCAGTTTATGGAGGTCTTCGGCGGAGACACAGGAGAGCAGTGTTCCTCATCTGCGATCACGCCGACCATTTCCACATTATTCACGACTGCCAGTACTATAATTCCACCTGCAAATGCTGCGCCGTCGACGAGCTAAGATCGGTTGCCCGGAACATTGTCGGTCGAAGATACGCTCGACGCGTTGTTGCCAGTGTCGATATCAGCATCGACCACTGCTACAATATCACAGTCTATTGCGAGAAGGAAGAACGGCACATTGATTACTTGGACATCGCCGGGAGAAACTGGATACCAGGTAATAAAGCTGGACGTATACGACTTCAAGAAGATCTCCGGAGTGGACAAAAAAAACTGGTGGAAATGTGAAATGTTTCGGAGATGCGATCGACCTTCTTGACGTCCAGTATTGCCGACCCAAAGCATCAAGCCCTGCAAAAGCTGATGGCAATGGCTGCGAAGGATCTGACGACTCTCCCGGGCGTAAAGAAGGAGGAAAGGGAGACCGGCTCGTCGAGTTTCTTCGGCGGTTTCCAACAGCGCCAATAGGTCACGTGTTCGGTCTGTCTATCTGGATGCAATCCTAGTACAAATTTTTTAATCGGCAGTCTCCATTGTTGCAAAATGTATGTAAAATTGTTGGCAGTACTTACAATGAATTATCAACCTCAGAATTAGCCGAGTTCTTTGCATCAAGGGATCCTCAAAATTTAATTTTTAACGCTCCAATGGGAAACGTCCAAAATTACTACTTGTCAACAGAAGAAAGTTTCCATGTTATGGAGCGACTAGTTTATTTTCAATTTAATGACAATCGCTCAGATGTTGAGTATTTTTTCAAATGTTTATTTAATGTCCTCGACCGTAGAGTACCAAAAAAAATACTCTCTTTATATTAAGTCCGCCGAATGCAGGTAAAAACTTTTTTTTCGATGCCTGCATTCATTATCGTATAAATTTTGGCCAAATGGGCAATTTTAATAGATATTGTACATTTCCACTTATGGAATGTATTGACAGGAGGGTAATATTATGGAATGAATCTGTTATGGAAGCGTCCGCGAGCGAAACACTTAAATGTATCTTTGGGGGCGACACGTGTAATGTGAAGGTGAAATATCAAGGCGATGCGGTCATTGGCCGAACGCCAGTGATCGTATTATCTAATAGCGACGTGTTTCCCAAAGACGAAGCGTTTCGTTCGAGAATGTTTTCATTTCAGTGGCGGCCAGCGCCTTTTTTAAAGGAATATAATAAGAAACCGAATCCCATTGTACTATTTTTATTATATAAAAAATACATGTCTGAATAATAATATTAATGTTTCATTGATGATCTTCCCAATCCCCCTGTTGTTGTCCTTTTGTGCTTCCTTTTAATCGGACGATCCTCGTCGTCCAAATCTAACAGCTGGAAATCTTCGTCGATAGTCTCGGTAAACGACGACAGATTACCCGTTCTGGCGTCCGTCATGCCAAACAGCGTTTGCCCATCAGTGTAACTGTGAGCCCTGTTTTCTACGAATCGCACTTCCTTCGGCCACGATATCGGCGTGCTCTTCGTAAATGCTGAACTAATAGAAAATTCAACAGTCGCACCGCACTCGACTTTCCAGTAGGCACTAGAATTCAGAAATGATTTGTCCGAATGTCTGTCTGTCTGTATGCCTGTTTGTCTGTCTGTCTTTCTGTCTGTCCCGTATGCGTTCCAATACCATTCATCGGATTGCGAAGAAATTTTGGTAAGTGGTTGTATGCATACCCGCAAAGGTTTCTGAATTAGAAAAATCATCATCTTCTTCTTCATCATTCTATTTTCTTTTATTCGTATGGTTCCTATACCATTCATCCGATTGCAACGAAAATTTCGTCAGTTATTGTGCACACACCCGCAAAGGTTTCTAAATTAGAAAAACCATCTTCTTCTACTTCTTCTTCATTATATCTTCTTTTATTCGTATGGTTCCTGTACCATTCATCCGATTGCGATGAAACCTTCGTCAGTTGTTGTGGTAACACCCGCAAAGGTTTCTGAATTAATACAACTATCTTCTTCTTTTATTTTATATTCTTCCATTCATCCGATTGCAATAAAACTTTCGTCAATAATTGTGCCAAAACCTGCAAAGGTTTCTTAATTAGAATAACCATCTCCTTCTTCTTCTATTCGCAATGAAACTTTGGTGAGTTATCGTGCGCATGCCCACAAAGATTTCTGAATTAGAAAATCATCTTCTTCTTCTATACGTATGCGTTCCTATAACATTCAACCGATTGCGATGAAACTTTTGTGCGTACACCTGCGAAGGTTTCTAAATTAATATTATATAAAATACAACGTTTATTGTTTGTTTGTTCCATGCAATTTTGATTTTTTTTACTACATATTAATAACGTTTGCATACTTTGGATTCGATTTTAATTTAGTGGTCTTTTGTTTGACCTATACTCCTATTAGAATTATTTTCATATTGCCATATTGTATAACACAGATATTTTAATATTAAAAAAATAATTACCTCTTATTATTTTTTAAATATCTAAGATAAATATAACCACGAAGTGACCCTGTGTGAAGCCGGGTACTTCAGCTAGTATTATATATAAATGAATGTATGTCTGTCCCGTGTGCGTTCCTATACTATTCATCCGATTGCAATGAAACTTTGGTGAGTTATTGTGCAAACGCCCGTCAAGGTTTCTGAATTAGTACAACCATCTTCTTCTTCTTCTATTCTATATTTTTCTATTCATATGCGTTCCTATACCAAATTTGGACAATCCATGCTTCTCACATGGGCAGCTGAATGTGCCCTACTTCCTTCTCTGCTCCATAAGATTCAATGTTGCCTTTGAAAGCTTGGTGGGAGGTGTGACTTCCGAGCTTTTTACGCCTGTTTTTTCTGCACATTGTAGAATGATATTCGTTATATCCTCCGCGTTGGATAGGGAAACAGTTTCGTTCTCATCTAAGAAAGCCGATAGTGCATTTTTGAGTTCATCTTGGAATTCAGTATTGTTCTGCAAGTATATGCGAGCATTTGACTTCTGGAGTTTGAATCTTTCTGATTTGAAGTTCAATCTTATCTTACATCTCACCATCCGGCGATTGCTACCGGTGTTAAACCGATTGATCACCTTACAGTTTAAAAATGTATATTTTCTGTCAGTGAGGATGTAATCGATTTCGCTGGTCCTACCTGACGAGCTTCTCCATGTCCACTTACGTGTAGGTTTATGTTGAAAAAAGTAATTCATAATGTGAAGATTGTTGGTTTCAGCAAACTCCACAAGCATGTCCCCTCTACCATCTTTTGAGCCATGTCCGAAATGTCCGACCAGTACGTCATCTCTTTGGTATGATCCAATACGTGCATTGAAATCTCCCATTATGATGTTCAAGTGGCATTTACTTTTATTTTTCAAAGATTATTTATTAGATAGACAAAGATTAGTTATTTCTTCGTAAAACTCTTCCACTTTTTCATCAGGATAGCTCTGTTTCAGAGCATATGTTTGCAAAATCTGAATCCGGTACCTTGCATTGATTTTGAGTATCAGGCTTGCGACCCTGTCAGAAATGCAGTTGAATTCGACTATGTGGTCTTTCCAGGTTTTGTTGACAATAAATCCAACACCACTCGTGCGTCCTTCATCGGTTCCTTTGTAATACAGCACATGTCAGCTTTGTAAAGTGATAATACCCTCACCTTTACGTCTTACTTCGCTGAGTCCGACAACATCCCAGAGGATATTCGTGAGCTCTTCTTGTAACTCTACAAGATTATATATTATAAAAAGTTTAAATATTTACCGACATTAAATATTTTACTTTTTAGTTATGTTAAATCAGGCTTTAGTATAGGTTCTATATGTTTTAAAATTTTACTTTTACCTCTAATTAATTGATGAATATTTTTTCTCTTTAGTGTTTCCCTATATCGCACCCCCAGTAAAATACTGTCGTAAGTCTGAAATGGGCGTTTTCGAGTTATGGATGTGGTTGGATTCGTATTTTTTTTTGCTATTTTAATAAAATACTATCGTATCTCAAACTCAAATAGTGTCGGAGAGAAAGCACTTAATACAGTACATTACTTTCCGAAAACTGTTGAATAGATAATAAAATAGTGTTGTAACTAAGTTACGACAGTATTTTACAAGAAGCTTTCTAAAAAACTAAAACAATACTTTTCAAAAAAATACTGTTGTAACTCTGTTACTACAGGAAAATCTTGAGATACAGCGTAATTTTCTCACTAATTGCATGGATATTATTGTTCCAAAGTATTCAAACAAAAAAAACTGGAAGCAGCAGATGCAACAATTTTTGTTATCAACAATTAAATGGAAGTAAAATACAAGAAGTATGCAAAAAATACTTTATCAACACATTTGGGGTGAGTGAAAGGTACTGCTCCACTGCATGGAAAACAAGAGATCTTCTTTCCGGAACGCCAATTCCAGAACAAAGAGATCACAAAAAAATTAGTGATGTTTAAAAAAATGATATAAGAGCTCACATTAAGTCTTTCCCAGTGATCGAGTAACATTATTTGCGTGCACAGACGTCCAAATTGTATTTAGATGGTAAATTAACAATTGCTGAAATGTATCGGTTATACAAAAAACAACAAGCTGACAGCAATATGCCATTTGGAAAAGAACACTATTATACGCATCTATATTTAATGACGAATTTAATATTGGCTTCTTTAAGCCTAAAAAAAGATTTGTGCGTTGAATGCGACCTATACAATAATTCTTCACCACCAGATGAAAAAAAACAACTTCAAGAAAAATATGAGACACATCAACCTGGAAAAAAGAGGCAAGGGATGAAAAGATCAAAGACGTAGCAGAGTCCCGAACTAATGGCCAAAATAGCGTCATTAATGTAGCTGTATATGATTTGCAGGCTGTTTTACCGCTTCCTTGCGGAAATGTGTCAACTTTCTATTATAAACGAAAGTTTGGCAATGTACAATCATACAGTCTATAATATCACTGAAAATATTGCAAACTGATACATGTGGGACGAGAGTCAAGCTGCATGAGGACCAATAAAATTGGTAGCTGTGTACTCGATTACAATGCATGTAAAAAATATCACCACAATGAGCATTTTATTTTTTACAGTGACAATTGTGCCGGGCAGAATAAAAATAAATACATTGCTGCAATGCATTTATATGCCACCGGGAATTCACAAAAAATACAACGATCTCTCATAAGTTTTTGGTCACCGGGCATAAACAAAATGAAGGCGATATCGTCCATTCTACAATTGAGCAGCAGAAGACCAGGGCTCTAAAAAGTGGACCAATATTTGTGCCCACCCAAATGATTACCATTGTACAAACAAGTAAGAAAACAGGACAACCATACATAGTTAAACCCATGACGACAAATAATTTTCTCAACATGAAAAAACTAGCAGATGAAATCGGTAAAAATTACAACACGGATGAAAATAGAGAAAAAGTTTTGTGGCAGAAGATTAAAGTTATAAAAGTAGACAGAGACTATCCATACATTATTTTTTTTAAAACCAGTTATCATGAAGAATGTAGGAAATTGAATGTTCGACAACAGCAAATAGGCAAACCGTTACCAATGGATGGTCTCAATATATCCAAAGCATTTCAAGAGTGGCCAAAAATAACGACAATTAAAAAGAAGGATTTGCTTTCCTCTGCACCGCTAAACATCGTGAATTTTATTATGATTTTTTGCTTCGCTTCCAAGTGATGCTTAAAAATTAAAAATCGTATGTAAAAAATTTATTTTCCCATTAAATTAAATAATTAAGTATTTTTTTGTTGTTTTGAACTAATAATTGTATTTTTCTTTTTTTTTCAATAAATCTTTAAAGATTGTACCATAACTTAATATTTTGAAAACCTTCCTTTACAGTGCCCAACAAATTAGTTGAAATTATTAGAGTGATGGTAGGGAAATTTACATAGAAAGTATTGAGTTGATTCAAATTTTACCATGAAATTGTCAAATATCCTAATAAAATACAGTCGTAACTCAGAAATATTCAAATATCTCCGTTTGTATATGTTTTAGAGAAAAATGATGAATACAGTTGAAAATAGATCATGTTTTTCCATAAAAATGAGTAATAATTTTTACATTCAGACTTTTCCTGTATTTACAAAGAATATTTGAAACTTCAAATGGCTCTCCTGCAAAATGCCAATTTTTGACTTACTACAGTATTTTACTGGGGGTGCGATATGTATTTATTGATAAATTAAAACACTGTTGAATGAAAATGCTTGATAAATTATATCAAATTACAACATGTTTCGTTATCCTGTTACTCTTGGGGGATGCTTCTACCTACCTACCAGAGGCACCTAGTGGAAAAATACGAAGCTTGCAATTTGAGACATTTTTTTGATAAACTAGTAGGAAGAAAAATATTTTTATTTTAAGTCGAAGATAAACTTACAATAATTGTAAAAAAATGTGAATTTGTTAGATATTTACATACACAGTTACATTATTATTACATTATATTTTATGGTCATATTTATTATTAAAATTTAGCTTATGTTTTCAATTTTTCGTCGTGTAGATTTTTGACTAATTCATCATTTTAATATTTTTATATTTATTTAAAAAAACATCGATTTTTATAAAAATATAAATGTGTATAACTTGAAATCCTTTTTATTTATATGCAATCTTATTTAGGTATGGTCCCAATATTTAAGCTCATCAAACTCATAAGCTAATCAAGTCCAACGTCGCCTCTGCACTCTCAGCGTGATGAGAGGCTGCTTGGTGCGTTCTCTTATCTCCTCGTTGCTCCTAATGTCATGCCACCACACACCTAGTATTCGTCGCAAACATCTGTTATCGAAGCTCAGTATACAGTTGCTCTGAGCCTTCGTAAGGTGCCATAATTCGCTACCTACCCGTCAAGAAATTTCATAATTTTTGATGCATCTAGGCGTGATATGGTTCTAATAGCCCTACTTAAAATCAAGCTATACCATCAATAATAGAATCGAAATAAGATTCAATAGTAAAGATTATATAAGAGAAACTTTTTTTTATATTTCATTTGTACTAATGTAATTTTTCAATTTTACGTGATAAAATAAGACTTGCTGTAGACAGAATGGAGAAGGAAAACATCTCAGCTACCTTTTATAGAAGATCCGAAGCTAGTGATCTCATGGGTGCCAGTGATCCCGAACCAAGTCATTTACAATCATTAAATTCTCTGCGCGTTGCAAAGAGTTTATATTTAAAATAGAAGACACTCCACGATGATCCAATAATTATTGCACTTTCCATTATGAAAAACCAATCGGCTACTAATATCATAAGAGACATAGGGTATGATAGATTCTTTGTCCATTATTGGAGTCCACTATAAGCAAAAGTTTACAATTAATCTTATGCTTCAAATTCTGAGACTACTTGAATTAGCATTGACGCTACTGGGGACTTAGTGAAAAAAATATCTTCACTGTGGGGAAGGCAGACCAAAAATATCTATTTGTATGAAATCATAGTATGTGATCACGTGTTAGATTTACAGTATCTAATTGCACATATGCTTTCTGAACAGCATGACAACAACAGTATTTCCCACTGGTTGAGAGATGTTGGTCAGGTGCCAAAAATTGTGATAACTGATCAGTCAATTGCATTAATGTCCGCTGTAGTGCCTGCATTTACCAGATACACGGCACTGAATGTGTATTTACAAGTATGTGCTACTATTATGGATGGTCAAGAAATTGATATTCCAGAATGTTGCCTTAGATAAGATTTTGCCCATACAATGAAATTAATAACGACATAGGATTGTTTCAAGTCAACCAACAACAGATTTAAACAATTTTATTATCGTTCTATAGCACTGATTATCACGTGCTCAAATTTCGAAACCATTAAGCGATTATATAAATCCATTTTTACAGTATGTTACAGCGAAACGGAAGGTACTAATATTAACATTGTGTGAAAATGCTAAAGAGTTTTTGAAATCAGCAATTGCAGGCTTTAGTAGAGATGCAGGCGAAGCATTCAATTCTTTCATTGCCAACCTTCAATGTCCAAATGACACCGTTATAAATAATGTTGATCAACAGTCGACAGATTTGTCATACATGAGGGCAATTAGATTAATTGCCACACAGTGTAAAGAAGCTGCTGAGAGGGAAGTTGGGGACCTTGACAACCTATAGTTTTCTCCTGCAGTCGCAGATAAATTAATTAAATTCAGTTAATATCTGCCGTGTTGGTCTACTATAATAGCACCATTTTTTGGTTTTGGAAATGCCATTGAGAGTAGTGCCTCATCAGAGAGTCAGTTCAACGACTTGAAAAATCGCGTTTCCAGCACAAGACGTTGCCATTAAGGGTGGATGAATTTTTAAAAATACATTTAGAGTCACTGGATGGTGCAATGAAGATTTCACAACCGAAGCAATTTTATGGCCTAGAATCAATGAGGACAGATGAATCTGAAGTACTTATGAGGGATTCTGCTGAGGCGAATGTAGCATCGGGCAGTTTAAGTGTCCAGGGTGATGAGTGTCCAAAATTTTGTAAAAGTGGGGATTTTCCAACGAGTGTAAACTTGTGCTGCGTGTGTTTAATTCCTGTCTTGTTTTACCAGAATGTTCATCAAGCGTGGGCGATAGGGAAGGTTTTGGAGAGCGGAGGCTATGTCTAGGGATTGCAATACCGAATGAATATATCAATACCGGTATTTCGGTATTTCTTATTGTATTCGTCAAAACATATTATAGAAAAATAAGTAATTATCAAAAAATATGACTATTAAAATCTATTTAAAACACTATTTTATAGCAACCTAAAGTATCTTTGTACAAATGCATTTATCGTAATATTTTACAACTGCTAATTTTTACAAATACAATTAGTCCGGGTACAGAAAAATCTCTCTGAAATTCAACGTTTGTTGGATATACTATCAACGTTGGTTCAATAGTTATAAAATAATTGGAAATATTAGCCAGGAATGTTATTTTTTTCAAAATAAGTTAATTCATCGCGACACTTATTATTCTATGAGTAGAGTTGGGTATTTCCCGAGAAAATCTCTATCTTGAGATTCGGGGTTTCCCGAAATGATGAAATTTAGAATTTCCTGAGATTCGGGATTACCAAAAAAGAATTCTCGAGATATCGGGACATTTAAAAAAAACCTGTAAAAATCTAATATTCTGTCCACTTTTTTCATATAGAAAATCGTTAATAAATAATATATAAGTAAATAATAACGAAATCCCGAATCCCGAGAAAAGATTCTCGAGATCCGGGATTTCCCGAAATGTTGAAAATTTCAATTCTCTAGATCCGGGATAAAAAATCTCGAAAATTTCCAACTCTGTCTATGAGTATATTTGAGGGATTTTGTTTTAATATTATTTAACCTTTGTTAGTTTCAGTCAATATATTTGCATTTTGACAAATTAAAACTTGTGCATTAAATTTAATATACAATATAAGTAGTAGTAAGTAATGCCAAAATAATATTAATACATATTTGCTTTCTGAATATTGAAAATACTGGTATATTGAATTTTTGAAACCGGTATTTCGGTAACGATAAATAATTGAATACCGGTTTTGCAATCCCTAGCTATCTATGTCCAAATGCAAAAATAAAATACAGATATGTGACCAAACGGGTGAAAGCAATGCACTGGAAGGTTGGAACTGAAGGTAACTTCCAATAGTAAGAGATCAAGTTCAAATTATGCCACAGTATATCCGGAGATTTTAAATATTAACTTAGAGCCGGGCCACACTGGGCGACTCTGGTCTTGAGACCAGTTGCCGAGACCAGACCGATTATGCAGTTAT
Source organism: Rhyacophila brunnea (assembly GCF_057557595.1). NCBI lineage: Eukaryota > Metazoa > Arthropoda > Insecta > Trichoptera > Rhyacophilidae > Rhyacophila > Rhyacophila brunnea. The sequence goes on from NW_028233361.1 coordinate 307,668, forward strand.
ATGGTCCATGCCACATCAGGTCGCCCAGTAGTCGCGCAAGCAATAAGGTCGGGCGATCAGTAAAATCTCGTTCTCGCGCTCGGTCTGGTCTCCCGGTCTCTCTGGTCGGGCGATCGGTAGCGATGTATGAAAACATATAGCATTGTATTGAGCGCTGCCACACTGGGCGATCAGTCGCGGGGAGACGTAATTTTTGCATAACTTGGGTGTAAATTCATAATTATTATTTAATGGCTGCCTCTCTGGTCGCCTACAAGTCGCCCGAGAGACCAGAGTCGCCCGGTGTGGCCTGGCTCTTAGGGTCAATGGCTGCATGTCATGTGATCGGTTTACTTAAAAACGGTAATAATCTGGATCTGCAAAATATTAGAGTAGACGGCGGCACCTATGTGAGTGCATATTGTGACCGCCGAGACTATAAATTGAGTGCTTCACAAGCATAGTAAACTAAGTCCATTCTGGTTATTTTTGAGTCTAGGTTCAAACATAATATTATTTCTTATTATGTAAGGGTATGATTTCCATTACATAATAACTTAAATGTACTCAAACTAACACTTAAGAATTGTAATCATACCCTTACAGAATTAGAAATACTCAAATATTATGTTCGAACCTAGCGTACTCAAAAAAAAAACAGAATGGACTTGGTTCCCTATTCTATGGTTCAATTATTCATAGGTGGAGAATTTTCATCTGATACTTTACGCGATTTAATCCATAATATCGCGAGAGATGGTATCACTGCACAGGCCTACAGAAGACGTGGGTTAATTTTAACTAAGATATTACCATTTGCCGAGTTGTTTAAGGGTATTCGACAAGTGTCTTGTGAAAGTACGTCTGAAGAGTTGATTAAATTACTTATTAAGGATTTACCTTCTTTTATTCACACTACTGTCTGTGAAAATGTATGTGTACGAAATAAAATATTGAATTTTCACGTATTGAACACTGTAATTAGTGGCGATAAAGTGGGTGATTTACAGAAATACATTGATAATACGCTTAAATCTGAGTGTGCACTTTGTGAGCTATGTGAGCTCTGTGGACAAATCAAAAAATCATCATTTAACGACTCTAAGGGCCATTGATTTATTGCACCAATATCGATCGACTTCAACCAGAATAATAGTTCATAATCAGACATAATCAGTTTGTTTAAATGATTCCAAGCAGCATAAAATTTGAAATCAACGAATATAGATTGTGGGGTGTAATAGCATTGGTGAATCTGAATTCTCGCATGTACTATAAAAACATTGGTCATTATGTTGCATATTGCAAGAGAAACAATGGGCGATGGGGATTGTTTGATGATTTGAGAGACCGTTGTATTTTAGTTAATGGGAAAAAAATAATCACGAGTCGAATATTATTTTATATTATTTAAATACTTAGATACGTACCTAATTCAATTCGAACAGTCCGATATTCTCGATCCTTATTTAGGTCTTGGAGAGGATATTGTTTCTTCACTCTAGTTATAATTATCTCGATCAAAATAAATTATGTATCAATACCGTAAAGTTCATGGATTTTCTGTGGTTAAAATTTCTTTACTTCTAATAACATAATGAGATATAAGTAAGTGTACTTATTATAATATTTTCATTAATATTTTTGAAATGTAAACATTACTTAACATGCGCTGTGTCATGTAAGTTTTCATTAAGACACATGTTTTTCCGTTGTGACAGATGCATGTTTATCAAATTAAGTTTTCACAGGTCTACCGTTTGTACCACAAATTGATTTATTAATACTGCTTTTTTTCAGATTAATTGTCGGCTATGTATGTCATTAGTTTTTTTAAGTTATGCCTATATTTAAGTACTACATTTTAATTTCTGCGTTTTATTAAATTAAACAACAATACTATATTTTAAATATTAATTGTGTGATGATGTTAACACTGTGCTTGATTTCTTGGTAGATTTCGATGGAGGTCGTGGGTACCTACCCACCGATCGTAGGAAGGTATGGACTTATGATGCCGTGCAGGGCTAATGCTTACTCATAAATGATGACATTGTTGTATTTTATTGGCAAAATTATATCTGATGATTTTGTGTTGAGGATCTCAGATTGAATTTATAATTATTACAATTGAACGTTGTCGGTTTTGTATGATTATGAAAAAAGGTATGAAACGAAAGAAATGCTTTGGAAAATGTTTATTCCGGAAGTAAAATGGAGTATTCATTATGTTTTCTGACATGCGGCCTCTATATTCATCCCCACCTATTCCAGATAACTTAGGTTCTACTTCTTCACTACCTAATTCATTTGTATTTTAAAGTGTAATGATGTAAAATACATTCTGGTTATGTAAAAGATCAGATTTATTATGTTATATGATCACTTTTGGTTGTTGTTTGATACCACTTTAATCGGAGATGGGAGAGAAATATCTTTACGAGTTATGACTTTTAATATTGACTTCCTTTGGTAACTACATAAAGTTTATATTACTTTTTCAATACTACTTGAAGGGTATGCAGACGGAAAGACCACTGTCCGCAAAAAAAAATAATGATGGCATTTAGTGGAGAGCTTTGTAAGCTATTAGAGACCGTCCACATTGCTAGCAACCTCATTAAATTTCGATTAAAATAATTTTTGGTCAAACAAATTTTGATAATTATCTTGAAATTTAATGAGGTTGCCAGTGTGGACACGGCATTTGATGGCATAATTAGAAGTAAATAATAAAAATAATTGTCCAAACACTGACCTCGGAAAGAAAACATTGATATTCAAAAGATAGATCATTATCACAAACATTTGACTAGGAAAATATTATAGTAAGTATATTATAATATGCAATTATTTTTTTTCTAAACTATATTTAACTAGAGTGAATTATTGTGAATGTAATTAATATTAAAAGATAACTTTTAATTCAAGCTTAGCAGATAATATACATATAACCAGTTTAAGTTTTTTCACTTAATCTCAAAACTGAATTAATGTGACGATGATTATTCTTTTCGCTTACCCTACACCTATGTGCCAACAGAAAATTGATTTAATTTTATATCGTATATTTCATGATTTTTTTAAGACGACTACCTAGTTACATAAGTACCACTGGAGTTAATAATTATTGTTAATAGGTATAGGTAGGTACCTAGTTTTAAGTATTTCAATAAATATATGTTTTCACGATGAATGTTGAATTTCAGTTTTCCCTTTTTTTCCTTTGATAATTTTAAGTCTATCTGCATCGGTTATCAAGTTATACAATGATTTTATAATATGAGAAAGCATAATATTACTAATTATTACACTTTTTGGCATATATCTGTGTGCAAGGAATCCACCGTGCTCTTATACAATATTGACATTTTTTTATTGAACATGAATAATTTTAAAACACACCAGTTGGATTAATATTGCACCGGACAGGACTTGAAGCTGTATTTTGGCCAAGCTGCGGAGGCCAATGACCAATATTAGTGAATCTTGTAAAATGCTTCAGATGAATTTTGGATAGTTAATTACACCCTAATTAGATAGGTGACTAAATTGGTAAAGCACATCAGCCGGAATCCAGTGTATACAGGTTTGAACCTGTCTGGCGTCATATTTTTTCAAGCACCAATGTCTCTGAGGTGTTTTCAAATAATGTAAGTAGGTATGTTATGGTGAGTATTGTCATGTCCTGTCACGCATTCTCTTAGCATAGGTATAAATAAAATATTGTTTTACACTGGCTGGCTTGCAATATTTTTATTAATATAAAAAAACAGAATACATGTTGCAGTTTTTAAGTTCATCAGCTGAATGCAGAGCCCCAAGTCTTATGTCGGTGTTATCATATCGTAAGATACTCCAAGTTCAAACGGTGTCCTACCTAGTTATCTTCGTGGAGCGCACGTGGCACAGGTCCTGGTGGATTATGGCACATCCATCGACATAGGGTGTGTGGAAAATGATGTGGTGTATGAGGATATGAACAAAAAAAATTCGTTATCGTGACATTAGTCTCATACAGTTGTCTTCAATCTCTTTGTACGGTTACCTATGTGCCTAGGTGCTTCCTATCCACTTTAGTTGCTTCAACAGGGATGTGGTAAATATATGGAAAAATCCAGTTCCACTTTTGACTACAAAAGAAAATTAAAATATTTTTATTATTTTTGGCGGTGACAACTGACATGATTTTGACGTTAGCTAGTATTTACATAGACAAAGACAACAGGCATTCATAGACTATATTATATTGCCGGCCGAAAACAATATTAATAAATTAATTTTATTTATACGTTGTCACGATAAAATGAATAATAAGTACTAATAATTTTGTTTATCGTTTGTCTTGATATTGAACGTAGTAAAATTGAGATTTTTAAAGTTTAACTAGCGGAATATCAGCTTGCTCGTCATAAATTAATGTACAAACGAAACATTTATGCACGCAGGAGATCTAACGATACACTGAAAGCCATCAATTTTTCAAATAAACAATATAAATGTTATACTATGACAGTGTGACATTGGAGTGGTGAGAATTGTTTTTCGACACAGCTTTGACTGTGTGAAAAGTTTCGCAATGGATATTTTGCTCGCCAAATTGAAGCACGAATATGTCAGATTGGTAAACGTATGGAGAAGAGGTAGGAAGGAAGCATTACAGTCGGGTTGTCTGTGTTACGAGACTCTTTTGACAGAACCATCCATACTGAATACTGATGCGGCTGTTTTTTTTCCAGGATATTTTGACTCAGTACTTAGTGAAAATACAAAATTGCGAATTTTTCGCGTAATTTTAATGGAAAAACAATAAAAAATACATGAAAAAACATGCAATAAAATTACTCAAAGGTATGCATTTAAAAAATGTGGAAAATAAATATTTGGTGTTAAAACTTGACGGCCACTCAAAATCAAATTTCTAGCTTAATTTAAGAGATAAAAATTAAAAAAAACGTTGAAAAAGTTAAAATAAATATACATTACCGTATGCACTTAACAAAAAAATTTTAAGACAAATTTATTGGTTTAAGTATCAAGTCACTAAATTTAAAAAAATAATATCTCTCACGATATAATCTCTAAAACAATAAATGCACGTGCACAAACGTAAGCCAATAATAGAAAAATTGATGACCTAATAAAACGTTAAAAAAGTTTGTTGGGTGGTTCTAGTTAACGTTCATCAAATATTTCATATTAAATATCTCACGCAAAAATTAAAAAGTATACAGAATTGCCCATTAGTTATGCGACAAGAGAATTCACTAAAAAAATGTTTTTTAAACCCACGCAGTCAGGTTTTGCATACAACATTGGGTGACCCAACGTTTAACTGGAACACCCAATTTGAAATTGGAATTTTTCGGTTATTATAGGTGCACAAACGAAAAAAAAATCGTGCACTAACGATGCACAAACAAATGCACCCAAAAAAGTTGGAGTTTTAACATTGGGTGATCCAGGTAAATGGACCTCGTGCATACCCACCCGCAACACTATGATTTGAGTGAAGCATAACGGAACACGAAGCGAAGTCTGTATACAGTTTCTCAAGCACTTCCATGAACACTCGACTAGTTAGTAAGTACATGGTTGTAAACGGAAACAGCGTAAGTTTTAAGGGTAATAAACGATTCGGTTTGGCTTATTCCATGGACAGGGTATAAAAGAAATTAATAACAAACTATTTCGTATTAGAATCTTACGCGTTACAGTGTCAAGCAAGAAATTGAGTGTCGAAGGATTTATCACGTTTTTTAGCGAAAAACTAGAGCTGAGCGCCATCGACCAAGAAAATTTTTTTTGATGCGAAATTAAATTTGAAAACTATCAAATGATGAATAAATATTAAACCACCCACTGGGAACGTAAACTTTCGGAAATTGAAGAATGCCTCACAAAACACACAAAATCACAAAATTACTTATGTCTTTGATTTGCGAGCGTGGTTTCGTTTCTCTGCACGGGGCTACATCGGAAACGTCCAACGTCTGCCATCAGCTTCGTGGGGATGTTTTCAACGAATCTCCCATGTCCACGAGGAAGATTGCAGCGGAAATTTGCTCTAATTCTTGAAATGACATGCCACGTTCCAATGTATGAAGACACTCTTCAAGCTTGAACCCGCAAATGCCGCCTCGAAAATTGCGCCAACGCCCGTTTTCAATCAAACAAATCTAGAACATTGATTGATTGAAAACAACAAAGCATTACACAATTCAACAACAAATTTGAAAAGATCCGAAGGATGTACTTGATAAAGTTGGATTTGAAATTTTCGGATCTGAGCCAAATGCAAAATGGCCGTTTATCAAGCAACGAAATCCAACACACACTTTTCAATTTCACGTGGTCAAAATGAAATGATCGCGTGGTTTTTTGAATTAAATGCCACAATTAACGCCATGCATTAGTTGAGGCACGGTCTAAAAAGATCGTTGCTAGGCGATGCGCGGATTGCGGGTCGCGGGTGCAAATGACGCCTGTCAAACGAAATATTATTTGTCATATAAATCCAACATACGTCCATTTTATGTTCTATTTATTGTTCTATTAGTAACAATAATAATATATTCATTGACATGTTTTCTTTTTAAAGTAAATGGGTAACGTTTTTAGTCATCTTTACACGATTTTAGAATTAATTGACCCGTCGCCATCACGCAGCAAAGTGACGTGCTTCTGGCTCGACATTCTCTCACTGAATGGCAGCGAGTCCAAAATTTCGTCGCGCCTACAGTTGAAAATTATTTGGCGTTTCACTGATGCGTCACCTTAATGAAAAATTGAGCAATGATGAACACTGTTTGCAACCAGTGATTGTTGTGTAAACTGGAGAATTGAAATATTCGCAAAAAAATTATTAGTGAAGACAGAGCACAAAAAAATGCATTCGCATTGTTTGAAGGCACAAACGGTAAAGGAAGTAATTATTCCGCGCCGTGATCGAAGCAGGCGCTTGCAGCGCTCCGCTCGCGTGAATTTTCACAAGCACTAAACTTGGTTGAGGCACTCCATAGCCACTCACAGCGCATAGCATTTAAAAAAAGGGTGACACAAAATCGGCACAAAACATTGCTTCCCACTGCATAGGTTTAGTATAGGTAAGCATGCCTAAGAGAAAGTCAGTTGGATAAAGCCACGGATAGTATCCATACAACCTCAAGTAAAGGAGTCTCAAGAATTTCTTCTGTACCCTCTCCACCATAAGGCCATACTTCAACTGGTGCGGTGCCCAAACAATAGACCCACTCTCAAGTCTGCTTCGAACTAAAGAATTAAATAAAAGTTTTAATACCGTATCATCTGAAAAGACCAGGGAAGTACGCATGACGAAGCCCAACATTTTAAGCGCTTTGTTACAAATGGTAACTATATGGCTAATAAATGTCAGTTTACTCTCAAACGTAATGCCAAGATCCCTTACAGATGATATTCGTGACAGAACTCTGCCATGCATCGAGTATTGGAAAAACAACACTTTTGAGGCTCTGGTAAACGATAAAAGATTGCATTTATCAATATTGAATTCTAGTTTGTTACGCCTGCCCCAATTTAATACATTATCTATATCAAGTTGGAGCTGACGACAATCGTCCAAGGTGACAACTTCCAAAAAGAGTTTCAAGTCATCAGCGAACAACAAAAACATAGCATTTTTTATTACCAATGCTATGTCATTTATAAAAATCGTGAACAGCAACGGCCCTAAGTTTGAGCCCTGGGGGACACCAGAAAATGTGTAAAAGGTCTGTGACTGATAAAGGCCGTACGATACGTATTGTTGACGGTTCCTAAAATAACTCCCGAATAGTTTCAAAAATCGATCCGACAATCCAATAAGTTGGAGTTTTTCCATCAGGATGTCATGATCGACCTTGTCAAATGCTTTCGAGAAGTCATTGTAAGAACAGTCAACCTGGTGGCCTCTATCCAGTGCCGATGACACATAATCGGTAAATACCATCAGGTTAGTTTCCGTTGATCGGCCTGCTCTAAATCCATGCTGTTCATTTATTATGAATGACTCAATTTTTGGATAAATCATGTTGTGCATAATCATCTCAAGAACTTTTGCTGGTGCGGAGAGATCAGCTACCGGCCTGTAATTCTCCACTGATGACTCTGTACCACTCTTATGGATTGGAGTAACCTTCGACATCTTCCACGTTTCCGGGAAGATACCTGTCTCCATTGCGAGATTAAATATATATGAAAGCGGGCCTTTAACGAAGTCAATACAACCCTTTAAAAAAAATGTAGGAACATAATCAGGTCCCAAAGAGCGAGTATTCTTCAGTTTTTTAATAAACTGAAGTACATAGCCCTCATTAATTGAAAAAATATCGACGGATTGGGCACCACATGACGGTTTTCCTGACGTTGAGGCAACATCCAGATTTGGAATACTACTTGCGTAGACAGACTTGAAATGACCAGCAAATGCTTCTGCCACTCCATGTCCGGTCACCTCTTCGCCCTTCCAACTCATCCTATCAGTAAACCCACCATCTCTTCTTAACGATTTTACGTAATTCCAAAACAATTTAGGATTTTCGCGAATGGAATCTCCTACCGTTTCCATATATGTTCGATAGGCCCGTCGAACAGCTTGTCTCACTTTCGAACGATAGATGCTAAACATGATATAGTCAGTCTGATCATGCCCAGCCTTCCATACTGTATGATAGTTATGCTTGACCTTAATGTCCCCAATAATCTCCCGAGAAAACCACCTCGGGTATCGCCTTCCACCACGACATGGCGACTTCCTCGAAAAACATTGATCAAAAATATTATACACAATATTGTAAAAACATTGTACCGCCTCATTCACATCACAAATTTCGAGCAACTCACTCCAGTCCACTTCACTCATCAATGAGTAAAGAAGCTTGAAGTTTCCGCCTTCAAACCTCCACCCGCCGAATTGGTTGGTTTTGTAAGAGGGAATTGGAGTCCGAAGCGGACGAGTCGACCGAAACCTGAGCAGAAAAACTAAAGTTGGATGATACACATCTTCGCGTACAAGAGGAGATGTGCATCGTGAAAGCGATAAGTCGATATTGCTAAATACCCTATCCAAAAGTCCATTGCTAGAGTTAGAGACATCATTGTGCTGAGAAAATCCAAAAACAGAAGATAGAAATTCAAGGTCATCGCTGACTCTTTTACCACTACGCGCTGAGTTTAGATTAAAATCTCCCATTACAATAATCTTTCTATCTCCAATTAAGTTGATATTAGATAGCATACTCTCAATAAAACACTTATACACCTCCAAGTCACTTGCTGGTGGAAAATAAATGACGCAAACGTAAATAGTGTCTCCGTCGTAGGTCAGTTTCACCCAAAGGTCCTCATTTTGAGTCTCCAAAGCACGGAAACGTTCGGCCTGTAACCCTTCCATACTTCTAACCCCCAAAAGACAACCCCCATCCTGCCTGTGGCCTGCGCCGGAGTCTCGGTCCCTCCTAAGGACTGAGTACTCACTTCCAAAATATTCACGACTAAAAACACTATCATTGAGCCATGTTTCAGTTAACCCTATGATGTCATAGTCATCAGCCAAAACATTGCTCAAAAAATCGACAGATTTTGTTTTCAAGCCCCGAACATTCTGGTAGTAGAATAATAATTGCTTAGGGCAATTCTTATTTTTATTGTTATTATTAAGTCAGCTACTCGGTAGCCGTGGTGTTTCCATCCTGGCAACCCATTCTTTAATAAATGAATGGCGGGGCCAATTTTCCGCCTTCAAAACCAACGTACTTAGCTTAGTAGGGATCCCTACCTTAAATGAAGCGTAATCACCTTTTGACTTCAGTTTAACTACTGTGAAATCAGCAGTACAATTAGTAATTTTTTTAATATAGTCGTTCAAGTTCGCAACTGTGGTGTCGCGATGAAAGGGGTAGAAGTGGTAATTTTTAACCACCTCCGCCCCCCTCACCACCCTACCAAAGCTACCACGAATCGCAATGGCTGCCCTCTTCCTCTTCACTACCGTTGACCATTCTTCACCGGTAGTGGAGTTTCCAAGAGACACATCATTTGCTGATACCGGTGTCCCATCAGATTTCTGAGACGTCGAGGCCTTGGGAGTGACATCTCGCTTTCCCGCTGAAGTCTCCTTTGCACGAGTTGTGTCCTTCAAATCTCCGGAAATTTTTTGTGATCTTGTTATTATAGTTGTTGCACGGGTCTTTGAGTGTTTTTGAGCTGTCAGTGGTTTGGGCTCATTAACAGCTGCATTAACGTCGATTACGCCGATTAGCGTCGGTGCAATTAGTGGCTTCGGTTTTAACTGCGGAGTGGCAGGCGGTAGCGGGGGAAGACGTACGCACTGACACAAACACGAATAATTATTAATTTTTTCTTCCAGTTGTTCCACTTTTTTCATTAATAATTCCACCAAAAGCAATGTTCTCTCAGGAACCGACACATCCTCACACTGAACATATTTGTCATTAGTTGGCATTGTTGACTGACTGTTAATACCAACAAATGATAATACGTATTCTTTAAAAATGCTGAGAGCGCAAAAAAGACGTTGTTACAACGAAGCGGTCAATATAGGAACATTATCATCCGCCAGAGTCTATAGTCACAGTTATGTTATCTACGGTCAGACCAGTACGATACTAATACGCTACCGTAAAACCCCCTAACTTCGCCCGTTTTTTTAACAGAAAGTCGTTTTGCCACCAAAATATCCACCAATATGAAGTCTTATAGATCTTATGTAATGCACAATGATAGTGTTTAATTTTATTTATATTGAAGTAATACCCTTTTCATACTAAATAATACAATAAATCACTATTTTTTTATATAGACGAAGTTACGGCACGATTCCCTAACTTCGCCTAATGTGTTTTAGTAGGTACAATAAAAAAATATTGTCTATGGATACTCACGAAATCTATTAAAAAATAGCCTTAAGCAAATTCAGGTCTTATGCTAGAGACAATTTGACATATTTTAAAGAAATATCTACGTTGGCGAAGATAGGAATCACTTCAATGACTGTTTCATACAACCTACCAATTTACGCTAGGGCTGCCAAAACCCAAAGCATTATAGTATCATTTTTATGTGTTGATTTACATAGTAAATTTTTAATAAAGGAAATATGAGAAAAATTGTTAACTGGTGATTCAAAGTGATGAATAGTTTTTAGTCTAAAAACAATAAAAATAAAAAAAACACATTTATTTCAAGAAAATCGTTTTTTTGTGACAACCCTAAAGCCAGGGGAAGTGTAGGAACAAGTAGTTCAAAAAACATAGCCTGACATTGCATACTCAAATAATTGATGTTTTATTATAAATATCGGAAATCGCACGTTACATTTGGCAAGCAGACTATATCACTATATTATATTAAAAATATGAAGAACCTACCTCTACAAGATTCGTAGAAATCAGCAAAAGTTCAGAGGTATTCCGAAAAAATCTCTTCAAACCGGACTCGAAAAAACGGTACTAACACAAACACGGCGAAAATAATGGCGGTTTGAAAATTGTGTGGTGACAGGACGAATATTATCTTTAAAATCGCCTCAGTGACTTAAAGTGGTGCAATAGTAAAAACATGAGTTTTCAGTGTTTAATTGATTTAGGTGAACTTAGGGACACTTGGCGAAGTTAGGGGGTTTTACGGTACCTATATTTTTTTGACCATTTCCGATTAACTCCGCGCCACTCGCTTAACCTATTAGGTCCATACTCTGACTCCAAACACAAATTCAAAAATAATATAATATCGTGACTCGGCATGTAATATCGCGTTAGCGACCATTTTACCCAAATGTATGACGCGTTGACGCCATTCGATCAAAATATAAATCTCCACGTATGTGCATTCATAGAAAGCTGGATGTTTGTTTAAATTGAAGTTTTAATAGACATTTTGTAACACCGCGTATGTGATTTGCAAGGCAATACCGCGATTTCTTTCTCCTACACAATTTTCTGAGAATCTCCTTCAAAATGTGGATAATGTTGACATGATAATTGCTTTGACTAGCAGAATCTTATTAATTGCATTTTTCGAAATTTACATATCTGACCGTCATTTATTATTTTATCAGCTGTCACATGTCATTGGCTGTCACAATACAACCATAGACTAAAATACTTTTATTCGAACTTTTATATTCAAAGACAACGTAAACATAATTATTTTTAGGGAGGTAAATTATTAAAAATTATTATTAAACTACATTTACTATAGGTAATTATTACACAACGTTTATATTATTTTATTTTATATTGTAAATATTTTATTATATAATATAAGTAAAATGCATGCGTGCGTATAAGCAAATAAAATAGTGAATTTCATATCCTAATCACACTATGAGTCGTCTACGTCGTATTATCCATTATTTCCATTCGCGTGGTTATATAGAATAATTAATATGTGTCACTATGCTTATTAGGATTTCACTACTGGATGAAGGTTATAAATCAATAATCCTCTTGGTCATATGAACTGCTATAATATCTATCAAAATTGGTGCTATTAATAACTACCCATTTATATCGTCATTATCATCATGAACCAGGATCAATCCACTGCTAGATGAAGGCCACTCTAAGCTGATTCCACTCTTTTTGGTCCTATGAACAATTGCCATATTACATAATTTACCTATTTATCATTCCATTATCATAATCAGTTTGGATCAATACACTGCTAGACGAAGCCTTTACAACCTAATTACTTCCTCTCAGATCTATGTGTTTCTTCTTTTATAAACATTTGTTTCGATATGAACGTCCCGCAGCGGGAAGCATTATATTATCGTTAAAATTTTAATTCAAATTTTGATTTTTTAAATATTATTCTATGGCTGCAAGCATTTTTTTAGACATTGAAATAAAATAATTTAATTGTTTAAATTTATTTTTTATATGGTTAACCCTCTTCTATTACCTCAAACGGATATGCGCGAGATTAGTATTTACATTATATTGAATTGCAATCAAATTGTCAGCTATTCTGCTAGGTCTAGCAGCCTGGGATGGTAACAGATGACATCCTGAAGGCCAAAATCCAGAATTATGCATATGACGCCAAATTTATAGGTAGGTATCGACAGTAACGACTTGCAAACTGCAAAAGTGACAAATCAGCGACATGTCAAACGGCGCCGTCTCTGCATATTTCACAATTTTATTAAAATCCAACATCATGTCATTAGGACGCCAAGCTGTCTGCAAGACCTAGCGAGACAGACTGGCGAGAGCCAGCTGGCTCAGCTAGTAAATTTAATTAATCCACGTCCATAATAGGTCCCACAACCATTTACAATATCCTTTAAAATTTAAATTAATGAGAATATTTTTACTGTTAGGTGGATGGAAAACATCTTATAAAATTATATTGTCTAAGGGAAATCTTTGTAATAATAAATTATGTATAATACGTAAAATATATCAATATGGAAGGTACCTATGTACTGCCACCTATTAAATTTTCAAAAAACAAATGTTATAACAATAATTATTATTGTTGAGACAGCTTTGGCAGTTGGTTGGTTTGCGTCTACAATATAACAAGTCAAAATTTCATCCATGAGATGTCATTATTATAATTACATCAGAAGGAAAATAGATAACTGATTATTTACACAATATTATGGACATGTACGTTATAATATAGGTAAGTACATATTTTTTTTTTTTCGACCATGTCCGATCCTAATAGGATCATATGGGCCTCCACAAAGTAGAGGGTTGTATTAACAGATTTTGTTTTTTACGAGAAATGGATGTCAGCCACTTGCTCAACCTATTAGGTCCATACCCTGACTCACACAAATTGAAAAACAATATGTGTTCTTGTCAGACCCAGGATTCGAACCTGAGACCCACGGCGTGATAGTCCAGCAGCCACGCGGCCACCGTGGCTGTCGAGGTACTCGTACATATAATTATTATATTTTATCATACTATGTATTTTATAGATTTTTATTAAAATTTAAAATTTGGTTTATTAAGTTTTCTTTAAAAACAAGCTACTAATACAGAATATATAAATGTGTATAGGTACATACCTAAGTAGCTTGAAATCCTTTTATTATATATTTATAATACTTTCAAGTAAACCCTCACTTATATATTATGTACCTAGTAAAATGTGGCTATTTTCTAGAATCACATGTTTACGCATCTTTTCAGATTTTGATATAATTTATAAATTGTATGAGGATTTGAACTGTTTTGAGGTTCTCTTTTAAATCCTCTGACGAAACCATTGCGTTAGATACTTATTTGAATTTGAATTTGATACTGTTACGCCGAAGGTGCGAAATTGATTATTACATGAAATGGGCAAAATTTTGCCTAAATTATGAAAAATGCAAGCCCGTTGCCTTCTTCATGAATTAGGCAAAATATTTCCCAAGTGCGTGAATTCGGCAGTATTTTTTCTGCCTAGTTCATGCATTGGTCAAAATTGATAGAGGCGCTGCTCCGGTGGTGTTTTTTGCAACTAAACAAAATGTATCAAATGTCACTGATTACATATTCTGCAGCTTAGACTATAGACTATAGATACACGGCAGTAATTTTTCTGCCTAGCTCATGCATTAAAATCCAACTGTCATTTTCAGCTTGCTAGAAACTTCAGATGTGAATCGACATATTATTATTATCAGTAGTAAACTGTGTTATTAAAGTATTCGACTGTCCAGAATTAATATTATATTGGTAGGTATGTATTTTGTTATTGTGCTTGTTAATAATATTTATTAGGTACCTATACGTGACAAAACGTTTGGCTTATTGACTACCTACCTATTCTAATAAAATAATACTACACCGATAGACTTCCAGACCGATGTGCTATCTTTACAAAATAATACGAAACATCTTATATTTCTTAATTTGACCATGATATAACAATGATAATGATAGGCTAGTTATTTTAAAATTAAGAAAAAAAAAACTTCCAGTAAGTTGGCATACGTAACTGTCGTTTAATGCATGCCAATATAATATAATGTAATCATTCTCTTTTTGTTCGTTATGTCATACCAAAATAGAAACGTTTACTTCAAACCAATTATATGTTATCTATATTATGTAAATCCTATTGTCATTATTTTCAATTTTAAGATGTCTCGCAGGTGCCTTCGCCTTGTCACATCCCACCAAAGGCAGATCACGAATGGCGGCAATCGATTCATTTAATCGTGAATAGAAAAATTAAACTGCTAAACAAACTACCTTCAACGGCAAGAATATGCAGAAATCATTTTTTCCCAAAGGACTACTCCGGAAGCAAGCAGGAATGTGTGGTATGTCATTATCAAAACTTTATTCCCTATTATCAGATAGTACTTCTGACATTAATCTGAAAGAAGAAGATGATGCTGACACTTATTAACAATAATTGTATTAAATTTTAATCCGCGTGATGCATCCGATGATAAAGCCAACTTTAATTACTGACGTGACGATTCCTTGTAGTCCATTACGAATGCATTCCTTTACCAAAGTTGACTAACTCAAACATTTAAATATATACCCGATTCTGATGGCTAAATAAATTAATCCCACATTAGAGACTGCAATCCACCCTATGGACGTTACCCTTATTTGTACCTACCTAAATAATATGATTGGAGGTGCATAATATGTACCTATTATTATCAAATCAAAATGCAGGGCCCCAGCCAACGGGATACGGCCGGTTTGGTCATTTAGAAAGTGCAGCACAACAAGGGCCAGCCTCTCAAGGCCAAAGTCCCTTAGACTCGACCCAGGTACTCGGCGTATTACGTAAAGCAAAAAACAAAGCACCCATTGTGTAAACGACTTACGTGCCAGCAGGATAATCTGATGCCCACCCAGAATCAACAAACTCCACACCACCGCTCGAATATCCACCCCAATCAACTTAATAAATGACTAATTAATGCTATGACCACCCGGCGATCTTAATTACGCCGGCATCTTTACAAATGTCAAACTTTCCTGCCGAGCGAGGGTCGATGGATTACAAACAGACACCCTAGCGCCACCTCGCGGCGAACCTGGTCAACAACCCCATAAATCTGCCGTACCGACTACTCCTCGCGGACCCCTGTCACCTGAGCCAAAGGGGATACTGGCCGAAGGTACGATTCTAAAACCAGGAGAACCATGAAGGCGACACCCGGCAGGACCCCCCGAAATACCCTCAGCAGACCTAAAAGCAATCCATAGGTCTCGATCGATCTACAAACCACACTGCATCTGCAAAAACCCGATAGAGTTGTATTCATCTAGGATGCAATCCTATATAGTAGATTTCGTTTCGAATTAAATAATATTTATTTTTCCTTTTTTGTTTTTGTTTGCCTCATGATTGTACCTGTGTAATTTAGCTTTAATAAATAATTATTAACATTAAATCAATCTGTGAGGAACTGTGCCTCTCCTCCCGCCCGCAAAAGGGTCTTGCAATGAATTAAATTGTTCACTAATTTGTAAGTTTTATTGCACAATATTGCATCGAATATAGGGCTCCTTTTGTCCCAGGTTGGCTTAGTCACTAATACAACCACACCCGCTCGGCTAAAAAGCCTTTCACGGCTTCTTAACTCTCGTTTTAAATTAACAGAAGTTTATAGAAGACATTACCGCCCGCCATCTATGATTACCACGACGAGGTAATTTTCTCATACAATCACTCCACAGAACACCAGAAGGACTTACCCTCCCTGGTGGAAGGCATATTCAAGGATTGAGAAGTGGTTTCGCGTAGCCAAGACTCTACAGGTTCAACCAGCGGTTGTCATACTGGGCACCTTTAGCCCAGTACTCTCAAGCAAAGCTCTATATTGACAATAGTGAATAGGTTTAGATTGTTGTATAATTTTTATAAGCTAACAATTTGTTAATGAATATTTGATGTGCCATTACTATAATATGACTTGAATTATACCTTTGTTTCTGTGGTCTTGTTGCATAATCAACACCCATCATGGCAAATAAACCGAGCGTTTGATTGACCCTTTTATCACACTATATACTGACAAATAGTTTTTATTTTACAATAATAATTGTTAGTACTTGCATTTCGCAGATTACAAAAACTTTCAGACATTTTCAAGTTTCTTCCGAAACATTTTATTACTTCTACGTGTCACTTTTTTCTTCCTTAGTATTTACGACGATTATCTTTATTTCGGAGTAAGTTATTATTATTTGTTTACATTTTTTTAGTAAGGGGGGTCAAGAAAGCTGTTCGTGCAGCCTTTCATCATATCGAATGCTGAGAAGGGACGCCTAGACCTTGGCTCAGCAGCATGCTGTGGGAATCTCAAAAATATAAAGATAAGTAAAGATGGGCTCGACGATCAAACGGCTGGAGGTAATCGTGAACAGGCTCGCCGCGAACTCGAAACGTGTGGGTCTTCATCTGAATGTGGCTAAGACCAAATCCATGTGCAGTGCTGCATGCATCGACGCCGACACTCCTCTCCTGCCCGTCGAGCTGGTGTCTAGGTTCAAATACTTGGGTGCCACGGTTGCTGAAGATAGTGGTATTTCTAGTGAGCTTGGAATCCGCATGGGTATGGTGGGTCCGCATTCAACCAACTTGGAGTCGCATGGAGGTCAAGGCTGTATTCTGTGAGGACCAAATAATGTTTGTTTAACATGTGCGTGCTACCTGTGCTCCTGTGAGACATGGCATCTTACTAAGCTTCAAGAGTCTCAGCTTTTGGGCTTTGAGAATCGATGTCTCCGCAGTATAGCAACGTATTGTAATTGTTACAATAAGTGCTAATACTTTGACACAAACCTACCCTAAGTTTGATAATATATATCACTTTATCACTTTAGCGGTCGATAAGTATAGAATAGACCCAAAGGAATAGTTTTAGTAAATTTTCTGCAAATATTCTGTAAATATTCTTATTAGCTTAAAATTAACATTAACTTAATGTAAAATATTAACTAAAATTTTTGCAACTTCTGCCACTGTGACAAGCAGAACTGCAAACGAATTTTTCTCGGAAACACTTGCATCTAGCAGTTTGGCATCCCTGGGTACACTGGCACCTTTTGTATCCCTGACCAGTACCCACAGAGCCAAGACTTACTAACGCCCTAATAGATGTTTCTATCTGAGGAACTTCACTTTTTTTTAATCTTTTGTATTTCGCTTTCTGCAGACTATTTCGCTCTAACATATTACAAATAATTCCATGTTTTGTTCCCACTTTATACCTATTCTCTATTATTTCGACACCTCCTACGTAGAGTGTTGTAACTTCAAAATCGCAACTTTACAGGAGAGCGGTTTAAAGACACAAAAGCTTGGTGTAAGTCGACCTTTAAAATGTTTTGCACTAAATTTGGGATGTCCATTGTCAATTATAAATAGATTTGTTTTGCATTAAAGGATATCTAATATTTTTGTGGTTTACCAGAAAATGCAGTTACAACGTTATACAACGGAAAAGAATTTGTTCGAAATATTGTATAAAGCACATATAATAGTTTACAGCGGAACCTCTTACATGCATTTAGTTGTATGTGATACTTATTATAATTTACGTCGTCATGGTTTTGGTGAAATATATTGTAAATGCTAGGTACAATTCTTCACCTAGGATTTTTTACGTAAGTATTTAAATCATAATTCGGTAATAACAATAATTCAAAGTTATGGCATGGGTCGTCAGATAGGTAGGTTGGAAAAACTAATATATAAAATTGCTTTTATTGTCATTTCATAAAACATAAAATAAATTTAAGACTTTCATGGCGTGATAAAAATTAAACATACAGAAAAAAATAGAAAAGAAACAATTTCAATCAAAAATCCAATTCAAGGAAGTATGTAAATATTGAAATAAAATTAAAAGAAAAATTACAATCACTTCAAACCAATGTTCTTACGAATTATTGGTTAAATAATATATCAAATATCAAAGTAAAATCAGACAAGGGAATGGGTGATTAGGTGGAAGGGTATAAGGCTGGTAATGTGGAAGGTTTCAGGTTAGAATATACGTGAAACTGAAAAAAAAATCATTTTGCAACTATATTTTTAGTTCGGAATTAATTTTCAATTATATGATGCGAAAAAAGAAGCATGCAAAATTTGAAACATACAACTGAAAAGAGATTTTTTACACTGACATATTAATTATTAAACTGATTTTATTTTCATCCTACAAAAACACAGTTTGCTATTAGGTGTTCGTATTCACAAATAATAAATTCAATCTTCCTCATAAACTGCTGGTGGAATTTCAGTGGTAGGCATAAAATGAACAGGTATAAAATTACTGAAAAACTCTCAGGATAACGCTCAGGAATGATTCCACTGTTACACATATTCAGTAAATCATCTGTCTTAGCTTTTGGAATTGGCAATATTTGTGAATAAAGAACTTTTACCGAAAATGAAGTTTCTCGTTGCGTGTGCTATGTGTCACTTTTCACGACCATGGTCGAGTAGACAATGCTGGACAAGTCGCACTTGTAATTAATCTTCAACGGATCATTGTGATTTATATTAATTTGTATTAGTCCATAAATATAATATTTTAATAGAGCTCTGAAATCAAACATGTCAACGTGATTGATCTCTACCACATCCTCAGGTTTTCCTTCTTGTTTTGTCCATCCAACTAGACAGTACCATTCTGGAGGTGCAAAATTTTGTTTGTTTTTCGAACATCTTTCAATCAGGGCTTGAACGCAGTCCTCTTCATTTTGCGTATGTCCCCTTTCCAGAAATGTGTGCTTTATATTAACATTGTATTTATGGACCAAATACAGTCATGTTCAAGTCATAAACAATGCGATTTCTGTTCTGGCCTATATTGTTAGAGCAAAACCTGAAATCTTTTGCTTATTGAGCACAATAAGTAAGCAAACTTGAGTCCTCATTTGTACCTCGTTTGCCTTCAGCTTCCTGCCATATGTATCGTGTAGCCACCTTTTGTGTGAATTGAAAAACCGTGAAATTGAAAACTGATTTACGTTTATAATAAAATACACTCGTGATTTTCGTGAAGGGCATTCAAAATTTGTTGGAAGTCAAAATTCACAGATACAATTTTGCCGCGTAATGATTGAACATCTTGTTTATCAAATAATCTTAACTGACGAGCAAGGTTCTTGCCATAAACTGGGAGTTGCTCCGTGGATGCTACTCGTACTTGTAAGTTTTTGAAAATGTGACATTGGTCACACTGGTCCTTTTTAAGGACATAGTGACACAACATAATTTAAAATTTTCATTGATTATAAATGATAATAAATTGATACTGCCTTTCTGTTTGAGCTTTATGTGTGTATATTATGGGTTCATACCATTCATTATATAGCTTAAACAAAGGGGTAAAATCCAGGTCACCATATAAGTAAAGTTGGCTTGATCGCTGTCGAACATAATCTGATTCGAAAAGTTGGATGGACTTAACATGGTCGGAAACACTGGTTTTCATATCATCAGTTAATACAACATTGTAATTTTTGTGTCACTTCGTTGATCAGGTGTTAAAACGCCAGTTTCATTATCCACCTTGTCCAAAGCTGTGAATACGAATTGGTCACAAATAGAGAATGTAGCTAGAAACTTTTTTGCAGACTTTAACCAGCTCCATGTTATTTTCATTTTGATATTTCGTCAGACGATATTTAATGGTAAAACTTTGCCACGACTGAGTTTCAGTAAAAACTCTGCGTTGCTTTTCATTTATCGCTAATTTAGCAACATATTCCCACTTTTATTTCGATCACCCGAAACCCTAACTATTAAAATTGAGGTTTTCTTTTTTGACAAAATGATTATAAAGCATTATAAATCTCATAGTTTATGGTAACAGTACCTCTTGGG
This sequence comes from Rhyacophila brunnea, assembly GCF_057557595.1. Taxonomy (NCBI): domain Eukaryota; kingdom Metazoa; phylum Arthropoda; class Insecta; order Trichoptera; family Rhyacophilidae; genus Rhyacophila; species Rhyacophila brunnea. The sequence continues at coordinate 328,506 of NW_028233361.1, forward strand.
GTGATTTTTCACAAAAATAGCTCTATATAATCTATTGAATTACTTTTACTATTAATCTTTTCGAGAGAATGTAGTCTGTATCAGCAACGCTGGCAATAGTCTCATCATCGTCACAAATAATGTCAAAAGGTTCCATTATCATATTTTAATCAGCACTGGAGGTAGTGGTGACTCTGTAAAAAGCAAAACAACTAAATAAACATGAATTTATAAAAGTTATAATGTTGCTGTATAATATGGTAAGTACTACTTACAATTTATTTTACTAAAATAAGCACGACGTAAATTAGGTACCATAAGTGATAGATACAATATTTTTTCCAGTTTTTTTCGACGTAAAATATGGTAAATATTACATACAATAATAGTTACAAACAAAGAAATGACGTAGACTATGGTACGTATAACTTACGATACTTTTTGTTGTTGTACGAGAAAAAGATTAAAAATATTAACTTCCCAGGGTAAAATTTATTTCGTCCAGTGATGTTTTACTATTATTATCCGTTTCTATAATATTATGCACTGTACATACTATTAATTGTCCTATCTGCCCTAATTACACAATCTTTGTGCACGGATAGATTTTTGTATTCTTGACACTAAAGTCTTATAGGGGCGGGCACATTGCGCAATATTTATTGACATTGTCTAGATCTCTTCATTATGGTATTTAATATTTACCAAACCATACAAAAAATACAATATAACCGAAAGTTCACAGTGGTAGCGGTGTGTCACTTCCCGTCCGAAGTTAAGTATCGTAATTAGCAGTAACAATACACGCGCGCGGCAAGATCTCCGTGCGCTTCCCGCGTATAAGGCCCCCATAGACGGACAGTTCTCGTAGCAGTTTGAACATGGCACAGACAATAACTGTTCAATAACTGTACGTTAGTGGACACACCACAGATCAGTTTAACTACCCCATTTAAATCTGTCGAACTGTCAACAGACGTGCCCATATACGTACAGTTATTGTCCGTGGCAGAGCAAGTGTCAAAAACTATGGAGGTTATGTTCGCGGAGAAAATACACAGGGGTATTGTTTAAATTAGTTTTAGGTAGGGTATACTTGAACGATGATACACGAATAATTTAACTTTGAATTTATTATGGTTATAATTGTTTTTATTAGAAACAAATTGACATAAATACACACCTATGACGTTGGTAAAATGAATCATGATTTCGCTAGTGGATTGTGTATTTTATCGATTCACCGAAACAATATTATACACATTCGTGTAAATATAAAATATAATCTTTTCTTTTGAATAAATTATTCCCTTTAATGGACAGTATTAATTAAGTAAGAAAACGGTAATATTTATAAAGGTATTGATTTTATATACAATAAGCCACAAAATTATATTTACATCAATCATCAGTATAATAATTAATTACTATGATATTATTAAAATATATACTTAGATTTTATTTAGATTTAGCGACATTGTCATTCACAATTAGGTATATTAATTTATGTTGTGAACGTCTTAAATTAATAATTTGTAATATTCACTACATACAATAAATAAAATTAGTCTATATTTTCACAATAACTTAATATTTATAATGCTCTCTAAAATTTTAACATTTATATTATATTGTATAAAATAATATGTTTACATAAATAACTATTACTTTGTTTTACTCTCGTAAAAATAAATAAAATATAATATTTGCGATCTCCGCGTACATAATAATTATATTTTTAATAATAAATGAATTTGTATTTTATAACAAGCAACACCAGCCGTAGTTGTATCGTGCGGTATATTCTACTTTACGTTACCGCCATCTAATGTCAGTCGAGAACTTTCGGCTAGTTGAAATTCCAACAGTTTTACAAAAACACGGGAGTGGGGGGTCGCTGGCAGTTTGAACATGGCACAAATCTGAAAGGTCGAAAAGTGTCCGTCTATGGGCGCCGCAGATTATCTACCAAAGATAACTGTAGAGTTATTAACTGGCATGTTCAACCTGTTACGAGAACTGTCCGTCTGTGGCCGGCAATAGTGTTGCTAAATACGTTATCATACTTCACGTCGGAAAAATTTCAAGAAATTTGAGATACAATAATATGCAATGCTTGAAAATCGCACTTATAATACGAATTTTGAAATTCTGTAAATGGCATCATATGTAATACTCATACTATGGATACGAAAAATGAAAAAAAGTGAAAAACGTAATTTTGTTAGTTACTTACAATATTATACGTAGGTGTCGAGATAGTGAATTGGCTACTTTTGAGAAAGCTGGAATAATCGGAAATAAGAGATTTTGACATCTTTAATACTCCATACAACTTATCTCGCTATGTGTAGACTAATCAGATCCAATTAGGAGGAGTGAAAAGATACGGATACGTTGCGTGGATTAATATCTTACCTCTCAAACTATTACAATTTAGATAGTAAAGTTTATAAAAAACTTAAGATTATCATATTCTAACAACACAAAACAATGTTTACCTTATATCTAAGTTTATATAAATCAATAATCGCATCGCAAATGATCAATATGCAAAAATTTTGATTAATTCTGCATTTTACGATTACAGAATTATCTCGCTCACACGTACGAGATTTGGCTATAGAGAATTGCCTTGCTAGAGTGCTCTCCTTCTCACTCACTATGCTTTATGTTTCAAACAAAAATGTAAGAGGAAAATATTGGTCCGAACGTTGACTCTGTCTTATGCCTTGTTCGGACTGAGCCAGTGATTTAGTGAAGTAGCGAGTGATTTGGTAAAAAACCGTGTCTGAACAGACAAATTTAGTCCAGTAGTTTAGTAAAATGGTCAGTCAATCCGATCCATTTTATTCTATTATTTCTGGCGAGTAGCGATCCCCACCACTTCTCAATATATACTAAACAAGCCACAAACCAAGTCTGAACAGGCGAGTGCATTAGTTGTCGGCTGCCGTAGGAATGGCACAGCTATATTTATAACATCTATGGGCACAGCGTTGAAACAAAGATTACTACTCGAAAAAAACATAACTTATATTATTATACTTCAATGCGACAAAAAGTCGCGAACGTGTGTTGATAGATCCGTAGATAAATGGCGATATTTCACAGAAAGCTTGTTGTTATTGAGGATAGGTAAAGAGGTACACATTATCTTATGATTATTATATATATTATATTATTATATATAATTATTATATTCATTTATTATTCCGTTTAGGTACATTGTACACTTAGTATGAAGGATATTATGTCATGTCAGTAGGTAGTGTGGATAATTTGTTGATTAAAACTTTGATAAATAATGGAAATATTTCACAGAAAACTTGTTGTTATTGAAAGTAGGTAAAGACGTAGGTAGGTAGGTACACATTATCGTAGTGTTCATAAGAATAATAATTATAAGTTATATTCATTTATCATCTGTTTATATTTTTTATAGTCAGTAAAAACAATGGAGCATAAAATCAGGGGCGGATCAAGTCAAGCGGACGCCCTGAGCGGTAAAAATTTCGGGGCCCCCAAATTCAAGTTAGAAAAAAAGTTTTATGCGTAGAAACACTCATTAATTTATTAACATAAAATATAACAAAGGTAATAGAAATAAAATAAAAAAAACATGTTTTAAATAAATTTTCGTCTTGCAAATTCGTCAATTATTTTGGCAGTGTCAATTCGGTTTAAAATTTCTTGCTCTATATACAAAATTAAATCTTTTTCTCCCATAGTACTTCTCAAATATTTTTTTGCACGCTTTAAAACAGAAACGATCTTTCACCTGATGCGTTAGATAAGGGGATTGTTAAAAAAATATTTCTACATTTGGGAATGTGTAAGACATTTCTTTGGCGGTTCGATAGATGTCTGGTGTGGTTTTAATATTGTGCATAAAGTACCTATTTATTACCTAAACAAACTACAAAAATACATAGGTAAGCATACAAAAATGTATGCAACCACAAAAATATAATAGGTAGGTATCCTATGTAAATTAGTATTCATCATTAGTATCAATAGGAATTTGGAGCATAAATCGATTTAATTCAACAACGCCGTTTTTGCATAGTGTAATTTGAATTATTTTTGAAGTTACGACAGACGGCAGCACTCTCGTGTCGCGCGAATGGTGTCCGTTTGAAATATCCGTCGCTCTCGACGCTCTGTTCATTTTGACGCGTCACTCACTAATGAACTGTGTTCGGACACTTTTCAGTTACTAATTCACTAATTCACTCGCCACTCTACTATATCACTCGCCCAGTCCGTACCGGCCTTTACTCAAAGGGTTATATAATATCATCCATTAGAAAGAGAAGTCGTGCGACAATATTCGCGCGAATTTGCATGACAGTAACATTTATATATTATATTAATACTTTCGACCGAAGGTACTTGATGGAATTTGAATTTAAATTCTAATGGATTCAAGTTCTGTACTATTCCATTTAAGTCTGACTTTGATTTAAATGGAATAGTACAGAACTTGAATCCATTAGAACATATATATATATAGGTATATATAATTGAATCTTAAATTTGATCTGTGATTTTAGATTGATAACATAATGAAACATTTTAGATAGATAATGACTCGCAATGAGTTCGAGCAGGACCTACAAAATTACAAAATTATTCTTACGTAATACCTTTCATAATACTTACTTATAATTAATTCATGACCATTTTAGGTCGACTTTCATCATCCACAGCTCACTCTGAGTAGTCGGTTGAGTGATCAGTGTGAACTGCGGGACTTAGTTTGGGGATTTTGTATCGGTTTTGTTGTGGGCGGTTAACGTCTTTTCATTCAGTGAAAGGATTGACTACAAGGCTGAAATATGCAATTATGTCGTTAAGATTCTACTTCTACAAACACCAACTAGAGATCAACGTATTTGTGTTGGTGTCAGTAGATTAGATTACTAAAGTCGTTGATTAGTTTTAAACATAAATTTTGTACTAGGAATTCTCTCCTAGCTTAGTTTTTCTCTTTGTTCGCGTCATCTTGTTTTGTTGTAGTGCTGCTTGGGACCCAGACTGCGGCTTGGAGTGCCATCCCACGTCATTTTTTTGTTTAGGCTCAACAGAGAAACCACGTCACAGCTGTTGGTTATTAGCCACGCTGTCAGTTCGGCCGGATTGGTCAACTGTCTAGTATTTGTGTAGTAATATTTTGTTAATTTCTCTTTTAAATACTCGGACGGTGCTTGACGCATGGTATTAATTACTTTTCGACAGACCCGCCTTCACGCAAAATCAAAGTGGAACCATTCTTTTGTATATTATTATATTATGATGAACCAAGTTGGTGGATTTTTTTTGTTTTTCATTAATGCATAATATGGTGATGTATATGGCCCACCCCGGTGTATACGAATTTTGTTTTCTTTCTTAAGATATTTTTGCTTTAATACATAAGTAGATTCAATCATTGTCACGTCTGTGCGAGGCGTAGCGTTTATTACTGTCAAATTTCTTATTGTCATAATATAACGTCATTTGATAATCTAACATGATCTTTTATTTTCTTCCTTTCTAAACTATTTATTACTCCAGCTTTGGAGTTGGCGCCCACCTGTTACTAATTACCTATCTTTCTTATTACCCACACACATGTATTCTATTTCACCTGGAGGTGAAACCACTCGGAGAGAATGGAACTTTAGCATCGCTACAACCCAAGACAGAGTATGTACCTACCAATAGCTAGTCGGCACTTATTCATTCTTTTATGTTACCTATTACCTAGTTATATTTACGTAGATCACAGTTTATATGTGACAAAAGTTTAGTGTACACTATGGCGGATCTTAACAGCCTACCTCCACCCTTCACCACTGGTTGAGATATTATTTTTTTCTGAGATACAAATTGTTATGTTCAAAATGAACATAACTAACATTCATACTCTGGCAACCCCGACGAATATTTATGGTCACGTCATGGAGCGTACGCCATTGCACAGATGTCGCTGATAGAATTTCCGGCCGCAACGGACTCGCGAGGTGTGAAAGAAGCAACAAGGCTTTTTGATTCTGTCTGTCATCTGTTTTGTTGTTAAACTTGTCTATTTTCGTCATGTTTCCACTTTTAAATGATTTCTGCGGCAGATATATTGAAGCAAACAAAAATCTATTTACTGAGCACTTGGATAGTTTGCTAATACACTTTTCAAATTATTAGATTACTCGCGGGTCGACCAGCTAAGTTAGATTAACACACATCACAAATTCACTCTAATAGTAAAAAAAGTCGCCTGTGGCGCTACTTTGTTTCAAGACTTTTAAATATGATACCCATATAATGATTGATATACTTAAATGATAACTCCCGTGCTTAATTTAGGAGACACTACTTTAGAGAACCACACTGCCCTCAGCGATAAGTAGGTGGGCCTGCCTGCTTCAGAATGTGGGGCCCATGATGGAATCTATTTGTCAATGAACGAAGATGAATTTGGATTGACTACTATTGAAAGGGAAACATTGATAGAATTATCATGCAATAATTCATTGAAACAAAAAACCTAGTTCAATTTTTGTCGAATCGAAGTGAAGAATAATATAATACTTTGTCAAGAAAAGTAATGCAAGTTGTAAGTAAAGTACTGCTACCATTCGTAACATCATATTTATACGAAACGGGATTTTCTGCATTAGCATTAGCATTAGCATTAGCTGCAATGAAATCCAAATATCGATCCCGTTTAGTAGATAAAGAGCACTTTGTGCTAATAAACAAGCACATCCATCACACGAAAAACAATTTAATTTAGGTATGAATACATTATAAGTAATAAAACCTTGTTTATTTTTATAATTAAGTTTTTTTTCATTATTGTATTAGTACATTTCTGACTATTTAAACAGGTGTCTGTATTATTTCATGAAATGAAGGGGGGTGGGGCAAGATAAGATTTTTTTTAAAGGGAGGCATAACATAAAGTTTGGAAACCACTGAGTAGGACCTCTTCTTTTAGGAGATATGGATGTCCAGCTAAAGATTGCATACTGAATGAAAATACTAATACCGGTATTTCAGTATTTCCTATTGAGTATCGGTATTCGAGAAATATATGGAAAAAACAAGTATCCGACAATAAATATATATATATATATATATATACTTATATAAATCTCTTTAAATATTAATATTTTATACCACCTACAAATGCTGGTCTCCGAGGCCGTTGAAGACCAATGAAAGTAAACCAGACATTGCGTAACCCTACAAAAAAATACAGTCATGTTTCATATTAAACCTTTTATGTTAATTCATTTTGTTTCCACTTTCAATTCCGAATATATCGGTATTATCTGATTTATAAAACAGATATTTCAATATCGAAAAATACTGGGATACCGGTATTGCAATCCCTAGGTCCATCCTCTGGCCCCAACACACATTGTAAAACAACATGTGAATTTTTTGCCAGACCTGGGGCGCAGAACATTACAGGCCGACACGTAATCCGTTGGTAGCAGTGGCCGCCGGTGGTTTTCAAAATTGCTTTCATTGGGGGTGCACTAAAAATTTTCTTACCTTATTTAAAAAGCATATCAATTCAGCGTTGTTTCTGTTTAGCGAACACCTCAATCACTTCTCATTAAAGTCTGGAACTGTCTGTAAAAGTTTTTCTCAATGCTTAAAACAGGTAGACAGCAGTGGCGAAGGGTGGAGGTAGGCTGTTAAGCTCCGCCATAAACAGTGCACATTAAACTTTTTCAGACATTCATATTTGTTTTCATTGATATAAGACTACAATTTACAGATAGTGTTGGTTAGTTTTTAATATTCATTTAAACCCTGAGAAACCAAGCCATAATAGATAATAGTCAAAAAATTCATGTCTATCTATAAAATATCTAAAAATATGCAATTAAATCATATATGACTTTGAATATTTCATAAATATAATAATATTTTTTATTTATTATAGTTTGGTTTAGGCAGGGCTTAATGAATTAAAAGAATTAACAAACAATATGTGTAATATGTATTTTTAATCCAACGAAAACAAATAACTATGAATGAAAAAGTGTGCACAATTTTATCGTATTGCCCAAATTAGACCAAAACTATTATGGTTTCGTTTAGGCAGGGTTTAATTGATTTTTAAAAACTAAGTAACACCATCTGTAAATTGTAGTCTTTGTTCAATAAAAACAAATACATAAGACTAACAAAGCTTAGTGTGCACTATTTATAGCGAATCTTAACAGCCTACCTCCACCCTTCGCCTCTGGTAGACATTTAAGTCTGTCCTGATTCATGGTAAGTATTTTTTAAAGACGATTTAATTCTTTTAATGGTTGAAAAACACTTTCCACAGATGTCATCGGACCATCCTTTTTCATTCTGACTCTTCGAAGGAATTCTTATTATTATCGATAAAGTCTACGTTTCCGACATCATTTTAAAGCACATACACTTCACTGATTAAACAATAAGTATATGTATTATTATGAATCTTTTATTCAAAATTTATTTTTATGAACAAAATTATCGAAATAACGTGACAAAACACCTAAAAAAGCCGACTATAGATCGCAACAAGAGAAACCATACTGAATTGTATTGTAAGCAGTGGCGGCTCTAGCATCTTTTAGTAAGTGGGGTCAGATGGCGTGAAATATCTAATAAGTACCTACCTAATCAATATTAATCAAAGCGTAAAAAACATATCTTTTTTAGCTATTACTTCATCGTCATATGCCTCCTGCGTTCGAAAGAATCTTATTGCTACAAGAAAAACAACATAGTTTTTTGAAGGATACACTTGCCGTCAACCATGTTTTTTGGTAAACTGTTCGGAGGTTAATGCTTTTTTTGTTTTGATTAGTTCATACACAATAACTAAATCTGTTGGTGACTGGTTGATGAGGTCCTAATTGTTTCACTTCTAGTTTGTCTTCAAATGTCAATGTACTGAACTTATATTTCAATAAATGAACCACCTCATTCATCATAATACCTAATATTATTAATCAAAATTATTTTACTAACGTGAAATTCATCTATCCACAACTAGTACATTACAATTATTAATATTTAGGTAGGTAGGTAATACAAATTAATATTGATTTAATTAACTGAAATAGCACATACCTACTTACTCTTTTTTATTATCATTCAATATAATCTAAGCATTCAAGATAATATTATAAATTATTATAGTATGTATTAACAAATATATTTTAAAACTTAAGGAGATAGATGACATATTTGATCACTTACTGGCAAACTAACTAATAAACTAAACCGATGGGTCATGGGATATGAATTTACAGCCGACCGACAAGATAACTTGATAATATATTATAAACTCACACTTATGCAAGACCAGGTATTTACTACAGTGTCCCCGGTCCAGCATCGGCACATGCGGATAAAATGTGCATAGCACGTGCAGAACGGCCTACAGATGTACGCATTGTTCAGCTTCCTTATGAATTTTGAGAATAACATTGCTTTGATTTTAAAGGGACCACCGAATTTCGACCCCGGCAGTATCGTTGTATTGTACTATGTAGGTGGTGCCAAAACTCACATAGAGCATTAGAGATGGGCCAAGAAACAAGAATCAAGGATGGGCAAACAGTACAAATAAAATATATACTTAATTAATTTATACAAAATCAATGTATTATGGTAGGAACGTATAACATGAATATTCAATTGAATATTGACTATAGAATGATGAGGGGACCGGGGTCTGTCCCCTAGGTACCCAAAGGAAGAGCCGCCCCTGATTGTAAGTAAATAAATATTTAAAGAAATTATTTAAAAAAAAAAAATGTGTAACTATCGATTGGTTTGAAGTCAGTTTGGCGTCAGTTACTTCATCTACAAAATGCAATAAAACTCCGCGCGAGCCACTCCGGTAAAATGTCTGCATTGTTAAAAATATGACATCTGTTATAATAATTCACTCACTTTGAGAAAGAACATGGTAACTAAGATATTAATAATTATGAATTATATTCAAATATTTGCAAATATAGAACGATTTAAGGATCGTATCCATAATATTTATGTTGATAATCAATTTGTATTTAATATCAGCCTATTTTCAATGAATTTATATGAGATTTAAATAAAAATAATCTATTTTTTTATCAATTCTGCTAAATCTCGGTTACTACATTTTTCCGTGTAACTATTTTTTTTTCTGTGTCGAATTTTGAGCTGCATCCCAAAAGGCCATACAATTTTGTGTATTCATGACAAAGAGATTGGACTCCTCCCACAGAGGTAGCACACAAATGTCAGTGCGTACTCGGTTTGTGAGACAAAGTTTTATCTCTCTGAAATTAGGTACACTTTGCTGCAAATGGGCCATACTCGGACATAAAAACGCCCCACTGAGTATTTTTTTATCAACACTTCAGCTTACAACCTATTTATGATAAACGTATTTTCATTATAAAAAGTTCCCGCAATAAAAACTTTATTCGGATTCAGGGTTAGAAAGAATAATGCAAATGGAAGTAAGTATTTTATTTTTAATAACACAAAAAACACAATATTTTGAAAAATTAAACACAAATCAGTCAATAGCAAATGATTAAATATTGGAATAAGAAATATGGTCTTGTTTTTACATATTGTTCTATATAAAATAACATAGCATTATTGTTTAGATAAAACTGTTAAATCAAAAACACAAATAATTACAGTAATTATAGCACAACAGCACGTTTCAAGTCTCCTACTAAACGCTTGTTGTGATGAACTCATTTTAGACGTATTTTAAAGTGACACTGACAGCTCGCGCAGATCGCCGCCATTTTAAGTTTGGTGCGCATTCCTGTACGCATCTTCGTGACGTATGCATTTTTTATAGTTTTCTTATTTGGCTGATAAACCGCTTACTGCGTTGAATGCGGTTCAAAAGTGTATGAATACGGCAGTAAGAGATGTTTAGGAAAAAGGAGTGCAGCGCACATCCATGGTGTTAGAGAAGCCGCCGCTGGTTGGTAGTATGTACTTATAGTTATCTTGTTTTTTTGATACTTATCAATTATAGTGTAATAAGTTCAAAAGTAAAAATTTTATGAATAACTTTATTTATTTCGATATAAAGTAATATTTTTTTATTTATTTAAACGAATGAACTAAGATGGGTTAAAATAGAGTAAGGAAAAAAGGCAATAAAATAAAAACTAAACTAAATATTTTCTTCATATTCAATGTCACTCTCAATTGTTATAGTTTCTTCTCCTTGGATATGTATAGAATATGTTGTCGGTGTTTTGTAAAAAGGGCGAATTAACCAAAATGCTATTTTACAGGAGGAGGATTTTTAACTATTGACATTTATTTGTTTATGACCTGTGGATAATTATAAATATCTAAGAAGTTTATAATAAAGCTTAGAAAGAATACTGACATTATAATAGGCATTATTATATAATATTTTAAAAGGCCTAATATGTCACATTCGCTTTTTATTCGTAATTTTAATTAATTTAATTTTAGTCGATTATCGTTTCTAAGTACTTTCCTGTGGAGATACAAATTCATACTGTATTTTCATTAATATCTCGATTTCGCCAAAATGGTTGATTCGCCCTTTTACAAAATACCGACGATGTGATATATCAGAATTACATAACTTTAGCAAATCCTTAAGTTTCTTTTTTAATTTTGAAAGGTGCAGTGTAAGTTGGATTTAATTTAAATAATTGTGATGATCTACGTCTACGACCTACATGTACTTTTTCGTACTATGCAAAATGATTGAAAAATATCATCATTGTAATTATATATAAAATATACATGTGGTTCAGTTTCTTTATACCGAAAGTGGACAATCTTTAGCCCAGAAAAGGATTTCAAGTTATACACATTCATATTTTTATAAAAATCGATGTTTTTTAAAATAAATATAAAAAATATTAAAACGATGATGAATTAGTCGAAAATCTAAATGTGAAAAATTGAAAACTTAATAAACTAAATATTAATAAAAAATATGACCATAAAATATAATATAATGATGTGACCCTGCAACAAATTCTCATTTTTTTACAATTGTAAGTAATTGCTTATCTTGACTTAAAAAAAAATCTTTTTAATGTTTTCAGATACATATTTATTAATTAATACAGTTGAAATTGTAAATTTTCAAAAAAAATCTCAAATTGCAAGCTTCGTATTTTTCCGGTAGGTTTTCTGTTGGCATAAGGATCTCCCTTAAGTCTAATCTAAGTATCAGAATGATTTTCATATTTGAAAGAGATTAAATTAAATACCTATGTATTAAAATGAATATCTAGGAATTTAAATGTCAGCTATCAAATTTTTCAGGCGTCAGATGTCTGTTTTTAATGTTAACATAACTTTCAATGATCGACGTAAATGAACCAATTAAATATTAAGTAAGTAATTTATTCTTTCATTATTGATCATTTAAATTGAAAACACTAAAATAAAACAATTTACTTTTATGTAAAATGAAAGTTTCTCACATTTTTCTTACTAGTTTATAACATCAGAAATAATATCTAGTCAGATTAAAATTTATTTTATTTTCAATACCTACTAATTTAGGTATCAGTATTAACATTAAAAAGATATGAGTGAAGAGTCGACGTTGAACTTGACTCGACCATGTGCTCAGGATGCCAGAATAACAGAAATAAAGTTTATACGGCGGAGCTACAGATTGCTGGGTAAGTCAACTATTAATGCATTATACCGGATTAATATAAATATGTATTATGTCAAAAGATTATCAATTTCATCATACAAATCTACTGCGTTTACATCAAAGTATTCTTTTTGAGTAAAATGTGATAAACTAGGTACCTATTTCTTTTTTTATTCAACGAATAACACAAAGAGATTTAGGAATGTAATATTATTTTATTGGACATACATAATTTGAAAACACTACACAGTTGACAGAGAAAACAGAGTATTTATTTAATTAATTATTATTTGTTGTATGCGAAAAATAGTTTTTATAATATAAAACATAATTAAATAAGAAAGGAGGGCTACGCCGTTGTTGTAGAACGAAAAGAGAATGCGCTTTATCACACATGTCCGAGAATGGAAACAGGTTGTCTGAAACTTCTACTTCAGTTATTGAAATTGTTTTGTAATTGTTAAACGATGACAAAAATATGAAAACTATACAAAATAAACGCCTTTTTTTGAAACTGCACCCTGCTGCGAGAGTATTTACCTTTCATTACAGTGGCGTACAAGGGTAAATAAATCAATATAAAATCAGTACATAATATTGCATTATACCTACATTTATTTTCCCACTACTGCTTCTTTTGGAGCTGGACTGTTTTATATCGAAAGCGTTTTGAAAAATACCAATTGTTGAGCCTTGTATGTATCATCATAAACTTTGTCTGATTAATACTATCAACCGAGGGTACTTGATGGAGTTTGAATTTAAATTCTAATTAATTTAAGTTTTGTACTATTCCACTTGAGTATTTTTTTGCGATCAGGCTTTTGCCTTTCAGCATTTTGCGCACTCGCCAATGGCAAATACACATTGACATCAAATTCTAGCTACAATAAAAAAAGATTATAACTTAATACACGAAGGAAGGGTAAAAACCTTATTACCTAGATACCTACTAAGTAAATGATGAAGTATAAAAACATAATATTTTGAATAATTTGAATATTTGCAGTGTTTCTAAAAAAACCCGTTGTAAATACGATTAATACATTCGGTAGGTAAGCGTATTAAAATGTCATTTCTCGTAAACAATAGTTTTCTTGTTGTGCAATATGTTGGGAGTTTAATAATATTAACTAATGAGAGATGTCACCAACTGTAACTACTCACTAAATAAAAAAAACGAATAAACAATGTTAAGGTATAGTTCGTAATATGCAAATATAAATAATTTTTGATGAATACCTATATACCTATACCGAAAATATTTATATAAGTACCTATAGATACGTATTGAATTACCCACCTACCTATTCATATTATATGAAATACATATTTAAAATAACACCATTCTTTTGGGAAGAATACAAGTAGGTGTGCATTTGGTTATATTCGATATTAAATAAGTATGTATCTTTAATAGAACCATGCCTCCTTTTTATGATTGTAGAATCTTTATGTAGGTATCGAATCTATAAAATATTTTTATTAAATTTAATCTGTTTTTAAGCGTGAAGGCTCGCCATAACTATAAGGTAAACTAAACCATTATTATTTATTTTGTAGTACTTCTTTAATTATTTTTTTTATTAGTTGACACTTTTATCTTCTATAGATACACTAAAATGGAAACGGGTGCCAATAATAACATATTGAAGTGAGAATAATGAATACCTTCCTACTACTATCGATAGGTATGTTCCTGTGTACTTGTGTAGGTACATGTATATTTATATTACTTATTGTTTTCGTGTTATAATATATTATTTGCGATTAATTGATAACAAAATTTAGATAATTTATCTATTCACCCGCTACAGTAAAATCTATAAAATATTTTAATTAAATTATATCTTTTGCTCTACATTGCATGAACGCCACTGAAGCAATGGAGTAATTAATTATGTCATACAATTAATACGTGCGATGAATATCCTACCTACCACATGTTCTTTTAAATCTTCCCATTTAGGCCAGGACCGAACTTTTGAAAGCTGAAATTTATGGGGGCGCGTATTAAGAAATATTACTGATTAACCACATAATTATGTTCAGAAAGGCCTAATAAATTTTATTTACCAATGACAAACTCATGACCGGATGAGTGGGTATTTTTCATTAAAAACTTGGGTATAATGTAAAGGTTTAAGCCTACGCAATCTGCACCTAGCACATTGTCATATATAATAATATGAAGAATGTTAAATCTCAGTCGGTTCCATGACAAAACAGGACAGTGACAAAACAGAACATGACAAAACAGAACACCTGGAGAAAACCTGGCTGTTCTGTTTTATCATGTTCTGTATTGTTATTGTTGTCGAAGTCATGATGAATTGTTTGCAATCAGAAAGATTCACTTGAATGATTAATGCTTATTTGGACTATGTCTGCATTTGCGTATAGCTAACAAAAATCCGCATGAAAGTCATTAAAAATAATTTCTACACTATGAAAATATCATCAAATTAAAAAACGCTTTCGATATAATATAACAGAATTCTATTCCAAATCAAGCAATAGTGGAAAAAATAAATATAGGTAAAATGGTAGAAAAGAAATACTTAATAATTATGTAGGTAAAGTTTACATATTATATTTTTATATTTTATTTTTCTTAGTTCGCCACTGGCGACAAAAAAAAGTTTTTTTTTAATTCTTCGGATAGTGCAATAAATAAATTCTTGTTTGTCGAACACAATAAGGCACATATTGTATGACATAATTTATTACTTTAGTCCGAAAAAATTAAAAAAATCTTCCTTCTTTCTTAATTAGTGTCATCAAGAATTTCACAGTGGCGTTAATGCAATGGGGAAAACAGATATAATTTAATTAAAATATTTTATAGGTTTTTTGTATATAATTTGTTAGAACAATGTAATATATTATTATACCTATTGTATCTTTTATTAAATAAACATTTAAAACATATTATTCATAAACATTTGAAATATCTCCCCTTAAAATCTGTTCATATTTCCAATAGAATATTATTGCTTAGAATTCAATAGCTACCATAGACTATAGATACATCTAGACGCCACCCGTTGCATTGCTAAATGAAGCTACGTGCCGTGCGTTTGGTTTGTGGGTGAGCGAACGCATTCGCCTACAAATGTTTGAGACCATAGACCATTTCGCTAGTGCTCGCCCAAAGTGCTCGCACTAGACGCTCAGAATTAAAATATAATTTTCTATTTTTTTACGTTATATAGTATTTTTAAGCGGTCAAAATGCAACCATTAGGTAAAGATATCCATAATTAAAGTTATTTTAAAGAAACACTAGGTCACTGATATTAAAATAAATAATAATATACAAATAAATTGTCACGAACATGTATCAACTTACCTATGAAACGTAATACCATCTTATTGCTTATCAGTACGGCTACCATATTTTAATACAACACGCAGAACCACCTTTCCTACTTAATTAACAAAAAATATATACCACTGACTTTATGTTTAACACAAAAAATAACAAATTTAGCAACACGAACTCGCAGATTATCGATGCTACGTGAAGCGATTCACCACGATTTGCTAGCGATACTTTTGGAAACTGACTCAAAAATATGTAGACCTTTTATCTTACTCTAGCGCGTATCGCAGAGATTATAAGGGTGCCGAATACTTTCTCACTCGCACTCATGCATCGTTTTTGTTCAGGCCTTGATAGCTACATATTAAAAAGATAGCTATTGTAATGAGACTATATCAGGTAATTTCGTGTTAGTGTACCTACTAATATTTCAATCTATTTTTTATGAAAGGTGTTTTGAATTCATAACTACCAACTTTTTTTGAATATGTAATTGAATAATATGGTACTGTAGCGGCTAAATAGATAAATTATCTAAATTTTATTGTCAATTAATCGCAACTAATATATTATAACAAAAAAACAATAATTAATATAAATATACTTGTACCGATACAAGTACACAAGCACATACCTATCAATAGTAGTAGGTGGGTATTCATTATTCTCACTTCAATATATTATTATTGGTACCCGTTTCCATTTTAGTGTATCTATAGAAGATGACAGTGTCAACTAATAAAAAAATTAATTAAATAAGTACATACTACAAAATAAATAATAATAGTTTAGTTTACCGTATAGATATGGCGAGCCTTTCTTCTCGTGAAATACTTCTTCTCATAGCTGTGCTGTGTCACAACTTTTTATTATATTTTGTAAAACTGCGTACCTACCGAATGTATTAATAGTATTTACAACAGGTTTTTAGAATACTGCAAATATTCAAATTATTCAAAATATTATGTTTTTGTACTTAATCCTTTACTTAGTAGGTATCTAGGTAATAAGGTTTTTACCCTTTCTTCGTGTATTAACTTATAATCTTTTTTTATTGTATTAATAAATAATAATAGTACAAAACTTAAATCAATTAGAATTTAAATTCAAACTCCATCAAGTACCCTCGGTCGATAGTATTGATGATGATGGTATATAATAGGCTCAACAATAGGTATTTTTCAAAACGCTTTCGATATAAAACAGTCCAGCTCCAAAAGAAGCAGTAGTGGGAAAATAAATGTAGGTATAATGCAATATTATGTACTGATTTTATATTGATTTATTTACCCTTGTACGCCACTGTAATGAAAGATAAATACTCTCGCAGCAGGGTGCACTTTCAAAAAAAGGCGTTTATGAATCCCCTTGAAAACCGTATTTTCTCTTGGACAGCATCGTCGAAATATTGACGCATTTGGCACGCATTTAAAACGCAATCGGCTCGCAAACAAAACGCAAACGTCGTTTGGCGGATGAATCCGAAACTTCGCTTTGCCGTCTGCGCGCAGCCTAACACGAGCTGCATGTTAGGTAGGTACCATAACTCGTCAACATTCATCTTTTTTGTATGTTTTCGCAACATCAAAATTTTCTAGGCAGAATTACCCTTGTTTCACTGACACGTGCATACATTTTGAAGATTGAACTTAGGGGTGTGCAAAAGATACAATTAATTATTTTTTGTACCTAAATTATGTTCATAATAATTATGATATTATGTTCTAAAAAATCAATGTGCATATGTATGAAACCAGTGTTTTTTATGTTTATTTTTTTGTTATTTTCAAAGGAATATAACAAAAAGTTTCTTTGTAACTGAATACAAAAACCGATTTAATGAAGCTTCTTACATATAATTATAAAAGAGATACCAACACAATTATTATGATTATGTATATTTTTATATATTAGGACTTTTTACACAATTTTAAACGACAACAAGGTTGTCATGTAGTGACTATCATGTGGGCTCATGTGGGTAAACACCCTATTGTATTGAACATTTATTGCCAAGTTTGCCACCCCATTTTTATTTGTAATCAAAGCTACTTTATTCGATGTATTGTATGTCTAACATTCTATAGTACTATTAACCATTTAATAGTAAGCGAATCTAATTTTATTTCTAATTTTATTGCATGTTTCATTACACTCATTGAATTCATGTGAAAATCAACAAAAGGGCATTTTATTGTATTATTTCCACCCCATCGAAATCAATAAATCTATTTCGATATTGTATTGTATTGATCAACCCTAATGTAATCCCCTAACCTAACACTTGTGATATCTAACAAACACGTGTTAAACCGCATCACTGATACTCACAAGTGTAATTATTATATAAAGAGAGTAACCCCTCTTATTAGTGACATTCATTCTTGATATTTAATTCAAACACCATCTGATCTCTGAGTCTGTATTCCTGTATTTCATACTTTATAATTGTGCACTTTAGTGACGAATAAAATATAAGTTCTTAATAATCTTCAAAAGCCTTTGATTGATACACCTACCACTCCTGTTGCTAAGATAACCACATAACAAATTAATTGGCGCAGCCGGGTAGGATGTTGTCGGTGTGACTGATCATCACATTAAGTTCCAACTTTTAACTGACAACTATCTAACAGCAACGTGGTAGAAATCAATCTGATTTGGACGGCAACGTGCTTCCAAAATCACCAATTTGAATAATCTGGAAAGGACAAGATCTTCAGGATCAGGACATCAGAAGTCATCACATCATCACAGTAAGAGCAGTGAAGACCTCGTGCGTAGCAGCCAGAAGACTTTGCCCGCATATTCAAGTAAGAGCAGTGAAGACCTCGTGCGTAGCAGCCCGAAGACTTCGCGCGCATATTCAAGTAAGAGCAGTGAAGACCTCGTGCGTAGCAGCCCAAAAACTTCGCCGCATATTCAAGTAGGAGCAGTGAAGACCTCTTCCCTGTGCAGCCACTTCTATCGGAGCAGCAAGGTCCTCATCTTGGCAGCAGACGTCATCAGTAAACTCCACGTCCGTGTGAGTAGCAGCCAGAAGACTCTTCGCCCGCATATTTGGTCGTCACGATGTTCCAGCTCATAATCATCATAAAACTGTAAGTTTTTACATAAATTGTCTTTTGTGCCATTTGTTTTGTTTAAACGTGTTACACAGTTTAGGTATACATCACACACAATTAAATATGTCTACTCCACAGGTTGACGGAAAAAATTTGTCGTTAGACACGTTAATGAAATTTGTCCCTACATTCAATGGAGAGATAAAAAATTTAAATCCTTTCATTAGAGATTGCGACTTTGCAATCCAATTAGCAAACGAGGCATTAAAACCTATTTTATTGAGGTACATTATGAAAAACATAATAGATAAAGCTCAACATACTGTAGTTAATTTTACTCTTGACACTTGGTTAGAGTTAAGAACATTTCTCATTAAAACTTATTCGGAAAATAAGCATACTTCACAGTTAGAACTAGAACTAAGGTCATGTAAACAACGCTTTAATGAACCAGTTATCATTTTTTTGCAAAGAATAGAAACTTGTATGAATAATTTATTAGATTCTAATAGGTATACAACAGAAAATAAGTCAGAATTAAAAGGACGTAATGACGCGATTCAAGAAAGCGCACTTAATACTTTTATATTAGGTTCTATGCCAAGAATTTCTTCTGCTATCAGGTATTCGAAAGCCTCTACATTAACCGAAGCTGGTTATGTAGCTATGCAAGAAGAGAAAACTCTTAAGGCAATGGATGAATTAAGTAATTCGTTTTCCAAAATGAATAGACCAAGTCACACGTCATCTAATTATTTTCCAAACAATAGTCAGAATCGTTCAGCAGGTAATCCAAATAAATTCATTAAGAAAAATGAAGGTAGAGTTAGTCATTTTAATTCAAGGAAAAATAAACCGAATTACAATAATAAATTTTGTGAATATTGTAAGCGAGCAGGTCATGTAGTTAATGATTGTCGTTATCGACAGTGGGATAATAGGCCTCAGGTTAACAGGAATAATCATGTTTCTAAAGATTCTTTAAACGGAGTGAATTCCGGAACAACTGCCGTGTCCCGGAAAATAAACCTAGGAATGGCAGAATATTAAATACTCAGTTTACCAGTGCTTATATAAATATATCTGCAATAGAATCGAAAAATAATTCGTTAAAATTATTAATTGATTCCAGAGCAGACGTGTCATTAATTAATTGTGATTGTTTATGTTCTAATGTACCAATATATAACGAAGAGCAAATTAATTTAAAAGGAATTAATACTTGCGATACATCATTAACAACATTAGGTTATTGTTTTATAAATCTAAAATTTAACAATTTCAATTACATTCATAAAATGCATGTTCTACCAAAAGAACATAATGTCCCTTTAGATGGAATCTTAGGTGAAGATTTCCTTAATTAACAAGGTTGAAGCCGAAATTAGTTATAAAACTAAATGTTTATCATTTCAAGAATTAAGCATTCCATTTTATGTTAGAGGAGACGGATCTTCTAATACAAATAATGGATATATTTTTATGCTTCAACCTAGGTCAGAAACATTCGTCGAATTTACTGTTTTAAATCCTGAAATTAAGGAAGGATTCGTTCCGGACGTAAAAATATTAGACGGTGTTTATATATCTAGATGTATGACGTCAGTCAACTCTAGTTCAAAAGCTTGTGTAAGCATTTTAAATACTACAGAAAAAGTAGTAAAAGTAAAACATTTATCTCTTAATCTCGAGCCAATAAATAAACGTTCTATATTTAGAATAGAAAATTGTCATAGGAATATTCGTACGTCAGTAGATATTTCCAGAAATGATAAATTAAAAGAGATCCTTAGGACGGATCATCTTAATAAGGAGGAGGCCAAATCTGTATTAGAATTGTGTTATAAATTTAATCATATATTCTTATTAGAAAATGATGCACTGACTTTCGCGAGGTCAGTACAACATGAAATAAATACTGGTGACCATCCTCCAATCTTTACCAAATCGTATAGGTATCCTGAAATACATAAGGCTGAGGTTTCTAAACAAATTGATAAAATGTTAGAGGACAAAATAATAAGTCCATCTACTTCGAGTTGGAGTTCTCCATTATGGATAGTAGCGAAAAAATCGGATTCATCCGGTAATAAAAAATGGCGTATAGTTATAGACTATAGAAAACTTAATAGTATTACGACAGGTGACTCGTATCCACTGCCCCTTATCGCCGATATTTTAGACCAATTAGGTCACTCAAAGTATTTTACTACTCTAGATCTCGCATCCGGATTTCACCAAATCCCAATGAAAAAAGAAGATGCACATAAGACGGCATTTTCTACGCCTTTTGGTCATTTTCAATATAATAGACTTCCATTTGGTTTGCATACAGGACCTGTGAAATTCCAGCGATAATATTGAAACGCACACTCAAAAATTAAATGAGATTTTTAAAAGGTTAGATAAGTTTAATTTGAAACTTCAACAAGATAAGTGCGAATTTATGAGACGTGAGGTGGTTTATCTAGGACATATTATTTCCAGTGAAGGATTGAAAACCAATCCCGATACAGTTAGAGCGGTTAAAGAATATCCACAACCGAAAAATGAAAGGGAAATAAAATCATTTTTAGGTCTCACCGGTTATTATCGTAAATTTATTGAAAATTTCAGTGACATTGCAAGACCGTTAACTTCGCTTTTAAAAAAAGATGTTAAGTTTGTCTGGACGGACAAACAAGACTATGCATTTAAAACTCTTAACCGGTTAAGTGCCCAAAGCGTCTTTGGACGCCCTAATTACACCAATTCTTATGTTAATTACTATCAATTAACTAATTGCGGCATAGAAAGGATTAAAGAAAAGCTCACATCAGATCCCATATTACAATTTCCAGACTTTACAAAACAATTTACTCTAACAACAGATGCTAGTAATTATGCAATTGGAGCAATTTTATCACAAGATCCATCTGATCTTCCAATTTCTTATGGTAGTCGTACATTAAATAAAGCAGAAATGAACTATTCTACAATCAAAAAGGAACTTTTAGGAACCGTCTGGAGCGTTCGACACTATATACCATATTTGTTTGGTAAGAAATTTAAAATCGTTACAGATCATAAACCGTTAACATGGCTATTTAATGTTAAAGATCCAGGATCGCGTCTTGTTAGATGGCGTTTAAAATTAGAAGAATTTGATTATGAAATTTTTTATAAACCAGGTAAGATAAACTCGAATGCAGATGCACTGTCACGTATACAATTAGAAAACAATATTTTACAGGTTCACTCGTCAAAAGACACATATAACGATTTTATGGAAAATTATTATATGAAAAATAAGTTAGATAATTCTAATATTAATGAAATGTCACAGAAAATAGCGTTTGAAGTAAAGGAATTAATTGATAATTATGACGAAATTATAGCGTCTGATTCTAAAGTAGGCGATGTTTTAACATCCCCACATAAAGATAATATAACTATATATCATGTTATAGTTAAGCAAAATTATTGGGAAAAAACCAGTTATCATGAGATATTTCTAGGTTTAAGAAATTTACGAAATGAGTTATTAAAAAACTCACATACTGAGGTATCATTACCACGAATAGGGAGTGGTTATGATAATTTGAATTGGAATAAGGTTAAAGAAATAATCGAATACGTATTTTATAATACCAACATAAAGGTATTTATTTGTCATAATATTATTATCAATCCGAGTATTGATCAAATACCTCAGATTTTAAGAGAAAATCACGATCTGCCAACAGGCGGACATTCAGGGCTCCATAGGACAATTAATCGTATCAAACTTAAATATAGATGGTCTAATATGCATAGATATATTAAACAGTATGTACGTCAATGTGAATCATGTCAGAAAAATAAGGTTAACCGTCAATTAACACGTCAACCGTTAGAAATAACTACGACAAGTACCACAGCTTTCCAACGTATAGCTTTGGATATAGTAGGTCCACTTAATATGTCAGAAAATGGAAACAGGTATATACTTACCTTACAAGACGATCTTACTAAATTTTCACAAGCATACCCTATACCTAATCATGAAGCAGAAACTATTGCAAAACAATTGACAGAAAAATTTATATGTAACTTTGGTATTCCAACTAGTATACTTACCGATCAAAGAAAAGATTTCACATCAAATTTACTAAAGAATGTAGCAAAACTATTTAAAATTAAGCAGATCCAAACAACAGCATATCGACCACATAATGGCGGAATTGAAAAATTTCACGCTTGCTTAGCTGATTATTTAAAACATTTTATTTCAGATAAGCTAAATAATTGGCAGGAATGGGTCCAATTTGCTATTTTTTCATATAATTCAACCCCACACACATCTACAAAATTTTCACCGCATGAATTAGTATTTGGACAAAAACCTGAATTACCAACAGCATTAAAGCATACAGAATTTAAATATACTTATGATTCTTTTCTCGATAATCTCAAGCTTCGATTAACTAGATCACACGAAATTACTAGGAATAATATGATTAATCAATAGCATATATCTAAAAAATATTATGAAAAGAAGGCAAAAGTTATTAAATTTAATAAAGGAGACTCAGTATATTTGTACAATAACAGTATTACTAAGTCTAAAAAATTAAGCCCTAATTACCAAGGACCTTATGAAGTTATGCAAGTACATTCTCCTGTGAATGTTAGTATTAAGATAAAAAATAAGTTATTAAGAGTGCATACTAATAGGTTAAAACATGCTATTTCAGATTGATAGCGTCTGCGTGCAGTCAGCATGCCGACTACGAAATTGAAACGATTTCTACGTCACCAAGTATATATTTCGATAATTTAGGATTTCTCAAATTTTATGATTCTTCATGGAAACTTGTGACATATTATGACATATCAACACTTAGTGCAGAAATTAAAATGGTGGACAATATTTACAAAAAGACTTCTTATGTTTGCTACTTAACAACTAAGAAAATGGGAACTCATATATGTAATCAAAATATAAAAAATATTGAAGCAAACTTACCTAACCTAAAGGCGTTAGAAAAATCTTTGTATAATTTAGTGGGTCATAGTAACCAAAATCAAGTTAAGTCTAGGCAGAAAAGAGGATTGATAAATGCTATTGGAGCAATTTCAAAAACTTTATTTGGAACTCTAGATCAAAGCGATGGAGAGTATTATGAAAAATTAATAGATAAGGTAGTATCTGACGATAAAAATATTCTAAATGTAGTTAAAGATCAAACTCAAATCCTGAAAACTACGATAGGCAATTTTAATCATTCCATTACACACATTAAGATAATTGAAGATGCATTTAATAAAAATATTGCATCGTTTAATTCATATTCTTCAAAATTAGGAGCTCGAGTAAACACTATCACTCTAGTTGAAGCCGTTTTGGAACACATTTCTTCTTTGTTTTATTATGTTTCTCAATTAGAGATAGAATTAAACACAGTTATTGATTGTATTTTATTTGCGAAACAAGTCTTCCCACCCTTCAGTTATTACGCCTACTCAGTTTATAGAAGCATTGAAAAAAACAATTTCTAACCTTCCGACATCGACCTCTTATCCTGTCACCGTAGATATAAAAAACGCTCACGAGTTGTTTTCTATTGTAGACATTAAGACTCTATATCAGCGGTTTCCAACCTGGGAGGCGCGCCTCCCAGGGGAGGCGCGATCTATTTCCAGGGGAGGTGCCAATTTTTTTTAATAAATTAATTTTTATACCATAATATCTACAAATAAATAAAACTTCATATCTTAACGTAACAGTGAAAATTCAGTGCATGAATGTTTATTTTAATATATAATACATAATACATATATTATATTTAAATCCTATTAAAAAATATTTGGAGCGGAGAAATTTAAAAATGGCGCTTTTCCTGAGTTTTTGGTTAGTTTGCTAATGCATTTTTCATATTATTTTATTAATAGTAAAAAAAGTCGCCTGCGGCGCTGCGTTGTTTCAGAGCTATTAAATATTTCAAATATATGGGTGAAAGATCCTGGCCTGTGGGCCCTATTCAGTATTGGAGCCCATAATAGAATCCATTAATTTTTGTCAATGAACGATGATGAATTTGGTTGACTTCTATTAAAATTGATTGTGGTAATAAACAAGCTCATTCGTCGCATGAAAAAAAAATTAATTAAAAAATGAATTTAATATAAGTAGGTAGTAAGAACTTGTGTGTTAAAAAAGTGTCTGTATTATTTAATGAAATAAAGGGGGGGAGGCGCCAAGATTAATTTTTTTTAAAGGGAGGCGTAGTAACATAAAGGTTGGAGACCACTGCTCTATATAGTAACTCTAGACTAATTTATATTATTTCTATTCCTTTAACTAGTAATACTATATTCAGACTGTTTCACGTTATTCCATTACCAATAAAGAATAATGATGCATATTTATCGATTCACCCAAATATAAAATATTTAGCGATCTCTAAATCAAAACTCGAGTATTGCAGTCTTCCAGACTTAAGCAATTGCAAAATATTAAGCGATAAATCGAGATTGTGTCAACAAAAACATATTATTTACTCGACACACTCTAAACGGACGTGTGAAACAGAATTATTGTCAAATACCAATGTAATACCTTCAATATGTAACACCCAAAAAATACTCAAGGCACTAAACATATGGCATAAATTACAATCACCGTCAGAATGGATATATGTTCTTCATAATAAGGATATGTTAACTTTAAATTGTAATGGTAAGATTTATGATGAAAATTTAATTGGAACAGGTATTTTAAAGTTATTGTCAAATTGTAAGGGTTATTCTTCGAATGCAATATTTACGTCAAGTATCGAACAAAAAAGTAATTTTACTGCAATTATTCCAAAAATTGATATAATTAATGAAAATTGTTGCAACGAAGAAAAACTCAATGACAGTATTCATATTCCATTGTTAGAAAACATTCATTTTTCAAATACTGGTTTAGAAGATATAAATATAATATCTCATAAGATTACTTATTTTACCAAAAATATTGATGAATTGCTTGAAAAGCCACAAATGAAAAGGCATATAACATTTTATCAATATCTTATTTATATTATAAGTACCTCGGTTGTAATTTACATACTTTATAAATGTATAAGAATGTATTTTTTCCTTAGGTTCAGAATGTCAAGAGCTAATAGATCCGATGCAGATTTAGCAAATGTATTTAATATGTGTTCGGGAAATGTTAACCGAAATAATCAAACTGAAAATGTTGAAATGTCTTTAACTCAAGAAGCCGAAAGCGCTGCCCCACTGAGAAGGAGCGCGAGATTGTAAACACTTGATAATAATTAAGAAAATTATCTATAATAATTATTCTTAAATCTTAGGGGTGAGATGTCATGTAGTGACTATCATGTGGGCTCATGAGGGTAAACACCCTATTGTATTGAACATTTATTGCCAAGTTTGCCACCCCATTTTTATTTGTAATCAAAGCTACTTCATTCGATGTATTGTATGTCTAACATTCTATAGTACTATTAACCATTTAATAGTAAGCGAATCTAATTTTATTTCTAATTTTATTGCATGTTTCATTACACTCATTGAATTCATGTGAAAATCAACAAAAGGGCATTTTATTGTATTATTTCCACCCCATCGAAATCAATAAATCTATTTCGATATTGTATTGTATTGATCAACCCTAATGTAATCCCCTAACCTAACACTTGTGATATCTAACAAACACGTGTTCAACCGCATCACTGATACTCACAAGTGTAATTATTATATAAAGAGAGTAACCCCTCTTATTAGTGACATTCATTCTTGATATTTAATTCAAACACCATCTGATTTCTGAGTCTGTGTTCCTGTATTTCGTACTTTATAATTGTGCACTTTAGTGACGAATAAAATATAAGTTCTTAATAATCTTCAAAAGCCTTTGATTGATACACCTCCCACTCCTGTTGCTAAGATAACCACATAACAAGGTCATCATGCTCCTATCAAATTGGTTTATTAACGAACAAATAATAATAATCGTGTTGTTATACCTATTTTTGCGTTCCACTCATAAATAATAGACAATTTATTGTATTTATTGATATTAAAAAATAATACTATTAATAAGTATTTTGAAACCCCCTACCCAGGCGGAATAACCCTAAAACGTCATGTCACTCTTCGGTACAAGTCCGCCTGGCATATTTGAAGTCTTTAAAATTAAATTTATTTAAATATAGCTATGCATTCTAATTGCTAATATATAATGGCATGGTGAGTGAAAATATCAATAGCGTAACTTCTGTATTTCTGGTAGATAAATGATGATTTTTTGACAGCTGACTTAACTGCATATGCACACACCATTTACAAATAAAAGTCAAGTTTTATTTTAGCTGACGTCATGTTATAGATCTTTAAAAGGTACAATGTGACTAACTGACAATTGATTGAGAATAAGGTTATAAAGAAATAATATTTTGTCTAGCCGAGTGTAAAAATAAGGAAAAATAATAAAAAAAAAAAACTATAATTATGTGTTGAAGGGACGACTCTGCGTTGGCATACAATTGCTTTTGCAAGCTATGTGTTTGCGGCCAGGGGTGGTAAATTTACGGGATGGTATATTGTGATTTCGCATTAGATTTTTGATATGGGATTGGAGTCAAAATCAACTTACCAATATTGTGCCTGATATGAAGCAGATATGCAATTCAAGGACTCAAAATTATCAAAGTACCTAAATGCTTTATTTATTCATATTTTTATGTTTATATTATACTATAGTTGTTAATTTAAAAATATGTAATTACTAAATAAATAATGTGTTTTAATAACATTTTTTTAAATTTTAACAAGTAGAAATCAATCTAAAAAATAAGCTAAGTGTTCCGTTAAAATTTCCGGGTTTGCGAAGTGTTCCATTGCAGAAAAAGTTTGGGAAACCCTGATGTATAATATTATATTATATATTAGCAATCTCTATGGAATGCGAAAACGTCAAGTTGTAGTTGTCAAGTGCGTGCAGAATTAATGTCTTCTTAAGGGGGGACATGCTCGTCGAAGGTCAAAATTGAGTTTTTATTGTATATTCAAACCATGATCCTGGACACTCCTTAAACGTTGTAGATAATCTATTTATATAATTTTGAAGCCTTATTATCCTTTATAGTTATTTTAAACATTTGATGACTGCATGAAGTATTTTTGTTACATAAAATAGTATTCTTTTAAACCTCTCGCTCTAATGTTTTAGAATATAGTCATATTTCGGTACATAACTGTGCAGTGGTGTTAAGATTTTTTACATTTATTAATTTTTAAACGCATTTATAAAACCATTAGCATAATTTATTACGAGATAATTTTTGTAAAATATTCACGATAAAAAATTATATTGATAATCTCTGTGATCCCAAATTTGACAAGAATTAGGCATTTTATTATTCAAAAAATCGGCAAGATTAACACATTTCAAGATAATTCTAAAGATATTTTTTATAAGCTATGTCTTTGACCATTCAAGTGTGATAAACATCTTATGAATATTGATTGCTTTATAATAATTATTGACCTAAGAATAAGGTAGTGTTTTTTTGAAATACGCCATTTCTTTTGTCATTCCCTAGTGGTTAAACTACAACATACGGCCGTAGCCATAAAATGACAAACTATAATTGAAGTAGGGAGTAAAATGATATTAACGCGCGTGTTTGAACATGTACCGTTTAAAAAAAATAGAAATAAATTCAGTTAGGTACATGTTCAAATACGCGCGTTAACATAATTTTACTAGACTGCAAGAGATAACCGGACTTCGTTTCGTAATTAAGGCACTCAATTGATATTTAATATATGTAATTTAATATACAAAAACATATCGCCAACATTCATGTAAGAACTAGGTACGAGTATTAGTTAAATTCATCGTAATTAAGTATGATGCCCATAGCTTAATTGGAAAAACAAATATCGCGAATCCAATTGTTACAGTTTCAAGTCCCGTGTCATATTTTTTTCAAAAATGATTTTTATAGTTGGTATATTATACATGAGATGTTTTCAAATATGTATTTTCATTATCATCATCATCATCATCAGCCGGGGTCAATCCACTGCTGGATGAAGGCCTCCCCAAACTTTCTCCAACTCTCTCGGTCCTGTGTCGTTCGCTGCCACGTATTTCCGCCGAACTTTACCAGTTCGTCAATCCAGCGACTTTTAGGGCGACCATGTGGCCGTTTCGTACCCCTTGGATGACGGCATTTGTCCAGCGGCCGTCCTTTTGGCGAGCAATGTGCCCCGCCCATCTCCATTTCAGCTGTTTGGCAACGTCTATTACATCGCGTACTCTTGTCTGCTTCCTAACCCATTCGTTTCTCTTACGGTCCTTTCGCGTGATGCCCAACATGCACCTCTCCATGCCTCGCTGTGTGACTCTTAGCCTTTGGACATCTCTCGTGTTGAGGGTCCACGTCTCGCAGCCATACGTGAGCACGGGTAGCACACATTGGTTGAACACCCTACGCTTAAGACATAATGGTAGGTCACTCTTGTTCATTATACTATAATATAATGCTTTACCTTGACCTTGAATTTCTGTGTTCTGTTTTTCGATTTTCTCAGCACAATGATGTCTCTAACTCAGTGACGTCCCTAGGTAAAATGCCGCCCCTAGGCAGTGCCAAATTGACGCCACATTTTTTTTATACTGTACTCTTTATCATCCTTTCATGACTCCAATATTTAAGAAATGTGTTGTATATACCTATACATTACGACAATATTGCGAGTATACGGTTTCAGATAGGTACATTTAAAAATACATCTGACAACTTCCAAAACTCGCGAGTGACTGTCAAACATATTTGGATACATTTTAAATTAGGTGTGCACGTGTCATTGCTGTTCATCAATATCGTGAAGTCCAAGGACAGCGGAAGTAAACTAGACATCGTAAAACCGACAAAAAAAGTCATGTTAAAACTTTTATAGTACCTAATTAATATATTTTGTTTCCAACCAGTGAGCTGATTTTTTTAATAGATAGATATTCCATTATTACTAAGTTCATGTAGCTTTCTATATATACCTAACGATTCTTCTCGATTTGCCGCCCTTTGTGTAACTGCCGCCCCCAAGCGACGCTCAATCTGCCTACCCCCACGGGACGTCACTGCTCTAACTCTAGTAATGGACTTTTGGATAGGGTATTTAGCAATATCGATGTATCGATTTCACGATGCATGTCTCTTCTTGTACGCGAAGATATGTATCATCCATCTTTAGTTTTTCTGCTCAGGTTTCAGTCGACTCGTCCGTTTCAGACTCTAATTCCTTTTTACGAAACCAACCAGTTCAGGGGTGAAGGTTTAAAGGCGGAAACTTCAAGCTACTTTCCTCATTGATGAGTGAAGTAGACTGGAGTGAGTTGCTCAATATTTGTGATGTGAATGAGGCGGTACAATATTTTTGATCATTGTTTTTCGAGGAAGTCGCCATGTCGTGGTGGAAGGCGATACCCGAGGTAGTTTTCTCGAAAGATTATTGGGGATATTAAGGTCAAGCGTAACTATCATACAGCACGGAAGGCTGGGCATGGTCAGACTGACTATATCATGTTTAGCATCTATCATTCGAAAGTGAGACAAGCTGTTCGACTGATTGACGACGATTTTTATAAATGGCATAGCATTGGTAATAAAAAATGCGATGTTTTTGTTGTTTACTGATGACTTCAAACCCTTTTTGGAAGTTGTCACCTTGGATGATTGTCGCCAGCTCAAACTTGATATCGATAATATATTAGATTGGGGCAGGCGTAACTAGAATTCAATATTGATAAATGCAATCTTTTGTCGTTTACCAGAGCCTCAAAAGTGTTATTTTTCCAATACTCGATGCATGGCAGAGTTCTGTTACGATTATCATCTGTGAGGGACCTTGGCATTACGTTTGAGAGTAAACTGACATTTATTAGCCATATAGTTACCATTACTAACAAGGCGCTTAAGATGTTGAGCTTCGTCATGCATACTTCCCGGGTCTTTTTGGATGTTACGGTATTAAAACTTTTGTTTAATTCTTTAGTTCGAAGCAGGCTTGAGAGTGGGTCTATTGTTTGGGCCCCGCATCAGATGAAGTATGGCCTTATGGTCGAGAGGGTTCAGAAGAAATTCTTGAGACTCCTTACTTGAGGTTGTATGGATACTTTCCGTGACTTTATCCAACTGACTTTCTCTTAGGTATGCTTACATACTTACAGTCTCCAATTTAGAAGAGATTTTTATTTAGCTACGTATTTTTTTCGACTTATACCAGGTATAAATGAGAACTCTGCCATTCTGGGCAGTGTTGACCTGTGTGTCTCTGATCTTAGAAATAGGGAGCATCCGTTGTTTATTCTCCCAAGGTGCAGAACCAACCTGC
The DNA here is from genome assembly GCF_057557595.1 of Rhyacophila brunnea. Lineage (NCBI taxonomy): Eukaryota > Metazoa > Arthropoda > Insecta > Trichoptera > Rhyacophilidae > Rhyacophila > Rhyacophila brunnea. Next base: position 359,913 of record NW_028233361.1, read on the forward strand.
CACTGGTAATGCCAATTGGGAGGGCGATAACTATGTTCAACCAAATTGCTTCGGGTGTTGATATATTCTACTTGCATGAAGGTGAGTTTAGGTGGACGCTTTTTTATAAATTCTTAAAATAGGGTCTCCTTAGCAAACTCGGTGTACTTCTTTGGACTACTATATATGTATAATTGTATTTTCACTGGATTTGTATGTTTATATCATGTTCTCTTTTTATATTTTCATTTTCATCCCTTTTATGACTTTTCTTTTTCTTTCTTCTTTATAATAATTTTTCATGTCATGTTGTGAACGTCTTAAACTTATAATTTGTAATGTCCACAATATGTTAAAAAAAATTGAATTGAATAGAATTTAAACAAACCAGTGATTTTCAAACAGTAGCCAATCGACTCCTTTGAGAAAATAGGTAAAAAGTCAACTTTTCGGAAACCACAGCAAATTCTGGGAGCCACGGTCAGAATGGAATACATATAAAATTACTTGAAAACCGATTATAACGTTTAAAGTGCAATCAATTAATTATTACAAAAATATGAATTTATAAAATTATTCCATGTTATAAAATACAATACTTAGTCAACTCCCTACTACAGTTATCGTAAAATGCCAATCAAAATGGCGTATTTAAAAAATAGATAGTAGCTTATTCTTAGGTCAATAATCATTATAAAACAATCAATATTAGTAGGATGTTTTATCACATTTGAATGTTCAAAGACATAGCTTAATCAGTATTTTTAGAATTATCTTCAATTGTGTTAATTGTGCCCATTTTTTCAATAATAAAATGCCGGATTCTTATCAAATTTGGGATCACAGAGATTATAAATATATTTTTTTATCGTAAATTTTTCACTATATTATGTTATCAACAAATTTACTAATTGTTTTATAAATGCGTTTAAAATTAATATATCTAAAAAAACATAACACCACTGCACATGGGTGTACTGAAATAAGACTAAATTTTAAAACATTAGATCGAGAGGTTTAAAAGAATACTATTTTATGTAATAATTACTTTATGCAGTCATCAAAAAAATGTTTAAAATAAATTTAAAGGATAATAAGGCTTCAAAATTATATAAATAGATTATCTACAACGTTTAAGGGAATGTCCAGGATTATGCTCTAAAATACCATAAATCTCCATTTTGACCTACGTGGCACACGTGGGCCGTTAAGGCAAATTTCGACATTTTGGATTTGCATCACAGATGATTTTGCTATATGTCAACGGTGTAATCTTGATTTCATCTGCAATACATCCAAAGTGAACATTGAAAAAAAATATGAACGACTTTATACTTTAGATCAGTGATGCACAAACAGCAGTCCGTGGGCCGCATGTAGCACTAAATGGCAATTGTTGCGGCCCAAAATAACAATTACGTACTTCGTCACCAATATGTGACTATTAAATTAAAAATAATAAAATAATGTATGTCTCACCTAATATAATATACCTACTTACCTATTATTATTTCTAAATATTTTTACCCACTGCGGCCCGTGAAAAAAATAGAAAATGGATAAATTGGTCCTTTTTTCAAATAGGTTGAACACCACTATTTGGATGCATTGGATGGATGATTATTCATTCGCAGTGAAGCGGCAGCGTTAAGTTTAGTCTAAACGTGTATTTCATTAGGAGTGTGTATCCAGTAATGAGTAATCAACCTATCAGATAGCATATTATTTTGATATCATTCGAATTAATAAAATTGACATAGCATATAAATGGCATTTCCGCGAAACGATCAAGTACCTATATAATTGAAAACCAATTGAGTATTATTACGCATAGTTGCTTTGCGTATTTGTTTGCAATGGACAAGCATCTTTGACGAGAAAAATATCTTCTATAGATATAAATATGTAATACCTATATGAATGCAGAATGATATTATTGAAAATAATTCCCGACCATGTCCGATCCTAATAGGATCATATGGGCCTCCACAGAGTAGAGGTTTGTATTAACAGATTTTCGTTTTTTTTTTTACGAGAAATGGATGTCAGCCACTTGCTCAACCTATTAGGTCCATACCCTGACTCACGCACAAATTGAAAAACAATATGTGTAATAATGTGTGAAAATAATTAGCAATACATAATTCAGTCACTCTTTGGTAAGCAACAAATGAGTCCACGTTTTCCGTCCACTGACGAGATTTATATTGTTTTCTTGTTTCTAATACATAATAAATAGTATGTGACATCTAAATCATTAACTCTATCCTGACACTTTTAGCCGTATGAATTCATCATGAAAGTCCATTTCATCAGAGAGCCTTTAGACTTTAGAGCACCAGTTGGCCAGGTTGATCTGATAAATATATTAGAATATAATATATATTATAAATATATAGCTATGAAAACATCCATTGTGGAGTGGTTGCAGTCTGTCTGTTTCTGAAGTAGTGGGTTAGAATTTGGTGGCATGCATCTGTCAAAATTATCATCTTTTTTATAATGTGTAGGTTATTCAACTGCATGCAACAATAATTCGTCGTTAAAAAATGTGTTTATAATCTTTACTGTGTGAAGTTTTGTCTGATTAATAATTGACTTTTTGCATATAACCATGTTCGATCCCAAAAAAATCATATAGGCCTCCACAGGGTAGAAGTAGTATTCACAGTTTTTTTAATGAGACATGCCACTTGTCAACCAATTAGGTCCATACTATGGGTTCAAATATACATTAAAAAACAATATGTGATTGTTCCGTATTTCATTTAGGTACCTACGAGTACCTATCCTACCAAACTGATTTCTTTCATTACTGTAACTAATTAATCTTAAAAACATTAAATTATTATTAATTCTGTCAATATTTGATAATATACTCGTATTATAATGGAATCAACATTAGTGGAGATTATGAATGCATGAAATAATATTATGTTGTCAGGCGCGCTGTTGCGTTTGCTTATGAAGGCACATTAAAAACAAGATAAGTATACAAAAATATAAACAACTCTAAGAATTAATAGTATAAAATAACAAGAAATTTTAGAAGTAGGTATCCATAAAATATAATATACTAGCGAGTACCCGGCATGCATTGCAATGCCACTGAAAGAAAGGAAGTGTTTGAGTTTTAATTCGATTTATTGAAGTTCTTTTGATACACAATATTTTTTGTTTTTACGTCTGGTGCCTACACAAATAAATCAGAAAGGTTTCCAATGCGTGAGCAGGCCACATATATGCATAAGCATGGATTTTCCAAATTTGGTATAGGAACGCATACGAATAGACGAAGATAGAATAGAAGATGAAAAAGAAGATGGCTGTACTAATTAAAAAATATTCGGAAGCGTGCGCACAACAACTCCCCAAAGTTTCATTGCAATTGGATGAATGGTATAGGAACGCATACGATTAGAAGAATATAAAATAGAAGAAGAAGAAGAAAAATATGGTGTTTCTAATTCAGAGACCTTTGGGGGTGTGCGCACAGCAACTGACCAAAGTTTCGTTGCAATTGGATGAATGGTATAGAAACGCATATGAATAGAAGAATAAAGAATAAAAGAAGAATATGGTTGTACTTATTCACAAATCTTCGCGGGAATGCGCGCAACTCACCAAAGTTTCATTGCAATCGGATGAATGGTATACGATTATACGAACGCATACGAATAAAAGAAGAAGATGGTTTTACTAATTCAGAAACCTTTGCAGGTGTGCGCACAGCAACTGTCGAAAGTTTCAACGCAATCGGATGAATGGTATGGAAACGCATACGAATAAAAGAAGATAGAATGAAGAGTATGAAGAACAAGATAGCTTTTTCTAATTCAGAAACCTTTGCGGGTAAGCACACACCAACTCAACAAAGTTTCATTGCAATCGGATGAATGGTATACAAACGCATACGAATAGAAGAAAAAGAAGATGGTTGTACTAATTCAGAGACCTTTGAGGGTGTGCACACAACAACTCACCAAAGTTTCATCGCAATCGGATGAATGGTATAGGAACACATACGGGACAGACAGAGAGACAAATAAACAAACATTCATTTATATATATATATATATATATATATATATATATATATATATATATATATAGGTATATTTAATAATCAATTTCAACTGGCGGTAGATACTGTCGCTCACTACCGATCGAAATAAATACCCGCCCAAAGACACTTTGTGAATTCTACATTGTTAAGGGCGGACGTACTCAGCGTAGGTCAAAATGGAGCTTTTATTCTATTTTCAAAGCATGATCCTGGACATTCCTTAAACGTTGTAGATAATCTTTTTATATAATTTTGAAGCCTTATTGTCCTTTATATTTATTTTAAACATTTAATTTGATGTCTGCATAAAGTATTTTTATTACATAAAATAGTATTCTTTTAAACCTCTCGCTCTAATGTTTTATAATATAGTCATATTTCAGTACATAAATGTGCAGTGGTGTTACGATTTTTTAGATTTATTATTTTTTAAACGCATTTATAAAACCATCAGTATAATTTACGTCGACATTATTATAGTGAAATATTTACGATAAAAAATTATATTGATAATCTCTGTGATCCCAAATTTGACAAGAATTGGGCATTTTATTATTCAAAAAATGGGCAAGATTAACACATTTGAAGATAATTCTAAAGATACTGATTATAAGCTATGTCTTTGACCATTCAAATGTGATAAACATCATACGAATAATGATTGCTTTATAATAATTATTGACCTAAGAATAAGGTAGTGTTTACTTAAGTAAATACTTATTTTTTTTCTATAAAAATTTTGACGAATACAAGTATTCAATAAGAAATACCGAAATACCGGTATTGACATATGCATTCCGGTATTGACATATGCATTCAGTATTGCAATCCCTACTCCCAACCACCGTGTACGAAAATACAAAGGCATCGTTATTTATATATTTTAAAAAATATCTCACTATAATAATAAAAAATGCTACTTTAATATACTGGTGGTCAAAAATATTGAAAAATTCGAATATTCCTCGGTCCATTACATTACCTACTCTATCAAGCCACCCTTTGCACGATTATTGATACTTCTAATCACAACACACACAATAATACACAATCACTGCTAACCTTTTAATTACCACATTTATATAACACGTTAATTATATCTAATGGCCAACGACTCAAAAAGCGCCAGTGGCGGTGTTAGCACTAAATGAGTTAACTCGTATCTTATGGTACTAATCATGGCCCCCACATCTTGACGACGCGGCCCCAGGCTAGGTTCTTTGGCAATCCCCTTCACCTATAATAGGTTAAAGGTAGCATTTTTCAAATGATATTCCATAGAGTCCCAAGGTTCTGCGAGGTAAAACTAATGGTGTTCAGTGCATGTTGTCGTTTCTTTATATTATTAAATAAATCCACTTAAATTATTGAATAGTCAGTACTCGGCATCATAATAATATGAAGCACTGATTGTGACCACCTTTTGCGACCCCTCAACATATTGGATAAATAGCTGTTTTTATTAATCACTAAACACACAAAAATAATAAATTATAAAATGAAATTCTACGCGTAAATTATCGTCAAAATCAATCACTATAATACCAGATTTTTTTTTAATATCAGAAAAAAATTATAATGCGTGTTTATCTCACTCATCTTGTCGACTCGCCACGCCGGGCCCCCAGGCTAAAGCCCTGTCAGCCCTCGTGTGAAGGTCTTGTACTGACAATAATACTGATTGTATATGTGTAGCTTTAGAAATGGTATCGCATTTTCCTTCATACGTCGGATTTTGATAGTCAGTAGGTATATAATAATATAATTTCTGTATTAGCATCTGACATTTAAACATATACAAAATAAATAATATGTTATTACCGTTATTATTTTATTTATTCATATTTCAGTCAACGTGTATCTTTTTTCATTTTTTTCAGATGAAATGCGTAATCTATCATTTAGAAAAAAGAAACCGATATCGAAAGCTTTGTACCATAAATGATAAAAATGTATGCACTCCTGGAAATGCTTTTGTTGGAGTAGTAATGAAAAATATTGCTGATATCGATAAAAATTGTGTAATTATAAATGTTAGTACTACTAGCATTTAATTACCATTATTATAAATGTAACCAACGAATTTATCGTGTCCAGTGGGTCTATTCTATACACAAGTCGGTTATCGACGGCTAAAGTGACAAATATTATCACTTTATCACATTTATTTGATGTATTGATGCGGTTAATTATTACAATAAATTAGCCGTCTAATCTGTCAAAACTGTCTATCTCGAACTCGTATATTCAAATGTTGACACAGCCAAGAGGAGGGCTATTGAAACATAGCACTTTTTGACGGAAATGGGACTACTGGACGCCAGGACAATTGGACGCCGCACTGTCGTATACACGTATACAGAACGTAGACGAGGAATTTTAATCAGTTTCTATCTACTACTTAGTAGTTTTAAATTATTTTACTCTTAACATAGTCTTTTTTTTATTGTGGATTGAGAATTTCCATGCCTAAGGCTTTATCTTAATATATAAAAATCAATATTTGTTTGTTTGTTTGTTTGTTCGTATTTTATGCCCTGCCATACCGTTCACCCGATTGCAATAAAACTTTGTCAACTTATTGCTTGTACTTTTGCAAAGAGTATAGGCTATATCTTATATATAAAAATGAATGTCTGCCTGTCTGTTTGTCTGTCTGTCTGTCTGTCTGTCTGCCTGTCTATCCCGTATGCGTTCCTATACCATTCATCCGATTGCGATGAAATTTTGGTAAGTGGTTGTATGCACACCTGCAAAGGTTTCTGAATTAGAAAAATCATCATATTCTTCTTTTTCTTTATTCTATTTTCTTTTATTCGTATGGTTCCTACACCATTCATCCGATTGCCACAAAACTTTTGTCAGTTGTTGTACGCAGACTCGCAAAGGTTTCTAAATTAGAAAAACCATCTTTTTCTTCTTCTTCCTCATTATATCTTCTTTTATTCGTATGGTTCCTATACCATTCATCCGATTGCGATGAAACTTTCGTCAGTGGTTGTGCCAACATCCGCGAAGGTTTCTGAATTAGTACAACAATCTTCTTCTTCTTCTTCATTAAATCTTCTTCTATTTGAATGCGTTCCTATACCATTCATCCGATTGCGATGAAGCTTTTGTCAGTTGTTGTGGGCACATCTGCGAAGGTTTCTAAATTAGTATTATTTAAAATACAAAGTTTGTTGTTTGTTTGTTCCATCCAATTTTGATTTTTTTTACTACATATTAATAACATTAATAACGTTTGCATATTTTGGATTCGATTTTAATTTAGTGTTTTTTGTTTGACCTTTACTCCTATTAGATTTATTTTCATATTGCCATATTATATTACACAGATATTTTAATATTAAAAAAATAATTATCCCTTATTATTTTTTGAATATCTAAGATAAATATAACCACGAAGCGACTCTGTGCGAAGCCGGGTACTTCAGCTAGTATAAAATAAAAAAACTCTTTTTTCGTTGGAACTTAAGCATATGCACGATTAAATCATTATTTACGTGTGCATATGTAAATTCTCACCAACTATTAAATCATAATATAATAATATAAATTTAAATTATAATATCAAATGTATTTTTTAAAATTAATTCAACTCTACTTAAAGATGGCTAAAAGTATTAAAAAATGCATTGGCATCGTATTCTGATATATTCTAAAAAATTCAAATGTCTAGCTAGTCAGGATGATAGTTAAAAATCGATTGCAAGATTTGTACCGGACAAGAAACCACCGGACAAAGAACCACCGGAAAAATAAGAATACGAGCTAAGAAAAACATTCTAATAAAATGGGCGAAGAACGCATTAATATGGTTATGTATATTCTATGTTTTTTTCCAGAATATAAAGTAACGATGCGCACCTATTTGAATGAACACAATATCCTCAATGAGATGGTTTTTTTATGATGTTTAATTTTATAAATTTTGAGATAACCTAAAAACATGTTAATGTTAAATACACATACACATACATAACAAAGTTAATATACTATAGGTACTCGTAGATATTGAATTCTTATTACGTCCTCCGTAACGTTTCCAATTTTACAGCTTATTTTTATATATTAAAATAGGTATTATTAAGTGAGAAAGATGTTTTTATTAGAGATTTTTGATAAATATTAAAAAAAATGATATTGTTTCAAGGCTACTAATCTTCTAAAATCTTTGATACAGTTTTACACTCAAATTTCTCAGTGATTGTCGTATATTATACATCTGTTAAGAGAATTGTACACTGAGATGGATGTTGTAAAACAATAGTTCCAAAAAAAATATCACCCCTGCCATCTACTAGTTGATATAGATCGACCTGTTGGCCGTGCTGATATATTATAATGTAATTTTTTTTAAACTTTTTTTGGCAGAAGAGAGACAGGTTCGCTTTGACTTGACAAGTTTATTTATGTCAAAATCATGCTTGTTTTGTTTTTAGCGGTTGGCACTATATATTTTCTATTAGAATGTTGTCTATTATCTATGGTCTGTGGGTTGGGTTCTGTTCAAAATATTATCTATGGATGTCATGTCGCAAGTAATTTTAGCGTACGCACACGTAGAAACTGTTAAAATAATTGAAATTAGCATGAATAATTCAAATTACTAATGCATTATAGTTGGCACTCTTCATAAATGACATTCTTCAGTGAATTAACAGAGATGGTGATCATTCAAAATATTCTGCAAAATGACGAAACCATGGACTAAATTTGTCGCCGCGACAGCGTGATAGTAGGCGACATGCTCATCAATTTGATTCGCGCTTTAGTTGGTTCGCATATTGGTAATGAATAGTATGCATGTGCACATATTATATTTATTGGTCATGACATCATACGAATTCCTCAAAGACAATCGAGTGGACAGACGGAGAATGCATGTTATGTATTATTATAATGATTTTAGTGTACTTAGTAGTATATTGAAAATTATCGAAATTTTTGTGTTGGTATTAAATAATTATTAGAATATTTTCTTTTTATGGTTCAAGCATCGACTTCTTAACGGCCACATGCTCAGCGCAGGTCAAAATGGAGGTTTTATTGTATTTTCAGAGCACTAGAATTATCGTCAAATGTGTTAGTCGTGCCCATTTTTTGAATAATAAAATGCCCAAATCACAAAGAATATAAAATATATTTTTTTATCGTAAATATGTCACTATATAATGTTTACATTAATTTTATGAATGGTTTTGTAAATGCGTTTAAAAATTAATAAATCTAATAAATCTTAACACCACTGCACATGGATGTACTAAAATATGACTAAATTCTTAAAACATTAGAGCGAAAGGTTTAAAAGAGAAGAAAATTTTATGTAATAAAAATACTTTATGCAGTCATCAAATGTTTAAAATAAATATAAAAAATAATAAGGCTTCAAAATTATATAAATAGATTATCTACAACGTTTATGGTATGTCCAGGATCATGCTTTGAAAATAGAACAAAAGCTCCATTTTGACCTACGCTGAACTACCCCCTTAAACTGACGCCTTTTTTACAATTCATAAAACATACATACATCAGTATAATACCTACTAATACAGTATTTGGAAAAAAGTCTATCATTTTTATTTTATCTTAAGCTTTTTAGAGTGTACATTATTTTTATTTCATTTTTTATTAAATTGTGACTCGTTTCTATTCGTTTATCCATCGTGTGATAATACTGTTAATTTTTATTGTAAATTTTATACTACTTGATGATTATTAATAAAATTGTTTATTAAATTTTATTGTGTTATTAAATATTGACTAATCGTAAATATTTGTGTTATAATATATTGCAATGTTATTGTACATGCTTTTTGTATCGTTTTTGTTTTGTGTTATGCTAATAATTTTAGAATATTTTGTGTCTTAATGATGTACCTAGTAAGAAAAATAGTAATACCCGATCTCATTAATTTTACTTTTATTGTTAGTGACAAGGTACTATTGGACGGATAATGCTATATATTGATAGATTATTTGTGTCGCCTTTATGATTTTGTTTTGGTAAATACCTGTTTTATGAATATTATTCAGTTGAAAATATCCCTTTGAGGCGGATGAAATCGGTCCAAAGTTTTGCGTTTTATTAAATTAATCAATAATACAATGCAGTGAAATCATACAGCATGAATTGACAGTTTGTTAACACAATAAAAGAAGACATATCATATTTGACGCGGAAAATCATGATTCCATCGAATTTATCCTTATCTCAGAATTTTACTACACACAGAAAACTGATTTCGAGAATACTAACAATTGAAATACGAGTTGCATAAACTGCAGTAGGCTGCAGTAGACAGCTAAAACGGGATGACTCTTTTATAATTGATTTGAATCATGATCCCCTTGAACAACTTGTCAAAATACAATTTGACAGTAACGGGTAATATGGAAAACCGATTATTGTAGTATGTAATTTCCTGATCTCTATTGGAATACCTAAATCAAACTAAAATAAGTGAAATATTTTTTAGACTCCTCTACTTGAGACTTTGGAATCTAATCCCGAGCCAAAATTTTGATACCGGGATTTCGGGATTACAATTTGCCAATCCCGGGATTGGCATTTTTCTCCATAGTTGATATTGAATTTTTATATATACAAATAACATTGATGAAATCGGGCAAAAATAAATCTACTCTAATAATTTATACTATTTGAGACATTTATTGTTAATATTGTGTACGTTCAATTTTGGAAATACATAGGTTTAATAGAGTAAATAATATTGTAATATAAATAATGTTACCAGAGACAATTCCCTCGCAAAGGGACGCCGCCGATCCCCTATCAGGAACCTTACATAATGCAAGCACCGCTACTTCTGTCAACTTCGTTAAATAATTATTACGGACAGTAGCATTTTTTTAAAAATATATAAATTTAATAATATATAATAATATGATGGCCGGTAAGAAATACGTGGACCAGAATCGACACTACCAGTGGCAGGCCCGACAAATGGCGATTAGAAAGAGATGCCGGATATCTGCGGGCCGACGAAAAATGCGACTACTCTATCCGGCACGGCCCTTCTCGGCCCAACCGCCACAGTAGATATGGGAAATGAGTCACTTAATAAGGACTCCGACCGAATAGGTCAATTACGGATAGCGATTTGTTCGGACAGATTAGGTCAATTGTGTCTTTTGTTGCCGTAATAAAATGTATAGTACTAGCCTGGCAGCGTGTCCTTCCCACCCACGTTTCTTCCTATACTGCGCGCGCACTCTCGCGAATCTCGTTCGCCTCGAACGACAAATTCAATTCGCCGGGCAGCGTATCCTTCGCACCCACGTTTCTTCCTATACTGCGCGCGCACTCTCGCGAATCTCGTTCGCCTCGAACGACAAATTCAGTTCGCCGGGCAGCGTATCCTTCGCACCCACGTTTCTTCCTATACTGCGCGCGCACTCTCGCGAATCTCGTTCGCCGCGAACGACAAATTCAGTTCGCCGGGCAGCGTATCCTTCGCACCCACGTTTCTTCATATACTGCGCGCGCACTCTCGCGAATCTCGTTCACCTCGAACGACATAAGCGCCAGGTGACACGGGACCGATTTGTTCGCTGGTCATAGATTAGTTTTAAAAGATACGTTCGTTCAAGAACGACGCATGTCTACGCCACAGGGTGCGGCTGCGCTCGCGCAGCAAAAGAGACGATCGCCTAGGGCGCATTGACGCCATCTTGTCAGCCACGCGTGTATCATCACCCAGTTACGCCGTGGCGCGGTATTTTCATTCCTGCGCGCCTCTGTCGTTACGCCTTCGCGGCCGTCCTGCCGACCATCCAGCTCCTCGCCGCCTACCGAGACGTGCCACGTGCTTCGCGCCCCTTTGCCGCCTACTGTGACCCCAGAACCCGCCGCGAGCTTCGCGCCCACTGCCGCCAACCGCCCATGTGAAATCCGCTTACCGGTATCGACCCATGCAGGGTCACCCAGCCCAAAGATAAAGAACGTGTGAACGCAAGATCGTGATAAATAAAAGTTCTCCAGTGAAACAACGAGCGAATACTGTGAAATAAAATAATATCGCGAAATGTGACGAAACTAAACCGCCCTCGAAATGTCGGCGCCGTGTCTAGTGAAAGCTTTCGGCAACCTATTGAAAAACGTTTATCCTTCTGTAGTGTAATCGATGTCTGATAATTTAGTGAAATTAAACATCCCTACGCAGGGAAATTGTTAAATCAAAAAGATGTGTTTTATATAATTATACCCCGTGATGTCACACACACCCCCAATCAAAATAATACCGAAGAAGATTCTACCACAAGTAAAACAGTTTTATGATTATGTGAAATAGGCCTTAAAAAATTTGATTCCATTTACAACTACTGTCATGTTACATTTCACGTGACATGTCTACATTTCAAACGCAGACTTAAATAAATAATGTTAATTAAATAACAAAATTTGGCACAACCTTGTTAAAAAGTGTGTGTCAACCCTTGTTTCTAAAACAATGACGGTTAAAAAAGAACCAATCTTCCCGCTTTTTTGAAAGCGTCATGTCAACAAATAACTTATTTCCGCCCACAAGATCTCACTCCGGGATTAGATTCAGTGCAGGACGGATGTCATCGGTTAACATTTAGATACAGTTTCAACGCCATTTGTAGTTACTTCCTTTCGGATAGGAAGGGTTCGCAGTGCATAATTCCAGCCAAGATGAAATTCCAGCCATCACACTTAAAACATAAAGCTAAGTAATCATTACCATCTTAAAATAAATACTCTATGTCCCGTACCAAGTGAACGCTTCTCAAATTTGTATTAAAATTTGTATTTGTTTTCGTATCATTTTAAATTTCAATGTAAATTGGTTGTGTGTAATTAAATAACACTTTTAACGATTAAGCCGTGTTCTTATTTTTATATTGTTATATTTAATTTGTAAATACACACCTTTCAAGGCGCCCAAAAATTATAATTTAATATTTCAAACGAGTTTATAAATGACATTTTATTTGAGGTAGATAATGATTTATAAAGCATTCTTTACAGAAGCATTAAGTTAACAGAAAGCCAAACTATATGCTTGAGATTAATAGTACTAAATATTTCATGTTTTATTGATTGAATTAGTTGGCACTCCATGTTCAACAATTGTGCATACAATTGTTGAACCTTTTCTATTATCATTCTAACGATATTACTTTACACTATTTTCCCTTTTTTAAATATGACACTACATATTTGTGTGAAAAGACATTCTCATCAGTTATGGCAATTAAAATCATGTACCGCAGTCGGTCGTGATAGTGGTCCACGGGATTCAAGATTTTGAGTTTAGTGGTCCGCGAGGTCCAAAGGGTGGGAACCGCTGCTCTACAGCAGCCTTCCGGAACTAGTGTTTTGCTGAACCTCGTTCCACGAGGTAAAATTAAAGAGATTCCATCTATTTTTATGTTTTTAAATAAATTCATTAGAATTATTGAGTTGTCGGGACTCATCATAACATGAAGAAACATAAAAGAAAAACTACTTGGTTTATCATACATCTTCCATCATGTTAAAAAAATTCATGTCGCTTATCAAGGATTATATTTTTTTCTAAATTCTTCGATATCAAGCTATTTACATTGACAGCTATTTCGGGCTATAAACCCATCTCCAGAATAAACTAACGAAAACAAAAACCTAAAGCACGATAACATATCAATATATCTATAATCTATATTCTATGGTTACCAAAAAGCCAAAAAACAAGAAAGTACACAAAAGATTACGCGTACCTAATAAATATTATAAAACTAATTTTCTCAAATACGATTTATAGAATTTTTGAGACAAAGACCAAAAAATACACGTTTAGACCAAATATTAACACAGCTCCGTAAAAAGGGTTATGACATATCGAACACATTATTGCGTTTTCGGGACTCATCTAATAAAGAAACTCTATACATACGTGAATAATTGGTGAATAATCTTCCATTATGTTACATTTTTTTAGGTGACTTATCAATTTTTACATTGAAAGTTGTTTCGGGCTATGAACTTCTCCTTCTTCTCAATCCTCAGAATAAAAGAAAATTAAACAAAAAAGATAAGGAGTAAAACATACTTTTATGGTCCATCTGACCAAAAATCAAAAAACAGTATTTCTTATTATAGGTAGGTATAATAGATGTCATAAGGCTAGTTTTCGCAGATAAGATTTTATATTTCCCAGACAGAGGCCTAAAAATATAAGTTTAAGCCAAATATTAGCGGCGTAATTACATTAATAATTTATTCTTCAGCATAAAAGTTAAATTAGGTTAAAAAAGATGTAACTATCGACATAATAATAAAAAATACGCAGTAAACTCGAATAAAAAAGCGCTTTTTTAACAGGCGACATTTTTTACAATGCATTATATTGTATTTTACCAATACGAAGTCGCACATTATTTATTATTTACGGTAGCTTAAACGACTTCGACACCTATATAATTGGTGTAGCTGCTACACCAAATAGGTATAAAATAATAAGTGTCGTTTGTAATATTAATATTTGCCTTTTATGAAAGACCATATTATTTTAATGTGTAATAAACTTATTTTTGTACGTGTGTAAATGTGTGGTTAATTATGCTTGTATTTAAACTGATAAGTAAGTACATTTAATATTTTAAATGTTAGGTAGATATAATTTATTTTATAGAAAATTATTTTCACAGTAGGTATGTGTTTCTACATTCTTTTTTACTAAAAATACGAATTAAAAAGTGAATACTAAATGAATTACTGAGAATAAAATTTATATAAATTAAAAACTTAATTTTGCCGGATTTGTTTTCTCAAAAAATGATAACACAGAAATATTCAACACGCGACAATAGCGACTTCCGTTTATCGCCTGAATCTTTTTGTCGGACAGTATGCGAATAAAGACTGTACGATCTGGAGTATGCAGATGACGGAGTCGTGTTTGACTCGACAATCAAACGGTTGCAGGAGGTAATTGTCAATAGGCTTGCCGCAAACTCGAAACGTGTGGGTTTTCATTTAAATTTAATCCATGCACAGTGCTTTTAAGGGAATTTTATGGATATTAAAACTTTTATTGCAGTATATTAATAGATTACCAATCTATACCAGAGAAACTTCACCCATTGTTTGAACTAAATTCGTTCTAATACAGCGATTTTCAAACTGGGAGGCACAAAAAGTTTTACACGATTAATGTAGCCACAGGTTCGCGGTTTGTAAATGCGTAGTTTATAAAACGGTCGATAGTTATAAACTATATAAAATAGTTTGCAAACCGGTCTGAAAATATGCAGACTGATTTTATAATACCTCATTTCTGTACTATTGTGAAACGTACTGGCTATCTCGTAAAAAAAAAAATAAAAAGGTCAAATCATAATGTTGAAATTTGAGGAAATTTTTGTTTAGGAATGATAATTTTGTTGTTAAACTTGTCTATTTGGTTGAAATTTTGCAAAAATTGAGTGAATAAATCAATGCAAAGACCACTAATGCATTCACTGATTTAAAAAGACAAAGTGAAGGCATTCGTAAAAAATTGGAGCTTTGGAAATCAAAATTACAAAAAAAATAAGTTCGCAATGTTTCCACCATAGATGTACTAAATGTTTCCACTTTTAAATGATTTCTGCGCCAGATATATTGAAGTAAACAAAAATTTATTTACTGAGTTCTTAGTTTGCTTATGCACCTTTCACGTTATTTTATTATGTGAAAATATGTTACACACACGTGGTTGTGCGTTGCAATTTGATGTGACACCTATATGATGATTGACTTAAATGATAACTCCCGTGCATAATTTAGGAAACATTACATGAGAGCACCACATTGCCCTTATCCTCAGAGATAAGTAGGTGGGCCCGCTTTAGAATGTGGGGCCCATGATAGAATCCATTTTTCAATGAAGGATGGTGAATTTGGATTGACTACTATTGAAATAAAATTGATTGTGCCTATAAACAAGCACATTCATCGCATGAAAAACAAATTAATTTAATAATGAATATAATATATATAAGTAGTAAAACCTTGTTTATTTATTATTATTATTATTAAGTATTTTTCTTTTCATTTTTGTATTAGTACATTTTTGGCTATTTTAAAAGGTGTCTGTTTAATGATATAAAGGGGGGGGGGGAGGCGCCAAGATTTGTTTTTTTAGAGGGAAGCGTAAGTAGTAGCATAAAGTTTGGAAACCACAGTCAAATTCAATATGAGCATTACCCGAAGCTGTCTCGCATTTCAGATATATAGAGAAATCTTTTTACTTCTAACCTACTCAATTGAACTTATTAATTTAATAAGAAATGGTTATCTAACCATTCTAAATTTAATATGTATATTTTTTTTATTTTATGACGTTTCTGCACCCTCGCAGTGTTAAGAAATCTATTTTTTTCAATAAAAATGAGTGCTATTATTTTTGGCATCATATAATAAGAAATTCGCCTACTATGGCCAAACAGCTTAAACGTCGGCTTATAGTTTTTAAATGGGTGTTTAGAGAAAAAACAAAATTCTGTTAATACAAACCTCCACTCCGTAGAGGCCCATGTGATCTCATTAAGATCGATGGTAATAATAATAAAAATAAAAATAATACATAAGAAAACATTTTTTTTCACAAATATGACATATTTAGTGACAATATGTATAAAATTTTTGTAAACCTACATACAGTGACGTCCCTAGATAAAATGCCGCCCCATTTTCTCAGTACAATATTTTTCATTACCCTTCTGACAAGAATATCTAAGAAATATGTGGTATAGCTACATTACATTACATTACATTACATTACATTACATTACCGACAAAATATATACTACTAAATCTAATTTAAATGCTATCTCTGCTTCAATAGACAATATTTCCACGGTTTCAGATACATTTAAAAATACACCTGGCAACTTCTTAAACTCGCGAGCGACTGGCAAAAATATTTAGATAAATTTTAAATTAGGCAAGTATGTACCTACATATTATAATTCAAAAATCTGCACGTGTCATTGCTGGTCATCAAGGACGTGATCTCCAAGGACAACGGAAGTGAACTAGAAATCGCGAACCCAACAAAAAATAAAGTCCTCTTAAACCTTGCATGTTAGTCAATTAATACATTTTGTTTCCAACCAACGAAAAGATATTTCTGTCATTACTACGTTTAGGTAGCTATTTCTATATATATACCTAATGATTCTCCTCGATTTGCCGCCCTTCGAGTAACTGCCGCCCCCAAGCGACGCTCAATCTGCCTACCCCCACGGGACGTCACTGCCTACATATGGCACTTTGTGTTAGATATTGTAAATACATTATTATTTTAATGTATTTAATTATGTTAGGTACAGAAGAAAAATTATTAATTAAAAATTAAATTATTTTCGCCATGGTAACGACTTTAAAACGATGTTGGCAACATTGGCGCATGTCAATTAGAGGTAGGTAGTCTTCAATAGATACATACTAACGAAATTTCTATAGAATGGTCGCTTAATAATTCTTGGCTTGGGATGAGCATATTATTATGATCACTAATTTCGGCCAATTTAGGAAGTAATTTTGTAAGGTTAAAAAGCGACAGTAATAATATACATACCTATATCTTTCAAATATCATAATAAAACAAAAGATTTTTCTCGATTTACGTAGTGTAAACAAAATTATATAGAAGACGTGCATACATTACATATTATTTTAAAACAATGTCCTCATTTTATATCTAATGTAATTATTAATAAAAAGTTAAGTAATAGGATTATTATTTGATTGATTAGTTAGTTAGTAAGAAGCTATTTTAAATCTGATATCGTATTCCAGGTAAAATTAACTAAAGACCTTAGATTATAGAAAAATCTAAAGACATAATTGGATATCTGACATAGTTAAGAACAACCTAAATAGGTAAGCCAAATTACCTTAACCAAGTAACTTGATCTTGATACTAGTCGAAGTTGATACTTAATCTTTTTTAAATTACAAGTTGATAATTTATTTTAAGATACCAGGTATCAATAGATTTTTTCAATATGTCATAACTTTTTTACGGAGTTTTGTTAATATTTGATCTAAGCTTGTATTTTTAGGTCTCTGTCTCAAAAATTATATAAATCGTATCTGAGAAAATTAGTTTTATGAAATCTATTAGGACGCGTAATATTTTGTGTACTTTTTTGTTTTTTTGTAACCATAGAATATAGATAGACCATACAAGTATGTTTTCGTTCATTATGTTTTTGTTAATTTATTTTATTCTGGAGATGGGTTTATAACCCGAAACAGCTGTCATTTTAATTAGGTTAATGTCGCAGAATTGAGGGAAAATTATAAACATTGGTAAACGATATGAATTTATTTAAAAACATAAAAAAATACTAAAAATAGACGGAATCTATTTAATTTTACCTTCGGAACACTAGTTCCGGAGCACCCACCACATTGCGCTTAAGCCTTAGCGTTATATAGGGGAGGTGGGCGGCAATCGAAGTTTTTGGCCTGGAGACCCGCTTCTTGTGAGGGCCATGGTTGATCTAAACGAGAATGCAATACATGTTTTGTGACAAAATAGCTGGTTTGACGATATTAGTGACATATAATAATGAATTTTTTCTTGTATGCTTCCTGATTCATTTGGTTTCTCATAATATGATTTTTCCACTTTAAACCCCAAAAATCTGTTCACTAAAAGTACATGTGTAAGCATTGAGGACTAGGATAGATAAAAGGATCTATTGGAGATCTTCATCAGTTAGTGGCAAGTCGACATCCGTAGGTGAATGTATTAATATTTTAGTATAATATGTACACCAAAATTTGTCGTTATATCACCGTTAGTATAGATAGAGATATACTATAGAGAAATATATGCTTGGTAGAAATCATACGGGTATTTTTTTCTTTTTTATCTTCTTCGTTTTATCTTTTCGTATTCTGATAATGGATCCGTATTTTCAAACGGCTATTGGCAGCTGTAAATGTTTAAAAAATGTAGAATGTGCACCATGTGCAAAGACAGCGGCTGACAAATCACAGATGTCAGTTATCTGAGATGGCGGTTGACCAATGATAGTTGTCAGTAATGTTATCTGGTGGGTACACAGAAAAATGATATGGGATTTTGAAGAAAAATCCATAATAATTTAAGGGCAGGGTTAATAATATCTAGATGGGGCCACCTTTACTCCATCGCCATGATTACCACATCTTTTACATATAGCTTCTCATAGCTTCTACCGTCGATTCCAAATTTTTTGGGTACATTCATCATGTATTGACACTCCTCATTTAACGATATACGAGGAACGTAGCAATGTATTTTAGCGCCCGGGGCAGTAACGAAAAATACGACCCTTACGTAATACAAAACTAATACCTTGTATTTACATATGTACACTTGTACCGATACAGTCAATGTCATGTTTTTAGAATATGCTTCAAGTCAAGCCCACAAAATACTATTAACATATTGTCGAGACAGATTTGTTCTTATGTCAACAGACAGCATGCAATATGAGGGAGAAACAAAACTTTCAAAGACTACTCTGAAGTAAATGCGTGGATATTTAAGCCGATATTGCGCATCTGCTAAATGCGAATAATCAATATTGTTGTACAGTGCATTTCAAGCCTTAATAAACATAATAGAAAGAAAAAAAATCTCTGTATTTTATTTATTTACTAAACATTCACATACCATCATCATAATCATCAGCCGAGGTCGATCCACTGTTGGATGTAGGCTTTTTTTAGCTTCCTCCACTCTTCTCGGGCCTTAGTTCTTCGGTGCCGCGTACATCCATCTAAATTTATAAGTTCGTCTATCCAGCAAGTTTTAGAACATCCTTGTAGACAGTTGGTGCTACCTGGGTACCACTGTATGACGAATATGCGCGAATTCAATGAACGTGAGTTCGAGTACCGCTGGTCGTCGTATATTTTCATAAATATTTTTTCTAGCTTATACTTACATATTTCTCAGTGGTGTTTTCAAAATATTTATATAAATAAATAATTATTAAAAACGAGTGGTGAAATAAAACACATTGCATTAATTATTAGAAAAGCATGCCTAAAGTTTTGAGGTAACCGATATTGGAACTGGATGTAACCGGGAGCGAAACTGACAAGCGCTTGATTCTCATTTTAATTTTCGAAATTAGTATCTTTTGACAACATTGACATCGGTGGAAGATCCACTAAATTAAAACAAAGGTAAGTACGCATGTGTATTATTTGTGTCCTATCTCAAATATAAACAAGTTATTATGTAATATAGGGATATATACCTGATAGGGATCCTGTACGGCCTACATCAATATTCTTATCATAATTAATTTGATCTTATACGATATTATATTTATCATTCTTTAGTCTATTTGTCACTACAGTAATATTAATTCATTTCAATAGAAAAATAAGCCTACTGTTAGATATTGAGTGGAGGTTATACTAACAGCTTTGTTTTATTTTTACGAGAAATGGATGTCAGTCACTTGCTCAACCTTTTAAGTCCCTACTCTGGGTCCAAACACACATTGAAAAACAACCTGTAATTTTTCCCAAGCCGGGATTTGAACACGTCATAATATACCAACGTCCTGATGCGACGGTACACACTAATTTCACCCTATGTAGCTATACCATTATTATGACACAGTGAAAAGATCACGTCATTACGATTATAGTAAGTAAGGATGCCTGTGTAGTACCTATTTTATGATTAACTAAATCATGACAGCTAGGACTTTCGGTCCGTCATTTGTTCTCCCCCTGGTTTATTGAATTCATTAGGTTGAGCAAATAACTAAAAATCATTCCTTGCACAAAGACTCGTAAAACTACCGTCACTGTGAGCTTACTTTGCCTTCAAAGGAAATTGTTAGAATACGTTTATCCTTCAAAATATAATCTCTCCCATAAGTTGTATTCCAATTATGAGCAAATATCGTAATTTACTAATTACTTTAGTTCCGCAAACTTATTTATTTTTTCTTATTTAATAATTATTGGGTAATATTGAGAACTACTACTGATTGTGTATTTATTATACTATTGGTATAAATATATGTGTATACCTTAATGATTTATTAATATTATGTAATGGTAGTAACCTCATGAAAATAATACCCACCCAATAATTTTATAAATAAAAATATAATAAATCAACCATAAAAATATATCTATACATATTATAGGAAGTGGCTAAAAGTGGAGGTTGGCTGTTAAGATCCGACATGAATAGTGCACAATAAACTTTGTAAGTCAAACGTTTTTGTTTTCATTTAAAATTACAATGTGTATAATTATAATACATTATAATGTTTGCTAGTTTTTAAAATTCAATTTTATTAAACCCTAGCTAATCTAAGCCATAATAGTAGATAATAGTAAAAAAAATATTCGTTTATTTATAAAATGTAATTATGCCATTAAACCATACATAATTTCTGATAATATTTCATAGATGAAGAATATTTTTTTATCTACTTTGGTTTAGTTTTTCAGGGTTTTTTAAATTTAAAAAACCTAACGAATGTTTAAACAAATAAAATTTAAAAGAATTAGTATGCACTATTTCTGTTGGATCGCCCATAGCACTCATAAACTATTATAATAGTTTGATTTAGGCAGGGTTTAATTTAATTATAAAATCTATCCATCAACATCTGCAAATTGTACGTTCAATGAAAACAAATAAGTATGGATGTCAACGTTTAGTGTGCACTATTTATGTCGAATCTTAACAGCCAGATTGGAAAATGTTTCAAAAATATTCATTTTTACAAATACATTTTTACTCAAAGAGACTTGAACCCAAAGTATGTATAAAAGTAGAAAGACTATTACTAACTACACAGCATAGCTCTAGTATGGACATTATTGGTAGATTAAAACTTATTCTAACTACTTATTACAAAATAGAAAAACTACACAGATGCATTGATGTCATGTTAATTAATGATATGTTGGTGGAAGCAGCTTATTATTAATTTTAATGAAATACAAATTCATGGTAGGTACTGATTCCACTTTATTAAATATTAACTGGATTGGTTTCGTCCGCCTCAGAGGGACATTTTCAACTAAAAGAATATACCTACTACAAACAGAGATATACACAAAACTTGACAATTTAAGAAACAAAAACATTCACAAATATATTTAAATAGCATATCAAACATTATTATTAAAATCACTTTAATAAAATGAATAAACTGAGTTTTAATATTTCATAATGAAACATTAACAGGAAACACTAATAATTCATTATTAAGTTTTAATATTCAATTTATTCATTATGTGATTTTACTTGTCCGGAAACGTGTACGTATGCAGTTCACCGTATCACACTTCACCGTGAAATGTTGTATCGGAAATATATGACCGTATAATATAATATAATATAATATACGGCCATAGTATATTATACTGTCTAACCTCTTTGAGTCGTATAATACTGACATAAAATTCAGGTCTAAATAAAACTCGTTACTTGTTGGTTTACATTTTACAGGAAGCCAGCGGCAAACAATTTTTGAAAATAGCCGATATACTGGATTATTTGTTAGGCTAGGTAAGGATAGGTTTTCATTCTTGAATTCATGAATTCTGCCAAATTAACTTTGAAAATTGACTTAATGTTCATATTGAATCTAATAAAGTTGGAGACCATAATATTATATAGTCAGTCATCTTTTTCCGATAGAAAGCTCGTGGAGAACAGTGTCGTGGTGAAATGTTTTACGTACAATTTACATGTAACCGTGATTTTAATATTATTAACAAAAGCTTTCTTGATAAAGTTGGGCGAAGTTAAAAATATTATTACGATTTGGTGATAATATGTATTATAAAAATCAACGTATTATGGTAGGTAATTTTATTTAATATTGTTTGAAAAGAAATAAGTAAGCAATATAAATTGAACAAACCAGAGATACAATTTGTATGTGTTTTTTTTTTCACCAGCCTTCCTTATCCATGTGTTATAAGTAGAGCCGCCGCCCCTGTTATGTATTATGGATGTAAAAATAATTCATGTCCCCGTTTAACTAACTTTATATCTACACTATCAAAATCAAAGTATTCACATTTTATTTGTTTCCTCTAGAAGCATATTATTTTGAGACAATACGAAAAATAATAAATTTATAATTAGGTTATGAAGGTTTTTTAGTTTTCCTCAATACGCTGAAAGTCGCACTTTTGTCTGTGAGTCGTTTAACTGAGATGATAATATACACAAGAGGTCATGGTACCAGGCCATGAAGCTGTCGTGACTTTTACTCCTCACTTTCGCAACTTGGTATTTGATGGGCACCTCGTGAGCACCTCGGCAGTTTATTTTGGGCTTTGTTTATCTCTGATATTGTACAGGAAAATTTATCCTATCTTGATGGTACAATGTCACTGTGCGAGCGTCCTTGTTTCGTATCTTGAGGTATTTTTAAGCCAGACAGATGTTGAAATTTAAAAAAATAAGACGACAAATTAACTTCCAACCATATCTTTTTATTCCGAGGATCTGTCAATTCTCAGTGCAAAGATACCTACTGTAATAATCAAAAAAATAATGCTCGATCTGTACCTAGTATCTTCTTATTCCACATAGTTTAACATCAGTTGACGATATGCCATTATCCCAAAATGTCACACGTCGTCATTCATTTTCGCTTGGCGCGTGACGTCACTGTCCCTGCGTAGCCTCAACTGTGCGCATGGAAGAAAGTTGCAATGTTGTGACCAGTTTTGAATTATGACTATATCCTAGTCAATGCTTAGGTCTTGTTCAATTCTATTGTATAGTAAGTTTAGTTAATCCGAGACACTATTGCGATCTAACAGCTGGTAAAACAACGGAAAATCTGAGGAATAATAACATGGGCAGTGTCTTCAATTCTTCAATTCTTAAAACCACCATTCCTTAATTGGCCTATTCCATCAACAAAAAATTAGCATGACGAAAGACTTTATTATAAGCGCGAAAAAGAGCGCAACAACCCTGCGTGCGTCATGGTTTTCTCCAATAACCCTCTTTACTTGTTTTATCTAATTGCCCGCTATTTCTTTATTTGTCGTACGACATATTATAATTCAATGAAAGATTTATGCACATAAACTCATCATTGAATCGCACTGCAAAACGTGCGTACAAACATTATTTTGTACGCATTTGATACCACGTTATTATTATGATGACAACATGATATTATTAATCTTTTCCTTTTTTCAGATATTTTGAGAGTTGTCTTCATCACCTAGCGTAATTCGAGTGGGTCCTAAGCTATTCCAACTTCGATCCATAATCCACCCGGAAAACGCTGAGAAAGTTGATTAAGGCATCGTACATATAGCAAAAATCATGTCTCATTCAAAGCAAATAGTCAAATGTTCAGGCATCTGCGATACGTGTGAACCTTTGGATTTCGCTCGGCGCTACCACATCGAAGAGGAAAACCTAAGAAAATCAGGAATTCAAATTGAAGACTACGAAAAACGTGTTAAACAGATAAAAAAAATAATACACGAAGCATTCGGATAAATAAATACTGGACAGGAGTACGATCATTTCAAAATGCTAAATGCAAATATGACAGGGGTGACTTTTCTCGCCGATGTTTCTACATCGCCACCGGAAAACATAGCTGCTTTTTCAGTAAGCTCGCAATCCAGCAATCAAGTTCAGCGTACAATGCCGTCGATCGTCAATATGGCAGAAAGTAGCAATTATACTGCTGCAACCTCATCAGGATATCTACTTCCAGTAGATGATATGGAACCACCAGAATTAGCGGTGGACGAGTTGGATATACATAATTCACCACAGCGCACAGCAGAATATGTATATTGGTGTATATCAGTGGTATTGATTTCCCTTTAAATGCTGTTCAAGATAACGTCACACTACACTACCTATTATAATTATTAGTGTAGTTAACAGACGTGAAATATGAGTAGCGTATTATTATAGTGAATAATTTTTTCGTTAACTAGATATCGTAGTGGTAAAGAGTACCTTTTAACCGATGGGGGCTCAAAATTATGCACTTTTGAATGAGACTAGCGAGACTTTTCATTTTTTTTATAATCAGATATTTTTTTGTTTAGAAAATTAATTAATAACTTCTTTGGTAAGATTCACTTTGAATAATCATTCAAGTATTTAAATAGTATTTTTCGTTTACTGATAATACATATAAAATTAATATAATTATAATCAATCCGATAACCGAAACTCAAACGAAACATTTCCATCACAGAAATAAAACAGCCTTCGGACTCTCTCTCCGACTACTAGTTTCATAAAAGTCTGATTTCACAAGCATAATTTTGCTGGCACGCAAAAATAAATTTGCATTTTTTACGAGAAAATATTGGTTGTTCTTCATCAAACTCCTAAGATTGCGCTCGAGTCGGCCGGACGGTCGTCATTGAATATGAACAAACATTTCGTTTAAATTTAAATAATGGTTTGTCACCAGTAAATGTTTTTGGGTGGATGACCAACATGAAGGTTCTAATTACAATTAATGAATGACAGCCGCATTTAAATAATTTTTCATTGGAGCGTTTTTAAATTGTTAAATTTCTAATAAAACAAGTACCTATCTGATGTAAATCACTTATCATCAGTTTTCACAGTAGTATGCTATTTTTGGTGGTCACACCTTCTATTTGTAAATTTAGAAATATCGTATTTGTTGCGGTTTTGTCTCAGTTTTACTAATGAATATGTATATTTAACCAGTCAAATCTTTTGCTCGCGCATGAACAAACATTGCATCTAATTGAGGTTTCACCCATATGTGTCATGCTATTGCATAAGAACAAAATATCGCAATAAATTGTTATTTGAGATTTTATTTTTCATCACTTTATTGAGACGGCAGGACGGAAATGAAAAATATATATTAACAAAAATTTATAATAATCAATTAATACTACTAATTGGCACATAATGCGGCTTCTTATTTATAATTCACCCCCAATAGTACCGATTGGCACGCCACTCATTATTACGAATATTTGGCATGTAAGCATAAAAAAGTTCACCATCGCTTGACTAGAGCGTTGCGCAGGTCCGATCTGTAAGCCTGTGGGCCTCGTAGGGGCGGCCAGGTCGAGCGGAGCCAAAAAATGTATGGGGACCACCATGAAAGCGCGGAGAGTGAGCGGTAGACAGTCTGGCCGCTCGTCGAATTTGCAGCGTTTCGAGCGGCTAGCTAGCGGTGTGTCAAACAAAATTGACTGTTCCCCTCGCCCTTCCTTTCCCTGACTTCAAAAAACGTCTGCAATTGGTAGCGTTAGGTAGCCGCTGCTATGAATATTTTGGATCACAAAATAGTTTGTGTTTTACGCGCGTCTTAGTTTGCTGTTCATTTTTATTTGAAGGAAAATAGGTACCTACTAAGCCCATATTATTATAAATTACACTAGCATGTACCTATACTTTTAAGTTTTTTTTTTTTAATATCGACGGCCCCAGGAAAAACCGGTGTAAGTCTAAAATCACAAATGTTCAGGAGAGCGAAAAAACTAAAATATTTACGCTATTAAATTCATAATATAAAATGAGTGAGTTTTTTCTAATTTTATTTAAGTAAATCAGATAGACCATTTTATGGTCTATATTTCTATCAAAATTTAATGGTTATTAATTGATTAACAGCTAAGATAATGACCAAAAATCGTTTTTATTTGGAATAATATTACGCGCTTGATGTTTTGACTCGGTTCAACATGCTTTTGCGCGGACAAAATAGATCACTGACTCCGCACAGCAGACTTATATTCTGGTATAGAACGGTTTTTTACGTCGCGTTTTTCTTACTCTATACGATTTTATTAAATACAACCATAGTTATCGTGCTCTTGTACGGAACAACCATTATAGCGCATTATTTAGCTCGAAATAGGACAGCGTGAATACAAAATAATGACAAAGAGTAAGGAGACATATTGACATACAGTTTTTTTGTACGAAGTTTTTATTACAGAAAAGTATCTAAGTATGATAATTTTTAAAAAATCAAAAAAAAATGTAAATTATTTTAGTTATTTATATAAATATTGTTAATATGTACAATAAGTAATATAAATTATTCAGAAAAATAGTAATTATGGAAGGATAAAAAAAGTTATGTAAGAAATTAAAATATAACGCAAGTAACTACGAGAGAGAAAAAATGTTTATTTTTATAAATAATAACACAATTTACATTAAAAATATGGAAAGAACAATCATAATTTTAATAAATATTTTATGTTAATACAAATAAATCACATTTTATTGGATTATTGATAACACAATTTATATTAAAAATATGGAAAGAACAATCATAATGTCAATAATTATTTTATGCTCATACAAATAAATCACATTTTATTGGATTATTGATAACACAATTTACATTATAAATATGGAAAGAACAATCGTAATGTTAATAATTATTTTATATTAATACAAATAAATCACATTTTATACATTTTATTGGATTATTGATAACACAATTTATATTAAAAATATGGAAAGAACAATCATATTGTTAATAATTATTTTATGTTAATACAAATAAATCACATTTAATTAATTTTATTGGATTATTGATAACACAATTTAAATTAAAAATATGGAAAGAACAATCATAATGTTATTAATTATTTTATGCTAATACAAATATCTCACATTTTATTACTTTTATTGGATAGTTTATACACCAATCGACTATTTTTCCTGCCTTCGAAATATATGTGGAACCAGTATTGATTGATGTTTTCAAAAAAAAAATTTTCCAATTAATTTCTTGTCGTCTTCTCTTTGCACCTTTAGATGGATAATACGTTGATCGTACATCATTTTCATCATGTGTAGTCGAATTGGGATTATTTGGTTTTTCATTTGTCAAGGTATCATTGTCCATTATGATTTCTGGAATGGCGATTATGTCATTACAATGCACTGAAGTGGACGGAATCGCAATATCTTGATAATCATTGCGGTATGTTTGTATTGAATCAGTTTGCGGTTTCGATATTTCATACATTAAGTAATCAAAAACTTCAGGAGATGCGCATTTAAAATATTCGTCAATATCTGGAGCACTTGATGTAAACGAAATTATACTGGGACAGTATTCTGAATAGCTAGAATTGTAATCCTTATCTGTCGTATCGTTAGAATCTGTAAAAACAAAATATAAAATTAAAATTTAATACTCCAATGTATATACCATATGATTAAAAAAGTAGATAACAGAGTGATACCAGTAAAAAACATTCCTAAAGATGAGTTTACAGTACCTAACCTTATAGAATTGCTCATTTTTCAGAAATATTAAAACTTAAATCTTTTCTAACATCTCAATATTTCGTGGTATTCAGAAAATACATAGATCGTCTGCTACATATATAACAAAAAAATAGGTTTTATCAATATAAAACGCAATATAATTCAAATACTTATTCCCCATAATTTACTACCTATGAGGGTTAGTTTCTTCTACTTTGATTGGATAGTGTTATAAAACTTATAAACCAACACAAAATCTTTAAAAAAATAAAATCTTCTATTGAAGCATAAAAAACGGTCCTGTTTGTTGTGAAATTATGTTAAATAATATTACATAAATTGTATTATATTTTAATAAGTGGTTAATACACACACAGTCTCTTCACCAAGAATCGAATAATATTTTAATAGTCTTACGTTTTTATAGTGGTTATATCATATTATGCTTACCTATGACTTCATCGTTGTCAAGGGATTCTTCATTCACCATGTTTTTCACATTGCAGAATACGTCACTTGCTTCATCCAATATACAAGTATAATCTGTAAATCAATACACAAGCACATTAGATACCATGATTTGGTAGATATTCATAAAATATCTCATTTAAATAGTAAAGTAGTTAAATATATAAAAATGCAGATAAGTATGAATTACAATGAAGAAATGCACATAATTAAATTATTTTAGAGGGTTGGCGCAAACCAGCAATCATTTCGTTATGCATTAAATTTATAAATTAATCAACTTAATATTAACATAAGCTAATTGGTTATCAAATAGTATTTTCTTTAAATAGTGGATATCATTATCTAAGCGTTTCATTATGAACTTTCAAAGAAACAGGTTTTAATATCAATTTTCATTCATATCTAATTCTTTTTTATTTAGGTAATTATACAAAATGTAAACTCTGTCCAATTTTACTAGGATTAAATAGCTAATAACTTTCATAATAATAAAACAATCATAATCAATAAGTAAAAAGTATGTAAATGTATGTACTTACCACTCTCACCACTACTAGATTTTTCAAAATTAATTGATAATTTATTTTGAAGTCCACCCGATGCTAAATGCAATATATGTTTTGCGCGATCAGACATGGTATAAGTACTAATTAAATTTTAAAGAAAATAACGATATTTATAAACCGTTGATCATAAAATCATATAAATTAATACCAATTAGGTCACTAGTCATAAACACAAAGATTACATAGGTAGGTACTTAATACTTATTTGTAATTGATGATAAAAATTCTCAGTCGCTAATCAATGGGAAAGTTAAACGAAGAAATTATTCTGTGTACATTTCACCATCTACACGACGTTTTATTTGTTTCATCTTTTTCTTAATTTCTATTATAATAATATATAGGTATAATATAAGGCACCAAGCCCAAAAATTTAAAATTAAAAGAAATTCTTCATTATTTATGTAGAAACGAATAAATGCTTCTTTGACTGCATTTTGTATATTTTTGTTAATGTTTTATTGCGGCCAATAAATGCGTCTCTGTGAAAGCCCGCCTAATCCTTTTAGGACATCCCGCCAAATAAAATTATTTTCCCAGGATACTTAGAAGTGAGTAAATTTAATGATTTTGTCTACGAGACATATTTAAAGTGATAATATAATAACAATACTGGCTACATTGTCATATTTGCAAAAATATTATGTACATGACGTGCTGTACTTAGGCCCATATTCAATAATTTAATGTTTGAATTTATTTTGATCTTAGCCGAAGTCATAATAATATTATTATAAAAAGGTAATATTCCCACAAAATTTTATCGGTCTTTTGTAAAAACTCACTATTTCGAAGTGTCATAAAAAGGATTACCTATTTAACTTGTTTGTGTCATAAATATCAGTCCAAAATTACTATGTATTCCATTACACAAATAATAAAATTAAGTATCTTTACTAGGTATTTGTTTTCTATTAAATAATAAAAATT
Source organism: Rhyacophila brunnea (assembly GCF_057557595.1). Lineage (NCBI taxonomy): Eukaryota > Metazoa > Arthropoda > Insecta > Trichoptera > Rhyacophilidae > Rhyacophila > Rhyacophila brunnea. The sequence continues at coordinate 390,212 of NW_028233361.1, forward strand.
GTCAAATTTAGATATAACATTACCGACTATTTTTGTAGGAATTTGTAATAATTTCAAGAGCAATTTATTTTATTAGTGTATATTATGTTTTCCTACTAGGATACATGGTGGTATAATACGTATCGAAATTATCGGCAGAGTGCATAAAACGTTTGAACTGAACTTTTTGTTGCGTTTAAATAGCAGGGTGTTTAGTCAACGTGTGTTTTCAGTCTCCAATGTAAGCATTCAAATGTTTATGTCTTGTCAATTAACAGAAAATCCGAAAAATTAAGATTCTTACAATCTGTCACAATAATGACGTATATGTTGACGAACACACACAAATACAGAAAAAGGATCAAATAAATAAATTAGCAATCAAGAGTCTGCGGCGTATTTAGGTATGTCCAACCCTTAAATTAAGATGGGCCGGACATAATATATCGCAGATGAAACGACCGCTGAATGAATGCAATAATCCAGTAGTTTTAGAGGAACGTAAGATAATTAGAATTATAATAATATGCTATATTGACAAGATATTTAAGTTTGATGAAATCACGTGCCCGTGAAAAATAATTAACCAAAAAGAATGGAGAAAGCGTGAGGAGGCCTTTACCACAGTGAATAGAAACAGGTGATGAAATAATATAGTTTCACAAATTTTAATGCAAATTAATTTGTTTTCTACGAGGAATTTATTTTATATTAAGTAATATAATATTTTCACATTCGGATATAATATTACTGACCAGTTTTTAATTATTAATGCGTATAAATTATGAAAATATCAATCTTTTTCGAAGATATACCAAAACAAATTACGAGTCTTATGTGATACATCAATATAAAACATGGTGTCTATTCAGATATCCGTGAAAGAGCGTAATAGCAAGTATTGTGAGCCTCTTGTTCGAAAGAAAGAGCGCACGACACGTTGCTTATTTAGATATGACTATACTTTTCGGAAATTTCTGTGAACACAAATTTAGTTGACGCAATATGTTGATATATTGCACAATCGTCGAAAAACTAACTTTGTCAATTTTTTTGCTAGAGACCTGAAATTTTTACAGGACATGCACAAAAAATATGATATTATAAAAAGCTAATAAAACTTAATACGCCATTTTAAGACTTATAATGGTTTTTCTAGGGCACGTCGATATGTACAGGTATAAATAATCGGCGTGCATTTTTGAAGCAAGTATTAATAGACAATTTTGAAAAGTTTTTAAATAACAACTGTCAGAATTTTATTATAAGTATTTATTTCAAAGTATCGGTATAAGCCCGCCAGTTTTAATGTTGAATGTAAAATAATGGTACAGCAAGAAATAATATTCAAAAATCAGTAGTAAAAATAAATAATCATTATTAAAATGACATGTGCCAATAGATAAAATCAATATCCATTATTATTTTGATGGTATGAAAAGTAAAAAACATTCAATGAGGCGCACGGCATTTTAGGGTTACCATTATCGCATATAAAGTATATTAGTCTATGCATTCATGAATATCGGTAAGAACAAACTATTTATGATTATATTATTATTAAAAAAAGATCAAATAAGAAGTCGCAGAGGTGCAGAAAAAAGAGCTAGATGGACATTTCACAGAATAAATGCGAATAACCTCAAAGATTAAATTAATAATTGATCAAAAATATAGGTTCTCTAGGTAGGTACTACAAATATTACAGAAATCATTTTTTTAAACTAAGTACATTTTTATTACCTATTATTGTTATTATTTTATAATTAATAGTAATAGTATGATATTAAATTTATCTCAATTAATTTTTTTTAATTTTTTACTCATCACTACAAAAAAGGTTTTTATCAACGTCTTTTAAAATTACTAATTTAAGTAAGTATCTTAATTATTTATATAATATGTATATTATTATTTTTACTATTAGTGTTAATGCCGAATCAGATAATAATTTAATATTGTTAATTTATTACAGTATGTAATGTAAAGAAGACCGTGAAACGTATTGCCATTGGCGAGCCAAAAGTCCGAGGACAATTAATAAGTCGTCCGGTTTGTCTATGCTCTAATACTGATCAACGAACGAATAAAAAAATCGTGCTGTCAAAAGTTGCGATTATCGGAATGTTTTCCGATAATCCTAAAATGTTGTGTTATTTAAATGTAGACTTGCATAAGATAATATAACAGTAAAAACAACACAAATTTTATGTTTTCTTTTATGAATTTGATAAACGTTTTTAGTAATAGGTTGTACGTAATTGAAGGAAAAGATTTTTATGTTATCGTTTGACTGGGTGTGTACTGTGTATTCTAGATTATCATTTTCAATCATTCACATTGATCGACATCGGTTGTCTTTAGTAATAGGTTGTATGTAATTGATATGTCATTGAAGGAAACGTCTTATTCTGTCATATGTTTGTTATCATTGATTATTATTGTGAATTTTTGAACACAAGAAATACATTTATTGTAAACAACTGAAGTCTGTCTTATTATTTAATTCTGATACTGAAAATAATATGTAATAAGCACTATACAAGTCTGAAGTATGTCTTGTTGTTATTGCAAAGTTGAAAATGTATATAATAGACACTACAATTTATTTAACTCCGCAATGAAGTAGAGATTAAGGGTTTGAATCTCATAAGGTAAGGTTACATATATCTTTGAAGTGCGCTTAGATCAAGAGTGTATGCCTAACAGCTACCTACAACTGATGGTTCGGAATGTGCAGTTAAGTTAAGCTACAGCTGATAGTTAAAATGAAATAGTAACTTAAAGACACTAGAAGCTTGCTCAGGAGACTTGCATTGCATCATTGAGCCATTTTATAGATACACAAATGCTGCTACACTAAATGGGCGTAAGGGATGAAATAATAGAGAAATACCATTCTAATAGTACAATCTGTTCTGGAGAGTCAGATAGAAAGAACAATACTATCCTACTAAATTTAACATAATAAGGAAGCTACTAAATTAGTTATTTCTGTAAAAGAAAAAATCTGTCCAAAATAGATTTTATACTGATAAATTGATATTTATACTTACCATTAATTATTTAAATAATTCCCAGAAATTGTTTAAATAATTCCCTATCATAATTTAAATACTTCCATTGTTATATTATAATACTTACGAATAATCATTTTTTACTTGCTGTTCATATTAAATAGTTCCCACCTTTTTAATAAAATACTTGCTTGATTTTTTAATAAAATACTTGCTTATAATGCATATATATACTTACCCAATAATTTGAAGCCTAAATAATCTAATGCATTTAAGTTTTGTACTATGTATTCCATTTGAGTCGTTTTTTGCGACCCGGTTTTTGACTTACGGGCATCTTCAGGCACTATGGTAAATAAACACTGTCAATAAATGCAGTTAATTATATCTTATATAATGAAATTAATACAACAAAGTAGGTACCTACCTATTGAGTCAAGATTACCTACATATTGCCTGAAGATGTCGAATGCAGAGATGCAGAATTCTTCCAACTCACACGTACGTGTACATATAAAAAATAAACCACCAATATTATGTGTCATCACTGTCATCTTCAATAATAATTGGATAGGGAAATAGATACGTTGTTATTGTTATAAGGTACGTTGGTAGTATTCTTTATCAAGTCTCTAAACCCGCCACTGATATAGGTACACTGATGAAATTTATTTACGATAGTTTTAGATTTAAAATGCACATTGACCTTGATTTTGATATTAACAAGGTACACAATATGTAACAGAGCAAGGTTCCAATGAATTCGGCGAATGGCTGATAACCATTCCTCGTAGGTAACCAAGCTTCTTTGCCGGACGAACTATTTGGCGTATGCTTTTGGCCCGCGCACTATGTACGATATAAAAAATGTCTATAGGTATTATAGCAGGTACGTCCAAAATATTGTAATTTTGAAATCGGAAATGTCTATTTTTAACTAAATACAAATACATACCTACTATAATTACGTTATTCCTGCTCCATTGTATTTTTTTAATTATGCGGAACATAAAATGAAATATTATTATTATTATATTGCTGGCGACAAAATAATTTTGTTATGGGTATAATAATAATAATGCCGATTTCTTACTCGGCAACTAATAACTTTCTTATTAATAATTTATTACGTCAGGTGTCATGTTTCTTGTCAAAACCATACGCGGTCAGCGCTCTGAAACCTTTTATTATTTTATTATATTATTTAATTCTGAATAAAATAATGTATAATTAATTTTTACCAGATTTTATATAATATTATTATTAACGTTTCAAAAAATGCGCTTGTGCGTTACTAAACATTTCAAAGTTTTCAATTCTTATTGTTTTTTTCAGTAGTTCGGAATTTTTTCTGGTTCGGTTAATCTTATAGGTATGCTGAGAATTCACTGTTTTTGTGAAATACGGAATTTTTACATATACAAATAAAACCCGCTTCTGTGTGGGGAATTATATACATAAACCTTTATCAATTTTGATCTAGTGACTGTCGGGCTATGTAAATTATTTATGTTTATTTACATAATATTTTCCATATTTAGCTTTGCATGTATAATAAAATGAACACTTTATAAATATACACTTGTTTACGTAGGCGTGTGTAGTCAAGATCTCAATAATTCTTCTTCTTCTTGGTCGTACACTCATGGCTGAGGATCGTGACCAAATTTGAATTTCGTCATCCTTTGAGCGACCAAGACTTTCCATCCATCTCGATCTTCCGCTTCTCTCAGGGCAGAATGGATGGTGCAATAATTCTTACATGATTACAAATTCACCAATACTAAAAACGTTATGGAACCGCCATCATGTGCCGAGTTATGCCAAGTCCCATAATAAATAGGTAAATAAACATAAATAATTTACATAGCCCGACAGTCACTAGATCAAAATTGATAAAGGTTTATGTATATAATTCCCCACACAGAAGCGGGTTTTATTTGTATATGTAAAAATCCCGTATTTCACAAAAACAGTGAATTCTCAGCATACCTATAAGATTAACCGAACCAGAAAAAATGCCGAACTACTGAAAAAAACAATAAGAATTGAAAACTTTGAAATGTTTAGTAACGCACAAGCGCATTTTTTGAAACGTTAATAATAATATTATATAAAATCTGGTAAAAATTAATTATACATTATTTTATTCAGAATTAAATAATATAATAAAATAATAAAAGGTTTCACAGCGCTGACCGCGTATGGTTTTGACAAGAAACATGACACCTGACGTATTAATTATTAATAAGAAAGTTATTAGTTGCCGAGTAAGAAATCGGCATTATTATTATTATACCAATAACAAAATTATTTTGTCGCCAGCAATATAATAATAATAATAATATTTCATTTTATGTTCCGCATAATTAAAAAAATACAATGGAGCAGGAATAACGTAATTATAGTAGGTATGTATTTGTATTTAGTTAAAAATAGACATTTCCGATTTCAAAATTACAATATTTTGGACGTACCTGCTATAATACCTATAGACATTTTTTATATCGTACATAGTGCGCGGACCAAAAGCATACGCCAAATAGTTCGTCCGGCAAAGAAGCTTGGTTAACTACGAGGAATGGTTATCAGCCATTCGCCGAATTCATTGGAACCTTGCTCTGTTACATATTGTGTACCTTGTTAATATCAAAATCAAGGTCAATGTGCATTTTAAATCTAAAACTATCGTAAATAAATTTCATCAGTGTACCTATATCAGTGGCGGGCTTAGAGACTTGATAAAGAATACTACCAACGTACCTAATAACAATAACAACGTATCTATTTCCCTATCCAATTATTATTGAAGATTACAGTGATGACACATAATATTGGTGGTTTATTTTTTATATGTACACGTACGTGTGAGTTGGAGGAATTCTGCATCTCTGCATTCGACATCTTCAGGCAATATGTAGGTAATCTTGACTCAATAGGTAGGTACCTACTTTGTTGTATTAATTTTATTATATAAGATATAATTAACTGCATTTATTGACAGTGTTTATTTACCATTGATGAGTGCGCATAGTGCCTGAAAATGCCGTAAGTCAAAAACCGGGTCGCAAAAAACGACTCAAATGGAATACATAGTACAAAACTTAAATGCATTAGATTATTTATACCTGTACATATTAAAAAAAAAAACTTAAAAGTATAGGTACATGCTAGTGTAATTTATAATAATATGGGCTAAGTAGGTATTTTCCTTCAAATAAAAATGAATAGCAAACTAAGACGCGCGTAAAACACAAACTATTTTGTGATCCAAAAGATTCATAGCAGCGGCTACCTAACGCTACCGATTGCAGACGTTTTTTGAAGTCGGGGAAAGGAAGGGCGAGGGGAACAGTCAATTTTGTTTGACACACCGCTAGCTAGCCGCTGGAAACGCTGCAAATTCGACGAGCGGCCAGACTGTCTACCGCTCACTCTCCGCGCTTTCATGGTGGGCCCCATACATTTTTTGGCTCCGCTCGACCTGGCCGCCCCTACGAGGCCCACAGGCTAAAAGCGTCGAGCCTAGATCTCCGTCTCGTGAAACGATTTAAAATTGTGTTTCGGTTCGTGAATTATTAAGAAAAAAATTAAATTCATTTATTCACTGTTAAATTAAAATTTAATTCAACCTAAAAATAATACGAAACGTCGAAACTTGTCAGATGCATTGTAAAACGTTGCTTTAATGAAATCGACATATTGCCGAGAATTCATATTTTGTCAAGCAATAATGCGCTTTTATAATATTAACTATTTTGACAATAGATCACCGCATCGCCGCCATCGACGATGATACTACTACAGTCGGTCGGAAACGGAATCCTAAGCGAATCGTCAAAGAGGACGTTTCAGCGAAGGAGTCATGGAAACAGTTCTTGCTGACGTGTCTCGTATCTTTGGCATACAAAACTCTACTCAAAATTTGATCAATATATTGTTGGTGATTCCGTTGAATGATTATTTTTCTGGTAGGTATGTAGTAGGTTCATTGCGGATTGCCTGTATTTATCCGTATACATTTTATTTTTCTTTATTATGTTATCGCCGTATTTGTTTAGGATTTTAAGGTGTTGAATACGCTTAATTAAATTATCCTGAACTTTTTATGCACCCAGACAAAAATGTTGCCGTCTATATAAAGTACGGATGTATTTATGTAGGTACAACATATTTTTATACCATATTATGGTATTTAATGTTTGATTAAATCTCGTAATTAAACGATTTCTTTACTAGTCAACGTTTGATATCGAGCACGCGCTATATAATTGTTTAGAAGGAACTCCTTGGCACTGATATAGTTATATACCCATTAAAAAATATTGACCAAATAAACAGATCAGATAGCACTTTACATGTCCAAATCTGACTCAAAAAGAAAAGATGTTTGACGGAAAGGGTGAGAGCAGCTTGCATCGAAAATTTTAACAATGTTAACTGAAGGCCAAATACATTTGCAGTACAAATAAGCAAGTTTCGACGACTATTAGAAAATATTATCAACCTCTCCTAAGCATCAGTGACGAACTAGAAAATTTTACTGACAATAATTACAACTAAAAACATACCATTAAAAAAAATCATGACCGAGTAACAGTTATTTTTGTACGCAAACTCGTCGATACAGCGATTTCATTGCTTGAAACAAAAATAAGACAGGATGTATGCAATATAAAAATTAATCCAGAAATCTCCGGTGAAAATATAGAATATGACCATACTGAATATGGAAATGACGAATATCCAAATAATAACCCAATCGACGGATGAAACTCTACGAGTGTGATACGAATGTATACACCTCAGTTTGTACAGTGACGAATCGGATCCAGTATAGAAGGAAGTGCGTGGCTGAAGGTTCAACCACTTTCAAGAGTCCAGCTACCACCATCCTCATAATTCAAATATAAACTGCATAATATTTCGTCAAAAAGGTATTAATAAAACCACAGTTAATGTATATTAATTTAAAAAAAATAATACTGTCCACCGAGTGTAGGCACAGTGTAGAGAATTTAAGTTTTGTACTATTTCATTTGAGTCGTTTTTTATGACATGGGTTTCACTTTTCGGCTCTTCTCTCTCTCTTTTCGAAGTGTAAAAGCCTATGAGATATAAATAAATAGGATTTCAAGTTAAACACATACATATTTTTATGAAAATCGAGGTTTTTTAAAATGAATATAAAAAATACTAAAACTACGATTTAGTAAAAATTTAAAACGTATAAACTAAATTTAATAATAAATATGACTATAAAATATTATGTAATAATAACGTAGGACCCTGCAAAAAAATCACATTTTATAACATTTTTCTTAAATTGTAGGTTTATCTTTGACTTAAAATAAAAAATGTTTTCCTTGTTAATATTTTCAGATACATATTTATTAATTAATATAGTTTAAATTGTAAATTATTTTTAAAAAATGTCTCAAATTGCAAGCTTGGTATTTTTCTGCTAGGTGTCTCTTTTAAAAAGGCTGAGTAAAGGCTTCACCTTAATCTGTTCTGTGTCTTATTTAGGTATGGTCCGAACATTTAAGCTCGATTTGATATATATATAAAAAATTTAAAGTTATACACATTTATATTTTTTATAAAAATCGATGTTTTTTAAAATAGATATAAAAATATTAAAACTATGAATTAGTTAAAATCTAAACGCTGAAAAATTGAAAACTTAATAAACTAAATTTTAATAATAAATGTAACCATAAAAATAATGTAATAATAATCATAACATATGCCACAAATATGTAACAAATTCACATTTGTTTTACAATTGTTAGTTTATCTTTGACTTTAAAAAAAATCTTTTTATTGTTTTCAGGTACATATTTATGAATTAATAAGTACCTACAGTTGAAATTGTAAATTATCAAAAAAATCCCAAATTTCAAGCTTCGTATTTTTCCGCTAGGGTTTCTGTTGGCACAAGGATCCCCCTTAAACAAAGTAAGGTACCTACTTATTTACATAATAAAATTTAAATTGTTATTTACAGAAAAGAACTTCATCAAAAACAGGATATCAGCAAAACGCAGAATTCATTCCACTCCAATAGACCTCTCACCAAAAATATCCAGAATAACCAAACCATAAAAAATAAATATGTAATGAGTGAAATAGCAGATGCCTCGATGAAGAAATGGAAAAATAGCTGACGACATTGAAACCTCCAGCAAAAGTCAAGTAACTTGAAGACGTGATGTAAAGCGTATACAGGTACACCATAATGTCGGAGACATAATTAAAATGTGAAAGTAAATATTTAGATAATATTATATCGGTGGCGTTTGGGCCAGCGCTCGAAATGGACAGGAACGCACCGGAGCGCCGTTGTGGTTCGTGGAATTCCAAAATATACCGTTCCGGCTCGTGGATTCATTTAAAATTGCGTTGCGGTTCGTTAGATTGAGATATTTATGTGTGAATGTATCTTTTAAAGTTGTTCTCAAAATTAAAAATTAACGAAGTTATGTCATGCCGGGCGTGCAAGGGTTAAAAATAAAATTTATGACATCCCTAAATTTCTTTCAATTTTCTTTTTTGTGTCGATACATCCGTGTCTAAATGCATTGTCTAAACACTCCAAATAATTGCATACTTACATAAAAAAAGTAACTACAGCTGCAAGCTACAAAAGAATTGTGCCTTTGCTGACATTGTTTGAAAACCTTTTGTACTTAAATAACTTAAATTCAATAAAAAATAAAGATGGCACCTACATATTTGTATAATAATTTCTAAAGTATGAAATATCTCAGTACAATCTCGCTTTTGCCTTTGACTGGTATGCATTGCGAATTTACTTACCTACTAATTTATTACTTATATTTTATTGTGAGTGATAAAACTTATTTATTTTCATCGCCATCTAATCGCCGTGTTAATTTTATACCCACGTCTATTTTTGCGGGCAAAATTTTCGGTCGTAAAATTAATATGATAAAGTTTGGTAATTTAAATCGTACAATTCCGCTAAAATCTACTTATTAGTGATAATCGCTTGTTTTTTAAAACATTTTGTATTATTTAAATTTATTCTCTTAAAATTTGGTTTAACATCTCAGCAGGCGATACCTTTCTATATATTACATAAAAGTATATTTTTTGTCGTTGGTATCCAAACTGATTTAACATAATGCTGTTAACCAGTGGCCACAAGCAGAATTTTTTCGTTTTGAAAATGATAAATATGAGTGAATATTTATAAATTTTATGAAGGTTTAATTAAGTACTAGGTACTTCGTGTAAATCTGCTAAAAAATTAAGAATTCACTCCGATAAGCATTTAAGATCGACAATACAGTTGAAACAGGGTTTTCTGATTCAATGTCATTTCGACAATTAACTCGACGTGTTAAAAAATATTTATGACGTGTCGTAAACCCTTATTTTTACAATGAATAATAAATAAATGCACCATTATGCCATTTTCCTACAAAAATGTTTTTGGTATGAAACTATTGAATAGCCTACCGTAATTAGTTTATTTTTAAGGGACGTTTCTATTGTGTTATTACATACGTTGTAACTTGCTACTTTAAAAATAATAGAAATAATAGATTCCTACTATGTAGAGAACTTTTAGTTTGTTTGTAAATTTGTTTAAAAAAAAAGGAATATCCTCCAATAAAATTTTATTACTATCATAATAATAAATTATTGTTCTGTATTATCATTATTCATCACCGTGGCAATAATAATGACTATAATGAGACTAGGTAAGGACAAACATCACAAATTGAATCGTTTAGTTTAAAATACACTCACAAAATAGGTAGGTACGTGTTCAGTGCGGACAACAAATAATTTTAGATGGTAGTCATAGATTAAATAAATACGGTGGTAAGTTCTTTAATCTGAGGTGGTAAGTGTACGTATATTTAATATACTATATTAAGTATATTACAATAATGGTAACCAAAGCATCATCATTGTAACATATAGGTCATGGTCTCCACAACGAGGGGCTGAAAGGGCTCTAGCCTGGGAGCCCGTGCTCAGGAGGAGCCCGGCGAGGCGAATCGACCAGATAAGTGAGATAAACACACATCACAAATTTGCTTTAATAGTAAAAAAAAGAATTTTCTTACAATACTATTATTTATAGTTATGTGGTTATACGAAACAATTCTTAATTGTTTATCAATACTCGACATCTCCATAATTCGTATGGATGTTTTAAAATATACAATAAAACACTAAATATACAGATTATTGTTACCCCGTACATACTGCCTTTATTCTTAGCGATAAGAAGGGGGCCCCACCAAAGATCCTAGCCTGGAGGCCAGCTTCACGATGTGGGGCCTATGGTATAGCTATATACATACACTACAATATTATTCCTTATAATGTTGAATATAGGTAGTGACATGACCCGGCTCAGGGCTAGCTCAATAATGCTACCGGGCCGTCACTGAGGAGACTAGTGATGAACTAGGAGAGGTGGATCTCCTTTGTAGTATCACAACCTTTGAATTCCCGAATAAAACTCTCAGCTGGTGTGGTGCCGAATTTATTCAGGTACTAGAGTTCACGGTCACACAATAAGGTTAACTGTCATTGTTCCCGTAATTAAATCTCATTAAAGTATCAGCAAACTATTTATTTGTTCACTATAGGATCTCTGTGAAATCTTTCACAAATTCCCAAAAAGTCACACCTAATTCAGAGAATGTATACGCAGATATTCTTTGGATATTTTTAATTCATGAAATATTTTCCCATAAGAAAGAAAATATAAATTATTCTTTGGTCACACAGTATTAGGTTTATAAAAGAATAGAATTATTTTATTGTTGTTATAAAGTTTATTTATGTTCACAGTGTATTTACAAATATTTATTTGTGTTTACAGACTTGTTTACAAAAGGTTTACTTAATGTTTACAAATTTATTTACTAAAATTTGTTTTTATGTTTACAAATTTATTTACTAAAACTTGTTTTATAATTATGTTTACTTAATAAAGTTTCAAAAATTTATTTTATAATCCCGAAAAGATTTGTAAAATTTATTATTACAGACTGAGTTTATTAATTTGTTTTTATAAAACAAATCCGATCGCGTAATTTATCTCGATTACGTCACCTCGTATGATGAGTAATGAAAAATAAAATTAATCCGCGAGCGCGTCACTATCGACAGATTAGGCCCCCATAGACGGACAGTTCTCGTAGCAGTTTGAACATGGCACAGACAATAACTGTTCAATAACTGTACGTTAGTGGACACACCACAGATCAGTTTAACTACCCCATTTAAAATCTGTCGAACTGTCAACAGACGTGCCCATATACGTACAGTTATTGTCTGTGGCAGATCAAGTGTCAAAAACTATGGAGGTTATGTTCGCCGAGATCATACACAGGGGTACCATGTGTTAAATTAGTTTTAAGTAGGGTATACTTGAACGAACGATTGATCTACGAATATTTTTACTTTGTTAGATTTATTATGATTACAATTTATTGTTTGTGTAAATATATGAACAGATTCTTTTATTTTGAATAAATTATTCATAGTATACTTATTGTTGTTTTAATAAAATTTAATTAAGATAAAATACATACGTATTGTTTTATTTAAATCAGGGTTATATACATTAAATTTGTGTAATATGTTTTATTCAATCACCAAAACAATTATTTACTTATTGGTTTTGAATAATATCTATTAATTTGGTACATATTATAACATTAACTTAATACTAAATTTACGTAAGTACATATTTCTTTTGTCTAGATTTATTTTACATCAAGTTTACATTTTATTTTTTTATTTACATTTAAGTAGTGGAAAATATTGTTTGCGGTACCTAGTTGACACCACAATATTCGTAATTATATAATATGAGTATCTCGCAAAAGAACTAACACGCAACAAAAATAATATACTTCTTACGAACGAACTATGACAGAACTGTCAAAATTTGCCGCCAAATCGCGCCAGCTACTCCTACTTTACGTTACCAGCATCTAACGTCAAACGAGAACTTTCGGCTAGTTGAAATTCCAACAGTTTTACAAAAACACGGGAGTGGGGGGTCGCTGGCAGTTTGAACATGGCACATATCTGAAAGGTCGAAAAGTGTCCGTCTATGGGCGCCGCAGATTATCTACCAAAGATAACTGTATAGTTATTAACTGGCATGTTCAACCTGTTACGAGAACTGTCCGTCTGTGGCCGGCAATACGTAGTATTCGTGCTACGTTTTAGCGGTCGACGTCACTACCGACAGATACGTGTTATTCGCGCTACGTTTTGCCCGTCGAAGGGGACTTACTGGTACGTATGAATCGCGAATGTACTGAGAACCGTGTCTCACAACTTGGCAGTGAGGACTGCTGCTTAGTAGGAGATCGCTGGTGAGAAGTGTAGAAACTAATAATTTTACGGGAAAAGTGGTCACCTTTTATACCCTTCGGATAGAGGTTTAACAGGAAACAGTCCGTAAGGGATAGCAGATGTATATCTTTCTCTCACGGGATAAATTTACATATATCTCCCGTTCCTGGCAACTTTCTAATAGAGATATCTTCTAATTAAATCGGGTTAAAATTACTCTACCTTATTTTCACAAAATAAAGTTTCAATAGGGGTGTTTCAAGCACCCTCTAGAACAAGTCCCTTAAATACGCCGTAGCGGTGACGTAAGCAAAATAGTTGATTTTATATGATTTTTCGTGTTCGAACGAAGGGGAAAGTTTCTAGCTTTCCATCGAGGTATCGGAATAAGTATTCGGGTACTAAATAAGGGAATGGCAGTCTTTAAACTTAAAATGTCAAAACGAAAGGTTGACACCCACGTACTAGTCCTTTCCACCACTCTTGGCCTTTTTAGGCCAATAGAATTTTACTAAGTTTTAATAAAACTATTTGGAGCCGCAGAAAACGTTTCATTCGATATTTACCTTTCGGACGAACATTATTACGTGAAAACACTATAATATTATACTTAACATTTCAACTTAAATATATAAATGCTTAATCCTAACAAGATGTTATTTACAAGCGACTACAAATTTATTTAGTCTTTAATAGTGGCTTTTCCATAGTAATCTAAACGTAACCTTGAATCTATTTTTATCTGGCAACTCAATACAGCCGGGCCGTAAATTTTAGTCGAACAGAATTCAGTTAAGGTTCAAGGTCACGCGTCAATTTGTGTTTTTAGTCGCAGTATTTGATTCTTTTATTTATCCAAGACGCGATTAAGATTTATTATTGTTTATGGGTAGAAACCCATCTGTACCAGAATCTTAAGTTTTTCCAATTGTTACTTTTACAATATTCATTATAGTTAGCGAGTTATAGCATTAACAAAATCTATAATTATAATTACGCGTCTATAGATATAGATACGCGTTTACAATATTTTTATAACGGTAGTTCGCCTTTATCTTGTGCTGATAAAATTAGTGTTAAAATTCTTTATTCATAATTATACAGTATATAAATTTATAAATATTCAATTTTCTTTTTCAATTTTCATACATTTCCATTATTGCTATAAAAATTATTGAAGCATGTACTTGCTAAATTTTACGTAAACAATCTCTCCCATAACTTATTTTCTAAGTTTAATGGAGATTTCCCGGAAATTATTTCCAAAATAACATCGCGCCAAATCTACGCGACGTGTCATTTCGAGGCCTGTGGTCACAGCGTTCCAATTACACTTGAGCAGTCTCGATCCTTGGGGGCGAAATTTTCTACGTAAAATTTTATTACATTTACAAAGAAAAGGTAAACAACATACATTTTACTTCCTAATACTAAACGATTACGCTAGTGGTTACCTGTTCATAGTCTTTTTGACCATTTCATTCTTGATTCTTCCATAGTTTAGAACCATGGGACTTATATATTCTGTTTGTACCTTGTCGTGAGGTTGTCGCACGGCTATTGAGAAGTAGAATTGACTACAAGGCTAGATTTGTATAGTTATGTCGTTAAACCATACTCCGCCATAAACACTAACTGAAGGTCGGCGTTTTTGTTCGTGTCAGTAGGTACCTACTGATTAATGACAATTTTATATTATTCTATAGGAATCGTGTTTAGCAACTCGAGTTGCACCTTCCGTCATGTTTTATCTTATATACGAGTAATTAATGATACTTCTTCTTCTACCCTGTCATGTCCTAATATTGGGGCATAGGGCAAGCATTGGCGCCACTTCCCTCGGTCCATCGCCATGCGCCTCCCGCCATGTCAGACCTGCAGCAAATAGGTCGCTTTTGTAGCACCGCTGCAGGGTGAGGGAGAGGCGGCCACGGCGATGGAACCCTTGAGGCTGTGCCACAAGGGTACGAAGTGCCGCACTCTTTGGCGGCATCCGGAATACGTGTCCCAGCCACGTAAATCGTCTCTTCGTGATAACTTCAATCACCGAAGGCTGCTGTGCTCACGAACTCGGGTATTTGTAACGCGGTCGTACCAATGTACCCCTAAGATTCGGCGGAGACATCGATTCTCAAAGCTCAAAAGCCGATAATTAATGATACACCATTGGTAATTTAAAATGCTATAATTACGTAGTTTGGTGATGATGGCTTGAAGCTTTTCTTAGAAGTAGGTATGGCCTAATGGCCCTTATGGTGGAGAAGGTTCAAAATAAATCTTTGAGGATCCTTTGTTTGAAGCTGTGTGGATGCCATCCATGGCTTTATCCGATTGATTTATCTTAAGAACGCTTACACACTGTGTTCAACCAAATCGCTTCGGATAATGGTATATTCCTCCTGCGTGAGAACGAGTTTATGTGAACGATTTATATATTCTTAGTTTTATAACTTCTTAAATAATTAAATGGCGTAATTAGCTCTATCGGTGTACAGATATGTACTGTATAAATTTTGTATTTACTCGTCTCTGTATAGCAGTGGCGAAGGGTGGAGGTAGGCTGTTAAGATCCGCCATAAATAGTGCACATTAAACTTTTTCAGACATACATATTTGTTTTCATTGAAATAAGACTACAATTTACAGATAGTGTTGGTTAGTTTTCAAAATTCAATTAAACCCTGAGAAAACAAGCCATAATAGATAATAGTCAAAAAATACATGTCTATTTATAAAATATCTAAAATTATGCAATTAAATCATACATAACTTTGAATATTTTATAAATAGAATAAAATTTTTTATTTATTATAGTTTGGTTTAGTCAGGGCTTAATGAATTAAAAAAAATAACCAACAATATGTGTAATATGTATTTTTAATCCAACGAAAACAAATAACTATGAATGAAAAAGTATCCACAATTTTGTCGTATTCCCCAAATTAGACCAAAACTATTATGGTTTCGTTTAGGCATGGTTTAATCGATTTTTAAAAACTAACTAACACCATCTGTAAATTGTAGTCTTAGTTCATTAAAAAAAAATACATATGACTAAAAAAGTTTAGTGTGCACTATTTATAGCGAATCTTAACAGCCTACCTCCACCCTTCGCCACTGCTGTATAGGTACTTACTATTTTTTCTAATAGTTGCTGCATCTATTTCTTTATTTTTAAACACTATTTTAATACTATTTCTTTGATTTTTTTAAAAATATTCTGTGCTCGTCTTGAATCTATAATCTGTAAAATTTGTTATATGTAAATTAATTTTTAATTTGAATCTTTATGGTAGGTATGTGGATATGTTGTTTTTTAAGTTTAATTAATTAACAAACTGAACTATCCCTAATGAGACAGTAATATAAGTTATAAGCAGTGACGAGTGGTGGTAGAAGTAACATGCCTGCTGATTATGGGTGCTAGATAAAGTAAGAGTAAAGAATAATAAATTCTTGACGGTATACTTTGTTGAGACGAGGTTCTTTCGCCTGCGGCGCTGACAATCCTTGCCCACTTGCTCAATATACATCCACGTAAGAAGTTCAAAGTTTATTGTTGCATTTATACATACAACGTACGTACGTATGTAAAGAAAAAAATTAAG
The DNA here is from genome assembly GCF_057557595.1 of Rhyacophila brunnea. NCBI lineage: Eukaryota > Metazoa > Arthropoda > Insecta > Trichoptera > Rhyacophilidae > Rhyacophila > Rhyacophila brunnea. The sequence continues at coordinate 407,178 of NW_028233361.1, forward strand.
CATACCGTTTTTTCGGAAAATTATAGAGCGTTCCTGTTCGTAAAATTTTCCATTTCGAGCACTGGTTTGGGCATAACCTGATAACTGCTTTTTTGGTCATTTTATGTTAAGAGTACAAATTGGGTCACTATAGTATTATCTTCCATTTGGTAATAACGCGATATCTATATTTCACCTAAAATGCTCAAAACGCTATTGTAATAATATGATGATATGTGAACAAACACAGTGGTTAGTTTGGTCAAAACATGACCAAAGACCTTATCATGGTTTGATCACTGATAAGTGACCTTATTTTCTTAATTAGTGAAATAATTGACAATCTAAGTATTGTCATATTCTTCTTCAGTTATTTATTTTCAAATGTTTTTTTCAATTTTAAACAAAAAAATGAACTGAAATTTATGTGGGCAATTCAAAGCTTAAAATGGCTCTCCTGTAAATTCAACATTTTGCAGTTAACAGGTTACGCCCAAACGACACCGAATCTTTCACAGTGATAATTTTGAATATCGATACCTACCGATAATTTTTTTTTTTTTTCGACCATGTCCGATCCTAATAGGATCATATGGGCCTCCACAGAGTAGAGGTTTGTATTAACAGATTTTGTTTTTACGAGAAATGGATGTCTGCCACTCGCTCAACCTATTAGGTCCATACCCTGACTCACACACAAATTGAAAAACAATATGTGTACTTGCCAGACCCAGGATTCGAACCTGAGACCCACGGCGTGATAGTCCAACGCTTAAGCCGCGCTGCCACCTTGGGTGATACCTGATAAAATATTATTCATAAAAAAATATTCGATAATAAGGAAGATTGATTTGCAGTTGCAAGATAGTAGTGGTTTTGTGTAATGTTTTTCTATTAGGTCTAATAACAAAAAAGTCTCTCTGCAATGAATTGTATCGATTTCCCCGTGACAGCGGCTATAAATGCAAATCAATGGGTGAATTGAATAATTATTTTAGCTTTACGAACTTATAATTATTATGAATTAATATTCTTGGTGTCTAGACTTAGACTCTAGATCTAGACCATAACATTGTAATATGGGGTGTCTATTTCCTAATCGTCTATATATTATGTCTACAATGTTTCCGATATTTGTGGTAATAATATTTACGTGTTTAAGCTTAATTAAATGAATTCTTGATTGGTTTCTATTTTCCATCATATGTATTATATTTTAAAATTAAAATAGACATTTTTGTTGACCGTTCATTAAAATAAAATATAAATTAAATAATGTTGACTGCATCATGAGTCGTCACATACATAACATGGAAACACCTTAGATAACAAATTTATGACCTGATTTAATTTCCCGTCGGAAACCTAAAGATAATCAGTTCTAGATTGAAAATAGTAGGTAGGTATCTACTAATAAAACAAAATCGTAATTTATTCACACTTCAATCGCTATGTCTCTTGTGTCATGATAAAAACTATTCAAACTTCGGCGAGCGTTCACCAAATAATACCTTTTTTAGAAAAACCTAGTGACCTTTATTACTTTATCGAGACAAACCGACTGAAAAAATAAAGGGACACTCCGTTTGAGAAATAAAATATTTAATAAGGCTTTCCGAATAATATTTCAAATAAATAAGTAAAAACATCTCAAATCAGTGACCAAGTGGCCAGTTCACCTCCAGAATTATTCTAGTTTGGGGAGTTTTTTCTAACTAATATTTAGAATAATATTGAATAATGCATAATAATTATTAATAACATAATATTCAAGTGTAAAACTGTGTCCCAACGATTTCAGTGATCAGAAGTGACGAACGGATAGAAAACCTAACTCTCCCTACCTCGTCAATGCGAAACCTCAATTTTATTTCTCAAAAGTTTGCCATAATGCATTGAGCCCTTTACAAATACTCCTAACATGTTGGTGTCAATGGTAATATATCTACCATCTCCACGTATAGGAAATTTCAGACCCTGTATTTCCTTTTTTTACTCAAAAATTGAAAATGATTGTGAATTACCTACCTTTTAATTAAATTATAGTAAATTACGTACCTTCACAAAAGCCTCCCCCCAATCAAATGTCAAAATGAAGCAATGCAGAGCATTCTCACTCAGGATCCTACAAAAAGGTTATGAATATTAACTAGAAAAAAAATTAAAAAATGCGGCGTTGGGCGTAACTTGAACCTGCATCCATTGATCCATTGGATTAGCACCAATGTGCATTTACCAATCCAGATAATATCTTTTATAGCTTTTATCCTTTTTATAATATGTACCTTACATACTTTCTATGTACCGCATTTCTTTTTTTTCTAGTACCTAGTTATGTGGAGGTGTTCGCAAATTATGTATTTTCAATAAACTTCCATAACGAATTATAATTGGTTAAAATATAAAGAGTAGTTTACATTTTATTGCATCTTTTTAATTTTGAGATATCGGTCATTTAGTGTGTTATCTTTTTTTTGATTTTGTCAGGTTTTGGAAGTTAAAGATAGATCATTATACTTATATTAACGCTTTCGCTGCTGAAGAGATAATGAGATTTTAATTGCCCCCTTTAAAATGCACGTTAATTACATCGATCGGCCGCCTGGTCATTACGCGCCGTGTGCGTCTTCCGCGTCAAAAGTATTAAAAACTAAAATATTTTTTGTATCGATTATGACTATTGTGACTTTGCAGACGTCACCAACGGGCTAATTAACAATCATAATTAGTGGAGAGGTTTTTCTCTCGCGGGCAACACTAAAATCCTGCGGTTGGCACTTCAAGCTTCCGGGTTGGATAAGTGGTGGGGGGATCGATGTCAGGCGATCGAATTTTGTTTGGATCCAGTGTTGCCAACCGTACTATAATTATAGTATTTGTACTATAATTTTGGTCCGCGTACTATGTACGACATAAAACAAGTATAGTACGCCCAAAATACTATAATTCGTCGCCATAGATGTCAAGGGAGCGAGTCCACAAAATCATAATGCTGAGAAACAGGCAGTGACGTCCCTAGACAAAATCCCGCCCCTTAGCAGCGTCAAAATGCCGCCCCATTTTTTATCATCCTTTCATTACTCCAATATCTAAGAAATGTGTTGTATCAAGCATGGCCCTCGTATCCTGAAGCGGACCCCCAGGCTAGGATCTTTGGCAGCCCCCCTACCTATCGCTAAGGATAAAGGCAGTGTGACGCTCTACAGTAATGTTTTCCAAATGATGTACGCGTTAAAATTTATGTGTATATTTAGTGTTTTTTTGTAAATTTTAATACACCTATTTGAATTATGGAGTTTTTGAGTATCGCTACACAATTATAAATTGTATTGTACAACCACATAATTTTAAATAATAACATTAGTGAAGAAAATAGCACCGCAGGCGAATTTTTTGCTATTCGAGCAAATTTGTTGTATGTGTTTATTTCACTTATCGAGCCCGGGACCCAGGCTAGAGCCCTGTCAGCCCCCCCTTGTGGGGGGCATGGTATGGATGGATACATTACTAACAAAATATATACCTACCACTAAGCTGGATCATACAAAATTAAATTTAGATATTAATAAATAAATAAGCGAATAAATATAATATTAGTTAAACACTTACCCAAATCACCAGAGTCTGAGATGCCATTTGGTTGATATATCTGACACATTTAGTATGTATCTGTATGTAATACCTAAACAGACGTAATATTTTTACACCATCAATAAGGTATTGTTATTCACAGCACGATAAATACGATATAATTTAGGTAGGTACCTACTAGTGTACATTTTTATTACAATTAGCTGGTACTTAACGTAAATACCTATTATATGCATATGATTATGTCAAATGTCAATGGATTAATAATCATTATGAATATCTATTTTGCAATAGGTACATCCAGCAACTTTTAAATCTCGGGAGTGACTAGCAAAAATATTTGGATAAATTAAAAAATACGGAAGTATGTACCTACCTATAAATCTCTACCACAATTTTCCTTGCTTCTTCACCAACGTTGAAATCTATATACCTAGTAATTATTTTGTTTCAATACCTACATTCGTCGCTTGTTCGGCGCCACCTATGGCGCGACATAATTGGTTTTTGCGCACATACCTACATAATATCACTATTATGAAAGGAACTATTTAATCTGAGTAAATGACATTATATTATTATGACTGATTTATTATGGTTTTTTGGTGTTTTACATTTATCATAATATTCATAATGTGTCTACGCGCCAAGAGTAGTAAAAAATATTTTTTTATTGGCATTGTATACGAAACGAGAGCAGTCAAAAATAATACAAAAATTCTTCGAGAAGCGTGGTGACATCATACTAAAATCTGTACTGTAGTAAGTACTGGATAAAAAAAAATCCGGAAAAAAACATCTCCAACGCTCTGGTTATAATATAACTAATATTAAAATATAACTATATTATATATAATAATATATTTATATAATTTCTATATAATACCAAATAATTCTCCTCAATTTGCCGCCCTTAGAGTATCTGCCGCCCCCAAGCGACGCTCAATCTGCCTACCCCCACGGGACGTCACTGGAAACAGGCATGCAAAGATTTTGTGTGACAAATAAAAATGACATTTTTTTATTAATTTTTTTTGTTTTTAAAGATATAACTGTGAAACTTGGAACATATAATACAATTTGTGGTGTTACCTTTTTATTTTTTGTACAAATAACTTAAAAAAATAGTATCTTAGAAGTTATTTGTGTTGACCTCTTGACCACTGAATATTGAAATGTACAAAAAATGTAGTCAAAGGAGTTTTGTGGCTTAAATCCATTGAACACTGCATCTTTGATGAATTTAAAATGCTTTTGTATACATAACTCATTTTTGCCATATTTGTGACTTGGCTCCCTTGACATCTACGGCGACGAATTTTGAATATCGGAAAAAATATGTAAAAAGTAATAAAATTTCGATATTTCCGTTCTATAAATTGGTGCAAAGTACTATAATTTCGCAATATAAGAAAATTTGGAGAACCTCTAAAATAAATTGCTCGAAAAACTTAAAAAAAAAATGGTATTAAATGGTTTAAAATCAAAGAGATTGAGTCAATCTCTTTGTTTAAAATGGTATTTCTTGAATTCTTCTGTCAGGGTTTTTGATCGGAAGAGGTACCTACCTACATAAAAATGTGTCTCGGGGTTTCTCAAATTCTCCGTTATTTTTTTCTGAGAAACAAAAAAACCTATACATTTTCAACATATGACATCGCGTACTATACTTTTCCCCCAAATACTACAATTTTGGAGGCTCTGTACTATAATTCCACTTTGAAAATATGGCACCACTGTTTGGATCTCCTCCTTTTTTCTGGTTGACCCTTGGGAACGAGAGGACGTTGGGAGGAGCGATTCCCGCTTGGCAATTTGCCAAGCGGCTGTAAATACATTTCAATTTCATTTTTTTAGTATTAATTAATTTTAAGTTTTTGTTTTAATTATAACCTCACTCACATGTGGATATTTTGGTTTAAGTTTAAGTTAGTTGCTGAGAACTTATTGTGTTAATATTTTAGTTTGCAGACGCTGATATTGTGTCTTTTGTATAACGTAAATATTTATGTATTTTAACATCGTCGTTTATGAACGATGGTGATTTTTCTATGGCCTCATGTCGCCATTTTTGTACCATTGACTTTTAATTACATTTTCTTTTAATACAGTGAGGTTAAAATTATCACGGTGTTTCATTTAATTTAATTGTATCCCATAATATTATGTTCTTCTATGTTCTTTTCTTTCATAGAAAAGGCTTTGGCGTCCAATAGAGTCAAGTTTTCAGTGCTCGCAATTAACTCCTGCAGCGGTATGGTAGACATTATCCATCGAATACCAATTGATTTCGATGGTCCTTTCCGTAACAGGATTGGAATTCATCAGAGAGATAGTGTGGAAACCCAGTACCCTGAGCTAGCGGTGCCTGTTATCCACATAGCTTGGATAACAGTGTTGAATGGTGGTCGGATGTTATTTTTTTCATTTAACATTTGGCGCTTCAACGCGGTCTCTCTGATGAATATATATCGTAAGATTTTATCATATCGTTGCAGTTATTTTTACTATTATATCCGCATGTGAAAGTATTTTTGTATTAACATGTAATGGCATTATTTTATCCACATGTGAAACTCTAGTTATATTTAGCTATAAATGAAATATCTTAAAGTCAGTGTGAAACAATGTGTTGTTTCGATTTTGTGTCACCCATTTTAAATGCGGTGCGCGACGAGCAACCCAAGCAATTTTGATTCTTGTGGCAATTCGCATGAACGGAGCGCATGTTTCGATTACGGCGCGAAATCATCATTATTTTTTTGTGCCTTTCAAACAATACGGATGCATTTTTTCGTACTGTTTTTCAAAAAACCACGCGGTTTTCATTTTGACCACGAGAAGTTGGAAAGTGTGTGTTGGATTTCGTTGCTTGATAAACGGCCATTTTGCATTCGGCTCAGATCCGAAAATTGCAAATCCAACTTTATCAAATATATCCTTCACATCTTTTCAAATGTATTGTTGAATTGTGTAATGCTTTGTTGTTTCCAATCAAATGTCATAGCTAGATTCGTTTGATTGAAAACGGGCGTTGGCGAAATTTCGAACCGGCATTTGCGGGTTGAAGCTGGAAGAGGGTCTTTTCATCTTGGCACGTGGCGACGACATTCGGAGACTTCAAGCAAACTTCCGCTGCGATCTTCTTCGTGGACATAGGAGATTCATCGAAAACATCCCCACGAAGCTGATGGCAGACATTGGACATTTTCGGTAGAAGCCCATGCAGAGAAACAAAACCACGCTCGCAAACCAAAGATGAAAACATCCCCACGAAGCTGATGGCAGACATTGGACGTTTCCGATAGAAGCCCGTGCAGAGAAACAAAACCACGCTCGCAAATCAAAGATAAGTACCTATTTTGATAACAATTTGTGCTGTTTTTCGAGATTTCAAATTCATAAATTATTAACGCTAGAATATCTTCTCAATAATTTCACCATTTCCATCTAGTGAGGGTCAGGCTTTCTTCGAATTCCGAAAAGTTAACGTTCCCAGTGAGTGGCTTAATATTTAATAATAATTTGATAATTTTAAAATTTAAATTCGCAACAAAAATTTTTTCATGTTCGGTGGCGCTCAGCTCAAGTTTTTCGCTTAGAATACGTGACAAATCAATCAACACAAAATATCACGCTTGACACTCACGCATAAGAGGCTCACGAAATATTTTTTTTGTTAGTTCGTCTGTGCAGCGACAATTATTATTTGAAATTGAGTCATGGTTTTTAATACATAGTTAATTACATTTGTGATTCGTGATTAATTCAGATTCAATTTCAATTTAAGTATAACTCATTATACTACTAGATAGTTGAGAGTTGAATTTTTTTTTCACAGATAGATCTGTGGTTTGTTCATCTAACTATTATTGTGGTGAACTAGAAAAAGCGTTACATTTATGAGATGTAAAGCTCTTTCAATTTTAAGAATATCCATTAACGTCTGTTCACGACTTTTTCACACGAATTGAGATGTTGGAGATTCGGGATCTTCCGTCTTCCAACATGTTAGTTTAGGTACTTTTTAAAGTCCTAGAATGATGGAGCGCTGGGGTGGTTTCGTTTTATAGAGAGAGGTTAGCACTTGGGTACAATTCCAAGAGGCGTGATAGTTCAATTTGAGACGCCAAGCTTAACTTCTTCTTTAGTTAAAGACTTATTAGTCTGGCGATCAATTTTAGAATGGCCGCACAGTTCTCCTAACCTACAAAAGTAAAAAGGCTTACACGATCTTTCAGTGTAAGTCATTCAGTAGCTTACCTGATTGCATTTCAATTCGCATCAGGATACCGTTTAACATGCTAAGAGGATTCTTATAATTTGTTAAGACTTAGGTCTACGCCCGTTCATATTTTCTACTATTTAAGGATTTTGTGTTTGTCACTCCTTAAGTATAGACTTCTAGAAATATTAAGTCAACTGACTGATTATTTCCACTTCCTAAAATGTTGTCATTTTGACATGAGTCCTTGGTCGTTCAGTTACGATCAAGGAGGCTTTTTTTATCTTACTTCCTCTTTAGCATGTATGTTCCATAATTGTGGAACACCTCATTGTGTGAACAATGTGTTCGCACGACTCAATGATTCCATATGGACAGCGAATGCAAGATTGCTTCTGCATTCAGCTGTTTATGTCCATGGTTGGTATAATATTCCAATCATCTGACGAGTTGTGAACGGAGTAATCGTGGTGTATTTTCATAATCACAGTGCGCGAACACTGATTTGATTTTCTTTCACACCATCGATTGCTTCATTTATACACCATAGACCGGCCTACTTAGTTAGTGCCGTTGTCTTGTGTCTCGTCTTTACAAATCGGCATCGCAGCTGATTTCTGATTTGTAAAGGCAAGACAAATGTATTCCTTACACAGAAGTTCCTGTGAGATAAGCGCTTTTTCTGCTTATCTTTTGACGACTGAAGGGGTGATAATATGTGATATCACATATGCTAGATGATTATATCATCCAGCGTTTCATTTTGCGCTCTGTGTCACACTGACATACGCAAACTTCGATATGTTAATACATATTTTTGTAAGTACAAATATTACATTCCTGTGATAATCAATGTGATATAATTTCATGTTAGATTAAAATGTGTAATATATTTAGGATTACATTAGGTTAACTTGTGCTGTTTTTCTAGTGCACCACACAATGTTAAAGATTAAGCTTTATGTTATATTAACAGTCAAATAGTTTAATGTATATAAAAAATGTTATATAAATATCTTTCACTGTGAAAGTATTTTGACACATGTCAATTAGTTAATTGCCAAAGCTTTTAAATGCAAGATGCATTGATCTATTTGCAATATAGAAGAATATATTTGATTAAATTGTCAAATACAAGAAAATAATCTATTTGATTTCAATTCATGTAGGATCGTGATAGGTTTATCACCTTACATTGTTGTAAAGCAGTTTCATTTACTGTCTTTGTATACATAAAATTGTTTTAAGTTTCAGTCGCTGTATTCTATTGTACGTGTTGTCTGATGCTGGGACGTCGTGCGGAGTGCAGTTGCTGTCGAGGTCAACAGGAGTTTGTCTGCGAGTGACCATCGGCATGCCAGCCGCATTTGTACGCTCCACCTCCTGGTGACTTTGGCACACTGCAGTCCGAAGCGGTGGTTCACGAGTCCAATAGAGTTAAGTGTTTTAAATTGTAATGTTACCTAGTTATTGTAAGCGGTGAGCTTGTGTGTGGACCTCCACAATGATGTTTTCAGTTTCTTCTGAAAAAGAATATCCGTTTCTTCCTTATAAGAAACGTATAATTGTTGCTAGTTTGCGACACATCTTAGATAGCCGCTGAGGGCGACATACAGTCTCTCAGTTGTGCGTGTCAGATCTTAAGTCTGATACATCCAGTTCAAAATGGATGGGTTGATTATCTACTGACTCACGCAGAGTGAAGTGCCTTGCATTGGCCAAGAACTCTGGTGGAGTCTGGTTTGTGAGTGGAGATGACCGCAAGTTTGATATTTGTTTTATTTTAATAATAGTAAATATAAGAGAATTGCAGTTGTGCGAAAGCCAACGAAATGGGATTCATGCTTATGAATTATGCTTGGTAATTTGCTAATCGTGTGCATGGCGTTAAAGTTTGGTTCATGCAAACGATTGACAGACGACCCAGCTGGGAAAAGCAGTGTCCTGTGCTTGGGTCTGAATTTTGTAGTGTTTTTTTTAATTTTTTTGTAGTAATTGAGACCATCAAGTACTCGTTGATTGATCTTGAGGGGTTTCGTACCAGCAGCTCTGAGCAGAGGTCCCAGATGCAATCTCTAACATAGCATAGTAAACTAAGTTTGGTTCAACGAGACTTGAACAAACAGGGGTGCCTAACCTGCATTTTCTAGAGGCTTGTAGCATCATTTATTTCAGAAAACAGCTTAGCATAAAGATCGGGCAATAAGATGATGTCAATCGACACATCGCAAAATTGTATCCTAAATTCAGATACAAGTCTAAAGGAGGCTCGCGTCAGTGGCAAACCTGAGCAAACTCTGTTTAAATTCTTGGTAATGTCATGTTGTTCATAGGTGTTGCGCAACCCATGCGCATTAGCATAAAATCATTTTAGTTATAAGAAGCGCCAGGGGAGCGTACGCTCGAAGAACGCATGAAGAACTCTCAGCTTGTCTGGAGGGACTTCGCAGTGTTTGGGGCGGAGTAATTTATAAAACTAGCATGTAAGCACACACATCACAGGAGTAGCGTAGTCTCGAAGAATGAGCCTTGGCTGCTGTCGGAGTCCCCACCATACAACGCTGATTGCAGTTCATAGGGTATAGAGTCATGCGATTAAAGTAACAATATAAAGCTTCCGCGCGATTAATCGGAGATATCTATTCATGTATAAAATATTTAAGCCTACGTGGCATTAGGACTTTATTGTATTGTAGTTTTCTTGCAGGGAAAGGTTTGGGAGAGTCGCCCGCGACCACCGTTTTCAGCTGCATCACATTTCTTGTGTTTCTCTAGAACAAATCCCTCTTACTGTTTTTGCTTAGGAAGCAACAGTAAGAAAGCATGATGAGTTAGCAACATCTTGCATATTTCAATATTTAATATTAAGATTTAAGGTAAGCTTGGGCTTCACCCATGCCGCAATACCAAGGAATGGTCGCTCCACAAGCAAACGAGCATGATTTGTTGTAGCTTGCTTAAGCATAACAGTCTAAGACGGGGAGCCTTTGCTCTCAAATAATCAATCTAGTGCATGGGCACGAACTTTTGTAGTTGATTAAATATATATTTTTGTTGGGAGGCGACACTTTCGCCTGAGAGAATTTCTATCGTCCGTTGTACGATGAAGTTTTCAGGCAGTCGGATTGATGCGCGAACATAAATCTGACTGCCTGCCAACTGAAACAATTTGGTCGTTCGATCGACCGAATCTCTTGACATTGTTTGGGAGAATTATGTCCCAGTTATTATTGTAAAGCTATATTTTGCTTAACGATATTGTAAATTTCTTGTTTTAAAAGAAAATTATTATTGATTTAAACTCAGTAATAGGGGTTCACATACAAGGCCAGCGCAAGGTGACAATAGCATAAGCAATATTGTATTTAGGTGTTAGTAAACCCTCATTGTTCGAGGATGCGCAATAAGTTTCTTGTATGCTCAATATTTACCTGAATGGTCATGTTAGTTTCATTTAATTATATATAGGTTAAGTTAAAATGCAAATTTAAAAAAGGCGAATGTTTTAACACAAGGTTAACTGAGGAGGCAAGAAGGAATCAAGGAGTGCCAAGGCAGTCTCATCCAGAAAAGGATCCAGAAGACTCTTGGATCAGCGGATCGACTGCTTCGCCCCGTCACCACTTTTCACCCGGACCAAACTTCCACCGAACCCAGTTGGTTGTCCTGCGCCACCAGTGATGTCCCGTGGGGCTAGGCAGATTGAGCGTCGCTTGGGGGCGGCAGTTACTCGAAGAGCGGCAAATCGAGGAGAATCTTTTGGAATAAGATAGAAATAGCTACCTAAACTTAGTAATAACGAAAATATCATACAAAAATTCAGCTCACTGATTTTGTCGGGCTCGCAACATCTAGTTTACTTCCGTTGCCCTTCTACGTCCTTGGTGACCAAAAACAACACGTGCAGATTTGCGAGTAATTAGTCTGATATTTTGTTAGTAATGTATCCATACAATACATTTCCTAGATATTGGATTCATGAAAGGATGATAAAAAATACTTTATAAAAAATGTGGCGGTATTTTGGCGCTGCCTAGGGGCGGCATTTTATCTAGGGACGTCACTGTGCGCCACTGAGGGACCCGCTTTCAAGAAAACGAGACACCCTTCCTTCATTCAAGAGGAGACAGTCCGCCATGAGAAGACCCAAGGAATGCTGTGGTCACAAACAAATTGACTCTTGCGGCGTCAATTTCTCCCGACTGATGGGGTATTGTGACGTTGCAGACGTCACCAACGGGCTAATTAACAATCATAATTAGTGGAGAGGTTTTTCTCTCGCGGGCAACACTAAAATCCTGCGGTTGGCACTTCAAGCTTCCGGGTTGGATAAGTGGTGGGGGGATCGATGTCAGGCGATCGAATTTTGTTTGGATCTCCTCCTTTTTTCTGGTTGACCCTTGGGAACGAGAGGACGTTGGGAGGAGCGATTCCCGCTTGGCAATTTGCCAAGCGGCTGTAAATACATTTCAATTTCATTTTTTTAGTATTAATTAATTTTAAGTTTTTGTTTTAATTATAACCTCACTCACATGTGGATATTTTGGTTTAAGTTTAAGTTAGTTGCTGAGAACTTATTGTGTTAATATTTTAGTTAGCAGACGCTGATATTGTGTCTTTTGTATAACGTAAATATTTATGTATTTTAACATCGTCGTTTATGAACGATGGTGTTTTTTCTATGGCCTCATGTCGCCATTTTTGTACCATTGACTTTTAATTACATTTTCTTTAAATACAGTGAGGTTAAAATTATCACGGTGTTTCATTTAATTTAATTGTATCCCATAATATTATTATGTTCTTTTATGTTCTTTTCTTTCATAGAAAAGGCTTTGGCGTCCAATAGAGTCAAGTTTTCAGTGCTCGCAATTAACTCCTGCAGCGGTATGGTAGACATTATCCATCGAATACCAATTGATTTCGATGGTCCTTTCCGTAACAGGATTGGAATTCATCAGAGAGATAGTGTGGAAACCCAGTACCCTGAGCTAGCGGTGCCTGTTATCCACATAGCTTGGATAACAGTGTTGAATGGTGGTCGGATGTTATTTTTCATTTAACACTATAATATCTACTTCTTTACATTGTCCATTATGATATCATTTATTGTTTTATAATATTATTATATTGATGAATGTTTAGTATCATAATATTATTTTTATTATTAAACTGGCGCTAGGGGCCGTTCAGGTCCATGGCCGACTGCACAACGTTTCTCCAGGAATCTCTGTCCAGCGCTCTCTCGTCCCAGTTGACTATCCCCAGCCTTTCCGCATCCATTTGAAGCTGGTGTGCCTTTGTAAATCCTATAGAGAGTTCTAGATCTTAATATTATGTACGAATAATATTGGTTGGCAACTACTTATACATTTTTTAATGTTTTCGGATTTTTTTATTTTGTCTAGATGAAATATTTTTTTTGTAATCCATTAGATTAATAACGACTGTGGTGGTAAATTCATTTTGCGGGTACTATATCTGCCTTAAATTAGACCAATGAGCACAAAAAACAATCTTATAAAATAAGAAACTGCTCATAATATTATGTTACTCGAAGTTTCATTACCAATTGGATTAAAAATATTTGTGGTACATATTATAATTAGTATGACAGAATATACTATTAAATATACCTAAGTAGGTATTAGCTTACTAATGTTATGTTCTTGGGTACTACTCTAAATTTGACCAATGGGTCAAAAAACGAATCTTGTGAAATGAGAAATTTGTAACAATTGATACGAGGTAAGAATAATATTTTGTGAAATAGGTAGGTTTATACCTAAGTGTTACTGTACATCACTTGAGAAGTGTTGCTGTTGGAGGAAGATAAGCGATTGCCAACCAAAAAAAGATCATATTTTGACATTCATACTTATTCTTCTTGGTCGTTCCCTAATGACTGTGGATCATGGCCACCTCGAAACTCAGTCATTATCTGAGTTAGTGAAGACACCAAGACTCTCCAACCCTCTCGGACCTCTTCTCTTAAGGCAGAGCAAAGGCTGCCCCCACCGCAACTTGCTAAATTGATTTTTTGGCTGTCGCTGTGTGAACTTTCTTTTACTTACTTCTTTCCATAAAATTATCAGGTAATTGCAGAAGCCATCCTCAAGAGTCAATATGGTAATGAGGATACTGGAGAAATAATAAATCAATCTATGTATATCTTTTACCTTCATTACAGATTAGACATGTTTGACGATCAATAAATAAATTCGACATTCGTTTATGATTTACAAAGTTAGGAGTGTAAAAATAATAATATTGAACAAGCGGATATTATGATATTTTAGACAAGGTTCTGGGATAGATTTTGTATACCTATATACTATGAAAGACGTAGTATTTTTGTGATTCGTCTAAGTGAGACTCACTTCCTAACTTTGTATTTCATTATTTTGTGTTCCTCCCTGTAACGATACCTACACTCAAATATAAAATATAAAATCCATAAAATGTATGATGCCTTGGCCCTGATGAGAATAGTTCATTTATGAGTGAATGATGTAAACATGATAAAATAAAATAATATACCAGATTTTTAAGAAAAATGTAAAGGATTAAGAGTTTCGGGTATCTTAGGGAGACTTACATCTGAACAATATGTAGCTTCCAATGAAAATTCTATCCATGTCATTTTTACAAACTATCTGTAGTCATTCTGGATATTAAAATTTTATAATGGTATAACATATTATTTAATACAATTAAAACTTTTTACTGTCAACGTAGTCGATTTAAAAAATGAATACTTCTTAACGCCTTATTTTGCAACCTCATCAGACGTCCATGAATATAGCACCACCCAAAATTACGTTTTGTCAATATTTTATTTGTCAATTGATAATTATTATAATAAATAAACGAGCGCAATGCCTTTAATTTCAGTGGTAGATAAAATCATATTGTCAACTATATTTTTGAAACTGCACATTGGGGATTTTATGTTCCGATTTGTCATCGATATATTATAATTATCTTTTATGATGGTTTCATAATCTAATGCTATTATTATCTTAAGATCCATTCTTTCTCATTTAATAAAATGCGATAATTAAAGATAACATATAAATTGACTTAATTTTCTTACTCTGTATTATTTAACAAGATTATTAGTATATAAATTCTACTGTTTCATTTCAGTAACGTAAATGTGATTGATTTTCGGTTGCTCTAATTGCTGACCTCCCCCCAACAGACACTCATCATCACTAATGTATAGCTACCTATGTATTATGTATTGTATTGTGGAAAATGCTAGATAATTTAGCAGTGAAATATAAAAAAAAGTTTAATAATAATCAATATAAGTAAGTACCGACTATATTTTTAGTCCAAATGCTTAACCAAAAAAATATTGACGTTTCTGTATGGTATATGTGAAAATGTGTTTTGTTTAATATAATGGAATAGTTTATCGAAAAAATAAAATGAGTATCCTTTACAATGCGTTTTATTTACTTATCCTTTCCAGCACATTAATATAATTTGACTCGGGATTAAACCAAACAGAATGTTGTCAGAAATAAAATAAATATAGTATAAAGAAGAGGAACCTACAACTTAACCATTGAATTCAAACAACATTAAATAGTATATTCTAGTACCTATTTTTTTTTAAACGATTGTAAGAAAAGTGATGCACAACTGATTTTTAAGAGTTGGCATAATAATTAATTTTCTTTTTTACCACCCATAGAAAAAAATTATGACTATCCAACTTATCCAAAAATAACAAGAAAATCCGTAACTTCGTCATAAATTATTAATTCCATACTTAATTACTGTATTATTAAAGTACTTTTTTAAAAGGGTGCAATGAATGTTATCCTGGTTAGTAAGTACCCACTCATTAATTTCAATTCTCTTATTTTTCTTCGCCTCATTAATATTCGTCCATATATTATATCTAAGACCAATTGAATTAATTCCATTTCCTTCTACAATTCCACAACTTATCTACTACCCAATTATTGACCACTCAAAAATACAGAAAAACATTATTATTATTATCGACTCGTGTTGTGTATAATCATGTAATGACATACAACTTATATTATTACTATTTTTATCATTCAACTACAAAAGCTAGTGCGAAATATTTTTTGACTTTATTATTAATAGAATTAACAAAAAAATAACATAACAACAAATACGCAATATTAAACTACCGCACACTCTTCATATCGATTTCACTAAACACGAAGACCTCATTTATGTTAACCACATAAATAATTTATTAGAACTTATCACTATAATATACCTACTTACTTATATAATTAAAACTAAAAGAACTTTTCTGCCAAAATTTGGCATGTATATGAAAAAAGTATTCTTTCTCTTACAATGAATAATTAAGTGAATACAACTGAAATAGTTAACGGCCCACGTGCTCGTCGTAGGTCAAAATTGAGTTTTTATTGTATTTTCAAACCATGATCCTGGACACTCCTTAAACGTTGTAGATAATCTATATATCTAATTTTGAAGCCTTATTATCCTTTATAGTTATTTTAAACATGTAATGACTGCATAAAGTATTTTTGTTACATAAAATAGTATTCTTTTAAACCTCTCGCTCTAATGTTTTAGAATATAGTCATATTTCGGTACATAACTGTGCAGTGGTGTTAAGATTTTTTACGTTTATTAATTTTTGAACGCATTTATGAAACTATTAGTATAATTTATTACGAGATAATTTTTGTAAAATATTCACGATAAAAAATTATATTGATAATCTCTGTGATCCCAAATTTTACAAGAATTAGGCATTTTATTATTCAAAAAATCGGCAAGATTAACACATTTGAAAATGATTTTAAAGATACTTATTATAAGCTATGTCTTTGACCATTCAAGTGTGATAAACATCTTATGAATAATGATTGCTTTATAATAATTATTGACCTAATAATAAGGTAGTGTTTCTTTGAAATACGCCATTTCTTTTGTCATTCCCCAGTGATTAAGCTACAACATACGGCCGTAGCCATAAATTGACAAACTATAATTGAAGTAGGGAGTAAAATGATATTAACGCGCGTGTTTCACAAAAAGCTTCGTATATTTCCGCTAGGTTTTCTGGTGGCATGCGTCTCCCCCTTAAAAACCAGATGTGGCTGAAGAAGAATATAGAAATATGGTTAGACACTGTGGTAAAGTTGTAGATTTAGAAAATTGTATTCGTAATAAATAAATAATAGGTACATACTAGCAGAGATAGCTGTCTCGTTGCAACCTGACAGCTTGGCGTCCTAATGATACGGTGTTGGATTTTAATAAAATTGTGAAATAAATCCAATAAACGTTATAATATGCTTCGTTAGAGTCGTAGTTTTCCACTTGTTTCTACTTGATAGTTTAACTATAGCAATGAATTGAACAGGGAAAAGTAAAATAAACTTGGAGATGCCTTCATCTAGCAGTGGATTGATCTAGGTTTATGATGATAATGATGAAATAAATATGAATATAATTTCAACAATTTTGACAAAGAATAAATGGAATTAGCTTAGAAAGGCTTCATCTGGCAGTCGATTTATCTAGCTAAACTAATGATGACAATGGTGATTCAAATATGTAATTATGTAAAGTTAAAGAAAGAGAAATACCTTGGTGAGGGCTTCATCTATTAGTGGATTGATGTAGGCTGATGATAATATAGACAGGTAGGTACATTTATATTATATAACCAAATTCGATCAATATAGCAATGCGTAGGAATTTAATTTACTAAGGAGGCCTATAATGTCCAGCAGTGGATGAAAAATTCAGGCTGATAATATAAATAGTATAATATATAAGTAGGTACATATTTTTTTTCGATAAGATAAAAAAAATATAGCCATTCGTAAGACCGTGAATAGTGAAATCACCTTATGGCCTTAAGGAGAACATCATTTAGGAATGGATTTTATTTAGGCTGGTGACGACAAAGTATCTTTATTATTATATCACCAATTATTGTTGAATGGCTTTTAAATATTTTTGGGTTATATTAGCTATTTAAATTTAAATAATTTTCACTGGTTCCAAAAAAAATCAGCCAATTATTATTAACAGCCATAATATAAAAAAAAATCGAACAATATGTATTATGGTGATGCCATCTCCAATATCAAAATTATTATAAATATAGCAATTCGTACAACCGAGAACAGCAAAACCAGCTTAAGGAGGATTTTATTTAGGAAATGGATTGATTTAAGCTGTTGAGGACAATGATACTAGTGTACTTTTTCAGGGTACTGTAATATTTCACGACTCTCTTGAAAAACTTATACGATGACGTAATCGACTACCCTCTCCAGTTTAAGAAGCATTGGCCACTAAGGCGTTGTCCTCAGTTTTATATAATACATCTGATATACATATATATCTTGCATTGTATATAATTTAATATGTTATACAATGAAAAAAATATTTATAAATGACGATAAAGCTTTACTGTCAGATATATCTTATAAAACTGAGAACTAACTATACCTATATATTTTATACTATACTTATATATTTGATAATTTAAAAAAAATGACAACTTCTATTAAGAAGAACAAACAGCATCGGATAACAGGTATGTCATTTTTCTTTTCCAATATATTTTGCTGAATATGTATAATAAAATAACTGAAAAACGCTACGCCGTGAAGCCAGGAGTATTAATACTAAACTGTTATAATAAATATTTAATGGTGTTAACTGCCAATGCTTCATGAAAATACATTGGAGGTATTAATTAAAATAAAAAACACATTATGTACATTGTACATAATTCTTTTTCCTCTGTCTCATCAGTTCATAATGTCCCAATGCAGCAGACAACATCGATCCTGAGTATTAGAAAACTTTCTGGAATAGGTACTACCTACATATTGTGTTTTTGGTCTAATTAACGCTGTGATATTTAATTAAGAATGTTAATATTTAATATCCTATATGTTCAGAAAACTGTGATGGCTGTGAATTGCAGGCTACTATCTTAATTTAATGGAAATGTATTGGAATATGTATGGAAAGAAAAAAGTTATTTGAGTCGCTCAATAATCATTAGAACCGTCGTAAAAAATGCATTAAAAATGCGGCGTTATACAGTGAACAAGAATATTTCATCACAGCTAGACCACTGTGATTTAGCTTCATTATTTTCTAGTTTTTCTACAATTTATTTAAAATAACATTTTTTATAATATAAGTACAGAAACTCAGTCAAATAATATTTGAGTCAGGGTGACTGCTACCAAGATTTTCGCATGCCTAAAAACCTACAGAACCGTAAATTATTTGCGCCTAGTGACATATACCTACCCAACTAAGAGCCGGTGCTGATTAATGGTCCAGTTTTGTTAGGTTATTCATTTAAAAAATCGGAGTATTATCAATTGAATACATTGGACGCTAAAGATGCGCCCAGTGCGTAGCGATTAAGGTGGCCAATCGATATAATTAGCAGGCTATTTAAATGTGGTAATTAAAAAGTTAAAAAAAATTAAAATCATTAATTATTTTGGATAGTGTGCCAGGTCATAGAGCCAGATCGATGTGCTAGCAGCTAGAGTGAACAAGTTAGTGAAGGAATTCACCAACAATCACATATAATCCACCACATGGTTTACATAGAATAAGTTGGATTAACCTGATCGCGATTTATTCCGAATGCCGGTAAAGTCTCGCTGATGGGCTCGGCGAACATTAAAACCTACAAGACAACAAGAAATAGGTACTTTTAAAAATAAATGCGATTCAGATGTAGTCAGTTACAAGATCATGTTTACTATTACTATTCTCCGTTTTTTGTCTCTTCAAGTTCAAATGTAGGATTTGTTTTATATCGAAAGCTATTGCCAATAATATTTTATTAGTAGGTACCTAGGTTTATTTTATCGCTCGTTTGCTGGAGGAACGCATCGCAGTGCATGCGTACATATTGTATTAGAATATATTTTATCTATTATATCCATTTAGCGTTACGATTTAATGATAGATATTTATTATTAAACTTTTTTGCAATGGCCTGCTTTAAATCCACGCTATTAATTTGTTATAAAAGATTCAATTTTTGGAGAAATCATGCTGTGTATGATCTTCTCAAGATCTTTTGTTTGTGCAGAAAGAAAAGCTACCGGCCAGTAATTCTCCGTGTCATATTAAAATTCATTTATTTTACAAACAATGAACATTACAAATTATAAATTCAAAGCATTTACGACATGACATAAAGTAAGTGTTAACAATTTTAAAATAAAAATACAAAGTACTTAATGTTAGTAAATAATACAATAATAAAACAATACAATAATAATAAAAGTACATGGTAGCACACAGAGTAAATTAGATTGATAGACCCTGTCTTAAAAACTTTAAAACCACGTCCACTTATATTCACCTCACGTAAGTGGAATATATCAATATCCGGAGTAATTTGAGTAAAAATAGTTATTGCCCTCCAATTATAATTACTAATGGCAGGTTAGGTCTACAACCTTGTGAGAACAAACAACGGATGTCCCCGATTTATAAGATAATTAATTATCAGAGACACATAAGCCAATACTACCAAGAATGGCAGAGTTTCCATTTACGCCACGTATAAGTCGAAAGAAATATGTAGCTAATTAGATATACCTTCTAAACTTTAAGCGACAGTATGTAGGCATACCTACCCAAGAGAAAGTCAGTCTGATAGAGCCACGGATAAAATCCATACAGCCGAAAATGAAGGTGTCTCAAAAATGTATTCTGGACCCTATACATCTACAGCATAAGGCCGTATTTCAATTGATGTGGGGCCCAGATAATAAAACCACTCTCAGGTTTGCTTCTTACTAAGGATTTATAGAGAATTTTTAGTACCGTAACCTCCGAAAAGACCCAGGAAGTACGCAAGACAAAGCGCAAAAAATTGTAGCGCCTTTTTCAATATGAGCACTAAAAATGTCAGTTTAAGGTCAAACGTAATGCCAAGATCCTTTACAGATGATATTCGCGAGAGAACTCTGCCATGCATCGAATACTGGAAAAACAATGGTCGTAAGGCTTTAGTAAACGATGAAATACTGCATTTATCAACATTGAAGTCTGCTCACGTCATGTTTAACTTTTAAAAATCTTTTTATGTTTCTCACGGTCGTCACAAATTTCACAATGCAACCAAATTTGGAGGATAAGAGGAACATGTGTGCGGATTTTTTTTAAATTCTCATGTTTCACGTTGGACATTTTAGCTGAATAACGTAAATTTTAGACATAATTGAGATAGAATATTGAAATTGAATATAACAATATAGTAATAAGTTTTCTAAAAAAGATACCATGATAACAATAATTGTGAGAATTGAGTAGGTACTAGTTAATTAATTGCCGATTACCTAAAACCCGATTTTATGAAAATATTTGACGCCTTATTTTGTGGCACACGTTTTTTCTGTTGCAATATTTTCCAGAAAAAAATCTTGTATGATTATCCAAAAGCAAACGCAAATGCGAGGATGCCCAAAATGATACATCTTATAAAAAAAACACAAAACTCTTATATTACGAGTATTACCTACCTATCACCGGTTCTAAAAACAATATTACGGTATTTTTTGTCACGGTGTCAAGTGTCTTCTTTTTTATTTTTATTTAAATACAGGTAGATACTTTTCCGATTTCCGATTCCCAAATAGGTTAAGAAAATTTGGTTGTTGTTTTTTTCCAATAACCGTACGTAAACGTATCTGCATAATTTGTTAAAAAATAAAATAGCATTATTGTAAATTTCTCCTTTACATTTCTCTATACTTGTATATCTAGAAATGTCATGATATATATAATTAAATAGTAATACAAAGCATCTTTCACTTCACAAATGATTTGTTTTTTTACCTCATTATCCATTAATCATTAATGGATTGATTGCCAAACTTTATGTGACTACGAATCTTTTTAAAAAATGTTATCTTGGCGCCTCCCCCTCCCTTTATTTCATTAAAAATACAGAAACATTTTTAAATACTTAAAAATGTACTAATACCAAAAAAAACATATTTATAAAATAAATGTGGTTTTACTATATTATATTCATTTTAAAATCAATTTGTTTTTCATGCGATGTACCTATGTGCTTGTTTTTTTAGCACAAAGTACTCTTTTTCTACTAAACGGGATTGATATTTGGATTTCATTGCAGCTAATGCAGATAATCCCGTGTTGCATAAATATGATGTTACGAATGGTAGCAGTACTTTACTTACAACTTGCATTACTTTTCTTGACAAAGTAGGTATTATATTATTCTTCACTTTGATTCTACAAAAATTGAACTAGGGTTTTTGTTTCAATGAATTATCGCATGATAATTTTATCAATTTTTCCTTTTCAATAGTAGTCAATCTATGTAATCAATAATCGTTCATTGACAAATGGATTCTATGTCCACGCGAACTGTGTAAAATCGAGATCTTCTAATTGAAACTATCCAAGTGCTCAGTAAATAGATTTTTGTTGGCTTCAATATATCAGGCGCAGAAATCATTTAAAAGTGGAACATGATGAATTTTTTTTTTTAATTTTTATTTCCAAAGCTCCATTTTTTATGAATACCTTCATTTTGTCTTTTTAAATCAGTGAATGCATTGGTGGTCCTTGCATTGATTTATTCACTCATTTTTTTTAATTCAACCAAATAGACAAATTTAACAACACAGTTATCATTCCTAAACAAATTCCCCTCAAATTTCAATATTAATTATATGATTTAACCTTTTTATATTATCATTTTTCACGAAATAGCCAGCGCGCTTCACAATAGTATAGAAGCGAGGTATAATAAAATAACTAGTCTCCATATCTTCAGACAGGTTTGCAAACAAACTTTTATAGGACTGTTTTCTGTATGTAGTATATAACTAGCGGCCGTTTTATAAACTATGTGGCTACATTTGTGATAAATTTTTCGCGCCTCCCGTTGCAACACTCCGCGCCTCCCAGTTTGGAAATCGCTGCATTAATGAAATAAAGTCATACATTGTATAGCTACAGTATTTGGTGGTAGTACCTATAACGGTGGATTTAGTGCATACATCATGTCAGTTAAGTTAATCACAATCAATAAATAATAAACGCTAGTTTAAAGCTTTAAAGCTTTAAGCCAAAGTTTAAAGGTAATAAGATTCCTCTTAGGTCATAGCATTGATATGATTTTCCAATATTACCTATAAAAATATATTGACTAGCTACTTTTTCGCCTTTTAGCTTAGAGCATGGGTGGCCAACCCGCGGCCCGCGGGCCGCATGCGGCCCACTAGGTGTCAACTTGTGGCCCGTGGATCAGTGAGAAAATAAAAATAATATCAAATGCTGCCGCTAGTTATGCTAATTTCACAAATTGAGATTCGATATTGGCTCAAGATTTTAAAAACCACCGTGTGCTTTTTGCTGCATTTGCAACGCCATTCTCCGTGGACGTGAATTTATTACCGGGAAATTTACAAATGGAATGTTGTGAAATATGTTGCGATGAACAGTTAAAGGATAAGTTCCATCAGGTTGGTTTGGAAGAGTTTTACAAAACATATTTGGACAAGGAGAAATATCCTGCATTTTACAAACATGCTCTAATGATGACTTCGCTATTTGGAAACACTTACACGTGTGAACAGCTTTTTAGTCGGATGAAGCATATCAAATCCCGATTGAGAACACGAATCACTGATGTGTATTTGGAAAACTGTTTGCGTGTAGGAACAACCTCACTCGATATCGATTTGCCACACAAAATCAAACTTCCCTCTAAAATTTATTATTTTTATATTATTTTGTTTATTTATTATTATTTAAAAAATGACTAAATCTAATAAATTTGTTTGATTCTCATGTTTGTTTTATTTTATTAATATATATACCTACTTATAATATATATATATTTCTTTTTTGTTTTGAATAATAAAAAAAATCAGTTGTGCCGCCCGGTAGGAAATCTCATTTTTAGAATCTGGCCCGGCTGTTGAAAAGGTTGGCCACCCATGGCTTAGAGCCTGTCCACAAGACGCGAGTCCCATCGCGATTTCGAGAATCAGATAATGTCTTCCGTCCAGAAACGGCGTAGTCTGCGCGGTTGAACCAACTAGGTGACGTAATTCATATTGAATCGGCATAAAAAAACAAACGCACAGTGTAGAAAAAGCACAACAGAATTAAATGGGGTTTCCATGAGATTTTGAATTTCGTGATTACTTTCAATACAAGCTAGGTGGCGTAATTTATTTTGGTGTACCTAGCAATAAAAAGTCTCTCGTTCGAGCGCCAAGCGGTCATAATTCATTTTGTAATAGCTGTAAAATATTATATTATGTCAATGGCTGTAATCGCCGCGATCGTCCAGAGTCTAGCGCTAGATAATTTTAAAGATAGTGATTATAAGCTATGTCTTCGACCATTCAAATGTTATAAACATTCTACGAATAATTTTTGCTTTATAATAATTATTGGCCTAAGAATAAGGTAGCATTTTTTTGAAATACGCCATTTCTATTGGCATTTGTTGTCCCTAACCATTTTTTTTAAAACGGTACATGTTCAAACACGCGCGTTAACATGATCTTACTCCCTACTTCATTTATCGTTTATCAATTTATGGCTACGGCCGTATGTTGTCGCTTAGCTACTGGGAAATGCCAAAATTTCTATTGGCATTTCTATCACAGAGATTTTCAATATAATTTTTTATTTTAAATATTTCACTATAATAATTTCGACATAAATTTTACTAATGGTTTTATAAATGCTTTTAAAAATTAATAAATATAAAAATTCTAACACCACTTCACATGGACGTACTGAAATATGACTATATTCTAAAACATTAGAGCGATAGGTTTAAAAGAATACAATTTTATGTAATAAAAATACTTTATGCAGTCATAAAATGTTTAGAATGAATATAAAGGATAATAAGGCTTCAAAATTTTGTAAATAGATTATCTACAACGTTTAAGGAATGTCCAGGATCATGCATTGAAAATAGCATAAAAGCTCCATTTTGACGTACGCTGAGCACGTCCCCCCTTAAACATTTCCGCTGAAAATTAACCAACGATTGCAAACAATTATATTTTAATATTTAGACACGAGTATCAACAAATTATTTGTAATATATTTTTATTTATCAATAATAAATTAATTGTTCTCCGTCTCATGATACCTATTGGTGTTTTGTTCTAATGGGAAAATTTCACCTAAATTAAATTTCAACAGAAGAACAGAGATTTAAAAAAATGTCAAGTAGAGATAGGTAATAAAATAATAATATGTACTATTGTATCCACTAGATAATGTAAATCAATATTTATAAGCTACTCATACGCAAGGTAAAAGGCAGATATTCTAATTGGCGTAGCCGTAGCGTAAACCGTAGTAAAATAGTTCTCATTATACGAGGGCTGTCCAAGAATTAAAGACCTTTATTATTTAAAAAATCAGGAAAATTTTATTTTTATAAAAAAAGCACAGGAAATTTTAGTTACAGGTCCCCACTATTTTTCGACGTAGTCCCAGTTACGATCGATGCACTTGGTGAGCTGTGGCACTAGGTCCTTGATTACCTTGTCGTAGAACTCCGCCGCCGCCGTCCTCAAAAATGTTTTCACCTCTTTACCCACGTTCTCGTCGGTCTCGAAGCGTTTTCCGGCCAAATGTTGGTTCAGGTAAAGAAAAAGATGGAAATAACTCGGCTCCAGGTCGGGACTATGTGCAGGATGACGGCGGACATCCCATTTGAACGAGCCAAAAGTTTCAAAAAAAACCTAAGCGCTTTTTACACGATTTTGTTTGTGAGCTTCCGTCAGCATTTTGGTTACCCAACGAGCATACCTTTGCACACCCAAATTTTCTCATCAAAATCTTTTGTATGGTAGACTTACTGACGTCTGGGATTAAAATTGCAAGCTCACTGACAGTCAGACGGTGATCTTCACGAACTTTATCATTGATTTTCTTCAACAAAACGTCACCAATTGAGGACCTCCTGTCTCTGCCCTCCTCATTATAAACACTCGTTCTACCACTTGAAAACTCAGTATACAACTTCCTGACATTCACCTGGTTTATCACATAACCATAATTGGATATGAGACGACGATGGATTTCGACAGGGTGGACTCCCTGCTGGTTGAGAAACCGAATGGTTGAACGCACCTCGCAGGCGACGGGATTCGACAGCGAAGCTCGTAGGTATATATGTATGAATGTTAGATATGACATGCACCTAATGTGCGAAAACATCTTCTTGGCTACGTTTCTAGGCGCTGTTGTTTACTAAATGGAAGAGCTTGTTAGTTTATAATGGAAGTGCGGTTAAAAATGGGCGGAGCATGTTAGTTAACAGTTTTAACACGTAGCCAAGAATATGTTTTCGCACTATAGATAACTACTTGCTTACTTATTAATGATAAAATTAGGTGAAATGATATTTTACAAAACATAAGTATTCTTATGTATGTGAATATTGTGTTTACTAGCATACTTATCAGCCGGGCTTGATTCACTGCTGGATAAAGGCCTCCACTTGGTATTTCTTTTCTTTTTGTATGTTAGCTTTTCCCTGCCAAGAATTACAGCGGTTTTAATTACAACTTTGTTGAGTGTCTCTTGAGTTTCATTATATGGTGGCAGTTGTCCAGCTGTTATGATAACCCAAAGTGGGCGTTTACACCCCCTAGGGGGTGGTAATAGCCTCAGAAGCAATTGGGGGAAGATTTTACTAGAGACTACTGGTATGGTCACATAATATATATTCGGGTGTTAATCGTTTAATTTGTACTCCATTCTCATGTCATAGAATATTTTTTACAAGCCATTTATAGTTTCTAGGACAAAATTATTTATTAATACCTAATACAAGTATTGTGCCACAAATATTGCAGTGCGATGTGTGATACCTACTGTTACGGCCCTATACTCTTGGTCTTATACCGGAAGTACCTTTTTGGGAGTGTAGAACGGCTTGAACACGCCCTTGGCCAAATAAGGTATGAACAAAGACACTTGGCCGAGCTCTTGACCATCCTGCGGCGTTGTTTATCTTTCAGGAATAAGTCCCACGACCTATGTTGTTCTTGAAGCTTCGTGAAAAACAATAAAAAAAAGTATGCGTATGTATTATAAAGCAATCATTATCCGTAGGATGTTAATCACACTTGAATTGTTAAAGTCATAGCTTATAATTAGTATTTTTAGAATTATCTTCAAATGTGTTAATTGTACCCATTTTTTGAATAATAATATGCATAATTCTTGTCAAATTTGGGATCACAGAGATTATAAATACAATTTTGTATCGTAAATATTTCACTATATAATGTTAACATCAATTTTACTAATGGTTTTATAAATGCGTTTAACAATTAATAAATCAAAAAAA
This sequence comes from Rhyacophila brunnea, assembly GCF_057557595.1. NCBI lineage: Eukaryota > Metazoa > Arthropoda > Insecta > Trichoptera > Rhyacophilidae > Rhyacophila > Rhyacophila brunnea. Next base: position 434,378 of record NW_028233361.1, read on the forward strand.
TCTTAACACCACTGCACATGGATGTATTGAAATATGACTATATTCTAAAACTTTAGAGCGAGAGGTTTAAAAGAATACTATTTTATGTAATAAAAATACTTTATGCAGTCATCAAATGTTTAAAATAAATATAAAAGATAATAAGGCTTCAAAATTATATAAATAGATTATCTACAACGTTTAAGGAATGTCCAGGATCATGTTTTGAAAATAGAATAAAAGCTCCATTTTGAGCCACGCTGAGCACGTCCGCCTTTAAGTTACTTCTATTTTTTGCATATCTATGCTTACCAAATAATAATTAAAAGCCATTGGTTAGCATTCTATACATACTTTATCCTTTCGACATTGGATGAAAATTCCACGTCCTGATATAGAATAATATAACTAATAATATTTTTAATTGACGACATTTATTTTATAATGTAATCCGTAATTAAGGACAGCGTTCATAAATTATTATAACATCTTTTAAGGGGACGTTCTACAGAATTGGCCTTGAGAATTGAAAATATGATTTTTTTACATGTGGTCCATAATATCTGGTCTACTAGTTAATATAAAAAGGTCGCGTCAAAGTTGTTTGTGTCACTAAATTTGCTCTATGACTCGATCCAACTCATATTTCATATTTATTTCATCAGGGCTGTCGAAGACATTAATCATAAATATTTATAATTTTAATTTTTTATTTATAATATATGTTATTTAAGTTATGTGCATCTAATGCTGGGTCCACACTGGCAACAAGTTAGGTTGCTGGCAACCTCGTTAGATTTTACGATAATTATGATAATTATGATGTATATCGTAAAATTTCTTAAGCAATTATGGTAAGCATCGTAAAATTTAATGAGGTTGCCAGCAACTTGTTGCCAGTGTGGAAATGGCTTAATATCCACTGTGGTTCACGTAGTGGCATGGACCTGGAGTTAACTAATTCAGGAAGTTAACACCCATGATAGAATTTTTTCCAGTTTTGGTTGCATTATATTCCAAAACTCTTCTGTAAAAATCGTTTCCGATTTTATAAATGGAAATTTCTCGGTGTACATAGTAAACAAACCTACGAATAAAAAAATACAAGAAGGAACATACTGATTCATCGCAGTAAAATCTGGTAATCAAATTCGCCATTTTGAAAAGCGACGATTTTGCGTAAACAAATATCACGTGGTCTGTACGTGTGCGGCAAACTTCGAATTTGTTTGTAATTTTGTGTATTTTATGTTTGTGTATCACGCATTGTCGGCCATATTTGCCGGCCTTTCTGATTGCCGCGATTTGTACACATCTTCCTTCCTGTCTTTTTTTATTCGTAGAAACAAACATTATTTTTTATTAGTTATATGAAGTTGGCCTTGAATCTGTAATAAAATAATACGCAATTAAAAGATTTTGAAATAGAAAAAAACACATTTCCAAGCTTTCAGCCGTGCTAACTCATGAATGTCATTCGTCATTTAGATAAGTATATACACAATTTGATGTTATCTTGCAAAGTGCGAATGTAATGTTTTCAAATAATTGATATGGATTAATTATACCATCGTATTATTTTCTCGAAATTATAAACATACTATAATAGTATTTGAGTATCAACCTATGTTCAATTTGAATTGGGTTATAATAATAATATACCCGTATATATCAATAGTATGTTTGCTACGAAATCCACCCAAGTTATCAGTACGTGTTTGATTAAAAACTATGATGAAATTAACATTTTAAAAATATTAATTCATAATATTATTTTGACAGCCCTGTTTTCTGATCGGCGTACATCTAGCAGGTGTTTATAAAATAATAATAATGTTCAGCGGCCGACAATATCAATAATAATAATAATAATGTTTCTTGAAATAAAATCTCCGATAATTACAAGATAAAAAGAACTTTTTATATACTACGTTTAAAATTTTTTTGTTGAATCATATAAGCTTGACAATTCTATGTATTAATAAAAACTTTTTATTGTACTTGATAGAAATACTGAATAAATAGAGAATACTGAAATGTCATTTTGACAACTTAGCCATAGATTTTTTTTCTTTAAATAATTATTAATTCTAATCTAATTATTTGGACAAAGTGCAGTCATGACAACAATAATGCGCGAACGTTTTAGGCTCTGCGATACCTTATTTCATACAATTCGACAGACTGGCGAAGGTTGCGTGGCGTAAAGTCCATATGAAAAAAAATCGGTGTGTGTACTTATGTACGCGTGTTAGAAGTTATACTTCTTTGGCGTAGGTAACAGTACGAGAAAGGTAAGAACGTAAGTAGAAAATACGATTAAAGATATTTAATACAATCAACAAAGTTTTGATTAAAAAGCATAATCAAATGAAAATGATATTTATTTATAGACAGTTATTGTTGTTGTATCGTTAAATAAAATTACTGAAGTGCCGCTGGTTTATTTCTATACACTCTAACTTGTATTACTAAATTATATATTTATTTCTCATAATGTTTTTGTTATTTTTAAAGTAACAACAACTGTCATATCATTTTTGTATTACCTACATCTATTTTTCTTCTAACTCTAAGGCCTTGTACTGACGAGGCATTTAAATACTAGTACCTATTTGTCGGAAAATGATGTAAGTAAACAATCCATGTGTTTATTATTATTACATAAGTAACCTCACCAATGGTGGTTGGTGTACCTATTGGTAAAACGCCATGGATATGGGTTTAACTTAGTGTTAGGCAGTTTTATGTAAATTGTAGGTAGGTATTACGTTACGCCGTAGCACGGTTCACCGTGAGCTGTTTTACGCAAAGAAGTGCCCTTATAGCATTGAGATTTTTAAAAAACACGCCTTGTTCATTGAGTATTAGACAGTAATCTACGAATTGCATTAGATTCAAGAAATATCAAATATCCGATAATAACGCTTTAATTATTATCAGCTATTTGACTTACATATTTAAGAACATCTACCAGAATTTCATATATACCATACGATATAAATTTATTTTTTATTTACTTACCGACCATAATATGTTCTTCTGTTTTTCCATCGTGTTCCGGTAGTTTTTATCGTGTCCAGTAACTTGTACGTATGCAGTTCGCCGTATCACACTTCACATGGCTGTATATTATTAAAGACCATCCAACCTCTTTGGGTCGTATAGTACTGACATAAAATTCATGTCTAAATAATACACGGTTCTTGTCGGTTTACACTTTATAGGAAGCCATCAGCAAACAAATTTTCAAAATATCCTATATACTGGATTATTTGGTAGGATAGGTTAGGTTGGGTTTTCATTCTTGAATAATTCATGAATTTTGCCAAAATCAGATTTGAAAACTAAATTATCTCTTTCCGATAGAAAGCACGGCGAACTGTGCCACGGCGAATTGTTGTACGTACAATTTACATGTAACCGGTTTTTACTACGTATTTTGCAAGTGTTTCATTTAGACATGACTTTGATGGAGGACGGTTGTGCAGTCGGTAATAGATACAAACTCAAATTTATTTATTTTAGATATAATATACATGACAACTTATAAATTCAGAGCGAATAATAAAATAATAATAATAAAATTATATGGAAGCAGACAGAGTGAACTAGGTTGATAGAGCCTATCTTAAAAACTTATAAAACAACGTCCACCTAAATTCACCCTCACATAAGTGGCATATATCGATACCCCAAGCGATTTGATAAACATAGTTTTTGCCCTCCTAATTGGCATTACTAATGGCAGGTTAGTTCAGCGCCTTGGGAGAACAAACAACGGATGCTCTGGATTTCTAAAATAATGATCAGAGACACACAAGCAACAAGCAGAGTTTTCATTTGACATGGACATAAATGATCAATAGCACCAAGTTAAGTAATTAGTAATTAAAATGCGACCGATTTTTTTGTTATAAGCAACATACATCATTGGGCAGACAAAAAATTCAATAACGGTGTTACTTCTAAATAGCATAAAAATCATCTCATATCTACGAAATATACTATTAAAATTGTAGTATTATTCTTTTTCTTCCTTTATTTGCCGCTCATGAGCAGTGCCTGGTCTATCTACCCCTATGTAAACTCATTACTTTGTACTTGAAAATAATGCATTATTTAACATGCCCGACTGTAATAAAATTACATAGCCCTCCACGGAGTGGAGGCTTGTATTAACAGATTTTTATTTTCTACTAGATATTATTTACATTAGATTTATTGAAACACTTAAGTTTAGCACTATGACGCAAAAGTTGTATGGAAGAATAACTGTCAAATGTATGTTTTCTTTTAATTATTTATAAATACTTAAGCATCAGCCCCTTCAACATATAAATAAACTGCATGTTAGTGTTGTTATAATCAAAATATTTGTAAAAAACATATTGATATTATTTCAAACCATTTGTCACCAACAGCTAAAGAGACGCAATTGATCATGATACACTTAGTTGTAGTATAAATAATGGTACTACTACATCGGCAAATGCATGATTCAATACATATAGGTACCTACATAATCAATCATTTAGTATTTAGTACATTCGTCATTCTACTGATATTTTATTTCGCTTCTACGTTGCTACGCCAAACTTTCTACGCCGTAGCTCAATTCTGCAATATTATTACTTATTCTATCAACCCTTTGGAGGCCGACAGCAATGCTGTAGTCATGTCATTTTTACCAGTCTCAGTTTATTTGGCCGAAAATTATCGGTCCTGAATTATTTTTTGAAGACGCCCAAAATGTTGGTAGGTATCACAGGAATTACCAGCACTATGACCGCGATCGGCCAGTCAACTTCCGATGCAAATATAGTGGCTAACACAAAACAGAGTTTTTCAAGTCAAAACTCAGGGTTTGATATGGCCCGGAGTTCGTGATATCCTCAATTATAGAGCTGCGTTTTATCCGAAGATAATGCCATCGACGAAGAAACTTGGCCCTCAATATCGCAAAATAATATAACTATAGGTACATTTTTTCTCAAATTTCTCAAAAAAATGTAGAAAAGCAAAACAATCATAATATACTATAACTGATAGGACGAGTTGTTTTTGGTTTATACGATATTCTTTCATACCTTCAGAAATTTTAACGAAGGCGTTTGTATTCTCAATTCTGTCAGTCACCCATCCACGAAACGATTGAAATCTTTATATTTTTCAATTAAATATAATTGACCAATTCTCTTATGAAAAAACATTCTGAAAGGCTTTATTTACTATCCTTATTACGATTTATAAATTTCTATTCGTAGCTGGCTAGCTACATACGTCTTGATTTCTACATTAAAAAAGTTAAAAAAAATAGTTTTCCACTGATTTTTTACGAATATTCATAATATAAATAAAGAATTCAGTTTATAAATCTTTATTAATACAAACGAAAGTTCATATATGTATTTTTTTCCATTCAACTGCAGATACAGAAATATTTATTCACTTAAATCACAATATCGTTTGATATGTTTTTTTTTTAATTTTTAATATAATATAATTTGGTGAAAAAAACATTTAGGTAGGTAAGTATTTTACTTTGCGGAAAATCATTACTGTTTAAAAGGAAACTTTCATATAATTCGTCGTCAAAATTGGGGCAGGTTATTTATGACACTAGTAGGTTTGTTTATAAATGCGGAATTACATTGTTTAATAATTAATATGGAATTATATGAAGTAATATATACTTAGTATAAATAATAACATAAAGATGTTACAATGTTACATTCTGGTTCTCAAGATTGCAGAAGCAAAATATAGCTGTTTGTAATATTTCATTGTTGTACGCATTATTAGACCGTCGACAGTGGCAAATTTTCTTCATCTCTTCATTTAAATTTTTCGATAGTTTTGTATTAGCAGATTTATAATATGTTTGTTTTTTCATTTTTTTGTCACTATGAGAAAAAGACCACTAAACTTAGTCAAATAAATCTTGAGTGATCCATTCAAACATTCTAGGAACGTCGCTCCGATGTTACATATGAAGACAGACAGTGCAGATAGGCACCAAGCGACAGTTGCTCGTAACCTATCGAAACGTGGATATGTATTATATATAACGGGATATGGCGATCGTAACGTGTATGCATACTGGCGGCTTAGAATCCCAGCCCGAAACGCATCCGATTTATTGCTAGAAGCACTAGGTGTTTTTTTCGTATTATAAAGTCGCATTCCACCAATGTGCAGAGATCCATTTGGCAACGTGTGTTTTGTGAATAACGATGACGTCACATAGACGTATTCGACACGTTGCAGACGAGATGGTTTTAGATATGAGAGCCGGCTTAAAAACATACTGAACCGAAAAGAGTGGCTGAAAATTGCCAGGACCGAAGCGGCGGTTCCCGCCAAATAATCATTAAAGTTTAGTTTGTAGCAAAGTTTGAGATTACCCTAGTACTTAATATTAGTCACAAATTTAATGTTAACTATAATCCTTATCATATCAGCCCTAAAATATCTACCTCTGATATTATTTTGTTAATAATAATAAACCTAACTCTGTGCAGAGCTTCGACTATCGAGTCCAACGATTTCTTTACTTTTACTGAAGAATAAAAGTCAACACAGATACCCTTTCTACTGAAATCCCAAAAAAACGAAAGGCTCCTGATCATCTGAATGCTGATTCCAGTTATGTGGAATTATCAGTTACGTTATTACTAGTATTAAAATCTCTAAAGAAAAATAGTTTTCTTCCTCAATGAATTATACAATAATATTATGTCGACTATTTACATAATTATCCACTTAGAAATTATATCTAGTATTATATTGATTGTTATAAATGAACAAGGAAGTTACTTTATTCTCCGGTCACGGAATATCTAAGGTCAATGTCAAGGACGTATCTATTAATTCAAGCGAAGCCCACAAAATACTATCTTAAATATCGAGACAGACATTGTTGTGAACCATGTGCATAAACAGTATGCGTGAGAGGGAAACACTAGTTTCAGTGACTGCCTTCTATTATATACACACGTACCTACGACGCTTCTGCGCATTTTATAAGTATGAATAATCAATAACTTTGCATAGGTACCTACATTCCTACCTACGTAGGGCGTTCATTATATTATCTACATCCAGATGTCTACAGAAAATGTTATGGAAAAGATTTTGTTTAAAAGAATATCCATAATACCAATTTATTATTGTTTATTCAACATAGCCGGAGATAAATGTCATAAAAAATCTCGTCTCTAGAATTCTAGAAAAATAATACCGAATTTTTTCCGCTATTCTGGTCAACTTCTGAGAGACAGTAACCTTTGAGGCGGCCTTTTTGGCATATTTGATGAAATACAACTTATCATCAAGAATAAAGCCAATGTGACGAGACTCCCAAGAATTCTGGAAAAAATAGATGGCGCAACTTATTTAGAAGGCTGTTTGACAGTCACGATATCCTGACGAAGACGAGAGAGGAAAATTATTCAAATAACCGAAATATTATGTATTTTTGTTCCTAGGGTGGAGAAGGGATGCGAATCTGAAACACCCTCCTACCGCGCTTTGTATACGCGGCTGTCTACCTTAGTATGAAAGAAAATAATGACCACATTGATACAAGTTAGTCTCTATTGGGATTGGAACTTGTCTTGTCCTTGTGGTGCATGCACAGTTTCAGCTAAATACAATTCAAACTAAAACATACATTTTAGAACAGGCAGTATAATGGAAGTGGAGAGTCCAATCAATATTACTCTCACACTAAGTAACCCGTGAAAGAAAATCCTAAGAAATGCACTACTAATGGTTAAATTTTTCCATACAGACGACTGGGTTTTTTTTTTTTTTAATAACTGAAGTTAAGAGCATCTTGATGGTATAGTTTAGAACTTAAGAATACAATTTATTTTAAATAAATCTATTAGTAAATATTGGACATATCCAAGGTGAGTGCGAAATTTAAATATTATTATGTGCCTTGAAATGTAGAAACAATTTCAGAAATTTACATATTTAGCCCCGATGCTACCAGGAGTACTTTGAACAGCTGAGGCAGGACCCAGCATTATTTATACATTATTCTGAACTGGAAATGAAGAATGAATGTATTATAAACATTTTGATCTAATATACTGTATGTATATACAGCGGAAGCAGGTCCAAGACTCCATCCACCCCTAAAAGTTTAACATGGAAAAATCTATCGACAAAAATGCAACAAACCTAGATACGTAAAGATTTTTGCTCAAGAAGTAAATGTCACAAAGAACCATTATAACACTAGACAATCGCATTATAAAACTTTAGAGAAGGAGGAAAGTCATGGAAGCTCTCATAAAGCGTTGTGTTCCTTTACAACAACGCACTGGTAAACACTGATAAAAGCAAAAACTGGCATCCAATTATGTTGATTTCAGCAGGTAATCTACCCACGCTACACTTTAATCATGACTACCTAGAATTATTTTTATTCTTAGCTAGAAATAAAAATGGTAACAACAGCTACTTTTAAGTGATTAATAAGTCAAGAAGGTGGCAATAAAAATGCTTAACGTCGTTGCAGTAGTGAACGTGAATTTAATTGTAATTGGAATTATATTACAAAATAATAATTTTAAAAAAAAGTTTTATAATGCCGTCATCGCTTTCAAAATAAGGTGGAAAAACGCCCCTCGTATCAAGCTACACCGAACATTTGTGGTGCTCAACTGCTCCGGATGTTTTTTTTATTATTTAATTTTCATCATAAAATCCAATGAAAATATTATATTTGACACTTTGCAAGAATGGAATTATTTGAAATACAGCAACACAGAGGCAGATAAAAAAGACGATTTTCTGTCGGAATTTTGTTTAATAGAATACGAATTATAAACCTTATTTCAAAACTACTTATATTTAAAAGTTTTAACATTTGTATAAATGTACATATTAAAACCCGGTTTTATCCGGAGCATTTTTTTCAATATCTATGCGCACCCACTCATGGTAAAGTATATAAGGCACTGGAACAGTACAAAACTTGAATCAATTAGTATACATTTTATAAATATTGTTTCACTTTTCGACGTAAGAAATTATCACTTTAAACCTATTCTATTTTTGGAAACTATCAATTATTTGATTAGCAATGCAAATTAATGCAAAAATATCACAAAGGTACGAAGGTACCAATTACAATAGTGAAAAAATCACATACATTATGTATTATGTTCTGCATCGGAAGTCAAACCAAGAAATCTTGCTGTAAGAAACCAGTGCCTCACGTATTGAACTACAAGGGCCACCAAAATACATTCTTAATAATTCAGCTAGTTTGCTAGTTGAAATATCCAGTCAACCATTCACGATATTAATTCATCATTATCATACTAGTATCTTTATAAAGTTTTTATTAATTGCAAACTAGGTCTATAATATCTACACATTGTGCGAAATATTTCGTGTCTTATTGGAGAAAACTATCAGATTTTTTAACATCACTTTGTTCTATGGGTGATGACTGATGACTATCATCAATTGAGTGTGGTATGACCTTTTTAGCACATTTCATGAAGATATTTAGTTAATCGAAATTTAAATGAGATCCTAGAAAACTAAACAATACATTATAATATTATTTGCTTTTATCATCGATATGGGGGGAGAGGTTCATGGAAAGCATTGCACTCTAGTTAAGTTAATTAATGACCCAACGGTTAGTGAGGCACCTATTTGTAATGTACCTACTTATCTATATATGTTTATGAATACCCTACCATGTAGGTATTTAAATCAACTAACAGCTTTCATAAAGCAACGATTGGCCGAATCAGGTACGAATATTATTCAGAATATTTGATATCATTTTTTTTACTCTCGAGAATTCAAATCGAGAATCAGAGAAGTCACGTAGGTACCCATATTTTAAATTCTGTAAAATGTCTGAATGAAAATTATTCAAACTTCATTATAAGAAATTGATTTTCCGTCTCCCATATGATTTAACCAAAATCAAATTTGATCGGTTCGACAGTGTACCTACAGGAGAGAATCGACACGTAAGCATTTTCAATACAACTCATACACGTGTTTTGCATATATAAAATTATTTATTATGCCATGTGATATACATACTTAGAGGTCACCCATTGACTAAAAATGCATGTGGTTTTGAATCGTGTGCCATACTACTGTGCGAAAACATCTTCTTGGCTACGCTTCTAGGCGCTGTTGTTTACTAAATGGGAGGAGCTTGTTAGTTTATAATGGAAGTGCGGTTAAAAATGGGTGGAGCATGTTAGTTAACAGTTTTAACACGTAGCCAAGAAGATGTTTTCGCACTATAGGTACCTACTTGCTTACTTATTAATGATAAAATTAAGTGAAATGATATTTTACAAAACTTAAGTATTCTTATGTATGTGAATATTGTGTCTACTAGCATACTTATCAGCCGGGTTTGATTCACTGCTGGATAAAGGCCTCCACTTAATATTTCTTTTCTTTTTGTATTTTAGCTTTTCCCTGCCAAGAATTACAGCGGTTTTAATTACAACTTCGTTGAGTGTCTCTTGAGTATCATTATATGGTGGCAGTTGTCCAGCAGTTATGATAACCCAAAGTGGGCGTTCACACCCCCTAGGGGGTGGTAATAGCCTCAAAAGCAATTGGGGGAAGATTTTACTAGAGACTACTGGTTGGTCACATAATATTATATATTCGGGCGTTAATCGTTTAATTTTTACTCCATTCTCATGTCATATAATATTTTTTACAAGCCATTTTTAGTTTCTAGGACAAAATTATTAATTTATACCTAATACAAGTATTGTGCCACAAATATTGCAGTGCGATGTGTAATACCTACGGTTACGGCCCTATACTTCTGGTCTTATACCGGAAGTACCTTTTTGGGAGTGTAGAACGGCTTGAACACGCCCTTGGCCTTGCAGTCAAATAAGGGATGAACAAAGACACTTGGCCGAGCTCTTGACCATTCTGCGGGGTTGTTTATCTTTCAGGAATAAGTCCCATGACCTATGTTGTTCTTGAAGCTTCGTGAAAAACAATAAAAAAAGTATGCGAGGGGATGAATGTTATTCAGCTTTTGCCTCTTATTAAATTGAAAATGTAATAAAAATGTATAATTGTTAATTTTTAATATGTAAATTGAAAACTGTAAAATGTGTAGAAAAATCATCTGTAAAATGTAATAACTTTTCCCGAGAATGAATGAGGAGGAAAGTAGATTGTACTAGAAGTTCCCATGCAAACAAATGTATTAAGAAAAAGTAACAAATTAAACCATGCTCGGAATAATTTGTAAATGCCTGTATTACGTCGTATTTAAATTCAAAGCAAGGTGACGGTTGAATAATACCCCTAGAAAACTAATTGTAAAAAAAAGGAAAAATATCATTCGGATCTAACACATGTTCCGCTTCCCTGCTCGAGATGCACTGGATAATGTGCCCTACTTACTTACTTAGTGTATAGCTTTTTATTCTTAGGGGTAGAACACCAGGGCTAGGCCCTCTATCTCCTTCTTCTCTAGTGGTGACATTTTTAAGCTTGATAGAGTGGTATGTGAGAAAGAGAAAAAAAAGTTACATTTTACATTTTATACAGTGTTCTTCAGTCTGGGGGTGGTGCGAGCCAGAGTCAGCCCGCGCCGCCCTTCAGCTGGTTTGTTTTGGTCTTTGCGTGTGTACAGACACTGGGTATCACCCGAGCCACCGCCATCTTTAGATTAATAAAGCCTGAGCATAACTTTATAAAAAATTCTCAAATCAAATATATAAACTATCAATGTTATTAATAAATAATATACATTCCTATTATTCATCAGATGTCAAATTTAGACTTGTCCTTCACACAAAAACCGGTGGTAATATCGATTTCCAAAAATATGTAGCAGTGATCTATGCATTACATTTGTAGAAAAGTTGTTAATGCTAGTATATTATTTATCATGTAACTTATATATTCAAATCAAACCATTCTCTGTGTGAACACGATAGACGCGTCATTATGAGCACTATATAGAACAATGACAGGCAATGACAGTTCATACATATACAACAACGAGAGGGGCGGAAAAAGTAGGACCAGTCGTTGTGAATGTATCGGCTTTCTACTTGAGTCGGCAATGCCCGAGCAGTATTTTCCCTTTTGTACTTTACGTCCCTTTAATTAAACATCTCAGCAACGGACAGCAACTGGGAACTCGGGTTTAGACTTTCATATAAAAAATAGGAGTCTCCAATTGTCGTAATTTTATTTTTGGAAAACAGAAAATTTTGGGAAATTATTTTCATTTTCCGGGAAAACTCCTTAGTGAAAATCCACTTTTCTTACGCTTAGTAGGTGCTTCCACGTGGTCAATTATTTTGCATTACGAATTACGTCTGTAAAATAATTTTAAGCATGTCATACGGGGGACGGTAAGTGTGCGCTCTAAAACATCAATGAATCGATTAGTATTCACTTTGAAAACTAATCGCTTGGCTATCCGTTTAGTAATTTTGCTACCTACAGGTTGACACTAAAATTAGCCAATTCGGAGAAAATTCAGAAAAAATAGTGTTTTTAGAATGAGAATTAATTGATCTCCAATTGACTTTTCTCTGAATTTTTCAAGACATAAACTTGTTCTCGCCGCCATAGTATCTAAATATCGCTGAAAAGGTGAATAAAGGTTACAAGGACCAAGCTAAAAACTAGATTTAGTGTACAAAATGTCCTCCGTAGAAATCAAATGGAAATGACGCGCGAAAATTCAAATTTCATGGCTTTCCACTAATAAGGAGAGGCATGTAGGGTATAAGAAGTCGGTTTTTTCATTTTTTCGGGCAGTCGATCACCGCAAAACCGACACTGAACCTGCGACACTTTGAGTCATTTTTTTTCATACAAAACGGCCTACGGAGTCCTCGCTTGTGAGAAAACTGAAGTCGGTTGCGCGCGCACTCGTTTTTCTCGGTGAGGCCATCGGGTCTGGAATGTTAATACTTTTTCTCGTGCCTCGTTAAACGGTTCCCGAAACACTTAAGGGTCAGCTATCTTGCATTCTTCATTTATGTTGACTATAGAAACGTCACTATGACAGATTCAGTTGAATATAGATATAAACATAATAAGTAAATTTCATACAATAAGAAATGAATTATACTATTGAATTTAAAAAAAATTCAAATAAACTGTATAAGATAAGAAACATTCTAATAACCTTAAATGACAAATTAAAAATAAATTTCATACAATAAGAAATGAATTATATATTATTGAATTTAAAAATTCAAATAAATTGTATACGCTAAGAAATATTCTAATAACTTTTAAGTGACAAATTAAAAATAAATTTCATACAATAAGATATGAATTATAATCTATTATTGAATTTCAAATTTCAAATAAATTGTATACGATAAGAAATATTCTAATAACCTTAAGTGACCAATTGAAAATAAGTTTCATACAATAAGAAATAAATTATATATTGTTGAATTTAAAAATTCAAATGTATTCTATACGATAAAAAACATTCTAATATTCTAAAGTAACAAAATATGAATAAATTGTATACCATAAGACAATGTTTTGTGAAATTGAAAAAAAGTTTTGAACATTCATAAAGAATATAAATATGAATTGAATTATGTACCTACAACAAGGTTTATGTCACCACCTACCTGTTGGTAGGTGTCTTCGCTTAATAAATTGATTAGTAATAAGCCGACATGTAAACCTGATCTCTAACTATACGGCTTAGTAAAACGCCTAAAACGCTTCCTTGTCTAATCATATATAATTGTTTGTCTGTTCGCAGGTTTTGTATTACCCGTTCGGTATATAAACATATCGAACGGGGCGTCGATAGCTACGAACAAGGTAATATAGTATGCAAGAATGATGAATGTAAATTGCCTTGTTCCATAAGATAAAACCTGTGATTATGTAATATAAAATGTTAGATATAAGTTTATTATGTAATTGTATATTAGTATAAATGGGCCAGAATGATTGTCAAAATAAAGAGACGAATGCAGTAGCGAGAGTTTATAATAAGATGTATAAAATGTTATGTGGAACACACTAATCGAATGATATTTCCATCTATAAACTCGTTAATAATAAACTAATAATTATAGAATCAATGTAAAACATGGCAACACCAGCCAACGCGCGGGTATGTGTGCGCGTCGGTGTAAGTATGTAAGAATGCTGCAAATAGCCATACTTAATTTATAACATGGCAACACCAGCCAACGCGTTGGTGTGTGTGCGTCGGTGTGTGTACGTAAAAATGTCTCGCGCACGAAAAGAAAAACTTATAACTTCACTAGAGTCCTTTAAATTTAATTTTTATGAAATATTATTTGATTTTTGTGTTCATAATTAGTATATTTATCGTCTGTAATATAAAGCATGAGGAAATTCGCATATTTAAAAGGAAAATAAATTCTGGTAATAACCGGCGTGGGCTTCGCCAATTTCTGATCAAATGTATTAAAAACACGACCTTTATGCAGCTGTGCGGTGTAAAAACAGCGGCTAAAAATTAGGCAATGCGGGGAAAATATCGCCGATCGATATACTCTTGCACATTGACACCGAATTTCCTTCATCACTTGCTCACTGGCACCCGACGCGTACGCACGCCTTTCTCGCCTACCATCGACCGCTCTCTGATACTTTCGACCGCTTTCTTACTACGACCAGACCTCGCTCTCGCACGCACAACCCGCACGAATTATCAAGCTGGAAAGTTCTTTTCAGAATATTCAGCTATAATTTCGTTGCCAATTCGATCTACGCGCCGCGTCATATATCGCATTAAAATTGCTTATAGACTCAGACCCCGTGATAGTAAATTGAAAAGTTCTTTTCAGAATATTCGATTGAAACCACGGCTTAGGAATATACTCGAGGGATTTCGTTTTGATATCGTTATTCAATCGGATAATCTCTTGTATATCGCCTGAGATAATACTCTTACTAATACTAAAATCATTCACGCCGCGACATTAATTACCGGAAATAAATTCTTCATACGCTGAGCATACCGCGAGTTCCGACCGGCTTCATCTTGAGTTCTCTGCGAGTCCAGCGGCTGACCAAAGACAAGCCCGAATTGGAGGGATCATCACCAAGTGTAAATAAAATACGGAAGTGTGCTCCCGGCTAGTTCCGGCTTGCCAACAAGTGCCACAGTTCTCGCGGGACCTCCGGATCACGCCGCCTGGGATTCAGGGCTCAAAGCTAAGTCTCTATTGCTATTCTGTTTTCTATATTTCACTGTATTTCATCCTGTATTTCACCGTATTTCACACTACCCTCAATTTTTGTTTAAATAATTTTTACCTACTTACCAAATAAAATCTTTCAAACGTACAAAAAGCACGAAGGCTTCACCTACCTGCTTCTTGTAACAATAGACTCGCTCGCTACGCTTGACTCTTTTTCTCCGCCGGCCAACACATACCGATAGATTCTCAGAATTTCAGCTCGCCGACGAAACCCCTTTTCCAGCCCCTAAGGTCTCATACCTACTTATCAGCCAGCCATTGAGCAAGTTCCACCTACCTACCAACTACACATCCACTCTCCCCCCACCTACCTACCACAAGACCCCCCTACCTACCACAAGACCCCCCTACCTACCGACATCTAATATTGCGCAATATCAACTCCTACAAATTTTATAACCCCATAAATTGCTCTCTTATAATTATATATATTTTTTTATTTTTATTTTTATAGTTTTTGCTACTCGGAATTGCGCAATTCAGAATTGCGCAACTTCTAACCTAGACTAGTAGGACCTGTTCCTAGACCCCCCTAGCATCATAAAGACTTGTATGAACTGTTTCCTCAGGACAGAACCCCTCATTCACAGATTGCGCAATAAATTCTTCTTACAGCTCTTACATCACGGAATTGCGCAATCCATACTTGCGCAATATCAACTCCTACAATCTTATAACCCTAAAATTTGCTCTACCATAATTATATATACCTTTTTATATATTTTTTCTTTTTATATATAGTTTTTGAAAATCAGAATTGCGCAATATTAGACCTAGAACAGATTGCACAACTTTTTTTTTTTTTTTTTTTCCCTCTCTCAAATTTTTTCAAAGACTCTCCGAAATGGCTCTCAAAAAAATCCACATCGAGGAGAAATAGAGAGAATCAAAAACTTTTGCCCCGCTCATATTAAGGTTCCTAATATTCTCATACAATCGTACGTTCCCCAATCCACCCATCGGCAAAATAAACAAAAAGGATAACCAACCAAACAACTCACCCGAGAAATCCAGACAGACTAGGAGTCGTTCAAAAACCCAAAACCTGACGGACCTCCCCAAAACGCAGGACATTATAGGCATAGATTCGGACACTGAACACGAATCAGACAATGACCTAGATCCGACCATTAAAGAGGGCTTTAAAGAACTCAGCATGATCCGCGAAGAAGTCGACAATGAGAAAAACACCTCAACATCAGAATCATCACTCAACTCCTCCACAACACACGACTCATCCACAAGCAGCTCCCCCCCCACCCACCAAACCACTCCCCAAACGTGCCAACTCCCCCAAACCACCACAAAAAGCCACTCCCCCCCCCCAGCACAAACACCAACCACAAGAAAACAAACACAACCACAAACCTCGACACCCGCTACCACCAACTCACGACAATACGTCAAGCCCCCCCCGCCGATCTTCACCCACCACAAGGAGGACTATCCAACAGTGGTAATTGACGCTAAACTAAATGGACTGAAAATAGCGGACGCTATTAACTTACAGGACAAAGTCAAAATAACATTCCCAGACCCCAAGACTTACAGAAAAATAGCCAACATCCTGGACATCAAAAAAATAGCTTTCCACACTTACGAACTAGCTGAGGAGAAAGTCCTAAAGGTGGTAATAAAGGGCATTTGTGAGTCCTTCGAAGAACCGACCATAGAGCAAGAGTTCAAAAACCTTGGATTCCCAGTGCGTCGGGTCCACAGAATGAAAAGCAGAAAGAACCAAAGTCCACTTCCAATGATCCTCCTGGAGCTGGAGATAAGCGACGCTGGCCGCAACATCTTTAACCTGGACTCCCTGCTCACAATGAGGATCAAAGTTGAAGCCCTAAGAAAAAAAACTGAAAAAGGTCAATGCCACAACTGCCAACAGTTTGGACATGCTAATAGGAACTGTCATGCACCACCCAAGTGCGTGAAGTGCGGCGAAGGCCATCGCACAGAGACGTGTAAACGCACGAGGGAAACCGGTCCAGCGACTTGCGCAAATTGCGGAGGCCCTCACCCGGCTAATTACAGGGGTTGCCCACTCAACCCAAATAACAACAAACCCGCACCACAAAACCAGGGACAGCGATTCCCTGGGCACAAGCCCGCCTGGAATGGTCCGCCCCCGCGCTTCAACATGCAAGCCCAAAGACCAGCCCCTCTAAGGCCAACATGGAACCGACCAGCTTACCAAGCCCCAAGACCAGATTTCTAAAGACCAAGACCAGCATGGCAAAGGCCAGCTCCCCGAGACGCCCCAATGCCTCAACGACCAAACACAAAATTACAATGGCCACCACTTAGACAAGCCAACCCGACAAAACAGCCACTGCTACAGACTCCATCTGCATATAGAATGCAGAACCAAGTAGCACAGAATAATGCACAGGCTTCTACGATTAAAGCTCTAGAACAACTTATAAAACATGCTACGGCTTCACTAGCCTCATTAGGTCAATAGGTAGATAACAAAATTATCCCCCAACAGTGACTTCCCTCCCACATTCCCAATGGCTACCAAAGTCAAGCCTACATCCCTACAGATAGCCTTCTGGAACGCCAGAGGTCTCGTCATGAGAGACAAAAAAGAGATCATCCACTTCCTTGAAGAGCATGATATAGACATCCTACTAGTCAACGAGACGTGGCTTAAACCACATCACAAAGTAAACTTCCCAAATTATTCCACATATAGAACGGATAGACTAGCGAACAAGGGAGGAGGCACTGCTGTCATCATCAAATCAAAGATTGATCACTGCCCCTCAAACCGACCATCGTTAGCTACCCCAACCTTCACCCCTAACATAGAGGAGACCACAGTCCTGGTTAACACCAAAAACTATGGTCTCATTCAATTTACCTCCGTATATTGCCCACCTAAAAAAGATCCCACCCCCCAAGAATTCCACGACCTACTAGACCCACTTTTTCCCACATCAATAATAGCCGGGGACTTCAACGCCAAGCACCGGATATGGAACTGCCCGCGCAGCGACTATAAAGGCAATAAAATCTTTCAGTTCACTCAGGACACCCAATCAATCATAGTGGCTCCCTCAGAGGCCACCATACGTTCACTTTGGAAACCTTTCAACGTCCTGGACTTCGCTATCCTCAGGAACACTAGCTACATTCCAATTATCCGAGCACTAGACGAGCTTAACTCAGACCACAAACACGTTCTACTGTACCTGGGAGACCCAGTAGACCCTTTTGCCACACTGCCCGACTCCACCAGATACAAAGTATCATGGGAAGATTTCGGTGCCTACATGGAGGAACATCTCACACCCCGCACACTTCTCACAAACGAAATAGAAATAGACTCCGCAATAGCAGATCTAACGACCACAATACAGGAGGCTCTTAAATCAGCCTCAACCCCTATTAGCCCAGACCTCAAACACAGACTCGACTTACCAAAACCGATTAGACTCCTCATAACGGAGAGAAACAGAACTAGAAAACTCGGTCAGGACACGGGCGATCCTGCTGTCATCTCTAAAGCCAAAGAGCTGAAGAAGAAAGTCAGAAAAGAAATCAGACGCTTTTCCGAGGAAACTTTGGTAAAAAAACTAGGAGACCTAGTGAAGGGCAGCCACCCTTACTGGTCACTATCTAAAATCCTGCGGGTCAAAAATGTCCCATTACGCCACTAGACGGCCCAAGAGGCCCAGTCTGCTCTACCCAAGACAAGTGCGAACTGTTTGCGGACAGCATAGAAGACCAATTCACTCCAAACCCGATAGCAGAATCAGACTCGGATACAGACTCATACTCAGACACAGATTCAGACTCAGACACCCAACTCAGAGATAAAAAAAGACACATAAAATCAATCAACAGAGAAGCCAGAGCCATAGTCAATGCCTCACCTAATCCTCCACCGCCACCAATGGTAGCCGTCACAATAGACGAAACCGAATTCTTAATCAAGCGACTAAGAAACCGTAAAGCTCCTGGCATAGATGGGATAAGTAACCTTACCCTTAAAAAGCTCACAGACACTGGCGTAAAGTACTTAACCAACATACTCAACGTCTGCTTAGAACAGCAATACTTCCCTGACGCATGGAAAAACGCTGATATTATCCTCTTGCCAAAACCAGGCAAGAATCTAAAACTCCCCCAGAACCACAGGCCAATTAGTTTACTCCCCACGATGAGTAAAATCCTAGAAAGAGCCATAAAATCAAGACTTCAAATCACCATAGATGAGAAAAAGCTCATACCAGACGAACAGCATGGTTTTAGAAAAGGCCACTCCACAAACCACCAGCTGTTACGCACCACAGAGTACATTAAAGATGCACTCAACCATCGACAATTCACCACAGGACTGTTCCTAGACATAGCGAAGGCCTTCGACAAGGTATGGATCGAGGGATTGATCGTCAAACTCTCCAGAGCAGAAATAGAACTGCCGATGATCAAAATCCTAAACTCCTTCCTAACCAGAAGACAATTTTCAATCAAATACCACGAAATCAAATCTTCCATCAGACGCACTAAAGCTGGAGTCCCCCAAGGATCGGTGCTTGCCCCCATCCTTTATAACCTTTACACTAGAGACATACCTATCCCAAGCAACTCCTCCGCTAGATCCTGCATAGTCACACAATACGCAGACGACACCGCCATATTAGCCAGATCTATCCAACTCAACCAGGCCACTAAATTAGTACAGCTAGCAGCTAACGAAATAGTTAAATGGTGCGACAAGTGGCGCATCAAATTAAATGCCAGCAAAAGTGAGGCAATCATTTTCAGACATAGAACAGATAGACTCCGCAAAAGCAGAAATCAACTCGTCATGAATAAAAAAATAATCCCGTGGTCAACCACGGTTAAATATTTAGGATTACACTTAGATAGGAATCTTACATTCTTTAAACACGTCAACGTAAAAGATAGAGAAGCCAGAATAGTAAAAGCCAGACTAATTCCAATGCTAGGTAGACGCAGCAAAGTCTCTATGAGAGGCAAACTGCTATTACATACAGCGATTATCAGACCAATTATGACATACGCGTGTCCCATATGGGCACACGGCAGCACAAATCTCATCAAGAAGCTGCAGTTAGTACAAAACGTAGTCTTAAGATCGATCACAGGCGCTCCGAACTACGTCCGCAACTCAATATTACATAGAGACCTAGAAATGGAAACGCTAGAAGAGCATATCGGAAAGCTAGCCACCAAGTTCTACGCGTCAATGGATAACCATCCAAACGCTACAATCAAAAACCTTAACGACTACGACGAGAACACCATCATGGACCATGATAGACCCAGGACCTTCCTAAGGAGAATAAAGGCAGGACTCAACAAGAACAAATAACTGCGACACAGGAATAGTTAACAAACATTAAACTGTCAATTATTGATTACAGATCCAAAGCTGCCCCTCTCTGTTCACAGTCTCAAGCTGCCACGAACCGCCCTCAAAGCTCTGAGTCGAGCGACAAATGGTCCCAACAGCCCACATAGACGGAAGACTGGAGGAAAGCAGCCTAAGACCCGTGAAAGATGACATTACCCTCAAACGCATAGACCTAATAATCACTAACCTGTTCTTTTTGACAATAAAGCTTACAGATCATACTCACAGCGGCAGGGTTTTTGGCCGGGAGAGTCTCACAAACTCTCCCGGAGTTTTTCACCCCACCGCGGCTCAAATTTTGATGAGCAAACGGGCTTAACATGTCCAGTACGATTGGTTATCGTTTTCTTTCTTCTTTCTTCGCTTGGACTGGTGTGGTGTATGCTTCGGAACGAGCATGACAGGCCTCCTGAGATGGCGTGCTGGCGAGCCTGCTAAAACTGGCAAGGACGATGAGCTGACACGGCGGATTCTCAATGACGAACTCCGCCCCGTGCATGTTTCCGGATGTCCCGATGCTACACTCAAACTCCTCCTCCTCTGACGTCTTCAACACCGAAAGCCTTTGGCGGATGATGGTCGGCTGATGGGCTAAAATTCAGACGGTGATGACGGTGGTCCGGGCTGTGGCTCGGGTGCGAGTGCCGAAAGAATTATACCTATATTTAGTTGAAAACTTTCTCTTTTCAACTAAAATTAAAATTAAAATTAAAATCAATATTGCAAACAACACCCCTTGCCATAGAGAGGATCCACAAACCTCACCCGAGTCTCCTCAAGACCCGAACAGGTCTCTTCAAGACCCTAAAATAAACGGGTCTCCTCAAGACCCGGAGTAAAATCGCACACGTAAATTCAGAGAAACCTTCACCAGAGACCAAAAATAGAGACGAAGGGGATAATGCTAAACGTATGTGAGCCCCATAACCATTGAAGGATGATCCAAAGTCAAAGTCAAGTCGAATTTCCTTTGCGAGAGGTAGTATCTTGCTATTTTTTGGAAATAGTAAAATATTATTTCATATTACTATATAAGACGTAGTTTTAAGACCAAATTGTTATTAATATAAATGTAAAATTGTTAAAGGTAAAGGCAACAGACAGGTTTACGTCATAAAAAATCACAAATATTTATGTGAAGGTTGATGAATGATAATTACAGGGCCTATTATTATGTCAATAGGTACCTAGTAAGTAGTTGTAAATGCATGTAATTTAAACGCTAATCAAATCGTGTGTTTACTCCTGGCATAAAACAAAAACCGCGAGTTTATGCCGGAGATAGCTATTTAAATGCTCTAGATAAATTCATATAAAATCCATAGAATTAGATAGACGATATTTTATAACGTCAATATATCCATCCACGTGCACAGAATATATTATCTCTTGATACTTGGTCCTTCTGACAATCCAGTAAATTCTTATTAAATAAACAAGAGGTAACATGTAGTACGAGCTAACGATAATAGTAGAATCTTTGGTCACCCCTTCTCAAACTCTTTGGACCAATTAGAATAAGGGATGCTGCTATAAAAGAGGACGCATCCGAGAGATTTTTATCAGTCTACCGGATCATCCCTCGGGAACAACATCTTCTCGACTAGCAGCCTCTCTTCAACCAGTCTCATCAGTCTCGCCGCGCATCTCTTCGCATACTCTAGACGCTGAAGTACTACCCGGTGGAATAATTTCATCCCGTTTACTTACGGGTGAGATTAATTCCTCGCGTATTCACCCGCAGTAAACGTGTCTGTCGCCTCACCTGCATCGTACGAATATTGTACCAGAAATATAAACGGAACGTGTACATTGGAAAAAGAAAATAAACAGAGTTAAAGCACACTCTCAAGAGAAAAGAAATATCGTCTTTATTTTTATTAATAACCCCTCACCGACTGAGCTAAAATACATCAACGAATTGCGCAGTGGCGTATCGTTGAGGGGGTGTTGTTATTTAGTGTGACTATAACACAAAATAAAAAGAAAGACACTTAATTTTCAAGGAGTTTTATTTCTTTTAATACTTGGACCTCTCCACTGAAAAACTTTTATAAAATAATTTTGGTTATCAAGAGTTCTAAATAATACCATCCGAGCTAGCCCAGACACTCCTAGATATCTTACTATTATGTTGTACTTATAAAATCAATGATATTAATTTAGAGAGAAACTATGAGTATAATTGATATTCAGAATTAAAATTAATGTGTCTCTTCATTTTATAAATTTGGATACTTGTACTCTTGTACATTATTACAGATAACTTTGTATTCTTTAAGATTGATGAATGTATTAAACGTAGATTCATACTAAAGTATGTCTTATCAAGCTTGTAATCATGATATTATAAACATGATTTCAATTTACGTTTTATCGTTGTCTAGAAATACTCTCCATCGGATGGTGATTACTGATTAATAATATTGCGTCATAAGAAAAATTAAGACGGAATATGATTGGTGTTTGTTGTACCTAGTGCTATTTAAAGCGCGGCATGACGCTTCACCTCTCGTTGAAATCTGAATTAACTTCTTTAGCTCAGTTACATTTTAATCGCAAGCTTAGATGTGGAGAGGTTTACTCAACTCTACAACCGAAGTATTATTGCTATGTTTATTTGTATACCATATAGTCTATGCAAAGACAATAATACTAAGCGGAAATGACAATCAAAAACTAGTTGCAATTTCGGCCTTGAACTGTACAGTAAAAATACACGCGCAACTCCGTGTAATATCCAATAAAATTACCTAAAATCATAGTGATAAAACTTTCTTAACAAACTTCAATATCAATGTGACAGTCTTCTGCAATGCCGTGTTAATCTAAAATGTAATACTGTAATATAAAACTAATAACATTCAACGAAGTGTCTTATTTTAACCGGTGTCCTGAACAAATCATATCACACACACGCTCAATCAACGCAACCTTCTGCATAATATAATAGATATTGTATCCTCACAACTTGGGATTCCAATCCCGGGATCCCGGGATCCCGAGCTATTTTCGATACCTATGAATCCCGGGATTGATAAACATAATCCCGGGATTTCGAGATTGATTTTTTTATCAATTTTTATGGAACATAAAATAAAAGCGAAAATAATAACAGAAAAAATACTTTTAATAAACAATAACTACATTAAAAATAAACTGAGTTTGAATGAAGTTTGATTTATACCCATGTGTAAATTGCCGATTCATTTTATTTTTTCACATAAATTATTAAAAATGAGAAAGATTGGCAAAAAACAATGCTTCACACTTTTAACGAAGTAATTCCACCATGATCTCATACGTTTTACGGCAGTTTCAAATTTGGCTGACTAATTAGATTTATGAAACGGAAAGGCCATAAGTACGCCATGATTATTTGTTTTACTATTTTAAATCTCGCTAATCCATTCATTAAGTCTTTACTATCAAAAACAGCAATTTCGTATTAAATTCACATTATTATTTATATATATATATATATATTATTTACTCCATTAAACTTATGTATTTCCAAGATTGAACGTAGATATACAATATTAACAATAAATGTCTTAAATATTATAAATTATACTAGATTTATTTTTGACCGATTTTATCAATGCTATGTGTAAATATAAAATTTTTATATTAACAATGGAAAAAATGCCAATCCCGGGACTGGTCCCGGGATCCCGGATTGTCAAATTGTAGTCCCGGGATCAGAATTTTGGCTCGGAATTGGATTCCCTACAGTCACAACCAACAACATGAGAACTAACGCCTGGCTACCACTAAAGTGGTGACCCCTTCAAAAGAACGAAATTATTGTAAAGAAAGTGAAATGTTCGTGGTAAAAACAGTGTCAGCATGGGCGCACAACGGACACTCAAACGTATCCGGCCAAATCCATTTCATCGGCAACCATCGGCATTACATTACTCAAAATTAAGCAACAAAAACAACGTGCGTCTAATTAAACATAGATTCCTCAAAGCAAATGCACATTCATTAAGCACTTGTAACATCCATCAACGTCATGTAGCCGGAAACCAGAAGGAACCAGTCCATAAGGAAAGATGCCAGCTACAATCACCAAGCAACCAGCTACAATCACCAAGCAATCACCTCCTGGCCAGCATTCTCTTCAGCGTGGTATACACAAGAGACCACAAAGCCACTGTCAGCATCTCAGCATCTTTTACCAGCGACAAGCTTCAGCCACCAGGTTTTCACGAAAAAATTGCTAAAAAACAGTATCTACCATCATCAATGTATGTACTTAATTCACTCATTTCCATCACATATCATATTTTAGTATTTACCAAACATCAAATTATTATCGCAACATTCTTCCTAGAATACTTACTTAATAGTTATTATTCGCAGAACGGATGGAGAAAATTTGCAATGTTAAAATATTGTAAATATAATAGTAATTACAACAAATTTAAAAAGATTTGTTTGGTTTTTAAAAATATGTACTTAGGTACCTACTTAAGTAAGTATATCCCATCACTAGTTAAATTTCTTTCCATACAAAAAATATTGGGGGTAAGTACAACTACAGAGAATTGCACTTACCCCAGTATGTAAAATTATGGAGGGAAGTGCATCTTGTCTTATAAATCAGAATATCTTTAAATATTCATTAAACAAGTACCTATATACACAACAAACTATTATTCAAATGAAAGGTACTTACCAAATTGCAGTTTCCCAGCACAAGTCGTAGTAAAGTTATAGATAAACTAGCTGACCCGGCAAACGTTGTTCTGCCATATAAATTATTTCTAGTGAATATTTTGGTTGTAAAATAAAAAATAACGAACGTATTGTAAGTGTGTGGGGATGGGATCTATGACAGAAAGAGGAATGGAGCGCTGTAGACGATGACCGCCGATAAAAACAAAAAAACACCAACCATTCATTTTCTCAATTCAAAATGAGTAATGATGTTCATAATGAATGAATTACCTGTGGCGGGATATCGTTATTTAATGTTTATGCAATATCTGTTGTTTAAATTTTTTTTTCTGGATAGAGATACTCTAATCACCTAGCGGTATGAAAAATACTTGTTGACCTATTCTCATACCTAACAAATATACATAAAAAAAATCATAAAAATCGGTCGAGCCATTTCGAAGGAGTGCGACCACAAACACCGTGGCACGAGATTTTTATATACGTATATATAGAGATTACGACAACGCTCATGACTTGAACTTTGAGATAAACCAATTGAAAAAATTTGAACAGTCATAAAAGTATCTATGTTTGTGGTGCGGCTGCCATCTATGTGTCATATTGTAAATTTACTTGATAGTAAAAAAATCTTCATAGATAGAATCTCTCCAACATAATACGATTGGAAGGTAGAAGGCGTACATGCACTTACCCCGTATATGCACTTACCCCGATTCACCATTAAATATTAATATTAAGATTTAAAATATAAATTAAAATAAAATATAAAAATAAAATAAAAAAATATTTGTCGGACGATGGATTCGAACCCACGCGAATTTGAATCTTAGACCATGAAAAATTATAATAAAATGTTCCCAAGCGGTCACCCATCCAGGTATCCAGGTCGTAGACGCACCCAATGTTTCTTAAGAGGACGTTCTACAGAAATGGCCTTGAGAATTGAAAATATGATTTTTTAACATGTGGTCCATAATATCTGGTCTACTAGTTAATATAAAAAGGTCGTGTCAAAGTTGTTTGTGTTAATAAATTTGCTCTGTGACTGATCCGACTCATATTTCACATTTATTTCATCAGGGCTGTCGAAGACATAAATCATAATATATATTTATAATTTTAAATTTTTATTTATAATATATATTATTTAAGTTTTGTGCATCTAATGCCGGGTCCACACTGGCAACAAGTTAATTTGCTGGCAACCTCGTTAGATTTTACGATAATTATTGTAAAATTTCTTAAGCAATTATGGTAAGTATCGTAAAATTTAATGAGGTTGCCAGCAACTTGTTGCCAGTGTGGAAATGGCTTAATATCCACTGTGGTTCACGTAGTGGCATGGACCTGGGGTTAGCTAATTCAGGAAGTCAACACCCATGATAGAATTTTTTCCAGTTTTGGTTGCATTATATTCCAAAACTCTTCTGTAAAAATCGTTTCCGAGTTTATAAATGGAAATTTCTCGGTGTACATAGTAAACAAACCTACGAATAAAAAAAGACAAAAAGGAACATACTGATTCATCGCAGTAAAATCTGGTAATCAAATTCGCCATTTTGAAAAGCGACGATTTTGCGTAAACAAATATCACGTGGTCTGTACGTGTGCGGCAAACTTCGAATGTGTTTGTAATTTTGTGCAAAGTGCGAATGTAATGTTTTCAAATAATTGATATGGATTAATTATACCATCGTATTATTTTCTCGAAATCATAAACATACTATAATAGTATTTGAGTATCAACCTATGTTCAATTTGAATTGGGTTATAATAATAATATACCCGTATATATATCAATAGTATGTTTGCTACAAAATCCACCCAAGTTATCAGTACGTACTTGCACATGTTTGATTAAAAACCATGATGAAATTAACATTTAAAAAATATGAATGCTTAATATTATTTTGACAGCCCTGTTTTCTGATCGGCTTCATGTCGCAGGTGTTCATAAAATAATAATAATTCTCCGCGCGGCAGAAATTATCAGTAATAATAATAATATTTCTTGAAATAAAATCTCCGATGATTAGTGATTTTTGCGAAAAGATCGATTTAAATTGACGTAGTTACGACGCCGAGGTCCTTTTTATACTAAATTATATTTGAACGGCGGGCTCTTCAGCGGGCCCTTAAGAGCGTACATAAGTGAAACGTGAAGGGCAAATAATTTTCAACACTATGTGGAACGAAATTTCGGCCGCGTCCAGGCGCGTTGCCATTCGGAGAGGGATAGTCGACTTGTTAGCCCGTCAATTTCTTTTGTGATGGAGTCGGATGAATATATTCTTAAATCGTGTAAAGATTATTTAAAAACGTTCCGCATGTACTTGAAAAAGAAAACATGTCAATGAATATACTATTATTATTACGAATATAATAATAAAAATACTTAACATAAAAAGGACGCATGTTGAATTTTTATGACAAATTATATTTCGTTCGGTTCGCGTCATTTGCACCCGCGACCTGCAATCCGCGCATCGCCTAGTCACGATCTTTTTAGACCATGCCTCAGCTGAGGTATAGCCTTATTGGATTACAAGCTTTGAGAGCCTTCTGCTAGGCTAGAGTAAGCGTAAAGACGATGTGAAAAATTTTGATAAAATAGTCTTAGTAACAATTACAGTTTAATTTCTTCACACAATCTCAATATCGTGGAAAGCAGTAAAATATATTAGACATGTTAAAACTGACACCCAATTATATTTTCTGACCCTTAGGGTTTGAAATGTTTGCAACATGGTGGGCGGAGACCATCCGTACTAAAAACACTGGCGGAAATAGGACGTCTTTTAGCCAAAAAACTAGTGACTGCCGGTCGGTATATTAGAATTTAAACATAAAGGGGTAATGCAGTTGCTATCTTGGGTACCTATATAATTTATAGTCCACATGCGGGCTGGGAAGGTGTTCTACCTGATGAGTTTCATAACGTCTTAACATTATTATATTATTTGCTATAATAATTACATTGGTAATGTATAAAATGTGTAGGTACAATAAAACATATTATTCTTTATAAAAATACGATAAATTCGTTCAAATCAAGATTACCTATGAGATTCCGTTTGATATGTTACACCGAACGTGCGAAATTGACTATTACATGAAATGGGCAAAATTTTGCCCAAATCATGAAAAATGCAAGCCCGTTGCCTTATTCATGAATTAGACAAGATATCTGCCAAGTGCGTGAATTCGGCAGTAATTTTTCTGCCTAGTTCATTCATTGGACAAATTAGATAGTTGCGCTACGGTGGTATATTTTGCAACTAAACTAAATGTGTCAAATGCTCATGCATTGGTCAAAATTTACGTATATTATCTATGGTCAAAATAGATGGTCGCGCTCCGGTGGTGTTTTTTGGAACTAATCAAACTAACCAAATGTGTCAAATGTCATTGATTATAATATAAAAATATACCAATCAATAACTACAATGACGTTCATATCCATTTACTATCCGCAAAAAAATCTAGAACTATAATATGATAACAGAAGAATTTTATTGAAATGTATTTTCGCGATTTGATTCGTGCTTGGGTATCAATCGTGCAATGGTCGATTGTATGTTTGTGATAGTTTGTTAAGTTGAATACAGAATTACAAAACCTAACCTAATAATAATAATATTATATTATATCCAATTATAACTAATAAAACCATCCGTATTAAATTTACTTTTTCTACTGTTATGTTGACAGTTTAAGAATTCCATACCTTGGCGAATTCACGTACTCTGCAGATAATTTACCTAATTCATGAATAAGGCAACGGGCTTGACTATTACGTGAATTAACCAAAGTTCGCCCATTTCATGTAATAGTCAATTTCGTACATTCGGCGTAACAGATTTATAATAAAAATAAATTTAATTTGTCTTTTTTCACGAAAGTGATATAGTAGTATGTATCTTTGCCCTGTGGGATAGTCGATCTGAGCGCATGTACAAATATCGTTTTAATTTTGTTTGCCGGATGAAAATTTCGGAGAAGAGGATCCAGATACACTGAATGCAGATATACAACAAATGCCCGTAGATGATATGAAGATCCAGAAGTTGTCGAATATGAAGCACGGACTACCAAGAGGATGATGATTTGTGGCTCAGTATTCTGGATCACATCATGCGTACTGGAAGTTGTGGTCGCATACCTACTGATGTTATATTTATAAATGCGTAACGAAAACGTTAATAAACGAACCTGAACAATAAATATCTACATTTTACATAACAGCGAATCTTCAACAACTTCAACTATGGATAAAATAAGTAATATCGCGCATGAACAACAACCAAAAGTGTTATCTGGGAATAGTGGGTGTCAATAAAGCTATTACTTTAAGTGCTTTGTCACAATTAAAAAATATATTTAGGAACATATAGATCTCTAGCTAGAGAACTCAATCAAAAGCTTTAGAAATATCAGCCGTGTTATAATATTATAATATGGCATTTACTTAATGTTTGTCTAACTCCAATATCAGTCAACCATTAACATGTTTGCAAAATAAATATGATATTAGGTATGTAAAATGAACTTGAACAGTTTAGCTGAAGCGGACAGTATTATATACTTAGCTATTGAATAAAAAAACTCAAATGGAAGAGTACAAAACTTATTCCATCAAGTACCTTTGTCGATAGTATTAATATTATAAAAAAAATGAATTTCAGAGGAAGAACCATTTTCATGCAGTGGTTTGATACGAGTTAATCTCCATTGTATCCTAATATATATTGTTAGGTGTTAATTAATAATCAAACTCGGTTGGAGAACGATTTATATGTTATAGATCAAGACAGATAGCTGAGATAGCTATCCCTGTTTGCCATTCCCGGAATGCTATAGGGCAGAGGTGGCCACACTTTTTTTTCTAGGATCGACTAGTCGATAAAATTATTTATGGCGATCGAATGATATCATGCGAGAACAATAAAAACCCAATTTTTATAATTCAAATATGTATTTATGTATTTTGAAAATAAATATTTTATACATATTACATATAAAATAACGATACAAGTACATATTATTATGTATTTCACTTCTAAAAAAAATTAAGTACACATTGACTGTAGTTTCGACATAGTTGCACAATTATAGACATATCAGCAAAGACCAATTGAATAAAAACGCATAGCAATATCCGTGTAATATACAGACTCGTCAAATTGCAAGGATAGGAATTTACATTTATTAGTGTTTTCCTATAGAATTTCTTCCAAGTTTAAGCTCATCACTTGTGTTCTTCAAATGATAAGTCATTGATTTCAGACATTATTTCAGTTTTTTTTTTTTTTTCAAATATTCCATATTTCACCATTTTCGAAGGGTTTCTTATGTTCCATTAAAACATCTGTTACTACCAAAGAAGCCATGGTAGCTGTCTTGGATTTTTCATTAAACTTGGTGAGAAAACACTGTTGACCAGACAATTGTGATTTCAATTATTGTCTCACTTTATTTTTACGCAACTCAGTACTATTCCGATAATTTACATCATAGTTTCCAGCATAGAAAATGTCTTTCAACGTTGCCTCTTTTCGGAATTGATACACTCGAAGTAGGTACAAATAATACAAATATTATATTGTTCATTTACCATAGTGAAAAAAATTCTCTTTCCATTTATTGACAAGAAATTTAGAAGAATTCACAATAAATAGTACAATATATTATTATGTCCGCGATCGACCAAAAATACCTTCGTGATCGACTGGTCGATCGTGATCGACGCACTGGCCACCCCTGCTATTGGGCATAGGCCATTGCCGACTCAAGTAGAAAGCCGATACATTCACAACGACTGATCTTACTTTTTCCGCCCCTCCTGTTGTTGTCTATGGATGACCTGTCATTGTTCTATAGAGTGCTCATATTGACGCGTCTATCGTGTTCACATAGGGAATGGTTTGATTTGGATTGATGAGTTACATGATAAATAATACACTAGCATTAACACACTTTCCACAAATGTAATGCATAGATCAATGCTACATATTTTTTGGAAATCGATATTACCACCAGTTTTGTGTGAAGGACTAGTCTGACTTTGACAGCTGATGAATAACAGGAATGTATATTATTTATAAATAACACTGATAGTTAATATATTTGATTTGAGAATTTTTTATAATTTGATTTGAAACGAGAAAGGGCGAATCAATATGTCAAGCAATCTGGGATCTGATTTTGACAGCTGAACAGTAGACCACTCGTTACTTGTGCAAAAAGATATGCTCAGGCTTTATAAATCTAAAGACGGTGCTGTATAGGCTTATTATACCTGAGGCCCTATTTTGCAGAATTGTGGCAACAGCTAAAATATTTGTTACATACATTCTGCCTACTTTTGAACATAGCGTGCTGTATGTGCTGTTTGTTTGTGTACTTTACAGTCAACTCCCTGTTTTAGGACCGTCAGGAGTCGGCTCTGTTCTAAACACTGGAGGGCTAATTTAGTGAATGTTAATTTGTCCTTGATATCAGTGCATATCGCATTGGTTACAATATATTTTTATTTTTATAATATGCACCTTATGCTGATGCGTGATTTTTTTTTTTAAACTGATCGGACGTATTTTTAAATATTTTTGTGCAATTGCCATGATAAAAGTTTAGGCCACTATTTGCCACGTAGGCATGTATTATAATCCTTAGACCTTAGGTTAATTTCTAATCAACGGCCAAAAATATGAGGCCTAAAATAATGGTATCTATAAGATATTATGTACAAAATAAAGTGACAAAAGTTCCAGTACCAAGCATGATCGATATTTATATATGTACCATACTTGGAAAATACATGTTTACTCAAAGGTTGCTTGTGCGCCTTAGTACCTACCTAGTTAATA
Organism: Rhyacophila brunnea; assembly: GCF_057557595.1. NCBI lineage: Eukaryota > Metazoa > Arthropoda > Insecta > Trichoptera > Rhyacophilidae > Rhyacophila > Rhyacophila brunnea. The sequence goes on from NW_028233361.1 coordinate 466,561, forward strand.
TTATCCATAATCTAAAAAAAACCACGAGTGGTTATAAAAGTAACTATTAGTTCATTTTAAAATTATTTTTTTCAGAACAGAGACGATTTTAAGTCTGCATAAGGGCGGCACTGATTACATGCATCGTCATAAATATTTTCAAAGCTAGTTACATATTTTGGAAATACAAATAATCTCAATTCAATTTAAATATGGTCGAAAAAAGATACTTGAGTTTACTAAGTCAAAATCTCCAATGATATAGGCACCTACTATATTATGTCAAACACCTTACTGAAGCATGAACCTGATCTAATCCAATCAGTTTAAAGTTAATTAAAACAATTATTGATCGTAATCAACAAAAACTCTTCAATGAGGAAATCAAACGGTGGCGGCGTAGATTAAATAAATAAATTAAACTCGATTATGTGAGGTTTTGTGAGTATGGCGGTGCAGAATATGATGGAAAGATATTTTTCTAATTTAAATATGGGTACTTTTGAAAGTGGAATTGGTTCCCAATATTATTATAAATGAGTTTGGAATAAAAAAGCTAGTTTTAGTTAAAAAGTTAATTTAATATAAAAGTAAATTTGGTAGGTACGTATTGTACCTATTTTATTTTTAATTATAAGTACGAAGCGTTAATAATTTAATTGTTTTATCTATAGATTAGTATGGGATACTTAAGTGCTTGGCCAGAGTGGACGCGTGGGAAGAAGCGTTGGCAGCCGTGGGTAATATGTCTGCAGAAGCCCACGGGTCTGGTCCGAATGAGCATATCCATGTGGAATAATTTAATGTTATTTTGTAATTAGGTTTCTAATTAATGAAGTCAAGATATAATATGATATGTACTTATTTATTGTTATAATTAGCCTAATCTTTGTTGGATATGTCAGTTAAAACAGGCGATTGACGCTAATACTATTTCTTTGTGTTTATAAATTTCATATTGTGAACATCTTGTATTTTTAATTTGTAAAGTTCACTATATGTAAATATCAGTCAGTCTCTTGTCAAGCAATTTGCCTACACATCTTCAGATACATGAGCTATCACGCAATAAAACACACAATAAATACTAAGTATATAAATAAATCAATCAATAATATTATGATTATAGTTTAAGTTAGTGTACACATTTCAAATCTTATTTTTTCCTTTAAATTTTTTCCTGCATCTTTGTTGTTATATCTGTGATATATGTTTTTATATCCGTGATATAAAAAAACCACAAATCCACTTCAGTTTTAAAAGTGGTCACAAAGATGTTTGCGAATTCTCCATGAACCCATGACACCGCTCGCGAAACCCCGGTGGGGTATCACTGCCCTAAGTGAATAATAATCTAACAAATAATTCAGTATAATATCTGGCTATTTTAAAAATTTGTTTTGCACTGTGACAGAAGGCTGGGGATCTTGGAGTAGGTAATCCATTTCTCAGTTGATGGTGATTTATTAATCAGTACTGCTAAGTCATTGGATGTGACGTCATTCTTCAGCATGGGGTCACTTTGACGAAAATCAACCACTATTAACCTAGTGCCACGCTTATTGCGTCTATAGACCATCCAGTGTAGACGAGAATTGCCAATGGATCCCGCCTGGCTTACACTATATAGACATGAACTAAAATCTTATATAAGTATATATTATACTTACTGTATTTAGGTAGCTGTTCTATAATAATTTGGTGTAACATTTTTTTTTAAATATTATAAATAAATTAGTGCAAAAATTATATAAGAAATGAAAATATAATTAATATTAAATTCTACAGGTTTTTTTAAAAAGGTTTGTCGATAGCTATTTCGGTTGTAACACCATTATCAAGACTATTCAGATAGGCCGTTTGCCTTTGCTTAAATACTATACGTGTATAGATAGAGACAGAATACATTTTCTTATTCGTTCCAGCAATATTATGAATTTTTACATTATTATTAATTGTAATATTATTAATACTTTGAAAACCCTAAGTGGGTTTTTTAAAATGGATATCGAAATTTTGAGCTGATAACAATAAATTACTTAGACATACAACAGCTAAAATGATTTCGGATGCATTGCACACGAAGAAACGCGTGGTCAATAATGACGAAATTTCACATCTTAAATCTATTAAAAATAAAGTTAAAGATTACGACTTGGTGATCACCAAGGCAGATAAAGGCAACTCCGTTGTAATTATAAACAGAGCAGATTATTTAGAAAAAGTTAATAACTTTCTTAATCCGCGTGAGTTTGTTAAACTCAATAAAGACTCTACGTCTAAAATCGCATCTAAAGTTAAAACATTAATAAATGATTGCACTATCACTTTCCCCACCGAAGCTATCAATCGTAGTGTTATTCTTATGAATCCTATGGCACCCTTACTATATGGTCAACCGAAGATACATAAGACTAATATTCCTATTAGGCCCGTGGTATCATATACGAATACGCCAACAGTCAAATTAGCATATTATACGAGGGTGGGTCAATAATTCCTTAGAAAAAAGCATTAAAACAGTTTTTATTTTTGTATTTTTTTTTATTTCTCAACATAATCTCCTTGGAGCTCAATACACTTGGTAAGACGTTTCTCATTTTTTTTTAAACCGTCAGAAAAATAAGTTTTCGGAAGGTCCTCAAAATAAGCATTTGTCCGATCGATGACTTCTTCATTTGAAAAAAAACGTTGTCCACTTAGCCATTTTTTTAAGTTTGGGAAAAGGAAAAAGTCACTGGGGGCTAAATCTGGCAAATACGGTGGGTGGTCGACCAATTCGAACTTCAATTCTTCAATTTTAGCCATTGATCGTAAACATGTGTGAACACGGGCATTGTCCTGATGAAAGAGGATTTTTTTCCTGTTTAAATGAGGCCGTTTTTCTTCAATTTTGTTTTTTAGCTGGTCCAATAAAGATGCATAATAATCCCCTGTTATTTTTTTTCCTTTTTCCAAATAGTCAACGAAAATAATTTCACGTGCATCCCAAAATACAGTAGCCATAACCTTACCAGCTGATTTCACGGTTTTCGCCTTCTTTGGACATGGTTTGCCTTCGCAATCCACTGCTTTGACTGTTCTTTCGTCTCGGGAGTATAGTGGTGTATCCATGTTTCATCTACAGTCACAAAGCGACGAAAAAATTCATCCGGATTGCGTTGCATGAGCGACAACAGGGCTTTAGAGGCCACCACCCTATTGCGTTTATTGTCGACTGTGAGCAAACGCGGCACCCATCTTGCAGAAATATTTTTCATGCCCAATTTGTCATGTAAAATAGAAATGACGCTACCTTTTGAGATCCCTGTAACCTCAATTATCTCACTCAACTTTAATCTTCGGTCACTTAACACCATATCGTGGATTTTATTGATCATTTCTGGTGTAGTCACCTCTACAGGACGTCCTGAGCGTGGTTCATACTTTGTTGATGTACGACCACGTTTAAATTCATTTAACCAGTTATAAATAGTTGCAAGTGAAGAAGCAGATATGCCGTGAACTAAATCCAACTCATTTTTTATTTCCTTTGCTGTTAACCCTTTTATATTAAAATGTTTAATAACAGCTCTAAACTCAATTTTCTCCATTTTCCATTTTTCCATTTTCCACAAGCACATTTTTTTTTAAATGTACGAGAAACACACAACAACCCGACTAATCTGATTGAAACTTCGCAGCATACTGAATCGGTAGTGCCGCTGCATGAAAACAAACCGCTTACAGTACTAGTCGCGCCACCTGTCGGCTTTTCTAAGGACTTATTGACCCACCCTCGTATTAATAAAATTTTTAAACATCTAACAAATTTCAAAGCCAAAAGAAGCGTAGAAAATTCAGTTGACTTAATTAATAAAATAAATACCATAGATTTACCTAGCAACTGTAAGCTGGTATCATTAGATGTAACCAGTTTATTTACTAATATTCCAGTTAAAGAATGTTTAGAAATAGTGTACGAAAAACTAGAAAAAGCTAAAGTACACCCATTCGAGTTAGAAGAAATTTATTCTTTAGTGAAATTATGTATAGAAAATAACTATTTCTCATTTAATTCAGAGTTTTATAATCAACTTGACGGAGTCCCTATGGGGTCTCCTTTAAGTCCTTTGCTCGCAGAACTTTTTATGGACAAATTCGAATCGGAATCACTTAAAATAGACTCAGTAGCTGACATATTATATTACCATAGATACGTAGATGATATTTTGATTTGCTGGAAAGGAACTGACCGTCAACTTAACTCGTTCGTCAAAAGGGCTAACGCATTGCACTGTAATATTAAATTCACGGTCGAAGTAGAGATAGAAAACAGAATTAATTTTCTAGACCTCACTATTCAGAGGGTTAATAATAAACATAACATCAAAATATATAGAAAACCCACCTATACTGAAACTACTATACATAAAGGATCGCAACATCCATGGATTCATAAGTTGGCGGCATACCATGCCATGATCCACAGGCTAGTTGGCGTGCCCATGAACAAATTAGATTTTGAGGATGAACTACATACCATTAAACAAATAGCCTTAAGTAATGGATATGAAACATCAATGGTAGATAAAATATTATATAAAAAACAACTTAAATTAGCTAGATCAACAATATACCCTAACGTTAAAGATTCAAATCGTTATTACAAGTCCATTGGTTATCACGGCATTATTTCAGACAAAATTTATCAAGAAATTAAACATAGCGTTAACATAGCATTCAAAGCTAATAATAATCTTGGATTAAACTTAAAAAATAGTAAAGATAAAATCAACAAACTGGAGAAAAGCGGAGTTTATGAAATAACATGTGGCACATGTAGTCTATGCTACATTGGTCAATCTGGCAGGTCAATAAAAACTCGTTTTGAAGAGCACCTCCGGTCTTTTAGGAATGGTAAAACAGATTCTCAGTTTGCTAAACATTTGATATCAAACTCGCATAGCATCAGTAACAATGAAACGCCACAATGTTTGCATATATGTAATAAAGGTCTAAAATTAAATTTACTTGAACAGTTGGAAATTAATCGCGAATTATCCAAAAGTAATCACATAATTAATGAAAATTTGGTAATGTATTCGTCGCCACTATTAAATACAATCTAAACACACGATTAAGACAATTATACTAATAATATTTTAATTAATTAATAATGTCAATAAATAACCATCGAACACTGTAATTTTGATAAATTTTGAAAATTTCGATATCCATTTTAAAAAACCCACTTAGGGTTTTCAAAGTATTAATAATATTACAATTAATAATAATGTAAAAATTCATAATATTGCTGGAACGAATAAGAAAATGTATTCTGTCTCTATTTAAGCAAAGGCAAACGGCCTATATGAATAGTCTTGATAATGGTGTTACAACCGAAATAGCTATCGACAAACCTTTTTAAAAAAACCTGTAGAATTTAATATTAATTATATTTTCATTTCTTGTAAAATGGAATTCTTTCAAGTAAATGCTAACTCAATTAACAAAAGTTATATGTCACGCCAACAGTAATAGAAATGTTAATAAACTTTTAATTACTTGAACTGAGAATTCCAGTATAATGGTTTTGAAACAAATTTATTTTTATCAATACCACTTTAACTGAGTCATTTACATTGACAGCTGTTTAGGCTGCGCGCACACGGCAAAGCAAAGTTTCGGATTCATCCGCCAAACGACGTTTGCGTTTTGTTTGCGTTTTGTTTGCGAGCCGATTGCGTTTTAAATGCGTGTCAAATGCGTCAATATTTCGACGATGCTGTCCAAGAGAAAACACGGTTTTCAAGGGGATTCATAAACGCCTTTTTTTGAAACTGCACCCTGCTGCGAGAGTATTTATCTTTCATTACAGTGGCGTACAAGGGTAAATAAATCAATATAAAATCAGTACATAATATTGCATTATACCTACATTTATTTTCCCACTATTGCTTCTTTTGGAGCTGGACTGTTTTATATCGAAAGCGTTTTGAAAATTACCTATTGTTGAGCCTATTATATACCATCATCATCAATACTATCGACCGAAAGCCATAATATATAATAGTAAAAAAAATACGAAATCTAACATAAATTTAGATATTTTATAGATAGGATAATACAATTTATCTATTACAGTTTGGTTTAGGCATAGCTTGATGAATTAAAAAAATGAACTTACAATATGTGTGATACGTATTTTTAATCTAAAGTTAAAAAAATAAGTAAGAATGAAAAAATGTGCACAATTTTGTCATATCGCCTAAAATATACCAATACTATTATGGTTTGGTAAGACAGGGCTTAATTGATTTTTAAAATCCAACCAATACCATCTGTAAATTGTAGTCGTATTTCAATAAGAACATATACAATTGACTGAAAAAGGTTAATGTGCACTATTTATGGCGGACCTTAACAGCTTACCTGCACCCTTCGCCACTGTACCTACATTTATTTTCCCACTATTGCTTCTTTTGGAACTGGACTATTTTATATCGAAAGCGTTTTTAAAATTACCTATTATTGAGCCTTGTATGTATCATCATAAACTTTGTCTGATTAATACTATCAACCGAGGGTACTTGATGGAGTTTGAATTTAAATTCTAATTAATTTAAGTTTTGTACTATTCCACTTGAGTATTTTTTTGCGATCAGGCTTTTGCCTTTCAGCATTTTGCGCACTCGCCAATGGCAAATACACATTGACATCAAATTCTAGCTACAATAAAAAAAGATTATAACTTAATACACGAAGAAAGGGTAAAAACCTTATTACCTAGATACCTACTAAGTAAATGATGAAGTATAAAAACATAATATTTTGAATAATTTGAATATTTGCAGTGTTTCTAAAAAAACCCGTTGTAAATACGATTAATACATTCGGTAGGTAAGCGTATTAAAATGTCATTTCTCGTAAACAATAGTTTTCTCGTTGTGCAATATGTTGGGAGTTTAATAATATTAACTAATGAGAGATGTCACCAACTGTAACTACTCACTAAATAAAAAAAACGAATAAACAATGTTAAGGTATAGTTCGTAATATGCAAATTTAAATAATTTTTGATGAATACCTATATACCTATACCGAAAATATTTATATAAGTACCTATAGATACGTATTGAATTACCCACTTACCTATTCATATTATTATGAAATACATATTTAAAATAACACCATTCTTTTGGGAAGAATACAAGTAGGTGTGCATTTGGTTATATTCGATATTATTAAATAAGTATGTATCTTTAATAGAATCATGCCTCCTTTTTATGATTGTAGAATCTTTATGTAGGTATCGAATCTATAAAATATTTTTATTAAATTTAATCTGTTTTTAAGCGTGAAGGCTCGCCATAACTATAAGGTAAACTAAACCATTATTATTTATTTTGTAGTAAGTATGTACTTTTTTAATTATTTTTTTTATTAGTTGACACTTTTATTTTCTATAGATACACTAAAATGGAAACGGGTGCCAATAATAACATATTGAAGTGAGAATAATGAATACCTTCCTATTACTATCGATAGGTATGTTCCTGTGTACTTGTGTAGGTACATGTATATTTATATTAATTATTGTTTTCGTGTTATAATATATTATTTGCGATTAATTGATAACAAAATTTAGATAATTTATCTATTCACCCGCTACAGTAAAATCTATAAAATATTTTAATTAAATTATATCTGTTGCTCTACATTGCATGAACGCCACTGAAGCAATGGAGTAATTAATTATGTCATACAATTAATACGTGCCATGAATATCCTACCTACCACATGTTCTTTTAAATCTTCCCATTTAGGCCAGGACCGAACTTTTGAAAGCTGAAATTTATGGGGGCGCGTATTAAGAAATATTACTGATTAACCACATAATTATGTTCAGAAAGGCCTAATAAATTTTATTTACCAATGACAAACTCATGACCGGATGAGTGGGTATTTTTCATTAAAAACTTGGGTATAATGTAAAGGTTTAAGCCTACGCAATCTGCACCTAGCACATTGTCATATATAATAATATGAAGAATGTTAAATCTCAGTCGGTTCCATGACAAAACAGGACAGTGACAAAACAGAACATGACAAAACAGAACACCTGGAGAAAACCTGGCTGTTCTGTTTTATCATGTTCTGTATTGTTATTGTTGTCGAAGTCATGATGAATTGTTTGCAACCAGAAAGATTCACTTGAATGATTAATGCTTATTTAGACTATGTCTGCATTTGCGTATAGCTAACAAAAATCCGCATGAAAGTCATTAAAAATAATTTCTACACTATGAAAATATCATCAAATTAAAAAACGCTTTCGATATAATATAACAGAATTCTATTCCAAATCAAGCAATAGTGGAAAAAATAAATATAGGTAAAATGGTAAAAAAGAAATACTTAATAATTATGTAGGTAATGTTTACATATTATATTTTTATATTTTATTTATCTTAGTTCGCCACTGGCGACAAAAAAAAGGTTTTTTTTAATTCTTCGGATAGTGCAATAAATAAATTCTTGTTTGTCGAACACAATAAGGCACATATTGTATGACATAATTTATTACTTTAGTCCGAAAAAATTTAAAAAAATCTTCCTTCTTTCTTAATTAGTGTCATCAAGAATTTCACAGTGGCGTTAATGCAATGGGGAAAACAGATATAATTTAATTAAAATATTTTATAGGTTTTTTGTATATAATTTGTTAGAACAATGTAATATATTATTATACCTATTGTATCTTTTATTAAATAAACATTTAAAACATATTATTCATAAACATTTGAAATATCTCCCCTTAAAATCTGTTCATATTTCCAATAGAATATTATTGCTTAGAATTCAATAGCTACATATTAAAAAGATAGCTATTGTAATGAGACTATATCAGGTAATTTCGTGTTAGTAGTAGTACTAATCAATAGTAGTAGGCAGGTATTCATTATTCTCACTTCAATATATTATTATTAGTACCCGTTTCCATTTTAGTGTATCTATAGAAGATGAGTGTCAACTAATAAAAAAATTAATTAAATAAGTACATACTACAAAATAAATAATAATAGTTTAGTTTAACGTAAAGATATGGCGAGCCTTTCTTCTCGTGAAATACTTCTTCTCATAGCTGTGCTGTGTCACAACTTTTTATTATATTTTGTAAAACTGCTTACCTACCGAATGTATTTAATAGTATTTACAACAGGTTTTTAGAAATACTGCAAATATTCAAATTATTCAAAATATTATGTTTTTGTACTTAATCCTTTACTTAGTAGGTATCTAGGTAATAAGGTTTTTACCCTTTCTTCGTGTATTAACTTATAATCTTTTTTTATTTTATTAATAAATAATAATAGTACAAAACTTAAATCAATTAGAATTTAAATTCAAACTCCATCAAGTACCCTCGGTCGATAGTATTGATGATGATGGTATATAATAGGCTCAACAATAGGTAATTTTCAAAACGCTTTCGATATAAAACAGTCCAGCTCCAAAAGAAGCAATAGTGGGAAAATAAATGTAGGTATAATGCAATATTATGTACTGATTTTATATTGATTTATTTACCCTTGTACGCCACTGTAATGAAAGATAAATACTCTCGCAGCAGGGTGCAGTTTCAAAAAAAGGCGTTTATGAATCCCCTTGAAAACCGTGTTTTCTCTTGGACAGCATTGTCGAAATATTAACGCATTTAAAACGCAATCGGCTCGCAAATAAAACGCAAACGTCGTTTGGCGGATGAATCCGAAACTTCGCTTTGCCGTGTGCGCGCAGCCAAATACTACATTGCTGTTTCCTCGTAGCAGTGATAATGATTTAGACGGAAAAAATAAATATTATGAGGGAGATTTCATGTCTCTCTGAGTCTGCTAAAAAATGTCGTTCCATGAACTAAATGCCTACAGTCCGGTCTTATTGAATGAAAATAAGTATATTATAAGATGTGTTCTGGAATTATTGTATGAAAATGTATTTACACGTTATGTGACGCAATCGTTAAAATTCTCTTTCGTTGTTAAAGACATCTGTCGTGATGTAAGTGTTCGTTACGTTATCGTTGTATTCCGCAATTAGATTTTTTTAGATTTTTTTTTTGTCCTTTTAATTTCGTTTACTGTAAGTATAATTTGAATGTACATAATACATATAAGTATATAATATACTAAATATATATAGATTTTCAAAAATGTAATTAATCAGTGAGACCGGCTCGCTACTTCTTATTGAAATAAAGTCTCCGAGTCATAAATAGATGACTCATTTCCATTAAAAAATATCACCTTGAAGAGTTATCAAAGTTTCGGTGTAGCTCTAAATACGAGGGGCGTTTATTATATTATCCACCTTATTTTGAAAGCGATGACGGCATTATAAAACATTTTTTGGTACTGTTCGGTTAAAGCGGATACAGCGGAAAACGCATTTTGAAAATAGCCGATAAACTGGATTATTTGTTAGTTTTTGCTTTTATCAATGTTTACCGGTGCGTTGTTGTAAACAAACACAACGCTTTATGATAGCTTCCAATGACTTTCCTTCTTGACAATTAATAGTTCTACAATCCGATTGTCTAATGTTATAATGGTTCTTTGTGACATTAAGTTGTTGAGCAAAAATATATTTTTTAATGACATTTGTTGGATTTTTGTCGATAAATTTTCCCATGTTAAGCTTTGAGGGGTGGATAGAGTCTGGCACTTCCATTGTATATACATACAGCATATTAGATCAAAATATATATATTCCAGTTCAAAATAATGTATAAATTTAATAATACTGGGTTTTGCCTGAGCTGTTAAAAAATGGTAGCTTCGGCGCTTAATACTAATATGTACCTACTCTTTTGAAGTTGTTTCTGCAAGACATTAACTTCTTGACGTCAGGACATCATGACTGTTAAACAGCCATCTTAACAAGTTGCCTCATCTCTTTTTTTCGACATGGGCGTCACGCAAGTTGCTTTTGTTATTTTTGCCAAAAAACAATTTCCAGAATTCTTGAGAGTTTCATCACATAGCGTAATTCTTGACAATAAGTTGTATTTTGTCAAATATGTCAAGACAGCCGCCTCAAAGGCTACAGTACATAAGATGGTAAGAATGGTAGAAGAAAATTGGGGATTATTTTTCTAGAATTCTTGAGACGAGATTTTTTGATGACATATTAATCTCCGGCTATATTAAATAAACAATAATAAATTGGTATTATGTTTTTTTTAAACGAAATCTTTTCCATAACATTTTCTGTTTGCACATCTGGATATAGATAATATAATGAACGCCCCACGTAGGTAAGAAAGTAGGTATGCAAAGTTATTGATTATTCGTACGTCATTAAAATGCGCAGAATCGTCATGCGCATGTCATGCGTATGAATTTAATAGAAGGCAGTCACTGAAACTTGTTTCTCTCTCACGCATGCTGTTTATGCACATGGTTCACAACAATGTCTGTCTCAATATTTAAGATAGTATTTTGTGGGCTTGGCTTGAATTAATAGATACGTCCTTGACATTGACCTTAATACTCCGTAACCGGAGAATAAAGTAACTTCCTAGCTCAATAACAGTCAATATAATAATAAAGTTATGACTGAGTGGATAATTATGTAAATGTAAATAGTATCTATAATTATTATAACATAACTAGTGGTATCACCCGGCGCTGCCCAGGAGTGGAATATTTTTTTTTGGATTACAGTAGAGGGGGGCATCTGCATGCACTTTTATTTTTCAGTAAAAGTGAAGAAATCATTGGATTCGATATTCGAAGCTCTGCACAGAGTTAGGTAGGTATATTATTATTAATAAAATAATATCAGAGGTATGTATCTTTAAAGAGCTTATAGTGAACATTCGAGAAGGATGGAAAGTCTTGGTCGCTCAAGGAATGGCAAAATTCAAATGTGGTTACGATCCTCAGCCATGAGTGTACGACTAAGAAGAGAAGAGAAGAGTGAACATTAAATTTGTCACTAATATGAAGTAGGATGAAAAATTGAATGATTATTTGGCGGGAACTTGGCGCCGCTCGGGTTCTGCGATTTTTGAATAGCCACGGTTCAGTGTGTTCTTAAGCCGGCTCTAGGCTGGATCTCATTTTTAGGGAATGGGACAACTGGACGGCAGGACAATTGAACGCCGCACTGTCCTAGACACGTATACAGAACGTAGACGAGGAATTTTAATCAGTTTCTATCTACTACTAGTAGATAGAAACTACTAGTAGTTTTAATTCATTTTACTCTTAACATAATGTTTTTTTATTGCGGATAATTATTGTGCCTAAGGCTTTATAAAAAAATAAAAAAACCCTTTTTTCGTTGGAACTTAAACATGTACACGACAAATTTTTTATTGACGTGTGCATATTTAAATTTTCACCAACTATTAAATCATAATATAATAATTTAAATATAAATAATAATGTTAACTATTTTTTGATAGTAACTATGAGTACCTAACGTCTATTTATTTTCGAATTGCGTGACGTCTAGTTGTCCCGGTGCCAAATTGTCCTAGACCCCATTTCTAAACTCGTCTGTCTGCAACGTGTCGAATACCTCGATATGACGTTATCGTTATTCACAAAACACACATTGCCAAATGAAGCTCCGCTCATTGGTGGAATGCAACTTTTTAGTTTGAAAAAAACCATCTAGTGCTGCTAGCAACAAATCAGATACGTCTTGGGCTGCGAGTTACGTTACGAATTGGTCATTCCTATACCGGCTCGCCGGTCGCCATATTCCATTATGTATGATACAATATATCAACATATCGAGAGGTTACTAGATACGAGTTACTAGACGCTAGATACCTATCTGTGCCGGGTCTTCGTATGCAACACCAAAGCGACGTTCCTAGAAGGTTTGATTCATGACTGTGCGGCAGACGAGACGAGTTTAGATGTGAGCCGCCTACAACTGCGGCTGCCTTAAATTTTTACAAAATCATATCATATTGCATTGCTGGTGCACATTTTTTGGATCCGTGGGGTGGAGGTAGATTTCTATAATCTTATCTTAAAGATTTGACAAAGATTACTGTTATACCCGAGTTTTTAAAGCTTAACACGGTGCGTCCCAAGATCGAAGATATATTTTTTTCTATGTGTAGGGAATGTGAAACTTTGGGAAGGGGAAGGTAGCCTAAGTCGTAGATACCCTCTAACGGAAACTCGCTATAATTTTGATTGGTTGGGATTAAAACGCAAGGCTTCACATTATTTCATTCTTTATTGTGTTTTTTATTGATTCCAATTATAATATGAACATAAAATTTCGTTTATACGCTTATTTAGTTAATTATTTAAAAAAAATGGTTGGGCACGACTAAGGAACCCGTGGCCTAAGTCGTACCGGATATAGCCGGACTTCGAAGCCGTAAGTAGTACATCCATAAAATAAACATGAAAAATAAATATCATTTATAATAGTCTCATTCTGATTCTTGGTCAGTAGAAATATATATAATATATATAAACAATCATAAAAATAAACTTTTATTAATCTTCCCAATTAAGAGGGAGAGCCATACCAGCAGAGGCACTTAGCGGAAAAATACGAAGCTTGCTATTTGAGGCATTTTTTTGATATTTTACAATTTCGACTGTATTAATTAATAAATAAGTAAAGGTTAAAAATGTCCAACGCTGACATAATCAAACAAGCAGGAAATGTTCAGGTGCAGATATTTCAAACAAGAGATAAGGGAGGTTTACAAACTATAAAACTATCTATCAAGATTAAAATATTAAATGATAGTCAAAACGAGGCAAAGAAAGAAATAGAAAAACACGAAATAATCCCATTGGCAACAGATCTCTTTTGGATGTACGGTAAATGGTCCAAAAATGACACGGTTACTGAAACTGTTAAAAAATTAAGATGTTTTGTGAATATTATTATTCTGTACATATTAACATTTATTTTGTAGGTATTACTATCATTACTAAAACTATCAACATTAGTACTTTATTTGTAAGATCTTATATTTAGATTAGTATTTCTTCTGATTAAAGTTTGATTTTTACTAAAACGTGTGTTCTAATACATATACTGTTTTCAACAGAAAATATCCATAATCGGTTAAAGGTAAAAAAAAACATATTCTATAAACATTTAGAAAATCGAATAAGCTTTAATTCTGTATATAACAATATTTTAACCACGACCAACCGTTTTTGAGATATAAGCGAAAAACCAAAAAAAATCCCAAAATCCGAATTGGCAAATTGATTTTTTTCTCACTCATTACCATAATTATAATAAGTTGGAAAACAAATCTTCTACCCCACCTTTTGCAACCATAAAGTAGGTACCAACAGATTGACTGGACTATATCTCTGAATTTTCATAATGTGGAGTAGCTCTTTGATGCGCAGCTCGTCGGCGCCAATCAGTGTTGCCATGTCTACTGAAATTTCAGTAGATCTACTGATATTTTTTGCCAATATACTGAATTTTTGATTTTTTTTTTCGAAATTCAAGAAATCTACTGATATTTGTGTTTCTCCATAATTGTAAGTTTACTGATGATTATTTTAATAATAAACTTGAAATGATTTACGCACGTTCTTTTTTAATGTGTTACACTTCTAAATTGACGAAGAAAGCATTGTAACTCTACCCAAGAGCGCCATTTTACCCATTAATATCACCATTGTTTACAATAAATTAATATTATTAGTTATTTTTATCCTCATTGGTCTTAAATTATATCTAATATACTACATTTTCCAAAATCTACTGATATTTTATGAAATCTACTGAATTTTTTGTCAAAATCTACTGAAATTTTAAATTTTGACTTGGCAACACTGAGGCCAACCTACACCTTTATTTTACCATTCACGGCACTGACGGAGCCGGTGTGTTGTGGGATTGAATTACGCCAAATTTGTATGCATGTTATACCATAAAATCGCGCCGACAAACATTGTATAATATCAATACATAAATAGCTCCAAATTTAAAAAAAGGGTGGTAAAATTTTTCGGTTCATTTAAAAAAATTGATTGGTGTTGACATTTAAAAGTTTGTTTTATTATGTCAGTTGAGGTGTTGTGAATTATTATTGTAATATTATTTATGTGCTGTGGTTTTTGTCGAAAAAAAAATAATACATTAGAAATATATAAAATAACAGTGAGTTAGTGTTTTTTTATTACAATATTTTGACTGACAAACTTATAAACTTTTTAACAGCCTGTATTGCAGATACTGTAAGTACAAAAATATTCTCTCATATAATACATTATTAATTATTAATTTGGCCTTATTTTGTCATTAATATGCATTTTAATTAATACTATCGATAGGTGTATCACTAATAATTAATTGACGTTCTTATTTATGAATAAACTGCATTATCAATGTTAACGCGTTGAAAATAAATCACCTTTTCTTGTTAAGGATAGCTTAAAGCTTAAAAATATAAACTTATATTAATTAAGTTCCTACTAATCAATGATATTATCCTCACCGTCATCATCAGCCTGGATGATTCCATTATTCCCGGTTCTTTGTATCGCGTTGTCATGTACTTCCACAAAACTTATCTCAATTATCTCGTCGATCCAGCGGTTTTTGATCTACCTTTCTGACGATTTTGAAAGTCTTCAACCATGTCAATGGATCCCCCTGGCTTCCACAAAACCGCATAGAGCCAAATGCCAATGTACCTCTTTCGTAGAATCATATCCTGTAACATGTAACTAAATATAAATATTATTAAAGATGACAGTAATGACACGTAACAACATAAATAAGAGATTTTTTTAGATCTGTTTGGGTGGTTTTTTTATGCTTTGCGTACTATATTATATTATTCAATTTTTGATGAAATACTGCGCACATTTATATAATTTTGGCATACATCAATAATTGCATGTCTGGTTTGAACTGTTTTGAGGCCCCCTTTTAAATCTTCTGACGAATCGACTGCGTCATCTGCGTCAAAGAAAATCGCTGCTGTATCTGCTCACTTACATTAAGATTTCTCTATATTACATTGCATAGGTATCCTTGTTTAAGGGGGGACATGCTCAGCGTACGTCAAAATGGAGCTTTTATGCAATTTTCAAAGCATGATCCTGGACATTCCTTAAACGTTGTAGATAATCTATTTACATAATTTTGAAGTCTTATTATCCTTTATATTTATTTTAAACATTTGATGACTGCATAAAGTATTTTTATTACATAAAATAGTATTCTTTTAAACCTCTCGCTCTAATGTTTTAGAATATAGTCATACTCTACTAGTACGCTATCTATCGTATTAAGCCGTTGCAAATATTATGATGAATTTTAAATTGATGAATAAAAACAGAAAATTATTTTATTTACAAAAAAAAAATATTCGTTAGTAGGTACGTATCAATATTATCATTAAATTAACAAGGTAGTCAAATTAATTTGGATTAAAATACCAATTAATTAACTTAACCACTCATTTTATTTCAACATAATTAGTTAAAAAGGTATCAATATTTAAATGAAAATCCTAATTGAGTTGCTGAGCCTTTATTTTTATATAATATAATAATTTTAATAAAATATCACAATTGGTAAGCGAAAACCATTCCTGCACAGATTATTTCTGAAAACGCATAGCAATTATAATTAATTAATCAATATCGAAATATTGGATGCGAACACAAATTGCCATTGCAATTGTGTGATTGTCGTAGGTTAATTGCAATGTCAGTAACATTCATAAACCAATGCTGATATGTTATTTAACAAAAATATTAATTTCCTTTATTTTGTTAACTGTCAATTCATGGTGGAACTGCATTGTATTGTTGTTTTTATTTAATAAAACGCAATTTTTTTTTATAGTACTTATTCCACTTTTAATTAATATATTAGGACCGGTTTCGTCCGCTTCAGTGGGACATTCGAAAATGTCCCACTGAAGCGGACGAAACCGGTCCTAATATATTAATTAAAAGTGGAATAAGTACTATAAAAAAAAAAAAAATTGCGTTTTATTAAATAAAAACAACAAAAATATTAATTTCTAATAATTATTATACTTAATTTATTTTAGTCAGTATAATAAGTTCAAAGTTACTATTTATTGGCATACAATTATTTTTGAGAACATAAATATGAAATTTAGAACAGAAATCACGTATTCACATAAAATAGATGTGCCTCTCGGCAAAATAAATAAAATCCGATTAGTAATGTCAATTGAATGTAAAAAAAAAGATGCGCGAAAACGATGCAGGCAGTATCATATCGTACTGTCACGTAACCTGGATATTATCTGAAAATATTGTAAGATTTATTTTCAATAGTCAACAAACATCCACACAATATTTGAATATAATTATACTCAGCTCTAAGTATGTATTTCATCATCATCATCATCAGCCTGAGTCCATCTACTGCCGGACGAAGGGCTCTCCAAGCTGATTCCACATCTCTCGGTACCGTACGTTGCATTGCAACTTAACCATTTCATTGATCCAGTGGCCTCTAGGTCTACCCTACCCTGCGGACGTTTTGTACCTCTTGGGTACCATTGGCTGACTAGATTTATTCAACGTTTGTCCCTTCTTCGAGCTATGTGTCCAGCCCATTTCCGTTTGAGGTTTTTAGCAAAGTCTATTACATCAAAACCTTGTCTGTTTCCTTATCCACTCATTCCACTTTTTGTCCTTTCCCGTTATGCCCAGCATGCACCTCTCCATACCACGCTGTGCCCCTCTATGTTTCTGGATCAGTCTTTTATATATGTAGCATGTTTTTCACGCATATTATGTGATTACGGGTAGCACACACTGGTTAAACAGTTTGCGCTTCAGGCACATTTCAGACATTATTCAGGCGGCCAAAAGCACTCCATCCCAGTAATACTCTGCGAAAAATGTCATCAAATATACATCCATCTATAGACATTTGTCTTAGATAAATGTAATTTTTCACCTGTTCGAGCTTTTTGGCCCGCAAAGCAGTTGGACATGACTTTCGTCTTTGTTACATTTATTTTCAATCCTACTTAGTTGCCTACTTCAGTGAGTTCCTTCATTCTGCTTTGGAGGTCATCTTAGTTTTGCGAGAAAATTACTAGATATGTCATAATAGTAAACATATTATATTCATATAATATTATGTTTATTTTTGTGTATTTTAACGGGTTGGTTTTTTAAAGTAAATTTCATATTGTAGATGTCCTGAATGCATTCTTTGTACGCAACAATTTTTTAATTAGTTATTATATATTTGCATGAAAATATTATTTTTTTGAATATCACCCTCAACACTTCAGAGAATACATAGATAGTGGTAAATGTTGTCTAACATTACTGTTAATGTAAAACAATCTTTTGCTGGTTGAACTGATTTATTTTATCGGAAATATAATTTATAAGGGAATTTTTCTTAAAATAAAGTCATGAATTGGCGTATATTAAATGCATTAACTGATTGAGTACGATTTGAAAGCGTACAATTTTCATTCAATAGACGCTATTTATAGTTTTCATCGTTCGGCATGAAAATTATGAATAACTAACTCTATCGACCTACATAATTCCTATCGTATGAGAAATAATATATAATTATATCATAGCTTCGTTTCTACTCATTCATTGGACATACATAATAATATGTATTATTAAGTATCTACCTCCGTACATTTGATATTTTGTTGTATAAATAACATTTATGACGTTGACGCAGGCTGTGCTTAAGAGCGTACTCCAGTGAAACGGCAAATAATTTTCAACAGTAGGTGCGACGAAATTTCTCACTCGTCGTCTGGACTCGCCAATCGGAGACCGACAGTCAAAGTGTGCGCACGTCGATTGGTTTTGTCATGGCGTCGGATGAAAATATTCTTAAATCGTGTAAAGATGACTAAAAAACTTTACGTATGTACTTAAAAAAGAAAACATGTCAATGAATATACAATTATTATTAGTAATATAACAATCAACATAACATTAAACGGACGCATGTTAGATTTTTATGACAAATTATATTTCGTTCGGCACGCGTCATTTGCACAATCCGTTCATCGCCTAGCCACGATCGTTTTAGACCATGCCTCAACTGAAGAAGGTATAGCCCTAACGAAATAAAATCACCCATAGTTTCCGAATTAGGTGCCTGTTTTCAAGTACCTACTGATACCGAGAAGAATGGGTGAAGAACTCACATGTATGCTGGCAGCGTTCTTCACGAGTATCACCTTGATTGAGGGTTGTGTGGACATCAGGACATATAATTCAAGATAAAACGCGTCTTTGATTTGACAATTTCCCTGCGCAGGGACGTTTAATTACATTAACTTTCCAGACATTGGTTGGGTTACATTATTAATTACACTTAAAGGAGTCTTAGATTTAGCTATGGCACAGTCACTATGTGGGAGCACGTGTTTGAACACATTGGCCAAACGGGCGCGAAAATGTTTTATCGAGGACGCGACACATGGTTTGCTTTATTGGATTCGCGGTTTGCTTTAAGGGCAACTGTATAGATTATCATTCACACGACAACGATAAAGGGTGTCACTTTTTCTAAGATATGATAACTTTTGATTGATTATTTTTAACGCGAGGATCCTAACTGAAACACGCGTTAAAGGTATCCGCCGCGCCGAGGCCGGGCGGAGGAAATGTTTTTGTCAGCTTCACTGCCGGATTGTAACTGACCCTGACTTTCAAAAAATATCGAAAAAAATTAACGGCGAGGGGTACTCGATATCCCAGGGGTGCGGGCGGGTTGTTTGTCACAGCTTTGAACTGTAAATTTTTGGGCGCGCATCGGCCGGAGAGGCCCTTCTTAGAAGTTATCGGTTGAGCCGGGACACTATCCCGCACGGCAGAAGAACCAAACTTTCGGTCGGGGTCCTCCTGACTTTGATTAAATTGCGGATTTGGAATTTGAAACTGTCGTGCCGGGTTCTTTTCTTTTTTGTCTGGTAACACTACATATTAAGCATACACAATTTTCCCAACAATTTTTGGAAAATTCCTTCACTACACACTGCTCGCCACGCTACCCAACGTATTTCGAATTCCCAAAATTTTATTTACCGGGTTCAATCCAGCGTTAATTTTAATAGCAATCTGGCAACCCTCTGCAGCGGAGATGGAGCGCTGCAAATTCTTTTACCAATCAAACAACATGTTTTCAAAGTTTTTTACCAGCATACCTACGTTGCATGCTTTGTCATTTTTTTTTTGCTTTTTATATATAGCACAATTACACTGGTGATATTACATGGCAGGATAACTAAGTACTACATTTATCTATAAATTTACACGTACAGGTTTATTATGATATTTTCACATTTGATATTTAAGGCTATACTTCAGTTGAGGCATGGTCTAAAACGATCGTGACTACGCGAAGCGCAGATTGTGCAAACGACGCGTGACGAACAAAACATAATTTGTCATAAAAAAATAAACATGCGTCCATTTAATGTTGTGTAATAAAAATAATATATTCATTGACATGTTTTGTTTTCCAAGTAAATATGTAACGTTTTTTAGTCATCTTAACACGATTTCAGAACTAATTCCTTCGACGCCATCACAAAATAAATTGACGTGCTCACAGATCGACTATTGCTTTCTGATTGGCAACGCTTACGAAATTACGTCCCACTATTGCTGAAAATTATTTGCCGTTTCACGGAAGTATGCTCTTAAGGAAAAGCTGAGCGTCTCGTTCCGTCTACATTTTTGAAGCTCACTTAGACAACTTTGGTGATTCCGTCTCGTTATTGACTATGCTCTAAAACTGAGCATAGGCAATATCATGTTAGTTGTATAGTTCTGTAAAACCTCTACACCACTAAGAATCCCTGTTGCTAGCGTCTTTTTGCATCTTCCAAGGCTATGCCAGCATTGACCATATACACCTTGTGGATAGTATTTAGCGGTGGTTCAGGAGCCAGAACCGACATACGTCTACGTCAGATCTTAACCTATATATATCACAATAGGCTGTTTTTCTTATACCCTCATTGTTCTTAAAGTGATACCTCCTGCACATTCAGTATCCACGACAAGAATCTCTTCTTGAAGCGCAGGTTCTTGTGAGACTTCGATTGATTTTATGCTATAACTATAATTTAAAATATCATTTTCTAACCTGCACATATTATGCTTTAGAAATCTAGATAATCTGGATAGAAAACCAATCCGATTTTTCAATACTTGATGAGCATTGCGTCATTATATTTAAAAAAAGTAAATTACATTCGATCTGTGGCGGAGCACTCAGAGTGAAGTTTGTATTAAATGACTTATTTTACGAGAAATAATAATTATTACTGTTCATCCAATCCATTGGGACCTTCAACTGATTCAAATACTCATTGAAAAACAACTTGATTTTTTAACCAACAATGTATTTAAGCACACGACTCATAGCACACATCGAGAATAGACCCCAAAGTATAATATTGAAATGGATATTAATTAATAATACTTGATCAAGTTTTAATTTTTAATTCTTAACAAAAACATAAAATTTGGAAAAATTTCACGACTACCTCCCTTGAAAAAGTATTCATTTGTGATCTGAAATGCAACTTAACGAATTTAAAAGCCGCGCTGAATAGACTTTCTGTGAATTTAATATACAATATACGTTTACCACTGCGTGCAATATGAAGAGATATCTTTTTATGTTTGAACAGGAAAGTTAGAAGTAAGTTTGAATATGAAAGGTATGTAACTGTATAATAAATGCCACTAACGAGAGCACTGAACTTTGTATGGCTGAGAAAAGTCCGCCGAGTGCTGAAGCGAAAAGCGAAAGCGACAGCTGCCGAGCGTTTGGCAAACTATGCACAGAATTGCACTTGCTGGTACTTTATAAATATTTTCATTTTTTGAATGGTGGAATACTCTTTACTTACCTTTGTATTTTTTTTAAACGTTGTATTAATTTGTGTGTGGAGAGAAAAAGATTGTTGCTCCATTATATTATGATAATATTACTTCTTCTTCATTTTCAAATGCGAAAAGATCAAATTGAAGTCACTATAGGAAATCATTTTTAATGATTTTATACAATGTACGTGATGACCTCAATTGGGCGTCCAGATAGCGATTGATATTCGGTGTTGTTTTATGTCCCGTAAACGTCATCTCGGTCGGATTTGATCTGCCTGGCCGTTAAAGCCGCGTTGACAAGTACGATCCAAGTGACAACTTCATACTATTTATTCCTATCCAAGTTAACTTGGGTGGCACTCGTATGAGACATCTTCATACTAATTATTCCTATCCAAGCTACTTGGACCGCGTCCCACTCATCCAAGTTAACTTGGATAGGAATAAATAGTATGAAGCTGTCACTTGGATGAGACATCTTCATACTAATTATTCCTATCCAAGTCTACTTGGATCGTACTTGGACCGTGTCAATGCGGCTTAATCCAACAAAAATGTTATACATAACAGCACGGAACCTCTTATGGGGCGTTTGGTAGAGAGTGAAATTGAGAGCTGCGAGCGCACACCGTTTTGAAAGTGCGCGACAGTATGAAATTAGCTGCTAATCAGTCAGCTGTATACAAACGCAAGTTTGAAACGAATTTATTATTGTCGGCTATTTAAATTCCTCACGTAAACAAACGATTAAACGTCAGAGTGACAGTTTTTACTTTAAAAATAAAAAAACGATAAATAATTATACAATTTAGTAATATAACTTAAATTGTATAGAAATAAACCAATAGCGCTCCAAAAAGCGGCTCTTTTTCTTGAGTGTGTAATTTAACAAGATAATCAAGAGCAAAATAGTCGAAAAATCTAGGTTATCACAAGTTTGGTTTTTGTTTTGTTCCGCCAAAGAAGTATAACTTCTAACGCGCGTACATAAGTACACATACCGATTTTTGTTCTTGTTTTTACGCGTTTTTCTCATCTCAATATTTTGACATAGGCCGAGAGAAAAATAATACTGTTACCGGCAGTGATTTAACTTTATGAACTATAGCACCGTGTCTTGGGATAAAAGCTAAAAAATTTACCGGGTGGCGTGAACCGATTTTTTTAATAGGTCTGCCATAAATAAAATTATGTATTTGGCAAAAAGGCTCCGTAAAAAATCCAATACATTTAACGCATGTTTCCAGGACAATAAATACTACAGATATATATTATTGCTAATATTGTATTATTCTACATATCAGCCTTAACAGGGTAAAATCTACATAAAAGTAATAAAAGATTGTTTTAAATTGGATGGAAACTAGCGTACAAACAAGTGGGTCGCATATTATGTGTGACGCAAAGTGACGTATGTACATCTTAAGTGGAGCTGCTTCCATACAATATTATGTTGTGTATGCGCCGAAACCTTTATTGCTTTTGAGGTCTACATGAGAGTGCATTGCATTCATTTTCTTAAAAAAACGAACCTTTTAAAAACTTTTATATACCTACGGTTAGTGACATTTTCTTAAATTTCTTCGATCCTCCCCAAATAGTATGAACATCAGCTAGAGGTAATATTATTGTAAACCGGTTGACATAATTATTTCTATTAATTCGATCAATGCAATTTTGAACAATAAAATAATGAGCAGTCATGGTAGCTGGCCGTATGAGATTATGACACGGCTTGTTGTGTTGACATTGTGAACAATGTCATTATCCCGTGCCAAAAACAATAGCACCGGCCTCTAGCGGAATACTATGTATACTCTCTAAATAATTATTGTCATACAGAATACTATTATCATTTATTTTCATACATGCAGGGGTTTGCGTCACAGATTATAACTACTATGCAATAAAATAATGGTTTCATAATCAAATTAATGTTAAAAGCAATATACCAACAACATCAACCTACGGCCAACCCGCTTGAATGTTTTACTATATACCTATGTATTTTTTCTATGAGTTATTTTTGAAGCTTGCGGCTTGCCACAATATAAATAATAGAATAACCAAATGAAATCATTGAATATGGGTTTTTTAAATATGTATGGCTTTTCTATTTAAACAAACTATTTATTGAGGTAAAACTGTTTTATATACGTATGTATTATAAAATCGCCAGAATAAAAGAGAAATGTGTGAACGAAACCCGTCTTTTTTCCACGATCATAGCGTAATATTATGATAAATGGAAAAATTGTTTTTAAAATTAAACTGTGTAGTAATGCTATTTCTGTTAAAATATATTTTTTTTAATTCTTAGCATTTCTTTAAAAATGGCTGCTTACCAGTGGCGAAGGGTGACTTTTTGAAAGAGGTAGGCTGTGGTAGTAACCATGCATGTCAGATATATTTGCGGGAAATAAGAAGATAACCCAATATGAATAGGTACGCTAAAACGTAGAAATTTCAAAAGCTTAATTGGTTTGTTATAATTAGTTCATAAAACTAAGCAATTAGCTTGAATTACTTATGTATTTTCCTAAACATTTATAAACGTAACATACGCTCAAAATATATTACCTATCATGTATGAAAATATCCGTTGTTGTATATGTATTATGTTCCATAACAATTTATAATTTGACCCGTAAAACTAGACATTTTAAAATACTTCTATATTTAAAACACAGACTTAGGTAGGTACAATATCAGATATCTAAATTGTCTAACGAGTGAACTAATGAATAAATAAAAATCACGAGATAAATTATTTTATATTTTTATCAATACATATTTATGTGATTTAATGGCATAGAAATTATTTTTTTAAATTATCTTTTTATTAATTATTTTGAATAAATGCGCTCTCGCGACGCAAGCGCTAACGAAACAGCTTGCACATTTGTATGCGGGACGCCAGACATTTTGAAATTATGAGAAAAAAACTTCATATTGAAAAACCCGTCGATTAACGCAAAAATAATCCTATACAATATGTGAAGTGAAACGCGGCGTGTTTTATTTTTTTAAACTTTCAAGAGATGCCATAGATGGTGCTTATTGAAATATGGGAAAAGATCGTAAAATTATGACAATTAAACGATAAATGTCTTTGGGGCATATTGAATATATTATTATTTGTGATTATATAAATAGTTAATATGAAAATAAAACTATTTTTCTTAAGAAGGTAGGCTTTAAATAATCGCCTAGTATGGAGTCTTCGCCACTGCTGCTTACTACACCTTCTTACTAGAAACCACCCCTTACTTAAAATATATTTAAAATATATTGCATTCAGCCCTACGTCGGGGCATCTTGAAGACCGTAGTCATATTGGCGGGAAATTGAAAACTAATTTGTTTGCTAGTACAGGATTCTAGCTAGATGTCCCCGCATGAAGTAAATATAAATGCTGTACCAAAATAATTTCACTATAATGACACCAGTAGTGATCAGATATTTTGAACTATTTCTCGTTAAAATTAGTCAAGTCCTGAACTCATGATTTGTGTATAGACTTTTATCAATAATTAATAAAGTTATTTTATATTCAATACTGAACATACACTACTTAGAAGCTAAAAGCTCAGAAACATGCATATTAGAAAAAAAATCTATAAATAATGTTAAATTTTTCAAAAATATGTATTCTCAACCTAATACATTTTAGTTCTAATCTACTTGATGACGGCATTTGAATTTTTTTCCGAATTTACATCAAATCGGGTACTTATACGAGGAGAGCACAATTTGGAGAGCCGATGCCGACTTTGAGCGATATAATACCAATATAAAATATATCCGTCAGCGTGACACGATGAAAAGCTGGCGATACATTTTCTTGATATAATCTCTAGTGCAATCTCCGATAGATGATGACTGCAAAGTACTTGCGATTTGACAGATAGATCACGACGCGTTCACCACTTCATTTTTAAATTGGTCATTTTTGATATAGCGTACCAATCTTATCGTTTCACTATAATATGTTTGATATTTCTATGTTTCTATACCTACATTGAAGTTAAGCACCCTCCACTGAAACCCGCCCCGTACCACACTCGGTTTTAATCGAGTGTATCGCGGGACCCTACAATTGGTGATGTGAAGCATCTGAAACAACTTGACTGGGAGTGTCCTGGGAGAAGATGCCCAAGACTTAGATTGCTACGTTCAAAGTGATCTTTGACTGAGTTTTATGAGTTTATTTTAATGCAAAGTGTCAAGAAGAGAAAAGTACATGGAATTACGAAAAGAAAATGAAATTAGGTTGTATATACAGCAAAGAAAACGAAGCTAATCATACGGACAGCAAAAATTATGTGAAGAGATCTTCACGCCCGCAGTAAGACGACGAATTTTTTTTTAAAGCAAGATAATTGGCCTTTGTAGCAACCAAGTCGGACGGGTCGATAGGCCCAATAGCTAGTTGGACCGACTTGATCATTTCCTCCCGTTCGGAGCACATACTCAGACATTCACAGAGGATGTGGTTGGCATCCTGTATTTCCCCTTTGCATGAACATGTTAGACGGCTTGCAAGTCCAAGCTCAAAGAGCTTGCCAGCGAAACCACCGCCTCCAGTCACAAATTGACTGGTGTGATGGCCAGGAGTCAGATATTTGGTTATCTCCATTCGCCACTTTATATCTGGAAGAAATATATATGTGTGCCGGCCCTTGGTTGATTGGTCCCACTTTCGCTGCAAGGTCTTCCACGCCGCGTCAAGCGTCATAAGACGTATTCCCCGCTTCAACGACTTTACTTTTTAAGAAACAAGTTTAAGAGAACTTTTGTTCCTACAAATTATTGCATAAAAGCTATACTTCATTGTTGTCAACAAGTGTTGTAAATTTTTATTATTCATTATTTCCAACAATTATTTATGTACATTACTAAGTAAGACGTTGCCTAGATAATTATATCACGTCATGCGCGCAATATTTACATAATATGACCAAGAGAGTACTTGCTTGACTATGTTTCTAAGTGCATTAGTAATAAATAAATATCTTCATAAATTGTACTGAAAGATTCACAAAATAAACTACTGCCATGGCGAGAAAACTACGAAAGCGTTTTGTAACTATTTCGACGTTGAAATATTATAAAGTGATTAATTTAAATTGTCCACGATAAAAAAGGCTATGTGCCGGAGATTTAAAACGAAAAAAGTCGAACGATCCTGTTATGGCGCGAACTTAAATAGCAATCAAGTCCTTATTGCGTGTTTCATTTCTGCTGCAACATGGTCGAGTGAGTAAAAATATTCGTCCGATCCGTCAGGGAGAGTTCGGCTTCGACAATGATTCGCGGCCCAACTCGATGAATTGATTTAGCGGCGAATTTTCCAGCGTTAGCGGGGTTGCCTATCAGGTGAGGGGGGAAAGCTGCGGCGCGAGGAAAGCGGGCAAACGCTTTCATGTTTAACATATTATGGATGATTCAGTTAGCGACGAGTAAAGTGAGTGTGCTCTGCCGAACTCCGAGTTAGAAATCTGTTTTGCTCGCCTACGAAAACTTTACACTTGTGTGATGATAAACATATACGCATACTATTTTGACTTGAGAGTTTATGGATATGAATTAAGCCAACCTGATTTATATAATATACCGTTGCAGAATTTTAAGCCATCGTTCTGTTCTATTTTTTAAAACAAATGTCTTGCGCGGGATTTCAAAATGTATTTGAATTACCCCTGAGAGGCTGATAATAATCGTTGATCTCAAGATCGAATACTGGGATTGACAGATACACGCATTGTTTTCTCAACGTGTGTTTGGAGCCATAGCACATACCTAATAGGTTTAGCAAGTGGCTATCATCCACTTCTTGTAAAACAAAAATTTGCATTAAAAAACCTCGTCGTTAAGATTCATATCAACTTTTGAGACAATTAAAAAAATATGTGTAAATATCCAATATAGGGTAAGATTGCTATGATTGGACCACTTAAATTTGTGATGGTGAGGATGTGTGGATAATATCAAAATTCCAATTATCCCAAATCCAAATTATTCAAAAATCAAATTATCACAAAATTACGAAAAAAATGGTCTTAAAACAAAAAGACAGTCTCTCAAACAACACAGCTCTAATGATTTCAAAGACTTTAATGTCATACAAAACATCTTCGGCGTATTTTTTATTATATTATATTGAATTATATTACAAATAAAAAGGGTTTCAAGTTATACACATTTATATTTCTATAAAAATCAATGTTTTTTTTTTAATAAATATGAAAAATATTTAAAATATGAATTAGTCAAAAATCTAAATGGAAAATTTAATAAGTAAATTTTAATAATAAATATGACCATAAAATATACTGTAATAATAAAATGTGGTCCTGTGACAAATTCACATTTTAGAACATCTTTTGGTACTGTTCGGTTAAAGCGGATACAGCGGAAAACGCATTTTGAAAATAGCCGATAAACTGGATTATTTGTTAGATTAACCTAACCAAACCTAACCTAACCTAACCTAACCTAACCTAACCCAACCTAACCTAACCTAAACTAACCCAAACTAACAAACATTACCCATCTTTTTACAATTGTAAGTTTATCTTTGACAAAAATATTTTTCTTTTTAACGATGTCTCAAATTGCAAGCGTCGTATTTTTCCGCTAGGCGCCCCTGCTGGTATAAGCATCCCCCTTAAACGTGGTGCTCGCTGTCGGTATGTGTAATTTCACGCTCGTGATATTTGATTTGCTATACTTACATACCTATTAATGAGACAATCTTCCCATCAGAACACACAGGTGATTCTGTCGTCGTTACAATATTTTTATCATTCTGAGAAAATAATACTGTCGACTGATGGTACTTGATGGAATTTGAATTCAAATTCTAATGGATTTAAGTTTTATTGTTTATAAGTACTAAATGATCTATTATTAGGATTGACGATTTATTATAATATGCCTATCGAATGTATTATTATTATTAAGATAGGGGGTTTTTTACTAACACTTCAACTATTTATAATTTCTCTGTTATTTTTATTGTGACCCTTGACTTTATATGGAGTTTTTACCTACTTTATTGTATTGGTTGGTTATATAAGTTATCTATGGTTAATAGTATTCGTAGTCAGTGTTTATTTACCTTTTAGTGAGTGTACACAGTGCCTGAAGATGCCAAAAGGCGAAACCCGGGTCGCCAAAAACGACTCAAATGGAAGAGTACAAACTTTATATCCATTAAAATTCTGAGATATGTATAAACATTTATAAGTCAAGCATTTTAGGCGATCATAATATTATTTTTTATTTAGTTTAATTTATGGACTTTTAGAAGATTTTCAGAATCGTCAGATATAGAATAATAATATTCTTCTTCTTAACGTGCTACCTTCTAACGGAAATCAACCACCATCGGGGTGATCTTCTCTCTATAATTTACTACTCGGAACAGCTTGGTCAAGTTGCATTCGCACCAATCATGGAATTTTGTTAAGGCTATACTTCAGCTGAGGCATGGTCTAAAAAGATCGTTACAACGCGACGCGCAGATTGTGCAAACGACGCGTGCCGAACAAAACATAATTTGTCATAAAAATTCAACATGCGTTCATTTAATGTTATGTTTATTGGTATATTAGTAATAATGATAATTATCTTTTTCGAGTACTTACACAATTTACACAATTTAAGAATATATTCCTCCGACGCAATCACAAAACAAAACAAATTGAAGTGATCACATCTCGACTACCGCTCTCCGATTGGCAACGAGTGCAAAATTTCGTCCCACCTACTGTTAAAGATTATTTGCAGTTTCACTGATGTATGCTCTTAAGCTAACAAATTCGGCGTCGTCTTGTGCTACGTTTATGATCTTTTCTTGGATAGTGAATTGGGAAATGCTGTATGTTGGTCCTCTCAACTGGTGTAGTACTTTCCCATTTATTTATCATCCTGTCAGTCCTACAAAAGAAGATAGTCTATACAGTGACACTTTTCTTGATTTTGCGTCCATACCACATGTCCATCTTTTGGAAATCAGATCAGTTGTTCTTCACTACGTTTGTCAATTTTATTGTGAAGATTAGTACCTACTCATAATATTATTAAAATGTACAACCTCTTCTAAATTAAGAATACAAAAATTTCATTTTTTAATCTTACTAAGAACCAGTTTTTAGACGTCCGCATATACTTATATTCATATATTATGTTTGGATGTTAGAAAATTTCCATTCTTTCCAATTTTGAAATAAAAACTTCATTCAAAATTAATATTTTAATCATTCAGATATATTTTAAAATGCAGCTTTACATAAATTAAACATACGATAAGTTTACCCTAAAAACCATATCGCCGTACTAGATCGCAAATACTAGATCAGTAGCCTTCTTCTTTCTTTATTAAGACTTCTTCATTGATGGTCACTAGCCATATGTTCAATTAAATATCTTTCAATGTCCAGCGTGACATTTTACATCTGTTATTTTTTTAATTTGTCCCTTCTACGCATCATACATCACACCCTATAAAGTCTAGATATTTGTTGGAGTGGTGCGTGGGTGTCATTAACCGAGTGTGTAGACGTAGATTCCGAGTTTAATAACCTCTCGAGTAGTGTGTAGCGTGGCAAACAAAAGCCGTCCACAATTCGGCGACGAACTACCAGCTTTATTTACTTCCCTTCTACCTACAGATTGCTGAGATGTGTGTACGTCTAAACTAGGGTTTGCAATACCTACCGCCTGATTTTGAAATTCCGTGAGTAGGAATCCTGTTATCCAGGGATTACGGGCCTAGGTTTCAAATGTATAATTCTGTATTATCTAATTAATTATTATTATTAGGAATTGTAATCTATTTCTTTTATTCAATATATTCAATTAGGAATTATGTTGAAATAAATACACTTATTTGACAGGAAATTTTCATTTATCTGTATCGATCTGTCGATAATCGATGTATCACATTGACTTTTTCGCGTCACAAACACTCGAGTTCGTGAAGGGACACGTCTGCCCTCGGTGATTAAAGTAGCCAAGCTTCACGTGGTTGGGACATGTATTCCAGATGCCCATAGAGACTTCGATACTCGGCACCGTCATGGCACAGCATCAATGCTCACCATGCAGCGGTGCTACAAAAGAAATCTACACGATACAGATCTCACACAGTGAGAGGCGCGAGACGTATTTATTTAAAATGTAAACCTAATCATAGTCTGAATAAGATACTTTACATTTCAAGGTGAATTATTACTTCAGTGGCGTTAATTAAATACGAAAAAATTATAGCATCAACCTGAATCGATCCAATATACCTAACACTGTACACCCGCTTGTTTCTTAGTGAGAGTAAACATCGTTTACAGAGTGGCATACTATTTTGATGACAAATCTCTCATCAAACTATGAACGGCATTTTACCTGTTAGATCTTAGTATAATTATATAGATCGTTTTAATAACTTGTAATTAATTTTTCACAATTAAACTTTACTAATATTTTAGATTGAAGTTTAATGATACTCGGTCACGAAAATTTTGCGTCCTTACGTATAATAAATTCGCCAATTTGCTGTTCACATAAAATTCGACGATCGATAAAATTATTATTGCTATATAACGCGATCAAACTTATTCTATATTTAAATACAAACCGTTATAATTACGTTAACAATAGCCGGCATACAAAAGCTTCAAACACCTACGACACCTGTAGTTGCGCAAATTTATAAACTTGAAGCACAGATGATTGACTGACCTAACCTAACCTAACCTAACAATTATACAATTATACAATTAATGAACACATCGTTACCACAACGAACAGACAATGCAATCACCCATTAAAACAATGTGACTTTTTTACTATTCTGTAAGAATCTGTTTTGAAAATATTCGGGGTTTATCTATTCAGTGGTTCCCAAATTCGTTCCTGCAGACTCTCAGGGCTTGTGACTGCTGAAGGGATCCGTGGCAAGTTAAAAATATCTTGGGGGTGCGTGGACAATGCCCGGGAGTCCGCGAAAGGTGTAATATAAAAAAATATTTGTGACGTATTTTCATTATTATGATAATTAAAATAAATAGCTGTTCATTGGTTGTCTAAAAGTGTTGGATCGATTTTATGCACTCTTTTATTCAGTGTTCGAATTCCTGGAAAGTAAATAGGTACAATGGTATGCGGCTCCATTTAATTAAGTCAAAAAATACATGGCTTATACTGGCTTATTTGCCAAATTTAACGAAATCAATTTGAAGCTACAAGATTATCAATTAAAATTTAATCAAAACTAATAGAATAATATTTGTGTTTGTTGCAAAAAAAATGTACACAGCTTCTTCATCACAGCCCAAGATTAGAAGACATTCTTCACTTGATTATCCCAGATTGGGTGTTGGGCCCTTTTGCAAGCAGACCCACAAACTCATGAATCTTTACTAATATATAATAACTAATATTGAATTATTCACAAGTGAGGAGCCGAAACCAATGTTTGAACAAGGGTACCACAAATTCTGGTTACAAAAAGGGGTAGCAATTATATATCTTGCATTATGGGTCATACTGTACGGAGGCTTTTAAATGCTTTCCCGTCTTCATATTTAGTAGAACATAGATTTAGTGCAGTTATGAACCTCATCACGAAAAAAGAAGCCGATTGGAAATTAGTGCTCGTGAAGACTTACGAATGTTACTCACAAACATAGATCCGGACATAAACAAGCTCATACAATCCCATCAGGTTCACCCATTTTATTGTTTTTGTGTTAAGTTATAATTTCAATAAATGCTACTTTAAATATCAAAATGTTTTATTTATATTTTATTTTTATATGACCATTTACCATTCAAGACATCGATATTAAATTTATAACTTTTTCATTATGCAGTTATGTAGTTATTTCACTTAGGGGTTCATGGTCAGGTTTTTGATTTAAGAAGTGGTCCATAGGCATAATGAGTTTGGAAACCACTGATCTATTCTAACTATGGTATATATACTTTTCATTAAGGGGCATACTTTATTTATTGTGTTAACTGTCAATTCATGGTGGAACTGCATTGTATTATTGATTCATTTAATAAAATTTCAGTGTTGAAAATGTCCCTCTGAGACGGACGAAACCGGTCCTAATTTATTAAATAATAAAAGTGAAATTAGTACCTACCTACTAAACACAACTTATGAGTGACCAAACCCATCTGAGCCTTAGCGCCTTCAATATTTACTATATTTAGCTTAAATTCCTTCAACATTTATTTATTTATACGGATGCACCACCTTTGATTTTCTTTAACCGGAAATTTTTATTTACGATTACCTACTTGGATAGCTTTTTTCTTAATTTTCTGCCAGACTCCAGATTTCAAACACATAATAAAGCAGTAGTTTAAGGGTTACGTTGTATACCCGGCATTTTTTTTGTATACACCTTTGTCCTGAATAGACTTTTCGATGCGAAAAAAGACTTAAATCCTTTTTTTTTTAATACCTACTTAAAAACAAGGGAGCTTTAAAATGTTGAATTGTCCACACTTTTTCGGTATCGGTTGTTCCTTAGGTTTCATCGTATCCCCCAAAGTTTCTTTTTTCCCGAGCAGATAGATTATTTGCATTGGCCTATAATTAATACACAACATCATTATATATTATTAAGTGTAAGTAAGAATTATACCTACGTATTTTTTATTGATTACTTAGTTAAGTACGTATTTTAAATTTCTATTAAAATTGATTTAAAGTATAAAATTAACTTTAAATTAAATTGACTTCAGAATATCTATTTATAACACCAGTGTCATTTTCTAATAGTTATAAAAATAATGTATTTATTTAAATTCAATAAATACGTCATATTACGGTGAAAACATTTTTAAACGACGATTTTTACACAGTGCTTGCTAAAAAGTTTTGGTATATTATATTTCGGTGAATATTATGAAAGTAGCTAGTACTGCGTACGTACAATAATGTTTACATTGCATTTGATAGATTTCTACAGTCGGCAAAAATATGGAAAACTCCTCAAATAATTTGCATACCTAAAAAAAGGGAAAGAGCAACTTTCTCAGAAGACATTTGTGCAAGCTAAAGTTTGCACAAAATAAACGGATATCGCACTGCGTTCCAATTGATGTTTTAATGTAGGTACATAACATATGAAATTGGGTTTCTCTTTTGGGTATGGTTGATCTTTTTTTGAATACTATGTTGATAAATGCAGAATGTTTTCGGCTGAGGTTTATGGTCTTGAGACTACGCAGAACATTTTTTAATGATACATCTATATCTATAGTCACCGTAATACCTCCGTAATATCTCTTGGCTTAGCGTACATACTCTCATGCCATATAAAATGATTGGGATAGGTACCATAAAAGCAAACTATAATGCAATTTCTTACTAATAAATTACATTTTGATATACGATTCAGTCCCGCGGCTGCCAATAACGCGTGTTGTTTGTTTTTCAATGTATGTATGATCCAATTTAGACAAATGAAGGACCGAATATCGTGAAAGACCGTAAGTGAAGGATTTGGCTCGATTTGGGATATAATAGGTACTATCTAAAAGAGTTATAAGCCGGCATACCAATAACTATTTACTGGTATAATTTTTACATGTAAAAATATTATGTAAGTATAGCTTATTTCAAATGTGTTTATTTGACTATGTCATACAATTATCCTTTTTATTAAACACAGTTATTGACCAGGATGATCAAGCACTGAAAATGGTACTTTTTTCTAATTTAATTTTAGCAACTGTCGAAAAGTACAGTTAATTTCTGCCTGCGTCAAAAGTAAAATAACACTCAATAATAAGTTAAAAAGCTATTATAGCTATAATATATGTCGCAAGAATGTTAAATACTTTTAAAAATATAAAAGTTACTTTCCTTAACGATTTGTAAAGATATGACATACCAAGAAAAGGAGGGCAAAGCTAAATAGCTTTAAATAATAAAAAGAGACACCTAACTTGACACCTATCCTATCTTACATTAAGTTAAATGGCCAATTTCTGTAGACCGATTACTAGTTCATGCACCCTGTATATATATGTCTGCAATTAATATTTCGATTACATTTATAGTTGTTGTTCGAATATTCTACGGATACCAATTACCCACAAGATATTCGTGAGTCGCCGACAGATCACAAAAACTCTGAAACAATAAGTTGATGCAACCCTTCTCATAAAGTTTTCCCCGATCCTACATCTTTTCGTGATGTTGTTTGCATCTTTAGAACATCCCGGATGGATTTAAATTTAAATGCGAACTTAATACCTAATGAATGATAGAATAGAATAAAACAATTGTAACATTTTCAGGTAAACGACATTATTTCAAACATTTTTCAGTCATTTCTGAACTATTTGGCCGTTAATTCATTAATATACGTGCAACTACTTATATCGTTACTTTGAAAAATATTATGAGAGAATATATTAAATTTATGATCACCACACAACAACAGCGCTCAAAATGGAAAATTTTACGAACCAAACGCTCGATAATGGTACGAAAATATAAGCATACTTATCTAATTTTATGATAATTAGCTCAGACGGTCAAATTAATTTTTCCACGAGACTAAGTGGAAAATTTGGAGATTTTATGAACCGGAACGCTCCGGTCCGTTTCGAGCACTGAATAACAAAAATAAATTATTGAGAGCATTTTGAGAGTCTTGTCGACGTCTATTTTCCAACGAGTACGGCTTCAAATTATTATATTATACTCGTAGTACAAGTGGCGCTACGCCCTTCTACCAACTAATTGGCAATAGGTATTATGTGTTAACATTATTATTTTTATACTAAATAGTGCGATTATTAAGACGTATCTTTGGTTTATTTTAACCGCTCAAGATATTATTAAAATAACACGATTTATCGATCATAATAATTTATGAAATCTCCTTTAGAATCTAAATATTTTTATAACGAAAACCGGAAGATGAAGAGGTCACTAAGTAAAGCATCCGTTACGGATAATATAAAACTGATATCGGAGTATATACTTGGCTGCCACATATTTATATCAACACGTCCTTGCCTGAGATGATGAGGTTATAATAATAATGTTTCGCCAATATTCCGTCCGACGTTTTGGTCAAGACGGTCGTTTATTATTTCAACCCCAGAAAATAACCCGCGGCGTCCAAAGTTGACATCATAATAACTCTATAGTATATGATCTTTATTATAATTTACTAAAATATAACACTATCTTTTTTTTAAATATTTCAAAGAGACGTGAAAATTTTTTTTTTCCACTATGAACAAGCGCACTATTTATTTCTATACATACGATCCAATTTAATTCAAAAATATTATAGAGTTCAATACTTACTATTTGGGTAGGTTTATTTTACTTTACACGAGATACCAAAAGCAGTGAATGCAGTAAAGCAACTTACTTTTTGCAGATGATTTGAAATTATATGCACCAATTTGCAATGAGTCGGACTGTTGCATATTACAGCGAAATCTCTGTTCACTTGAAAGTTGGTCAATAAAGAATAAATCAGAATTTAATACTGACAAATGTTTTTGTACTACTTTTACTAGGTCAAGAACCCGATTGAATATAATTAAATGATGTCAAAAAGTTCATTAAAGCATCAATTTGAGGCGAAAGATCTTGGGGTAATTTTTGATTCTTCATTATCTTTTCACTTGCATATAACTTCTACGGCTCTACGTGCGAGTAAGCTCCTAGGATTCATTATGCGACAATCCAAACCATTCAAGAACCCAAATGTATTACGTACACTCTACGTCTCATTAGTACGTAGCATTCTTGACTGTGGGTCCATTATCTGGTGTCCTTATGAGGTTTCCTATAAGCTTATTTTAGAACGCGTCCAGAAGAAATTTCTTCGATTTCTTTATTTTAAGACATTTAACTATTTTCCTTTCGCTAATTCATCAAATGATTATTTTCCGGCTGTCTTTCCACAAGGCATGCTTACTTTTCACTCTCTTGAATCTCGTAGGTCTATTCTGCTTCTAGATAAAACACTTTTGCCTGTTATCGCGAGGGATGGTTTCCAATCCTGGTGTCCTAATGAATTTGAATTTACATGCGCCTGTCAATTACCTACGTAGTTGCAGCCATGATTTATTCTGGATCGGAACCGTTTCCTCGTGTCAAGCCTATCATGCACCATTAGCGAGGGGTGCAAGATTAGTAAATGCGCTCCCTAAAGACATAGACATTTTAAATGATGTACTTTGCATTCTGTTATTGAAACTTTATTTTTCTGTATAAAATTGTGTTTTTTGTTTCCAAAAAAAAAATATTTTTCTCTATTAAATTGTGTTTTGTTTTTATTTTATTTTTTGTTATTATTATTATTTTTTTTATATTCTCTTCTTCTCTCTTATAAAGGTAATATTTGACTTATACTGTAAATGTTTGTGTACGTCTTGAATTTAGATTTATTATTTCCACAATGTTTTGTATTCTGAAATAAATAAACCGAATTAAATCCTATTACAATGCGATTTCTGCCCCCTCTGACCAAACTCACGGCAATAATTATTTATTCGCTTAAAAGATTAAACTTTGTTAGTTATCGCTATACAATAATTAAAAATAGGTAGTACTTATAAAATAATATAAAAATGTTACTGAACATATATAATTTTGAAAAACACTTTCTGAGAGAATATATTATAATCAATAGAAAAAAATTTTTTTTGAAAAAAAGTAAGCCGACCCGACGAGGAATCGAACCCTGTATCTCCCAGGTTTACGCCCTGATCCGCGCATTACCACTATGCTACGAGGTGACATACTAATTGCGACAAATTTTAACTATTGGTCAATTTTAATACCTAATATCAGTGCTCTTCCAAATCAAGCTACTTTGGCAATCGATTTTCGTCCTACTTTGATTTAAGAAACAAAAAAACGCGGATCAGGGCGTAAACCTGGGAGATTCATGGTTCAATTCCCCGTCGGGTTGGCTTACTTTTTTTCAAAAAAGATTTTTTCTATTGGTTATAATATATTCTCTCAGAAAGTGTTTTTCAAAATTATATTGGTATGTTCAGTAACATTTTTATATGATTTTATAAGTACTACCTATTTTTAATTATTGTATAGCGATAACTAACAAAGTTTAATCTTTTACGCGAATAAATAATTGTTCAATATTCAGAATGATAATCTTAAATCTTGTGAATTATTCGTTGAATAAAAGAAATAGATAAATAAAAATGTTACTCTTCATCTGAATGAATGGGCTGAGAACCCATTGAATTTCAATCGAAATTTAGTTTAATTTTCTGTCGCATACGCGTAATCGAAATTGAATTTAATACTATATTTACTTGAACTCTTCTGCGATATATTTGACCATTTTGATAAATGCTACACGCGTGTCGCACCTGTTTTATGTTACACCTCTACGACATCTCATTTTTGCGCAATGTACCATCATAAGAACATTTCATAAGAAAAAATTAAAAAAATGATATTAGGGTTATTTTAATTGCGTATGTCTGTTTATAAAAATGAAATTCAATCTGTGATCCCAAACGTAGTCGATCGGTGTTTTGCGAATGCTACCTATATATTGTAATATTATAGTGTGGTTTTAGTTTAAATTTATTGTATGCCTAAGGCGTATTAATGCTCGCATTAACATCAATAGGTTGGATGGATGTTCACAACCGCACCTGCATATATTATTATATATATGATGGATGATGCTCCATTATTATCCGCTAGCCATATTTTTCCTCGAAGAGAATCGACCATTATTAAAACAGTCAACAAATTTCCAACTTACTCATAATATTATGCATGCATTGTCAATTATGCATGCACCGTCCGGGCAACGAATTTTTTTTTTGCGCTGATACCGAACCATTTTCAATATTTTTTTTACTACATCTCTGAAACTAAATTTTACTATCGATTATTAATCTGCCGATCAATAGCGTAAATTTTCTAACTAATATATCAGATAAATCGTATGTCTTATTACTAGGATTACTTAATTCGCATTCTAGTAGGTAAGTGTAGTAAGGATAGGGTCCAGAAGAAATTTTTGAGACTCGTTTACTTTCGGCTGTATGGATATTATCCGTGGCTCTATCCGACTGACTTTCTCTTAGGTATGCTTACATACTTTAGCTTCAAATTTAGAAGGGATCTTTATTTAGCTACATATTTTTCCGACTTAAACGCGGCGTAAATGGAAACTCTGTCATTCTTGATGTGTCTCTGATAATTATCTCAGGAATCGAGGGCATCCGTTGTTTGCTCTCCCAAGGTGCGAAACTAATCTGCCATTAGTAATACCAATTGGGTGGGCAATAAATATGTTCAATCAAATCGCTTTGGTATTGATGTATTCCTCTTACGTGAGGGTGAATTTAGGTGGACTTTGTATTATAAGCTTTTAAGATAGAGTCTACCAACGTAGTTTACTCTGTGTGCTTTCATGTACTTTTATTTTTGTTATTTTATTTCTTATTTTATTATAATATATTGTATTAATAACTCACATTACCCTGTATTTTTATTTGAAAAATTGTTAACACTTATTTTATATCATGTCGTGAACGCTTTGAATTTATAATTTGTTTTGTTCATTATATTATATAAAAATAGATAAAATTTATATATGTAAATATAAATATATATAAATAATGTAGGTTCATAATAAATTCAGTTTTGTCGTTGCAATCAGCTTTGCGGTAGAATGAATAGCTACATAGCTTACATACTTATGCTATTCAACATACTTTTAACAAAGAAAAAAAATTACTGAAGAAGCAGGATTTTTTCATCAAATAACTTACAGAAAGCTTCTTTTAACAAAATTAATTAGAAATAACTATTTTTATTTTAATTAAAACGAATTAATTTATTCGGGTAGACAGTAGAGTATGGTTTCCAGTACCTATTGCTATGCGAAAAATTATGTATTACCTATATCAAATTCAATGAATCATTTTTGATACTTATATGCAATCAATAACAAGTTATAGATATATTTTATATGATTAGTGTACAGTATTTTTCGTTTAAAAATCAAAAATATTGAGAGAGTGTTTTGAAAACACTTTTATATTATATCCTCACCGTTCAGGCAAAAGTCACCAACCCTGAAAATGGCAGTTTTGAGTTGAGTATGTCACCCGAAGCGTAAAATTATGTTCTTTAAGATGCAAAACTCACCACGGTACATTAGTTAGTAAAATTTTGCTTAAATCCGAATTATTTGTTTTTCACTAAATGACTTTCATAATAAAAAAAAAATCTTTCGTTATAAATATACAAGCAAAAGTCACTATACTATGGATGGTGAGTTTTACTGATCCTTCTTTTGGCTAACATTGTTCAGATTAACAAGCAAAAGTCACCAAACCATAATTGAGCTACCTTGCCTCCTTCAAAACCTTCCAGATGTTTTATTAGCATCAAAAAGTAAAATTACCTTAAAGAAATTATTAAGAAGACATGAGAAAATAATTTAATGTAGATAAAACCTTAAAAACATTAAAATCTGATTTTTCCTGCATTTTCAAACTTTCAAATTGCGATATCTCAAAACTATGTTTTTAGGGTTGGTGACTTTTGCCTGAACGGTGACAATATATTCTATAAGATACACAAATATTTTAAGTGTCCAATAATAAAAACTGAATTGTAGGTATAATGTGAATAAATACATGTTTATACGTAAAATAAGAAATGGAAGCACCATTCTCAAAGCTAAAATAAAGTTGTGGATGTGGAAAAAGATTTGATCCAAATAGAAATTTGTAAAGTTATATGTTTTTGTGTCAAAGGAAATCCTTAAAACGAAATCATTCGAACAGATTCGAGTTGTCTCTACTAACTCTTGTCTGCTACTATATTATGTAAATTCGTTTACATACCCCTCGTGATTATATAGAATATCCCTTATACGTAGAAATAATTTATTAATGCGTATCTATCGCGGTACTTTTGTTTTTTAATATGTTATTTTTGAGTTCATTGATAGTCTATAATATGTACACTAATATATCGATGGCTTAGAGCTAAAATGTTGTATGTCCAATTTTGGTCGAATGAGTACTGAAATCTACCAAAGATAGCCTATATTTGTATGTGTTAAAATATTGCATCTCTTAAACCTACCATTTCAAAGATACATATTAAAATATTTTAATATATTATTGTTTTTTATTCAATTGTTTTTTTATTTTCCTTTAAAACGAAGTGAAAAATTAACGATATTGTTGATTTTTTTAAATGTATAAATGTATTAATATTCAAATTAATATTACACAATATTATATAAACAAAGCCAAAAGAATATAGGATGTATGTATGGCCTGTTTAGGTTAGGTTTAATTAGAGGTTTACTCACGCAAACAGTGGCGTCCAAATGCACCTCAACACTGACCTTGCTCAATTATTGTTTGCTGTGCCTCATTTGCATCGCTGTGTGTATTGGCTCTCAGTAATGTATAGAGTCGGCAACCTACCACCCGCGTGTAATTGAATTACCCACTAAGTACAACATTTTGAGTTATAATACCTGCAAAGAAAATATGATAATATTTTTTTTTTCAAATTCTTATTTTTAGAGAATTATTTATTTATTGAAAACGGAATTTGACGCGAGATTTGAGGATTTAAAGACGTATTTAGCTTTATTATAAAACCGGGTGAGGTGGA
Organism: Rhyacophila brunnea; assembly: GCF_057557595.1. Classification (NCBI taxonomy): domain Eukaryota; kingdom Metazoa; phylum Arthropoda; class Insecta; order Trichoptera; family Rhyacophilidae; genus Rhyacophila; species Rhyacophila brunnea. Next base: position 508,108 of record NW_028233361.1, read on the forward strand.
TTTAAACGAGCTTGAGCTAAATATTTTGAATATCTTCCACAAAACAAATAATTTTTTAAAAATTTCACAATCCGGCTAGCCGTTTACTAAATGGATTAGAAGAGTAAAAAGGTAAGAACACAAACTGTGAATATAATATTTTAATCTGGCAAGAATCTGAGTTGTATCCCTCCCATATATAAGATTTCTAGTTTGCGATAACGATAAACAAAATATATGTTACTCAGATTCCAATAAATAAGTGAAAGTAGACAAATTTGAAACGGTGACAAATTTTTATGTTTTTTTTTCATTAGTCGACGTTGACAAGATGTGAATAGCGTCCTCCCTTACCTGCGACAGAACGATAGCTTGGGAGGAATTTCTCGCATTTGAAAATAAAATTGAATATGCGATATTATTTATTGGCTTTTGCAGTGTCTGCTATTGAGGTCGCATAGCTTATTTCGCAATCGCCATGCTGAGTTTGTAAAAATCCTAATATTAATCAAAATAATCCGAATATTATATCAATATATTTTCTAAGCTCCGTAAAAGCTATTTTAACGGGCTATAATGTGAATCCAGCCTTATTCAAGTATCAATAATAATATGCATGCATTTATGTAATATTAGTAGGTTTCGTCCGCCTGAGGCGATCAAGATGTATTTATTAAAAGTAGAATAAGTAGGTACTAAAAAAAATGGGTTTTATTAAATTAAATCTATAATTAAATGTATTTTCACCGTGAATATTGAAAGTTAACACAATAAAAGAAATTATGTTTTCACAAAATTTTCAAAAATATTACCTTACATCACCGATTTCCGATCACGTGATTTTTATTATTTTCATTTTAGTATTACAATATTATTTTCAGTCGAATAGTATTTATAACAAACGTATCACTAAACAGCTTGTATAATATTATTCAACATTGGATTACCAAGTTCAGATGGATACACCTTGAGTATTCTACCTTTTATCCTGTTCTACCAGCCAAAATGTAATTTAATATTCAGCACACTGTAACATTCAGCAAAACGCTTTAATGCTGGGTGAAACAGTGTAGGTATTGCTAAATAAACAAGGACGCGGCGGTGCAGGGCTTTGCCGATGTTATGTTGTACGCCCAGTAGTTTCGGTGAAATCCGTTTTAATATAACACCTCCGGGAGCGGGCAGCTTGTCTCGCTCGACGGATACCGACAACGAACCTGACGCTGCTATGTGGAATTATGCTTTGTTTCCATATTCAATAACGCAGATTTAACCCCATTTAAATTGGCGTTATGAACTCTGCTCCTCTATTAGCATGTACGTCAGGGGTGTCGAACAGATCCAATCATCTATATACTGTCGTTCATTGATGCAATAAACAGAAACACCGCCGTAAAAAAAATATGACACAATCCGCGCACCCTCGTAGAGATCCGGTGGCTCTGGGATGGATTCTCGTGAAATCACAACACATTTTTGTGCTTTTTTCCAAAGCCCGTAACTATTTCACGTATACGACCATAATATTGTCATTCAATCTCTTGACACATTGTTGTGTTATAATGAAAAAACAGAAGAGTTGAAAATCCAACTATCAATAATTGTCTCGAGCAAGTCGTTTATTATATTATCACTTTATTACACCGTGTTTTCTTTGTCGTATTTTTTTGAGTTCACAAGGTGACCAATTCGGTTACAATCGAATTCGAAAATAGGTAACCATAATATATTGCAAAATTATTTTTAACTATTCCTTGGTGCATATCCATCGTACCCGGTGTCAACGTGTAAACTAAAATTAAATAAAAATCATTGACAGAACAGCCGAAATATATTAAATTAATATTTGCAACATCTCATACATTCACCCTCCTGCTATTCTTCTTCGAGGATTTATTGGTAACATTTTTCTGAAACAACATGGTTCGATCGTTAAATATACGTCTTTACACTTCAACTTTACGTTTCTTAGTAATTAAGTGTATAGTGGCACCATTTAAGGCATATCTGGTACCCATCTCGGTTTTATCTCACTCACCTTTCATATATCTCAATATTACTGACAAGTACGAGTACCTTGCCAATGGATTGGGTTGTTGTATTTACAATTTGTTCATTTTCGTACCAAACAATTTGCTTTCATCCATCCAGTGTAGAAATAAATCCTTACCTTTATCAATTTTGTAAAGAGCGAAGCATCACAATAATTTGGAAAATTTTTCATCTGTAATACTCACTCCGCTTTTCCAAGTATCTAGAGCTATTTTTAATATGTTTTTTCATAATATAATAACGTTTGTTATTTTAGAAAACCGGAAAATGTTTAGTTTGATCTGCAGTAAAGTTGTCAATTTTAGTAACTTTTTAAGTTGAGAAATAAGTATGCGCGGTCACCACTCATAGCAGAATTAAATTTATTTTGCTATGAGGATGGCAGAGAGTTTTTTATAAGAGAATTTTTATTATAATACATAATAAAATCTCTGCATGCTTAAAATCATATGCATTTTATTTAGGTTTCTTTTAACCCTTTGTTGCCCAGTGGTTTCACTGAGAAACCACCTGCTATTATTTTTGTGCTGCCATTGCCATTTAGTTTTGAGTAGCCATATTTTTATAATGATAAACTATACAGTCATCTAACTATCTAATAAAAACTAAACTATACGTAAAAAAAATAAAAAATATTTTTTTAATTTATAATAAAAAATACATGTAATTATAAAACCGTTTTTAATTTTGGTTTATTTGAATAATTTCAGGTCTTGAGCCGCAAAAGAGCAGAGCTGTACTAACACCCAACAGTGTAAGCAAAGCCTCTTATTAATTCACTCATATTTTCAATGAAATTTATTATGTTTTATATGCATAACTTTAAAATGTATAATTTATGCTGCATTCGAATCGATTCAAGCACCTCCTCGCATATCAGGCCGCACCAAAGATCTTGACGAAAAACTTATTCCACTGTGTGAAACATTTTTGTGCTGCCATGCTTTATAATTTTGCTCTGACATTCCTTTCTTTCAGATTACTTTACACTATCACATACTTACATAAATAAATTTTCCTTTAAAAAATATCGAACCGCATAAGTATTGAAAATCTTGTTGACTGCTACAATCTCCGCTCTGGCTTTGTACGGCGCAGCGCAGCCTTACTAATGGGGCACTTGTGCAGAATGTTACATTACAGATCCGGATAAATGTAATCCGTTACAAGAAAGCACCATTGATAACAATGTATTTTTTAATACGTATTTAGTTGAGGTAAGCGATTTTTACTTTTTCAAACATGAAGCAAAATATGGAGTCAAACATTTTGGCAGTTATTATTGAGATTGCAGCTGAAACAGATGCCAGCTACGGCGTTTCATTTTATATCGCAACACGTCTTATTGTGATTGCAAAAATATAATAACTTCCTATTATAATATACTAATATTACTTAACTGCTAGTATACGTTACTATTTATTGGTAAAATAAATATTACTTATGTGTGTAATATTTTCTAATAATAAAATTATAATATGTAAATCTCAATGATCGTTATGTTTCAGGTAATTGAATATAATGTAAAACACTATTTTTCAGAAGTTGTGTTTGGTTTTTTTGAACTGCTGGTTTTTTGTACAATATTTGACCTTTTATTCAAGATGTCATTTTAACAATCTTCCTTTATTAAAGAAAATTTTCCATATTAAATACAACAGGCTCATTTTGGATATTTAGTTTCTTGTTTGTAAATAAAGTTTAATTTTCTATTGATTTATTTGACTAAAGTTATTATACCAATTAGTTAGTAGAGTTTTTATTTCAGCAATTAATTATTAATTTATTTTAAAAAGATTAACAATGGCTATGATAACAATAAAATATATTATTACAATATGCAGCACTCGTAGTGCAATCGTATACCATGTCAGCTGCTTCGTATACCAATCAGGAGTTCTATTCCCGGTAAGGTCACCATTAATTATTTGCGATTTTCTCAAAACTTGGTGCTTCTGCGATTATTTCACTATATACCTACTGTAATTTGTACTATTATGGTATGTTGTAGTGTCAATTAAAAAGAATATCATCATGATCAGCTGAGGTCGATCAACTGCTGGATGAAGACCTTCACTAGCTTCCTCCACCCTTCTCGGTCCTTAGTTATTCGGTGCCACGTATATCCACCAAACTTAATGAGTTCGTCGATCAACCGGATTGTATGGCTTCACAGTTGATTAGAGCCCATTGAAATATCAACTATTACGCTAAAACAATTCATGAAAGATTTGATGTTATTAATATTCTAGATTTATTTATAATTTTGATATTGAAGGCGACTGTTTATCCTTGTTTCAACATTGTGTATCTTTTTATATATTAAAATAATATTATGTACTGTGTAAATATTATTTGTATTCAACAGATTCACGTATTATCATTTTAAGCTCAGTATTTTTTCAACTTGTATTTTTATTATTATTAATAATTAAGGTATATCAAACGAAATAATAAAGTTTATTTAGACTTGGAGCTCTATTTAGAAAAATTTTAGCTTTTTTTTTATTGTTAGCTATTTTTTACTTTCACGATATCAGCATAATATAGTATTTTAAAACATATGTAGATATCCAATTCATTTATAAGTATTACCGAAAGCATGGCGTCAAATTTCTCTCAGAAAAATAAAATCCAGGATCAACCATATTTTTTCAAAGAAGCATTTTTCTCAAGCGGCACGAATTCTATTTTACTTAGCAACAAGGGGAATGCTTATACCAGTAGAGGCACTTAGCGGAAAAATACGAAGGTTGCAATTTGAGACATTTTTTTGATAATTTACAATTCTAACTGTATTAATTAATAAACATGTAGGTATCTGAAAACATTAAAAAGAAAAAATTTTTTTTTTAAGTCAAAGATAAACTTACAATTATTATTGTAAAAAAAAAATCATAATTTTTTATATATTTATCTCCCCAGTTACGTTATTATTACATTATATTTTATGGTCATATTTATTATTAAAATTTAGTTTATTAAGTTTAATATTTTTTCTTGTGCAGATTTTTGACTGAGTAATTCATAGTTTTATTATTTTTTTATATTTATTTTAAAAAACATTGATTTTTATAAAAACATAAATGTGTATAACCCTAAATACTTTTTATTTATATCAACTCGAGCTTAAATATTGGGACCATACCAAAATAAGATTTCATATAAATAAAAAGGATTTCACTGTTGTTCTTGCGAAAGAAAGATCCTTAGGTGGATATACGGACCCATGAATGATGGTGGGGAGTGGAGAATTAGGTACAACACGGAACTATACCGCTTATACCAAGATTCAAAACTCTCCAACTTCATAAAACTCCAGAGGCTAAACTAGGCAGGCCATGTCCAGCGCATGCCTGAGTCACGGATACCGAAGAAGATCCTCGAAGAAAACCCAGGAGGGAAAAGGCCAGTGGGAAAGCCACGCACACGATGGGGTGATAATGTTACAAAAGATGCCAACCAGATACTAAAAATCAGGAATTGGAAAAGACGTGCGGAGGACCGTTCCGGCTGGAGGACAGCGGTGGAGGAGGCCAGGGCTCGACTTGAGCTGTAGCGCCATCGAAGAAGAAGTTGTTCTTGCGACTGTCAATCTACGTCTTATTTATGTTCAATTGCATAATATTTTCGATATTTAACTTCGCGGGTACCTATAATAAAATGAACAGTTTATAAAATAAATTTACACTTGTTTACATAGGCGTGTGTAGGCAAGATCTTTCAATAATCCTACATCATGTAAATTCACTTACACTAAAAACGCTTTGGAATCGCCATCAAGTGTTATGCCAAGTCCCAAATCAAGATAAGTCTCCTCGTAAATAAATAAACAATATAAACACTGTTTTGAAGTTGCATATCAATTGTTTGCAAATATTTGTATAAAAACAATTCATACTATTTTAAATAAATGTGTAAATTTTTTTGTATTTTTCACGGATGGAAAACGTATGAAAACTCACAAACAAGAAAGTGTGGACATGGGTACAAATATTTTGTTTCACTAAAAGTAACGCCGTGTGGTCTCGGCGAATGTTGTTTTGATCAAATCTCGCAAATTTGTATGATTTGGACTACTCAGAATATTATTTTTAATTGATAACAATGTTTGCAGTTCAGGTCGTAGGTAGAGTTTTAAATGTTTGTAACGTGCATTTGTTAAGTGATATAAGTTTACAAACAATTATATGCCTAACTTATTTGCGGTCAGATTATCTTAGTATGGAGTGCGTATTCTATAAAAAGATCATACAATATCTTCTGGTTATAATCCAAACAACTCTGTTCAGGTTTTCAATTTCATTAAATATATATATATTAAAAAGGTGAAGTGCCACTGGCTCCAACCGCTGGTAAAAGACGCTTGTACTGTAGAAAGTATAAGTAATGATATTAGTCTAGACCTCATCGCATGATTGTCTGCACCGTGATATTGCAATAAGAGTCACTTTGGCGGTTTCGCATTTCTGCGACAAGTGTGTACTAGAAAAATTTTCCGCGGCATCGTTCACGTTGTTCACATGTTGCACGATTTGTCCCCTAGTGAATCCAAGCCTTTAATATTATATTATTTGTGCTATCACTTTTAAATACCTAGCGATGACTTTAATTTATCTGGATAATTTGCAGTGACCGGCGTCGGCTGTAAGTTTGCAAAATTTCTCGGTACTACGAGTATTTCACGTAACAAACTGTCGCGGACCTATTATGTGAATATCGGTCTCCGGCGCGTAATTAACTAACTCATTAGATCCTGCACCTTTATAGACACAAATTACTCCGCGTTACTTTGCTTCTAATTGGCTAACTGTTAGCATCAAAATTATTGTCCTAATACATAAAATCTTATATCTACAAAAATAGTTCCACACATTGTCGTTGTACAAATCTTATTGATAATGAATATTAGGTTCTTATCTTAATAGGTACACATGTTTAATTACATTACGTTTATTTACAATTCAAAATAATACCAAATCAAACATATTATTATAATATATTTCTTGTTACTATTTTTTTTAGCTTTCATCTCCTTCTTTCCGTTAGCACAATAATTTATTCTTCTACTTCGCACACGTTATATACGTTTATCAATTAACTTATATGTAGACACAATTTCCATATTTTATCGCTAGACATATTTTATAAAATTATCCAATCTTATTACTAGACAAGTACTTTCCTCATCTTTCACTCTCTGTTATCTTTTACTTTTACGCCTCGTATACCAGCTCGCTACTTGACTTATGACTTTTATCTGAAATAATTCTGACAGTCAATCAAAGAAATCAATCTTATCATGTTTTGTTAAGCTTTTTGACTACAAGGTCAAGAGACGTGTTTGAGCCTATTAATTACTCAAGGATGGATAATGGTATAAGACCAAAGTTCAGGGGCGTAACACTATGATATCAGTTTTATAATGGACGATGCAAATAAATTGACATTGTTTAATTCGCTTTCTTTTTGTCTCGACTATGTTCTCGACAAACCTCTATGTAACAAATATTTACGTTACCTGATTTCGCTTTGTAAATATTTTTTCCCGCTGCCGTTGAGTGTTGGCGGTGCGCCGATTGAAAAATTAACTTCGTTTACTGAGAATGAATTGCAATCGATGCGGCGGTGTATGTACCCACCTATAAAGAGAGTCAGCTCAGCGCGGCGACCGGATCGCATTCAACAGCCTCCTCATCAAAATTATTTAAATCCGAAAATTAAATAATACTTTCCATATAGGTAGATGCGTAAAACCATTCCAGTACGCTTATCACGTAAACAAAATATATTTAAAAACATTTTTTAAATGATATTATTTTTTTACAGCACATATATTAAATCTGGTCTATGGATAATTCGATCTAATAATAAAGATAATATTTTTAAATTATTCATTTGATGTACCTGCCTATCAGCGTTGTGGAAACCTATTTTTTTCAATAATATAATAAACCATGATACTTTGAGTTTTTCCTGCACTTCTTTATATAAGTAAGTATTATAATATTTTTAATTGCAGAGTTAGTCGTTATATTCTTCAGATCCACCATATGAAGTTTAAAATGTTTTGGTATTTTGATAAATTTGTACGCAAAGATCCAATAAAAGGTTTTCATTATATTTGTTTGCCGTATACGTTATCGGACGTCAGTCATTATCTCTCTGTCTGTTACTGCTCTAACTGAATTATATCTACTATATAAATCTGAGACAGTTATCGACTTTAAATCTAATTTATAAGATTACACGCATACACTTATTAATATTTTCTCGGCTCGAGAGCTCATTATGTTAGTATAAAATTATTTTTATACTTGAAAATTATACGGTTTGTGCAGTATTACATTATTAGAATTTCTTATTTATAAATATATTATTTATTATTAGAAGTGAAGAAAGAAAATAATTTGTCTTGCGAACAATATTAAATACAACGGTTTAACAACACTTTAATATCTAACGATGTTAGATGATAGATCGCAAAAAAGTGTTTTAATGCAACAAAGTTGTTGGCATGAAAAAATCACGCTTCGGCAAATAATTTCTCTTATGAAAGGACATTCCCGTAAATGTATTTTGTAGCGTCTGCCGCTCGCTGCTGATAAATGGCAACCAGTCTGCTTTTAATATGTATATTACACCCGATCCTCTTTTTGCGGGGGTAACGTTCCAAAGACTACCGTGCGAAACAAAACCGTACTTATAAAAAAGATAAGGTGCCCATAAAAAATGGTAGATAGGTTCTATTACTTAAAATCAACTCAATATACTTACAAAGTTCTTGAACTCAAAAATAAACCGAAATTATTTATTATTTGTAAATATTTATACATAAAATCACATAGTTTTCAATTTAAATTAAATTTACCATCGAGAAATATATTCATTCAGTGTCACTAATTGACAATAAACGTGCCCATTTACTGCTGTTTTTCGCTGGCGAAAAATCATCGCTGGAAATATTAAATGACTGTTTAAACCTACCGTTTAAAAAAAATCGGTTAGGTACATGTTCAAACACGCGCGTTAACATCATTTTACTCCCTACTTCAATTATAGTTTGTCAATTTATGGCTACGGCCGTATGTTGTAGCTTAACTACTGGGGAATGCCAAAAGAAATGGCGTATTTCAAAAAAACACTACCATATTCTTAGGTCAATAATTATTATAAAGAAATCATTATTCGTAATATGTTTATCACACTTGAATGGTCAAAGACAAAATTATATAAATTGATTATCTACAACGTTTAAGGTATGTCCAGGATCATGCTTTGAAAATAGAAAAAAGCTCCATTTTGACCCACGCTGAGCACGTCCACCCTTAAGAACAGTTTTTTTTCCAGAAATTATACATATAAGAAAGATAATATATGAAATATTTTTGTAATTAAAATGAATAAAAAAACGATTTGATAAGCTGTTATAATATTAAGTACAATCAAATGCATGCACCTGTTATGCGATAATCTTCTTTGTAAAAATACTGCCAATTGATAACAATGATTTGATTTTGACAATCGCGTGAAATTTTCTGCGGTGATTGCAGTTTTTACGATGAGTATATCATTGATTTTCTTTCAAAAACTATTTTTAGCGTAGTTATACACAAAGGAGCCAGCCCACAATTTTGAAAAAAAATAGTTATTGTGATTTCCATAATCTCACATGTTTGTTTCACGTTCTGCACAAATCAGCCAAGTTGCTGTCATACAAAAATTTCATATAAATGCGTTTTAAAAATACCTATGCCATTTTCAAGCAACCACTTGATAATAATATGTAATTATTAAAATACTGAGTGTATAAGGTGTGTTTTTTCTACATTAAATTAATGTAATTATTATAGATATATAATATAATAGATACCTATGTAGATTTTACATGTAAACATGAGTGCCCGGCAGCTAAATATTAATTTATAATTTACAAGTTTTTCTAACTATTTTCAGAACTTTGAAATTCCTATAATTCTTGAGTAACTAAGAAGGTTTTTTTTTAAGAAAATAGATGCAAAAATAAAGATTGTTCTTACAAAAATAAGAGATAGCTGCATTCTGCAGAATGAACGAACAATGATTCTAAAAAACGTGCACAAGACAGCCTGGACTGCTAAAACACCAAAATTTCATAGATTTTTTGCTTTTATCTCTTTAAAAGTTACACAAAATTATATATATGTTTATAATATCTATCATTCAAAAAGTATACACAGTATACGGAGGCTTTGTAGATTTAAAGAAACACACTTTACATAAAAGTGCTTCTATCTCTGTTTAAGGTTTCTCAAGTCTACAACTTTTACATGACTAATTTCTTAGTCCTTATAATATAAAATCAATTTTGTGAAAACGAACCTGAACATAATTGTTTATGCTAACACATGAAGTGTATAATAATTGGTAAACTATCGTCGATATAATAATAATAATAATGTATAATTGCTCAGGTGAAATAATTATATTTCAACATTAAATTCCAACGTAAAACAGATATTTGCCGACACGACATAAAATAATCTTGATAATAAAATTATATTTGATATATCCCGTCGCTGATCGAACAAAAATCTAGACCGTGACAGATGCAATCGTCATAACATTGTTTTCACGTTGATTTTTAGGCAAACAAGAGATAAATTAGTACTATCCATATTTTTTTCTAATAAATAAAAAATAGACAACAAATATAATAATATATTATATAATAAGTTTACCAAATATTTATATATGAAATTATTTTTATATTTTCTATAGAAAAATATTTTATCTACAATATTTTCGTCGGAAAAAATTGATAAAAATTAAAAATGATAAGCACTTTTTCCTACTTTTAATACCTTCTAAATAGAGTTTCAGCTCTCGATTATATTTTGGAGTCCGAAAAGTTTATCTAGAAAATAATTTGTGAAACAATAATTCAGTTTTAGAATAATATGTGTTGCGCTTTTTGGTGAAGGTTACATATCATGCGTGGTAGAAAATTTTAGTTTCCCAACAAAGTGGGCAATATGTACGAGAGATAATTTAACTATGCGAATTTTCCTTTTGACATGTGAATCGCGCGGGCTTAATTGGATTGCCAACGACCAACTTTTTGTTAGATACGCCCGCCACCTAATCTCGAACAAACGAACAGCTCACAATATTAGAGAAAACTTTTTTCAACTAGAAAATTCATTAAACTGTAGTTAGTTAGTTAATATAATATATAGTTAGTTACAAACTAAATTATCCTGTTTGCTGCTTTTAGATGCCACTGACTCAATGGAATTCATTTTTGAATTCTCGTAACGGCGCTTGCACTTTGCGCTCGGATTTTCCAGTCCTGTTTTAAGTCGGAGTAATCATTTTATACGTAAACTATTTGAATAAAATATATATATATAATTTATTCTATATCACATATTTATTGTACTATTTTCGGTGTGGTTACGACGATTATTCATTATGATTCAATAATTCTATTAAAAATAACAATGCAAAACTTAAGCGTCCCAATTTATAATAGCGAAATAAATGCTAAATATAATAATTGCTGAATGTATTGTTTAAAGATTATGAATTACGATTAAAAATAATTGTTCGTTGATACTTTTTTCAATGAACATTATAATAATCATTATGCACTAAAAGATAATACGTTACTTCGTATGATTCTCCTATTTACCTGATCTTTATTGTTTACATAAATTATATGGTTTTTTACATTATGACTTAGATGTACCTACTGTTTACTATGTGTTTTAATTTAGGATGCTTAGATAGCTCATTGTATAGATTAGTGATTCAAGAAAAGAAGAAGTTGTTTATATGTAGATACTTCTGTAATCAAAAACCTTTCAAATAATATTGTAGAAACTTTTTTATAGTATTTATAACTTCTTCAAATATTATCTCACCTTTTCCAATAAAAAAAATGGCTTCCTATTTTACTTCGATCCCCATCGTTTCATATGGAAATGATAAAAGTTCTTGTAATAATATTTAAGGGGGTAACCAAGTTTTTTTCTGATCATCAAACTATAACTTTTAAGTCGTACCTACTATAAAATAATATTATTATTCAATGTTTGTTTAATTAAGTTTATGTATTGTCTATGAGTTCGGACTATACTGATTAGGATAGTTTGATTGAAACACGTCGAGTAATCTTTGATGTAATTTATAATACAATCATTTATCAAATTGATGAGGTCAGGAATCCCTCTGGCACCATATACTAATATAGTGGTTCACGTAATGATTTTCAGTTTAGCAAAACGTTGAAAGGGGTAAATTTATTCTGTCTCATATTATTGATACATTAAACAGAAATACGTTTATCCACATGTTTGAGATGTGTCTAAAAATATGGATATATAAAAAACTATATAAATCTCATTTCACTATAAATATTAAAGTATTCCGCAGTGCCTCTGTATGCGGTTCGCCTTGTATATTTTGGAAACTGGTATTTTGTTAAATAAAAATCTGTTTCATATTAATGGTCTCTGTAAAATAAATTTCTGAAAACTGTGAAAAGTGTGAGCTCACTATAAATAAACTTGCAGTATAAATTCCCCTACTCACTTTCGAAAATATAATTTGGCTCAGTCTCTTGAATAGAAGGTTTTCTTCAACGGATTTCGTATATCTATAGTTTAACAATTATGTTATTGTGAAAGGATCTTTATTATTACTAATTTAGAAGGTGATCATTTTAGTTGACAGTTGAGATATTACGACTCATAATCTACACTAACAACGTATATTTAAAATCAGACTCATTACGACACAAAATTTATGTTTTAATTCTGGGCCATGACAGAGTCAAATAAGACGAAAAATAATTTAGTAACACGCATTTTTTATTAGTTATTCCACTTTTAATAAATAAATCTGGACCGGTTTCATCCGCATCAGAGAGACATTTTCAATGAAAATTGAGATAATTAAAGTTTCATTAAATTAATCAATAATACAATGTAGTGTCACCATGAATTGGCAGTTAACACAATAAAATATATTACATAAATAATATTTTCTGCACAATAATAAATCCTGTAAAATAATTGTCAGAATTACGTCAATCACTGTAGGTTTATTACAAAAGTGGAAGTCTTCGGTTAAGTGTATGAACGCTGCAGCCCTGCCCAACTCGCTTGTTGGTAATGGATGCGGTAAGTGATTTACAAAAACCACCCACAAAAATTAAGCGGACATTATCGTTCATTCATAACACTCCAGTTTCCCCTCCCCCCGTCTAACTCAAATAATTAAACCATTAAATGCTTTAATAAAGGTCATATGCCTACTTTATCAATTCATTATAACATATTAATACATCAATACACCATTAAAATGATACGCAGCAATTATTAAACCATGCACTACAGATGAGCAATGAGCAATTTTCAAATGAGTATTTCACTGAAACTACAGGTATGTATAGGGATTGCAATACCGAATGAAAATATCAATATCGGTTTTTCGGCATTTATTATTGAATACCGGTATTCGTTAAGACATGAAAAACAGTAAATATAGCTATTAAAATCTCTTTAAAATATTATTTTATGACAAACACCTACCTACCTACTTTTATTATGTTGACATATAAAAATATGTATTCATCATAATATTGTGGAACTGGTGATTTTCACAAATAATTTCAATAAATTGATAATGTTAATTAAAGCCCTCTAAAAGGCTAGTTCATTAGGTGCAAATAAGTGCAGGTGCACGAAAAGCTCCTTCAACGCTTATACAGTCATATCAATAATTTATTATTGTATTATAGAATCAAATGTCATTGTATAGAATTTTAACAGCACATAACTTAAACACTCAATTTAATAGGCAATACAGTACAAAATAATGAAAAGTAACATTAAATTCATTTTTAAAACGTTAACCGAAAACTCCGGTATTTTGGATTTTTAAAACCGATATTTCGGTATTGATAAACATTGAAATACCGGTTTTGTCATACCGGTATTGCAATCCCTAGGTATGTGGCGAATGGTTCTGTTGAGGTCCTTCAATAATAAAATTTCATACTATTGTTGATCGTGCCTCTTTTTAAATATTGTAGATTGCCTATCCGACGTCCGCATAACTGAATAAATTGTAAAGCTTTCACTTTACTCTGATCATTGAGTATTTTTACTCTTAAAAATAATTTTTACTCTTCTGCACCCAGAATGTATGTTTTTGCTGACGGTTAATCTTTCAAAATGGCTTTGATTATCCGGCCATAGAACCGTAGGAATTTCTTAAAATATATTAAGCTAGTTATTCACTTTTACATTTCTTCAAAACTCAGACATTCTTCTTCGCCGTCTTTGCGCCTCTAGCATCGCATTTCAAAGCATTAACAATTCATCAAATTACCATGAAGAAATATAGGTAAACTAGCCAGGCACTTGACAGGCGAACACAAATTTTTGAAACCTAGTAAAAACTATTATATTACGAAACTACCCAATAACATCTCATTAAAGTAGTACTCGGAAAATTTTCTTTATATTCGTAGTAACCGAATACGAAGAAAATAATATACCGGGTGAAGGATGTTTTTCCTTTCGCAATTATTGTTTTGCAAGGGTTTCATGCAAATTGGAAATTATTCTTTCCCGGTTTAGTTGACCTCTCCTTGATAATTGTTCCTTTAGAGCGGTTGAAGTCTGCACTAACGATCCACCAATACAACAAGCACAACCTCTCCGTTTAAATAATATTATTTGAAAAGCATTTAAACAGTAGTGAAACTTGAGTTAGCAGATTGACCGCACAAACAATTCTCCATTTAAATATAATGGATAATTTTCATTTCATTGTTCTTTTCTTTTCAAAAAATATTTTTACCTTAAACCTGATAGGTGGGTACTCTAAAGTTATTCTTATAGTTGTGATATCTCAGGACATTATTTTATTATTATATGCCATTTATATATATCGATTCATCATTATATCGTAATGATAGATGTCATCATAATAAGTATGTACTTATATTAAAATATTTATGTAATATATCATCGATTTAATTAGAAATTGTTTTTCAATTAAAAATTATACATGGTAAAAAAAATTCAAAGCTTGTAGGCATATATTTTAACGACCAAAGATATATTGCAGTTAAAGCTATACCAAATAAAAGCTTTAATCAATTTGATTTTGTAAATAAACATGTTTTAACAGCGTATTAATTTACAGAAGACCAAATCCCGCATTCTGATTATTTTTGAATAATAACACAATGAGTCTGAGTCCTTTACGCCACAACGTAGAGCTACGACGTAGGCCGTAGAGGCCGCTGTCAAATACCGTAATGTAATAATTTGAAAAACTTAGTATGATATTATTTACATTGCTAGGTAATGTCAGTTTTATCATAATAACATTTCGGTAATGACAATATTATTCGTAATTTCAAGGTAAATAAAAATCTTCATTTAGTGATCTAACATAATATTGTATTCATCATTATCAAATCGGCTTTCTCCAAAAGTTCTCTTAATCTATTCTCATTCAAATTAAACACATTCAAATTCAACACCCCATGTAGGTACATGGATCTCATTAATGGCTTCATCAAACTAGTGATTAAATGAACATGCTTTCATCCTGCGCCCTATTGGAATCCTCGACATTTCTCTCTTGCCTGTCCATTTTCATTCATACAGTGCATAATGGCCTATCTAGTACGTGCAGTATCCCAGACTTAATTAAATGAACTGCACTCGAATCTTTGGAAATATCAATGAGCTTAGAATTGTTCATTTTCCTTTGAATTAGTCGTGAATTGATTCTTAGGACGTGTCACAAATGTAAAATATTATTATATCTCAAATAATCGTTAAATCTAAATTAGCCGTACACATTATTAATTGCTTTATGCTGGAACAACTATTGATCATAATTTTTTTTTCAGAGTGTATTCAAAGTCTTTAACATCTTTCGATCAAATGAACAAAATAAAATTGAAAACTTATTTTATGACTTTCACATCGAAGAATGATTTACTTAATAAGGACATATGTATTTATGATCGTTAATGTTATAATTAATTATGGTGCTGAAGAGTACGTAAGAATAAGTGATAAGCATATACTTAAAAAATGAGTTAGGAGCAGTCATCATAATATCACCACATATTTGAAACAATTATTGTTTTGCATTATTTTATTTTAATTATAGAAATGGTATATAACATATTGTTAGCATTGTCATAGTAACCAAAATTTATATAATATACCGTATATAACCTGAATATTTTGACTTAGTCTGTCCTCTTTCAAATTCTAAAAACATTAATAACATAAAGAAATACTAATATTTTGTATGGGAATATAGATAAGTAGTAGAAGATCATTAATGAAACGAGACTGTATAATCATCAGCACATCATTTCATTTATCTGACGGGAACACATATCTTTCCATATTTGTTTTTGTTCGGTTTGTTTACCTTTCATACTATATCTTGCTACCCTACCCTTCATGATATGCCAAACTAAATTTTAGTCTCAAATACCTATCCTTCTGTGGATTTTATTCTACTGCGACTAAAAGCTGCAATATTTCCCTTACCTTGAAATAAGTTTATAGAGTTTTTACTTAATTTTCGATTTAAAAAACGCGGCATCGTCTTCGGAAGATATAAAAAATCTAGTGTTTTTTCTGTAAGTATATTTTTTTTCATGTTACAATTTCAATAGGAAGAAGTTATGAAAAAATCATAGAAACACCCAGACTTGACATAGTATGTACTATGGACCTTACCAAAAATTGAATTCGTGATCCCCGTATGAAAAACCATTTCCTCACGCGATGGACTGCAAGAGCCATCGTAATTATGTAAGGTAGTGAGAACATCATTTGTTTCAGCAATTCAACATCTCATTCTTACACTCACATTCTCACACGTCAATGGAAATATTTACATTCAATTTATCGACGTTGTATCATGCCATGCAAATCGGAGTAGTTGTGAAACTTAAACGAGACGTGATAAGCCACTTCGCTTTTCATTGGGCTAAAGCATTTCAATTGATTCGTGCTGCCTCTCTTTGCTCCGTGATCGGTTCACGTTTCTCTCGTTCCGTATGACACTCATCTGCGGGGAGATTTTGCGATACCGTGTATTATATATTTTTTTGTTTTAGAACGAGTTATGCATCGAAATCAGGGCCCAACTTAATATTGCATCGCGGTCTAATATTTATTAAATTTGGATGGGATATGACCAGTTTTTTATTCTTCATAAATAAGTATCTACTATCCTATTTGAACATACAATATTTTACAGTATAATGTATAATAAATTATTTAAATTTCGTTAAAACCCTCTTAGAATATCTGTGATCTTATTGATAGATTATTAAAGCCATCGACTAATGAAGTGATAATCCTTAATACGCCGCCCACAAACATACGTAAATACAAGAATTTTAAAATCATTATGATGCTGTTTCAAATATTTATTTTTAGTATACTAGATCTATTTTCAGTAATATTTTACAGAAAAAAAAACAAAAAGTCTTCAAATATATCATAAATAATAAAATATATGTGATTTATAATTATTGAGACTGTTTTACTATTTATTCGACATATGAATCTCTGCTAACGATTCGGGTATTACTGTTTATACTGGGTACATCAGGCTCTCATAACTATATACATAACTATGAAATGTATACAATTGAAAATGACTTTCAACTGTTTTCAAAACTGTTTTCAATTTATTTTACTAACTAAAGGATCGTATTTTCAAATTAATTGCAGCAGACATTGAAAAGTTTTACGTGTTGGAAATTTCAGAACATCAGGTAAACAGTTAATTATTTATTTTCCGGGAGAAACTCATATGAGTACTGTGTTACATATTTCAAAAGTTCCCGTATTTTATAACAACCCCTAATACTAAACATTAATTTATAACGAAAAGTAGCTACGGTGTGTTATGGGAAAAAAACAGGTGGTCGCATTTAATACATTTTCAGCGTTATACCAAGACAAATTTTTTTTTGTTTTAGACTTGACCAAAATAACAATAAGTATGTAGTAAAATTTATTAGCGAGTCTTGCACACTAGTGTGCAGCGAATCCCAAAGAGTGAAATTGACTTACAGTGAGGCCGGACGAATTCCAATATGTTCAGTCAATTTCTCTTCCAAATTGGTTGCAGTAGTTCTGATATAGCATTTTTAATCTTTGCTAGTTTAGGTTAGGTTAGATATCAGTTTCACATACACCTTCATCAGATATGATTTTTTGTACCATATTCTACGTCTTTCAGCATCAGACTAGGTTAGGGCATAGTATTAGTACGATCTACGACGATCAGTTTCATCTTAAATAATTATGTTTATCTTTAGGCATATAAAATATTCATTTTATTTTATAACCGAATGGAGCAAAATAACCACTTTCCTGGGTGATTTTACAATGTGCAATGTCTTCGTGCTTCAAATAGCAACGCAGTTTTCCCAATACTCAAAAGTTCGCATTTTAGTATATAATAGAGTTTATTAGTGTTCTCCATATTTGTGTACGTTGTCGAGTCATGGACCCTGAGGGAAAAGGAGGGAAAGGCAATTGATGCCTCTAAAATGTGGTTTTGGTGCCGAATACTTCATAGTTTTTGGACAGACTACAGGACGAACCAGTTAATCATCTAGAGACTACAGATAAAAGAACGGCTCACGACAATATTTTTGGATTTTGGAAGTGACGGTTTTTCACGAAGAAGCTGTTGATTTTAGGTAGCCTCGTGTGAATATTGTTAATATGTTAATATAATTTTATTTTTATCAATTATCCAACCTTAATAAAAACATAAGTAATCATTCACAAAAACAAATATTGCTTGAGGGTCTTATTAATATTGAACGATGATTGTATTGTTGACACTTTTTAAGTTCGCAA
The DNA here is from genome assembly GCF_057557595.1 of Rhyacophila brunnea. Taxonomy (NCBI): domain Eukaryota; kingdom Metazoa; phylum Arthropoda; class Insecta; order Trichoptera; family Rhyacophilidae; genus Rhyacophila; species Rhyacophila brunnea. Next base: position 527,055 of record NW_028233361.1, read on the forward strand.
TGATAGTGTCAACACGTCTTTTTGTAACGGAATTTGAAAAGTAATAATATAAGTATGTGTTGATACGCTGATGCAAACGTCAGTCGAAAGTAAATGCTCAAATTCAACATGAAATATAACTAAATCAATTAATGTCATACTAAAACAGGTTTGTTGATAATGAATCAGACTCAAAAGTTGTAATTGTATTATCTCTTTCTCGTCAGATAGTTATCAGATCCATTAACAAAATTAAAAATTAAATAGATAGATACTTTCAAATATTAACCTATTTTTTGCCTTTAAATGCATTACATTGTTCAATTCTTTAAAGGTACTAAATACTATGTAATAAAATACAACCGTTTGTATCTAGTACCATCTATAAATCGTATTAATGTTAGCATTATCTCGACAGTATAATAAACCTTTACCCTGTAAAAGTTTGTAATAATATATCCAATGACATGACAATATTAGATTTAATTTGGATGACGGATCGATGGATCAAAAAATAAGATTTACTTACGCGGATAGTGTGATTTGACTGAGTGAGTGTGTGAGTTCGAATCCCAATTGATATGGTCTACTTTTTCTATGATAATTGTTTTATTGGTCTGAAGTTTTTCAAAATTGTGTATTTTCAATTTACTTCTACAATTTATTTTCTATTAGTATTCTTCTTATTGTGCCATCCCCTAGCGGATGTCGGCCACCATCAAGGCGATCTTATATTTGTCGTCTGCTACCCGGAACAGTTCGGTGGAGCTGCACTCGTACTAATCACGGAGGTTCTTAAGCCACGAAATGCGGCGCCGTCCTCTGCTACGCTTCCCATTGATCTTTCCTTGAATGACAAGTTGGGGAATGCTGTATTTTTGTCCTCTCATAATGTGGCCGAGGTATTGTAGTTTCCTGGTTTTGATACTACGTAGAACTTCTCGGTCCTTCCCCATTCGATTGAGAACTTCAACATTTCGTCGCTATAGGATTTGTTTCCCGAATATCCATTTTTGTCGAAATCGACATTTTAATGCAGTTCAATTTCTTTTATCGAACTCTACCGAAATCATTTATAAAAAAAAATATTTTTTTATCTAGATAAAAAAATATTTTTTTAACAGAGATATTTTTTTGAAAAACCCGAATACGCCATATTAAGTTACAATTACTCCGTGTTGTTCTCCCGAATGTCCAACTATTCGTACCTGAATATCCAAGTTAATTTCGGTCGAAATAAATCTCTGGCTGAGTTTTTATTTCCCGAATATGACTTTTAGCCAATCAAACCGCGCTGACGCCGTGCATCTCGCTCCCACATTCACGCTGTCTAGCTCTAAAACAATCACGCCCACTTTCATATTTTTCGGCCGTCTGGAATCCTCTTTCAAATTTCGTCTTATTGATATTGTTTTTAAAGTTACTAATGTTTTAATAGTGAATTCATCTAATTTGAAGAGATCGTTTATAGCTGATACATCACCAGTTTGCCCTGAAATTATAGTAAAGTTATGGAAGTGAGTATTTTAACCTAAATAACTGCATTTTGTTTTGATAAATGACACAAAATCCCAACGGTTATATGAATTCTACAGTATGACCCGGCAACTACTATGACGTAAAAAGTAATTATTATTTCAAATTATTATTAATCAAACATTGTTTGTCTTTATTTTACTTTTAATCTAGGTATTTCTATGAAAATAAAGGCGATGCTATGATTTATTTTTGAATGCGCTGATAGTTAATTTAATTTAATATGTATGTTAGTAACTATTTATTTGGTGAATATTATATACTTAGGATATTGGTACCTACCTAATATTAGCAGCCAATAGTAATTAATTTATAGATGCTATTATTTTGTGTTGTCATTCCAATAGTAAATATATAATATTTATTTGGTGGTTTGTAATAAGTTTAATTGTTAATTGTAGAAATATATAGGTATAATAATATACAGATATATATACATAGTTTTTTTTTTTTTTTTGAAAAAGTATTAATATAAAATTGTTAGCAAGTACGAGTAAGTACCATCATAAAATATTGGAGAAATCCGTGACGTCGGTTAGTAATTGAAGTAGTAGATACCTACTTTTATTTAATAAACAAAAACCGATCGCCAATAGTCGCTTGATTTTGAAGAATACTGATGAGCAGGTATTAACAGGCCAATAGTTAAAGTTTGTCGTCATAAGTATGTCACCTCGTAGCATAGTGGATAATTCGTGGACTTGGTCGTAAACCCAGGAGATGCAGGGACGATTCCTGCCGGGTGTCTTACTTTTTTCAAAAAGATTTTTTCTATTGGTTTTAATATATTTTCTCAGAAGTGATTTTCAAAATTATGTATGTTCAATAATTAGAATGGTACATTCTTAAATCTTGTGAATTATTCGTTGAATAAAAAAAAAAGATTATTAAAAACTATTTTATTACTTATTACGAAAAAAACCGAAAAAAGCGAATGCCGCATGTTATTATTACCTACGAACTTGGGTTATTACGATCATTAGGTATTTAAATAGTAAAAGTAATCATTACCAATTATCGTGTAAATAAATATAACATTTGAGGTGCGTACTTTTTAACCACTCAGTAATCCGTGGGCCGTGCAGCAATACGCTACGGTCTTAAGTCCCGAACGTCCATGTTTTGTCCCGAATATCCATTATTCTGAGAGAGCGCTAAAAATTTCCCGAATATCCACAAAGAGTACTTGTAAATAAAACGCATTTTCTGTGCATTTACTGATTTATACCAGTATATTATTCTTGGAATCTATTCTTAGATAATGTTGCAATCATACAGTGTAGAAAGAATGATTGATACATCTACTGATATTTCAATATACGACAATGAAATTTGTTTTTCGTCTCCTGAAAAATTGACATTTGGTCTATTCGGGGAACAAATCTTATAGCGACGATTTGTCACCCGGTCAGTCCAAGGAATTTTGAGGATGCGTCTATACAGCCACATCTCGAAAGCTTCAAGTCTCCGTGACATCTCTTGGTTTAGTGCCCATACTTGATAGGTTTAATAGCGACCAATTAAAATGATATTCGAGTGATTGTGACGTTATTTATAATTTATGTTGATATATGTTACTATAACTCTTGGTTTAGCGTCCATTTTATTAGTATATTTGGAAAATTAATCCATCATTTTATTAATTAAACAATTACTGATTGACATACTCATATTAACACTGAAAACCACAATCGCCCCAGGAATATTTTGTAATATTATTTGCATTGTTCTGTGTTATTATAATATTGGTTTATTTAGCTCCTCTCAGTGTTGGTAATTTCGTGACCTACCCTATTTTAGTACAAGCATACAACAGTGTGGGTAATTACAAAATCGTAATTATGCAAGTAGGTGCTTTGGTAAAATGTATGTGCCTCATAAAACCGCGCTTAAACGACTCAAAATCATAATGTTTTGTTGTTTCAAGTAGGAAATCCAATCCCGAGCCAATATTTTGATCCCAGGATTTTGGGATTACAATTTGACAATCCCAGGATTCCGATTGGATTCCACGGATTGGCATTTTTTTCGATAATTATTAATTATATATACTCCCTGGGTATCACACCCAAGGTGATACAATCTCACCTAAACTATTTACCTCTACCCTTGAAGACTTATTCAGGCAACTTGACTGGAATGACAAAGGGATCCCCATAAATAGAGAATACCTGAGTAATCTGCGCTTTGCCGATAACATAATAATTTTCTTGCAAGACTCAAAAGACCTCCAAAGCAAGATGCAGGAACTCGCTGAAGTAAGCAATAAAGTAGGTTTTAAAATAAATATAACAAAGACGAAATTCATGTTCAACTGCTTTGCGGGCCAAAAAGAGATCCTCAGCAATGGCACTCAGCTTGAACAGGTGAAAAGCTACATTTATCTGGGACAACAAGTGTCTATAGATGGATGTATATTTAATGAAACTGTTCGCAGAGTAAAGCTAGGCTGGAGTGCTTTTGGCCGCCTGAATAATATCTTCAAAAGTGACCTTCCACTGTCCCTAAAGAGTGTTCAACCAGTCTGTGCTTCCCGTAATCACATATGCGTGTGAAACATGGACCCTAAGTAAAAGAGAGATCCAGATACTTAGAGTAGCACAGTGTGGTATGGAGAGGTGCATGCTGGGCATAACGCGAAAGGATAAAAAGAGGAATGAGTGGTTAAGGAAACAGACAAGGGTTTGTGATATAAGAGTTCATTAAAAGCCTCAAATGGAGATGGGCTGGACACATAGCTCGAAGCAGAGACAATCGTAAGACAAATTTAGTCATCCAGTGGTATCCAAGAGGTACAAAACGTCAGCAAGGTAGACCTAGAGGCCACTAGATTGATGAAATGATAAAGTTCTGTGGAAGTACGTGGCAGCGCAACACACATAACCGAGAGAAGTGGAAGCGGCTTGAAGAGGCTTTCATCCAGAAGTAGATAGATTCAGGCTGATGATGATGATATATGTACTCGTAAAAATAACATTAATAAAATCAGTCAAAAAAATCTAGTAGGTATAATTTATAATATTTAAGAGATTTATTGTTCGATCGTGGAAATACATAAGTTTAATGGAGTAAATGATATTGTAATATAAATATTAATGTGAAAGTAAATCACTTTTATTTATATATTTAAGAAAAAATAAGTAATACAAATTCAATTAACTTACAAAATAACATATTTTGTCGACAATAAATACAATACACATAGGTAATAAAAATAAACAGTAAAGTAAAACAATTCAAACATTGTAGTATTACTGTATAGGCAAATTTCAAGAGGACCGTCATGTTGTGACTAAACCTGTAGATCAGTGATGCAGAAATCACTGCCCGTGGGCCGCATGTAGTCCAAAATTACAGGTACCTATATCATCACCAAAATTTTCATTGAATACGACAAAATTCTAATATCCTCCATACTAAATTCTATTGTAAAAATACATAATATCTACGTAATGCAGAGTGATTGGAGTTGCTAATGTGCACCCTTAATTAAATTTAAAATAATTAAATATATATCTCATCTAATACCTATTAGTATTACACTGCGGCTCGTGAACAATTAGAAAATTGATAAATTGGCTAATCTTTCAAATAGGTTGTGCACCACTGCTATAGGCAACTTTCACAGAAATCTATGGGCAAATTTTATAAATCCTTACAGTCGGTGATATTATTGTAAACGAAAAATGTCGTGTTTGTGTGTGTATCTTCATTGACAAAATAAATACTGTTTTGCACAAGGCCTGAACAAAAGCGAGCCATAAGTGCGAGTGAGTAAGCATTTGGCACGCGTATATCTCCATGCATACGTTAAAGTAAGATAGAATTTCTATGGCTGAAATAAATATTTTTTCAAAACGTCACCGGTAAAAATGGATTAGACTGATTACATTAATTTAAAAACTGAAAGCACGTGTTGCTGAATTTTTTTGTTGTTGTGATAAATATGAAGTAAGTGGTAATTATTTTTAGTTTTTTTAGTAGAACATATTTTTTTTTTTTTAGAATTATTAATAACCATGTCCTTGCTTTTTCGTACAAGGTGGTTGTTAGTAATTTTGAACAATCGCAAACACCCAGGCTTTGAGAAAAACACATAAATGTTTTTGTCATAACCGGGAATCGAACCCAGAACTCTCGGCTGGAAGGCCAGCGCCTTACCCACTACACCACGAGAGCCGCCTATTAACTAACTATGTTGTGTTTAAATTTGGTAGCCGTACTGAGAAGCAACACGATGGTATTACCCTATTACGTTTCATGGTATAAAGTTGATAATAATAAAATCGAGATTCTACGGTACGTTATTATACGGAAGAAGCACGACTTTATTTTGCTCTCTCTATGTATCATTACTCTGATGTTTTGCATGCTTATCACTCATATAATATTATGCCTGCGCTTATTAATTTTCAATAAATTATTCTCCTGACATTTACAATAATTGGGGTAGCCCTGATTAGCTATGGTTATGCGATCGTTAATAAAATGTAGACCATTCAACGTTCAAAGATTCGAACAATTACTATTCATTCGTAGATGTATTTTTATTCAATTCAAGGAGAAAATTGAAACATAATATTTATAAAATGCGGCGTAGAAACAAATGCTTGCCTGCACTTCCGTGAGACTGTCAGGTTGAGAAGCCGTTTACGTGTTAAATAAACGAATTTATTATTTTTCAGGTGTTATTACGATTGCGTAATGCAGAAAAAAACGGTTATTTATTGTCCGTGAGCATCCGGCAATTCCCCATGTGATATGTGCAGGTACATACACGTCAACATAATAAGTTTTTCTACATACCATTTGATTATGATTGATAAAAAACTTATTACCGAAAGTTTTGCGATTATGTTTACTAATCCCGGGATTCATAGGTATCAAAAATCGTCCGGGATTGGATTGCCTAGTTTCAAGTTTTAAGCTGCTATGTCCTTACTACTATTTTATAACGCAACGCTCAACCCAATTCAAAGATACGAACACAAACACACTAAAAAAAGTAGACTCGACAAAATTTATAGCATTTTAGAAGATTTTTTGGTTCTGTTCGGTTAAAACGGATACAGCGGAAAACGCATTTTGAAAATAGCCGATAAACTGGATTATTTGTTAGTTTGGGTTAGGTTAGGTTAAGTTGGGTTAGGTTAGGTAAGATTAGGTTTGGTCAGGTTAACCTAACAAATAATCCAGTTTATCGGCTATTTTCAAAATGCGTTTTCCGCTGTACCCGCTTTAACCGAACAGTACCGATTTTTTAGCCACAATATATTTACCTAGGTACGTAATTTTCTCAAAACCAAGGTGTTTATTGTTTCACTTAAATATATTACTTATTACTACTACTGTTTTACTATACTACTGTCATTGGGCATTATGGCCTATTGTAGTGCTGAAAAGAATAAAATATCAGTAAAACATGGTCCTACGTGACATTTCGATAATCGAAAAACGCAACCTCTCAGTCGCCCATGCCATTTAAATGCATATCATGTTATGCCGTCACACGTACCCACCAATATTCATTGCCGAATGACGGACCGATAAAAGAATTTTATTTTCACGATATCACCTTGACTGAAAGGTTGCCCTTTTCGATTAATTCGATATACGATCACTACATAATACGAGGTAGGTATTATTTATTTTACTATTAATAATACTTAATTCTTTTAATGGTATTATAGCAATATTTCATTTTTTAATTCCATAATTTTTGAGATGGTGATTTATACAACAGCCGCAGGGTTAAGTCCAGCAACGAAAACTGCTACGCAAAAATATTACACAGATGTATTCGCAGCCCAAAACAGCTGTCTATTACCATGATATTTCCTAATTTTAGTTGATTAACTTATCATGACAGACTATCTACTTAAATACCGACCCATTTAATTAAAAAAAAGGTATTTAAATTACTATCACAACACCGACAAATGAAAATATAAAATATTTAAGTATTATTAAGCCAAAATTGAGCGTAAGAGTTAAACTTAACTCAAAAACTACCGTTACAGATTATTCATCTTTTTCAGAAAATTTTCTTGTTATATTATAAACTAACTAAGATTTTTATAATATTACTTACTAAAATGTATAAATTAATTCGTACGATAATTTTCATATTTGGGTAATTTTGGTACACGTACGTAAAAAGGTTCGCCAACCCTGACGTAGGGTATATCTATATATAATTATTGTTGGGTAGGTACCGTTTTTATTTTCGACTGGTCTTTTATATGAAGCTTATTGCATCGTTTTCTCTCGCTCGCCGTCGCACTATGTCATATTTTCTGTTAAAACCGTCATTATGTTTATAGTACCTATCTATTATAACCAGGGACTCTGAGGCATCGCCATAAACTATGTTTTAGACATAAATAAAAATATGTTCTTATAAATAATTTGCTTTATATTAACATTTCAAGCGTCTCTATTATGGCCATTACCAGTGTAATAAAATATTGGAAATCATAATAATTAGCGTTGGCTTCCTATTTATTGCTTGGAAGCATTTTTTCAGATCCAGTTAAATAACTGCATGCTTTCTTTGTGCACAACTTTCAGTAGTAACTTATAAGTACCTATTCGAACTATTCAATAATATTCAGGTAGGTAGGTAAATTTATTGAATGCACACGATATGGATTACTATCGTAGATATTATAAGATTTAATCTATTTTCTTGTATCAAAAATGTTTTATAAATTCTCTCACCCTCTTGCAAGTGGAATATATCAACACTCGAAGCAATTTGGAGGAACATAGTTATCGCTCTCCCAATCGGCATTACCAGTGGCAGGTTGGTTCTGCACCTTGGGAGAATAAACAACTGATGCTCTCTTATTTCTTAGATAGTTATCAGGGACATACAAGTATTGTACATACCAGGAATCACATCGTAGCCCAAGGAGGTTGTGCTGATTAGTGATGCGTAAAATTTTCCCACACCGATGCCCTATTGAGCGATACGGTGCACCCCTTTCTCCACTCGCCAACATCTGACGCGCGGCTGTGCGGTCGCTCGTGAACCGAACAGCATGCTAAATGTCCCACGTCATGTAGAAATGCCATGCCACTATATTGCATGTAACGTTGAGGCCAGTGCGCAACGTTGCAGTGTCACGTAGACTATATTATGTTGCACGTCGTGTTGAGGGACATTTTGTCTCCTTGTGAACACGAGGCTTCATTAGTCTGTTTCTGTGTGTTGCGATGCCACTTACTTCCGAAGAACTTTATCATTTCATCGATCCATATTATTAAATTGACACCCCGCTTTGCACCCCTTGGTTACACCTGGCGTTTCATCTATCTGCATTTCTTTTTGCAATAGGAATACGTCGGAATTTGACGTGGCACGGTTCCAGGTATATGTTCCAAAATACCCTGCTTTCTCTTTCCCCAATAACGAACGCAAAGTTAACTACCTAACTTACCCTTTTGCGTTACGTTATGGTTTTTAAAACTAAAATTATTTCTTTTAAAACGGACGGAGATAAACCTGACAACGTCGTTTATTTTATAAGAGAATCGTGGGTGCGACAGTCATAGCTTCGGCTGCCCACCGCCCAAAGGGGGTCTCCTAACCTGTTAAAAACCTGGGGGTATCAATATTATATAACATTATGTAATTAATTGGGGTAAAAATACAAACACTATTTTTATTAATATGCATGCATAATGTTATTTTATTTAATTATACATATTGCTTTCCACCAACATTTTACAATTAACTTTACATTAACATGGAAACTAGTAATTAATTATTAGATATTCATTAGTCGCCAATGTGGTTGTTACCTAATCTGCTGTGTTAAGATAAGGTGCTGTCTTACATACATGAAATTATTTCTTGTGTTTGCAGAAAGTTGAAGAAGCAGCGCGACGAGAGACTGCAAATCCAACTGCAAGGCCAACGAGAGTCTCTCCTCTATCTGTCCTAAATCTGTCCAAAGCCTCTCTGCTCTAATTTAGAACTCCAAAGGTATATAAACACAATTCGCCACTATTCTAACTATAATAATAAGTTCATTATCGAAAAGCCACTTTCACAAAAGTAAGTTCAAAAAAGCAACTGTTGACTCGCAAATCAAACAAATACATTTGTATTCTAATGGATTCAAGCTCTGTACTATTCCATTTAAGTCGTTTTTTGCGATCAGGGTTTCGCCTTTTGGCATCTTCAGGCGCCGTGTACACTCACTTAAGGTAAACAAACACACACTGACAACGAACACTCTTTACTCTAGCTTATATATATTTTTTCGACCATGGCCGATCCTACTAGGATCATATGGGCCTCCACAGAGTAGAAGTTTGTATTACAGACTTTGTATTTTTACGAGAAATGGATATCAGCCACTTGCTCAACCTATTAGATCCATACTCACACACAAATTGAAAAACAATATGTTTAATAATACAAAAATAATAAAAAAAATCCAGAATCTCATCAATGATAGGTTCAGAATCACTATAAAATTAAAAATTTTGTCAACATTGCCGTTTTTTTTGCTTCATCTTTTTGGCTCGGTGCAAAGCCATTACGGCTTACGCGGTTTCAACGAAGTATACCACACTTTTTACTTCTACACAGACTATTTTCCAGCATTTGCAACAAGTAGACGGACTATACTACAATAATATACATAATACTAATTCACACCTTAATCTAACTACTATTTAATCATTGTTTTAATTTAATTTATCTTTGAATCAATATGTATTTGTGTATTAAAAGTCAGGGTTCACATCTAGAATTTTGTGCATATTGACCACAGGTAAAACATTAGTTGCTTATATTCCATAAAGGTTTTGACATTTTAAAATCACTGTTTATTTTAAGTCGCCCTACCTATTATTATTATACACATAATCTATTTAAACAAATGTTTGAACTATAGAAAGAGAGACACTCGGACACATCTCACAATATTTGACAGCAGTATCAGAACGACTTTAATGTGGTAACCATTGAAACATTAATATTCTCTGTGTTGGAAACTTTCTATGAATAAAATCAAAGTGGCAGCCTGCTTTTGACATTGCGATTTGATTAGATATATTTGGATAAAATTATTTATGATTTTAATAGCATTTTAACTAAATCAGGTATGGCCAACAGATCATCTTACATTGATGTCAGCTTGATATCTACCGGTGCTACCAGACGCGTTGTAGACTGGATGGTCCTGATAAAAAAAAAACATACCAATCTTAGACTATATATACATAATGCAATGCATGCTTAATAAAACTATAGCGGATTGCTCATCTTAAATGAGCACTTACTTATGCGATGCGAAATCACTTGCAGCTAACTTTAGTAATCACTTCTTAAGCTTAACTTTCATGAATTTAGACGTCGTGTAAATAGAAGAAGGTTTTCTTCAACGCCGATTCGAGTAGTGGCATGAAATATTTTTTTAATCATCATATTCATTTATTTTTCAATCTGGCACATAAATATCACTTATCACCATATTTTATAAAAAATAATCGAAATAAATTTATTGAATGTCTCATAAAATGCACAGTTCTGAAACACGATTGCATAAGGTACTTATTATTTGAAAGGAATGCTTTAATAATCGATGCAGAGAGTGCCTTTAAAATAGGCTATGCGTAGGCTTAGGAAGCCAGTTCCCGCCGCAAAATGTGTCCGTCATGAACGCTTTCCACATAGGTAAGGATGCATGTCTTCGTCGCAATCTCGCAAGATCAACTTAAATAAAATAGTCAAAGAGTCCACCATGTTTTAGTATTATTTAACGATGTCGTTATGTGACAGTTATGGAAGATACAGCGTGACCTCAATATCTATTAATAATTTCACCTCTTTATTTACCAAAAATCACATCCAATGAAGTGATTACCTTACCATACCATTCTAAAAGATTTACACACACACAGACCTAAAGATAGTTAAATATTTAAATGAAAAATCGTAGACACCATCAATAGGACAATAGTTATTATCAAAATAAATTAACAATTTGAATTCCCAAAAAAAAACATATATTGATAGCTTAGTATGAAAAATCTTATAATATTGTCTATATTATGTCTATCAGAAATTATTAAATTTCTAATCAAAACAATATATCGTATTCGATATTGTTATCTTAATGTTTCGTAAATAAGTAGTAAATTAATTATTTTCAATTGCACATGCAATGTAAATTGATCACTTGGTGGTATATTGTTATCTCGTTCGACGCAGATGACACGACTGCCGTCTCTCCGTTAAACGTCCATTAGATGCAATTAGCATGTTATTTAAATGTGGCAATTAAAAGTAAATTAAAAGGTTCACAGTGATTGTATTAAGGAAGTTTTCACATTTTATCGGTTTTGTGGGTGGCAGCAGCGACTATCTGAAATGAAATTTATTTGCCATTGTTATAACATAATAAAATGCGTTATTTCTATTTTACAATATCCATCGATTTATAATCTGGGAATGAAACAATTGGTTTATGATAACTAAAATAATAAGTATGATTTAAACATTGAAATTTATAGAAACTTCTTGTACGCCAATGCTCATAATATAGTCGGCTGGATATTTTGGCTGATTCGCCTATAACAGGGTTTGCGAACTTATGGCACTTACAAAAATTTAGATGGCACGCGAACGATTTACAAATTGAATTTATTTATGCGCCGTTTTTCCGGACTCCCATACATTATTAGATTATTAGGTTGAGAACACTGCCATTGACATTAAATATGGTAGTTATGTTTGTTATTGGTTAATAATTATGAAATCCAGCTGGATGTTCATCGTATCAAGTGTCAGTGAAGACAAGTGCATGTATTTTATTTAATTTAATAAATCCTATTTAACATGGCTTGTGGATATTAAAAATATGTATATACAGAGCTTTTTTTGTCATGTAACGCGGTGGAACGGCGTTCCGGCACCTTTTCTTGCGGTATTTTTATTGTTTCAAAAGAAATTAGACGAAACAATGTTCGCGCTTACATAGTACAAGCTAATTTTCCTGAATAATCTCACACGAAGAGACATATCCATAAAAACTATCACGTTTGATATAATATGCGTTGAATTCTAATACCATTTCTTCAAGTGAATGTGAACACGAATTTTCTCAAATGAATCTAATTATCGGCACTTTTGTTCATCAAACTCGTTGGACCACCTTTGACACTTTTCGATCCTTCAAAATGTTGATTGGTGATTACTCAGTAGAAGACATTCGGCCATAGACTCTATCACTAAGAAAAGGAATCGAGACGATTTGCCAGACGATAATTGGACTGAGCTTTGGAAATCACCATGGCCCCGACAAAGGGGGGATTGACAGGGCTCTAGCCTGGGGGATCGACCAGATAGGTGAGATAAACGCACATCACAAATTTTTCTAATCGTAAAAAAAATCGGCTGCGGCGCTAATTTACTTCAGGCTTATTAACATTTTAAAATATTTAGTTATGTAATTGCATTTTTTTGTTGATGTTTGTTGATACACTAAATAAGTACCTACCTACCTTTAATTTTACCTCGAACACCACTATAGAGCGTCACACTATCATAGGACCATGGAAATCACTATATATTTTTATTCAGATATATGATGTGAGTGAATTGAGTTCCGGCATATTTTTTTTTTAAAAAGCCCTGTATATATATATATTATATTACAATCAAGAAAATTTCAAAGTTGATAGACTGAGCAGTCAATTAAGCAGTAGGTATGTATTTTGTATTCTGGGACAGTCGTATGCAGAACCTCGTCAGTATAACGGTATTATGAGACAAGCTATAAATCACTCCTTGAGGAAATCGAAGACTAACCAAAAGAATTTATTGATCGGGAAATTAAAGATAAAAATATTTAATAAACAAATGTAATGAAAATAGACAATCAACAGCTGCTTGTTATTTTGTTTTAAACGTAATCGCTAAGACATGGAAAACGATTCAGTACTGGGGAATTTATATTACAATGAAAGAGCGTGATTAAAAATGCTCCCACGATCTCTTTGAAATAATATTGTTTTGCCTTTTTATTTGGAAATGTATTAAAATCTTTTATTTTTTTTGCATTAGTACGGTATTCTGTTATCAAAAAAAATTCTCAGCTGGTAGTTTGGCATTTAGTCTAGTTTTTTTCCGGTGTGCATCTACATGGTCCTCCTGTAATATGTCATTCTCGTAATATATGTTATTCATCTTGATTATTCCAACAAATACAAGCGTATAGTATGTAGTTTATAATCAATAAAAATAGGCATAGAGTGGCGTAATATACACATAAATCAAATTTTACAGGAAGCACAAAAACGTTTTTGTCAGGTTTTTGGTCAACGGTAAAATACAAAATAGACATAACCGCGAAGTGCATGATAATTAATAATTTGGTTTTTATATTCCTAATCTGATTTTAATTATGAAGTTAATTTAAAAAAATCCAACAAAAATGATGGTTAAGTCGTTTTTTCCACTTGAATTCCTTCTATTTTATAAAAAAAATTGCACAGCTAAATTTAGATAACAAATTGGCATTTGCGGGTTACATCCTTTGGACACAACGTGTATTTAGTCATGTTTCTATCAATTTTATTATGCAATAAAATCTATTTTGAAAAAAACTGAGGGTAACGCCCTTTTTCATCTCTACGGTTGATGTGAATTCATTTTCCTTAATATTTCTAAAACAGTTTCGACGTAATTTTTGTTGCCATACTGTTAATTTATATTAACTGTGAAACCATTACAATTTATTGTATTTCAATTTATTTCAGTTTCTCCTCTCTTCCTGCCGTGGCAGACTGTGTGCATTGCTCTTTGCCTAACCGCTTTTATTGTCCTCATAGTTGGAGCAAACATTATTGTTTTAATAACATATACTGTAAACCGCTCTATTCGGCAGCCGAGCAATTACTTCATAGCCTCCCTGGCGGCCACTGATATCATAGTCGGTTAGTATCAAACACACAGACGGAGTATTACAAACGTTTGACTTAATAGGGATTCCAGAACATTTGTAGTAGGATGGTTGAATAGGCCACTATCTACAATTTAATATTCTCAGTGTTGGCAACATTAAATTCATTTTTATTAAATTTGACTTACTGTGAACGTAATGCTTAGTGTATATTTTACATGACCTATTTATCATAAGCCAAATGAGCTAGAATTTTCTCTATGTTGGGCGGCTAAACAGTAATTAATAAAATGAAAGCCACGTAATCACAAGTGACAAATATCACACCGGTATTCTTATTTCTTTTGTTATTGCCAACCTAACCTGCCTTTCAACCTGAAAAACGTTAATAAACTTCTTCAAACTTTCTTTAAACATAGACTTAATAATGATTTACATATAGTTAATTTAAATAAAACCATTATTATTGTATGGAGAAATGTTTTCGCAGGATATCAAATTCAAATTTAGCCATTTCCAAAGAAACGGAAGCAACTCGGAATTAAAAAAGTTTCTGACAACCATTTCTAAAATATAATATATTTGACAATCCTTGTGTATTTTGTATTTACTCTTCGGAAATTGTAAAGATTGTGTCAAGCGATGTAAATAATATGGTAACTTACTTACTGCTTATTCTGGGCCGAAGACTCTTCTCCATTACGTGGAATGGTAGCCCCTCGCGATCGTGTCCACCCATTTCGAACACAAAGTTCCTCCAGTGGGTTGTCCTGGACTTGTTGACTGCCTTTTTATTCTTCAACCTGGCGGCTCTAAGAGTGATCGAGAGTAGATCATCAGCCCCTGGAGGTATTTCACGTCTCCTACGGGCGGTTTGGAGTGCTCTTCTAGCACTCATTAAATTACGCAACTTTGTCAACTTTGGTTTCCACCACAGCACCAAATTTGGTAGCCTTGCGGTGGTTCTGCCGAGTGTCAGTTATGCAGTTTCCTGAACCATTTTTGTTAGAATGCTTGCTGCCTCGTGCAAGACCTGGGGTGGACTGTAAGCAAGCCTGTCTAGTTTTCTGTCTAATTCTCTGTCGAAGCCCTCCCAATTGGCACTCTCGACTCTGAATATAATGAAACTTTTTAATAAATACGAAAATTCCAAATAATATATTCAAATTACTCTGCGGACCAACAAAATTCTTTCACTGACTACCGGTTGGGAACAGCTGGGCTAGGTACTGAACGTAAAATGAAAAATAATCGCCGTGCGTAAGTAATCCAGGTGGGGCACGGGCTGCGGGCGGGCTGCATATCTAAGGTTTTTCTAGGTATATTTTTCGTAACGCTTTTACGTTGAAGGCTATCAGTAAAACATGTTCCATGTTAAAAATTCGTATAATCAATATTGGGTTTAGTGTTTACATAATATATCATATGAGATTGCTATTTCTGATGGTAAAGACGTAATGAATGGGTTAGCAAGATTTAAAATAAGTAAATCATGGTTCATGACCTTTCCGCTTCATAAATCTAATTAATCAGCCAAATATGAAACTGTCGTAAAACGTATGAGATCATGGTGGAATCACTTTGTTAAAAGTGCGAAGCATTGTTTTTTTGCAATCTTTCTCATTTTTATTAATTTATGTGAAAAAATAAAATGAATTGGCAACTCATGGGATATAAATCAAACTTCATTAAAAATCAGTTTATTTATAATGTATTTATATGTTATTAAAAGTATTTCTTTTAATAACTTTCGTTTTTATTTTCCATAAAAATTGATAAAAAAAATCAATCCCGAAAGTTTCGAGATTATGTTTACCAATCCCGGGATTCATAGGTATGAAAAATAGTTCGGGATCCCGGGATTGAAATCCTTAATGCAGATTCCACGTTCACCGACACGTATCACAGGTAGCCTCCATTATGTTGAACAATTAGTATTTGATCCTGAAGTCATGTATCAGTAGGTACTTGAAACACCGGTATTTGAAACACCCGAATCAATAGGTACCCTAGTTCTATAGGTAAACAACTCAAAATTTCAAGATTTTGAGATAATAATGCCATTCGATGTAAAAAATATCTTATGTAATCCAATAAAAAAACCAAAAATATTTTCAACGGACCAAAAATCGAATAAGTATCCCTTTCTGTAATTAATCATTAATTCAATGCTATGAGAACTTGCTACGTATTTAATAGATTATGTTATTGTATAAAATACAATAATTATTTTATTAAACTATGACATAGGGGAAGATGGGGTTAGTTGCAACAGGGGTAAGTTACAACAATCGATTTAAAATGGCCGCCAATCACGTTTTTATCGAAATTCATAAGTAATTGTACTGTTATGTCCCAGTGATGAGTAGCTTAATGGAGTAGGAGATCTGGGTTGGCAGGTCCTGTATGGTTTGATGATATTAACCTTCCTTAAGTTTCTTACCAGAATTGGGACACTCTGTGAATCTCCTTGATGTAATTCTTCACAGTTTTCTTGTACGGTTATAGACTGTACGTCTTGAAGGTAGTTTTGTCAGGGGATTTACCTTCTTAGGATTGCTTGAGCGGTGGGCGTTTGTAATTGATTGTGAACACAGCGGAGAAAATAGTGTTTTACGTGAAGTAAAACATTACTATTTATTTCAGTAATAATTTTAGTACAAAGTGTTTGACAGACATAAGTTACGTACAGTACTATGGTTGGAGACTAAAGACAACAGGAGTGACATTCCCTGAGGTTTTATACTATTCCCTTTAATGGGTTTTTGACTTGAACAGACTGCACGTGTGCATTATGATATATGCTTTTACATTAACAAGAAATAACATTTATGACATTATTTGACTATGCAGGTGTTCATAAGTGTCTAAACTAATCCAAAAAGATGCACATTTTGTGCAATTAATGTAGATAACAAATTGTTTTACTTCAAGTATTCAACAGAAGCTCGTAAATCATACTGATAATTACCAGTTAAGTGCTTCTTCTGGCTTATTTCCATAACACGCAAAAGCGTGGGAGTAATTTTGTAATGATGTACTTGTTTAAAATCAACATAGTTAGAATAAGGGTGAATGCAGATGTTTACTCCAAAAGGGTGAGAAACAGATTGCATTAGCTCGTAAATAATATTAATAATTGTCGCTTAAATGTATTTCTTAATTCGAGTCAGTATTTTAAAAGAGGGTAAAGTGCTATTTGTATAAAAGGATACATATTTTATCTTATTTATTACTGCAAGTGTGCGTTTTGATGCAAGACGTTATTTTAGTTAATTTACTGCTTTTAAATGGTGACTTGAATGCTTGTGAGATCACTTTGAATATTTCTTAAGTTGACACGTTCAAGTGGGTGCATAAATGTTTATATTATATTACTTTAAAAGCTTAAAGTTTATATGATGCTATAATCAAATAGCATTGTAAATTAAATAGGTGTGATGTATTATTAGTGTATATAACAGTACGTCAGATGTTAGTGTAATACACACTGTGGTCTAAAAATCAGTTTAATATATTACGTCAGACAGGAGATATTATTAAAAGTTTTTTAAAAGGTAAATATTTTCTGTTACTTTTACTTATACTCTTATACTATTAATTTGGATATTGTGTTATATATTTTCTTGTATGGTGTATCAATAATATTTTGTATGGTTTCACACCAATGGAAAAAAGGAAAATAAGACATGTGGGTATACCTACTTTATATGTACCAATAAAACGCTTTTTACATATACTGTGTCAACTGCAAATCAGATGTCCGTGATGCCTCCGAGTAGATGTTGCAATTTCCCCAGAGGTGTTGCAAGTAACCCCGCTGTAGGGCATGTTGCAAGGATTCTTATATAAACGTATATGTATTTCTTTTCTATACATTAACTAGTTTATTCATAATAATATACTTATTCTGTAATTATCAATCAGTATTTCTTCATTTCACATTTGAAAATAAAAAATAGAAACATCAAAAGTAACTAACCCCATCTTCCCCTACAATTAATAAGAAAAGAATACTAAACAAAAGCATTTGATCAATTATTGTAGCAAAAAGAAATTTAAGCGCAGTGTGTCTTAAATATTGATTGACACTCAAGCATAATTGAGTCTTTCACAAGCATAGTGAACCAAGTGCATTCTGGTTATTTTTGAATAAGCTAGGTTCAAACATAATATTTGAGTATTTATTATTCTGTAAGAGTGTGATTTTCCGTATATAATATCTTCAATATACTCAAACTTATACTTCAGAAGTATAAATACTGAAATATTATGTTTGAACCTAGCTTACTCAATAATAACCAGAATGGACTTAGTGCACTATGCTTGTGAATAACTCAATTATTATTAGCTTGCCTGCAATTTTATAATATATGTATATAGGTACATTTTTGGTGGAGGTACATGCATGTTTACAGATAGGATGACATTCTTTACTACAATCAACAACGGCGTTAAATAAAATAGAATTTACTCAAAAAATGAGGAACGGTAGATAATTAATAATAATCAATGGGCAAGTCCGCTTAGTTGATCTACGTCGATTTCTAATATTTTCAGTACAACATGAATACTTCTAAAATACACTAGCTTCCTGGCTTATGGTTACTTTCAAAGAACGGCAGATAGCTCTGGAATTGGCATCTCATTACAAGGTGGAAGAGTGGCAAAACATAAGACGTAGTTTTGCATGCGCGGTCTGCGCCCATCTATTAAAAACATCGGATTAGGATTTGAGGCCTCTTATCCGACAACGTCCCAATGATTTGCATACTCTTGCGATGAGATAAATACGCTACTGGCCTCAGGATAACCAAATTTTTGTATTTAATGAATATTGCAATCCAAGCTTTACTTGTAAGCGGGTGGCTAGTGAAAAAAAGTTCAGGCAGATAGCTAGGCGACTCGCCAGTATCCGATCGGGAGAAGTCTGTTGGTTATTTTATTAACTTTGCTTAGATAACGTTAACCCAAAATTGAATCTAATAAAAGAGCTTGTTAGCCTACGATGGCCGAGCGGCTTACGCGTTGGCTTATAACGTCGTGGGTCTCAGGTTCGAATCCTGGTTATGGCAAATACACATATTGTTTTTCAATAAGTGTTTGGAGTCAGAGTACCGTGAACTTAATAGGTTGAGCAAGTGGCTAACATCAATTTCTCGTAAAAACAAAAATCAGTTAATACCAACTTCCACCCTGTGGAGGTCCATAATATTGGCAAATCATATTATGATCTTCTCGGATCAAACATGGTTTCACAAGCCTCACCACGCATTACCATGATGCTAACTCAACAATCCTACAATACCATATTAAGGGCAGAGGGCATATCTACATTTTAAGTATAATCTAAGAAACATCAACTAATTTAACAGATTACCTCGCCAAAAGAACTTATATCTACCTATGCTTTGAATCTCTTAACCTTTTCTTGCATCATTCATTAGGTATAAGTGTTATAACAAACAAATCATTGGAACTACTTTCGCAAAATGTACCTATACAAGCTTTCTATCCATAAAATTATTGATCCTTACATTAATTAGAACTAACCTTGGTGTAATGTGTCCAGAAATACATACTATTATTATATCTAATAGTACATATTTTTATTGTAATTTTTGGCAGAGCTTCCCAACCTGTATGCTGCTGGAAAAATGGGTTTATTTATTAGCTATAAGACATTTGTTACAATATCTAATAAAATTGAAGTCTCTATTGATTTTTACGCAACTTATTTTGCATATTAGTATGCCGACATAGATTTTAAATACATTTGTTATCATTATTTTCCATTTCTAGTGTCACTTCTACCCTTTAACGCAGTGCTCCGCAACCTATTCTCACTCACGGCACACCAGAGGTTTTCCCATAATTCCACGGCACACCACACGTAAAACCATTTATACACCAAAACAAGGGCCCCACATCCCCAGAACAGGATCTTTAGCGGGGAATTCTACCTATCGCAAAGGTTAAAGAGAATGTGATACTCCTAAATAACGTTCTTCAAATGGTGTTCGAGGTAAAATGAATGGTATTGATTGTATGTTTGGCGATTTTTTGTATTTCTTAATATATCCACATGAATTATGGTTAGTTGTCGGATTAAAAATAATTATTTGTCAAGTATTGACACAATAATAATAAATTGTATTGTATCCTATAATCCCATGTTTTAAAAAATTAATACTAGCGTAGTAGAATAGCGCCGCAGACGACTTTTTACTATTAAAGCAAATTTGTAATTTGTGGTTACCGCGCTTATCTGGTTGAATTGCCACGCCGGCCCCTCCCTGAGCCTGGGCCCCCCAGGCTAGAGCCCGGTCAGACCCCCCCCCCCCTTGTGGGGTCCAGGCATCAAAATTACATTGATTTATGTTTTTTTATTTGATACATAATATTATACATAACACACGAGGAAGAACTATATGTACATATTTCCATGTATTTGTATTATCAATATAATAACTAATTAATGTGATACCTGAGCTTGTTTTTATGAACGAAAAGTTTTATATATTTTGACGTAATGTTTGAAAGAGCGGAAGACTGCTTATTATTTTGAATTATAACCTGAGATGAAAAACTTTGATCACCTAGATATGTCGCAGAAAATGGGAGCTGAACTGCGATAGCCTTGTCAGAAATCCAAGGTTGTTCTTATTAACCGAAATCCAGAAAATAGCCAATGGAACATCGGCGAAGTTCAGTTTTAACGTCCCGTCGTTTCTCAATTCAACAAATTCCTCTCGAATTTATACGGAAGCGCTTCTATGGAATTTTCGCCATTGGTTGCAAAAGGGTTTCGAATCCAGTCGTATTGGTTGTATGAAAGTACCTAATGAAGAAATTTGTTTTTTAGCAAAGTTAAATGTTTTTGAGACGGATCCAAAATGAATTGTTTGTTTTCATTGGTGGTCTGGTAGGTCTTTTGGTACATTTGTAGAGATCCTTCTCTTAAATCCTTCTGCCAAAGTTTGAGTTTCTTTTTAAATCCTTCTAAATTATCAGAGCACGTTAATATATTTTCATTTTTACCTTGCATTGTTTAATTAAATTTATGCAGGTGCTCAAGTACATTACCAGCCATATACGCAAATTCGGTTATTAAGTAAATATTGTATAATAAACAAAAATATTTGTGTTTTTTTAGCAATGCACCGTGGCACAGCTAGCATCGTCTTGCAGTACACCGATTGCGGAACGCTAATATTACAAGTAGCAGTTTCAATCATCGACCCAGATATGAAAACATTATCTTAAACAGCGAGATAATATCTTATTGCAAGAATGATTGATTACAATATTATTATTATTATTTATTTGGCTCTATCTCACAAAGAGGTGTTGTAACGGATTTTTATTTTAGGAGAACGAATTTTAGCCATTAATAATTGCTCAATCTATTAGATCCATACTCTGAATTCAAACACACATTGAAAAATAACGGACTACTTTGCGGGACGTGGGATTCAAACACGACACCTACGACTATATAGCCAATACGGTCATCATGATTCATTATGATCATCAGTCGGGGTCGATCCTATGTCAATTGAAGGCCTCCGCTAGCTCCCTTCACTCTTCTTGGTCCCTAGTTCTTTGCTGCCACGTACATCCACCTAACTTTATGAGGTTGTCTATCCAGCAGATTTAGGGTGTCCCTGTGAGCATTTAGTGCTCCTATGTACCACTGTATGACGGCATTTGTCCAGCGCTTGTCCACTCACCGAGCAACATGTCCAGCCTATTGACATTTCATATACTGAGCAACCTCTATCCTATTGCGTACTTTTACTAAAACCTAACTACAACTCTACACGTCCTTAATGCATGGAATATATTATGTAACATAGTAAAAAAACACATAGGTACTTTGACATTAAATTAAGATACTTAAATATTTAGATTCAAATTTGACGTGAGACTATATATCGCACACTGAGATTTATAGGGTCGTAACTGCAAAAAAAAAAAACAAAAATGACTTATGAATGCGGTTCGATAGAAAAAAAATAGGACTATATGGCTATATATTCCTATTTGGTTATATGGTTATTTTAAATTGAAAATTTTAATTTAGAGCTATATGGCATTATCTAGTATGAGACCCTTTTGCCTAAAACATATTTAATCTTTGGTTTAATATTTATTGTGCTCGACAGACGTATTTGATATTGAAATAAATAAATTATATTTCGTAGAGCTTTCTTTGTCATTCTTAATAATATGTATGTATTTAACAGGATAATTATCAACACACACCACTATCTTTTACATCCACACTGCACATTGATGAATCTGCTAGCACAGCATCTCGTAATGTTGAAACTATTAATACAAACAACTATCTTGACTTATCTGGTGCAGATATTATTGATGTCACATGGGTTAATGAAGGCAATAATAATTCGTCAACTGATGGTGAAGAAGAGTCCATCACATCTCAAAATCAAAATACTATTTCTCCGATCACTGTTAATATCAATTAAGGTAATGAACGAACACAGAAGACGAACCAATATTGCCATGTCGGGTAAAAAAAAAATCGGTAAACTGGAAAAAAAATGTTTGAAAGAATCTAGGAAATGCTCGACAGTGGTATCTCAATTCAAAAAATAATTATGTATCGGCACGTAGTTTAAAAGAGAGATGCATTGAATAGAAATGTAAATTTCAATGCAAAAATGTATCAGATGAACAACGATCGCAGTTATTTGAAAAACATTGGGAATTAAGTAATTATTTGAATATGCAATGAAGCCATTTATCACGATGCATACAGCAGAAAAATATTAAATACTTTAGAAGACAAGAGGGTAGTACAAGGGCGCCTAATTATAGCAATTATTGTCAATTGTATTCAAGAGTTATTATCATGTTATATCAAATACATTTTGGAATGTCACTCTTTCATTATTTTTTTGTATTTATTTATAGCTTTGCGAGAAATAGAAAATTTGCTAGTTGTTATTACGTCGTAACATGTGCAAGGAAACCCCATAACACTCAATGCATTTGATTTACACATTTTTTACAAGGAAGGATTTTTTTTAGTTACAAAATCAAAACAAAAAAGATCTGCGCTGATTTAAAATAAGCAACTATTATACTAATATTGTCTTTTAATGGGTTATCTTATCAAAAAATAATGAGAAAAATTTTAATTATATTTTAGTATAAGTATACTTATTCATCTTGATAAATTAAATTTACTTCATGACCTAGCTAGAGGCTCAAAAGCTTTCATTTAAAAAAAATCGACAATAACATGGACATATCCCGTTCTAGAAAGAATAATAGTATTTGGCATATTTTAATCAATAACAGAGTAGGTACTGCTTATAATATTTAAAAAAGGATATTTCGGCTCTGCCTCATTTGCACGATTTCGGTTGTGATCCCACTTATCTTACACAGTATGAAACTGAAATCAAACTGATAGTCGGATGAATGTAAGTTGCTCTTCATTTTGAACCAACATACTATAGTGTCATTATAATCCTTAGGATACAAAGCAAAGAATCCAGACGTCAGTTGCACTAAATGAGAGCTGGACTAGAGACAAAAAAAACCATTATTCGCCTACAAGATTTTTTTCTGCGACGAATCAGAAACGTCAAGGAAATAAGTAGGAAGAATACGCAGTTAAAACCCAATAATTTATTTAAATTTTTCAGATCTAATTGTGACAAGTGAAAGTAAAAGGTGAAGTCTTTGCCTTGTAGTGGATAAGTACAGGCTAAAATTACGTTGATATTATTTTTCGACGTCTCTCTTTCTCACGGTCGGTCACACCCAGCCTCCCCCCATCCCTCTTGGCGCTGTCTGCCCATACCCATCAGATTACCTATGAGGATTTCTTCACCAATCTTTTGAAGAGCTCCAGAATAATTGTTTACTTGTTTCTCTAGTTTCCCAACCTTATTTCTGCCAAGCCCCACTTCAACGCTTCAAAAATCTCCATGCCCTCCTATCAAAATTTTGTAGTTACTTAACTTTTTGAAAAAAGTAACACACCCAGTAGGAATCGAGGTTTTTCTCCCATGCAAAAGTATTAGCAATTTCAAGTAAGTTACAACAAAAAATCTTGGAGTGATCTGTGACGTCGGTTAGTAATTAAAATAATACCTACTTGGATTTAAAATAAAAAAGCCGATCACCAGTAGTAGCTCAATTTGGAAAGCGTTTCAGAGAGTATTAAGAGCCATTTTTTTTTTAAATTTGTCGCAATTAAGTATGGCGCCTTTTGCATGGTGGTGTGCATAGGCGCGAAACCCGAGAGATGCAAGTTCGATTCCTTCGGGGTGTCTTACTTTTTTCAAAAATTCCGTAAAAAACAGTTTTAAATAAATCTTACCATCTTAATCTCTGTCTTACAAATCTAGTAGATTCGATTGTTTTTTAGACTCCTTGCCTCTCTTCGGTGTCACCGAATGATACCTCGCGATGACATATCACACTAATGATGTAACCTGCCTATTTTCAATTCGATTTTTTTTACTCGTGATATTAATTCTCACAAGCATAATTAGTAATTACAATTACATATACGTATATTTACTTGTTCAGTAACTTCTAATAAATTTCTTTATTAATTGCATCAATTTTGTATATTATATAATAAAATATAGGTAGGTACATCTTAATAGTTGTGGTACTTGAAAATATCAAAATATAAATGTCACACTCTTATATTCTTGTGTTTAGTAGATGAATATTAATATATTAAACAAAGAAACAGTCCGCTTCATTTATCATAATTTTACAATTAAGACGCATCTCAATTTTAATTTAATTTATACAGTTACGGTACTAATATATTTAGATTCTATGAACGGCTTCTTCTTAGCTTTCTTCACTTGGAAACGTATAACGTTATGATTATTTAACTTTCATTAATTCTATGAATTTGTATTATTAATTTGTTTACTGTTATTTATTAATTGTGGAAATATATGTTATTATGTAAATAACAACACAAATATTGTTTTTAAGTATTATGATATTATCATTGGATTAGTCATTTATGTAGATATTTATCAGATAATAAGAATCGTAGATTTTTTAAATAATTTTGAATTTAATAATCATACAACAGTGCCTAACATATACATACTTTAGCGTTTACACATAATATACTTACATACCTATGCATTTTGAATTAGTAGCGCAGAAAATGATATAAGAATATAATCTCCATATATATAAAAATCTCGTGTCACGATGTTTGTGGTCGCACTCCTCCGAAATGGCTTGACCGATTTTTATGATTTTTTTTATGTATATTTTTTAGGTATGAGAATAGGTCAACAAGTATATTTCATACCGCTATGTGATTAGGGTATCTCTATCCAGAAAAATTTTTCTTTTATTTTTTTGAAAATTTCTTTTTGTATTTTTTTTATTATTTTGCATTAAAAATACCTATAACCCCAAATTTTCACCCTCCTACCCCCACTCTCCCATTTTTTAATCGCGATTTTATTATTTTTGTATGAACAAATTTAACCGTCGTTCATATTTCAAACAGAATGAAATTATTTACGTTGTTGAATGACAGATGGCGCTACGTCCGAGAAGAATTATTCAAGAGAAACATGAGTCTGCCTGGATGTGTTGCGCATCAGGAAAAGTGCAACTACCAGTAATTGAGATACCACCAGAACCATTGAACGGCTTGCTCATCGGCACGGCTCCAGATTCAAACCTGTTCCTGAAGTCCATTCGCACATTCAATTCATACTTCCAAATGACTTCGTTCGGAGCAACAGAAATAGTTCACAATACTGCGGCAAATGGTCAACAATTCCATTCTACGTTCAAAATCAAAGGCCAAGTAAACCACAAAGTACTCTCATTGCTGCCAATGCCAAACGAACCACATAATGTTTTACAAATCTACTTCATGGGCGGTGAGGACATCAATCATGTTGATGCACGTTGCGGCTACAATAAACTCAATTCGCCTAATGCCAGGCGCATCGTCGGCAAACTGGACGCCCTATTGAATGAGCACAATGAATTATTGAAATTCTTCAAAGCACACATGCACGAATTGCAAAGTGATAATCACGCAATTGTCATCAATCCTGATAAAACACCAGCTGGAGAGCACGTGCGTCGATTCAATGCGCCTGTTGTTGACGACATTGCTGGAATCATGGTTGGCGACCGCACATCGACGCGAGAAATTGTGATTCGAAGAAGAAACAATAATCTGGAGTTCATCGCTGACACACATCGTTCATACGACGCTCTCCAATATCCGCTAATTTTCTGGAAGGGACAAGACGGTTATTGCATAAACATTAAACAACGAGATCCTATCACAGGTAATTCATTCATTATGAACATCATTACTCATTTTGAATTGAGAAAATAAATGGTTGGTGTTTTTTTGTTTTTATCGGCGGTCATCGTCGTCAGCGCTCCATTCCTCTTTCTGTCATAGATCCCATCCCCACACACTTACGATACATTCGTTATTTTTTATTTAACAACCAAAATATTCACTAGAAATAATGTATATGGCCGAACAACGTTTGCCGGGTCAGCTAGTATTATATATTATTTAATAAAAAAAAATAATAACTTTTTTACCATATTAATAAAAACTTCGAAACAGATGTTTGCAAGGGATACTGGGTGTGCGGTGGAATGACTTTAGGAGTAACGAGGAGATAAGAGAACATACCAAGCAACCTTTCATCACTCTAAGGCTAGGCCTACACTACGCGGAACGCCAATACCTTTATTGCATATAATTTGCCATCATCGGGCACATTAAGCGGAAGATTGGTTGATTTGCGTTCCGTCGCGCAGTCTCCGAATTTCCGCGTAGTGTGGGCCTAGCCTAAGAGTGAGGAGGCGACGTTGTACATGGCTCGGCCACGTGCTGAACTTCAACCTGGCTTGCCTGTTTTTCAAGCCAACCGGATTCTGGCATTCTGAAAGGCCGCTAAATACTATCTATAGAGTGTATGCGGCGGAGCTATGGGATGCTGGTTTGATCTGGAACGATAAAAAAAAGACTGGCGAGCGACAAGGACTCTTAGTAGCGCCCCGTGGTATCTATATGCCCCAACTAAGGGACGAATATTACCGAAGAATAAAAATTACTTTATTGGCTAAATCATTGCTTGTGAATAATTTATAAATACAAAATAAGAATTTATAAACAATTCATAAGAAATCATACTTCTTACGTATTCTTTGGCCATGATTTCTCTTTGAGTGGAACAAATTGATACCACGCAACATTTACAATAATCCCTGTCACTTGCTAATTTTCTTGCGCCTTCCCATTCCATGCCAGAATCGCGTATTTCCTGTAAATTATATTTTTATTGTATTGACCATCTATACAAAAAGTGAGCTCCTTTGACGAAGTGTCATCACTCATAATGAACACCATCAGATAACTGACGTTATCGACACTCTTGATGCTCGGCCTATCGCTGATGCCTTCAGGTGTGGTGCACATGACGTTGATTTTCATCGCATTGATTTTCTGGCCAATCGTCTCTCAAAATGACTCTCATAGATTTGCCAAAAGTAATTTATACCTACTACTAAAAAAGTTTTTTGAGTCATAATATCTGTACCTCAGAGGCAGACGGATGCAAATGCCAAATACCGAATTGTTCAGGAGAGCCAAAAAACAATTTTTATTTTAAACGAATATTCATAACTTCTAAGATATACATAATTATAATGATCATTATTTTTTTTATTCTAATTCAATTAAAATACTTCTGGAATATGTAAGAAAGGAATAAATATAATACAATTTTATATCTAAAAAAAATTAAATAAAAAACGTAGTGTGGATTTGCATCCTTCTGCCTCTAAAGATATTTTGTTAAATGTGGATTTGTTTCTTATTTACCTAGCCAAAATAAAACAAATTATAAGTTTAAAAAATTTATAGGTATAAATATAACAAAGCAAAACACATTTTTTTTTAAATTTTATTATGTATTCATCATCATCACCAGCCTGAATCTATTCACTGCTGAATGAAGGCCTCGCTAATCTCCAAGTTGATTCCACTTCTCTCGTCCCTGTGCGTTGCGTTGCCAAGTTTTTCCGCAGAACTTTATCATTTCATCGATCCAGCGGCCTCTAGGCCCTCTAGGTCTACTTTGCGGATGTTTTTTACCTCTTGGATATACCACTGGATGACAAAATTTGTCCAGCGATTGTCCTTTCTTCGATCCATGTTCCAGCCCATTTCCATTTAAGGTTTTTAGCAAACTCTATCACATCATTAATCCTTGTCTGTTCCCATATCCACTCATTCTTCTTTTTGTCCGTTTGCGTTATGCCCAGTATGCACATTTCCATTCCACGTTGTGCTACTCTAAGTTTCTGGAACTCTCTTTTACTTAGGGTCCATGTTTCACACGCATGTGATTACGGAAAGTACACACTGGTTGAACACTTTGCACTTTAGACACAGTGGGAGGTCATTTTTGAAGAAATTATTCAGGCGGCCAAAAGCACTCCAGCCTAGCTTTACTCTGCAAACAATTTCATCAAATATACATCTATAGACACTTGTGCCAGATAGATGTAGTTTTTCACCTGTTCGAGCTGAATGCTATTGATGAGGATCTCTTTTTGGCCCGCAAAGCAGTTGAACATGACTTTCTTCTTTGACACATTTATTTTCAAGCCTACTTTGTTGCTTACTCCAGCGAGTTCCTGCATTCTGCTTTGGAAGTCTTCTGAGTCTTGCAAACTACTATTTATTGTCATCGGAAAAGCGCAGTTGACTCACGTATTCTCCATTTATGGGGGCCCGCGTCATTCCAGTCAAGTTCTCTAAATAAGTCTTCAAGTGTAGCTGTAAATAGTTTAGGTGAGATTGTATCACCTTGTCGGACTCCTTTGCTGATAGAAAATGCGCGATGGTTTATAGAGATGCTGTTGCGCTACTGTATATATTATTGAAAATATTTATATAGCGCCCGGGGATTCCTTGATTTCTGAGTGCATCGAGTATTGAATTTTCTTGATGGAATCGAACCCTTTCTCATAGTCTATAAAACCCATGGATAGCGGCAGCTTGTATTTCTGTTACCGCTCTGATTTCTCTGATGACTTGGATATGGTCCATAGTGCTGTATCCTCCTCTAAAGCTCGTTCTCCTGGCTGGTTCTCGTCTAGTATATATTGCAGACGGTTTGAATTTTATCTTAGTGAATTATTGGATTTGCATCCTTCTGCCTCTAAGGTAAGTATGGCACTTGCATCTTCATTCTATGCATATCTTGGACTAGGACTTTCATCTCTCTCCCTCTAATAAATAAAGCCTTTAGCATGACGATTCTTAAAAAAAATCATTTTCCCCAAAAATGGAGTTGCATCCGTCTGCCTCTGAGGTACAGATATTATTGGTTAATATATTGTGAAACTTAACTTAGATAAAGTTTTTCATGACTGATCTTTAGCAGTTACTTATCTGAATATTATATTATGTTTTTTGCCTATAAAAAAAATCATTTCAATACTTTTGGCGGTCATTTTAAAATATATTATTTATTAAAAACACCATGACAATATCCATTCATATTATTATGATATGTTATGTTATGTAAATTATCATTCAGTTTACAGTTCAACAAGGGAAAAAAGTTACTTGACATTGATAGTGGTCACACTGTGCGTTCTTCGAAGCGCCATAAAATGTCTCGGAAACCTCATAACAATAAAGTAAACCATTTCTATAAGACTAAGAAAACTGTATCCCAACAAAAAGTTGAACATTCTTCCAAAATAAACTGAAAACATAAAAAATAAATAAATTATTGGCTGGTATACAATGCCAATTCATTACATATGGCAGTACTTGGTTAAAAATGCATAACAAAAAATGCCATATTTCAATATTCCAAAACAAAAAATTTTAATCTTTCCATAGCTATCAATTTATCCACGCAAAAAACATTAAAATCGTTATTAAATGATTATTTTATAATACCCTGTAGTTATAATATTATAATGATAATTTATGGTCCAAACTTTTTGATCTTAGTTTTTTCATAATAATGAATGCCGCGAAAATTTTATTATTTGAAAGGTGCGCCGTGGCGTGAAAATATTTAGGAATTACTGGAGTCAGTGACGTCCCGTAGGGTAAGGCAGGTCATGCGTTGCATAGGGACGGCACATAATGAACGGCGGCGATTGAAGGAGCGACAACTTTTGAGAGCAGTGGTGATTTTACATGAAGCAAAATATGCTGTCGCTTATCATAAAGCGTGCTACAAAATAAATTTAATTAATTAAATTTAATAATCATACCAACATAATTATTTAATATTGTAATAACTATCATTGTAATACATAGTATTATGGTGGTTTATCGCACAGACAATATTTTTAAAAGGGTACGTACGCACCTAAAACCACCACTATTTGAAATGTCGTATCGTGGAAATGCTCAAATTCCCAGTAAATTGTATCTATGTCAATTTAAAGATTTTTTGTGTATTTGTTTCAGGCAGCCTATAATTATATGAATACGTGTAATAATTAAGGCGCTTAGTACCAAAAACATAAAAACTGACATTTTTATAGAAAAATGTTCCACATACCAACGCCAATAGCTTCAACTATAGACTATAGTCAAGCTGTGCCTCAAGCAAGTCAAAAAAATACAGCAAAATAATTAAACCTGTCGACGTTGTAAGTCCGTTGGCGTGGTATAAGTAGCACTGCAGTTCTAAACGGCATTCAATATAAAATAGCTGACGATGGTGTGTTGACACTTGCGAGTTCTTAATACCTAAAATTATAGAAGCTGCCGTGATTACTTCACACTGTAAAACTACATTTTTCAAAAGGTCTGCTTCATGAAATTTTACTGCAATGACTCGGTATTTTGTAACTACTTACAGGCAACACTACTTTTTGGTACTTAGAGCCTTATTTAATACACGTATTCATATTATATAGGTATTATTATGTGGGTAAAATTTTAATGAAAAATAAACAAGGGCGGCATTCTAATCCTGCTTAAGGACGCACTTTACGTAGGAACGTCAATGAATGGAGTAGATTACCGGTGACACAATAACATGCATGGCTGCGTTAAGTTGCATTCGATATTGTTGACAATATGAGCTTTTTGAGAGCAGGCAGCCGCACAATATTCATCAATAAAATTGGTGCAGGTGCTAATTAATTATACTAAAATAAGCTGGAACACAATGACAATCAATATTGACCTACTATACCAATGTAATTCTATTTTAAATTTAAGTTGCATAATATAATATTCAAAATAATATAAAGATGACCTGATGGAATTAAAAATATATACTTATACCTAAAGGTATAAAAATATGACGGTGATTTTGATCACAAGCGATGTGATATTAAAACGTTCGTTCATTTCTAACAATCGTTACATTATCCTGCTTTTCTACAAATAATATTCACTTGCATATTGATATACATGAGCATCACGATGAATATTACTAATAATTTGAATACTCAAGTGATAGTAACCTGAAATATGTGCGGTTTGATCACTCTTTGATTATGCATTTCACCAAGCAACTTAATCATATCTACATAATATTATTTACACATTAATATTCATATCTCCGATTACGAATGCAGCGTATGCAACCTTGCAAAATACAAACTCAGTCACTTTTAAATCGGTTTAGTTGATATCAATGTCATTGGTTGATATTCACAAAACACGGGTTACCAAATGCAGTGTAACACATACACTAGGGTCAACGCAACACACTTTATTAGGTTTTACGCACATTGTGCTTCAATCTATGAATAAAATATTATCAGTTGTAAATCGCATCTTTCCAACAATTATTAATTTCGGCGATCAATTGATAAAAAAAACACTATTTCATGTAATGCAGTACCTACCTTTTTCAAAGAAAAAAAATACCAACAGAACAACACACTAAGTATACCTATAGGTACCATATTATAACCAGTGCTCGAAATGGAAAAGTTTACGAACCTGAGCGCTCGACAATTTTCTGTAGATATTAACATAGTTATCAAATTTTATGAATATTTTATAAAAAAATAAGCGTGTTGGATTTTTTGTTATATTGCCTATCTAGCTCAGACGGTAAAATTATTTTTTTCATGAGGCGGAGCAATAATTTTACTGACTTCACGAACCGGAACGGCGCTCCGGTGCGTTCCGATCCATTTAAAGCCCTGATTCTAACATAAAAACAGGAATAAGTACCAAATTTACATGTTATTTAAAACTCAAAATTTAACCTTGAAACATTGTGATTAATATTTCCTAAAATAATATCACGCTAAAGATTACGTTTATACTTCTTATATGACTGGTAATTTAAAGTGTAATTTATAAGTAAAATATCATTACCTACTTAATGTTTTTGCTACACATTTTTTTCAATGGTTTTTTTGGTCTCCTGAATAGTTGACATTTTCGTGTACTTCAGTGCAACGACCTAAATTTATTATACGAATATTAACTGAATAATTACACAGATAGGTGACGAGTTGCAGTTGAATCAAATTTGTCCGTTCGAGGCCGTCAAAATTCGCTATCGCTGTCGTGTCAACGTCAGAGCTTTTCGAACAATGCATGCAAATTCGGATAGCGTCACGCATTGTTAAAGTATAAGATCCTGTTTGCACTATAATTGCGAGCGCAAGAATTTAATAGAAACTAACCAACTCACACCGCAGTTTTGCAAATATATAGTACTGACTTTTACCTGTAGACTGTAGATTGTAGAGGAGTCTTTAGAATTCATAATTTTGTGATACTCGTACAATGAAAATTTTAAGTCAACGCCAAATTTTTTCAAACCTTTGTTGTCATCAATTTATTATTTATCTCACAATATTTTATAGCTACATCGTATAGCTCTATTTTTTTAATTGAATGCCTTTAACGTAATTCATATTTTGTTAAACTGGGTGTTTCTTAACGTTTTTGTACTGCGACAACACCATTTTGTACAAAATTCGATCATCCAATTCTAATCAACGACATCTGTATTTTTACAGTTTCGAGAAAATCGCGTTTGTAGTTTTTAAGTTTTTTCAAATATCAATTTAAAATAAAATACCTACTGCATTATGTTACGATTTTTTTTTGGTTTTTGGTATAAAGTAAATCATTTTAAATTATTGTCAATAAAAAATTCGATAAACATTATTTTAGAGCATTATTTTAGCACATGTGGTCTTTTTGGATTACCAAAATTGCACAAACTCGCTATTTTATGTTTATGCTTTAGCTTAAAATATGTGGTCATTTGGCATTGTAAAAAAAATATATTTTGAGTAATTATTAAATTTATTTAAATACACATTCGAATGTTAATTATTAAAATAAAGTAAGTACTTATGGAAATAAAATTACAACAACAAAAAAAAAATTGGATTAAAATAATCTTATAAAGCTTACATAGCGCAACTATAGAAAGTAACTTTATTTACACTTAAATATTAATATTAAATATTTCTTAAGGGCGGACGTGCTCAGCGTGGGTCAAAATAGAGCTTTTATTCTATTTTCAAAGCATGAAATTAAAAAAATTAAAATTGCCACGTTTTACTATAAAAAACATAAAATCGTGATATTAGCACTTGTGGTTGTTTTGAATTGGATGATAAAAATATAATAATATTATAAATACAGATAACAATTATTACCTAAATATATTACATATTAGTAATAACAATTAATAATGACATCGTCTACTTCACAATTTGGTTTTGTAGTTTAAATAAATTATAAATACCGACAGACGTAAAGTATTATAAAACAGAATTGTCAAATAGTGATACATACATACATTATATTATGAGGAATCGCCACAATAAATTATTTATATCGAATTCTGAATAGGTGCCATAAACCCGTTAGTTATGTTATGAGTATGACGCTCAATTCGAAAGGCAATATACAAAACGAATTTTGCAACATATCATAATAATATGTATGTTATCATGTACAAAAATAAATAATATAATTGTTGAAAATACATCACGACCGACTCAATTTAAAAATAGACCCAAATTTGAGTGGCGTCCCATTGGTTAAAAACTCCTCTTAGGTATATAATACTGTACCTACATGCCATTAAACCTAGGATATGGAATGAAAGACAACAATATGATAAGTTTTCAATTGAGTATTCCAAATTATAGTGCAGGGTTGGCGAACCTTTTTATGTACGCGTGCCAATATATTATACCAAAAAATATGTTTCGACTGTCTGAAGTGCCAAGCTTTTTTTCATGGGGAAAAGTGAAAAAAAAAGTTTTTAAAAATTTAATATGTTAAAAGTTTAAAAATTACAATTGAGTTCTTAAGATTCTATCGTTTACCGTGTTTCTAGCCAAAATGTGTATTTTTTCCCCATGTTTTCGAAATTTTCAAAGAGATCGTGTAAGTGTTTTAACCACACTTCCTTCATATTATATTCCCCATTACTGAACAGTATTTCATTTTGCGATTATGTTTGAGGCAAATTAACAAACAGCCGTTATATTTGAATGCTTGCCGATAAATTTTATTATATTGATCGAATATTTTTATTTTTAATTGTCCGATCAATACATTCTTTTTGTCCATCTTTGATTTTTTCTTTGGTCCTTTACGTACAAATTGACACCAAAATTGCTCCGATCAGATGAGACAATCTCTCGTTACAGTAGTCTCAATTTGTAAATTGATCAAAATCAGAGGGTCCTCCACCGCCTGATACTGAGCCTTTTTTAAATAGGCACCTAGCGGAAAAATACGAAGCTTGCAATTTGAGATTTTTTTTTGATAGTTTACAATTTCAACTATATTAATTAATAAATATGTATCTGAAAACATTAAAAAGAAAAATGTTTTTTATTTTAAGTCAAAGATAAACTTACAATTGTAAAAATGTGAATTTGTTGAATCGAACCGCATCTTATTATTAAATATATTTTAGGGTCATATTTATTATTAAAATTTAGTTTATTAAGTTTTCTAAGCATCGCCTAAGAGATTTTTGACTAATGTTTAGTTTTAATATTTTTTATATCTATTTTAAAAAACATCGATTTTTATAAAAAATATAAATGTGTATAACTTGAAATCCTTTTTATTTATATCAAATGAGAGAATCTTCTTGAAGACACACTTTTTTATTTAAGTGGCATTGCAACGCATGCCAGTTACTCGCTAGTATATAATATAATATTAGATAATATAGAAGCGAATTTATTATTTTGTTATGTCTTAAAATTAATATGCTATAGGTAAACGAAAAAATTGCTTTATATTTTTTGAAATCTCAATTTGTATACCGAGCATCTGATGAAAAGGGAAAGGGGATGAAAAAAATCATTCTTTTAAAATATATTATATACCTTTCTTAGAATAGTAACTAAGCGTAACATTTAGTTTTTTTTTTAAATAATGTCAAACAAAATAATCATTGAAATTGAAAATAGTATATTTTTTCTTAATCTCTACCTAAATCTCTAGACAATAATCAAGGCCCTAGGCAATAATATAAAGTATAAAGCATGCAAGGTTTTTAGTTTAACCGATGCTCTTACTTTTATTGAGTTGAATTGAGTACTCACTGAAACGTTTCTTCAAGCAGAAAATGCTCGAAGCTTTACAGATAACATCGGCAGGGTCCCGAGGATATCCGAAAGCCTGGAAAACACAGCGCTTAACGATTCCATCTTGCACTCGACCAATTAGTCCACTTTGCGATATGGGCTGAAATACCTTGATGCGAATATTTTTCATTTCTTCACAATCTGGTGTATAAGTATCTAATTCTAATCTAGACATATGTAAACTCACATAATCCAATAGCATCCGCTTGCATATTATTTATTTTAGCTTTTATTTACACATTGCCAAAGGCTTTTCTATTTTACGACATTTTAACGTCTTAAAATACATTATATATTTGTTGCCAATGGCACTGTATTATTATCTGCATACAAATGCTCGCGTATCCTGGAGCCTAAAATAAACGATAAAATAAGCCATCAAACGTATCCACACATTGGCGGTATGTACCTACGTGCACTCGACTTCCTAAAAGGGTCGGGTAGAAGCCACTCTAACTCGATCCGGGAAAAGTTTCCGCCGCTAGCAGCTCTGCTATTCAAACAAGTCACAAATTGAAATGTTTCAAACGACTAAACATTAATTGAATCTTCAGACATTTGTGCTTTTTTCGCTTTTCCAGTATCTTTATTCCCGATTTGGGCTTATGTATTTTAATTTGTGACTGTAATGATAAAATTATTACGTCGTAGAAAATAATAATGTTCAATTCAATTTATTTTGTTTATTCACATGAGTAAAAATTATAAATGCCAAGTTCAAAACATTCACTACATTGTATCTATATAGCATATTAAAGAAACATTTGAGTCATATAGTTTCTTTGAAAACTCACATTTTCGGTTTTGAGAAAATGCGCTAAAACCGCTGTTGCTACTACGTAAACATAGCAAGAAATAATATTGTAATAATTTATATGTAGGTACGTAGATCATTGAAAAGGCTTAAGAATGATATTGTAATTGGTGAGAGAGGAGTTTATTACTTATATTTTAAGCTTTGGTACGGAATTATTGTTTGAAAATTACTGTCATTTTTCCAATCATTTTTAAGCCTAATCAGATTTTTTTTAATTTAAAAGATTATTTACCTGTGAGCAAAACATGTAACGTAGAAAGAATAAAAATATTTATATGTAGTGATTAATAAATAGACTGCATAATCTGCAAACCGGCTTACTCCATTTGGGCAAATTGTTCAGGAAGGTTTTTTTTTACAAAAAATAAGCTGCACTGTGAATTAATACACTATTTTAGCTTCCATTTTATATATAGAGAAAATGTATACAAAGAGCGGAGTTGTTCCATTTACGATATTGTAAATTTGGCATTTGCAGTCAGCTTTTTTGTGTGAAAAACGATAACGCATTTATTTATAATTAGGTTAGCAAGCTTTATATTAGTTATAACAAAATGCCATCAAAATCTCATTTATGGTCAAAAGTAGGGATCGGAATACCGGTATTTCAGAACCGGTAGGTATTCAATTATTTATCAATACCGAAATACCGGTTTCAAAAATCCAATATACCGGTATTTTCGGTGTTAATAATACATACACGTTTATGTTTTTTTGATAATAAATTTATTAATATTTTTTCATTACTTAGTACTATATTGTATATTCAATTTAATGTATAAGTTTTATACTCCCAAAATGACTGAAACTAACAAAAGTTAAATAATATTAAAACAAAATCTCTCAAATATATAGAATTGTCGCGATGAATTAACATGTTTCCAAAAAAAAAAAGTATGGCAAATATTACAATTATTCTATAACTATTGATCCAATAAACAAACAGCAAACGTTGACTGACAAATGCTCCTGTACCCATACTTCTAGTATTTATACAAATTAGCAGTTCTAAACTATTATGGTCTTACATATGTATAAAGGTCAACATAATAAATGTAGATAGTGACACGGCCCCAAAATGTAGGCCCTCAGCCGGCATTTTTTCCTTAATAACTTAGTGACGTCACAACTTTTCGATCCGACCGTGAATGTCGATTTTACTTGAAAATACGTGCCCAATCTCTAAACAAAGCTATAGTTATTGTGTATTGAGTCCCGTAGTACAGTCTGAGTGACTTATAGCCCCTCAGAATGAACTACGGATGAATTTTCTTTCAAGGGGACCAAACGGTCTTATAAGGTGGAATGTAAGTAATTGAAATGTATAGGATTAAGGTTAAAAATAGATAATAAATTGTAAATGACTTATGGGATATCATTTGCTAAACATTGTAAATAAATGTCCATTTCTATTTAATCTGATTTTGAAATATATAAAAATAAATTTTATTTTTCTAAATTAAGTCGCGATGTTTTCGCCGCGGCCAAAGTCAAATGCCTTAAATAAATAAATTATGATATCAAATATTGTCGTAATTAAAATCTAATGATTACGTTTTGTAAGTACTGATTACACACACTTAATTTAAATAATAAATTAATATTTCGAATTGTAATAAAAAGGGTACCAATTTAAGTACCTACTTTTGTAAAAGTTAAATGAAGGAATTTCGAAAATGGAAATTCTGATAATGTAAGTCTAAGGACTCGGTTGCTTTCTTAATTTACAAATAAAAATTATTCTTTAGATCTGTCAATTAACCTCGACAGATCAATATTAAATTACCCAAAGTAGGTAATTTTCAAACTCAATAAATGAAGACTTGTCATAGAAATTTTGATTGAAACTAATGTTATACCTTTAAGTTGAAGTGTTTTATAAATATAATTGAATAAATTTTAATCGCAACCCTTTCCGGCTATCCGTAATTGGCCCGCAAAAGTTCTGCATAAAAGAAACGGAACAACTGCGATTTCTGCCAGTCTTATTATATCTACGCTCTCGGACGGTAATTTTAATGACTCCCGCCTCTGTTGCGTATTATTTTTAGCAAAAATATTTTCCTTTCCGTTAGCTCGATAAACGAACTAACAGATATTTGGACAATTTGTGTCAAAAGTACCATAAGGACTTTCACGATTGTTATCAAACTTGTACCGCCTATGGGTATTAATTAATTATATATTTTTATTCTATTGAATGATCATAATTTCCCGGAAAAGCCGGGAAATAAACGGCTTTTCTATGATTGGTCCGAAACTTTGGCCATTAGCTCTGTGGAGAGATAGAACGATCTCCTATTGGTTCATATTTCGAATGACGTCAAAATCTCGGGTTTTTCCCGCTGTGGGTCTATATAACGGCCTGCATTTCATGTACCGTTAGTAGTCGATTTTCTCATATTACCGTGAGGTTGTGCCTGAGGGCGCACCAAATTCACATAGTTTTAATTATTTTCGCGAAGTAATTCGTTCACGAAGATTACTCCCGACGTGTCACGAGTTGAAACGTCATCGTAAGCGACACGTGGTTTGGGCTGTCAGATGATATAGTAAACATATCGTCATAGTACGCGTCATCTATTCGCGATCTATTATATATATATAAGGAGCATAGCTTCTTAAAGTTTACGGTCGGCGACTCTTAGTTATAAGTGTGTAATCGTACATTAATTAAACATAAAATAATTATAATTGATTAACTTTATTTAATAATTAATTTAAATAAGATTATAAAATAATAATGTAATTATTCGAAATTAAACTAAAGTGTATAATTGTCGATTATAATCAATTAAAAAAAAGAAATTAAATTTGTTTATCGAGAATAATTTAATAAATAATTTGAATTGAATTACCAAAAGGAGTTTTCATTTTTATTTTGAAAAAGCAACTAACGAAACATTTTATGAAAAACATCTAATACTAAGGGAAGTGACAGATAGTCAGCTGTCTTTGACGTGTACGTAAATATTTACGAAAATAAGTTCGATCCGAAAGACAATCAGACAATTAATGATCTAGGCGCTAACCTATCGCTAGGTAGTGGTCCTAAATAATATAAAGTTAAATAATAATGATCAAGTGTATTCTGAAAGTGTCAATCAAGAACTTTAGTTGATCACCCTCTCCCCGAATAGTATCGAGCTAGCCAAACAAAGGTTCTTAATCGGTCCAAGGGCAGGACCGGTTGAAGATAAAGTACCTTTGAAACTATTCCAGGACCGGGGTGAACGTCAATAGGTTGCTACAAAACAGTGTTTTTAAGATATTTTAATAGTTAAGGTACTTTTTTTTCTATAATATGTTTTGACGAATACCGGTATTCAATAATTAATACCGAAATACCGGTATTGCAATCCCTAGTCAAAAGTGCAGTTAGCTGCTTTGCAGATTAAGCAGTCGAAAAGGCATCCCATTTTACAAATTGTTATGATTTGCTTTACAACCAAGCCACCGCTGATTTTTTTTGAAAAAACGATATTAGCTATTTGTAGAGCTTTAAATGCTGTAGGTACAAACCGGTATAACTAACTCAACAATTAAGTTAAAAACTTTTAAAAGTGCACAATTTATTCTACAAATAAATATAGTATCACGGTACAAATATACTGGATTCCAGCACATAAAGGAATTAATGGCAATGAAATTGCTGATCAATTGGCAAAAAAATCTGTAAAATACCCATCAGAAAATATAAGAATTCCATACACAGATTTTAAAGCCCAGTTTAAACAAACAATGAGCTAAAATAACGGTAAATATTTAGAAAATCTTGGGAAAGAAAAGGGAACACACTACTATAAAAACTTTTATAGTAGATCTCCTAAAACTTGGTTTAGTAAACATTGTAAAATAAAGCGAGATGTAATAGTGACAATAGCTAGAAGCAGGACAGGGCATTACAGTCTCAACGAATCATTGTACAAAATTAAAGTGGTAGATAGCCCTCAGTGTCAGTGTGGACATCCCACTCAAGATCTTAACCACATTGTCTGGCAATGTGATGCCTATGACCAAGAGAGATAAGTGTTATTGAATAAGTTGGGAAAATGCAGATTATACCCTCCTTTTACGATTAATTCGTTCCTGGCAAAACCAAATATTTCAGTTATGAAAATTGTACATGAATTTCTCCAAAAATGTAACGTAAATGTCTAGTATATAATGTAACAAAAATGTAATTTTGTATC
Organism: Rhyacophila brunnea; assembly: GCF_057557595.1. Lineage (NCBI taxonomy): Eukaryota > Metazoa > Arthropoda > Insecta > Trichoptera > Rhyacophilidae > Rhyacophila > Rhyacophila brunnea. The sequence goes on from NW_028233361.1 coordinate 568,154, forward strand.
ATTAATAATGTAACTATTTATGCCTGTCGTTAAAAAAATGTATGTATACTTTTGTAAACCATTGTAAACCAGAATAGCCTTCCACTCAGAGAAGAGCTCAATTGCTTCCAAATAAAGAAAAAAAAATATAGTATCTTCAAACATAAATTCACGTTGCATCTAAAGTTTGAAGTTTTCAAAGAGCGTGTGTCATCATTTCTAACGAATGAACCGATCGAAGATCAAAAAATAAACTGGTATTTGATAAGGTAGTAGAATGTACAGTACACGATGTGATAGAGTTCACTAAAATAATGAAATGGTAATGGAATCGAATGTTGCTCAAATAGTGGAAAACCGCCAACCGTTGGATAAATGCATAAATACAGTGATCCCTAGAGGAGAACGGGGACCGAGAAGATTAGAAAGAAGTATATTATTAAGCCTTCATCCAGCGGTCGATCGACCCCGGCTGATGACGATAATCACGATAATCTTGTAGCTTTGATAATAGTAATTGTATAATATGTATTACTACTAATATGTAGTTATACTCGTATTTTAAAAGAATGGCAAAAATATTATTTATACCGATGCATTGCCTTTATTTTACAATTAGTTAATATTAGTGTAGATCAGGTGGAAATTATCTCAAATGTGATAATAGTAAAAGTTTTTAGGGTAATCAAGGCTTAAAAATATAATAAAAGTGTTAAATAGAAATATTATTATGTATAGGTTAAGTAAGTACCTACATATCTAAATACCATTGTTTTTGTCAGTTGCAGAGCCAGTAATGATGATTTAAAAAATAAAAACTGCTTTTATAATTGTATACAATTAAAGTTTCACGATGTAGTGACTGAGGCGCTGCTTATTATTACATGAATCTACCTTTGTGAAAAAGAACTTTCTGTCTGTATGTACTTTTAAATAAAATACAGACATCGCTTGAATTCTGAAAACAGCATCCAAATTGCTTTGATATAAATAAATCTCGGAAAACAACGTTGGTTTATTTAAAATAAATAAAACAACACACTTTTAAGACCTGACATGGAGTGCTGATGTTGAGAGAAGTGTATTCTGCATTTTAAGGAAAATTAAGATGATTGTGTATAATTTAAAATTTGGTTTGGTCGGTGTAATATTATCATTTGATGGAAATTGGTTTTGATTAATACCCAAAAAGTTCCCCGACCCCTGGTCATACATCAATAGAATATTTATTTTAACTTCGATCCTTTTTCAGTGGTTTTTTGGTTGAGGTTATTCAATTTTATTGGGCTCGCGCGAACATCAATCAGTTGGAAAATTTTAATAAAACGGAGTAAATATTCATGTTGCCTATTCATAAGTGGACTATGAGAACCAATAAATCATTACAAAATGCACTTTCGCTGTAAAGTGTAGCATAACGTCATTTCTCAGGCGGCTCTCATGGTGCAGTGCGTACGGCGCTTGCCTTCCACCCGAGTGTTCTGGGTTCGATACCTGGTCAGCACACAATACTCATGTGTTTTTCTCAAAGCCTGGGTGTTTGTGATTGTTCAAAATTACTAACAACCACCTTGTACGAAAAATCAAGGATATAGTTATTGATAATTCTAAAAAAAAAGTCATTTCTCATCCATTATTGACACTTTAGTTTCTAACGGTTTGTGAGATCTATGAAAATGTTTATTACAACGCTCATTAATGGTGGATCAAAAGTGCTCTTCAACGAAACAGGCACCACAATGTCTTATAAATTATATAAGTATTATGAAGTTTACTTATTATTGTCGCTGTTATTCAATGGTATTAACTTTTATTTAACACCAGTCGCGCGCACAAAGTTAGGGGGGTTTCGGGTCCGGAACCCCTCCTCCCAGGAAGAAAAAAATTACATTTTCTTCTTCAATTGACTGTCGAGCAGCCGTCTAGTCGGGTTGACACCTCTCCTCTAGGTATTCTATAACACTCAAGGCATGTACCAGTGGAAGACCAGTGACAGTCATGAAATGATGCAACCATCTATTCTATCTATCCAATGTTTTCTTTAAGATTCTGACACCACATATATGAAAGATAAGACAAAACACGCCACAAACCGACACTGACAATTCTAGAAATTATGATTATTAGTCCACGTGCATTCGAATTTATGATTTTTGGACGTGACAGACCGCAACAACACGTTGGTGAGAGTCCGTAGTTATAATTGCAAGCCATGTGTTTATCGCTGTTGTAAGTGCGGGGTGTCTCGGAATGAGGAATGTACCCAGAAAAGTGCAGAGGGGCCCGTAGTGCTGCTAGAACCTATACGTAGTAGGAGGAGTAAATATGAAAGTCAGGGGCACCTGCTAAATTTTGTTACCCTTCCCGCTGCCTTAAAAAACAATAAGGTAAGTCGGGGGAATATGCCTAATGGGGGAAGACGTCAAAGCTCAAATAATTTATTCGTCCATTGCTATATATCGGTGGAGTAACCATTTTTAGGATCGGTCATTATACCGGAGAACACATGCTAGGCGTTGGTCCTGTTAAATTTTAAACTAAAAAAATACTCTTTGAAAACCTGGGAAGTACCCATTTTTTTGGTTGTACTTTATTTACATCCTTGGCATCTTACCCCTATGCCATGAAGATGCCATTTCAACTATTTTTGGTCATTCACTATCTCAGTTTTTAGTATTTTGCAAAGCCTTATCTTTAGCATTATAATTAAAACGTATTTCTATAATTGAAAAAATAATATAAAAATTATATATTGTAGTATTGTCGTGTAATTAGCCTTTCTGATGTGAGTGAATTGAGTGATGAAGAAAATTATTGCGCCATTTGCAAGGAATATTACTTTGATAAAGAAGGTCCTACAGTTGATTGGGTTGCATGTGTAAGATGCCAACAATGGCTACATGCAACAAGCATGTCCAATCCGGACATCTGCGACCTGTGTACGAAGTATTATTTTTTTAGTTTGTGGCATCTTCCCCAGACTACTCGTGTGCCGTCAGCAAAAAAAAACTGGTCTAAGTGAGCACTGATGTTGATGATAAAATTTAATTACTAGCTAAGTACCAGCCTAATAATTTAAATATTTCAGTATGCTGTTGAATTTCATACGCACCACATTAAAAGAAATAACTAATTAGGACTTGTATAGTTAATTAAAATTCTACACAAATCGCGGATATAAGAGGCCGGACCAAATAACCAAAAAAAGCGCTCATCATAATATAAATTGATTAATAAGACAAGTACATGAGGATTCGTTTTTCGTGTTTTATTTGCAATTAATAACTGTATCCTATAACATTATAATGGCGAACAATGACGATTAAACAAATATGTTCTGTTCATTATTAAAAAAAAATATCTGCGTATTTGCAATATAAGTAGGCATATTTGTCATTCTGCCACAGGATATTTATAATTTTAGTTTTCTCACAATGAATAAGTTTTTCGGGCTTTAGGGTAACATTGGTATGAGTTCATTGTTTTCATTATATCTTAATGCTTGTCCGGTAACCCCAGACCATGGTATAATATAGAAAAATAGAGTAAACATACCATTCGGCCAACCACGTCCATAAATTATGTCGATTTAAATCACAGTCATATTGGATTTTGTTCTATATAGGTAATAATTTTTGTTATTTCAGACTAATTGATTTTTGCAAATGAATTAATTTGGCAGTAAGTGCTTCCCATCAATCCACAAAATGCAAATAGCTATGCAGATTTGTTTTAACTTTCTACATTAATGCAGCATTAATCGTTCTATCATCAAGCATCTAGTTTTCAAAAAACACATCTGGTTTTCATATTTTTTATGTAGAACGTGGCGCGAAAAATGTTATATAACGATAAAACGAGTAATGCTTATAACGAGAATATTCAGTCGGTCCCATATTCCTCGTAATAACCAAGTTCGACTGTATTTAGTTAATTTATTTTAGTGCGCATCAAATCTATGACTATCGGATACTTAATGCAGGTAGGTTGGTACCTATTTTAGTGAGAAATAAAACACGATGAAACAATTTTATGCACTGTTTATTAGCATACATCAGTGAAACGGCAAATAATTTTCAACAATAGATGGGACAAAATTTCGCACTCGTTGTCAATCGGAGAGCGATAGTCGAGATGTGAGGACGTCAATTTATTTTGTGATGTCGTCGGAGGAATGTATTCTTAAATCGTGAAAAGATGACTAAAAAGCGTTACCCATGTACTCGAAAAAGAAAACATATCAATTGTTATTGATCTGTAACTCCCCTCTGTATAATATCTCCCCAATGACAATAAATTGGCCTTTGTTTGATTCATCGATACCCTAAGTTACTAATAATGTACTACTGTTAAGAATATTCGATCGGTGTGATTTCGACTATTACAATGTACCTACTCAATATCATATTATTGATAAACTCCAATTCATCCACCCTATCTAGATGTGTTACTATACACATATAAACTCTTATACATGATCAAAGCGTCACTAATATTACTTACTTACTATTTCATATTAATACTTTTGTAAATGATCCTTGGATTCATTCAACTCGGACCGTTCAACTTGTTCAAACATAATTCATCTCTACTCACCGAGTTGTTTCACTGCGGATCGAACTCTATTGAGTTCTTTCCCTTTTATTTATACACCATGTAATTGTAAATTGAGTATTGATGAATAAACATCTCTGAAGATTAACATCCATCGAGTCTTATTACTGACATAAACCTTCCACTGGACCACGTGAAGGATCGGGGCCCGTTGGTAAGAATTTCCCTTGCCGAAAACAACACAATGATTATAATATTATTATTATTACTAACATAACAATAAACATAACTTACGACAAATTATGTTTTGTTCGGCACGCGTCATTTGCATAATCTGCGCGTCGCGCAGTCACGATCTTTTTAGATCATGCCTCAGCTGAAGTATAGTTTATGTTTTTGTATATTATTCCGAATCTCCGCGTATTTTAAATAATAATTTAGCAATTATTCATCTAAAAGGAATGTTCTTTAATTATTATTTATGTCTTTTCCACAAGAAAGAAGCTCTCATCTTCAAACATGAAACGAAACTTAAACGCCGTTGACACAATAGGTATAGGTTTTCATTGCAATTTTGAAATGTGTAGTTTTTACACGTACCTATGAACATTTTTTAGATTTTTTCACTTGTTTCGTTTTTGGCTGAATAAGCAAACTTACTTGCAACTTTATTTTCAAAAATTATATCATTTCTCCTGCCAAATAGCTTGTTTTCATACCCCGTCTGGCATGTTTTTGTCAACGGCAGTTGGCAACACTGGCCCTGCATATGGTCAAGACTCAATACATACATTGGGTTGTAGTTTCGACATAAATGAATTGTTGATGAATGACGATTGCAGGTATAGTATGTTTCTTCTTGTGCCACCCCATATCTTCACTTTATCGTCGGTTAACTGGAAAGCGGTCGGCGTTCCGAACGCCTAATGAGGCGTTATTACTACTTAATAGCTATAATAGCTCCTGTACACGTGCATGGATTTACTGGCGGCAAAAGTGATTATTTTAATCTAACATGACAATAACTGTTTACACGTGAACGTGCTGGCTGCCTCTACAATTCATTCTTTAAGAGTGAGCGAGACGCGATGTTGTCATTATATGGTACTATTTCGTTTTATTTGACAGCTATTGAAAATCGGTCAACCTGAAAATTCGTTTTTTGCCGGCAGGTTCGCCACTGTCGTTCTACTGCGCAGGCATAGATCGAAAGAATCTTAATGTCACATGAAAATTCAGAAGCTTCCAAACTTGTTTGATCTATGCGTGCAATCTTGCCAGCTACAGGATAAAACATGTTTACCTTGTGACATTGCAGACGTCACCAACGGGCTAATTAACAATCATAATTAGTGGAGAGGTTTTTCTCTCGCGGGCAACACAAAAATCCTGCGGTTGGCACTTCAAGCTTCCGGGTTGGATAAGTGGTGGGGGGAATCGATGTCAGGCGATCGAATTTTGTTTGGATCTCCTCCTTTTCTGGTTGACCCTTGGGAACGAGAGGACGTGGGAGGAGCGATTCCCGCTTGGCAATTGCCAAGCGGCTGTAAATACATTTCAATTTCATTTTTTTAGTATTAATTAATTTTAAGTATTTGTTTTAATTATAACCTCACTCACATGTGGATATTTTGGTTTAAGTTAGGTTAAGTTGCTGAGGACTTATTGTGTTAATATTTTAGTTTGCAGACGCTAATATGTCTTTTGTATAACGTAAATATTCATTTATGTATTATAATATCGTCGTTTATGAACGGTGGTGATTTGACTATGGCGTCATGTCGCCATTTTTGTACCATTGACTTTTAATTACATTTTCATTAAATACAGTGAGGTTAAATTATCACGGTGTTTCATTTAATTTAATTGTATCCCATAATATTATGTTCTTTTATGTTCTTTTCTTTCATAGAAAAGGCTTTGGCGTCCAATTCGAGTTTTCAGTGCTCGCAATTAACCCCTGCAGCGGTATGGTAAACAATATCCATCGAATACCAATTGATTTTGATGGTCCTTTCCGTAACAGGATTGGAATTCATCAGAGAGACAGTGCGAAAACCCAGTACCCTGAGCTAGCGGTGCCTGTTATCCACATAGCTTGGATAACAGTGTTAAATGGTGGTCGGATGTTATTTTTAATTTAACAACCTATACATTTTCTTAACGGAGTATAATGTTTAACACTGAGAAGTTTTTTGCAGCGATTTTTCAAATTTAGGCGAGGCCGGTAACGGGTTAACCCCGGCGTTTTTCCTGCTCGTGTAGAGTGGCTCTTCCACGCGATGTGGTTTTCTAATTACTGAGCATTTCACATTCGTTTGAGGACGCCAACATTAGCCACATATAAACGATGTCGAAACGTCATATTATGTATGTTGAAAGGGGTGAGCTTTTTAACGGGGATCATATTAATATACCAACACAGAACCTGGCGGAAAAATACGAAGCTTGTAATTTGACACTTTTTTTTGATAATTTACAATTTCAACTGTATTAATTTATAAATATGTATGGATCTGAAAACATTAAAAAATATTTTTTTTTTAATTCAAAGATAAACTTATAATTGTAAAAAAATGTGAATTCGTTGCAGGTTCATCTTATTATTACATTATATTTTATGGTCATATTTTTTATTAAAATTTAGTTTATTAGGTTTTCAAATTTTCGCCGTTTAGATTTTTGACATTTTGATATTTTTTATATCTATTTAAAAAAAAACGATTTTTATAAAAAATATAATGTGTATAACTTGAAATCCTTTTCATTTATTTAAAATCTTATTTGGGTATGGTCCCAATATTAAACTCGATTTGATATAAATAAAAATAATTTCAAGTTATACAAATTTATATTTTTTTTTATAAAAATCGATGTTTTTTAAAATAGATATAAAAAAATATTAAAACTATGAATTAGTCAAAAATCTAAACGGCGAAAATTTAAAAACCTAATAAACTAAATTTTAATATTAAATATGACCATATTATATTATGTAATAATAAGATGAACCTGCAGCGAATTCACATTTTATTACGTTTTTTTACAATTGTAAGTTTATCTTTGAATTAAAAAAAATAAATATATTTTTAATGTTTTCAAATACATATTTATTAATTATTACAGTTGAAATTGTAAATTATCAAAAAAATCTCAAATTGCAAGTTTCGTATTTTTCGCTAGGTTCTCTGTTGACATAATAATATGAACCCCCTTCCCAGCTCTCAGCGCAGCTTTGAAGCGCGCATAACCTTCGCAAAGCATTCGCGCACTGTACACCTACGCTCCACGTACCTATCGTAGCGAAGTGACGAGTGAAATTCACATTAACATATACGCATACTTATATTTTCAATGATGTTAACAGCAGATGTATAAATTTCTGTAGGTAGGCCTCATCAGACTTTCAATGAATATTTGTAGCGTATTATAGTAAAATGGCACAATATCAATAATGAAGGATCACTTTTACGCCATTAAAAGCTCCGCTGGACGCGCGCGCCAGCTTCATTGTCATGTAAATTATTAGGTTTTAAAAAGTATAATATGTACTCCTTATACAATATGTAGGCGTTCCAGCTTAAACGCAGTTTCTCATTTGTTTTAATGTACCTACCTAATAACTAATTATTACTGATAATCATTTTTTGTCAATAGTTTTTGAAAAACTTTTCTGAAAGGGATAAAAATCTGGAGAATATTTTTGCTACCGATGAGGGTAGTTTGAAAAGTTCATGCAGAATACATTATTTTAGAACACAGTCATTTTATTTTTGAATTAAATCCTCTTTTAGGGCTGCATACTCGGCCCAACAACTTTCCAATATTTTCATACCGCCTTTGAAATAGTTTTGTCGAACTTTGCAAAATAGTTATTGACTGCGGTGATAACCATGATTCAACGAAAATTTCTTCCCACCGAGGCAAAGTTCAACTTCGTCGACAGAAGGAAGTCGCACAAGTCAATTCTTTGCGCCTTAATTCGCGCTAGAATCAGTCACCTGTATACAAACGCAAGTTTTATATTAGAATTGTTCCGTTGTCTAGGATACACATTTATTATTGTTGGCCAAATTTAAAACAAAAACAACGAGAAATAATTACGTATATAGTTTATTTAGTGATATCAGTTAAAGTGTATAGAAATAAACCAGCGCCACTCCAATAAGCGACCCTCCTTTATTCTAGTTTTTGCGATGCCAAAGACTAGCGCCTAAAATTGTCGGCACTATCGATTGCGAAAAAAATCTGAAATTGCAGCTCAACCTCAACCAGGAGTTCCTGTGAGAATTCAAAAAGCCATGACAGCAGCTAACAGAATGCATGCGACTTTATAGGCTACGAAAAAAAACATTAAAATGGCTTTGAATGAAAATTAGTAATAAAATCACTGATCTTCTATGTTTGATAATTGTCACACAACATTGCAAACCATTCTAAATTAAATATAAATTTGAGGGATTTCGTTTTATTATTATTTAACTTTTGTTGGTTCCAGTCAATATATTTGCGTTAAGCAATAATCTTCTACACTGAATTTAATATTATAATATAAATGCTACGTTGACGCTATGTTTAATTTCTTGATAAATTTTGTCTGGAATAGTGAGGTGTCACGCACTGATTTTTCCGCCCCTGTGGGGGGCGCTCCCATAGGGAGTAGTGCCTCCCAGCCACTCGGTCTGACCCTGGTAGTCAATGTGCCACCGGTGGAATGATTACGACCCTCGACAAAGCTGAACAAAAACAGACGATATTTCATATATGTACAAGTCCCGCAGTTTGCTCTGGCAGGTCCCACTACTTCTCAGGGTGAACTGTGGATGAATAAGTCGGTCACAGACCATGTATATATAAGGTGAAAGGTCATAGGATTAAATTTGGACTAAATATACATTGGATAAAGGGGTTAATTAAGTTAGATTAGATGTAATATAAGATTTGATTTGTAATTGTAATATGTATTGTAAATTGTAAATTAATGTAAACATGTAAGGGTTACGAGATAATAAAGGGGGACATATGGATGGGCGATAGTGGTATATAGTAGTTAAGGTAATTAAGGTATATGTAATATTAATGGTGTGTAAATCGATGTCGCTACATATCGCACATACACGGCACGGTAATTGCTAACATATGCTCGTAGGCCTGTTGCGAAAGCTTCCATTCGTACATTTGTGCGATCACAAAGTATAACAACACATAGGGCAATCATCGAACCGATTTTAATCGCGATCCCGCGGAATTGATTTGTTGTTGTTGTGGTATGTTTGGCGTGTAGGGCACCGGGGCAAGCCCCATATCCCTTTCATCTGTATGATGGCGTGTGATGGAAGTCTCCTCCCTTGCGGGTTTTTTTCTGTTATGTCTGCATCATGGCTTGTTGGTTAGATTTAAAATAGTGTTTTTCTTCTTTCTTCTTTCTTCTTTCTTCACTCTTGTCGGCGCTCGTTCGTTTCTATCTATCTTGGTCTGGATTTAGGTCCTTTTGCTGGTTAGTCTTCTCATGAGTTCGTTGGCGATATCGATGGCGTTCTTGAGCGCCATCAGCGCTTCGTTGATTTGGTCTGGCTCCGAGTTTCTGGTGGTGGTATTCATCCAAGCTGGTCTGAATGTGTTTTGCGGTTCTTCGCGTTGTCTGAGCTGTTGTTGAAATTGCTTGTCAGCGTTTGTAAACGCATATCTGGCGTGTTTGGGGTGCCTTGGGCAACCTCTGTAGTTAGCCGGGTGTGGGCCACCACAGTTGGCGCATTTGGCGGGATCGGTCGTATTTTTCTTCTTGCAGTCCGAGGTGAGGTGTTCACCGGCACATCGGACGCACATCGGAGTTGCGTGGCAGCAGGAGGCGGAGTGGGCGAAGCCCTGGCAGCGATGACACTGTCCATCCGCCGTTCTTCTGCGTAGCGGCTCCACTTGGATGGATAATCCGAAGATGGAGGTGAGTTTGAAGATATTCTTGGAATCGCCGCTCTTCTCGACGTCGAGGAGAATCAGCGGGATCTGTTTCTTCTGGCTCCCTTGGGTCATCCTGAAGGCGTTCTTGATCGGGTATCCCAGTGCAGTGAGTTCACTGCGAATTTCTTCGGCAGTCGTCTCTTCAGGGATACCTCTGATCACTATCTTCAGTGGTTTTTCCTCATGGAGGTTATATGAGTGGTACTCAGTCTTGTCTGCGTCCAGGATCCGTACTGCTAGCCTGTAGGAGTCTGAGTCTGGCAGTGTGAGTAGGATTCCTACCTTGATATTCTTAGCATTAGAGATAGTGACACCAGCGTCTTTCAACTTGGCCATTGTATCTCTATATACTTTTTTATCATGCAGGATGATAGGCGGAGTTTTTTTCGATCTGTCTGTTTTTTTGTCGTTTGTAGGTTCTGCCGTTTTGAGGCTTGGCATGTCTGGCTTTTTCGGTGTCGGTTTTGCTGGTTTTTTTGCAATTTTGAGATCGGGGCTTTCGGTAGCTAGGCGTTTGCTAGCTCTCCTGATCTGTCTTCTTTCTTTTTCTTCGTCTTCTTCTCGATCGAAGCGGTCGTTGACGGCTTTTAGTCTTTTGTAGTATTCTTCGTCATCGCTCCTTTTGGTCTTGGCTGCGGCTGCATTTGATTTGGCTGCAGCTGCGTATGTTTTTGGAGTATCTTTGCTGGTGCTGGGAATTGATGGCACCGCAGGAGTGGTGTCCATCTTTTCGGAGCTGGTCGTGGTTTTGGCGGCGGATGTTGAAGGGCCGCTTGAGGCCGGGGCTTTGGCTGTAGCCTCAGCGGAGGCCTGAGCGGGTTTGTCAGCAACCGAGGTCTGTGAATCGTCGTTGAAGTAGTCTGAGTCATCTATGTCTAGGTCCTCATAGTCAGCGTCGTCCTCCGTGTCGGCGTGATCGGAGGTTACCAGTTTGATGGCCTCTATTTCCTCCAAGACTCTCTGCATATTTGATTTTGGTTTCTTTTTTCTCTCTGGTTTATCCTTTTGTTTTTGGAGATCTGGCAGTGACTCATGAGGCGGGACCCCATAAGCGATGCAGAGAAAGCCGTAGATGTAGGCAAAATCTGCCGCTCTCAGCTTCCTCTTCAGCCCATGGATCTGCGTCAGATCGGATTTAAAGTTGTCATCAATCGGCGCATGTGAGTCCGGGTTCAATAACCCGGAAAGCGAGGGGATCTTGCTCATTTTGACTCGCTTATCGAACTACAGCGCAATATCGGTAACAATATCTGAATGTGTCTGCTCTATTCGTCGTTATGAAGGCTTCAGAGAAGATCTAGTTCGGTCGGCCGTCGATAATTATCTTGAAAAAGACCATCAATGGCGGCAGATATTCACCAGATGTCCTCCAGATCGGCGATGATAACGGTGAAACAGCATCCAAAGGTGGCGGAGGTGGCGGGATTATTTCAACGAAGGTGGCAGCTTCGTATTGAAATCAATCGGTAGTGGAGGCGGAGCAAGATGGCGGCGTTATGGCGTTCGAGAAAGGTGGCGGAACTCGCATCAATGTCCTCTGGATGGGCGATTGTAATGGCGTTGGCATCCAAAGGTGGCGAGCTGGGTCGGCGGAGGTGGCGGAATAATTTCGACGAAGGTGGCGGCTTCGTATTAAAATCAATCGGCGGAGGTGGCGGAGCAGGCTGGCGACGTTGTGACGTTCAAGATAGGTGGCGGAATTCGTGTCGATTTTGTTCGAATTGTTGTAACGTAGTATGTTTTATAATCTCAGTAGTGATTTTCGTATCGGAGCTTGAAGTGACTGTTCGCGGTGAGTGCCAGTCTGCGAATGGAATTAATTTGTTGTTGTTGTTGTGGTATATTTGGCGTGTAGGGCACCGGGGCAAGCCCCATATCCCTTTCATCTGTATGATGGCGTGTGATGGAAGTCTCCTCCCTTGCGGGTTTTTCTGTATTGTCTGCATCTTGGCTTGTTGGTTAGGATTAAAATTGTGTTTCTTTTTCTTCTTTCTTCACTCTTGTCGGCGCTCGTTCGTTTCTATCTATACTTTGGTGTGGATCTAGGTCCTTTTGCAGGTTAGTCTTTTCATGAGTTCGTTGGCGATATCGATGGCGTTCTTGAGCGCCATCAGCGCTTCATTGATTTGGTCTGGCTCCGTGGTTCTGTTGGTTGTGTTCATCCAAGCTGGTTTGAATGTGTTTTGCGGTTCTTCGCGTTGTCTGGGCTGTTGTTGAAATTGCTTGTCGGCGTTTGTAAACGCATATCTGGCGTGTTTGGGGTGACTTGGGCAACCTCTGTAGTTGGCCGGGTGAGGGCCACCACAGTTGGCGCATTTGGCGGGATCGGTCGTATTCTTCTTCTTGCAATCCGAGGTGAGGTGTTCGCCAGCACATCGGACGCACATCGGAGTAGCGCGGCAGCAGGAGGCGGAGTGGGCAAAGCCCTGGCAGCGATGACACTGTCCATCCGCCGTTCTTCTGCGTAACGGCTCCACTTGGATGGATAATCCGAAGATGGAGGTGAGCTTGTAGATATTCTTGGCCTCGCCGCTCTTCTCGACGTCGAGGAAAATCAGCGGGATCTGTGTCTTCTGGCTCCCTTGGGTCATCCTGAAGGCGTTCCTGATCGGGTATCCCAGTGAAATGAGTTCACTGCGAATTTCTTCAGCAGTCGTCTCTTCAGGGATACCTCTGATCACTATCTTTAATGGTTTTTCCTCTTGGAGGTTATATGAATGGTATTCAGTCTTGTCTGTGTCCATAATCCGAACTGCCAGCCTGTAAGAGTCTGGGTCTGGCAGGGTGAGTAATATTCCTGTTTTGATATTTTTCGCGTCAGAAATAGTGACACCAGCGTCTTTCAGCTTGGCCATTGTATTCCTGAATACTTTTTTATCATGCAGAATAATCGGTGGGGTTTTGGGCGGTCTGTCTGCTTTTTTGTCCTTCGTTGGTACTGTCGTTTTGGGGGTTGGCATGTCTGGCTTTTTCGGTGTCTGTGTAGCTGGTTTTTTGGCAATTTTGAGATCGGGGCTTTTTGTGGCTGGGCGTTTGCTTGCTCTTTTGATCTTTTTTCTTTCTATTTCTTCGTCTTCTTCGAGGTTGAGGCGATCGTTAACGGCTCTAATTTTTTTGAGGAATTCTTCATCACTCATTGTGGTCATGGCTGAGGCTGCATTTGATTTGGCTGCGGCTGCGCACGTTTTTGATTTGTCTGATTTTATGCTGGGAGATGGTGGCACCGCTGGAGTGGTGTCCATCATTTCGGAGCTGGTCTTGGTTTGGGCGGTGGATGTTGAGGGGCCGCCCGGGGCCTGGGCTTTGGCAGTGGCCATAGCGGGGGCCTGAGCGGGTTTATCAGCTTCCATGGTTTGTGAGTCGTCGTCAAAGTAGTCGGAATCATCGATGTCCAGGTCCTCGTAGTCAGCGTTGTCCTCCTCCGTGTCGGCTTGATTAGGGGTCACCAGCTTGATGGCATCGATTTCTTCCAGGACTCTCTGCATGTTGGATTTTGTTTTCTTTTTTCTCTCAGGCTCGTCTCTCTGTTTTTGGAGATCTGGCAGTGTCTCGTGTGGCGGAATCCCATAAGCGATGCAGAGAAAGCCGTAGATGTAGGCAAAATCTGCCGCTCTCAGTTTCCTCTTCAGCTCATGGATCTGCGTCAGGTCGGTTTGGATGTTATCGTCGATCTGCGCATGTGAGTCCGGATTCAGCAAACCGGTAAGCGAAGGAATCTTGCTCATCTTGGCTCGCTTAGTCGAACTGTAACGCAGTATCGGTAACAATATTTGAATGTGTCTGTTCTGTTAGCCGCTATGAAGGCTTCAGAGAAGTTCCAATTCACTCGGCCGTCGATAATTATCTCAAGAAAGACAATCAGAGGCGGCAGAAATTCATTAGATGTCCTCCAGATGGGCGATGATAACGGCGCTGCAGCATCCAAAGGTGGCGGACTGGATCGGCGATAGTGGCGGAATTATTTCAACGAAGGTGGCAGCTTCGTATTGAAATCAATCGGCGAAGGTGGCAGAGCAAGATGGCGGAGTTATTCCAATCGAGAAAGGTGGCGAAGGTGGCGGAATTCGTATCGAATTTTCTTTGTGTCGAAATTCGGATCGGAATTATTGTAATCGAAATGTCTTGAAAGCGTTAATAAAATCGAATCTGTATCGGTATTATTACTCGTGTCGTAGCTTGAGGTATGACTGTTCGCGGTGAGTGCCGTCTGCGAATGCCAATTTCTGGAGTAATTAATATCATACGAATTCGATTTTAAATAGCCGCGGCTGTTCCGCGCGCGGCGTTTCCAAATCGGTATTCCGGCAGCTTTCCTGCTCTGACATACGATGGCGTCTCTGTCGTATGTGTTGAAATCGATTTCGCGATCCAAATTTACCCCCTCTGCAGAGGCAGAGACAGAGCCCCTCTCGCTCGCGTGTATGACAGCGTCACGCTCACGCACGACGGGGGAATCGGATCGATGATTTTGGTCGATCAAGGAGACCACGTACCAGAATTAAGTGCGGGAAATCTTTGATCGGCGGAGTATGAGTATGTACTAAACAATTATTAATGCCTTTATGTTTGGTTGACGGAATAACATCCGTCAACTAGACGTAAGTATGTGCCTGTGGCGACACCGAGCTGTATTAGTTGGTAAAGTAGGAAAGATTGCGCGACAGGCACAAATACATATTCATTTATAGTAACGTTCCTGCTTAATAATATTAAATATTAAGCTATCATTTTGTAAGTAAATTCATGACCTACCGATTTCATATTCTGAGACCAACGTCAAGGAGGTATTCAGGCAGTCGGAGGGCCTCAAAGATTGGCCCTCCAACGGTAGTTGGCCGAAGGGTTGGTATGCGCTATCGTAGTCCTGGTGCCACAAATATGCCAATTTGACTACTGGGATATAACGTCTTACCATCCAGGCTAACTCTGGAGTACTCTTGTTTCTGGGTGAGAGGTACCCTCACGCCGCTAGAGCCTATAGAGCCGGCCGCCTCTGAAACGCCCTTCCCTCAGCCATGGGGAACGCCATCACGCGGGGGGTATGCTGTATCGATAGGTAATTTAATGACAAATCCGTTGATACCAAGTACTCTTTCGTACGTGCATTTTTCGCGTGGCTGGGCCAGAAACAAAGTGCTACTGCTACACTAATAACGTATACTCAGTACGAGCAAGTACTCAAAATACGTAAGTGACGCGAGGGCGGCGTCGCTCATTTGGAAGCGTCGCCTAGCGCCTATAATTTGACATAACCGGTACTTATGTGGATGTTGCGGGTAATTAGTCACTGTACGATTTCCGCCAATCTCCATAATGAAACCGTTACTAGATTTTTGCACCCTCTAAACGTTGGACGAAGGGATGAAATCGGCCAGATTTGCATATAAACCCCTGATTTTTAGATTCATTAATAGTCACACTTGCGGTCTAGCACCCGTCGCGAGCGGACGTCTCTTCCCGCACTCCGATACCTGCATACAACCGACCTTCCTACAACAAGATACCGACCAGGCCAATACTACCTACTTAAACCGCCGCAAGTGACCAGTCGACCTACCTGCAAATATCACCAGACGACCAAGCAAGAATTACCTACTTGCTAACTACACAAGCGACCAGACATCATACCTACTAGCTACCTACAGCTATAGGAAAGAGACAGAAGACTTCACAATGGAGAAAATCAACAATGAGATCAACAAGTTATATTCACGCAAACCATCCAGACTACGGGACCTCCTGACACTCCACCTACTTATCTTGACTGCCTATCAAGAGGAGGCCGAGACAGCTACCGACACACCCGCACGAACTCACTCCTGGAGGACAAACCACGACACCATTTTATCTCACACCTGGATCAACAGGAGCCGCCAGCCACACTACAAATCTCCAACACGCATCACCAGACGACCAGCACAATCGCCGATCAAGAAAGCAGACCCTGTTACCCTCACTACACGGGAAAAAGACCGGATATCCGTAGTCATCAGGGGCTTTCCGATCGGCGTGTCAACAGAGGACATCACCAACGATCTCCTCCGCAGAGGTTACCCGATAGTCAGCGTCACGAGGATGACCCGGGGCAGGAGCCAGCATCCAATGCCTCTTGTCCTGGTCAAACTCTTCGACAACGACCGAGGGCAACTGATACACAATCTGCAGTTCGCATTACGACGCAGAATCACCGTAGAAGCCCCAAGAAGCATCAGAAACACTCACCTCAACAATTCCAGCAACATGACGACAATGCGCAGCTCAACAACAACTACTCAAACACAGACAGACGCCGACAAGCCCATATTACACACGGAGCCCTCACCGGAAATGGACCGCACCATTGCTTCCGTTCCGCTGAAAGTGAAAGTAGACATCAGCCCGACTGAAGAAGCTATAACCAAGACACCGGAACCTAAAATTGCGGTCATATCACACTCACCGACCAGACCGATCACCACAACTGAGCCCCCGGAAACCATCATCATTAAAATAACAGAGACCCCGGAATCGGAAAATCCCGCAACCGAAGCTCCCGAGACACTGGAAACTGTAACTCCGGCAACACATAAGACCGAAAACTCAGAATCCCCGGAGATCAAATCTGCAATAACCACTGAAACAGAAACAAAGACCCCGGAACCGGAAACCCCGACATCCGAAGCAACAGAGACCACAGAAACGGAAACCCCGACAACACCGGAAATCGAAAATGCTGAGACCCCGGAAAGCAAACCGCTGCCGGAGGCTGACAACAGCAGCGAAGACGACGAGAACATGCATACTACACCGGAACCGGACTATACCACCCCGGAACTGGACTTACCTGAGTCACAAGATGACAAGTGGGAGCTTGTCTCCAGAAAAAAACAGACGACGACAGAGGAGGATGACTATGAGCCTCCCAACAGAACACAACAGATCCACAACAATTTCAAAATCATGAAAGAAAAACGATATAAAAGTCAAGACGAACATTACCTAAGATATGAGAAAACATACATAAAAGAGGAAAGACACCATATCGACTCCAAAGGCTACTGGACCTCAGAATGTTCCCTAACATTGAAACTTCTCCAAGAATACGAAGAAGAAGTAAACACCCGCCTACTCAAACTAGGCAAAAACCCAGATGAAGCTCCGAAAAAGAAGAAAGAAATACCGAAGAAGACGAAGAAAAACACAGGAAAAAAGAAGAATAATCGCCGATGAGCAACCACCTACGGAAGAGAAGATTGGAAGATCCATGTCGCGAAACATGGAAGCTGTGTCAGTCGGCGGACGCTGCCGAATGAAGAATGCTCCAAGCTCACTCTTATATGAATTAATTTTTGAAATTGCAAAAAATTTTAAAAAATTGAATATTTTTATACAACACTTGGACTTGAAGACAGCAGCCTCGCCCGGTCCTCATCAAGAACCGGGAAACTCACATCGCCACCCGAATGGATTGTACGGAGGAACAACACTTGACCTTGGAGGCTGCTGCTTCCCCCGGCCCTCATCAAGGACCGGAGACTAACATCACCACGTCGAATCACGCGAATCCTTGCCAGCGACCTAATAATAGAGATGAAGGGGATGAGGCTAACTGCCGGAGTGCCCCATAAAACACCAAAGGAAGATCAAAAGTCAAAGTCATTCATTAATAGTCTTCTTCCGCCCTTACGACCCCGAACCTGCGACGGTCGGCGGCGTATTTTTATTCGCACTTCTCCATACAAGTCGTCAGAGACTTGAGAGGAGGTACTCTCCGAGGTTCATAATACCTACTGGTCGATACCTACCGATCTATACCTACTGTCAAATCTGACAGTTCAGGTCGAAGTGTCAGTCAGCGACTTAGTCGTTTTCTTGAGTTTTAATTTTTTTATTATTGGACCCGGTCCCCAACCTTTCATCGTACTGTCTCGCGCTCGTGCAATCTCGCTTACGATAATATAGAGTTAATAATAAATAAATAATTCTTAAGTATAAATAATAAGTGCTTCTATCTTTTGTTATAATTAATTAAATTAAACTTTTATAAAATATTGTGGATTTTTGTGGTTCCGAATTTTCGTAATTTGACTTTTTATAACTTTTGGTGGATGTGGAATATAATAAATAGACTTTAATATAGTGAACATTAGTTTTAATTAACTATAATACTGTGCCTACCTGCTCTTCCGAAACTGAATGTACCTCCACTCCAGGCCCGGAGCTAGCCAAGGATTCGGAGGCCCACATAGGTCTAAAATTAAATTTACTCGAACAGTTGGAAATTAATCGCGAATTATCCAAAAGAAATAACATAATTAATGAAAATTTGGTAATGCAATCGTCGCCACTATTAATTATAATTTAAGCACATGATTAACACAATTATACGAATTGATTAACAATGTCAAGAAATAACCAAAGCAGTCAAATATTGTATTTTCGATAAATGTTGTAAATTATGATATCCTTTAAAAACCCACTTAAGGTATTGATGTTACAAAGTCATAATATTGTTGGAACGAATAAGAAAATATATTCTATCTCTATCTATACGTATAGTAGTTAGGCAAACGCGAACGGCCTATCTGAATAGTCTTGATAATGTTGTTACAACCGAAATAGCTATCGACAAAATCTTTTTTGAAAAACCTGTAGAATTAAATATTACTTATATTTTCATTTCTTGTTTCTTATTTCATTGTCATAAAAATTAACTAAAAGCTTTTTCTAATTTTTCATTTATTTTATTCGATTAAATCATACCTACACAAACAAATTGTTTTACAGCATAAAACATTTATTGACATCACACTGTATTTAAAAAATATACTACTAGGGTAAAGTACTCGTATTACAGATTAATATGAATAATTACATTTCTAAGACAATATAATATTATTTACTTTCCCCACAAAATCTTCATTTCAGGAATATCGTAGAATCATCCATTTGAAATTTACCTCGGCTCCTTGATGCCAAAAACTATGTCATTTTATTCATACCTAGGTACATCATTATTTATCCTTTTGGCTGAGTCATTTCCAGCTCTTCAATGACCTCTGCATTGCACTTGTGAGTTATGACTAGTTGATAATATTTTATAACCGTTATCAACCCTACAACAAAGCTTTGTTCTTCTGCTGGCGTAAAATAAATTTAGTAGGTGCACCAGATTTATGTTGATGTTGCTTCGAAAAATCGGCAAGATTAACACATTTGAAGATGATTCTAAAGATACTTATTATAAGCTATGTCTTTGACCATTTAAGTGTGATAAACATCTTATGAATAATGATTGCTTTATAATAATTATTGACCTAAGAATAAGGTAGTGTTTTTTTGAAATACGCCATTTATTTTGGCATTCCCCAGTGGTTAAGCTACAACATACGGCCGCAGCCATAAATTGACTGATACTAATCTAATTGTTTTCATGTATTAAATTGGTGTATGGTGTAAGGAAATGCAAAGAATGTCAATCAGAATTAAGACTAGTCGTAATATGTGGTATACTATCCAAACTGCACACCCTTCAGAGAAATGTTATTGTAGTTTACGTTGAATAATTTAATTTAAAAAAAATCTGTTTAAAAATTATTGTGATCAATATTATTTTCATTGTATTTTTTCTATATTTTTCTAATTTGAAATAAACAATTTTTAATATAAATGATATTATTTTCATTCAAAATATTATTTTAATTTATAATTTAACAATCTAATCATTAACATAAAAATTATAACAATATTGCATTGTTATCATTTATCTAATAATACGTCGAAGTTAGCGAATAGTTACTGACAGAATGCATTATGTCAGCGGTCACATGACAATTACATTTAAAAAAAATATATCCATACAACATTAAATCTTATGTTTTGTATGTTAAAAAGGTTATTCTCTACAATGTTGAAAAAATATAGAAATCATAAAACATTCTACGTGCAAGAAAGCTTTGAAAAAAATTTAAGCTCATAATGCGATTATCTCAGAACTTGTTTTAATGACTTAAGCTTTCTGTCAGTATACCCCCGATTAATATGTCAATCAAAATTTCCAAAAATAACGTCCCAAATTCGTTATTTTATTCATTCAATTTTCATCACAGTTGACACGGTACTTAGGTCCTTTAGTAATGTCATCGTGTTTAGTGAAATCGATATCAAGGGAAGAGGGGTGCAATATAAGCTAGCATACAGCTAATAAAGGTGAACTCGCTCCATTCCGAGGATTCCAATTTCTCCATAATGGAATGAAAATAGAAATAACAAATGGGAAATTTAATTGTGAAATAACTACATTATAGAAGAAAAATATTTTTTCATGATTACAATTGTTTTTATTATACTTATTATTCCTAAGTATTCTTGTAATATATATATAAATTAAAAGGATTTCAAGTTATACACATTTATATTTTTATAGAAATCGATGTTTTTTATAATAAATATAAAAAATATTAAAACATTGTTACATTGTTATTTTTAATAATTTAACATTAAATAACAGAAAAGTATCTTCCGTCGATAGGTACACCTATTTATCTTTGAATATTACAATAATTTATTGATAAGTAAGAAATATTTCTTTCTATAGTGAAAAATCTATCATTTGACAGTTGTATTTTTCAATGTTGTTGACACATATTGAAAACAGACTATTTTATTGAGCGATACAATAATATATTCCCCTTAGTTAAATGTATTAATGCTAACCGAACACAGGTGAACTTAATATCCAAACGTAATATAGTTTCAAGTTTTGTATTACGTAGTGGACAGATTCCGTGTTACTGTTCCGGGCACTAAAACATTGACTATGGTAAATAAATAAAAATAAGCAATGCTATTGCTTATCACTTACCTAATTTTATTTTTCAAATATTGTTTGATTGGAACAGATTTTTTTTTAATTGAAACTGTTTTTAAAATTTCTTATTACGAGTATCTTTCATCACAAACTTTATGTGATTAGTTTTGATAATATTACCATAATGTGGAGTTTATTTAAACTGACTTTAACAAGGATTATTTGTTAGCAATACGCTCAATCCATGCTGGTGAGTTATAATAATTAGAAAAAATATTATTTTCCGAGAAAACAATGGTAGAACTTATGGCCATCGAGCGTTTACGACCACTACGTAATTCAAATAATCTCTATGAATTTAAGATCGCGGAATTTAATTACTTTTTAATTACCACATTTAAATGGTATGCTAATTTATATCTAACGGCCAAATAATGCCAACACAACAGGTGTGTCGTCAGCGCTGTAAGGATTACAGATCTCCCTGGTTGTAAAGAATTCATCATGATTGGATTTTATTTTTTCTCTGTTCAGACACATGGTATGGTTGAGGTTTAGCATATTATTACTCCATAATATAATAATATATGACAATAATATGTTAAAAATTTATATACAATTTTAGAGAACTGATGAAATTAAAATATCTTCAAATCTATAATACATCACTTGCATGTAATTATGTGGTGGATATATAGCACAATCACTGTCTATTGAGAAAGTAACAAGAACAGTGAGTGGTCTGTGAAAGAGTCTCCACTTATACTAACGTTTATTCTTATATATTCTCTAAAGAGCATACTTCAGTGAAACGGCTAATAATTATCAACTATAGGTGTGACGAAATTTTGGACTCGCTGGCAATCGGAGAGCGAAAGTCGAGCTGTGAACATGTCAACTTGTTTTGTGATGGCGACGGGGGTATTAATTCTTAAATCGTGTAAAGATGACAAAAAAAAAACGTTACAGATTTACTTTGAAAAGAAAACATTTTAATGAATATATTATTATTGTTACCATAACATAACATTAAATGGACGCATGTTGAATTTTTATGACAAATAATGATTTGTTCTGCACGCGTCGTTTGCACAAACTTCACAATCATTTTAGACCGTGCCCCAGCTGAAGTATAGCCTTAAGACCTGTCACCAATTGGCAGTTTACTATCTACCAACATTTTAATATAACAATCAGTTTATGCAATAAAAGTCAAGATTTTTAATGGTATTATTATAAAGGAGTTGGTTAAATGTAGGTATCTTTACTATTGTATTTAATCTACTGCCGTTCTATTCAAGTTTTAATATAAATTCATGAAAGTTATTTTCCAAATACTAAATTCAGAGTGTTTCAATTAAAACATGTATATAAAAATAAAATAATACATTGTTTGAAAGCATGGATTTATTAAGAAAATTAAAATTAGATCGCCATATAATATTTTTATTATAGGGAGTCTCAAAATCAATCAGTGCGTTGGACTTTTACGTTACTAAACGCGCCACTGCCTTGGAGGTTAATTGATAGGTACCGTCGTTTCTCGAAACCAAGTTATCGCCAAATTTTAATTTCAGTTAATCGATAGCTAATCACATGTCATCCGAATCAATATATAGTTATTAATTTTCGCAAAACAAAAATAAATGTTAATTCCGCAACATTTATGTTTAAAGATTCCGCCGCGGATCCAGAGTGTCAACTCAATACTGTGACATGATCGAGTACTACAAGTGAATATTGGATGTACATCCAGAGTGAATAGATACGGATGATATTATAATGAGCTCCATATAAGACGCATTTAACAATTAGCATTATATAGGCATGATATTTTGTCGCATGTCTTTAGAAAAATGTTTGAAATTATTAAGGTTGCATTACAGCATTGCCGACTCAAGTAGAAAACCGATACATTCACAACTAGGGAATCTAATCTTGAGCCAAAAGTCTGATCGCGGGATTTCGGGATTACAATTTGACAATCCCGGAATCCCGGGAAAGGTCCCTGAATTGGCATTTTTTTCTTTGTTAATATAAAAAAAATATATTTATAAATAACATTGATAAAATTGGTCAAAAATAAATCTAGTATAATTTATACTATTTAAGACATTTATTGTTAATATTGTATACGTTCAATCTTGGAAATACACAAGTTTAAAGGAGTAAATAATATTGTAATATAAATAATAATGTGAATGTAACATGATATTGCTGTTTCTGATAGTAAAGACTTAATGAATGGGTTAGTGAGATTTAAAATAGTAAAGCATATCATGGTGTACTTATGGCCCTTTCGCTTCATAAATCTAATAAATCAGCCAAATATGAAACTGCCGTAAAACGTATGAGATCATGGTGGAATTACTGTGTTAATAGTGAGAAGCATTATTTTTCCAATCTTTCTAATTTTTATTAATTTATGTGAAAAAATAAAATGAATCGGCAACTTACGCATGGGTATAAATCAAATTTCATTCAAACTCAGTTTATTTCTAATGAAAATATTTGTTATTACAAGTATTTTTCTGTTATATTTTCGTTTTTATTTTATTTTCCATAAAAAAACGATAAAAAAAATCAATCCCGAAAGTTTCGGGATTATGTTTATCTATCCCGGTATTCATAGGTATCGAAAATAGCTCGGGATCCCGGGATTGGAATCCCTACTCACAACGACTGGTCGTACTTTTTCCGCCCCTTCCGTTGATGTCTATGTATGAACTATGTCATTGTTCTATAGAGTGCTCATACTGACGCGTCTGTCGTGTTTGCACAGGGAATGGTTTGCTTTGAATAGATAAGTTACATGATAAATAATACACTGGCATTAACAGACCTTCTACAAATGTAATGCATAGATCAATGGTACATATTTTTTGGAAATCGATATTACCACCGGTTTTTGTGTGAAGGACTAGTCTAAATTTGACAGCTGATGAATAACAGAAATGTATATTATTTAAAAATAACACTGTTACTTAATATATTTGACTTGAGAATTTTTTGACAGCTGAAAAGTGGACCACTCGTTGCTTATGCAAAAAGTTATGCTCAGGCTTTATTTATCTGAAGATGGCGGTGATTACGGTCATTGACATTAATACCTGAATATTGAATTCTTTAATAAAACCTAATTTATTATTTCAATCTCGACTGTGATATTGTAGATACATTCCTGAAACAAAACAAAAATATACGTATTTAATCAAAACTCGGCGCTTTGCGCCTCACGGGGGGAGGGGGTTTACCCCCCTAGGCACAGCACCTTGTTGCGAACCCTGATGGCTAAAATTATCAAACATGGATACATGATTTGCCTACTGATTCTGTGAATGCTGGTTGTCCAAATTAGAAAGAAAATTTATTTGTCTTTTTCTATTTATTTTTCTCTGTATTAGGTATACATTTATTAGCAAGTTTGATTGAAGAATTGTTTGATTTCAATATCTAATTTCATACGAATCGGGGATTTTTGTTTTTTTTCAGTTTTAAATCGTCTAAAATTTTTAAACATTTCCGGTATCATTTTTTATTAAACCTTTTAATAATAGCTGACCATGCGTAGACTTAGGACGTTTAGGTTGTGGGCGCAATTTTGTGTAACTGTCCCTGCACTAAATTACCTTGCAACGTCCTTGGTTATTAGATAAAGGCATAAAGAATCTAGCCATAATTAATTGCGCTCCTCCATTTTTACTATTTTGATTGATATTTGAAAAAGAATTGGAGAAAAGTAGTGACAAAGGCGTCATTGCCAATTATGGCAATATCAGCAAAGCATCCTGTTTTAGGAAAATCACTAGAGGCCATCATTATTGACCAACTATTTACAGCTCTATCTAACTTTTTTCAAATCACCACAGATTAATAATTCTCAGTAGACACTCCATTCAAACAAACTGCTCGAGTTTATAAAGTAACTTTATACTTAATTCGATGTGTGGTAAAACACGAGTAGAAACTACGTGCAGCGTCCCACCTGGACTCAGTCTGTCATATACCTAAGCACAAAAAAACACGCATACAATGGTTTTAAAGTTCAGCACATAATATGTTCAAAATAATCAACCCCAATAATTAGAATGATATCGGATTGGATGAATTTAGTGTTCACACGTGTTTCACTGTTCACACACCTAGCATCAATCCCATGGTCCGAAACCCGAGTCATACTGTTGAAACGTAACTCAAATCTGCACGAATAGCATGTTATAATGGATGATAAGATTAAATTGAATACACACATCAAAGAAACTATTTAAAGCATAAACAAAATTTACTAGGTTTTACTCATACATCTGAAGATCATCCGAAAATGTATATATCCAAGCATTTTATTTTCCATCTATTCCATCAATAGTTGAGTTGTCTTATTAGCTATCACTGTAAACTACAGTATGTAACATAGAATTTAAAACTATCTTTAGGTTTATTCAAGTTTATTGGGATGTTGATTTATAATATAATAATATATAGGTACCCTCTTGCTCTATCACAACAGCCCAAGAGTGGCAACAGGCTTAGAATCTTCAAATCAAATCAAATCAAATTAATTAAATAATGAATATAACAAATTATAAATTCAAAGCGTTCACGACATGAGATAAAATAAGTGTTATTAATTTTTAAAAATAAAAATACGAAGTGTGAATTAATAATACAATAAGTAATAAAATAAGAAATAAAATAAGAAAAGAAATAAAATAAATAACAAAAATAACAAAATAAAAGCACACAGAGTGAACCCTATCTTAAAAACTTATAAAACAACGTCCACCTAAATTCACCCTCACTTAAGTGGAAAATATCAATATCCGAATCGATTTCGTTAAACATGGTTATTGCCCTCCCAATTGGCATTACTAATGGCAGGTTAGTTCTGCACCGTGGGAGAACAAACAACGGATGCCCTCGATTCCTAAGGTAATTATCAGAGACACATAAGTCAACACCATCAAGAATGGCAGAGTTCACATTCACGCCGCGTATCAGTCTGAAAAAATATGTAGCTTAATAAAGATCCCTTCTAAATTTTAAGCTACAGTATGTAAGCATCCCTAAGAGAAAGTCAGTCGGATAGAACCACGGATAATATCCATACAGCCGAATGTAAAGGAGTTTTAAAATTTCTTTTGGACCTTCTCCACCATAATGCCGTACTTCAACTGATGCGGGGCCCAAACGAAAGACCCACTCTCAAGTCTGCTTCTAACTAAGGTATTATAGAGAATTTGTAGTACCGTAATATCCGAAAAGAACCGGGAAGTACGCAAGACAAAGCCCAACATTGTTAATCAATCAATCTTATATTCGATCCCTCCAAAGATGGGTGTATATACAACTGCCAATGTAAACGACTCTGTTAAAGTCAAATTATTGAATTAAAAAAACCATCAAACAACTTTTAATCACATTCAAATCGATCATAAAATATATGTTCATATTATAAACTCTAAAAAACTAAGTGTATGTATTTGACAAAAATAACATGGGCAACGACTTTTCTTCGTATAAAAAAATAGATAAACTGCCCTAGATAAAATATAAGCCATGCAATTAAATCAAAAACAAAATAATTCGTAAACCAATGAGTTAATTACTTAGTTATCAATGATTGTTAAAAATGAGCAAACCCATGAAGTTTGAAAAGCTCTTGTGTATCCTGCCGCTACTGGAAATTAAGTTACACTAAATATTATTATGTGTGTACATGTAAACCTGTAAGTAGGGATTCCAATCCCAGGATCCCGAGCTATTTTCGATACCTATGAATCCCGAGATTGATAAACATAATCCCGGGATTTCGGGATTGATTTTTTTATCAATTTTTATGGAAAATAAAATAAAAGCGAAAATATAACAGAAAAAATACTTTTAATAAAAAATAACTACATTAGAAATAAACTGAGTTCGAATGTGAAGTTTGATTTATACCCATGTGTAGGTTGCCGATTCATTTTATTTTTTCACATAAATTATTAAAATAGAAAGATTGGAAAAAAAACAATGCTTCGCACTATTAACAAAGTTATTCCACCATGATATCATACGTTTTACGGCAGTTTCAGATTTGGCTGACTAATTAGATTTATGAAGCGGAAAGGCC
Source organism: Rhyacophila brunnea (assembly GCF_057557595.1). NCBI lineage: Eukaryota > Metazoa > Arthropoda > Insecta > Trichoptera > Rhyacophilidae > Rhyacophila > Rhyacophila brunnea. Next base: position 595,546 of record NW_028233361.1, read on the forward strand.
ATAAGTACGCCATGATTATTTGCTATACTATTTTAAATCTCGCTGATCCATTCATTAAGTCTTTACTATCAGAAACAGCAATCTCCTATTACATTCACATTATTATTTATATTACAATATTATTTACTCCGTTAAACTTGTGTATTTCCAAGATTGAACGTAAACAATATTAACAATAAATGTCTTAAATAGTATAAATTATACTAGATTTTGACCGATTTTATCAATGTTATTTGTAAATATAAAATTTTTATATAAACAATGGAAAAAATGTCAATCCCGGGACCAGTCCCGGGATCCCGGGATTGTCAAATTGTAATCCCGAAATCCCGGGATCAGAATTTTGGCTCGGGATTGGATTCCCTACCTGTAAGTATCTGCCAAATTTCAGCTTTATACTGTTTATTTATTTTGACCAATCTTTACCTGTGAATGCAATGGTTTGATCGCTTTATAGTGTACCTATATATTCAACAAGATTAATTATGAGCATTTTTTTAAAATAAATTTTCTAGCAGAGTCTATGGAAATTTAATATTTTGACACCATCAAATTTAAAAAAATCGTTTGTTTATTTAAAAAAATTTAATACATAGTGTATTGTACCAAGATTATAGTTTTCTTATCGGCAAAAAAGTGTGCGCTGATGAGTAGGTACATGTGTTATACACTTGGTATAGTTAAAATAAAGGTGAAGCAATTAATGACGGTATCTAACATCAGATTGTAACTCAATACAATAATCGAGTGACGAGATCTTTTTATATATTATTTGTATGTCATCTGCGTAAATAGAAAATAATTGTGAGTTAAGAAAACATGTGCTCATATCATTAATATATAACATAAGATTAATATTACGGGCCCAAGATCGGCCACTGCGGTACTCCAGATGGAATGTGTATAAAACCAGATACTTGCGACTGATCATCAGGGCCCAGAGTTTGTCAAGTGAATTGCAGTGATTAATTTTATCGAAAGCTCTCAAAAAGTCCGTGCATATAGCGTCACGTTTTACTGCTGAATTAAGTATAAAATCAGTGAACCCAAGCAGGTTTGTTTCTACGGAGCCTTTACTGAAAAAACCGTGTTGTGATGAAGTTACGTAGAGCTGCAAATATATGATTGGAGATGATCTTAATTAGATCTAACAATTTTCCAAAAATATGAAGTTTCGATATCGGCCTGTAATTAGTAATAATGCTTTTGTAACCACTTTTGAATATTGAAGTAATTAATACTTTCTTCCATTTACAAACATTCGCTTTTTACAGAAATATTATGTTCAGAACCTGCACCTTTATTTATGTCTATGTTTTTAATGTATGAAAGAACTGGTGATGGAGTGTGGCCATATAGCCACATATATGACACATAGCCAAGGATAGTCAGAGGTGCACCAAGGGTATTTGTCGCCCGGTTGCGAGCCCAAAATTGCTGCCTCCACTCAAGTAAAAAAATAGCAGGAATATTATGAAATATATCAGAGCAAAGTTTAAATAACTATTTTTTCATGAAAATTTAACAAGCATTATGATATTGTGACATTGATGAAAATTGCAACGAAGGCGACTTTTTTACTGTCCATCAAACTTATAAGACAAATAGTAATTTCTTAGATTGTCGTACCTTTATGATTCTCACTTTATGGCATAGTTTGTCATTCAAAAAAATTATTTTTGGAAAAAAAATATATTATGCTATGAAACCGACCCATACTATTGAGACATTGAAAAAATAGTCATAGATTGGAGACCAGCTATAAAAAGAATATAATATATAGGTAATATTTATAAAGTTTGCTCTGAAAATTCGATTTCCAGTATTGCGACAAACGAGGCCCTTTGGCAATAAATAGTCAAAGTATACAGGTACTTCATATATTGCATAATAATATTCAGTTTATGTAATTAAACAACATATATTAGGTATGTATATTTTTTAATAAACTTCCATCCATTTAATCCATCCAACCGGGTTTTTCGCACCCCTAATGGCGCGTCCTTGAGTATATGTAGTACTAAAGTATAATATTTTAGTATATTCTAGAGAATAGTACTTACACAAGATTTGTTTTGTATGTGTTATGTGTAGTAATAAATTAATGAAAACATGTGCGACAGAATATTAGCTCTATGTATGTTAAACTATAGTTTCGCCAGTAACTGTGGGAAATAGTGTTGAGATAAAAACAAAGACAGAAATAGTTCGCATGTTTGCCAATGATTGAATTTAGAAGTGTTCAATTTGGGCAGAATAGTAAGTTGTAATGAACAGTCTGCGCACAGTGGCGGCTTTAGGGACTTGAACTGGAGGCTGACTGATTTTGAGGCTCCCCACGATAAACGATAAAAATCATACATTTCAACTACCAACGTATACTCGTATATGAAAAATAATAACGTATCTTATTATTGGTTTTTTAATGCAGTTCCACCATGTATTGACAGTTAACACAATAAAATAAAATAACTTATCTCTTGCTTATCCTATTATTAATACTAACTAGTACTTAAAAGTCATATAAGTACTTTATTTTAAACATTGTTTCACGAGAACAACGATTTATTAATAAATTATTGTTTTGCAAGTAATTAATACACGTGGTAGAATTTCACTATTATACTTTGTTTTAAAACCACAATAATAATTTCATATTTAATGATTGTTTTGTTACGAGGTATGTACCAACAATAAGATTATGAATTCAATTTCAATTTTTTTTTAATTTTTTTCAATTTCAATTTTTTAATTTATTTTACATATTGTGGACATAACAAATTATAAGTTTAAGACGTTCACAACATGACATTAAGAAACAAAGAAATATTATTAAAACAGTATTATGTAATACTGTAATTATGCAATATTAAGTTATTCTACAGTATAAATGTGTAAATACAAAAAATATTAAGTATATAGGTACAAAGAAGTACACCGGATGAGTTAAGCAGACCCTATTTTAAGAATTTATAAAATAACGTCCAAATATACTCATTCTCACGTAGATGGAATATATCAACATCCGAAGCAATTTGGTTGAACAGAGTTATTGCCCTCCCAATTGGCATCACCAATGGCAGGTTAGTTCTGCTCCTCGGGAGAACAATAAAATATTCAATAACGACCCCTTTATTAATTATTTGAGATATTCACGGTTTTTTTTAATCGTAATAGATTATTGGGCTCCAACCACGTGTTTTCCCACCTTGTTTCCTCGATGTTTATAGACTGTAGAGCCTTTGCAACGGCCCGAAGAAAAGAGGAAGAACACGCGGTGCAGCCAAACAATCTATTACTTGTGTTAATACTTTATTTTGAATATGGGAGTAGTGCCTAGAGTTTAGAGTCTAGAGCGGCACAATTTATGGTGTACTCAATACTTTTTTAAATATTGACAACACAATGTACCTATATTAAATAAAATGAATTTTATCTACAATACAATAATGACTCAAAACGCTCGCTTCGCATACATAACATTGAACAGACGTTGAGTTATATTGCTAAAATATCCACTTTAACATTAAAGTGTTGTATCTACACTACATGCGTTAATAATACACCATGGACTATAACATTGTATTTATCGAAATAAATAAGATAATTATTCTGCATGTAACCGAGTGGGTCGTTGCAGTGACGTCCCGTGGGGGTAGGCAGATTGAGCGTCGCTTGGGGGCGGCAGTTACTCAAAAGGCGGCAAATCGTGGAGAATCAATAAATATACATGTATAGGAATAGGTAATTAACTTAGTTGGTAATTACAGAAATATCTTTCCGTTAAAAAATTCAGCTCACTGGTTGGAAACAAAATGTTCCTATTAATTAGCATAAAAGGTTTAACAGGACTTTATTTTTTTCGTCGGGTTCACGATATCTAGTTTACTTCCATTGTCTTTGGACATCACTCCTTGATGAGCAGCAATGACACGTGCAGATTTGCGAATTATATTTGAATTATTGGTAGATACATACTTAGTTACCTAATTACTCGTAACTATGTATCCAAATATTTTTGCCAGTCATTCGCGAGTTTTGAAAGTTGTCAGGTTTATTTTTAATTGTATCTGAAACCGTGGGCACGCAATATTTTCTATTGAAGTAGAGATGGCATTTAAATTAAATTTTGTGGTATAGATTTTGTTAATAATGTTTTTCTTAGATATTGAAGTGATGAAAGGATAATAAAAAATACTGTATTATGGGGTGGCATTTTGATACTCTCTAGGGGCGACATTTTGTCAAGGGACGCCACTGGGTCATTGTGTCAGTTCAATTTGTAATACCGTTCAGTGATAAAATATCTTACCGAGAAAGAGACATGGTGGTAGCTTATGGGGAGTCTGCTGCGCCAAACTATCAATAATGTCAAACGTCGGAGTAAGCAGCGATCTGTAGACAGCATCCGAAGAGATCAATTTTTAGTGGACTGGCGACAATTTCTTGACCCACATCTATTTTACAAACAAAATAAAAAAGGGTACTGCACTCACCTAGGTAAAATACCCGGTAAGGTACCCGGGTCAGAATTTAAACTATCCCGGATGCAAACCAAAATATGTGTACCTAATAAAAGAGACTTATATACTTATATTTCACAAAAAAAAATATTTGCATATCATACAAATAAACGATATTTGAAATATAACAATTTTCATTGTCATGTTTGTCTCATTTTTATTGTTAAAACTAAAATTTATTCTGTGCTTTCCTAAAAACCATGTTTTTTATCTGCGTAAATGAAATGCAATTCATATTGCATTATTAAATGATAATAATTACTCATAATGCAATACAAAACAAATAAATGAATGCTCAAAATACGTATGTTACTTGTCAATCATAAGTAAAAGGCCATTTTGAAAATATTTTAACATTTCGGCTGTCTAGTATTAAAATACTGAATATACATACAAAAATAGCAAAAATGTCGAATATACATAGGAAAACAAAGTATACGAGTTGTATGTCTAGCCGTAATTAATATTGAAATCCCGTGTAATGTTTTATCGATGATACTAATTTATATCGCATGTCGGAAACAGAAATATTCAAATATCCGAAAATGTGTGTTTTTAATGCTATATTCGTGTTTCAATTTAGGATAGACGAGGTGGCTACCGATATTATTTAAAAGTCGCTCACTCATATCGAATGTCAAAAGAGAATTATTAAATTATTAGTCTATGTTATAATATAATAGTACGCGTGTTGTAACTTAGCTAAAATAGGTAGATATTATTTAGGTACGGGAAAAAAATTCGGATAGAATCAGTCACATTTATTATTTATTAGTACTTACGAGAGAGGAAAAGTGTCAACTCTCGTAATTGAACATTTGTACAGATAGTAGTCAACTTAACGATATTGTCCACCATTTTGCTACAACTTCAAATGTTTTTCGTCAAAAATAATTGCAAGAAAAACGCCGATCTTGCTGGTCGAAGATTCTGCCGGTGGAAGAAATCTTTCCCTTCTTTATAGTAGGTACTTTATAATGTTGTGTGCTTATTCCATAGCACGAAAACGATCAATTAGCAGGCAGACTGCAAATCGAAAACACGGAAAAATGCAGTAAGAGAAAAAGAGGACTGTAATGGAAAACCTTTTATAGTCGACTATTTCCAATATCGAATTTTAAAATACATTTATTTACTGCGTCTATGCTTTTAAAAGCAATGCAATAATAAATTTTGAAATACACTTGACACTTTAGGACACTAGGACATATCAATAAACGGACATGTTCATATTATCAATCTAGAAATGTGTATTATATAAAATTGTGTTTGAAGAAATAAATTATCTGTTGAGTCAGTTTTTTCTTAATTGTATAGATAACTCACTACTATTGGGTTTATTATATATAGTTACAAGGCAGTTATCGACGGCTAAATTGATAAATATTATCACTTTATCAAATTTACCTATATATTTAGGTATTATAATTGTTACAATAAGTTAGCCGTCTAAACTGTAAAAACTGTTCATCTTGTTCTAAAGGTTAACACAACCAAGGGAGGAGTGTTAAAACAAACCACATTTTGACAGTTTAAACTTTAGAGTGTTTTAATAATAAATCGCGATGTACCTACGTAATATTGTGGTTTAAGAAGCGATGTTTCGTCAGATTGCTTTAGAGTTTAGTTAGATTGCTACCAGATAATAGTCGTGTAATAATAGATTTTTAAGATGGTGGAGAGGGGACGGGGACAATAAAATCTAGCGGATGCCACTGACTTCCACATTTACTCTGCCTACTACATAATTATAGCGTATCGTCACTTCGACTGCAAAATATCGCTCTTTTTCAGATAAGTACATTCCCCATACCCAGACACTAAGTTTATCGATAAACCTACGAATTATTGCTAGTTTTTGCATCCACAAGTGGCCACCGAATGCGTGTTGTTTAACGGTCATAATTATCTGAATCGTTAGTGTCCGTTTGTGTCGGCCGCGCTGTCATGTATTTGAGACATGCCGTAGAACCGTAAAATGTCCAGAGGATTGGGGCCAACCCTTTTATATTATCATAATATGCTGTTCGACAGTCAAATTTTCCGGGTCACGAATGTCACGATCGTACGTCATGAGATCATGATTTTAGAAGAAGTAATATTCCATGTACCTAAATAATTTTTACTTTTAAGTTTCTGGTGAGGGTCTGGACCCGAAAACCTCCCATTGTGTGCTCGCCTGGTTTTGTAGAAACTTTCCATCGATAACAATATCGTTAAATTTTTACATTAAATAGGTAGGTTCACCTAAAACAGTAAAGGTACCGATCCAGCCGTTTCTCGAATTCCTACCCACTAGAAAACTAGAAAGTCTATTTCTTTAATATCTAAGTTTCAAAGATCAATATCTTCATGGATACATTTTATTAACTGCTGCAAATTTGACGTGATCAATTTGATGAATCTTTTAACAAATCACACCATACATATTTGTTTTTGACCGTTCCATCCAGATATCTACATTAAAATTAGTTTAATCCAGCATCATATAGGTACGTTAGTCAATGTCTGTGTACTTATAGTACCTATACGTAATATTATAATATTATGTGCTATGTTATAAAGTGTTTTAAATTTTCACGCTTTATTACGTTTAAGATCTAGTGACAATTATAAATTGATGAAATTAATAAGTCCGAGATCACGCACAAAGCCATTATTGAAGAATTAAAAAAAGACAACTCCAATTTAAAACGAAAAATTCTCATCAATTCTCTCTGAGCAACAATCAAGAGAGAATAATATTGATTTCCAATGAATTTCTGAAACAAAAAAAGAAGATATTTTATACAAAATCATTAAGTACTCAACTTACTAACTATAAATTTGTGTGAGTTTGGAATCGAAATAAATTAAAATAATAACAAAATCTTGATAATTTTCATGTAAGTGTCCTTCTTTCCAAGATATATTATCAGAATGTTAGAGGCATCAGAACGAAATTATTTGACGTATTTTTAGAGACATTAAATCATAACTATGACATAATTATTTTCACCGAAACCTATTTGAACGAATCAATCAATGATAGAGAAATAATGGACGAAAGATACCAAATTTTTCGAAGAGATCGTCGCAAATCTGTTTTTACCAAGAAAAATAGTGAAGGCGGAGTTTTATTTGTTATCTCCTATGATAATATCTGGGTGTCATCATCTTCTCCCAGGACACTCCCATTTCAATTGTTTCAGATGCTTCACATCACCAATTATTGTAGGGTCTCGCGATACGCTTGATAAAGACCAAGTGTGGTGCAGGGCGGGGGGTTTCGGTGGAGGGCGCTTAACTTCAATACATCGCTCACTGATACTCTAATCGGGAAAGATACTCTCACCTCACCCATCCAATGCAAAATGAAGTGCTAACATCTTGATTTTCTGTTTTAAATACAAAAATAACCATAGGATTCATATAAATATACTGTGAAAATACCAGAAGTATAAGTCATAAGGAAAATAAAAGAAAAATCTTCATACTTGAGATATTTGATGTTAATAAACCTGTATTTAAAGTAGATTCAAAACTTCAAGTGCGCTTTTCTCGGAATTGTGAATTTGCAATTACGGTTATTTGCATTGGGAGAGCGAGTGCAGTTTACTTACCTCCCCTGTTACTGAGTCTAGTCCAGTGGTTTTCATGTGTTGCAGCCACCAGTGCTTTACAGAATAATATTTCAAAAAAATATTTATATAATTATGATATTGGTTGAATACACATGACTTGTCTTAAATTTATTTCCACGCTCAATTAATGATCCAAAATGTATGAAAAATTTTGGTCGAAGTTATATTACGTTGACCGAGAATCAAGTCAATTCAAAGAATTAGCTACAATTGTTTTATTTTTATTGCCGATTTTTCTTACTACTGTATACTGTGAAATATCATTCAGTGTAATGTACTTTGTTAAAACAATTAATATCGAAGCCAATTGACATGTAAACTTAAAAACAGCCATGCGGCTCGCATTGTAGTATTGAGGATTTTTCGTTTTCATTATTTGTAAATAAATAGATAATAAATGTACCAACAAAAATGGTAAAATGTCTTGGACGTGTCTATAAATAATTTGATACATTTTTTTAGTAAATTAAATTTAGCTTTATTTTTTTCAATCACAACAAAAGTGAAATTTGGTGTGGCCACAAGATGTTTCCATAGAACTGCAATGTCAATTATTGTGCGGCCACAGTTAAATTTCACGTGAAAACCACTGGTCTAGCCCGTCCCACTTTCTTGAAAATACTAGCCGCATACTAACTAACAATAATACCGATAATAAACTTACAAAAGATTTTTAATTTCAAAATTCAATCTTTACAAACACGGCGTATTTCATTCAGATTCCCCACAATTACTATCTAACATAAAATTATGTACCCACTCAATATTCGTCCTTATATTTTCTAACTCTTATACATTCATATTTATATAAAACCAATCTCGGTTACAATTATTATCCGATGCTCGACTCCTTGAATCCATTGAAAACTTTTAATCTTTACAGTGATCGAGTGGACTTTTTTTGCTCTCTTGCCTCTTTCAAATTGAGTTGCTTCAAAATCTACGACTAATTATTGTATCTGAATGACTCTTTTTTGCTGTTGTATTTTTTTGATTGCATTTTATTTTCATATAATATTACCTGTATAATCTATACATATATAGATACCTAACTATCAAATTAAGTATATTCATTACAGTTGTGCCTACTATATTATTATATTATTATAATTATCCTTATTATCTGCTAATAAACGAGCACGATAAAACTGTCGAATAATCATATTTATACAGAATTAGCAGTCGTTAATTATGCTCGTCTATAGTATCGCCGATTGAAAAGGAGCTTTGTTGTATTAAAATTAAAGCATTGACAACCCCACGCAAGAATATTGGATACTGGTATGATAACAATGCCTTTATCTATTATATACTATTATAATACAATATGACGTATCTACAATTTTTAAAATCAAGTTTTATTACCTGTATCCCAATCAAATCTTCTACGTCAATGGATTATATTAATAAAAATAAGCGAATGAGATTGAAATATTTTCCTGTGTGTAATATAATATTTTATACATTCTCTGAAATTATCTTTAGGGTTTCGCTTTCATGAATAAATAAATAGGTAACATTCAGTCTAGTGATCGTGTTACCATATTCCCAAGACCAGTATCTTCTTTTTCTAGTCATTTGTAATACAGCGGTAAGACTGGTAAGGTGTCGACTGTTTTGAGATAATATTTTTAAAGCAATACCGGGTTCTAATTTTTAAACCAATGTATTCAGGGGCGGCGCAGCCTGTCCCCATCTGTAGGTACTTGGTACGAAAATATTTGTACCCATTGCATTCAAATCAATAATACGTAATCAAGAACCTGTGAGTTTTTTTTAAGAATTATAATAACCATGTCTTTGCTTTTTCGTACAAGGTGGTTGTTAGTAATTTTGAACAATCACAAACACCTTTGAGAAAAACACATAAATGTTGTGTCCTCACCGGGAATCAAACCCAGAACTCTCGGGGTGAAGACCAGCGCTTTACGCACTGCACCACGAGAGCCGCCACTCATTAATTTTTAAAGACGATAGGTTGGTGAGTTATTTGAGAATTTTTGAATATCTTAACATTCTATTTAATCACATGAAATTTTTTCTGTTAATAAAAGAGATGTTCAACCAGTAAGTTCCACATACTGTATTGGATTTGTCGCCTTTCGACTAACTGCCGCCCCCATGCGGTGAACAGTCTGTCTGCCCAGCATACATACCAGCCATAGTAGGCACTATGTTTTAATGAAAAAATGGGTCTTGGGTTCGAATCCTGGATCCGCGCTCTGGCAAAAGTGTTTGGATCCAGAGTATGGGCCTAATAGGCTGAGTAAGTGGCTAATAATAATTTATCGTAAAAACAAGCAGGTGTACATATTGTAAGAGTTAGGCCCGTTTCACACGGGACACCAGTGTCGCGCTCGATATAATATAGGAGGCCATTGTATTCGAATAAAGAGGCATTTGTATTATGTTTATGAACGTCCCAGAGCTAATGAGCCAACGCGTGTCCGGTACACTTTTCCGTCGGCCGCTACATTCTCAAGCCGCCGATACACTTGTTTTTATTACCGCAGCCAGTTTTATCTTCTAATGTATAGCGCGAAATTGTGCGATCAATCATTAGCTCTGGGGCATTCATAAACATAATACAAAGGCCCCTTTATTCGAATACAAGTATCAAGCGCGACACCAGTATCCCGTCTGAAACGGGTCTTATTTATAGTCGGGGATAACAAAAAAAGCTTCTTCTTCCAGTAGGTATGTATGTATTAAGATTAATTATTACAAGTTTTGTAACAATGACTTTTAATTATTATTACAGTAAAGTTCAACTGTGAAGTGATTTACGATACATAAATGGTGGCTTATGTATATACCTTCTAATATGTCATTATCAGTAGGAGGAGCAGAATTAGTAGTGGCGCGTGCCTAGCGACGTGTGCAATTAGGTTTGAGTATAAAGGTAAAACATGACAGTAAAAATTGCTAATGAGTAAATTGAGGAGATCCGAGATTCTAAAAGCTTTGGTGTATGCCAAATAGATACCTAAGTATTCTTTTAAGATAATAATATCCGTAAAATTGTTTATCACAGCAATAATTGTGGTTAGCACATAATTAATGTAACTATAATATTACTAAAGTGTTAACATGATGCAAGTAGGTATATGTATAGAATAATTAAAAGTTTCCATAAAAATAGTCATAGTATAGTTATTAAGGATAAAATTCATTTCATAACAGTGTATCACAATTATTAAAATGTTATAATAATGTATCTATAACTTAAGCTCCATTTGTGATATTATGAAGCCATTACTGGATATATTAAATTAATTAGTGTGTCAATGGAAGCATAAAAGCTTTGTAACATGTAGGTAACCATCAAGCAGATGAATAATTATTAAAATATTATTTATTTTGTTCAATAAGCAGTTGAGAAATAACATAATTCAATATACGCGGTTGGCTCATAATAAAAAATATGCCATTCGTCGATTATTTAAAGTTCACTTTAACTCGTAAAATAAATTAAATATCTACTTGCAATACCTATAAGGCAATTTATTGTGACAAATAATGCGAGGATTTAGTATTTTATCCATAAGGACTCAATGAAACAACGTAACTGTGGCTTATAATAATTTACGATTAGGAAAGTACACACTGAACTACTTTTTTAAGTCGTAACTAGTATTTAATTATTTACTATAGGTGCAAGTTTACTAAAATAAATTACATTATTAATTAATTAAAAATTGATTAATTAAAAATAATGATTGTTACTTCTAAGTCATTCGCCCGACACATTGGCTCTTCACGCTGGATTAACACACATTTAAAAAACAACATGTGGTTTTGTCCAGCCGCGGAATTAAATGCACTTCTTGATAGACAACTATTGCTCCATCAAGTCGCTTACAATGGGTCAGTGGCGAAGGGTGGAGGTAGCATCGCCCCCACATCCTGAAGTGGGCCCTCAGGCCAGGATGTTTAGCGCCCCCTACCTATCGCTTTGTTAGGTTATTGGCAGTGTCATGTTCTACAGTAGTGTTCCTTAAATGGTATTCCACGGAACCCCAGGGTTTCATCTTTACATTAGAAAGTAACTTCTTTAAACTCAGTCAGAGCTCACTTTGAGCGTAGCAACTTTAGTCCTGGGCATACCCGGCCTAAAACTGAACTAGATGCTTCACATCGCCACGTGATACGCTCGATTAAGACTGAGTGTGGTGAGTGGCGGGTTTTGGTTTGGAGGGATTAACTTCAATGGTTTCATAAGATATAATTAAGGGCAATCAGTGTATTTTCAACATTCTTTTGTATTTTTAAATAAAAATCATTTAAACGATAATATATCGAGTTGTCGGCACTCGGCACTCGGCATCATATTATGAAACACTCTCGCCCTCTTTTAGTGATAGCTGATAGCTGATAGCTGATAGCTAAGAAGCCGAATAACTTGGGACCCGACGCCATTTTTCTTTATATTTATATATTATTATCCTAAGAGATTTTGGAAAATACACCAACAGCTCATTTAAGCGACATTTTATTGTTATTTTTACATCTTCACTTCGAAATGTGCGCTACCGATTCATCTACCGATTGAATTAAACACATTTCAGAAATTTTCCATGATTTTACATGGACGTGACGTTTATATTGGATATTTTCTTACACACCGTATGCAATCGCCATATTTACTGTTTATGCCTCACAAAATGACGTCTTCGTCGCTTAAGACCTTCTAATCCTTTATTTGACAAACGGATTCGATTATTTTTATTCAAATATCGTAATGTAGGCATTGGCGCACCTTTTTCCGGAGAAAAAACCATAATTTTGGTACAATTCACTACGTATAATATCTTTTGACAGCAGCGTACGCCACTGTCCGCCATTTCATAGATAACATGATATTCCAAATTTGATTTTTCAAATACTTCTTTGTGGCTGTTACGCACTTTTTTTTATTTAATAATTACCTAGGCTACTAATTTCCATAGATCACAATATAGTCATGTTAAACGAACAAAGTTGCCATTGCAAACAATGAAAAAAATTAATACGAATTGTTATAGTTATCAAAATGAGTCATATTGTATAATATCTACCTATTTTTATCGTCCCTATCATCATCAATCTTGACCTATCTACTGCTGGATGAAGGCCTCCTCAGCCTTATTCGACTCCTTACTTACACATGAATTGTTATATTTATCAAAATCAGTGATATTATATTATTATCTACCTATCTATATATAATGCCATTATTATCACAAGCCTCAATAAATCCACTGCTGGATGAAGGCCTCTCTACGTTGATTGTATTCTTGGCAGTATTGAATTTCTAATGTTATTTATCTACATATTCATATCGTCATCATAATCATTATAATCATTAACCAGGATCAATCCACTGCTGGATGAAGAGTTCCGCAACCTGATTCTACTACTATTGGTTTAACGAATTTGTGATATTATACATATTTCTATCCATCTTATCATCATCGACTTGAACCAATCCACTGTTGGATAATGGCCTCCCTAGCCCGAATCTACTCCTTTCTGTCATATGAATTGCTGTGTTTATCAAAATCGGTGACACTATATTTATCTACATATTCATATTGTCATCATCATCATCATCAACTAGAATCAATCCTCTGCTTAATAAAGACCTCCATAGACTGATTCTACTCCTTTTTGTCATATGAATTTATGTATTTATCAAAATCGGTTATATTATATTTATCTACATATTCATATCATCATCATCATCATCATCATCACATCGACCTGAACCAATACACTGCCTAATAAAGACCTACCTAGCCTGATTTTACTCCGTTCTGTCATATGAATCCCTGTATTTATAAAAATCGGTGATATTATATTTATCTGCATATTCATATCATAATCAGCATCATCATCATCATCAACCAGGATTAATCCACTGCCTAATAAAGACCTCCCTAGCCTGATTCTACTCCTTTCTGTCATATGAATTTCTTTATCTATCAAAATCGGTGATATTATATTTATCTACATATTCATATCGTCATTATCATTATCATCATCATCGACCTGAACCAATCCACTGCTTAATAAAGACCTCCCTAGCCTGATTCTACTCCTTTCTGTCATATGAATTGCTGTATTTATCAAAATGGGTGATATTATATTTATCTACATATTCATATCGTCATCATCATCATCATCGACCTGAACCAATCCACTGCTTAATAAAGACCTCTCTAGCTTGATTCTACTCCTTTCTGTCAAATAAATTGCTGTATTTATCAAAATCGGTGATATTATATTTATCTACATATTCATATCGTCATTATTATCATTATCATCATTATCATCATCATCATCATCGACCCGAACCAATCCACTGCTTAATAAAGACCTCGCTAGCCTGATTCTACTCCTTTCTGTCATATGAATTTCTGTATTTATCAAAATCGGTGATATTATATTTATCTGCATATTCATATCATGATCAGCATCATCATCATCATCAACCAGGATTAATCCACTGCTTAATAAAGACCTCCCTAGCCTGATTCTACTCCTTTCTGTCATATGAATTTCTGTATCTATCAAAATGGGTGATATTATATTTATCTACATATTCATATCGTCATCATCATCATCATCGACCTGAACCAATCCACTGCTTAATAAAGACCTCTCTAGCTTGATTCTACTCCTTTCTGTCATATGAATTGCTGTATTTATCAAAATCGGTGATATTATACGAGGGTGGGTCAATAAGTCCTTAGAAAAGCCGACAGGTGGCGCGACTAGTACTGTAAGCGGTTTGTTTTCATGCAGCGGCACTACCGATTCAGTATGCTGCGAAGTTTCAATCAGATTGGTCGGGTTGTTGTGTGTTTCTCGTACATTTAAAAAAAAATTTGCTTGTGGAAAATGGAAAAATGGAAAATGGAGAAAATTGAGTTTAGAGCTGTTATTAAACATTTTAATATAAAAGGGTTAACAGCAAAGGAAATAAAAAATGAGTTGGATTTAGTTCACGGCATATCTGCTCCTTCACTTGCAACTATTTATAACTGGTTAAATGAATTTAAACGTGGTCGTACATCAACAAAGGATGAACCACGCTCAGGACGTCCTGTAGAGGTGACTACACCAGAAATGATCAATAAAATCCACGATATGGTGTTAAGTGACCGAAGATTAAAGTTGAGTGAGATAATTGAGGTTACAGGGATCTCAAAAGGTAGCGTCATTTCTATTTTACATGACAAATTGGGCATGAAAAATATTTCTGCAAGATGGGTGCCGCGTTTGCTCACAGTCGACAATAAACGCAATAGGGTGGTGGCCTCTAAAGCCCTGTTGTCGCTCATGCAACGCAATCCGGATGAATTTTTTCGTCGCTTTGTAACTGTAGATGAAACATGGATACACCACTATACTCCAAGACGAAAGAACAGTCAAAGCAGTGGATTGCGAAGGCAAACCATGTCCAAAGAAGGCGAAAACCGTAAAATCAGCTGGTAAGGTTATGGCTACTGTATTTTGGGATGCACGTGAAATTATTTTCGTTGACTATTTGGAAAAAGGAAAAACAATAACAGGGGATTATTATGCATCTTTATTGGACCAGCTAAAAAACAAAATTGAAGAAAAACGGCCTCATTTAAACAGGAAAAAAATCCTCTTTCATCAGGACAATGCCCGTGTTCACACATGTTTACGATCAATGGCTAAAATTGAAGAATTGAAGTTCGAATTGGTCGACCACCCACCGTATTCGCCAGATTTAGCCCCCAGTGACTTTTTCCTTTTCCCAAACTTAAAAAAATGGCTAAGTGGACAACGTTTTTTTTCAAATGAAGAAGTCATCGATTGGACAAATGCTTATTTTGAGGACCTTCCGAAAACTTATTTTTCTGACGGTTTAAAAAATATTGAGAAACGTCTAACCAAGTGTATTGAGCTCCAAGGAGATTATGTTGAGAAATAAAAAAAAAATACAAAAATAAAAACTGTTTTAATGCTTTTTTCTAAGGAATTATTGACCCACCCTCGTATTTATCTACATATTCATATCGTCATTATTATCATTATCATCATCATCATCATCAACCCGAACCAATCCACTGCTTAATAAAGACCTCGCTAGCCTGATTCTACTCCTTTCTGTCATATGAATTTCTGTATTTATCAAAATCGGTGATAATATATTTATTTACATATTCATATCGTCATCATCTTCGACCTGAACCAATCCACTACTTAATAAAGTCCTTCTTAGCCTGATTCTACTCCTTTCTGTAATATGAATTTCTGTATTTATCAAAATCGGTGATATTACATTTATCTACATATTCATATCGTCATCATCATCAACCAGGATCAATTCACTGCTGGATGAAGGGTTCCGCAACCTGATTCTACTACTATATTATACCAATCTCTATCCTCCTTATCATCATTGACTTGAACCCATCTACTGCTGGATAAAGGCCTCCCATGCCTGATTCTACTCCTTTCTGTCATTTGAATTGCTGTATTTATCAAAATCAGTGATATTATATTATATTATATCTATTTATATTTCCATTATCATTATATTAAAATCCAACACCAAGTCACTATGACGAAAAGCTGTCTGCAAGACCTAGCGAGACAGACTGGTGAGAGCCAGCTGGCTCAGCTAGTTAATTAATAATATCACATCGAATTGTATCACACAACCATCTACATTAATGACACCTAATATAATTCAAGTTAAATAGCGCTGCCAGTGACTTTTTTACTATTAGAGAAAATTTGTGGTGTGTTTATTTCATTTAACTGGTCGACCCGTCATGCCAGACCCCTATAACCCCGGGCCCCCAGGCGAGAGCCCTCTCCTTATGGGGCCTATGGAAGGTAGGCTGTTAATATTCGATATAAATAATGCAAATGAAAACAAGTACCTACGTGGGACTGACAAACTTTAGTGTGCCCTATTTATATCGTATTATTACTCCACCCTTCACCATGTTGTGTGTATAATTTTATAAGAAAAAGTTAAATATGTATAACGTTGCAAAGAATAATCATATCCCAAATGAATTAAATACCTGCAATTATCTATAAGTACGTCCATTGTTTTTTTTTTTTTAATTAAAGTAGGTAGCTATTAACATATTCATATTTTCAATATAATCTACTCACTAAAAGTATGTAGAACTGAGTCCACATCCTTTAACGCTTTCGCTGCTGAATAGATAATGAGATTTTAATTGCCCCCTTTAAAATGCACGTTAATTACATCGATCGGCCGCCTGGTCATTACGCACCGTGTGCGTCTTCCGCGTCCAAAGTATTAATAACGATCAGTACCAGTTTCGTCCACTTCAAAAGAGCATGTGATATTGATATAAAAAAACTCAAATTCTTGTAAATCAATACTATGTTCTTAGAGATATTTATTTTAAAATTTACAGATTAAAAATAATTATTTCTTGTAAATAGAACACATAATATAAATACTAATTTATTTAAAGTTTTAAGAAACACGGACTTATACTTTTAATTAACGACTAATATTATGGTAGTACCTACTGTCATTTATGTAATTTGGAAGTTGACACGAGATCTGTGAATTCATACCCATCAGATCCACACGCAAAATTTATATGTGGGAGAAACATTTGATTTTTTAGGTAGATAGATATTTGAATCAACGCTAAGCAACTGGAGCAACGTAAATAAGGATTGTGGTAAATTTAAATGCATAAATTTAAATTGTAAATTTCATGTTATCAAGGGGGGACATGCTCGTCGAAGGTCAAAATTGAGTTTTTATTGTATTTTCAAACCATGATCCTGGACACTCCTTAAACGTTGTAGATAATCTATTTATATAATTTTGAAGCCTTATTATCCTTAATAGTTATTTTAAACATTTGATGACTGCATAAAGTATTTTTGTTACATAAAATAGTATTCTTTTAAACCTCTCGCTCTAATGTTTTAAAATATAGTCATATTTCGGTACATAACTGTGCAGTGGTGTTAAGATTTTTTACATTTATTAATTTTTAAACGCATTTATAAAACCATTAGTATAATTTATTATGAGATATTTTTTGTAAAATATTCACGATAAAAAATTATATTGATAATCTCTGTGATCCCAAATTTTACAAGAATTAGGCATTTTATTATTCAAAAAATCGGCAAGATTTACACATTTGAAGATGATTCTAAAGATATTTATTATAAGCCATATTTTTGACCATTCAAGTGTGATAAACATCTTATGAATAATGATTGCTTTATAATAATTATTGACCTAAGAATAAGGTAGTGTTTTTTTGAAATACGCCATTTCTTTTGTCATTCCCCAGTAGTTAAGCTACAACATACGGCCGTAGCCATAAATTGACAAACTATAATTAAAGTAGGGAGTAAAATTATGTTAACGCGCGTGTTTGAACATGTACCTAACCGATTTTTTTTTTATTTTTTTTAAACGGTACATGTTCAAACACGCGCGTTAATATCATTTTACTCCGTACTTCAATTATAGTTTGTCAATTTATGGCTACGGCCGTATGTTGTAGCTTAACCATTGGGGAATGACAAAAGAAATGGCGTATTTCAAAAAAACACTACCTTATTCTTAGGTCAATAATTATTATAAAGCAATCATTATTCATAAGATGTTTATCACACTTGAATAATCAAAGACATAGCTTATAATAAGTATCTTTAGAATCATCTTCAAATGTGTTAATCTTGCCGATTTTTTGAATAATAAAATGCCTAATTCTTGTCAAATTTGGGATCACAGAGATTATCAATATAATTTTTTATCGTGAATATTTTACAAAAATTATCTCATAATAAATTATACTAATGGTTTTATAAATGCGTTTAAAAATTAATAAATGTAAAAAATCTTAACACCACTGCACAGTTATGTACCGAAATATGACCATATTCTAAAACATTAGAGCGAGAGGTTTAAAAGAATACTATTTTATGTAACAAAAATACTTTATGCAGTCATCAAATGTTTAAAATAACTATAAAGGATAATAAGGCTTCAAAATTATATAAATAGATTATCTACAACGTTTAAGGAGTGTCCAGGATCATGGTTTGAAAATACAATAAAAACTCAATTTTGACCTTCGACGAGCATGTCCCCCCTTGGCGCATCGTAAGACTGTATTATTATTATATTATTATCAAATACGAATAGCACTATTATAGCACCTAGCCTTTAAAAGCTACCGTGAGAGTCTCATATGAAGGACTTCAAATTCCTCATGTGTAGGGAATCCAATCCCGGGGTCCCGAGCTATTTTCGATACCTATGAATCCCGGGATTGATAAACATAATTCCGGGATTTCGGGATTGATTTTTTTATCAATTTTTATGGAAAATATAACAGAAAAAATACTTTTAATACAAAATAACTACATTAGAAATAAACTGAGTTTGAATGAAGTTTGATGTGTAGGTTGCCGATTCATTTTATTTTTTCACATAGATTATTAAAAATGAGAAAGATTGGTAAAAAAACAATGCTTCGCACTTTTAACAAAGTAATTCCACCATAATATCATACGTTTTACGGCAGTTTCATATTTGGCTGACTAATTAGATTTATGAAGCGGAAAGGCCACAAGTACGCCATGATTATTTGCTTTACTATTTTAAATCTCGCTGATCTATTCATTATGTCTTTACTATCAGAAATAGCAATCTCATATTAAATTCACATTATTATTTATATTACAATATTATTTACTCCATTAAACTTGTGTATTTCCAAGATTTAACGTTTACAATATTAACAATAAATGTCTTAAATAGTATAAATTATACTAGATTTATTTTTGACCGATTTTATCAATGTTATTTGTAAATATAAAAATTTTATATTAACAATGGAAAAAAATCCCAATCCCGGGACCAGTCCCGGGATCCCGGGATTGTCAAATTGTAATCCCGAAATCCCGGGATCAGAATTTTGGCTCGGGATTGGATTCCCTACTCATTCATGTGTTAACAAAGCCATTGGCGTCGGCAGCATGGTGCAAGGTGGTGTAAGTGCACCACATTTAAATATATTTTTTTGGATAATTACTGTATAATATATAAATATAAAAATATTATTTATTGGAACAAGTTCTACACATAAAAAATCAAAACAAAAATAATTTTAAGAGTAGAAAAAAAATGAATTAAAATATTTTTTAGAATATTGTATAGGTAGGTATTAATTTATTTATTCGTATGTCATTATTAAATAATCATTGCAATCTGCAGGGTTTTTTTGCGAACTTGCTTATAGCTGTGCTTCAGAAATATTCGTTGTCCATAACGCTTTTCCTATGTAATCTCATCATACGCAAGCCGGATAGTCGGTCTTTACACAAAGTCGAACTTGTCCATGCCTTTACTCTCTTTAACGTGCTAAATAAGGGTTTCACCGTACATAATATTGTTGTTATAGGTACGAGTAGCATGAGCCCAATTTTAATGGCTTTAAAAACTGCCAGGATTAAAACGTTCAGCCTTTTCAAGAAAATCGATGTTTTCTATTTTTCATGTTTCATTGTATTTCTGGTTCCTTTTTTTTGGAAATCCCGAAAAATAAAAAAAATACAATTCTCAAGAACTACCAACTCGAAAGCAAAAAATACTACTTTAGATACTCTTCTGTAAAATTTGCGCAATTCAAGATAAGTGTTAAGATTGCGCAATTTTTTACAGGAGAGACAAAAAAACCATTTTTGTGGAAAAATGGTAACTAAGATATTAACAATTGTCAAAATATATATATACTTATATATATTTTTATTGCATTTTCTTTTATAAAAAAAGTATTTTTTGCTTTCGAGTTGGTAGTTGTTGAGAATTATTACTGTTTGTATTTTTTTATTTTTCGGGATTTCGGCCTTCGGGATTCGGGATTTCAGCATTCGTGATTTTGGCATTCGGGATTTTGGCATTCGGGATTTTGGCCGGCACCTATATTATCCATGGTTTGCAGGTCGGTTTCTGTTCAAAATATTATCTATGGATAGTATCGCGAGTAATTTTTACGTACGCACACGTAGAAACTTAAAATTAATTAAAAATTAGCATGAATAATGAATAATGAATAATAATTCAAAATACAAATACATTAGAGTTGGAATTCTCCATCGATGAATTAAGCGAGGTGGTGATCGTCCAAAATATTCTGCAAAATGACGAAACCATAAACTGAATTTGTCGCCGTGACAGTACGCGACGTGCGTTTCAATATAATTACAACTGTAGGCACAAAGAAATTGACATTATGCCTGATTTTAGAGGGCATGTCAATATTATTATTATGTGACCGTGTATGAGCTAACTGGTAAAGCTTTTGTCACATTTTCAGCTCGTCCAAGAAAACTATCACGCTCGTCACTTTAGAGTAGAAATTTAAAGGAATATAATTATTACGGCTGTCACTGATCATTGGTCAATCGCTGTGTATGCATAATTATGACATCATAAATCATAATATTTGATCACCGCGTTCTTCATGTTTTTATCTTATCGATAATAATAAGCCACTATATAAAACTTAAAGTACGGACTACATTTTATTATTTGTGAAAGTTGAAACTACTATAGGTAGTTTACCATGTACAAATAATTCTGATGGAAATATTGAAATGATGTGGTTTATTTATTGAAAGTTTAGTACTGTGACGCAAGAGGTATATGAAGAAATATTAAACCAACAGCCACTATAACGTCATATAAATGAATTGTATGTAGATATTGTTATAATAAAAATAATAATACAAAAATATACATTTTGATATTGCAAACTATCTGTCGCCACCACTGGAAAAATGCTAGAGACGACACTGGGAGAAAGTTTTCCTACTGTGATTCTCGAGACGGCCCCAGAGCAGAGAGTTAATTGCACGTTCATGCGGTGTCAGTTTACATTTACACTGAAATTTTTTCAGGCATCTTTCGACACTCGCTGCAACGGTTTGTGATAACACTGCGATGCTATCCGCTAAATATTATCATGTTAGATGTTAGTAGATAATAATTAATAAGTAGTCGTCTTATGATAGGTATTATCAAACTTATTAGTTAAAGTGGGTTTTTCATTGTAATTATATTGTTTTATGTTAACTATTCGAGGTTTCTTTATTGAATTCCTAATAATAGCTCATTATGGAAATATTAAATTCACTTTCTTCAGCTTATAATTAACTAAACACAATCGTTATATTTTTATGAAAAGCTAGGTATCGTATTTGATTTATTTTAAATAGTGCATATCTAAGAAGTTTATTTATTATTTATTCAAAATTTCAATAAATATTTGTTGTATTTTTTCATATTGGTTAGCACAAATATCTGTATTAATATATATTTTTTCCTTGTTGACAATGTCCCTCTGAAGCGGACGAAACCAGTCCAGAATAATATTTTAAAAGTGGTATTTATACTAAATATTTGTTTTATTTAATTATTAATAAAATACTGATATTCTATGCAAGAAAAAAGATTTAATATGGATTTTTTTTTTGTAAATTCAACAAAAAATTAAATAGTATAACTACCTACTGTAGTGCAATCAAATTGATATTATAAATTTATATTTATTAGATAAAAGGTAGGTACAAGCTCACAACCCATTCCTATTATATTCTTCCAGTGAAACCTACCTACCCCAGAACCGATTTTTTAAAAACGGGAGTTCTAATTTTGCTGCTACAAAATATTATTATTATTATTTAAAATATTATTTTTCTTCCAATATCCGACCTTGATTGTAAACGCAAAGGTGAATGTACTATAAAAGCGCATGCTCCGCATTGGCTTTCTCCCTCGTGCTATGAGATTCCCCATGTCTCTCTGTCAATGAACATTCGAGGGCGGAACAGTGGTTGTCAAAAGAAATTTCTCGGTGGCCGCAGTAATGTGGAATAAAATCACAAGTTACAGACAATTACTACCCAAGAGGAAAAAATACTAATATTTATTTTATTTTGAACATTCGAAATTTATGGTCTAAGATATTGTTAAAGTTTGAAATTGTTAATTTGAATGTATTAATTAATTCATTGTTATTGAAAGTAGGCGGTATGATAATTCATTCCTTTCAATCATTATGCAGGTTATTCCTTACAATCTCAATTTACTACACTGATACATAATTATTATAATGATCATTACGTACCTACAGTTAGTGACTGTTTTCTACGCATGATATCAACATTTAAACTCCTTTTCTCTCATTGCTTCAATAGGGGTTGTTATCGGATATACTAACGTATGGTCAATAACTACAAATTTACTGATGTACCTACATTGTTAGAAAAAAACTACAAAACATTTTGAGATGCGATTATCAAGAGAAAAGATTTGCTCAGGATGTAAAAAATCACAACCGTCATTAGATTTGTTTGCAGACAATGCTTAGATCCTACATATTAAATTTTTCGCGGAAAATTTATGGCGTCTATTTTAAATATTATACACAAATCGCGCGGTGAAACGGCAAAGTTTGAATTTACCTGATTAATAGTTTTCTTCCTGTCTATATGTCGGTATTGTTTTATATGCAAATGGGTAGATACATAACATAATATTTGATTGAAATGAAATCTTTCATAGGATTTACAAATACTTACTCCTGTCACCCCATTTTAAAACCACTGGTATTTATTATACGAAATTGAGGGTAACCCTTTGTGCCAGTGCCTTACGGCCTACATTTTCCCGTCAAAGCAATTCAGTAAACTACTAACCTACAATCCCCCCAGCTGCTAGCGACAGATTTTATAGTAGGTATCTCTCCGATTGGCCACCTGTTGCTGGTGTTGCCATATCTGCTGCCATAATATAGTCAATTTATCAGTCTATGCAAAGATTTAATTCTGTCATTGTTTTCGTTCGCCGATCGTAGATTTAGTTGTGAATATTGGTAGGTAACTACTTATCTATGTATTTTATTTTTTAGGGCATGACAAAATACAAATTTCAATTGAAATTTTGAATAATAATTATTAATAGATAATATGATACTACTACAATTCCTGTTTCAATGTTAGTAATCAATACCAATACAACTGCGAATCATTTTTGTCTTAGGCATAAAGCCCATTGACGCAGCGAGTGGGGCGCTCGCGCAAAATTTCTACAAGTGGCGCGTAAATCATCGGAAATACAACGTAATCAAATACGCCAGCGCACACTGGATTTGACGACGCCTTGTGCCCGCCTGCCCCATGATTCACCGTTTTTCGCTTCTCAGCGATACGAATTAAAGAAAATACAACTTAGTCCATTTATTGAACATAGCAAGCAAAATCACGCTCCTCGAAGCGTCGTCGATAAGACGGGCGAGAAGCCATTATATAAGAACAGTGTACTCTTTGTTTAGTTATTGCGTGTCCGATTTTAATTACAAGCCCCGAGAAATAATATAATATTTTTATTGCTTTGTTATGAGAGACGCTGTAATAATAATTATTTTGTGCTTCTTGGGCCCCTTATTACATGGGTGAAGGGTACTGCGCGGGTGGGAGGGGGCCTACTCAGTAGTGAGCGCGCCGAGCGCTTTTTGGTGGGCTTTATGCCTTAAGGGGACGCTCTATAGAAATGCCCTTGAGAATTGAAAATATGATATTTTTATATGTAGTCCGAAATAGCTGGTCTACTAGTAATATTAAAAAGTCGCCGCCAATACGTGGGTCAAAAGTAATGGTCAATAAATTAAATTTAAAACAAACAAACTCGCTTCAGCTTAGTGAGTATGGGGTGACCAAAAAATAATATCTTTTAATATACTTAAATGTTACTAAATTCAATATGTTAATCAGCTTTTTGGTGGGAAGTATTGCAACCAATATGGTGGATATTGTGACTTTTTTAAACTTAGAGTTTAGTTTAGTAGTTTAGAAACTAAGAAATAGATTAATAACTTTTTAACCTGAAATTGTACGAGAACTAAACATACGAAGGATTTTGAAACACATTATCTACCTAAATTTTTATTTCATGTGCTATCCAAAACATAATTAATGAATAGTATTTATTTTTAATGTGTAAGACCTACATAATTGTTTTTAAAAAAAATAGGTAAGTATTGTTTAATTCTAATGCATATTTTAAAAAAAACGTACAATATATCTAGTGATGTACCTGAGTTTAGAGACACTTTTACAAACTAGTAGGTAACGCAATTACTTTTATAATGCAATATGTACTAGTGAAACAATAGGTAGGTACCATTATTGTATTTTGTTGGTTGAGTAAAGCCAATGCACGAAATAATTTATAACGCCTAAAAATAAATATTATCGTATAGGCACCCCATATACTGTTATTATTTTTCACATTGTTTTCATTCCGCTGGCTGGCGAGAGCGTTCATGGCACCTAATAAATCATTGCAAAGAATTGCTCTAGCGACAATAATTATTATTATATTTTTAAAATAAAATCTTCGATGACCAGGTATGTTGTTGTAAATTTGATTTAAAATGACGTGGTGCTCGCTCTGTGGACTCTCTTTGACTGCAATATGAATCACACTGGCTGCTGTTATACCAACTATTGCGTATTTCCAATGTAGAATGATTTCAGTATACATAGATGTAAATATAGCCTTGTGATAATAATATTCTTTTTCAAACTGCAACAAAATAAAATAAAAAAAATCTTAAAACCATTTGATTTTGACCACTCATATCTGTTGTTGTAATGAACGTTTTTAAATAACGGCTTTTTATTTTTAATTTAAAAAAAAAATCAGTGAAGGACAGATCTACAATATTAATATGTTGATATTATACACTTACAGACTTCTGTTGATTCAGTCATTCAACTTCTACCTTCTGACCAAACATTGTTCATAATAAATTGAGAACACCACGCTACCCACGTAAGACCTCGGCGTAAATTTGCAATTGAAATATTTTTATACACAAAATTATATAAGTAACATAACATAAACCGGAAAAAAAATATTTCAAATTCTAAAAAATCAAAATCAATAAATGAACATCTGATCAAACATATTTTATTTAAACTAACGCGTGGAGGATTGTATTAACAGATATTTGGTTTTACGAGAAATAGTTGTCAGCCATTCGCTCAACCTATTAGATCTATAATATTCTGATAGTGTACAGTTTGAAATTAATTATTTTTATTCACAATCAACTTTACTGATTTTTATGAAAAAAATAAACAATTTTCATGACCTACAGATATTTGATGTCTTGAATTTATAAATTTAATTTGAATCATCAGTCTGAGTCAATTTACTGCTAGATCAAGGCCTCTGCAAGCTAATTCCATTTCTCTTGGTTATACGCATTGTCTCAAATTGCAAGCTTCGAATTTTTCTGCTAGGTGCCTCTGGTAGGTAGAAGCCTCCCCTTAGCCACGCACTGTTGGTGTGGGTAATAATATTATAATATAAAAAGTGAAGGACTACTTATCCAGATAATTAAAGTAATTTAAAATATTATTTGAAAAGCTACCTTCGATATATTGACTGCTGACTAGATAATTACTTTTTAATTATCAAATTTAAATAGCATGCTAATTATATCGATTGGCCACCTAATCGTTACGCGCTAGGTGCGTTTTTAAAGTCCAATGTATTAATTTACTCATTTTTTAAATTGACTATTTTTAATTACGATATTTGTAGTTTTCTGTATTCTATAATTAGCTGCACTATTTTTGTATTCATTTTTAGTATTTTAGTATTTCTTAAATTATCAAGTAAATTATATTAATTGTATTTAATTATTAATATGTATTTTAAATCATCAAAACCTCCTTAGACTAAACAATTATGTTTACTGCTGTAGATGAAAATGTTTTGCTAATGTAAAATATTTTTTTTAAATAATAACGCACAAACTTTCTTGACTGTTATCTAATATGACTTGGATTTAGGGTTTAATATAATTTTAAAAAGTTACAAATACAATTTACATCAGTGGTAGGTAACCTCTTGAGAGACTGGGTAAAAAAATCAATTTTATAAAAAATATTTAGTTAGTGGGTAAATGCTGAGTACCTCCGCTACATGGAAGTAGATTGGAATGTGTATAATGTGTCTTCAATCGCTTTCAGACATAATACATGTTCCAATGTACTTCTGTGTGACGGAGGTACTCAGCATCAGGCAACCGATGCATTTTTTTAGATATGTGACCTTCTGATTTGACGGCTTAATGATTAATTTTTTCTTTAAAGATCTGATAAAATAAATTATTTGCCTTGATAACATTTTTTAAAACATTATATTATCAAAAGAACGTTCTACAGAATTGAAATATGATTTTTTTACATGTGGTCCGTAATATCTAGTCTACTAATTAATATAAAAAGGTCGCTTCAAAGCTTTTTGTGTCAATAAAATTGCTCCACAACTCGATCGGCTCATATTTCATATGTATTCCGTCAGGGCTGTCGAAGACAAAATTTATTAATGTTTATACTAAAACAATTTTATTTATAATATATATTATTTAAGTTTTGTGCATCCAATATCCACTTTGGTTCACGTAGTGGCATGGACCTATTTTTTCTGGGGTCAACTTTTTCAGGAAGTAAACTCCCATGATAGAATTTTTTCCAGTTTTGGTTGCATTATATTCCAAAACTCTTCCGTAAAAAATCGTTTCCGATTTTATAAATGGAAATTTCTCGGTGTACGTAGTAAACTGATTCATCGCAGTATAACAACTGGCAACCAAATTCGCCATTTTGGAAAGCGACGATTGTGCGTAAACGAATATCACGTGGTCTGTGTACGTGTGCGGTAAACTTCGTATGTGTTTGTAATTTTGTGTATTTTATGTTTGTGTATCACGCATTGTTGGCCATATTTGCCGGCCTTTTTGATGGCCGTGATTTGTACACGTCATGTTCCTTCCTGTCCTTTTTATATTCGTGGAAACAAACAGTATTTTGTATCAGTTATATGAATTTGACCTTGAATCTGTAATAAAATAATACACAAGACAAGAAAAGTTATTGTACGCGACCTGGCGTAAGACACCGCGCTGCGTGCGTGGCAGGGGCGATGGACCACTTCTTCTAAGGGCAGACAAAGTGGCGCATGGAGATAACCAGATTGACTCGAGACCATTGGACTTCTCAGTTATTAACCGGACACGGTGGTTTTGCCTCCAAGCTCTGTCAGCTTGGCCTAATAGAATCTCCGAATTGCTTATGTGGCGAATTGCAGGATGCCGACCACATCCTCTGGGAGTGTTCTCCATATGTCGGTTGAAAGGTAAGAACTTTTTGAGTTGGTCCGACCATCAGTCGGACCGGTCGGCCATTGCAACTTGGTATCTATGAGAGAAAATTTCTCAGCTTTTAAAAAGTTTGCGGCATTTTACGGCGACCGAGAAGGTCTTTTCTCATCGAGAATTGACCATTATACATTGTATTATTGAAGTAATGATCACGCACACTTTAGTGCACGCCAAGTCAGTCTTGAAAAGTTGCTCCTGGTACACTTTTGGCACAAATTTGAAGAGCGCCTATCGTTCGTTACGCCACAGTATAGGCCTGCATAACGTGTGTGAAGACGTAGCGGGTATTGGAGGAAAAAGCAAGTTGTGCACAAAGACTCATTTTCTGAGCTAGGGTTGTCAGCATTTTAGATATTGCTTTGGAGTTTTTTTATCTAATTCAGAGCCGCGTTTTGACAGAATTATTTCTAAAATCAATTGCATCCTTCTCATTAATACAAGTATTACTACCTTTGTACTTATATTGATTATAAAATTTTGTTACCTACACTTTCGTTTTTTTTTTTATAATTAATAAGGTACAATTCTTTTTTATGTCATTTTTATTTGGTGTGCCGCGGAACAAGTCCTATTCACCAATGTGCGTGAAGTAAAAATGTTTGGCAGACACTGTATCTAGATAATATCATACCCGAACAATGTTTGTAGATTCAGCTAGCTGCTAGATAATACATATTATAATATCGGTAAAATAAAATGTAATATGATACTTTAGATACTTGTATAATAAATTAAAATAATTAATAACATACTTTCTATAAGTACCTCTTACTACCAGACCAGCTACTTATTAAGATTGTAAATAATATTATCTGTCTGACTTCCGCTTAAATTTTATTTTGTTCAGTTAAAACTCAAAAACCACTTGACCCAACGTTAATCAAATTTGTAAACTTGTAGATAAGGATTATATTATTGTAAATTTCCAGTGAAGAGCAGTTTCATCTTTTGGGGCTCCAAACATGGCTCCCCCATACAAATTTCTTCAACAAAACACTTATTTTCATAAACGTTTGTTAATAAAATCATCAATCAATCAGTGCTTCCTAAACTTTTCCATACCACGGCCCAAAAAATCTGAAATTAAAAGCCCCCCCCCCTCTAAAAATTATATTATTTTAGTTATCAAAATTTAATTTGCCATTAATTATTACTATATATACATAATATTATAATATATCATACTAGCGAGTACCCGACATGCGTTGCAATTCCACTCAAAAAAATAAAGTATTATATAAACGTATACGAATAGAAGAAGAAGATGGTTATACTAATTTAGAAATCTTTGCGGGTGTGCGGACAACAACTCACCTCACATGGTAAAGTAACGCATACGAGTAGAAGAAGGTAGAATAGAAGAAGAAGAAGAAGATGATTACAATCCACTGCCTCCGGGCTGCACGCTCGTTGCGTACGCCGACGACTTGCTCCTGCTTGTTGGGGCGACGAGCCGACCGGCACTTGAGCGTGCAGCCACGGACGCCTTGGGCAGAATCCTTAATTGGGGGTTGCTGAACAAGCTGACCTTTGCCCCGAGCAAGACGGAAGCTGTCCTCCTCAGGGGTAGTTCTCGGGTCAACATAACTCGACGGCCGCCCACGGTTCGTTTTGGCCAGACCTCAGTGCGTTTCTCCGAAAGGGTTACGTATCTGGGAGTAATTCTTGATGACAAGCTGTCTTTCGTTCACCACGCCAAGACGGCCGTCTCTAAGGCCAATTCGGCCTATTGGGGACTTAAACCTAGAGCCCTTAAGGTTGCATACGGCGCAATTTTCATGGGAATTGCCGGTTACGCCTCCACCATTTGGCATTCCCGAGTAAACTCCTTAACTCTCGTGAGACGCGCACTACTAAGCGGGCAGCGACTTGCGCTAATCTCGCTTACCAAAGCCTACCGCACAATTTTTACTGACGCACTTGCCGTACTCGCGGGGGTGCTACCCCTCGATCTGCACGTCCAAGTCAGAGGATTGATCACCCTCCTCTTGAGGGGGATCAGCACAATACTCGCCGGTGTCCATCTGACACCACCGCAGAGATCCGAGGACGTTCCTTACAGGAAGACTGTAAGTGACATTGTGTACAAGACCGCATTTGCGGCATGGCAGGCGAGGTGGACCGCCTTCCCCAAGGGGCGGCACACTTACCGTTTTTTTCCAGACGTATTCTGCAGGCACCAAACTAGAAGACTCCAACCTTCGCACTGGATTAGCCAGTTCCTCGCCGGCCATGGCAACTTTGCCGCCAGACTCCACGAGTTTGGCTTGATAGTAGATGGGCCGGGTTGTACCTGCGGGCATGACCACCAAGATGTTGAACACATCCTCTGGGATTGCCCGCTTATGGAATTCAAACGAGCGAAGCTGTTTACCAGGGTCCGTCCTCACACGGGCCCAATTGGTCATAGAGATCTGGTAGCAACCGAGGCCAACTTTCAACAAACAAACATTTTCTTTCTTAACTTTCTTCTTTAAGCACTACGGTGATTGGTTGCAGCATCAGTCCCGTGCGGTTCCGTCTCGTGACGGAATGAGCACTTAAAATCACTTCTTTCAGACACGTTTAAAGCGTCATAGAAAGCGGCCGTGCATATCCACGGTTGTGCATATATGACGGGTGGTGGTGGGCACTTTAACGTAATTCAGAAACCTTTGCAGTTATGCGCATAATAACTCACGAAAGTTTTATTGCAATCGGATGAATGGTATAGGAACGCATACGAATAGAAGAAGATAGAATAAAAGAATAAGAAAAAGAGGGTTGTACTAATTCAGAAACCTTTGTGGGTATGCGCACAACAACTGACCAAAGTTTCATCGCATTCGGATGAATGGTATAGGAACGCATACGAATAGAAGAAGATAGAATAAAAGAAGAAGATTGTCCTAATTCAGAAACCTTTGCGGGTATGTGCACAACAACTCACAAAAGTTCCATTGCAATCGGATAAATGGTATAGGAACGCATACGAATAAAAGAAGATATAATGAAGAAGAAGAAAAGAAGATGGTTGTACTAATTCAGAAACCTGCGCGGGTGTGCGCACAACAACTGACCAAAGTTTTATTGCAATTAGTTGAATGGTATAGGAACGCACACGGATATAAGAAGATAGATTGAAGAATAATAAGATGGTTTTCCTGATAGGTATGAATTTCGTATGAATAGAAGAAGATAGAATAAAAGAAGAAGAAGAAGATGGTTGTCCTAACGCAGAAACCATCGCAGGTGTGCATACAACTCACCAAATTTCATAGCAATCGGATGAATGGTATAGGAATCATACGAATAAAGGAAGATATAATGAAGACGAAGAAGAAGAAGATGGTCTTTCTAATTCAGAAACCTTTGCGGGTGTACACACAAACTGACGAAAGTTTCATAGCAATAGTATGAATGGTATGGAAACGGATACGGGACACACACACAATAAACATTCATTTTTATGCATATATATATACGAGGGTGGGTCAATAAGTCCTTAGAAAAGCCGACAGGTGGCGCGACTAGTACTGTAAGCGGTTTTTTTTAATGCAGCGGCACTACCGATTCAGTATGCTGCGAAGTTTCAATCAGATTGGTCGGGTTGTTGTGTGTTTCTCGTACATTTAAAAAAAAAAATTGCTTGTGGAAAATGGAAAAATGGAAAATGGAGAAAATTGAGTTTAGAGCTGTTATTAAACATTTTAATATAAAAGGGTTAACAGCAAAGGAAATAAAAAATGAGTTGGATTTAGTTCACGGCATATCTGCTCCTTCACTTGCAACTATTTATAACTGGTTAAATGAATTTAAACGTGGTCGTACATCAACAAAGGATGAACCACGCTCAGGACGTCCTGTAGAGGTGACTACACCAGAAATGATCAATAAAATCCACGATATGGTGTTAAGTGACCGAAGATTAAAGTTGAGTGAGATAATTGAGGTTACAGGGATCTCAAAAGGTAGCGTCATTTCTATTTTACATGACAAATTGGGCATGAAAAAAGTTTCTGCAAGATGGGTGCCGCGTTTGCTCACAGTCGACAATAAACGCAATAGGGTGGTGGCCTCTAAAGCCCTGTTGTCGCTCATGCAACGCAATCCGGATGAATTTTTTCGTCGCTTTGTGACTGTAGATGAAACATGGATACACCACTATACTCCCGAGACGAAAGAACAGTCAAAGCAGTGGATTGCGAAAGGCGAACCATGTCCAAAGAAGGCGAAAACCGTAAAATCAGCTGGTAAGGTTATGGCTACTGTATTTTGGGATGCACGTGGAATTATTTTCGTTGACTATTTGGAAAAAGGAAAAACAATAACAGGGGATTATTATGCATCTTTATTGGACCAGCTAAAGAACAAAATTGAAGAAAAACGGCCTCATTTAAACAGGAAAAAAATCCTCTTTCATCAGGACAATGCCCGTGTTCACACATGTTTACGATCAATGGCTAAAATTGAAGAATTGAAGTTCGAATTGGTCAACCACCCACCGTATTCGCCAGATTTAGCCCCTAGTGACTTTTTCCTTTTCCCAAACTTAAAAAAATGGCTAAGTGGACAACGTTTTTTTTCAAATGAAGAAGTCATCGATCGGACAAATGCTTATTTTGAGGACCTTCCGAAAACTTATTTTTCTGACGGTTTAAAAAAAATTGAGAAACGTCTAACCAAGTGTATTGAGCTCCAAGGAGATTATGTTGAGAAATAAAAAAAAAATACAAAAATAAAAACTGTTTTAATGCTTTTTTCTAAGGAATTATTGACCCACCCTCGTATTAAGATAGATTTATCACAAACAAAATTATAGATAATAATATTACTATACATGAAACCAACAAAAACTACAATGATATGGATGTTTTTGCATTTTTTACATAACAAATTAGTATTGGGTTCAATGTTAGGAATGGTAATTTGCAGACTTTTTGTTGACAGGCATGACTTGTGCATTTGTTGAAAATATTTTTTGAAAAATCCTAATGATTCATTATTTATTTGACGATAATTATTAGTATGAATACAATTTTTGTATGTTGTGTTCTTATCTGACAATCAAATATAATTAAAAAAAATATTCAT
Source organism: Rhyacophila brunnea (assembly GCF_057557595.1). Classification (NCBI taxonomy): domain Eukaryota; kingdom Metazoa; phylum Arthropoda; class Insecta; order Trichoptera; family Rhyacophilidae; genus Rhyacophila; species Rhyacophila brunnea. The sequence continues at coordinate 629,044 of NW_028233361.1, forward strand.
AAATACATATTTGTAGTTCTGCTGAAACATTTCGCCACAGGGAATTAATATTATATACAAATATTAGTAGATTTATCATGTAAATTTTTATAAACATATTATTTTAAATCGGCCTATTTCTTTATTCAGTATAATTATTATCTATTTTACGTAGACGAAGTAGCAGGCTATCGCTTGTTATCAAATACAGAAAACAAATTAGAAAGCTAAGCCCTTGTCCATATTATAACTTTGGCAGATGAACTTGCTCTGGCACTTAAAGAGTTTTAAGAATAAATATTTTGAATATCGATTTTCTAGGTAAACGTAGGAAAATAAAAACGAGAATTCAAAAACAAACATTAAACTTATTATGAGAACTAAGACTAAAAATATCCTTAAATGTCTGCAAAAACAATTAGGTAGGTAGTAAGTACTTATACATAACGTTACCAGTCGGTACATAATATATACTATTGACTGTGAAGATGAGGAGAGATAAGCTGAAAGGAGAAAAAAAAATAGAAAATTTCATTTCTCATTCTTTAAATCTATTTTATTAGAAACATCAAGTTAGAAAATAATTTAATTGAGTTAGCATTTACTTGGTAGAATTCCATTTAAAAGAAATGAAAATATAATTAATATTAAATTCTACAGGTTTTTTTAAAAAGGTTTGTCGATAGCTATTTCGGTTGTAACACCATTATCAAGACTATTCAGATAGGCCGTTTGCCTTTGCTTAAATACTATACGCATAGATAAAGACAGAATACACTATTTTATTCGTTCAAACAATGTTATGACTTTGTATACTTATTATTAATTGTAATATTATTAATACTTTGAAAACCCTAAGTGGGTTTTTAATGGATATCAAAATTTACAAAATTTATCGAAAGTACAGTGTTCGAGTGCTTTGGTTATTTCTTGACATTATTAATCAATTAAAATATTATTAGTATAATTTTGTTAATCATGTGCTTAAGTTATATTTAATAGTGGCGACGAATGCATTACCAAATTTTCATTAATTATGTGATTTCTTTTGGATAATTCGCGATTAATTTCCAACTGTTCGAGTAAATTTAATTTTAGACCTTTGTTACATATATTTAAACATTCTGGCGTTATTTTATCACTGGTGGTATGCGAATTTGATATCAAATGTTTAGCGAACTTAGAATCTGTTTTATCATTCCTGAAAGACCGGAGATGTTCTTCAAAACGAGTTTTTATAGGCCTGCCAGATTGACCAATGTAGCATAGACTACATGTGCCACATGTTATTTTATAAGCCTCGCTTTTCTCCAGTTTGTTCTCCATTTTTTTTTTAAATTTAATCCTAGATTATTATTAGCTTTGAATGCTGCGTTAACGCTATGTTTAATTTCTTGATAAATTTTGTCTGAAATAATGCCGTGATAAGCAATGGACATGTAATGACGATTTGAATCTTTAACGTTAGGGTATATTGTAGATCTAGCTAATTTAAGTTGTTTTTATATAATATTTTATCTACCATGGATGTTGTATATCCATTACTGAATAGTTTTGATAATGGTGTTACATCCGAAATAGCTATCGACAAACCTTTTTAAAAAAACCTGTAGAATTTAATATTAATTATATTTTACTTCTTTTAGAAAATTAAGTTTATACTATTTTCAAATATACACATTGGCGCAAGGAGGGTTTTCGGGTCCGGACTCCGGATCCCTTCCTCCAGAAACGGAAAAAATACAATTTATTTAGGTAAATAGAATATTTTTTGTTCGTCAAGAATTCGTGAGTGAAGATCGTGACCCGGATGATGCGGCATGTCTAAAAGAGAAGACAGCATTATTAAGCCACACGCATTCGATAACCACTTGTGGATGCCACAGCTCACAATAAATCGTACGTTATACCTGCAGCCCATGTGAGTATAGTAAAATTTAAACTTGGAATGTCTGGGTATGGGGAATGTATCTGGAGAAGTGTAAGTAGTAATCTGCGATAGAAGCGATGATAAGCTAACCTGCTAAATTTTCTTAACCTCGCCTCTTCCCGCCTCCTTCAAGATATAAAAAATATTATAGACTGTAATCCAAGTACATTATATCGAATAACGGTGTGGGTTAATCCAGTTTCTATAAGCTTTGGCGCCGCGCTTTGTCCCCACAATTATCATGATGTCTGGCTCATTGCAGGTTCATTCGACCTACCATACGAATAATGATTTTACTACCTACGCTTACACTCAAAAATATCATTTTTTTAAATCGATAACGTTCAACGAAATATAAATATACAGATTGTTTCAAAATAAAAAAAAAACTTATAATTTCCATTTTCTTAGCTCTACATTAAATGAAAAATATGACTCTTGTTATATTTTTTTTGGGTTTGAGAAAATGAATTTTGTCAATTTTAATTTATAATATTTATGATATAAGTACGAGTATATCGGACAAGTTAGACAAGAAGTGTTTGCATATGCACTATAACAGGGATCGCTAACCTTTTTACGTATGCGTGCCAAAATTTACCAAATATTATTTTTGTCTGAGTAGTTTGTCATGGAGAAAAAATTGTTTTTAATAATTACATATAATATAGCTTTAGAATCAATTACCTACGCCATAAATTTCGGTCCATAAATTTTTAAACTATCTGCCAGAAGTACTTATGCAGGCTCCACTAAGTTTTTGCTTCTTACTTTGTACAGCCATTTTTGTGGGTAGAAATGAAAATATTTGTTGCAGTATTACTTAATTTGGTACATTACGTCAGACAAATTGACACCAGAATTGCCCTGATCAAAATTTGATCATAATTTAATTAGGCATTCTCTTGCTACATTGGTATCAAACATTGTAAATCGATCTAAAACTGATTTGCGGCACGGCTTCTTCCGCCCCATGATGAGGTTAGTGCTATAATATTTATGTGACGTATAAAGCCTGACCAACCTATGCAATTATATATTTACATTAAACGTAATACGTATTCGTTAAGGGCCCACACGCCTACCTGAAGTTTCTATTTTTTCATTTAAAGTTGAACTATGACATTTAATCTAGGTATGTTTTTTTAAAGAGAAAATGATATTATGTTACATCTCTTTTACGCATGCTAATATGATTAAAAAGTTATTTTTTCTCTTTCTGTCACATTCGAATTTGATAACCGAAGTTTTAAACATTTACTATGCGTATAACGGACGAGCTTGAAAGTTTACAAATTATAATATAAATTTAAAAAAAATATGTTTTTATAATATTAAATATAATATAATATTAAATAGATGTTAGTATCTTCAAGAGTGACCTACCATTATGTCTTAAGCGTAAGGTGTTCAATCAATGTGTGCTACCCGTGATCACGTATGGCTGCGAGACGTGGAACCTCAACACGAGAGATGTCCAAAGGCTAAGAGTCCCACAGCGAGCCATCACGCGAAAGGACCGTAAGAGAAACGAATGGGTTAGGAAGCAGACAGGAGTACGCGATGTAATAGACGTTGCCAAACAGCTGAAATGGAGACGGGCGGGGCACATTGCTCGCCGAAAGGACGGCCGCTGGACAAATGCCGTCATCCAATGGTACCCAAGGGGTACGAAACGGCCACAGGGTCGCTCTAAAAGCCGCTGGATTGACGAACTGATAAAGTTCGGCGGAAATACGTGGCAGCAAACGACACAGGACCGAGAGAGTTGGAGAAAGCTTGGGGAGGCCTTCATCCAGCAGTGGATTGACCCTGGCTGATGATGATGATAATGTACACAGATTTTTTAACAACTATATTATATATATACTTTTATTTATTTGTCGCATAGTTCTTGCTGTATTAAAATCTTTTTTTTAGCTGGCCAAATCAATCGTATTTTTGGTCATAGACAAATAGAAAAATCTTTCTGCTGTCAAATGTTGATTGTTAGAAATAATGAAAATAAATGTGTTATTATAATATGGCTTCAAATTATTGGGTAAGTATATATATGCATTAACAGCAAGTATTTTAATAAAAAATCGAGCAAGTATTTTATTAAAAAGGTGGGAACTATTTAATATGAACAGCAAGTAAAAAATGATTATTGGTAAGTATTATAATATAACAATGGAAGTATTTAAATTATGATAGGGAATTATTTAAATAATTAACGGTAAGTATAAATATCAATTTGTCAGTATAAAATCTATTTTGGACAGATTTTTTCTTTTACAGAAATAACTTATTTAGTAGCTTCCTTATTATGTTAAATTTAGTAGGATAGTATTGTTCTTTCTATCTGGCTCTCCAGAACAGATTCTACTATTAGAATGGTATTTCTCTATTATTTCATCTCTTACGCCCATTTAGTGTAGCAGCATTTGTGTATCTATAAAATGGCTCAATGATGCAATGCGAGTCTCCTGAGTAAGCTTCTAGTGCCTTTAAGATACTATTTCATTTTAACTATCAGCTGTAACTTAACTTAACTGCACCTTCCGAACCACCAGTTGTAGGTAGCTGTTAGGCATACACTCTTGATCTAAGCGCACTTCAAAGATATATGTAACCTTACCTTATGAGATTCAAACCCTTAATCTCTACTTCATCGCGGAGTTAAATAAATTGTAGTGTCTATTATATACATTTTCAACTTTGCAATAATAACAAGACATACTTCAGACTTGTATAGTGCTTATTACATATTATTTTCAGTATCAGAACTAAATAATAAGACAGACTTCAGTTGTTTACAATAAATGTATTTCTTGTGTTCAAAAATTCACAATAATAATCAATTGTAACAAGCATATGACAGAATAAGACGTTTCCTTCAATGATATATCAACTACATACAACCTATTACTAAAGACGACCGATGTCGATCAATGTGAATGATTGAAAATGATAATCTAGAATACACACCCAGTCAAACGATAACATAAAAATCTTTTCCTTCAATTACGTACAACCTATTACAAAAAACGTTTATGAAATTCATAAAAGAAAACATAAAATATGTGTTGTTTTTACTGTTATATTATTTTATGCAAGTCTACATATAAATAACACAACATTTTAGGATTATCGGAAAACATTCCGATAATCGCAACTTTTGACAGCTCGATTTTTTTATTCGTTCGTTGATCTGTATCAGAGCATAGACAAATCGGACGACTTATTAATTGTCCTCGGACTTTTGGCTCGCCAATGGCAATACGTTTCACGGTCTTGTTTACATTACATACTGTAATAAATTAACAATATTAAATTATTATCTGATTCGGCATTTACACTAATAGTAAAAATAATAATATACATATTATATAAATAATTAGGATACTTACTTAAATTAGTAATTTTAAAAGACGTTGAAAAAAACCTTTTTTGTAGTGATGAGTAAAAAACATGTAAAATATAAAAAATCCACGAACCCTAACTAATTAATTTAGCATACAATTTTAATTGAGATAAACTTAATATCATACTATCAATTATTGTTGTACCCAAACTGAGATTCATTTTTTTTTATAAAATTAGACAATAATAGGTAATAAAAATGTACTTAGTTTGAAAAATGATTTGTGTAATATTTGTAGTACCTACCTAGAGAACCTATATTTTTGATCAATTATTAATTTAATCTTTGAGGTTATTCGCATTTATTCTGTGAAATGTCCATCTAGCTCTTTTTTCTGCACCTCTGCGACTTCTTATTTGATCTTCTTTTAATAATAATATAATCATTAATAGTTTGTTCTTACCGATATTCATGAATGCATAGACTAATATACTTTATATGCGATAATGGTAACCCTAAAATACCGTGCGCCCCATTGAATGTTTTTTACTTTTCATACTATCAAAATAATAATGGATATTGATTTTATCTATTGGCCCATGTCATTTAAATAATGATTATTTATTTTTACTACTGATTTTTGAATATTATTTCTTGCTGTACCATTATTTTACATTCAACATTAAAACTGGCGGGCTTATACCGATACTTTGAAATAAATACTTACCATTCATTTAAAATTCTGACAGTTGTTATTTAAAAACTTTTCAAAATTGTCTATTAATACTTGCTTGAAAAACGCACGCCTTATAATATTATCACTAATCAGGAATAAGAAACATTATCTGTAAGTACAATATTATGTTATTTATTACTATCGTAGTATTCTGTGTGTTTTGTATAGGTATAGTATTTAATTGTTTATTTATTGTTTTCTTAGTGTATACTTTCAGTGAATATTGTATTGTTAGACGTAATACAATACTTTTTTGAAGTTGGTTGCATAGCCATTTTATAGTTTTAATAGTATAATTACAAAAGATAAATATAAAGTGACTAATATTTGTAACCTATAGCTATATCTAGCTCGCATATATTACTTAAAAAATAAAACAATTTTATAATTACATTTTTGCACTAACTTTATTATCTATAATGATATAAAAGTTGCTAAATTTATTCTTAATATTATAAAATATAATATAATCATGCATATCAGTTACTTGGATGGTGGCGATGATTTCGCTTACCCTTTCTCTATCTGCACTAAATAGGGATGAAGTGCTGAGCTCAAACCAGTCTCCCAGATTTTTGGGTCAGGAAGTTCTATTTCTGCCAGGGGCCCGCTTACCGGAAATTTCCAATTTAATGATGAGATGCAGAAGAAAAGTTAATGCACTAGAAGGTATGCCATTTGGTGGAGCTTACTTTCCAACTCTGGTCTTTTTCATCAACGACATCACTTTGATTTGAAAAACATTGTCTTTCCAATAGCAATCTCAGGTGGATGTATCTATAAACACACATATTTTCAAAGGCTCAAGTTTTCTAGATGCTGTATATTACTTCTTCTCTGTCGCTAGCTAGTCTTTTTGCATCTTTCCAGGTCATACTAGCAGCCCATAACTCCGCCAGATATGCTCTATAGATAATGTTTAGCGGCCATCCAGGACGCCGGAATCCGGTTGGCTTTAGGCAAACCAGATTATTTACCTAATATATATAATATTATTAACCTGATATACAATTGCTCTGAGCCTTCGTAAGGTGTCATGACATAAAAACTATGTAAGATATTCAAAATAGCCAGTAGAATGATTACATTGTTGTAAGGAAAGGAATACTGATCATAATATGCTATATCAATTAATTTTTCCATCTCAAGCTGCAAATGACAGTTAATATTTATGTGATATACCATCAATTACATGCTGACTTCAAATTAAAATTGACAAATAAATATTGAAATAATTTATTACCACACTAGTTTTGATTTTTTTTTGTTAAGTACTATATCCATAGTTCATATTAAAATGTCATCTTAGTAAAACTTAGAAGAATAAAATATGTCGCAAGACGAAATCAATCTTGGGGTTTTAATATAAGCTAAAGAAATAGTACTTAATTTGTTATTTATTTCAATACATACCATGTCTTTCTATCAATAAATAACAGAAAAACAATTTACTAATGTATACATACTTATATAAGACTTAACAACAAATGAGATCTTACTAAGACTCGGTGATCTCCATTTAATTGCTTTTTATTTTAAAATTCACCAATATATCCTAAAAACTAGGTAAGTATATTACATTTTGTATAATAAGTAAAAAGTGTACACATTTTGTAAAAACAAAAAGGAAAATATTAATGGTACCTCTACAAAATAAGTAAATTAGGTACATAAATAATTATATTGTAAAATGAAATCACAATTAAAGCAGAATATAATATGGACCCTCACAGATAATAATACATAATTATATCGGGTACATACTATATTGACACATTTTAATGAAGTCTATTTTTCTTAGTACGTCCAATGATAAATGATATTTTGTATAATATTAATTTATTATTAATTATACCCGACATTCACTATGATATTTTTGAGATAGTACATACATCAAACCTTTTTTAAACTATGATATCTATTTTATATATCTATTGATTTTTATATGTACATATTATCGATACATTATATTATTTCAAATACAATAATTTAAAAACTAACAGTAAACATAGAAAGCGTCATCTTGTTTAGTTCATATTAATTAACATTTTAGCAAGGAGTGGTTATAAGCCATTGACACAACCAATTTGGTTTTTGACCTTGAGAACAAAATGTACTTTTTACACGGGACAAACCCCACGGCTGCAGAGACGAATGTTTATACAAAGTATGCCACAGTGGAATCACAAATAATTTCGATAAAAGTATACATACTTTGTATTTCATAAAATTACGCTCGTTCTGGGTGTCTCGTAACAGTAAACTATATTAGTAAATTATTCAACAGTGAATTAGATAAAAACTAAAATTTAAATAAAAAAATAGAAATTTAGCCTTTCTGGTTCTCTAATATTCATAGATCTACTGGTTCTGGGATCTAGTATTTCTGGTAGTTGACAATTGATATAATCAAATTAATTTTGAATATAGAGGGAGATAGCGATAGAAAGGGAAAGAAAACTGATTGCTATGTTGCAATATTAGGCACAAATACAGGATAAAGTATTTGCCTGCTATTCTTTATATAATGTGATCTGTCATTTATTATTACTATGAATAGGTACATATATTTTTCTCTTCAAAATAAAACATTCGTGTTCCATGTTTCATTCAAAATCATCTCTCACTGCCACTAGCAACACGCGTGCCGTAGGTTCGCCACTACTGTACTACTGTAACTACAACAACCTACCAACTTCCAAAAGTTACCTTAGTCAATGGTTCATAATCTTACAAATATTGATTTTTACCTAGGTAGGTACCTACCTACTTTGTTTCTATTTTTTTTAAAGTAGCATATAACCATGGGGTGATAATTTATTTTGAAAAGAATTGACTGATTATTAATATGTTGGTAACGATTTTCGATTTTCCTAGTAAACCAGAATTATTAACCTCATTCATATTAATTTGACGTTATGTCGGATAGAAAATAAATATTAGTTTTAAAACCCACTCCTTGTTTGGAAGACAGGTCGCATCAAAAACCTTTCTCCCAAATAATAAGTCTTTTATTTGACAACATAACTTTTGAAATCCAACAAGAATAAATCTTTTCACTTTTCTTCATTGTAATACATAAAGATTATTTGGAATGCCAAACGCAGTCGTTTAAATAAACACATGCTGTTGAGTCATTTTCAAAGTAGGTATAACTAACAAAATTATCAGAGAAACAATGATTGTTTATAGAATCATATTTGAGATGGTCTTCCATGATTATCATCATCATCATCAGCCCGAATCTATCCACTACTGGATGAAGGCCTCTTTAAGCTGCTTCCACTTCTCTCGGTCCTGTGCGTTGCGTTGCCACGTACTTCCGCATAACTTTATCATTTCATCAATCCAGCGGCCTCTAGGTCTACCTTGCGGACGTTTAGTACCTCTTGGATACCATTGGATGACTAAATTTGTCCAACGATTGTCTCTTCTTCGAGCTATGTATCCAGCCCATCTCCATTTGATGCTTTTAATGAACTCTATTACATCGCGAACCCTTGTCTGCTTCCTTATCCACTCATTCCTATTTTTGCCATTTCGCGTTATGCCCAGCATGCACGTCCTTCATACCGCGTTGTGCTACTCTATGTTTCTGGATCTCTCTTTTACTTATGGTCCACGTTTCACACTCAATGAATGTATTAGGGATTATTCATAATTCTTAAATTTGCATCCACGCTGGCACAGCTGGTAAGACGCCCTGTCTCAAAACCCGTGGGTGATGAATTTTCATTCCGCACCAGCTGGGAAAATAATGTTTCGTCCAGGACAAGGACCTCAATTGGTTTGACCAATTGCCAATAAAAGTAAGTTGTAAAAAAAATCTAGGTATACCTAATAATGTTACATCAACTCTAGCAGCCTATAGAAAATTACCTCTTTTTACTGGATTTCTGAAGGCACTGCTTTTTGATTTCCGGGTACATCTGCCTTATCAACGCCCTATTTAAGCGCATTTTCCCGACGTACCTACCTTTACCTGCTCCAATGTAATCGATCAGCAACACAAACAAAAATATCTACGACAAAATTATACCTACCCTTAATTAACATAAATATATATTAAATAGACGACGTAAAATGAAGAATTTACAGTATGTTTGGGAGTTATAGACTTTGTTACACAAACATTCGCATCTCATTTGAATGCCCAATCCCTTTCTCGTATTAGAAATCAACTGATTGAAGTATGCAATTTAAAAAAGCCATATTTTGGTACTTACATCATGTTACGTCGTTGCCTCTATAGTTAAGAATGTCATCATAATCAATACGTGCATTATACCTTTATTATATGGAGAATTATATTAACCAAACTATCTATCGGACTTTTAATAACATTATTTTTAAGTCAATAATAATTATTGTTTAATTCTCATTCAAAAATGCATAAGCTATTCTATATTCAATAGGGTTTAAAAATAAGAGGGAGGGAGGTATTATTTAAAAAAAAAAAAAACTGAAATAATGTCTTCAATGACATATCATTATGAAGAAATACAGTCATCTGAAGAACACAAGCGATGAGCAAACTTGCGTCACAGCGTCCAACGCAACTGGCGCGTTGCCCATCAGGTGGACATTAGATATAATTAGCATGTTATTTAAATGTCGTAATTAAATCGATAAATATTAATTAAAAGGTCCGCAGTGGAATCTACAACTTTAAGGAAAATAAAAGTCTAAAGAAAAAAAATGTGACTGTGAAATGTGTGAATTTTGTTGATATGAGGCCCAAGTGTAAAGATATACCTACAAAATATAATAGTTAGTCAGTATTTCAATCACATATCAATGTTGCTAACGGAATTTAACGTGAGATTTAAGGATTTTTCTAAATTAGAAGTCGGTGCTACATTTATAGGTATCGTTCCCATTTAATGATAGATAAACGGGGAAGAAATAGTCATAAAAATTAGTGTTTTATTAGATAACGGTTCTACATACCTTGCCATACTTGAAGGAGAAATATTGATATTAAAATGCGATGTGGTCTTGAAAGTCAGACTTTTAAATCTTGGCCATTTTAGGAGCCTAATTTGTGAAAAAAAAAAATATCCACATCTTTGGAAAGTCGCAGCATATGTATTTTGCTTTTTTGGCTCTAGGTACATATCTGTGCAAATTGGCTTTCCCTTCCCTTCAATGAATGCAATCAACACGAAGCATCGCTCACGATTGACTAATGATAATAATTTAACTGCGTGCTTACGTCTAGCGGTAACTTCATATCATGTAGGTACCTACAATACGACAAAATTGCTGAAAATATGCAATGCAAAGTCTCGGATTTCAATAAAAAATCCATTTTTAGATTCCTAATAGTCGATGTACAGGTAAATTGTTTAACTCTCTTGTAATTACAGTTAATGTGTGTTTAATTTTTTTAGAGGTGAAATACTAATAATTAAGAATATTATTGTCGTTAATTTGTATTTTCGTATCGTTATTTTTTATACGTATAACATATCCGTTTATAAAAATACATATTTGAATAATAAACATTTGGTTTTTATTGATCTCGCATGATATAATTTACAAGCGATATCAGTCGATCACTATAAATGATTTGAATAACTTGTCGATCCTAGAAAAAAAGTGTGGTCACCCTTGCTATAGAACAACGTTTTTTATGAAAATGTTGGTAATGACCAGAATTTGAATCTACATCGTATAGGTAGGTAATATAGAATATGGAGATTATGATTTTATTGCTGAGATGTGTCTGAAAACATTAAAAAGCTTTTTTTTTTAATTCAAAGATAAACTTAAGAAATATGTAATAAAATGAGAATTCGTTGCAGGGTCACATCTTTTTAATACATTATTTTTTATGGTCATATTTATTATAAAAATTGAGTTTAAGTTTTAAAAAAATTTACTAATTCATCGTTTTATCGTTGATATTTTTTATATTTATTTTAAAAAACATCGATTTTTATAAAAATATAAATGTGTATAACTTGAAATCCTTTTTATTTATATCAAATCGAGCTTCAATATTGGGACCAGACCTAAAATAAAATTTGATATAAATAAACTATGAATTAGTCAAAAATCTAAACGGTGAAAAAATTGAAAAATTAATAAACTAAATTTTAATAATTAATATAACCATAAAAATAATGTAATAATAACGTAACCAATGTACCAAATATGTGAAAAATTCACATTTTTTTAAAATTGTAAGTTTATCTTTGACTTAAAAAAAATCTTTTTAATGTTTTCAGACACATATTAAATTTATTAATTGTTGAAATTTGAAGTTGAAATTGTAAATTATCAAAAAAAAATCTCAAATTGCGAGCTTCGTATTTTTCTGCTAGGTTCTCTGCTTACATGCCTCTCCCCCTTAACCTAACCTATATGAGTAGTCGAAGGTCAAGTGAATATTGTATCAATGAGTGAAACACAAAAAAATAATAGTTTCCACAGATTTACATTTTATACAGAGATCACAATGCAACCAAATTTGGAGCACAAATTGACTCTACTTACGGTTTGTTTTTTTCTTATTTTAATAAAATTGTTGTTGCTCGTTGGGCATTAAATGAACTAATCGAATTTTTCAATTTCTCGATAGGTCTAGTATTAGTTTCCGACACAGTTGAGATAGAATATTGACACATCTGAAAACAGTAGATTGTAGAATTTTATAAAAAAAATGACTAAGTAGCGATTGCAAGAATTGAGTACTAGTTGATTAATCACCGAATACCTAGAACTTTCTTTCGTTAAAAAGTTTAATGCCGATTTGATGACTTCGATTTCATAATTTTTCATAGCTGGATATCAACATATTCTACAATTTGCTGCGAGAAATAGCTGGAGACAACTTTTTCGGTTAATTATTATTATAAAATCAGCGTTAGCCAGCCAATGAGTTACTTCCAGACCTCATTTTTTTTATATAATAGTGTTTTGGATAGAGACATTTTCATGCCGAAAAATACCAATATCGAACATTCTAAGCATTATTTTTTTATCTCACAAGTTTAATGTTATCGTTCAAAAATTATGTAAACTTATTACTATTTCAATGTTTTCTCAATTGTGACTGTAAAGCTATAACTTTATTTTGAAAGAACTAATTAATAAATGATAATAATAAATTCTTGTTCAAATTTGTCTTTCAGTTACTTCATAATTATTGTTTTATCTTTATTTATGTAACACTTTCATACATTATCATTTACTAAACGGTGCTCAAAACTAATTAACGGTGACATCTAACACGTTAGTACATCTCTCTTTAATAAAAATGCTTTGCAGACGAATGAAAAGATTCCATTTGAGCACGGATTAGAAATCTCTGATAAATAGGTTCTCATAATATACTACCGATCGAGCATCTAATAAAATTAATATCGAAGAACGTAGGGCACGTTTAATTAAATTTTATATTCTATTTTACTCTTACTTCGACTATTATAGATCTTAGCTAGATTCACTTTAACTGAGGATATAAACGTTTTTCAATTTTGAATTTTAATTTCAATTTCATTTATCTATACCTTATTTATGGCAAGGCACAAGTTTTTGCCATATCAAATACAATTATATTATGTTCTATCAAACATAATATAAAAGTATGTAGGTACATAAAAAATTGTTATTTTAATAAGCTTTTATTCTCTCGTGATTAAGGAACGTGACCACTTTTAAATTCCGTCATTTTCTGAGCGACCAAGACTGTCCACCGCTCTCAATTCTCTGCTTTGCCTTTCCTGGAGACTACCCAAAACCACCAGTCTCTCCAAGTTATCCGCTACGCCCTGAATAATATATAAATGTCAAAAAAATTGCAGAATGCATCTCAGATATATTTTCGAGAGCCGTTCTTGTATCTCTAGTCTTTGCATGATTGAATGGTTTGTCATGTTCTTTAGAAATACGAAGCATTCGGCGCCAACACTACATTTTTCAAAGACAGGTAGGTACCTTCCGTTCAACTTTACCCCAGTTTTCATGACTAGAGCCCATAAAAATATGGAAAACACCAATGTTTTTATATAGGTCCTTACCTACTTAGGTACCTCTACTATATACTTAATTAATTTAATTTAATAAAACGTATTTTTTTAGTACTTATTCCACTTTTAACAAATTAATCTGGACCGGTTTCGACCGCCTCAGAGAGACATTTTCAACTGAAAATTATTGAAAATGAACTTGATTCAGTGGAAAATGTCCCTCTAAGACGGGCAAAATCAGTCCAGATTTATTTATTAAAAGTAGATTAAGTACTTCAAAAGTTTTGCGTTTTATTAAATTAAATTAATACTTTGGACGTGAAGACGCACCCGGCGCGTAATGACCAGGTGGCCGATCGATGTAATTAACGTGCATTTTAAAGGTGGTAATTAAAAAATCATTACCTGATTCTTATTATGAATGAAATTTCACTATGAATTGTCAATGAACACAATCAGATACTCGTACCTTGATAATACTTAGTTCGGGCTGGTTTGGCTTTTAAAATGCTGTTTAATTCTCTCATGGTCGTCAAATTGCAACAAAATTTGGAGGACAAATAAAACTGACCTTGTCTGCAGATTTGATTTTTTTTATATACATATTTAATGTTGCACGTTGAGCATCAGCTGAACAATTACGATTTTTGCGGATTTTTCCATTTCTCAATGTATTGTTTGTTACCATACCGATAAGATAACAAATCAAAATCTTAAGTACCTACTTCTTAAACGTGGTATTTCTCTTTTCAAATGTATTCAATTAAAAATTAAGACATTTCAGGAGTGATAAGACGAAGTATAAATCTAAAAAATCAGCAACGCAAACATAGACCCCTCCGTCCCACACTACACTAGGTCTTATTTGTATCATGATGCCCTACGTTTGGATTTGGAAGTGAAGCATCTGCAGTTTTTTGCAGCCGAGAATGTCTCAGAACCGGATACATGATACTGAAGTCGCCATGCACTTAAGTGTACTTTGACTGAGGTTACAAAGACTAATATGATAAAAAGTCCCCATTTGAGACAGGCGCTAAGGCAGGGCTCAAAATGGACTGCAGCGCACCGGAGCGCCGTTCCGATTCGTGAACTCCGTAAAATTATCGCTCCGTCTCGTGGAAAAAATTAATTTGACCGTTTGAGCTAGATACGCTATACAAAAAAAATCTAACACACTTATTATTATAAAATACTGATAAAATTTGACACTTATGTAAACTTATGGACTTTGTGGCGGCCAGGTCTATGGGGACAACTTATATAACTTATATCGATTCCAATTAACCGGAGGAAAAATACTATACGGCTATCGGTTTTTGCGAATAACTTACCGGGTACCCGGTTTAAACCATCGTATTTGAAAAGTCCAGTTAAAATTATTTTCATTATTATTTTTCACACATTTTTTTGTCATTGATTTTACAATTCGATATGGATCTTAGCCGCCTCTCGATTAATAATAAATAATATATTATTATCGACTTGCTGAAGAGCCTATTACGTCCATGTTATGGATCTAAGCACAGCATTGAAAAAGAACATGTTATCAATATTGTGCAGGATCGCATGGTACTTGGCTACTGACACGAGCAGAAACGCCGACCTTCAGTTAGTGTTTGTGGCAGAGTATGGTTTAACGACATAACTATACAAATCTAGCCTTGTAGTCAATTCTACTTCTCAATAGCCGTGCGACAACCTCACGACAAGGTATAAACAGGATATACAAGTCCCATGGTTCTAAACTATGGAAGAAGCAGAGAAGAAATGGTCGAAAGGGACCATGAACAGGTAACCAGTAGCGTAATCGTTTAGTAATAGGAAGTAAAATGTATGTTGTTAACCTTTTCTTTGTAAATGTAATAAAATTTTACGTAAAAGAATTTCGCCTCGGAGAATCGAGACTGCTCAAGTGTAATTGGAACACTGTGACCACAGCCCTCGAAATATCACGTCATGAAATTTCAACGCGATCTAATTTGATATAAATTTCCGGGAAATCTCCATTAAACTTAGAAAATAAGTTATGGGAGAGATTGTTTACGTAAAATTTAGCAAGTACATGCTTCAATAACTTTTATAGCAATAATGGAAGTGTATGAAAATTGAAAAAGAAAATTGAATATTTATAAATTTATATACTGTATAATTATGAATAAAGAATTTTAATACTAATTTTATCAATACAAGATAGAAGCTAACTACTGTTATAAAAATACTGTAAACGCGTACCTATACTTATAGACGCGTAATTATAATTATAGATTTTATTAATGCTATAACTCGCTGACTATAATGAATATTGTAAAAGTAACAATTGGAAAAACTTAAGATTCTGGTATAGATGGGTTTCTACCCATAAACAATAATAAATCTTAATCACGTCTTGGGTAAATAAAAGAATCAAATACTGCAACTAAAAATACAAATTGACGTGTGACCTTGAACTTTAGCTGAATTCTGTTCGACTCGAATTTACGGCCCAGCTGTGTTGAGTTGCCAGATAAAAATAGATTCAAGGTTACGTTTAGATTACTATGGAAAAGCCACTATTAAAAACTAAATAAATTTGTAGTCGCTTGTAATTAACATCTTGTTAGGATTAAGCATTTAAATATTTAAGTTGAAATGTTAAGTATAATATTATGGAGTTTCTACGTAATAATATTCGTCCGGAAGGTAAATATCGAATGAAACGTTTTCTGCGGGAATAAATAGTTTTATTAAAACTTAGTAAAATTCTATTGGCCTAAAAAGGCCAAGAGTGGTGGAAAGGACTAGTACATGGGTGTCAACCTTTCGTTTTGACATTTTAAATTTAAAGACTGCCATTCCCTTATCTAGTACCCGAATACCTATTCCGATACCTCGTTGGAAAGCTAGAAACTTTCCCCTTCGTTCGAACACGAAAAATCATATAAAATCAACTATTTTGCTTACGTCACCGTAACTGCGTATTTAAAGGACATGTTCTAGAGGGTGCTTAAAACACCCCTATTAAGTCTTAATTTTGCGGAAATAAAGTAGAGTAAATTTAACCCGATTTAATTAGAAGGTATCTCTATTAGAAAGTTGCCAGGAACGGGAGATATACGTAAATTTATCCCGTGAGAGAAAGATATACATCTGCTATCCCTTACGGACTGTTTCCTGTTAAACCTCTATCCAGAGGGTATAAAAGGTGACATCCTTTTTCCGTAAAATCATTAGTTTCTACACTCTTCACCGGCGATCTTCAACCAGCAGCAGTCCTCACTGCCAAGTTGTGAGACACGGTTCTCAGTACATTCGCGATTCATACGTACCAGTAAGTCCCCTTCGGCGGGCAAAACGTAGCGCGAATAACACGTATCTGTCGGTAGTGACGTCGGCCGCTAAAACGTAGCTCGAATACCACGTATCTGTCGATAGTGACGCGCTCGCGGAGTAATTTTATTTTTCATTACTCATCATACGAGGTGACGTAATCGGGATAAATTACGTGATCGGATTTGTTTTATAAAAACAAATTAATAAACTCAGTCTGTAATAATAAATTTTACAAATCTTTTCGGGATTATAAAATAAATTTTTGAAACTTTATTAAGTAAACATAATTATAAGAAACAAATTTTAGTAAATAAATTTGTAAACATAAAAACAAATTTTAGTAAATAAATTTGTAAACATTAAGCAAACCTTTTGTAAACAAGTTTGTAAACACAAATAAATATTTGTAAACATGCTGTGAACATAAATAAACTTTATAAACAACAATAAAATAAATTCTATTCTTTTTATAAACCTAATACTGTGTGACCAAAGAATAAATTATATTTTCTTTCTTATGGGAAAATATTTCATGAATTAAAAATATCCAAAGAATATCTGCGTATACATTCTCTGAATTAGGTGTGACTTTTTGGGAATTTGTGAAAGATTTCACAGAGATCCTATAGTGAACAAATAAATAGTTTACTGATACTTTAATGAGATTTAATTACGGGAACAATGACAGTTAACCTTATTGTGTGACCGTGAACTCTGGTACCTGGATAAATTCGGCACCACACCAGCTGAGAGTTTTATTCGGGAATTCAAAAGTTGTGATACTACAAAGGAGATCCACCTCTCCTAGTTCATCACTAGTCTCCTCAGTGACGGCCCGGTAGCATTATTGAGCTAGCCGTGAGCCGGGTCATGTCACTACCATAAAAGGTGCTTGCGATCAGTGCTTCATAATAATAATATGATGCCGACGACTCAATAATTTAAGTGGATTCATTTAGAAATACAAAAAAATGCTAAAATACAAGGAACACCCTTAATTATTTTACCGCGTGAAACTTCGGAGTTCCGAGAAACGGTGTTGAAGATGGAAATATATTTTTTAAATTATTAATATGAATATCGGAAAACCATCTTGACGAAGAGAACCTACCTTACATACATAATTAAAACGGCTCATGTACTGAAATTATAAATTCAGCAGTAGGTACGTCTACCAATTATTAAGTATTTGGTAAATAACTTTCATGTGTTTTTATTAAAAAATGAATATCACGAATATAATATTAACAGAGGCGGATGTAGGTGATTTTCATCTTAGGCCACCTCCTCGCTTTTATGCCTCCACCAAAAGTAAGCACATATTATTATATATGTTTTTTTTTCCAAATATCAAATCCGAATAGGCTAGACATTGGCTCTTTGAGCTTGGTCTTGTTAGCCATTTAACATGTTCATATGGCGTAAAAATACAAGAACCAAACCACTTCATCTGGGAATGTCCTAAAATGTGTATGGAAAGAGAAGAGCTACTGAAATCGATTCAAGTCAATCAGTCGGCTGGGTCGATCGGACCGTCGGATCTGGGCGCCACAAAGGCCAATTTTGTTGTACTAATTAGGAAATTTGCGGCGTCACACTGCCAACGTAAAGATCTCTTTTTCGGCAGTTTTGTATTAGCTTTAGTTACTTACTACAATTTTTAATATTACCTCTACGTGCCCATCTCTCCCATGAGTATTCTTAACTTAAAGCCACACAAATTCAGTCAAAGTACATTTGAGTGCATGGTGTCCTCAGTTTTGGGTAACTGCTCCTGAGACATTCTCAGTCATAAAAAATTGTGCTTTACACCAAATGTAGGCACCCGTCATACGCTCAAATACCGGATGTTGTGCGGGGCGGATATAGTTTAGTGGGGCCATTAACTTCAATGTGGGCATCCGCTTACATTTAAGTCTATCTAATCCTGGACATTTCGCGTTATGCCCAGCATGCACCTCTCCATACCACGTTGTGCCACTCTAAGTTTCTGGATCTCTCTTTTACTTAGGGTCCATGTTTCACACGCATATGTCATCACGGGAAGCACACACTGGTTGAACACTTTGCGCTTTAGGCACAGTGGAAGGCGGCCAAAAGCACTCCAGCCTAGCTTTACTCTGCGAACAATTTCATCAAATATACATCCGTGGTATGGAGAGGTGCATGCTGGGCATAACGCGAAAGGACAAAAAGAGGAATGAGTGGATAAGGAAGCAGACAAGGGTTTGCGATGTAATAGAGTTTATTAAAAGCCTTAAATGGAGATGGGCTGGACACATAGCTCGAAGAAGAGACAATCTTTGGACAAATCTAGTCATCCAGTGGTATCCAAGAAGTACAAAACGTCCACAAGGTAGACCTAGAGGCCGCTGGATCGATGAAATGATAAAGTTCTGCGGAAGTACGTGGCAACGCAATGCACAGGACCGAGAGAAGTGGAAGCAACTTGAAGAGGCCTTCATCCAGCAGTGGATAGACTCAGGCTGATGATGATGATGATGAATCCTAGACAATGGCTTTTGTTTTACTCGGTGCGAAAATCAGTGTAGTAATTCTAGTTGATTTACCCCAAGCCACGATTGATTTTAAGGCTTCGTCGATGGCACTCAATGTTGTTCAACAAAAAATCAACAATGTGGCATTTAGAAAAGAAACTATTGTGTTATCCATTAGTTTTAAGGATGATGATAAGTATGTAATAATATTAATATTTGTATCTCACGTACTTTCTATAGCATTCACGGTGAGCGGCCGTCCTTATAGCTAAGTATCTTTTTAAATGTCTGTTTGATCCATTTCAAGGATTAATGGGTTGAGTAAATGGCTTACAACCATTCCTTGTCAAAAATATGAATACAAGTTTCACTCTGTAAAGACCGAAATACTCCGCTTTGGAAAGAAAATGGCAATTAACTCTTACCATGTTTGACTAAACACACTAAACTATCATTGATTTTCCTGTTATCAATAATATTAGGTACATAACATGTTGTATACGCAATTATAGGTATTTTTGCAACAACTCCGGAGTGGATAAACTAAATAAATGTAATAAAATGGTAGAATAAAATAAGGGGATAAAATAAGTGGATAGTGAAGGTCATTTTTATTCGATGAGATAAGTATTAAAAGTATAAAGTACCCCTCTTATATTGTTTCTTTAGAGAAGTGTATTAAGTAATTGCTATGTTAGAAGGGAAACTTCAATAGAAGTCTAATAATATTATCGTCATGAAAACCGCCAGCTCTAACTTCCCACCCCATCCCACATCGGATCGATCTCCATTCAGGCGGTAGGGTTTAGCAGGTTTAGCTAATAATATTTTTTTATTAAATATCCACATATTTTCCATGGATACAACTATCGAGCCGAAAATATCAACTTGGGTGAGCATTGTTAGATGCAATACTGTTCATGCGTAACCAATGCTTGACAATTATGATTATTTTTATTATGTCAATGAAAAAATTAAAAGGTGCATCCCTGTCGGTCTTGTTTGCCCTAGTCTCCGGAAGGTCTCGGACGTCCGCGCTTGTAATAAAAATTTCATGTTGTGCCGTTGCTCACAGTGCTGGTATGCTCACATGGCTCCGTGACCTGTAAAGTTCTGAGTCATCTCAAAACATAGCCCATTGTACTCCCTGATGTCTGATTGTGCTAAAATTGATGGTAGAAACTTTAGTGTCAGCCATCCTTAGATCATGGGTGGCCAACCTTTTCAGCAGCCGGGCCAGATTCTAAAAATGAGATTTCCTACCGGGCCGCAAAACTGATTTTTTTTAATTAAACAAAAAAGAAATATATAGGTATATTATATATATATTAATAAAATAAAACAAAAATGAGAATCAAACATATTTATTAACACAAAACATTAGATCGAGAGGTTTAAAAGAATACTATTTTATGTATTAAAAATACTTTATGCAGTCATCAAATGTTTAAAATAAATATAAAGGATAATAAGGCTTCAAAATTATATAAATATATTATCTACAACGTTTAAGTAATGTTCAGGATCATGCTCTGAAAAATAGCATACAATCTACATTTTGACCTATGCGACGCACGTGGCCGTTAAGTTTATCCCATATTTTGTCACATTCACATTTTGAAAAATCGATTTCAACATTCAGATTTATAAAAACTTTATAGTTTAAAAGTGAATGAATTAATTTTTAAACTCACAATAAAATTCAAAATGTTATCCTTTAAATTATGGTATTCATAGCTCATTTTTGTCAAGTAATGGAATAAGTTTACTTTAAAAATACACATACTTATACACACGTGTGTAGGGGGTGATTACACCTTGACATCAGCCACCCTTGGCGCGGGTATGACTTATCTACCCTGTCTTCTCAGCCTTTCACTTATTAAAAGTTTTCAAAATAAACTGCAACTTTATAATTTCCATTCGCGGAAGAATTTCATCTCATCTCTTTCAGCGTTTTCTATATATTTCAAAAAATATAACTAGAGATGAGAATTATATTGGATATTTCTGAGAAAAATGAGTACAAACCAAGTTAAAGAGAGTCTTATTTATTGCAGTAAATATTATGAAAACGGTTTTCCTCTGCAGTATTTTATTTTTAATTTGTGGTGCTTCGACGAACGTGCATAATATAAAATTTGTTTAGTTGGTGTACGGTAAGGTGCACGATATTTTAATTTGAAATTGGAAAAGGATCATCTCTCTTGGAATGATGAGAAATATTTTTCTTCAAGCTTTGTGAAACTTTACAAAAGTCAGTCCAATTAATGGGTACTCGTATTACTAGGTATAAACATCACCTTTGCCCTTGTAATCCGGTGCATAAGAAGCTGGCCTTTCATCTGGTGAGGTCACAATATATTTATTCACGATGGCCGAGCGGCTTAAGCGTCGGCTTATAGTGTCGTGGGTCCCAGGTCCAAATCTTAGGTCAGACAAATACACATGTTGTTTTTCAATTAGTTTTTGAGTCAGAGTATGGACTTATTAGGTTGAGCAAGTCGCTAACATCCATTTCTCGTAAAAATAATATTCCATTAATACAAACCTTCACTCTGTGGAGATTTTTATTAACAGAAAGTCTGGGTGTTTATGAATGTTTCACTTACATTACTAATTACACTACTGTTTCACTACACTGCTGTCATTCGGCCTCATGGCTTGTTGTAGTATTAAAAATCTCGCAATTTTTTCCAAACAGGGACTATTTTTTCTTAATATATTTTTAGCATGTTCGATCAAATAAATCTCCAAAGAGCGGAAGTTTGTATTGACAGATTTTTAGTTAATTAACAATGTTAGCCACTTGCTCTACTTATTAGGTCTATACTCTTACTCCAAAAATAAATTGAAATATACTATGTGTATTTGTCCACGACGTTATAGGCCGACGTTTAAGCCGCGCGGCCATCGTGGGGTCAAATATAATTAGGTAGGTCATATAAATGTATAAAATAAAAATATTTGTATTACCTAAATAACTTAGGTGTCTCATAGAATCTATCCAAAGTGGATTCGATTCTTTATTACTTATTCCTTTTTTAGATATGAATTAGGAAGTTTGCTTTTTAGATAATGTTTCTGCATCCAGAAGCCTTCTTTGGGGTTTATGTTTAAAAAATTCATTTTTAACCGATAATATTTTATCAAATCGAGCGAGTATATTTTGAAGTTTTGGAATAATATCCAACGATTCTCCTTACCATATTTTAGAAATAGGTTAATGGTAAAGGATATTGTTCAATAATACACATACATAAAATATGGGGACGAGAAAAACACAAATCTAAATCTTTATATTATCCAAAGAGATAATTTTATATGTAGAATCGATAACTAGGTAAGTACAAGCATGGTCCTCACATCTTGAATCGGGCCTCGAAAACAGTATATTTGGGGTATTAACAGGTTCCCTCTATCTATCGTCAAGGTTAATGGTAGTATGACGCTCAACAGTAGGTGGTGTTTTCCAAATATAATGTTGTTGTAAAATTAAGGGTTTAATACATAGGTATACTTACTTGAATGTCGACACACACATACAACTACTTAATACGCAATACAAAATAGGTTTCTACTATCCAGTTTTAGACATGGCTATGCAATCTATCGAGGAAAGGTTCAAACAATTGGAGCAACATAATAATTTATTTGGCTTCCTGTATGACATAATATATTATACTTTAAACAAAAAGTCACCTGCAGATATACCTGTTGACTGCAAAAATTTAGAAAATGCTTTGACTCATAATGCTAACAAAGGCATTGATGCTAACGATCTATGCAGTGAGCTTCAAGCAGTAGCTCGAAGACTTTCAAAATCTATGCCACCACCAAAAGTTGATACTGCTCTTTATGGTGGAACAAAATATTAAAGATTGTATACTTACCAAATGTTTTTGTAGCTCTAAGAATATTAACAACACTTCCTGTAACAGTGGCAAGTGGTGAACGTAGTTTCTCAAAATTGAAGCTTATTAAAACGTACTTGCGCTCAACGATGTCACAAACAGACTAGTAGATTTAGTAACAATTTCAATTGTGTATGGCCAAACTACGATATTAGATTTGAAGGAGTTTGTTAAACTTTTTGCAAAAAAGGCGATAAAAATTAAATTTTAATTATTCTGTAATCATATCTATTTTTTGTAAAATGTGCATTTTTGTTAATTATTTGGTTACAAATTATTTTTTTATTTAAATTAAACTGTATATTTGAAACTGAAAAATAAAGAGTTTTTAATTTTCTTATGATTTTTTCTCTTATGTGCGTGTTTTATAAGAATTTATTTAATTAAAATTAAGCTTAGAGACTAAAATTATTCTATTAATAAGTGTCTAGTATATGTATACTGATCCCTGAATGTTTTTTTTTTATTATTTCGAAAAAATGAGACAATTTGTTAAAAAGAGGGCACGCAAATAAACTTTGCCTAGGGCACACAAATAACCTCGCGCCGGCGCTGATTGAACGTATATCTGAATACCTGATTCTATACATCCAATGACTCAAATGAGTTTAGGAGTCTTGCAGATTATATTTAGATTTAAATGCAATTTTTTTAATTGATTTGATGACTAAAGAGTGCGCTTAAATCATTCGAGGTTCGGGTACAGTTGGTCCACGATAGTTTTAGTTAGTTGTTAGAGGTTTTAATGATGATAATGCTATATTTCGTAGCTGAAAGTGAATCATGATTTTCATGTTTGTTCTAATTTTTATCATCTTCCCTTAGTTAGATAATTCACTTTGCCTGACTTTGCATACCACACAAAAAGATATAAATTAATTCAATTATAGGTAGGTACCTATTTACTTCACATGTTTATCAATGAAGCTACTCAAATATTTCAAATATAATAATATTGTTAATAATTTTAGAAAATATTAAAGATGCTTTTATTATTTTATGTTATAGGTATAAACTGTATTGTTTTATGTATCTAGAGAAAACGCTGAAACAATATTATTTTATTTTAAATATAGTCAATTTAAATATTTTTTTGTAAATTTAATATAACTACGTGCAAATAATTATTGAATTTTGTACATCTTTGAACCCAAAATTATTTGGGAAACTCAAACAGTTATTTTATTTCTATAAACTGCTTCAGTCACTCATGATCATTCACAATCCGTAATAAAAATATGTCAATCATAATGTTTCATAATAAAGTAAAATATGTAAATAAATATGAACCTAATTATTAAAGTTAAATAGTTCTTGGCCGGTTACGTGTAACTTTCACCGTGAATTGCTGTATCGGAATGAGATGGCCGCAAATAATCGATACAGGTAAAAAGAGATGCGTTGTTTGTGGAGAATTTCACCGTGAAGCAAGTTATACGTATTTTACAAAACCGTAATAATATTCCAATTTTACTAGATTCAATAAAAACATTAATTTTATATTGATTGGTATGGCGTCATATCTGACAAAAACGCTTTAATTATTATCGACTAGAATAAAGATATTTACGACTACTTGCTTCTTAACCTACCTTTGAATCAATCAAAATTCTATATAACTAAGTATATATTACGTCTGATATGGCTGAATTTCTAAATTACTTATCTACCTATTTTCTTCTGTTGTTTCTTTATATTCTGTTTTTATTATATATTTTTAAGTAATTTATTTAGACAAGAATTTGATCTGAACGCTATACGCTGTAATACGGAAAACTGCACATGATCACATCGATGGCTTAGAGTTAAAAAATTGTGTCTCCATAAATCATAATATTGAGAAAACTGCAATTGAAAGTTTGAAAACCTTGGAAAATTAGATTTTGTGATATAAAAATAGGTACTTATATATCTTTGAAATAGTAGGTTTAGAAGATGCAATATTTTAACACATAAAAATATAGGCTATATTTGGTACATTTCAATACTTAACTCATTTTCGACCAAAACTGGAGATACAATATTTTAGCTCTAAGCCATCGATATACAATTCGCTGCCTGATTTCCAGGTTGTCCTATATCACATTTTTAAGCAAAATGACTTTATAATGCCATTTTGTTATATTTCCAGAACTCTGTTTAACCCATTAGTCAGAATACAAAAATTGTGAACGCAATTGTCGATAATGTCGAAAATAAGTTATACTTTTATATGCAGAATAGAGTTTTTAATATATATAGGTTGTGCAATTATTTCAATGTGAACTATCAAATTGCTCTCCTGAGAATTTTACAAAAAGTGAACCTGGGAATCAGACAGCGAATTATTATCATCATACTTATCGTAAAATTTAACGAGACTGTCGCGCGATATGTTGCCAGTGTGGACCCGGCATAGGGTGCGTTTATAGTTAACTGCGCCTGCGTGTAAAAGCAGTGCAGTGGAAAATATAAATATATATATATATATAATAAATATCTATCTAATGATTTAAATATACATATAAAAATATGTAATTTAAACTCATCGCTCAATTTTATATCTTCTTTGAAGTGTCATTGAGTTAGTGTGTCGTTGTCATTAGTAAAGAAGTAATATCGTAGTATCTTTTTATTTCCCGTAAGTAGGGATCCCGAGCTATTTTCGATACCTATGAATCCCGGGATTGATAAACATAATCCCGGGATTTCGGGATTGATTTTTTTATCAATTTTTATGGAAAATATAACAGAAAAAATACTTTAAAAAACTGAGTTTGAATGAAGTTTGATGTGAAGGTTGCCGATTCATTTTATTTTTTCACATAGATTATTAAAAATGAGAAAGATTGGTAAAAAAACAATGCTTCGCACTTTTAACAAAGTAATTCCACCATAATATCATACGTTTTACGGCAGTTTCATATTTGGCTGACTAATTAGATTTATGAAGCGGAAAGGCCATAAGTACGCCATGATTATTTGCTTTACTATTTTAAATCTCGCTGATCTATTCATTATGTCTTTACTATCAGAAATAGCAATCTCATATTAAATTCACATTATTATTTATATTACAATATTATTTACTCCATTAAACTTGTGTATTTCCAAGATTTAACGTTTACAATATTAACAATAAATGTCTTAAATAGTATAAATTATACTAGATTTATTTTTGACCGATTTTATCAATGTTATTTGTAAATATAAAAATTTTATATTAACAATGGAAAAAAATCCCAATCCCGGGACCAGTCCCGGGATCCCGGGATTGTCAAATTGTAATCCCGAAATCCCGGGATCAGAATTTTGGCTCGGGATTGGATTCCCTACCCGTAAGTATACCTGACAAGTGTGCCTTTTTCTTAGATCTCCACAGCCTAACTTTTTCCAAAATTTACTCTTTGCCACTGCTAAATGCTGTAATAGATCCCAAAATTTGTACAACTGTACTTGTATAAAGCGGAAATAGTCACAGAACATAGTAAATAATCCTGAAATGACAAAATTATGGGGATAATGATTCTTCTTATGATTACGATAAAATAATTAACGTATTATTATTTTTAAAAACGACTGCGGCATAAATAAATGTCTCTGTGTTTATTATTACACGTAGAGAAGTTTTTAATTATTGTTTGTCGATTATTTATCGGTTTTGTGTGTTTACTATTAATATTATGTTATGTTAAAAAATAGTGTATGGTATATTTTTTTGCTATCAAAAAAATGAGAATCCTTCGATTTTGTCTTCAGTTTTGTAGGCCGTACCTACCTACATTTATAAAAAATACATCAATGCACACATACATCCAATAATTATAATACACCGCGGTACTAATGTCAGAAAGTGATCATCTTTATGATTTTATGCAGTACCGTTTTGAATGGAATATACTCGAGTGGGCAAAGGAGCTTGATCGGTACTGCCGATCCGACAGTATTTCGCCATTTCTGCGTTTGCACGTGAGCACGCGTGCGACAACGAGAAAGAAATATAACTTTAATGATTTATTAACATTGTTAAATTTATTTCTGCAAGCAAAATATGCAAATTCTTTATTTTAATTTTTAATATAATTAATAATTTATATTTAATTTTGATGTTAATAGTAAAATATAATCGAAAAAAAGAAAAAAGATTTTTTTTATTTTTAATCATCAACCGCAGCACCCCCCAGATACCTTACCCACGAGCCGCCACTGGATATAATAGACTATAGACTCCTAGATACTCGCATTCTCTACTCGTTTCAGTTTGTTGTTTCAGTCATCATTGTAACATCGCGCTGGTTAACTCTAAAATAAAAAACCGTGTGAGCGTGGTGTAAATATTATAAAAAAAACAGTACAAGTGAGTTTTTTGAACCTTAGTAAAAAAATTATAGTTTGGATCAGTACTTTTTATTTTGTATTGTTAGCAATATATAATATTTTTGTATTTTGGTTGCATGTCATTCTTTATTTATTCCTTACGTTTTCATATATATTGTTAAAATATTGTTTCAAACATTAATTTTAATGGCAGTATATACTATAGTAGTATAGTGTAGTCGACCAAAATAATATACCTAGTGCCTAGCAATAAGGTACCGTTTTTTATGTGCGTATTCATAATATGATGTAAAATTAATTATGATTGGTTATCATGATAAACTCTACTTATCTTGATGTCTCTGCGAATGAATTTAAAACTTTAATTAGGTATGTACATTTTACTAATACTTTTCTTTTTAAATATTCATTAAATATATAATTTTAATTAAACAATTAACCTACGTATAAGAAACACTGCTTTATAAAAATGTGCGTTTCAACATGGTCTTATGTTTTCTATAAAATTAGCTAGATAGCAACTGCGAGAATTAGTACCTATTAGTGGATTATTCAGCGGTTTACTATATTTTATCATATAAATGGAACGTTTATTATAAAGTTGAAAATAAAGTTTCAATATATACGTACTTTTTATTCAGAGTCAACAGATTATACTGGCTTATTTTACAATAAAATTCCATATAGGTACTTCATTTTAAACCTTCATAGATATTTAGTGTTTTAGTGCAATTGCATTGATAATATTGGGATGACGTCGAATTTTATAAATATAATAAAGAGTTAAAGTTTCACTACCTACATATATATATATAAATATATATATATATAATATATATATATATATAGTAAATTACTGTTTAATTATTAATTAACATATATATTACAACATTTTTCTTAGGTCGTATTCTTTTTTGTCCGGTGGCTGTTTGTCCGGTACAAATCTTGCAATCGATTTTTAACTAACTTTCCGACTAGCTAGACATTTGAAACTTTTAGAATATATCAGAACACGTTGCCAATGCATTTTTTTAGCCATCTTTAAGTAGAATTGAATTCATTTTTATTTAATTCTGTTTTGTGTGAAAAGTTATTTCGATACCATTATTGGTTGCTAAGGGATCCTAGCAAATAAATTATTAAATAATATATACTTACTTTACTATGGACATCAATATGAAATGACATTTCATTATTCAGTATTTCTATCAAGTACAAATTTTTTTGATCGTTTATATGATCAAGTCAAGTTTATATGATTCAACAGAAAATTTAAAAACATTGTATATAAAAAGTTCTGTTTATCTTGTAATTATTTTAAATACGTGCGGTATTCTTTCGGAATATAATATGAGACTTGAAATCTTTTGGAATTCTTTCTTTTTTTTCAACGATCATAATATGTTAAAATTAGTAAGATGTATCACACAGGTCATTCTTAGGAGTGTGAAAGCTCAAATTAAAATTTTGCTGAAAAATATTTCTATATAAATATAATTTTTCAGGTAGGTACCCACTTCTTTTATTATTAACTTAACTTAACTATATTATTAAATAATATATAAGTGCGTTACTCTGGAAATCAATATGAAATGACATTATTCATTCAGTATTTCTATCAAGTACCTACAAATTTTTTTGATCGTTTAAGCTAGTCGAGTTTATAAGATTCAACAAAAAAATTAAAAACGTTGTAAATAAAAAGTTCTTTTTGTAATTATTTATATATATAAATCAATAAATAACATAATTTTGAACATCTCAGAAACATTCATATTCGAAAAAAATCATGAAACAGGGTTGGACAGAGTGTGTTGTGTACACACCCGCGAAACTTTCGTCAGTTGTTGTGCGCACACCCGCGAAGGTTTATGAATTAGTATAACCATCTTCTTCTTCATTCTATCTTCTTTTATTCGTATGGTTTCTATACCATTCATCCGATTGCGATGAAATTTTGGTGAGTTGTTATGCGCACACCCGCAAAGGTTTCTGAATTAGTACAACCATCCTCTTCTTCTTATTTTATTCTATCATCTTCCATTTGTATGCATTCCTATACCATTCGTCCGATTGCGATGTAACTTTGGTGAGTTGGGCGCACTCCCACAAAGGTTTCTGAATTAGTACAACCATCTTCTTCTTATATTCGCGTGCATTCCTATACCATTCGTCCGATTGCAATGAAACTTTTGTGAATTGCTGTGCGCACGCCCGCAAAGGTTTCTGAATCTTCTTCTTCTATTATATCTTCTATTCGTATGCGTTCCTATACAAAATTTGGAAAATCCATGCTTCTCACATGGACAGCTGTATGTGGCCTGCTCACGCGTTGGAATTCGTTTACGCACCAGACACAAAAACAAAAAATATTGTGTATCCAAAAGCACTTCAATGGACAGAATTAAAACACAAACAATTTCTTTCTTTGAGTGGCATTGCAACGCATGCCGTGTACTTGCTAGTATAATATAATGTATGTTGTACCATAAATTTACTAAAACACAAAAACAAAT
Organism: Rhyacophila brunnea; assembly: GCF_057557595.1. NCBI lineage: Eukaryota > Metazoa > Arthropoda > Insecta > Trichoptera > Rhyacophilidae > Rhyacophila > Rhyacophila brunnea. Next base: position 659,568 of record NW_028233361.1, read on the forward strand.
TATATTATCAGCTGTTGTCAGTGGTAACGTAGTAGTTATTTTTTTTTCTAGATGACAATAATTATATTAAAACCAGCATTTATACAACGTACCTAGATATAGTCCAGTCAATAAATATATGAATCCATCTTTTGAGCACTGATTGACTGGACTAACAAGGCTTTGCAATCACTTACCAGTCGGGTCGCAAATTTCCTAAAATTGCAAATCACTGCATGTCTGCTCGTGATGATGTTGGCTTTTATCTGATATTAATAATTATTATATGAAACACTTCACAAAAGCTCTATTTTTTGGTGGAAATTAACTTATTTTTTACATGAATTTGGATAATCCTATGTTATGCACCTGGGCTTTGAGGTGCCACCAAAATAGATTGTTATAATATAAAAGTAGGTACCTGTATACTATCGAAAAACATTTTTTTTAGAATAAGCTTACAGACTATTATTATACTTGGTTTGGGGTATTAAATATTCCATATATAGCTATCAAACTCGGCAGCCATGTTGAGTTCGTCAAATATTTTTTTTTTTTTGGGCAATAGCTATTGCAATCAATATTCTTTGGGGAATTATTCATTTGCCTTATTTTCCGATAACATTGAGATAGAAAACTGAAATTCTAGAAAATAATATATTATTGGGTTTCCAAAACAAACAGTTAAATAACAATATTGCAGGAATTGGATACTTGTCGATTAAATGCCTTTTTTCCAAAACCCTTACCTTTCAAATATTGGTATCCCTGATATCGAAACATTGGCAATCATAAAAATGGGAAGACGTATGTTGGGCAATTGCTATTTATTACGCGTTGAGATAGGAGGTTAATTTAAAATAAAAATATTTTCTGAAGTTTCCTTAAAAAAGCTGAATAACGATTACGAAAATTGAGTAGTGTTATCGTTAGTCACCGATCTCCTAAAATCTAAATTAAAGTCATATTGGACGCATTAAATCTATGGTAATATTTATCTTACTGCAAGCAAACTGAGATAAGAGGCTGCTTGGTTTTCTCGTTTATCTCCTCGATATTCCTAAAGTCGTACCACCGTATATCCAAGTCTCGAAGCTCAGTATACGGTTGCCTTCGTAAGGTGCCATGATTCGCTACCATAGACCAGCATCGTCAAAACACAAGAGTCAACTAGGCAGCATTTGGTTTTAATCAAGTAGGTAGAGTCGTGAGTCCCAGACACTCCTCATAGAGTTTAATGTTGCTCCAGTGATTGCCATTCAGATAGCGAGTTCTGTTTGCAAAATGTCATCTTCCTTGATGTGTATCCCGAGATATTCAAAGATATTGACACTCCCGATGTTTTTTTTCAGTCGCTAATCAGAGAGAAATCTGGAGCAAGACAGGTGATATTGCACAAAACGTTGGTTTTCTTTTGGTTGATTTCCAAACCAACGTGAGATGAATTCAGCGCTCGAAATAGAAAACTTTACGAACCGGAGCGCTCGATAATTTTACAATAATATTAACATATTTATCTAATTTTATATGTAATTTATAAAGATAAGTGTTGTGTGGTGATAAGTGGCCTAAAATTGAAGTAGATGCTTCACATCGCCAATGTAGGGCCACGTGATACGCCCAATCAAGACCGAGTGTGGTGCGTGGCGGGTTTTGGTTTGGAGGGATTAATTTCAATGTTGAATAGGGCAGCGTCATCGGCATATTCCAGATCGTAAACGTCTATCTATACATGGATTTTGTTTAAATAATCTCCTTTTACTTATAAAAATAATATGTAGGTATACAAAATTCGTGCAAAAGAGTAAATACAACGTAATATAATAGAAGTTGTCTTGTCTCATCGAACTCATACAAGTTGAGCATGTCGATATCTGATTTCTGTCCAGAAACATAATTTAATACGAATTATTTTATCGCCTATTATTCTAAATAATGTCATATTTGAACATCCCAAATTCAAAATTGTACCCGTCCAATGTTTTTTTTAATAAAAAATAACCTGGTATTTTTAAAATTCTGATATACCTACATCGGGTCTCAATAGATATTAACATAAAAAAAACTTAAATAATCAGAGTTGCGATTTTCGCACAACGTCGCAATAGTATTAAACTAGTATTTAATACTATGCAAAAGTATACTGCCTACTTATTTATTATTGTTATGTGCTTTTAATTTTTGGAAAACCTAAAGGTTCATAAAACTAAAACTACATCGTTGCCATAATTTTGGAGTCAAGTCAAGTCCGGACTTTTTAAGCGTTTTAATACTTAATAAATTATATTATACTACTTAGAATTTTGGTATTGTATGACTGCAACAATGGTCAATTTGATATAAATAAAAAATCAAGTTTATATTCAATTTTATGGATAAATCAATGTTTTTAAATCCTTTTGATGCAATACAATTATTTTATTATTAAATAATTAACAACGCAAAATTTCATTAGAATTTATTTCATGTATAATCAATTTTCCATCGCATAATAGACTTAATTTGTTTGGAAATGTTTAAGAGCTTAGTGTGAGTGCAATTATTTATCTCTGAAATATAAAAAAAAATATTATGAATTAATAAAAATTCTTCCTATAGAGCTCGAAAGAGCTTACGTATTCAATTAAATTTTTATATGAAATAATAATATGAATTTATTCAACGTATGCACATTTTAATACCGTTTTTAAATTGTATGTTTATTTTTTATTTAATTATTGCTCATGAAATGTGCTCGATTTGTCGTTATATTGAGCGTAGGTACCGATGGACAACTGCAATACTGGCTTTAAGCTTCTGATATGCATATCTACTCATGGTAGGCACAGAACTTGCAGTGCCGCAGGCGAAAAAATTTCATTTCTAAAAGGCAATCTGTAAAAAATTCTATTATTTTTTTCTTTATTTTTCTGCTGGCCATAAACAGTGCCTATTGTTATGCTTTCTCTACCCGCTACTTGACGTCACTGCTTTGTACTTATAATAATGTTTCATTTAGATCGATTAGTTGGTTAATTTATTCGTAACAACAATATATCCACGGATCCTAAAATTTTGGATAGCAAAACCCGAGTCGAAAACGTGACTCCGATGAAAGAGTACAAAAGTATTATTAGTTTATAACGCCTGATATTAACGTGCATTCAAATAGTTGTAGATCAGTGGTGCACAAACGCAGCCCAAAGTGACATTTGTTTTGGCCCACAATAACAAGTACTTCATCACCAAATTTTTCATTGAACATGATAAAAATTATGCAGTAGCAACGGCATATAATCTGAATTGTCACTGATAGAAAACTTAATGCTATTTTTTATTATTTAATAGATATGATAACATTTTCACGGGTATAGATTTGCAACCGAAATCCATCTTTTTACAATGAGTCACACGTCTGTGGTGCAGGTGCAGTCTATTTTTAGATTATTATTTTCAAATTAGGTCAATAATTATTATAAAGCAATCATTATTCATAAGATGTTTATCACACTTGAATGGTCAAAGACATAGCTTATAATTAGTCTCTTTAAAATCATCTTCAAATGTGTTAATCTTGCCGATTTTTTGAAGAATAAAATGCCCAATTCTTGTCAAATTTGGGATCACAGAGATTATCAATATAATTTTTTATTGTGAATATTTTACAAAACTTATCTCGTAATAAATTATACTAATGATTTTATAAATGCGTTTAAAAATTAATAAATGTAAAAAATCTTAACACCACTGCACAGTTATGTACCGAAATATGACTATATTCTAAAACATTAGAGCGAGAGGTTTAAAAGAATACTATTTTATGTAACAAAAATACTTTATGCAGTCATCATATGTTTAAAATAACTATAAAGGATAATAAGGCTTCAAAATTATATAAATAGATTATCTACAACGTTTAAGGAGTGTCCAGGATCATGGTTTGAAAATACAATAAAAACTCAATTTTGACCTACAACGAGCACGTGGGCCGTTAAGTTAAAAAAAATCCTCTTCGGCGCACGGCTCGTTGTCACATACGCGCTGCACGAGTCTTGACAACTGAAGTTATCCAATTTACTTGTAGCGTGTTTGTTCTTATTATTTTATAGTTTATACAATTTATAATTGCACATCACATCAACAATCCTGAGTTGGACGCTAGATTCTTTACAGTGTTTAGCCTGCATTTGTTTCATTCTTGACAATATGCTTTAATATTATGATAGACGACAGTTCGAGTCTCTCTTGGTACCTACATATATATTTCAAACATATTTTTTCTAATAAATAGTTATTTACATGTCCAACTTCAAATAGGCAGTGATATAATATCTCCAATTATAACTGGCAGCAATCTACCACACTCTCATAATATCGTCATTCTTCAACTTGAACAAATGTGTTATATTTGACTAAGTACAATTATTACAACACTTGTATATCACCATCACAAAGAAATACTTCATTTCACATTCGTCGTGAAAGTTTTGATCTTCTTTTGGCATTGCACTAATTGACAAACTATTCTTATACTGTGCAAAGAGTCTACTGGTTGACGTTGAGGGGAAACTAGGCTTCAGTTTAAAGCGTGGGGATTCAAATCCTCTCTTTCTCTCACTCATGAGGCTGGCCATTATTGATACAATATGGATCAGCTGATGCGACGAAGTCACGCGGGCGTAATATTAAAACGACCTTCACGCTTCGCGTAAGCTGGTTAATAAAATAGCCGTATAAATTGTTAATGCCTCTCCTTCGAAATCTCAATGAAATCATATTATTTTACATATTACAAGTTATTGTATACGTTCTTAACATATTCCTATATTGCGATGGACGTGTTGGACATGCCTGGCATGAGGTGTTCTAAATCATGAATCTCAATAACAAATGCTGCACTCTACTATCTTGTGTATTATTCATTGAAGAAAAAATATTATTTCTTAAAAATAAGTATAATATGTCAATTGACAGCATATTATTTTCTATATCAGTGGTAACAAGCCTATGGCACGCGAGATGATTTTTCATAGCACGTGTTTGAAGAGAAAAAAATACATATAATGATAATAAATGACAGATAGAGTCTGTCTTCTATAAGCTGGCATGCGGTTTCCCCCCCGCTTCAGTATTCAGCACTGCATTCCCTCCCATTGAAAACTTGCAAAGTCGAACGCGATGACACAATGCTTTCCGTCTGCAAATGACCCGACGGGAACGCCAGCTTATAGAATACAAACTCTAGCATTGTATAGAAAATAGCAGGCAAATACTCTTCAAGCATTACGTTTCATGTACATGCAGAGGTTGGTCCTTAAGATGTATACGTCACATATATTCTAACCTAACCTTACCTAACGTCATCAGGCAGCGGGGGATGCCACGTCACGGACCTTTAATTTTGATCGATTTACAATGCTTGAGACTACTGTAACGACAGAATTCCTTGGAGAAATTCTGGTGTCAATTTGTGCGTAAAGAACCAAACTAATTAATACATGAAAAAATTCATTCCCACCTACAAAAAAATAATGCACCAAATAAGAAGCAAAAACTTGGTGGTAGTAGTAGTAGAGCAAAGACAGTTTCAAAATTGGTGGACTATGTATGGCGTAATTGAAGAAAGTGATAAAACTATAGTTATGTGTGCTATGTTCTGAGAGTGGTATCTAGAACATTATCATTTTTTTAAATAAGTTTTTAAAAACTATTTTTCCCCATAAAAATTGCTCGGCACGTCGAGACAGTCGAAAAATATTATTTTGGAAATTAAGGCACGCGTACGTAAAAAGGTTCGCCAACCCTACTCTACATGTACGAGACGACTCCACGACTAATTAATAACTAACTTTAATAATATGCTTGCCATCGTGGTACCTACATCAACAATACTGCATCACATTCTATCACTGGGCGCCCCTTCAACTATATCTAATTTTTTGTAAAAACTATCGAAGATCCCTCAAGATATGCTATGTTTTTACTTTTTAGAGATTATAATTAAGAGTAAAAATAAATGCTAGGTATCTAGATATTTTCTTTGTACAATAGTTGAAAAACATCAATTGAAAGAGGAAAGAGGAATCAGCAAAAAGAAAGAATGCTGGTGACGTTTTTTACTTGAACTGGAGTTGATTGATCTAGTTACGATTGAGGAAATACTGACAATCATTATGCTCTAACGCACAGGTTCTCAAACTTATTTTGACCACCGTCCACTTTGAGATTTAAAAAAAATCTAGGGCCCCCCATATTTTTAAGTCACCTTTTTACATTACCGTCTGTTGCATATCTTAAGAACAGTTATTGCAACTATAATTTTTAAACATGCATTATTATATGGATAGGATATAATAGGGTGTGGCCCATTTCCTATTTCTGAGATCAAAGAATGTTTCAATGAGAGGAAATAAAACGCATACATACTTAATCATATTTAGAAGTATTTTTATTAACATTAAAGAAAGCTTTGAATTTAAAACTTATCTAATGTGAAGGACGAGTCTGATGCATTTCGACGAGCTTGTTAATATCGGGCTCGAATTCACTTAAAAACAGCCGTAAGTCGCCGCGTTCAGTAACTTTCAGCTGATATTTTCCACTTCACACAAGTACGACGATTTGAATGCTATCAGAAATCGTTGAACAACCGACCATAACCCAGGGTACAGTTGAGAGATTCGCTTCTGCAGCCAAAATTTTTGGTAGTCATTCTTGAATTTAATTTTTAATTCTTCGTTTGTTGTGAGTTCTATTAGTTCTTCTAATCTAGGATTTTTATATATATAATTTGTTTGCCGTCGCCTCTCTAGATTTTCTTAATGCCCCCTTATTTTTTTTGAGCTTGCTACTGCCCCCCTGAAAGTCTCCAGCGCCCACAAGGGAGTGTTATCGCCCACTTGCGAAAGACTGCTCTAACGTTTAAATATCTCCGCCATTCTACTTTAAGTACCAAAGGATTGGCACGATTTATATCGTTTTTATACTGGATAGTACATCATAGCCTACTTAAAGTTGAACAAAATCAGTTATCAATTATTATAAAATTACAATAAACATTAAACACAATAGCAAGGAAAGGTAAATCAATGCTGTCTCAAAATTTGCTACCTAAATAGCATACCGACATTTCGTTATACGTATATATCAAGGATATTTTTCATGTAGGTCACCTACAAATAAATAATATCAATGATTGCTGCAGTTTGCAGTTTTAAAAACGACGACTGTATCTCTATTCATTGAATTAATATAATGTGAGGTTTGGCGTTTGTGAACAATTTTGAATTCTCAAAATCGTCATATTATTATTATGTCATGTTGAACGCAAAGTATGACCCCAATCTATGACGAGAGCGTTTTAACGATTAGTTTACATATTATTATAATACTCGTATTATAATTTAAACTTTTTTCCTTTCATGTTGTTAACTGTCAATACTTGGTACCTTCTAAATCTTTCTTTTCTTCTTAGTGATATAACCCTATGTGGGTCTTGGTCTCCTTCAGTATCTGCCTCTATCAAGGTATGTTCAAATCATCCGTTTCCCTCCAGTTTAGAACGCCCAAAGTCTTCAAATCGGTTTCGACACTATCCTTCCATATGGTGTGAGGTCGACCAGGTTATAGTTTGCCTTTCGGATTTCCGAATGTCAGTTTCTTTGTCACGCGTGACTTGTAAGCCCAGCCATCTAGACGCCCCAATTTGATGGACTGTACAATGTGCAGGCCCCCATAATACAAAGCGTTGGTACGGCTTGTAACTGTTTTTTCATCTTCTGTGTGTCATTGATGGGTCCAAACATACCACGCAGCACACTCCATTCAAATGACCCCAACACTCTTTCTATGTTTTTAGTCAAGCATCAAGTTTCCGAACTTTACGCCATGACTATTGTTTTTTTTTAGTGTTTCGTACGAGATTCGAATTCCATGTGTCATTTCAATGTCCTGAAACGTGGCACCTTCATTAGACCGAAGCCACATTTTTATTCCCTAGCACAATAATAATTCATATTTTAAGTTTGATTTCTAGACTACTCTCACTCTTAATAGAGAGCTCCAGGTACACGAAATTTTTGATCCAATCAAAAGAGCTGTCATCCGTCTTGAAAGTGGGTATCATCATAATTAAGGTCTGACCGGCCCTCTTGCTATAACCATATATTTGGGTTTCTCATTAGTGTACACAACACAAATTTATATTATAATATATATTAATTTATTAAATTTTGTTAAACCAATTGTTATAAATATGAATACCTTAGACTTATGTGGCTTGATACCAGTAGCGAAGGGTGAAGGTAGGCTGTTAATATCCGCCATAAATAGGGCATACTATTTATTTTTAAATTAATAATTGTTTTAAATATGAATATGGTAGACTGGTGTGGGTTGACACCAGTAGCGATGGGTGGAGGTAGGCTGTTAATATCCACGATAAATAGCGCAAGTTAAATTTTGTTAAACCAATAATTGCTCTAAATATGAATACGGTAGAGTGATGTGGGTTGACACCATTAGCGAAGGGTGGAGGTAGACTGTAAAATCCACCATAAATAGTGCATACTAAATTCTGTTAAACTAATAACTGTTATAAATATGAATATGGTCGACGGATATGGGTTGACACCATTAGCGAAGGGTGGAGGTAGGCTGTTAATATCCGCCATAAATATCGCATATTAATTTTCTTTAACTAATTGTAAGTTGTAGTGTAGCGAAGGTTGGAGGTAGGCTGTTAAAATCCTCCATAAATAGTGCACACCAGTAGCGATGGGTGGAGGTAGGCTTAAAATCCACTATAAATAGTGCACACTGAATTTTGTTAAACTAAATATATGTAAATAGTGCACATTAAATTTTGTTAAATAATTGTTCTTAATATAAATAGGGTACACTGATGTGGCTTGACGCCAGTAGCGAAGGGTGGAGGTAGGCTGTAAAATCCACAATCAACAGTGCACACTAAATTCTGTTAAACTAATAACTGTTATAAATATGAATATGGTCGACGGATATGGGTTAACACCATTAGCTAAGGGTGGAGGTAGGCTGTTAATATCCGCCATAAATAGCGCATATTAATTTTTCTTAAACTAATTGTTAGTTGTAGAGTAGCGAAGGTTGGAGGTAGGCTGTTAATATCCACTATAAATAGCGCACATTAAATTTTGTTAAACCAATAATTGCTCTAAATATGAATACGGTAGACTGATATGGGTTGACACCATTAGCGAAGGGTGGAGGTGGACTGTTAAAATCCACTTTAAATAGTGCACACTGAATTTTGTTAAACTAAATATTTATGTAAATAGTGCACATTAAATTTTGTTAAATAATTGTTCTTAATATAAATAAGGTAGACTGATGTGGCTTGACGCCAGTAGCGGAGGGTGGAGGTAGACTGTTAAAATCCACCATAAATAGTGCACACTAGTAGCGATGGGTGTAGGAATGCTACTAAAATCCTCCATAAATAATGCACACTTAATTCGGTTAAACTATTAACTGTTATAAATATGAATACGGTAGACTGATATGGGTTGACACCACAGAAAATTATTTCTGAGTTCCCTGGTTGACACCATTAGCGAAGGGTGGAGGTAGACTGTTAAAATCCACTATAAATAGTGCACACTGAATTTTGTTAAACTAAATATATGTAAAATAGGGTAGATTGATGTGGCTTGACGCCAGTAGCGAAGGGTGGAGTTAGGCTGTAAAATCCACCATAAACAGTGCACACTAAATTCTGGTAAACTAATAACTGTTATAAATATGAATATGGTCGACGGATATGGGTTGACACCATTAGCGAAGGGTGGAGGTAGGCTGTTAATATCCGCCATAAATAGCGCATATTAATTTTTCTTAAACTAATTATTAGTTGTAGTGTAGCGAAGGTTGGAGGTAGGCTGTTAATATCCACCATAAATAGGGCACATTAAATTTTGTTAAACCAATAATTGCTCTAAATATGAATACGGTATAGTGATGTGGGTTGACACCAGTAGCGAAGGGTGAAAGTAGGCTGTTAATTTCCGCCATAAATAGGGCATATTAATTTTTGTTAAACTAATAACTGTTCTAAATATGAATAAGGTATACTGATATGGGTTGACACCATTAGCGAAGAGTGGTAGTAGGCTGTTAAAATCCACCATAAATAGTGCACACTTAATTCGGTTAAACTATTAACTGTTATAAATATGAATACGGTAGACTGATATAGGGTGGAGGTAGACTGTTAAAATCCACTTTTAATAGTGCACACTGAATTTTGTTAAACTAAATATATGTAAATACTAAATAGTGCACATTAAATTTTGTTAAATAATTGTTCTTAATATAAATAAGGTAGACTGATGTGGCTTGACGCCTGTAGCGGAGGGTGGAGGTAGACCAGGGGGGGGCAAACTTTTTGGGTGGAGGGCCAAATTCAAGAATTCAAAATGAGCGGCGGGCCGCAAGTAAAATACCATTTTTAGATATACACTATTTATTATCACGAAAAATAAACATTACAAAAAAAATAATGAGAAGAATGAAACTGTTGTACTTTTTTTTTAAATTTAGGTGTTAATTTTGTAGTTGATATTCTCAAAACTGCTTGTAATTGGGCATCGGAGATATTTGATCGTAAAGAATTTTGATTGAGGTTCATGATCGAAAATTTTTGTTCACATATATAGGTTTATCCAAAAATAAATCTTTAAGTTGGTCGAATTTGTCTGATTTAAGGGCATTGTAAAATTTGGAGATTTCTTCACGACGATGCAATTCTCTTAAATCAGTGTCACACTGCAGATCAATCATCTCAAGTTGTAGCTCTGCCGGTACATTATTAATATCTATTGAAAATGGATCGCGTACTATTGCTAAACTTGTCTCAATTTTTCGGAAGTCACCAAATCTTTGTGAAAAATTGTCATTCAGAGCTTTAATAATTTTACCATACTCTTCAAATTTATATTCTGGTATATTCAGCAACTTCAAAGTTGGAAAGTGGTCCACGTTGTTATTCGATATTTTGTCGAAGGAATAACTTGAGTTTTAATTGAAATCCATTCAAACTTTTTACCATATCATGGGCATATATTTTTTTCCTTGCAACGCGGAGTTAAAAGTATTTAAATGTGTCACGATGTTCAACGTAGAAAATAGTGGTTACATAGTGTGAGACGAGACGCAAGGAAGACGTACTGAGATAATACAATTACGAAACAACAAATTCTTCAAATTTTAATCTATTGTCAATATTTTTTTAAAAATTATAAAAAAGTTATTCGTAATCAGAAGTACAATTAATGATGGCGGGCCGCAAAAAAATACCCGGCGGGCCCCAGTTTGCCCTCCCCTGAGGTAGACTGTTAAAATCCACCATAAATAGTGCACACTAGTAGCGATGGGTGTAGGAATGCTACTAAAATCCTCCATAAATAATGCACACTAAATTTTGTTAAACTAATTATTCTAAATATAAATAGGGAAGTGGCGCGAACTTATGCTTGCCCTGTGCCCCAATGTTGGGACATGTCAGGGTGGAATAAGAAGAAGAAATAGGGTTGACTGAAGTAGTTTGACACCAGTAGCGAAGGGTGGAGGTATGCTGTTAAAATCCGCTATAAATAGTGCACACTAAATTTTGTTCACCTAATTGTTCTTAATATAAATTAGATAGACTGATGATGGTTGATGTCAGTACCGAAGTGTGGAGGTAAGCTGTTAACATCCACCATAAATAGTACACACTAAATATTGTTAAACTAATTGTTCTAAATATAAATAGGGTAGGCCTATATGGGTTGACACTAGTGCGAAGAGTGGAGGTAGGTTGTTAAGATTCAACGTAAATAATGCACAGTAAAATTTGTCAGTGAAACTTATCTGTTTTAAAAATTTAACTAAGAATACAATTTGCAGATGGAGGGAAACCATAATAGTTTAGGTATGGTCTGGGAGATCCGAAAAAAATATTGCACACATTTTCAGTTATATTTACTATTTGTTTTCGTAGAATTCAGAATACATATTAGCAGGGCTCGAAATGGACCGGAACGCACCAGAGCGCCGTTCCTGTTCGTGAAATCGCTAAAAGTATCGCTCCGTCTCGTGGAATAAATAATTTGACCGTCTGAGCTGGATAGGCCATATAATAGAAAATCTAACACACTTATTTTTATGAAAAAAAAACAGAAACTTTACAATGTAAAAATCTTCAGAAAACTGTCGAGCGCTCTGGTTCGTAAATTTTTCCATTTCGAGCGCTGCATATTAGGAACAGATGGTGTTGGTTAGCTCATTTCAATCAGGTTTAATTCATTACACCCTGCCTAAACTAAACCATAATCGATAAAAAATATTCTTCTATCTATAAAATAGGTAAGTATCTAAAATTATGTATAGTTAAATTTTATATGTCTTATGGATAAACTAATATTTTCTACTATAACCTACTATGGCTTGGATTAGGTAAGGCTTAATTAAATTTTAAAAACTAACCAACACTGTCTACACGTTGTTTTAGTTCAATGAATACAAATACGTTTGACTGGCAAAGTTTAGTCTTAACTATTTATGTCGGATCTTAACAGTATACTTCCACTCTTCACCACCGGTGTATTATCAGAATATGTTTAAGTTGTACATATACTACGTACCAATCTATAAAGTTTAAAACGTCAATCATATCCAAAATGAATTAAATAAATGCAGTTATCCAGATATTTCTATATAATTAACGTGTTATTTAAATGTGGTAATTAAAGGGTAATTAAAAGTTCAGCAGTGATTGTGTTTGGTGTTTTGGTGACCCCGAGTTGTTGGAGCGATTGTCTATCAAAAAGTGGACCCAATCAATTCAAATGTTTGTTAATACAACGAAAATACAAAATGGGTTGGGCGAATGGCTAACAAGTTAAAACCATTCTTCGTAAAAGGTCTGTTAATGTAATATCCATTCTGTTTAGCCCAATGTGTTGCGGTTTGGAGCAAAAATGTTATTTATTTTAGCTACCTACTCTATTTCGTTTACTAAGTAACACATACATACTTTATAAATATGCGCGTTTCATTTACTTTAGGAAATTAAATGCATATTATGATACATAATGTAACTGTAAATTAGAGCTGAAACTCTGTAAATCACATATTCAATATTTTCCAGGAGAGCAGTTTTAACCAAAAACAAATCAATCAACAAAACAAAAAAATCAGTCTAATGTTTAAAAATGAAACTTTTCAGATATCTCTGATTATTTTGCTAAATTAGTAAATTGTAAAGGCCATTCGAGGTAAGACTTTTTTAAATTATGTAATTCATAATTGAGAAATTATCTTCAGCTGCTCTAAGCTGTCTTTTGTATTATTTCTATACTATAGACTTGGGCTTTTGAATATGTAATAAAACGATAAAATAATATCAATTAAAATTATATTTTTGTAATAATAATCATCATAGGTATATTTTAAGCCATTCTACACAATGCAAATATAAAAATAAGTAATAAAAAATAACAAAAAACTTGTGTAATATTGTATAAATTTGATTTGCAGAAATTTTTTGCATTATAAAGTTTAGGTATAGGACATATTATTGTATTGTGCTTTCAACCAAAAGGTTTTGTCTCCACGGACATAATATCAGATATCGGATTATAATATTTTATTCAATAAAAATACTTCACTCAAGAGGTGTGAAATCATCAATACTGGGAACAATATCAACGTACCTATTGGGAATTTATTAGCTTTCTTTTGTAGAAACTTTAACTATTGCTTAGCAGTGGTATTGGCAAACACTTTTTATAAATCCATCGATTCATGTTCATGTGAATTAAGCATAGTAATCCATTAGTAATGTTGAGAGATGGTGTCAAAGGAGAAATATTTTCTGTAAGTGCAAGTTATCAGTTGACGTAAAAACAAGCTTTAGTATTATAAAACAAAAAAATAAATATGAGTTCGGACTACATAGAATCCGATAATTCTTTTCAGTATATTGCAATGAGCAATGTAGTCTTGTCATTCAAATCGCTAGTCTGCATCGAAGTTGAGATGCTAGCTACAAATTTAATTCACCATTCACCACTATAGAAAGACAAAGGTGTATGATATTATATAATATAGAATCAAACCTTGATTAATCAAACTTGTATAACATAGTAAACCATCCTTATTGATTAGTTCATGAAGTTTTTTTTTTTTTTTTTCTTTATTTGGAAGCAATTGAGCTCTTCTCTGAATGGAAGGCTATTCTGCTTTACAATGGTTTACAAAAGTATACATACATTTTTTTTTTAACGACAGGCATAAATAGTTACATTATTAATGATACAGAATTACATTTTTGTTACACTATACACTAGACATTTACGTTACATTTTTGGAGAAATTCATTTACAATTTTCATAACTGAAATATTTGGTTTTGCCAGGAACGAATTAATCGTAAAAGGAGGGTATAACCTGCATTTCCCCAACTTATTCAATAACACTTCTCTCTCCTGGTCATAGGCATCACATTGCCAGACAATGTGGTTAAGATCTTAAGTGGGATGTCCACACTGACACTGAGGGCTATCTACCACTTTAATTTTGTACAATGATTCGTTGAGACTGTAATGCCCTGACCTGCTTCTAGCTATTGTCACTATTACATCTCGCTTTATTTTACAATGTTTACTAAACCAAGTTTTAGGAGATCTACTATAAAAGTTTTGATAGTAGTGTGTTCCCTTTTCTTTCCCAAGATTTTCTAAATATTTACCGTTATTTTCGCTCATTGTTTGTTTAAACTGGGCTTTAAAATCTGTGTATGGAATTCTTATATTTTTTGATGGGTATTTTACAGATTTTTTTGCCAATTGATCCGCAATTTCATTGCCATTAATTCCTTTATGTGCTGGAATCCAGTATATCTGTATATTTGTACCGTGTTCGTTACTATTGCTAAATTTGGAAATGTTGGTTCTAATATAGTTCATGAAGTATTACACCATTTTTGTTAGGTTGGTTATTAGTATTAGCATTATCTGTAAACAAAATTTAGGAGCATGATAATACAATATAACTACAATTTAATATATGATTTGTTGTCAATAAAGGAATGATTGAAAATGTATGAATTTTTGGCGATAACTTACCTTTATTAAGTTTTTCCCTCACTTCCCGAATAAGGTATGCCCTTCTTGAAAGAATATTATTTGACACTGGCAAAGGGTGGAGGCAGGCTGTTAAAATCCGACATAAATAGTGGACACTAAGCTTTGCCAGCCATACGAAAGAATTTGTTTCCATTAATTGTCAGATAGTGATAGTTAGTTTTTAAAAAAAATAATTATACCCTGCGTAAACCAAGCTAAATAATATTTGATTGTTGTTTAATTTTTAAACCTTAAACAGACTACAATATTCGACGAGGCGGGTGTTGCCAAAAACGCCGTCCAAGTGTCACTTCAGCATTCCTAATCTATTTAAAAATACTCCCTCGCATTCGGAGTAAAACTCCGTATATTGGACTTCCGCACTTTTGCAACAATCTTTTTGCTATAGCTCAAAGCAAAAATGACTTAAAATGGACATCCACTCTTTCGGGTCTAAAGTATAAATTGGTCTACCGTCGTTTAAGAAGTATGTATTTCGAAAACTATGTGACATTGGACTCCCAAAATTTCAGCATTAAAAGAACGTGAATACACATTTAAATCTGCAATTTACCTAAAAACGATAAAATTTTTATTTCCGCACTTTCAACACTAATATTGAAAAAAAATATATTATTTATCACATGTTTATTGACTGCTTTTTGTTTTGCGTATTTCAGGTTTTCATTTTAGACCTAAGCCTAATTCTGAAAAATGTTTTTTTTTAAATTTCTATAGGTATCGCTTAAACTTTGTAGTGGTTTTGTAAGCGGATATTAAAATCTATTCATAGTTAGCTTAATTGATACTAATGTAGTAAAGGACAACCCGGTCAATGATGAGAATATCGTAATAGATCTTTGGGTTTCCCCCGTGTGTACTTCTTCCTTCTTTCCTCGACGTTTCGGGCTCATTGCAGAGGCCATTATCATGCATTATCTACAATGAGCCCTAAAAGTCGAGGAAAAAAGGAAGAAGTACACACGGTGGAAACCCAAAAATCTATTACGATAAAAAAACAACCATGAAAGTCTCAAACATTAATGATGAGAATAATTTACAGTTTATCAATTATTAGAACCTTCTTAACTGTATCCATTTCTCGAATAACAATTAATTACAATTATTTACACTATTTCCAAAATACTTTTAAATTATGTCTATATATTAAACCCAAAAACATTTTATTTGTACTAGTTTAAAGCCAAAACCCTTATGTATTGCATTTTTTATTAGCTAGGATCATTATTTTCCTCAATCCATGGTTCAAAGCCATTCGCAGCGTGCGGATGACTTAGTATAGTCAGACATAGGTATTTACTTATAAATATTATCAATTCAAAATACCAATATAGTATACACAAGGAATTGTAAATATAATGTAATTACTATTTATTTACAATATAATATATTAGTGTTTTAATTTCGGTTAACCTACAATATTCATGTCGAATAATTATACGTTATTGTACCTACTTATGATGATGAAATTATATTTTTTAATCAATATAGAATACACACAAGGTTTTTTATTATAGAAATAACATTATTTTGAAAAATCTCAGAAACATACACGTTAGAAAAAAATCGTAGCATACAAAGGGTTACGGCAAGAAATCTGCAATTCGGTCGGGAAATCCCTTTTGTCTTTTTCAAATGCTATTTTATCACGGTGAACTCCCGTACGCGCGTTTTATAATTACTTTATTTATAACATAATAGATTTAAGCAATGGCAAAAAACTCGTATCACAATAAAAGACTTTTATAAATATTATAAACTCGTATCCTGAGTTAGGTGTTTGTAAGTATACAGAATACTGAACTCAGACAGATGATTATACAGAAGCACTTTCTCGTCAAGATACGTGTTTACTGCAGTAATATTGTGGAATGACTCACAGTAAATTTGCAAAGCATTCTCGTATCTCCGTCAATATGACTGATCGGTCGAAAGTTTAGTGCGATAGATTGAAGAAACATAACATTTTTTTCAGAAAAATATCTGTAACTATTCTAAATGGATATTTCATAGAAGAAAATTTATTTCTGAATTAAAAACTGAGTGAATAAAGTTTTTATTTGCCTCTCCTGAAAAGTTGTGTTTTTTGAGATACGTGTTTGTGGAAAATTAACGACAATATAGATATTAGATCTATTAGGACGTTAGGCAGGTAGGTACATGATTATTATTCTAACTCGAAATATGACGCCGTATCAAGGCGCTGAAACAACCTCGCCGAACTTCAAAACCAATGATAATGATTAATGATACTTTGAGCAATAATGAAAAAAAAATGAGGTGAGTAATTTTATTCATTAATTAAATTAAATACGTATTGTTATTTATTTCAAACAATATCTCAAACACACTTATTCACCAGACTGTCAATGAAACACACGATCCCTCCACTTAAGAAGTATCTACCTAGCAGTGGCGAAGGTCAGAGGTAGGCTGTTAAGATCCGCCATAAATGGTGCAGACTAAACTTTGTCAGTCATATGTAATTATTGTAGTTATAAGTATATCTTATCATATCAATATCATAAACATGTTGTATACAACCACTTAATAATAATATGTTTTATGATGAATAATATAATGCTAATAAATAAAGTTATAAATATTTTGTGTCGATTGGTTCATTGGTTTTATTTTAATTTTATGGTTCCTTGAAATGTCCGAGCTGTCATAAAAGCAGACCATTTTTTGATAAATGGGTAATAAAACTCATTAAACATAAACAATTATTAGGTGTTATAATGCCGACTTTTTGTAGACAAGAAATGCTTTGTAAGCACATTTTAATGTTTTGGCTATTTTTTACTTCTACCCACTTTCATTTAGTTCTATTAATATGTGCACAAAAAATATCGTTTAACAAACCTCTTAGACAATAAAAAAAATTATTACTTAACTATTAATAACAAAACTGAGTGTATTTCTTAATAAACAGCATATTATTTATATCGATACCTAGTACCTACTTAATATTATTATTCCTCCAATCCGGGACACATTGGCTGCACAGAATGGAGATTATCCACAAACGTTTAACGAATAATGAATATTACTACTTGTTAGCCAATCTTGGTCTTTACGTTGGATAAACACACATTTAAAAAACAAAATGTATTTTTTGTCCAGTCACGGAATTGAACCCATTTTTTACATACAACCACTCTACCAAGTCAGCTACCATGGGTGTATTACTACAGTGGCGAGGGGTGGAGGTAGGTTTTGAGAGTCGACATAAATAGTGCTCAGTAAACTTTGTCAGTCAAACTTATTTGTTTTAATTATTTAACTAAGAATACAAATTGCAGATGGTGCTGGTCAGATTTTAAAATTCAATTAAACCCTGCCAAAACCAAATTATAATATTTTAAGTATGCTATGGGCTATCCGACAAAAATACTGCAGTTTTTCAGTCATACATGGTTGTTTACGTTGAATACAGAATCGGTACATACCGCCTGTTTAGAACCAAGTTATTCTAGCTCACATGTTTAAGTTTCTGTGTTAATGTAAATCACAGATTCATTACAATAATGTAATATTAATATTGTTGCATCGTACAGATGTTTTTGAAAACATAAACATAATATTGTACAGTAGGTATACAAAAATATGGAATGCTTTTACAAAACTCTATTGAAAATGATTTAAACAATTGTATTCCAACCCCACATTTTATTTTTAAAATTCTACTAACACTAGGAAGGAATAAAAATAATTTTATTCTGACGTAATTATATATTTTTATTTGTGACAGATAGTTACATTATTATTAAAATAACCATAAAACCAATAAATTAATGTATTATCCACTAGTGTACCTACCATTATGTTGTAGTACACAATTTATATTCCGTCAATTTATGACATAGGTTAAATTTAAAACACAACTCCAAAAAACTTTATCTATACTTACTAGAAAAATATTTAAACAAGGACTTTATGTCTTTCACTTTCATGGCATCTATTTTAGGCTTGAGTTTGTTTTCTCTGGGTTCTGGAATCTTCGATATTATATTATTTAGTCTGGTTATATTCTTCATAAAGTTTAAAAAGGCAAAATTAGTCTTTTTATAAAATGATTTCTTATAATAAACTATATTTTCCTTCCTTTTCGTAAATAATTTCTTCTCTTATAAGACAACCTATTTTGTTTTTTGGAGTAAACATATGTATTGTATTCTCTATTGGCTTATGCCTAGTATCGATAAGTAGTAGTTTTTACATAATTACTCGAAGTAACTCATTATTCAAATTTAAATATGCAAATGAATAAATTATTGGGGTCTTTTGTATTTGTTTACTGTTTGCATTTACTTATTACATTGCTTCTTACATTTTCCTTACGAACTCTCATTTTTTTAGTTTTTACAGTCTTATGATAGAAATGCTATTTTTCATCGTCCGACAGTTAACAGTTAAGTTTTTGAAATATTTGTTTGCAATTATCGAGAGCTAATTATTTAATTCCACATTTAAATTTTCACTTCTCCATACAATCTTTTTATGGAGATCATTTCTTTCTTCGGTTTTTAATTTTTCCAACCTTATAATATTTTTCTCCTGACTACCTGAATTTTTCCTTTGCGACTTTTTCCAGTTGGAAATACGTAGTGGTCACTTCCTGCCTTGTTTTTCAATGTCAGCAGGTGGGTTTGGATCTGCTTCATCTTAAGTTGCTTATTCATAGTGAGAAATAAGATCCATTGCTGCTTGTTGCATGGTGGGATCAATCTTTGCAGTATTTTGAATTTCACTCATTTAAAAAAAGGTACTGTTCGGTTATATGGAATACAGCGGAAAACGCATTTTGAAAATAGCCGATAAACTGGATTATTTGTTAGGTTAACCTAACCAAACTTCTTTTTCAAATTATATGATTATTATTAAACCCTTCATTACTTTTCATAAGTATATTCTTTTCATTTTCTTATTTTTTTTGGTACTGTTCGGTTATACGGAATTATTTGTAATGAATTACTGGATTATTTGTTAGTTTGGGTTAGTTTAGCTTAGGTTAGGTTGGGTTGGGTTAGGTTAGGTTAGGTTAGGTTTGGTTAGGTTAACCTAACAAATAATCCAGTTTATCGGCTATTTTCAAAATGCGTTTTCCGCTGTATTCCGTATAACCGAACAGTACCTGTTCTGTAATACATAATAATTTGTATGAAATGTATTGAATATTAAAAACCACAGAAAAGATAATAAAAACTAACAAACACTATCTACACTTTGTAGTCTTAGTTCAATGAAAACAAATACGTATGACTAACAAAGTTTAATGTGCACTATTTATGGCGGATCTTAACAGCCTACCTCCACCCTTCGCTACTGGTGTCAACCCACATCACGCTCCCCTATTTATATTTAAGTAGTACTAAGATACAATTATTTTTACAAAATTATTATCAAGTAATCGGGATATTTTTACAGCTTTTAAAGGGCCGTCCATCCTATGACATTACATGATTGTGGCTATTTTTTAGCCCCCTTCCCCCCATTGTCACAACCTTTTACCACACTGTCCACATGACGAGTATTTTTTACTATTATCAATTATGTTTTGGTTTAGTCAGGGTTTATTTTATTGTTTAAAACTAACCAAAAGGTAGGTACTATTTGTTATTATTTAACAAATAAAAATGACTGACAAAGTATGCATTATTTTTTCAAATCTTTAAAGCCTACCTCCAATTATGGTTTGGTTTACGCATGGTTTAATTGAATTTTAAAAACTAACCATCATTATCTGCAATTTGTATTATTTGTTCAATGAATACAAATAAGCATGACTGACAAAGTTTAGTGTGCACTATTTATGTCTAAACTTAACAGCCCACCTCCACCCTTCTCTACCGGTGTAAACCTACCTCGGTCTCCCTTATTTATATTTAGTAAAATTATATTTAGAAAATTATCAAGTAACCGGGTATTTTTTTTACCCTTTAAGGCGTCGTCCATATAAGACGTCACATGATTTAAACTATTTTTTAACCGCCCCCTGTCATCGTCAGAACCTTTTACCACCCTTTCTATATGGCGAGTATTTTTTGACTATTATCTATAATGGTTTGGTTTGGGCAGGGTTTAGTTGATTTTTAAAAACTAACCAATACCATCAGCAAATTCTAGTCTTAGATCAATAAATGACTAACATAGTTTAATGTGCACTATTTATGGAAAATCTTAACAGCCTATCTCCACCCATTGCCACTGGTGTCAAACCATATTATTCTACCCTATTTATATTTAGAACAATTACTATAACAAACTTAAGTGTGCTCTATTTATGGCGGATTTTATCAGCCTACCTCCACCCTCCGCTACTGGTGTCAACCCACATTAGTCTACCCAATTTATATTTAGAACATTTAGTGTGCACTATTTATGGTGATTGTAACAGCCTACCTCCACCTATCGCTACTGGTGTCAACCCTAGTCACATTTAGAATAATTAGTTTAACACAATTTAATTTGCACCATTTCCGGTGGATTTAAACAGCCTACCTCCACCCTTCGCTACTGGTGTCAACCAACATTCGTATACCCTATTTATATTTAGAACAATTAGTTTAACAGAATTTAGTGTGCATTATTTAAGGCAGATTTTAACAGCCTATTACCATACATCGCTACTGGTGTGCACTATTTATGACGGATTTTTACAGCCTGCCTCCACCCTTCGCTACCGGTGTCCACCAACATCAGTCTACCCTATTTATATTTAGAACGATTAGTTTAACAAAATTTAATGTGCACTATTTCTGGTAGATTTTAACAGCCTACCTCCACCCTTCGCGACTGGTGTCGACCTATATCAGTCTACCCTATTCCTATTAAGAACAAATTAGTTTAATAAAATTTAGTGTGCACTATTTATGGGGTATTTTAACAGCCTACCTCCACCCATCGCTACTGTTGTGCAATATTTTTGATGTATTTTAACAGCCTCATCTACTCTGTGCTACTGGTGTCTAGCCACATCAGTCCACCCTAGTCATATTTAGAACAATAAATTAGTTTAACAAAATGTAATGTGCACTATCATTGGTGGATTTGAAGTCAACCTCCACCCTTCGCTACTGGTGTCAACTCACATCAGTTTAACCTATTTATATTTATAAAAATTATTAGTTAAAAAAATTGTGTGCACTATTAATGGCGGATTTTAACAGCATACTTCCACCCTTCGCTACTGGTGTCAACCCAAATCGGTCTACCTTATTTATATTTCAAACAATTAGTTTAACAAAATTTAATACGCACTATTTATAGTAGATTTTCACAGCCTACCTCCACCCATCGCTACTAATGTACACTATTTATAGAAAATTTTAACAGCCTACCTCCACCTCTCACTACTGGTGTCAACCCACATTAGTCTACCCTATTTATAGTACAAATATTATTTCCCAAAATTTAGTGTGCACTATTTATGGCGGATTTTAACAGCCTACATCCACCCTTCGCTACTGGTGTCAACTCACATCAGTTTAACCTATTTATATTTAGAAAAATTATTAGTTTAAAAAAAATTGTGTGCATTGTTAATAGCGGATTTTAACAGCCTACCTCCACCTCTCACTACTGGTGTCAACCCACATCAGTATACCCTATTTATATTACAATTATTAGTTACCAAAATTTAGTGTGTACTATTTATGGCGGATTTTAACAGCCTACCTCCACCCTTCGCTACTGGTTTCAACCCAAATCAGTCTACCCTATTTATATTTAGAACAAGAATTTTAACATAATTTAGTGTGCACTCTTTATGGTGGATTTTAACAGCCTACCTCGACCCAT
Organism: Rhyacophila brunnea; assembly: GCF_057557595.1. Lineage (NCBI taxonomy): Eukaryota > Metazoa > Arthropoda > Insecta > Trichoptera > Rhyacophilidae > Rhyacophila > Rhyacophila brunnea. The sequence goes on from NW_028233361.1 coordinate 682,495, forward strand.
CGCTACCGTCGTGCGCTATTTATGGTGATTTTAACAACCTACCTCCAACCTTCGCTACACTATAACTAACAATTATTAGTTTAGGAAAAATTAATATACGCTGTTTATGGCGGATATTAACAGCCTACCTCCACCCTTCGCTACTGTCCACTCATACCAATCTACCCTATTCACTTTGAAAATAATTTGTTTAACAGAATTTAGTGTGCACTATTTATGGTAGAGTTTAACAGCCTACCTCCACCTTTAGCTACTGTTGTCAATCCACATCAGTCTACCCTATTTATATTTAAAACAATTATTAGTTAACAAAATTTAGTGTGCACTATTTGTGGCTAATTTTAACAGCCTACTTCCACGATTCGCTACTGATGTCAATCTACACCAGTCTACTTTATTTATATTTAAAACAAATATTAGTTAATACAATATGTCCTATTTATGTCGGATTTTTACAGCCTACCTCCACCATTCGCTACTGGTGTCAACCCACATCAGCCTTTCCTATTTATATTTAGAACAATTACTAGTTAACAAAATTTTGTGTGGACTATTTATGGCGGATTTTAACAGCCTACCTCCACCCTTTGCTTCTGGTGTCAACTCACATTTGAATACCCAATTTATTATGTAACTACTACAATTATTTTTACAAAATTATCAAGTAATCGGGATATGTTTTAAACTTTTAAGGGGCCGTTTTACAAAATTTAGTGTGCACTATTTGTGGCTAATTTTAACAGCCTACTTCTACGATTCGCTACTGATGTCAATCTACATCAGTCTACTTTATTTATATTTAGAACAATTATTAGTTAATATAATATGTCCTATTTATGTCGGATTTTTACAGCCTACCTCCACCCTTCGCTACTGGTGTCAACCCACATCAGCTTTTCTCATTTATATTACGAATAATTACCAAGTAAAATTATCAAGTAAACTTTAAGGGGCCGTCCATATACGACGATTTTAACTATATTAGCACCCCCCCCCCCCCGCCTATCGTCACAACCTTTACCACTCTGTTTTTATTATGTCCTCCCCCGCCCCATTCGTCAGAAATCATCACAGTATAATAAATTAGATCCCTTTTAGAGCGTGACATCATATATGGATGACCCCTGATAGAATAAATCTCAACGAAGATTCTCTTGAAGATTGCAATCGCAAATATCTATTTATTAGTTACGCGGTTGTATTGATTTCATTAGAGTGAAAATCATTAAAAATGTCCTTGAACGAATCTTTTAGAAGTAAACAAATGACACATTTGAAATGACGTGGATAGTATGATGAAGTTGCTTACATTTTATAGGAAATGTTAAATTAACTGTTCCGATAGTTTTTACTGGATTTGGAGAGTTATCGATACGTTTGAGCATGACAAGTTCAGTTTCATTAACAAGTTCGTTTCCATCTAGGGAACTTATTTTTACTAATGAAATGTCGGCGCCCGTATCAATCAACAATTTTAGATTTTTTTTTTGTCTGTATATGGAAATTCAACATACGCTGTATTTGGTTCTAATGAAAATATTCTGCCTGAATGCTTTGCACGGACCGGGAGGAGGCAGGTCACCTGGAGTGCTGGGAGTTGATAATTTTGAGAGTTTTGAGATTTTTTTGAATTCTTAGAATTTTGTGAATTTTGCGAATTTTGAGAATTTTGCGGAGAATGATGGAAAGAAACATTTGGATTTGTTTGATTAGTTTGAAGCTGAGAAGGATTTGAATTATTTTTTAAAACGATTATTGTACTGTCGTTTTCTGCACTCTTCGATTAAGTGTCCTGATTTTTTGCAATATCTGCACACTTTATTTACTGAAGTTTTGAACTGATTTATGGGAAAATGGGAATATTTAGGGGAAAATGGGCGTGGCTTCTATTAATAGATCGATACTTTTGTTGCTTCAAATGGATCAATTTCGTATGTCATCTTTGGCAATGGAGCAACAAATCAGGGTAGATCAACAAATAAAAAATGTTCAACAAATACCTGGCGCACCGTCGCGTTAGATCAACTTAGATCGAGAAGAGATGTCTATATATATATACATATTATCATATTCCTCATCAACAGGGGTCGGTTCACTGCTAGATAAAGGCCTCCCCTAGCTCCCTCTACTATTCTCGGACCATGGTTATTTGCTGCTACGTATAACCAGCGAACTTTATGAGTTCGTTCGTCCAGCGGGTTTTAGGTCATCCCAGTGGGCATTTAGTGCCTTTGGGTACCACTGTATGACTACATTTTGTCAATGTTTTCATCGGACATTCTTACTGCCTTTTCCAATACTAGGTATATTGAAAACCAACGTGGCCAGTCGAAATACATAACTTGTATTAATTAAAATAAAATACAATATGTAGTACCTACTGATTCCACTCATTTTAACAATTAACAGAATCGGTTTCATCCGCTTCGAAAATACATGACGTGACAACTGGAACAGTTGGCAATGGTTCTTATCAATTTTAAACTAACGGCTCGTTTTGAGTAAGCGCGTTCGGCGGTGCGTTGAGCGGCGCGCGCAACTCAAACGTATAAACGTATAACCAAAATAAAAAAGACTTTGTCTACGAACATTTTTACACACGGTTATACGTTTGAGTTGCGCGCGCCGCTCAACGCTTCGCCGACTTCGCCCACGTAAGACGCCCAGTAAGGGAAGCAGTACTACGTGATATTATGTTAATTATTAAAAATTTTAATCTTTACGTTAAATTTGCCTTTATTCTATGTTATTTTAATGTATACCTATATTATGTAATAAAATATTTTTTTCTAATTTGCTAAAACCAATTCCAATGGCTGCAATATTTCCTCTGAATATTGCATATTGTCAATATTGTTTCAGATGTAATCTAACGTATTCAAAGACTTTCATTAATCTGTATTTATTCCTCCATCCTTACAGGTTCCTGTTTTATGAGATGTTATCACATACGAAGTTTATATGCACACGTACAGACCACGTGATATTTGTTTACGCAAAATAGTCGCTTTCCAAGATGGCGGATTTGGTTGCCCGTTTTCATACTGCAATGGATCAATATGTTCCTTCCTTTCTTTTTTTATTCGTTTTTGAAACTAAAGATGCAACGCCCTCTTACAGTCCACGATTTTCATCTGTATTAATGCGTCGATTATCGATTTAATAATGCCTAAACGTTTGCGATCTCAGGCTAAAGATATCATTACCTACAAAAGTTTCGTGAAGAATAAAAGTGACACGGATGACCCTTAATTTCAGAAAAACTGATGAAAGACTGAACTGAAATTGATGTATCGCAAAAATGACATATTGTAAGAAGCTAGAACGTCACTGCCTACTCGTAATTATCTCATATATATTATTATCCTAAGAGATTTTGGAAAATACGTCAACTTTTTTATTTAAACACCGTTTTGTTGATTATTAAAGGAATTCACTTAAATTTTTAGAGTCCCGAATCTACTTCCATTTGAATCGGGCACAAATTTGATATAACTCGACACAATCACAGATAATATCGTTTTTAAATCGCGTTTTACATCCGTCACCATACATTTTCGCATCTTGCTAGCCATCTACGGCTAAAGTCGATATTTCACAAATCAGAATTAATATTCCATCAAACTATTCAAATCTGTAAGTAGCACATTGGCGTGCTACAAGAAATAAATACATCTTTCCTCACTAATTACTACGAAAATATAATCTAAAACCATGTCACTGCTTTTTATCTGTCAAACCAATGATTGTCATTTGTTTTCTTTCGCAAAACATCTCAAATGATTGAGGTGTCAGAATTCAAATTTAGAATTCGCAGAATTAATCGAAAAAATGTGACATTTCTATTAGCATGTTAAATAATCAATATCAATCAAGATAAGTTTTCTATTAATTAATAACAAATTTGTTTTTTTTTTAAATACTTCTTTGTGGCTGTTTACGCACTATTTTTTATTGAATAATTACCTAGGCTACTAATTTCCATAGATATAGTCATATTAAGTTGCCATTGCAAACAATGAAATAAATTAATACGAATTGTTATAGTTGACAAAATTTGTGATATTGTATAATATCTACCTATTTTTATCATCCTTATCATCATCAATCTGGACCTATCCACTGTTGGATGAAAGCCTCCTCAGCCTTATTCTACTCCTTACTTACACATGAAAATCAGTGATATTATACTATCTATATTTATAATGCCATTTTTATCACGTGCCTTAATAAATCCACTCCTGGATGACGGCCTCTCTACGTTGATTGTATTCTTGATAGTCTTGAATTTCATCATCATCATCAATCCACTGCTGGACGAAGGGTTCCGCAACGTGATTCTACGACTATCGGTTTAACGAATTTGTGATATTATACCTATTTCTATCATCCTTATCATCATCGACCTGAACCAATCCACTGCTGGATAAAGGCTTCCCATAGCCTGATTATACTCCTTTCTGTCATATGAATTGCTGTTTTTGTCAAAATCGGTGATATTATATTTATCGACATATTCATATCGTCACCATCATCAACCACAATCAATCCACTGCTGGATGAAGGGTTCCGCTACCTGATTCTACTACTATAGGTTTAACGAATTTGTGATATTATACCTATTTCTATCATCCTTATCATCATCGACCTGAACCAATCCACTGCTGGATAAAGGTCTCCCTAGCTTGATTCTACTCCTTTATATCATTTGAATTGCTGTATATATCAAAATTGGTGATATTATATTATATCTATTTATATTGCCATTGGCATCATGAGCCTGAATCAATCCACTGATGGATGAAGGCCTTTCTAATTTGTTTGTATTTCTGTCGATCATATGAATTGCTATATTTATCAAAATTGCTGATATTATGTTTACCCATTCATAATATCGTCATTATCATCATCAACCAAGATCAATCCACTGCTGGATGAAGGTTATCCCAACCTAATTCTACTCTTCTTAGTCACATAAACTGCCATATTTTTTTTTAAATTGTGATTTTATATACCTACCTATTTATATCGTCATCAACCTGTATCAATCCACTGCTGAATGAAGGCCTCTTTAAGCTGATTCCACATTTTTAGGTTTTATAAATTCATGTTTTTATCAGAATTGGTCTATTCCTCTCAGATATAATATGTATTGCTTTATTATTTATTAACATTTGTCTCAATATGAATGTCCCGCACCGGGAAACTATATTGGCTAAGGTTAATTTTGAATCCAAAATTTGATTTGTAAATATTATTCTATTTTTTATAGACAATGAAACAAAACAATGTTTAAATTTGTTTTTTATGCTGCTAACCTTTTTCTATTATGTAAATAGGGCCCGAAAGAGATTAATATTTGGATATAATGGGTCGCTTTTTATGATAATCAGATAATATTGCTGTATATTCGAATGATTGAGATGTATAATTATTTATCATATTTAAATGCACATACCTACACATATATTGTATTAAAATTATTATGTCATTGGTAGCAATCGGCGATTGTCAGCTGTTCTGCTTGGCCTAGCAGCCTGAAGTGGTGTCAGGTGATATTGTGAAGGTCTGACTCCAGAATAGACTACGCATATGACTCCAAATTTGTATTGGCAGTTACGAGATGCAAATTGTAAAACTGACAAGTCAACGAAATGTCAAAATGTCTGACGTAAATGAAAATCCATCCCGAAGGGAAAACTATGGCGCCGTTTATGCATACTTCACAATTATATTAATATACAATACCGCCAAGCCGTCTGCAAGACCTAGCGAGACAGACTGGCGAGAGCCAGCTGGCTCAGCTAGTTAGTATAATTTAAACATTTTGTGACTGGTTTGAACAGTATAATACGCTAATTTGCGCCGGTGCATGAATGAGAATGCAGATTTGCAATAAAAAGTGATTAATTTCAGAAAAAAACATTATTCGTGGATCACCGATGGTGTGGATATTCTATTTTCATTTATTCCATGAGTATCTTAAACTGATCTTTCTTAGCGTCACAATATAATGGCTTTATAATACACGTGTCAATAGCAATGACACGTGCAGATTTTTAAATACATTTTTTGCATTATAGGTAGGTACCGACTCCTCTTACTTAAAATGTATCCAAATATTTTCGCCTGTCGCTCACGGGTGTTAGAAGTGGCAGGTGTAATAAATTTTAGATGAATCTTAAATCGCAATTAAATACTGTTTGTTTGTTTTTTCAAAAAAAAACTGAGCAATATTGTGTTTGGTTTTACTTCTTACGGAATAAAATTATTAAATAAATTTATATGTGTAAAAAGTGCAATAAACTAATGAAACATTAAGTGGAATTATCAGTGACATACGCATCTAAGAACAGTTCATAATAAAAAAAATATTGAAAGATCATTCGAAGAAGAAAGTGCCAATGGTTCAACTACTAGGTATTTGTAAAAATCAGAATCTCTATCAAATTATCATACATTCACCTATTTTAACGGTATACATGTATGTAGGTATATAGTTATGATATTATGTTTTTTCTATAAAATATTAATAATTTAAAGAGATTTTTATATCTATATTTTATTGGTAGATGTATTTCACAAATATCGGTATTAATACTGGTATTCAATTGGAAATACCGGTATTTCGGTATTAGTATTTTCATTCAGTATTGCAAGCCCTACTCCTGACCACTACATTAAACAATTTTTGACTAGAACAGTTGGTTTGCTGCAAAGTTCTATGAGAGATACAAGGATACGGAGGAGGAATGCAAGATGTAAGCCAAACCTTGTGGAAATAACCTGAAATATGTATATATGGGTCAAGAATAGATATCGACTACCACAAAGGCTAATTTTATTTCATGTTAAAAAAAAATTGGGGCGTCCTACTGCGGACGTGAAGATCTCTTCATATAGAATGTTTATTTGTTAGTTTTGAATTAGGTTTGATTTGTATTATAATTTATATATTTCTATCTTTGATAGTTTTACATGCTCCTCTCTGCCATGGGCATATTTAATTAAATAAGCAAATTTAAACTCAGTCAAAGTGCGCTTGAGAGCGTTGCGACCTCAGTCTTGGGTAACTGAACTGGTCCCGAGAAACTCCTAGGCATAAAATAACTACTGATAATATTAATTATAAATATATTATCGAACATACACAATTTGAAAACATCTCATGCATATACACACTAGAATAAAAATACGACACCCGACGGGACTTGAATCTGTGTCCGCTGGATTAGCGGTAGTGTAGTTTTCCAATTAAGCTACGGGCATCCTACTTAATCACGACAATTTTGACTAGTAGTTAATATATGAAAGGCTTATCGAATTGCGTTATAATGTTTGCTATCGGTTGTACCTAGATTATTAAATTAACGTAAGTAGGTATCAATTAGTTCTTTAATTACTAACCGACGTCGCGGATCACTCTATTATTTAGTTTTTACAACGTAGGTCTTTAGACATGATAATAATTTAATAATTGATTGTACAAAAAAATACGATACCTGACGGGACTTGAACCTGTAATTAAGTAACAATTATAAAAAATTCGTTATATAATAATAATTATAATTATGATGCGACTTTGCATTACCAAAATACGTCTTACGTTACCTAAAATCATCCTTGGAACGGTTCCTAATTATTATTATTATTTTGCAAACATATTATATTAAAAAAAACGCCTTCTGATCGATTGATGTACATAGTTTTATCGTTGTAATTATATAATTTTATCAGTAAGAATATATTATAATTATAGCAAATAGTCCTGTGTAATTGCTGTGGTAATAAATTGGCGATATAGGTTTTAGTTACGTACAAATAGGTATAGTGTATTTGATAAATCTATGGGTACAGTACATAGTTAGTTACACGGTTGCCACAATTGTAAAAAAAATCATAAATTTATAGAATATAATTATATTTCTTTAGAACATTTATAAATATATTTTGGCTGCAATCACGATAATCGAGTTGGTATAGCGGTCGCCTCTGAAGCCGTCAGTCGCGGAATTGATCCTGCGGCTGGGAAAAATGTATCTTATGTTTTTGAATGTATGTTTCATCCAGTGCGAGGACCTGATGGGTTTGTTGAATGATTAACAACCATTCCCTGTAAACAAAGGTTCGTTAATATAACATTTACTCTGTGATGGCTATGTTGTGATCCGCAAAATATACATATATTTTGTTCGACAGTATTGAATATAAATGTAATCTTTTTAACAATTTTATTATATCTACCTCGACGGTCTTCGTAGATACCGTCCCTAAATCTACCAATTCACACTTTTAACGAGGAAAAGCAAATCGGACTTCTTGTATTTGTATCCTCTACTCATTCTACTCGGACGTTGGATCGCTAGTCATCAGTCAACTGTGAAGATGCTGGAAGATTGAAAAAAAGGATCAAATTACAGGCTATGATTACTTGCAGTATTGGTCATCAATGTGTTATTTTGTCAACATTGTGCGTAATACTATTAGTAATTTTGTTTTGTATTTCATCAATTTACTACTGACTGCATGCTGACAACACTGAAGAAAAATAATATGGGTTTTCCACGTGAAATTCGAGTACACCACTAGAAAGTTTAGCAAATTATTGTTTCACTAGATAAAATTCTGAATCTTGTATATTTAACATGTGTCGAATGTTCTTTGTTTTAAAAATATCATTTTTACGTTTGCTTACCCTATAATCATGTTTCCACATTTTTTTTGTCCTTTGAATGATTGCAAGCTCCTAACTTTACTCCAAAAATATACAAAATGATTAAATCGTGCAACAATGTTTAATGGCGCCTTGTTACCGGTAACTAACTGTAACCTTATGTACCTATAAGATATTAGACTATTATTTACACATACTTACCTATATTTTGAATACATATTGTTGTGACAAAGCCTATTAATCATACTTTACGCAAAGGAATAATACTATATGAGTGCTTTTAATTGTTTAAAACAATTTTTGACTAGACACAGTGGATTTCCTACCAAACTTCACGAGCTTGAACTTGTGACCCAACCAACGTGTCTATACGGTGGAGAAATATAGGATGCAAACCAAATCCTCTGGAAAATAGCTTGAAACGTTTAAAGCATGTAAATAAATTGCGGCGTCCTACTGCAGACGTGAAGATCTTTTCAAATAGAATACATATGTAGTTTTAAATTAGCTTCGTTTTACATAATTATTTAAATATTTTTATTTTTGTTAGTTTTTTCATGTCTTTTTTATGCGCATATAAATTAAGTCAAAGCACGCTTGAGTGCGCGGCGACCTCAGACTTGGGCATAAAAACTACTGATAGTACAAATAATAATACATTCATTATTATTACTTATTGGGCCTATGCGCCCCAATAACAGTGGTGAAGTGAAACACGGTATTGCGGTGGTAAAAGCGAAACAATCACATAAACACCCAGGCTTACATAAAATCACATAAGTTTATTGTGACCTCGCCAGGAATCGAACCCTGACCCCTCTGTTTAGAACCCAGTGCCTCACGTACTAGATTATGAGTTTCACACTTAAAAGTGGGACTTAGTGATACGCTTGATTAAGACCGAGTGTAGTGGATGGCGGATTGATTTAGTGGGTATATGTTTGTGTTGTTAGAATTGGAATAAAAAGTCCACTTTCATCTAAACTTTAAGAGGATTGGATCATGATTCTTCTTCTCGCATCGCAAACATGTGCTTTCCACTACAGTGGATTTGTTAAAAGTATCCGATAAGTAATGAAAACTTAATTTCACTTTAGCACTTATTTTAAGGGGGGACGTGCGCCGCGTAGGTCAAAATGGAGCTTTTATGGTATTGATAAAGCATGATCCTTGACATTCCTTAAACGTTGTAGATAATCTATTTATATAATTTTGAAGCCTTAATATCATTAATATTTATTTGAAACTCTTGATGACTGCATAAAGTATTTTTATTACATAAAATAGTATTTTTTTAAGCCTCTCGATCTAATGTTTAGAATATAGTCATATTTCAGTACATCCATGTGCAGTGGTGTTAAGATTTTTTAAGTTTATTAATTCTTAAACGCATTTATAAAACCATTAGTAAAATCTATGTCGACATTATTATAGTGACATATTTACGATAAAAAATTATATTGATAATCTCTGTGATCCCAAATTTTACGAGAATTAGGCATTTTATTATTCAAAAAATGGGCAAGATTAACACATTTGTAGATAATTCTAAAGATAGTGATTATAAGCTATGTCTTTGACTTTCAAGTATGATAAACATCCGACGAATAAAGATTGTTTTATAATAATTATTAATCTAATAATAAGGTAGTATTTTTTTGAAATACTACCATTTCTTTTGACATTTCCCAGTGGTTAAGCTACAACATACGGATGTAGCCATAAATTGACAAACTACAACTGAAGTAGGGAGTAAAATTATGTTAACGCGCGTGTTTGAACATGTACCTAACCGAAAAAAAATCTTTCTTAAGTGGTTAGCACGTGGGCCGTTAAGACGTTTTTTTTTTAAATCACGTATATTTTGAAAATACACGACAAACAAACGAATCTGTTTTCCAATTTGGCTCAACTTTTGAACAATAATTAGTGTAAAGCTTTATTTTCTTTCTAGAGAATATATAAATCTTAACGTATAATTGTGGAGAAAAAAATAATAATAGGTATGCGTTATAGATTGATCCTCACTGTTTTATGATATTTGGAATGATAGCCATTGTAATTTTAGTGGGACTGGCCATGATTGAATGATTTTTTTCATATAAAATATTATAATGTATAACATGAAGAAAAATATGTTTAATTGTACTTTAACATATATTTTGTATTACAGTTAAAAAAAACTTGGTAAAACATATTTTGTTCAACGAATAATGCACAAGATTTGAGAATGTAACATTATATGTTAATATTAAACATACATAAGTTGAAAATATCTCATGCATATCCCCACTAAAAATCTTCTTTAGAAAAAAATACGATACGCAACAGGATTTGAACCTGTAACCGCTGGATTTTCGCCAGTGTACTTTTCCAACTAAAGATACAGGCTCCATGATAGCAGACTTTCCAAATGAGTCAATCAAAGATCTTAACAATGACAATCCAGTCATCCCCACCAAATTTTTGAGACCACGAGAAATATTGGCTTCTTTAGTAGGTATTTTTATTTATATTTTTTTTTCTACAGACAGAGAAGATATTTCGTTCCCTCTCCATCTCCATAGATATAAAAATAAAGTATTTTTCAGTGCTCACTCCGTGAACTTGCATATATTTTACATTTATTTATCATTAATATTATTACCCTTCCCGGTAATTATCTAAGTGTATGTCTCGGCGCCTTGGATCACTGCGGACCCAATATTTGAATTATTACTCGTTGATTATTACTACAATGGCCGAGCGGCTAGTGCGTCGGCTTATAATGTCATGAGTTCCATGTTCAAATTATGGGTCTGGAAAATACACATATTGTTTTTTAATGTGTGTTTGGAGTCAGAATACGGACTTAATAAGTTGAGTAAGTGACTAACACTAACACTAACATCCATTATGAGGCCCATGTGATCTTCTTAGGATTAGACATGGTAAATAATATATACCTATATACTGAATAATAACCGAGCCGTCTGCTGATTCGAGAGGGAACAAGATATTTTGACGAAAATAGTTTAAAAAACGTAGGTACCTACTTTTGGGCGTCGTCAAAAAAACCTGATGTACCAAGGGCACTGTGAACCGAAAAAATTGTTAACCCTTGCTATAAGCGATTTTAAATAAGATAAGGATTTTATTGGAGACGGGCCTCTGCGGTAGTTTTGAGGGCTCATCCATTCCTGTTTTTTTCTTCAAACTACGTAAGGGTGGAAGTAACTGCAAATACCTATTCCATATTAAATCCTAGAATTCTTTATTGTGTTTTTAGGCTATATATATATACTTGCGGGTATTCCGTTTTAGTTACAAGCATTATTTCAAATTAAATATTTATCTCTGTAACTTTGTTGGTTATAGGATTTTTGAGGGTATGTTTAGGCATTTACGTTTTTTATGGGTATTTTTATCAATATAGCGTAAAATTGCAAATTATCACCTTAAGTGACTTAAACTCTTTTGCCTTGGTAAAAAAAAGTAAAGTAAAATGCACCTAGGTACCTACATTACTATTTTAATGCTCCAAATATTAGTACGACTTTTATTTGCCTTGGTAATAATTTTGTCAAATAATTAACAAAACATTATTTCGCATAGATACACACTATTTAACAAACAATTAGTAGTAACAAATACGGCCAGGTGTGCATTCTATACGGAACCCAATTTCGGTCACTTGTATTATAATCCTCTGCATATTGTATCCTACAGAGAGATATGTGACGTGATTTCATTGTCTTTAGGTAGTCACTTTGTTGACTGACCTTGGTAGCTTGACATACAGGAAACTGCATTATGATATCAGATAATACAACGCTGATTAGACACATGTAGAATTCGACAGGCATGGCTATTTCACCACTAGAACCAACAATAATTTATTGTTATCAATGCTGCTTGTAAACAGGGTTGGCACAAAGAAGGTTTAGTCGGGCTAAATTAATTATGTAAATAGTAATAGAAAAAGAAACTAATTGGTAGAAGAAATACAGCAGTGAGTAATTACGCTTTTAAAGCCATTGCAGTTAAATAGCGTTTTACCAAAGATAGAGGATTTTCAAAAATTTTCTATGATAAAAACATTGACGTAAAGACTATTTTCTAGTTGCTAAGTGGGCCTAACAACCATATTTATTGTTGCTAGGTAGCTCTTATCAACCAAATTGTTTATTTAGAATAACATTAGTGACAGTTCCGAACCTACATTTTGAGATGCGAATTTATAATCGCTTTTTTTTAGTTCATTAAAAAGTATGTAAAGTTGTATATTATCCTGTTTTATTTTACAATAGAACATGTCATTGCTGAAAAAGTACAAATGAAAAATAAGATTTATCAGATTCTATTAAGACCAATTTCTTTCCACTAATGAAGCTAAGTAGATGCAAATAAATCCAGAATGTTTATCTGCCTACTAGAAAAAGCTTATTTTAATAATGCAATTTCCAATTATATATCAAAATAATTACGTAAAACAGATAATTGTGGCCAGAAACTTCTAATCAAAGTCTCAAAAAAATATTTACGAAGATCAAAAAACGCTGCTTGACATTATACGAATCGCACATTTGTAGCGATTTTTTATTAATGAAATATTAGAAGAAAAAATAAGTACCTACTGCGTTACTCCTGACATCAGCTGATGCTATAATTGTTTTTGTAGATTGTATTTTTTTTTTCGTAAAAACGCATTTTTGGGTGTGGCGTTTTAACGCATATATTTCTCATATCTCTTTCTATTCATAATATTCGGAGTCATCCCAAAAAATTTGGTTTCCAGCTGCAATGACAATAAAACGCTAAACATTTTCATATAATTAATTATGGGCTGTGTATGGAAAACGTATTTATGTAATTTTGATTCCCTGTCATTTCTCAGCTTTATAATAAACATGTCATGATCATTGTAAATAAAGCCATATTTTTGGTACCATAGCGTCCATAATACCTAAAAAGTAATTTTTTATTAACAATATAATACCTATAGTAAAATAAATCTGGCAAACTTTTACTGTGGCTTGTATTTGAATCTTAATTTTGGAGACATTACTAAACAATAAAGAATTCTAGGAAATCAATCAATCACTTTCTTTAATTTTAGTTTTATAATATGTCCACGGTATCGGAAAATGATACATTTTTGAAAATCGCTGCATGTAATTTTGTACGCGCGTTAGAAGTTATATTTTTTTGGCGTAACAAAACAAAATAGCAAAACAAATTATTGTAATTATGTTATAAACGTACATCGTATACTTACAAAGGAGACGGTATCAAAAATTGTAGCAAGTTTTAATTGTACACTTGTTAAAAATACCATGTAAGTAACTGGATCGATGAATTTTCTTACGTCTAATATGTAGGTACATTTATACAATAGTCGTCATCAATATTTCTTGGAAGAGATTTGACCATCGTTTTAACTGAAACAGGCACGTTAATTATTTGACCGTAAATACCGTATTGACTATTCATATGTCTCAGGAGATTTTTTTTATTAAGGCACTTCTGAATCGATTATAGCTGCTGTATGGCAAAGATGAGTTTTGGTCCATAGCAACTTGATGTATCTGTGACGTGTCAATTGGCTGTTGGTTTTTTTCTCTGAACTGCTGACTTGCTCTAAACTGATGATGATTGTCCGTTGATGTTAGTGGAGCAGTTTTCAATGTTATATGACAATTATCAAACGTAGAAGAATCGTGTTCATGTACCTGAGCTTGAACAAAATTAAATTACGATTATCATATTATGCTATAGGAGACACAGATGAATCGCGTACGTTTTCATCAACCTAATCCACTGTAATAGTAATAGACTCGGGTAACGGCTCAAGAGTTGTAGCATGCATATGTGGATTTCCTAAAACACTAGAAGATCCGTGATTTAATGACTCATTTTCATTCAAAGCCATTTTAATGTCTTTCTGTCGTATTCTATAAAGTTGCATGCGTTCTGCTGTTATCATGGCTTTTTGAATTCGTACAGAAACTCCTGGTTGAGGTTGAGCTGCATTTTCAGATTTTTTTCGCAATCGATGGTGCCGACAATTTTCCGCGTTAGTTTTTGGCTTCGCAAAAACTAGAATAAACCGCTGGTTTATTTCTATACACTTTAACTTATATCACTAAATAAATTATATACGTATATAATTATTTCTCTTTGTTTTTATTTTATTTTATTACAGCTAACTGTTTGCACATACGCGTTGAGTATACCTCGATCACGTGGCTAACTTCATACTGTCGCGCACTTTCGTAATGGTGTGCACGCGCAGCTCTCAATTTCACTCTCTACCAAACGCCCCAAAAGAAGTATAACTTCAAAAATAATGACAAATTATCGATTTATGCAACTAATAGGTACCTAATACGCAACTTAAAATTTAAAAATACTTAATTTTCGGCATATCGAGTATTGATGAGTCAACTATTACCAGAGATATAAGTCATACGATAATTGATTGATATATTTTAGGGTTCTAGTAAATCGACAAGTACTTAATTTTTACAGTAATTCTTGAGCTGCTTTTTTTGGAAAACTATGTTGTTTCTTAAAGTTTCGGGCAACTGTATCGGAAATTAACACTCAGATTTATAACTAATTGCAATTTTTCAATTTTTATTAAGATCATTGTTTGGATAACATAACATGCCTGTCAAGTTTCATAGCTGTATGTTAAATATACCAGATTACCATTCAGTGTTTGCAAGATGCTGGTTTTAGGAAAACAGAATTTAATCAACAAAAACAATTCTTGCAATTATTATTTAGTTTCAGTAACTCAACAATGAATTATTTTCTGAAATTGCAGTTTTCTATCTCGGCAATGTCGGAAAATAATGCTAATGAAATATGAGGAACAACTAATGGCCAACATGAGACTTTTTAATTTTGACACATAACGTTGTTAAACAAACCCAATTTGGCTGCCAAGTTTGGTTTTTGTATCCCAAATAATTAACAAATATATTGACAAATTGACCTCTCGTTGATTCACTAGAGTAACTTCACCCGCCAGTTAACTCAGGGATGGTAAAGTTTATCGGGTGGTCAATGAAGTTATTTAAACAGGTTAGTACGATCGTCAGCGTCAAATTTTGCTGTCCAAATGACCGTTGTAGGATTACACGGTGAATAATCAGGGAGTGTTTGGGAACTAGTACAATTATATGAAAATAAAGAAAAAATTCTCTCGTGATCTGTATGACGTCCATTTATTAAATGATAATTTGTCAACACAACATAAAAATTTTCGAACACAAATCACACGACACAATAAAATAGTTAAACTGAAATTAAAATTAATTAAATTATTGTCTTAGCTGGTACGAACTAATTCACTAATTAATACGACAAATGTTAAAACGAAGAATGTCTTTGAGAATTAAAATTAAAATAATAAAAAATAAATAAACAATGTCTCGGCAGCTGGCACTGAATTTTAAAAATGGAAACTCGCGCAATTCGACTTAGTCCGGTAGGTAAACTTAAAGATGAAGAAAAAAAGATAAATATTTAAAAAAAAAGATTCCTGCTTTAATAGTAGAAAAAAATATCACAAAATTTAACTTTTCAAAACAAACTTTTATTTCTATGATTTCGTAACATTGATTTTCTAATCTTACTTAATTTTAATTTAATTTTACTAGTGTGCTTATGCGAAGGAGCTTCGATTAATTTTACAAAAGATTATATTATATGAAAGTAAAGTTTTAGTATATCGAATTGATTTTATTATTATATTTTTGTATAAAGATTCTATTTCAATTTTAGAATTTCGTAAGATTAAATTTCTTTAAAATTAATTATAAATTATTTCTTTGTAACATTTTACATTACCAACCAACACCTTTTTATTACCTATCTCTTTCTTCTTGGTGGAGGTTCGGGAGCATCTTCTCCTTCTGCTGGTCTTTACATTGTTATGATTTGCAATAAGTAGTACAATTTTTCATAATTTTATCTAAATGTCCGTTCAATCAACGTGATTTGTTTTATTGGTATCATTTCATTCATACTTCTTTCAGGTGTAGCCTATGGGTTGAACACGCCCTTTGGCTGAGCGAACAGAAAAGAATCATCTGCGAGGTTTATATATACTCCTGTTAAACATGAATCTGACATAATATTCTTCGGTCACCTCGACTAAAAAGGGGGTCTCCACAACCTCGACAATTCATGGCACTATCAATATAAGGCGTCAAATATTTTAACAAAAGAGGATTCTACGTAATCGGCAATTAGTAATTAATTCTCACGATTGTTAGCTATTTTTAGTACCTACGTGCTGTTGTCCAAAATTTCAATATTCCAACTGTGTTGAAAACTAGCCCTATACTTATTAAGAAATTAAAAAATTCTCGAAAAAATCTATTTGAACAACTAATGCCCAACATACAACATTAATATTTTTACAAAAATCAAATCCGCATACAGGGTCCACTTTTTCTGTAAATTGTGATGATCGCGAGAAAAAGCTATCCCAAAAACCCAAACATATAAACAAAATGAACTATAGGTAATAAATAACTAATTATTAAAGAATGTTATGAATGCTCTCTGTTAATAAATTATTTATATAAGTAGACCTACATTGAAAACTAGAATAATCGGAATCGCGGGTTTTGCGCGGCGAAGCGATAGCATTCATAAACAGAACAACAGCACTCGACAACCTACAGCTAGCTATAATTATAGTATAATATAAGCTGATATTATACACATGCCATAATTTTGTATACACATTGTTGCGCCATACCGCACACAATAATGGCATTAATATTAATACTATGCATATAATAGGCGACCCTCGTGGTATTTTCCTGAGGTCACAACATATTTATATTTTCCCAACGCCTTTTATGTGATCGTTTCACTTCTACTTCCGTACTACTGTTTTACTACACTACTGTCTCATTGGGCCTCATTTCCTGCTGTAGTGTTAAAAATAATAAGTATAGGTATTACATACATTTTTCATATAACAAAAAAAAAACGTACGATATGTGTATGTAGGTATACGTAAATGCTTTTAATTTTATAAAACTGAACCCATAAAAGTGTTGCCATAATGTTAGAGTCGAGCCAAGTCCAGACACATCGGCGGCTTGAATGGTGTCTGTTAGTTAGAATTGGACATATTAATCATATGCATTAAGAGTTAACCGCACTGACTCCTGACACAAGAAATCATTGATAGATTTATAAGAATAGCCATAAGACAACTTTGGATTCTAAAAAATGGATATATTGATGAAATTATTTTGAATTAGTTTATTACATTGATTTTATCAATGGTTTATTGTAATTGAAGCTTACACGATATTAACAACCATGAGTCACTGTTGTAGGAGGCACCTACTTTATCCAGTACAATACCATGGACCTATTTCTGGCTGTTTCAGCGTAGGTTCCATCGCATAAGTAAATCACCTTTTTCCAAATCATTTTAAATACTTTCCCCGTACTACTTTACCCCCCCCCACTCAGTTAAATCACAACGTTGAGGATGGGTGCTATTTGCGCATCGAAATTTAGAAAAACTTATATAGGATACTTAACCGCATGGCCCCTTACCTATCGCTAAAGATAAAGGCAGTGTGACGCTCTATAGTAGCCTTTTCCAAATGGTGTACGTGGTAATATTAATGTGTACCTATATTTTAATGTTTTTTGTATATTTAATAATTCATCTATTTGAATTATGGAGTTGTCGAGTATCGACACACAATCAAACATTGTTTTGTACAACCATATAATTTTAAATAATACTAAAATTGAAGATCAAAGGCGACTTTTTTTTACTATTCGAGAGATTTTTTGATGTGTGTTTAAATCACATATCTGGCCGATTCGCCACGCCGGGCCCTTCCTGAGCCCGGGCCCCCAGGCTAGAGCCCTGTCAGCCCCCCTTTGTGGGGGCCATGCTTTACCGCAGATAAACACAACTGGTGTCT
Source organism: Rhyacophila brunnea (assembly GCF_057557595.1). Lineage (NCBI taxonomy): Eukaryota > Metazoa > Arthropoda > Insecta > Trichoptera > Rhyacophilidae > Rhyacophila > Rhyacophila brunnea. The sequence continues at coordinate 701,125 of NW_028233361.1, forward strand.
TGTTCTTGAAGCTTAGTATATGGTTTCTCTAAGCCTTCATTAGGTGCCTAGGTGCGTTGTAGATAATCTATTTATATAATTTTGAAGCCTTATTATCCTTTATAGTTATTTTAAACATTTGATGACTGCATAAAGTATTTTTGTTACATAAAATAGTATTCTTTTAAACTTCTCGCTCTAATGTTTCAGAATATAGTCATATTTCGGTACATAACTGTGCAGTGGTGTTAAGATTTTTTACATTTTTTACAATTTTTTTAGATTTATGATGCGGAAAGGCCATAAGTACGCCATGATTATTTGCTTTACTATTTTAAATCTCGCTAATCCATTCATTATGTCTTTACTATCAGAAACAGCAATCTCATATTAAATTCACATTATTATTTATATTACAATATTATTTACTCCAATAAACTTGTGTATTTCCAAGATTGAACGTATACAATATTAACAATAAATGTCTTAAATAGTATAAATTATACTAGATTTATTTTTGACCGATTTTATCAATGTTATTTGTAAATATAAAAAATTTATATTAACAATAGGAAAAAAATGCCAATCCCGGGACCAGTTCCCGGATCCCGGGATTGTCAAATTGTAATCCCGAAATCCCGGGATCAGAATTTTGGCTCGGGATTGGATTCCCTAATTGTGACCATACTGAATCTCTATTCGATATAAATAAAAATCTTTTTTTGGAGACACCAGGTTTTCTTCAGTAGCTTTGTTTAAAATTTCAAATCCCATGCTTGTTTACCAAGGCCCAAGGCCCAAGGCACCATACGTATGCTTACTGTCATCATTATATAATATATGCACCAAGGTTCCATAAAATATTAGCTAATTTAGATCTGATGGTGACAAAATTTAGAATATTTAAGTACTTCAATATCTTCTACTTATTTCAATGTCTTATACAATAACTACTAATTATCTATTCTAATGACCATTACATTGCTTATTTAATCCCATGTATTTTTTTATTTATATAGGTATCAATCTTATAGTAACCAATAGATATGTGCATCTTGGTAATTGACTCCCTCTTTGTACTCTTTATGTACAGACATTGAATACCGATATGCATTCATTATTAATCATATAAAGATAAGATATTATGGATATTATATTTATCAATCAAAGAAATCCCAAAATATTACATACCAATGGATTCAGCCTAGTGTTTTAGGTTATTGACATTATCTAATTGTCCAAAGAGTTTAATTATGCTACATTAGTCAAGAAAATTCTTCATATTTAACCGATAATCAAATTAATAGAGTTGTTAGTAAATAAAATCTTGAATAGAAAAAATGATAAGGCCAAATGTAATTCTGGATATCAGTAGACATGTAAATATATAATTTGAAGGAAACAACACTAACTTTAAGTGAGGATGTAGTTTTCTTATAAGTGAATATGTATTATGGCTTGTTTTTATTGCTTCAAATGCATGGTATGCACCTACCTACTATTATTTATTAAAAAATAATTTTTCAATATTTTGTTGAGTGAAGAATATTTTCACATTTATATTTTAATATTATTAGGTACATTAATATAAATAATAATCATACCCTAAGGCAGTGATGGTGAATCTATGGCACGCGAAGTAATTTTGCATGACACGCGATTGTTTTATTTTGAATAGAATAAAACAACCTATAATAATTAATATTTTTTTACAACTAAAAATAATTATAATATTTAAAAGTAATGACGATATAACCACTCGTTTTTTTTTTTGTTTTTTAATATGATTTTTACCAATAATATTTACAAATCGATGCATAAACGGGAACGATATTTTTAAGTGGACGAACAAAAAAAAATATTGATCGGGCAAATAAAAATATGCAATCAACAAATATAATGAAATTTATCGGCAGTCATTCAAATATTACAGCTGCTTCTTTTCGCTCAAACATAAACGTTAAAAATGGAAAAAACTGTGCAGTGATGGGGAATATAAATGAAAAAAGCGCGGTTAAAACGGTTAATAGTCAAAGGTTAAAGAATAAAAGCCATGCATTCAGGTAAAAACATGACAAAAAATAGAATCCCAAAAACTCGATTGTAATTTTTAAACTTGTTTAATAATATTGTTAAAAACTATTTTTTTCTTCATGAAAAACTGCTCGGCATATCAAACGAAAATTAATATTTGGGAAATTTCGGCACTCGTACGTAAAAAGGTTCGCCAACCCTACCCCAGGGAAAAGGACCTTTAGAATACTGTCGTTTCTTTTTAATGGTAATAGAGTGAAAGAAAAAGATCATTTCGTTTCATTCTATGAGTTCTGTACTTGAGCGTAACTCGTTTATTTTTGTAGTCATAGTTGAAAATGGTGTTACAACCAAAATAGCTAAGTATTGTGTTTAAAAAAACATCCTTTGGAATTTATTATAATTTATATAATCATTCGTACTTTACTTTGTTTGCATAATACACTAATTTCTTATTTAATCGGCACATTGTTATTTTTCAATATTTTCAATTCATTCCCAAAATCTTTAAAATTTCAAAATGACACAATAATAGATACGATATATTTTTTTAAACCGTGTTTTTTATCCGCCACCATTTATAGAGTTGCTTCTTCATAACTTTGCACCACCGGCGCTAGGATGAAAATGATGTAATATATTCTAAAAATATTTTTTTACATAATAATTATCTATTTATTTTCTTATTACTACATTTATTTTTATTAATACAAGCGAATATCATTTGAACTATTTTTATGCGGCGTAACTAGGCAAAGACGCTAATCATTGTAGTAAAAAGTGCATAAAAGTGCACAGTTATAAAACGTATAGGTACTCTACCTTTCCGTCAATCTGACAAAATTAATTGAAATGTCATTTAATACTTTCTAAATACTCGTAGCTACTTGATATGTGACAAATATTATTCTAGCAAAACATTTAAATCTTCAACCAGGGTAGTAGTGGATAATAAATTTTAACAATTAAGTAATTAATAAATGCATATTTCTTCACTTAGTACCGACTACGAAAAATTGCTCTAATTGTTTCTTTCGATAGCACGATATATTATAATATGATAATAGTTTGTTTCATTTTCATACGTACCGGTATCAAATATCAAATATGTAGGTACCTATTAGAACTGCCAAGATTTAAATACTTATAGCAAACTGGTGTGGCATTATTTTATAGCACGTTATACTATTTCACAATTAATATGACAATTATTATTATTAGTAATATTGCTAATCAATAATTAACTTATATAAGTAGTATACTTATAACAACTTATAATATTTTAGTATTAGAGGATATGCTTCATAACTTTACACTCCAACGATATGATGAATAATTACAAGATAAAAAAACTTTTTATATACAACGTTTTTAAATTTTCTGTTGAATCATATAAACTTGACTTGACTGGCTTAAACGATCAAAAAAATTTGTACTTGATAGAAATAATACTGAAATGTCATTTTGACATTTCATATTGATTTCCATAGTAACGCACGTATATATTAATAATTTAGTTGCTAGGACCCCAGAACCCCCTAGCAACCAATAATAGTGGATTGGATTACGGATTTCTTCCGAAATAACTTTTCATACAAAACAGAATTAACTGAAAATGAATTCAATTCTACTTAAAGATGGCTAAAAGTATTTAAAAAATGCATTGCCATCGTGTTCTGATATATTTCAAAAGTTTAAAATATCTAGCTAGTCGGGAAGTTAGTTAAAAATCGATTGCAAGATTTGTACTGGATACCAACTACCGGACAAATAAGAATATGACATAATAAAACGTTGTAAAATGATGTAATATATTCTAAAAATATATTTTTTTTATAAAATTATCTATGTATTTATTTATTTGTTTTATTTTTTATTTATTATTAATTAATATTTATTTATTTATTAACTGAATATCATTTGATTTAATTTTATGCGAGGTAATCAAGCAAAGAGGCGTATCAGTGTAGTAAAAAATGCAAAGATATAAAACGTCTACTCTGCCTGCGTAAGTATTTTGTCAGTTTTTTTTTATATTATTACTTCCGTGTGAACTGGATGTTTATCACAAAATAAAATTATAGGTACATTTAGCAATAATACAGTACTTAATAAGGCTAATAATTCTTCTTCTTCTATCACCCTGTCGTGACCCAGCATTGGGGCATAGAGCAAGCTCAAATTTGCGCCAATTCCCTCGGTCCATCGCCAACTCTTGCACCTCCCACCATGCCAAACCTGCAACGCGTAGATCGCTTTTATAGCACTGCTGCAGAATGAGGGATGGCCGGCCACGGGGACAATAGTACGTACGAAGTGCTGCACTCTCTGGTGGCATCCAGAATACATGTCCCAGCCACGTGAAGCGTCTCTTCGTGATTACCTCAATCACCGAAGGTCGCTGTGTTCGCTCACGAACTTGAGTGTTTGTAACGATAATAATTTCTCTCATAAGTAATATATTTTTTATTAAGACTTTTATATTAATTACTAATATATTAAAAAATATATATGATCGTTTTAGCTTCAAGCATAATGATAATATTATATCCCCTTACAGATGTTAGTTTAGTTAAAAATCCTTTTACCAGAAATAGTTTTTTTGCATTTCACCAATTCATTGGGTTCATGTTTCATCGAAAAAATAAAATGTATAATTTTTATTCCAATAATTTAAATATCCTAAAAATATAACTTTCCTCGCATAAAGTGACAAATAAGTGAAAAATGAATATCAAAATGACAAATTTAACTTTTAGAAGTAAGTAACCTTCTAATATTACCCAAAAATATTTAAAACATAATAATCTATCACAATTCATCGTAATTATCATTAGCTTATAAATATTAATCCACTGCTCGATGAAGGTATTTTCAATGTGATTCGCTGCTATATTATATTGAACAATCGGCGTTTACCGGTTGGCGAGGCAGCTAGCCGTTACTATCTGGCTCCATTAATATAAAAAATTTTGCAAGCATCCAGGAAATCTCTTAGTTATTGTTTTGAAAAATAAAGAAAAAAATTGTAGTGTTTTCAAATAGCGACACATAAGCCTGATGCAAAAAACATCTCGAAGAGAAATAAGGTTAGTAATATCATTGTTGCCTACATACTTGTCTTCCAGGATGGAGTATTTTTAGTGTCAATGTCTGTCATTTAGGGCAATGTTTCCTGACCTTTTTACATTCGCGGACCACAAAAAAAATTAAAAAGTATTTTTCGGACCATCAACATTGGAATAAAATAATATATATTTATATTTTTTACACTATTTTTGAAACAATTGTCGAAATATAATACTACCCCACTTCAAATGTTGAGTTTATAGATAAACCACGCCCTCGTCCTTCTAAGGGTTAGACAACCTGTTAAGAAAATATGGTTTAGGGTATTGATTCCAATATTTGCGTTGTGTTTGAGCAAAGGCGGGAGTTAAAATGTTCCTGGTATAAAATCTACAACCGAATTTATTATGAATGGTACCTATGCATAATAATATGTGCATACTTAGATTGAACATCCATGCAGCGCTCGGAATGGAGCGGAACGCACCGGTGCGCCGTTCCGGTTCATGAATTCCTCGACAATTCCGTTCCGTCTGGTGGAATCCTCGAATCTACCGTTCCTTCTCGTGGAATTCTGAAAGCGAGATGCTCGTAAAATTCTTGACCGTCATCAGAATATTTAATATGGCGTTCAGAATGTGTTGAAATTGAGAATATAAATTGGTAAGTATATAAATATATAAAAAAATCTTTCTATTAAACAATGATTTTACTTGTTGACTACCCCTGTCAATAGTTCGTATGTCGATACAAATGAGTGCCACAGTAAGCCAAATTTCTACTTAGAAATGCATCTAGGTATATTTTTTCCTAACAATGCATTTCTAGACAACCCATGTGTCTGATAATAAAAAATACAGTTTTTATTGAAGAAAGGACCCTTACCACAGAAAAGAAAAAATTCTGAGTTCCCTGACCCTTACATTTATTGCTCTCTTCCGTTTTCTTCAAGACAATATGAGATAATTAATGAGATAATATACCTATATTATTCTATTCTATAGTGATATTTAACAAGTTTTTTTTTTGCTTGAAGACAAAATCACAAGATACATCGGTACTGTTCGGTTAAAGCGGATACAGCGGAAAACGCATTTTGAAAATAGCCGATAAACTGGATTATTTGTTAGGTTAACCTAACGAAACCTAACCTTACCTAACCTAACCTAACCTAACCTAACCCAACCTAACTTAACCTAAGCTAACCCAAACTAACAAATAATCCAGTTTATCGGCTATTTTCAAAATGCGTTTTCCGCTGTATACGCGTTAACCGAACAGTACCAATACATCATTTATTTAGGGTAGGTACCTACTAATAATAACGAAAATAACATAAAATTATTACGTACCTAATAATTGTAATACCTACACTGCTATATTTTGATTTTCATTTAAAACACATGAAATATCTATATAATATTAGGTATAGTGAAAAATAGTTAATTTGTTAATTAAATTTTTTGAATAATTAAGTTATATCAGTGTAGGTATCTATCTACCAAGGCTTGGATTTTCGACCCTTTGGTATCAACCACAGAGTTAAGCTGACTTGGATAAGATTGGTAAGAGTGTAAATCGTGGGTTCCCAATTTTTTCTATAATCTAAGGTTTTCAAATAGTTTTGATTTTGAGTACATTTGTAATCAATATGGGAGCGGAAGTTACAATATTTTATGGAATGAAACGGGAAAGAAATGAATGGGAGAAACAAAATCATAATTTTCCGATTGACGATCGCGTAAAATATAGAATATAGGATAGCTAACTTTACATAGGTAGGCTTGACGCAATAATAGTTTTGACAATACATCACAAGATAATCGAGGCCGTTCATTAGTCAACCTGTTGATATTAGATGGTATGCAACCTTTATGCAACCAACGAGGTGTTTTCCCATGGGTATGGAGCGATATACATCCGAGGAGGTTTTATATCGCTATTGTGCAAGTAAATTAAAGTATCAGTGGTCTCTGTACAATTTTTGCGTCTATGGGCATCTTCATCAGAGATAACGAACAAAGTTAAACGTTCATAGACCCATGTTATGCGGAGCTACTTTTATTTTTTATTTCGATTTTATTTCGATTTTAGTTCGGCAGAAATACTTCGCAGTGAAAAAATACGCGTATGTAGGTACCTACCTTCCTAAACTCTATCTATATCAATCCTTCATGTTATACAGAAAATAAAGCTAATGGAAAAAAATATATTGTTGCGGATATTAAAATAACCACAGTAAAACGGTCCTTTGAACTAAATCAATATAGGTAGGCTTAGGTAAGTACCTAGTTAGTTCATATTTTTTGTTTCACAAAACTTCTGCATAGAAAAGCTGTTTGCTATTAAATAATAATACAATGAATCCTATCTACTGTGCATTGAAAAAAATATTGTCGGTAAGATTTTTATTGCTCTCAAGTTCACAAAACTGTTGCGCAAGGAAGAGATTTTTTTGTCTCAAAAAAGGTTTTATAAACAATAGCTAATAATTAGCACATGTAATTTTTGATTTGAGGGCTTTGAAAGAATAAATTTAATTACAAAATATTAGTTTATTTTATTAGTATATTTATTTATAAAACCATAGTAATTATAAAGTGCATACCCATCTTAATCAAGTAGGTACCATAATAATGATTGTGAGTTTTTGTTGGTGTTTTGAATTGTTTGTCTTGTGATTGGGGAAACATGTCGCATACTATGCAAACCACGAATATACTAAGGATTTTGATATAGGTACCTACTGTACATGCGCCCACGGTGGCCGCGCGGCATAAGCGTTGGACTATCGTGCCGTGGACCGCAGGTTCGAATCCTGGGTCTGGCAAGTACACATATTGTTTTTCAATATGTGTGTGGATCAGGGTATAGACCTAATAGGTCGAGCAAGTGGCTGACATCCATTTCTCGTAAAAACAAAATCTGTTCATACAAACCTCTACTCTGTGGAGGCCCATATGATCCTATTAGGATCGGACATGGTTGAAGAAGAAGACCTACTGTACAATAATAGAGTACACATGAGTAAAAATAACAAAACTGTGTAGGTATTGCCAAGTTTAGTGGTAACGACTAAATCTTAGAACAAGCTATTTTGAGTTGTTTCCCTATAGAAGTTGGGTATCGAATATATCCTTACACTCTGGTGATTTGGGTAAGTGTCTAAACCTTAGACTAAAGATACATCTAAGGGCTTGCGCAGACAGAGCGCGGTCAGGCGGTCTGCGTTCCGCGTTTGGAGTTCGGCGTTATTTGTACTGTATGGACTTCATACTGTATGTGTACACAGCCGGCGGTCAGACCGCGCCGGTCAATTGGAACGCTAGAGTTCTAGAGTTCTATGCCCGGAATTACAAAGAACGCCGTACCTCCCGTCCAGTCCCGTCATAGGAATTTGAGCAGTCACACAATATAGAGCGAAACCACACGGGAGAGTGAGTACGCAACAGCAGTGCTTTCTCACTTCCACTCGCAGTCGGAATATAGCGGTCTCGCATTATGCAGCGCTTGTGTCAGTACAATGTTTGTAAACAAATGGAACGCTTATTGTTGACCGCCACCTGTCTGCTGTCCCTGAACGCTAGCAGTCAACGGTCGGTTGAACGCAGAACTCCGACCGCTCTCTGTCTGCGCAAGCCCTAAACTCTATATTATAGTAACATAAAAAGCGAATAAATATTTTGTATTAGTTTTTTTTTTAAATTTAATTTCATATGTACCTATTATCGTAAAGGTCTTTTTTGTTATATATTCATAGAACAGATTCCTTATGACAGAGGTATTTGAGTCGTTACAGGGACATTTAAAATACTGTAGAAAAATTGGGGCGGCATTTAATTAAGGAACATCACTGGGTGTTTTGCTACCATCTTCTGTGTTCCATGACTGAGAGTATTGCAGGTATATTTTTCTAATTTCAATTCATATAATCTCAGAAAATATGTACTCATATATTATATGATATATAACATATAGATTGCTTTGAGCAAATAATAGGTAGGTACATTGCGAAAACTCACGAAATAAAATACTTACATTTAAATAAAATTATCACAATCCAATTGGAAAAATATTTACTTCTAAATACTTACATAATAATTAATAATTTCAACAACATCAGAAATCTATTAGAATAAATTATCCCACATGGTGTGAATAATTAAATATTTTTTCTAATATCTACATGTCTGAGGTTGTTTAAAATTATGCATATTTACTAAAGAAGAATGCTACATTCGTAAAACTTGTGTATTCATTAAGTACTTAATTTTATTAAATTAATTTATTATGATATTAACAAGCTCTTGCTTTTTCGTACATGGTGGATTTTGATGTGATTAAAAGATAGTGTAATCAAAATATTTCCAATTTAAGTAGTAAAAATCAGAGCTTTAATAATAAAGTAGCATGTATATTAGTTTTAACAATGTACCTATCTTCTGTATGAGACTTTCATGGTTATTGATTTTTGGGTTTTCACCGTGTGTAATTCTTTCTTCTTTCCTTGACATTTTGGGCTTGTTGCAGAAGCCATTATTAAGAGATGATATTATATGATGTCGAGAAAAGAAGCAAGAAGTACACGTGGTGAAAACCCAAAAAATCAATAACGATAAGGTATCTTCACTCATGTTTCCATGTACACTTTGTTACATGTTTTTATTCAAGCAACTGACGAAACAAATGGAAAATTGTATTGGTTTGTCCATTATTTCATGTATTTTTATGTTTTCTACTCCAATTAGATTCATATACTTTCAATTAGGTATTTGTGTAATTATTATTATTATAAATGATTTTTTTTTAATTTTTTAGTAAACGATTTCGTAAATTTATATTAGATGTTATATATTTTTTTATGTTACCAACAACTGATTCGGGTGAATGTGATGATGAAAATGCTCTATAAAGTACATTATGTAAAACTAAGATTTTTTTATATTACAGATATTATATCTAATATTGCACATTTTTGAAAAATTATTAGCGTTCCTGTTCGTTAAATTGTCCATTTCTAGCACTGCATCCATGTGTGCGTTTCTGTATAACAGAGCTTATGAGAGTATGATAATAGCAATGCTTGTTGAAATCATCATCATCACTATAATCACCATCATCACCATCATCATCATCATCGACAATTTCATCTACCCAGAAATTTTTCCCTCCTTACTGGTTTGATGACGTAAGTACATGAACTAGTCACTGAAGTATTCCGACTCTAAGTAATTCAATTGTACTGTAAGATTTCTACAACGTAGCTTTTGCTTATATTTTATTCTCAAATTGCTAATAGAAATTTCAAAAGAAGAATAATTCTATAATAATAAAAGCTTTGAATTGATTATGTAACATTGTTTAATTATAGAATATTTAAAACAATGTAGAATGATCGATGATGCATAATTATTGGCCTCTGAGGTATTATTAAAGCAGCCTACGCCGTAACACCGGTGTAGCACTTCACTCAGAGTGAGAAGACCAATTAATACCAATAGTAAGTTGCTATTGATATGAGCAACGGGGTATTATATAGTATTTTTATCAAAACATGAACACAAAAGAGTGTGCTTAATTAGCTAATAAACAATTGGAAATGAAAAATTGATTATATTATCACCATTGTCCCCGGAGCCAGAGCGAAGCTATTTTCAGGTTGAACGTATCCCACGATTGTTTTTCTATATTTAATCCAGTATTATTGTTTCGGTCTCATAACTCTTTCGCTGCTGACTAGATAATGATTTTTTAAATTACCACCTTTAAAATGCACGTCAATTACATCGATCGGCCGCCTGGTCAATACGCGCCAGATGCGTCTTCAGCGTCCAAAGTATTAATGTTGAAATTTGTATTTTTGGTGCATATATTCTGCAATCTATTCGATATACGATACGCGCGGAAACAACATAATATTATGTATCAATCTAGTTTGAATCGGACAGATTCCATTAATTTATTGATGTAGGTATGGGTTTACGTAGGGTGTTGATTTACACTTTTCCACTTATTAAAAACACTGATTCAGGGACATTAAGTATATTTCGCTTGACAAGTAACAATTAATTACTAACAACATTTGTAAACACACGCTTTGGCGCAAAAAAGGTAGCAAATCGTATTTAAAGGCGACGTAAGAGGCTCAAGAGTAGGTAGTCGACTGACCATAACCACATTCGATCCCTCATCCGCCCAGAAACAGATAACGGTAACTTTCTTTTTGTTTGTTTCGCTGTGCATCATCGTTTAGCCTTGACTCATTTACAGTTGCAATAATATTATCATTATATTCCCAACTCTGTCGATTGGAGGATTTTTGATGGGGGATTTAGGCATTATGATATTTGGTAACAGTATTAACGATTAATATTATTAAGTAGATAAAAAAAAACTACAGCCATCTTGGAAGGTTTACGAGATATTGTTTAAAAAAATCATAATATGCAGTAAGTATTTACATTTAACAACGATGATAATTATTTATGTCGGCAACTAGTATACAACATAATTTTATATACCTTGTAAAATAATTTTAATATTCTTCTCAAGAATAAATTTACAGAATTCAATTCTGGGGTTTTATTTTAAATATAAAAGTAAAATCATTTTATAATTTAATTAATATGTATTAGTATAATATTGGACTCGCTTTAATTGTTTCATTAAAGTATTCGTCGTCTTCTCGATAACATCTTCCTTTCAAACTACCCATTGGGTTTGAAAAATATATTGAAAAATAAAATAAAAACGAACCGATGAGCGGTTTCAATATAATACGTGTGCTTTTTATGAAATAATCGCATTTATTGACAGTCGAACGCTATAATGCACGCCAATCGAGCCTTTTAAAGATTGATTCTATGTGTTGGCGACATTTTGAAGCATCACATGCCTACCATTAAATTTGTTATATCACGGTATACGTCCGTAAATGGATATAAAACTGTAGAGGATGGTAGAGAAGTCCCAACTCTTTAATTGGCTTATTTTTTGTCCGTATGTCCTTAGTAAACTATCATCATTATGCAAGTATGTATAAAATAAACAATGAGTACGTACCACAAAGTTAGAAAGCAGTTAGGTACAATGCTATAATATTATCATAACAGGATTGATTTCTGTGACTTTGCGTGACTGAAAATGAATGAAACGAGGAATATCTGATGATCTCTGATGATCCAGTCTACGTGTATGGCGAGATTCAAAGGATTAACACCCAATATTATACAATGCATGCTCACTGAAATGCAGCTTCAACGACATTCAACACTGGATAAAATGAAGTTGCTTTGCCAATTTACTTATTTGCATATTTATTTTAATTATTAATTAAATAATATATTAAAAACTGGATATATTAATATAAACTTGTGATAAAGTAGAAAACGTGGTTTTTATGCGTTCAAGATGTGAATCCAATACATTCATTTAGGTACCTACCTACTTAGGTACTGATAAAAAAATATTTATTTTCGGCCAAAAAAGTATACCTAATGAGATATATACATGTCAGCGTTGTGATAACTGTTTCAAAGAAAAAATAAGAAAACCCCTTATATTTTATCAAACTTGACATAATTCCTTGACATTGGGTCTTCAGGACATTTTTCTATTAAGAAGATCCAACTTTTTTAGATGCCATAGCTCATGATTCGTCGCTAATTCGCAACATCGGTACAAGTCTGTTTACTGGAAGCCAAGCGGGAAAATTGGCAATTTACCAGAGCCTATTTCGGCAAAATTCATGAATTCAAGGATGATCACCTAACCTAACCTAACGTAATAACAACTCCCCCCTCAGGTTCGTCGAGTATTCACAGTATATACGCCTCTGCGTATTTCTCGTTAACCCGTTTTTTATTCTAGCTCAGTCGGTGAGGGGTTGTCAATAATAAGATGAAGTTTCAGTTGAAAAAGTCTATAATGACTCGGTTTATTTTCAGTATGTATCGTCCAGTAGATAATATTTTTACAAGCCAATGTAGGTGAAGGCGGCAGACAAGTAAACGTAACGACCGATTACAGCGAACGCGAGAGATATTTCCCACCCGTAAGTAAACGGGATGCGAAAATCTCACCGGGTAGTACTTCAGCGTTCAAGAGTTCAAAGAGATGCGCGGCGAGACTGATGAGACTGGTCCAGAGTGTTTGAAGAGAGGCTGCTAGTAGAGAAGATGTTGTTCCCGAGGGATGATCCGGTAGACTGATAAAAATTTCTCGGATGCGTCCTCTTTTATAGCAGCATCCCTTATTCTAATTGGTCCAAAGAGATAATGAGAAGGGGTGACCAAAGATTCTACTATTATCGTTAGCTCGTACTACATGTTATTTCTTGTTTATTTAATAAGAATTTACTGGATTGTCAGAAGGACCAAGTATCAAGAGAAAATATATTTTGTGCACGTGGATGGATATATTGACGTTATAAAATATCGTCTATCTAATTCTATGGATTTTATATGAATTTATCTACAGCATTTAAATAGCTATCTCTGGCATAAACTCGCGGTTTTAGTCTTATGCCAGGAGTAAACACACGATTCTATTAGCGTTTAAATTACAGGCATTTACAACTACTTACTAGGTACCTATTGACATAATAATAGGCCCGGTAATTGTCCTCCACCGACCTTCACATAAATATTTGTGATTTTACGACGTAAACCTGTCTGTTGCCTTTACCCTTAACAATTATACATTTATGATAATTACAATTTAGTCTTAAAACTACGTCTTATATAGTAATATGAAATAATATTTTACTATTTCCAAAAAATAGCAAAATACTACTTCTCGCAAAGAGGTAATTCGCAATGCAATGTGCAAAGCCATACCGATCGGTGGCATGGTCCCCGCATTGCCCCGCTTTATATCGCTGTCTCTTTCCCGCGCAGCTATATAAAGGTCATGATTTTAATTTATTTGATCAGAAATTGGCGAAGCTCACGCCGGTTGTTACCAGAATTTATTATTATCTTAAATATGCAAATTTCCTCATGTTTTATATGACAGACGATAAATACACTAATTATGAACATAAAAATTGAATAATATTTCATAAAAATTAAATTTAAAAGACTCTAATGAAGTTATAAGTTTTTCTTTTCGCGCGCGAAACATTTTTGCGTACGCACACACACCAATGCATCGGCCGGCCGTTGATGCCCGTTTATCTGCGATACGAACATGTATCGACATGTTTGCCTTGGCATCTCTGTTGCTAGGCGCCTCGTTCTCACGCCGTTTATAAATATTACTGTGTTAGATTATTCAGCTTATCTTTAGGAGTTTATAGATGGAAATATCATTCGATTAGTGTGTTCCACATAACATTTTATACATCTTATTATAACCTCTCGCTACTGCGTTCGTCTCTTTATTTTGACAATCATTCTTCCCCATTTATACTAATATACAATTACATAATAAACTTATATCTCACATTTTATATTACATAATCACAGGTTTTATCTTACGGAACAAGGCAAATTAGCATACATCATCTGTCATTCGGTATTACCTTGTCCGTTTCAAATTGTGTCCCGTCCGATATATTTACCTACCGAACGGTGACGTAAACCTGTGAACAAATAAAACAATTATATATGATTAGACAAGGAAGCGTTTTAGGCGTTTTACTAAGCCGTATAGTTAGAGATCAGGTTTACATGTCGGCTTATTACTAAATAATTTATTAAGCGAAGACACCTACCTACAGGTAGGTGGTGACAATTCGCCCCCCCCCCCCCCCCCCCGATGAAAGCCGACATGTACAGCCTGACCTCATCGGCCGCCTATACCTTCCTTGTTCAACCATCATACACATAACATATTTATTTTAGTTTCATTTTTCCAGCCTCGGATTAGGATATTATTATATTTACTTAAGTGTCCGATATGGAAGTATTATTCGTTGTCTCGAACGTTTTGTACATATCGAGCCATATTTCAGAAAAGTTTACCCTAAAGCCTTACTATTTATGATAATCCTAGTATTTTATGACTACTTATTTATCTTAATTTTTATAGGTGGTTTTTGTTTCCTGTCTTCCGGATATACGGCAATTATTTTGCCGTCCTATCCAGGTCCTTAAAACATTTCGTTTTCATTTATAAATTACAGTTACAATCTACAATTTATAATTCACTGGTCTGACTGCAGCTCGGTAGAGAATTTAAGTAATTGCAGTCGTTGACTTCTTCGGGTGCCAATTTTACGGGGGCGTGCGTCCTCAGATGCTCGCGCCTTACTCATTCTTTTGTTAACTTTCTTTCGGTTATTATTCACGTTCATAGGAATAGGTGTGGCCACATCCATTCCTATGGTGATAATTGTTTCGGGTGTCGATACTTGCGTCGAACTAGTTGATGGCATAGTCTCCTCGCAGATACTGGGAAGTATTTTGAGAGGACGTATCCTTTTCCATGTCCTTTCCTTAACCCGTGCTAAGGGCAACTCGTCTTCAGATTCCTCACGTCGCGGTGACGGGGTTTGGGGTCGTGCACTACCCCGCTCCACCTCCTCCGGTATCGCAAGTCGTTCGGAGTCGTCGTCCAAAACACTGGGTTCTGCGAGTATGGCTTCCATCCGTCCTTCATCATTATTGTCATCCTCGTCATCCATATTTCCGGTAACTTCCTCTTCCGTTGGAGGGTAATACTTTCTAATATGATCGATGTGGAATTTATACGGTCGTCCACGGCGATCTACGTAGAACATTACATCGCTGACCTTCCAAATGATCCGATGCGGGCCGCTCCATTTGGGATCGAAGCCGGCACACGCACCAGGTCGTTTCTTTGGAAATTCCCTTGTAAAAACGGAGTCCCCAAACCCGTATGTGGGTGGTTCGGGTCCACGTTCTTGCCGAGGCTGTTCCACGTACCTTGCTTGGTTGGCCAACACTGCCGTATTCATCTCGGTTCTATCTCGCGCTACCTCATTACTGTCAATATCCTGCAGAGGGTTCGACCAGTAGCCCGGCGTACTTACTTTCTGCCCCCATAATACTTCAGCTGGGGAAAAACCTGTGGCTGCGTTTTTTCGGCGTCTAAGATCGCCTAAAATCTCGGTGACATGTTCATCCCATGTATTTTGTTCCAAACCGGCCAACCTAATACGTAACCCTTTCTTCTTTCCGTGGGGTTTTCTCGCGGCATCCATATGGACGTATTCCATTGCAAGGAATCCCAGCGTTCAAGTGCCGCAATCCAGGCCGGGTGATTGAACTGGGTTCCATTATCGGATAAGATTGCCCTTGGGCTACCGTAGCGTAGGATAATATTATCATAGATCAAGGGTATAATATTACCCACTACGGCTGATCTCATCGGAAAAGCTTCCGTCCATCGTGAAAATAAGTCTACTATAACTAATAGGAAGCGATTCTTTTTTCGCGACGTAGGGTAAGGTCCCATAATATCGAGAGCGAGAATTTCCCACGGCCTTTTGGCCTCTACGTGAGTCTTTTGGGCGGTTTTGGGCTGTAGGGCGCCTCGTTTTCGAGTGGCGCAAATGCTACAGGCCCGGACATAAGTTTCCACTCCACTTCGTCTCTTATGCCACGCGAATCCCTCACAAATCGCGTAGTTGGTTTCTAAAGCACCTGGGTGCCCATTTTCGTCATTTAAAGTTTTTAGTACCTCTTTAGTTAACGAGGCGGGCACTACGAGTTGTAAGTTCTGCCCGCTGCCTATTCGTACTAACAACCCGTTTCTAATAGCTAATCCCGCAAGTCCTCTATTCGAACAATCGTTGGAGTGGATTTGATGCATTAGTCTTCTGGTTATCGGGTCAGTTTGCTGACGTTCGATAACCTTTTGCCTTAGTGCTACGGTAGTTAGCAACATAGCCGTTACTGGCTTTGATCTGCGTATAGGAGCGGCCATTTGTTCGTGTTCCTCATCAGGATTTTTATTATCATCTGCGGGTTCTTGGGGAAAACGCGAAAGATGATCGGCTGGGTGATTTTCCGATCCGGGACAATGCTCTGTGTCGAAGTTGAACTCACTCAAGAGCATTCCCCACCTAGCAAGTTTGCCTTTTTGATGCTTCGCTGTATTAAGCCAAGTTAACGCTTGGTTGTCGGTAATAAGGGTGAATCCTTCTATCTTCGAGGTACCCCCGGTATTTAGTGATTCCCCATACTGCGGTCAAGGTTTTTAGCTCATTGCTGTGATACCGGCTTTCGGCGTCGTTAACTCGTCTGCTCGCATATGCGATAACATCTCGGCCTCCGCTATCTTTCTTTTGAAAGAGCACAACCGCAATTCCATGGCCCGAAGCGTCGGTTTGCAGGCAGAAAGGTCGTTCGAAATCCGGTTGCGCAAGTTGCAGAGGTTGTTTCAGTGCCTTTTTTATTAATTCGAAGGCTTTTGTGGCCTCATCTGTCCACCGAAACCAAACTGTGGTACGCAGTAAGCCTGTTAATGGAACGGCCATTTCCGCAAAACGATGAATGTATTCGCGAAGCCAATTACATAACCCAAGGAAACTACGCACCTTCTTTCGGGTGGTTGGTTGAGCAGCTGCTTCTACCTCCTGAAGGTGATGTAGCTGGGGTTCGTTGCCGGTGGCAGTAATAAGATGGCCCAGATAATCCACCTCGCGACATCAAATTCGACATTTCGCCGGCGCAACTCATAGGCCGTGGTATTGTAACCTCTCAAATACTAATCTCAAGTGATTTGCATGGTCCTCCCACGTTTTACTGTAAATAATGATGTCATCTAAGTACACCATGCAAAATTTATTGATCAAACCCACAAGAACCTCTTGGGACATCAGTTTTTGAAAATGCGTCACTCCGTTTTTCAAGCCAAATGGAAGCACGCGAAACTGGTAACTGCTGCCATCAGCGGTGGCAAAAGCAGTCAGCGGCTTCGTGTCCTTATGTAACAAGACCTGCCAGTATCCTGAAACCAGGTCCAGGCTAGAGAAGATGGTCGCCGTGCCGAGGTCCTTCAAGGTGTCTAGTATTAGTGGGAGAGTCGATGCTTCTTCTATGGTTTTGCTGTTAAGTTTTCTAAAATCGATACAAAATCGAGATGATCCGTCTTTCTTGGCCACTAAGACTACAGGAGAACTATAACTGGAGGTGCTCGGCTCGATCACACCATCAGCGAGCATTTGCTCGACGTCTTCCTGTATTTGTTTTCGCTTGGCCTTCGAGTGTTTATATGGCATCAATCGAAAAGGTACTTTATCTTTTAAAAAGATTTTAAGTTCGCTGGTTCTACTTGGAGGGCCTGAATCAGCGAATCTGTCCTCGAAGTCCGTCATGACTTTGATCAGAGAGATGCGTGTTGCTTCAGGAATCCCCGGATTTAATTCTGCCAACGTTATAGGTCCGCATGGTTGATGCGGTTTAGTGGTTTGACAATAAATGGTTTGCCTCTTCTTGTCACCGAAGTGCATGCAGCGCCTTTTCAGATCAATGACCGCTTCTTGTTGACTCAAGAAGTCCAAGCCCAGTAGTAAGTCCACGCTTAAACCGTCAAACGCGAGAGCGTTCAGTTCTACCGGGCTATCGCGCAAATATCCGCGAATGAATACTTCGCCTCCGGTGCGTAAGGTTTCGCCATTGGCAGTGACCAGGTCTGGTGACACTCCATTAACTTTATATGGTGAACACACTAAGTCTCTTCTGACTAAGGTCCGCGTAGCTCCGGTGTCGATAACGGCTTCGTAACTTCCTGTTACTCCGTCAATACGTAGAGGTAATCTAAGGAGAGGTTTCACATGAACATGTGAGTTCGACCCCCCCCCCAGACAAGTACGCTCCTGCAGAAGTCCCGTCAACCGACATAATACACTTCAAGGAACCGTTGTTCTCATAAAGTTCAACACTATTCACTTTGTCTACAATATCTATATTATTGTTACACTTAACACTATTATTATACTTATTTTTATTTAATATCAAACTTTCACAATTATTTTTCACACTTTTACTAGATAGATATATTTTATCACTATAATTGTTGTAATCCTTTTTAAAATCAACCCTATCTTGTGCGGGCAACAATTTAGTTTTATTTTTACATGGTACTTTTGGTTTTATATTTTTCTTTCTTCTTAATTTATTATCATCCGCGTTATCGTTGGTGATAATTAATTTATTTATCACGCTTGGTTGATTATTTCTAGTTAAATCGGGTGAAGAAACGATAATTCCTCTTTGTCTATACGGTTGGATATTATTTGTATGGCTGGCCGGTTGGGTCGTATCACTAGGTGTTTTTGTCGAGCTATTTTTAGTAACTCGCGTGGCGTTTGACGGTATTCCACGGTTTCTCAATGTTTCTAATCGAGTTTTCGTACTCGCCGCATTATTTATATCAGCTTCGATATACATGTTATTATTTAATTCAGATACCATATTTTATTTATTCGTTAACATAATGGGGTCTTGATTAATGTTATATTGATATAGTACGTTAATATTCTTCAAAAAGGATTGGATTTTATTATTAATAGGATCAATGCCTTTATAACAAGAATTTAAATAACAAAATTTTGCGTCTGGCCTGACGTTAATATTTGACGTTAATTTATTACTTTGGCCTTTGAGATAATTTACGGGTGCTTTAAGAGCCGGGTAATTAATAATTTTGCCAGTTTCAGCTAAATGTTTACTTACGGTTTGGTTTCGCGAGGTCTCTGGAGGGACTGCGCCGTAGAGACGTTCTCTGTGTGTCGAAAAAACTTGGTTCCAATCATTCTTCGCCTTTCTTTCATCTAATTTTAATACCTTTTTACGTTTTCCATATTGGTTACAAATTACTTCACTAAACAACGCCAAATCAAATGCTCTTTGACGTTTTGTCATAATACCTATAGTAGGTATTTTTGTATGAGTACTATTTATTTCGGCGTTGTTAGGTGACGCTACACATTTATATGGAACGTAAGATTTTTTTTAACACAATCTTTTCTATAACCTTGAAGAGGTCTCCCATATTCACTATAATCAGCCGTTGGAAGAACGTTCTGTATTCCGCACTTAACACTAGTTTTCAAGGACATCGGAAGAATGTTCCTACTTTTAGCACCATGATGTCTGGCACTTGCAGATCCCCAGTCATCACCGTCGAGCCGTGGGTGACGTCTAGCTCCTGCAAGGCCTCTTCATTGCTCCCTCTGGACGTTCTCAGCCGTTGACGTCCTTTCTTGGTACTCGGGTCGGTTGTAATCACCGCGCCAGTTCCCTCGGTAGTCGCCACGGCCTCTACCACGGAAGTTACCGCGAGTTACAAAGTATCCACCCGTGCCAACATAGGCTCCGGCCGGTGTTCTATCTGTGAGGTTTTCTTCCATCGACGGTCTATGCCGGTCCACGTTTTTTGGGCGCGTTTCCCTTGTGGAATGGTTTATTTCGCGTGGTGGCGGCTGGCACGTACAGTGCTACCCGCAGTCTCTTTTAGTTGCTGGCCTCTGAATATGTGACATCGGTACTGGAGGCAGGTAGTCTGGTGCCATCGGTCGAACGCGTTTGGCTACCCCCAGCAGTCCTTCTAGGGATTTCCAGCCACTCTGGCCCACTCGAAGCTGGTCGTGAGGGTTAAGAAGGTCGAAAAAAATCTCCGCCAGTTCTTCTCCACTAGTAGTTGGCATCAAAACTTTGGCGAGCGCTTTTTTGTTCAGCAAGAACGGAAATACGTCCTCGTCAAGTTTCTGTCGGCGAGTTTTAAGCTCGCTTTCCTGTACTCGTCGTCTTGTGGAAGATTCAAAGAACCGGGTCATCCGGCTTTTGAAGGACTCGCAGTCGTCTTCGGGATCTACTTTCATGCTCCAGGTCTTGGCTTCACCTCGGAGATGGCGTATAGTGAGTCGCGTCCAGTTTAGTGACGGGCTCCTGGCGGCTGCATAATATTCCTCGCACTCCTCAAGAAATTCGGCTACTCTGTGCTGAGGTGCTCCGCTGAACGTCACCTCTAGTTCAGGTTTATGCATCCATTCCTTGTATTTTGGAAATTCCCCGGTCCTAGTCTCTTGATTAATGCTTGGTAAAGATGACTCCGTGCCCGGGCTCCTCACGAACGCTGGTATACTGCGCTCAGGTATTTGTATACCTTCTTCCATCTCCTCATTCCTCTGGATCGGCTCCATCAGTGGAGGGTCCACCATATCTTTGCTAGGTGTGTGTGTGTCCTTTGTCTGCGATCTAGTTCTCATATATATAATATATATACAATAAATATATATATATATATTCTTCTTGGTAGTCAGGGTCTGGATCCGAGAAAAAGAAACTTTTTCTGAGCCCGTAAACGTTTGGCGCCAAATTAACAACTCCCCCCTCAGGTTCGTCGAGTATTCACAGTATATACGCCTCTGCGTATTTCTCGTTAACCCGTTTTTTATTCTAGCTCAGTCGGTGAGGGGTTGTCAATAATAAGATGAAGTTCCAGTTGAAAAAGTCTATAATGACTCGGTTTATTTTCAGTATGTATCGTCCAGTAGATAATATTTTTACAAGCCAATGTAGGTGAAAGCGGCAGACAAGTAAACGTAACGACCGATTACAGCGAACGCGAGAGATATTTCCCACCCGTAAGTAAACGGGATGCGAAAATCTCACCGGGTAGTACTTCAGCGTTCAAGAGTTCAAAGAGATGCGCGGCGAGACTGATGAGACTGGTCCAGAGTGTTTGAAGAGAGGCTGCTAGTAGAGAAGATGTTGTTCCCGAGGGATGATCCGGTAGACTGATAAAAATTTCTCGGATGCGTCCTCTTTTATAGCAGCATCCCTTATTCTAATTGGTCCAAAGAGATAATGAGAAGGGGTGACCAAAGATTCTACTATTATCGTTAGCTCGTACTACATGTTATTTCTTGTTTATTTAATAAGAATTTACTGGATTGTCAGAAGGACCAAGTATCAAGAAAAAATATATTTTGTGCACGTGGATGGATATATTGACGTTATAAAATATCGTCTATCTAATTCTATGGATTTTATATGAATTTATCTACAGCATTTAAATAGCTATCTCTGGCATAAACTCGCGGTTTTAGTCTTATGCCAGGAGTAAACACACGATTCTATTAGCGTTTAAATTACAGGCATTTACAACTACTTACTAGGTACCTATTGACATAATAATAGGCCCGGTAATTGTCCTCCACCGACCTTCACATAAATATTTGTGATTTTACGACGTAAACCTGTCTGTTGCCTTTACCCTTAACAATTATACATTTATGATAATTACAATTTAGTCTTAAAACTACGTCTTATATAGTAATATGAAATAATATTTTACTATTTCAAAAAAATAGCAAAATACTACTTCTCGCAAAGAGGTAATTCGCAATGCAATGTGCAAGGCCATACCGATCGGTGGCATGGTCCCCGCATTGCCCCGCTTTATATCGCTGTTTCTTTCCCGCGCAGCTATATAAAGATCATGATTTTAATTTATTTGATCAGAAATTGGCGAAGCTCACGCCGGTTGTTACCAGAATTTATTATTATTTTAAATATGCGAATTTCTTCATGCTTTATATTACAAACGATAAATACACTAATTATGAACACAAAAATCGAATAATATTTCATAAAAATTAAATTTAAAAGACTCTAATGAAGTTATAAGTTTTTCTTTTCGCGCGCGAAACATTTTTGCGTACGCACACACACCAATGCATCGGCCGGCCGTTGATGCCCGTTTATCTGCAAAACGAACATGTATTGACATGTTTGCCTTGGCATCTCTGTTGCTAGGCGCCTCGTTCTCACGCCGTTTATAAATATTACTGTGTTAGATTATTCAGTTTATCTTTAGGAGCTTATAGATGGAAATATCATTCGATTAGTGTGTTCCACATAACATTTTATACATCTTATTATAACCTCTCGCTACTGCGTTCGTTTCTTTATTTTGACAATCATTCTTCCCCATTTATACTAATATACAGTTACATAATAAACTTATATCTAACATTTTATATTACATAATCACAGGTTTTATCTTACGAAACAAGGCAAATTAGCATACATCATCTGTCATTCGGTATTACCTTGTCCGTTTCAAATTGTGTCCCGTCCGATATATTTATCTACCGAATGGTGACGTAAACCTGTGAACAAATAAAACAATTATATATGATTAGACAAGGAAGCGTTTTAGGCGTTTTACTAAGCCGTATAGTTAGAGATCAGGTTTACATGTTGGCTTATTACTAAATAATTTATTAAGCGAAGACGCCTACCTACAGGTGGGTGGTGACAGTAACCTAACTTAACTTTACCTAACAAATAATCCAAAATATCGGCTATTTTCAATAGTTGTTTTCCACTAAATAGACAAGAACCAGTATTTTTAAGATACCTAAATTCTGCAGTCAGTAATTTTATACCCAAACGATAATAAAAAAACTATATGAATACACTACAGATGACCGCAAAGAATGGGTTTATGGCATGTTCATGACCATGACTCTCAATAACAATAGAAACTCCACCTTTTACGCCCCTTCCGACTTTGTAACTTCTCCTAACCCTTTCTTACCAATTGGTGATAAGGGAATAATTGCAGGCGGTTCTAAGTAAGGTTTAATTACAAGCCTTAATTCATACACTCAAATAATACCAATACAGATGCGAAGCAATTTTACCGTACAACAATGACTCTATAAAATGCATTACCAGGTACCATGGTGGTAAATTAATGATTATAGTGATAGTCTTTGTTATTCTTTAGAGATCTTCAAGAAATGATCTTAATGCTATACATATTATATGTAACAAAAGTAAATAACTCCAGTTGTTAAATTTACAGATTTGAGAAAATATGACAATACATAATAAATTTTATATGTCTACTCGCTATAAAATATAAATGACCATCTTATTATATCGGAAATTTGTAAACATATTAGCTATAAGATGCGTATGTGTCAATAATTTTATTATCAGCGATATTGAATGCGTAGTTTATAGCTATTCATTGACATGTTTATAAAGTAAGACGCATTTTTTTATTTTAAAAATGAATAAACGTGTAATTTGGCATATAATAAAATAAACACAGAAATTCATATCACAGAAAAGATTAGAATCAGGCTAAGGAGGTCTTTATTATGCAGTGGATTGGTTCAGGTCGATGATGATGATGATGACGATATGAATATGTAAATAAATATAATATCACCGATTTTGATTAATACAGATATTCATATGACAGAAAGGAGTAGAATCAGGCTAGCGAGGTCTTTATTAAGCAGTGGAATTGGTTCAGGTCGATGATGATGATGATGATAATGATGATGATAATGATGATGATGACGATATGAATATGTAGATAAATATAATATCACCGATTTTGATAAATACAGAAATTCATATGACAGAAAGGAGTAGAATCAGGCTAGGGAGGTCTTAATTAAGCAGTGGATTAATCCTGGTTGATGATGATGATGATGATATGAATATGCAGATAAAATATATAATATCACCAATTTTTATAAATACAGGGATTCATATGACATAACGGAGTAAAATCAGGCTAGGGAGGTCTTTATTAAGCAGTGTATTGGTTCAGGTCAATGTGATGATGATGATGACGATATGAATATGTAGATAAATATAATATAACTGATTTTGATAAATACAGAAATTCATATGACAAAAAGGAGTAGAATCAGTCTATGGAGGTCTTTATTAAGCAGAGGATTGATCCTGGTTGATGATGATGATGATGACAATATGAATATGTAGATAAATATAGTATCACCGATTTTAATAAATACAGCAATTCATATGACAGAAAGGAGTAGATTCGGGCTAGGGAGGTCATTATCCAGCAGTGGATTGGTTCAAGTCGATGATGATAAGATGGATAGAAATATGTATAAAATGTCGCTTAAATGAGCTGTTGGTGTATTTTCCAAAATCTCTTAGGATAATAATATATAGGAGATAATGACATTTTATCACGTTCAAAATATATCTTAAGCTTTATTAGTAATTAATTATAACTTATTATTTGAATGGCCCACATGCTCAGCGTAGGTCAAAATGGAGCTTTTATGGTATTTTCAGAGCATATCCCTGGACATTCTTTAATTGTAGATAATCTATTTATATAATAATTTTGAAGCCTTATTATCCTGTATATTTATTTTAAACATTTGATGACTGCATAAAGTATTTTATTACATAAAATAGTATTCTTTTAAACTCTCGCTCTAATGTTTTAGAATATAGTCATATTTCGGTACATCCGTGTGCAGAGGTGTTAAGATTTTTTAGTAAAATATATCTGTATATATACATACATAATTCTGAAAACACTAATGAGAAAATATAGCCAATAGAAAAAATCTTTTTCGAAAAAAGTAAGACACCCGGCAGGTATCGAACCTACGTCTCTTGGGTTTCTTCTTGGGTATGCTACGACTGCCATGCTTAATTGCGACAAAATTTTTAATTTTTTTTTCAAAACTGTTAAATCTTGTGAATTGTGAATTATTTGTTGAATAAAAGAAATAGTTGATTAAAATATATCTACTTTTTCCAAGATAATCAAACCCGGATAGTATTTCATCTTCCTGGCCAGTACTAGATATTGATCTTCTGGATGAGACTGACATGGTGTATGCTTTCTCTCGACTATATACAAAATCCTCAGTAGGTCCTGATGGTATCCCCCCTTAGATTTTAAAGGGCTGTCATAAGTTGTTAACTGACCCCCTACTATATTTATTTAATCTCAGCCCTAGTACTTCTGTCTTCCCAGATTGTTGGAGCCTAACCCGTGTATTCGTCCGGTGCACAAAAAAGGCTCGCGCTCTGAAATAATACATTTTCGCCCGGTGGCTGTTCTATCTGCACCAGCTAAATTATTTGAGTCTATTTTGCATAGGTATATTTATAAACATGTAGACGGTCAACAGTTACAAACTTTATGACATATACTGAGTACCTACATATCTCATTCGCTGAACGTAAATTGTCAAATGGACGCAATTTATACAGATTGTCAAAGGCTTTTGATCGGGTAGATCATGATATTCTCATTAACAAATTAAGTGCAGTAGGTGGATCTATAAGTAAATTTCATCAACTTTTTCAAATCTTACTTTTCGCATCGCTGTCAATATGTGGCGTATGCAAGGTGTAGATCTGACGTCTTTCAAACTTATTCAGGTGTTCCCCGAGGATCAAATCTTGGCCCAATTATGTTTCTTATATTCATTAATGACATTGTCAATGTTATAAATGGAATCCAGTCTTTACTCTTTGCAGACGATTTAAAATTATATGCGTCAATTTACAGTGAATTAGATTGTCACATTTTACAAAATAATCTCAATTCAATTGAAATTTGCGCGAAAAAAAATAAACTCGAATTTATTACTGATAAATGTGTGTATTAGCTTTTCGAAATCAAGATCTCCAATTATATTCAACTATAATATGTCAAATAGATTACTGAATCGTCAATCAGAAATTAAAGATCTTGGCATATTGTTTGACTCACGTTTATCATTTCGCTCTCACATCACTTCTACGGCATTGCGTGCGAGCAAACTTCTAGGATTTGTCATGAGATAAGCCAAGTCATTCAAGAATCAAACTGTTTTACGTACACTCTATGTGTCGTTAGTACGGAGTATTCTTGAGTATGGCTCCATCATCTGGAGTCCTTATGAGGTTTCCTATAAGATTATTTTAGAGCGTGTTCAGAAAAAAATTCTTCGTCATCTCTATTTTAAAGTTTATAATTATTTTCCTTTTGACACCTTCTCAAACGAGTCTTTTCCGACTAACTTTCTTCAAGGCATGCTCGCCTTTCATTCTCTTGAAGCTCGTAGGTCACTTCTGCTCTTAAAGCATTTTTTCCTGCTCTCACGTGGTATCATTTTCAATCCCGATATTCTAGAAAATTTGAATTTTTACGCACCCGTCAATTATATGCGTGGTCGCAGCCATGACCTATTTTGGGCGAAAGCTTTTTCCTCATGTCAGGCTCATCAGGCACCAATAGCGAGGGCTGTGCGGCTGGTCAATACACTCCCTAGAGATGTAGATATTTTTGGCGATCCATTATATTCTGTTTTTTAAATTCTATTTTATTGTTTAATTTGTATTTTTTGAATTATTGTTGTTTTTTTATTTTATTTTATTTCTTTTGTATAAAACTATTTTTGCTTTCTTTTTTTTCTCCACCTTGTTTTTTCTCTAACTGATTATTTGTAATTTTTATTCGAATTGTCATGTTGTGAACGTCCTGAATTAATAATTTGTTATGTACTCAACGTGTCTTTTTTAAATAAATAAATAAATGACAAAAACAACAGTTTCATCTGGTAGTTTTTCTTCCGAAATCAGCGAATCGTCAATCAGAAAACTAATACAATATGGAATCATTAATTTATGACTTTCTGTTTCACACACAAAAATGTTACAACCATAGTATTTTTGGTGGTGTTAACTGTTTCTTGGTGGAAATATAATGAATTCAATAAAATAAATGACAATATGTACCTAGTACTAGTTCCACTTATTTTAATATTAGTCCGGACTGGTTTAGTCCACTTCAAATCTACATTTTACGCTAGTAAAAATATTTATACTAGTATGGCTATATGATTATTAATTGAAGATTCGAATAATAACTAAATAAAATTATTTACCAGTCTTATAAGGAAACATTATTATAATCAGATGTAGGTTCTTAAACTATATAAAGTGAATTGTATCGTTGTAGGTATATTCTTTACCACTGTTGACAATGTCCATTTGAATCAAACGTAACCGGTTTGACAATTAATTATTAAAAGAAGTTGAACTAGTAGGTACCTAGTTAGTATATAATATTGCGTTTTATTTCAATTAATATAATGCATATCCACCAAAAATTGACAGATAACACCATAAAGAAATAAACATACTGGCCTAAAACTACTTATCTATTTAAATTTTAGTTAAAATAAGTTTTAGTATAAACCAAGGAACACAAAATCTGTTATGTGGTGTTAACATATATGGCATCCTACGTGGTGATATCAAGAAACCAAAAAGAAGAATTTTGAATATTCACACATAAAATGATCTTATATTTATAATTGAGTCACTCTGAAACAGGAAATAATGAATGATTATCATATTTATATAGGAAAGCCTAGACTGAGCAGAGACTAAAAAGCCAAGCCAAAGCCTCAACTTTAATTATTGTCTAATAATTGAGAATCAACCTGCATTTAATTTAATTATTATTGTTTTTTTATTAAATTGTTTAGTTATTTATTACTCAATACAAAGAGGCGAGATTAAACTGTGTCAAACCATTATAAGAAAAAAATCTTTATGTAATTATGGGACTAATTTTATTCTTCTATTTTCCCGTAATCTCCCACCAAAGTTAAGCCATCCTGCCGCTTTTTATGGGCTCTTATCCTTTTGGTGTCATGTACTTTGACGTACTCTCAAGTTCGAAGTTAGCTCAGGGTGTTGGCGTGAACTTGGGGTGTCAAATAAATTTGTTTGTTTCAACTTTGTAATTTAGTGCTATAAAGAAGCACGGGTCCAGAATTAAATAAAACACCAGGATTATCTTTACTTCTTATATTGTTTATATGATATTCCTTTACACTTTTCTTGCATCGTAATATTTATGACTTTATAAATATTCCCTTTATAACACGGTTCTTAAGGGGGATCCTTATGTCAACAGAAAGCCTAGCGGAGAAATACGAAGCTTGCAATTTGAGATTTTTTTTTTGATAATTTACAATTTCAACTGTATTAATTAATAAATATGTATCTGAAAACATAAAAGATTTTTTTAAGTCAAAGATAAACTTTCAATTATTGTAAAAAAAATGTAATAAAATGTGAATTTGTTGCAGGGTACCATCTTATTTTATGGTCATATGTATTATTAAAATGTAGTTTATTAGGTTTTAAATTTTTTAACGTTTGGATTTTTGACTAATTCGTCGTTTTAATATTTTTTATATTTATTTAAAAAAAACATTGATGTTTATAAAAATAAACATGTGTATAACTTGAAATCCTTTTTATTTAATAAGACAGATGTCTAATTACATTAATTACGTTTATTTACAATTCAGAATAATACCAAATCAAACATAATATAATATATATTATTAATATGTGTATTTTTACTTAATTGCCTTAATATTCTGATACTTACCTAAAAGACAGAACATCGCGGACGATACAAATACCCACTAACGATCCTCTGACTGTTCAGCCACGTGCATTCAATAACCACTTGTAGATGTGACATGTCACAATAACTTATATGATAATAAATGAGCACTCTTAAGTATACCTGCAGGACAGATATTTATCACTAAACTCAAAGTTTGGAGTATCTGGATATGGATAATGTACCTGTAAATACAGGGATCCACGATTGAAGCGTTGAGAAGTTATATGTATAAATAAAATCAGTGGCACCTGCTAGATTTTGTTAACCCCTTCCTACTCGCCAAAAAAATCAATAACTAATTTGTATGGAATTTTTTTAGAAACGGTCCTCAACGCCGACCATTTTTCTAGGTGCGAGCCTGGATATAATATGTGTGTGAGAAATTAAATGACTGTTATTGCATTAATAAAATTGTTCTCCATTATAATATGTAGGTACCTACATACTGATTAATGAATACTAACACGGTTTCCTGGAAAAACCTTTAGTGGACTGCGCCTCTCCAGTTTGAGAAACATTAGCCAAATGCGTGCAAATTACATTTTTCGTATTATTGTCATCTTTTATGAAATATATTCGTAATTAAAATGTGCGAACATTCTATCGTTCGTAAAAGTTTCGTTGGCTAGTGATTTTGAATATACTCATATATTAAACTCCCACTTAATGTCGGCCTAAATATCCACGATAGCCGAGCGGCTTACGCGTCGGCTTATAATGTCGTGGGTCCAAGATTTTAATCCGGAGTCTGGCAAACTATTTTTCAATTTATGTTTGGAGTCAGTGTATGGGCCTAATAGGTGAGCAAGTGGCTATAAAGAAGCAAACCGACTTTCGTGCGCATATAGTAGGTGTGTAAACGCTGCGTATGTAAGTGAAAAGTCTGTTTTACACGATACAATTTTATTGTAGGTATATTTTTACAGTTTTACAATGAATACCCCATCTCGATCGGGATATTACAAAAAACCTTTACAAAGACAAGCACGAGAAATTATTGTTTTTAATGTGACCGAATATTTAAAAGTGACGAAAAAACAGTAGGTACCTACAATTATAATGATAGGTAGATATATATTTTTACAGAAAATGATTTTCACAGTAGGTATGCTTTTATAACAAATTTGCTAAAAATACCAATTAAAAGACAATATTTGAAAATTATAAAAAAAAAGTGATGGGTCATCAATATATTTAATACGTAGGTATACTGTTCACTTCTACTTATTAAGTCATAATTTGTGTTCTCCTAATTATTTAACTAATACATATCTGCAGCAATATAATTATTTAATATGGGTTTAATGATTTATTTCCTTTCAAACTCAATAATTACCCAGTATTTAACCTAACTATCATAATAGGTACCTACTAATAATTGAGAGCTGAAATTATTAAAATTTAGTTTTCTATTATTAAAATTATCGAATAATAATTGGGTTTCTAAGTGAATTGCTGAAAATAGAATTATTGTTATAAATTAAATCCTAATTTCGCCGAATTGGTTTTCTCAAAAAATGACAACACAAAGAAAATTCTACACACGACAAAAGTGACTTTCTGTTATCGCCGAGATCTTGTTGTAGAATGTAGACAGTAGTTTAATAATTTATTCATATTGAAAGTAACTTTGACGGTTTTCTACGTGTAATACGGGCTGTTTCCTTATTAGATGCTCGTGTAAAGTATCCTTCATATAACCTTGCCATTGTACGCAGTGACAAGGATTTGTGTGTGTATACGCTTTGCATTAGTAAAAGCCAGGCACTTGAATATTTTACTCACGTACGCCGTATTATTGTAGGTATAAGTAAATTCCAAGCACTTGATTGGTTTACTCACGTTTTAATTCAAAAAATCTATTCCAAATGACAATGTTAGGTGGCGACCACTCTATTGGCCGAAAATAATCGAACACAACCGAATATCAAAAGGTTCAGTCTTATGTTGTCGGACTATAGGTAACATCCATTTCTCGTAAAAACAAAAATCTTTTAATACAAAACTCCACTTCACGGAGGTCCATATTATGGTCCAATTAGAATCAGGCAGAGGAATTCGACACTTATTACACCAACGATTTCCTCTGTTAGGAGTATGCGCCATTGTCGAAGACGCAGTTTGCAATTCTTTATACATATTGATCGTCGTATACCGCACACAAGATAAGATAATCCTGAGAGATTGGCAGTTTTTGGAATTACAGAGAATGTGAACCTGGAAAATAGCATCGGTGCGCTGAAGTGATTTTAGCAAAAAAGTCTTCACTCTTTATTGAAATTGTTGGGAATAATGGATCGTTTAGAGGATGTTAAATTATGAACATGGTTTTCTTCATATGATTAACTTTATTATTATCATCATCATGAATAATAATGTACAGAGTAATAGATTACATTGATTATGCGACCGTTACAATAGACCTTCGATTATACACTAATGTCACGCCGGACACTCAAGTGAAAATTTAACTGTAATTAGTATTAATTAGTATTTAGCATTGGCGGACAGCCAGTGCCGTAGTTAAACGTATTAATAATATTCTTATATTATTACTTATAATATTTAGTTATGTTATTATATTAGACGGCTATATATCAACACGCCTCTTAGCCGTTTAATTACTTTTGTATCTGTACATTAGATTAACTTCAGTCTTTGAAGATTTTCCAGGAAGCTCGTTTTATCCAATGCGTTGGTAAAGATGTCCGCTATATTATTTTTTGAATCAACTTTTACTATGTCAATCGTCTTGTTTTGGTAATGTTCGTTTACATAATGAAATTGAATTTCAATGTGTTTAGAGTTTTTTGTAAAATTTCCAAACTTTGCAATAGCGACCGCTCCGCTATTGTCCTCGTGAATTTTGATTGGTGTATTTACTTTTAAATCAAAACTTTCGTTACATATATTTCTCACAAATAAAATTTCTGTGACTGCTTCTGACAGTGCTATATATTCCGCGAAAGTGGAGCATTTTGTTACCACATTTTGTTTTTTTGACATCCAAAAAATTAAATTTCCGTTTAGTCGAATAGCGTAACCGCTCGTCGAC
This sequence comes from Rhyacophila brunnea, assembly GCF_057557595.1. Classification (NCBI taxonomy): domain Eukaryota; kingdom Metazoa; phylum Arthropoda; class Insecta; order Trichoptera; family Rhyacophilidae; genus Rhyacophila; species Rhyacophila brunnea. Next base: position 733,454 of record NW_028233361.1, read on the forward strand.
TTTCTGTTTATATTGTCGCCCGCATAGTCTTAGTCGACGTAACAATCAATTTTATCGTTCTTTCCGTTTTTGCCATATCTTAATTTTAGATCTTTGGTCTTAAATAAGTATTTTAGAATTCGCATCGCATACTTGTAATGGGTTTTGTCGTAGCAGTTTTGAAAACGGCTTAAGTAATTAACACTGTACGCGATATCAGGTCTAGTGCCTGAGCTTATGTATAAAAGTTCGCCGATCAAGTTTCTGTATTTTATTGATTCATCTGTTTCGCTCGCTTGATCGATTTTTAGGTTTGTCTCCATTGGAGTTTCGTATAGTTTAGAATTTTCTAACTGATATTTAGAGGCTAATGATTCGATATATTTTGTCTGGCTTAGCTTCATGTTGTTTTGATCTTTATTGTTATCAATATCGATGCCTATATAACTTTTAACCTCATTAAGGTCTTTCATCGTAAATCTTATCATTAAACTTTTCTTAATTAAGTCAATTTTTAATTTGTCTTTCCCACAGATCAACAGATCGTCTACGAATACCAGGAGATATATTGATTCCTTATTTTCGGTTTTTACATAAAGACAATTATCGTATTCGCTTCTCTTGAAATCTAATTTTTTTACATATTCATCGAATGTTTCGTACCACGCAAGTGGACTTTCTCGCAAACCATATAACGCTTTCTCTAGTTTGCAGACTTTATTTTTTTCCTTTTGATAGCCTTTTGGCTGGTAAATATAAACTTCGCTTTTAACTGGTCCATTGAGAAATGCGGTCTCAACGTCCATCTGGTCAATGAAGAGATTATTTGTTGTGCAATAACTCACAAGAATTTTAAAAGTTAACATTTTTCCCACGGGGGAATAAACGTTTTCCAAGTGTTCTCTTTGTTGAAAGCCGCGTACTACTAGACGCGCTTTATATGTATCATCGCTCTTTCTTTTAAATATCCATTTTACATCAATTATTTTCTTATCAGTTGGCTTATCGACTAGACGCCATGTTTTGTTTTTATTTAGACAGTTTATTTCTGAATCCATCGCCAATGGTCAGAGTCTTTCGAGGTTAAAGCTTCCTCATATGTACTTGGCGCATTTGCGTTTATGTAATTAACGTATATACAGTGAGCTATAGGATTTCCGTAACGCTCAACTGTCTTTTTTTCGCGTGCGGATACTCGTCTAGTTTTAACTTTGACCGATTCGCTCGCCTGTTCATTTTCAACAAATACTTCATTATCATTATCATTTTCACGCTCATTTTCACTTTTGCTCAATTCGATCTCCGAGCCCTGCTCATTTAGATCAATGTTTACACGGTTTTGTGATTCGTTATTTCCGTCGAAAGTGTTTTCATTAGTCTGATTTTCTAGGCATATTAGTTTTGTACCTTTTTCGATAACCTGCACATGTCTTGCCTCGATCACCTTATTTTTAACCAAAACTCGGTACCCGAAATGTGTATATCCTACGAGTACTCCGATTTGTGACTTATCGTCCCATTTTTTCTGTTTATTTCCGGAATTCGGACAAAAACTCTTGAGCCATAAATTTTTAAATGTTTGGCTTTCGGCCTAACCCCGAAAAATATTTCATAAGGCGTTTTATTCTCGCACGTATTTGCGATAGTTCGATTTTTTAAATAGGCAACTGTATTTATTGCCTCGGGCCAATAAATTTTACTTATGCGCGCCTCTTTAATTAAACGTCTTGCTATATCCATTGCTGATCTATTATAACGTTCAGCGACTCCATTGAGTTCGTGTACGTTTGTCGGACATGGTAAAATTTCGATTCCCTTTTTGTTTGCAAATTCGTATATTTCTCGATTTAAATATTCGGTCCCCTTATCGCATTGCAATCTTTTTATTGATTTCCCGAATTGATTCTCTACAAAATTAATGTGATTTTTGAGACACTCGGCCGTTTCTGATTTATTTTTTATACAATAAATTTTTGCACATTTGCTGTAATCGTCTATGACAGTCAAAAAGTATTTTTCACCTTTATAGCCCACAATATTGTGCGGACCGTTTAGATCGGTGTGTATTATTTCGTTTATCGCTGTTGTTTTCGCGCGGTGATTTTCGAAAGGTAAATTTGCCATTTTACTTTCAATACATGTCGCGCATTTCATTTCTTGTTTTTCAAGATGGTCTGGTAGTCCATCAAGTAACTTATCTTTTACTATTTTTTCTAGATATCTAAAGTTTACATGGCCTAACGCACGATGCCACTTTTCCTTTTTTGTTAATCTCGTTGTATTTGTGAAGGCTTCATTTGGATAATCATTGTATGTACTAATCTTGCTTGAATCTTTAGGATTTTTTACACAGCTAGTCATGTAGTATAAATCATTTATTTTATTAGCCACTGCTATAAGTTTTCTGGTTTTTTTATCAAAGATTTTGGCGTTTGAATCGCGCGCTACTATTGTGCAATTTTGTGTTATTTTTTAAAAACTTAACAGATTTTTCTTTAAACCTTCTACTAAATAGACGTTTTTTAGTTCTACTGGCTCAACATTGTTATGGTTTTTAAAGTAACTTACAATATTTCCCACTTTTGTTGCTCGCAACTTGTTTCCGTCGGGTAGGTTTACGTCGATTGGCTCTTTAAGCTCAACGCAACTTGAATAGAACTTATCGCTTTTCACTAGGTGATCTGTGCACCCGCTATCGAGTAGCCACTTTATTTCACTCTCACTTGTTTCTTCACTGTTTGCACTGAGTTTATGATGATTAACTTGAAGAGCCCACGTCTTCAAGTTTTGTTGTTGTTGCTGCTGCTCGATGCCTCTGCCTCGGCTGCCGCCTCGCTGGTATCTGGTGCCTCTGCCTCTGTGATATCCAAATTTCTCGTAATTGTTTTTGTTCGTCGGCTGTTGTGATGTATTGCCGCTGTTTCTGGTGCTGGGCCCATATCCCTGCTGTAGATTGTCGGTTTGATTTGCGAACCAACACTGTTGCTGCTTGTGTCCTTGCTTATTACATATATAGCACAGGTTTTTTTTTTTGTTTTCGTATTGAACGTGCTGACATTCGTCTTTTGTGGATTTTCCGTGTTTGTTAGGCTTTTTTCCTTGATTTTCGATTTGACATATTCCATTGTTTGTTTTTCCATCGGAACTATGTCAATGAAATCACCTATCGCACTATAGCTTAACGGTAGTGCCTTTATTAAATATCTTATCTGCTCTTCTTGTTAAAGAGTACCACCTGCATTTACATATTCATTGCAGGTTTTGTGGAAGTCTAAGAAGAAATCATCGACTGTTGCATAGTTTTTTATTTTAATTTCCTCGATTTTTGACCTGCAGATTATTTGCATCGGCGTTGATTTCGTTGAGTGTATTTCATCTAGTTTTTTCAGCATTGTCAATGTCGTGTCGCAGTTCTTGATAAATTCTAATTGGCTATCGGAAACTGCACTAATTAGAATGGTTTTGGCTTTTAAATCTAGTTTTTTCCATTCCGCATATTTTTCTGTTGTTTCCATTGTTCGGATTGCTGGCGCTTGACACTCGTTGTATTCTAGAATGTTCAGCAACCTGTATTTCCAGCTGTTGTAATTCCTTCCTTCGAAGATTGGTATATTTACCTCTGTGATCTTCGTTAGATTTGCCATTTTCGTAATAATAATTTTATTTATTATTTATTTATTTTTCTTTTTTTATTGAATTATTTTGCAGCCTTACGCCGCCACTGCGTTTCACTTAATTAAGCGGTCGGTTTTCTGATCCGCTGTGATCGCACTTTTATTATTGTTACCGGGAACCCGCGGTACAATTTACGGAGCACTGGTTTTACGTTTTAAACCACGTTGCACTTGTTTTATATTTCAACCACGTTGCACTAGTTTTATATTTCAACCACGTTGCACTAGTTTTATATTTCAACCACGTTCTGCTACCATGTTGGGAATAATGGATCGTTTAGAGGATGTTAAATTATGAACATGGTTTTCTTCATATGATTAACTTTATTATTATCATCATCATGAATAATAATGTACAGAGTAATAGATTACATTGATTATGCGACCGTTACAATAGACCTTCGATTATACACTAATGTCACGCCGGACACTCAAGTGAACATTTAACTGTAATTAGTATTAATTAGTATTTAGCATTGGCGGACAGCCAGTGCCGTAGTTAAACGTATTAATAATATTCTTATATTATTACTTATAATATTTAGCTATGTTATTATATTAGACGGCTATATATCAACAGAAATAATTGGAGTAGTTTTGGTCATGTATAAATATGAAAACTGCATTTTTTTATGGCCACGATCCTCAGCCATGATGGAACGGGCGAGAAGATATAGGTACATATACCTAGTAGGTACTTAATTTACATAATTTAATGATGAGCGATTTTGTTACCTCAAAAAGATACTGCTAAGCATTCTAGGCATTTAATGTAGGTACTAAGTATAAAAGGGTCTTCATAATAATATCGTGATACAATAAAAAAAAATCCATTTTGTTAAAGTATATTGTAAAACTTTTAAAACCATACTAACAATGATTTTAACATGTATATGTTTACCGCTCTCCGTGACTAATAATAATAATAAAATAAAATTCTGTGCACAAATTTCAAATGTAACGTAGAATGTTACCAGCCGGGTGGTCGAATGCTCTCTTCCGATCACCAAAGTTGTGCAAAATTAGGCGCGGATAGTACTTGGATGGGTGCTACATTTTTTCACACGAAAAAGTAACGCACTAGAGTGGAGACGAACTACCGATTTTTCGGTTATCAGCCGAACGCACTACCTTTGCGCCACGAGATGGGACTGCGATAGTGTCGATTTTACTGTATAATATAATAACTGCAAATTTCACAACTGGAAATAAGTTGTGAAATTATTAAAATATTTTTCTAACGCAATAAAAATTACATTATTCTTTCTTTGGTAGATTTTCAGTTTGATGCGTAATTTTAGTGTGTAAAACTTGATCTATTCATGAATATGTTGTATTATATACTACAAAAGAAATAATTTAATTGAGACATATGGTTTCTTTCAGTCTAGAAAGGTGAAGGAAAAAAAGTTAAAATAACTAGCAGAACGTGGTTTCAATCGGACGGATTTCCACGGACCTCTGGGTTATGGGCCCAGCACGCTTCTATTACGCCACTCTGCTGCGTGCCACGAGTGACAAAATTAACATACTTATATAAATTTAGACGACTATCTCTAGGCGACTGTTGCAATTTTTAATGTAGTTTATTTAAGATACAATACTTTATTTATCTTTTCCGAAGAATGTACCTACTATATTTCTATGTAAAAGTACTGACGTGGGAACAAAAATTAATTAATAAACAGAACACCTTTTTTTCTTTTATGGTGTTAAAATAAATGTCAGTTTTTGGTGGTAATGCATGATATTCTTTTATTTACTTAATAATTAATTAATACTTAATACTTATACCTAGATCATATTATTTTATTTTTTATACTATCTTAGAACTAGCAAACTCTACAGATAGTAATTACTTGTTAGAAAAGTTTACATACCTACGTACAACTTCGAAGGATGTAGGTACCTAATGATCGGCAAAAATAAGTTTTTGTTTTAATATATTTTTTTGAAGCCGAGTAGTTTAATGTCCTAGATGTGTAATGAAAATGTGCTCCTATTTAGACTGCCACCAAATACTTATTTTTATACGATGATTTAACGTCATATTAAGCGACATTATTTCAAGTTCATTTTTTTTTTTTTTAGAATTATTAATAACCATGTCCTTGCTTTTTCGTACAAGGTGGTTGTTAGTAATTTTTGAACAATCACAAACACCCAGGCTTTGAGAAAAACACATAATTCTTTTTGTCATGACCGGGAATCGAACCCAAAACTCTCGGGTGGAAGGCCAGCGCCTTACCCACTGCACCACGAGAGCCGCCTCAAGTTTATTATTGCATACACAAATAATAAGTAAGTATTAATTTATATTGCTATCCGACATTAATATTTTTTTATATCATAACTTTGAACAAAACTAAAAAAACAATAAATTACTTGCGTTATAATATAAATATAACTTGGTAACACTGAAAATAAATCTTTACCTATCATGGCGGCTACCCGTTGTATTGCACTGTCGATAGGAATAATCAGTTCTTTTTGTCTTTTTTCGTCATCGCAGAATTGCCATACTTTTAGAATGATATCTCTGGCATTCCCACGAACTGTTTTAGAACTACATGCCATTATGCACTAAGTATACTTATTTTTTCTGTATTTTCAATAACACAATAATATATATCCCGAATTCTGCACGCTGCGTTTCACAATGTAAACATTTGACTCAGTCTGGAATAAATTTGTCATATCGCCCAATCAGTAACCGCTACTGCGGACTTATCTTCGGATTGCGCTTCGTCTGCATTCATTTCTTCGTGGAGACATTATAATTCGTTGTTAATTATATTAAAATATAGCTTACTTTAAATGTTTACAAAATAATTGGTGCCAAGTAGCTATCGAATAATGTCAAATATTAAAAGGTCACATTTGTTTATTAATAATCTAAAATGCTCTTTTTAGGTTTTCAATTAATGTAGAAACAATACGCAAGCGCAATCCATAATTCGAGAAACATGTTGTAAAATTAAATGGCGATTGTGACAAATTTATCCTCGATAGACAATTTTTTTTCAAATTGGACCAGCTGACGACTAACGATGGTAGATCTATACATTTGAAGATAATTCTAAAGAGACTTATTATAAGCTATGTATTTAACTATTCAAATGTGATAAACATTCTACGAATAATGATTGTTTTATAATAACTATTGACCTAAGAATAAGGTAGTATTTTTTTGAAATATGCCATTTCTATTGGCATTTCCCAGTGGTTAAGCCGCGTTGACACGGTCCAAGTACGATCCAAGTCTACTTGTATAGAAATAATTAGTATGAAGATGTCTCATCCAAGTGACAGCTTCATACTATTTATTCATGTTATGTATGTTTTTAAGAATATTTAATGTATGTTTTTAAAAGGCGTAAGGTTAAAAATGATCTTGCACTGACGCATGTTGTGACGGGAAGTGTTTCACATATTTTAAAAAGATGTTGTGGTAAATCGTTTTGTCGCATTTTGATATGGCATCAACAGCATTTCTGCATTTAGTGACTGCATTTGATTTATCGAACTTTTTATACCATAATTTCAATTCGGCATTTAAAATTTCAAGATTTGTAGAAGGCATATCACGGACATAAAATTCGCGCAGCTCACGAAATTCTTGCACTGCACTTTCGTTGGAGCACTTTTTCCGTTTGGTAGAAGAGTTATAAACTGCTTCGGTACTTCGCGATGTCGTATGAAACGTCCATTGAGCTGATTTAATATTTGGTCAATAAATGAAACAAAGATAGTTTTTCTGAAATACTCTTCTACTGAATCAGATGGAACATTACACCTCAATGTTTGTTTCGATGTAGTTTGCTGCTTTCTTATTTCAACATTAAAGTTATTGGTTTTTGCACACGCTTCATCGCAATTTCCAAATTCAAACTGTGTGATGCATAATGAACATATAAAACTTGTGGATATATGAGATTGGACACCATTAAACTTCCAGCTCATTGGTATGGTACCGTCATAACCTCATCCATGTAAATATGACAAATCTATTCCATAATTATGGAAACTTTCCAATATTTTTGTCAGATAAGCTTTCTGCTGTGGTGCTTGTTACAGGAATAAATTGAATGAATTGTTCACTAATTTTGTTGTTATTTTCATCGTCCATATATCTAATACACAAAGAAAATTGTTGCGTTGTCGAAATGTCACAATACACGGCGGTATATTTGTACAGTTTCTCTTAGTTTTTATTAAATTGGAGGCATAGTGGCGGTAACCGTTGAGCGTGTCATCAGCGACTGGTGGATTGGAAGTGACTAACAACAACCTGGACATGTGCGCCTAGCATTCTTAGCCATTACTTAAATACTATCTGCTATGCTACCCGCTTGGTCTAGAGAGGTGGTTCTTAACCTATTCGAAGTCACGGTGCACTTTTGATCATACGAAAAAAAACGGTGCACCAAAATCAAATGGTCAGGAAACAAAGAAAAATATGCGGACATAAATTTTATTACAAATTAAACAGATTAAATAACAGTCAAAAAAAGATATATACATATATGGAAAACTGTAAATAAAATTACCCTTGACAAAATGGAATTTATTTGATGTGAAAGTCAATAAAATTGATGTGATACCTGAGCTTGTCGGATTTTGCAGATTTCAGAATGATTAGGCCTTCAATTCTTGATCTAAAATTATAAGACTTTCTCGTTTTTTAGTTTTTATATTAGTTATTAAGAAACCGAACACAAATATCATGTTGAAAACTATAGCAAGATTTTCAGTGCCCTGATCTAGAGTCCTGGATATCATCTTGGGCAGAAATCCAAAGTTCTTCCATAGTTATTTCAGAAAAAATATTTTCGAGTACCTACGATCCATTGACAAAGTGACCAATTCTTTACAAAGAGTTGAGGGAGCGGTCGTTTATGAAGAGTGGGTTCGATCCCGCTGATGTACCAAAATACACGTTGTTTAATTAACTACCAAATATGTTAACATTTTATTATAGTATTGACACCCCGGAAGTCCGGGTAGGGAGGAGAGTCGGGGACGCACAGCCCAATCCGACCTCCGCGCTCAACTCTCCGGTCGACCGGGCGTCAATGTCGCCCTGGTAGCGTGCCTTTGGTCGATACTAGTGAGTCACGCGACCAGCTTCCACCCTTCGACTAGCTCAGTGATTTAAATAGTTCAGGGCGGTCAATAAAAGCTGGTTTTTAGTTCGGTAGAGCACGTTCAGTGTACGGTAGGTCTTGACAGTTGCGGTAAATATAGGACGTCGGTGTGATAAAAATGATGAACGCACCAATTAATCGACGCAAAGGTCAACCGTTTTAATTATTAATTAGGGTTCACAAAAAGTTACATACACAACACAATACACAATTATTAAGTTTTCACAGTTTATAATGTTACAGGCACATTTGAGATCAAAGGTCGGTCAAAAGATCGCTGAATATTAATTAAATTTTTACGGGTCGATTCATTTATATTTTTTTTCACAGTGATCGCTCGGCTAGACTATTATATATAGAAGAGTTATCTGAGTTAATTTCTTCGATTTTTAAATTCTTCAGACAGCTATGGGCGCCTTGTGTAGACAACAAAAAATGAACAAATCGCAAGTCACTTAACTGATACGAGAAGTCGGTACGTACTCGATCACTTTTGACTAACCGGATAGATTCCTGTCGATACAGAAATCGTTTTAAAAGAAAGTAGGTAAACAGCACAAATTATATTTTTTTCACAAAGTCGACTCTAAGCGGGTCTCGAAGCCCGTCAGGGGTTGAAGGCTGGATCTTACTGCCTTGCCAGCCTGGACACCTACCGCGTGCCGCGGCTATGTCTCCTTTTTTTGGTTTTATCGCTGTCCCTCTCAATCTACCCCCGAACATTCACTCCTCTCTATCATTCTCGCCCGCGGCGGGTACCTTCGGCTTTTACCCGCCATGGGTTTTTTTCCCGCCAGGTAGCCGTGTTACTGAATTCGGGGAATTGGGCTCAAAAGGTACAGCATTAGGTATGGTCTTTGAAATATTCGAAAACGACTTTAAATATTATTCCTACGTGACCAACCTTTATCTCAATCATCTAGTGTTTTTTTACATTTTTAGTTAATAAATACAGAGCATTTTATTCATGGAGCGGCGATAGAAGGACTTTGGCTTGGCGGACTATAAGAACCATGAATGTGGCATCCATATCTTTGCTCGTACTTTACCCTAAAGGGGTCCTCCATTCACGTAAAAACGTGGAGGTATCAGTATTATAGAAAATGTGTGTTCTTATTATTTTTCTTGATTATTATTTAAAATAATATTATGGACAATGTTGATTTGAAACTTTTTTGTAAATGGATATTATTGAAAATACGAACATGTAGGTAAATAGCTGTATTAACACACAATAGTTTCAAATGTTTTAATCAGATTATTATAATCTGATTAAATCATTTGAATAAAAAATATATAGATATTATTATATGAAAATGTTCTCTTATGTATAAGTATAAAAAAAAAACAAATCAAATGTTCTTCTACACATAATTTTGCATGCGGACAGTGGACTAATTATTGAATTCAAACTTATTGTAAGTAGGTATTATTGAAAATACAAAGATGGCAATACCTACTTTATTTAAAAAATAAATGTTTTTACCTAGGTATATAGATAAATGCTGTTATTTAATTCATTTAGGATATTATTGAACTTTATAATATATAAAGTAAGTACTTAAGTATCTTAATATATAATATTATGTATTATACAAAAATATAAAAATAATAATAATTATTATTATATAAACTAGATAATAAGTAGATAATACAATCATAGATAGACAGATATATATACATACTAGATATAATCATAGGTTATATATACATTAGATATAGTCAATTCACTTCCATTATTTTGTTTTTAAGAAATAAAAAGGTTTTTATATTAATTATACATATATATAAAGTACGCAGTACCTACCAACATGTCCTAAATATAATTAAAAAATCAATAACTCATGTAGTGTTTTGAAATAAATCAATTCCAAATCCGTTGTATTTTGCAGTTTATTGTATATGTAGGTCCTTTAACTTTCACGTGCTTCTATTATTGTGTGCACAAAAAACATTTGGCCACTGTAAAATACCTAATATCCGGAGTTCTGATCAAATCTAAAAATTAATAATATTAAAAAGTCAACATTATTACGTACCTTACTATAAGAAAAATAACTTATAATGAAACGGAGTGTATTAAACATTACATATTTATAAAAATATATATGTGAATTCCTAATGAACAGAATATTTATATAGTAGGCAATTAATATTTTTTCTGCAATCCGGAACATAAATTGACTCCATAGAATGGAGATTATATTAACAGACTTTTTACGAAGAACGGTTGTTACTTGTTAGCCAATCTTGGTCTCACGTTGGATTAACACACATTTAAAAAACAACATGTATTTTTTATCCAGTCACGGGATTGAGCCCACTTTTTATATGGAACCGCTCTGCCAAGTCGGATACCATGGCTGTATTATCAGGATATGCAAAAGTTAACGTACCTACATAGTAGTACCCATCTATAAAGTTGCAAAGATCAATCATATCCAAAATGAATTCAATAAATGCAGTCATCTATATAAGTAGGTATATTTATTTTTAAATTAAAGTATGCAGCTTTTTACACGTTCGTATTTTCAATAATATCCATTTTCAAAAAAGTTTTAAATCAACATTGTCCATAATATTACTTTAAATAATAATCATGAAAAATAATAAAAACACACATTTTCTATAATACTATAATAAAATTTCAACATATTTGGTAGTTAATTAAACAACGTGTATTTTGGTACATCCGCGGGATCAAACCCACTCTTCATAAACGACCGCTCCCCAACTCGGGCACAAATATTTAAAATTAAAGTAGGTACTACGTACTTATCTATAAAAATCGATAATATCCTAAATGAATTAAATAACAGCATTTATCTATATACCTATGTACATATATATACATTTATTTTTAATTAAAGTTGGTAGGTATTGCCATCTTTGTATTTAGAATAATGCCTACTTACTAAAGGTTTCAAATCAACTAGTCAATTGTCCACACGCAAAATTTATGTGTATAAGAAACATTTGATCTGGTTTTATATACAAATATAAATATACATATTAATACAATAAGAGAACATTTTTCACATATTTTTTTATTCAAATGTTTTGGTATGATTATAGGAATCTGAATAAAACATTTGAAACCATAATATTCTAATAATAAAGATAATCTCCTAATATAATATTTTACCAATTACCATATAATATATAATTTATACCATTAAAGTGCAATATTACTTACTTATATCTACACTAATACTAGCTAATACTAATATATTACACAATAATATTATTTATTTATAATATTATTATTTAACAAAATATTGCTATTTCGGTAACTTACAATATTAATGTCTAAATAAAACACTTAAAATACGTAATAAAACCATCGTAATACAAGGAACACACATTAAAAATAGGTAGGTTAGTAGATTATAAATGTAACCACATCGTATAGGTATAATATTTATGTAGTTTCAACATTAAATTATTTAAAACCATTAAAGACATCTCATAAAATTCGTATTGAATCTAATTGTAACAGCAAACTAGCGCCACATGTTGTAGAATACGTATTCTACGGTGAAATGTTCAACGAAGAAATCGTCATTGGATTAAATGTTGCACGAACTCATGTTTCACGTACTGCGGCGCACGAATAAGTGTCCCACGAAAAACTGAATACGTACAACTTACATGTAACCCATTACAATAAAGGTGATAAATTCCCGATGCTTCTTGTTGGGTCTGCCGAATGGTTCAGTTTGAACGAGTTCCCTCAAATGAACATTGACACTAGAAACACTGTTTTAACGCCATTAGGTGATATTGCTATAAATTCCCGAAGCGTGATATCGCATAATGGAAATTGCGTGATGTCTACCTATACATGTGCGAATGTCGCTATGCGCGAACTCGCTAGCTACTGTATTGAGTGCGTTGTCCATTAATAACGTCATTGCTGCTAAATATGCCATTTTAGCACACCAATCAGTAATCACCATCATTCTGAAGACGTTTTACAAAATCATCCATACTCTGTTATCCATCCTTAATTGTGGAAAAAAGATTAACAATTCATTCTTAAGTTCTATAAATTGGCATAAAATTTCACCCCTAGATAACCATCTAACTTTAATGTGAAAAAGCAAGTTACATTAGTACTTGGCCTAAAAATGCCTGTTTTTAAATCTCTAGATTTGATGAAATTTACATATTTACAACTTGGTCTAGTACAGGTTTTAGTGCTGCGGTAATATTTTCGAAACTATAGATTACCTGTATAAAAAAACAGTTCGTAGATATAATATTAGAGTTTCTTGTGTTTGCGAGGGTAAAAAATCCTTTAAATGAGTCTGCCATTGACGGACACCATCCATACTAATTCCTCCATGATATTTTGAATTGTTCTAAATATGAAGAAACAGAATCAAAAACATCTTGTCATGTCGCACGCTCAGTGAGTTCTTTGCAGCATAGATATTGATTCACTATTTTGTTTTCATTTATGAAACGAAAACCTGTGAGGCCAACGAAAAATACGTGCGATTGATTCGGCAACATCGAAATCACGTTAGATCTTTCATCGGCTTTCATAATTTTCACGAAGGACTTTTTCGGTGTTCACTACTTCGCGGATTTTTTTTGCTTTTATCATTATTTTCGCGGTGCACTTGCAATAAGCCAGCGGTGCACCGATTAAGAACCACTGGTCTAGAGCTACAATATTTATGCCGAACTCCACCGAAAAAAATGTTTTTTTTTAAATTTACACCACCACCGACTGTGGTCAGCATGGCCCCACATCATGACGGGCCCTTAGGCCAGGATGTTTGGCGGGCCCACTTACCTATCACCAGGGTTAAAGGCAATGTGATGTTCTACAGTAGTGTTCCCAAATGGTATTCCGTGGATTTATCTATATTTTTAAACGATCCCCTTGAATTATTGATTTGATGGACCTCATATCATATTATCGATCGTTATCATACTATGAACCACCGGTCGCGACCCCCTCTTGTGGTAGCCAAGTAGCATTCGACCCTTCGATATTGGATAAAATAACAATTTTTATTTTTCTAGAAACACTATAAATAATAGTAATATAAAATGATACACGTGAATTATAATGTAGTTACGTACTTATACTTATACGTATTATATTTTCATCATACTACATAATATATTTTATGTTAATTATTTTTTTATAATAATATAACAAATTTCTGGTGTGTGTTTATCTCACAATTGGACGAGCCGCCACGTCGGGCCCTCTTAAGCCCGAGCCCCCAGGCTGTAGTTCTGACAGCCCATGGTGGCCATCTCAGCCATGGGCCATGATGGTGGGTGTAGTCGTTCTTTACGCCGATTTTGGATTTTTTAATAGTGAAGTTCCAAAATATTAATTGAAAATGGAAAAAAAAAGTATTATTGCATTTAACTTATACACAAACCTACCCAACAGAACACAGCCTTATTTCTCGTTTATCGGATTTTTGTCTATTGCACTTGGTGTACGCGGAATTCGGGTGGACACCGAGAATTTTTTGACATTTCCATTAGAGATTGGGTTTTCTAAAAAAACCCGACATCATTAGTGTTTCGAAATTTTTGTTTAAGAAATTAAAATCTAAGAAATTTTTCTTAAGAGGAAAGAGAATTTGTAATCATTTTTTGCCGTGGTTTTATTTGTCTAAGCTATTGGCTTTCAATTTCAATGTTATTGGGGTGTGCCAGGGCCCCTTGCCCCCCCCCCCCCCTGGGTGCGCTACTGTCGAGAGGCATTTAAAGTATAAATATATCGTAATTGTCGATTATCCCGCGTTCGATGTAAACATTTGCAACATCTTACGATGACATCATTCATCATCAGCCGCGTATGGTAACCGGTTTCCAGTACCCTCACGAGGACTTAAGTACCTACTCAAATCAATAATCTCCAATCTCGAGGGCGGTGACTCTCACCTCATGAATTTGTGTGACGTGTGTAATTAAATAAATAAATATAAAAATAAATGTGAATAGTTATATGCAATAAAATTAAATACTTAATTAAAATAAGTTTATATAATAAATATAGTTAATTATTTAGAAATAAAATATAGTGTTAAGACATTTAATTAACATTAATTTTAATAAATTTATTTACAAAGAAATAATTTAATAAATAATGAAAACAATACTCATGAAGATTTTTTTATTCAAATAAATCCGCGATCTTATTTTCGCAAGTACAATTCGGCATATGAACCGAATAACAAGCCATCAGCTGTTTTCTGACGTTTCGCGCACGTGGGTGCGGAACGAATTTGAATTAAATAAAGAAAGTATCTAAAGGATTCTGACGTCATCCTATTATTAGGTGGCGATTTAAAATCAATATATAATAATATTTTTGTGGTGTGTTCGCAAGTGTCGATAAGAACTCTTACTTGACTACCATCTCCGACTACGCGCTGAGCTAGCCTAAAGCAGGGGTTCTCAACCTATTCCAAGGGCAGGGCCGATTGAGAATATAACGCCATTGTGGTTTTACCAGGACCGCGGTTACGTCAGAAGGATACTTCAACATTTGCAAACCACTTAGGTATTCAATGAAAAACGCACGTTTGACATTGAAAAGAGTGCAAAACTACTTCACAGTCATACGGGTGATTATAAATTATTTAACCAAGAAATATTAGAAATAAATAGAGCACAGTTACAGAGCTTACCTATTTTGAATGATCAGCTTAGCTTTCCTAGTAGCCCATTGCCATATCATAGATGTTTGTTTACATGTGAGACTGTAAATTAGTATGGTCAATGTTATTGATACAAAATTTATATATGTATGTACAAGAATATATGGATGA
Organism: Rhyacophila brunnea; assembly: GCF_057557595.1. Taxonomy (NCBI): domain Eukaryota; kingdom Metazoa; phylum Arthropoda; class Insecta; order Trichoptera; family Rhyacophilidae; genus Rhyacophila; species Rhyacophila brunnea. The sequence continues at coordinate 749,063 of NW_028233361.1, forward strand.
GGATTTAAGTATGTATAGGTGTGTACCTATATACATATTATATATATTTTTATTAGGTGAATTTATATGTATATTTAAAAAAACAATACAAAATTTATATAATATGTAGGTATGTATTAGAATGTATGGATGAGGAATTAGGTATGTATACGTGTGTTTATACATATATATTATATTAGGTGAGTTTACATGTATATTTAAAAAAAAATGTTAAGTATAAAAAAGTAGGTACCATGTACCTAAGAGTATTACTTATTAGGACTATTGAGTATTGGTTGTTTAACTAATGACTTATAGACTAATAGCTCATTTGTTAACTCCGTTAATTATTTTCCAGTATACGACCATTGTTCCTAGAATTGACGATTTACACCCCTTGAGTGTAGTATTTTTATTGTTTATAAAGAATAAGTATCTATTATAAGACTTTAACGATTTATTATAATATGCTATCAAGTGTATTGTTATAAATAAGATAGGGTTTTTACTAATCAGGTTTTTTAGTAACACTTCAATTATTCACAATTTGTTTGTTGTATTTTTGATACTTGATAGGTAGGTAATGGAGTTTTTACCTACTTTATTGTATTGATTTATTATATAAGCTAGAGTTAAGAGTGTTTCTTGTCAGTGTGTGTTTGCCTTTGGTAAGTGTACACAGCGTCCGAAGATGCCGAAAGGCAAAACTCGGGTCGCAAAAAACGACCCAAATGGAATAGTATAAAACTTAAATCCATTAGAATTTTAATAACATTATAATTTATTGAATATGTACCTGCATATAATACTTATCATATTTTTTATTCTGTTTACAGGATCAAAAAACTATAACGATGGAAAACAGAAAAGATGAACCACGTGGTAGACAAGACAGAGTAAACAATGATGGAAGAAGTTGTTGGGGGAGTATAATTTGTATATTCACAATGATTGGGTTGGCGTTGGCGTTGGCGTTGGTAAGATACATTTAATATATTATTAAACCTAGCTAGGGAAGTACCTACATGTTAGTTATTTAGGATTCCAATCCCGGGATCCCGAGCTATTTTCGATACCTATAAATCCCGGGATTGATAAACATAATCCCGAAACTTTCGGGATTGATTTTTTATTAATTTTTTATAAAAAATAAAATAAAACGAAAATATAACAGAAAAATACTTTTAATAACAAAGAACTACATTAGAAATAAACTGAGTTTGAATGAAGTTTGATTTATACCTGCCCATGTGTAAGTTGCCGATTCATTTTATTTTTTCACATAAATTAATAAAAATGAGAAAGATTGGGGATAAACGCTTCGCACTATTGACAAAGTAATTCCACCATGATCTCAAACGTTTTACGGCAGTTTCATATTTGGCTGACTAATTAGATTTATGAAGCGGAAAGGCCATGATAGCTTTACTATCAGAAACAGCAATCTCATATTAAATTCACGTTATTATTAATATTACAATATTATTTACTCCATTAAACTTATGTTTTTCCAAGATTTAACGTATACAATATTAACAATAAATAATGTCTTAAATAGTATAAGTTATACTAGATTTATTTTTGACCGATTTTATCAATGTTATTTGTAAATATATTTTTTTTATGTAAACAATGGAAAAAATGCCAATCCTGGGATTGTTAAATTGTAATCCCGAAATCCCGGGATCAGAATTTTGGCTCAGGCTTGGATTCCTTAGTTATACCTAATCACTGTTTTGTTACCAGTGAGACTCTAAGATTGTTTTTGGTTTTGTAGTTAGTAATTATTTCGCATGTAACCATTAGATAAATTAGAAAATATAATTGAAAATAAACCAGTGTTTTGTTTCGTATATTTCGACGATAGAAGGAAACAGAAATACATAAAAATATAAAGAAAATATCCACATAATATCGTCACTGTTCTGGCAGAAGACACTAATTCGAAAAAATTACATATTGAGTTAGTACTAAAATGTTCCTTATTTCAAACTTTACCGTCTGGAAACTTTCTTAATAAATATACAGTTTTTATTTTAAAGTCATCCTTTTTACGATTATTTAATAAACTCATATGATAGACCATTATTTCAAACATTTTAATAACTTCAGAGTCAAATTACTCAAAACTAGTATTCTCCAGTTAGTGTGTTCTGCCAGAAGAGAGACGATATGTACCTACTATGTGATGTGATAATGTTGTTTGACAGCTGCACTGTTCGTTGTTATCATCTCCTTATATTATTATTATTATCCTAAGCGTAGGCCTAAGTGAACGAGCGGGCGGCGGGGCGGCAGAGGCGTATGCAACTCAAACGTATAATCGTGTGTGAAATGTTCGTAGAGTAGACAATGTCTTTTTTAGGCATTTTACATACGATTATACGCCGAACGCCGTCCACTTAGGTTTTACGCAAGACATTTTGGAAAACGCACCAATTTATTATTTAAATGCCGTTTGGTTGATTTTTAAACGACTACTTAAATTTTTAGAGTCCCAAACTAACTTTTTATAAAACACAATTTATAGAACTCAGTTATCATATCGTACAAAAGAAATGATGAAAAAGCTTTTTCCAAAATATTCCGGACTATGTCAGGACTAACACAATTAAAACGAATACAACATACCTACTCTCTTCTTGTTGCAATATGTAAAAGCATATCAGATTATTCTTTCCAAATATATTAGAAACAAAATGCCTTGATAAAAAAAATGTTGGAGTTGCACAACGAATTCAAAATAATCGACGGGAAAACATAAATAGTTATTTTTAGGAAAAGAAGTCGGTTTCCACTTAACAATTTTTTCCCACCCCTTAAACTAGAGTAATGGTTGGCAATTTGTCGATCGCATATGATGTAGGTACCTATATAGGAGCTTACCACAATAAAAAGTGGATTTAATCGACGTTAATATATTTACAAATTTGAGCCAATTAAAAAAGTCTTTATATTTCCTATTACATATAAATAATAATATGGAAAGTATGTCGGAAATTATAATTGAGCAATTCAAATAAAAAAAAAACAGAAAAAGATATAATTTCACTATGAAAATGAATGAATTTGAATTTGTGTTTTTTAGATCCAAAAGTACCTAGAATGTATTTGACTATTTACTGTCCATTTTATCACAATTAGGTATTTAGAGATCATTGGATACAATCAATGACATTAATATGGCACAAAAAATGCACCTTAGAAAGGTGGTAGGTAAACCTAATCGATCGTCAATGTTCATTCAATGTCAACCTTAAAACTTTTAAAATTGAATATATGATGGCTAGTAATATACCTATTGTCTTGTATGTCCAAAGGTAGGTATAACATAATAATTAGGTACCTCTGCTTATTTATATATTATATGCATATAAGTTCCTGGTCTTCGATTATTTGTCAATAAATGTAAACCCTTTGCACCAAATATATTTTTTTTATTTTGTAGTTGTAAACCCAGTCACTTTTATAGTGCGAAAACATCTTCTTGGCTACGTGTTAAAACTGTGAACTAACATGCTCCGCCCATTTTTAACCGAAATTCCATTATAAACTAACAAGCTCCTCCCATTTACTTAACAACAGCGCCTAGAAGCGTAGCCAAGAAGATGTTTTCGCACAGTACTCTTATTTCTTTCTTCTTCGGCCATATCCGCCCCTTAGTCGGAGCATATGGACACCACGGCGCGGCGCCTCCAAGAATCCATGTCCCTCGCCAGTCTTCTTGCTTCGTTCCAGGTCAAACCAGCATCCCGTAGCTCCGCCGTATACACTCTATGTATAATATTTAGCGGCCTTCCAGGACGCCGGGATCCGGTCGGCATGAAGAACAGGCAAGCCAGGTTGAGGTTCTCTTCTGGCATCCGCAGCACGTGGCCGAGCCAGGTCCAACGTCACCTCTTCACTCTCAGCGTAATGAGTGTTGTTGGTGCGTTCTCTTATCTCCCTTATCTCCCTTATCTCATCGTTGCTTCTAAACTCATACCACCGCACCGGTTTATGTCGAAAGGAGCAAAGGGGGTGGGCGGTTCAGCACTCCGCAGAAATGATTCTTCCAAATCTTCTTGACGTATTTTGCGTCAGACTTTATTGCTCTGGGGCCACAAATGGCACCGGGAGTTGATGGTCGCCTGCCGCAGACTTCACGGGTGATTCGGAAGAGTTTTGTGGTGTGATTTTTGCTTTCCGCCTCCTCTGCTGCTTCCGTCCTGGAAGGCCACTAGATACTATCTATAGAGTGTAATACGGCGGAGCTACGGGACGCTGGTTTGACCTGGAACGAAGCAAGAAGACTGGCGAGCGACAGGGATTCTTGAAGGCACCGCGTGGTGTCCATAATTATGCTCCAACTAAGGGGCGAATATGGCCGAAGAAGGAGACGAAGACAACAAAGCCAAGAAACTTTTTCTGATACAATAATTTATCTTTTTTTAGATACTATGGGGTTTGGTTAACTCACCCGAAAGAAAACCAAACAAACTCCCTAGCCATCCATTTGCAGGGCGCAATTAAACAAAACGACAACAATCTGTCATCTGCGGTAAGTACCTACATCATGGCCCCCACATCCTGAAGCGGGCCTCCAGGCCACGATATTTGGCGGCCCCCCCAACCTATCACTAAAGTTAAGGGCAGTGTAATGTTCTATAGTAGTGTTTTCCAAATGATATTCCGAAGAACTCCAGGGTTCCGCGTAAAATAAAGGGTATTCCGTGTTTTTTTTAGCGATTTTTCGTATTTTAAATAAATCAGCTTGAATTGTCGGCACTCAGCATCATAATATTATGAAGCACTTATCGCGACCCTCTTTTGTGATACCCAAGTTACATCTGACCCTCGCTATGTTGGATAAATAGTCATTGTCTTTAGTCAGGAGACACTAAAAATAATTATAAAATAAAGCTCTATTTGTCTAATAGCGCCGCAGGCGACTTTTTTACTATTAGAGCTTATACATTTACGGTGTGTTTATCTCATTTAACTAGTTGATCTGCCACGTCGGGCCCTTCCTGAGCCCGGGCCCCCAGGCTAGAGTCCTCTCAGCCCCCCCCTTTGTGGGGGCCATGACCTACATAGTAATTCAAACTATTTTTATCTTTACTTTATTGCACGTACCTATATACCAATACGCTCTAGTAGCCATATAATATTATGTTCTATGAATAGGTAGGTACCTACCCAGGTAGGTTTTATATAAGTAGGATATCAAAGGACAACACAAACATGAATCTGTCCAACCAACCCGCACCACACTCGTTCTTAATCGAGCGTATCACGAGACCCTACGTTTGGTGTGAAGCATCAGCAGTTGTCTACGTCTGGAAATGGAAACTCAAATTTTGTTTTTTTTTATATTTATTAAGTATTCTATGGCTGAAAGCATTTATTTTTTATAGACAATGAAACAAAATAATGTTAAAATTTATTTTTACATTGCTTACCTTTGCGTTTAGTCTTCGACGCGAACAGTCGTGTTTTCAATAAATTTATTTCTCCCGTCTAATGACAAATAATTACCTAGGTTAATTAGTTATTTTGCCCGTAATCATTATAAGTCGTTAAATTAGTGTTAAGTTAAATAGTGATTAAATTTGGTGTTTCATGATAATTTAGTAACGTTATACCTACAAATTGTTGAGATTTAGTGCATCTTATATTTATCTATGTATCAGGAGTCAGGTTAGTTACACCATTTATAACTCAAGAACCGCTGACCAATTTTTATGATCTTTAATTTGTTGGATTTGTCTCCGCCCCGAATAGAGAATAACTATTAAAACATCGGCCTCGAGAAATTTCCACGCGCATTGGAAAAGTAAAAAAATCACAAAAAATTTTAATCCGTAGGTATACAACTAATATATACGTAAACCTTCAACTAATAATAAACTGCGTTTGGAGGAGTATATTCATGTAGCAACGCGATTCAATCAGCACCGAAGGAGATGCAGCTAATGTTGGTCGATTGACTATTCTACCGGCAACGTACATTGTCAGCCCGCGTCATATTCATGAATATGCGCAAGATGCAATGACATATGTTCGTAATTACGGTCGTCCAGATCTATTCATCACCTTTACGTGCAATCCGAAATGGATAGAAATTGTTCAACTGCTGCTCCCCGCATAAACATCAAGTGATCTGCACGACAGCACCGCACGTGTCTTCAAACAAAAAATCTTGTCGCTGATGAACTACATTGTTAAGCATCGCGTCTTTGGGGATACTCTATGCTGGATGTATTCGATTGAATGGCAAAAACGAGGCTTGCCGCCGAATTCGACCAGACCAAATAGATGACATCATAATATGTGCCGAGATTCCTGATCCCGAAACCGATCCAGACCTGCATGATGTTGTAATATTACTAACATGATTCACGGACCATGTGGCGCCATCAACCCCCAATCACCGTGCATGGTCGACGGCAAGTGTTCCAAGCAATCCACAAAATTTGACGACGGAGACTATCACTGTGAACGATGGTTATCCACTGCATCGGCGTCGATCACCCGATGATAACGGTAGAACTATCACAACGAAAGTGAAAGAAAACGATATCGTGGTCGACAACACTTGGATTGTTCCATATTCACCACTTCTTTCCAAAACATTCAAGGCGCATTGCAACGTGGAGTATTGCAATTCAGTGAATTCCATCAATCACACTGCAAATATGTCACCGATATATAAATATGTAATATATATAAATATGGCGGTTTTTGGCGTTCAAACTTCCAATACTAACGATGAAATCACGCACTATCAAGTTGATCGATATGTGAGCTGCAATGAAGCGTCATGGCGTATTTTCTCATTCCCCATTCATGAACGTCATCCCACTACTGTACATTTGGAGGTGCATCTGGAGAATGGCCAACGAGTTTATTTCAACGCACCGAATGTTGCTCAACGTGCTGAAACACCTCCAGCAACAACATTTTCATTGACCAGTTTCTTTTCGATTTGCCAAAGCGATCCGTTTGCACGAATGTTGCTCTACTCTGAGATGCCACGTTATTACACTTGGAACGCTTCATCGAAGAAATTTCAACGTCGGAAGCAAGGCGATGCGGTTCCTGTCATCCGGATGTGCGTTCTACAGATGCTCTTGGTCGCATTTACACAGTTCATCTGAAGAATGACGAATGCTTCTACTTGCGGTTGTTGCTGGTAAATGGTCGTGGGCCGACATTATTTGAATCGCTTCGAACTGTCAATGGTGTAGTGTGCTCAACATTTTTTGCTGCATGTCAACAGCTCAATTTGCTTGAAAACGATACTCATTGGGACATGACAATCGCTGAAGCAATTGTTTCTGCATCTCCAAGTCAGATACGCACATTATTTGCTATCATTATTTCGACATACTTCCCCTCGAATCCATCTGAACTGTGGAACAAGTACAAGGATAACATGTCAGAAGACATTTTACATCGAAATCGTGTCAGTTCAAGGAATCCCGATCTCGAGGCGAATGAGGAGATACATAACCAGGCTTTACTTTTGATCGAAGACATGTTTTACCTCATGTGCGGCAGTTTGTTAGTCAAGTTAGGAATGCCAACGCCACATCGTGGAATGTAGGACGCTTTCAATCGAGAATTGGAACGTGAACATGAATATGATCGAGATGCATTGAATCAATCAGTTCAAACGAATGTACTACTGTTGAACCCCCAACAGAAGGAAGTGTACGATACGTTAATAAGGGCAATTGATGATGGAAATGGTGGCTAATTTTTCCTCGATGCGCCCTGTGGAGCTGGGAAAACTTTTAGGGAAGAAAGGAAGGGGAAGAAAAGCAACAGGATGACTCCAAAGAAAAGCTATATAATGCCCTGCTAAGCCTTTCCGAGGCCATTGGAAGGCAAAATTTTTGCATGGCCAAGCTGGAAATTAAAGTGGTAGCGCAGGAATGCGAGGTTGAAGGCCTGCAGATGCAACTTCGTAATCGACAATCAAAACCTGACCATTGCTGATTTGAGAGAGCAGACGAAACCTCTCAAAACTGCCATTATAAAAACCCACAAGGAGCCTACGATCACTGCCCTCCCCCCCTATTAGGTACTACCACCTAGGCTACTACACTAGGAAGGCGGCATCGCCCGGCAGCAACGCCATTCACGGCACCTGCCCCCACTCAGTCATCATTTCTTGGCCAAAACATCACATGGCCAAAAAATGCTCGGCAAAAAACGCCACCCGCTTCCACTGTGCCGAACCAGGCCACGGCCGTGCGGACTGCCCCGTGAAGGACGATTCTCCAAAATGCATTGCCTGCCACCGTCACAAGCGATCATATGACCACCCGACCCATTATGCACTATGTCCGGCTCGCCTGTACGCGGAACAGAAGGAGCGATCAATGACGGACTGCTTAAATGAAATCCCTCACCCATCCATAGCGTGACCAGCTCATAAAAAACATCATGCAACAACCCCCGCACCTCGGTCGTGCCAGATTTATTATCTAAATGTAAGAGGCTTAACAGTGGCGAAGGGTGGAGGTAGGCTGTTAAGATCCGCCATAAATAGTGCACACTAAACTTTATCAGTCATACGTATTTGTTTTCATTGAAATAAGACTACGGTTTACAGATGGTGTTGGTTAGATTTTAATATTCAATGAAACCTTGCTAAAACCAAGCCATAATAGATAATAGTCAAAAAAGACTCGTATATCTATAAAATATCTAGAATTAAGCAATTAAATCATACATAACTTGGATATTTCATAGATAGAAGAATATTTTTTATCGATTACGGTTTGGTATATAATATAGTATATAATGATTTTTTTTAAATAAAGCGACAATATGTGTAATAAATATTATGAATCCAACGAAAACAAATATGTATGACTGAAAAAGTGTGCACAATTTTGTCGTATCGCCCAAAGTATACCAAAACTATTGTGGTTTGGTTAGGCAGGGCTTAAATTATTTTTAAAAACTAACTAACACCGTCTATAAATTGTAGTATTAGTTCAATAAAAACAAATACGTATGACTAACAAAGTTTAATGTGCACTATTTATGGCGGATCTTAACAGCCTACCTCCACCCTTCGCCACTGAGGCCTAAGGTGATGTCTCTTGGTAAAGTTGTTATCGAAAAATAGCTAGAAAAGTTTATTAAGCTCGCCGTTCAAATATAATTCAGTATAAAAAGGACCTCGGCGTCGTAACTACGTTAATTTAAATCGATCTTTTCGCAAAAATCACTAATCATCGGAGATTTTATTTCAAGAAATATTATTATTATTACTGATAATTTCTGCCGCGGAGCATTATTATTTTTTTAATGAACACCTGCTAGATGTAAAGCCGATCAGAAAACAGGGCTGTCAAAATAATATTAAGCATTCATATTTTTTAAATGTTAATTTCATCATAGTTTTTAATCAAACCTGTGCAAGTACGTACTGATAACTTGGGTGGATTTTGTAGCAAACATACTTTTGATATATATACGGGTATGTTATTATTATAACCCAATTCAAATTGAACATAGGTTGATACTCAAATACTATTATAGTATGTTTATGATTTCGAGAAAATAATACGATGGTATAATTAATCCATATCAATTATTTGAAAACATTACATTCGCACTTTGCACAAAATTACAAACACATTCGAAGTTTGCCGCACACGTACAGACCACGTGATATTTGTTTACGCAAAATCGTCGCTTTTCAAAATGGCGAATTTGATTACCAGATTTTACTGCGATGAATCAGTATGTTCCTTTTTGTCTTTTTTTATTCGTAGGTTTGTTCACTATGTACACCGAGAAATTTCCATTTATAAACTCGGAAACGATTTTTACAGAAGAGTTTTGGAATATAATGCAACCAAAACTGGAAAAAATTCTATCATGGGTGTTGACTTCATGAATTAGCTAACCCCAGGTCCATGCCACTACGTGAACCACAGTGGATATTAAGCCATTTCCATACTGGCAACAAGTTGCTGGCAACCTCATTAAATTTTACGATACTTACCATAATTGCTTAAGAAATTTTACGATAATTATCGTAAAATCTAACGAGGTTGCCAGCAAATTAACTTGTTGCCAGTGTGGACCCGGCATTAGATGCACAAAACTTAAATAATATATATTATAAATAAAAATTAAAAATTATTATGATTTATGTCTTCGACAGCCCTGATGAAATAAATGTGAAATATGAGTCGGATCAGTCATAGAGCAAATTTATTGACACAAACAACTTTCACACGACCTTTTTATATTAACTAGTAGACCAGATATTATGGACCACATGTTAAAAAATCATATTTTCAATTCTCAAGGTCAATTCTGTAGAACGTCCTCTTAATCGGTAAATATATATTCAAAAGTAATGAGAAAAATAAAATAAAAAATTAAGAAGTATCATGGAGTTCTAAGCGAAAATTGGAATTTATTATATCCTTATACCTATCTTTTTTTTCAAATTTAAAAAACATCGATTTAGAGGTCAGAAAGCACGCAATTAAAATCGAGAAATCTCGGCTTAGACGCAATTTATCGCGAATAACGCTTAGCGTTTCTATTAAAAATATTATTTATTAATTTTTACGGCAGTTATTTAAATTTAATCTTGTATTTTTGTATATTAACGAATCGATAGAAATCGAAACCATAATAATTGCTCAAATTGGCAACATGTTGACAACACTTAGCCGACGCTTGGCTGTATGGTGCTGCCGTTGTGGAATTATTTGGAAACAAAATATCTCCATACAAAACACACATACCATAACATGACGTTGAAAATGAAACTCACACATAGACAAGACAAAATAACATTTCTCTGCATTTTGACAAAAATCAGTTTATCAGTTTGAGGCGAAATTGCCATATGAATAAAAATAACTTAATAATTGAAATTACAATATTAACTTAATTTACGTAGAAACCTGCCTATATTCAAAATTTGAAACTGCGAATTATTTGCAATTAGTATTTGCTTAAATTACAACTGTTTTTTATCATTATTTATGATAAAAGTAATCAACAAAATAAACAAATCTCGCATTTTAACATATGGTAGCATTCGTGCTCTCGATCGAAGATCGAATATCGGGTTTATGACAATTCTTCTTTATTTGGCCATTATTAGGTATATTGTTTGAAAACAGGAAGGAATCGACTCATCAGTAACATTTTTGTCAAGTAAGTAAATTTTTCAGTGTATAATAAATAATATTATTATCGTACATCAAAATGACAAACTATGTCACGCAGTTTTGATTGTCAAACAAACATTCAAAAATTATTGAAAAGAGTTACATATACTGTATTTTCAATCACCATCATGCATTTATCATCAATATATATTATTTTAGGCGTAGACTCATCGTTTTCGTAGAATTATAAATACTTTACGTTGGTTTGAGGTTATGTTTATGACAAATGTCATCGAGCCCATCTTGTACGTTTTGTAAATTATCTAATAGATAGTGAATTTCTCTCATTCGCATAATAGGATTGTAGAACCGAATTTAATAAAATAAAATTTTAATTTCATTCAAAATTACTGAAACTTGTCTCGAAAATGTATCTCATAATCATCATTATAATTATTCACAATGCTTATACAATGTAACCAATGATTGATTATAATCAAATATTTTATGTGCTTTCAAACACGTGTCCGTGTTTTTAATACAACATAATCGTAAATTGAAAACGTTATCTACAGTGATAAACTGATAAGTTTGACACGAGTATATGAATGTAATTAGGTTATGTTTTTTTGTTTACATATAGATAAATCTTTTAATACTGATGAACTCGACGAAATATTGGACGACAGACTGCGAAGTCGGCGACGGTTACGAGTCCGACAACAGCGACGACGTTTACATTCGACATTTACAACCTTCGACATCACAATCCAGGGTTCTTCCCTGGCTCACAAAATGGTAGGTTTACAATTTTCTTAATAATATATTTATTGGTTTTATATACCATCCGGTCATACACTAGATTCATTTTCATTACATGCTTTGGCATAAAAACAAGAATTCATTACATCTTGTACACATGATGTAGCGATTGTCTCGAATGAGGAGTTGACATATTATTTCCCATCATTATTTGTATTTTTACTGCTAAATACTTGAATTAATGAGGAAACATGGATTATGTAATAATATTTTTTTCCTATTGTTTCAGTATGCCGAATGCTGGTCCGGAATTGGAGGAAGATTTGTTGGTGAGAGGGCATGTTGCTGACAAAGTCCTCAGCTCCTTTTTCGAATACTTCAACCTCACTCTCTTCGAAAAAATAGCTGAGCAGACAAATTTATATTCAGCACAAAAAAAGGACTTGTGGTCGGTGAGTACGAATTCGAAATTCGTATTCACCGGCATCAAAATTATGATGGGTACATTAAGGTTTCCGCAGACTCAAATGTACTGGTGTTTTTTTTTTTTTTTTTTTTTTTCTAGATGCCTTTATGGATACCTCGCATTTACTATCGAGGTTTCTTAAGGACTTTGGAACGCAAACTACTCTACTTGATGCTAGTCAAATGAAAATTGTGCCGGCTGAGAGAATATGCCTTATTGAAAACTGTTCTTCTACCCGCATCGGGTATTGCTGATTTGAATTCGGCCAGGGCCTATGATACCGCCTTGCAAAAACCCTGGAAAATTCTTAGTAGCGCAAGGCGGAGGTGATTCTGATGAATATTTTGTCGTATTCATTGGGAACTGAGGACTGCGATTTGTAGTCGAGTTTTTTCCCGTGGTAAAAGAAATGTCGCATTGGACTAATGTTCTAAGTATATACTTATCCTATCTTATATGATTGCAGTCACTGGATCTGAAAGGCATGAATCATCTTTACATGTCACCATTTATTATTTTTATTCTTTTTATTACATCAATACAGAAATTAAAAAGGGCATCTCTTCCGGCCTCGTTTGCCATGGTCCCCGGAAGGTCTCGAATGTCCGCATCTGCCATCTGTAATAAAAAGTTCAGGTTGTGCCGCTCCTTGCTAAAGATTTGACAATCTAGGAGTAAATGTAAGACGTCCTGGTCGCTTCCGTCGTCGCATGGACACTTTCCATCAGATGTTATTTTAAACCGGTGCAGGTATGCTCGCATGACTCCGTGACCTGTAAGAATCTGAGTCATCTCAAAACACAGTCCCTTATGCACCCTGACGTCTCGTGCTGCTAAAATTGAAGGTAAAAACTTTCGGGTCAACTCCCCTGTCGATGAGTTTATGTATCGTGAGTTCCATTCGTTTTTCACCATGTCTGAAATTGTAATTTTCGCGTAGCTCAGAGGAAATTTGTCATAAGCTACCGCGGTCTTGGGTTCAGAGGCACCATGCCAAGCCAATTTGTCAGCTCTTTCATTTCCTTCTATCCCGGTGTGTCCCCTTATCCACTTGAAGTGCACCTCGGGGTGGCGCCGTCTCAGTAGAGCGGACTCGCTGTGAATAGAAAAGACAATCGGATTAGTAGACAACGGATTTCCAATTGCTTGGATTGAGCTTTTGGAGTCCGAATAAATACAAATACTATGGTTTTCGGTGAGCTTTCGCTGAATTGGATCTGAGCCTGTCCACTCCAGAGCGCATTGGATGGCATAGAGTTCAGCCTGCATTACCGTACAATAGCTGGCAAGGCGGTACTTACGAGCCGCTATCTCACCGCCATTAATGTATGCCACAAACCCTGCACCAGTACCGCCATCAATTTTGCTCCCATCAGTGAAAATCGGCATGTTATTGCATTCGTTGCTTTCCAACGTTGCAGGATAAGAAACCACTTCAGAAAATAGTCTAACCGGGTGTGGCAGCCTTCTATAGTCCACCGGTTTTTCGTAAAGCCTGTCGTCAGGCAGAAAACCTGCGAGGCCCTCCTCGCCCTTCTTAGCTCTGTAAATGAGAGCGATTTGTTTTAAACGTAAATCTAGAGGCATAAGTCCTGCTAGAGCTTGCGTTGAATTGAGCGAAGCCGTTCGGTAAGCTCTGCATATTCGTATCGCTAGTGCTCGCTGAACCGTATTGAGTTTTTTTGCTATGTTTTTCCGTTTGGCAGCTTCATGCCATATGCTGGCCGCATACGTGATCATAGGCTCAATAGCACAAGTGTAGAGAATTTGAAGAGCTTCAGAAGATACACCCCATGTGGGTTTGGCCATTCTTGCTAGTTTGAGCGAAGTCACCGCGGCTCTTTTGCAGATGCTGTCCGCATGCTTTGACCAATTTAGTTTGTCATCGATTACAACCCCTAAAAGTTTAAGATCCCTAGAAAAAGATAGAGGTTGCCCAAAGAGCTTCATAAGATACACCCCATGTGGGTTTGGCCATTCTTGCTAGTTTGAGCGAAGTCACCGCGGCTCTTTTGCAGATGCTGTCCGCATGCTTTGACCAATTTAGTTTGTCATCGATTACAACCCCTAAAAGTTTAAGATCCCTAGAAAAAGATAGAGGTTGCCCATTCATCACCAGTGGTGTTATGATTTAAGCATTCCAATCATTAATCAAGCAATGCCCAGAGACGGGTACTTCGAACTGCGGAATCACTTTCATTTTGCAGATAACACTGCTGACCGCACGGGCTGCACAGATAAACTTTGGAAGATTAGTCCCTTTTTAAGTGAGGTTCTAAAAAAATGCCATACTTTGCCCAGACCTGCTCATAACTCCATCGATGAGCAAATGATGCCGTTTACTGGCCGCTGTAGACACAGGCAATTTGTGCTTAACAAGCCAAATCCTGTAGGCCTTAAAAAAAATTTTCTCGCGGCCAGAGATGGATTAGTGATAGGTTTTCACATAAATGTAGGGAAGGGAACGGTATCAGATGGAAATATGAAGCAGTTCGGTCTGGGCGCAAGTGTGGTCAAGTTACTCTGCCGGACTCTCCCCAATCCTCCTGCATTGTCTATACCAGTGGCGAAGGGTGGAGGTAGGCTGTTAAGATTCGCTATAAATAGTGCACACTAAACTTTTTTAGTCATATGTATTTTTTTTTAATGAACTAAGACTACAATTTACAGATGGTGTTAGCTAGTTTTTAAAAATCGATTAAGCCATGCCTAAACGAAACCATAATAGTTTTGGTCTAATTTGGGGAATACGACATAATTGTGCACACTTTTTCATTCATACTTATTTGTTTTCGTTGGATTAAAAATACATATTACACATATTGTTGGTTATTTTTTTTTAATTCATTAAGCCCTGACTAAACCAAACTATAATAAATAAAAAATATTATTCTATTTATAAAATATTCAAAGTTATGTATGATTTAATTGAATAATTTTAGATATTTTATAAATAGACATGTATTTTTTGACTATTATCTATTATGGCTTGGTTTCTCAGGGTTTAATTGAATTTTGAAAACTAACCAACACTATCTGTAAATTGTAATCTTATTTCAATGAAAACAAATATGTATGTCTGAAAAAGTTTAATGTGCACTATTTATGGCGGATCTTAATAGCCTACCTCCACCCTTCGCCACTGGTCTATACTGATCGTTTTTTCACTAGTTTGAAGCTCGCCGATTCGTTACTTCACGACAAAATGTTCTTAACTGGAACTGTCAGAAGTAATAGAATCGGCGATGTGATTAAGAAATTAAAAAAACGATAAGGCAATGCAGAGGGGAGATTGGGATGAGAAGGTTCGGTAGGATGACAAAGTCTGTGTAGTCAAGTGGAAAGAAAATAAATCCGTGTTATTATTTTCCACTGCGGTCGGCAGTACTCCTGTTGGTACCTGCATGCGATGGTCGAAGGAAGTAAAGAGGAAGATCAGTGCCACTCAGCCGGCCATTGTAAAGCACTACAATATGTCGATGGGTGGCATTGATCTTTGCGATCGGATAATTGCTTATTACAGGACTGCGATGAAGACATGCAAATGGCCTGTGAGGGTTTTTAACCACTTTGTGGACTTGGCGGTGGTAAACTGTTGGCTAATGTATATGCGGAATTGTAAACTAGAAAATGTACCCCGAAAGGATATTATGGGACTGTTGTCGTACTGAATCAGATTAGCGAAAGCTATTATTCGGTATGAAGATCGGGTAGCCAACATTTTAACACTGCCAGCACGAGGTCGGCCAAGAAACATGTCGACATCGCAGGTAGACACAGAGCCACCAGCTCGCAGGAGAACGGTTGTCCCCCAACCGATCGCTGAGGTATGTTTGGACAGCGTTGGCCACCATTCAGCATCCGTGTGCAGATACCCTGGATGCAAGTCCCGCACCAGGTATATTTGCATAAAATGCAATATATACGTGTGCACAAAATTTTGCTTTGAACTGTATCACACAGTATAGGATGCAGCTCAAAGCAATTTTAAAGTACATATTTAGGGTTTTATTTCATAATTTTAAGTGTAAATATATTTAATTATCCTATTTATAATGTTTTTGTATTATTTTTATTGTGTAATGTTCTATTAAAATTGACCACTCCTATGAACAAGTTGTTTTCTTTACCTTCCCTAAGTTTATAGAGTAGGTAATATTCATCTGCAGTGTGACCTGGTATGTGCATATAGTATATTTTACTTTATAAAATAAAAATAAAACATTTGTCAATAGACTAATACTTCTCTTCCATATTTTCATTCCTTTGGCCCTACATTGGCCTTTTGTATTCTAAATTTTTATTCAAAATGAAAAAAGAAGTTGGCAAGTATAAATTGATTTCAAACTTTTCTCTTAAATCATAAAAATGTCAATACGATATAATAAAATATTGTACTTATTTAAAAAAATTATAATTATTTGAATAGGTATATATATATAATATTATTATAGTAGAATATATTATTATATTCTTATAATATGTAAATGAATTTTTGTCTAGCGATTTTTTTCATCTGGCAATTTAATAATACTTGCAACTTATTATGGTAACTTACTGCCATCTGGTTAGAATTGACCAAAGTTTTTAGTAACAGATTTTTAGAAATTCATGGTAGATGCCTTTAAATATAAAAAGATGGCGTAAAAGTCACATTATATGTGTTATTTAGGCCAAAGACATCGCCTTAAAGACGAAAGTAAATACATTTAAAGGATGTATTTTCTGTGCACGCCTATCAATAATTGCTCCTAGTAAGACATGGTACGACGACACCATATCGGCGAACGAGCTGTTAAGCAGTGAATATTCTGTGCATATAGACATGCGTTGTTCTCGAACGAACGAATCTTTTAAAACTAATCTTTAGCCAGCGAACAAATCGGTCCCGCGTCACCTGGCGCTTTTGTCGTTCGAGGCGAACGAGATTCGCGAGAGTGCACGCGCAGTATAGGAAGAAACGTGGGTGCGAAGGATACGCTGCCCGGCGAACGGAATATGTCGTTCGAGGCGAACGAGATTCGCGAGAGTGCGCGCGCAGTATAGGAAGAAACGTGGGTGCGAAGGATATGCTGCCCGGCAAACGGATTATGTCGTTCGGGGCGAACGAGATTCGCGAGAGTGCGCGCGCAGTATAGGAAGAAACGTGCGTGCGAAGGATACGCTGCCCGGCGAACGGATTATGTCGTTCGAGGCGAACGAGATTCGCAAGAGTGCGCGCGCAGTATAGGAAGAAACGTGCGTGCGAAGGATACGCTGCCCGGCGAACGGAATATGTCGTTCGGGGCAAACGAGATTCGCGAGAGTGCGCGCGCAGTATAGGAAGAAACGTGGGTGCGAAGGATACGCTGCCCGGCGAACGGAATATGTCGTTCGGGGCGAACGAGATTCGCGAGAGTGCGCGCGCAGTATAGGAAGAAACGTGGGTGCAAAGGATACGCTGCCCGGCGAACGGATTATGTCGTTCGGGGCGAACGAGATTCGCGAGAGTGCGCGCGCAGTATAGGAAGAAACGTGGGTGCGAAGGATACGCTGCCCGGCGAACGGAATATGTCGTTCGGGGCGAACGAGATTCGCGAGAGTGCGCGCGCAGTATTGGAAGAAACGTGTGGGGTGGCGACGAGATTCCGTAATTCGTACGCGCTAGTACTATACATTTTATTACAGCTACAAAAGACACAATTGACCTAATCTGTCCGAACAAATCACTATCCGTAATTAACCTATTCGGTCGGAGTCCTCATTAAGTGACTCATTTCCCATAGCTATGTGCATAGAACAGACCGTCGAAACGGTAGACGAGGGGGGAAGGTTTGCTAGCAATTAGAGATGGGGTAGCACTATCCACACAAACTTTATATCCACTCAGATCAAATTTGAGTGAACATGATTTCGATTTTAATCTGTTGAAGGTAAATTTTAACTTTTTTTCACTGTAATTGGCCGCTGTATACTTTCCCAAATGCGCCGAAAGAAGTGTAACTTCAAAAAACATAAATTATTTACTTATGCACAAATCAAAAATATTAGGTTGGACGGTCTTATACGGCCATATATTTCTGATAGAACATTTCACGGTGAAGTGTGATAATATGGTGAACTGCATACGTATAAGTTTTCTGACACGTAGTGCTATAGCAGATTAGCAAATGCGCCGCAATAGACTGCACATGAAAAATATTCAATATACGTTACTAATGAAAATAAATTAATATACTTAATAGGTTTTTTAAATTTAATATTGCATATACATTAAGAATCAATATGTGGTGTTCCCCGATGATAAAATTGTTATTTACAATAAGTACGACAACAAGTAGCATAAATTACGAAAAATGGGAGACAACTATGTAACAATAGGTACTACATGTGCATTAATTGTAATGTGAAATGACTTGTAGGTACATCTGATGAGCATTAGTCTGAGTAATTAATTTTTACATTCACATCAATATTAACTGCATATTAAAATCCCCACCTGCATCATAAAAGGGTTTTTCAAATTTAATTTTGATTTCAGGTGAACAGTGACTGGATCTTCAGCTTACCGCTTACCGGCGCTTAGAACTAACTATACCTGGGCTACCTAATGGTATTTCATAATATTAGGTTCAAGCGTATGGTATTATGATTTATACTTGCAAATTAAGCAAAATAAAGGGATCCAGTAGAATGTAATTGTGTTATTGTTTGAAGTTTTTTTATTAAAATTTGTTAAATCTGTTTGTGAAATTCAAATATATAATATAATGATAAGTATATTATAGGTTTAAAAGTGGGCATTGTATTTCACTGAGAGTCAGTGAAAATGATTATGTTTTTGAAAAAGTTTTTAAGAGCTTAAGAATCAGGGTAGACATAAAAATATTTTTAATAAATAATACATTTAATTAACCAGAGTAAAAATACTACATTGCTAACGGTTTTTATTAGAGTAACTAACCGGGTAAACAGTTTAAGCCGTCGAGGATTTAAAAAAATATATATTTCATGTTTAAATATTTTTAATATTCTACCTACCTATGTAAGAAATATATTCACAAATAAAGTACCACGTTACCTTGATTCATAGCCAGTATTATGGTTCATTCCAATTTTTAGTTTGAACTTAACGAACTTCCATTTACTAATAATCAGTAGCGAAAGGTAGAAAAGTTAGGCTGTGAAAAAAGTACGACTTGTCAGGTGGAAGGTACGCTTTAAATAAACGTATGTAAATGTTCGTAAAAAGAATGGAATGAAATGAACTATTTTTTTATTTATCGATTTAAAAATGATATCCAAATTATTTTTTAAAAATAAAATGTTAAAGCTATAGTATAAATAAGTGTATAATTTATTATCTCTTTACTTAAAATTGTATATTACTAAATTTAATTGTTACTACAAAAACAAAATGTAGGTAACACAAAAAACCGATTCGCCGAGTAAAATTACCCGGTGCAATAATAATAAAAATATATTTTTACAATGCATGTGCACCTGAATACAATCATCGTATAAGTAAAATCAACCAATAAGATGATTGAATTGCAATATTTCAGCAAAATTTAATAGTAACATGCACAAAATGGTCAATCGGTTTGTCAAATGGTTTCTGGTAAGTACTTAAATACTCGATAACAGATATTCAAATCAATGTTCTAGTTTCTAATTAAATTATACGTTGAAGACACTTTCTTAAGATGATGGGAAACGATAAGATAGAGATAATAGCAAGTAGAAAAGTCTCACACCACTCGGTGACCAGCCGTATTGGAAGATGGTTTTTGTTTCTTGTTATAATATGTTCAAGTACGAAATCTTTGTGGGGGGGGGGGGGGGGGTTGGTTGCTATGTGTTCTTGTCTTTGTTGACTTGGTTGTTCGTTATAATGTTGGTATTTTTGTTGAATAAGAAGTTCAGCATCCCGGGTGTCGGGGCTCCTTCTGATAGGCTATTTGATTTTCGAAACGATGTCTGTGGTTGGAGCGTTTTGTTCTTTTTGGTGGCTTGAATGTTTCTATCGTTCTGTGGAAGGGGGTTATTTTCAGGTGATGTAGGGAGTGTTCTTTTATTGTTAGGTTTTACTATGATCAGTTTATCATATTTTATTCTGACTGTATTGCCTTTCTCTTTCTCTAGGATCATTTGCTGTTGTAATTATTTTTTTCTTTATCCTCCTTCATATAATATTGAGTGTCTTTCAGCGCTCCCTTTTGTTTAAATATGTTTATCTTGGGACCGAGATTAGTGAAAGTTACTATTATTGGTCGAGGTCTTTCGCCTTTTTTTCCAATTCTCTTTACTTCTTGAATGTCTTTATGGTCTAATCTAATAGAAAAACACTCTCCTATCCACTTGACGATATTGTTTTCCAGTTCCTCGTACGAAGATTCTTTTTCCTCGGTGCCAAAGAACACTATATTTTTTCTTTGTCTTATCTGTTTGTCCAAAACGTATAATCGTTTCGATCAATTCGATTAATTATTTTATTAAATTATTCATTTATATTTTTAACCTTTAATATTAATATTTAATATACGTTAATACGTGAATATATATTGTAATATGCAAAATAACATTTTATAAAATATAACAACAGCCGATATGCAATTCGGTAGTTCAGCTGTAGCATGCTCGCCTGCCAAGCGGGTGGTTCGGGTTCGATTCCCGGCCGATGCAACTTTTTGTATTTATTTTATTAATGTGTATTTCTTAAATTATTGATTTTTATTTTTAACCTTTAATATCAATATTTAATATACGTTAATAAGTGAATACATATTGTAATATGTAAAATAAGATTTTGTAAAACAACAGCCAATATGCAATTCGGTCGATCAGTGGTAGAATGCTCGCCTGCCACGCGGGCAGCCCGGGTTCGATCCCGGCCAATGCAACTTTTTGTATTTTATTTTATTAATATATGTATTTCTTAAATAATTCATTTATATTTTAATATACTTATGTTAATAAGTGAATACAAAAATATATTTTATATAAATGTTACATAACACTGTTTAAATATATAAACATTATTTATCAGTATTATATACAAAATAAAAATCTTAATATATATATTATGTATTATACAAAAATATAAAAATATACTTAGATAAAATATAAAAATAAATATAATTATAATTATAAATTAAAAATAATTATAATTAAAATAAATTATCATATTATATTTTCACAAAATATTTTGAAATACAATAATTGTTGTAACGTGAGTGAACGTTTGTTTCAATTAAAATGGCACAACCTGAATTCCTTAAAATTCCTTTTTCACTAGAATATTTTTTTTTATTTTCCACCGCTGTAGAGAATTATAAATTACATATTATTATATAAATATAGTTGCCTACGTAAAACAGAGCCCACTGGAAGCTGCTGATATAATTAAAAGTATATTTGGGGTAACCATATTTTATTGATAAACTAAACACAGTACATACCTAGTCATTATTGCCATTGATGGATTATTTCAGAACAACATTTTAAATTACCTAACACTCTCTACATATATCTTCTGCGATATGTGAACACAGGGGTAAAATAAAAACGGATTGTATCATGGTGAGAGAGTGAGAGTAATAAAGGTAGGTTTCTGGCTTCGTCCAAATTCATCAGTTTTTGACTTCCAAGGTAGCTTTTGAATTTAATTCTCATAATAAATTATCAACATTATTAAAGATAATTGGATTGACGGTAAATATAGACACAATAATACGAAATTGGTACCTGCTTGAACCTGGAACCAGAAAGTTGTGAACAAACTTGGATGGGATTGGGCCTGATATTGGATGTACAAATTTTGAAGGTGTACGACAGGGTTACAATTTTAATGTATTCTCAAAGTTTATTTTTAAAGACTCAATTGATCATATCTAAAAAGGTGTAAAATAATCGTAGATGGAATCGTGGATGGATAGAAATATTAATCTTCGTTATGCTGATGATATAGTGGATTAGCGGATAATGCTGAAGACTTTCGATGTTTACTAACTAAAGTAAACACCATAAGTATGAAAGTCATACAGATTTACTATAAAAACATAATATTTTGGCTCTGATTTTATTGTTACAAATGTTGATTTGTGGATAGATTTATGTATACCTACATGATATTGCAATAGAATCTGTACTTACGTAAATCGCCAACGAGACGTCCGAAGCCAAGATAATGTAATAGTATAGCTTTAGTATCTGAATAAAAATGTTGTATGGTAGGTATATTTTGAAACAAGAAGTCAAAGATGTGCGCTAGCATACTATTGATAACAGACCTGCAAAGAGAATAGAGTATCGTACAGGAGAGTAACTAAATGATTTAGCGCCCGGAGCAGTAATGTAAAAAAAAATGTAAGTAGGTACATACTATTACACTTACCTACTACATGCCTATAATCGATAGTTTAGTTTAGTGCAGTGGTCGGCAAACTCATTAGTCAATAGAGCCAAATATCAACAGTACAACGATTGAGATTTCTTTTGAGAGCCAAATTTCTTAAACTTAAACTATTAGGTACACTGCATAAACCTAATAAAATTTAATTAAGGTTTTAAGTCTTAATTAAACTATAGATACACTGAATAAAATTTGATGTCACTTAATAATGATTTAATTGAATACTTATTTATTGATACAAATTAAATTGTAAGTAAGGTACCCATAAAATTAAGTCATGGCAGACATTTAATGTGAACAGTGGCCTTCCATCTCCTTGAAAAGTTTGGGTAAGTCAGGTTTGTATATTGTTGTTTTAATTTTAGGCACGATTCCAGGTTTTCATCAATAAGATGACTTCTCAATTTACTCTTGATAAGTTTCATGCTTGAAAAAGATTGTTCGCATGAATATGTAGAACCGTAAAAGAAAAGAACAGAAAACGCTAGTTTTTTCAGCTGATCATGAGTAAGGAATACTATTCCAGGTGTTAAAAATCATCATGCCTTCCTTCTCCAGGTCTTTCAAAGCAGACTTCTTGTGCTGTGAACCATGTTCATATTTGTTTTTCTCCATTATGTCCATATCAGCACAGAGACATTCAAATTTAGAGCTATATAATTCTTTTTTTTTTAATCCAGCAATGATTGCATTTCAAAGTTTCTAATGTCAACATTATAGGGAGAGAAAAAAATCTGTTACCGTAGCTTTAAGAGGGTTTTTTAAACGAACGACTAACATCACTTTGCTGTTTCTAAATTCCCGAAAGCTGTTGAGAACAGCTTCTCTCATATTAGAAATTGTTGTTTTGAAATAGCAAATGTTAATATCAGAATTATGTTCTTGGCGATGTTTCGGCAGGCTTAGAAAGTGAATCGAAGATTCTCTTTCGAAATCTTGAGCAAAAAGGGATAATTTGTTTTTGAATGAAATAACTTCTTCTAACATCGAAATAATTGTGTTTCCTTCCCCTTGCAGTTTACAATTAAGCTGATTTAGATGAGACGTAGCGTCTACCATGAAATATTTTTTTTGGATCAACTGATCGTCCGTTATTTCTGGATAGTGAACACCCAGCTGATTATGTCCACATACTCTTACCTATATATCTGTATATGAGAGTTAACTTGTTCTAAATACCAAAATGGCATTTTGCAGGAAATGCATTTAAAGTTTTATTTGAACTATTTTGTCACATATGGATATTTTTTGTTTTTCGGGAATAATAAGATATATACAGTTAGTGTATTATTTAACGCACATTTAAGTGGAAATGTTTTGTTTTGGTACCCTCGTAAATTTAGCTGTATTTTGGGACATTTTGGCTCTCATTTTATTTTCAAATATTGCATACATATAGATTAAATAACAACAGGTATAATAATATGGGATAAATAATATATAAACCATTTTTTTTAATCATACCAGCAAAATAATGTTAAAAAAACTACGCATTATCTTCATTGCTTCTGAAATATGTGGAAGCCAACGAAAGTATTCTTAGTACTCCGGTATCCGTTGCAGCATCATCATTAAATCATGATATTTATTTGGCCAGTCAACAGGATCAGTCAGAGAGGATAAATATAATTGTAATATAAAAAAAAAATGTGATGGTCTCAATAACAGGCGGACACAAAAGCAAAATAAATCAAATTAAATTAGATCAAATATTAGGTGCAACTACCTATAATGAATATAATTGGAGAGTTATTGAAAATCGTTAAAAGATAAAACACATTAGTTAGTAATCATGAGAAAAATAGTTTAAAAAAACACATAAAAAAGTATATACTAACATAGATAAGAAAAGAAAAATACAATAAAAACAAGCAGTCGTCCAGATACAGTCATATATTTTGGAGCAACTTAATTTCAAAGAGGCAAGAGAACAAAACAGATCCACTCAATCACTGTGAAGATTTAGGTTTCTGCAGAGTCGAGCCACCGGTATTAATTAAGTATTTATTGTATAAGAGTGAGAAAATGTGAGGACGAATATTGGCGCTTAGTACATTCAATTTAATGTAAGACAAGTAGAGTTGTGGGGAATCTGAATGGTTATTAATTAATTTGAAGATAAAGATAAGATCAGAAATAGTACGCCGAGTTTTTAAAGATTGAATTTTCTAATATTATTTGGAAAGAATAGTTGGGTAAGTTGATATTAAGGTAATTGCTGAAAGATAGATGGTTTAAAAAAGGTTTTTGCGCTCATTCCAATCTGTTGACGTGACAAGTGTGGTTTTCGTATTGAACTGCAGTATTCGAGTTTGCGATCGTACCAGTGTTATAAAGAAGAATTTTGGTAGAGGGTTTTTTGAGATTATTTGATAACCTCAAAACGAACCCCAGCTTTGAATTGGCTTTGGAAATAATCGAATCAAAGTGGTAGTGGATCGTCAAAGTGGAATCTAGTTTCAATATTATGACCATACCTAGACCTAAATAAGATTTCATATATATTAAAAAAAAATCAAGTTATAGGTACACGTTTATATTTTTATAAAAATCGATGTTTTTTAAAATTAATGTAAAAAATATTAAAACTATGAATTGGTCAGATATCATCTCTAAAAAAATAGAAAACTTAATAAACTAAAATTTAATAATAGCATGACAATAAAATAATATGTAATAATAACATGGAACCCTGCACCAAATTCACATGTCATAACATTTTTCTTAAATTGTAGGTTTATCTTTGACTTAAAATAATAAAAAAAAAATTCAGATGCATATTTATTAATTAATACAGTTTAAATTCTAAATTATCAATAAAATGTCTCAAATTGCAAGCTTCGTATTTTTCTGGTAGAAAGGCTTAATAAAGACATCGCCTTTAGCTTGCCGTTGGGGTTATTTTTGTTAAACTGTTTAACCGCTGCTAGGATATCATCACGGGAGCGTGGGCTATCTAGCTTCTTAATTATTGTCGAGCGTGGTCTTGGGAAGTCAATATTTCTTTTCGCCACTCTGAAACAGGATTTAATATTGGGGGGGCTGAAGAAGGAGAATTAAAATTAGTCCCATAGGCTCTTTTTCTTCTTCATATATTATTTGTACATATTTTCACAATACACAGCGGTATATTTGTACAGTTTCTCTTAATTTTTATTAAATTGGAGGCATAGTGGCAGTAACCGTTGAGCGTGTCATCAGCGACTGGCGGATTGGAAGTGACTAACAGCGACCATGCTGGACATAGTATGCTAAAACATTACTCAAATAATATCGGCTGTGCTACCCGCTTGGTCTAGACTGTCTAGATCAAGGGTAGTCAACCTGGTCCCTACCGCTCACTATTGTACGACAACATCTTCTTGGCTACGCTTCTAGGCGCTGCTGTCTACTAAATGGGAGGAGCTTGTTAGTTTATAATGGAATTCCGGGTAAAAATGGGCGGAGCATGTTAGTTGACAGTTTTAACACGTAGCCAAAAAGATGTTGTCGTACAATAGTGGGCGTTTCAGCTTTTATGGTGGGCGATAGAGGTTTTAAAAATATTTTCATTATGTTTTCAAAATGTTCAAAAATTGAGCCAGATATCCAGTATTTTGTTTTGCAGCATCAGCCTCAGGGATCTCATTAATAATATAATTGATTAGATG
The DNA here is from genome assembly GCF_057557595.1 of Rhyacophila brunnea. NCBI lineage: Eukaryota > Metazoa > Arthropoda > Insecta > Trichoptera > Rhyacophilidae > Rhyacophila > Rhyacophila brunnea. The sequence goes on from NW_028233361.1 coordinate 775,451, forward strand.
TAATTTCATCAGACTTCATGCTTATATACCTACTTATATGCAAAGTATAAATAAAAATATAGATTTAATTACAGAAAGTTCTTTTATAAAGATTTATTCTGCCAAAATTAGCGAAAGTCTGACATAAAGTATTTGGTAAGTAATTATTTTTATATGCTTTAACTTGCTGTAACTCTGCTTTATAAATTTTATAAATTAAAGCTACTTCCCTATTTTATAAATCACCATTAATGTGGAACCAGTGGGCGGTTAGACAGGGTAGTAGGGCTATTAGTAAAGAAATGTGATGGTAAGCATTTTGTCGGTCCTCCATTACCACTTCATTTTAAAAAAAATCCTTCCCCTATTTTTATTCTCCCATTTCAATTTATAACTATTACGAGTTTTATGTTATATTTACCTTCCAAGTTTTCTTTGATTTGATGTTGAGCTTCTAATTTTTCTTTGTCAGTTGAGAATCTTTTAATTGTTAATTAACTGTAAGCTATCTTCCAAAAATCTGGAAAGTAGCTAGAGTGGTGGTCATTCCCAAACCGGGAAAGGACGACTACGCTAACGTCTCGTCATATCGGCCCATCGGATTGCTGCCCGTGTTCGGTAAAGTACTCGAAAAATTATTTATTAATCGAGTTTCCTGGAAACTTCAGACTAAACATCTGCTCAGCGAATACCAGTACGGTTTCACCCCTCAAAAGAGTACTGAAGACGCGCTTCATGCAGCAATTGATAGAATCAGGGGGGCTAACCGCGATGGTCAGCTCTTGATATCAAAGGCGCGTTTGACAACGCATGGTGGCCATATCTTCTTCAACAGTTGAAATCTAAAAATTGTCCCGCTAACATTTTCAGGCTCATCAAAAACTATCTATCCGACCGAGAAGTCTTCGTCGAATATGCTGGAGCATCTGCTACCAAAGAGACATCAAAGGGATGCATACAAGGTTCGTCTTGCGGCCCTGTACTGTGGAACATAGTTCTCGACGATCTTCTCTCTATGCCGTTTCCTGAAGGTGTACACGCACAGGCCTTTGCTGATGATGTATTGCTGATTATGGAATCCAAAGAACTTGGTTCTCTAGAATCCATGACTAACAGCGTGCTGGAGAGCGTCGAGGCCTGGGGAAGGAAGGTCAAACTGTCTTTCTCCGCGGAGAAAACGAAGGCCTTATTCTTTACTAGGAGGCGCGTCTCTCCGCCTTCGCTGGTGATGAATGGGCAACCTCTATCTTTTTCTAGGGATCTTAAACTTTTAGGGGTTGTAATCGATGACAAACTAAATTGGTCAAAGCATGCGGACAGCATCTGCAAAAGAGCCGCGGTGACTTCGCTCAAACTAGCAAGAATGGCCAAACCCACATGGGGTGTATCTTCTGAAGCTCTTCAAATTCTCTACACTTGTGCTATTGAGCCTATGATCACGTATGCGGCCAGCATATGGCATGAAGCTGCCAAACGGAAAAACATAGCAAAAAAACTCAATACGGTTCAGCGAGCACTAGCGATACGAATATGCAGAGCTTACCGAACGGCTTCGCTCAATTCAACGCAAGCTCTAGCAGGACTTATGCCTCTAGATTTACGTTTAAAACAAATCGCTCTCATTTACAGAGCTAAGAAGGGCGAGGAGGGCCTCGCAGGTTTTCTACCTGACGACAGGCTTTATGAAAAACCGGTGGACTATAGAAGGCTGCCACACCCGGTTAGACTATTTTCTGAAGTGGTTTCTTATCCTGCAACGTTGGAAAGCAACGAATGCAATAACATGCCGATTTTCACTGATGGGAGCAAAATTGATGGCGGTACTGGTGCAGGGTTTGTGGCATACATTAATGGCGGTGAGATAGCGGCTCGTAAGTACCGCCTTGCCAGCTATTGTACGGTAATGCAGGCTGAACTCTATGCCATCCAATGCGCTCTGGAGTGGGCAGGCTCAGATCCAATTCAGCGAAAGCTCACCGAAAACCATAGTATTTTTATTTATTCGGACTCCAAAAGCTCAATCCAAGCAATTGGAAATCCGTTGTCTACTAATCCGATTGTCTTTTCTATTCACAGCGAGTCCGCTCTACTGAGACGGCGCCACCCCGAGGTGCACTTCAAGTGGATAAGGGGACACACCGGGATAGAAGGAAATGAAAGAGCTGACAAATTGGCTTGGCATGGTGCCTCTGAACCCAAGACCGCGGTAGCTTATGACAAATTTCCTCTGAGCTACGCGAAAATTACAATTTCAGACATGGTGAAAAACGAATGGAACTCACGATACATAAACTCATCGACAGGGGAGTTGACCCGAAAGTTTTTACCTTCAATTTTAGCAGCACGAGACGTCAGGGTGCAAAAGGGACTGTGTTTTGAGATGACTCAGATTCTTACAGGTCACGGAGTCATGCGAGCATACCTGCACCGGTTTAAAATAACATCTGATGGAAAGTGTCCATGCGACGACGGAAGCGACCAGGACGTCTTACATTTACTCCTAGATTGTCAAATCTTTAGCAAGGAGCGGCACAACCTGAACTTTTTATTACAGATGGCAGATGCGGACATTCGAGACCTTCCGGGGACCATGGCAAACGAGGCCGGAAGAGATGCCCTTTTTAATTTCTGTATTGATGTAATAAAAAGAATAAAAATAATAAATGGTGACATGTAAAGATGATTCATGCCTTTCAGATCCAGTGACTGCAATCATATAAGATAGGATAAGTATATACTTAGAACATTAGTCCAATGCGACATTTCTTTTACCACGGGAAAAAACTCGACTACAAATCGCAGTCCTCAGTTCCCAATGAATACGACAAAATATTCATCAGAATCACCTCCGCCTTGCGCTACTAAGAATTTTCCAGGGTTTTTGCAAGGCGGTATCATAGGCCCTGGCCGAATTCAAATCAGCAATACCCGATGCGGGTAGAAGAACAGTTTTCAATAAGGCATATTCTCTCAGCCGGCACAATTTTCATTTGACTAGCATCAAGTAGAGTAGTTTGCGTGCCAAAGTCCTTAAGAAACCTCGATAGTAAATGCGAGGTATCCATAAAGGCATCTAGAAAAAAAAAAAAGCTATCACACGTGACATTAATCATTATTGGGAGGTGAAACTATTAATTGAATTTTGTAAGCCTCTCTTTTCCTGGTATTTTTTATTAACAGTGCATTCATTCTTCGATGTATTATTTATACATGTTTTTTTATATTTGAATCAGTCCTAAGATATTTTTTGACAATTTTTGTGGCTCCGATAGCTCGAATATTTTCCAATATGATATTTTGTCTAAATAAACTTAAACATTGATCCTTAGTTACATAGAAAATGTATTAGATTCAAAACGTCACTACTAGGATAAGTCAGCTTTAAATGAAATGTCAGTTTAGACATATCGGTTTTGGTTTATCTTGGTTATTATTGTGAATACAAGCGAGGGATGACGTTCCACCGAAGGATATAATATGTAGATTGTAGATATTCAAACCGAGCTTAACTACTCAATTTTTACATAAATACACTTGGGAAAAGTTGGCTCTGTGGTAACTAGAGGTTATTTAAATATCATAAGTATGTAAGACTATCAAATACACACACGATGTGTATTAATTTACGAACTGCTTTTATTTTTATTTCATTGAAATGTATATTATAATATAATAGGTTGTCATTGAAAATAAAAGTGTAATATTATAATTGTTGTCATTCAATTATTGATCACTTTTGCTTGGCCTCGCACTATCAACTGATGAAGAACCGATCCAATTGATTATAAAATAATTTGGGATAAGTATTACATACTTATTGTGTTGTATTTAATATACTATCATATGTCCGTCAAGGCTCGAAGGTGACCTAATACTACTAAAAAAATAGTAATAGTTAAGTAGGTATTATTGTAAAATGGCAGGAGAGTAGATTACCTCTCAAATAGTGAATATGAATAAAATTTAGGTTATTTTACACGTCATGCTTATCCATCAAGCTACTGAAATATTAACAGCAGATTATATTTTTTTTATTTTCATAAATATTTAAAGATACTTACATATTTTAATTTATTTTAATACACACGTTTAAAATGTATTGTATTATATTGAAAAAAGCTAAAAAAATATTATTTTCATTCAAACTCTATGCAAAAAATATACTTAGACCGAAAAAACACATAACGAAATAAATAACAAAAACTTTGGTGTTTTACGGTTGCATTTTTAACGATCTACTTATTTATAGATAAGTATATACAATTCTGATAGTTTGTTATTTTGTTCTGCCGTGATGTTTTTATTTAGTGTTTTTCCTCTTTTCTGTAAAATTTAGTTTTGCATACGTATACTATACCTACTTATGCCTTTTGTAAATACACGTAAATTTAATTGTGCACATCTATAAATTCGACGAAGAAAGAGTTCTGTTTTTTATAAACATCGTATAATACTATACTTGAACCATACGTATATTGTTTTTAATATCATAATAACTTAAAAAACTTATTTATGCATAATATTATATACTTTTAAACTTTATTATATTATAAAGTCGAGAAAACGTTGAAGGATAATATTATTTAAATTCTTACCCATTCATTTTTAATATATGTTGTAAATATAAATATGTAGGTTCTGAGTTCTGACGAGGAAAGAATTCTTTTTTTTATATACATACCTACAAAAAATTATGAGGCATAATAATTCTCAATCCGTAAAAAAATGTATCCAGCGCAAAATGTATTTGTACAACTACTAAGTATGTAGATAGAAACATATTAAAGTATCTTGTCTACTTTCTCTACCAAATCGTAACGTACATCTATTCCTCTGCGCATTTAATTCGACCGTGCGCCCGGCGTCAAGTTGCCCCAGCGCTTATTTGTACCGGCGCCTACTTGTCCCGTCGTCCACTTGTTCTGGCTCCCACTTATCCTGGCGGCCAGTTTGCGGCGCCAAATCGTCAAGGCCCGTCAACGACTACATCTATCTCGAACAACAAATGTCAATTGACGGTGGTATGTATACCGAAATTTCTCGCAGAACCAAACTGGAATGCAGTGCATTTGGGCACTTGAAGAGTATCTTCAAAATTGACCACCCGTTGTGTCTTAAGCGTAAAGTGTTCAACCAATGTATGCCATTAACGTTCACGTAGGTATGCATGTGAAACATTGACCCTTAATGTAAGAGAAATTCAAAACTTACGAGTAGCGCAATGTAGCATGGAAAGGTGCATGCTGGGCATAACGCGTAAAGATCACAAAAGAAACTAATGGATAAGGGAGTAGATAATAGTACGCGATGTGATGGAGGTCGCTAAGTGGATGAAATGGCAATGGGCAGACATGTCGTTTGGCGAGTGAACAACCGCTGGACAAGTACCACCTTTGCAAACTTATAATGTCGGAAAGCTTTTAGAGGCCCGCTATGGAGATGTAACTGCCTGTCTCTTTGCAACACGGTCTCTCATGACCCGTAATTGCTAATTGATTGTCTGGTGACAATAACACTGGGGATTAGGAGGTGAGTGGGAAAACAAGGAATGGAATGGGAATATAAATGGCCCAACCACCTTCTATTGATAAAAATTCAGGGCTCGAAATGGTTCGGAACGCACCGGAGCGCCGTTCCTGTTCGTGAAATTGGTAAAATTATCGCTCAGTCTCGTGGAAAAAATAATTTGACCGTCTGAGCTAGATAGGCCATATTATAATAGAAAATCTAACACACTTATTTTTATGAAACACACATAAAATTTGATAACTATGTATTCTAACTATGATAACTATGTATTGTTCTTCAAAAAACTGTTGAGCGCTCCGGTTCGTAAACTTTTCCATTTCGAGCGCTGTAAAAATTACATCATTTCCATGATTCTCTCAAACAATGATGGCTTTAAGTACATGGAGGTATGTGACGGTGACAGGTTTGGAGATACTCTTTGTTAAAAGATTGCCTGTGCGAGAAAACGCCATAATAATATCTATCATATACCATCCCTGATAGCATTCATGTTATTACTATGCAGGAATTTACAATACATATCTACCTGTTATAAATATGAATATATTTATCATATTAAGAAATGTAATATTCTTGAGTGGCTTGTTTGCGTTATTCTGAAGTATTTATACCCGATGTTATTACCTACATTTATTTTAAACATGAGTAAGCATTAGATTGAATAGGTAGGTACATACAATAAATCCTAGACGGCCCAGACTACATAATATGATGCTACAGAAATTGTATTGTGTACATACTCGTAATATTTTATTACATAAAATCATATAATATAGCATTTTATTTACCCGATTACTCGAATTATCCAAGTCATTAAAAGTTTCTGGGGTCAATATCACATTTTGAAGGCATGAACTTCTTGCGTTCATTTGGACGCAGATATATAATATATAACTCTAATGTTTTAATACGCATCATTTTTAACCCGGAGCCTTAGTTGATATTTTTGATATAAAGGAACGATTGTCAAGAATATCTAAGAAGCAGTCTGCAATTCTCCAGATTTTTGGCCGTCGTAGACCGTACACAAGATAATTCTTAGTTTTCGGTGACCTATAGGGAAGGTGAAGCAGGAAATTAGCATCGGTGCGCTGAAGTGATTTAAGCAAAAGAGCCTTCATTCTGCCTTGAAAGAAATAGAGTAACATCATGGGTGGAGTAGTTTTGGTCAAGTATAAAATATATGAAGACTGCATTTAATTGTGGCCACGATCCTCAGCCATGATGGAACGGTAGAGAATATATACATATTATGCATAGTAAGTACTTAATTCACATAATTTTAATGATGACCGATTTTGTTAGCTCAAAAAGACACTAGGCATTTCTAGGCATTTAATATATAAAATGGTTTACACAATACGTGATACGATAAAAAAATATTTGACTTGAAAATCAAAAAATACCTTGTGCTTGTTATATTCTTCTATACTGGGTAAATAAGTAAGTATATTATTCAATATTCAATAAAAAATAATAGGGGTTTTGAATGTGATTCTTAAACATGGAATGCAATTTATATACTCCACAAAATACGCTATAACATCGTAATAATGTATAATTATAACATATAATATTAAATTTTTATATTAGATCAACAATGAATATAGTTTTTATATATTTAGAAAAAAACCTTATTAGGTACCTATCTAATACACAATAAAATATATATTAGGTATACAATTATGATTAACAACAGTAATGACATGTATTTTTAAAAAATACTGATAACCAATATAAACAAGAAAAATAGAAATAAATATCTTGTGTAAAATTAAAAATAAAATAATAAAAATCTATTATAAATTTAACCTATTCAACACGTCCAGAATCCAGAATAAACATTTATGGTGTTATAGAGTGAGCGCATGATACACAGCATCAAGAAACATCACATCCGTCCTGCGATGGGTATCATGAAGACCGCAGAGTTACAAAGTGATATTGGTGGGAACATGAAAGTTATATACTTTCCAGTACTTATACAAAGATTGTAAATCAATGCACGAAGAAGTAAAAATAGATATTTTAAAAGATAAATCACTGTTCGGGTAGATGGTAGATATATATTCTTCATACCCGAATATTGCATATATTTGAATCTAGCTATAAACACCTGGCCTGCAGGTATAACTAAGGTCATATTGTTGGGATCATTAGTATCTGTTTCTGTCACCCGCGCCATGTTATCTTTCATACAACCCGTATCAGGATATTAAAACAAACATTAGATGTCCCATATAGTTGCACAAATTTCGTAGGAGTGCCGGAGAATACCGAGAAGAGTGGGGTAAACACATTGAAAAGGCCGTTCAATAACCAAATCATCCCGGTCACGATCCTCAGTCATGAGGTCCTGATGAAAACTAATAAGCAGTAATATTCCATTTATCAAAAAAAAAATATATCTCCCTCCTCCTTACATGCGCGACTGATGTACCTACGTCAGGGGTAGCGAACCTATGGCACGCGAGATGAATTTGAATGGCGCGCTAATGAAGACCAATAAAAATTTTCAGAAAAGTTTTACAAATAAATAATATACTTACCTACATATAAAAAATAATGACGACATAGCCATGCGCTTTAACTTCGGGTTTTAATATTATTTTTACCAATCAACGCGCAGATCGCATTGTAAAAAAAATTGTAGGCAAAAAAACGAGCCGACTGCGAAAAATTGTGCAACCTGCGGCCCGCGGCGTTAATATTTTCCTAAAAAAAAAACAAGCTGACTGCGAAAAATTTAGTAGCCTGCGGCAAAATTTTTCACATAAAAAAAACGAGCCGACTGTTTGGCACGTCAGACAGACGAAAAATATTTTTATAATATTTTGGCACGCGTGTGGAAAAAGGTTTGCCAACCCTGACCAACGTAGTACTCTGACATTTTCGAAACATCTTGAAACCCTCATAACAAAACCATGCATATTGCTATCAAACTATGGCGTTTGAAAGTAAACTTTGAACTTTTGTGTATTTTCAAAGATATTTTGCTTGTCATTGTTTTGCGACCTTTTAAATCAGCCGACGCCAACCGCATACGATATACGTACCTATTTATGTAGTCACATATTATATTTCAATATAAGATTCAGTTCATGTACCTAATTGAATTTGAAATATTTAATACTTATGTGAAAATGTTTTATCGAGTAGTTTGTTGTGGAGCACACTGAAACTCCATCCTGTTTGGATGGATCCATTGTCTTGTTATGCGCTAAGTGCATGGCAACGTCAAATTGCAAAAGTTTACCTGAGGAGCACCACCCGTTACCATGGAACTTCAAGTGAGTTTTGATTTTCGGAATGCATCATTGCTTCACTATTTCCGATATTTCCCTATAACAATAGCTTCTCAATATTTTCTCTTGGCTAGCAATAAGTGACGTGGGCCATGGTAGAAATTTAGGTAGGTATGTACTATTACGATAATAAAAATTCCAGAGAATACTATCGGTATTTATTAGTAACCCCCTCACACATAATCAACTATGGTTTGGCTTATAAAGTCATGGGTCCCGGGTTTGAATCCAATGTCCATTTCTCATAAAAACATAAATATTCTCATATAACTTCCACTGTGTGAAGATCCATAAGCTAGTACCCACGTACGTTCTTGTTCGACGGTTTTGCTCGATCGAGCATGTTGACTTGGAAGCATGCTCGTCGTTGCGTCCACACAGACGAGCAACTCGACACAAGACGCTGTGAGGCCACCGTCGCACCGCCACGACTTTGACCACGAGTGAGAGCGAGGCCACACTAGCCTTGCCGGTGCGTCCTCACTCCTCACTCAAATTACATCGCGTATGAATTACAGACCTTTTTTTCGTATAGCGCAATTTGTTCGATGTCGAACAAAAAACCATCGAGCCAGATGGTACACACGTTGAGACATGTTGGAATCAGCGTAAAACCGTTAAGGGGGATGTCATCAAAAGTTTCGTTTTTATAGAGCCATCTATTCCTCGAATTACAAAGCATATAGGTCAAAATTATATCAGAATCTAATTCCAATTACAATCCAATTTGAATGAATCTTCGAGGCATCTTATCTAGATGTCACTGTAATTATATATTAATAAAAAATCTAAAAACAGGTGATATAATTACAGTTATTATTTAAACAATGGTATATATATTTTTTGCATTTTATTTCAATCGGACTTTTTTATATTTTGTCAGATTATTATAAAAATATACGTGGACCATCGACCTGGTAGTACCTTATAATAATTACTTATGTGAGTTTAATTGGAATGGATTGGATTGTATTAGAATTTGGATTTTATAGTAATATTAAAAAAATTTATACATATAATAATATTGTGTAATGATATTTATATGTGATAACAATCTGTGAATTATTGACATTCTCATAGTAATGAAGATAATTAATTAGGTATGGAATCATTAGACCATACACACGATCTCCATAAAAATGGCGTCATAGACTATTTTACAACACATTTTTAGAAAATAATGATTAGGTTACCTAAGTAAAAATATAAATATTATCAATACATTATTAGAACAATCCGAAGATGACAGCCGGTTTGGTGTTTTGAAAATAATTAGGCGGCTCTCGTGGTGCAGTTGGTAAGGCGCTCGCCTTCCACCCGAGAGTTCCTGGGTTCGATTCCCAGTCATGACAAAAACATTTATGTGTTTTTCTCAAAGCCTGGGTGTTTGTGATTGTTCAAAATTACTAACAACCACCTTGTACGAAAAAGCAAGGACATGGTTATTAATAATTCTAAAAAAAAAAAAATATACCCAAAACATTGACAATAATAATTTATTCTCATCATAAGAAAATATACCTAACATCTGAATAGAATTTAGACCGGACTCAAAACGGTACGTCGAATGTGTTGATAATTTATTTTTTCTGGCATTCACAAAACGTAGGTAATAATAATAAATGTAGGCAGGCACACTGCAGGGTTTATTTGGAAAGCATCTGTCAGTCGTGCAGGTACATACCTAGTAATATATCAATGCTAGCTGCCATCAATGCTGGCTGAATTGGCTGGACAGGGAACTCAGAAATATTTTTTTTTCTTTTCTGTGGTCTCGGACCATCGCAAAAAAGCAACGTTGCGCCAGTTTTGATTTGTGACTAGGTATAAATATGCCAGTCGAGATTATTTTTGGTAGGTAAATACTTCTGATTACTTATACAAATATTGGAAACTGGTTAAGTGAAACCAAATAAGGACTGATCTAATTATTTAAATCTGAATAGGTAGGTATATCCCAAATTAATTTTATAATTAATTTTGACATTATTTAGTTTGCAGATATTTTATAAGTAATGTTTTTTTTTTATGTAGCTACTTACAAACATTGTATCAATTTTATTTTCGATGAATATATATTTAGTAGGTATGTTAATTACTTAACACATTGACTGCTGATTAGATAATTGCTTTTTAATTACCACTTTTAAATAGTATGCTAATTATGTCGATTGGCCACCTAATCGTTACGCACTAGGTACGTCTTTAGTGTCCAAGTCGATATGCCCTGGATCGAGGGGCCCTGGCATCCCCAAACATGAAAATTATCAGAATGATTTTAAACATTGAAATTGAAAGCCAATAAACTATACCTTTGGGCTTAGACAAATAAAAACACGGCAAAAAAATGATTTGTAATAATTCTCCAGCACCCTTTTTAGAAAAATTTCTTAGATTTTAATTTCTAACACAAAAATTTTGAAAAAAACGAAAAAAACAAACAAAATTTTAGAAACCCAATCCCTAATGAACTGTCAAAAAATTCTCGGTGTCCAACTTAATTCAGGAGTGGTGTTGGTCATGGCTGGGGAGGGCTGACAGGGCTCTAGTCTGGGGGCCCGGGTTGTGGGGGGCCCGGCGTGTCGGGTTGACCAGATAAGTGAGATAAACACACATCATAAATTAGCTTTAATAGTAGAAAAAGTCGCCTGCGGCGCTATTACACTTCATGGCCATGAACATTTTCAATTACTTATATAATTGTGCAATATATTTTTTGATTATTACGTGTCGATACTCGACAGCTCCATTATTAAAGTAGATGTATTAAAAATCGTCAATAATTCACTGTATAAGTACCCTTAATTTGAACTAAAACACAATTTGAAAAACGTTAATGTAGTGTTTCACACTGCCTTTAATCTTAGCGGTAGGTAGGGGGCCCGCCAAATATCCTAGCCTGAGGGCCCGTTTCAGGATGTGGGGACCATGGTCTAGGTACACCGAGTGCAATAGACAAAAGACCGATAAACGATAAATTAGGCTGTGAAGAAGAAAAAGAGCCTATGGGACTAATTTACATTCTCCTCCTTTGCCCCCCCCCCCCAATATTAAATCCTGGGTGCGCCACTGCTTATTGGGGTAATAATTAGATTCATTTGCGAAAATTCGCGTTCACATTCACTTGAAGTGGTAATAGAATTCAATGCATAGGTATAATATATCAAACGCGATAGTTTTTCAGGATATGTATGTCTTTTCATATAAGATGATTCAGGAAAATTAACTTGTACCTACCTACTACGTAAGCGCGAACATTATTTCGTCTAATTGCTTTTTTATAACTGAGAATGTCTCAGGAGCCTACCTACCTACCTAGGAGTTACCCAAACTGAGGTTGCCATGCACTCAAGTGTGCTTTAACCGAATTTATATGACTAGTCAAGAGTGGCCATGAAAGAAAGGAACACATAAGCAAAATTAAAAATTTTGGTAGCTCATACAAAGCTGATAATTATGAATTATCTAAGGAAGTAAAAACATCTTCACGTTGACAGTATGACGCCGCAAATTTTCTAAATGCAACAAATTGGCTTTTGTGGGACCAGATCGGGCGTTTTACTTTTTTTCTTTATTTCCTATTTTTTTATTTAAGTAGGTACTTCAAAAATTATCGTTGTTAGTGTTATTATTATATAAAATCGCTGAAATTAATAAATAGATACCTACCTTAACAATATAAGTTTTAATGAAAAATTGTATGTGTTTGTTTGTGGGGGGGGGGGATGTAAATTTACCACACCGGCTGACGGGTGACACCAACCCTATTTACGCCACTGCTCAAATGCGTGAATTGATGATCCGCACACACACAATAGAAAAATTAGAGGGAACGTTGCTAGCAGTGTATTGAAATTGACTGATGAATGTTTGCTTTGTTTTATCAATATACAAGTAAACAAATGAGAAGACGGCTTAATGTAAATGCTAACATAAATTTCTCAAATTGTTTCAGATCATTCGTAATAAAATATATTACCATGTGCATGCATACTAACCGCACGTATCTACATACGAGGTAGGTACCTATTATTCATGCGAACTAGAATCTAATACAGATGACAGTTATTTCGGTATCGCACGTTGTTGCCGCTAGAGGCAGCACGTCCTTGACGACTGTATTTAATTTGAAATTAGTAAATAACATAATAAATATAAATTAAAATATTACGTTAAATATATCTAAAAAGTAAGAAAAATATATTGAACAGGCCCACGTTTTCGCTTGATGCAATTATTGAAAATTGAACATTTTTATTTTTCGTAAAAATCGATTGATTTTAGATTGAAAAAAAAACATTAAAACTATAATAAATTGACAAAAGAGATTCACTAGTTCCAAGAAAACTTATTAAACAACATTAAATCGATAATTTTGTTTCAAGAAATTACTTGGAACAATAAATATTTATTTTAGTAAAACCCTTATTTTTAGCCATTTTTTCAAATTTGTCGCTTTCTCTTTGAAATAAAAAAATATATTTTATTTTTCCCATTGTATTTAGATAGGTATCGATCGATTAAAATATGTTTAAAGCTTTAATTTGATAATGAATTTCTATGCCTCTCCCCCTTAAGCAAGAACGTTCGTGTGTACTTACTGATAATAATATGTGCTGGCCAGGAGGGCGATTCATGAATTTAGCATGGCCGACGTGAGTAGTGTGAGTAGTCATAATTGGATAGTGATGCTTCGACAGAAGCACACTGTTCCTTCCTGTGTCCAATAATGCAACCTAATAATTGCCAAAAACGGGCGTACATTTATGATCGCCTAAGAGTTTTTTTGTCTATGCCCACATCTGACAGCTATTTCTCGCGCGCAAAAACTTTCATAAGAACAGATACGTCGGTAAGTCAGATTTGTTTTCAAATATACTGTTTCTTTTATAAAATAATATGTAGAAATCATACTAAAAGTGTATTTATTTATTCCTTTACAGAATTAACAAAATGCCAGCGGCAAATAGCCACCAGATGGAGCAATTGGTAGAATTCATGGAATGTCAGTAGCTACCACGTTTTTATTCAATACTCGTAAGAAATGTAGCCTACTAAAGTTATGCCAACATGTGGAATTAACACAGTTCGAGACATAGCCTGTGTCATTATTATGACATACTTATAATTGTGTAATGACCTCGTTTTATGAGACTAAAAACCAAACCATAACTTACTGTAACTCAAACCAGCTTAACCGCAATGATATGGAATACTATAACATTACCATATTTTCCGTAGTGCATCCAGACCTCGTCGCCGGAAGGCTCACCGGGCAGTTCACCAGCCTCGACATGGAGAGGTTGTGGACAGAACTGTCGGAGCAATTAAATGCTTGTTTGGGCGGTGCTACAAAATCCCACAGACGGTGGAAAAAGGTGATTTACTATTTATTACTAGTATTGGTAAAAATTATTATTTATTTAAATATAATAGACTGTGTCAACAACCTATCCAATATTATTTTACAAAATATCTTACTCTCCACATAAATCCACCATAGGTAGCTATAGATAGCAAGTTCAAGTAAGAAATGTTTTCATAAATTAAACCACATCTTTTGAAAGCATCCCAAATGTCACTGCTGTAAATAGTACTAGATCGTTAGTAATATTGTTGAAATTGAAAATTTCTAATTATTATTGTTTACAGGTATGGCAAGACACGAGGCGGAACACGCGGGCCAAAATGGCCAAAATCCTGATCTCCCAGAGGAAGACAGGAGGCGGCCCGCCCTGTAGAATCCGGCTGTCTGCTCTCCAGCAGCGAATTATGGCTCTAATAGTGCCATTTACAGTTACTGGGGAGCAAGGTAGACAGGGCAATTACACTGGGGGGGTAGGTCATTCATGTAATTCTATATTGATTAACAGTATAAAAGGGTTCACCCGTCGCACGTTTACTTATGGTGATAACATTTAATTCACAGGTACCACAGGAAATTTTGGGTCGCGTCTGTGTCAACGTCGGAGCCCCAGCGGTGGATCATCCAACCCAGCACCAGCAGCATGGAGGTGGCACTCACCGCAACCCCTCTTACTGTACCTACTACAGCATATTCTGAATCATCATCAGATGCAGATATGATGACAACCCCCGAATGTGCAATTTCTGCGACACCACGGCTCACGGCTCAAACTGTTGCACTGGAAGACAGTGCTGCTTTCACAAGAGCCCATGCTGCTACAAGTGAAGGCAGTGCTGTCTTCCCAGCAACAGTGAGAGCCCACAGGCTCTCGTTGTCACAAACTTCTGTGGCAACGCAGACAATGGGTCCGGTGCCCGTGTTGAATGCCGCCGTAGAGTTGCTGACCATCAACGTTGCTGCGCTCAGGTCTGACATGGTGGCTCTCGGCATTGCAACCAGGTCAGACACGCAGGCTCTGATCATTGCAGCCAAGTCAGAGACTGCGGCTCTGATCGGTGCAGCCAAGTCAGAGACTGCGGCTCTGATCGGTGCAGCCAAGTCAGAGACTGTGGCTCTGATCGGTGCAGCCAAGTCAGAGTTGAGCGCACTAATATTAATGCTAGGTGCAAAAATTGACAATCTCGGCTATGCACCGTAATCGCTTCTTTGGGGTGGTTGTTGCTATTTCGGGGGTTTCACTGAATCATAATTACCGTGTTGAGCCGAATATAAAATAAAATTTTACAGCATCGTGTATATCAGTATAAGTGATCCTTATTACATTTTAAACGATGTATGATTTCACCTGTTTACAATCAACTGTGAAACATTATTTTATATTTGTCTCAAAACAGTTTTTTCATGTAAATACTCAAAAGAAATCTATTTCAAAGTATACATTCATGTCAGTATCCTTATGAAAAACCAATAATTTGTCTAGTTCTGTTTCAATGCAGTGATTTATTTAAATGGAATTGTTTAATGAGTATTTATGTGTGTCTGCATCTGTGATTTTTCCAGCCTTATATTGTTTGTTATTATTATAATAAGTGTCTTGAAAATTTGCAAATTTTATGCAAACCTATATTAAATTTCATATTTTGTGCGTATAATTACTATGTATAATTAGTCTATAAAATATTTCTAAGGAATTGTTTAAAGAGTGTTTATGTGTGCCAGCATAGTGTATTTTGTTTGATATTATAATAAGTATCTTGAAAATGCAAATTTTACGCAAAACTATATTAAATTTAGTGAATTGTGCTATTGATTGTGTACATAAATCATTTTTTGAGACAGGATGAAATAAAATTCTAAAGTATATGAAATAATCATTTTTTTTATTGCTTTCATATTTCACAAGAATATTCAAATATTCTAATATTAACATAGAGTAACAGAATCATAGTTTTGATTTTTAAGTATGTGTCCGATGCATATCGGCGTCAAGATATGAAAACCTCATAACTTCACAGTTTTTTTACTTATTTTATTTTTGATGAGCTATTGAGGCGTCTTTACTCATGTGGTATTTATTTATAGTTACTGATAGATACTTCGCTGCCTTATTTCCAGGTTATTCCTAAGAGGTAACGTAAGAGACTGTTTTGTGAAAACCGGTGATCAAATAGATGGGTAATTGAATATTGGGTCAGCAAAGTCACAAAAAATCTTTTTTTATTGTGGCTTCTACAATAAATATAGAGTACCTATTTTACTTACCGAGCAGCCATGTCGTAGGATGTTGCCTATGGATAAATTCCATGACAGTCCCAATTTCAGACATTTTATAAATGTGAGCGTCGTTGGTGCTGCCCGGAAACAGTGCATTCACGTTAAGAATGCGCAACTTTGCATCACATACCTAACGAGAAAGGAGATTAAATAGGATTAGACAAATTTATGCAATATTTTGCTGTATATAATATTTTAATTAATTTGAATAGTTAGCTTACCAATTGCACATTGATAGAGTGATATAGTTTTCTATTGACGTAGATATACTCCGGGCGAAGAGGATCATTGGCAGGTGGAGCAACAATTGCCACATGTGTGCAGTCGATGGCCCCCGATACACCCGGGTAACCGTATTTGTTGTAAAATCTGAAAACAAGTAAACATTAAATTTTTTTTAAATTTGGCACAAATGATAATTTACGTGTAGATAATTAATTATTTTATATAAGTACTCACTCTTGTTTCATAGGCTCCAAATTTTCAGAAGGGAATAGCACCCATTCGTTCAACAAATGGTCATCAATGGCCATCGTCACTTCTTGAACGGCTCTGCTGACAGATGCTTGGCTTATCATAACTGTGTGCTCATCGCCGACACCCGTTTGATAATTTCCAGTCGCCAAGAACCGAAGTGTGGCTAAAACCTACACACAAGAAACAATGTTAAGCGACAAACATTTAATATTTTTTTCATTACCTATATAAATAGACATCAAAGTTCACCACTCACCTTAGTTTCGACGCTTAATGCCGAAGATCTGGGTGGAGGTGCCATCAATTCTTCCAACCTGGTAATAAGTCGATCTGCTAATCGTTTCGATAACCGAAAACGTTTTACAAACGAGTTGTCGGTCATTTTGAACGCATCCGTTCGATTACCGAATTCTGACTGCGGGACTTCCATTTTGTGGGCGTAAAATAACCTAAAATATGTTAATAACATCATATTTAATCAGTATTTACCCGTCAACGTTGCGATATAAAACGTACGTAGATAATTAAAAGAAAGAAACGTCTCCATTATTAGAATATTCAATACAAGATACAACAATATTTTACAGACAAACTATTACAAAATCACAATAAACACCTCCTTAAATGAGAATTGAAACACGAAATAATAATTTTAGCGGTAATATGTAGTAATAAATGGTAAATGTATAACAATTTATTAACAGCTTTCTCCAATATTACGTATGATACGAATTGAAAATCTGACGTTTATTATGTCAAACGGAAAGTTGCGAGCGCCTCTACCGTCAAAGCATGTGTACTACCAAAGCCTGGCCTAGTGACATCCAGCGGTCGACTTTTAATATGCTACGGTTGAAGCAAGTTGAAGCAAGTTGTGTAATAGTTGTGCAACTGGTCACTTGTGCTAAATTCATGAATCGCCCTCCAGGGGTAGCCACACTTTTTTTTCTAGGATCGACTAGGTCATAAAATTATTTATGGCGATCGACTGATATCACTTGTAGGTAATTATATCACGCGAAAACAACAAAAACCCAATTTTTATAATAAAATTCAAATATGTATTTATTGTGTATTTTGAAAACTGATATTTTATATAATAAAAAATAACGATACGAAAAAATCGAATTAACGATAATAATATAACTATTATGTATTTCACTTCTAAAAAAAATAAGTACACATTAACTGTAATTTCGACATAGTTACACAATTTACCTGTAGGTATATCGAACTTTATAAATCTTAAAATTTATTTTTTATTTTCATCCGAAACTTTGGGTTGCATATTTTCAGCAAATTTGTCTTATTGTACGTGATATGAAGTTACCGCTAGACATCAGCACGTAGTCTAATTATCATTCGCACAGATATGTAGAACCAAAAAAGCAAGTTAAATATGCTGCAACTTTCCAAAGATGTAGATATTTGTTTTCATAAATAAGGCTCCAAAAATTTTCAAAAAAATCTGGTTTTCAGGACCACATCGCATTTTAATGTCAATGTTTCTCCTTCAAGTGTGGCAAGGTGTGTAGAATATCTAATAAGCACTATTTTTATGGCTATTTCTTCTGCGTTTATACTATCATTAAATGTAACGACATCTTCTAATTTAGAAAGATCCTTACTCCGTTAGCAACGTTGTTTTACTCGGACCTCATATTATCATTTTTTTAATATAACATCCCTTTAATTAATGTTCTAATATAGTGAAAGTTTGATTTTAAATGTATTCATTGCACTTATCAAATCAATTATTGTCACTTCCCCCCCTTGAAGTTGTAGATTTAATTTTTCTGTAATGTCACAGAAAAAGGCAAGATCAAGCAAACACGTTTTGTCATCTAGTTGATGATATCCTTCTTTGTTAAATACTGTTTAATTTCAGATAACATAATATCTCTGAATCTTTTCAAAAACTTAGCCCGACTAAGCCACCTTACATAATATGTATGCAACAAAATTTTGCCATTTTCCGATCCATATTCTTCTAATAATGATCGAAATTGCCTTCTTTGTAAAGCTTTACCACGGATTGAATTCACAATTTTAAAAGCAACATCCATCACTTGATTCAGGTTTAAGACTTTTGAACATAACGCCTGCTAGTGTATAATGCAATGATAACTGATAAAGGTGGGTATTGCTTCATCATTTTTACATAAAGTAATAAACCCAATATGATTCCCAACTATAGCAGGAGCTATAATATCAGTCATTACCGTTACTAATTTATGAATAGGAAATTGAGTACGATTAATATACGACGTAAATGCATTAAATATACCTCCTCCTCTGGTTCGTTCATTCAGTAGTAAAACGGTTAATAATCCTTTATAAGATATTCTTATTGTAAGATATTATCTTCAAAAACCAATTGAATAAAAACGCATAGTTGTGCAATATCCGAGTAATCTACAGACTCATCAAATTGCAAGGATAGGAATTTACATTTATTAATGTTTTCCTGTAGAATTTCTTCCTAGCTTAGGCTCATCATTTGTGTTCTTTGCCTGACTGTATTTCTTGACAATTCTATGTCATTTATTGAAGACATTATTTCAGTTTAGTATATCCGCGATCTACCAAAAATAGCTTCGCGATCGACGCACTGGCCATCCCTGCTCTATATTTATTATTGCCAGGTTCCAGTATATTTTTATGGTCTCAAATATTAAATGGCGATTGGAGATAACCAAATATCTGACTCCTGACCATCACACCAGTCAATTTGTGACTGGACACGGTGGGTTCGCTGGCAAGCTCTTTGAGCTTGGACTTGTAAGCCGTCCGACATGTCCATGCGGAGGGGAGATTCAGGATGCCAACCACATCCTCTGGGAATATCTTAGAATGTGCTCCGAACGGGAGGAGATGCTCAGGTCGGTCCAACCAGCTGTTTGGCCCATCGGGCCATCCGACTTGGTTGCTACTAAGGCCAATTATCTTGCATTTAAAAAATTTGCGGCGTCTTACTGCGGGCGTGAAGATCTATTCACAAAATTTTTGCTGTCCGTATGATTAGCTTCATTATTTTGTTTTATATACACTAGAATCATTTTATTTTCATAATTTCCCTGTGCTCTTCTCTCTCCGGCACTTTCCATTAGAAAGTAACTTTAAACTCAGTCAGAGCTCACTCTGAGCGTAGCAACCTTAGTCCTGGGTATCTCCTCCTAGGGCATTCCCGGCCTAAAACTTAACTAGATGTTTCACATCGCCAATGTAGGGCCACGTGATACGCCCGATTAAGATCGGGTGTGGTGTGTGGCGGGTTTTGGTTTGGAGGGATTAACTTCAAGGTTTCTTTTAACAAGCACGGAAAGTAGCTTTTATTATGCGTATGTTCACGAACTCGTATGCTAATAAATCGGAAAATGAATATTAAATAGAACAATGCAATTTCAACCTTGACCTCTTTCAGAAGCTTCCCTCTGATAGGCCCGGATTTTAAACTAACTATGATCGCCCGTCTCTATTTATCCACAGTTTGAAGAGCACTACATAATATCATACGAATGAAGGAGCGGTAGATATTTTACATTGCTTGGTGTTTGTTACCTGTACGTAATTAAATCACTGGCCACTTCATTTCCACTCCTAGGAACTACTACTACATACACACGAACACACTAGGAAAATTTGAAAATGAATTTGTAGTCCATCGAATATACTAGTTAATTTAATCGTTAGACGTAGGTTGCGCTATAAATTTGCGGAAGTATTTTTATAATACGCAGCAAACTTTGATGCATTCGTATTACAATGTTTAAACTACAAAACTGTTGTCTTGTTAATATCTTTGATTGATAAAATCGTGTAATTACAGCAAAGTACCATTAGGTAGATATGAGGGCCCCAGTTTCATATCTCACAATCTACTTAATATGTCAATGTTTGTTTTTGGTAAATTGAATAAAACAGTTTTCTCCTTACAATTTAAAATGAATATTGTGGTTATTGTTGCATCCAATCCATTATCGGTAAAGAAATGGATGTAATAAAACAAAATGATAATTTCAGCTAGAAATACAAAATATCTTAATTTTTAATTTATACTTAATTCTTAAAACTGAATTCCTTAATACTTAATTCTTAATTTAAACATGGAAAATGTTAGTTATGCCGTGAATTTATAGAGATTGTGAGTTTAGAACTGTGGAACAGACGTTTACACCTGGTAATTGTCAGTAAATTTATTAGATACCTACTTATCTATTTTATTATTTATTTTCGGCTATCTTAAACAAAAACAAAAAATCTTTAATTTGACACACCTACACTACTCACTACATGCCGCCTCTACTTCGAGGATCCCCCAGTCGACATAGATCCTAAATTGTAACAAACATCAGTGCAATGCTTCCAAATCCTGGAAAATTTTAGAGGTAGAAAGCGGAAAGGAAAATAATATAATCCTGAAATGACAATATATAAAGAGCATGATTCTTGTGATTATGACCAAAAATAATATATTGTGAACAATTTATTTTATTCAACGAATAATTCACGGGATTTAAGAATGTACATTCTGGTTATTGAACATACATAATTCTGAAAACACTCATGAGAAAATATAGCCAATAGAAAAAATCTTTTTCGAAAAAAGTAAGACACCCGGCAGGATCGAACCTGCGTATATTGGGTATCGCGCCCTTTGCATTACCACTATGCTATGACTGCCATGCTTAATTGCGACAAACTTTAACTACTAACCTTGATGTTTATTATCAACTGTAAAAAATACATATTATTCGTTGATTATCTAGCAGTTTTAGTTTAGTAACGTTGTAGTTTTATATGAACTCTACATTTAACTCCATACGCCAGGTGCAAAATTTTCAAGCTTTCATGTATTAAAAAATGCTAAATCTCGTAAAAAAATGTTGACATAGCTTATACGAGTCTGAAACATATTTTTCTACCCTACGTATTCCATGGCACTTATTTAACAGTGTAGGTATATAGTAAGTTACGTCACCACCAGGATCTAAATAAATCTCAGTTCGAATAAATTGACACGCATACCTACGGTTATTTGATTAAACCAACTGCCCGGTACATACCTATAACATTTTTAAAGAATATTGAGATACCTTGTGAAAGGAAAGTGGCAGCAGGTACTTAGCGCTAATTACGCAATGTGACTATTGCAACTATTGTATATCTACAAACCACCAGCTTTCTAGTCATGTGAGTTTTCAGTTATGCAGTTTGTTGATAGTTCCATTGATTTAATTAAATTATTTTTGAAGTAATACTTCTTCTGGGGCGGCTCTCGTGGTGCAGTGGGTAAGTTCCTGGGTTCGATTCCCGGTCATGACAAAAACATTTATGTGTTTTTCTCAAAGCCTGGGTGTTTGTGATTGTTCAAAATTACTAACAACCACCTTGTACGAAAAAGCAAGGATATGGTTATTAATAATTCTAAAAAAAAAAAAAAAAATACTTCTGGCGTGTTTGGGAAAACAGATTAGAGTGTATTTTTGGCGTGTGGCAAAGTTGCGCGCGCCGATGCAACACAATTTATTATCATGATTATTCATTTCATTGATTCATTCATTGGATACTAACATTCTACACTATTAATTTATATTCATAAAACTTTATTTATATATGAGTGTATATTTGAGTACCTTGGTATCAAAGTGGGACATAAGCCATTTACAAAATTTTACAGGAGACTCACAAACATGTGTGAAAAGTGTCCGTTTTTCATATAACATACCAACTTTAAACTCAAAAATCTCTATGAAAACTACCGTTTTTAATACTTTTGGTAGATTTTTTGAAAAGAGCATCACTTGCACTACCATAATCAATTAAAACATGGATTTAGTGGGAGGTGGCGTTTGTCCCACTTTGATACCAAGGTACTCATTTATTTGTCATTGCAAAGATTGTGTATCAAGATTTGAGGCTATATTTATGTAAGTATTATTTATGAGTAAAATTATATATCAATAAATAAATAAATTTTGTGAATGTTGAGTTGGTAAATAATTAAAACAACGGTATGTTGTAAATTTACAATATTTAGAGACTTCATACACAAAAATACATATTTTTACAGTTTATGATAATATTTGTCGTATATCCCATGTCAATATATTTATTAGCGGTTTATAATAATTGAAGACAATAATATTTATTATGTTTCATCACAAAAGAGAATATTACGTTTCAGTTAAACCATTAAATAAGCTATGTTTTACTTTTGATTTGTAATAAATTATTATTGTTAACGAATGTTGTACAGTCATCTGTTTAAACAAAGATGTTTGAAATAGCGGTTTGCTAAATTTTTCAAACACAAGTTTTGAGATTTTTTTCTTCCAAAGTAGGTACATTCTGCAATAATATTATTATTTATTCACATACATAATATTATTGCTGACGGTACCTATATCGATAAAATACCCTTGAAACCAAAATGAATATAATCATAATAACACGCCAATATAATTTGTTTTTTTCTTGATTCATCATGGGCACTTCTGAATCGATTATAACCGCTGTATGGAAAAAATGAGTTTTGATGCAATACGATAATTAAATTACAAGTATCATGTGCTATATGAGACACAGATAAATCGCATACGTTTTCATCAACCTAATCCACTCTAATATTAATAGACTAAGGTAACGGCTTATTTTGTTTTGTTACGCCAAAGAAGTATAACTTCTAACGCGCGTACATAATTTCAGCGAAAATGCGTTATCGGTCTTCGGTGATGATTATCGCTATTACAGAAACAGATTTATAAAAAACTTTAGTCATTTACAACGAATGAAATTAATAAATTTAGAACAGACCGATCAATGGAAACTTACCTGATTGTATTTACCGAAAATGTGTTTGTTCCTGTAATCCCATAAATTCCATGCGATTTGCCTATTACAGCTTCAAGCGGCTTTAATTCTAGATCAACATTTATTAGATGTATTCCATTTCAGTCATTTTTTACGATACAGTTTTGAATAATAAATCTAAAAAAATGGATTAATATATACTACGTAATTATTAAGTATATTGTATGTTATTTATTTTTATATTTCATCTTTATAATTATTTTTCTGTAAGAATTGATACTGTTCTACTATTTAATTACAATATTAAATTTTATTGTAAATTATTAATAGATTGATTATTAGCCTAAATATTATCATATTGTTATTAATTACCTAATATTATTGAATTAATAAATAGTTATCTTGTAATATAATATGAAACGTGTTAGTGATATTTCTGTATATAATAATGTTCTTATATGTTTTATGTAAATAATAAGAATTTTTGGTTTTAGATTTCCATCAACAAATCATTATGAAATATTATTATTTAATTAATTCATTTAATTAGGTAGATATCTAAATGTGATTGTAATAATATTGTTTGATATTATAGATAAATGTGTTTGTGAATATTTTGTCACTTTTTAAATTTGTATAGTATAAATTTTAGTTTGTTGTATATTCTTTTAGTTGAAAATGTCCCTCTGAGGCGGACGAAACTGGTGCAGTTATATTTGATAAAAGTGAAATCAGTACGATACAAGTTGCGTTCTATTTAAACTAATAATCAAGTGGAATAGTACAAAATTCAAATCATCTAGAATTTAAATTAAAATTTCAGCAAGTTCCCAATGGAACAATAAAAAAACACAGAAGAAGCCCCCCTTGAGAAGCTGGGTGCAAACGCTAGTCTATAATATTATGTACACATAAAATACGAATTCTGTCTGTTTGTTTCTTGGTTAACATTCCAAATTTGAATCTTTACCAGTGACGTCCCTAACAAAGTGCCGCCCTTAGGCAGACTAAGAATGCCACCCTCTTTCATGTTTAGTCTCAGATTGTAGCAACAGAATTCTTGAAAAATACATACTTACATACATATTACTATAATCTACTAAGGATTAGACCGATTAGAGCATTTCTACGAAATATACTCCCAAAAAGCGGTGTTTTTAGGTACACGGAGGTTCGTGGCACTGAAATATTTGGAGGCCCCTTTATGCTTTTTTAAAATAAGATGTCGACACTTTCTAATGAAGCGACCGTATCGTCTACTTCGTGAAAAACTGCCACTGCTTTCAATCGTTCATTGCTGCATTTGCCACCCATAATCAACGCACGGCCTACCTACCCCCACTGGACGTCACTGATATTTATCAAAGATTAAGATAAAATTATTTTATGTTGAATGCCAAATCTATTATGGATTCATCAAATATAATCATATTAGAACAATATCGGAGCCTAGATTTTTCAATTTATAACTCTGACGGGATCTATTTTTAGTGAAACTATTGGATAATAATAAATAAGGCATACAATAGCTAACGAACTGAAAACTAAGCAAACATAATATTTTGTATTATATATTATACTTATATATAAGTTCCTACCTATACATATATTATATATTGAGATATTATATCTACGTTATTATTACCATATATAATTATTACTATTAACAGATTAATAGTAATAATTGCCATGGCGATAATTAACATTCTTCAATACCACACTGCAAGGCTAGGTACCTAATAGTTTTTAAGGTACATTACCAAATAACGTTAAAACAGTATCAGATTATTAACATATAAAATTAAATGAGTGGATATGGAAGCAGACAAGGGTATGCGATGTAATAGAGTTTATTAAAAGCCTTAAATGGAGATAGGCTGGACACAACATAGCTCGAAGAAGAGACAATCGTTGAAAAATCTACTCATCCAGTGGTATCCAAGAAGTACAAAACGTCCGCAAGAAGACCTAGAGGCCGCTGGATCGATGAAATGATAAAGTTCTGCGGAAGTACGTGGCAACGCGATGCACAGGACCAAGAGAAGTGGAAGCAGATTAGATTAGATAGATTCAGGCTGATGATGATCGTGCTGTATTATTTCCTTTTTTATATATGACCCTACAAAAGCTTGTATCGATGAATACTAGATTTAATTGGTACGTACTGGATGATGGTAAAGTCATAAAATTTAATTTAAAAAGCGCGCCGACTGCCATCAAATATTGCAGGCGCGTTACATTTACGTGACAAACTTAGTGCATATTATTATGTATTCCCTGGTAACAAGCTTACGCTATTAGAGGATCCAAAAAACGGTCAAGGGATTGGTCACTCAATTTGAAAACGTAATTGACAAAATTTACATTCTTAAATGTTGTGAATTATCTATCCTTGAATAAAAAAACATAATTATGAGCAAGTGGATGTGGGTATGATATAACAAAAAAATTGCAGTGGTCCTGACACCGGTTAGTAATTAAGGTAATTATAATACTTTGATTTAAAATACAAAAGCCGATTCCCAATCAGTAACGCAATTTAGAAAGTGCTTCAAAGAATATTTATTTATTTATTTATTAAAAAGACATATTGAGTAGGTACATAACAACTTATTAAATGACATTTCGAATGAAAATAACAGATACATTTAGTAGAGAAAAAAACAAGCCAAAAATAATTGTATAGCAAAAAAAATAAATAAAAAATATCAATAATAAAATAAAAAAATCGGCCATGCCCGATTCTAATATTATCATATGGGCCTCCACATTGTGGAGGTTTGTATTAAAAGATATTTTTTTTACGAGAAATCGATGTCAGCCACATGTTCAACAGCATTGTTTAAAAGCATGTTTTAAATGAAGCTAGTCGGAAAATACTAGTTTGAGAAATTTTCAAAAGAAAAATAAGTATTTACATTAAAGATTAAAATAAAGTTGTCGAAGAAATTTATTATGGACACGCTCTAAAAGAAGCTTATAGGAAACCGCATAAGGACTCCACATAATGGACCCATATTCAATAATACTCCGTACTAACGACACGTAGAGTGAGTATCTAAACGTGAAATATTTGGATTCTTGAATGACATGATTTGTCTCATTGTAAAAACATTAGTTAACTTCGTCGCGATTAGATTAGACATAAATAGTTCAGTGGTCAGGACACATGGGCGCTAATCTCAGGATTGCAGGCTCTAATCCTGCTGGGTGTCGTATATTTTCATAAAAAAATTCTAGTGTCTTTCTGGTTATATATTCCTCAGAAATATTTTCAAATTATATAAATATTCAATAACATAATATTACGAGTATGTAGTTAACAGATTGCTCACGTCACCCTCAATTCGATGTACATATTTATTTATTTTCTATAGACTCAATAATCGAACGACGGCTATCATCCTACTTCGGTTCTGTAGAAATTTGTAAATTGGAATCAAAATGAAGGCAATCATATGTTGAAGGTAACATGCATGGTATTAATAAAACACGATGTTGACAATTATTAATCAATTATTACGTTAAGCACGGACTGATGTGATTATTTTGTAAACTGTAGCAGAACGTATTGATAGCCTCCCTCTGATACTCACAATAATTATTAATATTGTACGGATTACAATTAGAGCAGCGATTCACAAGCTTCGCAAAAAGTCGGAGTATCCGTAGTTATGTTTTCAGGCCTGGTGTTCAACGATAACTTCAAAATCGGATTGTCTGGTTATAGAGAATGTACCTACCCAAAAATGTACGGCACCAGCTAGATTTAGCTAATCTTGTCCGAAATTCGACATCGATTAACATGAAATAAATTCCACTGAAAATGGGACCATATAATACTATTTTAATATATTCAAGTCTAGTTAAATAGTAACATAAAGTGTATCAAAAAAATGATAACGCTATATTGTTGAATCAGGTTTAGCTGGCGTAGTTTTCTATGACTTTCTGTGATACCTATAGTGTTTCTGTGTGTAGTATAGATGGTCCTTGTATCATTAATCTTCGTCTTATTGTGCCATCCCCTAGCGGAGGTCGGCCACCATCAAGGCGATCTTAGCTTTGTCGTCTGCTACCCGGAACAGTTCAGTAGAGCTGCACTCGTACCAATCACGGAGGTTCTTAAGCCACCAAATGCGGCGCCGTCCTCTGCTACGCTTAGTTGGGGAATGATGTACTTTTGTCCTCTCATGATGTGGCCGAGGTACTGTAGTTTCCTGGTTTGATAATACGTAGAACCTCTCGGTCCTTCCCCATTCGATTGAGAACTTCGACCTTTGTCACCCGGTCAGTCCAAGGAATTTTGAGGATGCGTCTATACAGCCACATCTCGAAAGCTTCAAGCTCCGTGACGTCTCTTGGTTTATCATTAATACGCTGCCGAAATATGAATTAAATATAATATAATATGTATGTGATATGCGTACCGAGCTATTTAAACATATATTATTATAAAACAACGTTCACCGAAATGCACCTTCACGTGAACGATTGTATGTTTATTTTTAATTTTTATAATATCTATCTGTTTCTTATTGTTTTGGATGAATGTGGCAGACGGTCGGACCAGAAGGAATCGGCCAATGTAATTTGAGCATATCCATATGTTAGCAGGTGCAATAATACAACGGCTAATGTAATGAGAACTATAAATTTCTGTACATATATTTTATTTATTACTAAATAAATCAGACACGACCGCCCTCAATGATTGAGGTAATCACGAAAAGATGCTCACGTGGCTGGTACATGTGTTCCGGGTGCTGCCATAGAGTGGAACACTTCGTACCCTTGTAGCACCGCCTCAAGGGCTTCGTCGCCGTGGCCGGCTCTCCCTCCCCATACGACGGTGCTACAAAAGCGACCAACGTGCCTGCAGGTCTGGCATGGGGGGAGGCGTGTGAGTTGGCAATGTTCTAAGGAAAGTGGTGCGAACTTGTACTTGCTCTATGCTCCAACGCTGGGGCGTGACAGGGTGGAGGAAGGAAGGACAACTCCTACTATTATTTTTATCCTAGGCCCGAAAAATACCACATCTAAAAATTCTGTTAATATTAATCAGAGTAAGTAGAACTTTTGTTATGTATATCCTGACGGACCTTTAAAAGTGTGGAAAGCTAAGGAATAAAATTTAGTTGAGTAAAAATCGTGATATCTTGACGAAAAGTTTACAATGATATATCAATATTAAAAATTGGTTGTCTGCATATCATTTTAAAAAAAATGAGCTTTTATAATTAAGATATAAGTAGATGGGTACCTATTTAAATAGTTAGTATCTATCTACATAATAGTACCTTCAGGGATTAGCATACATTTTTAATATTGTAAAACTTTAATATCACTAGTAGAATAATCGTGGAAAATCTACTGTCAAATAAATTAAAAGAATGGGTTTGTAACACTTACCAAACATCAATCATCTTTCACATATTGAGTCAGATAAAGATAACGAACGAAATTCCTTTGTTCTAAAGTTTAGAGTCTAAAACTCTAAACTGAGAGATTTACTGATTTTGTTTTAAATATTTTTCTTTAGTTACTGGTGGCAGTACGAATTGATGTCAGTCAAAATGATTTTTCCGGAAAATTTTAAATAAAAATGTTAGTTTAAGTCACAAGACACAAAATAAATGTTACGACTAGGAAAAAGTGATAAAAATCTTTTTTTTCTATTTTGGAACAAATGGTTATATAATACCATACTACTTACAATTTTTCATCATGGATTTGAGGTTTCTTCGTGGCATAGGAAGATCTAAGGATTGGGTAAATATAATTTTACATACGTTACATTATATGAGTAAATGCTTACACAATACCAATTACAAACTAGTAAATATTTTAATAAATAGGTATGAACTTTTTGCGGTGATCCGCAGGGTCCATAAAACTATTGAGAGAAACAAACCAAATATAGGTACAAATACAATCGTAACCTTACCGGACCCGCTGAAACAGCGTTATTCTAAATTCTCCATAAACCAAGCGTCTGTCAGTTGACTGCATCACGATGAAATACTTAATATGAATTTATGTAGTACGTACCTCATCCGCTAAGCACTTTCTACATGAACTATTTCCAAGCTTATATTGGCAGCACCGACCCTTTGTATATAATTTGTATGTCTGTGCATGTAGGTATAATAGGAATATTATCGTTTATGCTTCAAAATACATTATGATGCACGTCACGAAAGTACTATATTTTATTATACTGTCACGGTGACAAATTTTGTAGGGGAAGGTATGCTATATCGTACCACTTCGTACTTAACTCCCTTTATTTATCGATTGAAAAGTGTCTGGAAAGTGAAAGAGGATTTAAGGGCGGACGTGCTCAGCGTGGGTCAAAATAGAGTTTTTTTTTCTTTTTTCAAAGCATGATCCTGGACATACCTTAAACGTTGTAGATAATCTATTTATATAATTTTGAAGCCTTATTATCCATTATATTTATTTTAAACTGCATAAAGCATTTTTATTACATAAAATAGTATTCTTTTAAACTTCTCGCTCTAATGTTTTAGAATATAGTCATATTTCAGTACTTACATAAATGTGCAGTGGTGTTAGGATTTTTTACATTTATTAATTTTTAAACGCATTTATAAAACCATCAGTATAAATATCACGACATTATTATAGTGAAATATTTACGATAAAAAATATATTGATAATCTCTGTGATCCCAAATTTGACAAGAATTAGGCATTTTATTATTCAAAAAATGGGCAAAATTAACACATTTGAAGATAATTCTAAAGATACTTATTATAAGCTATGTCTTTGACCATTTAAGTGTGATTAACATCCTACGAATAATGATTGCTTTATAATAATTATTGACCTAAGAATAAGGTAGTGTTTTTTTTTAAATAAGCCATTTCTTTTGGCATTCCCCAGTAGTTAAGCTACAACATACGGCCATAGCCATAAATTGACAAACTATAATTGATGTAGGGAATAAAATGATGTTAACGTGCGTGTTTGAACATGTACCGTTTAAAAAAAAAAAAAAAAATTCGGTTAGGTACATGTTCAAACACGCGCGTTAACATAATTTTACTCCCTACTTTAATTATAACTATAATAAAAAAACGTTCATTGAGCTATGTGGGTGTCGATGTAGTGCGGTACGCGTGAAATGACCTCAATGTAGTTCTGGTGATTTTGACAAATTTTGCTAACTGACAATGCAGCTCAATGCCAAAAGGTCCAATGTCAAAAATTGATTAAAGTGAGTTAATACCGTGGTTGGTCCTAAAATCGCCCATATTAATATATCCTAAAAGGTCCAATGTCTACTAAGCACCAATAAGGAGATATCAAAAATCTATGGACCAAAGTCATTTTGAATCCTTAATTAAATTGCGTTGTAAAATGACCAATGTCGACATCAGTCCTTTTTGTATGGAACACATTTCTTTGTAGCAATCGATTTTTAAACGGAGCAGGTACATTCTGTCTATGACCAATGTCACTTATCAAAAGTTTCAAACAATTTGTAAGGTGTTTGAAATCGACTTTGTTGTTCATTATCTCTATAAATGTCGAGATTTGTGCATTATGTCTTCCAGATCAAGACATTTAGTGGAATTATTAAGCTTAATGGCACGTTAATACATAATAAAAGAAATTGACAAAACTATTCAGGAAGTTAACACGTAACAAAAGAATATGTCCACCGTAAGCAAAATACCATTGGTTAACCCGTTCCATGACCTAGAATAAAGTACCTAGATACAATACCGAATAAATGATGCTGGCAGATTTTTTTTTTTTATAAATAATACTCATTCAATGATGACAAATCATTTAAGGTCCTGAATGTTATGAGGTCGCGTACGGGCCATAGCCGGCTGACTAATATTTTGTCTCCACTTCACAATATAATATCTACTTCTCTGCCGGCTTTGAACGTAAGAGATCTGCATGCTGTCTCTTTTGTCTTTCATTCATCCATGTAGTAACTATTTCTACCAATCAATGACTCAGGGGGAGGTATTGTTGCTGATTTTTTGCCCGACTAAGATGAGGAGCTGATAGAGATGAAAATTGAGATTAATGTAATGTTGTTCAGTATTAAAATATAACATCATTCTACCTACCTGATTTTTTATTTCATAATAATTTTAATATCAATTGTACAACATACCTCATAGTCATTTTTTGTTCTTGTTTATAAATTGACCGACCGTTTATAAATAAACCGACTTTTTGACTTTTTTTAAAATATACCTATTACAAAACTCAATTTTATGTTTAATTTTTCTTTCCAAATAGAATTTTAATTGACATTGGACCTTATAGTTTTATTTATATCCACTGTAGTTCACTGTCCCTACAAAATTTAGCTGTATACAAAAACGTCCATTGTCGATTCCATCTTTTTAAATAATATATACATATGCGAAATAAAAAGTTCTCTAAACTGAGCACTTACATATTATGATACGTACAAAGTTTTTTGTCAAAAACAAAAAATATTTTCAAAATCAGAAAAACTTTATCAAACTGCATTTCCAACAATTGATAATTATTACATTGGACCTTTAAGCATTGAGCCACTAAATGTTCGTTTAAAGGTTCAAAATGTGCTACGGGATGGGAGCATTAGTCTGATAACATTTTAAACACCAAGAAAAACGACATTACACTTTTTTCCCGTAGCGGCAGCTTACTGTGACTTCACGTAACAGTAGGTACGCGACGTGCATCATAATATATTTGAATCTTTAGGGTTCGTTGCGTTTTTAGGCAAATTGGTTCCAAGTAGATTGGCAAATAAAAGAGCTTTCCGTAAAAATAAAAGAAGGGTCCGTTTAATTGATATTAACAATTTAATTTTTAATATTTTTTTACATTATAAAGTAACAAAGACCGGTTTCGACAAAATCATTACCTATCACCATCACAATACAAATAACTAAACTGAAAAACATAATAGGTACATTGCGTTGTTTTTTTTTCCAAATGGTATGGCTCTTAATTAATTTTAGTCATCAGTGACAATCAGATTTTTCATACATAAGAGCTATTTTTAAAAAATCCGGTGTAGCGACTGGATGCAATTTGGGCATTTATTAATTTTAAAAAAATAACTGTCGGCAGTCGAATGCAGTTTACTTGTGTTTACAGTGACCTTACGCCATAACTAATTATGACCAAGAAAATACGATTTTTGCGTTCACTCAACTGTCTCTGAGTTTGTAGTATAATTGGATTACGCCATGTTCAATAATTATGCTCCATTCGAATCACGGTGCTTGAATCATATTGTTGGTACCCATATTTGGATCAAGTATTCCTTGTATATGGTCACTTTTTGACAAGTTTGATGTCTACGAGACTAATTATGTAGAACAAAAATAATGATACTCGTAAACGACCTTAACAACAATATGGAAAATATTTTAATTCACATATTCAGTTGAGTCGTTCGTTTACATCTAATGAAGATCTAGTCAAGATGGAAGTACTTTTAATACTTTCAAACGGTAAGTGATTTACAATAATTTATCTGTAATGATATGCAATTGTCACGTATGAACATAAATGAATAAATTGAATAGATACGTTATCGGTTATATTCAATTTATTTTATTCGAAGTGGAAATTAGTTTCATTGAAATGTGTATTCTCCTTGACCCAGTGACCTTATTACCACAAAATAAAAAGGATTTACTACTTTAATTATTTATTTTCCATAACATAAGTAGTTATTGGTGATAAATAAAATAAACTAAAATAAATAAATAAACCTAAACGTGCTTTTAACCGGTTAAGTACCCAAAACGTCTTTGGACGCCCTAATTACACCAATTCTTATGTTAATTACTATCAATTAACTAATTGCGGCATAGAAAGGATTAATCATTCGAATAATCTAATGATAAGAATTATGTAAATAGTTTGCTTCGGCATATAGCGTCGTAGGTCCCAGGTTCGAATCTTGGGTCTGGCAAGAACACATATTGTTTTTCAATTTGTGTATGAGTCAGAGTATGGACCTAATAGGTTAAGCAAGTGGCTGACATCCATTTCTCGTAAAAACAAAATCTGTTAATACAAACCTCCACTCTGTGGAGGCTCATATTATGATCATATTAGGATCGGACATGGTCGAGAGAAGAGAAAGTAAATACTGCTAAATATTTTAATTCAACTATTATGTGATCGTAGAAATCAGAAACAATATTGTTTTTTTCTTTAATTCAAACATCTCTAAAAAACCATTGATCAGGAAAGAATTCTGTATTTTTGTATTGACAAAATACTAGAATAAAATTATAGTTCTGTTTTCTGATCAAATCTGTATCTTTTCCAGATGACCATGTTCTTGGACCATCAACGTCGGCGACGCCATGCCATGTAGATAGGCGACGTACATGCTGTCTATATGGGCGATAGTATTACAATCGCAGACTGTTGACTTGTGGGTCCACCTTCACAGCCGGCAAACAGAGGATCTCCAAGAATTAAGCAACTCTGAAATGACGACTGCAGTGTTGCCGTTGAAAATGATTTTCCTTCGAAAGCCCACGCGTACCCGAAGTCCTACTATTAGACATCACCAGCAATGGTCAGACGTCAAGAGAGTTAGTGTTTATTTATACCTTAGCCCAGTCGGACATTGAAAATCGTCTCGACTGGGATAATAGTCATAAATCAAAACTGAGCGCAACTTGCAACATTCTTATGTGAGTATAGAAAGGCCGTGCGAGGACAATGAAGTCACTCGGTAAGCCAAAATGAATGATGAAATGCGACATTTCGGGATTATACATGCGCTGCATATCGGGTGAAAATAGTTGCATGTGCCTCCAAATGTTTTTTTCAAACTAAAATGTTTTATTCCAGCAGTGTGCGAATGTCCATAAGAAAACGTGTGTTTTGTGAATAACGATGACGTCACATCCACGTACTCGACCCGTTGCAGACGGACGAGTTTAGATGTGAGAGCCGGCTTAAAACGAATTGCAGTAGAATTGTGAATTTCCTGGAGAGGCATCTAGCAATATATAACGAAAGATGCCATTCAATAAATTTTACTAATTATTTACATTGTTACAAGTGTTTTGAATAATAATTTTATAAATCTTGCCGCTACATCTGAGACATTAATTTGTATATATTTTAATGTTACAGATATTCATTAAATAATATCTAATTACCTACTACGTCCGAAAACATTCCAAGTATATTATTATTAATTAAATTGGAGTGTCTTTCTGCCTGTTTGTCCGGTTATAATGTCATTCTATGTGGAGCCTCATTTTATGCCTTCATACATTGAAATACATTTAAAAACAAATAGATTTTCTACAGATTATTCATTCAAATTTGTCAATTTCATCAATAAGTAGGTAATCGGATATCCTAAGAACTGGTCGCTGTTTTGGAAGATCGTCAAGATCAAAAAATTATATACCTACATATTATTATATATATATATTGGGGAAATTGTGCAAAGTGTACTAACCGAGATCGTGCTTATGTGTGTTCATTAATTAGCTGTCTGTGGACTTACTGTTAAATAATATATAAAGATAAGATGAAGAGAAGGTTGAACGAATGCACATTTTTTAATGTTTTGTCTTCTGGCACGGCCTCAACTTGTGTTTGCCTTATGCCCCAATACTGGGGCGTGACAGGGTGAAAGAAGAAGAAGATTGGTAGTTACCTCACTACGGTATCTATCTAGTGTCAAAAATAAATCCTATCACTTTGCCAAACATATATTTGGCTATTAATTTAACAATATATTTAACGCGAGACTGAACATTAAACAGGGCAATCATTCGAGTAATATTTCTGTGTAGTTTTTCTTGAAAATGTATGTAAATGGTTTAAGTACCTACCTAGGCATGTATTCTTTACTTTTTTGTATTAACTTTTGATTTCGACCATTTAATAAATAGAAATCTCTTCTAAAATGGTTTCATTTGTATATTATCTTTCATTGATGATGATGATGATGATAATTAAGATAATAAATGCATTTATTATTCCACCGTTGAATGAATTATACATATGTGATGTGTTTATGTATTTATTATATAAACGTACTAATCAAACATACGAGTACCTACCTACAAAACCCCTACAAATTTTCAAAAAGTTTGTAACTTAGTATTCACCCGTATAAAGATTGTTTAATAAGCTTTGCACTTTCAAAGTTGTTATGCAGTGAATACTATCTAGTGTTGAACTTTTGATAATTTTACCGTCAAGTAAACACCGAATCTTTTGAAAAGTGCATGCTTACTACAACTTATGTGGGTGGGTAGGTGGTGTCCTATACATCAATGGGAACCTGGAAGGTAAAAAAATAAAAAGCAAATGCTTATCATGATATTATTATAATCTTGTGAATTGAGATATTAAAAAAACATTTACTTGCCTATTAAAAGATGTTTCATTACGGTCTTACGTGTCTTTCTACGCGTGAGATGGGATTTTTTTCTTTCTCGTCGTCATCAATCATTATAACAATTCTTATCTAGGTATGACACAGGATTTCTGCTAGCAATACACATATTATGTTAAACATTACTAGTATTAATGATTTGCTAGGAGACATCTCCACCTCGCTTTAGAATGCCATTACAGCATTCAATGCAATTATGTACCTACGTAGATAAATGCACACCGTTGTATGATTCCTCAAGACTCGAGAGCATTCTGTGGAATACACACCGGAGTCATTAACTACGGTTTTTTTGGATAACCACAATCACCTAATTACACATTTAATTTACTATTAGTGGTTTATCGTCAAGAATCGATAGTCACATCTCATTGTTAACATTGACTTCTAAGCATTACAGGGCACTTTTAAAACTATAAAAATTAGAAAAGTTTGTAATATCAATTGTCAGAATTTTAAATTAATGGTAAGTATTTATTTCAAAGTATCGGTATAAACCCGCCAGTTTCAATGGTGAATGTAAAAAAATATATATTGGTACAGCGAGAGATAATATTCAAAAATCAGTTGCAAAAATAAATAATCATTATTTAAATGACATGGGCCAATAGATAAAACCGATACCCATTATTATATTGATGAGAATGAAAAGTAAAAAAAAAAACATTCAATAGAACACACGGCATTTTAGGGTTACCATTATCGCAATATATAAAGTATAATATCACTCTATGATTACATTTATTAAAAGAAGATCAACTAAGATGTCGAACAGGTGCAGAAAAAAGAGCTAGACGGACATTTCTCACAAGAAATACGAATAACCTTAATCGTATGGTAATTAATCGTATGGTAGGTATTAATCGAATAACCTCAAAGATTAAAATAATAATTGACCAAAAATATATTCTACTACAAATATTACATAATAAAAAATTCTTAAAATTTTAAACTAAGTACCTAAGTACATTTCTAATTTTATAAAAAAATTAATAGTGTACAACAATATTAATAGTAGATATTATGATATTAAATTTGTCTCAATTAAAATTGTATGTTAAATTAAGTTGGCTTAGTGGATTTTTTATAATTTCAAATGTTTAGGACTCATCACTAGAAAAAAGGCTGTATTTATGATATTCTTAAAAAAACTATAATTTGTGTCATTTTAACT
The DNA here is from genome assembly GCF_057557595.1 of Rhyacophila brunnea. Lineage (NCBI taxonomy): Eukaryota > Metazoa > Arthropoda > Insecta > Trichoptera > Rhyacophilidae > Rhyacophila > Rhyacophila brunnea. The sequence continues at coordinate 812,806 of NW_028233361.1, forward strand.
GTTAAATTATTGTATGCAAGTCTTAATGTCAATAACACCAAATTTTATGATTATTGGAAGACATAACGATAATCGTAATTTTGACTTTTGACGGCTCGACTTTTTCACTCGTTCGTTGATCAGAAGCAGAGTATAGATAAATCGGGCAATTTATTCTACTTGGACTTTACATATTTTTAAAAATCATCAGTAATCCACCCACGAGCGTTTCAAAATAAGCGATATTAAAAAATAAACAGAGGAATTAATATTTCAATTCATTATAATATTGTAATTTTATTTATGTGTACCTACCTAAGTATAACTATTTTTGTAAATATTGTTAGTAGGATTAGTTTTCAGTGATATTATTGAACCATGATGGAATGAACCACGAGACAGATAAGGAATTTAATAATTTAAAAAAGATTTCACTACAAAGATAGCTACGTAAATTATGGGAAATGATTCATTTACACTAGATACGTAATTCCAAGGAAAATTTTGAATTCATTGATCAACAATTGGTAGTAACTTACTGTCCACGTCATTTGCATTTGAGGAAATATTTTTTTATATTCTAAATTTTCAATAGCCTGGCCACACTATTCGTTTGTTTACTTAAGCTACCCGTTCTTACTAAATAGTATTTTAAAGGCTCTAAGAACTTGCTCAGGACACTCACATTGTATCATTGAGCTATTTTATAGATACACATCAATGCTGCTACACCAAATGGGCGTAAGTTATGAAATAATAGAGAAATATTCTTATAGTAACAGCCAAGACACAATCTGTTCTGGAGAGCCGGAGAGAAGAATACTATTCTACTAAATTTAACATAATATGGAAGTTGCTAAATAAGTTATTTCTGTAAAAGAAAAAAATCTGTCCAAATTAGATTTTATTCTGACAAATATAACTGATATGTATACTCACCATTAATTATTTAAATAATTCCATATGCTTATTTAAATACTTCCATAGAGATTATTTTTATACTTACCGATAATCATTTTTTTTTACTTACTGTTAATATTAAATATATGCCACTATTTTAATAAAATATTTACTATTTTTGCAAGCAATTTGAAGCCTTAAACATTCACCCAACAAATAAGTGTTGATGGCAATCCAAACAAAGACCCCTCCGTACCAACCCTCCCCGCACCATACTACGTCTTAATCGAGCGTATCACGAACGTTTTTGTGTTTGGTCCTTTGGTGAAGGATCATCAGTTTTATACGCCTGGTATTCTATCAGGACAGAGACCCAAGACTAAGATGACATTGACTGCCTTGAAGTGAGCTTTAACTGAGTGTACTGATTGACATAATTTAATAAAAAGTGGCATGAGAGGAGACAGGCGCGGGGAATTAACATAAAATAAATGAATTTAACGGTATCTATGTAATACAAAAAAGCTAAAACAATACGGACACACAAAACTATGTGAAGAGATCTAATAATATACAGCATTTTTTAAATACTATACAATTGACTTTTGTAGCGACTAGGTCGGATGGGCCCAATCTCTTCCCTCTCAGAGCGCATTCTCAAACATTCCCAGACGATGTGGCTTGCATCCTGTTTTTCTCCACCACATGGACATGTTGGTCGGGTAACAAGTCCAAGCTCAAAGAGCAGCAAATCCACCATGGCCATTCAACTGGTGTAGTGGTTAAGAGTTAGCTTGGTTATCTCCAATCACCATTATATTTATGACAACTGTTTCTTCAACAAAATCGCTACGTAACGACTGACACATTACTCTGAGCAACGTTTGCTCTTAGCTAATCGGATTCCTTTGCAATTCTAAGATCAACGTTTACATTCATATACCAACACTACATTTCATCATAAAACATATCATCTCTTGATAATGGCTTCTGCAATGAGCCCGAAACGTCGAGGAAAGAGGGAAAAAAGACACACGGTGGAAACTCAAAAATCTACTACGATAACACATAGACATCGTTAAAATACTTTAATCGCTATTTTGAATATTCCAATAGATTATTCTAAAACGTTATATTTAAAATAACTTAATAATTATATTTGGCTTCTATATTATAATGAAATCCATAAAATACTTTGAAACCATGTTTTTTTTAAATTCATTCATACACTTACAATATAATTTTATTCAGACTTCTAAATTTTTTTAACGATATTCTTATAACATTATTAAGCGCTATCGATTTGTATATAACAAATATTCCAGATTCCAATTTATAAATAAGCACGTCTTAATATCTCTATAAATATAAAAATCTCGTGTCACGATGTTTGTGGTCGAACTCCTCCGAAATGGCTCGACCGATTTTTATGATTTTTTTTATGTATATTTGTTAGGTATGAGAGTAGGTCAACAAGTATATTTCATACCGCTAGGTGATTAGGGTATCTCTATCCAGAATTTTTTTTTTTTTTTTTTTGACAATTTTTTTTTTGTATTTTTTTTATTATTTGGCATAAAAAAATACCTATAACCCCAAATTTCAACTTTCCTAATCCCACCCTTCCATTTTTTAATCGCGATTTTATTATTTTTGTATGAACAAATTTAACCGTCGTTCGTATTTCAAACAGAACGAAATTATTTATGTTGTTGAATGACAGATGGCGCTATGTCCGAGAAGAATTCAAAAGAAGCGTCGCGTCATTTTGACATTTCATTCGGCATATCACAACGCAGTGCGTGCAAAATGTTGTACGATTTATTTTAATTTATCTATTTTTGTGTGTGTGTATTACAGTGCACAATGCCAGCAAGACGCAAGGGGGGTCATTTGGGCCGTCGAACGAATAAAGCAACAAACATGCAAAATAGTAGAGCAGAAAGAACAGACGAACAAATCCAACAAGATAACAAAAACGTGCATGTGAGCATGTCGCAATTGCGTGCATCTCAATCACAAGAGGCACGAGCTGAACGAAATCAACAACGACAATTGGAACGGAGCCAAGCGCGCCGGTTTGTAGTTAACACACGCAGAGAAAATGACCGTCAACGCCAACAAGTACATCGAGCATTTACATTTGCTTCGTTCTTTCGTCTCGCATTCGAAACCGAGCCAGATATTGAATATTCCGCTCATCCGAAAGTGCTGATTGGTGCTATGGACAAAGAATGTCCCCATTGTCATGCGCTCAAATTCAAACATGAGTCAGTCGGGATGTGTTGCGCATCTGGAAAAGTGCAACTACCAGAAATTGAGATACCACCAGAACCATTGAACGGCTTGCTCATCGGCACGGTTCCAGATTCAAACCTGTTCCTGAAGTCCATTCGCACATTCAATTCATGCTTCCAAATGACTTTGTTCGGAGTAACAGAAATAGTTCACAATACTGCCGCAAATGGTCAACAATTCCATTCTACGTTCAAAATCAAAGGCCAAGTATACCACAAAGTAGGCTCATTGCTGCCAATGCCAAACGAACCACATACATTTTTACAAATCTACTTCATGGGCGGTGAGGACATCAATCATGTGGATGCACGTTGCGGCTACAATGGCCTCAATTTGCCTATTTCCAGGCACATCGTCGGCGAACTGGTCGCCCTGTTGAATGAGCACAATGAATTATTGAAAGTCTTCAAAGCACACATGCACGAATTGCAAAGTGACAATCACGCTATTGTCATCAATCCTGATAAAACACCAGCTGGAGAGCACGTGCGTCGATTCAATGCACCTGTTGTTGACGACATTGCTGGAATCATGGTTGGCGACCGCACATCGACGCGAGAAATCGTGATTCGAAGAAGAAACAATAATCTGGAGTTCATCGCTGACACACACCGTTCATACGACGCTCTCCAATATCCGCTAATTTTCTGGAAGGCACAAGACGGATATTGCATAAACATTAAACAACGAGATCCTGTCACAGGTAATTCATTCATTATGAACATCATTAGTCATTTTGAATTGAGAAAATGAATGGTTGATGATTTTTTGTTTTTATCGGCGGTCATCGTCTACAGCGCTCTATTCCTCTTTCTGTCATAGAACCCATCCCCACACACTTACGATACATTCGTTATTTTTTATTTAACAACCAAAATATTCACTAGAAATAATGTATTGGCAGAACAACGTTTGCCGAGTCAGCTAGTATTATAATAATATTATCATATTCATACGTTAGCTGGTGCAATAATACAGCGGCTAATTTAATAAGCACTATTACTAGCGCTAAATGACGTTTAAAATGTAACGCGATATTATGTATTAGATCAATTTTTATGTGCCAAAACATTTTTATGCGTCCTTTCACAATTCAACTATCTATTCAAAGACTTTCTTATATTACCTATGTCTGATCGGTTACTTAACTATTTATTAATTTTGTGCATTAGGTAATATAATAAGTAAAAAGGCAAATTCAACTAATTTTTGGTGAAATCTTAATTGCACTTAATTACAACCCCTACTGCCCGCTCATGAACTCGACTGTTTGTAACGCCGTCGTACCAGTTTACCCCTAAGATTCAGACATGGCAGCCCTCAGGGATTGAGGCATGTAATTTGGCAATGGACCGAGGGAAGTGGTGTGAACTTGTACTTGCCCTATGCCCCAACGCAATGTGGTGGAGGAAGGAACGACAACCGCTACTATTAGTTTTATCCTTTTGCTCGCTGACGACCCGAAAACTACCTACCATATCTAAAAGTATCATATTCAATTGATTCAGGGCTCAAAATGGCCCGAAGGGCACCGGAGCGCCGTTCCGGTTCATAAAATTCCCAAAATTATCGCTCCGCCTTGAATAAAAGATAATTTGACCGTCCGAGGTAAACAAGCCAATTATAACAAAGAATCCAACAAACTTATGTAAAAAAAAATACACATAACATTAACATCAGTGTCCGACAATGAGATCAAGAAAAACATAGATCTATTATAGACAACAGTAGCTATGTGCAAAAAATGCACTATTTTAATCGGCTACCTATGTGCGTACAAAATAATTAAAAATCAAATAACATTTTTTTAACCCCTATAGCTTATCTATACCATGGAAAAAATATATTTAATACAATAAAAGGTATTCTGAAAAAAAAAGATATTTCGATGTTGTAGGCGACAGGCATTGTAATTCGCTTTGTTTTTAGCCTCCCCTGGAATGTTTTGAAAAATACACTTTACTAGTAAAATTACTTTAAAAATTCTTTAAAGTTACTTTTAAAATACACTTTACAATTATTTACACCACATAGTCGTTTATATTCAAATGCTTCTATTAGCAAATGAAGTTGACGGTTTTGGGGAACGGTGCGATGAATTGATTTCTGACTGACGTGATTTCAAAAAGGTCAGAGGATGTTCCGGCTGCTCTCACGCGTACCTATATAAGTAAACATTTTTTTTCAAAACCGACATTTTGGCAATTATGCAGCTACTAGATGTATCGTAGGTTAGCACCATTTACTGTAAAACCATCTAAATGATTAAATTAAGGAAAATACAAGATAAGCAACGAATTATAAAATTTATTCATTTAATGGCGCTTAGGAAATATTTTGTATACACAAACTATGTATAATTGTATACAATTATATTTTTTGTCCATATTCAACGGAAAACCTGAACAGGATTAAATTATAGATCCATTTTTATATCGGAATGTTTAATTCAAGTTTATTCTAGAATGCTGAAAAAAAGATACCGTTAGCCAAATAAATAAATATTATCAATATGATGCTGGTACTCGTATATAGATTACAATACATATTCAAATAGCTAAATTTCCGTTTTTGTCTCTATAGAATTTTTAAATTCATTATTTCATTAGTCACCCAATCATTTTGAACATATTAGATTGAAATATATTATCTAAGCTTGCCGGAAACACCGAGTTGAGTCCCATTTAATTGAGGCTTTCCAGCGATTAGAAATGGAGATATTATATACATAATTTGAATTTTTACGGCGTATTGAAAATCTGTGCTATTAAAGATCTATCAACATAGTATTATATTATCCATTTAATATTAAATGTTATACCTATTTTTCCTGATAGGTCATAAGTTCTTCTATTTATCGCTGTTCTGTTTTGTCACTGTTCGGATTTTCCATGTTCCGTTTTGTCACCGTACTATATTGTCATGTTCTACTTTATCATGTTTTGTTCTATCATGTATGTTTTGTCATGTAACCCTTACTTCTGCGTAATATTTCAGATATCGGCATATGCCTCATAAAAAACACATTTAACCAATAAAAATGAATACCTACCTCGTAAGCTATTGTTAGGATTTAAAAGATTTTGGTGTCAGAGGACTTTAAATCAACTCAATAGTTTTTCTCTCCTAAGACCAGTTTCCTAAAGAGAAAGCGGACGCCTCAGTAATATACAACGTGTCCTTGTGTCAAACTACCTGTTGCGACAACGGTTAGCGCAACAGGTGGGTACCTATAGATCTACTATCGTAAGTTGGTATTTCAGCGAGTGCGATTGTCCCGCATTAAGAATGTTGCCATAATTAACTAAAAATTGGTTATTCATAAAATTGTATGAGTAATTTGTAAGTACCTATATTATTGAATTAGAACGCATAATTTGTTTTTTTTATATAAGCACAATAAAAAAATACATAAGTTGGAAAAATAATAAATTGAAAAATATAAAGTAATACTGTGTATAGCTTCATCTTGGATTAAAAAAATATAATAATAAAGCGAAAATAAATTTATTTTAGTAATTCTAAAAAACAGTAAAATAATATCGAAACGATGTAATCAATGAACTTTAATGAATAAAACTTTACAGAATACACACTACAAGATACCTATTACTATTAACGACACAAACAGATATACCAGAAATATAGAATATATACATTTATATATATATATTATAATATATTATAATATATTATAATATCAAGTAGATAAGGGGCGGCGATTATTTTGGGCATATTATTTGGATTCACCGATAAAATTTAGAATAAACCGAATCTCTCAATAACTTACATAGTATTTTAGTTACATCAACAATTTTTTACTGTAACTTTTATTCGTACGGACGGAATAATGAATAATTCGCAATTTCCGTGGCAATTGTGTAGGAGTATGTTATATTTATCAAATTCTCGAATTATTTTTTTTTTTATAAGTAAACGTTGAATACCTAATCGTTTAGTATTAAGTCTTTGCATCTGGTATATTGGGTGTACTACAAAAAATGTACCTATATACATACATAATAAAGTTTTTCATCCTTATCTGTAACGGCCCTACGCAGAATTTTATATTGTATACAATATACTAAATAAGGCATTTGTTTGAATATATCCGTACCAATATGGCCGAAGCATATAAGTCGTGTTTTGGCGATTTTGAGATTTGAATGCCAATATGTCAAAAAATGCCTACTTTATGTTATGGCAAAAGCATATATCTCTAAAACCTATAGATTTCTCGTAAAAACGACTTGGAAAAACAATACATGTCATAAAATGTCAAGCTCTAACAAGCCAAAAGCATATATCTCTGACATATTATACGCTTTTGCATAATATAAATTTTCAAACTCTAACAAGGCAAAAGCATTTATATGTCTGACGTATACGCTTTTGGCATATTATAAAATTACGCATGCAAAGACGTCTTATCTATGGTATTCTGCATTTTTGGCAGCTGTCTTTATTGAATTTATAAAATTAGCAATACAGAGGGACTGGAATATAAAGTACGCAAAAAAATGTTTCAACATGTATTTGGAATCACTGCAAACAATGCAAAGATACAGGATTTATTGGTAATGATAATCGTAGAAAACACAATCCCATAAGAAAACAAACGAAAGGGAAGAAGTTACTGCACACATAAAAAGCTTTCCTAGACATGAAAATCATTATTCACGTCGTCGCACATCCAAAGAATACCTGTCTGGGCAGCTAAACATATCAAAAATGTTTGAAATGTATTGTGATATGCAAACGGAAAAAAATATGATTCCTGTGTCATATAGTATGTATGCTTTAATTTTTAAAAACACCGGATATAAATTTAAAGTACCTAGCAAAAACACATGAAAAACTTGTGATACATACAATATTCGATTAAACTGTGCTACAGATTTACAAATAAAACAAAAATTGGAAACCGACAAGTTTGCAAGTGGCAGATAAAGGCTATGAATTAAAAAAACGATAAGACCAAAGCTCTCCAATCTGAAGGTAAAATTGCTTTTTTAGCATTCGACCTGCAGCAGTGTTTGCCAACGCCTTCTCTTAACTCAAATAAAGTGTACTATAAAAGGCAATTGTACACATATAATTTGACCGTAAGAAATTGCACATCGGTCATCGAACCAAACCTCATGTTATATGTGGCACGAGGGAATAGCTGTAAGGGGAACCAACGAAATAGCGTTTTGTGTTATAAGTCAAACTGTTGAAAGTGATATTGCATACTCTGATTCTTGTCTGGGACAAAATAAAAATATTATAATAACTGCAGCCCTATCTTACTTTGTAAGTACATCACCAAATATCCAGGTCATGGATCATAAATATTTGCTCCCAGGCCATACGCGACTTGAATGTGACACTGACCATTCACGTATTGAAAAAGCCAAGAAAACTTCCAACATAGAAATTAATATTCGCCATGATTGGTATCAGTTTGTTAGAACAGTAAGGGGCAAGAAATCTTTTATTGCCAAAGAGATGTCTCAGGATGAGATTTACAATTATTTAAGACTTCTTTTTAATCAACTGGTGAAGCGAAAAATTAATACAGTTGGAGAAAATGTCGTTTGGAACAAAATTAGATGGTTCAGGACTCAGGTATGAGAAGGAGTTTTGTTTAATAAAATTTAAAAATTCATTACATGAAGATGACCCATTTCTTCAACTTGATTTACGCCGTACGACAAGAGGAAGAAGGAACATTGTTAACATTAAGCAATACTATAACAGTCCTCTGCCAATAAATCAATCTAAGAAAGATGACCTCATCAGTTTATTGCCACTAATAGATCCGGTTTATCATCCATTTTATATAAATTTAAATACATGTTAATTTTTTTTATAAAAATACTATAAGTGTAATACTCATAAACAACTGTTGACCAATATTATTATTACTTTTAGTTTAATTTTATCATGTTTTCATTTAATTTCCATGCTCTTGTTTTAATTTCATAAGTTTTTCTATAATAAAACATCTATTATTGTAAAGGATATATCAAAATATTGAAAATATTTTTATGCCAAAACACCATATGTCATTAAATGCTCAATAACTCATGTAATTACATAATTTTCTTTTTTTAATAAATATATTTTTAAAATATACCTATTAGTTTTTACCAACTATTATTAATACTGTTAATTTCAATTTATCGTGTGTTCATTAAATTTCCAAGATCTTATTTTAATTTCATAAGTTTTCTATAATACAACATCTATTATTGTAAATGATATGTCAAAATGTTGAAAATATTTTTATGCCAAAACCTTATATGTCATTAAATAATCAATAACTCATTGAATTGATTGATTGTCTTTTTTAATCAAATATATTTTAAAAATATACTAGTTTTTTTATAATAATAACATTAAACAATCCAATTTTCATCATATCCTGATTTGTGACACTTCTTTAAACCTTAAAAACATTCTCCTGTATAATGCGAAAAAAATACTTATATGCTTCTGCTCTATAGGTACGGATATATATACGGTCATCGACACCCTGCCGTCATACGAGTGAATAAATCAAGAGTTTGAAAGGACAAAAAAACGAATGAGTGGATGTGATAGAGTTCATTAAAAGCCTTAAATGGAGATGGGCTGGACACATAGCTCGAAGAAGAGACAATCGTTGGACAAATCTAGTCATCCAGTGGTATCCAAAAACCACAAAACGTCCGCAAGAAAGACCTAGAGGCCGCTGGATCGATGAAATGAAATGATAAAGTTCTGAGGAAGTACGTGGCAACGCAATTCACAGGACCGAGAGAAGTGGAAGCAGCTTGAAGAGGCCTTCATACAGCAGTGGATAGATTCAGGCTGATAATGATGATGATGATGATACCCACATAATACAATATGGTATCGTGTACTAATTGTCCCAAAACTATCCAACAAAAAAGGCCTGGAGTTGAGGATCATATCAGAGTCAGTTCAACCCACTATCACCCATGCAATGTGTTTATGTTTCTCATTCCTCGACTTATGAAAGAAACTTCCAGATGATTTGCAACCCACAACCCCAGGGATAATTTGGTTATTTAATAACTATAACACAGAAAAGTACCTGATCAAATCGCAAATGATTTTAGAAAAAAGCGATTAAATTATAAATTAAAAGATCTTCACATCAATGCTAATATTACTCGTATAATGGAACTTGGAATTCTGGTAATTTCTGAATAATATCATTTGTTTTATGATTTTAATTATGTAGGGATGATAATATTTATCTACGCAGCCGAACGAGTTCTTATCGTATTTGTTTTTTTGCCACCATATCCGCAAGGATTCCGTCACGTAACCTACCCTCCTTCACCCTGCAGCGGTGACACACAAGCAATCAATGTGCTGCAGATGCACCGATAGATCAAGGAAAGTGGCGCGGCCTTGTGCTTAACCTTTCCACCGGTACTGAATCTTAACAGGGATCGGAAAGTATTCAAAGCGAAAAAAATATCATGAATCAATATTAATTTATAGTATTGAAGTTAAATACATGAATCAGTCCAATTAAAAAAACAAAACTCTGAAAGTAGCAGTAATCAAATACTCTTTTATATAATATTAATACTATCGATCAAAGATACTTGATAGAATTCAAATCCATTCTTTTATTTAAGTTGCATTAGATCCTCATTTATGTATAAACACATTAATATTGAACAAGTCACATGTGAATTTCAATCAATCACAGAAATCAAAAAGACACATTTTTTATGAGGGTATTCTGATACTAAAAACTCGAAAACTGAGCGATGTTTTCAAAAATCTTTCGCACCACGTTGACAAACGATTATCGTTAAATTGTGCCAACATGAAATCAGTTTACACTCCAAGCGTAAAATGAGGAAAATGCAGTCAAGCCGTTGTGTTGAAATGTGATCAGGAAAATGTCGTTGAGAAGATTGATAAATATTAGACGGAATATATCCAATATCTCACTCATTGAAGTAATAAACATTTCCGTGAAAATATTTTCTGATGCCCCGTTTCACTTTACAGTGAAATACAACGCTTTTTGTTGAAGCATTTCATTTGATTTGTGCATTTGTTGAAAACTCCCAAAGTGCTAATAGATTAAAAAAAACGTACTCATACGATTCGATAATAAAACAACAGAAAACATAAATAGACCTTAGGTAACACACACATTTTAAGCAAAGATTCTTACCTTTTCTTTTACAAGCTACCTTTTTTCATAAAATAGATTCTTAGAAATCTATTTTTTTTTCACATTAACGTTAGGTAACATTTTTCCTTTTCAAAACTCTTCAAAATTCTCAAAGCCAACCTACTCCCTTTCCGCGTATTTATCGCTGATATGAAAATGGCTAAATATAATAACTGGAATGTACCTATGATTTTCACCACACGGGAAAAACAAGTTCTTGTTACCGGGACGTTTCAAGTGTTTACGCATTTTATTTGTCATAATACATACCCCGACAAGGTTAAATTAAGTAGCACTAATCTCCACTCATTGAGCACCTGGTCATAACTGAAATATTTAATGACTTAATCGTACAACTTAGCAACTGGAGAGTACAAATATAATATTCAATATTAATTGTAAACGTCTTCTCGTAAAATTAACCTATTGTGTATCGCGAATATAATATATTTGTATTGTGTCCAGAAATTTATGCGAAGATACCTGTAGGTACTCGATAAAATTAGCCGAAAACATCGGACCGGTTTACAAATATCAGCAAAGCAGCACTTTGATTTGTATAGGAATCTTAAAAACAAATTGTAATCAAATCTATTCAATTTTATTGCAAATTATAGTGTTCCATTTAAATTAAATTAAAATTAATATGTTACTATAATTAAACTAAATAATTAGTTAGTACCTTTTAGTAATTCTGTTCCGACCCGATACTTATAATAAATGATGTGCTTGAATTAAAAGACGTGCAAATCAAATATGTATATTTTTTTTATTGTGGAAACAAACAGTTACATATTGATTACAAAAATATTAAATATAATAATGAAAAGTTATTGCAACCAGCAAACTTTCCATATATACATTAAAATATGCCTAACAAGATATGGTACAAAGTTTAGTTTCGCGTAAATCTTGATGGACAATGGAAACCCACCCTTTCGAGTAGGTTTGGCGAGTCAACAAAACCATTGATAATTTTAAAAAGAAAATATTGATCAGATATCGAACGTCGACTTTCCAAAGATGGTACCATAAAATTTGCAGTGGTTGAAATAGAATTAGATAAATCATAACAGTAAGCTTTAAAATTGACGTACTTATGAACCGCTTCGAGACGATTTATGTATGTAATGTAACTTAAGTTGAATCCGCTAATTTAATCATTAATCAAATAGAATGTCGTATCTCAAAAAGAAATCAATTAAAATATAGCACAAATATTCCATATAAACATCATGCGATTAACAAGACATTCTCAACAAAATTATCAGTTGACACCGTTAAAGTTATTAAATGTTAAAAACTTATTTATTTGTTTGTATTCGCTAACGCTTCGGTAACGACCAGAGATGAAAATCCAACTTAGGTAAATTGCATCTCTGCATAAGCGAATCAGTCTGATGGTTTTGATTAAGTTTTCTTCACACAAATTACATACTAAAGGGTGTTTTTTTTAGAGGTGTAGAACTTTAAAATGAAATAAAATACTTAAAAATTGTAGTAATGGACATGTTATTGACTTTGTTCGAAAGATAATTTTATACCATTAGTGTTTAAATATGATTTTGGGTATATGGGCGCCGCCGCAGCTGGCTCGAAGAAAGCGCAATCTGGAAGTCCAATTTTCGGCCACTATTCGTAGCCAGTGCATGTAAACCGTATGTTAAATACGTTAGTTTCGAAAATAATCCTCACCTAAGTTGGAATACCACAGTTCAGCTTTATCGATGGAGTGACAGGGGGCGCATTGAACCTGCTTGGCGTGCAGGGCTGGTCAAAGACTGCTGTATCTATCTCAATTAATTAGTATTTACATAGTTTGTTTTCGCCAGTCATTAATGTGTGTATACATCCATATTTTGTCAAAAACCTATTACTAAGTAATTCTAATATATATCTATGAAAAAAATTACAAAATTACCTACTTATATTGAGTTTTATTATGTTGACTGCATAATTTTTTTTTGGAAGTTATACATCTTTTGGCGCGTTTGGGAAAACAGATCAGTGTATTTTTGGCGTGTGACGCCGATGTAACACAATTTATTATTATGATTATTCATTAAGATTTGAGACTATATTTATGTACTTAAGTATTATTTATGAGTAAAATTATACATCAATAAATAAATAAATTTTGTGAATGTTGAGTTGGTAAATAATTCAAACAATGGTACATATGTTGTAAATTTACAATATTTAGACACTTCATACACAAAAATAGATATTTTTATAGTTTAGGATAATATCTCCCATGTCAATTTATTTATTAGCTGTTTATAATAATTAAAGACAATAATAATTATTATGTTTCATCACAAAAGCCAATATCACGTTTCAGTTAAACCATGAAAATAGGGCATATGCTATGTTTTACTTTTGATTTGTAATAAATTATTATTGTTAACGAAAATAGTTCAACAGTCATCTGTTTAAGCAGAGATGGTCAAAATAGCGGTTTGCTAAATTTTTGAGATTTTTTTCCTCCAAAGTAAGTACATTTTGTAATAATATTATTTATTCGCGTACATTCGAGTGTTTTTGTTTTATTATGGCAAAGAAATATAACTTCTAACGCGCGTACATAAGTACACACACCGATTTTTTTCTTATCTGAAGAATCATGATGAAGAGTCTCACCTTTCGTCACGTGAAAACGCACTTCACCTAAGAATGAGGTATTTCGTACACTTCTGGCCACACCCCACAAATTCCGTTTAACAACATCACACAGCTAGGGATTGCAATTCCCGTATCTCAAAACCGGTATTCCAGTATTTATCCATACCGAAATACCGGTTTTAAAATTCAAAATTCCGGATATTTCGGTATTAAGAAAGCACACTCATTTACGTTTTTGAAAATGAATAATAAGTTATGTGCTCTTAAAATGTAAATATATTGAGTGAAACCAACAGAAGTGAAAAAATAATAAAACAAATTTCATCAAATATATTTAAATAAGTAATCGTCGTGATGAATTATCGTAATATTATTTCGAAATAGAAAACGTCCGTGACATAAATGTTCGATTATTCTATAATTATTGATGCCTGTACAAGCATTGAATTTCAGAAGCTTTTCCTGCAGCCGGACTTATTTGCACTTGACGAACTTTAGTTAAAATTATCAATATATTCAAATTATTTGTAAAAAATCACTAGTTCTACAATTATGATCAATACATATTTTTAAATGTAGGTATGTAGGTTTTTGCTATAAAATAATATTTTAAAAAGATTGTAATAGCTATATTTATTGATAGGCACTTACTTCTGTTTTTTTTAATGTTTAAGAAATACCGGTATTAATACCTGTACTCAATAAGAAATAGCAAAACACCGGTATTTTTATTCGGTATTGCAATCCCTACCCATAGTTACGTTACAAGATAGATACACAAACTGAAATTGCTCGATCTTGTGATCGCTCTATTCTCATAATTTGAAGCGTGGCAGGGCGATGACGTAACCTATACTTATGCATTAAAGTTCTTCTTGATCTTTTAGACTTGTGAAACTTGAAAGTCTCTTCCCAGAACCTGTTAGCGTCGGTTTTAAGTTCAAATAGCCAATTATAACTAACTTCAGAAGATGAGTTACTAGCTGAAGGTAAAGCGTCAACACACAGTACAGTATAAGTAGCTGGCCCGTGAGACGGGTGCAATGTGTCGCTCCAGCAAATAGCAACTTCAAAGCAATCTCGTTAGTTGCTAATTTCCTTTACCGTAGATACTGAATAATATGAATTTTATTGTGATATTTTTTAATAAAGTGGAAAGTTTT
Source organism: Rhyacophila brunnea (assembly GCF_057557595.1). Lineage (NCBI taxonomy): Eukaryota > Metazoa > Arthropoda > Insecta > Trichoptera > Rhyacophilidae > Rhyacophila > Rhyacophila brunnea. Next base: position 827,959 of record NW_028233361.1, read on the forward strand.
TGACGCGCAATGCAACAACTTTGACGGTAAAGTTAACCCCCTATTTTGTTCACTAGTGTCACTAAATTGGCAATCATTGAATTTGTCAAAGTAAATATTATATTTCTTTACACATGGAAATCATTATAATATCTCCCGTTGTAATTGTGGTAGGACAGTAATTTCTTATTCATCGAGCATGCAAATAAATGGTTACAAATTTTTATCATAATTTTTGTTGATCTGTTTTGTACGGTATTTATAGGTAAGTATATTTACAAAATATAAAAATCACTGCATCTCCAGAGTGTATCAGAATTGCCAGTTTGGCGTTACATCTAACGTTTTTCGAGATCGCAAACAGCTTAAAATTTCTCATAAATTTGTTTGAAAGTCAACATACCTTTTTGTACCTTATATTTTACCATTAAAAATGACAATTTCGTCCCTCGATTCATTAAATTTATAGTTGTTTGCTATTTATTAGGTGTGAAACAATAATTTCCCATTCAATCATTGTTCTCGTAAAAACAATATTAATAATAAATTATCATGACTTAATATTATTAAATTCCTGTTTCTATATATTTTTATTTTGAGAAATTCTAACTTTTATCCTGCCATATAGCTTATTTTCTCACCCTTTCTGACAAATTTTTGGAGAGACGGTTTATTTATTACATATTTATTAAAGTTGTAAAATAATCCATGCTCAGTGTTAATTACATTTCCGCCTTAATTGTAAAATAGACTGATAATATTATGCAGTTTTCTTCACCATACCACTCACTATTAATTATGTATTTTCATACGTTATCATAGTTTCTTGTTATATTTATAAATTTATTTAATATGCCATCGGAAAAACCTTCATTAAGATAATTGCGTGTCTTGAAAAAGTACGATAAATAATACTATATTTCATAATGTTTTAAAGAAAATGTGTGTCGATCAAGTGATTTTGTCCAACTGTGCATGAAAAATGCATGTTTTCGATACAACAAGAAAATTATATAATCTGAATAGTGGTTACAAAACACTCATCTAGAACAGACACACTGCTATTATTGATAGTGGGAGGATTACTTCCTGGTTTATATCGTAATAAAAGACACATAGAATCTGTCACACAGGAAATGTGAAGAATAGGTAGGTAGGGGGAGGCGGGGCTAGTTGTTACGGGGGCATGTTGTTACATCCTAGATAACTCTCTCGTTATAAGGTCCTGTGGCGTAGGTGTCACATAGGAGACGTAAACATTCTGTCCGCAGTCGCTGACGAAAGGTCGCCTGCATTAATTGTATGCAGTTGAAATAAAACCATTTTGAGTGAATTTCTTGTCTAAAGCAACTTTTGTTGGCCGAATTTGAAGTTTGATTGTTACCAGACTATAAAAGGTAAGTTTTTTTAAAGTATGCTATTAAAAATCTATATATTTATGCTGGTCTTTTGTATATTTAACGAAGTAAATATAATTCCCGTGTTAATATTAAAACAATTTCAATTTTATTTGGGTCAAAGGGGCTAGTTGTTACAGTGAGGTGGGGGCAGGTTGTTACTGTATGAATTAACACTACTCACTACCACTTTACTACAAATTGTTTGTTATCTTCTTTATTTGCAATAGGTAGGTACTTATACCATCTATTTTTATCCTTCCAGATTACAATCTTACAATGGTGAGGACAAAAAAAAAACAAAACCGATAGAGGTAAAATTTTCCAGGAAACCGACAACAGAGCGGCTAAAGAAATAATTGAAAACAGAATATCTCTTAGAAAAAAAGCTGCCCAAGCATACAAAGTAAACTTTATGACCTTACAGTGTTATATTGAACATAAAGAAAACCGTCAGACCACTTCCAAGTTAGTGGGGTTACGCAAAACCTCTCCAGATATTTTCTGTCGATCAAGAAAACGAGCTTGCAACATACATAATAAAATGTAGCAAAGTATTTGATGGCCCAAGGAACTAAAAAACTGTAAAAGAAAGTGGTGTTGTCTTCTTCGGATGCAGAGAATGAAGAATGCTTCTCTTTGGAGAATTATATTTTCTTTAAGCCCGGGCAAGAGTGGATCCAATGCACAACATGCAAAAATTGGGCTCACATTTCCTGTATTCGTGGGGATAAAGTTAATTTCATGTGTCAGAATTATGATTTTAGTGACTAAATATAAATGCAAAGAAAATCACAAGCAAAAAACTTACTTTTACATACATTTTCAATTATTGTTTTAGTTGGTAACAACGTGCCCCTACCCTGTAACAACTTGCCCCCGGCTGGGGCACATTGTTACACTTTTCATTTTTTGTTTTTAATGCTATTGTAATTTTTGTAAGGTATGTATGGATACAAATAAACAGTATTGTAATAGCTAAATGTATGTAGAATTAGTAATAATTAATATGATGTGTCTTAAGATAAACGGATATCAGATATTTAACTTTTTCTTTTTTTGTAACAACTAGCCCCGCCTCCCCCTACTATCTATTCAATACATTTATATGAATTAAATGCATTTAAATGTGCAATGAAATAACAATATGGAATTTTAAGACGAGAAAAGATAACAATAAATTAAATATACGCGTATGAACGCAGGGTACGAATAATAATTATATGGTTATTATATCTATATATCCATAAAATGTTTAAACTTTTTATAGATTGGTTTCCCTATAAAAAATGTCTGAAGCAAGTTTCAGTTTAACGTAAGTACCATTTTTGTAAGAAATAATGTAGAAGTAATCACTCATTCGAGAGTTAGCATAAAAAATTAGTGGTCCCAGAGGTCCTTTCTTGACTAATTTTCATATGTCTAGGTTCGACCTCTATATAGAAGAAACATGATTTAATATCTTTCAGTAGATATGACATTTTTTGTACTCTAAACCATCTATACACAGAAAAAAACTTGGCAACATGATATAATATGTATTATGGTTATAATAATTCACAGCCGAATTGCCATTTTACAATGTTTTTATTAGCTCGTATTTTTGTTTGTCCGGTACAGATTTTTAATTGTATGTCCAGTATAATTTTTTTCTTGTTTGTCCGAGATTTGTATTGGAGGATTGAAGATTTTTAACTTACTTCCCGACTAGCTAGATATTTGAAACTTTTAGAATATGTTATCAGAACACGACGACAATGCATTCTTTTAATACTTTTAGCCATTTTTAAGCAGAATTGAATTCATTTTCAGTTAATTCTGTTTTGTATGGAAAGTTATTATTGTTGGTTGCTAAAGGGGTCCTAGCAACTAGATTATTAATATATACGTGCGTTACTATGGACATCAATATGAAATGTCAAAATGACATTTCAGTATTCTATATTTATTCAGTATTTCTATCAAGTACAAAAAAGAGTATTTATTAATACATAGAATTGTCAAGTTTATATGATTCAACAAAAAATTTAAAAACGTGGTATATAAAAAGTTCTTTTTATCTTGTAATTATTTATGATGGTTTTGGAATACAAAGTTTTAAATTCAATACAATTGACATGCTGTTTCAGAGTAAGTAGAGCTATTGTCAAAAATATATATTAAAACCCCTTAACCAATAATTCTTCTTTCATCTTTTGACCATGTCCGATCCTAATAGGATCATGTGGGCCTCCACAGAGTGGAAGTTTGTATTAACAGATTTTACTTTTACGAGAAATGGATATCAGCCACTTGCTCAACCTATTAGGACCATACTCTGACTCATGCACAAAATGAAAAACAATATGTGAACTTGCCAGACCTGACCCGGATTCGAACCTGGGACCCTCGACACTATAGACCGGCGCTTAATCCACGCGGTCACCAATAATTAGTTACGAAATAATTGTATTCAATCAAGTTAATCTTCACTTCTTACGTATATATATATATACATCCGGCTACCATCAATAACTCTATTAATAGACAATTTGCATTGAATCCCGCAAGTATATTAATTCAACATGGCACTGAAAAAAATGATAGAACATTTTGCAAACACAATTTTTCCACTGCAAGTAATTATAAGTTTTTAGATAAAATTGCAATCATAAAACAAAAATGAATAATATAGTTTGTTGCCGAAAGACAATCTATAAATTGTAGTTTTTTTTTTAATATTTGTCGCTGATTTTTTTCAAATAGATAAACAGTTATATCTTTTGATTAGGGATTGCAATACTGTTATTTCAAAACCGGTATTCCAGTATTTCTCAATACCAAAATACCGGTTTTAAAAATCCATAATACCGGATCTTTCGGTATTAAGAAAGCACACTCGTTTACGTTTTTGAAAATGAATTATAAGTTATGTGCTGCAAAAATGCAAATACATTGAGTGAATCCAACAGAGGTGAAAAAATAATAAAACAAATTTCATCAAATATATTTATATAAGTAATTGTCGCGATGAATTATCACAATATTATTTCGAAATACAAAACATCCGTGACAAAAATGTTCAATTATTCTATAATTATTGATGACTGTACAAGCGTTGAATTTAAGAAGCTTTTCCTGCAGCCGGACTTATTTGCACTTGATGAACTTTTGAGGGCTTTTGTTAAAATTATCAATATATTCAAATAATTATTTGTAAAAAATCAATAGTTCTACAATTATGTTAAATACATATTTTTAAATGTCAACATAATAAAAATTTAGGTACCTATGTAGGTTTTTGCTATAAAATAATATCTTTAAAAGATTTTAATAGCTACATTTTTATTGATAAACACCTACTTCTGAAATACCGGTATTCAAAAGAAATACCGAAAAACCGGTATTGACATTTTAATTCGGTATTGTAATCCCTACTTTTGATATGGGTATCTCCTCTATCGATAATATGTTGTGTTCGAATCATGGAAACACGAAGAGGGGCCTGTTCAGGTCACGATCCTCGCTCATTGTGTTCTGACGACGAAGAAGAAGAATGATGCTAACACCAAACGATCAAGTCTGTATGACTTATGTGCCCTAATTATCTACTAAAATACTATTTATCATAGAATTAACAAAAAACTTTGTTTCACAACCAAAATACTAGTACATTGTGTACAGTGTACTTTAAAGCTCATGCGCCATATGATACCTATGTAGATATATAAAAAACAACGATACCAATAAGCTGCCTAAGCCTGGAACCATGCATATTCTTGAAGCCAATAACTTTAAATGATATTCAAAGTCTGTGTAAACATATATTTTAAACTTGAAGTAAACTTGCGACATTTTTTACTATTAGAGCAAATTTTTGGCTTGTGTTTATATATATAACATTATATATATTCACAAGAGTCAAAATAAGTCGGTGTGATGAAAGGAATAATTGTGTTGTGCCTAATAAAATAATTAATTTTAGTTTCATGACAAAATGTAGGTCAATATTTTATAAAGTCTCTTTTTGTTTCCTGTTCATATCATTTAGCTGGTCGCCACACCGGGCCCTCCTAAGCCTTGGCCCACAAGGCTAGGGCCCTATCCCCCCCTTATGGGGGCCATGATGCAATCTATTGGAATGATATTATTTATGTGTGTGATATCCACGGACCACGACGAATACATGAGATTTAAATATATGTATGAAAAATCGTAATAATATGTTACTTCCGAGTCGGGTTTCCTCATGCCCATCGAAAGGCGCACTCAGGTTGAGTATCAAGTGGCAAATTAAAAGTAAAAAAAAATTCGATTCCAATTGAAGTAAAATTTCCTCCGACGAAAAGATCGGTATCAAATCGGCATTCAATTTATGTTCGAGATGTCGATAAGTAGGTACCCAGCTCTATATGGAACTCTGAAGTCCATACTCGGTTACAATATGGCAACGTACGAATTTCCTAAATAAGAACGAAGCGATATGATGTAGGTACATACAGCAGTGGTGCAGAAGTGCTGCCTCATGACCTATATTTCGAAGCAAATAAAATAATATATCTTTTTTAATAAACTATTTCTTTTATTCAACGAATAATTCACAAGATTTAAGAATGTACCATTCTAATCATTGACCATACATAATTTCGAAAAACACTTCTGAGAAAATATATTATAACCAATAGAAAAAATCTTAAATCTTAAGTTGCTTGATTTCGAAGAGCGCTGATGAGCAGGTATTAAAAAGGCCAATAGTTAAAATTTCTCACAATTAGTACGTCGCCTTGTAGCATAAAGGATAAATGCCCGGACGGGGCGTAAATCCAAGAGATGCAGAGTTCGATTCCCTGCCAGGGTGGCTTACTTTTTTCAAAAAAAAATTCTATTGGTATATATTTTCTCAGAAGTGTTTTTGAAAATTATGTATGTTAAATAATATATCAATAATTTTAATGTGGACATAATTTTGATAAAATAAAACTGGTAAGTACTTACTGAAAAATCGACCAAGTTTTTAACCCTTAAATGCGTATAGTTACAAACAATATTATTCATTATAATATATTTTTGCATGAATGACATTGTATTTATAAACGCAGTTCACTCGAATGAAGAAAGCGTGTTTTTAGAGTAGTTATTGTTTTTATTCATAGGTGTAGTTAATTAATGGTTATAAGCATGGCCCCCACACCCTGAAGCGGGCCCCCAGGCTAGGATCTTTGGTAGGCCCCCCTACCTATCACTAAGATTAATGGTGCTCTCCAGTAACTTTTTCCAAATGGTGTTCGAGGTAAATTTAAGAGTATTTACATAGTATTTTTTGCGGATTTTTTAATACATCCACTGAATTATTGAATTGTCGAGTATCGACACACATCAAAAATTTCATCGCATACATACATAATCAACATCAACATTTTAAGTAAACTAGCGCCGCAGGCGACTTTTTTACTATTAGGGTCAATTTGTGATGTGTGTTTATCTCACATATCTGGTTGATCTACCACGCCGAGCCCCTCCCGAGCTCGGGTCTCCAAGCTACAGCCCTGTCAGCCCCCCCTTGTGGAAGCCATAGTATATACATATAGATTAAACCTATTCATCGCTTTAATGGAAAGTAATCACTGATATGAAATCAGCTAATAATGAAACTAGTCATGTAACCTTTATGGATTGAGAAATATATATTGAGTTATCTAAAATGTACATATTTTCTGTTAGTAGCACTTTACAAATCCAGCATAGGAAATGTAATCCTTGGTTTTAAAATACGGCATACCACTAACTCTTCTCTTTCTTTTCTTCTTGAGTCTTTAGTACATACAAATAGTACCTACTCAGTAAAGTTTGAAAGTAGCTGAAACCCCGTTCAGGTCATATTCCTCGGGGAATTACGAGTATAATATTGAGACTGGCTCTTTTTCAGATGGAAACTTCTGTACCCACCCATCAAACGACGGTATTAAATCGATCGTCAATGTTGCATAATGTTATAACAGTAATCAGAGACTGTGCATAAAATCATCACATATGTATGACACCAGTGACTTTCCAAGTCAAGTGCTTTTCTTTTTAAAAAAAATGTTTAATTCAATTACTTATTCTTGGTCTTCTGCAATAAAAAAACCACATGCAAATAAAAACATCTTTTCAACGAAACCTAATCTCACTCTCATGATCATTGTCGTCGCCTTTACATGTGCCACTCCTAAACAATGCATGGCCTGTTTATCATCACGGGATGTCACTGTGACATTATATTTTGGGCGAAGCTAACTTTCGGTTTGCGATTCCAGGATACCGTATCCGTACAATATATAAATTATTAAAACAATATTTTGCTTAATACATTTTTATAATATGGAAATATTCATACATATGCATGTCTTAATACCAGAGGTATCAGAACATGACAAAACAGAACAGCCAGGGGAAAATGAAACATTAATTTTTGTGAAATCTATTTAGATTAGGTTAGGTTAAGTCATTATTTCGTTGTAACTAGTCACCCAATCATTTTGAACATAATATTATGTTGATTAAGATGAGATATCCTAAGCTTGCCGGCAACACTATAATTATATACTGTAAAATGATTGGGTGACTAGTTACAACGAAATAATGACTTAACCTAACCTAACCTAAATAGATTTCACAAAAATTAATGTTTCATTTTCCCCTGGCTGTTCTGTTTTGTCATATTCTGTTTTGCCATGTTCTATTTTGTCATGTTCTGTTGTGTCACTGTTCTGTTTTGTCATAGAACTATTAATTCATTGCATATACTCTAATAAAAAGTTAGCAATAGTCACAAACTTGTGTGTTTTGTCTACAATGGTCAGTACATATTTTGGAAATATTGCATTCATCCATAACAATACTTATTGTAAACATGTTATACAATAATTAAATTTGATTAGATTAATACGTAAGAGTACTTTTTCATGTGAAATTTCGCTTAACGATCTGAAAAGATGTGCCTACTTGAACATAACTGTTAGTTACACATGATAATATTTATAATTAAGTAAGTTAAGGCGAAGTCTTCACTGAGCCTTTTTTAAAGAGGCACCTAGCGGAAAAATACGAAGCTTGCAATTTGAGACATTTTTTTGATAATTTACAATTTCAACTGTATTAATGAATAAATATGTATCTGAAAACATTAAAAATAAAAATATTTTTTATTTTGAGTCAAAGACAAACTTACAATTGTAAAAAATGTAATAATATGTGAATTTGTTCTATCGGTCCGCACCCTATTATTACATATATTTTATGGTCATATTCATTATTAAAATTTAGTTTATTAAGTTTTCTAAGCATCACTTAAGCGATTTTTGACAAATTCATAGTTTTAATATTTTTATATCTATTTTAAAAAACATCTATTTTTATAAAAAATATAAATGTGTATGACTTGAAATCCTTTTTATTTTTATTAATATAAATATTTTATTTATATTTAAAAAAATAATTGATTTGATATAAATAAAAAGGATTTCAAGTTATACACATTTATATTTTTTATAAAAATCTATGTTTTTTAAAATAGATATAAAAAATATTAAAACTATGAATTTGTCAAAAATCGCTTAGATGATGCTTAGAAAACTTAATAAACTAAATTTTAATAATAAATATGACCATAAAATATATGTAATAATAGGGTGCGGACCGATAGAACAAATTCACATTTTATTACATTTTTTACAATTGTAAGTTTGTCTTTGACTTAAAATAAAAAATATTTTTATTTTTAATGTTTTCAGATACATATTTATTCATTAATACAGTAGAAATTGTAAATTATCAAAAAAATGTCTCAAATTGCAAGCTTCCTATTTTTCCGCTAGGTGCCTCTTTAAAAAAGGCTCAGTGAAGACTTCGCCTTAAGTAAGTCGCATGAATAGTCTTAATTAACTTTTCGCTTGGATGTAAAACACCACGCTGAGTTTAAATTACCACAAACTCTATGACTAGTCAGTACCGTCACGTGGGGGCGGACAGGTTATGAGCTGCTTAGGGGCGGAAGACTAAAGAAGAAATGTGAATATTATAACTTTTGATAGAATGTGGAGATGAGAATTTTCAACGATATATATATATATATACAGACTATAAGAAGTGTCAGTGGGTAGATGATGTGTTTGTTTTTTAGAAGTGTAACGAATTGTACTCCCCACCCATCGTTTCGATGTTGCTATAAGGGGGAAATGTATTATTTAATCATTTTTCTTATCTCTATTCAATATACATATACCTTTATATATAGAATATATTATAATATTAATCATAATTGAATAATGGATACATGTCGATAACTCTGTTGAGTTCTTATTTTGGAATTCGCCCTTGGAAATGTAAATTCAATTGATAATTTACTCATTTACTTTATAGATCTGTTTTGTTTGCTTACATAAATAATAGTTAAGTATTATTTTATATTGCTATCCAACAATAATAATATCTATATAATAACTTTTTTAACAAAACTAAAAAACAAGAAATTACTTGCATAAATAATAAAATGTAATAAAAATGCAACTTGGTAACACTGAAAATGTCTCATTGCGACCGCTCGTGCCATTGCATAATTGATACGAATATTATCAATGCTTTTTGTGATTTTTTTATCATCGCAGAACTGCCATGCTTTTAGAATTATCAAATCACTGGAATTCCCACAATCTGTTTTAGAAGTACTTTCCATTATGCACTATACTTACTTCCTGCAGTGGCGAAGGGTGGAGGTAGACTGTTAAGATTCGATTTAAATAGTGCACACTAAACTTTGTCAGTCACACTTAGTTAGTTTAATTTTAAGTTTAATTAATTAAGCCCTGCCTAACCAAACCATTATCGATAAAAAATATTCTTCTATCCCTAAAATATCTAAAATGATGTACTGTTTAATGACATAATTTAAGATATTTTAAAGATAAATGAATATTTTTTGACTACCTATTATCTAATATGGCTTGGATTAGTCAGGGTTTAATTGAATTTTATAAATTAGCAAATACTGTCTACACTTTGTATTAGTGCAATGAAAACCAATACATTTGACCGACAAAGTTCAGTGTGCGCTAATGATGTCGGATCTAAACAGCCTACCTCCACCCTTCCGCCACTGATTTCCTGTGTATTGTCAATAACAAAATAGGGTAAAGTATGCTATATCGTACCGTTAGATAAATCTTACCACCTCAATATCTCTAAAACTAGCCAACATTTTTTAAGACTAGTAAAATTCAGCGAAGCGTAGCCAAGTTCATAGTTGACCTGTCATGTTTGATTTATGTTTAATGTACGCGTGCGTTTGCTATTGAATAATTTCGCTTTTTTTGTATTCTTCATCTAACTTTTTCGGATCTTGCGTAAGGTGATTTCGTGGGTGAAGGTATTCTTTTATTTTTTTTCTAAACAAACTTTTGCTAACATGTTCATACAGTTTAATATTGAGTCACGGTAAAAATGATTTAAATATAAAGGTTATGTTTTGGTGACATTAATATTACAAAACTCAGAGTTGGATAAATCGTACCACCCATGATTTCGTAAGCCGTACTGGTACGATTTATCTTACCACAATAAAACCATTAGTTGTTTTGTGACAAACTGTTTTCATGTTATCATTTCAGATGACATCGACAAGAAAATACTACCAATGGTATTTTGCCAATTATGGCCAAATATATTTTATTTTTCTGTTTGCAAATTTGAAATGTTGAACCTAATTACGATTTATCCTACCAGTTCGTCAAATCGTACCGAGAGCCTTTTTTTTAAACTTGATATTTTAATATGTTCCAGTTATTAAAAAGTTTTTTTTTTAATAAATTATTATCTGAAATTTGATAAACTTTCATTTAAATCCTCTTTCACTTTCCAGACTCTTTTCAATCGATAAATAAAGAATGTTAAGTACGAAGTGGTACGATATAACATACGAGGGTGGGTCAATAAGTCCTTAGAAAAGCCGACAGGTGGCGCGACTAGTACTGTAAGCGGTTTGTTTTCATGCAGCGGCACTACCGATTCAGTATGCTGCGAAGTTTCAATCAGATTGGTCGGGTTGTTGTGTGTTTCTCGTACATTTAAAAAAAAAATTGCTTGTGGAAAATGGAAAAATGGAAAATGGAGAAAATTGAGTTTAGAGCTGTTATTAAACATTTTAATATAAAAGGGTTAACAGCAAAGGAAATAAAAAATGAGTTGGATTTAGTTCACGGCATATCTGCTCCTTTACTTGCAACTATTTATAACTGGTTAAATGAATTTAAACGTGGTCGTACATCAACAAAGAATGAACCGCGCTCAGGACGTCCTGTAGAGGTGACTACACCAGAAATGATCAATAAAATCCACGATATGGTGTTAAGTGACCGAAGATTAAAGTTGAGTGAGATAATTGAGGTTACAGGAATCTCAAAAGGTAGCGTCATTTCTATTTTACATGACAAATTGGGCATGAAAAATATTTCTGCAAGATGGGTGCCGCGTTTGCTCACAGTCGACAATAAACGCAATAGGGTGGTGGCCTCTAAAGCCCTGTTGTCGGTCATGCAACGCAATCCGGATGAATTTTTTCGTCGCTTTGTGACTGTAGATGAAACATGGATACACCACTATACTCCCGAGATGAAAGAACAGTCAAAGCAGTGGATTGCGAAGGCAAACCATGTCCAAAGAAGGCGAAAACCGTAAAATCAGCTGGTAAGGTTATGGCTACTGTATTTTGGGATGCACGTGAAATTATTTTCGTTGACTATTTGGAAAAAGGAATAAAAATAACAGGGGATTATTATGCATCTTTATTGGACCAGCTAAAAAACAAAATTGAAGAAAAACGGCCTCATTTAAACAGGAAAAAAATCCTCTTTCATCAGGACAATGCCCGTGTTCACACATGTTTACGATCAATGGCTAAAATTGAAGAATTGAAGTTCGAATTGGTCGACCACCCACCGTATTCGCCAGATTTAGCCCCCAGTGACTTTTTCCTTTTCCCAAACTTAAAAAAATGGCTAAGTGGACAACGTTTTTTTTCAAATGAAGAAGTCATCGATCGGACAAATGCTTATTTTGAGGACCTTCCGAAAACTTATTTTTCTGACGGTTTAAAAAATATTGAGAAACGTCTAACCAAGTGTATTGAGCTCCAAGGAGATTATGTTGAGAAATAAAAAAAAAATACAAAAATAAAAACTGTTTTAATGCTTTTTTCTAAGGAATTATTGACCCACCCTCGTACCTTCCCCTATATATTCCAAATTCGGCACACTGACGTTTCAAAATGTAAACAGTGGACTCGGTCTGGAATAAATTAGTCCTAAAGCCCAATATGTGAACGTAACCGAGTTCTTTTCCGATTGCTTCGGCTGCATTATTATTTTCGTGGAGATATTTTAATTCGGTGTTGATTTTTTCCATCATTATATCAAAATATAGGTTACTTTAAATACTTACGAAATAATGTTGCGCCAAACAGTTATCTAAACGTGAAAAATATTAAAAGGCCACGTTCGTTTATCAATAATCTAATACTTACTCTTATTTTTTTTTAACAAACATTTATGTTTTTTATAGAAAAATCAGCATAAATTAGTATCAAATATTCGTTAGATTGTTAAGTATTATATTAATACATTGGTGGCGCTTTTCGCAGTGGACTGTATAATTTGAAGGATGATGAGGAGTCCAGATCTAGGGGTAGAGGCGATTTTACAGAATGCCAGACACTTAAATTCTTTAAACTGGCACACTTAATGGTTATGGTAGGCGGCCGCGCATCGACGTGGCTTCATATACATAACGGGTGCGGAGGCGGGAACCTTTTTCCAAAACAGGACCTTTATGATGATGACGGCTCCGTGTTCTGGTCGCTCTGTCACTTGCGCGGTACACTCTTTATGGATGATATAGGGATTGATGAATGATTATGATAGGGTGTATGATTGATGGACGCGACGTGCACTCAAATCGTAACAGACTTACGGCTCGTGTTACGTAAGCGAAGTCGATGCGATCGTGACGCGGTTTAAAGCGAAACGATGCGAAGCGGCAACGTTATGCAATATGGCTTGTCACCAGTCGTCATCGCATATTACCTATTCACCATGAGCGGACGCAAGGGTTTTTTTATTTGAAAACTCATATTTGAAATACAAAATTTTACAGAAGTCTCAAAGAAGTCGAACTAACATTATATATTTAGAAAGATAAGTTCATGTAGAATTTCAGCATTTATGAAGATTTCTTTTTTTTTGTTAACACTGAACTGGATTCGGGGTATGTGGGAAATTAGAATGGAATGCGAATATAAATGGCCCAACCATACATAAACATATAAAATTATGCATTATACACATTTCTTATTTAAATGGAAGAGCTTTTTATTTGTTGATTTTTTTTTTAATTTTATATTAGATACGATATATTATTTATAAATACTAAATATAATGTTCTTTAATAATATCTAATATTGTGTGGGCAAAATAATCGCAAGCGCGATCCATAATTCAAAAACATATTTTAACAATAAATGGCGTTTGCGACAAATTTACCATCGATTGACAATAATTTGAACTCGACCGTCTGACCGAGTTACGCTGGTAGGTCTTTAGTTTAGCGGGTAACCTATATTATAGCCGTGCGGCGTGCCTGCTAAATTTTGTGCCGCGGGAGAAGTTTGTGAAGTAAGAACTTTACTGTGAACCAGAAGCGTTAAAAACTCACCGATTGATTGCATCCCGGTACACATCTGACATTAATAGTGGAATAAAATCTAATGCCGGACCCACACTCTTGCTGAGATGTTTTGCCTAGGGATTTCAATGCCGGTGTTTCAAAACCGCCTTCTCAGTATTTTTCGATACCGAAATACCAGACAATACCGATATATTCAGTATTGAAAGTGGAAACAAAATGTATTAACTAACATGAAGGGTTTAACAGGACTGTACATTTTTGTTGGATTACGCGATGTCTAGGTTACGTCCGTTGTCATTATATATGTACTTATATGTAAAAAGAACAATAAACTAATAAAACATCAAGTAGAATTATCAATGGGGCACATACTCATTAAGATCACTTCATATTATAAATTTATTGAAATATCATTCGAAGAAGGAAGTGCCAATCATTCAACTACATACTAAATATTTATACTAACCTAAAAGTTTATGACTCTATTAGATGTTTAATTCCAAAACTACGAAGAAAATCCCAAGCCCTTGTGTGTAATTTTATTACACTGCTGCAATTACATAAACAGTATTTTGATTTCTTTAAACTCAAAAATGAAGTGGTGTACATTCACTACACTTCTAATTTGTAGTACAGCTGGCCATCAAACAGCTGATAAGTGTGATAATTAAAAATATGTAAAAGATGTAATTCCCGATAATTTTTTGGGTTAATTGATGCTATTCCACTTTTTGTGGAAATTTGTGAATTGAAAACCACATTTTTATTAGCTGGTATTCTTGTTTGTCCAGTACAAATTTTTTCTTGTTTGTCCAAGATTTTTATCGGACGATTGAAGATTTTTAACTAACTTCCCGGCTAGCTAAAGCTAGACATTTGAAACTTTTGGAATGTATCAGAACACGAAGACAATGCATTCTTTTAATACTTGCAGAATTGAATTCATTTTCAGCTAATTCTGTTTTGTATGAAAAGTTATTTCGGAAGAAAAAATCGTAAAAATTAAAACACTATTATTGGTTGCTAAGAGGGTCCTAGCAACTAAATTATTAATATATATATATATATATATATATATATGTGCGTTACTATGGAAATCAATATGAAATGTCAAAGTGACATTTCAGTATACTATATTTATTCAGTATTTCTATCAAGTACAAAAAAAGTATTTATTAATACATTTATATTTACCTAGACTCTAAGTAGTTTTCTTTCGCATGAGGCGATTGCTTATAGAATATATATAATATTATATTATTATATTGCTTATAGAATATTTATTTAGAATATTTATATATACATTTTTGCATCACGCCGGGCCCCTAGGCTAGAGCCTTGTCCCTAGCCATATCTATCGCACCAAGAATGTAACACACGTCCTATTATTTCTGTAATTCCAGAATAAGACCAGGAAAACACTGAAGTGACGACAAATCGAGAATATTTGATTTTTAAAATATGATAAGTACCGAATACAAAAAAAAACACAAAAAATATTCATACCTGTCCAAGAATTAAAGACCTTTATTAGGTGCGTTCAACGATTCGGTTTCTCAATCAGGAGGGAGATCCACCCTGTTGAAATCTTTCGTCGTCTCACATCCAATTATGGTAATGTGATGAACCAACGGAATGTCAGGAAGTAGTGCACTGAGTTTTTGAGTGGTAGAATGAGTATTCATGATGAGGAGGGGAGAGGAAGGAGGTTCTCGATTGGTGACATTTTATTGAAAAAAAACAATGATAAAGTTCGTGAAGATCGCTGTCTGACAGTCTGTGAGCTCGCAATTTTGATCCCAGACGTCAGTAAGTCTACCATACAAATGATTTTGAGGGGAAAATTTGGGCATTCAAAGGTGTGCCCGTTGGGTGCCCAAAATACTGACGGAAGCTCACAAACAAAATCGTGTGAAAAGTGCTTAGGTCTTTTTGAAGCTTTTGGACTCATTCAAATGGGGTGTCCTTCTTCATCTTGCTCATAACCTCGACCTGACGCCGAGTTATTTCCTTCTTTTTCTTCACCTGAATCAAAATTTGGCCGGAAAACGACCGACGAGGACGTGGAGAAAGAGATGAGAACATTTTTCAGTTCGGCGGGGCCGGAGTTCTACTAGGGACTCGAGGACCTAGTGCATCGATCGTAACGGAGACTACGTCAAAATAGTGGGGTGTGTACCTAAAATTTCGTAAGCTTTTTTTTGTAAAAATTAAATTTTCCTGATTTTTCAAATAGTAAAGGTTTTTAATTTTTGGACAACCCTCGTATTATCAATAATAAAAGCCATTTTTATTACGAGTATATTAGAAACATGACTGCAAAAACGTTCATGAGAATTGATGTAAAGACTAGTTTTTAAATTCAATTTGATAGATTTTCATATTTGACAGATACAACTTTACTTGCTCTACGCCAGTGATCGCTAAACGGTCGCTCGCGAGCTACTAGTAGTTCGCAGCGGCATTTTCGGTAGCTCGCGTAGGATATTTTATCATATTTATAAATTTGCCTCTCAATTTTTTTTATTGGCCTCTGAAATAAATTTTACAAATTTGTAAACAAACAACAACGTTTGTTTGAACAACAAATGTTTCAATGAAATGCTTAACAAGTTGCCGTTGTAATATGAATTTCTTGGCATAACGATTTGTGCGTACAAAGTAAAATTAATAGAGAAGCAGTCAGCGATGTATTACGATGGGAACTGCGTCATACACTTTGTTCCTTTGTCCCTCTCATTTGTATCGCCGCTTAAGTGGGAATGACAATCAGCATTGCATATAATACCACATGGCCTCACCCCTTTGTCATGGCCCCCACAAGGGGAGGCTGACATGGCTCTAGCGGACGTGTGTTTAAAAAAAATCGCTAAAATACACTGAATTTTATTTGACCACCATTTACAAAACGCCACTGTAAAGCGTCAGACTGCCTTTAACCTTAGCGATACGTGGGGGGCCCGTTTTTAGATGTGGGGGCCATGCCCTATGTACCACTAGCGCTAGTCATTTTAACTGTGAGCGAGCGAGCAAGAAAGGGAATGGCACCATACGTAGAGTTGGGTTTCGGGAATTCTCGAGAATTTTTCGAGATTTCGAGAATTGAAATTTTTAACTTTTCTGGAAATCCCGGATCTCAAGAATCTAATTCGATTTTTTTAATTGAAATAAATTAATAAAACTTGAGTTCAAGTGTGTTCGAGTGTGCGATCGTGTGATTTTAGTTCAACACAATTAAGCCAACATCGGCTCAAAATGAGCGCAATTTTTCAACATTAGGAAATTTTGTGTCTCAAAAGCGTACGCGATTGTCAGACGCAGCCATTGAACACAATCTGTGTTTTTTGAAATTCTATTTTAATAAGTAACGTTTTGATTTATTTTTGTTTTCCTTCTTCTATTTGTAGGTGTCTTCTTACTTAAATAAAAAAAAATATATTTTTGGAATTTGGCAGGTTTGAATTTTTTCGATATTTCAAGAATTCTTTTATAGAAATCCCGAATCTCGAGATTGAGATTTTCTCGAGAAATACCCAACTCTAACCGTACGTCCTTTAGGCCTCTATGCATTGTGAATTTTGTTTCCGTCTGATGTCCTAATTTTTTTTTAAATAATATAATAATATTACGATGATAAAAAATTATAAAAAGGGGTATGTATAAGTAACTCACATCCTTATTGAGTTTGGAGACCACTGCTCTACGCTTACAGTCTACCTACAGTAACTGTGACGTGAATTAAAAAAAGATATGTCCAATGCGTCGATCTCGGGATGGGTGTTGGTGATTCGAAGGAATTTAGCTGTAAAATATGATTTCATTGATATTTTAAAAACCACTCTTATTATTTTTTAAGCAGCTTATATGAAATTAACTACAAGAAAACCCCTGTGGCCTCGTCTTATCGCTTGATTTATATTGCATCACTCACGGCTTGCCGCAGAATTGAGAGATCGAGAATATGTGAATACCCGTACCTTAGTTTCCCCCTACCGTTGCGCAGAAAGCTTTTGGAAGTTTTGGAGAGTGTGGTAGATAACTGACAGTTTTTATATTGGATAATATATTATAGTCTACACTCTACTCGAAGTTGAGCATGGCTACTGTTGTACCTATGTCATTATAAAAATATTAGTTATATTTACCTTTAAAATTATGTACCTACTTATCGAAGAGTATCTACCGATGTTTCCCACAGGTGAGTATTCATTGACCTGGCACGTGTATCAGATTCATTACCTACAAAAAGAATATTGTTTACTTGCGCGACTGATGAATTTCTAATTTTTAATCATTATATATTTTTTTAATCTTTACCCTATTATTGTATACAAGTAATTATAAATAAAATATTATTTAAAACAAGCAGTTAAGTAAACTAGAAATTCAATCATATAGTTTTAATATCTAATTATTAAAAACCAATAAATACGTCTTAAGTATCTACAGGAAGAGTTTTTTCTCATTCTATTCTGACTAGATAATGATTTTTTAATTAAGTACCACCTTTAAAATGCACGTTTATTACATCGATCGGCCGCCTGGTCATTACGCGCCAGGTGCGTCTTCAGCGTCCAAAGTATTAAATGATTCAAAAGTAGGCTACAAGTAGGTCGTCGTAAATATCAATTTTTACCTAAAACTTACTACTTATACTAACTAACTTATCTGAAAATTTTAATAACGAATTAATCTTATGATCTATCACCTACTAACAGAGCCGAATAAAACCATAATTTTTAATTTAAATGTTTTTCAAGGAAGTCACTATGTCGAGGTGGAAGACGATATCCGAAGTGGTTTTCTCGGGAGATTATTAGAGACATTAGAGTCAAACACTATTATCATACAGCCTGGAAGGCTAAGCATGGTCAGCATGACTATGAAATGTTTAGCCTTTATCGTATGAGAGTGAGACAAGCTGTTCGGCTGGCCTATCGAACATATATGGAATCGGTAAAGGATTGCATTCGCGAAAATCCTAAATCGTTTTGGGATTATATAAAATCATGAAGAAAGGATGGTGGATTTGCCAATTCGATGACTTGGAAGGGCAAAGAAGTGACTTGACATAGAATGGCAGAAGCATTTGCTGGTCGTTTCAGGTCCGTCTACGCAAGTAGTACTCCAAATCTGGATGTCGCCTCAACGTCAAGAAAACGATCGTGCGGTGCCCAATCCGTTGACATCTTCCCAATTGATGAAGGTGACGTGTTTAGATTTATTAAAAAAACTTAAGAATACTCGCTCTTTGGGACCGGATAACGTCCCTACATTTTTTTTAAAGGGGTGTGTTGATTTTGTCAAAGGCCCACTTGCATATATATATATAATCTTACAATGGAGACAGGTATCTTTCCGGAAATATGGAAGATGTCGAAGGTGACTCCAATTTATAAGAGTGGTACAGAGTCGTCAGTAGAAAACTACAGGCCAGTAGCTGTTCTCTCTGCACCAGCAAAAGTTCTGGAGATGATCATGCACAGCATGATTTCTCCAAAAATTGAGTCATTTATAATTAATGAACAGCATGGATTTAGAGCAGGCCGATCAACGGAAACCAACCTGATGGTATTCACTGATTATGTGTCGTCAGTACTAGATAGAGGCAGCTAGGTTGACTGTTCTTACAATGATTTCTCGAAGGCATTTGACAGAGTCGATCAGGATATTCTAATGGAAAAACTCCAACTTATTGGATTGTCGGATCGATTTTTGAAGCTATTCGGGAGTTATTTTAGGAACCGTCAACAATACGTTTCGTACGGCCTTTATCAGTCACAGACCTTTTACACATTTTCTGGTGTCCCCCAGGGCTCAAACTTAGGGCCATTGCTGTTCACGATTTTCATAAATGACATAGCATTGGTAATTAAAAATGCTATGTTTTTGTTGTTTGCTGACGACTTGAAACTCTTCATGGAAGTTGTCACCTTGGACGATTGTCGTCAACTCCAACTTGATATAGATAATATATTAGATTGGGGCAGGCGTAACAAACTGGACTTCAATATTTTTTTTTTTTTTTTTTCTAGATGCCTTTATGGATACCTCGCATTTACTATCGAGGTTTCTTAAGGACTTTGGCACGCAAACTACTCTACTTGATGCTAGGACTTCAATATTGATAAATGCAATGTTTTATCGTTTACTAAAGCTTCACGAGTATTGTTTTTCCAGTACTCGATGCATGGCAAAGTTCTCTCGCGAATATCATCTGTAAGAGATCTTGAAATTACGTTTGACGGTAAACTGACGTTTAGTGGTCATATAGATACCATTTGTAAAAAGGCGCTAAAGATGTTGGGCTTTGTCTTGCGTACTTCCCGGGTCTTTTCGGATGTTACGGTACTAAAAATTCTCTATAACTCCTTAGTTAGAAGCAGACTTGAGAGTGGGTCTGTCGTTTGGGCCCCGCATCAGTTGAAGTACGGCCTTATGGTGGAGAGAGTCCAAAAGAAATTTTTAAGACTCCTTTACTTTCGGCTGTATGGATATTATCCGTGGCTCTATCCGACTGATTTTCTCTTAGGGATGCTTACATACTGTAGCTTAAAATTTAGAAGGGATCTTTATTTAGCTACATATTTTTTCAGACTTATACGCGGCGTAAATGTGAACTCTGCTATTCTTGGTGGTGTTGGCTTGTGTGTCTCTGATATTTACCTTAGGAATCGAGGGCATCCGTTGTTTGTTCTCCCACGGTGCAGAACTAACCTGCCATTAGTAATGCCAATTGGGAGGGCAATAACCATGTTTAATGAAATCGCTTCGGATATTGATATATTCCACTTACGTGAGGGTGAATTTAGGTGGTCGTTGTTTTTTAAATTCTTAAAATAGGGTCTGCTTAACTCATCCGTTGTACTTCCTTGTACCTTTATACTTAATATTTTTTGTATTTACACATTTATACTGTACATAAAACTGTTTTAATAATATTTTTCTGTTTCTAAATGTCATGTTGTGAACGTCTTAAACTTATAATTTTTAATGTCCACAATATGTAAAATAAATAAATAAATTGAAATTGAATAAATAAATTGAAATAATTCATAGTCAATAGACTACTCTATACACTGGAGAAGAATCATAATATTATGACCAACAATAATAATATTATGATTATAAACTATAGCGTGCATTTTTGAAGCAAGTATTAATAGACAATTTTCTATTTGTTTATATAATAAACTTCCATTTAATATAAAAAACATACACAATTCTGAAAAACTCATGAGAAAATATAGCCAATAGAAAAAATATTTTCCGAAAAAAGTAAGACACTCGGCTGGAATCAAACCTGCATCTCTTGGGCTTCGCGTCCTGTGCATTACCACTATGCTACGATTACCATGCTTAATTGCAACAAACTTTAACTAGTTGCCTTTAATATATAATTTAAGCTCATAAGCGCTCTCCAAATTTTTATTTACGGTAGGCCAGTGGTCGGCAAACTCATTAGTCAACAGAGCCAAATATTAACAGTACAACGATTGAGATTTCATTTGAGAGCAAAATTTCTTAAATTTAAATTATACATTATGTATGTACACTGTTAACTTGATATCATTCTTAAGAGCATACTTCAGTGAAGCCGCAAATAATTTTCAACTATAGGTGCGACGAAATTTCGGACTGGCTGGCAATCGGAGAGCGAAAGTTGACCTATGAACACGTCAATTTGTTTTGTGATGGCGTTGGGAGAATTAATTCTTAAATCGTGTAAAGATGACTAAAAAACGTTACCCATTTACTTGAAAAAGAAAACATGTCAATGAATATATTATTATTAGTAATAATAGAACAATAAACATAACATTAAATGGATGCATGTAATGTTTTGTTCTGCACGCGTCATTTGCACAATCTTTGCGTCGCGTAGTCACGATCGTTTTAGACCGTGCCGCAGCTGAAGTATAGCCTTAATATGTATTAATATGTGTATTAATATGTATTAATAAATACTTATTTTTGTACTTGATAGAAATACTGAATAAATATTATAGAATACTGAAATGTCATTTTGATATTTCATATTAATTTCCATAGTAACGCACGTATATATTAATAATTTAGTTGCTAGGACCCCCTTAGCAACCAATATATTTTTTCCGACCATGTCCGATCATGATAGGATCATATGGGCCTCCACAGAATAGAGGTTTGTATTAACAGATTTTGTTTTTTACGAGAAATGGATGTCAGCCACTTGCCAACCTATTAGGTCCATACCATGACTCACACACAAATTCAAAAACAATATGTGTAGGTACTTGCCAGACCCAGGATTTGAACCTGGGACCCGCAGCGTGATAGTCCAACGCTTAAGCCGCGCGGCCACCGTGGGTGTAAACCAATAATAGTGAGTAGTAAATATTACTTTTAACGAATTTTTTCCGAAACATACGAAATTAACTGAAAATGAATTCAATTTTGGTTAAAGATGGCCAAAAGTATTAAAAGAGTGCGTTGTCGTTGTATTCTGATATATTCTGAAGTTTCAAATGTCTAGCTAGTCGGGAAGTTAGTTGAAAATCTTCAATCGTCCAATACAAATCTTGGACAAACAAGAAAAAATTTGTACTGGACACACAAGAAAAAATCTGTACCGGACAAACAAGAATACGAGCTTATAAAACGTGGTAAAATGCAGCATGACTAAAGTAACACTATTTTTAATATGTTGTCATAGTTTTAATAATGTGAAGCTAAAAATCATTTTACTCCACCGGGTGTACAAAATGGCATACCATATAAATATTTGTCAAAAATAGAAAAAGGGTATAATTTTAAATAAAAATGACATATGTTACGAAGAACAAATTTCGCAGAAAAATATTTTTGATTTTTTACCAGCACAATAAACATGAGCCCATTTTTCACAGTTCATGCATCTTGGCCAAGTTTCTCCAGGTTCAGATCTTTTGTACATCTCAGTGTCCGTCCACAATAAGTAGGACATTCTCATTTGGTGTGGCTTTTACATATTTTTGAAAATGATCCAGCCATTTGCCAAATAATGGCCTGGTCATCTATACCCAGTACAGTGACACACTATGCTGTTTTACCCTACCATAGTGTTTGCCATTTTACCCCAATCAGCGGACTTTGAAAATTCATTAAAAATGTAGTTTATACTTCAGTAGTTGTAATAAATTTACATCGAACATGAACACTAATACGAAAGCTGCTTTTTATAATATGTATATTTTATAATATAAAATACGTGACAAGCTGCAAAAATATTCGTATGGTTCAAAAATCTTTCCACTTTGCATGACCTTCTTGTAGGTACAGCTTTTTTGGGTGAACTAAATATAGCTGAGTATTTAAATGACGTGTCATAGATAGTTCCTGAGCAAATTGCATCATGTTCGACCGCACCATTTCAGCAGTAGAGCAAAAGTTCATTTTGCCTTACTATGCCATTTTGTACACCTTTTTCCTAATTATCAGAATTTATCTCCCATGTTTAACCGGTTATTTCAAATAAATAAACGAGTCTGCGCAGACTTTATGCTGACTTGCTATATTACGAGTATAATACGATATCAATTATTTACCTATTGTCTCTCTCTAGCATAAACCACAAAAACGATGACTACATAGTACTCAAACTCCTCAAATCGTCGTCACCTACCTTCCTCGAAGTTACAGTAGGTACCTACCTATGATTTTGATCATGTTTGTTTGATCTTGTTGTTTATCGAGAGATTTGAAAAGGAACTTGAATATGTAGATACTCACCAAAGCACAGAAATAATAAAAAAGCGAATTGATGGTTTTTAAGAATATTATGGATTTTTTGCTTACTTTTCTTTTTTCAAAATTTCGAACTTATTACTTTATCCACTCTTTTGTCCGAATTATAGGAGGACAGATTTTTCTGGTATTGCAGCCACGACGAAATCACTTTGAAACGGTATTAGTGTCATTTTAAAGTAACGATACCAAAACTTAAATGAGTCGCATGCACTGTCAGAAGAATTTGACACCATTCTAAGTTTTATTTTATAACCTTCCCTAGTACGAGTGAGCGATTGCCAAAAATTAAAGTTTTTTTTATTAAACTAAAAGTTTACCTACGTATAAATGCAGGAATCATGCTATGCTTCGGGTTTTACACTCACTTTTTAAGAAACGCGCATATTTTTTTGTAATTCCAATATAATTTAATAACTTTGTTACTAGTTTTATCTATTCAGACAGCTTCCTTTTAAATTTTCCGACGAATCGCTTGCGACATTTGCGTCAAAGAAACGCGCTGCTGGAGGAGAATACTATTATATTTGCACTCTATATGTATCAAGGGGCATCACCCCCTGCTCCAATCGGGCCTCGCACTTGATAGAACCGGTCCTAAAAGTGTGGATATTATGTTTTATCGTTTTCCATGAACCTACAATGATTTATCAATCGTAGCGGAAAAAAAACATTACATATTATCTAAATACACATAGCAAAAAATGTAGGTATAATACAATAAAAACTAATCACACCATCAATACTTAAAAAATATTAATTACTACTCTCATTACGTGCGATGATTGGTGGTGTCATTTTGTAAATTATACTGTGAAATTTATATTCAATCATAACAGTAGTTACGTAATATAGGCTATAAAATTATAGGTAGGTACAATTTGTAAAATTACTAAAAGTAGTAAATATTAAATTAGTAAAATTACTACGTATCTATAATGACGTTATAGTTATAATTCAATTTTTATAGTATCGACTCAGGGTACTTAATAGTATTTTCAATTTGAATTATATTTCTTTGAGTCACGTGTGACATGACAACCGATATGATTTGACTGGCCGATGGATTTGGCCCAAAATTATTAATTTGATTTCACGTTTCTCCATCGTATACATATTATATAGGAACAAATAATATCTTTAATATGTATGTTACTGTTTTTAATTGCGTTTTATGTATTTATCATTTATCAAATCTGTTTTTTACCGACTTCTACTTCTTTTGAAATGATGTCTTAGTCCAAGAGTCTAGACCCAGTCAATACCGACTGATCACAAAAACATAATCACTGTGGTGAAAACACTGAGTTATGACACAGTATATCTACACACATCAATAACACCTGGTTGATACGCGAGTGTGAGTGGTTCTCATGTCATTGCCATTGTATTTCAGTTTAGATTTCGAAAACCACGAAATATAATAGGCGGAATTTATTTTTAGTGACCTGGATAAAAAAAATGGTACCTACACACGCAAAAAATTGAAAAACATCCTACTCTATTTGAAACAATACTCATGTAAAAGTGTGACGTTAAAATCGCCCAGGTACTCGTTACGATATTGAATAACAATCCACTATGGCAGCTCAAAGCAATAACTGTGTATTGATTAGGGATTCCAATCCCGGGATCCCTAGCTATTTTCGATACCTATGAATCCCAGGATTGATAAACATAATCCCGGGATTTCGGGATTAATTTTTTTATCAATTTTTATGGAACATAAAATAAAAGCGAAAATATAACAGAAAAATACTTTTAATAAAAAATAACTACATTAGAAATAAACTGAGTTTGAATGAAGTTTGATTTATACCCATGTATGAGTTGCCGATTCATTTTATTTTTTCACATAAATTATTAAAAATGAGAAAGATTGGGAAAAAAACAATGCTTCGCACGTTATCTACTATACATAATATTTACCTACGTAAACACAAAATAAAATAATAAAATTACTATATGCACGTGAAGCTTACAAAAACAAATCAAAAACATATCCCCCATTCTAATATGTTTCACTAACAAATCAATACCGAGTTCAATGTTAGAATTTTATTGGTGATTCGCAGGAAATCTTTCAGTTTCCTTTGAAAGGCATGGTGAAAATTCTGGTACCTTATATTATTGCAAAGGGAATTATGGTTACCAATGGTGCTTTTGCAATATGCGAATATTTTTGCTGTTGCCTTGTACAAAATTCTGAAATATTGTTTTCATTAAATTTTATTTCAAGCGAATTATCTGATCTGATATCGACTAATAATAATTATTCTTGAGCCTACCCACGTAATATGATCATATTTTAAGGATACAGTAAATGGCGTTCTTATCCGATTGTACTTTTGGTCCTAATTCAATTTTGTATGACAATGATTTTAGAATGATAGAGCGTAGTAAACCTAAATCAAAAGTCAATACCTATTTACCCCCCCTATGAATCATGTGCAGAAGAAGATCGGAGGTTGGTATTTTACAACTGGCAATATTATAACCTGATGGTCTTCTTATAAACCAAGCAAAACATACTGATTTAAAACACCTACTCCAATACCTGAGAATCCTAACCATTCTTTCAGAGATACTGAAAGGCTGAAGCTCACACCAAGGAAATGATAAAAGGATGTTTATAGATGTGTAGCTTTTCTTTTATTTAACTATAGTTTATACCTAGCTACTGTTTAATTTCTTCTTGAAAAATGTTGAAATTATTGGGTACATCGTTATGTAGGTACCTACTATGATTTTTCCATATATTTGAATAAAGTAGTACGACAATGACCCGCAAACACATTAATTTGTCTTTTATTTTATACTTTTAAAGTTATTAATTTCTCTTGAAATAAAAACTTTCAATAAGTGGGTATACTTATCTTAAAATAAAAAGAATTTTCAAAATAATGTATGTAACTTGATCTACTTGTATTCTTACACATAAAACATGATTTTTTTTAAAACTTCATCATCTTGAAAATCATAATATATTTTGGAAAACCCAATACTATATTGATTATTGCTTATTTTATTACACTTAGTTAATCAGAAACTTTTCAAAAAAATATATAGGTAGGTACTTAAATTAATTTTTCTTCTTGTTGTGCCATCCCCTAGCGGAGGTCGGCCACCAACAAGGCGATCTTAGATTTGTCATCTGCTATCCGGAACAGTTCAGTGGAGCTGCACTCGTACTAATCACGGAGGTTCTTAAGCCATTAAATTTGGCGCCGTCCTCTGCTTCGCTTACCATTGATCTTTCCTTGAATAATAAGTTGGGGAATGCTGTACTTTTGTCCTCTCACAATCTGAGGTACTGTAGTTTACTGGTTTCGATACTACGCAAAACTTCTCGGTCCTTCCCAATTCGATTGAGAACTTCAACATTTGTCACCCGGTCAGTCCAAGGAATTTTGAGGATGCGTCTATACAGCGACATCTCGAAAGCTTTAAGTCTCCGTGACATCTCTTGGTTTACGTCCATATTTCCATACCATAGAAAAGAATTGAGAGAACATAACAACGTACCATACCCAGTGTCAGACTTAGGTTAAGGTCTCGATTACTAAGGAGGCATCTCATTTTGAGAAAGGCACTCCTTGCGATCTCAATTCTAGTTTTTATTTCCTAATACTGGTCCCATTTCTCATTGACCCATGTAGGTCTAAATATTTATAATGGGTCACACGTTCAATTCGTTGACTGTTAATAACAAAACTTGTGTTGGTGTCTGGTGTCGCTATTTTTGACACTAGTAATAGTTTTGTTTTCTTGAGGTTCATTTTTAAACCATACGAAGTACAGACCTCATTCACCTTTTCTACCATCTGATGTAAACTCTTTAAGCTATCAGCAATCAGCACAGTATCATCGGCATATCGTATATTGTTAATAAGTTTCCTATTAACCAAAATACCCACCGATTCACCTTGTAAGGCTTCCTTGAAAATACCTTCTGAGGAGGTACAGGTAAATAGCAGAGGTGACAATATACACCGCGATGAATTTTTACCTCTCCGATGATTTCGTTTTCGATCTTAATATTTGCTGTTTGTTTCCAATATAGGCTAGCTATCAGTTGAATGTCTCTTACATCGATGCTTAGTATTAGCTTAGTATGCTTTACAGTAGGTATCGAACGCTTTCTGGTAATCGATAAAACACATATAAACATCAACATTAACATCTAGGCATCTTGGCACTAGAACATTCAAGCTGAAAAGTGCTTCGCGAGTGCTCAAACCACTTCTGAAGCCAAATTGTGTGTCATCCATGTCTTCTTCGCATTTTCGAAAAATCCTATTATAAATAATTTTTAATAAAACTTTTAACATGTGGCTCATCAAACTAATTGTTCTAAGCTCACTGCACTCCGTTGCATTCGCCTTTTTTGGTAGAGTGATGAATGTCGATTTCAACCAATTATCGGGAATTATGCCCTTTCGCAAAGTTAATTAATGGTAGACAAAAACGTTCAAAGCTATTCCACTTGTATTTTCAACCCTCCAATTACTTACACGCGTTATTCTCAAGTATATGTCTAGGAACGCGCTAGGGGTTCGAGTGTTAGGGGTTCGAAACAACCGGGAGACAGGACTGAAGGGGTGGCAAAAGTCCGATAAAAATATTTAAATTGTTTTATTGAAAACATATATATTTATATAAGTATTCAACTACATAAAGAGAATTTTATAATGAAATATATGCAGTACCTGCACACGTTGCCTACCTTTGAAAAGGGGCACTTATTACAGGGTAAGAGTCAGAGCAGATTATACAAAATATATTACCGGCATATTATATTCTTATTTAGGACTTTAAAACCTCCAATTGATGACTAATGAATCACAGATTGTGTACAAACATATGGAAAAGCATTCTTCAGCAAGTCTCGATAGGATGGGTAAGTGATATAATTATGGCCCCCCACAAGGAGGGGCTAACAGGACTCTAGCCTAGATCCCCGGGCTCAGGAGGAGCCCGGCGTGGTGGGTCAACCAGATAAGTGAGATAAACACACATCACAAATTATAAATAAAAAAAAGTCGTCTGCGGCGCTGATTTACTTAAAATGTTATGGTTTGAAAACATATAGTCATGCGATGCAATTTTTGATGTGTGTGACGATACTCGACAAATCAATAATTCATTGGATGTATTAAAAATACTAAAAATTGCTAAAAATATACTAATTACTCTTAACTTTACCTCGAACATCATTTGGAAAACGTTACTGTAGACTCAGTAGACAGTTTAGAGCGCCATACTGCCTTTAATCATATTGATAGGTAGGGGGCTACCGGGGCTACGCTTCAGGGTGTGGTGGCTATATAACATAATAAGTAAAATGTCTCTGCAAAAATACATTTCTTTGTACGACAAAGGGCTCCGCTAGGTAATGGATATTCGCGGATAATAAAAAAAGTCAAAGGGCTCAATTTTTTTTTCAATTATTATTTTTTATATACTTATAGTGTCCTCAGAGACCGCAAACCGGGAACCACTGATCGAAATCCCGCGATCTATCGTAAAGCGTTTAATAAGTAGGTATTGTGAGGTCGGTGTTATTAAGTATTATCGAATAGGTACCTATTTCATAAAAAAGTAGTTATTTTCAAGTTACATTTAATACATTACGATAAGTACTTAACTAAAACTTGAGAGTTATATTCATAAAGTAAATTTACCTATGTTCTATTATACAAATGTAACATCGCAGCGTTAGACCTGTCTACCTGTCTGTTACAAACTGATTTCATTCGTTACTTTCTAGGACACAGGATACTTCATCCCATTTTCACTGCGGTATAACGAGCACATTTTACTTTTCAATTAATAACTGAAGTGGTTTTGAGCAAATACACTCTACGGATTACTTATGCTTTATAACCTATCCGCCTGCTATCCATTAGCAAAATGCAGGCTTAATTTATTTTTTATTCATTTAGACTCGTGAAATGAAACTGTTAGTTAAACTGGCCATATTGGCCTCTTCATTTACATACGCATTCATAAATAATATCTGTAGAAGTGGAAAGAAATTTTTCCATGTATACAAATTTGCTAGGATCAAAATATCGACAAAGATTCATTTTCGAAAATTTGAAGCATTATTTTATTATTTATCGTAATAAAGCGTTTTCTGTTTGTGAATAGATATTAAATTAAACTGTTGAAATATGTACTATCACTTCCCTCCATTTTGCGTGTGTGTGTGAATTTTTCAACTGTCACTTTTTGTTTTGTTTTCTGGTTTATCGTCTGCGTTTTAGGATTTGGAGGTAAATAATTGATACACCGGAATTATGATGGAAAGCGGCGAGTTTATTTACGTTAATATACTATATGGTTACATTTTTTAATAATTTTATTCTACGGAGGGCGAAATGTACGCGTCCTCGATTTAGCTGCTTGCAGCGTTCTGAGCGCCATTTTTTGGTTTTTTTCCAACGAGCGCCGTTGGCGAAAAAAAAGCGACGTTGCAACATCTCCAACGGTTATATTAAATTTACGGCATTGCCGGCTGGGCTCTTTTATTATTATTTAATTTCGTAATCAGCGCTTTATTATTTGCTGGCTTTGATACCGATTCGGGCGTCTCCAGATACACAAAGACATCCCCAAATGGGGACCATACGGGGGTGTCACAAGCGCACCTCTCCGGAAAGGCCCGAATGGGGATCGGGCCAACTAAGGGCTGATTACGATAGCGTGTGTAACTGGACAGTGCGGCGGCTTGATAAGGGGGGGTTGCATTTCTAGACGTTGAAGGATCGAAGCCCTCTCGGTACGTCGGCGGCTGGAGAGACTCGGATGCAGCACTGTAGCATAGTGGTTCGCGGTTCCCAGGCCTACCGTAAAGCTGCTGAGAGAGGAGGGCGTCGCGCCCAGCCCTCTCAACACCCTCGGACCGTCGGCAACCGGAGAGTTTCGGATGCAGCACTACGCCGCTTTGTGGGCGTAGTGGTTCGCGGCTCCCCATGTCTACCGTACGGGCGGATGCTGAGACAGGACGTCGCACCCAGCCTTCCCCACAGCGACCGTCCGAAAATCAGTCGATCCCTCACGAAAATGCATACCGGCGCATTACTCGACCCCCTTTTTTTTTCTCGCTTGCCCTGCCGCGGCTATCGAATTACACGCACTACACTGATATTATACTAATATAATATGCAGAAAACTTAATTTAATACTTAAAATGGCTTTAAAGTTCATAAAAATAATTTAAAAAAATATATCAGGGCCCGAAATGGACCGGAACGCCATTCTGCCTCATACAACCGCTCCGGGTTGTAAAATTTTCCACTTCGAGCACTGAAATAACTTATTATACATCGCTTCCAAACACAAAACACTTAAAACTAACTAATCTATGATGCTAATGGCTGAGGATGCTGCTTGGCTGCTTTCCGCTGATGGAGGCTGCTTTGCTCAGCTGAAGAAGGCCGCTTTGTAGCTCTCTTCATCATGGTGCATCTGGGCCAGGGCTGATTGCAAGACTCACAGACACGCTGCTGTTGACGAAGAGGGCTCAAGCGGCTGATGATGCAGGGCATTTGATGCCGTTTTCCCTCGTTGGAGCCAGGGTCTTGCCCGATACACTCGTCCGTGGGCCAAGTTCGCTGGCGGATGCAGTTGGTCGGGAGTACATCGGGAGCCATGACTTCGCAATCCGGGTGTTTCTGCTCTTTTCTTCACTGGCTTGGCTTTGGCAGCATCCTCTTTCTACTGCTTATTATTATACTTTTGTTGAGCGCCACCAGAGGCAAGCCTCTGGATGTTTCTTCCTCGCCGTTTCCTATTCCGGTGTTTGGATCTCAGGGTGTGTGTTCGTGTGAAAGAAATTCCACCTGCTTCTTGATTCCAGACGATCAAAATCAAGAAGCGTAGCCCCACGTTGGGCGCCACTTATCACTTCCCTCCATTTTGCGTGTGTGTGTGAATTTTTCAACTGTCACTTTTTGTTTTGTTTTCTGGTTTATCGTCTGCGTTTTAGGATTTGGAGGTAAATAATTGATACACCGGAATTATGATGGAAAGCGGCGAGTTTATTTACGTTAATATACTATATGGTTACATTTTTTAATAATTTTATTCTACGGAGGGCGAAATGTACGCGTCCTCGATTTAGCTGCTTGCAGCGTTCTGAGCGCCATTTTTTGGTTTTTTTCCAACGAGCGCCGTTGGCGAAAAAAAAGCGACGTTGCAACATCTCCAACGGTTATATTAAATTTACGGCATTGCCGGCTGGGCTCTTTTATTATTATTTAATTTCGTAATCAGCGCTTTATTATTTGCTGGCTTTGATACCGATTCGGGCGTCTCCAGATACACAAAGACATCCCCAAATGGGGACCATACGGGGGTGTCACAGTACCTATATGATTTATTGTAATGATTACTTAAATTTTAGCACCTATTTTTGTTTTTTAGCACATATTTTCCAATTATATCTACATATTTTAGGTACCTATTATTCATTGCTTAGCACCGAAAAATCCTAAGCCTATGCTTTCGTAGATAAAAGTTTTGTATTAGGTACACAAGAGGCGTATTTTTATCACTGATTTGAATGCAAAATACCATATTAGGTATGAATGCCCCAAAGAATGTCAATGTACTTACTTTATTTTTCCTTTCCCATTGCTCATATCTCTCCAACAGGTACGCTTCGACTCTTTCTATTCCATGTGCATGTCAAGAGTTTATAGAATTGTATGCCATTCATTGCCATGGTAAATAAATTGAGTAATGTATTTACATAGATTTTGAGACTATGTACATTTAGGGTATTTTAATTCAGCTCTGGTGCGACACTTGTGAAAATGAATATCACCATAAAGGCAGTTTCCACGGGTGATGGTCGCCGGCGAATTTACCACGAATTCATTTTTTAATTGCATATTGCATCAAAAGAGAGACAGGTAGGTACCTGCTCATTTAATTAAAAAAGATAATTTGATAATCTCTTGAGTACGATGCAGTTAACGGATCGAAATAATTTTAATTTTTAATGTAAAACGAGAATTTATTACAAACCCTAACTTGAGGTGAAAGCGATCAGGTGGGGTGAAGTACCTAGATTAGTATCTTATTATTTTGGAAAATAATTAATGCCATCTAACCATGATGGCTTGAAGTATTATCAGTAGTGGGATATGTTACTTTAATATGTTAATATGTTATAATTTAAATAATTAATTAGTTCGCGAACTGTGAGATAAAAAATCATCCCACTCGTGTGCTAAATATATAAATTATATTTTTTTAATTTGAAACTACTGAAAAAGGAAAGCCTAATAAAGGTAAGGTCTTCAAATCTGTCAGCTATTCACTGAATTATTTAATTCTCTATTAAGATGTTCTAAAATATTCCAATTGTTGCCGTTTTTGCGGTTAATCAGTGCGGGTGAAGGCGATCATGCCACGAAGCTATAAGAAACAGTTGGGACTGTGAATCAAAAGAAAATCTGAGATATGATAAAAAATATCTTGAAAATGCCATCAGAAAAATCAAAGTAGGAAAATATTGAAGAAGCATAGCAGAGCTGCTGAAATGTTTCGTATTCCGTATAATTATGTACAACATTAAATCAGCATGTCAATAATAAGACCACCATAAAATCGTCTGGCGGACAGCCTGTTTTGTCTATCGAAAAAAAACGCTAGTTGAAGGCCTTCTATTATGTAGTGAATAGGGATTCCCTCTATAAAGACAGGATATCAAACATATTGTGCAAAACTATTTAAATCAATCAGGTAGAACTGAGAAGAAGTTCAAAGATAATAGAACAGGCAATGATTGGCATATGAATTTTTTGAAGTGACATCAAATTTTAAAACAGCAAATGTCAGAGAATATAAAGAGGATAAGAGCTGCTGTGGATATAGATACATTAAACACATACTTCGATAACCTAGAGATATCTTTAATGAACCTTCCATGTCTTGAACACTCAAAAATCATTTAATTTTTATGAAATTACTTTTCTGTTCTTTTATAGTAAATTTACATATTTTTACCTATTTTAAATTTGTAATAAATAATAAATATCTTTAAAATGTGATTTCATAATCATTTTAACCCCACTAAATGTTTAAAGACGTATTATGGTATAAAATTAAGCGTAATGCCCCACTGATTGGGAAGAACTCCGAGGATTGTGGAAAACGAGGAGTTGAAGAGTCGGAGTCTTTGGAGCCATCAATGTGTTAATCTTGCCGATTTTTTGAATAATAAAATGCCTCATTCTTGTCAAATTTGGGATCACAGAGATTATCAATATAATTTTTTATCGTGAATATTTTACTAAAATTATCTCATCATAAATTATACTAATGGTTTTATAAATGCGTTAAAAATTAATAAATGTAAAAAATCTTAACACCACTGCACAATTATGTACCGAAATATGACTATATCCTAAAACATTAGAGCGAGAGGTTTAAAAGAATACTATTTTATGTAACAAAAATACTTTATGCAGTCATCAAATGTTTAAAATAAATATAAAGGATAATAAGGCTTTAAAATTATATAAATAGATTATCTACAACGTTTAAGGAGTGTCCAGGATCATGGTTTGAAAATACAATAAAAACTCAATTTTGACCTACGACGAGCATGTCCCCCCTTACCTTACATTAGAAAAAGATAATAATAGCAACTGTTACTGATACCCACATATTGAGATGTGATTTGAGATAATCAAACTTGTCAACTGCCGATGTATTCGATGCTTATAGTTATAAGCTTATAAGTGGGAAGAGTAGTGGCGCACCCAGGGGGGGGGCAAGGAGCCTTTCCCCCCCCCCCCCAAAAACATTGAAATTGAAAGCCAATAGATTAGACAAATAAAAACACGGCAAAAAAATGATTTGAGATTCTCCAGCACCCTCTAGAAAAATTTCTTAGATTTTAATTTCTAACACAAAAATTTCGAAACACTAATGTCGGGTTTTTTTGAAACTCAATCTCTAATGGAAATGTCAAAAAATTCTCAGTGTCCACCCGAATTCCGGAGTGGTGTACACCGAGTGCAATAGACAAAAGTCCGATAAACGAGAAATTAGGCTGTGTTCTGTTGGGTAGGTTGGTGTACCTATAAGTTAAATGCAATAATACTTTTTTTTTCATTTTCAATTAATATTTTTTAATTTTGCTATTAAAAAACCCAAAATCGACGATAAAAATTAGGCGAAAAGTACGACTACACCCACCACCATGGGCTGACAGGGCTACAGCCTGGGGGCCCGGGCTTAAGAGGGCCCGGCGTGGCGG
Organism: Rhyacophila brunnea; assembly: GCF_057557595.1. Taxonomy (NCBI): domain Eukaryota; kingdom Metazoa; phylum Arthropoda; class Insecta; order Trichoptera; family Rhyacophilidae; genus Rhyacophila; species Rhyacophila brunnea. The sequence continues at coordinate 863,071 of NW_028233361.1, forward strand.
CTCGTCTAATTGTGAGATAAACACACACCAGAAATTTGTTATATTATAAAAAAAATCGCATGTGGTGCTATACTACTTTATCAAAATTAACATAAAAAATATGAAGTATGATGAAAATTATTGAATAATTTACGTGTATCATTTTATATTAAAATTATTTTTAGTGTTTCTAGAAAAATAAAAATGGTTATTTATCTAATACCGAAGGCTCGAATGCTACTTGGCTACCACAAGAGGGGGTCGCGACCAGTGGTTCATAGTATGATAACGATCGATAATATGATATGAGGTCCGACAAATCAAGAATTCAAGGGAATTATTTAACAATATAGATAAATCCACGGAATACCATTTGGGAACACTACAGTAGAACATCACATTCCCCTTAACCCTGGTGATAGGTAAGGGGGCCCGCCAAACATTCATGATGTGGGGGCCATGCCCACCACAGTCGGTGGTGGTGTAAATTAATTTTTTCGGTGGAATTCAGCATACATATTGTGGCTCTAGACCAGTGGTTCTTAACCGGTGCACCGCTGGCTTGTTGCAAGTGCACCGCAAAAATAATGATAAAAGCAGAAAAATCCGCAAAATAGCGAAAACCGAAAAAGTCCTTCGTGAAATTATGAAAGCCGATGAAAGATCTAATGTGATTTCGATGTTGCCGAATTGATCGCACGCGTCTACCGTTGGCCTCACAGGTTTTCGTTTCATAAATGAAAACAAAATAGTGGATTAATATCTATGCTGCAAAGAACTCACCGAGCGTACGACATGACAAGATGTTTTTGAATCTATTTCTTCATATTTAGAAAAACCTAAAATATCATGGAGGAATTTGTATGGATGGTGCTCCGTCAATGTTAGGCTCATTTAAAGGATTTGTTACCCTCGCAAAGACAAGAAATCCTAACATTATATCTACGCACTGTTTTATTTACACAGGGAATCTATAGTTTCGAAAACATTACCGCAGTGCTAAAACCTGTACTAGACCAATATGGTAAATTTCATCAAATCCAGACCTTTAAAAACAGGCATTTTTAAAAAAGACTTTGCATTTCTATGGAAGCTAAGTACGAATGTTTGCCTTTTCATACTGGAGTGAGGTGGTTACAGTGGCGCACCCAGGGGGGGGGGGCAAGGGACCCTGACACCCCCAAACATGAAAATTATCAGAATGATTTTAACCATTGAAATTGAAAGCCAATAAACCTTTGGGCTTAGACAAATAAAAACACTGGCAAAAAAATGATTTGTAATTCTCCAGCACCCTTTTTAGAACAATTTCTTAGATTTTAATTTCTAACACAAAAATTTCGAAACACTAATGTCAGGTTTTTTTAGAAACCCAATCCCTAATGGAACTGTCAAAAAATTTTCGGTGCCCCCCCGAATCCCGGAGTGGTGTAGGTCATGGCTGGGGAGGGCTGACAGGGTTCTAGCCTGGGGGCCCGGCGTGTCGGGTTGGCCAGATAAGTGAGATACACACATCATAAATTAGCTTTAATAGTAAAAAAAGTCGCCTGCGGCGCTATTATACTTCATGGCCATGAACATTTTCAATTACTTATATAATTGTGCAATATATTTTTTGATTATTATGTGTCGATACTCGACAGCTCCATTATTAAAGTGGATGTATTGAAAATCGCCAATAATTCTTATGTATAAGTACCCTTAATATGAACTAAAACACAATTTGAAAAACGTTCATGTAGTGTTTCACACTGCCTTTAATCTTAGCGGTAGGTAGGGGGCCCGCCAAATATCCTAGCCTGAGGGCCCGTTTCAAGATGTAAGGACCATGGTGTAGGTACACCGAGTGCAATAGACAACGAGAAATTAGGCTGTCAAGAAGAAAAAGAGCCTATGGGACTAATTTACATTCTCCTCCTTGGGACCTCCCAATATTAAATCCTGGGTGCGCCACTGGTGAAGAGTACCTACCTGTAGTGGCGTTGATTTTTGGCGTTTTTTTATAAGAACGGCAACTTACCGTTTAATCGAAACGTCATAAAAATGTAATTGAACGATAAACAGAGAGAAAAATGCCATAAATCAGTGGCGGTTTTTCATGGCTGTCATTTTTCATCACAAAAGTATGAACAGCTTAAATCACTGTCTAAGTGTTAGTGTGAAAAATTCTGGCAACATTGAATATTGCTAAATTTTTAACACTCAAGAACACATGAATACGTGACACTGGTAGCATAAGTTTTATAAAGTTATTATTCAGGCGCCCAAATTTACTCTAGTATATATTATGTTGATTTATGAAATCAAAATCGTTGCATATACATCCGTCAATAGATATGTGTTATCCTAGGACAGTGGTCGGCGAACCGCGGCTTGCGAGTTACATGCGGCTCTTTGGCCCCTTGAGAAATTCCCTCTGCCCTATTTGACATGGCTACAAAGAAGAAGCGAAGTAAAACGGAAGACGAAAACCGTGAATTTAAAGTTGAATGATCCGAGACTTTCGCGTTTATTGAAAACTTAAATGGCCTACCGACCTATATTATTGTCAGGAGAAATTGGCGCTTTCAAATTTAGAGAGATACTTTACAACCAAGCACGCGTCATTTCGCACTAAATATCCTGTCGGTGATGCAAGGAAGAAAGCAGTTGAGGAACTTTAGAAAAGTCAAGAAAAATCAAGTTCTGAATTTTATTACTGAATACAAGCTTCCAATAATGTTAATATAGCAAGTTTTGTGGTAAGTAAAGAGATTTCTAGCGAGTAAATTGAAAAGTCGTCTTATAGATGAGAACTTGGAATCGTGCTTAAAATTAAAAACAACAACATAAAAACCTGACTTAACCAAACTTTCCAAGGAGATGCAAGACTATTATTCACATTGAGTGTTTGTCAGTCATTGTCATGACTTAATTTTATGGATACCTTACTTACCTAAAATTTAATTTTTATCAATACATACGATAATTATTACGTATGCTATCAAGTTTTATTCAGCGTGCCTATAGTTTAATTAAGGCTTAAAACTTTATCTAAAGTTTATTATGTTAATAAACAGTGTTTAAGAAATTCGGCTCTCAAAAGAAATCTCAATCGTTGTACTATTGATATTTGGCTCTGTTGACTAATGAGTTTGCCGACTACTGTCCTAGGACATAGATAGACGTAGGTAGTTATTAAAAAGTTTGAAGACAATACTACTTTATTATTATCACACCAGCTTATCAGTAGATACTAGATACTATTGTTTCCAATACATTTATCTGTAACCCTAATTTGCAGCTTTTATTTGCAAACTGCTGCACCCTGCGCAGTGACGTCCCTAGACAAAATGCCGCCTCTGGGCACGGCCATAATGCCGCCCCTTTTTGTATACAATATTTTTCAGCATCCGTGCTCGTGTCGTTTCCGGTCACCAAGGACGTTGAAGGGCAACGGAAGTTAACTAGACATCACGAACCCAAAAAAAACTACATTCATGTCAAACCTTTTATGTTAATTAATACATTTATTGTTTCCAACCAGTGAGCTGATTTTTTAAAAAAAAAAATATTTTTGTTGTTAAGTACTCAGCTTAGATAGCTATTTCAATATATACCAAATAATGTTTCTCCTCGATTTGCCGCCCTTCGAGTAACTGCCACCACCAATCGACGCTCAATCTGCCTACCCCCACGGGACGTCACTGACACTACACCCTATTATGGAGGCTTTTGATGTGAACCATTATAATTACTGTGAGTGTGGCCTATTCTAAATCCGGCTTGTTCTCTGAGTTGGTTTACGACTTACGTCAAACACAATTTCCGTGTAGATGGAGAATATGTTTGTGAAAACTTTGTACAGAAAAAAACTAAAAATATCCTATACTTATCGTATTGGTATTTTCCAGACAATAAACTAGGTACCTATCTACCTATATTATTTTTTTTGTCTTCTAGGTATAATTTAACAGAATTTTTACGTTAAACTAAATATATGTGTACATTTAAAAGACAACGCAACCCTAAAGCAACGACACGCTAATCGAGCAAGACTAACGTAATTTTGCATTTTTTTTTAATATCAGGTATTTAAAAAAAACAAAGAAAATCAGTGTGAATAATACCAATTTACCGAGGAAATACCAAATAAAATAGAGACTTAAATAGATCAATTATTCATTTACGACAATTTAAAAAACATTTTAAAACAAATTAGGATTTTGTAAATAAATACTGTTTTTTACAGGTCGAGCAAGTGGCTAACATCTATTTCACGTAAAACCAAAAAATATGAGAATAGTGATACACTCATTTAAAGTTTGTACAACTAATAGTTGAAAATTCTAATGCATGTTCACTCTAAATACAATACAACTCATTTAGTACTAACACCGCGACTAGCGCGTTTGGAGCAGTTGGCCATTCGATATAATTAACGTGTTATTTAAATGTGGTAATTAAAATATAATTAAAACTTCAGCAGTGATTGTGTTTTAACGGGTACCAGTGGCGAAAGGTGCCTGCTGAAGAAATAAAATCTGTGGTAGTAACACGACCTCAGAACGTTAACCCTCAGTCAACGCGTAGCATTTGGCAACGCAACCGTGCGGTTTGACCTCCTAGTCAACTCTTCTACTAAACAGAGTGTGTTGACGCCCTGACAAAGCTCAAATAAATACTTTACTTCTTATTAATGTAAATCCCATGATTTGCACTAACAGATCTACTGACCTCTCAGTGTGAACTATGGAGGAAATAAAAAAGGCCAAAAATAAAATAAGATCAGTCATAAGAATAATTATTAGTATGTGAACTTTGTTGTTGCTTTTATTATTAATGTATTTTATTCTTTGATTTATATACTTAAGTACATGTACTTGTATATAAGAGAGAAATCCAATTACATAATATAATTTGAATGTTAAAATTAAGATTTAATATGTAAGTTTATCTGATGTAGGTACCTAATTTCAATATGTATTTTGTCATTAATTCTGTGTTCATATTAATATTATGTGCGAAGTCTGGGTGAGGTAAAAATGCAACTCATTTCTTTAAGCACGTCAGTTAGTATGACGCAATTCTCAAAATCTTATAAAAGATTTATGAGATGATATAGGGCCTAGCCCGGGTGCTCCAACAAGCAATACACAAACGAACGGACGTCACGCAGTAAAATTTCAAGACTCAGAGCTGCACCGCGTTTTTCGAGAAAGCACTTTAGAGCAATTTTTTGTAAAATCGGAACCGATGAATCATAGGACGAACAGCATCTTGTGTAGTAAAAAGGATATTTTCCGCTTTTCGCCTAAACTTCCGCGTATAGCAGCGGTTTCCAACCTGGGAGGCGCGATCTATTGCCAGGGGAGGCGCCAAAATTTTTTAATAAATTAATTTTTATACCATAATATCTACAAATAAATAAAACTTCATATCTTAACGTAACAGTGAAAATTCAGTGCATGAATGTTTATTTTAATATATAATACATAATACATATATTTAAATCCTATTAAAAAATATTTGGAGCGGAGAAATTTAAAAATGGCGCTTTTGCAAACGCTCTGTTTCGGTAATGCACAAAACGACCGCTGGTTGCATGAAAACAATAACCTCAAATGTCACTCGTAGAGTCGTAGCTAAAGTGTCAACTGAATCGTGTAGGCAGGGTGTGATATTGTTTTTTTTTAAATTGTTTTTGACGTGATTTCTTTAATATAATATAATAATAAAATATTTTTCAGTGGAATGGATACATTTTTGAGTGGTTGTAAGAGAAAAGATGCTGATACTAGTGGGAATAAAACCGAAATAGAACAAGGAAGTAAAGCTCCCAAGAAAAGACAATACAGTTTATCCTATTTATCATTAGGATTCACTAGTGTTAGTATAGATGGCTTGGAAAAACCAATGTGTTTGTTGTGTTCGAAAGTTTTGGCTTCAGATACTCGTAGTATGAGACCAGTCAAATTAAAACGGCACCATGAAACTCTACATTCTGAATATGTTGATAAGCCCATAGAATTTTTTCAAAGAAAATTGGATGAGCTTAATAACCAAAAGCAAACGTTCAAAAAAATATTTTCTGTAACACCAAATGCATTATTATTGGCTTCGTACCATGTCTCCTACCGAATCGCAAAATGTAAGAAACCACATACAATAGGAGAAACTCTAATTTTACCAGCAGCTATTGATATGGTTCGAATAATGTTCGGCAAATCATATGCAAAACAGTTGCGACAAATTCCGCTTGCTGATAATACAGTCGGAAGAAAAATCAATGATATATCTGAAGATATTTGCGATCAATTAGTTTCTCGGATGCGTACTTCGAAATTCGCTATACAAGTAGATGAGGCGACTGATATAGCTAAAGATTCCCATTTAATTGCATATGTTCGATATGCCCATTCCTGGAAGGACCACATCCATTGAAATTTTTAATATAATGGACAGTTTTTTTGAAGAAAACGACATAACGTGGAATAATTGCATAGGAATGTGTACTGACGGTGCTCACTCAATGTCCGGACACAAAGCAGGTCTTCAAGCATTAGTTAAAAAGAAAGCACCACATGCTATCTGGACGCACTGTATGCTTCATAGAGCAGCTCTAGTGTCAAAAAATATGAGCGAGGAACTTAACAACATTTTTACAAAAATTACAAAAATTATAAACTACATTAAGAACAGTCCGTTGAGATATAGGCTGTTTGCAAAGTTGTGTGTAGGTATGGAAGCTAATTATACCTCACTTCTGTATTATTGTAAAGTTCGCTGGCTATCTCGTGCAAAAGTGATTCAAAGGGTATTTGAACTCAAAGAAGAAATAGCAACCTTTCTCGAAGGAAATCACCATGAAGAGGCACATTTGTGGACGAACGATAATTTCCTTGTTAAGCTTGCCATTTGGTTGAAATTTTTGGAAAATTGAGCAGTCTGAATAAATCAATGCAGGGCAGGGATCACAAATGCATCCACTTGCTCAAAAAGACAAAGTAAAAGCTTTCATTAAAAAGTTGAATTTATGGAAGTCAAATTTACAAAAGAATGGGTTGGACATATTTTCACTGCTAAAAGATTTCTGGGCCACAGCCAATATTGAAACAAGCAGGAATCTTTTTATTGAACACTTGGATGGTTTAGTGCTGCATTTTTCAAATTATTTTAAAGACCTTGATTTCTCAAAGTTTTTGTGTGTACAGAATCCATTTATCGACAATGAAGATGACGAATTTGAGCTGGCAACCATTGAAAAGGAAAAGCTGATAGAATTATCATGCGATAGCCTACTAAAACAAAAGTTTCAAAATGAAACCTTAATTCAATTTTGGATGAATCTTAGCGGAGAGTATGAATATTATTTTGTATTACAAAGGAATGCAAGTGCTTCTACCGTTTGTAACGTCGTATTTATGCGAAACGGGCTTTTCGGCACTGGTTGCAATGAAAACCAAATATCCAGCTAGGTTAGTAGTCGAAAAAGAGCTACGAGTGGCACTCTCCACATTGCTCCCAAGATTTGATAAACTTTGTGCCAATAAACAACAACAACCCTCGCATTAAATTTTTATGTGATAGATGTAGTTGGTTTAAATGTTTAAAAATATTTTTTTGTAAAAAATAAATCTACACGTATGTGTATGTTATAGTTAAACCTTGTTATTATTCTGTTAATTGTAGTTTATAATAAAGTTTTTATTATTTAAAACGTTTCTATATTATTTAATCTATTAAAACAATAAAAGGTAAGGGAGGCGCGGAAAAAAAATTTCTTCGGGGAGGCGTAGTAGCATAAAGGTTGGAAACCGCTGGCGTATAGTGAAAAGTGTTTTTTAATTGAAGAATAAACATTACTGGAATAATAAAATCGAGACAATTTTAATAAAACCATTAAACAATGGTATAAGAACTGTAAATTCGGAAATAACTTCCACGAACTTGACAACAATAAATTTAAAAAGAAACTGTTAATTCTGCGTTTCAATTAGTAAATGATTAGTAAAAGTGTTCACCTATACCAGTGGTAGGCAAACTCATTAGTCAGCAGAGCCAAATATCAACAGTACAACGATTGAGATTTGTTTTGAGAGCCAAATTTCTTAAACTTTAACTATAAATGTAGGTATACTGCTTAATAACTTAACAAACTTTAATTAAAGCTTTAAGTCTTAATTCAACTATAGGTACACTAAATAAAACTTGATATTATACTTAATAATGATCTTATTTATTGAAAAAAAGTTTGGGTAAGTCAGGTTTGTATGTTGTTGTTTTTAATTTTAGACACGATTCCAGGTTCTCATCAATAAGACGACTTCTTGATTTACTCTTGATAAGGTTCATGCTTGAAAAAGATTTTTCGCATGAATATGCAGAACCGAAAAGGGAAAGAACAGCAAAATGCTAGTTTTTTCAACTGATCGTATGAGTCAGGAATACTATTTCAGATGTTAAAAATTATCATGTCTTCCTTCTCCAGGTCTTTTAAAGCAGACTACGTGTGCTGTAAACCATGTTCATATTTGTTTTTCTCCAATATGTCCATATTACCACAGAGACGCTCAAATTTAGAGCTCCATAATTCTTTATTTTTTAAATCCAGTAATTGCATTTCAAAGTTGTCAATGTCAACATTAAAGGGTGAAAAAATTAATTCTGTTACCGTAGCATTAAGAGTTTTTTTTAACAGAGACTAACGTCGCTTTGCTGTTTCTGAATTCCTGAAACCTGTTGAAAAAAGCTTCCCTCATATTTTAAAAAGTTTTTTTGAAATAGTAAATGTCAATATCAGAATAATTTTCTTGGCGATGTTTCAGCAAGCTTAAGATTCTTTTTTGAAATCTTGAGCAAAAAAGGATAATTTGTTTTCGAATGAAATAGCTTCTTCTAACATCGAAAAAAATGTGTTTCCTTCCCCCCTCAGTTTACGATTAAGCTGATTTAGATGAGACGTAACGTCTACCATGGAATAAAAATTTTGCATCAACTGATCGTCCGTTATTTATGGATAGTGAACACCCTTCTCAAGGAGAAATGCTTTAATTTCTGTTTATAAGGATGCGAAACTTTTTAAAACGTTTCCTCTTGATAATCAGCGTACTTTGTTATGCAGCAGAAGATCTGCGTACCTACTCACTCTCCATTTCAACTAAAAAATATTTAAAATTGGCGATGATTAGGAGCTTTAGCTATAATGGAGTTGATAATCTTAATCACAAATTCCATAGCTTTGCAAATTTCTCCTGGAAATGTCTGCGCACAAAGCGCTTATTGACGAATGATGCAATGGTAAGCAAGTATCTCAAAGCAAAAAATTAATAACTCTTTTTCTTACTCCGGTCATACTTTTCGCACTGTCTGTTGAAATTTACATCATTTTATCGAGTGGAATATGATGTTTTTCCATGCATTCAATTACAGCATTTGCAATATCCTCTCCAAGTGTTTAGTTTAGTTTAGCAAGCAGTTTAAGAAAATCTAAAATGGAAGAATTGAAAGCCACATTAGTTGCCTAACAATCTATAATATTTACTAAGTCCGTAACTAAATCAAGAGCTGCTACAATTATTGCTTCATTTAAGATTGCACATAATATACTTGCAATGTATAAAAAACCTTTTGACGACGGCATTGATTGTTAACATTGATTATTATTAATAAGTTTTGTTTTTCCTATATTGTTTTAAATTTGTAGTAGATTAGAAGTAGTAATAAACAGTAGTAGTATAATATTATTATGTTTTCTTTTACCTATTGTGCTGATTTTTTCAAAAAAAAGGTCATCGTCATAAAATGTGTGACTCGCCTAAAATTTTTAATTTGTTAATTTGCTCGAGATAGACTAAAGGTTGGGCACCACTGCAATAGAGTAACCAACGATCACCATTAATTTTAGTACCTTCTTGAATGTATTTTTAGTATCTTGGTCGTTTTTATGCAGAAATGTTAATATTTCACTATATTTGTATTACCTGAGAAAAGGTGCAAAAATTGAAAAAAAATTGATACGTGCAGAACGTATTTAACAGAAATATATTTCAAAATTGACAACAAAAACCAATATTGCGTCAACGGCGTTCAATTTTCATTCCATGTTCGAAGACGACAGCTTCTTTCTTGTAGGACAGGCATGGAGAATTAGAAAACATACATTTTAAATGAAAAGTAATTATTTTATTTTAGAATTATTGTGGTTGTTAGTAATTTTGGACACTCACAAACACCCAGGCTTTGAGAAAATCACATAAATATTGTGTCCTTGCCGGGAATCGAAGCCAGAACTCTCTGGTGGAAGACCAGCGCCTAACGCACTGCACCACGAGAGCCACCAATGTGAAACTATTATATTATATGCGCGTAGATTCGGAATATTCACTCTAAGCCAGCGGTTTCCAACCTGGGAGGCGCGATCTATTGCCAGGGGAGGCGCCAAAATTTTTGAATAAATTATTTTTTATACCATAATATCTACAAATAAATAAAAGTTCATATCTTAACGTAACAGTGAAAATTCAGTGCATGAATGTTTATTTTAATATATAATACATATATTTAAATCCTATTAAAAAAATATTTGGAGCGGAGAAATTTAAAAATGGCGCTTTTGCAAACGCTCTGTTTCGGTAATGCACAAAACGACCGCTGGTTGCATGAAAACAATAACCTCAAATTTAAATGTCACTCGTAGCTAAAGTGTCAAATGAAGCGTGTAGGCAGGGTGTGATATTTTTTTTAAATTGTTTTTGACGTGATTTCTTTAATATAATATAACAATAATACATGTCTCCACTTTTAAATGATTTCTACGCCAGATATATTGAAGCAAACAAAAATCTATTTCCTGAGTTCTTGGTTAGTTTGCTAATGCATTTTTCATATAATTTTATTAATAGTTCTTTTAAAATTGATTGTGGTAATAAACAAGCTCATTCGTCGCATGAAAAAAAATTAATTAAAAAATGAATTTGATATAAGTAAGTAGTAAAAACTTGTGTGTTAAAAAAGTGTCTGTATTATTTAATGAAATAAAGGGGGGGAGGCGCCAAGATTAGATTTTTTTTAAAGGGAGGCGTAGTAACATAAAGGTTGGAGACCATTGCTCTAAGCTGTTTTTCTGCTAGCGGCTGAATGATATCATTGTCGTGGGTCAGTATCTATCGATTTTTCTTTGGCTGGAAATTGTAGGTCAATGGCACAGGCTGTAACTAGGGATTGCAATACCGGTATTTCAAACCCGGTATTCATTTATTTATCGATACCGATATACCGAATTCAAAAATCAAAAATACCGGTATTTTCAGCGCTCAAAATGGAAAAGTTTACGAACCGGAGCGCTCGAAATTTTCTTAAGATATTAACATAGTTATCAAGTGTATTTTATAAAAATAAATGTGTTATGATTTTTGTTATATTGCCTATCTAGCTTAGACAGGTGAATATTTTTTTTCCACGAGACGGGGCGATAATTTTTCCGATTTTACGAACCGGAACGGCGCTCCGGTCCATTTCGAGCCCTGGCCGTATTTTCGGTATTAGGAAAGCACACACGTTTATCTTTTTCGCAAATGAATTAAATGAGGTGCTGGACGTAATCCCGAACGCCGAAATCCCAAAGGCCGAAATCCCGAATGCTGAAATCCTGAATGGCCGAAATCCCGAATGCTGAAATCCCGAATGGCCGAAATCCCGAAAGCCTAAATCCCGAAGGCCAAAATCCCGAATGCCGAAATCCCGAATGCTGACATCCCGAATGGCCGGAATCCCGAAGGCCGAAATCCCGAAAAATAAAAAAATACAAACAGTAATAATTGCGCAATCTTATCTTGAATTGCGCAACTTTTACAAGAGACACAGAAAACCATTTTTCGATTTTCGAGAGACAAAAATTCATTTTTCGAGAGACAAAAAGTATATTATTGATCTACAATCTAATCTAATTTGGGCAGTCAAATTTGTAAATATCGGAACGTCATCAATTTTTACAGAATGGAAAATCAGAATGCCGCATTGAAAACACAATACATATTAAAATTAATAATAAATAGCGTGCTAGATACATTTTTTCTGTATGCTTTGTAGTATTTTTAAGTAAAATAATACAATCCTTTCAAACCGTAGCCCCCAACATAAAGTTGCTTAGTAGAGAATCCGTCAACTTGTTCTGTTCTTCTATAACAGTTGTGGCGATTCCCATGGATATAAAAAAAAGATTTAAAGCTATTAAAATTCTTACTTCAAAGCTTATAGTATTATTTATTTATTTATAAAAAAAATATATTTAATACATAAGAAATTATTAATTCAACCGTTCACAACATGAAATATAGAATAAAAGAACAGGACAAATCAAGTTAATAGAAATATAAGACAAATAATTACAACATAAAAAGAACTTTTTATATACCACGTTTTTTAATTCTATTGAATAATAAATATAAACTTGACAATTCTATGTATTAATAAATACTTTTTCTTTTAATTTTTTTGATCAATTATCAACTTGAAAGAAAATGATCAAATGCGTAATAAAGAAAGCAATTATAAGAACTTTTCAAACATTTATTAATTGAATAACATAAATATGAGATTTTTAAAACTTATACTTGATGTTGATATGAAGTAAAAAACAAACCAACAACAAACAAGAAAGTGAGTTAATTCTTTTTTCAAAATCGTCGAACGCCGTTACGCAAAAGTGTATACATTGAATTCGATCGAAGCGCCACCTTGCGGATTTTTTTCGAACTAACTTTCCATACAAAACAGAATTAAATGAAAATGAATTCAATTCTGCTTAAAGATGGCTAAAAGTATTAAATGATCATCGTGTCATCGTGTTCATATTCTAAAAGTTTCAAATGTCTAGCTAGTCGGGAAGTTAGTTAAAAATCGATTGCAAGATTTTTACTGGACAAACAAGAATACGAGCTAACAAAAACGTGATAATAAAAATAATCTTATAGCAAAAAAAATAAACGATGAAAGAAAATTTTCTAAAAAAAATGAATTCTTGAAAAAAAAAATTTTTTAATAAACTATTTCTTTACACACAGACACAAGATTTCTTGTCACAAGATTATATAGAATATTACATTCTGAAATCTAGTGTCTTATTCGTTGAATAAAAGAAATAGTTTATTACAATTATTAGCAAGTCTAATTACGTTATAAAAATTAAATAATGGAGTAATCCGCGATGTCGGTTAGTAATTAAGAAATTAATTGATATCTACTCGTACCTTAATTTAATATACTAAAACCGATAGCCAACCTTATAACGCAATTCGATAAGTATTTCATGTAACAACTACTAGTTAAAATCGTCGTAATTATCTAAGGCGCGCGTAGTTTGTTTGGTAAAACATACTGGCGCGAATCCAGCAGATACAGGTTCAAGTCCTGTCGGGTGTCGTATTTCTTTTTCTACAAAACGATTTTTTCTAGTATGTATATGCAGGAGATGTTTTCAAAATATGTATAAGTATAAATAGAATTTAAGAAATAAAATACACTGCGTTCTTACTATGGTCTTTTTTATTTAAGAACTATATCTTAATCCCTAAATTGACATTGAAGTATTTTACTTTATGGTCTTCTCCAGAATGAAATTAATGATGATATGTTTAAGTAAAATCTTGAAATTAATAATATCATATTCGTAACGTTCGATAGTCCCGCACTGCTACAGACAATACTGTCGGTTATATACGGTGGTATCGGGATCAGACTGACAGAGAAATTAGCTGTCACGGCTTATACTCTCAATTCACTCTATCAAAAGCTGACCGCGGCTATATTCTCAACCATTGATTGGAAAAACGTATTTAGTTATCCATTGTAAAAGTGGTGTAATATCACGAATACCTATACCTGTACCAGAATAGTATTGATTAAAAAAGATTGGGACAATCCAATTATTGAAATTAGAAAGAAAACAAATTACTGTCTCCTCTTTAAACAATTTCCACGGAGACTGCTCGATGTATGGCAGTGAGTCGAGTCTTTGGCTAAATTCTCTTCCATATTCTACTCTCAGTACCCTTCTTAATGATGATGCATTATCCAATATTGATAAATGCAATGTTTTATCGTTTACTAAAGCCTCACGAGTATTGTTTTTCCAGTATTCGATGCATGTCAGAGTTCTCTCGCGAATATCATCTGTAAGAAATTTTGGAATTACGTTTGACAGTAAACTGACGCTTAGTGGTCATATAGATACCATTTTTAAAAAGGCGCTAAAGATGTTGGGCTTTGTCTTGCGTACTTCCCGGGTCTTTTCGGATGTTACGGTACTAAAAATTCTCTATAACTCCTTAGTTATAAGCAGACTTGAGAGTGGGTCTGTCGTTTGGGCCCCGCATCAGTTGCAGTACGGCCTTATGGTGGAGAGAGTCCAAAAATTTTTTTTAAGACTCCTTTACTTTCGGCTGTATGGATATTATCCATGGCTCTATCCGACTGATTTTCTCTTAGGGATGCTTACATACTGTAGCATAAAAATTAGAAGGGATCTTTATTTAGCTACATATTTTTTCAGACTTATACGCGGCGTACATGTGAACTCTGCCATTCTTAGTGGTGTTGGCTTGTGTGTCTCTGATAATTACTTTAGGAATCGAGGACATCCGTTGTTTGTTCTCCCACGGTGCAGAACTAACCTGCCATTAGTAATGCCAATTGGGAGGGCAATAAACATGTTTAATGAAATCGCTTTGGATATTAATATATTCCACTTACATGAGGGTGGATTTAGGTGGACGTTCTTTTATAAGTTTTTAAGATAGGGTATATCAAAGTTCACTCTGTGTGCTTCCATCTACTTTTATTTTGTTATTTACTTTATTTCTTTTCTTATTTTATTTCTTATTTTATAACTTATTGTATCACTAACTCACACTTCTCAATTTTAAAATCGAACAGCAATTTTAAAAAGACTTCCATCATTATAACGGTACAAATTTTATTAACCATGTTAAATAAAAATATAACATCTAACGATCCATTTTACACTGTTATCCAAGTCTATGTGGATAACAGGCACCGCTAGCTCAGGGTACTGGGTTTTCGCACTATCTCTCTGATGAGTTCCAATCCTCTCATGGAAAGGACCATCGGAATCAAATGGTATCCGATGGACATGTTTATCATAGCGTTGCAGCAGTTAATTGCGAGCATTGAAAACTCGCATCGAACTGGACGCCAAAGCCTTTTCTGTGAAAGAAAATAACGTAAAAGAACATAATAATATAGGATACAATTAAATTAAATGAAACACCGTGCTAATTTAACCTCACTGTATTTAATATGACATTGTAAATTAAAAGTCAATGATACTATATCGTAATAACAACTAATTACGAAAGTACATAAGGTCGGTACAACGCCGGAAGTGAAATCACCATCGTTCATAAACGACGATGTTATAATACATAAACGAATATTTACGTTACACAAAAGACGAACTAACGTCTGCAAACTAAGATATTTATACAATAAATCTTCAGCAACTTAACCTAGCTTAAACTAAATATCCGCATGTGAGTGAGGTTATAATTAAAACAAATACTTAAGATTAATTAATAATAAAAAAAATGAAATATATTTAAAACCGCATGGCGGGGAGATTCCGCCATGCGGGACTCGCTGAACCAACGTCTTCTTGTGTCAAAGCGTCGCTATAGGATTTGTTTCCCGAATATCCATTTTTGTCGAAATCGACATTTTATTGCAGTTCAATTTCTTTTATCGAACTCTTCCGAAATCATTTATAAAAACAATATATTTTTATCTAGGAACAGAGATATTTTTTTAAAAAACCCGAATACGCCATGTTAAGTTACAATTACTCCGTGGTGTTCTCCCGAATGTCCAACTATTCGTACCTGAATATCCAAGTTAATTTCGGTCGAAATATATCTCTGGCTGAGTGTTTATTTCCCGAATATGACTTTAGCCAATCAAACCGCGCTCATGCCGTGCATCTCGCTCCCACATTCACGCTGTCTAGCTCTAAAACAATCACGCCCACTTTCATATTTTTCCGCCGTCTGGAGACTTCTTTCAAATTTCGTCTTATTGATATTGTTTTTAACGTTACTATTATTTTAATAGTGAATTCATCAAATTTGAAGAGATCATTCATAGCTGATACATCACCAGTTTGCCCTGAACTTACAATAGAGTTGTGGAAGTGAGTATTTTAACCTAAATAACTGCATTTTGTTTTGATAAATGACACAAAATCCCAACGGTTATATGAATTCTACAGTATGACCCGGCAACTACTATGACGTAAAAAATAATTATTATTTCAAATTATTATTAAGGGGGGACATGCTCGTCGAAGGTTAAAATTGAGTTTTTATTGTATTTTCAAACCATGATCCTGGACACTCCTTAAACGTTGTAGATAATCTATTTATATAATTTTGAAGCCTTATTATCCTTCATAGTTATTTTAAACATTTGATGGCTGCATGAAGTATTTTTGTTACATTAAATAGTATTCTTTTAAACCTCTCGCTCTAATGTTTTAGAATATAGTCATATTTCGGTACATAACTGTGCAGTGGTGTTAAGATTTTTTACATTTATTAATTTTTAAACGCATTTATAAAACCATTAGCATAATTTATTATGAGATAATTTTTGTAAAATATTCACGATAAAAAATTATATTGATAATCTCTGTGATCCCAAATTTGACAAGAATTAGGCATTTTATTATTCAAAAAATCGGCAAGATTAACACATTTGAAGATGATTCTAAAGATAATTATTATAAGCTATGTTTTTGACCATTCAAGTGTGATAAACATCTTATGAATAATGATTGCTTTATAATAATTATTGACCTAAGAATAAGGTAGTGTTTTTTTGAAATACGCCATTTTTTTTGTCATTCCCCAGTGGTTAAGCTACAACATACGGCCGTAGCCATAAATTGACAAACTAAAATTGAAGTAAGGAGTAAAATGATATTGACGCGCGTGTTTGAACATGTACCGTTTAAAAAAAAATAAAAAAAAATTTGGTTAGGTACATGTTCAAATACGCGCGTTAACATAATTTTATTCCCTACTTTAATAAGAGTTTGTCAATTTATGGCTACGGCCGTATGTTGTAGCTTAACTACTAGGGAATGACAAAAGAAATGGCGTATTTCAAAAAAACACTACCTTATTCTTAGGTCAATAATTATTATAAAGCAATCATTATTCATAAAATGTTTATCACACTTGAATGGTAAAATACATAGCTTATAATAAGTATCTTTAGAATCATCTTCAAATGTGTTAATCTTGCCGATTTTTTGAATAATAAAATGCCTAATTCTTGTCAAATTTGGGATCACAGAGATTATCAAAATAATTTTTTATCGTGAATATTTTACAAAAATTATCTCGTAATAAATTATGCTAATGGTTTTATAAATGCGTTTAAAAATTAATAAATGTAAAAAAATCTTAACACCACTGCACAGTTATGTACCGAAATATGACTATATTCTAAAACATTAGAGCGAGAGGTTTAAAAGAATACTATTTTATGTAACAAAAATACTTTATGCAGTCATCAAATGTTTAAAATAACTATAAAGGATAATAAGGCTTCAAAATTATATAAATAGATTATCTACAACGTTTAAGGAGTGTCCAGGATCATGGTTTGAAAATACAATAAAAACTCAATTTTGACCTTCGACGAGCATGTACCCCCTTAAATTGTTTGTCTTTATTTTACTTTTAATCTAGGTATTTCTATGAAAATAAAGGCGATGCTATTATTTATTTTTGAATGCGCTGATAATTAATATTTTAATTTAATATGTATGTTAGTAACTATTTATTTGGTGGATATTATAAACTTAGGATATTGGTACCTACCTAATATTAGCAGCCAATGGTAATTAATTTATACATGCTATTATTTTGTGTTGTTGTTCCTTACAATAGTAAATATATAATATTTATTTGGTGGTTTGTAATAAGTTTAATTGTCAACTATAGAAATATATATATATATAATAATATACAAATATATATAAATAGATTTTTTTTTTTTTTGGAAATAGTATTAATATAAAATTGTTGGCAAGTACGAGTAAGTACCATCATAAAATATTGGAGAAATGACCGTGACGTCGGTTAGTAATTGAAGTAGTAGATACCTTATAATATATTTTATCAGAAGTGATTTAAAAAAAATATGTAAGTATGTTCAATTATTAGAATGGTACATTCTTAAATCTTGTGAAATATTCGTTCAATAAAAAAATAGTTAATTACTTAAAAACTATTTTATTACTTAATCCGAAAAAAAACCGAAAAAATCGATTGCCGCGTGTTATTATTACATACGAACTTGGGTAATTACGATCATTAAGTATTTAAATAGTAGAGGTAATTATTAACAATTATCGTGTAAATAAATATAACATTTGAGGCGCGTACTTTTTGACCACTCAGTAATCTGTGGGCCGTGCAGCAATACGCTACGGTCTTAAATCCCGAACGTCCATGTTTTGTCCCGAATATCCATTATTCTGAGAGATCGCTAAAAATTTCCCGAATATCCACAGTGAGTACTTGTAAATAAAACGCATTTTCTGTGCATTTAATGATTTATACCAGTATATTATTCTTGGAATCTATTCTTAGATAATGTTGCAATCATACAGTATAGAAAGAATGATTGATACATCTACTGATATTAAAATATACGACAGTGAAATTTGTTTTTCGTCTCCTGTAAAATTGACATTTGGTCTATTCGGGAAACAAATCCTATAGCGACGAAAGGTCAACCAGAAAAAAATTGGATTCGAGTGGGAATTGATCGGCCGACCATCGGTTGCCCCCACCACTTATCAAACCCGGCTGCTCGGAGTACCAACCGCAGGATTTTGTGTTGCCCGCGAGATAAAAACCTCTCTACTAATTAAAATTGTTAATTAGCCCGTAGGTGACGTCTGCAACGTCACAATACCCCATCAGTCGGGAGAAGTTGACGCCACAAGAGTCAATTTCTTTGTGACCACAGCATTTCTTGGGTCTTCTCATGGTGGACTGTCTCCTCTTGAACAAAGGAAGGGTGTCTCGTTTTCTTGGAAGCGGGTCCCTCAGTGGCGTAGGACAACCAACTGGGTTCGGTGGAAGTTTGATCCGGGTGAAAAGTTGTGGCGGGGCGAAGCAGTCGATCCGCTGATCCGAGAGTCTTCTGGATCCTTTTCTGGATGAGACTGCCTTGGCGCTCCTTGATTCCTTCTTGCCTCCTCAATTAACCTTGTGTTAAAACATTTGCTTTTTTAAATTTGCATTTTAACTTAACCTATTTATATATAATTAAATAAAACTAACATGACCATTCAGGAGTTTTCAGGCAGTTTTCAGCAATTTTCAGCAGTTTTCAGCAGGAGATTTCACTCTGAGAGTTCTCAAAAGTGAGGTGCTCACACAATATTGAGCATACAAGAAACTAATTGCGCATCCTCGAACAATGAGGGTTTACTAACACCTAAATACAATATTGCTTATGCTATTGTCACCTTGCGCTGGCCTTGTATGTGAACCCCTATTACTGAGTTTAAATCAATAATAATTTTCTTTTAAAACAAGAAATTAACAATATTGTTAAGCAAAAATATAGCTTTACAAAATCTGGGACATAATTCTCCCAAACAATTCCAAGAAATTCGGTCGATCGAACGACCAAATTGTTTCAGATGGCAGGCAGTCGGATCTATGTTCGCGCTTCAATCCGACTGCCTGAAAATATCATCGTACAACGGACGATAGAAATTCTCTCAGGCGAAAGTGTCGCCTCCAACAAAATATATTTTTAATCAACTATAAAAGTTCGTGCCCATGCACTAAATTGATTATTTGAGAGCAATGGCTCCCCGTCTTAGACTGTTATGCTTAAGCAAGCTACAACAAATCATGCTCGTTTGCTCGTGGAGCGACCTTTCCTTGGTATTGCGGCATGGGTGAAGCCCAAGCTTACCTTAAATCCTAATATTAAATACTGAAATATGCAAGATGTTGCTAACTCATCATGCTTTCTTACTGTTGCCTCCTAAGCAATAACAGTAAGAGGGGTTTGTTCTAGAGAAACACAAGAAATGTGATGCAGCTGAAGACGGTGGTCGCGGGCGACTCTCCCAAACCTTTCCCTGCAAAACTACAATACAATAAAATCCTGTTGCCACGTAGGCTTAAATATTTTATACATGAAAAGATACCTCCGATTAATCGCGTGGAAGCTTTATATTGTTATTTTAATCGCACGAATCTATACCCTATGAGCTGCAATCAGCGTTGTATGGTGGGGACTCCGACAGCAGCCCAGGCTCTTTCTTCGAGACTACGCTATTCCTGTGTGTGTGTGTGCTTACATGCTAATTTTTGCTCCGCCCTGAAAGCTACGGAACCCCTCCAGACAAGCTGCGAGTTCCTCGTGGGTCAATGATGCGTGCGCCACCCTGCCGCTGCTTAAAACTAACTTGCATACTGGGTGCGACGAGGTTACGCACGCCCTTCGACTGCCATGATGCTTACATATTCTACCGAGAGATTGGTCAGGTTTTCCACTGACGCGAGCCTCCTTCAGACTTGTATCTTAATTTAGGATAAAATTTTGCGATGTGTCGATTGACATCATCTTATTGCCCGATCTTTATGCTAAGCTGTTTTCTGAAATAAATGACGCTACAAGCCTCTAGAAAATGCAGGTTAGGCACCCCCGTTTGTTCAAGTCTCGTTGAACCAAACTTAGTTTACTATGCTATGTTAGAGATTGCATTTGGGACCTCTGCTCAGAGCTGCTGGTACGAAACCCCTCAAAATACCACAATCAACGAGTACTTGATGGTCTCAATCACTACAAAAAAACTAAAAAAAACACGACAAAATTCAGACCTAAGCACAGGACACCGCTTTTCCCAGCTGGGTCGTCTGTCAATCGCTTGCATGAACCAAACTTCAACGCCATGCACACGATTAGCAAATTACCAAGCATAATTCATAAGCATGAATCCCATTTCGTTGGATTTCGCACAACTGCAATTCTCTTAGCTTTACTATTATTAAAATAAAACAAATATCAAACTTGCGGTCATCTCCACTCACAAACCAGACTCCACCAGAGTTCTTGGCCAATGCAAGGCACTTCACTCTACGTGAGTCAGTAGATAATCAACCCATCCATTTTGAACTGGATGTATCAGACTTATCAAGATCTGACACGCACAACTGAGAGACTGTATGTCACCCTCAGTGGCTATGTAAGATGTGTCGCAAGGTAGCAACAGTTACACGTTTCTTATAAGGAAGAAACGGATATTCTTTTTCAGAAGTAACTGAAAACATCGTTTTGGAGGTCCACACACAAGCTCACCGCTTACAATAACTAGGTAACATTACAATTCAAAACACTTAGTTCTATTGGACTCGTGAACCACCGCTTCGAACTGCAGTGTGCCGAAGTCACCAGGAGGTGGAGCGTACAAATGCGGCTGGCATGCCGATGGTCACTTGCAGACAAACTCCTGTTGACCTCGACAGCAACTGCACTCCGCACGACGTCCCAGCATCAGACAACACGTACAATAGAATACAGCGACTGAAACTTAAAACAATTTTATGTATAAAAAGACAGTAAATGAACCTGCTTTACAACAATGTAGGTGATAAGTCTATCACGATCCTACATGAATTGAAATCAAATAGATTGTTTTCTTGTATTTGACAATTTAATCAAACATATTCTTCTATATTGCAAATAGATCAATGCATCTTGCATTTAAAAGCTTTGGCAATTGTTAACGAATTGACATGTCGTCGCTATAGGATTTGTTTCCCGAATATCCATTTTTGTCGAAATCGACATTTTAATGCAGTTCAATTTCTTTTATCGAACTCTACCGAAATCATTTATAAAAACGATATATTTTTATCTAGGAACAGAGATATTTTTTTAAAAAACCCGAATACGCCATGTTAAGTTACAATTACTCCGTGGTGTTCTCCCGAATATCCAACTATTCGTACCTGAATATCCAAGTTAATTTTGGTCGAAATATATCTCTGGCTGAGTGTTTATTTCCCGAATATGACTTTAGCCAATCAAACCGCGCTCACGCCGTGCATCTCGCTCCCACATTCACGTTGTCTAGCTCTAAAACAATCACGCCCACTTTCATATGTTTCGGCCGTCCGGAGACTTCTTTCAAATTTCGTCTTATTGATATTGTTTTTAACGTTACTATTGTTTTAATAGTGAATTCATCAAATTTGAAGAGATCATTCATAGCTGATACATCACCAGTTCGCCCTGAACTTACAGTAGAGTTGTGGAATTGACTATTTTAACCTAAATAACTGCATTTTGTTTTGATAAATGACACAAAATCCCAACGGTTATATGAATTCTACAGTATGACCCGGCAACTACTATGACGTAAAAAATAATTATTATTTCAAATTATTATTAATCAAACATTGTTTGTCTTTATTTTACTTTTAATCTAGGTATTTCTATGAAAATAAAGGCGATGCTATTATTTATTTTTGAATGCGCTGATAGTTAATTTAATTTAATAGGTATGTATGTTAGTAACTATTTATTTGGTGGATATTATATACTAAGGATATTGGTACCTACCTAATATTAGCAGCTAATGGTAATTAATTTATACATGCTATTATTTTGTGTTGTTATTCCTTACAATAGTAAATATATAATATTTATTTGGTGGTTTGTAATAAGTTTGATTGTCAATTATAGAAATATATAGATATAATAATATACAGATATATATAAATAGATTTTTTTTTTTTGGAAAAAGTATTAATATAAAATTGTTAGCAAGTACGAGTAAGTACCATCATAAAATATTGGAAAAATGACCGTGACGGCAGTTAATAATTGAAGTAGTAGATACCTTATAATATATTTTCTCAGAAGTTATTTTAAAAAAATATGTAAGTATGTTCAATTATTAGAATGGTACATTCTTAAATCTTGTGAATTATTCGTTCAATAAAAAAATAGTTAATTACTTAAAAACTATTTTATTACTTAATCCGAAAAAAAACCGAAAAAGCGATTACCGCATGTTATTATTACATACGAACTTGGGTAATTACGATCATTAAGTATTTAAATAGTAGAGGTAATTATTAACAATTATCGTGTAAATAAATATAACATTTGAGGCGCGTACTTTTTGACCACTCAGTAATCTGTGGGCCGTGCAGCAATACGCTACGGTTTTAAATCCCGAACGTCCATGTTTTGTCCCGAATATCCATTATTCTGAGAGAGCGCATAAAATTCCCCGAATATC
Organism: Rhyacophila brunnea; assembly: GCF_057557595.1. Lineage (NCBI taxonomy): Eukaryota > Metazoa > Arthropoda > Insecta > Trichoptera > Rhyacophilidae > Rhyacophila > Rhyacophila brunnea. The sequence continues at coordinate 886,391 of NW_028233361.1, forward strand.
CACAGTGAGTACTTGTAAATAAAACGCATTTTCTGTGCATTTAATGATTTATACCAGTATATTACTCTTGGAATCTATTCTTAGATAATTTTGCAATCATACAGTATTGAAAGAATGATTGATACATCTACTGATATTAAAATATACGACAATGAAATTTGTTTTTCGTCTCCTGTAAAATTGACATTTGGTCTATTCGGGAAACAAATCCTATAGTGACGATGTGTCAAAATACTTTCACAGTGACAGATTTTTATATAACATTTTTATATAACATTAAACTATTTGACTGCTTATTAATATAACATAAAGCTTAATCTTTAACATTGTGTGGTGCACTAGAAAGGCAGCACAAGTTAACCTAATGTAATACTAAATTAATTACACATTTTAATCTAACATGAAATTATATCACATTGATTATCACAGAAATGTAATGTTTGTACTTTCAAAAATATGTACTAACATGTCAAAATTTGCGTATGTCAGTTTGACACATAGCGCAAAAGAAAACGCTGGATGATATAATCATCTAGCATATGTGGTATCACATATCACCCCTTCAGTCGTGAAAAGATAAGCAGAAAAAGCGCTTATCTCACAGGAATACATTTGTCTTGCTTTTACAAATCAGAAATCAGCTGCGAATTGTGGCTGCGATGCCGATTTGCAAAGACAAGACACAAGACAACGGTACAAACTAAGTAGACCGGTCTATGGTGTATAAATGAAGCAATCGATGGTGTGAAAGAAAATTAAATCAGTGTTCGCGCACTGTGATTATGAAAATACACCACGATTACTCCGTTATAACTCGTCAGATGATTGGAATATTATACCAACCATGGACGTAAACAGCTGAATGCAGAAGCAATCTTGCATCCGCTGTCCACATGGAATCATTGAGTCAGCGCTCAAAATGGAAAAGTTTACGAACCGGAGCGCTCGACAAATTTTCTGAAGATATTTACATAGTCATAGAATCGTATGTGTATTTTATAAAAATAAGTGTGTCAGATTTCTATTCTATAGCCTATCTAGATCAGATGGTCAACATATTTTTTCCACGAGACGGAGCGATAATTTTACAAATTTCACGAGCCGCAACGGCGCTCCGGTGCGTTCCGTTCCATTTCGAGCCCTGCATTGAGTCGTGCAAACACATTGTTCTCACAGGGTTCTCAGGATTCTCACACAATGAGGTGTTCCACAATTATGGAACATACATGCTAAAGAGGAAGTAAGATAAAAAAAAAAAGCCTCCTTGATCGTAACTGAACGTCCAAGGACTCATGTCAAAATGATAACATTTTAGGGAGTGGAAATAATCAGTCAGTTGACTTAATATTTCTAAAGTCTATACTTAAGGAGTGACAAACACAAAATCCTTAAATAGTAGAAAATATGAACGGGCGTAGACCTAAGTCCTAACAAATTATAAGAATCCTCTTAGCATGTTAAACGGTATCCTGATGCGAATTGAAATGCAATCAGGAAAGCTACTGAATGACTTACACTGAAAGATCGTGTAAGCCTTTTTACTTTTGTAGGTTAAAAGAACTGTGCGGCCATTCTAAAATTGACCGCCAGACTAATAATAAGTCTTTAACTAGAGAAGAAGTTAAACTCGGCGTCTCAAATTGAACTATAACGCCTCTTGGAATTGTACCCAAGTGCTAACCTCTCTCTTTAAAACGAAACCACCCCAGCGCTCCATCTTTCTAGGACTTTAAAAAGTACCTAAACTAACATGTTGGAAAACGGAAGATCCCGAATCTCCCAACATCTCAATTCGTGTGAAAAAGTCGTGAACAGACGTTACTGGAAATTCTTAAAATTGAAAGGGCTTAACATCTCATAAATGTAACGCTTTCTAGGTCACCACATTAATAGTTAGATGAACAAACCACAGATCTAGCTGTGAATTTTTTTTTTAACTCTTAACTATCTAGTAGTATAACGAGTTATATTTTTAATTGAAATTGAATCTGAATCAATCACGAATCACAAATGAAATTAACTATGTATTAAAAATCATGACTCAATTTCAAATAAAATTGTCGCGGCACAGACGAACTAACAAAAAAAATATTTCGTGTTAGCCGGCTCGCACATCGCAACTCGCCTTGTGAGCCTGACGGCCATAAATCAAAGACTTCTGTGGTTGTATGCTACAACTCGCACATCTGCCTAGCGGCAAACGTCAAACGTGAAAAAGGAGAAGTCTCTCGTCTGCCATTTTTATTGTGTTGATTGTATGAACAAACGTCAAACGCTCACCGGGATGAGCGAGCAATGACAGTGTAGACAGAGACAGAAACAGAAATGGCCGATGGCCGCAAGCTGTGCGCTTGCGCGGAAGCGACATTCCCGAGATCGACATGCACGCTTTGGCCATTGCAACTAGATGAATGTCGCAGGGTCGCAGAGTTGCAGTTGCATCGGCCAATCTGCGAAGGTCCATTTGATAACGTTTGTTTCTTGGTTTACGATGACGTCACATCGACGAATTCGTCGTAAGACGCATGCGGCGAGTTCTGATGTGCGAGCCCTCTTACTGTCGTATGCATGAGATTCCCAAAAACCTTATAGGCTATATACTGCACGTTTGTATGCATGAGTAAAAACGTAATTAGCTGTTAAGTGACGTCACGAAGATGTGTCATGGTGTTCGTATTATAAAATTTCATTCCCCGATAAATAATTCAAAATTTTGAAATTGTAAATGTGTCTGAAAGTGTGCGAACGGTACCATATAAATTTGATAATTATACATGAATAATTATTATGAAATTTAAATAATTTATCAGCTATTTTATCACATGTATTTTATAATTATTCTACTGTACGAAAGGTTGTATTGCCAGTAAACTTTTCCATTTGGTGGCAACACTGAATACATTTGGTGGCAATACTGAATATTATTATGACTAACTTCACTTCAATTATTGAGATCTCAAAAGAGAATAAGAATAAATGACAGAAAATGCAAATGATTTAAGACAATAATATGTAATGATCTCTGTATAATATTATCATTTATACCAATCACCGTATGATACTATTGATGTTTCCAGTGTATTTGAGAGTTGTGCCTTGTTTATTACAGTTATCTTACAATAATTAACTAGGTAGGTATGTGGTACCGTAATATTTTGAAGAACGCAGAATGCTTACAATTGTATATTTTAATGCCAGATACAGCAGTAGATACATATTTTTGCGGTGGTTTAGCGGAGATATTTTATCGTAATCTTACGTAAGTCCATCTTATGTCTCCATGAGAAATATTGCAAGCGAAATAGGCGAAATAAGCGAGGCATTTTATCAGTTACCTACTATCTAGATTATAGACTAGGGATCAAAAGTATACGTATTTTGTAAACAGCACGACTAGGAACTGTTTTTAAAGTTCGCAAATGTTTTACAGAATCTACAAAACGAATAAGGGCCTCAACCAAATGTTTTTTGCAATGAATGCAAAATTAAAATGACATTTGAAAGTGACAGCTAGCTGAGGCAGCCATTTTTAATGGCGCGTGACGTCAGATCGCTTACGTCACAAAGAGTGTTATTAGCTATTCGATGGAAAATCGGTTAAATAGCTTATAAAGAATTTGGGAATCTCATACATACGGCCCTTAGCCTCTAATGCGTAACTGCAGTGTCAAGCGATGATCTGCGTGTTGATCGATATGTCACGTATTTTAAGTGAAAAACTAGAGCTGAGCGCCACCGAACAAGAAAAAAAATTTTGATGCGAAATTAATTTTAAAAACTATCAAATGATAATTAAGTATTAAACCACCCACTGGGAACGTAAACTATTCGGAACTCTAAGAAAACCTGACCCTCACTAGATGGAAATGGTGAAATAATTGAGAAAAAATTCTAGCGAAAATAAGCTATGAATTTGAAATTCCTGAAAACGGCACAAATTGTCACCGAATTACTTATCTTTGATTTGCGAGCGTGGTTTTTGTTTCTCTGCACGGGGTTCTATCGGTAACGTTCAACGTCTGCCATCAGCTTCGTGGAGATGTTTTCTGTGAATCTCCCATGTCCACGAGAAAGATTGCAGCGGAAATGAGCTCCAATTCTCGGAATGACGCCGCCACGTTCCAATATGTGAAGACCCTCTTCAAGCTTGAACCCGCAAATGCTGCCTCGAAATTTCGCCAACGCCCGTTTTCAATCAAACGAATCTAGCTACGACATTTGATTGAAAACAACAAAGCATTACACAATTCAACAATACATTTGAAAAGATGTGAAGGATGTACTTGATAAAGTTGGATTTGAAATTTTCGGATCTGAGCCGAATGCAAAATGGCCGTTTATCAAGCAACAAAATCCAACACACACTTTCCAACTTCACTTGGTCAAAATGAAAACCGCGTGGTTTTTCGAAAAAACAGTACGAAAAAAAGCATCCGCATTGTTTGAAAGGCACAAAAAAATGTTGATTTCGCGCCGTAATCGAGACATGCGCTCCGCTCATGCGAGTTGCTACAAATATCAAATATGAGCCACTCACAACGCAAAGCATTCAAAATGGGTGACACAGCATCCGACACAAAACATTGCTTCACACTGAGTTTAAGATACTTCATTATAACTAAAATAAAACTAGAGAGTTTCACATGTGGATAAAATAATGCCATTACATGTAAATACACAAATACTTTCACATGTGGATATAATAGTAAAATAACTGCAACAATATGATAAAATCTTACGATATATCTTCATCAGAGAGACCGCGTTAAAGCGCCAAATGTTAAATATTATAACATCTGGTGAATTCCAAAATGTTATGAAAAAAGCATCGAGAAAGTATTGTATCCCTGGTGGGGAATGTTTATCACATCGTTGCAGCAGTTAATTGCGAGCATTGAAAACTAAACTCGAACTGGACGCCAAAGCCTTTTCTGTGAAAGAAAATAACGTAAAAGAACATAATATTATAATATACAATTGAATTAAATGAAACACCGTGATAATTTAACCTCACTGTATTTAATATGACATTGTAAATTAAAAGTCAATGATACTATATCGTAATAACAACTAATTACGAAAGTACATAAGGTCGGTACAACGCCGAAGTGAAATCACCATCGTTCATAAACGACGATGTTTTAATACATAAACGAATATTTACGTTACACAAAAGACGAACTAACGTCTGCAAACTAAGATATTTATACAATAAATCCTCAGCAACGTAACCTAGCTTAAACTAAATATCCATATGTGAGTGAGGTTATAATTAAAACAAATACTTAAGATTAATTAATAATAAAAAAATGAAATATATTTACAACCGCATGGCGGGAGGATTCCGCCATGCGGGACTCGCTGAACCAACGTCTTCTTGCGTCAAAGGTCAACCGGAAAAAAATGGATTCGAGCGGGAATTGATCGGCCGACCATCAATTCCCCCCACCACTTATCAAACCCGGCTGCTCGGAGTACCAACCGCAGTATTTTGTGTTGCCCGCGAGAGGAAAACCTCTCTACTAATTAAAATTGTTAATTAGCCCGTAGGTGACGTCTGCAACGTCACAACCACAAATATTTTATCAAAATGAATCATTTTTAAATATCTTAAATATTATTTTTCACTTTGTGCTCCGAAAATGAAAAATGGTTTTTTGCTAGACAAACACAAACATAGACCCCTCCAAAGCAACCCACCCCGCACCACACTCGGTCTTAATCGAACGTATCACAGAGCCTTACGTTTGGATGTGAAACATCAGCAGTTTTTTATGCCTGGTAATGTCTCAGGAGCAGATATCTAAGACTGAGGTCACCACGCTCTCAACTGAGCTTTGACTGAGTTTACTAAGTTGACTTAATGTAATAAAAAGTAACATAGGAGAGAAAGGCACAGAGAACTAGCATAAAAGAAAATTAATTTAATTATAAATATACCTATTACCAAAACCAAGCGTGAATATGTGAAGAGAATGATCTTCACGTCCGCAATAAGACGCCGCATATTTTTAATACAGTGTAATTGACCTTTGTGGTGACTATGTCAGACGCCCCGAAGGGCTTAACAGCTGGTTGGAGCAACTTGAGCATCTCTTCCCTCTCGTAGAACATTCTCGGACATTCCCAGAGGATGCTATCAATTGAATCACCTTTATTTAAATGTGAACGTCGATAACATTCTCCAGAAATGTGAACCCTATCAACGCAGAATACAAACTAGGAGTCGAACCCTTGAAACGCAGCTCAAAAATACGTTACCTGGGTGTCATAATGGATAATAAGATGAATAAATGTTAACACACATTTCAACGAAACTATCAATAAAGCATTAAAATCACTAGGTTTTATTCTTCGGATTTCTAAACCATTAGAACACCTGAAGGTACCTTATGTCTCATGTGTTCGATCCGTAGTTGAGTTCGCTTCTGTTATGTGGAATCAACAGTACGTTACATACATAAACCGACTCGAAGGAGTACAACACCGATTTCGTAAGCACGTCAAATTTAAAGCTAACTGTTATGATTGTAGGTATAATGACAGAAACGACATAGTTAATTCTATTTCGACCACTGCATCTTTTATGGTACCTTCTTTGGAAAGTCGACGTTCTATATCAGATCAATATTTTCTTTTCAAAATTATCCATGGTTTTGTTGACTCGCCAAACCTACTCGAAAGTGTGGGTTTCCATTGCCCATCAAGATTTACGTGAAACCAAGCTTTGTACCATGTCAGTCGTAACGATTCTAATTATGCATAAAACTTTTTTATTCGGCGTTCTTGTTTAATTACAATATGTATTTCTCCGCCGTTGATCCTTTCAATAATTCACCTGTTTCGCTTAAATTTTGTGTGATAGACTTTAATCGAATTTAAAATGTGTGTTTTTTTCTTATCTTATTATTATCTTTTTCTGTTCTATCTTAGATTACTCATAATATTATGTATAAATTTCAATAATTCTTACAAACGCATACCTGCCTAATATATTTACATACTTAGGTACTTATATTTAAAAAATATTACTTTTTTTACTATAATTTTATTATTCTACATTTTTCCTCATTTTTTTATGTAATTACTTTATATTAATTTATGTTCTTCTTTTCTATCTTAGATTACTCATAATATTATATATAAATTTTAATAATTCTTACAAACGCATACCTACCTAATATATTTATATACTTTGGTACTTCTAATAAAAAAAAATTAGTTTTTATCTAAGTATAATTTTATTATTCTACATTTTTCCTCGTTTTTTTATGTAATTTCTTTATATTAATTTATGTTCTTCTTTTATATCTTAGAGAACTCATAATATTATGTATAAATTTCAATAATTCTTACAAACGCATACCTACCTAATATATTTATATACTTTGGTACTTCTAATAAAAAAAAATTAGTTTTTATCTAAGTATAATTTTATTATTCTACATTTTTCCTCGTTTTTTTATGTAATTTCTTTATATTAATTTATGTTCTTCTTTTATATCTTAGAGAACTCATAATATTATGTATAAATTTCAATAATTCTTACAAACGCATACCTACCTAATATATTTATATACTTTGGTACTTCTAATAAAAAAAAATTAGTTTTTATCTAAGTATAATTTTATTATTCTACATTTTTCCTCGTTTTTTTATGTAATTTCTTTATATTAATTTATGTTCTTCTTTTATATCTTAGAGAACTCATAATATTATGTATAAATTTCAATAATTCTTACAAACGCATACCTACCTAATATATTTATATACTTAGGTACTTATATTAAAAAAATATTACTTTTTATCTAAGTATAATTTTATTATTCTACATTTTTCCTCATTTTTTTTTATGTGATTTCTTTATGTTCTTCTTACTTTCTATCTTGCTAGGCTTAACTAAATTATAATTTACATATGGAAACTTTGAAAACAATGTATATATCGTAGTTTTAAGTAGCTGGCAAATTGATATGTAAATATCAAAATTTAGCTATTTCATTCCTTGTACTCCGCGGCATAGTCAGCATAGTTTACTTTTCAATTAAAACCAGAAATAAGTCTAGTGGTTTTGAGCAAATACACTCTACCACTTATAACCTACCCGCCTTCTAGCCATTAGCAGAATGCAGACCTAATTTATTTTGAATTCATTTAGATGCGCGAAATGAAAATTAGTTAAGTACTTAAACTGGCACTGCAGGCTATTAAGGTCCATTGTAGACTGCACAACCGTTCTCCAGGAATCTGTATATTGAGCTCTCTTTCTCTCTCTTTGGTGTTACTGATCATTTACCTAGAGGCCGACTTCCTGCAGGGGTTCCTCATAAACTTTATGAAGGGCACTAGACCCATTGCATCTAACAACGTGTCTGGCCCGTGACATTAGCCAACGGATGCGCCGTCTTTCATCAATCGGTCGAAGTATTCTTCGTGAAATGAAATAAATCTACCTATTATTTATTTGCACGTGTATGACAACCACTGTCTCTCAAGCGTCAGATTCAAATAAACCAAAATTTTGTCGTGCAATTGTATTATAATTCGATCGATGTCCTGGGTATTATTCGCCCACAATTCTTTGACCAATTTTCTTTTACGATATGGAGTAGGTACGAGTATCTACTATAACTTTACTTATATCGTGTACTCGTATCCGAGTATCGTATCTACGTTGAGCCCACTTAATATCACAAAGACATTAATATTATTATATGAGGGCATTGGGCCACTGTGATGATAACTGGTGCCAAAAATTTGGTAGTTTCCCCGAAATGATCTACCTATCCTGCAATGGGTGTCACTAGTATCCTTATTTATGCAGAACAATATTTATTACCTTCACACCAAACTTATGAGTTATCTTAACATTTGGAATAATGTAGTAGGTATATAGGCAAATATTTTGTTCTTCTTCTTAGCTGTAACTATAACGTCAGCATACATATTTAAAACGATTTAATGGAAACGAAACATAAGTATTGGGCAAGTGGCTTTGTTCATTACTGACAACTCAAGTAGACAATTTTTATTCATTCATCCACTGACGCCACACGTTTTACTTTACTAAGAAAAACTTTCGCGATTAACATACCTATTATAGAAATACTTCTTTGACATGATATCTTTCGTCAAGAATTATTTTTAAAATACATATTTTCATTAAAAATGGGTAATGTTCGGCCTTTTTTCTATATAACTATAGTGTATGCAGATTCTCGTGGAACTCGAAGGCTCCACGGAACTTCGATTGGTAATCCTAATCATTGATAGATAGGTGATAAAAACAAAATGCTTTCGAAGATACCAGTTGTGTATTAGGTACACAAGAAGCATATTTTACCACGTTTTTATTAGCTCGTATTCTTGTTTGTCCGGTACAGATTTTTTCTTGTGTGTCCAGTTTAATTTTTTTTGTTTGTTCAATCTTGCAATCGATTTTTAACTAACTTCCCGACTAGCTAGACATTTGAAACTTTTAGAATATATGTATAAATATATGAACAATGCATTCTTTCAATACTTTTAGCCATCTTTAAACAGAATTGTTTCAAACATTTTCAGTTAATTCTGTTTTGTATGGAAAGTTATTTCGGAAAAAAATTCGTTGCTAAGGGGGCCTAGCAACTAAATTATTAATATATACGTGCGTTACCATGGAAATCAATATAAAATGTCAAAATGACATTTCAGTATTCTATATTTATTAATATATAGAATTGTCATGTTTATATGATTCAACAGAAAATTTAAAAACGTGGTATATAAAAAGTTCTTTTTATCTTGTAATTATTTATCACTGATTTCGATGCTAAATACCATATTAGGTATGAATCTTCCTGAGTATGTCAATGTACCTACTTATTTTATTTTTCGTTTTGCATTGCTCATATCCTTCCAACAGGTACGCTTCGACTTTTTCTATTGCATGTGCATGTCAAGTATTTATAGAATAATTGTAAGTCATTCATTGTCATGGTAGCTAATAAAGTAATATATTAAATAAATAAATTGAGAAAAGTATTTACTTAGATTTTGAGACCATGTACATTTAGAAGAGGGTGGTATTTTAATTCTGCTCTGGTACGGCACTTTGATTGTGAAAATGGATGTCACCGTCCATAATGTCGCGCTTCCAGGGGCGGGAATGATGGTCGCCGGTGAATATATGACGAATTCATTTTTTAATTGCACATTGCATCAAAAGAGAGACGGGTACCTAGTTACCTATGCATTTTTAAAAAAAGATACTTTGATAATCTCTTGAGTACGATACAGTAAAGTTAATGGATAGAAATAATTTAAATTTGTAATGTAAAACGAGATTACAAACTTAATAAAATATAATTATGTTAAAGAAAATTATGGAACAGAAAAATAGGCCAAATTATCAGAAGCTAGAGCCGAGGAAAATCAGATAATGGAAAAAAATATGCAGGCAAAAGGAGGTGAAAAAAATAAGAAAGGTAAAAAAGCCAAAGGTGGAAAGGATGGACAGGACGCTTCACGACGGAGACTCGCGGTAGAGAAACCTAAGCTTAAGGGCGAAGACACACGGCATTGAGTTCGAGCGCGTCGACACAGGTCTTACTTGATTCCAAATGGATCCGATTAGAATTTCAAATTAGTTTTATTTATCCTAAGAGAATACCGGAAAAAGACTTGAATATAATCAGTCGATCGAACGAAGACAGTGAAAAAATTCTTTGCTAATACTTATATTATTCACGTTTGTTACTTTATATGTATTTACTAGCTGACCCGGCAAACGTTGTTCTGCCATCTAAATTATTTCTAGTAAATATTTTGGTTGTTAAATAAAAATAACGAATGTATTGTAAGTGTGTGGGATGAGATCTATGACAGAAAGAGGAATGGAGCACTGTAGACGATGACCGCCGATAACATATTCATTGTTTGATCTCTTAAAAGTTAAATGTAAAGTGAAAAAAAATTATAAATTTTTTATCCTAAAGTAGGAAAATGAAATAAAGAAAATCAATATTAATTTTGAAGAGCAATTGAGTGTATAATATTTTTTATCAGTCCGTCTTTAGCCAACACGAATAAGCTCGATGGTTTGCCCACGCGAGAACATGCCACGTACAATTGTCCGTGTGAAAAACATGGTGTGCCCAGATCTAAGCCGCAAACAGACATCGTTTGGCCTTGCGACTTATTGATTGTCATTGTGAATGCCAATCTAATAGGAAATTGAACGCGTTTGAATTCAATTGGCACGTCTGTAAGAATCATTGGAATTCGTGGCAGCAAAACATTTTCGGCTCGGAATTTGCCATTCAAAATGGTGGCTTCGATAATGTTTTTCATCATTTTTTTAATGACCAATCGCGTGCCATTGCACAGCCGTGGTGGGTTCAAATTCCGAAGTAAAATAACTGGAGATCTAACTTTCAGTCGTAGAAGGTGTGTTGACATGCCTGGTAAATCCAGTGAGTTCAAAAACTCTTCTTGGATAATTTACAGCTTCGTTGACATCGCAAACTGTATCGATCGATTTGTATGATACCAAATCGCCTGGCAACGACTGCTGTATCTTGAAGTTTAAATCGTCAACGTCCACATTTTTTGCTGCCAACATAGGTCTTTCTGCTAGCCACGCATGATTTATGTATTGTGTGCGTACATCGGGAAATATGCGGTCAATGAGAGCATTTTGCGAATCAACGATTCTGCAGAAATTAGTGGGCAATTTTATGCATCCAGTATTTTCATAGACAGCAACTTTTCCATCGCCGATATCTAACAATTGGTTCGAGAATGTGTCAGCAGATGGATCTTGTAGCATTTGCACGCGCATGTTTATTTTTAGCTGGACTTTTTCAACATTACGCCACAGTGGCGATGATTTCAAGCAAGCGTTGATCTCATCAGCGTACGTTGAACATGGAATGATGGGAAGTGTTTGTCTGAAATCACCTGAAAGTAGTAACAGAGTGCCGCCGAATAGTTTGTCGTTGTTTTTTATATCTTTGAGTGTTCTGTTCAACGCCTCAAGAGAATGTTTGTGTGCCATAGTGCATTCATCCCAGATGATAATTTTGCATTGTTTCAGCACTGTGGCCATGGACGATTGTTTTTTTATGTTGCACATTGCGTCTGGGTTATTATGAATATTCAGTGGCAGCTTAAATGCTGAATGAGCTGTTCTGCCTCCATCCAATAAAGTTGCTGCAATGCCAGATGATGCAACAGCCAATGCAATGCCATTATTTGATCGTATTTTGGCGAGAATTAGCGAAATGAGAAATGTTTTGCCAGTTCCACCTGGTGCATCCAAAAAAAAGAATCCACCTTGTCCCGCCAAAACTGCCAGCATAATGCGGTCGTAAATGATTTTTTGTTCATGAGTCAGTAGTGGGACATTGCGAGTAACAATCGCTGCCATTTCTGCAGTATCGTACTACTTCGATTTGGCGAACTCATACCGAAATGACTGAGTGGTAAATTGGCAATGACAACGCAAAGATCCTCGATAGTAATCAATGCTTCATTGTACATAGCGTCACTGAATGGAATCGTTAGATCGTTGCACCGTGTACGAATTCGATGCAATATATCGTCAGTCATTGAATCTTTGTGCTTATCCCACAACGTGTCTGCTCGTCCCGGGAAACATGTAGTCAACACTATAACGAATAGTAGACGAATTTGTGTTGCTGTACAGCCCAATGCTGCTTCAGCAAGCATATCGTCCCAGTGATTGTCGTCTTCGAGCAAGCCGAGTGCAAAGCATGCATCTTTATATGTTGGATACTGTTGCCCATTCACTTTGCGTATATCTTGTAATGATAATGAGCCGGTGACATTAACCAACAACAGTCGCAGATAGAAACACTCAATCTGCCTTGGATTGACTGTATATACTCGGCCCAAAGTGTTTGATTTGAATAGGCCGGGGCACGCAACAATTGGTGTGCCTTGCTTGCGGGGCATCCATTTTTTTTGTTTGATTCCATGTGAAATAGCGAGGTATTTCGGAATAGAGTAATGTTCGTGCAAAGGCACCGAAAGTATCCGCACGATTACACAATTCGAAAAATTCGGTGAGTGTAGTTTTTGGTGGATTTATGGCACGCTCAAATGCTGTCTCGTTGGTGAAAAATACGCGCTGGCCGTTTTCAAGATGGACGGCTAAATGTATAACTGCTGGGTCCCGTTCATGAATTGGGAAACCAAAGATACGCCAGACAGCTTCATTGGAGCTGATGTACCGGCCAATTTGGTAGCGCATTATTTCGTCGTTGTCATTCAATCGAGGAGCATTCACATCTGTATTTTGAATTTGAAATACAGCCATATCGCTGCTTTTATTCACATACTTGCAAATGTATTTGATGCTCTTCACCGAACTGCAGAACTCAACATTAATATGAGCATTGAATGTTTAGCTCAGCAGAGGCGAATATGGTACCACCCAACGATTGTCAATGTCAATGTCTGCGTTGTTGATATTTAGCGTAAATGATTGTCCGCCATTATCAGTATTTCTTCGACGATATATTGGATATCCGTCGACATTTGTGATCGTGTCGTTGGTGAAATGTTTAGGAAAACGCTTTGTACATGAAATGTCAAAATAACGCGACGCTTCTCGTGAATTCTTCTCGAACGTAGCGCCATCTGTCATTCAACAACATAAATAATTTCGTTCTGTTTGAAATACGAACGACGGTTCATTTGTTCATACAAAAATACTAAAATCGCGATTAAAAAATGGGAGGGTGGAAGTAGGAGGGTGAAAATTTTGGGTTATAGGTATTTTTTGATGCCAAATAAAAAAAAATACAAAAAAAAAATTGTCAAAAAAATTAAAGAAATTTTTTTCTGGATAGAGATACCCGAATCACCTAGCGGTATGAAATATACTTGTTGACCTATTCTTATACCTAACAAATATACATAAAAAAAATTATAAAAATCGGTCGAGCTTTAAAGAATTTTTTTTCTGGATAGAGATACCCGAATCACCTAGCGGTATGAAATATACTTGTTGACCTATTCTCATACCTAACAATTATACATAAAAAAAATCATAAAAATTGGTCTAGCGGTTTCGGAGGAGTTCGACCACAAACATCGTGACACGAGATTTTTATATATATAGAGATTACTCTTGTTGCATTTAAAAAAAATCCTATTACTTAATTAATATTTTCAACATACTTACTTAAATAAAATTTATATAAGTAAGTACTTAGGTACTTAAGTATTATTTTGTATTGTTAAAAAAATGGCCTCAATTAGTGATATGAATTTCAAACAATTTATTTGTGATATGAGTGCATAAAATTAATTTCATCGAGAGACAGAGGTATTAGATAAAGAGACGTTGGAGAATAAAACTACACGTTGATTTCAATTGCAATTAAACTAATATTACAATTGATTACCAAATAATACAACTATTAAAGAATACCTTAGTGCCTACTGAAACTCCGAGGATTGTGGAGAACGAGGAGTTGAAGAGTCGGAGTCTTTGGAGCCATCGTTTTTGTTTTGATGTTAGAAAAACATAGGTGAATAGTCATTGTATAACAGAAGGAAAAATATTAAAACACACAGAGCTTACAATATGTTAACCCTGCGCAGTGATAGATTTAATGTTATTATAAGAAACATTGTCATTAAAGGTATATTATAAAGACCAGATAATTAAACCTGAGATGTAGGTGATTATTATAGTTACATTATTAGTTACAACGGAGAAGACTCATTATTATTCGGAAGCCTTAATTGAAGCCGGAAGCCATTATTATTTCAATATTATGATTCTAGAGGGCTTTCGATTTCACGTGTCATTATGTCACTGTGTCAGTGAGGGTTAATTAACTTTTGCTATATTTCTGTGTCGCACTATTCACTTTGTTTTTATTTCGATCTCGCGTAGTATATTTTTTCGATTTAAGTAGTAAGGGCGGAGATCGTACTGTACAGCCGACAGCGAGACCACGCGGTCTGGCTTGGGTTATGTTAGAATTACCCTCCCCTCCCAGTTCAAGGGCGGCTTTTCAACTCAGTGGCAAAGGGGAAGCCGCGTCTCGGCAAACTTTGCTCGTCTGCGTATTCAAGGTCAATATATTCACTACCCCAAAGGCAATCGGGTACCTATAATAATTTGTTGAAGGGGCTCTACGATAACATCTAATTGCCTTTGCAAAGTATTTGTTTCGGATAGGGGTGGTTAATTTACGGAGTGGAGTGTTACGATTTTTTAGTACAATACTAGGTATAATTTTGATTCCGCGAAAAATGTAAAATACTGTAATATTACGTTAAATTTTGAAGGATTCAATACAAAAAAATGTTCCAAAATGTTTCAAAATAAGTAATGGTATAATTTTTACACCTTTATCTTACCTTAGAAAAAGATAACAATAGCTACTGTTACTGATACATCTTGGAATGTGATCGATGCATTCGATGCTCATAAGTGTGAAGAGTACCTATCTACTTACCTTTATGTAGTGGCAGTGATTTGATGAGTCTTTTTATAAGAGCTGCAACATATCGTTTAGGTACCTAATCGAAACATCATAAAATGCAGTTGAACAATAAGCAGAGAGAAAAATGGCACAAATCAGTTGCGGTTTTTCATGAAACAGTTTGAAATCCTTGCATCACTGTCTGAGAGTCAGTGTGAAAAATTCTGGCAACATTGATTATTGCTAAATTTTTAACACTCAAGAACACAATATGAATACGTGACCACTGGTAGCATACGTTTAATAAAGTTGCTATTCAAGCGCCCAAATTAGCTCCATATATTATACCTATGTTGATTTCTGAAATCAATATCGTTATATTATATAATAATATGTGCCTCCGTCAATAGATATGTGTTATCCTAGGTCCTAGGACATAGATAGCCATAGTTATTGAGAAGTTTGATTCAATATTACTTTATTATTATCACACCAGCTTAATACTATTGTTTCCTACACATTAATCTGTAAATCTTATTTGCAGCTTTCATTTGCAAATTCCTGCACCTTATGATGTGATCCATTGTAGGTAATTACTGTGGCTTCTTCTGAATCCGGCTTGTTCTCTAAGTTGGTGTCGCGTCAGCATTGTAGGTAGACGCCTCCCACATTAGATAATCATTTAGTAGTAAGCCGACATGTTAACCTGATCTCTAATTATACGGCTTAATAAAAACACCGAATCGACTTCCTTGGGTAGCCGTTTATATGTGTTATTTTTGTTACAGATTAAGGCCTCCGTCCGGTATGTAAACATGACGAAAGATTTTAATTGCCTTGATTTGAAATATATGAAATATGTACTAATGATAAGAAATACAAATGTCTAGGTATAAGTTTTAATAAAGAAATTGCTTTAATATGTTGTAATATGTACTTATCATATTATGTAAAGTATGTGAGAGATGAATGGACAGTGCCGAGCGACTGAGATGTATGCAATCAAGGAATTAGTATTAAGAATGTCTCGCTGTAGGGTTAAGATTTCAATGCTTATAATAAAATGTGAAAATGTATAGCGTAATCATCGAAGAAGGATATAATTAAATTCAATAACTTTTTCCTATAATCTACAATATTAACGTCGTTCACTTTATTCACGTAATGTTCACGTTCATTAACCCTTTGCTTCATAACAAAACAAATGCCCGCGAATACAGCTTTATGGTATGAGTGCACCCGCCGACCGCCTTATTAGTGTGAGTGCGTAGCGAGCAGTCACACGGACGAGACGATGAAATTTTCCGAGAGCGTAATAATTGAGAGCGAAGCTCTCGGTCAAAAACCCTGCCGCTGTGAATGTAATCTGATGAGCTTTTCAAATAAAAGCGTGCCTTTTAAAGCCACGTGGTGCTCGAACAGCCGCCGACTGCGACATTTTACTCCTTCCAAAATTTTCCCGCCGAAAGGCCCGTAGGTGTACAATGCGAATTTCCGCATGACGTAGAAATATTTTCTTATTTTATAAATATAGTTACTTAATTATTATTTTAGATTATTATAAAGGACGTAATTATAAGCTAAAATAAAATTGTCAACATTAGCTAGGTATTAAGATAAAGACGCCAAACGCTTTGTCCTCTTGTAAATTCATTAAATCGTATATTATGTTGATCGGTGGATGTAAATCACATGGCCTATTCTTACGTTAAAAGGTAGGTACATAGTAAGTAGTTTTAAATGCCTGCACCTTTTATTTTGTTGAAATCATTCCCCAGCTTCTATCATAAGACATTGATCGCGGTTGTATCTCAAAGTTTGTCACTCCTAGTCCTGCACCCTCTAAAAATTCATTAAAAATAAACCCGATTAAGTAGATTCAATTTCATAACTTCAACACATCCACCCACCTACATCTAACGTAATGGCGTAAACTTTTAGTCCCTCAGACCAATCAATAAATTTAAATAAATCCCTAAAGGGAAATTTCATAGGTTAAAATGATGTATTAAAAAAATCTCCATACAAGATCCTTTATCTCTGTCAGCCAATGAGATCCTAGGGATGATTATCTATAATAGTCGATATCCTGTCGACTTGAGTCAGTCTATGTTCGTCCTTAAACAAGAAGTAATCAATCCACGACGCAACTCTGCGTGGAGATTCAATATATAAATAAAAATAAATAAATTCGACTCAACGAATATAAAATAAAACTCCCGCGCTCTAGATAAATAAGTAAACAAATAAATTAAGATAAAATTAAGTTTATAAGTGTAAGCGTTTATAATAAAAGAATATCCGAGTAAATAGTAAAATAAATAACCAGTTAAAATTATAATTGCGTATCCCTTAAATATGCACACTGTCTCGTCCGTGTCGTTGTTTGGGTACCACAGTCCCAAGGATATACGGAACAAAAATAAATTATATTTAATAACCAGCATCTAGACGTGCACTGGGGCATGAGCTAGTCAAGAATCCATAGTGCCGTCTTCCTGGGGGTGTTATTGGTTTACATCAAACACAATTTCCGTGAAAATTTGTACAAAAAAAAACTAAAAATATCCTATGCTTATCGTATAGGTATTTTTCAGACAATAAACCAGGTAACTACCTACCTATATTTATGTTTTCTTGTATAATGAAATAGAATTTTTACGTTTAACTAAATATGTCTGTACAAAAGACAACGCAAACCTAAGGCAACGACACGCTAATCGACCGAGTGAGACTAACGAAATTAAAAAAAAATAATAAAGAAAAACAATGTGAACAATACTTATTAGGTTATCAAAGTTAAAGTTATAAAATTCGAGCAAATACCAAACGAAACAGAGACTTAAATATATCAATTATTCATTCACGACAATTAAAAAAGACATAATAAAACAAATTATTTTGTAAATAAATACTTTATTTTCTTTTTGTATGTACTACCTTTAGTTGATAGGTACAGTAACGTTGGCCGAGCGGCTTACTCGTCGGCTTGTAATGTCGTGGGTCCCATGTTCAAATTCTGGGTCTGGAAAATACTTCTAAATATTGCTTTTCAATTTATGTTGAAACAATGAGTATACTAAATTTGTGACATCGATATGTGGGTTTTCAATCGAAATTCATTGAATTACTCACCATCATGCCACCACATTCCTGTTTATAAGATAGTTAAATTACTTTACCTACCCCTACCTCTACCTTCAAATAAAATATACACAACCAAAATGCGTATGTTATAGATCCGTTTCATCTACCTAAATGTAGGGAGATGCTTCCGTCTAAGTGATTTTTTTCTACACAGAAAATCAAGGAAGCCTTCCGGGCGGTGGAATGCAACCATGCATGTGGGAGACATTAAATTATATTAAATATTAAAATAAAGACAAAAAAACTCTTATTATATCATAAGCCTAATGGTACAGATTCCATCCCCTCGACTCCCCCGCAAATAGACAGCGCCACTCTACCTGATATGCCGAAAGCAATTAGTATAGGTATAAATGTTTCATTGAATTGAGTTGAGAGACCATTGGGGGAATGTCTGCCGCTGTATTATTTTTACTGATGTCATGTTATATCCCAATTCAATTTTATTTAAGTGAAAATTACAAATTTATATTCATAAAATAAAAACACCCATAGAATGAATTATAATGATATTTTGCTTTTATTACTTATTATTCTACAAATAGGTACAATGTGCCATTTTTACCCTTCAACATACAAAAAATTTACGCAGTTTAACAATTACAGACAAATGGCCAGATACTTGCATACTTAATTACCGCTTCAAACGTCCTCCGGACATTGCAATTTCATCGGATTGAATTCAGAGTGTGCACACGGGCGTTTGAACTTGTCAGTTGATTGTTACTCTTGAACATGTCCGTATTTCCAATTAAAACAGGCTTTGGCATTGATATAAACAGACTATAGATTCAGAGTACAGTGATACATACACCATCTTTATAGTATTGAACATAAATACTTTGAAAACACCCCACGCATGCCTACAAGAACATACATTTTTTTTTTTTTTTTTTTTTGAAAAATGAAACAGTGTTAAATTCTCAAAGAGAAAAAGGAGTCCAATCTCTTTGTAAATTCTCAAATCATGTGAATTATTCGTTGATATTTCGTCAATATAATATAAATAAAAGTCAACATGTGACAGCCACAACTAACATCTAGGTACTTAGAAAAAATAAAAGTTTGTTTGTTTAAATTACATTACCTGTCAAAAAAGTTTGCATTATTATTAATTTTGGATTCCATTTAAATTAGTTATCATTTGTTTGAAGCTTAATGTCTGTTATAATAATTATGTGACAGTGAGTTGATTTTTTTTGTGTTTAATTTAGGTAGGAAAAGGATGAAAATAGTAAGTGAAATTTGTGGTTCTCCAGCGGTCAATTTTAACCATAATATTTTGACATGCTTGGTAGAAACTGGCCGACAAAGATGTTTCAAGGTTTAACCGATAAATATTCTGTAATGATACTTTTACGAGATGTGTGGAAGAAGCTAGGGAGACTAGGCCAGCAGTGGATCGACCCGGCCGATTATGATGATAGACGGATTGATAGTTTAATGCAGTGCTCGAAATGGAAAATTTTACGAACAGGAACGCTCAATAATTTTTCAAAAATGTGCAATATTAGATATAATATCTGTAATATAAAAAAATATCTTAGTTTTACATAATGTACTTTATAAAACATTTTCCTCATCACCTTCGCCCGAATCAGTTGTTTGTAACATAAAAAATATATCATAATATAAGTTTACGAAATCGTTTACTAAAAAATACATCATTCATAATAATAATAATTATACAAATATGTGTACCTAAATGTAAGTATATGAATCTAATTGGAGTAGGAAACATAAAACACAAACCAATACAATTGTCCATTTGTTTCGTCAGTAGTTTGAATAAAAACATGTAAATAAGTGTAAATGGAAACATGAGTGAAGATACCTTATCGTTATTGAGTTTTGGGTTTTCACTACGTGTACTTCTTCCTTCTTTCCTCGATATCATATAATATCTCTTGATAATGGCCTCTGCAACAAGCCCGAAACGTCGAGCAAAGAATGAAGAATTACACACGGTGAAAACCCAAAAATCAATTACGATGACAAACAACCGTGAAAGTCTCAAACAGAAGATAAGTACATTGGTTAAACCAAGTTACATGCTACTTTATTTAAAGCTAGTACCTAAATTGGAAATATTTTGATTAAACAATTTTTTAATCACATCAAAATCCATCATGTACGAAAAAGTAGGAGCATGGTTCATAATGAATTAATTTAATAAAATTAAGTACTTAATGAATACACAAGTTTTACGAATGTAGCATTTATTATTAAATATGCATAATTTTAAACAACCCCAGACTTGTAGATATTAGAAAAAAATATTCAAATATTTACACCATGTGGGCATGTGGGATAATTTATTCTAATAGGTTTCTGATGTTGTTGAAACTATTAATTACTATGTAAGTAAATTCCCATTGGATTCCTCTATGATTTTATTAAAATGTATGCTACCTCTTTTATTTCGACAACATCTATCGCATGAGTTTTCGCAATGTATTATTTGCTCAATGCAATCTATATGTTATGTATTATTTAATATGTCATTGGTATTATATAATATATATGTGCATATGAGGGTGAGAAAAAACACGTCACACAGTGATGTTCCTAAATAAAATGCCGCGTCAATTTTTCTACAGTATTTTAAATCTCCCTATGATGACTCAAATACCTCTGTAATAAGGAATCTGTTCTATGAATATATTATACAAAAAATACCTTTGCGATAATACGTATATGAAGTTAATAACTAATACATAATATTTATTCGCTTTTTATGTTACTAGGTATAAGATAGAGTTTAGACACTTACCCAAATCACCGGAGTGTAAGGTCTATTCGATACCCAACTTCTATAGGGAAACAACTCAAAATACATTGTTCTAAGATTTCGTCGTTACCACTTGGCAATACCTACACAGTTTTGTTATTTTTACTCATTTGTACTCTGCTATTATTGTACAGTAGGTACCTATATAAAAATCCTTAGTACTATCATAGTACCACTATGTTTGTGGTTTGCATAGTATGCGACAAGTTTCTCCAATCACAAGACAAACAATAATTCAAAACACCAACAAAAACTCACAATCAAGACACGATAATTATTATAGTACCTACTTGATTTAGGTGGGTATGTACTTTTTTATAATTATTATGGTTTTATAAATAAATACTACGACGATGTAAACGACCACGACCACGACCTCTTGTTAGTCGAGGATTGCTGTTTAAAATAATATTTTGTAAGAAAATTTATTCTTTCAAAGCCCTCAAATCAAAAATTACATGTGCTATTAGTTATTGTTTATAAAACCTTTTTTTGAGACAAAAAATCTCTTCAAGCAATAAATCTTCACACAATATTTTTTTCAATGCACAATAGGTAGGATTCATTGTATTATTATTGAGTAGTAAACAGCTTTGCTACGTAGAAGTTTTGTGAAACAAAAAATATGAACTAAGTAGCTACCAACCTATATTGATTTAATGATTTATTTCAAAGGACCGTATTACTATGGTTATTTTCAATGACGTAAATGTCTTTGGTTATTTTAATATCCTCAACAATATATTTTTTCCATTAGCTTTATTTTCTGTATAACATGAAGGATAGGTAAAGAGTTTAGGTAGGTACCTACCTACGAGTATTTTTTCACTGCGAAGTATTTCTGCCGAACTAAAACCGAAATAAAAAATAAGAGTAGGTACCTAGCTCAGCATGATATGGGTAATACTATGAACGTTTGAATTTTTTCGTTCCCCCTGATGAAGATGCCCATACACGCAAAAATTGTACAGAGACCACAGACATTTTAATTTACTTGCACAATAGCGTTATTAAACCTCCTTGGATGTATATCGCTCCATACCGATGGGAAGACACCTTGTTGGTTGCATACCATCTAATATCAACAGGTCAACTAATGAACGGCCTCGATTGTCTTATGATGTATTGTGAAAACTATGAATGCGTCAAGCCTACCTAGTACCTAAAGTTAGCTATCCTGTATCCTATATTTTACGCAATCGTCAATCGGACAGTTATTGTTTTGTTTCTTCCATCCATTTCTCTCCCGTTTCATTCCATAAAATATTGTGACTTCCACTCCCGTATTGATTACAAATTTAATGTACTCAAAATCATAACTGTTTGGGAACCCGCGATTTACACTCTTACCCAAGTCAGCTAAGCCCTGTGGTTCATACCAAAGTGTCTAAAATCCAAGCCTTGGTAGATACCTACACAAAGGTAATTTATTTATTCATAAAACATTAATTAACAAATGAATTATTTTTCACAATACCTATGTAAATATTTCATGTGTTTTAATTGAAAATAAAAAAAGGTGCGTAATAATTTAACGTTATTATCGATATTAGTAGTAGGTACCTACCCTAAATAAATGATGTATTTTGTGATTTTGTCTGCAAGCAAAAAAAACTTGTTGAATAGCACTGAAGAATAGAATAATATACTATTATCTCATATTGTCTTAAAGAAAACGGAAGAGAGCAATACAGTCATGTAAGGGTGCTTTCTTCAATAAAAACTGTATTTTTTATTATCAGGCATGGGTTGTCTAGAAATGCATTGTTAGGAAAAAATATACCTAGATGCATTTCTAAGAAATTTGCCTGTTATTATCGACATGTACGAATTATTAAAAATCAGGGGTAGTCAACAAGTAAAATCATTGTTTAATAATTTTTTTTTTTTTAAATATATTTATATACCAATTCATATTCCTCAATTTCAACACAGTCTGAACCGGAACGCTATATTAAATATTCTGATGAGGCTCGAGAATTTTACGAGACATCTCACTATCAGGATTCCACGAGAAAGAACGGTAGATTCGAAGAATCCACGAGACGGAACGGAATTGTCAACGAATTCACGAACCGGAACGGCGCTCCGGGGCGTTCCGCTCCATTCCGAGCGCTGGTTTAATGGATAAAAGCACTCTTATTGAGTTCGCATCCCACTCGGTCAAGCTATTTATTTCTATAATTTCTTATATATAGGTTTCTGAAGTTTTTCTCCAAATATTCCAAATATATATAAGTACTTCGGTATTTTCAAGAATCATAATCTAAAAATCTTAATTTTTTTGTTGGTACCTACCTAATAGTATATTAGATATTAAGTTGAATTAAAATATAATGTTCGTTTTAATATATAGAGAATACAGTACCTATCTATATAGTTACCGAGGACATAGGTATTGTTGAACTTAGTAGGTACACAACTAAAAGTATTATATCGTTGCCCCAAAAGCACTTGTGCAAAAATAGAGTTTTGAGAAAACGCATTTTAAGTTTTTTTTAGTGAAAAAAAAATCGAGTGGAGATTATTTCTTAATATTTTGAAGTGAAATTCAAATCACAGACGACTTATTACTCAAAGATTGAAATGTAATTTTTATTTTTTATATCTTGTGAAAATTTTGGTCACAAGGCCTCATTTACAACAAAAAAAACTTCTTTTTTTGGACAAAGGCCTTTACAAATTTTAAATAATTTACACATAAGAAGTACCTACCCTTTTCTAATATTATTTTTGTAATCACTGCTCATAGACTGAAAAATCGGGTACATGTTACGTCTTTGTTATACGTTAATTGAAGATAATTTTTTAAGATTTACAAATACACAAGTGACCTTTATTTTCTTTCGTGGATTCAGCTCCACAAATGCCATTTTGCCTAAAATGTAGAGAAAAATAAATACGAACAAAACTACATTCATAACCCAAACCCGTCAAAATGTCACAAGTGCCATTTTGCTTTTGGGGCGACGGCATTGTGTACATTTGGACAAACACCCTATTAAAAATACGAGTTTTTTATATTACCTATGCTGAAATACAAGGAGCAAATTAATTTTCACAGCTCCGGGGACTATACTAATTATTTATTCCGCCCTGCTTTCCATGCTCCCGCTTATTCCATAATAATTGAATCATTCCCGCGTGAATAATTTTGATCAAAGGTGTTTTACTGTTTGATCAATTTACTTCAACGTGTTCAGACATAAAGCAGTCACACACTTGGAAAAAGTTGAGTTGGTGCATTTAATTTTGAAAATACTTAAAGCTACGACTGCCACTTGTCAGTGAGATAGGTCTCGGGTTATGTAGTGACGTCCTTAGATAAAGTGCCGCCTTTAAACAGACTTATAGTGTCATAGCCTTTCATTTTTAGCCCAGTCGCAAATTGAAAATCGTCTCGATACTTATAAACAGTGTTAGTTTAACTGTTTAAGCCTAGCAATTTTGACTGTCTGACATGCCATTGGTGGTCAGCGGCTGGTCGGCCCCAAGTGGCACTGTTTTTTCCCACAAAGACATTCACAAATACACGTGGACGTCTCCCGATAAGATAAGAGGACGCACCAAGCAGCATCTCATCACGCTGAAAGTGAAGAGAAGACGTTGGACCTGGCTCGGCCACGTGCTGCGGATGCCAGCAGAGAACCTCAACCTGGCTTGCCTGTTCTTCAAGTCGACCGGATTCCGGCGTCCTGGAAGGCCGCTAAATACTATCTAAATAGTGTAGGTACACGGCGGAGCTAAGGGATGCTGGTTTGACCTGGAACGAAGCAAGACGACTGGCGAGCGACAGAGATTCTAGGAGGCGCCGCGTGGTGTCCATATGCTTCAATTAAGGGGCGGATATGGCCATGGACCACACGATGCGTATTATACGACATAATATTATAAAAAAAATAATTTACTGTTTCAACTACAAAATCTGTTAATATCATTCATACCCAGTGGGCCAATTTTATAACAGACTGATAAACCCCGCCCACTGTGCGACTTAATTTGCATTTACCATGGACTCAATCCTCATACTATCAGACCCACTTCGACTAATTATTATTGTGTAAAATTGCCTCACTCTGCATAATTATTGTACAACTATAAATTTAATATGGTATTATACTTACAGCACCTTTGTTGAGTACGGAGCTACTCAGCTCGTCCTCGTTTCGCTTTAAAGAAAGCTTCTTTTATAACCTCCGCTCCAAGCGACGTATACGCCAACTAGCTAAACTCTAAAAAAATCATTCATCAAATTACATCATTTGAGAGAAATTACATAAAATCATAATTTTGATGGTTGGATTCTTAATAAGTTCAACGTTAATTACGTCCCCGGGTAAGGGCTCGAACACGGCACTGCACTGATTTTTGATCCAACTGGAGATTCTAATGAAAAGCATTTGGAATCAAGTAATACCTGCTTACGCGCTCCAACTGCAGTGCCGTGTATTTGAGTCTCAATGCATGCGCGGACGGATTCAAAAGCTTGTAATAATATTGTTCAATAAACTTTTAAATAATATTGAATTTGATATTGAATTGCAAAACAATATTTGTATATTTATCAAGTTGTTTCACCACAAATTGCGATTGATTTGATTGGACTTGAAAAGGTACCTATGTATAATGTTTTTTTGGTTCAATCAAAGTGCACTCAGACATTTTTTGAATGATTTAATATGTTAAGTGTTTGCACTACACTGGTGTGCAAGTACTCTTATTAAAGTTGTTTGTCTTATTGACGTTTTATAAAAAATCGATATTCTCATGTTTTGTAAAATATCGGATTGCATTGTTTCGTATTTTTAGGTAGGTAGGTACCTAGATGTAGTTAATATCATTCAGTTTTTAAACCATCTACGTGCCTTTCTATCAGGTGTGGTCAGATTTTACCTATATCATTATGTAATTCAAATTAATGTGAAAATTTATATTTCGAGAATAATTATAGATACGTCTATAGATTTTTTGTATGTTTACTGGATACTAAAACTATGCATTATTATACATTTTGCATTTATTTATAACTGCACACTATCTATATG
Source organism: Rhyacophila brunnea (assembly GCF_057557595.1). Lineage (NCBI taxonomy): Eukaryota > Metazoa > Arthropoda > Insecta > Trichoptera > Rhyacophilidae > Rhyacophila > Rhyacophila brunnea. The sequence continues at coordinate 912,820 of NW_028233361.1, forward strand.
CAAAATATTTTCGTTGGGGGAATTATTTCAGAGTAAATACAATCTTAACATAAGCTGGTTACTTTATATAATCATTTGTTTATCACATGTGAATAGTCAAAGACATACTTATAATCAGTACCTTTAGAATTATCTTCAATGTGCTAATCGTACCCATTTTTTGAATAATAAAATGCCTAATTCTTGTCAAATTTGGGATCACAGAGATTATAAAATATATTTTTTTATCGTAAATATTTCACTATAATAATGTAAACATTAATTTTACTAATGGTTTTATAAACAGTTTAAAAATTAATAAATCTAAAAAATGTTAACACCACTGCACATGGATGAACTGATGATGAACTGAATTATGACTATATTCTAAAACATCAAATCGAGAGGTTTAAAAGAATACTATTTTATGTAATAAAAATACTTCATGCAGTCATAAAATGTTTAAAATAAATACAAAAGGTAATAAGGCTTCAAAATTCTATAAATAGATTATCTACGACGTTTAAGGAATGTCCAGGATTATGTCTTGAAAATACCATAAAATCTCCATTTTGACCTACGTGGAGCACGTGGGCAGTTAATGTTATGTTTTATATTTATTTTAAAAAACATCGATTTTTATAAAAAATATAAACATGTATAACTTGAAATCCCTTTTATTTATATCCTATATTTTATTTCAGTATGGTCCCAATATTGAAGCTCGATTTGATATAAATAAAAAAGATTTCAAGTTATACCTACACATTTATATTTTTATAAAAATCGATGTTTTTTAAAGTAGATATAAAAAATATTAAAACTATGAATTTGTCAAAAACATTTTCGGCGATGCTTAGAAAACTTAATAAACTAAATTGAGAAGGTACCTATACTACCTACCTCGACTGTCGATCTCCGAATGGCAATGCGGCCGAAATTTCGTTCGACATACAGTTGAAAATTATTTGCCGTTTCACTTATATACGCTCTTAAGGCGCGCGGCCACCGCAATAGTTATATGATAACAATTATGATCATAATATGAACTAGGTACCTACATATCGCTAAAAAAAACAGAAACATACCTGCCATGTTATGCAAGCCGAAATAAAAAAAACACCTGCTGCAGAAAAGACCTACGTACCAACGGAATAACCTGATGCCCCCAGATCCAACGAACTCGACACTACCGCTCGAATATCCACCCCAATCGACTTAATAATGTAACTAATTAATGTTATGACTAAGCGGCAATCATAGTTCGCCGGCCGGTCATCGGATCACGAAAACAATCATACTAACGCGACCTGGCGACCAGTAGCAGCAAACCTAAACAGCAACTCACAAACTGCCTTACCGACGACTCTCCGAAGACCCCGGACACCTAAGCCAAAGGGAATAACGGCCATAGGTACGACCCCAAAGCCTGAAGAACCATGGAGGCGACACCTCAGAAGACCCCTCAAAATACCAACAGCAGACCTAAAACCAACCCACAACCTTAACTCGAGATAAAACCCGCCGACATCCGCCTCTAGCGGCGAATAGAAGAACTCACGGGCACCGACGCGACCCCCCTCCCACAAAATGGCAGCCGCGGGGGTTTTAAATAGGCTGGAACGAACAGGAGAAGCTCTCTTTTATTTCTCCCCCGACGATATACGGACCACATCTGGTTCACTGCAGCGCCTTCATCCGAAGGTCTCGAAACCATCAGCCCGCCATACAAATCTTAAGTACCCTGTGTCTTTATCATCGTTGTTTTTTTTTTGTACAATTATACCTCTCATTTATCCATTTGTTTCAAGTCAACTCATCCAAGTTTGTTATAAATTTCAAATCATTGCACTGCATTGTGGTTGGTTAATATTAAAAACTATTCTGTGTTAATATTAAAACTATTCCGATTGAACTAGTACCTCATTATTAGGCGTCTACGATTATATTACAGATATTCACACGCGACCTAATGGTGAAACGCATTGTTAATTAATGGACGGTTCTGTGTTTAAGAATAAATTCCCCTGTTTATATTGCCTAAGATTAAGCGTAGTAATATTGTGTTTATAATTTATATTCTAGTGTTATGCCCCTCCACGATATTTGTCATATTGTTAATAATTCTCCGTCTTTTCAATTATTCGAATATTCCGCTTTGTTCAGCGAAACCCTGCCATCTGTTGGAAATCTCACCGACGCTTCACTATAGCGCTCACCCGAGACGCATTTCTGATGCGGCGGAAATAATTACGAGATAATTAATTTTTAAAAATTTTTCTTCCGTTTTCGTTTATTTTTCCATACGACCCGTATGATTTAGTTGTAATATATAAAAATATAATATTGTATGACCCTGTGAGGGACTGCGTCTCTTCTTCTTCCTTCATAACAGCCTTGTAGTTAATTAATTGTATAGCCTAGTGATAAGCTCCCCTATGTACGATAACGTCTACATATAGGAATATGCTGGTCTCTGCTTGGCCCAGGTACGTTTAGTAACCGATACAACCCCATATATCTTCTACAATCTACACGGCTCTCCAATCTTCGGTTTTAATAAATTAATATAATTTTATTCATAAATACCACTGCCATCTGCTGCTCACTTGTGCAACATAACGCCTTTTAATACAAAAAATACCATCTCAGAATACCAGAAAGCTTAGCTGTCTCTGGTAAAGGGCATACTTGAGGATTGGTAAGTAGTCAACACTCTAAAGGTTCAACCAGTGGTTGTCATACTGAGCACCTTTTGCCCCGTAGCCCCAAGCGGAGCTCCGTATAACCCATATGTATGGGGCTAAATTATGTCACCAAATTTTTTGTTAGAACATGTATTGAAAATATATATATTCCATGTGACTAGGCCCTAATTGAATGTATTTGTATCAATTTGATTTATGTTATACCTGATTTATCACTTCTTTTGAATACCAAATTTTCACCCTGTATTTCTGTCACCTTGTTTTTGCAATAAATGCCCATCGCGACGAACAAACCGAGCGTTTGATTTCACTCCACCTTCTTCACACTATATTTTAATACCTCTATGGTAAAAACAAAACAATAAATCGGTTGGTCGATGGTGTGCGTGCGGATGTTTAGCCATACTAGTGCTATTAATTACCTAGCAGCCAATGTACTCGTAGGGTACTGTTTGGTTATACGGAATATAGCGGAAAACACATTTTGAAAATAGCCGATAAACTGGATTATTTGTTAGGTTAACCTAACCCAACCCTAACCTAACCTAACCTAACCTCACCCAACCTAACCTAACCCAACCTTTTTTTTTTTTTTTTTTTTTTTTTTTTTTCGGCGGGGGGAAATCTTCTTAAGACACCACCAGCAGTCAGCGGCGACTGACTGATGGTAGTGTGGGATTCTTACCCACTAAAACCCCCCTCCTCTTCTCAGCTGCCCCCCCGGAATCCGCTTTTATGCATTACTTCAGGGAGGCAGCTATGTCCTTGCCTTTTGTTAGGCCACTTCTACCTGTTCTCCTCGCCGAGATCTTTCGTCTTCTTCTTTGGTCTTGAGGACGCACGATGCGAATTCTGCCCATGCTGACCATGCAGCTGTGCTTTCCAGCATTGAGGAAACCATGTTCGTCAGCGACATTGCTTCCTCGCTGACAATCCCTTTCAGGGTGTTTCTGGCTTCCTCCCAAGCTGGGCAGTCAAACAGCGTGTGCGCAGGGTTATCGTCATGGCCTCCACAGTGATGGCATTCGCGGGTCACTTCTTTCCCTATCCTGTGAAGTTAGTTGGAGAAGCATCCATGACCAGTGAGCATTTGGGTCAGGTGGTAGTTCAGCTCGCCGTGTTTCCTTTCGCACCACGCGTTTAGGTTTCCGACGAGCTGATGTGTCCACCTGCCCTTTGTGGAGGCATCCCACCTTTCTTTCCATTTTTGCATGGTCAGCTCCTTAGCGTCGACTTTTTTTTGACCGTTGTACACTGCTTGCCTTTTTTTTTGCAAGCAGGTCTATGGGCGGGGTGGCAGTCAACACGAGGATGGCGTCCTCCGACACCGTGCGGTATGCCGAAGCGACTCTGAGTGCACTTCTTCTTTGCACCCTTGCCAGAGTGAGCCTCGTGCTCTCTATTTTCGTGGCATCGGCCCATATTGGGGCGCCGTATAGGAGGACGGAGTGGACCACTTCGGAGTAGAGTTTCCGTCTCTTTTGTTTTGGTCCACCGATGTTGGGCATCAGCCTGGCAAGGTCTTCTGCAATTCTCGTTGCCTTGGACGCCGCCTTTTCTGCGTGCTCTGCAAATCGCAGCTTGTCGTCGATCTGCACTCCGAGGTACCGTAATGATCTGGAGAACGGCACCTCGAAGCCGTCGACCTCAAGTTTTGGCGGCGCCAGCTTTCTGCGCCTTGTGAAAAAGACGGCTTCTGTTTTATGGACAGCGAGTTCGAGCCCTCTGCTGTCAAGCCATCTTCTGACTTTTCTTATAGTCTCCTCTGCAGCAAAGCGTAGTAGCTGGGTTGTTTTAGCTGTGACGAGGACGGCCACGTCATCGGCGAAGGCAACCAGAGTCGCTTCTTCGGGCAAGGGGATTTTAAGAAGGCCATCGTACATCACATTCCACAGAGCTGGCCCAAGGACTGAGCCCTGTGGAACACCCGCCGAAACGTTACGTTGGCACTTCTTGCCCGTGCACTCGTACTCGAGTACTCGCTCCGTGAAGTAGCTCTCGACGAGCCTGACGATGTGCACTGGTGCGCCGATTTCGACAAGCGCGTTGAGGGTTTGTTCCCGATTTGCCGTGTTGAAGGCGTTCTTGACGTCCAGTGCAATCAACACGACGTGCTTACTTGCCTTGACACTTCCTTGCCAGGCAAGTCGGATCGTCGCTACTACCTTCGCTATTGCATCGATGGTAGATCGACGAGGACGGAAACCGTGCTGGTTGTGTGACAGTCCTTTGTCTTCATCCTCCAATGACACCTGGAGTCGCTGAAGGATTAGTCTTTCTAGCAGCTTTCCGGCTCCATCGAGCATGCAGAGTGGTCGGTACGAAGATGGGCCAGGTGGCGTCCCCTTTCCCTTTGGTATGAGAACTAGTTTTTGCCTCTTCCAGGGCGAAGCGAAAGTTCCTTCCCGCAGACATGTGTTAAAAACCGCCAGCAGCAGCTCAGGGTCAGTCAATGCGATTCGTTTGATAACCGCGTTTGGAATGCAGTCTGGTCCTGGTGCCTTTGCGGTTTTTATGCGCTTGGCAGCTATAAGCAGTTCTGCTTCGGAGAATGGGCTGATCACCTCGTCCATCGCAGCACAAGAACTTTCTCTGGGCTGGTGCTGTGGAAAAAGGGTGCTTATTACCGACTCCAAATTGCCCGGACCCTGGAGGTAGGGATCTACGACTGCAGTCCGGAGCCTCTTTCTTACAATTTTGTAGGGCATGCCCCAGGGATCTTCATTGACTGAACTGCACAGCTCGGCCCAGCATCTTGCCTTGCTCTCTTTGATGGCTCTCCGTATCGCCTTCCTGTGGTCTTGGTGATTCCGTTGGAGGTCGTCGTTGCTAGGTCTCCGTTGAGCCCGGCGTCTGGAGGAAAGGCATTCGCGGCGGAGCTCAGCAATGTCTTCGTTCCACCAGTAGACTGGCCGTCGCTGGTTTTGGCTGCTACGTCTGGGCATTGAAGCGTCACAACTGTGTTGCAGAAGGTCATTCAGAGCGCTGGTAATTTCCTCAGCACTAGCACTCTGTGATTTGCTTAGCACCGCACTCCTTCTTTCAGCAACAGCCTCATCAAGTGCCGTCAGGTTGAGCTTTCGGACCCCCCAACCGGTATTTGCGAGATTCGGTTGGAGTCTGGTGAAGCACGCTTCTAGATCAAAACTGATATAGCGGTGATCGCTGTGGGAGTATGCGTCGAGGACTTGCCAATTTCTGATTCCCCCCACGACTGATTCGTCCGCAAACGTGGCATCAATGACCGAACCGTTACTGCCTCGGACGAAGGTGTGACGACTACCAATGTTAGCCGCATGTAAATGCAAGTGAGACACCATCTCAGAGAGCAAGACTCCTCTTCTGTCTGTTGTCGATGAGCCCCATTCTGGAGCTTTTGCATTGAAGTCTCCGGCAAGGATTACAGGTAGGATTGACGTTTTCACGTCATCTTCGAGGCGTCTGAGGTCATTTGCGAAGGCGTCTATGGGAGAATTGGGAGAGAAATAGCAGCTGTAAAGTCTAAGCTTTTCGATCTCTACCCATGTCCAGCCGCCTCCGTTATCACAACCGACGCCTGTGATGCGTAAGTGAGTAGTCGGCACGTAGATTGCAGACCTCGAACCTGAGCCTGAGTACCACCGGTTTGGGACATTGCGATGCTGCTCAGAAATTATCACGAGGTCTGCTCGCCGCTCCTCAGCTATCTGCACCATCAGGTCCTGGGCAGCCTGGCAACCATTCAGGTTAATTTGGAGGACTCGGATCATTTTTTCTTTTTCTTGTCCTCCAATGCAGCTCTGAGGGTTGCGCAGTTTCTGCTCCCTGTCTGGTGATCGCAGCTCTTTTTGAGGTTGGCGCATGTCCTGCAATTGGGCTTGTTTGTGCAGGCGGCGGCTCTGTGGCCTTCCGTCCCGCAGCGATTGCACTCCTTGCTTCTGTCTTCAGGGCTTGTACAATCCGCTGCGAGGTGCCCAAATCCATGACATTTGAAATACCTTGGGAGGTGAGCCCGAGGTCTTAGTCGGCAGTTCACCCAGCCGATCCGTATTTTCCCTCCCTTGATAAGGTCTGCGGACGCATCTTTAGGTAGTCTGACGACCGCCAACTGGGTGCCACTAAAGGCAGGCCTAAGAGAGATGACTTTTGCATCCTTTGCCATTTGGGGGGACGCAGCCGTCAAAGCTTCCATCAGCTCGATGGTATCAGTTGCTCCGTCGATATCACGAATTTCGACAGTGACGCTGGGGGTAAGCTTTCTCACCTGAGCTCCTTCTCCCAGCGCCTTGGTGATCGCGTTTGCGAGCTCTTCGGTTTGGCTTGTGCCTCTTTTCATTTGCAGGAGCAAGTCTCCACTCCTGGTTTGTCGAATTCCTGCTACCTCGAGATTCGGGAGAACGACGTTCTTCCTGATGCGCCTGAGAGTCTCCGCGTAGGAGGCGTTGCCCTCAGCTTTGACTTCAATTGCGTCGTTTCTGGGTCCAGGAAGTTGTCTTGTCTTCTCTTTTCTTGGATTTTCTTCTTTCCCTTTCTGGGACTTTTCTTCTTTTCCGTTCTTGTTTTTAGAGTCTTCTTTTCCTTTTGGGCCATTTGGTGATTTCCTCTTTGGTATGGATTCTTTTTTCCCCTCCTTGGCCTTTTCTGCTTTGGCCGTTCTCTTGGAAGTGACCTTGCGCCACTTTTCCTCTTCTTTTGGAGACCCAGCTTCCGTGAGTGATGAAGTCTGGGTAGCCTTGGTTTTTAGCTTCAACCCAGTCTCAGCCACGTCTTGGCAGGTGCCCGTGTCATGCTTGCGGAGGTCAGCCAATATCAATACCGCATTGGTGATCACCGCTAGTCCCTCCTTTATCGGGGCGTGGACGTTGGTTTTTTCTAACCTAACCCAACCTAACCTAACCCAACCTAACCTAACCTAAACTAACCCAAACTAATAAATAATCCAGTATATCGGGTATTTCCATAATGTGTTTTCCGCTGTATTCCGTATAACCGAACAGTACCAAATATTCTTCTATCTAAGTACCTACTTATAATAAAATAAATCTATGCTTCTATCTATAAAATATATAAAATTGGTTTAATAGCGTTATATTTTATAGATTAACGAATATTTTTTAGTATTATATCACTTAGATTAGGTAGGAATTGAATTTTAAAAACTAACAAACATTATTTAACTACACATTGCAGTTAGTTCAATGAAAACTATTATGTTTGACTGACAAAGTTTAGTATACATACAGTAATACACTATGTATACACGTTATGCACAACCTACCTTCACCTTTCGTCACTGTCTAATGGTTGCATTTTTACCGCTTAAAAATACTATATGACATAAAAAAGAAAGTCAAACCTTTAATGCGAGCATTAGCAAAATGATTATTCATGGGCGTCCGAAAAAAGATGTAACTATGTGGTTAAAGTTGAAGTAACAAAAAACTGATAACAATATTTCGTCAAAATTATCTATAAGTACCTAGTCTTCATTTTATTACGTGTCGGGTCATTGTTTTGCGAAAAAATTGGAATTGTAGATATTGAAAAAACTCCCGAGGATCGGTCGATTTAATGTTCTGTCTGATGATACTTTCGCATACATCTAATCATTTTCGTTCGCCCACTTTTAAGGTCAATAATATTATATACCTACGTCTGTGCTGCAGCATAATACAATATGAATGTCATATATTTTTATTTTAGTGATTTTTTATATACCAACCTAAAATATTAAAACAATAAAATGGCTTTGGAAATATTTTTGTTATTTTATGTAGGTATAGGTAAATCATTCTACAGTGGCACCATAGGCGATTCGCGCGTGTATTGAATTGCTTGCGACAATGCCTGTTTAAATGCTAGCAAACAATACCACGACAAGAAATGAAAATATAATTAATATTAAATTCTACAGGTTTTTTTTAAAAAGGTTTGTCGATAGCTATTTCGGTTGTAACACCATTATCAAGACTATTCAGATAGGCCGTTTGCCTTTGCTTATATACTATACGTGTATAGATAGAGACAGAATACATTTTCTTATTCGTTCCAGCAATATTATGAATTTTTACATTATTATTAATTGTAATATTATTAATACTTTGAAAACCCTAAGTGGGTTTTTTAAAATGGATATCGAAATTTTCAAAATTTATCAATGAATTTTTACATTATTATTAATTGTAATATTATTAATACTTTGAAAACCCTAAGTGGGTTTTTTAAAATGGATATCGAAATTTTCAAAATTTATCAAAATTACAGTGTTTGATGGTTATTTATTGACATTATTAATCAATTAAAATATTATTAGTATAATTGTCTTAATCGTGTGTTTAGATTATATTTAATAGTGGCGACGAATACATTACCAAATTTTCATTAATTATGTGATTACTTTTGGATAATTCGCGATTAATTTCCAACTGTTCAAGTAAATTTAATTTTAGACGTTTATTACATATTTTATTTATATACCTTTATTACATACTATCACTCCCCTCCATTTTGGCATGTGTGTGTGAATTTTTCAACTGTCACTTTTTGTTTTGTTTTCTGGTTTATCGTCTGCGTTTTAGGATTTGGAGGTAAATAATTGATACACCGGAATTATGATGGAAAGCGGCGAGTTTATTTACGTTAATATGCTATATGGTTACATTTTTTAATAATTTTATTCTACGGAGGGCGAAATGTACGCGTTCTCGATGGTGCTGCTTGTCGCGATCTCAGCGCCAAAAAAAAAAAAACCGTTGGACTCGCGAGCTGTGCACAATGCGACGTTGCCATACGTGTTTTTTTTTTGGACAATGTTGCCGGTCAGATATTATTTATTAGTGGTATTATACATTATTTAATTATTTTCGCAATCAGCCGTTATTATTTGTTGGCTTTGATACCGATTCGGGCGTCTCCAGGTACATAAAGACACACCCAAATGGGGACCATACGGGGGCGTCACAAGCGCACCTCTCTGGAAAGGCCCGAATGGGGTCGGGCCAACTAAGGGCTGATTACGATAGCGTGTGTAACTGGACAGTGCGGTGGCTTGATAAGGGGTGGTTGCGTCTCTAGACGTTGAAGGATCGAAGCCCCACCGGTACGTCGGCGGCCGGAGAGACTCGGATGCAGCACTGTAGCATAGTGGTTCGCGGTTCCCGGGCCCACCGTAAAGCTGCTGAGAGAGGAGGGCGTCGCGCCCAGCCCTCTCAACACCCTCGGACCGTCGGCAACCAGAGAGTTTCGGATGCAGCACTACGCCGCTTTGTGGGCGTAGTGGTTCGCGGCTCCCAGGCCTACCGTACGGGCGGATGCTGAGAGAGGACGTCGCACCCAGCTTTCCCAACAGCGACCGTCCGAAAATCAGTCGATCCCTCACGAAAGTGCATACCGGCGCATTACTTGACCCCCTTTTTTGCTCGCTTGCCCTGCCGCGGCTATCGAATTACACGCACTGCACTGATATTATACTAATATAATATGCGAAAACTTAATTTTATACTTAAAATGGCTTTAGAGTTTATAAAAATAATTTTTAAAAATATATCAGGGCCCGAAATGGACCGGAATGCCATTCTGCCTCATACAACTGCTCCGGGTTGTAAAATTTTCCACTTCGAGCACTGAAATAACTTAATATACATCGCTTCCAAACACAAAACACTTAAAACTAACTAATCTATGATGCTAATGGCTGAGGATGCTGCTTGGCTGCTTTCCGCTGATGGAGGCTGCTTTGCTCAGCTGAAGAAGGCCGCTTTGTAGCTCTCTTCATCATGGTGCATCTGGGCCAGGGCTGATTGCAAGGCTCACAGACACGCTGCTGTTGACGAAGAGGGCTCAAGCGGCTGATGATGCAGGGCATTTGATGCCGTTTTCCCTCGTTGGAGCCAGGGTCTTGCCCGATACACTCGTCCGTGGGCCAAGTTCGCTGGCGGATGCAGTTGGTCGGGAGTACATCGGGAGCCATGACTTCGCGATCCGGGTGTTTCTGCTCTTTTCTTCACTGGCTTGGCTTTGGCAGCATCCTCTTTCTACTGCTTATTATTATACTTTTGTTGAGCGCCACCAGAGGCAAGCCTCTGGATGTTTCTTCCTCGCCGTTTCCTATTCCGGTGTTTGGATCTCAGGGTGTGTGTTCGGGTGAAAGAAATTCCACCTGCTTCTTGATTCCAGACGATCAAAATCAAGAAGCGTAGTCCCACGTTGACTGGGGCCACTTATCACTCCCCTCCATTTTGGCATGTGTGTGTGAATTTTTCAACTGTCACTTTTTGTTTTGTTTTCTGGTTTATCGTCTGCGTTTTAGGATTTGGAGGTAAATAATTGATACACCGGAATTATGATGGAAAGCGGCGAGTTTATTTACGTTAATATGCTATATGGTTACATTTTTTAATAATTTTATTCTACGGAGGGCGAAATGTACGCGTTCTCGATGGTGCTGCTTGTCGCGATCTCAGCGCCAAAAAAAAAAAAACCGTTGGACTCGCGAGCTGTGCACAATGCGACGTTGCCATACGTGTTTTTTTTTTGGACAATGTTGCCGGTCAGATATTATTTATTAGTGGTATTATACATTATTTAATTATTTTCGCAATCAGCCGTTATTATTTGTTGGCTTTGATACCGATTCGGGCGTCTCCAGGTACATAAAGACACACCCAAATGGGGACCATACGGGGGCGTCACAATACTTTATTACACATTTTAAAAAAACCTGTAGAATTTAATATCAATTATATTTTCATTTCTTGTAAAATGGAATTCTACCAAGTAAATGCTAACTCAATTAATACCACTACAACTGTAAGCCGTATTTGCCGTACCCATGGTGCCACTGTAAAACGATTTACCTATACCTACCTACAACATTAAAACTGCAATCTTGATATGAATTTTTGATTCTTATCGGTTTACAGGAAGCCAGCGGCAAACAAATTTTGAAAATAGCCGATATAATGGATTATTTGTTACTTTGTCAGGTTAGGTTTTCATTCTTGAATAAATTCATGAATTTTGCCAAAATCGGCAATGAAAATTGGCACGGTTTCCCGCCTGGTTTCCTGTAAACCGACTTATATCCACGTTCACCACAACAAAGCATTCCAACGATAAAAACAAGCCAGTAGACTTTTTTTCAACGTAAATTGTTGAATATGAAATCTTCAACAAATATTGTTTGGCATTTCGTTAATATTAATGAAAATGCTGTATATGCCTCGTACCTATCTCATTAGCTTAATCAGGAAAGCCTCATACCATCTCATATAGTGATTGTTATCGAAACGATTTTGCATACTGAATTGTAATGTCCCGCTTAATTAATCATAATATTAATGCCCAAACGAAGGAAGTTGTATATAATATATATACATACTTACATAAAAAATAAAAACGAAATGTGTAGTGAAAGTAGTGTTGTGACAGAAGTTTCGGAATCCCATAGAGAACATAAATGGTATATGCTTCAATAAATTATTTTCTTCCTATTATTTATTTTACTTTAACAGCATATCATAATATTGTGTACATATAGTTGAAAATGCCATTTATAATAATTTGTTCTCCGAAGTCCTAATGATTATATTATGTATTATTAAATGATATTGCCAATGAAATTATGTATTTCCGGTATTATAAATGTCTTTAATTGTTTAGTTCTCTATAAATTTATAACTAATCTGTTAAATAACGATAATGAGATCGTTAAGGCTAATTCATTAATTCCAAAACATTGTATATTCCCATTCCCAACTAAATAAATAATAATACACAATTTTTTCATTCAGTTGTAACTACCAGTACAAGTTGTCACCTCCGAAAGGGGGGGGGGGGGTGTAGGATGATGCGCTGGACCCCTCCTGATGATGATGTAATGTCACGGTGATATCGTCTGCTGGCTTCTTCTTCTGGGGACATGCTTATGGTGATTGACAACGCGAAAGTACAGGCGAAAACAGGGCGTTTATTTGTTGGAATACATTTACAGTAAATTTACAGCGTAGAAAATATTTAACAAAAATATTTAAAAAATAAAAAATGGTGGTGACGTCGGCGAGCGCGGCGCCGTGCCAACATCACGCTCGAGAGTCCGAAAACCGAATGACAATCAACCATCTTGGAGTAGGTTAACTCTAGGCAAGAATTAAAAATATTACCTACAAATTCTGTCACTGAAAAAATGACAAAAAAACAGCCTCTGGCATAATATGTACCTGGCTTGTAGGTAGGTACCTTGGGTCTCATATCTCAGACCTTACCTAGGTATAGGTGTTTCGTTCTACATCGGCACTGTTGTACGCTAAAAACGATTTGCAGTTGTGTTGGTGTTCTTTGGTAGTATTGACACAGGGTGTGCATGAAGAATTACGGTAAATAAGCATATTTTTATGACTTATTGTTTTAATAAAATATAGAATAAAAATGCGTACATTAGAACATAAATACCTATATATTATTTACTTATACCGATAGTTACAATTCAATGAAAACATCGTGTTTTATTATTTATTTAGTTGGGATTAGGAATATACAATGTTTTTGAATTTATAAATGAGCCTTAACGATATCAATATCATTATTTAACAGATTATTTATAAATTTATAGAGAACTAAGCAATTAAAGACACTTATAATACCGTAAAGACATAATTTTGTTGGCAATGTCATTTAATTATACATACAATCATTAGGACTTCGGAGAACAATTACAAATGGCATTTTTAACTATAAGTACAGTGCTCGAAATGGAAAATTTCACGAACAGGAACGCTCGACAATTTTCCAAAAATGTGTGATATTAGATATAATAATATCTGTAATATAAAAATATCTTTTACTTTTACATGATGTACTTTTTTTATCATCATCTTCGCCCAATACGCTATCGGCTATAACAATTAGTGGTAACATACAAATATAGAGTCATTTTAGTTAACGAAATCGTTTTCTAAAAAATACATTAATAATTATACAAATATAAATAACTAAACGTATATGAATCTAATTGGAGTGGGAAACATTATTAAAATAGACGAAACAATAGACAAACTAATCACAATTTCCCATTGGTTTCGTTAGTAGTTTGAATAAAAATATGCAACTAAGAGTGGATAGAAATATGAGTGAAGATTCTTCGGTTTAAACAAAATACATGCCGCTTTTTTCAAAGCTCTGATTTTTCGTAAATTCGAAATATTTTGATTATGGTAAACTATTTTTTAATCAAATCAAAATCCATCGTATACGAAAAAGCAAGGGCATGGTTTTAAATAAATTAATTAAAAAAGTATGTAATACGCAAGATTTACAAATGTAGCATTATTTATTAAATATGAATCATTTTAAACAACCTCAGAAGTGTAGGTACATATTATTAGAAAAAAAATATTTACATCATGTGGACATGTAGGATAATTTATTCTAATAGGTTTCCAATGTTATAGAAATTGTTATATACAGGGAAATTTTTCATATATTTATCCTATTGGATTCTGATTGATTTATTTAAATATTTTTATTTCGTATTGTACCTTAAACAATACAAATTTTTTTAACATGCATACGATGTTCACGAATATGTATCTATATTAATTATGGAATTATTTGATTTAAGTTATTAAATCTATTATAATATTAGTTTAACCATCAAAAACACAGTTCATTCAACCCGAAAAATATCCATATAAAATTAAAACAATAAAAATATATGATAGAAGATAAAAAACACAACTCAAAATTATTAAATTTGGAAAAATAAGGAGTCTAATTTTGTCGCTTCCTCTGAAGAAAACGCTTATCATTGGCTGCATACAACTTAATATTGATAAACGACCAATGAACGACCTCGATTGCATTATGAAATACAAAAACTATGAACGCGTCAAACCCATGTAAATTTCGCTAACATAATAATATGATAAATGGACAATTCGGCCAATTATGGTTGTCTCGATACAAAATTTAAAGTTTCATTACAAAAAACAATTGCCTACCACTGCAGTAAAGATAATATATGTATTGAATGTGTTTCATTTAAAAATTTAAAAGTTCCAGTGTGCATTATAACTATTACGTTATTAACTCACTATATTTAGGCATGTAACTTAACCTTAACTGTATTAAAATAATATGTTTGAACTTGCAAAAAAGTAAGTGTCTCGTTTTATAAATTAATAATACAGTAAATCTACATTCCAATGTAAAATAGCTTCCAACATTTCCTTACAATCATAAAAACCTTTTTTTTCAAAATACATTATTGTCCCATACGACAATGCAATAAATCTTACTTACCCCAGTGCATTTCTTTGTATACAATTTTATTGTTTTATCACCATTGACGCAAAAGAGTAATATGTCTATTGGTGCATTCAAGGCCAAATTCGTTGAAAAAAGTATTGTCTTGAAAAAAGGTTATTTCTCAAATACGCTGTCTTACACTTACTCTATCACTATTTCAAAAAAACTTAAGTAAATTATGTACGGGTCATAGAAAATCCAGTGGTTCTAAACCAGTAAAATTATTTTTTAATAAAAAAAATATTTATGTTTTTGTACCTTTGTACCTATCAATTCATTTTCGTAAATTTTAAATCTAACCCGGAACGTAATAATATTAAGTATGACGCTTGAGGATTTTACTAGACGACTCGCTGTCCGTCGGATATTTAACGAACCGGTACGCCATTTTTGAGGTTTTAACGAACAGGAACGCCATCCTTAAGAATCCCACGAACAGGAACGGCGCTCCGGGGCGTTCCGCTCCATTCCGAGCGCTGTATAAGTATAATGTTGTTAAAGAATAATAAATAATAGGAAGAACATAATTTAATCGTGTATTATTATTTATTTAGTTAGGATTGGGAATATACAATGTTTTGGAATTTATGAATTAGCCTTAACGATATCACTATCGTTATTTACACCGTCGAATTACAGATTTATCAAAGTCATCAATATTATTTTTTTTTATTTTTAACTACCCTTTCTTTAGGACTGTCCCGGATAGGTTCCTGTTTTTTGTTTTTCTCTTAACGGCCCACGTGCTCGTCGTAGCTCAAAATTGAGTTTTTATTGTATTTTCAAACCATGATCCTGGACACTCCTTAAACGTTGTAGATAATCTATTTATATAATTTTGAAGCCTTATTATCCTCTATAGTTATTTTAAACATTTGATGACTGCATAAAGTATTTTTGTTACATAAAATAGTATTCTTTTAAACCTCTCGCTCTAATGTTTTAGAATATAGTCATATTTCGGTACATAACTGTGCAGTGGTGTTAAGATTGTTTACGTTTATTAATTTTTAAACGCATTTATGAAACCATTAGTATAATTTATTACGAGATAATTTTTGTAAAATATTCACGATAAAAAATTATATTAATAATCTCTGTGATCCCAAATTTGATAAGAATTAGGCATTTTATTATTCAAAAAATCGGCGAGATTAACACATTTGAAGATAATTCTAAAGATACTTATTATAAGCTATGTCTTTGGCCATTCAAGTGTGATAAACATCTTATGAATAATGATTGCTTTATAATAATTGTTGACCTAAGAATAGTCCAGATCCGCTGTGTGCTTTATATCCTGTTTACATGTGCATGGATTTTCTGCTGACTACATATTATCGCTGCATGCATAAATGAAAAAAGTTCAGAAGTTTCTAAATTTTCATGCGACCACGACCTGCACCTGCGCAGTAAAACGATAGTGGCGAAACTGCCGCCAAAAAAACAAAATGATAACATTGCATTTATAGCTGACTCTTGAAGAATGAGATTGGAAAGACAGTCAGCACTTTTACGAGTAAACAGTTATTGTCACGATAGTTTAAAATACACACTATTGCTGCCAGTAAATCCATGCACGTGTACTGGCGCTATTAGAATCAAATGGCATCAAAACATACATTTCGGTAAAATAGTCACCAACATGCTGAACGACGATACGATCACATCATATTAATTTTTTGAGATTATGTGTTACTGAATATATATTGCGATCTTAAATTATTCACTGGCCCAGTTAAGCAATGTAAATTACCGATAGTTTCTTGGTTTGGTTTCCATTCCTAGAGATTTCGCCCAAAAAGATGGCTGCCCCAATAAACCGGTGACCTAATTAAACGTAATCGTCTGTAGATTCCAATATGACAGTGATCGGCTTGTGCGTAGACCGTGAGCGTCATGTGTGACAGTATGTTTCTACTCGTGTATTTTAGTTATTTGGTGGGCTACAAAGAAAAATTTCGTTTTGTTTAATTATTTTTCTACTGACATCTATCGACTTATGTCATTCACACTTTCGAAATAATCTGGAATATAGCAAAGACTCAACCCATATCGATTTTGTCCAAAATCAGAATTATCATTCCTGTTGATACCAGATGGAAGTCTCCCACAGGAGACCACCTCAACGGACGGACCGAACCATCAACTTTCCCATACCCCTCAGCCTACGTCCACTCTTTGCGGTTATCGCAACCCTCGGCCGTGCGAAGCCCGCCTCAAAGAATCGAAAATTCAAATTCGTCAGCGCTCCCACCAAAACACAGACGCGGCCTGTCAAAAACGGTCGCTCGCACCACCACTAGTCAATTCGTCGGTAAAACAGAGAGCGCGTTAATGCCGGCAATCTGACAGTGGGACGCGCGCGAAAATCTCTCTCTCGTATCAGACGTCGACCAGCCAGGATCTCTCTCTTCTCTCGCCTCGGACGCGGAGCAGCCACAAGCGTCTGCAGCCCAGCCAGCATTTCCCGCCAAAAAGACTGCATCGCCACGCCGCAAGCACTGACTCTCACCTCGGATGCCAAGCATCAATCAGCAGCCCAGCCGCGACACCACGTTGCAGCCCGCCAAAGCGCCAATTACCGAACGCCAACGACAGAACCCTGTATCAAATACGATAAAATATACCAGCCTCGACACAATACACCGTGCGTTTCTGTCTCCCACCCCCGCTTTGACCTTGACGTTATCACGGCCTGCCATCTCCGCTTAAAAGTGCAGAAGGCCGGTGAAACTGTCAACTCAAATTTCCTGCCAGTTGTTTGCGCAATATGTGCACACACATGATGTCATAATACCCCGTATACACGTGCATAGATTTACTGCTAGCGGTACATATTATCGCGGCCATAACAAGAAGATGCATGTGTAAACACGTATTATCATGCAAATAGCAAGTTTGCATGATGGATCAAAATAATTCAGAAGCTTCTGAATTTCCACACAATAATGGGTGCGTATGCGCAGTAGAACGATAGCGGCAAACCTGCCGAAAGAAATACGAGCTACACCGCACAGAGTATTTTGACGTTTACGGATTATCTACGAATCTGTCCGAACCAGTCAAATAGCACCATACAATGACAACATCGCGTCTCACATACGCTTGAAAAATGAGATTGGAGAGACAGTCGGCACTTTTACGTGTAAACAGTTATTATTGCAATAGTTTAAAATACACATTATTGGTGCAAGTAAATCCATACACGTGCACAGGCGCTATATGCAACTTCAGCTCTGTCTGGAATAGTGCGATGATATTAATTTGTGTTAACAGTGTGTCTGGCTTCGTACGCTTATTGATACCATTCAGTTATCATTTATCTTTCGGCTTTTATAAAATTACTTTGTTTACGCGATTCTGTGATTTAGTGTAATTATTTCGGTAAGTATATAAATAATATTTGAGACCCATAAAAATCCCTTTCATAATCAATTTTCAATAATATAATTTCAGAATTTACAGATTCTTTATATAGGTACCTATACATATACATATTACATAAAATGAGTTCTCCATTCGCTCTTAGGATGAACAAAAAAATCATAAAAAACCCATTTTTTTAGTTTTTGTCACCCCGCAATTGATTACATCATCTATATTTTTTTAAACAATGTGCAGTTAGTCACCCTTCGTGTGCGTTTGTGGACAGTGGTTTACTCACGGCTTAAATTTGGAGTTCTACTTTGTTTTTATATAATTTATTTGTTTTTCATTTTACTCCCAAACTGGTTAGTAACAGTCAATAAAATAAGATAATTAATAGACTTACATCAGTGGTTTCTAAACCTTATGATACTACGCCTCCCTTTAAAAATAATCTAATCTTGGCGTCTCCCCCCCTTTATTTCATTAAATAATTCAGACACCTTTTTAAATAGTCAATAATGTACTAATACAAAAATTAAAAAAAAATTAAAATAAACAAGTTTTACTACTTATATTAAATTCATTTTTTAATTAATTTGTTTTTCATGCGACGAATGTGCTTGTTTATTAGCAATCAATCAATCAATTTTAATAGTAGTCAACCAAATTCATCATCGTTCATTGACAAATGGATTCTATCATAGGCTCCACATCCTGAAGCGGGCCCCCAGGCCAGGATCTTTCAATCACATATTTAAAATATTTAATAGCCCAGAAACAAAGCAACCAAAGACTTTTTTTTACTATTAATAAAATAATGTGAAAAGTGCATTAGCAAACTAACCAAGAACTCAGGAAATAGATTTTTGTTGGCTTCTATATATCTGGCGTAGAAATCATTTAAGAGTGGAGATATGGCGAACTTATTTTTTTTGTAATTTTGATTTCCAAAGCTCCAATTTTTCATGAATGCCTTCACTTTGTCTTTTTAAATCAGTGAATGCATTAGTGGTCCTTGCATTGATTTATTCACTCACTATTTTTTAAATTTCAACCAAATAGACGACCTTAACAACAAAATTATCAATCTTAAAGCCTCAATTACATTGAGCTTCTTCACGAGTTGTTTATTGGCGAATTTAAAAGCGTATTAAGCGTACTATAGCAGTATTATAAAATTAGTCTCCATATTTTCAGACAGGTTTGCAAACAATCTTTTATAGGACTGTTTTTTGTGTAGTTTATAACTAGCGGCCGTTTTATAAACTATGCATTTGCAAACTGCAAACTTGTGGCTACATTAATTGTGTTAAACTTTTCGCGCCTCCCCAGGGAGGCGCGCCTTCCAGTTTGGAAATCGCTGACTTACATAGAGATGAAAGTAAAAATAATAATCAACCTTGTCCCTAAGATTTGAATGAAAGAGAGTGACAACTGTAACCAAGATTTAAGAAAGGTGAAAGCTATCATAATGTGGAAGATATATTAAAATAGAAGCTAAGTGCATGCTCGGCTTCAAAGCATGTAAAGAACGTGTTACCCTTTTGTTGGGTGCAAATAGAACAATTAATAGTTACATTAATTGCCTTGTAACACTGTTATTTTAGCTAAAATGTGGCGAGCAATTTTGTACCATATTTACTGTTGAACTGATATGACATAATTGTATATGCATTTTTCCTATTGGTCGATTTGGAATAAATCTAAATATAATATCACATTTATATCACATATTTTGGCTGTTAATCATGAAAAAAAATTAACCGTCTAAACCAGTGTCTGCCAAACTGTGTGCCGCAAGAAGTCTCAGGCTGCGCCGTGAAGGAAGAAGCCTCATAAGTGTTCATTTTAAATAATGCCTATTCGTTTAAATTTTCTTCAATTTTAAATAAATTCAACCTACATATTCAAATAAATATTTGTCACATTCGTACATAGTGGTCGACGCGACACATGGATACAGTGACGCTGGCATATACGCAGCGTAGTGAGTGTGAGAGTGTGAGTGAGTAAGTGAATGAGCACCCGCACCCGCTCTGTGCCGATACGATGCTAGAGTTGGGTAGTTCGACCTTATTTTAATAACGTGGTGTCCGAACACTTGTGTAAACCTACACGTCGTGCGTCGAATACATTTTGTGAGATAAATTTTGATTTGTTTAACACAGACTGTCAGTGTTTAGTTGTTTAACGGCCCACATGCTCAGCGTAGGTCAAAATTGAGTTTTTATTGTATTTTCAAACCATGATCCTGGACACTCCTTAAACGTTGTATATAATCTATTTATATAATTTTGAAGCCTTATTATCCTTTATATTTATTTAAAACATTTGATGACTGCATAAAGTATTTTTGTTACATAAAATCAATGACATATGTCATTGTATAAAATAGTATTCTTTTAAACCTCTCGCTCTAATGTTTTAGAATATAGTCATATTTCAGTATATGAATGTGCAGTGGTGTTAAGATTTTTTCCATTTATTAATTTTTAATCGCATTTATAAAACCATTAGTATAATTTATGACGAGATAATTTTAGTAAAATATTTATGATAAAAAATTATATTGATAATCTCTGTGATCCCAAATTTGACAAGAATTAGGCATTTTATTATTCAAAAAATCGGCAAGATTAAAACATTTGAAGATGATTCTAAAGATACTTATTATAAGTTATGTCCAGTGACGTCCCTAGACAAAATGCCGCCCCTAGGTAGCGTCAAAAAATGCCGCCCCATTTTTTTATCATCCTTTCATTACCTACTCCAATATCTAAGAAATGTGTTGTATCGACGCATTAATAACAAAATATATAGCACTAAAACAAACAAGATTAAATTTAGTTATTAAAAGCGAATAAACATAATATTAGTTAGACACTTACCCAAATCACCAGAGTCTGAGATTCTATTTGTTGATATGTCTGACAAATTTGGTTTGCAGCTATACCATTTAGTAATAATACGCAGATGTATTATTTTCACACTATTTTTCTACGCTATTATTGTATAACATGTAAACAAAATCATTTTCCTTATCATTCATTTAATATGAACATACTTTTAATCACAAATACACTATTAATTAATTGTCTCAACACTCAACCGTTACAACAAACAAACTTTCCTGGCCTTTTTTGTAGCAAAGTCAGTAACTATGTCATCCAAATCTAATTTATATGCCATCTCTTCTTCAATAGACAATATTGCAAGTCCATTTAGCCTTTCTTCGGTCATCCTAGATCGGAGATAATTTTTAATAATTTTCAGTTTTGAAAAACTCCTCTCTGCGCTAGCCACCGTTATTGGCATTGTCAATAATATTATCCTAATTGAAGTGACCGTATTTGGATAGATTTCTTTCAAATTATTATCATAAATAAATTTTAATACGTCATGTGGCGAAGACTTTTCAGTCACAAGTCTACACAGTAATTTTAACTCCTCACAAAGCTCCAATCTTCAATTGAATTTATAGCCTTATCTACTACCTGATTGAAAAACTCGACTTCAAATTTTTTTTCAGGGTTATGTAGAGGCGTTTCATCACAGCTCTCATTCTCAAAATGTTTCGGTACTCTTCGTCTTCTGCAATCTGTTTCTTTGGGAAATTCTGCAGGTATTTCGAGGGCTTCTGCTAATTGGTATGCGATTATTTTCATTTGTACTAAGCCATTTTTTCTATAATTACGCAAAAAATTTAAAACAGCTTCAATGGAATCAAGCGCGCTGGTTATATTAAATTCTATCATTTGCAACTGTTTGCTGACTGGATTTATAGAACTCAAAATATCATACCAAACTATGAGACAATTTATAAATTTAAAGTTGCATATATTTTTTGATAATGCGATGGCATCATTTTTAGTCTGCAAACTATTTTCAGTGTGTGAATTGGCATGTTTCTCTTCAATATATAATAAGGCATCGTAAATTTCTACCAATTGGTATCTAATAGGCCTGATTGCTTCGATTCGGGACTCCCATCGCGTATCAGAAACTGCCTTTAATGTTAATGATGGTAAAAATTTTAAAAGTATATTCCATCTATCAGTGGATGCCGAGAAAAAAACATAAATCTTTTGGATTAACCCAAAAAATGATATCGCATCTAAGTTGCATTTTGCAGCATCATTTACCACTAAATTTAGCGTATGTGAGTTACAAGGTACATAAAATGCACAAGGATTTATGTCTCTAATATGCTTTTGGACACCATTCTTTTTTCCTCGCATATTCGCACCATTATCATAACTTTGACCTCTCATGTTATGTATATTTATGTTTAAATTTTCTAGTTCTTCAACAACGCGTTTTGCTAATCCTGCTCCAGTTTTATCGTCAATTTCTATAAAACCTAAAAAATGCTCGCGTACTTCTACTCATGAGTGTTTTCGAACAAATCGAACTATAATCGACATCTTTTCTATATGTCCTATATTAGGTGTACAATCTAATATAATAGAAAAATATTTTGCCTCATTTATTAATAATTTCTGATTTGATTTTTTGCGACATTATGGCAATTAATTCGTTTTGAATTCTTGGTCCAAGATAATGAGTAGTGCGGGGCTAACAAATGTTCCTTAATAACATTATCAAACAGTCCAAAACATTCAATTAATTTTAAGAAATTTCCATTGTGCAGTGTGTTGATGTGGACTTAGGTCCGCGTAAAACCATATTCTGCACCGCTATGACTCGCAAAACCGCACATAATCGAGTTAAAATTGACCGCCACCCAGTGTTGCCATCTTTTCAAAGTGGAATTATAGTACAGAGCCTCCAAAATTATAGTATTTGGAGAAAAAATATAGTACGCGTTGGCATCTGTTGAAAATGTATAGGTTTTCTGTTTCCCAGAAAAACGGAGAATTTGAGAAACTCCGAGACCCCTTTTTATTTAAGTACCTCTTCCAAACAAAAATGCTTACCGAAGAATTCAAGATATTTCATTTTAAACATTTAAACCAAAGTCAAAGGGATTTTTTTACGTTTACCGAGCATTTTTTTCCAATTTCTCCAAATCTTCTTGTATTGCGAAATTTTAGTACTTTGTACCAATTTATTGAACGAAAATATCGAAATTTTAGTGCTTTTTACATATTTTTTCCGATATTCAAAATTATAGTATTTTGGGCGTACTATACCTGTTTTATATCGTACATAGTACGCGGACTAAAATTATAGTACAGATACTATAATTATAGTACGGTTGGCAACGCTGCCGCCACCGTATAATTTCTTCATTGAAAAGTTTTTGTTGACAACAATCAATTGTTTTATTTAGCTTTAATCTGATTAGAATATCTTGCCAGATTGAAAAGTTTTCGTAATGATTTTTTGACTTTTCGTGGGTTTGTATAGTTTGCGACAAGTTTTTCCAATTATTATAGCCAACTGATGATCCCATTCCAGTCTCACATTTTTTTTTATTAAATATTATACAGCCAAAGCAATGCGCAGAATCATTTTTTACAGAATACACTAACCAAGTTCTTTCATATGTTTCGCCATTTTTCAACGTACGTTCATAATAGGCATTGGAAAACTTTCTATTGCACGTATTGATAGGATAATCAGCAAGTTTTTTCTGTATAGGTCCTTTTTTTAATATGATTATCCTTGTACTTTCGTCAATAAAACTTGGCCAAAAATGTGGATCATCAAAATTATTGTCTTCTTTTTTGTCTAAATAATCTAAATAATCATCGTCTGAATTATTATCGTTGGCATCGTAATTTACATTCACCTCTAGCGTTGTAGCATCTGATTCTTGAAATGGTTTTTTAGTTTTAGACGATAGGTATTCAGCGCTGACTTTCTGATTTTGCTTTTCACTCTTGATAAAATAATTGTGAAGTGTAGCCGTATTATTTGTAGCATTTGCTTCCTTTCGTTCTCTTATCTTTTTAAACGCTGCTCCTGAAAGTCGCTGTCTTGCACTCATGTTGATGATTGAAAAAAACCACAAATACCTATTATATGCACGAATACTAGATTATGTCAAGTATCAATTTTGCAATAGGTACATCCAGCAACTTTTAAATCTCACGAGTGACTGGCAAAAATGTTTGGATAAATTAAAAAATACGGATGTATATAGGTACCTACCTATAATTCTCCACCATAATTTATTGTTTCGTTACCTACGTTGACATATAGGTATATAATATTATTTTGTTTCAATAACTTCTTGGCTCATTGGCGCCACATAATTGGCTTTTGCGCAGCCACTGTAATGAAAGGAACTCTTTAATCTGAGTAAATGACATTATATTATTCATAACAAAATCATAAGTAATTCATAACATAACATAATACCCATAATATGTCTAAGTGGCAAAAGACTCGTTAAAAATATTTTTATTGGCATTTGTATTACGAACCCGAGCAGTTAAAAATAAAAGAAAAAATCACTGGCTGAGAGTGGTGACATCATACTAAAATAGCCGCGAATACCTACTCACTATTGGGTAATAATATAATAAAAAAAACATCCGGAGCCGTGGAGTATTACAAATATCGGTGCTCCGGGTAAAACCCCGTTACTCCACTGCTCCGAGCTCCGCTCCAACGCTCTGGTTATAATATAACTAAGTTTAGGTACCTAACTATTTCTATATAATACCAAATGATTCTCCTCGATTTGCCGCCCTTCGAATATCTGCCGCCCCCAAGCGACGCTCAATCTGCTTACCCCCACGGGACATCACTGGCTATGTCTTTGACCATTCAAGTGTGATAAACATTTTACGAATAATGATTGCTTTATAATAATTATTGACCTAAGAATAAGGTAGTGTTTTTTTGAAATACGCCATTTCTTTTGTCATTCCCCAGTGGTTAAGCTACAACATACGGCCGTTGCCATAAATTGACAAACTATAATTGAAGTAGGGAGTAAAATGATATTGACGCGCGTGTTTGAACATGAACCGTTTAAAAAAAAATAAAAAAAAATTCGGTTAGGTACATGTTCAAACACTGCGTTTAAAAATTAATAGATGTAAAAAATCCTAACACCACTGCACATTCATGTACTGAAATATGACTATATTCTAAAACATTAGAGCGAGAGGTTTAAAAGAATACTATTTTATGTAACAAAAATACTTTATGCAGTCATCAAATGTTTAAAATAAATATAAAGGATAATAAGGCTTCAAAAGTATATAAATAGATTATCTACAACGTTTAAGAAGTGTCCAGGATCATGGTTTGAAAATACAATAAAAACTCAATTTTGACTTACGCCGAGCATGTCCCCCCTTAATAGATCACGGTCCATTTTGCTAATATAATAAATAAATATAGAAATATTTATTCAGGCCTTTCTGCATTATTTTCCAAGTATGTTCCATCACTTGATTATCAAATGTACCAGTGGGTCATCAATCCATTTGCAAGATTCGACGGTACACACCTGACACTAACAGAGGAAGAAATTTTAATGGATTTAAAAAACAACCCTGTGCACAAAGCCTCATTTTCTGAGCTAGAGTTGTCAGCATTTCGGATATCGCTTTGGAGTAAATATCCTCGATTGGCTACAACAGCAATTGAATCTCTGTTGCCGTTTGGATCGTCGTATCTTTGCAAATTTGGTTTTTAAGCTCTCGTGAAAATGAAATCAAAAAACGAGAGCATTTGGGGAGTTACGTGTTTGTTTATCCAATTTGGAGCCGCGTTTTGACAGGGTTCTTTCTAAAAATCAATTCATTCCATCCTTCTCCTTCCATCCTTCTCACTAATAAAATTATTACCACCTATATACATACATATAAATGTTGATAAAATATTTAAAAAAATTGTTACCTACACTATGATTTCCTTTATTCATATTAATAAGGTACATTTCCTTGTTTAAGGCATTTTTATTTGGTGTGCCGCTGAACAAATCCCATTCACATGTGTGCTGTGAAGTAAAAAAGTTTGGCAGAAACTGTCAGAAGGTGATATCTTTTAACAGCCCCTTACTAACTTTGAGAACGAGACAGAGTATGTCAATTTTACATATTGAGAATTGAAACGCAAGATCCAACTGTTTTGCTGAAATCGCAATGACATGACTAACACAGTTGTAGGTTATGTTGATATGTCTTGTGTCAATACAAAATTCTTGTGTTCGGCTCATTACCGGCTAGATGGCGCTGGTTCGGCTTTATCTGCTTGTGTTCGGTCTTATCCGCTTGGGTTCGGCAGTGCGAACATATCCGAATTTGACCGACATGTCTACCAACCTAAATTTTCGCCGTATTATGAATTAGAGATAGCGACCGATAGCTGTTTTGTTTATAGAATCTCTTCTGTGCTAATTTTATCATTTTTAGATCAACAAATTCTTTTTGATTATATCAAAGAGTGATTTATGGTTTGTCTCATAGTACTGTTTTACTGACGAAGTTCTGCATACAACTGTCCCAGAATACAATACATATACATATGTACTGCTGTATTGCCTTCGGTAACCAGCCTCCTCAGTCCACCAACTTTGAATGCTGCTTGTTTCTAATAATGGTTTTTTTATATGTTAAATAGGGTTTATTAAATTAAATAAATTTCATGCACTTTTCTTCACTGTCCAAGTGTCACTACGGCAAACATCAGCTGTATCTAATAACTATTGTAAACAATAACAAACATAACCTCCAATGATAACAATGGCTACATTGGCATTCACATTTAATGTAATTGTTTTGCTGGTCATCTGAAAACATTAAGATTTTATCAAAACATTTAACGAAACGCTGAAGTACTTCGATTCACCAATTTTGAAAATGTCTGCCATAATTACTACTACTAGCTCCTCCAAGTATTTGCTTCCTATTTGGTGCAGACATTTTTGTGGGTAGCAATGAAATTGTTCGTTACTGTATTACTTAATTTAGTTCTTTACGCACAAATTGCCACCAGAATTGCCCCGATCAGATGAGGCATCCTCTCGCTACAGTGGTCACAAGCATTGTAATTCGATCAAAATCAGTGGTCCGCGGAGTGATTAGCCCTGCCGCCTGATGAGCTTAATGGGATAATATTATGTGTGATGCATAAAGCCAAATGTAAATGCTAAACGTAGGTAATACTTATTCTTGAAGAATATTTATTAGCCTGCTATTTTTTATACAATGCGATCTGTCATTTTGCATGAATTTCATATTTTTCGATGGCGAATCGATGGCGATCGGAATATATCAGAACACAACGACAATGCATTCTTTTAATACTTTTGGCCATCTTTAAGCAGAATTGAATTCATTTTCAGTTAATTCTGTTTTTTATGTTTCAGAAAAAATTCGTTAAAAGTAATCTCACTATTATTGGTTGCTAAGTGAGTCCTAGCAACTAAATTATTAATATATACGTGCGTTACTATGGAAATCAATATGAAATGTCAAAATGACATTTCTGTATTCTATAATATTTATTCAGTATTTCTATCAAGTAGGTACTTACAATAAAAAGTTCTTATTAATACATAGAATTGTCAAGTTTATAAGATTCAACAAAAAATTTAAAAACGTGCTATATAAAAAGTTCTTTTTATCTTATAATTATTCTCTCTTTAAAATAAAACATTCTCTTGCCACGCAAAATCATCTCGCATGCCATAGGTTTGCCATCACAGGGATAGTAAGTGAGCAATTATCAGATTCACCGTAATATGCATGTATCACTTCTCCCATTTCATTAACCGAATTGATAGAAATATCCATTATAAAAAACCTAAAAAATATGTAGCTATCTATACTCTTATTTCATTATAATATTATTATGGCCAATAGAATTTAATGCTGCTATTATTTATAGTGGAACAACTTAATCTTGAAATTGTGCAGATTGCGGTTGCTTCTACTGCACACTAATTAATTAAAAAAGTAATATCTTCTTTACATGTGCACGGGTTTAATGCTGGGAGTACATATTATCGCGGCCGTAAGAAGAAAATGCATGTGGTAAAAAGTCCATCAGTTTCTGAAGTTTCACGCGACAGTTGGAACGTGTGCGATATCTGCTTTTGTGCAATAGAACAATGATGGAAAACGTATCTGAAAAAATACGAACTACACCGCGCAAAGCATTATAACGTTTTCAATTTTTTACAACCAGTCAAATAGCATCATAAAATGACAACAATGCGTCTCACTCACGCTTCAAGATTGAGATTAGTGAGTGACATGTAAACAGTGTTATTATCATGATAGTTGAATTTGCACAATATTGTTGCCACTAAATTGTTACCATTATTATTTCCGACTGGTCTTACATGAAGCCTATTGCATCGTTTTCTCTCGCTTGGCGTCGCTCTGACTACTATTGCATATTATTATATCATCTGTCAAAACTATCAAACTTCATGCTTATGCGGTATGTTTATAATGTTGAATTTTCTCTCGAGCCTCCAAAACCACAAACTCTTTGTGTCGATCAATTCACTTAAGCCGGATTCATACCGGATAACGGTTAATTTAGGATTAAGTAACCGGCGAACCGGTTATAACCGAAATATTTTTTTTATATGTACTTAGGTAGGTATGTTTATTTTTTAAATGAGTTTGGACATCTTCATCATCATGAAGAAAATAGGTAAAATTTGAATAAATTTTAAAATATTAGAATACAAGATTTAACACCATTTGTAAAAAGGCGCTAAAAATGTTGGGCTCTGTCTTACGTACTTCCCGGGTCTTTTCGGATGTTACGGTACTTAAAATTCTCTATAACTCCTTAGTTAGAAGCAGACTTGAGAGTGGGTCTATCGCTTGGGCCCAGAAATCAGTTGAAGTACGGCCTTATGGTGGAGAGAGTCCAAAAGAAGATATTATCCATGGCTCTATCCGACTTAAAATTTAGAAGGGATCTTTATTTAGCTACAAATTTTTTCCGACTTATACGCGGCGTAAATGTGAACTCTGCATTCTTGGTGGTGTTGGCTTGTGTGTCTCTGATAATTACCTTAGGAATCGAGGGCATCCGTTGTTTGTTCTTCCAAGGTGCAGAAATAACCTGCCATTGGTGATGCCAATTCTTTTTTCTTTCGACCATGTCCGATCCTAATAGGATCATATCATGGGCCTCCACAGAGTGGAGGTTTGTATTAACAGATTTTTGTTTTTACGAGAAATGGATGCCATACTCTGACTCATACACAAATAACAATATGTGTACTTGCCAGACCCAAGATTCGAACCTGGGACCCACGACGCTATAGTCGGACGCTTAAGCCGCGCGGCCATCGTGGGAGTGCAATAACCAATAATAGATGCCAATTGGGATTGCAATAACCATGTTTAATGAAATCGCTTCGGATATTGATATATTCCACTTACGTGAGGTGAATTTAGGTGGATGTTGTTTTATAAGTTTTTAAGATAGGGTCTATCGATAGTTCACTCTGTGTGCTTCCATCTCCTTATATTTTTGTTGCTTTATTTTATTTTATTTCTTTTCTTAATTTATTTCTTATTGTAATGTCACATTTCTCTGTATTTTTATTTTAAAAATTGTTAACACTTATTTTATGTCATGTCGTGAATGCTTTGAATTGGTAATTTGTTATGTTCATTATATTATGTAAAATAAATAAATTTGATTTGAACACAGATTATAAAATATAAGTAGGTACATAGAATAAAAATTATATATAAGATCGTAAAAATGTCAAATTACAAATACAATGGATTGTTAGACACACTCACATAGGTATGTACACCATAAATATAATAAATGGCTTAGTGGGTATATTATAATAGTGCATCAAATTATGCTGTAAAAACCAACATCAGAATAAATCAAACTAAGTGTGAGGCCTCAGTGCCAGCGTTCGGCGCAGCGTTGAGCGTTTTGCGCAACTCAAACGTATAAATGTATAACCAAAAAAGACATTGTCTACGAACATTTTCACACACGGTTATACGTTTGAGTTACGCAAAACGCTCAACGCTGTGCCGAACGCTGGCACTGAGGCCTCACACTAAGTATAAAATCTACAATAAAATTCGATTTATATGTTCGCTTATTTTTTAAAAAGAAATATTTTAATACCAATGCATCTAGCGTTTCGTGGTTCATAGAATTTCGAATTTTCGTGCAAAAATTGTTTGCAACTGAAAACACTCGTTTACTAGCTGTTGATGTTGGTCGAATTGTCATCAAAGAACTATTATGCTTCCGATATGCTTCTGATGCATCACGACACGACGCGTTAGTCTAGTGTGAATCTGTCGTAAGTCATGTAATTTTGTAAATTATAATATATCTGCTGGTATCTATCTGGTGGGGTCGAAAATTCTAGGCCGAAGAAGTAAACTTCTAATATATAAAACAATTATAAGGCCAGTGGTCACTTACGGCTATGAAACTTGGTGCTTAACTCAAAACGAGGAAAACAAATTAGCTGTCTTCGAGCGCAAAATACTCCGCAAAATCTTTCGACCCACGTTGGAAAATGGGAACTACAGAATGAAAATAAACCACGAATTGGAAGAGCTGATTGAACAGCAAACAATCATAAGGTACTGTAAGTCCCAAAGACTACGATGGGCGGGACATGTGGAGAGAATGCCTGAAGTTAGAGCGCCAAGGATCATGACAAAGTGGCTACTCCAACGGAAGAGACCCAGAGGCCGTCCAAGAAGGAGATGGGCTGACGCCGTAGAAGTGGACTGGTTTCATATAGGAAGACCCGGTAACTGGAGAAGTGTGGCGAGAGACCGGAGTGAGTGGAGAGCGGTTGTGGAGGAGGCCAAATCCCACCCCGGGATGTAGCGCCGTGGAAGAAGATAATATATCTGCGATCTTAAAATCTTCAATCGTCCAATACAAATCTTGGACAAACAAAAAATAAATGTACTGAACACAAGAAAAAATCTGTATTGGACAAAAAAGAATACGAGCTAATAAAAACGTGGTCAAATGCATATTACCTGGCAAATGAAATTCAAAATGACTTTCTTCACTGCCGCAACCTTGTCACCTCGTGCGTACAAGCTGAACAAAGTCAGTTGCTGCGTTCATTGAAGTGTCTCGTATGTATATTTATTTATACACTGTCATATTGCTTTCAGACCCGTTTTGGTCAGATTGTTTTATTTTAATTTTATTCATTTCCGATCCGATCCGACCATGTCCGATCCTAATAGGACCATATGGGCCTCCACGGAGTAGAGGTTTGTATTCAGTGACGTCCCTAGACAAAATGCCGCCCCTAGGCAGCGTCAAAATGCCGCCCCATTTTTTTATCATCCTTTCATTACTCCAATATCTAAGAAATGTGTTGTATGAAGCATGGCCCCCTCATCCTGAAGCGGGCCCCATGTTAGGATCTTTGCCCCCCCCTACCTATCGCTAAGGATAAAAGCAGTGTGACGCTCTACAGTAATGTTTTCCAAATGGTGTACGCGTTAAAATTGATGTGTATATTTAGTGTTTTTTTGTATATTTTAATACATACACTTGAATTGTGGAGTTTTTGAGTATCGCTACACAATTATAAATTGTATTGTGTAACCACATAATTTTAAATAATATCATTATTGAAGAAAAATAAAAAAAACAGGCGAATTTTTTGCTATTAGAGCAAATTTGTGATAAGTGTTTATCTCACTTATCGAGCCCGAGCCCCAGGTTAGAGCCCTGTCAGCCCCCCCTTGTGGGGGCCATGGTTTGGATACATTACTAATAAAATATACACCTACCACTAAGCTGAAACATACAAAATTAAATTTAGATATCAATAAATAAATAAGCGAATAAATATAATATTAGTTAGACACTAACCCAAATCACCAGAGTCTGAGATGCCATTCGGTTAATATGTCTGACACATTTGGTTTGTATCATTTAGTAATACCTACGCAGATGTATTATTTTCACACTATTTTTTCTATGCTATTATTGTACCCTACAACATGTAAACAAAATAATTTTCCTCATTATTTTTTTAATATAAACCTAAATTTAATCATAAATACACTATTAATTAATGGTCTCAACATTCAACCGTTGATGATTGAAATAAACTACAAATCCACAATATTATCAGCAAAAAATATGTTTACAAAAAAAACGACTTAAAAGAAGGTATTGCACAGTATTGTATTCACAGCACGATAAATATGATATAATCTATTTAGATACCTACTAGTGTACATTTTTATTACAATTAGCTGGTACTTAACGTTATATGCACGAATACTAATTGATTATGTCAAATGTCAATAAGGATTAATAATCATTATGAATAGGTATCTATTTGCAATAGGTACATCCGGCAACTTTTAAATCTCGCGAATGACTGGCAAAAATATTGTGATAAATTAAAAAATACGGTATGTACCTACCTACCTATAAATCTCTACCATAAATTCTCCTTGTTTAATAACTATGGCGCGACATAATTATTGGTTTTTGCGCAGTTTACCTACCACTGTTATGAAAGGAACTCTTTAATCTGAGTAAATGACATTATATTATTATGACTGATTTATTATTCGTTTGTGATGTTTTACATTTATAAAAATATTCATAATGTGTATAGGCGCCTAGTTTATTAGCATTTGTATACGAAACCGAGCAGTCAAAAATAAAATAAAAAAATCTATAGCGGAGCGTGGTGACATCATACTCGTACTAAAATCGCTGCGAGTACCGATTGGATAATAATGAAAAAAAACATCCGGAACAAAACATCTCCAAAGCTCTGGTTATAATATAACTAAGTTTAGGTAGCTATTTCTATATAATACCAAATGATTCTCCTCGATTTGCCGCCCTTCGAGTATCTGCCGCCCCCAAGCGACGCTCAATCTGCCTACCCCCACGGGACGTCACTGTTTGTATTAACAGATTTTGTTTTTTACGAGAAATGGATGTCAGCCACTTGCTCAACCTATTAGGTCCATACCCTGACTCACACACAAATTGAAAAACAATATGTGTACTTGCCAGACCCAGGATTCGAACCTGAGACCCACGGCGTGATAGTCCAACGCTTATGCCGCGCGGCCACCTTGGGTGTAATTCATTTAACATTCATTATTATGTTATTCATTTATTGTTATTCATTTAACTTAGCTTAAATACTTAGTGTTTGCTTACCCGAGCTCATAGGACGAGGGATAGTATCAAGGATCATCAAGGATCAAGGTACCAAAGGGACGGTCCCCTCATCATTCTGTAATCAATATTCAATTGAATATTCATGTTATGCATGCCTACACATTGATTTTGTTAAGTATAAATTAATTCAGTATATATTTTATTTGTACCGTTTGCCCATCCTTGATTCTTGTTTCTTGGCCCAACCCTGTTAATGCTCTATGTGAGTTTTGGATCTACCTACATAGTACATATCGTCACTGTTCTGGCAGAAAACACTAATTCGAAAAAATGACATATTGAGTTATTACCAAAATGTTCCTTATTTCAAACTTTACCTTCTGGAAACCTTCTTAATAAATAAACAGTCTTTATTTTAAAGTCACCCTTTTAACAATTACTTAATAAACTCGCATGATAGACCATTATTTCAAACATTTTAACAACTTCAAAGTCAAATTACTCAAAACTAGTATTCTCCAGTTAGTGTGTTCTGCCAGAACAAAGACGATATTATGTACAACGATACTGCTGGGGTCGAAGTTTGGTTGTCCCTTTAAAATCAAAGCAATGTTTATATTATGAAATGCTATATGCGATTGCCAGTTATGATTCTCAAAATTCATAATGAAGCTGAATAATACGTACGTGTGTAGACCGTTTTGCACATGCGATGCGCGTTTTAACCACATGTACCGATGCTGGACCGGGGACACCATAGAAAATACCCGGTCCTGCATAAATGTGAGTAGGTAAGAGTGGGCATATTATTATAATACATTACGAACATGAAGTTGTCTTGTCAGTCAGCTGTAAATTCATGACCTGTGAGCCGCCGGTTTAGTTTGTTAGTAAGTTTGCCAGTAAGTGATCAAATGTCATCTATCCCCTCTAGTATACCTAGAGTTTTAAATTATATTTCTTGATACATAATTTAATAGTTTATAAATCTTTTGATATTGATGATGATAAATTTATTACAAAAGGAATGTGCTATTTCAGTTAATTGTAAAACAATATTAATTTGTATTACCCAAGTATTAATTATCAAGTATCATTGTTGATAGTAAATTCCACATTAGTAAAATAATTTTGATAAATAATATTAGGTAGGTAGGTATTATGATGAATGAGATGGATTATTTATTGATATATAATTTCAGTATATTGACATTTGAAGATAAACTAGAAGTGAAACGATTAGGACCTCACCAACCTAGTGATTTAGTTATTGTGTATGGACTAATCAAAACAAAAAAAAATAGCATTTAACTCCGAATGGTTTACCAAAAAACGTGGTTGACGGCAAGTGTATCTTTGAAAAGATTATTTTGTTTTCCTTGTAGAGTAGAATTTAGCAATTAGATTCTTTCGAACACAGGAGGCATAGGAAGATAAAGTAATAGCTACAAAAGATATGTTTTCTACGCTTTGATTAATATTGATTAGGTAAGTACTTATTAGATATTTCACGGCATCTGACCCCATTTACTAAAATATGCTAGAGCTGCCACTGGGTAGGATAATCGACTACTGAGCTGGCTGAAAGGAGTTTCCGAATCTAGAGTCTTAAACCTTAAGTTTTCTATTCAACATGGTGTAATGAGACTTATCTGACGCATATCATTCCACCCTCAACGCTTGTTATTGAGTGGGTTCATTTTCTTGTTCAGGACACCTTGACTGAGGATCGCAGTGCTGACGATCTAGACGTCTCGATTGAGCCTTCTCACAGCCGACTCTATTATTATCTATTGTATCTGAAGATGTCGCTGGCCTTCTCCACGGGTCAACTCCACCCCTCACGCATGGCACTTAGCGATATGCAGGGATTTAGGAAAGTGAAAGACATAAAGGTACTTAATACAAGGAATACGATAATAAGAATTTTAAAATCATGCAAATATTACTCTATTATATTCAAATTTATTTATTTTTTACATATCTTTACAAATCATAAATTTAAGACGTTCACAACATGACATTTAAAAAACAGAGAAATGGTATAAAGAGTAGATAGGTACAAAAATTATAGCATGGATAAATGGAATTACCTAAACCGAATGATCTATGTGGACCTTATTTTAAGAATTTATAAAACAACGCCCACCTATAATCCTTATTCTCACGTAAATGGGAATATATCAACATCCAAATCGATTCGGTTGAACAGAGTTAATTCTTTCCCAATTGGCATCACCGAATGGCAGGTTAGTTCTGCACCTTGGGAGAGCAAACAACTGATGCTCCCTATTTCTAATATAGTTATCAAGGAAACACAGGTCAATACTACCAGTAATAGCGGAGTTTTCATTTACACCGTGTATAAGTTGAAAAAAATACTTGGCCAAATAAAGATATCTTCTAGTGTTTAAACTACAGTATGTAAGCATACCTAAAAGAAACCCAGTTGGATAAAGCCACGGATAGTATCCATATTTCCGACCATATCCGATCCTGATAGGATCATATGGGCCTCCACAGAGTGTAGGTTTGTATTGACAGATTTTTTTTGTTTTTTTTACGAGAAATGGATGTCAGCCACTTGCTCAACCTATTAGGTCCATACCCTGACACACAAATTGAAAAACAATATGTGTACTTGCCAGACCCAGGATTCGAACCTGGGACCCACGGCTTTATAGTCCAACGCTTATGCCGCGCGGCCACCGTGGCAACCACGTCCATATAACCTCAAGTAAAGGAGTGTCAAAAATTTCTTTCAAACTTGCTCTACCATAAGGTTGTATTTCAACTGATGCGGGCCCCAAACCATGGGCTCACTCTCGAGAAGGCGACTAACTAAAGAATTTTTATATAGTAACATCTGAAAAGATCCAGGAAGTACATAAGACGAAGCCCAACATTTTGTCGCACCTTTTTACAAATTATAGCCATATGGCCACTAAATGACAGCTTACTTTCAAACGTAATACATACCAAGATCCCATACAGATGGTATTCGCGAAAGAACTCGAATATTGGAAAAATAATACTTGCGAGGCTTTAGTAAATGATAAAATATTACATTTTTACTGTCCCAATGACATTAATATGGACGAAGCATCTGGAAAAAAAATGACACTCACTTTTATGTCGGGTCTGCCAAATGGCATAATCTGTTCTAACTCCATTACAATAAACGTGATATTGCTATAAATTCCCGATGCTTTTTTGTCGGGTCTGCCGAATGGTTCGGTTCGAACGGGTTCGCTCAAATGAACATTGACACTAGAAACACTGTTCTAACGCCAATACAATAAAGGTGATATTGCTATAAATTCCCGATGCGTGATATCGCATAATGGAAATTGCCTGACGTCTACCTATACATGTGCGAATGTCCCTATGCGCAAATTTACTTGTTAGCTACTGTATTGAGTGCGTTGTCCATTAATAATGTCATTGGCCTGCCCCAATCTAATAATATAATATATTATTATCTATATCAAGTTGAAGTTGATGACAATCCTCCAAGGTGACAACTTCCATGAAGAGTTTCATGTCATCAGCTATACTAGACTACTCCAAGAAGTCAATAAATCATCACTGTAGTTAAATATCAAATATTTTAGTAATAAGATATAATTCGGACGCAATTTATGACACATTACATATTCTTTTTAATAATACATCGAGGAATGGTAATTCAAGAAACATAGCCGAATCGATGTTTGTTCAAAATAAAATCTTTGCGAGAACGGTAGATCGGGGTTCCACTGTACTAGAATTTATTTTTAAATAAAAAAATAGTGGTATCGGATATTAATAATATTATACTAGTATTGGTACAATGGAAATGTACCATGATAACGTTATCTCATCTGTTTATTAGGTTAGGTCACAATAAATTTCTTATTTTTTCTACCATATCCACTGGCAAAATGAATAAAAATGTGGTTTTTGGTATAAATTTAAACAGACTCTTACGTTGACTATTTATAAACCATTTGCTGGATGCATGCTCATGAGATGGAGGTGATCGAGAGAAGAAAACCATTATAAACGGATTGGCCAGCTACGCATATTTCTTTTGTAAAATATAATTTAATTCAAACAGCCGATGGGATTCATACCCAAACCTTTCGTCTCCATAATATATTATATATTGCAACATTACTAATTGGATGGTTATTTATAGCGTTAAGAAATTATCTTTATGTCATGACCTTTGTCTCACCTAAGGTGGTCACTATATACAAAAGAAATCCATTACGGGTTATGACTTTGCTTCTTTCTTTTTTTGACGCTAAGCCATAACACTAGACTGAACGACTAAGCATAATTATTTATTATAATACAACAATGATCAGTGCGGATTCTGTAATAGGACGGACAGTGCGGTGTCAGAACTATTCTCCTAGAGTCAATGATACGTGGTATAGTTTGAGTGGTGTAGTAGTGGTGGAGTAGTTCCAATGGATTATCGCTTACGTTGAAAACATTAAATAAAATTAAAGATGACACGCTCAAACGAGGTCATGGCTCTGAATATCACTAATCTAACATTAGTAAAATTAAGGCCTACCGCGCATGAACGATTTACTATCGTACGGTCAACAATCGAGGAGTTGTAACCATCGTATTGCAATGCAACCCCGCGCATGGACGATCGAGCGAACGGCCGAGTTGAAAATCTGTGTTCAGATACAAAATTTGATACCGATTCGAACCGGCCGGGGGCCCATTGGCAATGCTTTCAAATGAGAGCGCGCGCATGGACTATTGTTTCGCCGGCCGAGTGCACTCACACAAGCGCACCAAGTGACGCGTATGGTGTGAAGCGCACACATACCATTACATCGAACCTCTACGAAACCACATGGCACATGACAGCTTCATCGATGCGCATTGGCATTATTATTCGTCGTTCCGTGCACGTGCTTACTGGCTGTCCCATTTTTCTGTTTCTTTCATTATAGTTTAATAATACATTGATACCGGCCTTTCTCCGTCGAGGAGAATGGTGAGGGCCGTGTCACTAGCAGGCCAGAAGCGGGGTGGAATGAGAGAAACGCACATGTATGCTGTTGAGGCTGGTGTTTATTATTTGTTTATTATATTATCGCAGTTAGTTATTTGCAGGGTGTTGTCGTTGGCGGTGGGTTGGTAATGGCATTTAGCGGGCTGCAGACGTGGTGTTGCGGGCTAGGCTGCTGATGCTTGGCATCCGAGGCGAGAGTCAGTGCTAGCGGCTTGGCGATGCAGTCTTTTTGGCGGGAGATGCTGGCTGGGCTGTTCGGAATGCTTTTAGCTTAGAATGCTTGCTTGGAGCCGACGAGGTATTTTTGGCTGGAGACGTGGAGATGCTGGCTTAGCTTCGCGTCGAGGCGAGCAGAGGCGATGCTAGCTGTCCGGCGTCCGATGCGAGAGAGAGATCTGGCGGTCGATGCTGTTTGTACGGCGTCAGGGGCAAGAGAGTTTTTTCCCGCCCATCCAACTGTCAGATTGCCGGCAACATGTTCGTCTGTCGATCACGAACTTCTCTGTTTTATCGACGGATTCTAGTCTAGCGGCCGTTTTCGGCAGAGCGCGTCTGTATTTTAGCGGGAGCGTGGACGAATTTGAATTTTTAGGAGGCAGGGTTCGCTCGGCCGAGGGTTGCGAGAACCGCGAAGAGTGGACGTAGGCTGTGGTGTTATGGAAAAGATGATGGTTCGGTCCGCCCTTTGAGGTGGTCTCCTGTGGGAGATCTTCATCCGGTATCAATATACCTACATACACCCACGTTTTAAAATAGTTTGATGATATATTAAAAAAGTTATCGCAATCCGGTATTTGTTTCTGCAATCAAATGAGTGCAGGCGCATAGAAGACCCTACTATTATTTTAGTTGCCCTAGCAGAGTTCAACAAAGTGATACGTCAGATTATTACATCCCAAAATGGAAGACATTGATTCAGAAAAATTAATTATATTGGTAAAAGTGCGACCCGCGCTTTACGATAAAAGGAATAAATCATACAGAGACCGTCACATTAAACAAAAGTTATGGATGGAGATCAGTGAAATTTTGATCACAGGATGGGCGGAACTGACACAAAATGAAAAAACACAGATGGGTACTTACACAGATGTACACTTTATATCTTTATTTATTTATATTAAATACATGTTAATGAAGGATCACTTAAAAAGGCACACTGATTGTTATGTTGTTAGTTATGTCGAATCGCCAAACTCTACTCCTACAAACACTCCTCATAGTTTTGCAGAGCGGACAGTCCACAGAAACAAAACTAAAAACATGTATAAAGAAAGAATTTTGCAAGTCCTCGAAAACAAAAATAAAGAGGGAATGGATGGGGGCACTCATTACCTGCTATCGTTAGTACCTTCATTCCAGAGAATGACTTATTCTCAGAAATTAAAAGCAAGGATGCAGGTTTTACAAGTTATTACCGACATTGAAAGTCAAGGAATCCAATCTATGCAGTCATCTCCTGCGTCATATCGTTCAAATCCATATCATGATTTTCCTCGATACGACTCCCCAACATCCAGATCACCGCGATCGTCTAGTGTATTATCAGAAAATTATGTTCATACGTATGTTGGCGAAAGAGTGAGGAGGTCAGTTGTAACAAAACCAGCTTCATTTCAACGACCAGTTGCTCCACTTTCGGCGCAACAACCGTGGATTGAAGTAGAAGTAGTGGATGAATCACAAGAGTTACTCAGTGAAGAAGACATTTTAGATTTAGGTACTAATTAGATTAGGCAGATAATAGTGCTATAACTTATTATAATACAATTGGTAATATTTACGTAATAAATGTCTTATTTCACCGGTATTAAATGTCGTTATTGTTTGGGTTAAAGTTGATATCTGTAAAATTGTTATTTTATGGAAGAGTGCCTTTGACCGTTGTTATTTTAGCCAAGGTTTTATCAATTTATTATGTCTTTATCTTATATAATGTCTATGTCTCAATAAAATAAGCAGAAAACAGTAAAATATTTCTCACAAATTGAGTAAACATTTCCCAAAGCATAACAAAATCCCTGCAACTGACATTAAAGGGGCTAAGCCATTTTTATAACATTTTTCTGTAGGTTTATCTTCGACTTAAAATAAAAAATATTTTTCTTTTTAATGTTTTCAGATACATATTACTAATTAGAACAGTTTAAATTGTCAATTAGATATCAAAAAAATGATTGATTGCCTCAAATTGCAAGCTTCGTATTTTTCCGCTAGGTCTCTGGTAGAAAGACTTAATTTTATAAATAGTTTGTGCTTTGTTTTTAGTTTAATTTTCATGTCATATGTATTAATTATTATAAAATCTGATAGCTCTTAATTCCATTCTCATGTTGTTTTTTTTTGTCATTGTAATATAATAAAATATTATAACTTGTATTTTAATTTCTTTAATCTAAAATGAACCAAATTGCAATAAACAATATACCACAATAGAAATTGTTGCCTTTCAAAAAATATTTTACCATTATTATTATATATTTTATGTATATCTAATATATTCAACGGACTCTCTTGTACTGATGTGGATATGTAAGTATTACTTAGGTAAGAACATTAATTATTGTGATAGCTGTTAAATTAATTGAAGAACCAACTGTAATTTGGTCTATAACTATATTTCCATTTAAAAAAATGTTTTGATAACCTACAGCGGGTGGAATAACCCAAAATCTTTGCATAGCTTTCTATAATATATCTTATCCCTGTCTGTCGGTCTATTCTATAGACAAGGCGACTATCGACCGCTAAAGTGATAGTGCTAGTATTTATTACATTTATGTATGGAGGTATTATAATTGTTACCTAAGTCGTCTCATCAGTCAAAACTGACTTTCTCTCGCTCTCGCTCTAATTTTTATCACAGCGAAGAGATGTGCTGTTAAAATATAGCACTTATTGCAACAATTACAATCAACTTATTGTAATTGTTACAATAAGTGCTAATAGTTTGATACAAACCTACCCTAGTTAGCCGAAACCAGCCTTGTGTATTTAAAGGTTCGGTACAAGTTGGTTATCCTGTATACAGCGGCGAACACATTGTGAAAATAGCCGATATAATGGATTATTTGTTAGGATCACTTAACCTAACCCAAACTAACAAATAATCCAGTATATCGGCTATTTTCAAAATCTGTTTGCCGCTGTATCCAGGTTAAACGTATAGAACCAAAGGTTCTTATGACTGAATTTATGGAAAAAAATATACTTTCTGAATGCTGACAATATATAAAAGATAGGTAAGTAAATAATACAAGATCTTTAACCATTCAATATTTTTTGGAGAAAAATAATAAAGTTTACACAGTTAACGAATTTGGCATTTATAAAACATTCACCAAAATCATTTATCATGTCAGTCATGTTCGATTGCTCGGTTCAATGAGGCAAATTGAGCATAGAGTACAAGATTATATACTAATA
This sequence comes from Rhyacophila brunnea, assembly GCF_057557595.1. Taxonomy (NCBI): domain Eukaryota; kingdom Metazoa; phylum Arthropoda; class Insecta; order Trichoptera; family Rhyacophilidae; genus Rhyacophila; species Rhyacophila brunnea. The sequence goes on from NW_028233361.1 coordinate 954,673, forward strand.
TTTGGTCCACTGCGAAATCACTTCATTCATTTTAAAAAATTTGAGGTGGCTGCTTGCACAAAAAAAATGCAAAATTATAGGTACTGGAGATTAGTGAAATTTTGATCACAGGATGGGCGGAACTGCCAAAAAATGAAAAACACAGATGGGTATGTATACTTTTTATCTTTATTTATTTATATTAAATACATGTTTATTTTATTTATTTATTTATTTAAGAATACAAAACATTGTGGACATAACAAATCTAAATTCAAGACGTACACAACATGAGATTTACATTATAAGTCAAACATTACCCTCACAAGAAAGATATATATAATAACAATAATAATAACAAAAAAAAAATCAAAACATACTTAAGTACAATTTAATACAGAAAAATATAATTTTTGAGAACGAAAAACATACAATTTTATACAGAAAAATACAGTTTCAAAAACAAAATGCAAAGTACATCACTGAAAATGTCTATGTCTTTAGGGAGCGCATTTACTAGTCTTGCACCCCTAGCTAAAATGGTGCCTGATAGGCTTGACACGAGGAAACGGTTCCAATCCAGAATAAATCATGGCTGCGACCACGTAGGTAATTGACAGGCGCATGGAAATTCAAATTCATTAGGACACCAGGATTGGAAATCATCCCTCGCGATAACAGGCAAAAGTGTTTCAACAGCAGAAGAGACCGACGAGATTCAAGAGAGTGAAAAGTAAGCATGCCTTGTAGAAAGGTAGTCGGAAAATAATCATCTGACGAATTATCGGAAGGAAAATAGTTAAATGTTTTAAAATAAAGACATCGAAGAAATTTCTTCTGGACGCGTTCTAAAATAAGCTTATAGGAAACCTCATAAGGACACCAGATAATCGACCCATATTCAAGAATGCTACGCACTGATACCAGATGAAAGTCTCCCACAGGAGACTACCTCAAAGGGCGGACCGAACCATCAACTTTCCCAGAACACCACAGCCTACGTCCACTCTTCGCGGTTCTCGGCCGAGCGGAGCCCGCCTCGAAATCAAAAATCCAAATTCGTCAGAATCCCGCCAAAACAGACGCGGCCTACCGATAGCGCCGCCACCGGTCAATTTGTCGGTACAACAGGGAGGTTCGCGACCGAGATCGGGATGACGCCGAATCTGACGGTTGAACACGCGCGAAAAGGTTCTTCTTCGATTGGCCGCCGAACAGCGAGCATCGTCTCTGCTCGCCTCGGACGCGAAGCCAAGAGATATCTCCCGCCAAAAAGGACCGCGTCGGCAGACTTCTCAAGCATCTCCAGGAACAAAGGACCACATCGGCAGCACGCCAAGCCGCAAGCCCCGACCCTATCTCCCATCGGACAGCGAGCATCGCCTCGGATGCGAAGCCCCAGCAGCCAAGCCCGCGACACCACGTCTGCAGCCCGCCAAATCGCGAATACGATAAAAATAAACCAGCTACAACACAACATACCCCGTGCGTTTCTGTCTCCCACCCCCGCTTTGACCTTGACGTTATCACGGCCTGCTATCTCTGCTTCACACGCGGAAGGCCGGTGATAGCACTAATGAGACGTAGAGTGTACGTAATACATTAGGATTCTTGAATGGTTTGGATTGTCGCATGATGAATCCTAGAAGCTTACTCGCACGTAGAGCCGTGGAAGTTATATGCGAGTGAAAGGATAATGAAGAATCAAAAATTATCCCAAGATCTTTCGCCTCAGATTGACGTTTTAAAGAATTTTTTGACATAATATAATTATATTTAATCGGGGTTCTTGACCTAGAAAAAGTAATACAAAAGCATTTGTCAGTATTAAATTCTAATTTATTCTTTTTTGACCACCTTTCAATTGAACAGAGATTTCGCTGTAACATGCAACTCCAACTCATTGCGAATTGGTGCATATAATTTCAAATCATCCGCAAAAAGTAAAAATTCTACTCCATCCATGGCTTTAACTATATCATTGACAAATATGAGGAACATAATTGGTCCAAGATTTGATCCTTGGGGAACACCTGAAAGAGTTTGAAAGACTTCAGATGCACACCCAGCGTACTCGACATATTGACAACGATGCAAAAAATAAGATTTGAAAAAATTTACAAAATTAATAGATCCGCCTACTGCACTCAGTTTAGTTAAAAGAATATCATGATCAACTCGATCGAAAGCCTTTGACATATCCGTATAAATTGCATCAACTTGACAATGATTGTCTAGTGAACGAGATATGTATTCAGTGTACTCCATGAGGTCGGTAACTGTTGATCGAGTAGATCGAAAACCATGTTGAGCGTCAGTCAACTGACCATCCACATGTTTATTTATATATTTATGTAAAATGGACTCAAATAGTTTGACCGGTGCAGAGAGAACAGCCACTGGTCGGAAGTTAGTTATTTCAGATACCGAGCCATTTTTATACACCGGTCGTATACGAGTTAAGCTCCAACATTCAGGGAAGGTAGATTTACTTAAACATAGATTGAAAATACCAGTGGCGAAGACTCCATACTAGGCGATTATTTAAAGCCTACCTTCTTAAGAAAAATATTTTTTAATTGCATATTGACATATTTATATACTTAATCACTTCATTATTTTATGTTATATAACAATAATTTATTTTGCCAACGAGATCGCATATGTAGGAATGTATTACAGTATTACACAGTTTACAAAACAACTGCAAAGGTATTAAAAAAACCACAGCGCGCCGCGCCGTAAATTAAATAATAAACGCCGCGCCGCGACTTCTCGGTAAATAAATTTCCGATTATGTTTGGAATAATTCTGAGTTTTTTTCGTATGGACTTTACGTCTCGTAACCTCAGCAAGTCTGCTGATTTGTACGAAATGAGGCAAGCTCCTTTCGCAGAGCCTAAAACATTCGCGCATAATATTGTTGTCACGACTGCGCACTTTGTCCAAAATCATTAATAATTAGATAATTAAAATAATAATTTCAACGGCGTTTAATCGAATATTAATAAATAAGTATAGATTGTTTTTAAAAATAAAAATAAATTTTATCTAATGATTTTTGATGCGTATACATGTTTTGAAAAATACGTAATTTAAACACATCGCTCATTTTTATGTCGTCAATGAGTTTTTGAAGTTTCATTGAATTAGTGTGTCGTTATCATTTATTAGTGTGTGCCTATTTATTAGTAGTAAATATCGTACTATTCTCGTAAGTATACCTGACAAGTGTGCTCTTTTTATCATATCTCCACAGTCTACCTCTTTCCAAAAGTCACCCTTCGCCACTGGAAAATACACAACAAAGGATCGCTTAAAAGTTTTTTGCATCCTTCCAATAGCCATGGAGGAATGCCATCTGGACCTACTGAGGATTTAATTAAGGTTAATGCAGGATCACTTAAAAAGGCACACTGATTGGTAGTATCGTTTATTATTTATATTTTAAATTAACTTTGTAAAGCATTGGTACCTATTGCTAAAGTCTATAATAGAAATACATATAAAGGTGTAGCTACTAAAACTGTAATTAGGTATACTCTTCAAGACATTCAGAAGATTGAAGGCTAAAAAATGACAACTACATGAGTATTCCTTCAAGCAATTCTAGTTAACATTTTTAAAAAAATGTGATTATAAATAGACAATTGTTATTAATATATACTAGCTGAGCCAGCTGGCTCTCGCTAGGTCTTGCAGACAGCATTTCGTCATAATGACATGGTGTTGGATTTTAATATAATTGTAAAGTATGTATAGACGGCGCCATAGTTTTCCCTTCGGGATGGATTTTCATTCACCTCAGACAGATTGACATTTCGCTGATTTGTCAGTTTTACAATTTGCATGTCGTCACTGCCAATATAAATTTGGGCTCATATGCGTAGTCTATTCTGGAGTCTGGCCTTCACAATATCGTCTGACACCACCTCAGGCTGCTTGGCCTAGCAGAACAGCTAGCAATCGCCGATTGCTACCAATGACATTTTAATTTTAATACAATATATGTGTAGGTATGTGCATTTAAATATGAAAAATAATTATACATCTCAATCATTCGAATGTACAGCAATATATGTGAATAATATAAATAGCGATCCAATATAACGTGAATATTAATCTCTTTCGGTTCCCATTTAGATAATAGAAAAAGGTTAGCAGCGTAAAAAATGAATTTAAACATTTTGTTTCATTGCCTATTAAAAATAAATGCTTTTGCAGCCATAGAATATTTAAAAATCAAATGTTGAATTAAAAATTAACCTTAAACAATATAGTTTCCCAGTGCGGGACATTCATATCGAAATAAATTTTGATAAATAATAAAGCAACACATATTATATCTGAGAGGAATAGACCAATTCTGATAAGAATAGAAATTTATAAGACCTAAAGATGTGGAATCAGCTTAAAGAGGCCTTCATCCAGCAGTGGATTGATACAGGTTGATGACGATATAAATGGTAGGTATATAAAATCACAAATTTAAAAAAATATAGCAATTTATATGACCAAGAAGAGTAGAATTAGGTTGAGGTAACCTTCATCCAGCAGTGGATTGATGATGATAATGACGATATTATGAATGAGTAAATATAATATCAGCAATTTTTATAAATATAGCAATTCATAATTATGACCGACAGAAATACAAACAACTTAGAGAGGCCTTTATCCACCAGTGGATTGATTCAGGCTAATGATGATAATGGCATTATAAATAGATATAATATAATATCACCAATTTTGATAAATACAGCAATTCAAATGACAGAGAGGAGTATAATCAAGCTATGGCAGGCCTTTATCCAGCAGTGGATTGGTTCTTGTCGATGATGATAAGGATGATAGAAATAGGTATAATATCACAAATTCGTTAAACCGATAGTAGTAGAATCACGTTACGGAACCCTTCATCCAGCAGTGGATTGATCCTGGTTGATGATGATGATGACAATATGAATATGTAGATAAATAACATTAGCATTTTTAATAAATATAGAAATTCATTTAAGACTGTCAAGAATACAATCAACGTAGAGAGGCCTTCATACAGCAGTGGATTGATTGAGGCTTGTGATAATAATAGCATTATATATAGATAGGTAAATAATATTACATCACCAATTTTGATAAATATAACAATTCATGTGTAAGTAAGGAGTAGAATAAGGTTGAGGAGGCCTTCATCCAGCAGTGGACAGAACCAGATTGATGATGATAAGGATGATGAAAATAGTAGATATTATACAATATCACAAATTTTGATAACTATAACAATTCGTATTTCTAACAGGAGTAGCATCAGGTTGCGGAGCCCGTAGTGGATTGGTATAAATATGTAGATATTATAATAATTATATCACCTGTTGTTATGCTGTCTATCACGTAGTAATATCAGATTGTAAAATAAAAAATTAAATTTCTTTCATTCCTTCAGTAGATTCAAATTTACCATATTAATATTTATGACTATACTAGCTGAACCGGCGGAGTTCGTACAGCCTCAGAATCAATAATCTTGTGTTAACTTATTAGCTGAATTAAATTCATTTTTTTGTTAAGTTAAAATGAATATTCAAAATGAATTAAGTTCAATAAATGTGCAAAAATCAAACCAAAATGAAATGGATTACATAGTTTTGGTTGGTTCTGATTTCGAAGCATGATGACTACCGAGCCAACCTTCAGTTGTAAATTGTGCGGTGGCAAGCCAGAAAGATCCAATGAGTTTAAAAATTCAGTTGGCTAGTTGGTTGCTTCGTCTTCGTTTGTTAGTGCAAGAACGTAGTGGTCGCGCGGGGATGGCGCGCCGGCATCTTGCGAAACTCAAACGTATAACCGTGTGTAAAATGTTCTTAGACAGTGTCTTTTTTCGGGCATAATACACATAGCTATACGTTTGAGTTTCGCAAGACGCCGCCGCACCACGCCCGCCAAATTACTACGGCCGAGCACTTACACAGTCGATAGATTTGAAGGAATGCAGTAGACCAACGATTTGATTTTGAATTGTGAAGTTTAAGTGATCCACATCTTTGTTCTTTGCCGCAAGAATTGCTCGTTCACTCAACCAATTGTTGACATGAAATTGCAAAAATTCAGCGGAAACGAAATCAATCCGTTTGATTCGTCGACAGGAACACGGCCGTTACCGATAGTCAGAAATTGGTTAGAGAAATCTTCGGCAGACAGATCGTTTAGCAATGTAACTCGCATGTTTGTCGTCAGCTGAAGGTTCTTCACATAGCGCCACAGAGTCAATGATTTGAGGCAAGCATTTATTTCATCGGCAGCGGTCGATCTTGGAATGACTGGTAGTGTTTGGCAGAAATCGCCAGATAGTAGAATCATTGCGCCTCCAAAACATCTCTCACAATGCGCGTTTGTGCGCCATTCTAAATTCATCCCCGGTGATGATTTTACTTGCTACCAAAACTGTGGCCATTGCTGAATGTTTCGCAATATTGCATATCAGTTTTTCAGTCGTTTAAAGGTTTAACGGCAATTTCAACTCTGAATGAGCCGTTCGGCATCCTTTTAGCAACGTGGCCGCTATCCCGGAAGAAGCAACTGCTACAGCAATTTCGGATCTCGCACGAACAGTGGCCAAAATCAATGACATGAGGAATGTCTTCCCAGTTCCACTGGGCGCATAGAGGAAAAATAAGCCACCATTTCCATCATCAATTGCCTTCATTAACGTATCGTACACTACCTTCTGTTGGGGGTTCAACATTAGTACATTCGTTCGAACTAATTAGTTCAATGCATCTCGATCATTTTCACGTTCACGTTCCAATTCTAGATTGAAAGCGTAATTCACTCCACGATGTGGCATTGGCATTCCTAACTTGACTAACAAACTGCCGCACATGAGGTAACACATGTCTTCGATCAAAAGGAAAACCTGGTTATGTATCTCCTTATTCACCTCGAGATCAGGATTCCCTGAAATGACACGAATTCGATGTAAAATGTCTTCTGACATGTCATCCTTGTAGTTTTTCTACAGTTCAGGTGGATTCGATGGGAAGCATGTCGAAATAATGATAGCAAATAATGTGCGTATCTGACTTGGAGATGCAGAAACAAATGCTTTAGCGATTGTCATGTCCCAATGAGTATCGTTTTCAAGCAAATTGAGCTTTTGACATGCAGCACGAAATGTTGGCCACACTACACCATTGACAGTTCGAAGTGATTCAAATGATGTCGGCCCACGAACATTTACCAGCAACAACCGCAAGTAGAATCATTCGCCATTCTTCGGATGAACTGTGTAAATGCGACCAAGAGCATCAGTAGAATGCACATCCGGATGATCAGGAACCGTATCACCTTGCTTCTGACGTTGAAATTTCTTCGATGAAGCGTTCCAAGTGTAATAACGTGGCATCTTAGAGTAGAACAACGTTCGTGCAAACGGATCGCTTTGGCAAATCGAAAAGAAACTGGTCAATGTTGGCGCTGGAGATATTTCAGCACGTTGAGCAACATTCAATGCGTTGAAATAAACTTGTTGACCATTCTCCAGATGCACCGCCAAATGTACAGCAGTGGGATGACGTTCATGAATGGGGAATGAGAGAATACGCCAAATTGCTTCATTGCAGCTCACATATCGACCAACTTGATAGTGCGTGATTTCATCGTTGTATTGGGAGTTTGAACGCCAAAAACTACAATATCGCTGCCTTTGCTGACATATTTGCAGATGTATTTGATGGATTTCACTGAATTGCAAAACTCCACGTTGCAATGCGCCTTGAATGTTTTGGAAAAAAGTGGCGAATACGGAACAATCCAAGTGTTGTCGACCACGTATTGTTTCACTTCATTTTCGTTGTGATAGTTCTACCGTTATCATTGGGTGATCTTCGCCGATACAGTGGATAACCATCATTGGCAGTGATAGTTTCCACCGTTAAACTTCATGGATAACGCTTGGAACACTTGCCGTCGACAATGCACGCTGATTGGGGGGGGTTGATGGCGCCACACTGTCCATGAATCATTTAAGTAATTACAACATCATGCAGGTCTGGATCGGTTTCGGGATTAGGAATCTCGGCACATATGATGTCATCTTTTTGCTCTGGTCGAATTCTTTCGTCTAACCAAATAAGAATGTGTGTATGCGCAAGCTTCGTTTTTGTCATTCAATCGAATACATCCAGCATCGAGTTTCCCAAAGACGCGATGCTTAACAATGTAGTTCATCAGCGACAGGATTTTTTGTTTGAAGACACGTGCCGATCACTTGATGTTTGTCCGGGGGTAGCAGTTGAACAATTTCTATTCATTTCGGATTTCATGTAAAGGTGATGAATAGATCTGGACGACCGTAATGACGAACATATGTCATTGCATCTTGCGCATATTCATGCATATGACGTGGGCTGCCAATGTACATCGCCGATAGAATAGTCAATCGACCAACATTAGCTGCATCTCCTACGGTGCTGATTGCATCGCGTAAATGAATATACTCCTCCGATCGTAGTTTGGCTTGGGTCAACCGAATGAAAGTGATGCGCTCCGTCTCGATTTTAAGCAATCGACGAAATCGCAGCAAATAGTTGTCAGCATTTTGACGAATCATCAAATGATAAACAGTGGAAAATTAATCACATAATTCAAAATTACATAATGAAGCAGTTATCGATGCACACACAATCATAAATTTGATAACTTCACAAAGTGAACATCTTCGAAGGCAACTTACCGTTTGAAAATCACGATCGAAATAGCTATTTGCGCACCTAGCTGGTAATCGGCTCGATTATTCACGTAGATCGATTGTCGAATGAAGTTCGAAGGATGGATTTTGAAATTGGTAGGTAAATAATGAGCAATACCAGCAATGAGATCATGTAATTTTATCCTTGGCTTTATTTTTGGACGCTGTCGAAGAAGTAAAAGAGATTCAGGCAAGACAACTTCCTCCAAAATTCACCGGAGTATACAACAAAGTCTTTCGGGATTGTCTGAGGCTAAACTGAATCAACTGTCAAAGGATAGATAATGCACACAACGCCTTTCATTTGTTTCTTGTTTATTCTTTCTGTCATGTATCGTTGTATATGGATTTAAATTTTTTGTGATTTTCTTTTATTTTCGAATGCGCGAGGTCATTTTTCAAAATGTCAAAATGTATGAGAAAATGAATTGTCTTCATAATGTATTTTTTCCGTGATTTATCTGATATTTTAACAGTTATTCTGCTATTCGGGGCGGAGACAAATCTAACAAATCAAAGATCATAAAAATCGGTCCAGCCGTTCTCGAGTTATAAATGGTGTAACTAACCCGACTTTGTTTTATATATATATATAGATAGTAATCTATGGAAATTAGTAGCCTTTAGGTAATTATTCAATAAAAAAAAGTGTGTGAACAGCCACAAAGTATTTAAAAAAAATCAAATTTGGAATACAATTATGTTATCTATGGAATTAAACCAGTGACAGTGCTGGCAGACTATGCGAGGATTTAGAATCGTTCCATAATTATAGTTTTTTCACCGCAAAAAAATTAAGTGCGCCAATGTGTACATGAATAAAAATAATTAGTCTGTAGTAGTAATCTGTCAATAAAGGATTAGAAGGTATTAAGCAACGAAGATGTAATTTTTTTAGGCGTGAACAGTAAATATGGCGATCGTATACGGTATGTAAGAAAATATCAGATATAAACGTCACGTACCTGTAAAATCATGGAAAATTTCTGAAATGTGTTCAATTCAAACAGTAGATAATTCGGTAGCGCACATAGCGAAGTAAAGATGTAAAAATAACAATAAAATGTTGCTTAAATGAGCAGTTGGTGCGTTCCACTTCTCGCAACTGTCAGCGGCGCCAAATTATAGCTGTTATTAGTATATCCAGGGCTTTTTTTTAAAAAAACAAAGGTGCCGGAACTCACTTCTTGAGAAACTTCTTACCTACTAAAGAAAATTATATTCAAATATCATTTAAAGCAACTTTTCCTATGCCACTAAGCGCATAAAAAATTAAACAAACAAACATATACAAATAAACAACTAAAGTTGTAAAAAATTAAATTGTGAAAACACTATGTAAGCGTGAACATTATATCGTCTAATTGCTTTTAAAATGTTAAAAATACCATGAAAGAAGGTGCCAGAATGCCGTTCCACCGCGTTACATTACAAAAAAAGCCCTGAGTATATCTTTAGAAGTACATAGTTATATATATTATATATAGTTATATTGCCAAGAAACCGATCCATGTGGTGACATGAAATACTCGGCAAAATATGTTCGATTACCCTGATCTAATTGAGAAGCACGTTGATTCGTTGGGGGGATATTCAAAAAAGGATTATTGCGATCAATGTTCTCATTGTCTTCTAGTTGTTTGCCGTCATGATACCTTACAAAGTTATGGAGCACAGAACAAGCTTTTATAATGCTATCACAAAATTCTGGATTTGTGTCTAGTGGTCGGTGAAATATTCTCCACTCATTGGCTAAAATGCCAAAGGTACACTCTACCATTCTACGAGCTCTAGACAAGCGATAATTAAAAATTCTTTTCAGATACATAAATTTTTTTTTTGCATAAGGCCGTAATACATGTTCTGATAAACTGAACACTTCGTCGCCAACAAACATATATGGCATTGCAGTTCCATCCATGTCACCTGGTAAACGTCTTTTCTCTGGAATAAGTAAAAGATTACGCTGAAGTAATTTTGAAAAATTGGAATTTTTAAATATTTGCGAATCACTGGCACATCCATATGCTCCTATATCTACTGCTGAAAAACAATAGTTACAATCTACAACTGCCATTAACACTATTGAACAATATTGCTTGTAATTATAATATAATGATCCTGTGTTATTGGGTTTTTTTATTCGTATATGTTTTCCGTCTATAGCCCCAATACAATTTGGGAAGTTACATCGTTGATAAAAATCTTCTGCAATTTTCAACCAATCGTCTGTTGTTTTCTCTTTCATATAAATAGGTTGAAGACATTTCCACAATTTGTCGCACATATCTCTTACTATTTCTCTTATAGCAATAGCACCAAGTAGATATTCGAAATGTAGAGACTGAAAGCTGTTTCCCGTAGCCAAATATCTGAAAAATAAGACTTTTATAGAATAACATTGCTCGGGCGGGCTCCTACCATACCATTCTAATGATAAAAAATATTGACTAATGTGGCAATTTGCTCCAGGCACGAAAATCCAGAAACGGTGGCAGAATTTGAGAACTTCTTTCAAAAAAGAATATAATTTACAAAGAGATGTCAAGTCAGGGTAAGCTGTTAAGAAACATAAGTACGAATTTTTTCATCAGCTACTTTTTCTTATACCGACTATCATGACATGTCAGTCATGTTCGATTGCTCGCTTCAGGGCTTGCGCAGACAGAGAGCGGTCGGAGTTCTGCGTTCAACCGACCGTTGACCGCTAACGTTCAGGGACAGCAGACAGGTGGCGGTCAACAATAAGCAAACGTTGTACTGACACAAGCGCTGCATAATGCGAGACCGCTATATTCCGACTGCGAGTGGAAGTGAGAAAGCACCGCTGTTGCGTACTCACTCCCCCGTGTGGTTTCGCTCGATGTTGTGTGACTGCTCAAATTCCTATGACGGGACTGGACGGGAGGTACGGCGTTCTTTGTAATTCCGGGCATAGAACTCCAGAACTCTAGCGTTCCAATTGACCGGCGCGGTCTGACCGCCGGCTGTGTACCCATACAGTATGAAGTCCATACAGTACAAAGAACGCCGAACTCCGAACGCGGAACGCAGACCGCCTGACCGCGCTCTGTCTGCGCAAGCCCTCAATGAGGCAAATTGAGCATAGAGTACAAGATTATATACTAATATTAGGTCCACTGCGAAATCACTTCATTTATTTAAAAAAAATGTGAGGTGGCTGCTTGTACAAAAAAATGCAAAATTATAGGTACTCAGTAGGCGTAATAACTCCATTTGACGGTACACAAACAAACATACATTACATATTCTAATATTTTTACTAACCTTAACGTTACTAAAAGCCTTTCTCTACTTGGGATAGACTCGCGTACGATGTTTTGGTATGTTATGTGTGGCGACATTATAACGTCATGGAGTTTGTCAAAGCTGTCAACAGACATTCTCGCATAATTAAAAAAAATCTCAGGGTATGTTCTCAAATCCTCGTAGGATTTGTGGAATTGACCCTTTGATAGTCGACCACTAATCAGTGGATGTACCCAGTATCTTCGTTTCCGATTGTTTTAGCGCAATTTTAGAAGAAGGGCACATATGCACGCAACCTCGACGAAATCAATTTTGAGTTTTGAATTTTGACCATAGACTAATATTATGTTTTGACGTTTGTTCGCGTCGCAGTGTTGCTATATTTTGAAAGTGGAAATAGTAAAGTGCCTTCAAAATTATAGTATTTCGGCAAAAAATATAGTACGCTTTGAGTGACCAATAATTTGCTGCATTTTCAAAAAATTAAACGTGGAGTAATTAACGTCTTGTTTTTTTAGACAAAATATCCATGAAGGGTAATTAACGTCTCGTTTTTTTAGACAAAATTCAAATGTTAAGTCAGTGGTTTCCAAACTTTATGTTACTACACCTCCCTTTAAAAAAAATCTAATCTAGCCGCCCCCCCCCCCCTTATTTCATTAAATAATAAAGACACCTTTTTAAATAGTCATCAATGTACCTACTTACGAATACAAAAATGAAAAAAAATGAACAAGATTTTACTACTTACATTACATTAATTTTTGACGAATGTGCCAATTTCAATAGTAGTCAATCCAAATTTATCTTCGTTCATTGACAAATGGATTCTATCATGGACCCCACATCCCGAAGCGGACCCCTTTAATAAAATACCTAATGTGAAAAGTGCATTAGCAAACTAACCAAGAACTCAGTAAATAGATTTTTGTTTGCTTCATTATATCTGGCGTAGAAATCATTTAAAAGTGGAGACATGGCGAATTTTTTTTGTCATTTTGATTTCCTAAGCTCCAATTTTTTATGAATGCCTTCACTTTGTCGTTTTAAATCAGTGAATGCATTAGTGATCCTTGGATTGATTTATTCACTCAATTTTTTTTAAAATTTCAACCAAATAGACCAGTTTAACAACAAAATTATCGTTCCTAAACAAATTTGCCTCAAATTTCAACATTATGATTAATTTGACCCTTTTATTTCATTTTTTACGGGATAGCCATTGCGCACAATAGTATAGAAGTGAGGGATTATAAAATTAGTTAGTCTCCATATTCGCAGAAAGGTTTGCAAACAACCTTTTATAGGACTGTTTTTTTGTGTAGTTTATAACAAGCGGCCGTTTTATAAACTATGCATTTGCAAACTGCAAACCTGTGGCTACATTAATTGTGTTAAACTTTTCGCGCCTCCCTTTGCAACACTCCCCGCCTCCCAGTTTGTAAATCGCTGTGTTAGGTAATTAACGTCACCTTTTTTTAGACATTGGGATTTTTTTTTGCTTCTTACGGATTATTTTGGCGTTGTTTTTCTTCTATTGGCAACTTTTTTTCTGATTTCTCAAAATTATAGTATTTTGGGCGTACTATACCTGTTTTATATCGTACATAGTACGCAGACGAAAATTATAGTACAAATACTATAATTATAGTACGGTTGGCAACACTGTCGCGTCGGCAATAATTTATTCGGTGCGCACGCATACCAAGCGATGCGTGCGCATTGCCTCCGATTTGCCTCCGATATAAATCGGGCCATGCGCGCTCAACATGCCGGCCAGTAAAAAATTGGATCATGCGCGAGCAAACCAACGATTGTCCGAATGCGACCGGCCGGTTATGTAATCGTTCATGCGCGGTAGGCCTAATACTATCGACCAACTTAGTGGAATTTGAATTGATATTCTAATTGATTTAAGTTTTATACTTTTCCATTTGAGTTGTTTTTTGAGAATGGGTTTCGTATTTTGGCATCTTCAGGCGCAATGTGCACTCACCAAGGGTAAATGCACACTGTCAACGAATACAGAGGTTTTTTTTTTTTTTGACCATGTCCGATCCTAATAGGATCATATGGGCCTCCACAGAGTAGAGGTTTGTATTAACAGATTTTGTTTTTTACGATAAATGGATGTCAGCCACTTGCTCAACCTATTAGGTCCATACCCTGACTCACACACAAACTGAAAAACAATATGTGTACTTGCCAGACCCAGGATTCGAACCTGAGACCCACAGCGTGATAGTCCAACGCTTATGCCGCGCGGCCACTACCGATCGACTGAAATCCACAAGAACTTGTAGATGGAAATGGCCCATAACGTGACCTCGAGGTGTGACAAAGGATATCTCCAAAAGGCCACCTTCCGGTGATGGCTGGATATACTGACAGCGTCACCGTACAGGAGATCTGCCGACGCCAGCGACAGGAGGTAGGTAGTGGTTGATAATTTAATTTCCAAGACCTAGACCTGAACGAAAACAATATGTTTACATATTGTTTGTGTTAAATTTTCTCCCAGAACACACTTTAGAAGGTGTATTGCATTCCTTGCGTTTGCCACAAAACCTATAATAAAAAGTAATTAATACCATGACCGATCGTGTTCTTGATTTCGTGAATTGAAAGCACGACGGAGAAACAAAAACGAGCGAGAGCCCACTCATAATACATTCCATTGAATTGGGCCGCCTTAGATGGCTGGACCATGTACATAGAAGGAGTTATGCATACCAAAAAAAACTGTTAATTACGAAGCTGGAAGGGAAATGAAGTTTTGAGTTAACGTCGCCGTCCATTATGTAGGTATATGCAACCATGAATACAAACAAAGAGTTGGATGTCTACTTTAATTTAAAGTTGGTGCCAAGTCGGATTTGAAAATCTTGGAAGTCAAAAAGGATGGCCAAAATCATCGTCAACATCTGAGATAACACACAAAAAGAAGAAGGGAGTCTCGAAATGTTTGGACATAAATGAATGTAGGCAGATGCCGGAGGAGGCCAAGACCATGGCCCCCACAAGGGAGGGGCTGATAAGGCTCTAGCCTGGGGGCCCGGGCTAAGAGGAGCCCGGCGTGGCAGGTCGACAAGTTAAGTGACATAAACATGCATCACAAATTTTTTCCAACAGTAAAAAAGTTTTACTTGACAACCTATTAATATTTACAAATATGTGTCTATGTGATATGATGATTGATATAACCAAATGATAAATCATCTGCAGAAATTTATTTTAAGTATTTTTAGTGTGTTTCCAGACTAATAAAAATGGCTATTTATCGAATATATTGAAGGGTCGCATGTTACTTGACTACCACAAAAAGGGATCGCGATCAGTGCTTCATAATAGAATGCCGAGTGCTGACAATTCAATAATTCAAGTAGATTTATTTAAAAATACTAAAAATCGCTAAAAATAACGCCTGTAATTTTACCTTTTGGAACCCTGGGGTTCGATTGGAGACTACCATTTAGGGTACACTACTGTAGAACATAACGCTGTCCTTAACTTTAGCGATATGTATGGGGGCCCACTAAACAGCCTAGCCTGGGGGCTCGCTTCAGGATGTGGGGGCCATGGCCAAGACACACATAGAGTAACAGCGCCAAAAAAGATTAATTTACCATTTTCGCTCCTAAGAGGAGTATATTGGAGTCCACAAAGTAATCGTTATATTAACATAATGATTTACGGGAAATGGCTGCAGGCCATTCATCCAAAAGATTGGGTCATTCCACTGGATCGAAAACAAGATACATTTGTTTTGCTAGCATTGGAATCAGATGGCTATTCTTATTCTAGCACTACTCCATTAGTTTATGGAATATTTTTAATAAACTATTTCTTTCATTCATTGAATAAGACACGATTTCAGAATGTAACATTCTATATACCTACTGAATATACATAATTTGAAAACATCTCATGCATTTATACACAAAAAATTGTTTTGTAGAAAGAAAAAAAATACGACACACGACGTGTCTTTTGTTTTTTCATATTGTAATCGATATACAAAAAGAACATATTACTTCCTCTTCCTCTTGTATGGTAATCTTATATTCTTACTCTGATTTGAGTTTTTATGTTCCTACCTGGACTAGTATGTATACTTGCTATAGGATAGAAGCCGAATATTAATTATTCCTATTCTTTGTCGAGACCTCATGGCTGAGGATCGTGACCTGGACAATTTGGTCGCAGAGCAGCCTTCACCACCACTTCTGGGTCCATCTCTCTTGGCATTTTGTGGCATGCAAGCCCTGTGTCGGTAGAAAACTTATAACATTCTTAATTTATCATCATTCTCATTGAATTAATAAATCCACCTAGTTTTTCCTCGTCCTCTCCGATCTTTGACCTGGCCAAATGCCATTAGATTAAAACTCTTTGTTCATTTGACCATCCACGGGACCCTCGGCATCGCCTCCAGGCAGTATCTCCAGCTATCTCCAGTATCTATTAGCCTCTCCCCCTTAAACCTATAGCCCGACAGATCATGGCTTGTCGACTCGCATACGAAAGAAAGCCACTGTATAGCGACAGACTGCTATTAACGTTAATGATAGGTAGGGGGGCCCGCTTCAAGATGTGGGGGCCATGGTCCCAACCATAGATTTAATATAACTGTCCCAATGTAAAACCCCCTACTTAGCGTGTTACAATATCGTTAAAATTTACCACTAATCCTGTATTAAGAATCACAAATCAAACACTTAGATACATGCCTACTATTACTATTTCATCCTTTACACACAATAATAATCATCGAAATAATTGGATTTTTCACTGCTATTTAATTAAATACCTATTATGTAGAATGAAAAATATCTTGACAGAAAATAAAAGAACACTAATTTAAATTTGAATCCAAATAATAATGTAAACTCTATCTGCCGCAAAAAATCAAATTCGGCTTTGAGCAGGAAATATGATTTGAACAAACAAATTTTGTTTTTTTTATACTCATGTCCATAGATTTAACTCGTGTCACGTGGGGTCAAGTAGGGAAAAGAAATCAATCAATCAATCAAACAAACATACTTTGACATTTATTAATTTTTTTTTTTTTCAATTTCAATTTATTTATTTTACATATTGTGGACATTACAAATTATAAGTTTAAGACGTTCACAACATGACATTTAGAAACAAAGAAATATTATTAAAACAGTTTTATGTACATAACACAAGAGATAGATCAGTATTCAGTTATTCTACAGTATAAATGTGTAAATACAAAAAATATTAAGTATATAGGTACAAGGAAGTACACCGGATGAGTTAAGCAGACCCAAAGAGATTGGACTAGTCTTTCAATCTCTTTGAGCAGACCCTATTTTAAGAATTTAAAAAACAACGTCCACCTAAATTCACCCTCACGTAATTATATCCTCATATAATTATTAATTAGTATATTAACATATTTTGGTATGTTTAGGTACTATTATATTATGATTAATAATTGATTACACAGAGAATCATTATCATATCGTCGTTGATTCTACAATACCTGCTATGAGTACAAAGCCAAATTGTTCAGGAGACAAATAAAACTGCTTTAAAAAATAGGTAAATATCACAGAACAAATAATAAATAGAATACCGATAGTCTATATTCAATATGCCGCATCTTGATGCAGGGTTTTGAATGTGTGAGTGTCCTACGAAAATGAAGCACGCATTATGCACGTGCAATAGTGTGTGTAATACACCAACATTAAATGAGCGTTAATGCATAAACCAAGAGCAGTTTTAAGTATTCGACGTAAAACGTATTCTTAACACGTGTGTAAGTTTAACCCGGATTCTTCCTTACTCGAGTCGGTTACCTGCTTCGCCTTACCCGTTATGTATTTCAGTTCCCATTATTTCTGAGTTCCCTGGTAAATATGTTTGAAGTCGGTTGACTATACAATTTGATGACATTAATAGTTTTACATTGATTGAATAATAGAAAAAACATTAAAAAGGAAAGAAATAAACAATAAACCTTGTATTTCTTGTGAACAAATTTTTATAATCAATTTTAGAAAAATGAAAATATTATACATAGTATTTTATAATTAAGTTTATAGAATATAAAATGAATCAATTAAAGAAAATATGTATGACAATCAAAATTATTTTTATAATAATACTAGCTGACGCGGCAAACATTGTTCTGCCATATAAATTATTTCTAGTGAATATTTTGGTTGTTAAATAAAAAATAACGAATGTATCGTAAGTGTGTGGGGATGGGAGCTATGACAGAAAGAGGAATGGAGCGCTGTAGACGATGACCGCCGATAAAAACAAAAAAACACCAACCATTCATTTTCTCAATTCAAAATGAGTAATGATGTTCATAATTTTCAATTTCAATTTATTTATTTTTACATAATTTGGACATTACAAATTGTAAGTTTAAGACGTTCACAACATGACATAAAAAAAGAGATAGGTAATATGTTATTAAACAAATATGTACATACAAAAATATTAATTATATGGGTACATGGAAATACACCGGATGAGTTAAGCAGACCCTATTTTAAAAATTTATAAAATAACGTCCACCTATACTCATCCTCACGTAGGTGGAATATATCAACACCCGAAGCAATTTCGTTGAACATAGTTAACGCCCTCCCAATTGGCATTACCAGTGGCAAGTTGGTTCTGCACCTTGGGAGAATAAACAACTGATGTTCTCTATTGCTAAGATAGTTATCAAGGACACACAGGTCAACACTGCCCAGAATGGCAGAGTTATCATTTATACCTCGTATAAGTCGAAAAAAATACATAGCTAAATAAAGATTTCTTCTAAATTGCAAACTGCAGTATGTAAGCATGCCTAAGAGAAAGTCAGTTGGATAAAGCCACGGATAGTATCCGTACAACCTCAAATAAAGGAGTCTCAAGAATTTCTTCTGAACCCTCTCCACCATAAGGCCATACTTCAACTGATGCGGTGCCCAAACAATAGACCCACTCTCAAGTCTGCTTCGAACTAAAGAATTAAATAAAAGTTTTAATACCGTAACATCCGAAAAGACCCGGGAAGTACGCATGACGAAGCCCAACATTTTAAGCGCCTTGTTACAAATGGTAACTATATGGCTAATAAATGTCAGTTTACTCTCAAACGTAATGCCAAGATCCCTTACAGATGATATTCGTGACAGAACTCTGCCATGCATCGTGTATTGGAAAAACAACACTTTTGAGGCTCTGGTAAACGACAAAAGATTGCATTTATCAATATTGAATTCTAGTTTGTTACGCCTGCCCCAATCTAATATATTATATATATCAAGTTGGAGCTGACGACAATCGTCCAAGGTGACAACTTCCAAAAAGAGTTTCAAGTCATCAGCGAACAACAAAAACATAGCATTTTTTATTACCAATGCTATGTCATTTATAAAAATCGTGAACAGCAACGGCCCTAAGTTTGAGCCCTGAGGGACACCAGAAAATGTGTTAAAGGTCTGTGACTGATAAAGGCCGTACGATACGTATTGTTGACGGTTCCTAAAATAACTCCCGAATAGCTTCAAAAATCGATCAGACAATCCAATAAGTTGGAGTTTTTCCATCAGGACATCATGATCGACTTTGTCAAATGCTTTCGAGAAGTCATTGTAAGAACAGTCAACCTGGTGACCTCTATCCAGGGCCGATGACACATAATTGGTAAATACCATCAGGTTAGTTTCCGTTGATCGGCCTGCTCTAAATCCATGCTGTTCATTTATTATAAATGACTCAATTTTTGGAGAAATCATGTTGTGCATGATATCTCAAGAACTTTTGCTGGTGCAGAGAGAACAGCTACCGGCCTGTAATTTTCCACTGATGACTCTGTACCACTCTTATGGATTGGAGTAACCTTCGACATCTTCCACGTTTCCGGAAAGATACCTGTCTCCATTGTAAGATTATAAATATATGCAAGTGGGCCTTTGACAAAATCAACACTCCCCTTCAAAAAAAATGTAGGGACGTTATCAGGTCCCAAAGAGTGAGTATTTTTTAGTTTTTAATAAATTTTAACACATCACTCTCATCAACTGGAAAAATATCAATGGACTGGGCACCGCATGATGGCTGTCTTGACGCAGAGGCAACATCCAAATAAGGAATACTACTTGCGTAGACAGACCTGAAGTGACCAGCAAATGCTTCTGCCACTCCATGTCCGGTCACCTTTTCGCCTTTCCAACTCATCGAATCGGCATACCCGCCATCCCTTCTTAATGATTTAATATAATCCCAAAACGATTTGGGATTTTCACGAATGCAATCTTCTACCGATTCCATATATGTTCGATAGGCCATTCGAACAGCTTGCCTCACTCTCAAGCGATAAAGGCTAAACATTTCATAGTCGCGTTGACCATGCTCAGCCTTCCAAGCTTTGTGATAGCAATGCTTGATCTGAATGTCCCCAATAATCTCTCGAGAAAACCACCTCGGGTATCGCCTTCCACCACGACATGGCGACTTCCTTGAAAACATTCATCAAACACATTATATACAGTATTATAAAAGAATTGTACCGCCTCATTTACATCACAAATCCCGAGCAACTCACTCCAATCTACTTCACTCATTAATGAGTAAAGTAGCTCGAAGTTTCATAATGAATGAATTACCTGAGATAGGATCTCGTTGTTTAATGTTTATGCAATAACCGTCTTGTCCCTTCCAGAAAATTAGCGGATATTGGAGAGCGTCGTATGAACGGTGTGTGTCAGCGATGAACTCCATATTATTGTTTCTTCTTCGAATCACGATTTCTCGCGTCGATGTGCTGTCGCCAACCATGATTCCAGCAATGTTGTCAACACCAGGCGCATTGAATCGACGCACGTGCTCTCCAGCTGGTGTTTTATCAGGATTGATGACAATAGCGTGATTGTCACTTTGCAATTCGTGCATGTGTGCTTTGAAGAATTTCAATAATTCATTGTGCTCATTCAATACGGCGTCCAGTTTGCCGACGATTCGCCTGGCATTAGGCGAATTGAGGTTATTGTAGCCGCAACGTGCATCCACACGATTGATGTCCTCACCGCCCATGAAGTAGATTTGTATAAATTTATGTGGTTCATTTGGCATTGGCAGCAATGAGCCTACTTTGTGGTATACTTGGCCTTTGATTTTGAATGTAGAATGGAATTGTTGACCATTTGCCGCAGTATTGTGAACTATTTCTGTTGCTCCAAACGAAGTCATTTGGTAGTATGAATTGAATGTGCGAATGGACTTCAGGAGCAGGTTTGAATCTGGAACCGTGCCGATGAGCAAGCCGTTCAATGGTTCTGGTGGTATCTCAATTTCTGGTAGTTGCACTTTTCCTGATGCGCAACACATCCCGGCTGACTCATGTTTGAATTTGAGCGCATGACAATGGGGACATTCTTTGTCCATAGCATCAATCAGCACTTTCAGATGAGCGGAATATTCAATATCTGGCTCGTACTCGAATGCGAGATGAAGGAACGAAGCGGATGTAAATGCTCGATGTACTTGTTGGCGTTGTCGGTCATTTGCTCTGCGTGTGTTAACTACGAACCGGCGTGCTTGGCTCCGTTCCAATTGTCGTTGTTGATTTCGTTCAGCTCGTGCCTCTTGTGATTGAGATGCACGCAATTGCGACATGCTCACACGCACGTTTTTGTTATCTTGTTGGATTTGTTCGTCTGTTTTTTCTGCTCTACTATTTCGCATGTTTGTTGCTTTATTCGTTCGACGGCCTAAATGGCCCCCTTGCGTCTTGCTGGCATTGTGCACTGTAGTACACACACACAAAAATAGATAAATGTAAATTAATCATACAAAATTTTTCACACACTGCATTGTGATATGCCGAATGAAATGTCAAAATGATGTGACGCTTCTCTTGAATTCTTCTCGGACGTAGCACCATCAGAATCTGTCATTCAACAACATAAATAATTTCGTTCTGTTTGAAATACGAACGACGGTTAAATTTGTTCATACAAAAATAAGAAAATCGCGATTAAAAAATGGGAGGGTGGGGGTAGTGAGATCCCCGGGGTTCCAGCGGCTAGCTCAGGTGTCCATCGAACCCCGGATTCACAAAAGAAAAGTACGATATATTTGAGGGTGGAATTAAATAAAACCACGTCTGTCTCGTGTAACTTGGTAATCCTTATATTTTACACTTTCTTTACATGTTTAGGTTTTGCAATTAGTTACGCAGGTCCGTATATGTCGGAAAGGGGACGCTTACTTACTTCCTTTTCTTTTTTAAATTTCGCGTACCGACGCCGTCCAGCAAAAACGACTCTCGTGATTGGCCAAATTTTTTCGCATGATCTTTGATTCGGCGAATCACGAGCCTGACCCTGGCGCCGGCGCGCGAGGATTTCACGCACAATGCGCGGCAAAATTTATTATATTTAAATACTTATATTTAGTCTTAAAATTATCGCTTTCATCCATCATCATTTATACTTTTTAAATTAAATTAAATTTATCTTAATTACACCTCCGCCCAATATGCGATTTTCACACACCGGACGAAGGCCTTTACTTATGATTAAAAAATACTTACGTGGTTGAGCAAGGAATCAGATTAGATGTTTTATGAAGCCGTTTCTAGAGGTCAGGGTTACGTTTCGACTTATAGCTACTAAATGATTATTTTACACCGAGAGAAGCCCGCCTGTAACAGGGGTGTATCAGTAGGAGGGTGAAAATTTGGGGTTATAGGTATTTTTTGATGCAAAATAATAAAAAAAATACAAAAAGAAATTTTCAAAAAAATAAAAGAAAAATTTTTCTGGATAGAGATACCCTAATCACCTTGCGGTATGAAATATACTTGTTGACCTATTCTCATACCTAAGAAATATACATAAAAAAATTCATAAAAATCGGTCGAGCCATTTCGGAGGAGTGCGACCACAAACATCGTGACACGAGATTTTTATATAATATATAGAGATGTTAATCAATTCTTGGAATCTGACGTAAACTGCAAATTGTCAAAGAATAAGTGATTGATCCTTTTCAGTAACGTTTTTTAGCTCTTGAAGGTGACGATATTTGGATGCAGAAATCGGTATATCCTCGATGTATATTTTTTTAGGCACACTATTGCTCATAGACATATTATCGCCTGATTTTTTTCGTTGCAAAAAAGGTAGCCATTCACTTGAATAGCACAGACAATAGTTGATAATATCACCATTCGGTAAATATTTAAATTAACGAATATCATTGATAGTAGGGTCTCCGGCTTTCTTGCCTGGTCTGAGTGATGTGAGATTTGTTTGTAACTGATCATATTGTAAAAAAAAAATTGTACTTTCACCTTATATGATTGCTTCTGTCGTGCTAATCTCATCCGTGCTATGTAATCCGATGGTGAATTTATTGGTGGTTTAAAATAATGTTCCAACGTCGCATGAACACTGTCGGCCTCCATCATAGTGTGTCCTTTTTCCAAAATCTGTTGATAAATTATTGTTATCGATTTTTTCTTAGCCATATCGCTAAGAGCACTGGCTAACACCTTATTGTGATTCTGGTAATTACATCCATCAGATATAAGTACCACTTCTTTATAGCTAGGGGGTAGATTTTCTAAGTAATCCATAATGCATGACGTAAACTCATTACTTGATACACCCCCATTTGCTTCATGCCATACGTATACTTCTTATTATTCAATTCATATATGGTGAAGTTATGAACTTGGAGTTTTTGCTTGTAATGCATGGCAGAAGCATCTGTTCTGGGGCACAAAAGTATACTTTGGAGATCCATTGTCAATACCAGTTTTTCAGAACTAGCACTCTCTTTAGAAGCATTTTGTGCAGCCCTCACTTGGTTTTTTTTATTTCATGGATTTTATATTCTTCAGCATTTACCATACCAGTTTTAAAGCTACAACACGCGTCGCAGTGGTCTTTTCTTGGATGATGTAAATAGAAATGTTTAGATTTTTTAAAACGCGTGTAAAAAGAGCTCTTCCAGCGTATGGTACTGTCATATCATTGCACCACTCTTTATATATATGTTGTACATAATATGTAGATACGAGAGAAATAAAGACTAAACATAATTTTTTTTAGAAGATATTCGACAATAATGACTGGGAACTTTTGGCAATAAATAAGCCATTCTTTAATCTTCTCGACTTTATTCCCAGATTTATTCTGTTGAGAAGAGACTTCAAATTCCTTTACTTCTTCAATGTCATTCATAGTGACATTCAATGTTATTTATCCAACCCAACGAAGATACGTGTCACGAGCGAGATCCAATGTATTAAGGAAAAGGGTGCGACAAACCCTTAATTTCTCATTGTCTTCGTTCATCAAAAATATGGAATGACTTTGATTTTTTTTGAAAGTTGTTCCATTATTTTTCTTTCTTCTTGTAATCGTATTAGGAACAGCAAGTAGTCCAATAATATATGGTTTTTTCTCCTTCCAAGAGGGTAGATTCAAGCAAAAATTATTACAAATGGTTGTTCTGACAGAATCAGAAAATTTCCCGTACATAAAAAATTCGTCAGATTTTTAAAATAGAGAATATGTATGAGCACAGCGATCTCCCACTTTTCTAGAGTTTTTTTCGCGTTATGTGTAATTTTCCCGCTTGAACTTATTCTGTTATAACCAGCATAACAATCGCACCTGGGGAATAATAGTGGCACAAGTCCAAATTTGTTATTTTTGAGCTAAGTATGCAGAAATGTTCCAAGATATCATTTCCATCTGCACAAATAGCGGCATAATTATTAAAAATATAATGGTGGCCTTAAAAGCATTTTTATCATTATCATATTATAACATTCTACTTGAATTAGCAGAAATAGTGGCACAATGATCATTGTGCCATTGTTATTGTGGATAACATTCAAAATGAGATGACTCAAGTGTGCCAACTTCATGCTATTATAAATTAAATTTTAAAAAAAAACTGATTTAACATACCAAAATAAAATATTTAAACTGCTCTCCTGCAAAAACAAGTTTTTCAAGTTGTGCCACTATTATTCCCCGGGTGCGACATATACCTTGAGCTACTCTTGAAGATGCTTCCTTTCTTTTCCCTAAAAGGGTTTTTTTCGAAGAGTTTCAACTGAAGGTTCCAACAACTCAGCTTGTTCTATAATATCTGAAGACACGAATGTCGTTCCAACATGTCGTTCTTGGATTCCAATATATTTTTCATTGACGACCGTAGACGGATCATTATGTGTGTATAATATCATGTTGTTCACCTGAACGGAATGTTCTATTTAAAATATGAGTAAGTCCGTCGTCAGGGGGTAGCAATGTAATAGTATAATAGTCTTAAAATTCAACAGTATCTGCATCTGAATTTGTGAATTCATTTAAATTTCTATGAACATCTACGAGAGTTAAAATAAGATCTCTAACATCGCTGTTATCAATGACATTAATATGGACGAATCATCTGGGAATAAAAATGACACTCACTTTTTTGTCGGGTCTGCCGAATGGCATAATCTGTTCTAACGCCACTGCAATAAAGGTGATACTTCTATAAACTCCCGATGCTTTAAGTCGGGTCTGCCGAACGGTTCGGTTCGAACGAGTTCGCTCGAATGAACATTGGCACTAGAAACACTATTCTAACGCCACTACAATAAAGGTGATATTGCTATAAATTCCCGATGCGTGATATCACTGATATCGCATAATGGAAATTGCGTGACGTCTACCTATACATGCAAATGCGCAAATTTACTTGCTAGCTACTGTATTGAGTGCGTCGTCCATTAAAAATGTCATTGGCTGTTATCCGATGGAAGAGCTTCATTAAAAATCTGAAGGAGCTTCTTATCAGAGCCAGAAGCTGTAAAATTATCTAAAGATACAGAAGCATCAGATTCTTGACACTTTTTTTTAGTGCTACAATGGATAATTACTGCCATGCGACTGATAAGTATTAACTTGAGTCATATCAATGTTTGTTTGAATTGCACATAACTGTTATTTCATTTAGTAATATCTGCCATGTGATTGATGTCATGAAGGTGATCTCAAGTTAATTACTGCTATGTGCACTTATATCACATAGCAGATATTACCATCACTGTATTCAACACCGACAGATGACAGCTTTCATTTTTATTTATTTAGAATATTTTGGTAATTTCAATCACATAGCAGTTATTACAGATGGGTGGAGAAAAAAATAACCTATCCAACAATGTAAATAACTCAAAACTGACAAAATGTGCGTATAGCAGGTATTGAAGAATCAACGACGAATTATAAATAATTACATTGAAATTCCAATGGATTTAAGTTTTGTACTATTCTATTTGAGTCGTTTTTTTGCGACCCGGGCTTCGCCTTTCGGCATCTTCAGGCGCTGTGTACACTCACCAAAGGCAAACATACATTGACAACAAAAACACTCTTAACTCTAGCTTATCTTATAATAAATCAATACAATAAAGTAGAAAAAAACTCCATTACCCACTGAGATATCCTGGGTTCTGTAGCTAGCTCAAGATGTATTAGAACCCGAGATTCACAAAATAAATTGAATAAAATAGTCTTTTTTTTGGTAGCACGTGGCCTTATTGCAATAAGGCGAGAGAAATACAGGGGTAAATTACACAGAAGTATAATACAGGTTATATAATGGCAATGGAACATCAAATATTTATTAACAAGTTCTTAGTCTTATAAAAATTATACTACAATTCAAACTTATTCACTAGTGGTAATATATGGCTCTGCTTGAGGTTATTGGGTCAGAGAGACCCAGTATAACAACCACTGGTTGAAACTTTACCGTCTTACCTACCCAAAACCACTTCTTAACCCCTGAATATGCCACTCACCAAGGAGAGTGAAGCCTTCAGGTGTTCTGTGAGATATATTTTTGTATAGGAAGGCGCTATGTTCAATGTTGCTAAAGTGAGCAACAGATGGCAGTAGTGTTTTCGAATAACTTTCTATTAATTTAAAATGAGAGTTAAGAAGCCGTGGAAAGCTTTCTAGTCATGCAAGCGTGGTTGTATTGATTATTAATACAATCTGCAGCAAACAGAGGCATATATCTTACAATATTCAGTACTAAAATTACGCGAGAAGACTTAAAAATAATTGGTCAATTTATTCTATTATTTGACAGTTTGCCGAGTGAGACGCGGGTTGCAGTCTCTCACAAATCTCTTTAATATCAAAATCATATTTCTTCACTTAATAAATAAACAATAACATGTAAATAATTCACTTAAATATATCATATGTATAAAAATATATGTATGGCTCTCGAAAAAAAATTTTACCGTCATGCTACTCCTATTTGGCTCTTTTGGTTCAAGAGTTTGCCGACCCCTGCCTTATACTAACATATTTCATTAATAAACGAAAGTGACGATAATAATAATTATTTAAGCCAACCAAAAGGATCGAAACTCAATTGACTACTCAGACTAGAAAGAAACTAATTAATCTCTCTCCCACAAAGGTTGCCAATCCAATTTTATGAACATGTTAAAATAGGTAATAAATTATATAAAATAATCAATACAAAAAATTGCAATCACGATATTATTATATTATTATGAAATCAGGAACTTCTTTGTGTATTTTTATCTTTATGTACTCAGGTTTACTTAGGTTTAGTACCTAGTATATAAAATACTTGTGTACCATTAGAGAAAGATA
Source organism: Rhyacophila brunnea (assembly GCF_057557595.1). Classification (NCBI taxonomy): domain Eukaryota; kingdom Metazoa; phylum Arthropoda; class Insecta; order Trichoptera; family Rhyacophilidae; genus Rhyacophila; species Rhyacophila brunnea. Next base: position 982,357 of record NW_028233361.1, read on the forward strand.
AAAGAATCCTTTATTTTTAAGTGAGACGAAGCTTACTGCTGGCATTTACTGCATGTGACGTTGCAGACGTCACCAACGGCCTAATTAGTATTTTAATTAGTGCAGAGGTTTTTCTCTCGCTAGCAACATTCAGATGCTGCGGTTGGTACTTCCAGAAAGCGTTCGGGTTTGATAATAGTGGTGGGGGGATCTATTGTTTTCTGATCGATATCCGCTCAGATTCTTTCTTCTTTCCTGTTGAACTTCGACACGAGCGGACGTGGGATCGCTGACCCCGGTTTGTAAATATGTTTAGTTTTATTGTTAATAATTATAAGTTGTTTGTTTAATTATAGCCTCACTCACATGTGGATGTTAAGTTTAAGTAAGGTTAATTGCTGAGGATTTATTGTATAAATATTTTAGATTGCAGACGGTAATGCGACATTTGTCTAACGTAATTATTCGTTTTTATGATATAAAACAAATTGTAATTGTAGATTTGCAAATTCTCCTCGGCATTTGTCGAATTCAAATGATTCTGATGTTTTTCCGTAATAGGATGGGCTTTCACCCATCATTTTTCATCACCCGGCATTTCACACACAATTTTTTTCAATTATTTCACTATTTCCATTTGGTGAGGGTCAGGCTTTCTTTCATTTCCTAAAGTTTACGTTCCCAGTGGGTGGTTTAATATTTATTCATCATTTGATAGTTTTGAAATTTAATCTCACATCAATAACAATTTTTTTGGTCGATGGCGCTCAGCTCTAGTTTTTCGCTCAAAAGACGTGATAAATCGTTCAACATTCAATTTCTCGCTTGACAGAATTCACTGCAGTGACACATTAGATGGTAACACGAAATATTTTGTAATTAATTTCTGTTAGTTTATAGTTCATTTATGCCATGACTATTTCTATTTGAAATTAAGTCATAGTATTTTATAAATAGTTAATTTCGTTTCTGATTCGTGAATAATTCAGATTCAATTTCTATTTAAATATAGCTCATTTCACTACTAGATAGTTGAGAGTTAAATTTTTCACAGCTAAATCTGTGGAATGTTCATCTAACTATTATTGTGGTGACCTAGCAAGCATTACATTTTTGAGATGTTAAGCTCTTTCAATTTAAGATTTTCCAGTAACGTCTGTTCTCGACTTTTTCACACGAACTGAGATATTGGAGATTCGGGATCTTCCGTTTTCCAACATGTTAGTTTACTTTTTAAAGTCCTAGAAAGATGGAGCGCTCAGGTGGTTTCGTTTTATTAAAAGGGAGGATAACACTTGAGTACAATTCGAAGAGGCGTTATACGTTCAATTTGAGTTTAACTGCTTCTCTAGTTGAAGACTTATTAGTCTGGCGGTCAATTTTAGAATGGCCCCACAGTTCTCTTAACCTACAAAAGTATAAAGGCTTACACAATCATTCAGTGTAAGTCATTCTGTAGCTTTCCTGAATGCATTTCAATTCACATCAGGATACCGTTTAACATGCTAAGAGGATTCTTGTAATTTGTTAAGACTTAGGTCTACACCCGTTTATATTTTCTACTATTTAAGGACTTTGTGTTTGTCACTCCTTAAGTATAGTCTTCTAGTAATATTAAGTCAACAGACTGATTAATTCCACTCCTTTAACTGTTATCATTTTGACATAAGTCCTTGGACGTTCAGTTATGATCAAGGAGGCATTTATTTTAACATTTCTTCCTCCTTAGCATGTATGTTCCATAAATGTGGAATACCTCATTCCTGTGAGAACAAGGTGTTTGCACGGCTCAATGATTCCATGTGGACAGCGCATGCAAGATTACTTCTGCATTCAGCTGTTTACGTCCATGGTTGGTGTGATTTTCCAATCATCTGACAGATGTTTTCCTTATACAGGAATGCCTGCGAGTTATAACGGAGTAATCATGGTGTCTTTTCATAATCATAGTGCGCAAACACTGATTTGATTTTCTTTCTTACCATCGATTGCTTCATTTATACACCATTGAACGGTATACTCAGATTGTACCTTTGTCTTGTGTCTTGTCTTTGCAAATCGGCATCGCAGCCACAATTCGCAGCTGATTTCTGATTTGTAAAAGCAAGATAAATGTATTCCTTACACAGGAATTCCTGTGAGATAAGCGCTAGTTCTGCTTATCTTTTGACGACTGAAGGGGTGATACGTGATATGTGATATCACATATGCTAGATGATTATATCAACCAGTGTTTCCTTTTGCGCTCTGTGTCACACTGACATACGCAAACTTCGACATGTTAGTACATATTTTTGTAAGTACAACCATTACATTTCTGTGATAATCAATGTGATATAATATCATGTTAGATTAAAATGTGTAATTTATTTAAGATTACATTAGGTTAACTTGTGCTGTCTCTCTAATACACCACACTATGTTAAAATTAAGCTATTTGTTATATTAATAAGCAGTCAAATAATTAAATGTTATATTAAAATCTTTCACTGTGAAAGTATATTGACACATGTCAATTAGTTAACAATTGCCAAAGCTTATAAATGCAAGATGCATTGATCTATTTGCAATATAGAAAAATGTGTTTGATTAAATAATTGTCAAATACAAGAAAACAATCTATTGATTTCGATTCATATGGGATCGTGATAGATTTATCACCTACATTGTTGTAAAGCAGGTTCACTACTGTCTTTGTATACATAAAATTGTTTTAAGTTTCAGTCGCTGTATTCTATTGTACGTGTTGTCTGATGCTGGGACGCCGTGCGGAGTGCAGTTGCTGTCGAGGTCAACAGGAGTTTGTCTGCAAGTGACCATCGGCATGGCAGCCACATTTGTACGCTCCACCTCCTGGTGACTTCGGCACACTGCAATCCGAAGCGGTGGTGCACGAGCCTATTAGAGTTAAGTGTTTTGAATTGTAATGTTACCTAGTTATTGTAAGCAGTGAGCTTATGTGTGGACCTCCACAACAATGTTTTCAGTTACTTCTGAAAAAGAATATCCGTTTCTTCCTTATGAGAAACGTGTAACTGTTTGATACACCCCTGTTACAGGCGGGCTTCTCCCGGTGTAAAATAATCATTTAGTAGCTATAAGTCGAAACGTAACCCTGACCTCTAGAAACGGCTTCATAAAACATCTAATCTGATTCCTTGCTCAACCACGTAAGTATTTTTTAATCATAAGTAAAGGCCTTCGTCCGGTGTGTGAAAATCGCATATTGGGCGGAGGTGTAATTAAGATAAATTTAATTTAATTTAAAAAGTATAAATGATGATGGATGAAAGAGATAATTTTAAGACTAAATATAAGTACTTATTCAAATCTAATAAATTTTGCCGGCAACGTTGAAGTCTCCGCGCGCCTGCGCCGAGGTGGTCCTCGTGATTCGTCAAATCGTAAGGATCACGCGATAAAATTTGGCCAATCACGAGAGTCCTTTTTGCTGGACGGCGTAGGTACGAGGAATTTAAAAAGAGAGAAAAAAAGAAGTGAGCGTCCCTTTTTCAACATGTACGGACCTGCGAAACTTATTGTTAAAACAAAATATGTGAACGTTTAAAGAAAATGTAAAATATAAACAATATCACGTTACGAGCACGAAGGACTGTGTTTTATTTACACTCCAATCGTTTATATCTTTTTTTTGTGAATCCGGGGTTCGATGGACACCTGAGCTAGCCGCTGGAACCCCGGGTATCTCAAATGGCGCCCAACGTGGGGCGTGAAGAATCGCATTAATTCTTCCGAACCCGCGAAATAAAATTTACGCCCGCGAACGCTAAATAAAAGTTTATGATCCAGGAGCCGGAACAACCATGAAATGGTTAACTAAAAAGCGGACTCCGATGTGACCCTTATCGAAGAAGAAGTGCTGTCTCCAACATCAAACCGGGAGAGCCCTCTGGTGTTCGAAGACAGTCCACATACGGAGCTGACCGCGCCTAGCGTCGTGCTGGAGACCGTAGCACCAGCGCGTCTCCAGTACGACGAATGGCTGCACAAATCCCACCTATGGAGACCAGACACATCATCGACGGTATCCAGCGAGGAGGGCTCGTAGAGGCCACGGCCCACTCGCGACGAAAAACGGCGAGCAAAATGCCGATTTTCCTAGGGTATCACTAACATGTCGTGTACCCTAGTCGACCACGGGATGTTCGGTGAGGAGAGAAAAAGGAAACGCGAGGCCAGGGAGCCTCACAAGAGGGCTGAAAAGGCGCGCAAGCTGAGACGAATCGAAGCTGTGCGGGCGCAGGCTCGACCACGAGGAGATGAAGCAGGACCAGTCGCCAACCCTCGAGTCAAGGGTGAACGCCGAGTTGCTGTTGGAAGTGAAATGTGTAGATTATACGAATAAAACATCCGGAAATTCTTCTAATTACGGATACAATGTTAATTAAGGACCAACTTTCTGAGCCTTGTAATCTTAAGTTCATTAGTACGAAAAATGTACATTCTAGTTTTAAAAATAACGCTTCGCAAAGTGACGCCAATTCTTTCCGTTCAAATAAAGTAAATATGAATGAATTAGAAAACATTAACATTGAAAATCGTAAACAATTTTATAAACGGGAAAGAAAGGATATTTTACAGTAGCGCGAAACCTGTTTCAAAGTTACGCCGTGTTAATAATTTGAATCCAAAGAGAAACGAAGAAAATAGTATACGACCGTCACTATTATTTCTTTACAAATTACCAATCGTAAATTTAACACAGCGAAAACGGAACGGGAATAATACGGCATCACTCGACGAAGTGTATATTATAGTTGATAAGTGAAATTTTAATAATAAGTTAAAATTAGGTATAAGAGGATGAAAGTAGAGATTGTATGCTTGTGATAAAAAAAAAAAATGTTAATAATAAAACGTGAGAGGCACCGCAAATCGGCGCGCCTTTGGAATCGGATGACATGAGACTTAATGCGATAACGCCGGGATCGGGCGCGTAAAACGAAACAACATTTTTTTTTTTTTTAAATAAAACGGGTTTCACTAAAAATAAAGTTAATTACACAGTTTTAAGTTTACTGATTCAGAAATAAATATAATGAGAGGGTGGAATATTTCAATTTTTAATATCAATGTTATTTATACAGTCAATACAATGTTGCAAAATATTTATGGGTATTAGGGTAAAATATTAAATGTGATAGTAAGTACCATAAGTACAATGGGAAGATTTTATATAAGATTAGTAGCTATTTAATGTATGGGGTAGGAGTAATTAATAAAGTAAATTCGAATAAATTTAAAGTACAGGAAGTCTAATGAACGAATAAATTACTAAAGAAAGAAAAATAATAAATACAGATGAAGACAATTTGGAAGCACAAAGGGAGCCACCTCTCGAAGTAAGCGCATCCAAAGGCAGCGTAGCCGAAAATTCATGATACCAAAGCTTGATGGTGTGGAGAGTGCGCACTCTCCTTTCTCGCGCAGGTTCATGGAGAGACTAGGGACGTGACGCCTGAAAGATATCGTGAAACAACAAGAGGTACCTCCGAAGTGTAACCATCTACAAAGAAAAGAAAGGGAAAAAGATACTTATTGTGAAAATCCATCCTAGTACCTGTGAGAAAGCCGTGCCGCCGTCAGCGAGCCTAGCCGTTGTACCGCTATACGATGCCTTGCCCGCAGTAATAGGAACAGATGGAGACACAGTATCTGTCCGTGAGGTGATACTCCAGAGACCAGCAGATGAGTGGAAAACTTTCCACAGAAGGATATCCGCTGCTCGAAACGAGCCTGGCTCAATAGTAACGCCACTACCACGCCCTGGTTGCAAAGGCAGACGACGCCAAACGAGGTACGCTCCTATTGCACCAGAAGAAGAAAAACGTAACACGAAATAATAATTCCGAACGAGGGCCAAACGTCTACGAATATAGCCCCTAGGAATACAAAAGAAAGATTGGAAAGCGCGAGAGTCAAAGACTGCAGCTTCGCGACCCCTCCGCTGACTAATAAAAACGAATAAAATAACAAGAAAACATTACGAAAACAAAATAAACGCACGACATTACAGGAGAAAAATAAAATAATAATAAATTATGACAAATGATAATAAGAAAGGAAAATAAATCAAACTCTGACTTATTCAGGAGCATTGCTTTGAGCAGGAAAATAGTAATTAAAATAAATATAGAAACAATACGTAAAGTTAGTTGTGTAGAGTTTTTTTTTTTTTGTTAGAATAGTTAGATTGTAGTTGAATTTTTTTATAAACTGTTATCATGCCATGTACTTAACGGATGAACAAGGAATTGGATGGGTGGCCGATGAGATCAGGGCGTACCTTTCGACTTTAATCCAGATGGGGCGAATTGATACACCCCTGTTACAGGCGGGCTTCTCCCGGTGTAAAATAATCATTTAGTAGCTATAAGTCGAAACGTAACCCTGACCTCTAGAAACGGCTTCATAAAACATCTAATCTGATTCCTTGCTCAACCACGTAAGTATTTTTTAATCATAAGTAAAGGCCTTCGTCCGGTGTGTGAAAATCGCATATTGGGCGGAGGTGTAATTAAGATAAATTTAATTTAATTTAAAAAGTATAAATGATGATGGATGAAAGAGATAATTTTAAGACTAAATATAAGTACTTATTCAAATCTAATAAATTTTGCCGGCAACGTTGAAGTCTCCGCGCGCCTGCGCCGAGGTGGTCCTCGTGATTCGTCAAATCGTAAGGATCACGCGATAAAATTTGGCCAATCACGAGAGTCCTTTTTGCTGGACGGCGTAGGTACGAGGAATTTAAAAAGAGAGAAAAAAAGAAGTGAGCGTCCCTTTTTCAACATGTACGGACCTGCGAAACTTATTGTTAAAACAAAATATGTAAACGTTTAAAGAAAATGTAAAATATAAACAATATCACGTTACGAGCACAAATGACTGTGTTTTATTTACACTCCAATCGTTTATATCTTTTTTTTGTGAATCCGGGGTTCGATGGACACCTGAGCTAGCCGCTGGAACCCCGGGTATCTCATGTTGCTACCTTGCGACACATCTTACATAGCCACTGAGGGCGACATACAGTCTCTCAGTTGTGCGTGTCAGATCTTGATAAGTCTGATACATCCAGTTCAAAATGGATGGATAGATGCGGTGATTATCTACAGACTCACGCAGAGTGAAGTACCTTGCATTGGCCAAGAACTCTAGTAGAGTCTGGTTTGTGAGTGGAGATGACCGCAAATTAGATGTTTATTTTATTTTAAACATAATAAAGCTAAGAGAATTGCAGTTGTGCGAAAGCCAACGAAATGGGATTCATGCTTATAAATCATGCTTGGTAATTTTATAATCGTATGCATGGCGTTGGACTTTGGTTCATGCATACGATTGACAGACGATCCAGCTGGGAAAAGCAGTGTCCTGCGCTTCGGTATGAATTTTGTCGTGTTTCTTGTTTTTTTTGTGGTGATAGAGACCATCAAGTACTCGTTTATTGTGGTATCTTGACGGATTTCATACCAGCAGCTCTGAGTAGCGGTCCCAGATGCAATCTCTAATATAGCATAGTAAATTAAGTTTGGTTCAACGGGACTTGAACAAACGGGGGTACCTAACCTGCATTTTCTGGAGGCATGTAGTGTCATTTATTTCAGAAAACAGCTTGGCATAAAGATCGGGCAATAAGATGATGTCAATCGACACATCGCAAAATTTTATCCTAAATTCAGATGCACATCTGAAGGAGGCTCACGTCAGTGGCAAACCTGACCAATCTCTGTTTAAATTCTTGGTAATGTCATGTTGTTCACAGGTAGTGCGCAACCCTTGCGCATTAGTATAAGATCATTTTAGTTTTAAGAAGCGCCAGGGGAGCGTACGCTCGAAGAACGCATGAAGAACTCTCAGCTTGTCTGGAGGGACTTTGCAGCGTTTGGGGCGGAGTAATTTATAAAACTAGCATGTAAGCACACACATCACACAGGAGTAGCGTAGTTTCGAATAAAGAGCCTTGGGTGCTGTCGGAGTCCCCACCATACAACGCTGATTCATAGGGTATAGAGTCATGCGATTAAAATAACAATATAAAGCTTCCGCGCGATTAATCGGAGGTACCTTTTCAGGTGTAAAATATTTAAGCCTACGTGGCAATAGGATTTTATTGTAATGTAGTTTTCTTGCAGGGAAAGGTTTGAAAGAGTCGCCCGCGACCGCCATCTCCAGCTGCATCATATTTCATATGTTTCTCTAGAACAAACCCCTCTTACTGTTATTGCTTAGGGGCAACAGTAAGAAAGCATGATGAGTTAACAACATCTTGCATATTTCAGTATTTAATATTAAGAATTAAGGTAAGCTTGGGCTTTGCCCATGCAGCAATACCAAGGAAAGGTCACTCCACGAGCAAACGAGAATGATTTGATGTAGCTTGCTTAGGCTTAGAAGTCTAAGACGGGGAGCCAATGCTCTCAAATGATCAATTTAGTGCGTGGGATCAATTTAGTCCGACACTTTTGCCTGAGAGGAGTTCTATCATCCGATGTGGGATGACATTTTCAGGCAGTCGGATTGATGCGCGAACATAAATCCTATTGACTGCCATCTGAAACAATTTGGTCATTCGATCGGCTAAATTTCTTGGAGATGTTTGGGAGAATTATATCCCAGGTATTGTAAAGCTATACTTTTGTTTAACAATATTAATAATTTATCTTGTTTTAAAAGAAAAACATTATTCATTTAGACTCAGTAATAGGGGTTCACATACAAGGCCAGCGCAAGGTGACAATAGCATAAGCGATATTGTATTTAGGTGTTAGTAAACCCTCATTGTTCGAGGATGCGCAATAAGTTTCTTGTATGCTCAATATTGTGTGAGCACCTCATTATTGAGAACACTCACATCCAAGCATGTACCTGAATGGTCATGTGAGCTTTATTAATTATATATTAATATGGGGTATTGTGACGTTGCAGACGTCACCAACGGCCTAATTAGTATTTTAATTAGTGCAGAGGTTTTTCTCTCGCTAGCAACATTCAGATGCTGCAGTTGGTACTTCCAGAAAGCGTTTGGGTTTGATAAGTGGTGGGGGGATCTATTGTTTTCTGATCGATATCCGCTCAGATTCTTTCTTCTTTCCTGTTGAACTTCGACACGAGCGGACGTGGGATCGCTGACCCCGATTTGTAAATATGTTTAGTTTTATTGTTAATAATTTTAAGTTGTTTGTTTAATTATAGCCTCACTCACATGTGGATGTTAAGTTTAAGTTAAGGTTAATTGCTGAGGATTTATTGTATAAATATTTTAGATTGCAGACGGTAATGCGTCATTTGTCTAACGTAATTATTCGTTTATATGTTATAATACCATTGTGTATGTACAATGGTAAATTCTCTTCGGCGTTGTATCGCTGTTTTTGTAGGTACTTACGTAACTATTTGTTGTTATGTTACAGTACCATTGACTATTAATTATATTTTGTATTAAATGCAGTGAGGTTAAGTTATCACGGTGTTTCATTTAATTTAATTGTTCCCTATATTATGTTCCTTTACGTTCTTTTTCTTTCAGAAATTCAGATCGTGTGGCGCCCAGGACTTTATCATGTACATCTTTAACCATAGATTTCACGCGCCTTCAGCCGTGTAATTCCTTCTTGTTTTCTAACTTAATTTTTACAGTTGTCAGTTGCGAGGTTGCGGAAGTAATTATTGGTCGTCTTGAAAGGGATGCAGGTAACCCATGGCCCTTCCTTGTTTGCTTATGTCTCATGTTCTCTCTTCTCTTTAACTTTACTCTATTTTAATCCTATTTAGAAACTTTCTCTTTTATTTTGTAGTTGTGACGATAATGTTCACAACTACAAAATACTAATATATCATTGGCAGATATCCTATTTTTTTAATGAATAATGAATGCATATAAGTACTTACACGTACTTTAATTTTTATTTTATTGTTAGAAGTAATATTAAAATAGGTTAATCTAATTAAAATAGTCTAAAATAATATTAAAAGAAATAGTTGTTGCGAATTGTAGTGTATCATTTTACGTAGAAAATTTTACATAATGATCGTTACCTATTCAATTGACTATTATATTTTTTAGCGTGGTATTGGATAATATATTTTATGTTATTTAAACTTTACTTGATTTACCATTTTGATTTTTGGCTCTTATTTGCTATGGTGAAGAGGGTTCAGAATAAATTTATTAAACTTTTTACGTTAATCTGTATTGACACTTTACATGCCTTTATTCTGTTCATAAATGAGAAAATGTTTTTGTTTGGGAACATATTTACGCTTACGATGGCCGAGCGGCTTAATCATCGGCCTACAGCATCGTGGGTCCTAGCTTCGAATCCTGGGTCTGGCAAAGTACACATTGTTTTTCAATTTGTGCATGAGTCCAGAGTAAGTATGTACCTAATAAGTTGAGCAAGTGGCTGACATCCATTTCTCGTAAAAACAAAATCTTTTAATACAAATCTCCACCCTGTGGAGGCTCATAAATGATACTATTAGGATCGAGCATGGTCGGAAAAAAATAAATAAGAACATATTTATTTACTTATCCATGGTGGAAATAAAACCCCCAATATTCTTTATAGTATTGATTTGTGTGTCATTGATAACTATCTAACAACAAAATTATAGATTATTATAATATCATCTGTTGTGTGTTCTCTTAAGTTGTAGTATTCTGCTATCGGTGATGTCAATAAGATGCAAAAAAACTGTGTTCAACCAAACCGCTTCGGATATTGATATATTTTGCTTGCGTGAAAGTAGGATTAGAAGGATGTTTTGGAGTCTCAAAAATGTTTTTGAAATGCACTATGCCGTTTTTTTGGATAAGTACATTATTTAGCGCGGACTAGATGACTGGTGAAACAGGTGGTTTTGGACAGCCTCTAGAAAAGCTAGAACTGAGGAATAGCGTCGGCGTGTTGGAGTGACCAAGTGTAGATGATTACGGATCCCTGAGAGTAGCAGAGGACCGTGAAGGGTGGAGAGCTTGATTCGGTTAGAAGATGACTTTATTTTGTGATGCTCATGATCCTTACCCATGACGAAATGACCATAAATAGTGGGAAGATGTATTTACTTAGTTAAAATAGTGTATATTTAGCCAACTTGACTCTTACTTCATTGTTTTACTGTGTTGTACTTCTATTTTTTAATAATAATTACAGGTAGGTACCCAATATTTTAATGTTTTCATTGTGTAACCTATTTTGGTAATTGTGCCGCAGAGGTAGCCATGAGCTTTTATAATTTTTTTTACGAAAACATTAAGTTTATTCCATGTACCTAGATAATTATAATAAATACTTTTTTCTGTCGGCGCGTCGGCTTTTCGATCCAATAATCGTTAATTGAAAATTTGAAATTTTCATACATTTTGATGCACCATTATCACAAACTAAGATTATATGAGGTAATATTAGGTTGGGGTAGGTTAGATTAGAATAGGTCAGGTTTGGTTTGGTCTAAAAAGAAAGTTGTAAAATCTCATGGCCACCTCTGCGGCACATTTACCCCTATTTTTTATAATGAGTTGTATGTCATTTGGTGAACGTATAACGGTTCGATTGTTATTTTTTATTTTCAATTTATATGTATTATTCATTCATTAAAATAATAATATCTAGATTGGTAAGTATTAGATAAATATGCAAATTAAACACATATCTGCAAACTCCCGAATCTAAAAAGTGAAAAGTTAATTACATAAAAGCAAAACCACGTCACGGCTGAAAAATTTCACAATACATTTCGAACACTTTAGCCTTTTAGTATGAGATAGTAGTATGCGAATTGTCAAATCGGGTTTTTCCTCGCAAAATTCGTGAGACACGAATGTCTCGTAAGGGACATCTCGCCAGCACTTTTCCTTGAATCTTCGTTACAAAACCAGGGTATTGTCGAAACAAAACATGACATACTTTGTACTAATCAAACACTGACACGAATAAATAAAACAAAAGCACTTTGCATGTAGCTGTATACTTATCACACAGAACTAAAACACAACAACTTAGGTATAACGATGTATATTTCTTTTAAAAGTTTTAATGAATACTTGATTCAGCTAACACTTGTATGATTTTACTTCACTGTAAGTTGGTGAACCTGACACACGCGTTCATGTCTAAGACAACTTTCACAAAGTATCATAAATACTTTTCTACAATAATCACTACATTTCAGTTATTTAAATGGTAGTAAATTGAAAACGGTTAATATATATGTCAATTAATAATAGTTCTGTATTCACGATTGTCTCAATTCGCGTGGTGAGGTTAGGTTGAAATTCAGCTAATTGACTTCAATTCGCTCCGATTTCAAAACTGCATCACGTCTCTATTAGCCATTTTCCATGCACATTTTCGACGTCGCGTAAATTAAAAAAGTGTACTTTTCGAAAATGGACCAAAAGTATCCCGGAAACGGCGATCGCGCATGCGCAGTGAACGGCCGTCTGATTCAACTTACGACCGAGCTATACTGAGACCGCAAAACAATGTGCCCTCTCTTTCGCGCCTCGAACTGACAACGGAAAATCTTGAGGCAACTTTAATACCGGCTACTATAACAATCACCGACATTTTATCTTCTTACCCACTTTATTACCCACCCACCTATTATTCCTACCCACTTGCTTTATATCATTGCGCTGCATCATAACATTAGAATCTTACTCTTAATATATTTTTTTCCTCTCTTTAAAATCCTAAATTGATTATAATTAATTATACCGTCTCATACCTATACGTTACATATACTTACCTTTTTTTATATTTTTATATTTTAAACTTTTTTCCTTCGTATAAATAACTAACTGACTTTGATTTAAAATTTGAATTTGCTTATAATTTTGAAATTAGTAACACATAAATTTCACTAAATCTTAGCTGCATCACTATTCTCTTTACTTTCCTATTATTTTCCTTTGTATAACTGACTAACAAATCTTGATTGTATTTGAATTTTTTCTTATAATTTGAAGTTAGTAACTTTCTAATTTCACTAAATCTAACGCATAGTTGTATCACAAAATTATAACTTTATTCTTAAAAAAAAAAATCCTTTTAAAATATTTACCTCTCTTTAAAAATCCTAAATTGATTATAATTAATTATACCGTCTCTTACGTATACGCTATATATACCTTTTTAAAATATAACTAGCTAACAGACTTTGATTTAAATTTAAATTTTTTTTTATTCACTTATAATTGAAATTGTTGATAATTTTGAAGTTAGTGACTTCAAATCTCACTAAATCTAACTCAAATTGCATCATAATATTAGAATTTGACTCCGTACAGAATTTTTTATTTTCTTACTATTTTCTTTTGTATAATTGACTAACAAATCTGGATTGAATTTTGTACATTCTCTTAAACTTTTTGAATTTGATAGCTCGGATTGATACGAATTGATACCTAACATTAATCTTATATCTACTTACTCTACTAACTCTAACTATACCTAATAACTAAAACTAAAATTCTGACCCCAATCATTAAAATCTTCTAATCACCACGGCAATGGCATCCCCAAAAACCACCCTCTCCTTGAGGAAATGCACGGAAGTACTGGCCCTCATTTCCAGCCCCAATTTCACTGAGGATCTGCTAAACACAGACACTGAATTTCACAGAATAATCTCAGACCTCCAAACCTATGCCGACAAGTATATGGCCGTCAACAAGGAATACGTCATCCTAGAGGACACGACAACAAGAATTCAAACAAGAAGCATCTCGCGGACAAGACAACCTCCCAAATCCAAGCAGATCCCGGCCTCTCAACAGGCCATCGCTCCCGAAGTCTCCAGCTCGGACTCAGAAGACGACTGCGACCTTCTGGACTCCTCCACGTTATCCAGCCATTCCACTACAATACTCGACAAGACACGCCAACCGTTTGGCAAGAACATCCTTAACACGGTAGATGAAGACGAGACTCCCATCCCGTCCAATCAATCAACACCGAAATTCCAGGAGTTCACTCTTGTGCCAATAAAAAGCCAACGAGCAAGGGCCCATAACATAAGCAGGAGCAACTCGTCAAGATCCTCGCAACCCTCGCCCACAGGCCCCAAGAGTCTCGGAACCCTCCAAAAACCGCCCACAAGGATCTCCAACGCCCCCACACCGACGATCTCGCAACCAAAATCACAGCCGGGGACACCCAACACCACTAGACCAAATCCGCCCATTCCTTTGTGCTCCAGCTCCAGCACAAATTCATCTCCTCCAAACTCTCCACCAACGGTAACCTCAAAATTGCCCAAAATCCCGCCCATCATCATCCACGATAAAAAGGCATACCGCACGCTAATCAATGGCCTCCAAATCGGCGGCGTTTTTGACGTATCGTCATCTGACCAGCGAGACGGGATAAAAGTCGCATTCCCAACCATCGCAGGTTACCGCATGGCCCAAGACTATCTCGAAAAACAAAATGCGTAATATCACACCTACCTACTCTCCGAGCAGAAGACTTACAAAATAGTGATCTGAGGCATCCCACACGAATTCTCCGAATCTGATATTCTCGAAGAACTTACGACGACACTCGATTACTCCGTTCTAAGAGTGCAGAGAATGCGCAAAGGACAAAACCGGACCCCCATGCCCCTGGTCCTGTTGGATGTGGAGAAATTTGAACGAACACAGGAAGTTTACAACCTGAAATTGATCTGCCAACTCCGCATCCAAGTCGAGCCTCTCCGACGAAAACCTTCCGCTGGGCAATATCATAATTGCCAAGGGTTCGGTTACTCGGCCATGAACTTCCACGCCTCTCTGAGATGCGTCAGATACGGTGAAGGACATATCACTGCTTCTTGCACACATACAAAACAGATGGGACCGGCAACATGCACCAATTGCAATGGTCCGCACCCCGCTAATTTCAAGGGATGCAGTTGCAGACCCGGAAACCAAAACCACAGATTCGCCCATCGCCAGCCCCCGCAACCTCTGATGAGCTTGCCGGTGCAACGCTCCAACGCTTGAGCCACACGAAGAACAGCACCCCCGAAAACCAGCGCCCCCCAAGCCCAGGACCTCCTCGGCAAGAAGCAATTGCCGACGCAACCCGCCAAAAAGGTCGCTGAACCTCACCCCTCCTTCATCACCCTCCCTCAAAAGTATCCAGGTACAGCACTTATTGATGCTATCCCAAAGGATGAAGGCCCTGATGGAGGACATCCATTCCACTCTTGAGATGATTTTCCCCACCTTATATGGCCGGTAAAATCAAACCAACATCACTTCAGACCGCATTCTGGAACACACGAGGATCCCTCCTCAATGACAAACACGAAGTCCGACATTTCCTTCAAAAGCACGACATTGACTTACTTTTTGTCAATTAGATGTGGCTCAAACCTTCTCATCAATTTAACATACCAAACTACACTACCCATGGGACCGACAGACTTACTAAAGCTGGCGGAACAGCCATCCTCGTAAAATCTCATATCGAGCACTGTTCAACACACTTACAGCCACCCGCGCGCACCACACGTCCAGCAATAGAATCAACCTCGATATTAGTCACCACTAAGAATTACAGCTTAGTTAAATTCATAGCTATCTACTATCTTCCGAAACAGAAACCCACCAGGTCAGATTACGATAATTTACTGGACACAAATAATACTCCCACAGTCATAGCCGGCGACTTCAACGCCAAGCACTCCGCTTGGAACAACCGTAAGTCAACAGCTCGCGGAGTATTACTACTAGATTTCATTCAATCTAGCCAATCAGTTATAGTCGCACCTCTAAAGCCCAAATTCCATTGGCAGATTGCGTCTGGCCCGATCGTCTGCCACGACTGTCAAACTCTATTCTCTTTGGTTTTCAAGGATCGTGAGCAATCGGGACGAAAGTGGAAAATTTTCTATTATTCCATCGTGCGATCCATTCATTATCAAGCGAAGATTGCCGAAAGCGTACGAAAATAGCCGAATACGCGCCTGCTCGCGAGTCATGCAAACGGTCGTTCATTTCATTCTACTGGTCGATTTCAACTGAACAACTACAAGATGGCGAAAACTCAAAAAATATATAATTATGGAGTATCACCGAGGACACAGTCCTCGCCCAATTAATACACGCCAAAGATATAGTGTGGAACGTAAAAAACCCGCTATAGTCAATGGCGATCACGCTGTTCTTCAGTTAGCCAACTTTTGACCCAGTGTTTTCGTTTACGGCGAATCCTGACCGCCTGAGCCAGTTGAAATATAGCCATACTCGCTACAATAAATTAGTCTTTGGATTATTCGATTTTGATACTCGAATTACTCAATTGGCTTGGAGATTCAAGCTCGCCTAGTTATTCATGATGTAAATATTGTAAATTAACAATAAGTATACAAAATTTATATAAAAATGTCAAACGGCCGCGTAAATTTTAACAGATGCTCGCTAGGTTTGACAGCTGACAGCTCAGTTTTTTTGACGTAAAATTGCGCGGGAATGCGTTCAGTGTAGCTACTAAAGTAATATCTAGTTTTCGGTCAACCTACATTTTTAATAATAGCAACACTATGTTTATTTTAAACCAATCAAAAGTAAGGACAACGCGATTGAATCGTTGCGTGTAATTGCAAATAGTGTAAAAACGTTGGCGACGACGGTCAGCGTAGATCGATGGATCGGGTTGGGTCTGCGCGTCTGTCAATGTAATTAAGCCATAACGCCCACCAATTTCCCGACCAGACGTATGCATAGTATTTTGACTTCGCCATCATCCGCAATACAAACTATATACGCATCATTCGCACGGTAGATGAACTAAACTTAGATCACAAACCAGTCCTAATGTTCCTCGGGGATGCATTGGGCCCGCTAGTAACGTCACCTGACACCCAAAGATACAAAGTATCTTTGGAGGATTTTTCAACTCACTTGGAGGAACACCTCTCAATTCTATTAGATCTCTCGTCCACACCTATAATATAGATTCCGCAATAAGGGACTTAACAGCCTCCATAAATGAGGCTGTCAAAGCCGCCTCCACGCTGATCAGCACGCCTGACACTCATAGATTAGACATACCAAAATCCACCATACTAAAAATCATGGAGAGAAACTGAGCTAGAAAGATCGCCCAAATCCTGGGAGTCAGCCTTCTATTTCCAAGTTTAAGAAACTAAGGAAAAATATTAGGAAATTAAACGCAGAACACGCTGCTGAGAACTGGAAAATCAAACTCACAGAGCTACTTAAAGGTACTGACCACTTCTGGAAACTCTCTAAAGCGCTGAAGACAAAGAAATGTCTAATAAAAATAAAAATGGCAGTACCTAAGTCATAGTGTACTCCGAAAGAATGTCGATGGAAACAAAACAGTATATTAAGAAATTTAACCATTAAAAAGTATGCTGGAATCAATAAAAAAAATTGAAATTTTTTCGAAACTGAAATTAATTCTCCTGCAAAATGCCAAATTTTGACTTACTTCCGTCTCACTTGGAGCAGTCGATTTGTTAAATGAAAACTTTACCGGCATCATGGCACCATTTTCATTCCGAATCACGGAGATGGTATGTTTTTTCCCCATATCGACTGATACGAAATGTGTATTTACTTTTATAACCTTTGCAATAATATGTAATCCTTTTAGTCGTGCACTTCCCACAATTGTTTCAATAATAACTATAGGTACTTACTTGTGTGCGTATGTCGCGGAGTAGATAAATAGATGCATTCCTCAAAGTTACACTGGCAGCGTAGCGTTATGTAAAGCATTTTCCACGACTCTTGTGTATAGTTTGACTTAATTATGTGTACCTAATATAATATATTATTGTTGCTTCGTTTGAGATTACAATATGAGACCATTTGCTTTGTTTTCTCTAGTAAGACGAGACTTTCTATATATATAATATATATATATATATATATAGTTAGTGAATCAAACCGTCCACAAATTACCGGAGTTACCTGATCATTTCGACTTATTGGCTCATTTGT
This sequence comes from Rhyacophila brunnea, assembly GCF_057557595.1. Classification (NCBI taxonomy): domain Eukaryota; kingdom Metazoa; phylum Arthropoda; class Insecta; order Trichoptera; family Rhyacophilidae; genus Rhyacophila; species Rhyacophila brunnea. Next base: position 1,000,322 of record NW_028233361.1, read on the forward strand.
CACTTACTTGATCATTGTCAGGTATAGATTTATATGCAGTTGTGACCAGCTTGACGAGCTGGTACCGTAGGTACCTATAACTCAATTTGATAAGGTAAGTGATAATTTCGAAGGCAGTAAATAGGCTCCTATATACTTTTTTATCCCTGAATATAGAACGTGACTTCGTTGATTATTTCCGTTCATTATTAATCGCCTTTAGCTGATCGGAAAGTGCGACGTTGCCACTGCAAGGAAGAGGTGATAGGAAGGTGAGACGGAACGGGAACGGTGCGTGAAATTTTATAATTTCAATGATATGCGAAAATATCCTTTGCGTAAACTGCATAAGAAATATTTTTTACTGTAGGTACAGGTGCTGGAGACGGGTCCATTGTTTACATCTGAATAAAGTGACACCATTATCAAGACTATTCAGATAGGCCGTTTGCCTTTGCTTAAATACTATACGTATAGATGAAGACAGAATACATTTTCTTATTCGTTGAAACAATATTATGACTTTGTATACTTATTATTAATTGTAATATTATAAATACTTTGAAAACCCTAAGTAGGTTTTTAATGGATATCAAAATACTTTTAGTATTTTGATACTTTTTTGCTTAGTATTTGGACTAGAAGTCATTTCAAGCAACGTTTTGATTCTGAATTGTTGTCTTTCACGATATTGAGAGTATCCACCGCTCCGGAACTTGCCGCAAGTATACTATACTATATTATTTTATAGTAATTAAACGTAAAATAATACATATGAATCAAATAAAATTGACTTAGCACGCCGCGTTCGAACACGCGATCTCCGGATTCGTAGACGAGAATCTTAACCGTTCGTCCACGGAGGTCGTCAAATGATTTGAATAGCAAAAAAAGTGCGTAATAATTGTATAGACTACATTTTAGTAGATATGTGCTTAACTATAAGCATACTATTAAAGTTGAAATAAATGGCACGACCTACCAGATGTTTTATTTTTTGCTTGCTTGTATTGATCCAATATGAATACACAAATACACTCAATAAATAAACATCTTTGAATTAACCATTTCTTTTATTCAATGAATAATTCACAAGATTTTGAGAATGTAACATTCCATATATTGAACATACATAACTTGAAAACACCTCAGATATATACCCACTAGAAAAAATCATATTTGAAAACAAATACGAAACTCGACGAGATTTGAACCCGTATAACCATTGGTTAATGGATTTAATGCAACTTGGCGCGACATGGAAATTTCGAAAATTATTTCCGACGAAAATAATTATATATTTGTAATCAAAATAATACCAATCACTTTACTTACACACACGCATCACTAAAAAGGTATTTTGTTTTTCACTTGAAAAAACAAAAATTTTACAGTTCGTGCAATATTGAAAAATGATGTGAAAAATGTTTTGTTTTGGTACCTGTAAATTTGACTGTATTTAGGGTTTTTAAGAAATTTTGGCTCTCATGTTTTTTCAAATATTGCATATTGGTTAAAATAACAAAAAATATAACTATTGATAAATAATATTATAATCTCTTGTTTTTTAATGATTTGGGTTCTGTAGGTAGATACATAAGCTAGATAACATTAAGATCTTCGTTGTTTTTTTAGGTTTGCATTTATCAACAAAATAATAGTACAAAACAGGCATAATCGTCACTGTCTGGAAAGCCCACGAAAATACTCTTGGTATTCCTCTGGTATGTATTTAGCGTTGTCACTAAATCACGATATTTTAATTTAGAAATAGGATTTCTTTGGATTCTTAATTATTATAGGTATATCTGGAACAATAACAGGAATTCTTTCTATATTTCGTCGTTAACCAACTACCATAAAATCATTTTCTTCAAATGATGTTTATATAAAAAGAGTCTCTCAAAATCATCTCTTCAAACGTGAAACCACGCCATATTGTATATGGGAACTATTTTACCACACAATGTTTTTTTGTAATATAAATTAAATGGTGCGTTGGGTTATCATATTTAGATGCGAATGATTTAAAAACCTGAAACGTCATTGATACAATGAATTTCCGCATTCTTTGACAAAATTACACCAGTCATTGAATGTGAAAATTCTCATCGTAGACAGTTTTTTTGCTTTATTATGCTTTGGCCATGGTCCCCACATCCCGAACCGGGGCCCCATGCCAGGATGTTTGGCGTGCCCCTTTACCTATCACTGAGGTTAAGGGTAGTATGATGTTCTACAGTAGTATTCCCCATATTATCCCCAAATGATATTCCGTAGAATCCCTGGGTTTGGCGAGGTAAAATGAATGGTATTCTGTGTATTTTTTGTAATTTTCAAATAAATCCACTTGAATTATTGAGTTGTTGGCTTATTATGAATCGTATATCGCGACCCCCTTTCATGGTAACATAGTAACATGCGACCCTTCTACATATTGGATAAATAGCCATTTATATTAGTCAGGAAACACACTACAGATAACTATAAAATAAAATTCCAAATGTGAATTATCATCAAATTTACATAATTTATTATATCACATAAAATTGCATCACATACATACACATATTATAAAATCTTGGGTCAAGTTGACGCTAAGGTACAGATTTGGATTTCGCGTTATACACATTTTTATTTATCTAAAAAATCAAAAAAATGAATTATTCAAAATCATTTGAATTTGTGCTGCACAAGAGAAAAATCAATAATCATAGGGTGAAAAACATAACCATAAAATAAAAATTAATAATAAGATGGTATCATTTCACAAATTCAAATTGTATGGTTATTTTATTAATATGTACCTTTTAGGTGGAGAATTTATATTAATAAGTAAATAGTTGGGGTGCATCGAAAAGATTAACAGTAGGCATAATAACAGAATGATTTAAAAAACGCCAAATATAAAATTTAATACAGTTCTAAAATCTAAAAAGTTTTTATGAATAAACACGGTATAAAATGAGAATCTCGTAAAATGAGTAATTTTTCAATTATTAGTAAACAAAAAAAGGTAGCCATTGTTTAGTGGAAAAAAAATAAGCCCAAGCAGTACAGTGGTCATAATGCTATGTATTGTTTTTACATGCACTTCACAAGATAATTTTATTCATACAAAATATTATTTGGTAGTATGGGTGCCACTGGCACTGGAGACATATTTATAATTGCCGAAAAACTAATTAGAATTATTACAGTTCACACCTTCATCTGTCTTCTCCAATAGTATGTACATATCCCTGGTGTGGACGAATTATTTTTTTGCATGTACCTACTTACCTTAATAATTAAGGTACACCACACCGTACACCACGCATGTAAATCATTCATTTAGGTACAATACCTATCGTCTTAATCATTTCTAAATACTTTTATTCATGATTTTATCAAGATACCGACTAAACAGATATTTTTCTTATCGATAGTCAAATTTCATTTTTCAAAGCAACAAACTCATTCCAAAATAATATATCAACTTGATTTTTTTTGTAATTGTCAAAATACTTATAATGTTAGTACACAAATTTTAATTTTATTTATTTTTCTAATATTATTATCTTGTAATTTACATTCAAATATAAAATGGTCTTAAAAACTCTCATCATAACAATACAACAGCTGTAAACATTAGTTGAACAAAGCTAGCTCTCAGTTCTGTGTATTCTGAATTCAAGATAATTTGGCAACGTTGCATGAACGATTAAGTGTGTTGATCAAAATGATCAATGTAGCGACATTAAAAATAGATGATATTTTTTTGGGTATAAACATAATATTTATAGTTAAGTGATAGCTGACCATGTTTTAAATATAACGAAAAAGACAGCAAGTTGCTACCTCATCCATGTCATTATATATGACATGTGAAATAGTGATCGACGAAGGTCGTCTATTCACACATGAGCCGCTAAATGTGGTCGGATATAAATATATATATATATATATATATTCCAGTTAAAAACGAGTTGTTGTATGGTAAGGAGAGATCCCCATTAAAAAGGCGTCGTCAATAATTTTAATTAGGTACATACTCTAACTCTTAAACCCCATCCGTTGATTACCATATAACCGGCTCTCATGAAAGAACCTTACACACCGCGCATATGGCATACCCATAATTATTAATGTTAACATGTTGTCAAGTTTTTTGACGAGATAGGGGACTTTAACAGATGCTGGCATCTCCCATATGGACTGTAGATAGCCGCTGTATTATTTATTAGTCTACCGAATTCTTTCAAAACATTGGTTTCTATTTTAGTTAGTAAAAATGACAATAACTTAAATAAAATAAAAACCGTAAATTTTAAGTGGTACATATTTAAGGCTTTGAAAACAGTAGTCTCAACCTTTGCCCTGCTGTTATCGTTGACCAACGTCAATGCGTTGTCAGCGCCGTAAACTGATATTTCAATCTGTTGGAAACGAGATTTTAGGTAATCCTGAAAATAGACATCACAAAGAAGTAGTCTGAGCTAGTTAGTAGTCGACAGCTAAATTATCAATCAAGAAAGCGTTTCTAAAGTAAGAAATTTCTTGTACCTATCTATTTTTAGTAGGTACATACGTACATTATTATGGTAATATATCCTATTTTGTTCACCAATTATCTCCGATCAAGGATCCAATGATTATAATATAAGTAACTAAAAAAATCAAATACTCTCATAACCGAATTAATAATCATGTCTAAAATTTAAATCCTTCCTTTGTGAAGGTCAAAATGACCCTTCGTAGACATAACTTGTATACAATGATAACATAAATTGTATTAAATTCTACAAATTAATTATATTACTATTCGATAGCTATTTCTTTTGATACTGAATTATTATACAGGGTGGGGCGGGGGAACTTCCTTTTTTGAAAATAAAATAAAAAAAACTGTACGTTTCAAAATGTTTTATTCTTTTTTTGCCTGTCATATGACACATGATATTTGTTTTGACACCATTTTAAAAATAATATCTTGTAAATATCGCCCTCCATTGTCAATACACCGATTGATTCCACCGAAGTCGGAAGATTCAGTTCACTCTTACAAGCATGCCGACCAGGACCAGTACATTGGCAATTTCAGCTCGGATGTTGTTATGTAGGTCTTTCTGAGTCCATGGACGATCTTTATAAAACTAAGGATTTCAGATAAACCCACAGAAAATAATCACAGAGGGCTATATCAAGTGAGCGCACTGGCCAGTTTACGGCCCCTCTCAGGGAGACCAGCCGCCCGGGGAAGGCTTGTCTCAAAAAATCTATTGAAACCCTGGCGGTGTGAGCTGTAGCCCCATATTGCTGAAACCAGACATTGTCCAGTTCCATTTCTTCAAGACCAGGCAAAAAAAAAATCCTGGATCGTTGTCAAATAACGGTCTGAATTCACGGTAACATCACAACCGTCTTCCTGAAAATCTAAGGGCTGATGATGATCCCTACTATTGAAATTGCACACCGTACCGTGACACGATCCGAATGAAGGGGTCTCTCATGAAGAACCCTGGAATTTGTTTCACTCCAGTACCGCATATTCAGTTTGTTAACACACCCACTAAGGTAAAAATGTGTCTCGTCAGAGAAGAACACAAGTACTTCGTTAGGTAAGGTGTCAACAAGCAGCTTACACGATGTTTGTCGGGTTACATAATCACACAAATACAAACCTTAAATCCAGCCCCTCTCATTGAGACCTTCCTCTCCCCTCTGTGACTCCACTAACTTCATCATGCCGTAAATGGAATTATAGTAATTAAAAAAGACAAGCGATTAATAAAGATTGGAGTGAATAACCTAATTAAAAAAATTTGTATTATATCAATAATATATAAATAATAATTAATATAATAATCAATGGCCGTGTTCGTTTGAAATATGTACACTAATAAAGAAATAATTTTATTATTAAGTATTGTAAAAGGAATGACTACTTGTAACACCAATTATTCTGCATAGCTATATTATAGTAAGTATACAGACTTTGACACAGCGTACAAATAACTGTGATCATTTATGGTGTTTATTGTAAGTTTACATTCAAATTATATACTTATAGAATTATTTCAATTTATCTCATTCTAAAATAGTGGTCATACCCTTCGACTCAATGATCTTAGATTAGCAGAATTAGAAAATTGTATATTTCTTCTTACTTATAAAATTGGTGCACATATAATATAATTATGGATAGTTTTCTTCATAACGAATATTGAATTTTATTTTTGAAGAGCTAATTCTGTAGCTAAATATAACGTAGTAAAAGTGTAACTTCACAAATGTATAATGTTTGGTCATTTATATACGTACATAAACCAATTTGAAAACTAAAATAATATGAAGTCAACAATAATAAAGATAAGATTTACATAAAATATATATAAATTCCATGTACAACCTAGCCAAGTAAATAGTTACTTTAAAGCACTATAACAAACATTAAATATTAGTACCGCGAGGACATAGCACACATAGGGTAGTTTTATACCGTAAGAAGAGCTTAGCGTAACACGAAGCTTCACTACTGGCTTTAACACGATATATCTTTTGAAAATAGCGGCATATGACGTAGAAATAACGCTAATTAATGCTAAGTACGCGTTTATGGAAAACATCTAAAAATAGTGAAATAAAAAGTTAAATACCCACTCGTGTATTTTCCAAAGTACGCTACAATAGATACTCGTGTTGAATCTCAGCTTCCTTTCAGATATATGAAGGTAGTGTAGGTATAGAATAATTAATACATAGTTACACTTTATTTATTTTAGTTTAATGTTTATATTTTGTGAGTTACCAGCAAAGTACATGATTTCACAATAAATTTTAAATTACAATGAATTATATAAAAATTATCAACATTATTTCAGCAGAATTAAGGCTTGCCTCATGAAAATGGAGTACGCAGATGACCCAGTCGTTCTTGACACGATGATTGGATGTGTAGTTTGAGGTTACCAAGAACAGTCTCGCCGGAAACTCGAACTCTTTGGTTTTCATTTGAATGCGGTAAAACCCGTAGGTATCTATGATGTTCAGTGCCGCAAGCATTCCTGAATACACTCCTTGAAAGGTTATGTATTCAGCCAACTTAGTGTCGTCGTGGTCGATCATTCCGTACCCTTACTACAAAATCGATCTATGCGCTGCAGGTTTCATATTGCAGGTACTTAACACTATGCTAGCCATATGCTCTGATATTGGAGCTTGATAGTGTTAAGGAGTAGTACCTACCTATATAGGAATAATTTCAAGTTTGCAGACAAATTTAGACAAGACATTTCTACTAGTATTCTGGGAAACAAGGGCGACAGACTGCTAAAAAATAATTTAAAAAAATAGTGTATCTAATTATTTTAACAATCTTTATAAACAGTGTTTTTGACTCCAAACCATAAAATAATACCGACCACATATGAGAATTCTTTCGGACTTCCCTGATTGACCAAAATACATACGCTCAGGGATTACTAAGATCATAAGCTTGTATTTTTTCATATTTTGTCCCCAAATTTAGCATACCGATTTTCTATAACCAGAAGATGGCTCAATTTTTTTTTAAACTATTTGACTAGCTCTGACTTGGGAGGAAATGTCAAACAGAGATTAGTTAAAAAGGATCCAAAACATTCGAAAGGAACATTTATTATAATATATTATATTTTACAATGTAAGAACCATTAGTTAAAATTCATGGCAATTAGATTATATACATATAGCATAGTTGTCAGTGCACGTGGGCGCGATTGCCGAGAGACTCAGATTCGAATCTTGCTGGATGTCGTTTTTTTCAAAAAAATGGTTATAGACTCTCAGAAGTGTTATCAAATTATGTATATTTTTATTAACTGTTTCGGACAATAAGCCCATCTTCGGAACGGACGATAATTTGCGAACTATAACTTTACTAAAGTTTACCATAAAGATATTTATTTGAATCCCACTCGATCCAATATTTTTTCTAGGCTGAGGCTTTTCAATGTTCTGTATTTTCTATTAAAGAATTATACAATCTTAAATGTTGTTTCAAGTTTTAAGTCTTAAGCCAAGAATAAAAAAAGAATTTACTCTAAAACGTCGGTTGGCCGAATCTCGATTATCCAGACTATATTCATCCCCAATTCACCGAGATTTTAATAGAATTAAAAAATACACTTTTTATTTACTAAATTCTCCGTTCTTAATCACAAAATGAAATTTCTATAAGTAATAACTTTTAAACTAGTTTGTAACTTTTAAAGGGTAAAACGTCTGTAAAATTCACCTGATCTCGTTTCAATAATATCTCTTTATGAATTAATTAGAGATTTAGATGTCAAAAACTAAAAGTTCCGTCGTTATCGACGCCAGAGAAGTAGCTAAAGCTTTACTTACGATTACAAGCAAACTTTTGTCAGAAGTATCGTCTTACTTTGAACTTTTATTTAAGTAAACCGCGCCGGACAGCCTTAAATTATTGGGTAATTACAAGGTGAGCACACAAAAACCAGATCTCTATGTCTTGACATGCGCTTCATCTTGGTACAATTTATTATTTACTGATAACGTTTCGTTAAGTGTAATATTGCGATACTCTTAAACACTTTTTTGTAGGCGTTTTGTTATTACACTTAGTAAAAAAGTCACAATATAATATATAAGGATATTTTATAAATACATTTTTATCATTTTTTTCTTAAACTTCAACAGGTCATTATGTCTATATCATAATTAATAATGATTAAATCATAGAAAACACGCAAGCATTTAGAAAATCACGTAGATATATTGTGATTTCGCTGGAAGTGGAACCCAGAGAACTTGGATGAGAAGCAAAATAGCATACGAATTCTATGACAAGAGCCGCCAATAACGCCATGGCACAAATAGCTAAATTACAATATAAGACATGAAATATTATTTTTTCTGATAATATGTAAAGAAAGAATGTATAAAAATTAAAAGACGTCTAAATAAAGCTCATAAAAATCCATTTTGAATTAGATGACCAATACTTTTCAATTTGTATCATTTCGCCCCTAAGAAGATCGTATGGGCCTCCACAGAGTGGAGATTGTACTAACAGATTTTTTGTTTTTACAAAAAATGGATATTAGTTACTTACTCAACCTATTTGGTCCATACTTTGGGTTCAAATGCACATGTGAAAAATAATAATGTAACATTTAATACTAATAAGAATTTTATCAATACCTACAGCTTGAAATTTGAATGTTCGATCGACTTTTCTACTATCCTTGATAATTTAAATAGTATTATTAAATTAAATAACCAAAACTTTGATATTTTTCACTTAGGTTTTTATTATACATTTCTAAGTAACTTTTACATTTAATCAAATAGTTGGTGCAAAAACAATATTTAAAAGTTTAGTTCAATTCATCAAAATTTACTGATAATATTAAAAAAATGTTAAATAAACGTAACAACTCTTCTATTCAATTTAAATGTTTAAAATTTTATGAAAGTAAGAAAATATTATTTGGATATAATTACACATAAATGTTACATGAATATTTTAATAACTGTCAACGTGGTGGAGAGATTAACTCGTTTTACCGTTGATTAATCCTTCTGGTTATGTAAAACTCACATGTATTTTTAATCCCTACTATAAGCTATGTATGATTTAACTCAATTTATTTTATATATACGTTATAGAAAGTCTCAATAATCAGTTTGCTACAAAAGTCACCAGATAAGATACAATAAATACTTATAGATAATTAGAGTTTAGTTTTTATTACAGGGAAAGTAAATGATCATAACCAACCGGATTGATATAATATGCGGCGGAATGTGGTAATGTATATAGACCAAGAGAAAAAGGAGCTAATCCTCACGTGGATACCAAGAAGTAGAACGACCCTGACTGATAATGATGGTGAATTTTTACATTGTCACACTCATATTGATTCGATAAAATATTCATTATATTGAGTGCTATACATAATATTACCCAGTTGTATTGTAAACTTCTTCAACACGCAAAATTTATTGTCCGTGGTCATCTCAAATACAAATAACCGGATCGAAAATTTCTATATTTATCCTGTATTCCTAGCAGTGTTTACAAATATTTTTTCCATCGGGACCTAAATAAACATATTATGTTTACAGTGATAAGTTTTTGCGCTTTAGCTGATTACTCTTACCTCTTTTATCATGTAGTGACACTCATGTGGGTAGACAATGTCTACTAGACATTGAACATTTATTACTAAGTTTGCCACCCCATTTTTATTTGTAATCAAAGCTACTTTATTCGATGTATTCTGTGTCTAACATTCTATAGTATTATTAACCATTTATTAGTAAGCGAATCTAATTTTATTTCTAATTTTATTTCATGTTTCATTTCACTCATTGAATTCATGTAAAAATCAACGTATTACTTTTAGGGCATTTTATTGTATTATTTCCACCCCATCGAAATCAATAAATCGATTTCGATATTTTATTGTATTGATCAACCCTAATGTAATCCCATAACCTAACACTTGTGATATCTAACATACACGTGTTCAACCGCATCACTGATACTTACAAGTGTAATTATTATATAAAGAGAGTAACCCCTCTTATCAGGGACATTCATTCTTGACATTTAATTCAAACACCATCTGATCTCTGAGTCTGTATTCCTGTATTTCATACTTCATAATTGTGCACTTTAGTGATGAATAAAATATAAGTTCTTAATAATCTTCAAAAGCCTTTGATTGATACACCTACCACTCCTGTTGCTAAGATAACCACATAACAAATTAATTGACGCAGCCGGGTAGGATATTGTCGGTGTGACTGATCATCACATTAAGTTCCAACTTTTAACTGACAACTGTCTAACAGCAACGTGGTAGAAATCAATCTGATTTGGACGGCGACGTGCTTCCAAAATCACCGATTTGAATAATCTGGAAAGGACAAGATCTTCAGGATCAGGACTTCAGAAATCATCACATCATCACAGTAAGAGCAGTGAAGACCTCGTGCGTAGCAGCCGAAGACTTCGCCGCATATTTAAGTAAGAGCAGTGAAGACCTCGTGCATAGCAGCCCGAAGACTTCGCCGTGCATATTCAAGTAGGAGCAGTAAAGACCTCTTCCCCGTGCAGCTACTTCTATCGGAGCAGCAAGGTCCTCATCTTGGCAGCAGACGTCATCAGTAAACTCCACGTCCGTGTGAGTAGCAGCCAGAAGACTCTTCGCCCGCATATTTGGTCGTCACGATGTTCCAGCTCATAATCATCATAAAACTGTAAGTTTTTACATAAATTGTCTTTTGTGCCATTTGTTTTTTTTTATTTATTTATTTATTTGAAAAAGACACGTTGAGTACATAACTGAGGGTGGAAGTAGTCCGCAGACAGTGCAATGTGTAGATAGCAGTTAAAACCTAAAAATTACAACATTTTAATAATTCAATATTTTAATAATCAGCAAAACACTGCCGTGCGAACGGACATATGATCGCCTCCCGCCGGCTGAAGAAATGCTTACGTGCCGGGTGTCAGTTGTCGCATCACAGGAATGAACGAGTAAACAGTGCATTCCTGTCATTGTGTCGTGTGAAATCCATTGTTGGATTGATAACGTTTGTACCTTAATCAAATTTCGCAGACAAAATCCCAGGAATCAATCCGCAGTGTGGGAACAAAAACAATAATTTACCCACGCTGTGGATAGCATTTTCTTTGTCTACTTTCAATATAAAACAGACGTGGCAATCCAACAAGAGAATCAGTACCTTAAATTCGTTCGTCTTAATCACACGCTTCTCGCTTCAACGTTAAAATAATTTGTATTACAAACACTATCGTCGTAAATCTAGTTTATAAACTTTATATTGTACAAGCTGTAAATTGAATTTGTAATTTGTGTTAAGGGATAATAAATTTGGGGAATTACTTTTATACGCATCAAAACCTTCTGATTCTATTCATTACCTACCCCTCATCACACCATCCCTTGCCTTAATTCCTTAATTCCTTAATTCAGAACGTTCACAACATGACATTTAGAATAAAAATTACAAGTAATCAGTTCGGAAAAAAAGAAAGCAAAAATAGTTGTATACAAAAGAAATAAAATTTAAAAAAAACAACAATGATTCAAAAAGTAAAATTTAAACAATAAAATAGAATTTAAAAAACAGAATATATAATGGATCGCCAAAAATATCTACATCTCTAGGGAGTGCATTGACCAACCGCACAGCCCTCGCTATTGGTGCCTGGTGAGCCTGACATGGGGAAACAGCTTTCACCCAAAATAGGTCATGGCTGCGACCACGCATGTAATTGACGGGTGTGTAAAAATTTAAATTTTCTAGAATATCGGGATTGAAAATGATACCACGTGAGAGCAGGGAAAAATGCTTTAAGAGCAGAAGTGACCTACGAGCTTCAAGAGAATGAAAAGCGAGCATGCCTTGAAGAAAGTTAGTCGGAAAATACTCGTTTGAGAAGGTGTCAAAAGGAAAATATTTATAAACTTTAAAATAGAGATGACGAAGAAATTTTTTCTGAACACGCTCTAAAACAAGCTTATAGGAAACTTCATAAGGACTCCAGATGATGGAGCCATACTCAAGAATACTCCGTACTAACGATACATAGAGTGTACGTAAAACAGTTGGATTCTTGAATGACTTGACTTGTCTCATGACGAATCCTAGAAGCTTGCTCGCACGCAATGCAGTAGAAGTGATGTGCGAGCGAAATGATAAACGTGAGTCAAACAATATGCCAAGGTCTTTAATTTCTGATTGACGCTTCAGTAATCTATTTGACATATTGTAGTTGAAAATAATTGGAGATCTTGATTTCGAAAAGCTAATACACACACATTTATCAGTATTAAATTCGAGTTTATTTTTTTTCCCCCAAATTTCAATTGAGTTGAGATTATTTTGTAATATGTGACAATCTCATTCACTGTGAATTGAGGCATATAATTTTAAATCGTCTGCAAAAAGTAAAAACTGGATTCCATTTATAACATTCACAATGTCATTAATGAATATAAGAAACATAATTGGACCAAGATTTGATCCTTGGGGAACACCTGAATAAGTTTGAAAGACGTCGGATCTACACCTTGCATACTCCACATATTGACAGCGATGCGAAAAGTAAGATTTGAAAAAGTTGATAAAATTTATAGATCCACCTACTGCACTTAATTAATTGTTAATGAGAATATCATGATCTACCCGATCAAAAGCCTCTGACATATCTGTATAAATTGCGTCCACTTGACAATTTACGTTCAGCGAATGAGATATGTACTCAGTATACGTCATAAGGTTTGTAACTGTTGATCGAGCTGATCGAAATCCATGCTGAGCGTCAGTCAGTTGACCGTCTACATGTTTATAAATATACCTATGCAAAATAGACTCAAATAATTTAGCTGGTGCAGATAGAACAGCCACCGGGCGAAAATTTATTATTTCAGAGCGCGAGCCTTTTTTGTGCACCGGACGAATACAGGTTAGGCTCCAACAATCTGGGAAGACAGAAGTACTTAGGCTGAGATTAAATAAATATAGTAGGGGGTCAGTTAACAACTTATGACAGCCCTTTAAAATCCAAGGGGGGATACCATCAGGACCTACTGAGGATTTTGGATATAGTCGAGAGAAAGCATACACCATGTTAGTCTCATCCAGAAGACCAATATCTAGTACTGGCCAGGAAGATGAAATACTATCCGGGTGAGGTGTGGGCAATATCGAAGGAGCTTTAGAATATGCAGACATAAAATATTGAGCGAAACCGTTAGCAATGGACTAGGAGCCACTCAAAACACTCCCTTCCAGAGACATAAATGATAATTGAGCAGTAGAGTCGCGCGTACTTCTAACGTAATTCCAAAATGATTTAGGATCTGACGCTAACTTCCCCCCGATACCATCAATGTATAACTTATACGCAGCACCGATGGAACGATGCACACTCCTACGCAGATTAGAAAATAAAAAACGTGTTACACAGTTTAGGTACACATCACACACAATTAAATATGTCTACTCCACAACTTGACGGAAACAATTTGTCGTTAGACACGTTAATGAAGTTTATCCCTATATTCAATGGAGAGATAAAAAATTTATATCCTTTCATTAGAGATTGCGACTTTGCAATCCAATTAGCAAACGAGGCATTAAAGCCTATTTTATTGAGGTACATTATGAAAAATATAATAGATAAAGCTCAACATACTGTAGTTAATTTTTTTTTTGACACTTGGTTAGAGTTAAGAACATTTCTCATTAAAACTTATTCGGAAAATAAGCATACTTCGCAGTTAGAACTAGAACTAAGGTCATGTAAACAACGCTTTAATGAACCAGTTATCAATTTTTTGCAAAGAATAGAAACTTGTATGAAAAATTTATTAGATTCTAATAGGTATACAACAGAAAATAAGTCAGAATTAAAAGGACGTAATGACGCGATTCAAGAAAGCGCACTTAATACTTTTATATTAGTTTCTATGCCAAGAATTTCTTCTGCTATCAGGTATTCGAAAGCCTCTACATTAACCAAAGCTGGTCATGTAGCTATGCAAGAAGAGAAAACTCTTAAGGCAATGGATGAATTAAGTAATTCGTTTTCCAAAATGAATAGACCAAGTCACACGTTATCTAATTATTTTCCAAACAATAGTCAGAATCGTTCAGCAGGTAATCCAAATAAATTCATTAAGAAAAATGAAGGTAGAGTTAGTAATTTTAATTCAAGTAAAAATAAGCCGAATCACAATAATAAATTTTGTGAATATTGTAAGCGAGCAGGTCATGTAGTTAATGATTGTCGTTATCGACAGTGGGATAATAGGCCTCAGGTTAAGAGGGGGCTCAAGAGAAGGAGATTGAAATATAATCTAGTATCAAAAGGACATCGGCGTCGTTAGGACGTTAATTTAAATCGATATTTTCGCAAAAATCACTAATCATCGGAGATTTTATTAAAAAAAAAAATATTATTGGCATTGTCAGCCTTCTTACACATTATTATTTGATAAACAACTGCACGTGTCCGCTGATCAGAAAACAGGGTTGTCAAAATATTATATGGATTAATATTTTTAAAATGTTAATTTCGTCATAGTTCTTAATCAAACCTGTAAGTACATACTGATAACTTGGGTGGATATCGTAGCAAACATACTATTGATATATCTACGGGTATATTATTATTATTACCTAATTCAAATTGAGCATAGGTTGATACTCAAATACTATTATAGTATGTTTATGATTTCGAGAAAATAATACGATGGTATATTATAATCCATATCAATTATTTGAAAACATTACATTTGCATGTAGGTACATGTATAATATAGTGAAAAGGTCAGATACCTGTTTAATTTGCAAGATAACATCAAAATTTGTATATACTTACCTAAATGAAGAATGACATTCATGAGTGAGCACGGCTCAAAGCTAGGAAAATGTGTTTTTTTCAATTTGAAAATATTTTAATTGTGTATTATTTTATTACTGATTCATAATACATTATATAACTAATAGAACATACTGTTTTTTTCTATGAATAAAAAAGACTGGAAGGAACATATTGTGTCACGGCAATCACGAAAGACCGGAAAATATGGCCAACACATGATACACAAACATAATAAAAAAAAAATTACCTATTTAAGTTTACCGCACACGTGCAGACCACGCGATATTTGTTTACGCAAAGTCGTCGCTTTCCAAAATGGCGAATTTGGTTGCCAGTTTTTATGGCGATGAATCAGTATGTTCCTTCCTGTCTTTTTTTATTCGTAGGTTTGTTTACTATATACACCGAGAAATTTCCATTTATAAAATCGGAAATGAGTTTTGGAATATAATGCAACTAAAACTGGAAAAATTCTATCATGGGTGTTTACTTCTTGAATTAGTTGACCCCAGAAACAACAGGTCCATTCCACTACGTGAACCACAGTGGATATTATGCCGGGTCCACATTGGCAACATGTCGCCGGCAACCTCGTTAAATTTTACGATAAGTATGATAATTATCGTAAAATTTCTTAAGCCATTATGATAATTATCGTAAAATTTATCGAGGTTGTCGCGCGACATGTTGCCAGTGTGGACCCGGCATTAGATGCACAAAACTTGAATAAAATATATTATAAATAAAATTTAAAAAGTACAATTGCGTCGACAGCCCTGGCGTCGCCCGCCAGTCGGATGGACTAATAAATAAATGATGTGTCTAGTGACTGTATGTTAATAATTATTTTTAGGCACTCATGATATAAATTATTTCGCCCATTGGCTTTACATACAATAATGCTTCTTCCTACCACTTGTTTCACTAGTATAAAAGTGAAGTTGCGCAGCCAATAAAAAGTCACTTTCTTTTTATAATAGGCAGACACTAAATTCTACGTTTTAAAAAATATGCATTAGAATTAAACAATACCTATTATTTTTAATACGTAGGTCCTAAACATTACAAATAAACGCTATTCATTAGTAATGTTTTTTGGATAGCACATGAAATAAAAATGTAGGTAGATATGTATGTCAACATCCTTCGTATATTTAGTTCTCGGACAATTTCAGGTTAAAAAGTTATTAATATATTATTAAGTTTATATCGTGGCTAACACATAATCAAAAAAGTTATCATATCAATCATATCAGTTGCAATACTTCACACCAAAGAACTGATAAACATATTGAATTTAGTAACAGTTATTAGAAAGTACTATTTTTTGGTCACCCCATAGCTTCACTTCACAAGCTTCACTTGGAGGGATTTTATTGAGACAAACATTGGCGGCAACCTTTTTATATTAACTAGTAGACCAGTTATTATGGACCACATGTAAAAAAATCATATTTTCAAATCTCAAGGCCGATTCTGTAGAGCTTCCCCTTAACACAGCGGTTTCCAACCTGGGAGGCGCGCCTCCCAGGGGAGGCGCGATCTATTGCCAGGGGAGGCGCCAAAATTTTTGAATAAATTATTTTTTATACCATAATATCTACAAATAAATAAAAGTTCATATCTTAACGTAACAGTGAAAATTCAGTGCATGAATGTTTATTTTAATATATAATACATATATTTAAATCCTATTAAAAAAATATTTGGAGCGGAGAAATTTAAAAATGGCGCTTTTGCAAACGCTCTGCTTCGGTAATGCACAAAACGACCGCTGGTTGCATGAAAACAATAACCTCAAATTTAAATGTCACTCGTAGCTAAAGTGTCAACTGAAGCGTGTAGGCAGGGTGTGATATTTTTTTTTTAAATTGTTTTTGACGTGATTTCTTTAATATAATATAACAATAATACATGTCTCCACTTTTAAATGATTTCTACGCCAGATATATTGAAACAAACAAAAATCTATTTCCTGAGTTCTTGGTTAGTTTGCTAATGCATTTTTCATATAATTTTATTAATAGTAAAAAAAGTCGCCTGCGGCGCTGCTTTGTTTCAGAGCTATTAAATATTTTTAATATATGGGTGAAAGATCCTGGCCTGTGGGCCCTATTCACTATGAGGAGCTCATGATAGAATCCATTAATTTTTGTCAATGAACGATGATGAATTTGGTTGACTTCTTTTAAAATTGATTGTGGTAATAAACAAGCTCATTCGTCGCATGAAAAAAAAATTAATTAAAAAATGAATTTGATATAAGTAAGTAGTAAAAACTTGTGTGTTAAAAAAGTGTCTCTATTATTTAATGAAATAAAGGGGGGGGGAGGCGCCAAGATTAGATTTTTTTTAAAGGGAGGCGTAGTAACATAAAGGTTGGAGACCACTGCCTTAACAGGAATAATCTTGTTTCTAAAGATTCTTTAAACGGAGTGAATTCCGGAACAACTGCCGTGTCTCGGAAAATAAGCCTAGCAATGGCAGAATATTAAATACTCAGTTAACCAGTGCTTATATAAATATATCCGCAATAGAATCGAAAAATAATTCGTTAAAATTATTAATCAATTCCGGAGCAGACGTGTCATTAATTAATTGTGATTGTTTATGTTCTAATGTACTAATATATAACGAAGAGCAAATTAATTTAAAAGTAATTAATACTTGCGATACATCATTAACAACATTAGGTTATTGTTTTATAAATCTTAAATTTAACAATTTCAATTACATTCATAAAATGCATGTTCTACCAAAAGAACATAATGTCCCTTTAGATGGAATCTTAGGTGAAGATTTCCTTAACAAGGTTGAAGCCGAAATTAGTTATAAAACTAAATGTTTATCATTTCAAGAATTAAGCATTCCATTTTATGTTAGAGACGAATCTTCTAATACAAATAATGGATATATTTTTATGCTTCAACCTAGCTCAGAAACATTCGTCGAATTTACTGTTTTAAATCCTGAAATTAAGGAAGGATTCGTTCCGGACGTAAAAATATTAAACGGTGTTTATATATCTAGATGTATGACGTCAGTCAACTCTAGTTCGAAAGCTTTTGCAAGCATTTTAAATACTACAGAAAAAGTAGTGAAAGTAAAACATTTATCTCTTAATCTCGAGCCAATAAATAAACATTCTATATTTAGAATAGAAAATTGTCATAGGAATATTCGTAAGTCAGTAGATATTTCCAGAAATGATAAATTAAAAGAGGTCCTTAGGACGGATCATCTAAATAAGGAGGAGGCCAGATCTGTATTAGAATTGTGTTATAAATTTAATCAAATATTTTTATTAGAAAATGATGCACTGACTTTCGCGAGGTCAGTACAACATGAAATAAATACTGGTGACCATCCTCCAATCTTTACCAAATCGTATAGGTATCCTGAAATACATAAGGCTGAGGTTTCTAAACAAATTGATAAAATGTTACAGGACAAAATAATAAGTCGATCTATTTCGAGTTGGAGTTCTCCATTATGGATAGTAGCGAAAAAATCGGATTCATCCGGGAATAAAAAATGGCGTATAGTTATAGACTATAGAAAACTTAATAGTATTACGGCAGGTGACTCGTATCCACTGCCTCTTATCGCCGATATTTTAGACCAATTAGGCCACTCAAAGTATTTTACTACTCTAGATCTCGCATCCGGATTTCACCAAATCCCAATGAGAAAAGAAGATGCACATAAGACGGCATTTTCTACGCCTTTTGGTCATTTTCAATATAATAGACTTCCATTTGGTTTGCATACAGGACCAGTGAAATTCCAGCGTTATATGAATAACGTCTTGTCAGGTTTACAAGGACTAAGTGCTTTTGTATATATGGACAACATCGTAGTATATGCAGATAATATTGAAACGCACACTCAAAAATTAAATGAGATTTTTAAAAGGTTAGATAAGTTTAATTTGAAACTTCAACCAGATAAGTGTGAATTTATGAGACGTGAGGTAGTTTATCTAGAAAATATTATTTCCAGTGAAGGATTGAAAACCAATCCCGATACAGTTAAAGCGGTTAAAGAATATCCACAACCGAAAAATGAAAGGCAAATAAAATCATTTTTAGGTCTCACCGGTTATTATCGTAAATTTATTGACAATTTCGGTGACATTGCAAGACCGTTAACTTCGCTTTTAAAAAAAGATGTTAAGTTTGTTTGGACGGACAAACAAGACTATGCATTTAAAACTCTTAAAGAAAAGCTCACATCAGATCCCATATTACAATTTCCAGACTTTACAAAACAATTTACTTTAACAACAGATGCTAGTAATTATGCAATTGGAGCAATTTTATCGCAAGGTCCATCTGATCTTCCAATTTTTTATAGTAGTGGTACATTAAATAAAGCAGAAATGAACTATTCTACAATCGAAAAGGAACTTTTAGGAATCGTCTGGAGCGTTTGACACTATAGACCATATTTGTTTGGTAAGAAATTTAAAATCGTTACAGATCATAAACCGTTAACATGGCTATTTAATGTTAAAGATCCAGGATCGCGCCTTCAATTTCAATTCAATTTCAATTTATTTATTTTTACATATTGTGGACATTACAAATTATAAGTTTAAGACGTTCACAACATGACATAAAAAGAGAGATAGATAGTATGTTATTAAACAATAGAAATAAATGTACATACAAAAATATTAATTATATAGGTACATGGAAATACACCGGATGAGTTAAGCAGCCCCTATTTTAAAAATTTATAAAATAACGTCCACCTATACTCATCCTCACGTAGGTGGAATATATCAACACCCGAAGCAATTTCGTTGAACATAGTTATCGCCCTCCCAATTGGCATTACCAGTGGCAGGTTGGTTCTGCACCTTGGGAGAATAAACAACTGATGTTGTCTATTTCTAAGATAGTTATCAGGGACACAAAGGTCAACACTGTTCAGAATGGAAGAGTTATCATTTATACCTCGTATAAGTCGAAAAAAATACATAGCCAAATAAAGATTTCTTCTAAATTGCAAACTGCAGTATGCAAGCATGCCTAAGAGAAAGCCAGTTAGATAAAGCCACGGATAGTATCCGTACAACCTCAAATAAAGGAGTCTCAAGAATTTATTCTGAACCCTCTCCACCATAAGGCCATACTTCAACTGATGCGGTGCCCAAACAATAGACCCACTCTCAAGTCTGCTTCGAACTAAAGAATTAAATAAAAGTTTTAATACCGTAACATCCGAAAAGACCCGGGAAGTACGCATGACGAAGCCCAACATTTTAAGCGCCTTGTTACAAATGGTAACCATATGGCTAATAAATGTCAGTTTACTCTCAAACGTAATGCCAAGATCCCTTACAGATGATATTCGTGACAGAACTCTGCCATGCATCGAGTATTGGAAAAACAACACTTTTGAGGCTCTGGTAAACGACAAAAGATTGCATTTATCAATTATGAATTCTAGTTTGTTACGCCTGCCCCAATCTAATATATTATCTATATCAAGTTGGAGCTGACGACAATCGTCCAAGGTGACAACTTCCAAAAAGAGTTTCAAGTCATCAGCGAACAACAAAAACATAGCATTTTTTATTACCAATGCTATGTCATTTATAAAAATCGTGAACAGCAACGGCCCTAAGTTTGAGCCTTGAGGGACACCAGAAAACGTGTAAAAGGTCTGTGACTGATAAAAGCCGTACGATACGTATTGTTGACGGTTCCTTAAATAGCTCCCGAATAGCTTCAAAAATCGGTCAGACAATCCAATAAGTTGGAGTTTTTCCATCAGGACATCATGATCGACTTTGTCAAATGCTTTCGAGAAGTCATTGTAAGAACAGTCAACCTGGTGGCCTCTATCCAGGGCCGATGACACATAATTGGTAAATACCATCAGGTTAGTTTCCGTTGATCGGCCTGCTCTAAATCCATGCTGTTCATTTATTATAAATGACTCAATTTTTGGAGAAATCATGTTGTGCATGATCATCTCAAGAACTTTTGCTGGTGCAGAGAGAACAGCTACCGGCCTGTTATTTTCAGCTGATGACTCTGTACCACTCTTATGGATTGGAGTAACCTTCGACATCTTCCACGTTTCCGGAAAGATACCTGTCTCCATTGTAAGATTATATATATATGCAAGTGGGCCTTTGACAAAATCAACACACCCCTTTAAAAAAAATCGAGGGCTTAGTGTCAAACAACACTATCTACAAAAGTGCAACTTAACAGGAGAGCCAAAAATCATTATTTTAGATTCTTGTAACTCAACAAGGGAAATGTTTATTTAAAACCTAATGTTAATATTTTATAATTTATTGTGTATTGTACATTTATCTTGCTTGTGATGATGTTAAAATTTATAGGGATAGTTTTAAAAAAATATGAAAACAAGGGTAACTTATATAGTTAGCGTTAAACTTTACTGACGATTTAATAAGAAATTAGAAAAGATTGACATAACGTTGTTTGATTATCATGTAGCCGTAAATGTATAATAACGTTATCTCAAAAAAAAAAAAAAACACTTTTTTGTAGATAACGTTGTCTGACTTTAAGCACTCGAAATGTAGGGACGTTATCAGGTCCCAAAGAGTGAATATTTTTTAGTTTTTTAATAAATTTTAACACATCACTCTCATCAACTGGAAAAATATCAATGGACTGGGCACCGCATGATGGCTGTCTCGACGTGGAGGCAACATCCAAATAAGGAATACTACTTGCGTAGACAGACCTGAAGTGACCAGCAAATGCTTCTGCCACTCCATGTCCGGTCACCTCTTTGCCTTTCCAACTCATCAAATCGGCATACCCGCCATCCCTTCTTAATGATTTAATATAATCCCAAAACGATTTGGGATTTTCACGAACGCAATCTTCTACCGATTCCATATATGTTCGATAGGCCATTCGAACAGCTTGCCTCACTCTCAAGCGATAAAGGCTAAACATTTCATAGTCACGTTGACCATGCTCAGCCTTCCAAGCTTTGTGATAGCAATGCTTGATCTGAATGTCCTCAATAATATCTCGAGAAAACCACCTCGGGTATCGCCTTCCACCACGACATGGCGACCTCCTTGAAAAACATTCATCAAACACATTAAATACAGTATTATAAAAGAATTGTACCGCCTCATTTATATCACAAATCCCGAGCAACTCACTCCAATCCACTTCACTCATTAATGAGTAAAGTAACTTGAAGTTTCCACCTTCAAACTTCCATCCTCTGCACCAATCGGTTTCATGTGAGGGTATTTCAGTTCGAAGCGGGCAAATCGACCGAAACCTGAGCACAAAAACCAAAGTAGGATGATAGTCATCCTCCCGTACAAGAGGGGATATGCATCGGGAAACTGACAAATTGATGTTGCTGAATACCCTATCCAGAAGACCATTACTAGAGTTAGAAATATCATTGTACTGAGAAAATCCAAAAACAGCGCACATAAATTCCAGGTCACTATTGACCCTTTCACCGTTGCGCGCTGAAGTTATATTAAAGTCTCCCGTCACAATAATACTTCTGTCTCCAATCAAGTTGACACTAGATAGCATATTCTCAACAAAACATACACCTCCACGTCACTGGCTGGAGGAAAATATACAACACAAACGTAAATAGTGACTCCATCACAGGTTAGTTTCACCCAAAGGTCCTCATTTGGAGTCTCTAAAGCATGGACACGTTCGGCCTTCAACCCCTCCATGCTTCTAACCCCCAAAAGACAGCCTCCACCCTGCCTGTGGCCTGCGCCGGAATCTCGATCCCTCCTAAAGACTAAGTACTCACTTCCAAAATATTCGCGATTAAAAACACTGACATTAAGCCATGTTTCAGTTAACCCTATGACATCATAGTCGTCAGCCAAAACATTTCTCAAAAAATCGACAGCTTTTGTCTTTAAGCCACGTACATTTTGGTAGTAGAACAATAGTTGCCTTGGGCAATTATTATTTTCATTGTTAAGTCAGCTGGTTGGCAGCCGTGGTGTTTCAATTTTTGACACCCATTCTTTAATGAATGAGTAACGTGGCCAATTATCAGGCTTTAGAATCAACGTACTCAGTTTAACAGGGATCCCTATCTTAAAAGATGCGTAGTCCCCTTTTGACTTTAGCTTTGCAATTGTAAATTCGGCGTTACAATTTGCAAGTTTTTTTTAAATAATTAGACATATCCGCAGCAGACGTCTCTGGGTGAAATGGGTAGAAGTGGTAGTTTTTAACTACATCGCTCCCCTTCACTCCTCCGCCTAAGATGCCACGGACAGCCGCTGGTCGCTTCTTCTTCGCTACTGTAGACCATTTTCCGTCTTCAGTAGATCGTCCAACAGCCGAAATGTCTATGACGTCACGCTCTGGATTAGAAGTACTTTCCCGCGTTTTTGGGATCTCGGTCGTAGACTTTTTATTGATGTTATCTAAAACCTTCTGTGACCTGGTTATTCGGGACGTCATCGTATTAGATAGAGTCGCAGTTATTGTTGTTGATTTCTGTTTGACACTCGATTCCTTAATTGGCGTATTACCGCTAATTACCAATTTGGATTTTGGCTTGCTCGGTAAAGCGGCGGGCGGTGCATCGCGCGAGGCCGGAGGGGGGCACACCATTTGCCAGGTACACGTTTTATTCAACCGTTCTTCTAATTTTTCAACTTTTTTTAGCAATAACTCCACAATCACTAACACACGATTTGGTGCAGCAGACACGAGATCTTCACCATTGCACTGAACTGCTTTGCTTACAGTCGACATTTCTAAATTTAAATGAATTAAATTCAGTCAATTTTAAGGATAAGAGGAGAGCACACAAAAACAGTCGTCTCACGTCGGCGGTTGAAGAAGTGATTTTAGATGGCGTTTAAAATTAGAAGAATTTGATTATGAAATTGTTTATAAACCAAGATAAACTCGAATGCAGATGCACTGTCACGTATCCAATTAGAAAACAATATTTTACAAGTTTACTCGTCCAAAGACACATATAAAGATTTTATAGAAAATTATTATATGAAAAATAAGTTAAATAATTCTAATATTAATGAGATTGATAAATCTATATTTAGTCAAAATAATCATTTGGCACATTGTATTTCAAATGTCACAGAAAATAGCGTTTGAAGTTAAGGAATTAATTGATAATTATGACGAAATTATAGCGTCTGATTCTAAAGTAGGCGATGTTTTAACATCCCCACATAAAGATAATATAACCATATATCATGTTATAGTTAAGCAAAATTATTGGGAAAAAACAGTTATCACGAGATATTTCTAGGTTTAAGAAATTTACGAAATGAGTTATTAAAAAACTCACATATTGAGGTATCATTACCACGAATAGGGAGTGGTTATGATAATTTGAATTGGAATAAGGTTAAAGAAATAATCGAATACGTATTTAATAATACCAACATAAAGGTATTTATTTGTCATAATATTATTATCAATCCGAGTATTGATCAAATACCTCAGATATTAAGAGAAAATCATGATCTGCCAACAGGCGGACATTCAGGGCTACATAGGACAATTAATCGTATTAAACTTAAATATAGATGGTCTCATATGCATAGAGATATTAAAAAGTATGTACGTGAATGTGAATCATGTCAGAAAAATAAGGTTAACCGTCAATTAACACGTCAACCGTTAGAAATAACTACGACAAGTACCACAGCTTTCCAGCGTATAGCTTTGGATATAGTAGGTCCACTTAATATGTCAGAAAATGGAAACAGGTATACCCTAAGCATACCCTATACCTTATCATGAAGCGCAGAAACTATTGCAAAACAATTGACAGAAAAATTTATATGTAACTTTGGTATTCCAACTAGTATACTTACCGATCAAGGAAAAGATTTCACATCAAATTTACTAAAGAATGTAGCAAAACTATTTAAAATTAAGCAGATCCAAACAACAGCATATCGACCACAGTCTAATGGCGGAATGAAAAATTTCACGCTTGCTTAGCTGATTATTTAAAACATTTTATTTCAGATAAGCTAAATAATTGGGATGAATGGGTCCCATTTGCTATTTTTTCATATAATTCAACCCCACACACATCTACAAAATTTTCACCGCATGAATTAATATTTGGACAAAAACCTGAATTACCAACAGCATTAAAGCATACAGAATTTAAATATACTTATGATTCTTTTCTCGATAATCTCAAGCTTCGATTAACCAGATCACACGAAATTGCTAGCAATAATTTGATTAATCAAAAGCATATATCTAAAAAATATTATGATAAGAAGGCAAAAGTTATTAAATTTAATAAAGGAGACTCAGTATATTTGTACAATAACAGTATTACTAAGTCTAAAAAATTAAGCCCTAATTACCAAGGACCTAATGAAGTTATGCAAGTACATTCTCCTGTGAATGTTAGTATTAAGATAAAAAATAAGTTAATAAGAGTGCATACTAATAGGTTAAAACATGCTTTTTCAGATTGATAGCATCTGCGTGCACTGTGCAGTCAGCATGCCGACTACGAAATTGAAACGATTTCTACGTCACCAGGTATATATTTCGATAGTTTAGGATTTCTCAAATTTTATGATTCTTCATGGAAACTTGTGACATTTTATGACTATATATCAACACTTAGTGCAGAAATTAAAATGGTAGACAATATTTACAAAAAGACTTCTTACGTTTGCTACTTAACAACTAAGAAAATGGAAACTCATATATGTAAACAAAATATAAAAATACCTAACCAAAAGGCGTTAGAAAAATCTTTGTATAATTTAGTGGGTCATAGTGACCAAAATCAAGTTAAGTCTAGACAGAAAAGAGGATTGATTAATGCTATTGGAGCAATTTAAAAAACATTATTTGGAACTCTGGATCAAAGCGATGGAGAGTATTATGAAAAAGTAATAGATAAAGTAATATCTGACGATAAAAATATTCTAAATGTAGTTAGAGATCAAACTCAAATCCTGAAAACTACGATAGGCAATTTTAATCATTCCATTACACACATTAAGATAATTGAAGATGCATTTAATAAAAATATTGCATCGTTTAATTCGTATTCTTCAAAATTAGGAGATCGAGTAAACACTATCACTCTAGTTGAAGCCGTTTTAGAACACATTTCTTCTTTGTTTTATTATGTTTCTCAATTAGAGATAAACACAGTTATTGATTGTATTTTATTTGCGAAACAAAATATATTGCACCCTTCAGTTATTACGCCTACTCAGTTTATAGAAGCATTGAAAGAAACAATTTCTAAACTTCCGACATCGACCTCTTATCCTGTCACCGTAGATATAAAAAACGCTCACGAGTTGTTTTCTATTGTAGACATTAAGACTCTATATAGTAACTCTAGACTAATTTATATTATTTCTATTCCTTTAATTAGTAATACTATATTCAGATTGTTTCACGTTATTCCATTACCAATAAAAAAAAATGATGCATTTATCGATTCACCCAAATATAAAATATTTCTTCTTCTTCTTCTTTGCCCATATCCGCCCCTTAACTGGAGCATATGGACACCACGCGGCGCCTCCAAGAATCCCTGTCGCTCGCCAGTCTTCTTGCTTCGTTCCAGGTCAAACCAGCATCCCGTAGCTCCGCCGTATACACTCTGTAGATTGTATTTAGCGGCCTTCCAGGACGCCGGAATCCGGTCGGCTTGAAGAACAGGTAAGCCAGGTTAAAGTTCTCTTCTGGCATCCGCAGCACGTGGCCGAGCCAGGTCCAACGTCGCCTCTTCACTTTCAGCGTGATGAGAGGCTGCTTGGTACGTTCTCTTATCTCCTCGTAATCCTCGTAAAATATTTAGCGATCTCTAAATCAAAACTCGAGTATTGCAGTCTTCCAGACTTAAGCAATTACAAAATACTAAGCGATAAATCGAGATTGTGTGAACAAAAACATATTATTTATTCGACACACTCTAAACCGACATATGAAACAGAATTATTGTCAAATACCAATGTAATACCTTCAATATGTAACACCCAAAAAACACTCAAGACACTAAACATATGGCATAAATAACAATCACCGTCAGAATGGATATATGTTCTTCATAATAAGGATATGTTAACTTTAAATTGTAATGGTAAGATTTATGATGAAAATTTAATTGGAACAGGTATTTTAAAGTTATTGTCAAATTGTAAGGGTTATTCTTCGAATGCAATATTTACGTCAAGTATCGAACAAAAAAGTAATTTTACTGCAATTATTCCAAAAATTGATATAATTAATGACAATTGTTGCAACGAAGAAAAACTCAATGACAGCATTCATATTCCATTGTTAGAAAACATTCATTTTTAAAATACTGGTTTAGAAGATATAAATATAATATCTCATAAGATTACTTCTTTTACTAAAAATATTGATGAATTGCTTGAAAAGCCACAAATGAAAAGGCATATAACATTTTATCAATATCTCATTTATATTATAAGTACTTCGGTTGTAATTTACGTACTTTATAAATGTATAAGAATGTATTTTTACCTTAGGTTAAGAATGCCAAGAGCTAATAGATCCGACGCAGATTTATCAAATGTATTTAATATGTGTTCGGGAAATGTTAACCGAAATAATCAAACTGAAAATGTTGAAATGTCTTTAACTCAAGAAACCGAAAGCGCTGCCCCACTGAGAAAGAGCGCGAGATTGTCAACACTTGCTAATAATTAAGAAAATTATCTATGACTAGCTGAGCCAGCTGGCTCTCGCCAGTCTGTCTCACTAGGTCTTGCAGACGGCTTGGCGGTATTGTATATTAATATAATTGTGAAGTATGCATAAACGGCGCCATAGTTTTCCCTTCGGGATGGATTTTCATTTACGTCAGACATTTTGACATTTCGCTGATTTGTCAGTTTTACGATTTGCATCTCGTCACTGCCAATACAAATTTGGAGTCATATGCGTAGTCTATTCTGGAGTCAGGCCTTCACAATATCACCTGACACCACTTCAGGCTGCTAGGCCTAGCAGAACAGCTAACAATCGCCGATTTCTACCAATGACATATTAATTTTAATACAATATATGTGTAGGTATGTGCATTTAAATATGATAAATAATTATACATCTCATTCATTCCAATATACAGCAATATTATGTGATTATCATAAAAAGCGACCCATTATATCCAAATATTAATCTCTTTCGGGTCCTATTTTCATAATAGAAAAAGATTAGCAGCATAAAAAACAAATTTTTGTTTTGTTTCATTGTCTATAAAAAATAAATGTATGTAAAAAATAGAATATTATTTACAAATCAAATTTTGAATTCAAAATTAACCTTAGCCAATATAGTTTCCCGGTGCGGGACATTCATATTGAGACAAATGTTAATAAATAATAAAGCAATACATATTATATCTGAGAGGAATAGACCAATTCTGATAAAAACAGGAATTTATAAAACCTAAAAATGTGGAATCAGCTTAAAGAGGCCTTCATTCAGCAGTGGATTGATACAGGTTGATGACGATATAAATAGGTAGGTATATACTCGTAAAATCACAAATTTAAAAAAATTTGGCAGTTTATGTGACTAAGAAGAGTAGAATTAGGTTGGGATAACCTTCATCCAGCAGTGGATTGATCGTGGTTGATGATGATAATGACGATATTATGAATGGGTAAATATAATATCAGCAATTTTGATAAATATAGCAATTCATATGATCGACAGAAATACAAACAAATTAGTTCTAGGCCTTCATCCATCAGTGGATTGATTCAGGCTCATGATGCTAATTGCAATATAAATATATAAAATATCACCAATTTTGATACATACGGCAATTCAAATGACATAAAAGAGTAGAATCAGGCTAGGGAGGCCTTTATCCAGCAGTGGATTGGTTCAGGTCGATGATGATAAGGACGATAGAAATATGTATAATATCACAAATTCGTTAAACCTATAGTAGTAGAATCAGGTAGCGGAACCCTTCATCCAGCAGTGGATTGATTGTGGTTGATGATGGTGACGATATGAATATGTCGATAAATATAATATCACCGATTTTGATAAATACAGCAATTCATATGACAGAAAGGAGTATAATCAGGCTATGGGAGGCCTTTATCCAGCAGTGGATTGGTTCAAGTCGATGATGATAAGGATGATAGAAATAAGTATAATATCACAAATTCGTTAAACCGATAGTAGTAGAATCACGTTACGGAACCTTTCATCCAGCAGTGGATTGATGATGATGATGAAATTCAAGACTGTCAAGAATACAATCAACGTAGAGAAGCCATTATCCAGCAGTGGATTTATTGAGGCTCGAGATAATAATGGCATTATAATAATATAGATAGGTAGATAATATAATATTACTGGTTTTGATAAATATAATAATTCATGTGTAAATAAGGAGTAGAATAAGGCTAAGGAGGCCTTCATCCAGCCATGGATAGGTCCAGATTGATGATGCTAAGGATGATAAAAATAGGTAGATATTATACAATATCACAAATTTTGTTAACTATAACAATTCGTATTAATTTATTTCATTGTTTGCAATGGCTACTTAATATGACTATATTACAATCTATGGAAATTAGTAGCCTATGTAATTATTCAATTAAAAAGAGTGCATGAACAGCCACAAAGAAGTATTAAAAAAAAAACAAATTTGGAATACAATAACGTTATCTATGGAATAATTGCATATCATCATACCATATAATCAATAAAATTCTCTATGATTATTAATTAATAGAAAACTCATCTTACAATAAAAATGTCTTGATTGAAATTGATTATTTAATATGCTAATAGAAATGTCACATTTTTTCGACTATTTCTGCAAATTCTAAATTTGAATTCTGATACGTCAAATGAACTTGTTTATATCACAAAAGAAAACAATTGAAAATCAATCAGTTTGACAGATAAATAGCAGTGACATGGTTTTAGATTATATTTTCGTAGTAATTAGTGAGGAAATATGTATTTATTTCTTGTTCGTACGCCAATGTGCCGCTTATAGATTTGAATAGTTTTATGGAATATTAATTTAGATATTTTGCAATATTGATTATATAGAAATAATTAAGCGACATTATAATCGATTTGCGGTAGACGAAAGGCAAGATGCAAAAATGTATGGTGACGGATATAAAACGCGATTTAAAAATGATTTTATCTGTGATTGTGTCGAGTTTTATCAGATTGTGTCCGATTCAAATGGAAGTAGATTCGGGACTCTAAAAATTGAAGTGAATTCCTTTAATAATCAACAAAGTGGTATTTAAATAAAAAAGTTGACGTATTTTCCAAAATTTCTTAGGATAATAATATATAGGAGACTAGCTGAGCCAGCTGGCTCTCGCCAGTCTGTCTCGCTAGGTCTTGCAGACAGCTTTTCGTTATAATGACATGGTGTTGGATTTTAATATAATTGTAAAATATGTATAGACGGCGCTATAGTTTTCTCTTCGGGATGGATTTTCATTCACGTTAGACAGTTTAACATTTTGCTGATTTGTCAGTTTTACGATTTACATGTCGTCACTGCCATACAAATTTGGAGTCGTATGCGTAGTCTATTCTGGAGTCTGGCCTTCACAATATCGTCTGACACCACTTCAGGCTGCTAGGCCTAGCAGAATCGCCGATTGCTACCAATGACATTTTAATTTTAATACAATATATGTGTAGGTATGTGCATATAAAATGATAAATATTTATACATCTCATTCGTTCGAATATACAGCAATAATATGTGATTATCTTTAAAAGCGATCCATTATATCAAAATATTAATCTCTTTTGGGTCCCATTTACATATTAAAAAAAGGTTAGCAGCATAAAAAACAAATGTAAACATTGTTTTATTTCATTTTCTATAAAAAATAAATGCCTGCTGCCATAGAATAATATTTACAAAATCAAATTTTGAATTCAAAATTAACCTTAACCAATATAGTTTTCCAGTGCGGGACATTCATATTGAGACAAATGTTAATAAATAATAAAACAATACATATTATATCTGAGAGGAATAGACCAATTCTGATAAAAACAGGAATTTATAAAACCTAAAAATGTGAAATCAGCTTAAAGAGGCCTTCATCCAGCAGTGATACAGGTTGATGACGATAATGACGATATAAATGGGTAGGTATATAAAATCACAAATTCAAAAAAATATAGCAGTTTATATGACTAAGAAGAGTAGAATTAGGTTGGGATAACCTTCATCCAGCAGTGGATTGATCTTGGTTGATGATGATAATGACAATATTATGAATGGGTGAATATAATATCAGCAATTTTGATAAATACAGCAATTCATATGACCGTATGACTGACAGAAATACAAACAAATTAGAAAGGCCTTCATCCATCAGTGCATTGATTCAGGCTCATGATATAATATAAATAGATATAATATAATATCACCAATTTTGATAAATACAGTAATTCAAATGACATAAAGGAGTAGAATCAGGCTAGGGAGGCCTTTATCCAGCAGTGGATTGGTTCAGGTCGATGATGATAAGGACGATAGAAATAGGTATAATATCACAAATTCGTTAAACCTATAGTAGTAGAATCAGGTTGCGGAACCCTTCATCCATCAGTGGATTAATTCAGGCTCATGATATAATATAAATATATATAATATCACCAATTTCCATAAATACAGCAATTCATATGACAGAAAGGAGTATAATCAGGCTGTGGGAGGCCTTTATCCAGCAGTAGATTGGTTCAGGTCGATGATGATAAGGATGATAGAAATAAGTATAATATCACAAATTCGTTAAAACAAATCCTTCATCCAGCAGTGGATTGATGATGATGATGAAATTCAAGACTATCAAGAATACAATCAACGTAGAGAAGCCGTCATCCAGCAGTGGATTTATTAAGGCTCGTGATAATAATGGCATTATACTCGTAAATATAGATAGGTAGATAGTATAATATCACTGATTTTGATAAATATAATAATTCATGTGTAAGTAAGGAGTATAATAAGGCTGAGAAGGCCTTCATCCAGTAGTGGACAGGTCCAGATTGATGATGATAAGGATGGTAAAAATAGGTAGCTATCGAAATTAGTAGCCTAATTATTCAATAAAAAAGAGTTCGTAAAAAGAAGTATTTAAAAAAATCAAATTTGTTATTAATTAATAGAAAACTCATCTTACAATAAAAATGTCTTGATTGAAATTGATTATTTAACATGCTAATAGAAATGTCACATTTTTCGATTGTTTCTGCAAATTCTAAATTTGAATTCTGACACGTCAAATGAACTTGTTATAGGCGAAAACAATTGAAAATCAATCATATATTTTAGTTTGACGGATAAGTGGCAGTGAAGTAGTTTAAGATTATATTTTTGTAGTAATTAGTGAGGAAAGATGTATTTATTTCTAGTTAAAACTCAATAGTACGCCAATGTGCTACTTACAGATTTGAATAGATTTGTGGAATATTAATTTAGATTTATGAAATTTCGATTATATAGAAAGTATTAAGCAACGTTATAATCAATTTGCGGTAGATAGACAGTAAAGTAGCGAAACTGTATGGTGACGGATGTAAAACGCGATTTAAAAATGATTTTATCTGTGATTGTGTCGAGTTTTATCAGATTGTGCCCGATTCAAATGGAAGTAGATTCGGGACTCCAAAAATTGAAGTGACTTCCTTTAATAATCAACAAAGTGGTATTTAAATAAAAAAGTTGACGTATTTTCCAAAATCTCTTAGGATAATAATATATAGGAGATAATTATTCTTAAATCTTAGGGGTGAGATGTCATGTAGTGACGACACTCATGTGGGTAGACACCCTATTGTATTGAACATTTATTACTAAGTTTGCCACCCCATTTTTATTTGTTATCAAAGCTACTTTATTCGATGTATTGTGTGTCTAACATTCTATTGTATTATTAACCATTTATTAGTAAGCGAATCTAATTTTATTTCTAATTTTATTGCATGTTTCATTTCACTCATTGAATTCATGTGAAAATCAACGTATTACTTTTAGGGCATTTTATTGTATTATTTCCACCCCATCGAAATCAATAAATCGATTTCGATATTTTATTGTATTGAGCAACCCTAATGTAATCCCCTAACCCAGGGGTTCCCAACCCCGTGCCCGCGGGCACCATGGCGCCCGCGGAACGATTCGTATGTGCCCGCCACTATTCGACAGAGACAGAATTTTCACGATATATTTTCACGGTATTTTTAAACGATAAAAAGGATAATTATGATGAACTAGCTGACTCTCGCTGGCTGATTGATTTGGGATTTCTCACAGACATCATGGAAAAATTGAATTCTTTAAATTTGGAGCTGCAGGTGAAAGACAAAAACATGGCAAAAATGATAAGCTCTGTAAAGTCATTTAAAGCTAAATTGGATTTGTTGATATCACATCTGCAGATCAATTCTCTCGTGCATTTTCCACATATGAATAAAATGCTAGGTAACAATGAATTAAACGGGTCAATATTTTTTAAGCATCTTCAAGTGTTAAAAAAACAATTTGAAGAGAGATTTTTGCAATTTACAGATATCGAGCCAATTGTTTCCTTCTGTATCAATCCTTTTACTTGCCAAATAAATGTAATGGAAATGGCCGCATGTATTGCAGATTTTGTTCAAGGTAAGACAGAAGAACTAGAGTTAGAAATTTTGGAGCTTAACAATGATATTTTGCTTAAATCCTTAATATCAGAGGACTTTTGGAATACAGTGGACAGAGAAAAGTTCCCATTTTTGAAAAAAGCGGCATATAAAATTGAATCATTTTTCGGTTCGACATATTTATGCGAATCATTGTTTTCAAACATGAATTTAATAAAATCAACATGTAGATCTCGACTCACCGATAAGCATCTTTATGATTGTTTGCTAATAGGATTATCGCCATACTCTCCTAATTATGAAGCACTGGCCAATGATATGCAATGCCAAAGATCACATTGACATATTGATATTCTATTTTTTTATAAAATGTTTTCTTTGTATTTGTGTTTTTTGTTCACTTTGTTTACGTTTTGTAAATACATTTCTCTGTGTGTATGCAATTTGAATAATAGTTTTATTATTTTGAAACATTTTTGTTTATTATTTATTAATAAATTATGAATATAAGAAAATAAATTATGGGAAAATGAGAAGTTATGGAAGGAGTTTGTCGATTAAAAATAGGTGATGCCCGCCACCCTACCGATATTTTAGAATGTGCTCTAGAGTACAAAAGGTTGGGAACCCCTACATTAAAGAAACATTATGCTTATTTGACCAGTCTTGGAGTTAAACTCGTGACGCACTGCATCGTATTTATACATAGACTAACGCTTTTTTGCATAAAATAATAATTATTGCATAATTTCAATTGTGTTGTATTGTCATTATTTTTTGACTTGATCACCAATTTGGTTTGGAAATGACGACAAAGGCCTGAACAAAAACGAATCATAAGGGCGAGTGAGAAAGCATTTGGCGAGCTTATCTG
Source organism: Rhyacophila brunnea (assembly GCF_057557595.1). Lineage (NCBI taxonomy): Eukaryota > Metazoa > Arthropoda > Insecta > Trichoptera > Rhyacophilidae > Rhyacophila > Rhyacophila brunnea. Next base: position 1,035,249 of record NW_028233361.1, read on the forward strand.
CAATATGCGTTAAAGTAAGATATAATTTCTACGGCGAATTAAATATCTTTTGTAAACGTAAAATTTATTATTTTTGTGTTAAATAGGTATAAAGTTAGTTGTATTTATGATTTATGTTTAGTTAATTTAGTAGAAAATACAGTTAACTATGTTGTGTTTAATTAAATTAGTAGTCTTGCTGAGAAGCAACATGATGGTATAACGTTTCATAGTTAAGTCAATAATAATTATAAAATTGAGGTTCTATTGTGCGATATAGGTACGCAAGAAACACGGCTTCATTTTGCTGGACAATAACTAGGTACTCTCTTCAGTCTTAATAATATTATTACTCTGAGCTCATGAAAGTTTTTTAAGTGGCACAGGTGTCCATATGGACACATAAATTTTGTTGTTGGTGTGACATGAATTTTTATTTGTTTTAAAAATTGTTTATTTACATTTTTATGTATCTGTAATATAACAGAGAATTAATAGTGAAAATAAATTTTTCATATCGTTTTTGAGTTTTGAGATAATAGCCGTGTCCATGTGGACACGGGTGACACTAACGTGAGCAATTGGGTCTGGCACTAAAGAGTTACACCAAAAACCAATAACGTTATTACATAGATGAGGTGAAAAATAAAATGATCCCTAACCGCATACATTTTAGGCTGTCAGATTTTTTCCTAGAAAATAAAAATAAATCCATAAATCTACATGAAAATGATTAAAAAATTGAGCTATAGTATATTTTTATAACTGTATTGTAATAATGGTATATGTATTTGTAAACAGCATTAAGCCATGTGTTTATTGTATAAATTGTATGTACTTAAAACTGAATTTTATCTATACTTATTGCCAGTCTTGACGACTTTCTGGGTTGTGGGATTTGGTCATTCATTATTAAATATACATACCTACCTACTTTCTCATATTATACATTATGTGCCAAGCTACTTATAATTATCCGAGTCTTTACTTAATCACATCTAAAAAGTGTATGGACTTTCCATTATCAGTTTTGAACGACGACATACAGCGAGCGTTTTTAATCACCATGTGGTTATTTGATTATTTGATATGGGCTCCCCAGTATGCGTATACTAACGTTAGTGCATTCACATCTTTACAGAACGAGATTTATATCGTGGCGACGGGTTGGGGCTGAGTGACCCCGGTAAGCTTTCTTAATTTGTACATAGGTGTCAAAGTGAAATAGGGTGTATTTAATTAAATCATTTATTTTAATACGCCATAATCATCATTATGTTATGTATTACATTATTTACAATAATATATTTATTTATTTTTATAATAATAATAAATAACTCTATAAAATTTCGACGGGTTTAGATGGATAAAATAAATTAAATAGTTTATAATCATGTTGTTGGTATATTATAACAATTATACAAATATCGTACGTGTATTTTTGAGATTATAACGATGTGGGGATGGTCTCTACGAACCCTTAAGGTAGAGCTGCCCCTGCTTATTGCAATAATATGATCGATTCTTAAAGATTGTTGTCTATATAAAAAGTACTTTCTCACTTTTTGTTGAGAAATTATATATTTGTATAAATAAGTTGCTGAATTACCGGGCTTCGCTTAAGGTCGCTTTGATAAATTTAAGTACATATATTTATTTCTTGTAATTACGAAATCTTTATTAAGTTTGTCAGAAGAGTTAACTCTGCACTGTTTTGTAAGAATCCTAACTAATGCATACTATTATTTTAAAACTTCTGTTAGTATATATTATACAACAATGTTCTAATGGATCTCGTCGAGATATGGTGAGTGGGTCGGAGCACGCTGCGTTGCAGCGTTGGTGACCCGGGCTGGACACATTACCATCACGTTACATGCTGTCACACTGAGATAGAGATAGAAACGTTAATATTTAATAATTTAGTGAATTGAGTCCGAACCATAAACGTCATCAATCACGTGAATTAAAAAAAATACGTCGTTGTTGTTTAGGAATATATTAAACAGCGAGATGTACTATTTTATTTAAACTGTGGGAACGAGAAAAGAATAAATTCAATATTAATTGTTCCACTTAGGTAGGTCCCATCTGCTCGATATAAATGCTATCATTATTCATTAGTATGCGGATCATTATCTGACTTGGTGACTGGCATCTCCAAATGTTTGTCTTTGATGCCATTGTCAAAAAATTCCATGCTATGATTACCATCATAATTCACGAAGAGTATAATAATTGCCATCTACTGGTTATGTGGCAATGTGTGCCTTTTCAACATTTTATAAAAAAGACATAATATATTCAACATCAGCTATATAAAATAGTTCTAAATTGTATACTTACTGCATCATTTGCAAAAAATAAAATAATATAGCTCTACCCGATGTATCTATAGTCAATGCTCTACCCTCAACTGCCTACAAAAAGATTTTTTAAGTACCCAGAAGAATCGTTGCTTCGCACGTGTCTATCCTTAAATAATAGGGAAATGGTCTGTTTTTAAACAATAATTATTCCGACCGTAATAATGCGTTGGATCACAAATCTCTCTTTATGTATTTCTGAGGGGTATTATTTTTCTGACAGAGTTGTCTGCCTTGGCAACGCCCTACTCAAGAGCATTTCCGTAGTTACCTATATACTTTTACCTGCCTCAATGTAATCGATGCGATGCGAAAACAAACAAAAATAAATAATATGATAAAATTTTACTTGGAATTTGTATCTTTTCATTATAATATTAATTTGTACGATATAGGTACCTACCTAGAATATTATCATAAATAAAATAAATGTATACTTAACATAAAATTGGCCTTTGACTACAGAACAAAATAATAAGATTGAACTGTGAAAGTGAGTCGCCATGGACCAAGGCTTTGAAGTCAAATTCGATATAGGTACTACCTTTTCTAAGTTCCCTGGGTACTACTTTAGTTAAGGTGCCTTAGGGTAAGGCGGTGGGTTTTTAAACAGAACGAACACAAAGCGCGTTAAGTATCATCAAATATTACCAATATTAAATGCGTGTTTCGCATACGTAACAAACTCTAATGAATATTAATATGATATATAGGTAATTATGGAAAATAACATATTAATTTATTCTTACAACATGTTTCAATTTATTCCATATTTCTCTACACTCGAGAATTATACTTTCTTACAGTCTTACACAGAAGGTAACCCGATTCCCTTATTTTCGTGTTATCTGGTTGGGACATTGTAACTGGAGATCGTGACCCGGAGCCGCTGGAGGATGGCTTAGATTTAGCCGGTGAACAGTAACAGTCACCACCACCTGGCACCACCTATTTCAGTATCCAGCACCCGGTTTACCCGCCCATCCGTGTGTCATTCGTTATTAAACGGCAATCAATTAATACCATTTTGAAATGTTTATTTTTTGGATCTTTTATTGTTTATCGTGTTCATTATTTTAAAATGTGAACAGTGCATGAAAGCAATGCAATGCATTATGTAATTCTTAAGCTTAGTACCCACGCAAGTTCTTTCTCGACGGTTTTGCTCGATCGAGCATGATGACTTGGAAGCATGCTCGTCGTTGCATTCATACAGTCGAGCAACTCGACACAGGACGCTGTGAGACATGTTGGAAATGAAGTAAAACCACCGAGCAAGAACGTGCGTATGTACTTACCAGGGAACTCAGAAATAATAGGAACTGAAATACATAACGGGTAAGGCGAAGCAGGTAACCGACTCGAGTAAGGAAGAATCCGGGTTAAACTTACACACGTGTTAAGAATACGTTTTACGTCGAATACTTAAAACTGCTCTTGGTTTATGCATTAACGCTCATTTAATGTTGGTGTATTACACACACTATTGCACGTGCATAATGCGTGCTTCATTTTCGTAGGACACTCACACATTCAAAACCCTGCATCAAGATGCGGCATATTGAATATAGACTATCGGTATTCTATTTATTATTGGTTCTGTGGTACTTACCATTAGGCACAATGTACACTCAAAATCTATTCGACTCCAAGATGTCCATAAATCATAGCGATCCATAATACATAGTACATTATTGCCTTCTGCGTACACAGCCCAATAGCGATGTGACGCGATATACTGTCAAAACGGATAAACTCCATTGTAATACATTCGACAAAGAAACAGCGATTTTGTATTGGCGGAAAATAACAAGGCGTAAATATACATTCATTTTATTGTCAATTAGAAATATACAATAATACAATGCAGGGCCTTCCAATTTTTGGTAGGTATTTTGTAACCTGAAATCTGATTTCTTTATGATCGCCGCGCCGCGGTTACATGTAAATTGTACGTAAAACATTTCACCGTGGTACATTTTGTCGTGAGCTTTCTATCGTAAAGACATTACCGTATACTATACGCCACAGTCTCTAATTTAATTAGATTCACAAATAACAAATAATCCAGTATAAGTATTGGCAATTTTCAAAATTTGTTTGCTGCTGGCTTCCTGTAAAGCGTAAACCAACAAGAACCGTGTTTTATTTATGCATACATTTTATGTCAGTACTATACGACTCAAAAATGTTAGACGGTCTTTAATATACGGCCATATATTTCCGATAGACCATTTCACGGTGAAGTGTAATACGGCAAACTGCATACGTACAAGTTTCCGGACACGGTGTGTAGGTACTAGGTTGGAAAGTGACTGACGCATTGTAAAATAGTATGGAACTGGCGTGATAGCCAGTGGCGCGTTTAGTGGCGTAGAGGCCCAACGCACTGACCGGTTTTGAGGCCCACTACGAAAAAATAAGCAATGTCATGTTCACGCTATACTATAAAATTTTATTACGCATCGGCTTTTAGTGTCGTGAGTTCCAGGTTCGAATCCACTCTGTGGAGGCCCATGTGATTTTATAAGGATCGGACATGGTCCAAAAAAATTTAATATTATCAATCACTTTTTTAATTTTCTGCTCTTTTAGCAACGCGAGATCTGCCTAGCATTTGTTCTGTGAAATTAAAATCAATAATATTTTTAAAATATGATCATCAATATGTAAGAAATACGCATTTTTATAAATTTTGGTATAATTTTATATTTTTATATCCCGTGTTTTTGCGTAAAAAGTCGCCACATCCAAATGTATTTATTACATCTGACAATAGACGTTCTTTTCAACCAAATAGTATTTTATGTACTTGTGAGATTAAAAATCATTGAGGGCTAAGATTCTTCGGGACACTTAGTTTATTTATTAGCGCAGCTAACCGTTCTGCCAATTTTGGCAACTGTCGTTAAACTGACAAGACTTGTCAGCCGGTCAGTTAAAGACAATATACCTACCCCATCTTTTTCATGCGCACGGTGTGAGAAAATATGGTCCTCCGTTTGTACCTAGATAATAGCTTCCACATCCCGAAGCGGGCCCCCAGTCTTTGGTGGGCCCCCTACTTATTGCTAAGGTTAAAGGCAATGTGACAATCTGCAGCTGCATATACCAAATGGTGTTCGAGGTAAAATTAAGGGTATTTTTAGCGATTTTTTGTATTTTTTATACACCCACTTTTACGTTGATATGCACAATTATGTATATGTTAAATATCGACAATACTCAAACATTTTAAGTATGGCAAACCTCATATTTTTAAATGTTAGTATGGTTGAAGCGAAACAGCGCCGCAGACGACAGTTTTTACTATTGGTGCATGTTTGTGATGTGTGTTTATCTCATTTGGCTGGTCGATCTCTCACGCCGGGCCCCCCGTAAGCCCAGGCCCCCAGGCTAGAGGCCCGTCAGCCCCCCCCCCCCCTTGTGGGAGCCATTACCTATCTAGATACTTGACGTCATAAACATCAGTGGAGATTGATCATCACTCGCCTTTCAATATGAAGTAGATTCTTTAATTATTTTAGTTTTACTTCTACTTAGCAGAAAATATTTAAATGTGTTGCAGTGTATAAAATCTTTCCAAATGGTCGCGGAACACTTATTTAGGTTCAGCAGAACACTGGTGTTCCGCGGAACATAGTTTGGGAAACCCTGGAATAGACCATGGCCCCACATCTTGAACCGGGCCCCCAGGATAGGATTTTTGGCAGGCCCCCTACCTATCACTAAGGATAAAGGCAGTGTAAATGGTGTATGCGATAAAATTAATGTGTAGGTATATTTATTGTGTTTTTGTATATTTTAATACATCTATTTAAATTATTGAGTAGTCGAGTATTGATTAAAAATTGTATCACTACTACATAATTTTAAATAAATAATTGTAAAAAAAGTCACATGTGGTGCTATTGTGGCTGTGGGGTTTGATGTGATATGATTATTGATATAATTAAACGATAATTCACGTCTAGAATTTTGTTTTATAATTACTTTAAATGTGCTTCTTACTTACAAATGGCTATTGTTATCCAATATGGCGAAGGGTGGCTACAACAAAGTCACAAGGTCGCGATCACTGCTTCATATTTTTATGCCGAGTGCCGACAACTCGATAAATCAACTGGATTTATTTAAAATTCGCTAAATATACATGGAATACCCCCATAAATATGGGTTCCGTGGAAACCACTTGGGGAACACTGCTGGAGAAAATCACACCACCCTTAACCTTAGTGATAGGTAGGGGGGCCGCCATAGATCCTGGCCTGGAGGCCCGCTACAGGATGTGGGGGCCATGACCACCACTGTTCAATATATTACTATGTCGATGTAGCATATTTTTTCAAACATAATTAATTTTTATGGTTTATTAAATTAAATTACTTATCCAGTGATTACACAAATTTGGCTGTAGGTACACGACGTGAAATGATTTGAAAAAATTGTTTAAATAAAACACGGTCCACAGCAAACAAATTTTGAAAATTGACAATTGACAAAACCGAAATTCTGGATTATTTGTTAGGTTAGGTTAGGTTTTCATTCTTAAATTCATGAATTTTGCCAAAATCAGCTATGAAAATTGAATTAATGTTCATATTGAATCTAATAAAATTGGATACCGTATAATATGGTCATCTCTTTCCGATAGAAAGCTCACGGCGAACTGTCCCACGGTGAAATGTTTTACGTACAATTTACATGTAACCAGAGTGTTAAGCTCAAACAAGTCTCTTAACCAGGACGCTCTTCTGTTGCCAGGGCTTTACTTGCCGGAAAATTTATTTTGAAAATAAATTTGCCTCATTAGGATTTTATGAAAAAAAATTATCCAAAAATAGAATATAGCTAAAAAATCTTGAATGTTTTCTTTATATTTTATCAGGCATGCGTAGGCGGGGTAAATAATAATAGACATAGATAAAATAATAAATTGTTTACACCAAACCTGTCACTTGTCTCATTAAAACATTACTGTAGTCACTATTAATATTATAGTGTTCGCCGAGCTTTCACATAAAAAAACACGATTATGTTTACATGCGTTGTGTAGCGTCACTGTCTCCCCTCATTAATGGATTAATGCAAATTTTGTGGAATATTTAATGTTGAATAAATCCATAACTAAGTCAGCGTCTGACGTTAACAGCATATACTTATATGGAAATGTATAGATACCGCTAAAAAAGAAGTGTCGAGTGTTTTTCTCGATGGGATACTTAAGTCGTAATAAAGTAATAAATTGTAAATTGATGAGATGTAATGTGAAGTTTAATGTAAGATTTTAAATAAACAAAATAACAAATACATATTTTGAAAATATCTCATGCACACTACTATAGAAAATCATTTTGACTTAAACCTGTAATTAAAATCGTCGTAATTAAGTAGAATACCCGTAACTTAATTGGAAAAACACACTGTTGCAAATCCAGCGGTTACAGATTCAAGTTCCGTCGGGTGCCGGAGATTTTTTCTATTAGGGATATAGATGAGATGTTTTCAAATTATGTATGTTCAATACATAGAATGTTACATTATCAAAACTTGTGAATTGTTTAATTTGTTTTCGTATTTATAGATTTCTGAGTTTTCATCGTGTGTAGGTACTTCTATTTTCTTTCCTCGTTTCGGGCTCGTTTCAGAGGAATTCAAAAATATTTCAGAATTATTAACATAAAATAACTTATAAAATGAATGCGGGTAAGAAATTTAATTCAGTCATCATTTTGTATGTAGCTTTCATTTCATCTGTACAATGCATAAATGGACAGCATGTTGATTTTCAAAGAAATCTCGTATAATATTCTAGCTCTATTTATTATACGAAGTTTTTAACTATGTGCGGTGTCGAAAAATGATAGATATTCCATACGCCAGATGCAGATTACAAGCTATTAAAATGCTAGATCTGGCAAAAAAACGCTAATGCTGATGCCATTGACTTAAGATTTGCTATGTTATAATTTAAAAAATGAAAGCTTACAAAAAAGAAATTTTGGTAGGTACCTATTCATATTCAATTTTTTGATTCATGCATGCAATCTTGCAACTGCAGGATAATACATGTCATGTTTACACGCACATTTCCTTGTTACAGCCGCGATAATACGTATTTTCAGCAGTAAATCCATGCACGTGTAAACGGGGTATTATGCTACCTCTTAATATACTATAATATTACATTTGGAGTTTGAATAAATTTTAATTATCGCATTATTTTCCTTCTGTAGAAAGTACTACACTGGTGCTGAGTGACATAACAATATTGCCACTGAAGCTAAAAAGTTTATACTTTACAGCACCCTTACTCTATTCTATGAATATCATTAGCATTTTTTAAGTCCTAGACTTGAAAAGTCTCTTACCACCGGGGACAAAATAAAAATAAATATCGATTATATTGTATTACTTACATAAATAAATCTATTAACATGACGGTTTCAAGTTATGTGTAGTTTTTTATCGCAGGTTTTTGCCTAATTCCGTAGAACCCCAGTTAGAAACTACTGTTCTAAAGATACATTGCCAACTAATGAAAAATACAAATTGGTTGTATCATAATACCGTTAATTGATACGCCGTGAGTATCATACTACATTTTAATTGATACATCCTGTAATTGGCATTATATTTAAATGATTTTATTCCATGTAATTATTTGAAAGGTCGACGTAGTGTTTAAGTAATTACCCATTTAATTCGTTATTAATACCAGTAACCAGTAATAAATAGTAAAGTTAGTCAAATATTTTTAGATAAGTAATCTCATCAGATGAAGAGATTAGTTGATTAGTATATCGTTGATGTGCGATTTGTATTTTCAATCTTAATTTCAATTTATTTTTAATAACATATTAAGGTATACATAGAGTTTGCTAAGGAGACTCTATTTTAAGAATTTATAAAATAGCGTCCACCTAAACTCACCATCACGCAAGTTGAATATATCAATACCCAAAGCAATTTGGTTGAACATAGTTATCGCCTAATTGGCATTACCAGTGGCAGGTTGGTTCTGCACCTTGGGAGAGTAAACAAATGATGCTTTCTATTTATAAGAAAGTTATCAGGGATACACAGATCAACACTGCCCAGAATAGCAGAGTTCTTATTATTTATACCTCGTTTAAGTTGAAAAAAATACGTAGCTAAATAAAGATCTCTTCTAAATTGCAGACTGCAGTATGTAAGCATATCTAAGAGAAAGTCAGTTGGATAAAGCCACGAATAGTATCCATACAACCTCAAGTAAAGGAGTCTCAAAAATTTCTTCTGAACCGTCTCCACCATAAGGCAATACTTCAACTGATGCGGTGCCCAAACAATATACCCATCTAGTAACGAATTACTAAATACGTTGCTTTTAAAATTTATTATGTTTTGTGTAAAGCTCTACTTGATTTATGAAGCTATCACGGCCACTTATAACGTATGCTTTATCAACTATCTTGCTATAATTAAATCTTTAATATGAAATTATTCACGGGTTATTTAATTATTTTCATTGTAACACTTTTTTTCCATATATAATCTCTGAATCTGAAAAATTTTATAGCCCCGCAGTTTTAAGCTCATTTTTGTATTCTTAATAAGCAGCGTAATAAATAATGTCTGGTGAAGCATTTGATAAAGATTTGCTTTATCGCCCTTTATTCTTATTAATCTAAACGTCTAATATGCAACACATCTATATAGCTCATTGTCTCAAACCTTTTTTCCAACGGATATTGTTTTATATTCACTTTCATTATAAAAATAAACGTCTGAGAATGCCATGCGTAATATTTATAAAGTTTGTTGCATATAGAATCAAAATAGCTTTTCAAATCAGTATTACGTCAACCTTAAAAATGGACGCATCGACTGCATTCAATCAGACTGTTAACTAGTTATTGTCTAAAATATAATATAATATTATTTCCTATATATTATCGTCACTGTTCTGGCAGAAGACACTAATTCGAAAAAATGACATATTGAGTTAGTTATACCAAAATGTTCCTTATTTCAAACTTTACCGTCTGGAAACCTTCTTAATAAATATACAGTCTTTATTTTAAAGTCATTCTTTTTACGTTTACTTAATAAACTCACATAATAGACCATTTCAAACATTTTAACAACTTCAAAGTCAAATCACTCAAAACTAGTATTCTCCAGTTAGTGTGTTCTGCTAGAACAGAGACGTTATTATCCTAAGAGATTTTGGAAAACGCACCAATTTTCTTATTTAAATACCATTTTGTTGATTTTTATTATTTATATTACTATTTTAATTCATTTTTTAGAGTCCCGGATCTAATTCCATTTGAATCCGGCACAATCTGATAAAACTCGACACAATCACAGATAAACGCACGCTTTTTAACACGCGTTTTATATCCGTCACTATACATTTTTGCGTCTTGCTGTCCGTCTACCGCAAATTAATTATAATGTCACTTAATACTTTCTATATAATCGATATTTCACAAACCACAATGATAATTCTAGAAAACTATTGAAATCTGTAAGAGGCACATTGGCGTACTATGAGTTTTAACAAAAAATAAATGCGTATTTCCTCACTAATATGTATTACGAAAATATAATCTAAAACCACTTCACTGTTTTTATCTGTCAAACTAATAGACTATTGATTGTCATTTGTTTTCTTTCGCGAACCGCCTATAACAAGTTCATTTGACGCGTCAGAATTCAAATTTAGAATTTGCAGGAATTATCGAAAAAATGTGACATTTCTATTAGCACCCATAAATAATCAATTTCAATCAAGACATTTATTGTAAGATGATTATGTTATTGTAAATTACGAATATTGTAAAAAATAACATTACGTATCATTTATTCCTTATCACCTGTAATATCGCTGACTGGCAAATAATATTAAAATAGTCAATTATTACTATGTTACGCCAGAATTAGGTAGGTACTATAATTAAGTAGTTAATACTTTTCCATTTTTGTACGTGATAAAAATAATATCATTTTTATTTCCTCACCCAGATAATTTGTTAAATAATAAATTAAGCATGTTGGAATTTATTCAGTAGTATTTTAAGAACCTACTAATTTTAAAATAAAATGCCATGTTTGCTCCTAAGCAAAGCATGTTAACATATCCCTTCAGAGTGGTTATAATTATGAGTATCTTGAAAGACTTATTATATCAATCTAATGGGATCTTCCCCCATTGAATAAATAAAACGTATTGTAACGCAATAATCTAAATTTATGAAAAATTAGACTATCCTGCTGTGGCGATGGGTGGAGGTAGGGTGGAGCCACCATAGATAGTACACACTTAGTCTAAGCTTTGTCAATTATACGTATTTTTTACATTCAAACAAGAAAACAATTTACAGATGTTGTCAGTTAGTTTTTAAAATTTAAATAAACCCTGGGAAAACGAAACCATAATACGCATATGTCCATAAAATATTTAAAATAATGCCATTAAATCATACATCATTTTGGATTTTTAAAACTCATTCACCGCGGAGTATTTAATTACCATTATTAATTACCACATTTAAATAACATGCTAATTATATCGAATGGCCAACTAATGTGGACACAACAGTTGTGCCGTCAGCGCTGTAAGGATTTTAACTCATTTTCTGACTATGTCCGATCCTAATAGCATCATATGGACCTCCACAGAGTAGAGGTTTGTTTTAACAGATTTGTGTTTTTTACGAGAAATGGATGTCAGCCACTTGCTCAACCTATGAGGTCCATACCCTGACTCACACACAAATTGAAAAACAATGTGTGTACTTGCCAGATCCAGGATTCGAACCTGGGACCCACGGCGTTATAGTCCAACGCTTAAACCGCACGGCCACCGTGGGCGTGACTCATTTACGGGGTGTTTTACATTGGTGAAGTCGGCGCGCGCAACTCAAACGTATGACCGTGTGTGAAAATGTTCGTAGACAGTGTTTTTTTCGTTATACGTTTATACGGTTATATGTAGTTGTGAGCGCCACTTCGCTCCGCGCCGACTTCGCCTACGTAAGACATTGCGTTAGTGCTAACACCGCGACTGGCACGTTTGGAGTACTTGGCCATTAGATATAATTAACGTGTTATTTAAATGTGGTAATTAAAAGGTATTTAAAAATTAAGCAGTGATTGTGTTAATAGATAGAAGAATATTTTTAATTACTATTGTTTGGTTTAGGCAGTGTTTAATGAATTATAAAAAACTAACCAACAACATATTGTGTTCTTAATTCAACGAAAACAAATAAATATGAATGAAAAAGTGCAATATATAAACCTATTATATTCTATTAAAATGTCATTGGTAGGAATCGGCAATTGCCAGCTGTTCTGCTATGCCTATCAGTCTGAAATGGTGTGAGACGATATTGTGAAGGCCAGACTCCAAAATAGACTACCCATATGACCCCAAATTTATATTGGCGGTGACGACTTGCAAATCGTAAAACTGACAAATCAGCGAAATGTCAAACTGTCTGAGATGAATGAAAATCCCGAAGGGAAAACTATGGCGCCGTCTATGCATTCTTCACAATTATATTAATATTCAACACCGCCAAGCCGTCTGCAAGACCTAGCGAGACAGATTGGCGGCCGCCAACTGGCCCTGCTAGTATATATTAATACATTCTAATAAAGCCAGTTTCAATATAAAATGTATTTATATGAAGTTGATCCAGCCGTTCCATAACAACAAAAATAAAGGTATTTTTTCATTATATTTCATAGAGATTTATTAGTAGGTATATGGAGCATGGCCTCCATATCCCGAAGCTGGGCCCCAGGCTAGGATTTTTGACGGGCCCCTCTACCTATCGCTAAGGTTAAAGGCAGTGTAATGATATACAGTGGCATATTATTGCAAATAGTGTTCGAGATAAAATTAAGGCTATTTTTAGCGATTTTTTGTATTTTTAATACCTACACCTACTTTTATGTTGTTATGCACAATTATGAACTTGTCAAATACCGGCAATAATCAAAAGTTGCATCGCACAACCACATATTATTAAATTTTAGTATGCCTGAAGTGAAATAGCGCCACAGGCGACATTTTTTGCTTAAATTGTGATGTGTCTTTATCTCACTTGGCTAGTCGATCTGCCACGCCGGGCTCCCTTGTGGGGGCCATGGAATAGACCCATATGAACATTTGGCGCCGGCACAATAATAGGGCGCTACGCAATTAAACGAAATTCGAAAATAAATAGACTTTCAAGAATTATAGGTACCTAGGTGATTTAAAAATATAATGTATTTAGTATTTATTTATCGTATTTAATACTTTTATTTAAATATCCACACGTAAATAATGATTTAATTGTGCATTTCGTCACCGTACTGGCAGAAGTTGGTAGGTGACAAAATTGAGAAAAATGAGTTAAGGTGACGCATCAGTGAAACGGCAAATAATTTTCAACTGTAAGCGCGACGAAATTTTGGACTCGCTCGCATTCACTGAGAGAACGTCGAGCTAGAAACACGTCACTTTGTTTCGTGATGGCGACGGGCCAATTAATTCTTAAATCGTGTAAAGATGACTAAAAACGTTACCCATTTACTTTAAAAAGAAAACATGTCAATGAATATATTATTATTGTTACTAATATAACAATAAACAGAACATAAAATGGACGTATGTTGGATTTATATGACAAATAATATTTCGTTTGACAGGCGTCATTTGCACCCGCGACCCGCAATCCGCGCATCGCCTAGCAACGATCTTTTTAGACCGTGCCTCAACTGATGTACGCTCTTAAGTGTACAGCGAGATTTTTGTGTATCAAGTCTTCGTCTGGAATAACTCAGTAGGTGCAATTTTTATTCCAGTTTGTCAAAAATAGCAATTTATTTTATCAGTAAGTACATTAATGCAAATTATACACAAACAATTGTTGGTAAAGTCACTTCCCGTTAAAAGCAATCATAATTTTCTTTATTATCAAAAAAATAGACTGGAAGAACTTAGTAAGTGTGCACTTACTGATTTGTGCCTGGCAGTAATGTGTCGAATGTTAATCTTACGTAGATGTCAGTTAGCTGTAATTGTCAGTAATTGGGCAGTCAACATTAATAAATCCCTCCGTAAAAATGAATTACCATACAAAACTAAGAAAGGAAGAGATCATGAAATGCCAGGCAAATTGCCTAAAGAAGTTAATTGTGATACATGTAGATTTCGATGCACAAATATATTTTCTGGAGATGAGATTTGTCGATCATTTTGGAGTTTAGATTATTCAAGACAAAAGGATTACCTTAATAATATTAATGAAAATTCTCCTATTTGAAAAAAAATTGCGGATATTAGACTGAATCATAAATTATCCGGATCGACTTATCGGAAGTATCAACTTCGAAAAAATATTTGGATGCGTCACTCTCTATCGCTAAAGTGAACGAGTTCTAAATGTTGCTGAATGTAAGGACGAGAAAGTTGTCTCTCCTATCAAAATCTCTCGTTTTATAAACCAAAAAAAGATATCTGTACTCTTTGTCAAAGGTATCAAAATGCAATTGGCACAAAAAGAGCTTCTTTAGAGGTTGAATATCAATGTCATAAGCAGAAATAGGTGGAATGTAATGAAGCAAAAGAAATTGATAAAAGGCGATGCGAGACAGATCGTTATTCCATGTCTGCTACATTTATTTTGACATGCAAAGTGTTTTGCAAATTCCTTCTGATTCAACATCCCAAATATATTATTCAAGGAAAATTAATGTTTATAACTTGACTATCTATGAAGCTGTTTCACCAAACGATGCATATTGCACCTCTTGGACTAAATTGAATGGAAAAAGAGGATGTAATGAAGTTGGAAGTGCTCTATTTTATTGGATTAAGCAGCTGCTTTCTGAAATTCACTACTTGAGGTTATTCTATGACACATGCGGCGGACAGAACAGAAATCATAATATTGCAGCACTTCTCCTACATATCGTAACTACCACAGAAATATCCATGATCGAGCAAATATTCCTAGAATCAGGTCATACACATGATATTATGGAGGTAGATTCTGTAGACAGCGCAATCGAACATAGAAAAAACACTGGGTATTCCATGATTGATTTGCTGAATATTTTCCGCTCTGCCCGTTCCACGAGAAATCGTAAATCTGCTCGCCCTCATAATTAAGACAAAGCAGTTAGATTTTTCTGAAATTTTCGATTTTGCCAGCGAACCAGTGAGCTGGATTTTATTAAAGGAAAGATCTTTGTTGTTGAGTACTCAGCTTAGGTAGGTATTTATATATATATACCGAATGATTCACCTTGATTTGCCGCCCTTCGAGTAACTGCCGCCCCCAAGCGACGTTCGATCTGCCTACCCTCACGGGACGTCACTGTTTTTATAGGTGTTATATACAGGTAGATATTATATGAGAGTATAAGATTTTATTTAAGTATTGCGTAAACATATTTAATACTGCCCTGGGCGCTAAAATATTGGGTTCCGCCCCTTCGTTTTTCGATCCATTACATCTTACTTGCGACTACCGCGTATGCCGTATGCCGTATACGATGATCACTTCAACTATGGCTAGGGACGTGCAACAATTAATATTAATACTTGTTAACCAATACTTTTTTTCTGATACAATGTTAATATTGATACTTTTTTATCAATATTGGACAATATGACACCTTTTCTCTTGTTGAAGTTTTTAAATGTCGATTGATAACCTGCAAACCTTACAATTTTTGATATTTTCCACGTAGTATATTATTTCGTAGTGTATCATCTTTAATCCAGGTGGAGCCAGGGCTCGAAATGGAACGAAACGCACCGTAGCGCCGTTCCGGCTGGTGAAATTTGTAAAATTATCGCTCCGTCTCGTGGAAAAAATATGTTGACCGTCTGATCTAGATAGGCCATAGAATAAAAAATCTGACACACATATTTTTATAAAATACACATACGATTTGATGACTATGTAAATATCTTCAGAAAATTTGTCGAGCGCTCCGGTTCGTAAACTTTTGCATTTCAAGCGCTGGGTGGAGCATAGTAGGTGGTGAAAGTGAAATGTCTTCTTGAAATTTCATCTTGGGTTACCTACCTATTCCCCTCGAATTTTGGAAATTCGATTAAAAACCTATTTTTTAATAAATCATTTCTTTTATACAACGACTACCTAATTCGCAAGATTTGAGAATGTAACATTCTATATTATATTGAATACTATTTATCATTTGAAAATACATACCTTTTTAATAAAATATGACACCCAACGCTACTTGAATCTGTAGGAACTGGATTCGCGCCAATGTGCTTTAACCATCTAAGGTACGGTTATCCTATTTTTTTCAAAATTTAATTAGTAGTTATTCTATGGCATGCTTATCTAATTGCAGTATTGTTGACCATCGCTTTTTGTTTTTAACTTAAGGTAGGTAGATATCAATAATTGCCCTAAGTACTAACCGCCGGCTGTCTTATTTTTGATAATAATAATAATAATAATAATTCCCTGTGCTTATTTAAATACTTTCTCATTTATTATTTGAATACTTACCATTGAGCATTTTTTACTTGCTGCTGATTTTAAATTATTCCCAAAGATTAATAAAATACTTTTATTTAGCTAATAATTTTGAGATATCTATGTTTATATATTTTTTCCATGAAAATATGAGCTGACAAAATGTTAGAATAAGAAGTAATTTTCTTTTTTCTCTTCCAATTCTTAAAAACTGTGTGAAAAGAAATCAGTCACATCGTGTCATATTAACGAAATCTTTAAATTTTAAATAAGAAAGGCGAAGTTGTACTCAAATTATGAGAAAACTCATAAAGTGGCGTTGAATAAGAAAGTTCAAATTACAAAATAAAGTATTTTTTACCAGATAATATCAAGACAACACAATGAATGAGTTATTTGATCATAATAAATAATATTGCTTATAACATATAATTGTTTTATTATTAAATTATTAATAAATAATATAATAATTAAGAATAATATTTTTTGTATCTTTATTGTATTGAGTGAATTCAGGAGAATTTTAGGTAATTGATTCATTTGAAATTTTGGTATCAAAGCCAAATACTTTGATTTTCTTGGACAAAACACGAGAAGTACCAATTAATTAACTCAGAGTCTGGATATTATAATGAAGTGGCTGTTGACTTTCTACAATATTTCTAGAAAGTTTCTTGTCGTGAACAAAATATCTGTATTGAGTATTCTTCAGGAAAATGGGACGGTGTCAACGCCTGGAGCAACAACAAGTGGAGTACCTAGTTTACTGATGACAGCATTCATTTTACCATGAGATTACTGAGAAAAGATAATTATTCTAATAGTAGTCTTTTACAATATTTTTGTTTGATCTCTAGTAAGGATTTATACATATTATAAGTAATCGATATTTAAGTACAAATATATTTTAACATTTTTGAAAAGAATACATTTCACTGACTTAAAAATATATAACATAGTGTGTTTATTACGATAATAATTTGTTAATGGCTTTGATTTAATTTTAATCTATGAAAGTGATACCCAATATAGGAAAAATAATATACATTTTTATTGTCAATCCACCGAATTAAAATTGTATATATCATTAAATATTTTTTATTTCTCAAAAATTATTGTAGTCATTGATACCACCATTTTATAGATATCATGAATGGCACTGCTTAAATTATTAAAAATATTTTAAACTTATTTTTGATACTTTTATTCTCATTAAGTTTTATTTCAAATAATTGAAATAGAAACGATGTTTTTTTATTATTATTCATGACTAAATTTTCTTTGCATGATTGCTGCTCGGTGAATATTGTAGTGATTGCCAAGAATAATTAATGCTTGATGAATATTCAATTTTAAAATTCAGCAGCAAAAATGTTTCGCACTGAATTTTGAGCCGAAGAAGACACACACATATGTATACATATTCTAAAATGGTATTCATTTCGCAGTTTCGCAGTTCAACACGTAATGTTCTAGCGGGTACAACGTATTCCTACTGTAATATAAATTATATGGCGAAGCGAGATTAGAGTTAGACAACAATATACCCTATCTGTAAGGTATTTTAGCTATTCAGGGCGCCACCAAACTTTTAAAACTTAAAAGCCAATTTTAGACTTATTATTATTTTAACTATTAAACCTAGATAAGTTTATTTTTGCTGTATTTTTTTACCTTTATATTTATTATTATTTCCAAAAAATCTTAATAATAAAAACAAACTTTATGTAAACATACAAATTAGAGTGAATTATAATTATTTATTTGCCTTGTTAAAAAAACAAATTTACAAACAAAGAGTACCTTTTTGTTTTTATAAAAATAGCAAATATTTTTATAAAAGCATGTTTTTGTAAGTGTTGTTCTTTAAATATATCAAAATTATATTTAACCTCAACGATTATTTAAAATAAATAGCGTTGTTCGGATTAATTAATAATAAATGATATTTATAGTGATAGTGAGTACCATTGTCCAATATTCTACAATCTACATGCACCAAAAAAAATCTTCGAGCTATGTAAGTCAAAACACCTTATATTTAACGAACAAGGAATAAAATGAGTTTATACTCTTAGAGAATAAAGTAGTCGATTTAAAAAAACGTATCATTTTTGTTAATGTTCATGTCCGTCACTTATGAGGACCGTGACTTCTCTCAAATTTATTTGTATGTCTCTCCAACTATCCCTGCATTTTGCTATCTGCGTAGCTAAGGTATTGAGAGACCGGTAGCATCCTTCACTTAGTTAGACCACCATATAGGTGACCTCCCTCTTCAATCTTCGATGTTTCCGTTAAAGGTAAGCTTTTAAAATATACTGTTTTCAATCGGGCTACATGCGAAATAACTGCAAAACTATTTAGAGAGCCATTGTATTACTTCTTTTATTCATAATTAAGACATTAATAATTGTCGACCTTACCTTCCACGACATTTTAACATGGAAGATGTTTTACTGGTGGCCTCCAACGCAAAACCGTTACGAAAAATAAACCTAGAAAAACCTCGCCTCGATTACTTACGCGCGCCGATTATTTTTCATTTTACGTTCAGTACTTAGCCCATCGGTCCCCAACCGGTGGTCCGTGAGAAATTTTGGTGGTCCGCAGGGTAATTTGAATATATTATTTGCAATTTTCGTATTTATTAAAAAGTTTCAGTATATTCTTATACTAAATATTTTTTTTGCAATTTTAGCCTTATTATATCGTCAATCCATATTCAATGTGTTAAAGAAGAAATAAATTGAAAATCAAGTTTGTTATTCGGGTTAAAATAAAATGCAACGACCAAGCGATACTTCGGCGGAAGTAACGTTGGCGCAGTTTGTATCCAAGTAAGTATTACAAAACTAAAAAACTAAACAAGGTCATTATGCACTGAGAGATGCCCCTCGAGTGATGATATCGCGGCAGTATGACATGGGGGATGTGACGAAATACAAACGAGAAATGATTACTTAACACTATCCTTTCTTCAACGAGGAGATTGATATTCTAGATGGGAACATATTCTTGAGTATTTACAACGCCGTCGAAGATGCCATTTTAAATCGACGAAAAGCGTTTGAATCCGGTATAGATATTGATAAAACAATGGAATATTGTAAACAATAATTGTGTACCGGAACTGACGAGAAAAATGAGGCTTAAGAACAACAAGACAATTACGTGAAAAGCTTCGACTTACGGACTTACGACTTACGTGAAAGCGAACAACTTCTTGCAGTCTCTTTCGGCCAACAACGATGAGATAAAATTACTGCGGATGTCAGACTTATCCTCCGTTATTCGAAAACGAGAGAATGTACGGTCGTCCGAAGAGTACTACCGAGAGATGAGAATGATAAATAAAGAGCAACGAGAGTTGATATTGGAAGCGATTCATAGATTGCACAACAATGCCGATTTGGACCCCTTCAGATATTTTTAACTGGGCCTGTGGGTTGTGGAAAAACGTTCACAGTGAAACTATAGATGGAGACGTACAACAAATTCAGTCAACACCATAATTCTGCTTACAATTCGTATGTTGCTTGTGCATCCACTGGTAAAGCGGCTACTGCATAATGAAATATCTGTACATTCGGCTTTTCAAATCTCTTTGTCCAGAAAGAATCACGGGTTGTCTATCGAATCTTTGAATTCATTTCGCAGTGGTTTCAAAAACATCGATATTGATTTCATTGTTGAGGTTAGTATGATTGGAGCTGAGCTCTTGGAAATTCTCAATTTGCGGCTTCAACAAATTCTTATGGAATTCGATAAGGTTGATAACGAATCCGGCTCTCTCGACTACTCGTGGTGGGTCGTGATGATTTGATCTTTGCTCGCCACATCGACAAAATTCTTTTTTAAAATTACATAACTTATTTCAGCTATAAACCCATATTCTCCACTACTTGTTCATAGATTTTAATTTTCAGAAAAATTAAATTGTTTTAATCCTTTGGATTCGATTACTTTCACCAATATTTTTTTTTTCGAATTTGAAAAACCAGCATTCAGAGATTCAGAGATTCAGTAGGTAGAAAATCAAATATTTGGCAGCCAACACGCTAAAGTATATTCCATGTTTCATAATTTTAGCCGTCAGGGTTTAAGTAACCATCATCTGTGGGGTTTGGGGGGCGGAGCGGAGAGTTTTCTTGAATGAAAATCTAATAACAGATCACAATAAAATTTACTTTAACTTATGTATTTTGTAGACCAAAGCTAATTTATAAAATTAATGTTGATACACCATTTTAATTGGTTGTTGAGATAAAGTGGAAAATTTGTCTGTAGCTCACTCGGTAAAAATAATTAGTAACGTCATGCTTATGCCTATTGCTTTTACCGGGATTCAATGAGCAAATTTAGCCGTATTGTAAATTGTATGATGTTGTTAGCTTGAACCGGGCTACTAAGTGCACTGTGTTAATTAAAATTGAAATAAAGGCAGTATGTGGTACTCATTTCACTTTATTTATTAATTATCACAACCAGTTCAGGCTTCAATACGTCATTATCAACTGACAGTTGACAAGTCTTATTTTAACGGATGAAACTCATCTTGATGATTAATCAACAATTAGTGGGTACCTAGTACCTAATACATAGAATTGACTGGTATACAAGTGGAGTAAAAAATACGATGGACCAATTTAACATTGAACGTACGCAGATGAAATTTCTTCTAATTCGCAGGATATTGGCAAGGCAAATGTGCTTGTTGTTACGGTTGCACTTTTTGACTGCACTTATAACATGCCATTGCATCGCTTTCTCTCGTTTATTATCACTGTGTCTTGATTTCTGACTAAATTATCAATCCGCACGTCCGTCATTTTTAACCCCTATGGTGATTTATTTTATTTATTCTCTACTGAATTTTTTTTAAATACTATTATTTGTAGTAATCCTTTCGTAAATCTTAATTTACTCTTATTATGGGTTTGTGGAGAAAAATATACTTACTTCGTAATATGTTATTTTTAAGATATTAATAAAGACTTGATGATAATTAGTATTAAATGTAAATTAGTCAAAATATATCTGCACATTTTTTTATGTAGAAATAATATGTCCACTATAGCAAAAATTGTCGTACCATCGCATAAAAAATAGAAGTTGCCATTATGTAAAAAAAATACAAAATAACCTAATTGTTAATAATTATTGTTTTTTGTTTTAATTTAAGATTCTGTGTGTTCTATTTTTTTAGATACGAAGTCTCATCTAAGACTTATATAGCTTTACGTTTATATAGTTATATAACATACACTGTTATTACATAAATACTATCATCAACTAGAGACATCAGGATGCCGCGACATTACAAATATGGTTTTAGCTGGTAACGCGCTTTCTCCATTCATCATAACGCTCCATCTTTAACTCTGCAATCTGAAGAAACTTCTTCAGACATTCGGACATCCTTTCCTTCACGGGTCGCTTCCGTTTGCAGGATCCACCAGCGGATATAGATAATTTATCATAGTACTTAATAATTTTAACTCAACAATTTTTGTAACTTTTATTACGTCAAGTAAATGAATAAACCATGCCCACCCTGCTAAATATCGTGTCTTGATTCTATTATTATACGTTTTCTTAAAAAAAATTGCAAACTACCATGGCAATGTGATAACACTACCTCAACCTGTTCTCTTTAGGAGTATCTAGGAAGAGAATTATGTATAGAATATATACATGCTATGCTGGTAAACATAATTTATTATATTACTGTTTAGTAGTAGTTAGTAAAACTATTTCTCAACCAATAATCGACTAACCATACCATTTAAAAATATTTTTTTTAAATAATACACAATGATATTAGTATGTAGCTGCATGAGATTTTAAAAATATCTTGGTGATAAGTTTAGTATTGGAGTGGAAACGAACTTTAGTATACGACCTGCCCTCAGGGCTCGATATAATAATTAATATAATATTATAAGAATACTGATTTTCCTATATTTAAAGCTAGACCCTCTTGTGAAAAGCTACGCTTGAGAATTCGGACTAAGTATTGACTCGTGTAATATGGTTTGCCCTAGGACTTTGAAAAACAGTGACACGTGCCGTGCATTTGGGAAGTTATTAACGTTGCTGTCCAAAATAAAAAGGAGGACAATTCACCATATAATTTATATTACAGTAGGCATACGTTGTACCAAGGTTGTGATCTATGGTCTCGACAGGGCTCGAAATGGACCGGAACGCACCGGAGCGCCGTTCCTGTTCGTTAAATCGGTAAAATTATCGCTCCGTCTCGTGGAATAAATAATTTGACCGTCTGAGCTGGATAGGTCATGTAATAGAAAATCTAACACACTTATTTTTATGAAAAAACACATATACTTTGATAACTTTACTATGTAAAAATCTTCAGAAAACTGTCGAGCGCTCCGGTTCGTATTTTTTTCCATTTTGAGCGCTGTGCGTATTGCAAAAAAGATTAAATATTCAAACCCATAAGGATAAGCCAACAATCATGGACCGATTACGCTAACATAATAAATGTTTTTCAATATGCGAAAATAATGTTGTGAATATAAAAGCAAATATACCTACCTAGCGGGGCGTATTCCTGGGAGAAGACATAAAATCCGGCCGTCTCGAAGGCGACATCGTAAGTGGTGATGATATTTTTGTGGGCACCGAGATGCAGGCCGTAGTGGAACTCTCTGTAGAAGTCTCTGAGGGCGATGTAGGGCTTGGGGAGAGCTTTGAGGACCATCTCCGTGTCGGTTCCTCTGTGCTCCACGAGCAGGATCTTGCCGAACTATCCTTCCCTGACTATCTGAAGAATGTCGAACTCCTCTGCAAGACATACCTTTAATTTTTAAAGAAAAAATAAAATCATCGAATATCATTTTAATGGCGTTAACTTTTGTTTACAAAACTTTGATATTATATTCATAAGACGCTGATCTGATCAATATTGACCAGCGGGTCGAAACTTTTGACTATCACCAAGGTCAAGAGTAAGGTGCAGTGCAAGATATATGGGTCCATATTAGAAGGAGAAGAATCGCGACAACATAACCCGAAACAGTGACGTCCCTAGACAAAATACCGCCCCTAGGCAGCGCCAAAATGCCGCCCCATTTTTTTTAAATACAGTATTTAGAATTCTTTCACGACTCCAATATCTAAGAAATGTGTTCTACAGGGCTCGAAATGGACCGGAACGCACCAGAGCGCCGTTCCTGTTCGTGAAATCGCTAAAAGTATCGCTCCGTCTCGTGGAATAAATAATTTGACCGTCTGAGCTGGATAGGCCATATAATAGAAAATCTAACACACTTATTTTTATGAAAAAAAAACAGAAACTTTGCAATGTAAAAATCCTCAGAAAACTGTCGAGCGCTCCGGTTCGTAAATTTTTCCATTTCGAGCGCTGGGTCTCGAACATTTGTAGACGAATGCGTTTGCTCGCCCACAAACCAAACGCACGGCACGCGGCTTCATTTAGCAATGCAACGGGTGGCGTCTAGATGTATCTATAGTCTATGGTTGTACCCGCTAGAACATTACGTGTTTGCTATAATATGGCAAAGTAATAATTACTAATAGGATGGCCAAATACAATATCAATATTTAAATAATTTAAAATAAATTTTAATATTAATGCCGATATAAAGTAAAAATATGGTAGCGAATATTAACAAAATTACAGACTACGCCTCGGACGTATTTATAGTGGACGTCATTTAGTAATTACAAATGGCGTATTTCATCAACTACATTAACCGGAAATTGATAAGACTTTAAAATCGTCAAGAGAAATGAAAAGAGCTTGAAGAGGCATTCGTCCAGCAGTGGATTGATATCGATTAAAGACTGATAATAATAATAAATCATCACCCTCAAAGGTTATGAAACTCAAAAGAAATGAAGAAAATTGTTATTGAATTATATAGGAAACAATTGGGAGAATATTGGTAAAAAATATAAAAATATAGATGACATTGCTACAACACGAAAAGAGACCTCTCCAAACCAACCTACCCCACATTACACTCTTAATCGAACTTAGTGAAGTGGGAATAAATAATCAGTAGTTTTTTTCGCATGTGAATGTCTCAGGAGCAGATACCCTAGACTGAGGTCATAACGCACTCAAGTGTTTTTTGACTAATTTTACTGCGAGACATTCTAATAAAAATTGGTGAGAATAGAACGGTGAACTAAAAACAAATAAAATATGACTTTATTTAATAAATATATATAATTCAAAAAAACAAAGATAAAACAATACCGACAGCCATAGCTATGCGAAGAGATCTTCATGTCCTCAGTAAGACACCGCATTTTTTTAAAATCCATAAAGTTGGCCTTTGTGTGGCCACCGAGTCGGACGGTCTGATGGGCCCAACAGCTGGTTGGACCGACTTGGGTATCTCTTTCCTTCTTGTACATATTTTTGGAGATTTTCAGGGCATATTATAAGAAGAATTTTGTTGGTGACTTGAATGGTGGACTTTGGTGATGCTGAAAAACTATCACAGAGAAAATGGAGCGGCATCAAACAACTGGCAGCAAAAGTGGGATGACTCCGCCAAGGACAGAAACACACAATTTCTTTTTTCTAATGTGCAATGGCGAATGGAGATTACCGCTTTTACTCCTGACTAATATATTGTATACTACTAAAGTAAAAAATTGAAAACCCAAGTTTTAAACTACCCTTTCTCTTATATTATGTAAATTTATTGTATTGTTTTGACTTTAACTCTAAATAGACAATGTATATTATTTTAGAATAAGTAAAAATACTGTCTTTTTACTTAGCTGGGCAGTATATCAGTCAATTTGATGTAGGTAGCTACTGCAATAAGTAAGTTATTAATTAAGGTTATACCTCAGTTGAGGCATGGTCTAAAAATATAGTGACTAGGCGATGCGCGAAATGTGCAAATGACGCGTGCCGAACGAAATATAATTTGTCATATAAATCCAACATGCGTCCATTTAATGTTCTGTTTATTGTTCTATTAGTAACAATAATAATATATTCATTGACATGTTTTCTTTTTAATTAAGTAAATGGGTAACGTTTTTTAGTCATCTTTACACGATTTAAGAATCAATACCCCCGTCGCCATCACGAAACAAATTGACGTGTTCACAGTTCGACTTTCGCTCTCCAATTTCCGGCGAGTCCAAAATTGTGTCGTATCTATAGTAGAAACCTTTTTGCTGTTTCACTGAAGTATGCTCTTAATGTAGTGCAATAATATGTGAGTAAGTTTCTACTGAATACTTTTTTTTGTTTAAAAATGTTTCTGTTATTTTGAGAACAGTAATCTAAAAGGCTTGCTAAAAACAAAACTTGAAGTACACTTATAAAAAATATACCATCGTTAAAAAAACCACATCCATACTTACGCACGTAGGCTTTTGTCGTATTTGAATAAAATCAGCAAAATACGCAAACCATACAACACCCGCCTGCGAAAATTTGCTAAGTAGGCAAAAGGAAAAATCTCGCATAAAAAAGACGAAAGGTAAAGAGCGCACTTTTTAAGCCG
Organism: Rhyacophila brunnea; assembly: GCF_057557595.1. Taxonomy (NCBI): domain Eukaryota; kingdom Metazoa; phylum Arthropoda; class Insecta; order Trichoptera; family Rhyacophilidae; genus Rhyacophila; species Rhyacophila brunnea. The sequence continues at coordinate 1,061,625 of NW_028233361.1, forward strand.
TGCACTGTACGTGGAAACTTTTTAACACCAGTATAATAATAATAGAAAGATGTTATATTATAAAGACTTGTTCTTCTCATTTACGTAGGTAAGGTATTTAATAAAATTGTGAATGTTAAAAACCCACTCTATTAAATTTCCCTCCAGAATCGATCAAGCAAACGAATAAAAAAACTAAAAATTTATATGTTTGCGTAACACATTATTATTATATCGAATAATATAACTCAAAATAATTAAGAAAAAAAAAAAAAAAAAAACACGTTTAAATAGTATAAACCAGTGCTCCGCAACCGGTATGCCACGGTACATCACTGTGCCGTGAGACGATGCTAGGTGTGCCGCGGAGCATTACTTCAAAAAAATACAAATACTTTTGTATATTATACAATTACAAATAGCCAAATTTGCGTTTGGCTGGTAATATATTTGAGCACCTGTATATACTTAATAAAACAATGCAAGGTAAGAATGAAAATATATTGACGTGTTCTGATAAATTAAAAAGAGTTAAGACAAGGATTTCTACAAATGTACCAAAGCACCTACCAGACCACCATTGAAAACAAACAATTAATATTGCATCCGTCTCAAAAACATTTAACTTTGCTGTAAAAGAAATTTCATCATTACTTTCATACAATCAATACGACTGGATTTGAAACCCTTTTACAACCAATGCCGAAAATTCTATAGAATCGCTTTCCCTATAAATTTGAGAGCACTTGGTTGAATTTAGAAACTAGAAAGGTCGCTAAAACTGAACTTCGCCGATGTTCCATTGGCTATTTTCTGGATTTCGCTTAATAAAGAATATCCTCGGATTTCCGGCAAGGCTATCGCAGTTCAGCTCCCATTTTATACGACATATCTAGGTGAGAAAAGTTTTTCAACTCAAAGTTATAATTAAAAATAATAAGCAGTCTTGCTTGAAGAATCTTGACCGAGAACTTCGTGTTGCTCTTTCAAATATCAAGTCAAAATATTTAAAACTTTTACGTTCATTGAAACAAGCTCAGTTATCACATTAATTAGTTATTATATTGATAATACAAATACATGGAAAGATGTACATTTAGTTCTTCGTCGTGTGTTATGTTGTTTGTATCTAGCCTGGGGACCCAGGCTCAGGGGGAGCGGCGTGGCAGGTCAACCAGATAAGTGAGATAAAGAGAAATTACAATTTTGCTCTAATAGTAAAAAAAAGTCGCCTGTGGCGCTATATTACTACGCTGATATTGATACTTTCAAACATGCAATTGTAGGATACAATTATTTAATATTATTATGTCAATACTCGACAAATAATTATTCGTAACCCGATAACTAACCATAATTCAAGTGGATATATTAATAAATACAAAATATCGCTAAACATACAATCAGTACCATTCATTTGACCTCTAAGACCATTTAAAAAACGCTTTTTTAGAGTATGTGGGGTCCATGTTTTGGTTTATAAATTGACGTAAATTGAAGTAAATAATGCTTTTTCGGTAACATATAATATTCATGTAAAATTAAAATACTTAAACCATCGGAGTATATGGGAAAGACGGAAGAAAATAAGTAGGTAACTAAATTATAAATACTTTCATATTGTAATTATATTTATGTAGTTTCAACATTAAATTATTTAAAACCAATAAAGACATCTCATAAAATTCGTATTGAATCTAATTGGAAAAGCAAACTAGCGCCACATGTTGTAGAATACGTATTCCATGGTGAAATGTTCAACGAAGAACTCGTCATTTGATAAAATGTTATACGAACTCATGTTTCACGTACTGCGGCGCACGAATAAGTGTCCCACGAAGAACTGCATACGTACAACTTACATGTAACCTTGCTGGTCGGGGATCTGATCAAATAGCATCGTGCTTTGTACAGCATTTGCAGAATCTTCCAGAAACAGTAACTAATATAGTAGCCTATTCAGACTCCTGTCCAGGGCAAAACAAAAACATAAACTTTTCTTCAGCATTGTCTTATTTTGTCAGTGAATCTGAACACGTGCATTCTATATACCACAAATTCTTGGAAGTGGGACACACCAGAATGAAATGCGACACGGATCATGCCCGCATAGAAAAAGCTAAAAAATCTATTGAACTTAACATTAACATCCCACAAGACTGGTACCAATTCGTACGAACTGTACGAGGCAAACATCCGTTTAATGTGGTGGAAATGTCAGCAGAAACTTTTCTCTCTTATTCAGACTTACTGAAAACCACTTTTATTAAGAAGTTAAAGTGTGCTGAAGGGCAACCGATCAATTGGCACAGTATAAAGTGGCTACGGTATGAAAAACAAGTCGGTTATATAAAATTCAAATACTCTCTGAATGATGAGGAGCCCTTCAGAACAATGCAGTTATTACGGAATTCCAGAGGGCGTCCACATATTCCTATAATACCAAGGACTCATATGGCACCTGCCCCAATAAATCCTCAAAAAAGGAAGGACTTACTGAGCATGATGTATTTGATAGATCCCGTGTATAATACTTTCTATAATTTACTTGAAACGCAACCTTCTGTACCCAATTATGGTGATGCTGGAACCAACGAAGACGATTAAAACCTGGATGTTATTTTTAAGCTACCTGTAACTTTAAAATAATAATATGCCTAACCTAGATATGTGTGAGATATGGTACATTATTTTTAATATTGAATTTGCCAAAACCTGATATGTTCTTTAAAGTGATTTTTAAGAAAAACTGTACTATTTAAATACACATGCTTATAAGTGATTAAGACTCAGTTCATGTCTTCATAATATTTCATTAACTTTCCTTCATAATTAAATACATAGGATTTATCACAAGACACACAACATTCAAATTGCTCCCCTGAAAAATAGGTGAAATGGTCATATCTGCTTCTGCCAAATAGCCACAGAATTAATAATATATTTTAATAATTCCAACCCATAACATAAAATTGTTGTCAGGAAGTGTGGATAAAGCTAAATAACGTGAAATAAATTAACGGTGAATTCAAATTCTTTAAAAATAGCAAGAATCCTAAAAATAAAACACATAATAATATTACGTATAAACTAATTGTTTTTTTTAAAGTAGGTACATCGTTGTGAAAAACGAACGGAAATTAAAAATCTAATTAATAATATAAAGTTGTATATTCTCCTAAATCTTCAAAATCATTAAATCAAGAATCTTCTATATCTTCAAATCTACAAGAGAAGTCCAACAAACTCCTGTCTCCAAGAGTCTTCAAATATCTTCAAATTCCTAAATTCGACGAATAATCTCCAATTCTTCAAAATCAAAACTCGAATTCTTCAAGCTCCAACTCCAATTCTACAAACTCAAATCTTCAATTCTTCGAACTCCAATCTCGAATTCTTCAAGCTCTAACTCCAATTCTTCAAGTTCCAGCTTCAAATGCTTTAAGCTTCAAGCATCCATCAGATCTACAAGTCTCCAAGTCTTCAAATCTTCAAAATCTTCAAAACATAATCTCCGAGTGTCAAGTGCTTAGTGTCTGTAACAGTGACAGTGTAAAGTGTAGGTATTTATTCTCCACAACAGAACGGTAAATTAATTATTCCTTCATTTATATGAAAATTATCAATCACTACAATAATACTATGTCGTCACTAAGTTTAGATACCCTGATGAAATTTATTTCAACCTTCGATGGAGAAAAGAAAAATCTTTATCCATTTCTTAATGACTGTGATACGGCTTTTGAGATATGTCCGAGTGAATTAAAACCCGTCCTGTTAAAATACATGATTCACTGCGTAGTAGGTAACGCCAAATATACAATTTCAAATTATAAATTTGAATTATATGAAAATTTCAAATCTTTCCTAAACACTACTTACGGTGAAAATAAACATACATCTCAATTAGAATTAAAATTGCAAACAGAATTATAAATAACCTATTATTAAATTTATTCAGCGTGTAGAGAATTGCAGAAATAACCTCATCAACGCAATTACACTTATACATAAGGATGACGACGAGTTAAAATGTCGCATTAAACAAATTGAGGATAGCGCTCTAAATACCTTCATGCTAGGAATCCATCTTCAAACGTCTATGAACAACATTAACAGAAGCAGCAAACGTGGCTATAGATGAGTATAAGATTTTAAACGATTTCAAAAGTATGCACATAAACTCTAAAAATAATTATCATAATCAGTCGCATCATTTCAATTACAATAATCAAAACATAAATCAGTTCAAAACTTCAGTAAATAAAGTGTGCAGATATTGCAAAAAATCAGGACACTTAATCGAAGAGTGCAAAAAACGACAGTACAATAATCGTTTTAAAAATAATTCAAATCCTTCTCAGCTTCAAACTAATCAAGCAAATCCAAATGTTTCTTTCCATCAATCTCCGCAAAATTCGCAAGATTCACAAAATTCTCAAAATTATCAACTCCCACCACTCCAGGAGACCTGCCTCCTCCTGGTACGTGCAAAGCATTCAGGCAGAATATTTTCATTAGAATCAAATACAGCATATTATGTTGAATTTCCGTATACAGAGAAAAAAAATCTAAAATTGTTGATTGATACGGGCGCCGACATTACATTAGTAAAAATAAGTTCCCTAGATGGAAACGAACTTGTTAATGAAACTGAATTTGTCATGCTCAAAGGTATCGATAACTCTCCGAATCCAGTAAAAACTATCGGAACAGTTAATCTGACATTTCCTTTAAAATGTAAGCAACTTCATCATACTATCCATGTCATTTCAAACCATGTCACTAATATTCCTTTCGACGGATTACTAGGTCATGACTTTTTCGTCAATAATAATGCAAAGATTGACTACGAAACAAATACATTACATATATATAATGAAATTATTCCTATATTCACTAAAATCAATCCTATCTATACTTTAAAGCCTAGATCTAAAACTAGTGTCATATGCATAGATATAGTAAAGAAACCAATTTAGGTGATTCTATACAAAAATGCTACTAAATAAAATAATTTAAGCCAAGGAGTATCCTAAGAATCGATAATTTTGAACACATTGCACTACCCGCTATTTTATTTTTTTCAAACGGGACGAACCGTTCTACGACCATGCCGACGGCATGGTACAATTATTGCATTTTCAATCAATCCCTGATTCGGTCATGGTTTTATTGAAGAACTCAGAACAATTTTTGGTGGGTTATAAGAAAAAAAATTAAAACCTAAATAAAAAAAAATTGACCACTAATATCGTCTAGCAACATCGACTTTATATATCTTTGTGACCCCTAAAACCTATTCCAATTGTCAGAATGCGTTCCGCATATTATGTATACGAAAAGTCTATGGGATCCTGCACTAATTCATACAATGACTTCATCGAGAAACAAAATGAAAATGTCAATGTCAAAACAATCGATTGGACACTGTATTTTAATTTATATTCAAGGAAATAGCTTCAGAAATAAGTACGATAACTAACCCTAATCACAATGAAATTCCACAAATACTTAAAGAATATCATGAGTCTCCCATAAACGAACATTCCGGATATCACATAACCTTAAATCGCGTACGTCTAAAATACAAATGGACGAATATGAAAAAAGACATCAAAGATTACATTAAGCAATGTGAATCTTGTCGGAAAAATAAAATCTCTCGACAGAACCTTAATCAGAACTTAAGAACAGTTGAAATCGATGATAAAATATATTTAACCAATAACGCCTCTAAAATAAATAAATCACAAAAATTATCTCTCAATTTCCGAGGACCTTACGAAATTGTCAAGGTTAACAGTCCGTTAAATGTTAAAATTAAGGTTCAGAATAAGTTAGTTAAGGTTCACACAATTAGAATTAAGCAAGCTAATTTAGATCCCTCACAATAAATAATCTCATTCAAAGGATTATGTTATTATTTACTTTATTATAATATGTATTAATATTAAGAATTGTTTTTTCTATATGTAATATGACTTCATTAATTGTTCTATATCTATTTGTCACACATCACAATCTATTGTTCACAACAAAATCTATTTTCGAAAACCAATGTACTAATATGATTATAATTTCTCTCTCTAACCAAACTCATGGTATAAATTGTATACCATAAGTTTATTTTTTTGAAGGGAGGTGTTATGTGCCATTCAAATTTGTAACTATTAGTGAGTCAGCCAGTGGATTCGACTGGCTGAAACAATGAGTTCATTATTATTTTTACATGTTAAATCTTGTTCATTTCTTAAGTTTGTTGCATCATCTTTATTGTTCCTTTTTAGTAGTATTCCAGTATATAAAACACTCTTCAGCCGGACTTCTAACAAGAAACACATATTGTACTTAGTAATATTCAACCTTATATTAGTATACCAGTAATAATATGTTATGTGATTTTGTGTTATAAATCGGAAATAAAGGACAACATTAAATATAATTAATAATATCTTTTAATAATTCCAACCCATAACATTGTAACCTAACAGAAAAACAACTCATAAATTTAAAATATTATAATAAATGGGACTTTTCGACAAGCGAAGCTCAGCGTATACACAGTCTGAGTTCCCTGAGCCGATACGTATTTAAAAAAAATAATAATATGGAGTTGGTTTTAGTTTCAGTCGAGTATGAAACTTTTATCGCATACGCACGCCAAACGATCTATATAGTATTCCAAATAGGTACTAGTAAGTATTTTGGAACAAGTTATATACTAAGTATTTTTTTATATATACTTAGTAAGTATTAGTATACTCTCATCGACCGTCAATTAATTATTGGTACCAATTTTTAATTAAACACAACTATTCTATAATTAATAAATAATAATATATTCTATAACACGATATTCTTATTTGAAACATACTGCTTTCCAATCTTGATCTTGTCCACTTTACTTACGCTACTCCAACTACTTATCGTGGGTACTGAGCAATGACTTAGTATACTTGTCTTGAAGTAGACTAAAAACTATATGCTATAGTGTAAAGCAGAACGTTAACTCAGCAACGTTAATTAATTAATATAAACTAAGGAAGTATAGAAAAGAGATTAAAAATACTAAGACAAAGAAAGTGCCGTAAATACAAGTTAAAGTTCGATTGCATGTCTTGTCATAATAATATACAAGAGCCATCTTTATAAGTTCAGTGGCAGCCTATCGCCTTTCTGTTACTTCACTGTACCATATTTACATGTGATCTTAATTACACCCTATCCCACATAGTGTAGGTACTTGCTTTTCTATTAAATTTTGCTATTAAATATATCAGATCAAATCCGACGAACTAAGGTTTTAATCAAATGTGTTATCATCATCGTCAGCCTGAATCTATCCACTGCTGGATGAAGACCTTTCTTAGCTAATTATCCAAGGAAATATGTTATACCTAACGTAAATATTGTTTATTGTCACTTTATTACAGTGATTATTTTATGTTGAAAATAGCAACTGTTTTTTTTCGTTTTATTTTCTCATTTTGGTATTGTTGACTACTTGAGTTTTTGGTAGTCTCTTCTTCTTCTTCCACGGCGCTACATCCCGGGGTGGGATTTGGCCTCCTCCACAACCGCTCTCCACTTACTCCGGTCTCTCGCCACACTTCTACAGTTAGAGTTTTTGGTAGTATATTCTGCTTATACCTAATTAAAATAATTGGCGGCCTTTTTGAATTAGTGCCAGTTTTTCATACTATTTAGATATTTCCAACTGTGCGTTTTACCAAGAAAATAACTAACTGTTATTTAGAAATGACGGGTTTTTATAACAAAAAAAGATAACGACATTTTTGATATAGTTACATAGATACTATTTCGAAATGAAAAAGCCTATAATATAAATTAAATAATCTGGATACCTTTTGCTTATATTTTATTATGTTTGAATAATTCATTCTTGTTACTTTCTATAAGACTGTAAATATAAAAACATAAGCATACATATTATAAAACAAAGAAAACACAAGTTAATTGGAAATAGCATTAGGCTGAGATTTAGTAGGTATATAGGTACACAGCTGTTTTATATTGAATATATTTTTAAAGTAAGATTACTTATATTAAATTTAATAAAAAATGTCTTTACACAATAATTTAAACTAAGTAAATACAAAACATAGATTATCTACAGGAAACCAAAAATACGCCCGTCTAGACTCTAAATTTCTGAATATTTTTTATTTATTTCGTAATTTTATGTTAGCCAGTTTTAATTCAATTCCAATTTCATATATAAATAATGAAACAGACTATCTACGTTTCAAAAAAATATATACTACTTATACTAAAAGATGTCTTGTTTTATAAATAATATAATACAATATAAGTTGCTACTTGTATTATCATTAACAAACAATGTGCACATAATATTATGTATCAATATTTTTATACATAAAACACGTTGATTTACGTCGACTATTATTACTACTTTTATTAAAAATGCTACCTACGTAACCACAAACTATTATATCATTTATATCAAATTGAGCTTAAATATTGGGACCATACCTAAATAAGATTTCATACAAATAAGAAGGATTTCAAGTTATACACATTTATATTTTTATAAAAATTAATGTTTTTTTAAAATAAATATAAAAAAATATTTAAACTATAAATTAGTCAAAAATGTGTATGATTAAAAATAGAAACCTTAATAAACTAAATTTTAATAATAAATATAACCATAAAATATAATGTAATAATAAGATGTGGTCATGATTCACATTTCATAACATTTTTTTACAATTGTAAGTTTATTGTTGACTTAAAAAAAACATATAAATTAATAAAGTTGAAGTCTTAAATTATCAAAAAAAAATTCTCAAATTGCGAGCTTCGTATTTTTTTCACTAGGTGCCTCTGCTGATATAAGCATCCCCCTTAAGCGTCGGTCTATAGCGTCGTGGGTCCCAGGTTCGAATCCTGGGTGTGGCAAGTACACATATTGTTTTTCAATTTGTGTATGAGTCAGAGTATGGGCCTAATACGTTAAGCAAGTGGCTGACATCCATTTCTCGTAAAAGACAAAATCTGTTAATACAAACCTCCAGTCTGCGGAGGCCCATATGATCCTATTAGGATCAGACATGGTTGGAAAATAAAACACTGAAGCGTATTCAAAGTTGGTTCCTCTAAGCCTAAGCCAATCCGTTCCTTTCTATACCCGATTTTCATCGATGTCACTAATCAATTACTGAGTTGCTGTGAGTTACTGAGGTTTCTATGTACTGGTTCTTATGCATATGCTTTGATTGAGTTAAAATAGACAATTACTATAAAAATTATAAAATATTATTCAAATTTTCTTGTTAGCTGTATTAGGCGATTTTTTTCGCTGAAGTAATAACATTGGTCTTTGTAGCAACCTAATAGCTGGAATTGCTGACTTGAGCAACTCTTTTCTTTCAATACGTATTGCAGGACCTGTGTTTTACATCTTGCACATAATATCCACTACATGAAAATATTGATCGGGTAACAGGTCTAGCACTCATAAAGCTTGTCAGTGAAGCTTCCAAGCTCAGTAAAAATATTCTGGTTTAATATTTAGGTGTCACTGCAATTTTTGCCAATCGCTATTGTATGTACATTACGGAAATATAAATAAGTTTGTGTACCATTGGTGACATCCCACCAAGTGTATAATATTCGTATTACTTTGAAACTATAAGTTTCGTAATGTGTTTTCAATTAATAAGAGTATTTTTATTTTTTTAATATATACCTTGTCAGTACAGCACGCCAACAGTTGTACTACATTTGGATGAGGACGATGAGGTTGAAGAGTCTTCATTACTTGCAACTCGGATATTAAATCAATTAGTTCTTTCTCGCTTACGTTTTCCTTCAAAGTTTTCACAGCAACTGTAGATGCACCAACTTTACCTGGAAACGTAATTGAATGCTGAGTAAACAAATAAATAAATAACTTAATCGATATTTCAATTTGTAATTTCATTAATAACATAACATTATTGTGCCAGAAAAATAATTGTATGACATATAAAATCAAAATTTCCTAAACACCCACAATGGAATTTGGTAATAACGGTTGTCTATAAATAAAGGAAACGGGTATTTTGTATCACAAATCTTTATTTTTTAATAACTGTGTATTAAAACTACTGTCTGTTTATTACTACTGAAATTTCAACCATAAACATTATTTTTTCAATCTTCTTCATGCAAAAAAAATAAGTCCGAATTTCGCGTTATCTCAATAATTGTGTTATATAATAAGATAACAATTATTGTAAAATCTCTTTTTGACCGGCTATTGATTGTTGTTTGAACCTGTTGATTATTTTATCTACTAAGCTCTAAATCAATTATCACAAATGTCTCAATGATAGCAAAACATTGTCACATCGTGAACTCGTTATTTTCAATTTAACACAAATTATATTCATAACATTGTATTTGTATTTTAAATCAGTCAAGAAATTAACCAAATAATAAGGGCGGACGTGCTCAGCGTGGGTCAAAATGGAGCTTTTATTCTATTTTCAAAGCATTATCATGGACATTCCTTGAACGTTGTAGATAATCTATTTATATAATTTTGAAGCCTTATTATCCTTTATATTTATTTTGAACATTTGATGACTGCATAAAGTATTTTTATTACATAAAATAGTATTCTTTTAGACCTCTCGCTCTATTTTTTTTAGAATATAGTCATATTTCAGTATATAAATGTGCAGTGGTGTTTTTTACATTTATTAATTTTTAAACGCATTTATAAAACCATCAGTATAATTTATGTCGACATTATTATAGTGAAATATTTACGATAAAAAATTATATTGATAATCTCTGTGATCCCAAATTGGACAAGAATTAGGTAATTTATTATTCAAAAAATGGGCAAGATTAACACATTTGAAGATACTTCTAAAGATATTAATTATAAGCTATATCTTTGACCATTCAAATGTGATAAACATCTTACGAATAATGATTGCTGTATAATAATTATTGACCTAAGAATAAGGTAGTGTTTCTTTTAAATACGCCATTTTTTTTGGCATTCCCCAGTGGTTAAGCTACAACATACGGCCGTAGCCATAAATCAACAAACTAAAACTAAAGTAGGGAGTAATATCATGATAACGCGCGTGTTTAAACATGTACCGTTTAAAAAAAATCTGGTTAGGTACATGTTCAAACACACGCGTTAATAATGTGTTATTTTTTGACGTGAGGGGTGCATATTTTTTGATACAACAATTTGAAAAGTAACATTTTAATTAGTCTCGAATCTGATAGGTAGGTACGTAAACATTTTATTTTTTAATATCATTCAATCAATTACATCACTACCTATCTCTCGCTACGAACTATTGCACAACTTATTTCGGTCATCATATTATTTGGCTTTTCAACTACTGTTCTTTTTCTTCAGTTTTTCATTGCCACCGACCGTTGTTTTTGAGTACAGTTATATGACTTTTTCCAATTTTTTTAATTTTCTAAAAATATTTCCACCCAAAAGCCATGCTTTTGGTTAATTACGAAATTTCTTCAATACACAAAGTTGGCGTTTTCTAAAAATAGTTATATAAAATATTTTTTTAAACTCGTAATTCGTTTGCACGTTGGATAGCTGTGTATTAAATTTTAACGCGTAACAATTACGAAAAATGCTTTTATGAATTATTTTTAAAAAATACGTTGGTTTTTAAGAGAAAAAGTAAGTATGACACAATGAGGTATACGAAAAAGTTTCAACAAGAAATACGTTGTATAATATACATTTTTTTACTTTTGACTTTTCTATTATTAACAGAAAGTTCGTTTGATTTGGTCACGCAGAAGTTTGACAAAAAATTTTATGGACATAAAATAAGTACGTGTTCCTAGATAGTAAAAACAAGCATTTGTTTGTGGTAACAAATGTGAAAATATTTTCAAATGTTTTCTAAAAGAAAATAACAAGAAATTATTACGAGCTGTGAAAAATTTTCCATGTAGGTACCTACACACTTATTTTTGCAAAGCTTTCATTCAACGGATAATAAATATTATTACAAACACGAGCTGACACGCTGTCAACAATATGCTATAAGGTCTTTGCATATTATTTTAGAATTTTAAAAGGATTATAAAATATTTTTTAATGTATCAATAATAATTATTCTTGTATTTTAGTTAGGTACTTTAGTTCAATATATTTATTTAATACAACTTTATTGATTCAACTAGTGTTTAAGGAGTAGAATTCCACTATAAATATAATAAAACCTTACTTTGTGAAACATTAAAAATAAAATAAAAACTAAGCAAATATTCTAAAATTACCTAAGATATTATTTTACATAAATAACTTAATATAGCATCACTTCACAGCATTAACCACCACTATCTTGTGTAATAAATCTTTGTACCAAATTATTTATAAGTAAGTACGTATACCTACTACGAAAAAGGATAAAACCATTTGATTAGTTTCTTGTTGTTTGCCTGATTAATAATTTATTTATATTTATTTATAATATTAACTCATAACAATATGTTAATATCAGTCTATTACATTATTTATTTTACTATCCAGTATAAGGGCTTGTTTCAGGTAATTATAGTTGCTTTACTAAATTTTACAAACAGTTATATACAAATCTTCTTCTTTCGACCATGTCCGATCCTAATAGGATAATATGGGCCTCCACAGAGTAGAGGTTTGTATTGACAGATTTTGTTTTTTTACGAAAAATGGATGTCAGCTACTTGCTCAACCTATTAGGTCCATACCCTGACACCAGGGAACTCAGAAATAATGGGAACTGAAATACCCAACCGGTAAGGCTACGCAAACAACCGATCTCGAGTAAGGTAAACTTAAAACGCGTGTTCAGAAAACGTCACTCTAAGCTTGTGCGTCGGCCTGACAACTGCTTTCGGTTTTATATTCATTTAAAATTGAAAATGGCAATCTGTTCAGTAAAAGGTTGTAGTAATGATACAAATATGGAAAATAAAACAAATAGTGCAACTGCATTTCACAATTAAGCATATTTTTATTGTTATTTTGAATATATATGTCAATATCGTAACATGCATTAAAATTTATTTTACGCTTGGAATTTGACATTACGCGCACACAATATTAGATGTATTTGGAAAGTGCTACGCACACCATCGGATGTATATAATACGTGTGTTTTGTTTCAATAACAGGGCCGCATTTCAGACAGGAAATATTAGATAATATTTATAACTGTTTTCGTTTATCATTATGATTTATACAGTTGCATATGCAATATGCATAGGTAAATGTGCATTTATTTACTGTCAATATTCATTTTAATCATAAAATGAAGAGATAAACACAAATTACATAGTACAAAGTTTAAGGATTTCAAATAATTAATGATAGATATTATAGTATTGACTGTTGGCATAATAAATTTCCACGAGACCAAGTACGGCGTACGACTTGGACAACAGCAATTGGTCGTTCGAATTGGAAGCCATCAAATTTCCATATCGTCTGTTCGGTACATTTTGACGATGCGTCATTTATATATATTAAGAGCGGTCTGAGGAGGGTAACTAGCACGGCGATTCCGTCAGTTGCGGAGAATTCTTCGCAGTCGTCAGACTCAACGGTAAATAAATATAAATAACACCAATATAGCATGTAATAGGTATATTGAAATAATTTAAACATTTTTATCAATATCTACTTACCTATGTAATATTTCAGAATGTCTTCAATACCGAACACACCCCAATCAAAAAGCTGAAAATGACTTGTTTCCGATCGCCAACTAAAAAAGATGATGCCCTGGTTTCGGAATTTGAAACTCCGCGTAAAAGGCAGCTGAGGAAACAGGTTGAAAAATTTAAAAAACTGGCAGAAGCGAGAAGAAAAATATTAATTACATCTAATCAGAGAGTTCGACGGTATATGAACTAAAGAGACAAACAGCGAAAATAGCTTGTGAAAGCTTTTTCAAAAACGTCGCGTCGTAACAAATAATCAGCAACTCAGTCTTACACTCAAGTAGTAAAATCGCCTGCCTAAATTACTTTATTAATTACTTACTCTTTAAATGGTTTACTTTTATTGTTATTGATATAGTGTGCGTCAAATTCTATAGAATAAATAATAGCGCGGCAGTCTTTAAGGATTACGCGTGGCTCAGATATGCCACGGCAAATCTATACAGCTGTGGGATATCGACAACTGCCTTTGGTTTTTTGCTTAATCCCCTAAATGGAGTAGGTACTTGTCTTGTCTTGCCCGTAAATAATTTTGTTTGTATAAAAATATATTGTAAATATGTCAATGAGCAAACTAACCGCTAACTGGATAGTAAGTAATTTTCCTCTGGTTAATAATAATTGGAAGCCCTTCTTGGGTCCCATCATTTTTGTTAATTAGATTGATTTTTTCAACCCACACCATTAATAAAATGTGTATTTGATGGATGACAGTAAGTTAGGTATAAGATAAAAATGTATACTTTCTGTTAATATATTATTATAAATGCGATTAATGTTATACCTATTTAGAATTACCTGTTGTTTGTAAATATTGCTGTACTTATCTTGTTAATACCTAATCTTATATATTATGTGACGTATAAGTTTAATGAGATTTTTATAATTATATTTAATATTTTTCATAATTATTCTGTAAAATGTGTTATTTATGTTCATTCATTTCATATAAATATACTTTCTACAAAATCCAGTTAATATCCTTTTTTCGATTTCTAGAAAGTATATTCCTAACTAATTGTGTGTGAAAGTGTAAGTTAAATTAATAATTATGTTTGTTAATTTAAAAAATGCGTCAAAACACCAATATTAGTAATATGTATTTATAATATGTTTCGTATGAAATGTTTCTAATGAAAAGTAGTCATCAATTAATAATGCGGCTCTGTGCGTGATTCGAAGGTCATTTTTTGTGCGCCCACTTATTTACTCACACTTATATAATCCTGCTTCAGTTTGAAACGTTTCCAGGATAGGGGATGAGAGTTCTATTTATTTTTCTTTTCTGTGTCTGACACACACAAATTGAAAAACAGTATGTGTACTTGCAAGTACCACAATATTAAAACAGGAAATACACGATGATAGGTAATAATAGTTATATATAATGGTCGTTCCAGACAACTCAAAATTTCTAGCATTGATTCCTAACTGCATACTGAGGAACCCTTGGGTTCCGCAAGTAGTACCAGATGCATCACGATAATTTGCATTAACTTTTTGATAATACTTGTACAAACAATTCATGTAATATACTGATATTAAATACTTTGTTTACAAGTAACAGTTTAAGATAGCCTTGCAAAAATAAAATACATAATGAAATTACTTTACATAAAATTTTACGCTATCGGGCGGCAATTTTAGTTTGCGTATGAGTATGTGGTTCTTTGCTTATGTAGGTATATCACCGGTTACAAATTTACACAATTTTTTTTAAATTTATTTCTTTGGATCGAGTCATCTAGCTATATTGTGTTTCTTTAGATTATGCCAAATGCTCTGAGGGTTACGCCAACCAAAAAAACTTAAAAAAAAGCTTTAGATTGTCAAGAAATATGAACTACTGCGAATATATTAATTATTGCAGATACCAGTTTATTAAACAATGATAAAATTGTAATACATTCCAAAAACGTAGGCATGCAATTAGTGATTCCCAGGAGTTAAACATATTTCAGTATGGAAAATTCAGACAAATGAAATGGCACCGGACAGCACTAGTAAAGTAAGTTGATTTATTTGTAATTAGGTAGAACGCAGAGGACTAAATTGGTACAAACCATTGGTCAGAATCCGATGGTATCCACAACCATCTAGTTTTTTTCTAATGGGTACGTGGGTGTTCTGCGAAAAAGCACTAAGTCAAAATTTTGCTAGAACAGATTTTTGACTAATATAGTTTTAATATTTTTTATATTTATTTTAAAAACATCAATTTTTATAAAAATATATATGTGTATAACTTGAAATCCTTTGAAATTTTAAATTATCAAAAAATGTCTCAAATTGCAATCTTCGTATTTTTCCGCTAAATGTCTCTGCTGGCATAAGCATCACCTTAAAATGCTTAAACCAAGCTTAAACCAAGCTTAATTACCCGAATAGCTGCAAATAAGATATTAGATAAAGAATTTTGTCTTTTGAAGAAGAAAAACTACCATGAGTCGCCTCACTAAGATATTATGGAAAACGGCAGCATCCCAAAATGTGAATCATGGTCTTTTTTTCTGGGAATTGGACTTTCAGAAACTCGGATAGTGTGTTGCTAGTTGATGATGCTCAGCATTCTATTGACTGATATGGTTATTTGTGTACATAATATGGAAAAGCTTTTCACCAAATTGCTAATAGGTACCTCTTAAGGCCATTGGACCCGTTTTTTCCTGTCTTCTCGGAATCGCGGAAATGATAAGCATGTTTAAAACGAATTGATACACAATAAACTCTTTATTTATTTAAAATCTAATAAATAGTATTCAACTAAAACGTTCTGTGTCATTAAAATTTTTCGAATCGCTTTACTTTTAAAATAAATGACAAATAGTAAGTCCTGTTTTCGAAATTGGTCAAAACGACTGTCACGCCACAATGAATGTTGAACTTAATAATAGTTTTTCAGGTATATATTGTATGAGAGAAATGGGCAAAACAATACATTTCATTGATTAACTCAAGTACTTTTTTTAATTTCAGAAAAATAAAGATTTTAAAGCCATTTTAGTTTGAGTATACATCAGCCAATTTTGAATGATTTTTTCTCACAAAATAATATATACTGCACAATAAAAATATTTTTTTATTATAATATAACATTTCCGTAATACTATAAATAATAATTTATAATAAAAAAATAAATAAAACCCCATAAATTCGGTACAATTAGTGACGCTATTACCAAAACACGTCGTACATTTTCATGTATTTAACCTGTTTTCAGACAATTTAGAAATATAATTATTTTGCAAAATTAACAAAAAGAGACCATTTGATCGATTAATCCATACAGTTTTTCTAATTTCTTATTTCTAACGTTAGTACATGGTTACGTACGATCTGGAATATCAACGGGTAAGGACGTCTTTTATTTCCCAAAATTTAGTCCGAAGCAATATTATTTGACTCATGGAAAAATGACCTCTACTCTCTTTGCAGTAACAATCAAATTGGCAAGTCGCAATTATTTGTATCGTTCTATTCCGAACACAGGACGCATGCCAGGTGTTATAATTTGTGTTGACTAAAATATCAAACATCATTATAGTACCACTGAATGTCAAACTGAAAAAAATGTAGTTTTATTATATTTATTATCTTGTAATTGAAATGGTTGCAGCATGTGAGATATTGTAAGATAATTGAATCTAACAACCACGATGGCTACAAGGAAGTACTGAAGGTATTCGTTCGGTGACCCATTTATAAAAAAAAAATATTTTGGTCTTGAGCAGTTTAGATAAAATATAGGTGGACTTTAATTGTTTTGATAAATATGTACCTACTTGGTTAGGCTTTAAGCGATTTGAAAAACTTTGCATGTACTTAACCTTTTCAATACCGGCAAAAAATAAATAGAAAACCCTCCCACACCGGCATGATTTCAGAAAAATCTTTCAATACATAGTGTTGTACTGAAATGATTACAAAAGATATATTTATGAAGACATTGGAATAAAACTCAGATTTTTTGACAATGCAATCAATATTTATTTATTGTGTGGTATTTTTGCCAGCATGATCCTTTGTGAAGAGGCACATTGCACTCTTGATAAAGGTATCTGGTCTCTCCTCGCCTCTTATGCGCAGCACATACTTGGCAGACTCGCGATGGATACTGTTTTTTTGCAATCTGTGGAATCACCTTCAGAGTATGTCTGCACATTATTCCAGACAATCTATTATTGCGGGTGAATTCATTTAATTCGGGATTCGGAGTATCCGAACTGTCTCCAAGTGTCTCCAACTCTCGCCAACTGTCTGCAACTATCTCCAACTCTCGCTAACTGTCTCCAACTCTCGCCAAATGTCTCCAACTGAGTAAAACTGTCTTCAACTCTCTCCAACTTTCGTCACCTGTCTCCAACTGTCTCCAACTCTCGCCATCTGTCTCCAACTGTTTAAAACTATTTCCAACTATCTTCAACTGTCTCCAACTGTCCCCAACTCTCGCCAACTGTCTCCAAATGTTTCCAACTGTCTTCAATTGTCTCCAATTGTCTAAAACTGTCTCCAACTCTCGTCAACTGTCTTTAACTCTCGCCAACTATCTCCAACTATCTCCAACTGTCTGCAACTGTCTCCAACTCTCGCCAACTGTCTTCAACTGTCCCCAACTCTCGCCAACTGTTTCCAAATGTTTCAAACTGTCTTCAACTGTCTGAAATTGTCTAAAACTGTCTCCAACTGTCTTCAACTGTCTCCAACTGTCCCCAACTCTCGCCAACTGTCTCCAACTGTCTGCAACTGTCTTCAACTGTCTCCAACTGTCCCCAACTCTCGCCAACTATCTCCAAATGTTTCCAACTGTCTTCAACTGTCTCCAATTGTCTAAAACTGTCTCCAGCTGTCTTCAACTCTCGTCAACTGTCTCCAACTCTCGCCAACTGTTTCCAAATGTTTCCAACTGTCTTCAACTGTCTCCAACTCACGTTAACTGTCTCCAACTCTTGCCAACTGTCTCCAACTGTCCCCAACTCTCGCCAGCTGTCTCCAACTTTCGCTAACTGTCTCCAATATCTCCGATTCGGAATTCTCCGAATTTTTCAGAAAACAAAATTTTTCAAAAAATTCTATAGATAGCTGAAAATATTAAATTAATTACGGCCAGGAAAAAAACCGGAAATTTCCGGGTCCAGTATTAAAAGAAATAAACATTAATCACGGAAATTTCCGGGTCCGGTATGATAAGGGTTAATACAGTTTTTATGTACCTGGGTGGCCATGTTTTGTTATTTTCAAAGGGACGTACGTATCCAGGAGTATGTTTATTGGCATTATCAAAATGCGTTTTTTAAAGTAAATTAGTAAATTTAAGTAGTAATTTAAGTAATTAGTAAAAAAAAGTAAATTTAATTTAAAGTAAAATACGTTTTCGAATGCTGTCATCGTAATGGCCACTGAAACATGTGTCACAATTTTATTAATCGTTAAAATAATAATAAAAAAAGTCTTTTGGGGCACAAAATCACGTATATGTTTTATGATATATGTATTTTTCAGATGGTTTGTGGTAAAATCTTTTTTTTCATACTGCCACAATTCAACTATTCATAATTAATTGTTTGTTAAATTTTTCATAGTGATCTTTGACTTAATAGGTAGGTGATAAAGTTTTTACCTTACTTTATTGTATTAATTTATTGTTAAGTGAGAATTAGCTGCTTTCGTTGTCAGTGTGTATTTGATGAGTGCGCATAGTGCCTGACGATGTCGAAAGGCAAAACCAGGATCGCATAAAACGACTCAAATGAAATAGTACAAAACTTAAATCCATTAGAATTTAATATTTTAATGTCGAGTTGAATTGAATGGAATCACCTTAGGCATTTATTAGTAATTATTTAACACAAGTAAAAAATATAATGAGGTAAGAACCTAGTTCATTGAATAATAAAAACAATATTACTCTTAACATCACAACTGACAAGATTTATATGAATTGTATATTGCCTGAACTCGTTGATCCTAGACTAACACGGTTGATGGATATAAGAAACCCTCAATATAATAATTATATTAGATGCTATCAATAGAGAAGAAAAAAAATTTAAAAAATAATAATTTATAATAGTTATTCTAATACATTACATACCGTTAAGCCTGTACACTAATTAAAGAACCAATTATCAATTTTCTATACACTAATGCTCCGAAATCCTCCGCGGCGACCAAAACCTACTGCCGTCAAATACACGTTATTATAATAATGGTTTCTTAAATCTTGATTGTTGCGTACTAAATTTTAAAAAAATTGTGCCTCGACAAATATTCATTGAATTGCTTTCTTTTATGAGTCATGTTTTTATAATTCAATAAAAACGCAATAATAACAGACATCTTTTATGCCATCTTGTGAATGTTTTAAACTTATAATTTGTAATGTTAGCTCATGAAAAAATGAATAACTTTTGTATTCATACACACCGATATATATAAATAATATACCAATTTGAAACACCTCAGAAACATACATAAGTATTAGATTTTTTTTTGAAAAATATTTGGACTGAATTTGAACCTACAATATGATAGGTTCAAGAAAAGGTGTCACTTCACAAATTCAGCATATCAATAATATGAGGTTTTTATTTGGAGGTCTACTATTTTTATTATTATAATTTATTCTACCTACCACAAAAATGTTTATAAAATATGTTAGAAAAAAAAATATTATTAATTCAACACTTTTAAAACCTCTGATTTCGTATCTACTCCCGGAGACGCCGAGCGAAGCATTTTTGTTTTTTTGCTTTGATATGCGCTGAAGCTTATGGCTAATTGTTGAGGCGCTTACGTCAAATTTGATTCTTACGAATGAACCTACACTCAAATAATTCGTTTATTCTTTCATCGGCCGTATTGCTAAAATAAATATGGGCAGTGTATTACTGGTAATGTTAAAATAATGAGCTCAAAAGATCGTGCGCTCACGTGTAATCGCAAGAGGATTTTGCTGCGGCCACCAGTGCTTTATAGAATAATATTTCAAAAATTTATTTATAAAATTATGAAATTGGTCGCATACATATGACTTGTCTTAAATTTCTTTCCACACTCAAATGATCCATAATGTGTTTTTATGATGAGGTGATGTGTGAAATAGTCCGTTTCTGACTTCTGCTGGTATACAATTTCACGCATTTGTTTTTTGTATCAGAATTGTGTCAGAAGTTGAAAATTACTGTGAAATTGTTCTATTTTATCATCTTTTAGCGATTTCGTAGATAAAATTACGAACACAACCTCTAAATTAAAATTAAGCCTAAAATAATAGTGTCTTCAATCTCTGAATCTGGATGAATCAAAGATGAATTGAATTTTTTTAAACTCTTTATTTCGTAACTTCGCCTTTTCAGATGATGCCAAATGAAAACTTCATAGGACTATAAAACGAGATTAATATCATTTTCAGTATTTAATTATATAACTGGGCTAACGTTAAATATTCGTTATTGGAAATGAGTCATGACCAAGTACTTAAAAACCATTTTAATAATACCACGGTTGAAAAATTATCGTCGAAGTTATACGTTGACCAAGAATCAAGTCAATTCAATGAATGTGCAACAATTGCTTTATAAATATTGTCGAATTTTCCTACCACTGTTTACTGTGAAAGATCATTCAGTGTAATTCTATTCATAAAAAACGAATATCGAAGCCAGTTCACAGTTGTAAACTTAGAAGCACCCATGCGGCTCGCATTGAAAAAACGGTGTATTGAGGAATTTCCACTTGCATTATTTAAATAGATATATACTAAAATGTTCAAATGTATTTTATTAATTGGACTTGCCTATAAATAAATTGATCCATTTTTTTCGTATGTAAGTAAACATCACAACAAAAGTGAAATTTGGTGCGGCCACCAGAAATTTTCATAGAACTGTAAATGTCAATTGTGCGGCCATAGTTAAATTTCACGTGACAACCACTGCTCTAGAGTCAAGATGGTGCAGCATCATTAAGAGAGCGACTAAATTAAATAAACAAATCAGCACACGATTGCTCCACATTAAAATTATTTGTTGTCAATGCCTATGAGTCCTATGACTCTTTTGTTGTCAATGCCTATGCCTATGACTCAGTAATGAAACAAAGACATGAAACATAATTAAGTTTTAGTACCAGAGCCGTAACAGGAGCATCAAAAATCCGAAGAGTTCAGGAAGAAATGACGGAGGCTCTTTAAAATTGTTTTAACTAATCAATACACACATAAATTAATAATATTTTATATATGAAATATTAATTCTAATGTTAACTCATAATAAAAAATTGATAAAAAAGAAATAAGCTCAAATGATTATAATTGCTTTATTCTTTTTTGTCTACAACCTGTAATTTTATAAATGGTCTACACTATAATATAATCGTCCTATTAGCTTATAATATTAGGTATATTAATGTATTTTATGTAACTAAAAACATTGGTTTCACATATTTTAAGCATGCAATCATATTGTGCTGAGTGAAATAATATTAATACACTTTTTATTGGTCCAATACTTTAATAGTACATAATATTATTATTCTTGAATCTCTTAGGACGTAACATACTAAATTCTTATCTAAGCGACACTTTTAACACTTTTGTATATGAAAAAACATTACTAATGAGATAAGCGAATAAACAGAGTGCCAAAGTGGGCCAAAGGCATAGATATATTATTCGAAATAAAATAAGGCACCAGTTGCAAAGTCAGTTAAATTCAAAAAGTCTTATTTACAATAATCGCTTAAAATATTATTTATTAAGCAATAATAATTATAACTGTAAATATCGAAATAGAAGAAATTCAATTTATGGGCGATTATCCGCTCATATTAATTTAAATAATAAAGGTACCTACCGAATATAAATAAAATATATAAATTTCATTAAGGGCATATAATTAAAATCAGGGTTCATATATTATATTGAAAATATTGTCATAGTACCTACTATCGAAACTGAGAAGGACTCGAATTAAATAATCAAGATTTTCAACAAATATGCGTGTGATATGTCAATTCATTAATATTGGCCATCATCTTCGGATCAATGTATTTAAAAAATATTGGATTACCGTGAGGTTCGATAGTTTTAAAACAAAACAGAACGATGTCGAAATCGATGATTGTTAATTCAAGTAAGTATAGAGAGCCATGTTAATTCAAGTACCTAAGTATAGAGAGCCATGTTAATTCAAGTACCTAAGTATAGAGAGCCATGTTAATTCAAGTACCTAAGTATAGAGAGCCATGTTAATTCAAGTACCTAAGTATAGAGAGCCATGTTAATTCAAGTACCTAAGTATAGAGAGCCATGTTCTAGTATATAGTATAGTAACTAGGACTAAATAAAAATATAAAAATGATCAATACATTATTAGAACAATCCGAAGATGACAGCCGGTTTGGTGTATTTGAAAATAATTAAATATACTTGCCCAAAACATTGACAATAATAATTTATTCTCATCAGAAGAAAATATACCCAACATCTGAATAGAATAGACCCATATCTGCTGGGACTCAAAACAGTACGTCGAATTTGTTGATAATTTGTTTTGTTTGGCATTCACAAAACATAATAATAATAATAGGTATGTAGGCAGACACACTGCAGGGTTTATTTGAAACGCATCCGTCAGTCGCGCAGGTACCTATAATAATAATCCCAAAATTTACCTACCTACTTGGGTCATTGAAATTTATTTTGTCATGTCATTGGCTTAATATGTCATTGCTGGCTGCCATCAATGCTGGCTGAATTGGCTCGGACAGGGAACTCAGAAATATTTTTTTTTCTGTGGTCTCGGACCATCGCAAACATGCAATGTTTTGATTTGTGACTAGGTATAAATATGCCAGTCGAGATTATTTTTGGTAGGTAAATACTTCTGATTACTTATACAAATATTAGAAACTGGTTAAGTAAAACCAAATAAGGGCTGATCTAATTAATTAAATCTGAATATGTATATCCTAAATTAATTTTGACATTATGTCAATAATTTTTAACAAAGTTACAAACATTGTGTCAATTTTATTTTCGATGAATATATATTAAGTATGTTAATTACTTATTAACACATTGACTGCTGACTAGATCATTGCTTTTTAATTACCACATTTAAATAGTATGCTAATTATATCGATTGGCCACCTAATCGTTATGCGCTAGGTGCGTATTTAGTGTCCAAGTTGATATGCCTACCCAGGGTTTAAAACGGGAAAATCCCGAAGGCCGAAATCCCGAATGCTGAAATGGTATGCCAGATTTAATCAAGCTACAGTTAAAGTTTTTTTTGATAAACTTCAGACATCTATGGATATGCATAACATTAACGATCTCGAAGAAGATCCCTCATCTACGAATTCAGAACTATCGGGAGTTGAAGAAACGGCACATATTCTGCCAGTACACAATAACATTAATTCAACAGAAATAGTTGCTATGTTGGAGCCAGTTGTGGAGTCTAGTAAAGATCAAACTAATGTTCACCAGAACCAACTCCAGGCACCAGTGTTGAGTTTCACTTAGGTGATATAATATCTCCAGGCGCTAAAAATATAGTACAAAAATTACGAGAAATAAGTCGTAAAACACAACGCACAACGGAATTGACATCATCACCGTCAAGACACCGAAACAAAAGGCGAAAAAGTTAAAAAAGACTTCAAATCAAAAATGCAATAAAGATATTGAGAAATGGTTTTGCAAAATCTGCCTCCAGTGTTCTGTAGAAGATATGATACAATGCCTAATGTGTCAAGCCTGGATCCACGAAGTCTGCGCTTGCGTTAGTAAACGTGTAAAAATATATCTGTCCTTTATGCAAAACATAAATAATAATTATCTACATGTATTATTAATGCAATTATAATATACGATACCTTACATTATTAAAATGTGCTTTTGTTTCATTTTTATAAAATATTATTATAAAGTACCTTGATTGGACCACGTGTGTAAATTATTATTATTTTTTCAAAGCCCAATGATGGAAACCTAGTAGTCCAATCAAGGAGCATGAGGTCCAAAGACGGCAACAAACAAAAATTTTGTTTTCCTGTTAAATCTCGAAAATGGTTCATTTTATTGGACTGATGATAAGTGTATACATAATAAAGTAAATAATACATTGAAATGAACAATTTGCTTATTTTATCAGTAATATTTGATGAATTACCCCATCACAAAGTTAAGTGGTCCAATCATAGCAATCTTACCCTAATTTAATAATGAATTATAATGAATTTCTATGCGTCTCCCCCTTAAAATACAGATTTCCCGCTAGTAGTGTAATAGGTCTCTTGAGAGGGCCTTTATTTTTCCTTTTGTAGCACAACTTGTGTCGACCCGCTTGAATAGAGTTATTTTCGAAAAATGAGGGTATCAGAGCTACATTATCCAAATTCAATTTAACAAATTGCCAAAACAGCGTCCGTATAAAAAGTAGATAGTATTTCTTGGAAAATTAACCTGAATCTCTGATTAGGTAGCTATTCACGAACTCGTTAGGTGTGCAAACGGTATTATTTATACAAATAAATTGCAATAAGAAGGTTAAAAAAATATATACATATCTGTATAATATATAGATATCCAACATGTTACAAAACCAAATGTCATTTGGATCAAATATTTTATCAAATGTTCGTAAATGTTCGGATAGAAAATATTCGGAAACAATTTTGTTATAGTTTTCTTAAACTTTCTATACATTATTCAATATTCAGATGCGATTTATTCTGCTGCGTACGAATTACATAGGGTAAATTTAATTATTTTTACTGTTATTATTTCCGACTGCTCTTACTTGAAATCTATTTCATCGATTTCTCCCACTCGGTGTCGCTCTAACTACGTCATATTTTCTGTTAAAAATATCAAATTTCAAGCGTATGTTTATAGGTATTAGTAGTTTCAATTAGATTAGATTGTCTTACATTCTATAATACTTTTTATATACTGGTTACTTATAATTATAAAGCATCAGTCCATTAAAATGTACAATAGTTTAACGAACATAATATTATTATAGTTGTGTTTTCAAAAATATTTTATCAATTGCATTAATTTTGTTTTCTCAAATCGCTCATTAATACATCACAGTTAACAGAGTAAATCACTGGCATTTAATTAAAAAAAGTGTTCAAATCTCCAATATGCAGAAATATTTATTTAAGCATAACCTATGGAATGCAACATTTGTCTGCTTTAAAACTATTCTCATTCTACGAAATTATGAAAAGCGTTATGGAAAACCTGTTGTAATAAATGTTAAGTATTTAAAATGTTACATGGTTATAATATTACATTTTAAATATTGTTATATTTAAAATACCGACGCAAACACAGTAATATGCAATATTTAGTTAGACAAAAATTAATATTATATTCTCATTAAATTTGTACAATAACCTCATAGTGCTTGGTATAATATTTATTACATAATACTATATTCCGAATGTAATGGAAAAGGTAATTAACATGCAGGTTAATTATTATTATAATACAATAATAGTGTGCTGTAACAATCCAATAATAATATATAATAATATTGTATTATAATCGAGATGTATAAGTTCCATTTTGACATCATCGGTGTATTATTAGATAAAAATGAATTGATCAATATGCACAAATAGTTTAAGTTAAAAACTATATTACCATTTTTTTCTTAAACTGAAAGCGTCTGTATACATGCATGGATTTACTGGCACCAATAGTTTGTAAATTCAACTTTCGCGATATTAACTCTTTACGTGTTAAAGTGCCGACTGTTTCGCCAATTTTGGAGATTTTATGAACCGGAACGGCGCTCCGTTCCATTTAGAACCCTGCACGCACCCTATCTATCGCAAAGATTAGGGGCAATATGATATTCTATACTGTAGTCTTTCCCAAATGGTATTACGTGGAACCCTGATGATATGCGAGGTAGAATTAGAGGTATTTTATGTGTTCTTAGCGATTTTTTGTATTTTTAAATATTTCTTGAATTATTGGAGTTGTTATGGGTTGGAATTATTAAAAGATATTATTAATTGTATTTAATGTTGTCCTTTATTTCCGGTTAATAACACAAAATCACATAACATATTATTACTGGTATACTAATATAAGGTTGAATATTACTAGGTACAATATGTGTTTTCTGTTGGAAGTCCGACTGAAGAGTGTTTTATATATTGGAATACTACTAGAAAGGAACAATAAAGATGATGCAACAAACTTACGAAATGAACAAGATTTAACATGTAAAAGAAACAATGAACTCATTTCAGCCGGTCGAATTCGACTGGCTGACTCACTAACAGTTACAATTTTGAATGGCACATAACAGAGAGTTTCTTTGCATAATAATACTATGAAACACTGATCACGACCCCCTATTATATTAGTCAAGTAACATGTGACCGTACGTCATATTAGATATAAAGCCATTTTCATAAGTCAAGAAATACACTAAAAATATTTAAAAAAAATATTTTTTTATACTCGAATATTTAACTATATCAATCATCATAGCCACATATTTTTAATTGAAAATATGTGGGGTGTGTTTATCTCAATTAACTGGTCGAATCGTCATACCGGGCACCCTTTAAGCCCAGGCACACAAGCCAAAGCTCTTTTAGCCTCCCCCTCCCCTCTTTGTAGGGCCATGGTGATATTAACACAATGCTTACGGGCCCTTTTAATTAATTTTGTAATTAACGTTTTAATTTGCATTTGAAAAGTAATTAGCAAAAGCACAATTTTGTGCGGCCCGTAAGCTATGGGTTAACATTATTTTGACAAGTAATGCTTGTTAGCTAATAACTCAACAAATTGATTCCTTGCTTTGTATCAAACTACATAATGTGAATTCGTGAAATGCGTACAATAGTATGTGTAATACACCAACATTAAATGAGCGTAAATGCATAAACCGAGAGCAGTTTTCAGTATTCGACGAAAAACGTTTTCTTGACACGTGTGTAAGTTTAACCCGGATTCTTCCTTACTCGAGTCGGTTACCTGCTATCGCCTTACCCGTTATGTATTTCACTTCCCATTATTTCTGAGCTCCCTGGCACTTACCCTGTAGAAAATATTACACATTCTGTAGCGTAAAATGAGACAGCGTTGGATTGATTGTGTAGGCTGGCCCAAAAATATTGAAGAAAAACATTTTATTTCTTCCCTTGTCGTTTATTGGTCGAAATGTTAGGAGCATACTCCTCCCACTATACGTACCGACGTGTAGTGGGAAGACACTAGCTTTGAAATGGCCCAGCGTAGCGCTATCAAGATAAAGATTTACTTTGCCGTTGCCGACTCAAGTAGAAAGCCAATACATTCACAACGACTGGTCCTACTTTTTCCGCCCTTTCCATTGTTGTCTAAGGATGACCTGTCATTGCCAGTCATTTTTTTATAGAGTGCTCATACTGACGCGTCTGTCGTGTTTACACAGGGAATGGTTTGATTTGAATAGATAAGTTACATGATAAAAATAATACACTAGCATTGACACACCTTCTACAAATGTAATGCATAGATCAAAATTACATATTTTTTGGAAATCGATATTACCACCGGTTTGGTACTGTTTGGTATCAGGAATATAGCGGAAAACACATTTTGAAAATAGCCGATAAACTGGATTATTTGTTAGGTTAACCTAACCAAACCTAACCTAACCTAAACTAACCCAAACTAACAAATAATCCAGTATATCGGGTATTTTAAAAATGTGTTTTCCGCTGTACTCCTGATAACCGAACAGTACCGTATATTATTTATTAATTAATTTGATTTGAGAATTTTTTATTATTCAATTTGAAACGAGAAAGGGCGAATCAATATGTCAAGCAATCTGGGATCTGATTTTGACAGCTGAACAGTGGACCACTCGTTGCTTGTGCAAAAAGATATGCTCGGGCTTTATTTATCTAAAAATGGCTTTGCCCAACGCCATCTCGGCTTTGAACGCCCACATTAAAATTACACCTACATTTGAAACAAACTCATTCTAGTAACGTGCGTTGAACAGGCAACATGCTTTACAATAATTATCAAAGAGATAATATAATGCTGTATTACAATTTTATTAAAAACCGTACCTAAATAGATATCGTGCGATCATAAAACCAATTTTTTCGTTGTTTCAAACAATGCTTTATAATATTTTCCGTCGCAATAAGTAATTAATTTTATAAATTAAATTAAAAGTGCCGTGACAAACCTAAGCATAATACACGCCGATATCTGCATTTAGTAAGTTATCTTTTAACTTAATAAAATATATTGTATTTTATTTATTGTAAGGAATCTAATCTTGATTATTTAGATAGATACGTATATTGTAAAATATCTTGTTGGGAGCCGGTATTATTTTCAAACTTTTATATTTCCTACTGTTTATTTAAATACGGGATACGATATAATAAAATCATTTCTACTCATTCGTGTTGAATTTTCCCTGCACCTGCACACTGTAATATTACATAGCTACTACTTACATCAAAGAGATTAAAAGACTGGGGAGAGGGAACACGTCATCATTTATGTACTAAAAATACGAATCGGAGAAAGACAGTTGGTAATGTTGGCATTCTGGAGCTAGTACTTCAAGTTCGTTTGGTAAAACAACATGGCGGATATAATATTGTTATATCTCGATTTTGAAAGAAGTAAGATATTTTCGTCGACATTTTAAGTAAAAAAACCATGGCCTGTTGCAGTGCAATAGGATGCAAAGCCAAGAGGAATGCCGGCGTATCTTTTCACAGGTATTTATAATAATAATATTACATTTTTCTCTACGTTTATTGACAAATAAGTGTTGTATTATATGTCATTGGTTGTATTACTATACGTTATTATTCGGTAAAAAAATGTTTATTAATGGAAGAATACAAATGAGTAACAGCATTTCGGAACAATATGCATACTATTAATTATTTATACATTGATAGTTTTTCCTAAAAGATCTTTTACAATAACAATTCACACTTTTACATCAAACGTCAAATGGTTGTTTATTGCGAAAAATCCAGGGCCGTTGCATAATATTATTTTGAACCCAAAATATACGATGTGTTTTTCAAAGTAAAAACTGTTAGTGCTAGTTAATGACATTCATTATTTGCATAGATTTTATATTTCATTTCAGAGTTAAATATATTTTTAAGAATACCAAACAAAAAATTGTATTTATATGAAGTATGTAATGGAGTATGTGTAGCAATTTTATAATGTTATATAAATTAAATTGTTTCAGATTTCCGAAAAATGAAGTTCTTCGGAAATCGTGGATTAATGCAGTCGGGCGGGAGAGCTGGGTGCCATCCAAATATTATACTTAGGAATCAATAGTTTTTCAAAATATTATTTTCTCAACGCTGACTTTCATACATTATATTTCAAATAAAACCATTTTCGTTTTAAATAATCGATTTTTTGTATGAATTCATATTATATATGCAGGGCTTCTCTGAGTGATAATAATATTATGTTAAATAGATAAAATATTGTAATTAACTATATAATCAAATGTTCAACATACCTACCTGTATTTTGTGTCTAATAGGTTTATATAACCAAGTAATTTTATATACAATATGTCAAAAACGAACCCATGTTATATTTTTATTTCATAAAATATTTTAAAAATACACATGTGGTAGGTAGGTAATATAAAAAACTTTTTTTTTGTTTGTAATTAACTGTAATTATTTGTGTTTTTGATTTAACCGTTTTATCTAAACAAAAATGCTATGTCATTTTATATAGAACAATATGTAAAAACAAGACCATATTTCTTATTCCAATATTTAACCATTTGCTATTAACTGATTTGTGTATAATTTTTCATAATATTATTGTGTTTTTTGTGTTATTAAAAATAAATTTGCATTATTTTTTCTTACCCTGAATCCTAATAAAGTTTTTATTGCGGGAACTTTTTATAATGAAAATACGTTTATCATAAATTGGTTGTAAGCTTGTGTTGATAAAAAAAATACTCAGTGGGGCGTTTTTATGTCCGAGTATGGCCCATTTGCAGCAAAGTGTACCTAATTTCAGAGAGGTAGAGCTTTCTATCAGAAAACGAGTACACACTGACATTTGTGTGCTACTTCTGGGGGAGGAGTCCAATCTCTTTGACTGACATACTATTTCAATATTAATTATGAACGTTGCCTGAAGCAAGATTCAATAAGGATAATATATTATAAGGCCCTTCACACCAAAAAGAAAAATTATTGTACATATTTTTTTTATTATCGTAATGCATATTTACACAATGAAATTGTAATAACAATGTGATATTGTGTAGCTGAATCCAGTGTAAATTTATATCCTGGAAATAATAATGAGTATCATCTCCAATATTATTGATTTAAATGCAGAAGGTTTTATAAAAGACCAGACGTGAATGGTAGATACAAAAAAACTATCAAGATGTTAAATCACAAAGTAATTTATTTAGAAGAGTTAAAATTTTACATATTCCTATTTAATGTAACTTTTACCATAAATTAATATCTTCTTCCTCTTCTTCATCCACCCTGTCACGTCCCAACATTGGGGCATAGGGCAAGCACAAGTTGGCGCCACTTTCCTCGGTCCATTGCCAACTCTTGGGGCTCCCGCCATGTCAGACCTGCAGCACGTAGGTCGCTTTTGTAGCACCGCTGCAGGGTGAGGGAGGGCCGGCCACGGCGACGGAACCCTTGAGGCTGTACCACAAGGGTACGAAGTGCCGCACACTTTGGCGGCATCCGGAATACGTAATATCATAAATTCATATCAATATAACAATTATAAAATTGTGCATAAAATAATAATTGTTAATTGCAAATCCGCTTTTATACAATAAAGGGATATTCAAGACTGAAGAGACTTATCGGTAGCACGTTAATGTAACAACACAATATCTAAACCTAGAACTTCATTAATAATAATATTTTCAATAAAAGAAGCGATTTTATATAAGTACCTACTTATCTATCTTTCCTTTAGTCCATCAACCATTAATCTGCAGTAAAAATGATATTTCTGAGCGTACTTTTGAACAATCGACAATAATTAA
Source organism: Rhyacophila brunnea (assembly GCF_057557595.1). NCBI lineage: Eukaryota > Metazoa > Arthropoda > Insecta > Trichoptera > Rhyacophilidae > Rhyacophila > Rhyacophila brunnea. Next base: position 1,093,418 of record NW_028233361.1, read on the forward strand.
CATATAATTTTATTGATCGTGGTTAAAAACAGTTCAGAAAGCAAGAGAATTTTGTTCTCGTGACTTATATAATATTCTCATTGAAACTGTTTCCTCCTCGTAATAAAAGGAGTGGTGACAATATCTGAACATTCTACCTAGTTCTTGAAATTCGTGGATTTAAATTAAGTTTGCCATGTTTTTCATCAGTTAATATTAAATTTAGGTATTTCTGTTTGAATATTTCACTATGACTCAATCTGTTACATAATTCACATTCTTTTAAAAAGTTTCGTAAGACCATAGAAATTGCAAAAAATCTTCTTCGACCATATTATATCCACCCCTTAGTCGAAGCATGTGGACACCACGCGGCGCCTCCAAGAATCCCTGTCGCTCGACAGTCTTCTTGCTCCGTTCCAGGTCAAACTAGCATCCTGTAGCTCCGCCGCATATACTTTATAGATAGTATTTAGCGGCCTTCCAGGACGCCGGAATCCGGTCGACTTGAAAAACAGAAAGCCAGGTTGAGGTTCTCTTCGGGCACCCGCAGTACATGGCCGAGCCAGGCTGCTTGGTGCGTTCTCTTATCTCGTCGTTGCTCCTTAAGTCATAGCACCGCACCGCACACCCAGTATCCGTCGCAAACATCGGTTTTCGAAGCTCAGTATACGATTGCTCTGAGCCTTCGTAAGGTACCTACCATGATTTTGCAAAAAAACATGTGTTAGTAATCTACTTGGCTTGCAACTATTTAATAGTTGAATCAGGTAAATCAACTGCTCGATTAATCCCCGTGACTCTCTTCGTGTAACTATTTATTAGATTAAACGTTTCTCAAGAATATTATCTTTATTCTATTCACACACGTTTATCATTTTTGGGAACAAAATAGCTTTTCTATTAAACAATGAAAATTCAGAAACCTTATACCTAAACATCATTATACAAACAATACGAATGATATTTCAACATATTAAAATGTTAGGTGTCATTATACCTATATTACTTCGACTCCTTTTCGATATGAGGAAATTGACTAGGTTCTAAATCTACTATTACGTGAATTTAATCTGACTGCCGTATTTTTTACCGTATGAACGTCATATGGATGTTAACAAATTTTTGTTTTTACGAAAAATGTATGCCAGCCACCTGAGCCACCTGTTATTGCAACATATGTATTTGCCAAACCCAGGATTTGAATTCGACTCTTACGATATTATAAACCGAACCTTTATCTGCTCGGCCGTGCGGATAACTTTACTCACTTTGTCATATCTTAGACAGGATGAACAGATATTAAAAAAATCGGTACAGTATTTACGCTTTTACCGGATACACTTGGGATGTAGCCCTATCATTGACCAATCATTGAGTAATAATAATAATAAATCACCATCGGGTATTCTATGAAATCTGTGAAAAAACAACCTAATCGCAACAGCAGATGTTTTTTCACAGTTTTCATGGTTCCGATGGTGATTTATTATTAGTGATCAGTAGGTAGTGTCACCAAAAGAAAAAGGAAGGCCCTGGTGCCCGACAGTTTCAAATTCCAGATCAGCGATTTAATCAAAAACACCATTGCCCCTGACGAATGTTTAGAATCTCTGACAAAGCTAAGTAAACAATAACACCCTCGACGGGCGAACAAAATTGTACCTGCCGACAGAAAAGATCACCGTTAGGTTTTGACTTGACCGAAAGATTCCCTTCGTACCCCTCCCCGCTGTCTCACCACCGAGAGGATCGTTGCAGATAAGAGCATGAGACAGTACTCATTCTCCCGCCAAAGTGGAAGCGGACATCCGGGGTTGCACTTTCGGTGTGGCCCGGGGTCTTTACGATGTAAACTGTAAAGTTGCGCTCGTTTCATTATTATAAATCAGTGAATTCCTTTCGTGTAAGCGGCCCGATAGTAATCCCTATAACCACCTAAAAACCATGTGTCGCGTCCTCGATAAAACACTTTCGCGCCGATTCGGCTAATGTGTTTAAACACGTGTTCCCATATAATGACTGTGCGATAGCTAAATCTAAGACTCCTGTGCAAGTGTAATTAATGATGTAATCCAACCAATGTCTGAAAAGTTAATGTAATTAAACGTCCCTGCGCAGGGAAATTGTCAAATCAAAGACGTGTTTTATCTTGAATTATATGTCCTGATGTCCACACAACCCTCAATCAAGGTGATACTCGTGAAGAATGCTGCCAGCATACATGTGAGTTCTCCACCCATTCTTCCCCGTATTAGTAGGTACCTACCTACTTACTGATTGGTCAATAATTTTGTCACAACGGCCAAGGACATGCCCTCTTACGCCCACTGTGTTCTTTCTTGAGAAGTTGAGGGCTGCATCCCAAGTGTTTCCGGTAAAAGCGTACTGTACCTACCAAAAAATCGTATGTGGAGCTATTCTACAAATACATCTAAATTAGTTGTATGTGAGCAAAGTTTCACATACGATCATTTCATTTCGCTTAAAATCCGCAGCGCAAGGCACATCTGATATATTCTTCACTGTCGATAATTTTGACAGATCTTTACAATACATTTATGTGAACATTAATGTCATGGTTTTTAACTAAAAACATTCGTGTTTATCAATATTTATTGATAAAATACCTTCATCCTTTTAAGAACTTGATGTAAGTATTGATGTTTTATACACTCCAAAATATCCATTAATTGAACTATTCTACAATTCAGGGGGCCGACAGTAGCCTCGGCTGCAATTTGCGAGTGATGAATCATAATGAGGGGAGAGTGGAAACAAAAACAAAGCAGAAGAAAATTTCTAAAAAATATTCGTACATGATTCATGTGTTGTGTAAATAACAGTTAAATAAAAGTGACTTCTATATTTCCCAAATAAACACACAGCATTATAACATTGATATGTTTTATTTTCTAAGTTATACCGATATGGCAGATACTCACACTTTATCATGGATTATGGGTATTTAATTGTATTGTTGTTTTCATTTAATAAAACGCATTTTTTGTACTTATTCCGCTTTTAATCAATAGATTAGGACCGGTTTCGTCCGCCTCAGAGGGACATTTTTAACCAAATACATTTTTTTAAAACAATATTTATCAAACAAAATCCAAAGCGACAGACATAGTATAACAATAGCTACATAAATAATTATCCGTGCAATAATACCTCCCAATAACAGATTAATTTAAAATTAATGAGGTTGGACATTAATATTTCATACTACATCAGGGGCATTAAACAAATTATTTTAAATATTAACAAAATTAAACAAATCGCATTTAATAACGGTTATGACTCACGTTTGATTGATCGCATTTCGGCCAACAAATCTAAAAAAATAGCTTTATTAAATGTGACCTCTGGCTTGGTCATAGATGAAGCAGCGCTCGAAATGAAAAAATTTATGAACCGGAGCGCTCAACATTTTTCTGAAGATTTTTACATAGTAGAGTTATCAAAGCATATGTGTTTTTTTCATAAAAATAAGTGTGTTAGATTTTCTATTATATGGCATATCCAGCTCAAAAGGTCAAATTATTTATTCCACGAGACGGAGCGATAATTTTACCAATTTCACGAACAGGAACGGCGCTCCGGTGCGTTCCTGTCCATTTCGAGCCCTGAGATGAAGCCAGTGTTAAAAAACGCTGGGTTAAATTATGTTTCCTAGGAAGAGTGTCTGAGGATATTTCAAGAAAAATAGATAAAAATATTTTCAATGTAACATTTTACAACACACAAAATTTGAATTCAATACTGGTGAATACTTTACTACTAAGATAGATTAGATAAACTTAGTAGATAAACAAAGTGGAATTTATCTATTAAGTTGTGACTCTTGTGATGCCAAATATTTTGGACAAATGGGACGATCTTTTAACACTAGGATCAAAGAACATTTAACCTGTGCCAAAAATGGTAATGAATCTTCATCTTTTGGAAATCATTTAAGTTTAAATAATCACTCTTTTAATATCAGTAAAAATTTAAAAATCCTGCATTTGAATGAGAAATCTATAAAATTGGATAAACAGGAAATCCTAGAAATTAGGAATATTGCCCAATTCTAATTTGTTAAATGATGAATTATATTTTGTGTCTTCTCCATTATTATACCCTATTTAATATTTGGGATTGTTATAACATAACTTTATATATGTACATTATTTATTATTTAATTTCGGACAAAACAGAACATGACAAAACAGAACACGACAAAATTATTATTATTGGACGGGTAATTATTTATTTCAATTTTAATTTCAATTTAAATTTATTTTACATATTGTGGACATAACAAATTATAAGCTTAAAACGTTCACAACATGACATTTAGAAACAAAGAAATATTATTAAAACAGTATTATGTAATACTGTAATTATGCAATATTAAGTTATTCTACAGTATAAATGTGTAAATACAAAAATATGAAGTATATAGGTACAAGGAAGTACCCCGGATGAGGTAAGCAGACCCTTTTTTAAGAATTTATAAAATAACGTCCACCTATACTCATTCTCACGTAGATGGAATATATCAACATCCGAGGCAATTTGGTTGAACAGAGTTATTGCCCTCCCAATTGGCATCGCCAATGGCAGGTTAGTTCTGCTCCTCGGAAGAACATTTATGTACCTTTCCATTTATGTACATTTATTTACCTATTGTTATATTATTTCTGTCGCTTTGGATTTTGTTTGATAAATATTATTTAAAAAAAATGTATTCAGTTGAAAATGTCCCTCTGAGGCGGACGAAACCGGTCCTAATCAATTGATTAAAAGTGTAATAAGTACTACAAAAAAATATGTCACCGCACACCACTGCTATATAGGTAAATCATATCGACTTTAGAAAGGAAAAAGGACTTTGCGTTTTATTAAATAAAAACAACAATACAATGCAGTTCCACCATGAATTGACAGCTAACAAAATAAAAAGTATTTAATTGCATTTCCTCGTCATATTCAGTGGAACGTTGGTTCAGCGCGGTCGCAAAAATAGAACCGATCATTAATAAATTGGTGGCAGCACATCAGGTTCGTCCTTCTCATTAGAATTATTTTTATTGTTATTTGCCATTTTAAATGCGAATGTTACTAAGGTTGATTTTAATAAATATGTTTTCAATATAGTCTTCATCTTATTTGTATCACCATTTTCCTTTACTATTTATGTTCCGTAGGTAAAAATATAGATGTATACCCAAAAGAACATACCTAAATTTGCCGCAGCATCTTTCTGTTTTCTTACTTGTATAGATTTCCATGATTTTTTTCTGAAAAAGGGGCAGTGGACCAAATAAGTTTGGTAATCCATGCTATAATGTTGCGATAATTGTCAAGCATGTCTTTTGGGTAATGCACCAACTGCGTGGGGAATATCGTATTAAGGGGGGACATGCTCGTCGAAGGTCAAAATTGAGTTTTTATTGTATTTTCAAACCATGATCCTGGACACTCCTTAAACGTTGTAGATAATCTATTTATATAATTTTGAAGCCTTATTATCCTTTATAGTTATTTTAAACATTTGATGACTGCATGAAGTATTTTTGTTACATAAAATAGTATTCTTTTAAACCTCTCGCTCTAATGTTTTAGAATATAGTCATATTTCGGTACAGAACTGTGCAGTGGTGTTAAGATTTTTTACATTTATTAATTTTTAAACGCATTTATAAAACCATTAGTATAATTTATTACGAGATAATTTTTGTAAAATATTCACGATAAAAAATTATTTTGATAATCTCTGTGATCCCAAATTTGACAAGAATTAGGCATTTTATTATTCAAAAAATCGGCAAGATTAACACATTTGAAGATGATTCTAAAGATACTTATTATAAGCTATGTTTTTGACCATTCAAGTGTGATAAAAATCTTATGAATAATGATTGCTTTATAATAATTATTGACCTAAGAATAAGGTAGTGTTTTTTTGAAATACGCCATTTCTTTTGTCATTCCCTAGTGGTTAAGCTACAACATACGGCCGTAGCCATAAAATGACAAACTATAATTAAAGTAGGGAGTAAAATTATGTTAACGCGCGTGTTTGAACATGTACCTAACCGAATTTTTTTTTATTTTTTTTTAAACGGTACATGTTCAAACACGCGCGTCAATATCATTTTACTCCCTACTTTAATTATAGTTTGTCAATTTATGGCTACGGCCGTATGTTGTAGCTTAACCACTGGGGAATGACAAAAGAAATGGCGTATTTCAAAAAAACACTACCTTATTCTTAGGTCAATAATTATTATAAAGCAATCATTATTCATAAGATGTTTATCACACTTGAATGGTCAAAGACATAGCTTATAATAAATATCTTTAGAATCATCTTGAAATGTGTTAATCTTGCCGATTTTTTGAATAATAAAATGCCTAATTCTTGTCAAATTTGGGATCACAGAGATTATCATTATAATTTTTTATCGTGAATATTTTACAAAAATTATCTCGTAATAAATTATGCTAATGGTTTTATAAATGCGTTTAAAAATTAATAAATGTAAAAAATCTTACCACCACTGCACAGTTATGTACCGAAATATGACTATATTCTAAAACATTAGAGCGAGAGGTTTAAAAGAATATTATTTTATGTAACAAAAATACTTCATGCAGTCATCAAATGTTTAAAATAACTATAAAGGATAATAAGGCTTCAAAATTATATAAATAGATCATCTACAACGTTTAAGGAGTGTCCAGGATCATGGTTTGAATATACCATAAAAACTCAATTTTGACCTTCGACGAGCATGTCCCCCCTTAATAGAGATGTATTATTCTTGTTAAGCATTATTTGTAGGTATATCTTTGTTCAAATAGTGAGTGATTTTAAAAAAAATTTCTATATTTAAATAGTTAGTAAAACATCAACATAACGTAGTAGGTATTCACATTTCATACCGCGCACTAGTAAAGTAAGAAGTAAATTAACATGCATTGAAATACTATGATATATGTTTCTGTGCAAGTATAATTATTAAATTATTAAAAAATATTTATACAAAAAGTTTAGTTTATTGAATGACCTTGGAAAAACAATAATTTTATTTTATTTATTACCTAAATGTTATTAATGAATTCTATTTTGGTGTATAAAGCCATATGCGTGGAAGCTTGGTTAGTAAACACCCGTTTCTGAGCAGTGGGCCGTGGTTGGCCAAATATACATGTTGTTTTTTAAATGTGTTTCATCCAATGCGAAGACACAATATTAGGTAACAACCATTATCCTAAATAAAGTCTGTCAATATTACCTTCACTCTGTACACATCCATAATTTGCTCCACGTAGGACAGAAAATATTTTTTTAGTAGGTTAGTACCTAGGTACTTATTTTAATATTATAATATACACCATCTTATTAAAATTGTAACAAATACAATATCCGTGGTCAAAAGGAGAAGCGGCATATGTCACAAAAGTATTATTTTGCAGGAGAATTATTTTAAACTTAAAAGTTGAATATCAAATCAGTTATTTATATTTTTAATGGAATTTTTGTTTTATACATTATTATAAAAAAAATTTTTTTTTATGTAATCTGCATATTTTTTGCATTTTTATTAGTAATTTGTCTAAAAATTTACATATACCTACCTATTCTCCTGAATGAAGTTCGAGCACTTAGCTGACATAATACTATTATTATCAATTATTTTTCATAATTTAGTATGGACTAGGACTTAAATAAATGTGGAATAGACAGTTTATAAGAAGATAAATTATTTGTGTCACTAAAGTGAAGTGAAGTTACAATGCAATATCTTAAGTAAAACAAACAAATAAGATGATTACATCTTACAGCTACAGTTTTTATATGACTAAAAATAATGAAACTTGATATGATATTTTATATTTTACTATTTCACACACTTGAAATATTCAGAAGAAATATAAAAATGATCACTATAAAGTACTTCCTACCTACATATCCACTACATACCTAATATCCATCCGTTTTACCTTCATTTTATTGTAAAATTAAATCTTATTAATCCAGTGGCTTCTTTTCAAAATCTGAATCGAATATAACTAATTTTTCTTAATAAAGTTTCCGTATTCTTAGCTGTTTTGAAATAAATCATTCCAAATTCTTTTCTCTATTGAAACCATTTCGTTAGCTGAATTGGAACTATTTTAACTCACATTTGAAATATTTTACAGGAGTAGTTTTTGAAACATCCTATTAATATTATTTATTATTTATAATATATACACATCATACATCATTATTTTCATTATACATCATGTCAGAAAAAATATCAGTAAATACAAATTTAATGTAGAGGTAGGTATAATACTTTTAAAAAAATGAAACAAACAGGTGCAATTTACCCTCCATGTAACTCCATGAATGCCCATCATCATAATCGTAGATGGTTAATTTGAACGTACAAAGTAGGCGTTTATAGAAGGCAACATTAAATGCTAACATCAGGGTTGGCAGGCACTGCCAGAGATCTAATGAAAAAACCCTTTTGGTTGGATCCAAGTTGGCTTCCTCTTTATCTTACTTTTTTGTATTATAAGTAACTTGAGCGGATTCTTAATGTTTTTTAATTCTGCTAAAAAATGACGATCTTTATTTTTACCATTTTGTATATTAATCATTGCAATAATCTACTATTACAAACGTCAATAACATGTCAACGTAAAGTAGAATGAACGCTTATTATGATACGTTTTCTGTGTTGAAATGTCACTCATAACATTGCTCATAACAGTCATAACTTATGATTTTACAGGAAAAAACATTGATGTTACAAAGAAAGAGAATATGTTCAAGTGTACATAATTTCATTGTAATAGAGTTTTGTTTGACAAAAGTGCATCAGACTGGCATTTTTATGCTTTCTCTATAGGCAATGTCCAACCTAATTGGGTATATGTCGCTGATTCGAACAGCACTGCAGTATTAATTCACCCTACAGCGAATTGGGAGTAGAGGTATAATAAGTCTCCTAACACTGTTTTCTTAACAGCTTTCTGTATAATTCTTTACTATACCATATCAAAATATCTAAAAAGGTATAAGCAATTTTTTTTCATGACACAAGTCATGAAATTGCAATTAATACAGGAAAATCTGTAAACCGTTAAAATGTTAATTTCATCATAGTTTTTAATTAAACATGTGCAAGTACATACGATAACTCGGGTGGATATCGTAGCAAACATACTATTGATATACCTATCTACGGGTTTATATTATAACCCAATTCAAATTGAAGATAGGTTGATTCTCAAATAATATTATAGTATCTTTATGATTTCGAGAAAATAATACGATGGTCTATAATCCATATCAATTATTTGAAAACATTACATTTGCATGTAGGTACATGTATAATGTAGTGAAAAGGTCAGATAACTGTTTGCAAGATAACATCAAAATGTGTAAGTATACCTAAATGAGAAATGGCATTCATGAGTGAGGCTGAAAACTTGGAAAATGAGTTTTTTTTGCTATTTGAAAATCTTGTACATTATTTTATTACAGATTCAAGGTCAACTTCATATGACTAGTTGAAAATACTGTTTTTTTCTAAGAATAAAAAAATACAGGAAGGAACATGTGTACAAATCACGACAATCAGAAATCCCGGCAAATATGGCCGACAATGCGTGATATACAAACATAAAATACACAAAATTACGATCCCATACGAATTTTACCGCACACGTACCGACCACGTGATATTTGTTTACGCAAAATCGTCGCTTTCCAAAATGGCGAAATTGGTTACCAGTTATACTGCGATGAATCAGTATGTTCCTCCTTGTCTTTTTTTATTTGTACATTTGTTTACTATGTACACCGAGAAATTTCCATTTATAAAATCGGAAACGATTTTTACGGATGAGTTTTGGAATATAATGCAACCAAAAACTGGACAAATTCTATCATGGATGTTTACTTCCTGAATTAGTTGACCCCAGAAAAAACATGTCCATGCCACTACGTGAACCACAGTGGATATTAGATGCACAAAACTTAAATAATATATTAGTATTATTAATAAAATTTTAAAAGTATAAATATTAATAAATTAAGTCGTCGACAGCGCTGACGGAATAAATATGAAATATGAGTCGATCGAGTCGAGGAGCAAGTTTATTGACACAACTTTGACTCGACATTTTTATATTAACTAGTAGACCAGATATTACCGACCATATGTAAAAAAATCATATTTTCAATTCTCAAGGCAATTCTGTAGAGCGTTCTCTTAAAATGGGTCACTCCTCGCTACTGATTTGTAGTAATATCTATTTGCGAATCGAAAGGTTTCTATTCCTACATCCAAGGAGGTCTTCGGATCGGATCGAGACTAATCACTATCTCTCTGGCCATGAAAAAATGCTAAAAAAATAAAATAAAAATACTTAACGTAGGTAGATAATTTTCAAGCCAAAAACAAAAATCTAGGTTAGCTGAGTTGGCGTGCCTACACCCGGATACCGAGAAAAGCGGATGGAGTTTGGAGAGGCCTTCAACTAACAGTGGATAAACCCTGTCTGAAAATTATGATGATGATACAAAATCTATTTCCATGCAAAGAAATTTTTCGGCATGTTTAAAATGGAAAATTTTATCAAATAACCGGAAAATCGAACCTCTTGTTATACTTAAATTGGCTTATAAATATTAGAATTATATCATATTTCTGCTTTTCTCATTATTTTATCCCGCATAAAAATATTGTCGCCTGCAGCACAATCTTTTTCGCTTATAATATTTCACAAATAAATCGTGGGTCGGGATGTGTAGTCAGGTAAGTCACAAAACAGCAAAAATGAGATATGAATGCCACTATAATAAAAAAAAAAATCTTTCGTTGTGTGTAGTCAGGTAAGCCGTACGTCTCACCATTTGCGAGATGCAGTTTCAGTCAAAACATATTTTTTATTTTACGGGGTGTGTACACAGTTAAGTCACATGAGTAGTCAGATAAGTCAACATTTTGTGTGACTTACCTTACTACTCATAGTTGGCTTACCTTCAAACGTCATACTTACTCAGTGTTGATTTTGGTGAATCTAACGTATTTTTAAAGATATTTTGAGAAATTTTGAAAAAAAATAACAACAGAACGTAAGTAAAATAGTCATATTATAATAAATTATGACTTATATAAATAAGTAAGTATGTGTATTATTTGTAAATAATACAAAATATACCAAATTTATCGAATTTGATTTATTTAAATTTAAAAACACGTACACAATATCCAAACAAATAATCTTGCTACTAGGTTCAACCACATACTCCAATAACTTATATGTTGACGATTCATTGATGGCATAAAAGATCCTGATTTTAGTATTCAAGAATTATTACAGTCTAATTTACCGACATTGAAGAACCACACCCTTCATGCTCAACATCAACGATGTTGTAACCTTTTACCCTCGTTCTCGATTGAGAAGTAATAATCACCAAAAATGTAACTTAAGGGATGATACAAAGCTTTCAGAAATGATAAAAATGTTGCACGAAATACTGGCAAAAGTTACACAACAAGTACCTATAATGGAAGTTATGAATACGAAAAAAAGTCGTATCAGACAAAGCGAACAGGAAAACAACATTTTCGCCAAGTAACAGTTCAATAATTCTTGACTGTTGAACTGTTACGGAAACCAATTTGTAAAGGTTGTGCACTAAAAACATTACGTGAAAGTCACATTTTTTTTGAATATGTTTTAAGAAAAAAACGTGCGACTACTTCCGGTATACTTATTCAAGAAGATGCAAGATGAAAGATATCTCTACAAACAAAGATAGCGAAGAAGATAGGCAAATAGCAAAGACACATATACTCTCAATTCCATCATTATGAGAGTCATTACTCTAGAAGGGACTGTCAGAAAATACTTACCGCCACATTTGACGATAACTGTGATGTATTCTCAATATTTGAAGAGTATTTTAGCTCTAATCCCATCAATATTCGTTTATACGCAGAAATATTCCATGGCATGAACTTAACATTCAAACAGCCAAATAAAGATACTTGCCAAAAATGCGATAAACTTAACTCAATTAAGAATTCCACCAACAATGAAAAAAGAAATAAAAATCGTGAGGAATTGCAAGAGCATCATGACGAAGCTGACTTTGCATATTCAGCTAAAAGTTGTGATAAAGAGTACTTGCAATATTCCTCTTGCCAAATTGTAACATTTGACATGCAGCAAAGTTCCCTGGCCTTTTACAAACGACATTTGACAGTTCATGATTGTTTTAATAACCAGGGATATTGCTATGTATGCCATGAGACTCTTGCTAATAGAGAAGCTAACGATATTGCTTCATGCCTGTTCAAATACCTAACCAAGGGGATACATGATAATATTAAGCATGTGATCATGTATTCTGATAGATGTGCGGGTCAAAACAAAAATAGCCACGTAGCTGTAATGTGCATGATAGCAGTAAAACATTCTGAGACTTTAAACAAAATTGATCACACTTTTTAGTCCCTGGCCACACACATATCGTCGCTATGGGATTTGTTTCCCGGATATCCATTTTTGTCGAAATCGACATTTTAATGCAGTTCAATTTCTTTTATCGAGCTCTACCGAAATCATTTATAAAATCAATATATTTTTTTCTAGGAACAGAGATATTTTTTTAAAAAACCCGAATACGCCATGTTAAGTTACAATTACTCCGTGGTGTTCTCCCGAATGTCCAACTATTCGTACCTGAATATCCAAGTTAATTTCGGTCGAAATATATCTCTGGCTGAGTGTTTATTTCCCGAATATGACTTTAACCAATCAAACCGCGCTCACGCCGTGCATCTCGCTCCCACATTCACGCTGTCTAGCTCTAAAACAATCACGCCCACTTTCATATTTTTCGGCCGTCCGGAGACTTCTTTCAAATTTCGTCTTATTGATATTGTTTTTAACGTTACTATTGTTTTAATAGTGAATTCATCAAATTTGAAGAGATCATTCATAGCTGATACATCACCAGTTCGCCCTGAACTTACAGTAGAGTTGTGGAAGTGAGTATTTTAACCTAAATAACTGCATTTTGTTTTGATAAATGACACAAAATCCCAACGGTTATATGAATTCTACAGTATGACCCGGCAACTACTATGACGTAAAAAATAATTATTATTTCAAATTATTATTAATACTTTGGACGCGGAAGACGCACACGGTGCGTAATGACCAGGCGGCCGATCGATGTAATTAACGTGCATTTTAAAGGGGGCAATTAAAATCTCATTAAGCCTTCAGCAGCGAAAGCGTTAATCAAACATTGTCTTTATTTTACTTTTAATCTAGGTATTTCTATGAAAATAAAGGCGATGCTATTATTTATTTTTGAATGCGCTGATAGTTAATTTAATTTAATATGTATGTTAGTAACTATTTATTTGGTGGATATCATATACTTAGGATATTGGTACCTACCTAATATTAGCAGCCAATGGTAATTAATTTATACATGCTATTATTTTGTGTTATTATTCCTTACAATAGTAAATATATAATATTTATTTGGTGGTTTGTAATAAGTTTAATTGTCAATTGTAGAAATATATAGATAAAATAATATACAGATATATATAAATAGATTTTTTTTTTTTTTGGAAAAAGTATTAATATAAAATTGTTAGCAAGTACGAGTAAGTACCATCATAAAATATTGGAGAAATTACCGTGACGTCGGTTAGTAATTAAAGTAGTAGATACCTTATAATATAGTTTCTCAGAAGTGATTTTAAAAAAGTATGTAAGTATGTTCAATTATTAGAATGGTACATTCTTAAATCTTGTGAATTATTCGTTCAATAAAATAATAGTTAATTACTTAAAAACTATTTCATTACTTAATCCGAAAAAAGTCAAAAAAGCCATTGCCGCATGTTATTATTACATACGAACTTGGGTAATTACGATCATTAAGTATTTAAATAGTATAGGTAATTATTAACAATTATCGTGTAAATAAATATAACATTTGAGGCGCGTACTTTTTGACCACTCAGTAATCTGTGGGCCGTGCAGCAATACGCTACGGTTTTAAATCCCAAACGTCCATGTTTTGTCCCGAATATCCATTATTCTGAGAGAGCGCTAAAAAATTCCCGAATATCCACAGTGAGTACCTGTAAATAAAATGTATTTTCTGTGCATTTAATGATTTATACCAGTATATTATTCTTGGAATCCATTTTTAGATAATGTTGCAATCATACAGTATAGAAAGAATGATTGATACATCTACTGATATTAAAATATACGACAATGAAATTTGTTTTTCGTCTCCTGTAAAATTGACATTTGGTCTATTCGGGAAACAAATCCTATAGCGACGATATGGAGTGCGATAGTGACCATCGCATAATTGAGAAGAAAAAAAAGACATTTAGTGGAACGATCGAGCATCCTCATGATTGGGCCAAATCAATGTGTGAGGTTGCAAAGAAAAATCCTTTTATAGTCACTGAAATGACTCATGCAGATTTTTTTAACTACTCGAATCGATTAAAAGGACCATTGCCACTCAGAAAAATAGACACAGATGGGAAAAAGTTTGTTTGGAGAGATGTTTTGTGGCTTCAATTCAACAAACACGAACCGGGAATACTGAAATTTAAAAGAACTCTCGACGAGACGACTGCATTTTAACAAATTTCATATATAAGACGAGACAAGATGAAAGATTTGATAGACTTACTTCCATACATTTCATCGTATTATAGAGAATTTTGTGAGTCACTTGAGACATCTGAGATAGTCAGTGATATTTAACCTGATACCATTGAAGAAATCCATACTGAAGTTTAATGATAACGATGAACCTTTATAATATTCAGGTTTGTGTGCCTTTTCACTACTAAATAACATTAAAGTAAAAAAAAAGTTATAAAAATGCTACTTTTAAATTTATATAATATTTTGTTCAATAAACCAATAAGATTTATGTATAAAATGTGTGTTTTATTGCTAATATTAGTCAGATTAACATGAAAAAATAACAATATTACTTTGTGCGTAGTAAGGTAAGTCAATCATTTTTTTTTTAACCAATTAAGTTTTAATGAAACAAAGTAGTTAGAATACTTCTAGGACATATAATTGAAAGCCAATTACATGTTCTTTGATTTGTTACCCATAAAAAAACATAACTATGATTAGGGGAATGTGGGGAATTTTTTGAACTTTGTTTTTGCTATATCTCAAAATGACAATTTGTGACTTATCTGACTTCACATCCCGACTTACGAAATATCTGTTTGCACGTGATACGTCATTGTATTATTAAAATATGTAACATTAATATTATTTATCAATATATTCTCAGTTTTGGACGGGTTAAATATTACAATCCATGCTCACACTTTTCAAATATTGCCTATTATGCCTATACCTGAAATAAATGCAAGCATTAAAATGACCCCTGATTTTCAGCGACTCGGCCAACTGGCGAAACTTACTGTTTTAATATCAGTGGATTTAACTCGATGTACGCTCAATTAATAGATATTTGCCTCGCAATCCGCCTGGCGATACAAAATTCAAATTTATTTATTTTTACATACCGTAAACAGTAAAAATTATATATTTCACACGTTCACAGCATGACATTTAAAAACAAAGAAACAGTGTAAAAAAGAAATAAATATAGGTATAGTATAAATAAAGCATGGAAGCACACCGAATGAGCTAAGTTGAGCCTATTTTAGGAATTTATAAAACGTCCACCTATAAGTACTCATCCTCAAATGGGTAGAATATATCAACACCCGAAGCGATTTGGTTGAACAGAGTAGTTGCTCTCCCAATTGCCATCACCAAAGGCACGTTAGTTCTGCTCCTTGGGAGAACAAACAACTGATGACAGATATGACGGACAAGGATACAATGAACTTAGAGAGGCTATCATTCAGCAATAGATTGATACAGGTTGATATCGATAATGACGATATAAAGGGATAGGCATATAATATCGTCAATGTTGGTAAATATAGGAATTCATGTGACCAACTTTCATCCAGCAGTGGATTGATCCAGGTTGATGATGATAATGACTATATAATATCAACATTTTTTTAATTTTAATAATTTAATAAACCAAGAGGAGTAGAATCAGGTTGGGATAATCTTCATCCAGCAGCGGATTGATATTCTATCGTTATAATTTAGAATACCGTTCATTTAGTTAAGTTTCAAATCAAAAATAATTGCCCACAAGCACCGTCTGTTTTCAACCGACCGACTGAATTAACAAAGTAATAATCCAACTCGAGCTTTCTATAGCTGCGAGGTCACATCTCTTCAGAAATGTCTGCAAATTTGGTCTGGATTTGTAAGCGCCTCAGATTCAGCTTATACTCTTTATGCAAATGTTTATTGTCGATGGCTGCCGATTTAAACCAATAATAAATAAATGAGATGATTTAAAAAAAAAAAATTCTATTGGGTTCAATCAGATATAATTATTAATTGTTTTTGAAAATGAAAAAAAATGGTATATCGTGATAATTATTTAGGTTTCTTCAATAATGCTGTCATTCCAAACACGGTTATAAGGTTTTATTGTGTAAGACAAAATTCAGTGTATTATTGTGTTCTGAAAGTAGATAAATTATCTATTTGTCAGTACTTTAAATATAAGACATGTTTTGTTAAAATGTCTTGTTATCCTATTGAATTTGAAAATTGTTGTAGTGCAGACCAAATTTTAAGAATATTTTTATTTTCGAGTTTGACGTTTGTTCAAGAATCAGATATTATCAAAGCTAGAAGATCAACGGTTCATTTAAATTTGCATGCACAGCAAAAAAAACTTATGTTAGATATTTTTACAACAATTTATATGATACATATTCGTTTTGAACTGAGAGTTGTAAATTAAACAAACTTTATTGTTGGCCATGTTTGTTGTTTGCCAAAGAAAAGTCTGCTTGGAATTCTACTGGTATAAGTGATTTAAATGTCAAATTCAGTGGTGAAACATATGACCACAGAAAAACATTTAAGTATATTCAATTGTAAATTTAGAATCTTTTGGTAAAACTAGAATCTAATTTGCCGTTGACAAACACCGCCAGATAACACAATGAGAAAGTCGATAGGAACCTTAAGACTATACTTCAGTTGAGGCATGGTCTAAAAAGATCGTGGCTAGGCGATGCGCGGATTGTGCAAATTACGCACGCCAAACGAAATATAATTTGTTAAAAAATCAACATGCGTCCATTTATTGTTATGTTTATTTATATATAACTAATAAAAATAGTAAATTCATTGACATGTTTTCTTTTTCAAGTACATACGTAAAGTTTTTTAGTCATTTTTACACGATTTAAGAATATATTCCTCCGACGCCATGACAAAACAAATTGAACTGCGCACACCTCGACTATCTCCGATTGGCGACGAGTGCAAAATTTCGTCGCACCTACTGTTGAAAATTATTTGCCGTTTCACCGATGTATGCTCTTAATATAATGCGTAGATTGATAGATACAACTGTATTTTTGGGGAAACAAGAATTATTATCTTTTCGTGCACACCATGAAAGTGAATCGTCGAATAATCGTGGAAACTTTACTTTATAGAATCTCTTCAATTTTTATCATCTTACGATTCTGTAATTGAATAAGGTTTTAATTCATTAAAAGCTTCGTGCGCTTTTTCTGGACTATCAGGTAAGATTCAGAATTATTTAATTTCTTCAATATCATTCGTAATAATTTCAGAAATTAAGGCAAAAATTACGGAAGCTAGTTTTGTTTCTATAATGATAGATGAAACTCCAGATATTAGCCGCCGTGAACAGTTAACAACCATTTTACGATACATTTCAAATAATTCTGTAGAAGGACGATTTTTAGGTTATGTAGACGTCAGTACAGATAGAACTGCCATTGTTTTGAGTTCACATATCGTATTCTCCATATTAGAAAAATTTAATTGTAGTAAAAAGTCGGCAGCCCAAAGTGATGATGGGGCAGCAGTAATGTCGTCAGAATTAATCGGAGTTCAATCAAAAGTTCGAGAAAAATATTCCATGGCTATATTTGTACCGTGCCATGCTCATATTTTAAATTTAGTTTTATCTAGATCCGTTGAAAATATTACGAAATGTAAAAAAAAAATTGATCTCGTTAATAAGTTAGTGAGTTTTTTAATACCTACATCTACAAAGAGAAGTGCATTGCTCATTGAAATAATGTATTGCCGTCTTTCAAGTACCTATTGCATTGACAAGGTGGCATTATCATTCTAGTATACTTAATACTTAACGTAATACATGACCATAGATCTGATTTCATAACGACATTCGAGACAATTCAGAATAATTCTTCTATTGGGATGAAGATTCTTTAACCTTAACTTATGATAGTAAATTTAAAGAATTTGAATTTATCTTTAACTAAGGAATATTTTCCGAAATCTGTGCGCAAACGGATGTTTTATTTAAAATTATTCAAAGTAAAACTTTGAACATTGGTTATTCCATTAAAAAAGTTAACGAATTTAAAAAATGGTTAGAGACCGACTACCAAAATAGTTTTAGTAATTTATAATATGATATATTAAGTATATCATATAAACCTTTGTGAACCACCAAAATACCGTCGCAGAAGTGAATTAATTGATGAGCAATATTTTAAAATCATTTATATGAGATTTGCGATAACATTTTAATGCATATGAACGACAGATTTTTTTCATTTGAAATTATTTTTTTTAGAATTACTTGAACCGACGCTATTTAAATCGTTCATACGAAAATTTCCAGATAAACTATTTGATCCATGAAAAACAGTTATTCTGGAGTATTTGATTCAAGTCTATTGAAAAACGAACTTAAAGTCATTTATTCTTCACCAGAATTTCAGGATTCAAATTTAATAGAAATTTTCAATTATTTTTAAAACAGAAAATGTCTAGTGGAAACTTTTTCACAGACTTATAAACCAGTTAAATTATTTTTAACTCTACCGACTATGCAGCGACGGCAAAAATGAGTTTTTCAACTCTAAAACGTGTTCACACATATTGTAGAAATACTATAAAAAAAATTAAAATATGTTACCAAATCTTGCAATTTTAGCTAGCGAAAAAAAATTACTAATTAAATTAAAACGTGGGCAAACATCAAACGGGAGATGGCATTTTGCAGAGAGAGCTCGTTATCCGAATGGAAATAGGCGGCCACAAACGTACAGTTTTCGTAGCAGGTTGAACATGGCACAGACAATAACTGTTCAATAACTGTACGTTAGTGGCCACACCACAGATCAGTTTAACTACCCCATTTAAATCTGTCGAACTGTCAACAGACGTGCCCATATACGTACAGTTATTGTCTGTGGCAGAGCAAGTGTCAAAAACTATGGAGGTTAGGTTCGCGGAGATATTACACAGGAGTATTGTTTCAATTAGTTTTAGGTAGAGTATACTTGAACGATATTGATACACAAATAATTTTACTTTGAATTTATTATGGTTATAATTGTTTTTATTAGAAACAAATTGACATAAAATACACACCTATGACGTTGGTAAAATAAATCATGATTTCGCTAGTGGATTGTGTATTTTATCGATTCACCGAAACAATATTATACACATTCGTGTAAATATAAAATATAATCTTTTCTTTTGAATAAATTATTCCCTTTAATGGACAGTATTAATTAAGTAAGAAAATAGTAATATTTATAAAGGTATTGATTTTATATACAATAAATTTAAGCATGGCACAAAATTATATTTACATCAATCATCAGTATAATAATTAATTACTATGATAGGTATTATTAAAATATATTCATTCTTAAATTTTATTTAGATTTACCGACATTGTCATTCACAATTAGGTATATTAATTTATGCTGTGAACGTCTTTAATTAATAATTTGTAATATTCACTACATACAATAAATAAAATTTGAGTACTGAGTTATTAGTCTATATTTTCACAATAACCTAATTAATAATGCTCTCTAAAATTTTAACATTTATATTATATTGTATTAAATAATATGTATACATAAATAACTATAACTTTGTTTTACTCTCGTAAAAATAAATAAAATATTATATTTGCGATCTCCGCGTACATAATATTATTACATTTTTAATAATAAATGAATTTGTATTTTATAACAAGCAACACCAGCCGCAGTTGGATCGCGCGGTATATTCTACTTTACGTTACCAACATCTAACGTCACCCGAGAACTTTCGGCTAGTTGAAATTCCAACAGTTTTACAAAAACACGGGAGTAGGAGGTCGCTGTCAGTTTGAACCTGGCACACATCTTGCAGGTCAAAAACTGTCCGTCTATGGGCGCAGCAGATTATCTACCAAAGATAACTGTATAGCCGCCATTACGTATTAACTGGAATGTTCAACCTGTTACGAAAACTGTACGTATATGGCCAACTAATGGCTGGAGTAACATTCAACTCGATGCGGAATGTCTGGGACTCACAATTGTACTCAGTCAAAACAAAATGCCGGCTATTCGACGTTTGAATTCTGATAGTGTTGCTTTACGCTACGGTAGCGAATCATGGCACCTTACGAAGGATCAGAGCAACCGTATACTGAGCTTCGAAAACAGATATTTGCGACGGATACTGGGTGTGCGGTGGTATGACTTTAGGATCAACGAGGAGATGAGGGAACGCACCAAGCAGCCTCTCATTACGCGAGAGTGAAGAAGCGACATTGGATCTGGCTCAGCAACGTGCTGCGGATGCCAGAAGAGAACCTCTGGTTTGCCTGTTTTTCAAGCCTGGATTCCGGCGTCCTGGAAGGCCGCAAAATATTATCTTTAGAGTGTATACGGCGAAGCTACGGGATGCTGGTTTGACCTGAAACGAAGCAAGACGACTGGCAAGGGACAGGGATTCTTGGAGGCGGCGCATGGTGGATATGGGCGAAGAAGAAGTAACATTTTACGATGATGTTTAAAAAAAATCTGCAGAAAAACAGACGAATTGACTTCGAGTACAAATGATCATAGAGTAAGCCTTTATATTATTACTGAAATATCTTACGTGTTTTGACTTGAAAAAATGACGACAACGACTTTTTTCAAAGCCACCGACGATATATTTTTGGGCGTATGAGATGTATAAATGTTTAGCAAAGAGCTATTGCAATTTCATAGAATTAGTGTGTCGTTGTCATTGGTGTGCACCTGTTCATCAGTAGTAATATCGTAAGTATTATCTTCTTATTTACCTGACAAGTATGCTCTTTTTCTCTGATGAAGCCTACCTCTTTAAAAAAGTCACCCTTTGCCGTTGGTATCCATATAACCTCAAAAAATAAAGGATTCTCAAATTTTTCTTTTGAAGTCGCTCCACCATAAGGTCATATTTCAACTGATGCGGGGACCAAATAATCGACCCAATCTCAATCCGGCTTCTAACTAAGGAATTATACAGGATTTTTAATACAGTAACATCAGAAAAGACCCAAGACCATGCAGCCTGTCGTCACATCGAAAGTGCAGATGGTATATTGGACCTGGCTCGATCACGTACTATGGATATCTCAATAGAGCCTCAAGATTGCTTTTCTTTTCTTTATGTATCCTATGTGAAATGTGGCGGCTGTTTCTCCAGTCTACCGTTGACTGCCATTTAAGTCGATGTGAATGGCGGTCTAGTTTTACACTACGTACAGAATGTATTTGACACAGTTACTAAATACCTACAGATAGGGGCCTGTGAAGACGCAAAGAAGATGGTCAAAATAAAATAAACCACAGGGTAAACGTACTTGCAGTAATGTATGCGAGTATGTTAATTTGAATCATAAACGTATGCATTCCTGTAAGAAATCTTACTATGATATTTCTTCCAACAGACAAACTATTATAATATATTCAAAACAAAAATAAAATCAGTGCTACAAGACATCCTGCTGGCAAAATTCGTATCCACGTAATCTAATACGTCGAGCAAATACCTGACATCAATATTTCAGATGTTATAATATCTACTTGAAAAGATCTTTGAACACACTACAATGCCCAGCGGAACACGGACTTGCACCTACTAAATTTGCGCCAATGTGCTTTACAAATTTAATTGACTGTATTTTTTTCATTTTTTTTCTAGGAGAGATATATTATTATTTGAGGTTTTTTTAAATTTTTTTACCATGTCCGAAGCTAATAACATCATGATATGTGCCTCCACGGAGTGGAGGTTTGTATTAACCTTAGACTATAGATACATTAACAAATTAAGCCGCTCGGCCACCGTTGGCATCGTATGGGCGCTCTCATTACATATTATTATGTAAAATAAAAGAATGTTATATTCTCAAATCGTGTGTATGTAAAAGAATGTTACATTCTGAATGTCAATGCTATTTTTATATCTTCCATATATTATATGACCCAAAAAAGTGAATTTCGTGAATAACTGCTAACTTCATTTTAAAAGTATGTTAGACATATTTACCGATCAATTCTGGTCAGTATGTATCTACCTAGGTATATGCGAGTTTTTTGAAGCGCAAAATTTTATAATATTTATATAATGTTATCATTAAAATGTATACACAAATCAATAATCTGAGAGAATGCAAAGAAGGTAACACTTTTAATTCATTAAAATATAGGTATAATTGTTGGCATTTTATTTTGTGTTAAACATATCTGTATCTTATACCCAGAAAAATAGCTTGGGGTGATTGATCCATTTTGATAAAAATTCTATAAGTACATACAATAAATATGAAAACTGCCATTTTTGTTACTAGAGCTTATCATAAGTAGGTTATATTATTATCAGCGAAAATGTCAATAAACATCCACAAATTCGGTGCGATAAGTGACATGATTGTAGTATTGCCAAGTAGTATGGTACAAAATAAATGTCTCAGTGGAGACATTAAATAGACTAATAAAGTTTTGGTCAGCTCAAAAATGCATTCTGCTGGCAAATGCCGGTATATAGTCAATTGAGTAGGAATAGTAGAGAATTCAAACAAAATTGATCAAGAATTTTTGTCAGCATTACTTATTTATTAATCGTTGTTAATTAAATATATTTGCAACAATATAAATAATATAATGACAAAATATGAATCGGACTTAATAACATTTTTACAAGCCGTAATATTTATTTTGTTCTCCTTATAAACCCTATTTCTGCAGCAACAAATAAAATATACACAACTTCCTTCCTTCCTGCTTTCAGTATTATAAAATGGATAACCTGCAGTGACTTTATTTGGGTACGCACCTACATAAAAAACATAACACCGAAAAAAATAAAAAGAAATGGATATTTTATTTAAGATCTAATAATATTTAAGATCAAACATTTATTACAAAAAATTAATGTTCTGGTTTTTTTTTAAATCTTCAAAACTTTCCCACTGCTTTTCACAAGCTTTACAAGAGGTTCCTTGACCAAGCCGAACACTGCCATTTTTTCTCAATATAACTACGCTTAAATAAAATAGAATAATGATCATTTTAGTTTATCAGCCATCCACGTTTTTAATTTGCAAACACATAGGTACATTTTATAGGTTAGGAATTTTTTATTCCCGCTCAATTTGATAATTCTTCTGACCAAACAATAATTTTGTTTCATGACTATCTCTTAATATTTCTTCTATTAATTATACTCAATACTATAAAATAGTAGTTTGATATGAAACATCTAACGCATAAACAACGAGCTAAAGTTATTAAAACAAATTTAAACAATTTTTCAGTTATGTACGACGAAAATTGCGTGTTTTTTTGTCAACATTGTATGCCATCCGAGTTATTGTAAAACAAAGCCTGGGTGTCAACGTCGAGTATTCAAACCACAATAATAAATATTAATGCAGTGCCAGAGTGTGTGGAAACCTCTTCTCGACATTGAGCACAAAAATTGTGAATATCTCAAATCATACTCAAAAAAGATATGCATATCTTCCAATACGAAAGTCAATTATTGACACACGCACTTCATATGTATAAAGTCTATCACGAGGATAAATCTAATGGAACGATATTTAAATAATTAAATGAATCTACATGCTCCGTGAACTCGATACTAAATTATAATAGAATGTGAAACGATACAGTTATTATGGGATATCCAGACTACTGGTTCATCTCGATGCAGCCACCGTATTTAATGTTCTGTGGTGTCCATTTTTGGAAGTAATACGCCAGACTTCTAGGCAAGTCGGAAGTCCTACCACGGAGATCGAATTCGTCTAAATATGTGAACCAAGAGAGAGATTTTACCTGAAGCAATGTCTTTTATAAACTATGTCCACGGATGTCCACGGAACTATGTCCACATCTCGACTCCTGGCTACTCTCGTCTGCCATCTTGTTCCATTTTCGACCATAGACGTCAGATAGTGTTGCCATACTCAGGAACGGATTTGTAGGTACATATATAGTGATACTTGGAATATGTTTTGTTTTTCAAACATCACACTATCGGAAAATTACCATTTACTATGGCGATAGTGCAGTACGAAGCTGTTATTTGACCACCCCCGACTTCTTTTTTAGAGGTATTTGAAGGAAATATTTA
This sequence comes from Rhyacophila brunnea, assembly GCF_057557595.1. NCBI lineage: Eukaryota > Metazoa > Arthropoda > Insecta > Trichoptera > Rhyacophilidae > Rhyacophila > Rhyacophila brunnea. The sequence continues at coordinate 1,118,000 of NW_028233361.1, forward strand.
TGCTAACAAGGCAAAGACAATCCAAGGCCTAAAAGACAACTTAAAGTTGAAAAATAAAATTGAAAGATAATATTACATACCGCGGCTAGAGGTGGCCACTTGGTCAACGTCATATTCCATACATAATGTTAAAAACCATATTATATTCTATCTAAGTATCACTCACCCACGATGGCCACCCGGCTTAAGCGTCGGGCTATAGTGACGTGGGTCCCAGGTTCGAATCCTGGGTCTGGAAAGTACCCATATTGTTTTTCAATTTGTGTATGAGTCAGAGTATAGACCTAATAGGTTGAGCAAGTGGCTGACATCCATTTCTCGTAAAAACACAATCTATTAATACAAACCTCCACTCTGTGAAGGCCCATATGATCTTATTAGGATCGGATATGGTCGAATAATAAATTATAAAGTATAAAAAATAATACATTATAAATTTGTAGGTAGGTAGGTACTTATTTTAAAATTATTTAAAAAAAAAAAAAAACATTCACTCGGGGAGCTCATTATCAAACACGGCCAAGTCATGTTCACTTTGTTTTTCAGGAGAGGTGAAAGTTTGTTTGACTAACTTTTCATGTTACCTTTTTTGTAAGTATGTATATAATTTAATTATTCATTATTCTTCCGCATTTTTCTCATGTAATTTTCTTATGTAATTTCTTTATATTTAAGTTATTCTTACTCTCTATCTTGTTAGACTTAACTATATTATAATGAATACATGGAAACTTTGCTGCTTGCAAAAACTTTTAATTATTATATTGTTATTGGTTGGAGTTATTAAAAGATATTATTAATTAAAATTAATGTTGTCCTTTATATTCCATTTTATAACATAAAATCACATTAGACTTTTACCGGTATACTAATATAAAGTTTGAATATTACTACAATATGTGTTTCTGGTTAGAAGTCCAACTGAAGGGTGTTTTCATATTACTAAACGAACGTACACGATTTAATGTTCGCTTATGGGAGACTCATGATATTCTTTAAGTATTTGTGGGATTTCATTGTGATTAGGGTTAATTATCGTACTTACACTACTAACTACTAAAGTTATTTCTTTGGATATTGATTTATCATTCTAAATACAGTGTGCAATTGATTGTTTTTGATTTAGAAGGGATTCGTCGATTTCATTCAAGTTGACATTGAAATTTTCATTCAATCAATTAAAAGTCATTGTGTGAATACGAAGGATTACACGTTGAAGAATTATTTATGATAAGATAACAGTACTTTGATTGTCAATTTGAGACAAAGCGTAAGTATTAGAGTTTGTAAAATCAACGAAACTTTCGTGTTCATTAAATGGTTCGAGAGTTATTTGATTTGATAAGATATTGACTGACTTAATACTATTGTTGACGATTGTGGCATATATTCCAAGGAAATAAAGTATATATACTTTATTTCCTGGAAGTACCTTTGCAAAATTACGTAATAAGTATACGTCTGGAAGTATTTGGATATTTGGTATTACACCTTCGTTAATTTCAGGATTTCGTACAACTAATTCTATAAGAGTTTTAGATCTAGGCCTTAAAGTTTAAGTAAGATTGATTTTATTGAATATAGGAATAATTTCATCATAATATATATGTAATGTATTTGTTTCATAATCAATCTTTGCATTATTATTGACAAAAAAGTCATGACCTAGTAATCCGTCGAAAGAAATATTAGTGACACGGTTTGAAATGACATGGATAGTATGATGAAGTTGCATACATTTTAAAGCAAATGTTAAATTAACTGTTCCGATAGTTTGATAGTTTTTACTGGATTCGGAGAGTTATCGATTCCAGGGAACTCAAAAATTAAAATAATGTTGTCCTTTATTTTCCATTTTATAACATAAAATCACATAACACTTTTACTGGTATATTAATATAAAGTTTGAATATAACTACAATATGTGTTTCTGTTAAGGTGATGTCTCTATGTAAAGTTGTTATCGAAAAATAGCTAGAAAAGTTTATTAATCGGTAAATATATATTCAAAAGTAATGAGAAAAATAAAATAAAAAATTAAGATGTATCGTGGAGTTCTATATACCAAAAATACGTGTCAAATTCGGTACATTTCTATCGGGTGGTAAGAATGAATGACATAAGATTTATTATCAAAATTACGATAAAAATGTACGTAAATCTATTACCTAGGGAAACGCTAAACGTTAATTGGAATTTATTATATCCTTATATCTTTTTTTTTCAAATTTAAAAAACATCGATTTAGAGGTTAGAAAGCATGCAATTAAAATCGAAACATCTCGGTTCAGACATAATTTATCGCAAAAAACGGTTAGCGTTTCTATTAAAAATATTATTTATTAATTTTTAGGCTAGTTATTTAAATTTAATCTTGTATTTTTGTATATTAACGAATCGATTGTAAATAAAATGAATATTTGACAAGACTTTATCGACATATGCTGCTAACGCGGAAATAAATCGAACTATTTTTGAAACAGTACTTGCATAGATTAAAAAATACATACACACACACATACATTGAAAATAAAGGTTCGCCAGGTACGAAGACAAAATAGTAGTGTTAATTCTGCTGTCAATAATTTTTGTTTGCGATATTGGAGCATATGTCAATGGACTACATATATCAACCTCCACTTTCTGAAATAGTGTTGTGTAATTATTTCAGATATTTATTACTGTTTTGACGTACCTACCTTTTATAAAGCGATTTTAAAATAAATATAGTTTCATAATAATATAAAGAAAGCATACGAGCGAAAATGCCTAAGATACTTCTGACACACATCAAATTTAATCTTTGTCTAGTAACTGTACAATTTATCCATATTTATGTTAAGTGTTTAAAATGTTATAAGTAAAAAAAAAATCGTCTATTCACGTGGTAGTCGCGAAAATTATGAACAATATACAATGTTAAAAATAATAAGAATTGTTAAAATTTCTAGTCACAATATTATTCAAAGACAAATTAACCCGATCAAAACAGCCTCGACAAACTTCCACTTCACTAACTTTTGTTCTATATGTTTATCCTGGATACAGCGGCAAACACATTTTGAAAATAGCCGATATACTGGATTATTTGTTAGTTTGGGTTAGTTTAAGTTAGATTAGGTAATCCAAACAAATAATCCAGTATATAGGCTATTTTCAAAATGTCTTTGCCGCTGTATCCAGGATAACCGACTTGTACCCTAACTTTAATTACATACATACTATTATACTATAATTGGGCCATCAAACGTTCATTCCTGTCTACGGCCTTAAAATTATTATCTACGTGCCTATATAACTGTATGCCGTCCTGTCAAAAAGTGGAGGTTGATAATTTAGTATGTAGAAAATAGAAGTTATTATTAGTCTCCATAAAATATAGGGTAAACAATTCAGTGAATGAACACATAAGAGGTGAATTTGAAAATAAATTAAATTAAAAACGATTAAATGAACTAAGAAAATTATAACAATAGGTAGGTACAATAAATTGTGTATAACCGTGGTATTACTAATTTTATGCCGTGATGCTTTGATAGTTGAACTTTTCATAATATTTGGATCACTATTTAGTTGCTCATTTATCTGCTACATCATAAAGTCGTAAATATTGTTTTTTTATGAAGCAATCATAAATACAAAAAATTAAGATCTACTTTTCAATCATAGTAGATACCTAGGAATATGGTATAGGTGTTGATAATTTTTAATTATTTATTCGAGATCTTCAGGGAATTACCTAGAAATCACTGGGCCAATAAGGTTTCTTTTTATATCTCCAAATCCATTTCACTTACACATTTATAGGTAAAATAAATAAAACTATCTTTTATTTTATCTTGCACTGTTCTTTAAAATCGACATTAGATTTTTTCAAAGAAATAACGTTCTGTCTTTTTCTTAGAATATTATGTAATCAGTGGTGCACTTACTTCAAATTCTAAATTTTTTTCTTACGTTTTACAATTTTTTTTTTAATTTGTCACTTATTTTGTCCTTGGGTTTGCTTATCAAGATTTGTTCGCATGTTTATTTACGTTTTTTCTTACCTCCAACTTCTTTTTTATTCAATTCGTTGCGTGTCTTACTTTATTCTTATCTCAGATATAGTTAGTTAGTTAATACAAACCGTCCACTCTGTGGAGGCCCATATGAACCCATTAGGATCGGACATGGTTGAAACGAAATGAATTGGGATGTCTATATAATATCGACATTGTCATAATTATAACTACAGTCGAACTCGGTTATTACAATCTCGGACATAGCGAGATCTCGGATGTAATGAGGAAACAGTCGTTGACATTTGGTATATGATTTTCTCCATACATTTTTATTCACTGTTATAACGAGATACTTATCGGATAGACCGAGCTAAAATACTGGTAATGTGTTGATCGTTTAAAGACATTTCGACCCTAAGCAATAAAATCCGATCGGACAGGATGCCGCCGGGGACAGATTACGTTTATGACACTAGTTAAGTGTCTAATTGTTGTTTTCGCCGACAATAAAAATACCTATTCTCTGATATAACGAGTACCGCTTATAACGAGCAAATTCAGCCGGTCCAACCTTCCTAGTAATAACCAAGTACAACTGTATATTCCTTATTTTGTTTAATAATAATTCGAATGGCATTTGTTTTGCTATTCATTTCATATCATTCTTTTATTCCACCTCTAGTAGAAATTCGATGTAATTGTCAATTGTACAAGATTAAACTCAATCTTATAAACATTTGTACTTTAATGTTCATTTACTACTATAAATGAATTTTACTGTAGAAAAATATTTATATTAATTCGTATTGACAACGTAAAAAAATCTGGTTCATTGACTGGACAGGATACCCTTGTATTGCCACTGTAAAAATAACTACGGTAAACAAAATGTAAAAATCATAAACACTTTAAATCAAATCGACATGTTAGAATTGTAAATATTTTATGTGGAAATATTAATTGTAAATATTTTTACATAGGTAAATAAATATATAATAAATTTAAATGCATTTTTATCAAGCTTATAATTTTTAATATGTGGCGACACACAATATTTTATTTTATATTTTATTGCCATCTGGTTGTGATCGACGAAAGTTTTTAGTAACACATTTTTAGAAATTCATGGTAGATGCCTGTAGATGCCTTTAGATGGCGTTGAAGTCACATTTGATCGTAAATTGAGGCAAAGAATTCGCCTTAAGAAGTCCAACTGAAGAGTGTTTTTATATTACTGGATAGCCACGAGGCAGGAATAATATTGATAATGCAAGAAACAAAAAATGAAACATGATTTAACATGTAAAATAATGAACTCATTGTTTCAAGCCACAGTCGAAGCTACTGGAATGTTGACTCCATAGATGTATTAAAAATTTGATTACCAGCCTGTTTCACTATACTTTTTCACCATACTTGCCGGCTTCACCATAATTTCATATACCATGCCGCCCCTAGGTTGACTCCTTAGATTCTCACTATGGTTACGTAATTTGAATGGCACATAACAATATTTTAAATATTTGTAATCAATTCGTAACTGTTTGTTTCTTTAATAAATAAAGACATAAAAAAATGACATTTTATGTTTTTATGCAATCTATACAACAGCTTTCTATAATCCCAATAAGACAATTGAAAAGATAAATCTTATTGAAGATGCTTAGTTTTTTTAGTTAGTAATCAAAAGTAATAGTAATATACCTACTTTGATTTAAGAAACAAAAATCGATTGCCAAAGTAGCTGATTTGGAAGGAACGCTGATGGGTAGGTATAGAAATTAACCAATAGTTAAAATTTGTTCGCTATTAGTATGTCACGGCGTAGCATAATGGCTTAATGCGACGGATGAGGCGTATACTCGGGAGATACAGGATTCGATTCCCCGTCGGGGTGACTTACTTTTTTCAAAAAAGATTTTTTCTATTGGTTATTATAATATACTCTATCAGAAAGTGTTTTTTTCAAAATGATATATGTTCAATAAGTACTATGTTTTAACAGCACCTCTCTTGGCTGTGATAAATTTTAGTCCGAGATAGACAAGTTGACAGTACAGACGGCTAACTTATTGTAATTGTTACAATAAGTGTTAATAATTAGATACTTTCCTACCATATTTAGCTGCCGTAGCGAACCGAAAGCAGGATTATGTATAGAAAAGACCCACAGGGCTACTGAGAATTTCATGTTAAATTATTATGGCTGTAAATACAAAGTAAGAAATATTATTTAGAAGCCCACTTGAATAATAATATGATCTGCATTATTTTAATGACATAGTATTTAAAAATCAAGGGATAAGTGACAAGCAAGTACTTTGTAACACTTTTTTGTGTAAATTATATTTAAAACAAAAATAGGATAAAACCCCTTCAACCTAAAATTTTTCATTCTCATATAATAATTATTATTTCAATAATATATTTGGCAGTAACATAACGTAGATCAGGCACCCATAGAAAAGCTTTCTAAAAAAATATGAGCACCGCATTTTAACTTTTTACATCGGTTCTAGAAGTCACAGTGTCCTAGAATATCGATTTTGCCCTGTAAATTTATAGGCAAATCTTTTTATTAGGAAAAAAAATAAAATACCTCACTAAAAATAATCATAATTCTTCAATAAAATAAAGTTCTGAGCATCAATTGAAAATGTGGCACCAAACTTTTAGCATCAATGATGGTTTGTCCCCTTTAAAAAAAATCATTTCAATTCTAATAGTCCAATGGAATAGTACACAATTTAAATCCATTAGAATTTAAATTCAAATTCCATAAAGTAGCTTTAGTCGATAGTACTAATATTATAAATGCATTTAATCTAAGGTAGCACCTACCAGTGGCGAAGGGTGACTTTTGGAAAGAAGTAGGCTGTAGAGATCTGACAAAAAGAGTACACTTGTCAGATATACTTACGAGAAATAAGAAAATAATACGACATTACTACTAATGAATACGTACCTACCCACCAATGACAACGACATAGTAATTTAATGAATCTTCAAAAACTCACTGACAACATAAAATTGAGCGATTAGTTAAAATGACGTATTTTTCAAAATATTAATACACTTAAAAAATCATTAGATACAATTTCTTTTAATTTTTAAAAACAAACTATATTTTTATTAATATGCAAACCATAATATACTTAAGTATTTTTTTTAATTACTTACATAATTAATAATTATTTTGGACAAAGTGCAGCTATGACAACAATATTATGCGGTAAGTTTTAGGCTCTGCGAGAGGAGCCTACCATATTTTTCATACTGGTTTGAACAGGTTATTCTTAGGTCAATAATTATTATAAAACAATCATTATTCGTAGGATGTTTTATCACATTTGAATGGTCAAAGACATAGCTTATAATCAATCAGTATCTTTAGAATAACCTTTAATCGTTCCCATGTTTGAATATTAAAATGCCTAATTCTTGTCAAATTTGGGATGACAGAGATTATAATATATATTTGTTTATCGTAAATATTTTACTGTATTATAATGTTAATATTATTTTTATAAATGCGTTTAAAAATTAATAAATCTAAAAAATTCTAACACCACTGCACATGGAAGTACTGAAATATGACTATATTCTAAAACATTAGATCGATAGGTTTAAAAGAATACTATGTTATGGAATAAAAATACTTTATGCAGTCATCAAATGTTTAAAATAAATATAGTGGATAATCAGGCTTCAAAATTATATAAATAGATTATCTACAACGTGTAAGGAATGTCCAGGCTAATGCTCTAAAAATATCATAAAATCTTTATTTTGACCTGCGTGGGGCATGTGGGCCCTTAATACTCGTATACGGTTAAACTATTCGAAAACAATTAGGTATTGTGCCTGCAAACATTTTCAAAACTTTATTTTCAACCTCAAGCTTATTTTTTGGTTATTGACTTTCTATTGCCTGCATCAAAGTACGAATGGCTGCTACCCAGTGGCGCACCCAGGAGGGGGGGGCAGGGGGCCTTGCCCCCCCCCCCCAAATATGAATATCATTAGAATGATTTTACACATTGAAATCGAAAGCCAATAAACTATACCTTGGGCTTAGACAAACAACACGGCAAAAATGATTTGTAATTCTCCAGCACCCTTTTTAGTAAAATTTCTTAGATTTTAATTTCTATCACAAAAATTTCGAAACACTGATCTCAGGTTTTTTTAGAAACCCGTTCCCTAATGAAATTCTCGGTGTCCACCTGAATTCCGGAGTGGTATAGGTCATGGCTGGGGAGGGTTTACAGGGCTCTAACCTGGGGTCCGGGCTGTGGGGGGCCTGGCGTGTCGGGTTGACCAGATAAGTGAGATAAACATACATCATAAATTAGCTTTAATAGTAAAAAATTTATACTTCATTGACTATGAACATTTAAATTTATATAATTGTCCAATATATTTTCTGATTATTATGTGTGGATACTTGACAGCTCCATTATTAAAGTAGATGTATTGAAAATCGCCAATAATTCACTGTATAAGTACCCTCAATTTGAACTAAAACACAATTTAAAAAACGTTAATGTAGTATTTCACACTGCCTTTAATCTAAGCGGTGGATAGGGGGCCTGTCAAATACCCTAGCCCAGTGGTCGGCAAACTCATTAGTCAATAGAGCCAAATATCAACAGTACAACGATTGAGATTTCTTTTGAGAGCCAAATTTCTTAAACTTAAATTATATACGTAGGTAGTAAGTAGGTACACTGCTAATTTACTTAATAAACTTTAGATAAAGTTTTAAGTCCTAATTAAATTATAGGTAGGTACACTGAATAAAACTGAATATCATACGTAATAATGATCTTATGTATTAATAAAAATTAAATTGTAAATCAGATATCCATAAAATTAAATCATGACAATGACTGACAAACTCAATGTGAATAATGGCCTTGCATCTCCTTGTAAAGTTTGGGTAAGTCAGGTTCGTATGTTGTTGATTTAATTTTAAGCACGATTCCAGGTTCTCATCAATAAATCGATTTCTTAATTTACTCTTGATTTCCTCTCTTGGAAATCTTTTTACTAACCACAAAACTTGCAATATTAACATTGTTGACAGATTTTATTCAGTACCTCATTAAATACAGAACTTTATTTTTATTGACTCTTCTCCTCAGCTGCTTTCTTCCTTGCATCATCGACAGAATATTTAGCGCAAAATTACGAAATTTTAGTTGTATCTTTCTAAATTTCAATGCGCTAATTTTTCCCGACACATAAATACAGGTCGGTAAGCCATTTAAGTTTTGAATAAACGCGAAGTCTCGGTCTATTCAACATTACATTTACGGTTATCCTCTTCCATTTTCTATGCTTTTTCTTTGTAGCCATGTCAAATATGGCAGAGAGCATCTGTGGCAGAGCCGCACTCAAGGGGCCAAAGAGCCGCAGTTTGCCGACCACTGCCCTAGCCTGAGGGGCCGTTTAAGGATGTGGGGGCCATGGTGTAGGTACACCGAGTGCAATAGACAAAAGATGGATAAACGAGATATTAGGCTGTGTTGTATTGAGTAGGTTGTGTATAATTTAAATGCAATAATACTTTTTTGTCCATTTTTGATTAATATGTTGGAACCTCAATATTGAAAAACCAAAAATCTACGATAAACATTCGGCGAAAAGAACGACTACACCCACTACGGTGGTGGTGTAAATCAAAAGAACATTTTTTTCGGTGGAATTCGGCATAAATATTGTAGCTCTCTAGACCAATGTTCCCCAAACTTTCGACATCTGTGTACCCCTTTTATAATTTTCGTAACACTGAGTACTCCTCGTCAAAGAAAAATGCATATAAGCACTTTAATAACAATCAAAATATATTTATATATTCCTTTTGTAGTACATAAACAAAATAATAATAAACGAAAAATAAAATTCATTCATAATAAAATATAAATAAAAGTTATATTATAAAAAATAATATTCATTGGTGAATCATTCAATCTGAGGTGCGGTTCCACACCCAAAAGACTGTTCCTTTTTTTACGTAATGTATACAAATGCTGAAAAAGCAACTTCACATAGATATGAAGTTGGAAAAGGCAAGATGTATTTCAGGAATGTTTCTGTTAAAACTGGATACACATGTTGCATTTGCATTAAATGATGTTTAAGTACACTCCTTATATTTATTTTGCAAGAATCCGTCTGAAGCTAATAATTCCAACAATTGCTCTTCTTCCGCATGCGATAAACCTTCTAGCATGGATATTGTATTAATGCTTGTTGCACCAGGCGTAGCCATAACCCGGTGCAGCGCATACCCCCACCAAACTCTTCCCGTACCCCAGGGCGTACGCGTACCACACTTTGGGAAACACTGCTCTAGACCAAGCGGGTAGCACAGCCGATATTATTTAAGTAATCTTTTAGCATACTAGGTACACATGTCCCAGCATGGTCACTGTTCACTTCCAATCCGCCAGTCACTGACACGCTCAACGGTTACCGCCACTATGCCTCCAATTTAATAAAAACTAGGAGAAACTGTACAAATATATCACCGTCTATTGTGAAAATAAGTAAAAATATTTATATGAAGAAGAAAAAGAGCCTATGGGACTAATTTACATTCTCCTCCTTGCCCCCCCCCCCCCCCCAATAATAAATCCTGGGTACGGCACTGCTGCTACCCACAGCATTAATGGGTAATGAATTCATGAACAAAAGCATTTTGTGTTTTTTTTATAAATGTGATTACTGATACATGTATTAAATTAATTATGTATATAATAATATGGAACTGGAAATTTATAATAGCATCATGACATAGCTCGTGTGTTAGTTATAATGGCCTTCAAGTATCAAGTCTTATGTTAAACTCATAGAACTGATTCAATTTGTGTTCTCTGAATAAACTTAATAAAGTGCGCAGGTAGCACACCCCCAAAGGGAAATACTTATCCATATCAAAGGGTGTCAGATCGTAAAAACAAACTCTAATTTAAAAAATCATTTAACCGTTTAAAATCTCCCATCCCAGACCTTCGTCAAAAAACGCAACAAATGTGAAAGAACAAATAACGAAAAGTAATATAAAAATAATTATTAGTGTGCGCTATTAATAGTCATAATATAAACATTTCTTGAGATTCTTGTCTGCCAAAAAATCTTATGTGAGATTTTTATTATACAAGTTAATATTTTTTATTATTACTATTGAATTGATTCACGTATTCAAGTATGTTAAAATTTCTAATATTAGTTTTTATTTTATTTGTATTTACTTCAAAAGAAAACTTTACGAGTAAAGAATTTCCCGAAAAGTATAATATACTTATTTCAACCCAATTATGTATTGTTAGTTTAAATATTTGACATCATATTATTATGCCTTAGGCCTTAGGAGAAAGGAAGTAGCTAACCTTTTTTTATTTATCGTGGGTACACAGGCTCGAGTACCAAAATCAACAAAAATTTGATTGCCTACGTAAAACTCCAATAATTTCCCTTACGGCTGAGAATATTATAAATATTTTAAAAATGTGATGTTTTGAGTTTTCTGTTGTTTCGATAAGAAGAGATGCTCAAGTCGGCCCAACTAGCTATTGGGCCCATCGGACCGTCCAAACTAGTCGCCATAAAGACCAATTGTATAGTTTTTTTTAACGATTTTGGCATCTTAATGCAGATGTGAAGATTTCTTCACATAGTTTTTGAATCTCCATATTTTTAGCTTTGTTTTTTGTATTTATATTTATAATTAAATTCTTTCTCTTTGTTTTTCTCCATGCAATTCTTTCGCATGGCACTTTTAATTAATTTAAGTCAACTCAATTTAAATCACTCTAACTTTATTCGAGTGCGTGTGTGTATACTATAAATTGGGTATCTGCTCCTAAGACATTATCAGGCGTAAAAAACTTTTGACGCTTTACAACCAAACGCAGGGCCTCGTGTTACACTCGATTAAGGCCGAGTGCGTGTGGGGTCTTTGTGTTGTTTCTACAAGAATTAAGTTATTTATATTGATAGCCATTTCAGGCTGAAAACATGTCTTTAACCTTAGTATCTTTCTGAAGATGGGTTGATAGCCCGAAATCGCTGTAAACATAAATAACTCAATTATAATAGAATTAACAAATATTTTTTTAACCATTATAAAATAATTTATACCACGTAGCGACCGATTCAATGAATATGACGTATATAATGTTGATTTTACTCGATTCCATACTTTATTGAAGGGTTTCCCAAACTATGTTCCGCGGAACACCAGTGTTCCGCCGAACCTGAACAGGTGTTCCACGACAATTTAAAAAAGTTTTATATACTTTTGCAATATTTTCTGAAAACTAGTAAGGACGATTCCTGGGTACGGAATCCATTTTCCGGGACAGCTAAACCAATAGGCTTAAGCGCAAGTGACTTTGAAAATCTTATTGATTTAATTAGTGACTCTGATTTTAACATCAACCTTTAAATGATTTCTGGGAGAGTTTTTCAGAAGAATACCCCAAATTTTCAAAACAAGCTATTATTGTTTTCATGGCCCCTGGCTGACAGGGCTTTGGCCTGGAGGTACGGGCTCTGAGTAGGCCCGGCGTGGCGGGAGATAAGTAAGATAAACACACATCACAAATTTGCTTCAATAGGGAAAAAAGTCGCCTGCGGCGCTATTATCCTTCATGACTATTAACAGTAGGTATTGCTAATTTTAAATAATATAATTGAACGATGTAATTTTTGATTGTCAGCGGACAGCAGAGCCAGTCTAAAAACAAACATTTTCTTTCTTAACTTTCTTCTTTAAGCACTACGGTGCATGGTTGCAGCATCAGTCCCGTGCGGTTCCGTCTCGGGACGGAATGAGCACTTAAAATCACTTCTTTCAGACACGTTTAAAGCGTCATGGAAAGCGGCCGTGCATATCCACGGTTGTGCATATATGACGGGTGGTGGTGGGCACTTTAACGTATCAATACTCGTCTGATTTTGTCTCTGAAATGGGGGGCTATGATTCGTGGGGACCGCCTTTCCGCGTGATAAAGCTGGGCTCAAGGCCTGGTAAAGTCATGACGGCTATGCGGCGCCCCGATGGCACCTTTGCGATGGACAGCGCAGAGTCTGCATCCATACTGCTGGAAGCTCTAATTCCACAGGACATACCTACGGCACATGAAGATGACCGAACCTGTCAACTAAGACTATCTGCAATCTTGCCGTTGGAGACTCACCATTCTCCTGAGCAAAGCCCCCGGACCTGATGGGATCAGCAATGTGATTGCCAGAAGGGCGTGGCTTCGAGCACCTCATGAGGTAGTCGGACTGTATGCTGACTGCAAGAGCAGGGGCATCTTCCCGGACTGTTGGAAGAAGGGTCTCCTTAGGATTATACCTAAGATGAGCACACGACCACCGCATGACCCAAAAGCGTACCGTCCAATCACTCTTCTGCCAGTGCTGGGTAAGATATTGGAGCGGTTAATCAGCAGAAGACTGGAGGACCACCTTGAAAGAATCAACCCTATCTCGGAGAGGCAATTTGGCTTCAGAACCGACAAGTCTACTGAGGACGCTATCAGATTTTCACAGAAATTTGTTGAGGACTCAGAAGGAGTTATTGTGGCAGGCTTCTTTTTGGACATAGCCGGTGCCTTCGACACCGCATGGTGGCCATTAATTCTATCTAAGCTTCGGCTCCGACAGATCCCAGGGGACCTCTTTGCCCTAGTGCAAAGCTATTTTAATAAAAGGGAAGTTATATACGACTCTAGCACTGAATTGATTTACAAGGAGACCACCATGGGGTGTCCGCAGGGTTCCGTGCTTGGCTTTTTGCTATGGAATATACTTTTTGACGATGTTTTGACGTTACCTCTGCCACCGGGCTGCGCGCTCGTCGCGTACGCTGATGACCTTCTTTTACTAGTTGGCTCGTCGAGCCGTCCGACACTCGAGCGCGTAGCTAAGGACGCATTATCGAGAATCCTTAACTGGGGTAAGCTTAATAAGCTTGCATTTGCACCTGGCAAAACGGAAGCTATCCTCCTAGAGGGCAGCTCAAGGATAAACATAAATAAGCGATCACCCGCAGTGCGCTTCGGCGACTCTGCAATAAGGTTTTCTCGAGAGGTGACCTACTTGGGGGTCGTTCTGGACGAGAAGCAGACCTTTTTGAAGCATGCTAAAGTAATTGTGGCTAAGGCCAACTCAGCTCAGAAGGTTGCTCGCCTGGCGGGCAACAATTGGGCCCTGAGAATCGCCTACGAGGCTATATTCATGGGCATCGCTGGCTATGCCTCCAGCGTGTGGCACACCAAAGCCTCGCTGACAATTGTGAAGAGGGCTCTGCTTAGCGGACAGAGGGCTGCTCTGATTGGCCTTACTAAGGCCTATAGGACCACATCTTTGGATGCACTGGCGGTCCTTGCGGGGGTCTTTCCCCTCGACTTGTACGTTCAAATTAGAGGTCGATTACTCTCCTTATGAGGAGGATCAATACAACTCTCGCCGGTGTCCCTCTGATACCGCCATCGAGAGTGGAGGGCGTGAGCTACAGAAATACTGTATCTGAGCTTGTCTACAAGACCGCATATGCGGCATGGCAGGCGAGATGGGTGGCCTCATCTAAAGGCCGCCAGACTTTTCTATACTTTCCAGATGTCTCGGTGAGACACATGACGAGGAGACTGGTGCCGACCCACTGGACTAGTCAATTCATGACTGGCCATGGAAACTTTGCGGCAAAACTGCAGGGGTTTGGTTTGGCAGGAAATGGGTCGGGTCGCTCATGTGGATACGACCAGCAGGACGCAGAGCACGTCCTGTGGGACTGTCCACTTATGGGCCCCGAACGAGCGGAGTTGTTTGCCCGGGTCCGACCCCATTCGGGCCCAATAGGACACGCGGACATGGTGGCAACCGAGGCCAATTTTGCGGCCTTTACTAAATTCGCCAGAGCGTACGGGCGGCGGGACACTCTCGACTCCCCTTGCGACTCTTCAAACTAAAGTCACTCTGATAGTTGCCATATAAATTAACATCATGCATTCGCACTTCGGTGCAAGGTTGCATCACCAGTCCCGTGTGACTCTGCTCGGGACAAAATGAGGGCTTAAATTCTTTGATCTGGCACACGTAAGGGTTATGTTAGCCGGCCGCGTATGACGTGGCTGCATATACATAACGAGAGCGGAGGTGGGAATTTTACACGCCATGTATCAATACTCGACAAATCTATGATGAAAGTAGATGTATTAAAAATAAAAAAAATAGTTAATAATACACTGAATAAGGGCCCTTAATTTTAACTGTAACAAAATTTGAAAAATGTTAATGTGATGTGTCGCACTGCCTTTAACATTAAAGATAGGTAGGGGGCCCGCCAAAGATCCTAGCCTAAGGGCCCGCTTCAGGATGTGGGGGCCATGATTGTTTGTTTTACCTCGGTTTTCTACTACCTATTTATCCGAAGTGGGATTTTCCATTTATGCTGCAACGAAGTTAAAGTGCAGGAACAGGTTCGACACCACACCAGATATTAGAATTCAACTTACCAATATTGTGCCTGATATCAAGAAGTTAAGAAGGACTAAAAATTATCAAAGTCATTACCTAAGTCCTTTATTTATTCATATTTTTATGTTTATATTATATTACAGTTGTATATTTAAAAATATGTAATTACTAAAAAATAAATAACGTGTTTTAGTAACATTTTTTTTAAATTTTAACTAATAGGAATCAATCTAAAAAATAAGCTAAGTGTTCCATTAAAATTTCCGGGTTTGCGAAGTGTTCCATTGCAGAAAAAGTTTGGGAAACCCTGCTTTATTGGATCTTCAAAATAATATTTATGTGCCGACCTATATGGAGAATCAACTTAAAAGGTGACAAAGTGAAAAAAGTTTTAAATTTGTGGCCAATTTACATTGGTACACTTCTTCATTTCAAATTTGACATACATTTTCTAGACTCTAGAGCAGTGGCTCCCAAAGTGATTCCTACAGATCCCAGGGGTCCTTGTGACCGTTAAGGGGGTCTGTGGTAAATTAAAAATGATTTGACGGTGCGTGGACAACATCGGGGAGGGGGGTCCCCGAAAGGTTTATTTTGTGAAACATTTTCATTATTATGAAAGTTAAAATAAATATCAGTTCGTTGGTTGTCGAAAAGTGCAAATTTGGATCGATTCTATGCACACTTTGATTCAGTGTTGGAATTCCTGTAAAGCAAATACAATGATTTGCGGCTCAATTTAATCAATTCAAAAAATGACAATGCTTAAACTATCATTTTTGCCAAATTTAACGAAACTAATTTGAAGCTACGAGGTGACCATTTAAATTTAGTCAAAACTAAAATAGTATTTGTTGCAAAAAAATCTTTACAAACAAAACTAGGGGAGAGGAGAATGGTCTCGGTTTCCAAATCCTTCAAAATTGCAAAAACGAGATGATGATTTGGTAGCTTATTGTCAACACTTAACGGTTCTTTATTCTGACCTCAGCCAAAGATATGAAGACAATCTTCACTTGGTTATCGCAGATTGGGTGTTGGACCCTTATGCAAGCTGACCCACAAACTCAGATAAATCCATGCTAGTACAGGAGCAATTTATTGAATTATCCACAAATAAGAAACTGAAACAAATATTTGCACAAGAATACCACTAATTCTGGTTACAAAAACAGATATCAATTTTATATCCTGCAATATGGGTCACTGTACAGAGGCCGTTGATCGCTTTCCCGTTTTTCTATCTAGTACCTATAACGTGGATTTAGTACAGTTATGAACCTCATCACGAAAAAAGAAGCCGACTAGAAAATATTATAACTGTGAAATTAGAGCCGAACATAAATTAATAATCTCATAAGGTTCACCTCACTGAAAAAAATGTGTTAATGTGTTTTTGTGTTTTAAAACAAAAGTTATAATTTCAATAACTACAAAAATAAGTACCTACTATATCAAAATGTTTTATTTATATTTTATTTTTACATCACCATTTACCATTCAAGACATTAAAATTTAATTTATAATTTTTCTATTATGCAGTTATGTAGAGTTATTTCACTTGGGGGTTCATGGTCAGGATTTTGCTTTAAGAAGGGGTCTATGGGTATAATAAGTTTGGAGTCTAGAGTCTAGTTTCTTATATTGTGTTAACTGTAAATTCATGGTGGAAATTAATTGTACCTATTATTTATTTAATAATACTTGAAACGAAAAATATTGCATTGTGTTTTTATTCAATAGATTAAAGGTTTAACATGACGAAATCAACAGCGATCAGACGTTTCACTTGTACTTATTGTCTTGCAATATAGTCGTTTCATACTGCATACAAGAGGAACACACAAATGTTTCCACATAGGCTTACAAAGGAAGATCCAGCAACATGTATTAAATTGCAATCAACGACATATTATCTTCCTGATACAAGAAATCTCGCAAATAACATGAAACAAAAAACCTCAAACAAAAATTAGTGTGTTATTAAATGTTTCTATTTTTTTTATATTCTTTCATTTTATGTGTAAGTTTCATTTTACAGTCTCATAGTAGTCCTTATTGTGAACACAGTTATCACAGAATCACAGTTATTACAATATTTTGAAAAATTGTATGTGTGTTTGTAGGGGTTGGGGGGGGGGGGGGGTGGTAAATTCGTATCGTATAAAAATACAATTAAAAATTATATTGGTAATTAAAATAGTCAATCAGTAAAATATAGATAATTAATAATAGAATTCTGGACGTTAAATGGTACTGTTCGGTTAAAGCGGATACAGCGGAAAACGCATTTTGAAAATAGCCGATAAACTGGATAAACTGGTTATTTGCGAGATTTCTTGTATCAGGAAGATAATATGTCGTTGATTGCAATTTAATACATGTTGCTGGATCTTCCTTTGTAAGCCTATTCTAGTACCTACCTATTTGAATGTACATTATTCAATATAGAAAAAAATACTTTCACACAAGTACATGGAATAAAAAATGGCCAACAACGAGATTGTTAGTTTTCTAACATATTATACAAAAGTATCAGGTATACTTTTCCACGTGCGTATATTTTTTTTTACTCAACAAATAATTCACAAGATTTATAAAATGTAACATTTTAATTATTGAACATGCATAATTCTGAAAATACTTCTGAGGAAATATATTATAAACAATAGAAAATAGTAAGGGGGTGCAGGAATCGAACTTGCATCTCTCGGGTATCGCGCCTACGCACATAGACCACTATGCTAAAGGAGTCATACTTAATTGCGACATGTTTTAACTTGTTAACTTAACTTAATGTGTTGACATTCACTAATTGTGAGTTGTAGCTAACTTAATCAGTGGACCATGACTCATTTTTGCTTCAATTTTGTCGTACAGCTAGGCTACATATCTATAAAAGAAGCGTTTTTCAACATCTTTGGTTCCATTGTGACAATAAAGACCAGACGTGTGGGCTATTAATAACAAATATTAAAAAAAATCTTATTAATATGTTTCTGAGGTGATATTTCAGTAATAATGACTGCTATAAATACATATAAGTCTAGTCCTAAATACCTAAAAGGCTATTGCATTACAAATTTACCAAAAACATTGACAAAAAAATTATAGATCGAGAATTTAAAAAAATATATAAATACCAAGCATAATTTACATGAATTTCATGCGTATGTAATTATTGTCTCCGAAAATACTAAAATAATACATAATATCTTAATAATACTATCAACCGAAGGTACTTGATGGAATTAGAATTTAAATGAGAATACATTGAACACAGATAATTTGAAAGCACCTCAGACGTCCGATGCAACCCATGTACGTCGCACATAGCTCAATAATTAGTAAAGCATATTAATGCGAATCTAGTGGTTGCGGGTTATATTCCCGCTGGGCATCGTATTTTTTTCAAAGATTTTTCTAGTAGGTATATATTTGAGGTATTTTAAAGCTATGTTTGTTCGGCAAATACTTATTTTGCGTGGGCCCGTCACCCGTGTGATGGGTAAAACCGTAATTTCAGCGTATGTGAAAATATGTTTTTCATGGCGCTAAGAATCAAATGATGGATCATTGATTTTTACTTGAATATTCCTAAATTGAGAGAATTTGAAGACTATCGATATCTTTAACCCATCAAAACAGTAGGTATGCAATGGATGTCATCAAAAAGTAGAAAGTAGGTATGTTGTCAATAAACTCTACTCAAAAAAAAAAATTGATTTCCAAACTAGTAAAAAAAAATGTAATTTATTTTGTAATATTTTTTGCTATTATTGGAACTGGGGTTTACATTGTAGAACTCCATTATAATGATTTTGAAATAAAAATATTGTTAATTCTACGATATTTGCATTATATGTGTTGGCACGCGTATGGAACAATAAATTTTCTATACATATCTGATTAAAGTCGAATTTTGTTTTTTAGTTTATATGGCAGATATATTAAGAAAATAAATCTTTCTATCACTATTATTTTTGCTAAAATCATTTTTTTAATTCAAAATGTCACTAATAAATCACTGTCGATAGCACCAACCTGTAGCGGCATGCGCGTAGACCCACTTGTTGCTACGCCGCGACGCCTCAACTCTCAAGTGGGGCAGCTCGGAACTGGGGGACGGCGGACGATTCACTAGGCAAAGTTCTCGCGTAGCAAACGGTGTTGTTCAATAAACTGGCGCAAAAGAATTGAGAACATTGCAAACTTAGATTATAGAAAAACGCCGCAGTCAAATATACAAATTAATATATTAGTATTACACATATTTTAATAAATTGGTATTATATTGCACCTTGTTTTAGAGACAATTTTCGATTTTTTTTAACTTTCCAACCTTTTCCTAGTTTCGCGTTAAACACTTATTTCTTATGATACTGCATAAATATTTCATTAACTTTTCATCGTTTGCGAATTCATCTAAGTTTCTTCGAATAGTTGGTACCTAACAACACTTCATGTAAGATTTTTAAAAAACTGTGTGGTGTAGTTTGGTGTGAGACCTACTTATTATTAACAGCGGTGAGTAACACTTTTATCTTATGACTGCTTTTAAAATTAAAAATACATTTTAGAAAGTTAAAATTTATGTTTTATTTTCCGACGTGAATGGAAAACATTGTTTATAATGCACATGTTTTTGGTCTGGACTAGGCTATTGGTTGATTAATTAATCGTATTATGTTATCATAATAATAATTTATCTCAATTAGTCTGAGAAGAAAATAATATATTGCATTTAAAAGTAAGTGGTAAATATTTTCTGAAAATTGGCGCGAATCCAGTGGTTACAGGTTGAAGTTCCGTCGGGCGGCGTATTTTTTCCAGACATATTTTTTCTATATATACAAGTAGGTACATATATATCCGAGGTGTTTTCAAATTAATTAAAGTTAATACAATCTGGGTATTCTAAATAAGACTTTGAAGAAATCTTGATAACCATACTGCCAGTAATGTCCCGTACATTAGACGGGTCATGCGTTATTTAAGGATACCACAATCCAAGGAATGGTAAATTAAGGAAGGAATGCTCATTCCATGGAGATGTCAAAATATTTTTCTGCAGAATAACCGATGTACTGGGTGATTTGGCCGTAGATTTATAGTTATATAATATTAAGATAATTTAACGAATTTATTTGCATGATCCACAATTCCGTTAAACGTAAAAATAATAAAATAAAGTTAATAATATTGATAAATATGCTAACAATATGAGACTTAATAATTAC
Source organism: Rhyacophila brunnea (assembly GCF_057557595.1). Classification (NCBI taxonomy): domain Eukaryota; kingdom Metazoa; phylum Arthropoda; class Insecta; order Trichoptera; family Rhyacophilidae; genus Rhyacophila; species Rhyacophila brunnea. Next base: position 1,138,737 of record NW_028233361.1, read on the forward strand.
AAGATAAGAAAAACTTTTTATATACCTTTTTTAAATTTTCTGTTGAATCATATAACCTTGACTTGACTGGCTTAAACGATCAAAAATATTTGTACTTGATAGAAATAATACTGAAATGTCATATTGATTTCCATGGTAATGCACGTATATATTAATGTTATTAATTTAGTCGCTAGGACCCACTTAGTAAGCAATAATAGTTTTACTTTTTACGGATTTCTTCCGAAATAACTTTACATACAAAACAGAATTAACTGAAAATGAATTTAATTCTACTTAAAGATGGCTAAAAGTATTAAAAATGCATTGGCATCGTGTTCTGATATATTCTAAAAGTTTCAAATATCTAGCTAGTCGGGAAGTTAATTAAAAATCGAGTGCAAGATTTGTACCGGACAAATAACCACTGGACAAATAAGAATACGACCTAATAAAAACGTTGTAAAATAGTGTAGGGTGCATGTTTGTTGCCCTTACAATATATAGTGAATTGAAGTAGGGTAAGGTTGCTATGATTGGACCACTTAACTTTGTGATGGTGTAACTCATCAAATATTATTGATAAAATAAAACAAATTGTTCATTTCAATGTATTATTTACTTTATTATGTATACACTTAGGATCAGTCCAATAAAATTAACCATTTTCGAGATTTAACAGGAAAACCAAATTTTTGTTTGTTGCCGTCTTTGGACCACATGCTCCTTGATTGGACCACTAAGTTTCCATCATTGTACTTTGAAAAAATAATAATAATTTACACAAGTGGTCCAATCAAGGTGCTTTATAATAATATTTTATAAAAATGAAACAAAAGCATTCTCCGATTCTTCATGGGCTATCACAAATTCATAGTCAGAAAATACATCTTTGTGCAGAGGATAAATGCCTGTCTTCAGAAAGCCATTTGCAGCCGTATCGACAGAAGCAGCCCTGGAATAGGCTTTTCCAAAGAGCATAGATATTTGAAATGTCGTCACACATCTCCCAGGGTTTTGACGAAGCCATTTTTCGGTTTCATCTATGTAATAACTACTCAGCGGCTTATAAAATGACACATCAGTTTGTGGAATGTATATGCTGGAAGTGAAAGTATTACTACACCATATCTCTTCGCATATCTATTGCATCCAAGTTTTTGGTGTGGCTTGTGTGACCGTCCAGTTGAATACACGCCGAGCATCGTTAATGTCATGCATATCCATAGATGTCTGAAGTTTATCAAAAAAATCTTTAATTGTAGCTTGATTAAATCTGGTAGCTCTGTTGAGTGAATTACTCAAGTATGGACGCAGCTTCATAAACCCGTAATACCATTTCTTTCCTGCAATTCGCTTTTCTTTATTAAATCTATTTATATTAATTTGCTCAGCAAATTGAAATGCCAATCGCCTGACATCTACTGGAGTGATACCATACAAACAACTTTCAAGCTCGAGAATGTATTCGCAAAGCTCTGTCTCTAATAATTCTAATGGTAGGTCACCTTCGGAACCAACTATCTGAATTTCTTCTTTGACTTTTAGATTGCTTTTATCTAGTCTTCGTTTGGAACTCCAAACATTCGACTTGCCTTGTTCAAACCTACTTCTTTTTTCCTTAATGCCTGTAATGCCAATGACATGCTGGGCTCATTCCAGGTATAGTATTACCTCTCTTCGCCATTATGGAATGCAAAAAGAATATAATGTGAAAAATGTTATAAAATCGTTCCCATGATTGGACCGGTCCAATGGTAGAGGTTACCCATGGTCCAATGATAGCAACTACGGGTGCTGTCACAAAAACAAGTTTCACAAAAAAACCAAAGTATTAGCGTAACAACTATTATCATAGTTGCAAATAGTAATAAATTACCTAACATAATTGATGTAAGTACAACCAAATATAGTTAATAGAATCATACTTACATTCGTTTTAGTTTTACTTGATTGTTATATTTTATGCACGATGAATACACCAACGAACGTGACTCATTTACCACATCCAAGACGAGACTGAAAGAAGAGAGGCGCGGAAGAGGCATGGAAAGCTTGCTTTGTGAGGTCACTGATGGTTTCTAACGTCTTTTATTTCTGATATACCTACGTGGTCCAATGAAAGCACTGGTCCAATGATCGCAACCTTCCCCTAAGTATGAATCGCATTAAAAATATTATAACAAAATAATTATTTGAAAGTGATATCTATTGAAAAAATCGTTTGACTAGTTTATAAACCTTGCGGGGGGACATGCTCAGCGTAGGTCAAAATGGAGCTTTTATTGCATTTTCAAAGCGTAATCCTGGACATTCCTTAAACGTTGTAGATAATCTATTTATATAATTTTGAAGCCTTATTATCCTTTATATTTATTTTAAACATTTGATGACTGCATAAAGTATTTTTATTACATAAAATAGTATTCTTTTAAACCTTTCGCTCTAATGTTTTAGAATATAGTCATATTTCAGTACATAAATGTGCAGTAGTGTTAAGATTTTTTACATTTATTAATTTTTAAACGCATTTATAAAACCATCAGTATAATTTATGTTGACATTATTATAGTGAAATATTTACGATAAAAAATTTAGACCGTACTTATTACTTGTAGTCTTGCTCTATTGAATAAAAAAACGTATTATTTTTACTGCAATGATCAAATTATAACGATAAATAAAACTATCCCGATCGCGTGAAACTGAACAATAATCCGCTCCAATGAAAAAAAAACATGACCCCACCCCATCCTGAAACTACACACTACATTAGAGTTATCAGCATTTCAACTCAATGGGTTTCATGATTATTATAATTATTTCACCATTCAATTAAAATCCAGGAAATATTAGATTAGGGCGACAAACTACTGGCGGTCGCAACTGGCTCTGCCAGTCATTATAATTAGTAAAATAAGAAATTCACTTTTTCACCAAATTCATTATAATACCTCATCATAACTTTCATAATATCAACATATTATTATTATAAAAGCTGTAAAGTACTATTAAGGTCCAAAAGTTTCCGACTTAAGTATTTAAAGAGGAAATAGAATCAATATATATATATATATATTATATAATCACCATTATTTTATTTTGATACGTTTTTAGATAGAAATTTTCCATTTATGTACAACTAAAATTATAATCTAAATTTTTCTCCTTAAAATGGTCTAAAACTGCAATAATGACTTCTTCATAACTTGTTAATTTTCTTCCACGCAGATACCTACGACGGACCGAAAAACAAGTTGCAAGGGCTAGAACTGGAGTATGAGGTGAATGATTTAATTTCTGGAAAGCACATTGCTGAAAAACGGCCTTCACAGTAACTGTTTTGAGTTGAATTTTATTTCAACCACTCCCATTCAGCCAGCCAGATATCTTTGCAAAGTGCCGTCTCCAGTAATGCACACACCATGGCATATCAAAAGTTTTATAAACTATCATGCTTTGCAGGCCAACAATTATTGATGTGTGACTAGGGGCATTAACGCAGGTACCTTGACGTACCCATAGTAAAGGCCTAGAAATGCCAAACTGCCAGCAATATGTATCTGCTAGCCTCCTCGTGAAAACCCCAGACAACTTCAGCGTCAGCCAACAGCATGAGATAAAGAACAAGTTACCGGAGCTTTTCTAGCAAATAAAACAATCCCTACAAAAAACACGGTTGATCGTAGTTTACGAACTTTCAAAGCTCCGTGGCTTGTTTACCTTGCTTCGATCACGTTTAAGTTAAAGAAAACAACATGGTTACTATTGTCTACAAGACCGTCCATTATATGAATCAATGAAAGCATATTGGCATTGATAACGTTATTCTTTATTTGTTTCAGATTGCAGACAGACAGACAGCCAACCGCATAAGACAAACGAGTCCTTTGAGATGAATTAACACAACAGTTAAACGAGAAAAACTTTTCAATTACCGCCAATCTCTCACTTTAAAACGCCACACTTTGACACAGAATATTATAAAATAAAACAAAAGTCAAAAGTAATACTCTTCAGAAATATTCATTCACATGAATCTACATGTCATAATAATATATATCATCTCATTCAAATATAAAATATGGTCATTTCATCAAAGTAAACACGATACAGTAGTCGTGAATCTCGCGATCGTCATCTATATAGTTCGAGACTGATGCATCCAACCTGACACCGGAAACACCCTTCAACTCCAACGGAACAGACAATGGAAACCGGACGACGCCCATCTTTTCCATCGGAGGCGAATACATTCTGCAACGGTAAGTAATGTTTAACTTATTATTAGGGCCTGATGGCTGAGATTTTTTTAATACATAGAAGTCATGTCACGTCAGTACTATTTCAAATCAATTCCTCATCTTTTTTTTGCAAAAAAATACTGTTTATACGCTATATTTATCTATTTTTTTCTACTACCGGCCGGCGAGCTGTTATGAAGTGAATAATCAGTACATTGGACCGTCAAAATGGTGGATGAGGTGGAGAGGTTTGCCATCGATTAAAAACATAGTAGCATTATTCACTCAAACTTTATATCCACATCCACTGAGATAAAAATTCAGTGAATGAATACAATTTTGATTTTATTTTGCATGGTATTAATAAATATAAATTTAAGATCTACTTGGTCGCTGCATATTTCCGCTCTAGTAAGTAGTGCAGCGACTGTTAATATTTTTTTTTTTTGTAAATTTGATTATGCCCAACAAAAAAACATATTATTTTGGAAGATTTTAACCTGTATTTTGCTGGTATAATTGAATCTGATTAAATCAGCTTTAATAAGTTGTTGGTCGTACGTCATACGGTGGTCAGCGCGTGTAACGAGCCTCTCGTTCCTGAAGATACCTGTCAACCTGTCAATATCATCCTTAAGTTGTACATATTATTATGAAGGTATCTGTTAAACATTCATCGCATTGAAATGATGTGTCGAATCCCCCATTGAAAAGATATACCTAATACGCAATGGAATTCTTCAAATGATTTTTTTAGTGGACCACTGACATGAACGTGACAGTAGATATTTTTATAATATTTTTTTTTAAATAGTCTGGACTCTTGTTATTTTCTCCGGCTTGTTTATCCGCCAAAGTAATCGTACCCTAAGTGGATTATGCCAGAAATTATTTGCAATCTCAAATCAAAAGTAGGTAGGTAGGTACCTATTATGACGCACTGTAGAAAAAAGGGTGGCGTGTTTAGTGTCGTTGAGGCCCGATGCACTGACTGATTTCGCGCCTCTCTACAATAAAAATTAACAAGTAAAATTTAATTTGCCAAATAATTCCATGGGTTAAAACGATTAATTATTCATATTTTGTAAAAATTATACGAACACGGTTTTATTGTGTTATTTTTTTACAAACCACAATAAACTCATACAAAAGTAGCAGCCTACCAACTTAGTACCTATTTGACAAAAAGATTTCATGGTTTTTTATTAAAATACGAATATAGCTAACGTAAGTCGATGAATTACAATAAAATATGTAATTTCGTTTAATCAAAATATTTATGTGTAGGTATACTTCCACTAATGAAACAAGTTGCGATGAAAAAAAATCACGTCTCCGGAGTCTATTATCAAATATGTATGTATAATATTATAAATTATAATATTGGATCTGTCTGCCTTAATTTGCTGCCTACTCCGACTGGACGTCACTTTTATTAGAAATCTAAATTAATACTAGATATTAAATAAGCTACTTCCGGGTTTACTAGAGTTACCGAATTCAAAACGAATAGTTATTACGCGCCTTCTTAATTTTAATCAGACCTGCTAGAACCCCTATTTTTAAAAGGTTCCAGGTTCGATTCCAGTTTAAAAAGTGGTTTGGGTTCGGTTCCGGTTTCATAGAAAATAGATTCCATAGTTGTAAGTATTTATCAGAAATCAAACAAATTAAATTCAAAAGCTATGAGTAGTAATCTATTCATACTAATAATTCATATCCTTTCCAGGCACAGAGCATATTATGCACACCACAATAATTTATAGCTCTTCAACTGCATACAAAATACATTAAATAGGGATAAAATATAGATACTATCTACAATAACTATAACTTTCATGCAATTGCATATTTAACAATTTGCTAATTCAATCGACAAAATTACGAAACGTAGATAATTATATTATTTAGCTGTTATTACTCATGACATGATACACTTTTTCTAAAACTTCTCTCTGCAGAGTGACGCGGCCACTCTGCAGAGAGAAGTAAAGTAAAGAAAAGTATATTAGTCTATGGTAAAGTAAAGTAAAGCTGTAAAAAAACTAGTAGGTACCTACCTTGGCAATTGCCGCAATTTGAAATACGCAGCTCCATTTTATTGATACCGTTCAGCGACAATAATCTCGGCCATGACTAGGGAATCCAATCCCGAGCCAAAATCTTGATCCCGGGATTTCGGAATTACAATTTGACGATCCCGGGATTGGCTTTTTTTTCAATAGTTAATATAAAATTTTTATATACACAAATAACGTTGATAAAATCTGTCACAAATACATATAATACATATAATTTATACTATATAAGACATTTATTGTTAATATTGTGTAAGTACAATCTATATGTACTTGTCAGACCCAGGATTCGAACCTGGGACCCACGGAGTTATAGTCCAAGTGTCTGACATCCATTTGTCGTAAAAAACAAAATCTATCAATACAAACCTCTACTCTGTGGAGGCCCATATGATCCTATTAGAATCGGACATGGTTGAAAGAAGAAAAGAAGTTAAATTTAAATTTGAAATACGAAGGTTTAATGGAGTAACTAATATTGTTGTATAAATAATAATGTGAAAGTAAAACAGTTTTATTTATTTATGAAAAGATAATAGGTATAATAAGATTATTTCTAATGTATTTATATGTTATTAACGCTTTCGCTGCTGAAGAGATAATGAGATTTTAATTGCCCCCTTTAAAATGCACGTTAATTACATCGATCGGCCGCCTGGTTATTACGCACCGTGTGCGTCTTCCGCGTCCAAAGTATTAAAAGTATTTTTTCTGTAATATTTCCGTTTTAATTTTATTTTCCATAAAAATTGATAAAAAAATCAATCCCGAAAGTTTCGGGAATATTTTTACCAATCCTGGGATTCATAGGTATCGAAAATAGTTCGGGATCCCAGGATTGGAATCCCTAGTCATGACCATGAGAAATGTCCATAAATTTAGCGATGGCTAAATGTTTTATGTAAACGCGTGCATGATAAAGGATTTTCAATGGCGTGCCTTGGTACTAAAATTTATGTAGGTAATAATTTTTTTTTTATTCAATGAATAATTCACAAGATTTAATAATGTAACATTTTTTTTGAACATACATAATTCGGAAACACCCCAGAAATATACTATTTCAAAAAATCTATCAAAGAACGGTGCTGGGCGGTACTCGAACTCGTATCCATCGTTTCTGACCAATGTGTTTATTACGTATTATTGCATCAATGCTATCAAACAACACTACTATAACTGTAGGCAGTTTTTCGTATCCATGGTATCATGGTATAATGATTAGCCGACAACAGGTAGTTTTATTTCAATATCTCTGATGATATTAAAACAACACAACAAAATATCACACTTGCAATAATTCATTACGAGTAGGTAAAGTGTTAGCATAGTACCTGGTAAGAGGTAAAGTGGGGGTAGAGGAGCACCCGCATATATCCAATTATTGCTGAACAACGCACTTGCATCAATTCATCACAAGCATATAAATGGTCTTATAGGAGTAGTGCCGAAAGGAGGTGTGAGTTGACTAGTGCAAATAAATGGAACTGCCGTAAGTAGACCGATTGCATTCAAATCAGTAGGTATATTTCTTTGTCTATATACATGTTAACTTGTAATTTCCATATTTAAATTTAGTAAGTTAAATTCAATGTATATCTCTTATAATCAATCGAATAGTTAATACTTAACTATTTATGTGTAAATAAATACCAGTCTACGGTAAGAATATTTTATCTAATTATTCTGCGATGTTTGTTTAAAAGCCAAATAATGTGTTTTTATAGCTACGCCACTGGATATAATCTTCCATTCTTACAAGCACAAAGTTTAGTGGTGGTGTATCATCTCCCATGGACACCAGTTGAGCGTGTAGCGTAAATAATAATAATATCCAGTGGACAGAAAAGAAAGCTTCGAAAATGTAATCGTCGAAGGCGCCGATAGAAATTAATTTCTGCTTGCGATGACGTCACAGCGGCTGCAACAGATTGTTTTTACTCGTTCACGAACACTGCCAGTGCCTTGATGATTTTCCAAAAAAAAAAAAAACAGAATATAAAACTCTATTTTCGAATTGAATATTATTATTAATCATATTCTATCTAGTTACTATTTTATAATGAAATTTGAACGAGTGCAACCCCAATTAAATATAGGTTATATTCATTCATGAATATTTCAAAAGTGCAATAACCAAAAATAATAATATATTATAAAGAGACATAACCTTCTGGTAAATTATAGAATTATACCATTGTCTTTGCAAAGGACCCAGAAAACGTTCATAAAAGAATGCAGACAATTTCAAATATGGCCGCAAAGTAACATTAAAGATAAATACCTCGAAGATAAGAATAATAATAAACTGTTTTGTTGAACCAAAAATGATCTCATTAATGGCACTCAAATCGAGCAGGTTAACTACGTTTATTTTGCGCAATAAGTGTCAAGTGGTATGTATGACAAGATTGCTCGCAGAACCAAACTAACATGGAACACATATGGGTACTGTTATGTATAAAATTCTGTAACCGTGATTTTCAATGTCACAATTACAAAATAAGGAATCAAAAATAACTGTAAAAGCAAACATGAGCATGAGTCATAAAAACGGGCCGTGGAGTTACCTGATCTTTTCCAAGCCGAACTCCGCTACTCCTTCGGGAATCTCGCAACTGATAACTGGAATTTGAATTAAAAAAGGGATTCGCACGGCTGAAGGCTCGTGGAATCCAGAGTTAAGAATAACATAATAAAATATGGGCGCCACACAATCTTACGACCGTAAAAGATAATATTAAACAGTGTGGTATATAGGAACAATAAAATAAAAGAGCGATTGATACTTGACAGAAACTATATTATCGCAAAGAAAAGGAATTTAAAATACATTAAATTTATATTTGGCGGCTCGGTATTGAAATTTGAAAAGTCTAACTTTAAATACACGCGGCTAAGTCTTAAAAGAAATAAAGCAAGCATAGTGAAACAAATAAATAGTTTTAAAATACCCAATTGGAACGAACAGAGACTCTTGACATGACGACATCATCGTGCTCCATTAGGTGACGTCCATGATTACTATTGGGTAGACCCAACCGGAGCACGACTATTCTGGGCGGCAGACAAAATCAAAAAGCCCAGTTTCTTCTGTCACACCATGCGACCTGACGTTGTCGCCGGATATTCTAACAGTGACATTTGTTTATTCGCCAAACGCTCTTCCAACTTGACCATCGATAATAATTAGAGTTGCCAGCGGGTTAAAGTTGGTTATGTTTAAAAATGAACATAACAGTACCTAAATAGTATCTTTGAAAATCACCCCCATTGTGTTTAGAGCGAATAGTGTTCAACCAATGTGTGCTACCAGTGCTTACGTACGCATAAAAGGATACAGTAGCGTAATGTAGCAATTAAATGAGCAAGTTGGACATATTGCGGAAAAACGACAAAATTAACACATATATAAAGATTAAGGACACATAAGAGTATTTATTCTATGTGAGACAGGTCACCAAGTTGATGAAATGGTAATGAGCTGAATATTTCACTCGGCGGGTATCCAAATGACAGTAAACGCCACTTGAACGCCCTAAAACCCATTAGATCTACGAACTCATAAAGTTCCGTGGATGTAGGTAGGTACATGGTAGCAAAGAAATAGGGACCGGAAAGAATAGAATGAGGTATAGTATGGGAGTCCTGTATCCAGCAGTGAATCAATACCCCTTTCAGGGGCAAATTATGAAATCCATTAGGAAAAATTTTTCTCATGACTTTTTCTTTATGCTTGGTGGATGAATAAGACAAAAAAAATTTTTTTTTTAAGTTTATTGAATTTAAATATTAATATTTACTTATGCGGCCTAGTATTTACTAGGTAAAGTATTTGAAATTTCTAACTGTATTATTTCTCATGTATCTAACATAACTTTTTTTAAAACTTCTTATAATTTACTCTTTTATTTAGGATTGAAATTTAATGATTTCTTTGCAAAGTTTATTGTGATTTATTTAGCTTTAGTATAGGTAGGAACGTAATAAATATTTTTTTATTATTTATCTTACTAAATATTTCCATTTAAAAATTCTCTCAGTCGACAATGTTTTTTTTCATTTATTTAGCTAAAATTCTTTTACGAATTGCTTCCATTTGCGTCGCGAGTTTATGTCTTAATAAATTGAATGACAGTCAGCAAAGGTACACAAAGAAGGGTGTGTTTAGGGAATTGCGGCAATTTCTTTACAATCAGATTAATCTAATATGTTACGCATGTTAAGATATTTAGACGTAATATTATTATTATTAGAGTCTACCTGGAATGAATATTATGGTAAAAAGTATTTTGAAATTAAAATCTCTTCCATTTAAATTTATTTTACATAAAGTGAGTTCATAATATTACAATACTTATTTATTTAAGGAATTCGCATTATGATAGATATGAAAGACAAAACAATAAATAACATTACTAAAAATATTTAAATAGAATACGGTGCAATAAGAAGAACACTATTTGAGCTAGGTAGATCCAATTTAATTAAAATTTAAAACATCATTCACCTAAACGCATCCTCACGAAATTGGAATTTATTAATATCCGTAAGGGTTTGGTTAAGCACAGTGATTGCCCTCCCAATTGGCATTACCAATATTAGGTACTCTTTACCTTGGGAGGACAAAGAACTGAAGCTCCCGATTTCTAATATTCAGCGGTCGAAATGGACCGGAGCGCACCGGAGCACCGTTCCGATTCATGAAATCCCCAAAATTATAGTTCCGGCTCGTAGACATTTTTTTACTCTTTGAGCTAGATAAGCCATATTAGAAGAAATCTAACACACTTATTGTTATAAACTATGCATATAATTAGATAACTTTTTAATATTATCCAGCGCTTCGGTTCGTATTTTTTTGTTTCAAACGCTGAATACAGTTGACAAGGACACATAGTATGTTAATACTACCAAGAACGGTTGAATTCTCATTTACACCACTCGCGTTACATCGAATTGAAAGTGTAATACAATAAACAAAATTAGGCCTGAAATGCGTCCGCTGTAATTATATGTGATTGTATATAAAAGACATCGATGTTAGTACTAAGTAGGTGGAGTAAAATGTTTGTTATTTGAGATAAAGTGACGTCACATTTCAGCAATCTCGCGTAAGGATGAGCCTCGCAAGACAAGAGTTATAAATAGACGCTATGTAAACCATGGCAAAGAAAAACTACTGAGGGGGATCATTTTTCATAGACCCAACTATTTATCAAAAAATCTTGAATTTTTTTTCATATGCCTCATCTATTGAGAATATCCCTCGAGTTTATAACAATCTCAATTAAAAATATCACATTTACATATTATTATATTTTCATAAAATCATTCAAATAACTCTAAAAACGAATACGTATACTTCTTGATACCGTTCGTTGTTATTACATAATATCAATAAATGATTTTTTCTTGAGGAATAAAGATCTACAGTCCCGGATCCTAAAAGATAAAGTACGAAACTGTCTAGAGAAAAAGCATTTTTATATAAATCGCACTGAATTAAAAATATCGACAACTTTGGTCAATATCAATCATTTTCTCTACCTCGATTATCATAGTCTAATACAGGGGTGACGAACCGACGGCCTTTAGGGTCTCAAGTGCGGCCATTTGACTGAATCCAAATTTTTTTCAAAAAGAAATTTTGCATGAACACATCCCCCAATTAGCGAAGATCATTGATGAGCAGAATAATTATATATTCGAGTAATTTTGAAGAATACACAGCTGTTATTGACGTATTAAAATATATCAATGCGTATTAATTGTAGAATAGAATGAAGGGTTCACCGATTTTGAGACTCATGAAATTGCACTGAAATTAGCATTTCAGCCTCACCCAGTTGATGTCATCAAAGCACTTAAAGAGCTACAGATGAAATTGTTTGAGCTCTCAGTACATGATATTTTCAAGCCATTGTTTGATGCTTAGAAAGATCTTTTTGAAGTATGGAAAAATGCCGTAGAATACCAACCCCACGCCTTGGAAACACGATCTTAAATACTTTCCTGCTTTTCAACCACATATTTCTGTGAATCTACATTCTCCTATCTAACCCTAATCAAGACACGATTAAGGGCGGACGTGCTCGGCGTGGGTCAAAATGGAGCTTTTTTTCTATATTGAAAGCATGATCCTGGACATACCTTAAACGTTGTAGATAATCGATTTATATCATTTTGAAGCCTTATTATCCATTATATTTATTTTAAACATTTGACGACTGCATAAAGTATTTTTATTACATAAAATAGTATTCTTTTAAACCTCTCGCTCTAATTTTTTAGAATATAGTCATATTACAGTACATAAATATGCAGTGGTGTTAAGATTTTTTACATTTATTAATTTTTAAACGCATTTATAAAACCATCAGTAGGTATAATTTATATCGACATTATTAGTATAGTAAAATATTTACGATAAAAAATTATATTGATAATCTCAGTGATCCCAAATTTGACAAGAATTAGGCATTTTATTATTCAAAAAAATGGGCAAGATTAACACATTTAAAGATAATTCTAAAGATACTCATAAAAAGCTATGTCTTTGACCATTCAAGTGTGATAAACATCCTATGAATAATGATTGCTATATAATAATTATTATTGACCGATTTTTTTAACGGTACATGTTCAAACACGCGCGTTAACATCATTTTACTCCCTACTTCAATTATAGTTTGTCAATTTATGGCTACGTTTATAACTGCTTTTTTTATGACGTCTTTAGTGAGTAATCGAAACACAAGAGCATTGTATCTAGACTATGGATTAAAATTCATGATGTGTTTTTAAACGGCACAATTATTACTGTTTAAAGTTCGTAAATGCTCTACCGAATCGAATCTACAAAATAATGGGCTCTCAATTATAATTAAGTACAATATGTATTACATAATTATATTATAATAATGACGATTCTAACCAACAAAAAAACTTGCAATGAATTCATTTTTGCCGACTCTTTACGTATGTATATAATTATGCTCCTGTCATTTGTGTCAAACTGACAGGAGATGGACGGCCGCCATGTTTCATGTTTCGTGCGCATGCCTACGCGGGTGACGTAATTTCCACTTCAGTAACGGTTTCTCAATACGGTTTCTCAATTTCACTACGTCCCAAAAGAAGTATAACTTCAAAAAAAATAAAAACGTGATTTTTCAATTAATAACAAAAAAAAAAAATATTGGTACATCTTTATAATTTTTATTAAATAAGTAAATTTTAATGAAGCTTTGGTCTTCCAACATGTATTAGCCAAACCTTTTAATGATAAACCTGACAAGGCCCTACATTTTGTGCCAGAATAAAATATAATTTTACTAATGGATAATACTGATTTTACGAAAACATGTTGTTAAAATATTGTATTACAATCATTAAATTACGTCTTAGTCTATTATTTAAAATATCAAATGTAACGGTAGGAACCAGACTCAACCTAATTGGCTAATTGATACATTGGAGTAACAAAGGATAGATCAGATTTCTATCATTAGGCTGTCAATATTATGATTAGAGTATCTTTTTCAATAAGATTTACGTAATACCCGGAAAAATATACCTGACTACTAATTAACTACTTTTCTTGTAAGTATTCAATAGAAACATGATATTATTAAAAATCTACAAAACATTCAATCATGAAAATTTCCTGAAATTTATAATTATATACTTACAACATTGTTTGTTTGTTTTATTACTGTTTCACCTTGGGTAAGTTTCCGATACTTTTGAATATAATTTAAATTATCAACAAGTAGCCTCAGTTAATAGTATTCATAGAAAACGCCTCATCAACTTAGTTCACCTTGTCATGCTTCATCATCAGATCAAAGGGCAAGTAGGTACAAGTTTACAACATGTCCCTCGATCATGCGTCAAGTCCAGAACCTATTAACATATCAGGCATGTAGCGGGTAGATTACTTCCGTAGTATTATAGTATTGCCGTAGGTTGAAAGTTGAAAGTCGGTCGGCCACGATAACGTGCCTCTTTCTAGATCACATGCATCACACTGATGCTTCACGAACTTGAGGGATTGTTTATACCTTATATAAAGCTCTCGACTGATTCCTAACGCAATTTGTGCATAAGTATATTTTTTGACCTGAAAATTTTCAACTACCTAGCTTATTTTGACATACAGTGGCGGCTTAACGACTTTCTAGGTGGTGGGTTTAGCCATTAATAATTAAATACCTATACATACCTACCAAATTTCTCATATTATACATTACCTATGTACCAAGCTACTTATAATAGGGTTTGGGTCGAAATCCCGAAGCCCGGAATCCCAAAGGCCGAAATACCGAATGCTGAAATCCCGAATGGCTGAAATCTCGAATGGCCGAAATCCCGAAAGCCGAAATCCCGAATACCGAAATCCCGAATGGCCGGAATCACGATGGCCGAAATTCCGAAAAATAAAAAAAATACAAACAGCAATAATTGCGCAATCTTGAATTGCGCAATTTTTACCAAGGAAACAAAGCCCATTTTTTCTGAAAACATAAACATCAATAGTTTTTTTTTTTTTTTTTTTTTTTTTCTAGATGCCTTTATGGATACCTCGCATTTACTATCGAGGTTTCTTAAGGACTTTGGCACGCAAACTACTCTACTTGATGCTAGTCAAATGAAAATTGTGCCGGCTGAGAGAATATGCCTTATTGAAAACTGTTCTTCTACCCGCATCGGGTATTGCTAATTTGAATTCGGCCAGGGCCTATGATACCGCCTTGCAAAAACCCTGGAAAATTCTTAGTAGCGCAAGGCGGAGGTGATTCTGATGAATATTTTGTCGTATTCATTGGGAACTGAGGACTGCGATTTGTAGTCGAGTTTCTTCCCGTGGTAAAAGAAATGTCGCATTGGACTAAAAACATCAATAGTTGCGCAATCTTGAATTGCACAATTTTGCAAAAGAGACATTTTTACGGAAAGTGGGTTTTGCAGATTGCGCAATTTTCTGCAGGAAAGACAATTTTGTAGAACGAATGGATTTTGTCTCTCTCGCAAAAATTTGGGCAATTCAATATTGCACAATTATTGATGTTTGTATTTTTATTTTTTTATATTTCCACAAAAAATGGGTTTTGTCTCTCTTGCAAAAACCGGGCAAATCAATATTACGCAATTATTGGTGTTTGTACTTTTTTATTTTTCGGGATTTTGGCCATTCGGGATTTCAACATTCGGGATTTGGGCTTTCGGGATTTTGTCCGGCACCCCTTATAATATAATAATTTTATTAATGAGGAAAATGAGTAATTTTCCAGAATGAATAATATGATTATTTGAGTTGTAACTTACCTACGGGCCATTTGATTCGCTCCCCATTATGCGTATACTAACGTTAATGCATTCACATCATTTGTATAATGAGATGTGTACCGAGGCGACGGGATGGGACTGAGTGACCTCGGTAATACTTTCGCTATAGCTTTCTTAATTTGGATATAAGTAGGTATCGCCGTAAAATAGAGCGTATTTAATTTCTTAATCAAATTATTATTGTTTAATTATCATTGTTATTACTAAGTTTACAATCATTGCTTATTTTATTTGTAGAATAGGTAATAATAATAATAAATGTCTCTATAAATTTGCAACTTAAAACACATTTAATAGTTATTTAATCATATAATTAAGTAGGTGTATTATGACAATGATAAAACTATCGGACGTATATTGTTGACATGATAACGATGTGGGGATGGTTCCCACAAACCCTTAAGGTAGAGCCGCCCCTGCTGGCATAATTACTTTTAAGTATCACTGGGTTAATAATTTAGTGTACTCTATAAGAAGATCTATCACATTAGAATAACTCAGTAAGATATTATGAAGACGCACTTGCTGGGCAGAATGCATAACGATAAAAAAATTATGATTCCATTAGGAAACAAATAAGCATACCTATGCAACATTATTATATCATAGTGTTTACTAAAAAAATAAACACGAACTGGATACATAGCTCATAAAAGAAACAGTCACCGGATAAACCGAATTATCCACTTTAAAACGTTGAAAAATCAACATAAATCAGTGATTCCCAACCGGGTTCTGAACAATTTACAAAAGCTTGCGATAAAAAGTACAACTTGAAACTTTTTTCGAAGATACATAATACTTTTACTCTATTAGAGTAAAAATGGCTTACTGTTACAAATATAAAATTATATAATATAATACTTACGTATATTTGTATGTAAATTAAAAAATATTTTAAAAAAACACACATTTATTATATAACATTTTTATTAGTGGCTTTCTTGGTTTTGAATTTTTTTTTTTGCAAGTTTTTCAACATTTGGTAAATACGTAGTTGTCGAAAACAGGAATCAAGATTCTCTGGTGTTCATCAATTTATTCATCAAGTATTCTGGACACATTTCTTTTGAGAAAATGTTTGCTCACAAGAATATGCAAATGCTGATAGAAGAGCAAATGTAATTTTTTTAAGCATGACAAATTTTGTGGTAATGACGCCCGGCATGTTTTTTTTGAAGTTATACTTCTTTTGGCGCGTTTGGGAAAACAGATCGGAGTGTATTTTTGGCGTGTGACGGAAGTTGCGCGCGCCGATGCAACACAATTTGTTATTATGATTATTCAAGGCTATATTTATGTAAGTATAATTTATGAATAAAATTATATATCAATAAATAAATAAATTTTGTGAATGTTGAGTTGGTAAATAATTCAATCAATGGTATGTCGTAAATTTACAATATTTAGACACTCCATACACAAAAATACATATTTTTATTACAGTTTAGGATAATATTTGTAGCATATCCCATGTCAATTTATTTATTAGCCGTTTATTGAAAATAATAATATATATTATGTTTCATCACAAAAGCCAATATCACGTTTCAGTTAAACCATTAAATAGGCTATATTTTACTTTTGATTTGTAATAAATCATTATTGTTAACGAAAATAGTTGAACAGTCATCTAACACAGGTTTTGAGATTTTTTTCTTCGAAATGAATAACACGCCAATAAAATTTGATTTTTTATTAATTCATCATGGGCTCGACTGAATCAATTATAACCGCTGTATGGCAAAGATGAGTTTTGGTCCAATACAATAATTAAATTACAATTATCATGTGCAATATGAGACAGATGAATCGCGTACGTTTTTATTAACCTAATACACTGAAATATTATTAGACTCAGGTAACGGCTTATTTTGTTACGCCAAAGAAGTATAACTTCTAACACGCGTACACAAGTACACACACCGTTTTTTTTTATTTTTATTTTATTGAATTCGATGTTTTCTAATTCCAGCATATTTATTCCAAGATATTCAAAATATTTAAGCTCAAGCTCGTTCAAATCCATCTCATCCGGTTTTATAATAAAGCTAAACATTGGACCATACGTCTTTAAATACTCAAATCTCGCGTCAAATTCCGTTTTTATAGCGCTGATATATTTCACAATTATATGCATACCGACATCTTCAATGCCTTAGTGTATTTTATTGATGGAAAATATTCAAATATTTTACTTTTTATATCATTTCAAAATACAGATAATTTCAAACAAAACCCTTTCCAACATTCAAATAATTTTAGAAGAGTGTTGTTTTTACCCTGAAGCTGTGAATTTAAACTATAGAAGTGGTTTGTAATATCTGTTAAAAATTTCAATTCAAGTAACCATGATATGTATTCTAACTGAAAATCAATCATAATATTATGACAACGGAACAATTTTCTTTGTGTGTTGGATACATAGACGGTAAAAATATCAACAAATTTTGTAAACACTTCATTCAATTTGTTTCTGAATCAAACACCACAGGAAAAAGCTTATCTGGCAAAATATTGGAAAGTTTCCATAATTATGGTAAGTATCGATTTGTTTTATTTACGTGGACAAGGTTACGACGGTGCCGCATCAATGAGCGGGAAGTTTAATGGTGTCCTATTTTATATATCCGGAAAAAAGTATCTTATATATCCGCCATTATATCTACAAGCTTTATATTATATTCATTGTGCATCACAGAGTTTGAATTTGGCAATTCAAAATACTGCTGTAACTGAAATAAGCAATTTTATTGGCATTATTGAAAAAGTATATAATTTCTTCAATACCACTAAGAAACAGACAGTCCTTGTTGAAAATATTGACAAATATTCACCAGAAACTAAAAGACAGAAACTACGTCAAGTATATCCAACTAGGTGGGTGGAACGGCATGAACCCATCATGGCCATGGTAGAACTATTTGATGCAGTGATTCATAGTTTAGAAATAATTACTTGTTGGGAAGATAGAGATTCGTTTTCTGACGTAAAACGTTTGAATAATTCGTTATGTGTGTTTGGTTTCATATTATCATTACTATGCATGCAAACTATATTTGCGTATACCTTGCCATTGTTTCAAATATCTCAAAAATCAGACAGTGACCTTTTAACTGCCCTAACTTTTGTTTATGTGGGTGAACTAAATACCGTTCGCAAGAAAACAGAATCTTTATTTAAAGTTTTTTATGATGTTGATGAAGCTTGTGCAAAAGCCAATAACTATAATGTTGAAATAAAAAAAATCGCGAACTACTACATCGAAACAAACATTGAAGTGTGAATGTTCCAGGTGATTCAGTAGAAGAGTATTTCAGAAGAACTATCTTTGTTCTATTTATTGACCAAATATTAAATCAGCTCGATGAAAATCCTCATGCAACACCGCAAAGTACCTACTGTAAAGCACGGAAAATTCTACAACAGAAAGTGCATTGGAAGAATTTTGTGAGCTGTGCGAATTTTATGACCGTGATATGCCTTCTATAAATCTTGCAATTTTGAACGCCGAATTGAAATTATGCTATAAAAAGATTGATAAATCAAATTCAGTCACTCCATGCAGAAATGCTGTTGATAAAATTTCAAAATGCGACAAAACGATTTACTTAAAATATTTGGAACACTTTCCGTCACAACATAGCGTCAGTGTAATATCATTTTCAACCTTACGCCTTTTAAAAACATACCTAACGTCTAACATTAGATTAAATGAACTGGCCTTACTTCATATACACAGGGAGATTAAAGTAACAACGGCCGAAGTAATTCAAGAGCTTTGTAAAAAAAAAAACTTGATTTTGTTCTGTGAATAAAATTTTCAAACCCTACTAAATCTTTTTTTTTCATTTTCTTGAAAAATATATTTAACCCTCTTACTTGGCTCCCCCCTATATTAAATCCTGAGTGCGCCACTGTCGCCGACCCTGGTAAAATAGGTGACTAGTACCTACTTATGTTTTTCGAATCAAATATTTTATATAGAGTCTTTGGTATTCCTAGTACTCCAAATTGGATATTATTTTTTAAGTACCTTGTAATTAATATTTATGTAAATAACAAGATTGCAACTATTACCAATTGCCGATTAGCCTAAATTATTTTAAAAATAAATCAGTATATTTTATTAAAAAAAACATGTACATATTGTGTATTTTAATAATATTTTTATTATTTCTTGATAAATTATAAATATAAGTGAATAATATTCAATTCACTTACAATTTCAATTCGCTTAATTACATTTTTCTAAATTAACTATTTCTTTTATTGAAGGAATGCAAGATTTAAGAATGTACCATTCTAATTATTGAACATACATAATTCTGAAAACACTCATGAGAAATATAGCCAATAGAAAAAATCTTTTTCGAAAAAAGTAAGACACCCGGTTGGAATCGAACCAGCGTCTCTGAAGTATCGCGCCCTGTGCATTACCACTAAGCTACGACTGCCATCAGTGGCGCACCCAGGATTTAATATTGGGGGGGCCCAAGGAGGAGAATGTAAATTAGTCCCATAGGGTCTTTTTCTTCTTCACAGCCTAATTTCTCGTTGTCTATTGCACTCGGTGTACCTACACCATGGTCCCCACATCCTGAAACGGGCCCTCAGGCTAGGATATTTGGAGGGCCCCCTACCTACCGCTTAGATTAAAGGCGGTGTGAAACACTACATTAACGTTTTTCAAATTGTATTTTAGTTCAAATTAAGGGTACTTATACAGTGAATTATTGGCGATTTTCAATACATCTACTTTAATAATAAAGCTGTCGAGTATTGACACATAATAATTAAAAAATATATTGCACAATTATATAAATAATTGAAAATGTTCATGGCCATGAAGTATAATAGCGCTGCAGGCGACTTTTTTTACTATTAAAGCTAATTTAAGATGTGTGTTTATCTCACTTATCTGGTCAACCCGACACGCCGGGCCCCCCACAGCCCGGGCCCCCAGTCTAGAGCCCTGTCAGGGTTTTTTCTATAAATGTTCAATGTTTTTTTTTAATTTACTGTCGACTGTGGTGGGCATGCCCCCCACATCATGAATGTTTGGCGGGCCCCCTTACCTATCACCAGGGTTAAGGGGAATATGATGTTCTACAGTAGTGTTCCCAAATGGTATTCCGTGGATTTATCTATATTGTTAAATAATTCACTTAAATTCTTGATTCGTCGGACCTCATATCATATTATCGATCGTTATCATACTATGAACCACAGGTCGCGACCCCCTCTTGTGGTAGCCAAGTAGCATTCGACCCTTCGATATCGGATAAATAACCATTTTTATTTTTCTAGAAACATTAAAAATAATTGTAATATTGAATTATTATCATGTAGTTACGTATATCATATTTTCATCATACGTCATACATAGGGAATCCAATCCCGAGCCAAAATTCTGATCCCGGGATTTCGGGATTACAATTTGACAATCCCGGGATCCCGGGACTGGTCCCGGGATTGGGATTTTTTTCCATTGTTAATATAAAATTTTTATATTTACAAATAACATTGATAAAATCGGTCAAATATAAATCTAGTATAATTTATACTATTTAAGACATTTATTGTTAATATTGTATACGTTAAATCTTGGAAATACACAAGTTTAATGGAGTAAATAATATTATAATATAAATAATAATGTGAATTTAATATGAGATTGCTATTTCTGATAGTAAAGACATAATGAATAGATCAGCGAGATTTAAAATAGTAAAGCAAATAATCATGGCGTACTTATGGCCTTTCTGCTTCATAAATCTAATTAGTCAGCCAAATATGAAACTGCCGTAAAACGTATGATATCATGGTGGAATTACTTTGTTAAAAGTGCGAAGCATTGTTTTTTTACCAATCTTTCTCATTTTTAATAATCTATGTGAAAAAATAAAATGAATCGGCAACCTACACATCAAACTTCATTCAAACTCAGTTTATTTCTAATGTAGTTATTTTGTATTAAAAGTATTTTTTCTGTTATATTTTCCATAAAAATTGATAAAAAAATCAATCCCGAAATCCCGGGATTATGTTTATCAATCCCGGGATTCATAGGTATCGAAAATAGCTCGGGATCCCGGGATTGGATTCCCTAGTCATACATCATAAATTGGTGAAGTAGTATAGCGCCACATGCGATTTTTTTTTATAATATAACAAATTTCTGATGTGTGTTTATCTCATAATTAGACGAGCCGCCACGCCGGGCCCTCTTAATCCCGGCCCCCCAGGCTCTCTTAAGCCCAGCCCCCCAGGCTGTAGCCCTGTCAGCCTATGGTGGTAGGTGTAGTCGTAATTTTCGCTGAATATTTATCGTCGATTTTAGGTTTATTAATAGTGAAGTTCCAAAATAATAATTGAAAATGGAAAAAGAGTATTATTGCATTTAACTTATAGGTACACAAACCTACCCAACAGAACACAGCCTAATTTCTCGTTTATCGGACTTTTGTCTATTGCACTCGATGTACACCACCCCGGAATTCGGGTGGACACCGAGAATTTTTTAACATTTCCATTAGAGATTGAGTTTCTAAAAAAACCCGACATTAGTGTTTCGAAATTTTTGTGTTAGAAATTAAAATCTAAGAAATTTTTCTAGAGGGTGCTGGAGAATTTCAAATCATTTTTTTGCCGTGTTTTTATTTGTCTAATCTATTGGCTTTCAATTTCAATGTTTTCGGGGGGGCAAGGCCCCTTGGCCCCCCCTCCTGGGTGCGCCACTGACTGCCATGCTTAATTGCAATGACAAAATATAGCCAATTGAAAAAAATTAGATTTTAGACAAGAGACGCTGATTCGATTCCAGCTGGGTGTCTTACTTTGTTACTTTTATCGAAATGGATTTTTTCTATTGGCTATATTTTCTCATGAGTGTTTTCAGAATTATGTATATTCAACATATTATATCTTTATAAAAAAATAGTTACCTAAGCGCAATATCCTTCATTACTTTATAGTATTGTGTTCGTATTGCATTCGCTAAAACTATTATTACTGTAATATTTGTGGCATAACATTATCTTTTAACAAATCAATGACAATCCAACTCGTATGACTTTTGGTTGTGTATTATCTGGAATACGACTAGAATTAATAGTACTTACCATTTTTAATTTAATGAAAAAATAAACTAGCTCATAATGCTACAAGATTTTGTAAGATATACAATTTTTGAAAAGTCATCAAATAAACGAGAACAATTTCCTTTATAGACATTTTCCATTATTTGGATCCAAATAATTTGTTTATTTTTCAAGCGTGGAATGAACCTGGAACTAATCTTAGAGGTAGATATTTTTCCAATCGCCCAACGATTGGAGAGGAAAGTTATTATTTATTGGCATACAATTATTTTTGAGAACATAAATATGAAATTTAATAAAGCACTCGTAGACATCACGTATTCACATAAATTAATAGCATGGCGTTTAAGGGTAAAAATGTGCCCCTCGGCAAAATGAATACAATCCGATTAGTACCTTATGTCAACCGAATGTAAAAAAACAGGTTATCATAAGGTTAATACTGTCAGGTAACCTGGATATTATATGAAAATATTGTAAGATTTATTTTCAGTAATCAATAGACATCCACTCATAGTCATTATTTGAAGATACATAATATATAATAGACTCGGCTCTACATATGTATTTCATCATCATCATCAGTCTGAATCCATCTACTGCCGAACAAAGGCCTCTACAAGCTGATTCCACATTTCTCGGTACTGTGCGTTGCATTAACACGTACTTCCGCAGAACTTAATCATTTCATTGATCCAGTGGTCTCTAGGTCTACTCTGCGGACGTTTTGTACCTCTTGGGTACCGCTGGATGACTAGATTTTTCCAGCGATTGTCCCTTTTTCGAGCTAGGTGTCCAGCCCATTTCCATTTGAGCTTTTTAGTGAACCTGTTTACCTGGAGAAACTCATGAGTACTGTGCTATTTCAAAAGTACCGGTATTTTATAACAGCTTAATACAAAACATTAATTTATAACTAAAAGTTGCGACGATCGAGTATTGAAAAAACATATATTTTTCGCATTTTCAGCGTTATACCAAGGCAACAAAATCCATGCTTCGCTTTTGATAGCAAATCTACTTATTTTTAATTGAATAGGTACATGATTGTAAATTTTTATCCGTTATTCTGCTTCTAAGTTTATTTTTTATTTGGTTCATAGATGAGAATGTTTGTTCGCATATATATAATGTAGAACCAAAGATTGTGAGAATACCAAAAGTAAGTTTTTTTAACGCATCATAAATGTTTCAGACAAACTATTCCATATATCAAATATTATTGTTTCTATTGTGCAGAAGTAAAACTAGGTACTCGCTATCCATTTAATCCAAGAATACCTTAAATTGGTGATGATTTATAGTCTATAGTGGTTTCGCAAAGATGCTGTTAGTTACTTTGATTTATTCGGGAAATATTTATTTTGGTAATGAAGCAAAGCGATTCTTGATGTGTTACGCAGTGGAATGTGAGAATTTCATGGTTAATTTTTATTCTTAACGCAGGTAAAGAATATGAGTAGAGTAACCATACGAGTCTAAATTTGTTTGGCGGCTCTATCTCATAAACTCTTAAGGCTATACCTCAGCTGAGGCATGGTCTAAAAAGATCGTGATTGGGCGATGCGCGGAATGCGGGTCGCGGGTGCAAATGAAGGAAGCCGAACGAAATATAATTTGTCATAAAAGTTCAACATGCGTCCTTTTTATGTCATGTTTATTATTATATTCGTAATAATAATAGTATATTGATTGACATGTTTTCTTTTTTAAGTACATACGTAATGCTTTTTAGTCATCTTTACACGATTTAAGAATATTTTCATCCGACGCCATGACAAAACGAATCGACGTGCAGACGCCTCGAATATCGCTCTCCGAATGACAACGCGGTCGTAATTTCTTTCTACATACAGTTGAAAATTATTTGCCGTTTCACTTATGTACGCTCTTAAGTTATAAGGCTGCTTGAGATGATGTTAAATTGGAATTAATGTCTAAGTGTAATATGTGTCAATGTGTAAGAGCCGCTTCTGTCAACCCCTGACATAGAGCAATGGTGGCGAATTTATTGCACGTGAGATGATTTTGCATGGCACGCGTTTGACGAGAAAAAAACGTATAATAATAATAAATGACAGATCGCAAGGTAGGTATATATAATTATTGTTGGACGAGTAACGAGCGTGATAGTTATCTCGGACGAGCTGAAAATGTGACAAAAGCATCACTTTACCAGCTTGCTTGCTCATACACGGTCACATAATAATAATATTGACATGCCCCCTAAAATCAGGCATAATGTTAATTTCTTTGTACCTAAAGTTGTAATTATATTGAACTGCACGTCGCGTACTGTCACGGCGATAAATTCAGTTTATGCTTTCGTCATTTTGCAGTATATTTTGAACGATCACCACCTCTGTCGATTCAATGATGGCTAGTGCCAACTCTAATGTATTAGTATTATGAATTATTATTCATTATTCATGCTAATTTCAATTCATTTTAACAGTTTCTACGTGTGCGTACGTTAAAATTACTTGCGATATTATTAAATTATAGATAATATTTTGAACAGAACCCAACCTGTAGACCATAAATAATAGACAACATTCTTATAGAAGATACATAGTGCCAACCGCTAAAAACAAAAAACACGCGTTTTTACGTATGTCAAAAATGTGTAGGCATGTAAAATTGATAAAACGTTTAAAGCGTCATGCAGGTGTCGATCCAGTGCGGTTCAACGCGAGGTTTTGGTGATTTCGGCAGATTCTCCCAACTGACAATGTTCGTTTAAAGTAAGGATGGCCAGTGCATCGATTGCAATCGACCAGATCGATCGCGAAGGTATTTTTGGTCGATCGCGGTATATTGTACCTACTAGTTCTTGTTCAAACGGGTCAAAACTACTCAACGTTCCAGCTCTAAGAATTCTTTGGTAGTAGCAGATATTTTAATGAATATATATGGAAATATGAAAAGAGGATTTTATTAAAGCCAGGGAGGCAATATTGAAAAATTTAAAAAATAAAACTCAAATAATGTCTTCAATCAATGACATAATATCATTATCAAGAAATACAGTCATACCAAGAACAAGTGATGAGCTTAAACTTGGAAGAAATTCTACAGAAAAACATTAATAAATGTAAATTATTCCTATCCTTGCATTTTGACGAGTCTGTTTACACGAATATTGCACAACTCTGTGTTTTTATTCGATCGGTTTTTCAAGATATTGTCTGCTTCAGAAGAATTATTAACAGTTTTACCACTGAAGGAACGAACCAGGGGAGAAGATAATAATATCATCTAAATATATTATATTTTATGCATTTACGTCGTATATTAATCGCAATCGATTTCCTATTCATAAACTAGTACCAGTAAGGACTGATGGAGCTCTTGCTATGGCTGGGAATCATGTTATTACTTTATGTAAAAATGATGAAGGTAATACCTACTTTTATCAGTTATCACTGCATTAATATACACCAACAGTCGTTATGTTCAAAAGTGTTAAGCCTAAATCACGTGATGGATGTTGCTTTTAAAATTGTGAATTCAATTCGTGGTTAAGCTTTACAAAGAAGGCAATTTCGATGATTATTAGAAGAATGTGGATCGTAAAATGGCGAACTTTTGTTGCATACATATTATGTAAGGTGGCTTATTCAGGCTAAGTTTAAGAAAAGATTCAGAGATATGTTACCTGAAATTAAACGGTAGGTATTTAACAAAGAAGGGAACAGAATATCATCAACTAGATTACAAAACGCGGTTGCTTGATCTTGCCTTTCTCTGTGACATTACAGAATGATGGAAATATGGATTCGGATGAAAATAAAAAATATATTTTAAGATCTCTAATATTTGATTTACAGGTAAATTGTGTAACTATGTCGACATTACGGCACTTTTAGAAATGAAATACACAATAATTATATTATTGTCGTTAATTCGATTTTTTGTGTCGTTATTTTTTATATGTATAAAAAAATATCTGATTTCAAAATACATAAATACATATTTGAATTATAAAAAATAGGTTTTTTTTGTTCTCGCATGATATCAGTCGATCGCCATAAATAATTTTATCAACTAGTCGATCCTAGAAAAAAAATTGTGGCCACCCCTGGTTTAAAGGTTCAAAATGTGCTATGGGATGGGAGCATCAGTCTGAAAACATTTTAAACACTGATAAAAACGATATTACACACTTTTTTCCCGTAGCGGTTCTTACTGTGACGTCGCGTGATAGTCCGCGACATGCACCATAATATTATATTTCGCGCTTTATTGCATCGTTTTCTCTCGCTCGCCGTCGCACCATGTTCTATTTTCTGTTAAAACCGTCGAAATTCACGTTTATGTAGTATGTTTATAGTACCTACCTATAACCAGGGACTCTGAGGCATCGCCATAAACTTTTTTATAATTCTAAATTTTGAAGATAAATAAAAATTATTTCTTATAAATAATTCGCTTTATATTAATATTTCAATCGTCTCTATGGCCATTACCAGTGTAATAAAATATTCGAAATCATAATTAGCGTTGGCTTCCTATTTATTGTTTGGAAGCACTCTTCCAGATCCGGTTAAATAACTGCATGCTTTCTTTGTGCACAACTTTAAGTAGGTGGTACCTACCTACCTACTCAAACTATTTAATAATATTCAGATAGGTACATTTATCGAATGCACACAGCATGGATTATTATCGTAGATATTATAATTAATTTGTATGTATTTTCTTGTATCAAATGTCGTATAAATTGAATCGAATCATTAATAATTCAAACATAATAATATCGATCAAATCTGGTTTTTCTTTTAATTAATCTCAGTTTTGCAATTTTCAGTTAAATATATTTTTGAAGTTATACTTCTTTTGGCGCGTTTGGAAAAACAGATCAGAGTGTATTTTTGGCGAGAGGCGGAAGTTGCACGCGGCGATACAACGCAATTTATTATTATGATAATTCATTAAGATTTGGGGCTATACCTATTTATGTAAGTATTATTTATGAGTACAATTATATATCAATAAATAAATAAATTTTGTGAATGTTGGGTTGGTAAATAATTCAAACAATGGTATGTAGTAAATTTACAATATTTAGACACTTCATACACAAAAATACATATTTTTACAGTTTAGGATAATATTTGTCGCGTATCCCATGTCAATTTGTTTATTAACTGTTTATAGGTAATAATTAAAGACAATAATAATTATTATGTTTCATCACAAAAGCCAATATCACGTTTCAGTTAAATTATTAAATAAGCTATGTTTTACTTTTGATTTGTAATAAATTATTATTGTTAACGAAAATAGTTGTACAGTCATCTCTTTAAGTAAAGATGGTCGAAATAGCGATTTGCTAAATTTTTCAAACACAGGTTTTGAGATTTTTTTCTTCCAAAGTAGGTTCATTCTGCAATAATATTATTTATTCGCATACATAATATTATTGCTGACGGTACCTATATCGGTAAAATACCCTTGAGAATGTAGGGTTTTTTTAGAAACCCAATCCCTAATGGAACTGTCAAAAAATTCTCGATGTCCACCCGAATTCCGGAGTGGTGTAGGTCATGGCTGGCGTGGGCTGATAGGACTCTAGCCTGGGGGCCCGTGCTGTGCGGGGCCCGGCGTGTCGGGTTGACCAGATAAGTGAGATAAACACACATAATAAATTAGTTTTAACAGCAAAAAAAATTGGCCTGCGGCGCTACTACACTACATGGCCATTTTAAATTATATAATTGTGCAATATATTTTCTGATTATTATGTATTGATACTCGACAGCTCCATTATTAAAGAAGACGTATTAAAATCGCTAATAATTCACTGTATAAGTATCCTTAATTTGAACTAAAACACAATTTTAAAAACGTTAATGTAGTGTTTTTCACACTGCCTTTAATCTTAGCGGTAGGTACGGGACCCTCCAAATATCCTAGCATGGTGTAGGTACACCGAGTGCAATAGACAAAATACCGATAAACGGGCTAAAAAAATAGGCTGTGCAGTGTTGAGTAGGTTTGTATATAAGATAAATGCACCAATACTTTTTTTGTCCATTTTCAATTAATATTTTGGAACCTCAATATCAAATATCAATTTTCAAAAATCGATGATAAACATTCGGCGAAAAGAACGACTACACCCACTACAGTCGGCGGTGGTGTAAATCAAAAGAACATTTTTTTTCAGTGGAATTCGGCATAAATCTTGTAGCTCTCTAGACCAAGCGGGTAGCACAGCCGATATTATTTGAGTAATGTTTTAGCATACTAGGCGCACATGTCCAGCATGGTCGCTGTTAGTCACTTCCAATCCGCCAGTCGCTGATGACACGCTCAACGGTTACCACCACTATGCCTCCAATTTAATAAAAACTAAGAGAAACTGTACAAATATGCCGCCGTGTATTGTGAAAATATGTAAAAATAATTATATGAAGAAGAAAAAGAGCATATGGGACTAATTAACATTCTCCTCCTTGGGCTCCCCCCAATATTTAATCCTGAGTGCGCCACTGCAACATGATATAACAATTTAGGTAATTTAAGTTTCAAGTAAATGAAAACAGTAAGCACTAAATAGATCTGACATTGGATTGAGTCTGCCATGTATTGTGCTCTTCTCTTGTTTTTCAGGATAACGAATCTAACTTGTAGATGAACCTGTCCCATCTGAATTTGTATATTATACTGACACTAGGTTATTATAGGATAAGGCAGGCATATTTTGCTCGACAAAGAATTGTCGACAGATATTTTGGTGCCAATATTCAATTAAATAAATGCGGCGTAATAAATAACTAACCTTTTATCCAATATATTATCGAGAAATTATTGAAATATGCCAAATTTATCATAATGCACATAGGTACTATTATGTATGCTGTTTTATACTTTTTTATATTGTATTATATCAATTATTAGTAATGCTTTTATATTTGGATTCTTTTATTTACAACACACCATATACATAATTTCTTCTGATACAATACTCTCTTTTGATCAGTGACGTCCCTAAAATTCCGCCCCGTTTTCATACAGTTTTTTATCATCCTATCCATGACTCCAATATCTAAGAAATGTGTTGTTACTAACAAAATATATACCACTAAATCTAATTAAAATGGCATCTCTACTTCAATACACAATATTACGAGTTTCCACGGTTTCAGATACGTACATTTAAAAATATGCCTGACAAATTTGAAACTAGTGACTAGCAAAAATAATCAACAATATTTGGATACATTAATTAGGTAAGTATGTACCTACCTATAATTAGCAAATCTGCACGTGTCATTGCTGGTTATCAAGGACATGGCGTCCGAGGACAACGGAATCTAGATCTAGATATCGCGAACCCGACTAAAAAATTACAACCCTGTTAAACCTTTTATGTTAATTAACTTAGACTATAGATACATCATTAATAAATTTTGTTTCCAACCAGTAAGCTGATTTTTTTAATGGAAAGATATTTCCGTTATTACTAAATTTAATTATCGATTTCTATATATTCCTAATGATTCTCTTCGATTTGCCACCCTTCGAGTAACCGCCGCCCGCAAGCGACGCTCAATCTGCCTACCCCCACGGGACGTCACTGCTTTTGGTATCGTAGTAAGTGTGGCCCTCGACTTAAAAATAATTCATTATTTCGTACATTTCTTAAAATGTAGATTCTTGATGATAATGCAAAAACTGTGCTCTTCCACGCAGTTGCTACTCTCTCCTCCGTCTCCGTCACCTTCTCAAATACGTAAAAAGGTGGTATTCAACTATTTATATATATAGCAAGTTTCTAAAGAAAACACCCGTTAACTTTATTACACCCATTGATAAATAAATATTTTAATGTACACTATGAGCAACCAATTACGCGTGAAAGTCGAGGGTCACACGTATTCAGTATAGATATGGCAGGCGTATGTACTACTTACTTACTAAATAAATATTGTTTGTTTACATACTGCATACATAAAAAATATTATTATATTAGTGTATTTAGTCAATCAGTCACGATGACCTAGTCTAGATGAATGCTATTTTGATATTATAGTTAAAATATATAGATATTATAGGTATAATGAATGTATGGTAATAGTACCTTCGTCTGGCTATTCTCCAATAAAAGGTTGGAAACATCCCCATTCATGGCCGGCAACATTGCGGAAAAAACTGCTGCAATAAAACAAAAAAAAAGTGGTCACATTTCCACAAGCGGTATGTTTGTGGTGTTTTTTCAATCATTTTCATGTTTGCCAGGGTCCGTCCTCACATGGGCCCAATTGGTCATGGAGATCTGATAGCAACCGAGGCCAACTTTGCGGCATTCGAGAAATTTGCAGCGTCGTGTGGGGAGCGGGATAATCCCGACTCTTCTGTAGACTCATCCATTTCAATTCGTGACACTCAGTACCGGTATAACCGGTAATCACGGTATACATGCATAAGGTTATTTTATTTAATTATACATATTGCTTTCCACCAACACTTTACAATTAACTTTACATTAACATGGAAAATAGTAATTAATTATTAGATATTTATTGGTCGTCAATTTGGTTGTTATTTAACCTGATGTGGTCAAATAAGATGCTGTCTTACTAACACGAAATTATTTCTTGTGTTTGCAGAAAGTTGAATAAGCAGCGCGAGAAACTTTTAATCCACACTGAAGAAGATATCTTCACCGCGCGACTGCAATTCGTACAACATGGCCCAGTCGGTACGAGACGAGAACGCCTCTTCTATCTGGGAGTGGGTCAACGCCACCGCCATGATCTCCAACGCAACTATCTCGGACGAACCACGCCGGTGCCACAAGTATTGACTAATTTATATTGACACTTCTTGTACCTAATTCAACACTATTTTAGTACTCTTCTTCCTAACGCTTCAATATTATGTATTATCCTCCTTCAGTACCCGCCTTCATCCACATCTGCCCAAAGCTGCTCTGCTCTAATTTTGAACTCCAAAGATATTTAAACACAATTTGCCACTATCCGTTTATAATATAATTATTATGAGAGAAAACAAAGATATGGTCAATACATCTTTGTTTTTCTTCCGGACTCCAAATATCAATTTTTATCATTCGTGACTCTCCCATTATATTTGCATGTCCCATCCATACATGGTCACCTTATTTGATGGACTACGATTTGTGAACTCTTATTTAAAGCATTTCGTTTTAATATCTCCATCCCTACTCCAAGTGTGTGCCATTGATAATTCTGAACACACCACCCAGCATGCTTCGCTCAAATTACCCCAGCACCCTTTCCATGTGTTCGGTCACGAATCAGGTTTCCTAGCCATATTGATAGCTGCTAGTTTTATTAGCCTAATTTATAAGATACATTATCAGTTAAAGGACCTGTAACCTGGAACATAACACATTGGTAATACTGTAGTTGTATTTTTTGCCTTCCACAATAAATATTTTTCTTTACTTCTTCTTATCGTGCCATCCCCTAGCGGAGGTCGCCACCATCGAGGCGATTTTATCTCTGTCGTCTGCTACCCAGAACAGTTTGGTGGAGCTGCACTAGTACCAATCACGAAGGTTCTTAAGTCACGAAATGGGGCGCCGTCTTCTGCTACGCTTACCATTGATCTTTCCTTGAATAACAAGTTGGGGAATGCTGTATTTTTGTCATCTCATAATGTGGCCGAGGTACTTTAGTTTCCTGGTTTTGATACTATGTAGAACTTCTCGGTCCTTCCCCATTCGATTGTGAACTTCAACATTTGTCACCCGGTCAGTCCAAGGAATTTTGAGGATGCGTCTATACAGCCACATATCGAAAGCTTCAAGTCTCCGTGACATCTCTTGGTTTAGCATCCATACTTCCATACCATAGAAAAGAATTGAGAGCATATAACAACGTACCATACGCAGTCTCAGACCTAGGTTAAGGTCTCGATTGCTAAGGAGCCGTCTCATTTTGAGAAAGGCGCCCCTTGCGATCTCAATTCTAGTTTTTATTTTCTGAGACTGGTCCCATTTCTCATTGGCCTATGTACCTAAATATTTATAATGGGTCACGCGCTCGATTGGTTCGCTGTTAATGACAAAATTTGTGTTCGTGTCTGGTGTCGATATTTTTGATACTAGTAATAGTTTTGTTTTCTTGGGGTTCATTTTTTAAACCATAAGAATTACTGACCTCATTAACCTTTTCTACCAGTTGATGTTAACTCTTTAAACTACCAGCAATAAGCACAGTATCATCGGCATATCGTATATTATTAATGTTTACATTAACCAAAATACCAACCGATTCACCTTGTAAGGCTTCCTTGAAAATAACTTCTGAGTACATGTTAAATAGCAGAGGTGACAATATGCACCCCTGTCTAACACCGCGACAAATTTTTACCTCTCCACTGATTTCGTTTTCGATCTTAATATTCGCTGTTTGATTCCAATAAAGG
Organism: Rhyacophila brunnea; assembly: GCF_057557595.1. Taxonomy (NCBI): domain Eukaryota; kingdom Metazoa; phylum Arthropoda; class Insecta; order Trichoptera; family Rhyacophilidae; genus Rhyacophila; species Rhyacophila brunnea. Next base: position 1,171,917 of record NW_028233361.1, read on the forward strand.
TTAGCTATCAGTTGAATGTCTCTTGCATCGATACATTTCTCCTGTAAGAGTTCGATCAGTTTAGGATGTCAAACATCGAATGCTTTCTCGTAATCGATGAAACACATATAAACTTCAACATTAATATCTAGGCATCTTTGCACTAAAACATTCAAGCTGAAAAGTGCTTCGCGAGTACTCAAACCACTTCTGAAGCCAAATTGTGTGCCTTCTTCACATTTTCGAAAAATCGTATTATGGATGATTTTTAATAAAACTTTTAACATGTGGCTCATCAAACTTATTGTTCTAAACTCGCTGCACTCCTTTTAATACGCCTTTTTTGGTATAGTGATGAATGTCGATTTCAACCAATCATCGGGAATTATGCCCGTTTCGTAAATTTTATTAAACAAATCAACGAGAATTTCTAATTGATCTTTTTTTAATAATTTTATCATTTCGTTGTAAATATTATCAGGGCCGACAGCTTTACCATTTTTAGAATTTTGTATTGCTTTTAATATTTCTGCCCTATTTATGCATGGGGCTTGTTCACGCTCATTAAAAGTATAGCCAGGTTCCCTATCATCATCAAATAAAAATATGTCAGAGGATGTAATGACTGAAGTTTTTATTTGTTCTATTTCTGTGTTCAGTGCACTTTTCACTTGTTGTTTGTTTTCGGGATCTTTCAGTTGATTAATGTCAACACGTTGAGTTGCGCGTGGTTCCCTCAGTAATCTTTTTAATCTAATTTTTACTGTAGCTACAACATGATTGTGGTCAGATGAGATGTCAGTTCCTGGATAAGTTTTAGTAGATGTTACGCTATTTCTGTAATGATTGCGAATTAATATAATATCAACGGTCCCTACATAAACTCGGACATCTACCAAAAACCTTTTTTTACTTTTATTTGCCAAAACACTTAAAATAACTTCCCGCTTGATATAAAATTAAGAGAAAAAAAATCTCACTTAATTTCGAAAAAAAATGTACGTAAAAACGGACAAATACTGTAATTTTATTAAATGAACCGCGTAAACACGGATATGTTAATATGTCCGTATTTACATAGGACACCAGACAATCACTTAAAACCACATAAACACAAAATCACATAAACAGATAAATGCCAGTTGTCTTTATGTACGTCGTGCAGGTGGCCAGTTGTCTTTATATACTCCGTGCAGGTGGCCTAAACAAAGTACGTTAGAAACGCACGTGTTTTATTGACTATTTTCGTTTGTTATAACAGAGAATAAGTCATTTTAAATGAGCGGTCACATAACAAAAAAAGTCGAAAATAAAAAATCTGAAAACCATCGTAAAAATCCCCGAAACAAGCATAGCCCTCATAAACTACAAAGAATGTTGTTTATTCTAATGAACGTTGGTATATACCTATGGACTTCACAAACCTTGGATTTTTCAACCATATGCGTGGATACTTTTTCATTATTGTCGGCGAAAACAACAATTAGGTAGGTAGTTAGAAACTTAACTAATGTCATAAACGTAATCCATCCCCGGCGGCATCCTGTCTGATCGGATTTTATTGCTTAGGGTCGAAATGTTTTTAAACGATTGACACCAGTATTTTAGCTTGGTATATCCGATAAGTTGCTCATTATAACAGTGCATAAATGTAAGTATGGCGAAAATCATAAACCAAAATGTCAACGAATGTTTCCTCATTACATCCGAGATCTCGATATGTCCGAGATAGTAATAACCGAATTCGTCTGTAGTGTGATGATTGTTTTATTCGCTGAATGATACCAGTCCCACTGAGGAACAATCCAAATTATTTAATAGTCATCTTCAGAATGAAAAAATCACTCACCATTAAAAAATGAGGATAAAACAGATAAACATCTACATTATTATTGATAAAAGAAGATTTTTTAAATAAAAAATGTTGGCTTAGGAAGATAATATTATTCTAAATAGTTATGAGGATTTCAATTGTAATAAGTAAAGTTGATAATAATTGATATGAATTCTTTCCCACGTAAAGTGAGATGTGGTAGTTGTCTCATTAACGGATGTTTGGAAGTCGACGTAAAGTCAGACATCTACAGTTCTACCAAAAGTATATACTTTAGAAAGAATACAATAATGAGTAAATAAACTGTGTATAGTATTTATATTACTCCCTGAATTTCAGGTGCCTAGTAATAAAAACATAGAAGTTCAGTAGAAAACAAACTATTTTTACTTCAAATAGCTCTCCTGTAAAATTACGTTTTTGTAGATGTCCGAGTTTACGTAGGGACCGTCGATATAGTCTATTTGATTTCTTACAATGTTATTGCCATAATCTTGTGGGGATTTCTATGTATACAATCGCTTTGCTGGAAGTTTGAATAATGTGTTACAAACAATCATACTCTGTTCCTGGCAAAATTGTAGTAATCTTTATCCTCGATCATTACTTTGTCCTATACCAAATTCTCCTTCTAACTCTCCACTTTTACCTTTAGCAATCTTTATGTTGAAATCTCCTATAAACAACTTCATTATCTTTCGTCGGTTTTAGAATTTCATTTATCTGTTCATAGAATTATTCTATAACATCGTCATCTTTGTCGGTAATTGGAGCTTTCTAAAAATATAAAACTTAGAAATATAGTTTCTTCAGAAGATTTATTTATAAAATATTTTTATACGATTCTGACTGGTAATAATTATTGATGATGTAATGATTGGTAATAAATAATTATTATGTATCTTATAAATTAGGTAATTTACGTGTAATTGCAAATATGAAAATGTAGATATTGTTATTGTCATAATTATTAAAAATGCAGATACATGCTGTTGCAGATGTCACTATGGTACTCGTACAAACAATTTAATGATATAATAATCTTCTTTAATATTAGTAATATATAATTATATTTATATAGTAAAGTTTTGGTACCATACTCTCCAGATAAACTCGATTGTGCTTTGGTCTTCTTGGTAAAGTGGCATAACCGTTATCAAAACTTAGCTTGAACAATGTCTCTTCTTTGACTGATCATATAGTAGTCCTCTCTTAGGTAAATCTTTGACTTCTGATTCATTTTTAAATCAGCCAGGTCGAATTGAATTACAAAATTGAAGTTGATTATCAGCATGATTTAAAAAGAAATCATGTTGTATAGCAATGGCATCATAAGAAAAAAGATGCACTCTAACTTCTTTTGTAAACCTGACGTAGTCTGAAGGCAATTAAACTTGTTTGTTTTTTATTTTCCTGTCAATTAATTGTGCTATGAATACTGTCACATTTCATCTACGTGTGACCTTTGATCAAAAATTTTTGTTCAGTTTTATATGGTTTTGCACAGCAAAATTTAGCAGAGCGTTCGACAGAACAGAATTACGATTCTGATAACCGCACTGCAGCCATCAGAATATAATATTGTTATCGGTAACTTGTGCTCAATACAGTGTGATTCCCAGTATAAAATTATGATGAAGACTTTGGTCGTCGCGCGTCGTTTAATTGGTATTTTTAGTAAAGTTGTTAAAAACGCATACTGTGAAAATCATTTTCTATAAAAATATATATCCACTTATCATTATAATTTTATTGTACTGTTTTTTCATCACTTTTAAATATTCGGTCACATTAAAAACAATAATTTTTCGTGTGTCTTTGTAAAGGTTTGTTGTAATACCCTGATCGATATGGTTTTCGTTATAAAATTGTAAATATACTATTGCATCGTATAAAACAGACTTTTCATTCCCAGACGCAGCGTTTACGCTCAAATATGCCGCTTTTACACAATATGCGCACGAAAGTAATTAATGTGCTACTGCGCAGGTCCGTTTTAAAGTTATTTAGCTTTATGTCGTTTTTCCCACTTCACTTTCTTCTTTTTTTTATACAAAAGAATGCTAGCTAAATTTACATAATAAATCGGCATTTGCAGCCTACATCATTCATGTACCACGTTATTATGCTATAAAATCTATTTTGAAAAAGGAGGGTGACGCCCTTTTTCTTTTCTATAGTTGATATGACTTGAATTTCCGGTATATTTCTATAATTATTTTGACGTAATTTGCGTTGCCATACTGTTTATTTTATATTAATGTGAAACCATTACAACTTATTAATTGTATTTCAGGTTCTACCTCCCTTCCTGCCGTGGCAGACTGTGTGCATTGCTCTTCGCCTGGCCAGCCGCTTTTATTGTCCTCACATCGTTATTAGAAATTCAATATCGCCCATAATTTGATGTTTTTCAATTTATTATACAGTATTATTAGAGTAAAACAATTTGTTCATAGATGTAATAGATTATGCAAGAATTTAATCGTCATGTCATCGTTGTTTCAAACGTCACATATTTTCATATTTTTTGTTTCCTTGAGCTAACTATTAATTAATAAAAAAACTTTTTGTCGATTTATAAATTTTATAAATCGACAAAAAGTTTTTTTTATTAATTAATAGTTAGCTCAAGGAAACAAATATGAAAATATTGGACGTATGAAACGACGATGACATGACGATTAAATTCTTAATGTAATTACCTATCTATGTAAGCTAACTAGATATTTTCGATTTGAGCCCATTCGAAAATTGACAGTTACCTAACACATTTTGCCCATTTATGTACATATTATATTCATAGGTTTTAATATTATAATGCAATTTGTTCATAGATGTAATACATTATGTAATAATTTCCATTAATTATATCGAATAATAGAATAAAATAGTACCTACCTATAGCGAGAATAATTAATGTTTTCATAGTTCATGTAAATTAGGTAGATATTTGTAATTTTAGTTAGGATTATCTGACCATAGCGATAAAATACAATTACTTATACTAAAAATGTATGCTAATATATATATTATTATAATAATATGTTTATTATTACTGTACTAATATAAAATTTTATTTTTATAAGAATATTAATTGCTACTTTTTCTGACTGATAATACTATAGGATCACTTTATTTCTTATATGGTATGTTAATTATTTAAACTGAATTACTATCCTGTATTTAGTTCAATTATTATATTTTTGTGCGTAAAATTATTGGCAACATCCCATAATAATTAGCATGTAAGTTAAATGTGGTAATTAAAACGTAATTATATAGTCAGCAGTCAATGTGATATTATTATTAAAAAGGATTGCTTGCGCAAATGGCCTTGATGTTTATTATCAGCTGTAAAAAATACAGATTATTCGTTCATTATCCAGCAGTTTTAGTTAAGTATCATGTAGTTTTATATTATGAACTCTACATTTAACATTTGGTTAATCCAACCGCCCGGTATAACCTTTTTAAAGAATATTGAGATACCTTGTGAAAGAAAAGTGGCAGCAGGTACCTACTTAGCGCTAATTTCGCAATGTGACTATTGCGAACTATTTTATATCTACAAACCACCAGCTTTCTAGTTATGTCAGTTTTCAGTTGTGCATGTGTTGATTGTTCCATTGATTTAATCAAATTATTTCTTCAGTGAAAATGCGTTATCGGACTTCGGTGATGATTATCGCTGTTACAAAAACAGATTTATCCAAAACTTCAGTCATTTACAACGAATGAAATTAATAAATTTAGAGCAAGCCGATCAACGGAAACTTACCTGATTGTATTTACCGAGTATGGTTTGTTCATATAATCGTACAATCCCATGAATTCCATGCGATTTGCCTATTATAGCTTCAAGCGGCTTTAATTTTCGATCAACATGTTTATTAGATGTATTCCATTTCAGTCATTTTTCGCGATACAGTTTTCGTAAAAAATGACTCATACATTCGAATAATAAATCTAAAAAATTGGATTAATATGATATCTTAGAAATATGTATGTATAAATTTATGCCTAATTCACAATTATTGTTGAATGATCAATTAAATTGTGTGTTCTCTCAGTTATTATATTATCCGATATAAAAATCGGGATATTGGTTTATTGGTTAAACATAATTACATACACAATTGTTGTATTGTGTATTATTTATTTGTATATTAATTCATCTTTATAAATTGTTCTGTAAGAATTGATACTGTTCCACTATTTAAGTACAATATTAAATTTTATTGTAAATTAATACAGATTATTAGCCTAAATATTATCATGTTTTTAATTAATATTGTTTAAATAATAAATAATAAAAATTGTCTTGTAATATCAGTGGCGATGACTCCATACTAGGCGATTATTTAAAGCCTAGATACCTTAAGAAAAATATTTTTTAATTGCATATTGACATATTTAAATACTTAATCACTTCATTATTTTATGTTCTATAAAAATAATTTATTTTCCCAACGAGAGATGTCGTATATATAGGAATGTATTACAGTATTACACATTTTACAAAACAATCTGCAAAGTATTAAAAAATATACCACAGCACGCCATCTATCTTGACGTGAATAAATTTCCGATTATGTGTGAAATAATTCTGAATTTTTTTCGTATGGACTTTACGTCTCGTAACCTCAGCAAGTCTGTTGATTTGTATGAAATAAGGTCAGCTCCTATCGCAGAGCCTAACACATTCGCGCATAATTTTGTTGTCACGACTGCGCACTTTGTCCAAAATCATTAATAATTAGATAAAATAATTTCAACGGCGTTTAATCGAATATTAATAAATAAGTAAGTATAGATTGTTTTTCAAAATAAAAATAAATTTTATCTAATGATTCTTGATGGGTATGTTTTGAAAAATACGTAATTTAACCCTTAGACTGCTACGCAACGATATATCGTTGTTTTTGATATTGGCCACAACGATCGTCGTTTTGCATTTGATGCCTGAAATGTTAAGTTAATTTTGGAACATACTACTGCTTCAGCGGTATGAAACATTTTTGATATATTTAGTTTTATTGTTGTGTAATATAACTTGATTTATGTATGTTTTGTGACTGGGTAGGGTTAGAACTTATAACAATTGTATTTTTGTTCATCCCATCAGCATTTTTATAATAAAAACATTAATTTCAAATACAAATTTCAGTTTACAATATAAACAAATTTCGTTTTTTATTTGTTTACAGTCGAATTCTGGGTGGAATGACAATTTTTTATTTAATATTATACATTTGAAACAGTGGGAAAAGTATTTTAGAACAGTGTTTCCCTAAAAATACTAAAGATTATACTAACTTAATTAATACTAACTTACTTATTTCTTATTTACTAAAGGAAAATACACGGATCGTGACTCCCTGAGGGGACCGTAGATTTTCTATTAAATTATAAAAACAATTTCATTTATAAAAAAAATAATGAAATAAAAATTAAAAATAAAGTGAGTAAATACGGATGTAGAAGTTATATATTGTTGAGCATATCGATTAGTTTCCAAGACGATAAGTTCCCACAACTCTTCCGTTAAAAATAACTCAAAGTATGATATTGGCAACGCATCAGTCGGTGGTGGATGTTTTGGGCCCGGAATTTCTTCAAATGGTGGTATATGAGTATTATAGGCAAAATCTTCATCAAAAAAAACTTCAAAAAATGCTTCTTCGATTTCAGGTTCACTATCAGAGTCATATAAAGTGTTGTCACTATCACCCATGAGTTGATTATTATCCACAAATTCACTATCAGAATCGGTAGAGCTGCTAATTTTATTCTTCTAGTCCCTCAAAAAGCTGCCATTATTTCGCTATCACTTTCGCTGTCTGTAATCATTTTGCAGGAATTCAAATTATAATCCAAATGAGGAATTATTTTCTCAATAAGATGTTATGGAGAGTACGTGTCGTTAGCTAACGGAATCGAATGGAATTAAAATAATATTTTGAAGTAACCAATTGTTTTCAATAGCTGTTAAAAATAAAAACTCGATAGTTCGTTTCACTCGCACACGTGGTCGTCAGTATGATAGAGCGAGAAAGAGAATTTCCATTAATTTTAAAGGCAGACTAAGCGGGGAATATCTAATAGCCTCATTATCTATTCAAAACTTTGGGTTAAACACTCATTAGGGTTAAACACATCCCTCATTTTTATGTCGTCAATGAGTTTTTGAAGTTTCATTGAATTAGCGTGTCGTTGTCATTTATTAGTGTACACCTATTCATTAGTAGTAAATATCGTACTATTCTCGTAAGTATACCTGACAAGTGTGCTCTTTTTATCAGATCTCCACAGCCTACCTCTTTCCAAAAGTCACCCTTCGCCACTGTGTAATATTTATTATACGAAACGCGTTAGTGATTAAGTTGATATTTCTTGATAATATTCTTGGATGTTTTATGTTAATAATTAGAATTTTTGGTTTTAGATTTCTATCAACAATTTCATTATGAAATATTAATATTCATTTAATTAGGTATCTGAAATTGATTGTACTATTGTTTGATACGATAGTTGTATTTGTGAATGTTTTTGTTTTTTTTAAATTTGTGTAGTATAAAGACAAAACCGGTTATATTTAATAAAAGTGGAATCAGTACAATACAATTTGCGTTTTATTATAAATAACAGCAAGTACTCTGGGTCGATGGTGTCACATTGGTATTTTGATTTTCATAAAGTAGTATGGAACAATAAAAAAAACACAGAAGAAAACCCCTTGGAGAAGCTGGGTGCAAACGCTAGTCTATAAATGTACACATAAAATACGAATTCTGTCTGTTTGTTTCTTGGTTAACATTCCAAATTTGAATCTTTACCAGTGACGTCCCTAACAAAGTGCCGCCCTTAGGCAGACTAAGAATTCCTTCCTCTTTCATGTTTAGTCTCAGATTATAGCAACAGAATTCTTGAAAAATACATACTTACTTATTATTATAATCTACTAAGGATTATACTGATTAGAGCATGTCTACGAAATCTACTCCCAAAGAGCGGTGTTTTTTACATGGAGGTCTATGGCACTGAAATGTTTGGAGGCCCCCTTACGTTTTTTTAAACTAAGATGTCAGTAATTTCTAATGGAGCGACCGTATCGTCTGCTTCATGGAAAACTGCCACTGCTTTCAATCGTTCATTGCTTCATTTGCCACCCCTGAGCAACGCGTGGCCTACCTACCCCCACGGGACGTCACTGATCTTTATCACAGATTAAGATAAAGTTTTCATATTTTTAGATTCGATTCAAATTTGATTTTCTCCTGTTTTAACATTTTATTGTGTGTTAAATAGGAAAAAGTATGAAATCAGTTAGAATAATTTTATGTGTAATGCCAAATCTATTATGGAAATATGATCATATTAGACCACTATCGGAGCCAAGATTTCTCAAACTCCACAATTATTTTTCAATTTAGAACTCTGACAGGATCTATTTTTAGTGAAACTATTGGATAAGACTGATAAGAGTAAATAAGGCATACCTACAATCGCTAACAAACTGGAAACTAAGCAAACATAATATTTTGTATAATGTACTTATAGCTACATTTCACCGGCAAGGCCGTAGTATTAACAGATAAATAGTAATTACCATGGCGATAATTAACATTCTTCAATACCGCACTGCAAGGCTATGTACCTAATAGTTTTTAAGGTACATTACCAAATAACATAGGTACCTAAGCCAGGTGGGAACCATTGACATGTCCCTCTCAACTTCGTTAAATCATCTACACGACGTGACGGGCTAAAGATGCACTAACAGATTAACAACATATACATTTAAAGACTATTACCTTGTTCTAAGGTTATGAAACATGGTACCTACTTGATGATGGTCAGGCCATAAAATCCAATTTAAAAAGCGCGCTGACTTCTATCAAATATTGCATGCGCGTTACATTTACGTGACAAACTTTGTGCATATTATTATGTGTTCCCTGGTAAAAAGCCTTCGCCACTAGAGGATCCAGAAAATAATCAAGAGATTGGTCATTCATTTTGGAAACGTAATTGACAAAATTTACTTTCTTAAATCTTCTGAATTATCCTTGAATAATAAAATTAATATTAGGTAGCAAGTGTATGTACAATATAACAAAAATGTACAGTGGTCCTGATACAGGTTAGTAATTAAGGTAATTATAATACTTACTTTGATTTAAAATACAAAAGCCGATCCCTAATAAGTAGCGCAATTTAGAAAGCTCTTCAGAGAGTATTTATTTATTTATTAAAAAAAACATATTGAGAACAACTTATTAAATGATATTTAGAATGAAAAGAACAGATAAATCAAGACTAGAGAAAAAAACAAGCCCAAAATAATTTTATAGCAAAAAAATAAAATAAAAATGTCAATAATTCAATAAAATAGAACTTTAAAAATAAAATGCGTCTCTAGGAAGTGCAATGACCAATCGCACAGCCCTCGTTGTTGGTGCCTGATAAGCTTGATACGAGGGAACTGTTTTCATCCAATAGATGTCCATGGCCATGGCTGCTACCACGCTTGTAATTGACGGGTGCATATAAAATCATTTTTTTTTCAAAATATGACTGGCAACTATACCACGTGAGATTAGGAAAATATCCTTTAAAAGTAGAAGTGACCTACGAGCTTCGAGAGACTGAAAGGCGAGCATGTCTTAAGAGCCCACATGTCCCACGTAGGTCAAAATTATTGAGATTATATGGTATTTTAAGAGCATAAGCCTTGACATTCCTGAAACGTTGTAGATAATATATTTATATAATTTTGTAGCCTTATTATCCTTTATATTTATTTTAAACATTTGATGACTGCATAAAGTATTTTTATTAGATAAAATAGTATTCTTTTAAACCTCTCGATCTAATGTTTTAGAATATAGTTATATTTCAGTACATCCATGTGCAGTGGTGTGAAGATTTTTTTATTTTATTGATTTTTAAACGCATTTATAAAACCATTAGCAAGATTAGTAAACACGATTTTTTTCGGTTCCGTACATGTTCAAACACACGCGTTAACATGATCTTACTCCCTACTTCATTTATTGTTTGTCAATTTATGACTGCGGACGTATGTTGTAGCTTAACCACTGGGAAATGCCAATAGAAATGGCGTATTTCAAAAAAAAATACTACCTTATTCTTAGGTCAATAATTATTATGAAATAATTATTATTCGTAGGCTATTTATCACACTTGAATGGTCAAAGACATAGCTTATAATTAGTATCTTTAGAATTACCTTCAAATGTGTTAATCATGCCCATTTTTTGAATAATAAAATGCCAAATTCTTGTCAAATTTGAGATCACAGAGATTATATAATTTTTTATCCTAAATATTTCACTATAATATAATGTTAACATCAATTTTTCTAATAGTTTTATAAATATTTCATAAAATTAAAAGTCTGGTTATAGAGAATGTACCCAAAAATGTATGGCACCAGCTAGATTTAGCTAACCCCCGTCGTCGCCGTCAAACATAATTCAATAATTTATCATATTATTATGGATATTTTTGTGAAATGGAACCCCCATACCATTTTAAGTGCAAGAAGAATATCGAATTTGATGGTGACTAGGAAATTCGACATCAATTAACATGAAGTAAATTCCACTGAAAATGGGACCGTACATAAACAGTGACACAAAGTGTATTTTAAAATAATGATAATGCGATATTGTTGCATCAGGTTTAGCTGGCGTGGTTTTCTATGACTTTCTGTGATACCCTTTAGTGTTTCTGTGTTAGACTACACACAATCCTTGTAGGTATCATTAATAAGCTGTCGAAATATGAATAAAATAATATATATGTATATGATAAGACTGATAAGCTTACCGAGCTATTTAAACATATATTATTATAAAACAACGTTCATCGAAATTCACCTTATTTTTTATAATATCTATCTGTTTCTTATTGTTTTGGATGAATGTGGCAGACGGTCGGACCAGATGGAATCGGTCAATGTAATTTGAGCATATCCATACGTTAGCAGATGCAATAATACAACGGCTAATTTAATGAGAACTATTACCCTAGTAAAAATTTGATGGCTTAGCTTCAAACTAGGGTGACAAAATAGTGCAAACGGCGTTTAAATGTAACGCAATATTATGCATTGAATCAACTTGTATGTGCCAAAACATTTTTATTTGGGCTTTCACAATTTTCAATTACCTACCTTACTTACTTAATGATGAGATAATTTTATTTATCTCATGTACATTAGGTAAATACTAAAATAAATGTAAAAAAGCTATCTCAACATACTTTTGGTGCAATCGTAATTATTACACTTAATTACAACCCCTACTACCGAGGGTTGCCGTGTTCGCTCACGAACTCAAGTGTTTTTAACGCGGTCGTACCAGTTTACCCCTAAGATTCAGACATGACAGTACTCGATGATTGAGGTAACCACGAAGAGATGCTTCACGTGGCTGGGACATGTGTTCCGGATGCAGCCAGAAAATGCGACACTTCGTACCCTTGTGGCACAACGTCATGGATTCCGTCGCCGTGGCCCTCCTTCACCCTGCACCGACGCTACAAAACCGACCTACCTGCCTGCAGGTCTGGCATGGAGGGAGACATACGAGTTGACGATGGATCGAGGGAAGTGGCGCGAACTTGTACTTTCCCTACGCCCCAACGCTAGGGCGTGACAGGGTTGAGGAAGGAAAGACAACCCCTACTATAATTAGTTATTATATTGATAATACAAATCATGGAAATATGTACATTTAGTTCTTCATCGTGTGCTACGAGTATGTTGTTTGTAGGTATATTTAATTATATTGATCAAATAAAAAAACATAAACTAATGTAATTTTGGTGCATGGCTGACATGGCTCTAGCCTGGGGGTCCAGGTTCAAGGGAGGCCGGCGTGGTATGTCAACCTCAACCAGATAAGTGAAATAAACACAAATTACAATTTTGCTCTGATAGTAAAAATAATTTTTAATAATATTTAATTTAATAATATTTTAAAACATGTGATTGTAGGAAACAATTTATTATTACCTATGTCAATACTCGACAAATAATAAAATTATTCTTAACCCAACAACTAATCATAATTCAAGTGGATGTATTAATAAATACAAAAAATCGCTAGAACATAAAATCAATCCTCGAACACCATTTGAACAACGCAGTATCACACTGTTTTTAACCACCCACCAAAGATCCTGGCCTGGGGTCCCCCTTCAGGATGTGGGGTCCATGTTTTGGTGGGTAAACTGTTTTACGTGCGGCGTGCCATGGAATTCTGGGAAGACCTTTGGTGTGGTTATTTTTATATTTTGGTTATGTTTGTCTATTTGGTTCATATACTTATTTATGTAGATACTAAGAAGAGCGGTTAACCATGTGAAATTACCCGGTTATCGATTAATTTAAAAACCCGCGGTTACCCGGTTAGCCGGCTTCGGTTATAATCGGTTTGGAAGCTCTACAGGTATGTAATGGTAGTATCGACATTAAAAATTGGTTGTCTGCATATCATTTTCAAAAAATTAGATCTTATGATTAAGATAAAAGTAGGTGGGTCCCTATTTAAATTATTATTAGTATCTACATAATAGTACCGTCACGGATTAGCATACATTTTTAATATTGTAAAACTTCAACATTGCAACCTGCTGTCAAATAAATTGAAAGAATGAGTTTGTAGCACTTTTTTTTCGACCATGTCCGATCCTAATAGGATCATATGGGCCTCCACAGAGTAGAGGTTTGTATTAACAGATTTTGTTTTTTTTTACGAGAAATGGATGTCAGCCACTTGCTCAACCTATTAGGTCCATACCCTGACTCACACACAAATTGAAAAACAATACCTATGTGTACTTGCCAGACCCAGGATTCGAACCTGAGACCCACGGCGTGATAGTCCAACGCTCAAGCCCCGCGACTAGCACTTACCAAAAATAAATCATCTTTCATATTATGTTGAGTCAGATAAAGATAACGAAAGACATCCCTTTGCTTTAAACTGAGTGATCTACTGATTTTTTTTAAATATTTTTTTCCTTAAATACTAATAAATTGCAGTACGAATAATTATTGATTTCAGTCAAAATATTTTTTTCGGAAAATTTAAATAAAAATGTTAAGTTTAAGTAACAAGACACAAATTTTACCACTAGGAAAAAGTTATAAATACATTTTTTCTATTTTGGAACAAAGGGTTATATAGGTAATAACATGCTGCTTAAGATTTTTCAAAACATTTTGAATTTAAGGTTTCTTCGTGGCAGCAAGGTGATCTAAGGATTGGGTAAATATAAATAGTTTAGTAGCTTCGTATAGGTTGTAGAAAACGGAAGTAAAACAATAATAGCCTGTTTTGAAAAATTGGGGTACTCTTCTGACAAACTCGCCTAGAAATCATTTAATCATTTTAATTTTTGTGTCACTTTCGCTTAAGGGGGGGCTGAAGAGCGCGACATTCAAATATAATTTAGTATAAAAAGGACCTCGGCGTCGTAAATACGTTAATTTAAATCGATCTTTTTGCAAAAATCACTAATCATCGGAGATTTTATTTCAAGAAACATTATTATTATTATTGATATTGTCGGCCGCTGAAAATCATTAATATTTTATAAACACCTGCAAGATGTACGCCGATCAGAAAACAGGGCTGTCAAAATAATATTATGAATTAATATTTTTAAAATGTTAATTTCATCATAGTTTTTAATCAAACCTGTGCAAGTACGTACTGATAACTTGGGTGGATTTTGTAACAAACATACTATTGATATATATACGGGTATATTATTATTATAGCCCAATTCAAATTGAACATAGGTTGATACTCAATTACTATTATAGTATGTTTATGATTTCGAGAAAATAATACGATGGTATAATTAATCCATATCAATTATTTGAAAACATTACATTCGCACTTTGCAAGAAAACATCAAAATGTGTATATACTTATCTAAATGACGAATAACATTCATGAGTGAGCACGGCTGAAAGCTTGGAAATGTGTTTTTTTTCTATTTCAAAATCTTTTAATTGTGTATTATTTTATTACAGATTCAAGGCCTACTTCATATCTAATATATAAAAATTAATATTTGTGTGTTTGTTTGTTCGTATTTAATGCGCAGCCATGCCGTTCATTCATCCGATTGCAATGACATTTTGATCAAGTGTTGTGCCCTTGCCCGCAAAGGTTTCTGAATTAGTACAATCATCTTTTTCTTCTTCTATTTGTATGTGTTCTTATGCCATTCATCCGATTGTGATGAAATTTTGACCAGTTGTTGTGCGCACGCCCGCGAAGGTTTTTGAATTAGTACAACCATCTTATTATTCTTCTATTCGTATGCGTTCCTATACCATTAATCCGATTGCAATGAAACTTTGGTGAGTTGTCATGCGCATGCCCACAAAGATTTCTGATTTAGAAAATCATCTTCTTCTACTATTCGTATGCGCTCCTATACCATTCATCCGATTGCGATGAAACTTTTGTCAGTTGTTGTGCGCACACCTGCAAAGGTTTCTAAATTATTATTATATAAAATACAAAGTTTGTTGTTTGTTTTTTCCATCCAATTTTGATTTTTTTTTTTACTACATATTAATAACATTAATAACGTTTTCATATTTTGGATTCGATTTTAATTTAGTGTTCTTATGTTTGACCTTTACTCCTATTAGAAATATTTTCATATTGCCATATTGTATTACACAGATATTTTAATATTAAAAAAATAATTACCTCTTATTATTTTTCAAATATCTAAGATCAATATAACCACGAAGCGACCCTGTGCGAAGCCGGGTACTTCAGCTAGTAACTAATAAAAAATACTGTATGATTCTACGAATAAAAAAAGACAGAAAGGAAGATGTGTACAAATCACGGCAATCAGAAAGGCCGGAAAATATGACCGACAATGCGTGATACACAAACATAAAATACACAATATTACAAACACATTCGAAGTTTGCCGCACACGTACAGACCACGTGATATTTGTTACGCAAAATCGTCGCTTTTCAAAATGGCGAATTTGATTGCCAGATTTTACTGCGATGAATCAGTATGTTCCTTCTTGTCTTTTTTTATTCTTAGGCCATCCTCCCACGGCGCAACTTATGTCCGTCGGAACTGAAACTAAAATTCCAGCCAGTATCTAGCTAATGTATTTCAATGGCGGCTCGCTGACGGCGAGACTGGAATCTCTCAGCTTCAAAACGGTCGCGAAGAGATGCGACATGCTAGTCGCGCGGTCTCTGAAGTTTCCAGTCACCGTAAAACAGTGGTACCAACATCATTAGATTTCGGTGAAAAATCATATTTTCTTACATATAAACACTGCAGCGCGCGTGTTGTCAGTTTTTGTACAACACGGTTGATAGTTGAGTTTGACAGTTTGAGGTTATGTGATTATTATTTCAACTGGGTTTCAGTAGCGCCGTGTGCGAAGCATCACATTGGTCAGTTTATGAGTTCCTTCGTAAACCAGTTCCATCAGATTTCAGTTGCGCCGTGGGAGGATGGCCTTAGGTTTGTTTACTATCTACACCGAGAAATTTCCATTTATAAAATCGGAAACAATTTTGTTGTGTAACAACGGACGGAATTTTTACAGAAGAGTTTTGGAATATAATGCAACCAAAACTGGAAAAAATTCTATCATGGGTGTTGACTTCCTGAATTAGTTAACCCCAGGTCCATGCCACTACGTGAACCACAGTGGATATTAAGCCATTTCCACACTTAACGCAACTTAACTTGTTGCCAGTGTGGACCCGGCGTTAGATGCATAATACTTAAATAATATATGTATCTGGGATCACAGAGAATATACCGAAATGTGTAGAAATTTCGCAATTTGCAGATGATATTGGAATTTATACAAGTATCACACCTGTCGAATTAGGTCGAGACACTATAGAAAACTCGGTCAATAAAATTAAAAAAGAACTTCATAACTTAGGCCTGGAACTTTCTCCGCAAAAAACGGTATTGATTCACTTCAATAAAAAAAAACATTGAGCCTGGGAAAATCGGCATCAAAATTGATAACTGCACAATCAAATCTTCTGAGACCGTCCGCTTTCTAGGCGTTATTTTTGATCATAAAATGACTTTTATTACTCAAATTAACCAAATTCAAAAGAAATGCAATCGTGCACTAAATATAATCAAATTCTTGTGTGGCACTTGGTG
The DNA here is from genome assembly GCF_057557595.1 of Rhyacophila brunnea. NCBI lineage: Eukaryota > Metazoa > Arthropoda > Insecta > Trichoptera > Rhyacophilidae > Rhyacophila > Rhyacophila brunnea. Next base: position 1,188,957 of record NW_028233361.1, read on the forward strand.
GGGCTCCAACCCGGAAACATTGATATTATTGTACAAGAGCTTCGTTTGCTCCATAATTGACCATGCTAGCTTTGTGTACTTTCCTACTCGTAAAGATTTAATTGACAAAATAGAAGGAATACAATATACAGCTGTGAGAGCTGCACTAGGATATCGCATTAGTACGCCAAAAAATATTTTGCTTGCTGAGTCTAAGCTCACCCTTATTTTAGAGCGTACAAAATTTCTGTGTAATTGCTACTTGAGTAAAACACTATCAAATAGCGGTTCACAAACGTATGATAAAATTCGCAATAGTTATAATCTTTTTAAAAAGAAAAAGCACAAAAGAAAAATAAAAAGGGTCTCACGCTGTTGTATCGAAAATATAATGGACATTAGTGGGCAGATAAATATTCAAAATAACTATACACCGTACTGCCATGAATACAAAACAACATTTACTTCGATTGACATAAATACTGAGCTAGGCCACAGTCTTAAAAGTTCCAATAATCCAAATTTAGAAATAAACAATATCATTTATCGGGGTGGTTTGTGTGCAATTTATACAGATGGCAGTAAAGTTCAAGATTCCCCTTCAGTTGGAACTGCATGTATTTGTCCGGAATTGGATATTCAAATAAAAAGAAGCATTAATCAAAATGCATCTGTATTTACTGCGGAATGTATTGCTTTGAATGATGCACTTGACATAGCGCTCAAACACGTCAACAAAAATATAATCATTTTTACGGACTCACTCAGTGCTCTCCAATGTCTACTTTTTCCAAAATTTGGCGTAAAAACCAATTTATATATACTTGAGATTAAAAAAAGGTTTAACAAATTTATACAAACAACTTCAAATAACAGCAAAATTACATTCTACTGGATTCCTTCACACGTTGGAATTCTGGGGAACGAGAACGCAGATAGCCTTGCAAAAACAGCAACTCTTGAGAGGAGCAGTGATAAACTCCCCATACCGTATACAGACGTTTTTGAAACATTCAAGAAAATAGCCAAAACTGAAACAGATAGTTTATTAAAAGAACAAGGTCTAACAAAAGGGAAAAAGTACTTTCAAAGTTATTACAATCCTGAAACCAAACCATGGTATACCAATAAAATGCTAAATAGAGAAACAATCGTCACAATCAATCGCTGCAGAGCAGACCATTATAATCTTGCCTCATCCCTGGCTCGCTTGGGTATAATAAATGACCCTGGGTGCCGGTGCGGAAGTGAGACTGAAGATGTTAACCACGTAGTTTGGCAATGTTCTTTGTATGACACCCAGAGACAGCGGCTTCTTAAAGATTTAAGTAAACAAAACTACCAATTGCCACTGGATCTCACGATATTTTTGGCTCGGCCGAATATCAAGGCGTTCCAGTGTGTCCAAATGTTTCTGAGTGAGTGTGGCCTACAAGTCTAAACTTCTTTTCTTTTTCTCTTTTTTTTTTCTTCTTCCTCTACCGTAAATTTGTATTGTAATAACTGTATGAGAAATTATTGTAATAATGTGTATATATAGTGTATGTTAAAAAGTAAAGCTAAATAAGACTCAATTGAGACTTCAGAGCTTAATAAAAAAAAAAAAAAAAAAGAGCAAATTTATTGACACAAACAACTTTGACACGACCTTTTTATATTAACTAGTAGACCAGATATTATGGACCACATGTTAAAAAATCATATTTTCAATTCTCAAGGCCAATTCTGTAGAACGTCCCCTTAAGCCTACTGGTTTAGCTATCACGGAAAATGGATTCCGAACGCAGGAATCGTCCTTACTAGTTTTCGGAAAACATTGCAAAAGATTTGTTTTCTAATTATGTAGATGATCTAAAAATATTTTGGAATTTTTTTCATCTACTTTTAAATTTAATTCATTCAAACATTCATCTAAGGCAGGAAAACAATCAAAATTATTAGATTCAACTGATAAAATAAAAAATTGTATTTTTTTAACAAAAGATGCAATTTTATCTCTTGCATTAAAAATTGTAATACTTTTTCCTTCTAATGAATGATAAGTTAACTTAATTTCTCTTGGTAAAAATATCTGCCGAATATGCAAGTTTTATCAACCATGAAGGATTTGTTAAAACTTCAATAAAATTTTGTCCTGAATTATTTTGTGCCTTCAAGAAGACCAGTAATCAGTTCGAAGTTCATAAAGTCTTAATAGTGATTTTCTTCTGGGTAGCCATCTCACTTCAGTATTCAATAAAAGTGCTTTGTGTCCACTACCCATTTCATCGCACAAAATTTTAAATAATCTGGATTGAAGTGGTCTTGATTTTACATAGTTAATCACTTTTATGGCTTCATTCATAACATAATTTAAATTTGTGGATTTTTTTGTCACCAGTGCTTGCCTATGCAAAATACAATGACTGATGGTTGCTCTTGTAGCTACTTTCTGCATACGTGATACAACACCTTTCATCTTTCTTACCATTGCTCGAGCACCATCACACTTCTCCCAACCTATCTCTTTATTTGTAATGTAATCATTAATACAGTTGAATATATCTTCTCATCTAGTTTGTCCATATAAATATGCGCACATGAGTAAATCTTCTACAATACTTTCATCATATGTGTAACGAACAAATACTAGTAGTACAGCTAGTCCTGCGACATCCGTAGATTCATCCATTTGCAATGCAAATTCACTGCAAAGTTCAAGACGATGAATTAAGCCTTTCTCCATACTAGTAGAAAGATCTTGAAACAGTATTTTTTTTAGAATTATTAATAACCATGTCCTTGCTTTTTCGTACAAGGTGGTTGTTGGTAATTTTGAACAATCACAAACACCCAGGTTTTGAGAAAAACACATAAATATTGTGTGTCCTGACCGGGAACGGGAATCGAACCCAGGAACTCTCGGGTGGGAGGCAAGCACCTTAAGCACTGCACCACGAGAGCCGCCCGCGAAACCGTATTATATTTTTGATAATAGTAGCCTGCTCGTTATGGCTATACCTCAGCTGAGGCATGGTCTAAAAAGATGTGACTAGGCGATGCGCGGAATGCGGGTCGCAGGTGCAAATGACGGAAACCGAACAAAATATAATTTGTCATAAAAGTTCAACATGCGTCCTTTTTATGTTATGTTTATTATTATATTCGTAATAATAATAGTATATTGATTGACATGTTTTCTTTTTTAAGTACATGCGTAAAGTTTTTTCTTTACACGATTTAAGAATATTTTCATCCGACGCCATGACAAAACGAATCGACGTGGCTTATTGAGTGTCTTACGTATTTTAGTTTTACTTCTACTTAGTAGAAGATCTTTAAATGTGTTTCAGTGTATAAAACCTTTCCAAATTGTCGCGGAACACCTATTCAGGTTCGACGGAACACTGGTTTTCCACGGAACATAGTTTGTGAAACTCTGCGTTACATAATATGAGTAAATGCTTACACAATACCAAACAAACTATGTTAACTATGTAGTAATAATATTGTAATAAATAGGTATGAACTTTTTGGGGATCACCGCAGGGTGCATACTACAATAAAGAGAAACAAACCGCTTTATACAAATACTATACATATTACATTCACAAGTTTTCATAACCTTACCGGACACAGATGACACCAACAGCATTAGGTATTCTAAATTGTCTATAAACCAAGTATCTGCCTGTTTTTTCTGATCCTTTTTATTAAGGTTATTACACTCATTGTATCACGGTCTTAGAGAAAACGGTCTTGAAAACGTCTTGAAAAATCATTTATTTAATGGCGCTTTGGAAATAATTTTTATCCGCAAACTATGTATGGCTGTATACAATAATATTTTTTGTCCATATTCAACGGAAAAACTGATAAGGATGAAATTATCCATCCCTTTTTAATGGAACGGAACGTTTAATTCAAGCGTATTCTAGAATGCTGAAAAAAGGCCACCGTTAGCTAAATAAATAAATATTATGAATATGATGCTAATAGATAGATTACAATACATATTCAAATAGCTTTTCCATTTTTCCGAATTATTAAACTCATTATTTCGTTGTACCTAGTCACCCAATCATTTTAAACATTATTAGATTAATAATTAAGCGAGATATACCTAAGCTTGCCGGCAACACCGAGTTGAGTCCCATTTAATTGATGCTTTCCAGCGATTAGGAATGCAGAAATTATATAATTTGATTTTTTACGGCGTATTGAAAATCTGTGCTATTAAAAATCTATCAACATAATAGAGATACGATAATTTCAATAATAAATGTTATATTTTTCTTGAAAGATCATAAGTAATAATTATATTTATCGCTGTTCTGTTTCGTCACTGTTCTGTTTTGTCATGTTCTGTTCTATCATGTTTTGTTTTGTCATGCAACCCTAACTTCTACGTATCATTTCAGACATCGGCATATGATCAACCATTAAAAATGAATACCTCCCTCGTAAACTATTATTATTACGATCTAAAAGATTTTGTTGTCAGAGGATGTTAGATCAACTCAATAGTTTTTCTCTCCTACGACCAGTTTCCTAAAGAGAAAGCGGACGCCTCAGTAGGTAATAAATAATATATACGATATTGTGTCCTTGTGTCAAACTACCTGTTGCAATAACGGCTAGCGCAACAGGTGTTATAGCTGATCTACCATCGTAAATTGGTATTTCAAGAGTGCGCTAGTCTCACATTAAGAATGTTGCCATACCTAACTAAAAATTGGCTATTTATAAAATTTTACTAGTAATTTGTACCTATATTATTGAATTAAAACGCATATTTTTTTTTATGAGCACAAGAAAATAATGCATATGTTTGAAAAATCAGAAATTGGAAAATATAAAGTAATATTGTGTACCTATAGCTTAGTCTTGGATTAAAAAATAGGTATATGTAATAATAAAGCGAAAATAGTTTAATTTAGTAATACTAAAAAACATTAAAATAATATCAAAACGATCTCATCAATGAACTATGTAATGAAAAATAAAACTTTACAGAAGACCCACTACACGATGACTATAAACTACACAAACATATACACCTGAAATATAGAGTATATTATATTTCACAACCATGGGGTTACTTCGGCATATTAAATGTATGCCGATGTAACCCCATCACAAATGTTTAGGCACAGTAAACGGATCTAGTGTTAAAAGATTGTTTAAAATATAATGTTTATTATTCTCATCATATACTACGTAGAAAATTAATTAAGAAAGCAAAGTACATACATATAAAAATATTATTTTCGATAAATGAATAAGTAAATGGAATTTTTATTGAATATTGAATTGTTGAAGATTAAAATTAAACATAATTTCACCTCTCCTTAAAATTAAAGGTTGCGGAAAAGTACAAATTATGTCTTCATTGAGAACATCAGAAATGTCAAGAATTGGAAATATAAAAACTGTTTGCTTTTTGGAGACCATATTTTTTAATAAAATCTTTCTCCTGGTAAACCCACGGGTTTGTCTTCTTTGTTGAAACTCAAAATTTTACCAACAAAGTGTTTGATGGTCTTTTTGGTTTCAAACTTGACTAAAATCCAGTCTTCAATATTTTTTTTCTCTTGAGAATCATTTACAACTTGTACTACAATTGCATCATCTATTTCTAAAGGGTCATTAAAATTCTCTTCATCGGTGACCGGCAACAAGTCAGATATATTTCCAGTATCAGATGATGCTGAAGTCAAGTATTCGTCATTTTCAGAGCTTGACGTTGAATATAGTTTTTTCGCTTGGCAAAGGCTGTAAACAATCTCTCTATGGAATGCCATTTTTAAATGGAATTTTTATTTTATTTATTTGAACATAATGCCCAACTAACTCCATAACTTCCTTCCTCGATAATCCAAAACCATTTCGCTCCATTACGTGTAGATTTTCTGCCAAATTCCGTTCTAGATCAAGGGATAAAGCAGTTACTTTGCCCATCGATGAGGATTTATGCCCATGTGTTTCATTGACGTGGTCCATGAGTGTCATTCTTGGAATTTTAAATAGTTTGGATGCTTGATATCCACTCATTCTTTTTGATAACACTTCATCAAGAGCATGATTCAATTGCTCTTTTGTGTAAGACATGGCTCTGTTAGACTTTCTTTTGTAGGTTTGAGGCATTGTCACGGCTTTTTTATCTGTAACAAACCAGACATTATTAGGTTTTTAAAACTGAGTTTTTATTGGTAAAAATAAATATATTTCATCTAAGTATGTATACTCGTACGAATTAACCCCATATTTAAAAAAAATACGGATATAGATCGTCATACATGTGACGAACTTAACTGCTGTTAACCAAGCTAGTGGGGTTAGTCCGTCAGCAGTCAATAATAATTGAAGGCACATGTAAAAATAAAAAATAAAAGCTAAAATAGAAAGTGGTATAGGTAAATTAGGTACATACCAAAAATCAGTTGATTTGGGCATTGGATTATCGAGATATTTTACGATTTGACAATCTAACCCCATTTACAATATAAAAGTTGAATCACGACAAAACTTCTCTCCTCTGCCACGTAAGCTAGACTGAAGCTAATTGATTGCAAATGTGGAGGACGTTGAGTATGAATTTTGGTAACACGGATACGAAGCGGCACTCACCCACATCGCTGCAATAAGAAAATAAAGGCACTGGACGAACTAGACCCGTTGACGATCTTGCCCCGACTCACCTTACATAATAATTATGTTAAATTTGTTTTCATATATTTTAGTATAAAATTATTCTTTTTGGGTAGGTACCTACCTACCTACTTCAGTACCTATTAAATTTATAAATTTAATTTTTTAAGTAAAATAATATAGTCTCGTCAACAAAACACACGTAAAATCCTACGTAAATATTTATGTAAACCTTGTAGATATTTCATTTTGACACGAGACGGAGCAGTAGTCTCGAATATTTCAAATTTGTGTGTATTGTTTATTTCAGGGCGATTATAATAATATTGGTTGCAATAATTTCATAGATATATACCTCTATCGGCCGAATTCCGAAACATACATTGCACAGAATTTTTTTAGATATAAATAGAAAATACTATGTAATTACCTTTACGACATCCATACTAGATGTCGCTGTGCTCAATTATTTTTCTGATGAATATAGCAATTTATTATAACGTAATAGTTATGTAAATTTAATGATTTATTGACTGACATGTGACACGATCATATTAATGTATAATATAATGTGTCATAACTCATAACATAACAATGACGATTACAAGACAATTTCAATAAGTATTAGTGTAAGTATTAATATATGTGGTTATTTATTATACCTACTTATTACTATATTTTATAAACTCGTCCTATAATAGGTTAGGTGAATCTTTTTATGTTTTTTGAGTTGTTTAGTTGTTTGTTGTTTTATAATAATTGAGTAATGTATATTTTATTATTATTGCATCGAATAATAAATTAATAATAATATAAAACCGTAAAATTTAGCGTCATCTCTTGGTGGATCGTTAAAGTGAATTTTCGCAAAATGTAACGCAAGAATATTCCTACTACTTATAGCTTTTAAGTATAGATGTCAGACTCTACTAATAACTAACATATTTTTATTGGTAGATATGCCATATTATAACAAAAAATCAAACACACTTATTTTTATAAAATTAGACAACTATGTTTATATTTTAGGAAAATTATCGAGCGCTCCGGTTCGTAAAATTTTCTATTTCGAGCGTTAATAATAAAATTATTGTTAATAAAAAATATAAATTAGGCAGTTACAATGAAAACGTACAAGATTAAAAAGCAATTACTTAATAATATTATTGTATATTATTATCTATCATGTTAATAAAAAACACAAAAAAACCTTATAAACACTTGCCCCCGAGAAAACAATACACCTATTGGTCCTTACTCTGATTCCAAACACAAATTGAAAAACAATATGTGTACACAGTGGCTCACCCAGGATTTATTATTGGGGGGGGGTCAAGTAGGAGGATTAAATATAGTTTTTATGGAAATGAAAAAAAAACGTTTAGTAGGATTTGAAAATTTTATTTACAGAACAAAATCAAGTTCTCTTTTCTTTTTACAAGGCTCTTGAATTACTTCGGCCGTGGTTACTTTAATACTAATAATACTATGTTACTCTGTGTACCTATATAAAGTAAGGCCAGTCCATTTAATCTTGATTACGTCATGGTATGTCACCTTATGTATCTCACCATGTGGGTACACCTTATATTAGGTATAATATGTTTGTTTTATGTATGTTTTTAAAAGGCGTAAGGTTAAAAATGATCTTTCACTGACGCATTTTGTGACGGGAAGTGTTTCACATATTTTAAAAGATATTGGGGTAAATGGTAAATCGCTTTGTCGCATTTTGAAATGGCATCAACAGCCTGCATATAGTAACTGCATTTGATTTATCGAACTTTTTATACCATAATTTCAATTCGGCATTTAAAATTGCACGATTTGTAGAAAGCATATCACGGTCATAAAATTCGCACAGCTCACAAAATTCTTGCAATGCACTTTCTGTTGGAGCATCTTTTCCGTTTGGTAGAAGGGTTATAAACTTCTTCAGTACTTCGCGATGTCACATGAAACGTCCATTGAGCTGATTTAATATTTGGTCAATAAATGGAACAAAGATAGTTCTTCTTAAATACTCTTCTACTGAATCAGCTGGAACATTACACCTCAATGTTTGTTTTGTTGTAGTTCGCCGCTTTTGGCTTTTGCACACGCTTCATCGTTATTGCCAAATTCAAACTGTGTGATGCACAATGAACATAATATAAAACTAGTGGATATATGGCGGATATATGAGATTGGACACCATTAAACTTCTCGCTCATTGGTATGGCACCATCGTAACCTTGTCCATGTAAATATGACAAATCGCTTCCATAATTCCTCAAGCTTCTTTTTTCCTTTTCTTTATTCCTTAAGCTCCTGTGGTGCTTATTACAGGAACAAATTGAATAAATTATTCACAAATTTTGTTGTTATTTTCATGGTCTATGTATCTAATACACAAAGAAAATTGTTGCGTTGTCAAAATGTCATAAATTTTGTCGGCAAGGATTGAAAAATATTTTTATTAAATTGGGGGCATAGTGGCGGTAACCGTTGAGCGTGTCATCAGCGACTGGCGGATTGGAAGTGACTAACAGCAACCATGCTGGACATGTGCGCCTAGCATGCTAAACCAGTGGTTCCCAAAGTTGACTGGGCTCCGACCTATCTAACAAAAATTTCCCAATCTTGGGACCGACCTCTTAGCTGTCTTAGAGAAAAGAGGGCATAAATATTGGTAATGCTCAGATTCCCTAGTGGCGAGTCGTGGAACTACCTAACGCTGTCTTATTTGTTATAATTGAAATAAAGAAATATTTTTTATAAGTGTTACCAATATGAATGAAAGACTGTTGAAATAAGAAACACAACTTAAATAAAAATAAATTGTTACTAAAATACCTACACCTGCAAGGTTTTTTTTTTACAAATTTATTTCAATGGGAAGGATGTATTTGTTTCTTATTTTTCTTCATTACAGTTTTAGCATCAACTTCAACTTTAGTTACTTTTAATCGCAGTGAGTTTGATAGGTATATCCAATTTATTTCGGAATTTAGTTTTAATGTTAACCATAGCCGAAAATCCGACCTCACATAGATATGAGGTAGTAAAGAGGATGAGGACTTTCATAGCTTCATCAAACAGGCAAGGATAATTATCAGCAACTGAGAGCCGGAATTTCGTTATCTGTTTACGATTGAAACTATTTTTCAGTGACGTATCTTCTGATAAATCAACGAGTTCTTCACTTGCTTTTGTCGAGATACTAGTTGGTAAATCATCTTTGAAATGGGTTACAAATCCAACGCATCGAATCAAACTTTTTCATCTCTTCCCCAAAATAGTCGTCAAAGTTATTTATTAACAGTGATAAATGACTGGAAATTTCAGACAGTACGTTCGTCTTAGGCTGCACTTGGTTTTCAATAATAAAAGTTTCAAGTGTTTCAAAACAATCATACTTGCCATTCTCAATACAACTTTTCCTCAACATAAGCTTTTTCATGAACGAAATGAACTTCGCAAAAACAATAGACATCCGTCTCACTCGGGACGTTTCGCTAGGGACAGGCTCACGATATGTGTTTCATTCGCCGCGCTGTCGCCGACTGAGCTGTCAGTATGGCTGGCGCCAGCTCCAGCGCTAGCTGGCGATATTCCGCGACTGTGGATATATTTTTTTATCGTAAATATTTCACTATAATAATGTCGACATAATTTATACTAATGGTTTTATAAATGCATTTAAAAATTAATAAATGTAAACAATCTTAACACCACTGCACATGAATGTACTGAAATATGACTATATTCTGAAACATTAGAGCGAGAGGTTTATAAAAAACTATTTTATGTAATAAAAATACTTTATGCAGTCATCAAATGTTTAAAATAAATATAAAGGATAATAAGGCTTTAAAATTATATAAATAGGTTATCTACAACGTTTAAAGGGTGTCCAGGATCATGCTTTGAAAATAAAAAAAGCTCCATTTTGACCCACGCTGAGCACGTCAACCCTTAAAGGTGATAATTAAAAAAATCATTATCTGGTCTATTAGTCAGGTGTGTATCGTTGTACGCCTCCAATCAATTGGCGAAGTGTTTAACGCTTCTGGTTCACAGTAAAGTTCTAACTTCACAGACTTCTCCCGCGGCACAAAATTTAGAAGGCACCCCGCACGCCTACATAGGATACCCGCTAGAGCCTAATGCACAATCCAATTTTTCGATCTTAAGGATAAGTTGCCGAAAAGGATGACTTATCTATAGAGTTAAAGAATCCTCAACCATAGACTACTTTTGTTATGAACACGCCCCCTTCTGTATTACCATTGACAGATGTCAAAATAAATTTGCGTGTCTATAGAACAGTCCATACACACAAATTCATTTAAAAATGTATCTCAATATGGATATTGATAGTGTTAACTTGTTTATCATGTACATGCAGAATATGCATATACAGTAGCCGTCACGTAACCTTTCCATTTGGAATAGATTTTTAAAAGTAAAACGTGAGTATACCGATTACAATTATACGGCGTACGTGAGTAAACCAATCGAGTGCCTAGCTTTTATTAATACAACTATACGGTTGCGTATACACACAAATCCTTGTCACTGTGTACAATGGCAAGGCTACGTAGAGGATACTCTACCAGCGTAACTCGGTCAGACGGTCGAGTTCAACTTGTCAATTGAGGGTAAATTTGTCACAAACGTGATTTTTATAATCATGGATCTCGCTTGCGATTATTTCGCTCTCATGGCGTCAACATAATATTGGATATTAACCAAAACACATTTTATTTAGTGTTTATAAATAATATTATATAGGTACAAATTTTAAAAGAAAATCAACAAATAATAAAGCTCTTCCTTTCAAATAAGAAATGAATCTAATGTATAATTTTAAATTATCATCATCAGCCTGAATCTATCCTTTTGTATACTATACTATACGATACTTTTGTAACAAACACTACTTTTATTAAATAGTATGTTTTATTCAACAAATCTAAAATATATTAAAAATCTCAATTACTAATTCCGTAAAATTAATTTAAAGTCACACTCTTCAATTTGTATGCCGATCTTTAATCAAAATCTTTATTTAATTTCAGTGAATGCTTTCTTATGCTCGTTATTATAAATATCTGACTCTGACATGCAAAAGTATGCTATATTATAATGGTTGTTATCCTCGCTGACTTTGTATACCTATTGACTATTGAGCAAGTTATGAATGATGCGACCGATCTTTTTTGTACCTAATCTTTTTTTAGACAAACCAAAAAGTCGTCCGATTTGTCTATGCACTGCTACTGACAGAATGATTAATGAACGAGTAAAAAAGTCGAGCATCAACAGTTTCGATAGTTTAAAATATCGTAATGTCTTTAGATAATCCCGAAGTGTTTACATAAGAGATTTTCATAAAATAATAGATATAGGAGTGAAAACAACGCAAATTTAACGTTATCTTTAAAAATTGTATAAAGCCAAATAAAAAAATAATTGATAAATCTTAGTGTATACAGGGTTTTTCGGTCCGAATGATTGCGTATTAGTGTCAAATCAAATTTATGCAGTGATTGAAGGACGAGTTTGGCAACTTGGAGAGTAAAATATCAAATATGTTTGAAATCCAACGAACGTATGCGGTCCGCAGACTAAGGGTGCTCCATGCAAAAAAAAGTCCGAAGACTGTAAATCGTCCGACTTGCGTTGCCCCTCCCACTCACTTACTTCATTACTTCTTCTTTTTCGTCAAGACCTCACTAAAGGAACTGGCCCTACTTCTCTCGGTATTCTGCGACACGGAAGGTCTGTGGCCGCCAGTAGATTGTGGCACTTATAAATTTTATCTGGGCCAAATGTGTTTCATGATCGAGAAAATACGATCCAAAGCTGCGGACGTTCCTGGTTTCTGGTCAACAAAAGTACCTACCCAATTTGGGTCATCGTTGAACTTCACTCTTCATTATTTAATGCAAGAAAAGTTTTTGCTAGTGACATCTCATCAAAAAGACTGTCAGTATTAATTTTTTGACGATCATCTGAAGCGTGTATTGCGTTTATAGCTTCAACAGATCGTCTCGTCTTCAGTCTCATCCCATTTCAGTACATGATGAAGTCCAACTCATGCGAAGTACTGCGTACTTATTTCTACGATCACATTTAAGGGGACGCTCTACAGAAATGCCCTTGAGAATTGAAAATATGATATTTTTATATGTGGTCCAAAATAGTTAGTCTACTAGTAATATAAAAAAAAGTCGCCGCCGATGTGTGCCTCAAAAGTAATGGTCACTAAATTAAATTTAAAACAAACAAACTCGCTCCAACTAAGCGAGTATGGGGTGACCAAAAATAGTATCTTCTAATATACTTAAATATTACTAAATTCAATATGTTAATCAGTTGTTTGGTGGGAAGTATTGCAACCAATATGGTGGATATGTTGACGACATTTTCAATTATGTGGTAGCCATGATATAAACTTAATAATATATTAATAACTTTTTAACCTAAAATTGTACGAGAACTAAACATACGAAGGATTTTGAAACACATATTATTTACCAACATTTTTATCTCATTAGCTATCCAAAAAACATTATTAATGAATAATATTTATTTTTAATGTGTAAGACCTACATAATTATTAAAAAAATAGGTAAGTATTGTTTAATTCTAGTGCATATTTAAAAAAAACGTAGAATATACCTAAAAAAGAAAGTGATTTTTTTTTACTTACCCGATTGGCTTAAGTTTAGTCTGACACTTTTACAAACTAGTAACGCAACTTTACTTTTATAATATGTACTAGTGAAACAATAGGTAGGTACCATTATTGTATTTTGTTGGTTGAGTAAAGCCAATGCACGAAATAATTTATAACGCCCAAAAATAAATATTATCATACAGCACCCCATACACTTTTATTATTTTTTATTAGAAGCCAGTCGCCATACAATACAATAGTATATTCATTCCCGTTAGGGCTGTCAAACACGTAATTAGTTACTTAAATAGAAAACTTTATAAAAGAATATATTCCCATGCTCACACTGCACGTTGACTGTTCTAACAGTTATTTTGATGTTTTGGCTTGGCTGGAGTTTTTTACGCTTAATTAAGTTTTGTACATCTAATATCCACTGTAATTCACGTTGTGGCATAGACCTGTTTTTTCTGAGGTCCTACTAATTCAGCAAGTAAACACCCATAAGAGAATTTTTCTAGTTTTGGTTGCATTATATTCCAAAACTCATCATCCGTAAAAATCGTTTCCGATTTTATAAATGGAAATTTCTCAGTGTACATAGTAAACAAACAGTATTTTATATTAGTAATATGAAGTTTACCTTGAATTTGTAATAAAATAATACACATTTAAAAGATTTTCAAATAGAAAAAAACACAATTTCCAAGCTTTCAGCCGTGCTCACTCATGAATGCCATTCCTCATTTAGGTATAAGTATACAAATTTGTATGTTATTTTGCAAAATAAACAGTTATCTGACCTTTTCACCATATATCGAGCTTCTTCCATGGCTGCTGACGCTTGGTAATGTGTAATTATTCCATCTGTACAGTTAGGCTTCGGCCACATAGGCAGGTGCTTCGCTAGTCCTGAGCTAGATCCTATGCTTGTCTACTAAAAACACTACTGCTACATTGCAGGCTACGTGCTTAGGTAGGTACAAATTCATTTGACATTTGGGAGCGCTCAAGTCAACGATATGTCACTCTCAAAACTAACCAGAAAGCTACTTCTCAAAGAGAATTTAAGTTTAATATTTCGAAAGTCTCAAATTCAAACTTGTTGGATGCAATCATCCCATGCGTCATTATTCATAACCTCAAAATATACGGTGTTTGACGTTTGTCATACTGAAGAAACATCCGCCATCTTGAAAAATCCATAGACAAAATCACCAGGTGACACAATAAAAATAACCAACACGTTCGTTCGCCGGGAGACTCACGAGGTGACTCATAATCATGTAGCGAGGCGCGAAGCGTACAGTGTGGCCATTGCGATAGAATAGTGTGCGTTCGTTCACTAGGATATGTCACCTAGCATGTAGCAATCTTCGATGACCAGGGATTTTGTTGTAAATTTGATTTAAAATGACGTGCTCCTCGCTCTGTGGACTCTCTTCGACTGAAATATGAATCACATGGTCTGTTCTCGGCCTTCTTCGGGATTTCGGCCTTCGGGATTTCGTCCGGCACCCAGTACCTAAGTAGTTTATCTATCAAACTACTGAAACATTTATACTTAGCAGATAACTTACTTAATATTTTGTTTGTTATTTCATACTGTCTTAAAATACGCATCTATGCATAATAATATACATGTTTAAGCTTTATTATAATATTAAGTCGATAAAACACTGAAATATAATGTAATTTTCATTCTAACATCGAACATTATTTTTAATATTGGTTGTAAATATAAATAAGTACCTATGTAAGTATGTATAGACAATAAATTAATTGATTTTGCACATCTTTAAGTTTCAACGAGGGAAGAATTATTTTCTTTTAATAAACATCATAAGGCATAATAATTATTCTCAATCTATATTAAAAATGTGTCAAGCGCGAATTGTATAAGGTACGACTACTGAGAAGATAGAAGCATATTAAACTGGCTTGCTTATTTCCTCCAACAAATCGTAACGTACGTCTATTCCTTTGCGCATTTAATTCAACTGTGCGGCGTCCAATCCTCCCGGAGGCCAATTGGGTCGGCGTCGAATTGGGTCGGCGTCCAATTGGGCCGGCGTCCGATTGTACCGGCGGCCAATTACCGGAGGCCAATCGGCGGAGGCCAGTTCGCGGTGCCAAATCGTCCTAGACCCTATATAATTGGCTTGGCTAAAGATGTTTTACACATAAATTTAATACCATTTAATTATGTAATTATCATTTCTAACTCGGTGCAAAACCCGCTATGTCTAAAATACACGTTAATTAAAATCCGCTATGTGCTGCCTCTACCACAAAGCGGATTTAAAGACCCACATACAACCAGCTATGTGCCTTTTACCCACAAATATTGTATTATAAAATATATGTAAGGATCTAATTTTCAGTTCATTTGCTTCGTAAAAATGTGAGGCATAGCTGAGTAAATCAGTTTTTTCCTTCTCCTGAAAAGTTGTGTTTTTTTACATAGCGGATTTTGAGATTCCCGCAGCATGCGGCTGAGCTAAGGTCAAAGTGTCCCTTCTCTGCATTCGATATGATGAAAGGCTGCACATTCCTCTTTCTTGACCCCCCTTACTAAAAAAATGTAAACAAATAATAACAACTTACTCCGAATTAAAAATCGTCGTAAATACTAAGGAAGAAAAAAGTGACGCGTAGAAGTGATAAAATGTTTCGGAAGAACCTTGAAAATGGCTGAAAGTTTTTGTAATCTGCGAAATGCAAGTACCTACTAACAATTATGATTGTAGAATAAAAACTATTTGTCAGTATATAGGTACATACTATGCACCTCCAATCATATTATTTAGGTAGGTACAAATAAGGGTAACGTCCACAGGGTGGATTACAGTCTCTAGTGTGGGATTAATTTATTTAGCTATCAGAATCGGGTATATATTTAAATGTTTGAGTTAGTCAACAAAAGAATGCATTTGTAATGGACTACAAGGAATCGTCACGTCAGTAATTAAAGATGGTTTAGAATGCCTCTAAGTACAATCATCGGATGCATTACGAGGATTAAAACTTATACATAAATAAAATACAATTATTGTTTAAGTGTCAGCATCATCTTCTTGTCTACATATAGAAGTACTATCTGATAATAGGGAATAAAGTTTTGATAATGACATACCACACATTCCTGCTTGCTTCCGGAGTAGTCTGTTGGGAGAAAATGATTTCTGCATACTCCCGCCGTTGAAGGTACATAGTTTGTTTAGCAGTTTAATTTTTCTATTCACGATTAAATGAATCGATTGCCGCCGTTCGTGATCTGCCTTTGGTGGAAATTGACAAGGCACCTTATCCTGTCACCCAGCAGCTGCGAGACATTTTAAAATTGAAAAGAATGACAATAGGATTATCATAATATAGATAACATATAATTGGTAATTGGTTTGGAGTAAACGTTTCTATTTTGGTATGACATAACAAACAAAAAGAGAATGATTACATTATACATTAGCATGTATTAAACAATTACACGACAGTTAGGTACAGTGGCGCACCCAGGATTCAATATTGGGGGGGGCCCAAGGAGGAGAATGTAGATTAGTCCCATAGGCTCTTTTTCTTCTTCACAGCCTAATTTCTCGTTTATCGGTCTTTTGTCTATTGCACTCGGTGTACCTTCACCATGGCCCCCGCATCCTGAAACGGGCCCTCAGGCTAAGATATTTGGCGGGCCCCCTACCTACCGCTAAGATTAAAGGCAGTGTAAAACACTACATTAACGTTTTTCAAATTGTGTTTTAGTTCAAATTAAGGGTACTTATACAGTGAATTATTGGCGATTTTTAATACATCTACTTTAATAATGGAGCTGTCGAGTATCGACACATAATAATCAAAAAATATATTGCACAATTATATAAGTAATTGAAAATGCCATGGAACAGAATGTTCATGGCCATTTTCATAGCGCCGCAGGCGACTTTTTTACTGTTAAAAGCTAATTTTAATGATGTATGTTTATCTCACTTATCTGGTCAACCCGACACGCCGGGCCCCCCACAGCCATGACCTACATCACTCCGGAATTCGGATGGACACCGAGAATTTCTTGACAGTTCCATTAGGGATTGGGTTTCTAAAAAAACCTGACATTAGTGTTTCGAAATTTTCGTGTTAGAAATTAAAAACTAAGAAATTTTTCTAAAAAGGGTGCTGGAGAATTATTACAAATCATTTTTTTGCCGTGTTTTTATTTGTCTAAGAAAGGTATAGTTTATTGGCTTTCAATTTCAATGCTTAAAATCATTCTGATAATTTTCATGTTTGGGGGGTGCCAGGGCACTTTGCCCCCCCCCCAATGACAACTTAGTGAAAGTTTTCGATTTAGTGTCATACATTTTATTTCAGTGAATAACAAAAAAAACCTTCAATTGCATAAACCACGTAATTCTTGATTGATTCCTTGATATTAAAATAACTAGCGTATCATTATCATTGTTATATCATGGTCAAATTAATAAATATAAGATATTGTTTCGTAGTATTTTGTAAGGATAGCATATTATATTATCGGTCGTTATATTATTTTATTACAATAGTCAATATGCCAAACGTTTTGTCACGTAGGTATAATAAATATTAACAAGCACAATAACAAAATACATACTAATATAATATTAATTCTGGACAGTTGAATACTTTAATAACACAGTTTAATTGTACTGATAATAATATTATGTCGAATCATATCTGAAGTTTCTAGCTAGCTGAATGACAGTTGTTATCAGTTGTCACTTGTCAGAGTATGGCATTTGCAAAGACTTCATACAGATCAAATACGTTAATTTGATTGGCTCTCAGTAATCTAAGCATCGTACTAGCAAATCATAGGGATGGGCGAAATTACATATTATGAGCGAACGATATTTACGGCCGTCATACAGCCATCTATGAGTTGTACCTTGTACTATAGACTGATGAGCGGGAATAATTGTTGAATGGCTCTGATGGCTCTTTCGCCAGGTCCATTTACCTGGATCACCCAATGTTAAAACTCCAACTTTTTTTTCTTTCGCCCCCTTCCCCCGAGACTTCAGTGATATGAATCGACATAATAATATTATTACTTATTAAACTGTGTTATTAAAGTATTCGACTGTCCAGAATTAATATTATATTGGTAGGTATGTATTTTGTTATTGTGCTTGTTAATATCTATTATAGGTCACAAAACGTTTGGCATATTATTATTGACTATTAATTTTATTGTAATAAAATAATATAATGACCGATAATAGCTATCCTTGCAAAATAATAGAAACATCTTATATTTTTTTATTGATTTGGCCATGGTATAACAATGTAATGATACGTTTATTAGGTATTTTAATATTAAGGAATCAATCAAGCATTAAGTGGTTCATGCAATTGAGGGTTATATATTTTTTATAATTTACTAAAATAAAATGTATGACTAAATCGAAAACTTTCAATGAGTTGTCATACCGGGGTTCGAGGATCATAAGGGCGACATTACAGTGTTCGGACTTTTTTTCGTGTGGAGCACCCCAGATCTGCGGACTTTTTAATCCGCAGACCAGTTTCGTTGGATTTCAAACATGTTTGATATTTTACTCTATGAGTTGCCAGACTTCGTCCGTCGATCACTGCGTAAATTCGATTTGCATATAGGTACGCATTCACTAGGACCGAAAAAAATCAGTAATTATTGTTTTTTATTGATTGATTTGTTAATTTATACATTAGAAAATGATCTATCAATAAAAGATCCATAAATTATTTTTTTATTTGTATTTATGAAATTCATAAAAGAAAACGTAGGTAAAACTTGTGTTGTTTTCATTGCTCTATTATTTTATGCAAGTCTACATATAAATAACACAAAATTGTAGGATTATTGGATGACTTTACGATAATCACAACTTTTGACTTTTGGCAGTTCGACTTTTTTATTCGTTCGTTCATCAGTAGCAGAGCATAGACAAATCGGACATATAGGCGAATAACCTCTTACCCCCTTAAGTCACTTTTTACATATTTTTTTAAAAGACACTTGTGAGATTATGTCAATATACACGCTTTCACCAAACACAATCGTTGAATTTCATACATTTTTCATTTTTGTCAATCTACTGATATTTTGAAGAAAAAACCAAAAACTCTACTGAATTTTGAAAATTATAGTTGGAAACACTGGTTTGGCGTAAGCTGTCACTTTGATTTGAGTGAACACTTGCTATCGGTTCATATTAATTGTTATCAACAATGATTTCAAGAGGTAGAATGATTGTGGAAATGTTAAAACAGAACCAACGTATAAGCATTACAAGTAAGTAATTATTTATGTACCTTTATTACAGTATTATGGCAGTATTAAAGTTTTATGGGTTATGTTTTTTCAACTCCTAATCGGTCGCATTGTTTTTAAATGTAATCTGATTAGGTATTTACGTACCTTCTTACAACGTCATTATAAATCTTTCTTTCGCAGATAAAAATACAGAGTTGGAAGATGAAGAATCGAATGTTTTAAATTCAAATCATCCACCAGATAATACACCAACTAATGATTATAGTTTCATGGAAAATAACTCTGGTAAACAATAATTAGGTAACCTTAATTAAATTTCAAAATGTATTGTTCATTTTGTTGATATATACCTATATGACTTAAAACATTAGCCGCTTGCATTAAAAATATGATTTTTTTTTCTCAGACATGCAGACCATTTCGGGGGTTACTTCATGGTTGCAGAGCTCAAGAGAATATTTTCGAGAATTTTTCCCTGGTACGTTATCAGGATGGCGAACAGAATTACCAATGGAAAATAATGCAGAATATTCACACGAATCATCATTAAAGACAGAATTGAACTACTATGATAAATATTATGTAATTAATGATAAATAAAAAAATTAGAAAGTCGTGACTCAAGACATCTTCTTCTTGTATTATATAATTTCTTAGACATGCAAAACATCCCAGAAGTTACTTCATGGTTGAACAGCGAAACAGGATTTTTTGAAGAGATTGTACCTGAGCCATTACCAGGACGTTCGAAAGAAATTTTGTCAGTGGAAAATATATTAGAACCTACTCATGAACCACCATTCTAAACTGATTTTAATCCTGGTAAGTATGTACTTAATAATATTGTATTATGAAAACAAATTAAAGTGACTTAATTCATCGGCTTCCTGTATAACAAACTCATTTTTTTCAAACATTCACAACATCTCAGGAATTACTACATGTCTGAATAGCTCAACCGGGTTTTTTGAAGAGTTACCAGTGTGTTTAAAAGAAATTACGATTGGAAATACTGTCGGTGATGCCCAATCATGTTCAATTCAGAAAGAAGATGGCATTTTAGATGAGTTGAATAGTAAACGAAAATCTATTGCAAAGCCTCAGGGATGGAAAAGAAATAAACGTATAATTAATAGACAGCACGGACAATCATATGTTTCAGTTACAGGTAAGCAAATTGAAGGAAGATATCTAGCCCAAAGATTGTTCTAAATGCCCCAGAAAGTGTAATGAAAATTTGACTGAATCTGTAAGACAGACAATATTCAAATCATATTGGTCTTTAGGCGATATTGAAAAACAAAGACTTTACTTGAGTACACTGATTGAAATTGGTGCTAAAGTAATCTCAAGAACTTCAACCGTGTTATCAAGAAGGGCTAAAACCAACAAATATTTTTTAGTGAAAAATGATGAGAAATATCAAGTTTAGTGTCTTATGGCAATTTTTCACAAATTTTACAAGTGCCCCTTTTCTGCAATGAAATTATTTTTTTTATACAAAGACCCTTACTCACTTTTAATTAATTATACTTGTTACCTTTTTTCTATATTATTTTCGTAAACATTGCACATATGTAGTTCCTAAAATCGTATACTATACATGTTACCTTTTTCCTATACATTAAATGAAGATCAGTTTACAAATACACAAGTAACCTTTATTTTCTTTGCTCAATTGTGAATTCATGGGTTTTGCTTCACAAATGCTGTTTTGCCCATAATTTAGAGAAAAAAATTATGAAGAAAACTGCATTCATAACTCAAAACCGTCAAAATTGCATATGTGCCCTTTTGATTTTGGGGCGACGATTTCATGCCCCCAAAAATGATTGGTATGATACTTGTTATAAATATTCGCATATAGATGAAAATGAGAAAGTTATAAATCAATTTGAACAGGATGCCCATATTAAAAGAAAAGATATGGCAAGAAATAAGAAAAATGATGTGAAAGCTGAGGCTTTACAAAATAATTGTCATTTAGCTGAGTTTGATTTGCAAGCAGTTTGCTATTGTCCAACGACTAATCGTCGCTATAGAATTGGTTTGTCGAATATCTGTTTTTGTCGAAATCGACCTTTTAATGCAGAATGATTTTTTGTATCTAAATGGACCAGCGGGAACCATTTAAAAAAATGTATATTTATTTCTAAACACAGAGATATTTTTTTAAAATTGTCGAATAAACCTTGTTTATCACTAATGATTTCGTGTTATTTTGTCGAATGTGTGTCAATTCGACAGATCAGCATGCAGAAATGATTTCAAAAATACTATGTCAAATAAGTTATTTCTGTCGAATATCACAGTTAATTTCGGGATACTCGAAGAATCTCATTGTCGAATATCACTTTAGCCAATCTATTTCGCGGTACATCGGCCATCTCACTCCGTTATTCGCGCTTTCTCGTTCTACCAAATACGCCCATATCTAATCTTTAACTGTCGCTAGAGCTTTGTGTCAGACTAACATCCGTTTAAATTTTATTTTTTAAGTTTACACGGTTAATCTAACGTTTTTTTCAAATTATTTTACTTCAATCATGGCTAATTCATTACCGGTTCGCCCTGAACTACAGAAGAGATGTGAAAGTGTGAATTTTAACTTGAATTACTATGTTTTGTACTGTCAGATATAGACAAAATCCCAATGCTCGACTAAACTCAAAGACTGCCGTGACTTAATATTTATTTTTCTTTATAATCATATTACTTAACCTAATGCTTACGGGCCGCACAAAATTGTGTTTTTGCTAATTGCTTTTCAAATGCAAATTAACACGTTAATTACAAAATTAATTAAAAGGGCCCGTAAGCATTGGGTTAATATAGAATCGAACAAATGTATCAATTATGTTTCGTATTTATTTATTACAGTATATTATATTATTTATTTGTTGGCTGTATGACGTAAATCTACAGGCTGTTATTATCGTTAACTATATTGATGTTAAGTTTAAAAATGTGAATGTATTCCTTTTAATATTTTTATGATTACAGATTGAGAAATAAGCCATAATTATATTATTACTTATACTTAATTTCAGGATAATTACTATTATTGATATTTAATGAACAATCAGTTCTCAGTTCATTTAACAGACCAATATTTTTTTTTTATTAATTTATTAAGGAAACAAACAGTTACATATTGATTACAAAAAAATAAAATAAGGTGAGTTAGGGTAAGTGCGGCATAAAAATCGATTAGATGAACTTTAAGTGGATGGTGATTCTTAACGGATTGTAATATCTCTTTGAAATTTTTGTTGACTTCTAAACAATTTATCCCTTTTTCAATCACTGTAACCATTACATTAAAATATTTAATGGTTAATCATAATTCAAACGTTTTAATGTAACAAGGCGAATAGACGCTCTTACCCCCCCAGTTGGGGTAAGAGCGTCTAGTTTCATTATCTCTCAAAATATTGTCAATAAACGAAATATGACAACATAAGTATTATCGAATGTTTGAAGTACAATATTTTGATAGTTCATGCATGTAAATTTCATTAAGAAATAGAATATATTTAATGAAATCAAAAAAGTTGGGTAAGTGCGGCATACTTTTTACACATATAAAATTTACCATAATCGATAAAAATAGTTTTGAAAAATCTTGGGTTTAGGTTTTATCAGTCCATTCATCCCATACATACTTCCCCTTAAATACGATCAGGGGTGAAATTTTATCCCCTTTCGCATTGCATCCTAATAATACTGTCGTATTCTCTTTTCCTGCAGAACTGATCGTCCTTGTGGAAGGAAATCCAATTTCACCCAGAACTTTGGTTCTACTTGGGTCTTTTGAAAAACTAGTTTCATCAATATTATATATATTTTTTGGTCTATTTTGAAGGCACAGGTTTGTAAGTATACCTTCAAGTAGATCATAGTATTCGTTGATAATAAAGGGATCACAAATTTTCTTCCTTGCATATTCGACGGCTTGAGGTTTTTTTCGGGAATTCCATTTTTGAATGGTGTTTTCAAATTATTTTTTTACAACATATTGCGAAACTAGTTCAATAACTTCTTTTTTCGTTAAAGCAAATCCATATTTCTCCATAACGTGTAAATTCTCTGCAATTTTTCCTTCAATTTCATGTGATAGAGCTGATGTTCGTCCCATAGTTTTTGACTTTGCACCTCGCCTCCCAATTATGTGAGACATAATGGTCATCCTCGGTATTTTATATTGTTTGGAAGCTTGGTAACCATTTAGACGACCACTTTTTACTTCTTTAACTGCTTCAAAGAGTTCGTTCTTTGTATAAGAAGCACCCCCTTTTGTCTTCCGAACATAATTTTCTGGGAATTTGGAATCTGAAACAAATTATTCTCCAATTTAACTAAAATATTGATAAAAGTGAATTTGTCAATATAAAATATAGTGACTATATGCGAAATTAAATTCATTTATTACATGTCGAGGAAATCAATGTGATAAAAAATATCTCCGCCCCACAAAATAAAAAAAATTGTATATACCCACTGAAATCGGTTATGTACATTATTACTTATAGTATTGTACGTAGGTATAAACTATAATTTGAAATAAATAATAAGTACTAAATAAAATGAGGCGTTGAGTTACAAAACCTGCTCTGGGCCATTTAAAAAAATAGTTTTGAAATTGTATCATTCGTTAATATGAATGACAATAAATTTTAATTCAATTACCTATGTTTATTAATATATCGTACTTGTAGATTAGCTTAGCTGTAATAATGATACATAGTTAACAATGCTGTGCTACGAGGGTGGGTCAATAATTCCTTAGAAAAAAGCATTAAAACAGTTTTTATTTTTGTATTTTTTTTTTATTTCTCAACATAATCTCCTTGGAGCTCAATACACTTGGTTAGACGTTTCTCAATTTTTTTTAAACCGTCAGAAAAATAAGTTTTCGGAAGGTCCTCAAAATAAGCATTTGTCCGATCGATGACTTCTTCATTTGAAAAAAACGTTGTCCACTTAGCCATTTTTTTAAGTTTGGGAAAAGGAAAAAGTCACTGGGGGCTAAATCTGGCGAATACGGTGGGTGGTCGACCAATTCGAACTTCAATTCTTCAATTTTAGCCATTGATCGTAAACATGTGTGAACACGGGCATTGTCCTGATGAAAGAGGATTTTTTTCCTGTTTAAATGAGGCCGTTTTTCTTCAATTTCGTTTTTTAGCTGGTCCAATAAAGATGCATAATAATCCCCTGTTATTGTTTTTCCTTTTTCCAAATAGTCAACGAAAATAATTTCACGTGCATCCCAAAATACAGTAGCCATAACCTTACCAGCTGATTTTACGGTTTTCGCCTTCTTTGGAGATGGTTTGTCTTCGCAATCCACTGCTTTGACTGTTCTTTCATCTCGGGAGTATAGTGGTGTATCCATGTTTCATCTACAGTCACAAAGCGACGAAAAAATTCATCCGGATTGCGTTGCATGAGCGACAACAGGGCTTTAGAGGCCACCACCCTATTGCGTTTATTGTCGACTGTGAGCAAACGCGGCACCCATCTTGCAGAAATATTTTTCATGCCCAATTTGTCATGTAAAATAGAAATGACGCTACCTTTTGAGATCCCTGTAACCTCAATTATCTCACTCAACTTTAATCTTCGGTCACTTAATACCATATCGTGGATTTTATTGATTATTTCTGGTGTAGTCACCTCTACAGGACGTCCTGAGCGTGGTTCATCCTTTGTTGATGTACGACCACGTTTAAATTCATTTAACCAGTTATAAATAGTTGCAAGTGACGGAGCAGATATGCCGTGAACTAAATCCAACTCATTTTTTATTTCCTTTGCTGTTAACCCTTTTATATTAAAATGTTTAATAACAGCTCTAAACTCAATTTTCTCCATTTTCCATTTTTCCATTTTCCACAAGCATTTTTTTTTTAAATGTACGAGAAACACACAACAACCAGACCAATCTGATTGAAACTTCGCAGCATACTGAATCGGTAGTGCCGCTGCATGAAAACAAACCGCTTACAGTACTAGTCGCGCCACTTGTCGGCTTTTCTAAGGACTTATTGACCCACCCTCGTATCTTGTAGAAATTCCGTTACATTTATAATACGTTTTTACAATAAATTTAAAAAAATCCCACTATTACCTATTTGTATATAAAAAGTAGACTTTATTTGTCGGATTTGGTTTTATGAATTTAATACTATAAAATAACTAATATACCTAAGTATATTATAAATAATATTGCTTAAAAATATTATCTTTTTATTTTTACATTTAATAAATAGGTTGGTAGGTAAGGTAGGTTTCCCACATTCATGGAATTTGAGTGACATGTAATGGGGTGATTAATTATTTAAAGGCAGGTACTTAATTCCGCTGGGTTTTTTCATTTATGCTATTGATATTATTAAATGTGTTATTGTTATTCTAAATAAATAATAATGCTTTATATCAACACAAAGCATTTTATTTCCAAGACAAGTACATACCTATTACTATTTAAAAAAAATATTACGTACCAATACAGCAGCCAAATATGTAGGTGCAATGCGAAAATTATACAGCTGCCAGTAGGTAAGGATGGCTACAAAATATTTTCTAGATAAAGTAAATTCTAAAATATATTACATACGTATTTAAAATAAATACGGACCTCTACTGAACTATCATCTCCTGTCGACAATGTACCACTGTGCACCAAACAGGGCTCTTCTTTAAAAATTCCGCGTCGAACGCCGCTCTGTCAGGTAGCGACTGACAAAGACCGCTCTTGGAATAATTAAAATGCATTTATTTAAATAAATACGGCTTATACATTGGAATTGACATTTTATTATACTTATACCGTATGTAACGGAAGAAATATAACATCTAAAATTACACTTAAATTATCATAATATCCCCAAAACAGTTTTTCGTGATTTACTTAAAACTCAAAAAAGTCTCTGGAGCGGGTCTACGCCTCAAATTAGAAGTTGTGAAAAAATGCTACACATTAGTTACAAAAATTAATATTTTATGATTGCATGGCACATCACTAGCTAAAACTTACCCATACAAAAATATAACAGTGCATGGGGGAAGAGCGTCGGACGCTCTTACCCCAATGATATTTTTTGGTGGGGGAAGTGTGTCTAGTTTACTAAAACATAATCATTGGCAATAATTGCAAATATTAAATTTAGACAACAAAATACCATTTAAGGTAAAGGTACTTACCAAAAATCACTTGTTTAGGACGAAAGATTGTCGAGATACAGATCGATTAAAAAAACATGTCGATCTCGGCCGTTGACTTCAAATAACTGACAATATTTGAAATGTCATACTGACCTTAAACAATGCTATTAAACTGCCATCTTTGGATGGTGTGTGTGTATTTACATGTGTAATAGATACCCACAGATGTCACAACTTATATTTAAAACACTAAAAAGTTATTGACTATAGACGCTCTTACCCCGTAGACGCACTTACCCTAACTCAATAATAATAAAAAGTTATTGCAACCAGCAAAGTTTCCATGTATACATTATTTATATTTATTTCGAGGCTAGAATTGAGAATATTTTAATGATGATAAATTTTCGAACGTCGGGCTAATGCGGTGAGTAGGTATAATATGGTATATATTTATGTATAAATTACGAAAATAAGTACTATTTTCAAAAATAATTAAATTACATTTTGCATAAAGATGTCATCGCCTTGTATTTTACCATGCATACTTATGTTTTTGTGAAAATACATTAAACTTATATAGTATATCAATGACGCAAAAAAATATAAAACTTTTAATGTCTACCTATCAATAATTAATATTTCATTATTAATTATGAGTATTAATTTAAACATTCAACGTTCATACTTTTTGACCACTCAGTACTTCATGGCCATTGAAACAATTCACTCAGGCTTGAATGTCGAATGTCCGAAATCTGTGTCGAATATCCACTATTCTCAGAGGGCGTTGAAAATTTGTCGAATATCCACAGTGTGTATTTGAAAACAAAAGGTGTTATCAGTGAATTAAGTGGTTTATACTGGTATCATTTTCTTTAAATCACTTTGCAACAAATACAGCATTCATATGCTGCAAAAACAACAATTCAAATACCTCCACGTATTTAAATATAGGATAATGAAATTTGTTTTTCGTCTCCTGAACATTTGACATTTGGTCTATTCGACAAACCTATCCTACTGCGACGTAATGCTAAAGCTCTATTCTATAAAAGGCGATTATAACTTAACAGTTTACGATGCTAAGTCAGGGAAAGCTTCATGCTACATGTGGCATGAAGGAACTGCCAAACGAGGGTCTATAGATGTAGGTTCTTGCATTTTTGACTATCTGAAAAAATATTCAGACGGTAAAGAATGGAATTTTTTTTCTGATACGTGCAGTGGCCAAAATCAGAATATAAACATGTAAACAATGTTAATGCATGCAGTACGCAATTTAGCTATTCCGATAATTAATCAAATGTTCTTTGAATCCGGCCACTCGCAAATGGAATGCGAATCCGTTCATGCGAAAATCAAAAACCAACCTAAGCATTTGGATATATACCATCCATCCGCATGGTACGAGTACTCTGCTGTTCAGATGGCACATAAAAAATACACTGTAATTGAGATGGATCAAAAAGATTTTCTTGATTTTTCTGAATTACAAAAATGCATATTGAAGAATAATTGGATTGATACAGATGGAGAAAATGTTAATTGGTTCAAGATTAAATAGTTCCAATATAGAAAGGACAATCCAGACATAATCTTTTTAAATATGGGTTTGACGAGCCATTCAAAATGCTCCAAGTCAACTATCTCCGATATTAAAAAACAAAGTGAAACTATTATGAAGTTAACTAATCGTTTAATTAATGTCTATTTATAAGAGTTAGTTATTACTTGTTTTTTTTTTAGTAACGGGAGTTCAGAAGCGATCCATGCACCCTTTCATCGCACCCAAGCAGCTCATGCAGCCTCATCAGTCATCACTCCAATTGGTCCTGACTCCACTATGCATTACAGTTGCATCAACTCTCCATTGATGCAAGAGTTAACAGCTGGTCCGCATTTAAATCAACCCGAACGGACTCCATTTTCTTTTTTTACTGATAAATACTATTCGCACTATTTGTATAATATTATGAATATGTTTAATATTATAATAATAAGTAGGTTAACTATTTATGTCAATCAAAAAAATATTTTTTCTAATAGGTGAGTTTCTGAGATGTTCCAATTGTATGTTAAAAATATATGAATTAATTTAAATAATCGTCTTTTATTATTTTCACTGCTATTATTTACTTGAAGACATTGTATTAGGTATATTATAGAATAACATACAATTAATTAAGTATGTAGTTATATATTTTAATTTTTCTTACTTATTTCCGCAAGTATATTAATTAATATCGGGATTGTCTTGAGACACTCAATTGTTATAAATATGATTGTAGAAATGAGTACTAAAAATAAAAATAATTAAGTGTTTGTTATTTTTATAATCCAGTAATTTTTTATTTCAATATTTTTTTAATTTTGGCGGCTTTTTCGATAGTCTCTGAGTTAAATCTCAGAGATGGCGTTGTTTAGCGGGATTAATTTTGTTGCGAAATATACTAGGTATAATACTACAGTACAGACCTACACAGTGCTCGAAATGGAAAATTTCACGAACAGGAACGCTGTATAATTTTCCGAAACTAAGTACTTATGCTAATCCTTTCTTTACGTACGTACGTACTTTTGATATAAAAATGCAACAATAAACTTTAAACTTCTTACGTAGATCTATATTGGGCAGGTTGGTAAGGATTGTCAGCGCCGCAGGCGAAATAATCTTGTTTTAACAAAGTATACCGTCAAAAATTGTATTATTCTTTATTCTTACTTTATCTACCACTATAAACATGCATGATACCTTTACCACCACTCGTCACTGATTATAACTTATATTACTGTCTCATTTGGGATAGATAAGTTTGTAATTAATTAGTCATAACAAACAACATATCCACATAAGTACCTTATAGATTCAAATTAAAAATTTATTTACGTACTTATAGAAAATTTTACAAATTCCATTTAAATACGAGCACAGAATATCAAACATCAAGAAATAGTATTTAATGTTTAAAAAATAAAGAAATAGTATGAGAAAAAACAGTAAGTGCCTACCTATACCAAGAATTTATAAAACAACGTTCACATAAACTCGTTCTCACGCAGGTGGAATATACGATTATCCGAAGCGATTTGGTTGAACATAGTTATTTCCTGCTTAATTATCATTAGCAATTATTGCACCTTGGCAGAACAAACAACTTAGATTATCAAGAAAGTTATAAATTAATATATAATAAAATCAATACTAAGTACCAATAATGGCAGAGTTCTCATTTGTACTGGGTAGATATAAGTTGGAAAAAGTACGTAGCCTAAATACCTAGTTCTCTTTTAACTTTCAGAATACAGTATGTAAGCATACGTCTTGAGAAATCGGATAAAACCATGGATAGTATCCACTATCCACACAGCTTTAAAGGATTCTCAAAGATTTATTTTGAACCTTCTCCACTATAAGGGGGCATAAGGCCGTACCTACATCTAAAAAAAATTTCAAGTCATCCAAACAACGTAAACATAGCATTATTTGTAATTAAATTACCAATGGTGTGTCATTTTCATTTATATAAGATAAAACATGACGGAAGGTGAAACTCAGGTTGCTAAGCGCGATTCTTGTAGAATAATATAAAATTTTCATTAATTAGTACCTACTATATTCAACATTATAAGGACTAATATTGTATTGTATGCATGGTATGTTACAATGGTGATGCTTTGGTTACCATTATTGTAATATACATCTACCACCGTATTTATTTAATAATCTATGACTTAACACCACCTAAAATAATTAGATGTCCGCACTGGACACATAGGTACCTAATTTGTTAGTACCTACTTATTCTAAACGATTTAATCTATGTTGTTCGTCCTTCCCTACTCACATTATTATTGCCATGGAAATGATAATAGGTACCTACATACAATACAGATATTATGATTGTCGTACATTTTTATTGCAGGATATTCCTATTTTTTTTTTTAAACAAATTTATAAACAAAAATTAAGTAAAAGTTCTCTACACACTACCTATGTATTATTTCTATTATTTTTAAAGTCACAAGCTACAATGCATGTAATAATAATTGTAATACAATAGGAACGTCCCAAATAAATAAACTCTGCAGAAGGCTATTCAATATTTTCTGCCCAAACCGTCAATGGCCCAAACACATTTTTGTAGAAAAAATCATATTATTCATTGTAAAAATTGGGGTTTACGACTTATCATAAATATTTTTTTTAACACGAGTCAAGTTGTTGAGATGATAATAATTATTGAATCACAGAACAGATGTTGCCACTGTATTGTCCACCGGAAAGAATTCCTAATGTTTTAGCAGATTTACACGAAGTACCTACTACGTAATTAAGCCTTCATTATTTTTATAAATATCCACAAAATTATCAAATTGTGCATGTGGCCAGAATTATCTTAAATCAGATACCAGCGACAATAGTATATAGGTATATAATAATATTATATAATAATATAATTATGTAAAAATGGCGAATTTGTATCCCACAGGAAAGTAATTATTAAAAACGATAATTGTAAGGGTGATTATCCACTTAGTGTTACGAATAAAAAGCGAATTTAACATAATAGACTTTTTAAAATATTATATTATAAAGCCTATTATAAGGACAGTATTCATCCACAGGTAATTAATAAATAAATGTCAAAGGTTAAAAATCCTCCTCCTGTAAAATAGTAATTTGGGTAATTCGCCCATTTTACAATACACCGACGATATAAAGGTATTCCTATCGCCTGCTGAGAATTTTAACCAACTTTTAAGACAACAAATTGTTGTTAAAAAATATGTTTAACACAAAGTTAAAATTAAAACACAAAACTTACCAGAAGCAACAAAATTCACTTACAAAAAAGTATACTCATCATGACCTATGGCAAATAAATGAATGAATGTAGTAGTTATATCACAAGATTTATTGTACTATAGTCGCAATTCAACAATAATGTAAATTACAAAACAAATGTTTTAAAGATCGTAAAAATAGGGGTTTACGACACGTCATAAACTTTTTTTAACAAAAAAGTCAATTTTTGAGATGAATACCATCTGTTTCCACGTCAATGGTTATTGGAGTGAATTCCTAATGTAATGTGGTTTTAGCAGATTTACACGAATTACCTACTACTTTATTATACCTTCATTATTTTTATAAATAACCACTCAATATCATTTTTTAAATGATCAAATTGTGTAGGTATGTGGCCAGCGTTACGTTACCTGCGACAAAATATTTTTCAATAGTTTCGGTTAACACGTTTCGCCTGATGACATTTTTGACCAACTTTTAGAACCATTTTTTATTAAAAAATCAAGTTAAACACATAGTTAAAATTAAAACACAAAACTTACTAGAATGCAGCAAAAAAACACCAAACTAATAATATAAACAATTTTGTTTAGAAACGTATTTATATCTTAAATAATACAAAATATTTTAAGAGGCAACTAATAGGAATATTATAGCGTAATTGCACGAGTCAAATTATCAAACTTTTTTGTATTAATTTATACACCGAAAACACAATTCATTCACCCGAAAATAAATGGCGAAGTAATATTTTTTGTCACTCCGAATAAAATAATATAATAATATAATATAATAAGGCAAGTAAATTAACAATGCGTAATAGTCAAAGGCAAGATTGTATTGAGATTTGAAATGTTTCATCCTTTAGAAATTATTAAACAATGTATACTTTATTTTTTAAGAGTTTTCAAATAGTGTCGGCACAATAGGCACATTTTTTTGGGTAATAAAGTAATTTACGCTTGCAGCTGGTTGTTTCTTGTTATTTAGACAATGCATTTAGGCATGGACATATCGACACAAAATAAGAAGGTTGAAAGAAATTTAGGGATGTCATTATTTTTATTTTTAACCCTTGCACGCCCGGCATAACATAACTTTGTTAATTTTTAATTTTGAGAAAAACTTTAAAAGATACATTCATATATAATTATCTCAATCTAACGAACCGCAACGCAATTTTAAATGAATCCACGAGCCGGAACGGTATATTTTGGAATTCCACGAACCACAACGGCGCTCCGGTGCGTTCCTGTCCATTCCGACCGCTGGACCTACAACCTTATCTAGAGAATGGCCAAAATTGAACTACCATAGGACGCCATATTGAAAAACGTCATTCAAATGTCAGATTTTGCCATTTACGAGTCGTGATTAAGTAGTTTTCAACAGTGGCTCCCCCATCTCATTCTCCAGATAAGTTTGTAGGTCTGTATTTGTATAATATTATCCATAGACTAATATACTAATATTATCTATGAACCTCAGAAGGATTTTTCTATTTCTCATATTATTATTAATTTTATAATTACAAACCTTCACACTTCTAAAAATTATCGGCTTACTGCCGTCTCGCGAAGTTCTGACCAAACACACAACTGAAAATTTGGTTGTATGGAACTTTCGCCCTCGGTTCTCTGGGGACCATTGAAGTTAATCCCTCCAAACCAAAACCCGCCACGCACCACACCCGGTCTTAATCGGGCGTATCACGTGACCCTACATTGGCGATGTGAAGCATCTAGTTAAGTTTTAGACCGGGAATGCCCTAGGAGGAGATACCCAGGACTAAGGTTGCTACGCTCAGAGTGAGCTCTGACTGAGTTTAAAGTTACTTTCTAATGCAAAGTGCCGGGGAGAGAAGAGCACAGGGAAATTATCAAAATAAAAATGATTCTAGTGTATATAAAACAAAATAATGAAGCTAATCATACGGACAGCAAAAATTATGTGAAGAGATCTTCACGCCCGCAGTAAGACGCCGAAAAATTTTTAAATGCAAGATAATTGGCCTTAGTAGCAACCAAGTCGGACGGCCCGATGGGCCCAACAGCTGGTTGGACCGACCTGAGCATCTCCTCCCGTTCGGAGCACATTCTAAGACATTCCCAGAGGATGTGGTTGGCATCCTGAATCTCCCCTCCGCATGGACATGTCGGACGGCTTACAAGTCCAAGCTCAAAGAGCTTGCCAGCGAACCCACCGTGTCCAGTCACAAATTGACTGGTGTGATGGTCAGGAGTCAGATATTTGGTTATCTCCAATCGCCATTTAATATTTGGAAAAAACATATATGTGTGCCGGCCCTTGGTTGATTCATCCCACCGTCGCTGCCAGGTCTTCCACGCCGCGTCAAGCGTCATGAGACGTATTGTCCGCTTCAACGAGGTTACTTTTTCAGCAACAAGCCGAGGAGGCGGGGCTAGGTGAAAGTCACCAACAACGGCCTCCTCGCCTTTGAAGAGCATCGTTGACGCGCCGCTGACCTGTATATGCAGATCTAGTGGGAGAATGCCGGCCAGGACCGGGAGCGCGGCCGTAGAAGTTGTTCGGTAGGCCTTGGTTATGGAAAGCAGCGCGCTGCGCTGTCCGCTTAAAAGAGTGCTTCTAAGTTTGACACTTTTCGGGATACGCAAGCACCACGCACTAGCAGCGTAGGCGGCAATCCCCATATAAATGGCGCCATAGGCAATCTTAAGCGCCCTTACTTTTAAGCCCCATCCATCACCAGCCATACGGCCTACCCTCTGGAAGGCCCTCCCAGCCTTATAGACTTGGGTAAAGGCATGGTGATGGAAATTTAACATAGTGTCCATTTGGACGCCCAGGTAGGTGACGATCTTTGACACTTTCACTCTCGTATCACCGAAGCGGACTGTGGGTGGCCGCTTACAGTTTAGTCGTCCCGGTCCTTTCAGGACAATGGCTTCTGTCTTGGAAGGTGCGAAAGATAGTCTGCTTACTTTACCCCACGCCTCAATTGACTTTAAGGCTTCGCCGACGGCACTCTCAATCTTCGCCCTGCTGTCGACCTCCACCAACAGCAGCGCATCGTCAGCGTAGGCGATGACAGTGCAATCGGTTGGAAGCGGGATCCTAAGGAGATCGTCGAAGAGCACGTTCCAGAGGAGGGGCCCGAGGACAGAGCCCTGGGGGCAGCCCATGCTGGTGCGCCTCTCTATTGTGGTAGAACCAACACGAAACTCGATCGATCTATTCGTGAAATAACTCTGAATCGACGCGAACAAATTTCCTGGTAGTCTCTTGAGCCAAAGCTTTTGAAGTATAAGAGGCCAGGATGCACTATCAAACGCACCTGCAATGTCCAGGAAAACTCCTAGGACGTATTTACGGCGAGAATTTTCAGCGATGGCAATCACGTTTCTTATGGCGTCTGTCGTTGATTTGCCTCTTCTGAATCCAAATTGCTTTTCAGAAAGCGACGCATGCTCTTCCAGGTGGGCTTCAATCCTGTAGCACAGAAGTTTCTCCAGCACCTTACCGAGAGCCGGCAAGAGGACGGTAGGCTTTGGGGCTTGACGGTTCTCGACCGCCGGCTTTGGGGATTACCTTCAGTAAGCCCCGCTTCCAGCAGTCGGGGAACGTGCCGCTCTTGATGCAGTCACTGAAAAGTTTGGTAATTTCTGGCGCGGCGATGGCCCATGTGCGTTTGACAAGTATATTGTCAATGCAATCCGGGCCTGGGGCTTTGCCAACAATCAACGTTCTAATGATGCGATTGATCTCCTGTTCAGAGGGCAACGATGAATGGTCCGTGTCGATAGGAAGAGAAGCCTCAAAGCGGACCATACTCATGGTGGCATCGTCCCTGGACTCGTCATCCAGGGGGATGAGTGCCTCGAGCAGGACCGCAGCCGTTTCAGACTCGGTACTGGTGTATCCGCCACCCGGTTTCTCGATACCGCACAAGAGGCTCGTCGGTCTGAGACCAAGCTTCAATGCACGGTATGGAGGACCCCAAGGGTCCGAACCCCCCTCGATGGTGACGAAGTTCCTCCAGTAGTCCTTCTTGGCTTGAGTAATTGCTTTCTTGTAGTCGTATCGGGCGGACTTAGCCATGGATGCAAGAAGATCAATAGAGGCAGGTGGTTGCTTGAGTCGGCGCGCACGTTGATGGACCTTGCGTGCTTTCCTGAAAAAGTCGCGCAGGTTCGAAACTTGCTGCGTCCACCACGGCAACTGGCTGGGTGGCTTGGGCTTGCAGCGTCCGAGTGAAGCTTCGGCTGCTCCGGTGATATCTGCAGTCAGTCGTGAAGCGGTATCTCGAAGTCCTATCAAGCTTTTTGGAGAGCGCCTTTTCAAACTTTTCCCAATTCCCGTCACGCGTTCTGAAACGCGTGGGCGGGGAAGGGGATACGTCAGAGACGCCATCGTGCGAGGAGTCAGCGGCCAGCTCAAAAGTGATCAACCGATGATCACTCATGGAGGCGCTCGCATGGACCCTCCAGCCCCTGATACGTCTCGCGACGGACTCAGTGGCAAGAGTGATGTCGATGTGAGTGCTTCCGGAGTTTGCATGCGACGTGAAAGTCGGCATGCTATTCGGATCATTGAGGACGACCAGGTTGTGCTGGTGCACCAGCTCCTCGATGACGTCCGCGTCGCACAAAGGGAGATCCACGGGCGCCCAGAGGGGGGACTGCGAGTTGGCGTCCGCACAGATGATGACATCCCTGCCAGCAACTGCGCGGAGGATGCCGTCAAGCAGCGATACCACGTGTTCCTTTGTACTCTTAAAGCTGAAATAGGCGGAAATAACCACCACGCTGCCTCCTCCGGGTAAGCTGATGTCTGCACACGCGACCAGCTCAGTCGACAGATGCGAAAGCGACAGCACGCCAAGGCGAGGGTCAAGAGCGAATATACAGGCCTTTGGCTCTGTACAACTGGCGCTGACAACGAGGCCCGCGCACCTTAGTCCCTTTTCAGCGAGCCTGGGGCCCTTTTCAGAACCCCAGTGGTACGGTTCCTGCACCAGCGCCAGCGACATGCCGGCGGCCTTCATAACCTCAATCAACTCCGCAGAGCCGGCGTCGCTCAAGTTCACGTTCAACTGGGCGAAGGTGATCATCGAGCGGCAGTGTAGTCCACCATAGCCCTTTCGCGCAACTCGGCGTGGAGTCTTGCAGGGCATTCGAGGCTATTGGTGGGATGGTCATGCGGCTGTTTGTGCTTGTAGCAGGCTACGCACTTGAGTGGGATCTCCTTGTGAGGGCAGTCTGCGCGATCGTGGCCGGAAGCAGTGCAGTGGCTGCATGTGGGAGTCTTTGAATTGCATCCCTTTGCCATATGGCCGTAAAGGTGGCACATGTTGCACTTCACTACCCCCACAAAGTCCTTCAATGGGAAGGATTCCCATCCCATATACAGCCTGTCCTCCACCAAAAGGGCAGACCAAATTGCACCAGGGACGAAAACCACGAAGTGACATCTGCCGGTCTTCGGGCCAGCTTTGTGGCTGAGTCGAATATCCCTGTACGCCAATTCCGGCAGACCAGTCTGCTCCTTGGTGGAGGTGTAGATGGCTTCCCGGAGCTGGGGTTCTGTAAGGGTTGAAGGGAGATTAAAAATAATAACCCGAGGCTGTTTTTTCCCGGCGAGCTCAGCTCTTAGGGCAGCCTCCGAGGTCTCCATGGCCTTAACGAGGGCCGTGGCCTCGACTTCGGAGCGGGGGTGAACAATAATTCCTCCGTTTCTCACGTTTCGGATCCCTGTAATTTGGACCCCGATTGATCTGGGGTCAAATGCCTTCTTCAGGAGGTCCTTTGTGGCTTCCGATGTTTTTTCCCCAGAGCCGGTCGGGAAAAATAGGACGCCCGGTCTGGGGGCTAAAGGCAGGGACGGGAAGTTGACGGTGGCCGGAGGTGGAGCGAGTATTGTGGAGGTTGCAGTGGGAGGGCGGCTTCTTCTGCCGAGGGCTGTGGCCCATGATGTGGGCGCTGGCATCGTTGCGGCGATGGTGGTGGTGGTGTGGAAGTTTGCCGATGCTGTCGGTTTTGGTGAATGAAGCGTCTTAAGGGTTTTGGTTTGCGTGTGCAGGTCTTTGATAGCCTTCTTTTGCGTATTGAGGCCAATTGTCCTGTCCTTTAGTAGCCCCTCTAGGTGTTTAATATTGGCTTCTTGGGCAATGGTCTTTTTTTCTAGTTTTGCCATGGTCATGTTCTGCCTGCCTTGTGCTTCTGAGAGGCTCAATAGGGCGTTATTGATGCGTTCCTTGGCTCCTGCTTGCTTGCCGCGGAAGGCCGCAATTACTTCATTCATATAGGTGGACACGTCTTGATAGACGGATTCATATAAGTCCGTGTCGACGGCAGTGTATTCCCCAGTTTCCTCGTATTCGCTGCCGGAAGACGATGAAGAAACGTCGTTGTCAGCATGCCGAGGGGCTGGTTGGTGGTTCTTGGATTTTGGTTTTTTGGCTTCAGGTTCGGTGATAGTGTCCGGAGATGTGGCTTTTGATGATGATTTCTTCCCAGGTGACTTAGGCGAGCGCGTCTTGTTTTTTGACGATCGTATAGTCGTTAATGGGGCGTGGCCAGATGTGGATGCCGCAAGAGATGGTGTGTTGTAAGGATCAGGACCTTCCCGAGGAGGTGGAGTACGCTCCATGTTAGGCATTTGGGTTAGATAGCAGAATCAAAAGTAATTAGTAATAATTTATAAGTTGAGGGTCTTAATACACTAACATAATAATATGGTCTTTCGATCGATGCACTGGTCGTCCCTGCATATAATATATAGCAGTTCCTACACTAAAACAATGTCAAAAATAGTTCCAGCAAAAACAATTTATCACGCAATAAATATTATATTATTACAATAATTAATTATTATTACAATACTATTATTAAATGAAGGAATGGAAATACTTATTTTAAAACACCAAATCTAACAACAACAACGCTAATTACATCTGTTTATAACTTGTAATGATAATTAAACTAATTAATTTAATGGTTATCAATTACACGGGAGCAATAAATTTATACAGAAATATGATTGTTCGCGAGTTCATTGCTGGTTGGCAAGGAAAAAGGCACATTTACCGGGAAAGTCCTAGGGGAAAACACA
Organism: Rhyacophila brunnea; assembly: GCF_057557595.1. Classification (NCBI taxonomy): domain Eukaryota; kingdom Metazoa; phylum Arthropoda; class Insecta; order Trichoptera; family Rhyacophilidae; genus Rhyacophila; species Rhyacophila brunnea. The sequence goes on from NW_028233361.1 coordinate 1,227,597, forward strand.
CAAAAGTTTCACAAATCGTATTCCATGGGCAGGCGAAGGTATTAGTTAAAAAACGGGATCAAAAACTTGTGAATAGCATTACATACATTAATAGCATACAGCCTTATCTGTCGTAATATTATCTAATTGTTTGATTGAATGCCGCTTGATGTTGTACCTATATACCAGGGGTGACCACACTTTTTTTTTAAGGATCGACTAGATTATTTATGGCGATCGACTGATTTCGCTTATAATGTAAAATCATGCGAGAACAATAAAAACCCATTTTTTATAATTGAATTTTGAAAATAGTTATTTTATAGATACATATAAGTATAATATAACAAAAAAAATAAGTAGGTACACATTAACAGTAATTTCGACATAGTTAAAATATTTACCTGTATATCGAATATTAGAAATCTTAAAATTAATTTTTTATTTTCTTCCAAAACTCGATTGCAATTTTCAGCAATTTTGTCGTATTGTACGTGATATGAAGTTACCGCTAGACGTAAAGACGCAGTCAAGTTATTATAAGTCAATCGCGAGCGTGAATGCTTCATTTTGATTTCATTCATTGAAGGGAAAGCCGATTCGTATTCATCCATCGTAAGTAAGTAGAAGTAGTAGAACCAAAAAAGCTAAATATGCTGCAACGTTCCAAAGATGTGGATATTTCGTTTTCACACACTTCAAAAATTATAAAAACTTAAAGCTCTGGCTTTCAGGACCACATCGTATTTTAGTGTCAATATTATTCTCCTTCAAGTATGGCAAGGTGTGTAGAATTGATATTTAACAAAACACTAATTTTTATGGTTATTTCTTCCCCGTTTATACTATCATTAAATGGGAACGATATAAGTGTAGCAACCAACATCTTCTAATTTAGAGAAATCCTTTAATCTCACGTTTAACTCCGTTAGCTACGTTAATATGCGATTGAAATATTGACTAACCATTATATGTTGCATATCTTTACATTCGGACCTCATATTATAAACATTTTTAAAATCACACTCCTTTAATAAATTGTTGTTCATACAGTGAAAGTTTGGTTTTAAATGTATTCACTGCACCAGTGGCGCACCCAGGGGGGGCAAGGGGCCGTGGCACCCCCCAAACATGAAAATTATCAGAATGATTTTAAACATTGAAATTGAAAGCCAATAAACTATACCTTGGGCTTAGACAAATAAAAACACGGCAAAAAATGATTTGTAATTATCCAGGACCGTTTTAAGAAAAAAATCTTAGATTTTAATTTCTAACACAAAAATTTACAAACACTAATGTCGGGTTTTTTTAGAAACCCAATCCTTAATGGAACTGTCAAAAAATCTCGGTGTCCATCCGAATTCCGGAGTGGTGTAGGTTATGTGGGGGGCCCGGCGTGTCGGGTTGACCAGATAAGTGAGATAAACACACATAATAAATTAGCTTCAATAGTAAAAAAAGTCTAGCGCTATTATACTTCATGGCCATGAACATTTTAGATTATATAATTGTGCAATATATTTTCTTATTATGTGTCGATACTTGACAGCTCCATTATTAAAGTAGATGTATTAAAAATCGCCAAAATAATTCACTGTATAAGTACCCTTAATTTGAACTAAAACACAATTTGAAAAACGTTAATGTAGTGTTTTACACTGCCTTTAATCTTAGCGGTAGGTAGGGGGCCCGCCAAATATCTTAGCCTGAGGGCCCGTTTCAGGATGCGGGGGCCATGGTGAAGGTACACCGAGTGCAATAGACAAAAGACCGATAAACGAGAAATTAGGCTGTGTTGTGTTGAGTAGGTTTGTGTATAAGTTAAATGCAATAATACTTTTTTTTGTCCATTTTCAATTAATATTTTGGAACCTCAATAAAAAAAACCAAAAATCGACGATATACATTCGGTGAAAAGAACGACTACACCCACTAGTCGGTGGTGGTGTAAATCAAAAGAACATTTTTTTTCGGTGGAATTCGGCATAAATATTGTAGGTAGCTCTCTAGACCAAGCGGGTAGCACAGCCGATAATATTTCAGTAATGTTTTAGCATACTAGCACATGTCCACACTTCCAATCCGCCAGTCGCTGATGACAAGCTCAACGGTTACCGCCGTTATGTCTCCAATTTAATAAAAAACTAGGAGAAACTGTAAAAATATACCGCCGTATATTGTGAAAATATGTAAAAATAATTATAAACCTTTTATCTTACTCTAGCGCGTATCGCAGAGATAATAAGGGTGCCGAATACTTTCTCACATGCACTTAGGTATGCATAATTTTTGTTCAGGCCTTGGCTGAAACAAGTTACCTGATCTCAAAAATCGTAGGCTTAACAAAAACATGCCAACCAGCTCCTTAATAACCCGTTAAGATTTTTATTCTCGATGAAGTCCTACGACTCGCATATTGACACTGATATGCGGGCCGTATAGGAAAAAGTGAGTAAATTTGGAATGGAGGTTGCTTTAAATAATCATTTAGTAGATTAAATTTTAACGTTGTACTACTTTATACAATGTTTTAAATATATAAACTGTATTGTATACTATAAATAATAACTTGTACCAATAATATGTAAACAGTATGAAAGATGCAGTATGTAGGTTATACCGGACGAATGGAATGTTGAATAAAAGATTAATCGTACAAAGGTAATGATAGTATAATCAGATAGGCCACAGAATCTTTAATTTTGTGTAATTTTCTTCGATTAATATGCTTATAATAATCATACCTATCACCTAAGCTAAAAAAAAATAATAAGGGAATTCGCATGTTTGAAAATCTGCATATAAAATTCGTACCTCATAGAATCACCGTCATAGTTTTAATGAAATAAATTGACTTGACTCGGGATATGCCTATTTTTATGGGGCACATAATATTATGTTATGCAATCGCGTCATCCCCTTCATCTGAGGTTGTTGATCTGGATTATAGGTTTTTTTGAGTTTACTGTGTGCGATTTTAATTTATTCCGGCTTTCGAGGAAAGCCGGGAGACGGTTTTCCTCTGCAGTTTCTAGTGGTGTTGTTTCAATATTAGATGTTAATTTTTAATTTATAATTCGGTTTGTCCGTCTCTTCTCAACCCCGTCTCGTAACATTGTCGCCATTGTCGTCTCTACCCTCGCTTTGTCTGGCCTCGTGTTCTCCCGCGTCTGATCCAGCTTTGCGTGAATAAATAATACTGTATAAAATAAACTCTCGCGCGTTATAACGAAAGCTTTTGTAAGCAATTAGAATATTCACGTAATAAAACCCTAACGTGAAACCAGCGCTCGGAATGGAGCGGAACGCCCCGGAGCGCCGTTCCTGTTCGTGGGATTTCCAAGGATGGCGTTCCTGTTCGTTAAAACCTCGAAAATGGCGTACCGGTTCGTAAAATATCCGACGGACAGCGAGTCGTCTAGTAAAATCCTCAAGCGTCATACTTAATATTATTACGTTCCGGGTTAGATTTAAAATTTACGAAAATGAATTGATAGGTACAAAGGTACAAAAACATAAATATTTTTTTTATTAAAAAATAATTTTACTGGTTTAGAACCACTGAATTTTCTATGACCCGTACATAATGTACTTAAGTTTTTTTGAAATAGTGATAGAGTAAATGTAAGACAACGTATTTGAGAACTAACCTTTTTCAAGACAATACTGTTTTCAACGAATTTGGCATTGAATGCACTAATAGACAGACCCTTCTGCGTCAATGGTGATAAAACAATAAAATTGTATAAGTACAAAGAAATGCACTGGGTAAGATTTATTGCATTGTCGCGCGTTATGGGACAATAATGTATTTTGAAAAAAAAATGTTTTTATGATTGTAAAGAAAGGTTGGAAGCTATTTTACATTGGAATGTAGATTTACTGTAGTATTAATTTATAAAACGAGACATTTATTTTTTTGCAAGTTCATACATATTATTTTAATACAGTTAAGGTTAAGGTACATGCCTAAATATAGTGAGTTAATAACGTAATAGTTATAATGCACACTGGAACTTTTAAATTTTTAAATGAAACACATTAAATACATGTATTATCTTTACTCTACAAATGACTTAATTAATTTGTTAAATATTGCACAAAAATAACATAGTAAAAATAGTGTGAATAAAACTACGTGCCCTACCTAAGTATCTACCGAGATAGGTATACTATATCTGTCCTACCGAGGGTTGAAATTCTTGAGCACGTTTATGGTAGCCAATTGTTTTTTGGAACGAGACAACCATAATTGACCGAATTGTCCATTTATCATATTATTATGTTAGCGAAATTTACATGGGTTTGACGCGTTCATAGTTTTTGTATTTCATAATGCAATCGGGGTCGTTCATTGGTCGTTTATCAATATTTATCCCAATGCTTACGGGCCCTTTTGATTAATTTTGTAAATAACGTGTTAATTTGCATTTGAAAATTAATTAGCAAAAATACAATTTTGTGCGGCCCGTAAACATTGGGTTAAGTTGTATGCAGCCAATGATAAGCATTTTCATCAGAGGAAGCGACAAAATTAGACTCCTTATTTTTCCAAATTTAATCATTTTAAGTTGTGTTTTTTTGGTTTCCCATTACCTTACCCCCATGCTTTGCTGCTCTACACTAATTTATTTTTTATATTTCTTACATTATTGATGAATTGATGAAGTTCAGCGGAAATACTTTGCAGTGAAAACTAAGTAGGTACCGAGAGAGATGGAATAAAATAAGGGAGGCCTTCATCCAGCACTGGATCGACCGAGGTTGATGGGTTGGGTTCTAAACAATTATTATTGCATACATGAAAAAACCTAACTATTGCAGCTGCTTTGCTAAATTTTTAAATTTCCGAAAAACTTGTGCTCTGACATCGTTTAAAAACTTTTTGTAGGTACTTAATAGCTTAAATTGTTGTTTAATAATTTCTAAGGGGGTAAAATATTTCATATTAAATAGTAAATACAGTCATGCTTTTCCTTGTGACCAGACCATACGTATTTGCTGTTTTACCTACCTACTCAACGTTACGGAATCGCCAGATAATATTTATTTTTCCTAATCTATTATAATATTTTACATTGAGTGACAAAAAAAAATATCATTTCCTCATATATTTTTATTGTTTTAATTTTATATGGATATTTTTCGGGTAGAATGAACTGTGTTTTTGATGGTTAAACTAACAAAATAATGCATTTAATAACTTAAATCAAATAATTCCATAATTAATAAAGATAAATATTCGTGAACATCGTATGCATGTTAAAAAATTTTGTATTGTTTAAGGTACAATACGAAATAAAAATATTTAAATAAATCAATCAGAATCCAACGGGATAAATATATGAAAAATTTCCCTGTATATAACAATTTCTATAACATTGGAAACCTATTAGAATAAATTATCTTACATGTCCACATGACGTAAATATTTTTTTTTTCTAATAATATGTACCTACACTTCTGAGGTTGTTTAAAATGATTCATATTTAATAAAGAATGCTTCATTTGTAAAACTTGCGTATTAGATATTTTTTTAATTAATTTATTAAGGGGGGACATGCTCGTCGAAGGTCAAAATTGAGTTTTTATTATATTTTCAAACCATGATCCTGGACACTCCTTAAACGTTGTAGATAATCTATTTATATAATTTTGAAGCCTTATTATCCTTTATAATTATTTTAAACATTTGATGACTGCATAAAGTATTTTTGTTACATAAAATAGTATTCTTTTAAACCTCTCGCTCTAATGTTTTAGAATATAATCATATTTCGGTACATAACTGTGCAGTGGTGTTAAAATTTTTTATATTTATTAATTTTTAGACGCATTTATAAAACCATTAGTATAATTTATTACGAGATAATTTTTGTAAAATATTCACGATAAAAAAATATATTGATAATCTCTGTGATCCCAAATTTGACAAGAATTAGGCATTTTATTATTCAAAAAATCGGCAAGATTAACACATTTGAAGATGATTCTAAAGATACTCATTATAAGCTATGTCTTTGACCATTCAAGTGTGATAAAGATCTTATGAATAATGATTGCTTTATAATAATTATTGACCTAAGAATAAGGTAGTGTTTTTTTGAAATACGCCATTTCTTTTGTCATTCCCCAGCGGTTAAGCTACAACATACGGCCGTAGCCATAAATTGACAAACTATAATTGAAATAGGGAGTAAAATGATATTGACGCGCGTGTTTGAACATGTACCGTTTAAAAAAAAATTAAAAAAAATTCGGTTAGGTACATGTTCAAACACGCGCGTTAACATAATTTTACTCCCTACTTTAATTATAGTTTGTCAATTTATGGCTACGGCCGTATGTTGTAGCTTAACCACTGGGGAATGATAAAAGAAATGGCGTATTTCAAAAAAACACTACCTTATTCTTAGGTCAATAATTATTATAAAGCAATCATTATTCATAAAATGTTTATCACACTTGAATGGTCAAAGACATAGCTTATAATAAGTATCTTTAGAATCATCTTCAAATGTGTTAATCTTGCCGATTTTTTGAATAATAAAATGCCTAATTCTTGTCAAATTTGGGATCACAGAGATTATCAATATGTTTTTTTATCGTGAATATTTTACAAAAATTATCTCGTAATAAATTATACTAATGGTTTTATAAATGCATCTAAAAATTAATAAATGTAAAAAATCTTAACACCACTGCACAGTTATGTACCGAAATATGACTATATTCTAAAACATTAGAGCGAGAGGTTTAAAAGAATACTATTTTATGTAACAAAAATACTTTATGCAGTCATCAAATGTTTAAAATAACTATAAAGGATAATAAGGCTTCAAAATTATATAAATAGATTATCTACAACGTTTAAGGAGTGTCCAGGATCATGGTTTGAAAATACAACAAAAACTCAATTTTGACCTTCGACGAGCATGTCCCCCCTTAAAAACTATGCCCTTGCTTTTTCGTATACGATGGATTTTAATTTGATTAAAAAATAGTTTACCTTAATCAAAATATTTCGAATTTACGAAAAATCAGAGCTTTGAAAAAAGCGGCATGTATTTTGTTTAAGCCGAAGTATCTTCACTCATATTTCTATCCACTCTTAGTTGCATATTGTTATTCAAACTGCTAAAGAAACCAATGGAAAATTGTGATTAGTTTGTCTATTATTGCATGTATTTTAATAATGTTTCCCACTCCAATTAGATTCATATACGTTTAGTTATTTATATTTGTATAATTATTAATGTATTTTTTAGAAAACGATTTCGTAAACTAAAATGACTCTATATTTCTATGTTACCACTAATTATAGCCGATAGCGTATTGGGCGAAGATGATGATGAAAAAAGTACATCATGTAAAACTAAAAGATATTGTTATGTTACAGATATTATTATATCTAATATCACACATTTTTGGAAAATTTTCGAGCGTTCCTGTTCGTGAAATTTTCCATTTCGAGCACTGCGTGAAACAAAGTGAAAGTAAATAACTTATTAAGAAAAACTTAAAGTAATTAAGAATTCAAACTTTGAATGTAACTTTTATATAAACAACAACTGTGATGCAAATATAAATACCTACTTACCTGCTAAATAATGTGCTTTAGTATCGATATGATGCGTGCTCTTTTACAGACAATTTGAACTTAAGCAAATAAAATTTAAACTACAAATTAATTTCTTTGACACCTCGGGTCCAACGACTGAGCTGGTCCATCATCAGACCCCGAGGATATGTCAATATCATATTTATAAATAAAAAGGAAATAAAATAAAACATATGAGTCATCCCACTTTTATAATTAAGCTAGGTACCTAGCGACAATTAAGTTTTTGTACCTACCTTTTCACAGGTTTTATTGTATAAATCACAGGTTCTCAAACTTATTTCGACCACCGCACACTTTGAGATTAAAAAAAAATCTAGTGCCCCCCATATTTTATAACTTACCTTTTTACATTACCATATGTTGCGTAATTATATTAAAACAGTTATTGCAAATTTAATTTTTAAACATGCATTATTATATGGATGGGATAGATAGGGTGTGACCCATATCCTATTTCTGAGATCAAAGAATGTTTCAATGAGAGGAAATAAAACTCATATTTTTAATTTTATTTAGGAGTATTTTTATTAATAATAAAAGAAGGCTTAGATTTTAAAACTTATCTAATGTGAAGGATGAATCTGATGCATTTCGACGAGTTTGTTAATATCAGGCTCGAATTTACTTAAAAAACAGCCGCAAGTCGCGTTCAGTTAGTACCTCGCAGTCGATTTCTCTTTTTAGTTAGCAATGTTGCTACAGCACTAAATCCACGTTCACACAAATACGACGTTGGGAATGCTATCAGAAATTGTTGAACAACCGACCATAACCCAGGGTACAGTTGAGAGATTTGCTTCTGCAGCCAAAATTCATGGTAGCCATTCTTTAATTTAATTTTTAATTCTTCGTTTGTTGTCAGTTCTATAAGTTCTTCTAACTGGGATGATCCTGATGTGTTGACATTTGAAAAAAGATCCAACACCCAGTCTGGTATGTCCAACGCACCCTAATTTTCATTGAGCCTTCTACTGCCCCCCTGAAAGTCTCCAGCGCCCACAAGGGTGCGTTATCGCCCACATAACCCCTGGTATAAATCGAGACTGGTCGCATCGCTAATTTAATTTCGGTTGATAACAGAATGTTTAAACTCACTACATACTTTACTTTTAATTATTTAATTATTTTATGACGCCCACGATGGCCGAAAAATACATAGAACTTATGCACATTATACCCACTTATAATTTTAATAAGCAGTTTAGCAAGTGAGCAGGCAAACTATGAATACATCAGAATGTGCTCGAAATAGAAAATTTCACGAACAGGAACGCTCGATAATTTAAAAAAATGTGTACTATTAAATTATCTGTAATATAAAAAAATATCTCTTAGTTTTACATAATGTACCTACTTTATAAAACAATCTCATCATCATCTTCGCCCAATACGCTATCGGCTATATCTATAACAATCAGTAGTAAAGTCATTTACTAAAAAAATAAACTATTCATATTAACATTAATAATTATACAAATTTAATATAAATACCTATATGAATCTAATTGGAGTAGGAAACATAAAAATATATAAGTAATGGACAAACCAATGCAATTTCTCATTAGTTTCGTCAATGTAACTAAGTGTCGATGAAAACATGAGTCGTGATACCTTGGGTACATGCTGTTTTATTCAAAGCTCTGATTTTTCGTAAATTGGAAAATTTTGGTTAATTAAACTATTTTTTTATCAAATCAAAATCCATCGTGTACAAGCACGTGTAAAAGCAAGGGCATGTTTCGTAATAAATTAATTTTAGAAAAGTTGGTTATACTCAAGATTTACGAATGTAGCATTATTTATTAAATATGCATGATTTTAAACAATCTCAGAAGTGTAGATACATATTAGAAAAAATATTTACACCATGTGGGCATGTGAGATAACTTATTCTAATAGGTTTCTGATATTGAAATTGTTATTTGAATTCTTCATTGATTTTATTTAATTTTTTTCCATGTACCTATTTACGTATTTTTATTTCGTCAACATTTCTAGCATGAATTTTTGCAATGTATTATTTGCTCAATGCAATAATATATGGACTAGCTACCTAGGTATATATTTTATGAGATTGTATGAAATGCAATTAATAGAGAATATTATGAGAAATATACCTGCAATACTCTCCGTCACGGAACACGAGAAGATGTTAGCAAAACACCGGTTAATGGTATTGACAAGGTGTCATTGATTTTTCTAAAATTTAAAAATATTATTACATTATCAATAACAAGTGCTGGATAAAGGTCTCTCTTGGTTCCTTCCATCCCTCTCAAATTTAGGTACCTAAGTACCTACTTATTTTTTCACTGCAAAGTATTTCCGCCAATCAATTCATATGTAATGAAAGCAAAATAAACAAATAAGAGTAGCTCAGCTTGATATGAGTGACACTATTGAAGTTTAAATTTGCTCGATGTCTCTAAAGAAGACGCCCATATACGAAAAAATCGTACAGAGACCATTGATATTTTAATTTACTTGCACTACACGATTTAAAACCTCCTTGTATGCATACCACTCCATACCAATGGGGCAAAACGTTATTTTTTGCATACCACCTAATAACGACATAAGGTTGACCAATGAGTGGCCTCGATTTTCTAATATACCTAAAGTCAAAACTATGAACACGTCAAGCCTACCTATGTAAATTTATCTGCTAAAAAGCTATCCTATATTAATTTATGCTAAGTTAATCGGATAGTTATGGATTTTTCTGTCTCATTAATTTCTCTCATTTCATTCAAAAAAATATTGTGACCACTTTCCATCACATATTGATTACAAGTGTGCTCAAGATCAAAACTGGTTGGGAACCCCCGATTTACACTTCTACGCAAGTCAGCTGAGTTATATGGTTGACACCAAAGATTCGAAATTCCAAACCTTGGTAGATACCTACACGTAGGTAAATTAAGTATTCACTTATATAATACTATTCATATTTTACTATTTTTGTATTACAATCAAATAAATTATTTTTTACAGTATGTCAATGTAATTACATATTACATGTGTTTTAATTGAAAAACCAATCCTGACAGTATGGATTATTGTACGCTATTTAAAGTACCCTTCATAAATGAATTCTTTTGTGATTTTTTCTGCAAGTAAAAAAAACCTTGTTGAACAGCAGATACACTATTATCTTAGGGCCGTATGTATGAGATTGCCAAATTCTTTATAAGCTATTTAACCGATTTTCCATCGAATAGCTTATTACACTCTTTGTGACGTAAGCGATCTGACGTCACGCGCCATTAAAAATGGCTGCCTCAGCTGTCACTTTCAAATGTCATTTTAATTTTGCATTCATTGCAACAAACATTTGGTTGAGGCCCTTATTCGTTTTGTAGATTCTGTAAAACATTTGCGAACTTTAAAAACAGTTCCTAGTCGTGCTGTTTACAAAATACGTATAATTTTGATCCCTAGTCTATAATCTAGATAGTAGGTAACTGATAAAATGCCTCGCTTATTTCGCTTGCAATATTTCTCACGGAGACATAAGATGGACTTACGTAAGATTACGATAAAATATCTCCGCTAAACCACCGCAAAAATATGTATCTACTGCTGTATCTGGCATTAAAATATACAATTGTAAGCATTCTGCGTTCTTCAAAATATTACGGTACCACCTACCTACCTAGTTAATTATTGTAAGATAACTGTAATAAACAAGGCACAACTCTCAAATACACTGGAAACATCAATAGTATCATACGGTGATTGGTATAAATGATAATATTATACAGAGATCATTACATATTATTGTCTTAAATCATTTGCATTTTCTGTCATTTATTCTTATTCTCTTTTGACATCTCAATAATTGAAGTGAAGTTAGTCATAATAATATTCAGTGTTGCCACCAAATGTATTCAGTGTTGCCACCAAATGGAAAAGTTTACTGGCAATACAACCTTTCGTACAGTAGAATAATTATAAAATACATGTGATAAAATAGCTGATAAATTATTTAAAGTTCATAATAATTATTCATGTATAATTATTAAATTTATATGGTACCGTTCGCACACTTTCAGACACATTTACAATTTCAAAATTTTGAATTATTTATCGGGGAATGAAATTTTATAATACGAACACCATGACACATGATATGTCACATTCGTGACGTCACTTAACAGCTAATTACGTTTTTACTCATGCATACAAACGTGCAGTATATAGCCTATAAGGTTTTTGGGAATCTCATGCATACGACAGTTAGTTAGACTGTCTTAGAGAATAAAATAAAATACTATTATGTCATATTGTTTTATTCAGAAGACCGAATAGAGCCATAAATCTAACCTTCTAAAGGGTGTTTTCTTTAAAAAAAATAGAAATGCATTGATGGAAAAAAATATACCTAGATGCATTTCTAAGAACAAACTTGCCTTGCACGTATTTGTATCAACATATTATTGTGTATGGCCCATTCAAAAATGCAGGGATCCTCAATCTGTAAAATTGTTGTTTAAACTTTTATTTAATTTTTTTGATTTTTTTTTTAATATTTTTATATACCAATTCATATTCCTCAATTTCAACACAATCTGAACCGGAATGCCATATTAAATATTCTGATAAGGTTCGAGAATTCTAGAAGGCACGCTGTCCTCGAGGATTCCACGAGAAGGAACGGTATCCTCAAGGATTCAACGAGCCGGAACGGTGTCTTTGAAGAATCCACGAACCGGAGCTGCGCTCCGGTGCGGTCTGGTCCATTTCGATCGCTGCATCAGATAAATGGACAAAATGTCTGTGGATATCATAATTGACATACATTATTGTAAGGATATTAATGACAATTATATGGTTAGATTAACAAACTATTGAAGTGATTACAAAATATATTTTATTTTCGTATTTATGTGAGTTCGCTTCTGTAAAACTTACAATACAACAAAAAATGGATCTGGGAGCGAACAGCGAAAGTTGTCATCGGCGCACAGGCCACAGGGCTGATCATAAAGCTCCCTCTAGGTATACGGCGAGTTTTAGTAGCAGGTTGAACCTGCCGGTCAACACGTAATAACTGGGCATATACCTACAGCGAGTTTGACCTCGAGGTTGAGCTTACCACGGGCGATAACTTTACGTAGTGGGCACACCACAGATCAGTTCAAACTTCCGTATTAAAATCTTTCGAACAATGGAAGTGTCCATATACTTAGGTACCTAAGGTTTACCAATCATCATAAATTGTGGAGGTTAAATTCGCGGAGACAATATAACATAAGGGTAGCGTTTAAATTGGTTTTAAATAGGGTATACAGTTCCCGTGGTGCAGTGCGCAAGGCGTTGGTCTTCCATCCAGGAGCCCTGGGTTTGATTTCTGGTGAGGACACAATATATTATTATTTATGTTATTTTCTTAAAGCTTGAGTGTTTGTGATTGTTCAAAATTGCTAATAACCACATTGTACGAAAACGCAAGGACACGGTTTAATAATAAAAAAGTAGGGTATACCTTTTTCCAACCATGTCCGATCCTAATATGATCATATGGGCCTCCACAGAGTAGAGGTTTGTATTAACATATTTTTGTTTTTTACGAGAAATGGATGTCAGCCACTTGCTCAACCTATTAGTTCCATACCCTGACTGACACACAAATTGAAAAACAGTATGTGTACTTGCCAGACCCAGGATTCGAACCTGAGACCCACGCCATGATAGTCCAACGCTTAAGCCGCGCGGCCACCGTGGGTATATCTACTTGAACGATTTTGATACACGAATAATTTTACTTTGTCAACTATTTTGACTATATTAATAGTTTTTATTAGAAACAAATTGACATAAAATACACACCAATGACGTTAATAAAATAAATCATTCTTTCGCCAATGTTTCACCGAAACAATATTATAGTCGTGTAAATATTATATGATCTAGATTAGCGGTCCCCAACCGGCGGTCCGTGAGAGAATTTTGGTGGTCTGCAAAGTAATTTGAATATATTTGCAATTTATAAAAAATATTAAAAAGTTTCAGTATATTCTTAAAATATTTTTTTTGCAATTTTAGTCTTATTACGTCGTCAGTCCATATTTACTGTGTTAAAGAAGAAATAAATTGAATAAAGTTTGATGTTCGGGATAAAATAAAATGCAAATATCGCTGATATTATTATTTGTAATTGTTGGATAAGTGGTGTCAACACACCAGTAAAGTAGAAACGCTCGATTTTTCATGTTTGGTTGTCACATAGACTATAGATACATCGTTGTCATGTTTTTCATGGCAGGTATAAAAAAGTAGAAAAGTAGTAAAAAAAGTAGTATACGAGGGTGGGTCAATAATTCCTTAGAAAAAAGCATTAAAACAGTTTTTATTTTTGTATTTTTTTTTATTTCTCAACATAATCTCCTTGGAGCTCAATACACTTGGTTAGACGTTTCTCAATTTTTTTTAAACCGTCAGAAAAATAAGTTTTCGGAAGGTCCTCAAAATAAGCATTTCTCCGATCGATGACTTCTTCATTTGAAAAAAAAACGTTGTCCACTTAGCCATTTTTTTAAGTTTGGGAAAAGGAAAAAGTCACTGGGGGCTAAATCTGGCGAATACGGTGGGTGGTCGACCAATTCGAACTTCAATTCTTCAATTTTAGCCATTGATCGTAAACATGTGTAAACACGGGCATTGTCCTGATGAAAGAGGATTTTTTTCCTGTTTAAATGAGGCCGTTTTTCTTCAATTTTGTTTTTTAGCTGGTCCAATAAAGATGCATAATAATCCCCTGTTATTGTTTTTCCTTTTTCCAAATAGTTAACGAAAATAATTTCACGTGCATCCCAAAATACAGTAGCCATAACCTTACCAGCTGATTTTACGGTTTTCGCCTTCTTTGGACATGGTTTGCCTTCGCAATCCACTGCTTTGACTGTTCTTTTGTCTCGGGAGTATAGTGGTGTATCCGTGTTTCATCTACAGTCAGAAAGCGACGAAAAAATTCATCCGGATTGCGTTGCATGAGCGACAACAACAGGGCTTTAGAGGCCACCACCCTATTGCGTTTATTGTCGACTGTGAGCAAACGCGGCACCCATCTTGCAGAAATTTTTTTCATGCCCAATTTGTCATTTAAAATAGAAATGACGCTACCTTTTGAGATCCCTGTAACCTCAATTATCTCACTCAACTTTAATCTTCGGTCACTTAACACCATATCGTGGATTTTATTGATCATTTCTGGTGTAGTCACCTCTACAGGACGTCCTGAGCGTGGTTCATCCTTTGTTGATGTACGACCACGTTTAAATTCATTTAACCAGTTATAAATAGTTGCAAGTGAAGGAGCAGATATGCCGTGAACTAAATCCAACTAATTTTTTATTTCCTTTGCTGTTAACCCTTTTATATTAAAATGTTTAATAACAGCTCTAAACTCAATTTTCTCCATTTTCCATTTTTCCATTTTCCACAAGCAATTTTTTTTTTAAATGTACGAGAAACACACAACAACCCGACCAATCTGATTGAAACTTCGCAGCATACTGAATCGGTAGTGCCGCTGCATGAAAACAAACCGCTTACAGTACTAGTCGCGCCACCTGTCGGCTTTTCTAAGGACTTATTGACCCACCCTCGTAGTAACTCTTGTTCGACAGCACTTACAGTTGCTCACTGACTCTTTCTGTCGCTTTTATCCAAAGGAAGAGGATCCTAGACCCGGAAATACGTGGATAATATATCCATTTACGGCGAAAATCGATAATTGTAATTTGGACATAAAAGAAAAAGAAAGGCTAATTATTGATCTATCGTCCGACGATGGTCTCAAAAGTAAATTCCACTCGTCTGTATCAAGATCTCATTTTTGGCTTTCTGTTAAAAATGAGTACCGAGTGTTGAGTGAAAAGGCCTTAAAAATTTTGATTCCATTTACAACTACATAATATTTGTGTGAAAAGACATTCTCATCAGTTACGGCAATTAAAACCAAGTACCGTAGTCGGCTTGAAATAAAAACGGCTCTCCGTGTTGCGTGTGTGGATAAAATACGTGGTAGTGGTCCGCGGGATTCAAGATTTTGAGTTTAGTGGTCCACGAGGTCCAAAAGGTTAGGGACCACTGATTTAAATTCTTTTATTTTGAAAACATAAATAAATTATTCCTTTTATAAAATAGGGATAGAGTCAGGATTAATTTTCTATCTGGTCTGTCATATTTTTAGAATAGGTATATATTTTATATATTGATTTTATACACAATTTTTAAACATATCAGAAAATTATATCTACATCAATCGTTAGTATAATTATATTATGTATAGGTTTTAAATATACCTAAACGTAAATTTTAATTAAGTAGATATTGTTCTTCGCCCTTCGCGATTATGTATATTAATTTATTACTCGAGTTATTACATATTTGGTATACAGTCTATATTTAGCCTTATAGTTCTCAAGTTTTATTCAAAAATTTTATACATAAATATTAGTATGTATAAAATAATATGTTTACATAAACAATTAGGTATTATTACTTTGTATTATCTTCGTAACAATAAATAAAATATGTTTGCAATTTCCGTGTACGAAAAAATTACATATTACCTAATAATAAATAAACTTGTGCAATACAAAACTATTTATATTTTATAACATGCAACACATCTGCATTGCTTCCAAAAAAAAACAAATAATTCTAGCCAGATAAGTACATAGTAATATATTTGAGCACCTGCATGAACTTTATAAAGCAATGCAAGGTCAGAATGAAAATATGTTTGTATATTGACGTGCTCTGATAAATTAGAAGGAGTTAAGACAAGGATCTCTATAAATGCACCAAATGACCTACCAGACCACCATTGAAAACAAGCAATTAATTTTGGATCCGTCTCAAAAACATTTAACTTTGCTGCAAAAGAAATTTCATCATTACTTTCATATACCATCAATACGATCTTTTGCTAGCAATGCCGAAAATTCTATAGAAGCGCTTTCCCTATAAATTCGGGAGGAATTTGTTGAATTGAGAAACAACGGGACGCTAAAACTGAACTTCGCCGATGTTGCATTGGCTATATTCTGGATTTCGGTTAATACAAAATATTCTCGTATTTTTGACAAGGATATCGCAGTTCAGCTCCCATTTTCGCGTGTGCAAAGTTTTTCAACTCAAGTTATAATTAAAAAATATAAACAGTCTTGCTTGAAGGGTCTTGACAAGAATTTCAGGTTGCTCTTTCAAATGTCAACTCAAAATATATTAAACTTTTACATTCATTGAAACAAGCTCAGGTATCACATTAAATAATTTTATTGATAATACAAATCCATGGAAATATATACATTTGGTTCTTCATCGTGTGTTATGTATATTTAAATACTTATCATTTCAAATAAAATAATGTAATTTTGGTGCATGCCCCCCACAAGGTGGGGGGGGGCTGACAGGGCTCTAGACTGGGGGCCCGGCGTGGCAGTTCAACCAGATAAATGAGATAAAGACAAATTACAAATTTGATCTAATAGCAAAAAAGTCGCCTGCGGCGCTATTTTACTTCTCTAACATTAATATTTAAAAACATACAATTGTGGGATACTTACAATTTATTATTATTGTGTCAATACTCGACAAATAATTATTTTTAAGCCGACAGCTAACCATAATTCAAGTGGATTAATAAATACAAAAAATCGCTAAATATACAATCAATACCATTAATTTTACCTCGAACATCATTTGAAAAACGCTATTTCAGATTATCACACTGTCTTTAACCTTAGTGATTGATAGGGGAGATCGCCGAAGGTCCTGGCCTGGGGTCCCCCTTCAAGATGTGGAGTCCTTGTTTTGATGTATAAATTGTTTTACGTGTGGTGTGCCGCGGAATTTCGGGAAGACCTTTAGTGTGCCGTAGGTAAGAAAAGGTTGCGGGGCACTGCTTTACGACACCCACATCTAATAAATGTCACCCAAAAACTTTAAGCATGTCGAAATTCCAATAGTTTTACAAAAACACGGGAGTGGGGGTTCGCCGGCAGTCTGAGCCTGGCGGTCGAACTGTATTCCACTACTGGTCATCTATGGACGCAGCAGATTTATCTACCAAAGTTATCTGCAGGTATGACAGCCATTACGTGCTACTCAAACTTGCTGTGTATTGTGTATGGGGAACTAATGGCCTATAGTCTGATAACTGACTTAACTTCCGTAAGCGTCATCTAAGACCAAGTTAATATATCAATGATAGCTACTTAGCGTCAACTTAAAACAAAAGCGCAAAGATTTTTGGACGCCTTCTTAATTTGTCGACTTTATTCAATGCGGCTCTGCCTCATTGTAATGAACGTATACATTTCCCGTTGGGAGAATGACGCTGAACCAACAATATTGTTTGCCCGTAATCGTAACGTCAAAGAGTCGCCGGTCGTCCCTGCACACACTCTATTAGTCTAAATACCGGAGTAAAATGGATTTAGTTTGTAATAGTTTCACAGTGTCGTAGTAGAAATTAATTGGTTTGGACTGCATCAAAGAATCCATCAATAAAAGCATCCTTAACCCCTAAATGCATCCTGTACAATATTATTATGATTCAGTTTACATTATTTATTTTATTTATTAGCAAAGGGTTTTATGGCATTATAGTTATTTGCCAATGCGCTATAATACATAATATAACACAATACATACAAAATTATAAGCAGTATGAAAATAATAAAATAATTATAACTTATATTTTATCTTTCTCATTCAATTACATACCTATAGGTAGTTTTGTTTTCAAAACGAATGTGAACGTACGAGTACATACTTTAGTACATATTTAATTAAAACGTATTCGTCTCGTCTGCAATGTGACGAATTCGTCGATGTGACGTCATCGTTATTCACAAAACACACGTTGCCAAATGGAGCTCTGCACATTGGTGGAATGCGTCATTTTAGTTTGAAAAAACAGCTGGAGTCACATGAAATTATTTTCGCCCGACATGCATAGGTACATAATCCCAAAATGTCGCACTTCGTCATTCATTTTTGCTTGACGTGTGACGCCACTGCCCTCGCACTGCCGTACCTATACGCACATAAAAAAGTTGCATGTTGCTGTTAGCTTTGATTAATGACTATTATACCAGTCGAGGCGATTTTCAATGTGAGACTGGGTTTAGAACTACGGCTGGGGCTACCGAAAATTTCTTTGTCACCATCTGGTGCTTCGCCCTGCCCTGTTGGTAGGCTATAAAAAGTTGACACAAAAAAGACTACGTACTATATAATTATTACGATAGGTAACAAACTAAATGAAAGTCTCTAACATTATAGGTATTATGTCATAATACTAACAATAGTGGCGTTTACCCGTTTTTAGTGTGTTTACTAAAATATTTGAGGATAATAATAATTTCAATTGTATCTACTTATAGGTTTATGTAAAAGTATATCATGCATTTTAGGGTTAATATTTCCATCGTCAGCCAATAATCCGTATTCCATCATTTCAACTATCAAAATCCATATTGTCAATTATTATTTTCACGTCTTCCTACTACATTGTCTATAATCTGTTTTGTGGCCTGTAACAGTGTTCTTCAACCGGTGGTCCGCGGACCGGTCCACAAGAATTTATTACCGGTCCGCGAAAGCTTTCACCATGCCATCAACCGACTATATCACTATGCTACATTTAAAATCATTCAAATCATTTGCTGATTAAGCTGTTCGCCAAAGGAAAATCTGGACTGACTGTTTTTTAAATTTTCTAGCCTTTGCGTTTTTAATTTATTTTTTTGCAGAATTTTATAATACCCAGTGCAAAAAACGGGTAAAAATTAATGAATTTTATTATGTTTCCCGACGATATAATGTGAAGCCGAGGGCGTTGCAAGTCGGGCAAGAAGGGCGGGCAAGCCGCGTTTTGGTGGTTGTGTAGGTACTGACAAGGGCGAATTAGTAAAATATCGAAGAATTAATACCACATAATATATTTTAAATACCTGGTAATCATTCTAATTGTAAGTTTAAGATCTCTAACCTATGTCTAGTCCACTCTAATGCTCAAGCTCTATAAAAATACTCAAAAAAATCTCTCAAGTCACAATAGACCTTGTCCAATACTCGAAAATAGTCTACTCTAAAATAATGGGTCAATGAGAAATGGGACCAGTCTCAGGAAATAAAAACCAGAATTGAGATCCCAAGGAGTGCCTTTCTCAAAATGAGACGGCTCCTTAGCAATCGAGACCTTAACCGACCTAGGTCTGAGACTGCGTATGGTACGTTGTTATGTTCTCTCAATTCTTTTCTATGGTATGGAAGTATGGACGCTAAACCAAGAGCTGATGTCACGGAGACTTGAAGCTTTCGAGATGTGGCTGTATAGACGCATCCTCAAAATTCCTTGGACTGACCGGGTGACAAATGTTGAAGTTCTCAATCGAATGGGGAAGGACCGAGAAGTTCTACGTAGTATCAAAACCAGGAAACTACAGTACCTCGGCCACATTATGAGAGGACAAAAGTACAGTATTCCTCAACTTGTCATTCAACGAAAGATCAATGGTAAGCGTAGCAGAGGACGGCGCAGCATTTCGTGGCTTACGAACCTCCGTGATTGATACAAGTGCAGCTCCACTGAACTGTTCCGGGTAGATGACGACAAATCGAATATCGCCTTGATGGTGGCCGACCTCCGCTAGGGGATGGCACAATAAGAAGACGAAAATTATAAGCAACGTTTCCTCAAAAATGTAATTTTTTGTACGGCAAAGGGTGCCATAAATAGTCATAAAGCTATAAAATATGAAGGGGCAAATTTTTCACTATTGTGATTCATGGATATTAGAAAAATGTGCAATTTCATTTTATTACAAAAAACTGATAATCGTTATTGTTCAAAAATACGAGATAATTCTTTCTATGACTCAATTAACTTCAGGTTTCTTTTATTATGTTACTAAACATATGTAAGTATTATATTAAAGGGGGGGGCGCTAATTTTTTGCTGGTTTGGTAGGCGACATCCATCATTGGCGCGGCACTGATTAGGTATAAGTAGGTATTATCGACTTGTCTCATTGATATAAAACTTTGTGTGAATTCTTAAAACCAAATTTATCAAAAACATCGTTTATTATTGCCATTAGAGCAAGTCATGCTAAGTGAATAAGTGGCGTAGAAATAAATAAAAAATAAAATAAAAATTTCCAAACAAAAATAATTCTAACCAAAATGATAAAGTAGAATTTCAAAATCAAAATACATAGCGTATCACTTAGAATGTATATTGGAAGCAGTGACGTCCCGTGGGGGTAGGCAGATTGAGCGTCGCTTGGGGGCGGCAGTTACTCGAAGGGTGGCAAATCGAGGATAATATATAAAGTATAGTACAGTAACAGTACCAAAGTATATATAGAAATAGCTACCTACTTAAACTTAGTTATAACGAAAATATCTTTCCATTAAAAATTCAGCTCACTGGTTGGAAACAAAATGTATTAATTAACATAAAAGGTTCAACAGGACTGTATTTTTTTTGTCGGGTTCACGATGTCTAGTTTACTTCCGTTGGCCTTCGACGTCCTTGGTGACCAGAAACGACACGTTCTTGGATGATGAAAAATACTGTATACAAAAATGTTTCGGCATTTTGGCGCTGTCCAGGGGCGGCATTTTGTCTAGGGACGTCACTGATTGGAAGCCCACTGACCAACCGCACAGCCCTCGCAATAATTGGTGCCTGATAAGCCTGACACCCAGAAGATGCCATACTATGTAAAAATGGGCGGAATCGGTAACATACAAATTCAATTTTTTCGAACATCAGGATTGGAAAATATGATACTACAACTACGTGAAAGCAGGGGAAAATACATCGAAGTAGCCACATATAAATAATGAATGCAACCTGCCTGTCGTATTTAATCGAGAATAATTCCAGGTTCCAGGTATTAGTATTAATTCCTGATTAATATTTTAATCCTTCAAAGCTAAAATAATACATTTTACAAATGAATGCATGCTGTATGCAAAGTAAAATACGAGCCAAATGCAACCCCATTCCAATTAGCAGATTAATGTGATTATTTGTCGTGCGATGATATTAGGAGTACATTGCGAGTCGAAATTTTAAAACCGAGTAATCAAATTTATCAATTTAACACATATTTTTGTAATAGTGCAATGCGTATGCATCAACGTTAGAATCTTAGCTACTTAATTAACATAATTATTTCGAATAATTTTTAGTCAATAATTTTCAAAATTATCTATTCTCGATAAGGCGACTGTCTCATTATACGAGCCACGCGATCGAACACGTTATTCACGGTATCATAGATGGCCACATTATTACCTACCACGCTACGTGAACTCATATGCTAGAATCAACAAAATAGTTCATTATAAAAAAATAATACTATTGATCGAGGGTACTTGATGGAATTTGAATTTAAATTCCAATTGATTGAGTTTTGTGCTATTCTGTTTTAGTCAATTTTTTGCGACCTGGGTTTTGTCTTTCGGCATCTTTAGACACAATGCGCACCATATATTTAATAGATAACTATGCGCACTCACTAATGGCAACTATCTATACCTACACTGACAACTAATACAGTTTATTATTGTTAATAAAGCAATTTAATACAATAAAAAGAGGTAAAAATCTTTTTACCTATGTCAACAATCAGGTAAGTATAATTTTTTTTTTTAATATTTCAAATAGTTTTACCAAGTTACCAAGTTTTTGGTAAAAAACCGTAGTTTTATAATACATGACAAAAACATGTCGTTCATATAACAATTTATGTAAGTGAGCTTAAAACACAGGAAGTTTTCGGCTCGATCTCCTAGGGACTTTTAATGTAATAAAAATAACACAAGGAGCGTCACATAAACATTGCTACTTTTGCTGCATAAAATCGGGTAATTGTTGCATGCAAAGATGACAACGGTTATTGACATTGTATTGCAGTTTATTTAGTCATTTAGTGGAAGCTTTAGCAAAAGCTTTTCAAGTTGATTCAATTAAGTTTAACATTATTGAGCAATCAAAGCAAATCTGGCGCAAAAGGCGATAATATAATTTGGTTCTTGTCGGTTTAAGTGAAGCCAGCGGCAAACAAATTTTGAAAATAGCCGATATACTGGATTATTTGTTAAGTTATGTTAGGTTAGGTTTTCATTATTGAATTCATGAATGTTGCCAAAATCGGCTATGAAAATTAGTGCGGTTTCCACCTGGCTTCCATAAAGCAACTTGTAGGTACCTATAACTTGTATAACTTTAATGGTAATATTATGTGTAATATAAATTTTGGTTTGATGGACAAATCAAATCAAATTACTTATTTGAAAAGAATATGTTTCATGTCGTGGATTATTATTAAAATTTGGCAAAGTGTTAAACGGCATTGTTACCTGTCCATGATAATACACTGCTCAATGGAAACATCATTTTTCATCAATTAGTCGATTCATTGGATTTTGTGCAATGCTGTAGTGCTAAATAAAATAGTGGCGGGTAGCTGCTTTTTTAAAATCCAAAAACACCCACCCTCCACCTTTTCCAAAAGCACTTTTTTAATATCTCGACGTAAAGGTACCGAAAACTCTGAAATAAAAATGACAACAATATTAATAATCGACAGACACCCTAATGATTACCTTGGTATCAAAGTGGGACAAACGCCATCTCCCGCTAAATTCATGTTTTAATTGATTATGGTAGTGCAAGTCAAAAAATCCACCAAAAGTATCAAAAACTGTAGTTTTCATAGAGATCTTTGAGTTTAAAGTTGGTATGTTATATGAAAAACGAACACTTTTACACATTTTTATGAGTCTCCTGTAAAATTTTGTAAATGGCTTATGTCCCACTTTGATACCAAGGTACTCCCTTATCCAAGGAACAGAATGTTAAGGAGTTAAGACCGACGTGCGCCAAACGTAGTGATCACACAAAAGATTTTTTTCATAATCAATTGCATTGGCGTAATAAGGGGTTTTGCAATTGGGGCGGCCACCCCTGTAACCCAAGTAGGGACGCAAGAATAAAAAGTGAACGGAAAATTTAATCCTAAATTTACCAAAGTATGTGTTGTGTTTTTGACTATGTAGTAATGCTAAATATTACATTGCTATTCTATTTTATCGATTGTTTAGTCTTTCGTCTGGTTAATTATATAGAATTTTAAAGTGCGTGTACTTATGTACGCGCGTTAGAAGTTATACTTCTTTGACGTAACAAAACAAAATAACAAAACAATTTTTTTAATCCCGCGTGCCAATAATTTACGTAAATAGAAAATACGATAAAATAATTGAAGAAAGATATGTAAGTAATACAATTATTATTAATAAAGTTTTGATTAAAAAGCATAATCAAATTAAAATAATATTTATTTATACACAGTTAAATTATTTTTACACAATTAAACAAAATAATACGATAATGTCACAAAATCCGTATGCCGGCGTAAAGCTTGTTTAATTTACTTATAATGAGAATGAATCTGTTCAGACAAATATGAATCTACCTCTAATTAGTAGGTGTTTAAAATTTGACTACCGCGACAATATAACTGAAATATTGCAAAATGGATTAAAATATGTTAACATTATCAAACAATATTATTAACTATTAACAAACAACTGATAGCGACTATTACCTGGAATATATCTTTCTCAGTTTCCAACGTCTTAATGTTTAAGGTTAGAATAAAATTTTCTGCAGAATATCACACGTAAAGAATGTCATCTTTTATCACAAATATATTTTGAGTATGTGTTATGGTTTCCGGTAAACCTTCTTTAATTGTTTTAATAATTTTGTGCTCATTTAAGTTTAAAAAAATTAGTAGTGTATGCAGCCAATGAGGTGTCAGAGTAGAGACATCGAAAAAATAAGACTCCTTAGTTTTCCAAATTTAATTATTTTAAGTTGTGGTTTTTCGGTGCCTGCTCTACTCTAATTATTTTTTTATACATTAATGATGAATTATTGATGAAGTTCGGCGAAAATACTTTGCAATGAAAAACTAAGTAAGTACCGAGAGGAATAGAATAAAATAAGGGCGGAGAAATGTTGACGTAATAAATTAGGTAGGTACTTAAAATAATACATATTTAAATAGTAATCATAATTTTCAACAATCTCAGAAACCCATAAAATAGAAAAACATGATCCCACTAGTACAAATATTTTTCCATTTTTTTCTAATATTATGTAAGTATACCTAAGTAATTGCTTCAGGTGGTTAATAATTATCTATGTAAGCATGCAACAATGCTACATTCGTATATTTTGTGTAATGAAAATATTTCTAATTTGTGAAACATCAAAGTTTTTAATGGGCGGCAAAAGTCTGAGAAAATTATTTTTCAATGGTTTTATTAAAAATATATTTTATTCAGTTATATAAACTGAATCTTATGATGATTGATGGGATATATAAAGTATCTATTTACGTTGCTTATTGCAAAATGGTGGCACTTATCACAAAGCGGCAAATCGAAGAGTTAAAGCGAAATATACAAACATTACCTATATTCTTATTTAGGCACATAAATCTCTGATATATAACTAGTTAATCACAGTCGGATACTAAAATACCGAAAAAATTGTCATAACAAAATAAATTAAACTTTTCTGCAAACATATAATAATTTATTCTTTTATTTTTTCTGTTCTGTATTATATATAAAGGAAGAACATTTGAAAACAAAACCATTTGTTTCATGAATTTGTTTCAGGGATAATAAAAAAGTCGCCTGAATTTTTTGTTTAATGCGATGTCTTCGGCCTAAATAACACATATAATGTGACTTTTACGCCATCTATTTATATTTAAAGGCATCTACCATGAATTTCTAAAAATCTGTTACTAAAAACTTTGGTCAGTTTCAATCAGATGGCAGTGAGTTACCATAACTAATTTTAAAAGTAAATTAAAGTTGCCAATGGAATGGAATTCTAGATGAATAAAATTGCTAGACAAAAATTCATTTACATATTATTATTTAAGAATATAATAATATATTCTAATATAACCACTTGAGACCCGAGGGAGAACCAGCCATCAAAAAAAATATTTCTTTGATTTTATGGAAGAGAAGTATTAGTCTATTGACAAAAAAAATTTTTTTACGTTTTTTTTATTTTGTAAAGTAAAATATACTATATGCACATACCAGGTAACACTGCAGATGAATATTACCTACTCTATAAACTTAGGGAAGGTAAAGAAAACAACTTGTCATAGGAATGGTCAATTTTAATAGAACATTACACAATAAAAACAATACAAAAACATTATAAATAGGATAATTAAATATATTTACACTTAAAATTAGTTAAAATTATGAAATAAAACCCTAAATAATGTACTTTAAAATTGCTTTGAGCTGCATCCTATACTGTGTGATACAGCTCAAAGCAAAATTTTGTGCACACGTATATATTGCATTTTATGCAAATATACCTGGTGCGGGACTTGCATCCAGGGTATCTGCACACGGATGCTGAATGGTGGCCAACGCTGTCCAAACGTACCTCAGCGATCGGTTGGGGGAAAACCGTTCTCCTGCGAGCTGGTGGCTCTGTGTCTACCTGCGATGTCGACATGTTTCTTGGCCGACCTCGTGCTGGCAGTGTTAAAATGTTGGCTACCCGACCTTCATACCGAATCATAGCTTTCGCTAATCTGATTCAGTACGACAACAGTCTCATAATATCCTTTCGGGGTACATTTTCTAGTTTACAATTCCGCATATACATTAGCCAGCAGTTTACTACCGCCAAGTCCACAAAGTGGTTAAAAACCCTCACAGGCCATTTGCATGTCTTCATCGCAGTCCTGTAATAAGCAATTATCCGATCGCCGACATGCCCTCTCGCCAACAAATCTTCCTCCAATTCCGGACCAGCATTCGGCATACTGAAACAATAGGAAAAAAATATTATTACATAATCCATATTTCCTCATTAATTCAAGTATTTAGCAGTAAAAATACAAATAATGATGGGTAATAATATGTTTTGATTGAAGTTTACTATTCAAACCATCAACTCCTCATTCGAGACAATCGCTACATCATGTGTACAAGATGTAATGAATTCTTGTTTTTATGCCAAAGCATGTAATGAAAATGAATCTAGTGTATGACCGGATGGTATATAAAACCAATAAATATATTATTAAGAAAATTGTAAACCTACCATTTTGTGAGCCAGGGAAGCACCCTGGATTGTGATGTCGAAGGTTGTAAATGTCGAATGTAAATGTCGTCGCTGTTGTCGGACTCGTAACCGTCGCCGACTTCGTAGTCTGTCGTCCAATATTTCGTCGAGTTCATCAGTATTAAAAGATTTATCTATATGTAAACAAAAAAACATAACCTAATTACATTCATATACTCGTGTCAAACTTATCACTGTAGCATTGTGAATAATTATAATGATGATTATGAGATACATTTTCGAGACAAGTTTCAGTAATTTTGAATGAAATTAAAATTTTATTTTATTAAATTCGGTTCTACAATCATAATATGCGAATGAAAGAAATTCACTATCTATTAGATAATTTACAAAACGTACAAGATGGGCTCGATGACATTTGTCATAAACATAACCTCAAACTAACGTAAAGTATTTATAATTTTACGAAAACGATGAGTCTACGCCTAAAATAATATATATTGATGATAAATGCATGATGGTGATTGAAAATACAGTATATGTAACTCTTTTCAATAATTTTTGAATGTTTGTTTGACAATCAAAACTGCGTGACATAGTTTGTCATTTTGATGTACGATAATAATATTATTTATTATACACTGAAAAGTTTACTTACTTGACAAAAATGTTACTGATGAGTCGATTCCTTCCTGTTTTCAAACAATATACCTAATAATGGCCAAATAAAAAAGAATTGTCATAAATCCGATATTAGATCGAGAGCACGAATGCTACCATAGACTAATGCTACCATTTGTTAAAATGCGAGATTTGTTTATTTTGTTGATTATTTTTATCATAAATAATGATAAAAAAACAGTTGTAATTTAAGCAAATACTAATTGCAAATAATTCGCAGTTTCAAATTTTGAATATAGGCAGGTTTATACGTAAATTAAGTTAATATTGTAATTTCAATTATTAAGTTATTTTTATTCATATGGCAATTTCGCCTCAAACTGATAAACTGATTTTTGTCAAAATGCAGAGAAATGTTATTTTGTCTTGTCTATGTGTGAGTTTCATTTTCAACGTCATGTTATGGTATGTGTGTTTTGTATGGAGATATTTTGTTTCCAAATAATTCCACAACGGCAGCACCATACAGACAAACATGTTGCCAATTTGAGCAATTATTATGGTTTCGATTTCTATCGATTCGTTAATATACAAAAATACAAGATTAAATTTAAATAACTGCCGTAAAAATAAATAAATAATATTTTTAATAGAAACGCTAAGCGTTATTCGCGATAAATTGCGTGTAAGCCGAGATTTTTCGATTTTAATTGCGTGCTTTCTAACCTCTAAATCGATGTTTTTTAAATTTGAAAAAAGAGATATAAGGATATAATAAATTCCAATTTTCGCTTAGCGTTTCCCTGGGTAATAGATTTACGTACATTTTTATCGTAATTTTGATAATAAATCTTATGTCATTCATTCTTACCACCCGATAGAAATGTACCGAATTTGACACTTATTTTTGGTATATAGAACTCCATGATACTTCTTAATTTTTTATTTTATTTTTCTCATTACTTTTGAATATATATTTACCGATTAATAAACTTTTCTAGCTATTTTTCGATAACAACTTTACCTAGAGACATCACCTTAAATAATTTTTATAAACTGTGCTAATTTCATCACTTGAAAACGCTTCGCATTATAATATTTGCTTTATAAATTAAATAATTAAAATAGGTCCATCGTACCTAATCAATTATTTTTTTTTTTTTAATATTTTCTCATTCCAATTAGATTCATATACGTTTATTTATGTTTGTAGGTATAATAAAATTATTATTAATGCATGTTTTGGTAAACTATTTTGTAAATTTATAATTATTATTATTATTTTAAAAAGTACGAATGAATAGGTTAGGTACTATAGTGTATTGCGGGTAGATTTAAAAAAATGTAATGTACATTATATAAAAACTAAGCTTATTTATACTTTTATTAAAAAAAACATAAATTATTTAGGTGAATAGAATATTATTCTTCGTCAGGACCTCATGACTGAGGATCATGGCCTGGATGATTTGGCTGTCGAATAGCCTATAAACAGGTTGGACACACTTATCTCGGCATTCTTAGACCCGTGGCACTCATAAATTGGTGCAACTATGTAGGGCATCCATTTTTTGGTTTAACATTCCAATGAGGCATGTTTGAAAGACAAGACAGCGCGGACGACATAAACTAACACTAACGGTCCTAATAAATATTACAAACCACTGGTGATGATAACCATTGGTGGATGCAAAAACTCGCAATAACTTATAAGTGAACGTTTAGCGCTATACTCAAAGGGTGGAGTGTCTGGGTAGGGGAATGTCCCTCTAAAAGTACGGTATTCCGTATTTGAAACGTCGGGAAATTATTTTATGAATGCTGAACCCTTAAAGATCAATAGAAAAACATTATAGATATTTTTCAAAATGGACCACCCGAAACCAATTTTCTATGTGCGCGCCTGGATACATAATCCATACATTTTGGAACATGATATAGCGTTCCGGTTCGTGATATTTTCTATATCGAGCACAGTAAACAAAGCTTTAAAACAACATATTATTTTTAAACAATGTTTTTTTTAATTGCTTGATTGGATTTATGCCGCGTCCAACGAATCATTGAAGTATCTGGAGAGAGTTATACTTAGGAGAGGAAATTTTGTAACATTGTACGCCTTTAAAATAAATGTAAGGTAACGTTACAGTTAGCACGTATTGACTTATACATATTTCAAATGTTAAGACAACTTGTGTATCCGAAGTAGGTATAGGTAATACATATGTATTTAAATATGTTTTTACAAAAGTGTCTTATCATTATTATTGTGTATACCAATCCCCTAACCGAAGTCGACCACCATAACATTATCTGCTACCTGAAACAGTTGGGTGGAGCTGCACTCATACTATTTTAGCCATGAGATGCGGCATTGTCCTCTACCATGTTGAGATCAATGACATTATTAATGGACAACGCACTCAATACAGTAGCTAGCAATTAAATTCACGCACAGCGACATTCGCACATGTATAGGCAGACGTCACGCAATTTCCATTATGCGATATCACGCATCGGGAATTTATAGCAATATCACCTTTATTGTAATGGCGTTAGAATAGTGTTTCTAGTGTCAATGTTCATTTGAGCGAATCCGTTCAAACCGAACCGTTCGGCATACCCCGACTAAAAGCATCGGGAATTTATAGCAATATCACCTTTATTGTAATGGCGTTAAAACAGATTATGCCATTCGGCAGACCCGACAAAAAAGTGAGTGTCATGTTTATTCCCAGATGATTCGTCCATATTAATGTCATTGGTTGAGATGACAAGTTGGGCAATGGTGTATTTTTGTCCTCTCATAATGTTGCCGCGGTACGGTAGTTTTCTGGTTTTGATACTACGCAGAACTTCTCGGTCCTTTCTCATTTTATTCAGAACGTCAACATGTATCGCCCGGTCAGCCCAGGGAATATTGCTACCGTAATATATCCTGTTTGACTACTGTTTATATTATACTATTATAGATATTTATCCAATACTATGTATCTACGTTCAGCGCTCGGAATGGAGCGGAACGCCCCGGAGCGCCGTTCCTGTTCGTGGGATTCTTAAGGATGGCGTTCCTGTTCGTTAAAACCTCGAAAATGGCGTACCGGTTTGTTAAATATCCGACGGACAGCGAGTCGTCTAGTAAAATCCTCAAGCGTCATACTTAATATTATTACGTTCCGGGTTAGATTTAAAATTTACGAAAATGAATTGATAGGTACAAAGGTACAACAACATAAATATTTTTTTTATTAAAAAATAATTTTACTGGTTTAGAACCACTGGATCTTCTATGACCCGTACATAATTTACTTAAGTTTTTTTTTGAAATAGTGATAAAGTAAGTGTAAGACAGCGTATTTGAGAAATAACCTTTTTTCAAGACAATACTTTTTTCAACGAATTTGGCCTTGAATGCACCAATAGACATATTACTCTTTTGCGTCAATGGTGATAAAACAATAAAATTGTATACAAAGAAATGCACTGGGGTAAGTAAGATTTATTGCATTGTCGTATGGGACAATAATGTATTTTGAAAAAAAAGGTTTTTATGATTGTAAGGAAATGTTGGAAGCTATTTTACATTGGAATGTAGATTTACTGTATTATTAATTTATAAAACGAGACACTTACTTTTTTCAAACATATTATTTTAATACAGTTAAGGTTAAGTTACATGCCTAAATATAGTGAGTTAATAACGTAATAGTTATAATGCACACTGGAACTCTTAAATTTTTAAATGAAACACATTCATTACATATATTATCTTTACTGCAGTGGTAGGCAATTGTTTTTTGTAATGAAACTTTAAATTTTGTATCGAGACAACCATAATTGGCCGAATTGTCCATTTATCATATTATTATGTTAGCGAAATTTACATGGGTTTGACGCGTTCATAGTTTTGTATTTCATAATGCAATCGAGGTCGTTCATTGGTCGTTTATCAATATTAAGTTGTATGCAGCCAATGATAAGCGTTTTCATCAGAGGAAGCGACAAAATTAGACTCCTTATTTTTCCAAATTTAATAATTTTAAGTTGTGTTTTTTATCTTCTATCATATATTTTTATTGTTTTAATTTTATATGAATATTTTTCTGGTTGAATGAACTGTGTTTTTGATGGTTAAACTAATATTATAATAGATTTAATAACTTAAATCAAATAATTCCATAATTAATATAGATACATATTCGTGAACATCGTATGCATGTTAAAAAAATTGTACTGTTTAAGGTACAATACGAAATAAAAATATTTAAATAAATCAATCAGAATCCAATAGGATAAATATATGAAAAATTTCCCTGTATATAACAATTTCTATAACATTGGAAACCTATTAGAATAAATTATCCTACATGTCCACATGATGTAAATATTTTTTTTCTAATAATATGTACCTACACTTCTGAGGTTGTTTAAAATGATTCATATTTAATAAATAATGCTACATTTGTAAATCTTGCGTATTACATACTTTTTTAATTAATTTATTTAAAACCATGCCCTTGCTTTTTCGTATACGATGGATTTTGATTTGATTAAAAAATAGTTTACCATAATCAAAATATTTCGAATTTACGAAAAATCAGAGCTTTGAAAAAAGCGGCATGTATTTTGTTTAAACCGAAGAATCATATTTCTATCCACTCTTAGTTGCATATTTTTATTCAAACTACTAACGAAACCAATGGGAAATTGTGATTAGTTTGTCTATTGTTTCGTGTATTTTAATAATGTTTCCCACTCCAATTAGATTCATATACGTTTAGTTATTTATATTTGTATAATTATTAATGTATTTTTTAGAAAACGATTTCGTAAACTAAAATGACTCTATATTTGTATGTTACCACTAATTGTTATAGCCGATAGCGTATTGGGCGAAGATGATGATAAAAAAGTACATCATGTAAAAGTAAAAGATATTTTTATATTACAGATATTATTATATCTAATATCACACATTTTCGGAAAATTGTCGAGCGTTCCTGTTCGTGAAATTTTCCATTTCGAGCACTGTCTACGTTGATCTTGATTTATTTGGGGGCTGCGTATTCAATATTGTAAGGGGGAGGGGGATTAAATAAGGAATGCGAAAAATACAACATTTGAGTGTAAATTTCGTGGAGATGACAACATTTTTGCCTGTGGGGATAATATTTTTTTGAGATTATTAAAGAATTGGTATCTGCTTATATGCGCTACTTTGCTTATAATTTACCCATCTTTTTGTAATTTACCTTTATGTGTCATCAACGTAGGGGTTCCCCAAGATTTTACAAATTGCTGCGATAATTACTACAGCCAAAAAAGTGGCTGGTGTAACCTCAAAAGACTGCCGAGTGACAGGGACACTTGTAGGCGCCGCGTGGTGCACATACGTTTCATCGGGTCTAGGACGATTTGGCACCGGACAACTGGACGCCACGGAATTCGAAAAAAAATAGACGTCAGGTACTTCTAGATATAGGTACTTTAAAAAAATGTTATATTATTATTTATATTTAAATGATTAAATTGTGATTTAATAGTTGGTGAGAATGCATATGTTTCAACGAAAAAAGAGTTTTCTATTTTATATAAAGCCTTAGGCATGGTAATTCTCAATCCGCAATAAAGAATACATTATGTTAAGAGTAATTAAAACTATTAAGTAGTAGATAGAAACTGATTAAAATACCTCGTCTACGTTCTGTATACGTGTCTACGACAGTGCGGCGTCCAATTGTCCGGAGTCCAGTCGTCCCATCCCGTTTCATCTAAGGGCCGGATATGGAATAAGAAGAAGGATACAATATTTTGTACGTTAAATTGGTATTATTATAGACGAAAAGTTTCTCAGAGCCAACGATCACGTCACAACTTACTTTTATCAGTATTTATTGTTTTTTTTATAAATTTAATTTAAAAAAATGTTAAAATATACAAAATAGGTACCTACATATTATTATCACGATGTACCCGAGAGTTCCTATAAGCTTAAATCAGTAATTAATTATGGTATAATATGTTATATTATTATTGCTTATTATAATTTGTAGTTATCTACACTCTACACATAAAAAACAGTAATAACGTTTGTGAAACATGGGTTTATGAATCACGAATATGGAGATTAATGTGGAATAATATGGTAGAAAGCGACGAGATCTCATTGAACACATAAATGAGGGCAGTAAATAAGTTGTATGTTACCATATCATGACAAGTAGATATTAGAAACTATAGTAAGAATTTACATACAGAATAACGATATAATAATATTTGAAAAGCCAAGGAGGCCTTTATAAATCAAGACGACGATGTTCAAATGTATATAAAAATGGGGCGGCATTTTGTCTAGGGACGTCACTGGATGTGCATAACCAAAATAAACTAAACCTAATATCCGCATTGACGTGGCAACTTGTGACACCATTGGTCTTAATTCCCCTAACGTAGTTTTTTTTTTATTAAAATCAAACATTTCGACACGTCCTATGTAAATGGTCGGAATTGCGTTTTTGGCTATTTTAACTTAATATAATAAAGATAATAAAACGATATTTCAATTAATATTTTATATGTATTAAAATTATGATACCAGCATTTTAATTAACGTTGTAGTGTTATTAAAATTAATTAAAATCATACTAGTGAAAAGTTATCGTTTTGCAGTTCCGACCTTATACCGTCTCTGTTCTGGAAGAATACACTAACTGGAGAATACTTGTTTTGAGTAATTTGACTTTGAAGTTGTAAAAATGTTTGAAATGGTCTATCATGTGAGTTTATTAAGTAATCCTAAAAAGGATGACTTTAAAATAAAGAATGTTTATTTATTAAGAAGGTTCCCAGACGGTAAAGTTTGAAATAAGGAACATTTTGGTATAACTAACTCAATATGTCATTTTTTCAAATTAGTGTCTTCTGCCAGAACAGTGACGAATTACGTAGGAGTCGATTTTTTTGTCATTAACCGACAAGCTGAAAACATGTGTGTCGAAAATACGCTTGAAAATGCTTCTGCGGTAAACCGACGCCGTATCGGTGGAATTCTTTGGAGTCTGGCCCCATCCTAAGAATCTCGGCTGACAAACTTTTTCTAACGGGAAAAACACTGGCAACCAATTTTATTTACACCCGGAGTCAGTGGCGGCCGGTGACAAGAATATGAGGGAGTGCAAAAAAGACTCACCTATTTATGCAAGAAGTCCATCCTCCGATCCTTGGATTTTGAAAACACGTCAATAACACGAATATTAAAGTCTGGTATTGACGATATCAATTGTTTTTCTATACTAAGCATCGCAAGAGCATTTAGCCTGCCTTGAGACATGGTATTTCTCAAAAATGCCTTAACCCTCTTTAAAGTTGAGAAACAACGCTCACTTTCCACTGAAGTCATCGGAATTGTACAAATTATTTTTAATAGGGTAACACTTTCACTAAATACTTCCAGTAAATTATTATTAGTGAAAAGTTGAAGTATCGACAATGCTCCATCAGTAACGTAGAAATCTTCTCTTCTGTATAAGACTATTAGTTCATTTTTAAGTTTAAATTTGTCAATAATGTCGTATAATGTGGTTACCGTATTAAAATCTGTAGTTGGAAAATTTGTATGATAATCCCGGAACTTTTCACTAAAAAACAATTTGGCTATTACTAAATGACTTTTATATTCGAAACGATCTTTCGCTTGGTTCACTATAATGTCGCATACTTCATTGCATATTACAGAATGAGGTAAATCATTGGGACGACGTTTTTTCGATGGTTGAATTTGTGACATATGATTATTTTGACGAATACATTGTATAGCACGCGTAAAGTGTTCAATGTCCATATTTATCTCCAACACGTCCTTTGACCTCGATTGAAGTTGTTTAAAAAGTATATCACAGTTTGGCATAATTTTGGCAAAGAAATCTAACCAATAGTTAAAATTGTCTTCGTTTAAATACCGTAACAACATTCCAGCTTGATTAATGGTATCGGCGTCTAAATTTTCAGATTCTAAAATGTGTTCCATGCACTCTTTTAACTGATCGCGATAAGTATGCACAACAGTAACTGTTCTTATATTGAAATTCCACCTCGTTGTTGGTGCTGCTGGTATTTTTCTATGAACTATTTCTTTCAAGATATCAGTTCGCTTCGCAGACCTCGAAAAAAAAATTGGAAACGCTCGTAAATTAGCAAAAAAGTTTCGGACTATGGTGTTAGCTGAAACACTTCTTTCCATTATCAAATTCAATTGATGTGCATAACAATGTATGAAGTGTGCGTGTGGATACAAAGCTTTTATCAAAGCCTGTACACCACCTAATCGGCCACTCATCACGGATGCGCCGTCATAACTCTGGCCAATTAGTTGTGCTTGTTTAATGTCGAGAACTTCTAGTTCTTTCAAAATTTCAGATGCAATACCTGCCGCAGTGTGGTTTTTCGGCGTCATAAATTTCCAGAATCGTTCATGTATCTGTCCGCGTAGTTCATACCTTATGACCAAAACAAGTTGTTCTATAGTAGATATGTCCGTTGTTTCATCTGCTTGTATAGCTACAAACTTGCTTTGTGATATTTCATTTTTAATTTCGTTACGGCACACCTCTAGAATCGAATCTAAAATGTCATTTTGAATCGTTTTTGACGTACCCTTAAAAACACTATTGCTCTCCAAATGCTGTTTCATGGCTATGTCAATTTCCGAGACAAAGTCAATAAGCCCTCGGTAAACACCTGGATTATTTGAATCTGCAGATTCATCATGTCCTCTAAGAGCTAATTCAAATGCACCACAGAACTTCACACAGTCAATCAATCTGGATAAAATATAACGATTTTTGTCAACACGTTCGTTAAATTGTTTCACAGATAAACGGTACCCTGCATCCAATTGTGAACGTATATCTATTTCTCCCAAGACTGCAAGTTGCATTTCATTTAAAATATGTTTTTCTGAACCACTGTGTTTTTTGATTTTTACTGACAGGTGGACCAAGTCTTGAATCCCATGGACCGTCCAGTTAACATCTCCGCCGAACAACAGACACGGAAAACAAAATAGGGTATTAAGAATATTACATCCGCAAAGCCATTGTGTTTTTGAGTACATTTGCTCATTAAATTTCCGATTAACAATCTTCGATTTCACTGTACACTTTTGAATTAAATTTATACATGGCAAAGGACGGCCTGCCACTTTAATATCAATTCGTTTGGAAAAATCGTGACGATTGTCCTTAATATATGTAACTAAATACACGGTACTCAATGTAAATACTATTAAATCTATATTATAAACCCAACTGTCGAACGATCAACCCATAGACTATATCAACCAAACTAACAGTCGTGAATATGATTATATTTTTGACACAATATGCATCGACATGAAGTTCGTCATTTCATTATAATAATTAGGCTTCCAACTGTACCTCGACGCGTCGCCTGAGTTATATGTAGGAATATTCATATTGGTTTGTGAGGTTTGTGTATAAAGTCCAAATGACTAGCTTATGTGTGTGTGCTTTCGGCCGGTGCACTGTACTTGAAATGAAAAGAATATGAAAAACATCGTTTCCAACGAAGACTCATGTAGTCTTATAGAACTTTGGTGATTTTGATTCTACAAGCTTCATTTCTTTTGTCGCTGTGGTTGTCCGCTATAAATGTATGCGTGAAAAATGTGCGTAAATTCAAGGAACACTTCGAATAATGCTCCTGCATCGATGGAATTATTACGTGTGTATTGGTCGCGTCTCATCGACATTGTTTTTTCGACATTTGTGTGTATGGGTGGCTGAGGCGAAGTGTTGAAACGCTTGCGTCACCATTGTTGGAAAACGCGCGGAATTTAAAATGAGTGATTTCGCATAAGTTTTCGATATCGCATTTTTCTGAATACATGGGGGTTTTATATTACCTATATATTTTTATTTAATCTATGACGGGAGTGCACTGCACACTTTGCTCCTTTACTAGAGCCGTCCCTGCCCGGAGTATATTGTAATTTTAGTCCCCGAACTATGTACGATACAAAAAGCTATAGTAGGTACGCCTAAAATACTATTTGGTACTTTCCATTATCCCGAATGAACCATTTATATTGTGGAAATGCCAATAGAAATGGCGTATTTCAAAAAAATACTACCTTATTCTTAGGTCAATAATTATTATAAAGCAAACATTATTCGTAGAATGTTTATCACATTTGAATGGCCAAAGACATAGCTTATAATCAGTATCTTTAAAAGTATTTTGTAAATCTTGCCCATTTTTTTGGATAATAAAATGCCTAATTCTTGTCAAATTTGGGATCACAGAGATTATCAATATAATTTTTATTGTAAATATTTTACTATAATAATGTCGACATAAATTTTAATAATGGTTTTATAAATGCTTTTAAAAATTAATAAATATAAAAAATTTTAACACCACTTCACATGGACGTACTGAAATATGACTATATTCTTAAATATTAGAGCGAGAGGTTTAAAAGAATACTATTTTATGTAATATGTATGCAGTCACCAACTGTTTAAAATAAATATAAAGGATAATAAGGCTTCAAAATTATGTAAATAGATTATCTACAACGTTTAAGGAATGTCCAGGATCATGCTTTGAAAATAGCATAAAAGCTCCATTTTGACGTACGCTGAGCATTTCCCTCATCTCGATACCTACCTGCATTATTAAGTACTTATATAATTAGAAACAAATTGGATGAAACGAACAATAATATTTTTGATATTGTTTGTTTAAATTTTAAAACATAATATATATTATTTCTAATTAATAATTCTATTGTTCTGATTAATTATTACGCGGCAATTCGGCATTATATTTTTCGCTAAAGTATATTATAACTCTAATCACTGTGAAAGTGCAATATTTACTACCCCACCCTTGGATTGTATGCAATTGCATGTTGCGTAATTCCATTACCAGAATATGTCCCTACTTATATATTATTATGTACGACGAAAAGAGCATGGTATACGGACAGTTAAATCTAACTGACGTAAAGTGGCCTGGCCGCCACTCGTCGCCGACGTCACTCGTAGTAATTATATTATCATGCATGAGCTGATACCGGATGGTATTACTCTCGGTGCTTAATGAAATTATAATTAATACCCTTGCGAAATGATATTACCGAGGGCCTACGCCCTACCCTAACGTTAGAGTTTAAGCGCTGTGATTTCACAGGCGTTGCCATGAACTAATGAAATGTATGTATTCTATTAGTTGTATATAAAGACAGAAATTTTAATTTGTTCATGGTCATCATTTCTTTTGAGTGTCAACTACTTATAGTCAGTGGACCAGTGGCACGTAGGTATATGCAGGCACAGTGGCGTGCTATGGTAAATAAATAAATAAGTATAGGAATATCAATACTCAATATTATATAATACACAAGTACTTAACTTACATTTCTTTCTACAATCTTCTTTGTCAATTTTTTAAAAATAATGGTAGGTATACTCATACTCCATGTAATTTATATGTAAAAATAGAAAACATTAAGAAATATATTTAGCTAAAATAATTAAGTATTATAATTTAGTATTTCAATAGAGTATAATGTGTCGTTCCGTTTAGATAAGTTTTTGATGAATACTAATAATTTGAAATATTTTTTTTCAATACAATATTTTTACCGTTTTAAGAATTTCTAATTATAATGTATCTTCATAAACTTAGTTTGAGTAGTTTTGATAATATTTCCATAATGTGGAGGTTATTTTTTTCAATTGGCTTTTACGGGGATTATTTTTTAGCCATACGCTCAAATCATGCTGTTGAGTGTTGAGTTATGTTAAATAGAAACATTA
The DNA here is from genome assembly GCF_057557595.1 of Rhyacophila brunnea. Classification (NCBI taxonomy): domain Eukaryota; kingdom Metazoa; phylum Arthropoda; class Insecta; order Trichoptera; family Rhyacophilidae; genus Rhyacophila; species Rhyacophila brunnea. Next base: position 1,266,844 of record NW_028233361.1, read on the forward strand.
GGTACTTTTATTTTCCGAAAAAAATGGCAGAACTTTTTGCCATCGATCATATTATACGAACACTGATACCAACATCTATTTTTTAAAATACAATTCCAGATATAATCTAAATAAGCTTTATGCATTCAAACAAAATCGCCTGGTAGCAAACAATAAAATATTCATCATGATTGGGTTTTATTTTTAGCACTGTCCAGCCACAAGTTATGACTTAAATTTACTTAGCATACTTCGATAATATTATAATCTATGACAATATGTTACACATTCATAGTATCATTCTAGTGAAAATATTATGACATAACTATTACGAGGTACATATTAAAGGCTTGAACACTGAATAATTATACTAGAGATACCACTACGTATCACTATAGGTATAATTAATAGTTAGGTTAGGTTATGTTAGGCTAGGTTTCACACTATTATACCTAGTTACCGACGCTAGGTATATAATAGCGATATTTAATACTTCGAAATGAGTAGAATATTAAATCTAAATTATAAAATACTAATTCAAGTTAGTGATTTGTTTCCATCAATTTTTATCGCCGATATTGTAAGTTATTATAATGGAAAACCACATTCATTATATTATTATGCAATCTAAAATATTCAGAATTACATTACATTGTCGCACATTGACCTACACAGGTTACTGCGAATACTGTTTTATATTTGGGCATTCCATAAAAAAAACAGGAATCGCTCTACAATGTATATATAAAAAAATGTATTACCTAAAAAAACAAGAAAAAAAACTATGTTATAAAACTTAAGTTAAGTTAAAACAAATATTATAAAATACATACTAATTACAATGTATTAACTTAAAATATGTCATAAAAATGTATGTAGTATTTAATAATTATAAGATTCGCTCATTATTGCCATAATCAGGCATATTCTATTTTATAAAACGAAATGCACCCAAAATTTTTAAATGGCACAGATTCGATAAAAAAGTAAAACCTTTACGTATGATGATGACGTAGTACGGTTTGTCTAACATTGCTTTACAATTTCACATTTATTTTATACTGTACCTACGTTAACATTGATTAATTCTATATTGAAATCGATTCTATAAATAAAGATATTTATAAAATCACTTAACTCTATTATTGTGTAAGTAGCTAGGTAGGTACTAGGTGAGTTATTATTTTCTATATCGCTCCGTCGCTGTTGCCGTAAGTTTGTAGTGTTTCATTCAATTTAGAAATAAATCCCTCAAAGATATAAGGAACACAAACTACGGCTCACGGAATATATTAATTTATCCGATCCGCGTATGTTTTGCCAAAAAACATAAATAATTTGATGAAAATTACAATTTTAACAGATTTCAAGGAGAGTTATGTGAATTTTTCACACTACATGACTACAAGAACTCAAAGAAAACGATTATTTTTCGTTTGACGAAATAGGTATGTAAAAAAACAATCGAATATGTACCTACCTAATTATTTACTTATAAAAGCTTGCGTGACTATAAGCTGCATTTCATTATACAATACTGCAAAGAAGTTGGTAGGTATAATATTAAACAATTAATTATCCCATACTATTCAATCAACGTCTAATAAATTTAACATTTCAGACGATATTGCCATTAGGGAAAGAAGACACAATTGATGTTGACTTATTGACGATTTAAAATTAATTTTTCAAAAGACTTTTCATCTCGTCAATTAATTTTTTTTAAGGCCTGGGAGCCTTTCAATTTTGGCGACGCGGGCTCTATAGTCCGTTAACCCCTATGGCCTATATCAGGGGTGGCCACACTTTTTCTTTCTAGGATCGACTAGTTGATAAAATTATTATTTATTACAAAAAAAAAAAAGAAAAAACCATATTGGGTGCATCAATTACTACAAACTCGCTACAACAACGGACTATTCGTTACATTTTTTGCTGAATTGAAAAAATATGACGACGGTTTTTCCGGTTTTTAAGAATGAGCAAAAAATCATTTGAAGAATTATTAATGACGTTGGGCGATTCACTACGTGGAACAGAGACAAAATTTCGTACTTGTATTTCACCAGAGGAAAAACTAGTGGTCGCCCTAAGGTCAGTAAATTATATGTATTACATTTTTATTAAATCACAAACGCAAAAGAAATTTGAGTGAGATAAATAAAACACAGATTACATGGTTGTTCATTTATTTATGAACATTATTCCAAAACATCTGATTACTCCGACACTTAGGAGGACGATTCGATAGTAATAAAATAGTTTAGAGAACAAGGAGACTGTACAGGTACGGGAGACTAGACTGGTATAGGAGGCTAAGCTTCCATTTGAGTTGTTTGCGGATTTGTGTAATTTCTCGAAGGAAAATTTATTCTCTGATCTACCTGATAATTCCAATACGGTGTTTGTGAGAACGTAGTTGGGTATTGAGCATTCTTTATTACTTTCATTATCTCAAACTCGGTGTCCAATTGCATGTGTTTATACATTAGGGCATGGGTATTTTCTTAAAATCCTTAACTAACGATAAAAAAAATAACCTGACTTCACCCTTCTCGAGATCACGATTTTCTAAATTTTTGTTTAATATACCGATTAGCTCTTTCCCTACTACATCGTCATCTCCCTTCTTGGTCCTCTTCGGCGGCTTTGCTGGTGCTCCATAAGGGCCATCGGGTTCATTATGTGCCTGGTCTTCGTTAATGTTGGTTTCCGTTATAATAAGTATTGCGATGTCTTTCAGGAACATCAATTGATTGAAATATATGCATTGGTTTTTTCGTTTTGCACCAGAACCACTTCGGGAAGTTTTCGAATTCTTCAATTCTTTCATGAAGTCATCTCTAACATTCTTTCATTTTCTATGGAGAGTCTCACCTGTAATACAAATATTTTTTTCATTACAGAAACCTTGCAACTGGCTGTACGTTTGCAGATCTACATTTCTCATTTAGATAGGGAATTAGGTAGTACTATCGCAGAAATAGTTAGAGAAGTTTGCTTAGTAATATGGCTCATCCTGAAAGAAAGTAGTCAATCAGAACCAACTACAGAACAATGGCTGAATGTTGCTAAAGGTTTTCATATGCGAGCTAATTTCCCCAATCGCATAGGAGCAATAGGTGGGAAGCACATACGTATAGTAAAACCCGAAGACAGTTGATCTATATTTTATAAATATAAAAACTATTTTTCGGTAGTTTTATTAGCAGTATGTGACATTAATTACAAATTTATAACGGTAGAAGTTGGCGCGTATGGAAAATTTGGTGATTCTTCAATCAGCAAAAATTCTATTTTTTACAAAAAAAATGAACGAAAATACTCTGAATATTCCACAACCAGCCCCTATATCGCAAAACAACACCACACCGATGCCATACGTTTTAGTCGGCGACGAAGCATTTGCTTTATCTAAAAATTTAATGCGCCCATATGCAAAAAATCATTTAACAGCAACAAAAAGGATAATATTTAATTACAGGCAATGCAGAGGTCGCCGTTATGTGGAATGCACTTTTGGAATTCTCGCCAATAAATGACGTATATTCCACCGGCCAATGAATGTAAATCTGGATTTAGTCAGTAGCTGTATAAAAGCGTATTGAATTTTACATAATTATGTTAGAGATAGGGATGGTTACAACTTTGAAGAATCATTATGCTGCCCTTTAACTGGTGGGATTCAAGCAAACGGTGAAATAAGAAACAACAGAAGTGCAACGCATTACCGCGATTTATTTGCTCAATATTTTGTAACCGATGGACAAGTTGAATGGCAAAACAGATATGTTATATAGATATGTAATAAAAAAATACTTTCACTTACCCATCATTTTCTTTTCTTCGTATGAAATCTCTTCTCCTCCATAAATAATAACCAGTTCTTCCCAACTCAAAATGTTTAAATGTCTGTGGCATATTCGGCACATTTCATATTCCATATGCGAGGCTGTTTTTCAATATCATTTATAAATTTTTCCGTGTTGAAATCCATAATTTGTCACAGTGAAATAAGTTGTAATAGGAATAAAATAGATATCTAAAAGTGTGATACGATAAAGTATAGAGCAAGGATTAATAAAATGACAATATCAAGACAGGCGATCGCGCTGTCACGTGGATCTGCAGTGAACAAAACACTAGGTAGTAGAGGTGAGTTGGAAATACTGTCACCAGTTTTTGTACTCAAGTATCGGATGAAACTACCCATACTCAGTACGTGTGGCCCAATAAACATGTTCCAAAAAACTTGTGATGATATCATCGCGAGTCGCTGGCTAGTTGGTAGACTTTCAATACTATTGACATTAAATGCGCGCAAGCAAGGTAGCACTTGAATACAATTATATTTTAATTTATTAGTCTATGCATACAAATGGCATCATCTTATGTATGAACAAATAGGTCATAAATTTTATGTAGCAGCATATTATTCCCTCGGAAATGTGGTGAGGTGAACGAGGTGACGCAGTTTACAATTTAAAAATTATTGTTATTCTTTTTATGTTAACAAGAATAATATAACATAACAAAAACAACTCATAAATTTAAAATGTGTTTAAAATTTTATAATAAGTGGGACAATTCGAAAAGCCCAGCTCAGTGTGTTTTTAGCGATTCTATTGAAGCCGATATTTCAAATACTAATATGGAGTAAAGTTTTAGTTCCAGTTTAGTATGAGACTTATGTCGCATACGCACGCCAACCGCTCTATTATTCCAAATACTATTAAGTATTGTGGACTGGTAGTAAGTATCCTTAGTCTTCAAAATTGACCAGTTTTCCACCTCTACTAGGTAGGTATGTGTAATCACCTAATCACTCATGCGGTCAGCCCTTGACTGACCGCCTAGTGTGTAGCCTCCGCGGTGTGGCAGACCGGGGGCGGGCCACGCTGTGAATGACAACTGCCGCGGTAGCCAAACCGCCGAGATGTAGTGCGTATGGTGTAGGCACTTTGCGTACAAAAAACGATAGGCGGCCTGCCGCAAGTGCGTATGGGCTCTGTGCGTAATACTAAACAATAATATTAAAAGATGTCTTTTACCATAAATTATGAACATTAATTTTACGCGTGTGGAAATTTATCTCAGTAATCAGTACAAACCATTCATTACATTACGTCTTCTGAAAAGGAAGGTCTATGTACAATATAGAATTCAACAAGAAAATTGTTGCGGTTTATATTCTTAAAAAATGACACCTTACATTGTTTTTTTCACGTTAAACATTAAAATAACACGTTATATTTATTGATTACACACTTATAACATTGTCAGCATTTTTTGTCTAATTGAATTACGAAACCTCATAACGTAACTTGACGAATTTATTATAGTAGGTATTTAAGTTAAGGTAAATCAATATATATTTTTAGAACATGTTTGAAACGCCTCTAGAACGTCTAGCTGGATGGGCTGGCCGTTTTATTTATTGAGATTATACGACCATGTTTTGTTGTAAATGACTTTCCTCATAGTGGGTCTGCGTACGTATACATTTTCAATTTCAATTTATTTTACATATTGTGGACATTACAAATTATAAGTTTAAGACGTTCACAACATGACATTTAGAAATAAATAAATATTATTAAAACAGTATTATGTAATATTATAATTATATAATATTAAGTTATTTTACAGTATAAATGTGTAAGGAAGTACACCAGATGAGTTAAGCAGACCCTATTTTAAGAATTTATAAAATATCGTCCACCTATACTCATCTTCACGTAGATGGAATATATCAACATCCGAAGCGATTTGGTTGAACAGAGTTATTGCCCTCCCAATAGGCCAATCACCAATGGCAAGTTAGTTAGGGAGAACATACAACTGATGCTCCCGATTTCTAAGATAGTTATCAGGGACACACAGGTCAATACTACCAAGAATGGCAGAGTTCTATAAGTCCACGTATAAGTCGAAAAAAATACGTGGCCAAATATTGATATCTTACTAACTACAGTATATAAGCATACATAAGAGAAAGTCAGTTGGATAAAGCCACGGATAGTATCCATATGACCTCAAGTAAAGGAGTCTTAAAAATATCTTTTGAACTCGCTCCACCATAAGGTCATATTTCAACTGATGCGGGGCCCAAACAATCGACCCACTCTCAAGCCGGCTTCTCACTAAGGAATTATAAAGAATTTTTAATACAGTAACATCCGAAAAAACCCGGGAAGTACGCAAGACGAAGCCCAACATTTGTAGCGCCTTTTTACAAATGATAGCTATATGACCACTAAATGACAGCTTACTGTCAAACGTAATGCCAAGATCCCTTACAGATGGTATTCGCGAAATAACTCTACCATGCATCGAATATTGGAAAAATAATACTCGCGAGGCTCTGGTAAATGATAAAATATTGCATTTTTCAATATTGAAGTCCAGTTTGTTACGCCTGCCCCAATCTAATATATTATCTATATCAAGTTGGAGTTGACGACAATCTCCAAGATGACAACTTCCATGAAGAGTTTCAGGTCATCAGCAAACAACAAAAACGTTTATCAAAAACGTAAACAGCAATGGCCCCAAGTTTGAGCCCTGAGGGACACCAGAAAATGTATTGAACGTCTGTGACTGATAGACGCCATACGATACGTATTGTTGACGATTCCTAAAATAGCTCCCAAATAGCTTCAGAAAACGATCGGACAATCCAATTAGTTGGAGTTTTTCCAACAGGATGTCGTGATCGACTCTGTCAAACGCTTTTGAGAAGTCATTGTAGGAACAGTCAACCTGATGGCCTCTATCTAGTGCTGACGACACATAATATACAAATACCATCAGGTTAGTTTCCGTTGATCGGCCAACTCTAAATCCTAGCTGCTCATTCATTATAAATGACTCAATTTTTGGATAAATCATGTTATGCATGATCATCTCAAGAACTTTTGCGGGTGCCGAGAGAACAGCCACCGGCCTGTAGTTCTCCACTGATGACTCAGTACCACTCTTGTGGATTGGTGTAACCTTTGACATCTTCCACAATTCGGGAAAGATACCCGTCTCCATCACAAGATTAAATATATATGAAAGCGGGCCTTTGACAAAGTCAATACACACCTTTTAAAAAAATGTTGGGAGCAAGGCCTGAACAAAAACGATGCATGAGTGCGAGTGAAAAAGTATTCGGCACCCTTATAATCTCTGCGACACGCGCTAGAGTAAGATAAAAGGTCTACATATGTTTTCGTTAGTTTCCAAAAGTATCGCCAACAAATCGTGGAGAATCGCTTCACGTAGCATCGTATCTCGTGTTGCTAAATTGCTATTTTTTGTATTAGACATAAAGTCAATGGTAAATATTTTTTGTTAATTAAGTAGGAAAGATGGTTCTGTGTGTTGTATTAAAATATGGTAGCCGTACTGATAAGCAAGAATATGGTATTACGTTTCATAGGTAAGTTGATACATGTTCGTGATAATTTATTTGTATATTATTATATATATTATCAGTGACCTAGTGTTTCTTTAAAATAACTTAAATTATGGATATCTTTACCTAATGGTTGCATTTTGACCGCTTAAAAATACTATATAACGTAAAAAAATTGAAAATTATATTTTAATTCTGAGCGTCTAGTGCGAGCACTTTGGGCGAGCACTACCGAAATGGTCTATGGTCTCGAACATTTGTAGACGAATGCGTTTGATTGCTCACAAACCAAACGCATGGCACGCAGCTTCATTTAGCAATGCAACGGGTGGTGTCTAGATGTATCTATAGTCTATGGTTGGGAGATTATCCGGTCCTAAAGATCGAGTGTTCTTTAGCTTTTTAATTAACCTTAACACAATGGCAACATCAATTGGAAGGATATCAATAGATTGGGCACCGCGTGATGGTTTTCTTGACGTTGAGGCAACATCCAGATTCGGACTACTACTTGCTTAGACAGACCTAAAGTGACCAACAAATGCCTCTGCTATTCCAGATTCGGTAAGCTCTTCGCCTTTCGAACTCATTGAATTGGCAAACTCACCATCCCTTCTTAAAGATTTAACACATTTCTTTCTTAATGTAATTGTATCAATGTCATTACAAATGAACTGTCACAAGATTTGGGACTTGATAGATTACGACCCAAAGACAAAACGTAAAATAAAACCTACAGATTTAATATTCAAAGATACTGAACCATTTAAAAAGGAAACAGCGATGTACCACATTATGCGATACGTCAGTGCTGTGGAATCGGAGAAGCGAAAAGAAAATTAAATTTTATGAAATGCAGTGTTTTATGACATTCACTATTTCTAGGTTTTAACACTTTTGTGTTGTAATAATTTAGAATAAGGTTTTGTTAAATATATTTTTTTACCTAACTCCCACTAAGAATAATATTATAAAAATATAAAGCAATAAAAAGAAAGAAGATTAAAGTTTAATCGGCAAAAAATGTAAAATTCTATCTACAAATATTCCATTGATAAAAGGCCTTGGGCCATCTTGCTTCTCTTGGAGGATTCTTTGCCTGAGTGGTAATAAAATAATATGTATTAGAAAACTTTTTTCAATTTAAGACATTATTTCTAGTAGAGTATTTGTTAGAGTTGCCATCTATGGTCTGATATCCTATAAAAAATTATTTATTATTATGACAATAATTGGATACTTATCTATTGCACCTACTCATGTAATTTTGTGCAACAATGCATATTATCCAGTTTTAAACAAGATTTTTTAAGAAATCAAAGTTTCTATTTCACATACTTTATCATTATTAATTGTCATTCACACTTAATTGGTAAACTTTATAATGTAGGCCAAGTTATATACATATGTACGTATTTTAAAAATACCTACACAATTCTTGATTTTTTTAAGTCGTTTTGTATTGAATAGAAAGACTCCAAGAGAGTAAATTAGGCAATGAAGAAACCTTTGACATTAAATATGTTATGGTATAAATTTAGATTCAAGAATGAATTGAGCAAAAAAATAATGATGTAGAAAAAATAGGTAGTGTGGATAAGGTGATTTATTTCAAGTTTAGAAGATGCAATCGATTTTTATTTATTATAATGGTATTCTAGATTCAAAGACCAAAGCTGAAAGCTTAAATCTCTTTGACAGGTTTCCAAGTTTTCCTTATTTCTGCAGTATCTATTTCCGCGCAATTTATTTTTGCGTAACTACGTACAAGTCTATGTATGGGTATAATATTACTTATTTATTTTTATTCTGATATAAGTACAAACGTATGTCATTATAATATGTTATCCATTACATTTAAAATTTTGTAGGAACAATAAAAATATATGTTTGCCAAGGATTATTATCAGTAAATTATATATGTAGATATATATATATATAAACTTTGCTTAAGTTAATATTAATAATATCATAATATATATGTTAATAGAAACTATCGTTTATTATGGGCAGCGGCAGATTAATGAGTGCTTTTACTGCGCACAGGAGTAGGGCCCCGCGTTGACAAGGGCCCCCAAATTTAAAAAAAACAATAATAGTTGCATAAATAATTTATTGTATCCAAATACTTTTAAAAAAATCTCCAAACCTTCATTAATTCGACGTAGCAAAGAGAATAATGGCTTTAATGCATTATCAGAAAATATTTTTTCCAGTATGTACATTATAAAAATGTCAAATTATAAAATAATGTACCAATCTATATTAATATAATATGTAATCAAAACAATCATTATAATGTCGAATTGAGAAATTATTAGAGATTAAATTATATTTATCGTGTCATTTGCATGTTATGTAAGTAGATTCTATTATAATATGTAGGTAGGTATATTAACATTACAACATTTACAATATTTTTTTCTATAGGGAGCCCCGATTAATAAAATTCGCAATTAATTATGGTAGGTACTTACCTGATTGGTTGGTTATGAAATTGTCAGAGATTTAAAAAAAAGTGGGTACGTAATTCAAATAAATTTATATTTTATGTATTTTTGAAGCTCGAGATCTAAAAATGAAAGCGAGGGTGATGTTCTTTTGTATGTACTTATATTCTTAGGCCATCCTCCCACGGCGCAACTTATGTCCGTCGGAACTGAAACTAAAATTCCAGCCAGTATCTAGCTAATGTATTTCAATGGCGGCTCGCTGACGGCGAGACTGGAATCTCTCGGCTTCAAAACGGTCGCGAAGAGATGCGACATGCTAGTCGCGCAGTCTCTCAAGTTTCCAGTCACCGTAAAACAGTGGTACCAACATCATTAAATTCGTTGAAAAATCATATTTTCTTACCAAAATTGGTAGCACTGCGAACAAGTGTCATGCTATAAAAATCATTTACCCCAAGACGTCAAAACTACAAGACAAGCAAAATTGAAATAACCTAATTTTATTCAAGTAAGCGCGGCAGCGTGCGCGTTGTTGGTTTTTGTACAAAATAGCTGATGGTCCAGTTTGACAGTTTGAGGTTATGTGATTATTATTTCAAGTGGTTTCAGTAGCGCCGTGTGCGAATCATCACATTGGTCAGTTTATGAGTACCATCACCAACCAGTTCCACCAGATTTCAGTTGCGCCGTGGGAGGAGGGCCTTATAGTAACGCACCAGGCCACCAGGTTTCTTTTGAATAATATATATATATGTATATATATATATATTGTATATACCTATACATAATATACCTACCCTATCATCATCAACCCACTGCTAGATGAAAGCCGCCTCTCTATGTTGATTGTATTCCTGTCAGTCATATGAATTGCTTTAAGTATCAACATTTGTTTCAATATGAACGTCACGAACCGAGTAACGTTTATTGTTTTTATGATAATTATGTGATCAGGAACTAAATTTTAGTTCAAATTTGATTTGTTAATATTATTTTATATCGGCAAGCAGTTGTTTTTGTTATTGACATTGAAATAATACAATGTTTAAATTTATCTTTCTTTTACATGGCTAATCTTCTTCTTTTACCTAAATGGACCACGCGGGAGATTAATTCAAGTTATATTGGATAGGGATTTATGATAATCAAATTTATGCATTGCATTAAATATGTGAATGATTAAGATGTATAATAATATATTATATTTAAATGCACGTGATTTAACGAAAGATTTATATACTTACCTACAAATAGATTAAGATATAAATATCGGTGGTAGCAATATGTGATTACCACCTGTTCTACTAGGCCAGTGATGCACAAACGCGGATCGAAATGACATTTTTGTTGCGACCTAAAATAACAAGTAATTCAACTTTAAATTTTTCATTGAATATGATAAACATCTATGTTCAATATATGAACAAATTATGCAGTAGCAACGGTATATAATCTGAATCGTCACTGCTATTTTTTATTATTTAATATGATTATATTTTTACGGGTAAGTATAGATTTGCGACCGAAATTCACCTTTTTACAATGAGTAACACGTCTGTGGTGCAGTCTATTTTTAGATTATTGTTTTCAAAACGCGCATTGTAGTGTTAGTTTTCCAGGAATTTTGTCAGTGCACGTGGTTTGTGAATCGATATTTAAAAAAATTGCTTGTCTTCACAGAAAAAATACAGTTCGATTATGAAACATTTCTTTGTGTACATATGTATGTCAAGTACGTGTATAAAGTTCTTCATGTACTTTTATTGTTTTTAACAAATTAATCGTGTCTGAACTAATTTTCTTCGTGCAAATATGCACGTAATGCGGAGTGGAGAGTGACTGAAGTTGCTGATAAAATTATGTAACTATCAAATAAAAAATAAAACATAAAGTGAATATCTTATATATCATTAATTTTCAACACTTTTACTCTTTGCGGCCCGTGAAACTTTAGAAAATGGATAAATTGGCCCTTCTTTCAAAAAGCTTGTGCACCACTGTACTAGCCCCAGCAGAATGTGGTGCAACAATCTAAATAGCTAAATGACTCCAACTTTACATTGGCAGTAACGACTTACAAATCAGCGAAACCCTGAAAGTTTGTTAAATAATAAATTAAGCATGTTGGAATATAAAATAACAATTTTTGGTCCTAAGCATAGCATATAGACAAACCCCTTCAGTGTGGTAATTATCTTAAAAGACCGTTTACGAGAATTTTTTTTCTCAATCTAATGGGATTTTCCTCCATTAAATAAAAAAAAACGTATTATTTGTACTGCAATAATCTAAATGTATGAAAAATAAGACTATCCTGTCAATTTAAATCCATTCTAATGAAAAAAAACTACGACTTCATCCACACTAACTACTACATAAACTAAGTAGCGTACCAAGCCAATGGGTTTCATGGTGATTAGGCTTTTTATGATTTTATTAAAATCCTAGACTTACTTCTATTAGATTAGGACACAAGGTGACCTGGAAGGTCTAGCAAGGCAGCTGGCTCTGCTAGTATTAATTAATTCCATCGTACCGCCGCGCTTCCTGACATTATATTTCTGCATGCAAAAATGCCCTAAAGCGATAGCAACGATGCAGCGCCAGTAATAAACTTTGCGTACCTAGCGACAAAATTGAATTACGTTTACAGGTTACACAAATGAAAAAATGTGCTTATATTTTGCGATATCAAACGAAACATAATATAGTTACCAGAGGTGACCTTTTCTTGTAAACAAGTAAACGATGCTGTTGAAAATACTATATAATATTATAATATATGCATACACATACTATTTGATACATACTATCTTATCAGGGGTTTGTAGCTAATTGAATTTTGGTGTGTGGTATTGCAACGTTTGTAGATTTATTATTTTGATAGCATACTGGAAAGATTATTTAGCGCATTATGTGTCAAACTTTTGCCAGAAAACTCAACTAACCTGTTCATAAAATTACTTAATCATAATAATAATTAATAATATAAGATATAATAGGTCGATTCCATGCATTTAACAACGCGTCTCGTGCTATGAGCATTCCTCTTAGTAATGCTATGATTAAAGGGAAGAAGAGAGTAGTCGATATACTAATAGAATGTCAAAACGTTAAATACAAGACTAATTAAATAAACTATTTTATTTCATTCAATGAATAATTCACAGATTTGAAAATGTAGCATTCTTTTCATTGATCATACTTTATGGACGTTATGGTATAGATAGGCCACAGGGAATGGGTCCATTTGATGTTAGTTGCAAGTAGGTACCTATATGCTATAGGTAATATTTTACAGTGAGTTTATTTGTCAGAAATAGACATATCTTTAAAATGTTTGTACAATTTAATAACTGTATGATTAGTTTGAACTCTGTCGAGGTCCCTTTAAAAATCTTTTGACTAATCGATTGCGTCATTTGCGTCATAGAAAATTGCCAATGTCGTTACATTTAAATACGATTAAAATATTAATCTACTTCATAAAGTGGATATTCAGATGCAGGGACTTATTGCGCTATATCGGTTTATCCACAAAATAATATTCAAAATAAACTATTAGGTATGTATCTATTAACGCTAAATATACCCCACCCGCTTCGAAAATGTCTCAAATCATCACTTTTTTTTTTAAATAAATATCTAAAATATATAAAAATCGAAACATCCTACCCCATGCAACTTGTTACATTCATCCAAAAATATATGAGTGTCCGGAAACTTGAACGTATGCAGTTCGCCGCATCACACTTCACCGTGAAATGTTGTATCGTAAATATATGGCCGTATAGTAAAGACCGTCCAACCACTTTGGGTCGTATAGTACTGACATTAAAATCATGTCTAAATAAAACACGGTGCTATGTCGGTCGGTTTACACAGAATTTTTTTTAAATAGCCAATATACTGGATTATTTATTAGGTTAGGTTTTCAATCTTGAATTTTGTCAGAATCACCTATGAAAAATTAATTAATGATGACTATTGAATCTAATAAAATTGGAGAACGTATAGTATACGGTCATCTCTTTCCGATAAGAAAGCTCACGGCAAACTGTGCCAGTTTGCCACGGTGAAATGTTTTATGTACAATTTATAATATGTAAAAAGATACCTGAGCCTCGTTGGGCAGCTGAACATTCGACCCTGAAGACAGACAGCCAAATTCACAGTTCGTTTGCCGGGACGTGGTAAGGTCTTAGAATTGCTAACTCGCCCCCCCCTTTGCCCTTTTCCGGCGTCTAGTCATGCATAATGTTAGTTTTTGAATATAGGAGAAATTCACAAAACAGATTAATTTTGTGCTCCGTGGAGAAATCGGTTGAAAAATTTCCCTCATATATTAGAATATAATATTTAATATATTGTACAAAATACATTATTTTATTAAGTAGGTATATTATTTTATTAAACCAGGAAGTTTAAGAATTTCTGTTTATCATTACTTTCATATTTTTATTATGGACATAAGAGCTAGTAGGTAAGTCAGGAATTAAACCAAGGGCTTTCACTTCTTTTCTTTTTCAATAAGTAGTTAAAAATACATTTTTATGTTTTTTTTCGTCGGTATTGTAAATGTGTGTTGTAAAAGGTAAAAATGTTTGATTACATTTTTTTTAATTAATCAGTAATGCATGTAGGTACCTACCCGTAGATAGGTAATAGTATCAGCTACCCAATTATAGAAAATTTAGACATTTGACTTGCAGTTACGGTTAGATTTCGAGTCGGAATTTATTTTATTTAAATGGATTCACATTCCTGCTTTTTACGAGGAATGACTGTTAGCCATTCTCCCAACCTATTTACAGCTGACGGAGTCAAAGCCGTGTGCTTTAACAACCACTTCACCGAGGAACTGGATATAATTGAGTCCATATGCGGAAAATAGCGTTATCATAAAAACATTGATCAGAGATATTGGCAGTTAAACAGTTCAGTTGATTGTTGTGGGGATATCCATTATCAAAAATATTTAATTATGATGAATAAAGGCAGTTCGAGTAATTGAAAATACAGTTTATTAAACAAAAAACTTTATAGGATAAACAATCATGCTTATAAAAAAAATAAGTATATGAAAAAATTGTTAAACATACCTACTACATTGATTATATTCAATAATGTCGACTAGATATGTATTTTGATCGATCATATATTATGTAACCATAAAATCACGGCTCGAAATGGACCGGAGCGCCGTTCCTGTTCGTGAAATCGGTAAAGTTATCGCTCCGTCTTGTGGAAAAAATAATTTGACCATCTGAGCTAGATAGGCCATATAATAGAAAATCTAACACTCTTATTTTTATGAAATACACATAAAATTTGATAACTATGTAAAAATCTTTAGAAAACTGTCGAGCGCTCCGGTTCGTAAACTTTTCCATTTCGAGCGCTGCATAAAGTGAAGATTATAAATTAACAAACATTTGTTTACATGGAATGGTTGTTAATCATTCACCGAATCAGATCTTTGTACTGGATCAAACAGACATTAAATGAATAAGGTAAGATGCATTTTTGCAAGCCACGGGATCGAAACCGTGACTTTCAGAGTTGGCCGCTTTATATACACACAAATCTTCTAAAAAATATATATTATAATTTTACGAAAATTCTTTTCTTAACGTTGCAACCCTGTGCTTACTTTTATTCAATCTGGACAATATGGCTTTATAGGGATTTTCTTACTTGCTTATGTAGGTATCTACTAAAAAATGTATCGCAAGTTCAAATATTAGAGCCAATACATAATTTTTGCACGTCGTTCCGCGTCCAAAGTTAACGTCTCACTGAAAAGTTATATAATTGCAAAGTCAAAATTTTGCACGATCTCGTGGTCTATTGAAACCTTTCAATTGATTTTTAAAAATTAACAAACACTATCTATAGTTTAAAGAGTGTTAGTAGTCGTTCAATGAAAACAAATACATTTGACTGTCAAAGTTTAGTGTGCACTATTTATGTCGACTCAACAGTCTACCTCTACCCTTCGCCACTGGTGATGTAATAATTGAAAATAACATGTTCTTTAACAGGTCTTTAAGTGTATCACATAGGTTTTGACCTCGAAGAGATTTAAACCTCACCTAGAAGGTAGGTAAGCCAACATATAAAATAATTAACACGGTTTCCGTTATTTTATAACAACTTTGGGTTAATTTTACGTTTACTACTACGTTACAAAATAAGAAAATGAATAAAATACGAGCTACGGGTAGGATTATTGTATGCGACGCACCTATGCGGCGCATGCTGTCTTTACTACTTATTGGCGTTTAATGTTTTATAATATTACAATAAGTAAGTAATAATATCGATAACATGTCGTCGTTTCCATTGCAAAATTAATTGTATAGGTATCTGCAAAATCTCAAGTTTTCAGTCGAAACTAAAACAGGTACAAAAAAAAACATTAATTATTGAAATAAAATAAAAATAAAAAACACGTCTATATGCTTTTTATTTTTTTTAGATTTTTATCATTTGGGAAACAAATATATTTTTCCTTGCATTTATGTCAGCATAAGTCTGTCGTACAACAATTTTAAAGCTCAATCGGAAAACTAGACATTTTAATAAATACTTAAATATATATATACATATATAAATAAATTTAAAGCACTCACGAATACAATATCAGATAATTTATCCACAATCAGAACACTGAATTAAGTCTTTCAAATTAAAACGTTATCAGCGTGTTTGGATCGACAATATGACTGCATGATATAAATTATGTTTGTCTATGACTGAACTAACCTAAATAATAATCACGAGTACAATTATTTTTATTAAAAAAAAATCATTTTAGTCCAATCAATGAGTGCTCAAAAGATGGATGTAGAGTGCATGGAATATGTCACAATTTTTGACTTCAGGACTTAATTAGGAGCCAAATATGTATAGTAATAATTTTATATAAAATTTAATTGGCTTTCATTTTTTGAAACATTTTTTTTTCTACAAGCACCGTTTCCGAGATACAAGCGAAAAACCAAAAAACGGGACCTTTCGACCCCTCTCCCGCGATGAGCTCACCTCCCGGGCGGACTTTTACTGTTTACCTACTAACTACTCCTAATAAAGTCCTCAAGTCAAAAATTGTGACACACCTATTCTATGCACTCTACTTGAATGGAATATTTATAATTATACCTACCTTATGTTTATTTATTATTAGAAAGGTCAATATTAGACATTAAAAATATTTTAAAATTCAAATTTCTTGATTTATTCAACTTGTAGATATCGCGTTTGTGTAAACATTTCATCTAAAATAATCAAGCATCGTGACGTTTTCGTTTGTTTTCGAAGAGATTTTAGGATAATAAGATGATTTTTTTTATTTTGTGTGTATAAGAAAGTTTTTCTTTTTTTTTTGAAAACCAAGACTCGAAAAAGGTAGGTAGGTACACATTTAGTAAAGTTTATTTCTACAGAAAAGATGCTGCACAGAGAATAATAAAGTAATCTTGGTCTAAAGATTAAAGAATAAAGCAATAACATACTTTTAACAGATAAGGAGGTATCAAAATAAAAAGTATTTGAACTTCTTTAAAAAAAAATACAAACTAAGTGTAACCTATTTTCGTTAAGTTAAGTACTTACCTATATACTATTAATATACCTAATCATAGTGTTATTTACGATGTCTTCAGGTTTTTATGTAAGTATCTAATAAATAAGGCTAATTTTGAAAAAACAGAATTAATTATTATTTCTATTTCAGAAATGATAATATAATAATAATATCACAATTATTCAAAGGCTTGATAAAAATTAAAATACGAACAAATATTTTTCATAAATAATAATATTAGAGGCTGGAGCGCACCCTGGACTCCGCTCCGGGACCAAATACTTGCTCCAACTCCGCTTCAGGGTCTGCTCCGCTCCGGGTAAAAAGTTGTAATAGGTATTAAGTATTATACAATTGTTAAAATTAAGAAAGAAGTAGTTTTGAAATAAGGTTTATTATTCATTCTTTTCATTATTAATTAAACAAACCACCAGCAAATCGTCTTTCATTATTTGCCTCTTCTGTCAAAAAAGTGGGAGCGATGTTGCCGTATTTCAAATAAGTCCAGTGTCGCATAATGTCAAATATAATATTTTCATTGGATTTTATGACGAACATTTTAAAATAAAAAAACATCCGGCGCAGTGGAGCACTACATATTTTCGGTGCTCCTGCTCCGAGATTTGCTTCAACGCTTTGATAATATTGCTTTCAGTGAATTGAATTTTGCACTTCTTGTGGGTTTATTCTATACTTATCGACCGCGTGATAAAGTGATAAATATTAATTAAGGGTAGATTTGTATAAAAGTATTAGCACTTGTTGTAACAATTGCAATAAGTTGTTTGTAATTGTTACAATTGGTAACAGCAGAAAGAGAGGTGCTGTTAAAATATAACATTTATTGCAACAATTACAAACAATTTATTGTAATTTTTACAAGTGTTAATACTTTTATACAAACCTACCCTTAATTTTATAATATTTTACACTTTATCACTTTAGCATTATGGTTGAAAGTAGAGCTCCCATTTTTTTTATACAACCGTTTATGAAAAAAATGGGTGTTAGGTACCTACTTTAAAGTACCGACAGGCAATTTGAACCACTCTTTTTCTGTAAGCATATCTATGTTTAGATACGTATAAGTTGAAGGCAAATGTGAGTCATAAATGGGTAAAAATGACACTTACTACATATTAGTTTATTCATAAACACTCGAACAACTAATAGATAAAGGCCTCCCCCAGCTCCCTCCACTCTTCACGGTGTCTAGCTCTTGGTACATGCACATGATAGACGTATGTGCTACATACATGGTATCATTACAACAGCAACAAGACAACATTATTTAGGCGACAACAGGAAGTCGCTCGTGTCGCGTATAGAATATTTCTCAGTGTTGTCATTTTTTGAGAAAACAAATTCGGCGAAATTAGGTTTTTAATTTATATCAATTCTATTCTCAGTAAGTAATTAATTTATAAGTATAATTATTGTTCGATAAGTATCAATAGAAAAATTATTTCAAATAATTTCACCTCATTACTATTATATTAGGTTAATTAATACAGCGTAATTATTGAATTTGGAAGGAAATCTATCATTGAACCCACATTAACTGATAATATTGCTGCAGGTATTTATGAATTAAATAATTAGGAGAAAACAAATTATGATTAAATAAGTAGAAGTGAAAGATATAACATATTCAATATTATATTGATGACCTAATCACATTTTTTTTATAATTTACAAATGACGTCTTTTATATCGTATTTTTAGTAAAATTGTTGTAGAAACACATACCTACTGTGAAAATAATTTTCTATAAATTAAATTATATCCACCTAACATAATAAATTTTAAAACAATATGTACCCACTTATCGGTTTAAAAATACAAGGACAACTAATTAACTAACCGTAAATACAAATAAGATTAAAATAATTGATAACATCATATGTAAGGTCATCAACACAACTTTTAAAAGTACATTTCGAAGGAAACGACATTAAAAATTGATTAAACCCATCATCATGTGAGGTATTCTACACCAGACATATTGGCTTCATCATCACTCGATACTAATTCACTTTCACTACTGCTATCAAAATCGACACTAAAAACTAAACTTTGGTCACTCATAGTCTCACAACATCTATCTTTTACCATATAATCCTCTTCCAAATGTATTGTGTGTTCACATTGTTTTTTCCAATAGTCAGGTGTAATCGTTCCAAAAGCATCTTCTGTTACCTCTGCATGTCGGCTGCTCGGCAATCAACATTATTATTTGCAATTCTTCTTTTCACAAGTGACCACATAAATTCTATTGGGTTAAGATCACAGTGGTATGGTGGTAGACGAACTACTGTTGAGCCTTTTTCTTTGTTTAGCTCGTCGAATAAATACTTTGGTGGTGGTTTATTTCTATCAATTATTTCTTATAATTTAGTTTTAACCATATTTTCTTCGAACATAATATTAATTTCTTTCAGTCATTCTTTCATAACGCTTTTTTTATTTGCCATATGTGGCGGTTTATTTATTTTAACGCTATGGTAAGGGGCATTATCGATAACTATTATAGAATTTGTGGGAATGTTTGGAATAAGGCGTGTTTCCACCCATTGTTTAAAATTAGTTGTATTCATATCGTCATGGTAGTCTCCAGATTTTGATTTAGATTTAAATACTACCAATCCATTATTAATAAACCCATTTTCACTCCCAATATGTATTATGCATAATCGAGGACCAGCGGATTCTGGTTTCAAAACTCCTCTAATATCATCACTATGCCAACATTTATTCATAACATAGGATGCGTGCACGTATGTTTCATCTACATAGAACACAGGACGATTTTCACCAAGTCGATTATTTCACATAATGTTGAGATATCTACCTCTCTACGCAACTATGTCGTGTCTCTCTATGATAACATTTCTTTTAGAAAGGCTTTTTTTAAATTTAAACCCTAGCTTATGTAACCATCGCCGTAAAAATTCTTTGCTTCCTTGAAAGACCATGCACTCTCTTAAAGAAACTAGTAAGGTTCACAGCATCGGAACTTGTTTGCGAAGAGTATAAAACTCCTGCACTTTTTGTCGTATGGTACATAAGTCCATACTGTCCAATCCAATATTATTTTTTCCACGGCGTTTTTTTCCAGGCGTTACGATTTTTAAGAGGAGGCACTTGCCGTAGTCATTTCTTTCTTGATTCTCGAAACTGTCCTTGGGGATATAATTTAAAAGTATCTATATAATTTTAAGCATTTTTGTAAATTTTACATCTCTGTAATAATTGATTTAATTACGATAATGTTTATTCTTGAAAATAGTCTTCTTGCCTATTTATTATTACACTGCCAGTGTACTTAATTGATCATTTATACTTAATTATTATACGTCTAAAAATATTAATAAAACATATTACGATACACACAACTATATAATAAACAAACATAATTCCCAGTATTTGGGGAAATCTTTCTAGTATTACATCACTGAATTTTGACATATCTGACATGGCCGCCACCTGTGATATGGGCTTGTTTAAGTATTGTATGAGCTCACCTTTTAAATGAGACTCTTTTTCTTCTTCACAATACATCAAAAGTTTACTAATAATATTTCGAACATCACTTCGTATTGTTTTAGACATCTTTTGAATATAAAAAGCTTCAAATTACGTAAATAGATAGATGCGTCCAATACGACTGTCAAAAATGTAATGAATAATTTGGGGGCGTTCCTTATTTGAAACCGGAAGTTCGATTGTAGTTCACAGTTTTCCCACGTTGCCAAGATGAAGTTGCCGGACTTTAGTATGATTCGTATTGTATTATGTACATAGATAAGATATAGATTCGCAAGAGTCGAACAAAATTATTCCCGCTAAGCAGCGCCATCTCTGAGCTGTACCTGAACTACTATCGAAAAAGCCCGCCAATTTTGAAAATATATTTTAATTAAAAATTGGATTATAAAATAACATACACTCAATTATTATCGAAGTTATATATTTTTATTTTTCGTATTTATTTCTACAGTCATATTTAAATTGAGTATGTCATAAAGACAAACCCGATATTAAATATAATTGTGGAAATAAGTAAGAAAAATTAAAATATATAATTACATAATAATTAAGTGTATGTTATTTTATAATTCAAAGTCTTCAAGTAAATAATAGCAGTGAAAATAATAAAAGACGATTATTTAAATTACTTCATATATTATATTCTTCACATATATAAATTGGAACATCTCAGACACAAACCTATTGAAAACATATTCATAATATTATGTAGGTATTATACAAATAATATGGATAGTATTTATGTCGGGTTGAACAGGCAAAGAGCTTGTAACTCTTTTGATGCATCAGCTGTAGCGCTTAGTCGAGTCAGGTCCATTTGGATGTGTTGAGAAGATGCATGAACGGCCGCATTCTTGAACTCCTTGTTACTAGAAAAAAATGTAAACAAATAATAACTCACTTCGTAAGAAAGGTGATAATGGTAAATACTAAGAGAAGAAAAAGCGAGACTCGAAAACGCAAGTACTAAACGATTAAAGAATACGTATAAACTATTCGCCGGTACGTACGTATTACATTAAATAAAATGCACAAATTAATGATGCATTCGCTAAACCGTAGACATTATAAAAAAGGCCATCTTTACCTATCTTAATGTTTTTGAAATTCCACAGCTTAGTGGCCAAAACCGGCCAATGCCGCCCCTCTGAATTGGATCTGACTAAAGGCTGCCCGGACCATTTTCTTGAACTCCTTGTTACTAGAAAAATATGTTAACAAATAATAATAACCCACTTCGTAAGAGAGGTGATCATGGTAAATACTAAGAGAAGAAAAAGCGAGACTTGAAAACGCAAGTACTAAACGATTAAAGAATACGTAAAAACTAATCGCCAGTACGTACGTATTACATTAAATTCTCTTTTCTTTTTCTTTTAACCACGTCCGATCCTAATGGGATCATATGGGCCTCCACAGAGTAGAGGTTTGTATTGACAGATTTTGTTTTTTTACGAGAAATGAATGTCAGCCACTTGCTCAACCTATTAGGTCCATACCCTGACACATACAAATTGAAAAACAATATGTGTACTTGCCAGACCCAGGATTCGAACCTGGGACCCATGGCGTTATAGTCCAACGCTTAAGCCACGCAGCCACCGTGGGCGTTAAGTTAAATAAAATGTACAAATTAATAATTCTATCGCTAAAACGTAGACATTATAAAAAAGGCCATCTTTACTTATCTTAATGTTTTTGAAATTCCACAGCTTAGTGTTGAATGAATTCTGCATACTCTCATTTACTCCTATTATACTCTGGTTTGCCTAAGAGTTTAAGTTTTCTATTCGCGATTAAACGGATCCATTGCCGTCGTTGATGATCTGCCTTCGGTAGGATGTAACAAGGCACACCCTTCACCTCACAGCCAGGCACCCAACAACTTCGAGGCATCTGAAATTTTTGGAATGACAATAGGATCATCATGTAGGTAACCTATAATTGGTTTGAAGTACACTTTTCATGGACTATTTTTTTATGACATAACATAACGAATAAAAGAGAATGATTACATAATTTATTAACATGCTTCAAACGACAGTTACGTGTGATAACTCAATGATTTTTTTTGGTTTAGTGAACTCTAATGCTTGATTGATTTCTTAATATTAAGATAACAATTACTGGCTATCGTTTTTATATCAGGACAAATTAATGCATATAAGACGATGTTTCGTATTTGTAAGAATAGAATATCAGTCTGGAAGTCTATTGGTTTATATTCGTAAAATTATTACAATAGTCAGTAGGTATGCCAAATGGTTTGTCATGTAAGTATAATAAACACAATGCCAAAATACATACCGATATAATATTAATTCAGGGCAGTCGAATACTATAATCACAGATAGGTAACTATAATAACACAATGTAATTGATTGTATTGATAAGTAATATGTAGATATTATAAGATTTTTTAGAGCTGAAATAGTGAAAACGTATCGTATCTTTGAGTGAAATGACAGTTTGACGTTTGACAGTTATTTTTAAATAACTTCAGTTGCCAGAGTATGGCATTTGCAAGGACTTCGTACTAATCAAATCCGTTAATTTGATTGGCTTTCACTAATCTGAGCATCGTACTAGCAAATCATAGGGATGGGCGAAATTAGAGATGGGCGAACGATTTTTTGTTAATTTACGGCCGTCATACAGCCATCTATGAGTTGTACGTGGTACTATAGGCTGATTAGCGTGTATAATTTTTGTATGGCTCTTTCGCCATTATGTATGACTCGATATTTCATGCACCCTATATATATTTTCAACAATAAAAATTTAAAAAAAAAGTACTTAACATATGATAAAACAATAAAAATAACACAAAATTAGAATGACAATTTCAACAGTCGAAAAACACCGCCAACTTCCTTTTGACAGATGATTTTTGCGAAATCAATGATTCCAATCTTCAAAATAATATTAGTTTATGGTTGATTAAATTGTTCTTTATTGTAAAGTTGAGAAAAAAAATATTCTGTGACACTTAAGAATAGTATATGTTTATTATGATGTCGGTACTTTTAAGTACCGTCAGTCCACAAAGGGTTAAAAAGTTTGGGGATCTCTCCTATTTTTAGACTCGTAGAAAATAACTCCTAGTTCCCTTGGTTTTGCCGCAAAACTTTCATAAAATTACTTTCGTAAAACAGCAAGCTCCAACTTCTGGTTGTCTAAAAGCTTTTAGAAAATATTTGTTTTGAAGTAAGTCTGAAGTACCGACGTCAGAAATAAAAGGTAAGACGCTGTCGAATGCCAAAATTTTGAAAATATTTAGAATAAAGCTAAGCAGCAGCGTTTTTCTTGGATGCAAATGACGCAACTGAAGCGTTTAAAAACATTAATAGAGGGCCTCCAAACAATTTCCACTAGCCAATAATTAATGTCATCGACTAGACATAACATTATTAAACTATTCGAAAATCAATTATTCACTTTAGCGAATACTTTGCACGATTCGCCGTTCGCGGGAATTTGGTTCGTTGTTCGCTTTAACATGTAAGTATACGTTTTACTGCTCGCCGTGACATTAAAATAAAATTCTGTGCACAAAATTCGAGTGTAACGCAGAATGTTACCATTACTATTTTGTTATAATTTTTCACATCATCGCGACGAGCACGCTAGCCTAGCGGTCTAAGGTTCTAGTCCGATCACCGAAATTTACAGAATTTACAAAAACAGTTAAAAAAAACTTTTAACTCGGAGCGGAGCTGGAGCAAGTATTATGTCTCGGAGCGGAGCTGGAGCGGTGCAACTCAAGAAAAGGTCCGCTCCAATTCTCTGGTTTATATTTTATACTATTTTGGAAGTCATTAATTCTTTGAAATATCATGTTTATGTTAATAAAACATTAACTGTGCGATAATAGTATTACTATCATATTTTAGTTATGTCAAAATTATTTCACACATTTTATAGGCTAAAATTCCTTGGGCTAAACGATAGAAACTGTTTTCGCGGGCAGTGAAGTAAGTCATCACTTCCTGTTGCCCAAGTATATTATATTATAGCTCTTATCTATTTGACTATTTGCTGCTCGTGCGCTACGATCGGATTACAGAAATCGACCGCAGGCATTGATTGACGTTACCTGGAATTTTGATGGTGACCGCCGTGGTGTATGGACGGAGATTATTGAAATGCGCGTTATGACAATAATTACGTAAATTTAGTATGAAATTTCATAATATTATGCAATTTTTATGTCATAAATGGATTTTTATGTAGTCTGGTTGATGAATTTGCCTGAGATAGGTGGTTAGGTCGTACTTAGATCCTAATGAGGTGCTTTTGACAAGTTGATACCTACTTTGCGTGGTATCGGTAGTAATACCAAATGAGTAGTCATAACTCACATATTCCAAAAACTGAGCGTTGAGAAAATCGCAAAAAACCACCAGAAAGAACTCCCTTGAATATTAATGAGTACCTAAGTCGATTTACATTATTTAAAAAATATATATATAGTAATACCTACTCTTCATAGATCTTCAGAGAAATGGAAATTCGGAAGACCATACTCCCGAAATTACATCCTGGGAAGTAACCCATGCTTTAAATTACATGAAAAGTGGAAAAGCCCCCGGGGAAGACGGTTTAACGATAGATATCCTCAAAAAAGCAGGAAAGGATGCAAATGAAGTACTTGCACAATTGTTCACAGCCTGCATATGCAAAGAGGATGTCCCAGAGGTATGGAAAAATGCCAGCATTGTCATTCTTCACAAAAAAGGTGACAGAGAAGACCTAGCAAATTATCGTCCAATAAGTCTACTCCCTATTCTCTACAAGACGTTCACAAAAATTCTCTCAAACCGTCTGCAAAATGTACTAGACGAGAACCAACCGAGAGAACAAGCCGGATTTAGAGGAGGATACAGCACTATGGACCATATCCAAGTCGTCAGAGAAATCATAGAGCGGTACCAGGAATACAAACTGCCACTATGCATGGGTTTTATAGACTATGAGAAGGCGTTTGATTCGATAAAGAAATGTTCAATACTCGACGCACTCAGAAAACAAGGAATCCCTGGACGCTATATAAATATTTTCAATAATATATACAGTAGCGCAACAGCATCTGTAAATCTCCATAAACCATCGCGCAGATTTCCTATCAGCAAAGGAGTCCGACAAGGTGATACAATCTCACCTAAACTATTTACAGCTACCCTTGAAGACTTATTCAGGCAACTTGACTGGAATGACAAAGGGATCCCCATAAATGGAGAATACCTGAGTCATCTGCGCTTTGCCGATGACATAGTAATTTTCTCGCAAGACTCAGAAGACCTCCAAAGCAGAATGCAGGAACTCGCTGAAGTAAGCAACAAAGTAGGTTTGAAAATAAATGTAACAAAGACGAAAGTCATGTTCAACTGCTTTGCAGGCCAAAAAGAGATCCTCATCAATGGCACTCAGCTCGAACAGGTGAAAAGCTACATCTATCTGGGACAACAAGTATCTATAGATGGATGTATATTTGATGAAATTGTTCGCAGAGTAAAGCTAGGCTGGAGTGCTTTTGGCCGCCTGAATAATGTCTTCAAAAGTGACCTTCCACTGTGCCTAAAGCGCAAAGTGTTCAACCAGTGTGTGCTTCCCGTGATGACATATGCGTGTGAAACATGGACCCTAAGTAAAAGAGAGATCCAGAAACTTAGAGTAGCACAACGTGGTATGGAGAGGTGCATGCTGGGCATAACGCGAAAGGACAAAAAGAGGAATGAGTGGATAAGGAAGCAGACAAGGGTTTGCGATGTAATAGAGTTTATTAAAAGCCTTAAATGGAGATGGGCTGGACACATAGCTCGAAGAAGAGACAATCGTTGGACAAATCTAGTCATCCAGTGGTATCCAAGAAGTACAAAACGTCCACAAGGTAGACCTAGAGGCCGCTGGATCGATGAAATGATAAAGTTCTGCGGAAGTACGTGGCAACGCAATGCACAGGACCGAGAGAAGTGGAAGCAACTTGAAGAGGCCTTCATCCAGCAGTGGATAGATTCAGGCTGATGATGATGATGATGAATACCTACTCCTAAGGCTGCGACACAGTGCACTATGATAAATAGAGCTTTTTGTTTGGTTAGATTAGGTTAGGTTATTAGGTATCATCGAAAAATGTGAGTGATGACACCAACAGTCAACTTTTTGTTTCGTCAACAGGTTTAAAGTGACTTTTGATACCCAACTATTTTTATTTATATAGATTGATGCCTTTAAAATCACTAGGTACCTAAGTATATTAAACTAAAAATGACTTCTTCTTATTGTGCCATCCTCTAGCGAACGTCGGCTACCATCAAGGCGATCTTGGATTTGTCGTCTGCTACCCGGACCAGTTGAGATGTGTGGATGTCCAATTTAAGTCATTTTACAACGTTTTTATTAGCTCGTATTCTTATTTTTCCGGAGGTTGTTTGTCCGGTACAAATCTTGCAATCGATTTTTAACTAACTTCCCGACTAACTAGACTAACTTGAAACTTTTAGAATATATCAGAACACGATGCCAATGCATTTTTTTATACTTTTCGCCATCTTTAAGTAGAATTTGATTCATTTTGAGTTAATTCTGTTTTGTATGAAAAGTTATTTTGAAAGAAGTCCGTAATCCAATCCACTATCATTGGTTAATAAGTGGGTGGTCCTAGCAACCAAATTATTAATATATATGTGCGTTACTATAGAAATCAAAATGACAATAATTCAGTATTCTATATTTGTTTGTTTGTTTTTTACTTTTCAAGTTTGAGTATATTGAGCATAATAATTCAACAGAAAATTTAAAAACGTTGTATATAAAAAGTTCTCTAAATTTTGTAATTATTTGCTTTAAGTAAGCCATAGCAAAGATGCTTAAGTCCAACATACGGAGTTTTAGTCCGAACGCGAGTGAGTATTTTAACTAGATTAGATTAACTATGCTAAAATTGCTCTGAAAAATATTGAACATGTGACTTCCAGACTTTCAGCTCTAAGGTACAGGATTTATACCAACGTCTCGCAAGTAGAGTAGATAATAATACAAAATATTTTTTTGAATAATATACTTATTAGGTACATAATTTTCATCGTAGAGCCGGGAGTGCAAAGCTTCATACTCCTTGCATCTAGGAAATATATCCCCGACCTTGGAACGTGCCGACTGCCGAGTGAAGTTAACATAACGTCGCTATAGGATTTGTTTCCCGAATATCCATTTTTGTCGAAATCGACATTTTAATGCAGTTCAATTTCTTTTATCAAACTCTACCGAAATCATTCATAAAAACAATATATTTTTATCTAGGAACAGAGATATTTTTTTAAAAAACCCGAATACGCCATGTTAAGTTACAATTACTCCGTGGTGTTCTCCCGAATGTCCAACTATTCGTACCTGAATATCCAAGTTAATTTCGGTCGAAATATATCTGTGGCTGAGTGTTTATTTCCCGAATATGACTTTAGCCAATCAAACCGCGCTCACGCCGTGCATCTCGCTCCCACATTCACGCTGTCTTGCTCTAAAACAATCACGCCCACTTTCATATTTTTCGGCCGTCTGGAGACTTCTTTCAAATTTCGTCTTATTGATATTGTTTTTAACGTTACTATTGTTTTAATAGTGAATTCATCAAATTTGAAGAGATCATTCATAGCTGATACATCACCAGTTCACCCTGAACTTACAGTAGAGTTGTGGAAGTGAGTATTTTAACCTAAATAACTGCATTTTGTTTTGATAAATGACACAAAATCCCAACGGTTATATGAATTCTACAGTATGACCCGGCTACTACTATGACGTAAAAAATAATTATTATCTCAAATTATTATTAATCAAATATTGTTTGTCTTTATTTTACTTTTAATCTAGGTATTTCTATGAAAATAAAGGCGATGCTATTATTTATTTTTGAATGCGCTGATAGTTAATTTAATTTAATATGTATGTTAGTAACTATTTATTTAGTGGATATTATATACTTAGGATATTGGTACCTACCTAATATTAGCAGCCAATGGTAATTAATTTATACATGCTATTATTTTGTGTTGTTATTCCTTACAAGAGTAAATATATAATATTTATTTGGTGGTTTGTAATAAGTTTAATTGCCAATTATAGAAATATATAGATATAATAATATACAGATA
Source organism: Rhyacophila brunnea (assembly GCF_057557595.1). Taxonomy (NCBI): domain Eukaryota; kingdom Metazoa; phylum Arthropoda; class Insecta; order Trichoptera; family Rhyacophilidae; genus Rhyacophila; species Rhyacophila brunnea. The sequence goes on from NW_028233361.1 coordinate 1,295,968, forward strand.
TATATAAATATATATATTTTTTTTTTTGAAAAAGTATTAATATAAAATTGTTAGCAAGTACGAGTAAGTACCTACCATCATAAAATATTGGAGAACTGACCATGACGGCGGTTAGTAATTGAAGTAGTATAAAGATATATATAAATAGATTTTTTTTTTTTGGAAAAAATATTAATATAAAATTGTTAGCAAGTACGAGTAAGTACCTACTATCATAAAATATTGGAGAAATGACCATGACGGCGGTTAGTAATTGAAGTAGTATAAAGATATATATAAATAGATTTTTTTTTTTTGGAAAAAGTATTAATATAAAATTGTTAGCAAGTACGAGTAAGTACCTACCATCATAAAATATTGGAGAAATGACCGTGACGGCGGTTAGTAATTGAAGTAGTACCGTATAATATATTTTCTCAGAAGTGATTTTAAAAAATTATGTAAGTATGTTCAATTATTAGAATGGTACATTCTTAAATCTTGTGAATTATTCGTTCAAAAAAAAAAATAGTTAATTACAAAAAACTATTTTATTACTTAATCCGAAAAAAACCGAAAAAGCGATTGCCGCATGTTATTATTACATACGAACTTGGGTAATTACGATCATTAAGTATTTAAATAGTAGAGGTAATTATTAACAATTATCATGTAAATAAATATAACATTTGAGGTGCGTACTTTTTGACCACTCAGTAATCTGTGGGCCGTGCAGCAATACGCTACGGTCTTAAATCCCGAACGTCCATGTTTTGTCCCGAATATCCATTAATCTGAGAGAGCGCTAAAAATTACCCGAATATCCACAGTGAGTACTTGTAAATAAAACGTATTTTCTGTGCATTTAATGATTTATACCAGTATATTATTCTTGGAATCTATTCTTAGATAATGTTGCAATCTTACAGTATAGAAAGAATGATTGATACATCTACTGATATTAAAATATACGACAATGAAATTTGTTTTTCGTCTCCTGTAAAATTGACATTTGGTCTATTCGGGAAACAAATCCTATAGCGACGATAATACGGCAAAACGGTACGGTAATCTTTGTCAAAGCCGTTTGAGAGGATTATATAAATTTACCGCTGCACCGCGGCCTCAAAAAGATGCACCGTCAATTCAACACTGAGGAAAATATTATGATATTGTTAAAATGAAAGGCAGTTCCGAATACACTCCTAACAGCCGGAACCGAGAGGGGTGGCGATTCGAAAATCGCCGAGGCCAGAGCGGTGGTTCCCGCCAAATAATGATTCGAGATTAGTTTGTTGCAAAGGTTAAGATAATCCTATACAAATGTAAATATACCAAAATAAAACACGTTCCATCGATTTCAGTGATCTGAAGTGCCGGTCAATTAAAAAATAAACCACCTCTACTTACTCAATATTAGGGAATCCAATCCCGAGCCAAAATTCTGATCTCGGGATTTCGGGATTACAATTTGACAATCCCGGGATCCCGGGACTGGTCCCGGAATTGGAATTTTTGTATTGTTAATATAAAATTTTTATATTTACAAATAACATTGATAAAATCGGTCAAAAATAAACCTAGTATAATTTATACTATTTAAGACATTTATTGTTAATATTGTATACGTTCAATCTTGGAAATACACAAGTTTAATGGAGTAAATAATATTTTTATATAAATTATAATGTGAATTTAATATGAGATTGCTGTTTCTGATAATAAAGACATAATGAATGGATTAGCGAGATATAGTAAATAATAGTAATAGTAATAGTAAAGCAAATAATCATGTCGTACTTGTGGCCTTTCCGCTTCATAAATCTAATTAGTCAGCCAAATATGAAACTGCCGTAAAACGTATGATATCATGGTAGAATTACTTTGTTAAAAGTGCGAAGCATTGTTTTTTCCAATCTTTCTCATTTTTAATAATTCATGTTAACAAATAAAATGAATCGGCAACCTACACATGGGTATAAATCAAACTTTATTCAAACTCAGTTTATTTCTAATGTGGTTATTTTTTATTAAAAGTATTTTTTCTGTTTTATTTTCGATTTTATTTTATTTTCCATAAAAATTGATAAAAAAATCAATCCTGAAATCCCGGGATTATGTTTATCAATCCCGGGATTCATAGGTATCGAGAATAGCTCGGGATCCCGGGATTGGAATCCCTACTCAATATGGAAACTTGGTACCTAACAATTTCTCAAAGCAGGTATGTAGGTTAGTACTCACATTGAACTCTCTCTAAAGAAAAATAATTTTCTTTCCTATAAATTATAAGTACCTACTTGTTTGTAATAATATTATAATATTATGTTCTATGACACTATGTAACAAAACAACATATCCACTCGGTCATAACTATAGGTACACCGTTTGTTTCAATTTGTTTCCCATTGCCTCAAAAGCCTTCTTCCTTGTAGTATGTTTTTTTTATCTATTTTTTCTTATTGACCTAAACGCCCGAGAATGCGATGCTAACAATATTAATAATTTTTTTTTAGGTAAGTATACCTATAGTTTTTCAAATCAGTGTCAACTAAAGAAGGAAGCATTGACTGCATTCAATCACTGTATCCTGTATCTGTAGACTATTGATAAGTTATTGTTCGATACATAATCTATTATATACTTATTTTAGGTATTAAATTCTAATAAAGCCAGTTTAAATATAAATAGGTGTTTATATAAAGTTGATCCCGCCGTTCAATAATACTATTAAAGTTACTGTAATCTCGGTTCATGGACTATAATCTATCTATCTATAGCTATTATACATATTACACAATCACTGCTGGCCTTTTAATTATCACATTTAAATAACATGTTAATTACATCTAATGGCCAACTACTCCAAATGCGCCAGTCGCGGTATTAGCACTAAATGAGTTAACTCATTTCAAATTTCAAGGACGCATCTTTTTCAAACCAAGCCCACAAAATATTATCATAATATTATTATGTTGTGAAGCATGTACAAAGACAGCATGCGTGAGAGATAAACACAAGTTTCAGTGACTGCCTTCTACAATACGTAGTGTCAGTATTGCCATTTTTCCCACCAAATTATAGTACCTACGCGATATAAGAAACTATAGTACCATTAGTACCTACCTATTTCGGAAATAAACTATAGCACGTGTTGTCTTGGGTGGAAAATGTTAGGTTTTGTTTTGTTTCTCAGAAAAAAATAACCGGTAATTTGTAAAATTGAGAGGCACTCTTTTATTTTCCTCTTCCGGTCAAAATATATTTACAGGCGAATTTGAGGAATTAAGATTTTTTCTCGGCTGCTTTTCCTCTATCACGAAATTATAGTAGGTACCTACTTCGCACCAAATTATAATAAAAAATATCGAAATTGTAGCCTAGGTAGGTACTTTTATTAATTCTTATTAATAATAATTATTAATTCTAATACCGTTATTATTATTATTATTATTATTCCATGTCCGTATGTCCATATGGGCCTCCACAGAGTGGAGGTTTGTATTAACAGATTTTATTTTTACGAGAAATGGATGTCAGCCACTTGCTCAACCTATTAGGTCCATACCCTGACACATACAAATTGAAAAACAATATGTGTACTTGCCAGACCCAGGATTCGAACCTGGGACCCACGGCTTTATAGTCCAACGCTTATGCCGCGCGGCCACCCTGTCTACGTACTTAGTTTTTCCGTTCATTTCATGAATTCATCACAGTGCATGCGTCATCTGCGCATTTCGTGCCTCAGGCCGGTAATGGCCGTTATTCGTGATGAAAGTACAAGCACAGGCAGATCCGACAGACTTGGAAACACTCCTGTAACTTCGTATTTTTTCAGATTGTTCGTTGGGTTACTAGTCTATGGTATTCACAATATTTATTTTAGTCTACCTCTGTACTGTAAGTTTATTGTAATTGTTGATCAGATTGGATAGTTGGATAATTATTTACGAATTGCCTAAAAAGAATATACAAATAAATTAAAAATATATGATGCATACTAACACACCCTCAATAGCACGACACAAATCCGGCTAACTCACTTCTTAGTGCACGTACCATAGGGTGGTTATAAATGCTTATTGTTTATAGTAAATGGATATAACGTAAATTAAAATCTTGAAGAAAATATTAAAAATTTGTTTATTTATTTATTTTCTTTTAAACACGGTTCTTTTATCATTTCAAACATTACAGGGTTACTACATTTAATTTTTATTAACTCTATATAAAACAGATTATTTATTTAGGAACTTATTTTTTGATATTCAATTGATAATTTTTATTTATTTGGCACGCCATAAAGGAGCGTGGGTTTTATACTATATTCCTAGAGGAGCCGAATCGAACTGCATTACTATCTTATAAGAAGGACAGAATCGAACTCCCGCACTACTCATTTCGGGAGAGGATTTTTTTAAGCCTCCCTCCCCCCTCCTCAGAGGCACCACCTTATTAGCAGTGCGTCGCGCGTTATTACTTAACATTTAATTTGTTATAAAATCATATTCTAATCTATAAACTAGACAAAATTATTCAAAACATAATTACGGAAGAAAGCTACGCAGAAAGTTAAGTATTTAAGAAGTTTTTAAAATTTACAAATTATAAAAACATCGCAAAGAAAAAAATGGATAGGGAATTCCCAGCCGATTCGTTCAAATCGTATCGGTATAACAGTACACACATACTATCAAAATAATCTTCCGACTCACGCATATGCAGTATACAGTGATTTATAGGATAAGGCAGTGCAGTACGTGTATTATTTTAAATTATAAAATGAAGCTACTGAATTTAATTATACAAAACAAAACTACTGAGTTTAATAGTAACTCTCTGCGGTAATTATGCTATACATGTTACTATATTTTAATCCTCGCTTACATTTATTTATCTCAATTCTCATTTACTCCGGCATTCATCTCCTTTATAGTATAACAATTTTACATCTTCCTCACATACCAGTATACATATTTATTATTAAGATATTTCTTTATTTAAAACTTACGTGCTAGGTACATACCATATTATTGGAAAACATAATTAAACAATTTAAATATTTTCTTAATCTATTGACTCCATTCGTCACCTCGCATACTTGTTTCAATTTACCAAATTCTTCCCACCTAGTGTACACCAGTGCATACACAGGGCGAGGACTTAAACTGAAATAGAAAAATAGATTGACGATTTTCCAAGGGATTTTAGTTACGAGTTTTATAAAGCCGCCGGGGTAAAGATTAGGTGACAATGTTTGGGCCATCAAATATATATTATATTATCATAGACATTTAAACGGTATTTTCTGTTGGTGTTAATACGTAACACAGTTTTGCCCAAAAAGTAGGGAGGTACGACATGGCAGTACTAGGTGTAAAAATCGAACACCATTTGGAAAATGCTACTATACAGCGTCACACTGCCTTTAACTTTAGTGATAGGAAGGGGGGCCACCCACGATCCTAGTCTGGGGGCCCGCTTCAGGGTGTGGGGGCCCTGGCACTCCCCAAACATGAAAATTATCAGAATGATTTTAATCATTGAAATTGAAAGCCAATAAACTATACCTTTGGCTTAGTCAAATAAAAACACGGCAAAAAATGATTTGTTATTCTCCAGCACCTTTTTAGAAATATTTATTAGCTTTTACGAGTAACACAAAAATTTCGAAACACTAATGTCGGGTTTTTTTAGAAACCCAATCCTTAATGGAACTGTCAAAAAAATCTCGGTGTCCACCTTAATTCCGGAGTGGTCTAAGTCATGCCTGGCGAGGGCTGACAGGGCTCTAGCCTGGGGGTCCAGCGTGCCGGAACTGAACCTGAGCTACGCGAAAATTACAATTTCAGACATGGTGAAAAACGAATGGAACTCACGATACATAAACTCATCGACAGGGGAGTTGACCCGAAAGTTTTTACCTTCAATTTTAGCAGCACGAGACGTCAGGGTGCATAAGGGACTGTGTTTTGAGATGACTCAGATTCTTACAGGTCACGGAGTCATGCGAGCATACCTGCACCGGTTTAAAATAACATCTGATGGAAAGTGTCCATGCGACGACGGAAGCGACCAGGACGTCTTACATTTACTCCTAGATTGTCAAATCTTTAGCAAGGAGCGGCACAACCTGAACTTTTTATTACAGATGGCAGATGCGGACATTCGAGACCTTCCGGGGACCATGGCAAACGAGGCCGGAAGAGATGCCCTTTTTAATTTCTGTATTGATGTAATAAAAAGAATAAAAATAATAAATGGTGACATGTAAAGATGATTCATGCCTTTCAGATCCAGTGACTGCAATCATATAAGATAGGATAAGTATATACTTAGAACATTAGTCCAATGCGACATTTCTTTTAGCACGGGAAAAAACTCGACTACAAATCGCAGTCCTCAGTTCCCAATGAATACGACAAAATATTCATCAGAATCACCTCCGCCTTGCGCTACTAAGAATTTTCCAGGGTTTTTGCAAGGCGGTATCATAGGCCCTGGCCGAATTCAAATCAGCAATACCCGATGCGGGTAGAAGAACAGTTTTCAATAAGGCATATTCTCTCAGCCGGCACAATTTTCATTTGACTAGCATCAAGTAGAGTAGTTTGCGTGCCAAAGTCCTTAAGAAACCTCGATAGTAAATGCGAGGTATCCATAAAGGCATCTAGAAAAAAAAAAAAAAAAAAAAAATATTTTCTGATTGTTATGTGTCGATACTTGACTGCTCCATTATGAAAGTAGATGTATTAAAAATCGCCAATAATTCGACGAAAACACAATTTGAAAAACGTTAATGTAGTGTTTCACACTGCCATTAATCTTAGCGGTAGGTATGGGGCTCTCCAAATATCCTAGCTTGAGTGCCCGTTTCAGGATGTGGGAGCCATGGTGTAGGTATGCCGAGTGCGATAGAGAAAAGACCGATAAAAGAGAAATTAGGCTGTGTTGTGTTGAGTAGGTTTGTGTATAAGTTAAATGCACCAATACTTTTTTTGTCCATTTTCAATTAATATTTTGGAACCTCAATATTAAAAAACCAAAAATCGACGATAAACATTAGGCGAAAAGTCACCCACTAGTCGGCGGTGGTGTAAATCAAAAGAACATATTTTTTCAGTGAAATTCGGCATAAATATTGTAGTTCTCTAGACCAAGCGGGTAGCGCAGCCGATAATATTTGAGTAATGTTTTAGCATACTAGGCGCACATCTCCAGCATGGTCGCTGTTAGTCACTTCCAATCCTCCAGTCACTGATGACGCTCAACGTTATGCCTCCAATTTAATAAAAACTATGAGAAACTGTACAAATATACCGCCGTGTATTGTGAAAATATGTAAAAATAATTATATGAAGAAGAAAAAGAGCCTATGGAACTAATTTATATTCTCCACTATGGCCCTCCCCCAATATTAAATCCTGAGTGCGCCACTGGTGGGGGCCATGCATAACAACATCAGTCACTTCCATTGGAATTTGACAGTAACTAGTCGGTAATATTATATTAAATTTAAATCGCTTTAACTTAAGTTGTTGGAATCAGCATAATATCAGTAAGCGAATATTAATTTATATAGGTACCTAAGTATTTATCATTCATGTACCTACCTAATGCAAAGTACAGTGTCTAGACTAGATGGTAGTAAACTAGTTCCAAGACCGAGTTTTTCGTTAGGACACACTCAACTATTATTAATTATGTACTTATTATAAATGTGATTATAGAAATAAGTAAAAAAAAATAACTAATTTAATATTAAGTATTTGTTATGCCGAGTCTTACTGTTTATTTTTAACTTTATTCATTAGTTTTCCAAGTACACTCCGTGATGACGCTGTATTTCTGAGAATAATTTTATTCATTACTTGCGAATCCATTAAACGTGTACCTATTATCTATGACGAAGTGAAAACTTTGATGAACAATGTAGATGGCGAGACGAATGCCTCTGCTTAAGAGGGCTCGCACATCAGAACTCGCCGCATGCGTCTTACGACGAATTCGTCGATGTGACGTCATCGTAAACCAAGAAACAAACGTTATCAAATGGAGCTTCGCAGATTGGCCGTTGCAACTGCAACGCGAGACGATCCGCAGATGCAACATGTCGCATGTCATACAGCCTGCATGTTGGATCTAAATAAAGTCGACTCCGCGCAAGCGCACAGCTGCACAAATGGCCATTTCTCTCCAGACTGTCTCCGCGTTCGGAGCAGCCACGATGGGGCGAATGTCGATATCGCTAGGCAGATGTGTGAGGTTTTATCAAGGAACACCGCCTGCCCGTTCTCGGAAGCTATGATTTATGGCGGTTAGGCACACGAGGCGAGTTGTGATGTGCGAGCCGGCTAAGGCATGCATACAACTTGACAACTATTTGATGTAAATGTGGATGATGAAGTGATTAGATGCAGACTTAGCTATTGGTACGCAAGAACCATAGAACAGATAATAAATAGAATACCGGTAGGCTATATTCAATACGCCGCATCTTGATGCAGGGTTTTGAATGTGTGAGTGTCCTACGAAAATGAAGGACGCATTATGCACATGCAATAGTGTGTGTAATACCCTAACATTAATAAATGAGCGCAAATATTTAATGCATAAGCCGAGAGCAGTTTTCAGTATTCGACGTAAAACGTATTCTTGACACGTGTGTAAGTTTAACCCGGATTCTTCCTTACTCGAGTCGGTTACCTGCTATCGCCTTAGGGTCGTATGCATGAGATTCCCAAAAACCTTATAGGCTATATGCTGCACGTTTGTATGCATGAGTACAAACGTAATTCGTTGTTTAATGTGACGTCATCATGTGTCAGTATATCTGTATAATGGCAATCTTACTATATTTCATTCCCCGATCAATAATTCAAAATTTTGAAATTGTAAATGTGTCTGAAAGTGTGCGAACGGTACCATATAAATTTAATAATAATAAATAAATAATTATTATGAACTTTAAATAATTTATCAGTTATTTTAACACATTTATTTTATAATTCTACTGTATGAAAGGATAAAGTATTGATAGTAAATATTTTCATTTGGTGGCAATACTGAATACATATATATTATTATGACTAACTTCACTACAATTATGTGATGTCAAAACAGAATAAGAATAAATGACAAATCCAAATGGATTTAGATATTAATAATATGTAATGATCTCTGTATAATATTATCATTTATACCAATCACCGTATGACAGCGTTTCCCAACCTTTTTTGGCTCGCGTACCACTTGGTAGTAGGTTACACGCTTAATTGTACCATTTCGTAAAAATAATTGTATTTCGAGAAATTAGATATTCTATTTGCATTATAAATTTTATAGGGTGACTATATATTTCCCAAACTCAATTTATTTAAGTTTAAAAAAAATACCGAAGGTTTTATTTTTTCTGATAAAAATGAGACATTTGAACTTTACATATCACAATGTTTTTTTTTTAAATAAAAGGTGCCAAAGCTCATTTCTTGTCGAAATTCAAAACCAGGACATTTAAAGAAGTTTTTTTTTAACAACTAATTTTTATTAAAAAAAATTACATGGAATTAAATTAAATTATTTGTAAAAAAAAAATTAAATCCGCCGCAGGCAATTTTTTCCAAAAATTACCGATATTAATAGAAAATATATGTACTTATATAAAATTAATTAAACACGGTAAATGTAAAAATTCTTCTGATGAAAACGAGACAATTCAAACTTTCATTTTTACAAATTTACAGCAACGCCGCAGGCAAAATTTTTCTTTTAAATATAATAATATTAATGAAATTGTATTTTAAAATATTTTCACAGATTAGATTAGATTTTTTCTTCAAAATATCAGTAGATTGACAAAAACGTATGAAATTCAACGTTTGTGTTTAGTGAAATGGTGCATATTGACATAATCTCACAAGTGGCTTTTTTAAAAATATGTAAAAAGTGACTTTTATTCATCACGAATATCATAATTTCTTCTTTTCCTGACCAAAATTTCAGTAGATCTACTGAAATTTCAGTAGACATGGCAACACTGAACGCAAGCCGATTCTGCGCATTTTCTAAATACGAATAATCAATAAATTTGCATATCTACCACCCTACCAACGTAGGACGTTCATTATATTATCTACCTCCTGAGGAATCCAGTCGCACACACGAAAAATTGTTTGGGGAGGTACCATTTAGAAAAAAAATACATAATCATTTATTAACTATTGATGATTAAATATTGATTTTGAGATGTGATCGAGAAGTATCGAACCTCGATAAATTAATTTTCCTAAATTCTCATTTCTCGATAAATCATCGATTTAAAAAAATATACTACTTAATAATAGATATAATATAAACACATATATTCTTTATATCTACTACAACAGGCCAAGATGCATTATGATAGTAGTCTAGTGAAACAGTAGTGTATTTAGTAATATAAGTGAAACACCCGTACTCTGTCAAAACATCAGGTCAAACAATTTATAGAGATGAATCCGAGGGATTGGAATTATTTCGTCCTCCATCAAATGTACCAAACTAATCAAATACTCCATGTAGGCCTCGGTCAAGTTGGCATGATCAATTGGGGTGACATGTGGACGGACCCTGGCAAGCAATCTTTGGCCCCTTACAAACCAACCCACCCCGCGCCATACTCGGTCTTAATCAAGCGTATCACGAGAGCCTACGTCTGCTGGGAAGCATCACCAGTTTTTTACACCTAGGAATGTCCCAGGTGCAGATACACAAGTGTTGTGTTGCCACGCACTCAAGTATGCTTTGACTGATTTTATGAAGACTCTCTTTTAAGAAGTGCCCATGGGAGAATGATGCACGGTTAACTAATAAAAAAACAAATGATTCCAATTAAGTTATTGATATAGGTATAGAATGGCTCCCATAAGGGAAGGGCTGACAGAGCTCTAACATTAGACCATGGGTTCACAAACTTTTCCTTCAAAGGGACAATTTTGAAATCAAAAAAAATTGGCGGGCCGCCTTTTCTTTTGTAAATATTTTTTTTTTTTTTAAAAGGCAAAAAATATTTCATTGTATGAACTTATATCTTTAACTAAATAATATACTTACAATATTATTACTCATATTAATATACCTACTAAAAAATAATATTGAAATTTTTTCACCATGTGATTTATGCAATGATTTGTTTAATTTCTCAAATTTTCTGGACCATTCATTGTTGCTAGAGAATACTTAATTAATTTTTTTAATATAGATAATTTTTAATATTCGATATGAAGAAAAACAAATAATACGGAATAAACATAAAAAGTCAGGCAGGACACACTTTGCGAACCCCTGTTTTAGAGCGTTTTTAATAGTCGTATTGGGAGTAGTGCATTTTATTTAAATTGTGATTAAGTATATTTTAAATTAATAACTAAAAAAGATTGTTTTATAATGACGTAATATAATATTATCATCGCTATCAAGTTAAGGTGGATAATATAATAAACGCCCCTCGTATCTACGCCGTAGGGATTAAATGTGAAGAATTCACATAATATAGGTAGTATATAAGGCTATCAAATTCACTTTCACTCCGCAGTTGGTCTATGCCGCAGTTCAAGTTCACCGGTGTGGTGTTATGACGTGTCGTATCAAAATGTTATACTTTTATAACTAGTCATTAAAATCGTGATCCCCGTTTTATTAGATAATTAAGGAAAATCCATAACAAGTTTAGCAATATCTATTATATTATAATGTGTGTTAAAGTTATATATACCTACCACGTGCATTAAAAGTGTGTTTGGGTTACAAAAAATTTATGCGTAATCATTTGTATGTGCACGAAGTTGCATAATTATGAGTGTATGCACAGGTATACAAGCCTACATACCTAGGTATATCGAATATTAATCGGCACCAGCATCCTGAGATCTTACCAAATGGCTCGCGGGGAGAATAATCAAAACATTGGTAAGTACCTGGACTTATGTGTCTAATCTCAAACAAATACTATTTATTATTAATACATTGTTTTTTTTACCGTGTTAGATCCTAAGAAAATCATATCGCACCCCCAGTAAAATACTGTAGTAAGTCAAAATTGGCATTTTGCATGGGAGCCATTAGAAGTTTCAAATATTCTTTGTAAATACAGGAAAAGTCTGAATGTAAAAATTATTACTCATTTTTATGGAAAAACATATACAAACGGAGATTTTTGAATATTTCTGAGTTACGACTGTATTTTATTAGGATATTTGACAATTTCATGTTAAAATTTGAAACAACTCAATACTTTCTATGTAAATTTCCTTACCATCACTCTAATAATTTCAACTAATTTGTTGGGCACTGTAAAGGAAGGTTTTCAAAATATTAAGTTATGGTACAATCTTTAAAGATTTATTGAAAAAAAAAGAAAAATACAACTATTAGTTCAAAACAACAAAAAAATACTTAAATATTTAATTGAATGGGAAAATAAAATTTTTACATACGATTTTTAATTTTTAAACATCACTTGGAAGAGAAGCAAAAAAATCATAATACAATTCACGATGTTTAGCGGTGCAGAGGAAAGCAAATCCTTCTTTTTAATTGTCGTTATTTTTGGCCACTCTTGATATGCTTTGGATATATTGAGACCATCCATTGGTAACGGTTTACCTATTTGCTGTTGTCGAACATTCAATTTCCTACATTCTTCATGATAACTGGGTTTAAAAAAAATAATGTATGGATAGTCTCTGTCTACTTTTATAACTTTAATCTTCTGCCACAAAACTTTTTCTCCATTTTCATCCGTGTTGTAATTTTTACCGATTTCATCTGCTAGTTTTTTTCATGTTGAGAAAATTATTTGTCGTCATGGGTTTAACTATGTATGGTTGTCCTGTTTTCTTACTTGTTTGTACAATGGTAATCATTCGGCTGGGCATAAATATTGGTCCACTTTTTAGAGCCCTAGTCTTCTGCTGCTCAATTGTAGAATGGACGATATCGCCTTCATTTTGTTTATGCCCGGTGACCAAAAACTTATGAGAGATCGTTGTATTTTTTTGTGAATTCCCGGTGGCATATAAATACATTGCAGCAATGTATTTATTTTTATTCTGCCCGGCACAATTGTCACTGTAAAAAATAAAATGCTCATTGTGGTGATATTTTTCACATGCATTGTAATCGAGTACACAGCTACCAATTTTATTGGATCCTCATGCAGCTTGACTCTCGTCCCACATGTATCAGTTTGCAATACTTTCAGTGATATTATAGACTGTACGATTGTACATTGCCAAACTTTCGTTTATAATAGAAAGTTGACACATTTCCGCAAGGAAGCGGTAAAACAGCCTGCAAATCATAATATACAGCTACATTAATGACGCTATTTTGGCCATTAGTTCGGGACTCTGCTACGTCTTTGATCTTTTCATCCCTTGCCTCTTTTTTCCAGGTTGATGTGTCTCATATTTTTCTTGAAGTTGTTTTTTTTTCATCTGTTGGTGAAGAATTATTGTATAGGTCGCATTCAACGCACACATCTTTTTTTAGGCTTAAAAAAGCCAATATTAAATTCGTCATTAAATATGGATGCGTGTAATAGTGTTCTTTTCCAAATGGCATATTGCTGTCAGCTTGTTGTTTTTTGTATAACCGATACATTTCAGCAATTGTTAATTTACCATCTAAATACAATTTAGACGTCTGTGCACGCAAATAATGTTACTCGATCACTGGGAAAGACTAAATGTGAGCTCTTATATCATTTTTTTAATCATCACCAATTTTTTGTGATTTTTGTGATCTCTTTGTTCTGGAATTGGCGTTCCGGAAAGAAGATCTCTTGTTTTTCACGCAGTGGAGCAGTACCTTTCACTCCCCCCAAATGTGTTGATAAAGTATTTTTTGCATACTTCTTGTATTTTACTTCTATTTAATTGTTGATAACAAAAATTGTTGCCTCTGCTGCTTCCAGTTTTTTTTGTTTGAAAACTTTGGAACAATAATATCCATGCAATTAGTGAGAAAATTACGCTGTATCTCAAGATTTTCCTGTAGTAACTCTGTTACTACAGTATTTTTTTGAAAAGTATTGTTTTAGTTTTTTAGAAAGCTTCTTGTAAAATACTGTCGTAACTTAGTTACATCACTATTTTATTATCTATTTAACAGTATTCGGAAAGTAATGTACTGTATTAAGTGCTTTCTCTCCGACACTATTTGAGTTTGAGATACGACAGTATTTTATTAAAATAGCAAAAAAAAATACGAATCCAACCACATGCATAACCCGAAAACGTCAATTTCAGACTTACGACAGTATCTTACTGGGGGTGCGATATGCGCCTTAGTAAGGGAAAGTACCAATGCTATATCGTACCACCTCAATATCTCTAAAACTAGCCAACATTTTTAAAGACTAGTAAAATTCAGCAAAAGGTAACCAAGTTCATAATTGACATGTTATGTTTGAGTTTGTTATTGAGTAATTTCGCTTTTTTGCATACTTCATCTATTTTTTCGGATCTTGCGTAGGTGATTTCGTGGGTGAAGCGGTGAAGGTAAGTCTTTTAATTTTTTCTCAAACAAAGTTTTGCTAACATGTTCATAAGTTTAATATTGAGTCACGGTTAAAATGTTTTCAATATATAGCTTATGTTTTGGTGATATTAATTTTACAAAACTCAGAATTGGATAAATCGGAAAAATCAATCACCCATGATTTGGTAAGTCGTACCGGTACGATTTACCTTACGACAATAAAACCATTAGTTGTTTTGTGACAAACTGTTTCATTTCAGATGACATCGACAAGAAAATACTACTCGTACCAATGGTATTTTGCCAATTATGGCCAAAAATATTTTAGTTTCCTGTTTTTAAATGAAGTTGAACCTAGGTACGATCTATCCTACCAGTTCGGCAAATCGTACCGAAAGCCTTTTTTGAAAACTTGATATTTTAATAATATGTTCCAGTTATTAAAAAGCTTTTTTTTTAATAAAATATCTGAAATTTGATAAACCTTCATTTAAATCCTCTTTCATTTTTCAGACTCTTTTCAATCGATAAATAAAGGAAGTTAAGTACGAAGTGGTACGATATAGCATACCTTCCCGTATCTAGTTGTATTAAAAGATTTTTAGTTTTACAAGAAACACGTCATGTTAGCCACTTGCTCAACCTATTAGAATTAGGTCCGTACTCTAGAACAGTGGTACACAAGCTTTTTGAAAGAAGGGCCAATTTATCTATTTTCTAATTTTTCACGGGCCGCAAGGGATAAAAGTGTTGTAAAATAATGATATATTAAGTATAAGTACTAGATGGGATACTTATACATTTTATGTTTTATTTTTAGTTTAATAGTTAAGTACATAATTTTATCAGCAACTTGAATCACTCTCCACTCCGCATCACGTGCATGTTTGCACGATGGAACTTAGTAGTGAGATTTCTGACACTGCATACTGGCAGCAAGCATTTTGATGTCGGGTTCAATGTTTGTGGTTGCTATCCTCAGTACAGTACTGAGGTTATCATTGTTCAAGCGGCTTCTGTGTTGAGACTTGTTTAGTTTTAATAAAGAAAACGCTTGCTCGCAAATGTAGGTGCTTCCAAAAAGACTTGCACAAAGCGCAGCCATATTACGTAGGGTGGGAAAGTGCTCTTCAGGATGATATTTGTAAAAATTCTGCAGATCGCCTTCCTGATATTTCTATCTCATTAATCGTTGTTCTGCAAATCGATCAACTCTAGTTGCAATGATCAGCCTCATTGATGGATACTGAGAAGGGGTTGGCAAATGTCTTAAACAAGTATCGGTTACGATTAAAATCACAAATTCTCCTTTCAAGAAATTCTTCAATTCGGATGATGTGGTTATCATACTTCTGGCTGGAATCAATGCCATGTGAGGAAAACATTTCTTTGCAGTGCGGAAAGTGGCACAATTTATTTTCTTTCAGCTGTAGATCAAACAATTTAAGTTTTTCCTGGAAGGCTGATACATTGTTTGCCAAGTCTGAAATAGATATAATGATTTTTCTCCTGCAATCGAAGAATGGAATCATTAAGTCGGTCGCAAATTTATACCCGTGAAAATATAATCATATTAAATAGAAATATAATCATATTAAATAATAAATTTACACCCACGGTGGCCGCGCGGCTTAAGCGTTGGACTATCACGCCGTGGTTCTCAGGTTCGAATCCTGGGTCTGGCAAGTACACATATTGTTTTTCAATTTGTGTGCGAGTCAGGGTATGGACCTATGAGGTTGAGCAAGTGGCTGACATCCATTTCTCGTAAAAAACAAAATCTGTTAATACAAACCTCTACTCTGTGCAGGCACATATGATCCTATTAGGATCGGACATGGTAGGAATGAAAAATAAAAATAAAAAACTAGCATTAGGTTTTCTATCAGTGACGATTCAGATTATATACCGTTGCTACTGCATAATTTTTTCACATATCAAACACAGATTTTTATCATATTCAATGAAAAATTTGGTGATGAAGTACTTGTTATTTTGGGCCGCAACAAAATGCCATTTCGCGCTGCGTTTGTGCACCACTGCTCTAGAATCTAGATCGCAATACACATTGAAAAACAATATGGGATTTTTTGCAATACCCGGGATTCGAACCCGAGTCCCACGACATTATAGGCCAGTACACTACCGCACGGATAACGTGGGCATTGTATACAGTATTCCTACACTATCCTACATACCCACTAATATTTACTATTATGTGAATGTTCATAGTATCTTCAGCTATATATTATTAGTATTATTACATATTAGATTACGTATATCACCTTCAGTTTCCATCGGTACTTCTAACATAATTACTAAAATCCCATAATTTTAAAAATACGTATAAACGCATTAAAAAAAACAACGTGTAATATCAAATTGCTATAACATTCATCAATGCAAAACCAGTTACTTTACTTGTTTACATGTATTCAGGCACCATTCGGTATCATATTTACTATTACCTCACATCACAATATCTATCACGATTAATTGGTGCATGATGAGATAATCACGTGGTCGCGTCTTCTAATTAATGATGTCTGTGTTGAATTTGTTTAGAAATAGCGTAAACTAACTTAAAACAGTTTCTCACTAAATTATTATGAAGAAAGGGGACTACCCGCGTTATAGCAATACCGCCTATGAAATAAACGTCGTACACATCTAACAGTGGGTATTGTTAAATTCTAATTGATTTAAGCTTTACACTGCTCCGTTTGAGTATTTTTTTTATTTTTGCAAACAAGGGTTTCGCCTTTCGGCATTTTCAGTCAATACCCATGCGCACCCACCAATGGTAACGCACTGGATTAGTATCTACAAAACTTAAATCAATTACCTATCTATAATTGAAATTCAAATTCGATCAAGTAGGTACATACCCTCAATTGTCAATTAAATTTTCTAAATATTATTACACTTTCCAACCTAAGAAATTGTCACTTTCTAGTTATTTATATTATCCTATTATTGGAAACTATCATATTTTTTTATTATAAATGCAAATTTAATGCATCATACCAATAAGGTACGTACCAATAATTATAGTAGTGAAAAAATCACGGAAACGCTCACATAAAAACAAAAATCACATAATTATGTATTATGTCTTCGTGGGAAGTCAAACCTGGAAACCTTGCTGTAAGAAACCAGTGCCTCGCGCATTGAACCACTTCTCCTTCTTCTTCTTCGTCCATATCCGCCTCTTAGTTGGAGCATATAGACACCACGCGGCGCTTCTAAGAATCCCTGAAAACGTAGTTGATTTAATTAGTTACTTGGAAAAAATAAAACTATACATTACTTACATTAGATAATATTTGACCGTATGCTAGACAAGGAGGGGGAGGGGTTCATGGGAGGCATTGCAAGTGCCAAGTGGTATACATATCTACAATTAAAGTCACCTTGTGGAATATTCAATCGGCTCGTCGGGTGCCAGGACTGCCAGGTGGAACATAGGGATACAGCGCGGCCCCTCAATATAATCCAAATCGGTCTTCTTGCGTTTCTCCATATCAGACTCCGTAGTGAATCCAGTAGAGTTGAAGAAAAGCAGGCCAGATTAAGATTGATGAAGCATCCGTAGCACGCGTCTTTACCTTATACCTACGTGATAAGTTTTCCTTTCACGTCTCAAACCCTAAATAATATTACTGAAGTGATAAATCCAAAATGAAACAGATCTACTATGCAGCAACCCCACCCGCTGTTGAAAGGCATGTCTTGATATGATCGGGGAATATAATTATCAGGGGTCTCCAAACTTTTTGATCCGAAGGCCGCGTTGCCAGCGCGGTGGGCCAAGTCCTGAGATGACTGAAAAAAGATTTCTATACATCATATTAAAGGATTATTTTGTGTTTTGGCATTGCTTATTTGTGCGAAAAAACACTTTAAAAAAATTGGTAGGAATACTAAAACTGACTATAAATCCGATTTTACTGATAAGCACATTAAATCACTTTTGACAATCGGTACTAATAAATTTGAGCAATAACTGCAAACAATTATTATTGTCAGCGGAAAGGAATAGTTCCACAATTATTCTCATTAGGTAATAAACCCCCATTTATTGTGTAAGTAAATACTACCTACATAATAAGTATTATTATGTTTATTTTTATTTAATATAATTTATTGAGTCCAGTGTTACCGACCCTATGATTAGGATAATAGTGATGGGAAAGACATAGCCGCAACCAATTTGTAATAACAAAAACATTACCAAAGCGAACTGTTACTGTTAAGAAAAATCCTGATCCTTGATGCCAGCTCTTGTTGACGTTGAGATTTTACTGTATATATCCTCGATCCACCAACTTAGTCCAGTCAATCTGTACTTTATGGTTGCAAAAGGTCGGGTAGAAGATTTTTTTTTTAAATTTGTATATATGGTAATGAGTGACAAGAAAACGAATTTTGCCAATTTGGATGACTTCGGCACAACTTTTAGCGGGCAAAAAACCGCAAAATTTTGGGCGTTTTTTTGGTTTTAGCTTATATCTCAAAAACGGTTGGTCGTAGAAAAATATTGTTTTACACAGAATTAAAGCTTATTAAATTTCCTAAAAATATTTATAAAATAAGTTTTTTTCTATCTTTAACTGTAATAAATAGCCGATAACGCAGTTTCCAGTGTTTCCTCAGTTCTACACGCATCATTGTACAGCCTCATAAGTACCTGTTCTCCTACTACAGCTATTTCATCAGTGCTGGTATCTGGATTGTTGAATACTGTGACCACTTCCTTCAACTGAATATTCTTCTCCAAAATATCACACAATTTAATCTTTCCATGGCCAAATAGAGAGGATGTTGTATCACACCCACTGAACGCGTGTGTGAAAAGAACGGTACGTGCATCATATTTAAACGATTTTGTCGAGAACAACACATCTGGTTTACTTCCCTTTCCAGGTTTTCGAAAGAATAAGTTGTCCAAGAATTGTCCTCTTGCCGACATTAGTACAAGAAGGTCAATATCTTCACCTATTATTACTACGCTTTTAAATTCATTTGCTTTTGAAATGGCAGTAGTTACAATTAAAACATCGGCATCCTCTTCTGCCTCGTTCACTTTTATGCCAACCCGTGAGAAATGTATTTTAAGTAGTGTTATCAAGCAATTTATTTGTATTACTTTCGTTGCTCAAAAAAAGTTCCTGGTCCACTTGATTGACAGTGTTTCCTTGAAACATAATTTCAGGGCATGGTTTTAAATTTATACGGCGTAATCTTTCTACAAACTTTGTCCCACTGGATGCAGCATTGGATGGATATCCGTCAAATACAACTTCATTTAGTAACTTATAATGTTTTATCAACTAATCCGAATACATCTTCGCAATGTCATCAAAGCATGAATTTCTGGGCCAAACTACTTTATGTAGGAGCCATCCGACAACCACAATAAACTGATTGTTAATGTTGGTGCTGCGATTCTCAATGCTGGTGAAAGTAGAAATTAGAATGTGGCCCTTTCTTCCGCTCCCACTAACCGTCCTCCCATCCCCACGCACCATCTGAAACATTGCGCCCATTGACAATAAAGACTAGTTTGTAAACCCAATCTAATTAACTAATTAATAAACCCCAAATATTTTTTTTAATAGGTAACTAATATTTTATTATTATATGAGTAGATACCCTAATAATTTCAATTCTTAATAATTTTAATATTACTGACCATATTTTGAGCCAGAAACATATTCTTAAACCAATAAAAGGTAATTATATGATAATTTCAAATAACAATAACAAAATATTTAATATCAATAGCATATTAACTGAAAAAACCCAGCGAAATTAATGAACTTTATCTAACTAGTCACTCCATTACCTGTGGCCCAAATTCCTCGAATGTAATAAGCCCACCATTACCTACCCAACCTATTTATTAAATGTAAAAATAAAATAATAATATTGAAATATAAGGTAATGAACTTTGTTTTTCGTCTCCTGAACATTTCACATATTGTTGATATGGACAATATAATCCTAGAGCGACGATATACTGTTTTCAACAGCAAGTATCTCATAAACGGTCAGAGATAGAAAAAAACGTATTTTATAAACATTTTTGGAAATCTAATAAACTTTAATTTTGTATACAACAATATTTTTGCTACGACCAACCGTTTTTGAGATATAACCGAAAAACCAAAAAAACACCCAAAATTTTGCGTTTTTTTTTGCCCGCCATAAGTTGTGCCAAAGTCATCCGAATTGGCAAAACTCGTTTTCTTGACACTCATTTACCATATGTACAAATTAAAAAAAAATCTTCTTCCCGACCTTTTGCAACCATAAGGTATTTTTCGGTCTAATTTGACGGGACTAACTGCCTGTAACTGCAAATATAAATGTAAATAAGTACCAAATAAATACACAATCCTAATATTAGCATTGCAAATTTCCATGTGGACCGTTGAGGTATTGCATTCGTCAAAGGGATCATAATGGTGTAGGTAATCAATCGCTACATTTACTTCAGTTTCTGAATTATTGAAAGCCATAGTGTATGTATGTTTATTATCCTTCTTTGGTGGTATTTTCGATATTGATTTGTTCAGACGAAATGATACCATCTTCAAAATAATGCCTTTGACGCCAACTCGTTAAGATTCCCCGAGAAAGAAAAAAATACTCAGCGTGCATTCGACGCGGCACTAGGAAATTATCATGAAACTATTACGAAAACACTACAATAATAATATGTAGGTAGATAGGTACCATCTGCCTTTAATAAAAACTGGATGAAAAAATTGAAAAGATTTTTTTTCTTTCTCAGGCCTACGTAGGTAATATTACAATACATGAATAACCTCGATAGAAGATTCAGGAAAATTTTAATTGAATTGTCGGAATACCAATATGATGATTAACTTTTATAATCATATAAAACATGAATATTTAGAACAATCAAGTCTTTTGTTTTGCAGAAAATGTTCTAATGCTAAACACATATTAATTTGCTTTGATTTAATAGGTTTAAATTAATCACCCAGTGACGAGTCTTCGCCACTAATGGAAATTAGTTAATTCATTATTCTTAGAAATTCTTTTACTGAGAAATTACTCTCAGTAAACTTGGTCTTATATTATAACATGCGAACCGTCTAGCAGAATAGATTCAATATTGACATTTCAGTATGTAAATGAAATTCATTTTTCAGTTACATATCTACAATATCTACTTGCAATCGCCTGTAGATGCGTTGGCAAAAAAGAATAACATGAACACACAGGTACAATGATCACCCTTATCGCAATGTTTGTAGATAAGTTTTTTACCACATTTATTGTTTTTCGAATTAATGAAAGTTATAGATGCATGTGCAGACAGTATCCACTAGACGCGGATATCTATGGATAAGGTTAAATTTTCACATGAACAATGTATATTGTCCAATTCACTTATAATGTAGCACTCATTTCTTAAGATCACTTGAGACGGTGCGTCACTGGCCATTTAAAGGTATTTTAATAATTCGAATATTCGATATACAATAAAATAAAACCGTTTCATTTATTTATAATAAGTGTCTATATGTGGAGGAAATATCGCCTGCGAGACTGCTTAGAAAATAAGCTATGGCAATATTCATTTCACTGGGCTTGACATTAATTTCTCCAGTGGTTCTGGTGTCGGTGGAACACAGAGTCGAGGAAAAAATATTTCAGTGTAATCAATTTGTTATAGAGAACAGTTTTTGTGCTCGAGACAACTTTATATTTAGGATTTGTCCATCGCCGCCACGTGTTGTATTGAATTCCAATTAATATTTATTTTAACATTTTTATTTCACGTTCAATTAATTACAGCATTCCAGCCGCTATTTACATTATTTTTCATCAGGAATATTATAGTCTTCTGCGTAGATACTTAGTACCTATTGTCAGTCAGTCACGCACCATCTTCTGATGGTACGTCACTATTTTTTAATCCTAAATAAAACTAGGTATAACATCATTAATTTAGTGAAATGCAATTTCACTTTGTTATCGTGTATACATCATTTCGTTTTTATAAATATTTAACCACCTGAATGGACGGATTGTTTTTTTCTATCCATACCTATAAGTATATTTAAGATCTGTTCTTAATCAATACTTTCGACGCATCATTTAGAGAAGCAGTCGATAAACCATCTCTTATTTCATCAAACAGCATTTTCGGTAGCTCGCGTACATTTGTGATTAACACAATATCTCAGTTAGCCATATTGGTAAAGGACTATCTTCAGCGAGTTTAATAAAGTGCCAAATTGTTTTCGCCGTTCTTTAGTTTTGATTAACATAATAATCTTATAAAATAACTGATTCTTTAGTCGAATATTTTTTATGTGGGTACAAAGTACCTAAGATTTGATATTAAGGTAAGATATTAGCACCAAAAAGGTTGAACATTGATAGGACAACGTTAACATTTATAAATTCAGCCATTATATGTGTGTATTTTACACTACTATCACATCTTATTGGTGAATATACATTGTAATAAATAAAATAAACCACAATATTATGTAAGTGTAATGATTCCACACAATTGAATAATACGCAAAACCAGTTCTGTCCGCTTCAATATGACATTTTCTAATTACATTTTTAAACGGATTGTCTTCATGGAACATTTTCTGAGTCTAGTACATATAGGTGCATAATGTGGATGTAGCTGGACAATTTAAGTACCTAGCTCTCATGATTATTGGATATGGAGACCATTGATTTATTGACTGATGGTTCATCATTTAAAATGTCTTGTATCTGAAAACATCCCTGTATACCAATGTTCAACCGTTATCAATTTTACCAATAATTTTATCATTAAATGCACAGCCATTTAAAAATATTGATCAGATATTCATGCTTATAAATTTTCCTGTAAACACACTTCGCATACAGCGATTTCACAACACGTAATAATTATTCTACCCCAATAATTCAAAATCAGACGATAATAATAAATGTACAATATATAACGATGCTTTGGTCAACGAGTAGGTATGCGATTTCATAACAAAAATCTCCACACGAAAAATCGTTCGACAGGTGTACCTATCTATAGTCTATGGTTCGATACAATATCTTTTACAAAACTATCACAAAGATCATAAAGTTATTGAGCAGTGATCAATACAGCTTCTTCCGTTGGTTGGATGTACCTACGCATAAAATTGACATGACGCGATCACAACAAATCCATCGTTGGAAATTAAAAATTATAATGAAACAGGCAACAGATTTTAACTTGCATAGTGCCAATAATAAATTTCTATCTTTTAAATGAGTTCAAATATTTTTAATTTTCGCATTTGTATTACAGTGGCTAAGTGTGAGGCCTCAGCGCTAGTGTTCGGCGCAGCGTTGAGTATTGTGCGCAACTCAAACGTATAACAGTATAAAATGTATAACCAAAAAAAGACATTGTTTACGAACATTTTCACACACGGACCTACGTTTGAGTTGCGCAAAACGCTCAACGCTGCGCCGAACGCTACCACTGAGAACGTACGTACTTAGATTCTTATGTACAAACCCATTTTACGAGGAAGGGAAATTATTCATTCGATCAACTACCGTGCTCCGGTTCAAAAACACATTGAAAAAACAACATGTGCATGTACAGTAAAGGTGTTGCCTCTTCACCCTATTCAATCGTACAACCATATTGAATGGAAATATTATGTAAGTAAATGAATATAAATTTATGTAGGTATAATTAGTACAAAATATTCAAGAATTTAAATATTATTAGGTAGGTATATAATTGTGCTTTCCATTTTTTGGTATTGTTTTGTATCGTGATTTTTACAAAGGATATATTGTACAATAATATAGGTAAGTAGGTACAATAAAGAGTGCCTCAGACAGAATAGGTATCTACTTATTTTACTCAACTTTATAATGTACCTATGTATTATTAAAATGCTGTTCAACTTAGGTACAGTACAATTGAGTAGAATATTCTTAATATATTATGAAATCAAAAAATTATTCCACATTTTTTAGTCCCATTTCTACACAATAAATAATCCATGAGCAGGGCCTCCAATGTATGGAGATAATAATATCTAGTGGGAATTTATTATATATTCTACCAACTTAATATTACATTTGATGCATACCTACAGCTGACAATAATAAAAGTCGCCATCTACCACCTACTAGAGTAGGTAATTAATTATTACTAAACATAATTCATTCATAACATAACCAGATCATCGACGATAAAATTATTGTAATTCTACTGTACGTAGGTATCTACCACGTAGATACCTAAGATTTATTATTAAGTTTAATTACGCATATTTACACATAATCACAATAAATATACTTATTATAATAGCGCCTGTACACGTGCGTGGATTTACTTGCACCAATAGTGAGTATTTTAAACTATCGTGACAACAACTGTTTACCTACACGTAAAAGTGCTGACTATCTCTCCAATCTCATTCTTCAAGGGTAAAGGCCGGTTCGGATTAGTCGAGTAATTTAGTCGAGTGGCGAGTAATTTAGTAAAATCAATTAGTCGAGTAAATCCATTTTGTTCTATTTTTTCGATCGAGTAGCGATTCCCACCACCTCTCACTAAATACTAAGCAAACCACGAAACAAGTCTGAACATGTTATCTGTAGTCAAGTTCATTAGTTGTCATAGAATTCTTTCCTCCAATTCTTCTAATATAGCCATTATAAATGAAGTTATTAACTTAACTGTTTTTTGAAAACACTTCGAATCAGATTCATCATGCAGGTTCGAATCCTTCTGGGTGTCGTATTTTTATATAAAAAAAGATTTTTTCTATTGATTATGTATTTCTTAGAAGTTTTTTTTTTTAATTATGTGCCTCTTACAAATAGAATGTAAAATTCAAATTCAAAACAAATCTTGTAAATTATACGTTAAATTAACTCATTCACGGACCTGTTAATTACAAATTAATTACCACATTTAAATAAAATTCTAATTATGTCCAACTAATTGACATCGCATCTGTTGTGTCGGACGCACGGAATGAGTTCAAGAAACAGTTATTTATTTATTTTTGCTTTGTTACGTTGATATTTATTTTGATAAGTCACTCACTAATGTACTGTGTTCGGACACTTTTCAGTTACTAAATCATTTATTGGTAACTAAATCAATCGCCACTCGACTAAACTACTAGACCAATTCAAGCCGGCCTTAAGCGACACGAGGTGTTGTCATTTTATATTTGATAGTCGTAAAAATAATCGGTTAACCTCAAAATGAGTCTGCGCAGTGTATCTAGTTCGTTTTTTTCCGGCAGGTTTGCCACTATTGTTCTACTGCGTAGGCGCAGATATCGAACAAATCCAGCGTAAAAATTCAGAAGCTTCCGAACTTCTTTGATTCATGCATCTTGCAACTTGCAGGATAATACATGTTTACACTTGCATTTTCTTTATGGCCGCGATAATACTTACGTAGTCAGCAGTAAATCCATTCACGTGTAAACGGGATGTTATATCAACTTATAGACATCACTTCATTATGATTCTATTTATAAAATTGTATGTGATCATATAATGTATAACTTGGCAACACTGGCAGGGGGTAGGCACCTATTTATTAGGTTTATTGTTTTTTTTAATTCTAGAAATCATGTAGGTAGAACATTATTGGAGGTACCTAACTTCGTAATGTGACCAAAATAATAAATCGGCCAATTTACCAAATAAAAACTTAGTACCTAGGTAAGAACTCAGAAGAATTCAGAAAATTTGTCAATATATTATGATGGTTTAATGATGAATTTTTATAACATAACGAAACTTACTAGTTAATTACGATTTTATATGCAAGTGGAACTTACATAGGAACAACGAATTTGTATGTAAAACAAAATATATTATTTATTTGAAATAAATATGTTTGTACCTATCGCAAAATCATAATACTTATATAAATATCATCTTAGAACATGTAGGAAAGTACAACCTCCGACAACCAATGCATTAAATTTGGACTGTCGATTCAAAAGATTTTTATGAAAAAAGTATCATACTGTATGTACACTTTACTAAATTATTTCTGATAGATATTAATTATTATCATCAAGTATTTGGAAACAAGTGGGTGAACTTTTTCCATTCCGAGTGGATCTGACGATGGTCCTGAACGTGTAACGTCGAAGTTGGAATGCGCCAAAACAGTAGAGAAAAGCATTATGTTTACACTGACCACATTAATTTATTGTAGCCACATTTAGATATAGGTATTTTCGACCACTTTATATTTGGTGAATACGAAGTGAAAGATAAATTTTATAAATAAAAAGCAGCAAACAAATTTCTCTAAAATAGCAAACAATGGTTTGGCAAAGTAATCATTAGGATAGGCGACGGAAAAAAAGAGTGACGAAATCTAGCAGTTTCGGGGTGAATTCTGTAAAATTTTAGTTATAGTTTTCTTTAATTTACTGTCAGTAAATGGTATTCAAAACCCATTTATAATGGGATTAACCAAATTTGGTATAATAGATATGATGTATAAAATAGAAAAATCAATTATAATACTATTGTCCCTAGAACTACCGCGTACAGCAAAATTATATATGTGTATTGATAATTTACAAAAGAAAAATATAACAAGTGGCGATATAATGACACAGTTGTTAAGTATAATCTTTTTAGAAAGTTTTTCTTTTGTCGGCATGTCGAGCTCTCGACATACTTGTGAAACAATGTCACTATTCTTCTTAATTGAGTATATTACTTTCATACCCATAAAACACAACGGAATTAAATATAAGTGTAAAAAATAATACATCATTAACCATAATTGCTTTTCTTCATTTATAGAACACATCTTAGTTACATTATCCATAAATCTAAAACGAGGAATCGGTTCCGCCAACAACACTGCGAATGTTATTGTCAATAATATTATTGAATACACTGTAAAAGGTGTATCCGTGCTTATGTCATCTGGGAACATCTGAAATGAAACAAATAAATTAGGATCTCTGGAACAATATTATAAGAGACCGGAGTGGTAAAGTTGCCTAATTTTATTTTTACATCAATACGCTGAGGTATTGAGATAGGTAAATAAGGGACATGTTTTGTTTGAAACATAATGGGACTACGGCCTTCATATAACCAAAAAAAATCATTTTGCACCATGGTGCATGGTGGAGTTGCAATAAGTATATACTATGAGGGTAACACATGAAAAATGAATCGATAATAAATAAATCAGACAATTAATTAAGTACCTGGAATAGTGTCATGGCAAAAACATTGTCCCTGTGTACCTAATCGTAATGATTTTTATGATAACATACACACGACACACCTATTCAAAACGAAATTATTATCATTACCAAATTCTACTAAGTTCCTCAGCTACCATTAAGGATATAAAATAACCTGTTGCTTACCACAAGTCCGGCATTTAGGGCGGACCCACTTATGGAGGCCCCAAACGTTGGTAGTGTTTGGAGACCTCCAAAAAATTTGCATTCACTCGTTGACCACTCTAATTTCAATCTCCATACTTCGTATACTGTTGATGGTATCGATACGAATGATGCCAAAAAATCGCACACGGATTGCAAAATCCGCAATGCGTCTGCCAGTGTAATCTTCGTATTGTGATGATACCAAGTGCGGATATTCTAGAAAAAAAATCTTTTTAAAATATTTTTGTAAAGAAGTACCTATCTCTTCTCGAATTCTAATGGCAAAATCCTCAAGAGCAAGAGGAGTAGAAGAAGATGAGGAGGCTTTCTTCCAGAAGTAGATCAACTGCGCATCATGATTTTGTACGCTTAATCCACCCAAAAAAATCCAGCCATAATACTCAGTTACTCGATGGAAACAGTTTAAACATGAATGATAAAAATTGCATTTTTTTAAATTACAAACTATAAGTAAGTACCTAAGTGTCCTAAATACCAACCTATTTGTTCTGTTTATGTTAAAAAATACCTAAGTCATTTATGTGGTTCGACCCTAGTAACTGACGTAAGTTAGTAAGTTTTTTAATGGCTGACCGCAATTTTGTCAGTGACACACGAATATCGCCTCTATTCACGACTTCGTGTTGGCTACCATATTATATTGAGAGCAGATGAATAATCTACACTCTACAGCTACACGTTTTTTTAAAACAAGATATTGTGGAAAACTCAATGAAATGTAAATTAGCCCTCTTCGAGACATATCGAAATGCACTCGCGATTTTACTACTTAGGTATCGAGAAATTATCGTTATTTTATTAGGTAGGTACCTATTTGAGTTGATATCTTCAATCAATTTGGAGGTCTGAGATTTTATTTTTGTTTAACTTTAAGCCTTTAAGGTCAATTGCGTTTGAAACAATTAATATCTCTAGTCTCTACCATATCACTAATGGAAATTTCATATCCTCATGAAGCGGTTTCGAATGCTCAATACATAATATAGGTATGTAGGTACGAAAAAACTCGCCGTCTTTAATACCTAATATCACTGACTTTTGCGCAATGGAACTTGCGTTAAGTCATGATGTCCCATTGTCATCCGCTTTCATTGCATTGAGCTTTCCGAGAAAAGCAACAATGGCATCTTTGCACGTTACGAGATTATTTTTTTCGCGCTATTATTTAAATTAATAATAATATTAAGTATCATGAATTTATAATAATTTATGTAAGTATTTATTGAATGTTAATTTTACCATTGGTAATCATAAGTATTATAATCACCTATATTATTTTATTTTTACGGGGCACAGAAAGCTCTAGGGTGGCAGAGTTTTCTGTGCCCCCCACCCCTCCCTCATTAAAAAATGATTTTTGGCATATCGCCCCCTCGGCATATATTTTTGTGGCCCACTGTTAATAATACTGATCTGCGTATACCTAATATAATATTAATAAAATTATGGAAGAATCACATTGGCGTAGCCAGTATACTTTGGAGTAATTTTTGCATTAGCTATATTGAAAAAAAAATCGTAAACAAATATAAGTAAGTAGGTATTGTTCTGCCATAGTGATAAAAAACACTAAAAGATCAAATTATTATAATGTTGAGTTGTGCAAACTCCTAATAATACCAGATTTGAATTGACTTTTGATCGATCTTATCAAAATACTTATATATATATATATATATAGAATTATAATACTCGTACTATAAGAGTAAGTAGGTAGGTAGTCAAATACTTAAGTGTATGTAGTGTTTTCAATTGGTTCTAAAATCCAGTGAGGATCCTGGTCCGCCCCGCCTGGTTGCCTCGCAAAGAGATTTCACAACTTTGTTATACGAAAAATGGATGTTGACCATTTGCTCAACAATTTATTTCCGGCGGAATTCAAATTAGCAATACCCGATGCGGGTAGACGAATGGTTTTCAACCAGACATATTTACATCAAGTAGAGTAGTTTGCGTGTCAAAGTTCTTAAATAAACCTCGATAGTACGCTTGTACTCTAATACATACGCGGTATTCATAAAGGCATCCAGGGAAGAAGAAAAACAATTTAAGTCCTTGCTCTGGGTCCAAACATACATTGAAAACCAATATGTGATTTTGTTAGACCTTGGATTTGAATCTCAGAGTCGACACATTACCGCTTGGTCACAATTATTGGTGTCGTTTTTGCATATTACGTATATTAGTATATATTTTTACGAACATCTTACCATTGTCAAAAAAAATCCATTCGTAAGGCTGCTCAGCGCCCAAACAATTTTGTATATATCATAAAATTGTACGTACAAATTTTGTTTTATAATTTCTTGTGACACATTTTTAAACTCCATCTAAAAATAAAGGAAAACATTTTATAAGTAGTAGTAGGTAGCGCAACTTTCCGCGTATCATTCCGAGAGGTCAAATGAACGGTTCAAACGAACTAATTACGAGTACCTAAAATAAAACATTTCATTTCAATGCAATTTAACCATTAATTATAAATATTTTATACCATTAAATATTCTAATAAACTTTTAAGGTGCAAAATTTATCAAGTTTTACACAACAAAAGTTAAAAAATTGTAGGCGGATGACCCAATATTGTCGCTTGTGTTTTATAAATTATGAGTTAAACTGCTTTTGTAATTATTGTCAGCAATAATCTGCACATTCTAGAATATATTATAATAAAAAAAATAATATATAAATCTACTATTAACCGACGCGTAAAATGGCAGTGATTGATTACGCGCCGTAGTAACAGTAACACGTGTTCTACGTTCCATTGAATTTCGTTTATCTATTATGTGCAGGATCCCATAGACTTTTCGTATACATAATATGCGGAACGCATTCTGACAATTGGAATAGGTTTAAGGGTCACAAAGATATATAATGTCGATGTTGCCAGGCGATATTAGTGGTAAATTTTTTTTTATTGAGGTTTTAATCTTTTTTCTTATAACCCACCAAAAAATGTTCTGTGTTCTTCAATAAAACCATGACCGAATCAGAGATTGACTGAAAATGCAATAATTGTACCATGCCATTGGCATGTTCGTAGAAAGGTTCGTCCCATTTGAAAAAATAAAAATAGCGGGTAGTGCAATGTGTTCAAAATTATCGATTCTTAGGATCCTCCTTGGCTTAAATTATGTTATTTAGTAATAATTTTGTATAGAATCACCCAGATTGGTTTCTTTACCATATATATGCATATGACATTAGTTTTAGTATAATGGTCAATCCAGAAACAGTGTAGGTTGCACATATAGGTAGGCGAATAAATGAAATAACGATAACCACTAACCACACTAAGTGCACTTTATTAAAAAAAAAAGAAACAAGTCAAGTGTTCAAACCTTAGACAGTTCAAACTGCTTTAAGTATCATTATCACAGTTTTTACAAACACTACTTACAGATTTGCACAACGATATAGATGTCAAAGCCGATTTCTTATAACTACATGATAATTTACGGCAGTTAGAATTACATTTGCATGGTTTAACTAAATAATTTGGTAGAGGTTCATTCGTCATTTGTCTTGGATACAAATTATTTTCTCGTAACTCATAGCCAAGTTGCAGGAAATTAATAGGCTCAAATAGTAGATCAGATGAGCTTTTCCATAAATAAACTTGTGCTGAAGCCTTTAAACAGTGTAAATACAATGAATCAAATGTTCATATCACTCTTGACAAATTTAAACTAAATCCAATATTTTGTGAAATAAATTTATATCGAAGTTCATCCGCTGTTGTTTTTTGTTTACATAATAAATAAGTGCATACTTTTTCCAGGTCTTGAAACTGCTATAGTCCGTTCTACGACCATGCCGATGGCATGGCATGGCATGGTACAATTATTGCACTTTCAATCAATCCCTGATTCGGTCTTGGTTTTATTGAAGAACTCAGAACAATTTTTGGTGGATTATAAGAAAAAAAATTAAAACCTCAATAAAAAAATTTACCACTAATATCGCTTGGCAACATCGACATTATATATCTTTGTGACCGCAAAAACCTATTCTAATTGTCAGAATGCGTTCCGCATATTATGTATACGAGAATTCTATGGGATCCTGCACTATTAGTGATATCACTCAGATACCTATCAGTAATACATATGTAATAATAATAGAGGAAAAGGTGGTATCATGCCCCCCCTAAGATTTTCGTATTTCTGATATGCCATCTAGCGGTGTATCATGACATATCGTTCTCCTATGTACCACGAGTCCAATGTATGTATGTACAATAGCAGAACAAAGTACTAAGATGTACCTACAGACAAATCAAAAATATAAAATGATAACCCGCATCAATGTAAAATAGATATACAGAACGAAGAAATACTACACTAAATCAATTTCAAAATACCAACTATTTCACCCCACAAACCATCCTACAAAAATGATTTTACTAAATTACCCGACTAAATTTGACTGTTAATACGTGTTTAGCTACTAAATTACTCGACCAGTCCGAACCAGCTTGGTTGGTAATTAGGTATTATCTACCAATATTTCACAACATCAAATCAACTTTTCGATCGGAAATAAAATAGTTGGGCCAAATGTACCAATAAATTGTTTAGAGCCCATAGACTATTTCCAATTATTTTTCACCAATTCGTTAATAAGTAAAGTCGAAAAACTAATAAATATGCAAATAATAAAATTAGAAGAATTAATCCGGGCAATTAATTCTATATGGAATTCGTAGAAAATGCAACCGATGAAGAATTTAATGCATTTAAGGGTTATTTTAATTTTATGGGAATTCGAACTCATCCTGACTTACCAATTTTTTGTACATAATATACAGCGTATTCGCCATTTTTAAAAACCATCTTTAAGAGCGTTTTTTACAAATATATTGAATGTTGCACTTAGGTATACGGCAACCAAGAAATCAACTGCGAGGAAGCAAGTCATCAAAATCGAATTAACAAAGTCGATATGTATTTATATGAAGCATTTGGATGATAGATTCCGACACTACTTTCCAGGAAGATAAATAGTTGTACTTAGATGAATCTGTGGTCAATTTTAAAGGAAAATTTGTTTCATGACCTACAACCTAAACAAGCCGACTAAATGGGGTATTCGTTTATATGTATTGGCTGATTCTAGTTGTGGGTATATTTATTCATTTTCAGCGCTCGAAATGGAAAATTTTACGAACCGGAGCGCTCGACCATTTTCTGAAGATATTTACATAGACACAAATTTTATGTGTATTTTATAAAAATAAGTGTTTAGAATTTCGAGCCCCGCATTTATTCCATATTATGGCTCACTTACAACTGAGAAATTAATTAGACCTGATCTCCAATTTACGCCCAGAATCGTTTTGCACTTGTATAAAAATCTATTACAAACAATTCCAGAAGCTTAAGGTTATTGTATGTACACCAACCGGTTTTATACCAGCGTTCCGCTTTCAGATGAACTGTTGAAGCTAAAAACAGATTTAAGAGGGACAATTATGAAGAATAAAAAAAATTGCCGCCATCCATCAAAAAGCCAAACTTAAAACAAGGCGAAATAGTAGCATATGGAAGTAATGACGTCATGGTTCTTGCTTGGAAAGATAAAAGGATTTCTAACAATATTATGCAATTGGCATTCTAATGGAACGCAAATAATAAAACGGATCAAAAGAGGTGGAATAGAAGAAGATATTGTTAAACCAGAAGTAGTGATTAATTACACTAAATATATGGGAGGTGTCGATAGAGCAGATCACTAACCTAGACATACTGCTTCCAAAGGAAGACATTGAAATGGTGGCGTAAACTCTTTTTTTGGGGTTTAGAAGTTTCGGTGGTGAATTCATGCATTTGTACAAACAAAATAAAGATAAAAACAATGAGAAACCACTGAGCCATCTTCAATTTGTAGATAAACTAATTATTAAACAGCTGGTCGGAAATTACAGAGAAGGGTCAAAAACAAAAAGAGGAAGACATTCAATACATCCGGAACAGCGGTTAAATCGCGTCAATCTACATATTATAGCCTGATATTCAGAAAAGATATAGGGATTGCGTAGTTTGCGGTTATGATAAGCAAACCATACACGTACAGTTTGAGTAGCAGGTTGAACATAAAAAATAAACCAGTATATCGGCTATTTTCAAAATGTGTTTTCCGCTGTATTCCTCATAACCGAACTGTACCATAAGTCCAATAAATATATATATATATATATATATTTAGTGAAGTGTACCATAAACCCATCTCATCAATAATGGTCACACGAATGATCAAATACGATGTCAAAAAAATAATGAAGCCTTTTTCAAATTCATAATTTTGGAAAATACGTTTTTTTAGATATTCAAATACTACAGCCGATTCTATTGACGTTTCTCACTCACTGGAGCAGTAATTAATTATTTTTTAATACCTATATACATCACAAATTTTCTACTTTAAACATTTTCAAGAAAGTCCCGAATTTTTATCAGAGTAACTGATACGTTTTGGAAAAAAGTGAACAGAGTGGAAAAGGTTAATAGTTTTGTCGCGATAAAACATAATAATCTATATTTATTTTTTAATCGAAAACGCAATAGCTACCTATACAATATATCCACCTGCTACATAGGTATATCATATCGTAATCCTATTGGAATCATTTCGACACCGACTAGGTTTTGAACTGAGTTCCCTGGCTTTGAAGTACGTACAATGAAACATTAAAAACGGTAGGTACCTAGATAGTGATGACTTTTTAGCTAAGAAAAAACCCCGATTTAATAAATATTTTTGCGTGAATTAAATGTCAATGACACGGAATTTTTCTTACGAGTATATTAATGTGTTAACTGTTATCGGTGAACGTTAACATAATCTCTCTTGTTATTTTTACTTTTTCTGCATATTGTTCTACTCAAATGGTCATATAATCGCCTAAGAATATATTATAATATCAGAATTTAATAAATAGTACAACTTTTGTAGGTAGGTACCAGTAGCGAAGGGTGGAGGTAGGCTGTTAAGATCCGTCATAAATAGTGCATATTAAACTTTGTTAGTCATACGTATTTGTTTTTACTGAACTAAGACTACAACTCACAGATAATGTTGGTTAATTTAAAAAAATCAATAAAACCCTGCCTAAACCAAACCATATTAGTCTTGGTATATTTTGGGCGTTACGACAAAATTGTGCACACTTTTTCCTTCAAACTTATTTGTTTTCGTTGGATTAGGATTGCATATTACCCATATTGTTGATTCATTTTTTCTAATTCATTAAGCCCTGCCTAAACCAAACAATGATAGGTAATACATATTATTCTATCTATAAATATTTAAAATATATATGATTTCATTGCATAATCTCAGATATTTTATAGATAGACGAGTATTTTTTGACTATTATCTATTATGGCTTGGTTTCACAGGGTTTAATTGAATTTTAAAAACTAACCAACACCATCTATAAATAATTGCAGTCTACTTTCAATGAAAACAAATACGTATGAATGACAAAGTTTAATGTGCACTATTTATGGCGGATCTAAACAGCTTACCTCAACCCTTCGCCACTGGTAGGTACCTACATTCGATAATATTCCGTTCTAAAAATCAGACATTTTAAGTGATTTTCAGTTTTCCCCATATTTTTTCATCAATTTTTACATCAATAGTAAAATATTAAACAGCGGCCATTGTAAACATTTTAAAAATACATTGAGACATTCAATAAATGTGAGAAGTAGATATTTCGTAAAATATTGAAAACTAAAGTGATTAATTTTTATAGAGATTTTCAAAATAAACATTAAAACTTCATGAGATGGTTTTTTAATGACTGCACATATAAAGCTGTGTCGCAGTGACAATATTTATATTTGATTGCATTTTAGTTTCATTTTTAAAAATCCATTTTGATTGAACAATGAGTTTTCAAAAAATAAAATTCATATTGGAAATAAGATATCAAAAGTTTTTATGCTTAGAGATACCTAATTGTGCGTATAGAATCGATAGATGTGATTATGATCTCAGACATATTTTAATCAAGATTAAGATAATATTATGAAATGGAAATCAGTGGCAGTAATTATTAATATCTGAAAACAGTTCATGAGGAATTAGTAAAGGTTTTAGTATAGATTATTAAAAAAAATTCAAATTTCTAAGATCACTGTAGTTAGGGCACCGCCTCTGCCAAATTTTAATTGAATATCGTTATGTTATCACTGCATTACCCTAAGTCAATGACATTAAAAGTGCATCAAATTGTCATGGGTATAAGGGAAATACAAAATACATAATAGAACTTCACAGAAAAGTTGTGGATTTCAGCATACATACAGATCCCAAGTGAAGTTAATAAATACCAAGTCTACATAAAAAGGGTGTAGGTACCTACTAACATAAAAAATGAACCTTGTTTCGTGGTAATTATCAAACAAAATTACCTTCACCATAGTATACCATGTACACCATAGTAATGCCGAAAAAACTCAAATTTTTGAAACATTTAATCGTTCACTATGTCAGTAATGTTTCAAAAAAAATTCAATGTTGTTAATTTATTTATTATATAAAATTCTGTAGGTAGGTACTTGTAAATATCGGGATTTAGTACTACTTTTACGTACGGGAAAGTACTTTTTTATCAATATTAAATTTTATCGGTTTAACTTGCATCGTTGGAGGACAAAAATATTTATACATTTTACATAGGTACCTACTTATATACTTTCAACTGCTACCCACTATAGTACGAAAACATCTTCTTGGCTACGTGTTAATACTGTGAACTAACATGCTTCGCCAATTTTAACCGCATCTCCATTATAAACTAACAAACGCCTCCCATTTAGTAAAAAACAGCGCCTGGAAGCGTAGCCAAGAAGATGTTTTCGTACAGTACTTCCAAACTGAGCTGGCGTTTCTTAAAAATCTCAAAATGTTGCCGACCACTCTCCAGATTTCTCACAGCACCACAATATTACTTAAAACATCTCGAAATTTTTCTCCGAAAGTATTACGGCATTTCACACATATTCTTCTAACATATTTTAATTAACTAGATTTCAAAATATGTCTTATTAGGGGCTAGACGAAATGAATTAATTTATGCAATCTAACTCAATGCATTAGCTGAAAAACTTAAAACTGAATAGGTACATAAAAAATCCACTGATTACAAGGGATGTTACAAAATATTATAATTATTGATTAGAATTATCGACCAAGATTGCATGGATCATTCAGTACTAACGCTGGCATTTGTGACGATATTAAAAACACGTTTGATTTATTAATTTCTTATTTCGATGACTAGCTTTAATTTTTAAGAGAAAAATGTTATATTTTTCTAGTGATTCGAATATATAATTTAGTTAGACATCTACTCGTGGTGCAATTGTTTTTGTATATAAGCTTTAATTACACTTTAATTTCCTAGGTATTAGTTTAATTTATGTATTATCTGTAAAATTACGAAAAAAATATTAATAAGTATACCCACAAGATTTACACCTAATTTATTTTTAACAACGTGTTGGTTATGTGGAGGTTGATACTTATTCTAATTTATAATTTTTCACATTAATTATGTTATTGTTAAACTTGGCTATTTACCGCCAACTCGTAGATATATATTTTTTTAAATAAATTTTATTTTTAAGTAATTTAAGTTGTTGTTTTTATTTAATAAAACGCATTTTTTGTAGTACTTATTCCACTTTTAATCAAGAGATTAGGACCGGTTTCGTTCGCCTCAGAGGGACATTTTGGAGGGAGTTGAAAGTGGAATAAGTACTACAAAAAAATGCGTTTTATTAAATAAAAACAACAATACAATGCAGTTCCACCATGAATTGAGAGTTAAGAAAATAAAAGTAGTTTTAGTGTTAATAATTAGGTACCTACCATGTATTTATTACTGTATCTAACTGAATTTAAAAAAATGTGAAGTTTTAGTAAAGTAAATTATTTTATAAGTGTTATACGGTAAAAGAAAATAGTTTAATATCTCCCGCTCTACTATTAGTCTGTCGTATAAATTTCGAGTAGATAGGTATTATGCGGTTACACAAAACACATACATTTTATTATTCCTATTAGTTATTATTATGAATAAAAGTTTTTTAAAGTGATTTTTTGCTGGTTGGAAGCACAATTGAGTTTTATTTTATTAGTAGATGCATTCCGATACCGACTGAAAAGAAATTAACTTTAAAATATTTATGATTAGTAGTTTCACAAATTTCTTTTATGTTGAATGAAACGTGGATTTAATTAAGAAAAGAAACACTGCACAAAAGATTTATTTAAATATTTGTTTAATTTAAATATGAATTCCATATTTTAAATCGTACATACGACCTTAGGTCTAGACGATTGAATACTAACTGGTGAAGTTGTCTATATATAATGCATTCCATATGCAGACATTGTGCAACAGAGACGGGAAGGCAGGGCGTGTATGCGCACGCACAAAGTGATACCAACCGTACGATAATTATATAGTACGTTACTATTATTTTAATTCCGCGAAAAATGTAAAATACTATAATTTTAAAGGATTCAAGATGAAAATTGTTCCTGTGCCATACCTATATGTTTCGCTAACTAAATTATGTAGTAGGCTCCTACCGACTTAGAAGTATACGTAAAGAAAAATATAAGTAAACAAAAAAATAACACAACCTATAAAGGTTTTAAAAATATACCCATTATGATAAAAATCAATTTATTCTGAATTTTAAATATCGAAACATTAGGTAATGATTATATTTGTAAAAAAAGAATTGCAAATCTATGGATACATGCTTTCTCCTGCACCACCCGCTACGTCTCAACACCCTTTCAGGCATATACCATGGCGTAACGAGAAGCGTCCTTCAACACTGTGCTGGGAGCATTAGCTTTCAACCTATGTCTCTTCCTGATTGACAGAATATGATGTTCCGGCATCAATGTTGAATAAATTCTGAAAAAAATACATTACTTTTAATTATAAAGTTGAATGATCATGTCTATGTATGGAAATACTTTATTTTTAAGATTTCGGCTTCATGTATGAACAACACAATAGTATACATAATTATAACAAACCTGAGTTGGA
The DNA here is from genome assembly GCF_057557595.1 of Rhyacophila brunnea. Taxonomy (NCBI): domain Eukaryota; kingdom Metazoa; phylum Arthropoda; class Insecta; order Trichoptera; family Rhyacophilidae; genus Rhyacophila; species Rhyacophila brunnea. The sequence continues at coordinate 1,335,019 of NW_028233361.1, forward strand.
ATTGCATGTTTATACAATCGACGAAGCCCACCCTTTGTAAAGAATAAGTATTCACTTAAAAAATGATTACTGCATACAGTGGCTCCTTTTGTGGGAAACTAATTTGTTTCTTGCCTGGACCAAGCCTGGACCTTTTTATTATATCATTCCATCTCTCTTGATTAACAGCATCTCTAGGAAATCTAAAAAATAAGAACAACTTATAACAACATCCTTATGGTGATACGAATCCGATAAATAAGTGATAAACAATAATTAAAAACTACCGCTATATTTTATACACCAGCAGCCGTAGCTGATTTATTTATTTAACAAATAAGCTTGAATACGAAATAATAAAATATGTGTATGCGATTTATTGCAAAACACTAATATGGCTCTAAGAATCCTGGTTGTGAAACATTAGTTTAAATCTTTAAATATTGTATTATTATAATCTTTCTCTAATAATTTTCTTGGTGGAACGACATGTTATTGCTCCCTCTATCCCCTCTTCTATTCGTCACGTAGCCACGCCCAGTGCATACTGGCTGGAAGGCGAGGAGTTTGCGAATTTCGCTTGCCATATTTTATACTAAACTTATTGGTTTATTATAGTACCTATTTTAACATAACCTAACCTATCCTAACACATAATCCAGTATATCGGTTATTTTAAAAATTTTAACCGTGTTTTATTTAGACATGAATTTTATTACCTATATCATTACTGTACGATTCCTACACAACATTTCACGGTGAAGTGTGATACGGTGAACTGCATACGTACAAATTTCCGGACATAGGAGTATATATTTCATTATGGTTATAATATTTTGAAAATAATACCGGAATTATCCATATTACGTCATGTCGGATTGTTAGAAGCCGGACTCTGAGTTAGAGCGAAAAAACTTTTCTTTTCTTACAGAAATAGGAGCTTTTCGGCCTGTATTATTGATTTATGAGGTCATACGTCACACTTGACTGACAACTTAAGGTGATACATCAGTGAAATGGCAAATAATTTTCAACTATAGGTGCGACGAAATTTTGGACTCGCTGCCATTCGGAGAGATAACGTCGAGTTGGAAACACGTCAATTTGTTTCGTGGTGGTGACGGGCGTATTAATTCTTAAATCGTGTAAAGATGACTAAAAACGTTACCCATTTACTTTAAAAAGAAAACACGTCAATGAATATTTTATTATTCTACTGATAAAACAATAAACAGAACATTAAATGGACACATGTTGAATTTATATGACAAATTATATTTCGTTTGACATGCGTCATTTGCACCCGCGACCCGCAATCCGCGCATCGCCTAGCCACGATCTTTTTAGACCGTGCCTCAACTGAGGTATATATAGCCTTAATAGAAAAAGCAAGAAAAAATAATGTCACAATTTTAAAATTGCCTCCTGAAAGATGCTTGGAATGAATCATTGGTGAAATGGCAAAGACTACACGTAGGCTCAAAACTGCCCAAAAATGAATTTTCAAGAATAATCGTGGAAACTTGACTACCAAATAATCAAAAACGGATTTAAAAGGGAGGATTCAGCCATTTAATTGAAATGTTTAAGGCTAAGACAAGTTTGACCCTATGATTGACAGCAAAAGTATTACGGAAACTCTAATTGATTATGAGCACTGTATTGATCAGGGATCATTTGCAATGACACAATCTGCGGATGAATTAACACATCAAAAATCAACAGATTCTTCAATATTTGGCGAGGAAAATAACACATTTATTCAAGCACCTTCTAATGTAATATAATGTAATGTAATTGCATATCCAATGTTATGTGTGTTTTATAAAATAGATTTTTGTTATATGACCTATCTAACTTGGACGGTCAAATATTTTTTTCTACGAGTCGGAGCGATAATTTTGGGGATTGTGTGAACCGTAACGGCAGTCCAGTGCGCTCCCGTCGATTACAAGCCCTGCTCTTATAGTGAAAGATAATCTCATCAACATTAATCGCCTATCCAATGAAAAAGTCCACAAGTGCTAAAATCTTGATTTTATGCTTTAAATGCAAAAATAATCATAATAATATGTTTCGTTCATATAATTATTATACTGCAAAAATACCAGAATTATAGGTAATTAGAGGAAAAAAAGAAAAATATCTTCATTCTCGAGATATTTCATGTTAAACCTGTATTTTAAGAGATGCAAAACTTCAAATGAGACTTTCTCGGAATTATGATTTTGCAGTTACGATTCTTTTGTATTGGGTGGGCGATTTGTTCAGTTTACTTACCTTACCACCCCCTGTTACTGAGTCTAGCCGGTCCCACTTTCTTGAATACACTAGCCGCATACAACTAACAATATTACCGATACCACGTCATTAGTAATAGGAGATTTTAATTTATCAAATATCACCTGTTCTACGACAACAATCATTACTTGATTTCCTGTCTTTCTGTAATCTCACACAGTGCAACACACATAACCGATTAATAAATAGAATTCAGATAGACTGGCTTACCCCAATACACAACATTTTGACGCAGGGTTTTAAATGTGTGAAACGAACATTATAGACGTGCAATAGTGTGTGTTGCAACCTTCAAATATACCAATATTAAATGAGCATCAGTGCATAAACCGACAGCAGTTGTCAGATGTTTAGTACGATGTATTCTTAACACGTACCTATTTAATTTTATCCCATATTCTTCCACACTCGAGATCGGTTGTCTATTACTCCACACCCGTTAGGTATTTCAGTTCCCATTAATTAGGTGTTACCTCATGCAACAGTATTCGTAATACTAATAACAAAATACTAGATTTTGCTCTGACAAACTCACTCTTTGCAACCCGGATCTCATTCAGTACTGCTCAACTGCTCTCTTATCTGAGATGGATGAACACCATCCACCACTTGAAATCTTTGTTAAATATATAGTATAATAACACACCAATATACTACCACAATATCATTCTTTCAATTTCAAGTACAATTAAGTCTAAATACGAGGAGATAAATACTAAATTGAATGACATTTACTGGAACTGTTTACTAAAATTATACACGCATGTGGATTCCAAGCTAGAATTTTTCTATGAACATTATTATGAGCTCCATCAATAAATCTAATATGCCTCTTCTTAAACCGAATAACATTAAATATCCAACCTGGTACTCTTCGGCCCTCATTAAAACGATCAGTGAGAAAACAAAATTTCACCAAAAATACATAAAGTATAGAAACCCACTAAACAAAATACCTTTTTAATCGAGTTTTTATCTGCATATATTTTATGTATATTATGTCTATATACTCGTAATATATATATATATGTGTGTGTGTGTTTCTGTTTTCTATAACTACTTATGTGTTTTTTCTTTTTTAAACCTTTTCAATAACTCTCTAATTAAGTAGATACTTATATTAATTATTACAGCTGTACCTATTATAAAAGTATTCATTATTCTATAGGTATATTATTATAACTATCCTTATTTACCAGATAATAAACGAGCCAAATTGTCGGATAATGATATTTACACATGTTTACCTATCGTTAACAATTATGTTCGTCTATTGTATCGCCGATTGAAAAGGATCTTTGTTGTATGATGATTGGCAACCTCCCGAGAGAATATTGGATTATGGTACTTTGGCTATGATAATCGGTGTGAACATTATTACCACAGGTATAGGTGTTTCGTTCTACATCGGCACTGTTGTACGCTAAAATTGCTTCGCATCTGTGTTGGTATTATTTGTGTGTATGCATTAAGCCCTGTAATAAAACCTTACTTAGAACCGCCTGCAATTATTACCTTATCATCAATTGGTTATCCGTGCAGTTTAGGGGCATAAAAGGCGGAGTTTCTATTGTTAATTACAGTTGCTGGTAATAAACATACCATAAACTCATTCTTAGCAATCGTCTACAGTGTGTTCATATAGTGATTGTTATCGAAACGATACGCATACTGAATTATAATGTCCCGTTTAATTAGTCATACTATTAATGCCCAAACGAAGGAAGTTATATATAATATATATACATACGTAAAAAATAAAAACCAGATGTGTAGTGAAAGTAGTGTTGTGACAGAAGTTTCGAATGCATCAGGAGTTGGTTTAAGAACGGTTTGGCGTGTTTTAAGAGAAAAAAAAACAGGGACCTTTTTGAGTTCTAAAAAAAGGGTAGTTAAAAATAAATAAATTAATATTGATGACTTTGATAAATCTGTAATTCGACGGTGTATTCATGACTTTCATAAAAATCATAAAACTGTTGCAACACTGAAAAACATTCATGCCGTGTTGAAAGAAGATATTAATTTTAAGGGTGGAATTACGTCATTAAGGAAAGTTATAAAAGATATAGGATTTAGATGGAAAAAAACAGAAGACAATCGGAAGCTGCTCATGGAAAAAAGTGACATAGTTTTCAAAAGAATTGAATATTTATGAAAAATTAAAGAATATCGTGTTCAGGGGAAATCTATTATATTTACGGATGAAACTTACATACATTCCACACATACCACATCATATTCTTATTCTGACGGATCGAGTTCTGGTTTTAAGAAGCCGATTTCAAAAGGTACTCGCTTAATAATTATCCATGCTGGCGGTGAAAATGGATTTGTGCCAAATGTTTTATTAAAATTTATATCTAATTTAAAAAGTGGCGATTATCATGACCAGATAAACTACAGTAATTTTGAAAAATGGTTAAAAGAAATGTTAATTCCTAACCTACCACCTGAATCTGTTGTTGTTATAGATAATGCATCATATCACAATAAACTGTTGAACCCAGCACCAACATCAAGTAAAAAGAAGGGTGACATAATTCAGTGGCTACAGGATAATAATATACCTTTCTCATCGACGATGATCAAACCGGAGCTTTACAACTTGGTACTAATGAATAAATCTCGGCATGTAAAATACAAAATAGATGCTATTTTAAATCAGCACGGGCATTCTGTACTGAGATTACCAGGATTACCTCCTTATCACACAGAGTTAAATCCCATAGAGAACATGGTCTGTTGTTAAAGGTTATGTAGGAAAAAACAATATTGAAATGACAATGACATCTGTAGATAGATTTGTGGCAGAAGCCTGCAATCAATTACCTATAGAGCAGTGGCGAAATATCTGCGGTCATGTGGAAAAAAAAGAACGCAGTTTTTTGGAATACGACATAAGAACGGATGAATTGACCAGTGAGATTATAATCCACACCGCAGATACCTCTGACGAAGACGATATGGATACGCACACAGACAGTGACTCAAATGGGTGACATCAACGAATACCTTCAATAAATTATGTTCTTCCTACTATTTATATTACTTTAACAGCGTATCATATTGTGTACTTATAGTTGAAAATGCCATTTGTAATTGTGCTCCGAAGTTCTAATGATTGCATGTATAATTAAATGACATTTCCAACAAAAGTATGTCTTTGCGGTATTATAATTGTCTTTAATTGTTTAGTTCTCTATAAATTTATAACTAATCTGTTAAATAATGATAGTGATATCGTTAAGGCTGCTAATTCATAAATTCCAAAACATTGTATTTTCCCAATTCTAACTAAATAAATATAAAATACACGATTAAATTATGTTCTTCCTATTATTTATTTTACTTTAACAGCATTATACTTATAGTTAAAAATGCCATTTGTAATTGATCTCCGAAGTCCTAATGATTGTATGTATAATTAAATGACATTGCCAACAAAATTATGTCTTTACGGTATTATAATTGTCTTTAATTGCTTAGTTCTCTATAAATTTATAACTAATCAGTTAAATAATGATAATGATATTGTTAAGGCTAATTTATAAATTCCAAAACATTGTATATTCCTAATCCCAACTAAATAAATAATAAAACACGATGTTTTCATTGAATTGTAACTATAGGTATAAGTAAATAATATATAGGTACCTATGTTCTAATGTACGCATTTTTATTCTATATTTTATTAAAACAATAAGTCATGAAAATATGCTTATTTACCGTTATTCTTCATGCACACCCTGTGTCAATACTACCAAAGAACACCAACACAACTGCAAATCGTTTTAACGCATAACAGTGCCGATGTAGAACGAAACACCTAGGTATACTGTAATATAATATTCTCGTGCGGGGGCTGTCAATCATTTATTAATACTTCACTCAAGTTTTATTACCTGGAATCCAATTAGCTCTTCTGCATGAGTCGCCAATGGATGATTATATTAATTAAAATATGCTAATGAGATCGAAATATTTTCCAATAATGTGTATAATATAATATTTATATATTCTCGGAAATTATCGTTAAGAATTCGCATTCAAGAATAAATAATCAGGTAGGTATAGCTGTACTTCAGTCTAGTGCTCGTGTTATCAATACCATTATCTTGTTTTTTTAGTCATTTCTAATAATATAATAGTGGGAAGGTTTTGAGGTAATATTCTTAAACTTAAAGCAATAACTTGTTCTAATTGTACGGCAACTGTAATACGGTACCTAATTGTAAACAACGGTTTTTGATACACCTATCCGCTAAATAAATGTTATCATATTAGTTGATAATAATAATAAGTATGTAATGGTCACCCACGGTGGCCACGCGGCTTCTGCGTTGGACTATAAAGCCGTGGGTCCCAGGTTCGAATCTTGGGTCTGGTAAGTACACATATTGTTTTTCAATTTGTGTGTGTCAGGGTATGGACCTAATAGGTTGAGCGAGTGGCTGACATCCATTTCTCGTAAAAAACAAAATCTGTCAATACAAACCTCCACTCTGTGGAGACCCATATGATCCTATCTGGATCGGACATGGTCAAAAAAAATGGTCTTATGATATGTATAACTTGTTACTTAGTTAAAGTGGGTTTTTTTTATTTTAAATATAAATATGTTCCTTTAGTGCAGGGGGGGGCAAACTTTTTGGATGGAGGGCCAAATTCAAGAATTCAAAATGAGCGGCGGGCCGCAAATAAAATACACTTTTTAGATATACACTATTAATTATCACGAAAAATAAACATTACAAAAAAATTAATGAGAAAAAAAAAAGTTTGTTCACATATTATATAGGTTGATCCAAAAATAACGAACATTTTTCTTGCATAATCTTTAAGTTGATCGAATTCGTCTGAATTAAAGGCATTGTAAAATTTGGAGATTTCTTCACGACGATACGGTTCTCTTAAATCAGTGTCACACTGCAGATCAATAATTTCAAGTTGTAGCTCTGTTGGTACACTATCAATATCTATTGAAAATGGATCGCGTACTATTGCTAAATTTTTCGGAAGTCACCAAATCTTTGTGAAAAATTGTCATTCAGAGCTTTAAAAATTTTACCATATTCTTCAAATTTATGTTCTGGTATATTCAGCAACTTCAAAGTTGGAAAGTAGTCCTCGTTATTATTCGATATTTGTCGAAGGAATAACTTGAGTTTTAATTCAAATTCATTCAAACTTTTTACCATATCATGGGCATATATTTTTTTTCCTTGCAACGCGGAGTTAAAAGTATTTAAATGTGTCACGATGTTCAACGTAGAAAATAGTGGTTACATAGTGTGAGACGAGACGCAAGGAAGACGTACTGAGATAATACATTTACGAAACAACAAATTCTTCAAATTTTAATCTATTGTAAATATTTTTTTAAAAATTATAAAAAAGTTATTCGTAATAAGAAGTACAAAAATTAATGATGGCGGGCCGCAAAAAAATACCCGGCGGGCCACATGCGGCCCGCGCGCCGCAGTTTGCCCCCCCTGCTTTAGTGAGTTCCTAATAATATGTAGTTCATTATGGAAATATTAATATTCACTTACTTCAGCTTAATAAGTAGGTAAACTTAATGCGATTGTAATATTTTTTTATAAGCTACTGCAGTGGTCTCGAAACTCAATAATGATGAGAGCTACTACAGAAATTTCCTGGTGAGCTACTTATACATATTCCTTTTTTATAATGTTTTATCATCGTCTTTTATCGTACCATACATAATATTATTATATTATCTACTTAAAATAAATTTGGACATCGTACTTCAAATAAAACATAAAATGCTTACTTTAATAATTACAAAATAATAATTTAAAATCTAACCTTGAAATAAGTGTGAATAAAAGTAAAAATAATTAGTGAAAAGAATAGTATTTACTTTTCTCCACAATTTTTTCAATTCTTGGTGAGTAGGTACCTACCTTTTCACTCTCATCCGAATGCAATTATGAAGATGCAGGTACATCTGTGAGTATGTTTCTATAAGTATTTACTTTTAACCGTCTTCATAGTGGAAAACATTGATTTACATAAGTATTTTTTTTTTTTTTTTTGATTAATTTGAGAGGCAAATTTATAAATTTGATGAAATATCCGACCGTTTGGCGATCACTTAGCTAGGTAAACGTATTTGATTTATTTTGAACAGTGGATATCTTAGAAGTTTATTTAATTTTTATTCAAAATTTCAATAAATATTTTTTTACATTGGTTAGCACAAATATTTGTATTAATGTTGGTATATTATTCTTTCCTTATTGACATCTAATCTAACGAAAACAAATAAGTATGAATGAAAAAGTGTGCACAATTTTGTCGGATCGCCGAAAGCATACCAAAACTTTTATGATTTGGCTTAGGCAAGGTATAATTGATTTTTTAAAATTAACCGACTCCATTTGTAAGTTGTAGCTTAGTTAAATAAAAACAAATACATTAACTGATAAAGTTTAATGTGCATTATTTATGTGGGATCTTAACAGCCTACCTCCACCCTTTCATACTACTTTAGAGCAGATAATGCAGAAGCCCAATTAAGACTTAATTAAAAAAAATGTTAAACCTGGAATGACCTTTACAATTTTCAAATTTAGCAAAACAATCGGGGATATCTGAAAAGTTTCATTTGTTACTTTTGACTGCTATTCTGTAAATTATTGAATATGTATGTGACTCTATGTCAGTGGCGCACCCAGGATTTAATATTGGGGGGGCCCAAGGACGAGAATGTAAATTAGTCCCATAGGCTCTTTTTCTTCTTCATATAATTATTTTTACATATTTTCACAATATATGGCGATATATTTGTACAGTTTCTCCTAGTTTTTATTAAATTGGAGGCATAGTGGCGGTAACCGTTGAGCGTGTCATCGGCGACTGGCGGATTGGAAGTGACTAACAGCGACCATGCTGGACATGTGCACTTAATATGCTAAAACATTACTCAAATAATATCGGCTGTGCTACCCGCTTGGTCTAGAGCAGTGTTTCCCAAAGTGTGGTACGCGTACTCCCTGGGGTATGGGAAGAGTTTGGTGGGGGTACGCGCTGTACCGGGGTATGGCTGCGCCTGGTGCAACAAGCATTAATACAACATCCATGCTAGAAGGTTTATCGCATGCGGAAGAAGAGAAATTGTTGGAATTATTAGCTTCAGACAGATTCTTGCAAAATAAATATAAGGAGCGTACTTAAACATCATTTAGGTTGCAAATGCAATATGTTTATCCAGTTTTAACAGAGAAATTCCTGAAATACATCTTACTTTTTCCAACTTCATGGTGTGGAACCGCATCTCAGATCAAAATTAATAACCAGGGAACCAAATTACGATGATCTGTCGTTTCAACATAAACAATTTAATCCTTCTCATTGATTACAATGAATGTTATTTTTTATAATATAACTTTTATTTATATTTTAGTATGAATGAATTTATTTTTCGTTTATTATTATTTTGCTTATGTACTACAAAAGAAAAATATAAATATATTTTGATTCTTATTAAAGTACTTATATGCATTTTTTTTGACGAGGGGTACTCAGTGTTACGAGAATTATAGAAGGGGTATACAGATGTTGAAAGTTTGGGGAACACTGGTCTAGAGAGCTACAATATTTATGCCGAATTCCACCGGAAAAAATGTTCTTTTGATTTACACCACCACTGACTGTAGTGGGTGTAGTCGTTCTTTTCGCCGAATGTATATCGTAGATTTTTGGTTTTGTATTGAGGTTCCAAAATATTAATTGAAAATGGACAAAAAAAAGTATTATTGCATTTAACTTATACACAAACCTCTCAACACAACATCGCTTAATTTTTCGTCTATCGGTCTTTTGTCTATTGCACTCGGTGTACCTACACCATGGCCCCCACATCCTGAAACGGGCCCTCAGGCTAGGGTATTTGACGGGCCCCCTATCCACCGCTTAGATTAAAGGCAGTGTGAAACACTATTTCTTTTTTGTGTTTTAGCTCAAATTGAGGGTACTTATACAGTGAATTATTGGCGATTTTTAATACATCTACTTTAAGCACCTACTGGAGCTATCGAGTATCGACACATAATAATCAGAAAATATAATGGACAGTTATATAATTTAAAATGTTCATGGTCATGAAGTATAATAGGGCTTAGACTAAGAGAGAGAATTAAGATAGACTTTTTTTTCTATTAAAGCTAATTTACGAGGGTGGGTCAATAATTCCTTAGAAAAAAGCATTAAAACAGTTTTTATTTTTGTATTTTTTTTTTATTTCTCAACATGATCTCCTTGGAGCTCAATACACTTGGTTAGACGTTTCTCAATTTTTTTTAAACCGTCAGAAAAATAAGTTTTCGGAAGGTCCTCAAAATAAGCATTTGTCCGATCGATGACTTCTTCATTTGAAAAAAAACGTTGTCCACTTAGCCATTTTTTTAAGTTTGGGAAAAGGAAAAAGTCACTCTAAATCTGGCGAATACGGTGGGTGGTCGACCAATTCGAACTTCAATTCTTCAATTTTAGCCATTGATCGTAAACATGTGTGAACACGGGCATTGTCCTGATGAAAGAGGATTTTTTTCCTGTTTAAATGAGGCCGTTTTTATTCAATTTTGTTTTTTAGCTGGTCCAATAAAGATGCATAATAATCCCCTGTTATTGTTTTTCCTTTTTCCAAATAGTCAACGAAAATAATTTCACGTGCATCCCAAAATACAGTAGCCATAACCTTACCAGCTGATTTTACGGTTTTCGCCTTCTTTGGACATGGTTTGCCTTTCGCAATCCACTGCTTTGACTGTTCTTTCGTCTCGGGAGTATAGTGGTGTATTCATGTTTCATCTACAGTCACAAAGCGACGAAAAAAATCATCCGGATTGCGTTGCATGAGTGACAACAGGGCTTTAGAGGCCACCACCCTATTGCGTTTATTGTCGACTGTGAGCAAACGCGGCACCCATCTTGCAGAAATTTTTTTCATGCCCAATTTGTCATGTAAAATAGAAATGACGCTACCTTTTGAGATCCCTGTAACCTCAATTATCTCACTCAACTTTAATCTTCGGTCACTTAACACCATATCGTGGATTTTATTGATCATTTCTGGTGTAGTCACCTCTACAGGACGTCCTGAGCGTGGTTCATCCTTTGTTGATGTACGACCACGTTTAAATTCATTTAACCAGTTATAAATAGTTGCAAGTGAAGGAGCAGATATGCCGTGAACTAAATCCAACTCATTTTTTATTTCCTTTGCTGTTAACCCTTTTATATTAAAATGTTTAATAACAGCTCTAAACTCAATTTTCTCCATTTTCCATTTTTCCATTTTCCACAAGCAAATTTTTTTTTAAATGTACGAGAAACACACAACAACCCGACCAATCTGATTGAAACTTTGCAGCATACTGAATCGGTAGTGCCGCTGCATGAAAACAAACCGCTTACAGTACTAGTCGCGCCACCTGTCGGCTTTTCTAAGGACTTATTGATCCACCCTCGTATGGTGTGTGTTTATCTCACTTATCTGGTCAACGCGACACGCCGGCCCCCCCACAGCCCGGGCCCTCAGGCTAGAGCCCTGTCAGCCCTCCCCAGCCATGACCTATACCACTCTGGAATTCGGGTGGACACGGAGAATTTTTTGACAGTTCATTAGGGAACGGGTTTCTGAAAAACCCGACATTAGTGTTTTGAAATTTTTGTGTTAGAAATTAAAATCTAAGAAATTTTTCTAAAAAGTGTGCTGGAGAATTACAAATCATTTTTTTGCCGTGTTATTTGTCTAAGCCCAAGGTATAGTTTCTTGACTTTAAATTTCAATGGGTAAAATCATTCCGATGATTTTCATATTTTGGGGGATGCCAGGGCCCCCTGCCCCCCTTGGGTGCGCCACTGCTCTATGTACAGCTACTAGTGATGCTTCACACCTAGACGTAGGGATTCATGATCCGCCTGATTAAGACCGGGTGTGGTGCGAGACGATTTTTTTAGTAGTAGGTAGGTATATGTATGTTTTGTCACCTCAGCTGACCATATCTCACTCTGCAGCGATGCTACAAACGCGATCTACGTGCTGCATATTTCACATCGTAGGAGGTACGAGACGTTGCTATAAACACAGGAAAATGCCACTCCGGTGCTGAATGAAAATGAATGATATTGTGAAGTAGCGTAGTTAATCCTAAGTACACAAACGCGTATTTTACAATAACAATACTAATATTAACTTAAACAATAATAAAATTAAATGGTTCGTAAAATTACAGGTTCTGATTAAGTATTCGAGATAGCTTATAATAAGATGTACTATACGGAAGTAAAAGGTTCAATAAATAACGCAATAATAATACAATTATGTTCAATGGGAATATTTTTACGAACACATTCTTACAAAGACAGCATCCATTCAATCGGAGATGCGGATATCGTATTTCGAGAAAACCATTCAGCTATTTCTCTCAGCTATTCCCAAGCTCTGTGTAGGTACCTACCTTGTATTTATCTAGTATGCGCTCCATTATTGGTTTGAAGTAAAATAGAATTTAATAACCTTTGAATATTTTATTATCGATTCTCAACAGAATGAAATAAATCCAGAGCTTTCGCTGTAAGTTTTTTTTTTTACGATTGATGGGAAAAATCTTTATTTTGAATAAGCGCATGATAAAACAGATATAAGATAATGAAAGTACTCCTCGAAGAGAATAGTAATGATATATATTGTTGCCTTCTTACTCGAATGCATAAGCACAGCATTTGTTTGAAAAGTAATAATAGACATGGAGACTCAAGAGTCAATGAGCCACATCAAACCTATGGTTCTAATAACAGTGACATAAAAATGTATAACTCTGACCATTTCTTGTATAATTTTTGTTTGAAAATAGGGTGACCAATAAATTATTCTAAAATAGTAATAAGTAACATATTATTGTGTTGGCCACTCAACCATCCTGTTGTGTCCAATAAACAGTCAAAACTATGTTGTGCAGTAATATATAGTAGGCTTATAAAAATCGATAATTATCATTTCTGTACTTTGCCTGAAGTTATTGCAATCCAACAAGATATTGGTGTAAATATGTGGTCTAAAATGAAAAAAATATATAAGTAATATCCAATAGAAAAATAATTTAAAAAATGATTGTCTCATACTTAAATACTACTGTGTGGTCACCCGAGTAACCTTTTTTTTCAAACGAATTATTTAATTTTAAGACGGCATGTTGGAATCATTTTCTTCTATATTAGGTAGTTTATGAAATTGTCTATATGCCCATCAATGAATCAATGAATAGGATTAGAGTCTACTATTCCATAAAGGTTGTGGTTCTTTTAGGGACGTTCTATTTGTAATAAAATTAATTTTATTCGATTGTTTTTCATGACAATTATTAATGTGGTTGACGATGATTTGTCAGTTTTCTTAATATTTCTCCACACTCTGAGACTCCAAATTATTTTTATTCTTGCAGTAATTCTTTTGTCTACGGTGTAACTGTAGAGTGTAGACTTGTAGAGTGTAAGTGAAGGTGGAGACTGTACACAGTCTACCTACACTCTACATACTTATATTACCTGATTATTCTTGAACTGAATGGTTTGCGTAGGAGTCGATCCCAATGAACAATGTTTTAAATTGCACCGATTAAATCCCGGGCCATCAATATTTCAATGAATGATTTTGCACTTCCATAAATCGTGGAAAAATGGCCAATTTGTGCTGGCTATTTATAGGTACGTACCTATCACGCTACTTACGATGTTTTGATTGTACAGTTGGCATTGGAAAATTACTCTCTCATATTAATTTGGTCCTCACGTACCAACACTCGGTTTGTTTCATATTATCATTGACTGAATTCTGACTTCACTAGATTTAACAAAATGTTGTTACTTCTGGATAAAGGCCATAGCACCTACGATGACCGCGCGGCTTAAGAGTTGGCCTAGTATAGCGACGTGGGTACCAGGTTCGAATCCTGGGTCTGGCAAGCACACATATTATTTTTAAATTTGTGTATGAGTCAGAGTATGGACCTAATAAGTTGAGCAAGTAGCTGACATCTATTTCTCGTAAAATAAAACAAAATCTGTTAATACAAACCTCCACTCTGTGGAGGCCCATATGATCATATTAAGATCGGACAAACTCCTATTTTTTTAAAACCTCGGTTCCAGGTTTGGTTCTAGTAAAAAAACAGGTTTAGTGAGGTTGTGGGATCGGTGATATACTATAATCACTATTATTAGTGTTATGTTGTATGAATGATAGCTAAACGTCGGTAGGTACCTATATACTAATTATACAAGTTATTTTTATGTACTTATACTTATTTCATTCTATAGGGTAGGTATTATTGAATATCGCTTTTGCCACGCTATAATGATTCTAGTATAGCGACGTAATTTTTGAACATCTAATTTAAAAACATATATACTTACATTGATAAGATTATGTACTTAATAATTTATTAGAGCAGTAGTAATTAAAAATATAAGACGGGTGATGGTTTGAAAGGGTAAAAAAGACCTCAATTATTATGACTTTTGAAAAAAAAATCTCCACCTATGTTTTTACTATTGTCAGTAAAACTATTTCCATTTAAGTACAAATCATTCTTTCTAGGCATAATATTCTGCTATCATAACTAAATGGCCTTCTATGACATCACATAACATAACATAACATAACATAACATAACATAACTGGTAATATTCATAAAATCCATAACAGCTTATTAATAGTACTGCAATTCTCGTTGAAATAATATATATTTTGAGTTTTCAGTTTTCAACCCCTACGTCTTCGCTGCCACGCGTAGTACAAAGTAAACGTCGGATGTGTTAATGTTATTGAAATTGAATCTCTCGCCCATTCTAAATAGAATGTAAGCACTAAGCGAAATTGTATTTCCATCGAAAGTTTTTGCAAGTCTTCAGAACAACGCTGTGTATTTCACCCTTTGTTAATTAAAATTTGCAAGATTTCTCTACCTACATCGAATTACATACGTTTTGATGAAATTAAATAAAACATATTATAATATTGTAATTTATAATAAGTACCTATAAGTATATTATAAGACTGGTTTTTTCATGTGTGTTTAACATAATGTACTTAGTACATATGTTAAACACACATGAAAAAACCAGTTTATTTTAGCTCCCGTCATCATCAGCATATTCACTTGCTGGATGAAGGCCTTTCCAAACTGATTCCACTTTTCTCGGTCCTGTGCGTTGCGTTGCCACGTAATTCCGCAGAACTTTATCATTTCATCGATCTAGCGGCCTCTAGGTCTACCTTGCGGATGTTTTGTACCTCTTGGATAGCACTGGATGACTAAGTTTGTCCAACGATTGTCGAAGAAGGGACAATTAGCTCCTGTAAAATCACCAAAACATGCCACCCACAACACAGCATTGTTTGGATTTCCCAGGGATTAGGTACATGTAAATTGTACGTATGCATATCATCACGACACAGTTCATCGTTTTCTTTGTACCGAAATCAGATGGCCATATAGCATTGAGATCGCGTTGTTATTTATATTAACAAATATACAGATTGAAATTATTTGTTGTAGAACACGTTAAAAAGTTATAAACATTAATTAAAATATACTGGTCCAGTGAGTTTTAATTCGTTGCTATAGTCGTTTAGTGCTCCTTGGGTACCACCGTATGACTGCATTTGTCCAGCAGTTGTCCACTCCCTGGGCGACATATCCGGCCCATTGACATTTCACCAGCACTGTGGCCTCTATCACAACGCGTTATTGTTTGCCTGATGCCTCTTTATAGTTGGATTTTTCTTACATACATATACATGATCCATGTTTCATGCATACATGAACGCTGGTAGCGCATGCGCATATTGGCTAAACACTAAACTTTACCTTTACACGTTAGGAATAATATGAAGCCACTTTGGAAGAGAAGATACTATTCAGGCGCCCAAATGCGCTCCATATTAGTTTGGTTCTGCGATAATCTCGTCATACATACCAATGTCAATTGACATTTAGTTACCTAATATAAACGAACCTATCTGTTGACCTACTTGGCTTGAGTGCTATTGATAAGGATCGCTTTCGCATCAGCAAAGCAATTAATAATTACCTTTATTTGACAGATATTTATTTTTCGCGAGGACAACAATGTCATCTGCAAAGTGCAAGGGATTGAGTTATTAGCCGTTAATAACTATTTGTCTTATCAATTAATAAAACGCAATTATTATTATTTACAAATTACAAAGAAATCTCAGCTACAGCTATGACGCTTATTAAAAATGAATTTGAAATGCAAAAAATGACGACAAAAATAAAGCCTTCGGACGTTCTTATCAAAAACGCAAATTCATTTTATTATACAGGCGCGGTAGCTAAAGAAATCAACAATTCTGAGGTTTGAAGGTTTTCTTTAAAAAATAATAGTGAAACGGTCGAACTCGATTTTCAGATACCTACAAATTTATTAGCACTTTCTTAAAACATTTTAGATTACTTATATAATATAACAAAATATAATTCTATTAAGGGTGACCATAACCACCCGAGGCCAGCGAATTTGAAAACTGCAATGTAATACATTGTAGGTATTGGTAATTTTCATTTTAAATACCTAATCAATAAAAAGTCAGATTATAGCAATTTATCTTGAAGGTAAATAAATAAAGATTAATTCACATAAAGTGATTACCCCACGATGGCCGCGCGGCTTAAGCGTCGGCCTATGGCGTCGTGGGTCCCAGGTTCGAATCCTGGGTCTGGCAAGCACACGTCATATTCTTTTTCAATTTGTGTATGAGTCAGAGTATGGACCTAATAGGTTGAGCAAGTGGCTGACATCCATTTCTCGTAAAAACAAAATCTGTTAATACAAACCTCCATTCTGTTGAGGCCCATATGATCCTATTAGGATCGGATATGGTCGGAAAGTGATTTTATATCAAAGATAAAGAACTCATCATTCTATAATATATAGATAGTAGAGGTGAGTTGAAAATACTGTCACCAGTTTGTGTACTCAAGTATCGAATGAAACTACCCATTCTCAGTACGTGTGGCCCAACAAACTTGTTCCAAAAAACTTGTGATGATATCATCGCGAGTCGCTGGCTAGTTGGTAGACTTTCAATACTATTAACACTAAACGCGCGCGAGCGAGGTAGCACTTGAATACAATTATATTTTAATTTATTAGTCAATACATGCGAGTAACATCATCTTATGTATGAACAAATAGGTTAATAATATAATATAATTAAAGAAAATTCCCTCGGAAATGTGGTGAGGTGACTGAGGTGACGCAGTTTACAATAAAAAAAATCATTGTTATTCATTTTATGTTAAGGTGACGCATCAGTGAAACGCCAAATAATTTTCAACTGTACGCGCGACGAAATTTTGGACTCGCTGCCATTCACTGAGAGAATGTTGACCCAGGAACACGTCACTTTGCTGCGTGATGGCGACGGGTCAATTAATTCTAAAATCGTGTAAAGATGACTAAAAACGTTACCCATTTACTTTAAAAAGAAAACATGTCAATGAATATATTATTATTGTTACTAATAGAACAATAAACAGAACATAAAATGGACGTATGTTGGATTTATATGACAATTAATATTTCGTTTGACAGGCGTCATTTTCACCCGCCACCCGCAATCCGCGCATCGCCTAGCGACGATCTTTTTAGACCGTGCCTCAACTAATGCATGGCCTTAACAAGAATATTATAACATAACACAACACAAAAACAACTCATAAATTTAAAATGTGTTTAAAATTTTATAATAAATGGGACATTTCGAAAACCCCAGCTCAGTGTATTTTTAGCGATTCTATTAAAGCCGATATTTCAAATACTATGGAGTTAAGTTTTAGTTCCAGTTTAGTATGAGACTTATGTCGCATACGCACGCCAACCGCTCTATATAGTATTCCAAATACTAATATGTATTTTGGAACAAGTTTTGATACTTAAATAGTACTTAAAGATTTTAGATACTTAAAAATAAAGTATTTTTTTATACTGGTAGTAAGTATACTTAGTCTTCAAAATCGACCAGTTTTCCCACCTCTAATAGATAGGTATATGGAGTCTATGTGAGCGAATGCGAAGCCGAAAAAAGAATCCCCCGTCTACCGATTAAGTTAGCTGCAATTATTATCAGACATAAAAATGCCAATTACTAATACTTATAATTAAAACATAATAGTAATTATGTTAATATATTTAAAAATAATGTGTTGCAGGAATATCTTCTTATTATTTTATAAAAATGATTTTAGAAAATTACTTATTAATTTGGCCATTGAAAATATATTTTAAAAAAATGTGGATCAAACAACTGAAACGTCAGACACATCTGCTGCTTATTGCATAGTAACCGTCATTACATAATTTTGATAGGCAAACCTCACAAGGTGTCACCCTCAATCACATAATAATTATGCAACATCTTTGGTGATTATAATAATATTCCTAGATTTTACGATTCTCACTCTCTCTTATTTTTTGTATTATAGGATGCACCCGTGTACCGGGTGTTCCAATGAACCAGATGGAAATCGCCTGCGGTAAGGTAGTCGGGCTGGGGAGATGGCTGAGAAGATGTACCTACCTACCTACCCACCTGTGGCGCCAAAAACGTGATAGCATTATTTGAAATCAGCCAGCCCGCTGTGCGATTTAACATGCCGGAGAGAACACTGTGAACATGTACATAATTAAGGTAAATTATTGTAGATTGTAATATATTTTATATCAAATCAAAATAATTTGGAACACCGTCTTCGATAAAATACGATACTTTGTAGCATTGTATTTTGCGGCGTTGTAAACAAAATCATCCACAAAGAAATGCAGAGTATGATAGGTATATACAGAGTGGTCGGAAGAAATATATTTAGCTCTCATCAAACTATACCGTATTTTGGAATCCTCAAGATGCTAATACATGCCAGTATATTATTGTCTTTCAATGCACAATCTCCTTACAATTCAATTACAAACTTCAGGAACATTTTTTTTGATAGCATGCTTCGAAATTTTAAACAAATATTGCAGACTGGTAAAACTATCACCGGTGGCTAAAAATCTTAAGGTTAAAGCGAGCATATCTTGAGCCGATATAGCCTTTTGGAATTTAGTATCTTTTCTTTGGATTGAAGGTGTTACTATACTGAGCAGATGTTCAAAATTGACGAAGATATTTGCTTAAAAATTCTACAATTATACATATTTATCTCTGTTTTTGTTAAAATTGTCAAAAACGAGGAGGCTTTTTAAAATTTAATGAACGAATATGAAAGCAGCACTTGCCACTGATTCAGGTGACATGTTTGCTTAACGTTCAGATGAACCATAGATAAGATACTTGAGCATGAATACTGCGGAGCACATGCGGAGCGACCGTGTTTGCAAAGCACGTCACACGTCTCCTTTTGAACGGTTACAGGTTCACGGAACGCAAATGGTTTGCGAACGTAGTGGATACGCGGCTTTAAGTCTATGGGTATGGAGTAACTCAAATTCGCGGATTAATTGCGTGCATGAAAGTAAAATAATTGTTTTAAATTAATACGGTTCCCATGTAAGTAAGTATTAGTCTTTAATAGGTTAATGTAAATTTTAACATGTACGAAAGTAAATTAATTTTATTATATTAATATCTACTATCGACCGAGGGGAGGGTACTTGGTGGAGTTTGAATTTAAATTTTAGTTGATTAAAGCTTAGTACTATTCCAATTGAGTCGTTTTTTTGCGATCCTGGTTTCCCTTTTCGGCTTTTTCAGGTACTGTCCGCACTCACTGTTAAATACGTACTGACAACGGAAGCACTTTCGCATAATAACCTTTTATAACAGGAAGTAGATCCTTATTTTAGAATTATGGAATTACAAGAAGTTCACAGCATTGTCCTAACGGAAAAACGAAAATTACTTTTAGGTATAACTTTACTGTATAATAGATAATATATTTTCTACAAAATATAATTTCATCATCGTCGACATTTTTCGTCTGCTGCTCGACGAGTCTGCTGCTGGTTGTTGAGGAATAAAAATAAATCATAATAGGTAGGTACTAAAAAGTTGGAGCATATTATATTTTATATTGTATCACTTCCGGCTTCATTTTTGTCAGTTTTTAACTTTTTTAAATTTTGTATTACAATATGTTGAACGTAACTTATTTAATTTTGGTTTAACCAATAATTATTGTTTTTCATAGATACTATTAACAAAGCATTGTAAGCAGCTTCTCGTTTGTTAGCATTGTGGTAGGTACTATAGATCATTTTTATTCCATAAGCAAACACAGTGACGATAAACTGAATTCAGTTCGTGGTTTTTTGACATGGCAGGAGATTCGGGCTTGACAGGCTATCGAGAATACTGACACTTGGACAGACGATTCTGTTTACAGTCAGTTTTCATAGGCAACTCTAAAAACCGATAGAAAATCCATCCTCTATTCATAATATGCATAAATACAATTTTTTGTTTGGAATTCTTAAAAATATACTTATCTAACTCTGAAATAAAATATAAATCTAACCTAACCTAACGTATTTAAAATATATAAAACACATATTCGGGAATTGAAAATCTTACATTGGGTAGATATCTTATTATCATATCTATTAATATCATGCAAAACATGTACCCTTAGGCGGTTTTGAAAGCATAACAATAATTGAACACACATAATTTGAAAACACCTCAGATATACGTATGTAGGTATACCTACTAGAAAATAACTTTTTGAAAAACACGTGCTTTACCAATCGAGCCATGTGGATCCTATCTAATTATGATAAGTAGTTTTTTACATTTGGATTAAGATAAACATAAAGGAACCTGGAGAAAACTAAACCTGAAAACCTGAAAAGGAACTGAAAATTTGATAAATAGAGATATTGAGCTTCAAAGTGTTTACCTACTTGTTTTTAGATACTTTATGTAAATATCATGAACGTGAAAACTATTAAATACTGTGGCTATTATTAATATTTACAATCTATGTTACCAGTTAAACAATATAGAATGCAGTGATATAGCTTTGGTTGATTTTCAATGCAAACAATCACTAGAAATTATTTTACATGAAAAAATCAACAAACAAGTTATTCACTTTTTATTATTCCGTATCACATGCAAAGTCAAATTAATAAGTTATGCATCATAAAACATAACAAAAAATAACTTAATATAAAAATAGAGCACTCCATATTATGATAAAAAAAGACTTCGACTACTTGCCTCTACTCTACTAACTAATTAGCAGTTTTCATAAAAATTTAGACGTTTAGAATATCAGCTGTCTGTTAAACAAAAAGTGAGAAATAATGTTAACAAAATGGGAACTAGGTACACCGATCTCGTTAGCAACTTAAAAATTGGAATATTTTTAGGACTAATTCCCTTTCATAACTTGAAATAGGTGGGTACCTACCTACATAAGTATATTAAAACGTTAATTGGTCTTCAAGTTTATGTCAATCCATTTTTGAAGCGCTTTACAAATTGCGTTAATTTTGGCAGTCGGCTGACTATTTTCTTTTTCTTGCGCAAATTATAATATCTACACTTATAACTTATAACTACAAAAAGTACCCGTCTATATACACTTAATATCCATTCCTTTTATGTACGCTATTATTTTTTCATTGTTTTAGGAGTGTCAAATAAATAAGTAATTTTTATAAATATTATATGCCTACTTATTTCAAAGCATATTATTCATATCAAAGGATAGATTCAGGCTGATGATAATGATGATGACTTAATGAAACAGCTATCAATATTTCAAAAGAATTATTAACAAAATATCTGTTCCCAAATCAATAAGTATGTTCTTATTTATTTAATATGCGTAGTGTCTTGTCTACCACCGACATACATGTGAGTTCCTCTCCATTCTTCTGGGTATTAATACTTACTTAATTGTATTGCTTTCAGCACACCGCGGCCTGAAGTGAAGATTCTTTGAACATCTCTACAGTGGAGTGCGGTGGTGTAGCGGTCGACGTGAAGTCTAGAGTATACAATGGCGTCCATATCACGTGACCAACCCAGATCAGCAGTTCATCTTCACACGTCCTCTTTCATCTCATCTCATGCATAACAAGTTACTCCAAGTCGTGATCACCGCAAGGTATACTGCATACAGCTATATATTAACTAGTCTTTGTAGGCCTGCATAGTAGAGTCCTTACAACCTACGTCAATCATATATTATATAGGTAGGTACCTAGGTAATATGAAAAAATAAAAATGGTCTTGCAAATTTTGCCAAAGTACGGCGATAATAACCTATGTTCATACCAATATTATGCCGGGTCCACACTGGCAACATGTCGCCG
Source organism: Rhyacophila brunnea (assembly GCF_057557595.1). Classification (NCBI taxonomy): domain Eukaryota; kingdom Metazoa; phylum Arthropoda; class Insecta; order Trichoptera; family Rhyacophilidae; genus Rhyacophila; species Rhyacophila brunnea. The sequence continues at coordinate 1,357,681 of NW_028233361.1, forward strand.
GCAACCTCGTTAAATTTTACGATAATTATCATAATTGCTTAAGAAATTTTACGATAATTATGATACTTATCATAAAATTTAACGAGGTTGCCGGCCACATGTTGCCAGTGTGGACCCGGCATTATGTTCAGCTAGGTAGGTACATACTGAATCAGTGGCGGCCGGTGATAATAAAATTAGGGAGTGCAGTTAAAGACATGCATTTTCCTTTTTGTGGTATTGAAAAAAATCGCCAATAGCCTTCAGAGTGGAGGTAGGCTTATGCTTAAATATATAATACATCTTGGGGGCGGGTTGAGAAACGAAACGACGCTCACATTCACTGACAGCATTTATTTATTGTCAAAAAAAAAGTCCAAGCTTCTGGATATGATAGGTATGATGCAAAAGGCATACAAACTCTTTTCGATTTTTATTGTAATACATTTCATATGTGCCAACGTAGTTTCCACGTTTGACACTCCTAACTTCCATAAATTATAACTGATGCAAGTAGTTTAGACATATTATGTCATTGGGACAAAGCCGTAAACTCCTCATTTGTGTAGCTCCGATGGGTAGTACGCGGGTTATGGTCGGTTCAAGTTCACATACTGACGCAATTCGGGAATATCTTATACTCCCCTTTCGGTTATTTGCATCCCACATTCCCCCCATATACCTACGCGCTGTATCATTTTGATAAATACTATGGACCGGTGATTTTTCAACGGGATATAGTTACTATCTGTTAAAAAATTGCTAATACTTTTGTACACCTCAACTCCAGAATTGCACTCCAAATGGGACTGATTTGAAAGACGTATTCAAAATCAAAAATACTTCGGTAACACGAATATTTTATTTGATAGAATAATTTATATTTCTTTTCTTCAATAATTGACATTGGAAAATTGCTTTGTTCATCTTCTGAAAAAATATTTTATTCTCTTTTACGTTGAAAAATAACGCTCATACTCATTGAAATACATAATATTGTAGAAATTTTACAATGTAACGCTTTCGTTAAATAACTATTTCTCTTAGAGTAGTATAAGTAGGTACGTAAAAAGTTGTAGTATGTATATATTATGCAAAGGTTATTAATAGTTTATCAATTACTTACAAGTTTACTTTGCTCTAGGAATAATAAAATTATTTAATTTTTAAAGGTATAGTAATTATAAAATTGGTATTTGTATGTTGAGATTGCTACACCTAACTTAATGATCACAATATCACTCTAGTCGATATTGTGATCGATTCAATATTATATGGCAAAGAACGGAGCATTTACCTCATAACGTACGAAATAATAATATAATAATTTGAAATATTACGCGGAAATCTTGTACCGACTTCAAAAGCGTTTGTGAGTTGTATTATTCGCGCCAGTCAAACACAGTATTGTCGTGAAATGTCGTATGCGCTCGTAAGCTCAGATTGGGAGGAACAGTGTTCCAAGTGGGGTAAATATTGCACGTTCGGAAATAAAAAAAGATCACAACTGAGCCCACATTATCGGAAGCGTGAAAAAAAATCATCGCCAGGCGGTTCGATTTCTCTCCTGCACAATTAATACTACGAAAGACGTACCTATGCATACATGCAAGCCGCCAGAAATTACGCGCATGTTATGCGTGCAGACGGCGACAAATTAAAGTTATTTTACAATAACTAATTCATACAATATGTAGGTATTTTAATACGTACTTATTATTACATAGTTATGCAATAATTTGGGAGATCAGTGCACCTTTACTCCTATACAAGAGCCGTCCCTGTACTGAATAATTTTACAATATTTAATGTTTCTAATACAACATTATCATTTATGAATGGAATAATAAATTATAAATGTAGGTACCTACGTATACGTATACTTAGTATGTTCAGAAATATTTCACGTTTAAATTATTGTTACATGTCATGATAAAGTTTAATAAACGTTTAGTATGTATCTATCAAACTTTTGCAACAGTAATTTATAAGTCACTAACCACAATGAAACGTTGAAATTGTGCCACGATAAATCTAAATGTAATCATGAAGTTACATCAAAATATAATTTTTCAGAAATTCAGTTATATACAAAATTAATTGAATCTTTCATTCATTCGGTAGATACTACACTTAATACTGCAATGAACTTAAAATGAATGTCGTTACATGAAAATGTAATAATATACCTAGTTTCGTAAATATTTTTTTTTATAATACCGAATGGATTTAAAGTCTTCTCGGCGTCAAGGCTAAGATCAAAGTATATTGAAGTTTATCTGCCGATTTTTTCCCCAATATTTTTGTGTGCTGGAAAATTATGCAGTGTATTGCTTTCTTTTCCTAGTCACTGTAATTACTTTTTAAGTTATGTGTTTGTAATTGTATTATTAGTAATCGGATCACCAGTGAGAGAGGCGGACATAATTATTTCGCAATATAATGCATAACGTAATGTATGTATGTCATGCCCGACCATTTGTAAAACAATCATCCAGTTTTACTCAATTAATACCGCCTATAATGGAATCAAATATACTCATCAACTCATATCTCTTGGCTACAATTATTGTTCATATAAAAACAAAATTATACCTAAACTTGAACATGATAATTAAATAACATTCGACGTAATAGACATTGAACGATGTCGTTTTGTTTCTGTGTTGTATTCCGCACCCTGCTTCTATACAAGAAAAAGATTAAAACCATTGAAAAGGCCGAAAATGGGATGAACTGAAATTTATTTATTTTTCATAATATTAGATATATATTATAAAATTTAATCAATACCAATCATTTCTCATTTTCAATCATTTAAGCTGTAACGTATCTATATGTTTATAAAGAAGTGGGTATCGGGTTTAAATTGAGAGTCTGGCACATTCACATGTTACTCTATTAACTATTTGATTAACTAATGCTTTCTGAATCCACTTGTAATTAGGATAAACAATTTTTGTGGGATTCTAATGGAATCGATCCACTGTAAGATGAAAGCCTCTTCTAGCTCCTTCCACTCTTTCCAGTCCCTAGTTCTTTGGCGTCTTTATGAGACCGTCGATCCAGGCGGTTTACGACGTCCCTATGGTATTTTAATACTTCTTGGGTACCACTGTATGACATATTTTATTTAGCGGTTGTTCATTCGCCGAGCAACATGCTGGCCCATTGCCATTGTATCAATTTCGTGACTTCTATCCCACCGAGTAAGTATAAGTTCCCTTGTCTGCCTCTTCATCCATTGGTTTATTATGTGATTCACATTTTTCGTGTATACGAGTATACGTGAGTACCTACTGGTAGCACTTGGTTGAACACTTAATGCTTTGAACACAGTGGCCAATAGAAAGTCACGTTTATATACTATCGAAGCGATACAATGTGCCCCGTTTAGGTCTACCTGGTCTGCGAGCAACCTCGTCATAATATAAAATATTTCCTTTGTCATTATTACGATAATATTATAGTATGGTGGTTAAAAAGAAATGATCTTCGCTTTTAATTTTGCAATATTTCGATTATTTTCTTTGCAATAAATGGGTTATGAATAACGCATAAAGGTTCAATAAATAAAAATACATATCAATATTTACATTAATATATTGTTATGTATCAATTTTATTTAAATTCGTATTTATCTTTTGAAAAAATATTTATTTAGACATGAATTATATGTCAGTACTATACGACCCAAAGAGGTTCGACGGTCTTTTATACGGCCATATATTTATGACACATCATTATACGGTGAAGTGTGATACGGCGAACTGTATACGTTCAAGTTTCCGGATACGTTTGCAACCAATGCTGAAAATTCTATAGAAGCGCTTTCCCTATAAATTTGAGTGGAATTGGTTAGATTGAGAAACGACGGGACGCTAAAACTGACCTTCGCCGATGTTACATTGGCTATTTTCTGGATTTCGGTTAATAAAGAATATCCTCGGATTTCCGACAAGGCTATCGCAGTTCAGCTCCCATTTCCTATGACATAAATCTAGGTGAGCAAAGTTTTTCAACTCAAGTTATAATTTAAAATAATTAGCAGTCTTGCTTGAAAGGTCTTGACCGACAACTTCGGGTTGCTCTTTCAAATATCAAGTGTCAAGTCAAAATATATAAAACTTTTACGGTCATTGAAACAAGCTCTATACTATCTATCAGTGGCGAAGGGTGGAGGTAGGCTGTTAAGATCTGCCATAAATAGTGCACATTAACATTTTTCAGTCAAATGTATATGTTTTTATTGAAATAAGACTACAATTTACAGATGGTATTGGTTGGGTTTTAAAAATCAATTAAGCCCTGTCTTAAGCAAACAATAATAGTATTGGTATATTTTAGGCGATATGACAAAATTGTGCACATTTTTTCATTCTTACTTATTTGTTTCCGTTAGATTTCGAATACGTATTACACATATTGTTGGTTCATTTTTTTAATTCATCAAGCTATGCCTAAACCAAACTATAATAGATAAAAATTATTATTCTATCTATAAAATATCCAAATTTATGTATGATTTAATTGCATAATTTTGAGTATTTTTTGACTATTATCTATTATGGCTTGGTTTCGCAGGGTTTAATTGAATTTTAAAAACTAACTAACACCATCTGTAAAATGAAGTCTTATGTCAATGAAAACAAGTATGTATGACTGACAAAGTTTAGTGTGCACTATTTATGGCGGATCTTAACAGCCTACCTCCACCCTTCGCCGGTGCTATCTATGTATATTTATAATACCAATACATGGAAATATGTATGTAAATTTTTAGTTCTTCATTGTGTGTTTTTTTTGTACTTATATTTAATTATTTATCAAAAAAAAATAATATAAATTAATGTAATTTTGGTGCATGGCCCCCACTAGGGGGGAGCTGACAGGAGACCCGGCGTGGCAGGTCAATCAGATAAGTGAGATAAACACAAATTACTAATTTGCATTAATAGTAACAAAGTCGCCTGCGGCGCTATTTTACTACGCTGGTATTAATATTTTAAAATATGCGATTGTAGGATACAATTTATAATAATTATTATGTTAATACTCGACAATTAATAAAAATATTCTTAAATTCAAAAAATGTGAAAAATTGATTGTTTTTTTAATTAGGTACAATAAAAATAAATCATTATCAAGTCACCAATAATTATTATTTTTGTATACAAAAATCAGTTTTCCTTGAAAAAATGGATTTACGATAGATTTGGATAATTAATGTCGGTGTGCGTCTTATTTTAAAATTAGTTGATTAGACGGAATAATTATGTTATAACGAGATAGATATACGAAATATATCGTTTCTAGAAGTGATCCGGAATCCATTGCAATGCATCCAACTTTTTCCCCCGTAAATTCAAAATGATAGTACTTGCGGACTTTTATGTCGTACATAGTACGCGGGCCAAAATTATAGTACATATACTATAATTATGGTACGGTTGGCATCATTGCGCCGGACATAAGTACACCCACCACTACTCCCACCTTTCGCAAGTCTTTCCTCTCACCCCGCTTCATCTCGTAATGCCACTCGAGATTCGAGTAGTTAGTCAGTAGTCAGCCAACTCGCGGACGCATCCACTCAGTGAATCAGGTTGTGTTCAATTCGTAGGCGAAAGATTAAAATGGATATGGATATTTTAAACAAAAAGTCCCCCATGCCCAATGAAGTAAGTAACATGAATTAATATACTCATATAAGTCATAGACCGTATTAATGATTGTAGTATTTTTTTTTCGTTAATATAATATAATATACATAATAATTAATATTATTAAGTAAACAGGGTTTTCTATTTTTAATGTTGGAATTTTTTACCATGTTCTATCCTTAGAAGATCGTAAAGGCCTTCACATGGTGAAGGTTATTTCATTTTGTTTTTTGCAACAAGTTGATGTTAATCACCAGTGAACAATTAATGGCATCTTCTGGTTTACCCTACTGGGTGTAGTATTAGTGGCAAAAGGTGGAGGTAGGCTGTTAAAATCCGATATAAATAGTTCTCACTAAACTTTCTCAGTCATACGTGTTTGTTTTCATTGAACTAAGATTATAATGTGCACAGAGTGTTGGGTTATCTTTTTTAAATCAATTAAACCCTGTCTAAACCAAACTATAATAGTTTTGTTTGGCTATGGGTGCTCCAACAAAAATAGTGCAAAATCATAGGTACCTGTTTTTTCCGTTGAATTAAGAATACATAAATTACAGATTGTATTTTTGTAATATTTTTAAAATTCACATAAAACAATGTACAAAAACAAGTATCGCATTAATTATAAAGTAGTAGAATATTTTGAATAAATTCTTTATTTTTTTTTATAGATATATTGTGTGGCCCAACGCTCAGTAATAATTTTTTGGCCGACCAAACGATTTGGGTTGGACATTCCTGCTCTAATTAGTCTAATTATTAGGTGACTACTCTGACTCCAAGCAAACATGTGTATTTTCCAGACCAAGGATTCGAACCCGACATTATAAGCCGGCGACTGGGTGCCAATCGGTGAAATAATTAGTTATTAGAATAGGTAGGTATACCTACTAGTTACCTTAATATTATTCGCACTATTTCGACGGGGGTAGGAAGGCACCTACTAGGTACCTAGAGTACTGAAGGGTGGAGGTAGGCTGTTAGATCCGCCATAAATAGTGCACATTAAACTTTGTTAGTTGTACATATTTGTTTTTATTGAACTGAGACTACAATTTACAGATGGTGATGGTTAGTTTTTTAAAACCAATTAAACCCTGCCTAAACTAAACCATAATAATTTTGGTATAGGTAACTACTTTGGGCGATACGACAAAATTGTGCACACTTTTTCATTCATACTTATTTGTTTTCATTGTCATATTATTATTACGCATTGTTGATTCATTTTTTTAAATCCATTAAACTCTACCTCAGGGGTTCACAAACTTTTTCGTCAGGATAATTTTGACATCAAAAATATTTGGCGTGCCCGCCCTGCCCTGTCTTTTGTAAATATTTTCTGTTTTTAAAAAACATAAGTAGCAAAAAAATAAAAAAAAATATTTTATTATGTAAACTTATATTTTTACTAAATATACATTAGATATTATTACAGTTATTAATATACTTACCATGTGATTTATGCAATTGTTTGTTTGAAACGAAATCCTGCAATCTAGGCTCAAATTTTGTGGTGTGAATACGCAAAACAGATGCGATATGGTTGTCTGTTAATTTTGATCTTTTGTTTGATTTAGTAATGCTCATTGTAGAAAATGTTTTTCCACAAATATAGGTAGTACCTACTTCCAAATAAAGAATCCATTTGATGAGCATGTTTAACTATATTTGGATATACCTCAAGTGAAAGTCCTTTGTAGAATTCAATTAAATTCATATCACGATAAGATGTTTTTACTTCCACGTTATCTTGCAAATCTATTAATACAAACTGCATATTTATGAGAACAGCGTTCGGGTTACATGAAAAGGGATCTTGAAAAATATTAAAATTCATTTGATGTTTCTTAACATCCAGGAAGCACTTTTAGAAGGAAGTATTTTTCTGATCACAGAATACTGGAAGCCTTGGTAGATTCATTCAAAAGAGTCTGACATGCTTCCAAATGACAAACATTTCCAACATCGAATTGTTGTTGAATAAGTCGAACATTTTGGTCTGAAGCCTTCACATAGGTAATTAAAGAGATCGGAAATATCCACATTATTTCTTTGGAGTTTTATATTCAACTCAGTGAGAATTCCAGTAATGTCAAAAAAGAATGCCAGGTTACACAACCAATTAATATCGCGTAACTCAAGAAGATCATTGTGATTTTGACATAGAAATTCTGCTACTTCTTTCCGCATATCGAAAAAGTATTTTAATGTGACACCTGTACTCAACCACTGAACAGCTGAATAATAAACCACATCTCCAAACTTGGCTTCACACTCATTAGTGAACTTCTGAACTTGACGTTGATTCAAAGCATTATTTTGATGAAATTAACTGTTTTTACCACAACGCACAACATTCATAACATTATCCATACGCAATCCACGAGCAGCAAGAGCTTCTTGATAAATAATTCAATGGAAATTAATAATATTTGTTCCGGTTCCTTCAATAACTTTTTGTATAAAATAACAAAGTGTGACCATTCAATCTTGCCAGAGGACACCTATTTAATTTTGTAACTGTAGTTTTTAATATTCGATATGAAGCATAAAAAATAATCCTACAGATTTAACATAAATCTCGCGGGACACATCAAAAAGTCACGCGGGACAAAAATTGGCCCGAAGAACACACTTTGTGAACCCCTGATCTACCTTAACTAAATTAAAATAGAAAATATTATTCTGACACCCCGTAAGTCCGAGTAGGGAGGGGAGACGGGGCCACGCGGCCGATCCGACCTCCGCGCTCGACTCTCCGGTCCTCGTAGCGTGCCGTCGGCAGAACGCGGGAGCCACACGACCAGCTTCCACCTTTCGACTAGCTCAGAATAGTTCAAGGCGGTCAATAGTAGCTGGTTTTTAGTTCGGTAGAGCACGTTCAGTGTAAGGTAGGTCTTGACAGTTGGGGGTAAATGCAGGATTGACGGGATGGTAAAATGACGAACGCACGTTGTTCGTAGCACAAATCGTTGCCGAAAGTTTTATTATTAATAAGGGTTCACAACAAAAACAAAAAAAATTACATACTCAACAGAATACACAATTATTAAGTTTTCACAGTTTATAAATTTTGAACAGCCCTAATTTTTTTTTAAATGGGCGCCTAGGCTGTCAATTAAAATCTAAAGGATCTAATCCTTCCACGTTCGTAACACGTGTACGCTGAAATTATTCTTTTCACAATAGGCGAAAACCCTAGGAATGGTTCGCGAGGACACACAGTCCTATCCAACGACCTCGGTGGTACTACTTTCCTTCTCCCCTTTTCGACCCCTCGTATCCTTAGATGGATTAGGCGAGAGTCTCGCACCTCTCTGATTGGCCGGTCAGATCAGGCGAAGAAATTTTATTCGTCAATTTTAGGGATTCCCCAGGAGGCCTTTCGCGGGTTAATCCAACCCGCTTATCCGCCCGCGGCTACCGACTGCATTTGGCAGGGGTAAAAAAATCCTGGACTGAAAACTTCGCGAACACACTTTCGTTCACGAGGTTTTACATATAGTGGATTACAAACAAAAAATAATAAAATAATACCTATTACATTTAAAAATATTTATCAGAATAACACTTCCGCAAGGAAATTCCACGATACATAATTCGAGATACTTGTCGACATAGGTACATAAATTCAATTTCACTTTTCACCAACAGTGTTACTAATTTTGAAATACCTGCAATGATAGTTATCATTATTACAATTGATACAGAAGGGCCGTCGGCTTCAATTGAAAGTTATAAAAATTAACATGGGTAATCCACAACGAAAATTTACGGAAAGAATGTAATCTATAATAATCATTAAATTATTAGTTAGACGCAAGAGATATCAAAATAAAAATGTAAATAAAAACAATACCTCCCACGGGGGGCAACCTAATAAAACAATTCACTCGTAAAGTTTAGCACTCCTGGGTTACACCGGGAGTTTCTTTACCTGCGCAGGTATATTATTTTAAAAAAAAACCCGCCTTCTCTTGCCTTAATAACGACCCAAGGTTTTACCTGTTCAAAATTTTGTAAAAATTTAAATTTAAATTCCCGCGCTGTGTCCTTTAACTACGTACTCATTACATTTTGTTTCGAATTGTTATCAATCTTGCGTGATCAGCCTCTATCTCGCGTATCTGGTAATTTGAACATTTATAGGTAATTAATACAAATAAAAGTATAGAGCATTCCACCTGATCGAGCAGCGACAAAGGGAAATCCGGTTTGGCGGACTACAAAAAACATGAATGTGGCATCCATAACTTCGCTCGTACTTTACCCTTAAGGGGTCCTCTATTCACGTATAAACGTGGAGGTATCAATTCTATATGATAAATTTTCAAAGTTATATGTGATTTAATTGCATAATTTTAGATATTTTATAGAGGCGAGTATTTTTTGACTATTTTCTATTATGGCTTGGTTTTCAAAGGGTTTATTTGAATTTTAAAAACTAACCAACACCATCTGTAAATTGTAGTCTTATTTCAATGAAAACAAATACGTATGACTGACAAAGTTGAGTGTGCACCATTTACGGCGGATCTCAACAGCCTATCTCCACCATTCGCCACTGGTACTAGGTAGGTATACTACCTATAACTTGATGTATCGTATCTTGAATAATTGAATCACAAATTTTCATTTTGCCGTCATACTGGGATATATTTTAAGTCCCCCCTGCTGCCATCAGCCGTGTATTTCTTTAACGGTGAGTTATTTTTTAATGTGCACAGAGTAACTTATTTAAGAAAACCTGCATTTAATCAATAGTTACGGAACTAATAACATAAAAATATTTTTCTACTTAAAAATTAATTTACAAATTAGAAGATGTAGCGGCCATTACTTCGAAAAGTGACCCACAAATGGCGCTTCTCATTTGCCTGGAAGTCGCAATATGTATTTTAAAACAAAATCGAAATGCGTGTTTGAGATCCCAACTGGTTATTGGCAAATTTATATTTCTTAAGTTCACAATACGCAAACATATTATTAAATGTTATGCGAAATAACGATATCGAAATAAAAATAATAATGTTTTTGTTTTTTTATTTAATCAGCATTTTGTAGGTATATGACCTATATTATAGCCTCACTCAAGTTCATTTTAAACAGTCAATTGTAATTTTGTTATCAGAATTAGACCACAAAACGTTTATAAATGTGTATTAAGGTGGAGGTTATATTAACGGACTTTTCGTGAGGAATGGTTATTAGCCACTCGCTTAGCCCATTTTGCACCCATGGCAGCCAAGTTCAGGTTCAGGTCGTCTGTAAAGCCATGGGTCACGGCCCACGGATTTGAATCCGAAGCTGAACAATTAATATAGTAGGTACCTTCATAGGTAGGTATGTTGTTTTTTGAAGTATGTGAAAGTTATAATGACATATTACCTACCTATGTTGCTTTTTTCTGTTAGGTTAAATCTGTGCTCAAAGAAAAGATTGATGATATCTGTGTTCCATGTATGTGCAGAATTATTTGAAAATTGTCTTCTGATTCTGCTATAATAATATGTACCTGTAGGTACAAGTGGAGAGCTATATACTTTGCTTTTGTCCACTTCACGGTTGAAGAAAAATACACTTTGATTCAGTGGCGAACTCATTTTCCATATACCTAGCAGGCAGTGTACCTACCTACTATTCGTACATTTTTAAATGGTGCGTATTTTTCACAATTTGTGTGTAAAACGTCAACCAAAGAATTTTAGCCTAGCACTTAGTAGGAATTCACTATGTCTGTGTTTTTAGGTACCACTCAGTGGTGATTTATCGATTAGGTAATATTTTTAACCCTTACAAGCTTCGTGGTTTCATTATTATGCCACAGTTTTGAATATTTTTCACGATTCGGCGTTGTGGTATTTGTCTCCAACCACAGTGTTATTATTATTTAACGGACGCCATCTATTAGAAAAAAATATAAGATTTGAAAAATTCCATTACGCTATGGTAATGTAGGATTCTATCTGTGGCCTCATTTGACATTTGCTGCTTGTTGTGACTAGACTTGAGTATTGTAAGTATTTTTGAACTGCTTGTAGACATGGCTGGTAAGTACTTATTTTGTACATACATTATATACAGCAGATTGAGATTATGATATGTATTTATGTTTTTATGTTATAAGTTGATTTTTATAGTCTAAATATAGTGTGGTATATATTATAACTAACCTCAAAGCTGCATACAATTGTAACAATACTGTTTTTTTTTTTAAATTGACAGAAAAAGCCATAAATGGTGGCCGAGAATTTTCCGGCATTTTCTTGACGTAGTCGTTGTAAATTCATTTATTACCTATACACAACGATCCACAGATTCCAGCATGACCTTAAAATTTTTTCGACTGGCTGTAATAACTGGTTTGATACGTGCTGGTATTGAAATAGATCAAAAGGATAAACATTGCTAACGGTAATGCTTTCAAAGTGCATTTTCCTGAATATAGACTTCAAGAAGATGTGATTTGTGTAGTACCAGAGAAAAACCTCGTAGAACAATAAATTGTAGTCTGTATTTTACTATATATGGTAAATACATTTTAACTTTCAAATTGTTTTCTTCGAAAATACATGTTAATCATAATTTTAGTGATATTGCTGCTTTGTGGTTTATTAAATAAACCACCTAAAAATCATACTTAGAAATAAAAAAAATACGTTTGAAATTTTATTTTACATGGTTTTAATAAAATTTACCGAAAAAAAATCTAAAAAGTTACAAAACTCACAAAGCTGCTTGTAAAGGGGGCTCTAAAAGATTACAAAGAGAAATGACCATGTGTCTAATAGTCAATTTTGCTTGGCAAAGAATATGCCTTTTTTTCCAGAAAACTTTTATATTAGTAAAATGTCAGATAGTCTATAAAACCAATTTCGTAAAAAATGCACTTGGTCACTTTCTCTTGTATGACGACGATATAATTATAGTATCCAAATCGATCAAAAGACAAAGACATTTAGGTTTTGTTAATACTGTGTACGTTCAATCTTGGAAATACATAGGTTTAATTAATGGAGTAAATAATATTGTACCTAATATAAATAATAATGTGAAAGTAAAACAGTTTTATTTATTTATGAAAAGATAACAAAAACAAATAATACAAGTTCAATTAAAATAAAAAATAACACTGTGCTGACAATAAATACAATAGGTATAAAAAATTAAAGATTTGATTAATTAAAACATTATTATGAATAATATTCCCGAAGTAATACCAAAGCATGAAGGGTTTTTTTTAGTTTTTTCTGATGTTGTTACGATTATTTAAGACAGCAAAAAATGGTTACCTATTTATTATCTGGTGATTCCCCCTGTGACCAGTGGGTCTCCAGAATAGCATTTTCTGGTAGAAACGTCTCGCTAAATGTTTCTTGACATATTTATTCTATTTCTCAAATTCATATCACGGATGTTACCAGAATCAGACATATTATGTGGATTCTTTAAATTTAAGTTAGGTAAATTATTTACAAATCTAAACGATTTTCGTTTATAAAATTTTGTAGAATCAATATTGTGGTTAGTGTTTACATTTATTATATGAGATTGCTGTTTCTGATAGTAAAGACTTAATGAATGGGTTAGCGAGATTAAAAATAGTAAATTAAATCATAGTTTAAGGCCTTCCCGCTTCATAAATCTAATTAGTCAGCCAAATAAGAAACTGTCGTAAAAAGTATGAGATCATGGTGGAATCACTTTGTCAAAAGTGCGAAGTATTGTTATTTTCCAATCTTTCTGATTTTTATTAATTTAGGTATGTGAAAAAATAAAATGAATTAGCAACACATGTGTAATAAATCAAACTTCATTTAAACTCAGTTTATTTCTAATGGTAGTTAGGTATATGTTATTGAGAGTATTTTGTTCTGTTATATTTTCGTTTTTATTTTATTTTCCATAAAAATTGATAAAAAAAATCAATCTCGAAAGTTTCGAGATTATGTTTACCAATCTCGGGATCGGAATCCCTAGTATCCAGGTAGAGGTAGATAAATCAGCAGAAGAAGCATTTTAATTCTCTTGAGAGTGGCTACATTTTCTAGGGACCTTCGTCACTTCGTCAATTGGTAAGGTACTATCAGCGCCGGCGCGAGGTTATTTGGTGCCCTAGGCAACGTTTATTTGCGTGCCCCCTTTTTTACAAATTGTCTCATTTTTTCGAAGTAATAAAAAAACATTAACGGATCATTAGACATAATAATTAATAGACACTTATTAATAAAATAATTTTAGATTCTTCCAAAAATTTTAATTTAATAAATCATTATAAAACGAACACACGCGCACAAGAGAAAAATCATAAGAAAATTATAAACTCTTTATTTTTAATTTAATTTAATATTTTATTCCACTATAAAGAGCAGTAGGTACTTCTGGTGGTGGCATGGATTTTGAAAGTCTTCGAGCTACTGCTAGAAGCTCACTGCATATATTGTTAGCATCAATATCTTTGTTAGCATTATGAGTCAAAGCATTTTCTAAATTTTTGCAGTTGACAAGTAGGTATATCTGCAGGTGGGAAGCCAAATAATATATTATGTTGCTCCAATTGTTTGAATCTCTCTTCGATAGATTGCATAGCCATATCTAAAACTGGATAGTAGAAACCTATGTTGTATTGCTGTTTAGGTTCTTGGGATGCCTCGTCTATAGCTTCATATTGAAAGTGCCATTTCTGTCTTCTCCTTCGAACATGTTTTGTGTTAAATTTTGGTTCTGTTTCTAGCATCTTTGCAATATCAGCAGCATCAATTAAAACTTGTTTATAACTTTCATCACTCATGCATCTTAATAAATATTTTTTAGTTAGCTCTAATTGATTTGAAGCAGAATATATATCAATATCCTTTCATTGTAATATTTTACTTGCAATATTTACGTCTAAACTAAAAGAATATTATACCATGCGGCAATTAACACCATAAATTAAAAATTGCTAATTACATCAGTAAGGGCCGTTGCTTCAATTCGGGAAGAATTTACAGATGAATTATTCAATATTGGGTCATCAAATATTATATCTTAATTAAAGGCTTCAAAGATTCAATTCGTCTCTCCTACCTTGTTTTGCTCAATGGTTTGAGAGTAAACATTGGGATACGGTTAGATAAAACTTTCCAATGACGTGTCGACCCAGAGAAATAATTATATATTTTTTAAACTATATTCATATAAATTGCTGAGATAAAACGTATACCGTCTCTTTTTATCATGGATTAGCTTAGACCGCCTACTTGGAAATGTCGTAGTTTTAATAAAAATTGTCGATAGAAAATAAAATATTTGATTAGCCATCGGAATCTTTTTCGAATCTCGTGGCGAGAGACCCAGAACCGCCTTGTAAACGTTTTTAGTAATTAGGCTAAACAATACACAGCTGTGTGACAAAACCCCGGGATTTCTATCGTTTGTACCGTTTGTATCTGACTGTATCATTTGTATACCTGAAGCTGGCCATGGAACGCCACCAGATTCCAAATCCCATCACTACTTATGACACATAATTACAAAAAACAGATAAACACGTCAAAATAAAATAAAACATATAAGTAATTTAAAATTATGAAAATATGGAAATTAATTTCAGTTCTCCATTTATGTGCCCCCTTATGTTTTGTGCCCTAGGCGGTTGCTTAGTTTGCCTATATGGACGCGCCGGCCCTGGGTACTATACATATCTACCTATCTAGGTACTACATACCTATAGTTTATTTTAGTTTAAATAATATACTGTTTTTCTACCAAGCTAAACTAAGTTTAAGTTAAGTGAAGTCTAAACAGTTAAATAAATTGGGTAGGTATAGTGTGTACCTATTTAAATTATGGTCTGGCAAATTCACATCTTGTCTGTCAACGTGTGCTGAAATCCAGAGTAGGTAACATACTTATTTGGTTGAGCAAGTGGCTAATATTCTTTTCTCATAAACATAACCTCCACTCTGTAGGTACCTATAATATGATCTTCTTAAGTTCGGACATGGTTAGAAAAAATTAGACGCCTCATAAATTGTGATCCTGTACCTACATACTAATAATAATGTATTATTTAATCCCAACACCCTTGTCCGATGACTGATGACCGTTTCTAACTTGATGTAAGAAAATTTTGACTCTTTGAATAGGGCAGCAATGGCAATAGCAATGGCACTTTGGCTGCTACGATGTTTTTCAAAATTCGGGCGAGGATTCCTACCAATAATTGTGGATAAATTAAAGTATTGTATTATTTTTAGACACCTTACCACTCTAATTGATTCTGCGAAATCGGAATATTATGAAAACACGTTTTGTAATTAATTTATCTTTTTGAATAGATAATGAGGCAATTAGATATCCCGTGCTGCATCTACTGTTAAAAGTAATTGACATATCTCTTTTTTGCTCCATCATACGGGCGATCGTGAGAGCGAGCGAAATGCACGATCCACGCACAGAGTTTTGATTTTTGCCAGTTATTGGAAACAATCGGCTATCCTACACGAGGGATAATACAAAGTAGTGGAATTAGAAAACTACCCGGCTGAAAAGAAAAATTTTGCATGGTGGTCTCGTTAAAAGATCGCGTAGAATATACGTGATTTGTGAAAAAGATCTTTATGGTGTTTGTTTATTGGACTATTTTAACACTTAGAATGCTACGCAACGATATATAGTTGTTTTTGATAATGGCCAAAAATGCTAACAACGATCGTCGTTTTGCTTTTGATGCCTGAAATGTTAAGTTAATTTGGGAACATACTACTGCACCAGTGGTACGAAACATTGTTTTATCTATTTAGTTTTATTGTTGTGTAATATAACCCGATTCATATATGTTTTGGACTGGGTAGGCTTAGAACTTATAACTATTGTATATTTTTTTCATGGCATCACCCTTTTTATAATAAAAACAATTCCAAATACAAATTTCAGTTTACAATATAAAAATTTGTTTACAGTCAAATTCTTGGTGGAAGGACAATGTTTTATTTTATTTTATGGATTTGAACCAATGGGAAAGTCTTTTACTCAACTCAGTGTTTAAAGTAAAGTGGATTTGTGCTTTATAAAAACAGTTTCATTTATAAAAAAATAATGAAATAAGATCATTTGCAATACATATTTTAAATGTTCCAATAAGCAAACACCATAAAGACCTTTTTCACAAATCACGCATATTGTATGAGATCTTTTAACGAGGCCACCATGCATTTTTTTTCAGCCGGATAGTTTCCTAATTCCACTACTTTGTATTATCCCTCGTGTGGGATAACCGATTGTTTCCAATAACTGGTAAAATTCAAAACTCTGTGCGCGGATCGTGCATTTCGCTCGCTCTCGCGATCACCCGTATGATAGAGCGAGAAAGAGATATCTCAATTACTTTTAACAGTAGATGCAGCTCGGGATATCTAATTGCCTCATTATCTATTCAAAACGATAAATTAATTACGAAATGTGTTTTCATAATATTCCGATTACGCAGAATCAATTAGAGTGGTAGGGTGTCTGAAAATAATACAATACTTTAATAATGTATCGACAATTATTGGTAGCAATCCTCGGCCAGATTTTGCATAACATCATAGCATTGGGAAGGCGGAATAACAATTGGTGACCAGAAAATAAACAACTTAAGATTCGCAGATGATACCACACTAATCGCTGCTCATGAAAGAAAACTCACAGAGCTGCTACACCGGGTAGAGGAAGAGAGTCGTAAATACGGCCTCCTTATTAATTGGAATAAGACTAAGTTAATGGTTGTTGATCTGGCTAACCTTCTACCAACAGCAAGTACCTACACTCCAAAACCTCGAAACAGTCAACGAGTTTGTTTATCTGGGATCGACTATCAGTGGAAAGGGCGGATATGAAGCGGAAATAAGAAGGCGCATACAGATTGCAAAAAAATGCGATGACTCGTCTTACGGAAGGATCGGGAAATTTCGATTACCACAAAAATGATGCTTGTGCAAACAGAGTGTTCTCGATATTTCTATATGGAGTCGAGTCGTGGACCCTAAAGGCAAGGGAACGGAATGCAATTGACGCCTTTGAAATGTGGTGTTGATGCCGAATGCTTCGTATTTCATGGACGGAGCACAGAACAAACCGGTCAATCATCCATAGACTGAAGATAAAGGAAATTCTCTCGACAATATGTCTGAGACGAGTTCTGCAGTTTTTTAAACATATTGTCAGGCGCGGACCGGACAACTTGGAGAGACTGGTGGTTTTGGGTGGCCTCCAGGGAAGGCGAAGCAGAGAAAGAGCGTCTGCGCGCTAGAGCGACCAAGTGAAAGAGCTGACTGAAGGCACCATCCATTCTGCCCTGAGAGAAGTGGAAGATTGAGAAGGATGGAAAGTCTTGGTCGCTCAAAAGATGACAAAATTAAAATGTGGTAGCGATCCTCAGCCATGAGTGTACGACCAAGAAGAGAGATCATGTCCACACTTAAAAAAGAATGGCACGCGCCATAAATTAAAAAAAATCGGTTTATTTTGGCACGCCGATCAAATCCTATTTGCCATTCCTGGAATAGGGCAAGAGTGTTAACAGTTATGGGTTAATGTGATTTATAACACAGTATGAATTACCATTATATGCTACCAATCAAGTAGAAAGCCTTTACTTTTTAGAATTAGGTATACCATACTAATATTATGGTTTCTTAAAAGATATTATATAAATAGTAGGTATATTTACCTATACCAAAGTTGCACATTTAGGTATTGCACATCAAAACTCGTCTCGCCTAAAAACGTGGCGAATACGTCGATGTGACGTCATCGTTATTTAGTAAAACAACAAAACACAGTCATGTTGCCAAATTGAGCTCCACAGATTGATCAATTGCAACTGTTTCGTCTGAAAAAAAACATCTGGCTATTGCAATCGACATGTTGCATCTAGAGTTGGGTTTCAGAAATTTCCCGACGGGAATTTTTGAGAAATTTTTGAGATTTTCAATCCCTAATCTTGAAAATTGAATTTTTTTAACATTTCGGTAAATCCCGGATCTCGAGAATCTTTTCTCGGGATAGTATTATCAAATATTAATTGAAAAAAAAACGATTTTCTATATATGGATAGAAAACACAAAACGTTCAAAAACTGATCGAGCATTTAAGGGGGAGAGGCACGCCAGCAGAGAACCTAGCGGAGAAATACGAAGCTAGCAATTTGAGATTTTTTTTGATAATATACAATTTCAACTGTATTAATTAATAAATATGTATCTGAAAACATTAAAAAGATTTAAATTTTTTTTTAAATTTAAAGATTACTAGTTAGACTTACAATTGTAAAAAAATATAATAAAATATGAATTCGTTGCAGGGTCACATCTTATTATTGCATTATATTTTTTGGTCATAATTATTATTAAAATTTAGTTTACTAGGTTTTAGATTTTTTGTCGTTTAGATTTTTGATTAATTCATCGTTTTAATATTTTTATATTTATTTTAAAAAACATCGATTTTTATAAAAATATAAATGTGTAGATATAACTTGAAAGTCTTTTTATTTATATCAAATCGAGCTTCAATATTGGGACCATGCCTAAAATAAAATTTGATATAAATAAAAAGGATTTCAAGTTATACACTTATAGTTATATATTTATATAAAAATTGATGTTTTTTAAAATAAATATAAAAAAATAATAAAACGATGAATTACCCAAAAATCTAAACTACAAAAAATCTAAAACTTAATAAACTAAATTTTAATAATAAATATGACGATAATATATAATGCAATAATAAGATGTGACCCTGCAACGAATTCACATTTTATTACATTTTTTTACAAATGTTTGTTAATCTTTAAATTAAAAAAAAAATCTTTTTAATGTTTTCAGATACATATTTATTAATTAATATAGTTGAAATTGTAAATTATCAAAAAAAAAATCTCAAATTGCAAGCTTCATATTTTTCCGCTAGGTTCTCTGCTGGCATGCCTCTCCCCCTTAACACAATTAAACCAACGTCGACTCAAAATAAGCGCAATTTTTGCAACATCAGGGAATTTTGTGTATCAAAATCGTACGCGATTGTCAGACGCAGCGGTTGACAGTCTGTGTTTTTTGAAAATCTATTTTAATAAGTAATGTTTTGAAATATTTTTGTTTTCCTACTTCTATTTTGTTTGTCTTCTCACATAAATAAAAAAAAACATACTTTTTTGGAATTTGTCTGTTTTTACAATGATTTTAGAATTTTCACAGGTTTTTTTATATTTCCCAATATTTGGAGAATTCTCGAGAATTCTTTTCTGGAAATGCCGAATTTCGAGAATTCACAATTTCATCATTTCGGAAAATCCCGAACCTCGAGATTTTCTCGGGAAATACCCAATTCTAGTTGCATCCTTCTCGGGCTCTGAGTCGGAGGGTCGAAGTCACAAACAAGCACCTACGAATTGGTCATTCCTATATCGGCTCGCCGATGACCGCATTGGCATACCGACATGACACACTAGCCGGCCGGTCTCGGAAGTTTTGATTTATGGCTATCAGGCACACGAGGCGAGTTCTAACGTGCGAGCCGGCTTACAGCAAGTTAGAACTTGAACGTTTATTGTGAAACTGTACCTACTTACAACCTATATATTATTGGCGTTTTAAATCTGTTTACAGGAATGCGAGCACCATCAAGAAAACGAACTTCAAACATCCCTTCTAAGAGGATTTATCAAGACAATAGCGATAATACTAACTATTGTTATCGTCGTATATATGGGATACGAAATAGTAAGTTATCGGTATTTAATGTACTCGTAATAAAAATATTATATTTATTATATTATAGATAGTTACCTATTAAGCATACCCAATGGTACACCTACAATGGCTGACTCTCGCTTATTCTAATACCTACCGGTGCCAATTCTAAGACAGTTTATAGTTTTAGTTAGTAGGTAGTTACCTACCTAGATACCTACCTATAAGTAAGTATTTATTTATATTAATTTCTAACGCATACGGGACAGACAGACAAACATACATTCATTGTTATATATATATAGATAAACTGTATAAATCGCACGCGTTGAAAGCTAAATTTTCTTTGTTTGGGTCGAAATCCCGATGGCCAGAATCCCGATGGCCGAAATCCCGAATGCTGAAATATCGAATGGCTGAAATCCCGAATGGTCGAAATCCCGAACGCTGAAAACCCAGAAAATATAGCTTTCAACGCGTGCGATTTATACAGTTTATCTATATATATATAACAATGAATGTATGTTTGTCTGTCTGTCCCGTATGGGTTTCTATAGCATTCATCCGATTGCGATGAAACTTTCGTCAGTTATTATGTTCATACTCGCGAAGGTGTCTCAATTAGTACAACTATCGTTTTCTTCTTATTTTCTATTCTTATGCGTTCCTATACCATTCATCCGATTGTAATGAAACTTTGGCGAGTAGTTGTTCGCACACTCGCTAATGTTTCTGAAATAGTACAACCATCGTCTTCTTCTTCTTCTATTCGTGTGAGGTTTCTGAATGAGTACAACCATCGTCATGTTTTATTCTATCTTCTTCTATTCGTATGCGTTCCTATACCATTCATCCGATTGCGATGAAACTTTCGTCAGTTGTTGTGTTTATACTCGCAAAGGTGTATCAATTAGTACAACCATCGTCTTCTTCTTATTTTCTATTCTTATGCGTTCCTATACCATTCATCCGATTGTAATGAAACTTTGGTGAGTAGTTGTTCGCACACTCGCAAATGTTTCTGAAATAGTACAACCATCGTCTTCTTCTTCTTCTATTCGTGTGAGGTTTCTGAATGAGTACAACCATCTTCATGTTTTATTCTATCTTCTTCTATTCGTATGCGTTCCTATACCATTCATCCGATTGCGATGAAACTTTCGTCAGTTGTTGTGTTCATACTCGCAAAGGTGTCTCAATTAGTACAACCATCGTCTTCTTCTTATTTTCTATTCTTATGCGTTCCTATACCATTCATCCGATTGTAATGAAACTTTGGTGAGTAGTTGTTCGCACACTCGCAAATGTTTCTGAAATAGTACAACCATTGTCTTCTTCTTCTTCTATTCGTGTGAGGTTTCTGAATGAGTACAACCATCTTCATGTTTTATTCTATCTTCTTCTATTCGTATGCGTTCCTATACCATTCATCTGATTGCGATGAAACTTTCGTCAGTTGTTGTGTTCATACTCGCAAAGGTGTCTCAATTAGTACAACCATCGTCTTCTTCTTATTTTCTATTCTTATGCGTTCCTATACCATTCATCCGATTGTAATGAAACTTTGGTGAGTAGTTGTTCGCACACTCGCAAATGTTTCTGAAATAGTACAACCATCGTCTTCTTCTTCTTCTATTCGTGTGAGGTTTCTGAATGAGTACAACCATCTTCATGTTTTATTCTATCTTCTTCTATTCGTATGCGTTCCTATACCATTCATCTGATTGCGATGAAACTTTCGTCAGTTGTTGTGTTCATACTCGCAAAGGTGTCTCAATTAGTACAACCATCGTCTTCTTCTTATTTTCTATTCTTATGCGTTCCTATACCATTCATCCGATTGTAATAAAACTTTGGTGAGTAGTTGTTCGCACACTCGCAAATGTTTCTGAAATAGTACAACCATTGTCTTCTTCTTCTTCTATTCGTGTGAGGTTTCTGAATGAGTACAACCATCTTCATGTTTTATTCTATCTTCTTCTATTCGTATGCGTTCCTATACCATTCATCTGATTGCGATGAAACTTTCGTTAGTTGTTGTGTTCATACTCGCAAAGGTGTCTCAATTAGTACAACCATCGTCTTCTTCTTATTTTCTATTCTTATGCGTTCCTATACCATTCATCCGATTGTAATGAAACTTTGGTGAGTAGTTGTTCGCACACTCGCAAATGTTTCTGAAATAGTACAACCATCGTCTTCTTCTTCTTCTATTCGTGTGAGGTTTCTGAATGAGTACAACCATCTTCATGTTTTATTCTATCTTCTTCTATTCGTATGCGTTCCTATACCATTCATCTGATTGCGATGAAACTTTCGTCAGTTGTTGTGTTCATACTCGCAAAGGTGTCTCAATTAGTACAACCATCGTCCTCTTCTTATTTTCTATTCTTATGCGTTCCTATACCATTCATCCGATTGTAATGAAACTTTGGTGAGTAGTTGTTCGCACACTCGCAAATGTTTCTGAAATAGTACAACCATCGTCTTCTTCTTCTTCTATTCGTGTGAGGTTTCTGAATGAGTACAACCATCTTCATGTTTTATTCTATCTTCTTCTATTCGTATGCGTTCCTATACCATTCATCCGATTGCGATGAAACTTTCGTCAGTTGTTGTGTTCATACTCGCAAAGGTGTCTCAATTAGTACAACCATCGTCTTCTTCTTATTTTCTATTCTTATGCGTTCCTATACCATTCATCCGATTGTAATGAAACTTTGGTGAGTAGTTGTTCGCACACTCGCAAATGTTTATGAAATAGTACAACCATCGTATTCTTCTTCTTCTTTTCTTTCTTCTTCTATTCGTGTGAGGTTTCTGAATGAGTACAACCATCTTCATGTTTTATTCTATCTTCTTCTATTCGTATGCGTTCCTATACCATTCATCTGATTGCGATGAAACTTTCGTCAGTTGTTGTGTTCATACTCGCAAAGGTGTTTCAATTAGTACAACCATCGTCTTCTTCTTATTTTCTATTCTTATGCGTTCCTATACCATTCATCCGATTGTAATGAAACTTTGGTGAGTAGTTGTTCGCACACTCGCAAATGTTTCTGAAATAGTACAATCATCGTCTTCTTCTTCTTCTATTCGTGTGAGGTTTCTGAATGAATACAACCATCTTCATGTTTTATTCTATCTTCTTCTATTCGTATGCGTTCCTATACCATTCATCCGATTGCGATGAAACTTTCGTCAGTTGTTGTGTTCATACTCGCAAAGGTGTCTCAATTAGTACAACCATCGTCTTCTTCTTATTTTCTATTCTTATGCGTTCCTATACCATTCATCCGATTGTAATGAAACTTTGGTGAGTAGTTGTTCGCACACTCGCAAATGTTTCTGAAATAGTACAACCATCGTCTTCTTCTTCTTCTATTCTATCTTCTTCTATTCGTGTGAGGTTTCTGAATGAGTACAACCATCTTCATGTTTTATTCTATCTTCTTCTATTCGTATGCGTTCCTATAATATTTATCCGATTGCGATGAAACTTTCGTCAGTTGTTATGTTCATACTCGCGAAGGAGTCTCAATTAGTACAACCATCGTCTTCTTCTTATTTTCTATTCTTATGCGTTCCTATACCATTCATCCGATTGTAATGAAACTTTGGTGAGTAGTTGTTCGCACACTCGCAAATGATTCTGAAATAGTACAACCATCGTCTTTTTCTTCTTCTATTCGTGTGAGGTTTCTGAATGAATACAACCATCTTCATGTTTTATTCTATCTTCTTCTATTCGTATGCGTTCCTATACCATTCATCCGATTGCGATGAAACTTTGGTGAGTAGTTGTTCGCACACTCGCAAATGTTTCTGAAATAGTACAACCATCGTCTTCTTCTTCTTCTATTCGTGTGAGGTTTCTGAATGAGTACAACCATCTTCATGTTTTATTCTATCTTCTTCTATTCGTATGCGTTCCTATACCATTCATCCGATTGCGATGAAACTTTCGTCAGTTGTTGTGTTCATACTCGCAAAGGAGTCTCAATTAGTACAACCATCGTCTTCTTCTTTTTTTCTATTCTTATGCGTTCCTATATCATTCATCCGATTGTAATGAAACTTTGGTGAGTTGTTGTGCGCACACTCGCAAATGTTTATGAAATAGTACAACCATCGTCTTCTTCTTCTTCTATTTGTGTAAGGTTTCTGAATGAGTACAACCATCTTCATGTTTTATTCTATCTTCTTCTATTCGTATGCGTTCCTATACCATTCATCTGATTGTAATGAAACTTTGGTGAGTAGTTGTTCGCACACTCGTTAATGTTTCTGAAATAGTACAACCATCGTTTTTCTTCTTCTTCTATTCTATCTTCTTCTATTCGTGTGAGGTTTCTGAATGAGTACAACCATCTTCATCTTTTATTCTATCTTCTTCTATTCTTATGCGTTCCTATACCATTCATCCGATTGCGATGAAACTTTGGTGAGTAGTTATTCGCACACTCGCAAATGTTTCTGAAATAGTACAACCATCGTCTTCTTCTTCTTCTATTCGTGTGAGGTTTCTGAATGAGTACAACCATCGTCATGTTTTATTCTATCTTCTTCTATTCGTATGCGTTCCTATACCATTCATCCGATTGCGATGTCTCAATTAGTACAACCATCGTCTTCTTCTTATTTTCTATTCTTATGCGTTCCTATCCCTTACCATCTATCCGATTGCGATGAAACTTTCGTCAGTTGTTATGTTTATACTCGCGAAGGAGTGTCAATTAGTACAACCATCGTCTTCTTCTTATTTTCTATTCTTATGCGTTCCTATACCATTCATCCGATTGTAATGAAACTTTGGTGAGTAGTTGTTCGCACACTCGCAAATGTTTCTGAAATAGTACAACCATCGTCTTCTTCTTCTTCTATTCTATCTTCTTCTATTCGTGTGAGGTTTCTGAATGTATACAACCATCTTCATGTTTTATTCTATCTTCTTCTATTTGTATGCGTTCCTATACCATTCATCCGATTGTAATGAAACTTTGGTGAGTAGTTGTTCGCACACTCGCTAATGTTTCTGAAATAGTACAACCATCGTTTTTCTTCATCTTCTATTCTATCTTCTTCTATTCGTGTGAGGTTTCTGAATGAGTACAACCATCTTCATGTTTTATTCTATCTTCTTCTATTCGTATGCGTTCCTATACCATTCATCTGATTGTAATGAAACTTTGGTGAGTAGTTGTTCGCACACTCGCAAATGTTTCTGAAATAGTACAACCATCGTCTTCTTCTATTCGTGTGAGGTTTCTGAATGAGTACAACCATCTTCATGTTTTATTCTATCTTCTTCTATTCGTATGCGTTCCTATACCATTCATCCGATTGCGATGAAACTTTCGTCAGTTCCTTCAATTTCGCCAGTCCTCAATGCACAAACAAAAGTTATTAAAGATTAATGGCATGAATAGGCTCTACCTATACTTACTTATTTATATTTTATAATAAATTGAAATCCTCAATAGATAATAATTATTGTATCAAATCAAGCTTCGATGTTACCTACCTACTCGAACACGGAAGCCATACCTAATGTTTCAGGTCCATGTCCGATCCTAAGATTATCATATGGGCTGATTAACAGATTGTTTTTGTTACGAGAAATGGATGTTAGCCACGTGCTCAACTTACTTATTAGCTCCATACTCTGGGTGCAAACACATTGTAAAACAATAGATATGTAAATTTTTGTTGCCAGACCCGGCATTTGAACCCGGGACTCACGACGTCATAGACAGGCCGACGCTTTACCAGCGATCGTAGGCGTTTCTATTACCTACTGATAAAATAATAATAGGTAGGTACCTACTTATCATACTTAACCTACACCCACGATAGCCGAGTGGCTTAAGCATTGGCTAAGTGTCATGGGTCCCAGGTTCGAATCCTGGGTCTGACTTATTGTTTTTCAATTTTTTGTTTGAGCAAGATTATGGACATTTTTTTTTTCTGAAAAAAAAAAGTATGGACATTACGTTGAGCAAGTGGCTAACATCCATTTCTCGTAAAACAAAGCTCTGTTATTACAAACTACACACTGTGGAGGACCATATGAACTTATTAGGATCTGACATGGTCAAAAAAAAAAAATACTTTACTTTTCTAGTTCCAGAGATCTGGATCCAGCAATCTAGGATCCAGCAATCAGGATCCAGGAATTCGAAATTTCATGGAAACTAGTCACCACCCACGCCGTGCTCCAATGAGATCCCCTCAACACGAACCAAAGTAATGCTTATTAAAATTATTTTTTTCTTCATTTTATTGCATGTACCTATTTACTATTTTTATTTATACATACACGTATAAAAAGTGTTATCAAATTAGAGAGACATAGGTATGTTTATACTTATTAGGTATATAATTAGATATGATATAGGTAGGTATACGTAGTTGTACTAAACTCTTCTCTCAATAAGTTGATTGTGTCACGAGCTGTAGGTATGGCATGTTGCACCATCTTGTTGAAACCACATATCGTCCAGAAAAAAAAGAGTGTTTCTGTAGTGTTCTCCATTGACAGTAGCTAATAATTTCATTACCATTTTCGTTTTTAAAAAAATACGGTCCAATTACACAACCACACCGAAAATTGTATGGATTTAACATCAATCAAGAATAAGCATGTGATTTTTCATTACTCTAAGGTCACGGTCAGGATAGAGACGCTCATGCGACTCGCGATGAAGTCTAGACTAATTATCCTCTCCGAATGCTTGCCCTGTCCAACGTAGAAGCGTCTTTTACGAGCGGTTGGAGCCAGTGGCACTTCACCTTTTCAATATAAATATATAGGTATTTAATATATTTAATGAAATTCATCTTTGAGTTCATTTTGGCTTTCTTAGATGAGAACGAAACCGTTTCCCTATCCAACGCGGAGGATATAACGAATATCATTCTACAATGTGCAGAAAAAACAGGCGTAAAAATCTCAGAAGTTACACCTTCCACCAAGCTTTCGAAGGCAACATTGAATCTTATGGAGCAGAGAAGGAAAACCAAGAGCGATAGACAGGCACAAAACGATATGGAGTTTTCATCACTTTGCAAAACCCTCCGAAGGAAGATTAGAGAAGACCTTCGTAAATTCAATGTAAACCTCATACAAGCAATTGTGAAAGCAGGCAGAAGTTTAAACAAAAACAAGCAATGCTTGTCGATAGGAAAACGTCAAATCACAGCACTAAAAGCAAAAGATGGTTCTATCGTCAGAAATTGGTAACACTTGTTAAGCCGAGTTGAAGAGTTCTACAGCGATCTCTACAGTGATGACACTGACAATACGACTATAGACTTAGATCTTCAGAGAAATGGAAATTCGGAAGACCATACTCCCGAAATTACATCCTGGGAAGTAACCCATGCTTTAAATTACATGAAAAGTGGGAAAGCCCTCGGGGAAGACGGTTTAACGATAGATATCTTCAAAAAAGCAGGAAAGGATGCAAATGAAGTACTTGCACAATTGTTCACAGCCTGCATATGCAAAGAGGATGTCCCAGAGGTATGTAAAAATGCCAGCATTGTCATTCTTCACAAAAAAGGTGACAGAGAAGACCTAGCAAATTATCGTCCAATAAGTCTACTCCCTATTCTCTACAAGACGTTCACAAAAATTCTCTCAAACCGTCTGCAAAATGTACTAGACGAGAACCAACCGAGAGAACAAGCCGGATTTAGAGGAGGATACAGCACTATGGACCATATCCAAGTCGTCAGAGAAATCATAGAGCGGTACCAGGAATACAAACTGCCACTATGCATGGGTTTTATAGACTATGAGAAGGCGTTTGATTCGATAAAGAAATGTTCAATACTCGACGCACTCAGAAAACAAGGAATCCCTGGACGCTATATAAATATTTTCAATAATATATACAGTAGCGCAACAGCATCTGTAAATCTCCATAAACCATCGCGCAGATTTCCTATCAGCAAAGGAGTCCGACAAGGTGATACAATCTCACCTAAACTATTTACAGCTACCCTTGAAGACTTATTCAGGCAACTTGACTGGAATGACAAAGGGATCCCCATAAATGGAGAATACCTGAGTCATCTGCGCTTTGCCGATGACATAGTAATTTTCTCGCAAGACTCAGAAGACCTCCAAAGCAGAATGCAGGAACTCGCTGAAGTAAGCAACAAAGTAGGTTTGAAAATAAATGTAACAAAGACGAAAGTCATGTTCAACTGCTTTGCAGGCCAAAAAGAGATCCTCATCAATGGCACTCAGCTCGAACAGGTGAAAAGCTACATCTATCTGGGACAACAAGTATCTATAGATGGATGTATATTTGATGAAATTGTTCGCAGAGTAAAGCTAGGCTGGAGTGCTTTTGGCCGCCTGAATAATGTCTTCAAAAGTGACCTTCCACTGTGCCTAAAGCGCAAAGTGTTCAACCAGTGTGTGCTTCCCGTGATGACATATGCGTGTGAAACATGGACTCTAAGTAAAAGAGAGATCCAGAAACTTAGAGTAGCACAACGTGGTATGGAGAGGTGCATGCTGGGCATAACGCGAAAGGACAAAAAGAGGAATGAGTGGATAAGGAAGCAGACAAGGGTTTGCGATGTAATAGAGTTTATTAAAAGCCTTAAATGGAGATGGGCTGGACACATAGCTCGAAGAAGAGACAATCGTTGGACAAATCTAGTCATCCAGGGGTATCCAAGAAGCACAAAACGTCCACAAGGTAGACCTAGAGGCCGGTGGATCGATGAAATGATAAAGTTCTGCGGAAGTACGTGGCAACGCAATGCACAGGACCGAGAGAAGTGGAAGCAACTTGAAGAGGCCTTCATCCAGCAGTGGATAGATTCAGGCTGATGATGATGATGATGATGAATGAAATTGAGAACCTGAACAGAGTTGTTTGGATT
Source organism: Rhyacophila brunnea (assembly GCF_057557595.1). Classification (NCBI taxonomy): domain Eukaryota; kingdom Metazoa; phylum Arthropoda; class Insecta; order Trichoptera; family Rhyacophilidae; genus Rhyacophila; species Rhyacophila brunnea. Next base: position 1,386,953 of record NW_028233361.1, read on the forward strand.
ATAACCAGAAGGTGTTGTATGATCTTTTGGTAGAATACCCACTCCACTCCAAGATAGTTTGCCCGGAAATAAGTTACACCTATAATTGTTTGTAAACTTTTAGGTATCGCTCAACAATTGCACGTCACAAACATTTGGAAATACAATTGTACTTATTTACGAAGCCATTTAACCAAAAATGAGCTTCATCGCTGAAGATGTTTTTTACATAAAATAATGAGTCTGTGCTCTAAAACCCAATCAGCAAAAATTAGACGCACCAAATGATCATTGGTTTAAGTTATTGTGTTAATTGTATTTTATACGCCTTCAAATGCAAATCTTTGTGAAGAATATTCCATGTAGTGCCATAAGAAAAACCAAGTTCTTGAAAACGACCTGTAATTGTTTGTTCTAGACTAGATTTTCATCACACTTTTCACCACATCGGTATTTCTAGCACTACGTTTACATTTTTGACGAGTTGGGTTCTTAAAATTATCATTTGACTCAAATTTTCTAATAAAATTACGATTACGACGTAATAAATTTTAACAATTTATTTATATAGGTACGCTGTACAACTGTGTATCATTCTATGATGATTTTCCAAACATTACTGAATATAGTCAATTTTGGTGCGAAAAAAATGCGCTATGACGTTCTATTTTCACGTTTTCATCAAAATCCTATAAGTATACTTAATGATTGTTTCAGCAGGAATCCAGGAAATGGAAAACGTGGACCGCCGCACCATCCGAAGAAACCCTCTAAAAAAATACCCATGCAAACAGGGGGGGGGGGTAATAATAATATAAAATCTTAAAGTAACTATAGTTATAATTATTATTAATAAAATAATAAAATTTGCATAATTTATTCTTATTATCATTTGTATAAAAATAACTTGTAATTGTACGAAAATAACATTCTACGAAATTATGTTTATAATATCTAGTATATAAATATATGATAATACTCGTACGTACCTATTATAATGGGTAGATACTTAAGGGCGGACGTGCCCAGCGTGGGTCAAAATTGAGCTTTTTTTCTATTTTCAAAGCATGATCCTGGACATACCTTAAACGTTGTAGATAATCTATTTATATAATTTTGAAGCCTTATTATCCTTTATATTTATTTTAAACATTTGATGACTGCATAAAGTATTTTTATTACATAAAATAGTATTCTTTTAAACCTCTCGCTCTAATGTTTTAGAATATAGTCATATTTCAGTACATACATGTGCAGTGGTGTTAAGATTTTTTACATTTATTAATTTTTAAACGCATTATAAAACCATAAGTATAATTTATGTCGACATTATTATAGTGAAATATTTACGATAAAAAATTAGTGATCCCAAATTTGACAAGAATTAGGCATTTTATTATTCAAAAAATGGGCAAGATTAACACATTTAAAGATAATTCTAAAGATACTAATTATAAGCTATGCCTTTGACCATTCAAGTGTGATAAATATCCTACGAATAATGATTACTTTATAATAATTATTGACCTAAGAATAAGGTAGTGTTTTTTTGAAATACGCCATTTCTTTTGGCATTTCCCAGTCGTTAAGCTACAACATACGGCCGTAGCCATAAATTGACAAACTATAATTGAAGTAGGGAGTAAAATGATATTAACGCGCGTGTTTAAAATTTTACTTTTTTCGTGCTTCAAAATTATATAAATAGATTATCTAGAACGTTTAAGGTATATCCAGGATTATGCTTTGAAAATAGAACAAAAGCTCCATTTTGACCTACGCTGAGCATGTCCGTCCCCCCTTAAGAAAACTTAAAAAAAATCAGAGCACGAAAAATCTAACTTGTTAATCACGGAGAAAATATGTACGTACTACTGGATCTTGTTTCAGCGAATCATATATAATATAATAATACCTACCTACATAATGAATAATAATACCTACCTATAACCTTGTTATGTTATTAATAGGTATAAGTACCTTTTATCTACAACTGTCTGTGAAAAATAAATTATTTATGTGCTCTTTAACACTCATTGCTTCATTTTTTGCAAAATTACAAATAACTTTATGTAAGTCACTGCCACTTAATATAATGATTTGTGAAAACCTAATAGGTAAATATTAATAAAGGTATCATAAAAAAATAAGTAAAAGTATAGGTAAATCATTCTACAGTGGCACCATGAGAACGGAAAAAGCGACTTGCAGTTGTAGTGGTATTGTTTGTTATTTGTTATCGTTTGTATTAAACCAGGCATTGCAGCAAGCAATTCGAATACATACGCGTAACGCCTATGGTGCTACTGTAGAATGATTTACCTATACAATCGATGATGTCTTTATATATCTATAAATATCATTATGTGTACACTATTAAACTGAAATAAAACTGTATCCTGATTAATTGTTTTAATTTAGTTTTAATTAAAATTCCATAACCCAAACTCATTACAATTTCCTTCTGAAAGAGGTTTCTATCCCAAATATCGATATCTCAAATCAACATTACATGTATCGCTGTATTTATGTATATAGATACGATAGCCGTGCGGCTTAAGAGTCGGCCTATAGCGTCGTGGGTCCCAGGTTCGAATCCTGGGTCTGGGAAGTAGGTACACATATTGTTTTTCAATTTGTGTATAAGTCAGAGTATAGATCAAATAGGTTGAGCAAGTGGCTGACATGCATTTCTCGTAAAAACAAAATTTGTTAAAGACAAGCCTTCACTCTGTGGAGGCCCATATATTATGATCTTATTAGGATCGGATATTTATTTATTTATTTAAGAAAACAGAACATTGTGCACATAACAAATCTAAATTCAAGGCGTTCACAACATGCGATTTACATTATAATAAATATTATCCTCACAAAAGAGAAGAAGAGAATATAATAGATCTTAGATCTATATATATAAGTATATGAATGAATCATTGAAAGAAAGATCTCCGATAAGTAAGGGCATGGTAGTTGAAGAACGTCCTGACTCAAGAACCTTAGTGACTGGTTTGAGCTCAGCACTTCATCTCTATTTAAAACATGGATGGGCAGGGAAAAAATGGTCGTACGCATTGCCAACGTCCGATAATGGACATATGGCACAAAAAAAAGAAAACATAATGTTAAATTCTAAAATCTTCTTCTCAAATACTTTTGTATTTATTAGTTTGATATTTTGGAAAAATATGTGTAATCTAAAAACGTATTTGTATTCTATAATAAAAATCATTAATTTTCATACTTTTAACAAAAAAAATATTTTAGTTATAATATTATAAAAGAACTGCTTAATTTTAATAATTTTAATAATTTTTAAAAAATTTAGAGTATTGTACTATAATTATTATAGTACGGTTGGCATCACTGAGCAGAATGTACATGAGTATGCGGCCAAATTCTGATAATCCACCAGCTGCTTTTATAATATGTGTTTAGATACTTAATTAATATGTTCAGCAATTATCTAATAATTATGTATTTATTGTAAAAGGAATCTTTAAAAAAATCATTGGGAGGTGACCAAGACTTGTATTAGAGGTAAAATAATCTTGTAGGTAAATGTATTGAATAGAAATAAAAATCCAGAAATACAGTAGGTATATTCAATGAATTCAATAATAATTATACATTATTGGCTTTATTTAAGTGATTTCAAATAAGCATTAAAGTATAAAAATGATAATAACTAAATAAGAACTCTGCCATTCTTGGTAGTATTGACTTGTGTTTCCCTGATTTATCTTAGAAATCAGGAGCTTCAGTTTTTTGTTCTCCCAAGGAGCAGATCTAACCTGCCATTGCTGATGCCAATTCATTAGGAGGGCAATAACTCTGTTCAACCAAATCACTGATATTAAGTTATTCCACTTGCATGCGGATGAGTATTTATAGGTGGACGTTGTTTTATAAATTATTAAAATAGGGTCTGCTTAGCTCATTCGTTGAACTTCCTTGTATCTAATTTATATTGTTCTATATTTACACTTTTATACTGTTTCATAACTTAATTAATACTGATCTATTTCTTTTTTTATATAAAACTGTTTTAATAATATTACTTTGTTTCTAAATAATGTCATGCTGTGAACATCTTAAATTAATAATTTGTATTATTCACTATATGCAAAAATAAATAAAATTTTAATTTGAATTATAATAATATGTAAACTGATATTTATAAACTATTGAATATTTTTATTGGTTTTTAATTAAACGTGTTAGAATGGTTTACGAATGATCAGTTCATTCGCTTGTGACAATCATTTCGTACAAAAACATTATACAAATTTTTAAAGCAATGACAGATTTTTTTAAATTCGTTATTTCCAATATGACAAATTGTAATAGAAAAAACTAATAGATGATAAAACTCTTTTTGGCTCCTTTGATAAAAGGCTTCTTTACGCCGTTCAACTTTATTAAAGACTTTAGAAACAATTAAAACTTTCAAATGAATTTCATACTAGAACGACGATTTTTTTAAATTTTTACTTGAGTTGTAAACATGGATGATATTAATTTTGCTTGACTTAGTCTATCAATCAATAATTATTATCTAATAGTTATTTAAAATACAAGATTTTTTTTTCTTTTTAATAAAAACGATGGCAACAAAAAAATTAGAACCGAGAAGAGCAAACAGCAATGAGAGATCTTAATCTAGCAGTGAATGGAGACGATGATAATGTAGAGGTATATTTTTTGTTTTTAATGATTTCTATTCGTTTACGTTTCTATACAATTCATTCGATTGTAATGAAACTTGTACGTACCAGACGGGAAAACAAAAAATATTGTGTATCCAAAAGCATTTCAATAAACAGAATTAAAAACACAAACACTTTCTTTCGTTGAGTGACATTGCAACGCATGCCGGGTCTCACTAGTAGGTAGGTACTTATATAAAAATAAAAAAACCATAAGTACAATTTTACACAGAAAAATAAAAATTCGAATAGGTACCTACAAAATACATAACACGTTACCAAAAATGTCTACGTCTTTGGGAAGCGCATTGACTAGTCTTGCACCCATCACTAATAAACTAATCACACGAAGAAACGGTTCCGACCCAGAATAAATCATGGCTGCGACCACGTAGGTTGTTATGTGGTTATCTTAGCAACAGGAGTGGTAGGTGTATCAATCAAAGGCTTTTGAAGATTATTAAGAACTTATATTTTATTCGTCTCTAAAGTGCACAATTATAAAGTATGAAATACAGGAATACAGATTCAGAGATCAGATGGTGTTTGAATTAAATATCAAGAATGAATGTCACTAATAAGAGGGGTTACTCTCTTTATATAATAATTACACTTGTAAGTATCAGTGATGCGGTTGAACACGTGTATGTTAGATATCACAAGTGTTAGGTTAGGGGATTACATTAGAGTTGATCAATACAATAAAATATCGAAATCGATTTATTGATTTCGATGGGGTGGAAATAATACAATAAAATGCCCTAAAAGTAATATGTTGATTTTCACATGAATTCAATGAGTGAAATGAAACATGCAATAAAATTAGATTCGCTTACTATTAAATGGTTAATACTATAGAATGTTAAACACACAATACACCGAATAAAGTGGCTTTGATTACAAATAAAATGGGGTGGCAAACTTAGCAATAAATATTCAATAAAAATAGGGTGTTACGAGAGTCACTACATGACATCTCACCCCTAAGATTTAAGAATAATTATAATAGATAATTTTCTTAATTATTAGCAAGTGTTGACAATGTCGCGCTCCTTCTCAGTGGGGCAGCGCTTTCGGCTTCTTGAGTTAAAGACATTTCAACATTTCAGTTTGATTATTTCGGTTAACATTTCCCGAACACATATTAAATACATTTGCTAAATCTGCGTCGGATCTATTAGCTCTTGACATTCTTAATCTAAGGTAAAAATACATTCGTATACATTTATAAAGTATGTAAATTACTACCGAGGTACTTATAATATAAATATGATATTGATAAAATGTTATATGCCTTTTCATTTGTGGCTTTTCAAGCAATTCATCAATATTTTTAGTAAAAGAAGTAATCTTATGAGATATTATATTTATATCTTCTAAACCAGTATTTGAAAAATTAATGTTTTCTAACAATGGAATATGAATGCTGTCATTGAGTTTTTCTTCGTTGCAACAATTGTCATTAATTATATCAATTTTTGGAATAATTGCAGTAAAATTACTTTTTTGTTCGATAATTGACGTAAATATTGCATTCGAAGAATAACCCTTACAATTTGACAATAACTTTAAAATACCTGTTCCAATTAAATTTTCATCATAAATCTTACCATTACAATTTAAAGTTAACATATCCTTATTATGAAGAACATATATCCATTCTGACGGTGATTGTAATTTATGCCATATGTTTAGTGCCTTGAGTGTTTTTTGGGTGTTACATATTGTATTACATTGGTATTCGACAATAATTCTGTTTCACACGTCGGTTTAGAGTGTGTCGAATAAATAATATGTTTTTGTTCACACAATCTCGATTTATCGCTTAATATTTTGCAATTGCTTAAGTCTGGAAGACTGCAATACTCGAGTTTTGATTCAGAGATCGCTAAATATTTTATATTTGGGTGAATCGATAAATATGCATCATTATTTTTTATTGGTAATGGAATAACGTGAAACAATCTGAATATGGTATGACTAATTAAAGGAATAGAAATAATATAAATTAGTCTAGAGTTACTATATAGAGTCTTAATGTCTACAATAGAAAACAACTCGTGAGCGTTTTTTATATCTACGGTGACAGGATAAGAGGTCGATGTCGGAAGTTTAGAAATTGTTTCTTTTAATGCTTTTATAAACTGAGTAGGCGTAATAACTGAAGGGTGCAATATATTTTGTTTCGCAAATAAAATACAATCAATAACTGTGTTTAATTCTATCTCTAATTGAGAAACATAATAAAACAAAGAAGAAATGTGTTCCAAAACGGCTTCAACTAGAGTGATAGTGTTTACTCGAGCTCCTAATTTTGAAGAATACGAATTAAACGATGCAATATTTTTATTAAATGCATCTTCAATTATCTTAATGTGTGTAATGGAATGATTAAAATTGCCTATCGTAGTTTTCAGGATTTGAGTTTGATCTCTAACTACATTAGAATATTTTTATCGTCAGATACTACTTTATCTATTAATTTTTCATAATACTCTCCATCGCTTTGATCCAGAGTTCCAAATAATGTTTTTGAAATTGCTCTAATAGCATTTATCAATCCTCTTTTCTGTCTAGACTTAACTTGATTTTGGTCACTATGACCCACTAAATTATACAAAGATTTTTCTAACGCCTTTAGGTTAGGTAATTTTGCTTCAATATTTTTTATATTTTGATTACATATATGAGTTTCCATTTTCTTAGTTGTTAAGTAGCAAACGTAAGAAGTCTTTTTGTAAATATTGTCTACCATTTTAATTTCTGCAATAAGTGTTGATATATTGTCATAATATGTCACAAGTTTCCATGAAGAATCATAAAATTTGAGAAATCCTAAATTATCGAAATATATACCTGGTGACGTAGAAATCGTTTCAATTTCGTAGTCGGCATGCTGACTGCACGCAGATGCTATCAATCTGAAATAGCATGTTTTAACCTATTAGTATGCACTCTTATTAACTTATTTTTTATCTTAATACTAACATTCACAGGAGAATTAGGTAATTAGGGCTTAATTTTTTAGACTTAGTAATACTGTTATTGTACAAATATACTGAGTCTCCTTTATTAAATTTAATAACTTTTGCCTTCTTATCATAATATTTTTTAGATAAGGTGCATTGGGGTAATTCCGAATATGGGTATATTCCGAAAGTTCAAAAATTCTACCAATCGAAGCGATATTTTCCTATTGGCAACATTAAGTCTAGAAGCCATGTTCATTGTGATCGCTTCGTAAGTCGTCGCTAGTCGCTAGTGTCAACAATGCGTGCATACCATCAAGTTTTTTCGGAGAAGTGTTTTTCGCGCCATTTTTGCTGATTTGTAATTACCCCAACTTACATATCTCGGAATTCTGGTAAGTTATTTGAATAAGTGATTGCTTTTACGATAGATTATCGTTTTTTACGAATTCGTCAGAGGAGCACAACGTCCTAAGTGTGTTTTTAATTTTTTTTTGGAAATACCCCTTTGGGGTTATTCCGATACATATTCACTCCGCAATAGCCCACTTAACTTTTTCATAGTAATTGGCAGTGATTCTCAATCTGTAAAGAAACTAAAATTATATCTAATTTAGATGTACATAATATACTTAATTAAATTAATATTAAAGTAAGTAAATTTAGCGTCGTCCTAATAAGAAGCTATCGCACGCCCTATTATAATCTTGGGTATGTGTGGTAACGCCAGCCTTCACTTAACAGCATAACTAGTGTATCCGACATCATGAGCTAATATAGCAATGCTGATATTATAGATTATCTTGATTTTGAAGAATTGATGGATGAATACTCTGAAGATGATTGAAAAATATACAAGGAAGAACCGAGGTCACAAAAAAAACAAAAGATGTGAAATATGGTGAAAGTTTAACTGAGGAAAAGATACTCACCAACAACGATTCAAATTCTCTCTGTACTAAGAGGTGTTGGAAAAAAAGTAAAGGTAAAGAAAATCAAGCGGATAAAACAGACAAAAAAAAACGAAGAGAAAAGACACATTGAAAGAGATGACAAAGACAACGTTGATGTTTTTATAAAAGGAAAAAATATGACAACTAGAGAAGACTCAAAAGAAAAAGACAAAGATGAACAACTGCTACTAAAACTGAAAAATAAATATATAGTATACAAAACTCAAGAAAAGGACCCTGCCATGAAGGAAAATTACAAATTAAATGATTCAGTGCTTGTCAGATATTCAATCAGAAAAAATGGAGGTACTATATTGGGTTCATAGAAGAAATAATAAAACATGAGGAAACATACTTCTCTATCAACTTCTTAAAAACTATGAGACCACAGCAGCAGCTAACCTTTATTACGACCAAAAGAAAAGATAGTGACAACGTTCCAGAGTCATTAATAGTGAAGAAAATAGATATACAAAAAATGTGCCGATGAAATAGAATATTACTTATGTAATGATAAAGATAGAATTTAATTTGACTAATTGCGTACCAAACCAATAGATCATTATTATGTATATGTGAGGCTTTCAGACCATGTCTTAAGCAATTCTGTTATATTTTTTTAACAGTGTAGCCCGCATTTTAGTTTTAGGTTTGCTAGCAGGAATAAATTATAAGTTTATGCCATAAAAGTAGATGAAAATGATTAAAAACACAAGTTCCGACTTTGATTTAACATTTTTAATGTTGACTAATTTAATTGAATGGTTATGAAGAAAGTTTATTTTGCTATGCAAAAAGCAGTAAGTAAACAAAAGATATCTTTATAAAAAATATTGTTCTATCAAGGTAGTCAAATAAGAATGTAGACTCAAATAAAAATTGATTTTTAAAATTATCACCTTCTTTGATTTTCCTCGTCTTTATTTTAATGATTTAAGGTGGTAGGTACTTGTGTCATATTGGGATATTTTTTCTCTTTATTTGTCACCTGTGGGAACAAAACTGGTAGTAACAACCGGGAATAAACCTACTCTGCTCCATCCCGTTCCACAATCCCTTTAATCCTAAGTTCTTAACTGAAATGTTGAGAACCACTATCTTTTTTTGGGGTAATTCCGAACTAATAGTATCAAAAGTTAGGGATTTTGGATACTATTAACAAAATTGATGATATTTTGTGTTAGGATTAATTACGGTCAAAAAAGAAAGGTAAACCTTCGGTCAAAGTGCAATAAAATCAACTTTTGAATAATTTCGGAATTACCCCAAGATAGTTCGTAATTTCCCCAATGCAAAAAAAAAATGAATCAATATTTCAAACCCTCAATTTAAATAACACAACTATATATTCAAGAATCTAATATATATTTATCATACATCTTTTCTTTAAGTACACAGAGGTAAAACAATAATGGCAGTAAATATAAAACACTTTGAATAATTAACCGAAATATATAACCTCTAGTCATCTCATAGAAATTCCTGTCGGAATTACCCCAATGCACCTTATATGCTTTTGATTAATCAAATTATTCCTAGCAATTTCGTGTGATCTGGTTAATCGAAGCTTGAGATTATCGAGAAAAGAATTATAAGTATATTTAAATTCTGTATGCTTTAATGCTGTTGGTAATACAGGTTTTTGTCCAAATACTAATTCATGCGGTGAAAATTTTGTAGATGTGTGTGGGGTTGAATTATATGAAAAAATAGCAAATGGGACCCATTCCTCCCAATTATTTAGCTTATCTGAAATAAAATGTTTTAAATAATCAGCTAAGCAAGCGTGAAATTTTTCAATTCCGCCATTAGACTGTGGTCGATATGCTGTTGTTTGGATCTGCTTAATTTTAAATAGTTTTGCTACATTCTTTAGTAAATTTGATGTGAAATCTTTTCCTTGATCGGTAAATATACTAGTTGGAATATCAAAGTTACATATAAATTTTTCTGTCAATTGTTTTGCAATAGTTTCTGCTTCATGATTAGGTATAGGGTATGCTTGTGAAAATTTAGTAAGATCGTCTTGTAAGGTAAGTATATACCTGTTTCCATTTTCTGACATATTAAGTAGACCTACTATATCCAAAGCTATACGCTGGAAAGCTGTGGTACTTGTCGTAGTTATTTCTAACGGTTGACGTGTTAATTGACGGTTAACCTTATTTTTCTGACATGATTCACATTGACGTACATACTGTTTAATATCTCTATGCATATTAGACCATCTATATTTAAGTTTAATACGATTAATTGTCCTATGGAGCCCTGAATGTCCGCCTGTTGGCAGATCATGATTTTCTCTTAATATCTGAGGTATTTGATCAATACTCGGATTGATAATAATATTATGACAAATAAATACCTTTATGTTGGTATTATTAAATACGTATTCGATTATTTCTTTAACCTTATTCCAATTCAAATTATCATAACCACTCCCTATTCGTGGTAATGATACCTCAGTATGTGAGTTTTTTAATAACTCATTTCGTAAATTTCTTAAACCTAGAAATATCTCGTGATAACTGGTTTTTTCCCAATAATTTTGCTTAACTATAACATGATATATAGTTAAATTATCTTTATGTGGGGATGTTAAAACATCGCCTACTTTAGAATCAGACGCTATAATTTTGTCATAATTATCAATTAATTCCTTTACTTCAAACGCTATTTTCTGTGACATTTTTTTGTCATTTGAAATACAATGTGCCAAATGATTATTTTGACTAAATATAGATTTATCAATCTCATTAATATTAGAATTATCTAACTTATTTTTCATATAATAATTTTCCATAAAATCTTTATATGTGTCTTTGGACGATTGAACTTGTAAAATATTGTTTTCTAATTGGATACGTGACAGTGCATCTGCATTCGAGTTTATCTTACCTGGTTTATAAACAATTTCATAATCAAATTCTTCTAATTTTAAACGCCATCTAACAAGACGCGATCCTGGATCTTTAATATTAAATAGCCATGTTAACGGTTTATGATCTGTAACGATTTTAAATTTCTTACCAAACAAATAAGGTCTATAGTGTCGAACGCTCCAGACGATTCCTAAAAGTTCCTTTTCGATTGTAGAATAGTTCATTTCTGCTTTATTTAATGTACCACTACTATAAGAAATTGGAAGATCAGATGGACCTTGCGATAAAATTGCTCCAATTGCATAATTACTAGCATCTGTTGTTAAAGTAAATTGTTTTGTAAAGTCTGGAAATTGTAATATGGGATCTGATGTGAGCTTTTCTTTAAGAGTTTTAAATGCATAGTCTTGTTTGTCCGTCCGGACAAACTTAACATCTTTTTTTAAAAGCGAAGTTAACGGTCTTGCAATGTCACTGAAATTTTCAATAAATTTACGATAATAACCGGTGAGACCTAAAAATGATTTTATTTCCCTTTCATTTTTCGGTTGTGGATATTCTTTAACCGCTCTAACTGTATCGGGATTGGTTTTCAATCCTTCACTGGAAATAATATGTCCTAGATAAACTACCTCACGTCTCATAAATTCACACTTATCTGGTTGAAGTTTCAAATTAAACTTATCTAACCTTTTAAAAATCTCATTTAATTTTTGAGTGTGCGTTTCAATATTATCTGCATATACTACGATGTTGTCCATATATACAAAAGCACTTAGTCCTTGTAAACCTGACAAGACGTTATTCATATAACGCTGGAATTTCACTGGTCCTGTATGAAACCAAATGGAAGTCTATTATATTGAAAATGACCAAAAGGCGTAGAAAATGCCGTCTTATGTGCATCTTCTTTTCTCATTGGGATTTGGTGAAATCCGGATGCGAGATCTAGAGTAGTAAAATACTTTGAGTGACCTAATTGGTCTAAAATATCGGCGATAAGAGGCAGTGGATACGAGTCACCTGCCGTAATACTATTAAGTTTTCTATAGTCTATAACTATACGCCATTTTTTATTACCGGATGAATCCGATTTTTTCGCTACTATCCATAATGGAGAGCTCCAACTCGAAGTAGATGGACTTATTATTTTGTCCTCTAACATTTTATTAATTTGCTTAGAAACTCAGCCTTATGTATTTCAGGATACCTATACGATTTGGTAAAGATTGGAGGATGGTCACCAGTATTTATTTCATGTTGTACTGACCTCGCGAAAGTCAGTGCATCATTTTCTAATAAGAATATATTATTAAATTTATAACACAATTCTAATACAGATCTGGCCTCCTCCTTATTAAGATGATCCGTCCTAAGGATCTCTTTTAATTTATCATTTCTGGAAATATCTACTGACGTACGAATATTCCTATGACAATTTTCTATTCTAAATATAGAACGTTTATTTATTGGCTCGAGATTAAGAGATAAATGTTTTACTTTCACTACTTTTTCTTTCTGTAGTATTTAAAATGCTTGCAAAAGCTTTCGAATTAGAGTTGACTGACGTCATACATCTAGATATATAGACACCGTCTAATATTTTTACGTCCGGAACGAATCCTTCCTTAATTTCAGGGTTTAAAACAGTAAATTCGACGAATGTTTCTGACCTAGGTTGAAGCATAAACATATATCCATTATTTGTATTAGAAGATCCGTCTCCTCTAACATAAAATGGAATGCTTAATTCTTGAAATGATAAACATTTAGTTTTATAACTAATTTCGGCTTCAACCTTGTTAAGGAAATCTTCACCTAAGATTTACACATTCATTACACAGGACATTAAGTTCTTTTGGTAGAACATGCAGTTTATGAATATAATTGAAATCGTTAAAATTAAGATTTACAAAACAATAACCTAATGTTGTTAATGATGTATCGCAAGTGTTAATTCCTTTTAAATTAATTTGCTCTTCATTATATATCGGTACCAGTGGCGAAGGGTGACTTTTGGGAAGAGGTAAGCTGTAGAGATCAGAGAAAAATAGCACACTTGTAAGGTATACTTACAGGAAATAAGAAGATAATACTTACGGTATTAGTACTGATGAATAATAATATGTGCACACTAATGACAACGCCACACTGAATCGTTGAAATTTCAATAGCTCACCGACGGTATAAAATTGAGCGATGAGTTTAAATTATGTATTTTCATAAACATTCATACACGTAACATATGCCCAAAAATATATCATTGGTGGCTTTGAAAAAAGCCGTTGTTGTCATTTTGCCATTCAAAACACTTCAAGATATTTCAGTAGGTAATTAATATAAAGGCTTACTATATGATCATTTGTACTCTAAGTCAATTCGTCTGTTTTTCTGCAGAAATTTTTTTAAAACATCATCATAAAATGTTTGCCCACGTTTTAATTTAATTAATAATTCTTTTTCAATAGCTATAATTGAAAGATTCGATAATCTAGTTTGATTTTGAGTATTTCGACAATATGTGTGGACACGTTTTAGAGTAGAAAAACTCCTTTCTGCCGTCGCTGTCGTGGTCGGTAGCGTTAAAAATAATTTGACTAGTTTATAAGTCTGTGAGAAAGCTTCCACTAGACATTTTTTGTTTTTAAAATATTCGAACAACTCTCTTAAATTTGAATCTTGAAATTCTGGTAAAGAATAAATGACTTTAAGTTCGTTTTTCAATTGACTTGAATCAAAAATACCAGAATAACTGTTTTTCAGGGATTCAAATAGTTTATCTGGAAATTTTCGTTTAAACGATTTAAATAGCGTCGGTTCAAGTAATTCTAAAAAATTTAATTTTTCAAATGAAACAAATCTATCGTTCATTTGCATTAAAATGTTATCGCAAACCTCCTTAAAAATGATTTTAAAATATTGCTCATTATTTAATTCATTTCTGCGACGTTTTTTTGGTGGTTCACAGAGGTTTTTATATTTATTATATAAATTACTAAAACTATTTTCGAAGTCGGTCTCTAACCATTTTTTAAATTCGTTAATTTTTTTAATGGAATAAAAAATGTTTACAGTTCTACTTTGAATAATTTTAAATAAAATATCCGTTCGGGCATAGATTTCGGAGAATATTCCTAAGTAAAAGTTAAATTCAAATTCTTTAAATTTACTATCATAAGCATCTGCAAAGGTTAAAGAATCTTCATCCCATTTAGAAGAATTATTCTGTATTGTCTCGAATGTCGTTATGAATCAGATCTATTGTCATGTATTACATTAAGTATACGAGAGTGGTAGTGCCACCTGGTCGATGCAACACTTGGAAGACGGCGATCCATTATTTCATTGAGCAATGCACTTCTCTTTGTAGATGTATTAAAAAAACTCACTAATTTATTAATGTGTCCAAAAAATTTTTTACATTCCGCAACATTTTCAACGGATCTAGATAAAACTAAATTTAAAATATGAGCGTGGCACGGTACAAATATGGCCATAGAACATTTTTCTTGAACTTTTGATTGAACTCCATTTAATTCTGAAGACATTACTGCAGCCCCATCATAACTTTGCGCTACCAATTTTTCACTACAATTAAACTTTTCTAATATGGAGAATACATGTGAACTCAAAACAATGGCAGTTTTCTCTGAACTTACGTCTACATAACCTAAAAATCGTTCTTCTACAGAATTATTTGAAACGTATCGCAAAATGGTTGTTAACTGTTCACGGCGACTAATATCTGGTGTTTCATCTATCATTATAGAAACAAAACTAGCTTCTGCAATTTCAGCCTTAATTTCTGAAATAATTACGGATGATATTGACGAAATTAAATCATTCTGAATCTCACCTGATAATCCAGAAAAGGCGCACGAAGATTTTAATGAATTAAAATGTCCTTCAATTACAGAATCGTAAGATGATAAAAATTGAAGAGATTCTATGAAACTTCCACGATTATTTGATGATTCACTTTCATCGTGTGCTCGAAAAGATAATTCTTGTTTACCCAAAAAAATTGTTGTATCTATCAATCTACGCATTATATTAAGGTTTCTGTCAACTTTCTCATTGTGTACTCTTGCAATTGCTTTTTGTTGTTTATCAACGGCAAATTCGATTCTAGTTTTACCAAAAGATTCCAGATTTACGATTGAATGTAAATGTTTTTCTGTAGTCACATGTTTTACCACTAAATTTGTCAAATTATTTAAATCACTTATACCAGAATAATTTCACGCAGACTTATCTGTGGCAAATAGCATACATGGCCAACAATATAGTTTATTTAATTGACAACTGCCAGTCAAAAACGAATATTTGTCATATAAATTGTTGTGGAAATGTCTAACATAAGTTTTTTTTGCTGTATGCAAATTTAAATGAACGGTTGATCTTCCAGCTTTGATAATTTCTAATTTTTGGATAAACGTCAAACTTGAAAATGATATTTTTAAATTTGATCTGTACTACAGCAATGACCAATTTCAGTTGGAAAACTAGACATTTTTACAAATAATTTGTATTTGAAGCACTGACGAATGACTTAGGGTACAAAAAAGATAATCTATCCACATTCAGAATACAATAAATCACAGAATTGTCTCACAAAATAAAACTATACCACCATGTTTTGAACAACAATATGACTGAATTAAAACGATATAAATTATGTTTGTCTATGACTGAACTAATCTAAATAATTATCACGAGATACAATTATTTGTTATTTTTAAAATCAATTAATAATTATATCTGATTGAACCCAATAGACATTATTTTTTTAAATCATCTTATTTATTTATTATTATTTAAAGCGGCAGGCATAGACAATAAACTTTGCAAAAAGAGTTGGAAAGCGGTCACTCGAACGCTTCCAAGACGTGATAAAATTTGTAGACTTGCTCGAAGAGATGAGTCATAAAAGGTATAGAAAACAATTTTCGATTATGAAGTCAATAATCGACAATCGTCATTCAAAGAAAAACAACAGATGTCGTTACTCGCTTGTAATTTTTTGTTTGATTCTAAACTTGGCTAATTTACATAGTCGGGCCAATCTACATTCAAATTCACACAATAGATGACTCTTAATATTTTAAAATTTTCTATATATTTTTTTATTGCAATTTGAAATAAATACTTGAACCTTTGCCACTGATCGGTACATTAGAACATAAACAATCACAATTAATTAGCGACACGTCTGCATTTGTATTTGATTGTATTAAAACTTAAATTTTACTTTGGTCCTAAACTCAAATTGTTTAATGCAATTTTGGCTACCTCATTTTTAGAGTTTGTATTATGCATACACGCCCACGGTGGCCGCACGGCTTAAACGTTCGACTATAACGCCGTGGGTCCCAGGTTCGAATCCTGGGTCTGGCAAGTACACATATTGTTTTTCAATTTGTGTATGTCAGGGTATGGACCTAATAGGTTGAGCAAGCGGCTGACATCCATTTCTCGTAAAAAACAAAATCTGTCAATACAAAACCTCTATTCTGTGGAGGCCCATATGATCCTATTAGGATCGGACATGGTCGAAAGAAAGAATTATATGAAAAAAACTTCCCTTTATTTAGTTTGCTTATTTTATTTTGTGTTTTTTTTTTTTTAAATTAATGTTGATGTTTCAAATTATGTTTCAAATTAAATTTGAAATTAATCGCGGTGCATCAATTATGTGTAGAAACTTGAGGAAGTCAAATTGTTTTTACGAGATTAGCCCAATGACATTATTAAGATTAGCCACATGTTAAATACTTGCTCACGGTGACGGCTCTAGCACTTTGGAGGTTTGATGGGTCATATAATATGTAGGTACTATGAACCAATATTCAATAGGTATCGATAAATCCCTTATTCCCATATTATATAGAAATATGTAGGTACATTTCCGCGTTAAAAAAATGCTTTCAAACAAAATGACTTGGTTTTTTTTCGACCTTGTCCGATCCTAATAAGTTCATAATATACCTATAGGCATCCACAGAATGGTGTTTTATATTCACAGAATTTTTACGAGAAATCGATGTCAGTCCCTTGCTCAACTTATTGGGTCCATACTCTGACTCATACACAAATTAAACAACTATAGGTATGTGGTATGTGTACTTGCCAGATCCAGGTTTCGAACCTGGGACCCACGATGCTATATACATAGTAGGTACTAAGGTAGTAGTTATAGGTGATAATGCAATCGTAACGACTATACAGTATAATATTATATAGTTTATAAAATTATTCCATTACCTAGGCAGCGAATTTATTATTAAATGTACTCACGAAGAATTTTTCCATTGCCTAGGAAACGAATTTATTATTGTTGGCTAAAATAAAATAAAAACAATGAGAAATACTTAAATAATTTATTTAGTGATATAAGTTAAAGTGTCTAGAAATAAACCAGCGGCACTCCAATAAGCGGTCCTCCTTTATTCTAGTTTTTATTGATAGGTATAGGGCTATTAAAACGTCAATTCTATCTTATATCATACTTTATTATTTGACAGATCTGAAACATGACCTCTTGCGCAATGATAGAGGTGAAACTTTTTTTTCATTTTAGAGTGATTACACTCATTTATGTACCTATCTATAATTTGTTGAATTGCAATAACTTGCGATGTTAAAAATAAAATACAGAAACCACATCACCAATTTTGATAGGTTTACTATTAGGTAGGTATATGGTAATGACGGGAATACCTACACATTTTTGAGCAAACCCAATGGGATGGGTGAATGGCTAACGACCATTATTCTTAAAAAGCCTGTTAATATAAGTTCATCTCTGTGGAAGACCATATGCGTAGGGATAAAAAAATGAAAATATCTACATACTTATATCTATTTATGCATTCCACCCACCGTGGCCTAGTTAGTATAGTGCCTGTCTCTAGTACGACACGGGCTCGATCCCACGGCTGGTGTAGCCAATGTTCAATGTTTGATCCAGTGCATGGATCTAATGGGTTAGGTTAGGTTTGGACACGTATTTCCTTACCCTATTCGCATATTGTTGGCAATTAATAGTAGTGGCAAGGCAACCCAGGCTTCAATAAGTTTTTGATCGTATTAAGTAAGGTTTTCAATCAAGATTTTATATGTAAAAGTATTTATAAGTACTTACGGTAGGTAAGACCGCTAATTTCGGTATAGTAACTAATACGTCGATCTTTTCTACCTTCGCTTCTACGAATGGTTCTGCATTACGCTGTACATCCATTGATATGGACAATGGCGGCTCGTCCACTTTCTAAGTGGTGGGGTTTAGTCATTAATTATCAAATATATGTACAAGTATATACCTACCTACATTATCATATTATTATAGGTAGTTACATTATAAACGAAGCTAGTTATAATAATATGATTTTATTAATGAGGAAATGAGTAATTTTTCAGAGTCGTTACTTAATCACATCTAAAAATCATGCTTAAAAATATAAACTTAATTAATAATAATAATTATTATTGATTTACCATCATCAGTTTTGAACAACAACATACAACGAGCGTTTTTACTCATCTATGGGGTCCTTCTATGCGGTCCCTAGTATGCGTATAATAAAGCTAATGCATTCATATACTTTGTAGAAGGAGATTTGTATCGCAACAACGGGATGGGACTGAGTGACCCCGATCAGCGAAACAATAGACGCCATAGCTTTCTTAACTTGTACATAGGTGTCACCATGAAATAGAGCGTATTTAATTTAATAGATTATTTTAATACCGCGTTATCATTATTATGTTATCACATAATATACAATTATTGCTTTATCTATTTATATAATAATAACATCTCTCTAAAATTGCGAGGGGTATAGATAGATGAAATAAATTAAATAATTCATATAATCATTTAATTAAGTAGGTATATTATGACAATGATAAAAATTTCGGACGTTTTTTACGCACTCTCTCCATGATAACGATGTGGGGATGGTCCCTATGAACCCTTAAGGTAGAGCCGCCCCTGGATATGAATAATAAAACTGAAATGTCTATCGCTGTGGGTCTATTCTATAAGACCGCTAAAGTGATAGATATTATCAAACTTAAGGTAGGTTTGTATCAAAGTATTAGCACTAATTTTAACAATTGCAATAAGTTGGTTGTAATTGTTGCAATAAGTGCTATATTTTAACAACACTTATTGCAAAAATTACAACCAACTTATTGTAATTGTTACAATAAGTGCTAATTCTTTGATACAAACCTACCCTAAGTTTGATAATATTTATCACTTTATCTCTTTAGCGGACGCTAAGTATAGAATAGACCCACTGATGAAGTCCTACGACTCGTATATTGATGATGGCATGCGGGCCGGGCCGTTGAGGAAAAAGTGAGTAATTTTGGAATGAAGGGGTGTAGGTATATAATCGTTTAGTAGATAAGATTTTAATCATGTGCCATTGTATAAAATGTTTCGTTTAAATAATAGCATAATTGTATAAAAATGTTAATATAAATAATAACCAGTACCTACATATATTATGTAAACAGTATAAAAGATGCAGTATGTAGGTTGTATCGGATGAATGATACTTGAACTGAAAGAGTTGATAGTATAAATTTTAATAGTAGATAGCATAATAATTAGTATTAAAATTATTTTAGAGTACCTACCTATGTGATTAATATTAAGAGTGTAAATACAATATAATAATATGTACCTATAGCGTAATCATCGAAGAGGGTTATAATTAAAATTCAGTAGCTTCGTTTATAATATTAAAATAGTAAAATCATATGCTCAAAATACATAGTAGGTACCTACCTAATAGCTTTGCCGCGTATAAATTCAATCGCTCGGTGCAGATGTACCGATGCAAGAAAGATTGTGTATGTGTGAGTGCGCAGCGGGCACACCGATAGGCGAAACGGGAAAAACATTTTCTCGTTTCGCTTTGCGGGCGATATTTTTCAATTTGAACGGAGCAATATACGGGTAGCTCGTCTTTTTCGTAACATGAAAGTTAATTTCATTAATAATAAAGTTTTACGAAAATTGCTTCGATGATTATGCTTAGAATAATTATACCTACCACCTAAGATCATAATGGTAAGGCTAGCCGTGCACTAGGCTGCCACAATAATGGGCAGCCAGTCAGCCAGCTAATGTCACCAATTCGCACTGATCGCTGCGTCGAGATGAACGTAGAAGATACAGTAGTTATTATATTTACCTCTTGAACGAAGGGAAAAAAAGAAACGTTATTGGATTCACCCCTTGCTTCTCGAGCGGCACTCATAAAGTGTATTTTGAAAATAGAATTAAAAAAAAGAACATTAAAAACATTAAAGAAAGAAAAACACCCGGAATCTTTTTTAAGTATGCAAGAATGTCAGTACAGTCGTTTAACGAGATGTTGGATACTGTTCGAGAATCAATCATGGGAACTGAGACTCGAATGCGGGCTTGTATAAGTTCAGAAGAAAAAATATTTGTCACACTGAGGTGTATGTACCTACATAAAACAAAATTTTGTGTTTGAATTTTTTTGAAGTTATACTTCTTTTGGCGCATTTGGGAAAACAGATCAGTGTATTTTTGGCGTGTAACGCCGATGTAATGCCTTTGGCGTGTAACGGAAGTTGCGCGCGCCGATGCAACACAATTTATTATTATGATTATACATTAAGATTTGAGGCTATATTTATGTAAGTATTATTTATTTTATGAGTAAACTTATATATCAATAATTAAATAAATTTTGTGAATGTTGAGTTGGTAAATAATTCAAACAATGGTATGTTGTAAATTTACAATATTAAGACACTTCATACACAAAAATAAATATTTTTACGGGTATATTATTTAAGGTAGGATAATATTATTTGTCGTATCCCATGTCAATTTATTTATTAGCGGTTTGTAATAATTGAAGACAATAATAATTATTAGTTTTCATCACAAAAGCCAATATTACGTTTCAGTTAAACCATTAAATAGGCTATAATTTACTTTTGATTTGTAATAAATTATTATTGTTAACGAAAATAGTTGTACAGTCATCTGTTTAATAATCCTCGTCTTTTGATAATCCTCATTTATGGGGCACCTGGGCTTAGAGCTCTTATCACCTTCATCTGTAGTATTTTGTCTGTACTAGACTTTTTTTTTAATTTAAATTTAATTTACTTTTGTAAGTTTGTACTAAGTGTACTGGTGTGCGATTCTATTTTTAAACCGGCTCTTGATGAGAGCCGGGTGAGGTTGTTGCCTCGTAGGGTTGATTGCTTGAGAGTATTTCCTCGTTATCGAGCCGCCCTCGCGACCAGCAATACAATAAGATGGTTTGGTCATCTCGGGCTGCTAGGGGTCTGAAATTAGAAGAAAAATGTTGGTAGGTCTTGGATGTTTTGGTCGTCGGAGACTGATGGGGTCTATTGGGAGGTACTTACTAATAAACGCAGCTTTATACATACGTGCGATGCTTGGACGAACGCCTTCATGTGGATAGCACTTGCTAATACAGCACTGCTGATAAATATACACGAATACAAACTTGGCGCGAAATGGTGAGTTTATGCGGGTTCCCGTACTACGGCAAAACTCATTTTTATTTTGTAAAAATGTGTAAATATTATTTCAAAATTTTGTAGAGTGTATAAACATAAGTTAAAAAATGTTATCAAATGTTAAATTAATTTCTTTTATTTTGGTAACTGTCAATTCATGGTGGAACTGCTTTGTATTGTTGTTTTTATTTAATAAAACGCAATTTTTTATAGTACTTATTCCACTTTTAATTAATATATTAGGACCGGTTTCGTCCGCCTCAGTGGGACATTTTCAACTGAATACATTTTTTTTAAAACAATATTTATCAAACAAAATTCAAAGCGATAGAAATAATATAACAATAGGTACATAATAATTATCCGTCCAATAATACCTTCCCAATAACAGACTAATTTAAAACTAATGAGGTTGGACATTAATATTTCATACTACGTCAGGGGCATTAAACAAATTATTTAAAATATTAACAAACCACAAAATATGAGACAATCTACACTTACAATAACATTAATATCAACAAATAATTCTAATTAGTCAAAATTAACAATATTTTTTTTTTTTTTTATAAAAAAATAAATAAAATTATCAATTGAAGTGAGAAGGAATAAAAAACAAATACAACCAAAATATGAGTCAGAATTCAATAAAAATAATAAATAGATAGATAAAATTTAAGGCGAGCCACACATAGGACGATGACCTTTTTTATTTTTAAATAAGCACAATAGGTAGCAGAAAACATAATAATATTACACTACTACTATTTATTACTACTTCTAATCTACTACAAATTAAAAACAATACAGGACAAACAAAACTTATTAATAATCAATGTGAAGACTGGCATTGCATCTCTTCGGCCAGTTTATTATACTCTGGTAGATAAGGTGTTACAGCAAGAGTCATACAATTACAACCATTCAGATGTTCATTTGTTAATCTGGACCTGAAATTAGGCGAAATTCTGGCGGCAAGTCTAACAGGATCATCGATAATATCACTGTTATTTTTACCACTCAGGATTTGACAGACATCTTTGCACCAACTATGGATAACTGTTTTAATGGATAAAGTACAAAATTTCCTAATAAATTCAGTCTTATGGATATCACAATTTATAAAATTAAAAATAACATGTTTATATACCTGATCATGAATTTTCTTCTGCAAACCTAATGTGTGGCAATCATGTCTTAAATAACGGCAAGTAATTTCTTTAATACGGTTGAATGCAGTTATTACATCAACAGATGGATAACCAAGTGAGTGATGTTTAGTGTTATATTCGCGGGAATCAATGACCTGCATGCCGGGTGCATTAGGATTGCCGAAAGAAAAGGCATTGCACAGGGAACATTTTTTAAATAAGGTCTTTTGTAACTTCTTAGCTACATAGCCAGCAACATAATTTGCTGCGCCAGCCTGTATAGAAGTCATATTGTCAGATACTGTACTTTCAGAAAATAATATATTGTTTTCCAAATCTGTACTTATATCTTGCTCAGGGGTAATGTCTTCATCACGCAAAAATATTCGCAGTGAATCTAGACATTTCCCTGAGTCATCCTCCTCACAATTAGAACCTACAGAGTGGGACGAAGTCATATTATTTATAAGGAGCGTCTTGTACGCGGCTTCAAATCCTGAGCATGTCGGCATAACATTCCGAACCCCTTGGCTTCGAATAGATCCGAAGAAATTTTCCAGGGGGTCTTGATTGAAATGCCGAAGAAGCAAGGATTTGACGCCACGACCTTTCATATCCCTAGAAATGTCTTTGAAACCCCTCAGTGTTCTCCCCCAGTTCCCCAAGGTAGGTGGCTTGCTACACTTACCATTGCCATCGACAAAACATGCAGTCTCGAGTGTGGAGATGGCCTCTGACCAAAATTCCCAATGGAAAGAGTTTTCAGTCAGAGGTGCTCGGAATATTTTCCCTCCGACAAGAGTGGAGCTGCAATTGCAAGAATCAAACAGCTTGTCGAAGAAGAGCAATATTCGAGCAGTCTCACATGCTTCACTCGGGATTAGGTTGACATCTGAAAATGAAAGAGATGATCACAATAAATTTCATCATGCTAATAAATCATATAGGCACATACTCAGGACTATTTCAATTTTTATACCTCTTCAGAACATATGTATTATGTATTTATATTATCAGACTAAATTGGCAAAAAAAAGGTTTAAATTCAATGCACACTAAGTATATAAAATAATGGGGCACTTGTTTTTATGCTGAAAAATCAGAATAAATACCTATAATATACTATATTCAGAAACAAATTGTATAATATACGTACTGGCAAAGAGTAGCATGTTCGCGCCCACTCCATGACTAAAAATCTGACTGGCATATTTCACCTTCATTTTTGGGATTTTATCTGGTACTACATGGAGCTCTGTCAATTTTGGTAACACCCTAATCTCATTCATTGTAGTATCAGCATGATATACTTGTACCACATGATCCCATTTTCCAACTAATTGCTTTCCGTCAATTGTGCATTTTAAGTGTTTTGTCAATAAATTGTTTCTCATTCCTTTCATTAAATGGGGAATATCAAATAGTGGTATTACTTTGTGCCCATTTACTTCAAAGAAATTATCCTCACTCTTATACAGATGAGCTCGTTTCTCGTCGCTCAAATACGATCTTTTTGTCTGCTGGATGAGTTGCTTGATGGCAGCCTCATTACTCTTGCCTTGATCGCATACTGTTGCTACAACCCTTAGTCCAGTTGAGTTGACAGCTTCTATAACGGCTTTCAACTGAAACATGAGTTCAGGTGTTTTTGTTGACCCTGTACAGAATGTGTAAGCAACCGGTTGTTTAAATTTACGACGTATGCCTCTTATCATAAAAACAAGCACATGATCAGCAATTATGTTGGTCCTTCGATTATTGCCATAGTCTTCGAAGCTTTCGATTCTGTCCTTCCTTTCATCATATTGTAAACGGGGACTCAGAGCCATTTCATCAAAGAGTAATGCGCAATATCTTTGTTCATGTGGTATTCTACGCACAATCTGTTTGCGGTGAGTAAATATATGCTCATTAATGCCAGCAGTCAATGGTACTCTCTGAAGAACTTTCAGCAATATTCGTGGAGCAGGCAAAACAAACACCTTAGATAAAAATCTATAAGCTTTTGGGCTCTATTTGTATAATGATAGCGAAAGTATTTTTTCATCCTCCGTAAAGCGTCTTCCTCTAGCCTTCTTGCCAGACTGTTTTGCTTGAAGAGAGGTAAAGATTTTTGCAGGAGCTGTCATATTATCCGTAACCTGCATCAATGCCTCATCTTTTGAAAATACCTCCGCTGCATGAAGTCTACTTCTAAAACTTCTGCATTTCTTTAATGCCCTTTTCATCTGCCTTCGAACATTAACCGATGTTCTATGGAGTATTCTTGCCTTGGGGGTGAGTTGTTCAACACGAGGGACACCAACACGAGCTAAAATGCTGTCATATCTTTTACCTGAAACATCATAAAACAATGTATTATTTACTTATAATTATAACAATAAATCTTTTATTTTTCAGTTTTGTATAGTTGGCCAAATAATTAATTTAAAACAAAAGCTACGATGTTTTTGAGAACACCATGTGTAATATGTATACATTATAATTTAATTATTATTCTTGCAAGTCGGATTTTTATAGTCCCAGTAAATTTAGCATCTTGTGAACCTGCCAATTTTAGTATTTTTTAGTTGTGTGGATATGATTGATTTCTGTCAAACAGCCCTAGTTTTGTGCTTCAAGGCACCTAAAAAAATATTACTCACATTTCTCTTGCCGAACAGCAGAAGTGCTAGGCCTCTCCAACTGACGCTGTTGCTGCAACGACAAGTGCACTGGCGATTCTACACGTTCAACTGAAATCGTACAATATTGACCATCATTAATAGTCGTTGAGGAACAGTCTATCCTACCGGCTAACAAATCAAGCAGTATTGAAATAAAGTTACTATCGTGATAATAATTGTTCACACGTAAAAGTTCTGACTGCCTCGCCAAACTCATTCTTCAAGTGTTAGCGAGACGTGATGTTGTCAATGTATGGTGCTATTTGACAGGTTGTGAAAATTGGGAAACGTCAAATGAGCTCCGCACTGACGTGTACTGCATATTATTTCCAAAAGGTTTGCTTCTATCGCTCAACTGCGCATGCATATCTGCCAAGCAAGTCCTGACTACTGCATTTGGTAGGTACGTTACTTAAAAATATTACTCACTTTCCTCTTGCCGAACAGCAGTAGTTCTAGGCTGCACCAACTGAGGCTGTTGCCCTATCGTCAAGGATGATTCTGCACCTGAAATCGTGCAATGTTCGCCATAATTAGTAATCGTTGAAGAAGAGTTTACCACGCCTTCTTCTTTGGTAGTCTGCAGTATGAATTGTACAGTATTTATTGATTTGATGTTTATAGTGGAACAAATGTAAATCAAATAGCTTAAAGAAGCATGATACATAACTGATAAATTTACTCTTACCTGGAATATGTAGCGTTGGTATTGCCAATATGCTGAGTCTATTATTACGCATTCGATACTTATACTCAAAGTGAGCATCACATATCTGTCGGTGCTTACGTATAAAAGTCGCATCTAATTGTTTTATATGGACGCCGCTGACTCGTACCCATTCTAAAAATCTATCTGCTTCTTTCTCTGGGTGTGGATAACTGTGAAGGACCACTCCAGCTGAAATATAAAATAATACCAAATTACTGCAGCGGTGCTACAAGAGCGACCTACGTGCTGCAGGTCTGACATGGCGGGAGGCGCAAGAGTTGGCGATGGATCAAGGGAAGTGGCGCCAACTTGTGCTTGCCCTATGTCCCAATGTTGGGACGTGACAGGGTGGAAGAAGAAGAAGACTACATATTTTTCAGACACCATGGAGCGGGGCTTATACAGACTTTTCTACAGGTCTTTGAGTAATATTCATATTTGAGAGAAAGTTTGACATATTATTGTATGTAGAAATGTTTTTTGGGACCGCGAAGTCTCATATTAAAATTAGTGCAGATGTTTTAATACTAATATTGATAACTTACGTCTAAAAATAACACATCCATCAACAGCACATTTTTTGTTTGACATTTTACAGCTATGAATACTTAACACAAGAATATAGAGTATAATATTATTGTTTGCTGGACACACAATTATATTAGGCTAGTATTCTGGACACAAGAATAGACCAAGACACAAGGATTTCTCCTTAATTTTATAAAAATCAAGAAATTATAAACATAACAAACTGACACAACATAAGCAAAATTTGATTTTAAATTTTCTAACGATGTTTGCAGTGCTGCCAGATGAAATGAACTTGCCAGTTTATTATTATTTTTCCAAGATGGAATTATTATTAATTATTTAATATTAGATTAGCACGAAATAAATAAATAACAACATAATAGATATAAAGATTTAATTTTGAATATTAATCCAATATCCCACAAGCCAGATTGGCATGAAAAAATAAATGTAAAATGACACTGCCATCTATCTGTAGTGACTAGTGGTCGACTTAGATTTGCTTTAAACAAGTACCGTTATTTCAGTTTCCCCCCCCCCATTAGGGTTTTTGACAATATCTAGATATTTAATAATCTATTGAATTGATGGATTGGATGAATATAAAAGTCTGTTAAAATGCTTGCAGTTTTAGATAGATCCGAGAGACACCAAAAGTACGAAGTTTGAAAACTGCGAATAAAAAATTCAAAATAATATATTTCAATACTAAAAATCTAGCATTCAAAAATCTTGTGATGGTATACACTTATATAGTACTTATACATACTATATTCAGTAGGCACATATTAAATAAATTTTATTAAAAAAAAAAAAACACAAGCTCTAATTCCTGCTGGCAATATGATAATATCTTGACTGAAATTACAAATTATTACTTAAGGCCGCTAACAAAATCTAACAGGTACCACTAATATTGGTATACTTATTAGGTTCTACCTACAGTCTACACTCACGATGGTCGCGCGGCTTAAGCGTCGTGGGTCCCGGGTTCCAATCCTGGGTCTGGCAAGTACCTACACATATTGTTTTTTCAATTTGTGTATGAGTCAGAGTGTGGACCTAATAGGTTGAGCAAGTGGCTAATATACATATGTCGTAAAAACAAAAATCTGTTAATACAAAACCACCACTCTGTGGAGGCCCATATGATCATATTAGGATCGGACATGGTCAAAAAAAAGTTCTTCTACTTATAACTTCTAACTTGTCGCTTCCACCGCGGAGATCTGCGTTTTTTGGGTACTTTCTCTATTTCCAGACACTCCGTACTTTGAGTCTAACGAACCTGACCTGCAGCTACAACCACACGTCCTCACCTACAAGTTATTCCGACCTGTCGTATCCACAAGTTGTCATCGAATACTCGTGGTCTATCTATATTGCCCCCGCAAGGAGAGGGGAGGGGTGGGGGGAGGGGTGGGGGGAGGGTTGGGGGGAGGGGTGAAAGAGTTCTAGGTCAAGGGCCCAGATTTAGGGGGAGGACTGGCTTGGCGGGTGGTTATGTGGTGGAAGTGTTATGAACAGAAGACAAAAGCGAATTTAATAAATATTGACTTTTGTTATGTATATGTTACGCCGAATGTGCGAAATTGACTATTACATGAAATGGGCAAAATTTTGGCTAATTCATGTAATAGTCAAGCCCGTTGCCTTATTCATGAATTAGGTAAATTATTTGCCGAGTGCGTGAATTCGCCAGGGTATGAAATTCTGAAAAACTGTCAACATGACAGTAGAAAAAGTCAATTTAATACGGATGGTTTTATTAGTTATAATTGGACATAATATAATATTATTATTATTAGGTTAGGTTGGGTTAGGTTAGGTTAGGTTTTTAATTCCGAATTCAACTGAATGTCCATTTTGAGGTTAGCTAACAAGTATCAACAAACTATCACAAACATACAATTGACCATTGCACGATTGACACCCAAGCACGAAACTAGTCGCGAAAATACATTTTAATAAAATTCTTCCGTTATCATAATTATTATAGTTCTAGATTTTTTTGCGCATAGTAAATGGATATGAAAGTCATTGTAGCTATTGATTGGTATATTTTTATATTATAATCAATGACATTTGACACATTTGGTTAGTTTGATTAGTTGCAAAAAATACCACCGGAGCGCGAACATCTATTTTGACCATAGATAAAATAAGTAAATTTTGACCAATGCATGAGCATTTGACAGATTTAGTTTAGTTGCAAAAAACACCACCGTAGCGCTACTATCTAATTTGTCCAATGCATGAACTAGGCTGAAAAATTACTGCCGAATTTACGCACTTGGCAGATATTTTGTTTAATTCATGAATAAGGCAACGGGCTTGCATTTTTCATGATTTATGCAAAATTTTGCCCAGTTCATGTAATAATCAATTTCGCACATTCGGCGTAACATATATATATCCAATTATTATTTAAATGGATACATTGTATTATCCTCTTTTATCATCATTAACATTTTAAACATTAGTATTTAACATTGGCATATTATCCCAAATCTTGTGAAGTAGCATTTTTATTAATTAAATTCAGTCACGGAATAAAAATTCTAAGGTTTTCCTCTTAATTATATGATAACTATGGTGTCGGATACTTTTATCATTTTAGATATATGGAAATCGTTTTCTGATGAAAAAATCCTTTGTAGATATGCACTGCAAATAAAAAAAAAATTATTACTATTAGGAATAAATTTAAATCATTAATTTCCAACCCATGGGTAGTGTGATTTTTAGGGGGTGGTCAGCTACTCTCCAATTATTATGAAAATTATTTTTCATACTATATATAAGTAGTACCTATTAGGTATAGCATTTACCTAAATAGTTTGTACCTTTTGATTTCGTCAGGGGGGGGTCTGGATCCGAACTTATGTGTGTTTCTGAAACTTTTCAAAACGATGTATTTTCAATAATATGAATCTAACATTCTTAAATCTTTTGTATATAATAATCATAATCAATGTTTAATTCGATAAAAAATCTCAGAATAGAACAGAGAACACAAAATTAGTTACCTGGGGAATAACGATGTACCCACCTAAACGTAAACCCTAAACTAAACCTTACTACGAGACATGCATAAATACAAAATAATAAACAGTCAGAGCCGCCAATGCACGGAGATAATAATTAATTCATGCGCAAAGTGCTCAGTTAGTGTTAGCATAGATTTCCTATTTTAAAAAGATGACGGTGAAAACAGTGGCTTTACTTATTAGGGTTCAAATAGACTAATTATGACGATCGGGCACATATATGCTAAGAGCATTTTAGTGTCTATGATCAAATCTATGACATTCTGACATATTATACATACATATTATTGTATGGGAGCTATGACATCGTATTTACACTCTGTGACACCCTGTGACACAGGATGCCAACATAAGAAACGGGTTTTTTGACATATATATGACCGATCGTCATAGAGAGTATCTGAAGCATTAATCTGCTTATGGTGGAGACGTGTTATTAGGGACGTGCAGTGACGGATTTACCAATCATGTCGCAGCCTCACAAGGGTACACTATGTGACAAAAACTTGTTAGGAGGAAATGGTTGTCATTTTTTTTAATACCAATAAGAGAGTTATTAGATATTTATATATTATCATTATGTAAATATCCTAAAAAAATAACATTTTATCTAAAATGATAAAGTATCACCTTAAATTCCCTCCCATATTTAAATTAAATCAATTTATGTAATACAGTGTAGTATAACAATAAATCATTTTACACTCCTTTGATATTCATGTTGATGTCATGCAAATTTATCTGAAATATTATGGTAAACTAAATTTCTACAAAAATAGTGCAGCCTTGCTCAGAAACTTGAACTGATTCTACATATTTTGTAATTCATAAGTCACCCTTGTACTGAAGCAGCAATGTATTACTGAAAACAATTGAGGTACCTACACAATAAAAAAAAAACATCATCGGCCGGGGTGGGGTGAATCTGCTTCTGCTTCTGCTTCTGGATGAAATCCTCATATAGTCCATCCTACTCTTCTTCTTACAGTAAGTTGTTAGGTGCTACACACATCCACCGAATTTTATGATTTCGTCGATTCACCAGGTTCTAGGGCGTTTTGTGCTTGCTGAGTGTTATGTCCTACTTATTTTCACTTCATCTACTCGGCAACGTAATAACGTACTCTTGTCACCCTCTTTATTCATTGTTTTGTGCATTACGCGTTATGGCCAGCATGCACCTTTCCATGCCTCGTTGCGTTACTCTTATTTTTTATTTCCTTACATTAACAGACCATATTTCACATGCATACATGACATTGGTTATCACTGAGCACTCTATTAAAGGTTCTGTAAGTAATCTCGCCATTTTCTATCCGAGATAGACATAGTTTTCGGCCCGCTTGACTTTTATATGTTTGATGAGGATCGGTATTGTGACAGTGAAGGGCCACCTACATTGAGGTGCATGTCATGGTGCTTGTCGCCTGCTGTCACGGGCTTCCGCTACGGGAAAAAAAAGTGTGTAATGTCGTTGTTCTTGGTCTTTAAAATCTTATCAGACTGATGCTCCCATCCCGTAGCACATTTTGAACCTTTAAACGAACATTGACAGTTGGAAAAATCTGCCGTAATCACTAAAACAACAATGAGGGCACTTCACGCTGAACTTGACTGCATCGGCACCTGCATGATTCAATAGACGACAATTGAACGTTTTTATCATATTCCACATGCCAACACTTTTCTTCTGTCACGTCAAACTGTCAAACTGACGTTCTTTTTTGTTTTTAGCAGTTGGCACTATTTGTTTTCTATGAGAATGTTGTCTGTTATCCACGGTCTCCAGGTTGTGTTCTATTATCTATGAATGTCATGCCGCATGTATTTTAACGTACGCACACGTAGAAACTGTTAAAATGAATTGAAATTAGCATAAATAATTAATAATAATTCAAAGTACTAATACATTATAGTACGTATGGTACTCTTCATCAGTGTCATTATTCAGCGAATTTACGAGATGGTGCGCGTTCAAAATATTCTGCAAAATGATGAAACCATAGACATTTTTATCGCCGTGAGTTCACGTGATAGTCCGCGACATGCACCTCAATGTGGGTCGCCTTTTTAGTATTTTTGTCTTCGTGATGTGTATCTTTAAACTTTTTGGCTTTTATTTGCAAACTTCTGCATCCTGTCCTGGAGTAAGTAAGTGCCTACTATAATTATTATACACTTTAATCAGACGCAGTGTAATATTATAAAAACACGTTTTTCATCGAATTTATTCTCCAAACATGTTCGAAATGTTTTCAATTAGAATAAGATTTCGAAATTAAAAATAGGTGGCTGACAATTCCTTATTGTATTCCCTGGCAAATGTCTGACACGGATTTGTATAAATAAGTAACGAAAAGATACATTACATAGTTTACATTATAGTAAAATGAAAAATGTTTTATGTTAATTGTACGAAAACCTAAAATAGTCCAAAATACCAAAGTCGATCAAAAATTATCTATACTTACTTACATTTTTTCTGGACCTCAATTTTATTAGATAATTCACAAAGAATTATTTTGTTTTTAAATATGACACTTTTTATAATTTTTAATTAAATTAATTAAATAAGTAATCCACTATGTGTTCATTTAAAATTTTTATATTCATATATGGCGGGATACGTAAATGAGGGAAGGAAAATTTTCGCTGGAACCCGGTTGACAGCCACGCTTGGCGCAGAACTGACAGTAAATAAGGAATAATTTATACGGATTAACTTTTAAGCATACTTTGTAGACGACCAAATACGCTCATACAAGTTTTAATTCCAAATATAAATAAGTTACGGGACTTACTACATAATAATGATAATATTAATAGGAGATACTAATCATTCACCGAATTTTGTATTACAATTTTTTCTTTCTTACTATTTGAACTGCAAAAGTTCGGAATATTTCCTCAATCCTATCTAATTTCATAACAGGCTGCTAAAATTATAATTACAACGATACAACCGTAGTAATTATTTTGTAAACTGTCACTTCACATAGTTTCACACTTTTCACAAATTTGTGCTTAAAATTAAAAAAATATATTGAAACTAGAAAACATAAATTTGTTGAACGAAATAGTTTTTATTGTTTTTTTATCAGTTTCAGTATTCTGTCGCTGGAATCATTTCCATCTAATCACGAATTCATCCTTGCTAATCATCACTAAACATTTACAGGGACACCCTAAAACCCGCTGGATAGACGAGCTCATAATGTTCGATGGTTGTACGTTGGAGCGAAGAACTAGGAACCGAGGAGAGTTAGAGAGAGAGAGCTATGGGGAGGCCTTCATCCAGCAGTGGACCTACACCGGCTGATGATGATGATGATGATGAATACTTCCGACACTAAAGACTTAATAACGTTCAGATTTAGCGTGCGTGGAAGAATTCACAAGCTTTTAACTATTTACTACGCAATACCAAATGATAATAATTGTGTATTATTGACCTCGTTGTTTCACTACAAATAGCTATAGATTTGATTGTCAGTTGAACAAAAAATATTTTCTTTTTCTTCCTATGACAACAGAATATGCAGAATGACTTTAAAAATAAGTAGGTACAGGTGCCACTTAAGTACCCTACATATTATAACCTTATAACTCTTATATGTATACCTATATCATATTTTCTTGTTTTGTAATACATATTAAGATCACTTATCGTTTTTTAAACTATACTTATGCCAAGTTGTCATATATTGTATATTATTATAATTATATAAAATGTATATCAAATTGGTGGCTTATTGAATATGTTGTGAATAATAAATGCAACAGCGCCGCCAATATTAATTAATGTTTATTCAACTTCCAAAATGATAATTTTGATTATATCGCATATTTGCGAGATTCTGGTGAGCAACATTACACAGCAGAACAGCTGACTTTAATGAATGAAAAGATCATTTTTTCACTACCAGAGCAAACATTTTGATTATAATGGTGTCATAGACAAATATTTTGAAAAAAACTCTTTAAAAATTATTACGGAGTCAAAACTTATTACTGTGATGCGAAAAAATGTAGGAGATATTTTATGTAGGCCTATGATATTTAAAATTTTATAAACATTAATTATTATTGTTTAACTCTTTCTGTTTCAATTTAACACGGTTATTTGTAATTCATTGATATTTTATTTTACTCTTTATATTTATTTTATTGTGATATTGTGTATATACCTACATTATGTTAATTATCTGAAAATCATATTATTCATTCTATGTTGTTAAAGAAAACAGAAAATGTTATGAAAAGAGAAAAACCTACTTACGGAAACAATTTATTAACCAAAATACAACTTAAATCTTATTGAATTTAAAATACATCATATTGTTTTATTACGTTTTCAGATTTTCATATGCAATCAAGAAGATGAAATTAAAAGAAACTATAATCTATTTAATTTATATCTCAGAAATCTATTTTATCATGTACTTAAGTGTGTTAAATATAATTTAAAGAATATTGTCAACTGTTGTTAACGACTTTACTATGTGAACAAACAAAATTTGTAAAGTTATTTAGTCGACTCAATCCCCAGAGTTCTCTGACTCAATCCGTTTTATTCTAATTATTTGTTCGAGTAGCGGCCCTCACCACCCCCCACTAAACCAAATAAGTCTAAACATCTCACGTTCATTAACATTGTCAGAAAAATATCGTTTCGACGAAGCGAAGATACAACTTTAAAATTTGTGTCAGAATATAGAAAATAGAAATAGAAATAGAAAACCAGGAGTGCCTTTGGTTTTTAAATCTCCACGCCATAAACATAAACACTGCTCTCATAAGTAAAAGGGCAGCTTTTCGACAAAAATCATAAAATGAGTTAGTACCTATGTGGATATTAAACTTTTTTGACATAAAGTCAAAAGCAGTATAAAATTTATTTCAGTTGTTTTTCATTTTTTCGCAAAAACTGTAGTTATAAAGAAGAAGACAGTAGGTATACAGAGATTCGTAAACAAAAACCCAGCATGGCTTGAAAAATACTAGCCATTTTTGTTTTTCTAGCTAATTTCTTGTACCTAATGTAGCCATTACAAATGCTTTTATTTATTTTTACTTTATATTTTACTCTGTTCATCTTGACTGTCACTCACTAATAAATATGAACCGTGTCCGGACACTTTTCAAATACTCAATCGTTTTAATGGTAAGTAAGTAACTCAACACTCGATTAAAATACTAGCATAATCTGAATCAGACTTAAGATCAAACTGAATCATGGAATAAATTGAACGAGAATAACAATTAAAAGAAATCGACGCGAATTGCGCTGGAGACTTACTTATTGAAAAATAATTACAAGATAAAAAGAACTTTTTATATACTTACCACGTTTTTAAATTTTCTGTTGAATCATATAAACTTGACATTTGTATGTATTGATAAAAACTTGATAGAAATACTGAATAAATATAGAATACTGAAATGTCATTTTGACATTGCATATTGATTTCTATAGTAAGGCACGTAGGTATATATTAATAATTTAGTTGCTAGCACTGGACACACAAGAAAAAATGTGTAGGTACTGGACAAACAAGAATACTAGCTAATAATCTATTCGGCGTTGTTTTTGAATGGACAATACTTTATAACTTTTTTAAACTGTCTTTTTGACGTCTGGGAAATTATCTATATATTTTATATTCAATAATTAGCACATGTTGCAAATTAAGGTTTTCTTTGTTTATTATGTTAAAAAAACGATTGTTCTCTTTTTAGTTGAAAATACTCCTATTTTTAACGAAAGCCATCTTAACCATATATGCATTATCTTTAGCAATATGGTACACTGTAGGTATAAATAATGATCGCTATTATTATAAAACTACACGTTGTGAAAACATTATTAACGTTATTAGCTTGTTAGATACCTACTAGCATTCATGAATTAATAATTTTCAATATTATGAATTTAATAACCGACATCAACACAGGATAATAAAATTATTCCAAAAATGCTGTAGCAAAATTATTTATACTTCCATACTGTCTCCCTTCACTAGATTGAATAGTAGGGGAAGGTGTTTTATCTATCTGTGGACAATTTTTGGTTGTTCATTTCTAAGTCGTCAAATATATCATACTCGTAATATGATGCAATGTTTTTGACATCACCAATAAAGATGATTATCTAGGCTTATAATTACAAAATAAAAAACATATTTGGTGCAAAGGGTTTTTATTTATTGACAAATAATCGAAGACCGGCAACTTGTCCACAGATACAACACGATGTTATACCTGTAGACAGCGTATATTGTACCTTTGAACATACAAGATAATATACCATCTACTAGCCAAGTTTTAGGGTCGACATTGAGAATTAAAATTGTTTTTTTAGTCGATTAGGTTTACCTAGCATCTAAGGTGAAAACAATTTTGAAAAATCCTACCGACAGAATATTTTTTTTGATCAAATTAAATAAATATGTGTAAAATGGACATATTTAAGATGTTTGTAACATTAATAACTAATTATATAAAAATTGCTTTTTTTAAGCTTAAAATCATGATTATTTTATCAATAAAATCGATGCATGTTGTACCTTTGGACGCGTCCACAAGTACTACCAGCAATATATTATCCAAAG
Source organism: Rhyacophila brunnea (assembly GCF_057557595.1). NCBI lineage: Eukaryota > Metazoa > Arthropoda > Insecta > Trichoptera > Rhyacophilidae > Rhyacophila > Rhyacophila brunnea. The sequence continues at coordinate 1,423,708 of NW_028233361.1, forward strand.
GTAGGTAGGTACAACAAATTAAAATTTTACATTAAAAGTATGCTGAAGTTTTTTGAGTACAAGTATGTTTTGACAAAATGCATTCTTTTAACGTAACAATTAATAATTCCCAAATCAAACTACACATAAATTGTATTCAATGATCTCTCAATAATTATGATAAAATAAACACTAAATAGTCAAATACTTTGTTTTGGGTCTAAAAAACACAAATTTAAAATAATTCAAAATCTGAAAGCTGTCCTGGACTGACAATTGGATTGAGTGTTGCCAGAGTAAATCCCTAGAACACTGTATTGCAAAAATATGTATACCTACTGAAACAAGCCCGTGTCCACAGGTACAAGAACTTCCCCTATACTAACAATACTGAATTAAATTGGAATACACAAAGTCAAAATCTCTTAATATACCTAACACACCGGCGTTTCATTTTATTTCTTACCCATTTTTAAATTAGAATATGAATAATTTTAATGTTTTTAGTTTTACGTGCATTTTACATTCGAGATTGGCATACCTATCTGATATTAAACATAATTCCGATGCGTGAAGAGTAAGGAGTAAACAAATAATAAATATCCGTAATTAATAGCTCTGTAGTCGGACTAATATGACGTCATACAATGTGATCTTTGTACGATATTCAGCAACTCGCATGGCGAAAACGATTGGCACTGTTTCAATTATTTTATAATGGATTTAGTTAGTACCAGAGCGTTGGAGCGGAGCTCGGAGCAGGAGCACGGAGCAGTGGAGCAATGGGGTTTTACCCGGAGCAGGAGCTGAGCCGGAGCACCGAAAATTTGTAGTGCTCCACTGCTCCAGGTGTTTTTTTTATTATTATTAAATTTTCGCTCTAAAATTAATTCTAAGTGAGAAGAGGTAGATAATTAAAGACGATTTGCTGTCAGTAATTATGGTAAACAGGATTAATAATGAAAATGACGAATAATAAACTTATTCAAAATTAATTATTTTTAAAATTTTGTATCATATGTACTAGATAAATATTCAAACTTTTTACCCGGAATGGAGCAGATCCTGGAGCGGAGCTGGAGCGAGTATTACGTCCCGGAGCGGAACTGGAGCGAAGCAACTCAAAAAAGGGTCCGCTTCAACTCTCTGGTTGGTTCATACCGAGTTTTGGGTTCATTTTAAGAAAAAACTAAACTAAACCTATTGTCGGAGCCCAAATGATTCGAGTGAAGATGACGTATAATGTACAAATGGTGCCTAAACTGGCAATGTGGGCATATTGGTTTATGGTTTGGATTACAATAAACATACAATGAAACAATATGATTCACGATGTTGAGCGTTGTTTCAAAACAATGCAAGTGGTGATTGTGGTGAGTAGTGCACTTGTATGATGTTGGACTAGCCGCCGCTACTATAATAGAGGATTATTATCGAATTTTATCATAGCGTTGAGTGGATTATGTAGGTACTGCTAGCGGGTACGCACTTAAGAGAGTTTTGGGGGTGCATACTAGAACGGCAGAATTTATAAAGCGGCATAATTTATAGAAAACACATTGCCCAATAATATTGTATATTAATAATAAAATACATACAATTTAATTGCTTAATTGAACTGGCGATTACGTGGTGGAAATCAATTTTTGAAACCAAGTTATTTTTGTTAATACTATATTCTATAAGAGTTATATTCGACCATTCTGAATATGGTTCATAGCCTTATACACCAGTGTCAACGTATATGACTCAATTAAAGTAGAGTCAACAAAAATAAGTTTGTTTCAAAACCATTATGGTAATAGGTATAATACTGAAATAAATGAAAGATTTGTGTGATGCATAAGGACAACACTTATCGAAGGGTGGCAAACCAAAAAATAACGGAAAACATAATATGTGAAGATAATAATATGTAGGTAGGTACCTATATATTAATACCCCTATGTATGGTGGCAAGATCTCTGTTCTATGACTAATGACATGCATCATTGTCGTATAGTGTATACAAATAGCTATATGTATGTACTGAAAAACATCATATCGAAGACTTAATAGGATAGTTCAGTGTCCTATGTCTACCATAATAGGCAAATTATTATGTAATTTTATATGGCCAGGAAATTAACTCAGTCATTAGTATACTATTTCAAGGGTCCATATACTCTAAGAAAATGGTTTGATGGATATTAAAAAATCGCCTGCGATATAATCTTTAACACATACAACTTTATTTATTTTGATGAGAATAAAATAATGATTTCATTTTTTTTTCATTTATCAATTGATATATTTATATGTGATTACATATGCGTGTGAAACATGGACCCTAAGTAAAAGAGAGATCCAGAAACTTAGAGCAGCACAACGTGGTATGGAGAGGTGCATGCTGAGCATAACGCCAAAAGACAAGAAGAGGAATGAGTGGATAAGGAAGCAGACAAAGGTTTGCGATGTAATAGTTTATTCATAGCCTTAAATGGAGATGGGCTGGACACAGGTCGAAGAAGAGACAATCGTTGGACAAATCTAGTCATCCAGTGGTATCCAAGAAGTACGAAACGTCCGCAAGGTAGACGTAGAGGCCGCTGGATTGATGAAATGATAAAGTTCTGCGGAAGTACGTGGCAACGCAATGCACAGGACCGAGAGAAGTCGAAGCAGCTTAAAGAGGCCTTCATCCAGCAGTGGATATATTCAGGCTGATGATGATGATGATATTTACATATATAAGTTTTACTAATGCGGATTTCATTTTATTTTCTCTATTTGTGAACCAACGTGATAAAAATAATAACATTGTTATTGCTTCACCTAGGTTGTTGGTTAAACAGTAGTAGATATATTTAGTAATTAGGTACTAATTGTACAATAAAAAAAGCATATTCACATTCACAGAACATCGGCTCACCCCTACAGAGTTAAAAATTCTTTTACGAAAAAAAGATGATAGTATTTTTTTCAATCTAATGGAAACTTGCCCCATTGAATAAACAAAACCTATTATTTTACTGCAATTATCTAAGTAGTAGTAGCCCCCTTTAAATGCATATTGTGTGAGATGACGCATGCTGAAATTCTTTTATGTTTTCACTTGTCAATGTCAAATTAAATAATGAAATTTTCTGACCCTACTAAACGAAAATGTTTGTCTGGTTAGAACGGACGGTATGCTAGCATTTTAGTCGTGTGGGATGTAATTTGGTTACAAAACGTGTATCCGTGAGACGGCTCTCGTGCTGCAGTGAGTTAGGCGCTGGCCTTCCACCCGAGAGTTCTGGGTTCGATTCCGGTGAGGAGAGGACACAATATTTATGTGTTTTTCTCAAAGCCTGGGTGTTTGCGATTGTTCAAAATTACTAACAACCACCTTGTACGAAAAAGCAAGGACATGGTTATTGATAATTCTAAATAAAACGTGTTTCCGTGTACGAACAGACAAATTAATTTAGTGGAGTATCTACTTTAGTAAAGTCAGTCAATTAAATCCATTTTGTTATATTTTTCGATCGAGTAGCGACCCCCACCCTCATCATTAAAATACTGAACACGTAATACTGATTAGTAAAGTTCAGTATTGTCGTAGAAATTTCGTTTCATTGTAGTGCAGAGTGCAGATACACTTTAAAATCTGTGTCGAAATATTTAAACGGGTGGGAATTAATTGCACATTGCTTTAGTTAAAATTCACAGTAACAAAAAATACTAATTTATTTAGAATAAGTATAGTTTTAAGATAACTTAAATAATACCAACACAATTGCGCGCGAGACGTTAAAATATTTGAGATCTATCAAAATACAGTAAGTACGTTATTACTGTATAAATTGTCGTTTTAATATCCCTATATAAATAAAATCGAATGTAAAAGCATACGAATTAACAATTATTATTAAATTTTATTTTCTCGTTTGACATTATTTATATGTAAAAATAACATAACACGAAACTATGAATAAGTACATCTAAAAAACTAACTTTCATTTATAAATTTATTGGCTTGTTCAGCATTTCTTGGTACTTAAAAAAACACAGAATTGATACATATTGTCTTTGGAGTCAGAATATGGACCTGATAGGTTGAGCAAATGGCTAAAATCCATTTATCGTAAAAAATCTGTTGATACAAACCTTCACTCTTTAGAGGCCCATATGATCTTATTAAGATCGGACATGGTAAAAAAAATATTATATCTGAATATAATGATGATAATTTATGGTCATTACCTACCAACTATTATAAGAGCTAAGAAGAGCAATAAATCGTACTGTATATACTATATTCCCCTATTTAAACCTTGATAAATCTCCACTCTATAAAAATAAACATGTCAGGGAATATGCTAACAATTATTTGGAAATTGCAGTAAACATCTGGATTTTTTGAGAATAATATTAGCGGGAATATTGAAAACATAACGTCAGTACGCATAAAATTTATCTTCCGCTTAAAATTTCATGCGATCTGAAACACTGCACAGATGTTTGGAAAATAATTTTGATGCCTAGAAAGGGTTGAATCCTCGAAATAGAGAGGGCGCGCTAATACTTAGTCTGCTTAGTCTACTTAGAGTAGAGTCTACTTAGAGTAGAGTCTACTTTATGATATAAAATTGATATTAATTTTACTAAACACAAAGAAATGATTTGTAGGATATTTTCTTTTATTACCACAATCATTTAAAATATTATTAGATGAAATATTGTTTTATTCAACGAATAATTCACAAGATTTGAGAATGAAACATTCTCTATTACAGGATTTCCCAAACTATGGTCCGCGGAACACCGGTGTCCGCGGAGCTTGAATAGGTGTTCCGCAAATTTATCAGAAGTGTTACCCCGGTGTGTCAAAACTAGTTATTATTGTTTTGCTTCTGTTTAATTGAAGTATTTATGTGAAGCAGGATATAATTCTTATTATGCTACAACGAAGTCAAAGTGCAGGAACAGATTCGACGTGACACCAGATATAAAAATTCAACTTTCTAATATTGTGCCTAATATCAAAAACAGTTACAATGTCAGACCCAAAATCATCGAAATTATTAAAAACTTCAATCATTTCTATTTTCAATAATAAATGTAGGTATGTATGTGTTATGTTTTAAAAATAATTACTAAATAAATAATTACATAATAATAATTCAATACCCACGATGGCCGTATGGCTAAAGCGACGGCCTATAGCGTCGTGGGTCCCAGGTTTGAATCCGGGGTCTGACAAGTACACATATTGTTTTTCAAATTATGTACGAGTCCATAGTATGGACCTAATAGGTTGAGAAAATGACTGACATCTATTTCTCGTGAAAACAAAATCTTTTAATACAAACCTCCACTACGTGGAGGCCCATATTATGATCGGACACTTTTAAAATTATTGATTATATAAATATTATTTACTTACTCTAAAAAAATGTCAGGATTTGCGAAGTGTTCCATCGCAGGAAAGGTTTGAGCATTAACAGGGCTTGAAATGGACTGGAGCGCACCGGAGCACAGTTCCGGTTAATGAATTCCTCGAGATTATCGCTCCGTCTCGTGGACAAATTAATTAGATTGTCTAAACTAGGTAGATCATTATTATTATAACAAAAGATTTAACACACTTATTTTTAAAAAATATACCTATAAAAGGGTGAATATTTTTGGGAAATTAATGGGCACTCTGATTTGTAAATCTATCCATTTCGAGTGCTGAGCATTAAACATTATGCCTACGTAATCTAATTGATGCAAGTTCACGTCACGCGCGGTGTGGTATTTTTTTCCAAAGATTGTTTCTAATACCTATGTACCTAGATATGTTTTTAAATTGTGAATTAATCGCACTCTTTTAAGTGCACAAATGTATTTACTAATATTTATTTACCAATGATTCTGAATATGCACTAAATTATTATTAGTTTCTGTTATGCGAGATTTAACATTTATTTTTTTATTTTGGCCCCTTCGACGATACTCGACCCCGGCTACGCCTGGACCGGCACTCGCTCGCTTATCACTTATATTGCCACTGTGCGATATACACAAATTTCAAAATAATTCTCACCAAATTCCTAGACGGGAAGCGAAAGATGGGAAGACATAAACTAGAAAAAAATACGAAGCCTCAGACGTTAATAGTGGAAAAATCTACACTAACGATTAATATTGTACATACCTAGTTAATAGGTGTACTCATGTGTATGTATTCCAATCAAATTAAATTTAGAAATATCCACATTGTAACACATATATTTATAATTATGGAGCCAGGGGCGTATCAAGGTGTTTTACGCGTCCGCGACCATAGCAAAATATGCGGTCTAACGTAATACAAAACTTGTACACTTTTATTTTGCTACCTACAACCATCATCTTCGACTGTAATGTATTTAAAAAAAGGATTAAAAAATTAATAATATAGGTACTTACCTACCATAAGTTTCCCGGCGCCCTAAAATTGAGCAAACAATTGAATACCTGTTTTTGCATAGTAAGTATATCATAATTACCGATAAATGAAAAATAGTGATTATGATAAAAAATTGAAACAATCAATAAACGATAACCATTGTTTTATTTTTAATGAAAAATCAATAATTTTCATCTTTCATGTGCAACTTTGGGGTTGTAGGTGTTTTATCATCGAAATCTTACGTAAATACAAAATTCATTATCCATGGGAAATATTGCATTTTTTTGTAATTTTATATTTAGTGAATATATCCACTAAATACGATCGAAAAACGGTTGCATCTACCTAATTCTAGAGTATGGATCCAAATCAATGATGTTGATACGAGTTTTGTAAACGTACGGTTACTCTTTTTATAGTTCGTAAATGCTTTGCAGAATCTACAAAAATAATGAGATTCTTAATTTATGCCGCAAACGCTAGTAATGATGGTTCTACCTACAAAAAAAAATACGGCTGCCACTTTGACGACGACCACTGCACGTAGTACGGAGTGGCGTTTACAATTTTATGTCAATCGACCAGACCATCCAAGTTGATACGAGTAGTCCAAGATATTCTGACGCTTACGGCTCTAATACATATTCTTCTGAAATAACCAGTGATTTGAATAACTTGACATACGAAAATTTACCTTTTTAAAAAATTTCATAATATATTAATAATTTAAAATTTTATTTAAATTAGGTACCTACTAATATTTTTTCAGTTCTACGCTATAACCCAGGCCGTGGTTGGGGGCGCTATCACTCTGGCACCCCTCTTGCTACGACATTGAGAATGAATGAAAACGTAAAATATGCAATGAGAATTAAATTATCGTTATTTAGTCACCGTTTTCAAACAGATCCCCTCCAACCGAGCGACTGAAACTCCTGTTTCATAAAACCAGTCATGACAAAAACACTGATGTTCGACCCCTCCCCGAGGATAATAAAAGATGAAGGGCAACCTGCCGCCCGACGCTGGGATGAAGGAGATAGGGGGCCCAGCCCCTGAGCTCCACTTTTATGTAAAAAGCAATACACTAACAACAACAACAAGACGATCAAAAAGAAATAAGATTTAAAGTTTGTCAAAATTCGAGTAAGCATAATAAAATGAACGGCGTAAACATATATTATAGATATCAATGTCGTTTTAGTATTTTTCATTCATAATTGGTTTTATGTAGATTGTAGAACAAGATTTGAAGGGTGAACTTTTACGCGATTCATAACACTAGAACGCCCGCTGTGCTTAATAATGTTTTTGCATTATGATTCAAATAAAAGGATTTATCCCTCTGCAGCCGTATCTAGTATCTACCAGTCAACTTCAATACGGAGCATAATAATATTATTAATAGAGCTATGCACTATGTGGGTTTCACTTTACAGAATTTTGACGTACGCAACCAATTACTGTGCGCTGATATGTTGGGATTGCATAGCAATTTTGTGAAACCTTTGAAAGATTTGTTCCGACATACTCTGCTTATTTAATATTAAACTAATACAAACAACACTCACTTGAGTTCTGTACTAAAACAACTGAACACAACACTCAACAGTCGATTTTCATTGGAAATTTACATATATGTATGCTATAAATACTAATTTATCTAAGTATATTTTGTATAAATGTTCATTCTGATTAGCATGCGCCCTTTATAAATAGATAAATACTTACCTAAGTATATTTAACAATGCCATCGTATAGTTAAATTAAAAACCAACTCAGCAGTTTCCGTATAGAAAATTGTTATTGATATCTGAAGAGATTGACGAGTTGATTACAAAAAAGACATTTTTGTCATAAAACATGATTTTTCAGGACAGAGGAAAAACTTTTCATCTTGGCTAATAATCAAAATCAGATGAAAAATATATGAGACAAAATAATAACTTAAAGTTTGAGAAAAAATACTAAATAGGTAAGAAAACACATGAGTTCAGTTTAAAAAACGTTGTTTTTAATAAATATTCAGATATGATTATAACAGTTGAACAGTAGATAGGTACTAATTATTTAAAAACCAGAATCTTAGTGGGTATATAGAAAAGATAGATCTTATTTTTTTTAAAACCAAATAGGTACCTACTTACGATTAGGTGCATGTTTTTGGGAAATCAACATATTTTTGTTTGATTTTTATGAAAATACAATAGTAGAAAAATATGTACAGAATGAATTAATAAAATTATAAATCCAACTTCATAATATGCACTACTATTTTTATTGTCAGACATTTCAATATCATGGACGACCTGGTCTTCAGATGCCATCAAATTATCATAAAACTTACGATTTTAAGGGTTCATGAAAGCTTTTACAACTTAAATTTATTTATTTCTACATTTTCAAGATGCATAAGTTCAAAAGATATTTTGTTAGACAACTTAGTTAGTAGGAGTATACCACCGTATGTACATGTTATGTAGATATTATACTTACATTCGTATGCTTTTTAGTTTTATTTCAAGTTAAGGCGATTAAAATAAATAATATTGATAGGTTAGTTTCTTAACATTATAAAAATATCAATATTCGGTGAAACATAACGAAATATAGATTTTGCATATTAAAATCAAAAGAAGTTTTGGCGTGCTTCAGCTTCCAAGCAAGTCAAAAATGAATTATCCTTCCTTAGATGTATTTATCAATAGAAGTTCTTAGAATTCCAACATTTTCTCATGCATCTAACTTTATTTTCAATAAATCACATTCCGTACAGGTGTCCGAGCGTCGCGAATCGTATGTTAAATTTACTGTGAAATACAGACATGCCCTATGTATGATATCCGTATGCAGTACCTACTCGGACGGAAACATTTTATGAATTACATTTACTGACATACCAAAGATAAATATATTTTTTCCCATAAAAAGATTATTTGTCTGTGAAATCTGACGTTTTTGTTAGACAATCTTTGTTATCAAATAATAATGTTTTTTGTAGAAACAACAATTTTTCCGATTTAAATATCTGTTTATCCGTCCGATACGATTTATAAAATCGAAAAAAAAGAGATAGTATAGTAAACGCCCGCAAAATGCTATTTTAAATGTCGATTTTGATAAAAAGTCACATAGTCATATCCTTTTTATATTTTACTCGACGATTATTCTTTATAACACTTTCATTCATCGCAATCGCGCCCTTTCCAAGCGGGTAAAATGTGCAAGGCGCAAAGGCAGCCTTATTTAAAAAAAGTATCATGCATAATATAACCACTCCGCTTAGGAGAGTGATGGTAACAAGTTTTTATCATGCTCTACTTCACTATCACCAATCAACCTATCGCCGATACCTTGATGCAATGTTATATAGTTTATGAGGATCTTATAGAATAACTCTATCGTAGGAGTGAAATTAAATCCGTACGAACGTAAATAATATCGCCAAAACGTTGTGCATTTTGCGGTGTGCATTATTTTCCTTCGGTTAAAAATACTCGTAGCATACAAGTAAAATATTTCGTTTCTATAGCTACCTCTAATTGCTCTGATCGAGCCAGACGTGCGGCCTGAATGTATCTCCAGGTAAATATACATTATTACCATAGCGACCGCCGCTGCACCTTCCTACGCCCCCATCCCACGTGGGGGCGATCTCAATTCTAACTGTACGGCGAAATCGATTGCGTAGAATTCTTTGTCATGGACTAAACACGTGCGCAATTCCTGTTTATTAGAGAGATTATTGCGGCTGTCTCGTGTACGAATTTAAAAAAAGTTAGTTACGGTTCGTGAACAAACAAGAAAATAAGTGATTTTAATTAGGTTTCTACATATTTTCCTTAAAATTTAATTCGAAACTTATCGACCACATTTCAAAAAACAATTTTAAAGACATGTCGTAAACATTATTTCTGCCACCAGTAATGAGATTTTATTTTATTTTGCTATACCTTAGAGAATTAGGCGATTATATTTTTATTCAATTTTGTCCTTCATATAAAAGAGATCTTTTTATAACATGTAATAATTATTTAAAATAACAATAATGATAATAATAATAGGGCTTTGATTGCTCATCTCCCAAATTTGTTAAAAAATAGAAATACCGCGGAAAGAAAACGTTAAAATCGCTTACTATACAATCTAGTAGGGATACGAAGTGTCCAGTAGGAATTACAATGCCTGCAAACCAAAGGGTCGCATACTTGATAAAATATACATAAAGCACGTGTGAATATTTATTATAATTATGTTATTAAAAAAATAATCGATTAAAGGATTGTAACAAAAAATAGTTACTTAATAGTACAAAATGAGTAACGTTCTGTAGTGGTTGGAAGACTATGCACTGCTTATGGGCGGCATATAAATAAAATTTAAAAAAAAAACCTTTTTATTTCTTACAAACAAAAAAATTAAATGACAGTGAATTGACTATATCTAATGTATATATGACCTATGATTATATCTATTATGTATATATATATATATATATCTATCTATCTATGATTTTTTATATTTTATCTATGATGTTTTTATATTTTTTTTATAATACATATAATATTAAGATTTTTATTTTGTATATAATACTAATAAATAATGTTTATATATTAAACAGTGCTATGTAACGTTTTTAATATTAGTATATATTTTTGTATTTGTAACTTAAATAATATTTTTAATGCTAAGATACTAGTTTGTTTGGTTTGTAAGAACCCCTCTTAGGGTGAAGACCTCCTCCAAAGAAAGAAGTCCCACTGGACTCTGTCTTTGGCTTAAAAAGCTTTAGATAAAAAGTACCAATTTCTTCTTCTTTCGCTATTTGCTATTTCTGTGGGTGCGTATACTTGTATGAGAGATAATTCATTTCCTTGTATTTTTAAATTCAATAGTGCTACTCTATCTGTTATACCTATGAAGTTTTCTATGTTATTCTTGTGCTTTTTATGTATTAAGAATCCGACTACGGATTGGCGTCAGATTCTTAATACATGGGCGGCATATAAGGGAAGAAAATTTATTTATTTAAGAAAACAAAACATTGTGGACATAACAAATCTAATTTAAAGATGTTCACAACATGAGATTTACATTATAATAAATATTACCCTCACAAGAAAGAAGAAGAAAATATTTAAAAAAAAAAATATATAATTTTATAAGTACAGAAAAATAAAACTTCGAAAACATAGCACGTCACTGGAAATGTCTATATTTTTAGTTAGCGCATTGACTAGTCTTGCACCCCTCGCTAATGGTGCCTGAGTAGGGATTGCAATACCGAATGAAAATATCAATACCGGTATTTCGGCATTTCTTTTTGAATACCGGTATTCCTCAAAACATTTTATAGAAGTAAAGAAGTACCTATCAATAAATAACATTAATAAAATCACAACATAACTTTATAGCAACAAAAAGTATCTACCTACATTTATTATGTTTACCGTTTTAAATATGTATAGATCATAATATTTTATAACCGCTCAGTACAAATTTAATACTGCAAGTCCGGGTACAGAAAAATCGCTCTGAAATTCAACGTTTATTGGATGTACCTACTATCAACGTTGGATTAATAGTAAATAGAATAATTGGAAATATTTGCCACGAATATTTTCTTTTTCGAAATATGTTAATGCATCGCGACAATTCTATAAGTATATTATGTGAGGAATTTTGTTTGAATGTTATTTAATTTTGGTTGGTTTCAGTCAATTTGTGCTTTGACAACATAAAACTTATTCACTAAATTTAATATACAATAAATATTACATACTAATTAGTAAATAATGAAAAAATAACATTAAATTCATATTTGAAAAACATATACGTGTATGCTTTCTTTATACTTCGTCCGTCAATCACTATGCAAATTCGATTTGACATTCATACGCAATCATAGGTATAAATGAGAACTTCCAGTCAGAGCCATTTTGGGCAATGTTGACCTGTGTGTCCCTGATAACTATGGTAGAAATAGAGACCATAAGTTGTTTATTCTCCCAGGGTGCAGAACCTTCCTGCCACTGGTAATGCCAATTGGGAGAGCGATAACTATGTTCAACGAAATTGCTTCGGGCGTTGATATATTCCACCTACGTGAGAATGAGTTTAGGTGAATGTAGTTTTATAAATTCTTAAAATAGGGTCTGCTTAACTCATCCGGTGTACTTCCTTGTACCTATCTAATTTATCTACTGATATATCTCTTTTTTATGTAAAACTGTTATATTTATATATCTTTGTTTCTAAATGTCATGTTGTGAACGTCTTAAACTTATAATTTGTAATGTCCACAATATGTTAAAAAAAAAAATTGAAATTGAAATTGAATTCGGACCGGAAAAAAATCTGTAATTGTTTTAAACATTTTCATTGATTAATTTGTTAATTTACACATTAGAAAATGTGAGATTTATCAATTATTTTTTTATTTGTATTTATGAAATTCATAAAAGAAAACGTAAAACTTGTGTTGTTTTCACTGCTATATTATTTTATGCAAGTCTACTTATAAATAACACAAAATTATAGGATTATCGGAAGACATTACGATAATCGCAACTTTTGACGTTTGACACCTCGACTTTTTTATTCGTTCGTTGATCAGTAGCAGAGCATAGACAAATCTGACGATTTATTGTCCTCGGACTTTTGGCTCGCCAATGGAGTGCTGGCTTTAAATAAGCTTGTAGGAAACTAGACAAGAATATTACGCACTAACGAGACGTACTACGAGCACTACGAGTGTGCGGTATGCATATGAAAATTGTATACATAGTAGTATTTTTGACACTAGGTTCCTATATACTTACAGTACCTATATACAGTTTTTAATTTTGTAATGGGATTGGATTTAGTAAAGGAGAGAGTATATCCATATCGTGTTGTTGATGATCATCACAGCGCATCAAAGAAATACTCAGACTTGAAAATATCACATCTTAATGTATTGAGATTATCTACCTATAACCATTTGTCCACCTTAAACATTTTTGTATTGCCAGACTAGGTAGGTAATCAATTATGATTGTATAATGGAAATTCCATTAAGATTATATATATATAACATGTCAATATGCCTACTATAATAATATACTGCTAAATTAATGTCGATTACCATTATTTCCAGCACTAAACACATTTCTTTACAAGACAAAAAACATAATATTATAAATTATAATATATGCTAATTTGCCACTGGTTGAAGGTAAGCGCTAGAGATTAGAATAGAGTGAGATTTGATGGTTAGAGAGTGAAGCGTTGCAGACTTAGGGCCGTATGTATGAGATTCCCAAATTCTTTATATAAGCTATTTAACCGATTTTCCATCGAATAGCTAATAACACTCTTTGTGACGTCAGCGATCTGACGTCACGCGCCATTAAAAATGGCTGCCTCAGCTAGCTGTCACTTTCAAATGTCATTTTAATTTTGCATTCATTGCAAAAAACATTTGGTTGAGGCCCTTATTCGTTTTGTAGATTCTGTAAAACATTTGCGAACTTTAAAAACAGTTCCTAGTCGTGCTGTTTACAAAATACGTATAATTTTGATCCCTAGTCTATAATCTAGATAGTAGGTAACTGATAAAATGCCTCGCTTATTTCGCCTATTTCGCTTGCAATATTTCTCATGGAGACATAAGATGGACTTACGTAAGATTACGATAAAATATCTCCGCTAAACCACCGCAAAAATATGTATCTACTGCTGTATCTGGCATTAAAATATACAATTGTAAGCATTCTGCGTTCTTCAAAATATTACGGTACCACCTACCTACCTACTTAATTATTGTAAAGGCCATATTCCATTGGCAGACGCACAGACCCAACCCGATCCAACGATCGACGCCAACGCCAACGCTAGCTATTTGCAATTACACGCAACGATTCAATCTCGTTGGTCCTTGATTTGATTGGTTAAAATAATACTAGTGTTGCTATTATTAAAAATATAGGTTGAGTGAAAACTAGATATTTCTTAGATTGGTGGCTACACTGAACGCATTCCCGCGCAATTTTACGTCAACAAAACTGAGCTGTCAGCTGTCAAACCTAGCGAGCATCAGATCTGTTAAAATTTATGCGGCCGTTTGACATTTATAGAAAGTTTGTATACTTATTGTTAATTTACATCATGAATAACTGGGCGAGCTTGAATCTCCAAAACCAATTGAGTAATTCGAATATCGAAATCGAATAATCCAAAGACTAATTTATTGTAGCAAGTATGGCTATATTTCAACTCGCCGTAAACAAAAACACTGGGTCAAAAGTTGGCTAACTGAAGAACAGCGTGATCGCCATTGAATATGGCGGATTTTTTTACGTTCCACACTATATCTTTGGCGTGTATTTATTCGACGAGGACTGTGTCCTCGGTGATACTCCATATATATTTTTTAAGTTTTCGTCATCTTGTAGTTGTTCAGTTGAAATTGACCAGTAGAATGAAATGAACGACCGTTTGCATGACTCAGGCGCATATTCGGCTATTTTCGTACGCTTTCGGCAATCTTCGCTTGATAATGAAAGGATCGCACGACGGATAATAGAAAATTTTCCACTTTCGACCCGATCGCTCACGATCCTTGAAAACCATAGAGAATAGAGTTTGACAGTCGTGGCAGACGATCGGGCCAGACGCAATCTGCCAATGGAATATGGGCTTTAGATAACTGTAATAAACAAGGCACAACTCTCAAATACACTGGAAACATCAATAGTATCATACGGTGATTGGTATAAATGATAATATTATACAGAGATCATTACATATTATTGTCTTAAATCATTTGCATTTTCTGTCATTTATTCTTATTCTCTTTTGAGATCTCAATAATTGAAGTGAAGTTAGTCATAATAATATTCAGTATTGCCACCAAATGTATTCAGTGTTGCCACCAAATGGAAAAGTTTACTGGCAATACAACCTTTCGTACAGTAGAATAATTATAAAATACATGTGATAAAATAGCTGATAAATTATTTAAATTTCATAATAATTATTCATGTATAATTATCAAATTTATATGGTACCGTTCGCACACTTTCAGACACATTTACAATTTTAAAATTTTGAATTATTTATCGGGGAATGAAATTTTATAATACGAACACCATGACACATGATATGTCACATTCGTGACGTCACTTAACAGCTAATTACGTTTTTACTCATGCATACAAACGTGCAGTACCTATATAGCCTATAAGGTTTTTGGGAATCTCATGCATACGACAGTTAGCGTTTATCTTGCCAGCATCAAATATGTTTGCTGGGAAACTTGTTTACAAAAATCGCACTTATTTTTTTTGATATTGCAACTAACTTTAAGTTTTCATAGACACTTTATATTTTGTTGTTCAAAGAATAAATTAATTATCTAATTAATAAACACTAAAATAACGGTTGTTGAGTGAATTGAAAAAAAATTGTCGACGCTCCAAAAAAACTCCCAAAATGGAATGGATGTTATTTTCAATTAATATGTTTTTCTTCAGAAGAACTAAAAGGCCATCAATTATTTTCGTAAATGGTAATCTTTGGATTGCATCACACTTTTTTTCGAGATATCTTAATTGTTAAGAGCGTACATAAGTGAAACGGAAAATAATTTTCAACTGTAGGTGCGACGAAATTTCGGGCTGGCTGCCAATCGGAGGGCGAAAGTCGAGGTGTGAACACGTCAATTTGTTTTGTGATGGCTTCGGGGGAATTAATTTTTAAACTGTGTAGACATGACTAAAAAACCTTAACCATTTACTTGAAAAAGAAAACATGTCAATGAATACATTATTATTATTACAAATAGAACAATAAACATAACACTAAAACGACGCATGTTGAATTTTTATGACAAACTAGCTGAAGTACCCGGCTTCACACAGGGTCGCGTCGTGGATACATTTATCTTAGATATTTAAAAAATAATATAAAGTAATTATCTTTTTAATATTAAAATATCTGTGTGATACAATATGGCAATATGAAAGTAATTCTAATATGAGTAAAGGTTAAACAAAAGAACACTAAATTAAAATCGAATCCAAAATCTGCAAACGTTATTAATAGTATTAAAATGTAGTAAAAAAAATCAAAATTAGATGGAACAAACAAACAACAAACTTTGTATTTTATATACTTAATACTATATAATATAATACTTATAACCGAAAAAAAATCTTTTTTTTAAACAGTACATGTTCAAACACGCTCGTTAACATCATTTTACTCCCTACTTCAATTATAGTTTGTCAATTTATGGCTACGGTCGTATGTTGTAGCTTAACCACTGGGGAATGCCGAAAGAAATGGCGTATTTCAAAAAAACACTACCTTATTCTTAGGTCAATAATTATTATAAAGCAATCATTATTCGTAGGATGTTAATCACACTTGAATGGTCAAAAACATAGCTTATAATAAGTATCTTTAGAATTATCTTCAAATGTGTTAATCTTGCCCATTTTTTAAATAAAAAAATGCCTAATTCTTGTCAAATTTGAGATAATCAATATAATTTTTTATCGTAAATATTTTACTAAAATTATCTCGTCATAAATTATACTAATGGTTTGATAAATGCGTTTAAAAATTAATAAATGTAAAAAATCTTAACACCACTGCACAGTTATGTACTGAAATATGACTATATTCTAAAACATTAGAGCGAGAGGTTTAAAAGAATACTATTTTATGTAATAAAAATACTTTATGCAGTCATAAAATGTTCAAAATAAATTTAAAGGATAATAAGGCTTCAAAATTATATAAATAGATTATCTACAACGTCTAAGGTATGTCCAGGATCATGCTTTGAACATAGAAAAAAAACTCCATTTTGACCCACGCTGAGCACGTCCGCCCTTAAGGTTTTTAGAAAACTTTATTATATCGCATTCTGTTATTTGTTGTGAAGGCGTATACACACAGAGAAAGAGTAAAAGTTGAAAACCTCATAAAAATTGATAAACCCCGAGTCTCACAAGTTGCACGTTATATTGTGTTTCAATTTTTGTTTGGAATCAGAGTATGGATTTAATAGGTTGAGCGAGTGGTTAAATCGTGCAATTTTAAATATGTTGTTCTCTTGACAAGTAGGTAGCATATGCCGTCATATGTTTTCCATGGTGCAATATATTATTGTTGTTATTATAAATTAAAATAAAACTATTGACATGCACATAATTGTGGCTCGTAAACGCCAGTAAGGAACTTTCGCATTCATACTTATTTATAGAATATGTAGGTATATCATTTTTATATAAAAAAATTACATTTACATCCATCGTTTTTTGACACTATCTTCTTCCAGGTACATTATATACTGACGTTGTTTCATCCAATCTTCTAGTGGTGCTGTGGTGTTAAAAACGTTTTAAACGGTTAGTGATACTAATTCAGTAATTTGACAGTAGGTACCTACGCCCAGTTTTGCCAATAATATGCTAGATGGGGTACAAAAACAAGCCATATGGCAGGAAAAAGCACTAGATTTTGTGGAAAATATCACTTTTTTGCCTACTGAAAAAAAGTGAAAAAATTGAAAAAAAAATCGGTATAGGTACCTGCGGGGAAAAATCACACCACTTTTTCCCAGAAACTCATTTCAACATTATCAAAAAATAATTTATTTATCTAACAACCTACGATAAGCAATAATTAGGTAGGTAATACCAGAGAGTGGAATCCCCGATAATCGTCAATCCGATGCCACATTCCTAAGCACATATTAAATTATAATATCTGATACTATTATATCACTAAAATGCCAAGAATGCCCCTAATATTTCATTGCATTGTTTTATTAATCAAGTATTGACACCTTCATTTAATCTCTTAAATCTCTCAAAAATTAGATGTGCAAGAAAATTAATAAACTGAATATCTTCAGGAAGGCATGAAAAACGTTAAAAAACGACATAATCTAAATGAATTTTTTGCAAGCTAGAGCCTATCGAAAAATGTTAATTATGGTAAGTAAAACGCTAAGTTGGTAACACTGCCTACGCCCACTTCTCTTAACGAGCGACCAATAATATATGGGAATGTGACAACTGGACTCCGGACAATTGGACGCCGCACTGTCGTAGACACGTATACATAACGTAGACGAGGTATTTTAATTAGTTTCTATCTACTACTTAGTAGTTTTAATTCATTTTACTCTGAACATAATGTATTCTTTATTGCGGATTGAGAATTACCATGCCGAAGGCTTTATATAAACTGAAAAACTCTTTTTTCGTTGGAACTTAAACATATGTACGATTAAATCATTATTTACGTTATTTACATCTTTATACGTATTTCTCATACGTTATTTACATCTCACGAACTATTACATCATAATATAATCATTTAAATATAAATAATAGTATTAAATATTTTTCTTGAAAATCTTGAAAAACCTTTTTGAAAAAAGTAAGAAAGTTTGTATGTTCAATAATTAGAATGGTACATTCTTAACCCTTAGAATGATACACAAGATATATCGTTGTTTTTCATAATGGCGAGGAATGCTAACAACGATCGTCGTTTTACTGTTGATGCCTGAAATGTTAAGGTTATTTGGTAACATACTACTGCCTCAGTGGTACGAAATATTTTTTTATCTATTTAGTTTTATTGTTGTGTAATATAACCCGATTGATATATGTTTTGTGACTGCGTAGGTTTAGAAATGATAACTATTGTATTTTTTTGTGGTGGCATATGAGTTTTATCGATGAAATCTTGATCCAAAAACACCTAGGAAATTCCTTTTTTGATTTCAGAAATTAAAATAAACGACAAATAAATTATAATACAAATGAGGAACTATTTTCACAATAAGATGTTATGGGGAGTACGTGTTTTAGCTAACGCAATCGAATGGAATTAAAATAATATTTTGAAGTAACCGATTGTTTCCAATAGCTGGTAAAAATCAAAACTCCGAGTGCGGATGGTTCGTTTCGCTCGCACACGTGATTGTCAGTATGATAGAGCGAGAAAGAGATGTTCAATTAATTTTAACGGTATATGCAGCGCGGGTTATATAATTGCCTCATTATCTATTCAAAACGATAAATTATGAAACTTGTTTTCATAATATTCCGATTTCAAAGAATCAATTAGAGTGGTAGCATGTCTAAAAATAATACAATATTTTCATTTATCGAGAATAATTGGTAGCAATTCTCGCCCGGGTTTTGAAAAACATCCTAGCAGCCAAAATGTTGATTAAATCTTGTGAATTATTCGTTTGAATAAAAGAAATAGTTAATTACAAATTATTAGCAAGTTCGAGTAAATTACAACATAAAGTATTGGAGAGATTCGTGACGTCGGTTAGTAATTAAAGTAGCAGGTACCTACCTACTTTGATTTAATTAACAAAAACCGACCAATAATAGCAGCTTAATTTGGAAGAGCGCTGATGAGCAAGTATTATAAGGGCCAATAGTTATAATTTGTCGTAATTAGTATGTCACCTAGTAGCATAGTGGACAATGCGCACGGGGCGTAAATCCAAGAGATGCAGGTTCGATTCCTGCCGGGTGTCTTACTTTTTTCAAAAAGATTTTTTTCTATTGGTTATACTTAATACTTTGGACGCTGAAGACGCACATTCGCGTAATGACCAGGCGGCCGATCGATGTAATTAACGTGCATTTTAAAGATGCTTATTAAAAAATCATTATCTACTCAGCAGCGAATGCGTTAATATATTTTCTCAAAGATGTTTTTCAAAAATTATGTATGTTCAATAATTATAATGGTAGGTATATTCTTAAATCTTGTGAATTATTTGTTTGAATAAAATAAATAGTTTATTAATAAGATTTGTACTTTGAATAATGCATAATGCGTTATTTATGTATTACAATCCACAGATTAAAATGTTCGGCTCATGATCTACGATTTGAGAAATGGGTGTGTAAAATTAATATGTTTTTCACCTTTAATCACTATAACGTGTGTTTGAATTCGTGGCATGAACCGATATATTATTTGTTAAAAGTTTCTGAATATGCATACCACCTGCATCACTATGGTACATCACATCGACCGTGTTTAGGAAAAACGGCGTAACCCTCACAGAACAAATTTTACAGGAGGGGAAAAAAACGCTTTTTGAATGATTTTGATTCAATAATAAAAAAAATATGCACAGACATTAGGTGCATGATGATTGATGATTTGGTGTAATATATATTTGATCTAATAATAATTAAAGAAGTAATTACACAAAAATATATTAAAATTGAGGGTAAATGTTAAGATGGTAAAAGCTCAATTAAAACTTGAATTTAGATAATAATTTGGTATTTGCGGCTTACTTCCTTTTTGCAGAACGTGTATTTAGTTGTATACATTGTTAATATCTAATAAAAGCATTTTTCGAAAAATCGAGAGTTACACCCTTTTTCCTAAACACAGCCGACATGATATATATTATGGAGCATAATGGTGATTTACCCATTTAGTAATAATATATTATAGTTATGTCTTTTGAGATACCCCTGTTATCAAATTAAATTTTACGTTTGTCCAAAAATTTCTACGTAGGTATGTAGGTACCTCTACCTATACAATTTGCCGTATCATCACACTTTACCGTGAATTTACGTTACGTTTATTGGAAATATATGACCATAAAGTTTTGACGTAAAATTCATGTCTAAATAAAACATTTACCTATACGTAATAAAAACCACCGGAATACTAAGGAAAAACAGAATGAAAAAAATGGTAAATTAGAAATCACATAGGTAGTGTAAGATACTTATATACAATTCTAGCTATAAAGAATCAAGTCGTAGATACCAGTGGCAAAGACACCATACTAGGCTATTATTTGAAGCCTACCTTCTTAAGAAAAATAATTTTTAATTGCATATTAACGTATTTCAATAAAAACTTGATTATTTTATATTCTACAAAAATAATTTAATTTGCCAACGAATTCAGACAATTCTGTAATACACGTAGTAATGTAATATTATAAATACATATAAGTATATACAGAACTATCTGTCAAATGTTAAAAAAAAATCAACAGCGCCATCTCTCTTCAACTACTGTATGTATCGGATTATTGTGCGATGAATGTCAGATTTTTTGTATGGAATTTACTTCACGGACCTCAGCCCCATCTACACTAACGTACGCAATGCGGTAGGCTCGAGAGGCGAAGCCTAAACCCTTTGGGCATAATATTATTGTCGAAAATAATTAATAATAAGATAATTTAATAGATTTTTGATGGTTATAAATCTTTATAAAAATACATAATTTAAGCCTATCGCTCAATTTTATATCGTCAGCAAGCTATAGCAAGAAATGTCATCGATGTAGTGTGTTGTTGTCATTAGTGTTTGTATACCTCTTCATCAGTAGTAATATCGTATTTATTCTTATTTCCCGTAAGTATACCTCACAAGTGTGCTATTTTTCTCTGATATAAACAGCCTACCTCTTTCCAAAAGTCACCCTTCGCCACTGGTAGGTACCTATGATATATTATCAGATAATAATTACAGCGGTGTTATCAGATTTTTGATACCAATCAACACCAACTTTATGTTCTTATTGAATCTCATATAATTTGAATATTACAGTTTGCAATGCTCCACAAACAACGCGTATTTTGTTAGTTTAGTAAGTTTAGTTTATATTAATGCCATATTTTTCCAGAAAAACAGCAGATAGCTTACGGTAAACTGTACTACGGCGAAATCTAATACATACAATTTATTTACGTCTGACGTAAATATAAAATATGTCTTTGCATTTTCCGATGATACATAATAACAACGTTTTTCTCCATTCTCAGATAATCTGTAGTTACCTACGTATATGTTTTAATTCCTGTTCAGGGCAAGGGATTACTCGATTGAGCTTCCACCTTTGATGTGTGATTTGATGTGGAATGTTTTGTCCAGAGAATAATACATCGATTCTCGGACCTACGGGCGTATTTGTAAATCCTCTCATATAACATGTCGAGGGTAATAATATGTAGGTACCTACTTAGTTTAATACCGTCATTGACAAAATGCGACAGACAGCTTTGGCATTGAAAGGGGGGAAAATATATTGTCAACGATCAGAGATACTTATTATACTATTGATAAATATTATACCATGCATCTTAAATTACACAATAAACAACTTTTCAAATATTTTCTGTAGTAAAATTCGAATTGATGGAGGGAAAACATTTTTTTCTATTCAAATACTTAGTGAATTTATTTTATAATATTTAACCGCACAGTTTATGTTCATAGTTTTATTAATAAACATATTTATAATATTATAATTAAAAATAACAATTAGTGGGAATTGCAGTCATGGTATTATAAATTATTAGATCTGGCTTCGTAAGCTGAAATTTAAAAAATCCCAATTATTATAAAACTTTGACACACAATTAGGTGGGAATATAAATTCTAGATATTAGAAAAAGGGCATAACTACTTAGATTATGTACTTTATATGAAATGAATAATATATTTAACATATTGTACAGATCAATTATACAAAATATTAAGTACTAGACTCACCCAGAAACGAAAAAAAAAATAAACAATCGAATGGAATATTACTTCCTTTTATTTTTCTTTAGGACTTCATGGCCCAAATAATTTCTATCAAACAGCCTTCTCAAGAGACTGGCCCCACTCTTCTCAGTATTCTACGATACAAGAGGCTTTTGGCTACTGGAAAACCCGTAGCATTCTTAAACTGTTAGGTACTACTATCTAGGGAATCCAATGTTTGCTTTATTATTCCGATGCGTCATATCTAAAAGATAAGATAACGTGGATGACATAAACGGACACCAACGATTCTAATAATGTTTACTGTTAAGCCACGTGCATTCGATACTCACTTGTGGATGCGGCAACTCGCAATAAGTCGCAAGCCAGGTATTTATCGCTGAATCAAAGTGTGAAGTATCTAAGTATAGAGAACGTAAGTTGAAAAGTGCGTTATTTCACGGTTGGGGTAAATGTGGAAGTCAGTGGCAACTGCTAGATTTTGATAACCTCGCGTCCCCCCGCGTCAAAATCCATAAAGTTATATTATAGATTTTTTTTTCTAAATGAACCCCCAAACATTTTTTTGTGGGCGCGCCCTGTCATTAAGATTAAATAATAACAATATACAGAGCAATATTTACGTACACTAGGTAAAGGAATAACATTGCGGCCACGACAAATTCACTGTGGAACGGTGTTAGTGACATTTGAAAGTAACGATACCAACACAAAGAGGAGTCTCATACAGTGCCAGCAGAATCTGACACCATTATAATACCAAATATAACATTAATTTCATTCATTATAACTAGGGATCGGCTTTATATGCAACGAAAAAAATGATTATATGCACGCACATGTGCACTTAAAATGATTAAAATATGCATTAAATGAAAAAATATGCAGTAAAAATTGAGTTTTTTATGGAAAAAATGTAGATGTAGGCACTTTGCCCAATATTAATAATAATCGGAAAAAGAATTATTGATGTTAATCATCATCTCCTATATATTATTATCCTACAGCTGTGCCCGTTTTTGCGAGCGATTGTGTGACTTATTCGTCATGTCCAATAGGTTTAAATGAAAAATTCAGTAGAGAAACGTTCTTTATTCAAGTATAAAAGTATGGAATTTGATAAATTTCGTTGCGTTTTAGGGTTTTTTAGGGTTATTTTGACTGTTTTACAATAGATTTTCGATCGGCACGTGACTTTTTTTACAACACATATTAATTAGGGAATTTATTTTTTCGATGTGTTTGCAACACTGAAAATATTATATTTCAAAATGGCGGCTACTCCGTCAATCGTAATGACAATATGATAAATAATGCCTTTGTATTAGAAACAAAAGATGTTTATTTAGGTTTTGGTGACTTTTAGAAACGGATACTACTCTCAATCAAGTGATTTGGCGAATTGTTTATGTTTTAGTGAATTTTTAATCCGGATATTATTCTCAATCAAGCGATTTGGTGCGATCTTAATTAACATAATATTACCCTTTCAGTAGAGGTTAAATAAAACTACCTAATACATGTGTACCTATATTATATTAAAACACTATACTTATCCTAATAATACATTCAATCGTTTGAAGTTGTTATTATAATATTAGATTCATATTACCGGCGAAGTATACCATGTCACATCAATCTGACAGCTGCTGTATGTTTATGATGTGTCACCGTCACCATTCTAATTTAAGTTGTGAAGCAAATACCTATTGTGTATCTACTGTTGATGAAGTTATACGCCAGGTAAGTGCATATGCTCCTGGTTTAAAACATCATTCTGGTTTTCTGGTCATTATGACATTATTTTAATGCAACACTTGACGTATATTATTTACGGTCACATTCATAACTGATATTATATTTTTAGACCGTGAAAAACAATATATGTATTTGTCAGGTCCACGACATTATAAGCCGACATGTTAGCCACTCAGTCATTGTGGGTTTCAAAAACCTGAATCAATCCAAACCTTCATCAAACTGTTCAAGCAAAGTAATTCCATTCCTTTCGTTCACAAATTATGTTATCAAATTTGTGATAATATTTACCTAGGTACCTATTCAATTCATTATTATTATCACCATCATCCTCGATCAATCTACTGTTAGATGAAGTTCTCTCCAACCTAATTCTATTTATCTGGTAATATAGTAATTACGGTGAGTACGTAGATATGTATATATTAATGTATAACGATGGTATTTGAATTTAAATTGTAATGGATTTAATATATAACATATTTTGTGATAGGTACGTTGTCTTGACTTTCAAATTATTAAGTTATTTAAAATAATAATATTATGCACTATTCTGCTCACGTTTTTCAATTATGGTTGATAGTACCGATCAGTGTTACATTTTTCAAACTGTTTGAAATTGGACCCACTGAAGTAAATTTATTTATTATAAGTATTGAGGTCAATTATTCTCTTTCCCCAATTATGAAATGTGGTGATAAAACTAACTATTTTCACTCTCCAGGTTAGGTTTGGTTTGGTCTAAAAAGAAAGTTGTAAAATCTCATGTCCACCTCTGCGGCACATTTACTACAGATTTTTTTATGTTTACGATAAATGGATGTTAGCCACTCGGTTAACCTATTATGTCCATACTGGTACAGTTCGGTTATGAGGAATACAGCGAAAAACACATTTTGAAAATAGCTGAGATACTGGATTATTTGTTAGGTTAACCTAACCAAACCTAACATATCGGCTATTTTCAAAATGTGTTTTCCGCTGAATACCTCATAACAGAACTGTACCGCAGAATCTTATTAATTGCATTTTTCGACATTTATCCGACTGTCATTTATTTTATCAGCTTCACAATAATTCACAATAACAAACATAGACTAAAATATTTTTATTCGAACTTTTATATTCAAAGACAACGTAAACATAATTATTTTTAGGGAGGTAAATTATTAAAAATGACATTTACTATAGGTAATTATTACACAACGTATATAATATTATTTCATTTTATATTGTAAATATTTTATTACATAATATAAGTAAAATGCATGCGTGCGTATAAGCAAATAAAATAGTGAATTATGAAAATTTCATACCCTAATCACACTATGAGTCGTCTACGTCGTATTATCCATTATTTCCATTCGCGTGGTTATATAGAAGAATTAATATGTATCACTATGCTTATTCGCATTCCACTACTGGATGAAGGTTTTATCAATAATCCTATTGGTCATATGAACTGCTATATCTATTAAAATTGGTGATATTAAAATTTACCTACCCATTTATATCGTCATTATTATCATGAACCAGGATCAATCCACTGCTCGATGAAGGCCTCTCAAAACTAATTCCATTCCTGTTTCATATATACATTGCTGCATTTATCAAATATTTCAATATAATATATTCATTTCATCGTTATCATCATTAGACCAGGTCAATCCACTGCTGGAAGAAGGCTTCTCTAAGCCGATTCTACTCTTTTTGGTCCTATGAATAATCGCTATATAATATACATAATCTACCTATTTATAATGCCATTATCATAATCAATTTATATCAATACACTGCTGGACGAATTCTTTTCCAACCTAATAATTACTTCCTCTCAGATCTATATGTTTCTTCTTTTATCAACATTTGTTTCGATATGAACGTCCCGCAGCGTGAAACATATTATCGCTAAAATTTTAATTCAAATTTTAATTTTTTTAAATATTATTCTATGGCTGCAAGCATTTTTTTAGACAATGAAACAAAACAACTTAATAGTTTAAATTTATTTTTTATATGGCTAACCTTCTTCTATTACATTTTATTCAATCGCAATCAAATTGTCAGGTATTATGCTAGGTCTAGCAGCCTGGGTTGGTATCAGATGACATCCTGAAGGCCAAAATCCATAATAGACTATACATATGACGCTAAATTTATATCGACAGTAACGACTTGCAAATTGTAAAAGTAACAAATCAGCGACATGCCAAACGGCGCCGTCTCTGCATACTTCACAATTTTATTAAAATCCAATATCATTTCATTAGGACGCCAAGCTGTCTGCAAGACCTAGCGAGACAGACTGGCGAGAGCCAGCTGGCTCAGCTAGTTATAATAAAATAACAAAAGAAAACACAATTTTAAATGATCAATATAAAGTTACATTACTATTTTCAAATTCGTTTTTTATAAGTGCAAATAATTAAATAAGAAACACAATATAAACTAAACACATTAAAAAAAAAAAAAAACGACACAGTTAACTATTTTTAAATATGTAGGTACTATTTACTGTTTTTTTTGTCCAAAACAAAAGTTTACAATATTTTTTTAGTGTGTTTTGGCATTAATTTTTCCGCATATTTGCCAGTATTTGTCTATATGCGGTAAACGACCTAAAGCAGTGGGGGGCAAACTGCGGCTCGCGGGCCGCATGTGGCCCGCCGGGTATTTTTTTGCGGCCCGCCATCATTAATTGTACTTTTGATTACGAATAACTTTTATATATATATATTTTAATATTGACAATAGATTAAAATTTGTTTAGCAATAGTACGCGATCCATTTTAAATAGATATTGATAGTGTACCGACAAAGCTACAACTTGAGATTATTTATCTGCAGTGTGACACTGATTTAAGAGAATTGCAGCGTCGTGAAGAAATCCCCAATTTTACAATGTCCTTAATTCAGACAAATTCGACCAACTTAAAGATTATGTAAGAAAAATATTCGTTATTTTTGGATCAACCTATATACTATATTTGTTCACATATTATGTGAATACACATTTTCGATCATGAACCTCAATTAAAATTCGTTACTATCAAATATCTCTG
This sequence comes from Rhyacophila brunnea, assembly GCF_057557595.1. Lineage (NCBI taxonomy): Eukaryota > Metazoa > Arthropoda > Insecta > Trichoptera > Rhyacophilidae > Rhyacophila > Rhyacophila brunnea. The sequence continues at coordinate 1,451,472 of NW_028233361.1, forward strand.
ATGCCCATTTACAAGCAGTTTTGAGAATATCAACTACAAAATTAACACCTGAATTTAAAAAAAATGTACAACAGTTTCATTCTTCTCATTATTTTTTTTGTAATGTTTATTTTTCGTGATAATAAATAGTGTATATCTAAAAATGATATTTTACTTGCGGCCCGCCGCTCATTTTGAATTCTTGAATTTGGCCCTCCATCCAAAAAGTTTGCCCGCCCCTGACCTAAAGTAAAGACCGTAAAGACCCGCGCGTATTACAGTCTACATTTTTTGGAAGATGTAAAATTTTACAGTAAAATTATATATAAGATCTGTACTTTGAAGAATGCCTGAATGCATAATGCGCAATTCAATTCCTGTGTTAAATTCCACAGATTAAAATTTTCAGCTCACGATCCACAATTTGAGAAATGCTTGTGTCAAATTAATGTTTTTTCACTTTTAATCACCATACCGTGTGTTTGAATTCGTGGTATGAACCAATATATTTGTTAAAAGTTTCTGAATATGTACCTGTAGGTACATAACGCCTGCATCAGTTGGTACTTGGTTGGTACTATATTATAATTATTATATATGCAGAATATATATATTATATTATGGGGCATAAATGGTGACTTACCCATTTAGTAATAATATTGTACTTATGTACCTACTTATATTTATGTATTTTGACAAATTAAGTTTAACGTCTTTATACCTTCTAACATAATATTTTAGTAAGACCATTGATGAAAATAATGATGCATACATGTGTCTACTTAAATAATAATTAACTTAAATAGGATGTTTCAAAGAACATTTCTGTTAAATATTTCAAATGTGAGTTTTATTCCTATTCGGAGCCAGGATTACTTGTCTGAGCTTTCACCTGTGTTGCTGTGCTTTGATGTTGAATATTTTGTCGAGCATAAACGTAACTTGATAATTCCGCTATTGATAAAATGCGACAGACCGCTCTAGCATTGAAAGAGGTTGAAGGAATACGGAGGAAAAGGCATTGCTAATTATCAGAGATACCTATTAAAATACTATATTGCTAATACTATAAACATTATATTTTAGCTATGACTCCTACTCTTAATTTACCTAATAAACGTCTTTTGAAATATTTTTCCCGTAAAATACCACTTGATGGAGGGAAAACTTTTATTTTTTCTATTAAAATATTGCATTTATTTTGTATTATTTAACCCCAAAATTTATGTTTATACCTTGTCTTATTAATAAATATAATATGTAAGTATATTTAAAAATAACAATTAGCGGGAATAATTGCAGTCATGGTATTACAAATTTAGTTATTAGATCTGGCGTCGTTTTAATTCTTTTAAAAACTCACTCCTTCAAAACCAAACCTAAATAATATGTATTTGCACAATGGCAGCCAAAAATATTAGGTACCCACCTATCTACCCACTAAATAGGTACATATTTACTAAATTTACTCAACACAACATTTATTTTATTGGGTTTATAATTTTAGTCTTTTTATCCTGCACGATGTCATGTTCCGGTCAAATCATTGCCTTACAATATTTTACTTTCGATTTGATATAATTCATCCAAGATAATAGTTTTTCGCAATCCTCCCTAACCAGGGAACTCATAAATAAAAGATATTGCCAAAATAGAGGGTGTTATTTTTTTTATTTTTTAAATTGATTCTTGGAGATGTTTTTAAGTTTATGAAATGTTGTAAAATTCAAAAAATGAAAATATTATTTAGTGTCTTTTCAATTTTAGATTCAATTTTTACATCTATAATATGTCAATACCAGCCCCGCGTCTGACACAAAGATAATTGCCGTATAACTTTGTCTATACGCATATTTATACGTTCTCCATCTCTGGTGTATTGTATCCCCCTATTTTTGAAGTTCTGGAAATAATAAGGTACAGTTTAAAATGACTATGAATTAATTCAATAGTTTTCTGATAAATCCACACCTTTTTAGTTATGTGAACATCATTATTATTAACGATTGTCTAAATCTGGATTTTTGGATAAAATATTTTCGAATGTTTCGTATTTGTCTCCCATCACACCTAGGATGGGAGATAATATTTTATTAACATATTCCACCATGTCTCCTCCAGTTTTAAGAGTACTTCCAGTTTTAAAAAAATGAGTCTTAATCACAGCTATCATCGGACAAACTATGATGTTTTATAAATAAGAGCAAACGTCCATAAAATATGCACTAATGTCTCAATTTGCTCTAATGTCTCAAATATGTATTTTATATGTGCTATATTTTTTTTTTTGATCATACGTGTCTCAAAACGGATTTCTCTGCAACTCTCATAACTGTGCATAGGTAGGTACACCCAAACAAAACATGCACTAGCAAATAAATCCGGTCCTCAATTATACCAAACATGTTATCAAAAAACATATTTACATTTTTGCCAATAAATCTAACTTAGTGCCATCTATCAATTCTTTTTCTTCTTTCACCCTGTCACGACTCAACATTGTGGTATAGGGCAGGCAGAAGTTCGCGCCACTTTCCTCGGTTCATCGCCAACTCTTGCACCTCCCGCCATGTCAGACCTGCAGCACGTAGGTCGCTTTTGTAATACCGCGCAGGGTGAGGGAGGGCCGGCCACGGTAACGGAACCCTTGATGCTGTGCCACAAGGGTACGAAATGTTGCACTCTTTGGCGTCATCCGGAACACATGTCCCAACCATGATTGATTCATGATTACCTCAATCACCGGAGGCTGCTGTGTGCCATCTATCAATTACCTGCATTTATTTTAATAATGGTGTTGGTAGCAAAAATTTTTTTATACTTTATATACAGTGACTTTTACTTTGTCAATAATCGTTTTTGTACAATGTGACGTATTCCAAGCAACACTACCGTAATATATAAAGCATTGAAAACAATATTCCGTAAAAAGTAGCAAAATTGTATTAGCTGTTCACAATAGAATAATCGAATGATATATTATGACTTCATCGATTTCATCAAGCGGCGATTGAATTAGAACATTATTATCATGTATGTTCAGTGCAAATATGTATTGCAATTTGAACTAAGTTTGATGCACGCAATAATTTACATCACTACGTTGGTCGTAGGTACGTGGATGAGTGAAGCAATTTAATTAGCTGCCATATTCGATACTCAGATGCAACAGAAATTCAATTTCAGATTATTCTGGAAACCAACATCGGGGAGTGACCTAAAACAGACTGGCAGCAGAAGTTCAAATTAATTCGGTGGCTGCGTTTGATTTAAGCCCGTGATTTAACTAGGTACTGCTCAACAACGCAGGGGTGGATCGACCCTTTGTTAGAGTGACCAGAAGACGTATGTTTCAGAGTACAGAAACATACTTTTTTGTGTTAATTAAATACGTAGCTTATTTAATGCAAACAAACTGTGTTTATTGAAAAAAAATAATAAACATGAATTTTAATCACATCAATATTTATTTTCTATTTGATAATGTCCCTCTGAGGCGAACAAAACCGGTTCAGTTAATATTTAATCTGCTTATATCGATCCGCTTCTATTATTTTTAGCTCTCATAAATATACAGTGTACTTAAAACAATGCAATAGGGTCGATTCTATAGATGTTTTATATAGTTTTTTCTTGATGGTGGGATGCAACATCTATTATAATTATCTTCAGAAGGCTGTTTGTGTGTGACATGTGTTGAGGCAGGTAGATAGAGACACTTGTTGGTAATTATTAGATTTATTTATTTCAGGTGCAAATAAAGTTCGATCCACGGCACAATGTAATGACAGTATTATTGATTGATGTTTGAGTGTGAAGATTTAAGTTATACTTTTGGAATTTAGTTATGAAAAGAGGAACGGACTAGCGTCGCGTGTATACTACATTTCGGAGAGCGCGCAATTACTACTGTCATTTCCTGTTCGCATTATTGTCTACGCTACATAAATGGGCATAGACAATAATGCGTCAGTTGTAGGGTTTATTGAAACCTCTACAATTTTTTGGTAGATTTTTGTCAGATGTATCTAACCACTTTATTATATTATAATGGTGTATCCATAGCATGCCAAAACCCGTTGTACCGGTCTATTTGACAACGGATAATGCTTCCACGCTGATAATTTAGTCGAGCAGTTCGATGGTTCGTAGTGCACCATCTATTTAGAAACCATGTTATAATATTATATTACTTAATCCAAATATGGCTGTTTATTTCTTTGGTTTTGGTTTCAGCTTATCTTTTGAGAAACAGAAAATAAATTCCACTATAGCAACTGCGAGGATAATATAAATAATATTCTACTAGTTTGTTTCAGTTATCGACATATTCCACTTACGTGAATGTGATTTTCCAATACCTTTCGATAAGGTACATTTACTTGATAGACTCCTCACTGTTATTTCGGCATTGGTCGCTATTCTTACTTTACATTTTTCCTTCAAAGATGTATTATTTAGCTTGTGATTATGTAGTTTTTTATTTATTTGTTTAAAAAATATTTTAATGTCATATTATTGTGAATTGTTAAACATTTACTTTATTATACTGACAAAGTGTTATTAATTGAAAATACCTGTTAATAGTATAAACGTAAACTGTGATAACGCGATTTAACTTTTTTCATACAAAAGACCAAACATAATATTGAAAACTCAATGTTTCAACAGTGTTAATTGCATACATAAATGAAAACTGCTATTTGTGTATTATTTTTCAGTATTTTTCTAATAAGTACATTAAAAGTCTACCGCCATACCAGCCATAACCATAGCAATGAATGAGTTTTTGTTGTTGATTATTGCATTATTTACATACTAATCGTTTTATTAAGAGGGGTCAGAAATGTGATGCTTGATTGATCGTGCCTTGGTTTTGAGTAAAATAAAACCCAAAATTAATTGCTACGATATCTCAACGTCCCAACTGAATAAAATATTTTTTTCGATTATCGTTTTAATTTTGTCTGTTAATAAATATTAAACTAAATAATGAGATGTTCACTGGACTCCATGCCTTTGTAATTGCTCCTTATTGCTCTCCCGGGAATCAGGAGTGCGTGGAAAGGCGCTGTGCTAGTTATATTAAATCTATGACTGTATTATCTCCTATATATTATTATCCTAAGAGATTTTGGAAAACACGTCAACTTTTTTATTTAAATACCACTTTGTTGATTATTAAAGGAATTCACTTCAATTTTTGGAGTCCCGAATCTACTTCCATTTGAATCGGGCACAATCTGATAAAACTCGACACAATCACAGATAAAATCGTTTTTAAATCGCGTTTTATATCCGTCACCATACATTTTCGCATCTTGCCTTTCGTCTACCGCAAATCGATTATAATGTCGCTTAATTCTTTCTATATAATCAATATTGCAAAATTTCTAAATTAATATTCCACAAAATTATTCAAATCTGTAAGTAGCACATTGGCGTATTCTTGAGTTTAACACAAAATAAATACATATTTCCTCACTAATTATTACGAAAATATAATCTAAAACCAAGTCACTGCTTTTTATCTGTCAAACTAAAAGACTTAGATTGTCATTTGTTTTCTTTCGCAAAACAAGTTCATTTGGCGTATCAGATTTCAAATTTAGAATTTGCAGGAATAAGTAATCGAAAAAATGTGACATTTCTATTAGCACCCATAAATAATCAATTTCAATCAAGACATTTATTGTAAGATGAAGATAATTTTAATAATTCCATCAATAAATTGAATAATTTCAGACTTAATAAGAAACTACATTATATAGGTACATATTACGCTCTTCTCAATATTATAGTAAGTCGACTGTGATCTGACAATAGTATCTATCTGCAGTTTTGGCAAATTCTAGGTTATTGGTGTATTTTGTACAAAATTGTGACGGATCGAATGGAAATATTATTGTTCTACGAAAAAAATCCTAAAATGCTCAAATTTGACGTGGAAAATAGTGTCTATCTGCATCGAAGTGTCTAGAAACTAAAAAGAAATAATATTATCTATCTGCGTGATTTATTTTATTATGACATTACAATTTTCATACATCTTTAAATGACTGTTTTAGTACTAATATTAAATCATTTCACTTGAAAAATAAAAATAAAAATAATACTGATACCGACAAAAACAGTTTTTTGAACCACCTGAAAAATTGACTATAAATGTCAGATAGATACTATTGTCAGATCAACGTCGAAGTATCACACACTTCCATATAAAATAGATAGGTAGTTATCGTGATTCAGTAATAATTATATTATTTTTACATTTCGTTGGTAAATGAAATTCATGTGACGTTTAATACAAGTAATTAAACATTAATAATGTTCAGGTATATATTTTATAATAATAATTACATATAAAAATACAGTAACCTTTCTTCTTCTTTTATATCATTAGTAACTATTAATATTAATAAAAATTAAATTGCAATAATGTTTCTTTTGATAATGATATTATGCATGTTGTTTGCTATTTCATCTTTTATTTCTTCTAAGTGAAATATATACTTATAGTCAAATATAGTCGATTATGACCTCTATACGACACAATTAGGTACAATAATTAAGTACCTACCTGTTTATTTTTCCATTTTTGTACATGATAAAAATAATATTTTTTTTATTTCCCCACAAAGATAATTTGTTAAATAATAATTTTAGCATGTTGAAATTTATTCATTAGTATATTAAGAACTTACGAATTTTAAAATAAAGTACCATTTTTGCTCCTAAGCAAAGCATATGGACACACCCCTTCAGAGTGGTAATTACGAGTATCTTAAAAGACTTATTATAACAAATAGTGGGTGCAATCTAAGGTGATCCCATTGAATAAATAAAACGTATTATATCGCAATAATCTAAATGTATGAAAAATAAGACTATCCTGCAGTGGCGATGGGTGGAGGTAGGGTGGATCCACCATAGATAGTACAGACTAAACGTTGTTAGTTATACGTATTTATTTACATTGAACTAAGACTACAATTTTTAAATTAATTTTTAATTTAATTTTAAATTCAATTAAGCCCTGGGAAACCAAGCCATAATACGTATCTGTCTATAAAATATTTAAAATTATGCCATTAAATCATACATCATTTTGGATATTTAATAGATAAAATAATATTTTAACTACTATTGTTTGATTTAGACAGGGTTTAATGAATTATAAAAAACTAACCAACAACATGACGTGTAATGTATGTTCTTAGTTTAACGAAAATAAATAAGAATGAATGAGAAAGTGCAATATATAAACATATTAGGTATATTCTATTAAAATGTCAGTAGTAGCAATCGGCGATTGCCAGCTGTTCTGCTAGGCCTATCAGTCTGAAGTGGTGTCAGACGATATTGTAAAGGCCAGACTGCAGAATAGACTACGCATATGACCCCGAATTTATATTGGCAGTGACGACTTGCAAATCGTAAAACTGACAAATCAGCGAAATATCAAACTGTCTGAGGTGAATGAAAATCTATGACGAAGGGAAAATTATGGCGCCGCCTATGCATACTTCACAATTATATTAATATCCAATACCGCCAAGCCGTCTGCAAGACCTAGCGAGACAGACTGGCGAGAGCCAGCTGGCTCAGCTAGTAGGGAATTATTGTTCGAGACCGTTTCGATAATGCGTCCGTGAATTACAGTAGAAGCGACGCGGCGGCTCTCTCGCTATCTCGCTTTCTCGCGTCTCTCGCATGACAGGGCGAGGGGAGATAAATAATATCTTCAGACCTAGCACAATATCGAATGAATAATAATATATCAATACCGGTATTACGGCATATATTATTGAATACCAGTATTCGTCAAAATATATTAGATTAAAAAACGAAGTACCTATCAATCAATATAACTATTAAAATCTATTTTAAACACTATTTTATAGCAACCTAAAGTACCTACCAACATTTATTATGTTAACCTTTATAAATATGTATAGATCATAATGTTTTAGAACTGCTAAGTTTTACAACAAATACTATAAGTCCGGATATAGGAAAATCTCTTTCAAATTCAACGTCTGTAGGACGTACAAACGACATTGGATCAATAGTTATAAAATAACTGGAAATATTTGTCACAGTTTTCTATTTCAATTCAAAATGTGTTAATTTATCGAGATAATTCTATAGGTAGGTATACTACGAAAATATTTTCTTGGCTACGTGTTAAAACTGTGAACTAACATGCTCTGCCCATTTTTAACCTCAATTCCATTATAAGCTTCTCCCATTTAGTAAACGACAGCGCCTGGAAGCGTAGCCAAGAAGATGTTTTCGTACAGTATATTTGAGGGATTTTGTTTTAATATTATTTAACTTTTGTTGGTTTCGGTCGATATATTTGCATTTTGGCAGCATAAAACTTATACACTACATTTAATATACAATATGTATAGTAGTTACATAATGGGTTACTTTCGAAAAATATAAAGGTGTAGGTACTATGCTTTCTTTACCGAAAACACCGGTATTTTTTTATTTTAAACCCCTATTGCTGTATTGATTAATAATTGAATGCCAGTTTTGAAATACCGGAAATTCAATCCCTAATACCGACGTAACCCATTTTCCCGCGAAAGTTATTTGCATAGCGACGAATGTACTTCGATACGTTACGCCTTCACAAAAAGGATAATTTAATGAAAACAAAAACTATGGATTATTTTTTTTTTTTTTTGTAGAATTAGCTAACAACGCTTGATTGCGTCGTCATGGGGATTTTAGTATGGCTGAATTGGTAGCCATATTCATAAAACGGTTGAGAATTCGGGGAGAGGAGGAATTTGATATCTGCTGCGTGCTTGAAAAGTTTGAATTGAAAGATGAATAAAGATAAATAGCAGAAATAAGAGGCTCATTGAAAAAGGATACGCTCATTTTTATAATATATTATTTTGGGGAACACATTATAAGTATAATTTATAAATATACGTAATACATGTACTATTTATACGCCATGCATATAAATTGTTAGATATACTTTAAATTATTAATAATATAAACTACATATTAAAATGGTTTTGTAACAAAAATGTTTTAATTCTACGATATTTACTTATGTTTATTCATATTTTTGGTTTTCTTTTAATTTACTTACATCAATTTTAAATATTACCGCGGTGTTGAGTATTGACACTGTTTTTTCTAAATTCTACGATAGGTATCAGACCATTATTTGAGTTATCGCTGCTTATAATTGTTTCAGTCTAGAACCATATCTTCAGAATATTAATAGTAGACCCAGGCTGTGAACTAACATTTTTTTATAGAATGATCCAAACACAGAACAGATAATAAATAGAATACCTATAGGCAATATTCAATACGCCGCATGGTGAAGCAGGCTTTTGAATGTGTGCGTCTCCTACGAAAATGAAGCACGCATTATGCACGTGTAATACACCAACATTACATGAGCGTAAATGCATAAACCGAGAGCAGTTTTTAGTATTCGACGTAAAACGTATTCTTAACACGTGTGTAAGTTTAACCCGGATTCTTCCTTACTCGAGTCGGTTACCTGCTATCGCCTTACCCGTTGTGTATTTCAGTTCCCATTATTTATGAGTTCCCTGGATCCAAACTTTTTATTAAGGAAGTATTAATGACTCAAGTGTCGTAAAATTAACTAAACGTTGGGTTTAAAAACGTAAAAAAATGTTAAATATATTAATTATTGTAAACAATATTTTTTTTAATTAATTTCGTTGTTTTACATATTATTCACATGAAATTTATTTTATCTAGAACCTATATTCATGATATTCTTCGAAAATAATATTTTATTATCGTCCTTGAAACTCTCAATATTGTATACATACCTATCTACCTACTTACATTTGTTTAAAGAAAAAAATCTTACGATGAAACACACTTTTCGTAATAATGTGGAATTTGAAAAACATGGTGGAATAGTCGAATTATATAATAAACTCATCGACGAGCTAACAAATATAATATGTAGGTGCCTCCCTACTTAATGGTTTTATATTGTTACTACTAATATAAACAATGGCACAGTGTACTAAATTTGTGATATCGATTGTGGGTCACCGTCTCACGTCACACATGATGAATAAATGATAATATATGGTGACATGTAATGATGATTTATGCCTATCAGATCTAGTGACTGCATTCATATAAGATAGGATAAGTATATGCTCAGAATATCAGTCCTATGCAGTGATGCCAACCGTACTATAATTATAGTACAATACTATAATTTTAATTCTGCGAAAAATGTAAAATACTATAATCTTACGCTAAATATACCAAAATACTATAATTTTTAAGGATTCAAGACGAAAAATGTTCCTCTACTATATATTTTTTAGAAATACTATAATTTTTACGCCTTTGTACTATAATCAACATAGAAAAATATGGCAACACTGGTCCTATGCGACATTTCTTTTACCACGGGAAAAACTCGGCTACAAATCGCAGTCCTCAGTTCCCAATGAATACGACAAAATATTCATCAGAATCACCACCGCCTTGCCCTACAAAGAATTTTCCAGGGTTTTTGCAAGACGGTTTCATAGGCCCTGGCCGAATTCAAATTAGCAATACCCGATCCGGGTATAAGAATAGTTTTCAATAAGGCATATTTTCTCAGCCGGCACAATTTGCATTTGACTAGCATCAAGTAGAGTAGTTTGCGTGCCAAAGTCCTTAAATAAACATCGATAGTAAATGCAAGATATCCATAATGGCATCTAGAAAAAAAATGCTTTGAAATGACCATACAGTGAGAAACTCTAAACCTTTTTATTGCCGTATGTGTATGTATGGCGGTACCCTGCATGCCGAGATTTTTATTGCAAAAATAAAAAAAAAAATCAATTTACGTTTCAAGTGGTAAAAACGAATTCTGTTTCAATTCTGAGTATGCGACGATATTCCCAACATATTATGTCGTTGTGTTTTCAACAGTCAATCCGGTTAATCTGTCATAACAATAAATAACAATAACTCATAAGCCTAATGGTACATATTCCATTCCCCTCGACTCCCCCCAAAAATAAACAGTGCCACTCCAGTCGATATGCGGAAAGCAATTAGTATATTATAAATGGAGATTAAAATTGTTTCATTGAATTGAGTTTAGAGACCATTGGGGAAATGTCTGCCGCTGTATTATTGATGTCATGTTAAGTATATCCCAATTCAATTTTATTCAAGTGAAAATTATAAATTAATATTAAACATAAAATAAAAATACTTAGAGAAAGAATTATAATGATATTTTGCATCTATTATTTATTATAACTAGGTAGGTACATTGTACCATTTTCACCCTTCCAAAAACGAAAAATTAATACAGTGGCGCAATTGCAGTACGTCATGTCCAGATGCTTGCAAACTTAATTGCCGCTTGAAACGGCCTCCGGACATTGTAATTTCATCGGACAGACGTTCGAACTTGTCAGTTGATTGTTACTCGTGAACGTGTGCGCATTTCCAATTAGAACATGCGTTGGTATTGATATAGATATAAGTACTATCGATTCAGAGTACCAGATACACCATCTGTATACATAATATTTTAACACACTTCAGATATGCCTACAAGAACCTACTAAAAAAAAATCTTTTTTGAAAAAATTAAAGAATATAATATTTTCAAATCAGAATTATTATTCGTTGAGATTTCGTCTATCTAATATATAAAAATTAATATTTGTGTGTTTGTTTGTTCGTATTTAATGCGCAGCCATACCGTTCATCCGATTGCGATAAAACTTTGTAAACTTATTGCTTGCACTTGCGGGAAGAGTATAGGCTATACTAATATATAAAAATGAATGTCTGTCTGTCTGTATGTCTGTCTGTCTGTGTGTCTGTCCCGTATGCGTTCCTATACCATTCATCCGAATGCAATGAAATTTTGGTAAGTGGTTGTATGCACACCCATGAAGGTTTCTGAATTAGAAAAATCCTCATCTTCTTCTTCTTCTTCATTCTATTTTCTTTTATTCGTATGGTTCCTATACCATTCATCCGATTGCAATGAAATTTTGGTAAGTGGTTGTATGCACATCCATAAAGATTTTTAAATTAGAAAAATTATCATCATCTTCTTCTTCTTCATTCTATCTTCTTTTATTCATATGGTTCCTATACCATTCATCCGATTGCGATGAAACCTTCGTCAGTTGTTGTGTTAACACCCGCAAAGGTTTCTGAAATAGTACAACTATCTTCTTCTTCTTCTTCATTTTATCTTCTTTTATTCGTATGGTCCCTATAACATTCATCCGATTGCAATAAAACCTTCGTCAGTTGTTGTGTTAACACCCGCAAAGGTTTCTGAAATAGTACAACCATCTTCTACTTCTTCTTCTTCTTCATTTTATCTTCTTTTATTCGTATGGTCCCTATACCATTCATCCGATTGCAATAAAACTTTCGTCAGTTGTTGTGGTAACACCCGCAATGGTTTTTGAATTAGTACAACCATCTTCTTCTTTTTCTTCTATTCTATATTCTTCTATTCGTAAGCGTTCCTATTCCATTCATCCGATTGCAATAAAATTTTCGTCAATAATTGTGCCAACACCCGCAAAGGTTTCTGAATTAGTACAACCATCTTCTTCTTCTTCTTCTTCTTCTTCATTCTATCTTCTTTTATTCGTATGGTCCCTATACCATTCATCCAATTGCGATGAAACCTTCGTCAGTTATTGTGGTAACACCCGCAATGGTTTTTGAATTAGTACAACTATCTTCTTCTTCTTCCTTGGTTCCTATACCATTCATCCGATTGCAATGAAATTTTGGTAAGTGGTTGTATGCACATCCATGAGGTTTCTGAATTAGAAAAATCATCATCTTCTTCCTCTTCTTCATTCTATCTTCTTCTATTCGTATGCGTTCTTATACCATTCATCCAATTGCGATGAAAATTTGACCAGTTGTTGTGCGCAAGCCCGCGAAGGTTTCTGAATTACAACCATCTTCTTCTATTCGTATGCATTCCTATACCATTCATCCGATTGCAATGAAACTTTGGTGAGTTGTCGTGCGCACGCCTGCGAAGGTTTCTGAATTAGTAAAACCATCATCTTCTTCTTCTATTCGAATGCGTACCTACACCATTCATCCGATTGCAATGAAACTTTGGTGAGTTGTCGTGCGCATGCCCACGAAGATTTCTGAATTAGAAAATCATCTTCTACTTCTATTCTTATGCGTTCCTATACCATTCATCCGATTGCAATGACATTTTGTCGCAAACGGCGCTCGAAATGGAAAAGTTTACGAACCGGAGCGCTCGATAAATTTTCTGAAGATATTTACATAGTCATTAAATCGTATGTGTATTTTATAAAAATGAGTGTGTCAGATTTTCTATTCTATGGCCTATCTAGCTCAGACGGTCAACATATTTTTTCCACGAGACGGAGCGATAATTTTACAATTTTCACGAGCCGGAACGGCGCTCCGGTGCGTTCCGTTCCATTTCGAGCCCTGGTCGCAAACGATGTTTGGCGGATGAATCCGAAACTTCGCTTTGCCGTCTGCGCGCAGTCGCTTTGCCGTTAGCGCGCAGCCTAATATTCGTATGCGTTCCTATACCATTCATCCGATTGCGATGAAACTTTTGTCAGTTGTTGTGCGCACACTTGCGAAGGTTTCTAAATTATTATTATATAAAATACAAAGTTTGTTGTTTGTTTGTTCCATCCAATTTTGATTTTTTTTTACTACATATTAATAACATTAATAACGTTTTCATATTTTGGATTCGATTTTAATTTAGTGTTCTTATGTTTGATCTTTACTCCTATTAGAATTATTTTCATATTGCCATATTGTATTACACAGATATTTTAATATTAAAAAAATAATTAACTCTTATTATTTTTCAAATATCTAAGATAAATATAACCACGAAGTGACCCTGTGCGAAGCCGGGTACTTCAGCTAGTATATTATATAAATAAAAGTCAAAATGTGACTGCCCTATCTACTTAGGAAAATTAAAAGTTTGTTCAAATTACCTTACCTGCCAATAGAGTTTGCATTAATATTAATTACTTTGGATTAATTTAAATCGGTTTTCATTTGTTTGACACTTAATATCTGTTATAATAATTATGTTATAGAGAGATGATAATTTTTGTGTTTAATTTGAGTAGGAAAAGGATGAAATAGTAAGTGGAATTTGTGATTGTCAATAAGAATTATTGGACAAATTTAACCATATTATTTTGACATGCTTGGTAGGTACTGGCGGACAAAGATTTCTCAAAGTTCAACCGATAAATCGATTAATTATGATACTTATAGTTTTTTTTATTTTTCTATATATATTAATAATCAGAATATTTTTAGAATACATGAAAAAAAGTCCCCAACCCGACGTGTAACGTCCACTTCATAATAACAGAGTTTAATAAAAATTGACAGTTTTCTCTTCTGTGTCTACAAGATCCATGTAACCAAGAAAATTATTGTACTTATACAGAATTATTTAAATAATATTATGAATGACAAAACAAGAAACCTTTCTGCAAGAAAAAACAATGTGCACAGATTCAACGATGAAATGAATACAAGACCCTTGGGGCGTTCGGTGTCTATGGATCAGTGGCGAAGGGTGAAGGTGGAGGTGTTAAACGCATACATGCTACCTGCAGGGACGTCCCTAGATAAAATGCCGCCCTAGGCAGCGCGAAAATGCCGCCCCATTTTCAATACAGTATTTTTATCATCCTTTCATGTGTCCAATATCTAAGATTCTAAGACATGAGTTGTATGGATACATTACTAACAAAATATCAGACTGTAAATATTCGCAAATCTGCAGTGTCGTTTCTAGTCACCATGGACGTCGAAGGGTAACGGAAGTAAACTAGATATCGCAAACCCGACAAAACCAGTGACCTGATTTTTTTAATGGAAAGGTGTTTTCGTTATTACTAAGTTTAGGTAGCTATTTCTATATATTCCAAATGATTCTCCTCGATTTTCCGCCCTTCGAGTAACTGCCGCCCCCAAACGACGCTCAATCTGCCTACCCCCACGGGACGTCATAGGCTACCTGCGATCCTGTATGGCTGTAAATCATGTCATCATATATAGCTTCTAAGGACTCATCTTTTGCGAATTGAGAATCGATGTCTCCGCCGAATCTGCGTTACAAATACTCGAGTTCGTGAGCGGACACGGCATCCCTCGGTGATTAAGGTAATCACGAAGAAACGCTTCACGTGGCTGGGACATTTGTTCCGGATGCCACCAGAGAGTGCTACACTTCGTGCCCTTATGGTACAGCCTCAAGGGTTCAGACGCCATGGCCGGCCCTCCCTCACACTGCACCAATGCTACAAAACCGACCTACGCGCTGCAAGTCTGATATGGCGGGACTGGCGGGAGGCACGAGAATTGGCGTTTGATCGAAGCAAGTGGCGGTTTTTCATACCCCAACGTGGAGGCGTGACAGGGTAAAAAGTAGTAGTACTAGTTAGTAGTAATCCAAGCTATAGTAGATAATCGTCAAAAACAATTCGTTTATCTATCAGCTATACAATATCTAAAATTATGTATGGTTTAATGGCATAATTTTACATATTTTATAGATCGAAGAATATTTTTAATTCATTCGAGACGGCTGATTCTGATGATAGACGGTTTGATAGCTTATTAATAGATAAAAGCACTCTGATTGAGTTCGGATCCCACTCGGTCAAGCTCTTTATTTCTACAATTTCTTATATAGATAAGTATAGATTTCTGATGTTTTTCCAAATATTCCAATTATAATCATATATCTACCTACTTATAGGTACCTATTTTCAATAATCATAATATAAAAATCTTACATTTTTTGTTGGTACCTATAGGTACTTATTACATATTAAATTGAATAAAAATATTATGTTAAATTTAAGATAATATAGGGATTGCATTATATGTAATAGTTACCTATAATTACCATATAATTCCGTATATTCAAAATAATTAATAAGAAGATAATTTAAAAAAATAATTTCTATGGGATTCAATCACATATAAATATTGATTGTTGTTAAAAATATAAAATAATTTATCTCGCAATTTTTATTTATCAGTTATTTATACCTAAGTCTGTCTTTTAAATATATAAGTATTTTAAAATGTCTTGTTTTACGGGTTAAATTATAAATTGTTATGGAACATATTATACACAACAACGGATATTTTCAAAGATGATAGATAATATATTTTGAGCGTATGTTACGCTTATAGGAAAATTCATAATTCAATCTAATTGCTTATTTATAAACTAATTATATCAAACTAATTGAGATTTTGAAATTTCATCGATATAGTGTACCTATTCATCAGTAGTAATATAGGGTTATCTTCTTATTTCCCGTAAATATATCTGACAAGCATGGTTACTCCACAGTCTACCTCTTTCCAAAAGTCACCCTTCGCCACTGTAATATTAAAAAAAATTAATGTCCACTGCTCCGTGGGCTATACTCATTATTCATTCCGCTCCTACTTCCATGCTCTTACTTATTCCATAATAATTGGATCATTTTCGCGTGAATAATTTTGATCAAACGTGTTTAACAGACAAATACACAAAAAATCTTTAAATTGACATAACGTCATCATCTACTGGGAATCAGAAAAATTCCACGAAATCTACTCATAAAGAGTGTTAGTTTAACCGTTTCTTTCAGCCTAGCAATTTTGACTGGCTGATACATCAACATTATATGAGCGTTGTTATGCACAAAGCAGCCAGGACAAAATTTTAATAAAAATAAGGTAGTGTTATTACCACAATCTCACACGTTTATTTTACGTTCTGCACAAATCAACTAAGCTACTGCCTTACAAAAATATCATGTAAATGCGTTTTAAAAATTTCACTGATCGCATAATAATATGCCATTTTAGATCTTCATAAAGCAGCCATATTGGTTTAGAGTTTAGTTTAGACCCATAAGTTTTTAATAATAGCAAGGACGCATTTTTGATAAAGAAACCACGGCCACGGCCACGTATACATTATATTAGATTATTTACAATTTAATTAATATTAATATTCTGCCCTTTTCGTATTTAACCTGTGTTTCTGCTTATTTGTTCTATCATATATAAATGTTTGGTATATTATATTCTATGAAAATTGTATTGCCTTTTTGTATGTAACCTTTGTTTGTATTCTTGTTTGTGTTTTTTTCTCCTACATATAATAAAAATGCTTTATAATCCATGTATATTTTAATGTGATTTCTGACCATTCTTTCCATTTCTGATATAATTGACAATATTGAGTAAAGTGTGTTTTTCTACATTAAATTAAGAAACATTATTTTTCAATTATGTTAAGTACCTATATTATGTTTTTAATTTTATTATCTGACCATTTAAAAATCCTATAATAAGTAAATCATGAAAGAGATATTTTTGAAATCATGACAAAAATATAATAAACCTACTTTTTTATGTAAAAATTAGTATCTGGCAGCTTAATATTAATTTTTAATCTACTATTTTTTCGAATTACTTTCAGAACTTTGAAATTCCTATAATAATTGAATAAATTGGAAGGTCTTTTTAAGAAAACAATCAAAAATAAAGATTTTTCTTACAAAAATAACAATTAGCTGCATTCTTCAGAATGAACATTCTAAAAAACGGTTTTGCAGAAAACAGCCTGGACTGCTAAAACACCAACATTCCATAGATGTTATACTTTTATCTCTTTAAAAGTTAAAGAAAATAATAATATGTACTTATATAATATCTATCACTCAAAAGGTATAAACAGTAGGTATAGGTACTTAAACCGACATTTCGATACTTTCAAATGATGCAACCACACTGTCTGCTTTATTGAAAACGGCCACGGGTCTCAAAAGCTGTAATATTTGTATTTGTTCCTTTATTCGCCGCATGACCTGCCTACCCACACGGGATGTCACTGGTCAGGTGTTCATTGCAGCGTCGGCCTAGACTTGGAGATTTGAAGGTGGTCTAGCACGCCTGTCATTCGACAAAGATGCAGCAAACATACATATAGATAGAATATGGGACATATTATGTAATAAGCTACGCATCTTGCGGTACGACGGACCGCAAGATGCGTATATAATATTATAAAAAATCATTCACCGATCGCTATTTTTTTCCTTCTAACTGTTTCAACTACAAAATATGATAACCCCTTATCATTCATACATTCATGCGACTTAAATATGTATTTACCATGGACTCAATCATCGAACTATCAGACCCACTTCGACTAATTAGGGCTAAAAATAAAATGAAGGCATAATCTAGTCCCGACATAATATTGATAAAATACAATTTTGGCAATACTTACTAACTGTTGTGATTATTGTGTAAAATTGCCTCACGCCACATAAATTTACCGTCAAAGTGCCCAACTATGTACCTGCTACCACAACTATGATTCGCTCCAGAATTGGTGACGTTTTTTAGTATAAGTATCAATTATGACCATTTGCATAGTGTTCTATCTTTTTATTGTGTGACAAACAAGTGCCGCAATGCATTCGCATTGTTTTTACGACAGTATCTGTGTCACGTTGCTCGCCAGTATTTGATCCCTGTTAAACTTACTCACGGCCAGGACAATAATTATTGGTAAGTGTTTGAACAAAATATTTTATTCCATATTGTAGTACTTACTTAAATATAAGTTTGATCTTTTGAGTTAAGTATATCTGAGTTTTGTTATTGTTTGTCGTTTTGTAGATATTTTGAAAAATATCAAGAATGAGAATTCGTCCCCCAACCAGCGCTCGGAATGGACAGGAACGCACCGGAGCGCCGTTGTGGTTCGTGGAATTCCAAAATATACCGTTCCGGCTCGTGGATTCATTTAAAATTGCGTTGCGGTTCGTTAGATTGAGATAATTATATATGAATGTATCTTTTAAAGTTTTTCTCAAAATTAAAAATTAACGAAGTTATGTTATGCCGGGCGTGCAAGGGTTAAAAATAAAAATTATGACATCCCTAAATTTCTTTCAACCTTCTTATTTTGTGTCGATATGTCCATGCCTAAATGCATTGTCTAAATAACAAGAAACAACCAGCTGCAAGCGTAAATTACTTTATTACCCAAAAAAATGTGCCTTGCTGACACTATTTGAAAACTCTTAAAAAATAAAGTATACATTGTTTAATAATTTCTAAAGGATGAAACATTTCAAATCTCAATACAATCTTGCCTTTGACTTACGCATTGTTAATTTACTTACCTACTAATTTATTATATTATTTTATTCGGAGTGACAAAAATTATTACTTCGCCATTTATTTTCGGGTGAATGAATTGTGTTTTCGATGGTTAAATTAGTACAAAAAAGTTTGATAATTTGACTCGTGCAATCCGCTATAATATTCCTATTAGTTGCCTTTTAAAATATTTTGTATTATTTAAGATATAAATACGTTTCTAAACAAAATTGTTTATATTATTAGTTTGGTGTTTTTTTGCTACATTCTAGTAAGTTTTGTGTTTTAATTTTAACTGTGTGTTTAACTTGATTTTTTAATAAAAATTTGTTCTAAAAGTTGGTCAAAAATGTCATCAGGCGAAACGTGTTAACCGAAACTATTGAAAAATATTTTGTCGCAGGTAACGTAACGCTGGCCACATACCTACACAATTTGATCATTTAAAAAATGATATTGAGTGGTTATTTATAAAAATAATGAAGGTATAATAAAGTAGTAGGTAATTCGTGTAAATCTGCTAAAACCACATTACATTACATTAGGAATTCACTCCAATAACCATTGAAGTGGCAACAGATGGTATTCATCTCAACAATTAACTTTTGTTAAAAAAAGCTTATGACGTGTCGTAAACCCCTCTTTTTACGATGTTTACATTTGTTTTGTAATTTACATTATTGTTGAATTGCGACTATAGTACAATAAATCTTGTGATATAACTACTACATTCATTCATTTATTTGCCATAGGTCATGATGAGTATACTTTTTTGTAAGTGAATTTTGTTGCTTCTGGTAAATTTTGTGTTTTAATTTTAACTTTGTGTTGAACATATTTTTTAATAACATTTTTTTCTCTTAAAAGTTAGTTAAAATTCTCAGCAGGCGATACGAATACCTTTATATCGTCGGTGTATTGTAAAAATGGCGAATTAACCAAAATACTATTACAGGAGGAGAATTTTTAACCTTTGACATTTATTTATTAATTACCTGTGGATGAATACTTTCCTTATAATAGGCTTTATAATATAATATTTTAAAAAGTCTATTATCTTAAATTCGCTTTTTCTTCGTAACACTAAGTGGATAATCACCCTTACAATTATCGTTTTTAATAAGTACTTTCCTGTGGGATACAAATTCGCCATTTTTACATAATTATATTATTACATATATACCTATATACTATTGTCGCTGGTATCCAAACTGATTTAAGATAATTCTGGCCACACGCACAATTTGATAATTTTGTGGATATTTATAAAAATAATGAAGGCTTAATTACGTAGTAGGTACTTCGTGTAAATCTGCTAAAACATTAGGAATTCTTTCCGGTGGACAATACAGTGGCAACATCTGTTCTGTGATTCAATAATTATTATCATCTCAACAACTTGACTTGTGTTAAAAAAATATTTATGATAAGTCGTAAACCCCAATTTTCACAATGAATAATGAATGATTTTTTCTACAAAAATGTGTTTGGGCCATTGATGGTTTGGGCAGAAAATATTGAATAGCCTTCTGCAGAGTTTATTTATTTGGGACGTTCCTATTGTATTACAATTATTATTACATGCATTGTAGCTTGTGACTTTAAAAATAATAGAAATAATACATAGGTAGTGTGGAGAGAACTTTTACTTAATTTTTGTTTGTAAATTTGTTTAAAAAAAATATAGGAATATCCTTTAATAAAAATGTACGACTATCATAATATCTGTATTGTATGTAGGTACCTATTATCATTTCCATGGCAATAATAATGTGAGTAGGGAAGGACAAACAACATAGATTGAATCGTTTAGAATAAGTAGGTACTAACAAATTAGGTACCTATGTGTCCAGTGCGGACATCTAATTATCTTAGGTGGTGTTAGTCATAGATTATTAAATAAATACGGTGGTAGATGTATATTACAATAATTGTAACCAAAGCATCACCATTGTAACATAACATGCATACAATACAATATTAGTCCTTATAATGTTGAATATAGTAGGTACTAATTAATGACAATTTTATATTATTCTATAAGAATCGCGCTTAGCAACCTGAGTTTCACCTACCGTCATGTTTTATCTTATATAAATGAAAATGACACACCATTGGTAATTTAATTACAAATAATGCTATGTTTACGTTGTTTGGATGACTTGAAACTTTTATTAGATGTAGGTACGGCCTTATGCCCCTTATAGTGGAGAAGGTTCAAAATAAATCTTTGAGAATCCTTTAAAGCTGTGTGGATAGTGGATACTATCCATGGTTTTATCCGATTGATTTCTCAAGACGTATGCTTACATACTGTATTCTGAAAGTTAAAAAGAGAGCTAGGTATTTAGGCTACGTACTTTTTCCAACTTATATCTACCCAGTACAAATGAGAACTCTGCCATTATTGGTACTTAGTATTGATTTTATTATATATTATTTTATAACTTTCTTGATAATCTAAGTTGTTTGTTCTGCCAAGGTGCAATAATTGCTAATGATAATTGGGCAGGAAATAACTATGTTCAACCAAATCGCTTCGGATAATCGTATATTCCACCTGCGTGAGAACGAGTTTATGTGAACGCTATTTTATAAATTCTTGGTATAGGTAGGCACTTACTGTTTTTTCTAATACTATTTCTTTATTTTTTTAAACACTATTTTAATACTATTTCTTGATGTTTGATATTCTGTGCTCGTATTTAAATGGAATTTGTAAAATTTTCTATAACTACGTAAATATTTTTTTAATTTGAATCTATAAGGTACTTATGTGGATATGTTGTTTGTTATGACTAATTAATTACAAACTTATCTATCCCAAATGAGACAGTAAGTTATAATCAGTGACGAGTGGTGGTAGAGGTATCATGCACTGGTTATAGTGGTAGATAAAGTAAAAATAAAGAATAATACAATTTTTGACGGTATACTTTGTTAAAACAAGATTATTTCGCCTGCGGCGCTGACAATCCTTACCAACCTGCCCAATATAGATCCACGTAAGAAGTTTAAAGTTTATTGTTGCATTTTTATATCAAAAGTACGTACGTACGTAAAGAAAGGATTAGCATAAGTACTTAGTTTCGGAAAATTATACAGCGTTCCTGTTCGTGAAATTTTCCATTTCGAGCACTGATACTTCAGCGAAACCGACAAATAATTTTCTACAATAGGTGGGACGTAATTTTGAATGCGTTGCCAGTCGGAGAGCAATTGTCGACCTGTTTGCACGTCAATTTGTTTTGTGATGGCGTCGGAGGAATTAACTATGATGACTAAAAATGTTACGTATTTACTTGAAAAACAAAACATGTCAATGAATATATTATTATTATTACTTAAATAACAATAAACATAACATTAAATGGACGCGTGTTGAATTTTTATGACAAATTATGTTTTGTTCGTCACGCGTCGTTTGCACAATCTGCGCGTCGCGTAGTCACAGCCTTAAGAAAAAAATGTAAGTATATTATTATTGTTTTATTGATATAAAGGTGGAGTTAAAAAAATCAAGCAGGTGTCACTGACTTCCAAAATTACCCCGCCCGCGGATACCTAAATTTTCCGGGTACATTCCCTATATCTAGACATTACCTACTTTGAGTCTAGCTATATACTCATATTACATGTACAATGTTCACCAAATACTTGCGTGTCGTAGAATACCGAAAGGAGTGAGAAGGCAATTCGACAGCAAATCATACGGGTCATGATCTTCAGTCACGAGGTCCTGATGAAAAACAAAAAGAAATAATATTTCCTTTACTTAATTGGATTACATTTTTTCCGTTTCTAGATGTCTGGACTAGGAATGATTTTTTTTTAATTTAGCTAGTTGGTGAATACGTCGCTTGGAGCTGAGGTAATAAAAGAAGCTTTCTTTATAACGAAGCTAGGACGAGCTGAGTGCCTCCGTACTCAACAAGTAGTATAAAGCTGCTACAAGTATTTAATACCATTGCGTAGTATTTATAGAAGTACTGTCGAAGTGCCCAACTATGTACCTACCACTTTTAATACATAATATTATTAGCAAATAACTTTTTTGTAAGTATGTTTAATTAAATTATAAAGGCTTGACTCTTTCAATTAAAGACTGTATAAGACATGTCTATCATGATTATTAACAACAAAAAAAATAACGGAAGTATTTTTTATTATTTTTCAAATACTGGTAGGTACATAGTTTAGCACTGATTTGTTCAACAATGTACCACCTACTAATATACACATTTTTATGCATAATTCTACACCTGGCCCATAGTTGAACCTTCCTAAAATGATAGTGAAGTATTGATAATGAATTAAAGAAAACAAAAATGTTTAAAGATCACTAAACTATGTTTTATTAATCAAAATATAAATTTGCAGATTTTGCAAACAAAAAGTAGCAGAAGTCTTTTTGACATTTAAGCTCTCAGTTGCAATAATTTTACTAGATTCAAATTCCTCATTCTTTTTTTAATACAGCTTATATCATGTATCAGATGCTTTAATTCATTCCAAATGATCTATAAAGGATACAGTGATTATATCAATTGCAAGTGACGCACCCGGTAATCTAGCTGAAAAGAGTAAACAACTCTATCAGTATTTTATTAGTTATTTAATAAAATAAATAATCATTTAAATAATAAAAATTAAGTGATTAGTGCATTAAATACCGTTTTTTCTATCAATAAGTAAATATTAAAGATATCATCTCAACTATGTATGTACCATTAGTAATATTGCTTCAAATCTAAAAATGTTAAAGAACAAATCCCAACTATGGATTACGGTACCGTGGTCCATAGTTGGGGGCAGTGCTCGAAATGGAAAATTTCACGAACAGGAACGCTGTATAATTTTCCGAAACTAAGTACTTATGCTTATCCTTTCTTTACGTACGTACGAGGGTGGGTCAATAAGTCCTTAGAAAAGCCGACAAGTGGCGCGACTAGTACTGTAAGCGGTTTGTTTTCATGCAGCGGCACTACCGATTCAGTATGCTGCGAAGTTTCAATCAGATTGGTCGGGTTGTTGTGTGTTTCTCGTACATTTAAAAAAAAATTGCTTGTGGAAAATGGAAAAATGGAAAATGGAGAAAATTGAGTTTAGAGCTGTTATTAAACATTTTAATATAAAAGGGTTAACAGCAAAGGAAATAAAAAATGAGTTGGATTTAGTTCACGGCATATCTGCTCCTTCACTTGCAACTATTTATAACTGGTTAAATGAATTTAAACGTGGTCGTACATCAACAAAGGATGAACCACGCTCAGGACGTCCTGTAGAGGTGACTACACCAGAAATGATCAATAAAATCCACGATATGGTGTTAAGTGACCGAAGATTAAAGTTGAGTGAGATAATTGAGTTTACAGGGATCTCAAAAGGTAGCGTCATTTCTATTTTACATGACAAATTGGGCATGAAAAATATTTCTGCAAGATGGGTGCCGCGTTTGCTCACAGTCGACAATAAACGCAATAGGGTGGTGGCCTCTAAAGCCCTGTTGTCGCTCATGCAACGCAATCCGGATGAATTTTTTCGTCGCTTTGTGACTGTAGATGAAACATGGATACACCACTATACTCCCGAGATGAAAGAACAGTCAAAGCAGTGGATTGCGAAGACAAACCATGTCCAAAGAAGGCGAAAACCGTAAAATCAGCTGGTAAGGTTATGGCTACTGTATTTTGGGATGCACGTGAAATTATTTTCGTTGACTATTTGGAAAAAGGAAAAACAATAACAGGGGATTATTATGCATCTTTATTGGACCAGCTAAAAAACGAAATTGAAGAAAAACGGCCTCATTTAAACAGGAAAAAAATCCTCTTTCATCAGGACAATGCCCGTGTTCACACATGTTTACGATCAATGGCTAAAATTGAAGAATTGAAGTTCGAATTGGTCGACCACCCACCGTATTTGCCAGATTTAGTCCCCAGTGACTTTTTCCTTTTCCCAAACTTAAAAAAATGGCTAAGTGGACAACGTTTTTTTTCAAATGAAGAAGTCATCGATCGGACAAATGCTTATTTTGAGGACTTTCCGAAAACTTATTTTTCTGACGGTTTAAAAAAAATTGAGAAACGTCTAACCAAGTGTATTGAGCTCCAAGGAGATTATGTTGAGAAATAAAAAAAAAATACAAAAATAAAACCTGTTTTAATGCTTTTTTCTAAGGAATTATTGACCCACCCTCGTACGTACTTTTGATATAAAAATGCAACAATAAACTTTAAACTTCTTACGTGGATCTATATTGGGCAGGTTGGTAAAGATTGTCAGCGCCGCAGGCGAAATAATCTTGTTTTAACAAAGTATACCGTCAAAAATTGTATTATTCTTTATTTTTACTTTATCTACCACTATTACCAGTGCATGATACCTCTACCACCACTCGTCACTGATTATAACTTACTGTCTCATTTGGGATAGATAAGTTTGTAATTAATTAGTCATAACAAACAACATATCCACATAAGTACCTTATAGATTCAAATTAAAAAAATATTTACGTACTTATAGAAAATTTTACAAATTCCATTTAAATACGAGCACAGAATATCAAACATCAAGAAATAGTATTAAAATAGTGTTTAAAAAATAAAGAAATAGTATTAGAAAAAACAGTAAGTGCCTACCTATACCAAGAATTTATAAAATAGCGTTCACATAAACTCATTCTCACGCAGGTGGAATATACGATTATCCGAAGCGATTTGGTTGAACATAGTTATTTCCTGCCCAATTATCATTAGCAATTATTGCACCTTGGCAGAACAAACAACTTAGATTATCAAGAAAGTTATAAAATAATATATAATAAAATCAATACTAAGTACCAATAATGGCAGAGTTCTCATTTGTACTGGGTAGATATAAGTTGGAAAAAGTACGTAGCCTAAATACCTAGCTCTCTTTTTAACTTTCAGAATACAGTATGTAAGCATACGTCTTGAGAAATCAATCGGATAAAACCATGGATAGTATCCACTATCCACACAGCTTTAAAGGATTCTCAAAGATTTATTTTGAACCTTCTCCACTATAAGAAGGCCGTACCTACATCTAATAAAAGTTTCAAGTCATCCAAACAACGTAAACATAGCATTATTTGTAATTAAATTACCAATGGTGTGTCATTTTCATTTATATAAGATAAAACATGACGGAAGGTGAAACTCAGGTTGCTAAGCGCGATTCTTATAGAATAATATAAAATTGTCATTAATTAGTACCTACTATATTCAACATTATAAGGACTAATATTGTATTGTATGCATGTTATGTTACAATGGTGATGCTTTGGTTACAATTATTGTAATATACATCTACCACCGTATTTAATTAATAATCTATGACTAACACCACCTAAGATAATTAGATGTCCGCACTGGACACATAGGTACCTAATTTGTTAGTACCTACTTATTCTAAACGATTCAATCTATATTGTTTGTCCTTCCCTACTCACGTTATTATTGCCATGGAAATGATAATAGGTACCTACATACAATACAGATATTATGATAGTCGTACATTTTTATTAAAGGATATTCCTATATTTTTTTTAAACAAATTTACAAACAAAAATTAAGTAAAAGTTCTCTCCACACTACCTATGTATTATTTCTATTATTTTTAAAGTCACAAGCTACAATGCATGTAATAATAATTGTAATACAATAGGAACGTCCCAAATAAATAAACTCTGCAGAAGGCTATTCAATATTTTCTGCCCAAACCATCAATGGCCCAAACACATTTTTGTAGAAAAAATCATTCATTATTCATTGTGAAAATTGGGGTTTACGACTTATCATAAATATTTTTTTAACACAAGTCAAGTTGTTGAGATAATAATAATTATTGAATCACAGAACAGATGTTGCCACTGTATTGTCCACCGGAAAGAATTCCTAATGTTTTAGCAGATTTACACGAAGTACCTACTACGTAATTAAGCCTTCATTATTTTTATAAATATCCACAAAATTATCAAATTGTGCGTGTGGCCAGAATTATCTTAAATCAGTTTGGATACCAGCGACAATAGTATATAGGTATATATGTAATAATATAATTAAGTATGTAAAAATGGCGAATTTGTATCCCACAGGAAAGTACTTATTAAAAACGATAATTGTAAGGGTGATTATCCACTTAGTGTTACGAAGAAAAAGCGAATTTAACATAATAGACTTTTTAAAATATTATATTATAAAGCCTATTATAAGGAAAGTATTCATCCACAGGTACTCATCATGACCTATGGCAAATAAATGAATGAATGTAGTAGTTATATCACAAGATTTATTGTACTATAGTCGCAATTCAACAATAATGTAAATTACAAAACAAATGTAAACATCGTAAAAAGAGGGGTTTACGACACGTCATAAGCTTTTTTTAAGAAAAGTTAATTGTTGAGATGAATACCATCTGTTGCCACTTCAATGGTTATTGGAGTGAATTCCTAATGTAATGTAATGTGGTTTTAGCAGATTTACACGAATTACCTTTTACTTTATTATACCTTCATTATTTTTATAAATAACCACTCAATATCATTTTTTAAATGATCAAATTGTGTAGGTATGTGGCCAGCGTTACGTTACCTGCGACAAAATATTTTTCAATAGTTTCGGTTAACACGTTTCGCCTGATGACATTTTTGACCAACTTTTAGAACAATTTTTTATTAAAAAATCAAGTTAAACACACAGTTAAAATTAAAACACAAAACTTACTAGAATGTAGCAAAAAAACACCAAACTAATAATATAAACAATTTTGTTTAGAAACGTATTTATATCTTAAATAATACAAAATATTTTAAAAGGCAACTAATAGGAATATTATAGCGGATTGCACGAGTCAAATTATCAAACTTTTTTGTACTAATTTAACCATCGAAAACACAATTCATTCACCCGAAAATAAATGGCGAAGTAATAATTTTTGTCACTCCGAATAAAATAATATAATAAATTAGTAGGTAAGTAAATTAACAATGCGTAAGTCAAAGGCAAGATTGTATTGAGATTTTAAATGTTTCATCCTTTAGAAATTATTAAACAATGTATACTTTATTTTTCAAGAGTTTTCAAATAGTGTCAGCAAGGCACATTTTTTTGGGTAATAAAGTAATTTACGCTTGCAGCTGGTTGTTTCTTGTTATTTAGACAATGCATTTAGGCATGGACATATCGACACAAAATAAGAAGGTTGAAAGAAATTTAGGGATGTCATAATTTTTATTTTTAACCCTTGCACGCCCGGCATAACATAACTTCGTTAATTTTTAATTTTGAGAAAAACTTTAAAAGATACATTCATATATAATTATCTCAATCTAACGAACCGCAACGCAATTTTAAATGAATCCACGAGCCGGAACGGTATATTTTGGAATTCCACGAACCACAACGGCGCTCCGGTGCGTTCCTGTCCATTCCGAGCGCTGTGAAGTATGCTCTCCCCAAATATTTTTCTATGTGCGCGCCTGGTCGTATAAGATGGTCGGATTCTTAATAAGTTCAACGTTAATTACGTCCCCGGGTAAGGGCTCGAATACGGCATTGCACTGTTTATTGACCCAACTGGAGAAAGCATTTGGAATCAAGTAACACCTGCCTTACGCTCTCCAACTGCAGTGCTATGCGTCTGAGCCCCAACGCATGAGCAGACGGATTCACAAGCTTGTTAAATAAACTATTAAATACCTATTAATTGTTATATTGAATTGCAAAACAATATTTGTGTAAGTATTTATCAAGTTGTTTCACCACAAATAGCGATTGATTTGATTGGACTTGAATCTATGTGTAATGTTTTTTTGGTTCAATAAAAGTGCACTTTAGACATTTTTTGAATGATTTAATATACGCTAATAATTATACGATAATGCACTACAATGGTGTACAATCACTCCTATTAAAGTTGTTTGTCCTATTATATAATATTATATAGTGTCTTATTACTTATTATATTATAAAAAATCAATATTCTCATGTTTCGTAATATATCGTATTGCATAGTTTTGTATTTTTAAGTAGATACCTATCTAAATGAAGTTAATATCATTCAGTTTATAAAAAACCTTGGTTCCTATCTATCAGATGAGGTTCGATTTAACTTATATTTATTTTTATTATTTGTTTCTTTATTAAACACCACAATAGACCGTGAAGCCCAATGATAGGCTGCGCGCACACGGCAAAGCGACTGCGCGCAGACGGCAAAGCGAAGTTTCGGATTCATCCGCCAAAC
Organism: Rhyacophila brunnea; assembly: GCF_057557595.1. Classification (NCBI taxonomy): domain Eukaryota; kingdom Metazoa; phylum Arthropoda; class Insecta; order Trichoptera; family Rhyacophilidae; genus Rhyacophila; species Rhyacophila brunnea. Next base: position 1,480,965 of record NW_028233361.1, read on the forward strand.
GTCGTTTGCGTTTTGTTTCCGGGCCGATTGCGTTTCAATGCGTCGATATTTCGACGATGCTGTCCAAGAGAAAACACAGTTTTCAAGGGGATTCATAAACGCCTTTTTTTGAAACTGCACCCTGCTGCGAGAGTATTTATCTTTCATTACAGTGGCGTACAAGGGTAAAAAAAAAAAATATAAAAATATCAGTACCTACCTACATAAATATTGTATTGTACCTACCAGTGGCGAAGGGTGAAGGTAGGCTGTTAAGATCCGCCATAAATATTGCACACTAAACTTTGTCAGTCATACATACTTGTTTTCATTGAAATCAGACTACATTTTACAGATGGTGTTGGTTAGTTTTTAAAATTCCCAGGCTTAAGGAATTTAAATATTAGATTATGTAAATATATTTTGACCTCACTGGGAATCGAACCCAGAACTCCATGATGAAAGGTCAGCGCCTTGCGCACTGCACCATGAGAGCCGCCGAAATATTATATTATTATGTTCCTATTTCAAAGTAATGTGAAAATTTATATTTCGAGAATAATTAATCACGACGCAAAATACGTATATTGATTTTTCGTATGGTATTACTGGATACTAAAATTGTATTATAATACATTTTGCACTTTATTTTATAACTGCACACTATCTCTATGCAAAGTATTTTTGTTAGGGGTATTATTTTTAAGTACAATCTTAACATAAGCTAGTAACTTAATATAATAAGAACTTTGGAGTGAATTGAACAAGCGGGTCTATTATATACACAACTCTGCTTTCGGTCCGCTACAGCAGCTAAATAGGGTAGGAAAGTATAGAATTATCGACACTTATTGTAACAATTACAATAAGTTAACCGTCTGAACTGTCAAAACTGCCTATCTCGGTCTAAAATTTATCACAGAGAAGAGACGTGCTGTTAACAATTATAACTATATTATTGTAATTGTTACAATACGCAATAATAATCCGATACTTTCCTATCCTATTTAGCTGCTGTAGCGGACAAAAATCAGCTTTGTGTACAGAATAGACCCACTGGTCTTAAAGGTGGAAAACTCAAGTTTATTCAGAATAGCTAATTGCAAAACAAAATCAAGATTAAATTTCATCATGAGCGGTTTCAAGTTTGAAAACGTTTAATAACGTCTGAAAATAGACAACGAGGATAATATAGAGTTCTACAAAATTATACGTAGTTAGGTAAGTACCTGGTATAAATAGTGCACACTAAACTTTGTCAGTCAAATGTATTTTTTTTTCATTGAATTAAGACTACAATGTGTAGATACTGATCATAATAATGAGCTTCTATAGAGTGGAGATTTGTATAAACAGATAAATGGACGTTAGCCACTTGCTGAACCTATTAGAGGTCCATACTCCAAACACAAATTGAAAAACTATATATGTATTTCGCAGACCAAGATTCGAATCTGGGACCCACGACATTATAAACCGACGCGTAAGCCGCTCGACCATCGTGGGTATACATTACTACTAATTACCAATGCTAATTACTACTGGATGAAAACTACATCCTCTGGGAATGTCCGAGAATGTGCTCCGGAAGGGAAGTTTCAACTAGCTGTTTAAGCTGTTTAACCCATCAGGCCGTCTGGCCTGGTCACCACAGAGTCTGATTTTGTTACGGCGTCTTATTGCGCACGTTAAAATATATGTTTATAGTTTTTTTTGCCCGTATTCTTTTTACTTTAGCTTTATTTTTGCGACTAAGTATATATTTAATAATTAGAAACATTTTTTTTTTTTTAGAATTATTAATAACCATGTCCTTGCTTTTTCGTACAAGGTGGTTGTTGTTAGTAATTTTGAACAATCACAAACACCCAGGCTTTGAGAAAAACACATAAATGTTTTTGTGACGACCGGGAATCGAACCCAGGAACTCTCGGGTGGGGTGGAAGGCGAGCGCCTTACCAACTTCACCACGAGAGCCGCCAATTAGAAACATTTATTGTTGTTAGCTCACCATGCTGCTGTCTTCCACGGGCACTTTAATTAGAAAGACTCTTTAAGCTCGGTCAACGCACATGGGATGCGGTGATCGGCAAGCCGGTACAGGAATGAACAATTTATAGGTGTCCGTATACATTCTGGCGGCTTCAACTCGCAGCCCGAGATTCATACGATTTCATGCTAGCAGCACTAGATGTTTTTTTCAAATTAAAAAGTAGCATTCCACCTATGTGCGGAGCTTCATTTGGCAGCGTGCGTTTTGTAAATGACAATGACGTCACATCGACGTTTTCGACACGTTGCAGACGAGGCGAGTTGAAGAGCCGACTAAAAGATAGATGTCCATTGTAAAAGCAACATACGATCGACCGAGATTTCTTAGAGAAAGAGGGGTTTGATGTATTTAGTAACTTAGGTGCGTAAGCTAGCACGTGGTCACATTTTTATTATTATTTAAAACAAGGAAGTTACATTGGTATACAATCTAAAATGCGGTTACATAATATACCACTATATAATAGAAAACAGTGCCCTGCCGACAGGTACCTTAACGTGATTAACTGATTTCTGATTACATTTTTTGTTTAATAATAAGGAACATGTTTATTATTATGCTTCTCGATTAACGTTCTTTTTTAACCCTATGAAACAAAAGAACACTAAATTATGTATGTACTAAACTTAACCAGTGTCGCCATCTTTGGTCACCGAATTATAGTACACGGTCTAACAAATTATAGTATTTCAGAGAAAATTATAGTAGTACCTACGAGTTGTCATCTGTTGAAAATTTATAGGTTTTTTGTGTCTCACAAAAAATTAACAGAAAATTTGAGAAATTTCGACGCCCTTTTTATTTGTAGCTCTTCCGATCAAAAATGCTGACCAGCGAATTTAATAAATTCTATTTTAAATCATAGTCAAAGGCTTTTTTATCTCTTCGAACAACTTTTATTACCGACTCGCCAATTTTTTTTCTATTATGAAATTATAGTACTTTGCACCAATTTATAGTACGGAATTATTATTTGTCCGGTGGTTTTTTGCCCGGTACAAATCTTCCAATCGATTTTTAAGTAACTTCCTGACTAGCTAGACATTTGAAACTTTTAGAATATATCAGAACACGATGCCAATGCATTTTTTAATACTTTTAGTCATCTTTAAGTAGAATTAAATTCATTTTCAGTTAATTCTGTTTTGTATGAAAAGTTATTTCGCACCATTATTGGTTGCTAGGGGTCTGGGGTCCTAGCAACTAAATTATTAATATATACGTGCGTTAGTATAGAAATCAAAATGACATTTCAGTATTATTTCTATCAAGTACAAATTTTTTTGATCGTTTAAGCTAGCAAGTCAAGTTTATATGATTCAACAGAAAATTTAAAAACGTTGTATATGAAAAGTTCTTTTTATCTTGTAATTATTTTAATATTGAAATTAAATCTATAAGATAATCAAAATTATAGTAGTTTGGGCGTAGGCTAGCTTTTTAATATCGTAAATAGTACGCGGACTTGACGCGGACCAAATTTATAGTCCAAATAATATAGTAATTATTATGGTACGGTTGGTAACACTAATTCAAATTCGCGATTCATGTACAACACAATACTCGTAACTCGGCTTATTGCGTCTGGATTAGTCTGTAAAAATCGCTCTGACATCCACAGCGTTCTCGTTTCTTGAATACTAGCATACATTCATTGTATGCAGACAGGTATATTGGTATATATATGTGCGTGTGTATCCGTGTGTGGTTACAGATAATTTAATATGCATGTTTTACCATACATACTGCATCGGTATGCAATATTGAAAAATGCAATTGTCTTGAATGGCTTCGTTGCTTTGTTCCGAATAAAGGTGATCCATGCAACGACGGTGGTACCAAAATGTCGATGAACTCTTTCTCTTTCGTGTTTTCTCTATTGTGTTGTATATCTTTCCTTTCTGCGACCAGTACTACGCAGTCATTATTTGGTTACCAGTCAAACTTCTGCAGACAATATAGATTTTCGAAAATTTGAGGTGGATTTAATTTTTTAGAATTTCAATGTCATACGATGGGGCTAAATAAATTAGAATTTTTGAACATGAAAGTGTGTTTTTTTCGATATCGCTGAGATGGAAAACTAAAATTTCAGAAAATAATAAAATTCCTTGTAAAGTTTCATACAAAAAAATATCCCAAGAACGATTACAAGCACTGGATAACTACTTATTATCGATCAAACGCCTACTACCTAGAACCCAACAGTAATTCGTTTAAATATGTTGGCCTTACACATATCTTAAATAATACATACATACTAAGCTCGGTAGCTATATTGGGTTTTTCTAATAATGCAACGTGTATAATAATGCAGCTGAGTATTGGTAATGAAGATTTTCAAAATGTGTAACTACTGCCATTCCCAAATGAGCATTGTAACCAAAATTTTATTATAACATCGAGCACTATAATGAAGTGTCCATAGGTGGGTGCGTAAAAAAACGTTTCTCTGAACTTGAAAAAGTTCTGGATTCAATTCGCAGACGGATTGATCCAATATAATCTCTCTATTTCTCTTTTTAGTCTCTTCTATTTTCTTTCTGTTACGAGTACCACGTGATCAGTTGCAGTGACGCCCCGCGGGGGTAGGCAGATTGAGCGTTGCTTGGGGCGGCAGTTACTAAAAGGGCGGCAAATCGAGTAAAATCATTTGGTATATATAGAAATAGCTAGATAAACTTATTAATAACGAAAATATTTTTCCATTAAAAAGTTCAGCTCACTGATTGGAAAAAAAATGTATTATTTATATAAAAGGTTAAACAACACTGTCATTTTTTGTCGGGTTCGAGATATCTAGTTTACTTCCGTTGCCTTTCGACGACTCCTTGGTGACCATAAACGACACGTGCAGATTTGCTAATAATTACAGTCTGACTTATTAACCAGTGCACACGGAAGGTGCGTTGGCCGTCGAAACTAAAGATGCACCCCTTCTTAGAGAGCGTCCCACCTACCGTTCCTGGTCCACGATTTTAGTCTGTATCAAAGAATCGCGCTGTCATTATATCGATTATCGATATAATAATGCCTAAACCTTTGCGATCTTAGGCTAAAAATATCATTACAAATGTTTCCATGTTTTGTGCAGAAGAAAGCCACTGTATTAGTATTACCAACGTCAAAAATCCCCACATTTGGGAAAAAATATTTATAAACGTAATTTTGTATGTTTTAGTGGTATATATTTTGTTAGTAATGTATCTATGCAACACATTTCTTAGATATTATTGGAGTCACGAAAGGATGATAAAGATAGTGTATAAACAAATGGGGCTGCATTTTGGCGCTGCCTAAGGGCGGCATTTTGTCTAGGGACGTCACTGATCAGTTGGTATTTGGCAGTCAGGAAAAATGGAAGACGAAAAATTGTTAAAATTTGTCAGAAAGTACCCGGACATTTTTGATATTCGTGTGACCCACCCAAAAAGCCATTCCGATTAATTTTCACCAATGGCTAATACCATAGCTGCTAACTCCAATTGTCAAAACTTATTTTTCTGTAAACAATGTATGTATAAAGCAAAATATATAACAACCTGTGACAGGAGGCAAGTAGTCTCTTGACGGTCATGGACTAACTGCTTTGGTATAGGATTTGGTATAAACTCGGGTTAGTTAATGGGTTGCTAATACGCCCAGGACGCTGCATAGCATAAATCACCTTTATTATAGTATCCGATCATATTTATTTTTATATTTGAAAAATGAGTTGAATAGGTTAGAAGAAACCCTATACAACAGTGATTGCGAACCTATGATATGCGAAATAATTTTTCATGGCACGCTAATGTTTTATTTTGAAAAACGAAAAAAATACCAAATAAAAAAGTTTTACAAATAAATATATACCTACATATTATATTATAATATTAAAAAATAATAACGACATGGGTACCAATGCATTTTTTTTTTAATTTTTCGAATGGAAAACTGTTCAGTGATATTGTCCCCATATATTAAATAAGTGTGGTTAAAATGCTCCGACGATTTCTTTCAAAATTTTGAAAACAAGGATATGCCTTCAAATAAAAACACGGTACTCAATAATTGTACTTTTCAAACTTTCAACCCAAGAAAAATTGCTTAGCACGTCAGACAGTCGAAGAATAATATTTGGATATTTTGGCACGCGTACGCAGAAAGGTTCGCCAGCTCTGCTATACAATATACATCATTATTATGTACCTACTTCTGTACCTACTACTACATTATAGTAGTTATGATTTATGAAACTGTATTTAATAGTCATTATAGTCTCTGTTTCAGTATAGGTACATTTTTGAAATTCTGCGCGGATAGACAAACGATAATAATTATTGTTTACGTTTACGTAATATAATCATAATCTCTATAATAATACGTATTTACTCTTCTATCTCTTGGATACACTAATTTCTCACACTTCGATACTTGAACTTCGATACTTGAACTTCGATTTATGCACTCCCGAAATGTCTTATATTTGAGTCGGATCTCAGCCTGCCTCCACTCTTCACCACTGGTGTGTCCTTCATGTTGAGTCCTTCATAAATATTGAATATATCTACCAAATTTCCAAACCTTCTCGAAAAAATGCCTCTGATAATTATTATTTGAAAACAGCTGTTTTAAGCCTAGGGGAATCACTTCTGTAACGAATTTATAAATAAGTGCTAATGTCAAAATATATTTTTTCTCTATTTGATATTGACATGGAGTATGGATAGTATTGAAATGAAATTATTGTATTTAACCAAAGGAGTTACAGAGATTCAAATTTATATTTCTTGGTACTGAATATAAAAATCTGGAGTAAGAAAAATGCAATTAGGTATAGGTATGTTAAAAAATATAAATGATCTACATTATACAGAATGCAGGCACGATATATTATTATAATATGCGGGTGTTGGCGGATCTCGTGGTGCAGTTGGTAGGGCGCTCGCCTTCCACCCAAGAGTTCCTGGGTTCGATTCCCGGTCATGACAAAAAAAACATTTATGTATTTTTCTCAAAGCCTGTGTGTTTGTGATTGTTCAAAATTACTAACAACCACCTTGTACGAAAAAGCAAGGACATGGTTATTAATAATTCTAAAAAAAAAAAAAAAATATGCGGGTGTTTTTCATACTTCACTGTTTACACTGCTAATTTATAGCCAGTTCTTCCAAGCTGTCACTTCTTATGTAAATAATAAATATCTATGGCTCATGAAAAAATATAGATCGTTGTGCCAAACATAATTTGATCTTCTGTCAAAAGTTTTCCGATCACGGATTTGTAGAAATAAATAATTTCCATCATTCTATTAATATTGGAATGCAAAATGTGCACATAATTACTAATATTTTTATGAAAAAGTTTTGTTGATAAGTGATACTGAATATATGTTTTGTTTTTGACGTCTGTCAGTTTTCAGTTTAAAACACGTTCAACAAAACTCCATGTCTGCATCCCTCTACGCCGGAATACGCCCGGGGTGACCGCCCCTTACTACACTACAGTTTTGGGGTGGATGCTGTTATTGACTTTTGTTGACGACTTAATTATTTTTTTAAGTGCTTGTGGTTTTTAACAAATTAAACAGCAGAACGATACAATAGCAATAAAACCGCAATTCAAAATAATTTTCAGTTGATTTAATCGATAGACAATTTTAATCTTAATCTTCATAATATATTTTAGTTTATTCTGTCTACTGGTATGTAGAGAATGTTTATTTTATTCACCATATTTACGTGTAACTATAGTATTTAATTTTCTGTAAACTCAAATAAATGAGACACAGCCAATCAGTTCAATCCGTAGTAGGCAGGTACCAGACGTACCTAATGAGTGTTCTCCATTTTCTTGTACGGTGTCGAGTCGACAACCGACGGCTTCATTGGCGCCTAATACTACGCATTTCTTGGATAGAATACAGAGTCAATCATTCAGCGACTCCGCATAAAGGAAGGGCTTGCAACAGAGTGTGTTTCTGGACATTTTAATTAGCACGATTTGTCTAGTCTTTGGGTAGGATTTAGGTAATCCCCAAGGAAGGCAAATCAGAAGAAGAGCTTCGGCACAATAAACTAATCAAGCCAGGCTAGCCTTCACTCTGCCCTGAAAGAAGCAGATACCGTGAGGAGTAGAAATTTTTAGTTATTTCAGGGTTGTCACAATATTCTCAGCCATTTTGAAATGACAGAGAAAGGGTGATTATTTTTATTTAAATATCGCAGTAAGTGGGTAATAAATCATATATTCATTCAATAAACTTGAACACCTATTCACGTTTGCAATATTATCTATCAATGATGCATAAATATTCTTGTAATGTATTTGGCGCAGTGTATACCGTTGCATACGTCGTCTACGGCTACGTCTACGCCGTAGCACTAGTGTAGCACTTCACTTCACTTCACTCGAAGAATTAATGCCAAATTAGCAATGCGCACAATTTTGATGATTCACACATACAAATAACATGATGCGATGGGGAAAATCATTTTAATTTTCAACAACGTATTTTCAGGAAAATGTACCTACCTAGTACGTAGACTAAGTAGAGATAATAATCTTCTTTATAAAATATGGTGGGAAAATTTTGTAAAATAAAATATTTTATACTACAATGATCCAAATATCATGATACGTAGATTATTATTTTATTTTTTGATACTTTCATGTTTTCTAAAAAAGACGTTTATTTTCACAGTAATTTACCATAACTTTACCTTTACTTAACCATTACCATAATATTAACTTTTAAATAATTCGCTTTATGATTTTTTTTTTACTAAAATGACTTTTTTGAAATTAGACTTAACGCCCACAATGGGCGAGGGGCTAACGCGTCGACTTATAATGGGGTGGGTTGTTGGTTCGAAAACTGGATCTGGCAAATCTACATATTGTTTACACAATATACAGTGTAAGCACTGTGTGTTTGGGGTCAGAGTATGGACCTAATAGGGTTAAGTAAAGTGACTAACACCCATTTGGCGTAAAAACGAAACTGTGTCAAAGTAATAATACCTTGGCCGTGATAATATTTATCCCGTAGAATCTTCATCATCGTTCAACGACGATCCACAGAGAGAAAATATCAGAAAATCCTCTACCTCTACCCTAAAAACTATCCTCAATAGGCGCCGATAGCGGCCGATAACAGTCTTATGAATAGAATAGATGTACAGATAGAGTAAACAAGCTAGATTGCAGAAAAATATGCTAGAGATTCTCAAATTTGAAACTAGACTTACGAGAAATTGGAATTTCAAAATTATAGCTTACTCATAATTATTATTTTTACATCCAAAAATTCCATTTAGAATCAACACTGTGAGCCCATTTTTAGCGCTTTTGGCTATTTTTTTTTTGCCAGAAGTTTCCGTTCCGAATCGATGGTCGGGATCTCCATATTTTTGAGATCATTTTTTTATCGCAGATTAAAATCGACAATTTCTACATGCAGCATTTTTTTTATTTGCCAATTTTACTGTTAATTTAAATATAATAGTAATTGGGTGTTCATAATACGTGGACCCAAAAATAGTTAAAATACTGTCAGTCAGTAAAATAGAGAAGCAGTCAGCCGAATCAGCGATGTAATACGATGGCAACTGCTCCATACACTTTGTCTCTTGATAGAATTTTATTTCAATGTGATTTGTCGCTTAAGGCCTTTCGTGCCAACAGAAATTTACACAATTTTAGTTCGAATTGTGCTCAAAATAAAGACATTGTTTTGTTCTACCTACATGTGAATCAACGTTTTCCAATATGAAGGTGATTAAAATTAAATAAAAAACATACTCACAGATGTACATCTTGATAATAATTGCATTCGGATGGGAGTGACAAAGTACCTACCTACTCACCGAGAATTGAAAAAAATATGGAGGAAAGTGAATGGCATTCTTATCACGTATTATTTTAACTTTTACTCACACTTATTTCAAGATATTTTTCAATTTTTTTTTAAAGTATAAGTAAATAATAAAGTACCTACGTATTTTATGTTTAATTGGAACTCCGATGTCCAAATTTATTTTAAGTAATATACTAATATTAAGTATGGTACAATTAATAAAGGACGAGAATAAAAAAATATACAGAAGGAATATATGCATATTATATAATATGTATTATTATATACATAGGTATATAATACTTATACAAGTAGCTCACCAGACGATTTCAATGTATGAAAGTAGCTCACATCCTTATTGAGTTTGGAGACCACTGACCTAACGTAAGGAGAATAGCCTGGACAAGTGCAGTCATACAGTGGACCACAGGAATGCCCTACAACTGTGTTAGACCTACCTAACCTACGAATGTACGTGGTAGCGGAGAATTAGGACAGAGAAATGAGCTAGAGAAGGCTTTCCTTCAGCAATGGATTGGCCTAGTCTGTTAATAATAGGTAAGTACTTACTAAAAGTTATTTATTTCAGGCATCTACTATAATTTTCCACCAAGTTCAACTACATTACTATATAAAATAGTTACATAAGCACTGGAATAAACTAGGAAAACATACGAATGCAGATATGAATTCCACAAAATCATATGGTTATAATAGAAAAAAAAATATAAGTAAGCATCTGCTGGAAGAATTCTGAATGATCTTAAAGAAGGTAGTCGTTTTTACCACCTACCGTAATATAATTATTATAAAACATTAAATAACTATTTCTTTTATTCAACGAATAAGATGCAGGATTTGAGAATGTAACATTCAGTATAATAACAACAGTATACCTAATATACATAATTTGAAAACATCTCTTGCATATCATCATCATCATCAGCCTGAATCTATCCACTGCTGGATGAAGGCCTCTTCAAGTTGCTTCCACTTCTCTCGGTCCTGTGCATTGCGTTGCCACGTACTTCCGCAGAACTTTATCATTTCATCGATCCAGCGGCCTCTAGGTCTACCTTGTGGACGTTTTGTACTTCTTGGATACCACTGGATGACTAGATTTGTCCAACGATTGTCTCTTCTTCGAGCTATGTGTCCAGCCCATCTCCATTTAAGGCTTTTAATAAACTCTATTACATCGCAAACCCTTGTCTGCTTCCTTATCCACTCATTCCTCTTTTTGTCCTTTCGCGTTATGCCCAGCATGCACCTCTCCATACCACGTTGTGCTACTCTAAGTTTCTGGATCTCTCTTTTACTTAGGGTCCATGTTTCACACGCATATGTCATCACGGGAAGCACACACTGGTTGAACACTTTGCGCTTTAGGCACAGTGGAAGGTCACTTTTGAAGACATTATTCAGGCGGCCAAAAGCACTCCAGCCTAGCTTTACTCTGCGAACAATTTCATCAAATATACATCCATCTATAGATACTTGTTGTCCCAGATAGATGTAGCTTTTCACCTGTTCGAGCTGAGTGCCATTGATGAGGATCTCTTTTTGGCCTGCAAAGCAGTTGAACATGACTTTCGTCTTTGTTACATTTATTTTCAAACCTACTTTGTTGCTTACTTCAGCGAGTTCCTGCATTCTGCTTTGGAGGTCTTCTGAGTCTTGCGAGAAAATTACTATGTCATCGGCAAAGCGCAGATGACTCAGGTATTCTCCATTTATGGGGATCCCTTTGTCATTCCAGTCAAGTTGCCTGAATAAGTCTTCAAGGGTAGCTGTAAATAGTTTAGGTGAGATTGTATCACCTTGTCGGACTCCTTTGCTGATAGGAAATCTGCGCGATGGTTTATGGAGATTTACAGATGCTGTTGCGCTACTGTATATATTATTGAAAATATTTATATAGCGTCCAGGGATTCCTTGTTTTCTGAGTGCGTCGAGTATTGAACATTTCTTTATCGAATCAAACGCCTTCTCATAGTCTATAAAACCCATGCATAGTGGCAGTTTGTATTCCTGGTACCGCTCTATGATTTCTCTGACGACTTGGATATGGTCCATAGTGCTGTATCCTCCTCTAAATCCGGCTTGTTCTCTCGGTTGGTTCTCGTCTAGTACATTTTGCAGACGGTTTGAGAGAATTTTTGTGAACGTCTTGTAGAGAATAGGGAGTAGACTTATTGGACGATAATTTGCTAGGTCTTCTCTGTCACCTTTTTTGTGAAGAATGACAATGCTGGCATTTTTCCATACCTCTGGGACATCCTCTTTGCATATGCAGGCTGTGAACAATTGTGCAAGTACTTCATTTGCATCCTTTCCTGCTTTTTTGAGGATATCTATCGTTAAACCGTCTTCCCCGGGGGCTTTCCCACTTTTCATGTAATTTAAAGCATGGGTTACTTCCCAGGATGTAATTTCGGGAGTATGGTCTTCCGAATTTCCATTTCTCTGAAGATCTAAGTCTATAGTCGTATTGTCAGTGTCATCACTGTAGAGATCGCTGTAGAACTCTTCAACTCGGCTTAACAAGTGTTCCCAATTTCTGACGATAGAACCATCTTTTGCTTTTAGTGCTGTGATTTGACGTTTTCCTATCGACAAGCATTGCTTGTTTTTGTTTAAACTTCTGCCTGCTTTCACAATTGCTTGTATGAGGTTTACATTGAATTTACGAAGGTCTTCTCTAATCTTCCTTCGGAGGGTTTTGCAAAGTGATGAAAACTCCATATCGTTTTGCGCCTGTCTATCGCTCTTGGTTTTCCTTCTCTGCTCCATAAGATTCAATGTTGCCTTCGAAAGCTTGGTGGAAGGTGTAACTTCTGAGCTTTTTACGCCTGTTTTTTTTTTTTTTTTTTTTTTTTTTTCCTGCACATTGTAGAATAATATTCGTTATATCCTCCGCGTTGGATAGGGAAACGGTTTCGTTCTCATCTAAGAAAGCCGATAGTGCATTTTTGAGTTCATTTTGGAATTCAGTATTGTTCTGCATGTATACGCGAGCATTTGACTTCTTCTGCAGTTTGGATCTTTCTGATTTGACGTTCAATCTTATCTTACATCTCACCATCCGGTGATCACTGCCGGTGTTAAACTGATTGATCACCTTACAGTTTAAAAATGTATATTTTCTGTCAGCGAGGATGTAATCGATTTCGCTGGTCCTTCCTGTCGGGCTTCTCCACGTCCATTTACGTGTAGGTTTATGTTGAAAAAAGGAATTCATGATGTGAAGATTGTTGGTTTCAGCAAACTCCACAAGCATGTCCCCTCTACCATCCCTTGAGCCATGTCCGAAATGTCCGACCGCTACGTCATCTCTTTGGTATGATCCAATACGTGCATTGAAATCTCCCATTATGATGTTGAAGTGGCATTTACTTTTATTTTTCAAGGATGTTATTTCCTCGTAAAACTCTTCCACTTTTTCATCAGGATAGCTCTGTGTCGGAGCATATACTTGCAAAATCTGAATGCGGTACCTAGCATTGATTTTAAGTATCACGCTTGCGACCCTGTCAGAAATGCAGTTGAACTCGACTATGCGGTCCCTCCAGGCTTTGTTGACAACAAATCCAACACCGCTCGTGCGTCCTTAATCGGTTCCTTTGGAGTACAGCACATGTCCGCTTTGTAAAGTAATAATACTCTCACCTTTACGCCTTACTTCGCTGAGTCCGACAACATCCCAGTGGATATTCCGGAGCTCTTCTTGAAACTCTACAAGTTTGGCATCGCTGGACAATGTTCTTGCGTTATATGTAGCAATGCATATACACACTAGAAAAATCATTGTGTAGAAAAAAATACGACAACCGACAGGACTTGAACCTGGATCTGCTGGATTCGCGCCAATATGCTTTACCAATTAAGCTACGGGCATCTTGAACCACAATGATTTTAACTAGTAGTTGTTAAGGCTATATCTCAGCTGAGGCATGGTCTAAAAAGATTGTGACTAGGCGATGCGCGGAATGCGGGTCGCGGGTGCAAATGACGGAAGCCGAACGAAATATAATTTGTCATAAAAGTTCAACATGCGTCCTTTCTATGTTATGTTTATTATTATATTCGTAATAATAATAGTATATTCATTGACATGTTTTCTTTTTTAAATACAAACGTAAAGTTTTTTAGTCATCTTTACACGATTTAAGAATATTTTCATCCGACGCCATGACAAAACGAATCGACGTGCAGACGCCTCGACTATCGTTTTCCGAATGACAACGCGGCCGTAATTTTGTTCTACATACAGTTGAAAATTATTTGCCGTTTCACTTATCTACGCTCTTAAGTACATGAAAATATGGTTATCGAATTGCGATGTTGGCTATCGGTTTTAGTATATTAAATTAAGGTAGGTATCAATTAATTCCTTAACTGCTAACCGACATCGCGGATCACTCCATTATTAACAATATTCAAACAATTGTTACACATAATTTAAAAACATCTATTTAAATTCAATACTCACAAGCTTCTAACAAGTAAATAAAGTTTTCTCTTTTAAAAAATCGTACCTATGTGCGCACAAAATGACCATTCGATCAAAAATGGTTCATAAGCAACTCGCCATTTGGTCCCAATGCTATAGGTAGGTACATTAATTGGGTTAGCATTTACTTGGTAGAATTCCATTTTACAAGAAATGAAAATATAAATATATTAAATTTTACAGGTTATTTAAAAAAGGTTTTGTCGATAGCTATTTTGGTTGTAACACCATTGTCAAGACTATCTTTAGGTACATACCTACTGCTGTTTGTATAACATGATGATTGTTGCATATTGAAATAAATGGTAATAGGTGCTCCATTTCTTTCATTCAACGAATAATTCACAAGATTTGAGAATGTAACATTCTATATATTGAACGTATCTACATAACTTTTGGAAAGACCTCAGATATATTATACCAACTAGAAAAATTCACATTTGAAAAAAAAACGATGCCCAACGGAATTTAAACTCGTATATCCACCGGTATCGCGCCAATATGCTTTAACCAATTATGTTACGGGCTAACGGGGACTATAGAAACTAAACCATTGAACCAAATAACGAGCTAGGATATTAAATCCGTTCGATACGAGAAGACCAACCTAGAGGAGTATGCATAGAATATAAAATTATGGTCAATCTAAATAACGAAAATTTACAAGTTAATTCAATGACAGTTTCTAAATATGTTAGTGACGTCACATACCGTCTTTGCGCTAATATTATTGCATATTTTAAAATTATTTATTCCCCTACAATTAATTTTAAAAAAATGTCAAGAAGTGTGAAAGTATCCTAATCTGCACAATATACCTTAATTGAATAATTATAAATGAATAGTTAATATAAAATTTAAATAATTTATTGGTTACGTTATCGGGTTATCACACTGATTTGAAAATTGAATAGCGGATAAAGTATTCCGAGTAAAAAATATTCACCATTCAAGGAATGGCCAAATATTTTCAAATTCTGATGTACCTATAGTAACATTTTCATACATCGTGGTAACAATAATAATTAATGTATTTATTTATAAACGGCACGTGCTCCTATGACAAAATAATATTATAATATAAAATACAATAATAATAAAATATTACAGCCATGTACAATTATTTATATCACAACAACTTAATGCCTACAATGTAACGTTAAATTTCAAATAAAAAAGTAGCATAACATCAAATTATGACAAAAAATTGAGTATTCACGAGAAAAAAATATTTAATGCAGTGCTTACGTGCTGAACGGAGATTTTGAACATGTTAATAGAAGAACTTTTCGAAAGAGAATAAAAATCCAACAACGGCCTTTGTATCTGACTGCTGACATCCTAAATATTGTAGTTTCAATTATTCTTTCCACAACAAATTTAACTTAAATTAATCTAACATAATAATTTTGGTTTGCACCACCAGACAGAGGACTTTGATAATTAAGTTTTTATTTATTATAATGGGTTCCCATTCAACACAAATACAAGATTACAATTATTAAATATCTATCCTAAAAATTAATAAAATAGATTTTTTATTATTGCATGAACCTATTTTTTTGGTACAAACCGAGTTGTTTCGATTTGAATGGTAAACTATTTAGCATCGAAAACGATGTCTCTTTAACAAAAATATTTACTTAATAATGCAATGTATTCCAATTTCAGAGTCATGATGTTGTAGTGAAAAGATTTACGTAACTTTTTATCGTAATTTTGATCATAAAACTTGCTTAATTTATTCTTGGTTAGTTATTTATTCAAATATACCGACTTTTACATGTATTATTGAAATAGTAAACTTAACTTGCTTTTCCCTCCACCACGCGCCACGTCTCCACAGCCGTTAGTTAGTAAACTTAACTATAACTTTTATTTCTCTCATTACTTTTGGATATATTATGTTTATCGATTAATAAACTTTTCTAGCTATTAACTCATGACAACTTTACCTAGATACTTCACATTAAGACAGTAGGTAATTACTATATTAATAATATCGACCGAAGGTACTTGATAAAATTTTAATTTAATTTCTAATGGTTTTAAATTTTGTACTAAGTATTCCATTTGAGTCGTTTTTTGCGATCCGGGTTTTGGCTTTCGGCATCTTCAGGTGCTGTGTATACTCACCAAAAGGCTGTGTATACACACTGACAACGAATACTATTCAATCTAACTTATATAATAAATCAATACAATAAACTAAGTAAAAACTAATCACCCCTACCTAATAAGTCAAGGATCCCAAAAAAAATATTATTTTGGACGTGTACTCTTGTGTTGAAGTAGAAATAATGAAAAAAAAAATATTTAAAAATAATAATAAGATATAATAATACCTAATATGCTGAATCACAACCCGACTTTGTTTCAAGTGAATAACATGCATGAATGTGTATTGTGTAGCTAATTATAAAAATACGAATAGTACTAATTGAAGAGTGACATTCCAAACCGGCCTTAGTCCAAAATTACAAATTTTCATGTTTTGATGGAATCCGATAGAGTGTGCTGAGATCTATATTCTCACTAAAACTTATATTTTACAAAAAATCCTTAATCTTTATCTTAATCTCTTAAATTTGATGTCGAAATGTGCCTTTTTTCTCAAAACAGCACTAAGGTAACGGTTGATTCTTTCCAAACTGGCCTAAGGATATATGCGCATGCGCAGTTGAACTCTTTTTGCTACATTTACGCTTCAAGCGGCCATAATATAATATTGTAACACGTCAGATTAGAAATGTCAGACGAAATATTAGAGAATTTGTGTTTTATAAGTTCATGTGCACATCAGTAAACTATTTTTTTATTGAAAATGATCCTACATTGTAGTATTATTATATAATATATTATTATGCTGTAAAAGTTACAATGTTTACCTTTTTATCAAAAAATGCATCAAAGTGAAAGAAATTTTATATAATTTTTATTCATTAATCATCCCAACAGAACTGTCCATGACCACATTCTATTACACAATCATAATTGTATACACAAAAGACACTAAACTTTATTTTATTGTGTCCCAAACTGTACTTAGTACAGACTTAGGGCCATTTTGAAAAAAAAGTCAGTTTTTGAAAGAATTTTTTTGGAGTTTTACTATACTTTTTAAAGTTATTTATATACTATGTTTTCGAGTCTTTGAATTTTCTATAAAATTGCCAAACATTATAGTACCGAAAAGTTAAGAGGTAAATTGCAAATCACAAAAATATGATTATCTCAAAATCAGATTTGGAATGTCACTCTTCAATTGATAACAATTATCACGTCATGTATTGTGGAACAATATTCCCGCAATTATTACAATAAATTGCAATTGATAATTTCGTCAGGACAAAACCGGTCTTAGGATTATAATAGTGGTGTAATAAGTAGCTAAGGTTAGATTCAAGTATTTGTTTTCTTTTGCCATGATATCCATAGTACCGACAACGATTCATGGCATTCCGAAATTGAAACAATGTAAGTACATACACATATTACTCGTATTTTGATTCGAATGCTGGGCATAATTAATTATTGTATCAAATTAATTATAAAATTAGCAGGAAAATTACACGACAAAAACAAATAAAATGCAATATAATTGGTAGGCACGTCTATAATATTCTTTAATTTGTACCAATGAACAGGAATTAAAAAAATGGGTTTCACTGTATTGTAAATAAATTAAACTTAATATGTATTTACACGATTTCATAATCCTGTTTTCTTCACTTGTTGCATTTTTTAGATACTCAACATAATACCTGACAGGTATCTACTCCTTGCCATTGATTCATAAATTAATTACACAGAACGTTTAGATTCGGTAAGATGTATACATGTTTATTTATTACACAATAGCAATTGATATCATCATCATCATCATCATCATCAACCTGAATCTATCCACTGCTGGATGAAGGCCTCTTCAAGTTGCTTCCACTTCTCTCGGTCCTGTGCATTGCGTTGCCACTCCGCAGAACTTTATCATTTCATCGATCCAGCGGCCTCTAGGTCTACCTTGTGGACGTTTTGTACTTCTTGGATACCACTGGATGACTAGATTTGTCCAACGATTGTCTCTTCTTCGAGCTATGTGTCCAGCCCATCTCCATTTAAGGCTTTTAATAAACTCTATTACATTGCAAACCCTTGTCTGCTTCCTTATCCACTCATTCCTCTTTTTGTCCTTTCGCGTTATGCCCAGCATGCACCTCTCCATACCACGCTGTGCTACTCTGAGTTTCTGGATCTCTCTTTTACTTAGGGTCCATGTTTCACACGCATATGTCATCACGGGAAGCACACACTGGTTGAACACTTTGCGCTTTAGGCACAGTGGAAGGTCACTTTTGAAGATATTATTCAGGCGGCCAAAAGCACTCCAGCCTAGCTTTACTCTGCGAATAATTTCATCAAATATACATCCATCTATAGACACTTGTTGTCCCAGATAGATGTAGCTTTTCACCTGTTCGAGCTGAGTGCCATTAATGAGGATCTCTTTTTGGCCTGCAAAGCAGTTGAACATGACTTTCGTCTTTGTTACATTTATTTTCAAACCTACTTTGTTGCTTACTCCAGCGAGTTCCTGCATTCTGTTTTGGAGGTCTTCTGAGTCTTGCGAAAAATTACTATGTCATCGGCAAAGCGCAGATGACTCAGGTATTCTCCATTTATGGGGATGCCTTTGTCATTCCAGTCAAGTTGCCTGAATAAGTCTTCAAGGGTAGCTGTAAATAGTTTAGGTGAGATTGTATCACCTTGTCGGACTCCTTTGCTGATAGGAAATCTGCGCGATGGTTTATGGAAATTTACAGATGCTGTTGCGCTACTGTATATATTATTGAAAATATTAATTAATATACAACATATTATTGTACCTACGTAAAGGTATGTACCTGAACCTGGAACTCAGAAATAATGGGAACTGAAATACATAACGGGTAAGGCGATAGCAGGTAACCGACTCGAGTAAGGAAGAATCCGGGTTAAACTTTCACACGTGTCAATAATACGTTTTACGTCGAATACTGAAAACTGCTCTCGGTTTATGCATTTACGCTCATTTAATGTTGGTGTATTACACACACCATTGCACGTGCATAATGCGTGCTTCATTTTCGTAGGACACTCACACATTCAAAATTCTGCTTCACCATGCGGCGTATTGAATATTGCCTATCGGTATTCTATTTATTATCTGTTCTGTGGTATGTACTGACTACAAAATATGTACCAAATTCGCACATAAGCGAGACTATGGGAGTATCCTCGTTAAAAAAACTGTTAATATAACCTAAATGAGTAGTCAGAGGTCAAGTTAATATTATATCAATGGGTGAAACACAAAAAAAAATAATAGTTTCCACAATTTTTTTTAAACATATTATTCTACATATGTCTTGGACAACATTCCTTTGAAACAAAAAATATCGGTCTTGACTAAGTAGAATTTGTACTGCATATTGTGTTTTATTTGAAACATTTTATGACTAAAAAAATATTTAATTCTTTCAAAATGTTAATACTTATATACTTATAATACTATAAGTATTTTTGATTATCTATTAAATCATCATGTGTTATTTTATAAAGTGGATCGATCCGGATTCTCACTTTAACTCTTATATATAAATAAAATTGTAATATATATTAGGTAGGTATGTAAAATAAATGATTTTTAATCCATCCCATTTTCGGTCATTCCGGCCCGGCTGTGACGCTTGACATCGAACGCCAATTAATTATTGTAATTGTCTTTTTGTATGGCGGCAAGTTACGGAATACAATACAGAAACAAAACGACAGACACGTCCTATCTTTTTGTTAGTATACGTATTGTACCTATCTATAATTAAATAATAATATAAATAGTATTTTTGATTCTATTATGGGCAGCATTAGTTAAAAAAAATTTGATCAGTAACTAAAATTATAAAACCACTCAGTAAATCCTAAAATCCATTCCAATTCGCTATATTGGTGCATAGCGAAATTACGTCCGCCTCTCTCACTAGTGATTACTAATAATAGTAATAATAAAATTAGAAAAAAAGACTAAAAAAGTATAGGGAGTCGGAAAAGAAAGCAATACAATGAATAATTTTCCCAGCACGACAATATTGACAACTTTACTTAAAGCAAATCCATTACATAATATACAAAAATTAAAACATTTGCATTTAACGTCATTCGATTTGGTCGCCGCAGAGGATTTCGTGGCGTTTACCTGGTTAAAAAACAAATTTATTATTTTTCTGATATTCTTACGATTGAGTATGACAACAAAAAATGGTTATTTATTATCCGTGAGCATTTGGTGATTCCCCCTGTGACATGTGCAGGTATATAAATCTACACTCCACTAACATAATTTTGAACACATTCAAATTGATTAAAAAAATCAATCCCTAAGGTTTCGGGATTATGTTTACTAATCCCGGGATTCAAAGGTATCGAAAATTGTCCTATAAGATACATACTTAGCACTCGTGTAAAAATAACATCTTGTTATTCAATGTAATATAATAATTATTATTGATCTAGGGCCAAAACGTACTAATATGTTTATCGAATGACTTGATTAGCATTCCTCTCTTCATAACAAGTAAATTTTACTTCTTTATAACTTTCCGTCAATCTTTCACAATTTAATTGTAATGTCTGTTAATATTTTCTTTATCCTACTCAAAATATCACAAACCACAATTATTATTCTATAAAATCTGAAATTCAGGTACACAAATTAATACTCCAATGCGGGGTATGTCCAAAAGATAAGACAGCGCGGATGATACAAGTACACACTAACAATCCTAATAATTATGACCGTTGTTAAACCACGTGCATTCGATAGCCACTTGTGGATGCGACAGTTTGCAATATCTTGTAGGTCAATAATCTTAGTTACACCTGATTGTCTGGGTATGGGAAATGTATCTGAAAAAGTGTGGTATTTTATGGTTGAACGAGAATCTATAAGTAGTGTGCGGGGTAGGTTCGTTAACCATGCTTCCTCCCTCGTTATAAAAATCAATTAAAAAATATGTGGATATTTGTTCAAATTGGCCCCTCCCCCCTCATACCATTTTTATGTATGCGCGTCTGATCAACAGTATGTATATAAATGTACTAGTATACTCCAAACCTAGAAACAGTGGACGAGTTTATTTAGCTGTAAAGTACTCGTAGTTAAGAGTAAGCATGACAATATGACAAAATATTAATAGAAAACGGGTGTGCATATTCACCCCTTGTGATGAAGTTGACTAATTATTTCTGAAACCGCCGCGTATTTGCAGCTTGAAAGCTGAAAGCATTTTCAGACCAATATTTGCATTTAGTTAGGGTGGGAAATTTCATTGGTCAATTTTACAGTGAGAGCGTAATAGAATTTCATCGTGAGTCACCCGGCAAATGCGATCAATAGGACATAGGTACAACTCGTATGATCTTATTATCTAATCATTTTAACATGTAGGTATATGTTTTATTGCTCCCTGTGGCATTAAAATAAAATTTTGTGCACCAAATTCGAGTGTAACGCAAAATGCTACCGTGATTTTATTATAATTTTTCACAACATCGCGATGAACAAGGTGGCTGAGCGGTCTAAGGCTGCAGTAATTGTATAAAAATTGAATTGAAGTTCTGTTGGCATGGGTTCTTATCCAACTTCCGACAAATATTTTTATATTTTATTACTAATATGTATTTTTTAAATTATTATTTTATATTTTTAACCATAGTAAGATAAATAAACGTTCAAATATACGTTACAATATAAGTGAATACTAGACTAAACAAATTGACGATAAAAAATATTCTTCTATTTATAAAATATCTAAAATTGTGTATGGTTTAATGGAATAATTTAGATATTTAATAAATAAATGAATATTTTTTGAATATTATCGAATATGACTTGGATTTAGGGTTTAATTTAATTTAAAAAAGTAACAAACACTATCTATCTAAACACTATCACTATTAGTGGTCAGTAACCTTTTGAGAGACTGGGTAATTTTATTGGGTAATGATGAGTACCTCCGCTATATGGAAGTACCTATAATGTATATTGGAATGTCGAGTTGTCTCTTGCCTTGTTAATCTGTTTTCGCGTACCGTTTGAAGAATTCGCTGTTAGTGTTGATTAATCTCTGTGAACTCGGAACAATTAATAGTGAGTAAAACCGGAAGTGTTCTATTTTATAACTAAAATATGTTATAAAACTGGCGACCAATGTTGGCTCAAAGTGTTTCTATGTTATAAATAAATAACATAAAGTATCCTATAAAGTTAAAATAATAATTGACGTATTGTTTGCATTTTATTAGCCTGTAAATATTATTTAACAATATTTTATTTTTGCACATATTTCTTACCTGTTCATTTTATGAACCCTGTGAATAATATAAATTTATAACAAATTAATTGAATCACACTTATTAGCTTTCTAATAAAGCTTTGCTAATAATTGTTATTAACATGCTGAATTCCAAATCCGCCACTATCACAAACATCAGTTGGGGTGCAAAACCTTTTTTTTTTTTGCAATAAAAGTACTAACATTGCTTGATTTTGATTTTCGAATCTAATAAGCTTTGAATACAATTCAAAATCACCCAAAAAATGTGAAGTGATGTGGCGGTTTTGATTATTTTAAATTTTGGAAATAACTTTATGTCGAGGTGTTCTTTCGCAGTTATTTTGTTGTTTACAACCTTTTTATAGTTATAGTGGTCCGGTGAAAATAGGAGAAATATTTTGAGGACGGCTAATTCTAAAATAAAAATATTATTTATATAGTATTTTGTTTGTTAGTTTGCAAAACATATTTAATTGAATTTAAATCCATTAGAATTTAAATTCAACGTCCATCAAGTACCATCGGTCTGTTATACGTGTCAATTTAGTTGACTTTATCAACACAGGAAACACTACATCCGTTCTCTTCTTAAAATTTTAATAAGTATCAATTAAATAATTAAATGGTACAAAACAAAAACGATTCAAAACCATTATTCTGGAATTATTTGGAAGTATTAATATAATATATTATGTTAAAAAATAAAATAATTGCCGTGGTACTGTTCGGTTATCAGGAATACAGCGGAAAACACATTTTGAAAATAGCCGATAAACTGGATTATTTGTTAGGTTAACCTAATGACGTTCACCCCGGTCCGGGAATAGTCTCAAAGGTACTTTATCTACAACCGGTCCTGCCCTCGGACCGATCAAGAACCTTTGTTTGGCTAGCTCGATACTATTCGGGGAGAGGGTGATCAACTAAAGTTCTTGATTGACACTTTTGGAATACACTTGATCGATATTATTTAACTTTATATTATTTAGAATCACTACCTAATAATAGGTAGACGTCAAGGTTATTAATTATCCAATTAACTTTTAGTTAGAATTTATTTTCGTAAATATTTACGTAAATGTCAAAGACAGCTGACCACCTGTCACTATTTTCAGATCAGATGTTTTCCGTAAAATACTTCGTAGATTATTTTCAAAATAAAACTCCTTGTGGTAATTCAGTTTAAATTATTTATTAAATTATTTGCAATAGTAAATTTATCTTCCTTTTATTTAATTGTTTATTAACAATTATACACTTTAATTTTAATTTCAAATAATTGCATAATTATTTTATAAAACTTATTTAAATTAATTATTAAATAAAGTTAATTAATTATAATTCTCTTATATTTAATTTATGTACGATCACACCTTATAACTATGAGTCGCCGACCGTAAACTTTGAAGAGCTATGCTCAAAAAAAAAAAAATATTTATCGCGGAAATAACTTCGCGAACGATGACGCGTCGCAGTATTATTCACGTTATCAACTGACAGCCCGAACACGTGTCGGCTGCGATGACGTATCAACTCGTGACGCGTCGGGAATAATCTTCGCGAACGAATTACTTCGCGAAAATAATTAAAACTATGTGAATTTGGTGCACCCTCGGGCACAACCTCACGGTGATATGAGAAGATCGACTACTAACGGTACATAAAATACAGGCCGTTATATAGATTCACAGCGGGAAAAACCCGAGATTTTGACGTCATTCGAAATATGGACCAATGGGAGATCGTTCTACCTCCTCCACAGAGCTAATGGCCAAAGTTTTGGACCAATCACAGAAAAGTCGTTTATTTCCCGGCTTTTCCGGAAAATTATGAACATTCAATAGAATAAAAATATATAATTAATTAATACCTATAGGCGGTACAAGTTTGATAACAATCGTGAAAGTCCTTATAGGGCTTTTGGCACAAATTGTCCAAATATCTGTTAGTTCATTTATCGAGCTAACGGAAAAGAAAAATGAAAATATTTTCGCTAAAAATAATACGTAACAGAGGCGTGAATCATTAAGACTACCGACTGGCTACGTATTTGCAAAGAGAATGGCAGAAAAACAAACTTGTCCGTTTCTTTTATGCAGAACTTTTGCGGGCTAATTATGGATGATCGGAAAGGGTTGCGGTTAAAATTTATTCAATTATATTTATAGAACACTTCAACTTAAAGGTATAACATTAGTTTCAATCAAATTTTCTATGACAAGCTTTCATTTATTAAGTTTGAAAATTACCTACTTTGGGTAATTTAATATTGATCTGTTGAGGTTAATTGACAGATCTAAAGAATAATTTTTATTCGTAAATTAAGAGAGCAACTGAGTCCTTAGACTTACATTGTCAGAATTTCTATTTTCGAAATTCCTTCATTTAACTTTTACAAAAGTAGGTACTTAAATTGGTACCCTTTTTATTATAATTCAAAATATTAATTTGTTATTTAAATTAAGTGTGCGTAATCAGTACTTACAAAACGTAATCATTAGATTTTAAATACGACAATATTTGATATCATAATTTATTTATTTAAGTTATTTTACTTTGGCCGCGGTGAAAACATCGCGACTCAATTTAGAAAAAAATAAAATTTATTTTTATATAATTCAAAATCAGATTAAATACAAATGAACATTTATTTACAATGCTTAGCAAATGATATCCCATAAGTCGTTTACAATTTATTATCTATTTTTAACCTTAATCCTATACATTTCAATTACTTACATTTCACCTTATAAGACCATTTGGTCCCCTTGAAAGAGAATTCATCCGTAGTTCATTCTGAGGGGCTATAAGTCACTCAGACTGCACTACGGGACTCAATACACAATAACTATAGCTTTGTTTAGAGATTAGGCACGTACTTTGCAAGTAAAATCGACATTCACGGTCGGATCGAAAAGTTGTGACGTCACTAATTTATTAAGGAAAAATGCCGGCTGAGGGCCTACATTTTGGGGCCGTGTCAAACGTCCCTACTTCAAAGAGTCACAACTGTGAGTGTCCGATCTCGATAACGTCCGTCCCACCTCTAAACTTCACCATATATAAAGCAGTTAAAAGCAGTTAGTATAAATTTCTATAATGAAGTACACACTACAAATGGGTGGATGCACATAGATCGCTTTATTTATATTTATTTATAGTCGACCCAGCATCGAGTCTTAAAAGAAAGTAATAAAATTTTGATACAAAACAAAATTTGATTTTATATATTTCATTTCTTCAAATGGAAAGCTGCATAACGCGAAGCTGTCTTCGTCATCAGAGAGGAAGTACAACCGGCCTCTTCGTTGTAAGCTGCACTCTCCTTGCTAAGGAACAATCATAGTATCCTAACATTTCAAAGGGGTAACTGCCCCATAAACCATCAATAACTAATAAAACTTTCGCTTAGTAAACTTAATTATTTTTCCATTTAATATTTAAGAACAACAGAGCTTAACGCGAAGACTGTTAAACCTCCCCTTCGTGAGCGTTTACGTAGGATAAGAAGACCAGAGGGGTCCCCTTCCCCACGCTCCACGATCTTTATGACAAATTATTAACGTAGTATTCATTTCTTCATCCTCCTCCTTTTTATCCTTATACGCAGCTCCGAATACTAATGAGGACTTAGCGTGGAAGTAAACGTACTTCCCCATGCCGTCATTTAGCAACACTTTCTTCATTTCGCAGCTCCGAATACTAATGTGGACTTAGCGTGGAAGCAAACGCTTCCCCAAGCCATCATTTAGCAACACTTTCTTCATTTCGCAGCTCCGAATACTAATGAGGACTTAGCGTGGAAGTAAACGTTCTTCCCCACGCCGTCATTTAGCAACACTTTCTTTATTCCGCAAGCTCCGGAGGAAGAGACCGACCCATGCGTCTCCTTCCCGTCCGACCTGCACGTAGATATCTCCTCTGAGGGGGCCTCGTCTTGATGGGGGCGTTTCGTAAAACTGCGTCCAACGCATCTTGCCTCTCTCTAAGGGTCATTGGTCCTATTTTAACCATATATCCACAACGTTTCACTTAGGGGGCGCTGTTAAGGTGGAGGAGCCCTTGGCTGCGACTGCAACACCCTACCTCTCACTAAGACCCTTTCTCCCTTCTACTATTTTAACGGTGAATTAGTTAAATTTCTTTTACTCAAGCACATCCAGGTACATCCAAAGTATACCGGTAAGATTTCCGCGAGTCCGTCTCCGTACCGCTTACTGGCACTGTTGACGTCGGTGGTTCCGAAATTCGTTCCGCCATCGACGCGGTTCGTTCCAGTTGCTGGTACTTCCTCTCGTTCGCAGGTTTCACCGATATGACTGGAAACCTCTCAGTATGTGGTGTTAGAGTGATAACTAAATTGTTCACCCATCCATCTTCATTCTCCGCTCCTTCATGAGCTTCTTCATCTCGCAGCTCCGAATACTAGTAGGGACTTAGCGCAGAAGTAAACGTACTTCTCCATGCCGCCACTAGTAACTCTTTCTTCGTTTCGCTTAAACTTCTTCTTCCAGCTACACGTTCATATAACCACTCCGAACTTCACATAAAACATACATATTTCACAGTAATCCTGTTTACCGATCACTTATTACTTAAACGTCAATTACATTCAGTATATTATTCACACAATACGAATATAACATACTACACTATTAATATTTGAAACACTTAATTAACACTATTATTAATGACCTCACTAAATTATATTTCTTATAATGAATTATATTTATATTGCACACAATTGCAGTAGTTGGCAATAGCTCGTCGCCCGATACATCCAAAGTACTACCTACAATTGTCCACACAATCTTACTACTCTATTTTTGACGGTCTCTAGTCGTTACAGCTGGTAGTGTCTTTTGACACGCCGAAAGTTACTATCCCCGACTACACCTGCCCCTAAGATCTAAAATATTTACAAGCCAAGAAAATCCGTAGAATCGTTTGTTTTTGTTTTGAGCTGGTTTTCACACCGACTCTCCCTGCATAAGAGGGTAGTAAGTTATGGTCAATCGTCATTACACCTCATAACTTTTATCTTATAACTAACTTATATAGTATGGTCTCACCACTACTATTAACTCAATAACATGTTATACTAAATAATGTTATTACTAGCTAACCTACTATTACGAACTAACTTATTAATGGGCTTACACCTACTTGATTACTTGCTGAGGTAGTGATCCAGTCACTTACCTTTCAGCAACGCTCCTTTAGTTCCTTAGACTAATCTTAACGAAGGCATTTACATTGATGCAATTTGGAGACGACTCAGCATCCAAATTACATAATTTATTTAATTAATCAAGTAGATCGCCAAATTATCGAACACATACATCTCGTAGGACGTTATCTAATATATTTAAGTTTAATATACTATCGCTTCTACAATAGCTCTTCATATAATCATTTAAATGATCATTAATCGGTTTCGCACCGACTTCCCCCTCATTATAGGGCAATAGATTTCTAGCGACAGAAATCACATCCAATAATTTCCTCCGATATTTAATTTTACGATATAACCTATCAATGGTATTAAAATTAATAATCACTTTATCTCTAATATAATTAACACACTTTATTCTAAACTTATTTAATTTCACCTTAAGCCTATTCAATCTCTTCTTGTGGTTATACTCCTCGAGGTATACCACGACGTCCTCTTTAATTTGATTTTTGTCAAGTCGTCCAACGACTTTAACAATGGTTTTATTAGATTTCAAAGAGATCTCGTTTTTCCCTTTAATCTGCCTAGGGCCGACCTCCTCTGGGTCAACAGCTAGCACAGGAGCCAAATGCTCGATAGAACTCTCAGGTTCAAATTCCAACTCATGATCCATTTCCTGTTCACGTTTATTAAAGTTATCAACATTATAATCTTCAGGACCGCTTTTTGGCCCGACCTCTTCAGGGCCAGTCACCATCCTTGAATTTAAACACTTCAGAAAACCATTGAAGTTCAAATTCGACGCGGGCTTTACTTCCCGTTTACATACGCCAATACTATTATTAGCATTATTTAAATCAACATTAAATTTATTAATGGAGTTAGTATTCATATTCAAATTAGCAAGAGCATAAGGATTAATTAAATGGTTAGTGGATGCACAATGTCTGTCACTAGATTCAGTGATATTACTGGCACCTACCTTTAATGAAGTTCTCGGCTCTGCAAGGGCGGCTTCCACACAACTGGAACTACCGAAGGCACAGGTAACTACCTTTCGAAGTTTATTTTTATAAACCTTTAACTTTGGTTTTGTTAACATACATATTAAATAATTCAATTGGGAGCTTATCCCTAATAAAACTTGTTTTGTGGCTAATTCGGCTGCCGGTTGCTTAATTTGAGATGTCGTATGGTGTAAGGGATTTGTTTTATTTTTACCTTTAGAATGAACAACTTTCTTATTACAAGAGGCAATTTTCAAGGCAAATTTTATACCTCGCAATTCTTCCCCTTTCACCTTACCACAATTAGAAGTTACTTTACTTTGCACAGATGGTGCATTAATCAATATCCCATTATTAATATTTACATTCGGTATTTCTACCGAATCATTGGTAGTTTCTACCACATTTTCATTACAATATTCTACCGGTCTTACGTTATCAATGCTCTTCTCAAGAGCGACAACACTATTAATAGCAGACTTATCAATGCCAGCTTCGGCTTTAAAATTAACATTAGTATTAAACGTCTTCACTGGAAGAGTGTTCATTTTAACTTTATTATTATCACTAAAATTTCTCGCCGGAAGAGCGTTCACATCACTTAAAACTAATTTTGAACGGCGCCAAAAGGGAGTCCGCATCGAAGCACTAGTAGCACCAGTAGTCGCTTGAAGAGAGTCCGCTGATTTCACACTAGTCTTCTTACCGGCGGTAAGCCGGCGTTCGCCATCAAAGAGTCGTCGACGAGACACCGGGGCCGCTGATCATCCTCACGTTCGGGGATTACCATTCCGTTGAGGGCGCTGTTGATTTGGACAATCTCTGTTGTCATGTGGTCCCGAACAATAGTGACATTTACGATTGTCACTGAATTGTCGGGCGCCTCCCGGCTGCATACCTCCACGTCCACCTCTAGCTCCATTAGCCGAACCACCACGTTGGTTCATATTATTACCCCCATATTGAGGTCTCCCTTGGGCAACATTTTGCGTCCTATTATTACTTCCATATTGAGGTCTCTCTTGCACAACATTTTGTGTTCTTTCAAAATGTTCTTCGGGTCTTTGTTCCACACGTGGCCTTCCTTGCCACCTATTCGGTTCAACGACCCTTCTGTCGTTATTCCTATAATTATTGTCGTATACTCTTTCATGATTACCCCAAGACGTCATTACTGGAGGTTGGGTTTGCTTCAAGGGATGTAACATGGAAGCTTTCTTCAAGAGTTCGGGCAACGTACGCCACGTCCCTTGATCGATCCGAAATTGATCTCTCCCCGTCAACAAATCGAAGAAAGTAGCAGCCAACGTCTCTGACTGCATTCCTGGCAAAAGAATTTCCGCCAATTCAGCTTTTTGTACTAAGAAGTAGTACGCCTCTTCATCTTGTCTCTGTGGCCTCTCCTGCAAATCTATCCTTTGACAACGTCTCCGAGTGGACGATTCGAAGTATGCTGTCAAAGCTAGACTAAATGATTTCCAGCTATCCGAAGGACTAATATTCCTTCCCCAGGCTTTGGCTTCACCTGTCAATTGTTTTATAGCTCTTTCTGTCCAATTTTCTCGTGGGTAATTAACCGCTTCAAAGTAATCCTGACAGTGTTTCAGAAAAACATCGGCACGTTGCCTTAAGTTTCCATCATATGTAGCGAAGAGTTCAGGTTTGAAACTGCAATGTACGTCCATCTTTTTATCCGGGGTCACCGTCGGGCGTCTTATATGTATGGCACTTTCGTCTGTGCGAGGGCTATCCTCTGAGAAAACTTGCGCGTTTTGCAAACCTTCTTCCAATACGAAGTCCTCTTCAACACTAGGACCAGGAATGGGGTTCGGCATTATTTCTTCGAATTCCTCCGTTCCTCGAAGTTAAAAGTAGCGAACACCCGACCGTAAATTCATAAAAAAATTCCAGCCTCCAATTGGCTTTTGTTTGGATCTTCTGTCTCAAACCGTTCGGCTGCAATCGTCGTTTGAACATATCATCCAGCTAAGTGATTTAACAGTTTTAATCTCTATATTAGTTAAAGACCGTCCGATCTTTGCCGCGCAAAGTCAACATGTTTATAGACCAGCTTACGAGTATCTTGCAGTATACGACGTCGCGGTAATCATAACCAACATTAGAGAAAAATTTTCAAAAGTCATAAAAAATTTTATTTTCGAAAATTTTTTTCTTGTTATCGACTATAGATACCTCCAGGTATATAGTTCAAAACTTAAATTTCGAAAATTTAAAAAAAATTCACAAATTTTTCAATTCCAAAAATTTTCGTAAAATATTCTTAATTTAAAAGTTTCTGAAATGGTGAATCATCATTTTCAGTTTTATTACTTTAAATCCACTTTCCGGGGTTCCGAACTGCCCCAATCATATTAATATATATTCTAGACATCCAACTAATGACTTTTTTCCATAAAAAGCGAAAATAAAAAAAACTTAGTAAAAACTAAATAAGTGTTTTTTCAATTTTTCTCATTCCATACCTCCCGGTATCATGTCTAGATACTATTTCTATATTTTTTTCTTAAAAATATTAAAATAAAATTTACTTAGTAATTTACTAAGTATAATTTTTATTAATTTTTCTTATCTAGTATCGTCAGGTATCATACCTAGACACTATTTCTTTACTTTATTTCCATAAAAGTAAAACTATATTTACTTAGTAATTACTATATATTTCATTTTCGATAATATTTTGATTTAATATTATCGCGCATATATTCCGATGTCGATTCAAGACTTGATAATAAGTTTTCACTGTTCATATTTCATGTTACTCACTCTTTTGTATACTGGGACAATTCCGATATTTCTGCGGGTTCGTTCGACTCCATATGACGTCGAAAAGTCCCGCGTTGCGGGCGCCAAGTTGACGTTCACCCCGGTCCGGGAATAGTCTCAAAGGTACTTTATCTACAACCGGTCCTGCCCTCGGACCGATCAAGAACCTTTGTTTGGATAGCTCGATACTATTCGGGGAGAGGGTGATCAACTAAAGTTCTTGATTGACACTTTTGGAATACACTTGATCGATATTATTTAACTTTATATTATTTAGAATCGCCACCTAATAATAGGTAGACGTCAAGGTTATTAATTATCCAATTAACTTTTAGTTTGAATTTATTTTCGTAAATATTTACGTAAATGTCAAAGACAGCTGACCACCTGTCACTATTTTCAGATCAGATGTTTTCCGTAAAATACTTCGTAGATTATTTTCAAAATAAAACTCCTTGTGGTAATTCAGTTTAAATTATTTATTAAATTATTTGCAATAGTAAATTTATCTTCCTTTTATTTATTTGTTTATTAACAATTATACACTTTAATTTTAATTTCAAATAATTGCATAATTATTTTATAAAAGTTATCAACTGACAGCCCGAACACGTGTCGGCTGCGATGACGTATCAACTCGTGACGCGTCGGGAATAATCTTCGCGAACGAATTACTTCGCGAAAATAATTAAAACTATGTGAATTTGGTGCACCCTCGGGCACAACCTCACGGTGATATGAGAAGATCGACTACTGACGGTACATAAAATACAGGCCGTTATATAGATTCACAGCGAGAAAAACCCGAGATTTTGACGTCATTCGAAATATGGACCAATGGGAGATCGTTCTACCTCCTCCACAGAGCTAATGGCCAAAGTTTTGGACCAATCACAGAAAAGTCGTTTATTTCCCGGCTTTTCCGGAAAATTATGAACATTCAATAGAATAAAAATATATAATTAATTAATACCTATAGGCGGTACAAGTTTGATAACAATCGTGAAAGTCCTTATAGGGCTTTTGGCACAAATTGTCCAAATATCTGTTAGTTCATTTATCGAGCTAACGGAAAAGAAAAATGAAAATATTTTCGCTAAAAATAATACGTAACAGAGGCGTGAATCATTAAGACTACCGACTGGCTACGTATTTGCAAAGAGAATGGCAGAAAAACAAACTTGTCCGTTTGTTTTATGCAAAACTTTTGCGGGCTAATTATGGATGATCGGAAAGGGTTGCGGTTGAAATTTATTCAATTACATTTATAGAACACTTCAACTTAAAGGTATAACATTAGTTTCAATCAAATTTTCTATGACAAGCCTTCATTTATTAAGTTTGAAAATTACCTACTTTGGGTAATTTAATATTGATCTGTTGAGGTTAATTGACAGATCTAAAGAATAATTTTTATTCGTAAATTAAGAGAGCAACCGAGTCCTTAGACTTACATTGTCAGAATTTCTATTTTCGAAATTCCTTCATTTAACTTTTACAAAAGTAGGTACTTAAATTGGTACCCTTTTTATTATAATTCGAAATATTAATTTGTTATTTAAATTAAGTGTGCGTAATCAGTACTTACAAAACTTAATCATTAGATTTTAAATACGACAATATTTGATATCATAATTTATTTATTTAAGTTATTTTACTTTGGCCGCGGTGAAAACATCGCGACTCAATTTAGAAAAAAATAAAATTTATTTTTATATAATTCAAAATCAGATTAAATACAAGTGAACATTTATTTACAATGTTTAGCAAATGATATCCCATAAGTCGTTTACAATTTATTATCTATTTTTAACCTTAATCCTATACATTTCAATTACTTACATTTCACCTTATAAGACCATTTGGTCCCCTTGAAAGAGAATTCATCCGTAGTTCATTCTGAGGGGCTATAAGTCACTCAGACTGCACTACGGGACTCAATACATAATAACTATAGCTTTGTTTAGAGATTAGGCACGTACTTTGCAAGTAAAATCGACATTCACGGTCGGATCGAAAAGTTGTGACGTCACTAATTTATTAAGGAAAAATGCCGGCTGAGGGCCTACATTTTGGGGCCGTGTCACTAACCTAACCTAACCTAAACTAACCTAAACTAACAAATAATCCAGTGTGTTTTCCCCTGTATTCCTGATAACCGAACAGTACTTCTTCTAATATAAAAGACGAATGTATCAATGCATAATTTGTCATTACCTTTTGTAAATAGCTAGTAAGTGCTTACTTGTATTGCCTTTCAACCTAAATAAATCTTATATCTAAAAAGTTCTTGCTATGTTTCGAAGTAAATCACCCGTAAAATCCTTTTTGAGTAGTTTATGTGACGGAACTACCCTCCTTTCGAGATTGATAAATATTATATTGTTCTTGATTGTTTTCAACCGAGCATACATAAATTAGTTATTTCACTTATTATGCTACGGATTGACTTTGTCAAGTTAATGGTTGAGATAATTTAAACAAGACCTGTGCTTTATTGTCTTTTCCGTAATCCGGGACATAACAGGTCGATAGTATTAATGTTATTAGTAATATTGATATTGTATATATCCGTCCAAGTTAGGTACGTAGGTAGGTATTAACGAAAAATCAAATAGGTAAGGTACACTTTAATATAAAATTTTCGGAAAATTTACAAGCTGGACGGTTACTAAAAGCATCGTTACACGCAACAGTTGGGAGATATCATGAGGGAGGGATGGTGGGGTTAATCTCTTTACACTACAGCTTTTATAGTGGGGTTGGATTTAGTAAGGGGCATAAATTTAACATAACAGGGGAAAAGTTTTTATTGGTGACTGATCATTTAATGCTCGTTACTAATTACTCCCAAATTACTATTTTTACTTTTGGTGTTTTTAACACTACATCACAGTGCAGGATCACAGAATTACTTTAAAAATCACATAGTATTGATGTTATATTATGAATTATTGTGATATAAAACCTTACCAGGAATCGAAATTGAAACTTATAGATATTGTTCCGACAACTCGATTGAGACCATTCAAGAGACAATCGAGATACTGGATAAGGCGCCATTCATACTGATATTTGTCTCGACACGTATATAGCTATAATAATTTATAACCGTCCATTATGTTGAAAGTCTCTCCCGCGTCCCAGTCCCGACTAGACCAGGCTCCCATAGACTTTTCGTATACATAATATGCGAAACGCATTCTGACAATTAATATGGGTTCTAGGGGTCACAAAGATATATAATGTCGATGTTGCTAGACGATATCAGTGGTCAATTTTTTTTAATTGAATTTTTAATATTTTTTTAAAACCCACCAAAAATTTCTTCAATAAAACCAAGAACGAATCACAGATCAATTGAAAATGCAATAATTGTACCATGCCATCGGCATTATTAACCATAATGCTAAAACTAATGTCATATGCATATACGTAGTAAAAAAGGGAATGGGACGACTGGCCTCCGGGCAATTGGACGCTGCACTGTCGTAGACACGTCGCTAGCCTACTATTGGTTTGTGACACAGACCAATTCAAATAACTTCAATAATTAGCGGGAAACGAGCATTACATGTACACATGCTTACTACTGCGATTGCGTTTGGTTTAGAATCAAACTTTCTGTTGGGATGTTATTATATTCAGCTATATATCTTATAAATAGTGATTTTACATGGCACTTATACACCGTAAAGCTTTATTTTACGTTTTTGTTATGTTCCATATCCACAAAATGCACAATGTTTTTCGTTTTTGTGGATATGGAACAAATTATGGATATGGAACAAACCAAGATAATATTTTTTCCTATTTTTGTATTAGAACGCGCGTAATATTTCATTGTTACTGTGTTTTCGTCAATAATAATAAATACAATATAGGTCATTATATTTATCATTTAATGCGATAAATAAAATTGTTACAATAAAAACATTAAAATAATCTTGGTATGTAAGTAAAGATTGAAAAAAGACATAATATAAATTTGTAATAATAATACAATATCATCGAAAAAAATAAGAAATATAAAGGGAAATAAGGCAATTGAACGAATTATACAAAGGTTTCCAGAAAAAAAATTGTCATTAATTATTGCTTACAGTGCAAATAGTGCTTTGAAAAAATCCTTATCATTTTGTGACTTAATGTTAACGATTTTCTTGTTTCCTGATGGAACATATTTTTTTTAAATAGGAATTTGAGGTACTTAAAATATTGCAATTACTATTGTGTATACGAAGTGGAAGCCATTTTTTTTTCTAGAGCTACTGGAAGGGGTAATTATATTACGACGAATCAAATTAATTTCAATGAAGTGACCATTGAAATCCTTTCGCCATATCACATTGGACAGAAGAGATCGTTTTTCGTATTGTAAATGCTTTAGTTTTGTGAATTGAATATTGTTAAAAGCATAAGAGGCTGCAATGACTTGGTAGTCGAAAAAATCTGCCTCAAACATCTGTAAAACTTAAAAAAACATTTTTTCTGATGAAATTTTCAATATATCTAAGTACCTACCGAATCAATGAAAATGGAGAATAAACCTCCCAAATTCTTAGGAAACGTTTAATTACGCTATGAGCAGTATCTAACTTTCGTAATGTTCCATGCCCAGGTTCAGAAAACTTTTGTTTAATTATGTTTTTACGGAATTTTTATTTTGAGGTACCCACACATTTATCCTATCACAAAATTATATACTTAATTATTTATTGTTGGAATGTCACGAATGATCTATGTTTTCACTTGCCAAAACATTTCCAGATCTGCCATTTAGGAATTCGTGCCAAATGCAATAATTGTATACAGTTTTATTTATATCGCAATAAGCTGTAAAATTAAAGACATTCAAAAAAATTTGATACGTTTGCCTTTGGAAGAGAAAAATCATATTTTCTAAATCAAATGTTATCAGAAATTCTAGGGAAGATGGAGAAAAATCCATTATTTACTTTAAAACTTATATTTATAATAATACAATACGAATCACAAACAAATTAAAGCCAGTCAAACGTTATGCATGACGTAACTAAAATAATGTAACTATGACTAAATAAACTGACGAATTTGCGTATTGTTTTGTTCTTTGTCCACATTCTTCCAGATAAAATGCGCGATGCCATTGGTCGAAAAGGATATGGAACAAACCAATACAACTTATAATATAGCGTAGAAAATTATTAGTATTGGTTTGTTCTATATCCGGATATGGAACAAACCAATCCAATCTTTTGTATTATTTTTATGGATTTGGAACAAAAATATACTTACAACTAGTTTATTTCAACATTTTTTGGTCTTTTTTCACTGGATATGTAACATAACAATGCTCAATGATCGTTTTACGTAAAAAAGTTTTTTTTGATAAAAGTGGTCTGTGTCACAAACCAATACTAAGCTAGCGACGTGTAGACTAGGTATTTTAATCAGTTTCTATCTACTACTTAGTAGTTTGAATTCATTTTACTCTTAAGGGGGGACATGCTCGTCGAAGGTCAAAATTGAGTTTTTATTGTATATTCAAACCATGATCCTGGACACTCCTTAAACGTTGTAGATGATCTATTTATATAATTTTGAAGCCTTATTATCCTTTATAGTTATTTTAAACATTTGATAACTGCATGAAGTATTTTTGTTACATAAAATAGTATTCTTTTAAACCTCTCGCTCTAATGTTTTAGAATATAGTCATATTTCGGTACATAACTGTGCAGTGGTGTTAAGATTTTTTACATTTATTAATTTTTAAACGCATTTATAAAACCATTAGCATAATTTATTACGAGATAATTTTTGTAAAATATTCACGATAAAAAATTATATTGATAATCTCTGTGATCCCAAATTTGACAAGAATTAGGCATTTTATTATTCAAAAAATCGGCAAGATTAACACATTTCAAGATGATTCTAAAGATATTTATTATAAGCTATATTTTTGACCATTCAAGTGTGATAAACATCTTATGAATAATGATTGCTTTATAATAATTATTGACCTAAGAATAAGGTAGTGTTTTTTTGAAATACGCCATTTCTTTTGTCATTCCCTAGTGGTTTAGCTACAACATACGGCCGTAGCCATAAATTGACAAACTATAATTGAAGTAGGGAGTAAAATGATATTGACGCGCGTGTTTGAACATGTACCGTTTAAAAAAAAATAAAAAAAAATTCGGTTAGGTACATGTTCAAACACGCGCGTTAACATAATTTTACTCCCTACTTTAATTATAGTTTGTCATTTTATGGCTACGGCCGTATGTTGTAGCTTAACAACTAGGGAATGACAAAAGAAATGGCGTATTTCAAAAAAACACTACCTTATTCTTAGGTCAATAATTATTATAAAGCAATCATTATTCATAAGATGTTTATCACACTTGAATGGTCAAAAACATAGCTTATAATAAATATCTTTATAATCATCTTGAAATGTGTTAATCTTGCCGATTTTTTGAATAATAAAATGCCTAATTCTTGTCAAATTTGGGATCACAGAGATTATCAAAATAATTTTTTATCGTAAATATTTTACAAAAATTATCTCGTAATAAATTATACTAGTGGTTTTATAAATGCGTTTAAAAATTAATAAATGTAAAAAATCCTAACACCACTGCACAGTTCTGTACCGAAATATGACTATATTCTAAAACATTAGAGCGAGAGGTTTAAAAGAATACTATTTTATGTAACAAAAATACTTCATGCAGTCATCAAATGTTTAAAATAACTATAAAGAATAATAAGGCTTCAAAATTATATAAATAGATTATCTACAACGTTTAAGGAGTGTCCAGGATCATGGTTTGAAAATACAATAAAAACTCAATTTTGACCTTCGACGAGCATGTCCCCCCTTAACATAATGTATTCTTTATCGCGGATTGAGAATTACCATGCCTAAGGCTTTATATAAAATAAAAAACTCTTTTATCGTTGGAACTTAAACATATGCACGATTAAATCATTGTTTGCGTCTGCATATTTACATTCTTACTAACTATTAAATCATAATATAATCATTGAAGTATAAATAATAATATTGGATATTTTTTTAACGTACCTATAAGTACATAACGTCTATTTATTTTCGAATTCCGTGGCGTCCAGTTGTCTGGTGCCAAATCGTCCTAGACCCGTAAAAAACCCAATCACAATAGCACTTGTCCCGACCCAAATATTCCCCTGTTTAGCGACAGGCAAAACATCGAGGGTGTCGATGGCTTTAAATGCCTGGGGGGCATTGATGAAATTGCTGGGGGCGCATATTATGGGGGATGGTACATTGCAAAGAGAGATCGCTATCAGTGTTGCCAACTATCATTCACAAAAATATGCCAGATAGGCTAAAAAAATAAGCTTTATGGTAGAAAAAAAATCCCAGATTTTTTCAAAATTGAAAAAGTGCCTAAAAACTAGCATTTCAAAAAAATATGTCATAATTATTAACATAGTTTTTGCAAAAATAACGATTAAAAAATAATTTTATATTTTACAGCTAATAAAACAGGACATAAAACATATACTTAATATAATGAGTACAACGTAGCATAGCACACACACCTGATGCACACACGTACTCTCTCGCTCTGTCTGCCAAAGTTGGAACAGCACAAAGGGACACACACTCGCATTGAACACATTGAGCATATCGACAGTAATACTGACAGGTGGCACTACCACCAGGTAGTTGTTTTTTAATAAGATAAGTATGAGGTTCAAAAGGCATGGTGATTTTCAAGCAAATCTGATAAAATATTCTAGCTATGAGAAATTTTATACTGTTTGTGGTGTCAAAAACCACTAGATTTAACGCCATACGCCACGCTAAATGTGAATTTATTTTGCAAGCTGGACGCATACTCAAAAATGTTAGATCTTCCAAGAAAAACGCTATTACAAAGCCTGCAATCTGAGACGATTTATTGATTCTAATACAAATCTAATAATATAAAAAAAGAAAAGAATAATAAACTAACAATATAAAAAAAACCTTATTAATAAATATGAAGTAGCTAAATGATCCTATCTTACTATTTCATATTATTTTATGATTACGTTTTACAATTTTCTATCGTTTGTATGTTTATATGAGGGGCTAATCGGCTGTTACAGACAGTGAACTCAGATTTATTAATCTGTTCTGTGGTTACGGGTATTGACGGGAAGTTAATACGACGGGAGTGTTAAATAAAGCGTTAATGTACTTTGTTTAGGTCCGGAGTATTTTCCGGGATATAATTATTTTTCTATTACCGTCTTTTCAGCTCATTCGTTGAACTTTGTGTACTTTTTTATGATTTAATATATTTTTTCCATTTTACACTGTGTTGGTTTACAATCAGTATATTGCGATGAAAGTTTTTTTGTGCACGGTACACCAATTTCTCTGTTATAGTAAATCGAAAAGCAAAAACACACGGTGGGCCTCGAACCAATAACCTTTCGGTTGACAGCCAATCGCGCTACCGTATTCACCGTACCATGTCTAATTAAAAAAATATTAAAATACACAAATCTACTAGGTGGGTAGGTACGATAGAGGTATTAAAGTAGGTACCTACTTGAGAAGGATGAAGAACAGTATGACAGCTAGTAAAGTAAGTAAAGTCATGTCAAAGTAGAATACAGTAGGTAGAATAATAGGTATATAGAATAATGTAAAAACATTTTTATAGGTAAGTGTAAGTAGGTATTTAATTTTATATTATTGTTAATAAAAAAAATGGTTTTTTAGGGGTTCTTTGACAATAACCTACTTCAATTATTTGTCATTTATATACTTAAATAAATGTATAAATCATAATATTGTATAACTGTTTATGTATAAATTTCTTTATAGGTATAAGTAATAAATAACTTTAGTAGGATGTTTCAAAAAACACTTATGTAAAATATTTCAATTGTGAGTTAGGATAGTTCTGCATTCAGGTAACGAAATGTTCTTATCTACTTTATACATTCTCAGACATAATATTTCTCTTACAGAAAAATCATCTTGAAAATAGTGAACACACACAAATCACAATTATTAATACATGCATTATAGTCTAGTCTACTCTAGACTCTAGGACCTAGATCTAGGCTAGATGTAAGTCAAACGTAATTTTGCTAACCCATGTATAAACATTGATTATATACTTACTGATTATTGACAGTTAGGTTGCAATATTGCTTCTGTAAATGGAGGTATGGTAAATCGTTTTACAGAGGCACCATGGGTACGGCAAATGCGGCTTGCAGTTGTAGTGGTATTGTTTGCTAGCATTGAAACAGGCATTGTCGCAAGCAATTCAATACACGTGCGAATCGCCTATGGTGTCACTGTAGAATGATTTACTTACCTATAAGTTTGTAGACGTTTGGATTTGTTATCAGCCCTTCACTCAAAGGTCAGATAAACCAGGGAGGGTGTACAATTTGACCCCTCTTCGGTGTGTGTATGCAATTTATAATAGTTTATTATTTTAATATACCTAATATATATATTTTTTAATAATACAATAATGATAAATTGGTATCCTGAAAGTAACAACATTATCTGCCATCATCGCCGATGAGAACAATAATAACATTAAATAATAATCATTATCGATCCATTCCACTGGAACTAAATGTCTAAAAGTTTTAACCCTTTATTTTGTATTTAGTTGTTACATTATATTCATCTAAGGAAAATAAATTACAAATTAAGCTCAGTCAGTCATTATTTTTTGTACTGTCTAACTTCAAATTTTAAACAGAGACAACTGTCACTATTTCTCTCTCACTTATTCCAGTGGAACTCGATACCCGTCTACGTAAATGCCAGTTTCATAAATTATATTAGCCAGTTAATTGGGAGTTAAGATGGTTTTGGTAAAATTGCTTCGATAATGTTATATATTCATTGTGCATACATACATATTGGGGCCGCTCGTGTAGACTTTACTACCATGTTGAGAAGACGTTAATATGACACCCGGATTATCATTTGTATATTGCTATTTATATTTGAAACTATTGAAATAAAAATAAGTGAAGCTAGCGAAAGCTTTAACGTGACAACCTCCTCTTTTATTTTTTCTCATTATCCCCCGCCTTTTTTATGTTTTCACTGCATTGTTCAATAATTTACACGGAT
Organism: Rhyacophila brunnea; assembly: GCF_057557595.1. Classification (NCBI taxonomy): domain Eukaryota; kingdom Metazoa; phylum Arthropoda; class Insecta; order Trichoptera; family Rhyacophilidae; genus Rhyacophila; species Rhyacophila brunnea. Next base: position 1,522,827 of record NW_028233361.1, read on the forward strand.
GTGTTGTCAAATAACATTAATTAGATTTCTATTTCCCAAATTTTCTAGTAATTAAATCTAACCCGTAAACTGAGAATGTATGAAAATCCCTCATGAATAGTTTTTCTATTTATGCTGCAATTAGATTAACATTTCATCGGATTGATCCTGAGTTCAATTCTGAACTTGGAGAAACAATTCAGATCCAAGATAAATGTGTTTAATGGTTAATGGTTGTGTCCTCAGACCCTCTCCTTTTACCTTGCTAATGAGCTCAGTGTATGGCTAACAACCGATCTTTAAAAAAATAGTAATACTTCATGATATTTAGAAATTGAAGTCAGAATATATTTGACTACACATTCAGTTTTTAGGTAAACTTTTCTTATTTGATAAGCCTATAAAATCAGAAATAATTGAATGATTTGAACTAAGCGAAAAGGTGTAAGAGTTAACACCCATGATTTCAAAAATTTATTTATAAAATTATGAAATTGGTTGAATACACAAGACTTGTCTTAATTTTTTTTCGATGAGATAATGTGTGAAATAGTCCATTTCTGAGAATAATGTCAATTCAAAGAATTAAATTTATTTTAAGAAGAATTATGAATATTTAAGCTTTATTAATATTGTCGATTTTTCCTACTATTATTTACTATGAAAGATGTTTCAGTGTAGTGCACTTCATAAAAAACAAATATCGAAGCCAGTTGACAGATGTAAACTTAAAAGAAACCATACGGCTCGCATTGGAAAAAAGGAGTAGGTATTGAGGAATTTCCATTTGCGTTATTTTTAAATAAATAGATATATTATACTAAAATATTCAAATGTCTTTTATTAAATGGTCTTGATTTAAGTTGCCTCATCTCCACCCAACATGTATATGCAGCCGCGGTTTGTGCACGGCCGCCTTCCATGACGCTATAAACGTGTCAGAATGAAAAGATTTTACTGCCACACTTCCCTTGTCCCGAAGCGATGCTGCACGAGACTGACGGAGTAACCATGCACCTTAGTGCTTAAAGAAAGAGTCTATAAATAATATAATCATTTTTTTAGTAAATAAAAATTACGAGTAGCTTTAATTTTTTCAATCAAAACGAAAGTGAAATTTGGTGCAGCCATCAGACGTTTCCATAGAACTGTCAATGTTAATTGTGCGGCCACAGTTAAATTTCACGTGATAACCACTGCTGTATACCGATGGCCGCGTGGCTAAACATCGGTCTACAACGTCATGGGTCCCGGGTTCGAATCCTAGGTCTGGAAAGTACACATATTGTTTTTCAATTTGTGTATGAGTGTGTATGGACCTAATAGGTTTAGCAAGCGGCTGACATCCATTTCTCGTAAAAACAAAATCTGTTAATACAAACCTTCACTCTGTCGAGGCCCATATAATCTTATTAGGATCGGACTTGGTCGAGAGAGATAGAGCGATTATGGACAATAGTAGATAATATAATATTGTTAATTTCTATGAATTTTACAATTAGGTAATATCATTTAAAAATTACCAGACTTCATATCATTATTGTATATTGTTTACTCTGATTTTTGATTTAATAATCATCATATTATAATAATCACTATAAATCACAAATAAATCACTTAGTCTGTAGAGTCTGTAGAATATGTATGAAGCCAAAATAGTTATTGACCAAAAGTTTATATTTTATACTGTTCTTTAAATTTACCGGAATTTCCGCAGTATTCAACATAATTGTGATTTGTATAGAAACAATAAATTACTATTATTTAGTGAATAATCAATATAATATCACTCGTTTTCCAAGAGAACTGTATGAAAAAAGTCATAATCATGATGTGTATTGACCATCCCTTTCTATTATATCTCCCCACCGATTTCAATATGCCCTTTGTATAATTATTCCCCTTGATCTTTATCGGCACCCCAAAAATATTTGAATGGTTTTGACTAAAGGGTTACCTGTACCTACCCATTGTTGAAGATTTAATAAGCCTCAACTTATATACCTACACATCTATCGATATTACCAGTGACGTCCCGTGGGGGTAGGCAGATTAAGTGTCGCTTGGGGGCGGCAGATACCCAAGGGGCGGCAAATCGAGGAGAATCACTAGGTATATAATAGAAATAACTACCTAAACTTGGTAAAAACGGAAATGTCTTTCCATTAAAAAATTCAGCTCACTCCTCACTGGTTGTTTTAACAGGATTTTTTGTCGGGTTCGCGATGTCTAGTTTACTTCCGTTGTCTTTGGATGTCACGTTCTTGGTGAACAGCAATGACACGTCTATACATAATTTAAAATTTATCCAAATATGTTTGCCAGTGACTCTCATGTTTTGGAAGTTGTCAGGTGTATTTTTAAATGTACCTATCTGAAACCGTAGACTCGCAATATTGTCTATTGAAGCAGAGATAGCATTTAAATTAGATTTAGTTGTATATATATTGTTAGTAATGTATCCATACAACACATTTCTTAAATATTGGAGTTATGAAAGGATGATATAAAGTACAGTATAAAAAATGTAGCGGCATTTTGTCACTGCCTAGGGGCGGCATTTTGTCTAGGGACGTCACTGGATATTACTACATGTCCTTGTACAGCTCAGTGTCACTAACATTACTAAAATCATATACTTACATAATTTGAATACGCCACAGATAGTAATAATATGTACCTACTAGGAAAAAATTGACGTCCAGCGGGACTCGAGTCGGCATCCACTAGATTTGCGCCAATATGCTTAGAAATTGAGCCGTATTTTTCAACGGTTTTATCAGCGTTTTAACTAATACTATGATAACTAGTCATTAAACGTAGACTGATTTAATTATTAACCAAAAAACTACTAGTCCAATATAGATGAAATTCTTACAACATGTAGATACAATTATACGTATATTTTTTACATAATTGATAGGTACCCATACCAATATAGCTAATCATTAATACAAATTTTCAACGAAAATTCTACCCACTTAAAATAAGCATATTATAGCTGCGACGGAGTGGTGAGTGAGCCACGAATAAAAAAGAGGGTGTGAGGCAAGGTAGTAAAGGAGCACGTGTGTGCATCCAACCATTATTGATTGTCCGGGATTAGCTAAACTGTTAGGACGCATCCGCCAAGGTCAGACACACATTGTTCCCCTAATGTAAAATGGAGGGTGAAAATAACCGTACTAATTCTTAGCCATCATCATTTTCGTCGTCACGTCACATCGACGTCATTTTTTAACTGGTCGTTTGCAAGCTCTATGAGTTTAGACTTGTTACCCGACCAACGTCCAACATGTCATTTCATTCGAATACGTGTAAAAGAGTAGCGCCGCACAGGTGTCCCGCGTGAAACGGGTCTATGAATGTGTTATTGTATTGCCAGTCAGTAGTCATGTGACTTAATTATATTAGTCGAATCAGTCCATTTCTTCATTGTGTACGTTTTTCACCTTCATATGTTCGTATTTCACGTGGACGAAGTCGCGACCGATGGTTATGGAAAATAAACCATTTCCTGATTATATACAAAAAATATGTGTCTATAACGAAATATTAGATAAAATTTAAATCACGTTGGAGCAAAACCGGGTACGTAGTTCGGTTTTCTCTTATTTTTTACGCGAGTACACCAAAATTACTCTGATGTGGATGTGAATAAAAACATCTGGATTGACTGAATTCAATTAAACCCTGCCTAATCCAAGCTTTAGTACATAATAATTGTAAAAAATATTCGTTTATTTATAAAATATCTAAAATATGTATCTGAAATGATAATAATTATATAAGTATATATTAGATTCCTATTATATAGTATAAAAAATAATGATAATTCTTATATAATTTGAATGGATTATTTTTTTTACTTTTAATTTTTTCGCTGGATCCCTTCCAAAATGTCGATCTGATGATGATTTTTGACTTAATATTCTCAAAAATGATAGCAGTTAAATTATATTAAAAAGTTACGTTTTCAAATACCACAAATTTGTTTTATTGGTGTTTTTGTATCGATAGTTAACCACTATTAATTTGGATGAAACTACACAGTAATCATGAACTTCCAGAATATTTGATCTAAATGGGAAATCTATGGTCACCGTGTAAGATATTCTATTAACAGTATCTGAATAAACTGGTTTGATGATATCTGTTATACCGCGAAACCTTTCTTGTGTTTAAAAAACTTTGTTTCTCAGTTTTTTCTTTTGAAAGCATACGAGTTATCCTTATTACCTTTTTCTTTTATTATCTTTTATTCTGAAAGTAAGTTTGTAGCAAGAAATAGCTATCAATGTACATGTCTCAATATTGGAGGCCCAATGACAGTAGTTGTTAGTAATATAGGTGAAACAATCACAAACACCCAGGTTTTGAGAAAATCCCATAAAAATATTGTTACCTCACCGAGGATTGAACCCGTAGCCTCCAGTTGAAAAACTAGCCCCTGACGCATTTGACTACGAACTGCGAGTGATGCCGTTCAATATTACAATTAATCCTTAAATGATAATCCACTTGTATGATTATATTTTATAGGTAAGTATATCTTTTTAGTGTGTTTTATTATTCAAATAAAAAACCTGGATATTTGCTGTAAATCTGACCAAGGGGTCGCAGGTTATTTGGCTACTACAAAATGGGCTCACTACTAGTGCTAGTGTTACATATTATGATATCAAGTACCGACAACTCAATAAGCCGAAACACCAATTGAGAAACGCTGCTGTAGACTATCGCACGATAGACAGGGGGATGCAAACTACCCTGTCCTGTGGGGGCACTTCAGGTGTGGGGGGTATGGTAGTGGGTCCTGGCTTCCTCCCAAAGCTCTCTCCAGTCACCACTTATCGTTATCCCTATCAAAGGGGGCTGCTTTCCGCTTCGGACACGAGCATCTATACGACAGTACTGGCTAGCTTCATCATATTATTATCTCTCTACTTTAAATTTATAAACCTTTACCTACTTCATTTAATCTCCATCTAAGTACCTATATTTGATTGTAATACAATTGTCATATATCATGGCAAATTTCATCCGCCCTCTCCATCTATAATAATATAATATAAGTAGATGTACAGTATCGACCAACAATATGGGGGCGGCTCTACACAAAAAATATTGATATTTTTGACGGATTACGATATAAGTATAATATTATAATTTCATTTAGGCCGGATATGATTCAATACGCAGTGTACGGTTAGCTGTGTACTGTTTTTTTAAGAATAGGTATCATCATAACTAAGGCTTTCGTTTTATTTTCTATGTTCGTTATAACAAAAATAATCGTGACACCTGTTAGTAATTAATGTACCTAATACAATACCTTGACAACAGCCGATTGCCAATTAGTAACGCGATTTAGAAAGCGTTTCAGAGAGTATTTTATTAAAAACTGTTAATTAAATTTGTTGCAATTTGATATGATACCTATAGCTGAGTGAGTATAGCATAGTAAAGTTTTCTGCGCATATTAGCGCGATTCCCGAGTGACGCGAGTTCAAATCATGCCGGGAGTCATTTTTTTTTAAGATTTTTTCTCGAAGAAAAACATATTTCTATTTGTTTTTAAATAACTACCTAGTTTTATATTGGAGTGGGGCGGCAACCTTGCTCGTCGCGCACTTGCTCGGTAAGTATATACCACGCCTGTCTATAATCAGGCCAGGATAATCAGGCGATTTCCGATAGTATGATAGTGTTTGTTAGCTATTATTATACTTATTATACTTTAATTATTATACTATTGTACCCATAACGCAAAAAGATAACATGTTCGCAGTAAATGTAGATTTTCGATGAATACTGCGTTAAGAGGACGTTCTACAGAATTGGCCTTGAGAATTGAAAATATGATTTTTTAACATGTGGTCCATAATATCTGGTCTACTAGTTAATATAAAAAGGTCGTGTCAAAGTTGTTTGTGTTAATAAATTTGCTCTATGACTGATCCGACTCATATTTCACATTTATTTCATCAGGGCTGTCGAAGACATAAATCATATATATTTATAATTTTAAATTTTTATTTATAATATATATTACTTAAGTTTTGTGCATCTAATGCCGGGTCCACACTGGCAACAAGTTAATTTGCTGGCAACCTCGTTAGATTTTACGATAATTATGATGATTATCGTAAAATTTCTTAAGCAATTATGGTAAGTATCGTAAAATTTAATGAGGTTGCCAGCAACTTGTTGCCAGTGTGGAAATGGCTTAATATCCACTGTGGTTCACGTAGTGGCATGGACCTGGGGTTATCTAATTCAGGAAGTCAACACCCATGATAGAATTTTTCCAGTTTTGGTTGCATTATATTCCAAAACTCTTCTGTAAAAATCGTTTCCGAGTTTATAAATGGAAATTTCTCGGTGTACATAGTAAACAAACCTACGAATAAAAAAAGACAAAAAAGAACATGCTGATTCATCGCAGTAAAATCTGGTACTTAATCAAATTCGCCATTTTGAAAAGCGACGATTTTGCGTAAACAAATATCACGTGGTCTGTACGTGTGCGGCAAACTTCGAATTTGTTTGTAATTTTGTGCAAAGTGCGAATCTAATGTTTTCAAATAATTGATATGGATTAATTATACCATCGTATTATTTTCTCGAAATCATAAACATACTATAATAGTATTTGAGTATCAACCTATGTTCAATTTGAATTGGGTTATAATAATAATATACCCGTATATATATCAATAGTATGTTTGCTACAAAATCCACCCAAGTTATCAGTACGTACTTGCACAGGTTTGATTAAAAACTATGATGAAATTAACATTTTAAAAATATGAATGCTTAATATTATTTTGACAGCCCTGTTTTCTGATCGGCTTTACATCTCGCAGGTGTTCATTAAAAAATAATAATGTTTCTTGAAATATAATCTCCGATGATTAGTGATTTTTGCGAAAAGATCGATTTAAATTAACTTAGTTACGACGCCGAGGTCCTTTTTATACTGACTTATATTTGAACGTCGAGCTTCAGCGAATATTAATTAAGTAACGTGATACATCGCCAATCACCCGCCGCCACAGGGAACCGGGGGGTCTGCGGCGGCGGGTGATCGGCGGGTGGGTGAGCGGTGCGGGCGATGACTGCGGTCGCCACGGCGGTGGCTCGAATTCAAAGTGGCTGCAAGAAATAATAAAATCTTATCTAAAATCCTTAATGCAACAACACCACTTGTAATTGAAGAGGACAAAAACCTCAGCCGGATCTCCTCAAGATCCGGGCTAATGTCGCACACGTAAATTCTCCCAAATCTAAGAGATGAAGGGGATCTGCGCGTAATGCAGGGAGCCCCACAACCTAGGAATATCCAAAGTCAAGTCAAGTCAATACATTTTTTTTCCAATATTAAATTATCACAGTTTATCATATTGCGTTCGAAGTTTTGCACAGTTTCATGCACGGCCTGAATATATCGGGCCTTGGGATACAGTATCAGTGACGTTGACGGGTAGGCAGATTGAGCGTCGCTTGGGGGCGGCAGTTACTCAAAAGGCGGCAAATCGAGGTGAATCATTTCGTATATATATAGAAATAGGTAAGTACATAAACTTAGTAATAACTTAAATATCTCTCCATTAAAACAAATCAGCTCACTGATGGAAACAACATGTATTAATTAACATAAAAGGAACAGGACTGTATTTTTTGTCGTTTTTGCGATGTGTAAGAACACAGTATTGCCTACTAAGGTAAAAAATCCTGCTTTTGGGGAAAACATATTTATAAATTTAATTTTGTATGTTTTGGTGGTAAGTACAGTGATGCCAACCGTACTATTATTATAGTACAATACTATAATTTTAATTCTGCGAAAAATGTAAAATACTATAATTTTACGCCAAATATACCAAATTACTATAATTTTAAAATATTCAAGACGAAAAATGTTCCTGTACTATATATAAATCTTATATATTTTATGCCTTTGTACTATAATCAGCATAGAAAAAGATGGCAACACTAGGTAAGTATATATTTTGTTTGTACCTGTTGTATTTACACAACACATATATATTGAAGTTATGAAAGGATTATAAAAAACACTGCACAAAAAATGAGCGGCATTTTGTCTAGGGACGTCACTTGTACAGTGTAAACGTAGTAGTATACATACACTATATACAATATACATACTTATTCTGGGCTTTCGTAAGGTAAAATGCACAGAATAAGATAATAAATGCAATTGCAACGAAATGCTACCGGCTTAGAATATTTGCTAACTTTTAAGAGGCAACTGTCTGCAGCTTTTAAAGTTCTCTAGAAAAGCTGCGTTTTTTGCAATGTACCTAGTATATTCATGAATACACTTTAAATTTGTTTTTTTAATTATTTAATACAACTCCCAAAAAACAATGATCCTCTCACGCTACTTACTTAAGCAACAATACGGAAAACTAAAGCCATTTTTATTACAACGTTTTTTTTATCTCGTATTCTTATTTGTCCGGTACAAATCTTGCAATCGATTTTTAGCTTACTTCCCGACTAGCTAGACATTTGAAACTTTTAGATCAGAACACGATGCCAATGCATTTTTCTAATACTTTTAGCCATCTTTAAGTAGAATTGAATTCATTTTCAGTTAATTCTGTTTTGTATGAAAAGTTATTTCGACACCATTATTGGTTGCTAGGGGTCTGGGGTCCTAGCAACTAAATTATTAATATATGTCAAAATGACATTTCAGTAGGTACTTATTATTTTTCTATCAAGTACAAATTTTTTTGATCGTTTAAGTTAGTCAAGTCAAGTTTATATGATTCAACAGAAAATTTAAAAACGTTGTATATAAAAAGTTATTTTTATCTTGTAATTATTATGTCATAAGATATCCGTCCTTATTGTAATCTTATATATTACTATTTTACTAACACGCGCAATATATTCACATTTGATTAAATTTTTACTGAATATTTTTTTACTGAAACTAACGAATTTCGATCTATGTTTGTCATAATATACCTACGAATTCTACGCTCATTTGGCTATTGTTATGAGGTATATTTTCTTATATTCGATATTGTTTTCTAATTCGTATGGGTACGAATCTATCCTAGTGTTTACGTCTTTATGCATGCACCTACGTAGGTATTCCAGTAATTAACTTATTAGGATTTTCCCTATTACCATTGAATTGATCCAGGCTCCTTTTGTGCTTACAGGCGGACATAAATTAGCGTAAACAGTATCTACTGATAGTGGGGATGAGATGAATGGTCTTGCCAATCAAATCCTACATCTAACTACATAATCCGATCCGACATCACGATGTTACATGCGATATGCTAAACTTCCCTTCCCTCGTTAATTAATGAAGTTACAGCCTAACCATACTAATGCGTCGAAAATTGAATTATCTGTAGGATGCAATATGAAAGGATCAAAGTGCATGTATGTGGGAAGGGTGCTTTGTAATGAACATGCATGCGAAATTATATCAGAATAATTATTGCCGTGGCAGATAGGGTGGCATAATAATAATTCTGGCTACAATATAGTGAGATATTCAGTCACCCGGATAAAGCCTGACATGTAGGTAGGTACTTGGTACTTGTACACATACTCTATTCATGCATTGCCCTAATTTATTCATTTTTTCCTTTTATACAGACTGCAACATAATAATATCGACATTGGTAAGCCGAATAGACTTATTTGTGTGACAAATTGTAACTTTACAATATGAGAGCAATATTTTTAATTAGGATCTTCATCTTCATATATTTTTCACTAACTTTCCTACAAATTGTCAGTTGTTGCTTTGTCACGAAATTAAATCGTTGATACACTTTTGGGACACTGCAGATGACATTTTCAGCCAGTGGGTTTTTTTTATGTAGATGACGCAATCAATTCTTCTAAACATTTTCAAGGGGGGCTCGATATAGTTCAAACCAGTCACCGAATTATTCAAAAAATCTTTAATTAACTACTTCTTTTATTCAACGAACAATTCACAATATTTAAGAATGTACCATTCTAATTATTGAACATACATAATTTTGAAAAACACTTCTGAGAAAATATATTATAACCAATAGAAAAAATGATTTGAAAAAAGTAAGACACCCGGCAGGAATCGAACCTGCATCTCTTGGGTTTACGCCCCGTCCGCGCATTATTGCGCAACTCTTTAGCTAGAAGCAAACTTGAGAGAGGGTCTATCGTTTGGGCCCCGCATCAGTTGAAGTACGGCATTATGGTGGAGAAAGTCCAAAAGAAATTTTAAAACTCCTTTACATTCGGCTGTATGGATATTATCCGTGGTTCTATCCGACTGATTTTCTCTTAGGGATACTTACATACTGTAGCTTAAAATTTAGAAGGGATCTTTATTTCGCTACATATTTTTTCAGACTTATACATGGCGTAAAGGTGAACTCTGCCATTCTTGGTGGTGTGGGCTTGTGTGTCTCTGATAATTACCTTAGGAATCGAGGGCATCCATTGTTTGTTCTCCCACGGTGCAGAACTAACCTGCCATTAGTAATGCCAATTGGGAGGGCAGTAACCATGTTTAATGAAATCGCTTCGGATATTGAAATATTCCACTTACGTGAGGGTGAATTTAGGTGGACATTGTTTTATAACTTTTCAAGATAGGGTCTATCAAAATTCACTCTGTGTGCTTCCATCTACTTTTATTTTGTTACTTATTTTATTTATTTTCTTATTTTATTACTTATTCTCTGTATTTTTATTTTGAAAAATTATTAACACTTATTTTATATCATGTCGTGAACGCTTTGAATTTATAATTTGTTATGTTCATTGTATGTAAAATAAATAAATTTGATTTGATTTGAAGTAGGTAGGTACTATGAATGAAATATGAATATAAAAAATAAACCACTACCTACTATTATTATGTGTCATTATCACTATTGTCATCAACAATAATAATAATTACTTTTAGTTACATGATGTGCTTTTACGAAAGAGATAAATTTATATTTTTACTAGGCACGTTGGTACCTAGTTGGAAATTGCGTTTTTTTCTATTGTGGGGGGGGCTCAAAATCAGTCAGTGCCTTATAGCTCCAACTTCCTAAACCCGCCACTGTTTTAAGCTAACACAAAAAATATCTCATTTTCGCTAAAATATCCGCTAAAGTTGCTAGGTTTAGTAACCTCGGTAATAATTATATTATCTAAACATGTTATTTTTGTTAATTAAATGTTTTAAACTGCTATCATAGAAAGCGTCATATTTACCAATCAAGAGAGCATATCACTTTTGTCAATTTTGTCATTTTCTTTAATTACGTACTTTTCCAGGTACATTATCCATACACAGACACCCTATAATTTGAGTCTAGCGATTAACGCCAGGCTTGTAGTTATAACTAAGGGTTTCACCTTCGAGCTATTGCGGCCCGTCGCATCAACAAGTGGTTATGGAATGCGCATGGCTTAACATTCATAGGCAATTACTAGGATCGGTAGTGTTATCCACGCTGTCTTTGTCTTTTAAAATGCCGCATCGGAATATCAAAGCAAATATTAGATACCTCAGATATTCGCATAAATTTATGAGTACGTAGGTACCTACCACATGTCTTGCGTGTCGTAAAATGTGATCAGAATTGCCGCCAACCCGTTGAGAATGAAATTCCACAACCAAATCAACCGGGTCACGGTCATCAGTCATGAGGTTCTGACGAAGACTAAGAAGAAGAAATATTCCATTTACCTAAGTAATTTGTATTTTTTCCGTTTCTGGTTGGGTCCGGACCCGAAACCGTCACCTTTGTGTTTAGGGTTTTGGGTATAGGACATTAATTAATAGTAAAAAGGCAGGTACATACTTGAATGAAAGTACAAAAAATATTATCTTGTTTTTGTTGTTGGCAGTTTTTAATTGATAAATACAAGAGAAATTTAATTAGGTACAAAATAAATATGCAGCCGTACGAGTACTAACGATAACCTGTGAAATAAATACGTGTGAATAAAGAGTAGAGAAGACAATTAATAGACTTTGCGTCAATTACATTCGTTAATGTTAATCCGTTCTGACAAATTCGATTCCCCTCACTATTAGAGACTTCCCGCCCCTAGCTTAGAGTAATCAAAGTCACCGAGTGGATGATATGACTCTATCGCTATCGATATGATATAATATCTCGTACGGTCGTACCTGCAATGATATTATATAGATTACAAGCTGACCCGGCAAACGTTGTTCTGCCATATAAATTATTTCTAGTGAATATTTTAGTTGTTAAATAAAAATTAACGAATGTATCGTAAGTGTGTGGGGATGGGATCTATGACAGAAAGAGGAATAGAGCGCTGTAGACGATGACCGCCGATAAAAACAAAAAAACATCAACCATTCATTTTCTCAATTCAAAATGAGTAATGATGTTCATAATGAATGAATTACCTGTGACAGGATCTCGTTGTTTAATGTTTATGCAATATCCGTCTTGTCCCTTCCAGAAAATTAGCGGATATTGGAGAGCGTCCTATGAACGGTGTGTGTCAGCGATGAACTCCAGATTATTGTTTCTTCTTCGAATCACGATTTCTCACGTCGATGTGCGGTCGCCAACCATGATTCCAGCAATGTCGTCAACAACAGTCGCATTGAATCGACGTACGTGCTTTCCAGCTGGTGTTTTATCAGGATTGATGACAATAGCGTGATTGTCACTTTGCAATTCGTGCATGTGTGCTTTGAAAAATTTCAATAATTCATTGTGCTCATTCAACAGGGCGTCCAGTTTGCCGACGATGCGCCTGGCATTAGGCAAATTGAGGCTATTGTAGCCGCAACGTGCATCCACATGATTGATGTCCTCACGGCCGCGCCCATGAAGTAGATTTGTAAAAATGTATGTGGTTCGTTTGGCATTGGCAGCAATGAGCCTACTTTTTGGTATACTTGGCCTTTGATTTTGAACGTAGAATGGAATTGTTGACCATTTGCCGCAGTATTGTGAACTATTTCTGTTGCTCCGGACGAAGTCATTTGGAAGCATGAATTGAATGTGCGAATGGACTTCAGGAACAGGTTTGAATCTGGAACCGTGCCGATGAGCAAGCCGTTCAATGGTTCTGGTGGTATCTCAATTTCTGGTAGTTGCACTTTTCCTGATGCGCAACACATCCCGGCTGACTCATGTTTGAATTTGAGCGCATGACAATGGAGACATTCTTTGTCCATAGCACCAATCAGCACTTTCGGATGAGCGGAATATTCAATATCTGGCTCGTACTCGAATGCGAAACGAAGGAACGAAGCGGATGTAAATGTTCGATGTACTTGTTGGCGTTGTCGGTCATTTGCTCTGCGTGTGTTAACTACGAACCGGCGCGCTTAGCTCCGTTTCAATTGTCGTTGTTGATTTTGTTCAGCTCGTGACTCTTGTGATTGAGATGCATGCAATTGCGACATGCTTACACGCACGTTTTTGTTATCTTGTTGGATTTGTTCGTCTGTTTTTTATGCTCTAATATTTCGCATGTTTGTTGCTTTATTCGTTCGACGGCACAAATGGCCCCCCTTGCGTCTTGCTGGCATTGTGCACTGTAATACACGCACATACAAATAGATAAATTAAAATAAATCGTACAAAATGTTGCACGCACTGCGTTGTGATATGCCGAATGAAATGTCAAAATGACGCGACGCTTCTCTTAAATTCTTCTTGGACGTAGCGCCATCTGTCATTCAACAACATAAATAATTTCGTTCTGTTGAAAATACGAACGACGGTTAAATTTGTTCATACAAAAATAATAAAATCGCGATTAAAAAATGGTAGGGTGGGGGTAGGAGAGTGAAAATTTGAGGTTATAGGTATTTTTTTATGCCAAATATTAAAAAAATACATAAAAAAAAATGTCAAAAAAATAAAAGAAAATTTTTCTGGATAGAGATACCCTAATCACCTAGCGGTATGAAATATACTTGTTGACCTATTCTCATACCTAATAAATATACATAAAAAAATTCATAAAAATCGGTCGAGCCATTTCAGAGGAGTTCGACCACAAACATCGTGACACGAGATTTTTATATATATAGAGATAGATCATTTCAAATTATGCTTTCACTAACTTCTTTAATAAGAATTGATTATTAGGAACAATATTGAAAATTAAATTTTCCCTACCAACAAAAATATTGTTTTCAGAATTAATCTTGCTGACGAATTCAGAACAATGAAAAATGCCTCACTTTGCACCCTCGATATTGAAGTATTTACCCATAATTATAATAATAATCACTTCAAACGTCTGAAATTTTGTTTAGGTGGTAGGGGTAGGAGGGTGGAAAATAATGCGTTGCATGTAGACAGGGACGAAGGTATTTTAGTGTACGGCGTAGTAACGAAAAATGACGACAAGTTGCGTATTAACCTTTTAAAAAATATCAGGCAGGCAAATAAATTCAACTATTTTGTTATACAAAAAAATTAATTGATATAATGAAGCCTGTCGATTGCCTCTTGAATACCTTCAATTAAGTTGTCGAAGGCTGAGTAGTATAATGCCTCAGTAAATAATGTCGCAGCTATTTGATCACATTATTTTTATGACGGTTAATGACTTTGCCACGGAATCTAACCCATAATCCATCAGAGACTTCCATTATATAAACCAGGTTACGATCGGTGAAGATAGCTTAACACTACAGATTTTATAATTTGATGGCATTATGACATCGGTATAAATCCATTATTTTTGGGTGGAATTATTGTTTACTAAAATTTCGTGTTTGAAATATATTTTTAATAAACGTAATCGTTCAATAATACCTTAGCATTGAGTACTTTGCCACTGGTGACACGTTAGACACGTATGAATGTTCAAGTAATCGAGGGAAAACATTGTGACGTACGACCTAGGCTTCGGTGGCTTGATCTAATATATAACTAAAAACCGATTCGATTACATTAATCTTCCCCCTAAATCTAACACGTAAATTTAATATAAAATTAGTGAATCTACTTCAATTTTTATTTCACAATATTCCGATTCATAATATTTTTTTTAAATTAAAATGCATTTATTTTAGATAGCTCCTTATTATTACTTATTTCAATGTGTTTGCCACGTCATATGAAAAAAAGTATTGATATTTTACAATATTGTGGCGTGGCTAGAAGAAAACGTACAAAATCATAAATAAAGTAGGTACCTACATGGAATAACACGAATGAGTCAACAGACCCTGTTATGAGATTTAAAAAATCAAAATTTTCCTAACTCACACTCACACAAGTGAAATATACCTACATATTGATACCGGAAGCGATTCGTCATCATCATCATCAGGGGCGCGACAACCCGGTGTGGGTCCTGGCCTCCTCCAACAGCTCCCTCCACATGTCCCTATCCAGTGTGGCCGCTTTCCAATTTGGTACCCCCAGAATACGGCACTCACTGGCAGCGGAAGCGATTCGGTTAAACGTATATATTGTCCTTTAATGACATTAAAAATAAACTAACTTGTCATTTTTTTTTTTAGAATTATTAATAACCATGTCCTTGCTTTTTCGTACAAGGTGGTTGTTAGTAATTTTGAACAATCACAAACACCCAGGCTTTGAGAAAAACACATAAATGTTTTTGTCATGACCAGGAATCGAACCCAGAACTCTCGTGTGGAAGGCCAGCGCCTTACCCACTGCACCACGAGAGCCGCCACTAACTTGTCATTGGTAGTTAGTTCGGCACACCGAAGGAGAACAAACGACTGAACTCTTCGATACCTAGTTACAGGTACCTATACAAAGCTCAATATAACTAAATATTGCCGGGTCGCACATTGAAAATCATCTCCATTGGAGTATGGTCATTAAATAAATCAATATCGAATGCAATGTTGCAGCTCCTACACACAGACAGGCAAAGCCATTCCGGGACAGTGGCATCACGCGGCTAACCAAAACTAATGAAAAAGCAGTTCCTGCACATGCTCCTATGTCGAGTGAAATTTGTTACACGTGACTAGCAGATTTTTTTTTCAACCAAAAATGTGCCGCTGACGCTATGTGCGGTAGCCAGATTTGCTTGTAGGTAAGTAGGTACCTACGTTTAGTTATACCTATGTATTTTGTGAATGACAACAAAATCGTAAAGACAAATTCGATGTCGATTGCAGCCGAGATAAGTTTTAATGTGCGAGCGGGGTTAGATTACATTATGTAAGCACACGTAAGAAAAATTCAGTCGGATAAACCCATGAATAATATACGTACACTATACAGCTTCGAGGAAAGTGAAAGTGGGGCGACTTCGTTGGGCAGGCCATGACTCAAGGATGGAAGACACCCAACTACCAAAGAGGCTTCTCTTCAACAGACCAGAAGGGAAAAGGAGGGTCGGGAGACCTAGACTGCGGTGGGTGGACTATATAGAAAGAGACATAGCATCCCTGAGACTAAGGCGGTGGAGGGAGCTTGCGGCAGACAGAGTGGAGTGGAGACGTTTCCTGGAGGCGGTCAAGACCCACATTGGGTTGTAGTGCCGATGATGATGATACAGTCTCAAGGTTAAGGAGTCTCAAAATTAGATAAACTTGGTAATTAGATAATTAGGTACCTACATATCGTCGCTATAGGATTTGTTTCCCGAATATCCATTTTTGTCGAAATCGACATTTTAATGCAGCTCAATTTCTTTTATCGAACTCTACCGAAATCATTTATAAAAACAATATATTTTTATCTAGGAACAGAGATATTTTTTAAAAAAAACCCGAATACGCCATGTTAAGTTACAATTACTCCGTGGTGTTCTCCCGAATGTCCAACTATTCGTACCTGAATATCCAAGTTAATTTCGGTCGAAATATATCTCTGGCTGAGTGTTTATTTCCCGAATGTGACTTTAGCCAATCAAACCGCGCTCACGCCGTGCATCTCGCTCCCACATTCACGCTGTCTAGCTCTAAAACAATCACGCCCACTTTCATATTTTTCCGCCGTCTGGAGACTTCTTTCAAATTTCGTCTTATTGATATTGTTTTTAACGTTACTATTGTTTTAATAGTGAATTCATCAAATTTGAAGAGATCATTCATAGCTGATACATCACCAGTTCGCCCTGAACTTACAATAGAGTTGTGGAAGTGAGTATTTTAACCTAAATAACTGCATTTTGTTTTGATAAATGACACAAAATCCCAACGGTTATATGAATTCTACAGTATGACCCGGCAACTACTATGACGTAAAAAATAATTAATATTTCAAATTATTATTAATCAAACATTGTTTGTCTTTATTTTACTTTTAATCTAGGTATTTCTATGAAAATAAAGGCGATGCTATTATTTATTTTTGAATGCGCTGATAATTAATATTTTAATTTAATATGTATGTTAGTAACTATTTATTTGGTGGATATTATATACTTAGGATATTGGTACCTACCTAATATTAGCAGCCAATGGTAATTAATTTATACATGCTATTATTTTGTGTTGTTGTTCCTTACAATAGTAAATATATAATATTTATTTGGTGGTTTGTAATAAGTTTAATTGTCAATTATAGAAATATATATATATAATAATATACAGATATATATAAATAGATTTTTTTTTTTGGAAAAAGTATTAATATAAAATTGTTAGCAAGTACGAGTAAGTACCATCATAAAATATTAGAGAAATGACCGTGACGTCGGTTAGTAATTGAAGTAGTAGATACCTTATAATATATTTTCTCAGAAGTGAAAAAAAATATGTAAGTATGTTCAATTATTAGAATGGTACATTCTTAAATCTTGTGAAATATTCGTTCAATAAAAAATAGTTAATTACTTAAAAACTATTTTATTACTTAATCCGAAAAAAAACCGAAAAAAGCGATTGCCGCGTGTTATTATTACATACGAACTTGGGTAATTACGATCATTAAGTATTTAAATAGTAGAGGTAATTATTAACAATTATCGTGTAAATAAATATAACATTTGAGGCGCGTACTTTTCGACCACTCAGTAATCTGTGGGCCGTGCAGCAATACGCTACGGTCTTAAATCCCGAACGTCCATGTTTTGTCCCGAATATCCATTATTCTGAGAGAGCGCTAAAAATTTCCCGAATATCCACAGTGAGTACTTGTAAATAAAACGCATTTTCTGTGCATTTAATGATTTATACCAGTATATTATTCTTGGAATCTATTCTTAGATAATGTTGCAATCATACAGTATAAAAAGAATGATTGATACATCTACTGATATTAAAATATACGACAGTGAAATTTGTTTTTCGTCTCCTGTAAAATTGACATTTGGTCTATTCGGGAAACAAATCCTATAGCGACGATATATTGCAACAAAATAACGATATTTATTATGCAGACATACATACCTATATATTACCATGTCTGATCCTAATAATATCATATGGGCCTCTACTGAGTGGAGGTTTTTGTGGGGTAAAAATAAAATGATTATATCATTTAGCGTTTTCGACAATAGAATTTGAAAGGATTACGCATCTGATTAATATACATAATACTATTATATGATGATAATATGAGAGGGGCTCAAGAATAAAGCCGTTGTTGACATACAATATGCAACAATATAACTACACAGCGGCACGCGTTATGCCCAAAGGCTTATAAGTGGGAATATGCACTTAGTGATTGGATTGGTCATTCGGACCGACGGATTAGCTGCTAAGTCGGCTTACACTAAGGCCATCCTCCCACGGCGCAACTGAAATCTGATGGAACTAGTTTGTGAAGGAACTCATAAACTGACCAATGTGATGCTTCGCACACGGCGCTACTGAAACCCAGTTGAAATAATAATCACATAACCTCAAACTGTCAAACTCAACTATCAACCGTGTTGTACAAAAACTGACAACACGCGCGCTGCAGCGTTTACATACGGTTATTTTGATTTTCCAATTAATATTTAACCAATTTTGGTAAGAAAATATGATTTTTCACCGAAATCTAATGATGTTGGTACCACTGTTTTACGGTGACTGGAAACTTCAGAGACCGCGCGACTAGCATGTCGCATCTCTTCGCGACCGTTTTGAAGCTGAGAGATTCCAGTCTCGCCGTCAGCGAGCCGCCATTGAAATACATTAGCTAGATACTGGCTGGAATTTTAGTTTCAGTTCTGACGGACATAAGTTGCGCCGTGGGAGGATGGCCTTATAGTTACTGATTTATATAAAAGCCTGACAACAAAATATCGTGATAGACATACTAGGTATCTATCATAATAGACATATTAGCGATGGTAAACACAGTTACGTCCCGTGGGGCCAAGCAGACTATGCCGCATAGGGGAGGGCAGTTATCCAAAGGGATTACTATTGTCAGTTTAGCAATTAATTTATTACGTAGGTTCTTTCGCGGGTTTCTATTATGTCTGTACAAAAAATACTGACCATTTCAACAATATGTAGGTTAGTACCTAATTATTTTAAAATATGATATTTATTATTAGGAAAGCTTCAAGACATAGGTATAGTGAATAAAAAATATCAGTGACAATTTAAATTTAAATGTTATCTTATCACAGAAAAGATTATTTTGTTGTATTCCCTGATTATAATTAATAGTGTGTAGGTACCTACTAAATGTTTGAGTATTAGGCCGGTTTCAGACGGGACACCGGTGTCGCGCACGAATATAATAAGGAGTCCTTTGTATTCGAATAAAAGGGTCTTTGTATTATGTTTATGAACGCCCCGAGCTAATGAGTCAAAGCGTGTATGGTACACTTTTCCGTCGGCCGCTACATTCTCAAGCCACCGATACACATGTTTTTATGACCGCAGCCAGTTTTATGTTCTAATTTATATCGCGAAATTATGCGTTGACTCATTAGCTCTAAGCGTTCATAAACATAATTCAAAGGCCCCTTTATTCGAACACAAAGGCCTCCTTATTATATACGAGCGCGACACCAGTGTTCCGTCTGAAACGGGGGTTATATTTTTTCGTTGCATTATAATATTATTTCTGATTTTAAAACAAATACAAAAAACTAATGCCGGCGGCAATATCTAAAAGAATAGGTCATAGGGCATATCCAGTTAGTATTAAAAGCGGACTCTGAACTCAGGATGAAATTAATATGAAATAAATCAATTAATATAAATAATATTATTTTATGTTTGAGTTTATATAGGTATAATTAAATGTACCTACACAACACAGTGACAGTAGAATAGTACCTATATAAGCCACTGTTACAATAGTCGTCATTAATTATTATTACAAACATTTAACTATGTACCTACCTACGTCTATTACCTATTGAAAGCGACGTTGACAATGGAAGACATTCCATCAAACTTACTCTCACTACAAGTATTATCTACTAATTATTACTCTCACTACAACAACTTACATCAAAATATTCGTCTCAATATTTTCTCTTTGCAGATACGACTATAGAATATAGGAGTGCGAGGTAAACTGAAATGCATTTCCCATTGCCTAAAGCTAGATTTCTATCCAATAAATAATATTCTTGTCATTCCACAACAAACTGTACTCCGATACGATAAAGTTTTCATTTTATCACATCATGCATACAGGCAGGTGGGAAGCTTTTGATAAAATCACCTGCATTTGCTACCCACACTCCCGTCTGTTTACACCGCACGGCGTCATTCAATGCAATAGGATATAATGGATGCACAGAACAGATTATGTGTTCCCTGAATGGATGTTTTGAACAATGGTACGCCAGAAGCCGGTCGGCAGAATTCTGTGCGCCGTGTTATATATAGGTAACTGCCGAATCGAAGGGTGGAGATAGATTAGAACCAGTACCGTAACGGCTTTATGCACTGTGAATTTACACAGTGCATAAAGCATAAATCAGTGGCGTTGGTTATACGCAGGGAACTCAGAAATTCTTTTTTGTGGTTACACGCGTCCATTGATATATTACTAGATGAGGAGTTCCCACACAAGTGTCATTTTAAAAATGTACCACAATAGAAGATATTACGAATATCGTCTTATAATATTTCCTTGTAGTGTAGGTATAATGCGTTAAGACCGTTAACATGGATTCCCGAATTTTACCCGTATTGCCCTGGCTGTAAAACTAAATTTGCGTTCTTGGAATAGTGACCCTAAGGGTATCTGCAACCCAAAGCTTGCAAGCTACCAAAAATTCATGTCTGAGCGGACAAAGCAAGTCGTCATGCGCTGACTATTAGTTAGAGTAAGATGCAAGCTAGATCGGGCTTACTCATAATTATTGCCAGGTTGCTTTCGACACAAATATTGAGTGAGCTTATATCGAGTTAAGTCCGCTGATATTAAAACAGTAAGTTGACCGAGTTAACCGAGTTAACCGAGTCGCTGAAAATCGGGCGTCATTTTAAGAAGCATATGATTCATCCAGTAGTATAATATCAATGCACGCGTCACATAATATTGTGCTGAACGTAAATAGTGAACGTAAATCTATAGCGTTGGTGTGGATATAATCGGCCAGTGTTAAAAAATAATTGGAACCCCAACAATAGTGGGAAGGTTAGCTCTCCCCTCGACTATTATAATATAGGTAATACGTAGGTATATTTGCAGCTAGTTACAGCGCTTATTGTATTATTTCAAAATAATATCAGGTGCCGAAGGGTTCAATTTTAGGGTGAAATTTCATCTGCAGACTCTCTTTCGGGAGGGATTAGCAGATGCAAAAATTATAATATAGGTAAGACAATCAAATGAAATGAATAGAAATCGAAAGCATTTCAATAAAAAACGATTATACCTACATTTTTATTATGAAGAAATTTATTTAATATTGAATATAAACAAGGTTTTAAAATGTTAGATTCATTAATACAGCGATTGACGGATTTGTAACGTAGGTAGAAGCTTATAAGACATTGTTCATAGAAATCATAGACGGATCGATAGCTTTAAAGCACTCACAGGAATTAATAGTAAAAGATGCAAGTTCGAGTTATATTCAGTGCAACTTTTTCTAATATATGTAGATACTTACCTATACATAATATGTTTCATAGATTTTTCAAAATTTTGTATTTTCTTCTAAAATAATTATATCTAAATACATACATAATTTATGATCTGATGGGAATGGGACGACTGGACTCCGGACAATTGGACGCCGCACTATCGTAGACACATAATACACAACGTAGACGAGGTGTTTTAATCAGTTTCTATCTACTACTTAGTAGTTTTAATTCATTTTACTCTTAACATAATGTATTATTTATTGCGAATTGAGAATTAATATGCCTAAGGCAATAAAAAACTCTTTTTTCGTTGGAACTTAAACATATGCACGATTAAATCATTATTTACGTTTGCATATTTACATTCTCACCAACTATTAAATCATAATATAATCATTTAAATATAAATAATATTAAATATTTTTTTAAAGTACCTATAAGTACTTAAAGTCTATTTATTTTCGAATTCCGTGGCGTCCAGTTGTCCCGGTGCCAAATTGTCCTAGACCCGTCGCTGATACTACTTACGTAAGTACCTAAGTAGTAACCTATCAGCGATGTATTTTTATAAAAGCTGCGTATTTTTCACAAAAGTATATCGTTTCTTTAATATAAACTTCAAAAAAACACTAAACATGGCAATATTTTGAGCAGGTGACTTAGGTGACTTAAGACAGGTTGGAAAGCCCAAAGCGAAAAAAATCCCGTTCAACAAACCGCCAAGTTCTGGGTATTAAAAATAGGCATATAGGCTAGGTTTTTAAAAAATCTGATAGATTCTTTGATCTATGAGAGCAAATTATGAAAAATACTTAAGATTTTAGTACTTTCTAATGGAGCGGCCGCTTCACCGACTTTATTGAAAGCCGCCGATATCTTTCCTTGATAATTTTGATTAGCGTTGCATTGTTTTCATTCGACCTGATATGTATGTGCGGATCATACGAACAGCGTGCAGTGACTTCCCGTGGGGGTAGGCAGATTGAGCGTCGCTTGGAGGCGGCACTTACTCGAAGGGCGGCAAATCGAGGAGAATCATTATCTATATATATAAAACAAAGTCGGGTTAGTTACACCATTTATAACTCAAGAACGGCTGGACCGATTTTTATGATCTTTGATTTGTTGGATTTGTCTCCGCCCCGAATAGCAGAATAACTATTAAAATATCGGATAAATCACGGAAAAAATAAATTATGAAGAAAATTAATTTTCTCATATATTTTGTATGGAAAGGCTTTTGACTGACATCGATGAATTTGAACGATGAAAACCTCGCGCATTCGAAAATAAAAGAAAATCACAAAAAAATTTAATCCGTATACAACGCCATCTCTGATACATGACAGAAACAATAAAGAAGAAACAAACAAACAAAAGAAAGAATGATAGTCGAAATGTCTAACTGTCAATGGTGTAGTGTGCCCAACATTTCGTGCTTCATGTCAACAGCTCAATTTGCTTGAAAAAGATACTAATTGGGATATGACAATCGCTGAAGCAATTGTTTCTGCATCTCCAAGTCAGGTACGCACATTTTTTGATATCATTATTTCGACATGCTTCCCATCGAATACACCTGAACTGTGGAACAAGTAAAAGGATGACATGTCAGAAGACATTTTACATCGAATTTGTGTCAGTTCAACGAATCCCGATCTCGAGGTGAATGAGGAGATACATAACCAGGCTTTGTTTTTGATCGAATACATGTGTTACCTCATGTGCGGCAATTTTTTAGTCAAGTTAGGAATGCCAACGCTACATCGTGGAATGAACGACGCTTTCAATCGAGAATTGGAACGTGATCGTGAATTTGATCGAGATGCATTGAACCAATCAGTTCGAACGAATGTACCACTGTTGAACCCTCAACAGAAGGAAGTGTACGATACGTTAATGAAGGCAATTGATGATGGAAATGGTGGCTTATTTTTCCTTGACGCGCCCGATGGAACTGGGAAGACATTCCTCATATCATTGATTTTGGCTACTGTTCGTGCGAGATCCGAAAATGCTGTAGCAGTTGCTTCTTTTGGGATAGCGGCCACGTTGTTAGAAGGATGCCGAACGCCTCATTCAACGTTGAAATTGCCGACTGAAAAACCGACATGCAACATTGCGAAATACTCAGCAATTGCCAAAGTTTTGTTAGCAAGTAAAATCATCACCTGGGATGAATGCACAATGGCGCACAAACGCGCATTGAAAGCACTCAATCGAACTATAAAAGATCTGCGCAATGACTCAAGAAGTTTTGGAGGCGCAATGATTCTACTATCTGGCGATTTTTGCCAAACACTACCAGTCATTCCAAGATCGACCGCTGCTGATGAAATAAATGCTTGCCTCAAATCATCGACTCTGTGGTGCCTATGTGAAGACACTTCAGCTGACGACAAACATGCGAGTTGCATTGCTAAACGATCCATCTGCCAAAGATTTCTCCAAGCAATTGCTGACTATCGGTAACGGCCGTGTTCCTGTCGATGAATCGAGCGGATTGATTTCGTTTCCGCTGAATTTTTCCAATTTCGTCTCAACTAAGGACGAACTCATCAACAAAGTGTTACCGAACATCATTGCTAATCACAAATATGACAATTGGTTGAGTGAACGAGCATTCTTGCGGTAAAGAACAAAGATGTGGATCACTTAAACTTCACAATTCAAAATCAAATCGTTGGTCCACTGCATTCCTTCAAATCTATCGACTGTGTAACAAACGAAGACGAAGCAACCAACTATCCAACTGAATTTTGAAACTCATTGGATCTGCCTGGCTTGCCACCGCACAATTAACGACTGAAGGTTGGCTCGGTAGTCATCATTGAATTGAAATTGAATTACAATATGTGAACTTACCAGACCCAGGATTCGAACATGGGACCCTCGACACTATATACCGGCGCTTAATCCACGTGGTCATCGTATGTGTACAGTGTGTACAGTTCAATATAATTAAAATACTTTTCATTTTGATTTGATTTTTGCACATTTATTGAACTTATTCATTTTGAGTATTCATTTTAACTTAATAAAAAACTGAATTTAATTCAGCTAATAAGTTAACACAAGATTATTGATTCTGAGGCGGTACGAAGTTTGCCGGGTCAGCTAGTTTATATATATAAATAACTACCTAAACTACGTAATAACGGAAATATATTTCCATTAAAAAATTCAGCTCACTGGTTGAAAACAAAATTTATTAATTATTACTATAAAAGTTTTAAAAGGGCTTCATTTATTTTGTCGGGTTCGCAATGTCTTCTTTACTTCCGTTGTCCTTGGACGTCACATCCTTAGTGAACAGCAATGACACGCGTAAATTTGCAAATAATATTTGAATTGTAGGTTATACTTAGGTACATTAGGTAGGTCATGCGTACATTAATTTAAAATTTATTCAAATATGTTTGCTAGTTACTCGGTTTGTACGATGTCAGGCGTATTTTGAAATGTACCTATCTGAAATCGTAGATTCGCAATATTGTCTATTGAAGCAATGACATTTATATTAGATTAGTGATATTGTTAGTAATGTATCCATCTATACAACATATTTCTTAGATATTGGAGTCATGAAAGGATGATAAAAAGTACTGTAAGTATAAAAAAGTGGCGGCATTTTGGCACTGCTTAGGGGTGGCATTATTTATGAGTTCCCTGGACGTCACTGACAGCGTGTGAGGCTTTATTATGGATAATTCAAAATTCACCCTTACGAGCCAGAATGAAAAACTCATTTTGTTGACTCTCTTTGTAAATGTAGATAAAATATGTAGGTAGGTTTACTAAGAAATTCGTTTCAAAAAAAGTCTAATAAATGCTTTATATACTTATAATAGTGGTAAAACAATCCCCTGTAACAATGTAATCGTTGTAGTCTATAATAACAAGGGTGATTTTGTAGGTACCTACAGCCAGATAATATCTAAAATAATCTTTACACAACTTATGTAAAAAAGTTTATAACCTTCTTCTGCGTAGAATCTAGGTACCTAGTAAGTACATAAGTGGTAAAACTATAATAACAATGGCATTAAAATACCAAATAAAACCATGTAAACCCTCAATGCAGAATGTCATGATCGACGTAGCATTCATTAAGGTGACTGAAAATATTTGGGTAGAAGGGCTAAAAAACTCTCCGTTCAAACCCGAGACTCATGGCCTGAGAGACGGCCGCTGTACCAACTAGGCAGGGTTATTATTTGACAGGATTTGGGACAGGATTATTTGAAATATTATAGATTTTTCTCAAATTTTATTGTCATGTCACACGAAATATCAAAACATTGCGCCAAAATATTGAATAAATATCATAATAATAATATTTATAGTTGTTTATGCAACAAGTATCAGTATGTCATAAACATATAACATAAACCTAAATATTATAAAGACAAGTCTTCTATAAATGTTAGAACTTACATAGTGAATGGAATGCTATTTGAGTGAGCATATGTATCCATTGTATTACTTATGCAAAGTGTCGCCCTTAAGCAGACTTAGAATGGCGTCACCTTTCATTTTTAGTTTCAAATTATCTGTAAATTTGTTAGGTGCCTACTTACCTATGTTATTAATTAATTAAACAGCCAAATAAATACAAAATTTTCAAATTGATATAAGTGCACACTATCTATTGAAAATCAGAGATTTCCACGACAACATTTCCTCACAAACAGTGCTGGTTTTAGTTACGTGGAGTTTTTTGATGCTGACAGGTTTGGAGGCACTCTTGTAAAAATTGTGTGATACACCGACAATAAAATATAAATTAGCAGGTATTACCATGGGCGCGTCTAGCGGTAGGCGGACTAAGCAGCCGCGTGGGGCCCCGAGATCTTGGAATGTCTTTAGAATTGTCTTACAGACGGATTTTGATAATTTCTGATAAATTTTTGATAATTTCTGTGATTGGGTGCAGTTCATTGTTTACTTTATTATGATCTAATGCGTTAATGACAGTGATTTGGAATACTATTTTACAAAGACTGAATGCTACTAGTAAATCACTGCAAACAGTGGAATGCGAACTATTGAAAGGATCTATTCTACAGAAATCATTAGAAAATTTTCATCAATAATTTCCGAGAAGAATATGAAAAAGTTGAAAAAGAGGCAACTGATTTATCAGGATTATCTTTTAATGATGAATATGGACAAACTCGCAGACAGCAAAAAAGAAAAATGTTTTTTGATGAAAACAATGAAGTCGTAGGTACCTACATGAATTTACAACTAGAGAAGATTTCAAAGTAAATTCCTTTTATGTCATATCTGATAAGACCAAGGCAGAACTATCGTAAAAAATACAAACATATGAAATAGTTATAGAGCCTTTTCGAATATTTTTTGATTGGAATCTATCAATGGAAGAAAAAAAGAACGCGATAAAAAGGTTGATTGATATTTACAAAGAGGGCATTGATGTTTGTACTTTCGAAGATGAATTTGACCATTTTTTAATATTTCTTAAAGAAAACAAGGACACTGTTAAAACCACACCAGACATATTCTATCGAGCCGTCAAAGAAATATCTTGCACATTCCCAAATGTAGAAATAATATTGAAATTCTTTTAACAATCCCCTTATCTTATGCGTCAGGTGAAAGATTGTTTTTCTGTTTTAAAGCGTGCAAAAAAATATTTCAGAAGTACTATGGGAGAAGAAAGATTAAATAGTATGGCCGTTTTTTATATAGAGCAAGAAATTTGACACTGCCAAAATAATTGACGAATTTGCAAGACGAAAATTTATTTTAAAAATTGTTTTTTTTAATTTTATTTCTATTCCTTTGTTATTTTTTTATGTTAATAAATTAATGAGGGTTTATATGTTTTAAACTTTTTTTTATAACTTGAATTTGGGGGCCCCGAATTTTTTACCGCTCAGGGTCTACGCTTGACTTGATCCACCCCTGGGTATTACAACACAATATCCTACTTATGTTGTCAGGATTTTTCGATTATTTTTTAAACTGAGATCTCGATACTTTCTAACAATACAACAATATTGTCTGCTTTATAGAAAAAAACGCCACTGCTATCAAAAGTTATAATATTTGTATTCATTCCTCTATTCGTCGCCCTTTATAATGTCGCCCCTATGCAATGCATATCCTGTCTACCCCCACGGGACGTCCTAGTATACCTATAGAGTAGAGGCGTGGATAACCATAGATAGGGCAAAGATACAGTGCTCAGAAAACTTGAAACTTTCGAAGTGTTCGTGTACATGTGGATGACCCGTATCAGCTGAAAAGACAAAGTTGCGAATGTCGAGGCGATGTCGATGATAAAAAGAAATAATAACCAGAAATTTGGCACACTTCGACCATATCATGCGGCATACCGATAGATAATTATCATCTGCATCCTATTCCTCAAGGAAATATCTTCACTAAGCGAGGCCTTCAAAGTAGAACGTTCTGGCTCAAGAATCTCTGAGAGTGGTTTGAGATCAGCGTTTCAAACGCGCACATAGATTTTTTTTTGGAGGGGTCCAGTTTGAAAAAAATAGTCATAATATTTTTTAATGCTGTTCTACGATGTAGCCGGTATACTAGACTTCCACATTAACCCCGCCCGCAAAATACTGCAATTTTACAGGTACATTCCTCATACCCAGACAGTTCGTATGCTAAGTCTAGCTATAAACATCTGACGTGCAGATAAAACTAAAGGTGTTCACCTACAAATACGCA
The DNA here is from genome assembly GCF_057557595.1 of Rhyacophila brunnea. Lineage (NCBI taxonomy): Eukaryota > Metazoa > Arthropoda > Insecta > Trichoptera > Rhyacophilidae > Rhyacophila > Rhyacophila brunnea. The sequence goes on from NW_028233361.1 coordinate 1,551,511, forward strand.
AGCTGCCATTGGATGCACCATGTAGTTGCACCGATTCCCACCATACCGCGGTTTTTCCAGTGGCCTTAGGCCTTGCGTGTCGTATAATTCCGAGAGGAGTGTGACAAGTCTATTGAGAAGGCGAATCGACAGCAAATCATCCGGGCACGATGAAATTCTGACGGAAAATACCGAGTAATTTTCCATTTACTTAAATAATTTTATTTGTGTTTTTCCGTTGCTGTGGGGGCGGGCGGCGTCCCATATAACGGATATGAATAGGTAGATACGTACCTACAGTAGGAGAAGATACTCGTACAACTTACTATACCTAACCTAATTATGTTTTTGAGTTGGTTTGATATTCAATTTCAGATATTAATAATCTGTTCCGCTTGCTTTTAGCGTGATTTTTCAACCGGGGCATTAGTTCACCAACAAACAAAGAATCAAACAAACAAATCATTGATGTATGTGCCATTCTGTTCATTCGTTTCTTAAATAATTATATTACATTTCTAGATATTTAGGTAGGTAGTGTAATAAATAACTACACAATTTCACTCGAAAAACCATCATAATTAATAATTATCTCAACACGATAGCAATGATAGAAAGTAGGTACCTACCATCTACGTTTAGTTTAGATTTAGTAGGTAGGTACACCAAATTATAATGCTATAAGATATTCAGGACTCAAAATATACCGGAGCGCCATTCATGTTCATGAAATCGGTAAAATTATCGCTCTGAGTAGACACTAGAGTTCTCTCTGAGCTAGATAGGCCACATTATAATAGAAAATTTAACACACTTAATTATTATTATTATGAAATACTCATACAATTAATTGATAACTATGTAAATATCTCCAGAAAACTATCGAGCGCTCCTCGCTTGTTGGTATCAATTATGTGGGCTGGGTCCAAAAATAATGGAATGGGATACATTTAGGTATACCCTTGTCGCTATTGGTCGAAACGATAGGAGCCCACTCCTCCACTATTATTTCCAACTAGTAGGCGTGACAAGCCGTTTCAATTACATGTGACTACAGAGACTTGCCGACGACACCCAATTTGACGCGTCTGTCGTGTTCACTTGAGTATTTTTATTGATTTCGTTAAAAACGGATTATTTTAACGAATTTTGGAGACTTCGGAAGTTCATCTGATTTAATGGTTCTGTGTTATTATTAAATTGGAAGTGGTACGATCAGTCACTGGCGCGTTTAGTGACGTAGAGGCCCGACGCACTGACCGATGTTCAGCCCCCCTACGATAAAAATGAACAATCTAATTTTAATTTTCGCTCTTCGTTAAAATATAAAAAATAAAAATAATAGGCGTATTTTATTATTTTCAGAGCCAGTGTCAATTTAGTGTGATTAACGAAAGTTTTTAGACGAATAGATATATAAAATATCTGTGCACATTGATTTTATAAAATAAAAAGAATGGGCATTTTTTCATTGCATACCTACATAGAGTCGTAAAAACTAATGTCATTTAAAAGTGTTCCAAGATACTGTTCGGTGCGCACAAAGAGGTTGAAAGATGTGCACCTTATTTAGAAAAATCATTATTGTTCAATATTAAAAATACATTTCCAAAGTTACGTTATTCTGATTTAAAACTAACTAGGTAACCCATGATGAAATATTGTGCGAATACCAAACATTTTTTTTATTGTCTCAAACAAAATATAATAATTTTCCGTAACTATAAATAGGTAGGTACATAATAATAAAGAAACTTTTAATTATTTTTTCTTGTGGTGGCAAACCTGAACACAGTACCCACACGCCAATGTTTGTAAACGGTGAGTTCTTTTATCTAAGTTATAAAATATTGTACTTATTTTATTCGCGGTGATGAATCCAGTTAAGTATTATTATTAAACTCACAAGATTGAAGAATGTAACATTCTTTGTATTGAATATACATATTTTGAAAACACATCAGGTCCCGGCGGGCGTCGTATCTTTTCTAAAAATATTTCTTCTAGTCGGTAGGTATATACTAGGAATCTGAGGTGTTTTCAAATTATGTATGTACATACTTTCAATGTAAAGAATGTCAGATTGTCAAATCTTGTAAATTAATCGTTGAATAAAAAAAATACATAGTTTATTATATTTTTATGGAAATGTTAGGTAAGTAATTATTAATTGTGAAAATGCATTATATTAGGTATTAGTTGAAATTAAAGACAATTTTGCAGTAGGTACTAATTCAACTTTTTCTCTCATCAACTTAATATGTTTCGTGATTACGAAATCCAATTTTAAAGCATTGTTTTTAAACATGAAATTTATTTGAACATCAATTTTGGGCCCAAATGCCCAACGTAGGTCAAAATGGAGCTAATATGGTATTTTCAGAGCATAACCCTGGACATTCCTGAAACGTTGTACCTAGATAATCTATTTATATAATTTTGAAGCCTTATTAACCTTTATATTTATTTTAAACATTTGATGACTGAATAAAGTATTTTTATTACCTACATAAAATAGTATTCTTGTTATGTGGTTATCTTAGCAACAGGAGTGGTAGGTGTATCAATCAAAGGCTTTTGAAGATTATTAAGAAATTATATTTTATTCGTCACTAAAGTGCACAATTATAAAGTATGAAATACAGGAATACAGACTCAGAGATCAGATGGTGTTTGAATTAAATGTCAAGAATGAATGTCCCTAATAAGAGGGGTTACTCTCTTTATATAATAATTACACTTGTAAGTATCAGTGATGCGGTTGGACACGTGTATGTTAGATATCACAAGTGTTAGGTTAGGGGATTACATTAGGGTTGATCAATACAATAAAATATCGAAATCGATTTATTGATTTCGATGGGGTGGAAATAATACAATAAAATGCCCTAAAAGTAATACGTTGATTTTCACATGAATTCAATGAGTGAAATGAAACATGCAATAAAATTAGAAATAAAATTAGATTCGCTTACTATTAAATGGTTAATAATACTATAGAATGTTAGACACACAATACATCGAATAAAGTATAGGTCTTTCGTTCTACAGGGACACTGTTGTACGCTAAAAACGATTTGCAGTTGTGTTGGTGTTTTTTGTAGGATTGACACAGGGTGTGCATGAAGAATTACGGAAAAATAAGCATATTTTTATGACTTATTGTTTTAATAAAATATGGAATAAAAATGCGTACATTAGAACGTAGGTACCTGTATATTATTTACTTATACTGATAGTTACAATTCAATGAAAACATCGTGTATTATTATTTATTTAGTTGGGATTGGGAATATACAATGTTTTGGAATTTATGGATTATCGTTATTTAACAGATTAGTTATAAATGTATAGAGAACTAAACAATTAAAGACAATTATAATACCGTAAATACATAATTTTGTTGGCAATGTCATTTAATTATACATATAATCATTAGGACTTCTGAGAACAATTACAAATGGCTTTTTCAACTATAAGTATAATGCTGTCAAAGTAAAATAAATAATAAGAAGAACATAATTTCATACATTGGACACTAAAGACGCGCCCAGCTATATAGATAACCAGATAACAGTCACTATATGAACACACTGTAGACGACTCCAAAAAATGAGTTAATGACCTGTTTATGACTAGCGACTCTCAATAACAATAGAAACTCCGCCCATTACGCCCCTGCACTGTACGTCTAACCAATAAGGTAATAATTGCATGCGGTTCTAAGTAGGGTTTTATTACAGGCTTTAATGCATACACACAAATAATACCACTCCAGATGGGAAGCAATTTTAGCGTACAACAGTGACTCTGTAAAGTGCGTGGACTATAGCTTTGATTACAAATAAAAATGGGGTGGCAAACTTAGTAATAAATGTTCAATACAATAGGGTGTCTACCCACATGAGTGTCACTACATGACATCTCACCCCTAAGATTTAAGAATAATTATCATAGATAATTTTCTTAATTATTAGCAAGTGTTGACAATCTCGCGCTCCTTCTCAGTGGGGCAGCGCTTTCGGCTTCTTGAGTTAAAGACATTTCAACATTTTCAGTTTGATTATTTCGGTTAACATTTCCCGAACACATATTAAATACATTTGATAAATCTGCGTCGGATCTATTAGCTCTTGACATTCTTAACCTAAGGTAAAAATACATTCTTATACATTTATAAAGTAAGTATGTAAATTACAACCGAAGTACTTATAATATAAATAAGATATTGATAAAATGTTATATGCCTTTTCATTTGTGGCTTTTCAAGCAATTCATCAATATTTTTAGTAAAAGAAGTAATCTTATGAGATATTATATTTATATCTTCTAAACCAGTACTTATTTGAAAAATGAATGTTTTCTAACAATGGAATATGAATGCTGTCATTGAGTTTTTCTTCGTTGCAACAATTTTCATTAATTATATCAATTTTTGGAATAATTGCAGTAAAATTACTTTTTTGTTCGATACTTGACGTAAATATTGCATTCGAAGAATAACCCTTACAATTTGACAATAACTTTAAAATAACTGTTCCAATTAAATTTTCATCATAAATCTTACCATTACAATTTAAAGTTAACATATCCTTATTATGAAGAACATATATCCATTCTGACGGTGATTGTAATTTATGCCATATGTTTAGTGCCTTGAGTGTTTTTTGGGTGTTACATATTGAAGGTATTACATTGGTATTTGACAATAATTCTGTTTCACACGTCGGTTTAGAGTGTGTCGAGTAAATAATATGTTTTTGTTCACACAATCTCGATTTATCGCTTAATATTTTGCAATTGCTTAAGTCTGGAAGACTGCAATACTCGAGTTTTGATTCAGAGATCGCTAAATATTTTATATTTGGGTGAATCGATAAATATGCATCATTATTTTTTATTGATAATGGAATAACGTGAAACAATCTGAATATAGTATTAATAATTAAAGGAATAGAAATAATATAAATTAGTCTAGAGTTACTATATGGAGTCTTAATGTCTACAATAGAAAACAACTCGTGAGCGTTTTTTATATCTACGGTGACAGGATAAGAGGTCGATGTCGGAAGTTTAGAAATTGTTTCTTTTAATGCTTTTATAAACTGAGTAGGCGTAATAACTGATGGGTGCAATATATTTTGTTTCGCAAATAAAATACAATCAATAACTGTGTTTAATTCTATCTCTAATTGAGAAACATAATAAAACAAAGAAGAAATGTGTTCCAAAACGGCTTCAACTAGAGTGATAGTGTTTACTCGAGCTCCTAATTTTGAAGAATACAAATTAAACGATGCAATATTTTTATTAAATGCATCTTCAATTATCTTAATGTGTGTAATGGAATGATTAAAATTGCCTATCGTAGTTTTCAGGATTTGAGTTTGATCTCTTTCATAATACTCTCCATCGCTTTGATCCAGAGTTCCAAATAATGTTTTTGAAATTGCTCTAATAGCATTTATCAATCCTCTTTTCTGTCTAGACTTAACTTGATTTTGGTCACTATGACCCACTAAATTATACAAAGATTTTTCTAACGCCTTTAGGTTAGGTAATTTTGCTTCAATATTTTTTATATTTTGATTACATATATGAGTTTCCATTTTCTTAGTTGTTAAGTAGCAAACGTAAGAAGTCTTTTTGTAAATATTGTCTACCATTTTAATTTCTGCACTAAGTGTTGATATGTCATAATATGTCACAAGTTTCCATGAAGAATCATAAAATTTGAGAAATCCTAAATTATCGAAATATATACCTGGTGACGTAGAAATCGTTTCAATTTCGTAGTCGGCATGCTGACTGCACGCAGACGCTATCAATCTGAAATAGCATGTTTTAACCTATTATTATGCACTCTTATTAACTTATTTTTTATCTCGATACTAACATTCTCAGGAGAATGTACTTGCATAACTTCATAAGGTCCTTGGTAATTAGGGCTTAATTTTTTAGACTTAGCAATACTGTTATTGTACAAATATACTGAGTCTCCTTTATTAAATTTAATAACTTTTGCCTTCTTATCATAATATTTTTTAGATATATGCTTTTGATTAATCAAATTATTCCTAGCAATTTCGTGTGATCTGGTTAATCGAAGCTTGAGATTATCGAGAAAAGAATCATAAGTATATTTAAATTCTGTATGCTTTAATGCTGTTGGTAATTCAGGTTTTTGTCCAAATACTAATTCATGCGGTGAAAATTTTGTAGATGTGTGTGGGGTTGAATTATATGAAAAAATAGTAAATGGGACCCATTCATCCCAATTATTTAGCTTATCTGAAATAAAATGTTTTAAATAATCAGCTAAGCAAGCGTGAAATTTTTCAATTCCGCCATTAGACTGTGGTCGATGTGCTGTTGTTTGGATCTGCTTAATTTTAAATAGTTTTGCTACATTCTTTAGTAAATTTGATGTGAAATCTTTTCCTTGATCGGTAAGTATACTAGTTGGAATACCAAAGTTACATATAAATTTTTCTGTCAATTGTTTTGCAATAGTTTCTGCTTCATGATTAGGTATAGGGTATGCTTGTGAAAATTTAGTAAGATCGTCTTGTAAGGTAAGTATATACCTGTTTCCATTTTTTGACATATTAAGTGGACCTACTATATCCAAAGCTATACGCTGGAAAGCTGTGGTACTTGTCGTAGTTATTTCTAACGGTTGACGTGTTAATTGACGGTTAACCTTATTTTTCTGACATGATTCACATTGACGTACATACTGTTTAATATCTCTATGCATATTAGACCATCTATATTTAAGTTTAATACGATTAATTGTCCTATGGAGCCCTGAATGTCCGCCTGTTGGCAGATCATGATTTTCTCTTAATATCTGAGGTATTTGATCAATACTCGGATTGATAATAATATTATGACAAATAAATACCGTTATGTTGGTATTATTAAATACGTATTCGATTATTTCTTTAACCTTATTCCAATTCAAATTATCATAACCACTCCCTATTCGTGGTAATGATACCTCAGTATGTGAGTTTTTTAATAACCCATTTCGTAAATTTCTTAAACCTAGAAATATCTCGTGATAACTGGTTTTTTCCCAATAATTTTGCTTAACATGATATATAGTTATATTATCTTTATGTGGGGATGTTAAAACATCGCCTACTTTAGAATCAGACGCTATAATTTCGTCATAATTATCAATTAATTCCTTTACTTCAAACGCTATTTTCTGTGACATTTTTTTGTCATTTGAAATACAATGTGCCAAATGATTATTTTGACTAAATATAGATTTATCAATCTCATTAATATAAGAATTATCTAACTTATTTTTCATATAATAATTTTCCATAAAATCTTTATATGTGTCTTTGGACGAGTGAACTTGTAAAATATTGTTTTCTAATTGGATACATGACAGTGCATCTGCATTCGAGTTTATCTTACCTGGTTTATAAACAATTTTATAATCAAATTCTTCTAATTTTAAACGCCATCTAACAAGACGCGATCTTGGATCTTTAACATTAAATAGCCATGTTAACGGTTTATGATCTGTAACGATTTTAAATTTCTTACCAAACAAATATGGTCTATAGTGTCGAACGCTCCAGACGATTCCTAAAAGTTCCTTTTCGATTGTAGAATAGTTCATTTCTGCTTTATTTAATGTACGACTACTATAAGAAATTGGAAGATCACATGGACCTTGCGATAAAATTGCTCCAATTGCATAATTACTAGCATCTGTTGTTAAAGTAAATTGTTTTGTAAAGTCTGGAAATTGTAATATGGGATCTGATGTGAGCTTTTCTTTAAGAGTTTTAAATGCATAGTCTTGTTTGTCCGTCCAGACAAACTTAAGGCGAATTCTTCACTGAGCCTTTTTTAAAGAGGCACCTAGCGGAAAAATACGAAGCTTGCAATTTGAGACATTTTTTTGATAATTTACACTTTCAACTGTATTAATGAATACATATGTATCTGAAAACATTAAAAATTAAATATTTTTTATTTTAAGTCAAAGACAAACTTACAATTGTAAAAAATGTAATAAAATGTGAATTTGTTCTATCGGTCCGCACCCTATTATTACATATATTTTATGGTCATATTTATTATTAAAATTTAGTTTATTAAGTTTTCTAAGCATCACCTAAGCGATTTTTGACAAATTCATAGTTTTAATATTTTTTATATCTATTTTAAAAAACATCAATTTTTATAAAAAAAACTAGCTGAAGTACCCAGCTTCGCACAGGGTCGCTTCGTGGTTATATTTATCTTAGATATTTGAAAAATAATAAGAGGTAATTATTTTTTTTAATATTAAAATATCTGTGTAATACAATATGGCAATATAGAAATAATTCTAGTAAGAGTAAAGGTCAAACATAAGAACACTAAATTAAAATCGAATCCAAAATATGAAAACGTTATTAATGTTATTAATATGTAGTAAAAAAAAATCAAAATTGGATGGGACAAACAAACTACAAACTTTGTATGTTATATAATAATAATTTAGAAACCTTCGTAGGTGTGCGCACACAACTGACAAAAGTTTCATCGCAATCGGATGAATGGTATAGGAACGCATACGAATAGTAGAAGAAGATGATTTTCTAATTCAGAAATCTTCGTGGGCATGCGCATGACAACTCACCAAAGTTTCATTGCAATCGGATTAATGGTATAGGAACGCATACGAATAGAAGAAGAAGAAGATGGTTGTACTAATTCAAAAATCTTTGCGGGCGTGCGCACAACAACTGGTCAAAATTTCATCACAATCGGATGAATGGCATAAGAACGCATACAAATAGAAGAAGAAAAAGATGGTTGTACTAATTCAGAAACCTTTGCGGGCGTGTGCACAACAACTGGTCAAAATTTCATCACAATCGGATGAATGGCATAAGAATGCATACAAATAGAAGAAGAAAAAGATGATTGTACTAATTCAGAAACCTTTGCAGGCAAGGGCACAACACTTGATCAAAATGTCATTGCAATCGGATGAATGGTATAGGAATGTATACGAATAGAAGTAGAAGATGATTTTCTAATTCAGAAATCTTCGTGGGCATGCGCACGACAACTCACCAAAGTTTCATTGCAATCGGATGAATGGTATAGGTAGGCATTCGAATAGAAGAAGAAGATGATAGTTGTACTAATTCAGAAACCTTCGCAGGCGTGCGCACGACAACTCACCAAAGTTTCATTGCAATCGGATCAATGGTATAGGAACGCATACGAATAGAAGAAGAAGAAGACGGTTGTACTAATTTAGAAACCTTCGCGGGCTTGCGCACAACAACTGGTCAAAATTTCATCGCAATTGGATGAATGGTATAAGAACGCATACGAATAGAAGAAGATAGAATAGAAGAAAAAGAAGATGAAAATGGTTGTATCAATTCAGAAACCTTTGCGGGCGTGAACACAACACTTTATCAAATTTTCATTGCAATCGGATGAATGGTATAGGAACGCATACGAATAGAAGAAGAAGAAGATGGTTGTACTAATTCAGAACTCTTCGCGGGCGTGCTCACAACAACTGTTCAAAATTTCACCGCATCGGATGAATGGTATAAGAACGCATACAAACAGAAGAAAAAGAAAATAGTCGTAACAATTCAGAAACCTTTGCGGCGTGAGCACAACACTTGATCAAAATTTCATTGCAATCAGATGAATGGTATAGGAACGCATACGAATAGAAGATAGAATAGAAGAAGAAGATGGTTGTACTAATTCAGAAACCTTCGCGGGTGTTGGCACAATTACTGACGAAAATTTTATTGCAATCGGATGAATGGAATAGGAACGCATACGAATAGAAGAATATAGAATAGAAGAAGAAGAAGAAGAAGAAAAAGATAGTTGTACTAATTCAAAAACCATTGCCACAACAACTGACGAAGGTTTCATTGCAATCGGATGAATGGTATAGGGACCATACGAATAAAAGAAGATAGAATGAAGAAGAAGAAGAAGATGATGATTTTTCTAATTTAGAAACCTTTATGGGTGTGCATACAACCACTTACCAAAATTTCATTGCAATCGGATGAATGGTATAGGAACGCATACGGGACAGATACACAGACAGACAGACATACAGACAGACATACAGACAGACATACAGACAGACAGACATTCATTTTTATATATTAGTATAGCCTATACTCTTCCCGCAAGTGCAAGCAATAAGTTTACAAAGTTTTATCGCAGTCGGATGAACGGTATGGCTGCGCATTAAATACGAACAAACAAACACACAAATATTAATTTTTATATATTAGATATAAATGTGTATAACTTGAAATCCTTTTTATTTATATTAATATAAATATTTTATTTATATTTATAAAAATAATTGATTTGATATAAATAAAAAGGATTTCAAGTTATACACATTTATATTTTTTATAAAAATCGATGTTTTTTAAAATAGATATTAAAAATATTAAAACTATGATTAGTCAAAAATCGCTTAGGTGATGCTTAGAAAACTTAATGAACTAAATTTTAATAATAAATATGACCATAAAATATATGTAATAATAGGGTGCGGACCGATAGAACAAATTCACATTTTATTACATTTTTTACAATTGTAAGTTTGTCTTTGACTTAAAATAAAAAATATTTTTATTTTTAATGTTTTCAGATACATATTTATTCATTAATACAGTTGAAATTGTAAATTATCAAAAAAATGTCTCAAATTGCAAGCTTCGTATTTTTCCGCTAGGTGCCTCTTTAAAAAAGGCTCAGTGAAGAATTCGCCTTAACATCTTTTTTTAAAAGCGAAGTTAACGGTCTTGCAATGTCACTGAAATTTTCAATAAATTTACGATAATAACCGGTGAGACCTAAAAATGATTTTATTTCCCTTTCATTTTTCGGTTGTGGATATTCTTTAACCACTCTAACTGTATCGGGATTGTTTTTCAATCCTTCACTGGAAATAATATGTCCTAGATAAACTACCTCACGTCTCATAAATTCACACTTATCTGGTTGAAGTTTCAAACTAAACTTATCTAACCTTTTAAAAATCTCATTTAATTTTTGAGTGTGCGTTTCAATATTATCTGCATATACTACGATGTCGTCCATATATACAAAAGCACTTAGTCCTTGTAAACCTGACAAGACGTTATTCATATAACACTGGAATTTCACAGGTCCTGTATGCAAACCAAATGGAAGTCTATTATATTGAAAATGACCAAAAGGCGTAGAAAAATCCGTCTTATGTGCATCTTCTTTTCTCATTGGGATTTGGTGAAATCCGGATGCGAGATCTAGAGTAGTAAAATACTTTGAGTGACCTAATTGGTCTAAAATATCGGCGATAAGGGGCAGTGGATACAAGTCACCTGCCGTAATACTATTAAGTTTTCTATTGTCTATAACTATACGCCGTTTTTTATTACCGGATGAATCCGATTTTTTCGCTACTATCCATAATGGAGAACTCCCACTCGAAGTAGATGGACTTATTATTTTGTCCTGTAACATTTTATCAATTTGTTTAGAAACCTCAGCCTTATGTATTTCAGGATAACTATACGATTTGGTAAAGATTGGAGGATGGTCACCAGTATTTATTTCATGTTGTACTGACCTCGAGAAAGTCAGTGCATCATTTTCTAATAAGAATATATGATTAAATTTATAACACAATTCTAATACAGATCTGGCCTCCTCCTTATTTAGATGATCCGTCCTAAGGACCTCTTTTAATTTATCATTTCTGGAAATATCTACTGACGTACGAATATTCCTATGACAATTTTCTATTCTAAATATAGAACGTTTATTTATTGGCTCGAGATTAATAGATAAATGTTTTACTTTCACTACTTTTTCTGTAGTATTTAAAATGCTTGCAAACGCTTTCGAACTAGAGTTGACTGACGTCATACATCTAGATATATAAACACCGTCTAATATTTTTACGTCCGGAACGAATCCTTCCTTAATTTCAGGATTTAAAACATTAAATTCGACGAATGTTTCTGACCTAGGTTGAAGCATAAAAATATATCGATTATTTGTATTAGAAGATCCGTCTCCTCTAACATAAAATGGAATGCTTAATTCTTGAAATAATAAACATTTAGTTTTATAACTAATTTCGGCTTCAACCTTTTTAAGGAAATCTTCACCTAAGATTCCATCTAAAGGGACATTATGTTCTTTTGGTAGAACATGCATTTTATGAATGTAATTGAAATTGTTAAATTTAAGATTTATAAAACAATAACCTAATGTTGTTAATGATGTATCGCAAGTATTAATTCCTTTTAAATTAATTTGCTCTTCGTTATATATTGGTACATTAGAACATAAACAATCTCAATTAATTAATGACACGTCTGCTCCGGAATCAATTATTAATTTTAACGAATTATTTTTCGATTGTATTGCGAATATATTTATATAAGCACTGGTTAACTGAGTATTTAATATTCTGCCATTGCTAGTTTTATTTTCCGGGACACGGCAGTTGTTCCGGAATTCACTCCGTTTAGAGAATCTTTAGAAACATGATTATTCCTGTTAACCTGAGGCCTATTATCCCACTGTCGATAACGACAATCATTAACTACATGACCTGCTTGCTTACAATATTCACAAAATTTATTATTGTAATTCGGCTTATTTTTACTTGAATTAAAATGACTAACTCTACCTTCATTTTTCTTAATGAATTTATTTGGATTACCTGCTGAACGATTCTGACTATTGCTTGGAAAATATTTAGATGACGTGTGACTTGGTCTATTCATTTTGGAAAACGAATTACTTAATTCATCCACTGCCTTAAGAGTTTTCTCTTCTTGCATAGCTACATGACCAGCTTTGGTTAATGTAGAGGCTTTCGAATACCTGATAGCAGAAGAAATTCTTGGCATAGAACCTAATATAAAAGTATTAAGTGCGCTTTCTTGAATCGCGTCATTACGTCCTTTTAATTCTGACTTATTTTCTGTTGTATACCTATTAGAATCTAATAAATTATTCATACAAGTTTCTATTCTTTGCAAAAAATTGATAACTGGTTCATTAAAGCGTTGTTTACATGACCTTAGTTCTAGTTCTAACTGTGAAGTATGCTTATTTTCCGAATAAGTTTTAATGAGAAAGGTTCTTAACTCTAACCAAGTGTCAAAAGTAAAATTAACTACAGTATGTTGAGCTTTATCTATTATATTTTTCATAATGTACCTCAATAAAATAGGCTTTAATGCCTCGTTTGCTAATTGGATTGCAAAGTCGCAATCTCTAATGAAAGGATTTAAATTTTTTATCTCTCCATTGAATATAGGGACAAACTTCATTAACGTGTCTAACGACAAATTGTTTCCGTCAAGTTGTGGAGTAGACATATTTAATTGTGTGTGATGTGTACCTAAACTGTGTAACACGTTTAAACAAAACAAATGGCACAAAAGACAATTTATGTAAAAACTTACAGTTTTATGATGATTATGAGCTGGAACATCGTGACGACCAAATATGCGGGCGAAGAGTCTTCTGGCTGCTACTCACACGGACGTGGAGTTTACTGATGACGTCTGCTGCCAAGATGAGGACCTTGCTGCTCCGATAGAAGTGGCTGCACGGGGAAGAGGTCTTTACTGCTCCTACTTGAATATGCACGGCGAAGTCTTCGGGCTGCTATGCACGAGGTCTTCACTGCTCTTACTGTGATGATGTGATGACTTCTGAAGTCCTGATCCTGAAGATCTTGTCCTTTCCAGATTATTCAAATCGGTGATTTTGGAAGCACGTCGTCGTTCAAATCAGATTGATTTCTACCACGTTGCTGTTAGTTGTCAGTTAAAAGTTGGAACTTAATGTGATGATTAGTCACACCGACAATATCCTACCCGGCTGCGCCAATTAATTTGTTATGTGGTTATCTTAGCAACAGTAGTGGTAGGTGTATCAATCAAAGGCTTTTGAAGATTATTAAGAACTTATATTTTATTCGTCACTAAAGTGCACAATTATAAAGTATGAAATACAGGAATACAGACTCAGAGATCAGATGGTGTTTGAATTAAATGTCAAGAATGAATGTCTCTAATAAGAGGGGTTATGATTTACAAAAAAAAAACGCATTTACAAAATCATTAGTAAAATTAATGTTAACATTATAGGTGTAGTGAAATATTTACGATAAACAATTTTATTATATTTTATAAACTATGTGATCCCAAATTTGACAAGAATTGTGCATTTTATTATTCAAATAACATTTGAAGATAATTCTAAAGATATTGATTATAAGCTATGACGTCTTTGACCATTCAAATGTGGTAAACATCCTACGAATAATTATTGTTTTATAATAATTATTCGTATAATAAGTATTATAATAACTTATTATATAATTCGTGTAAGTAAATCTGCACAGACTTTTATATTAACACTACCTAATTCAGATTATATAAAATGGTCACACTGTAATAGGCAGTGGGTTTCCAAAAGATATTAACAAATCGATATTAGATATTTTGTATTATTTTTTACGCGGATTTAAATTCTAAACCTATCTAATTGTCGCCATAACAGCGATTTGACTCATCACCTTCGATATGTTGTATACCTACCTACTTCTAGACATAAATATAATATATTTTAGAAGTCTAACTGTAGAATATTGTGACCACAGAACATCTGAGTTTCCTGATTGTGACGTTATGAGGAAATATTATATTGAATACTCTGTATTGAACAGTTAGTCCATTCTAGAATCAAATATTATTCTAAAATTCTTAATAGACAACGTACAATTTGTGTTCTTTTCTCTCATGATTTTATGTAAATCAACATTTAAATAAGACAATTATCGGAAGACATTTATTACGATATGTATACTTAACTATCAAAGCTCGACTTGTTTACTCGTTCGTTGATTGTCCGCTGGTCAGTAGCAGATTATAGACGTAATAGAGTATGTATATAGAATGTAATAGACAAATCGGATGACTTATTGTCCTCAGACTTTTGCTTCGTCAATAAGGGACGACCAGGGAATACAAATACAATATTAGTGGGAATTGACTTACCCTACTGGGTGTGGAATAACAGGTTACTGATCTTGAGTGTGGAAAAATATGGAATAAACTTAAACACGTCATGTTAAAGAATGCCTATGTCATTTTCAATAGTTACTTCTGTCTCATAATATGCAATAAAGTTTGTCACGTATACATATTTTTTATCGTATAACATTGTTTATGTTTTTTCTCTCTCTCTTGTAATTTTAGGTACCTACTATATATTTGACAAGTATGTATTTTTATTTACTTGTTTGATTGTATCAAGCTTTTTTTCAATTTAAATCTCAAGTTGTGAACGTCCTGAATTCGTATCTGTTATGTCCACAATATATTTTTTTTTATAAATAAATAACGCGCATTCAGTGTTTGGGGACAGTCGGGTTGCTTTGACTCCCTCAGTTTTTGGCCTAAAATAATAAAGCGAGCCCTGCTTCAAAACTGCTTGTTAGGGTGAGACAGTCCCATCAATGTTCCGTTCCCTTTCGACGACTGAAGAAAAGAAAATCCGCCCGTGAGGTCAAGACAAAAGTATGTTCCATGCTGAAACCCCGCGCCGGTCGATTTCTCCTGACGAATACCTATCTTTCTTATTTCAAGATTGTGTGCGGTGGTCATTAAGCAAACGGTATCTTCCACCGATTGTATTCGGACGTTGGATTATGATTATATTATAACATTGTCCACCGTGGCAGTGTTGCACACTCTCGTTCACAAAAATATGCCAGATGTGGATAAGAAATTTAATAATCTAATGTGTATATGCGAGCATGAATATTAAAACCCGGTGTTTATTTTTTGAATAAGCATTATTATTTTGTAATAATAATAAATCAAGTCGCTATTTAAATAGGCTTGATTATTTTACTATTGTAACGTCCGGCTTAACTATGACAGTGATGTGCAACTACCCATAACACTAGTCAAAATAAAGATGAAGCTTCAATGAAACGTAACAAATTGCTAGATATTTGAGACACATTGTCACGTAACAAACGTATAATGGTCAAAACAAGATAATGATTCTTTTAATATATGTATATATCCGTAAAACACCCACGATCACCGCGCATCGTGGGTCCCAGGTTTGAATCCTGGGTCTGGCAAGTAGGTACACATATTTTTTTTCAATTTGTGTATGATTCAGAGTATGGACCTAACAGGTTGAATAAGTGGCTGATATCCATTTCTCGTAAAAACAAAATCTGTTACCTAATACAAACCTCCACTCTGCTGAGGCCCATATTATGATCTTATTAGGATGGGATATCGTCAAATATAAGTATATAAATATATCTGTGAATTGTAATTAAATTTTTTTCAAATTTTCGTTCAGTTATTAAATTTTGAGGAGTTTTTTTTTTAAGATATCTCAAATGAGATATGAAAAGTTTGCGACGAAACGTTGAAACACGATCGAATACTCTATAAGCAGGCAGCTTTCGTGGTGCAGTGCGTAAGGCGCTTGCCTTCCACACGAGAGTTCCTGGGTTCGATCCCCGTGAGGTAAAAATATATTTAAATACTTAATCTAATATGTAAATTACTCAAGCCTGGGATGACTACTGTTGGGCTTCACGGCCTGTTGCGGTGTTTAATAAAGAAACCAAAAAAATATGCATGCGAAACTCTTCTCAGCACCTGAACTACAAGGTCTTTGTTTGATATTAAATTTCAAGCAATATTTCGGGTTTCGAGTTTAACTATGCCATTTAATTGGTTGTGAATCTCCGAATTTATAAGTAGGTAATTATGTTCTAACTTATGTTGTATTTATTGTAATGTATAATTGTAGCCCTGTATTTTTATTTCAATATTGTCAACACTTATTTTATGTTGTATCGTGAATGCTTTGAATTTATAATTTGTCATGTACATAATATGTAAGTATAATAAATAAATAAAATTGAATTTTAAATTTGAATAGGTAATATTTTAAAGCATGCATTTACATACTTATTAAAAAATAATTTTAAATTACTTAACGTGAAAGTTGTTGATAGTCGGTGACCTGTAAAGTGTTTTCATGGGTGGGAATTGATCGCAAAATTCAAATCAATTCAAATCAAAATTCACAAAAAAAATAACTTTAACATTTGGAAAGTCGTTTTCACATATATTAAATGATTTCACAAATAAATAGATGAAATCACATAAAATTTCACAAAACAAAAATCATAAATCACTCATTGTAAATATAAATTTACTCAATTTTGACAACTGCAAACATTTCTAAAATAGTTTTCACCGACAAATAATATATCGCACAAAGAAAAGGTAGAAATTCACAAATGTCAAACTAATAATTGTAGCAGCAATACAATTTATTAGAAGGCAATCGCAAAAATGATGCTTAGGTGTCAATATAATTAATGTTTAACGCAGTAATATAAATATGTGTATATTCGTGCTGCTATCGTTCATATATTATTTGATGTAAATCTACAACCAAATAACACCACCTAGGTATATCTTTTTCGGTTCATCGATATAAATTTTGGTAAATGTGGCGCAGATGCCGTCATGAGATTATATAAGTATCATTTTTGAACTAAACCTAACCTAACCTATTCTAACGTAATCTAACCTAACATAACTTAACTTAACCTAACCCAACTTAACCTAACCTAACCTAACCCAACCTAACCTGACCTGACCTAACCTAACCTAACCTAACGCAACCTAACCTAACCAAGGCGGCTCTCGTGGTGCAGTGGGTAAGGCGCTGACCTTCCACCCGAGAGTTCTGGGTTCGATTCCCGGTCATAACAAAAACATTTAAGTGTTTTTATCAAAGCCTGGGTATTTGTGATTGTTCAAAATTACGAACAACCACCTTGTACGAAAAAGCAAGGACATGGTTATTAATAATTCTAAAAAATAAAAAAAAAACCTAACCTAACCTACCCCAACCTAATATTAGGTACCTAATAATATAATCTTAGATTGTGATAATGAAGTATCAAAATTTATGAGCATTTCAAATTTTAAATTAACAATTATTGGATCGAAAAACCTATGTGCCGACAGAAAAAGGTATTTATTATAATTGTCTACTGGAATAAACTGTTTTCGTAAAAAAAAACATAAAAGCTCATGACGGCATCTGCGGCACAATTACCTAAGTTTTAATTAACGTCCATTTCTAAATAGGTATTTATAGTATTATTTGAATCTGAAAGTAGGTACCTAATACATACTTATGTTTTGCCAAAATATTGTTTAAAATCATTAAACCTAATTTTCATAGTGTTTGTATTCTTTTACGATTAAATGGTTACAATAGTATATTGATACGTGAAGACTACTTTTTCCTTAGTGCAAATCGATCATTTGAGTGTTGTAGTTGATTTGAGAATATCATCCATTTTCGATGTGACGAACATCTTTTTAAATGTTGTCAGCGCTTTGTGAAAACAGTCTATTCAATTGTGCGAATATATATTCCCCTTTCCACATTATGTCATCCGATAAGCTGGACGCGAAGACATAGATGAAAGCGAACAAAAGACACCATCAACTCCGTAGCGAAGCAGTCACATCATTCTACACTCGTATTCCAGCATTATGTTTCTGCTATACCTATACCCACACACAGTCTTGTCTTTTTGATTGCTGATTCTAAAGTTTTGTGTTTTTTGAGCAAAGCTTGCAATCAATTATCAAATGGCCTTGGCACTATCTTCTAGCTGGCGTATGCATATAACAGCAAACTGCATTCAAGCTATTTACTGCAAGTTTGCATGCATAAACCTAATTTGAATCTGTTGAATAGTGACGTCACGTCGATAACGTAATATGCGTCATGCCGTGGCTAATGTTACCAACTTTTAAATTTAAATTTCCCGATAATTAATTTAAAATTTTGAAATTGTGAATAGGTGTAAAAATGTGCAAACGGTACCATATAAATTTAATAATTATAAATGAATAATTATCATGAACTTTAAATAATTTATGTGTTATAAAATCATATTTATTTTATACTTCTTAATGCGCAAAATGATAAAGTATACCCAGTAAATATTTCCATAATATGGAAATACAGCTTCGTGGACTCATTGACAATATTACATACATCTCCATCGATCCACGATCTGTATACATTTTAACAAGCATTTAGCATCATTTAGCATCATCATGAATCCGATTATAGCACAACGGCACGTTTCAAATCTCCTACTAAACGCTTTTTGTGATGAACTCATTTTAGACGTATATTCAAGTGACACTGACAGCTCGCGCAGATCGCCGCCATTTTAAGTTTGGTGCGCATTCCTGTACCCATCATCGTGACGTATGCATTTTTTATAGTTTTCTTATTTGGCCGATAAACCGCTTACTGCGTTGAATGTGGTTCAAAAGTGTATAAATACGGCAGTAGGAAAGCAGAAACGTTCATGAGTTTAAAACCCTTAGACTGCGTATGGCATGTAAACATGCCATAGACTTTATCTCGTATTTTTGACCAAACTAGAAGAGACACTTGTGGATAATATGCTTTAAAAATTAGTTCAAACCTTTAGGTAGACATATCAGGCAACAGATCATAAAAATGTCAAGTAAAACACAAGGAAATATATTTTTGAAAAGAACACTCGTTATTCAGTTGCTTGAATCGCGCGCCATTGCGAAGACGGGTGTACTAGATGCGTCACCAGGGTTATCAAAACAAAACATTGGTCATGCATCGAAAAGTGTGCATCGATAATATTTTTATTTACCTTTTAATTAATTATTATGATTACGTTAGTGTTATGTATTTTTTCTTAGTGATTTGTGATTTCGAAAGAAACATATTGAAGATTTGTTTTTAGTATTTTTTGTCATTATAAATATATGTGAAATAATTATTTCACCCGCCAAAATGTCACTACCACATAATATTATCGAAGAAATAATGCTGGAAAATATTTTATCGATGCACAGCTCTCCAGTTGTTTGGCTTTGTTCATTGTTCCATGTTTGATATTTACATTATTATAATGGGTAATAATTTATATTTTTATGTGCCACGAAACTGTGTTAGCTCTGTTCACATGCCTGGCGATTATTCGACAGGCCCTTTGTACAATTAAAAAGCCGATGGCGCCTCATAAATTATATTATAATAGTATTTTAGCAGTGCGGTAATTATTTTTAGTGTTTTATTCTCCAAAACATCCTAATGAATAAGTGGATGACAACATTATTTTATGGTGACGATAATAAATATGGGTTCAGAATTTGAAACGGTAATAAAATTTGAGTTTACGACTTACTAAATGCGATAAGCGATAACCCACTGATTATTCCACAAGTGATTTAGTAATATATCTGTCATAGACCGTAACCAACTACACGGCAGCATGTATTCAACACAGCCCTGTGTATAACAAATACAAACGCGTCGAATTGCTCGGTAGTATGTGTAGAAACCATGTATGTGAAGACTGGACGGCCGCCATTTTGAACGCGCGGTCAAAGCTTGGATAATTTTTAGCGTCTTCACTTTCTTCGATTTATTTTAGTGAGAATGTAACGAATATAGTTTATTTCTTGGTGCGTTTGGAATAACTGATATATAGTTCATCTAGTAATCTATTTTTTAATTTTGGAATCGATCTGTTTTAGCTGTAGTGACCGTTTTAACAGATCAGTTGACTGAAAATAAATTCCCGCGAAAATGGCTCGCAGCGAAAGGGTTAATATATTTCAACGCACGCTATGAGAGACGTCATTGACTCCAGAGCAAAGCTGTCACCTCACTCCATACTCCACACTCGTATTCCAGCATTATATTTCTGATATACCTACCTACAGTCCTGTTTTTTTGACAGTCGATTGTAAAGTTTTGTATTTTTTGAGCAAAGCTCGCAATCAATTATCAAATGGCCTGGGCACTATCATCTAGGAAAACAGAAACGGCATGCAAAAAGTGTATCTATGGAGAAAATATTATTTCTTTTATTTTTCATGAGCTGTATATGTTTATGTGTATCTTATGCTGCTGCTTATGTATATTTTAGTCAAAGAAAGAGGCTGTTAACACGATTCTAGAGTGTTGGCCCTCAGCTGACATTCCAAACGGAGCATTTGGCAACGCGACTATGTGGTCTGATCTCTTAGTCAACCCCTTTGATAAATAAAGTTCGTCGATCTCTTGGGGGAACAAAAATATAAATGTAAGTAAGTACTTATATAAGTCTCAAAATTTACACTGACGGATCTACCGACCCGTCAGCGCGAACTATGGATGAAAAGAAACCGACCAAAGAGGTCAAGAATAATTTTAAATATAAATATTATGATTATTATTATTTTTAAGTATTTTGATTTGTATAATATCTATTAGATTAGAGAGAAACTAAGTAAAGCGATGTAGTAATAAAATGTTAGATAGTACGATTTATTTTGTACCTTGCAATTTTGTTAGCTATAAGAATGTAACTGTAAAACCATTTATGTTAAATAATATGTATACGTAAGGCTGTACGGTAAACAATAATTATTTTTTCATCATGAATAGCTAGCGAACATCGACCTGAGGTCAAAAACAATTGCGCCCATGGGCTGATCATCAGGGGTCAGGCCGGTGGCAGCAAACGACGCCGAATCCGTCTGACGTCGCTTTATATAGAGTCAAGGGTCATGCTGTATATACCATTATTTTATATTTTTAAAAATTTAGCCTAGTAAAATATCAAACATATTTTTTCGAAATCCAACGGAACTTGTCGACACCACAACTCCACGCGAAAAAAGACTGAATCTTCTGACTTGCATGCCAACGGAGCATATAGGTTAGACCCGGGAAGAAATCGCATGGTAAAACAGAATACATATATACTTATTGTAAATTATTACATCTCGAAGAGAATATAAAAAAAAATGTTTGCCTTCTTACCCCAATGCATAAACATGGCGTTTGTGGTAAAAATAATGCAATAGACAATATATTTGCCTAACTAGGATTTTTAATAACACTACAATACACTAATAAACTCGGATCTTTTTGTGTGACTTTTCCTTTGAAAATAGGGTAACCAATAATTATTATAATAATGGTGAATTTTGTTTTATTTTCATAACTTTTTTAACCATCCTAAATATATGTAGGTACAGCATTCTTAAGTAGGTAGGTACAATATGCATGCAGTACAGAAAAATTTCAGTAAATTTTGAATCTCTCGGACAATAAATTAATATTTGTATTTATTTTGTAATCATATATAATAAGTCCTTAATCTTATCTAGTCTTTTCTTTTTCAGTTTTCTATATTTATTCAGTATTTCTATCAAGTACAAATTTTTTTGATCGTTTAAGCTAGTCAAGTCAAGTTTATAATATGATTCAACAGAAAAATTAAAAACGTTGTATACAAATTTTTTTTTTATCTTGTAATTATTATTGGGGACATTTTCGGAATGGTAACGGAATGTAATTTGTAAAGCTAAAGTTACATGTTACCATAAAAACAAATTTTTGTTTTATGAAATTTATTTGAATTTTTTGATAGTCAGATATATATTCAACGTGCGTCACAATAACAAAACAAATCAAACTTAATCACTAAAATAGACATATTTTATAATAAATTTCACAATACTAGTAAAATAAGGTAGGTAATAATTTTGACACACTATACATTACCATAACTTTTATTTGGCATTTATATTATTTTAACTCAGATAAAAAATATTTTAAAGAAAATTAACAATATATGAAAAAAATTAAATCAGCAAGGGATTCGGACGGAGTTCGTAGCGCGGCACGGAGTATATAACTTTTACGAAAATAATTACAGTCGAACTCGGTTATTACGATCTCGGACATAGCGAGATCTCGGATGTAATAAGGAAACATTTGTTGACATTTGGTTTATGATTTTCGCCATACATTTAATTTATTCACTGTTATCACGAGCAACTTATCGGATATACCGAGCTGAAATACTGTTAATGTGTCGATCGTTTTAAAACATTTCGACCCTAAGCAATAAAATCTGATCTCTAATGTAGATCTTTCCACATAGATAGATATCACTAGGCACGCACATAAGGTGGGCTTCGGGCAGGGAACAAAAAAATAATGGGAACTGACTTACCTATCCTACTGGGTGTGGAATAACAGGCTAACGCTGTTGAGTGGGGAAAAATATAGGATAAACTTAAACACGTGTTAAATAATATGTTACATATTTTCAATAGTTACGTACAATGACATTGATAATAACATGCATTAAAATGTGTCACGTAAATTTAACGTGCATGCGATATTGAGGGCTGCCGGGCCGGTATGCTTTGTTATATTTTGGTTTTATGGCCTACCCGCCATAAAATTACCCTGATTTAAAAGTTTGGTCCATGATTAAGGCATTTACATTTATATTAAATTTTATTAATCTGTTTTGTGGTTACGGGTCTGGAAAACGGACCCCCCCGAAACGAAAAAAAATACAAATTATTCAGTTAAACGGAATATTATTTCTTATTCTTTTTCGTCATGACTGAGGATCGTGACTCGGATGGTTTGGCTTATAGCCAATGAACGGGTTGACCCCATTTCTTTCGGCATTTTTTGTCACGCAAGATCTGTGGCGACCGGGAAACCCGTGGCACTCATAAATTGGTGCAACTATCTGAGTCATCCAATATTTGCTATAATATTCCGATACGGCATGTCCAAAAAACATTACAACCTGGACGACACAAGCGATCCTAATAACTATTACTGTTGATCCACGCGCATTTTTTAGTTTTCCGCCGCTTTGAAAATCAATAAAAAAAAGTATTACGGATGTTTTTTTCAAGATGGACTCACTTCCTTCCCAAACCACTTTCTGTGCGCACGCCTGGATATGACTATTGTTTTCTTAATATTCGGAATCACATTGTATCAAAATAACGATCTTCAAAATATGATTAATTCTACGTAGAAAACATTCAATTCAACTACTTATAAATTTGTATGCAGTACCTAGGTATTTTATCTTCAAATAGCAAAAATCAGACGTTTACAATTAAATGAGATATCTATGATTTAATAACATAACTAGTTTCAACAGACGAAAAGCTTTCACTTAGGTATTTGGTAGGTATCTATAATCTAATATCTATACAACAAAATTACTGCGAAAGAGCTTCAAAATAAATGTATTTCCTAAAATATTGCCGTCATGTTAAAACTATGAAAACTCAAATCACTTTATCTATCTGTTTAAATTTGATTGAAAATAATTTAAACAGTATATGATTTAAACCATTTCGTAGTAATCAGTTTTCGTTTTCATTGCTCAAAAAATCACATTTTGATGAAACAAAACAATGAGAAAAAGTTATATGCAGGATCAGAATAATCGATACTCAGATTACATACTAATAATACTCGTACTAATAACGTAAAATATATTCAAAATGTGTAAAAGAAAAACAAAAGGTATGTTTAAATAAGTCGTTTTGTAATTTTATTAAGTATTTTGTTCCTTTAACCATTTGTAATTTCACCAGAGAATATTCTTGACTCTTGAGTAACAGTCGAAGCCGTGTGTCCTTGTGACTTAACTGAGTTCCCCGATATTTTCATTTCATAAGATATGGTTTCCAGTATATATATTATATACTGGAAACCATTAATTAATCATATTAAAAGTAATTTTGAACTATAGGGCGTATTTATTAAATTTCTTGGAATTACCTGATTACTGCCATGTTTTTCAACAATTATTATTTTTGAATTCTGTATGTAGGTACCTAGCTTAAACTTTGTACACCTACTATAATAATTGCCACCAATTTTCAAATTTAAATCGTGGGATTATTGCGATTGTAATTAATTTTTATACATCTACATATTTAAAAATTGAATTTGGATAATTCATCTGCTCCATTTTACCATATTGGCTTTCTTCAAATACCACTTTAGATATGTATATATTTAATAATATTATATTCGCCAAAAACCGAATGAAGAATATGAATAAGAATATGTGAATGAAATCTTGACATCGGTGCTCAAAATTCAAAAGATAATAATTTTCAAAAACATCGATCATGTTTTTGATATTTTGTTTTGTAATATCTTGCAAACGACAAGATGAAATAAAATCTTACAAATTTATGTGATGCACACTGTTGTAGATGTCTACATGATATGACGTCGGTATTTACTGAAGTTTTGAATTTGAATATCTTATCAACGACGCACACAAAAACAATACTTTTGAAACCATATAGGCAGCGCTCGAAATGGAAAATTTTACGAACCGGAGCGCTCCATGATTTTATGAAAATATTAACATAGTTATATAAATTTATGAGTATTTTATAAAAATAAGTGTTAGGTTTTTTTTATGGCCGATCTAGCTCAGACGGTCAAATTATTTTCCAACGAGATTTTATTAATCGGAACGGCGCTCCGGTGCGTTCCGATCCATTTCGAGCCCTGCATATAGGTATATATTATTACGTATTCTCTTTTTACCGTTTATTTGTCACCGCAAGAAATGTGCCACCTCAGTAACCTGCCACCGTGGGATGTCACTGCGCCAGGGGTGGATTTATCGATACTCTAAGTTCGGACACGAGGAGGGTCCGCGCTGACAAGGGCCCAAATTAAAAAAAAAACGAATAATTCACAAGATTTGAGAATGTAACATTTCATATATTGAAAATACTTATAAAACTTCAAAACATCGTTGAATAAAAGAAATGATTTATTAAAAATTGTTAGCAAGTTCAAGTCGACGTTATAACTAAATGTTTGGCGATAGCCGGTCGTCGGTTAGTAATTAAGGTACCTAATTAATATTTCTTGATTTAAACTTACAAAAACCGATAGTCAATATTATCGCAATTTGATAAGCATTTCATGTAGGACCTACCAGTTCAAATTATCGCAATTAGGTATGAGGCTCATAGCTTAATTAATTAAAGCATATTGGCGAGATACCAGTATTTTTTCCAAATGAAATTTTTTCTAGTGGGTATATATCTGAGGTGTTTTCAAGTTATGTATGTTTATTATAGTTTAGTTCAGGTAGGGTTTAATTGAATTTTAAAAACTAACCAGCACCGTATTCAAATTCTATTCATTGTTCAATTAAAACAAATAAGTATGTCTGATGCGCTATATAATATGTCGAATCTTAACAGCCTACCTCCACTCCTCGTCACTGATACATATTACTATGAAACATTGTATTGAAGCAAACTTGATGAAACTTCGGACATGCGACTAGAATAATTTATTATTACTAAACCGGATATAAGAAGAATTTAAAAAATATGATATAATCACACTCAAATAATGACTATCGTTTATTAATAGTACAACAATTATGTTTTTCGAAAAAACATTTTTCTATTGGCTATGTAGTGTTTTCAGAATTAGGTATGTATATTTTATTCTGACTTCTGTTGTATTCATTTTTAGATGTTGGTACGTTGTTTTATGAGTTTTTAAGATAGGCTCTATCAACCTAGTTCATTTTGTGTGCTTCCATGTACTTTTATTTTGATTATTTACTTATATTATCCTGTATTTTTATTTAAATTTGAATAGGTAATATTTTAAAGCATGCATTTACATATTAAACGATAATTTAAAATGAATGTGAAAGTCGTTGGTACGACGGTGACTTGTAAAGTGTTTTCACATGTCATCAGATAAGCTGGACGCGAAGAAATAGATGGAAGCGAACAAACTCCGTAGCGAAGCAGTCACCTCACCGTATACCAGAAACATAATTCTGCTATATACCCACATACAGTCTTGTCTCTTTGATTGCTGATTGTAAAGTTTTGTGTTTTTTGAGCAAAGCTTGCAATCAATTATCAAATGGCCTGGGCACTATCTTCTGAGAAAGTAGAAGCACTCGTGCAACGCCCAGGTAGGTACGGCATGAGAGACGTCATCGACTCCAGAGCGAAGCTGTCACCTCACTCCACACTCCACACCCAGTCTTGTCTTTTTGATCGTTGATTGTAAAGTTTTTTTTTGAGCAAAGCTTGCAATCAATTATCGAATGGCCTCGGCACTATCTTCTAGAAAAGCAGAAACGCTCAAAAGTAATCTATTTCAACGCGTAGGTACGGCATGAGAGACGACATTGATTCCAGAGCGAAGCTGTTACCTAACTCCACAATCGTATTCCAGCATTATGTTTCTATTGTACCTACCTACCTACAGTTCTGTCTTTTTGAATAATTGATTGCAAAGTTTGTGTCTTGTGAGCAAATCTAGTAATCAATTATCAAAGGACATGGGCACTATCTTCTTGGAACGCAGAAACGGCGTGTTAAAATGTGTGTATATCGAGAAAATAATACATATTTCATTTATTTTTCATGAACTCTACAATCTGGTGTGTATATTGGCCGACTCAAAAAGAGGTTTTGTCAAAGATTTTTTAACGTGAAATGAACATCAGCCACTTGTTCAATCTATACCTAAACAATGTATATCTATACAATCTTTATCTATAATCTTTACCATGTCATTGTATGCATATCGATAATTATTAATTTAATTTAATAAAACGCAAATATTTTTATCGTACTTACTCGTACCTATTCCGCTTTAATTTAATATCTGGACCGGGTTTTTCAACCTTAAAGTGACATTTTTAACTCAAGAATATTCAACACAACATGCATTTATCACACGAATTCAAAAAGTGACAAAAATAATCAACCAATACATTGAAGTATCCTATCAAATAAAATTATGTCAATAACACTTAGGTCGTAATTAAAATGAATAATATTGCACAAAAATATAGTGCAATAAAGACTTACAATAACACCTGTAATATATTACAAAACAAATAATTTTGACTAATATTAATATGCAATTGTATTCATTTTACTTACTAAGTTTTATTCCCGGAAAAGGCCAGAGCAGACACAGCCAATACTAAATGTATGGATAAAACAATGGAGGGATAAGTTGGAACTAAACTTACGCAACAATAAATTAAGAATAAAACAAGATCATCCATTCTCTCGTCACATCGAAGGTGGAGATGTGATGCTGGACCTGACTCGACCACGTGCTGAGGATACTTCAAGAGAGTTTCAACCTGGCCGTCTTTTTCTTCAATCTAACTCTTTTTTTCATTGTTTTTATTACCTATATAAATAAACATTACCATATAATCATATTAATATAACGCAATAATAATAATAGAATCATAAGTTCTGAAAAAAACTCAAAAACTACGAAGCATCGAACCTTTTTATTTGAAAAATGAGTGTAATTGTCAATTAACATTATTTTTTGTTTAATGTAAGATGTAAAGCTGCTAAAAATTGATGTGAAATCTGCCATAATAAGAAATGCTGATGCCTGATTAGTTAGGGTTTTGATTGGTACCAGGACAGGGAGCGCGTCCGTGGACATTGTATGATGGGCTTTAGTGATCGTTGGCCAAATGATGCCCATCAGTTAGCCAAAAGTCCTTGGATAATAAATCGTCCAATTTCGATCAACGAACGAGTAAAAAAGTCGAGCTGTCAAAAGTTGCGATTATCGTAATGTCTTCCGATAATCCTGAAATGTTGTGTTATTTACATATTATAGATTTGCATAAAATAATATAGTGGTGAAAACAACACAAATTTTATGTTTTCTTTTCAGAATTTGATTAAATGAAATAAGAAAATAATTGTGAAAACTCACATTTTCTAATACCTATGTAAATTAAGGGCGGACATGCTCAGCGTAGGTCAAAATGGAGCTTTTATTGCATTTTCAAAGCATGATCCTCGACATTCCTTAAACGTTGTAAATAATCTATTTATATAATTTTGAAGCCTTATTATCCTTTATATTTATTTTAAACATTTTATGACTGCATAAAATATTTTTATTACATAAAATAGTATTCTTTTAAACCTCTCGCTTCAATGATTTAGATCAGTGCTCCGCAACCGGTGTGCCGCGGCACACTCGTGTGTGATGAGACGATGCTAGGTGTGCCGCGGTGCAATAGCCGAATTTGCGTACATGGCTGGTAAGGCTGGTAATATATTTGAGTACCTGCATGAACTTAATAACACAATGCAAGGTCAGAATGCAAATATATTGACGTGCTCTGATAAATTAGCAGAATTCAAAAATAAACTCGAACTTTGGCAGAAGGAGTTAAGGTGACGCATCAGTGAAACGCCAAATAATTTTCAACTGTACGCGCGACGAAATTTTGGACTCGCTGCCATTCAATGAGAGAATGTTGACCCAGGAACACGTCACTTTGCTGCGTGATGGCGACGGGTCAATTAATTCTAAAATCGTGTAAAGATGACTAAAAACGTTACCCATTTACTTTAAAAAGAAAACATGTCAATGAATATATTATTATTGTTATTAATAGAACAATAAACAGAACATAAAATGGACGTATGTTGGATTTATATAACAAATAATATTTCGTTTGACAGGCGTCATTTTCACCCGCCACCCGCAATCCGCGCATCGCCTAGCAACGATCTTTTTAGACCGTGCCTCAACTAATGCATGGCCTTAAGACAAGGATCTCTACAAATGTGCCAAATGACCTACCAGACCACAATTTAAAAAAAGCAATATATTTTGGATCCGCCTCAAAAACATTTAACTTTGCTGCAAAAGAAATTTCATCAGTACTTTCATACAATCAATGCGACTGGATACGAAACCCTTTTGCAACCAATGCCAAAAATTCTATAGAAGCGCTTTTCCTATAAATTCGAGAGGAATTTGTTGAATTGATAAATGACGGGACGCTAAAACTGGACTTCGCCGATGTTCCACTGGTTATTTTCTAGATTTCGGTTAATAAAAAATATCCTCAGATTTCCGACAAACCTATCGCAGTTCAGCTCCCATTATCGAGTCAAAAAAAAGTTGCCTGCGGTGCTACTTTACTAAGCTAGTATTAATATTTTAAAACATCTTATTGTAGGATACAATTTATTATTATTGTGTCAATACTCGACAAATAACTAATTCCTAACCCGACAACTAACCATAATTATATTAATAATAATAACAACCATACGAAAAATTGCTAAACATAAAATCAATACCATTAATTTTACCTCTATCACTATTTTAAAAATGCTATTTTAGAGTATCACGCTGTCTTTAACCTTAGCTATAGGTAGGGGGCCCCGCCAAAGATCTTGGCTTGGGGTCCTCCTTCAGGATGTGGGGTCCATGTTTTGGTGTATAAATTGTTTTACGTGTGGTGTGCCGCAGAATTCTGGGAAGACCTTTGGTGTGCCGTGGGTGGGAAAAGGTTTCGGAGCACTGATTTAGATTATAGTCAAATTTCAGTACATGCATGTGCAGTGGTGTTAAAACTTTTACATTTATTAATTTTTAAACGCATTTATAAAACCATCAGTACAATTATTTATGTCGACATTATTATAGTGAAATATTTACGATAAAAAATTATATTGATAATCTCTGTGATCCCAAATTTGACAAGAATTAGGCATTTTATTATTCAAAAAATGGGCGAGATTAACACATTTGAAGATAATTATAAAGATACTAATTATAAGCTATGTCTTTGACCATTCAAGTGTAATAAACATCCTACGAATAATGATTGCTTTATAATAATTATTGACCTAAGAATAAGGTAGTGTTTTTTTGAAATACGCCATTTCTTTTGGCATTCCCCAGTAGTTAAGCTACAAAATACGGCCGTAGCCATAAATTGACAAACTATAATGAAAGTAGGGAGTAAAATGATGTTAACGCGCGTGTTTGAACATGTACCTAACCGAATTTTCTTTTTAACGGTGCATAAAATAATATAGTGGTGAAAACAACACAAATTTTACGTTTACTTCTAGGAATTTGATTAAATAAAATAAGAAAATAACTGTGAAAACTCTCATTTTCTAATACCTATGTAAATTAAGAAGTTAATCAATAACAATGTTTAGAACAATATAACTATAGATTTTTTTCAGTCTGATTGATGTGTGTATTAATGT
This sequence comes from Rhyacophila brunnea, assembly GCF_057557595.1. Classification (NCBI taxonomy): domain Eukaryota; kingdom Metazoa; phylum Arthropoda; class Insecta; order Trichoptera; family Rhyacophilidae; genus Rhyacophila; species Rhyacophila brunnea. The sequence continues at coordinate 1,582,542 of NW_028233361.1, forward strand.
CAAATCGAGTTTACGTAGTGATTGACGGACGAGTTCTGGCAAGTAGGAGATGGTGATCGAATTTTAACATTGTGTCTATGCTATTAATATGGATCTCTAACATTAGTATCCTGAATGCGGACTGCGGACGGCCGCTTATATTTTTGTCTACCTGCCCATCTATCTGCCGCTATCTAGAGTAGGAAAGTATCCAAGTATTAGAACTTATTGTAACAATTACAATAAGTGCTATGTTTTAACAGCTCCTCTCTTGGCTGTGATAAATTTTAGAGCGATATAGACAGTTTTGATGGTTCTGATGGCTAACTAATATTGTATTTGTTACAATAAGTGTTAAAGATCTACCATCGTAAGTTGGCAGCCGGTCGAATTTGAAACTAAAATTGTCTATCGAGGATAAATTTGTTACAAATGCCATTTAATTTTACAACATGTTTCTCGAATTATGGATTGCATAATATTTGTACAGAAATCTACTACCAATAAAAAATTATGGTTATGGTAATATTCTCAATGTCATACTAGCGCCCTCGCTGAAATGCCAATTTATGATGGTAGATCTATAATACTTCGATACAAACCTACCCTACATAGCTGCCGTTGAGGCCGAAATCAGTCTTGTGTATAGAATAGATGGGCTGGTACTTTAAGGACAATGGCTTCTATTTTTTCCGTTCGAATAACAATGTAGTCTAGATCGGTGCTTCCCAGACTCATGGATTGAGCCCACTTGGGGGCCGTATGGCTTCTACTGGAAGCCAGGAAATGTTTGAGCAGAACTACAAATATTTATTTATGTATATTTTTTACAATTATACCACTTCATACGACATTTTTATTAAAATTTTTAGATTGACCGAAAAGACAATGCAATATGCACGTTTCAGTAGGCAAGGGTGGAGGTGGGCTGTTAAGATCCGACATAAATAGTCCGCACTAAACTTTGTCAGTCATTTGTTTTCATTGAACTAAGACTACAGTGTGCAGTGTTGGTTAGTTTTAAAAAATAATTTAACCCTGCCTATGCCAAACCATAATAGTTATGATAATATGATGTGGGCGATCTGACAAAAATAGTGCACACTTTTTCAGTTATACCTACTTGTTTGTTTTCCTTGAATTAGGAATAGGTACATAAATTACAGATGGTGTTAATTAGTTTTTAAAAAATCATTAAACCGTGGATAAACCAAACCATAATACATAAAAAATATTCTTCTATCTATAAAACATCTAAAATTATGAATAATTTAATGGCATAATTTTAGATTTTATAGATATATTCCTATTTTGACAGTTATTTATTATGGCTTGATTTACGCAGGGTTTAACTGATTTTTAAAAACTAACCAACACTTTTTGCTCGTTGTAGTCTTAGTTCATTAAAAACAAATACGTATGACTGAGAAAGTTTAGTGTCCACTATTTATGTCGGATCTTAGCAACCTACCTCCACCCTTCGCCAGTAGCATGTGAATTATGCGTATGTCATCTTTTCGTCTGAGACGACTAGCGTATGTATGTATGACCTATATGCCATTTCGTCAGTGCACAAATAATATTTTGGCTGTAGGTACCTAGCTTTTATTTCAATATTATTAACTTGAGTTAGATAAAGGAAGGCTTAAAACGAGGTATTAGTCAAGGATTCATGGACATGTTATCATACTTGAATGAGTTTTTTTCAATCAATTAAATAACACTCGATCACGATTTCAATAAAAAAATGTCATACTTGATCACATTGCGGAATCACCACGATTTTCACGAACTCGAGAATCAAAAATACAATTGAAGAATGACGCCATTTACTAAATCAGAAGAATAATTGATCAAGGTTGAATTTAATGAAAACGGTATTTCAGAAATTTGGATAGTAAGGCGACAGCAAGAGTGTTCGTCCATTCCTATTGCGAAATCAGCATTGGTAATCATAATTCCTTTTGCAAAAACATATCTGTGCGCCGTATTTGTGTCATTACCCTTATTAAAAATAGTCACAAGTCATGCCTTTCAACAGAAACTTTGTAAAATTCCCTACAAATTACCATTTCTAATATTGAACCTGATATTGATTTAAATTTTTTATTATATATTATTACTGCAAAAACAACATTTTACAGTAGAGCCATTTTTGTGTTTAGAAAAGTGCGTACTTAAATGGTTCCATCATGTAAAATTTTACATAATAACGTTTATTTTTTTTATGTATATAATAGGATTAAGACAATTGAATTTTCATTTCAGGACTATTTAGTTTAGGACAAAAAAAATAATCACTTGTACTACAAATGCAGTTAATTAGGTAGGTAGTCATAGTAAAAATCATCATATAAAATTTTAAAAAATTACTTTGTATAATACTTAAAAATATTGAAGATATAAAATATTCAATTGTAATGTAATTATCAAATAATATTAATTCAATAAATAAAAGAAGCATTTTGGTTCTACAAAAATCAAAAGCAAAGTAATTTAATAAAAAAAATATTTAAAATCACCTTTTACTTGGTTTTTACACATTTCCCCAATTGATCTACATCTATGAGTCATTTTATAAACAAATTTTGTAACTTTATTGCGAGACAAGAATTGATCAAATCGATTAGGCTTACTTTCTCTCAAGAATTAACTGCACAAAAATTTATGTATTTCATAAATGGATTATTAATTATCGCGGTAATTTGTGATTAAGTCTTGTAATAAAAGTCCTTAAGTGTTGAACAACAATATTTAAGTGCAAATGAAACGTCTGATCGTTGTTGATTTCGTCAGGTAAAACCATTAATCTATTTTAAGAACAATGACACAATGCATGGATTTTGAAGATTTTATTGGAGCTTTTAGGTTAGACATTTGGCACCGGTTATGAAACACTGCTCTAGACTTTAGAGCAGTGGTTTCCAAACTTTATGTTACTACGCCTCCCTTTAAAAAAATCTAATCTTAGCGCCTCCCCCTTTTATTTCATTAAATAATACACATTTTAAATAGACAACAATGTAATGTAATTATAAAAATGAACAAGGTTTTACTACTTATATTATATTCATTTTTAAATTAATTTGCTTTTCATGCGATGAATGTGCTTGTTTATAAACACAACCAATTTTAATAGTACTCAATCCAAATTCATCATCATTCATTGACCAATGGATTCTATCATAGGCCCGACATCCTGAAGCGGTCCTCCAGGTCAGGATCTTTGGCAGACCCACCAATGACCTACCTCTTGTTCAGATTAAGGGCAGTGTGGTGCTCTAATGTAGAGTTTTCTAAATTATACACATAGTTATCATTTAAGTAATCAATAATCGTATCACAGCATATTGCATCGCGCAACCACATATTTAAAATATTTAACAGCCGTGAAAGAAAGTATGCAAATTTTTTTACTATTAATAAATTAATGTGAAAATTGCATTAGCAAATTAACCAAGAACTCAGTTACTAGATTTTTGTTTGCTTCAATATAATATATGGCGCAGAAATCATTTAAAAGTGGAAACATGGCGACCTTTTTTTTGTAATTTTGATTTCGTATGGTCCATTTTTTATGAATGCCTTCATTTTGTCTTTTTAAGTCAGAGAATTCATTAGTGGTCTCTGTATTGATTTATTCACTTTTCAACCAATATTCAACCAAATAGGTAGACAAGTTTAACAACAAAATTATTATCGTTCCTAAGCAAATTTGCCTCAAATTTCAACATTATGATTTGACCATTTTATTTCATTTTTTCACGATATAGCCAGCGCGTTTCACAATAGTATAGCAGTGAAGTTTTATAAAATTAGTCTCTATATTTTCAGATAGGTTTGCAAGAACTGTTTTTTATGTAGTTTATAACTAGCGGCCATTTTATAAACTATGCATTTGCAAAATGCAAACCTGTGGCTACATTAATTGTGTTAATAAGTGTGCGCCTCCAGTTTCGAAATCGCTGCTCTAGAGCATACCATTTTGGAGCTTTTATATTCAGAACCAACTTTGTGTTTTATGGACCTTAGTGAATAAATTACTTCTTGATACGGTCTATCTATAGTAAAGTCATTGGTAAATGTAAAAATAAAATAAACTATGTCCTATGATTAATACTGGTATATACTATGTATATACCAGTGGCGAAGGGTGGAGGTAGGCTGTTAATATCAGCCATAAATAGTGCACAGTAAAGTTTGTCGGTCATACGTATTTGTTTTCATTGAAATAAAAGTTCAATTTACAGACCGTGTTGGTTACTTTCAAAATTCAATTAAACCCCGTGAAACTAAAGCATAATAAATAATAGTCAAAAAATACTCGTCTATCTATTAAATATCTAAAATTATGCAATTAAATCAAACGTAACATTGGATATTTTAGAGTTTGAATATTTTTTTTATCTATTGTAGTTTGGCTTGGGCAGGGCTTAAAGATTAAAAAAAATTAACCATTAATATGTGTAATATGTATTCTTAATCCAACGAAAACAAATAAATATGAATGTAAAAGTGTGCATAATTTTTTCGTATCGCCCAAAGTATACCAAAACTATTATGATTTGGTTTAGGCAGGGTTTAATTGATTTTTAAAAACTAATACCGTCTGTAAATTGTAGTCTTAGGTCAATAAAAACCAATACGTATAACTAACAAAGTTTTACGTGCACTGTTTATGGAGGATCTTAATAGTACCCTTCGCTACTGGTATATAATATGCCAATTTTAAAATCATGATTTTATTAAAATGTCAACGGTGTTTAAATTATTTATCATTTACATACAAAATGACCTTACCTTGTTTAAAGATAAACGTAAGAGTGCTGGGTAGAGCTTGTGATTTATCAACTTTTTCATTTTTCGTGATACAAAAATTCTCGAGAATTCTCATAAATCTCAAGAAATCGATATTTTAATCAATATAGGTAGTTCTTCTTGATGAAAATTTCTTTTTTGTTTTAGAAAATTTGTTTATGAATAATGTCTTTCGGTATCAAATTTGAGAGCATTTTTCATAAGTAGATATTTTGTCCAAAAAAAATTGTTCACTAGGAAATCGTTTAGCATCAAAGTTTTTTTTAGATTTCCCAGCCAATTTTCTTTAACCAACAATTTTTATGTCATAGTTTAATGACGATTTTTTAAAATGGATTTTGTTAAATACATTTCTTGAGATTCGAGATTGACCCTTTGAATTTTCAAAACGTGATTTCAAGATAACAACCTCGACATGAGGGATGAGGGGAACGATTTAAAGTGTATAAATTTGAACAAAATAGGTATTTTGGTATTTTGCAGGTTTATTTTTATATTTAGGCAAATTTGATTTCATGTTTTTCTTCTTCAGCATATAGTAGGCAACCACTGCTTGCAATGTAATGGAAAATATCAACGAATTTATGTTGCTAACGAACATCTGACTTTGTCCTACAGTGAAACGTAGGGATTCCGAACTATTTTCGATACCTATGAATCCCGAGATTGGTAAACATAATCCCGAATCTTTTGGGATTGATTTTTTTATCAATTTTTATGGAAAACAAAATAAAAACGAAAATATAACAGAAAAAATACTTTCAATAACATATAAATACATTAAAAATAATCTTAATATATTATCTTTTCATAAATAAATAAAACTGTTATACTTTCACATTATTATTTATATAACAATATTATTTACTCCATTAAACCTTCGTATTTAAAAAATTGAACTACTTTTCTTCTTTCGGCCATGTCCGATCCTAATAGGATCATATTATGGGCATCCACAGAGTAGAGGTTTGTATTGACAGATTTTGTTTTTTTACGAGAAATGGATGTCAGCCACTTGGACTATAATGCCGTGGGTCCCAGGTTCGAATCCTGAGTCTAGCAAGTACACATAGATTGAACTTACACAATATTAACAATAAATGTCTTAAGTAGTACCTATAAATTATACTAGATTTATTTTTGATCGATTTTATCAACGTTATTTGTGTATGTATATAAAACTTTATATTAACTTTTGAAAAAAAAGCCAATCTCATGATTGTGGCTCGGGATTGGATTCCCTACTCTGGATCAGCCTGTATAATATTATTACCTAGTCTAGACTCTACCTGGAATAACGATAACATATTATGTTCTGTTATTAAATTCTTTCTTGCTATGTGAACGACGTATTTATTAACTTGATTGGGAACTTCGAAAATATTTGAAAAATTTCGTATTACGATATAATTTTATATTGCAACCATTGATATACTACTAGATGAGGAGTTCCCATACAAGTGTAATTTTAAAAATGTACCACAAAAGAAGATATTACGAATATCGTCTTATAATATTTCCTTGTAGGTATAATGCGTTAAGACCGTTAACATGGGTTCCCGAATTTTACCCGTATTGCCCTGGCTGTAAAACTAAATTTGCGTTCTTGGAATAGTGACCCTAGGGTGTCTGCAACCCAAAGTTTGCAGGCTACCAAAAATTCATATCTGAGCGGACAGAGCAAGTCGTCATGCGCTGACTATTAGTTAGAGTAAGATGCAAGCTAGATCGGGCTTACTCATAATTATTGCCAGGTCGTTTTCGAGACAAATATTAAGTGAGCTTATATCGAGTTAAGTCCGCTGATATTAAAACAGTAAGTTTTAACACTGGCCAAGTCGCTGAAAATCGGGCGTCATTTTAAGAAGCATATGATTCATCCAGTAGTATATCAATGACTGCAACGCAGCAAATTACAGATTCTGCATCGACCGTTGTACTCAGACCTGTAATGAGCATTTTTAGCGCCCCATCCAAGCCGCCACTGTAGGCCGTTATGAATATTTTCAAACATTTATTTTTATTTATTTTAAAAGTGTATTATGTCATTACACGTATTGGCCAATGTGCCAAGACAATAACATATAATATAAAATTATAAACAGTTTGAAATTATAAAAATTCTTTTTTTCAATGTGTGTTTGATCAACAGACGATCAAAGACGGTGGCTTTGTTATTTCTCATAATTACGTGTTAATATATCCTACTGGCAAATCATCATCATCATCATCAGCCTGAATCTATCCACTGCTGGATGAAGGCCTCTTCAAGTTGCTTCCACTTCTCTCGGTCCTGTGCATTGCGTTGCCACGTACTTCCGCAGAACTTTATCATTTCATCGATCCAGCGGCCTCTAGGTCTACCTTGTGGACGTTTTGTACTTCTTGGATACCACTGGATGACTAGATTTGTCCAACGATTGTCTCTTCTTCGAGCTATGTGTCCAGCCCATCTCCATTTAAGGCTTTTAATAAACTCTATTACATCGCAAACCCTTGTCTGCTTCCTTATCCACTCATTCCTCTTTTTGTCCTTTCGCGTTATGCCCAGCATGCACCTCTCCATACCACGTTGTGCTACTCTAAGTTTCTGGATCTCTCTTTTACTTAGGGTCCATGTTTCACACGCATATGTCATCACGGGAAGCACACACTGGTTGAACACTTTGCGCTTTAGGCACAGTGGAAGGTCACTTTTGAAGACATTATTCAGGCGGCCAAAAGCACTCCAGCCTAGCTTTACTCTGCGAACAATTTCATCAAATATACATCCATCTATAGATACTTGTTGTCCCAGATAGATGTAGCTTTTCACCTGTTCGAGCTGAGTGCCATTGATGAGGATCTCTTTTTGGCCTGCAAAGCAGTTGAACATGACTTTCGTCTTTGTTACATTTATTTTCAAACCTACTTTGTTGCTTACTTCAGCGAGTTCCTGCATTCTGCTTTGGAGGTCTTCTGAGTCTTGCGAGAAAATTACTATGTCATCGGCAAAGCGCAGATGACTCAGGTATTCTCCATTTATGGGGATCCCTTTGTCATTCCAGTCAAGTTGCCTGAATAAGTCATCAAGGGTAGCTGTAAATAGTTTAGGTGAGATTGTATCACCTTGTCGGACTCCTTTGCTGATAGGAAATCTGCGCGATGGTTTATGGAGATTTACAGATGCTGTTGCGCTACTGTATATATTATTGAAAATATTTATATAGCGTCCAGGGATTCCTTGTTTTCTGAGTGCGTCGAGTATTGAACATTTCTTTATCGAATCAAACGCCTTCTCATAGTCTATAAAACCCATGCATAGTGGCAGTTTGTATTCCTGGTACCGCTCTATGATTTCTCTGACGACTTGGATATGGTCCATAGTGCTGTATCCTCCTCTAAATCCGGCTTGTTCTCTCGGTTGGTTCTCGTCTAGTACATTTTGCAGACGGTTTGAGAGAATTTTTGTGAACGTCTTGTAGAGAATAGGGAGTAGACTTATTGGACGATAATTTGCTAGGTCTTCTCTGTCACCTTTTTTGTGAAGAATGACAATGCTGGCATTTTTCCATACCTCTGGGACATCCTCTTTGCATATGCAGGCTGTGAACAATTGTGCAAGTACTTCATTTGCATCCTTTCCTGCTTTTTTGAGGATATATATCGTTAAACCGTCTTCCCCGGGGGTTTTCCCACTTTTCATGTAATTTAAAGCATGGGTTACTTCCCAGGATGTAATTTCGGGAGTATGGTCTTCCGAATTTCCATTTCTCTGAAGATCTAAGTCTATAGTCGTATTGTCAGTGTCATCACTGTAGAGATCGCTGTAGAACTCTTCAACTCGGCTTAACAAGTGTTCCCAATTTCTGACGATAGAACCATCTTTTGCTTTTAGTGCTGTGATTTGACGTTTTCCTATCGACAAGCATTGCTTGTTTTTGTTTAAACTTCTGCTTGCTTTCACAATTGCTTGTATGAGGTTTACATTGAATTTACGAAGGTCTTCTCTAATCTTCCTTCGGAGGGTTTTGCAAAGTGATGAAAACTCCATATCGTTTTGCGCCTGTCTATCGCTCTTGGTTTTCCTTCTCTGCTCCATAAGATTCAATGTTGCCTTCGAAAGCTTGGTGGAAGGTGTAACTTCTGAGCTTTTTACGCCTGTTTTTTCTGCACATTGTAGAATAATATTCGTTATATCCTCCGCGTTGGATAGGGAAACGGTTTCGTTCTCATCTAAGAAAGCCGATAGTGCATTTTTGAGTTCATTTTGGAATTCAGTATTGTTCTGCATGTATACGCGAGCATTTGACTTCTTCTGCAGTTTGGATCTTTCTGATTTGACGTTCAATCTTATCTTACATCTCACCATCCGGTGATCACTGCCGGTGTTAAACTGATTGATCACCTTACAGTTTAAAAATGTATATTTTCTGTCAGCGAGGATGTAATCGATTTCGCTGGTCCTTCCTGTCGGGCTTCTCCACGTCCATTTACGTGTAGGTTTATGTTGAAAAAAGGAATTCATGATGTGAAGATTGTTGGTTTCAGCAAACTCCACAAGCATGTCCCCTCTACCATCCCTTGAGCCATGTCCGAAATGTCCGACCGCTACGTCATCTCTTTGGTATGATCCAATACGTGCATTGAAATCTCCCATTATGATGTTGAAGTGGCATTTACTTTTATTTTTCAAGGATGTTATTTCCTCGTAAAACTCTTCCACTTTTTCATCAGGATAGCTCTGTGTCGGAGCATATACTTGCAAAATCTGAATGCGGTACCTAGCATTGATTTTAAGTATCACGCTTGCGACCCTGTCAGAAATGCAGTTGAACTCGACTATGCGGTCCCTCCAGGCTTTGTTGACAACAAATCCAACACCGCTCGTGCGTCCTTAATCGGTTCCTTTGGAGTACAGCACATGTCCGCTTTGTAAAGTAATAATACTCTCACCTTTACGCCTTACTTCGCTGAGTCCGACAACATCCCAGTGGATATTCCGGAGCTCTTCTTGAAACTCTACAAGTTTGGCATCGCTGGACAATGTTCTTGCGTTATATGTAGCAATGGTCATCTGTTGGCAGCCTTACTACTACCTTAATACTAAACGAGTATTTGTCTGTCTTGTATCACAACTTATCTGACAAAAATAAATTAACTTTCTAAACATAACGCAATTGTATATGAGCATCATGAAATGAATGATCAGCTACACTGGCCTTCCTATCCGGTTAAAGTACGTGCCCCCGCCATAAAATCGCCATGTCTGAACTGTGCTTAAAATGAATGCATATTTTGCAATATTTTTTATTAGAAAAGAGTTCATTGGCCAATGCGCCATAATATACAATACAAAATTATAAACAGTAACTATAAAAACAGTAACTATAAAAAAAAAATCATGAAATTAATAAAAATACTTAATTACTAATATAAAACACGAAAGAAGAAGAGAATGTAAGATTTAGATAATGTTTAAGGCTTTCACGGTTGTTTGTTATCGTAGTAGATTTTTGGGTTTCCACCGTGTGTCCTTCTTCCTTCTTTACTCGACGTTTCTGGCTAACCATATCAACATATCATATCTTGATAATGGCCTCTACAACGAGACCGAAACGTCGAGTAAAGAAGGAAGAAGGACACACGGTGGAAACCCAAAAATCTATTACGATAAGGTAAGATTTAAATAATAAAATAAAATAATGAAAAGTATTATAAAATTAACCTATCGTTAAAACGTCCACAAACATATTATTACAGTTCTAAAAACGTTAAGTAACCTTTATGGTGCTATCAAATAGGTTAACGCTTTCGCTGCTGAATAGATAATGAGATTTTAATTGCCCCCTTTAAAATGCACGTTAATTACATCGATTGGCCGCCTGGTCATTACGCACCGTGTGCGTCTTCCGCGTCCAAAGTATTAATCGCACGATACACAGCATCACGAAACATTTCATCCATCCTGCGACGGTGTATCATCAAAACCGCAGAGTTATGAGTGATATTGGCGGGAACATAAAAAAATAATAGTTGCCAGAATAGACGAATTGTAAATGAACCCACGAAGAAGTAAAAATAAATGCCCTAAAAAGAGCAATCACTCTTAGGGTGGGCAAGTGTTGCATTGATAGCATACCCAGAAGAAAACGAATAGGGAAATTCTTTTGGGTTTCAAAGAATCCGTATGTCCTTAAATAATACAAAAATCTTAGATATCCATTACGGACTCGGTCCAACTTCAATACATGGACGAAACTGTGAAGACTCAAAATAATGCAGGTTTATTCAAGAATATCATACATTAGGGATTAAAATATCGGTATTTCTTATCGAATACCGGTACCTATTCATCAAAACATATTATAGACAAAAAGAAGTTTCTATCAATAAACATAACTATATAAAATCTATTTAAAACACTATTTTATAGCAACCAAAAGTACCCACATACATTTATTATATTGACCTTTGTAAATATATTGTATAGATCATAATATTTGAAAATTTAGAATAGAAAATATTTAAAAATATTTGCAACGAATGTTTTCATTTTCGAAAAATGTTAATTCATTGCGACAATTTTATTCAATAAGTATATTTGAGGGATTTTGTTTTGATGTTATTTAACTTTTGTTGGTTTTAGTTAATATATTTGCGTTTTGGCAGCATAAAACTTATACAATAAATTTAATAACAAACAATATAGTAGTTAGTAATACAGTAGCGTGGTGTACCCCTGGTTCAAATCCTGGTTCTGACAAGTACACATATTGTTTTTCAATTTTTGTATGAGTCATAGTATGGACCTTATAGGTTGAGCAAGTGGCTGACATCCATTTTTCGTAAAATAAAAACTCTGTTGGAGGCCCATAACGATCTTATTAGGATCGGACATGGTCGGAAAGTATACTTTCTTAATACCGAAAATACCGTTTTTTTGGATTTTTGAAACCAGTATTGAAACCGTTCTAACAAAACTAAGCATTTTGCTAGCTCTAGTACCTACTGATGTTAATAATATGCTGAATCAAAGTGAACATCATCATACAATGCACCCAAATCCTTTAGGTACCTCACTAACTCCACTCAATATTATACCAGACAATGTGTATGGGAACAATAGAAAATGCTACGAACAATTGAATTAAATAATATTGCATATTTTGGGGGTGGAAGATTCAAGTTTATTCAAAATAGCATCTAGATCGGATTGCATCATGACACAGCATGGTGGGGTTTCAATAGTTCGAGCAAATAGCAAACAAGAAGAATGAGTTATAACTTTGACATAATAGTATAATACATTTATATATCAGGGTGTTCAACCAATGTGTGCTATCCGTGCTCACGTATGGCTGCGAGACGTGGACCCTCCACGCGAGAGATCTCCAAAAGCTAAGAGTCACACAGCGAGGCATGGAGAGGTGTATGTTGGGCATCACGCGAAAAGACCGTAAGAGAAACGAATGGGTTAGGAAGCAGACAGGAGTACGTGATGTAATAGACGTTGCCAAGCAGCTGAAATGGAGATGGGTGGGGCACATTGATCGCCCAAAGGACGGCCGCTGGACAAATGCCATCATCCAGTGGTACCCACGGGGCACGAAACGGCCACAGGATCGTCCTAAAAGCCGCTGGATTGACGAACTGGTAAAGTTTGGCGGAAATACGTGGCAGCGAAAGACACAGGACCGAGAGAGTTGGAAAAAGCTTGGGGAGGCCTTTATTATATTTATAGCAGTGGATTGACCCCTAGCTGATTATGATGATATATCAAGGGTGTCAACTAATTATTAAATAAGTTCTAGTTTGGAGAAGAAAAATCCTCCGCGATCTACTTTTTCTGAAATTAAGGATTTATAAGTATAGTAGGTATATTTTTAACCCAAGATAGAATCTTACTTGGAAAATTAAATAAAGAGTTGCACATAGAATTTTTTTATTTACATACTTGTAGTTATTTTATTTTAATTAGGTAGATAAATTTTATTTTGAGCTTCCGGATACTACACAGCTCGACTTACTTAATACCCTACATTAGGCCCCCATAGACGGACAGTTCTCGTAGCAGTTTGAACATGGCACAGACAATAACTGTTCAATAACTGTACGTTAGTGGACACACCACAGATCAGTTTAACTACCCCATTTAAATCTGTCGAACTGTCAACAGACGTGCCCATATACGTACAGTTATTGTCCGTGGCAGAGCAAGTGTCAAAAACTATGGAGGTTATGTTCGCGGAGATAATACACAGGGGTATTGTTTAAATTAGTTTTAGGTAGGGTATACTTGAACGATGATACACGAATAATTTGACATAAATACACACCTATGACGTTGGTAAAATGAATCATGATTTCGCTAGTGGATTGTGTATTTTATCGATTCACCGAAACAATATTATACACATTCGTGTAAATATAAAATATAATCTTTTCTTTTGAATAAATTATTCCCTTTAATGGACAGTATTAATTAAGTAAGAAAACGGTAATATTTATAAAGGTATTGATTTTATATACAATAAGCCACAAAATTATATTTACATCAATCATCAGTATAATAATTAATTACTATGATATTATTAAAATATATACTTAGATTTTATTTAGATTTAGCGACATTGTCATTCACAATTAGGTATATTAATTTATGTTGTGAACGTCTTAAATTAATAATTTGTAATATTCACTACATACAATAAATAAAATTAGTCTATATTTTCACAATAACTTAATATTTATAATGCTCTCTAAATTTTTAACATTTATATTATATTGTATAAAATAATATGTTTACATAAATAACTATTACTTTGTTTTACTCTCGTAAAAATAAATAAAATATAATATTTGCGATCTCCGCGTACATAATATTATTATATTTTTAATAATAAATGAATTTGTATTTTATAACAAGCAACACCAGCCGTAGTTGTATCGTGCGGTATATTCTACTTTACGTTACCGCCATCTAATGTCAGTCGAGAACTTTCGGCTAGTTGAAATTCCAACAGTTTTACAAAAACACGGGAGTGGGGGGTCGCTGGCAGTTTGAACATGGCACATATCTGAAAGGTCGAAAAGTGTCCGTCTATGGGCGCCGCAGATTATCTACCAAAGATAACTGTATAGTTATTAACTGGCATGTTCAACCTGTTACGAGAACTGTCCGTCTGTGGCCGGCAATTGTACGGTGTCTACAATTTTATATAATTTGGTAGCATTACTGCCATCTGTTTTATGGTGTTAGAATTAGATAATTTGGATAATAGACATGTCGTGTATCATAAATAAAATCCCGTTATACTTCTAAATTACGAATAAATAAATAAAATATTCTTAGTGATCGACCAAAAATTATTTCGCGATCGACCTTATTGACGCCCCTTTTGTTAGGATTGATTAGTAGTTAATTTATCTTAAATCTACTCATTTTTTTAAATTTACTTCATCTGATAATACTGGCCTATTCTGTTGGCATTCGAATAGATTATACAATAATTTGGATGATATATTTTATTACAAAGTTTTTATTAGCTCGTATTCTTGTTTGTCCTAGGCAAATCTTACAATCGATTTTTAACTAACTTCCCGACTAGCTAGACATTTAAACTTTTACAATATATAAGAACACGATGCCAATGCATTCTTTTAATACTTTTAGCCATCTTTAAGTAGAATTGAATTCATTTTCAGTTAATTCTGTTTTGTATGAAAAGTTATTTCGGATTTTCAGTTAAATTTGAGTATTACAATAATCTATTGACATAATGGCATAGCTGTTAAAATCTACCATTATTTCACATTATTAGACAGTTCTCCAACATTTGTAAAAACCATTCATTTCCGATATGACTTTCATCAATTGGGAAACAATTATTTTCTCCTTCAATATATTTTATACTCGCAAAATAATGTTCAATATTATTACTTATTTTTTGAAGTACTTGTTTCTAGACATTTTTTATTTATTATAAGACAATCTAGATTTTTTTCTGCCAAGTGGCTTATTCTCTTATCTGGAATATTTTTATTTATGGCAGTTGGAAAAACTAGTTAGAATCTCTTTATTGGTTTGTCAATAAAGAAATATCTACTTCCACTTTCAGCGCTCGAAATGGATTTTTTTACGAACCGGAGCGCCCGATAATTTTACGAAAATATTAATGAAATTGAATTGAATGTGTATTTTATATAGATAAGTGTCTTAGAATGTTTATAATATGGCATATCAGGCTTCAGTCTACAGTCAAATTAATATTTCCACAAGACGGAGCGATAACTTTGGGGATTTTATGAACCAGAACGGCGCTCCGGTGCGCTCCGATCCATTTCGAGCCCTGCTTCTAATTATCTTTTAATACTATTAATTCAATTCGCTTACGAGATAAATTACCAAAAACTATATCTAAAATCTCTAAAATGACTGAATCATCCAACTGAAATGAAATAACGACAAAAAATCCACCAAAAGTTTATATAAAATCGTTCGCAATGAATCTCCATACTAATTGGAAAATATTCCTGGCAGATATTAGCAATCGGTCCACAATTATTTTGGTAACCGATTCGTCAAAAAAGCGTGGAATTTTACGGTAACACTTTCTGTTATTTTTATCGCTTCAAAATAATAGGGATATCACTCGGAGAAATTACATAAATAAGGCCATTATCTACCACGTGTTACTTAATTTCAAATGTATCCCGCTAGAACTGCAATTGGATAAAAAGTAGAACTGCTTCCAGCGCATCTATTCTATACACAAAACTATATGCTATAGGCAGCTATCGAGGGTAGTTTTTGTATCGAAACATTTGCACGTATTGCAAAAATTACAATAAGTTATTTATAATTGTTACAATAAGTGCTATGTTGTAACAGCACCTCGCTTGGCTGTGTTAAATTTTAGAGCGAGATATACAGTTTTCACTGTTTATACGTAATTATTACAATAAGTAGGGGAAGGGAGGGAGACATGATCCCCTGGGAGACTTGTTCACCCACCAAGAACTCGTTATTGTGTAAAAAAATTCTTCCAATATTGGTATCACTGGCTGCCCGCCATATACCATAGACGTCAGAGTATATTGAGAGCTGTCGAAATCAATGGAGTAAAGAACACGTCTGACCGAACTCTTTTTGACAATTAAGACAAGTTTTTTCTAAATCTTTGGACTTCAATATCTACTTTTTACATAACGTTGAGTGATTGCTGTATTTATTCAGTCTATATGTATATATTCAAGATTTATTTGCTGTTAGTAGTTGTTTTAATTTCGTTTGTAGTTACCGTTTTAAATAAATAATTTTGATTTTACTGGTATTGGGGACACTTGATCACGTTTACTATGGGACACTAGATCCCTAGGGATCACATCTCCCATAGTTAGTTTCTATAGGCTATTGAGGCAGAATATATGGCCAGGGAACATAAAGGGGACAAAGAAAATAGAATGGAAATCTGAAAAGCAAAAATAAGTTTAAAAACTAAGAAAAATTTGAAACAAATTCAAAATTCTTCAAGTTCATCGGAAGATGATGTTTCCGTTCCTCCATCGCCTGATTCTCTTTACAACCTAAGTGACAAGTCCTCGAAGCTGATTTTTTTAACAGAGTGCGAATCAGACGGCGATGATGACTTTGAGCTTACGGTAGATGATTGGATAATTAATTGTCAACTTTATTTCACACAAAAAGAAGCTACATCGTTGCGTTGGGCAGATTCAGCAACAGACAGCAAAGAGATTTAAAGTGAAATTTGCCAGAAAACGTGACCACAAGACATTTCAATGGCCTGCAGTCGAAGACATAGGTGATGTAGCGAGATATCAGATTGCAAAGAATCTACTTAAACCAATTTTGAAGTCTATGAGCAAGCGAGTTCATTTTTCCGCAAGTCTCTTCACAATTTTAGTGTTGAATGATGTGCCTTGATTTATTTATTAAAAGTATAAATTATTATGTAGAGTTTAAGGTCAATAAAATATTTTCTTTTAATAACTAGAGGTATTATTTATGATTATGACTATCATACATATGTGGGATCCCCCCTAATCAAATCTCCCATATGTAGTGATCAAGTCACCCTCATTGGGGGTGACTTGATCACTTTTCCCTTACCTGACAATTTGTTAAATATATATTTTTTAAATCAGTTATCCACATTTTGTGAAATATAAACGAATACCTAGATAAATTTTGCAACTAATAGGTTATAAAGAATTACTACAATCACAGTAGGAGAAAAGTTATAACAACAAATATAAAACGGGGATCAAGTCTCCCTCCCTTCCCCTATTAATACTTCGATACAAACCTACCCTATATAGCTGCCGTAGCGGCCGAAAGCAGTCTTGTATATAAAATAGATACGTAAATCATGTTACTTAATGACATTTGATTTGATATCACGTCTGACAGTTAACTTTCCGGGATAATTAAGTGACTGAAAACGATATACCTACACACGTTATATCTATTGCTTCTTCAGTCAGAACTTCACTCAGAACTTAGCCCCTTTGTGAGATTTGTTAAAACCAGAATTTATACTCCGATATTGTCTATATCTTTATATTAAATGCCTACTCCCAGGGGAGTCATCTTCAGCGCAATCAGGTTCTTTATTTTCAGACTTGCATTATTTTCGTCGGAACATATTTTAAAATGTATGTACACATACATATTAGGAAATAGTATTGAACCGGGTAGGATACGAACTAACACAATTAACCATTCGCGTGAATGCTCTCGCAAAAGCATTAGATATTGAGAGTTATCAATCAGTATGACTCAAATGAGTTATTTCAAATAACCATGCTATCTGAGTATTTCAAAAGTAATTTAAATTAAGCTAATTCGCCAGCTACAAACATGATTTCACACATGAACAAGGGTTTCGAAATTTTAATTAAGTAAACTATTTTCTTTATCAATATTTTTTTTCATAGTTAAGTATATTTTTGAAGTATTTCAAATTGTACCTATTCATTTTTTAAAAATCAATATTTTTATCACCTTTTTCACACCAATAATATTAAACATATTATGCGTAAATGAGAGAATATATCGCCCTTTTGCATTGTACCAATATACCAATGGCGAAGGTTCCATACTATTTAATAGCCTACCTTCTAAGAAAAATAGACTTACGACATTATAAATTAAAAAAAAAAATAAACACACCCATCTGTCGTCAGAATCTTATATCGTATCAAAGGAAAAAAATGTGCGACATCGCCAGCTGTATTCAACTATTGATACGGTCATTTTATATGACCGTCAAGTCACGTGACTTGAGCCTCGTCTACCGAAATGTATGCAATACGGTAGGCTCGAAAGACGAAGCCTAAAACATGTGCGCATAATATTATTGCCTGACTGCAGCTTTGTCCCAAATAATTTATAATAATATAATTTAAATAAATAATTTCTATGGCATTCAATTACACATAAAAATAGATTGTTTTTAAAAATAAAAAATAATTTTATCTAATGATTTTTGATGTGTAGGAAAATATATACTTAATTTAAATTCATCGCATAATTTTATATTGTCAATGATCTATTGAAAATTCATCGATTTAGTATGTCGCTGTCATTAGTTATAGTGTGTACCTATCAAATATCATTATCTTTTTATTTCCTTCTAATTAAGTATACCTGACAATTTTGCTCTTTTTCTCTGATCTCCACAGCCTACCTCTTTCCAAAAGTTACCCTTCGCCACTGCAATATACAGTGTGGCGAATTTGTCATCACATTTGATTATTGTGTGGACATTATTTATGTAGAATAATAATGCGAAATTCATATAGAATATGTATACACCTCAAAAACATGGAAAAATAGTCACAATTAGGGATTCCAATCCCGGGATCCCGAACTATTTTCGATACTTATGAATCCCGGGATTGGTAAACATAATCCCGAAACTTTCCGGATTGATTTTTTTTATCAATTTTTTGGAAAATAAAATAAAAACGAAAATATAACAGAAAAATACTTTTACTAACAAATAAATACATTAGAAATAATCTTATTATATTATCTTTTCATAAATAAATAAAACTGTTTTACTTTCACATTATTATTTATATAACAATATTATTTACTCCATTAAACCTACGTATTTCAAAGATTGAACTTCTTTTCTTCTTTTGACCATATCCGATCCTAATAGGATCATATGGGCTCCACAGAGTACCTAAAGGTTTGTATTGACATATTTTGTTTTTTACTAGAAATGGATGTCAGCCACTTGGACTATAACGCCGTGGGCTCCAGGTTCAAAACCTGGGTCTGGCAAGTACCCATAGATTGAACTTACACAATGTCTTAAATAGTATAAATTATACTAAATTTATTTTTGACCGATTTTATCAACGTTATTTGTGTAAGTATAAAATTTTTTTATATTAACTATTGAAAAAAAAATTCAATCCCGGGATCGTTAAATTGTAATCCTGAAATCTCGGGATTAAAATTTTGGCTCGGGATTGGATTCCCTAGTCACAATTTTCATTAAAACAAATTCATTTGTTGTGATTACAATCATTACGAGCAACTAAGCCCACTTTTATACTACTGGCCCTATTGTGCACAGTGACCACATACAGTTACTTGTCTGATTTAATTTTTCAAAATTTGATGATATAAAAATAATTTTAATATAAATATTTAAAAAAAAAAATTCAATGTTTTTTTTAATTATTGTCAAAATTATCGGCTAACCGGATCAGATGATATTTTAACCACCCTATGACAAAGATACAGGTGGCAAAACATCTTCAAATAAATGTCACATCTTCGGTGGGCGCTAATAATTGACAATGAAATGAAACGAGAATAAAATATTATTTATGAGAAAACACATACTATACTATTCCTAACTATTCCCACCATTGTTTGAGTCGAGATCCCTACCATATTTATATACTAAAGTCATTTGTCAAATGGAAATGAAAACCATTCAAAATAATCATGGGTTAATTTTATTATTATCAATCATCACATTTTCTCTCATTTTATCTATGTTTGTGTTTGTAATAGTCATAATATTTTCTTGCACTTTTATCTAGTAACGACTTTTTCTAATATTGGATGTATAACTAAGTTCTCTCGGGAATATCACCTGTAAGGGATCTTGACATTAAGTTTAACAGTAACCCGACGTTATGGCTTAACTACACAAATTTGGCGTCATCTTGCGTACTTCCCAGGTATTTTCGAATGATATGGTTGTAACAATCATACCACTCAGCATTAAATACATACTGCATTTGTATAAATTAGAAGGACAATGCATGTATCCTCACTTAACTTATCGAGTCCGTCACGTGACGCACTACTATTATCACGAGTTCTTCACTCGACAGAGTTAACTATCACTCCACTCGAAACAAGTTTTTTTGTTAATCAACCTAAACCGATCTCGATGACATCTCCTCCACATCATCTACCGCCAAATTGTATTATTTTTTTTATAAATTTCTTGCTTCAATGCCGATAAAACTGTCCTATTTAACAACTCGATCGGCCATTAGAGAAATAATCTACATGCTGCATAACAATAATAAATTCATCTTGTATCAGTTTGAAAATCAATGCGAAGAAATCCGACGTTTTGTGCAATTGCACCTGTCGCGATACAGACTTATTCCTGATTAACGACTGTCAAAACCAGTGACGTCCCGTGGGGGTAGGCAGATTGAGCGTCGCTTGGGGGCGGCAGTTACTCGAAGGGTGTATTATATAATATATAGAAATAGCTAGATACATAAACTTAGTAATAATGAAAACATCTTTACTTTAAAAAATTGAGCTCATTTTTTGGAAATAAAATGTATTAATTAACATAAAAGGTTTAACAGGACTGTATTTTTTGTCGAGTTCGCGATGTCTAATTTACTTCCGTTGCTCTTCGATGTCTATGGTGACCAGAAACGACGCGTTCACGGATGTTTAAAAAAAAACTTTTTCTAGGACATCACTGGTCAGAACATCGAAAGTGTCGACTCGAATGGGAATGGCTGGAGCAACATTTAAGTCGATGTGGAATATCTGGGACGAGTGTGCTTGATTAAAATCAAATGCCATATGTTCAATGCTTGCGTTCTGCACCTTAGGTAGGCTCAGAACAACCGTATACAGAGTGGGTGTGCGGTAGTATAGCTTTAGTCGGCTCTCACATCAAAACTCGTCTCGCCCGCAGCCGCAACATGTCGAAAACGTCGATATGACGTCATCGTTATTCATAAAACACAGTGCCAAATGGAGCTCTGCATATTGGTCGAATGCGACTTTTTAGTTTGAAAAAAACATCCGGAGGCATATGCAACTATTTTCATCCGACATGCAGCGCAGGTATAATCCCAAAATGTCACACTTCGTCATTCATTTTGGCTTGGCGAGTGACGTCATTGTCTTCGCAAGGCCTTGCTATACGCACACAAGAAAGTTGTATGTTGCGCTCAGTTTTGGTTTATGACTATTATGCGACTGGGCTTAGGAGTAACGAGGAAATAAGAGACCGGACCACAGAACCTCTCATCACGCTGAGAGTGAAGACGCCACGTTGGACCTGGCTCGACTACGTGCTGCGGATGTCTAAAGATAATTTCAGCCTTGTTTGCCTATTTTTTAAGTCAACCGGATTCCGACGTCCTGGAAAGGCTGCTAAAACTATCTACAGTACGGCATCATATATTATGTATGGTAAATTTACATGACCTGGAATGACGCGAGCGAAAGTATTCTTGGAGGCTCCGCGTAGTGTCCATATGCTCCAACTAAGAGGTGGACATGGTCAAAGATGAAGAAGAAAGTTAGAAGCAGGCTTAAAAGTAGGTTCGGGCCCCACATCACTTGTAATGGTGCAGAAAGTTCAAAAAAAAAATTGAGTTACTTTAGCCTGCATGCATGTATGTGGGTTACATTGTACGTAAAACATTTCACTGTGGCACAGTTCGCCGTGAGCTTTTTATCGGAAAAAGATGACCGTATACTATACGCTCTGCAATTTTATCAGATTCAATATCATGAACATTAATTCAATTTTCATAGCCGATTTTGGAAAGATGAAAACCTAACCTAACATAACTTAAAAAAATAATCTAGTAGGTATATCGGCTATTTTCAAAATTCGTTTGCTGCTGGCTTCCTGTAAAGTGTAAGCCGACAAAACCCGTGTTTTATTTAGACATGAATTTTATGTCAGTACTATACGACCCAAAGAGGTTGGACGGTCTTTAATATACGACCATATATTTCCGATACAACATTTCACGGTGAAGTGTAATGTGTACAAGTTTCCGGACACGGTTTAATGTACTCTATCTATATGACTTATTTTCCGATAACTTGTGTTGTCTGTAAGTAATATTTCATTCACATACAAAATGTCTGATTTTTTACATTCCTAACTCGAACCCACTTGTGTACACGTTCGTGAACACTGCTTTAAGAAACGAAATAGTGAAATAAGCCGGAAATAATTCTCGTATCCTGTTGTATGTGATATTTGACACCTCCGTTCATTTTTCACGTAAAAATATAATAACAAATATTTTCATAGATAAATCTGGGCAAATAATCCTTCACAAATGAGATAATGTTCATATAATTCGTCGCAAAAATAATAAATCCACAGACAAAGCTGTTCGTATTATGGATTGTTTACATATCTGCTGTCTGTTTCCAATTCCGTTTTAATAAAAAAAATGTGATTTGAATAATTCACACACGTCGTTTCCGTGTAATGAAATAATCCACATAGAAAAAATCACGGATTCATATTTCGGCGTGTCCCGGTGTCCCCGAACACAGCTTCGGGATGCCAAAATGTCCCGTTTTCGAAAAGAATGAAACTTTTGACCAAGATACAGAAATATTTGATGAGTATTCATTTAGACTATAGATAAGTATTCACTTTTTTTCGAATTACATTTCACCGCAAAAAGTGTCTGAATGGAACACTGGGAATGTTTCAACCGAAAGTCGTTGGGGTGGAGTTGTTCAAACACTTTCGCGCCAATAATTTGGATCACAAAATTGTTCGAATAATTATTGAATAAGTACCTATATTTTATGTCTGCCTGGTACTAATGCACCAGTAGAACGTGTCTTCTCTCCTATGAATAAGTTGTAGACGAGTGAGAAAACACAGTTGAAAGTAGATGTCCTTATTTATAAAAGTAAATTCGAAAAAATCCTGCCAATAATTTTATTCGTTTTTGAAATCAACACCAGATAATATAGGTACTAAATTTGCTCTTCGGAAAAATATAACGTCAGATAAATTTTCATGAATTCATACCTGTGTGTACTTTTTATTAATAAATAAAATAATATGTACTATTAAAAATATGTAGGAACTCAAGCGTTGTATGCGCCTACTCAAACATACCCACCGATAATCGTCAAATAAATAAATAAAATAGGTACATAACCTAATATGAGATGAAAAACATTACTATCTTGTCAATTGTATTGTATGAAAGTGTGAGGCGCCTAAAATCGATAAGTACCTACATTTTCTTAGGTGTCCCGGTTTGGGGGAAAAAATAAATGGTCACGTTACTCATGAGCCATGGGGTGAGAATTGATTTTCGTGATTATATCGAGTAGGCATGTTTTTTTTATTAACCATTAACACATAATTATAATTGAATATACATAATTTTGAAAACGCTTCTAAGAAAATATATTATAACCAATAGAAAGAATCTTTTTGAAAAAAGTAAGACACCACACACCGCATGAATCGAACCTGCATCTCTCGGGTATCGCGCCCACGCGCATACTCCACTATGCAAAAGAAGTCATACTTAATTACGATAAATTTTAACCATTGGCCTTTCAATACTCACCGAAATGCTTTCCAAATTGAGCTACTGAATGAAAGAATGAAATAATGTATTACGCATAAAAGCTACATGCATTCAAATAAATTACACGTGTTGATCAGATACCTACTGTTTAATCTCCTATTAGCATTACTCACCCTTTGTTTAGAAGTTAGGTCATACATACATTTTATTTATATAATATACTTAAAGTCATCCCCAATTTTACAGCGTTCTCTGTACTTAGATAAAGTACATATTTGTTCATAGCACTCTATTCAGGATCGACGATTACCTGTCTGAGCCTTCAGCTCGTACGAGCTTTAATGTTGGTTGTCCGATTTCGAGAATAATAGATTGATTGTTGAACCTCCAGGGCGTATTTATGTATGGAGAAAATTCTCTCATGAAATATGCAAACATAATATTTTCTATTATATCTCAAAGCTTAATTCTGTTTTTGTTAATGCGACAGACAGTACGGTATTGGAAGGAGGTTTGAAAATGTGTTGCGAAACCAGGGTTGTGACGTTCACCCCGGTCCGGGAATAGTCTCAAAGGTACTTTATCTACAACCGGTCCTGCCCTCGGACCGATCAAGAACCTTTGTTTGGCTAGCTCGATACTATTCGGGGAGAGGGTGATCAACTAAAGTTCTTGATTGACACTTTTGGAATACACTTGATCGATATTATTTAACTTTATATTATTTAGAATCGCCACCTAATAATAGGTAGACGTCAAGGTTATTAATTATCCAATTAACTTTTAGTTTGAATTTATTTTCGTAAATATTTACGTAAACGTCAAAGACAGCTGACCACCTGTCACTATTTTCAGATCAGATGTTTTCCGTAAAATACTTCGTAGATTATTTTCAAAATAAAACTCCTTGTGGTAATTCAGTTTAAATTATTTATTAAATTATTTGCAATAGTAAATTTATCTTCCTTTTATTTAATTGTTTATTAACAATTATACACTTTAATTTTAATTTCAAATAATTGCATAATTATTTTATAAAACTTATTTAAATTAATTATTAAATAAAGTTAATTAATTATAATTCTCTTATATTTATTTTTGTACGATCACACCTTATAACTATGAGTCGCCGACCGTAAACTTTGAAGAGCTATGCTCTTTCAAAAAAAAAAAAATATTTATCGCGGAAATAACTTCGCGAACGATGACGCGTCGCAGTATTATTCACGTTATCAACTGACAGCCCGAACACGTGTCGGCTGCGATGACGTATCAACTCGTGACGCGTCGGGAATAATCTTCGCGAACGAATTACTTCGCGAAAATAATTAAAACTATGTGAATTTGGTGCACCCTCGGGCACAACCTCACGGTGATATGAGAAGATCGACTACTAACGGTACATAAAATACAGGCCGTTATATAGATTCACAGCGGGAAAAACCCGAGATTTTGACGTCATTCGAAATATGGACCAATGGGAGATCGTTCTACCTCCTCCACAGAGCTAATGGCCAAAGTTTTGGACCAATCACAGAAAAGTCGTTTATTTCCCGGCTTTTCCGGAAAATTATGAACATTCAATAGAATAAAAATATATAATTAATTAATACCTATAGGCGGTACAAGTTTGATAACAATCGTGAAAGTCCTTATAGGGCTTTTGGCACAAATTGTCCAAATATCTGTTAGTTCATTTATCGAGCTAACGGAAAAGAAAAATGAAAATATTTTCGCTAAAAATAATACGTAACAGAGGCGTGAATCATTAAGACTACCGACTGGCTACGTATTTGCAAAGAGAATGGCAGAAAAACAAACTTGTCCGTTTCTTTTATGCAGAACTTTTGCGGGCTAATTATGGATGATCGGAAAGGGTTGCGGTTAAAATTTATTCAATTATATTTATAGAACACTTCAACTTAAAGGTATAACATTAGTTTCAATCAAAATTTCTATGACAAGCCTTCATTTATTAAGTTTGAAAATTACCTACTTTGGGTAATTTAATATTGATCTGTCGAGGTTAATTGACAGATCTAAAGAATAATTTTTATTTGTAAATTAAGAGAGCAACCGAGTCCTTAGACTTACATTGTCAGAATTTCTATTTTCGAAATTCCTTCATTTAACTTTTACAAAAGTAGGTACTTAAATTGGTACCCTTTTTAATATAATTCGAAATATTAATTTGTTATTTAAATTAAGTGTGCGTAATCAGTACTTACAAAACGTAATCATTAGATTTTAAATACGACAATATTTGATATCATAATTTATTTATTTAAGTTATTTTACTTTGGCCGCGGCGAAAACATCGCGACTCAATTTAGAAAAAATAAAATTTATTTTTATATAATTCAAAATCAGATTAAATACAAATGAACATTTATTTACAATGTTTAGCAAATGATATCCCATAAGTCGTTTACAATTTATTATCTATTTTTAACCTTAATCCTATACATTTCAATTACTTACATTTCACCTTATAAGACCATTTGGTCCCCTTGAAAGAGAATTCATCCGTAGTTCATTCTGAGGGGCTATAAGTCACTCAGACTGCACTACGGGACTCAATACACAATAACTATAGCTTTGTTTAGAGATTAGGCACGTATTTTGCAAGTAAAATCGACATTCACGGTCGGATCGAAAAGTTGTGACGTCACTAATTTATTAAGGAAAAATGCCGGCTGAGGGCCTACATTTTGGGGCCGTGTCAGTTGCCTATTTTAATATTATGTAAAATTTAAAATAATATGTACTTATAAATATTTCAATTAAAAACAGGCGGCTAATAGATATAAACTATTTTTTTTATTCAACGAATAAGACACAACATTTGAGAATGTAACATTCAAAATATTGAACACGTTAAAAAATCATTTTGTAGTATAAAATACGACACTCAACAGGACTTGAACCTGTATCTGCTGGATTCACGCCAGTATGCTTTTCCAATTAACCTACGGGCATCTAAGTTAATTACGACGATTTTAACTAGTAGTTATATTAATACTATCGACCGAATGTACTTGATGGAATTTGAATTCAAATTCTAATGGATTTAAGTTCTGCACTATTCTATTTTAGTCGTTTTTTGTGACTCGGGTTTCGCCTTTCGGCATCTTCAGACATTGTGTACAATCACCAAAAGGCAAACACACACTGACAACGAACACTATTAACTTTAACTTATATAACAAGTAGTTGTTACATGAAATGCTTATCGAATTGCGTTATAATATTAAATTCAGTAGATATAGGTTCAAGTCCTATCGGGTGTCGTATTTTTTTCTACAAAATGTTTTTTTCTAGTGTGTATATGCACGAGATGTTTTCAAAGTATGGCTAATCATTAATAATAACATCAAGAATTTCTACGCTTGATATTCGAAATCTCTGTCCAATTAACAAATTGTTAGAAAATTAATAAAACTAATACGATCAACTGACGGAAATTGGTGTAATTTATAAAATGTATTTAAGTTATATTCCATAATTTAAATATTAATATAAATGTATGTAATAGTACAGAATTGTTTTCAATTATAATATGAATACAATTTATTACATACTACAATTTCTGATAATAGTGATAATGTTTAGAATGGGGCATTCGCCGTTGACGCACCATGAGTCAGGAGGCTGTCGTAAGAGTTATTAAAATAATGAATAAGCTGCTACGGAGAACGGTGTTTATTGAGTAAAAATACTGTAAAGTATGATTGTAGTATATAGTTAAAATAAAATCTATTAGGTGTCGAATAGTCGAGAGTTGAATGTCCGAATTTATAAAATAGTTGTAAAAAAACATTTGAATAGGTATCTATTTGTCTCATTTTATTGTAATATACTAATACTCTGAATCATAATATTATTATCTTTACTTAGAGAGAACTTCGCAAACAACTATGTAATAATAAACTAAAACTGTCCATTTTATTTTAGAACTTTTCTTTTAATTACTTAAAGAATATCTTTGAATTAAATGACTATTTATTTTGCATTGTAGCATTAATTAATAATTCAAATATTTTAAGAAGATTTTTTTTTAAAATTACATTATTCATAATTCCATCATGACATGACCCTAGTAGCACAACACTCCACCTAGTAAAATCGTTGTGTTATCCCCTCAGTTTATTTCTTACAATATTAATTCAGTAAGTATATAATGTCGTTGTTCTTGGTGTTTAAAATGTTATCAGGCTGATGCACCCATTCTCTAGCACATTTTGAACCTTTAAACTAACATTGTCAGTTGGAAAAATCTGCCGAAATCACCAGAACAACAATGAAGTCACCTCACGTTAATCTGCACTGCATCGACACTTGCATGACTCAATGAACGTTTTTATCATCTTCTATATGCCTACACTTTTCGACTGTCATGTCATAATCAGGTTTTTTTGTTTTTAGCGGTTGGCACTATGTATTTTCTATAAGAATGTTGTCTATTTTCTATGGTCTGGAGGTTGGGTCCTGTTCAAAATGTTATCTATGGATGTCATGTTATAAGTAATTTTAACGTACGTACACATAGAAACTGTTAAAATTAATTGAAATTAGCATGAATAATTAATAATAATTCAAATTACTAATACATTATAGTTGGCACTCTTCGTCAGTGTCATTCTTCAGTAAATTTACAGAGGTGGTGATCGTTCCAAATATTCTGCAAAATGACGAAACCACAGACTAAATTTGTCGCCGCGACATCGTGACAGTTAAGTAGGCGACATGCACCTCAATTTGATTCGCGCTTAATATGACGACCACTTCTCGCATGAATAATTAATCCCGCGCTTACGTTGGCAGCCCTGAACGCTTTGTATTTTATATTTACTTGCATGTCTCGTAGGAAAGTTTCCCTTTAGTTTAGACTCCATAATACCTGGCATCTCCAGTACAATGAGCATTCCACCTTTGTAATGATGAGCTTTAAACTAAATGTGAAATAGATTTTCCCATAATTGAAGCGTTTGTTTGCTAATAAGCCCCCTGTATGGCTTTGAGCGAGTTTTGTACGATTTGAAACGAAACGAATGCCAAGTATTTTGAAATGTTCTCAATGTCTTTTGCATAATACTGTGCTGCATTAAACTCGTACTAGCGTGAATCACCAACTATCGCAGCATCCTCTACAAAGGATTATTATTATTATGTTAACTGAGTGATTCATAGAGAAAGCGGGTGTGTATGGTGATTATATTATATCTTCATGATTCGAGTTTGAAAAAATGTGTACTTAGATTGTTTGCAAGAGCGTTGCGCACTATTTTTTAACTAGCAGCCAATTTAGCTTAAAAAAATATTGTTAGTGCATCACGAAAATAACTAAAATAACAATGAGGTCACCTCACGTTGAACTACACTGCATCGACACCTGCATGACGTTTTGAACGTTTTTATCATATTCCACATGCCTACACTTTTCGAATGTCATGTCAAAATCACCTTTTTTAGTTTTAGCTGTTGGCACTGTGTATTTTCAATAAGAAAGTTGTCTATTATCTATGGTCTGCAGGTTGGGTTCTTTTCAAAATATTATCTAAGAATGTCACAGCGCAAGTATTTTAACGTACGCACACGTAGAAACTGTTAAAATTAATTGAAATTAGCATGAATAATTAATAATAATTCAAATTACTAATACATTAAAGTAGGCACTCTTCATCAATGTCATTCTTCAGTGAATTTGCAGAGATGGTGATGGTTCAAAATATTCTGCAAACTGACGAAACCATAGACTAAATTTGTCGCCGCGCAGCGTGACAGTAGGCGATATGCACCATGATGTGCACCTCAATTTGGCTCGCGCTCAACCGACCATTGGTGTTGTAGTAATTGTAACAAGTATTGTTTCGCTTTGACTACTTTTGTCGAAACTAAGTTTACTTATCGTAGTAGATTTTTGGGTTTCCACCGTGTGTCTTTCTTCCTTCTCGGCAGGTATATCTATACCAGTTAAGCTATCGCGGATGCCCAAAAAAGTATATAGGCCAAATTTCTAGAACAGTAAAGAAGCGTGTGAGTGAGCAAGAGAGGGCATATTGACTTAAGCACTACATGATGTCATCAATTGCCGAGCACTCGATGGATACAGGACACAAATTTGACTTTGAAACCAAGATATTGGGTCGGAATAAAAGATATTTCGCACGATTGGTAAAGGAGGCCATTGAAATCCATAGAAATCCCGAAAATATCAATAGGGATGATGGTTTACGGTTAAAAACGTCATGGCTTCCGGCACAATCAGCAAAATCCAATATTCGAGCCGGTATCTCTGGTAGTAACGGATTCCTTTTGACATTCTTAGAGCAACGTTTACATTCATATACCTACACTACATTTTCATCATAAAACATATTATCATCTCTTGATAATGGCCTCTGCAACGAGCCTGAAACGTCGAGTAAAGAAGGACACACGGTGGAAACCTAAAAATCTACTACGATAAAAAACAACCGTGAAAGCCTCAAACATTATATTATAAGCTTACTTATTTTTTTTAAATGTGGTACGTCACTTTTGTTCGGTATTATTTAGTTTATGTGAAAACTATTTTCTAAATGTTTGAATAATTTTTGTTTAGGTGAATTTTGACTAACGTGATGTGCGAATAATTCCTAACCTGATATATAATATTTATACGACGCATCTATAATTATACACTGCGATAAGCAGTTGTTATCCAGGAATGATTCTAATTGGCATCTCTATGCGAATGATCATTGCATTGTATTGCGAAGGCTCGGATGGGAATCTTCCAATAATATTATCGATTACTTTCGTGTTTATACATTCTAAGAAAACGTCACAAGGATTTCGCATTATATTAAATAAAATTGATTATACAGATGAAACCCAGTGTACCGTACGTAGTAACCGAGCAGGAGCCTTGTTTCCCCACATTTATAATACAATGGGAATATCTTGAATTTATTTGATACCACGAACGTGTTTTCGTTCGCCATATTATAAAATAAATTCAGTGGCGACTCTTCTTTAGAAAATCCAGAAGCTGGAGCCCACCTGTACTTATTTTACAAACATAATATAACACTCACATTATTGTTACAGTAGAGTAGTTGATAAAATTCCCATATTTAAAGTCTCGTGTGTGGATTCAAATCCCCCGTCTGGCAAACATTATCTTATCTTTGTGAAGTTACGAAAGTGCGACATGATGAAGTTAGCCGTGATCGGGGTATACAAACTCCCGTGTGCGAATCAGTCAGCTGTATACAAATGCAAGGTACTCAGCATAACACGTGGATATTGTTATTTTGTCTAATTGTGTAAAAATAATTTAACTGTGTATAAATAAATATCATTTTAATTTGATTATGCTTTTTAATCAAAACTTTATTCATTGCATTTAAAAATCTTTCTTCCAATATTTTATCGTATTTTCTTATAATTATTGGCACGCGGAATAAATTCCTTTATTTTCTTTTTGAATGTTTTTGTTTTGTTACGCCAAAGAACTATATTTTTCAATGTGTGCTCGATCAACAGCAAAGACATGGTCCAATGACTTTATTGTTATTCGTAAAAACGTATTAATATATCCCACTAGCGAAAACTAATACTAAACGAGTATTTAACAGATAACTCACACATGAACAGCATGAAATGATTAATCAGCTTCACTGACCTTCCCAGGTAACACGTAAAAAAACGCGTAAAATTCCCATGTCCGAACGGTCTCTAGAATGAACGCCCAGCTTGTGATTTATTTTTATTATAAAAGAGTATTATGGTAATTCAGTTATTTACCAATACGCCATAATACATACATAATAAAATACAATGTATATACATACAGGTACAAAATTATAGACAGTATAAAATTATAAGTAGTCATGAAATAAATGTAAATTCAATTTCATTAGGACACCAGGATTAGAAACCATACCTCGCGATAACAGTCAAAAGTGGAACTTTCTCGCTCGGCACCCTATCGACTATAATATCTAGATTTTAAAGTTCTAGTGATAGAGGTATATTATATTATAAAACGACACGAAAGAATATTAGTATATACATATGAAAAAGTTTAAACATTTATAAGAAAGGGTGTGTACGTATTTTACAATTAAACTTTAATATTTATTTTATAACACGAGTCGCCATTGGATGTAGGATCTGCTAAGACGTCGTGTCTATGAAAGCATTAAATAATTAGTATTGTGACGGAATGTCGCTACAAATTTCGTATTAGTGCATGTCTTAATTTACACTAATATAGTAGTTAATCATTGACCCTGACACAAAAATCATTTATATATTATAGAAATTTCTACATATATTACCTATAATATACTACAATCTAATGACATTACTAACTACTAAAATACATTGTTCAATTTTTCATTATGTTTTACACATACAAATTCCATTTACAAAGTGCAAATTTACATGTACAAAGACCATTTATCATTTTAGATATTTTATAGATGAAATGATATTTTTTTATCTATTTTAGTTTGATTTAGGCAGGGCTTAATGAATTTAAAAAAAATAACCAACAATAATATGTGTAATATTATGTATTCTTAATCCAACGAAAACAAATAAGTATGAATGGAAAAGTGTGCACAATTTTGTCGTATCATCTAAAATATACCAAAACCATTATGGTTTGGTTTGGGCAGGGTTTAATTGATTTTTAAAAACTAACCAATACCACCTGTGAATTATTGTAGTCTTAGTTTAGTAAAACAAATACATATAACTAACAAAGTGTAATGTGTACTATTTATGAGGAATCTTAAGAGCATGGCCCCTACATCCTGAAGCGAGCCCCCAGGTTAGGATTTTTGGCGGGCCCCTCTACCTATCGCTAAGGGTAAAGGCAGTGTGACGCGCTACAGTAGCGTTTTCCATGGTGTACGCGGTAAAATGAAGGTGTAGTTTTACGATTTTTTGTATTTTTAATATGTACCTACATCTATTTGAATTATGGAGTTGTCGAGTATCGGCACACAGTTAAAAATTGCATCCTACAATCAAATATTTCAATTATTAATAATCATTGAATCTTTTTTACTATTAGAGCAAAATTTCTGGTATGTGTTTATCTCGGTATCTGTCGCTTATCTGTCGACTCGGCACTCCGGGCTCCCTGTACCCGGGCCCCTAGGCTAGAGCCCTATCAGCCTCCCCCTCCCTCTTGTGGGGGCTATGCTTAACAGCCTACCTCCACCCTTCGCTACCCATGTCTACATTAAAAGAGTTTCATGAAATTTCATATTTAACTGGTTTTTTTAATGAAAATTCGTAAACCGTGTTCAAAAATTGAGTTTGTTAACTTCAATAAAACAAACGAAAGTGCATTTTGCTGTTTGCAATCTGACTGCAGATACGGATTTGCATAATATAAAATGATGTCGATTTTTTTCAATCGTATGTCTCTTCAACAGACATAGTTTTTATTCGAAAACTTTTATGTCGAAAAATCGGTCTACGAGTAATTTATCTACCTTTGCCTTGCAGCGTTTGCATGACGATATCTATCTCTATTATATAATAATATATATATATTTTAATATTTGTTATTTATATTAACAATATACGGTCTGCATATTGTGTCGCTAGGGTACAATCCGTGATGTGTACCTCCAGGTATTTGAAGATGTCGATGCTCTCGATGTTTTGCCCGTCGCTAATCAGCGGGAAATCTAGATCAGGACAGGTGCTATTACATAAAACGCTGGTTTTCTTCACGTTGATTTTCAAACCAACAGAGTACACATCACTGGAGGTGGAGATTTTGCAGAGAGAGCTCGCTATCCGAATGGGAATGGCTGGAGCAACATTCAACTCGATGCGAAGTGACTGAGACTCGATGCGAAGTGACTGAGACTCACGATTGTACTCGTTCAAAACCAAATGCCGCCTATTCGACGCTTGCATTCTAACGGTGCTGCTTTACGGTAGCGAATCATGGCACCTTACGAAGGCTCAGAGCAACCGTATATTGAGCTTCGAAAGCAGATGTTTGCGACGGATGGTATGACTTTAGGAGCAACGAGGAGACAGGGGAACGCACCAAGCAGCCTCTCATTACGCTGAGAGTGGAGAGGCGACGTTAGACCTAGTTCGGTCACGTGCTGGGATGCCAGAAGAGAACCTCAACCTGGCTTGCCTATTTTTTAAGCCGACTGGATTCCGACGTCCTGGAAGGCCGCTAAATACTATCGATAGAGTGTATACGGTGAAGCTACAGGATAGTTCGACCTGGAACGAAACAAGAAGACTGGCAAGGGACAGGGATTCTTGGAGGCGCCGCGTGGTGTCCATATGCTCCGACTAAGGGATGGACATGGAAGAAGGAGATGGTACAATCCAGTTTTGTATGTTTCGAGAAAATAGCATTTAATATTATTGTTTAAATAGAGAAAATATCTTCTCAAATAAATATACATTGTTTGAACGTATGAAATTCGTAAGTTCAAACTGGACTTACAATATCTGTGCAATTATTACCCATCGATTACTAATGTGTATCCAGATCACTTTTCCCATATTCATTGTTACCATTATGCGATCCCAAAGGGCTACCAGCCTGTAGGACGATCAATAATACAAGCTACCTCCTTGCTGCGAATTCTTTACTTTAACATTATCCCCATTTCTACTCCCTAATAGTTCCAACTAACCCGCCCCACACCACACTTGGTCTTAATCGAACGTATCACGAGGCCCTACGATGGGATCATCAGCAGTTGTTTACGCCTGAGAATGTCCCAATAGCAGATGCACAAGACTGGGGTTGCCATGCACTCAAGTGTGCTTTGACTGAGTTTACTGTGGCTTAATTAATATTAATAAAAATAAATGATTCTAATTAATTTACATATCGTCACCTCAATACTACAACTAGATAACTCTGATTAATTGGTCATTGTTGGGAAAATGAAATTTAAACTTTACTTGATTAACATAAATCTAGGCTATAATTATTATTTAAAATTTAAATTGAAAATTGTGCTTGTATAATTAGGAACGATTAAATAATGTTAAATTGTATGAAAATATATTGTAGATATTATATTATTAATTTATTTATTTAATGCATTTATGGTTTTAAATTTTTTCCGACCACATCCGATCCTAATAGGATCATATGGGCCTCCACAGAGTGGAGGTTTGTATTAACGGTTTTTGTTTTCATGAGAGATGGATGTCAGCCACTTGCTCAACCTATTAGGTCCATACTCTGACTCATACACAAATTGAAAAGCAATGTGTACTTGCCAGACCCAGGATTCGAACCTGGGACCCACACCTCTATAGACCGACGCTTAAGCCTTTTTAAAGACTAAATTAATACAGTTCCCATTAACTTCTGGACTACCTAGTTTTATCATTTTGTAGAGAAGGAAATGTAGAATCATATTCAATAGCTATCCCAAAAACAGTGAAAATCGAATTATTTAGTTGTAGTATTGAGGTGACGATATAATATACAAAAACAAAGCTAAAACTATTTTCTTTCTTTCGATCATGTCCGATCCTAAGATGATCATATGAGCAGATCAGAATGGAGGTTTATAATAACATATTTTGTTTTTACGAGAAATGGATGTCAGCCACTTGCTCAACCTATTAGGTCCATACTCTGACTCATAAACAAACTGAAAAACAATTTATGTGTACTTGCCAGACCCAGGATTCGAACAATCTAATATTTAAAACTTAATCCCCTTTATCATCTTCTAACCATAACACAGGCTATATAAACAATAAACAAACAATAGCTATTATTTTCGTTTGCTATAATCATTTACATACATCGGATATGCAGTTGCCACCACTGCTAATATAAAATCCACCCTTAAAATAAGCTCACGCACTCATTTATACATTGCTCAGATAACCCTAACATTATTATAATCTTCGAAGTTACCTATTCCGCCGTAGCATCATAACAAAGCATCGTAATACCTATACGCTACGAGACAAGCGTAGCCATAGTTACATTTTGTCTCTCGCTCACGACTGAAGACGGTAAAAGAAAGACAATGAATGTCTGTGCCACTTGTTGCGCTCAATGTTTAGGCGAGGGAAAATTCAGAATCATAAGGTTGGTATGTATATATGTACCTACCCGTAATCAAACAATACAGACAGGGTGGAGGATTTAACATAATCCTTTCAGTATCTTTCAGAAGATATATCTTAAATCCAAAAATAACATTTCCAGGAAAACGTAATTTGATACTTTTCAGATGATAGGTAGATGATTATCTCTCGATACGGTAGGAATAATAAGGGATTGCAACACCGGTATTGATTTAATCAGTTGCACCGTTAAAACAGATAAATACTATAAGTATCTTATCAATAAACAGCTATAAAAATCTCTTAAAAATATTTGTGGGGGTCACCACTGTGGGAGTCATGGTGTTATGGTTGAAGAAGTCGAGATTTGGTGGTTGCTCCGATGGATGGAGGAACGAGTTTTATTTGCAGCGTAAACAGTCGGTACAAGAATATGTTACAGTAGTCATGTTACAATACTTATGATACTGTTCCGAGGTCCGAATCTCGGTAGAATAAGATGTTG
Organism: Rhyacophila brunnea; assembly: GCF_057557595.1. Lineage (NCBI taxonomy): Eukaryota > Metazoa > Arthropoda > Insecta > Trichoptera > Rhyacophilidae > Rhyacophila > Rhyacophila brunnea. The sequence goes on from NW_028233361.1 coordinate 1,618,744, forward strand.
TGCGGAGCGAGACAGAGACTGAGATACTAACAGACCGGGATTTTATATTCGAGTGACATGTCCAATGAATTATGATCCGCTATTTATTGACGTATTCACAATCAAAATAATATCTTGAAAATAATATTTAGGAAAAAAATATTATAATAATTGAGTCAGCTATTTTATATGGAGTTTGCGTCATCGGATATAGCTGACTATGTGGTAATATGGATATCGCGGAAATTATAATTGCAGTAAACTATTTATGAGTTTGCCATAATTGGACACTACGGGAAAGGATGTTAAAGAATTTGTAATTGCGTTAATGTATTTAATATCGCCGATCAATATACTGACACCTATTGAGTTGTATATCTCCATCCATTAATATTGTATAGCGTACATATTAAAAATGGAAAATAATATTAGTAGTGGAAATGACTCTTAAATATACCTTGAATTCATTTATGATTTTAACTGAAATATGCCCTCAAAAATATTCATCAAGAAGAGAGTCGTTCAAAGAAGTACACCGAGTTAGCTTAGGAGACCCTATTTTAAGAATTTATAAAATAGCGTCCACCTAAACTCACCTTCACGCAAGTGGAATATATCAACACCCGAAGCAATTTGGTTGAACATAATTATCGCCCTCCCAATTGGCATTACCAGTGGCCGGCTAGTTCTGCACCTTGGGAGAATAAACAACGGATGCTCCCTATTTCTAAGATAGTTATCAGGGACACACAGGTCAACACTGCCCAGAATGGCAGAGCTCTCAGTTATACCTCGTAAGTCGAAAAAAATAAATACATGACGGGTGGAGATGTGGTAACTCAAATCAATCCTATTTGGTGCCACGTAGGTACTACTTGCAAGTCACACAACGAACTCGACCCATAACTTCCGTTTCCGTCAATAATTTTCCAGTCAATGGTAATTTTTTGTGTTAATTCAATTAATGTAATGTTTCTGTTTTTATAATACGAAAAATACCGGTATTTTCGATGTTTAAAACCAGTATTTCGGTATCAATACTAGGATGCCATTTTTGGAATACCGGTATTGCTTTCCCTAGCGTATGCTGTGTTTTGGTTTTGTTTGTTTGCCTTAAATCGAAGAAAATACAACAAAAATTGGTGGCGCAGTTAATAATCGCTCTTATTGTAAAGTGGAGATAATGTTCGCTTATGAAGTTGTGTGAGTTTTCGGTTTCAATCCTGAAACTAGAATATTCATACGATGTTTTCAATATGTATTTAAATCCAGAATATATAATGACCTAGTAGCAAGTGGCTAGCATCCATTTATCGTAAAAAGGATCTGTTATAAGACACTATCCCTCACAAGCGACGATGCCAATAAACTGATGGGTTTACTTTATAAAATCGTTGGGCTACTGGGTGTACTAAATTTCATTATTTGCTAAACAGATAAAAAAGTATCTACAAATGAAACCTACTTACAAGTATTAATAAGTCCATAAATCAATATTTTTGTTGTGTATGTAAACGATGTTTTTATTCTCTACGCTTGGAACACAATGGGTAATTTTAATATTATTTTTTTGCCGTTGTATTGTATTTCGAATAAGATCTTATATACATATTTTATAGCCCCGCTTTTTCAATAAGTTGACATAATCAAAATTAAATTGGATTTTTTAAGAATGAATTCGTATTTTATTAAAATTATTTGATTTCTATAAGTCAAGTGTTCAAACATTCTTTTCATAATATGCTTTTAACATGCTTTTGAATGTTGTAGATTATAATATTATGTACGTATTTTGTTAGATTTTCACTTTGTGTGATATCTATCATCCACGCAAACAATGATTATTATCTCGATAGTATTTCTGTGGGTATCACCCACGGTGGCTTAAGCATTGGACTATCATGCCGTGGGTCTCAGGTTTCGAATCCTGGGTCTGGCAAATACACATATTGTTTTTCAATTTGTGTGTGAGTCAGGGTATGGACCTAACCTAATAGGTTGAGCAAGTGGCTGACATCCATTTCTCGTAAAAAAACAAAATCTGTTAATACAAACCTCTACTCTGTGGAGGCCCATATGATCCTATTAGGATCGGACATGGTCGAAAAAAAAAAGTATTTCTAATATTTATAATATCGACTAATCACATATATACGAACGACTAACAGTTTTAACTACATCTCATTAATTTAATATCAACAATATTAAAAGTTACTTTCGTAAACACACAATGTCACACCACTAATAAGAATTTCTTGTAATGTCAATAAAAAAAATATACGAATTGAATATACCGCATTAGGTATACTTACTGTATCCACAATGGGTCAATTGAATTCAGTTAACTAATTAACTGATAAAGTAAAGATTAAATTTATATTGAATATTATTCTATAACAATTCAATTTGTACTTTTACCGTTCAGTGATAATTATAAAATACTAGCAGAGCCAGTTGGCGGTCGCCAGTCTGTCTCGCAGTCAGGGCTCGATATGGACCGGAGCGCACCGGAGCGCCGTTACGGTTCGTGAAATCGGTAAAATTGTCGCTCCGTCTCGTGGAAAAAATATTTTGACCGTCTGAGCTAGATAGACCATAATATAATAGAAAATCTAACACACTTATTTTTATAAAATACACATAAAATTTGATAACTATGTAAATAATATCTTCGGAAAATATTCGAGCGCTCAGATTTGTAAACTCTTCCATTTCGAGCGCTGGTCTCTCTAGGTCTTGCAGACGGCTTGGCGGTGTTGGATAGTAACATAATTGTGAAGTATGCATAGACAGCGCCATAGTGTTCCCTTCGGGATGAATTTTCATTCACCTCAGACAGTTTGACATTTCGCTTATTTTCAGTTTTACGATTTGCAAGTCGTCACTGGCAATATAAATTTGGGGTCATATGCGTAGTCTATTCTGGAGTTTGGCCTTCACACTATCATCTGACACCACCTCATGCTGCTTGGCCTAGCAGAACAGCTGGCAACCGCCGATTGCTACCACTGACATTTTAATTTTGATACAATATATGTGTAGGTGTAAAAAAAATGTGCATTTAAATATGAAAAATAAGTATACATCTCAATCATTCGAATATACATCAATATATGTGACTAATATAAATAGCGATCCAATATAACCTGATTATTAATGTCTTTCGGGTCCCATTTTGATAATAGAAAAAGGTAGCAGCGTAAAAAAATAATTTAAACATTGTTTTGTTTCATTTTCTATTAAAAATAAATGCTTGCAGCCATTTAATAATATTTAAAAATCGAATTTTGAATTAAAAATTAACCTTAAACAATATAGTTTCCCGGTGCGAGACATTCATATCTATTTAATTTATTTCAATTTCAATTTTTTTTTTTTTTTAACATATTGTGGACATTACAAATTATAAGTTTAAGACGTTCACAACATGACAAATGTTGATAAATAATAAAGCAATACAAATTATATCTGAGAGGAATAGAACAATTCTGATAAGAATAGGAATTTATAGGACCTAAAGATGTAGAATCAGCTTAAAGAGGCCTTCATCCAGCAGTGGATTGATACAGGTTGATGACGATAATGACGATATAAATGGGTAGGGATATAAAATCACAAATTTTAAAAAATATAGCAGTTTATATGACCAAGAAGAGTAGAATTAGGTTGAGACAGCCTTCATCCAACAGTGGATTGATCTTGGTTGATGATGATAATGACGATATTATGAATGGGTAAATATAGTATCAGCAATTTTGATAAATATAGCAATTCATATGACCGACAGAAATTCAAACAACTTAGAGAGGCCTTCATCCACCGGTGGATTGATTCACGCTCATAATGATAATGGAAATATAAATAGATATAATATCACCTATTTTGATAAATACAGCAATTCAAATGACAGAAAGGAGTAGAATCAGGCATAGGAGGCCTTTATCCAGCAGTAGATGGGTTCACGTCGATGATGATAAGGATGATAAAAATAGGTATAATATCACAAATTCGTTAAACAGATAGTAGTAGAATCACGTTGCGGAACCCTTCATCCAGCAGTGGATTGATCCTGGTTGACGATGATGATGATAATGACGACGATATGATATTCATATCGTCGTCAATATCATCATCATCATCAACCAGGTAGATAGGTAGTAGATAAATAACATTAGCATTTTTAATAAATATAGAAATTCATTTAAGACTGTCAAGAATACAATCAACGTAGAGAGGCCTTCATCCAGCAGTGGATTGATTGAGGCTCATGATAATAATGGCATTATATATAGATAGGTAGATAATATAATAATATCACCGATTTTGATAAATATAACAATTCATGTGTAAGTAAGGAATAGAATAAGGTTGAGGAGGCCTTCATCCAGCAGTGGATAGGTCCAGATTGATGATGATAAGGATTATGAAAATAGGTAGATATTATACAATATCATAAATTTTGATAACTATAACAATTCGTATGGTTGCGGAGCCCCTAGTGGATTGGTATAAATATGTAGATATTATAATAATTATATTATCACCTGTTGTTTTGCTGTCTTTCACGTAGTAATATCAGATTGATTAATGAAATAAAAAAAACTTTCATTCCTTCAGCAGATTCAAATTTGCCATATTAATATGACTATATTGTAATCTATGTAAATTAGTAGCCTTTAGGTAATTAATTAATAATAATAATATTAATAATTATTCAATAACAAAATAGTGTGTGAACAGCCACAAAGAAGTATTTAAAAAAAATCTAATTTGGAATACAATTACGTTATCTATGGAATTAAACCAGTGACAGCGCTGTAGACAATGCGAGGATTTTAAATAGATGTACATGATCGGTAGCGCACATTTCGAAGTGAAGATGTAAAAATAACAATAAAATGTCGCTTAAATGAGCTGTTGGTGCATTTTCCAAATTTTTTTAGGATAATAACATATAGGAGATTCTACTAATTATAAGGAAATCGATTTTTTTTTAAAAAAATAGTAAGAATTCTGACTTCGTACTTATGCGGTGTTGCGACTTTTGCAGCCCTAATATTTTGAGATGTACATGAAAAAACCTTCTTTATAGATTTAGCCTAAATGTATTAAATTGAAGCAAAAAAAATACTTATTAAGTTAGCTACATTTCAGGTTCATTTGCAGAGATATTCACAATACTACTATGATATTTATTTACCAATTTACAGAGCGAATTAAAAGACAATCTTTATAAATTATTTATAGTCCAAATTCTTTGTATCAATGAAATTTTGATGATTTTTCGATTTAATGTAACTCGACCCACCAGTGGCGAAGGGTGGAGATAGGCTATTATAATAGTCAAAAATACTCGTCTATCTATAAACTATTAAAATTATGCCATTAAACCATACATAACTTTGGATATTTATGGATAGAATAATATTTTTATCTATTATAGTTTGGTTTAGATAGGGCTTAATGAATTTAAAAAATCAATCAACAATATGTGTAATAATCTTTCATTATTATTATCCTAAGAGATTTTGGAAAATTCACTAACGGCTCATTTAAGCGACATTTTATTGTTATTTTTACATCTTCACTTCGAAATGTGCGCTACCGATTCATCTACCGTTTGAATTGACCACATTTCAGAAATTTTCAATGATTTTACAGGTACGTGACGTTTATAACTGATATTTTCTCATATAGCGTATACAATTCGCCATACTTCTTTTAACATACAGCAGAATTACGTCTTCGTCGCTTAAGACCTTCTAATCCTTTATTTGACAAACGGATTTGATTATTTTTATTCAAATATCGTAATGTAGGCATTGGCGCACTTTTTTCCGGTGAAAAAACCATAATCCTGGTACAATTTACTACGTATAATATCTTTTGACAGCGGGGTACGCCACTGACGGCCATTTCATAGATAACGTGATATTCCAAATTTGATTTTTTTAAAATACTTTGTGGCTGTTCACTCAATCTTTTTTTATTGAATAATTACCTGGGCTACTAATTTCCATAGATCAGATAGTCATATTAAACTAACAAAGTTGCCATTGCAAACAATGAAAGAAATTAATACGAATTGTTATAGTCATCAAAATGTATGATATTGTATAATATCTACCTATTTTTATCGTCCCTATCATCATCAATCTTGACCTATCCACTGCTGGATGAAGGCCTCCTCAGCCTTATTCTACTCCTTACTTACAAATGAATTGTTATATTTATCAAAATCAGTGATATTATATTAGTATCTACCTATCTATATATAATGCCATTATTATGACGAGCCTAAATAAATCCACTGCTGGATGAAGGCTTCTCTACGTTGATTGTATTCATGACAGTATTTAATTTTTATATTTATTAAAAATGCTAATGTTATTTATCTACATATTCATATCGTCATGATCATCATCAATCCACTGCTGGATGAAGGGTTCCGCAACGTGATCCTACTACTATCGGTTGAACGAATTTATGATAGTATACCTATTTCTATCCATCTTATCATCATCGACTTGAACCAATCCACTGCTGGATAATGGCCTCCCTAGCCCGAATCTACTCCTTTCTGTCATATGAATTGCTGTATTTATCAAAATCGGTGATACTATATTTACCTACATATTCATATTGTCATCATCATCATCATCAACCAGGATCAATCCTCTGCTTAATAAAGACCTCCATAGACTGATTCTACTCCTTTTTGTCATATGAATTTCTGTATTTATCAAAATTGGTTATATTATATTTATCTACATATTCATATCGTCATCATCATCATCACATCGACCTGAACCAATACACGGCTTAATAAAGACCTCCCTAGCCTGATTTTACTCCGTTATGTCATATGAATTCCTGTATTTATAAAAATCGGTGATATTATATTTATCTACATATTCATATCGTCATTATCATCATCATCATCATCGACCTGAACCAATCCACTGCTTATTAAAGACCTCCCTAGCTTGATTCTACTCCTTTCTGTCATATGAATTGCTGTATTTATCAAAATCGGTGATATTATATTTATCTACATATTCATATCGTCATCATCATCATCATCAACCTGAACCAATCCACTGCTTAATAAAGACCTCGCTAGCCTGATTCTACTCCTTTCTGTCATATGAATTTCTGTATTTATCAAAATCGGTGATATTATATTTATCTACATATTCATATCGTCACCATCATCATCATCGACCTGAACCAATCCACTGCTTAATAAAGACCTCCCTAGCCTGATTCTACTCCTTTCTGTGATATGAATTTCTGTATTTATCAAAATCGGTGATATTACATTTATCTACATATTCATATCGTCATCATCATCAACCAGGATCAATCCACTGCTGGATGAAAGGTTCCGCTATCTGATTCTACTACTATAGGTTTAACGAATTTGTGATATTATACCTATTTCTATCGTCCTTATCATCATCGACCTGAACCAATCCACTGCTTAATAAAGACCTCCCTAGCCTGATTCTACTCCTTTCTGTCATATGAATTTCTGTATTTATCAAAATCGGTGATATTATATTTATCTACATATTCATATCGTCATTATCATCATCATCATCATCGACCTGAACCAATCCACTGCTTATTAAAGACCTCCCTAGCCTGATTCTACTCCTTTCTGTCATATGAATTGCTGTATTTATCAAAATCGGTGATATTATATTTATCTACATATTCATATCGTCATCATCATCATCATCGACCTGAACCAATCCACTGCTTAATAAAGACCTCGCTAGCCTGATTCTACTCCTTTCTGTCATATAAATTTCTGTATTTATCAAAATCGGTGATATTATATTTATTTACATATTCATATCGTCATTATCATCATCATCGACCTGAACCAATCCACTGCTTAATAAAGACCTCCTTAGCCTGATTCTACTCCTTTCTGTGATATGAATTTCTGTATTTATCAAAATCGGTGATATTACATTTATCTACATATTCATATCGTCATCATCATCAACCAGGATCAATCTACTGCTGGATGAAAGGTTCCGCAACCTGATTCTACTACTATATTATACCTATTTCTATCGTCCTTATCATCATTGACTTGAACCCATCTTCTGCTGGATAATGGCCTCCCAAGCCTGATTCTACTCCTTTCTGTCTGTTCTGCTAGGCCTAGCAGCCTGAAATGGTGTCAGACGATATTGAGAAGGCCAGACTCCAGAATAGACTACGCACATGACTCCAAATTTGTATTGGCAGTGACGACATGCAGATCGTAAAACTGACAAATCAGCTAAATTTTCAATTATCTGACGTGAATGAAAATCCATCCCGAAGGGAAAACTATGGCGCTATACACGCTTTACAATTCTTATATTAAAATCCAACACCAAGTCACTATGACGAAAAGCTGTCTGCAAGACCTAGCGAGACAGACTGGCGAGAGCCAGCTGGCTCAGCTAGTCTCCTATATATTATTATCCTAAGAGATTTTGGAAAATACGTCAACTTTTTTATTTAAATACCACTTTGTTGATTATTAAAGGAATTCACTTCAATTTTTGGAGTCCCGAATCTACTTCCATTTGAATCGGGCACAATCTGATAAAACTCGACACAATCACAGATACTATCGTTTTTAAATCGCGTTTTACATCCGTCACCATACATTTTCGCATCTTGCCTTTCGTCTACCGCAAATCGATTATAATGTCGCTTAATTCTTTCTATATAATCAATATTGCAAAATATCTAAATTAATATTCCACAAAATTATTCAAATCTGTAAGTAGCACATTGGCGTACGAACAAGAAATAAATACATATTTCCTCACTAATTACTACGAAAATATAATCTAAAACCACGTCACTGCTATTTATCTGTCAAACTGAAATAATAGATGATTGATTTTCAATTGTTTTCTTTTGTGATATAAACAAGTTCATTTGACGTGTCAAAATTCAAATTTAGAATTTGCAGAAATAATCGAAAAATGTGACATTTCTATTAGCATTCATTGTTTACGTTAATTGCATAATAAATATAATATTTTAATGTCTCTATAAACGAGCATAAAAAAACAATAGTCAATGACTTTCAGAAATACGTTTCCTATAGATATATTTTTGCCCATATTTAATCCGAAAATTCCTGGCTGTCACAAATCACACAACAATGTATTAATAGGTACGTCATTGCCTTGCCTCTTCACAATATTCGATGAGTTTATTTAAATTTAATAATAAGGCCACATTTCAACGATTATCATCATGATCAAAGATTAAAACTACATATAAAACTACGTTGATTAATCAAATTATCCTAAAAAAATATTGACGGAGCATCATTTACGCATGCATTTTTATTTATTTTGAACCATAGACAAAGTACTTTTATTTATGCTGTCATATTCATAGACAACGTAGGTAGGTAAATTAAAAATGACGTTTACTATACGTAATAAATACACAAGGTTTTTACAATTTTATTAATAGATAGTATTTATATAATGTTGAATTAAACGTTTTATTACACAATATAAGAAAAATTCATGCTTTATAGACAACTAAAAAAGTCAATTATGATCATTTCATCCCATAATCGCACTATGAAGTACCTACGTCATATTATTATCCACTATTTGCATCCATGTGGTTACTATATAGAAGAATCAATGTGTGTCACTATGCTTATTAGGATTCCACTGCTGGATGAAGGTTATTCCAAAGAAAAATCCATATTTTATAGCCAAATAAAAAAGTCAATTATGATCATTTCATCCCATAATCACACTATGAAGTACCTACATCATAATATGATGTAGGTACTTACTGCAAATAGTGGATAATATTATTAGTCATTATTTGCATTCATGTGATTACTATATAGAAGAATTAATATGTGTCACTATGCTTATTAGGATTCCATGCTGGGTGAAGGTTATTCCAATAATCCTCTTGGTCATATGAATTGCTATTTCTATCAAAATTGATGTACCTACCCATTTATATCCTCATTATCATCATGAACCAGGATCAATCCACTACTCGATGAAGCCGTCTCCAAACAAATTCCATTACTCCATTACTCTTACTCTCAAATATACATTGCTGCATTTATCAAATATTTTTATAAAATAATAATATACCTATTCATTTCATCGATATCATAATTAGACCGGATCAATACACTGCTGGGTGAAGGCTTCTCTAAGCTGATTCCACTATTTTTTGTTCTATGAATTGAACTGAACCGAATTTGTGAAATTGCGTATTACATGAAATCGGAAAAAAATTTGTCAAATTCATGAAAAATGCAAGCCCGTTGCTTTATTCATGGATTAGGAAAATTATCTGCCGAGTGCGTGAATTCAGCAGGGTATAGGATTCTTAAACTATCAACATGACAGTAGAAAAAGTAAATTTAATACGGATGGTTTTATTAGTTATAATTGGACATAATATTTATTATAATATTATTATTATTAGGTTAGGTTATGTTTGGTTTTATAATTCTGAATTCAACTAAATGTCCATTTTAAGGTTAGCTAACAACTGTCAACAAACTATCAAATTTAATCATACTATCACAAAAAACAATCGACCATTGCCTGATACCCAAGCACGAATCAAATCGCGCACACATTAGGCGTAATACATATATCTACCTACATATTTATAATGCCATTATCATAATCAGTTTGGATCAATACACTGATAGACGAAGACCTTTCCAACCTAATTACTTCCTCTCAGATCTATGAGTTTCATCTTTAATCAACATTTGTTTCGATGTGAACGCCTCGCACCGGGAAACATTATATAAAATGTTAATTCAAGATTTGATTTTTTAAATATTATTCTATACCTGCAAGCATTTTTTTAGACAATGAAACAAAATAATTTATAGTTAAAATTATTTTTTTATACGGCTAATCTTCTTCTATTACCTCAAAGGGATACGCGTGATATTAATATTAACATTAAATAATTGAATCGCAATCAAATTTCCTGCTATTCTGCTAGGTCTAACAGCATGGGATGGTGAATCCAGAATAGACTCTGCATACGACGCCAAATTTATATCGAAAGTAAGGACTTGCAAATTGTAAAAGTGAAAAATCAGCGAAATGTCAAACGGCGCCTCTCTGCATACTTCACAATTTTATTAAAATCCAATACCATACATTAGGACGCCAAGCTGTCTGCAAGACCTAGCGAGACAGACTGGCGAGAGCCAGCTGGCTCAGCTAGTATGTATTATTAGTCCAACGAAATCCAAATAATTTGCACATTTTCATCGTATCGCCCAAAGTATACCAAAACCATTATATTTTTGTTTAGATAGGGTTTAATTGATTTTTAAAAACTAACACCATCTGTAAATTGTTGTCTTAGTTCAATAAAAACAAATACGTATGACTAACAAAGTTTAATGTGGACTGATTATGGCTGATCTTAACGGTAGGCTGTTAACTACGCTACTGGTAAGCACAGCATCGTGTTAGTTGCATTGGAGTGAAACAACAATATGCAAGTATGAAAATTACTATTTACTTACAGTAGCTATTTAAATATTAGCCATTCTCAAATAAATGCATCCCATTTCGAATGAATTTAATTTCAATCCCACGACGTGGCTTTGCATGTGCTAATAATGTAAGGGTTACGAAGTTCTATATTGATACAGAAACCGCATCAAATGGCTTTATCAGACTATCGACATTTCATGCAAATCTCGAATGACATCGCTTTAGTTTACATGTCCCTGCAAACTAATATTAACTCACAAACCGCGTCAAATAGGTACATTCAAACAACGCTGCGTTTGATGCATTTTGTGCCAATATGCATAATGACATTCGCTTTGAGAAATCCTGTTTAGCATTTTGGTAATTAACATGACTATGACAGCTTTGTATCGAATTGAAACTGATGAAAGCTACCGGTCGCCTAGGGTAATTACATTTATAAAGTCATTGTATAATGAATGAATAATATTATAGATGTTACGTGTGTGTAAATGTGAATAGATATGTTTTAAACCAGTGTTACCCAACCCGACATGTTATTTATGCATCGCAATCCACCGTCTAATTCTAATATCTGAATCATAGATAGGTCGTAGGTTTGACCTTACTAAAAGGACGAACTAAAAACTTACGAAAAATTTGAGAGCTTTTTAAGCTTTTCCGATCAAAATTGAAAATTCCATCTAGAATCCGAGTCGATTTTAGCTCGTCCTGCCAAAATGTTTTTCTTCATACGATCAAATTTCCCGACCAAATTAAAGATTGATTGTTTCCTATTCCTTCCAAAAATGTTTTTTTCAGTACTTCATTCCACTCAGAAGCAAAATCGAGAACTTTTTTTTCAAAAGATACTATTTTTAAAATACAAGACAAAAAGTGAATTTTTGGGACTCAGGCAGCATTTATAAGTGCACGGGACCGCATGCTATTCTATCGTGTCGGTTTATCTCGCTCGGTCTCGTTCCCGTTGTTGCTTGTACCCAATGACGTATTAAATGGACAACTCATTTTATATCGGCGAGCACGAGAAATAGTGCACGAAACTTATTCACAGATGTATAGGTAGACATCACGTGATCATATGACGTTGCATTTCCATTATACGATATCAAGCTTCGAGAATTTAGAGTAATATAGCCTTTATTGTAACGGCGTATTAATGTCATCGCGTTAGAATTCTCGGGTTACTTACGTCTTCCGGAGATTCAGCGAAACGCTTCCAGGCATTCAGCGAAACGATTCCAGACGCAAACTGGGAATTCTGGCCTTAATTAATAACTTTAAATATTTTTGTAACTCGTTATTTATATTATTATTCTTTTTCTTGTGTGTATAATAAATACATGCCTTTTATCAATTAATAACACAGTTTTGAAGTATGAATACAGAAGAAAGTAGGTACCTATGATAATAATACAAGAGAACGGAGGTAGATAAATATAACAAAAAAAATAGTCAAACACAAATAAATTTTTATTGAACGCCATTTATTCGAGATAAAAACAAGTTATAAAAATATATTATTATTGTATGTTTGACGTATGTATCTTCGTACATTTATTTTCAAACAGGCGATACCAGTTTCATCATTACGACATTTTCAACTGAAAGTTGATCCGTGGAAAATGTTATAACAACGATACCCGTATATTATCAAATCATGGTAATGATAACAATGGTATTGTTAATTTAATTATTATGACATAAACAATGAAAACAAAAAAATATTAAGAAACAAGTTATAAAAAATACACGATAAGCAGACCAAACGTTGCTTAGGGGCGCCACATTATGAGGGGCGGCAAATTATGGAAGAAATACGAATATTACGTCGTTTTGAGAAAAGTTGTTTGTTTAAACAAAATATTCTTTGCTACGGCGCTAACAAACCATACAGTGTACAAATAAATATCAACGAATATGTAATTAGATTTTCACGTTTTGATCATATTGCTTTGCTTAAGATGTTTGAGATTAAACAATAACATATTATGATGGTTATTGAATTGCAATATAATACTTTGGTATAATTTGAAGCGGCGCTTAATAAGAATATTTTGAAACTGAAAATTGATCCGTTGAAAATGTTTTAATGACAAAACCAGTATCAGTTTATTGGAGAAAATATTATTTCAGCATGAAAATGATAACAATTCTATTACTATTTATTTAAATAGTATAGAATCACAACAAGAAATGACAATAAAATCAAGAATGAAGTTATAAAAAATACACGATTAACGTTATATTATAGGTGCATGTTTTAATAATTCAGAGAGCAAGCAAACATAGAAAACAACAGAAAGTAAATAGAAATATTCATAAAAAGTAAATGGAGCACATGATATGAGATTATTATCTTTTGTTAATCGACGAAGTCCATTCCTTGTCGTGATGAAATGTTTTCTATCAAAATGATCAGAACATATTACACATTCATCCGATGGTGTCCAACATGGATCGCATCTTAATACTCTAAGTATATATCTCCAATGTAATCGCCTTTCTGCTTTGCGAGGAACTCTAAAATTTAATGAGAGATAATAATGACAATAAAACCGCTAAATCCATTGACATAATACTACTATTCTCCCTTCTTCATTATTTCACTTTTTAATTTGTAGCGATTCAATTATAAAAATATATACTTCACAATACATTTATCGATTTCGCGACAAAAAGTATTTTAAATTAAACAAACGATGTCAAAAAATATGTTTAATTACATATAATAAATTGAAAATAATATTACCAGTCCGTTCATGCAAATCAATTAGCTGAAGTACGGTGCAAACAGTACTACCATATTTGAAAAATTGAACGAATATATACCTTACTGTCATTACAATACGGACCAAATTTATAAATCACCATTTGTGCGTTGAGCCCTTATAGGAACGGAGAAATCATCGCTGCCTGCGTAAAAATGTGACGATAGGAGGTTAGAATTTAATAACAAGTTGACGTTTCAATAAATGTGTTTCTGTTTTAGAGACTAATATGCCATTGAATTAATTTGAAGTACTGATGACACTAATTAGTTGTCAGAAAAGCGTTCCCGTGGACATTCTTCCAAACAGTGCCTAATCCACCAAATCCAACCGTTTGTTTGATTTGTTCGATTCGGTTTGAATGATACGATTACGAACCTAGTATATTAGTCAATGGGTGAGACGAAGCGCGTTCTGACACAAGCGTCAGTTTGACAATTATATTTATCATATAGTTACCCTAATAATTATGTCTGAATATGAGCCATAGAAAAATAAAAAATGAACATACAGTTTTTAAAAAATTGGGAAGAGAAATATTTATTTATTTTATATTAATTTGTTTGATTTGCGGTACAACAGTTGCTATTGGAAAATAGTGCATCGTAGAACGACATTTTACAATGGTTCATAAAAAATATGGTACTGAATATCCTACTAACAGCAGTTTAAGAAAATCTAAAGTGAAAGAATTGAAAGCCACATTAGTTGCCCAACAATCTATCTCTATATATATAAAAATCTCGTGTCACGATGTTAGTGGACGAACTCCTCCGAAATGGCTCGACCGATTTTTATGATTTTTTTTATGTATATTTGTTAGGTATGAGAATAGGTCAACAAGTATATTTTATACCGCTAGGTGATTAAGGTATCTCTATCCAGAAAAATTTTCTTTTATTTTTTTGACAATATTTTTTTTTGTATTTTTTTTATTATTTGGCATAAAAAATACCTATAACCTCAAATTTTCACTATCCTACCCCCATCCTCCCATTTTTTAATCGCGATTTTATTATTTTTGTATGAACAAATTTAACCGTCGTTCGTATTTCAAACAGAACGAAATTATTTATGTGGTTGAATGACAGATGGCACTACGTCCAAGAAGAATTCAAGAGAAGCGTCGCGTCATTTTGACATTTCATTCGGCAAATCACAACGCAGTGCGTGCAAAATTTTGTACGATTTATTTTAATTTATCTATTTTTATGTGCGTGTATTACAGTGCACAATGCCAGCAAGACGCAAGGGGGGCCATTTGGGCCGTCGAACGAATAAAGCAACAAACATGCGAAATAGTAGAGTAGAAAGAACAGACGAACAAATCCAACAAGATAAAAAAAAACGTGCGTGTAAGCATGTCGCAATTGCGTGCATCTCAATCACAAGAGGCAAGAGCTGAACGAAATCAACAACGACAATTGGAACGGAGCCAAGCGCGCCTGTTCGTAGTTAACACACGCAGAGCAAATGACCGACAACGCCAACAAGTACATCGAACATTTACATCCGCTTCGTTCCTTCGTCTCGCATTCGAGTACGAGCCAGATATTGAAAATTCCGCTCATCCAAAAGTACTGATTGGTGCTATGGACAAAGAATGTCTCCATTGTCATGCGCTCAAATTCAAACATGAGTCAGCCGGGATGTGTTGAGCATCAGGAAAAGTGCAACTACCAGAAATTGAGATACCACCAGAACCATTGAATAGCTTGCTCATTGGCACGGTTCCAGATTCAAACCTGTTCCTGAAGTCCATTCGCACATTCAATTCATGCTTCCAAATGACTTCGTCCGGAGCAACAGAAATAGTTCACAATACTGCGGCAAATGGTCAACAATTCCATTCTACGTTCAAAATCAAAGGTCAAGTATACCACAAAGTAGGCTCATTGCTGCTAATGCCAAACGAACCACATACATTTTTACAAATCTACTTCATTGGCGGTGAGGACATCAATCGTGTGGATGCACGTTGCGGCTACAATAGCCTCAATTCGCCTAATGCCAGGCGCATCGTCGGCAAACTGGACGCCCTGTTGAATGAGCACAATGAATTATTGAAATTCTTCAAAGCACACATGCACGAATTGTAAAGTGACAATCACGCTATTGTCATCAATCCTGATAAAACACCAGCTGGAGAGCACGTACGTCGATTCAATGCGACTGTTGTTGACGACATTGCTGGAATCATGGTTGGCGACCGCACATCGACGCGAGAAATCGTGATTCGAAGAAGAAACAATAATCTGGAGTTCATCGCTGACACACACCGTTCATAGGACGTTCTCCAATATCCGTTTATTTTCTGGAAGGGACAAGACGGATATTGCATAAACATTAAACAACGAGATCCTGTCACAGGTAATTCATTCATTATGAACATCATTACTCATTTTGAATTGAGAAAATGAAAGGTTGATATTTTTTTTGTTTTTATCGGTGGTCATCGTCTACAGTGCTCTATTCCTCCTTCTGTCATAGATCCCATCCCCACACACTTACGATACATTCGTTACTTTTTATTTAACAACCAAAATATTCACTAGAAATAATTTATATGGCAGAACAACGTTTGCCTGGTCAGCTAGTATTCTATATTTTTCTATCTATAAGTCAAGTCCGTAACTAAATCAAGAGCTGCTACAATTGCTTCATTTAAGATTGCACTTATACTTGCACAAACAACCCTTTAGACTTGGACCATCCGCCGCTGATTTAGCATCGGCCGTTATTTTAGATAATAATTGCAAACGGTTTTTAATTTTTCAGCCGTAATTATAACATTAAATTTTGAAAAACATTAAAACAATACACATTTTTGTACAAGTGATGATTATGTGGACTGTGAATGTGTGTATGTTACCCGCCCACAATAGCCGATTGGTAACGTGTTGGCTTATAATATCATGGGTACCGGGATCGAATACTTGGTCTGGCAAATTCACATGTTGTTTTTCAATGCGTATTTGGTCCAAGATTATGGATCTAATAGGTTGAGCAAGTGGATTACATATATTTATTGTACATACTAAATTCTGTTAATACAAGCTCTATCCTGTGGAGGTCCATATGATCCTCTTGGGATCAAACATGGCAACACAGTACCTACCTACAATTCAAATTTCAAATTTCAAATTTCTTTATTTACATATAATGAACATAACAAATTATAAATTCAACGGGTTCACGACATGACATATAAAATAAGTGTTAACATTTTTTAAATAAAAATACAGAGAAATGTGAGTTAATAATAGATACAATAAGTATCTAATAAAATAAGAAAAGAAATAAAATAAAATAACAAAAATAAAAGTAAAAGTAGATGGAAGCACACTGAGTGAACTATTGATAGACCCTATCTTAAAAACTTATAAAACAACGTCCACCTAAATTCACCCTCACGTAAGTAGAATATATCAATATTTGAAGCGATTTCATTAATACTTTGGACGCTGAAGACGCACCTGGCGCGTAATAACCAGGCGGCCGATCGATGTAATTAACGTGCATTTTAAAGGTGGTAATTAAAAAATCATTATCTAGTCAGCAGCGAGTTAAGCAAATAAAAAACAGATGAAACTTAAATAGTAGTTTATAATAAGATGACTACGTATGTAAAAATATGTATTATAAATCCATTTTATGAAAATATATGGATATTTACAAAATGTATTAACTGTTTACAAGTAAATTAAATTTCCATCTATCATATCAGTAGACAGCACTCCCTTAATTGATAACTTACTTTATACAGAGTTTTACCTAGCTATAAATATCAATTTATATTTTTTTTTGATAAACCAACCGCTTTTTGTAAATGTAATGTAATATATATTTATTGCGAAAAAAATGTATATAAACAAATGCAAATCCTGTATTTCCAGTATTTTCAAACCCAATAGGAATTTAAAAATCATGCAGGATTTCAAATCTAAGTTGTGACAGCGTTGAAATATTTTAAAAGTAAAACCACTCACGCACGCATACTTCAATTATTATTAAAAAGTAATCATTGATTTATTGTCATAACCATAATTACTTTATAAATAATTGTAAAATTATTTCGTTATAATATTTTGATTTTTGATTAATATTTTGTGATAAATAATATTTAGTTGTAGTCTCTCGAATTAACAACATTTATAATACGGCAATGAAATAAAATGTCATGTCGTAACTACAATCAACATAAAAAAGTAAAAATCAAACCAATGTGACTAAAGTGCATCTAGCGAAGAATTCATGTCTTCTTCATTTGTATATAATATGAATAAAATTATTTACCGGTAAAAACAAGAAAACAAAGAGCCATGCAAATTAGTGTGATTTTGGAAGCAGATGCTGAAAGGCTGAGAAAAAATAATTCCATCATCAGCAAACTCCAGATTCAGACTACCAAAATATGTCATCGATCTAATTTCCAATCTTATGTAACTATTTCACTACTTAGTCACTAAACTAGGAAGTGGGCTGAGAGTCTCATTTTTGTTCATTTTCCAGATAGAATTTTAAAAAAATATGATGTCTATTTACTTTTCAAGTTAACCATAGGCAAACATTCAAACTACAATTTTATCATAGCCAGATTTGTGTAGGCTTTTAAAATGCCTCGTAAATCCGTTACGAATTAAACACCTTGCCACGCCGTATCCTGTGAGCCTTCTCACTAACATTATTTGTCAATGGTGACACCAATACGGTAGTTAATAATTATGAATCAAAAACATTTTTTTTTATTATTATGACTAACAATGAAGCCATACATATTATGCAATTAAAGAAAAATATATTATTTTAAATAACCATAAAACAATGATTTAATGAGATATAATTTTAACTTATTTCTGCACAGTTAGGGACGATGGTTTTTTTTTTGTTTTCGGCCCTGAATGAGACGTAAAAAAGAGAGAAAAGTGTACGTGCAAATAAGTAGGTGGCCTTGTGAAAGTGAGGTGAGGCAAAGTTAGTGTGGGTAGCCGAACCACCAAGTGTCAGGTGTCTAGAAATTGTTGTATCACTTTTCTTTTACAGTCGCCGTACGTACCCTTTTTCCTCTTTATATAACGCTGAACGCTTAACAATGCCATTTTATTGAGATTTCGTCGTTCATCTAACACAAAGAAGTAACCCCTATCAAGTTTATGATAGTTCGCGAACAAAACATATCATTTAAAAATTATCAATTTTTGTGTTGACAGCAATTAAAAAATAAAAATGTTTTTATCAAATTGTGTGTGAAATGTGTGTCAATATGTGTGAAATTTAACCTTTCTTCTAAAATGAATACGTCATACATTTTGTTAACGTACCAACCAAAAATCAATATTCAATCTCATCAACAGATTATAATATTGAAAATATTAGAGTGATTACGCTCAGCACGTATCACATTATTTTTAACTGAAACGTTGTTTAAATAATAATATCTCAAAACAAAGATTTTATCAAATCAATAATTGTAAAATAAAAATAAATCTATATCAAAATCATTGCTTTTTTCTATTTGATGTATTTGACAATACGTTACCGGTATGACATAATTTGACATGCTTGGAAGTTTCAACTATGTAGATCAAATAATATTCTCTTTGAAAATAAATTCATAAAATCAAAACTTTTTAAAGAAACATGAAAGATTTTTGTCAGTTGTGAATAATTTTAAATGCCTATATTTTTCAATTAAAATTAAAAAAAAATACTTTTATATACTACATTGTATATATTGGAAATACTAGGAAACATATTTATTACAAAAATCATAGACCAAGTGCAGCGGCGGCTTAACGAATTTTTAGGTGGTGGGGTTCACTTTACCCATTAATTATTAATTAATATACCTACATACTTTATCATATTATACATTACATACCAAGCTACTTATATTAATATGATTTTTATTAATGGTGATTGAGGGTAATTTTATATTTTCAGAATAATTAATTTACTTATTAACAGAATGTAATTAACTTACGTCGAGGTTATTTTAATGTATCCCCAGTATGCGTTTACGAAGGACAATGCATTCGAGTAATGTGTTGAACGAGATTTGTACCGCAGCAAAGGGATTGGACAGAGTGATCACGGTAATCGAGAAATTGACCTTACTAGCTTTATTAATGTGTCATCGCGCAATGGTGCGTATTTAAATTATTTTATTTTTATAAAAATAAGAAACATAGACATATCTCTATAAAATAGCGACTTGTTAGACGTATGGAATAAATTAAGTATTTAATTTAATCACGTAATGAATATTATTTGCAATAATAAAAATATCATACTTTTATTTTTTTACATTATATGTATGTGGGGATGGTCCCGACGAACCCCTAAGGCAGAGCCGCCCCTGACCAAGTGACAAGACCTATCAAAAAACACGTTCCGGGAAAATCCGCGAAAAATCCGGAAAAGTCATATTTCGGTACATAACTGTGCAGTGGTGTTACGATTGTTTACATTTATTAATTTTTAAACGCATTTATAAAACCATTAGTATAATTTATTATGAGATAATTTTAGTAAAATATTCACGATAAAAAATTATATTGATAATCTCTGTGATCCCAAATTTGACAAGAATTAGGCATTTTATTATTCAAAAAATCGGCAAGATTAACACATTTGAAGATGATTCTAAAGATACGTATTATAAGCTATGTCTTTGACCATTCAAGTGTGATGAACATCTTATGAATAATGATTGCTTTATCAGCGCTCGGAATGGACAGGAACGCACCGGAGCGCCGTTGTGGTTCGTGGAATTCCAAAATATACCGTTCCGGCTCGTGGATTCATTTAAAATTGCGTTGCGGTTCGTTAGATTGAGATAATTATATATGAATGTATCTTTTAAAGTTTTTCTCAAAATTAAAAATTAACGAAGTAATGTTATGCCGGGCGTGCAAGGGTTAAAAATAAAAATTATGACATCCCTAAATTTCTTTCAACCTTCTTATTTTGTGTCGATATGTCCATGCCTAAATGCATTGTCTAAATAACAAGAAACAACCAGCTGCAAGCGTAAATTACTTTATTACCCAAAAAAATGTGCCTTGCTGACACTATTTGAAAACTCTTAAAAAATAAAGTATACATTGTTTAATAATTTCTAAAGGATGAAACATTTCAAATCTCAATACAATCTTGCCTTTGACTTACGCATTGTTAATTTACTTACCTACTAATTTATTATATTATTTTATTCGGAGTGACAAAAATTATTACTTCGCCATTTATTTTCGGGAGAATGAATTGTGTTTTCGATGGTTAAATTAGTACAAAAAAGTTTGATAATTTGACTCGTGCAATCCGCTATAATATTCCTATTAGTTGCCTTTTAAAATATTTTGTATTATTTAAGATATAAATACGTTTCTAAACAAAATTGTTTATATTATTAGTTTGGTGTTTTTTTGCTACATTCTAGTAAGTTTTGTGTTTTAATTTTAACTGTGTGTTTAACTTGATTTTTTAATAAAAAATTGTTCTAAAAGTTGGTCAAAAATGTCATCAGGCGAAACGTGTTAACCGAAACTATTGAAAAATATTTTGTCGCAGGTAACGTAACGCTGGCCACATACCTACACAATTTGATCATTTAAAAAATGATATTGAGTGGTTATTTATAAAAATAATGAAGGTATAATAAAGTAGTAGGTAATTCGTGTAAATCTGCTAAAACCACATTACATTACATTAGGAATTCACTCCAATAACCATTGAAGTGGCAACAGATGGTATTCATCTCAACAATTAACTTTTGTTAAAAAAAGCTTATGACGTGTCGTAAACCCCTCTTTTTACGATGTTTACATTTGTTTTGTAATTTACATTATTGTTGAATTGCGACTATAGTACAATAAATTTTGTGATATAACTACTACATTCATTCATTTATTTGCCATAGGTCATGATGAGTATACTTTTTTGTAAGTGAATTTTGTTGCTTCTGGTAAGTTTTGTGTTTTAATTTTAACTTTGTGTTGAACATATTTTTTAATAACAATTTGTTCTCTTAAGAGGGCTCGCACATCAGAACTCGCCGCATGCGTCTTACGACGAATTCGTCGATGTGACGTCATCGTAAACCAAGAAACAAACGTTATCAAATGGACCTTCGCAGATTGGCCAATGCAACTGCAACTCTGCGACCCTGCGACATTCGTCTAGTTGCAATGGCCAAAGCGTGCATGTCGATCTCGGGAATGTCGCCTCCGCGCAAGCGCACAGCTGGCGGCCATCGGTCATTTCTGTTTTTGTCTCTGTCTACAATGTCATTGCTCGCTCACGCCGCCGCGTTTGACGTTTGTTCATACAATCAACACAATAAAAATGGCAGACGAGAGACTTCTCTTTTTTCGTGTTTGACGTTTGCCGCTGGGCAGATGTGCGAGGATGTACGATGCAACATTCGTCGAAATTTTGTCAACTTTTGATTTATGGCCGTTAGGCACACAAGGCGAATTGTGATGTGCGAGCCGGCTAAAAGTTATAGGGTGTTCATCCAAAATTTTCGAATGCGATTTTACGCCAGGTATATAATACGCCCGTATAATTGCGTTCATCCAAATTTTGTATATAAGCATCTCGCCGAATCCGTACACCGAATGCCCCTCTACCATAAGTTGAGCGAACCGATTGCTAAATTTGTCAAGAGTCGATGTTTGACAGATCAACTGACAGCCCGCGTTTGTTGATAATTGTCATACCTAGGTACTTGTTTTCTTCCGTATTTCATTATGATTCAGTGAATTATTTTGATTATTGTCTAATGGTATTTTACAATTGATCCTATAATTGGTGCTTCATTTTATTCAATCATGAATGCTTTATTTATAGGTACTAAACTTTGCTTTCGTAGATGAAGCTAATCTAGCGCAGATTCATGAAAATCAAATAAATATAATACAATATTTTTAACAACACAATTCACATCATGCTGGAATCGATTTATGCATAATAATTATAGGGTAGGTAGGCATACTATCACGATAGGTAACCATTTCCTTTCATTTGTTTATATTGTAATGATTATATTTATTTTTAATAACGTTTATTCGGCATTCGGATTATCCGGCCATAATGTACATAGTATTAATCGAAAAATAAAAGAAATAATATAAAATTATGTAATAGCGACAATGACATTAATGTCATTGAATAGCGAGTTCAAAATATGTGGACTACTAGGGCTACCTAGCGGCAAAATGTGAAAAAATATCGTTTGTTTGACAGTTAAGTGCACATAGACATCAAAAACTGACCATAGAGAAAAAATATGTTTATGTTTTAATATAAGGAATACTTGTTTTACATAGACGTGCATATACAAACACCGTTATTTGAATGCAGCATACTGTGAGCATAATAGAACACCGCGGCAACCGAGTATACAAAGCCGAAGACAAGTCAGTGAACACTCGACAAGTTTTATTGCGGCAATAAACGGTTCCGGCGTAAGGTGAGACCGTCATAAACCATTCGGTTTTGCTAATTCCATGGATAGCCTAAGTTAAAATTCTCAGCAGGCGATACGAATACCTTTATATCGTCGGTGTATTGTAAAAATGGCGAATTAACCAAAATACTATTACAGGAGGAGAATTTTTAACCTTTGACATTTATTTATTAATAATTACCTGTGGATGAATACTTTCCTTATAATAGGCTTTATAATATAATATTTTAAAAAGTCTATTATGTTAAATTCGCTTTTTCTTCGTAACACTAAGTGGATAATCACCCTTACAATTATCGTTTTTAATAAGTACTTTCCTGTGGGATACAAATTCGCCATTTTTACATAATTATATTATTACATATATACCTATATACTATTGTCGCTGGTATCCAAACTGATTTAAGATAATTCTGGCCACATGCACAATTTGATAATTTTGTGGATATTTATAAAAATAATGAAGGCTTAATTACGTAGTAGGTACTTCGTGTAAATCTGCTAAAACATTAGGAATTCTTTCCGGTGGACAATAGAGTGGCAACATCTGTTCTGTGATTCAATAATTATTATCATCTCAACAACTTGACTTGTCAAAAAAAAATTTATGATAAGTCGTAAACCCCAATTTTCACAATGAATAATGAATGATTTTTTCTACAAAAATGTGTTTGGGCCATTGATGGTTTGGGCAGAAAATATTGAATAGCCTTCTGCAGAGTTTATTTATTTGGGACGTTCCTATTGTATTACAATTATTATTACATGCATTGTAGCTTGTGACTTTAAAAATAATAGAAATAATACATAGGTAGTGTGGAGAGAACTTTTACTTAATTTTTGTTTGTAAATTTGTTTAAAAAAAATATAGGAATATCCTTTAATAAAAATGTACGACTATCATAATATCTGTATTGTATGTAGGTACCTATTATCATTTCCATGGCAATAATAATGTGAGTAGGGAAGGACAAACAACATAGATTGAATCGTTTAGAATAAGTAGGTACTAACAAATTAGGTACCTATGTGTCCAGTGCGGACATCTAATTATCTTAGGTGGTGTTAGTCATAGATTATTAAATAAATACGGTGGTAGATGTATATTACAATAATGGTAACCAAAGCATCACAATTGTAACATAACATGCATACAATACAATATAAGTCCTTATAATGTTGAATATAGTAGGTACTAATTAATGACAATTTTATATTATTCTATAAGAATCGCGCTTAGCAACATGAGTTTCACCTTCCGTCATGTTTTATCTTATATAAATGAAAATGACACACCATTGGTAATTTAATTACAAATAATGCTATGTTTACGTTGTTTGGATGACTTGAAACTTTTATTAGATGTAGGTACGGCCTTATGCCCCTTATAGTGGAGAAGGTTCAAAATAAATCTTTGAGAATCCTTTAAAGCTGTGTGGATAGTGGATACTATCCATGGTTTTATCCGATTGATTTCTCAAGACGTATGCTTACATACTGTATTCTGAAAGTTAAAAAGAGAGCTAGGTATTTAGGCTACGTACTTTTTCCAACTTATATCTACCCAGTACAAATGAGAACTCTGCCATTATTGGTACTTAGTATTGATTTTATTATATATTATTTTATAACTTTCTTGATAATCTAAGTTGTTTGTTCTGCCAAGGTGCAATAATTGCTAATGATAATTGGGCAGGAAATAACTATGTTCAACCAAATCGCTTCGGATAATCGTATATTCCACCTGCGTGAGAACGAGTTTATGTGAACGCTATTTTATAAATTCTTGGTATAGGTAGGCACTTACTGTTTTTTCTAATACTATTTCTTTATTTTTTAAACACTATTTTAATACATTTTCTTGATGTTTGATATTCTGTGCTCGTATTTAAATGGAATTTGTAAAATTTTCTATAAGTACGTAAATATTTTTTTAATTTGAATCTATAAGGTACTTATGTGGATATGTTGTTTGTTATGACTAATTAGTTACAAACTTATCTATCCCAAATGAGACATTAAGTTATAATCAGTGACGAGTGGTGGTAGAGGTATCATGCACTGGTTATAGTGGTAGATAAAGTAAAAATAAAGAATAATACAATTTTTGACGGTATACTTTGTTAAAACAAGATTATTTCGCCTGCGGCGCTGACAATCCTTACCAACCTGCCCAATATAGATCCACGTAAGAAGTTTAAAGTTTATTGTTGCATTTTTATATCAAAAGTACGTACGTACGTAAAGAAAGGATTAGCATAAGTACTTAGTTTCGGAAAATTATACAGCGTTCCTGTTCGTGAAATTTTCCATTTCGAGCACTGGCTTTATAATAATTATTGACCTAAGAATAAGGTAGTGTTTTTTTGAAATACGCCATTTCTTTTGGCATTCCCCAGTGGTTAAGCTACAACATACGGCCGTAGCCATAAATTGACAAACTATAATTAAAGTAGGGAGTAAAATTATGTTAACGCGCGTGTTTGAACATGTACCTAACCGAATTTTTTTTAATTTTTTTTTAAACTGTACATGTTCAAACACGCGCGTCAATATCATTTTACTCCTTACTTTAATTATAGTTTGTCAATTTATGGCTACGGCCGTATGTTGTAGCTTAATCACTACGGAATGACAAAAGAAATGGCGTATTTCAAAAAAACACTACCTTATTCTTAGGTCAATAATTATTATAAAGCAATCATTATTCATAAGATGTTTATCACACTTGAATGGTCAAAAACATAGCTTATAATAAGTATCTTTAGAATCATCTTCAAATGTGTTAATCTTGCCGATTTTTTGAATAATAAAATGCCTAATTCTTGTCAAATTTGGGATCACAGAGATTATCAATATAATTTTTTATCGTGAATATTTTACAAAAATTATCTCATAATAAATTATACTAATGGTTTTATAAATGCGTTTAAAAATTAATAAATGTAAAAAATCGTAATACCACTGCACAGTTATGTGCCGAAATATGACTAAATTCTAAAACATTAGAGCGAGAGGTTTAAAAGAATACTATTTTATGTAACAAAAATACTTTATGCAATCATCAAATGTTTAAAATAACTATAAACGATAATAAGGCTTCAAAATTATATAAATAGATAATCGACTACGTTTAAGGAGTGTCCAGGATCATGGTTTGAAAATACGATAAAAACTCAATTTTGACCTACGACGAGCACGTGGGCCGTTAAAGTGATGTATTTCTTTAATAATCTCTTGCTTTATAATGTAATCATTTATTATTATTTACTTCTGAGTTATTTAATATAGAACATTTTTTGTTACGTCTATTTGTAATATTGATGAAAAAATTGAGAATGTAAGTACTCTAAATCTGATTCGGCTGTATTCAAAAACGATACATGGTACAACATTTGACAGTATTTAAAGGATATTGACTATTTTAGGAGCATACTTTCTTTTCAACGAGTATTTCGACTTGATGATGATTTTATAAGATAAGTATGAAAAGCAGTTCACTTAGGTATACTTTATCTTTATATTAAAATCATAGAATTTGCGTTCTGAATGTACCTATTTACTACAATATTAAGAGTTTACGTAGGTATGTTTTTTAATATCCTTATTGTTAATAAATAGGTAATTTTAGAATACAAACATATTCTTTAAAGGCTATGTGGAACTTTTTTTTTTAATTCAATTTTGACGATTTTTTTTTATTTTATATTTATTTATTTCATTTTATATCGATGTTATCAATAGTATAAAATAAATCAGTGTTCAGTTTACAATAATAATTTATTAAGAGTATATTGACATTGATGACATTATTGACGAGAAAAAAAATCCTACAATAACGATCTACATAGTTACGACATTATAGTAGAAATATATATATTATTAAATTTAGTAGTATTTTTTTTTAAATTAATGCGTCAATTACATTGAGCTACTTTGCGAGCTGTTTGTTGGCGAATTTAATAGCGGGCGATTCAGCTACTGCGACTGTGATTATGACACACAAAACTTTCCATTCGCTGAGAAGCCACAAGTCAGCGACTATTTTGACAGAACGTAGTTCGTTTTTTTACCTGGAGGTTGCTACTACGCTCTACTGCACAGACGCAGTAGGCCCACACGCCGGCGTGTAGCGTGTAAAGTTGACCGGCTTTCAACTTTTCTCGGTAGATTGCTTACAATCTGCTTGTTAGATTGTTCAATGATGATACTGGGCGACTTTACAGGCAGATTGTAAATTCGCCAACAAGCAGCTCGTAAAGTAGCTCAACGTAATTGACGCATAAGCGATCTAAAGTTGTATATCGATTTGTCCCAAACGTGCCTCCCACTCTCTCGGGCGTTACTAAAAAATATGAAACGGCAAGAAATACGTTGATTTTAAAATTATATCAATAATTTTAATATAATACATTTAAAATGCAGGGAACTTGTTCAGTAGAATCATATAACTCCGGTATCCAAGAACATCTTTGACTTTCTTCATTAAAAAAAACACATTAATAATAAGCTGTGGTATTAGATAGAGTATAAAACAATATTATTATATTGTAAGATGAATAAAATACATTGTTTTGGGGTCTTTCAATTTTCTTAATAATAATTTAAAATGAATAATTTTAAATTTAAAAAAATTACGAATTATTTTGTCGATAAAACAGCAATAACAGAATATTATATCTTATCATCATCAGCCGGGGTCAATCCACTGATGGATGAAGGCCTCCCCAAGCTTTCTCCAACTCTCTCGGTCCTGTGCCGTTTGCTGCCACGTATTTCCGCCGAACTTTACCAGTTCATCAATCCAGCGGCTTTTAGGGCGACCCTCTGGCCGTTTCGTGCCCCTTGGGTACCACTGGATGACGGCATTTGTCCAGCGGCCGTCCTTTCGGCGAGCAATGTGCCCCGCCCATCTCCATTTCAGCTGTTTGGCAACGTCTATTACATCGCGTACTCTTGTCTGCTTCCTAACCCATTCGTTTCTCTTACGGACCTTTCGCGTGATGCCTAACATACACCTCTCCATGCCTCGCTGTGTGACGCTTAGCCTTTGGACATCTCTCGTTTTGAGGGTCCACGTCTCGCAGCCATACGTGAGCACGGGTAGCACACATTGGTTGAACACCCTACGCTTAAGACATAATGGTAGGTCACTCTTGAAGATACTATTCAGACGTCCGAAAGCACTCCAGCCCAGGTAGGCTTTCGAGAAACTCATTAAATTTGTAGAATCCGTCTTTAGGCTTCTACGAATCAATACCAAAATGTTTAGCACGAGATAAATAAACCCGCATAATTTTTGAGGTGTGTTACGATAAAATGATCAATATTTTTTTTCCCAATATTCGCTATAGTAGGGTATGTAGGTACTAGTGGTGAGTTGGAAATACTGTCACTAGTTTGTGTACTCAAGTTTTGGATGAAACTACCGATACTCAGTATGTGTGGCCCAATAAACTTATTCCAAAAATGATATCATCGTGAGTCGCTGTTCTGTGCACTCGCCAGTTAGTAGACTTTCAACACTATTGACATTAAATGCGCGCGAACGAAATAGCACTTGAATATAGGTATATTTTAATTTATTAGTCTATTGCGGTCGAATGTATGAATAATAGGTCATAAATTTTGTGTCGCAGTACAGTGGTGAGATGACGCACAGGCTTAGACTTGTTATATGACCGCTCAAAACATGTTTAAAATTAAAAAAAAACACTGTTATTCATTTTTATTAACAAGAATATTGTAAACTAACAGAAAAACAACTCATAAATTTAAAATGTGTTGTGTTATAATAAATGGGACTATTCGACAAGCGGAGCTCCGCGTATTTTTAGTGATTTTATTGAAGCCGATACACAGTCTGAGTTACCTGAGCCGATACATATTTCAAATACTAATATGGAGTTGGTTTTAGTTTCAGTTAAGTATGGAACTTTTACGCACGCCAAACTCTCTATATAGTATTCCAAATAATCGTAAGTATTTTGGAACAAGTTTCTATACTAAGTATTTTTTATACTGGTAGTAAGTATACTTCGTCTTCATAATCGATAAGTTTTCCCATCTCTAGTAGGTACTGCCAACCAATGTGTTATTCTGTTAGTAATATAATTCATTAAAAGGCATACTGGTATATTATTTTTTATCCTTTTTATATTCATAATTCCGCTACATGTTTTTTTATATGTAACTGTTTCAAATTCAAAATGTATTATGCTAATATTCACTTATTTTACATAAGATTAAAAAAACATAAGAAGGTCGCAAATATTGTCATCTGCATACGATCCACTTATTTTATAGAAGATTAAAAAAAACATACGAATACTTATTCCATCTTCTGTCACTTGCATACAAACCTTATTATCTTATGTTAGAAAGTGACCTTTTTCTTTATTGATTGCTATAAATTTTAAAATCTATCGAAACAATTTGCCATATTTTATTGAAACAATTTTGGTGCCCTTAGAATTTTTTTTGATGTATTTTCTCTCTCTTACGTTTTCATTCAATTTTTTCTGAGCTTAGTTTGATCTAAGAGCTATTGCATATCTAACAAAATTGCATGTAGAGTGGGCAAGGTAAAAATCTGCTTCAAATACATTCAAAAGCAGTACATACAGCAGCATGTGATGCAAATATATTGAAGTGATTAGAGCTACATACGGGGATGTGATGATATTATTGATTCAGCAGAATAACTTGTGTGCCCTCAGATATTTTTTTGTATTTTCTTTGTTGACTTATGATACATTGTATGACTGTATAGATCTAAGAATTGCCATCAAACAAAAATGCTTGTCAAATGGGGCAAGCTGGACATTATTAATTTATTAGTAAATTATTTTTTAACAGATAACTTATATATTATAGTATTACTCTTATTACCTAGGTACTTAAGGGGGATGTCATCAAAAGTTTCGTTTTTATAGAGCCATCTATTCCCCGAATTACATAGCATATAGGTCAAAATTATATCAGAATCTAATTCCAATTACAATCCAATTTGAATGAATCTTCGAGGCATCTTATCTAGATGTCACTGTAATTATATATTAATAAAAAATCTAAAAACAGGTGATATAATTACAGTTATTATTTAAACAATGGTATATATATTTTTTGCATTTTATTTCAATCGGACTTTTTTATATTTTGTCAGATTATTATAAAAATATACGTGGACCATCGACCTGGTAGTACCTTATAATAATTACGTATGTGAGTTTAATTGGAATGGATTGGATTGTATTAGAATTTGGATTTTATAGTAATATTAAAAAAATATATACATATAATAATATTGTGTAATGATATTTATATGTGATAACAATCTGTGAATTATTGACATTCTCATAGTAATGAAGATAATTAATTAGGTATGGAATCATTAGACCATACACACGATCTCCATAAAAATGGCGTCATAGACTATTTTACAACACATTTTTAGAAAATAATGATTAGGTTACCTAAGTAAAAATATAAATATTATCAATACATTATTAGAACAATCCGAAGATGACAGCCGGTTTGGTGATTTGAAAATAATTAAATATACCCAAAACATTGACAATAATAATTTATTCTCATCATAAGAAAATATACCTAACATCTGAATAGAATAGACCGGACTCAAAACAGTACGTCGAATGTGTTGATAATTTATTTTTTCTGGCATTCACAAAACGTAGGTAATAATAATAAATGTAGTCAGGCACACTGCAGGGTTTATTTGGAAAGCATCTGTCAGTCGTGCAGGTACCTACCTAGTAATATATCAATGCTAGCTGCCATCAATGCTGGCTGAATTGGCTGGACAGGGAACTCAGAAATATTTTTTTTCTTTTCTGTGGTCTCGGACCATCGCAAAAAAGCAACGTAGCGCCAGTTTTGATTTGTGACTAGGTATAAATATGCCAGTCGAGATTATTTTTGGTAGGTAAATACTTCTGATTACTTATACAAATATTGGAAACTGGTTAAGTGAAACCAAATAACGACTGATCTAATTATTTAAATCTGAATAGGTATATCCCAAATTAAAATTTTGACATTATTTAGTTTGCAGATATTTTATAAGTAATGTTTTTTTTTTATGTAGCTACTTACAAACATTGTATCAATTTTATTTTCGATGAATATATATTAAGTAGGTATGTTAATTACTTAACACATTGACTGCTGATTAGATAATTGCTTTTTAATTACCACTTTTAAATAGTATGCTAATTATGTCGATTGGCCACCTAATCGTTACGCACTAGGTACGTCTTTAGTGTCCAAGTCGATATGCCCTGGATCGAGGGGCCCTGGCATCCCCCAAACATGAAAATTATCAGAATGATTTTAAACATTGAAATTGAAAGCCAATAAACTATACCTTTGGGCTTAGACAAATAAAAACACGGCAAAAAAATGATTTGTAATAATTCTCCAGCACCCTTTTTAGAAAAATTTCTTAGATTTTAATTTCTAACACAAAAATTTTGAAAAAAACGAAAAAAACAAACAAAATTTTAGAAACCCAATTCCTAATGAACTGTCAAAAAATTCTCGGTGTCCAACTTAATTCAGGAGTGGTGTTGGTCATGGCTGGGGAGGGCTGTCAGGGCTCTAGTCTGGGGGCCCGGGTTGTGGGGGGCCCGGCGTGTCGGGTTGACCAGATAAGTGAGATAAACACACATCATAAAGTAGCTTTAATAGTAGAAAAAGTCGCCTGCGGCACTATTACACTTCATGGCCATGAACATTTTCAATTACTTATATAATTGTGCAATATATTTTTTGATTATTACGTGTCGATACTCGACAGCTCCATTATTAAAGTAGATGTATTAAAAATCGTCAATAATTCACTGTATAAGTACCCTTAATTTGAACTAAAACACAATTTGAAAAACGTTAATGTAGTGTTTCACACTGCCTTTAATCTTAGCGGTAGGTAGGGGGCCCGCCAAATATCCTAGCCTGAGGGCCCGTTTCAGGATGTGGGGACCATGGTCTAGGTACACCGAGTGCAATAGACAAAAGACCGATAAACGATAAATTAGGCTGTGAAGAAGAAAAAGAGCCTATGGGACTAATTTACATTCTCCTCCTTTGCCCCCCCCCCAATATTAAATCCTGGGTGCGCCACTGCTTATTGGGGTAATAATTAGATTCATTTTCGAAAATTCGCGTTCACATTCACTTGAAGTAATGGTAATAGAATTCAATGCATATAATATATCAAACGCGATAGTTTTTCAGGATATGTATGTCTTTTCATATAAGATGATTCAGGAAAATTAACTTGTACCTACCTACTACGTAAGCGCGAACATTATTTCGTCTAATTGCTTTTTTATAACTGAGAATGTCTCAGGAGCAGTTACCCAAACTGAGGTTGCCATGCACTCAAGTGTGCTTTAACCGAATTTATATGACTAGTCAAGAGTGGCCATGAAAGAAAGGAACACATAAGCAAAATTAAAAAATTTGGTAGCTCATACAAAGCTGATAATTATGAATTATCTAAGGAAGTAAAAACATCTTCACGTTGACAGTATGACGCCGCAAATTTTCTAAATGCAACAAATTGGCTTTTGTATCGGGCGTTTTACTTTTTTTCTTTATTTCCTATTTTTTTATTTAAGTAGGTACTTCAAAAATTATCGTTGTTAGTGTTATTATTATATAAAATCGCTGAAATTAATAAATAGATACCTACCTTAACAATATAAGTTTTAATGAAAAATTGTATGTGTTTGTTTGTGGGGGGGGGGGGGTGTAAATTTACCACACCGGCTGACGGGTGACACCAACCCTATTTACGCCACTGCTCAAATGCGTGAATTGATGATCCGCACACACACAATAGAAAAATTAGAGGGAACGTTGCTAGCAGTGTATTGAAATTGACTGATGAATGTTTGCTTTATTTTATCAATATACAAGTAAACAAATGAGAAGACGGCTTAATATAAATGCTAACATAAATTTCTCAAATTGTTTCAGACCATTCGTAATAAAATATATTACCATGTGCATGCATACTAACCGCACGTATCTACATACGAGGTAGGTACCTATTATTCATGCGAACTAGAATCTAATACAGATGACAGTTATTTCGGTATCGCACGTTGTTGCCGCTAGAGGCAGCACGTCCTTGACGACTGTATTTAATTTGAAATTAGTAAAAAATAACATAATAAATATAAATTAAAATATTACGTTAAATATATCTAAAAAGTAAGAAAAATATATTGAACAGGCCCACGTTTTCGCTTGATGCAATTATTGAAAATTGAACATTTTTATTTTTTGTAAAAATCGATTGATTTTAGATTGAAAAAAAAAACATTAAAACTATAATTAATTGACAAGAGAGATTCACTAGTTCCAAGAAAACTTATTAAACAACATTAAATCGATAATTTTGTTTCAAGAAATTACTTGGAACAATAAATATTTATTTTAGTAAAACCCTTATTTTTAGCCTTTTTTTCAAATTTGTCGCTTTCTCTTTGAAATAAAAAAATATATTTTATTTTTCCCATTGTATTTAGATAGGTATCGATCGATTAAAATATGTTTAAAGCTTTAATTTGATAATGAATTTCTATGCCTCTCCCCCTTAAAACAATGCTGACGGGCCCTTTTAATTAATTTTGTAAACGTGTTAATTTGCATTTGAAAAGTAATTAGCAAAAACACAATTTTGTGCGGCCCGTAAGCATTGGGTTAATATTGAAACCAAACTTGAAATCTCTACTAGTATAGGTACCTATTTATCATTTGAAAACCTCACACCATATTTGCTCCTATAGGGAGCTGTTCCAGGCAGCTATTATATTAATAATTTAATTTTAGGTGGTACTAAGTTTTACCCAGTACTATTGGCAAAGAGTGTCTGCTGGATGGTATGTTTAAATAGTTAAACACACGTGTGCTAAACCCGCAATCAGTTTCTTTGAAAAAAAATGAACAAGCCCCATATTACTTAGCTATTGCATGATACGATGTCTTATGCAATTCGGCAAGGTAACATCAGACGTCAACCAGTTTTCATACATTTTAATCACAATTATTGTAATAATACATACATTTTATTTAAATAATATTAATGCCACTATTAACTCACACTGAAAGAAACCGGCGTGTGTTATTTATCGCATTAATTGAATAATATTCATATAATGAACATATTGTGTTAATAAATGCTCGTAATTACATGATTTCTTTACAATGTCAAATAATAACGATTCTTTGCCACCAGTGTACGCAATACTTAATTAATATACAATGCACAGCGTAAAAATATTTATTGTAGATTATGTGGGTAAGTTTATCAATATTGTGTTGCATATGTCTTGCCAATTATAATTAAACCGTATTTACCTTTATAGGGTATTTCAATTAATTTATTATGTATTTGACACTAGTTCCTATATAAAAAAGCTTATTAAAAACTATAGCAAGATTTTTCACAAATGTAGGAGGTACCTACCTATACCTAATTACTATTGATGGTTGATAAATAATATGTAAATTTAATAGACAGCCTGTATATCGATAGACTGTATTGAAACTTTTTATTTTCGCGTAAAGTTTAATATTTTCAATAGATAATACAAAAGTTTACATCTACATGTATAACGAAATAATGGTTTTCTACTACAGCCAATAGGGTTGAATATAACTTTTC
This sequence comes from Rhyacophila brunnea, assembly GCF_057557595.1. Lineage (NCBI taxonomy): Eukaryota > Metazoa > Arthropoda > Insecta > Trichoptera > Rhyacophilidae > Rhyacophila > Rhyacophila brunnea. Next base: position 1,654,195 of record NW_028233361.1, read on the forward strand.
TGGTTGTTTGTAGCAATAGTTAATATTATTTGCCGCAATTGGGTTGTTAAATAAAATCAACTACATAATATAATATGTTTACTGCTCTCAAGTAGGAGGTCTAAATCTAAATATATATTACATACGAGTATTATTATATCGCAGCGTTAGGTCGGATTACTCCGCAACTACTGTACTAATAAATTATACCTATCCATAAGTTTTACTGTTATAAAGTGTTTCTATTTATCGACAAACTGAATAATGCATGTATTATCTTCAAAATTTTATTTTAAATAGCCAACGATTTTTAGCATATTTCTTGTTAAGCCAGTAAATTTGTCAAATCCGTAAGCACTAATTATATTACTAATTACGTCGTAATTAGTGTTGATTATGTAATTTAATTTCTGTATAAATCAAATTATTATCAGGGTTTCAAAACAAATTTTAATTTTAATACGTAAATACTCAAAATATTTTTTTATGTTGTATACTTATCCGCATATAGATAATAAAAGTCCTAAAGGCTTTTATCCACAAAGCCGCGCAAATAAATTACTAGTCTTTTCTGGAAGTAAGGAATTACAAAAGCTTACAGATTTTTTATAAGCTTTCGCTTTTTGCGCCAATTTAAAATTTGTTTGTGTGCTTATAAATACTTGGCTATTGCATTGTAATCACAGTTTTATACCTAGTTTATTTATTTGATTAAAAATAATATACACAAATCGAAAGCAGTATCATATAAGTTTTAATACTATTGGATTGGATTTTTATATATTGCTGTATTATGGTTGTCACATCAATATCAAGACTACTATGGTGTGACCACAGAAATACCTAAAGGTAATCTGTAATATTTAAATAACATTAGCATTCTAATAAAGTTCTACAAAGTCACTCAATGTTCGATTAAAAATAAAATTGTCAAAAAAACTTAAGCACTTTTTAATTTATTAGAAAAGGGTTTTTATTACGGTTTTTTTATTATTATTTAGTTACATTGAAATGAAAATGTACGTGAATTATGTTTTAAGATGAGTAGTTTTAAAATAATTTATTTTTACAATGTTAATTTAAAGTACATACTTACAGTTTATTACACTAAAAATACTGCATAAGACATACACAATATGAACCGTATGGAATTTGATAGTACTCACCCGGATAGTGAAAAATGTCATTTCAAATCCCGCTCCGTCTAACGATTTTTATAATATATATATTTTTATTTTTATTATATATTATATTTTTATTATATATTATATATTAGTTTAATAGATTTGAGTAGATATAAAAATGTACAAGCTTTAATTTTCGATAATATCGAATACGGGTAGGCAACAATAGTTAGGTAGTACTAATTGCATGCTGACTTATTATTTTCTCGATGCTTGCAAGTTTTCAGCAATATTTAAAAAATGAAAACACTTTTTGATTACACTAACTTAAACATACATAATTTGAAAACATCTCATACATATACCCAATAAAAAAAACCTTTTTGGAAAAAACACGACACTACTGGATTTCAACTTGGAACCGCTGGATTCGCGCCAGTATGCTCTTCCATGTGTCGTATAATTTTCTAAAAAGATTTTTTCTAGAGCATGAGATATTTTAAAATTATGTATGTTCAATATTATATAGAACGATAGATTCTCTAATCTTGTGTCTAATTCGTTGAATAAAAGAAATAGTTTATTACACTAAATTATATGGATATTTAGAAATTTAAAGGTTTTTATGCCAAAGGGTTGTTAGTCTCTATGTAAATTATCTCAAAAATTAGATATATATATCACCTTTTTATATATAAAGACTGGACACGAGAAATCGATTGGTGAATATTACAGATCGATCGTATAATTTACAAAAAAATGAATATTATTTTATTGGGACCCTATTATTGTTGTAGCATCGAGCTTTCTCAAAATTGTCACCACATCAGCAGTCATGTACTTAATTCTTTCATAAAAAATCGATGACCTTAAAATGTAGACTATAATACACAAAATAATATCTATAGGTACCTGTGTTTAGCGGTGGCGAAGACTCCATACTAGGCGATTATTTGAAGCCTACCTTCTTAAGAAAAATATTTTTTAATTGCATATTGACTTATTTATATAATCACTTGATTATAATAATATATTCTAAAAAATAATTTATTTGGCCAACGAGAGATGCCGTATGTGTAGGAATGTATTACACAGATAATTACAAAACAATCTGCAAAGGTTTTAAAAAATGTACCACAGCGCGCCTATCTGTCTTGACGTAAATAAATGTCGGATTACGTTTGAATAATTCATTTTTTTTAATTTTTTCATATGAACTTATCGAATAATTGTATGAACTAAGGTAACCTCCGATCGCAGAGCCTAAACCCGTTTTAGGTCAAACGAGAGTGAAGACGCACCAGCTATTAGATAATTTAAAAAAATAATTTCTATGGTGTTTAATCGAATATTAATAAATATAGACTGTTTTTAAAAATAAAAATAACTTTTATCTAATGATTTTTGATGTGTATAAATGTTTTGAAAAAATACGTAATTTAAACTGATCGCTTAATTTGATGTCGTCAGTGAGTTTTTGTAGTTTCATTAAATTAGTGTATCGTTGTCATTAGTGTGTACCTATTCATTAGTAGTAATATCGTATTATCTTCATATTTCTCGTAAGTATACCTGACAAATGTGTTCTTTTTATCAGATCTCCACAGCCTACCTCTTTCCAAAAGTCACCCTTCGCTACTGGTGTTTAGATATATTAGGTAAATATTAATTGCGGAACATTGCCACTTAGCTACAGTGGCTAACATTAATTTATAATATAATATTGTATTATTGTATCACTCCAAGTGGGTATATTAATATTATGGAAAACTTAAACGTAGGCTAAACAATGAACGTCTCAATACCTTACTAATTGTACACATCACTTTAACAAACCTATTTATTCTGTACTGAAATTTGATAATTTTATATCGACAAACAGATGCTGGCCCATTAAACCGCTGTTTTTTCTGTCAAAAATGTTGTAATTTTATTAATCCTTTGAGCAGCTCTTTTACAAAAGTTTTTTGGTTTAACACGTGAATTTTCATCTTCGGTCCGACTGAGTTCTTCCAACAAAATAACTCATCCCTTCCAAATAAAAATACTGTTAAGTATATAAAATGTATCGAAAACTTTTTACAGAACCTTTAACTTATAATAAGTATCTTTAGAATCATCTTCAAATGTGTTAATCTTGCCGATTTTTTGAATAATATAATGCCTAATTCTTGTCAAATTTGGGATCACAGAGATTATCAATATAATTTTTTATCGTGAACATTTTAGAAAAATTATCTCGTAATAAATTATACTAATGGTTTTATAAATGCGTTTAAAAATTAATAAATGTAAAAAATCTTAACACCACTGCACAGTTATGTACTGAAATATGACGATATTCTAAAACATTAGAGCGAGAGGTTTAAAAGAATACTATTTTATGTAACAAAAATACTTTATGCAGTCATCAAATGTTAAATAATTATTAGGTACTTACTTAAAAATATTCCACAAAATTTTTGTATTATCTAAGTAATTAAATAATGACCAACTAAGTCTTAACGAATTCAATATAATATATCAAATTATACTTAGCAATTACTTAGTTAAACATACAGATTGTCTCTTTTTTTTAATCTAATGTAAATGAAGTTACTTCAAAATTTAACAAGGGCATTAATTAAAAAATCAAATCAATAATATTACGAAGGAAGTACCGGTTCTAAATAATTTAATAACTTATAACAGTGTTCCATTTAAGCGAATGAAATCGGTCATATTTATTAACTGCATATTGCTTTCTATTTTAATAAATACGTTTTGCACTATCATTCCATTAAAGACAGTTTCATGTTTCATGTATTTCTTCTCATTTTCACAAAACAGAATCACTTTTAAATCATATGACATCAGTAGGTTGTGAGATTATTATAGTTAATAACAAGATCACATATTTTGTTGAGAAATAAATTATTATATATTTTGTTTATATCATTTTCGTAACACATCAGAAATTTATCTATATCATAGAAAAAAATCGGTGTGTGTACTTATGTACGCGCGTTAGAAGTTATACTTCTTTGGAGTAACAATACAAAAACAAAATTTGTGATAAACTAGATTCTTTGACTAGCTCTTAATTATCTTGTTAAATTACACACTCAAGAAAAATGACCGCTTATTGGAACGCCGTCGGTTTATTTCTATACACTTTAACTTATATTGCTAAATTATATAATCGTGTCTCTTTGTTTTTATTGTTGAAGTACCAACTGTCACTCTGACGTTTAAAAGTTTGTTTACGTAAGGAATTGCAAGTGACCGACAATAATAAATTCGCTGCCTAGGCAACGGAAAAATTCTAAGCTATAATATTTCACTGTATAATTGTCACGATTGCAGTATCATACTAAAGCGTAAAGTTAGTGCTTTCGGCTGATAACCGAACAATCGGTGGTTCGAATCCAATCGAGTGCGATTTTTTTCGTGTGAAAAAATTAATTATATGTTACATGTCACACGCCAAAAATACACTCTGATCTGATTTCCCAAACGCGCCAAAAGAAGTATAACTTCAAAAATTTGCACCGAATGGTACATGCGTCTACAATCATCGCACGGTGGATGCTTTGCGAATTAAACCATCGATTCTCTCGCTAATCATCAAAAATTTATCAATAATATACAACTGCGACATTTTTTTAAATTCCGTTGAAACGGATTATTTCAAAATTTCCCCGTGTTTATGTAGTATTGGTTTTTTCTTAGGTGTGATATATAATTTGATACGATTACGATGCTCTGACGCCGCTTTTCAGACGCCGATATGATGGAATATATATACAACAATACAATGGTACCTATGCGTTTAGATACAGTCATCATACAGAATTCCCATTAGCTAAAATTACCGATAATTTGATATAATCTTTTCCAAATTATTTACCGTTTATATGGAAGATTTAGACAAAATCACTAGGAGTATAGATCCTAGATGAAGAATATTTTAAACAACTACAGCCGACATATTCTTCGACAATGTCTAATATCCAGTCACTCAACCTATTAAATATATGCTCTAGATATAAGCAACCGAGTCCTTCCATTAGAAACATATTTATTTTCCTGATGCGGGATTCAACCCCATAACCCAGCGATACTCAACCTGCGGCCCGAAATACATTTATTATCAGGAATTTCGTATATCTTGAGATTCGTTTCGACTTTGACGCACAGATAGTGACACCCGAAGAGGATTGTCATTATGGTCCACATCAAATCTGGTATAAGAGTCTTGCTATTGCACACGATTAATTTAAAAAACACGCATAATTTTTAAAATCTCAAAAATGTTTTGTAAAAAAGGGGGGGTTTCATGATTTTTTTCGTCACACCAGTAGTGATGCGGCCCGCGTTACTTTACAAATATATGTTTTTGGCCCGAAGAAAAAAAAGGTTGAGTATCATTGCCATAACCCAAGACTTTAGAGGCAGGCGTCCTGTCTCTACTCCGCTGCGAGCAGTTTATGTAGACATTATAATATCATAAAATAATCATTTTACTTTAAGCATATAAGCCTATAGTGACTTGGGAAAATGACTAACAAACATTCCTCATTAACTACAGAAAGAAGCCTGTATTATGATTCGCGTAGAATCGAACAGAGGCACTGTATACCTTCCGGGTTCGAATCCCGGGACTGGAAAAAAATGTTATTTTTCACTATGTAGGTATATAGTATGAATTACCTTGAAGTATGAACCTAATAAAAATAAACATACAACCTCCAACCTGTGGAGATCTATAATAAATGATCTCCTTAGGATTGAACATGGAAAAAAATACACGACGATGTTTGAGGGACAATTCAAATTTATACAGTCATGACGTATTGTATGTAATGAAGTAGTAACATTTTTTTATTCAAATTACATCCATTTAAAATGCTATTTTATGAATCGCTGAGTATTTGGCGTTGTCATTTGTCTTTTGATAAGTCCTTAAATTTGTTTATAGAGGTTTTTCACAACTATTTTAAAGTAGCTTTTTTTCATTTTCCTTATTTGTACTCATCAATTCACTCGCCTAACATTTTTTTACTATACTGAACCCTCTTTGACTTAATGCCGCTATAAAATTTAAAGGATTTTTTTTGTTTTACTACTTTTTAAACAGACACCAACTTGAATTTTTGTATTAGTTAAGTATTCTCTTTTCTCATTCATTGAAGTAAACGATAAAGTTTTATTTGAGAAATCGGGTCAAACTAAGGACATTTCTACAATAAATAAATAAATAAAAATAATATATAGATATATTGGTTCTAGTAGATATGGATGTAATCATTAAAAGTCGCTCCACGTAAATCAATCATAATATATTTCGATTGTCGTCAAAAATTTGACACTCGGCATCTTTACACTTACAACACAGATATATAGATTATATTATCGTGGTTCTTTCCTTGTTCCTTGCTTGGCACTACAAGACTGACCTACGCCTCACAGAACTGGTAGGTAAATTAAGAAGCGCGGGATGTGACGCTGGACTTAGGCTTAGGTACTTTCTATTTGGCAATGGATATTACAAAAAAGTTTTCTAATAATTAGTATATTTCTGATTTTTTTTCCATTTTGTGTAAATCATAGTATATACGAGTATCATACTTACACCTTCTCGCAAACAAATTATAATTATAATTATAATAATTCTTGTTTGTATGCAATACTGAACACACACAAGATTTAAGAATGTCACATTATTTATTATAGGAACTAGATCATTTTATAACAACAAAGAAACATTATAATATATACGTAATAGAAAAAATCATAGAAAGGGTTGGACCCAAGGCCTGAACAAAAACGATGCATGAGTGCGAGTGAGAAAGTATTCGGCACCCTTACGATATCTTTGACACGCGCTAGAGTAAGATAAAAGGTCTACATTTGTGTAAGCTAGTTTCCAAAAATATCGCCATCAAATCGGGGCAAAACGCTTCACACAGCGTCGATAACTTGCGAGCTCGTGTTGCTAAAATTGATATTTTTGTGTTAAACATAAAGTCAGTGGTAAATATTTTTAGTTAATTAAGTAGAAAAGATGGTTCTGTGTGTTGTCTTAAAATGTGGTAGCCGTACTGATAAGCAAGAAGATGGTATAACGTTTCATAGGTAAGTTGATACATGTTCGTGATAATTTATTTGTATTTTATTATATATTTTAATATCAGTGACCTAGTGTTTTTTTGAAATAACTTAAATTATAGATATTTTTATCTAATGGTTGCATTTTGACCGCTTAAAAATACTATATAACGTAAAAAAATAGAAAATTATATTTTAATTCTGAGCGTCTAGTGCGAGCACTTTGGGCGAGCACTAGCAAAATGGTCTATGGTATCGAACATTTGTAGACGAATGCGTTTGCTCGCTCACAAACCAAACGCAAGGTAAGCGGCTTCATTTAGCAATGCAACGGGTGGCGTCTAGATGTATCTATAGTCTAAGGTTGGACCAAATGGGACTCATCACTTTTCGACTGGCGGAGTTTGAAGTGTCTCAGATAAAACATTATTAGACATATTTTGCATGCGTCATCGACGGATAGATGTGAGTTCGATTCCCATTTAATTGTCTATTTTCTAGAATTTTTCTAGTGAGTACATATTATTATTATGTTTCCGAGGTTTTTCAAAACTATTTATTTTATAATTGTACGTATTTCTGTAAACAAAATCTAACCACGCGTGTAACATTATGAGAAAATTTAGTATTTGAGAGAAGAGTCATTTAAAAAACATGTGATTAATATGGGATAGGTACTTTAATAAAATAAATAACCACAGAACATTTTAAATCAATATTGACTCAAATATTGAATTTTCTCAGAATATTACATGTGTGGAATGGATCTTGTTTGCTGAAATATGTTCGGAGTTTGGAGAACAAACAACGGATGCCCTCGATTCTCAAGGTAATTATCAGAGACACAGAGGCCAACACCACAAAAAATGGCAGAGTTCACATTTTTTTTCAGTATTGACAATGGCATAATATGTATAATATTTTTAATTTATATGGTATGAATAAAAGTTTCTATAGTCTGTATCAGAGCTGTCCAACTGGCAGCCCGCCAAAAATTTTTTGCGAGCTGTACAGCAAATTTTTCATCAAACATTGGGGAAAGAATTACCCATCATACATTAAAATATGAAAACATTTCATTATAATACTAAATATAAAAATAATTTTTCAAATCAAATAAATATACTGCATAATTTTTCCAGCTTGAAAAAAAACATAAATTTGCCGAGGGTTATTTTCCATCAGTGATGTGCGATAAAACACAATGAATTTCATATTTGTTCGTTTATTTAAACATTCCCTAAATATGAGTGCTACTAATAAAAGAAAGATTGAAGTTGAAAATCGAGAATTAAATAACGGTGGGACTGATGAGAGATTGATTATCTATTTAATCCTAACAAAGGTAAGCGACAGTGTTTAGAATGTTAACAAAATATAGCTGTGTGAAAAGAATACAACTTAAGGCGAATTCTTTGCCTCAATTTACGATCAAATGTGACTTCAACGCCATCTAAAGGCATCTACAGGCATCTACCATGAATTTCTAAAAATGTGTTACTAAAAACTTTCGTCGATCGCAACCAGATGGCAATAAAATATAAAATAAAATATTGTGTGTCGCCACATATTAAAAATCATAAGCTTGATAAAAATGCATTTAAATTTATTATATATTTACTTACCTATGTAAAAATATTTACAATTAATATTTTCCCCATAAAATATTATATAAACATTACATGTCTATTTGATTTGATTTAAAGTGTTTATGATTTTTACATTTTGTTTACCGTAGTTTTTTTTACAGTGGCAATACAAGGGTATCCTGTCCAGTCAATGAACCAGATTTTTTTACGTTGTCAATACGAATTAATATAAATATTTTTCTACAGTAAAATTCATTTATAGTAGTAAATGAACATTTAAGTACAAATGTTTATAAGATTGAGTTTAATCTTGTACAATTGACAATTACATCGAATTTCTACTAGAGGTGGAATAAAAGAATGATATGAAATGAATAGCAAAACAAATGCCAATCGAATTATTATTAAACAAAATAAGGAATATACAGTTGTACTTAGTTATTACTAGGAAGGTTGGACCGGCTGAATGTGCTCGTTATAAGCGGTACTCGTTATATCAGAGAATAGGTATTTTTATTGTCGGCGAAACCAACAATTAGACACTTAACTAGTGTTATAAACGTAATCTGTCCCCGGCGGCATCCTGTCCGATCGGATTTTATTGCTTAGGGTCGAAATGTTTTTAAACGATCAACACATTACCAGTATTTTAGCTCGGTATATCCGATAAGTATCTCGTTATAACAGTGAATAAAAATGTACGGAGAAAATCATATACCAAATGTCAACGACTGTTTCCTCATTACATCCGAGATCTCGCTATGTCCGAGATTGTAATAACCGAGTTCGACTGTAGTTATAATTATGACATTGTCGATATTATATAGACATCCCAATTCATTTCGTTTCAACCATGTCCGATCCTAATGGGTTCATATGGGCCTCCACAGAGTGGACGGTTTGTATTAACTAACTAACTATATCTGAGATAAGAATAAAGTAAGACACGCAACGAATTGAATAAAAAAGAAGTTGGAGGTAAGAAAAAACGTAAATAAACATGCGAACAAATCTTGATAAGCAAACCCAAGGACAAAATAAGTGACAAATTAAAAAAAAAATTGTAAAACGTAAGAAAAAAATTTAGAATTTGAAGTAAGTGCACCACTGATTACATAATATTCTAAGAAAAAGACAGAACGTTATTTCTTTGAAAAAATCTAATGTCGATTTTAAAGAACAGTGCAAGATAAAATAAAAGATAGTTTTATTTATTTTACCTATAAATGTGTAAGTGAAATGGATTTGGAGATATAAAAAGAAACCTTATTGGCCCAGTGGTTTCTAGGTGTGGACTTTTGTAATTCCCTGAAGATCTCGAATAAATAATTAAAAATTATCAACACCTATACCATATTCCTAGGTATCTACTATGATTGAAAAGTAGATCTTAATTTTTTGTATTTATGATTGCTTCATAAAAAAACAATATTTACGACTTTATGATGTAGCAGATAAATGAGCAACTAAATAGTGATCCAAATATTATGAAAAGTTCAACTATCAAAGCATCACGGCATAAAATTAGTAATACCACGGTTATACACAATTTATTGTACCTACCTATTGTTATAATTTTCTTAGTTCATTTAATCGTTTTTAATTTAATTTATTTTCAAATTCACCTCTTATGTGTTCATTCACTGAATTGTTTACCCTATATTTTATGGAGACTAATAATAACTTCTATTTTCTACATACTAAATTATCAACCTCCACTTTTTGACAGGACGGCATACAGTTATATAGGCACGTAGATAATAATTTTAAGGCCGTAGACAGGAATGAACGTTTGATGGCCCAAATATAGTACAATAGTATGTATGTAATTAAAGTTAGGGTACAAGTCGGTTATCCTGGATACAGCGGCAAAGACATTTTGAAAATAGCCTATATACTAGATTATTTGTTAGGATTACCTAATCTAACTTAAACTTACCCAAACTAACAAATAATCCAGTATATCGGCTATTTTCAAAATGTGTTTGCCGCTGTATCCAGGATAAACATATAGAACAAAAGTTAGTGAAGTGGAAGTTGGTCGAGGCTGTTTTGATCGGGTTAATTTGTCTTTGAATAATATTGTGACTAGAAATTTTAACAATTCTTATTATTTTTAACATTGTATATTGTTCATAATTTTCGCGACTACCACGTGAATAGACGATTTTTTTTTACTTATAACATTTTAAACACTTAACATAAATATGGATAAATTGTACAGTTACTAGACAAAGATTAAATTTGATGTGTGTCAGAAGTATCTTAGGCATTTTCGCTCGTATGCTTTCTTTATATTATTATGAAACTATATTTATTTTAAAATCGCTTTATAAAAGGTAGGTACGTCAAAACAGTAATAAATATCTGAAATAATTACACAACACTATTTCAGAAAGTGGAGGTTGATATATGTAGTCCATTGACATATGCTCCAATATCGCAAACAAAAATTATTGACAGCAGAATTAACACAGTTTTTGTCTTCGTACCTGGCGAACCTTTATTTTCAATGTATGTGTGCGTGTATGTATTTTTTAATCTATGCAAGTACTGTTTCAAAAATAGTTCGATTTATTTCCGCGTTAGCAGCATATGTCGATAAAGTCTTGTCAAATATTCATTTTATTTACAATCGATTCGTTAATATACAAAAATACAAGATTAAATTTAAATAACTAGCCTAAAAATTATTAAATAATATTTTTAATAGAAACGCTAAGCGTTTTTTGCGATAAATTAAGTCTGAACCGAGATGTTTCGATTTTAATTGCATGCTTTCTAACCTCTAAATCGATGTTTTTTTAAATTTGAAAAAAAAGATATAAGGATATAATAAATTCCAATTAACGTTTAGCGTTTCCCTAGGTAATAGATTTACGTACATTTTTATCGTAATTTTGATAATAAATCTTATGTCATTCATTCTTACCACCCGATAGAAATGTACCGAATTTGACACGTATTTTTGGTATATAGAACTCCACGATACATCTTAATTTTTTATTTTATTTTTCTCATTACTTTTGAATATATATTTACCGATTAATAAACTTTTCTAGCTATTTTTCGATAACAACTTTACCTAGAGACATCACCTTAGCGCTATTATCAATCTATGCATGAACAAAAGTATCATTCATGCACGGGAAAAATCAGCGAAACTGTCAAACGAATTATTTTAATATTATTATTGTTTTTATAATTTCTAGTTATTTTTGATTTTTTTTTTTGGATAACAAAATAACTTTTGAATTGACATTAACTGACTTTTCATTTACCCATCCTCTTTGGCCCCGAAATGTTTGCTAAAGAAAAAATGGCCCACGGCCAGTGACGTCACGTGGGGGTAGGCAGATTGAGCGTCGCTTGGGGGCGGCAGTTACCCAAAGGGCGCAAATCGAGGATAATCATTAGGTACCTATATATAGAAATAGCTACATAAACTTAGTAAAACGGAAATATCTTTCCATTCAAAAATTCATCTCACTTGTTGGAAACAAAATGTATTAATTAGATAGGTGCTATAAAAGCCACAGGCCACGCAGCTTAAGCGTTGGACCATAACTCCGTGGGTCCCAGGTTCGAATCCTGGGTCTGACAAGTACACATATTGTTTTTCAATTTGTGTGTGTCAGGGTATGGACCTAATAGGTTGAGCAATTGGCTGACATCCATTTCTCATAAAAAAAACAAAATTTGTCAATACAAACCTCTACTCTGTGGAGGCCCATATGATCATATTTGGATCGGACATGGTCGAAAAAAAAGATAAAAGTGGAGGACGAGGTGAAAAAGGACTTTATTTTTTTGTCGGGTTCGCGATGTCTAGCTTACTTCTGTTGTCCTTGGACGTCACCTTCTTGTTGAGCAGCAATGACACGTGCATACCTAGTTTAAAATTTATCCAAATATATTTTCCAGTCACTCGCGAGTTTTGGAAGTTGTCAAATGTATTTTTAAAAGTACCTATCTGAAATCGTAGACTCGCAATATTGACTATTGAACCAGAGATGGCATTTAAATTAGATTTAGTGGTATATAATATCACGTTAGTAATGTATCCATACAACACATATCTTAGATATTGGAGTCATGAAAGGATGATAAAAAGTACCGGTATAAATAAGAATGTGGCGGCATTTTGGGACTGCCTAGGGGCGGCATTTTGTCTAGGGACGTCACTGCCCACGGCCTAGAATAAGTTGGACAGCGTTGGTCTGTATGATATTATTACTTATAAGTACAGAGTTTAAATACATTAGTTTTGTATAGGGTGGTGCAAATTTCATCAAGTGATTTGGTAAACCTTAACGTCTTTGTTGCTTGTCAGTATTTAAATCAATGATTTATTTACGTATAATTATTTATGTAGGTACATAGGATTACTCTTCAAAAGCGAATGGCGAACTATTAGCTTTATTTTTTTACATTATTTCCAGGTTTCTTATGTGGTTTTGTAAAATGTCGTACACGCATAAAAAGAAACATCAAATTATTACGATTGTATTTTAATATCACTTTAGTAAGGAGTAAATACCACATTGACGAGGAGTGGATGTAGGCTGTTAAGATACGACATAAATAGTCCACACTAAAGTTTGTCAGTCATACTTATTTTTGTCATTGAACTAATAATACAAATTGCATATTATGCTGCTGGTTAGTTTAAATCAATTAAACCCTGCATAAACCTAACAATAATAGTTTAGATACTTATGCTATGAGTGATCCGACAAAAATAGTGCACACCTTTTTAGTCATTTGTTATCTTACACAATATGGTGTTCGTTAGTTTTTTTAATTCATTAAGCCCTACCTAAACCAAATCATACTTAATAGTTAAAAAATATTCGTTCATCTATAAAATATATAAAATTATGTTATGATTTAATCAATGGTATCATTTTAGATATTATATAGACAGACGAATATTTTTTGACTATGATCTATCATGGCTTGGTTTACGCCGGATTTCATTTAATTTTAATAACCAACTAACCCTATCTGCAAATTGTAGTATTAGTTATATGAAAACAAATACGTATTACTGACAAATTTTCGTGTGCACCATTTATGTAGGATTTTAACAGCCTATCTCCACCCTTCGCCACTGGAATACCATAAAATACCTTTCTGTGAATTTATAATGATATTACCTACTAATAATTAAAAGATAGTTAAATGAGCTGTTCCTAATTTATAATCCACCTCCCCTAGTACCCGTTGGCACACCGGCCCTTATTACAAATGTTTTTTTGCGTGTAAACATAAGTTTTTCTATCGCTGGTTTAACTCAATTTATTTAAACTATTTAGAGCATCACAGTCACGCATAGACATCAAATAAATTTTAAAATATCGCATAAAGTGCCATCTGTTACAAATGTTTTCGACTATTTACGTGCCAAAACTTAAAAATTACATGTAGGTATATGCGAAAGCTAAAAGGCTAATATTATGATTATATAGATAAACAATAATGTACACTAAAATAGGCATATTATAGCATAAGTATGTAGGTATAATTCATACAAATTGCGATAAATTTAATAATGCAAAATGAACAATGGTGTTGATAATTAGCACGTCATACTGAAAAAATCTAAATGTCACTATTTTGACAAAACACATAAGATTAAGTATTATTTAAATATATATATATTCTTCTAGTATGTTTAAGATATACACATATTTCTAAAATGAGATATTATAATATGTATTACCATAGAGATAGAATTTAATATTAAATTTGTCATCAATTCAAGCAAATCAACAACTCTCTGCCTGACAAAAGAAAGAAGAGAAAAGAAAAAACAACTTTTTTTGTTCATCAAAAATTGAATCTCGAAGGGGTGAAAAACTCCGAGAGTGGGTTATACAATATTCTCGGGCAAAAACCCCTTCGCTTCCTCTTTTAAATTTAATATTAAACAGGAAGTATTGCGTATTTATAATACAGTGGAATGAGGTCGAGTTTTTTTACAATATGCGCAGATTATTTACAGCAGGGGTCGGCTACCTTTTTACCATCAAGAGCGCAATGGAAGATTTGAAAACACCTAAGACCCCGGAATTTTGACTATTTAGAAGGAGTTCTAAAGACTATTCATATTATGATAATTGGATGTAGGTATTTAGTGAACGAATCAATTATGTTAATAAACTGTATTGGTATATATTACCTAACATCGCAAAGTTAGCATTTCTGATTTTCTAACTCTAGCAATGGCCGTTATTTTTTGATATTTACTATATTCCTGCAATCTCAATATCATTTATCGTTTGTCAATGTATGGCTACGACCGTATGTTGTAGCTTAGCTACTGGGAAATGCCAATAGAAAAGGCGTATTTCAAAAAAATACTACCTTATTCTTAGGTCAATAATTATTATAAAGCAAACATTATTTGTAGAATGTTTATTACATTTAAAAGTTCAAAGACATAGCATATAATCAGTATCTTTAGAATTATTTTCAAATGTGTAAATCTTGCCCATTTTTTAAATAATAAAATGCCTAATTCTTGTCAAATTTGGGATCACAGAGATTATCAATATAATTTTTGTCACAAATATTTCACTATAATAATGTCGGCATAAATTTTACTAATGGTTTTATAAATGCTTTTAAAAATTAATAAATATAAAAAATCTTAACACCACTTCACATGGACGTACTGAAATATGACTATATTCTAAAACATTAGAGCGAGAGGTTTAAAAGAATACTATTTTATGTAATGAAAAAACTTTATGCAGTCATCATATGTTTAAAATATATATAAAGGATAATAAGGCTTCAAAATTATATAAATAGATTGATGTGAATGCATAGCGTTACATACCTAGTATACGCATACTGGGGAGCAAATCAAATAACTCCTAGGTGAATAAAAACGCTCGCTGTATGTCGTTGTTCAAAACTGATAATGGTAAGTCTACAATAATTATCATTATTATTTTTAAGCACGCATTTTAGATGTGATTAAGAAACGTTTCAGATAAAGATATTATTATTTATTTTGAAAAATTACTCATCCCCTCATTAATAAAATCATATTATTTTAAGTAGTTTGGCACATAATGTCATGGCCCCCACATCCTGAAGTGGGCCCCCAGGATAGGATCTTTGGCGGCCCCCTACCTATCGCATAGGATAAAGGCAGTATGATGCTCTACAGTAGCGTTTTTCAAATTGTGTAGATATGCGGCAAAATTAATGTGTACCTACTGGTAGGATTTAGTGTTTTTTGTAAGTATATTTTAATACATACGTGTACAGAAAGAGAAGATGTATTCATGTTGATTCAACCAGCTATTGACCCATTAAGCCATCCGACCTAGTCGCCACAAAGGTCAATTGTATTGCTTTAAAATAAATGCGGCATCTTACTCCAAGCGTGAAGATCTCTGGTCATTCAGCAGTTCTATATTAGCTTTTAATTTATACTTTATTATTTTTGTTTTAAACATTGATCGCACATTCCAGGTCACACACTTGAGAGTAAGGGATAATATCGCTTTTGGGAAACTGCTCCTGAGACATTTCCAGGCATACATTGCTAATAATATACAACTAGGTACATACCTACGCATCTTATAATATATTTCGTGGACGTGAAAATGTTATTTTTGTGTCGTACGGTGCCTCAAAATCAGTTAGTGCATCGGACCTCTACATCACTAAACGCGTCACTGTTGGTTATAATATGTAGGTATATTATTAATATTTAATATTGTACCTATATATATATATATATATAGTAAATATAAGTAAAACATAGATTTTTTTCTCACTTTTTTATTGCAGTTGGAAAATTGGAAAAATGTAATTTGTCAAAAGCACATAAGGAAATCACGTTAAAAAATCATTATGTGTTTTTAAAAATGTAGTTTTTTCAATATTCAAACCAACATTCTGACACTTCTCGATCGAATTTTCATAAACGAAAATCAAAATTCCATTAAAATAGTAGAAATCTGATATTTGGCACAAGTCGATACATTGAATTGATTGTTGAGTAATTTATTTGTGAAGCATCCAAGGCAAGGCAAGGCAAAGATCCGGAGTTTGCTCATTTTTAAAAATGCATGAACATTTTAACACAATTATTTTTCATTTTTTGAAAAGTTTTGATGCGTATTATGATGTAGGTATATACCTAATATGTTATGAAGAAAATCACTGATATATATTTTTGACCATGTTTAATTCAAGAATATGGGGCTCCACACGGTGGAGGTTTGTAATAACAATTTTTTTTACGAGAAATGGATGTTAGGCATTTGCTCAACCTATTAGGTCCATACGCTGACTCCAAACGCACATTAAAAACAATATGTGCTTACCAGGCCTAGGATTCGAACCCGGGATATATACGACATAATATTAAAAAGTAACCACCTATACCGATATATTATGATACGGTCAATTATTCCGAAAATAAGTTTTTTTTAAACATGAAAGTACCCACCTATATAAAAAATAAAGTAATGAACACAAATCGTGATAATATTAGGATCACCGTAGGTATTATAAAACATTTTATTTTACAAAGGATATTTTTTGTTATATATTATTATCTCACGATAGTCTACTTCTACTTTTTCCATACATTAAATAATAGTATATAGGTACCTAAATGTAATGTAATTAATGAATGTACTTATTACATTTTCAAAAAAATCTACGTTAAGTATATAAAATTATAAGTAATTATTTTAACATTTAGTTCATCGGATCATGTCATTTGTATATGTAAATCACCAAGATGGTGCGTATTCCCAATTTGGCATTAATTCCATTGTCTTCAGTACTAATATCAAGTGGAGTGCTACACCAGTTCAGCCAGTGCTACGGCGTAGTCATTATTTTTAAAATAGTATGTGATCTCTTAATATAAGTACGTACCAACTCCAAATCATGTAGGTATATTATGAATGTTATGATTTGTAAATACATACCATTGTAGGTATAATTTCTTAATATTTTTTTTAGCGAAATTAATTCTATTTATATCCATTAATAGTCTTTTACTCATTAGTTATTCATTTTTTAACATGTGTGTTAATGTATTAAGTTTCACGGATTTTATAGGTAGATCGCGACTAATTTCTTACGTAAAAAGTAGATCGCAATCTCAATCAAGTTGACAATTTCTGGTATAAGTATGTATGTACCTATATAATATAGTAATACAATCCAAACTTTTTCAATCAAATCCAGATTTTTTTGAATAAATCATACAAATTAATATTACTTCGTTCTAGAGAGTCTAGCTTCTAGATATATTATTTCTTGAACAAAGATTATTGTTTTCAATCGTTTATACGCCGATTGAACAGTGATTGGAATATTTCTTTTTAAAGTGATATTACATTCACTTGTAAAAGACACGAGTTCTCGCAAATTCATGTTGTCTGCGGAGTAAAATTTAAGAGATTTCGAAGAGAGAATCGTATCGAATTATGCTTAAGTGAGCAATATAGAAATTTAATATCATAAAGCAGCACAATAAGGACTATGACTGTACAATAATGCAAAGTAATACATAAGTATATTGAAAATTAGTTGACATCGTTATTTTTTGTTTACCTATAGGCATAATTATTATTCCGAGGACATATTTTTGAATTATTTCAATCTGAAAATAGAGTCAATTATGTTGAGGTTCAGCTGTTATCTTTTAAGTGATTCTGACGTTGTATTTTAACAACACCCAGATAATTCCAAACTATTTAAAAGTGTATCAAACCATATTAAAAATCATTTTATAGTGCAATTTTCTAAGATGCTATTGGATAAAATCCGACACGAAATACGCCTATCAAAATTCATTTCCATTAGTTACATATATTATTATTGTGGACGAGTCAACGAATGTTAGTCGAAGACTCCAGATGTCTATACTCTACAGATATACGAGTGCAAAAAATGCGACATTGCTATGCTCACAAATTAAACTTATTTCTATCTCAATTTATTAATTGCTTCGCAGGATGTAAGGTGTTTTCTCAATCGATTAAAATACCCTTATCAATATTCGCACATCGACAATCCAATTAATTAGTTGAAGTTTTTCCATCAAAATATCGTGATCGATTATGGCCAGTAGTGCACCTAAGGGGGGGGGGGGGCAAGGGGCCTTGGCCCCCCCCAAAAACATTGAAATTGAAAGCCAATAGATTAGACAAATAAAAACACGGCAAAAAATGATTTGAAATTCTCCAGCACCCTCTAGAAAAATTTCTTAGATTTTAATTTCTAACACAAAAATTTCGAAACACTAATGTCGGTTTTTTTAGAAACTCAATCTCTAATGGAACTGTCAAAAAATTCTCGGTGTCCACCCGAATTCCGGAGTGGTGTACTCCGAGTGCAATAGACAAAAGTCCGATAAACGAGAAATTAGGCTGTGTTCTGTTGGATAGGTTTGTGTACCTATAAGTTAAATGCAATAATACTCTTTTTCCATTTTCAATTAATATTTTGGAACTTCACTATTAAAAAACCCAAAATCGACGATAAAAAATCGGCGAAAAGTACGACTACACCCACCACCATGGGCTGACAGGGCTACAGCCTGGGGGCCCGGGCTTAAGAGGGCCCGGCGTGGCGGCTCGTCTAATTGTGAGATAAACACACACCATAAATTTGTTATATTATAAAAAAAAATCGCATGTGGCGCTATACTACTTCATCAAAATTAACATAAAAAATATGAAGTATGATGAAAATATGATATACGTAACTACATGATAATAATTCAAGTGTATCATTTTATATTACAATTATTATTTTTAGTGTTTCTAGAAAAATAAAAATGGTCATTTATCCGATATCGAAGGGTCGAATGCTACTTGGCTACTACAAGAGGGGGTCGCGACCAGTGGTTCATAGTATGATAACGATCGATAATATGATATGAGGTCCGACAATTAATCTAGAATTCAAGGGAATTATTTAACACTATAGATAAATCCACGGAATACCATTTGGGAACACTACTGTGGAACATCACATTCCCCTTAACCCTGGTGATAGGTAAGGGGGCCCGCCAAACATTCATGATGTGGGGGCCATGCCCACCACAGTCGGTGGTGGTGTAAATTAAAGGGTAAAAATTTTTCGGTGGAATTCAGCATAAATATTGTGGCTCTAGACCAGTGGTTCTGAACCGGTGCACCGCTGGCTTGTTGCAAGTGCACCGCGAAAATAATGATAAAAGCAGAAAAATCCGCGAAATAGCGAAAGCCGAAAAAAAGTCCTTCGTGAAATTATGAAAGCCGATGAAAGATCTAATGTGATTTCGATATTGCCGAATCGATCGCACGCGTCTACCGTTGGCCTCACAGGTTTTCGTTTCATAAGTGAAAACAAAATGGTGGATTAATATCTATGCTGCAAAGAACTCACCGAGCGTACGACATGACAAGATGTTTTTGATTCTATTTCTTCATATTTAGAACAATCTAAAATATCATGGAGGAATTTGTATGGATGGTGCTCCGTCAATGTTAGGCTCATTTAAAGGATTTGTTACCCTCGCAAAGACAAGAAACCCTAACATTATATCTACGCACTATTTTATTTACACAGGGAATCTATAGTTTCGAAAACATTACCGCAGTGCTAAAACATTTACTAGACCAATATGGTAAATTTCATCAAATCCAGACCTTTAAAAACAGGCATTTGTTAAAAAAACTTTGCATTTCTATGGAAGCTAAGTACGAATGTTTACTTTTTCACACTGAAGTGAGGTGGTTACAGTTGCGCACCAGGGGGGGGGTCAAGGGGCCCTGACACCCCCCAAACATGAAAATTATCAGAATGATTTTAACCATTGAAATTGAAAGCCAATAAACCTTCGGGCTTAGACAAATAAAAACACTGGCAAAAAAATGATTTGTAATTCTCCGGCACCCTTTTTAGAACAATTTCTTAGATTTTAATTTCTAACACAAAAATTTCAAAACACTAATGTCAGGTTTTTTTAGAAACCCAATCCCTAATGGAACTGTCAAAAATTCTCGGTGTCCACCCGAATTCCGGAGTGGTGTAGGTCATGGCTGGGGAGGGCTGACAGGGCTCTAGCCTGGGGGCCCGGGCTGTGGGGGGCCCGGCGTGTCGGGTTGACCAGATAAGTGAGATAAACACACATAATAAATTAGCTTTAATAGTAAAAAGAGTCGCCTGCGGCGCTATTATACTTAATGGCCATGAACATTTTCAATTACTTATATAATTGTGCAATATATTTTTTGATTATTATGTGTCGATACTCGACAGCTGCATTATTAAAGTGGATGTATTGAAAATCGCCAATAATTCACTGTATAAGTACCCTTAATTTGAACTAAAACACAATTTCAAAAACGTTAATGTAGTGTTTCACACTGCCTTTAATATAAGCAGTAGGTAGGGGGCCCTCGAAATATCCTAGCATGAGGGCCCGTTTCAGGATGTGGGAACCATGGTGTAGGTACACCGAGTGAAATAGACAACGAGAAATTAGGCTGTGAAGAAGAAAAAGAGCCTATGGGACTAATTTACATTCTCCTCCTTGCCCCCCCCCCCCCCCCAATATTAAATCCTGGGTGCGTCACTGATTATGGCAAACGTTTTCGAGAAATCATTTTACGAACAGTCAACTTGACTACCTCTATCTAGTGCTGACGACACATAATCAGTAAATACCATCAAATCTAATGGCCAACCTCATTACCATTTTCTCAATTCTCTATAGGCGACTGGCCGCAGCAACTCATTGGTCAGAAGGTAGCATTTTTAGTACTTATATATTCAGGCCAGATGTTCATCGCTTGCATCAAACTGCGGAGTATCTGGGTATGAGGAATGTATCCGAAAGTCAGTGGCATTTTTGTACATACCTATATGTATTTTTATTGTAAAAAGATTCTCCATTGGCTCTGCCCCCTGCACCGCCACTGGTAATGTTATTATCTAGTATTTATTATCAATGAAAAAAGTTGGAGACGTAGATTATTGAGGGTTTGTATATTATTTAAAATTGAATATTTCTAGATGTTTTTTATCTGTATTCCTGGGGTAAAGTTTACGTTACAGAATTTACATTTGGTTTTGAATTGAGACAATATTATTATCTTTGGTCAACCAAAAAACCTCGGATTCACGATACTCGCTCATTATATCGATATTTCTGTTATCTTTTTGCTCGTTCAATTATTCGCGGAAGGTTCGTTTTTCTACTTGAAGTTTTTATAAATGGCTTAATAAATTATTAACAACACTTGCACTGGCAATTAAAAGGTATATGTAGGACGTATATACTTGCTTAGTATATTATAAGTAGGCATATTTTTGTAGATAAGATTAGTGTAGAGAACACAATACTCAATTTCTTTAAATTCAAATTTATTAAAAAAATTCAAATTGAAATTTATTTAATTTTACATGCCTACCGTGAACATTACAAAATTAATACAGTACTTACTATAAAATAGTGTAATTAAAAATATAATATTATTATGTACTATTCGGTTGGCAGCATTGCACTATCGGGTTTAGGTACCTAATATTTATTTTCAAGTTTTCCCATGATGGTGCTGCTTAGTTTTCCCTAGAGATGGCGTAGATGGATTACAAAGGGTTTTGCACTGCGTATGAGCGAGTCCGCTTAGTTTTCCCCAGAGATGGCGTAGGTAGATGAAATACAGAGGGTTTTGCACTGCGCATGCGCGAGTCCGCTTAGTTTTCACTATAGATGACGCTATTGTATGACACATCGCTTTGCACTATCTAAGCTTTGCACCGCGCATGCGCGAGTTTGTATCGTGTACAACTGCATGTACAGACCTACACACTTATCTGGAGAATGGCCAAAAATGGAACTACGAGCTACCGTATGACGCCATATAGAAAAACGTTATTCGAATGTCAGATTTTGCCAGTTACGAGTCGTGATTGGGTGGTTTTCGATAGTGGCTCCCCTATCTCATTCTCCAGATAAGTTTATAGGTATGTACGTATGACTGCAGCGGCTAACATAATATTACCATTAACCAAAAAGGTAGATAGGTAGGTAGTATACAGTCCTACAAACTTATCTAAATAACGGTCAAAAATGGAACTACAGACTACCATATGGACGCCATTTTGAAAACGTCATTCGAATGTCAGATTCTGTCCAGTTGCGAGTCTTGATTGGGTAGTATTCGACAGTAGCTCCCCCACCCATTCTATAGATAAGTTTGTTATGCCGGCGCTCCACTGGCATTCAAGTCAGACGATTTACAGTCTTGGGACTTTTTTTTCGCGTGGAGCACCCCAGATCTGCAAACTTTCCGCAGACCAGGCTCGTTGGATTTCAAACATGTTTGATTTTTTACTCTCCGAGTTGCCAGACTTCGCCCGTCGATCACTATGCAAATTCGATTTGACATTACGCAATCATTCGGACCGAAAAAATCTGTAATTGTTTTAAACATTGTAATTGATTAATTTGTTAATTTACACATTAGAAAATGAGAGATTTATCAATTATTTTTTTTATTCATATTTATGAAATTCATAGAATAAAACGTAAAACTTGTGTTGTTTTCACTGCTATATTATTTTATGCAAGTCTACATAAATAACACAAAATTATAGGATTATCAGAAGACATTACGATAATCGCAACTTTTGACTTTTGACAGCTCGACTTTTTTATTCGTTCGTTGATCAGTAGCAGAGAAATCGGACGATTATTATTTGTCCTCGGGCTTTTGGTTTGCCAATGGAGTGCTGGCACTAGAGGTCTGGAACTCACTACCGTGTTGTCGGACTAATTACAATTTATTTTTACTAACTCTATAAAGGAGTATAATATTGATCCCATTTATTTTGTCAATATTATTTTTGTAGATATTAGTTAGGAATAATTATTACATAGGTACTCAATAATATTATTTGTAAAATTTACTTAACTTATTGTAATAATTAATGATAACTGTATAAGCTCCTAATTGTTCATTTTAAATTTTACAAATAAATATAATATATGTATACCTACCTCAATACCTATATAATTGCTTATTATTTTTGTTGTATATTGTACCTACTTATCTCATTTCAGAATATGAAAATAAATTTGATTTTGGAGAGCTTTTTAATTATCCGACATTTTTATTATCCTCAGACTTTTGGCTCGCTAATAAAGCGCCCTAATTGGCGCTGCGATATTTAAAACTTACTACCTACCTAGGTATTTTAATTTAAAACTATGGTAAATTATTAAGGGGAATATATATTCGCACAATTGAATAGACTGTTTTCACAAAGCGCTGACAACATTTAAAAAGATGTTCGTCACATCGGAAATGGATGATATTCACAAATCAACTACAACACTCAAATGATCGATTTGCACTAAGGAAAAAGTAGTCTTCACGTATCAATATACTATTGTAACCAATTAATCGTAAAAGAATACAAACACTATGAAAATTAGGTTTAATGATTTTAAACAATATTTTGGCAAAACATAAGTATGTATTAGGCACCTACTTTCAGATTCAAATAATACTATAAATACCTATTTAGAAAGTGACGTTAATTAAAACTTAGGTAATTGTGCCGCAGATGCCGTCATGAGCTTTTATGTTTTTTTTACGAAAACAGTTTATTCCAGTAGACAATTATAATAAATACCTTTTTCTGTCGGCACATAGGTTTTTCGATCCAATAATTGTTAATTTAAAATTTGAAATGCTCATAGATTTTGATACTTCATTATCACAATCTAAGATTATATTATTAGGTACCTAATATTAGGTTGGGGTAGGTTAGGTTAGGTTAGGTTAGGTTAGGTTAGGTTAGGTTAGGTTAGGTTAGGTTAGGTTAGGTTAGGTTAGGTTAGGTTAGGTTAGGTTAGGTTAGGTTAGGTTAGGTTAGGTCAGGTCAGGTTAGGTTGGGTTAGGTTAGGTTAAGTTATATTAGGTTAGGTTAGGTTTAGTTAAAAAATGATACTTATACAATCTCATGACCGCATCTGCGCCACATTTACCAAAATTTATATCGATGAACCGAAAAAGATATACCTAGGTGGTGTTATTTGGTTGTAGATTAACATCAAATAATATATGAACGATAGCAGCACGAATATACACATATTTATATTACTGCGTTAAACATTAATTATATTGACACCTAAGCATCATTTTTGCGATTGCCTTCTAATAAATTGTATTGCTGCTACAATTATTAGTTTGACATTTGTGAATTTCTACCTTTTCTTTGTGCGATATATTATTTGTCGGTGAAAACAATTTTAGAAATGTGTGCAGTTGTCAAAATTGAGTGAATTTATATTTACAATGAGTGATTTATGATTTTTGTTTTGTGAAACAAACTATTTTATGTGATTACATCTATTTATTTGTGAAATCATTTAATATATGTGAAAACTACTTTCCAAATGTTAAAGTTATTTCTTTTTTGTGAATTTTGATTATTGCATTGTGCGATTAATTCCCACCCAATTATTAATGGCTCCAAAAAGATGGCAGCACTGAGAGTAGTAGTATGATTAGTCTATGAATGAGTCAGTGTTACAGTGTTGCCATGTCTACTGAAATTTCAGTAGATCTACTGATATTTTTTGACAATATACTGAATTTTTGATTTTTTTTCGAAATTCTATAAATCTACTGATATTTGTGTTTCTCCATAATTAAAGTTTACTGATGATTATTTCATTAATAAACTTTTTTCATGTGTTACACTTCTAAATTGATGAAGAAAGCATTGTAACTCTACCCAAGAATGCCATTTTACCCATTAATATCATCATTGTTTACAATAAATTAGTATTATTAGTTATTTTGATTCTTATAAGTCTTAAATCATATCTAATATACTACATTTTCCAAAATCTACTGATATTTTATGAAATCTACTGATTTTTTTGTCAAAATCTACTGAAATTTTAAATTTTGACTTGGCAGCACTGCAGTGTTATTAGCATGTTATTAGTCTATGTCTGTCAGGCGTCAGTCCAAAATAAAATATTGTCCTATTTCTGTTGTGGTTTGGTTTGATACGATCTACGCAATGACGTATTGTCACTGGATGGACATAATGTCATTGGATCTACGATATCTGACTATCGAGAAGTAAAAATGACAACATTTGCAATGGGTATAAACCAGTGTCGTATATTTGGAACGATTGGACGAATTATATTATTTTATCGTAACGAGCGTGGCAGAAGTTATAATGTTTTATAAGTTATGCGCTTAACCAACGCCATCTTTAGATTAATCTTCAGTCGGCAATGCCTAAACCCAACCAAGGGTTGTACTTCATCTCAAAAAAACATGTAAAAAGCCCGTAAGTCACATTTTCTTATGTATAAATAAAAAGGCATGTTGCACCAATGTATACAATTATGGCTCTATATTACGACCGTACACCCTGGATAAACGTCAGATTTCTTATTTCAATACTTGAAAGCATCTAAGCGAGATTTTTGAGCTTAGACAATTATGGAAAAAGCCGCTATTATATGGCAAAAACACTATTATAAGCGTAGACAATAAGTACAAATATAAAAATCATTTACAATGTATAAAATTAAAACATTTTAAATTAATAAAATTCGCCGTTTTCAAAAATCAGTATAGATAGCATAATAGAGTTCGATGAATGCATTTCATAAAATTTAAATAATTATAAAGTAACCTAAGACATTCGTGCACACACCAAAGCGAATTATTCGCCAATCAAGCTCGTATTGGCTTACGGGAAAGAGCACGCGACGTTCAGATTTCGGAAGGGAAAGGAATTTATCTTACAAAGTTCAATATGGAGCGCTGTGATTGTTTGACGTTTCGGTATCGAGCATTCAAATAATATATCAATAATTTTATATTATCATTGATACAATTTGTCTCCGACACTCCCATCCATTCGCATTTACCCCGTCAAAATAACCCGAAAAAAGCACCCGCATCGATATGGAAGGTCCGGTCAAAAGAGTCTCAAAAAATAGCCAAATATACGACAAACTGATGGCTTTCATTGTATCTTTTGATCACCTGCGTGAATAAATGTTACGTTTTTTCATTAACAACAGGTAAGTAGGGAGCATTACAGCGGCATTGGCTTTTTTTGAGACTCTTTTGACCGGACCTTCTGTACCGATGGCAGGTGCTTTTTTCGGGATATTGTGACGGGGTACTTGGTGAATATTCGCGTTGGTTTGTGCGAGCCTTAAACCTTCGTATAAAAACACCCTAAATAGGTAGGTAGGTATGCGAAAATAAGGAATATTTTTCAAAATAACGTTATAGATAACAATATTTTATATATAAAATTGAGCTGTGTTAACTAAACGACATTGTTATAATTTCAGATAATTCCAACTCAAATTTGATCAATAAAATAAGAAATACGAGTGAAAATGGCTTGGATGGCTTTTATTTACTCTTTGATTAGTGATTGTTCTTATAAGATTGTTATATATATCAATAGTCAGTATTCCGTATTAACGCATAACCGAGAAAATTAAGATTAAAAAAAATACGAGGTTAGTTTGGTATAATATTTAATATGAAAGATAACACGCTTCATGAATATTTATGATAGGTATATTATGCCGAAAGGTAATTTTTAAGTAGGAAAAGTGGCATTTTAATGAAAACCAGTGACGTTTAATTTCAATCAGTGTGAGCAGTTTTATTGAGGCTATTTGACCGGGCCACTTGTTTGTGGAAGCGAAATGTTTTCGTGGGCTCATAAACTGGAACCTGTTTTATTTATTATACATTTAATTAAATGAATACAAAATAAATACGGAATACTGACTATGGATAAATATTATTATCTTATAAAAACAATCACTAATCAAAGAGTAAATAAAAGCCATTCAAGCCATTTTCACTCGTATTTCTTATTTTATTGATTAAATTTGAGTAGGAATTATCTGAAATAATAACAATATCGTTTAGTTAACAAGGCTAAATTTTATATAAAAAATATTGTTATCTATAACGTTATTTTGAAAAATGTTCCTTATTTTCGCATACTTACCTACCTATTTAGAGCGTTTTTATACGAAGGTTTGAGCACGTGTGTCTTTGTGTCAAATGTTACTTTATAATTATTTAAATTTTACGAAATGCATTGGCGAACTCTAATATGCTATACTGATTTTTTAAAACGGCGAATTTTATTAGGTAATTGAAAATGTTTGAATTTTATTCATTGTAAAAGATTTTTATATTTGAACTTATTGTCTACGCTTATAATAGCAATTTAGCCATATAATAGCAATTTTCAATGATTGTCTATGCTCAAAAAGTGTCGCTTAGATGCTTTCAAGTATTGAAAAAAAAAATCTGACGTTTCTCTGCGGTGTACTCTCGGTAAATTAAGCCGAGAAATGCAAACGGTATCATAATATGATAGCAAGGCTCTACACACCAAGACAACCGTTTCAGGAATATCAAAATTGTACCAACTACAAATAATTATAGGAATTATTACTAAGATACGCTTGCTGGCTGTAGTTATGGCTAGGAAAACGATTTCCTGATGAGGAATCAAACAGCAAACCATACCTACCTATAGAATAAGTCTATGTCAAATTATACTCAATATTGTGAACATTTTAATTCATTATTTTACATTTTCTAGATACTTACCGCCGAATGATGGTAAATTAACAGACTCTTTGCCAGCAATGAAGAGGGACTAACAGACCAGAGCCAGTTGAAAAGAACTGGTTTGCATACAAAATCGGCCGAATTGAACGCTAATGTATTGGGTGACCTGGGAACCGCCATAACTCCAGAAGTCGTCAGCTTCCAAATCTAAATACCTCAGGCGGGTAAATCTCTTCGAGACAAAGGTGTCACATTCCCGCCGGTCCTAAAGCAGTAGACGACCAGGCCACCAGCAGAGTTACCAAACGCCTTCATACAAAACTACCAGTCGAAACCTGTCAAAATTTACATCTAGTCGATCTTTTCTAAGATGTCAGAGAAGATTTCCCAAGGATGAAACAAAGAGGGCCTTGTACCATCGGATAGTCAAGACTTCAGGCTGATCTTCATCTGAATACACTGCAAGGTCTTACCGGAGATATAGTCGCTAGGTCAAGAAAAGTAAGTAACTGTAGGTATAGTCAAATTTAAGTAATTTTCCCATTGAATTCAGCCAAATAAATACTAGGAGATAGATGAAAGCAATCTGAATCAATCAGCCTGACACTTTTTAAATCAATAGCTATCACCCAACTCCTTTAACTAAAAATCAATATCCATAAGAGTCAGAATCCTATGCCAAAGCAACATAATCTAAGGGAGAAGGTGCAATTCCTAGAAATTATAGTATAAGGGCTAGTATAAAATATAGCCACTCCATCCTTTAGGAGACCAGTTACTTGTCGACCTTCAAACCAGACGGACCTCTCCTAAGGAGATATCCGGTGGACTAAAAACTATGTTGCATTATTTATTTATCACTTACCTTCAGACCAGATCGATTCTACTTCAGCTTTCGATTGAATATTCGTACATTGCTGCCAGTACATTCCAACGTCACCGTGATAACTACCTACCTGCTGTTGCTGTGGATTGCCGTGAAGCCGTTTGGTAGACACCAACTTGCCGCCGGCGTGTTGGTAATCCGCAAATGCTGACGCCGTGGATATCTATCTTCGCCCAACTGCAGCCTGCCGCTGTGCGAATGCTAATCATCCGGTAGATCATTGGTTCTTATGTACGGCCACCAGCGCTTTACAGAATAATATTTCAAAAAATATGAAATTGGTTTAATACACAATATGACTTGTCTTCCAAGCTCAAATGATCCATAATGTGTTTTTGTAATGAGATCATGTGTGAAATAGTCCGTTTCTGAGAATAAAGTCAATTCAAAGAATTGGCAACAACTGCTTCATTAATATTATCGATTTTTCCTACTACTGTATACTGTGGAAGATCATTCAGTGTAATACACAAAAGTAAAAAACATATATCGAAGCCAGTTGACAGATGTAGACTTAGAAGTAGAGATGCGGCTCGCATTGGAAAAAGGAGTATTGAGGAATTTCCATTTGCATTATTTTAAAATAAATAGATATGTAGTAAAATGTTCAAATTTCTTTTATTAAAAGGACTTGTCTATAGATAAATCGATACATTTTTAAAGTAAATAAAATTTAGCTTTAATTTTTTCAATTACAAAAGTGAAATTTGTTGCGGCCATCAAACGTTTCCATAGAACTCTCAATGTCATTTGTGCGGCCACAGTTAAATTTCACGTGAGAACCACTGGTGTAGATTACAGTGGCAAAGGTTGGCAAAGATCCAACATATAATAGTGCACACTAAACTTTTTCAGACATAGGTACATATTTGTTTTCTTTGAACTAAGAATGCAGATTGCAGATGATGTTAGTTAGTTTTACTAACTAGGTCTAAATGTGACCAATTGGAGAACGGGAGCTCGGGATAGAGATTCTTGGAAAATGGTTGTACAACCTCAATGGTTAGTAGCAGGCGGCTCTCGTGGTGCAGTGCGTAAGGCGCTTGCCTTCCACCCGAGAGTTTCGTTTGGGTTCGATTCCCGGTCAGGACACAATATTTATGTGTTTTTCTCAAAGCCTGGGTGTTTGTGATTGTTCAAAATTACTAACAACCACCTTGTACGAAAAAGCAAGGACATGGTTACATTATTAATAATTCTAAAAAAAAAAAAATGGTCAGTAGCACCAGCTTTAGTAATTATTATAAAATCTGTAGTTTTTATGTTTAATAAACTCTTGGTTAATTAATTTTAAGTAGGTACTAGTTCTTGAAAATCAGTATATTATAGTGCCTATTGATAAACATTGTAAATGGAACAGATTATATTATAAATTGCAAACTGGTAGATTTCGATGTTTGTATTAAAAGTTTGTAAATATGTACTTAGAAATCTTTTTGCAATTTTTAATGTTTCAGATAAATCATTTGACAGTGTTTTGGCATGTGTCACCGTTCGCCGTACTGATCGACACACTAAACGCAGGCGACGATACTCCGTGGAATGGCAATTAATATTCAAAAGCAGGTATTAATGAAATAATGTAGTTTATCGAGCATCCACAGTGGCCTTAATGCCAACGGCCACAATCAGGCACGGCTCTTGTATAGGAGCAAATGTGCACTGAACTCCCAAATTATTATGTAATAATATGTACGTTTTCAAATACCTACATATTGTAATAATTAATTATTGTAAAATATCTTTAATTTGTCTCTCGTCCTCTAAGCGCATGCACGTATATCTGGCGTATTCTTGACACAAGTTATACCTATCCCATTGGAAAATTAATGATCCATAATATTTATAAAAATGATACAGCGCGTATATGAGAATAATGTGGGATGACAAATGAGGAGTTTGCGGCTTTTTCTCAATGACACATGTCTAAAATACTTACATCCGACCATGTCCGATCCTTATAGGATCACATGGGCCTCCACATAGTGAAGGTTTGTATTAACAGATTTTATTTTTTTATGAGAAATGGATGTCAGCCATTTGCTCAACCTAGTAGGTCCATACTCTGGCTCATACACAAATTGAAAAACAATATGTGTACTTGCCAGACCCTGGATTCAAACCTGGGACCCACGACGCCAAAGGCCAAGGCTTAAGCCGCGCGGCCAATACTTACATCAGTTACGATTTATGGAAGTTAGAAGTGACAAACATATGAAGTGTAATTAGGTACAATAAAAATCGAAAAGAGTGTCTTTGCCCTTGCATCATACATTTGCATATAATTGCCTTTTGTATCATACTTATCATACCAGAGGCTTGAACTTTGTGACTTTGGCAACAAATAAATGCTGTGTCCGTGAATGTAAGCGTCGTTTAGCATACGCCTACCTCCACCACGAAGGTTATTGCCGATTTTTTTTCAATACCACGAAAAGGAAAATGCATGTCTTTATTTTCACTCCCTAATTTTATTATCACCGGCCGCCACTGGCCACAATGGTTTAAATACGAATCCGCGGCTGTTCAAAAAAATGCATATTGTTTTTCAATATGTAAGTATGTGATTTTGTGTCAAGGACCCAGCGGATTGGGATAATAGAGATATAATACGATGATAAGCCACAGTGAGCTAAAGGATTTGTTATGTAGGTTTCCATACATTTTGAGGTCAGGATTTGCTTGTTTGTAAAACATCTGTTAATATGTAGATACAACCTCCACTCTGTGGTATATAATCTATGTATCGAACATGGTACATGATTTACTTACTTTTTACTTTTTGAAGTAGATTACCTTATCAATAAAAATAAACAGTACTTACCTAAGTAAATTACAAAAAAAACATAATTATTTTTCTCAATAAAATAATTAATTTGTTGGTACCGTTCGGTTATCAGGAATACAGCGGAAAACACATTTTGAAAATAGCCAAGAAACTGGATTATTTGTTAGGTTAGGTTAGGTTAGTGACACCAACACAAATACGTTGATTTCTAGTTGGTGTTTGTAGAAGTAAAATCTCAACGACGTAACTGCATATTTCAGCCTTGTACCCTAACCAACTTCAACCTAACCTAACCTAACCTAATGACACTCCTCTCTCAGGAGTATCCGCCAAAGATGATAATCACACCGTATTGAATAGTCTTAATTGGTATGCCACACTGACGTCGCACCTATTTGAGGGTGATAACGTCTGAAGTGCGAAGGCGATCAAAGATGGCGGACCCTGATGTTCGACTAGCTCAGGTGTCGTGAGAGGAATTGGAGTAGGTGGTGGATGCACTCGTTGACGATGCTCCACTATAGGCACTTTATTAATAAAACTCGCTTTCAGTAATTTTTTTTTGTTTATTGTTTATGGCACAATGTTCGAAGTACAAAATAGTATAAAATTTATATTTAATATATTTTTAGGAACTAACTTATTTATAAAATGTTTTTGTAAATATAGCCTTTGGTTGCATTGTTCAGTTTATAGGTTAAAATTAGAAACTAATATTTATTTAATCATTTATATTTTCAGATTAACCTGTTCTATGCCAAGAGGTATTTGTATGGCCATATACGGAAGGCCGCGATTTTCTTTGAAAAAATAAACCTTAGTAAATATACTTTTTTTGGCTTTATATTAATACTATATCATATAGACTTACCAAATAATACACGATGTGTCCATTTACGCCGTTATTTATCCAAATAAATCAAAATTAATGTTTCACAAAACGTCAGGGTTGTAACAACACTTACACAGTAAAGATGAGAACGTGATAATGTATGCTTCTCATACATCAATTATAAATAAAAAAAATGTCGTCACACTTGTTTTGTAGTTCAAACATAGTTTTATCCGTTCATTTCTAAATAAATATTGATACATTATTTTTTTCTTTTATTTTATTAGTGTAAACTATCATTATTATTACTTATTATTGCTTTATACACCATTGAGAACACACGAAAAAAGTTTCAAATTTTTAAAACATATTATGTAGAATTATTTATTTAAAAAAAACTAAATCAACGATTTTTTGGCAAAAAACGCTTGGGAGTTTTCACATATGCTAGGCTAAATCACTTGGGAGTAAAAGGGTTAATCTTAAAACCATATAAAAATATAACGAATTCAAAAAAAAATTAATAGTCTTCTACCGTGTGGTATGTCTCAAAACAAGGTTCAACGCAGAGAGCCACTTTGCACTGTTTGCACTCATACCTTGATTCTCTTCGAAGTTTCCTGGATAAACACACCACACATCTTGCCATTGTTTTGACTTTTTTAGCACTTGGAGGTGATTTTTCCATAAAATGCCTCTCTGTGAGACGCGATGGCAATTCTGAATGTCTTTTTCTAACTGAAAACTTGGAAGGCACAACACGTTTATATTCATTAATTAATTGTCGAATGACCTCTAATTGTAATTGTGCCAACGGTACACGTTTTCCAGTTTTTTGGCAAAACAGTATGTGGCTGTTCAACAGTGAGAGGTCGATTAGATGGAAGAACATTTTTTTGTACCACCTCATTGTTTTGCGCGTCGAGTGTACACTTGACAAAACCATGTCTGATTTGTCAACTGCACCCATATTTTTATTGTAATCTTGGACACATTCCGGTTTTATTATCGACTCATTCCGATATGTTCTTTTGCCTGTGTCGGTGAGCTGGGCAGGATGAAGAGTCGTCAGCATGGACACTTCCCTTTTATCTTTCCAGATTTGTGCCGAAATAGTGTCTTGTGTGGTACGCTTTCATTTCTCCTTTTTTCAATTTCTCCGTATGCTTTGGCAATCCCTTTCGGTTTCTCCTTACAGTGCCGCAAGCATTCGTTTTCCGGTCATGTAGTTTTTGGAACAAAATTGGGTTAGTATACCAATTGTCTACGTACAGAGTATGTCTCCTGTCCAAATATGGTTCCATGAGAGTCAAGACTACACTTCCTGAAATACCCATGTGCACGTGTGTTACATATTCGGTGGTTTTTCCAGTGTACACAATAAAATTCAGTGCATATCCGGTGGCAGTCACATATCACAAAAAATTTAATGCCAAAACGGCTTGCATTTGATGGGATATACTGACGAAATGACAAATTGCCTTTGAAAAGTAGCAAACTTTCATCGATGCACACATTCATGTAAGGATACATGCACTCCGGAAACTTTTTTTTGAAATTATTTGTTGCGTATTGTCACAAAAGTGGAGCATGCGAAGAATGATTTGAAATCTATTGCGGGGCATCGTATCTGAGTAAATCGGAGAAAATAGTAAAATATCTGTAGACCAGTGGATCTTGTATTTTATTTCTCGAATTACAGGCCATCAAAAGACATATTGTCAAAAAGAGGTACAATTCTCCTACTGTTACGTCTACCCATTGTTTCAATCTCCAACTCAACTCATTGCAGTGATTTTTGACATATTGGTATTGTTTATTGGTTTCAATGGCAATGAAATCCATGAGCGTGCTGGTTATGAACAGCTTGAAAAACTCCGATTCTCTGCTATCAACATTTTCTACGTCCGCTCCTGACCTCGAGCTATCAAATGAATTTATTTTGGGGACAAAATCATCGGTTTCCCATTCGAAAACTGGAACAGATTCATCAGCCGGTACAGATTCATCAATTTGTGCAGTTTCATATGCACTGGGAATCGAATCATCTTGTTTCTCTTCATCAAAATCGACATCAAAATCATTATCATCCGATTCAACAGTTAGGCCAACCCTGTACATCAAATCTTCGACCTGTTCGGCATTTTCTGATGTACTTTGTGTTCCTTCCATTTTTATTAGCCTTTCTAACGCGGCAACTGACTTCAGTCAGCCTATACGCGCAAGTCATCCGCGCGTCAGCTGACTAAAGTCATTTCGATTTTCGTTTGCCTAGTACTGCTTTCGGCCAGGCGCGAAAAATTCTAATATTGATTTAATTTATTCAGAAATTATCCTTCTCTTGACATCTGTCAATGGATAGCCTAAACTTTGTTCTATCTAATTTAAATAAATATTTTTCGGGAGCGTGTCTTGGATAAAAAAATATCAGTCATCGGGCCAATTCAAACTTGCCGGGTATATAGTGTCTTATCGCTTCTTAGTGCATGTGCGCCGAAGACATTTGACTGACGCGTTTGTAGGGATACGAATTCGCGATATAATATGTTATTTTGTTTTTTAGTGATTGAAAAACTATTTGGTGCATAAACTGTTAAATAGAATATTCGAAAGTTACATTGATCAAAGTGAATTTACAAAACATTTTACAAAAGGAATGCTTTTGGAGATTGCATTCATTCGTCTATCTGCTAGTATATTATCCGAGAGTTAATAGTTTCGGAAAATAATTTGAACAAGGTGTAATTTAAATATAAGAGTCCGCGATTTAATATTTCTCTTTGTTTATTGTTGATTAACATTTTTAAATACTATTTTCTGATTATACTATTAGGTAAAACGGACAAAGGTTGTTTATTTACCTTAGTTATCAGTCATTTATAAAGAAAAGATATGTTAAGTGAATAAACATTTTCACACAATTTCTGTATCGGAAAAATTAAAAACATTTTGTGATAGCATATTGTGTGTGTTCGATATTTTGTGATTATTTTAAAATGGATATCCCTTGTAATTTGAGCGATGAAATGGGAGAAGCAATTCATGATCCTGATTCAGATTATGAGTTGAGTGAAAATGAGTACTACGATGATTCAGATACTTCCAGTGCCCCATCAGAAAGTGCTACTGCCGCCGCCTCTAATTTAAATGTAAATCGTAATGTTGACGATCTGTCTTCGTGGACTACTGGACCTTTCATACCAGTTGTTCACGAATTTGATGATTTCTTTTCTGGAGTCAGCCCGCACACAAATTTATCAGATAGCTCTAAAGAAATAGATTTTTTTGAGCATTTTTTGAATTCAAATATAATGGACAGAATCGTAATCGAAACAAATAACTATTATACAGAAGACATTAGAAGACAAGAACCATCGCCGAAATCACGAATGCATAAGTGGGTCAACACAGATGTCCCGGATTTTTTTTGCTGTAAGTATGTTGATGACTAGAAATCGTCACATCACAATAGAGGAACATTGGTCAACCGATCCACTCTTATCCAGCTAAATGTTCGGAAAAGTAATGCCAAGAGACATATATACTTTGCTTTTGAGGATGTTGCACTTTTCGGATCCCAATACTCAAATTCCTGGAGATAAATTACATAAAATTAAAATTCTGATCGACCACTGCCGAGAAATATTCAAAAAAACAATGATGCCGCACGAGAACTTATGCATTGACGAAAGCATAATTGTTTTCAAAGGTAGATTGCTGTTTAAACAGTACATTCCTTCAAAACGCCACCGTTTCGGCATAAAAATATTCGTTCTTTGCGATGTGATGACTGGTTACATATTAGGTTTCATAATATATTGCGGGGAAGGAACAGATATTGTCAATGAGCAAGGACTTGGCATTTCGGGAGCTGTGGTAACGACATTAATGAACGAATATTTCGGTAAAGGTCATACTATGTGGACTGACAACTGGTATTCAAGCCCAGACTTATTTAAACATCTTCACGATAAAAAAACAAATGCTTGCGGAACAGTCTGAAAAAATCGAAGAAGACATTTAGGAAGCTCAAGAAAGGAGAAGTGGAGTCAAAAAATAGTAGCTCGCTATTGGCTATAAAATGGCACGACCGGCGCGAAGTCCATATGTTGACCACATTGCACAATGATTCATTTACACCCACAGGAAAATTCAATAGGCAGACCGGAGAGCCTATACTGAAACCTACATGTGTTATCCAATATAACAAATGTATGGGATCTGTAGATAAAGCTGATATGATGTTAAGTACACTAAGTTGTATGCGTAAATCAATAAAATGGTACAAAAAGGTGGCTTTCCATATCATAGATCTATTTTTAATAAATTCATATATTCTGTTTAGTACTATCACAGGCAAAAAAACAGGTCTAGCTAATTTTCAGTTAAAAGTAATCAGGCAAATATTTGAAAAATATCAAGTTCCAGCCACATCCCGCGCACAGCAACCCGTCGACCATCCACTGCGCTTATCAGCTAGAGCGATGGCAAAGCATATGCCGGACATAATACCTCCCGCAAATAAACGGATAAATCCTTGCAGAGTTTGTCATCTTTGTGCGAATACAAAAAAAAACTGAAAACCAAAAAATATTCCAGATACATGTGTTCCGAGTGTAACGTGCCATTATACGTGTATCCGTGCTTTAGAGAATACCATGAAAAGGTGAACTATTAAAAAATGTAAGTGTTTCAAAAATACTAAAATGACATACCTACATTGAAATTTATATATTAATAACATTCGAAACTATGTGGATTATGTGTTCTGTTTAGTGAATAGTGTCTTGTCATGTTATCAAAATAAATCATTAATATTATCGAGTGGGGTGTAAAAAAGGATTTCTCATAATTTATTAAGTGGTCTGGGATTACGTTTGCATTAACTTAGAAGTGTTGAACATCATTCTGTCATCGACGCACTCGTCCGGAGCCGACACGTCAACAAAATGGCGACTGAAACGTAAGTCACACGCTTTTTGTATAATGCGGCTTGTTCGTCATTCTTTATCATAATCAGGGCACGAATGTTTATTTTTAAGATCGTTAAAAATATTACGACTGTTCATAATCACCGTTGAACACTTAAAATATTTTTGATGACTGTATTTGTACATGTTTGACTGACATTTATTGTGATTTATCAATACTTAAAATCATGACGCGCTCTATTGTATTAAAGCGGTATTCTTGACGCTTTGAAAGGGTTAGGAAGAAGATCAAAAGGTTTATATGTAAAAATGTTCAAATATCCCAGAAACTTGAATTATTATAAAAAGATATAATACAAAAAGTCAAATAAGTTAAACACTATGCGAATAAAATAAGTCCCGACACTAATATCTTATAAAATAAACAATTACGACACACAACACAGATTACGAAGGTTTAAAAATTACGAAACCGTACCCGTAAATTACTGAAATGAATTATAAAGTGAAAATATTCCAGCCGCGAAACCGAATTAGGTACGTCAAATACGACTTCAAATATTCAACTGGCATACATTCCAAGATGTGTCACTCCTATTGTGTAATTGTGTATATTCAGGAATCACAGTATTCCCCGTTTCTCATATGCATAAGCGAACCATAATTTCGATTGCATCTACTATAAGTAAACGGGAATCCCGGCGTTTGATTTGATAAATATCGGATCCGTGGCACAACCCTACTAGCGTCGCGTTTCGGTAACCCAAGAAAGGTTTGTTTAAAATTGATGTTTCGTTGATGATAATATAGACAATTACAAATATAAGTATTACTCCATGATCCTAAGAGATGTCGCTGTGTGGGCAATGCAATTGAATTATTCAAAACATTGACCTCGGCCGATATATTGCGTTTCAAGTGGAGCGTCTTTGCACGCGCATTTTGCATGGCTGGCCCTCTGTTCTCGGAATAGAAAAGCGTACTAAGACGCTGGCGGCACTTATCCGGCTAAGGGCCGTATGTATGACATTCCCAAATTTTTTAGCTATTTAACCGATTTTCCATCATATAGCGTATAGCACTGTTTGTGACGTAAGCAATCTGACGTCACGCGCCATTCAAAATGGCTGCTTCAGCTGTCACTTTCAAATGTCATTTTAATTTTGCATTCATTACAACAAACGTTTGCTTGAGGCCCTTGTTCATTTTGTAGACTCTGTAAAACATTTGCGAACTTTAAAAACAGTTCCTAGTCGTGCTGTTTACAAAATACGTATAATTTTGATCCCTAGTCTATAATCTAGATAGTAGGTAACTGATAAAATGCCTCGTACCTACCCATTTCGCTTGCAATATTTCTCATGGAGAGATAAGATGGACTTACGTAAGATTACGATAAAATATCTCCGCTAAACGAATTATGTACCTACTACTGTATCTGGCATTAAAATATGCAATTGAAAGCATTCTGCATTCTTCAAAATATTATGGTACCTACCTACCTAGTTAATTATTGTAAGATAACTGTAATAAACAAGGCACAACTCTCAAATACACTGGAAACATCAATAGTGTCATACGGTGATTGGTATAAATGATAATAATATACAGAGATCATTACATATTATTATCTAAATCATTTGCATTTTCTGTCATTTATTCTTATTCTGTTTTGACATCTCATAATTATTGAAGTGAAGTTAGTCATAATAATATTCAGTATTGCCACCAAATGGAAAAGTTTACTGGCAATACTTTATCCTTTTGTACAGTAGAATAATTATAAAATAAATGTGATAAAATACGAGGGTGGGTCAATAATTCCTTAGAAAAAAGCATTAAAACAGTTTTTATTTTTGTATTTTTTTTTTATTTCTCAACATAATCTCCTTGGAGCTCAATACACTTGGTTAGACGTTTCTCAATTTTTTTTAAACCGTCAGAAAAATAAGTTTTCGGAAGGTCCTCAAAATAAGCATTTGTCCGATCGATGACTTCTTCATTTGAAAAAAAACGTTGTCCACTTAGCCATTTTTTTAAGTTTGGGAAAAGGAAAAAGTCACTGGGGGCTAAATCTGGCGAATACGGTGGGTGGTCGACCAATTCGAACTTCAATTCTTCAATTTTAGCCATTGATCGTAAACATGTGTGAACAAGGGCATTGTCCTGATGAAAGAGGATTTTTTTCCTGTTTAAATGAGGCCGTTTTTCTTCAATTTTGTTTTTTAGCTGGTCCAGTAAAGATGCATAATAATCCCCTGTTATTGTTTTTCCTTTTTCCAAATAGTCAACGAAAATAATTTTACGTGCATCCCAAAATACAGTAGCCATAACCTTACCAGCTGATTTTACGGTTTTCGCCTTCTTTGGACATGGTTTGCCTTCGCAATCCACTGCTTTGACTGTTCTTTCGTCTCGGGAGTATAGTGGTGTATCCATGTTTCATCTACAGTCACAAAGTGACGAAAAAATTCATCCGGATTGCGTTGCATGAGCGACAACAGGGCTTTAGAGGCCACCACCCTATTGCGTTTATTGTCGACTGTGAGCAAACGCGGCACCCATCTTGCAGAAATATTTTTCATGCCCAATTTGTCATGTAAAATAGAAATGACGCTACCTTTTGAGATCCCTGTAACCTCAATTATCTCACTCAACTTTAATCTTCGGTCACTTAACACCATATCGTGGATTTTATTGATCATTTCTGGTGTAGTCACCTCTACAGGACGTCCTGAGCGTGGTTCATCCTTTGTTGATGTACGACCACGTTTAAATTCATTTAACCAGTTATAAATAGTTGCAAGTGAAGGAGCAGATATGCCGTGAACTAAATCCAACTCATTTTTTATTTCCTTTGCTGTTAACCCTTTTATATTAAAATGTTTAATAACAGCTCTAAACTCAATTTTCTCCATTTTCCATTTTTCCATTTTCCACAAGCAATTTTTTTTTTAAATGTACGAGAAACACACAACAACCCGACCAATCTGATTGAAACTTCGCAGCATACTGAATCGGTAGTGCCGCTGCATGAAAACAAACCGCTTACAGTACTAGTCGCGCCACCTGTTGGCTTTTCTAAGGACTTATTGACCCACTCTCGTAGCTGATAAATTATTTAAAGTTCATAATAATTATTCATGTATAATTATTAAATTTATATGGTACCGTTCGCACACTTTCAGACACATTTACAATTTAAAAATTTTAAATTAATGGTCAGGGAATGAAATTTTATAAGCTTGCAATTATTTGTACGCCATGACACATTATGACGTCATATCGTGATGCCGCTAACCAACAAATAACATTTGCACTTATGCATACAAACGAGCAGTATATAGCCTTTAACGTATTTGGGAATCTCATGCATACGTCCCTTAGCGTATATGTAGTTATAATTATAAAATAGTTATATATGTAGTTATCATTAAAGTAAACACTTAAGGGCACTATTTTAACAGCAAAAAACTGCAATTTCACTAAATTCACTATAACTTGTAAACCAATTGAGATATCTTAACCAAATTTGATTTGATGGCTTCCAGATACTTCGCCGCATAAATCAATGCCATTTGAGCAGTGGTTCTATATCTGTGGGTTGCATTTTTATGTAGTGTAATGAAAAAAACTTAAATCTACTGAAAGGTCTTTTTTTTAAATATGTAAAATCTACTTTTTCACATTGTTTTTATGTTAATATGTGTGAGAATTGAATTGGATGAACTCTTTCAATACAATTGTAGAATACAAATATTTTAGAAAATCATAAAAAAATAAATTATGGATAATAACAAATTCCACCTATCATTTATGGGTTGATTGGTAAATACACAATTGCAACTTGTGTTTACGTCATCGATAGACCTATATTGAATCTGAAGATGCCGAAAGGTGAAACCCAGATAGTTAGAATGATTTAAACCATGAAAAAGTACACTATTCTCAAGAATTTAGCTGTAAATAGATTATTTTACTTGAAATCATATATGTTTTGATGAATCGAACAAATATGATAATGTTTTATCATATTATAAATACCCAAAGTTGAAAAATCCCTGCTTCTCAAATCAATTATCCCT
This sequence comes from Rhyacophila brunnea, assembly GCF_057557595.1. Taxonomy (NCBI): domain Eukaryota; kingdom Metazoa; phylum Arthropoda; class Insecta; order Trichoptera; family Rhyacophilidae; genus Rhyacophila; species Rhyacophila brunnea. Next base: position 1,696,133 of record NW_028233361.1, read on the forward strand.
GTTGCAGATTCACCCCTATCCCCATGTAAGTTTGTTTCCTTATTTTTTTCAGTCATTCTGAGAAATCATAGGTTCATATTACTCTTATTAGTAGGTATTAAAGAAATCTGGGTAGTGTCTTATAAGTTTTTATACAATCTATATAAGTAAATTGTATTCAGTCTCTACTGAACTATCGGTCAAAACGTCGCGAAAATTGCTCTTCTCTTGCTAATCTTTTATGATTGTAATCTTCATATATAAATTTTATTTTTATTCACCTCAAAATGGGCGGAGGAGATGAAACATATTTAGAAAATTTTATAAACAATAATATGTGTTTGTTATGTGACCCAAAAAACTGGATGCCAAATGAGTGGTAAGTACAAATTATATTATAGTTTAAATGGACAGATTCTATCTTTACCGCGATAAAACTTACATAACCTAACAGTTATGACCCATAAATTTATATCTGCTATGTAACATAAAATAATATATTTCAAAGAAATATTTTTTTATTTGTTTCGTAAACATATGTTGAGAACCTCTGCCACTAAGTTTGAATAGGTCATACGATACTATTATCAACTTCCCTATAAACATGTCAATAATTGTTTTCGGAATGACTCGGCACCATAAAAAAATGCCATGTGGTCCGGCCTATTAATAAATCACTCCCCAAAGTGTTGCTAACCAATACTACGATGTTGTGTTAGAGGCCTCAAGGTGCACGGTATGCATATATGCATCGGAGCATCAGTGTCACGCTTGTTTTATTACGCGTGTATGTGTATCCTTGCTAAGCAGTGAACTAAACCAGCAAAATTTAAAAATACAAAAATATTATTATAAAAAGGCACACACACCATCTAGCATTATTTTTACAAAACTATTTAGTAAAAATAATATTTTATTTTTTGTTAAATAATACGTTGATGTGTACACCACCATCTCTCATCGACATTTGAAAGCAAACTCAATTATAACCCAGTATTTTTTCAATAGAATGTAATGTATGACGTAGGACGCATATACGCGTCCACAGACAGTAACCTATGTTTTTCAAGGACTTAAATACGAGTCCGCCGACGTTAAGCTGTTAATTTGAGAGGTAATAACTTGATTAGATTTAAAAGATCGTACGCGTAATCATTTAGCGTTTGTATAGAATGGCTGTTTATAAGATTAAGCACAGGTTTCGCGGCACTGAGGACGTGACGTCACCTACGTATAACGTCAGGTTATCGCGGAGGGAATCCCGTTGAAGATTACTCGCGGACGTATTTTACTGGTATCTGTTTACGAAGAGTGCGTAGCAGACCGAGGGGTCTTGCACGTGCTTCGGAGAATATCGCTGGGACGGAACTGATTTGTTTGAAGAAATTATCCTCTTTTTATAGAGGTCCAGAGGGACATCGGGAGGGAGTTTTGCCAGAGAGGAAAAACCCTCCCGTCCCTCTCTACAAGAAAGAAAAATAGTGGTTGAACGCATCAGTTACAATTCTCCGATGTGAAGGGTAGGTGATTAGGTGGAGGTTGATGGCCTGTAGGCATAGGGTGACTTCCGTATGCCTACTTCCACCCTTTCTCACAGAAAACACTAGAATACTAGGTGAAGAGTTAAGAGCATAACCCTAGATGGGAGTCAGCAATTACTCAATAATTTGCTCAGAAAAGATATACATAAGGTAGAATCGATTAATAGATAGTAAATTGGATACTTCCGAGAAAGCTAGAATAATCAGAAATAGAAGATTTCTACATTCTTAATACTCCATACAACTTATCTCTTGATGTGCGGACCAATCAGATCCGATCAGAAGGAGTGAAGAGATACGTTGCGTGGATTAACATCTTACCTCTCAAACTATTACAATTCAGATAGTAAAGTTTATAAAAACTCAAGATTAACATATTCTAACAACATAAAACAATGTTTACCTTATATCTAAGTTTATATGAATCAATAATCGCATTGCAGATGATCGATATGCAAAAGTTTTGATTAATTCGATATTTTGGGATTACGAAATTGTCCCGCTCATACGCACGAGATTTGGCTATAGAGGATGCCTTGCTAGAGTGCTCTCTTTCTTACTCACTAAGCTTTACGTTTCAAACAAAAATGTATGAGAGAATTTCGTCCCGAACGTTGACTCTGTCTAACTCAGAGTTATATAGTATCTATTAGAAAGAGAAGTCGCGGAATAGTATTCGCGCTAAATTGCAGGATAATACCTAACATTTATATGAAAAGTACAGCTTTCACATGATTCTATACATTGTTAATTGCATTTTAAATTTGATCTGCGATTTAAATTGATATCATTATGGAACATTTTAGATACATATTGTCTCGCAATGTGTGCGAGCAAGACCTACAAAAATTACTAAGTTATTCTTACGTAATACCTTTTATAATACTTACTTATACTTTATTCATGACCATTTTAGGTCGACTTTCATCATCCACTGCTCACTCTGAGTAGTCGGTAGACTGAACGTAGCGTGAACTGCGGGACTTAGTATGAGAATTTTGTATCGGTTTTGTTGTGGGGAGTTAACGTCACTTTGCTTAGGGAAAAGATTGACTACAAGGCTGAAATATGCAGTTACGTTGTTGAGATTTTACTTCTACAAACACCAACTAGAAATCAACGTATTTGTGTTGGTGTCACTAACCTAACCTAACCTAACCTAAACTAACCCAAACTAACAAATAATACAGTATATCGGGTATTTTCAAAATGTGTTTTCCGCTGTAATCCTGATAACCGAACAGTACCTTTGTTTTTACGTTAAGTATATAGATCCACTTATCTATCAATGCGTATTTTCTAGGTAATTATTCAACTAATAATCCTTTCAACCGCATTTTTCTCTGCAGTTTCAGCGAACGAGACACATAGGAGATAAGGGAGGCGTTGCAATTAAAATCTGGCAAGGGGAAGGAGTTATCTAAAGGCTGGGGATTGTATCAACAAACGAAGAATCGGCAGAGTTAAACGACACTACCCAAACAAGGTTGGGAAGTTTTTCTATGTTACCTAATGCTTAACTTTCTTGAATCCATGCCCATCCTGCAAACCAACCAAGTATATCATTGTGATAAATTTACCAATATTAAGGACTGCATTCTAGCGTCAAAAGTAGTTAGTATCTTGCTTGCAAAATATGGCGTTAAATCTAGTGTTTTTCAACACTGCTATTAAAATTCTCACAAAAAGAATATTACAACACGAATTTACTTGATACTCAACATCAGTCAAAGCACACTTGAGTGCGTTACAACCTCAGTCTTGGGTATCTGCTCCTGAGACATTTCCAGTAATTAAAACCAAGCGTGGGGCGGGCGGGTTTTCATACAGAATTGTCCACAACGCACGACGTATTTAGAGGTTTGTTTAAAATTTTTACACACAATAAGTTCAGCATACATGAACATGAAGTAGAGTGTAGTGCAGTGGTTCTCACGTGAAATTTAACTGTGGCCGCACAATTCGCCCATCCAGAACAAAACAACCATAAGTGCTAAAATTGTGATTTCCTGTTTTAAATGCAAAAATTTCCGTATGATTCACATAATTATAGTGTAAAAACACCACTACTGCTAGTCACTCCAATTCATTTTTGATGCTTAGTTTATTTAACAAATTTAAAATATTTACAATGTAAAAACAACACATGTCGCGATATGTTCTTTTTTCACTCAAGTCAATTGGTAATGTTGAGTGCAAATGAACAATAAGTGCAGTTGCGTTGTTTTTAGTGTATGAAGTAACTGTTACGCGGGAAAAATCGCGCACAATATCTAACTGTCGGTTGGTTAGCGCCAAAGAAAAATGGTGTCCTGAGGACGATACATGGTATAACTTTTGGTAAACAGCATGTAACCATTTTTGGTAAGATCATTGCAACTAAGTGTGTCAAAGGCACTTGCAATGGTAATTGTAAACTAAAGTGTTAAACTAAGTTATCACATCAATGTCAAGTTGTCATCAATACCAAGTTTTGGGAAATAAGAGAACATGTTAGACAACGTAATTTTATCGTGACTCATACTTCTGAAGTCTTACCAAAATATAGACGCATAAAGGAAGATGTGCCCAACCGAAAACCAAATTTGTCATACCAATTGACATGGGACGGTAACATGATAAAGGTATTCAAGACATTCTTTATGAAAACATTAGACATTGGTGATACTTTCATAAGATACACTCGTGACAAGGTTTTGGTTCAAACGGGAATATTGGACGCTGAAAAGCGAGGCGTTCACCAAAATCATGCAAAAAACTTCCCCCAGATATAAAATCTGCCATAAGGGAGCATATAAATTCATTTCCGCATATAGATTCTCACTACACAAGGACTAACACTTCCAAGCAATTCTTGGATGGAAGTTTAACGCTAGCAGAAATGTATAGGATGTATAAGCAAAGCGCTGAAAACCGTGTCATTGCGAAACATTGCAGTTATGCAATAATATTTAACGAGGAATTTAACGTGTCATTTTTCTTACCGAAGAAAGATCAGTGCACACTCTGTGAAGGGTTTAAAAATGCTGACACTGATAAGCAAAAGGAGTTGGAAAATGAGTATCAAACTCATTTACAAAATAAGCAAATGGCTGGTGATGAAAAATCCTTTGACATCATTGGCGCCAAGTCTGTGGATTCAATAGTACCTAGCATGCTTCTATCTACAAGCCGTACTCCAAGTTCCCTGTGCTGATGTAACGGTGTTTTACTATAAAAGAAAATTAAATTGTTTTAATTTTACAATACTTAATATAATTAACAAAAAAGGTGAATGCCATTTTTGGAATGAAGCTTTGGCTAATAGAGGTGCCAATGAAATAAGTTCTTGCGTTTGGATGTACCTAAATGAAAATAGTACTGGCAAAGACATAATTTTCTATTCTAACAATTGCACTGGTCAGAATAAGAATAAAGCAATTGCCAGCATGTATCTATATGCTGTAGGAAACTTGGACATAACGACTATTACCCACGAATACTTGGTTGTGGGTCACATACAAAACGAGGGTGATTCTATGTATTCCACTATTGAGCAACAGAAAAAGAGGCATCTGAAATGTGGTCCAATTTACATTCCGGCCCAATATACTCCTAAAAAGAATGGCAACCCATACACTGTCCATGAGCTGTCAACCTCATCATTCTTCAACTTTTTCACGATATCGACTGTTATGGGGACTAATTTTAATGTGAATACAGATGGTTATAAAGTTTTATGGAAGGATATTAAAGTGATCCAAGTGAGAAAGGAAGTACCTTTTACAATTTTTTTATAAATTAAATTATGCCGAACAAAATTTTACAGCCATCAACATACGAACGCACAGAAGTCGGCGGTCGACAATGGAGCCAATTTTAGTTGCGGCATACGATAATCCACCCAAAACTTAAAGATTTGTTGGATTTGTGCAAGTCTAACCTAATCCCAAACATGTACCATAATTATTATGATAGTCTTGCGGCAGAGCGACCAGGGAGAGAACATGATGATGATGAATAAGACTCACTTGCTAATCTGAGCTACTCCGATGCCATTTACTAATGGTGAGTCCACAGACTCACCATTACTCAGAATCACAAAATTGTTAGAGGAACTCTTTTTATTTGAATTTGTTATGTAAATTGGTTATTTACATTTAGAATATTAAAAAAATTATTGAATACATTAACATATTTTTTGTTATAGCATTTAAGTCATTCCAATGTATATTTTTTTATAAAAATAAACACAACCTCTCAGTGTAAATATTTTTCATTGCAACACAAATGCATAAAATTGTAGATCATTACGAAAATGTCTAGTGTAAAAAGACCACAAGTGCTAAAATAAGGCTTTAAAAACATATTTTCAGATTTTTTTGCTGAAAGTAGTTTCAAGCACATTATTTTACTGTGGAAACAAAAAAAAAATATCTTCATACCTGAGATAATTGATATGAAAAGAGTGTTTTAAATGGTTGAAAAACTTCAATTGCGATTTTCTCGAAACTATGAATTAGCAGTTATGGTTGTTTTGTTCTGGATGGGCGAATTGACATTGACAATTCTATGGAAACGTCTGGTGGCCACACCGAATTTCACCTTTGTTATGATTAAATTAAAGCTAAATTTTATTTACTTATGGATCAATTTATTTACTTATAGACAAGTCCATTTAATAAAAGACCTTAGAACATTTTAGTGGGTACATATCTATTTATTTAAAAATAATGCACATTAGGACTACGGAAATGGGTGGTTCATAACTGGATCAAGAAAAGCAACTACGGAATACCAAAGAAGTAATAAACAGTGTATCTGATCCTAATCATTGTAATATATCAAACCTTAATCGGCAAAACAACGTAAGCGACACTTTTTGGTAAATTGGGTTTTAAACTGAGAACTGTTCAATATCACCTAGCGCGTAAGTGACAAAAATATTACAGCGCGATCTCATTCGCGTGACATTTTTTTTCGGTTCTGTGCCTTTTAGCGTTTTAACTTGTTATCGCATTATAAAGTAGAGCAAAACATCGTAACCGACGTTATTTGATAGTGTAAGCTACGGTACGGTTTATTCGGTAGTCCTTCTGGTAGTGAGTTGTGCGTAAACCGATATGAGAGGAAAGCACGCGCCGTCCAATAAAACAGGCTAAGATAAAATAAACCTGGTAATAGAGTTTATTAAACAATAATTACCCGCCGTTCCATCTCACTGCTGTCGGAATAATCTACGAAGAATAGTATCTTCCTGTAGATTTTCTAAATGTTAAAAATATATATAAAATTTATACTGAAAATTTAGATTCTTTGAATGAATCTACTAATGTCGTGAGTCGGAATATTTTCAGAAACGTATTTAACGGCCCACGTGCTCGTCGTAGTTCAAAATTGAGTTTTTATTGTATTTTCAAACCATGATCCTGGACACTCCTTAAACGTTGTAGATAATCTATTTATATAATTTTGAAGCCTTATTATCCTTTATAGTTATTTTAAACATTTGATGACTGCATAAAGTATTTTTGTTACATAAAATAGTATTCTTTTAAACCTCTCGCTCTAATGTTTTAGAATATAGTCATATTTCGGTACATAACTGTGCAGTGGTGTTAAGATTTTTTACATTTATTAATTTTTAAACGCATTTATAAAACCATTAGTATAATTTATTATAAGATAATTTTTGTAAAATATTCACGATAAAAAATTATATTGATAATCTCTGTGATCCCAAATTTGACAAGAATTAGGCATTTTATTATTCAAAAAATCGGCAAGATTAACACATTTGAAAATGATTCTAAAGATACTTATTATAAACTATGTCTTTGATCATTCAAGTGTGATAAACATCTTATGAATAATGATTGCTTTATAATAATTATTGACCTAATAATAAGGTAGTGTTTTTTGAAATACGCCATTTCTTTTGTCATTCCCCAGTGGATAAGCTACAACATCCGGCCGTAGCCATAAATTGACAAACTATAATTGAAGTAGGGAGTAAAATGATATTGACGCGCGTGTTTGAACATGTACCGTTTAAAAAAAAATAAAAAAAAATTCGGTTAGGTACATGTTCAAACAGGCCGTATGTTGTAGCTTAACCACTAGGGAATGAAAAAAGAAATGGCGTATTTCAAAAAAACACTACCTTATTCTTAGGTCAATAATTATTATAAAGCAATCATTATTCATAAGATGTTTATCACACTTGAATGCTCAAAGACATAATTTATAATAAGTATCTTTAGAATCATCTTCAAATGTGTTAATCTTGCCCATTTTTTGAATAATAAAATGCCTAATTCTTGTCAAATTTGGGATCACAGAGATTATCAATATAATTTTTTATCGTGAATATTTTACAAAAATTATCTTATAATAAATTATACTAATGGTTTTATAAATGCGTTTAAAAATTAATAAATGTAAAAAATCTTAACACCACTGCACAGTTATGTACCGAAATATGACTATATTCTAAAACATTAGAGCGAGAGGTTTAAAAGAATACTATTTTATGTAACAAAAATACTTTATGCAGTCATCAAATGTTTAAAATAACTATAAAGGATAATAAGGCTTCAAAATTATATAAATAGATTATCTACAACGTTTAAGGAGTGTCCAGGATCATGGTTTGAAAATACAATAAAAAGTCAATTTTGACCTTCGACGAGCATGTCCCCCCTTAATAGACAGTAAGTTCAACTTGGGTTTTCATCTACCAAAAAAGATAATAGTGTTCTTTTTGCGAGAAAGTAAAAAATATGTCTGGTGATGAGAGACTTCGGCTAATTGAAACGGATACTTAGAAATGTCACCTTCCGTAAAGGATAAATGCAAGGAGATGTTCCTTAATGATCTCTCCAAAAGTAAAAATCACAATGATGTTTTGTCCGCAAGTTTTGACCTCGAGAAGGTGCTAAACACTCCCCACGGTGATGAATCCGTAAATTTATATTATAGTCGAAAATATGCATAGATACTATAATGAAAGTAGTCCACAAAAGTGGAACAAATAATGGATACTGCTTGTTTTGGGGCAAAACTGATGGTAAGCGTGGCAGTAATGAGATCTCCGCAATCATGCACAAATTTTTAGACAGGATTGACAAAGCGGGGAAAAACCAAGGATTTATTATACTGTGATTGGTCAGAATAAGAACCGGGCAACACTGGCTATGCTATCTTATTTTATGAAAAATTCAACTTTCATTGAATTGATAGAAATACATTTTCTATTACCAGGTCGTACTACAATGCCGGTCGATTCCATTCATGCGACAATAATTGAGTCAATTATATTCAAAGTAGTTTGGGCGCTATCAGAATGACCCACCATCATTTCCAACGCTAGGTCATCATGTCATATGCAGAATTCTGTAACTGGAAATCTTTCGCTGCTACTTGTATTCTTTCAAAGTTCAAAATTAAATTTTGTGAATTACGAAAGGCATAATTTAAAAAACTTACCAAATATTGTACATACTCTGGTGACAGTAGGACTAAACTGTTAGACTATCTTATTTTATGAAAAATTCAACTTTCATTGAATTAATAGAAATACATTTTCTATCACCAGGTCGTACTACGATGCCGGTCGATTCCATTCATTCGACAATAATTGAGTCATTTATATTCAGAGTAGTTTGGGCGCTATCAGAATGACTCACCATCATTTCTAACGCTAGGTCATCATGTCATATGCAGAATTTCGTAACTGGAAATCTTTCGCTGCTACTTGTATTCCTTCAAAGTTCAAAATTAAATTTTGTGAATTACGAAAGGCATAATTTAAAAAACTTACCAAATATTGTACATACTCTGGTGACAGTAGGACTAAACTGTTAGACTATCTTATTTTATGAAAAATTCAACTTTCATTGAATTAATAGAAATACATTTTCTATCACCAGGTCGTACTACGATGCCGGTCGATTCCATTCATTCGACAATAATTGAGTCATTTATATTCAGAGTAGTTTGGGCGCTATCAGAATGACTCACCATCATTTCTAACGCTAGGTCATCATGTCATATGCAGAATTTCGTAACTGGAAATCTTTCGCTGCTACTTGTATTCCTTCAAAGTTCAAAATTAAATTTTGTGAATTACGAAAGGCATAATTTAAAAAACTTACCAAATATTGTACATACTCTGGTGACAGTAGGACTAAACTGTTAGACCTAGAAAATGTCATCAGATTCCGATCAAGTGCCGTGATACTTTAAGCACAGCCACCCTTGCTGTATAGTGCTAAATCACCAATATCGGAGATCGAGTATAACGATCTTAAAAGTCTCTGTGTTAAAGGTAATATCCCTCAGAGAATGACGGATAAGCTTATGAAACTGCCACGTGGATTATCAGTGGAAGGTACTTTACCGGAATCCGAGCAGACAGATGTGAATGAGGATAATACAGCGATTACTGCTTGAAAATGTGGGACAACATTTTTTTTGTAAATCTGAATAGTTAATTACAATTTTATTTTATCATAACTAGTAGGTCCCTATATTTAATTATGTACGAGTAGATACGTACCTATTTCATTTTGAAAAATAACAGTACCTAATAATAATATAAGCGAAACCTTAAAAATACCTATCATTTATTTTTATTTTACCTATATGTGGTTAAGTACCTACAAGCAAAAATATTAATTTAAAAAGCCCAAGTATTTTTAATCTATTTAACAAAGCCCCCTTAGCCCCCTTTCGTAAAATAAATGGGTACTTATGTTATTTATTATAATACTTAATTATTAATGCCCTGTCATGATAATTAGCATCAAATTTATTTAAATAAAAACAACTATGCCAAATAGCGTAAGCGACGTGTCTGGAAAGAGTATCGCGTCATAGACATAGGCAAAACATCATTACCGCCACTATCTTGAAAACTAAAAGCACTAATGCAATTGTATTATAATTTCAGTATAGGCAGTAACCAATTATTATTAACCACATTAACAGAATTCATTTTTGGAACTAATTACGGAAGTAATTTAATAAAAACCTTCTTTAAAATTTTAAATTGTCGCTTACGGTGTTCTGCCGATTATGGCTCGATATATTCAAATGGTAATGAAAGACGAATGCATTTATCTCAATGGCTGGATCGATTGCCAAAACTGCCTTCTCATTATTGTCGGAAAGAAAGCAGCAAAATGTATTAAGAAGGCAACCTCAAATCTTTATGTGAAGTGAGTCGTGTAGTTCCTATATATGATAAGTCCACTTTGATAAAATGTTGGCAAACTAAATATTTTCATTTAATACTACTTCTTCTTATGAAAACCTATGATTGAATTTATTTTATGGTGGTTTGTTGTTTTTATACAAATATTCACAATAAAATTAATCATTTTCGTAGCAATAAAGGGGATATTAACAAAACAGTGATGGACTTATCGGCATTTGAAATTATCTGTCAAATTTATCGTATTTAGGAACCCAGTAGGTGTGACTTATCGGTCTTTGTTTCTCAACACTAGCGAAAAGTGGTTGGCAAGTATAGGGTAAATAAAAAACAATTATTATTTCAATAAATACAAAAATAATTTGTTAGAATGGTTTCAATCATTGGTGATGTGAGAATTATTGTCAGTAAAATAAAAATTGTATTTTTTTAAATTTATTTATTATCATAAAACGTAATACATTAGAACGAATCGAACATAAGTTTTGTCTTCTCTTCATCTAATAAACAAGTGATTATTAAAATTAAATCAAAAATATATTAACATGGTTAGGTAACTTTAATGTAACTTTTTTAGGTAGGTAAGTAGAAAAGATACACAAATGTAAAAAAAAGTTAATTACCGTCTTCGCTCCTAAGCAGAGCATATGAACCTCCACAGAGTGAAGGTTATATTAACAGACCCTTTTATTCGAGGAATAGTTATTAGCCATTCGCCCAACCCATTGGGACATTGCACTGGATCAAGCATACATTGAAAAAACAACATACACTTTTACACAAATGTACCTATTATGTATAAAATAATGACATTTATTTACGATCAATAATCTGATCACAATATGTTTTTTTAAATAAACGTAGGCCGAGTAATTTTTAACAGAAATTTTTTTTATAAAATAAACCTTATTAAAAAACTATTATTTAAAACGAGGGAAGTTTACAATCACACAGATTTTATTTTGTTCAGGTAGAACCATTACAAAAAAGTACGGAAATAACTAAAATGAAAACAATTGTTTAATTCGAGAGAAATTCTCAATCACCCAGTATTTCCCAACATTTAATGCAAAATAGTCGTATTTAAAATACCTTTCTCGATGATCCACGTTCTTTTTCCATAATTCCTAATTGATGACTCGTTTACTTGATGTATTTCCTTCCACTTTAGCAACATTCTGAGTAAGATCAGACATTATTTTGTTGTATTTCTACTAAAAACTTGGGACACTTTTGATAACGTGAACTGCTACAACGGCCATGTTTATTTTTGCAAATGCTCGATGATAATTGGCTGTCTACAAGGTCGCATGGACTCATCGGTCTTTGGAACAAACCGCACCGTGGACTTATCGCCGATAGGAATTCATCGTGATTTTGAAACTCTCTTTTCATCTGAATTTATCGCCGTTAAGAACTGATCAACATTTTATTATTGTGGAGCGCTGCCAGTAGAAAAAAATGTCATCATTATGACTAAAAGTGGATTTATCGTATATAGGAACTATACGACTCAAGTATATAATCTTTAGTGCTTTGAAGAAAATACTAAACCTGTAAGTGTTTCACTATTTAACAAAATATTTCATGACAATAACATTTCCATACTTATTCCACGAAAGGATCACTGTGACTTATGCTTTTCACATAAAGTTAGACAGGCCGATGAAAATGTTTACAGAACTCATATAATTGACTAGGATAGAGCTTGATCAGAGAAAGATTCTGACAAAAAAAGTGCATTAGATGATAATAGCATTGTTCTGACTATGGACATGCAAGCTGTGCATTTATGACCAAAATTACAACCAAGTCCATTATATTATTCAATGTGATTAAAATGTCACAATTTTACCATCATTAATTTGGCAACAGCTCAGTGCTCTAACTATTGTTTGGATGAAGGTGAAGGTGATGTAACAGCTCCATGTTTTGTCTCCATTATAATTTTATACTTCAAATCACACTGTATTGAGCAGAAGTTACCGATAATAATATATTCTGATGGCTGCGGTCAATGACATTAATATGGACGAAGCATCTAGAAAATAAAATGACACTCACTTTGTGTCGGGTCTGCCGGATGGCGAAATTCATATTTTAATATCGGTATCCTACGCTCAAATGAACATTCTGCTTGCAAGCGGTCTGGCGACACCGCTGGGTCTGCCCATACAAAATTTCTGACTGTCAGGTTTCGACTCCACCGTTATTATTGTGTTACAAAATGCCAATGTGCCTAGTTAAAAATTGTAAAAAAAATCTACTAAACACTCCAAGAAAGATGGGATATCACTTTTCATGTGTTAGTATTATTTATTATTTATAAAATGCCATTTTAAGATAATGTTTATTCGATGCAATTGAATGACAGAAACCATTGGACAGTCGCCTTTGATGCGCTGGGCTCACTTGCGTCTAATCTCCGAGAAGTCGTAAGTAACCGAGAATCTGTTTCTAACGCCATGAGTCATGACACTAATACGCCATTACAATAAAGGTTATATTACTATAAATTCTCGAAGCTTGTATCGCATAATGGAAATGGATATGTCATATGGTCACGTGACATCTACCTATACATCTGTGAATGACTTTCATGCACAATTTCTCGTGCGCGCCGGTATGAAGTGAGTTGTCCATTTAATATGTCATTGGCTGCGGTTATCAGAATCGCAATTCTGTTCTGTCGAACGCTCTGCTGAATTTTGCTGTGCAAAACCATATAAAAATTGAACAAAAACTTTTGATCAAAGGTCACACGCAGATGGAATGTGACAATGCTCACAGCACAATTGAAAGGAAAATAAAAAACAAAGAAGTTTACTTGCCTTCAGACTATGTCAGGTTTACAAAAGAAGTTAAGAGTGCATGCTTTTTCTTATGATTCCATTGCTAATACAAAATGATTTCTTTTACAATCATGCTGATAATAAACTTCAATTTTATGATTCAATTCGACCTGACCGATTTAAAAATGAATCAGAAGTCAAAGACCTATTATACCTAAGAGAGCACTACTTAAGAAAAGATATTGTCCAAGTTATGGTTATGCCACTTTACCAAGGAGACCAAAGCACAATCGATTTTATCTGGAAAGAAAGGTACCAAAACTATACAATGAAAAAATTGAAATTGCATTATCCAAATATAATGATTTACAGAAACCCATCACAGCACCTTACAACAAAGAAAGAAAAGTGCCATTTAAAATTACACGAAGACAGAATGATTATAATATTATTAAATTCTTTGTACCATACTGACATCTGCAACAGCATGTATCTGCATTTTTAATTATAACAATAACCAATATCTACATTTTCATATTTGCAATTACACATAAAGAGTCAGAATTGTATAAAAATATTTTATAAACAAATCTTCCAAAGAAAGAAACAAGTTTTATAATTTTTTAGAACACTCGTTTTTTGTCTCCTGTAAAATTTGCAAAATTGAAGATAAGTGTTCTTGCTGTATTGGCGATGAATTGTTGCCAATTCTTTGAATTGACTTTATTCTCAGAAAAGACTATTTCACACATGATCTCATCACAAAAACACATTATGGATGTACATTATTAAGTCATGTGTATTCAACCAATTTCGTAATTTTATAAATAAATTTTTGAAATATTATTCTGTAAAGCGCTGGTAGCCGCATGCGGCCAGGGCCACACATGAGAACCACTGGTATAGAGACATCCGGCGGTGCAATACAGTTTGGACTACGTTTACTTTCAAGTTTATGGAATCCTGTATACCGGGCATGTCTAACTTTTAAAAAGCTGTGACCTACTATCCAATATCAAAACTAGCTGTGATCTATGTCAAATTGGGATTTTTTTATCTAGACAAACTCCTAAAATGATTCATCTGGCGCGGGTGCGGGTTTTCAGAAATATTACATTTTTTCGCAGTTCATTTTCAAGAGATACCTAGTTAGCTTAATGATTAATGTTCATTTTATAACATATCAATTAATTATAGTGACTGCAATTTCATAATGTCCACATCGGATTGAATGGAAATGACATGTACAGCTAACTTTAGTTCATAGCGACCCGGCAAGTGCGAATTCGATATATTGTGATTGATTTTTAATAAAAAAAAATTTACCCCACACTGGGATAGTAAGTGCCAGGAATCGTCATAATGAGTTGAATCACATACGTACAATCAGATTATTTGAAAGTTATCGACAAATTTTATATAATAAGTGCAGACAGGCCTAGCTAGGTAAACCATGTATATACATAAATAAATTCTTTTTTACCACACAGAATAGAATTAATGTTGTTTTTTCGGTTTATTGCAAAGTTATACATAATATTACTTTTATTTTTATTTTTTTATGATTTTATCGAGGCTTTGACTACGACTCGCTGTCATATCGCCTCTTCTCATCTAGAAGAGGATCCGCCGATCAGGCCCTCACTCCATTTCTGTTAAAGAACATAAGGATTTTGCCAAGCTCTGCCGTCCTATCCACCGCCAGGACACCTTTTAATTCGTCGACATTCTGAAAGACATCCGCAATTCACAGCTGTACTCTTTGTCGTTCATATTTAGAGCATTTTACTGCTATTTGTACAATGTCTTCCAAAACATCACATTCATCGCAGAGCTGCAAATCGCTTCTTCCCATGAGGACATCAAATCTTATACCCATTGTGTGTCCTGCTTTTAGCCTCAGTATCAGCTTAAGCTCATTTCTCTTCAAAGGAGACTACATTATTTAGTTATGTTGTTGAGTTTATTAAAAAAGTGTTTTTTATACAGTCAAACTTGTTTATTACGAGGAAGATGGGACCGACAAAATTTGCTCGTTATAAGCATTACTCATTATATCATTGTATAACATTTTTTGTGCCATGTTCTATTTAAGCATAGAATATAAAAAATCTGAAAACCATCGTAAAAATCCCCGCCAGTCGCGGTGTTAGCACTAAATGAGTTAACTAGTGTCATAAACGTAATCAGATCCCGGTGGCATCGGTCTAATTAACTGCCCTGTCGGATTTTATTGCTTACGGTCGAAAATTTTGTTTTTAAATGATTGACACACAGTTTTGCTCGGTATACCCGAGAAGAAGCTCGTTATAAAAGTGAATAAATATATGGAGAAAATCGTAAACTAAAATGTCAACGAATGTTTCCTCATTACATCCGAGATCTCGCTATTTCCATGATCGTAATAACCGAGTACGACTGTATTTCAAATTGACTATGTACATATACTATATATATGACTATTTATATAATACATTGAGCATGTGGTTAACATCCATTCCTTGTAAAAACAAAAATCTGTTTTTAGGATCAAACATTGTAAAAATAAAATATATGGGGAGGGGAGACCGAGGACAATTGAAACACTATGGGTTTTAGAATTTTTTTCTCCTTACATATTTCAAACTTCAATAATTTTAAGTAAGATATTGATGTCACACAAAGAGATTGGACTCCTCCCACAGAGGTAGCACACAAATGTCAGTGTGTACTCGTTTTGTGAGAGAAAATTCTATTTCTCTGAAATTAGGTACACTTTGCTGCAAATGGGCCATACTCGGACATAAAAACGCCCCACTGAGTATTTTTTTTTATCAACACAAGCTTACAACCAATTGATGATAAACGTATTTTCATTATAAAAGTTCCCGCAATAAAAACTTTATTAGGATTCAGGGTAAGAAAGAATATTGCAAATGTAAGTAAGTATTTTATTTTTAATAACACAAAAAACACAATGTTTTGAAAAATTAAACACAAATCAGTTAATAGCTTCGTTTAGAGTTCGTTTTTGACATAGTGTGTATAAAATTATTTGTTTATATAAACCTATTAGACACAAAATATAGGTAGGTATGTTGAAAATTTGTTATATAGTTAATTACAATATTTTATCTATTTAACATAATATTATCAGTGAAGCCCTGCATATATAATATGGATTCATACAAAAAAATCCATTATTTAAAACGAAAATGTTTTTATTTGAAATATAATGTATGAAAGTCAATGTTGAGAAAATAATATTTTGAAAAGCTATTGATTCCTAAGTATAATTAATCTATTAAAATATTGTGTAATATGGTTGATTGTTTCTCTGCATTTTTTGCTAAATGATATTTCTAAATATTTTTTTGAAACTAGTTTCATTAAATTTGTAATGTGGTTTGTTAATGGCGAAGTATCATACATGTGATTATCTAATTCTCTAAAAATACAGTTGCTATTAACAAAATAGTTTAAAAGTTTATTATTTAAATATTCTAAATTAAATTTTGGATGCACACGAATGCCTCCGCTTTGGTGCAGGGCAAAATATATTTAACTCTGAAAACTATTATAAATTTATCTAAATAATGTATGTCATTAACTAGTAAGTACTAATATTTTTTACTTTGAAAAACAAATCTTATATTTTGGGATCAAAATAATATTACGAGTGCGGCCCTGGCACATGACATTGGAGAGTAAACATTTTGACGTTTGACATAATTGTTATTGTAAATGATGTTTTAGGAAAAACTATCAATGTATAATTAATAATATGCATATATTGTTCCGAAATTCTGTTACTCCTTTGTATTCTTCCATTAAAAACATTTTTTTAGCCGAATAACATCTGAAATCTTTGTAAAATACAATAACAATATCCGCCATGTTTTTTTACAACACAAAAGCAAACGATAGTGAAGTAGCAGCTTACAGTAATGCCAACAGACTTTTTTTTCTGTTTGGTATTGCTTCATACGTCTTCGTACGAAAATGACGACATGTTCACTCTCCACAGTCTAAACTCTTTGATGTCACATCCATTCTAGTTTCTGTGTTTATTTTTATATATGGTCTACAACCAAGCATCAAAGAGATATTACAAAAACAATGAAGATTGGGAACGTGTTTCAATTGTCCCCGTGCCTGGGACAATAATTGAAACATACTGGGGATGATTGAAACAGTACTTAGATTCTATGGCGTCTTTAGTGCTTGCTAATAATAAGAAAACAGATTTATTTAATTAGATTTTGCTGTAAATTAAAGTAAACATTGAAAAAATTAAAAAAATATTGTAACAACACAATGAGTAATACATATTAAAGTAAGTAGCTAGTTGGTAAGTAACAGTAACGAGGCTAAAAAGTAATAGTAAAGTATAAGTAGCAGTAAAAAATTATTCTGATAAGCAATTGTGACATGTATAGTTAAATCTTTGTTGAGTGCATGCCTCGTGTGACCAACCATGACATCGATGCACTGGACCCATCCTTCCCAGGTTGACTGGCACTGAATGATTCTAAGTAAACCAAAAATACGCAATCCTCTTTTTCGCTGTCACTTTTAACTGTCATTTTTTTGTTTTTGTGGCATTCTAAAATAAAATAAATACATACAGTATTAAAATTTAAATAAACAATAATAAAAATATGCACCGCGGGGACAATAGAAACATGTTTCTAATATCCCCACCTTAGATTGTTTCTTTTGTCCCTTTTTTTTTTTTTTTAACAGTGTGTCTGGCTTCGTACGGTTATCGATACCAATCAGTTATCTCTTTCGGCTTTTATAAAATTACCTTGATTGCACAATTCTGTGATTAAGTGTAATTATTTCGGTACTTAAGTGTATAAATAATATTTAAGACCCATAAAAATCCCTTTCATAATCAATTTTCAATAATATAATTTCAGAATTCACAGATTCTTTATATATAGGTGTACATATTATACATAATATATAATATATAATGAGTTCTCGACTTTCAACCATTCGCTCTTACGATAAACAAAAAAAATCGTAAAAAATTTTAATTAAATAAAATGCATGCATTCTTCTTCACTGCCCAAGTGTCACTATGGCAAACATCAGATGTATCTAATAATTATTGTAACCGATAACAAATATAACCTCCAATGATAACAAAGTTTGTTGGCTACATTGACTTGTTGGTTACCTGAAAATATTAAGATTTCATCAAAACATTCAATGAAACGTTGAAGTACTTCGGTTCACCAATTGTGAAAATGTCTGCCAGAATTGCTACTTCTAGCTCCACCAAGTATTTGTTTCCAATTTGGTGCAGACATTTTTGTGGGTAACAATGAAATTGTTCATTACTGTATTACTTAGATTGGTTCTTTGTGCACAAATTGCCACCAAAATTACACCGATCAGATGGCACCCTCTCGCTAGATTGTAAATTGATCAAAATTAGAGATTTGCAGTGCGATTTACTCCGCCGCCGGATGAGCTTAATGTCATAATATTATGTGTGTCGCATAAAGCCAAAGGACCTACCTATGTGATTATATTTAACTTAAACGTAATGCTTATTCTTGAAGAATATTTATTTGCCTGTTATTTTTTATACAATGCGATTCGTCATTTTGCATGAATTTCGTCAATCGGCACATCGATTGGTAATTATTATTGGTATAAATAATATTAAAAACCGAAGAAAATACGCACACATGGCTATGTCGTCATTATTTTTTAATACCAGATATATTTATTCGTAAACTTTTTTGTAAAAAAAATATATTTTAAATTAGCTTAGGTAAGTATTTTTTCTCCTTCAAAATAAAATATTTGCCTGCCATAGGTTCACCATCACCGGGATATTGTGAGCGATTATCAGATTCATCGTAGTATTCATGTATCACTTCTCCCATTTCATCACTCGAATCGATTGAAATTTAATATCTATTTTAAAAACCTAAAAAATATGTAACTATGTAATCTACCTTTATTTCATTATATTATTATTACGGCCAATAGAATTTAATGCTCCTATTATAGTCAAGTGGAAAAACTTAACCTTTGAATTGTACAGATTGAGATTGCTTCTACTGTGCACTAATTAATTTAAAAAAGTATTACATGTGCATGGATTTACTGCTCGTAAACTCACATTTGAAAGTTATAGAAGAGTTTTTTGAAACAGCCTACTTCAGTTATTTATTATTTATATGGACAAGTGTATGCACCATTTTTTTCATCAATAATCCTACTAAAATATGATGCATCCATTTATCCAATAAGATAATAAATAATTTCAGTAAGTTGTTTCAAAAAACTCTCTCAAAATTTTCAAATGTAAGTTAGAATAGTTCTGCATTCAGCTGACGTGCTGACTACATATTATTATCGCGGCCATAACAAGAAAATGCATGTGTTAACATGTACTATCGTGTAAATAGCAAGATTGCATACATGTATCAAAAATGTTCAGCAGCTTCTGAATATTCACGCGACGTTTGGAACTTATGCGGTATCTGCATCTGTGCATTAAAACGAAAAAATACAAACTACTCAAAGCATTTTGACTTTTCCAATTTTTCACAACCAGTCAAATACCATCATAAAATGACAAAAACGCGTCTCACTCACGCTTAAAGAATGAGATTGGCGAGACAGCATTTTTATGTGTGAACAGTTATTATCACGATAGTTGAATTTACACACTATTGGTGCCAGTAAATTGTTACTGTTATTATTTCCGACTGGTCTTACATGAAGCCTATTGCATCGTTTTCTCTCGCTGGGCGTCGCTCTGACTACTATTATATAATATAATATCTTCTGTCAAAACCATCAAATTTCGGCTTATGCGGTATGCTTGTGATAATGAATTTTCTCTCGAGCCTCCAAAACTACAAACTCTTTGTGTCGATCAATTCACTTAGTCAAATAATTTTGTAAATTATAATATATCTACGGTCAATTGAATGTTTTCCAATATTTTATTTAACAACTTGATTATTCAAAACAATCAATCGACAAAAAGCAATACAAGATATTATATTGCGAACTCATATAAGTATTTAAAAGTGCGTCAGTAAAATATCATCGGCGCTCACGCACTGAATAGCAACACAGAAAATATGAAACCTCTGTAATGTGTGTTTTTTGCTTATCCGAGAAACACTCCAAAAAAATATTTTTTTTATTTGGATAGAATGAAAATTTTGGCCAAGAATCAACAGATGTCACAAGAAGAATGATTTTAGAATAAAAATGTATATGTAATTACCTGGCAAATGAAATTCAAAACAAATTTCCTACAAAATAACTCCTCGTGCGTACAAGTTGAACAAAGTCAGTTTCTGCGTTCATTGGGTAAAGTGTCTCATATGTTTATTTATACACTGTAGTCTTTTTTTCAGACCTGTCTTGCTCAGATTTGTTTAATTTAATTTTATTCATTTAACCTAGCTTAAATACTTTACTAGTGTTTGCTTACCCGAGCTCATAGGATGAGGCGTAGAATAATCGGCCATCGTTCTGGCTGAAAGGAGTATTCAGCATGGTGTAATGAGACCTATCTGACGCACATTATTCCACCCTCAACGCTTGTTATTGAGTGTGTTCGATTTCTTTTTCAGGACACCTTGACTGAGGATCGCAGTGCTGACGATCTAGATGTCTCGATTGAGCCTTCTCACCGCCGAATCTTACTATCTATTGTATCTGAAGATGGCGATGGCCTTCTCCATAGTTCAGCTCCACCCCTCACGTATGACACTTAGCGATATGCAGGGATTTGGGAAAGTGAAAGACATAAAGGTACTTATACAAGGAATAACATAATTAGAATTTTAAAATCATGGAAATATTACTTCATTACATATATTCAAATTTTTTTTTTTTTTTTACATATAGTGAACTTTACAAATTATAAATTTAAGACGTTCACATGACATTTAAAAACAAAGAAATGGTATTAAAACAGTATACAGAAGAAAGAACTATATGCAGTAGGTATTATAAAAACAGTATAAATCAACACTGTTTGTGTGTCGGAATATATCAACATCCAAAGCGATACGATTGAACAGAGTTAATTCTCTCCCAATTGGCATCACCCAATGGTATGTTAGTTTTGCACCTTGGGAGAACAACCAACTGATGCTCCCTATTTCTAAGATATCAAGGACACACAGGTCAATACTACCAGGAATGGCAGAGTTCTCATTTACGCCGGTTTAAGTCGCAAAAAATATGTGGCCAAATAAACATATCTTCTAGTGCTTAAACTAAAGTGTGTAAGCATATCTAAGAGAAAGCCAGTTGGATAAAGCCACGGATAGTATCCATATTACCCTAAATAAAGGAGTGTCAAAAATTTCTTTTGAACTTACTCTACCATCAGGTCGTATTTCAACTGATGCGGGGCCCAAAAAATCGGCTCACTCTCAAGCTGGCTACTAACTAAAGAATTATAAAAGATTTTTAATACAGTAACATCCGAAAAAACCCGGGAAGTACATAAGACAAAGCCCAACATTTTGTAGCAGCTTTTTACAAATTATATCCGTATGGCCACTAAATGACAGCTTACCTTCAAACGTAATACCAAAATCCCATACAGATGGTATTTGCGAAAGACTTCTGCCATGCAACGGATATTGAAAAAATAATACTCGCGAGGTTCTAGTACAGGGGTCGGCAACGCGGCGCCAGTGCGCCCTCGGAGAATAATTGATGCGCCCTCAAGATCATCTAATAAAAAAATCATTATCACATTTCCCAAATCTTAAACAATTATTGAAAATTTGAGAGAAGAAAACTCTACTTGTACGTTATATAGGTATAAAGATTATGAATATTCTCATAGAAGAATTTTCTTTTAGATTTGAGGAATTTGTGTTATTAGAACCGTTGGTGAGATCTTGATACTGTGCTATGTGCATATTCTTGCGAGTGTCTGTTTTCTAACATGATACCTATACTTAAAATCAAAATATCGATCAAGACTCACAGACCCTCACTTGGATAATTGCTTAAGGACAGGTAATTCTAATTATGTAGGTACGTGACTATAATAATAAGTTAGCTGAAGATTTACAGTGCCAAGTGTCCATTAAATTTTTTTTCATAGCATGTAATCGTATATAAATATAAATGTTTGTACATTTAAATATAACACCCGTTTTAGAATATTAAAAATTTATTATATATTATAATTTATTATAAAATTAAAAATTATAATAATGTTGAAAATTTGAATCGAGGTTTATTGTTTAACTGTTTTAGTACCTATTTGTATTTTTTATTTCAAAGCTTGAAATATTAGTTATGTATTTTTGTCTTGATTTATGTCGATAATGTTCTCTCTTCTTATCTTCTCTTCTTTCTTTCGTGATCTTCTCATTAACAGCGCTCGAAATGGAAAAGTTTACGAACCGGAGCGCTCGACAAATTTTCTGAAGATATTTACATAGTCATCAAATCGTATGTGTATTTTATGGAAATAAGTGTGCCAGATTTTCTATTCTATGGCCTATCTAGCTCAGACGAGACGGAGCGATAATTTTACAAATTTCACGAGCCGGAACGGCGCTCCGGTGCATTCCGTTCCATTTCGAGCCCTGCTCATTAATATTAATCGATTGATTAATATTATGGTGTATCATTTATAGAACTACATACATATTATTAATAATGCACATTTCTGAGATTTTCGGGATTAAACCAAGATTTTAAGTTCGATTGGGATTTTTAATAGTTCTCAGCTTTAAAAAAAGTATATGTATATATTATGCGTCCCCGGCTATGTTCAAAATTTGTATTGCGCCCTTCGTGGCAATAAGGTTGCCGTCCCCTGCTCTAGTAAATGATTAAATATTGCATTTTTCAATATTGAAGTCCAGTTTGTTGCGCCTGCCTCAATCTAATAATTTAATATTATATTATCTATATCAAGTTGGCGTTGATAACAATCGTCCAAGGTGACAACTTCCATGAAGAGTTTCATGTCATCAGCTATACCTGTACTCCAAGAAGTCCATAAATCATGAAGAACAAATCACTGTAGTTGAATATCAAATATTTTAGTACATATTAAGATATAATTCGGACGCAATTTATGATTCATTACATATTCTTTTTAATAATACATCGAGGGATATTAATTCAACAAACACAGCCGAATCGATGTTTATCCAAAATAACATTTTGGTACATTAGTCATTACCAATTAATGTAATCCAGGCGGGAGCCATTGACATGTGCCGCTCAATTACTCAAAATTGTATACACCGGACAGGCTATACTGCCCCCATAAGCAAAAAGGCAGCTATTTGCCCAAGTCACATTTTGAGATAATGACACATTTACGTTTTTTCATAATACATTTTTAAATAATGTCGATGAATCATATATATTATGATAAAAGCAAAAACCAGTATATTTTCAATCGATGCTGTGTTTTTGCTTATGAAACTCGTTATAATGTCTTTTTGTTTAGAATAACTACCGTTTTTGTGATAAAAAAAAATTACTTTTCATTTTGATTTGATTTTTGCACATTTATTGAACTTAATTAATTTTGAGTATTCATTTTAACTTAATAAAAAACTGAATTTAATCAGCTAATAAGTTAACACAAGATTTATTGATTCTGAGGCGGTACGGAGTTCGCCGGGTCAACTAGTAATAATATATAAACTAATCCTTATAAAACTATTTACATATATCCTAGGTATACCCTAGTACAGGGTTTCCCAAACTTTTTCTGTAATGGAACACTTCGCAAACCCGGAAATTTTAACGGAACACTTAGCTTATATGATATAAACATAAAAATATGAATAAATAAAGCACTTAGGTAATGACGTTGATAATTTTGAGTGCTTGAATTGCATCTTCTTGATATCAGGCGCAATATTGGTAAGTTGTATTCTAATATCTGGTGTGGCGTCGAGCCTGTTCCTGCACTTTGACTTTGCTGCAGCATAAATAGAAAATCCCGCTTCGGATAAATAGGTAGTAGAAAACGGAAGTAAAACAATCATGCCCCCCACTTCCTGAAGTGGGCCCTCAGGCTAGGATCTTTGGTGGGCCCCCTACCTATCTCTAATGTATAAGGCAGTGTGATAATTCACATTAACATTTTTCAAATTTTGTTACAGCTCAAATTAAGGGCCCTTATTTAGTGTATTATTAACTATTTTTTTCTATTTTTAATACATCTACTTTCATCATGGAGTTGTCGAGTATCAATACACAACAATCAAAAATTACATCGTTCAATTATATAATTTAAAATTAACAAATTTTATAGTCATGGTGTATAATAGCGCCGCAGGCAAAGCAAATTTGTAATGTGTGTTTATCTTACTTATTTAATAACCCGTCACGCCAGGCCCACCCAGACCCCGTGCCCCCAGGCCAAAGCCCTGGGGGCCATGAAAACAATAATAGCTTGTTTTGAAAAATTGGGGTACTCTTCTGACAAACTCGTCCAGAAATCATTTCAAGGCTGATCTTCAAATCAAAGCCACTAATTAAATCAATAAGATTTTCATAGTCACTTGCGCTTAAGCCTACTGGTTTAACTGTCACAGAAAATGGATTCCGAACCCAGGAATCGTCCTTACTAGTTTTCAGAAAATATTGCAAAAGTGTATAAATCCTTTCCAAATTGTCGCGGAACACCTATTCAGGTTCGGCGGAACACTGGTGTTCCGCGGAACATAGTTTGGGATACCCTGCCCTAGTACATAAAATATCTCCTCCAGTCCCCTGGACATCTCAAGAGTACCCAAAACAGTAACTGCATTAGCTCTTTAAATTTATAATATGCATATTCGCTGTTTCAGATACTCAGTTGAACACCACTCACCTATCTTCTCAATCGAGCGACGACCAAGCTCAGCCACTGTCTTCCAAGCGGATGGTCCCCTGGCTTCAAATGTCCCGAAACCCAGGAGACAGACGATATAATTTGGTGACAGACAGTCATATTATTTGGCTTTGTCAGACTCAGCTAAAAGAGTTGCTGAACCTGACGATTCAACTGATTATTAGGTGAGATGTCGCAAATGTATCCACCACAGTGGCATCCCAAACCGTACATTTCCCTTCCCTCCATGAAATCAACGTGATACCATCAGGCCTGCGCCTTGCTTCACCGTTCCTGCACTGCAGGCTACTGTACAACAAGATCTTGGCTACATGTTAAAACTGCGAACTAGCAAGCTCCTCCCATTTTTAACTGCATTTCGATTGAAGCGCCTTCCGGTTAGCGACGAGTTGTCCATGTGTTAAAACTGTGAACTAACAAACTCCTCCTACTTTTAACCGCACTAGCGACTTCCGGTTATTGCCTAGATCTTCTTGTCGGACAGTATGTGATGACACACTTGTAATGACTAATTGTTGCCGTAGCATTATTTTCGAGTATGCATTACATCATTGTTGATTCTGACTTATTAAAAAACAAAGAAACAAAAATTAAAAAAATTATATTGTGTGCATGGAAATTATCAAAACACTTATCAAAAGACAAATATTTATCATAAAAACTTAATTGTTATTTTTAAAGTCTACATTAGATATCTAACACGATACTAGCTTGTCTTGCCGGATCGGTGTAATTTCAATAAGTTTTGTTATATGAATAACAACTATAACTAGAAGTGTGGCGGTGTTGATAACTTATAGTTCGTAATACACTGACAATACTCACCACGCTACACTAGCACCGAGGTCACGCCTCAAGTTATAGTTGTCGGTCTATACTCTATATCTACTAATTAATTTGTATCTTTCATTAGGAATACTTATGGACAGTGGAATATGGAGGTGAATTCTGCCGAGAATGAATTAACGAAAAAGCAAGAGCAGGTCCAGCGTTCGTGAGCTACATATATTCGCAACAACTCTTATCAGTATTCTTGCGCCTACACCGTATTTTTCGGAATTTTACCAGCATTTCGCACGGGGACATTCTGCTATTTGGTCAGCTCAAAGTCAGGGCCGCGCTAACGCTGGCTGCCGCCCAGGTGCCACCCCATATTTTCCACCTCCCATAAAATAATATAAAATGAGTAAATATAAAAACATTGTTGAAATAAATACTTTATTTTCTTAAAAATATTCATATTGAACGACAAAAATCAACAACAGTAAACATGATTAGAAGAGACTTTTTGTATTGACTAAATATATTCGAATAGATGCAAATTTATAATATTACCCAATGACTTATATTATGTATGACATTAAAAACCAATGCATATTATGACAAAATAATACAATAAATAAATTGAAACCTTCAATTTATTTTATTTATTGTATGTAATTAAATTCCTTGAATTATATAGTTCTGCCCAAAATTGATATCTGAATGATTTTCATATTTGAAAGAGATTAAATTAAGTAGGTACTTAAAGTAAGTAAAAAAAAGTAGTGAAAGAGATTAAATTAAGTAGGTACTTAGGTATTAAAATGAACATGCAAGAATTTAAATGTCAGCAATCAAATTTTTCATATGTCTGATGTCTGTTTTTAATGCTAATATAACTTTTAAAGAACTAAATGAACCAATTAAATATTAAGTAATTTATTCTTTCATTATTGATCATTACAAATAAAAACATTAAAATAAAATAATTTACTTTTATACAAAATAAAAGTTTCTCGCATTTTTATTACTTGTTTAAAACCAGTGGCGGCTCGTGGATAAGATATCTGGGGGTGCTGCGGTTGATTAAAAATAAAAAAAATGTTTATTTGGTTTATATTTTACTACCAACATCATAATTAATTATAAATTATTAATTATATTAATAAGTAATTAAAATAGAGAACTTTGCATAAATTGCTTGCAGAAATAAATTTTAACAATGTTAATAGATCATTAAAGCTATATTTCTTTCCTCTGCTGGCGCGCGTGTGCTAACATACAAACACAGAAACGCGGGATACACTGTCTGGCCTGCAGTACCGATCAAGATCCCAGCTGCGTTGCCCCGCTCCCCGCACCCCTTCTGTGCCCATTCGAGCATATTCGTTTGAAAACGGTACTGCAATACCGCAGTGTATGATAATTATTGGATATATCGGTGCGCGGGCGAGCTTAATTCACGCTTAAATAAAATTGATATTTTCATATAATATCTATACATAAATTTATGTATATTATAATATTCGATTTTTCTCAATTTGCTTGGGGGTGCTGCAGTTCCGAGTGCATATGGACGAGCCACCACTTTTTATAACATCATAAATTATATCTAAAGTCAGATTAAATTTTATTTTATTTTCATTACTAATTTATGTGTCCATGTGTTCCGGATGGCAGAATTACAAATACTATCAATAGAGTGTATACGGCGGAGCTACAGATTGCTAGGTAAGACAACTCTTAATGCGTTATACCGGCTTAATAGGTATATTAAGTATGTCAAAAGAATATCAATTTCACCATACAAATATTCTTTTTGAGCATTATGTGATAAACTAACTAGGTATTTCTTTTTTTATTCAACGAATAACACAAAGAGATTTAAGAACGTAATATTCTTTTATTGAACATACATAATTTGAAAACACTACACGGTTGATACAGAAAACACAGTACAGTGAAACCCCGATTCTACTAAAAAAAACGATAAATGCGATATATATAATAAAAAAAATTTCGGCATCTCGAATTATTTTAAGTTTTTCAGCTAGAGTTCTAGTTTTCTTCATGGGGGGCATTTTAGTTGCGACTTATAAAAATTCGTGATACGAGATACGAGGCAAAAGCAACGCGACTGAACGGTCAGGCGAAATTGAGCGCCGACCGACATGTGCAAACAAAGCGACGCGACTTAAAGGCCAGTATGTATCATAAACAATATACGAAAGCGAAATGAATAATATTCAACAAAAACGGTCAATCGGGATAATATTTGTGACAGGACCATAATAAAGACGATAGATCGAGGTAAATGATAAATCGGGGAACGTTTAATGCGGGAATATTTATTCTTATGGGTGTGTTTGGCGGGACTTTCAAAAATGAACAATCCATACGGGAAAACGATTTATGCGAGAATGGTAGATCGGGGTTCCACTGTACATTCTTAAATCTTTTTGAATTATTCAGAAAAATGATACATAGTTTATTAAAGTAAATATTAGCAAGTGCAAGTAGGTACGTTATAACAAAAATATGCAATGATTCTGACACTAGTTAACACATTCACTGCTGACCAGTTAATTACCACAACTCGGTCACTGCTAAAGACACGCCTGGCATGTAGCAATTAGCATGATAATTAAATGTGGTAATTAACTGGTCAGCAGTAAAAGTATAAGTATGGCCACACGCCAAGCGTGTCTTTAGCAGTGAAGAGTTAATAATATTTTTTTATTTTTTTTTTCGACCATGTCCGATCCTAATAGGATCATATGGGCCTCCACAGAGTAGGTTAGGAGATTAACAGATTTTGTTTTTTACGAGAAATGGATGTCAGCCACTTGCTCAACCTATTTGGTCCATACCCTGACTCACACACTAACTGAAAAACAATATGTGTACTTGCCAGACCCAGGACTCGAACCTGAGACCCACAGCGTGATAGTCCACCGCTTATGCCGCGCGGCCACCGTGGGTTAAGCTAATTATATTAACATACTTTGATTTAAAATACAAAATTAACGCAATTTAGAAAGCGCTTCATCGGGTTATTGTAAAACCATGACAAGTTTATATTGTTGCATTTAGATAAATGACGTATAGCTTAGCGGTAGTTATAACTAGAGTACATGGACGCGAATCGAATCATTTTTTTTTCAAAAAGACATTACAAATGTTCATGAGTTCAGATTTGGATATCGCTGTGTCCAAAATATGCAAATAACATTTTATTTTATAATGACGTTCTGGCAAATCAATTTCAAACAAAATAGCCAGAAATACTGAATTATTTGTTAGATTATTATTCACATGGGCAGTGATCCTCACCGGGGTTTCGCGAGCGGTGTCAGGGTTTCATGGAGAATTCGTAAACATCTTTGTGACCACTGTTAAAATAGAAGTGGCTTACAGATATAACAACAAAGATGCAAGAAAAAAAATTAAAAGGAAAAAACAAGATTTGAAATATGTACCTACACTAACTTAAACTATAATCTTAATATTGATTCATTTATTTATATAATATTTATTGTGTGTTTTGTTAGCTGATAGCTCATGCATCTGAAGGAAGATGTGTAGGCAAAAATACTAATTAGTGCTGTCCAATATGTGATTTATTATTTATTATTATTTTTTTATTGTTTGACAAGAGACTAACTGATATTTACATATAGTGAACAGGTATAACAAATTAAAATACAAGACGTTCACAACATGAAATTTATAAACAAAGAAATAGTATTAGCGTCAAACGCCTGTTTTTAACTGACATATTCACTAAAAATTAGGTTAAATATTACAATAAATAAGTATATATTATATTATATCTTGACTTCATTAATTAGAAACCTAATTACAAAATTACATTAAACTATTCCACATGGATATGCTCAGGCAGACCAGACCCACGGGCTACTGCGGACATATTACCCGCGCCTGACAATGCTGCTATTCCGTGCGTCCACTCTGGCCAAGCGCTTAGGTGCTAATTGAAATATGATGTCCCATACTTCTTACTGTCCAACAAGAACTTCTTTGCTACGTGTTAAAACTGTGAACTAACAAGCTCCTTACATTTAGTTGGCGACAGCACCTTTGGCTTGTGCCTAAATCTTGTTGGGCAGTACTCTATAGAACAAACAACAAAACATAATATTAAATTATTAACGCTTCGTACTTATAATTAAAAATGAAAATACAAAAATAAAATACTAGGTACAGTACGTTACTTAATTTACTTTTACTTATATAAAATTAACTTTTTAACTAAAACTAGCTTTTTTATTGCAAACTCATTTATAATATTGGAAACCAATTCCATTTTCAATACTAATCATTAGAGACCAGATTATATGCAACATACAAAGCTTCAAATATGCATGAAATATGCTTAAAATATGCATGAAAAGTGTCAAAATACGCATAAAAAAAATAGTAATGTTTAGCATACAATTAGTAAGTATCGACGATAATTATTAATTAACAAATATTTAACATTTTGTACTCTTATAAACGTTCACAATCAGGTACTGT
Organism: Rhyacophila brunnea; assembly: GCF_057557595.1. Taxonomy (NCBI): domain Eukaryota; kingdom Metazoa; phylum Arthropoda; class Insecta; order Trichoptera; family Rhyacophilidae; genus Rhyacophila; species Rhyacophila brunnea. The sequence continues at coordinate 1,726,802 of NW_028233361.1, forward strand.
TCCAAATGTTCGGTAGTAAGATTGTGTCTTCGATAACTCGAAATATTTTTATAAGCGGAAAAGGACCGGTTGCTGGGAGCAGTTTGCAGGTAGTATCAGGGTGGCTAATTGATCGTCAGGAATGATTGGTAGAGAGAGCTGTCTTGACAATAGGTACTCTGCCCATTTGTTTGCAAAGAAAAATGATTTTTTATACCTCGCATTTTGCTAATACTTATTAAAATAAAATAGTTTTAAAATGAAGTAAACGTTACTTTTATAACCATCGTGGTTTTTTAGATTATGGCTAATATTGCCTAGGTAGGTATGCGTACAAGCAACCTTTGGGTAAACGTGTATTTTCCAAGTATTGTACGAGGGTGGGTCAATAATTCCTTAGAAAAAAGCATTAAAACAGTTTTTATTTTTGTATTTTTTTTTTATTTCTCAACATAATCTCCTTGGAGCTCAATACACTTGGTTAGACGTTTCTCAATTTTTTTTAAACCGTCAGAAAAATAAGTTTTCGGAAGGTCCTCAAAATAAGCATTTGTCCGATCGATGACTTCTTCATTTGAAAAAAAACATTGTCCACTTAGCCATTTTTTTAAGTTTGGGAAAAGGAAAAAGTCACTGGGGGCTAAATCTGGCGAATACGGTGGGTGGTCGACTAATTCGAACTTCAATTCTTCAATTTTAGCAATTGATCGTAAACATGTGTGAACACGGGCATTGTCCTGATGAAAGAGGATTTTTTTCCTGTTTAAATGAGGCCGTTTTTCTTCAATTTTGTTTTTAGCTGGTCCAATGAAGATGCATAATAATCCCCTGTTATTGTTTTTCCTTTTTCCAAATAGTGAACGAAAATAATTCCACGTGCATCCCAAAATACAGTAGCCATAACCTTACCAGCTGATTTTACGGTTTTCGCCTTCTTTGGACATGGTTCGCCTTTCGCAATCCACTGCTTTGACTGTTCTTTCGTCTCGGGAGTATAGTGGTGTATTCATGTTTCATCTACAGTCACAAAGCGACGAAAAAATTCATCCGGATTGCGTTGCATGAACGACAACAGGGCTTTAGAGGCCACCACCCTATTGCGTTTATTGTCGACTGTGAGCAAACGCGGCACCCATCTTGCAGAATTTTTTTTCATGCCCAATTTGTCATGTAAAATAGAAATGACGCTACCTTTTGAGATCCCTGTAACCTCAATTATCTCACTCAACTTTAATCTTCGGTCTTTTAACACCATATCGTGGATTTTATTGATCATTTCTGGTGTAGTCACCTCTACAGGACGTCCTGAGCGTGGTTCATCCTTTGTTGATGTACGACCACGTTTAAATTCATTTAAAAAGTTATAAATAGTTGCAAGTGAAGGAGCAGATATGCCGTGAACTAAATCCAACTCATTTTTTATTTCCTTTGCTGTTAACCCTTTTATATTAAAATGTTTAATAACAGCTCTAAACTCAATTTTTTTGTAAACAAGCAAATTTTTTTTTTAAATGTACGAGAAACACACAACAACCCGACCAATCTGATTGAAACTTCGCAGCATACTGAATCGGTAGTGCCGCTGCATGAAAACAAACCGCTTACAGTACTAGTCGCGCCACCTGTTGGCTTTTCTAAGGACTTATTGACCCACCCTCGTATCTAAATATCGATCATGCTTGGAACTGGAACTTATTGTCACTTTATTTTTTACATAACATGTTATACCTACCTAGATAGCATTATTTTAGCCCTAATATTTTTGGCCTAATTATCCTAAAACAAGGAGTTGGCTAACGTAGAAAAACAAACATACCGTCAGCGCTCGAAATGGAAAAGTTTACGGGCCGGAACGCTCGACAATTTTCTGAAGATATTTACATAGTTATCAAATTTTATGTGTATTTTATATAAATAAGTGTGTTAAATTTTTTGTTTTGGTACCTATGGCCTATCTAGCTCAGACAGTCAAATTGTTTTTTCCACGAGACGGTGCGATAATTTTACCGATTCCACGATTCCTGTTCCGGTTCATGCCGAGCCCTGCATACAGTAGATGTCCAAAAGTAGGCAGAATGTATGTTACAAATATTTTACCTATTGCCACATTTCTACAAAAGAGGGCCTCAGGTATAAGCCTATAGCATTCCGGTAATAGTAAACATAGGAATATAGCTATCTGTTTTGATCTGTGAAATATATAAATCGTTGTCTAACCGAGTTTGATTATTGGACTCCATCGTAACACCAGCTAACAATACGAGTGCTTAAAGTCAGACAACGTTATCTACAAAAAAATTGTTTTTTTTTTTTTTTTTTGAGATAACGTTATTTTGTATTTACGGCTACATAATAGTCAAACAACGTTATTTCAATCTTTTCTAATTTCTTATTAAATCGTCAGTAAAGTTTAACGCTAATTACATAAGTTACCCTTGTTTTCATATTTTTTAAAAACTATCTCTATAAATTTTAACATCATCATAAGCAAGATAAATGTACAATACACAATAAATTATAAAATATTAACATTAGGTTTTAAATAAACATTTCCCTTGTAAAGTTACAAGAATCTAAAATAACGATTTTTGGCTCTCCTGTAAAGTTGCACTTTTGTAGATAGTGTTGTTTGACACTAAGCCCTCGAATAGATACAATATAATGGAGCTTAACTCGTATCAAACCACTGCATAAAAATGGTTATTACTTTGAAATTCAATATGTAGCTAAGTATATCTATTGTCTGCTGCAGCTAAACCATTCAAGTTCATCTTACATAGGTACCTACCTAATAATATCATATTTGCAAACATGTTAATCGTTGACTCATATTAAGATAAACATTATCACGTACCTAGATGCCATATTATAATTTAGCATGACTAATATTTCTAAAGCTTTTGATTGAGTTCTATATTTTCCCGGTAATTATGATTATAGAAAAATACCCGCATGAGCTTTCATAATATTTTTTTTATGAAAAAAGTTTATTCCATGTAGACAATTATATTAAGTACCCTTTTCTGTCGGCACAGATGCTTTTCGATCCAATAATTTGTTAATTTGAAATTTTCACACATTTTTACGCATCATTATCACAAACAAAGATTATATTAGGTTATATTGGGTTAGGTTAGGTTTGGTCTAAAAAGAAAGTTATAAAATCTATGCGCCATATTTACCATTTTCCTAAATATATTTTTAATTGCGACATAGCACTCAATACAATAACTTTATTGACGCCTACTATTCCATAATACCTAACATTTTTGTTTGTAATTCATGTGCGATATTACTTACTTTATCCAAAGGTTGTTGAAGTTTCGCTGTCATGTCACATGTAGATATTTTTGTTTATGGCTCAGCTAGGTATGTTTTTATCTCGATATTTTTGTGAATTACGTTTTCAATGGTATTTAGAAATATATCCATATAAGTATATGATCATTATTTCCAATCCGAAAGCAGTGATTGCAACAATTGACAACACAATTATCAGCAATCTGTGGGCGCACTGTGATTCATGTTCAACTACTGGTACTGTAACTATCTCTTGTATATTGATACCCGACGTTTCAAATGTGACTGACTACAGCTATCTCCAGCTTCTATGATATCCTGCAAACAAAATTAAAACGATTTATACATACACTCAGATTAAATGAATTGTTAAATTATTATATGATATATGCGGAGATTCGGAATAATACACAAAAACATTAAATAATGCATGAAATTCTTTCATCGTGTTTTGTTTCTCATTAAGTAGGTATGCGATAGTCAGAAATTTGATGCGCATGAAAATACATAAACTAATTTAAATCTAGCGTTTTTCAAGACATTTAAAGCTAGTTGGAGGCATTAAAAAATGCTAGTAACAACGCCACAAGCCAGATGCGTTTTTTGCAAGGTATCAACGCTAAAAGGTAAAAACGCTAGATCTGCCAACAGTAACGCTCAATTGGCAATGCTGACTAGGATATATTGGCTCGCTGAATGTGATATGTGAAATTATTATAGATGAATATTTTCCATCACAACCTCTACCCCTAGCGCTACCAGTGTCCAGTAAATCTTAAAACCATCAACTAGGTACATTGCGATTTAATTTACAAATGGATGATCCCATCGTTCAGCTGTTACTAAAATCAGACACTGCTATACAAGAGCGCTGGACATTTTTATTTCCAAAATGAAAAACCATTTGGAAGATTTTCCTTTTTTTTGTATTGAACCATCAAACATTCACGAATAAAATAACCTATATTATATCATAATGAGTGAATTTAAATTCAAATTCCATCAAGTACCTTCGGTCAATAGTATTAATACTATACTTGTATATTATATATACGAGTATATAATGATATATACATCCTGCTATCATTACTGCGTCATCTAATAGGACACTTTCATTCAATTTTGCATCCAACTGTAATAAGGCGTCCGGTATACGGCTGCAGAATTGAATTCATGTAATTTTACATTTTCTCGTCTCCCAACCGCTCATAGAGTCTAAAAACGAAAATAGCCCAGACACAGCTTTGTTACCTCATAGGAACAAAATATGTATTTGTAGTTTGCAGTTTTGTCGCTGACGGCTCTACTAGCCATGAGTATATTAATTGTGCACGTATCTTTTGTTTACAATGTGTCGCGTGTCGTACGTCCCGTGGATTGCAACGCTGTATTCCAGTGTTTTAATCTTCACCAGAACAGATGATGCAATAATACATATTCATTAATAATTATTCATTAGTATAACGTGACATTCGGGACAGTCGCGTACCTAAAAGTTATCGAAGGACTTCTTTGGGAACAAAATGAAGAAAAGTTTAAGAAATCGGAAGTGTTTTGGTACGTATGATTATTTTGAATATTATTTGATATAATTTAGTAATAAAATCGAACCAATATCAATATGATTAAATAGAATTCTTTATTTTTTGTATAAACGCAATACGAGTGTGGTAAGTATTCTACATAATATGCGAAAATAAAACTGAGACAGAAAAAATTATATTTAAAAAAAAATGTATTATTTACCGTTAAGATTTATTTAAGTATTATTTTTTTCTCATATTTTTTCAATCATCTTTTTACAGGCGAAGATACTATATCAAATATAATAAACCCTGAAGTGCCAGTGATAGAATCTGATCAGGTATGGTATATTAGTATTCTTATCGAACAATAACTGATAATTAACCACTACTACTTTATTAAAATAAATTCGGAAACATAACTTCGGTAGGTAATCTTTATTTGTCCGCAAATTACATTTAGTTTTTTGTCAAGTCTATTTTCGGAAAGACTGTAATTCGCATGATGCTAGTGTTCATTTTTTTTTACCATATCAATCGTCTTAAAAACTATTATATTGTTAAGCTACATACCTCTCACATATTAAAATATAAATGTACCGCATTTTATATCTATTTCCTCTGGAATTGCGGCAATATAATATTATAATGAAGTCAAAACCCATTGGAGACTAGTGGAGAATTGGTGCAAATTTAACGCTGAAATAATCGATCGCAGTAAATGGTAAAAAAAAATACTGTATAATATGTATTAACTAAAGATGTCTCTTGACATTGCAATTAATAATTGTATCTATCATTTAAAAGTACTGGTAATATAGGGATCGATTTATTTTTTGACTTATATTTAATTTATTTCTCTATTTTATTACTATCGATGTATAGTAATAAAATAGTGCCCTTTTTGTCAGGTTCAAGTGTCAACAAATTGTTTCGTAAAAACATCTGAAAGTCATTCACAATAAACAAAGTTTTACATATCGTCGTTGATTCTGTAATACCTGCTATGTGCACATTTTGTCAGTTTTGAGTTATTTAAATCGTTGGATAAGTTATTTTTTTCTCCATCCACCTATACTACTTGCTATGTGATTGGAATTACCAAAATATTCTAAATAAATAAAAACAAAAGCTGTCATATGTCGGTGTTAAATTCAGTGATGGTAATATCTGATATGTGATATAAGTGTACATAGCAGTAATTAACTTAAGATCACCTTTATGACATTGATCACATGGCAGATATTACTAAATGAAATAACAGTTATGTGCAATTCAAACAAACATTGATTATATTATGACTCATCACTCATCACACATTTTAATGAGTCAAGTTAATACTTTTGTCAGTCACATGACAGTAATTAGCCATTGATTTGTTGCATGGTAAGAATTATATTATTTCTTCTACTTACTATAATAAAATTATATAAATTTATTCAAGAATTAAAAGTGTTTAGTGGGTAAGGTTGAGGTAATTTTTACTATTTACTCTGTTACTTAGGTGTAAAGTTATTGTAACATCAACATCAACATGGTTGAAAACACATTTTGCCATTATTTAATTTCAATTTATTTAAAAAGATTAGAGCCGCTATAATCTACATTAAGGTTTTATCAGAATTCAGGAAGTATATTAACAACTACCACCTCAATAGCCAATATTTAAATTTTACTTTCCTATGTTTACAATAATCAAAAGTGAAACGTTTTATCTGTTTTCATTTGTGTGTTCATTGTCATTTTAATTGTTTTTTTGACATGTAATTTTCATAACATTGTTTATGTCACATCGAGGAAAAATATTCATGAATTAGCACTACACAAAAAGTATCAAGAATCTGGGGGATCTTAAGGTAATTTTACAGCTTCTGGCTCTGATACGAAGCTCCTTCAGATTTTTAATGAAGCTTCTCTATCGGATAATAGCAATGTTGGAGATATTATTTTAACTCCCGTAGATGGTCATAAATTTAAATGAATTCACAAATTCAAATGCAGATACCTTTGAATTTCTAGACTATATTACATTGCTACCCCCTGACGACGGATATACTCATATTTTAAATGGAACATTCCGTTCAGGTGAACAACATAATATTATACACATAAATAATGATCCTTCTACGGTCGTCAATGAAAAATGTATCCGTGTCTTCAGATATTATATAACAAGCCGAGTTGTTGGAACCTTCGGTTAAAACTCTTCGAAAAAACTCTTATAGGGCTGCAAAAATGCTTCAAAAAAGAGTGCAAGTTCTGAAAAACTGGTATTGACAATGGATCTCTAAAGTGTACTTTTGTGCCCCAAAACAGATCCTTCTGCCATGTATTACAAGCAAAAACTCTAAGTTCATAACTTCATCATATATGAATTAAATAATAAAGAAGTGTCATTGTACGTATGGCATGAAGCAAATGGGGGTGTATCAAGTATGCATTATGGATTACTTAGAAAATCTACCCCTAGCTATAAAGAAGTGGTACTTATATCTGATGGATGTAATTACCAGAATCGCATTAAGGTGTTAGCCAGTGCTCTTAGCGATACGGCTAAGAAAAAATCAATAACAATATTAATTTATCAACATATTTTAGAAAAGGGTCACACTATGATGGAGGCCGACAGTGTTCATGCGACGCTGGAACATTATTTCAAACCATCAATAAATTCACCATCGGATTACATAGCACGGATGAGATTAGCACGACAAAAGCAACAATATAAGGTGAAAGTACTAAATTTTAATTTTTTTTTCACAATATGATCAGTTACAAACAAACCTCACATTACTCAGACCAGGCAAGAGAGCCGGAGACCCTACTGTCGATGATATTCGTCAATTAAAATATTTACCGAATGGTGATATCAACTATTGTTTGAGCTATTCATGTGAATGGCTACCTCTTTTGCAACGAAGAAAATCAGGCAATAATATTGTCTAAAAATGTATTTCGAGGATATACCCATTTTTGCATCCAAATATCGTCACCTTCAAGAGCTGAAAAACGATAGGTATTGAAAAGGATCATCACATTCCATGATAATTTGCGGTTTACGTCAAATTCCAAGAACTAATTAAAATATCATAGCAAAATATTATAAAAATAATTTTGATTGTCATGTTAGTATGTTCTTTATTTGATTAATTTTATTTTCTATAAACTTGATTATAAAATACTATGTATAATATTTTTTCATGGATGTTTGCATTTTTCTAAAATTGATTATGAAAATTTGTTCACAACAAATACCTGTTATGTAATCAAAAAGATGCTGACAATATCTGTCATGTGCTAATAAAGAGAATAATCAAGGTTTATTGTTTATTTCCTTCCTTTTTAATGTTTTTTTTATTATTCAATCAATGTAAAACTATTAATGTCATCAAATTGTATAGTCAACTGACTTGAAACATATTTACCTATTTTTTAAAACAGTTTTTTTTGTCTCCTGAACAATTTGGTTTTGTACTCATATAGCAGGTATTGTAGAATCAACGACAAATTATATGGAATATTGAGGAAAATTCATACAAAATTGCATTGCTACTAATAGTAATAATATAATTTTGGTTTTTTGATTTACTTGCATATTTTAAAATTAATTTTGGAACTTCTTTGTCACATTGCTTTGAAAACTTTTTATGACATTTTAAATAGGTAATTTAATTTTACATGCTTCACAAAACGATATTTTATATAAATTCTTATTTAAAATGCAATCACAGTATTGAATGATTAAACAATATTTGAAAATTATGAATTAGACTCCGGCAACACAGAACAAAATTAACTTACCCACACGTAAAATTTGAGAAATGAGTCTAATGATGACAAAATGATATTATTGAACGCATCTTTGTCGCTTGTATGTCCTCGCAATTCTGAGCCCATAGTTTCATCAGCCAAGACAGAAATCAGCATTTCAAATGATACAACTATACGAAGCCATCCAGCTAAAAAGGAGCCGTCAATGCGGTTAGTACTTTATTATAAATATGAAATTATGCGTACGTACATTATTAATACTTTTATACCAAGATATTTTTTTTTTTCAGAATAAAATGAAAGCTGCACCAAAAAGAAAAAGATCAAATTACTTCTGTAATCGACCTTTATCACCAGTATTACCCATAAACCCTAATTTGGATTTCGAAATGAGTACGATGATTTTGAAGCTGAAATCAGGGACAATTCCAAGCATAATCCCAGATGACACAGAACTACCCACTACACAGAAAACCGTAACGGAAACAAAGGGACCGATACCAGACGATACGGAAGGACCGAGCTATTTTTCTCATGATGAGGTGACTTTCAATATTAACATAAACTTTTTGTCTTTCAATGAGTATTTTCCAGATATCAATGAAACAGATGTAAGTATTTATTATTATACTTTAACTGTGACAGATCTGCATAGGCTAGGTGCTTCCCACCTTCTTCTTTTCAATCACTTTTCTCTCACCAAAAATGTGATACTACGTGATTTAAAAAAATACTTTCAAAAATTCTTATCTGTATATGAGAAAACCGGAAGAACAGTGGAATGGTCTGGTTCAGTTCCCCATAATTTCCACGTTATATTTTTAAATGAATCACTATCTAATAGAGTAACAATATTTTTTTTAGGATGAGCCATTGCTTCCAGAAGATGAACATTGCAGTAATGACAGCATGATGGGAATTGCTACACACTACAATGAGAGATCACCACAAGAAATGTCTAGTACGGAGCTCTCCGTATTTGACCAAGTTATGGCGACACCGCCAAACCACAACATTGCTTCTTCTTCTGTGTCCAGAAAATCAAAGGATTTCGCCAAAAAGATTTTTGCTACTTTTGCGAAAATTTTGTGCTAAACTTTGCAAGGCATCTTAATAGAAACCACTCCTCAGAAACAGAAGTTATGAAAATTTCTTCAAAACCTGTAAAAAGCAAAGAAAGGAAAGAACTCATAAAATTACTAAGGGAAAAGGGAAACTGCTTGACAAATTTCGAAAATTGCATTAAGTCTATGAAAAAAACAAAATATATACCATTGTCTCCAGAAAAATATTTACCTTGTATTCACTGCCTTGGCTTCTATTCTTCCAAACAACTATGGAGGCACAGAAAAATATGTACATCAAACCCCAATACTACATCATCTAAATCTCAGAGTGAAGCCCATAATTTCTTGTTTCGACACTTGAAAATTGACCAACAATTAAAAGAAAAGGTATTTCCTCACATGCGCGCCGATAAAATTTCTGTGGTGGCTAAAAAAGACACACTTATCTGTGCTTTTGGTGCACGTTACTTAAAAATCTACCGGGAAAAATACTACATGAATGTTACATCAAGGAAAATGCGCGAATTATCAAAGTTATTGATACAGATTAAAATAATGGATCCATGTATAAAAAATCTGTTTCAAGCACTGACTCCTAAAAATTTTGATTTATTTGACGAAGCGACAAAAGTTGTCACCCAATATGACTCTAATAAAGACGCATTTTTAAGTCCAACATATGCGATGAATATCGCAACATCGCTAAAACAATGTTGTGATATCGCCATTATTTATGCGTTAAAAAAAAGATTATTTTGCTAATATTCAATCTGCCGATGCTGAATTACATCAAATTGGAGATTGGAAATTTCAAGCCAGGCGGCAGATGATTTAAATGTACAGAAGTGGAATAAAGTAACTCTGGTACCACTTGCAAGTGATTTAAAATTGTTAAAAGACTATTTAATAAACAGAGCAAGTAATGCTGCCTCTAGGCTTATTTCTAATAATAACGACAAAATTGCCTATACCGATTTACTAGAAGTGGTGTTTTGCCAAGCTCTTCTGCTAAACCGAAAACGCCCAGGAGAACTTCAGAGACTACCGTTACATATTTATGAAACGTCAGAGTTAGACTACCAAAAAAACTACGAACCAACCGAAAAAATACTAATGCAAAAATTTAAACGCGTGGTGATCAGAGGGAAAAGAAGCCGAGGTGTCTCTGTTTTGTTTAGTTAAGACGTCCAAGAAAATCTTAAATTGCTCTTGAAAGTCAGAAATAATTTCACGGGAATTGAAAACCATTATTTATTCGGACGACCACATCTAAATACCCCAATATGTGGATACAAAATTTTACAAAAGCATGTAATACTAGAAACCCTCACTCCATCACATCGACCAAGCTAAGGAAACACGCTAAAAAGCTACGATATCTCAGATTTTTAACCTGACAGAAAATGATATTAAGCAGTTGGCCAATTTTATGGGCCATACTAGTGGAGTTCATAGACAATCGTATAGGCTACCTGACGACGTTTATCAAAGTGCAAAAATATCGAAATTATTATTGTTGATGGAGAAAGGCACGGCTGCGCAATACAAAGGGAAAACTTTGGAAGAAATTGAGATTGATTTAGAAGAAAATTTATTAATTGAGAGCCCTAATGACCTTCAACTAGATGAAGACAGAGTTGATGATTGCGAAAACGAAATTAATGATGAAATTAATGAAAACCTGGCAAGTAATTGTACTCCGTCTAGTTCTAAAAATATTAATAGCATCGATATTGAAAATCCAACAAAAAAAAAAAGATTTCTCGTACCATGGACGGAGTCACAGAAAAATGTGGTAATATCGTTTTTCAAAACTCACATTGCCAAAAATAAGCCCCCAAAATGCAATGAGTGTGAAACACTCATCGCAAAACACCCACAGTTACATAGTAATAAATCGTGGTTGAAAATAAAGGTTTTTGTCCAAAATAAATACACAAAAAAATAAATAAAATGTGCACCAGTGGGTCTATTTTATACTTATCGACCGCTTAGGTTATAAAGATAAAGTGATAAATATTATCAAACTTAGGGTAGGTTTGTATCAACGTATTAGTACTTATTGCAACAATTACAATGAGTTGGTTGTATTTGTTGCAATATGTGCTATATTTTAACAGAACCTCTTGCTGCTGTTAAAATATAGCAAATATTGCAGTAATTAAAATCAACTTATTGTAATTGTTACAATAAGCGCTAATAATTTGATACAAATTTACCGTAAGTTTGATAATATGTATTACTTTATCACTTTAGCGTTCGATAAGCATAGAATAGACCCACGACCTATTATGAATTGTTCATAGTTGCTTTAATTTGTTTTGTTGGTTTAAAAATATTTTATTGGTCTTATAATAATTATGTAAAACATGTTTAATGTCATGCCTTCATGTAAATTTTATAGATCATACATATTTTGTGTAGTTCATATTATTATCTTTCATGAGATTGTCGGAATTTTTGTTATTTTTAAAGTTATTTGTAAGATTTTGTTTTAAGCGTTTATATTTTAATGTACAGTGAATTTGGCGTATCTTACCAATATTATTTTAAAAGTGTTATGTTAAATTTATTAATTATATAATATGTTAGATTAAGAATTTATTTTTAATTTCATTTGATATAATAATCGTTCGTTTTTAGTATTATTTCTCGTATACACGGACAGGTCCGTTCATCAACGAGTTTTATTTTACCATCGCAATCCAGTTACTGTTTCGGATACTGTTTTGAAGTTTTTGTAACCTACTAAGTATTAGGTTTTATACAGTATTCTATATCTTTATTTTTATTGTTGGTAGGAAAAGCCACTTTATTGAGTTTAGCATTTTTTTGCCTAAGCTTATTACCAGCTATTGTATTGATACCTACTTGTATGTTTTTATCAACCATCCACCTTAACTTTATTTTGGTATTGGTAATTTTTGTTAAACTATTTTCCATTATACTTTGGGTAACCTTTTTCCTATGCAATGTCAAAATTGTGTTTCTACGAAAAACCTAACTTTATTTAGGTATAGTTCATGTTTTTTTTTAATTATTATATTGTGTAACTATTCAGAAGTACGTATTTTTTGCCTATTATTTTTATCCACTAATGTTTCTACTAACTACCTAACTTTATTTAGGTATAGTTCTTTTTTATTATTAATTTGTATAATTGTAAGATTTTATCAACTACCTTAACTTTATTAAGATAATACTTTTTATGTGTATCACTCCACCCAATTATTATAGATGAAAAATAAATAATATTTCATTATAATACTAACAACACCCCCTCAACGATACGCCACTGCGCAATTCGTTGATGTATTTTAGCTCAGTCGGTGAGGGGTTATTAATAAAAATAAAGACGATATTTCTTTTCTCTTGAGAGTGTGCTTATAACTCTGTTTATTTTCTTTTTCCAATGTACACGTTCCGTTTATATTTCTGGTACAATATTCGTACGATGCAGGTGAGGCGACAGACACGTTTACTGCGGGTGAATACGCGAGAAACTTACTCACCCGTAAGTTAACGGGATGAAACTATTCCACCGGGTAGTACTTCAGCGTTCAAGAGTTCGACCGTGAGGGATATTTCCCACCCGTAAGTAAACGGGATGCGAAAATCTCACCGGGTAGTACTTCAGCGTTCAAGAATGCGAAGAGATGCGCGGCGAGACTGATGAGACTGGTCCAGAGTGTTTGAAGAGAGGCTGCTAGTAGAGAAGATGTTGTTCCCGAGGGATGATCCGGTAGACTGATCAAAATCTCTCGGATGCGTCCTCTTTTATAGCAGCATCCCTTATTCTAATTGGTCCAAAGAGATAATGAGAAGGGGTGACCAAAGATTCTACTATTATCGTTAGCTCGTACTACATGTTACCTCTTGTTTATTTAATAAGAATTTACTGGATTGTCAGAAGGACCAAGTATCAAGAGATAATATATTCTGTGCACGTGGATGGATATATTGACGTTATAAAATATCGTCTATCTAATTCTATGGATTTTATATGAATTTATCTAGAGCATTTAAATAGCTATCTCCGGCATAAACTCGCGGTTTTTGTCTTATGCCAGGAGTAAACACACGATTTGATTAGCGTTTAAATTACATGCATTTACAACTACTTACTAGGTACCTATTGACATAATAATAGGCCCTGTAATTATCATCCATCGACCCTCACATAAATATTTGTGATTTTACGACGTAAACCTGTCTGTTGCCTTTACCTTTAACAATTTTACATTTATAATAATAACAATTTGGTCTTAAAACTACGTCTTATATAGTAATATGAAATAATATTTTACTATTTCCAAAAAATAGCAAGATACTACCTCTCGCAAAGGAAATTCGGTGCCAATGTGCAAGAGTATATCGATCAGCGATATTTTCCCCGCATTGCCTTATTTTTAGCCGCTGTTTTTACACCGCACAGCTGCATAAAGGTCGTGTTTTTAATCCATTTGATCAGAAATTGGCGAAGCCCACGCCGGTTGCTACCAGAATTTATTTTCATTTTAATGCGAATTTCCTCATGCTTTATATTACAGACGATAAATATACTAATTCTGAACACAAAAATCGAACAATATTTCATAAAAATTAAATTCAAAAGGCTCTAATGAAGTTATTAGTTTTTTTTTTCTTTTCGCGCGCAAAAAAATTTTGCGTATGCACGCCGATGCATATACCTATTAATGCACCGGCTGGCCGTTTGGCTGTTGTTATGCCGTAATTGCAAGTATGATCATTCGCAGCATTCTCACATACTTACACCGACGCGCACACATACCCACGCGTTGGCTGGTGTTGCCATGTTATAATTTTAAGTATGGCCATTCGCAGCATTCTCACATACTTACACCGACGCGCACACATACCCGCGCGTTGGCTGGTGTTGCCATGTTATACATTGATTCTATAATTATTAGTTTACTATTAACGAGTTTACGGATTGAAATATTATTCGATTAGTGTGTTCCACAAGACATATTAATTATTTACATACACTTTTAGTACTAATCACTCGCTACCGCGTTCTTCTTCTTTATGTTAGCAGTTATTCTTCTTCTTTCCTACTATTACATAATATATTAATTATATTTTATGCTCTTATAATAATCTCTCGCTACTGCATTCGTCTCTTTATATTTTGACAATCATTCTTCCCCATTTATACTAATATACCATTACATAATAAACTTATATCTAACATTTTATATTACATAATCACAGGTTTTATCTTATGGAACAAGGCAAATTTACATTCATCATTCTTGCATACTATATTACCTTGTTCGTAGCTATCGACGCCCCGTTCGATATGTTTACATACCGAACGGGTAATACAAAACCTGTGAACAGACAAACAATTATATATGATTAGACAAGGAAGCGTTTTAGGCGTTTTACTAAGCCGTATAGTTAGAGATCAGGTTTACATGTCGGCTTATTACTACCTAATTTATAATGCGGATACGCCTACCTACAGGTAGGTGGTGACAATACCCGTGTTTTTTTTTGTTTCATTACATTTTATGCTTTCCCTTTAAGATAAGGTAGTGGCATAGCTAGGGCGTTTGCCGTCCAAGACAGTCCTTGAGTTTGCCACCCTCTAATTTTCTCTTAAAAATTATAATTTAAAAGCTAAAATAGTAGACAGTAGATTGGGATATTTTATTAAATACCCGCTAATTCTATTTTTAACTAATTTTGTATCTTATACTTTCACAAAGTTTAAATGGGTTATTAAAAGACAATAATATGCCACAGAAACATTGTTCTGATATATGAGCATTTTAATGTTTACAAAAATTATAAGAAGTAACTATAATACTTTAGCCGTTTTGCGTCCCATGTTGATTTGCGTATACTATTGTTATTCTACACATCACAAGGAAAAACATATAATTTATCCATTGGCTATTAAAATATCAATGTATTGAAAATAATTTTGTGGCTTATGACTATTTTTCTTTCACCCAGCATCGGATAAATCCTGGAAAATGGTAACGACATTATATAAACTAAATAAATATCTAGTTTTTTTGTGTTTATTCAAATGTACATATATAAGTGTTATGCTATTAATTTTATATTAAACAATCTCTTTGCTTATACAATTGTATGGATTCGCAAAGTATAGTTTCACTTATCACAGTAAAGGGAATCAGAGAATAACTGTGAAACTTAATTACCACCTACCAGTAGCGAAGGATGGAGGTAGGTTGTAAAGATCAGCCATAAATAGTGCACGCTAAATTTTGTCAGGCATATTATGTATTTGTTTTCATTGAAATAAGACTAAAATTTACAGACGTAGTTGGTTAGTTTTTAAAATGCAATGAAACCCTGCGAAACCAAGCCATAATAAATAACCGTCAAAAGACACACATCTATCTATAAAATATCTAAATTTATGCAATTAAATCAACTATAACTTTAGACATCTTATTGTTGTTTAGGATGTTTATTGAATTAAAAAAAAATGAACCAACAATATTTTTAATAATAAACGTACTTATTCTTAATCCAATGAAAACTAATAAGAATGAATGAAAAAGTGTGCACAATTTTGTAGTATCGCCCATAGTATACCAAAACTATTATGGTTTGGTTAGGCAGGGTTTAATTGATTTTTTAAAACTAAACAGCACCATCTGTAAATTATTGTAGCCTTATTTCAATAAAAACAAATACGTATGACTAACAAAAAACTATTTATGGCGGATCTTAACAGCCTACCTCCACCCTTCGCTACTGCCACCTAAATAATAAATCCGAAATACTCATAATAACCCGCGAATTCTTTAACATTCAATAACAACAACTTATCATTAAACTTATATATTATTTAAATTATATATATATATTATATATAATTAAAATTATATATATTTATATGGAGGTATATAAAAAACATTGTTTTTTAATATTCGCTGTGTACCAATCATTGGTACCTTGATTCAAACCACAAAATTTAAAAGCCGATTGCCAAAATTAACGTAATTAGTAAGACGATGTATGAATACTAGCTATTTTCATCGCAATTAGGTAGGACGCAGGTTGCCAGTTGGCAAGATTCAATATAATCAGGCCGCGGCATGAAATTATGAATTTCGATTGTAATATTAGTTATTACTCATACTTCGAATACAATGTGGTAGACTGTTAACAATTGGGATTCTTTCGTATTTAAATAAATGCTAATATTTTTATTAATGTGGATGAAATATTTGAAATCTTAATTTACTGCTAATAGGATACCGCGTTGCATTCGATGGTAATCAATCAAACACTACCACAGTAACTGGCAATTCAGTGGCCTGAGTATATACGGCCTTCGTTCGACTGGTAAATGACACTAACCCGCATCCCATCCGACGTCTTATTTTTTTTTTTTAATATTTTTTCTAGTACCTACATGTGCATAATGTGTGTATCAGAGGTATGTCTGTGTACCTTGTAAATTATTCGTTGATTAAAAAATATATTTATTTAAATCTAGTTCTAAAATTATATTTAACGTTAAATCTACTTGTCGGTCGGGTAACAAATCCAAGGTCAAAGAGCTTGGCAGCAAATCCACCGTGGCCTGTCAAAAATTGACTGGTGTGATGGTCAGGAGTCAACATGGTTATCTCCAATCACCATTTAATATCCGGTACTATTCAATTACCTGAACACGGTATGGTGATAGTCCATACTATGTTCCATCCGGATTACGTAGGTAATTAATTCACACTATTATGAATGGGCATTGAAGAATAAATTAAAAGCCAGACTAACGCGCTTCTCAGTCTCTCTGAGGCTCAAGGTCGACAGACCTTGGCGATGACTAGGATGCGGGTAGAAGGGGTGCGTGCCTACATTCAAACGTTGACGAATAACCTAGATTCTACTGTTATCCATCTCATTGATTATAAAAATCAGTTTATTTATTCATGTTATATGATATCTGTCCATATTTATTGTTATTAAAATATAAAGTGGAAAGGTAAAGAAGATAAAAATGTCAACAATACAAAAGCTTAGCTTACAAAAAATATGCGAATTATGGATTGTCCATAGATGAGGTGTATGATATGAAATAGATTACAGAAATAAAATAAATACAGACGAGGGTATTGTGCAAAAAATGTGAAGTAGGTTAGAACAAGAAGACCATAGCCACAAATCATGATTGACACTTCAAATCACGATCAAATTCAGTGACAATTTTATATTATTTTGACCAGGGGTTCACAAAGTGTGACCTGCGTGATTTGTTGATGTGTCCCGCGAGATTTATGTTAAATCTGTTTTATTTTTTATTCTTCATATCGAATATTTAAAATTAAATATCTTCTGGCAAGAATGCATGGTCAGACACTTTGATATTATTTGTGTATATGTGCGAAGTGGGGGCTTCAGAGTGAATAAATCGACTTATTCAACAACAATTCGATGTTGGAAATATTTGTCATTTGGAAGCATGTCAGACTCTTTTGAATGAATCTACCTCTAAGGTCTAAGCTTCCAGTATTCTGGATTATCAAGAGAAAGTGTAAGCAAGAGCATCTTATCGCTATTAGAATTTAATTGAATTCTACAAAGGACTTTCACTTGAGGTATATCTAAATATAGTTAAACATGCTCATCAAATGGGTTCTTTATTTGGAGACAACTGTAACGCATCTGTTTTGCGTATTCACACCACACAATTTGAGCCTAGATTGCAGGGTTTAGTTTCAAACAAACAATTGCATAAATCGAATGGTGAAAAAATTTAAATATTATTTGTTAGTACCTATATTATACTACCCTCCACGTAACCTTGCAATTTGGAATAGATTTTTTTGAATTATTTGATGAAATCAGCCAATCAGGCGCTTGACATTTACTAATACACTAATACGGAGTGCGTATTACACACAATTAATCTTGTGATTGTGTACAATTGCAAAGTTACGTGGAGGATACTATAATAAGAGTAATAATAAAGTATATTTAGTTAAAAATATAAGTTTACACAATGCAATAGGTATTTTTTTGCCTTATATGTTTTTTTAAAAACAGAACATATTTATAAAAGAAAGGGCAGCATGCCAAATATTTTTAATTTCAAAATTGTCCCTTTGCCGCAAAAGTTTGTGAACCCCTGACTTAAACAGATATCAAAGAAAACATATCATACATATCTTATGTCTTATTCGTTGAATAAAAGAAATAGCTTAAGAATAAAATTATTAGCAACTCTAAGTACGTTATAAAAATTAAATAATGGAGTGATCCGTGACGTCGGTTATTAATCGAGGAATGGATTCCTATAGCATAAATGAAAAAGCCCTGGCGCGAATTCAGCGGTTACAGATTCGAGTCCCGTTGGGTGTCGTATTTTTTTCTAAAAAGTTTTTTCTAGTGTATAAATATTAAGTAAATAGGTACACCTGCGTTCGGTTACCATTAATAAATTTAAATAATACTTACGAATTAAATAAGATGTACGCCCCCCTAAAACTGAACGCAAAATTCAAGGGTCCCCGGTTTTTTTGTTAGTATAAAAACATATCACTATTTTTTTATATACATCAATGCTTCTCAAACTGGGGACGCAGACCCTAATACTGGCAATAAAACTTTTATAATTTTATTGTCATCGCATTTTCTTTAATATTTTGGAAAGCGAAATGTGCCATAATTTACTAATATTTTTCTGAAAAACGTTTGTCAATCTGTACTTTATGGTTGCAAAAGGTGGGGTAGAAGATTTTTTTTCCTGCTGGTAATGAGTGAGAAAAAACGAGTTTGCCAATTCGGATGACTTAGGCACAACTTTTGGCGGGCAAAAAACCGCAAAATTATGGGATTTTTTTGGTTTTTCGCTTATATCTCAAAAAACGGTGGGTCATAACAAAAATATTGTTATATACAATTTTAAAGCCTATTAGATTTCCTAAAATTTTTATTTAATATGTTTTTTTCTATCTCTGACCGTTTATGAGATATTTGCTGTTGAAAACAGTTCAGTAAATAATTCAAACAGTGGTACTCGTATTTTGTAAATTTACAATATTTAGACACTCCATACACAAAAATACATATTTTTACAGTTTACGATAATATTTGTCGTATCTTTATCCCATGTCAATTTATTTGTTAGCGGTTTATAATAATTGAAGACGATAATAATTATTATGTTTCATCACAAAAGCCAATAGGCTATGTTTTACTTTTGATTTCAAATAAATTATTATTGTTAATGAATATAGTTGTACAGGCATCTGTTTAAGCAAAGATGGTCGAAATAGCGGTTTGCTAAATTTTTCAAACACAGGTTTTGAGATTTTTTTCTCCCAAAGTAGGTACATTCTGCAATAATATTTTGTTTTGTTATTTTTTGTTTTGTTACGCCAAAGAAGTATAATTTCTAATGCGCGTACATAAGTACACACACAGATTAAAATTAAGTATACTTATTAATAAATAATTAAAAACTGCAAATGTCGAAATACAATTACTTAAAACACATTCCAATTATTTGGAGGTAAACATCTTTGCAACTAGCTTTTGGATGTACCTAAATCAGGCATGGAAATGACAGAACGCATGATTCCCATTTCAATGTTACAGTAAAAGACATACTTAATATTTATTTGAAATTATGGATAAATTTATTGTCAAAATTAAATAATCATGACGTTTGTATACTTGCAGATTTATTATGAGTAGGTAACTGAATATAGTTGAATTCAAGATACAATTTTAATGGGTAAGTAAATCGATACAAGTATTTAAAAACTAATCTAATGTGCAAAAGACTGGCATATAAAATCGTCTCATGATTTTTTAATTAATCATTTAATTTAATATTATACTTGTATATAAATCTACATAAACTACCTTTGATACGATGTAGGCAGTGTCTACATATTATTATTATTAAATTGAAAATTGCAATTTTTCATAAAAAACGATAAATATCACATTATTACTGCTACCACTGCCCACTTTCCGTACTCAATGAGAAAAAGCTTTTCGTTACTTATATCATTTTGGTAACTAGTTTGTGTAGTTGTAGTGTAGTGTAGTGTAATATAGCTTGAAATAGTTTTTAAAGGGAATAAATAATAAAAAAATAATTTCAATTAGAAAGAAGATACGAGTATGATTACGATTTTGAGGGTAACATTTTCTTGCTTGCCGTTATGGAAAAATCCACTTTCTTCTTTTCGTATTTTTATTCTCACTAGGGCTCATTTCGAAAGAAAGCGAATAATTCCGTTTCCATGATTAACTTATATATTATTATATTATACATCGAGAAGTTTCTAATCTTGTTTAAAACCTTGATTATAAAATACAGCAAAAAATTATCAACGTTGTTCGCACCCTGACGAAATTACCGACTTCAAAACTAACCTCTGAATACTGTTTTTAAAACAAAAGGTACTAGAAGGCACTTTACGGGGTAGGCTTTAAATTCGCCAGTCAAGTGACATACTATAATATATATGAACAACAATACTCTATAATGGAATAAAAATAGTATATTATTTGATAATAAAATATTAATTTATAAATGAGAAAAACAGAAAATTTTAATGAGCTACCTGCATCTTTCCAACATAGTCTATAGATTATACCCTATTTGCTCTCAAAGGTACTGAGAAGTCTTAATTTTTAACATTTTATTCACACTTAAAGTATTTGGTTGGAAATACTCTGGTTTGATTTTTTTCTAGTAATAATTTATTATTTTTATTTTTTATTATTCTGTAAAATTTGGAAACTTTATTAGTTCACATAATAATATATGTCTTTGCGCCAAAGGTAACCTCTCGAGATATTCGTAAAACAACAATGTTATTAAGTATGTGCATTAAATTTAATAATATGAAACAGTTAGGTACTTACGTTTCGCTGATCCATTTTTATTATTTAATTATTTTGCACGTAAGAAGAACTATATTTCTATTCACTTAGATGAATACCACAATCGTTCAATTTTCGTCGAATACTGGCTAATAAAAATCTGTTATTCACTTCTTATATGACGTGTTTGTTACCATAGAAACGATAACAAACGACGAGCAACTTCCTAAAATCCTACACACTTTCATAGCCAATGAATGCTACGTAAGAGTAAGAGTAAGCCACCGAGTGTCTTCAAGAGTGGCGTAATTTGAAAACTTCAGCGAAGTGCCTCTGCACTTTGTTTTTCAGTGAAATTACTCTTAAAAATGTGTGTAACTAAACAAAATCATATTATTCATTGACCTAGTTTAGTTCAAATCAAATGGTTATTGTACCCATTTTTATTTAGAAATATCTCCGTCAAGAACCTATTGATATTTTTTATATGCCACCTTCAGCGAAATTAATGTTTTCGTACTTGCATAATTATCAATTTATGTACCAATTTAAGTTGTTAATTTATTAAACAGTGGTACATAAATACAGCATGTTTGCAGTCATCATAATAAGTATTTTTAGAAGAAATTTAAAGAATTACTTAAAGAATTTTGAATATCGAGATGTCGCTACTTTCTTCCCACAGTAGGTAACTACCTGAACAGTTTTTTTACATTTTGTGACTTATCGTACGATATTATTCAGCCGAATAATAAATTATTTTAACTATCAAACGCTTTATTTGGCATCAATTATTACCATGCATACACACACACATGCATAAAAATATTATATCATCATCATCAGTAGCCGGAATTGATCCATTGTTAGACGAAGGCCTCCCCTAACTCCTTCCACTCTTCTCGGTTCCCAGTTATTCGCAGCCGCGTCACCCATCGATTTTTTTGGCCATGTCCAATCCTAATTAGATCATAATATTAATAAAATGGACTTCCACAGAGTGGAGGTTTGTATTGACAGATTTTTTCTATTTTTTACGAGAAGTGGACGTTAGCCACTTGCTCAATCTATTGGGTCCATGCTCTGGATTCAAACACACATTGAAAAACAGAATGTGAATTTTGACAGACCCGGAATTTGAACCCGAGTTCCTAGACTTACTAAGTGGATACTTTACCACTCGGCCATCGTGGGCGCTTTTTATAATGTTTATAAAATATTTTTCAATTATTGATTTTTAAGCATTGTTGTCCGGTTATAATACTTACTTAAAAATTCAATGTTTTCCATGTATCAGAAGAATTATATGATTGACAAACAAAAATCGGGAAACTCCGTTTTTTTTAGTTTTATATGGTCTACATTTTAAAAACATTTATTTTGCTACTTAGATTACCACGATCTCTTTGGGAATTTTAAAAACAAAGAAGAAATAATTCAAACAATAAAAATTATGCCTTTGGATAGAATCACGGTAACAAAAACAGTCAATATAATATAATGAACACCAACAAATCGTTATCTACGCTAATGGTTTCTAAACTTTATGTTATTACGCCTTCCTTTTAAAAAAATCTAATCTTGGTGCCTCCCCCTCTTTATTTCATTAAATATTCAGGCGACTTGACTAAGAAGGAAGTGGAATCGCTATTAAGGACAAATAACACAATCACGTGCTTTGAAGACGATATTGTTGTCTTTGCGAATGAGCCAGAAGACCTTCAGAACAGGATACAGGTGCTTGTGCAGGCTAAATGAAAGCCGAAAATATCTCGAAGACAAAATAAATGTAATGATAAACTGGTTTGCTGAACCAAGAGTGGTGCTCATCAATGGCTCACAAATGAGCTGGTCAACTACTACATCTAGCTTGAACAACGGATACCAATTGGCGGTGGTAAGTATGACGAGATTTCTCGAAAAATAAAACTGGCATGGAGCGCATTGGGTGTCTGAATCGTGTCTTCAAAAATGACAACCAAGCCTTTGGATTGCGATATTATTAAAACTAGCGTTTATAGCCAGTTTTGCTTGAGGGGATCACTTGGTGTTTGTGTATTTTTACTTTTTCATATTACTTTGCGAACAACAAAATAATGTATCGTTAATTCTCTTATCCAGAGTGTCAAGTCTTTATACGTTCTGATTATTTCATTTCCTTTGTTAGATTCCATCCTTTTCCCCAAAGATAGTCTTAAGTACGACCTTTGACACCGACAATCTTGTTTGGAAATTATTCTTATCTGCCGATAAGTAGGTTTTTGGTTCGTGAAATCCCCGAGATTATCACTCCGTCTCGTGGAAAAATTAATACTTATTATAATATATATATTATAAAGTAGCTAAATTTATTTACTTGTACCGATATATTATTTGTTTATTTTTGAATAATATACATAAAATTACACCGGTTAATACAATTTTTCACTTCGAGCACTGGACTCATTCGAAATGAAAGTTCGGTCTTCTTATTTGTTGTGATATAATCTAATCAGATTAAAGTTAAATAGATTGATCGTGATCAACAAAAACTTTCCAATGAAGAAATCATACGGTGGCGGAAATCATAGATTTTAAAAAATAATTTCAACTCGATTACGTGCGGTTTTGCGGTGCAAAATATGATATGGACAGTGACGTCCCGGGGTGGTAGGCAGATTAAGCGTCGCTTGGGGGCGGCAGTTATTTGAAGGGCGGCAAATCGAGGAGAATCAATAAATATATATAGGAATAGGTACCTAAACTTAGTAATAACGGAAATATCTTTCCATTAAAAAATCCAGCTCACAGGTTGGAAACAAAATGCACCTATTAATTAGCATAAACGGTTTAACAGGACTGTATTTTTTTTCCGTCGAGTTAGCGATGTCTAGTTTACTTCCGTTGTCCTTGGACATCACTTCTTGATGACCAGCAATGACACATGCAGATTTGCGAATTATATTTGAACTATAGGTAGGTACATACCTACGTACATAATTAATTAATCCAAATATTTTTGTCAGTCATTCGCGAGTTTTGAAAGTTGTCAGGTGTATTTTTAAACGTATCTGAAACAGTGGACTCGCAAATTGTCTATTGAAGTAGAGATGACATTTAAATTCAATTTTGTGGTATATATTTTGTTAATAATGTATTTCTTAGATATTGGTCATGAAAGGATAATAAAACATACTGTGTAATGGGGTGGTATTTTGACGCTGCCCAGGGGCAGCATTTTGACTAGGGACCTCACTGGATATGGAAATATTTTCTAATTTAATTATGATTAGTATTAAAAATGGAATTGGTGCTGACTTAGATATTTTGTTTACAGTAAATAAAGCTAGTTTTTGTTTAAAAGTTAATTTTATATTAAAATAAATTAAGTAGGTACCTAACCGATTTTTTTAAAACGGTACATTTTCAAACACGCGCGTTAACATCATTTTACTCCCTACTTCAATTATAGTTTGTCAATTTATGGCTACGGCCGTATGTTGTAGCTGAATCACTGGGGAATGCCAAAAGAAATGGCGTATTTAAAAAAAAACACTACCTTATTCTTAGGTCAATAATTATTATAAAGCAATCATTATTCGTAGGATGTTTATCACACTTGAATGGACAAAGACATAGCTTATAATGAGTATCTTTAGAATTATCTTCAAATGTGTTAATCTTGCCCATTTTTTTGAATAATAAAATGCCCAATTCTTGTCAAATTTGGGATCACAGATATTATCAATATATTTTTTTATCGTAAATATTTCACTATGATAATGTCGATATAAATTATACTGATGGTTTTATAAATGCGTTTAAAAATTATTAAATGTAAAAAATCTTAACACCACTGCACATTTATGTACTGAAATATGTCTATATTCTAAAATATTAGAGCGAGAGGTTTAAAAGAATACTATTTTATGTAATAAAAATACTTTATGCAGTCATCAAATGTTTAAAATAAATATAAAGGATAATAAGGCTATCTACAACGTTTAATGTATGTCCAGGATCATGCTTTGAAAATAGAACAAAAGCTCCATTTTGACGTAAGCTGAGCATGTCCCCCCCTTAATACTTTGGACGCGGAAGACGCGCACCGCGCGTAATGGCCAAGCGGCCGATCGATGTAATTAACGTGCATTTTAAAGGGGGCAATTAAAATCTCATTATCTCTTCAGCAGCGAAAGCGTTAATTCTTTCCCAGTTTTCCGGAACTATTTTTCTTTTCCGACATTACAATGATGGTTCGTCTTCTGTGTGTTCATTATCTTCATTGGTATTAACAGTGATTGAAGTAATATTATTTTAATTCTGGGATGTGATGTTCTTCTCTTCATCATCAGATGACGAATTAGTATTACCTTCAGGAACCGATGTGACATCATTAATATTATCTGCACCAGATGAGTCTGATAATAAAACGTCTCATCTACGCGAATGTCAGATGACAGATACCGACGCGGTACGTACCTCACCACCATCTCACCACTATGGAAGGGTAAATACGGTGGTATAACGTTGGCACAATAATTAATATTGTACCAAATATGATTTTTTTTAGACAAGAGGGCCCCATGTAATATAGTTCTAAATATGTTTTTAAAAATAAAATAACCATATGGACACAATTGTGTAGGAGACCATTGATTCCAAGTAGCAGTTAATGCCATATAGCACTAAAAAAATATTTTTCTATCGAACTGCATTCATTAGTCACCATTGGATTTTCGCAGATGTGGCCTTATAGTTCTCACTGTGCGAAATGAATTATTTCTAATAATATTTTCACTTAAAAAATATTGAAAATTTAGCTAATTAATAGTTAATAATTGAAGGATATTATAGATACATTGTTTTTGACACTATTTGTCAATAATGTTTGCCAAAAATTGCTTATAATATAATTATGTTACCTTATAAATACCTATAACCCAGTGGCGAAGGGTGGAGGTAGGCTGTTAAGATCCACCATAAATATTGCACACTAAACTTTGTCAGTCATACATACTTGTTTTCATTGAAATAAGACTACATTTTACAGATGGTGTTGGTTAGTTTTTTAAATTCAATTAAACCCTGCGAAAACCGAGCCATAATAGATAATAGTAAAAAAAATACTCGTATATCTATAAAATATTTAAAATTATGCAATTAAATCATACATAAATTTGGATATTTTATAGATAGAATAATAATTTTTATCTATTATAGTTTGGTTGAGGCAGGGCTTAATGAATTTAAAAAATGAACCAACAATATGTGTCATACGTATTCTTAATCCAACGAAAACAAATAAGTAAGAATGTAAAAATGTGCACAATTTTGTCATATCGCTTAAAATATACCAATACTATTTTGGTTTGGTTAAGACAGGGTTTAATTGATTTTTGAAACTCAACCAATACCATCTGTAAATTGTAGTCTTATTTCAATAAAAACATATACATTTGACTAAAAAAGGTTAATGTGCACTATTTATGGCGGATCTTAACAGCCTACCTCCACCCTTCGCCTTCGCCTGCCACTATAACCAATTAAGATAATTTAAGAACATAGTATCTTAATGTTTCTCTTTCAATCTAGGTGCATATTTTTTTAAGCTTAGGTAATCTTCAGCAATTTCACAGCTCTACTTAAATAAAAGTATAAATGAATTAACCCAACATATTCATATTATATACACAAACTATATTAATATGCTGTATTGAAGAGTAGGCATTTATTTTTATCGACAATATACATAGTTTATGCCAGTAAATATTGTTAATAAAATAATAAAATAACTTTAAAGTAAGTAAATTCCTTATTGAAGAGAGTATTTTTATTTTATTTATTACAGATTACTCCTTTTATGGATACAGACCATGGCTGACAACTGATAGATGTGGTCGTGTAATTTTATTGTAACCTAATACGTAACCATGCACCTTTTTTTGCAAGAATAATCAATTAATTATTACATGTTTTTCTGATTTTCACAAGTATATTTTTGTAAGAAATGCTTAAGTTCTGTTTAGACACGGCGGATACCGTGCGCAACACAAAAACAGGAGTGGTCAAGAGAAATTGGGAAAAATCAAACAATAATTATTTCCGGGTAGTACATAATTGTAAGTGTATTATTTAAACTATTTTTCACAATAGTATTGCATACAGTCTCGAATGTTCCTAACCTGTAATGATGATCTATTATTTTCTCTTCATCTTGTTGTATGTGTTTTTGGCCTTTATTTTCTTGGCCTCGATCGGTTTGTGAAGAATTCTCCAATAGAGCATAGTACTTCCTGGCTCTAGATACCGTTCATTGAAAATGTCTCGACTCTCATTTATAACTGTGTGTGCAACAGATACTTTTAATGCATAAGAATATGCCTGATCGCCAATCAATACCATAGGCATAATCAAATTCGACGATCCTGGTAGTTGAGAAAAATTGAACTTATTACTTTCCAGTAATCTATTTATCAAAGAATATTGAAAGGTCGCTTTGTTTTTCTTTCTCGCAAATTTCAATGCTTAAAAATCTTTTGTGGGTATCAGCAACTACTTGAAGGACTATAAAAAAGAATTTTCAATATTTATGGTATTCAGAGCTAAATTTTGGTGGTATTTTTATCTTTTAATGTTTGCCATCGATAAATGCTATACAATTTAGGAAATTGCCATTTCTCATAAGGTATATTCTTTAGCTATTAATATAGTTTTTCACATATAATAATAATATTATGTTTATCAACTTATTCCAAATTTCAGTACAGGTTTCATAAATGATTTTTGCTATGGTTGTTTTACCCATACGAAATGAAAACTCTAGAAAACGAAAAGCGATTCCCGTAGACAAAAATCGGGATCAAAAAATAAGTTATTTTTTCAATCGAAGAATTCAAGGGAAAAAATTAAAACACAACTACCGGAAAGAACGTGAAAAAAATCTCACAAACGTTCCGGTGATGCTGGAGGAGTGTAGCTGTCGCAGTGGAGATACCTTACTATCATTGAATTTTTGAGGGAGCAATTAGTAATTCCGTATACAAATGAAACCAACATCATAGATGTTGTATGTATAATATTGTTATATGACCATTCTAACTCAAACGGTAAAATTATTTTTTCCACGGGATAGAACGACAATGTTACCAATTTTACGATCCGGAATAGTGCTCCGGTACATTTCGAGCCCTGGCTTCATCCATCTGTGTACCTAACTTCAGATTCGAATTCAATATGTCCTTCTAATATCAAAATGTGACGTTTATAACATGAAAACGCGGTTTCATTTGTAATTTATCTACCTGAGACAATAGGTGACCGGGAAATTTATGTTTCCAGTCGCAGATGGTGATCATGCATCCCACTAACCATCGTCCACCTAACTTGACGCTACATGTTCTTACTTCCACTAGGCTACTTTGGTTCAGTAGCTTAAATAAGCTACTTAGACCGGGTGATGAGACACAGTGTTTTACGCATTGGACTTCGAAGACTAATTCGAGCCAGAATTTGAACAGTATATCAAATGTTATAATAATAATATACCAGTGTTTTGTTACACACATTTATAAAAATGCTAGAAATAAAAAAAATGTTGAAAATTAGTAATTTACCAAAATAAGCCTAGGAAATTATCATCTAGTAGATATATAGATGAATATTTTTGTAATACATATTTCCAAAACATATGGGAAATTGATAACTTATATTTTTTGTAATAATGAACAACAATAAAATTAAACCTAGGTACCTACTTACTTGCGGAGCCAGCTCGTAACGGCGCTGTCTCGCTAGCCGGTAAACGCCGATGACTCAATATAGCAACGCAATTCATTGATAGAAAGAACCAATATGAATATTAGCTTGGAGAAGCTTACATCTAGATCTAGCATCTAGAGGATGAATTCAGATTAATCACGACGATGACTATATAAATAGGTAGGTAAGTATATAAAATCACTAGTTTTGATAGATGTAGCAATGCATATAACTGATAGGAAAGGAATCAGCTTGGATAGGCCTTCGTCGAGCAGTGACTATATTAACTTTGGCTGATAATTCAAATTCAAATTATAAATTCAAGATGTCAAATAGCTTTAGGTAATTAAAATTTGTTTATTTTTTTTCAAAAAAATCAGTGGATTGTGATTAAAAATAATCAATTTCAAACTATACATATTACATAATATGAGTATGAAGTATTTTTTTTTTTCTAGATGCCTTCATGGATACCTCGCATTTACTATCGAGAAGTATGAAGTATTAGTATAGTATAGCTATAAATAGATCTATTAAATATATATATATATATATCTAATAGGTTGAGCAAGTAGGTATCTACCTAGCTTAGCTAGCGAAAATTTTCCGTTCAAAATGACAGTCGATAGCCTTGTCCAGTGCTCGAAATGGAAAATTTTACGAACAGGAACGCTCAATAATTTTTCAAAAATGTGCAATATTAGATATAATATCTGTAATATAAAAAAATATCTTAGTTTTACATAATGTACTTTATAGAACATTTTCATCATCACCTTCGCCCGAATCAGTTGTTTGTAACATAAAAAATATATCATAATATAAGTTTACGAAATCGTTTACTAAAAAATACATCATTCATAATAATAATAATTATACAAATATATATGCCTAAATGTGAGTATATGAATCTAATTGGAGTAGGAAACATAAAAATATATGAAATAATGGACAAACCAATACAATTGTCCATTTGTTTCGTCAAAAAATTTCGTTCATAAAAACATGTAATTAAGTGTAAATGGAAACATGAGTGAAGATACCTTATCATTATTGATTTTTGGGTTTTCACTACGTGTACTTCTTTCCTCGATATCAGATAATATCTATTGATAATGGCCTCTGCAACAAGCCCGAAACGTCGAACAAAGAATGAAGAGTTACACACGGTGAAACCCCAAAAATCAATTACGATGACAAACAACCGTGAAAGTCTCAAACAGAAGATAAGTACATTGGTTAAACCAAGTTACATGCTACTTTATTTAAAGCGAGTACCTAAATTGAAAATATTTTGATTAAACTATTTTTTAATCACATCAAAATCCATCATGTACGAAAAAGCAGGAGCATGGTTTATTATAAATTAATTTAATAAAATTAGGTACTTAAATGTAGCATTCGTTATTAAATATGCATAATTTTAAACAACCTCAGACTAGTAGATATTAGAAAAAAATATTAAAATATTTACACCATGGCATGTGGGATAATTTATTCTAATAGGTTTCTGATGTTGTTGAAACTATTAATTATTATGTAAGTAAATTCCCATTGGATTCCTCTATGATTTTATTTAAATGTATGCTACCTCTTTTATTATAACATCTATCGCGTGAGTTTTCGCAATGTATTATTTGCTCAATGCAATCTATATGTTATGTATTATATAATATATGGGTGCATATGAGGGTGAGAAGAAACACGTCACACAGTGATGTTCCTAAACAAAATGCCACGTCAATTTTTCTACAGTATTTTAAATCTCCCTATGATGACTCAAATACCTCTGTTATAAGGAATCTGTTCTATGAATATATAACAAAAAATACCTTTGCGATAATAGGTATATGAAATTAATAACTTATACATACTATTTATTCGCTTTTTATGTTACTAGGTATAATATAGAGTTTAGACACTTACCCAAATCACCGGAGTGTAAGGTCCTATTCGATACCCAACTTCTATAGGGAACAACTCAAAATACATTGTTCTAAGATTTCGTCGTTACCACTTGGCAATATCTACACAGTTTTGTTATGTTTACTCATTTGTACTCTGCTATTATTGTACAATAGGTAACTATGTAAAAATCCTTAGTACTATCATAGTACTACTATGTTTGTGGTTTGCATAGTATGCGACAAGTTTCTCCAATCACAAGACAAACAATAATTCAAAACACCAACAAAAACTCACAATCAAGACACAATAATTATTATAGTACCTACTTGATTTAGGTGGGTATGTACTTTTTTACAATTATTATGGTTTTATAAATAAATTCGACGACAATGTAAACGACCACGACCTCTTGATAGTCGAGGATTGCAGTTTAAACTAATATATTGTAAGAAAATTTATTCTTTCAAAGCCCTCAAATCAAATATTACATGTGCTATTAGTTATTGTTTATAAAACCTTTTTTTGAGACAAAAAAATCTCTTCCTTACGTAACATTTCTGTGGATTTAAGAGCAATAAATCTTCACCGACAATATTTTTTTCAATGCACAATAGGTAGGATTCATTGTATTATTATTGAATAGTAAACAGTTTTGCTACGTAGAAGTTTTGTGAAACAAAAAATATGAACTAAGTAGGTACCTAACTATATTGATTTATTTCAAAGGACCGTATTACATACTATGGTTATTTTAATATCCTCAACAATATATTTTTTCCATAAGCTCTATTTTCTGTATAACATGAAGGATAGGTAAAGAGTTTAGGTAGGTACCTACCTACGAGTATTTTTTTCACTGCGAAGTATTTCTGCCGAACTAAAACCGAAATAAAAAATAAGAGTAGCTCAGCATGATATGGGTAAATACTATGAACGTTTAAATTTGTTCGTTACCTCTGATGAAGATGCCCATACACGTAAAAATTGTACAGAGACCACTGATATTTTAATTTACTTGCACATTTTTCTGTAATCTAAGCTTGCACAATAGCGATATTAAACCTCCTCGGATGTATATTGCTCCATACCGATGGGAAGACACCTCGTTGGTTGCATATCATTTAATATCAACTGGTCGACTAATGAACGGCCTCGATTGTGTTATGAATCAAAACTATGCCTACCTATGTAAAGTTAGCTATCCTATGTTATTCTATAGTTTACGCAATCGTCAATCGGACAGTTATGGTTTTGTTTCTCCCATTCATTTCTCTCCCGTTTCATTCCATAAAATATTGTGACTTCCACTCCCGTATTGATTACAAATGTACTCAATATCATAACTGTTTGGGAACCCGCGTTTTACACTCTTACCCAAGTCAACTAAGCTCTGTGATTCATACCAAAGGGTCGAAAATCCAAGCCTTGGTAAGATACCTACACGCAGGTAGTTTATTTATTCATAAAACATTAATTAACAAATGAATTATTTTTCACAATATGTAGATATTTCATGTGTTTTAATTGAAAATCAAATAATAGAAAATCAAAAAC
This sequence comes from Rhyacophila brunnea, assembly GCF_057557595.1. Lineage (NCBI taxonomy): Eukaryota > Metazoa > Arthropoda > Insecta > Trichoptera > Rhyacophilidae > Rhyacophila > Rhyacophila brunnea. Next base: position 1,759,497 of record NW_028233361.1, read on the forward strand.
AGGTAAGTAATAATTTAACCTTATTATCGTTATTAGTAGTAGGATACCCTAAATAAATGATGTATTTTGAGATTTTGTCTGCAAGCAAAAAAAAACTTGTTGAATAGCACTAAGAATAATATACTATTATCTCATATTGTCTTAAAAAACGGAAGAGAGCAATAAATGTAAGGGTGCTTTCTTCAATAAAAACTGTATTTTTTATTATCAGACACATGGGTTGTCTAGAAATGCATTGTTAGGAAAACAATATACCTAAATTCATTTCTAAGAAAAATATTTGCTTACTGTGGCATCTATTTGTATCGACATGTACGAATTATTAACAATCAGGGGTAGTCAACAAGTAAAATCATTGTTTAATAGAAAGATTTTTTTAAATATATTTATATACTAATTCATATTCCTCAATTTTAACACATTATGAACCGGAACGCCATAATAAATATTCTGATGAGGCTCGAGAATTTTACAAGACATCTCGCTATCAGGATTCCACGAGAAGGAACGGTAGATTCGAGGATTCCACGAGACGGAACGGAATTGTCGAGAAATTCACGAACCGGAACGGCGCTCCGGGGCGTTCTGCTCCATTCCGAGCGCTGGTTTTGTCACTATTTCTGGGCTTTTAAAAAGAATAATTTCTTTTTCGGATCGCAATTCAACGCTTTCTTTTCGAAACGATAGTATTTTTGGCGAACTATAAATATTCGTGCATAGTAATTGTATGCAATTGTGTAGTGTTAATTGAATTTGTTCATATATTAAAAGATACGTTGGCTAATTATTCTGTATTCCTTGTGGCCAAATAATAATACACCGGTTTTATTAAGACTTTCATTGAATGAGTAAGATAATGCCCAAAAATGACTATGTTGTTGTAATCTTACAGAAGATTCTGATTTCAACATATTTAACTGAATGTGATAGTGCCACTGTTACATAAATATATCGGGAAAATATCAGATACGCATACCTACTAGAAAAAATCTTAGAATTACATCTTGCAACAAATGGTAATTGAACTTCTCGTCTTTCATGTAGGTACTGGGCAAGGGCTCTAACCAGTAAGCGATCACCGATCTCTCTCGCAGATATTTGATTAATATCCACGATAACTGAGGACATATTATTATTCAAATGGCTAGGTCCCGCATTTAAATTAAATCGAGGTAGGTAATAATTATTGCAAAATTTCAAACGCAGTAAGTGTCTGGATTACTCAAACTGATAGTGAGATAAATACTTACAAGTACTATTCAAATTTTATTATTTTTATATAAATCAAGTATTTATATAGGCGGGCTTTATTTTTAAATGTTACTTGGAAAAAGCTCATTAAACAGAGGCACATTTAAATTACAAAACCTTAAGAATGGTACCGTTTTATTTTACCATACATAGTAATTCATGGGAAACGAGACTACTTAGTCCTCAAAATTCCTTGGACTAACCGGGTGACAATTAATGTTGAAGTTCTCAAGCGAATGGGAAAGTACCGAGAAGTTCTGCGTAGTACTACAATGAGAAAGCTACTGTATCTTGGCCACATTATGAGAAGACAAAAATACAGCATTTTCCAACTTGTCATCCAAGAAAAGATCAATGGGAAGCGTAGCAGAGGACGACTCCACAGCTCCACTGATTTGTTCCGGGTAGTAGATGATAAGGCTAAGATTGCCACGACGGTGGCCGCTAGGGAATGGTACGAAAGAAGAAGTGGTTTTTGACATATATGGACGGCCGATATAATATGATACCAGTGAAACCGCAATGCGAAATAATTTGCAGTTATTTTAATTCATACACCATGAGTCATTTTTTCACCTTAATACTCATACCGCTGTGTAGAGAATGTTTATTCATCGCCTTCACGTCTACTTATAGTATTTAATTTACTATAAACTGAGGGTGAGACAAACCAACGCGTAGTACTTAGGTAAAAGGTGGTCAATGAACAATTAAAACTGTTTTGTACTCGTATAGTGATAATATATCCCATACATTTAAACATTTCTAACTGGAATAGTTTGTATAATATCTGGGATCGACATGTCGTGGAAAAAGTAGATGTAAAACATAAATAAGGCGCACACAGATTACGAAAAATTCGATTTGTCGTCTAACCACTAAAAGGAATTTTAATTGGCATGGAAACGATGCTTGTGCAAACAAGTCCCATTATACCCTGATTAACATGGTTTGGTGGAGTCATTGATTTAATAATTATGCAAACGTAAGTGTTCTATTATATTGTTGTACGGTGTCGAATCAAGGAATTGGAAGACAATCAACGACTTCGAAGTGTGGTGTCGGCACTTAATGCTACGCAGCGCTCGGAATGGACAGGAACGCACCGGAGCGCCGTTGTGGTTCGTGGAATTCTAAAATATACCGTTCCGGCTCTTGGATTAATTTAAAATTGCGTTGCGGTTCGTTAGATTAAGATAATTATATATGAATGTATCTTTTAAAGTTTTTCTCAAAATTAAAAATTAACGAAGTAATGTTATGCCGGGCGTGCAAGGGTTAAAAATAAAATTTATGACATTCCTAAATTTCTTTCAATTTTCTTTTTTGTGTCGATACATCCGTGCCTAAATGCATTGTCTAAACACTCCAAATAATTGCATACTTACATGAAAAAAGTAACCGTACAAAAAACAAGTAAGCTACAAAAAAATTGTGCCTTTGCTGACATTGTTTGAAAACCTTTTGTACTTAAATAACTTAAATTCAATGAAAAATAAAGTAGGCACCTACATATTTGTATAATAATTTCTAAAGTATGAAACATCTCAGTACAGTCTCGCTTTTACCTTTAACTGATATGCATTGCGAATTTACTTACCTACTAATTTATTACTTATATTTTATTGTGAGTGATAAAACTTATTTATTTTCATCGCCATCTAATCGCCGTGTTAATTTTATACCCTACGTATATTATTGCGGGCAAATGAATTGAGTTTTCGGTGGTAAAATTAATATGATAAAATTTGGTAATTTAAATCGTAAAATTCCGCTACAATATACTTATTAGTGATAATCGCTTGTTTTTTAAAACATTTTGTATTATTTAAATTTGTTCTCTTAAAATTTGGTTAAACATCTCAGTAGGCGATATCTTTCTATATATTATATATATATATATTGTCGTTATTATCCAAACTGATTTCTGTTGGCCAGTGGCCACAATCAGAATTTTATCGTTTTGAGAATGATAAATATGAGTGAATATTTATAAATTTAATGAAGGCTTAATTAAGTAGTAGGTACTTCTTGTAAATCTGCTAAAACATTAAGAATTCACTCCGATAAGCATTTAAAATCGACAATACAGTGGAAACAGGGTTTTCTGATTCAATATCATTTCAACAACATTGACTCGTGTTAAAAAATATTTATGACGTGTCGGAAACCCTTATTTTTACAATGAATAATGATTGCCATTATGCCATTTTCCTACAAAAATGTTTTTGGTATGAAACTATTGAATAGCCTACCGTAATTAGTTTATTTTGAAGGGACGTTTCTATTGTGTTATAATTACATACGTTGTAACTTGCTACTTTAAAAATAATAGAAATAATACATACCTACTATGTAGAGAACTTTTAGTTACTTTTTGTTTGTAAATTTGTTTTAAAAAAATAGGAATATCCTCCAATAAAATTTTATTACTCTCATAATAATAAATTATTGTTCTGTATTATCATCATTCATCACCGTGGCAATAATAATGAGTAAGGACAAACATCATAGATTGAGTCGTTTAGTTTAAAATACACTCACAAATTAGGTAGGTACGTCTTCAGTGCGGACATCTAATAATTTTAGATGGTAGTCATAGATTAAATAAATACGGTGGTAAGTTCTTTAATCTGAGGTGGTAAGTGTAGGTATATTACAATAATGGTAACCAAAGCATCATCATTGTAACATATAGGTCATGGCCCCCACAAAGGGGGGACTGAGAGGGCTCTAGCCTGGAGGCCCGGGCTCAGGAGGGGCCCGGCGAGGCGAATCGACCAGATAAGTGAGATAAACACACATCACAAATTTGCTTTAATAGTAAAAAAAAGTCAATAAAAAAAATAATATTATTTAAAGTTATGTGGTTATACGATACCATTTTTAATTGTGTATCAATACTCGACATCTCCATAATTCCTATGGATGTATTAAAATATACAATAAAACACTAAATATACAGATTATTGTTACCGCGTACATACTGCCTTTATTCTTAGCGATAGGAAGGGGGCTCCACCAAAGATCCTAGCCTGGGGGCCTGCTTCACGATTTGGGGCCCATGATATAGGTACATCCTACATACACTACAATATCAGTCCTTATAATGTTGAATATAGGTAGGTACCTACTGATTAATGACAATTTCATATTATTCAATAGGAATCGTGTTTAGCAACTCGAGTTGCACCTTTCGTCATGTTTTATCTTATATAATTAATGATACTTCTTCTTCTTCTTCCACCCTGTCACGTCCCAACATTGGGGCATAGGGCAAGCACAAGTTGGCGCCACTTCCCTCGGTCCATCGCCATCCCCTGCGCCTTCCGCCATGTCAGACCTGCAGCACATAGGTCGCTATTGTAGCACCGCTGCAGGGTGAGGGAGGGGCGGCCACGATGACGGAACCCTTGAGGCTGTGCCACAAGGGTACGAAGTGCCGCACTCTTTGGCGGCATCCGAAATATGTGTCCCAGCCACGTAAATCGTCTCTTCGTGATAACTTCAATCACCGAAGGCTGTTGTATCTGCTCACGAACTCGGGTGTTTGTAACGTGGTCGTACCAATGTACCCCTAAAATTTGGCGGAGACATCGATTCTCAAAGCTCAAAAGCCGATAATTAATGATACACCATTGGTAATTTAAAATGCTATAATTACGTTGTTTGGTGATGATGGCTTGAAACTTTTCTTAGAAGTAGGTATGGCCTAATAGCCCTTATGGTGGAGAAGGTTCAAAAGAAATCTTTGAGGATCCTTTGTTTGAAGCTGTGTGGATACCATCCATGGCTTTATCCGATTGATTTATCTTAAGTATGCTTACATACTGTACTGCAGAACTAATCTGCAATTGCTAATAATGATTGGGCAGGAAATAACTGTGTTCAACCAAATCGCTTCGGATATTGGTATATTCCACTTGCGTGAGAACGAGTTTATGTGAACGGTTTATAAATTCTTAGTTTTATAACTTCTTAAATAATTAAATGGCGTAGTTAGCTCTATCGGTGTACAGATATGTACTGTATAAATTTTGTATTTGCTCGTCTCTGTATAGGTACTTACTATTTTTTCTAATAGTTGCTGCATCTATTTCTTTATTTTTTAAACACTATTTTAATACTATTTCTTTGATTTTTTTAAATATTCTGTGCTCGTCTTGAATTTATAATCTGTAAAATTTGCTATATTTAAATTAATTTTTAATTTGAATCTTTATGGTAGGTATGTGGATATGTTGTTTTTTAAGTCTAATTAATTAGCAAAGTGAACTGTCCCAAATGAGACAGTAATATAAGTTATAAGCAGTGACGAGTGGTGGTAGAAGTATCATGCATGCTGATATGGGTGGTAGATAAAGTAAGAATAAAGAATAATACAATTTTTGACAGTATACTTTGTTGAGACGAGGTTCTTTTGCGTGCGGCGCTGACAATCCTTGCCCACTTGCTCAATATACATCCACGTAAGAAGTTAAAAGTTTATTGTTGCATTTATACATCCAAAGTACGTACGTATGTAACGAAAAAAATCAAGCATATTTTTATTCGGAAAATTATAGAGCGTTCCTGTTCGTGAAATTTTCCATTTCGAGCACTGATGCTATGTATTTCCTGAACAGAATAGATTTAGAGAATCTAGATTAAGAAACGACTCTCAACAGAGTGTGTCTGGGATTCATTCTGCAGTTTTCTCTAAATATTGTTTTGCACGGATCAGATAATCTGGAGAGTCTGGTGGTTTTGGGTAGTCTCTAGGGAAGGCGAATCATAGGAAGAGTATCGGCACGATGAACTAAATACCGTGCTGGAGCCAGTACCTTTTTGCCCTGAAGGAAGCAGAGAGCCGTGAGAAGTAGAAAATTTTAGTCGCTCAGAAGATGACTACATGTCAGGGTGGTCACAATTCTCTGTCATGATGTAACGACCGATAAAAAATATTTTTCCAATATCGCAGTAAGTGGTTAATAATTTCAATACGTTTGTGCATCTCCTCAAGTATGCATTTTCATTAGTGATGTATGAACATTCTGGCAATTTATTTGGCGCATCATGTATGCACATACATCTACGCCGTAGCACTGGTGTAGCACTTTATTTAGTACTTAAAACGATGGAATTAATGCGAGATTGGTAATGTGCACCATTTTGGTGATTTACACATACAAATGAAATGATCTGATGGACTTAATGTTAAAATAATTATAATTTTAGATAACATAGATTTTTATGAAAATGTACCTAATAAATACATTCATTAATTACATTACATTTACATACTGTGTAGTGTATGTATGGAAAAATAAAACATTTTGTAATACGATGATCCAAATATCATATTCGTGTTCATTATTTAATTTTTTATAATATACTTTCATGTAAAAAAAAGACTTATATTCATAATAATTGACCATATACATACATAAGTACAGGTACTTTTTAATATTAACTTTGGAGAAATTATTCGCTTTATATTTATTAGATTAAAATGACGCCCACAATTGCCGAGCGGCTATCACTCTCGTAGACTAATAATATTGTGAATCCCAGATTCGAATCCTGGACCAGGCAAACACAATATATTGTTTTCAACAGTGGCGCATCCAAGGTGGGGAGGCAAGGGGCCTTAGCACCCCCAAACATAAAAATTATCAGAATGATTTGAAACGTTGAAATTGAAAGCCAATAAACTATACCTTGGGTTTAGACAAATAAAAACACGGCAAAAAAATGATTTGAAATTCTCCAGTACCCTTTTAGAAAAAAATCTTGATTTTAATTTCTAACACAAAAATTTCGAAACACTTATGTCGGGTTTTCCCTATCGAACTGTCAAGTAATTCTCGGTGTCCACCCGAATTCCAGAGTGGTGTAGGTCATGGCTGGGGAGGGCTGACAGGGCTCTAGCCTGGGGCCCGTGCTGTAGGGGGGGACTTTTAGTGAAAAAATTAAGCGTGCACTATTTATGTCGGATATTAAAAGCCTACCTCCACCCTTCGCCACCGGAGTATAGGTAGGGGCAGGCGGTGGAAAAGGATGTAAATAAGAACGATTAGATAAGAAAAATGATGTTAACGCGCGTGTTTGAACATGTACCTAACCGATTTTTTTTAAACGGTACATGTTCAAACACGCGCGTTAACATGTTCATACCCTATATTTCAGTTTTAGTTTGTCAATTTATGGCTACGGCCGTATGTTGTAGCCTAACTACTGGAGAATGCCAAAAGAAATGGCGTATTTAAAAAAAAACCCTATCTTATTCTTAGGTCAATAATTATTATAAAGCAATCATTATTCGTAGGATGTTTATCACACTTGAATGGTCAAAGACATAGCTTATAATTATTAGTAACTTTAGAATTATCTTCAAATGTGTTAAGCTTGCCCATTTTTTGAATAATAAAATGCCTAATTCTTGTCAAATTTGGGATCACAGAGATTATCAATATATTTTTTTATCGTAAATATTTCACTATAATAATGAAGACATAAATTATACTAATGGTTTTATAAATGCGTTAAAAATTAATAAATGTAAAAATCTTAGCACCACTGCACATGCATGTACTGAAATATGACTATATTCTAAAACATTAGAGCGAGAAGTTTAAAAGAATACTATTTTATGTAATAAAAATACTTTATGCAGTCATCAAATGTTTAAAATAAATATAAAGGATAATAAGGCTTCAAAATAATATAAATATATTATCTACAACGTTGAAGGAATGTCCAGGATCATGCTTTGAAAATGCAATAAAAGCTCGATTTCGACCTACGCTGAGCATGTCCGCCTAGAAGTATATTAATTAGATGAATGATGTATGCACAACGGGGTTAGTTATGATGTAAGTCAGCGGTTTCCAACCTGGGAGGCGCGATCTATTGCCAGGGGAGGCGCCAAAATTTTTTAATAAATTAATTTTTATACCATAATATCTACAAATAAATAAAACTTTATATCTTAACGTAACAGTGAAAATTCAGTGCATGAATGTTTATTTCATAATACATATATTTAAATCCTATTAAAAAATATTTGGAGCGGAGAAATTTAAAAATGGCGCTTTTGCAAACGCTCTGTTTCGGTAATGCACAAAACGACCGCTGGTTGCATGAAAACAATAACCTCAAATTTAAATGTCACTCGTAGCTAAAGTGTCAACTAAAGCGTGTAAGCAGGGTGTGATACTGTTTTTTTAAATTGTTTTTGACGTGATTTCTTTAATATAATATAATAATAAAATATTTTTTAGTGGAATGGATACATTTTTGAGTGGTTGTAAGAGAAAAGATGCTGATACTAGTGGGAATAAAACCGAAATAGAACAAGGAAGTAAAGTTCCCAAGAAAAGACAATACAGTTCATCCTATGTATCATTAGGATTCACTAGTGTTAGTATAGATGGCTTGGAAAAACCAATGTGTTTGTTGTGTTTGAAAGTTTTGGCTTCAGATAGTATGAGACCAGTCAAATTAAAACGGCACCATGAAACTCTACATTCTGAATATGTTGATAAGCCCATAGAATTTTTTCAAAGAAAATTAGATGAGCTTAATAATCAAAAGCAAACGTTCAAAAAAATATTTTCTGTAACACCAAATGCATTATTATTGGCTTCGTACCATGTCTCTTACCGAATCGCAAAATGTAAGAAACCACATACAATAGGAGAAACTCTAATTTTACCAGCAGCTATTGATATGGTTCGAATAATGTTCGGCAAATCATATGCAAAACAGTTGCGACAAATTCTGCTTGCTGATAATACAGTCGGAAGAAGAATCAATGATATATCTGAAGATATTTGCGATCAATTAGTTTCTCGGCTGCGTACTTCGAAATTCGCCATACAAGTAGATGAGGCGACTGATATAGCTAAAGATGCCCATTTAATTGCATATGTTCGATATGTTGGGGAAAATAATATATTAGAAGATATATTAATATTTTTTTATAAAAAATAAATCTACACGTATGTGTATGTTATAGTTAAACCTTGTTATTATTCTGTTAATTGTAGTTTTCAGTTTTTTTTATATAATAAAGTTTTTATTATTTAAAACGTTTCTATATTATTTAATATATTAAAACAATAAAAGGTAAGGGAGGCGCGGGAAATTTTTTTTTCTTCGGGGAGGCGTAGTAGCATAAAGGTTGGAAACCGCTGATGTAAGTAATACTTTCATATACAGAAAAGAAAGCAATTTATATAAAATACAAGACACTATAAAATTGATTCTGATTTTCAAGTATTCCTAACCTACATACTATTATTAATGTAACATGTTTTGATGAGGCGAGCTTAATATCGAAACAGCTAAACCACAGAATAAAAGCTCTTGAATTCCAAAGCTTTCCGAGCATGTTCCGTATGTGTATACGCAAGCATGAGTATTAAAACCCGGTGTTTATTTTTTGATTAAGCATTATTATTTTGTTATAATAACATCAAGTCGCTATTTAAATAGGTGTGATTATTTTACTATTGTAACGTCCGGTTAACTATGACAGTGATGTGCAACTACCCATAACACTAGTCAAAATAGAGATGAAGCTTCAATGAAACTTAACAAATTGCTAGATATTTGAGACACTTTCAAAATCAAATAGCAATAAATCTAAGTCTAAGGTGCTTTCTTCAATAAAAACTTTTATTTTTTATTATTAGACACATGGGTTATCTAGAATTGCATTGTTGGGAAAAAATATACCTAGCTCGATGCATTTCTGAGAACAAAATTTTAGCTTGGCTAATTGTGGCACCCATTTTTTGTATCGACATATTATGTAGGAACAATAATCAGGGATTTCAACCAGTAAAATCATTATTTAATAGAAAGATAATTATTTTATTATTTTTTTCAAAATATTTTGAACCGGAACGCCATATGAATCTGATGAGGCTCGAGAATTTTACGAGACGTCTTGCTACCCTTAGGATTCCACGAGACGGAACGGTATTCTCAAGGAATTCACGAACTGGAACGGCGCTCCAGGGCGTTCTGCTCCATTCCGAGCGCTGGCATATGTGCCCCATAATACAAGAATACCACAAGTCAATTCAAGTTTTGTTTCATTAGAGCTATAATAATGATACTATGAGGGAGGTACCTATGCATTTTATATGCAGATTTTTAAACATGCGAATTCCCTTGTTATTTTTAGCTTAGGTGGTTGGTATAATTGTTCTAAGCTTAACCAGCGAAGGAAATTGTCGTAAAAGTTTAATATTAACGATTCTACGGCGATTTAAGAATTATGAAAATACGCCGTGTCGATCTGCTCGCGAAAAAAAGTATCGCTCCAGCGAGAAATGTTTTTGAATACTTTTGCATTGAGAAAAAAGGTTTTTCACGATTGCTTCGTATCGGTGTGACCGACTGTAATCACACACATGCAATCAGTCTCGCTGGCGTGCGGCGAGTTTACAATTGTGTGGTGCGCGGCAAGACTATTATTTTATTATTATATTTACTATTTATATGAATGAATTTATTATTTTAATATTACAAATGAGACTACCTAATGAATTTAATTTATAACATTCTTCGATGATTTCGCTGTACATTTTTACATCTTATTAACTAAACATTTTCAATGGATACTCTATATATCTACATAGTCTTAATATTAACTATCTATCATTATCTTTGTATAATTAATATTTTATTCTACATTTCATTCATCCGGTACAACCTACACACTGCATCTTTAATACTGTTTACATATTATAGGTACCACAGGTTATTATGTATACAAAACATTTACGACATTTAATATACAAGGTTAAAATCTTATTTACTAACCGATTATTTACAACAACTTTCATTCCGAATTTGCTTACTTTTTCTTCTAAGGCCCATATATCAGTGTCTGTCATCAGTCGTGGGACTTCACCTGGAATAAAAATCTTGACGGGTTATTAAGGGATTGGGTGGCATGTTTGTAAAGCCGCCGATTGTTGAGATCAGGTAACTTGTTTCAGCCATTTGAAGTTATCAGTGTAAGTGTTACGCCGAATGTGCGAAATTGACTATTACATTAAATGGGCAAAATTTGCCTAAATCATGAAAAATGCAAGCCCGTTGTCTTATTCATGAATTAGGCAAAATATCTGCCTAGTGAATGAATTCGGCAATAAATTTTCTATCTAGTTCATGCATTGGGCAAATTGGATGGTAGCGCTATGGTGGTGTTTTTTGCAACTAAACCAAATGTGTCAAATGATCATGCATTGGTCAAAATAGATGCTCGCGCTCCGGTGGTGTTTTTTGCAACTTATCAAACTAACCAAATGTGTCAAACGTCATTGGTTATATAAAAATATACTAATCAATAACTACAATGACGTTCATATCAATTTACTATGCCCAAAAAAAATCTAGAACTATAAAATGATAACGGATGAATTTTATTAAAAGGTATTTTCGCGATTTGATTCGTGATTGGGTATCAATCGTGCGTCATCTAAGTGCTCTTAGCTCTTCATCTAGTATTCTAGTGTCCACTGTGAGAAAGGGTGGAAATAGGCATATGAAATTCACCCTATGCCTACAAGCCATCAGCCTCCACCTAATCACCTACCCTTCGTATCGGTAAATAATAACCGGTGCGTTTAACCACTATTTTTCTTCTTGGTAGATAGGGACGGGAGGGTTTTCCCTCTCTGGCAAAACCTTCTCCCGATGTCCCTCTGGACCTCTATAAAAGAGGATAATTTCTCTGAACAAATCAGTTCCGTCCGGTTCCTGCTTCTACGACGTTCTCCGTAACCCGCTTCAGATCTCCTCAGATCTTCGCAAAAGGTTTTGTCAATTCAAGTATCCGCGAGTAAACTTCTATGAGTCTTTCCTCGTGATAAACAGTTCCGTCCCAGTGATATTCTCCGAAGCACGTGCAAGACCTCTCTGGTCTGCTAAGCACTCTTCGTTAACAGTTTCAGTACAATATGTCCGCGAGTAATCCTCGACGAGATTCACTCCGCGCTAACTTGACGTCATACGTCGATGACCTCACTCACACAGTGACCGCAAAACCTGTGCTTAACTTTATGATCAGCTGTTCCATAAGAACACTAAAATAAATATGCGTACAAACTTTTAAGCCGAATTAAGACGTTTACCTCTCAAATTAAAATAGTGTCATTAAGTGTCTACCTTAATAATAACTATATTTAGACTATTTTATAATTATAACTATATACTAAATCTAAGAATATAAATATTCAAATAAATAAATAGTCATTGATTTACAACCTCGATCTGTAAACAAAATAAGAACAATAAGAAAAACAAAAAACAGGGACCTTTTCGAGTCCTAAAAAAAGGGTAGTTAAAAATAAAAAAAATAATATTGATGACTTTGATAAATCTGTAATTCGACGGTGTATTCATGACTTTCATAAAAATCACAAAACTGTTGCAACACTGAAAAACATTCATGGCGTGTTGAAAGAAGATATTAATTTTAAGGGTGGAATTACGTCATTAAGGAAAGTTATGAAAGATATAGGATTTAGATGGAGAAAAACAGAAGACAATCGGAAGCTGCTCATGGAAAAAGTGTCATATTTTTCAAAAGAATTGAATATTTAAGAAAAAATAAAGAATATCGTGTTCAGGGGAAATCTATTATATTTACGGATGAAACTTACATACATTCCACACATACCACATCATATTCTTATTCTGACGGATCGAGTTCTAGTTTTAAGAAGCCGATTTCAAAAGGTACTCGCTTAATAATAATCCATGCTGGCGGTGAAAATGGATTTGTGCCAAATGCTTTATTAAAATTTAAATCCAATTTAAAAAGTGGCGATTATCATGACGAGATGAACTACAGTAATTATGAAAAATGGTTAAAAGAAATGTTAAATCCTAACCTACCACCTGAATCTGTTGTTGTTATAGATAATGCATCATATCACAATAAACTGTTGAACCCAGCACCAACATCAAATAAAAAGAAGGGTGAAATAATTCAGTGGCTACAGGATAATAATATACCTTTTTCATCGACGATGATCAAACCGGAGCTTTACAACTTGGTACTAATGAATAAATCTCGGCATGTAAAATACAAAATAGATGCTATTTTAAATCAGCACGGGCATTCTGTACTGAGATTACCTCCTTATCACCCAGAGTTAAATCCCATAGAGAACATATGGTCTGTTGTTAAAGGTTATGTAGGAAAGAACAATATTGAAATGACAATGGCATCTGTAGATAGATTGGTGGCAGAAGCCTGCAATAAATTTCCCATAGAGCAGTGGCGGAATATCTGTGGTCATGTGGAAAAAAAAGAACGTAGTTTTTTGGAATACGACATAAGAACGGATGAATTGACCAGTGAGATTATAATCCACACCGCAGATACCTCTGATGACGACGACACAGGCAGTGACATCAACGAATACCTTCAATAAATTATGTTCTTCCTACTATTTATATTACTTTAACAGCGTATCATATTGTGTACTTATAGTTGAAAATGCCATTTGTAATTGTTCTCCGAAGTCCTAATGATTGTATGTATAATTAAATGAAATTGCCAACAAAAGTATGTCTTTGCGGTATTATAATTGTCTTTAATTGTTTAGTTCTCTATAAATTTATAACTAATCTGTAAAATAACGATAGTGATATCGTTAAGGCTAATTCGTAAATTCCAAAACATTGTATATTCCCAATCCTAACTAAATAAATAATAATACACGATTGAATGATGTGTTCTTCCTATTATATATTTTACTTTAACAGCATTATACTTATAGTTAAAAATGCCATTTGTAATTGTTCTCCGAAGTTCTAATGATTGTATGTGTAATTAAATGACATTGCCAACAAAATTATGTCTTTACGGTATTATAATTGTCTTTAATTGCTTAGTTCTCTATAAATTTATAACTAATTTGTTAAATAATGGTAATGATATCGTTAAGGCTAATTTATAAATTCCAAAACATTGTAATCCCAACTAAATAAATAATAAAACACGATGTTTTCATTGAATTGTAACTATCGGTATAAGTAAATAATATATAGGTACCTATGTTCTAATGTAGCCATTTTTATTCTATATTTTATTAAAACAATAAGTCATAAAAATATGCTTATTTACCGTAATTCTTCATGCACACCCTGTGTCAATACTACCAAAGAACACCAACACAACTGCAAATCGTTTTTAGCGTACAACAATGCCGATGTAGAACGAAACTGCTATACATTGTATGGCTGGGAACTTTGTTTTCAATATTTATATAGGTAAGTGTACGAATTTAATACCTATTGGTCAAAATTGGATAAAATGTAGGTAATAATATTAAAAAATGATAGGTATTAATAATTACTATTTTTGGCATCTAAAATTTAATATTGTGCTGACAATTGTTTTAAGTTAAATCGGTAACTACAAAATCGTTTGCTATTGATTGGCTTTAAAATTACAGCTTGCTTCTAAGTATTTTTAAAATTGACTAAGTATAGAATTTATAATGACGCTAGGTTTTACTTGGCTTGCTTATAGAATTAATGTACGTATAAAAAATGCAGGATTTTATTTATATTAAGGGCTAGACTGATTCTATTAAATTTTATAGAACTTGCAAAAGGGTGACTATAAATTTCCATACATCTAAGCTTACGGGCTAGAAATTTGCCTCGCAGTCGATCTGTTCATATTTGCATGAATCAGCCCAATGATGATTCAGGCCTCATGGCCTTGGATCCTCTGAGGATGCCATGGTTTAGGCGGTATCAAAGTATCATTTATTCCAATAAAATTGTATAGTTATCTTGTTTTTTTTGACACTTACCAATTATAGTGTAATAGGTTCAAAAGTAAAAATTTAATGAATAACTTTATTTATTTCGAAACTCGTATAAAGTAAAAAAAAATTATTTATTTAAATGAATGAACTAAGATGGGTTAAAATAGAGTAAGGGAAAAAGGCAATAAAGACTAAACTAAATATTTTCATCTTCATATTCAATGTCACTCTCAATTCTTATAGTTTCTTCTCTTTGGATATGTATAGATAGAATATGTGATATCGTTCTTTTATTATACCAGAATTACATAACTTTAGCAAATCCTTAAGTTTTTTTTAAATTTTGCAGTGTAAGTTGGATTTAATTTAAATAATTGTAATATCTACGTCTACGACCTAGATGTACCTTTTCGTACTATGCGAAATGATTGAAAAATATCATCACTGTAATTATATATAAAATAAACATTATGTGGTTCAGTTTCTTTATACTGAAAGTGGACAATCTTTAGCCAATTAATTTGCTTTCTATCTATTATCCACAATTTTGTTTTTTATATCATATTCTTTCTGCATTTCAGTGTAGTTTACAAAATCATCCCGATTCATGTTTTCGACATCATATTTCCTCTGTTTAGATGCTAATTATATTACTGCATACCATCCTGCAGGATCTTAAATATTGATTCCTTTTATTTCTCTTTTAATGTGTGCGTGCACCGAGTGACACAGAGTGGAAAACATTGAAATTGAAACAATTGAAAACAAACAAAAAACATTGATCGATCTGCGATATGTCTAATACCTGAACGGCATCGTGCAACATAGTCAGTCACCGTGTTAATATTTCGATTTTCCCCCCAGCATGTGTCGGAAAACAATTTACCAGAATGACTATCGGCTATCATTTTTAAATGCTTGAACATGCAGGAGGCTATTTCTATAGATAGACCCTCGTTTGGCCAGCCTCTCGTGCCACATATAATTACAAGCTCTTCTTAAACTGACATTGTATACAGTAAAATTGTAAACAGCTAACCTATGTTTATAGAAAACCACATTTGAGACTGTGGAAGGGCAATAGTGTACCGCTTTCATAACAAACTCAAAGAGATGACACTCATTGCCTTCTCTTTGATAAGATTTTTATAATTTCATGCAGATTTCTTACGAAGTAAAGTTAAATCATGGTCTCGTCTCCTTGAAAAAAGTTTTTTGTTCTTCGTATGTTCATATTATGTTCAAATTTAAAGCACGTATCATATTTTCTTGGAGTATGAAAAGAAAAATTGAAATCTTTATTAAAAACATCATTTCAGGATGATATCCTAAGAATAAGTTTGCAAATTGAAATCATGCAGGTAGATTGTAGGAGGTATTTCTTAAGCGTCAATTACATTGAGCTTCTTACGAGCTGTTTGTTGGCGAATTTAAAAGCGGGCGATTCAGCTACTGCCATTTGATGATTACACACAAAAATTTCCATTCGCTGAGAAGCCACAAGCCAGCGACTATTTTGATTGAACGTAGTTCGTTTTTTTACCGGGAGGTTGCTACTGCTCACTACTGCGCAGACGCAGTAGGCCCACACGCCGGCGTGTAGCGTGTAAAGTTGACCGGCTTTCAACTTTTCTCGGTAGAGTATTTACAACCTGCTTATTAGCTTGTTCGATGATTACGACTTTACAGGCAGATTGTCAATTCGCCAATAAACAGCTCGTAAAGAAGCTCAATGTAATTGATGCTTTAAGCTTGACTTTTTTGCAGTAATGAGATAGTACCGATGGGAATGACACAATGTGGAATCTTATCTGTTATCTTGAAAAATCTGATCTTTTCATCCCAGGAGTATGACGTCCACGTTGGTCACTAGTAGGGAATCCAATCCCGAGCCAAAATTTCAATCCCGGGATTTCGGGATTACAATTTGACAATCCCGGATTGGCATTTTTTTCCATAGTTAATATATTTTTTTATATATACAAATAACATTGATATAATCGGTCAAATATATATATAGTATAATTTATAATATTTAAGATATTTATTGTCAATATTTTGTACGTTTAATCTTGGAAATACATAGGTTTAATGGAGTAAATAATATTATAATATAAATAATAATGTGAAAACAGTTTTATTTATTTATGAAAAGATAACAAATACAAATACAGTTTCAGTTAAAATAAAAAATAACATATTGTTTTGAAAAAAATTGAAGATTTAAGTACTTAATTAAAACATTATTTTGAATAATATGCCCAAAGTAATCTCCAGAATAGAATTTTCTGGTAGTGCGCAATGGTTTATTTTCTATAAAAAGAAGACAGCTTTAGGTGTAAATAGCTGAAACGTCTAACTAAATGTTTCTTGATTTATTTACTCTATTTCTCAAATTCACTTTACGGATGTTACCTGCATCGTACATATTATGTGGAATTTTTAATTTATGTTAAAATATTTACAAATCTAAACGATTTTCATTTATAAAATTTCGTAAAGTCAATATTGTGTTTAGTGTTTACATAATACATGAAATTGCTGTTTCTGATAGTAAAGATTTAATGAATGGGTTAGCGAGATTTAAAATAGTAAATAAAATCATGGTGTATGGCCTTTCCGCTTCATAAATCTAATAAGTCAGCCAAATATGAAACTGCCGTAAAACGTATGAGATCATGGTGGAATCACTTTGTTAAAAGTGCGATGCTTTGTTTTTTCCGCTCTTTCTCATTTTTATTAATTTATGTGAACAAAATAAAATGAATTGGCAACTTACACATGGGTAATAAATCAAACTTCATTCAAAATCAGTTTATTTCTAAGGTAGTTATTTGTTATTAAAAGTATTTTTTCTGTATATTTTCGTTTTTATTTAATTTTCCATAAAAATTGATAAAAAAATCATTATGTTTACCAATCCCGGGATTTATAGGTATCAAAAATAGTTCGGGATCCCGGGATTGGTATCCCTAGTCACTAGTTACACTATTGAATGATTGACTTTTATTAATGAGACAACGTACAGATGCATCGGAAATATTGAATCTATAAATAGTAGTAAATAATCTATAATGAATCTATAAATAATCCTCCTTGAATTTAAAAATCCTCATCTATAAATTAATAGAAATCTGGCCGTAATTACTACCGCCATCTATGAATTACTGGAACAAGGTAACTGGTCTATGCAAACTGCTCTCATAGAACACCAGAAGGCTTCACCCTCTCTTATAAAGGACCTATTTGAGGGTTGGAAAGTGGTTTTGGGTAGCCGAGACTCTAAGGTTTCATCCAGTAGTTGTCATACTGGGCATATTTGACCCTAGTACCCGCAGGCTGAGCTCTGTATAGCCGGTGTGTATTAATACTGGCGAATAGATTTAAATTGTATTATATTGACTAAGAGTTATGTAATAAGGATTTGATATACCACTACATCATATAACCTGTGTTATACTTTATAAAACTATCACCCTTGTATTTCTGTCGCCTTGTAACCCTAAAACAAACCCAGCGTTCGATTTCACCGTATCACAATAATTTAATAAATAAAAAGTACCTAAACTTTTAATTTTGAATAAACAGGTGAAGAATAATAATAATAATATCGATAAAACAAAAAAAACGAGATAAGGTGCACAATAATTATATGATATAACTACCTACATTATAATATATAAACTAATACTTATAAAACTATTTATAAATATTTGTATAGGTTAACCCTAGTACACAAAATATCTCCTCCAGTCCCCTGGACATCTCAAGAGTACCCAAAACAGTAACTGCATTAGCTCTTTGAATTTATATGCATATTCGCTGTTTCAGATACTCAGTTGAACATTACTCACATATCTTATCAATCGAGCGACGACCAAGCTCAGCCACAGTCTTCCAAGTAGAGGTACCCTGGGTCTAAATGTCTCGAAACCCAGGGGACAGACGATATAATTTGGTGAAAGACAGTGATATTACTTGGCTTTGTCAGACTCAGCTAAAAGAGTCGCTGAACCTGACGATTCAACTGATTATTAGAGATTGAGATGTCGCAAATGTATCCACCAGTGACATCCCAAACTGTACATTTCCCTTCCCTCCATGAAATCATCATGATACCATCAGGCCTGCACCTTGCTTCACCATTCCTCCACTGCAGGCTATGCGATGAGTGATGACACACTCGTGATGATTAATGATTATGATACCATAGTATTATTTTGCAGAAGTTTTGTAACTTTGGAGTCTTTGGATATATTATCACAATGAAACTCTATTACATTTGTAGGCAATGTAGTCTATAAGCTATGCATTTCATCATTATTGATTGTGATTTATAGTGAAACAAAGAAACAAAAGTGAAAAAAACTATATCCTGTGCATGGATATTATCAAAACACTCAAAAGAGAAAACCATAATTTTTATTTTTAAAATCTACATTATAATATATCAAACACGATACCGGCTTGTCTTGCCGGATCGGTTTAATTTCAATAATTTTTATTATATGAATGTACCCAGAGGCTAACAATTATAGCTAGAGGTGTGGTGGTTACGTAGTAATACACCGATAATACTCGCCACCCGACACTAACGCCAAGGTCTCGCCATAGTTGTCGGTTTATACTCTATATCTACTAATTAATTTGTATCTTCCATTAGGAATACTTATGGACTGTGGAGTATGGAGGCGAATCCTGCCGAGAATGAATTACCGAAAAAGCAAGAGCAGGTCCAGCGTTCGTGAGCTACATAATATTATATTTGTAACAGCTCTTATCAGTATTCCTGCGCCAACACCGTATTTTTCGGAATTTTACCAGCATTTCGCACAGGGACATTCTGCAAGTTGATCAGCCCAAAGGCAGGGCCACGCGAATGTTGGCTGTCGTCCGGGTGCTTGCCCGTATTTTCCACCACCCATAATATAACATAAAATAAGTAAGTAAATATAAAAAAACACCGTTGAAATAAATACTTTATTTTCATCAAAATATTCATAATATTATGACAACAGCAGTGAACATGATTACAACTGACTTTGCTTAGATAAAACATATTCGAATAGATATAAATTTATAATATTACCTAATGACTTATATGACATTAAAAACCAATGCATATTATGATAAAATAAGACAATAAATAAATCGAAACCATCAATTTTATTTATTTATTGTATATAATTGAATTCTTTAAGGGGGAGAGGCACGCCAGCAGAGAACCTAGTGGAAAAATACGAAACTTGCAATTTGAGATTTTTTTTAATAATTTACAATTTCAACTGTATTAATTAATTAATATGTATCTGAAAACATTAAAAAGATTTTAGATTTTTTTTTAATTTCAAGATAAAAAATGTACTAATTCATCGTTTTAATATTTTTTATATTTATTTAAAAAAACATCGATTTTTATAACAGTTGTATATACAGTTGAAATTATTGTAAATTATCAAAAAAAAATCTCAAATTGCAAGCTTCGTATTTTTCCGCTAGGTTCTCTGTTGGCACAAGGATCCCCCCCCCCTTAAGTCTAATCTAAGTATCAGAATGATTTTAATATTTGAAAGAGATTAAATTAAATACCTATGAATTAAAATAAATATCTAGGAATTTAAATGTCAGCTATCAAATTTTTCAGACGTCAGATGTCTGTTTTTAATGCTAACATAACTTTCAATGATCAACGTAAATGAACCAATTAAATATTAAGTAAGTAATTTATTCTTTCATAATAGATTATTCAATTGAAAACACTAAAATAAAATAATTTACTTTTATGTAAAATGAAAGTTTCTCGCATTTTTCTTACTAGTTTATAACATCAGAAATAATATCTAGTCAGATTAAATTTTATTTTATTTTCAATACCTACTAATTTAGGTACGAGTACTTATCAGTATTAACATTAAAAAGAAATGAGTGAAGAGTCGACGTTGAACTTGACTCGACCATGTGCTCAGGATGCCAGAAACAGAAATAGAGTTTATACGGCGGAGCTACAGATTGCTGGGTAAGTCAACTATTAATGCATTATACCGGTTTAATATATATGTATTATGTCAAAAAAATATCAATTTAATCATACAAATCTACTGCGTTTACATTAAAGTATTCTTTTTGAGTAAAATGTGATAAACTAGGTACCTATTTCTTTTTTTATTCAACGAATAACACAAAGAGATTTAAGAATGTAATATTCTTTTATTGGACATACATAATTTGAAAACACTACACAGTTGACACAGAAAACACAGTATTTATTTAATTAATTATTATTTATTTAATATAACACATAATTAAATAAGAAAGGAGGGCTACGCCGTTGTTGTAGAACGAAAAGAGAATGCGCTTTATCACACATGTCCGAGAATGGAAACAGATACAAGCAGACATACAAACAGATACAAACAGGAAACAGAAAACAGATTTTAATAAAAATAGCTTTGTTTCAACACCATTATACTGGAATTCTCAGTTCAAGTAATAACAAAGTAATTAAAAGTTTATTAACATTTCTATTACTGTCGGCTGACATTTAATTTTTGCACTAATTTACTTATAATATTTTTTAATAAAATGTTACACCAAATTACTATAGAACAGCTACCTAAATACAATATATATACTTATATAAGATTTTAGTTCATGTCTATATAGTGTAAGCCAGGCGGGATCCATTGGCAATTCTCGTCTACACTGGATGGTCTATAGACGCAATAAGCGTGGCACTAGGTTAATAGTGGTTGATTTTCGTCAAAGTGACCCCATGACTGAAGAATGACGTCACATCCAATGACTTAACAGTACTGATTAATAAATCACCATCAAATGAGAAATGGATTACCTACTCCAAGATCCCCAGCCTTCTGTCACAGTGCAAAACATTTTTTTTAAATTGCCAGATATACCTACTGAATTATTTGTTAGATTATTATTCACTTAGGGCAATGATACCTCACCGGGATTTCGCGAGCGGTCTCAGGGGTTCATGGAGAATTCGCAAACATCTTTGTGACCACTTTTAAAACTGAAGTGGATTTATGGTTTTTTTTATATCACGTTAGGTACAGATATAACAACAAACAAAGATTTGAAATGTGTACACTAACTTAAACTATAATCATTATATTGATTCATTTATTTATATACATAGTATTTATTGTGTGTTTTATTGGGTGATAGCTCATGTATCTGAAATTGTGTAGGCAAATTGCTTGACTAGAGACTGACTTTACATATAGTGAACTTTACAAATTAAAAATACAAGATGTTCACTATATAAAATTTATAAACAAATAATAATAAATAATAATAATAAAACAAATATAACAATAAATAAGTACATTTCATATTAGATATATCTTGACTTCATTAATTAGAAACTTAATTACAAAATTACATTAAACTATTCCACATGGATATGCTCAGGCAGACCAGACCCGTGGGCTTCTGCAGACATATTACCCACGGCTGCCAACGCTACTTGCCGCGCGTCCACTCTAGCCAAGCACTATTTGAAATATAATATCCCATACTATAATACAATTAAATTATTAACGCTTCGTACTTATAATTAAAAATAAAATAGGTACAATACGCACCTACCTAATTTACCTTTATATAAAATTAACTTCTTAACTAAAACTAGCTTTTTTTATTGCAAACTCATTTATAATAATATTGGAAACCAATTCCATTTTCAATACTACTCATATTTAAATTAGAAAAATAGAAATAGAAAATACAAAAGAAAAAATAGAAGAGTAGACCCCATATTATTATATTATATTATAACACAGCTGATATTTCTAAAGCTTTTGATTGAGTTCTCTAGCAAGAGATCTATATTTTCGTAAATATATTTTTTAATTGAGACAAAGCACTTAAAGTAATAGCTTTATTGACACCCACTATTCCCAGATAACACTTTTGTTCGTAGTTCATGCGCGATATTACTTACTTTATCCATAGTTGAAGTTGTTGAAGATTCGCAGTTATGTGAAATGTAGATATGTTTTGTTTATGGTTCGGTTATGTTTTCATCTCGATATTTTGGTGTATTACGTTTTCGTTACGCATTTATAAATAATATAATATCAGTAGGTATCCGACCACAACTTCCAATACGTCTGTTGTGATCCAGTATACTAAGCAACAATACATCATCCTCTTGGCAGCCCGTGCTTCATATTCGACAACTTCCGGATCTTCTATGTCGATCCTCATATCATCTACAGGCATTTCTTCAGCATTCCGGTTATCTGGTACACTTAAATCCTCTTCTGCGATTTTTTCATCCTGCAAACAAAATTAAAACGATATTGACGATTGATTAATACTTTGGACGCTGAAGACGCACCTGGCGCGTAATGACCAGGCGGCCGATCGATGTAATTAACGTGCATTTTAAAGGTGGTAATTAAAAAATCATTATCTAGTCAGCTACTACTACTGTTCAGCAGTTTTAACGATCGACTATCCCACAGGGACTAGATACCACTATATCACTTTCGTGAAAAAAGATGAATTAAATTTATTTTTAATATAGAATAATATGTTTTATTGTACCTACACATTTTATACATAACCAATGTAATTATTATTGTAAATAATATAATAATGTTTAGACGTTATGAAACTCAACAGGTAGAACACCTCCCCAACCCGCATGTGGCCTATAAATTATATAGGTACCCAAGATAGCAACTGCATTACCCCTGTATGTTTAAATTCTAATATACCGACCGGCAGTCACTAGTTTTTGGCTAAAAGACATCCTATTTCCGCCAGTGTTTTTAGTGCGGATGGTCTCCGCCCACCATGTTGCAAGCATTTCAAACCCTAGGGGTCAGAAAATATAATTGGGTGTCAGTTTTAACATGTATAATATATTTTACTGCTTTTCACGATATTAAAATTGTGTGAAGAAATTAAACTGTAACGCAGAAAATGTTACTAAGACTATTTTATCAAAATTTTTCACATCGTCGTTACGCTTAGGCCATCCTCCCACGGCGCAACTGAAATCTGATGAAACTGGTTTGTGAACGAACTCATAAACTGACCAATGTGATGCTTCGCACACGGCGCTACTGAGACCCAGTTGAAATAATAATCACATAACCTCAAACTGTCAAACTGGACTATCAGCTGTGTTGTACAAAAACTGACAACACGCGCGCTGCAGCGTTTACATAAGGTTATTTTAATTTTCCGATTCATATTTAATCAATTTTGGTAAGAAAATATGATTTTTCACCGAAATCTAATGATGTTGGTACCACTGTTTTACGGTGACTGGAAACTTCAGAGACCGCGCGACTAGCATGTCGCGTCTCTTCGCGACCGTTTTGAAGCTGAGAGATTCCAGTCTCGCCGTCAGCGAGCCGCCATTGAAATACATTAGCTAGATACTGGCTGGAATTTTAGTTTCAGTACCGTCGGACTTCAGTTGCGCCGTGGGAGGATGGCCTTACTCTAGCCTAGCAGAACGCTCTCAAAGCTTGTCATCCAATAAGGCTATACGTCATGGTCTAAAAAGATCGTGACTAGGCGATGCGCGGATTGCGGGTCGCTGTTGCAAATGACGCGAACCGAACGAAATATAATTTGTCATAAAAATTCAACATGCATCCTTTTTATGTTATGTTTATTATTATATTCGTAATAATAATAGTATATTCATTGACATGTTTTCTTTTTCAAGTGCTTACATGCGGAATGTTTTTATGTCATCTTTACACGATTTAAGAATATATTCATCCGACTCCATCACAAAAGAAATTGACGTGCGAACAAGTCGACTATCCCTCTCCGAATGGCAACGCGCCTGAACGCAGCCGAAATTTCGTTCCACATAGTGTTGAAAATTATTTGCCCTTCACGTTTCACTTATGTATGCTCTTGATGCGTCTACGACCTGGATACCTGGATGGGTGACCGCTTGGGAACATTTTATTATAATTTTTCACGGTCTAAGATTCAAATTCGCGTTGGTTCGAATCCATCGTCCGACAAATATTTTTTTCTTTTATTTTTAGCTTTTATTTTAATTTATATTTTAAATTTTAATATTAATATTTAATGGTGAATCGTGGTATGTGCATATACGGGGTAAGTGCATCTACGCCTTCTACCTTCCATTCGTATTATATTAGAGAGATTCTATCTATGAAGATTTTTTTACTATCAAGTAAATTTACAATATGACACATAGATGGCAGCCGCACCACAAACATAGGTACTTTTATGACTTAATATTTTTTTCAATTGGGTTATCTCAAAGTTCAAGTCATGAGAGTTGTCGTAATTTATCTATAACTTTACTACGACTTTTGCTGGGAAACTGCAATTTGGAAGTACCTTTCATTTGAATAATAGTTTGTTGTGTATATGTTACGCCCAATGTGCGAAATCGACTATTACAATAAATGAGCAAAATTTTGCCTAAATAATGAAAAATGCAAGCCCGTTGCCTTATTCATGAATTATACAAAATATCTGCCGAGTGCGTGAATTCGGCAGTATTTTTTCTGCCTAGTTCATGCATTGGACAAATTAGATAGTAGAGCAACAGTGGTATTTTTTGCAACTAAACTAAATGTGTCCAATGCTCATGCATTGGTCGAAATTTACGTATTATCTATGGTCAAAATAGATGGTCGCGCTCCGGTGGTGTTTTTTGCAACTAATCAAACTAACCGATTGTGTCAAATGTCATTGATTATAATATAAAAATATACCAATCAATAACTACAATGACGTCCATATCCATTTACTATGCGCAAAAAAAATAATCTAGAACTATAATAATATTTGTGCTTGGGTATCAATGAATTCAGAATTACAAAACCTAACCTAACCTAACCTAACCTAATAATAATAATATTATATTATGTCCAATTATAACTAATAAAACCATCCGTATTAAATTTACTTTTTCCACTGTCATGTTGACAGTTTAAGAATTCCATACCCTGGTCAATTGACGTACTCGGCAGATAATTTACCTAATTCATGAATAAGGCAACGGGCTTGACTATTACACGAATTAGCCAAAATTTTACCCATTTCATGTAATAGTCAATTTCGCACATTCGGCGTAACATATATATTTGTTAAATTAATATTTAAAGATATTCTGATTTATAAGACAAGATGCACTTCCCTCCATAATTTTACATACTAGGGTAAGTGCAACTTTCTGTAGTTGTACTTACCCCCAATATTTTTTGTATGGAAAAAAATTTAACTAGTGATGGGAAATACTTACTTAAGTAGGTACGTAAGTACATATTTTTAAAAGCCAAACAAATCTTTTTTAAATTTATTGTAATTACTACCTATTATATTTACAATATTTTAACATTGAAAATTTTAAATATAAAATGAAGTGAGTACCTACTTATGTTGGTTTCTTTTTCGAAAATTCGTGAAAAACGGTCATTTGAATAACTCATGTAAAGATCTATAGTCTATACCAGGGGTGGCCACACTTTTTTCTAGGATCAGGGCTCGAAATGGATCGCAGCGCACCGGAGCGCCGTTCCGGTTCGTAAAATCCCCAAAATTATCGCTCCGTCTCGTGGATATATTAATTTGACCGCTCAGCTAGATTTTCTATAGATATTTTTTAAACTAACACACTTATTTTTATAAAATACACATGCAATTAGATAACTATGTAATATTTTCGTAAAATTATTGAACGCTCCGGTTCGTAAAATATTCCATTACGAGCGCTGTCTAGGATCGACTAGTTGATAAAATTATTTATGGCGATCGACTGATATCGCTTGTAATTATATCATTCTAGAATAATAAAAACTCAAATTTTATAGTTATATATATTATTTTTTATATATCATTAAGTTATAGTCAGGACCTAGATATTTTATGTCGCAATCCTTGACTCGCCTTTTAAACCTCAAAGAAAAGCAATAAAAACAAGTTTTAAATTTATAAGGCCAGTGGTCACTTATGGCTGTGAGACTTGGTGCTTAACTCAAAACGAGGAAAATAAATTAGCTGCCTTCGAGCGCAAAATACTCCGAAAAACGTTGGAAAATGGGAACTACAGAATAAAAATGAACCACGAGTTGGAAGAGCTGATTGAACAGCAAACAATCCAGTGCTCGAAATAGAAAATCTTACGAACCGGAGCGCTGAATAATCATTCAAATATATCAAATTATGTTAAATATTTTTCGGATATCTAAGGGCGATATGCCTAATAATCCGGGTTTTATTTCTACTTGAAGGGGTTCTCTGCGCTAATACACATTACCCCTTCCCCCTATACAACATTAAAGTGTAGTTTTTTTTAAATGGGTACACTACTCATTTTTGCGAAATCACTTATTTTTCGTCAATTTTCTTAGAATTGGGCTCTTACCTTCATAATTCTAGAAGCTCGTACATTTGTGTATTCCTTCGCTGCAAGGTTCTTTTGTGATTTCAAATTATTTTTCAGGTTCCGGAGACCTACTAATTTAAGGTCCTGGACCTGTAGCCCTTTAACCCCTTTTTTAAACTTATCTGAAGTCCGAACAGCCTATATTATATTATAGACCTTGTAGGACTATTTTTTTCCCACGAATCAGTTCTTACAACTTTAAAAACTACATACCTACATGCAATATTATCTCAATAACACGAAACGGAACGCAATTTTCAAAGAATCAACGAGCCGGAACGGTATCTTTTAGAATGTCACGAACAGGAACGGCGCTCCGGTGCGTTCCGGTCTATTTTGAGCCCTGAAACAATCATAAGATACTGTAAGTCCTAAAGACTTTGATGGGCGGGACATGTGGAGAGAATGCCTGAAGTTAGAGCGCCTAGTATCATGACGAAGTGGCTACCCCAACGGAAGTGACCCAGAGGCTGTCCAAGAAGGAGATGGGCTGACGCCGTATAAGTGGACTGGCTTCATATAGGAAGACCCGGTAACTGGAGAAGTGTGGCGAGAGACCGGATTGAGTGGAGAGCGATTGTGGAGGAGGCCAAATCCCACCCCGGGATGTAGCGCCGTGGAAGAAGAAGAACGCATTAAAACAAATAATGATGTTTATTATTTTTGATTGTTGTTAGACGAGTAAATAGCTATCATAGGTATATCTTATCCTTGACTATCCAGGAGTTCACACAATATAGGTACTGATTTGAGTTTCCCCATCTCCACCAGCCATGTATATGTGCACGGCCGCCTTCCATTACGCTATAAACGTGTCAGAATGAAAAGATTTTAGTGCCACACTTCCTTGTCCCGAAGCGATGCTGCACGGGACTGATGTAGCAACCATGCACCTTAGTGCTTAAAGAAAGAGTTTTAGAAAATAACTATTCAATTACCTGAACATGGTATGGTGATAGTCCATACTATGCTTCATCCGGATCAAGAAATTGATTCACACTATTATTAATGAGGCCAATAAGGCATTGGAGAACAAATTAAAAAGCCAGGTATATTTATAGCTAAAGATAAAATCACTAACGCGCTACTCAATCTCTCTGAGGTTCAAGGTCGACAGAACTTGTCAGTGACTAGAATGCGGGTAGAAGAGCGCGTGATTGCCATTTCAATGTTAAAGTAAAAGCCATACCTAGTATTTATTTGAAATTATGGATAAATTTATTGTCAAAATTAAATAATCATGACGTTTGTATACTTGCAGATTTATAATTGCATAATTATTATGAGTAGGCATGTACATAATTGAATATATTATTATTATGTTGAATTCAAGATACAAATTTTAGTTGGTCAATAAATCGAAAAAAAAATATTTAAAAACTAATTTAATGTGTAAATGACTGGCATGCAAAATTGTCTCATGATTTTTTTAATTAATCATTAAATTAAATATTGTACTTTTTATAGAAATCTACATAAACTACCTTTAGTACAATTTAGGTAATATCTACATATTATTAAGATGAAAATTGTAATTTTAAAAAACGATAAATATCACATTAAAATATTTTTTCATTACCTACTGCCCATCATTTTGGTAACTAATTACGTAGTTTGAAATATTTTTAAGAAGATAAATAATTAATAAATCAAAATAATTTCAATTAAAAAAGATATGATTACGATTTTGACGGTAACATTTTCTTGCTTGCCTTATGGAAGAATCAACTTTTTTTTTTTACGTATTTAGTATAGTCGCTAGTATTTTGAGCCTGGAAATAGCAAGATTAATTTATAAATATATAGCGAGAAATTTCTCATTAGGTTTAAATCCTCAATTAATACAGCAAAAAATTATCAATATTATTCCCACCCTGGCGAAATTACCAACCTCAAAACTAACATCTGAATTTAATACTGTTTTTAAATCAAAAGGACATCAAGGGCACTTGAACCGGTTCATGGTGTAGAAGTAGGTACGTAGAAAATCTGAATCATGATAAATATCAAAAATAAAAAAATACTTTTACTTTTATTTAGAGTCAACTTACTCTGAAAGTATTAGCCTCATATTATGCTGAAAATTGCACTGACATTTTTTTACGAAAGAGCGCGCAAACACTCGCATGCCACAGGGGAAGTTGCACTGCACTAGCATGCAATATTTTAGTGGTAACCACGGAACAGATTAACAAAACGATAGTAGTGCGAAGCCAGTAGTCATAGACTAAGACTTTGAAGCCAGATTTAGGGTATGACTTAATGACGGTCAAAAGTATAAAACGCATAATTACAGACATGGAATGTCCTCAAACCAGTATTTTTCCACACCCATCAGATAACGCATCCCCCATTTTGGTGGCACTTTAAACATAACGCATCTGCTACTATGTACTTGGTACATATTGATATTGTCTGAATTTATGATGCTTCATAGTTAAATTTATACAGGTACTTAACATAAAATATATATATATGTATGACGTATTAAAGTTATATTTCATATTATAATAAGTTGTAATTTTTCTTCATATCTAGAATGCTTGATATCAGTAACCCATTGATTATCATGGCCATCGTAGTCCAGTGCACAAGGCGCTGATCTTTCACCCCGGGCTCGATTTTCGGTGATGTCTAATATTTGATTTCCTCAAGAGCCTGGGAGTTTTTCCACTATAATTGAACTTCACGGTCTGTTGTGGTAATAAATACAAAAAGACCGAATTGTTTTCAGATAGTAACCTATTATTTACATTTACAGTAGTCTAATTGGGCGACTTAACAATACGATAATTAGCGTAATATTTATAAATATGTCTAGAAAAAGTAAACGACCAACAGCCCGCGTCAGTAGGTGTTAAACAAAATTTGTTTTATTAATGTAGATGCTTTAAATTCGCCAGCCAAGTAACAATAATATATCTACGAACAATTTAATATGGAATTAAAATAATATATATCATTTGATAATAAAATGATTATACTTAAATGAGAAAAACAGAAAATTTTAATAGTTATACATATTCTCAACATAGTCGATAGATACAGGCTTGCACTGCGAATTCTTAATTTTCCACAGTTTTTGGTTGGAAATATTTGGGTTTGATTTTTTTCTAGTAATTATTTATTATTTTTATTTTTTATTATTCTGTAAAAATTGGAAACTCTATTAGTTCACATAATAAAAATGTCTGCGCCAAAGGTAACATCTACCTAGTGTGTCTGTGAGATATTCGTAAAACATTAATGTTATGAAGTACTTACATTAAATTTAATAATATAAAACAGCTACTTACAACATGTTGATTATCTACCTATTGCAAATAATATCCGTTATTATTATTAGTATCTGAATACACGTGTTGCACATTTTTTTTTTTACTTTACTTTACTTTACATAACCGCAACCGTTCAACATTCGCCGAATACTGACTAATAAAGCTGTTATTCGATTCGTATATATATAAATCAAGCGATGTTTGTTACCATGGAAACGGTAACACACATTACACACCATGAAAACTTCCCAAAATCACACATATTATCACATATATCACACACTTTGTAGCCAATACTACGTAGAGTAAGCGACCGACTGTCTTCAAGAGTGGCGTCATTTTAAAACTTTTACATCTGCACTTTGTTTTTCAATGAAATTGCTCTTAAAAATTTGTATAGGTAGGTACCTAACTAACAAAATCCTACTATTCATTAATTTAGTTTAGCTCAAATCAAATGGTTATTAAATACCCATTTTTATTTAGAAAAAATTCCGCCAGGAACTTATTGATTAAAATATTTATGTTGTTAATTTGGTATTAATCTAATCCTTATTAATAACTCGTATGTAAACGGGGAACAAATTTTTGTTTCTGCCCGGGGCGCTAATATTCTTTGTTATACTCCTGGTAAATACGACACAGTAACCAGATAATAATTACATAATACTGATATTATTAATTTATATCTCTTGTTCCTTGTTTATAATAATATAAATATAAGCACCCCATTGTATTTTAAACAAAGAGAATTGAAGATTTTACCACATTAGTAAATCATTTGTCTAATAATTTGGTTATGTAAAAATAATTTTAATTAGGTACCTATGTATGTACATAGTAGAATTAAATGTGTTATTCGATAACTAAGGCGATTAGTTTGTTTATTTTGTCTGCAGATAATTTCTAGAAACGTATAAATGTGTTCCCTAGAATCCTTTTAGTAGTTTGTCATTCGTTTTATAATAATAATTTTACATTTTTATGTAATACGTTTTTAGTTGTCAATAATATTCAGGAAATCATAATAACTTTTATTAGATGATTATTAGTAAAAAATAAAACACGTTATGTTGTTTATTCATAAACATCTTAGCCATTCTCCATCCACTGCTAGATGATGACCTCTCTTGTCATATCCATTATTCTTAGCCTTTATTATTTCGTTGCCACGTACTTCATAAATCATATTAACATCATTGATCCAGCTGGCTCATGTGCGCATTTACGTACCTATTTAAATATTTATTGAAGACCAATGGAAGATGTGAATGCCCAGCGATGACCTGTGTATCTAACTTACTATGTATCCATCTATTTATTTTTGATCTGTGTATGTTTTGCCCAGCATGAGTCTCTTTATACAGTGTTGTATCGTCATACATCTACTGGTGGTTTATACGTCGAAGATGACCAAGTGGTTACATGTCTCCCTAAAAATCGTGATTCCCGGGTTGTATCCCCGGGTTTCGCAAAAAATCACATGTTGTTTTTCAGTGTTTGGATCCAGAAGGGATCCAGATTATATATATTTTAAAGCCTGTTGTAGACCTAATAGATTGAGAAAGTGGCTAGCTTATATTTCTCGTAAAATAAAAATCTAATAATACCGCCTAATATATTAATATTGTTTTAATATATTAATAAGGGATAGCAAACCTGCGGCCTTTAGGGTCTCAAGGGCTATCTTTTGACTGAATCCAAATTTTACAAAATCCCTTTATTTTTATATTCGCGCAAATGCCACACGGCATCGGCAGTTTCTTAACATGCTGAAGTCGAACGATGAGATGCTCAGTGTGGATTTGCTGTATCATTCTAAAGTGCGTCGGCTATCGCAGGGACAGATGTTGTCCAAAATTTTGTCTCTGCGAGAACAGATAGGTATGTAGTTGAATTTTATGACAGAATCTGCGATGTGAATTATTGAAAGAATATTTCCATATGAATGTTGCATTTTTGTGTGATATCATGTTAAATCAAAATGACTTGAATATTTCCTTGCAAGATAAAACTAAGTCTATAATATATTATGAGATGAGGAAAAAAGTCCAGGCATTTTTCGTAAAAAGCTAACTTCTTCAACACTCCTTCAAAAAGAAATTTCGGACGAACTACGGCGTAAATTGAAGGATGACTGTACATGCATTTTTACGTGTTTCTTAAATGCGGCCCTATTTGATTTAACATACTTAAATGAATGCGGTCTTCCGACAGGAAAAGGTTCGTCACTCCTGAACTTGATCATTGACTCAATAGGTAGGTACATACCTAATAAAGTTTTTGCCTACTTTATTGTTTTCGTGTATTATATACCTAAATTAGAATTATGTGTATTATTTGCCAGTGTGTATTCACCAGGCGAAATCCGGTTTATTTTATATTTCACGTCATATCGTTAACTTTTTGCTTATTTAAATAGATAAATTTGGTATTTTAAATTACACATGGAATCACACACAGGCCATCTTACAGCATACGCCAGTTGTTGTGATTTTTTCACGCATTCCAGGCTTTATCTCGGCCATAAAGTTACAAAATGATATTGATTGTCCTGAGTTTGCGGATTAGCAAAAACGCTTCCTATCGCGTAACCCCACTAAAAGAAATAAAACGGTGTCAAATCGTCAATACGATCTTGATGGGCATGATTTGAGTTATCCCATCTCCACCCGTCATGTATATACAGTCGTGGATCTTGACGAAAATTAAACTAAATTAACTTAAAGTCGATATGACTTGAAATTTAACGGCTATCAAACTTTTCACGCAATTAACCCAGTGTTTCACGAACTTTATAGCCTGTTAGAACCAAATAATCAATTACAAATCGAATTCTTACAATTCCGGCCAAAAATTATCAGTTGTCATTAGGTAATTGTTTATAATAGCGGACGCTGACCGGATGTTGACCGTAAAAGCTGCTCTTTCATTATTTTCGAAGATTCATTCATTTACAGCCCGATGACGCCTTCAACCCAAAAACCGCACCAAACAGTAACTTTTGCAACATCAATGGCAGGGTTGGGAAACCTTTTTTACATACGCACGCCAGAATTTCCCAAAAAATATTTTTTGACTGTCTGCCGTTTTTTTAGGACTAAATCTTTTCGCCTCCGGTCGCAGGTTGCACAATTTCTCTCAGTCGGCTCGTTTTTTACCTGCTTTTTTGTACAATGCGATCTGCGCGTCGATTGGTAAAAATAATATTAAAAATCGAAGGAAAAGCGCATGGCTAGGTCGTCATTATTTTTTTATATGTAGGTAAGTATAATATCTATTTATAAAACTTTTTTGAAATGTTTTATTGATTTTTGTTCGCGTGCACGGTGGCACGTGTGCCATAGGTTCGCTACTCCTGATTTACGGTCTCTCTTGAATCATACGTAGGTTTTCCTCGCCCCAAATATAGTAGTTTTGTTCATTGACGTACCCATTGCGGTGAAAATATGCCCCATCACTGAAAAATATAATTTTCTTAGAAAAATCATCATCTGTTGCCTGCTCTTCCAAGACCCAATTGGTGTGAATGTTGGCTTTAGCTGGATATTATATAGGTATAAATGACGGCCTTTTTGCAAACTTCGACGTAAAGATTCGACTTGCGAATGCAGCCTTCAATCGAGAGATGATTTCTACCGAATGCTGGCATTAATTTTTGCAATTTTTTTTATATAATATTATAATTGTATACACCATGGCGGGGTCTAGGTCGATTTGGCACCGGGACAACTGGACACCACGGAGTTCAAAAATAAATAGACGTTAGGTACTTATAGGTACTTTAAAAAATATTAGGATTATATTATGATTTAATAGTTGGTGAGAATGTAAACATGCAGACGTAAACAATGATTTAATCGTCCATATGTTTAAGTCCCAACGAAAAAAGAGTTTTTTGTTTTATATAAAGCCAAGGCATGATAATTTTCACTCCGCAATAAAGATTACATTATGTTAAGTGTAAAATGAATTAAAACTACTAAGTAGTAGATAGAAACTGATTAAAATACCTCGTCTACGTTCTGTATACGTGTCTACGACAGTGCGGCGTCCAATTGTCCGGAGTCCAGTCGTCCCATTCCCCCATGGCCCCCACATCCTGAATGTGAAAGGCAGTGTGATGCTCTTCAGTAACATGTGTGAGGTAAAATTAAGGGTATCTAGTCTATTGTTGTCTTTTTGTAGCTTTGAATACATGATACTCGTAGTCAAAAATATAGTGTATTGTAAAAAAAAATAATTTTAAATTTTAGTATTCTCGAAGTAAAATAGCATCGCATGCGATTTTTTTAAATTTATAGAACAAATTTGTGATGTGTTCATTTCACTTTCTGATCGACCTGCCCCGCCACCCCCCCCCCCCAAACCTGGACCCCTGTCAGCCCCCCCTTGTGGGGAGCCATGGTATACAGTCATGCACCAAAGTCTTTTTTCCAAATATAGTCTGTACGACCTTTGACACCGACGATCTTGTTTGGAAATTATTCTTATCTGCCAGTAAGTAGGTTTTTGGTTCGTGAAATTCCCGAGATTATCACTCCGTCCCGTGGAAAAATTAATATTATAATATACTTATATATTATAAAGCAGCTAAATGTATTTACTTGTATATATTATTTATTTATTTTTGAATAATATACATACAATTACACCGGTTCGTACAATTTTCCACTTCGAGCACTGGATTCACTCGCAAGTCAGACAGTTATAGCGGTGCAGAATACCTAATATGATATGGAAAGATTTTCTTATTTAATTATGATTAGTATTGATAATGGAATTGGTTCCGACTTAGATTTTTCCAATATTATAAATGAGTTTGAAATAAAAATACTAGTTTTAGTGAAAAAGTTAATTTTATACATATTATAAAAGTAAATTAAGTAAATACATATTGTACTTATTTTCATTTTTAATTATAATATTATGTTTTGTTGTTTGTTCTATACTATAGCTTTTTTCCGACCATGTCCGATCCTGAAAGGATCATATGGGCCTCCACAGGGTGGAGGTGTGTATTGAAAGATTTTGTTTTTATGAGAAATGGATGTCAGCCACTTGCTCAACATATTAGGTCCATACCCTGACACACACGAATTGAAAAACAATATGTGTATATGTGTACTTGCCAGACCCAGTATTCGAACCTGGGACCCACGGCTTTATAGTCCAACGCTTAAGTCGCGCGACCACCGTGGGTGTCATATTATAGTAGGTAGTATGAAATATTATTTTTCAAATAGTAGGCATACCTACGTAGATGGAATAGATTGATGTAATTTTGTAATTTGGTTTCTAATTATAATTAATGAAGTCAAGATTTAATAATAATTGTATTTATTGTCATATTTAGCTTAATCTTTGATGGATATATCAGTTAAAAACAGGCGTGAGGCGCTAATACTATTTATTTGTTTATAAATGTCATGTTGTGATCGTCTTGTATTTTTAATTTGTTTAATTTTAAGTTCACTATACATGTAAATATCAGTTAATCTCTTGTCAAACAATAAAAAAATGGATATTTATTTTTCCAATCACATAATGGACAGCACTATTATTGATTCAAAGATTTAATTACTTCTTCTTTCTTTCGACCATGTCCGATCCTAATAGGATCATATGGGCCTCCACAGAGTGGAGGTTTGTATTGACAGATTTTTTGTTTTTACGAGAAATGGATGTCAGCCACTTGCTCAACCTATTAGGTCCATACTCTGACTCATACACAAATTGAAAAACAATATGTGTACTAGCCAGACCCAGGATTCGAACCTGGGACCCTCGACTCTATAGGCCGGCATTTAAGCCACTCGGCCATCGTGGGTCATTACTTACATAGAACTAATTGATATAGGTACCTACTTAACTTTAAAAAAATATATTATCATGTGACTGCTGTAACTGCAAATGACATTCTGATGTTGAGTAATTTGAGATTGAATATTATAAAATTAAGTATGATTATATTAATTGCAGTGGGACTACTGAAAATTGTACCTACCTTGTTAGAATAAATTTTGTGTATTTTTTCTTACTGCGGTTAAATATTTTTTTAAATTATATTGTGGATTTTTGCAGTTGAGGCTACATGGTTTGAAAATTAATGCACAAACTTCCAACAAACTTGCAGATACGGTTTCATAGTTTTAATAGAAAAAAACCTTTTTCATACACAATTTGATAAGTAGGTACAAAAATTGTTTTATTAGAGAAATAAAAAAATCAATAAAAATAATATAAAACACAGAGAAGTAAAAAAGAACGATAAAATAATCAGTAGGATTGTTAATGGATACTGGTAAGCTTTCATAAAAATGATATTAATTCACATTCGTTGTGTACAACGACACAGAGACACAAAGACAAGAAATCTTGCTTTTTTGCAATTATTATACCTGGAGCAAAGGAATATACTATATACAGGAGTGAGAATTAAAATTGTATTAACCCTGTCTCACTTTGTTTGAATCGGACAAGATTCCTCATAACATAACTCTTCTTAATTAAAAATTCATTTTTTCTCTCTTCATTAATTTATGTACTTATAGAAATCATTTTAATGTCATTCAATAAAATTTTGTCACCGTTTTTGCATTGAAAATTACATTTCTATTCAATGCTTCTCTCTTTTAAACTTCGTGCAGCTACATAATTATTTATTGAATTGAGATACCGCTCTCTATTATTTCCAGTGACGTCCCGTGGGGGTAGGCAGATTGAGCGTCGTTTGAGGGCCGCAATTAATCGAAGGGCGGCAAATCGAGGAATTCATTTGATATGTATAGAAATATCTAAGTAAGTACATAAACTTAGTAATAACGAAAATATCTTTCCATTAAAAATTCAGCTCACTGGTTGGAAACAAAATGTATTAATTAACTAACATAGAAGATTTAACAGGACTCTAATTTTTTATCGTGTTCGCGATATCTAGTTTGCTTCCGTTGCCTTTCGACGTCCTTGGTAATGACACGAGTAGATTTGCGAATAGTTACAGTCTGACTTATTAACGCTTTCGCTGCTGAATAGATAATGAGATTTTTATTGCCCCCTTTAAAATGCACGTTAATTACATCGATCGGCCGCCTGGTCATTACGCACCGTGTGCGTCTTCCGCGTCCAAAGTATTAACCAATGAGCACTGATGTTGTGTTGGCCGTCGAAACTAAAGATGCACCCCCTTCTTACAGAGCATCCCACCTACAGCTCCTAGTCCACGATTTTAGTCTGTATCGAAGATCGCGCCGTCATTACATTGATTATCGATTAAATTATTCTTAAACATTTGCGATCTCATGCTAAAAAATATCATTACCAATGTTGCCAAGTTTTGTGAAGAAGAAAGCCACTGTATTACCAACGTCAAAAAAAATCCCCACAATTGCGGAAAAAATATTTATAAATAAAATTTTGTATGTTTTAGTGGTAAGTATATATTTTGTTAGTAATATACCCATACAACACATTTCTTAGATACAGAAATCATGAAAGGATGATAAAAAATACTGTATAAACCAGGGATGGCCAGTGCGTCGATCGCGAAGGTATTTTTGGTCGATCGCGGACATAATAATATAATTGTACTATTTCTTGTTCAAACGAGTCAAAATTACTCGATATTTCAGCTATTAAAATCCGCTAGTTCCTCTCCTTCCCTCAGATATCATTATCAATAAATACAGTCATGCGAAGAACACAAGTGATGAGCTTAAGCTTGGAAGAAATTCTACAGGAAAACATTAATAAAATAAATATAAATTCCTATCCTTACAAATTGACGAGTCGGTAGATTACACAGATATTGCACAACTAACTACTATGCGTTTTTATTCGATTGGTTTTTAAAGACACTTCTGCTTCAGAATAATTATTAACGGTTTTACCAATGAAGGAACGATCCACAAGATAAGCTGATATACTTAATGCATTTAAGTCGTATATTAATCGTACTCGATTTCCTATATTCATAAACTAGTATCGGTAACGACTGATGGAGCTTCTACTATGGTTGGTAATCATGTTGGGTTTATTACTTTATGTAAAAATGAGGAAGCAATACCTACTTTTATCAGTTATCATTGCATTATTCACCAGCAGGCATGGCTCCCACAAGGGGGGTCAGACAGGGCTCTAGCCTGAGGGAGGGCGGCATAGCGGGTCGACCAGTTAAGCGAGAAAAACACAAACCACAAATTTTCTCGAATAATAAAAAAAGTCGCCTGCGGCGCTATTTTCCTCAAGGCATATTTAGATTTTAGAATATATGGCTGTAAGATGCAATTTGATGTGATATGATTATTGATGTAATTAAATGATTATTCATTTATAGAATTTATTTTAAGTATATTTCCTTCCTAGCGAAGGGTTGCATTTTTCTTGGCTACTACACAATTTCTAATATTCGATATACAGGTAAATTGTGTAACTATGTCGAAATTACAGTTAATGTGTACCTACTTATGTTTTTTAGAAGTGAGAGACATCATAATATTATTATTACTTAATCATATTAGTCAATTCGATTTTTTGTACCGTTATTTTTTATATGTATAAAATATCTGTTTTCGAAATACATATTTGAATTATAAAAAATGGGCTTTTATTGTTCTCGCATGATATAATTACAAGTGATATCAGTCGATCGCCATAAATAATTTTATCAACTAGTCGATCCTAGAAAACAAAAGTGTGGCCACCCCTGGTATAAACAAATAGTACGTCAAGTATAGGTAGTATAGGTACACTGACTACACTACGTGCTGTATTATAAAAAAAATGTTATAACTACATATAGAAAACCGTGAGACTGTATTGCTAGCACATTTGTATCCCTTTAATCTCCGAAGATTAATGTTCGATAATAATAAATTAAGGTCTTCTTCAGTAAACTCGAAGAAAATAATCGATTTTATATTATGTGAGTCGTCTTTTATTCAAGCAATTTTATGGATCTACTTCAATTTTAATGTTTTTTGTAAACAATAATAATTATTAATTATTACGTTCAAGTTTTTGCATAAACCAACCAATGAAGTAGGTAGTGAGTAGTGACATCTATTGGTCACAGTTAAAATGCCATATACCTATTTATACGAAAGTATTTTTTTTGTAAATTATTGTACCTACTAGGGCTCGAAATGGACCGGAACGCACCGGAGCGCCGTTCCTGTTCGTGAAATCGGTAAAATTATCGCTCCGTCTCGTGGAATAAATAATTTGACCGTCTGAGCTGGATAGGCCATATAATAGAAAATCTAACACACTTATTTTTATGAAAAAAAAACACATAAAACCTCAGAGGTCCACGTGGAAATTTACAACACTCACCTATACTTTTGTATTAATTGTATTTCATTATTATTCTGTATTATTGATATTTTATTTACTTCAGATGGGAAACCAAACAGCTTGAGTTTGAAGCGCTCAAACCGCATGGTGTCTAGGTGAGTAAGGGAACTAAACAAAGCAGAGTAAAAGTGGTACTCTTTCCTACATGAGAGGACATTTCAGGACATACATTATGAAAATTACTAGGTACATACCTACATATTATCTGTATTTTATATTGTATCCTTTTTAACAATAGGTATAATATAACAGGTAATGCACCTCAATGACAGTATATAAAATCTATAAAATAGTATTTTACGCATTGGACTTCAAAGACTGATTCAAGCCAGAGTTCGAGTCAGAAGTCTATCAAATATAATGATAATAATATACCTACCAATGTGTTTTTACATACATTTTTAAAAATGCTAGAAATAAAAAAATATGAAAAAATTGTTGAAAATTGGTGATTTACTAAAATAAGCCAAGAAAATTATCATCTGGTTCTAGTAGGTTCCTATATAGCATATAGGTGAGTATTTTTGTAATATTTCCAAAATATCTAGGAAATTAATAACTTGTATTTTTATAATAATGCACAACAATAAAATTATACTTGCGGAACCAGATGGTAACGGCCTCTCGTTAGCCGGTAAACGCCGATCACTCAACATAGCAACGCAATTCATAGATAGAACCAATATAAGAATATTAGCTTGGAGAAGCCTACATCTAGATCTAACAGATGATGAATTCAGAATAATCACGATAACGACTATATAAATACGTAAGTATATTAAATCACCAGTTTCTATAGATGTAGCAATGTATATAACTGAGAAAAATGGAATCAGATTAGAAAGGCCTTCGTCGAGCAGTAGGTACCTATATTAACTTTGGCTGATAATTAAAATTCAAAATATAAATTCAAGACGTCAAATATCTTTAGGTTAATAAAATATGTTTAATTTTTTTTCAAAAAAATCCGTTAATTGTAACTAAAAATAATCAATTTCAAACTATACACTCATAGTAGGTATAGATCTAACAGGTTGAGCAAGT
Organism: Rhyacophila brunnea; assembly: GCF_057557595.1. Taxonomy (NCBI): domain Eukaryota; kingdom Metazoa; phylum Arthropoda; class Insecta; order Trichoptera; family Rhyacophilidae; genus Rhyacophila; species Rhyacophila brunnea. The sequence goes on from NW_028233361.1 coordinate 1,800,632, forward strand.
ACCTAGCTAATATCCATTTCTCGTGAAAACATATATCTGTCAATACACACCTCCACTCTATGAAAGCTTATATTACAATCTTCAAATGATCAAACATGGTCAAAAAAATCTTTAAAAAAATAACATAATCCGAGATAAGTACCTATATCATTTTCAAAAACGCGTTAGTTTAAATAAACGTTTGATTACAACAATTTGAGGTACCTTTATTCACTTTGTTGTATATCAGATGTTCATTCGCTGATTTTGATTTTTTAGAATATTGAAATCATTTTATTCTGGTTTATGTTATTTTGTGTAAAAACATATTTCAATACCAAATTTATGCCGAGATCTGAAGTATCTACGCATATCTTTCACCGCTCATAATATCAAAGTGGTGTTCTCAATTATCAACAATCTTTTGTCTGAAGGTAGAAGTAGAATGGTTGAATCAACAGAAGTACGTAAGTGCTTATAAAACTGTGGCTGTCCCAGATCTCAATTATAATATTATATTATTTAATAAACATTTTATATACCTATTCGTTTACGTTTATTTATCGTAACTCAAGAATTAAATTATAATCATATCGCAATAACCAACTTCATAATTTCTAGAATGGGGATCCTGTGGCTGTCATCGGATTCCCAGATATCAATTATAATATTATATTATTTGTATGATTATAATTTAATTCTTGAGATAAAAAAACAACAAAAACGAATAGATATAAAAAAATTATTTTCATGTTTCACTTAGGGGTGTTTTTCAGCAGCCTTGACGGTCAGGAAAACGTATAAAATCAAAATAATATGTAAGTATATCTGTCCTGTCCTTATTTTTTTAAACAAGAATAAGAAGCCGTTTTTTAAAAACGTTCAAGACATCAACAAAAATGAATGCTCAATGATCAATGCCTGATTCAGGCCAATAATAAGTATTTCCAATTTTAATTTAGTGTTTTTTTAATTTTATTTTGTCCCAGTTTGGAAAAAGATATTATGATAAAACTATTTACATTATACATATTGAAATCATTCTACATTGGCGCTATGGCTACGACAAAAATGATTCGCAGCTGGTGTATTGATATTATTTGCTAACGTTGTAGCAAACGATATTATGTACCAATACACTTGAAAATTGCCCAAGATACCTCTGTAGAATGATTACAATACATCCCCGTGTGTCCTAGTTTTTAAAATGGTAAAATTCAGTGTGTATATTTTTAGAAAAAAGAGTATTATTGCATTACAGAGATTGGCCAATGCATAATAAATACAAAATATATAGAATGATTTAATTACAAATGACAACCAATATGGTCAATATAAAGTAAAATGATAAAACGATTACACATTTAACATATTAAGCACATGCACGAATATAAAAAAAATAGACCAACTATTATGGTGACATCAAACAGGTTAATCGCACTATATACCTACAGCGTCATGAAATATCACATCCGTCGCGACGGGGTATCATGAAGACCTGAGTTACGAGTGATATTGGAGGGAACATGAAAATTAATATTTGCTAGTATCGACGGATTTTAAATGAACCCATGAAAAACTAAAAAATGCTTTAAAAGAGCAATCACTCTTCAGGTGGACAAGGATTGCATTGATAGCATACCTAGAAAAAAAACTAGTTGGAAAATTCTTTTTATTATTATTATTATTATACTTAAAGGCATATTGATTCATTCCTTATGGTAATCATAAGGAAATAATATTAATAAGTATAGTAATAGCAAGTATAATAATAATAATGTACTCTTACAGAAGATTCTGATTTTAACACATTTAATCACTGAATGTGATAGTGTCACTGTTATATAAATATAATGGAAAAGTATCAGAAATGCATACCTATCAGGAAAAATCTTAGAATTACATCCTGCAGCAAATGGGAATCGAACTTATCGTCTTTCATGTGTGTACTGGGCAAGAACTCTAGCCAGCGATCAGCGACCTCTCTTGCAAATATTTTACTAATATCCACGATAACTGAGAACGTATTCAAATGGCTAGGTCCCGCATTTAAATAAAATTGAGGTAGGTAATACTTATTGCAAAATTTCAAACGCAGTAAGTGTCTGGATTACTCAAAATTATAGTGAGATAAATACTTACTAGTACTATTCAAATTTAATTATTTTTATATAAGTCAAGTATTTATATAGGCGGGGTTTATTACCACTTTTTTATTAGCTCGTATTCTTGTTTGTCCGGTACAGAATTTTTCTTGTGTGTCCAGTGCAAATTTTTTCTTGTTTGTCCAAGTTTTTTATTGGATGATTGAAGATTTTTAAGTAACTTCCCGACTAGCTAGACATTTGAAACTTTTAGAATATATCAGAACACAACGACAATGCATTCTTTTAATACTTTTGGCCATCTTCAAGCAGAATTGAATTCATTTTCAGTTAATTCTGTTTTGTATGTTTCGGAAAGAAATCGTTAAAAATAAAACACTTTTGGTTGCTAAGGGGGTCCTAGCAACTAAATTATTAATATATTTGTGCGTTACTATTGAAATCAATATGAAATGTCAAAATGACATTTCAGTATTCTATATTTATTCAGTATTTCTATCAAGTACAAAAAAGTATTTAATAATACATAGAATTGTCAAGATTATATGATTCAACAGGAAATTTAAAAACGTGGCATATAAAAATTTCTTTTTATTTTGTAATTATTTGTAAATAAATAACCTACTTGGAAAAGGCTCATTAAACAGAGGCACATTTAAATTACAATCCTCAAGAATGGTACCATTTTATTTTACCATACATAGCAATTTATGAGAAACGAGACTTCTTAGTCCTCAAAATTCCTTGGACTAACCGGGTGACAAATGTTGAAGTTCTCAATCGAATGGGAAAGTGCCGAGAAGTTCTGCGTAGTATCAAAACGAGAAAACTTCAATACCTCGGCCACATTATGAGAAGACAAAAGAACAGCATTTCCCAACTTGTCATCCAACGGTAAGCGTAGGAGAGGACGACGCCGAATTTCGTGGCATAAGAACTTCCGTGATTGGTGCAAGTACAGCTCCACTGAACTGTTTCGGGCAGGGCGGCTAAGGTCGCCATGCCGGTGGCCTTTAGGGGATGGCACGATAAGAAGAAATGTTTTTTGAGTTTTTGACATATATGTACAGCCCATATAATACGATACCAATGAAACCGCAATGCGAAATAATTTGCAGTTAATTTAATTGATACACCATAAGTCATTTCTTCGGTACGGCACGATGAACTAATCAACTGAAAGAGCGCACTGAAGCCAGTACCTTTTTGCCCTGAAGGAAGCAGAGAACTGTGAGAAGTAGAAAGTCTTAGTCACTCAGAACCAGAAGATGACTGCATTTCAGGATCATCACAATTTATTATATGTCATGATTAGGGAATCCAATCCCGAGCCAAAATCTTTATCCCGGGATTTCGGGATTACAATATGACGATCCCGGGACTGGTCCTGGGATTGGCACTTTTTTCAATAGTTAATATTACATTTTTATATATACAAATAACGTTGATAAAATCGGTCGAAAATAAATCTAGTATAATTTATCATACTATTTAAGACATTTATTGTTAATATTGTGCGAAGCATTATTTTTCCCAATCTTACTCTTACTCTTTACCAAACTCAGTTTATTTCTAATGTAGTTATGTTATTAAAAGTATTTTTCTGTTATATTTTCGTTTTTATTTTATTTTCCATAAAAATTGATAAAAAAAACTATCCTGAAAGTTTCGGGATAATTTTTACCAATCCCGGGATTCATAGGTATCGAAAATAGTTCGGGATCTCGGGATCCCGGGATAGGAATGGGATGGTGATGTGTAACGGACGTGTATGATGTAACGACCGATAAAAAGTATTTTTTTCAATACCGCAGTGAGTATTAATTTCAATAAGTTTGTGCATCTCCTCAAATATGCATTATCATTAGGGATGTATGTTCATTCTGGCAATTTATTTGGCGCAATATGTATCCGCATACGTCTACGCCGTAGCACTGGTGTAGCACTCCACTTGATATTAGTACTGAAGATAATGGAATTAATGCCAAATTGGTAATGCGCACCATCTTGGTGATTTACACATACAAATGACATGATCCGATGGACTAAATGTTAAAATAATTATAATTTTTAATAACGTAGATTTTCATGAAAATGTAATACATTCATTAATTACATTAGGTACATTTACATACTGTGTAATCGTGTATATATGGAAAAATAAATTATTTTGTAATACGGTGATCCAAATATTATCATCATTCGTGTTCATAATTTTATTTTTATGTACTTTCATGTTTAAAAAAAGACTTATTTTCACAGTAATTATTGACCATATACATTATATACAGGTGGCTACTTTTAATATTAATTTTGCAGAAATTCGCTTTATATAATTGTTAGACTAAAATGACGCCCACAATTGCCGAGCGGCTATCACGTGGGCTAATAATATTGTGAATCCCATATTCGAATCCTGGATCTGGCAAACACATATGTGTGTTCGGAGTTAGAGAGTAGGTATAGACCTAATACTTTCGTTGAGCAAATGGCTAAGATCCGTTTCTCGTAAATACAAAAATCTGTTACTACAATCCTCCACATTGTGTAGCCCCATATTCGCGGATACATGGCCAAAAAATATACGTCAGTGATTTTTTTACATAACATAATATTATTATATAATTCATAATACGCACCAAAAATTTTCAAAAATCAAAAATTATTAGGTTAAAAGGTTGCATTTTTAAAAATGACCAAACCCTAGAAGTTTGCATTGCGGCAGAAATAAATTACTCAACAATCGATTTAAAGTATCGACATATGCTGAATTTCAGATTTCTCCATTTTTAACGAAATTTTGATTTTTGTTTATGAAAATTCGATCGAGAAGTGCCTAAATGTTGATTTGAATATTGAAAAAACTACATTTTTAAAGACACATGATGATTTGTTAACGTGATATCCTTGTGTGCTTTTCACAACTAGGATACAACAAGGATAACTGCACACTTTCACAACAAGGATAACTGCAATAAAATTGAGAAACAAAATAAAATCTAAGTGTTAATTATATTTGCTATAAGATGTATAATATTAAATATTAATTATATAACGAACAGTGGCGCGTTTAGTGATGTAGATGTAGAGGTCCGATGCACTAACTGATTTTGAGGCACCGTACGATACAAAAATAAGATTTACTATTAGCAATATATGCATGGAAATGTCTCAGGAGCAGTTACCCAAAAGTGATATTACCCCGTACTCTCAAGTGTGCTTTGACTTTGACTGAATTTACCTACGTGACTTAAAGTTTAGAGTTCCCATATGAGAGAGAATCACGAGAATTAATAAAAAACAATTCTTCTTCTAATTGTGCCATCCCCTAGCGGAGGTCGGCCACCATCAAGGCGATCATAGTTTGTCATCTGGTACCTGGAACAGTTCAGTGGAACTGCAGTCGTACCAATCACGTAGGTTCTCAAGCCACGAAATGCGGCGTCGTCCTCTGCTACGCTTACTACTGACCATTCCTTGAATGACAACTTGGAGAATTCTGTACATGTCCTCTTATAATGTGCACGAGGTATTGTAGTTACCCGGTTTTGATACAACGCGGAACTTCTCGGTCCTTTTACATTCGATTGAGACCTCTGGTTACGGTCAGGGTTAAGTGGGACTGCAGAGGTAGTACCTAGTTTGTTCTGAGTAAACCAGACACTGGTCCTCTCTGTCAGTGACGTCCCGAGACAAAATGCCGCCCCTAGGCAGCGCCAAAAAAACCGTCCCATTTTTTATCATCTTTTCATGACAGCAATATCTAAAAAATGTGTTGTATGGACACATCACAAACAACATATTATTATACCACTAAAACATTCAAAATTAAATTTATATATAAAAAGCGAATGAATAAATCATATTATAAGTTAGACGTTTACTCAAATCACCAGAGTCTGAGGTCCTATTTAGTTGATATTTCTGACACTTTACGTTTGTACCATTATGCAGTTTGTACATTTTGTTTCGAACCAGTGAGCTGATTTTTTTGAAATAGAAGATAAGAAGTATAAGCTAATTCTATATATACGAAATGATTCTCCTCGATTTGTCGCATTTTGCGTAACTGCCGCCCCCAAGCGACTCTGAATCTGCTTACCCCCATGGGACGTCATTGCTCTCTGTCCTATAAGGCAAGTGGATGCGTAATATAGATCTCAAACCGATCATGCCAGCGCCATATCCTCCTAGAGATGACCCTGGCATCGCAGAAAACAGCGGATCTAGATTGGGATGTCAATAAATATCCCTGGTATTGGGCAGCAGCAATTATAAGTACATAGCTTACATTTAGATAATTGAACGCATGATCGCAACGACTTTCTTGGCTTTGACACTGCGATGTAGAAAGCAACAGGAAACTACCATAACTAGTAATAATCGTGGCTGGAAAATCAAATTGCATGGCTCACAGTCCACAGCAGGCCTTAAATGTTTAAATGGTCAGAGGGTGCTAAGAATCCTCGGGCCCGCTATGAATATTGCGACCTGGAATGTGCGATAAATGTTTAAAATAATAATAAAGTATAAATTAAAAGCTTATAGGTACATTAGCACCTCGATTATCCAGACTTTGATTATCCGGATTATTTTCATTAAAAAGACAAATCGGATGTAATCGATGCTTTGAAACGCGGTGACTCGGGATGTTATCTATCTAATAAATATGGTGTCGGAACGTCGACTATCTCGGATATAAAAAAAACAAAGTGAAACTATTATGAAGTTTACTAATTGTTTAATGTCAGCAGGTGGAAGCTCAGAGCGGGAAGTTATGAAAAAATTAGGAGATAAGAAGTTGAAGAGTGTGTTTTTATGTGGTTCATAGAAAGACGAAAGAGTCACGTTGGTAATACAACCGATGGATCAGGGTGTAATAGAAACATTCAAACGTTTATATAGAAAACATATGCTTCAACGGTTATTGCTAGCAGAGGAAAATAATGAAGAAACAGTTATCAGCTTCTACAAGAAAATAAATTTAAAAGATTGTTGATATTATATGGCAGCAGATAGTTGTAATTTTTTAGATGTGTCAACTTTGAAAGAATCATGAAACAAAATTTTGAAAAGACCATTAGTAAGTTCCAATAACGCGGTAGAACCTGCTTTAAGCTTTAAGCAAAATAGATAATTGATTTTTGTAATAAATAATAATTTATTAAGTATACATAGGTGTATGTATGTATATTATGTAAATCTAGACAAATAAAAATTATTCATACTGAATATACTTGTCTTTCCCTGTTAATTATGGACGATTCAATGGATCATAGTTGGTTGAATCAACTTGAATACATATTCTATTTTGGTACACGTAACATGGGATTCCCAAATGATGTGGTTTGTATACTTTTCTTCTCCGTAGTTACATAATTTTTAATAAGGAGGTACTGATTTTTACGGAAGAGGCATAATTTCTAGTTCCGCTACTGGCAGAAACAGCTATGAGATGTCATCATCCAGCAGTGGATCAAACCTAACAGATGATAATGATAGTATCTAGGAAATTATTTCAATTCAATTATATTATCTTTTAAAGAAAATCAATTACCTAAATCGTTAAAGAATCGATGAGCCAAATAGATTAATACCAATCGATCTCCTAAAAACGATTTTAATTACACACCCCTTTGTTATCTGATTTCAGCTACGAAAGTATCGATTTCCATTATGACTTTTGTAATCTTAGGTACCTACCTAATTTCACTAGTGGAGCCAGCTGACTGCTGCTAGCTATTTCGCTAGCCGGTCAACGCTAAATGTCCAATATAGCAGCGTAAATGCCCAATTCATAGGAATCAGCTTGGAATGACCGTTATTCAGCAATGGATTGATCCAGGTTAAATATGATTATTTTAAATTGCAATACACGCATATTTTAAATATTAGAATAAATTATACCTAGACCTACTTCTAACAATTAAAATTGTCAGTTTGAATACATTTTTCGCCTATTTATCATTTTTTAAGGATAGTTTTTTTTCGGATATTTAGATTGATTCAGAATTCAGTAGATTCAGTAAAAAAAATACACTTACATTCTTATTATTTGTTCGACGAAGCATGAACCGAAAATTATAGTCAATCAATGACAAACAATTATTTCTTGTGAAAGACTTTTTAATATAACTTCCATTTTGTGAGGGACCATAATATTATTATACTTAGGGAGGTACTTGATATAGTAACGAAGACAATAAATTGTTTTTAAATCAAGAATCATTTTGAAAGTCAGAAAAAGGCATGTAATCTACCATTTCTCTTCGTCCTATCTATCTTCGTTCTATCTTCGACCATGTCCGCCCCTAAATTGGAGCATATGGACACCACGAGGCGCCTCCAAGAATCCCTGTACCTACATTAAGATAAATAATAACGCGTTGTTCATGGAACATCGCAGAAAGTAAAGATTATTAAATTTTATTTCGATTCAATAAAAACATTAATTTTATATAAAATTATATCAAAAATACCTGTAAATGACGCTGTCATTAGTATCACATATTTCAATACGACTTGATACGATCACCAACCAGAATTCTACATAAATATACATCGTATGAAGTGTTTTTATTTATTTAATTAATATATCTCAATAGTATACTGTCATATATATCCGATACAGCATCTCACGGTGAAGAGTGATATGACCAACTGCATACGTACAAATTTCCGGACACACTTCTTTACTGCTGAAAAAAGCTAGCTGCTATTACAAGAACTCGGTTGTATAATTCCTTATAAAATAGATCAAAATAACACAAAATTTTAACTGAATTTAAGATTAAAAAATACTTCACACTTTACTAAAATTGGTTTTTAGAGGGAGTCGAAGAGATAATTTCCTTTAAAATTTAATTGAAAAGAGAACTCAGCATCGAAAGCATGCCATTTTACATCAATCTTTTCGCAAAAACCTATGGTCATTGGAGATTTTGTTTTAAGAAAAATCGGAAATGGAATCCTAAGTAAATCGTCGTAAATGACGTTTCAGAGAAGGTATCACAGGAATAGCCCTTGCTAACGTTTCTCGTCTTTCTACCAGGGAGGATCCAATTCAAAACTCGACCGATAAGTTGTTAATGAACTTTGTATTAACGCGAGCATAATATTTCCAGTTTCATTTTTCTAGTATGTAGGTACATACGTGGTCGGCTCAGGCGGATAGGCGCCTGTTACCCATATAAAGTGTAATTTCGGAATTGATTTTTTTTATCAATCACAATCGATAATAATTGGTAGGTATGTGTACAAAATCATTATGTTATTGAATTGTATGTACCTGCACATGTCACAAGGGGAATCGCCAGATGCTCATGGATAGTACATTTTTTGCTGCTATACGCAATCGTTACAACATCAGAAAAATAATAAATCCGTTTATTTAAATGAATGTAGTCGACCAAAAACCTTAAATAGCAGAGCGTTGGAGCGGAGCTCGGATCAGGAACATGAAGCACTGGAGTATGGGATTTTACCCGGAGCAGGAGCGGAGCCGGAGCACCGAAAATTTGTAGTGCTCCACTGCTCCGGATGTTTTTTTTATTATTAAATTTTCCTCTTAATTTCTTTTCATCCAATAAAAATGGTATATTTTGACACGTTGCATCACTGGAATTATTTTAAATATGGCAACACTGCCGAGTGATAAATAACCTCACTTTTTTGACAGAATAAGCAATAATGAGAGACGATTTTCTGTCTACATCACTGGAATTATTTGAAATATGGCAACACTGCTGAGTGATAAATAACCTCACTTTTTTGACAGAAGAGGCAATAATGAGAGACGATTTGCTGTCGGTCATTTTGTTTAATAGAATTATTTAATAACGAAAATGATTATTTTAAAACTACTTATTTTTTTTTATTTTTCAACATTTGTATACATAATATAATACTTATTAAATCTTTTTACCCGGAGCCGGAGTATTGGGTCCCGGAGCGGAGCAACTCAAAAAAGGCTCCGCTCCAACGCTCTTTTAAATAGAAAAGTAGACCTCATTTAAGGTGACGAATAATGTTTTATAGGATGTCAAATACATTAAAATCTAAACTCGATCGTAACAGCTGGGGAAGTTAATGCAGGTGTCGTCAACAAAAACGTAATTTATTATAATATTAATACTGTCCACCGAATGTCGTTTATTGCTATTTATTATCTCTCGTTTTAAAATAATAACAATCAGAAATTTGAAATTGTGACGAATCAACAAAAAAAAATCGGTGTGTGTACTTACGTACCCGCGATAGTTATACTTCTTTGGCGTAACAAAACAAAACTTGCGATAACCTAGATTATTTGACGAGCTCTAAATTATCTTGTTAAATTACACACTTAAGGAAAAAGGCCGCTTATTGGAGCGCCGTTGGTTTATTTCTATACACTTTACATTTATTACTAAATTATATGATTATTTCTCGTTGTTTTTATTAAAAAAAAAAAAATATTAAAAGTAACAACTGGCACTCTGACGTTTAATCGTTTGTTTACATAAGGAATTGCAAATGGCCGACAATAATAAATTCGTTGCCTATGTAACGGAACAATTTTACTATCAAACTTGCGTTTGTATACAGCTGACTGATTCGCAGCTAACTTCATACTGTCGCGCACTTTCGTAACGGTGTGCGCGCGCAGCTCTCAATTTCACTCTCTTTACCAAACGCCCCAAAAGAAGTATAACTTCAAAAATCACTCCTTTCAGATACTATATAATCTGAAACTTTTTTATTTCAATAAGTTCTAAGATCGCATTTCAACAGGACACCCACAGATATTTCACTAAAATATTTTTGCCCATTAAGAATGGATAAAGAATTTAAATTTCATATTCACAAGAAAAATGGTGATATAAATTCAATATGGAAATACTATTTTTTAACATCAATGGATGGAGCTACAGCTAAGTGTAAGAAATGTAGTGTGATGTTAAAAACTGGCGGGGAAGAATCAAAGGACTGGACGCACATTTGTTTTCAATACACAAGATGAAAATTCATACAATATTATTTACTCCATTAAACCGAAATATTTCCAAGATTGTCACATTAAATACTTAAATATTATAAATTATACTCGTAACTATTGAAATAAATGCCAATTCCGGGACCCGTCCTGGGATCGTCAAATTGTAATCCCGATATCCCGGGATCAAAATTTGGGCTCGGGATTGGATCCCCTAGTTACAAGGAGGGCGAACCTATGGCACGCGAGATGATTTTGCATGGCACGCGAATGTTTTATTTTGAAGAGAAAAAATACCTAAAAAATACAACAGAGTTTTACAAATAAATATATAAGTAGGTATCTACATAATATTAACATAATGACATAGCCATGCATATTTTTATTAAAGAATAATATCTATTTATTTTACCAATCGATGCGCAAACGGAAACGAGGAAATGCATGAATGACCGATCGAATTGTATAAAAAATACCAGGCAAATACTAAAAAAATCAAGAATAGGTATTACGTTGTTTGTACATTAATGTAAATATATAATTGTACAGGTCGGTCCTTAGGTTTCGTGCGTCACACTATGGCACTGACCTCATCAGGCGGCGGAAGAAGCCGCGTCGTCAACCTCTGATTTTGATCGATTTACAATGCTTGACCTATCAAGAAATTACAAATAAAAATATTCAATCAATAAACTTGATGAAATTTATTGGCAGTCATTCATATAATATAAACAGCTATTTGTTATTTTGCCTCGAACATAATCGCTAAAAATGGAAGAAGTAAAAAAGAATATAAAATGAAGGAAGCGTGGTTAAAATGCTTCCACGATATCTTTGAATATGAGAAAAATATTCAAAGAATAAAATATATAGGCAGGCTAGAAACACGTAAGAAGAAGAACTCAATTTTATTTTTCAAACCTTTTAAATGGAATTAATTTCTTTTTCATATTTCCTCATAAAAACTGCTTGGCACGTCAAACAGTCGAAAAATAATATTTGAGAAGTTTTGGCACGCGTACCTAAAAAGGTTCGCGAACCCTGGCCCTAGCACCTATACACAACTACGTAAGATAATTCATTTTATTTCTAGCCATATTCGAGTAGGTAGGTAATGGTAACTAAATTCAAATTAATAAATCGAATGAAACATTATGTTTCACTATTTTTATGGTCAGGGCGAAACAACAAATAAATTAATAAGCTGGGTTGCCTTCGTTCAATTATCAAATTTAAATTAGATAGTTTGAAATGTTCATATTTTAAAATACTTATATATGAATAATTTTATATAGAATCATCCATATTTTCTTTTTAATTAACATGATTTTTGTTTCTGAGATGAGAATTGCGAAATATTACGTAAAACTTCAAAACTAAAGAAACCTTTTGAATAAGTATCTAATTTTATGACATTTTACTTCTACCTTGAGTGATCTTCACGCACACATGCACATTTTTATTAACACCTTTTCGGCTAAAACGCATGCCAGCACCCCTTTCTCATTATGAAATTTAAGCATGCAGAAGTACCTACATATTCGTGCGAAATCTTTCTGTGTTTGGGTCATTGCAGTCGTCCATGCGTATTTAGGATTTATCCCGGAGTAGCCGGCGAGCTAGGCTGAGTTCGGAGGGGCTACGGTGTCTTAAATTTATGAAACCTCTGGCTCAGCGATTTTTTATGGAGCCTGCGGGGTCAAGTGATATTAAGTGCCATAAATGGTGATGATTATATTGTGATCTTTTTAATGGTCTTAATTCTATTTCGATTAGTCAAGCCCAGGGAACACAAACTTAATGGGATCTGGCTTACCCCACCACCGTGTGTGGTGGCAGTTTTGAAACAGAGTTCACTTTATAACTTTAGTTTAACCAATGATATGTTTAGCCCATACAATCAAGGAACACAAAGCGCCGACTCTCAAATATTCTCAAATATTGAACGCGCGTTATGTTTACATGACAATATATTTTATGAGACAGATGTAAATATTGAAAATAACATATTATTTAGCACGTGTTTAATTTTTTTCCATATGTTTCTACACTCAGGATCCGTACCCTGTTATACCGGGTCTAGGACGATTCGCTACCGGTACAACTGGGCGCACGCAATCGAAAAAATTTAAAATAAATAGACGTTCGTGAATTGTATGTACTTTAAAAATATATACTTAATACTTGGTAAAAATTTAAATATGCACACAATGTCTTTTAGTTCCAACGATAAGAGAGTTCTTCTATTTTTATATAAAGCTTCAGGCATGTCAATCATTCTCAACCCGTTATAAAAAACACATTACGTTAAGAGCAAAATGAAGTAAAACTACCAAGTATCTAGTACATAGAAACTGATTTAATTCCTCGTCTACTTTCTGTGTCAAATCGTAACGACCGTCTATTTATTTAATTCGACAGTGCGGCGCCTAATTATCCCGGTGCCTAGTTGTCCCATTCCCGTTATACCATGCGGCATACTTGATAACGTTACCAAACCCTACTTCAGAAAGCAGGGTAGAGGCAATTTCTCCATCTACCTACATCAATATAGTCTTTGGCAACCGTCTGTTAGGTATTTCATGAGGTATTCGATATGTCAACGTTTTGGTTGTATTTATAAATACACCAAAATAATTAACCAAACACGAAGAGACGCTTTACGTAGCTGGGACATGTGTTCCTGATGAGCCGAGAGTGAACGACACTTTGTACCCTTGTGGGTTCCATCGTGGCCGGCCCTCTTACACCCTGCAGCGGTGCTACAAAAGTGATCTACGCATTGCAGATGTGGCATGGCGGGAGGAGTGAAAGTTGGCTATGGACCGAGGGAATTGGCGCAAACTTGTGCTAGCCCTATGCTCCCATGATGGGGAGTGACAGGGTGAAAGAAGAAGAAGAAAAAAAAATACACCAAAACAGGTCTCATCTCAGGATTATGTGAATAATGTACCTGATTACATTATTGGTCAAGCAGTTTAGATTATATCGATGGTTTAGTGCACAGATATTGTATCTCCAGTTTAGTATATTTTGAGAAAATCGAAGTTTAAAATTTGAGATGCATGAGAAATGGACATATTGTGTATTTGAATGATACAATATCTTCTAAAATATCCTATTTGGACGTACAATATTTTTACAGCATAAATACATGATGCAAACGAACATTTTGTGTATGTTAACTCAATTTAGACAAAAACTAGACATACAATATAATCCATCGATATGCCCGATAAGCATAGAATGCCCAGTTACGTTATATCTAAAGAACGTTATAAAGTAGATCAAAACACTTAAACAGATGCAAAATTCATTAAATCCATCAACCTATTATTACATTGTTATTCAACACAAATGAAATTATTTATAATCTTTCTTCAAAACTATAACACTTCATCAATAAATTATTCATAATGGACTCTACTAGAAAGTAAAAGTCAAACTATAAAAGCTATCTGTTGGTGTTTGAAATTGAATATTAATTTCATCATTCTCATCCTTTATAAGTAGAATTCTGTAAGCGAAATTGTATTTTTCAAAAGTTTTTTCACGTCACGAAAACAACGCTGTATAGAATAATATCTCGGCAAGATTGCTCTACCTATTTATATCAAACTACGCATATTTTTGTGAAATGATTGATAAAATATATAATATTGCAATTTATAATAATATAACATATTGCATTGGATTAGTACATACTTTTCCCCCCATCATTTGATAAAATAATCAGCTTCTTTTGGCTCCTGTAAAATCACCAAAATATGAGACACACTACAAATAAAGCATTGTTCGAGTCTCGAAAACGACGTATAGCATTTAGATCACGTGAATTAGGTACGTCGTTATTTATACAAGCAAATTTTGTTATAGAGCACGTACTTTTGTAAACACTATTTATTTTAAAGTTTTAAAAAAAGTTAAAAACACTAGCTAAAATAAATACTGATCGTAGTTGGTACCCAGCAGCAGATGTCTAATCGCCCGGCGACATTATTTATGGCCCATTGAAATATTTTCATCAGCATTGGGGCCTCTATACAGTGGTTCGCAACCCTTTCTCACCCACGGCACACCAAAGGTCTTCCCAGAATTCCGCGGCACACCACGCGTAAAACAATTTATACACCAAATCATGGAACCCACGTCCTGAAGGGGTACCCCAGGCCAGGATCTTTGGCAGGCCCCCTTAAGGCTAAGGTTAAAGACAGTGTGATACTCTAAAATAGAGTTTTTATATAATGGTCGAGGTAAAATTAATGGTATTGATATTGATTATATATTTAGCGATGTTTTGTTTTTATTAATACATCCACTTGAATTATGGTTGATTGAAGGTGCCCCCCGAAAAGGGCTCTATATGAAATAACCAAAATTTTATAGGAGATTGAAAACACACTTACTTAAATAAATAAATAACAAGAATTTCAGTGATGTACCTATGGTTATATTTTTAATCATTGACATTCATTTGTTGTTTATTTTGTTTTCCTTTCTCCTGTAAAATTTAGTTTTTGCATATAGACCCCTTTTCAAGGGGCACCTTCATGTTGTCGGGTTAACAGTCGAGTATTGACATAATAATGATAAATTATTGTATCCTATAATCGCATGTTTTAAAATATTAATACCAGCATAGTAAAATAGCACCGCAGGCAACTTTTATTTTCTATTAGAGAAAATTTGTAATTTGTTTTTATCTCACTTCTATCTATCTGGTTGACCTGCCAAGTCGCCCCCCCCCTGAGCCTGGCCCCCCTGGCTAGAGTCCTGTCAGCTCCCCCCTTGTGGGAGCCATGCACCGAAATTACATTGGTTTGTGTTTTTTTATTTGATAAAAAATAATTACATATACAAACAACATAACACACGACGAAGGACTAACTGTACTTATTTTCATGTATTTGTATTATCAATAAAATAACTCATCAATGTGATAACTGAGCTTGTTTCAATGAACGTACAAGTTTTATATATTTTGACTTGATATTTGAAAGAGCAATCTGAAGTTCTCAGTCAAGACTTTTCAAGTAAGGCTGCTTATTATTTTTAATTATAACTTGAGTTGAAAAACTTTGCTCACTTAGATACCTATATCTTAGAAAATGGGAGCTGAACTGCGATAGCCTTGTCGGAAATCCGAGGATATTTTTTATTAACCGAAATCCAGAAAATAGCCAATGAAACATCGGCGAAGTTCAGTTTTAGCGCCCCGTCGTTTCTCAATTCAACTAATTCCTATCGAATTTATAGCGAAAGCGCTTCTATAGAATTTTCGACATTGGTTGCAAAAAGGTTTCGAATCCAGTCGTAGGTATTGATTGCACGAACGTAGTGATAAAATTTCTTAAAAATATAATTAAATTTAATCTTAATAATATAATTGTTTCAATACTTATTTGACTTCTCTACATTTTTTTATTTGGGGGGCGGCATTATTAAGCTGAGCTTAATACCCTTGCCACGTCTCTGTTATTATTTGCCTCTTTTTGTTGCGCGACTTGTAATTTTTGGATTTTTGTTACATTCATTATCCATGTTTCATATAAATACATGAGCGCTGGTTGCACATATTGGCTGGTTTATAAAAGTAACCTTTAGTAAATATATAATTAGTAAATAGTAACCTATTCAAGCGCTTAAATAAGCTACATGCTAACTTGGTTCTGCGAGCAACTACTTCATACTCACATCATGCCAGTGTCGATTGACATATTATTTTGTTGCCAGATATACCTATGTATTACGTACGTACCTATTGATCCGCTTAATTTGAGTACCATTGATGAGGATCGCTTTTTTAAATTGCCTTTATTTTAGAGACGTTTGTTTATTATGTATCTACCAGTAACGAAGGGTGACTTTTGGAACGAGGTAGGTTGTGGAGAAAGCACGCTTGTTTGATATATTTACGGTAAATAATAAAATAATCCGACATGCCTTCTGATGAATAGGTAGGTACACAAAAATAGATGAAATTTCGAAAGCTCACTGATGGTATGAAATTAAGCAATTTATTTGAATAACTTATGTATTTTCCTAAATATTTATAAACGCAAGATATCAATTTATAATTTAACCCGTAAAACTAGACATTTTAAAATACTTCTATATTTAAAACACAGACTTATGTACAATATCAGATTTCAACTAACATAACTGACCGAATAAATTATCTTAGTCCATGAATGAACTTAACTAACTGATAAATAAAAATCACTAGACAAATTATTTTAGATTTTTAAAACAATCAATATTTATAAGTGATTGAATCCCATAGAAAATATTTTTTTAAATTATCTTATTAATTATTTGGAAAAAATGTGCACTTACGTAATATGTAAGCGCTCCTTAAGACGATACATCAGTGAAACGGCAAATCATTTTCAACTATAGGCGCGACGAAATTTTGGACTCGCTGGCATTCGGAGAGCAAACGTCGAGTTGGGAACACGTCAATTCGTTTCGTGATGGCGACGGGGGTATTAATTCTTAAATCGTGTAAATATTACTAAAAACGTTACCCCATTTACATGAAAAAGAAAACATGTCAATGAATATATTATTATTGTTACTAATAGAACATTAAATGGACGCATGTTGGATTTATATGACAAATTATATTTCAATTTCATCATTTGCACCCGCGACCCGCAATCCGCGCATCGCCTAGCCACGATCTTTTTAGACCATGCCTCAACTGTGGTATAGCCTTAAATAGCTTACCGATTTGTATGGGCCGCCGCAGACGTCTTGAAATTATGAGAAACAAACTTCATATAAAAAAAAACTTTCGATTCACGCGAACATAATCCATACAATATGTGAAGCGAAACGAGATGTCGATTATGTTTTAAAAACTTTCGGGACATGCAATAAATGGTGCTTATTGAAATAGGGGAAAAGATCATAAAATTATTATGAAAACTATACGATAGATGTCGTTTGGGTATATTGAATGTATTATTATGTGTTTATATTATTTAATATATCAATATAAAATTAAAAAGTATTTTTGTTAAGAAGGTAGGCTTTAAATAATCGCCTAGTATGGAGTCTTCGCCACTGGTATCTACCTAAGCCTACTTTTCGTCTTTCATCTGTCTTGCGCGAATACAACGATGTTACATAAGTGCAAGGAATTGAGTTCTATAAATATACGAATATATAACTAGTATAGATTTAGCGGACCATTATAATAAGTGAAATAATTATTCTTCCAATTATAATAACATGTTAAAAAGTAAAAAAATCTTTTTTTTTAAAACATTTTCAGTCCACGATTTGGCCACTGTTAAATGTGTAGTATTGCATAAATGATAGTGAAAGTGGTCTCATAGGACCTAGATCAGTGATTCCCAATGTGGTGTATGCCCCACCGGGGGCCAATGTGAATATTTTGGGGGGCAAAAAGGTCATCTTGCAAATTATTTGAAGATGGAGCATAGCACAAGGTAGGCACACGTAGGTACATTTTTCATTTAAAGCAATTCATTTTTTTCAGCATTAATAAAGAATTTTAGAAACGTTGAAGTGAGGCTTGGTAGAAATAAGGTTGGGAAACACTGACCTAGATGAAAGTTTTTTTATCTGCCATCTGACACCATGCAAGAGGCTGTCATCTTTCTCTTTCAACATTTTAATAGGTTGCATAAAAAATAGTCGGTATTCCCGTATTTAGCGTAATTTATAGGCCTTATTTAGGACGATCTGCGTTTAATGGGAAGTTTTAATAAGTCAAACGCGAATACAAAATTGCTAAATAATATAAGTGAAGAGATCTTCAAGCAATATGACACCGCAAATTTTCTAAATGCAACAAAACTGGCCTTTGTGACGACATTAAAAAAATGCAACGAAAAAATTTATATAAACATATTATCACCTACTGAGGAATATTCCAGTAAACCTACTCTCAAACAGCGGTGGTCTTAGATACGTAGAGGTCTGAGATACTGATAAGTTTGGAAGCCCTCTTATGAGTTTTTAAAACCATGATGTATTACTTTCTAACAAAGCAACCGCATCGCATGTTTTATGGAAAACCGTCAGTGATATCGAACGTTTTAATGATCACATTCGTGTCTTTATTTGCCAGTCTTTATAATGTGCTGCTCCTAAGCAATGCATGACCTGCTTAGGAGCTATAGGATGTCACTGGGCCGAACTCACGTGTTCAAATACCGATTTGTTAGCACATTCTTATAATATATAATAATATAATGTTTTATAATATGATATATAATATCAATGAATATGATAAAGCAATTATAATCATATTGAGGTTGAACGTAACGCTTCTGCCAGCGAATTTTAAAAATGCAATGTATTACCTACATTGTATTGATGGTTTTTATTTTAAATACATTATCAATAAAAAGTATGATTGTAGCGATTTATCTTTAATGGACAGACTGTAAGTAAAAAAAATAGAGATTATTTCGAATGTGATTTTCTATCAAGGACGTCGAAGAAAACATTCTTCTCTAGAGATTTGGAGTTTAAGTAAAAAAATAATTCCTCGTCTAGTGCTACAATAATTTCACCTCACGATTCTACCAACAGTGCTGCGCTCATACATAAAAAACGCCAATTACTATTATTATTAAAACATAATAGTAATATAAAACAACGCTATGTTAATATATTTAATAATAATACGTTGCACAAATATTTTATTTTATTTTATAGATATGAATTTTGGAAAATTGCTGATAAATTTGGTCATTGAATGCAGTGGCGGCTCGACGACTTTCTGGATGGTGGGGTTTAGCCATTAATTATTAAATATATATACCTACCTACTATATCATAATATACACTATGTAGCAAGCTACTTAAAATAATATGATGCCATTAATGAGGTGCAATGCGTAAGCCGCTTGCCTTCCACCTGAGAGTTTCTGGGTTCGATTCCCGGTCAGGACACACAATATTTATGTGTTTTTCTCAAAGCCTGGGTATTTGTGATAGTTCAAAATTACTAATAACCACCTTGTACGAAAAATCAAGGACATGGTTATTAATAATTCTAAAAAAATATATGATTATCTGAGTCGTTACTTAGTCACATCTAAAAAACTAGTAATTTAATTAATAATAATAACTATTTTAGACTTATCATTATCAGTTTTGAACCTAGGGGTTATTAATTGATTCTTTCCCTAGTATGTGTAGACTAACGCTAATGCATTCACATACTTTGTAGAACGAGATTTGTAAGCATGTGTTTAATCATGCAATTAGGTAGGTACTCGTATATTATGACAATGATAAAAATATCGGACGTGTATTTTTGACTTATAACGATGTGGGGATGGTCCCTACGAACCCTTAAGGTAGAGCCGCCCCAGATTGAATGTATAAAAAATATTGATGGAGCAACTTACTGAAACCTCAGACACATCTGTTGCTTATTTCATAGTAACTTTCATTATATTATTTTGATAGTCAAACCGCACAAGATTTAATCCTCTATAATTATGCAACATCTTTGGTGATTATAATATTTTCTAGATTTTACGATTCTCACTCATTCATATTTTTGTGTTACAGCATGTACCGGGTGTTCCAAAAGAAATAGTTTTAAATCGTCTGCATCAAAGCAGTCGGACTGGAGAGATTGCTGCGAATATGTAGCTACATATAAGTAGCGCCAAAAACGGGTTAACATTTTTTGAAGTCAACCCCTCAAATCAACAATATTTGGAATAACTTGTCTTCTTCGATAAAAATACTTATTGGTACTTTGGTAGCATTGTATTTTGCGGCGCTATAAACAAACATAGGTATCCACGAAGAAAATAATGCAGGGTATGATAAGAATAGTTCCAACAAACAACAAATAGGCAAAACACAGCTTTGTTGACGGATCATAATTTGCAATTTCTTTTCCTATTACCAAGAGGGTAATAAATTATCACATATTATGTACCACGTTATGTTCGGTAGAGAACCGTTTGACAACATTGTCTATGCCGGCAATGACGAACCTACGGCACGGCGAAGCTCTGTTGGCAAGCGAAACAATGTCAGTTTGTCTTCATCACAGTTTTATGTCTACTGCATTATGATGAACGAACTTCTGCTTTAAATATTAAAGTTAATCACCAATAAGTTAATGATTTTGGGAGTTCGTGCCTTTTAATTTATTGTAAATGCACTAATTTCGTACTTGTATCGTTTTTATTTTTTGTTTATAATTTCTTTTATTCTGTTAGCTATCAATTCATGGTGAAAATGCATTTTATTATTAATTTAATTCAGTTAAAAATGTCCCTCTGAGGCGAACAAAACCGGTGCATATATTAATTAATAAAAGTGGAATAAGTACAATAAAAAAGTTGCGCTATATTAAATTAAATCAATAATGTTCGTTTATTAAAACAATTTTCCTCTCCATGTACAAACATCAAGTTTCAATGGATTTTTATCAATAAGCGTTTTAACTGGCGATATTATTCTGATTGTATTAGCAAAGATATTGCATTTAGAATTGTTTTCATTACTAAAATTTTAGGTTATGTATCACTTAATTGAGATGAGGGGTAGCCCAGACGTGATACGGAAATCTTACGCAGACTATCGTGGTGACAGATTGAAGTGAAAATCTGGACTCGTCCAGTATTAAAATGTATCGGGATTTACAGGAAATCTCTCAGAATTAGAAAAATTTGGCAACTGCGTCCTGTCATAGAAAATTCATATAAAATTACCATTACCATATTATTAAAAGGGAGAATAACCTCAGATGCTTCCTGCCGCGAGTTACGAGTTATTAACAATTATCTATTTGGTGTACTTTTGAAATAATAGTGCGGTACATTTCTCACACATTTGCAGTAATGTGCATTTTGTATTTTGAGCAGCCGGAGTCAATTATATGGGCTATAACATACAAGACCATTCCGATAAGATCTAAGAGCAGTTTTAAATAGTCAGAAAATGTGGCTATCCAACTCAGTCAAAGCTCACTTGATAGCATGGTATCTGCTCCGGAGACATTACCAGACATAAAAAAAACTGCTGATGCTTTACATCCAAGCATAGCGGATGTGGTGCGGGACAGCTTGGTTTGGATGGGTTATTGTTTTTGTTGTTTCAAACTAATGCTCAGGCCTGTTGCATCCAGAATAAAGATTTGGCAGATCCGACATCCGGCGGAAAAACTCACGATTCCTAATACATTCCTTAATCCCAATAAATATTTTTCTTATAATAATAACCTAACCTACAGTAAAAAAAAATAGCCAGTTATTTGGTTACTTTGTTTTGTATGTACTTATATATAAGCATTTAACCTTATCGTGACTTCATAAGATAACTATTGCATCGTATTATAGTAGGTATCTTATATGTAGATATATTGAATACCTAAGGAAGTACCTACCATACGTCATGAACGACGGATCTAGAATTTCTTGTAAGAACTTTAAAAGTGGATAAGATTTGAAAAGTAAATACCGGTAATAGATAATTTGAAAATACCACAGAAAATATAATATAACCACTATAAAAAATAGATGAAAATACGACGCCCGGCGAGATTTGAAACCGCGTCCTACGCATATGTGCTTTACCAATTAAGCTATATGCGTCCTATCTAATTGCACACAAATATATACATACTAAATTGGGAATCCTCTGTAGACTCATCCATTTCAACTCGTGATACTCAGTATGCGGATACATAAGGCGCTTAACGTCAGCGGACAGCAGAGCCAGTCCAAAACCATCTCTTCTTCCTTTCTTAACTTTCTTCTTTAAACACTACGGTGTATGGTTGTAGCATCAGTCCCGAGTGGCTCCGTTTTGGGACGGAATGAGCACATAAAATCACTTCTTTCAGACACGTTTATAGCGTCATGGAAGGCGGCCCTGCATTTCCAAGGCTGTATATACATGACGGGTGGTGGTGGGAAAACAAATTACAATTAGATGCATGAAATTAGATATGTATATAGTAGTTTTTACAATACTTTGAGGCGCTTTCTAAGTTACGTTGATTTTTTAACGGTCGGCTTTTGTATTTTTTAATCAATGTATTTAATATTACCTTAATTACTAACTGGCGTCGAGATCTCTCTAAATTTTAGTTATAACGTATTTGTACTTGCTAATAATTTAATAAACCATTTCTTTAATCAACGAATTATCCACACGATTTGAAAAATGTAACATTATTTTATTGAACAAAGGTAGCTATGTAATTTTATTGAATTGTTCAAGATGTTGAGAGTTCTTGCAGGACAGACGGACAAAGAGTCGTCAAGTGTTGTAGATCCAATAATGATAAATACAAACCTAATTGTAGGAAAGTCTTTTGGTCTTCTTAAAGTAATAAAATTATATATTTATTTTGGTATTGTATTTATTTTATTTTTTGCAATGAGGTATCTACTTAATTTGATTTAAAATATCAAAATAATAAGCTTACGTAAATCTTCACAAAACTCGTAAATAAAATAAATAAATTTATGTAAATTCATACGTACCTACGACTTAAAAATCACGAGGAAAATATCATATTGGCTACGGCTGAAGCGTATTTTACTTTTTCAATACAATGATTCAAAAGTACCATATTATAAATTCCCATTCTAAGTACCTACTTCATTCCCCAACATTTTTCGTTGAAATTTATTAAGTAGGTACCTATATCTATCAATCATAAATAGGCAATGATTATAAAAATGCTCCGCAAATAAAAAAGAGAGGCAAAGTTAAATATTGTTTTGTTTCTGAATTATTTTTTTATAAAAAAAGTTATTTTCGGACAATTATAAAAGATAGTATCTTCATGGCATCATTCCTTTACTGTATATTATGATAGACGGAAACAGTGGCTTAATGCAAAATATAAATCTTCCAGGTCGCTGTTTCCTCAATCGTCTCCGTGGCTTTTCTTAATAATTGGTGATTTGACATCGCAGAGTTGTTTTTGCTTATGCGATGATCATACTACATAGCTACATAATATTGTAGAAATAAACAAGAAATAATTTTATTGACTCTTACGAAACTAAGATTTTACGAAAATGGAAACTGCCAGTTTTGTTTTACTATTTGTTCAATGTTCAATCTCTTTGGTTCATTGCGACTGCTTTGATTAAAATCAATGTACATTAAATAAATTAAGTAAGTGTATTCAATAAAAGAATATTATATTTTTAAATCATATGAATATTAATAGTTGAATAAAAAAATAGTTTATTAAAAATTTGAATTACCCCTCTGTTGTGAGTTTACAAAAATAAAATATGACATCACTCTTGATATAATTTTTTTCATCATACATAATCGATATTATTACTTATTAAATAATAAGTATAAAAAGAAGTGGTTAACTTAAATATAATTTTTTTTTTTTTTTCTATTTGGAAACGTTGCCATTCTGTTACGAAGTTGTCAGTAATACCTACCCTTTGAATTCTTGACAAATTAAGAGTGGACTAGAAAAGAGGGAGGGTGGCGTACCTGGTTACGGGGAATTTGAGGATCCGCGGCCAGGTTTCTGGTCAAAAATCTGTAGAAAAAAGTTGTAGGTACCTAATGTCAAAAATTGTAAGTACTTTAGTACATTATTTTATCATTATTTTTCGGAAGTAGGTATTGATACCAGGAGGTTTTGCTCAGGCTAGCTCACCTAAGCCTTTGGATCAGGTGAGGGAGAATTCTGAGGGTGTAGGGTGGACCTTCAAAAAAGTCACAATAACCAATAAAAAGAAAACTATTTCACAATATAAATATTATTATCCAAGCACAATGTTCATTCCACAATTCGGAACGGAATAAGTAAAATATGTTAAGGAAAAAAAAGTTCGTTACACATTAATTATAAAATCCATAATAAAAAAATACTCAAATTATTATTAAATTAGCGAAAGTCTTTCTTATAAGACTTGAGTCAACATGAGATTGTTATATTCGTTAATAATTATTGTTATCGTTCCTCTTCTTAAAAGGGGATCCATTGGAGAATCGATTGTATGAGCTAAATTGTCAAACTATGAACACGCAAACTGTCAAGGTGACAGTAAATTTGTCCAATAATAAACAAGGTGGCGGATTCAAAATGGCGGCTTCAAATCAGCTGTCTGATCGATTCGTATTTATAAATCCGGCGGGTGGATTGTGGGAGTTGAATGATTGCGCGTCGATTCAATCCTCGTCAAGAACAAGTAGGTACCTATACCAGATTTTTTTGACGTTGTGACTGGTAGGTAGCTGGATTTAGCCCGCCTTACCCCTTACTTCCCGCTTACTTCATTCCGTTGTATGAGAAAGCCGGTTGCTTGCCCCTCTTTTTATTTAATACCTCTATGAGCTGCTCCTTAAAATTATACATATCTCTATCTCACATTGAACAATTACATATCTTATTTGCTAACAGTTGTATTACATATATAATAAATGAGCAGCATGGATTTAGAGCAGGCCGTTCAACGGAAACAAAACTGATGGTATTTACTGATTATGTGTCGTCAGTAGGGAATCCAATCCCGAGCCAAAATTCTGATCCCGGGATTTCGGGATTACAATTTGACAATCCCGGGATCCCGGGACTGGTCCCGGGATTGGCATTTTTTCCATTGTTAATACAAAATTTTTATATTTACAAATAACATTGATAAAATCGGTCAAAAATAAATCTAGTATAATTTATACTATTTAAGACAATTATTGTTAATATTGCATACGTTCAATCTTGGAAATACACAAGTTTAACGGAGTAAATAATATTGTAATATAGATAATAATGTGAATTTAATAGGAGATTGCTATTTCTGATAGTAAAGACTTAATGAATGGATTAGCGAGATTTAAAATAGAAAAGCAAATAATCATGGCGTACTTATGGCTTTTCCGCTTCATAAATCTAATTAATCAGCCAAATATAAAACTGCTGTAACACGTATGAGATTATGGTGGAATTACTTTTTTAAAAGTGCCAAGCATTGTTTTTTTCCAATCTTTCCATTTTTAATAATTTATGTGAAGAAATAAAATGAATCGGCAACCTACACATGGGTATAAATCAAACTTCATTCAAACTCAGTTTATTTCTAATGTAGTTATTTTTTATTAAAAGTATTTTTTCTGTTAATATTTTCGCTTTTATTTTATTTTCCATAAAAATTGATAAAAAAATCAATCCCAAAATCCCGGAATTATGTTTATCAATTCCGGGATTCATAGGTATCGAAAATAACTCGGGATCCCGGGATTGGAATCCCTAGTCGTCAGTGCTAGATAGAGGCAGCCAGGTTGACTGTTCTTACAATGATATCTCGAAGGAATTTGACAGAGTCGAGCACGAAATTCTAATGGAAAAACTCCAACTTATTGGATTGTCTGATCGATTTCTCAGGTTATTCGGGAGTTATTTTAAGAATCGTCAACAATACGTATCGTACGGCTTTTATCAGTCACAGACATTTGAAAAATTTTCTGGTATGCCTCAGGGCTCAAACTTGGGGCCATTACGGTTCACGATTTTTATAAATGACATAGCATTGGTAATTCAAAATGCTATGTTTTTTTTGTTTGCTGATGACTTGAAACTCTTCATGGATGTTGTCACCTTGGACGATTGTAGTCAACTCCAACTTGATATAAATAATATATTAGATTGGGGCAGGCGTAACAAACTGGACTTCAATATTGATGAATGCAATGTTTTATCGTTTACTAAAGCCTCACGAGCATTGTTTTTCCAGTATTCGATGCATGGCAGAGTTCTCTCGCGAATATCATCTGTAAGAGATCTTGGAATTACGTTTGACAGTAAACTGACGTTTAGTGGTCATATAGATACCATTTGTAAAAAGGCGCTAAAGATGTTGGGCTTTGTCTTGCGTACTTCCCGGGTCTTTTCGGATGTTACGGTACTAAAAATTCTCTATAACTCATTAGTTAGAAGCAGACTTGAGAGTGAATCTATCGTTTGGGCCGCGCATCAGTTGTAGTACGGCCTTATGGTGGAGAGAGTCCAAAAGAAATTTTTGAGATTTCTTTACTTTCGGCTGTATGGATATTATACGTGGCTCTATCCGACTGATTTTCTCTTAGGGATGTTTACATACTGTAGCTAAAAATTTTGAAGGGATCTTTATTTAGCTACATATTTTTTCTTGGTGGTATTGGCTTGTGTGTCTCTGATAATTACCTTAGGAATCGAGGGCATCCGTTGTTTGTTCTCCCACGGTGCAGAACTAACCTGCCATTAGTAATGCCAATTGGGAGGGCAATAACCATATTTAATGAAACTGCTTCAGATATTGATATATCCCACTTACGTGAGGGTGAATTAAGGTGGACGTTGTTTTATAAGTTTTTAAGATAGGGTCTATCAAAGTTCACTCTGTGTGCTTCCATCTACTTTTACTTTGTTATTTTATTTTATTTCTTTTCTTATTTTATTTCTTATTTTATTACCTATTGTATTATTAACTCACACTTCTCGGTATTTTTTTTTATTATTAACACTTATTTTATGTCATGTCGAAAACGCTTTGAATTTATGATTTGTTATGTTCTTTATATGTAAAATAAATAAATTTTATTTGATTTGATATTTACGAGTTACATATTTTATACAACATAAAATCATAACAATTCTTACAAATAATGATACGACGCCTATTTATGTCTCTCTCTCTCTCTCTCTCTCTCTCTCTCTCTCTCTCTATATATATATATATTATTTGAGTCGCCTGTAGTCACTCATAACCAGGGAACTCATAAATAATCAATGAATAATGTGAGTTCTGTCTAACCAATAAAATTAGGGATCTATATTTCTCAGTGTAAATCGACTCATTCATTAATATTCAATACGTTTCTTCTAATTACAAAAAACAGTGCTCTGGTGTTTTTTGCGATTATCTCAAAACTCGAATTTAACGGCCCACGTGCTCGTCGTAGGTCAAAATTGAGTTTTTATTGTATTTTCAAACCATGATCCTGGACACTCCTTAAACGTTGTAGATAATCTATTTATATAATTTTGAAGCCTTATTATCCTTTATAGTTATTTTAAACATTTGATGACTGCATAAAGTATTTTTGTTACATAAAATAGTATTCTTTTAAACCTCTCGCTCTAATGTTTTAGAATATAGTCATATTTCGGTACATAACTGTGCAGTGGTGTTAAGATTTTTTACATTTATTAATTTTTAAACGCATTTATAAAACCATTAGTATAATTAATTACGAGATAATTTTTGTAAAATATTCACGATAAAAAAATATATTGATAATCTCTGTGATCCCAAATTTGACAAGAATTAGGCATTTTATTATTCAAAAAATCGGCAAGATTAACACATTTGAAGATGATTCTAAAGATATTTATTATAAGCTATGTCTTTGACCATTCAAATGTGATAAACATCTTACGAATAATGATTGCTTTATAATAATTATTGACCTAAGAATAGGGTAGTGTTTTTTTGAAATACGCCATTTCTTTTGGCATTCCCCAGTGGTTAAGCTACAACATACGGCCGTAGCCATAAATTGAGAAACTATAATTGAAGTAGGGCGTAAAATGATATTAACGCGCGTGTTTGAACATGTACCGTTTAAAAAAAAATAAAAAAAAATTCGGTTAGGTACATGTTCAAACACGCGCGTTAACATAATTTTACTCCCTACTTTAATTATAGTTTGTCTGATGATTTAAAAAATATATTGTGTAATTTTATCATTTAAAAAGTGAATGTAACATGATAGTTAACGCGGTTTTGGACATGTTATAATCAAAATAACTAAATATTTGCAGATACTTATTATTATTTTATCAATTAAATTGTGTTTGGTCTTTGTCCTGCTTTCAATGTCAGTTTTATTTTTAAATACTAATAAATGAATCCTATTTCCGTTTTTGGCTTATTTATTGTCATAAATGTTTTTTTATTACTTGTAAGCAAAAATGTACAAAATATGATAGTATCAAACATATTTTTCATGTTTTTTCATTTGGGGATCAATATCTCAACATCTTATATCTCAATCTCAAACTCATCGATAGAGGTTTTTATTTAATATGAAATTACCGAAAAACCGTTTTTAGACTTTTTGGTCTTCGTCTTTGTCCAGTTTTCATTCTCAGGTCTTCAATTATAAGTTAATAAAATTATAATTAGTACATCAGGATTGATTGAAAGAGAATTATTCGATTATAAGTTTTCAACAGAATCACATCGCCCTGTGCTGTCAGTTGATTCACATCGTTATAACAATAATAATTGTAGCCATGGACTTACGCAAATTAAATAAACTCTAACTCTTCCGTAATCACGACAACGACTTCTCATCTCTCGTCATCACAACACCACTGGCCCGGCCCTCACATCAATAATAAATGTTTTATAAATTAAATGTAAAATATATTAAAACTAGAATTTAGTAAAGAATCCCTTTCACACATTCGAACGAACTTCGACGAACGATACATCTTATAACAATATTCATAAAATCCTATCTAATAATAAGTACCTACATGGAAATTGTTTTATAAACGCGATTTTCATAATAGGTTTATCTTTGAGTCAAAAAATATAAAATATAATTTATCAGTAAAGTATATACATCATATCATGTTGCTAGATTTCTAAGGGCCCACGTGCTCCGCGTAGGTCAAAGTGGAGCTTTTATGGTGTTTTCAAAGCGTGATCCTAGACATTCCTTAAACGTTATAGATAATCTATTTATATAATTTTGAAGCCTTATTATCTTTTATATTTATTTTAAACATTTAATGACTGCATTAAGTATTTTTATTGCATACAATAGTATTCTTTTAAACCTCTCGATCTAATGTTTTAGAATATAGTCATATTTCAGTACATCCATGTGCAGTGGTGTTAAGATTTTTTACATTTATTAATTTTTAAACGAAAAAAATAAAACCACTAGTAAAATTTATGTTGACATTATTATAGCGAAATATTTACGATAAAAAATTATATTCATAATCTTTGTGATCCCAAATTTGACAAGAATCAGGCATTTTATTATTAAAAAAATGGGCAAGATTAACACATTTGAAGATAATTCTAAAGATAGTGATTAGATAAGCTATGTCTTTGGCTATTCAAGTGTGATAAACATCTTACGAATAATGATTGTTTTATAATAATTATTGAACTAAGAATAAGGTAGTATTTTTTAAAAAGGTTTTTTTTCGGTTAGGTACATGTTCAAACACGCGCGTTAATATGATCTTACTCCCTACTTCAGTTATTATATAGTTTGTCAATTTATGGCTACGGCCGTATGTTATAGCTTAAACACTGGGAAATGCCAATAGAAATGGCGTATTTCAACTATGAATAGGTACTGTATTGTCATATGTCAGAGCGAGGCCAATATAATCAATGCCAATGTTAAAATAATTTAACAGTTATATTTTATAGAATTCCTCTAATTTAAGTTTTACATGCATAAAATTAAAATTATTTTATTAAGTAGATACCTACTGACATATTTATATTTACATTGCTCACGTACTTACTTGTTGTTAGATAGACTAACATTATCTTATGTATCATCAACTGTGACTTTTAATTTAAAATGGATAATTAGTTATTAAAAAGACCTCCAGACAACATTTTCTGAAAAGACCATAAAATAGAGGTGGACACTAAATAGTGTACCTAAATAAAAACAAATAAAACGCGTTAATTAAAATCAGTATCACATAATCGCTAAAACATGTAATGGAGATAATAGGTCAAAATAGACCGATCCGATGTCTTCGTTGCTTAAACCTACGTAAATATTGTAAGTATAATGAGAACTTTCAGGCACATATTGTGCCAGAAGAGAAGATACTCGGAAGTTTTAACAAACCTGACAAGTACCCAATCTATTCCAAATTGGTGTTGAAGTGAGGTAGAAGGTACTCACAGTTTGATTGGGCGTAAGTCGAAAACCGAAAGATCGATTTAATCTCTGATTATGCTAAACCGTTAATAATTAGTATCGGTTGTGAATAACGGTAAGAGACATACATAGAGATTGAGTGTGACCAATTGAAGAGACGGTACTCGTTATGGATATTCCACTACAGTGGCGCACCCAGGGGGGGGGGGGGGTGGCAAGGGGCCTTGGCACCCCAAAACATGAAAATTATCAGAATGATTTTAAACATTGAAATTGAAAGCCAATAAACTATACCTGGCTTAGACAAATAAATACACGTCAAAAAAATGATTTGTAATTATCCAGCACCCTTTTAAGAAAAAATTCTAAGATTTTGATTTCTAACACAAAAATTTCGAAACACTAATGTCGGGTTTTTTTTCCCAATCCCTAATGGAACTGTCAAAAAATTCCTGGTGTCCACCCGAATTCCGGAGTGGTGGTGTAGGTCATGGCTGGGGAGGGCTGACAGGTCTCTAGCATTGATGCCCGGGCTATGGGGGGACCGGTGTGTCGGGTTGACCAGATAAGTGAGATAAACACACATCATAAATTAGCTTTAATAGTAATAAAAGTCGCCTGCAGCGCTATTATACTTCATCGCCATGAACATTTTAAATTATATAATTGTGCAATATATTTTCTGATTATAATGTGTCGATACTCAGCTCGACAGACGACAGCTCCATTATTAAAGTGGGTGTATTAAAAATCACCGATGATTCACTGTATAAGTACCCTTAATTTGAACTAAGACACAATTATAAAAACTTTAATGTAGTGTTTCACACTGCCTTTATTCTTAGCGGTAGGTAGGAGGCCCGCGAAATATCCTAGCCTGAGGGCCCGTTTCAGGATGTGGGGGCCATGGTATAGGTACACTGAGTGCAATAGATAAAAGACCGATAAACGAGAAATTATGCTGTGTTGTGTTGAGTAGGTTTGTGTAGGTATAAGTTAAATGCAATAATACTTTTTTTGTCCATTTTCAATTATATTTTGAAACCTCAACATTAAAAAACCAAAAATCGACGATAAACATTCGGCGAAAAGAACGACTACACCCATTACAGTCGGTGGTGGTGTAAATCAAAAGAACATTTTTTTCAGTGGAATTCGGCATAAATATTGTAGCTCTCTAGACCAAGCGTGTAGCACAGCCGATATTATTTGAGTAATGTTTTAGCATACTAGGCGCACATGTCCAGCATGGTCGCTGTTAGTCACTTCCAATCAGCCAGTCGCTGATGACACGCTCAACGGCTACCGCCACCATGCCTCCAATTTAATAAAAACTAGGAGAAACTGTACAAATATACCGCCGTATATTGTGAAAATATGTAAAAATAATATGTGAAGAAGAAAAAGAGCCTATGGGACTAATTTAAATTCTCCTCCTTGGGCTCTCCCCAATATTAAATCCGGAGTGCGCCGCTGTTCCACTATGGTCAGTAGAGTTGCTGTTAGTGGTTAGGTACTCTACTTTACATACTCTTATAATAATTGGAATAACTTGTAATGTGGCAAAACTGTCAATTACCTATTCATCATTATTAGCGATACGACAACACCCGATATTTGGATTCCTCTGTCTCTATCAACGTAAAGTGGTCGTTTTGCATTTCTGTACCTACAACGTATGGCAGTTATTAATATAAATGAATATTCCTTATATTATATTATATTATATTACATAGTAGGTACCTAAGTATTATAGTTGAATAGGGAAAAATAATATGACGGAGTTATTTAAGTCCAATTAATTTTTCTATGAGGTATTATTATGCATTAATTATTATAATCGAAGCTATCGGATTAAACAAAACGCAGTACTACTGCGCGATAGTTGACAGTTGATAGTTACATCAAATCTTATGTTATAATAATATAACAAATGTTATAATAAGATGGGGAAGTAAACAAAATTCACATTTTATAACATTTTTCTTAAATTGTAGGTTTATCTTTGACTTAGAATAAAAATAAAGTCTTTTTTATGTTTTCAAATACATATTATTTATTTATAATTAATGCAGTTGAAATTGTAAATTATCAAAAAAAATGTCTCAAATATCAAGCTTCGTATTTTTCCGCTAGGTGCCTCTTTAAAAAAAAGGCGCTCAAAACATCAATATGAAAAAACGTTTATGTACTTATGTATTGGTAAAAATATATTTTTAATTCGAAGATAAACGTCAAATTAAATAAAAATAACCGTTATCAATTATTTATGTGCATTCGTAAAAGAGATATTCAAGAATATGTTTGTCATTAAAATAATATGTAGTTAAATAAGTTACCTAGGAGATATCAAAGACATTTTTAAATACTCACTTCAACTATGAAGTAAGCATGACAACTGTAAAGTAAAAAGATATTTTTTCTTCTTAGTATATTAAACTGATAATTAAATATTAGGTATTTCATTTTATTGTAGGTATGTATTTTTATGTAGAGAAATTTTGCATTTATTTTATTGAGAATAATTGGTTACCTACGTATAAATTGTACGTAAAACATTTCACCGTGACACAGTTCACCGTGAGCTTTCTTATCGAAAAGAGATGATCGCATACTATACGCTCTCAAATTTTATTAGATTCAATATAAACATAATTCAATTTTCATAGCTGATTTTGGCAAAATTCATGAATTCTAGAATGAAAACCTAACCTAACCTAACATAACAAATAATCCAGTATATTGGTTATTTTCAAAATTTGTTTGCTGTTGTTGGCTTCTTGTAAAGTGTTAACCGACAGGAACCGTGTTTTATTTAGACATGAATTTGATGTCAGTACTTGACGACCCAAAGAGGTTGGACGGTGTTTAATATACGGCCATATATTTCCGATATAACAATTCACGTTGAAGTATGATACGTGTGAACTGCATACGTACAAATTTCCGGACACGCTCCTAGAATGGGTCTGATCGAAAATTTAATGCTATGTTCTAAGATCATCGGAGTGGAGTTGGGTGAATCCTTCCAGTTGTAATTTTTCAAAATATATATAAATTGTAGTAGTTTGTATGTATATATTTCCGATACAATATTTCATGTTGAAGTCTCTTGTCAATAAAATTTTCCGCGAGAAATGTTTATAGTGTGTGTATTTTTCTAAAACCAAAGAAAACAGAGCTTCTAATATTTCATTACTGTATTATCTAAGTACGATTTACAAGCTTATTTGCAATAAAATTTATAAATTCTAGTTAAAAGCCCAAATTAGGATTTTACGTATGGAAAACTTAAACGTTAAAAACTAGGTTTTAATGAATATTCATATTACGCATCGCACGTCATAACCTTTATGATTAAATTTGTTATATGAAAATGATTTTAAAAACATACAAAATTTTGAAAACACTTCTGAGAAAATATATAACTATTAGAAAAAATCTACAGAAACTTGATTCAATATTAATAATAAGGTTTATAAAAAGGTTACATTTTTATTTTAATATACTTATCTCACGAAACATCAAAATAAAAAAAAAATATTATTAAATTCAAAGATAAACCTAAGTACTTGAACACGATTTTTATTATTACATCATATGTTATGGTTATTTTTGTTATTCATACTTATAGATTTTTGAATAGATTATAGTTTTAGTGTTATGTATTTTCAATTTAAAAAAAAAACATCGATCGTTCCAAAATATTTGATTGTTGTTCTGTATCTGTTGGCATTGATAATATGAAATCTAGCTTCGGTGTGGTCACGATGACATTTTGGGTATTATGGCTGTACGTATCTGTTATGTAAATATTTTTTGTGCCAGTTACAAAACTGCAATCCATTGTACTTTAGAAATGATGGGAATCACACCTAGCATAATATTACATTAAATTTATGAGTTTAAATTCAATGGACTGTTGCAAAGTGCACATCACTTTAAATTTTAATAACAATTCGCATAAACACTAGGTACTATGACGTGTCACGTGATATAAAATTTAATCTGTTTTGATCATCGAAATCATTAATAACAATCATTCAAGTTGCCATCATTTAGTTTTTAAACATGTATTTTTGGACATAATAGAAAAAGCTCCGGTGGTGGTGGGTGGTTCTACCCACGTACATTGATTGATCGATCCAACCGTACACATTGGCACAATAATAAGAAATGTGCTTTACAGACTTGCGCTAATATTGCGACGTTATACCCCGTTTACACGTGCATTGTTGCTTGTTAACTGCTGACAGTACGTATTATCCCAGCCAAAGCAATAAAATGCACGTGTAAACACATATTATCATGCAAGATTACATGCATTGATCACAAAGGTTCAGCAGTTTCTGAATTTTTACACGACACTTGCAATTTGTGCGATATCTCCACCTGCTCAGGTGAACGATAATGGCAAACATACCGGAATAAAACAAACTAGGCCTCTCAGAACAACTTGACGTTTACCAGTTTTCACGACTAGTAAAATAGCACCATACAATGCCAAGAACGCGACTCGCTTTCGCTTGAAGAATGAGATTGGCGGGACAGTCTGCAGTTTTACGTGTAAACAGTTATTACAGCAATAGTTTAATTTGCACACTATTTGTTATACTTATTGGTGCTTTTATTAACAAATCATTACGTGTTCAATAAAAAGTATTTTCACAATGAAATTATTTCCATTTTTCTTTTGTCATATTCAAAATGCTCACTTCAAATTAATATTTGTAATAATATTATGAAACATGTATATAAACATAAATAGGTAATATTATAATATTTTAATATACCTATTTGATGGATTTTCTCAATAAAATTCCTCCAGTTACTGAAATTAATATACTAAGTCCTACAACCGATAAGACTATTATGATGATCGTTGAACACGGAAATTCTCCTGCCGTTTCCTCTTCATAATCAATTTCGTTTCTAATTGTGTTTCCGCTAGTTTCCCTTTCTTCATATGTAGACATTTCATGAATTTCCTCTGGATCCTGTAAAGAAAATAAGAATGTCGATAATTTGTGAAGGTTTGTAAATAATAATAATAAATAAATAATAATTGGGTTGTTCTCGACGCTCTATTTATAACTTGGTGTAAGTGTGATCTATGAGTAGAAGTCGGTTGAAGATTGTATTCAAATTACGATGCTAGTATAAACCGCAAAGTAAATTTCGAAAAACAGGCTTAGCCTTATGGATCGGATTGACTGACCATTTTACTAAACTACTCGACTAAATTTGTCTGTTCAGACACGGTTTTTTACCAAATCACTCGCTACTTTACTAAATTACTGGCACAGTCCGAACAAGGCATTAGACTGTTTATAAAATATGGCAATGCCTAGGTCAGTGGTGCCCAACCTTTAGTATATCTTGAGCAAATTAAGAATTTAAAAATTTTAGGCGAGCCACACATATGACGATGACCTTTTTTTGAAAAAATCAGCACAATAGGTAAAAAATACAATAATATAACACTACTACTGTTTATTACTGCTACTAATCTACTACAAACTGCTGCTAATTAGATATTCAGTATTTTTATGAACCGTTGTAAAATGTCGTTCTAAGTTGCACTTTTTTAAAACAAATACATTTGTTCTTAAAATAAATAAGTACATATTTCTCTTCCCAATCTTTTTGAAAATTGTAAGTATATGTCCGTTTTTTTCTTTTTCTCTGGCTCATATTCAGACAAAATTATTAGGGCAACTAGGATGATAAATATATTTATTGTCAAAACTTTGTCTTGCCCATAGACTACTGTACCTACTATTTATACCTACTATTAATTACTCTCGCCTTTTCGCCAGTGGTGATTGCTGACGAGGCGTTACCACAGTGACTAGGTAGGTTATACATAATTTATGAGATATCCAAAAATAAAAGGCGTGTTAGCGTTTGTACCAACTTCGCTTGGGAGTTTTCCTTGGTAGTTTACTGTTACTTTACGAAAAAAAATGATAATTTACGAGTGTCATGACTTAACAGGTTCTGATTATTGCGTTTGCTTGGTAAGATTACATTCTTTTCCCTAAAGAGAATCTTTCAGCCATTGACACAAACAATTTTGTTTGGAAATTATTGTCATCTACCACTCTGCCAGTAGGTAACTTTGTACAATAAAATCGACCATGAGACAAGCATTCATAACATAAGTCAGTGCTTCCTAAACTTTTTCATACCATGGCCAGCAATCTGAAAAAAATAATTCTCGGTTAAAAATCCCCGATTAAAAAAAAAACAGTTGTCTTAATAGTTATTTTAATGCAGATTTTTTTTATATATCTAAATGGAATAAAACCATCTTTTTCTTCAAATTACTTTGTAATGGTAATAAATACATCATTCATGTGCTGTAAAAATAATAATTAAAATATCTCCATGTATTTAAATATAGGATTATGAAATTTGTTTTTCGTCTCCTGAACATTTGGTCTATTCGACAAACCAATCCTACAGCGACGATATGAAGCTTTATTTGGCAATAATTATTACTGTTAGTATATATGTATAAGTAGGGATATATTTTTATGACAAAAAATAAATAGAAAAGTATTTATAAATTAATTTAAAAAAAATAGGTGAAATTTACCAACAGAAAAAATATATATTTGCTATTTGCCAAGAGACCTTATGACGGTAGTGTATTTATGAATATAAGTGATACGACCATTGACACATAGGCTCTGAGAAAATCACATAAATTAGTTGTGACCTCACCGAGTTCGAACCCGGAGTTCCCGGATGAAAGACCAGCGGCTTAACGCACTGCACCATGAGAGCCGCTATACATGCATGAAGCCAACAAAAATGATTTAATGATAGGGGTGTGGTTGCATGTTTTTACATAACGAATCAATATCGGGTTCACTATCAGTAATCATGCTAACTCGCAGGAAATCTTCCAAAGTCTCTATCGAAAGGCATGACATGTGCTTATTTTTTTATTTTATAAGTAATGGCGTAAATGCTGTTTCGCAAAAGTAATAATCAACGGATATTTTTGTTGCCCTCCAATTATTGGTAAAACAATTTGGGATCGTGTTAAACAATTGAAAAGGTTCTGGGCAAAATGAGATAACTATAATGATGCATACGTTAATATTGTCAGTAATGTTACCTCGCGGCATGAATAGTAATATTTTAACAAAATAAAACATTTTCTCGAATGTCATACCAGAAAAATGCTTTACAGTCGTTCAAAACCGTATTTTTTCCAGTTTCTTCTTTCTTTTAAATCGATATATTTTTAATTTCAATAATGTCTTCAAAAAATCTTCCGTTACAATAGTTATAGATTATTAAATGAATATAAAATTAGATATATGTATGTCCATTCATTAAAATTTTCATAATGTGTGGGA
Source organism: Rhyacophila brunnea (assembly GCF_057557595.1). Lineage (NCBI taxonomy): Eukaryota > Metazoa > Arthropoda > Insecta > Trichoptera > Rhyacophilidae > Rhyacophila > Rhyacophila brunnea. The sequence goes on from NW_028233361.1 coordinate 1,838,959, forward strand.
AACTTCAAATGTTCATATTATCTCGTGAACACAATATACAAACATCTTAAAATAAATGCATTTTAGCAGTGACGTCCCTAGGCAAAGTGCAGCCCTGAAACAAAATTAGAATGTCGTCCCATTTCATGTTTAGTTTCAAAGTGTCTGCAATTTTTTTAGATACCTACTTACCTATTATATTATATATATTCGGCCATTTTAAACAGATTAATACACCAATCTTAAATTGACATACACACCATCTACTGAAAATTAAAACATTTCTACGAAACCTACTCTCACACAGCGGTGACTCTAAGTACGTAGAGGTCTGTGGCCATGAACCCCACATCCTGAAGCGGGCTCCCTGGCTAGGATGTTTGGCGGGCCCCCCTACCTATCGCTAATGGTAAAGGCAGTGTGACGCGCTGCAGTAGCGTTTTACAAATAGCGTATGCGGTAAAATTAAGGTGTACTTTTAGCGATTTTTTGTATTTTTAATATGTACTTACATCATTTTTTGAATTATGAAGTATCGGCACACAGTTAAAAATTGCATCGTACAACAAAATATTTTTAATTAACAATATTATTGAAAGAAATTAGCGCTGCAGGCGAGTTTTTTTACTATTAGAGCTAATCTGTGATCTATGTTTCTCACTTATCTGGTCAACTTGTCACGCCAGGCCCTTTCTGAGCCCGGGCTCCCAGGTTAGAGCCCTGTCAGTCCCCCTTGTGGGGCTATGTCTGTGGCACTGACGGGTTTGTAAAATTTGCCTGTGCGATAACCCGCCATGACAATATGTATCACACTAGATACAACAATTATAATATAATAATAACTATGTTGTTCGGTTTTTTTAGGCTTCGATTATTTTTTAAACTAAAATGTCGATACATAACAATGAAACACTGCCATCTATTTAAATTCGTTCTTGCATTTGCCAGCCTTTATAATTTGCCACCCCTATGCAATGCATGGCCTACCCATCTCCTCAGGACGTCACTGGATGTTAGCCAAGGAATCTTCAACAATATTATAGCGCTCTGGAGCCTGCCGTTTCGAATTACTTTGTAATTTAATTACGGAGGAACTTTGTGTTTTTTCGTGTTGATAGTTGCAGCGTAATGCCGGGTCCACACTAGCAACATGTCGCGCGACAACCTCGTTAAATTTTACGATAATTATCATACTTATCGTAAAATTTAACGAGGTCGTCGCGCGACATGTTGCCAGTGTGGACCCGGCATAATGTGGTAGGAAAGGATGCATGTTGGGCATATCACAAAAATCCATTCAATAAACTGAATTAACTGATGAATAATGGGGCATATAATAGAATGCAATGTGGATGAGACGTCTGCTGTCTGCAAGAAGTTTCCGAACTGATAAATTGGAAATGTAGGTACAAAGTCGCATGTCGAATCGATAACTGCCGAGAATAATAATTAGTATTAATGCTGGCAAATTGTGGTATTTAAGAGATAGTAAATGACCACACGGACATCTTAAAATCTGTTGGGTTGATTTGAGAGAAAACAAATGTTGCATATTACTAAAAATTAAACCATTACTAAGTGTCAAAAATATAGCAAGGTAGGTACTAGAATTTTTATGCTTTGATCGATTTTTACACTCATATTGTGAAAATTGTTTTATCTTTTATTGTGTTAACTATCAACTCATGGTGGAAATGCATTGTGTTATTGATTCAATTAAATAAATAATAAGTATTTATATCGTTACATACACGGAAAATGAGTCCGCCACAGAATCCAAGTTCATTTCTTTCAAATTGAACGAAGTAGGTATATCGATTAAATCTCGTATCTAAAAACGGGGTGAGGGGAGAAATCGTTAACAAACCATGCTTATACAGTGTTACAATATAAATTATTATAGCAGAATCTAATTTGCGTTCAGTTCAGATATCTGGAGGTGGATTTACGCAGATACCAAAATTACATTAAATTAAATTACATTAAAATTAAATGACAAGTAAATAAATCAGCAATTATCTCTGAATGTTTACTAAGATGACAGTATTTTGAAAAAGATATTTCTTATTAAACGTGCTTTTAAAAAAATATGAAAAATGCGATCGCGGTCAAAACTAAACTGAAATCACAAAGCCCACAAAATGAAGACAAACCTTTTAATTGCAGTGCAGAATAACAATAGGTGAGTGGGGGGAAAGGACAATTTTAGAAGCTTTATTTAATATTTTTACAATGCCATGTTTTCTCAAAAATTAAATTGACGATTTTATCATAATTTAATCGAAATAACATACATAATATCATTTAGTATTTCGCTGATAGGTACAATGATTATTTCAAAAATAACTAGGAAAAGTAGGAACGTGCAAAAAAAATCGATTCTTTATTCCGATACGATAGTTAAGTAGTACCTATCAATACTTGTTTGATAATATCAGATCATATGACACTTTTTCCCCTGTTGATATTTTTAAATGCTGATTGGAAACTTCTAAGCTTAAGAGTTCAGAATATTTGATATTTCAGCCATTATTTTCAGAGAAATCGTCAACATAATTTTTGCTCCATATGTGTAATTATTATGGTACATTTATAAATGTCACAATACAGAATATAATAATAATAATAATATAAGGTTTGAAACTTTCACGGTTGCCTGTTGTCGTAATAGATTTGTTGGGTTATAACCGTGCTACTTCCTTCCTCAACATTTTGTAGTCGTTGCGTAGGCATCTTGAAAATGGCTTCTGCAACGAGTTCGAAACGTCGAAAAAAGAAGAAGGAAGTACACACGGTGGCAACCCAAAAATATATAATCTAATTTTCTTGAGATTTATCACATTTCTCGTTAACTCTAATAAATTGTGATAAATATAAAACGAGTTTATGCACATTGAAAAAACAACTGTGTAACTAACTAGGTACCTACGTAGTATCATATTTTAATCGCCCACATTATTTTTAATTCTTCTCAGGAAGGGTTCAACACTATAAACTTTTGTTTAATTTAATAAGTGTAATAAATTATAATGTAATAATAAATGATATTGTTTTCTTTAAATTTAAAAGGTATCAATATTTCTGCGTTGGTACGTTTTCTTTCGAAATTTCGACCCTTAAGTATGGCGTTAAAATCCTAATCATCGTTTTGAATAAAATAAAATCAATTTTTTTATATACATTAAGGACATTAAAGTTAGCTGCAAAAAACGTATTAGAACTAAATCGAAATTATAAATCAATTAAGAGGTTAGACCGTTACAATCACAGTATCTACTTGTACGTGTAGAGTTGTAGACTACGTTCTAACCTAAGACTAAGTTCCCGCCACCACCCGTCATATATGCAATGCCGTGGATATGCACGGCCACTTTCCGTGACGCTTTAAACGTGTCTGAAATAAGTGACTTTAAGTGCTCATTCCATCCTGAGATGGAGCCGCACGGGACTGATGCTGCAACCATGCACCGTAGTGATTAAAGAAGAAAGTTAAGAAAGATTTTTTTTTGTTTTTGGACTGGCGCTGCTGTCCGCTGACGTTAAGCGCCCTGTGTACCCGCATACTGAGTGCCACGAATTGAAATGGACGAGTCTACCTACGTAGGATATCAGCCAAGGAATAAAATAGAATACCGATTAGTACACAATCAGTGACGTTCCGTGGGGGCAGGCAGACTATGAGCTGCATAAGGGTGACAGTTATCTAAAGGGCGGCACACCCGACGAGGAATGAATCTGTTTATAAAATTTACACAGTATATATAAAATTATATATCATACATATCGACTGTGTTTAGGAAAATGGAATCAACCTTAACAGAACACATTCAACAAGAGGCACAACAAACGTTTTTTGAATAATTTTGGTTGAATATTAAAATATAAAATATGTAGGTACCTAACGACATTGAGTATGCGTAAGGTAATTAATAAATTGGTATTTTATTTTTTCGATCTGACAATTAATTATTGACGAAAAACCACTATAATTTAGGGCTGATTTCTTTTCCTTGTCGAATATTTCCAGCTTATAGGAGGGATATTTTTCGTGAAATAATAAAAATACGTAAAAACATTGTGATTTTAAAACAAGTACAAAAGACGAATATTTACAGCAAATAACCAATTAATTTTGTTGTTAGAAATGTTATTAATGTTGAAAATAGATTCCGATTCTAAGAAGAAATTAATAATCCAAATCAACAACTCTGCCAATAATTTATGAATATCGGTGGGGAAGGCATTTTCAGACTGTCGAGGGTGGCACTTTGCCTAGGGACGAAGGAATCCGATCCCGAGCCAAAATTTTGATACCGCTATTTTGGGATTATAATTTGACGATCCCGGGATTGGCGTTTTTTTCGATAGTTAATATTATTTTTTATATACAAATAGCATTGATAAAATCAGTCAAAACTGTCTAGTATAATTTATACTATTTAAGACATTTAATGTTAATATTTTATACGTTCAATCTTGGAAATACAAAGATTTAACGGAGTACACTCTCAATAATCCGCCACCCGATTATCCGACAACTACTTAACTATAATCCGCTGTTATTTTTACAAGTTGAAAGCACAAAATCAAGCTCTATAATTCGCCGGTATTAGATTATCAAATTCAGTAGTCCGCCGCGTACAAGTATACAACGCAGATGAGACTAGTTTATTTTTGAAACTTCTCCTTTGTAAAACGTACGTTCATAGCGAAGAAAGTAATGTACCAGGGAGGAAATGCCCAAGGACCGCATCACAATTAATTATGCCGTACTTCATTTCAACTGAGATACACAATTTGATTATAGGGAAAGCCAGGAATTCTAAGCCATTCAAGAATATCTGCCTCACTGAACAACTGGTTGTGTCAAGTGATTTACTGTTTAATACAAGTATTTAGTTAATAATCTTAGTTTAAAAATATGTATAATTTAGTAAATACTTGATTTCGATTAATAAATAATAACGATAAATCAAACCGTAATTTGCTAGTACAATTAAAAAAAACACTATTTTTACGAAATACCTGTTTTAATTTTTACCATATTTTGTATGCATGACTATAATCCGCCGCTTTCACTAATTGGACACTTGTCTGGTTTTTGGGGTGGCGGATAATTGAGAGAGTACTGTACCTACTTAAATAATATTTTAATATAGATAATAATGTGAAAGTAAAACAGAAAGTTTTGTGTTTAGTTAAAAAAAACATTTTTTAACTAAACACAAAAAAAAATAAGTTAAAAGGTATCAATTTTCAATTTTTTGAGACGGTTTTTGTTTGCCCCTAAAAATTTTAATTAATTGACTTCCGCGGTGTTGTTTCTTAAGCGACGTTATTTATTATCCATGACATCTGGCGATTCCCCCTGTGACATGTGCAGGTACATACACTTCACTAACATAATTTTGTACACATACTAATTGACTGAAAAACATTGATCCCGAAGGTTTCGGGATTATGTTTACTAATCCCGGAATTTATAGGTATCAAAAATTGTCCGGGATCCCAGGATTGGATTCCCTACTAGAGACGTCACTGGTACACATCTTAAATTATGTATTGTTGCTAACGTTACAGTGGTTGAAAATGCGAAAGATTTATTTAATAATACCCTTACATAATTTATTTTGCCAATTATTACACTCGACGAAATTGTGCGGAAAATAATTATTGTAGGTAATATTTTCTACTAATACAAAAATACGACACTTGTTTAGACATTTCTGGTGGAATAAGTTCTATTAACGAATAAATGAATAAAACATATACATATTATTATAGAACGCTATGGTCTATGAGTATAATAATAATTAATATTACTTACATTTTCTTCGAGAGAATCTGCAGTTAAGTCCATTAATTTTACAATATTCCGAGGGAAGTTTGTGCGGTCTTATTTTGGTTTTTCACTAATATTATCTGTCAGAGACATGTGTACAGTTTGACTTTACATGACACACTGACTTATAATTGAAAAACAATAAGTATATGAAGCGCCTAGTTTCAAATCCCTCTAAAACGGTTTTTGAAAAAATTTGAGATAGATAGACATTTTTTGTACTTGTATATAAATGATGGCCAAAGATTGAGCTTTAAAAAATGCAAAAAATCGTCAATACGTATGATCAAAACTTGCTAAAATGGTTGGGTGTGCATTTAAAATACTCCTAAAATGGATTAACTAATCTCGCTGGAGCGAATCCAGTGGTTACAGGTTCGCGTCCTGTTGGACGTATTTTTTTCAAAAGAGGTCTTATCTCGTAGGTATTTATCTGAGGTATTTTTAAATTATGTTGTAAATATAATTTTATATTGATAATTTTTGTTAGTTCGACTATTTTTTGAATAAATATATTTTTAACTTGTACCAAACACATTTATTTTCTCCAATAAAATTAACCACGAGGCGCCTTTGGCAATTTCTTCATGCGTTTTTAAGTTTCAGAACCCCCTAAAATCATACGTGTTTACTTCAAAAACCTATAAAATGGTAGGTAAGTTTCAAAGTACCCTAAAATGAAAATCATTTGATTTTTAATTTATTCTCTTAGTTAAATATGCTAAAAGTGACTCTTTAGAATGTACGAATTAAATAATAAATACATAAAGTTCACAGATTTAAAAGATGATTTTTTCTCATTTTTCTCTAATCTAGCTGACATCGTTTTAGGGGTTTTGGAACTAGGCGCTACATATCTTCGTAATTTTCATTTATTTGACAATATGTACATGGATATTTCTCACATATCATTGCAGATACTGCATGCCTTAAAAAACAAAAGCCGCAAAACCCGCCTCGCACGACACTCGGTCTTAATCGAGCGTATCACGTGGCCATACATTGGCGATGTGAAGCATCTAGTTCAGTTTTAGGCCGGGAATGCCCTAGGAGCATGGTTGTAGCATCAATTCCGTGCGGCTCTGTTTCGGGACGGAATGAGCACTTAAAATCACTTCTTTCAGACACATTTATAGCGTCATGGAAGGCGGCCGTGCATATCCACGGCTGTACATACATGACGGGTGGTGGTGGGAAAACAAAGTAGTCAGGGATCCGGATATGCAACGGAAGAGGAATTTATAGTAGGTATGCTCCTAAATCTAAACTGAATGCACACAGTATTTACATATTGACCATACCACTCTCTGGTGGTGAAATCATTGTTCACCACGTCATGTATTGTGACTACCTAAAATAAAAAAAAATATTTCTCTGTGCAATTTTACATATTACAGGGTGGAGGTTAGTGTAAAAATTGTCTGCAAGGAATTGTTATTAGCCAATCTCCGAACCAGTTGGGTCTTTGTACTGAATCAAATACATAAAAAATAAGTTGGCTTTCTATTTACACACAGGCATTCGATCTACAAACATGGCTAACGTGGCTGCAACTTATGCTACGACAAACGTTCTTGGCAGTTGTGTTGGTATTATTTGCTACGAGGTTAGCAAACAAGGTGTATTAACATATTTCACAGTAAAATATTATTTTTTCCACTTTTAATTTTATTAAAATATGGAATACCTATTTACGAATACATTGTTATGTAGGTACATTACAAACAATTTAAGAGATATGTATATCTACCATATATGTATATCACGGCCCCTATATCCTGAAGTAAGCCCCCAGGGCAGGATCTTTGGTGGGCCCCCTAGCTATCGCCAAGGTTAAGGGAAGTTTGATGTACTATAGTAGAATTCTCCAAATGGTATTCCCCGGAACCCCAGGTTCTACAAGGTATAATTAAGGGTGTTTCGTGTACTTTTGGCGATTTTTTGTATTTTTCAATAAATCCACTTTAATTATTGAGTTATCATTATTATAAAGCACTAATCACAACCCCCTTTTATGGTAGCCAAGTAACATGTGACTATCCGCTATATTAGATAAATTAGCCATTTTTATAAGTCAGGAAACACACATTATTGCAAAATAAAACTCTACACGTTAATTATCATTTAATTGTATCAATCATATCCCATTAAATTGCATCGCATTGCCACATATTTTAAAATGTTATTATTCTCAAGTAAAATGGCGCCACGTGCAAATTTTTTTACTATTAGAGCAAATTTGTGGTGCTGTTTATCTCACTTAACTAGTCGACGCCCCCAATTTGGCCTTTTCCTAAACCTGGGCCCCCAGGCTAGAGCCTTGTTAGCCCCCCGTTTTCTGGGGCCCATGAGGTCCATTATGCCATAATATGCACCCGACATACCAATATTACGAGTATATTATTAATTTGAATGGAGTTGGGAACTAAAAATAAATAGCCATGCATAATATGTGCATAATTATATACGTCAATAACATTCATTAAATTACAATTAAATAGGTACCTAGTCACAAAGTGAAGTCAATAATGGAATTAGCCTAGCTCTGTCTTCAATTATGTTAATAATCAAAAGCTATATTTTTACATTGACATCTGATAATGGAGAATAATTAATGGCTTGTAGTCATTCATCTATCTAACGCTAACCCTAACCTATTAATTTATTGATATGGATCAATTAATACATATTGCAGAAACTACATAGGTACTTATAACTTTTACCTGATATAGAATTAGCTACCAAATAGATGATAAATTATCGTTGATATTTTTTACAAGGATTGTGAGGATTATTCAAAATTAAATTGTGCAACCGATTTCCGCTCTTATCCCACCTACTACAAGCTTATACCTCGCCCCTTCAGCCTCGGACTTTTCTGGGCGCATTCCCCATGTCCAGACTTTTTCTTGATTAATTCTAATAAAGAATATCTTGCTGCGACCTCATGATACTCACATACAAGCTGAGAAAACATGTCGAATCTATAAAACGGTTATCAAATGCGGGTGACATAATAACCAATTGTTAGAGTTTGGAATGGTTAGTGTCCATTTTTGACGTTCGCGCCACGCTGTCTTGTCTTTTAATCATGCCATATGTGGTTATTAAAACGAAAATTGATTTTTATTGATCTCAATTTATATTAAGACTGCCTGTATTGCAATGCTGGTATATACCTACAAGACCTGTACAAGTAAGATACAAAGACTGGACAAGGGAACACAAAAACAATGGGAAATGCGTTACATTCTGGCTGTGGCTGTAAGAAGGTAAGATTCTCGATTCTGGAGAGGAATAAGATATGGATGCGTGTTAGAAATAGGTAATTTTAATATTTACGTGAGTATCATAAAAAGCATTAAAGTTTTTTTACGTAAACGTAATGCACATACATTAATATAACTAATATTTGAGGACATTCGGAGACCATTGTAGCATATAATCACTTGCCCCTCATCAAGCCATAAACTAAAATTGCCTTCAAAGTGTTCGTAAACGGAGACCGCATTTTCGCTTTATCCTTGTCCTTGTTTTATGGACTGGATGCATTTGAAATCTCAGGTGTATGCCAAGATTTTTGTGGAAAGTAAAAAAAAAACAAACGATCCACCATAGAAACACATTTTTTTTAAAATCTTAGAAACATACACTATGCACTACGACTAGAGCGACAACAGCAACATCTTTCACCATCCGGGTCAGTGTTTTAGACATTAAGTTACCGATCCATATATGATACATTAAAATTATTTCCAATAACTACGTTTAACCGAGTTATATCAAATTACGCTAATTAAAAAGTGACTGGATTTATGGTAAACGATATAACTAACATAATTGTAGCCGATGTCCAGCTTTAAGAAATATATAAAGAATATATATTCTTCGATAGCAATTTTGTAAATTGTTTGCCGAAAATGATGATTGTTGTAAAATGGTAATACGAGTATATTGTGAGTTAATTTTCACGAATTCAAAAATCTGTGTTTGCTGCAAACACCGTATTGCATTCGAAGGTCATCAATAACTAGCACTACCGTCTTAACTTGCTATCCAGTGCACCGGCCAGATTGTAGTCGGCGTTTAAACATTTTATCATTCGCCTTTATATACTTTTTAATATTGATTTTAACGCATCCGCTCCTCAATTTGATGATATGGACACCTTGTGACACCCTCAAGAATCCCTGTTAATCGCCTGTTGTCTTACGTCTACCCAGGTAATGTCACCATCTCATATCTATATCTATCTACAGTGTATCTACATAATATCTATCTACAGTGTAGAATGTAGATAGTATTTCTTCCAATAAATTCGGTTGCTATGAAACAGGTAGGCCGGGTTGAATCTTCAGGCATTCGTAGCACGTGGCCGACCCAGATTTAACACTGTTTCTTCTCTCTCAATGTGATGAAAGACTGCATGGTCAGCTCTCTTATCTCCTCAGTATTTCTAAAGCTATACCTACTACTATGGCCCCCCCACAAGGGGGGATGGCAGGGAACAACGGTTCGACAAGTTAACTGAGAACAACACACACCACACATGTGGCTGTGCGATGCAATGTGATGTGATATGATGATTCATATACGAATCAACTGATAATTTACATGTAGAATTTTATTATATAATTATTTTAAGTGTACCTACCTATTCCCTGACTTGCAAAATGGTTATTTATTGAATATGGCGAAGGGTTGGATGATATTTGGCTAGTGCCACAAAAGAAGGTTACGATCAGTGCTTGATAATATGACAATGAGTGCCAACAACTCAATAAATCAACTGTATTTATTTAAAAATCGCTAAAAATACACAGCATAACCTTAACTCTGGGGTTCTGCGGAAACCATTTGAGGAACACTACTGTCGAAAATAACAATGCCCTTATCTAAGCGATAGGTAGGGGGTCCCTTTATACATCCTGGCCTGGGGACCCACTTCAAGATATGGGGGCCATGCCTACTACTGCACTCCCAATAAGTGTCCACTGTAACAATCTGTTCTCGAAAATTAGTCTCAGTTAGTTGCTATGTAGGTTAGTTAGCACCATCAAAATACATTCATTGAATATTTGAATAAATTGAATAGACGGTAAGTATTTGATTTTAACCAAGTACCTACAGTAAGTCTCAGATATTCAGTATCGAGTTAAGTCTTACTCCAACCATTCTTATTCGGATATTGAACGATTTGAAAAGTGCCATCTTCCGTGATGTGCACTATGAAGTCGAAGAGGATGATGAAGAAAAACTGACCAAGGACGCTATCTTGTCTAACTCTGATCATGTAGCAGTGTCGTTAATTTTGATACAGCATTCACAATTCACAGAGGGAGAATTTAGTAATTTAACTGAGCGGAATAAAAAAGGGTACGTACCCCTGACCTAATTTAATGAAACGTGAATATAATTGAATTAATAATTTTAATCGTTAAATCACTGAGATATCGATTAGCAGAAAACGAAGCGAACTCAATAATTCGTCTTATTGTATGTGTTACCTGGAACATCTTATCACTCTAAGCAAGGGGAATTTAAGCATTCCCCCACGGATATTGTTTACTTCGCATTAGCCTAGCGCGCATACAGAAAAAAACAACGTAAGTTCGTTTCGAAAGCAATAACCACCCCACAATCATGGAAATAGAACCCGTAATAATAATAATTATGTATTATTGATTTTTATGGTAGGGTGGGGGAGAAATTATATACCAAGTTTACTTTGATTATATTTTAAATTTTATATTAATAAAACGAAGTGATTTTAAATGTCAGTTGTTAGGTAATCAAGGCTCTATTTATTTTTTTGGAGAGATTACCTTGTTTAGCCATTTCCATCGACAAGACTTCGCCCGTTGCCTTACTTTTATTACATCACTAAGTAAAACAAACATTGGTAAACGTTTGGTACACATAATATAAAAATTATAATACATAGTACAGGGATGGCGAACCTATGGCACGCGTGCCACTAGTGGCACGCAAGATCATTTTGCATAGCACGCGAATGTTTTATTTTGAAGAGGAAAAAAACGTAGGTATTAAAAACACAAAAGAGTGTTACAAATAAATAATTATATGTGCATAATACAAAAAAATATGACGACATAGAAGTGCGTATTTTCTTAGGTTTTTAATATTATTTTTACGAATAATATTTACCTACCAATCGATGCGCAAACGGAAACGATGAAATGAATAATGACAGATCGCATTGTATAAAAAAATAACAGTCAAACACTAAAAAAATCTAGAATATGCATTACGTCCGTACAATTAATGTAAATATGTAATTGTATATGTTGATCCTTTGGTTTTGTGCGTCACACTATTGCACTGACCTTATTAGGCGGCGGAAGAAGCCGAGACGCCAACCTCTGATTTTGATCGATTTACTTTATTTTGCCTCACACGTAATTGCTAAAAATGGAAGAAGTAAAGAAGAATATATGAAGGAAGCGTGGTTAAAATGCTTTCACGATCTCTTTAAACATGGAAAAAATTATTCATAGAATAAAATATATAGAAAGGCTAGAGACACCGCGAAAGATAGGATCTCAAGGAGTCAATTGTAATTTTCAAGCTTTTTAATAGAATTTAAAAAAAAATATTTTTTCATTTTTCCCTATGAAAAACTGGTCGGCACGTCAGACAGTCGAAAAATTATATTTGGGAAATTTTGGCACGCGTACGTAAAAAGGTTCGCAACCCTGACATAGTATCTACTAATTGCCAGAAATTACTCCCTATATGAATACATAAAATAAATGTGGTACGGTAAGAGATTTATCATTTTTTTGTAAAAAAAACGTTATAGTAAAAATTTAAATTTTGGTTTTAATAGTAGGTACGTCATCATCATCAGCCGGTGTCAATCCACGGCCGAGAGAAGGCCACCTCTAGCTCCCTCCACTTTTCGGTCCCTAATTCTTTGCTGCCACGTACATCCACCGAACTTTATGAGTTCGTCTATCCAGCAGGTTTTAGGGCGCCCCTTTAGTCTTTTAGTGGCCCGTGGTAACCACTGATTACTGAATGACAGCATTTGTCCAGCGGTTGTGCAGGGAACCAGACCCAACGATATTTGTGTATTTGGGCACTTGAATAGTATCTTAATCGTCAAGAGTTTATCAAATGTGTGCTACCAGTGCTCATGTGTGAGTATGAGATAAACTCAAAAGAAAGATAGGTATATTATGTTGGCCATTGGGCATTACGCGGAAAGACCACAAAACAAACCAATTGATAAGGAAGCAGACGAGAGTGATTGAGGATATTAACAAATGAATTAGCGATGGGCTGGACATTGCGCTCGACCACAATAACGTCCACGAAGTGGACAACCACAATACAAGATTTCATAAAAGGGAAATAATATATATCTCTCAAAAAATAATTTGTATGTAGATTGATAACGTTTAATTAGTGACGTAATTTTGTTATTATGTAAATCTATGTACGGAGGAAAATTTATCGCTGGGTATTTCAAATTCAAATTTAAATTTATTTATTTCTTACATTATAAAGAAATAACCAATTATTTTTTTTTTTTTTTCATTTAATTTTTTTTTTTAACATATTGTGGACATTACAAATTATAAGTTTAAGACGTTCACAACATGACATTTAGAAACAAAGATATATAAATATAACAGTATTACATAAAAAAAGAGATATATCAGTAGATGAATTAGATAGGTACAAGGAAGTACACCGGATGAGCTAAGCAGACCCTATTTTAAGATTTTATAAAACAACATCCACCTAAACTCATTCTCACGTAGGTGGAATATATCAACACCCGAAGCAATTTCGTTGAACATAGTTATCACTCTCCCAATTGGCATTACCAGTGGCAGGTTGGTTCTGCACCTTGGGAGAATAAACAACTGGTGGTCTCTATTTCTAAGATAGTTATCAGGGACACACAGGTCAACACTGCCCAGAATGGCAGAGTTCTCATTTATACCTTGTATAAGTCGAAAAAAATACGTAGCTAAATAAAGATTTCTTCTAAATTGCAGACTGCAGTATGTAAGCATGCCTAAGAGAAAGTCAGTTGGATAAAGCCACGGATAGTATCCATACAACCTCAAGTAAAGGAGTCTCAAGAATTTCTTCTGTACCCTCTCCACCATAAGGCCATACTTCAACTGGTGCGGTGCCCAAACAATAGACCCACTCTCAAGTCTGCTTCGAACTAAAGAATTAAATAAAAGTTTTAATACCGTAACATCTGAAAAGACCCGGGAAGTACGCATGACGAAGCCCAACATTTTAAGCGCTTTGTTACAAATGGTAACTATATGGCTAATAAATGTCAGTTTACTCTCAGACGTAATGCCAAGATCCCTTACAGATGATATTCGTGACAGAACTCTGCCATGCATCGAGTATTGGAAAAACAACACTTTTGAGGCTCTGGTAAACGATAAAAGATTGCATTTATCAATATTGAATTCTAGTTTGTTACGCCTGCCCCAATTTAATACATTATCTATATCAAGTTGGAGCTGACGACAATCGTCCAAGGTGACAACTTCCAAAAAGAGTTTCAAGTCATCAGCGAACAACAAAAACATAGCATTTTTTATTACCAATGCTATGTCATTTATAAAAATCGTGAACAGCAACGGCCCTAAGTTTGAGCCCTGGGGGACACCAGAAAACGTGTAAAAGGTCTGTGACTGATAAAGGCCGTACGATACGTCTTGTTGACGGTTCCTAAAATAACTCCCGAATAGTTTCAAAAATCGATCCGACAATCCAATAAGTTGGAGTTTTTCCATCAGGATGTCATGATCGACTTTGTCAAATGCTTTCGAGAAGTCATTGTAAGAACAGTCAACCTGGTGGCCTCTATCCAGTGCCGATGACACATAATCGGTAAATACCATCAGGTTAGTTTCCGTTGATCAGCCTGCTCTAAATCCATGCTGTTCATTTATTATGAATGACTCAATTTTTGGATAAATCATGTTGTGCATGATCATCTCAAGAACTTTTGCTGGTGCAGAGAGAACAGCTACCGGCCTGTAATTCTCCACTGATGACTCTGTACCACTCTTATGGATTGGAGTAACCTTCGACATCTTCCACGTTTCCGGGAAGATACCTGTCTCCATTGCGAGATTAAATATATATGAAAGCGGGCCTTTAACGAAGTCAATACAACCCTTTAAAAAAATGTAGGAACATAATCAGGTCCCAAAGAGCGAGTATTCTTCAGTTTTTTAATAAACTGAAGTATATCGCCCTCATTAATTGAAAAAATATCGACGGATTGGGCACCACATGACGGTTTTCCTGACGTTGACGCAACATCCAGATTTGGAACACTACTTGCGTAGACAGACTTGAAATGACCAGCAAATGCTTCTGCCACTCCATGTCCGGTCACCTCTTCGCCCTTCCAACTCATCCTATCAGTAAACCCACCATCTCTTCTTAACGATTTTACGTAATTCCAAAACAATTTAGGATTTTCGCGAATGGAATCTCCTACCGTTTCCATATATGTTCGATAGGCCCGTCGAACAGCTTGTCTCACTTTCGAACGATAGATGCTAAACATGATATAGTCAGTCTGATCATGCCCAGCCTTCCATACTGTATGATAGTTATGCTTGACCTTAATGTCCCCAATAATCTCCCGAGAAAACCACCTCGGGTATCGCCTTCCACCACGACATGGCGACTTCCTCGAAAAACATTGATCAAAAATATTATACACAATATTGTAAAAACATTGTACCGCCTCATTCACATCACAAATCTCGAGCAACTCACTCCAGTCCACTTCACTCATCAATGAGTAAGGTAGCTTGAAGTTTCCGCCTTCAAACCTCCACCCGCCGAATTGGTTGGTTTTGTAAGAGGGAATTGGAGTCTGAAGCGGACGAGTCGACCGAAACCTGAGCAGAAAAACTAAAGTTGGATGATACACATCTTCGCGTACAAGAGGAGATGTGCATCGTGAAAGCGATAAGTCGATATTGCTAAATACCCTATCCAAAAGTCCATTGCTAGAGTTAGAGACATCATTGTGCTGAGAAAATCCAAAAACAGAAGATAGAAATTCAAGGTCATCGCTGACTCTTTTACCACTACGTGCTGAGTTTAGATTAAAATCTCCCATTGCAATAATCTTTCTATCTCCAATTAAGTTGATATTAGATAGCATACTCTCAATAAAACACTTATACACCTCCAAGTCACTTGCTGGTGGAAAATAAATGACGCAAACGTAAATAGTGTCTCCGTCGTAGGTCAGTTTCACCCAAAGGTCCTCATTTTGAGTCTCCAAAGCACGGAAACGTTCGGCCTGTAACCCTTCCATACTTCTAACCCCCAAAAGACAACCCCCACCCTGCCTGTGGCCTGCGCCGGAGTCTCGATCCCTCCTAAAGACTGAGTACTCACTTCCAAAATATTCACGACTAAAAACACTATCATTGAGCCATGTTTCAGTTAACCCTATGATGTCATAGTCATCAGCCAAAACATTGCTCAAAAAATCGACAGATTTTGTTTTCAAGCCCCGAACATTCTGGTAGTAGAATAATAATTGCTTAGGGCAATTCTTATTTTTATTGTTATTATTAAGTCAGCTACTCGGTAGCCGTGGTGTTTCCATCCTGGCAACCCATTCTTTAATAAATGAATGGCGGGGCCTATTTTCCGCCTTCAAAACCAACGTACTTAGCTTAGTTGGGATCCCTACCTTAAATGAAGCGTAATCACCTTTTGACTTCAGTTTAACTACTGTGAAATCAGCAGTACAATTAGTAATTTTTTTAATATAGTCGTTCAAGTTCGCAACTGTGGTGTCGCGATGAAAGGGGTAGAAGTGGTAATTTTTAACCACCTCCGCCCCCCTCACCGCCCCACCAAAGCTACCACGAATCGCAATGGCTGCCCTCTTCCTCTTCACTAGACCATCAATTCAGATCTATCAAAGCATCATAAGAAACAAAGAAATATAAGACTAAATAAAATTTAAATAAAAGACTGGGTAATATTAGTACATATAAAGTACGTGGAAGCGCACCTATAAAACACCTACCTATAATTATTTCACGTAAGTCGAATATATCAATATCCGAACCGATTTGATCGACTACAGTTATTTTTCTAATGCATATTTATGATACATAATATATGATATATGTATCAGATGTGTTTTTAAAACTTCACTTTTTTTAATAATTAAATAAATTTGCACCTAAATTCAGTATACACTGTTACGTATATTTTAAGTTCAGGTTTTACTACATATCCAAAAAAATGTCATACTTACGTTTTGAAAAAATTATAAAATATATTTTTCGACCATGTCCGATCTTAATAAGATCATAATGGGCCTCCATATAGTGGAAGTTTGTATTAACAGATTTTGTTTTTACGAGAAATGGATGCCGGCCACTTGCTCAACCTATTAGGAATGAACCTAATTGAAAAACAATATGTATGACGTGTACTTGTCAGACCCAGGATTCGAACTTGGGACCCACGACTCTATAAGGCAGTGGTCTTCAAACACTGTGTTCCGCGGCACCTCTCTGGGGGTTCCGCGAGTCAAAAAAAAATCGACAAATAGACCCAGACTTCAACAAATGGTGTAAAAATATGTACCTAATTATTTTAAGATATATTTTTCTAACGATGGGATGGGGTTCCCCGAAAAAAACTTAAAATTCTAAGGGTTCCGTGAGTCGACAAAGTTTGAAGAACACTGCTATAGGGCGACGCTTAAGCCGCACGGCCATCGTAAAATATAATATTTTTATAGATTACTTATCTAAAATATTGACGATTCAATTAAATGGGAAAAGACAATATCTTAAAATAATATCTATCAAAGTAGTTTACTATTTATAATCTGAGATAATAATTTCGTTCTGAGCAATTAAGAGGCATTTTATGTCGTTGTATTTTATCATATCCAGGGGTCGAAATGGACCGGAACACACCGGAGCGCCGTTTCGGTTCGTAAAATCACAGTCTCGTGGACATATTAATTTGACAGTGAGCTAAATTTGCCATTTAACGTAAAAATCTAAAAGTTTGTCCACACTGGTAACCTCATTAAATTTCACGATAATTATCAAAATATGTTTGACCAAAAATTATTTTAATCGAAATTTAATGAGGTTGCCAGTGTGGACACGGCATAACACACTTATTTTTATAAAATACACAGGCAATCAGATAATATTTTCATAAAATATTTCATTTCGAGTGCTGAATTCATAATATCAAGTTGACAACATCTAAAAATCGCAACTTTCTTGACTATAAATCTTAAATAGCGTAAGAATGCATTAAAATTAAAATTATGGTAGGAAAAGTAGTGATATTTATTTCTTTGTAATTTTTATTACACAAGATTCAGCACATTGGGTAAATAGCTATCTATACATCTGACTATCCAGGAGGCAACACATACTTTTCAAACTTTTTAATTAGCTATATTATAATTCCATACTTTTGTTTCATAGATTTCACTAATCTCATAGATTTGACCAACATATTTTATTTCGTACCTACTAACTGCACAACTAGATATTAACCCAAAATAATTATTACTAAGTTCTGAATTATCTCGCGGTCCCGTAAAAAAACCGTTACGAACACTAATTATTAATGGTCTGCACATAAAAAACTTTTGTGTTACCCTCGAATTTTCTTTAATATTTTGGAATGCGAAATATGCACACAATTTTTTACTAATTTTAGTAATTCTGAAAATATATTAAAATATCATTAGATTCATTAGTTTCCAACATTTAAAATGCAGCATACCTACAGATTTCGAATTATAAATGCCGCAACCGCAAGGTCCGTGAACACTGTGTTTTAAAATAAAGATGTACTTAAGTATTATTATCATCAGTTAAATGTGCCAGCTCAGAAAGTTTATCCAATATTTTTCCAGACCCAGAAGATGGCACACTTCCCACTCTTTCGTGATAATCCTTAAAAAATACGCGTCTACCTACTATTTACTTGGTGCATATTAACATTATCTGAATTAATGATGGTTCATATTTAAATATAATATTTCTTATAATAAATTGTAACCGTTTTTCTGTTCCTTCTTGATGGCTAATTCATACAAATTATCATATCACGGACCAGTCGACAGATTATTAAGCTCGGCTTGCAATGGTATTGCGAATTCTTAATGTTCAACATTCACTTCAAATTTAAAGTATTTGGTTGGAAACACTGGTCTCTAGTAATTATTTATTATTTTTTAATATTCTGTAAAAATTGGAAACTCTATTGGTTTAGGAAACCTCTTCCCGCGCTTACGAAATACTCGCAAAACGATAATGTTGGTATGTACCTTCTTACATTAAATAATATTAGACAGCTACTTACATGTTCCTGCATTTTAATTGTTCTTAATTATCAGTTTGGAGAGTTTTTGTACCTATATCACTTTAAACAATAGTTTATTTTCATTCGAACACTGTTCACGCACCTGAGTTCGTTACTAGACTACTGACTCACTGACTGATAAATCTATTTGGAATGTTAGAAATATTAGCCACCAATAGCGTTACTATGGTAACCTCCCATGCCCCCGTGCTTCTCTACGTAGGGATAAGCAATTGATTGTTGTCATAGTCAAGTGGTAAAGTGAAGAACTTAGAAAGTTATGCTTATATAGTAACGTTAGTAATGTATATAAAATATATAGGTATATATCGAACTCATAAAGTTCGATGGGTGTACGTGGCTGCGAAGAACCTGGATCCGAGAATAGTAGAGTGAGCTAGCTGAAGGCCTCTCCTAGCTCAGTCCACTATTCTCGGATCCAGGTTCTTTGCAGCCACGTACACCCATCGAACTTTATGAGTTCGATATATATGTATATTTTATATACATTACTAACGTTACTATATAAGCATAACTAAGAGAAAAACAGTGGGATAGAGCCACTGATAGTATTAATACCTATAGCCTCAGGACGTAAAGGAGTTTTAACTTTTTTTTGAATTCGCTCCATCATAAGGCCCCAGACAGCAATAGCGCACACAAGTCAATACTATTAAGAATGGCAGAGTTTCCATTTACGTCACGTAGGTATAAGTCGTACTCAGAAAATTTCATATTCAGAAAAATATTTTGCTGAATTAAAATCTCTTCTAAACTTTAAACTGTATTACATACACAATATGTAAGCATACATAAGATAAAGTCAGTCGATTAGAGCCACGGATAATATCCATAGACCCCAAATTAAAGAAGTTTCAAATTTTTTATTCTGAAATCTCTCCACCATAAGGTCCTACCTCAACTTATGGGGGGGTATACAATAGACCCACTCACATGTCTGCTTCGAACTGACGAATTGAAGAACTTTTAATAATGTAACAGTGTAACACCCGGATAGTTTGATTTGAGCCGAAGATTTTTAAGGCTTTACACCTATACACCATACAATACACTCACAGTTTCGCCAAATAATTAAAAGAAACATAGTTACGTTGAGATAGTTTACCGAGACAAACCGGCAATGCAGATCACTTGCAGATAGGTACTTCGTAGGTAGGTATATAATTATCAATTTCAAAAATTTCTTCATCACTCTAATAAGATTTGATATTTTGCAACAACATTTAAAATTAAATTAGTTATGTTGAATATTATAGTACGTTGATAATATTTCAATCAAAATCTTTCACAAATTATGAATAATGTGCCCATATTACACCGTAATAATTCGTGGGTCGGGATGTGAAGTCAGATAAGTCACAAATTGTCATTTTGAGATATAGCAAAAACAAAGTTCAAAAAAATCCCCACATTCCCCTTATTATAGTTATGTTTTTTTTATGGGTAACAAATCAAAGTATATGTAATTGGCTTTCAATTATATGTCCTAGAAGTATTCTAACTGTTTTGTTTCATCAATACTTAATTGATTTAAAAAAAGGGAATTGACTTAACTGGAATTGCACAAAAAATGATTGACTTACCTTACTACGCACAAAGTAATATTGTTATTTTTTCATGTTAATCCGACTAATATTAGCAATAAAAAGTTCCACTAAATGTCTGTTTTTCTTCTCAATTATGCGATGGTTACTATTGCACTCCATATGTGTATGGCCAGGGACTAAAAAGTGTGATCAATTTTGTTTAAAAGTCTCAGAATGTTTTACTGCTATCATGCACATTACAGCTACGTGGCCATTTTTGTTTTGACCCGCACATCTATCAGAATACAATATGATCACATGCTTAATATTATCATGTATCCCCTTGGTTAAGTATTTGAACAGGCATGAAGCGATATCGTTAGGTTCTCTATTAGCAAGAGTTTCATGGCATACATAGCAATATCTCTGGTTATTATCACAATCATGCACTGTCAAATGTCGTTTGTAAAAGGCCAGGGAACTTTGCTGCATGTCAAATGTTACAATTTGGCAAGAGGAATCTTGCAAGTACTCTTTATCACAACTTTTAGCCGAACATGCAAAGTCAGTTTCGTCATGATGCTCTTTCAATTCCTCACGATTTTTATTTCTTTCTTCATCGTTGGTGGAATTCTTAATTAAGTTAAGTTTATCGCATTTTTGGCAAGTATCCTTATTTGGCCGTTTGAATGTTAGGTTCATGCCATGGAATATTTCTGCGTATAAACGAATTTTGATGGGATTAGAGCTAATACTTTTCAAATATTGAGAATACATCACAGTTATTGTCAAATGTGGCGGTAAG
The DNA here is from genome assembly GCF_057557595.1 of Rhyacophila brunnea. NCBI lineage: Eukaryota > Metazoa > Arthropoda > Insecta > Trichoptera > Rhyacophilidae > Rhyacophila > Rhyacophila brunnea. Next base: position 1,860,524 of record NW_028233361.1, read on the forward strand.
TATTTTCTGACAGTCCCTTCTAGAGTAATGACTCTCATAATGATAGAATTGAGAGTATATATTGTGTCTTTGCTATTCGCCTATCTTCTTCGCTATCTTTGTTTTTAGAGATATTTTTCCTCTTGCATCTTCTTGAATATGTATACCGGAAGCAGTCGCACGTTTTTTTTTCAAAACATATTCAAAAAAATTGTGATTTTCACTTAATGTTTTTAGTGTACAACCTTTACAAATTGGTTTCCGTAACAGTTCAACAGTCAATTAATATTGAACTGTTACTTGGCAAAAATGTTGTTTTCCTGGTTTGCTTTGTCTCATACGACTTTTTTTCGTATTCATAACATCCTTTATGGGTACTTGTTGTGCAACTTTTGCCAGTATTTCATGCAACTTTTTTATCATTTCTGAAGGCTTTGTATCATCCCTTAATACTTTGGACGCGGAAGACGCACACGGTGCGTAATGACCAGGCGGCCGATCGATGTAATTAACGTGCATTTTAAAGGGGGCAATTAAAATCTCATTATCTATTCAGCAGCGAAAGCGTTAAGTGACATTTTCGGTGATTATTACTTCTCAATCGAGAACGAGGGTAACAGGTTAAAACATCGTTGTGATGTGTAATCGTGGAAGCACTATTTGAGCATGAAGGGCTTGGATCTTTAATGTCTGTAAATTAGACTGTAATAATTCTTGAATATTAAAATCAGGATCTTTTATGCTATCAATGAATCGTCAACATACAAGTTATTGGAGTATGTGGTTGAACCCAGAAGCAAGATTATTTGTTTGGATATTGTGTACGTGTTTTTAGATTTAAATAAATCAAATTCGGTATATTTTTTATTATTCACAAATAATACACATACTTATGTATATGTCATAATTTATTATAATATGACTATTTTACTTAGGTTCTCAAAATTTCTCAAAATATCTTTAAAAATACGTTAGATTCACCAAAATCAACACTGAGTAGGTATGACGTTTGAAGGTAAGCCAACTATGAGTAGTAAGGTAAGCAGTAGCGCACCCAGGGGGGGGCAAGGGGCCTTGGCCCCCCTCAAAAACATTGAAATTGAAAGCCAATAGATTAAACAAATAAAAACACGGCAAAAAAAACATTTGAAATTCTCCAGCACCCTCTAGAAAAATTTCTTAGATTTTAATTTCTAACACGAAAATTTCGAAACACTAATGTCGGGTTGTTTTAGAAACTCAATCTCTAATGGAAATGTCAAAAAATTCTCGGTGTCCATCCGAATTCCGGAGTGGTGTACACCGAGTGCAATAGACAAAAGTCCGATAAACGAGAAATTAGGCTGTGTTCTGTTGGGTAGGTTTGTGCACCTATAAGTTAAATGCAATAATACTTTTTTTTTCCATTTTCAATTAATATTTTGGAACTTCACTATTAAAAAACCCAAAATCGACGATAAAAATTCGGCGAAAAGTACGACTACACCCTCCACCATGGGCTGACAGGGCTATAGCCTGGGGGCCCGGGCTTAAGAGGGCCCTGCGTGGCGGCTCGTCTAATTGTGAGATAAACACACACTAGAAATTTGTTATATTATAAAAAAAAATCACATGTGGCGCTATAGATACTACTTCATCAAAATTAACATAAAAAATATGAAGTATGATGAAAATAATATGATATACGTAACTACATGATAATAATTCACGTGTATCATTTTATATTACAATTATTTTTAGTGTTTCTAGAAAAATAAAAATGTTTATTTATCCAATATCGATAGGTCGAATGCAATTTGGCTACCACAAGAGGGGGTCGTGACCAGTGGTCTATAGTATGATAACGATCGATAATATGATATGAGGTCCGACAAATCAAGAATTCAAGGGAATTATTTAACAATATAGATAAATCCACGGAATACCATTTGGGAACACTACTGTAGAACATCACATTCCCCTTAACCCTGGTGATAGGTAAGGGGGCCCGCCAAACATTCATGATGTGGGGGCCATGCCCACCACAGTCGGTGGTGGTGTAAATTTAAAAAAAAAAAAAAAAAAATGTGGAATTCAGCATAAATATTGTGGCTCTTGACCAGTGGTTCTTAACCGGTGCACCGCTGGCTTGTTGCATGTGCACCGCGAAAATAATGATAAAAGCAGAAAAATCCGCGAAATAGCGAAAACCGAAAAAGTCCTTCGTGAAATTATGAAACCCGATGAAAGATCTAATGTGATTTCGATGTTGCCGAATCGATCGCACGCGTCTAAAATCTAAAATATCATGGAGGAATTTGTATGGATGGTGCTCCGTCAATGTTAGGCTCATTTAAAGGATTTGTTACCCTCGCAAAGACAAGAAATCCTAACATTATATCTACGCACTGTTTTATTTACACAGGGAATCTATAGTTTCGAAAACATTACAGCAGTGCTAACACCTGTACTAGACCAATATGGTAAATTTCATCTAATCCAGACCTTTAAAAACAGGCATTTAAAAAAAAACTTTGCATTTCTATGGAAGCTAAGTACGATTGTTTGCTTTTTCACACTAAAGTGAGGTGGTTACAGTGGCGCACCCAGGGGGGGGGGGGGCAAAGGGCCCTGGCACCCCAAACATGAAAATTATCAGAATGATTTTAACCATTGAAATTGAAAGCCAATAAGCCTTTGGGCTTAGACAAATAAAAACACTGGCAAAAAAAACACAAAAATTTCGAAACACTAATGTCAGGTTTTTTTTAGAAACCCAATCCCTAATGGAACTGTCAAAAAATTCTCGGTGTCCACCCAAATTCCGGAGTGGTGTAGGTCATGGCTGAGGAGGGCTGACAGGGCTCTAGCCTGGGGGCCCAGCGTGTCGGGTTGACCAGATAAATACACATAATAAATTAGCTTTAATAGTAAAAAAAGTCGCCTGCGGCGCTAATATACTTCTTGGCTATGAACATTTTCAATTACTTATATAATTGTGTAATATATTTTTTGATTATTATGTGTCGATACTAGACAGCTCCATTATTAAAGTGGATGTATTGAAAATCGCCAATAATTCTTATGTATAAGTACCCTTAATTTGAACTAAAACACAATTTGAAAAACGTTAATGTAGTGTTTCACACTGCCTTTAATCTTAGCGGTAGGTAGGGGGCCCGCCAAGCCTAGCATGAGGGCCCGTTTCAGGATGTGGGGACCATGGTGTAGGTACACCGAGTGCAATAGACAACGAGAAATTAGGCTGTTTTACATTCTCCTCCTTGGGCCCCACCCCAATATTAAATCCTGGGTGCGCCACTGAATGTAAGTCACACAAAATGTTGACTTATCTGACTACTCATGTGACTTAACTGTGTACACACCCGGTAAAATAAAAAATATGTTTTGACTGAAACTGCATCTCGCAAATGGTGAGACGTACGGCTTACATGACTACACACAACGAAAGATTATTTTTTTTAGTATAGTGGCATTCATATCTCATTTTTGCTGTTTTGTGACTTACCTGACTACACATCCCGACCCACGAATTATTCTACGACTTAATTTCTATCATTAGGTATGCTCGCACGCAGGTGCAGGAAATAAATTTTGATTTTCATCAATTTTGTCTTGTATCAATAATGAAGTCGATTATTATGTTAATCAGACTCGTTTTCCTATATTCTCGACCAATTTTCATCGTTTTTTTAATAGTTATGACGACTTCAAAGTCGTTTTACTTCGCTCCCTCAGTTCTTTTCACAATGGTATCATTTACGATTACAGCTCCTAGCTGTTGCCTGTTGGTAGTTAGTGTATTATAAAAATGATATACTTATATATTTATTTTTTTAAATAAAAAAAGCCTATTCGCTAGAATATTTTAATTATAAAAATCGCCATTCCAGGGTTAGCAGTCCGTTATTGGGTATACCTACCTACCTACATTATAGTCATAAGACTCATAAGTATATACAGTGACGTCCCGTATGGGTAGGCAGATTGAGCATCGCTTGGAGGCGGCAAATGAGGAGAATCATTTGGTTTTTTAGAAATAGCTATATTATCTTAGTAATAACGAAAATATCTTAAATTTAAAATTCAGCTCACTGGTTGGAAACAAAATGTATTAATTGACATAAAAAGTTTAACAAGACGGATTCGCGATGTCTAGTTTACTTCCGCTTCCCTTCGATTACCTTGGTGACCAGAAACGACACGTGCAGACTTGCGAAGAATAATTACAGTGCGCACGGAAGTTATGTTGGCCGTCGAAACTAAAAATAGGCAACCCTCTTACTGAGCGTCCCACTTATCGCTCCTGGTCCACGATTTTAGTCTGCGTCGAAGCGTCGTGGCGTCATTATATTGATTATCGACTTAATAATGCCTAAACCTTTACGATGTCAGGCAAAAAATATCATACAAATGTTGTCAACTTTTGCGAAGAAGAAAATCGACATGTATCGCCCTTTATTTCTCGAGACAGAGAAAATTAATGTATCGTAAAATGACATGTAAGAAGCCACTATTTTATACAGCAACGTCAAAAAATCCCCACTCTTGGGAAAAAATATTTATAAATTTAATTTTGTATGTTTTAGTGGTAAGTATATATTTTGTTATCAATGCAACATTTTTTTAGATATTGAATAATATAAATACTATTCTAACAGCATAGTAAAAATACTGTATAAAAATGGGGCGGCATTTTGTCTAGGGACGTCACTGGTATATAAATTATTTTAGTTTCCGCCCGGAAACCACGTCTTTCTGAACAACTTGTTTGTTTGATTTAGGCCCGTTTCAGACGGGACACCGGTGTCGCTCTCGATATAATATAGAAGGCCTTTGTATTCGAATAAACGGGGCTTTGTACGAGTATTATGTTTATGAACGCCGCAGAGCTTATGAGTTATATTAGATATTTTATAGCATTAAGTTCAGAAAACCAAATCCGACAAATAAAAGTCTACTTTGGGTGGGATTTCTGAAATTTATTGCAAAAACGTATCATAAATATAACGGCATTTCTTTAACGTTAACTTTGTATCGTTATTACAACTAAGCGATATATTAATAAACATAGATAATTGTATTAAAATTCATTATCATTCATATTAACGAATGATACAATTTTATAACGAAAACAACTTGTCCCGTGTAAAAAATGATAAGAAATATCATTTTTTGTCGGATGAGATGAATAAAAACAACCTAACGTAACATAACATAACCTACCTACAAAATCTATCATTTGTATAGTAAAAAATATCAACCCGACAGAAAATAGTTTTCCTTTAATTATATTTTTGGCACAAACCAAATAATGTTAAACACGTGTAAGTACTTGAGATTCTTATGATAATTTATTACACCACACAGACTATAACATATAAATGACAACAAAAAAACGCGCGAAACTACGAAATAATATGAGATACCACTGGATTATTCATAACAATACACCAAAATACAGTCAATTTTTAAATACGCTTCTTAACACGGCGTAACAGGTTATATTTCCACGCAACTGGATTTCTCGAATGCTTCCTTGATTGTCCCTAGTTAAGATTCCGTCACACTAACTATGGAAACATTCATTATTATAAATAAAAAATTGTAAAATAGTCGGAGCCAAATTACTACCTTCCTCACTTAACGTTTTGACGGTTTGTACGGAGATTAAAGCATTCGTAAAGAGCCATTATTTAAATCGCACCGTCTGATTAGCCGGTTACGCAGAGAGGGTTTTACCAGAACAAATTTATTTTCAGAGCGGGTTTAGTCCGTCACCTCGATATTTATTTTGATTTTTTGAAGAAACAGAGAGGAATTTAACACTCTCACCTAGAATAGAGGATAGATTTTACGAAAGAGCTCCTGCGTACATTCAAAACTTTTTTTTTTGAAAAATCGCCCAGAGCGGGTTTTGTAACTCTACGCCTCTAATAATATGGTTTTTTAAACCTTGATTTTTGTATACTAAATTTAAAAAAAAATTATACCTCGACAAATATTCATTGAATTGCTTTCTTTTTTGAGCATAGTTTTTAAGTCATGTTTCCATAATTTTATAATCTAATAAAAACGCAATAATAAGATTTTTTTCATGCCATCTTGTTAATGTTACTTATAATTTGTCATGAAATTTAATAAAATTTATTTGTTCACCGTGGGCCGTTTGCCGTGGGAAAATTATATAATATACATATTTGAAACACCTCAGAAGCATACATATTAGATTTTTTTTGAAAAATATTTGCACTGAATATGAGCCTACAATTATATGATAGGTTCAAGAAAAGGTATCACTTGATAAATTCAGCATATCAATAATATGAGGTTCTTATTTGGAGGTCTACTATTTTTAATGTAGTATTATAATTTATTCAACCTACTAAAAAAATTAATAAATTTTGTTTGGAAAAATTATTATTTATTAAATACTTTCAAAACCTCTGATTTCGTCGGCGGGCTCAATTGAAATTAGTACCAGTACATTAGTTGCCAAAATTTAACTATTTACCATTAAAAAATCAGCGTCTAATTATGGTTTAGATACATTGATTAAAAAACAATGATGTACCTGTAATCCTTCATTTTAACTATTTCAAAATGAAAAGTAGGTAGGTCTCCAGGTATATTAACATTATCGCTGAATTAAAAAACAAATATTGACTAATTAAAAAACCCTTGAAGAGCCAACCCTGGAAGAGCCACGCTTCGCTTAGTTAGAACGTGCATTACGTAATAATAATATTTTGCTTCGGACTGATTTTTTTATTATTATTTTGACACAATTTTTTATATGCTCAAAATAGCTCGCTGTCTTGGCGCTTATTTCGCGATTGAAATTGGGATATGAATCTCACGTCCTTAATAAAGTCCTTTACTCAGATCAAAGAGGTCCTTTCATAACAGTGATATTGATATTACGTAGTATACTGAGCAAAAGCCAATTATGTGGTGCGATGTTTGACAGGCCATGATGGCCAGTCAAAGGCACGTCAAACATAGGAGTTATTGAAACAACATAATATTATAATAATATAGATGTCATCGTTGGTAATGGTGATTAAAGGTGTAAAATCGGTGATTGGATGACAAGCTTTGAGAGCGGTCTGCTGGGGTAAGCGTAGCGATAACATGAACAATTTTACATGTTAAAAAAGAAACATGGGATTACTTACCACCTGTAAGTACGACACAAACTATGCGTATTCCATATTTGAAGGCGTCTCCCAAAAAGGGGTCTATATAATACATCATATTGTCAAAAAGTGATTTTATTGACTAAAACGGGTCTATATACTCGTAGCTTATTTTATCTACTACAGTTTTTGAGATAATATCAATACTAAAATGCTCACCGTAGAAGAGGAGTCTATATATGATTATTTTATTATCCAAAATAAAAATTTTGTCAATAATAAAGAGTGCTTTCATGAACGTAATTATTATCACAGATATACTCCAAAAGTCCGCATGATCAAATAAAACGTTTTTTCCTCTCATGAATAATATTGTTTTTGCATATAGGCCCCTTCATTATTTGCTTGCCTTAGCTTAGATAAATTTATAAATACGCTGACATTTTACATCGCGGTGCGTCGCGTATACGGTAGAATTTGTATAGGTGTGAGTAGAGTTGGGTTTCGGGAATTATCGAGAAATTTTCCAGATTTTCCATCCCGAATCTCGAGAATTGAAATTCTTAACATTTCGGGAAATCCCGAATCTCGAGAATCTTTTCTCGGGATTCGGGATTTTTTTATTATCAATTGAAATATTTTAACAAAAGTAAATTAAAAATTCAACATTATAATAAATGTACGATGCAGGATGCAGTAACATATGTGAAGCGAATTTTAGAAATAGAATAAATCAAGAAATATTTAGTTTGACGTTTCACTCATTTACACTTAAACGGTCTTCTTTTCTTCTCTTCTTCGCCCAACCAAAAAATGCTATTCTGGAGACCCACTGGTCACAGGGGGAATCACCGGATAATAAATAATCATTTTTTGCTACCTTACGCAGTCGTAACAACATCAAAAAAATAATAAATCAGTTTATTTAAATGAATTTAGAGGACGAAAATATTAAAAAGAAAAGTAGAGCTCGTTTAAGGTGATACATAATGTTTTAATGGATATAAAATGCATTAAAATCTGAACTCTACCGTAACATTCGGAGAAAATATTGCATTTGGCATTAACAAAATCGTTAATTGTTATTTCTATTTTTAAAATATTAACAATTGAAATTTGAAAATATGACGAATCAACAAAAAATCACAGGCGGCCTGGGTACCAAAATTAGATCCAGATTAAATGAAGAAACACTTACTTGATGCTTTGGTATTACTCGTACCTACTTCGGGCATATTATTCAGAATAATGTTTTAATTACTGAAATCGTAAATTTTATTAATTTATATTGTATTTATTGTCAACACAATAGGCAATTTTTATTTTAATTGAACTTGTATTTGTTATCTTTTCATAAATAAATAAAACTGTTTTATTTTCACAGTATTATTTATATGTATTACAATATTATTCACTCCATTAAACATTCGTATTTTCAAGATTGAACGTAGGTACATAATATTAACAATAAAATAAAAATGTCTTATTAGATAGCATAAATTATACTAGATTTATTTTTGACCGATTTTATCAACGTTATTTGTATATATAAAAATTTGATATTAACTAGGTATTGAAAAAAATGCCAATCCCGGGATGTCAAATTGTAATCCCAAAATCCCGGGATCAAAATTTTGGCTCGGGATTGGATTCCCTAGATTGGAGTAAGAAGGCAAACAATTTATTATTTATATTCCCTTCGAGAAGTCCTAATTTACATGATATCTTTTTCACTATGCGCTTATCAAAAATAAAGAATTTTCCTGGGCCCGCTTTACGAGTATCGAGAAGATAAGCAAGCAAACCAAGCAGCCTCAAATCATGCTGAGAGTGAAGAAGTGACGTTGGATCTGTCTTGCTCATGTGCTGCGGACGCAAACCAGAATAAAACTTCAATCTGGCTTGCCTATTCTGAGGTCATAATTCCATGACGCAGCAATTTTTTCAAATGCCTCAAAATTGGCCTTGGTTGATATCAAGTCGGCGTGGCCAATCGGGCCCGTGTGTGGACGGACTCTGGCAAACAGCTGCGCTCGGTCGGATCCCATCAGCGGGCAGTCCCAGAGGACGTTTTCAGCGTCTTGATGGTCGTACCCGCACCCGCACCCGCATGTGCATTCCGGGACATGTCCTATCAAACGAAAACCGTGCAGATTTGCTGCGAAGTCACAATGGGTGAGTTCATATTAGCCACTTGCTCAGACTATTAGGTCCATACTCGTATGAATAGTGGTCCGCCAGACTTGGGATTCGAACTCAGGACCCACGACATTGTCATATTATAATATGGACTATCAAAAATATTTTTTTCATTAAAACATAATATTATGACTTCATATAAGTTGGTATAATTAAACAATTATTATTGAATTCAAAGTGAGATGGAATTCACTGTACCCAGTGACGTCCGGTGGGGGCGGCAATTAGTCGAACGAAGAGCGGAAAATCCAAGACGATAAGTATATATAACTTACTGGTTGAAAAGCTATTACATATTATTTAAAGAAAAATTAGCTTATTATGTGATTAATTAAAAGCTCAAATATTCCCAAATTTTTAAATAAGCATAGGTACATATCGTCTATAGAAATACATTAATAAATGACGGACTATTGAAACAATAAATTCATAAATACTTAATGGCCGACAAGTTTTCAGTGAATTTTTTTTTTTAATTTTAAACTTTGAATTTTGAAATGGACAATTATTTTCTAAGCAAAGCAAATTTAAAAAAAATCAAAGTTTTATTTGCAATAATATATAATGAAAAATATCTATTAGATTCCAAAAAAATGGTGTTTGAGCCTCTTTGGCATATAGAAAAATGAAAAAAGGTGGCACTTGATACTTTTTTTTGTTGCATAAGCTTCTGTGGCATTAACATTTTCAAACTCAAATAATGGCAATAATTTAAAAAAAAAAACATTTAAAAAAATGTTTTAATGTAAGGGTTTGGATAGCAATAAGAAACATTTTGATATAAAAAAAGTTTATGCCAAATAAACACTGAAAAAATGGTCAAATTTGTTACGATTGTTACATGAGTTTGTTTGGCATAAAATTTGCCTTATAATATTAAATACGTTTTTGCCATTACAGCAATGATTTCAAAGCCTTTGGATTTTTTTTTTTTGTAATAACCGTCTATATACTCAATATTATTAATAATACTAAATCAAATCATTACTCCAAACTGGCCAAAATAAGAAAATCATTATTCAAATTTAACACCATCATTTTTTCTCAAGGATTCGGGTGATTTTTTAAATACTTTTTTAGTGTATATCAATCGTAATTGGATATAAAACAAGATGAAATTAGAAATAAGAGTTATTTTCATTTATGGAAGTATAAGTTTAGTGGACAAAATTACTAAAATGACGTTAATAACCATATTTCAAAAGTAATCTAAAATATTTTAAACAACAACGTATGTGTAAGTAAAACGGATAAAACTTGTTAAACTTACCGCGATTTTCCTTGTTTACAGGTTTAACACACATCGAAACTATTTTTCTAATCCTTCTTGACCTCATTTTTAGTTTTTTTCACTGTTGAGAACGTATATTCAATAAGACAAATCTGACAGCTGTTTTGGTCTCGCGCTCTCCATAGTACGAGTATAATGGCGGATAAGCTTCTGTGGCGTGCCGACATAACGACCAAAACAATTATGCCACAGAAAATAAATCTCTTTTGTAAAATGTCTATAATTATTTGAGCGATAAGACTTTGTGGCATGATACATATCGATTTATAGAAAAAACCTACATTCAAATGTCAAAAATCGTAAAGTTGGCGCTTGAGCTCCTTTGGCACTCGGCGCCTCGTATCAATTTTGGATCTTCCTTGATATAGAATATCCATCTCTGTGCTATAATTTGCTTACAAAGAAGCAGCAGCAGATCTGGCACTAACCAAAAGTTGTAATTTTAAAACATAAAATTTAATAAATAAAGTTCTATCTATAATGGTTATTATTACTGGCTAATACCGGTCCGCGAAATATTTATCCTGTGTTCACCGAGCCGCGGGTGTAAAAGTTAAAACCCTGGTCTAGATGGCTATGTGACTGTATTAGAAGTATTAATAAATTGATTAATGAGATCAGTTAGTTTTTTTTTAAATTCAAAGTTAGGAAGGATGAGGCAATATCTTCAGTCTGCAGAAGGACGTCATTTTGCCTAGAGACGTAACTGGCTGTATCTCAATATTATTCTGATCAAGTGGCTCATTTTAAAGCGAATTTAAGAAACGTTATTTTGTATATTTGTAGTTCATTTACCAATCGTTGAAGCTGATGAAAACTAGAAAGATTTTTGATAATTACGTTTCTACTGGACAAATATAATATTATAAAACGGTGCAAACTTATTTCGTTGTACAAATTTTATTATGATCAATTAATAATCAGTACCAAGGGAAACATTAAGTTAGTTGGTGCATTTTGAAGTGGTAAATACTCTGGGGCATTTTATATGTCTATCTAAGCTAACTACACTAACTATAATATTAAGTCATTATATAAATTACAACACTTCACATAATTTGAGATAATTAGATAAGTAGGTTAAGTAGGTAATTAGTTAAGAAAACTAATAGTAATTTAATACCAAAATATACAATTCCAAACGTGTATCCACAGAATCAACGCCGAAGTAATTTTCTAGTATCTCTAACATTACCTATCGTAAATTCGCAAAACAAATCTACTATATCGATAATTTTGATTTACATGTTGTCTATATACTCTATGGTACCTACGATTAACAAATATAATAATTGTTAGTTTTCAATGTGTGTTTATTCCAGTGGAAAAATGCAAAGGCTTGGTAATGTCTAACACAATAATATGCCCCTTTCAAAACGTACCACCCACGGTGGCCGCGTGGCTTAAGCGTTGGACTATCACGCCGTGGGTCCCAGGTTCGAATCCTGGGTCTGGCAAGTAGACATATTGTTTTTCAATTTGTGTGTGAGTCAGGGTATGGACCTAATAGGTTGAGCAAGTGGCTGACATCCATTTCTCGTAAAAAAACAAAATCTGTTAATACAAACCTCTACTCTGTGGAGACCCATATGATCCTATTAGGATCGGACATGGTCAAAAAAAAAAAAAACGTACACATATTATTAAAACATCACACATTATAATATGCTTTAGTGCAGGGATGGCGAACCTATGGCACGCGAGATGATTTTGCATGGCACGCGAATGTTTCATTTTGAAGAGAAAAGAAATTACTACCTTATATATTATATTTAAAAAGTGTTTTTTTATAAAAAAAAAAATACATATAAATATATAAGTAAGTACCCACTTACTTATATATAATATTAAAAACAATAAAGATGACATAGCCATGCGTATTTTCTTCGGTTTTTCATATTATGTTTACCAATCGATGCGCAAACGGAAACGAGGAAATTCATGCATAAATGACAAGACGAATTGTATAAAAAATAGCAGGAAAATCCTTTTTAAGAATAATCATTACGTTTAATGTGCATATACAATTGCATAGGTCGGTCCTTAGGATCGGATAATTAAAAATAAAAATATCCAATCAACAAATCTTATGAAAATAATTATCGGCAGTCATTCAAATATAATAACTGCTTGTTATTTTGCATCAAACATAATATCTAAAAATGGAAAACCGTGCAGTGATAGAGAATATAATATGAAAGAAGAGCGGTTTAAATGCTTCCACGATCTCTTTGAAAAATTTGAAAACGAGGAAAAAAATATTCGAAGAATAAAAGATATGCCTTCAGCTACAAATACGATGAAAGATAGAATATCAAGAACTCAATTGTAATTTTTTATAATAGAATTCTTAAAAACCATTTTTTTAGAAAAAAAATAAAAAAACTTTATTTTTCCGCCATGAAAAACTGCTTCGCAGCACTTGACAGTTAACAAATATTATTTGGGAAATTTTGGCATGCGTACGTAAAAAGGTTCGCTAACCCTGCCCTAGTGGCCAATAATTGTTATTATGCTAGGGTTCTACGTTAAATTAATTCCCCTAATTGCTTATGCTAGTTACCAATACTAATAATAATGCCAAAATCATTGTAATCATTAACAACTAGAAAGATCAAAACATATTTAAATTTGAATTATAATAACAATTGCAAATAAAATTATAAAAAGTTGAATAACATTAACAATTGCAAATAAATTATTTTCTATTGTTTGACGCACTAACTAATTTTACGGCCCCCACAATAAAAAATAAAATAAATTCTATTTTTATTTATATAAAATTTGATATTATTACAATTTCATTTCGTAAACAAGCAGCTTTTTTTAAAACTAAAAATATTATACTGACCTACACAAACATTGTGGTATGAAAATTTTAACAGTTAAGTAAAAGTTAAGTAAACAAAAAGTAAAAAAATAGTAAAATAATTGAAGCAAAATTATGACGCGCACGAGAAAACGGTTTGACGGTTTGTATGGAGATTAAAGGATTCGTGAAGAGTCATTATTTAAATCGCGGCGTCTGATTGGCCGGTTACGCAGAGGGTTTTACCAGAACAAATTTATTTTAAGAGCGGGTTTAGTCAGTCTCCTCGATATTTATTTAGATTTTTTGAAGAAACAGAGAGGAATTTAAAACTCTCATCTAGAACAGAAGATAGGTCTTACGAAAGAGTTCCTGCGTACGTTCATAACTATTTTTTTTGAAAAATCGCCCAGAGCGGGTTTTGTCACTCTACGCCTCATTTGTTAAATAACATTTTTAGTAAGCATAAGGTTGGTTAGATTAGAGACCGTTTAGATTTATATATATTGCAGTTATTTTTTATGATTTGGGCAATATTTCACAGTTAATTTGTAATATATTTTTTAAAGATTTTGTCATAATTTAATAAGTTTATGAATGGTTTGAACTCTGCTTCGAAGCACTCCTTTGGAATATTATTATTCTATCTGCATTGGTTAGTTAATGTTAATGGTTAAAAGTAAATGGCTCACCAAATCGCAGCTGCCCCGCACCACACCCAGTCTTAACCAGAAGTATCACGGTAGTTTACATTTTATGTGAAGCATCATTTTTATATGACTGGGAATGATTCAGGAGAAATAATCGAAGACTGATGTTGCCAATTTTTTTTTTTTTTTTTTTTTTTACATATCGTGGACATTACAAATTATAAGTTTAAGACGTTCACAACATTATATTTAGAAACAAATAAATATTATTAAAACAGTAAGTATTAGGTACATAAAAAGTTATTCAAAAGTAGAAATGTGTAAATACAAAAATATAAAGTATAGGTATAGGTACAAGGAAGTACACCGGATGAGTTAAGTAGGTCCTATTTTAAGAATTTATAAAACAACGTCCACCTATACTCATCCTCACATAGATGGAATATCAACATCCGAAGCAATTTGGTTGAACAGAGTTATTGCCCTCCCAATTGGCATCACCAATGGCAGGTTAGTTCTGCTTCTTGGGAGAACAAACAACTGATGCTCCTGATTTCTAAGATAATTATCAGGGACACTCATGTCAATACTACCAAGAATGGCAAAGTTCTCATTTACACCACGTATAAGTCGAAAAAAATACGTGACCAAATATTAATATCTTCTAGCACTTAAACTACAGTATGTAAGCATACCTAAGAGAAAGTCAGTTGGATAAAACCACGGATAGTATCCATATAACCTCAAATAAAGGAGTCTCAAAAATTTCTTTTGAACTCGCTCCACCATAAGGTCATATTTCAACTGATGCGGGGCCCAAACAATCGACCCAATCTCAAGCCGGCTTCTAACTAAGGAAGTATAAAGAGTTTTTAATAGTAACATCCGAAAAGACCCGGGAAGTACGCAAGACGAAGTCCAACATTTGTAGCGCCTTTTTACTAATGATAGATGAACTCACCCACGCACACTAAAGGTCTTCCCAAAATTCCGCGGCACACTACACGTAAAACAATGTACACACCAAAACATGGACCCCAGGCCAGAATCTTCGGCGCCCCTCCTACCTATCGCTAAGGTTAAAGACAGTGAGATACTTTAAAATAGTGTTTGTCAAATGATGTTCGAGGTAAAATTAATCGTATTGATTCTATGTTTAGAGATTTTTTGTATTTATTAATACATCCACTTGAATTATGGTAAGTTGTCAGGTTAACAATAATTATTTGTCGAGTATTGACACAATAATAATAAATTGTATCCCACAAAAATATTAATGCCAGCGAAGTAAAACAGCGCCGCACGCGACTTTTTTTGATATTAAATCAAATTTTAAGTAGTGTTTATCTTACTTATCTGCTTAACTTGCCACGCCGCCCCCCCCCCCCCCTGAGCTTGGGCCCTCAGGTTAGAGCCTCCCACCTTTCGGGGAAATGCACCAAAATTACATTACATACTTATTTGATAAATAATTAAATATACATAACACACGACGAAGAACCAAATGTGCATATTACCATGTATTTGTCTTATCAATAAAATAACTAATTAATATGATACCTGAGCTTGATTTAATGAACGTAAAAGTTTTTAGCCATACTTACTTAGTATGGTAGCCTTGTCGGAAATCCGAGGATATTCTTTATTAACCGAAATCCAGAAAATAGCCAATGGAACATCGGCGAAGTTTAGTTTAAGCGTCTCGTCGTTTCTCAATTCAACAAATTCCTCTCGGATTTATAGGGAAAGTGCTTCTATAAAATTTTCGGAATTGGTTGCAACAAAAATGGCGTTCGCGGCGATCAAGATATACGGTTAGATAGCCCAATAGCTGATTGAACAGAGCTGAGTAACGCTTCCCTTTCTGCACAAATTTTAGTTGATTGCACCTTATGAATATTTATCCGTTAAGCTCATATAAAGCTTGCCACGATGTCTAGTCAAGAATTGACTGGTGTAATGGTCCGGAATCAAAGCGTTTATCACCGATCGCCATTTGATATTTGGAGAAAAATATATATGTGTACCTGGCTTTGGTGGAGGCATCCTGATTTTCTGTTTTCGCCGCATTCAACGTAATGCTATGGATATTCCTTTTCCTCACGTACCTATAGTTTTTCACCTTCAAAACTAGCGTCACACGAGCACTAAATTGAATTTACCCAATTATTTATTCTTGAATGCGAAATCGTAAAGATGATTTCCGAGAATGTATAAATATCATTTTACACGCATCAATAATTATTGAGAAAATATAGCGATCTAATTAGCATTTATTTATTACAATCCAACGACAAGTCATTTAGAATCGCTAATTGGATTCCAGCTGACAAAACATGAGTAAAGTATTAATTGTAGACACGTCGTATATTATATAATGACTGCTAAATCTTTGTAAATATGATTAATATTCGACAATTTTACTCGCTTATTAGCTTTTAAGACTCACCTACATATATATCTCCAAAACATAATATATTATGTCGTAATGAAGCCTCAGTTAAATATTATTTAAATATTTTCTTGGTATCTATACTAATTGGGGAAAGTTTGAATTAGTTATTATAAAATGTATCCAGATATCGACCATAGAAACTTGAATGTTAAAGGAATAGACCTTCCATAATAATAGTAATTTTGTAAACACTACGCAGGTAATATAAAAATTCTATAAAGTATTGAAATACGTTTTAACCATGATCAATATTTTGACTATTCGACTGAACTTGTAACACAATATTTATCGCAGCAACTTAAATACTAAGCGATTATTTAACGTTTAATTTGTTTCGTATAAATAATTGAGAATCATATTATTTCAAGAGAACTATTAAAACACTGAAAATAATAATAGGCATAAGCACGCATTTTTTATTATACTAAAACAATTGTAATAATTTATTACCTATCAGTGTCTCTCAAGCATTATCCCCGCGGACCCACTCTGAGTCTAATATTTTTCTGTGCCCCCCTAACCATTATAATTACTCAGGGAAAATAATATAATAATTAATATAAGTTTTAAAAGCTTCCCAGTTTTTTTTAAATTAAAAATGGATTTTTATTTAAAATAATTTAAATATTGTTCTAATGAAATACGTAATTAGATATTTGTTTTTGTAATTAACCACATTTATATTTTATTCACTTTGTGTGATCCTCGTGACCGACATAAACCAGGAATTGTATGTTTACTTAATATGTTAGTAACATAAGACCACCATTACATAGTCATGTCAAGTTGGTTATCAGCGTTTGATTTTATATATCCAGGATATTTCCCAATCCAGTAAATCCAGATTTAATGGAATAATATAATATAGGAAATACAATAAACTATAAATTAAGACCCTCTCCCAGAGTTGTGGTAACGTACTTGCCATTTCACTACTTATACAGAAGTTATCATTATTTTATTAATATCTAATACTGTCCGGGTCAATGATGGAAATTGCGTTAAGGCTATACCTCAGTTGAAGCATGGTCAAAAAAGATCGTGGCTAGGCGATGCGCGGATTGCGGGTCGCGGGTGCAAATGACGCATGCCGAACGAAATAAAATTTGTCATATAAATCAAACATGCGTTCATTTAATGTTCTTTTTATTGTTCTATTAATAAAAATAATAATATATTCATTGATTTTTTTTCTTTTTAAAGTAAATGGGTAACGTTTTTAGTCATATTTACACGATTTAAGAATTAATACCCCCGTCGCCATCACGAAACAAATTGACGTATTCACACCTCGACGTTCGGTCTCCGAGTGCCAGCGAGTCCAAAATTTCGTCGCGCCTATAGTTGAAAATTATTTACTGTTTCACTGAAGTATCGCCTTAAGACGTGGAATAATAATTTTGAAAAATTCGAGCATTCCTAGAAGAGTGAAAATTGTTTATCTACTACACAATATGAAATCATAATTTTTATTTTTATCTAACTCAAGCTATTGTATCCAGGGCCGTATCAAAGATGGTTGCCGCCCGGCTGTCAACCCAAAATAAATTGCCGGTTCCACAAAATATAAAAAACATATTTTAAATAGAAATTTACAAGATATGGAAAAAGTTAAAATCATTAATTTATTCTCATCAAAATATTTATCACATATTATAGCTTAATGACACGATTAATATCCTGGATATGAACAATTATATTTTGCTGTAATATTTTATGCCGATTATCATAGGATACTGAATCATTCCTAATGACTTCGATAGAATGCTTTTCAATATAAGTATGCTGATACATTTGTGAAGCATGTCATTAGTCATAGATCAGAGATTTTTAACTCATATTATACATTATGTATGTAAATATATCATGCGTCAATTCCTTAAGGGATGCGCCACGTAGGTCAAAATTGAGATTTTATGGTGTTTTCAGAGCATAAGCCTGGACATTCCTTAAACGTTGTAGATTATAAATATAATTTTGTATCGTAGATATTTCACTATATAATGTTAACATTAATTTAACTAATGGTTATATAAATGCGATTAAAAATTAACAAATCTAAAAAATCTTAACACCACTTCACATAGGATGTACTGAAATATGACTATATTCTAAAACATTTGATCGAGAGGTTTTAAAAAACTCTATTTTATGTAATAAAAATACTTTATGCAGTCATCAAATGTTTAAAATAAATATAAAGGATAATAAGGCTTCAAAATAATAAACTTAAATAGATTATCTAAAACGTTTAAGGAATGTTCAGGCTAATGCTTCGAAAATACCATAAAATCTCCATTTTCACCTAATATGTTGGGCATGTAGGCCGTTATTATTGAAGTTAAAGATTTTAATAACCTGATGCCACTGTCGGGCTAATGTGATAGACTTATAGGGTATAATATGATATTAATATATAATATTATTATGTCAACATTTAATTAAACTTGAATACGCCCAAAGCTTGCTTTGAGTTCTATGTTACGTACTGTAGATTGCAGTGATACCAAAGAAGACAACTTTACTAGACTATATTGATGGAATGTTTGAAAAATAAAATACTTTTAGATTTTCAGATGAATCTTACTAAAAGACGTATGAGTAAAACCTAATAATTTATTTATGCTAATTTAATCTTATCATCCATTATGATATGCAGTTCGTGCAGATTTGAGTTACGTTTCGACAGTATGACTTGGAACATGGGATCGATGTTAGGTGTGTGATCAGTGAAACACGTGCAAATACTTATCCAATCTAATATCCAATATTATCGGGGTTGATTATTTGTATAATATTATGCGCGTGACTTTTGTAATATGCGTGCAATATTACAAAAATTAACATTATTAAAATAATAATTCACACAGTTTTTACTCGTGTTTTAAAACACATCGAATTAAGTTTAACGTCACTTTATAAACTCGAACAGTTTGTTTGAATGGAGCGTCTACTGAGAATTATTAATCTGTGGTGATTTGGAAAACGTTACATTGAGTTGTAAATAGTTGGTCGATCGATAATGATGGCCTCTAGTGATTTTCTCAAAACAGGAGGATATTCGCAAAATTGGCACCTTTTTCACTACTTTTCTCTAATTCTTTTCCACATATCAATCAAAATACGAGTAGTAAGAATGGAGGAGCGCCATTATTTATGGCTAGATTCGTTATGCATATATCTAATAACCACGGTGGCCGCATGGCTTAAGCGTTGGACTATAACGCCGTGGATCCCAGGTTCGAATCCTGGGTCTGCCAAGTACACATATTGTTTTTCAATTTGTGTGTGAGTCAGGGTATGGACCTACTAGGTTGAGTAAGTGGCTGACATCCATTTCTCGTAAAAAACAAAATCTGTTAATACAAACCTTCTACTCTGTGGAGGCCCATATGATCCTATTAGGATCGAACATGGTCGAAAAATAAATAAATAAAAAAACGTTCCATTTATTTGACGACATTTTTTTGTTTGTAAACAGTAATATTACCCCATATGAAAAAAATAATAACCAGAGGCGTAGGAAGGTTATTCAGTACAGCGGTTCCCAACTGGTGGTCCTTGAGAGAATTTTGGTGGTCCGCAGAGTAATTTGAATATATTTGCAATTTTCGTATTTATTAAAAAGTTTCAGTATATTCTTATAATATTTTTTTTTTTTTTGCAACTTTGGCCTTATTACGTCGTCAGATTATTATTTGTAATTCTTGTAATTCCAACACCACCTGACTAATTCTTCAGTCGGCTTGAAATACAAACGACTCACCGTATTGCAGTAACGTCATTGGAACCAAGAATCCAACAGATTGTTTCAAACAAGCAGGAACAAGGGTCACACTGATTATCTTTCTATCACTACCTGTAATTAATCTTTTATGCACGACTTTGTCGACGTAGAATTAATATTATTTTATAATTGTATTCATTCTTTTTTAATAAAATGAATTTTTTTAATGTATTTTTTCAATATCTGTGTTTTAATAAGTTTATTTATTATAATTCTTGTATCATTATATTGAAATATCAAATTTTTAACAAGTGTGGAAAAAATACGTGGTAATAGTCCGTGGGATTCATGATTTTGAGTTTAGTGCTCCGCGAGGTCCAAAAGTTGGTTACATGTAAGTTATACGTATGCAGTTATTCGTGGGACACTTATTCGTGCGCCGCAGTACGTGAAACATGAGTTCGTGCAACATTTAATCAAATGACGAGTTCTTCGTTGAACATTTCACCGTGGAATACATTTCACCGTGGAATGCGTATTCTACAACACGTGGCGCTAGTTTGCTGTTCCAATTAGATTCAATACGAATTTTATGAGATGTCTTTATTGCTTTTAAATAATTTAATGTTGAAACTAAATACATAATATACCTATATGATGTGATTATATAATCTACTTACCTACCTATTTTATAATGTGTGTTCCTTGTATTACGATGGTTTTATTACGTATTTTAAGTGTTTTATTTAGACATTAATATTGTAAGTTACCGAAATAGCAATATTTTGTTAAATATTATAAATAAATAATACTATATTTATAATTCCCTGTGTAATATATTAATAATAGCTAGTATTAGTATATTAGTAAGTAATATTGCACTTTAATGGTATAAATTATCAACAGCTACTGGTAGAAATTGGTAAATTATTATATTAGAATATTATGGTTTCAAATGTTTTATTCAGATTCTTATAATCTTACCAAAACATTTGAATACAAAAATTATGTGAAAAATGTTCTCTTATTGCATTAATATGTATATTTATATTTGTATTATAAAACCAGATCAAATGTTTCTTATACACATCAATTTTGCGTGTGGACAATGGACTAGTTGATTTGAAACCTTTCGTAAGTAGGCATTATTGAAAATACAAAGATGGCAATAACTACCTACTTTAACTTTTACTATAGATAAATGCTTTTATTTAATTCATTTAGGATATTAATGATTTTTATAGACTTGACTTGAGATAATCCTCGGTTTCGGGGCACCCAAGCTATTCCCACATCCCCTTCATCTGAATTAATTATCTGTTCTGTAGGATTGTATGATTCTACGTGGTGATGTTGATTTTTTCCGGGTTCTTGAGGAGGACCAGGAGAGGCTGTATGCCTCCAAGGTCAAGTGTTGTTGGTTATGGCTGCTTCTACGTGGTGATGTTATATGGTCCTTCTTGAAGAGGGCCAGAGGTTGCTCGCGTCCAAGATCAGTGTTGTTTTCAATTGAAGTTAATTTAATTTAGTTTCAGCACTTCGTCGCTATAGGATTTGTTTCCCGAATAGACCAAATGTCAATTTTACAGGAGACGAAAAACAAATTTCATTGTCGTATATTTTAATATCAGTAGATGTATCAATCATTCTTTCGATACTGTATGATTGCAAAATTATCTAAGAATAGATTCCAAGAGTAATATACTGGTATAAATCATTAAATGCACAGAAAATGCGTTTTATTTACAAGTATTCACTGTGGATATTCGGGAAATTTTTAGCGCTCTCTCAGAATAATGGATATTCGGGACAAATCATGGACGTTCGGGATTTAAAACCGTAGCGTATTGCTGCACGGCCCACAGATTACTGAGTGGTCAAAAAGTACGCGCCTCAAATGTTATATTTATATACACGATAATTGTTAATAATTACCTCTACTATTTAAATACTTAATGATCATAATTACCCAAGTTCGTATGTAATAATAACATGCGGTAATCGCTTTTTCGGTTTTTTTTCGGATTAAGTAATAAAATAGTTTTTAAGTAATTAACTATTTTTTTATTGAACGAATAATTCACAAGATTTAAGAATGTACCATTCTAATAATTAAACATACTTACATAATTTTTTTAAATAACTTCTGAGAAAATATATTATAAGGTATCTACTACTTTAATTATTAACCGCCGTCACGGTCATTTCTCCAATATTTTATGATGGTACTTACTCGTACTTGCTAACAATTTTATATTAATACTTTTTCCAAAAAAAAAAAAATCTATTTATATATATCTGTATATTATTATATCTATATATTTCTATAATTGACAATTAAACTTATTACAAACCACCAAATAAATATTATATATTTACTATTGTAAGGAATAACAACACAAAATAATAGCATGTATCAATTAATTACCATTAGCTGCTAATATTAGGTAGGTACCAATATCCTTAGTATATAATATCCACCAAATAAATAGTTACTAACATACATATTAAATTAAATTAACTATCAGCGCATTCAAAAATAAATAATAGCATCGCCTTTATTTTCATAGAAATACCTAGATTAAAAGTAAAATAAAGACAAACAATGTTTGATTAATAATAATTTGAAATAATAATTATTTTTTACGTCATAGTAGTTGCCGGGTCATACTGTAGAATTCATATAACCGTTGGGATTTTGTGTCATTTATCAAAACAAAATGCAGTTATTTAGGTTAAAATAGTCACTTCCACAACTCTACTGTAAGTTCAGGGCGAACTGGTGATGTATCAGCTATGAATGATCTCTTCAAATTTGATGAATTCACTATTAAAACAATAGTAACGTTAAAAACAATATCAATAAGACGAAATTTGAAAGAAGTCTCCGGACGGCCGAAACATATGAAAGTGGGCGTGATTGTTTTAGAGATAGACAGCGTGAATGTGGGAGCGAGATGCACGGCGTGAGCGCGGTTTGATTGGCTAAAGTCATATTCGGGAAATAAACACTCAGCCAGAGATATATTTCGACCAAAATTAACTTGGATATTCAGGTACGAATAGTTGGATATTCGGGAGAACACCACGGAGTAATTGTAACTTAACATGGCGTATTCGGGTTTTTTAAAAAAATATCTCTGTTCCTAGATAAAAATATATCGTTTTTATATATGATTTCGGTAGAGTTCGATAAAAGAAATTGAACTGCATTAAAATGTCGATTTCGACAAAAATGGATATTCGGGAAACAAATCCTATAGCGACGACTTGCGATCTCGACATCGACAATCCATTCGGCCACCGCTACGCTCGTTTCTTTCTTCTTTGCATCGCGTCCTCTTCTGTATCGGTCGACCATCTTCTTCTCTCTTCGTTCTTTTGGTTGCAAGTGTAGATCCGGATCAGCGTCTATTTCTGGATCCGAATCTGGATTGGTAGGTATGTCGTTTATTTCCATGGTCAGTTGTGGTATGGGTGGAGATCGTGAGCTTCGTTGTGGATTTTCTTATCGTCGGCGGTGGTGGTTTCTTTTTCTGGGCTTTCTTTTCGACCCCTGTCGTGGGGTGTCATCTTGTTCAGGTTCTGGTTCTGGTTCAGAGGGACTGTCGTGTTCTGTGTTTGTCTGGGTGGTATGGCTGTCCTGTTCGGTTGTCCTGTGTTTGAATGCTTTGGATGTTTTCCTTTGGATGTGCCTTATGCTTTGTTGCATTTGTGGTGATTGGATTGTGCTCTTTTTGATTCCCATAATTTCGAAAAGTTCGTCTGTCGCTATTGGCATGCCCTTTTTAATGTGCTCGTTGATATAGAGCGATGCTTTGCATAGTCCCTCGATGTATTTTTTGGCAGCGGTGTCGGTTTTTGAGATGTCGAATCTTGACATTAGTCTTGCCCCACAGTCTGGGCTTTTCATGTCTGCTGAGATACTGTCATCTGTTTCCGGGGATGATTGAAGGTTTCCGGTAGGTGACTTATATGGAGAGCTTGTATGAGTGAATAAGCTCTCGTCGCCTTCGCTGCTTAGGTCAGCCTCCGGGATATCTCTGGCTGTTTCCGGTGTTTCCGTTTTGGTTTCCGGTGTCCGGTCGGCATTGCGTCGTTGTGTGGGTGAGGGTGGCACTGGCGATGGTGGCACAGTCGTGGGATCGTCTGTGTTGGGCTTGTTGTTAGTGTCTTAGATGGTTGAGAGCTGAAGTGATGTGGTCTTGAGACTGTCAGGCGGAAGATCATCCGTCTGTGTTTCGTTGTCGGCGGTCAGTGGGGATGTAGGAGTCGTCAGGATGTTGGTGTCCTGTCGTCGCTATAGGATTGGTTTCCCGAATATCCGTTTTTGTCGAAATCGACCTTTTAATGCAGAATGTTTTTTTTGTATCTAATTGAAATAGAACTATCCCTTTCTTTAAATTACTTTGTAATGGTAATGAATACATCGTTCATATACTGTAAAAATAACAATTTAAATATCTCCATGTATTTAAATATAGGATTATGAAATTTGTTTTTCGTCTCCTGAACATTTGGTCTATTCGGGAAACCAATCCTACAGCGACGCTGTGTTTCCTTGTGCTCGCTGGCCTTGTGTGGTCTGGTTCGTGAGTGAGTGTCCAAGAAGACTGGGGTGCTCCGTATGTGGTCCTGTCCGTGATTGTGATTTCGCGTCGGGATCTCTGCGTGTGTGTTGTAGCTTCTTCTCGGCAGTTCTACCTTGATCCTGCGGTGAAGTGTGTGATGTAGGTTGTGTATTAGCCTCCCTCTGTCGTTGTCTAGGAGGCTGACCAGGACAAGAGGCATCGGATGCTGGCTCCTGCCCCGGGTCATCCTCCTGACGTTGATGATCGGGAAGCCTCTGCGGAGGAGGTCGTTGGTGATATCCTCCGTGTGTACGCCGATCGAGAGGCCCCTGATAACGACCGACATCCGGTCGCTTCCTTGTCTTGTGTGTATGGCGGGATCTGCCTCCTTGATCGGTGGGTGTGATGGAGATCTGTAGTTGCGGGATGGTGGTCTGTATTGGTGCGTCCTGCTCTTGTTGGTCCATGTGTGTGATGATATGGCGCTGGCGTTGTTTGTCCTCCAGGTGTGAGGTGGGGCGGGCGACGCGGCGTGGATATTTGCCGCGGCTTCGTCTTGATACGCCGTCAAGAGCAGGAAGTGTAGTGTCATGAAGTCGCGTAGTCTGGTAGGTTTGTATGCGGCGAGTTTGTTGATCTCGCTAGAGATTTGCTCCATTGTGAAGTCGGTGGATGGTCGTCTATGCATTTGCGCTGCTGGTAGCAGGTAGGTATTAATCGGTAGGCCTGTGGATGACTCGCTGTTGGTAGCGGGTAGGTATCTTGGCTGGTCTGGTCTGGTCACTTGCGGCGGTGAAAGTAGGTAATAATTTTCTTGTCGGCTGCTTTCTATGCGGTATCTTGTTGTGTGTGAAGGTCTCGGCTGTAGGCAGGTATCGGAGCGCAGGACGGGACGTCTGCTCGCGACGGGTGCTAGACCGCAAGTGCGGATTTTTATAGATAAGTACGTAGTAGCGTAAAGACCCAATGGGTTGGGCGAATGGCTAACAAGTGACAACATTATTTGTAAAAAGTTTATTTATTAATATAATTTCCATTCAATGGAGCCCAATATTGTGCTTTGGAGCAAAAATGTTAATTATTTACCTAGTTCCAGTACAAACGATTGCTTAAGGGGGGACATGCTCGTCGAAGGTCAAAATTGAGTTTTTATTGTATTTTCAAACCATGATCCTGGACACTCCTTAAACGTTATAGATAATCTATTTATAAAATTTTGAAGCCTTATTATCCTTTATAGTTATTTTAAACATTTAATGACTGCATAAAGTATTTTAGTTACATAAAATAGTATTCTTTTAAACCTCTCGCTCTAATGTTTCAGAATATAGTCATATTTCGGTACATAACTGTGCAGTGGTGTTAAGATTTTTTGCATTTATTAATTTTTAAACGCATTTATAAAACCATTAGTATAATTTATTACGAGATAATTTTTGTAAAATATTCACGATAAAAAATTATATTGATAATCTCTGTGATCCCAAATTTGACAAGAATTAGGCATTTTATTATTCAAAAAATCGGCAAGATTAACACATTTGAAGATGTCTCTAAAGATACTTATTATAAGCTATGTTTTTGAACATTCAAGTGTGATAAACATCTTATGAATAATGATTGCTTTATAATAATTATTGACCTAAAAATAAGGTAGTGTTTTTTTAAAATAAGCCATTTCTTTTGTCATTCCCCAGTGGTTAAGCTACAACATACGGCCGTAGCCATAAATTGACAAACTATAATTAAAATAGGGAGTAAAATTATGTTAACGCGCGTGTTTGAACATGTACCTAACCGATTTTTTTTAAATTTTTTTTTAAACGGTACATGTTCAAACACGCACGTCAATATCATTTTACTCCCTACTTCAATTATAGGTTGTCAATTTATGGCTACGGCCGTATGTTGTAGCTTTACTACTGGGGAATGACAAAAGAAATGGCGTATTTTAAAAAAACACTACCTTATTCTTAGGTCAATAATTATTATAAAGCAATCATTATTCATAAGATGTTTATCACACTTGAATGTTCAAAGACATAGCTTATAATAAGTATCTTTAGAAATATCTTCAAATGTGTTAATCTTGCCGATTTTTTGAATAATAAAATGCCTAATTCTTGTCAAATTTGGGATCACAGAGATTATCAATATAATTTTTCATCGTGAATATTTTACAAAAATTATCTCGTAATAAATTATACTAATGGTTTTATTAATGCGTTTAAAAATTAATAAATGCAAAAAATCTTAACACCACTGCACAGTTATGTACCGAAATATGACTATATTCTGAAACATTAGAGCGAGAGGTTTAAAAGAATACTATTTTATGTAATAAAAATACTTTATGCAGTCATTAAATGTTTAAAATAACTATAAAGGATAATAAGGCTTCAAAATTATATAAATAGATTATCTACAACGTTTAAGGAGTGTCCAGGATCATGGTTTGAAAATACAATAAAAACTCAATTTTGACCTTCGACGAGCATGTACCCCCTTAATACCGTTCAGACTTGTTAATTGATAATTTTAACAATAATGATGCACAATATATGTTTTTGTTGTTTTTAATACATGTAGTTATATAATTTGGACAAGACTAAAAAATAAAGCAATTTTTGAAAATTTTTAAGAACTTTTCAACACTTAACTTAGTAGGTACATATTAGACAATTTTGACATAGGCACTTCTTTTACATAGATCCAGATTTATAATTAATTGTGTAATATATTGGAATCATGTAAGTATAGATAATTGATGATTTTTATTAGTAATAATATGTAGTGCCAGCTATTTATTGGTGGGAATTAGGAAAACATTATATTAGGTAGGTATATCTGTAAGTCATAGTAGTAGTAGTAGTATAGTCAACAACCACGTGATAAAGTTATTTCATTTGATTATTTTCAATGTTTACATTATGTATCATAATATGCATTAAAGTTTCTAACATAAACGAAACGCGCATTCAATATTGGCAATATTCGAAGACACTAAACGGGCTTAGTATTTCTTGCGTTGCTGGCTTCAAATTCTTGGTCGATGGTGACTGGCTTTCGCATATCTTATTACTCAGTTCTGTGGTATGACCTATAGATATTTAAAATGCACTATTATGCAACTGTAACAAAATTAACCTATAACGTAAGTGTATTAAACATTACATATTATTATTTATAAATCATGTATGTGTGAATACTTAGTAAACAGAATACAGTAGGTACCTAGCTAAATAATTAACATTTTTATAGTTTTAATTTCGGTTAACCTACAATATTAGTGCATGGGACATAGTGCATGGGACAGTTACACAAAATTGCGCCACCTACCTAAACATACTGAGTCGACGCGTGGTGAGCTGATGGCCGAGTGGCTTAAATGCCGGCCTATAGAGTCGAGGGTCCCAGGTTCGAATCCTGGGTCTGGCTAGTACACATATTGTTTTTCAATTTGTGTAAGAGTCAGAGTATGGACCTAATAGGTTGAGCAAGTGGCTGACATCCATTTCTCGTAAAAAAAAACAAAAATCTGTCAATACAAACCTCCACTCTGTGGAGGCCCATATGATCCTATTAGGATCGGACATGGTCGAAAGAAAAGAAAGAGCTACTATCAAGAGGTTTAATAATAAGCTATTAAATACCTAAAATGTTTAAAAAAAATTAGACCATTTAAAACTGAAAGATTTTTATGATATCAGATAATGAAATCACACAATTCTTCAATCAAACTTGCTGATAAATGTATAGCATAGAATTTTCAACATAAAGTGTAATAAATAATGAGGCAAAAATAAATGCTTAACAAGCATTAATCGATAAATATTTTATATTATCACTTATGGAGTTACAGAAGTGGGACCGTGAGTAAAAACTACTAAACTGTAAATTTACAATATACTTACATCAATATTACTCATTTGTATAAAATACTGTTCTTAATAAATTAATTTAGATTTTTTTCCAAAAAGACATTTATCGTTTAGTATGCCACTCATTATTAACAATGTTTTTAAAGTTTTTTTGGCACGGACTCGTAAAAAGGTTCACCACCTCTGGTCTACTCGAAAGGTTATAAATATTTTTATATGGATAGATAGAGAATAAATATTATTTGGTGTCTTCAAAAATATATTATCAATACACATGTAGTCTCTTTTATTCGATTTTATTGATATGAGGATTTATTAAAACGACAATTTCTACAGTAATATTATCATACTCGTACTTTATTAATTGAGAGATCTGAAATATTATGGCGTCTTGCACAATGGTTAATGGTTATTTTAGTTAGTGTAATATTGTTTTGCTTTTTAAATTACGTCCATGTTCTATGTGACTAGTTGTCAAAACTAAGTTTACTAACATTTTTAAATGTGATACGATATTTTAGTTTGGTATTATTTATTTAGTTTTGTGAAAACTATTTTCAAAATAATATAATATTTTTTGTTAACGTGAATTTTAATTAACGCGTTGTCGGATTAATTCACTTCCTTTAAATTTAATAATACGGACTACATGGGGAACTCAAAGAGTTCTAAAGCAGAATTCTTAAATTCTTTTGTTAATATGAAATTATAGAACTTTTCATACTTGTCTTATATCTAATTACTGATAAATGAAAAATAGTGAAATTTCAAGATAAAGTAGGTATATTAACCAAACAAAATTGATAAACAATGAAAAAAACAAGAATACATTGGAATAATAGGTATAATAAAAAGTAAAAACATATTATTTTTTCATTAAACATACTTTTTATCTTTTATCGTCGGTATCGTAGGTAAATAAGAAAAAAATATTGTTTTCCCATAATTTAGTTATTTCATGGTAAAATTTCCCATTCGTTATTTCTGTTTTCATTTCATTATGGAGAAGTTGGAATCCTCGGAATGGGGGGAGTTCACCTTTATTAGCTGTATGCCAATATTAAACCCCTCTTCTCTAGATATTGATTTCACTAAACACGATTACCGTGTCAGCTGTGATGGATGAAAATTAAGAATTCGTGGTATTTTTGTAAATTTAACCGACATATAATATTATATTTGTAAAAATATTGTGAGTAAGTAATTATAGTAGGTACCTACGTACCTTGTTTTTTTGCATTCTATAAAATAATATTTAATGGCTACATAAAATATATTAGTAGGGCGGCTCTCGTGGTGAAGTTGGTAAGGCGCTCGCCTTCCACCCGAGAGTTCCTGGGTGCGATTCCCGGTCGTGACAAAAACATTTATGTGTTTTTCTCAAAGCCTGAGTGTTTGTGATTGTTCAAAATTACTAACAACAACCACCTTGTACGAAAAAGCAAGGACATGGTTATTAATAATTCTAAAAAAAAAAAACCATAAAAGAGCATTATTGTAAATATCGTCTTGTCAAAATTAATAAAGCCATATTTTTATATCTAATCATTATTCTGATCTAATTGTTATTTTGTCAACACGCGCATTATAAGTGTGTTTAATTTAATTTTACATTATAATATAATAAAATATACCTATAAGTACGGTATTTTTTTCACAGATATTTTTTTTTTTACTAACTGCACAATATGGTGTTACGTCGTATGGAGAATTTGTTTTCTACGAATATTTTGACACATACAAGACCTCTTAAAAGTTGCATAGGTATTGCCGTATATACCGTTTGATGAGTAGTTTAAGATTGTATAGTTATTTAGTTTATGATTTGAATAGAAAGTTTAGACCACTACTGGGCCAAAAAGATTTGAACGTTAACATGTTGTATTATGAATTCAATAACAGCAGCGGGGCAATTAGTGACGTAGAGACCTGACGCACTGACTGATTTTGAGCCTATGATAAAAAAAATGACAATCGAATTTCAATTTCTCAAATAAATCAATGCATTTGAACGGTTTATCATTTTTATTATGTAAATTTTATATTATTTCAATTATACAACCATGGTATAAATGCATTTAATTAACATACAAATTCCACTACACATACAGCAGTATAACTACAAATTTAGCAACTATTTAGTTTCATAAATTTCTTGAATTTATGCTAAAACACAAATAGAGCGTATGAAGGTGAACTTCAATAAAATAATTTAGACAACTACCTTAAGGCCATGCATTAGTTGAGGCACGGTCTAAAAAGATCGTCGCTAGGCGATGCGCGGATTGCGGGTGGCGGGTGAAAATGACGCCTGTCAAACGAAATATTAATTGTCATATAAATCCAACATACGTCCATTTTATGTTCTGTTTATTGTTCTATTAGTAACAATAATAATATATTCATTGACATGTTTTCTTTTTAAAGTAAATGAGTAACGTTTTTAGTCATCTTTACACGATTTTAGAATTAATTGACCCGTCGCCATCACGCAGCAAAGTGACGTGTTCCTGGGTCAACTTTCTCTCAGTGAATGGCAGCGAGTCCAAAATTTCGTCGCCCGTACAGTTGAAAATTATTTGGCGTTTCACTGATGCGTCACCTTAATGTGTTGTCTCTCAGCAACACGTGATCTTTCTACTCATACTGCCATTATTTTTTTTATATCGCCATGACAAATACCTACGCATCTTTTCAAATTTTGGTACAATTTAATAATTTTCTTTTAGGCTCTCGTTAAAAATTCTGACGAATCAGTTGCATCATTTGCGTCAAAAAAAGTCTCTGCTGAATAAAATACACTGCTTTATAAACCAGATAATATATTTTGGTTTGACAAAAAAAATGAATGAAACAAAGAAAAAACATTGTTGCGTTCAAAGCTTATTGTAACTTAGCATATTATTATGTGCAGCGTTGCCAACTTTGTATTTTTATTGCTAGATCTAAAAAAATTTAATATAATATTAGCTTATAAAAAGTATCTTGTATAATATGGCGTGAAATCTGCCCTTTTTCGACAACACAGAACAGAAATTTCTTACAAAAAAATAGAATTTAACACCAATTTGAATCAATGTAAATCTACGTGCTTGCCTCTTGTACCTTTTTATAATAATATCTTACCAATAATTTTATTTGTGACTAAATTACGTATTATTTTTCGATTGTATGTATGACTTGGGTATGCAGGCGGGCACAGAGACAAAACTTTTGGTGGGAGGGACTATGTTCAAAAATATCCATGGTAATTTTTATTGGGCCGGTTTAACAAAATCCAGTAGCTGCTACTGTCTTCCATATTTATCCAGTCGCCAGATATATTTCTGATACCCAGACATAACAATCTTTTTTGAAGTTTTTTTTGTTTTGTGAGCATATTAATTTTTTCAAAACAATGAATATGTAATTTAATTATACAAAACAGCATTAACAATATCTGGTTATAGAAATAGTAACTCTGCACGGTCTATAATATATCTAATTAAATGATATTCATTATCATTTATCAGTAAAGCCTTGTCGGTGACAATGTATCCTGAACAACAATTAATCTTATATGTTACATCTCATGCAATATCCAGATACATATTATAACAGGAAGTATTGATCCTATATCGTGAAAATCTTCTTTGTGAATGTCAATTTATTGCTGATACTGCTGTATGTTCCACTGTAGATATCAATGGGTCAGTTCCCACAGAAAAATATTAATATTGCCTTCCAAGTTTCTATATAAACTGGAGGTCAACGTTAATGGAAGTAAATTTTTAATTCGTAATTTATTCTCACATTCAAAAACTTGCCTAATTGAAATATTGAGAGCCAGCCATAGTTCTATACTTTATACAAAAAATTGACGTCACCCACTTGCTTAACCTTTAGGCCCATATTCTAACTCCAAACAGACATTGAAAAATAATATTTATATTTTCCAGACCCATGATTCGAACCTGGGTCCGGCAAACCATACATTATAATGATTTAGCGTCTAATAATTCTTCAACGTTTAGTAGTAAAGGCTTAAGTCAGCTTTCTTCAATTTTGCCCATGACCTATGGCTATGGTACAGTTGCGCTTTTTTTATCTTTCACTCTTTAAGACATGCGTCGATTACAAATCAAGTGTCCAGACGTGGTATTTAAGGCTTAAATCAGATTTAACAAATTATGATTTGTGTTATTAATGTGAAGCCTTTACTTAGCCGTTTTTAAAGAGGCTTTATTTCATTAAATAAATGACACCATTTTAAATAGTCAAAAATGTACTAATACAAATAATGCAAAAAACCTAATTATAAAAATAAACAAAATTTTACTAATTATATTATGTATTCATTTTTTAAATTAATTTGTTTTTCATGCGATGGATGTGCTTGTTTATTAGCACAAAATGCTCTTTTTCTACTAAACGGGATCGATTTTTGGATTTCATTGCAGCTAATGCAGAAAATCCCGTTGCGCATATATATGATGTTACGAATGGTGGCA
The DNA here is from genome assembly GCF_057557595.1 of Rhyacophila brunnea. Classification (NCBI taxonomy): domain Eukaryota; kingdom Metazoa; phylum Arthropoda; class Insecta; order Trichoptera; family Rhyacophilidae; genus Rhyacophila; species Rhyacophila brunnea. The sequence goes on from NW_028233361.1 coordinate 1,893,715, forward strand.
GTACTTTATTTACAACTTGCATTGCTTTTCTTGACAAAGTATTATTTATTAATGTTCACTTTGATTCAACCAAAATTTACCTAGGGTTTTTGTTTCAATGCATTATCGCACGATAATTCTTTAAATTTTTCCCTTTCATTAGTACTCAATCCAAATCCATCATCATTCATTGACAAATTTAATGGATTGTATATCCACGCTAACTTTGTAAAATCGAGATCTTTTAAAAAAATAATGTGAAAAGTGAATTAGCAAACTATTCAAGTGCTCAGTGAATAGATTTTTGTTTGCTTCAATATATCTGGCGCAGAAATAATTGAAGTGGAAACATGACGAACTTATTTTTTTGTAATTTTGATTTCCAACGCTCCATTTTTTTATAAATGAATTCACTTTGTCTTTTTAAATGAGTGAAAGCATCAGTGGTCCTTGCTTTGATTTATTCACCCATTTTGTTTAAAAGTTCAACCAAATAGACAAGTTTAGCAACAAAGTTATCGTTTCTAAACAAATTTCCCTCAAATTTCAATATTATGGTTTGACCGTTTTATATCACTTTTTCACGAGATAGCCAGCGCGCTTCACAATAGTGTAGAAGTGAGGTATAATAAAATAAGTCTCCATATTATTATCTTCAGACAGGTTTGCAAACAACCTTATATAGGACTGTTTTTTTATCTAGTTTATAACTAGCGGCCGTTTTATAAACTATGCGTTTGCAAACTGCAAACCTGTGGCTACATTTGTGTTAAACTTTTAAAGGTCGGTAAGTTATGTGCAGATTTTAAAATAAAATATTTTCAATAATTAAAAATATTAGTAAATTATTTCCAAGTAGTATTTATATTAGGTATACTGAAAATATATAAATAACCAATATGTCGCGGCTGCCTGGAAAAACCTCTTATTAGAGAAGCATTGGCCATGCATGCAATTTATTAGTGTTCAATATTTGTATTTATTTTATATAGTTAACTTAACAAAATTAACGCACCCACAACACAAAATTAAAATGTATTAACAATATTACTATCTATAATATTATATAACAGACACACTCATGTTATTATTGTATCTTTTCTTTAAAAAAAAAAATTTTCCATCTGGCGAAAGTTAAATGCCTTAGTAGGAGATGCACAAGTAAACGTGATTACCTTGCAGATTTACGAAAAAAATCGAAATTGAAAATATCTTTCTCATGACTTTTTCTTATTGCTTGGTTTATTAGATAATCTTGAGAAAGACATGTCTTCATAATATGTGGACTCGGTGCTCGTGAGGTTGTTTTATTGTGTATGTCAGTAAGTTATATGCGATTAAATAATTTTAAAAAAGTTTGTAAAAAAAAAAGAATACGTGTATTATTATATCTTGGGAAAATAATAAAAAATCTTCTTTGTATGAAAATGTTCCGTACATTATAGGCAAAGGGGAATTTTACATTTCTTGCGATTGTCTATCTAGTCTTTTCATGGAAACTTGATGTAACATTTGCAGTGGATTTCCCAGGGAATCAAATCGAATGGTGCTTTTGATAAATGGCGTCGTTTTACAGGTGGTCTAAGAAAGTATTCGTTTGACAATGGTAAATAAAAGTTATGGTCACGTCACTGTCAAGCGCCATAATACCCAAAAATTTACAATAATGGCATTTAGAATAATATTATGATAAAAAATGTGCCACTAAGTACATGCTATCTTTAATTTTTAAGGCGTGCCTGTGCATGACAATGAAAACATCAAGAAGTTATAGTCTACCCATTACCTTATTGTATATCTTTAAAATATCTACTCGGTGTTGACATCTTTATTAATTTATTCTATTTACTACTCCATTATTTAGGTATCTATTTCACCTGTGTGGGGTCCGCTTCAAAATGTGGGGCCCATGCGCTCGACTCCACAGTATGTGGATACAATATAAATCACAGAATTAATTATCAACCCATTCTACTAAGCTTCTGTAGTAAATATCATCATTAATATTACGACTGTTTCGGTCAATATCAATGATATCGTCATCATCCGAGTCCCCATTAAACTTGGTTACAATCTTTTTAATCTCCTTCAGAAGAGGTATCCATTTATAATAATTAATATCGCTGTTATTAATTCCTAAACATCAAAATTAAGGAGACAAACAATATAATATGCTAACATTATTCAGATTCATGTATGAATAAAAGTATAAATTTCACAAATAAATAGCATTTTTTCAAAAACAAGGTACTTAAGTATAATAATATTATCTACTTGTCCTCAAATGAGCACTCGGTTCATTGATGGATAGGTATTGTCATTTATGTTCTGAGTGCACATATGAGGACAGATAGATAAAACAAGATTTTAGATTAAAAAATACAATTTTAAACAAAATTCAAATAAAAAGTTAAATACGTGACAAGGCGTTATTAACTTTATAAAAAAACTAGTTACTTAACTCACTTAGTGCTGACACCGCGACTAGCGCATTTGGTGCGACTGACCATTAGATATAATTAACATGATATTTAAATGTCTAATTAAATATTGATTAACAGGTCAGCAGTGAAAAAACGATAATTTATTGCATATAAATATTATAAATGGTAAAAATATAAAAAAATACTGTGATACCTTTAATCATCCATTGATTAAATAAGATACTTTAATAGTTCCACAATCGAAGTATTTAACTACTTTGGCACCTAAGTAGTGCACACTAAACTTTGTCTGTCAAACTTATATGATTTCATGACATTTATGAAACTAAATACTAAATTTGTACCTAGTTAGGTATATGTACTGATATAATATGTGTAGTGCAATTTGTATGTTTACACGACAGATGAAATGCAATTATACCATATTTGTGTAACTTAAAAAATACATATAAATCGTTCAATTTCATTGAATTATTTAAAAAATTTAAATTGTCATTTTTTTATAGTAGTAATCTGACACGGCTACCACCCATACCAGATATAAGGAGGTCGCAGACCCTCAAATCAGCCAAGAGTCACAAACCAGTGTTGATGAAATACGAGCCGAGAATATCTGCAGAATCGCTGATTTATAGTAAAAATAATTACAAGATAAAAAGAACTTTTTATATAGGTACAACGTTTTTAAATTTTCAAACTTGTACTTGATATGAAGTAAATAAAAAACAAACAAACAAAAAAATATAGAATACTGAAATGTCATTTTGATTTCCATAGTAACGCACGTATATATTAATAATTTAGTTGCTAGGACCACCCACTTAGCAACCAATAATAGTGAATTGGATTATAGATTTCTTCTGAAATAACTTTTCATACAAAACAGAATTTACTGAAAATGAATTCAATTCTTCTTAAAGATAGCTAAAAGTATTAAAAGAATGCATTGTTATCGTGTTCTGATATATTCTAAAAGTTTCAAATGTCTAGCTAGTCGGGAAGTTAGTTAAAAACCGATTGCAAGATTTGCACCGGACAAACAAGAATACGAGCTAATGAAAACGTTGTAATAACACAATATCATCCAATACTGCATATAATCATAAACTGTAATTTGATGTTATGTTGTCAATCTTCTTGCATCTTTACAGTAGACAGTAAACAGCTAACAGCCACTCACCGTTCACGTAGGTTCTACATCGTAGGATATATTATAATATGATGAAAAAAATATTAAACATGGATATATTCTTTGCCTACTGATTCTCTGAATGCTGGTTGTCCAAATTCGAAAGAAAATAAAATTGATTGCGGGGCGTGGGTTTACATGTCATTCTCGAAGCGCCGTTGGCGGCCGACTGGAGTCTCTAGCGGCCGCGATACTTTTGTGACTTTATTTTCCGTTACGTCTGTGTGATTTTTCGTAACGAATCTGCCCGGGAGGTTAAGGTTAAACCTCAGTTGAGGCGTGGTCTAAAAAGATCGTTGCTAGGTGATGCGCAGATTGCGGGTCACGGGTGCAAATGACGCATGCTGACCGAAATATGATTTGTCATATAAATCCAACATGCGTCCATTTAATGTTCTGTTTATTGTTCTATTAGTAAAAATAAAATTCTTTCTTAACTTTATTCTTTAAGCACTACGGTGCATGGTTGCAGCATCAGTCCCATGTGGTTCCGTCTCGGGACGGAATGAGCACTTAAAATCACTTCTTTCAGACACGTTTAAAGCGTCATAGAAAGCGACCGTGCATATCCACGGCTGTGCATATATGACGGGTGGTGGTGGGAACTTTAACCTTGTTCTATTAGTAACAATAATAATATATTCATTGACATGTTTTCTTTTTAAAGTAAATGGGTAACGTTTTTAGTCATCTTTACACGATTTAAGAATTAATACCCCCGTCGCCATCACGAAACAAATTGACGTATTGACACCTCGACGTTCGCTCTCAGACTGCCAGCGAGTCCAAAATTTTGTCGCGCCTATAGTTGAAAATTATTTACCGTTTCACTGAAGTATCGTCTTAAGGGGCGGCTGAAGAGCTCAATATTCAATTATAATTTAGTATAAAAAGGACCTCGTAATCTAAAACGTCTAAATCTAAATCGTAGCTCCAACAAAAGACCGAGCATACGTCTATACGTCTGTGAAACACCAACAGTCAACTTTTCCCCTTTAATATAAGTCATCACTTAATGTTTTGTGATTATGAAAGGGAACTTATTCAGAAGAGGTTTTATTGCAGATTTGTAGTCAAAAAAATTAAAATCTTTGCCATACACTTTCAATGTACAGTATTTTTTAAAAACTCCGATTCACTCTTATTTGTATTTGATATTGGTGGCAAAATAACAATCGGTTCATTATTAGACGTATTTAATTGATCACTGTCAAAAGTAAGGTTATGTTCATATTTTATATTGTGGAACTATCTCCAACCAAACAACCAATGCATAATACGAAATGATTTCATCATTGTTAATACCTTGGTCACTATGGCTTGTCATTCTACTAAATTAAAAACACTTTTACTGACGAATGAACGAAGACAAATAAAATTTCGAACAATACTTTTATGAATCTGACGTTTCATAAACGAGGAATTAGTCAATTTTGAAGGAAATCTTTTTTCTATGGAATAAATTGCGCGCTGTTAGTGTTGTAGTTTAATGGAAAATAGTCAGTTTTGGCTACAAATACAAATAGTCAATTTTTAAATAAAACAGAATAATGTCATACTAAAAATAGTTCGTTTTGAAAAAAATCGCAATTTTCAAACAGCAAAATCATAAATGAAAATATCGCGATTTGGTCAAAAACAAATATGCCAATCGATTTCTGGCATACCAATGTATAATCGTGCATACTTAACTCATTTTCGTAAATTTTGGAAATAGTCACTTTTACATTAGAACCCTACAATTATCAAATAGTTGAATCCAATAAAGTATTTTGATAAGATGAATTCGTTAATAAAATTACAAATTTTGGATAATTGTAGCAGCCTGGTTAAACCGTAGGTAATATGACAATACAGATATTCAGAGACGCGTCAAGAATAATGGTTGCCGCACGGGTGCTAGCCCAGAATTTCCACCCACCCAAAAATATATATTATATTATGGAAATATTTTATGGAACAAAATTCAAATAAATGTTATTATTTTATTGTCCTCAAAATATATTATATAGGTAACAAAAATTATGAGATGTAAGAGTTTTGAACCTAATGATACATATCTATCTGTCACAATTTATAAATTAATATTGAGGTAGTGCTATTGAAGAAAAAACTTTTTTCATCATAAAGTTCAATTTAATATAATAACATATTTTTTTATATTATTAAAAATGTTTTTTTCGGACTTTTGCTGCCCCTGAATACTGCCGCCCGGGTGTTTCGCACCAATAACACCCCTGATTTTCGCGCAAATGCAGATATTTATAAAAACTAATTTCATTAAAAGTCTATCGTTATTGAACATATTATATTATTTTGAAAAAAACACTTTCTGATAGAGTATATAATAACCAATAGAAAAAAATCTTTTTTGAAAAAAGTAAGTCACCCCGACGGGGAATCGAACCCTGTATCTCCCGAGTATACGCCTCATCCGTCGCATTAAGCCATTATGCTACGGCGTGACATACTAATAGCGAACAAATTTTAACTATTGGTCAATTTCTATACCTACCCATCAGCGTTCCTTCCAAATCAGCTACTTTGGCAATCGATTTTTGTTGCTTAAATCAAAGTAGGTATATTACTATTACTTCTGATTACTAACCGACGTCGTGGAATTTCTCCAATATTTTTTAGGTGTAGCTACTTGCACTTGCTAATAATTTATAATTATCTATTATTCGTTGAATAAAAGAAATAGTTAATTGTCTATTGTTATTACTATGATCTCTGTGACTATAACCATTTAGATGTAACACCAACCGACCACTTATTTTGCTCGCATGTCCATTAAGTTTCTTAATAATTTAATAATCTACCTATCTATTTATTTGATTCAAATAATTATTCACATGATTTTGGAATATAACATTATTTATTTGAACATACATAATTTTAGAACGGGACTTGAACCTGTAACCACTGGATTTGTGCCAATGTAGTATACTACATAGTATTTTGTATAATGTAGTATAATGTAGTATACCGCTAAAGTCGGGCGTTGTATTAAAAAAAACGTTGCAATTACCAACATATCAGAGGTATTTTCAAATTATATATATTTTTTAAATAATATTCACTTTATGTAGCTTAAGTACGTACTCCAATCCGATTATAATGATGATTTATGATAGTTGGCAATTTTAACTATCATGCTACTTGAAACATGGATGATATGCCTAGATTTACTCAGTTTAGTCATGCCACCGACGCAATTTTCTTTATAGAATCATTTTTGGTGGTTAGAGACGACTATCAGGGAGGCCTTTTAATAATATTTAAGTACATATCTAATTTTTATATTCTTCAAGAGAAGCACAGCATTAAGCAAATTGCGACGCATTCACTTTTTTTTACTATTGTTTAATATATTATTATCGTTTCCTATTCTTTCCCATTCATAAAATGCTAGAATATTTTTTAGAGAAAAGAATACTTTTTATTCCAAAATAGTATTACTTGCATACGTATAATTAATATTTACAAACTTGAAGATATAGTACGTTTGTTCACAAAATGATAATATAAAAAAATGCTATATTCACCAACATTAAATTTGATGTACAAAATATGTACACGACGATGTTTACTACAATACTTGTTTATAGTATAAATATATTATGTGCTCATTAAAATGTTAATTTCTAAAATGAGAAGAAACAAGCCTATCTTTAACATACACATTTTTCGTCTTTACAGCTAACAATGCTACACATTATCTGGGCTAAACTCGCAAAGATACACCAAATTATTTATTCTCGACCTTCACACAGCACTCCGGCTCTACTGCAAGTACTCAATAAACTGCAAGATGTAATAAGTATATTGAAATAACTTCAAAACTATCTCACCGGTGCTGGATGTTCGCGTGAATTCTGCATTGCCATGACGCGTAAGTGGCGCTACCCGACGGGATCAACTCACTTTCACTTCGTTTTTAATAATATAACTTTTACGTTAATCTGGTTTTTAATAATATAATTTTCACTTTAACTAATTGATCAAATAAATAATTTTACGATAAATATAAAAATACTTGCATCTTTGTTTCTGCACGAAATTACGGTTTTTAGATTTTCACAGATGTTTACTCGACAAATGATGCAATCTTAATGATGATTTTATTAGCCGGGGTATAACTCTGATTAATTTCACCCCCGATAATTGTAACCAATCAGCGACAAGTTAATCCTTATCCATTGTTTTTGAGCCAGCCCACTAATTCATCTTACCAGGGCTCGAAATGGGCCATAGTGCCGGTTCATACAATCTTTAGATTTACCTCTAGGTACGTTACGCAATAAATTTATAAGTACATTTTCGTTAGTCAATAGTGTTCATAAAATTATTTAAATCATTTCGATACGATATTTTTGAAGTTATACTTCTTTTGGGGCGTTTGATAGAGAGTTAAATTAAGAGCTACGCGCGCACACGTCGGCCATTTGCAATTCCTTACGTAAACAAACGATTAAGCGTGACAGTTATTACTTTAAAAATAAAAACAACGAGAAATAATTATATAATTTACTAATATAAGTTAAAGTATATAGAAATATACCAACGGCGCTCCAATAAGCGGCCCTTGTTCTTGAGTGTGTAATTTAACAAGATAATTAAGAGTCGAATAATTTATGTTATCACAAGTTTTGTTTTTGTGCGTACAACTTCTAATGCGCGTACATAAGTGCACACACCGATTTTTTTTCCTAAATTTTAATACTGAGTTGATAAATATTACTACAGTTCTTACAAGCAACGTTTTTATTAATTTTAATCAAGCATTATTTTAAGAGACGCTTTGTATTTCTATAGGGAGATCTTGGTTCGAGATTGGCATCGGTTTGTGAAGTTCATTTTTTGTATTTTGTAAAAATGAAAGACTTCGATCCGGGTTTTCAGGAACGAATCAATTTATTTACTTTGCATATTATAATAATATCTACGAATAATATTTGTTATATCGTTCAATCCAATCCAAAACAAGTATTACAGAGATATTGTGTTATTTTGCTAAAAATATTTTATTAGGGAATATCATTCAATTTGGTCCATCAACGGGCAGAATATTTTGTTTTTGTGTTACGTTAACGTCTACTAAGCAAAGCGTCGCATACATTAGTAAAAACTTAAAGATTGATATACATATACATGATTGCGCGCATGTCAATATGAGTTGTTTGGATAATTAATGATATATAATAAGATATATATATCCTATAAGATTTTGGATACGCATCATCAGTTTTGCCTTCGGACCAGTGTTGCCATATTTTTATATGCTGATTATAGTACAAAGGCGTAAAAAATATAGTATTTCTGAAAAATATATATAGTGCAGGAACATTTTTCGTCTTGAATACTTTAAAATTATAGTATTTTGGTATATTTGGCGTAAAATTATAGTATTTTACATTTTTCGCGAAATCAAAATTATGGTATTGTACTATAATTATAGTACGGTTGGCATTACTGCTTCGGACGTATTCTGAACATATGGATATTTTGTATGTTATTACTAAATAACTTATTGACTGTTCACAATAATACATACTTTATAAATACAAAGCAGTGATATCTCATCGGCGTAGACAAACCAATTATTGCTGTTTATTGGGTTGCCGCTCATAAGCAGCAAATGGTAAAGGTGGCTAAAAGAAGAATCAATAATAATCTTAAATATAGTATTAAGTACAAATGGAATAGTATGCTAACGGTGGAAAGATATGGGATAAACTTAAACACGTGTTAAATAATATTTTATTTTCAATATTTACGTCGGTACAAGTCCGTTAAGGGGAACACAGTGGCAAACACATTTTGAAAATAGCCGATATACTGGATTATTTGTAAGGTTAACCTAACTTAACCTCACCTAAACTAACCTTACTTACTTACAGTATATCGGCTATTTTCAAAATGTGTTTGCCGCAGTGGTACGACTTGTACCGTTACGTCCGTATGATAATAATATACATTAAAGTTTGTCATGTAAATTTAACGTGCATGCAATATTGAGGGCTGTCGGTATGCTTTGTTATATTTATTTTGTTCATTGTGATGGCTTTTACATTTCTAATTATTAATTTGTTCTGTGATGGATAGTTTTACTAAAAATATATTTTTTTGCTTGCGGTAACAAACTTTACCTGCCGAAGCTTCAGTGAATATGCATGTAGTCAGAACTCGAAAAGAATATGATTGCATGACGTGTACACATTCGGAATATTATTGATCAATCTGGTTCGTAACATTTTCCATTTCAAGCGCTGGGTGGGTGTTACTAGTTGTAGTTGACTTATTATTATTGTCAAACCTTATCAAGCGTTTAATTACAATATGACGTAATATGTCGTACAGTAATTTAAAGGTTACGGTTACATTTTATAGCCGAAAACATTTGTGGTGTAGCCAGGTGGCAGAAAAATATTGATACCGGATGAAATTTTATTCGTCAAGCAGTAATTAGTATGAGCCGCGCGGCTTAAGCGTTGGACTACCACGCCGTGGGTCCCAGGTTCGAATCCTGGGTCTGGCAAGCACACATATTGTTTTTCAATTTGTGTGTGAGTCAGGGTATGGACCTAATAGGTTGAGCAAGTGACTGACATCCATTTCTCGTAAAAAACAAAATCTGTTAATACAAACCTCCACTCTGTGGAGGCCCAAATGATCCTATTAGGATCGAACATGGTCGAAAAATAAATAAAAAAAACGTTCCATTTACTTGACGACATTATTTTGTTTTTCAACAGTAATATTCCAATTAGATTGTATTACTTCGATTAGTGGCGCATTTAGTGGTGTAGAGGTTCGACGCACTGACTGATTTTGACACCCTACGTTAAAAAATATTAATCATTTTTGTAAAATAAATCCACGCATTCAAACGTTTTATTATTTGTATTTTGTATAAATTTTAAAAACATCCTATCATTGCATTTAATTCAATAATTTATTCACTTAAACAGCATGCTTGCTTAATATACCGCAATGCTTATATTGGTACAATAATGTAACCTGCCTTTAGTCTTTGGTAAATAACTTTCATGAATTTATTTTAAAACACACATACCTAAAATGTAAGCAACTCAGAGGTGACAACTAGACGCCAGGACAATTGGACGCCGCACTGTCGTAGACACGTAAACAGAACGTACCTATACGATGAATTTGAATTAGTTTCTATCTTCTACTTAGTAGTTTTAATTCATTTTACTCTTAAAATAATGTTTTTTTTATTGCGGATTGAGAATTACCATACTGAAAGCTTTAAGTATATAAAAATAAAAACTCCTTTTTCGTTGTAACTTAAACATATGCACGATTAAATCATTGTTTACGTGTGCATATTTATCACCAACTATTAAAATATCATAATATAAAATTTAAATATAAATAATAATAATAAATATTTTTTTTGAAAGTACGTTTAAGTACCTAACGTCTATTTATTTTCGAATTGCGTGGCGTCCAGTTGTTCCAGCGCCAAATCTTCCTAAACCCCCTACCATTAATCCAAACCATAAAAATATGTTGATAGATATCTAACTTCTATTAATGATAAAATAAATAATGATTAATGATGCAGGACGAGAGGTTAGCGCCGCAGGTGAAGAAACCACAATTATTTGTAATTAATATTCAGCTGCATTAAAAAATTGAAAAAAATACTTATAGGAAAAACACCTACATTTTTTTTGGAATAGAATTTGCAGTAAAGCTAACATTTTATCTCAGCTGTAAATAATAATCCAAAAAAGAAAATATAAGTAAGTATATAATTTTTGTTTTAAGTTACTCACCTGCAATAATTAAATTCAAATTATTTTCATTTACTTTATGACTTCATGAATCATTTTACATCGTTTACCAGAAATTAATATATACTTATATAAGTATATAATACATAAGTATATAATAACACGATAAATTATGCATGACGAAAAAAAAATTATGTTTAATTAAAAATTTACACGAGTGAATGATGACCAAAAATTGAAGTTTTTTTTAATAAAACAAAAGTTTACTAGACTATAGATGCAGGATTTTTTATGCTTTCTGTAATACCTTTGTTATATCAAGTTAATGAGAAAACCGCATTAATTAAAATTTTAATATAATTAAATAACTACAATGTGATCGGTTTTAACTTTTCGGAACCCCATTTTAAAGTGGTTGCGTCATCTGCATAAAAGAAAAACCCACTGGGTTCACGGCTTACACATACATAATAATATTATACTTATAATACTTATCCACAAGAGCGTGCCAAGCAGGGTTATTAGGGGTGTGAAATACCAGGGCGGCAAGAAGTAAAGAAAAGAACATTTTTAATGGTGTTATTAAACATATTAGGTACCTATATCTTATCAATTCAATTAGATGAAATTAACTTTCTGATGAAAAAAATCACCCGCTTCGTAATTGCTATTTACTTCTTGTTTTGCAAATTGTGCTTTCGAGCTTCATAAAAAGTATCTATCGATTTAAGACGACTTACAGTTTACAATATAATTCAGAATATTATCTTATTACTTAAATAGGTTAAACCTGTCATATTTTTTTTATATATTGTGATGACAATAAAATATTTGTTTCAACTTTCATTTGACTTCTGCCATATTTTCACTAGAAGAATATTTGAGAGGAGCGGAAATTTCGGTCTGACACCGGGCGGCAAGAATTGGGGGCAGCAAAATACATAGAAAATCTATTTTATAATACCTAGATACCCAACATGTACAATAGAATACTCGTAAAGGTACTTTTAATCAAAATCATTGAAAATGAACTTACATATTAACGTACTTTATAATGGCACAGGACGGGGCGTTAGTGTAAACACGTCCACAAAATACACTATTAAAAATATAGATCTATGGTTGGGCCAATATGGACGCCCTTATACCTACTATCCTTATTAATTGTTGTCGTCCAGGCGCTTAACTAGGTAATGAGTCATTAGTGGCCCGTGATTGATACAAAGGCAGTTATTCGTAGATCGCAACCGTGTCAACTTGCCACAGTGTGACCGTCGTCCAAGCAATAATTCAATTCGAGTCTCATTACAAACTTCGTGAACTATGTGATAGCGGCTCTTGTGATTTAATAACCGTAAACATCAAAAATACGGGGTGACTCATCAAACGAGTATCCAACTTTTTCATTTTGCATTTGCATACCAGTGCGTGAGTCCATGACCCGGGACCCGCCCCAGCCAAAAGCCGAACAACACCAAAGTTAGTGCCTGGATTAACTCCCGTGTAAGCCACCCTCCCAGCATTTATTTATATCCACAATCATTCCAAATTACAGTCCACAAAAGCGCAACCAATATAAATAATATAATATTTGCACTTTCTCACCCTAATTCTTTGTCACTTTCTTACTTCCACGAGACTGATTCATTGTCGAATAATATTTGAATAGCATTTTCTCCATTTTCCATTTTTCCATTTTCCACAAGCAATTTTTTTTTTAAATGTACGAGAAACACACAACAACCCGACCAATCTGATTGAAACTTCGCAGCATACTGAATCGGTAGTGCCGCTGCATGAAAACAAACCGCTTACAGTACTAGTCGCGCCACCTGTCGGCTTTTCTAAGGACTTATTGACCCACCCTCGTACATTCAATTCAATTATATAAATTTAACCAAATATTGAAATATACTATGAAGTACCTACGGATGTTACGTCATAGGTACTACCGAAGGGTCAAGCCAACATATCAAAGGGCGGCGGAATAATAATTCTCATTCTCATTCTCTGTAGGTCATGATAATTGCCATGAAATGCTAATAGGTATATAAAAATATTCTGTAAAAGCTGCTAAGCTCCAATATTTGAAGGGGGGTATTATAATTAATTGGTTTGATGGAAAAATTAAAAAATCTATATCAAACATTTTTTTGTTGGTGGTGTTGAAAAACTGTCATAAAAATACATTTTTTTAGTTATAGTTTAAATGTTTTGAAATTTTCATTTCTTGTATATTTTTATATTGGGTTTGTGGTAATTTTGGTTTGGCACCCGGGTGGAAACCACCCTTGACGTGGCCCTATGCTTGTTATCCCATGTTGAAAATTTGTTCGTTTTTTCTGTTAATTTATTTTAATTTTAAAAAAATGCATTTAGATAAGATTTTTCACCAATTCACTAATGTTTTTAATGATGTAGTAATAGCAGAAAATATTTTTTCTGTTTAGTGATACGAGTATTATAATAATTATGATCGAGCCATCTCTTGGTAAAACTACAGACTAAAATATGAAATGCGTCAGAAGCGGCGAAAATGACGTTCCACAGACTAAAATTTCTACATGATACTAATATTACGATTCATAGATGCCAGTAATTTCTCATAAAAAAAAAAATGTTGAATATAATATTATAATAATTTATTATAATTTATAATATAATATTCATATTATGAATTGATAATCTATTACCAATGTATCTATAGTCTATGATTATTGATTACCAATATTATTTTATGATAATATTTTTATTTATTTGTCCTTGTTGGACGATTGGTAAACGTATCATTCTTTTCAGTTTATGAAGTCATGGATCTCGGGTTCATATTAATATGTTCGTTTTTAATGTGTGTATGGAGTATGGACCCACGGCCACAGGTAATTATGTAATCAGCTGTTATTTAGAAACGTGTCTGTGAGGCGGCAAATATACCTATTATCTTTCGTATTGTAGAATCAATGAAAGAAAGTCGCTGATCCTTAATGTTTATGCAGAATGTACAAACAAACCATGTGAATGAACGGTTGTATTTCTAGGTATGTAGTGGTGTTCACCATAAACAACACTATACGGCCAAACCAGATAAATTTAGGGTGTCCAGTGATGGTTATTCGGCCGGCTAAGCGAGATGAACAGAAGATAAAAAGCAACTGTATCGCAATATTGATTTAGTTTCAGCGCTCGAAATGGACAGGAACGCACCGGAGCGCCGTTGTGGTTCGTGGAATTCCAAAATATACCGTTCCGGCTCGTGGATTCATTTAAAATTGCGTTGCGGTTCGTTAGATTGAGATATTTATGTGTGAATGTATCTTTTAAAGTTTTTCTCAAAATTAAAAATTAACGAAGTTATGTCATGCCGGGCGTGCAAGGGTTAAAAATAAAATTTATGACATCCCTAAATTTCTTTCAATTTTCTTTTTTGTGTCGATACATCCGTGTCTAAATGCATTGTCTAAACACTCCAAATAATTGCATACTTACATAAAAAAAAGTAACTACAGCTGCAAGCTACAAAAGAATTGTGCCTTTGCTGACATTGTTTGAAAACCTTTTGTACTTAAATAACTTAAATTCAATAAAAAATAAAGTTGGCACCTACATATTTGTATAATAATTTCTAAAGTATGAAACATTTCAGTACAGTCTCGCTTTTACCTTTGACTGGTATGCATTGCGAATTTACTTACCTACTAATTTATTACTTATATTTTATTGTGAGTGATAAAACTTATTTATTTTCATCGCCATCTAATCGCCGTGTTAATTTTATACCCACGTCTATTTTTGCGGGCAAAATTTTCGGTGGTAAAATTAATATGATAAAGTTTGGTAATTTAAATCGTACAATTCCGCTAAAATCTACTTATTAGTGATAATCGCTTGTTTTTTAAAACATTTTGTATTATTTAAATTTGTTCTCTTAAAATTTGGTTATACATCTCAGCAGGCGATACCTTTCTATATATTACATATAAGTATATTTTTTGTCGTTGGTATCCAAACTGATTTAACATAATATAATGCTGTTGACCAGTGGCCACAAGCAGATTTTTTTCGTTTTGAAAATGATAAATATGAGTGGATATTTATAAATTTTATGAAGGTTTAATTAAGTAGTAGGTACTTCGTGTAAATCTGCTAAAACATTAAGAATTCACTCCGATAAGCATTTAAGATCGACAATACAGTTGAAACAGGGTTTTCTGATTCAATGTCATTTCAACAATTGACTCGACGTGTTAAAAAATATTTATGACGTGTCGTAAACCCTTATTTTTACAATGAATAATAAATAAATGCACCATTATGCCATTTTTCTACAAAAATGTTTTTGGTATGAAACTATTGAATAGCCTACCGTAATTAGTTTATTTTTAAGGGACGTTTCTATTGTGTTATAATTACATACGTTGTAACTTGCTACTTTAAAATAATAGAAATAATAGATACCTACTATGTAGAGAACTTTTAGTTAATTTTTGTTTGTAAATTTGTTTAAAAAAAAAAAGAAATATCCTCCAATAAAATTTTATTACTATCATAATAATAAATTATTGTTCTGTATTATCATTATTCATCACCGTGGCAATAATAATGACTATAATGAGACTAGGTAAGGACAAACATCACAAATTGAATCGTTTAGTTTAAAATACACTCACAAATTAGGTAGGTACGTGTTCAGTGCGGACAACAAATAATTTTAGATGGTAGTCATAGATTAAATAAATACGGTGGTAAGTTCTTTAATCTGAGGTGGTAAGTGTACGTATATTACAATAATGGTAACCAAAGCATCATCATTTTAACATATAGGTCATGGTCTCCACAACGAGGGGCTGAGAGGGCTCTAGCCTGGGAGCCCGTGCTCAGGAGGAGCCCGGCGAGGCGAATCGACCAGATAAATGAGATAAACACACATCATAAATTTGCTTTAATAGTAAAAAAAAGAATTTTCTTACAATACTATTATTTATAGTTATGTGGTTATACGAAACAATTCTTAATTGTTTATCAATACTCGACATCTCCATAATTCGTATGGATGTTTTAAAATATACGATAAAACACTAAATATACAGATTATTGTTACCCCGTACATACTGCCTTTATTCTTAGCGATAAGAAGGGGGCCCCACCAAAGATCCTAGCCTGGGGGCCAGCTTCACGATGTGGGGCCTATGGTATAGGTATATACATACACTACAATATTAGTCCTTATAATGTTGAATATAGGTAGGTACCTACTGATTAATGACAATTTTATATTATTCTATAGGAATCGTGTTTAGCAACTCGAGTTGCACCTTCCGTCATGTTTTATCTTATATAATTAATGATACTTCTTCTTCTACCCTGGGGTATACTACCTTGAGGCTGTGCCACAAGGGTACGAAGTGCCGCACTCTTTGGCGGCATCCGGAATACGTGTCCCTGCCACGTAAATCGTCTCTTCGTGATAACTTCAAACACCGAAGGCTGCTGTGCTCACGAACTCGGGTATTTGTAACGCGGTCGTACCAATGTACCCCTAAGATTCGGCGGAGACATCGATTTTCAAAGCTCAAAAGCCGATAATTAATGATACACCATTGGTAATTTAAAATGCTATAATTACGTAGTTTGGTGATGATGGTTTGAAGCTTTTCTTAGAAGTAGGTATGGCCTAATGGCCCTTATGGTGGAAATGGTTCAAAAGAAATCTTTGAGGATCCTTTGTTTGAAGCTGTGTGGATGCCATACATGGCTTTATCCGATTGATTTATCTTAAGAACGCTTACACACTGTGTTCAACCAAATCGCTTCGGATATTGGTATATTCCTCCTGCGTGAGAACGAGTTTATGTGAACGATTTATAAATTCTTTGTTTTATAACTTCTTATATAATTAAATGGCGTAGTTAGCTCTATCGGTGTACAGATATGTACTGTATAAATTTTGTATTTACTCGTCTCTGTATAGGTACTTACTATTTTTTCTAATAGTTGCTGCATCTATTTCTTTATTTTTAAACACTATTTTAATACTATTTCTTTGATTTTTTTTAAATATTCTGTGCTCGTCTTGAATCTATAATCTGTAAAATTTGTTATATGTAAATTAATTTTTAATTTGAATCTTTATGGTAGGTATGTGGATATGTTGTTTTTTAAGTTTAATTAATTAACAAACTGAACTATCCCAAATGAGACAGTAATATAAGTTATAAGCAGTGACGAGTGGTGGTAGAAGTAACATGCCTGCTGATTATGGGTGGTAGATAAAGTAAGAGTAAAGAATAATACAATTCTTGACGGTATACTTTGTTGAGACGAGGTTCTTTCGCCTGCGGCGCTGACAATCCTTGCCCACTTGCTCAATATACATCCACCTAAGAAGTTCAAAGTATATATAAGTATATATGCATTGAATTCTATTACCATTTGTTCAGGTTAATGTGAACGCAAATTTTCGCAAATGAATCTAATTATTACCCCAATAAGAGCTTCTTTGAAGACCAAAACAGACCAAAACAAACTCGTCGGACCACCTTTGATACTTTATGGTCCTTCAAAATACGTTGATCGGTGGTTACTCAGTGAATGACATTCATCCATTAACTCTAAGAAAAGGAATCAAGACGATTTGCCAAACGAAAATTAGACTTAACTTTGGAAATCACCATGGCTCCCACAAAGGTGGGACTGACAGGGTCCTAGCCTGGGGAATTGACCAGATAAATGAGATAAACGCACATCAAAAATTTTCCCTAATCGTAAAAAAAAATCGCCTGCAATTTCCTTCAGGCGTATTAACATTTTAAAATAGGTGGTTGCGTAATTAATTGCATTTTTTGGTTAATGTTTGTTGATACACTGGATGCCCTTAATTGTACCTCGAACACCATTTGAAAAACGCTACTATAGAGCGTCACACTGCCTTTAAACTTAGTGATAGGTAGAAGGCCGCCAAAGATCTTGGACGGGGGGCCCGCTTCAGGATGTGGGGGCCAGGGAAATCACTAAGTATATATTTTTATTCAAATATCTATACTTATGATGTTATTACAATTTCATTTTTTACAACTTTAGTTGTTTATTTGTATATTATGTTTGTTTGTTTGTTTAATTTTTTATTTGCTTGTTGGCATAGGAAAAGTTGCTTTAAATGATATTTGAGGTAGGTAAGAAGTTTGGCAAGAAGTGAGTTCTGGCACCTTTGTTTTTTTTAAACCCTGGGTAGGCATATCAGCTTGGACGCTAAAGACGCACCTAGCGCGTAACGATTAGGTGGCTAATCGTTAAAAAGACGTAAACAAATAATCTCGACTTGCATATTATTTATACCCAGTGGCGACCGGTAAGTTATTTTACTGGGAGTTCACTTTTTTCACCTTTTGACTGCCGTAAAAAGGCCTTTGCCTCCATCAAAACTTCACCAAAAAATCAAAAAAAAACTATTGAGAATATTATCATCAACAATGCCATTTATCATTCAATTCCAATAAAAGAATAGGACTTCCGCTAATGAGAAGCAACATA
Organism: Rhyacophila brunnea; assembly: GCF_057557595.1. NCBI lineage: Eukaryota > Metazoa > Arthropoda > Insecta > Trichoptera > Rhyacophilidae > Rhyacophila > Rhyacophila brunnea. Next base: position 1,912,620 of record NW_028233361.1, read on the forward strand.
TTAAGGATTGGCTTACTTCTATAACAAATTAAGAAAATAGGTGACCTGATTTATTGTGGCTCTTGAAAGCAGTAACTCATCAAAATTGACATTATTTAAGCATGAAGTCGTGATAATTTACGATTTCCACCCTACCACGCATATTAAACCCCCACAGAGCTAGTTTGGAAAGATATCATACTTGATAAACATTGTGAATTTAGTTATCAAACTGAAAAAAACTTGAAGTTTATTTTTAAATTGTACTTCGCCTAAATTTGAGAAATGTTGTCAACATGTGCGGAAATTTAATATACGTACTGTGAAAAGAATTAATTTGTATAATAATATTGAATAAAAATTGTCAAACAATAATTATTGTACGTGTGATACGAGCTGTATTGTTTTAAAACCGATGAAGCCGCATTCGGGCCGGGAGCGACTGAAACTGTCGCTCCGGAGCACGCAGAAAAAATATTTACATATTGCTATTCCACGCGACAGACGACGCTCTTTCTCATTGCAAAGAAATCGAAATGGGCGCTTTGGTCGAGCGATATCGGATATCGCTCCCATCAACATATAATATTTAAAATAGCCGGTTAAAAACACATATTAGAATTTGTTTTTGTATATGAATTAATGACTACGGTAATAGATCAGAACACTTTTAATTAATCAAATATAAATGAAAAAACTGTTTATACCTAGTCACAAATGAAAACTGCCACAACATTAAATGTTTGCGATGGTGCGAGACTATGCAGCCAGTGACAAAATAAATTTCAATGACCGAAGTAGGTAAATTTTGGGATTATATTATTATTATAGGTACCTGCGCAACTTGCAAATGCGTCCAAGCAAAGTTTTTCAAACAAACTCTGCAGTGTGCCGGCCTACATATTAATATTATTATTACGTTTTGTGAATGCCAAACAAAACATTATTATCAACGTTCGACGTTCTGTTTTGAGTCCCAGCTATGAGTCTATCTTAGATTATAGAAAAATATAGATAGAGCGATAGTGAGTGTTTGTTCCTGAACAGATGACGAAATTTTTCTCGCGCTTGGGTCGACCCCACCACGCGTCCTTCACGCCCCTTTCAAGGGTTTTTCGGAAATACGTGACAGTGTGCGTGAACATTTGCTTGGCGTAGTGTTGCCAGATTTCGAATTATTTTACAGGCGATTTATTTTTATATTATATTAATAAATATTAGCAGAGTGAATTTTGGTAATACGAAATATATTTAGGTAACACACAATCTCAAAAATACGATTAATATTTATTACATTCCTATAGTGTTCGGAGAAATAAAAAAAAACCTGTTTTCATAAAATTTTATTTATTAATAATCAAATAATACATTCAATTAACGATTCAAACATATTTGCTATATAAATTATGTAGCAGGTACCTACCTACTTAGAAGTATAAGTAAAGAAAAATATAAAGCGTCAATTACATTGAGCTACTTAACGAGCTGTTTGTTGGCAAATTTAAAAGCGGGCGATTCAGCTACTGCGATTGTGACAAAACTTTCCATTCGCTGAGAAGCCACAAGCCAGCGACTATTTTGACAGAACGTAGTTCGTTTTTTCACCGGGAGGTTGCTACTGCGCAGACGCAGTAGACCCACACGCCGGCGTGTAGCGTGTAAAGTTGACCGGCTTTCAATTTTTCTCGGTAGATTGTTCACAATCTGCTTGTTCGATGATGACACTAAGCGACTTTACAGGCAGATTGTAAATTCGGCAACAAGCAGCTCGTAAAGTAGCTCAATGAAATTAACGCATAAGTAAACACAAAAATACCACAATTTATGAAGATTTTAAAAATAGATCCATTATGATAAAAATCGGTTTGTTCTGAATTTTAAATATCGAAACATGAGGTAATGATTATATTAAAAAAAAAAAGAATTACAAATCTATGGATACATGCTTTCCCCTCCACCACCCGCCACGTCTCAACACCCTTTCAGGCATATACCATGGCGTAACGAACGAGAAGCGTCCTTCAAAATTGTGCTGGGAGCATTCCCTTTCAACCGATGAATGGGAACACTACCAGAGGATGTGATTGGCACCCTGCTATTTGCCACATAAGCATGTATCGAATTTTATTAAGCCAAGCTGACAGAGCTCGTTGACGAAGCCTCCGTGACCGGTTAAGAGCTAGGAAGTCCAATGGTCTGGAGTCTTTTGGTTATCTCCATGCGCCACATACTATTCGGAAAGAACAAAGACGTTTACACAAATCTAGTAAATCTAAAAAAATAGCCTAGTCAAATCAGACACATAAAACAAAATCAATAATTCACATTTACGTAAATTTACAATCATATAGTAGGTAAAGGTGTTTTAAAGAGGCAAGTGTCGTGTTCGATAAATGCTGGAGAACACGTTATGAGTAGCTAACACTAAAAATGAGACATATTTAGTTTAAATGCGAATAAAATATGTACTGGAATTTGCTAGGAAAATAATTCTGAAAATTAAACATGAATTTTAATATAAAACGAAAATTCATATAGACATTCAAGGAATAAGAAATTATAGCCCTTGGTTTTGGATTAGTTTTTTTTTTAATTGTCGTTTTGTATACAAGTTTTTCAACAAACTCTGACGTTTCGAAATATAGTGTGGTACTTACTTACGGTGATACGAATCCGATAAATAAGTGATAAATGATATTTAAAAACTACCGCTATATTTTATACACCAGCAGCCGTAGCTGATTTATTCATACAACAGATAAGCTTGAATACGAAATATTAAAATATGTGTATAATATCGTAAAATGTGCAATATTATTTTAAAACAGATGAAATCAAAAATCACAAATCTGGCAACATTTTTACCCACACTTGCAGAATTCTGGCGTGTACGCAACGAAATGTTACCTAAGCAAGGAAATGATTTAAGATTACAGATTAATATAGATTAATCACTGTTTATGAAGTACTTATAAGTGGAAAGTAATCCCATGTTCCCTTTTTTGGTTCCTAGATGTGTTTTGACATCGTTTTATAGAACAAGACGGCATATTTTCCGATTTTTGTGTAGATGTTGTCGGCACAATGTCAGTTTATCGACTGACTGCCGTTTTTGTGGCGTGTTGGCTATGCACTTGCTAAAACATGACTCACTAAAAGCGGCTATTGCGGAGGGTCTATTCTATTCAGATGTTCGACGTAGGTACATAGGTATATTTTCCTATGATGAGAATAAATAAATTATTATATCAATGTTTTGGGTGTATTTAATTATTTTCAAATACCTACACCAAACCGGCTGTCATCTTCGGATTGTTCTAATAATGTATTGATAATATTTATCAAATTAATAATTATCTTCATTACTATGAGAATGTCAATAATTCACATATTGTTATCGCAGATAAATATCATTACATAATATTATTATGTGTATATAGTTTTTAATATTACTATAACATCCAAAATCTAATCCAATCCATTCCAATTAAATTCACATAAGTAATTATTATAAGGTAGTACCAGGTCTATGGTCCACGTATATTTTACAACGTTTTTCTAAGCTCGTATTCTTATTTGTCCGGTGGTTGTTTGTCCGGTACAACTCTTGCAATCAATTTTAACTAATTTCCCGACTAGCTAGACATTTTAAACTTTTAGAATATATCAGATCACGATGCCAATGCATTTTTGAATACTTTTAGCCATCTTTAAGTAGAATTTAATTAATTTTCACTGTTTTGTATGAAAAGTTATTTCGATACCATTATTATTATATACGTCCTAGCAACTAAATTATTAATATATACGTTCGTTACTATGGAAATCAATATGAAATGACATTTCATTTTTCAGTATTTCCATCAAGTACAATTTTTTTTTGGTCGTTTAAGCTAGTCAAGTCAAGTCAAGTTTATATGATTCAACAGAAAATTTAAAAACATTGTATCAAAAAGTTCTTTTTATCTTGTAATTATTTATAATAATCTGACAAAATATAAAAAAAGTCCGATTGAAATAAAATGCAAAAAATATATATACCATTGTTTAAATAAAAACTATAATTATAACATCTGTTTTTAGATTTGTTATTAATATATAATTATAGTGACATCTAGATAAGATGCCTTGAAGATTCATTTAAATTGGATTGTAATTGGAATTCGATTCTGATATAATTTTGACCTATATGCTTTGTAATTCGGGGAATAGATGGCTCTATGAAATCGAATCTTTTGATGTCATCCCCATTAAATGGTGCAAAATTCTGAATTGAACATCTTGCAATATCACCTGGTGAGATTCATGAAGATGTACAGCAATGATATAGGAATAATTGCATATTATGTTGAATGGTACGCATGGCAAAAGTTTCAACTGATATTTCACATAAAAGATGATTACCGCCACCTACAGTGGGAGACAAGTTTAGTGTGTCTAATAAACACGAGATCCGAGAATATTATGTTCCGAGGCTCAATCTGGAAGTTTTGAATATTTTGTTGAGAATAATATACGCATTTTAAACATGTATGTATATAATATACTATTTACTTTTCACAGATTGCGGAAAATATTGAACCTCACGACCATGCCGTTTGTCTTGTAGCACTAAGAATAATATTTTTTACAGAATGGCGATATAAATTATCAACAAATTAATATTTATCAATGTGCATTACATTGATTGCGTGTAAATAGATCTGAAAAACCGAAATTAACTTGATTATGTTGAATGTGTATATTATAAGAGGATTCATTGTGTTTTTTTTTTACTGTGTTATTCTATTTTATGTCGTGATGTTAAAATTTCGCAAAATATAATATTTCATAAAAATATTATTTGACTTTTTTGAAAAAAGCGTTTCATTTTGAAAATTCTTTCCTTTTTGATTACTTACATAAAACCATCAATGTTTGTTCTAAATTAATTATACGCATGACTTCATGTTGCTTGGCTGTAAGTTTAGTCAAAACTTGATGACTCTATTCTAGAACTAAACTGCCACATATCTAAGTATATAAACAGTAATATTACCATTATCTTAATATAAAATATATGGAAAACAAATATTTTTTTATTAAATTGTCATATTTATTATAATTATATTTTTAAATAAATTCAATATCTAAATGTATTTCGATAACACAGTACAAAATGTGAAAGGTAAAAACTTCAAAGCCAATTTTATTTGTTTGTCGTTTTTTGTATTGTGGAGATTTAGTTGCGGGGGTGCGATATTATATAATATTATGCATATTAGTATACGATGGGTGTACGTGGCTGCGAAGAACAAGGAACTGAGACGAGTGGAGTGAGCTAGGATAGGCCTTCATCCAGCAATGGATCGACTTCGTCTGGTGATGATGATATAGTTGTATGTGTGTGTATGTATCCATGGTACCTAATAATCCATGCCAAATAAAGCTGATAGGTAAAATAATTTGATTTTTGGCGGAATAATATCGTACGATAAGTCACAAATGTACAATTATGGTGACTGCAAACATGCTGTATGTATGTACTACATACTGATTAATAAATTAATAACTTAAATAGGTACATAAATTTATATCCAAGAACGAAACTATTAATTCCTCTGAAGCGGCATATAAAAAATCAATAAGTTCCTGATGGAGGTATTTCGAAATAAAAAATAGGCATAAAACCATTTGATTTGAACTAACTGAATAAGTAGTATGATTTATTTATATAGTATAGTAGAGAAATTCATTAAAAAACAAAGGCACATCGCTACAGCTTTAAAATTACTCCACTCTTGAAAACAATCAGTTGCTTATCGTTGCGTATAGTTGCGTTGGGACGTATTGGGGGGTGTGGGATTTTGGGAAATACATTACCATGGTAACGCAATGAAAAGCGAATATTTCTAATATTCCATTCAGTAGTGAACGAACGCTAATAAGCGAGCAGTGTTTGTATGATAATAAAACTATAGTGAAAAGTGATATACCTACAAATATATACCTACTCTCTGAACTGATAATCAAGAAAAATTAAAATGGAGGAACAAAATGTAAGTAGATGTCTAATAATATTTAATGTAAGTACATGCTAACATTATTGTTTTGCGAAGAGAGGTTTTAAGAGGTTATCTTCGGCACAAAGAAATGTCTTAACACTCTAAGCTAATACATAGTTTCCAATTTTTACAGAATAATAATATACTTAGTGGAAAAACTCATAGGCATGAAGAATCACACATTCGACCTTTTTTTGACCATTCAAATGTGATAAAACATCCTACGAATAATGATTATTTTATAATAATCATTGACCTAAGAATAAGGTAGTATTTTTTTTAATACGCCATTTCTATTGGCATTTCCCAGTGGTTAGGCTACAACATAATATGGCTGTAGCCATAAATTGACAAACGATAACTGAAGTAGGGAGTAAGATCATGTTAACGCACGTGTTTGAACATGTACCTAATCGAAAAAAACGTTTTTCTTCGGTTCAATATATCTGGTAATATAGACGATCTTATACATAGACCTCATTCACATTAACAATTATTCTTCTTCTGATTCGTTTTCATTCATCAGAATATCATTGTGAGGAACATTTCTGGACACTAGTAGTTGTGCATACCTGCCGTGGTATTCGTGGTTTCCAGTGGTCATTTTTTTTGTACACTTATGGTAAATATTTTATTGTATGCCTTTTTTATGGCTGGTGGTACTTCAAAGTTGTCCTGTCCACATATTTGTAAATTCTTATATTCATTCCGGTGGTCATATCTAAACTGGATGATAGTAGTTTTTGGTTGAATCGCACATTCTTAATCTTCTTATAGTCTCACCATTTTCATCCTTAAATCGATTTTTACTATCTGATTTGACAACCATTCAAAATCAATCATGTCGTCGAACTTCATTTCTTCAACACGATATGGCTCTGGTTCTTTCTTTCGCATTTCTGAATATTTCCAGCCAACCACTCATTCCATAGACCATAGACGGACTTGTTCTCACTTTCCCGCTCTATCGCAGAATGCATGCTATTACATTCCAGAAAAAAAATAACTGAATTCTAAAAATATGTTTTCAATGATATGAATGGATCTTAGGATGTTTGATTACTGTGAACAAAAATATAGCAGCAATATTTTTGTTGCGGTTCTGGCCACCACGTGTATCAGAAAACAGTGAGACTTTTTGACTTCAGCTGGAAGATTTTCCATCCATTTTATCAAAGCAGAACCAATTTCAGTTTTCTTTGTTGTTTGAGTTGCCCCCTTTTTCATGCATTTCATTCCAATAATGGCAACTAGCCTTACTTTTAGCTCAAACGTAGATTGTCAAATTCTAATGGATTTAAGTTTTGTAATATTCCATTTGAGTCGTTTTTTGCGACCCGGGTTTCGCCTTTCGGCATCTTCAGGCACTGTGTACACTCACCAAAAGGCAAATATACACTGAAAATTAATACTATTAACTATAACTTATATAACGAATCAATACAATAAAGTAGGTAAAAAAATTATCACCTACCTATTAAGTCAAGGATCACAATAAAAAAATATAACAAACAAATTATGAACAGTTCAATTGTTTGTAAAAAAAAACCGTCTACCTTATCAATAATAATACTGCCGAAAGGCGAAACCTGAGTCGCAAAAAAAGGTTCAAATGGAATAGTAGAAAACTTAATTCAAATTCCATCAAGTACCTACCCTACGGTATATAGTATTAATATAATAATACACAGTCAAATTACTGTAGACGCATATTTTTCTTGAGAGTTTCCAAACTGAGAAAGGAGTCCGTCAGGTATGTGTTCTATCTCCCCATTTATTCAATAATATGGAGAGCATATAATGCGGAAATCCCTAGATCCAATGGCAAGGCAGAATAACAATTGGTGGCCAGAAAATAAACAACTTATAATTCGCAGATAATACAACTCAAATCGCTGCTAATGAAAGAGAACTCTCAGAGCTGCTACGGAAGAGGAAGAGAGTCACAAATACGGCCCCTTTATTAATAGGAATAAGACCAAGTCAATGGTTGTCGATCAGGCTAACCTTCTACCAACATCAAGTATATTCCAAAACTTAGAAACAGTGGACGAGTTTGTATATGCAGGATCGACCATTCGTGGAAAAGACGGATGTGAAGCGGAAATAAGAAGACGCATACAGATTGTGAAAAATGCGATGACACGTCTTACCACTATAATATGGATGGATCGGGGAATTTCAATTCCCACAAAAATTATACTTGTGCAAATATTAGTGTTCACCACATTGTTATATGGTGGCGAATCATGGACCCTAAAGGCAAGGGAGCGGAAGGCAATTGATGCCTTCGAGATGTGTTGTTGGCACCAAATGCTTCGTATTTCTTGGACAGAACACAGGACGAACCAGTCAATCATCCAGAGACTGCAAAAGGAACGACTCTTGTAAATATTTCTGAGACGCATTCTGCAGTTTTTTTGACATATTGTCCGGCGCAGACCAGACAACCTGGAGAGAATGGTGGTTTTAGATGGCCTTCCGAGAAGAGCTGGAGTGACCAAATATAAGAGCTGACTGGGTGCACCATTAATTCTGCTCTGAGAGCCTTGGTAGCCCTATGACGGAATTCAAACGTGATCACCATCCTCAGCCATGAGAGTACGACCGAGAAGAGAAAATAACCGCCAAAATACACAACACTGAACTGACAAGACGTGACAGATGTGTCACCAAGTGTTGCTAATAGGGAAAAATACGCATGGAAGAAGTCACCAAAGTACTTTGGTGACTTTTTCCATAACACAAATATCTTTTCATTGTAGTTGGTGAATTTTTTGTTTTTGTAATTTTTAACGTAAAACGTATAGTTTTGAGTTAAAAATTGCAATATTTTCTGTATAAATAACTCATTTTGAGCAAAAACTGTATTTGGTGAGTTCTTCCTTGAGGGCGACGATTTATCATAATTATAATTTTAAATAAATTCAATATCTAATTTTATTTCGAAAACACAGTACAAAATGTGAAAGGTAAAAAGTTCAAAGCCAATTTTATTTGTTTGACATTTTCTGTATTGCGGAGATTTAGTTGCGGGGGTGCGATATTATATAATATGTAGGTAGGTATATTCATATACGATGGGTGTACGTGGCTGCGAAGAACAAGGAACCGAGACGAGTGGAGTGAGCTAGAAGAAGCCTTCATTAAGCAATGGATCGACCCCGCCTAGTGATGTTGATGAGATAATGTATGTGTGTGTATGTATCCATGGTAATAATCAAGGACAAAGAAAGCTTTTGATAGGTTAAATAATTTAATTTTTGGCGGAATAATATCGTACGATAAGTCACAAATGTACAAATCCCGTTCAAGTACCTACCTACTGTAGGACGAAAGTAGCGACATCTTGGTATTCAAAATTTACTAACACTCATTATGATGACTGTAAAGATGCTGTATTTATATACCACTGTCTGGTTATATTGTCAAATAGCTTCTGTATTTTTAATAAATTAACAACTTAAACAGGTACATAAATTTATATGCAAGGACGAAAATATTAATTTCGCTGAAGTAGCATATAACAAATTAATAAGTTCCTGTATTTCGTAATATAAATAGGCACAGAAACCATTCGATTTGAATTAAATTAAAAGTAGGTATGATTTATATAGGTAGTATAATAATAGAGCAATTCATTGAAAAACAAAGGCACTTCGCTACAGCTTTAAAATTACTCCACTCTTGAAAACAATCAGTTGCTTACCTCTACGTAGAGAAGCACTGACAATGAGAGGATGTAAGATTTCCGGAAATACATTACCATAGTAACGCTATGGATAGCTAATACGAGTAAGTATTTCTAACATTCCAAATAGATAGTAAAATGATGTTAACACGCGCGTTAACACCATTTTACTCCCTACTTCCATTATAGTTTGTCAATTTATGGCTACGGCCAAATGTTGTAGCTTAACTAATTAAATAATTATTATAAAGCAATCATTATTCATAGGATGTTTATCACACTTGAATGGTCAAAGACATAGCTTATAATGAGTATCTTTAGAATTATCTTCAAATGTGTTAATCTTGCCCATTTTTTGAATAATATAATGCCCAATTCTTGTCAAATTTGGGATCACAGAGACTATCAATATATTTTTTTATCGTAGATATTTCACTCTAATAATGTCGATATAAATTATACTGATGGTTTTATGAATACGTTTAAAAATTAATAAATGTAAAAAAATTTAACACCGCTGCACATTTATGTACTGAAATATGACTGTATTCTAAAACATTAGAGCGAGAGGTTTAAAAGAATACTATTTTATGTAATAAAAATACTTTATGCAGTCATCAATAAATCTTAAAATAAATATAAAGGATAATAAGGCTTCAAAATTATATAAATAGATTATCTACAACGTTTAAGGTATGTCCAGGACCATGCTTTGAAAATAGAACAAAAGCTCCATTTTGACCTACGCTGAGCATGTCCCCCTTTAAGAAAATTCGACGATTTTTTTTGTGCAGACCACTGTTCGTAAGGGTTTTTTATGTGACCGCGAGATAATTTAGAACTTAGTACATATTAATTACTTTGAATATTTGGTTAATATTTTGTTCAGTTAATATTTTGTTTTTGTTGTGCAGCTAGTATAAAATAAAATATGTTGGTCAAATCTATGAAGCAAAAGTATGGAATTATATAGCTAATTGAAAAGTATGTGTTAACTCCTGAATAGTCAGATGTAGATCATGCATTTTGAATTACAATCATATTATTGAACATACATAATTTTGAAAACACTCTTGGGCATCGCGCCCTATGAAACGCAGGTTCGATCCTGCCGGTAAAAAAAAATTCTATTGGCTATATTTTTCTCATGAGTGTTTTCAAAATTATGTATGTTCAATAATTAGAATGGTTTCTTAAACTCTTGTGAATTATTCGTTAAATAAAAGAAATAGTTAATTATGATCATATTGCTTTATTATGTTATTTTTTTAAATTTGTTTCTTTATTGCGCCCTGTGAAACGCAGGTACGTCTTACTTTTTTCAAAAAAAGATTTTTTCTATTGGCTATGTTTTCTCATGAGTGTTTTCAAAATTATGTATGTTCAATAATTAGAATGGTACATTTTTTAAATGTGAATTATTCGTTGAATAAAAGAAATACATAGTTAATTACAATCATATTCGAACAAAATCAGAACCATATTCGAAAAGAAATCGACAGAATCGAACCCAGAGCTCCGGGTTAGAAGGCTAGCACCTTACGCACTGCACCACGATAGCCGCCATGATAGTATGCAATGATAAGCGTAATGTTGTGATATAGTTAAGTTACTCGTAAAAATGACAAAAACATTTCACTTGAATTTGTAAATCGATATAGGTATTATACATCGGTATTGTATGCAAATGAGGAATCGTTTGATTTTGACAGCTAAATAATATGACTGTGTATTATTATTATACCCCCATATGATTATTATTATTTTTATTACTACTATTTAATATAAATACATATTATATATACCTAATAATTAATATATAATATTCGTGTCGTCAAAGTCTCGGTCTTTGTCGACTACTATTTCTATAATATTATTAATCAAAATTTATAAATATGTGTCGTTTTGGCCTGTCTTTATATTATGAGCTGGTTTGCTATCCAAAATTTTACTCAACCGTTCATATACTGATATCGCAAATTAGATTTGGATTAATTCATCTGCATACTCAATAGACTCAAAATTATTAACTCGCACATACAACAAGTTAGAACTACAGTGACGAATGACGATATATATATATACGTGTCTATAATTATTATATTATATTGTGTAGACAGGTATATCTATAAAAAATAATTTGTCGCCTTCTGGCTTAAGGCGAAGTCTTCACTGAGCCTTTTTTAAAGAGGCACCTAGCGGAAAAATACGAAGCTTGCAATTTGAGACATTTTTTTGATAATTTACAATTTCAACTGTATTAATGAATAAATATGTATCTGAAAACATTAAAAATAAAAATATTTTTTATTTTAAGTCAAAGACAAACTTACAATTGTAAAAAATGTAATAAAATGTGAATTTGTTCTATCGGTCCGCACCCTATTATTACATATATTTTATGGTCATATTTATTATTAAAATTTAGTTTATTAAGTTTTCTAAGCATCACTTAAGCAATTTTTGACAAATTCATAGTTTTAATATTTTTTATATCTATTTTAAAAAACATCGATTTTTATAAAAAATATAAATGTGTATAACTTGAAATTCTTTTTATTTGTATCAAATCAATTATTTTTATAAATATAAATAAAATATTTATATTAATATAAATAAAAAGGATTTCAAGTTATACACATTTATATTTTTTATAAAAATCGATGTTTTTTAAAATAGATATAAAAAATATTAAAACTATGAAATTGTCAAAAATCGCTTGGGTGATGCTTAGAAAACTTAATAAACTAAATTTTAATAATAAATATGACCATAAAATATATGTAATAATAGGGTGCGGACCGATAGAACAAATTCACATTTTATTACATTTTTTACAATTGTAAGTTTGTCTTTGACTTAAAATAAAAAATATTTTTATTTTTAATGTTTTCAGATACATATGTATTCATCAATACAGTTGAAATTGTAAATTATCAAAAAAATGTCTCAAATTGCAAGCTTCGTATATTTCCGCTAGGTGCCTCTTTAAAAAAGGCTCAGTGAAGACTTCGCCTTAACCGGAGACTTTAAATTCGGTACATTTGTGTGGATGCGATGACCATGCATTTTGTCAACATGTTCATTCACGTGATTCTGTGTATTTCGTAAATTTCTCGACGTTCATTTTATATTCAATGAAATTGGGACATTTTTGTTAAATTAGGAATATAAATAAAACATCACAGCCATTTTTATGTAAATACGTAATGACGATGGTTAATCATTGGTTTACTAAGTTTACTTACATGTACCTAAATGTAATACGAGGGTGGGTCAATAATTCCTTAGAAAAAAGCATTAAAACAGTTTTTATTTTTGTATTTTTTTTTTATTTCTCAACATAATCTCCTTGGAGCTCAATACACTTGGTTAGACGTTTCTCAATTTTTTTAAACCGTCAGAAAAATAAGTTTTCGGAAGGTCCTCAAAATAAGCATTTGTCCGATCGATGACTTCTTCATTTGAAAAAAAAACGTTGTCCACTTAGCCATTTTTTTAAGTTTGGGAAAAGGAAAAAGTCACTGGGGGCTAAATCTGGCGAATACGGTGGGTGGTCGACCAATTCAAACTTCAATTCTTCAATTTTAGCCATTGATCGTAAACATGTGTGAACACGGGCATTGTCCTGATGAAAGAGGATTTTTTTCCTGTTTAAATGAGGCCGTTTTTCTTCAATTTCGTTTTTAAGCTGGTCCAATAAAGATGCATAATAATCCCCTGTTATTGTTTTTCCTTTTTCCAAATAGTCAACGAAAATAATTCCACGTGCATCCCAAAATACAGTAGCCATAACCTTACCAGCTGATTTTACGGTTTTCGCCTTCTTTGGACATGGTTCGCCTTTCGCAATCCACTGCTTTGACTGTTCTTTCGTCTCGGGAGTATAGTGGTGTATCCATGTTTCATCTACAGTCACAAAGCGACGAAAAAATTCATCCGGATTGCGTTGCGTGAGCGACAACAGGGCTTTAGAGGCCACCACCCTATTGCGTTTATTGTCGACTGTGAGCAAACGCGGCACCCATCTTGCAGAAACTTTTTTCATGCCCAATTTGTCATGTAAAATAGAAATGACGCTACCTTTTGAGATCCCTGTAACCTCAATTATCTCACTCAACTTTAATCTTCGATCACTTAACACCATATCGTGGATTTTATTGATCATTTATAGTGTAGTCACCTCTACAGGACGTCCTGAGCGTGGTTCATCCTTTGTTGATGTACGACCACGTTTAAATTCATTTAACCAGTTATAAATAGTTGCAAGTGAAGGAGCAGATATGCCGTGAACTAAATCCAACTCATTTTTTATTTCCTTTGCTGTTAACCCTTTTATATTAAAATGTTTAATAACAGCTCTAAACTCAATTTTCTCCATTTTTGTAAACAAGCAAATTTTTTTAAATGTACGAAAATAAAAAACAACAACCCGACCAATCTGATTGAAACTTCGCAGCATACTGAATCGGTAGTGCCGCTGCATGAAAACAAACCGCTTACAGTACTAGTCGCGCCACCTCTCGGCTTTTCTAAGGACTTATTGACCCACCCTCGTATTTAAGTTATTCTCTATTCTTAATAATTTGTTCCTTGATTAAATGAGCTTGATATGCAAGCAGTTTTACTTAGGTACCTACATATTATATTATTGTCTGTCGTTAAGGTTGCTTGAATGTATCATCAGTAATAATGGACCGAAAATGCAATTAAGTTCATACGTTTGGCAGTTATAGTATATATTTTATTGTTCATTCTGAATCATCTAATGTTTCCCAACCCTTTTTATATTGTGAAAACCTTGAAGAATTCTGTGAAATCTCACGGAACCACTACCTAGCTCAGAGGTTCTTAACCGCGTGCCCGTGGAGCCATTTTCGTGCGCCCCCGGAAAAGTATTAAATAACGAAAAAAATAATTACGTTTTATTTTATGAATTTCAAAATACAAAATATAAAAAAATAATTGATAAATCTTCCATGTGTAAATTAACAAATTAATCAATAAAAATGTTTAAAACAATTACAGATTTTTTTTCGGTCCAAATGATTGTGTATTTGTGATTGTGTCAAATCGAATTTACGTGGTTTTCCACGGACGAAGTCTGGCAACTCGGAGAGTAAAATATCAAACATGCTTGAAATCCAACGAGCCTGGTCTGCGGATTCAAAAGTCCGCAGATCTGGGGTATTTCACGCGAAAAAAAAGTCAGTAGACTGTAAATTGTCTGACTTGCGTGCCAATGGAGCACAGACTTACAAGGATACATTTGCTAATATTGTTCAGTTGTTTATGTAAGTACGTATTTTTCTTGCTGGTGACCCCGATCTGTCTAAATTTTAGTGTTGCACCACATTAGGTGTTGTTACTGCGGTCGATTTTTTATTGAAAATATTTTACCCCAAAATGAGTTATCCGAGTAAAAAACAACGAACCTATCAATTTAATAGTGATTGGGGTAAATGGGCCGCAGATGCCGTCATGAGATTGTATAACTTTCTTTTTATACCAAACCTAACCTAACCTAACCTAACCCAACCTAACCTAACCTAACCTAACATAACCTAATCTAATCTAACATAACCTAATATTAAGTGTGCATCAAAATGTATGAAAATTCCAAATTTTCAATTAACAATTATTGGATCGAAAAGCCAATGCGCCGACAAAAAAACATAATTGTCTACATAGAATAAACTGTTTTCGTAAAAAAAAATATAAAAGCTCATGGCGGCATCTGCGGCACAATTACCGCGATTGGGAAGAAGCCTACTTTTTTATCCAAACTAAAGACAAATGTGTTTGCTTAATATGCAACGGTGCTGTGTCAGTAATGAAAAAACATAACCTCGAATGCCATTTCAATTGCACAGTTTTTTTGGCGTTGATTATCCACCTAAATCAAAGCTGAGAAAAAGGAAAATTGATCAACTAAAATCAGGACTAACCACATAGCAAACGTTTTTTACTAACCATGTAAAGAAAAATAAAAATGTCACCATTACTTCCTTTAAAATTTATTGGCATTGCCTCATTCATTCATCATTGGCTCATTTGTTGGCACAAAGTAAAAAACCATTGTAGGCAGCGAATTAATTAAGAAAGCATTTCTCACTGGTGCTGATACGCTGTTTGAAGGATTAATAACCGAGAAATTATTTCATCAATTCAAGATGTGCAGTTATCTAATGACACAACTACTATGCAATGAGAATCCAAAAGATGTCAACTGATTTACAAAGTCAGTTGAAAAATGATATGGAAAAATGTGAATGGTTCTCACTGCAACTAGACGAGTCGACAGATATATCTGATACAGCGCAATTAGCAGTATGCATTAGGATGGTAAACTATTAAAATTACTACCAATGCAAGAGCGAACAAGAGGTGAAGATATTTCTTTAAAATTTACGCGACAGAAATTAATATGCATTTACAAAGGGTATCAGCAATAAATACTGATGGTGCTCCAGCAATGGTGGGCTGCAATAATTGATTCATTTTCCATTGCAAGAGAGATGAATCCTTCACATACTTTATGAATTATCATTGTATTATTCATCAAGAAGCATTTTTTGATCTTCTGGAAGAGATTAAAAAAAAATCATTTCAAAAGGTCAAACTTTTGAACAATTAGATAACCATCATTGGCTGATGGACTTGGCCTTTTTGACTGATATTTGTGAAAAATTAAACAATTTAAATCTTGAACTTCAGGTCAAAAATAAAGATATAGCAGAAATGATAAGTTCTATAAAAGCCTTCAAACAAGGCCTGAACAAAAACGACGCATAAGTGCGAATGAGAAAGTATTCGGCACCCTTATAATCTCTGCGACACGCGCTAGAGTAAGATAAAAGGTTTACGGATGTGTGAGATGATTTGCTGTGGTGTCGCCGCCAAATCTTAGTTTGTTGCTTAACTAAGCGTCGATAACCTGCGAGTGCATGTTGCTAACATTGATATTTTTTGTGTTAAACATAAGGTTAGTGGTAAATATTTTCAGTTAATTAAGTAGAAAAGATGGTTCTGTGTGTTGTATTAAAATGTGGTAGCCGTACTGATAAGCAAGAAGATGGTATTACGTTTCACAGGTAAGTTGATACATGTTCGTGATAATTTATATATATGTATATTATTATATATTTTTATATCAGTGACCCAGTGTTTCTTTAAAATAACTTAAATTATGGATATCTTTACCCAATGGTTGCATTTTGACCGCTTTAATATATTGTATTTTATTTCTTTTTATTTTCTATAAGTATGTAACTGTATGGTTCTTTTATAAATGCCCTCACAAAATGACAATAAATATATAATCTACCGATATAGTAAATGTAACACATTGCACTTAAATCTTGTTTTTTTTAGAAATCCGGCGTGCGCCGCCACTATTATGCCAAATCTCAAATGAGCATGCTACCGCAAAAAAGGTTAAGAACCCCTGAACTAGCTCCAGCATACCCAGAAATAAAAATTGTTAAATACACTTAAAGTGCGCTTACTATTTTTGGTCAAAATTCCTATGTAAATTGATTACTTATCTAATAAATAGGTACGTAGCTTTGCATGCGAGAAAATTGTTCCCAACATGGAATCTACTTCTAAAAGTTTATCAGTCTTATCCTCCCTTACTTTTCTGCCATCTTAAAATCTGTCGCGCCAAAGTAATACTCGCATGGGAATAGGTATAAAGAGGTAACTCAGCCGCTATCTTGGGTATCTATATTATTATAGGTCTCATGCGGATTGAGGAGGTGTTTTGCCTGTTGTGGTTTCATACCATCTTAACATTATTATATTTACCATAATTATATTGGTTTTATTTAAAATGTATGTAATAAACATATTATTTTATTATAAAAATATTTTTTTCAAATAAAAATTATGTATTTCCGTTAGATAGGTATAGGTACCATATAATAGATAAAAATAAAATAAATTTGTTTTTTCACGAAATCGATAAAGTGGTAGTCCCTGTCTACTACATACGTATGATATGAAAATATCGTTTTATTTTTTTTGCAGGATGACAATATCATAGAAGAGGATGAATTAAGTGTACCAGATATCCGTAATGCAGATATCGAGTTGCTACCTGTAAACATCGTTGATACACAAATCGACATAGAAGATCCGGAACTTGTTGAATATGAATCACGAATTAATTATTATAAAATATTTTACATTATTATAATAATATTTTTCTCGGTTGTTTTAATAACAGCAATAATAATAGTTATACTATTAGTCATATACTTACATATTTCTAAATATTTAATGTTAAAATTTAAGTTTTCAATGGAAAACGTGATTCACAAAAATATCTAGATGAAAACATAACCGAACCTTAACCAAAAATAACTACATTTCACATAACAGCGAAACTTCAACAACTTCAACTATGGATAAAGTAAGTAATATCGCGCATGACCTACCTACAAACAAAAATTTTATCTGGGAATAGTGGATGTCAATAAAGCTGTTGCTTTAAGTACTTTGTCGCAATTAAAAAATATATTAAGGAAAGTATAGATCTCTACAGAACTCAATCTAAAGCTTTAAAAATATCAGCCGTATTATATTATAATATGGCATCTACTTGATAATGCTTGTCTAACTCTAATATCGGTCAACCATTGATTGACATGTTTGCAAATATGATATTATTATTACTATTAGGTATGTAAAATGAACTTGAATAGTTTAGCTGAAGTGAGCAGTACATACTTAGCCAGGGTTGGCGAAACTTTTTACGTACGCGTGCCAAAATTTCTCAAATATTATGACTGTCTGACGTGTCAAGCGGTTTTTCATGAGGAAAAAAATAAAAAAAATGCTTTTTAAGAATTCTATAGAGATTATATCTTTCACCATGTTTCTAGCCGTACGCATATCTTTTTTTCATTACTTATTTTGGTTCTTTACGCACAAATTGACACCAGAATTACTCCGATCAAGTGAGGTAGTCTCTCACTACAGTGGTTTCACGCATTGTAAATCGATCAAAATCAGGCGTTCGCGGCGAGGCTTCCTATGCAATTATATATTTACATTAAACGTTATGCTTATGCTTGAAGAATATTTTGCTTGCAATTTTTTATACAATGCGATCTATCATTTATGCATGAATTTCGTCGTTTTTGTTTACGCATGAAAATACCTAAAAAATACGCACGGCCATGTCATCAGTATTTTTTAATATTAGAATATATAAGTATAAAATATATATATATTATTATTTAGTTTTAAAATTATATATTAAATTATAGGTTTACACATATTGAATAGTTTAATATAATTTTGTAATTAGGTTTCTAATTAATGAAGTCAAGATAATATAATAATTATTGTATTTCTTGTTATATTTAGCTTAATCTTTGGTGGATACGTTGGCTGAAAACAGGCGTTTGACATTATGTAGACATATAATAAAGTGTCTACTGCTTATACCATTTATTTGTTTTTAAATGTTATGTTGTGAATGTCTTGTATTTTTAATTTGTAAAGTTCAATATTATGTAAATATCAGTCAATCTCTTGCCAAACAATAACAAAATTGGATAGGTATGTAATTTATTTTTTCAGTAACACATTGAACAGCACTATTTATGATTTAAACATTTAATTAGGTACATACACAGAATAAATTGATGGTACCTACCTATAGGTACTTAAGTTAAACAAATATTGAATATTTAGCTAATTAATTAATTGAATGAGAAATTATATTATAGATACCTACATTGTTTTTGAAACTGGTTATCAATAGGTAATGTTTGCCAAAAATCGCTTATAATATTATAATTATGTTACCTTATAAATACAACCTTATAAATAAACCTATAATTAATGAAATAATATTGTATGAAGTCCTATGACTCGTATATTGACACTGGTATACGGGCCGGGCCATAAAGGGAAAAGTAAGTAAATTTGGAATGAAAGTGTGTAAATAATTGTTTAGTAGATAAGATTTTAGTGTTGTATTACCCTATAAAATGTCTAAAGTTGTAAATTGTATTGTATAATTAATAATATGTAAACATTATGAAAGATGCAGTGTGTGTATTGTACCGGACGAATGGGATGTTTAATAATAGTATAATTAATATTAAGATTATGTAAATGTATAATATATGTTTAGTTAATAAAATGTAAAATGTACAGCGTAATGATAGAAAGTAATTTAAATTCAGTAGAGTCGCTTAAAATGTTAAAATGGTAACACCATGCATAGATTGTAAATGCATTGGTTTGCCGCGTGCTAAAATAATTATTTAGCTTCCGTCTGCATGGGTTGCGAGAACGCCCTATAAAAAAGGCACCTTGTGCGTATATTAATTAAGAATTAGTCGTGATCAATACACAGGGATACATCGCTCTATAGCAAAACACATATTGTCGGGCATTGAAGCTAAATAAATACATATTACCTACTTAACCTAACTATTATGACTGAATATAAGAATAACTGAGTAATAATTCGAATAAAAAATAAGTTTTTCTTGTATTACCTGAACAAAATAACGTGATGTGGTACGAAAATATACAACCGAAAAGATAAATCAAAGTTTACCTTCAAAAATACCTATCGTACCATGCTATTTTATGGTAACAGAGTCCTGCACATAATCCCAAAGGAAAATAATTAACTACCAAATAAAACATGCCAAGGAACCGGGAATATATAAACTCAAATATCTTTGACACCTCGGGTCCACTGACTGAGCTGGTACGTCATCAGACCTCGAAGGTATGTCGGTACCTATACTAGTAATAAAAGTCAAAGTATAATTATTGTTTGTTGATTGTTGATTGATTTCTATTCCCTACTTGACCCTAGGGATTGCAATACCGGTATTTCAAAACCGGTATTCAATTATTTATCGATACCGAAATACCAGTTTCAAATGTCCAAAATACCGGTATTATCGGTATTAAGAAAGCATACACGTACTTATATGTTTTTCAAAAATGAATTTAATGTTTTTCATTCATTGTTTACCACTATTATTGTATATTAAATTTACCGTATAAGCTCTATGCTGCCAAAACGCAAATGTATTGAGTGAAACCAACAAAAGTTAAATAACATTAAAACAAAATCCCTCAAATATACTTAATAGAATTGTCGCGATGAATTAACAAATTTAAGTGCTCGAAATGGAAAATTTCACGAACAGGAACGCTCTATAATTTTCCGAAAAAAAGGTATGCTTGATTTTTTTTGTTACATACGTACGTACTTTCGATGTATAAATGCAACAATAAACTTTGAACTTCTTACGTTGATGTATATTGAGCAAGTGGGCAAGGATTGTCAGCGCCGCAGGCGAAAGAACCTCGTCTCAACAAAGGATACCGTCAAAAATTGTATTATTCTTTATTCTTACTTTATCTACCACCCATAATCAGCAGGCATGATACTTCTACCACCACTCGTCACTGCTTATAACTTATATTACTGTCTCGTTTGGGATAGTTCAGTTTGTTAATTAATTAGACTTAAAAAACAACATATCCACATACCTACCATACAGATTCAAATTAAAAATTAATTTACATATAGCAAATTTTACAGATTATAGATTCAAGATGAGCACAGAATTTTTAAAAAAAATCAAAGACATAGTATTAAAATAGTGTATAAAAAATAAAGAAATAGATGCAGTAACTATTAGAAAAAATAGTAAGTACCTATACAGAGACGAGTAAATACAACATGTATACAGTACATATCTGTACACCGATAGAGCTAACTAGGCCATTTAATTATTTAAGAAGTTATAAAACTAAGAATTTATAAACCGTTTACATAAACTCATTCTCACGCAGGTGGAATATAGCAATATCCGAAGCGATTTAGTTGAACACAATTATTTCCTGCCTAATTATTATTAGCAATTGCAGATTAGTTCTGCAGTACAGTATGTAAGCATACTTAAGATAAATCAGCAATCATAAATTATATCGCTATTATTCTGAAAATGAGGATCTTCGTAAAGGCATTCATAATACCTTCACGAGCATTTCATATTCGAAATAATAAAACCTAATCGAGTTGTTTTCTGATGCCAATATGATGTCCAAATAAAAAATACAAGATTGTCTCAGTTTTGGATATCATTGGGAAAAACCAGGCCTGGTTTCTAGCTGGTCAAGCGTGTGCAGACCAAATCCACAACCTTCAACGTCTTCTCCAGCAGAGCCATGAGGTGAACGGTCCAGGCTTGCTGCTTTGTGGATTATGAGAAGGCTTTCGATAGTCCGCACCGCCCCTCCCTCTGGAGGATACTGGGAGCATACGGGATCCCTCCCAAGATCATTGCCATAATCAAATGCCTGCATGTGAATAGCGAATGCTGTGTCAGAATTGGAGACACTGTCACGGAATGGTTCGGGATCACGAGTGGAGTCAGACAGGGTTGTGTCCTTGCACCGTTTCTCTTCATCATCCTCTTTGAGTTCATACTACGGTCAATACCACCCGACCGAGGCATACCTGTTACCCCCACCGTGAAGCTATGCGACCTGGAATACGTCATTGACGCTGTCCTATTCGACAACTCAATCGAGGGCATTCATGAGACAATCGACAGGTTGCATAACAGCTCATCTCGCGTTGATTTGAAAATCAACGTTTTGTATAGTAGCACCTGTCCTGATCCAGATTTCCCTCTGATTAGCGACGGGAAAAATATCAAGAGCGTCGACAGCTTCAAGTACCTGGGGGTACACATCACGGGAGATGGCATTTTGCAGAAAGAGCTCGCTATCCGAAAGGGAATGGCTGGTGCAACATTCAACTCGATGCGGAATGTCTGGGACTCACGATTGTACTCGGTCAAAACCAAATGCCGCCTATTCGACGCTTGCATTCTGATGGTGCTGCTTTACGGTAGCGAAACATGGCATCTTACAACCACCCGTATACTGAGCATCGAAAACAGATATTTGCGACGGATACTGGGTGTGAGGTGGTATGACTTTAGGAGCAACGAGGAGATAAGAGAACGAACCAAGCAGCCTCTCATCACGCTGAGAGTGAAGAGGCGACGTTGGACCTGGCTCGGCCACGTGCTGTGAATGTCAGAAGAGAATCTCAACTTGGCTTGCCGGTTCTTCAAGCCGACTGGATTCTGGTTTCCTGGAAGGCAGCTAAAAACAATCTATAGAGTGTACACGGCGGAGCTACGGGATGATGGTTTGACTTGGAATGAAGCAGGAAGACTGGCGAGCGATAGGGATTCTTGGAGGCGCCGCGTGGTGTCCATATGCTCCAGTTAAGGGCCGGATATGGCTATGGATATAGAAACATATAATGTCACTAATCAATCGTTGTTTGGGTAAGTGTACACAAATTTTGTATAACGTAACGATATTTGCACACATTGGCTAAGTAAATTAATAGTTTTTCATGTAATTTACTTATTTCTGACAAAGCAAAATTTTTACATGTACCGAGATTATCAACACAAACATGAAAGACTACGTGTATAAAAAATGGCTTATTATTACCTATATTATTATTATTATAATTCTCGTGATTGACATCTATATTTTGTCGATAGATGCCATACCTAAGTAAAATTTCATTACATTCTAATATATTATTAAATGAATGATGAAGACACCACTGATAAAGCAAAAATTACATGTCGCCATAATACTGGCTCCTGGCTAAGAGAAAGAAATCCTTGATAGAAAGGCCTGGTTGAGCGTACCTTGCCTCCTTAAGACCAACAGATTAACAATTCCACACAGAAGCTTCAGACGATAACCAGACAACCCAGTATGCGTATTAATTGGTACATAGAATCGTCGGTGTTTTGTAAAAAGGGCGAATCAACCATTTTGGCGAAATTGGGATTTTAATGAAAAAACAATACATCTTACTAGCTTTGTTGTGTAGAAAGGGCGAATTTGTATCTTCACAGGAAAGTACTTAAAAACGAAAATCGTAAGGGCGAATATTCACGTAGTCTTAGTGTTACGGATAAAAAGCGAATGTGACGTATTAGGCCTTTTAGGATATTATAATTATTATAATGCCTATTATAAAGATAGTATTCTTTCTAAGCTTTATTATACACTTGTTAGACATTTATAATCATTCACAAAGGATTCATAAATTAATAAATAAATGTCAAAAGTTAAAAATCCTCCTCCTGTAAAATAGCATCTTGGTTAATTCGCCCTTTTTACAAAACACCAACGAAATGTTCACATCTCCGGGAAGGACTTGCATGTCACTCGCATTATGCACACCTGCGGGTATGGCAGTGGCAAAGGGTGGAGGTATTCTGTTGAGATCAGACACAAATAGTGCACATTAAACTTATTTCTTTTCATTGAACTAAGAATACAAAATGCAGATGGTGATGGTTAGTTTCTGGTGTAAAGCATTCGATATTCTCTCTTGAATCCCTATTTTTATATAGAATGGATTGCACATCCCACAAACATGGAAATTGTTCATACAGTTCAAAAAAGTGAATAGTGGTATAGGTACATGATTTCCATCTTCTGCTCGTATAGAAAAATTATATGACGGATTTAAAACGGACATTAATTTTAAATTGTAAACATGTTCTTCTACGCGTGTAGTTTGTATTTTTCATCGGCAGGTTCACCTCTATCATTCTAAACTACGCACATGTCATATAAAATGCAACTATCAAGTGAAAATTCAACTTGCATGATAATGTGTATAAGAATCAAATCACCCGTCGCCAAATATTGCAATGCAATCTATATAAAGTAAAAGTATTTTAAGTTATATTATATTTAAGTTGCTTTAAAGAAAAAAAAATCACCTGCGGCGTAATTTAATTTGGAGTTATTACCTTTTTAAAATATATGGTTGTATGATGCAATTTTTTGTTGACGTGTGTTGATACTCGACAACTCCATTACTATTCGATGTGTTAAATCGCTAAAAAACACACTGAATTTTATTCGATCTCCATTTGGATAACGCCACTGTAGAGCGTTAGACCGCCTTTAACCTTAGTGATAGGTAGGGGGCCCAGAAAAGATCCTGGCCTGGGGGCCCGCTTCAGGATGTGGGTGCCATGATGATTAGTCTATGGTTATCACAATCTGTTAAATCCAAATCGTACCACACTAATAAGCATGTCTCGTTTAGTGTGCAGAATGAGATTGGTGAGACAATCAGAACTTTTACATGCTAACTGTTATTATCGCGATAGTTTAATTTACGCACTATTGATGCTAGTAAACTTATGCACGTGTACAGGCGCTATTATGCTACCAATGCATGGAATATAGTATCACTTGACAGCCCGATCCCGATTTTGGTGTGGTGTAATTTTGGATGTACTGATAATATATTTAAAAATCCCTCAAAACCGAATATAGTGGTAAAATGAGGATATTCAAAACAAAGCAGATAAATTTTTGTAATAAATTTTATTTGGAATGGGATGTACGGAACTCATATTTTTTAATAACACTGTCAATTTACTTCTTATTGAAAAGAGCAAATAGCATATAATAATATGCAAAGAAATAATTCTGTCCAGTGAAACAATCACATGACTATGAATGTATAATGTATATTTAGTTACACAATTTTCATAATTGACAGCACAAAATTTATGTATTGAACGACACCAGATGGTATATTTTCAATTGCAATACATTGTGACATCATTTAGTGTTCTGCAGTGTAACAATATTATTGATAACACTAAATACAAATAGGAAAAATATAAACTTTGACAATACATAATATTGAATAATGAATAATAAAATATTGAAGTCTAACAATCAAATGCAATTAATTAAATATTCATTATTCCAAGTGACAAATACATTGTTACATCTAAATTTTGGCGTATGTGAACCTTACAACAAAAATTAATATTTATTACAGTAATTTTATGTATACATACTGTCACGACCTCGGACTTCGGGTCTTATACCTAGAGTACCTTTTAGGGGTGTAGAGTGGCCTGAACACGCCCTTGGCCTCGTAGTCAAATAAACTGCACCGAGCCGCACCCTTGACCACCCAGAGGGACGTTTCTTTCCAGAAATAAGTCCCACGGCCCGTGTCTTAAGAGACTGAGGACACGGTTTGTGGAAGATCGGGTTCGAGTAAAGTACGCGAGATGATGAGTGATATTAGGCTTTTGCCATTTAACTGGTGCTACTACGCGTATTGTTAAAATATCATGTATAAAACTATTTAGTAAAATGTCTAGTTGAAAACGTATGAAAATTGTAATACCACGTATAAAGAATGAATGAGAAAGATAACAGGTTGTACCAGAGGAATGAAAGAGTTGATAGAAAATAATTATAAATATGTAAACACGGCTATTCAAATGTACGCTCTGAAACGTCGATAAATCGGTTAGTATTCACTTTTTGGATACTAATCATGGGGCCCATTCAATAAGGAATTCCGTCAACTACGGTTTGACATCCAGATAAGGCCATTCGGAGAAGGTTCATGAAAATCTGTACTTTAAAATGAATATTAATTGATTTGAAATTAACTTTTCTCCGAATATTTCAAGTCGTACATTTGCATTAGCACTGCTACCAGCTAATTACCATTGTAAAATAATCAGAAATTAACATAGAACAAAACTATTAATTAATTAAAATTACGCGCTAAAATTGGCGGTAATTGAAATGTAACGACAAAATTCAAAATGTCCAAGGCCCCCCACTACCGCGGCATCTTTCAAAGGATATAAAAACTTGATTTCTTCCCGCAAAAAAGTAGTTGCAACAAGGGATCCGACCTGGACCCCGCACCCAGTATATATGTAAATTCCGTTACGCAAAGCTACGACCCGAGTCAGTAAAGAAAAAAAAACCGATCATCGCAAAATCCACGTCTGGTGATAATAAGAAAGAGATTGCATATAAAGATCCGTTCGGGCGGAATCATAAAACGTTGCCAGACAAGCTGTCGAGTCATTCGCGTGAAATTGTAGTAATGGGCGGCCATTTTGTGGGAATTATACGGCAAATAACCAACCGCCATCTGTAACAGACGATCTAGAGTCTAAGGTTTACTATAAGTTAGAATTAATAAATGCCTGTAATATAACTATAAACTGAATGTGATCGTTACGTGAATAAAGTGGGACAATACTTCTTCTCCAGAGTTTTCTTATTTTTTTACACCTTGCCGAACACTGAAAAAAAAAAAAAAAGTATGATACCAGGGCTCGAATTGGACATCGTCTGAGCTAGACCGGAACCCTGGATTTATCATGTGGCGCCCAACGTGGGGCGCCACTTATCACTTCCCTCCATTTTGCATGTAGGAGATTTTTCTCAACTGTCACTTTGTGTTTTGGTTTCTTTTTTATCGTCTGTATTTGGGATGAAGGTGGATAATTAAGGCACCGGAATTATGATGGAAGACGACGAGTTTATTTACTTTATATTATACTATATGGTTACATTTTGAATAATTTATTTTATCCGTACGAAATCGGCGTGCTCGCGGATTTGCTGTTTGTCGCAATCTCCGCGCCATCTTGTGATTTTTTTCAACAAAACCGTCGTCGAAAAGAAAACGACGTTGCAAATCTCCAACGGTTAACAAAATTTACGGCATTGCCGGCTGGGCTCTTTTATTATTATTTATTTTCGTAATCAGCGCTTTATTATTTGTTGGCTTTGATACCGATTCGGGCGTCTCCAGATACACAAAGACATCCCCAAATGGGGACCATACGGGGGTGTCACAATACCTACATACATATGTTAAGAAAGTACATAACGATTACAAACATGACCTTAAGGTAAATGAAATGTTAAGATGTTTTGATACCTATCCTAAAGATTAGACTTCACTAAGAGCAATGACATAACTAATATTATTACTATAATATCACAAAAAAGTAGTTTTGAGTTTTGGCTGCAATAATTCAAACAATAAAAGTGTGACTTGCATTCTGAAGGAGCTTCATAATTAAAAATAACAAAACAAATCTGTAGTCATGTGAAAACAAAAATACAGGAATCGCTCCCAACATAGTGTAATCGATAATTGACTGACAAGCAAAGTTAAACCTGAAATCTTATAAATCTTGCTATGATTAATGACTGCTATATAATAATAACTCGTATAATGATATATCACGAAATTGACATTAAATTATTAAAACACTAAAATCGTAATATTAATAATTATTTGTTATCTTCGTGTGTTTTACATTTACCAATTTAAATTGTATATCAAGTATCATCTTATATACTATAACTAGTGATACTTGAACTATGATCTTATAATAAAGTAAGTTACAAAAACATCTTTTCATAAATTATTTCTGTTTTAAAAATAATTCTAAATGTGGATGCATTAATATTTGACACATTTATCTGTTAGATATACACAGATTCATGAAATGAGTTGTGATTTTTCAATATTTCTTACATGCAAATATTCCCTGATTTATGACATTTCACAATTGCAACTGTTTTTTTAAACATAGGATACGTTCAGGGAACTCAGAAATATCTTATTATTATCTGTTCTGTGGATATGTTATTTGGCAGGGTTTACCTGCATCAACAAAAGCTAATGCAGCAGTCAGGTTTTTTGTCCACCTTTATTGTGCATGGCAAAGAAGTTGATCGGATGTATTCATTTTTCTCCATCTACTTTCAGCTGGTTGGAAGGGGTCCGTGGCAGGTCTTTTTTGTCAAGGCACTTTCGACAAAGTTGTTTACAATTACAACCCATCCCCCAAAAACTAGCTGGTTTGTCACTTTATCCCGTGTTGTTTCGCTAAGCGTATTGTACATAAGGAATTTGAAGAATAACAATAAATTTTATCATTCACGAGGTCAAATCAACAATGAATTAGGAAATGAGCTTTGCTGACTAGTAAACACTGCCTTTCCAACCGGTGGCAGCTTCTCTAATACCATGCAAGTGCAATGCACTGCCTGCATTTTTAAAGACATCGCTCAACTTTCATTGTTATTCATACGTGTATCACTCACTTCGCGAAGTAGAACATGTAACAGTGTTATTAATAATACTCCGTTCATGAGCTCAAAGCGATTGCGATCCAAATAGATTTTCAGTTTGCACAGGATTACAATGAGGTCATTGTATACTGCTTAAACGGTGGCCGAATGTTCCTGTAATGGCGGTTTGTGTAGAATTTTTTTACACACTTTTAGATCGGCGTACGAAACGAAGGACTCTAGAAACAAAAACGCCAGTTTCTGTTTTATAACAATGTTGGGGAGTTAATTTTAATAATTTTACAGTTAACATATTTAATGAATCGCCAACATTTTACGAAAATACAAACCTGCCGCATTTATTTCTGAACCACTCAAATTAATTCAAAATAATAAAAAAACACATCAGCAGTTATTTATTTGGCTAACGCATTGTTCTCTCACAGCGTAAAGCCATAAACTGCGACATTTATATTTCTTTATTGATATTAAATCATTCTAGCTGTTCAAATCTTTTTGAGAAATAGTATAAATAAACAAAGACATATTTAATTTACCTTCTGAGAAGTCGGTAAGAGAACACGGTAGCCTTTGGTGATTGAAGTAATCATGAAAAGACGCTTTACAACCTTACGTGGCTAGGACGCGTGCTCCGGATGCCGCCAAAAAGTGTGACACGTCGAACCCTTATGGCACAGCCTCAAGGGTTCCGTCGCCATGGCCGGCCTTCCCTCACCCTGTAGCGGTGCCACAAAAGCGACCTGCGTGCTGCAGGTCTGACATGGCGGGAGGTGCAAGAGTTGGCGATGGACCAAGGGAAGTGGCGCGAACTTGTGCTTGCCCTATGCCCCAATGCTGGGTCATGACAGGGTGAAAGAAGAAGATCTTCTCTTTATAGAAGATAAACCAATGCGCACTACCAGAAAATGCTATTCTGAAGACCACCGGCCGCCACTGTTTCCAACATCAGTGGCGAGTACCACCATTTTATAATGCAAAAGTGACCTACAGCGCACCCTCAAAAATTACAATCCAAAAAATCACCGGCAGCCACTGACTACAACGTTAAATAAAATTTTTAGTTACGCCTATAAAATAATGACTGAATTTTTGTTTTTTTCCGTTATCATCATTTTATTATCTTTAAAATTATTTAATAAAGGCAATCAAGTCAAAATAGCCAAAAACGAAGTTACAACCTTTTACGTATGAGGTGTCGATATGTTGTGCACTATTATAATTCATTTGATTTTAGCTTTTTCCAGCTGGCAATCTCTGCCAAATAATCTATATGCTGGTATTTTTGGTACCAAATTATGGTGGGTTGTGAATTATGTCAAAGCTAGTAGTATTTCTGAGTACCAAATTATTTTAATTGTGTGAAGGCACATATAACCTGTGTCTTTAGTTTGTTGCTATATTCAGAATGTTATGTAGGCAAAAATGAATATAGATTTCACATCTACAGTTAAAATTTTAAAGTCAAGTCAAGAGTTTGGTTCTTATGTAATGTCAAAAATCGTTCACGTGTTTACAAGTTTCACATGAATTTGAATTAGTTTTTGATACAAGATTTCTGAAAAAGAACATAATTATATCTTTCGATACCGTGGAGTTTGCTTGTCGTCAAGTATAAGTGGGGCATATGGTTTGTGTATATAATATTAGCAAAAAACGATAAGGTAACAGAGACCGACAACTATTAACTTAAAGTGCAGTTATTTGGAGAACTAATAGCTTGCTATACACTGGCAATACTTTCATAGTGACACTAGTGCCAAGGCCACGCCTCAAGTTCTAGTTGCCGATCTGTATAAATGAAATTATAGTATCAATTTAAAGTTGCAGAACACTAATTTTATTTGAAATGTTTTCTTTATAGAAAGTAGCCTCATTTATTTTAAAGTATGTTAACCACACTGGCGTTACTGTTAGATATATTTATGTATGCAATAGCTCAATTATCTTTCAAGTTAAATTATATTTTTATATACACAAAAATTATATATCCCACTATTAAGATACTCTTATATAAAAAAGGGTCTGCGGTTTTTATCATAAGTCACTTTTCACTCATAATCCGGAAGTACAAATAATTACGAATGCCTCACGAGATTTGTAGCGATCTTTCTCAGTATGGTTGTACGGCGCCTCTCTTTCAAATGAGGCAATCTCTATCGCTGGAAAAAATACAGAAATTAATATATTAGACGATAAACACAATAGAACCAATTACAATATTCTACAAAATTAAGGTTATAATCAATAAAAATTGTCATAAATCAGTGGTACAACTCATTGAGATTCAGTTGTTGCAACCTTAAACTGTTTTATAAACATGTAGACTTTAATTTTTTTTATAGGTCTTGCAATAACTTCATTTATCTAAAAACAGTTAGTAGGGGGGGGTGTCATCTGATGATTACGAACATTTGAGGTTAGGGTCTAATTAAAATGACACATGTTACACCAAAGGTTTCCATAACTATATTTTATTTTTGGTGGTATATAGAATATTAATTATTTTACTTTACTATGCAGTCTAAAGTGCAGAAAAAATAAAAATACAACTTTGGCTAAATTGTCACATAATAAGTTTGAACAGCTCGACACTGCAGAATCAAAATCAACAACTTTAATAGGTAATTATTAATAACTTACTATATGTACCTCTTTACTTTTAACATTCATTTAATGAAGTAAGAAGATAAAAAAAATTAGAATTGATTTGAAATAAACAGAGTATTCCAGCTTCTAGGAAGGTATAACGCTAATCTAATGCGATGTCACTTTCAGAGCTACGACAATTTCATAATCTGCACGTGTAAAATAAATAGCTTTAAAGCATTCCGACGTACCTTCCATTCGGTCGTTCAAGAACTCCAAATTTTTATAGTACCACAGTTTGGGTAGATATACTGCGTCTGTGCCGGCTCCGCTTCGATATGATGTCCTTCCTTTATTTCTTTCCTTTCTGTGACACGACCTCAATGTCTGTATTTTCTTTTTAACATCGTCGACCCTTGCCTGTGGCTCCACCTTGATTAATATCTCCAAAAGTTCCGCATACGCCAAGGACTTGGCATCACGATTCTTGTAAAGTGGGCTGGTCGCCTTCCACAACCACGGCTTGTCTTTAAAACAACTAATAAAATCTTCCAAGAAACTTTTCGAATGCACTCGTAGATCTACCATTGTTGTTTTCGATGTCCGAACACTTTGAATGACAGTAAAATAATGATGGCGCTGTCATCCGTCGGCATATATATAAATAATGTGACCGTAAGGCCTACCGCGCATGAACGATTTCCTATCGTACGGTCAACAATCGAGGAGTTGTAACCATCGTATTGCAATGCAACCCCGCGCATGGACGATCAAGCGAACGGCCGAATTGAAAATCTGTGTTCAGACACAAAATTTTACACCGATTCGAACCGGCCGGGGTCCCATTGGCAATGTTTTTAAATGAGAGCCCGCACATGACAAGTCATGGCCGGCCGAGAGTGCACTCATACATGCACTCACAAGTGACGCGGTTGCATGTAGCGCACGCATACATCGAACCGCCACATTTGACTTGACAGTTCATCGATGCGTACCTATTGGCTTTGCATGCGCGTACCAGTCCCATTTTTCGTTTCTTTCTTCATAAATTAATAATATAGGTATACACCCACATTTTAAAACAGTTTGATAATCTATACAAAACCTCTATATATTATATAATATTAGCTCTATAAAATCCATTTTGACGTTTCTTATATTGCGTCAGTGCGCGCGCATTGCTTCCGATCTATATCACGCCATGCGCGCTCAAACATGCTAATAATAATTTGGATCATGCGCGAGCAAACCAACGATTGTCCGAATGCTACCGGCCGGTAATGTAATCGTCCATGCGCGGTAGGCCTAAAGCGTACGAATTTCAGCGGCTCGGCGAGTAAAATATCAAACATGTTTGAAATACAACGAGCCTGGCCTGCGGATTAAAAAGTCCGCAGACCTGGGGTGCTCCACGCGGAAAAAAAGTCCGAAGACTGTAAATCGTCTGACTTGCGTGCCAATGGCGCGCCGGCATAATGTCTTCCGATAATCCTATAATTTTGTATTATTTATATGTAGACTTCCATAAAATAATATGTCTGTGAAAACAACATAAGTTTTACGATTTCTTTTATGAATTTCATAAATACAAATAAAAAAATAATTGATAAATCTCTCATTTTCTAAAGTGTAAATTAACAAATTAATCAATGAAAATGTATAAAACAATTACAGATTTTTTCGGTCCGAATGATCGCGTATTATTGTCAAATCGAATTTGCATAGTGATCGACGGACGAAGTCTGGCAACTCGAAGAGGAAAATAATATCAAACATGTTTGAAATGAAATCCAAATTCCAACGAGCCCGGTCTGCGGATTAAAAACTACGCGCAAAAAAAGTCCAAAGACTGCGCTTGGCCGTAGTCATGGGGCGAGTACGACGCGGAATAGGTGCGGGGACGGGCACGAATAGAGTGTCCGTAGTAGCCCGCGTGTGTCCGGTCGTGTTCAGCGTCAAATCAGGGATAGGAAACCATAAACACAGAAAAGTTTTTGCTGGAAAACTCCTATTTGAAATGGCAAAACTTTGCAGCAAAATATGGTGCCAGTGAAATCAATATTATGGAAAGCACTTTAACAGAAGAATTTTATAACTTATACAAGAACTGCGGGAACAATCAGACAAGTTTCTCGAATAAGAGAAACATGAGCAAATATTTGATTAAAAGTATATTCTAATTGATTTAAGTTTTTTACTATTCTTTTTGAGTCATTTTTGCGATCCGAGTATCGCCTTTCGGTATCTTCAAACACCAGCAATTGTGAATACACACTCATCTTATGTATAAGATTAATTCCTGTTTATTTGGTAAATTTATATATTTGAATTTAAATTTAAATTCCATCAACTACCCTTGGTCGATAATATATTTTAATTTGATTATATATTGGATAATATATAAGGAAACTAAGTTGAAAATGACTTTTTGGTTCATATGGTGTGAATGTAGGTGTAGATAATACGCTACATAACTTTGCACCCGGGCTCTAGGATGGAAATGATGTACCTACTTAATATATTCTAAAAATATTTTATTTTTATGTTTGTACTGCAAAACTAATCTGCAATTGCTAATAGT
The DNA here is from genome assembly GCF_057557595.1 of Rhyacophila brunnea. Classification (NCBI taxonomy): domain Eukaryota; kingdom Metazoa; phylum Arthropoda; class Insecta; order Trichoptera; family Rhyacophilidae; genus Rhyacophila; species Rhyacophila brunnea. The sequence goes on from NW_028233361.1 coordinate 1,946,494, forward strand.
GATTGGGCAGGAAATAACTGTGTTCAACCAAATCGCTTCGGATATTGGTATATTCCACCTGCGTGAGCACGAGTTTATGTGAACGGTTTATAAATTCTTTGTTTTATAACTTCTTAAATAATTAAATGGCGTAGTTAGCTCTATCGGTGTATATCTGTATATATCTGTATACTGTATAATTTTTGTATTTAAACACTATTTTAATACTATTTCATTGATTTTTTTTAAATATTCTGTGCTCGTTTTGAATCTATAATCTGTAAAATTTGCTATATGTAAATTAATTTTTAATTTGAATCTTTATGGTAGGTATGTGGATGTGTTGTTTTTTAAGTCTAATTATTTAACAAACTATCCCAAATGAGACAGTAATATAAGTTATAAGCAGTGACGAGTGGTGGTAGAAGTATCATGCCTGCTTATTATGGGTGGTAGATAAAGTAAGAATAAAGAATAATACAATTTTTGACGGTATAATTTGTTGAGACGAGGTTCTTTTGCCTGCGGCGCTGACAATCATTGCCCACTTGCTCAATATACATCCACGTAAGAAGTTCAAAGTTAATTGTTGCATTTATACATCCAACGTACGTACGTATGTAACGAAAAAAATCAAGCATACTTTTTTTCGGAAATTTATAGAGCGTTCCGGTTCGTGAAACTTTCCATTTCGAGCACTGAGTATATGCTTTATTATTATTAGAGCACAAATGCAATTGTGTGTATCTTCAAAACTATACATTACCCATCCTGTATTTCAAAGTTTATCGAACACATTGGCTGTCACTTGCATACCTACCTATCTTATAATTATTATCCCTATATTTGGTTAAACCCTTTTCATGATCATATGAATACGTGTATTAATTAAGGCGCTAAGTACCATAAAGTAGTTTTGCTTGTGGCTACAAAATAGTGATTTGTCAAATAAAATTGTATGAAGCAGACATTTTGAAAAATGTGGTTTACAGTATGAAGCAATCTCGGCAGCTTCTATAATTTTAAAACTTAAATTTATTTTCAATTTCCACAGTACATAACTAGCTTTGAAATTGAAATTTCCGGTCACGGTGTAAGTACCACGCCAAGAATCTTATTTTAAGGTCTAATTACTAACTCAGGGACGCTGGTGGAATCTAAGTAAACACTGATGACATTTGCAATAGAGATGGGCAAAATATTATAAATTAAGAAATAAGGTTTTTCGATACTTTTGTTTTATTAATTCAAATATGTCTTTACCTAGTCCTAATACAATCATTCTGCGTTTTATTTCGGCGATGTGCATATGACCCTAAAGACTATAGAGAAGTATCATATATCAAGTACGTACAACTTTACTCAAATGTGCCCCGTATAAATAAAATTTAATAGGTGAGTGAGGTCTAGAATCTTGTTGGATAAAAAACTTTTTCAACTCATAATATGTCGAGTTGTACTCGACAACAGACTTTAAAAATGAATTTTCGATTATTTAACCACCTTTTTCCTTACATGGTATAAGATAACATTATTATTATAATCTCCTATTTATTATTATCTTTCATTATTATTATCCTACAGCTTTGCCCGTTTTTGCGAGCGATTGTGTGCCTTATTCGTCATGTCCAATAGGTTTAAATGAAAAATCGGCTCTCGGATCGTGAAATATCGGTAAACCATAGTTGACAGCCGTTTGACGAAATACCACCCTAAATCGGTGATTTTCATTCATTTCCCGATACATTTTCCAGCGGCACGCCACTTTATTGACAACTGATTATGTCGGGAATTAATTTTTTCACAATGTTTGCAACACTCAAACCGGCTCACCAAAGATGGCCGCTTTAAATTTAAAATGCGTTTTAACCGATATCTACAATCGATTTTCACAAACTAATCGTAATAAGATTGGCCGATAAACATATGAGAACTGATTTATTTAATTTTTTGTGAATAAAGTTCTTTGTTTTAAGTTAAGTTTCTACACCTCTGACGGAAATCAAGTCTTTTGACACTACGTATTTATCGCGCTATGTATACTCAACTACATTATTCCAATTTACTCACCGCGTGTTTACTTATCAGATGCATTCGATTAACTACAATTTGAAGTGAGCACAATTTTGTAATACTTAGCACAGTCATAAAAAAATCACTTTTAAAAACTAGGTACCACCCGTCATTTGTTGTTTCACAGGTCACAAGTGATATTATTTACGTCTCATGATCATTTTAAAATGCACAGCACTATATAATAACTCACATTTATAACAAGTACCCGTAGATAACTATAATTATTCAAATAAACAATAACATTTATACGAATTCCGATTAAAACTGATCATTTCATTGAAACGCGGGCGCACGAACGTTTCGGCGTTTTAACATAACCAAGGAAAAATATTTCCAAATTAAATGTTACTTTTTTTTTTGTACGGCTGTTGAATGAATTTTTTTTGAACCAATCAAACTTATATACATTTAATTAGCTCATTATATAACCCAAAAATATTTAAAAGGTATCAACCAGTGTTGCCAACTAAAATTTTCAAAGTTCAGTAGATTTTTTGATTTTTTCTTCAAAATATCAGTAGATTGACAAAAATGTATATAATTCAACGATTGTGTTTGGTGAAAGCGTGCATATTGACACAATCTTACAAGTGTCTTTTAAAAAATCATGTAAAAAGTGACTTTTGTTCATCACAAATATCATAATTTCTTCTTTTCCTGACAAAAATTTCAGTAGATCTAATGAAATTCCAGTAGACATGGCAACACTGACTTTGCGATCAACCCAGTGTTGCCAAGTCAAAATTTAAAAATTCAGTAGATAGACATGGCAACACTGACTATGCGATCAACCCAGTGTTGCCAAGTCAAAATTTAAAATTTCAGTAGATTTTGACAAAAAAATCAGTAGATTTCATAAAATATCAGTAGATTTTGAAAAATGTGGTTTATAAGAATATATGATTTAAAACTAATAAGAATAACAATAACTAATTGTATTAATTTATTGTAAGCAATGATGATATTAATGGATAAAATGGCGCTCTTGGGTAGAGTTAAAATGCTTTTTATGTCAATTTAGAAGTGTATTACATCAAAAAAGGTCATGCGTAAATCATTACAGGTTTATTATTAAAAGAATCATCAGTTAATTTACAATTATGGAGAAACACAAATATCAGTAGATTTCTTGAATTTCGAAAAAAAATATCAGTTGATCTACTAAAATTTCAGTAGACATGGCAACACTGGATACCATAGAATATTATGATATGATAACGTAACATTTTTTTTATGGCTGTTAAATGATAATTTTTTAAACCAATGAAACAGACTTATAGACATTCAATTAGATCATATAACCCAAAAATATTTAAAAGGTATTCAACAATAATTGGTGTTATACATATTATTTAAATCATTACCAACCAGGATCATTCCACTGCTGGATAAAGGCCCCCCTAGCCTGATTCTATTCCTTTCTGTCATTTGAATTCCTGTATTTATCAAAATCGGTGATATTATATTTATCCTCATATTCATATCGTCATCATAATCATCGACCTGAACCAATTCACTGCTGGATAAAGGCCTCCCTACCCTGATTCTACTCCTTTCTGTCATTTGAATTGCTGTATTTATCAAAATCGGAGATATTATATTTATCTACATATTCGTATCGTTATCATCATCATCATCATCAACTAGGATCAATCCACTGCTAGATGAAGGGTTCCGCAACCTGATTCGACTACTAGCAGTTAAACGAATTTGTGATACTATACCTATTTATATCATCCTTATCGACATCGACCTGAACCAATCCACTGCTGGATTAAGGCCTCCCTAGCCTGATTCTATTCTTTTCTGCATTTTAATTGCTGTATTTATCAAAATCGGTGATATTATATTTATCTACATATTCATATTGTCATTATCGTCATCGACCTGAACCAATCCACTGCTGGATAAAGGCCTCCCTAGCCTAATTCTACTCCTTTCAGTCTTTTGAATTGCTGTATTTATCAAAATCGGTGAAATTATATTTATCTACATATTCATATCGTTATCATCATCATCATCAACTAGGATCAATCCACTGCTGGATGAAGAGTTCCCTAGCCTGCTTCTATTCCTTTCTGTCTTTGAATTGCTGTATTTATCAAAATCGGTGATATTATATTTATCTTCATAAATTATATCGTTATCGTCACCATCGACCTGATCCAATCCACTGCTGGATAAAGGCCTCCCTACCCATATTCTACTCCTATCTATCATTTGAATTGCTGTATTTATCAAAATTGGTGATATTATATTTGTCTACATACTCATATCGTTATCATCATCATCATCAACTAGGATCAATCCACTGCTGGATGAAGGATTCCGCAACCTCATTCTAATACTATCAGCGAGATGTCAAACTGTCTGACGTGAATAAAAAACCCATCCCGAAGAGAAAACTATGGCGCCATCTATGCATACTTCACAATTATATTAAAATCCAACACCGCCAAGCCGTCTGCAAGACCTAGCGAGACAGACTGGCGAGAGCCAGCTGGCTCAGCTAGTCTCCTATATATTATTATCCTTAGAGATTTTGGAAAACGCACCAACGGCCCATTTAAGCGACATTTTATTGATATTTTTACATCTTCACTTCAAAATTTACGCTACCGATTCATCTACCGATTGAATTGACACATTTCAGAAATTTTCAATGATTTTACAGGTACGTGACGTTTATATCCGATATTTTCTCATATACCGCATACGATTTGCCATATTTCTTTTAACGTACAGCAGAATCACGTCTTCGTCGCTTAAGACCTTCTAATCCTTTAATTGACTAACGGATTCGATTATTTTTATTCAAATATCGTAATGTAAGCATTGGCGCACTTTTTTCCCGTGAGAAAACAATAATCTTGGTACAATTCACTACGTATATTATCTTTCAACAGCAGCGTACGCCACTGTCCGCCATTTCATAGATAACGTGATATTCCAAGTTTGATTTTTATTAAATACTTCTTTGTGGCTATTCACTCAATCTTTTCTTATTGAATAATTACCTAGGCTACTAATTTCCATAGATCAGAATATAGTCATCATAAACTAACAAAGTTGCCATTGCAAACAATGAAAGAAATTAATACAAATTGTTATAGTCATCAAAATGTGTGATATTGTATAATATCTACTTATTTTTATCGTCCCTATCATCATCAATCTTGACCTATCCACTGCTGGATGAAGGCCTCCTCAGCCTTATTCTACTCCTTACTTACACATGAATTGTTATATTTATCAAAATCAGTGATATTATATTATTATCTACCTATCTTTATATAATGCCATTATTATCACGAGCCTCAATAAATCCACTGCTAGATGAAGGCCTTTCTACGTTGATTGTATTCTTGACAATATTGAATTTCTATATTTATTAAAAATGCTCATGTTATTTATCTACAAATTTATATCGTCACCATCATCATCAATCCACTGCTGGATGAAGGGCTCCGCAATGTGATCCTACTACTATCGGTTGAATGAATTTGTGGTAATATACCTATTTATATCATCCTTATCATTATAGACCTGAACCAATCCGCTGCTGGTCAAAGACCTCCCTAGCCTGATTCTATTCCTTTCTGCCATTTGAATTGCTGTATTTATGAAAATCTATGATATTATATTTATCTACATATTTATATAGTCATCATCATCAACCAGGATTAATCCACTGCTGGATGAAGGGTTTCACAACCTGATCCTACTACTAGCGGTTAAACGAATTTGTGATATTATACCTATTTCTATCATCCTCATCATCCTCATCATCATCGACTTGAGCAATTCCACTGCTGGATAAAGGCCTCCCTAGCTTGATTCTATTCCTTTCTGTCATTTGAATTGCTGTATTTATCAAAATCTGTGATATTATATTTATTTACATATTTATATAGTCATCATCATCAACCAGGATCAATCCACTGCTGGATTAAGGGTTCCACAACCTGATTCAACTACTAGCGGTTAAACGAATTTGTGATATTATACCTATTTCTATCATCCTTATCATAATCGACCTGAACCAATCCGCTGCTGGACAAAGACCTCCTTAGCCTGATTCTATTCCTTTCTGCCATTTGAATTGCTGTATTATTGAAAATCTGTGATATTATATTTATCTACATATTTATATAGTCATCATCATCAACCAGGATCAATCCACTGCTGGATGAAGGGTTTCACAAGCTGATTCTACTACAAGCGGTTAAACAAATTTGTGATATTATACCTATTTCTATCATCCTTATCATTATCGACCTGAACCAATCCGCTGCTGGACAAAGACCTCCTTAGCCTGATTCTATTCCTTTCTGCCATTTGAATTGCTGTATTATTGAAAATCTGTGATATTATATTTATCTACATATTTATATAGTCATCATCATCAACCAGGATCAATCCACTGCTGGATGAAGAGTTTCACAAGCTGATTCTACTACAAGCGGTTAAACAAATTTGTGATATTATACCTATTTCTATCATCCTTATCATTATCGACCTGAACCAATCCGCTGCTGGGCAAAGACCTCCTTAGCCTGATTCTATTCCTTTCTGCCATTTGAATTGCTGTATTATTGAAAATCTGTGATATTATATTTATCTACATATTTATATAGTCATCATCATCAACCAGGATCAATCCACTGCTGGATGAAGGGTTTCACAAGCTGATTCTACTACAAGCGGTTAAACAAATTTGTGATATTATACCTATTTCTATCATCCTCATCATCATCGACCTGAGCAATTCCACTGCTGGAATGCTGGATAAAGACCTCCGTAGCCTGATTCTACTCCTTTCTGTCATTTGAATTGCTGTATTTATCAAAATCGGTGACATTATATTTACTACACATTCATATCGTCATCATCATCATCATCATTAACCAGGATCAATTCACTGCTGGATGAAGGGTTCCGCAATCTGATTCTTGACAGTATTGAATTTCTATATTTATTAAAAATGCTAATGTTATTTATCTACATATTCATATCGTCATCATAATCATCATCATCATCAACCAGGATCAATCCACTGCTGGATAAAGGGTTTTGCAACCTGATTTTACTACAAGCGGTTAAACGATTGCTATATTTATCAAAATTGTTGATATTATATTTACCCATTCATAATATCGTTTTTATCATCATCAACCAGAATCAATCTACTGCTGGATGAAGGTTATCCCAACCTAATTCTACTCTACTTGGTCATATAAATTGCTTTATTTTTTTAATATGTGATTTTATATACCTACATATTTATAATACCCAAACCCCACCCAAAATAAATTTTGTTTCGATATGAATGTCCCGCACCGGAAGACTATGTTATTTAAGGTTAAATTTTAATTCAAAATTTTATTTTTTAAATATTATTTAACGGCTGCAAGCATTTATTATTTATATACTGCTAACCTTTTATTATCTAAATGGGTCCCGTGGCAGATTCATATTCATGTTATATTGGATCGCCATTTATAATAATCACGTACATTGCTTTATATTTGAATTTATGAAATGTATAATTATTTATCATATTTAAATGCACGTGTTTTAACGAAACATTTATATAACTACACATAATTTATTCTATTAAAATGTCAGTGGTCGCAATTGGCGATTGCAAGCTGTTCTATTTGGCCTATCAGCATGAGGTGATGTCGGACGATATTGTGAAGGCCAGACTCCAGAAAAGACTACGCATATGACCCCATATTTATATTGACAGTGACGACTTGAAAATCGTAAAACTGACAAATCAGCAAAATGTCAAACTGTCTTGAGGTGAATGAAAATCAATTCCGAAGGGAAAACTCTATGCATACTTCACAATTATATTAAAATCCAACACCGCCAAGTCGTCTGCAAGACCTAGCGAGACAGACTGCCAACCGCCAGCTAGCTCAGCTAGTAGCAATAAATAAGACAAACACGGCTTTGTCTAAGTGTGCAGTAAAGAGGCCGACCATAATAAAATACTTGTTATATGTGTTATGTGTGCATTGATTCCCATTATCCTTTACCTGTAAAGAATACCCAGTCTGTGTTCATATTATAAACATTTACTGGTGATAAAACTGATAAATTGTCAATAATTATTTTGAACTATGATTTGTATTAAGTATGTGAGTCAATCAATGTCACACTTTGAAATGTTTTAAATAGTCGTACACATTTTTTTATTTGATACTGTACAATTTAGAGCCGTTACAGACGGGACACCGGTGTCGCACTCGTATATAATATAGGAAGCCTTTGTATTCGAATAAAGGAGCCCTTGTATTATGTTTATGAACGCCCCAAAGCTAATGACTCACTCATAGAGAGCGGAATTCTGGATTATATAACCGTCAACCCATAAAAAAAACACATTAAATTGGTGGACGAATCCAATATACTAAGGAGACTTTTGCCCAAATTATTCTTAGTATGGATTTCTACAATTTGTCAGTTGTTTTTTCTGCCAGCTCAGGTGCGAAGGTACTTATCATAATTATCTTGCGAAAATAATTTTAGCTGAGCGGCGTATTGCAAACAATTTATAATAACATTACCAATTAAAATACTCGAGTGACCACTTTTATTGTTCTTTTTATCGCAGCAATGTAATTGTAAGCAATAGTGAACCATTTTATACAATGCGTATAAAATACATGTTTTAATAATTATATTTCTAAGAACTTTTTCGTAGGTACGTACAACTACTATGCATACAAATACCAATTAATTGATACCTAAAAATATTGAAAGATTTTGTCCGTGGACCTTGAAATATTCTAAAAGTATCATATTGATACCATTACCAAGTATGTGTATAGTATCAAAACAATAGGTTTTCTGGAAATATTCGTTTGAATAATTATTATATATTTAATTATAATATATTATGTTATTATATATTGTGTATTGCGTCAGCCGTAATTGCATTCTTCTAAAGGCTTTGCACTTACGTTCATTATAAATATTACGTTAATACATTTAGATTTAGAATATTACAGAGCTACTAATCCGCAATGCCACACACTTTACTACTTACCGTGATGAAATAAGCTATAAAACCTTAAGTAGATAAAATGTAGGTTACAGTTAATTTAAAAAAAAATCACCACCCGTCTCATTGAAGGTTACATGTAAATTGTACGTAATACATTTCACCGTGGCACAGTTTGCGGTCAGCTTTCTATCGGAAAGAGATGACCGTATACTATAAGATAAGGTATCCAATTTTATTAGATCCAATATGAATATTAATTCAATTTTCATAGCCGATTGTGGCAAAATTCATAAATTCGATAATGAAATCCTAACATAACAAAAAATTATCCATGCCATTATCGGCTTGTTTCAAAATTTGTTTGCCACTGGCTTTCTGTAAACCGACAAGAACCGTGTTTTATTTAGACATGAATTTTATCTCAGTACTATACGACCTAAAGAGGTTGAACAGTCTTTAATATACGACCATATATTATTACCGATACAATATTTCAAATACGGCGATTTGTATAATAGTAGGTACATATTATGTACCTACAGATTTCCAGACACGCCCATTTATTCATGTATTTAGGTATTATTATTTGATTTAAATGCATATAAAGAGTAAAAAAAAACTATTCCTGATATAAAACGACAGGTACCTACACACATATTCCTTTAATAAACACTTAATTGTGTTATGAAAGTTTTAATTTTTTTTCTACTTTTGTAATTTTGATATTATACAACATATTATTTTAACGTAACAGACATTTTCAATTGAATAACACTAAAAAAATATAGGTGCATATTGTTGCGTACATAAAAATTAACTTTAATAAAAAACTAACTGGTTGGTGATATTTGTACTTATTTATTAAATGCCTGATTTATATAGATAGGTACGTTATGAGATGGGGTAACTTTATCACTGAAAAATTTGCTGTGCTTAAAATTCATCAACTGTAGGTGTCAAAAAAGGTTCTCCATCGATGACAAATTTTGAATTGCTTGTAATCGCTTCATAAATGAAGAAAGTGTACAACTTTAAAATGAATTATTTTCAATACAATATTATTTATCATCATCAGCTGTGGTATACACCAATATAGTATATATTTTTTATCGAAATACAAGATTTTGTACACACGGCGGCTGATGTAGCGTAGCCATCTATGAAACTGTGGGTTGCGGGTTCGATCCGGCAGATGGGAAAAATAATGCATATTGTTTTTTCAGCGTGTACCTACTCGATCTACTGAATGAAGTTAGTGGGTTGGGCGAATGGACTAACAATAATAATTATTCCTCGTAAAGAAGGGTACGTAGGTGTGTATAACTTGCACTTCGTAGAGATATATGTTTTCAAATTAGGACTGAAAATAAAATTGTATCCATCTAACTATCATTATTTTATGTATGCGTATTGTTCTTAAATCAGTTGTTTAAGACAATTCAGTGGCGTAACAGAATATAGAAAGCTCCATAAAGACAATGTTTTACTTAACTCCCTTTTTATTTAAAGGATATTATGTACATATAGAATTATTAATCCACGACGTTCACAAAATGATATGTAATTTAAATAAGAGTAAGTGAAGCAATTTATAAGTATACCTAATAAAAAACAACATGTATACGTCTCTAGTCAGAGTATTGATAAGTCGCGCAGCCCTTGTTATCGGTAGGTACTTGAAGTGATATAATATAATTTATAAGTATGAGTATTTCATGCATTATTGTTATTTTTAAGTTAATAAGTAAGGAATTCAAAGATATAATATTACATACCTATGTATAAGTAAGGAGATATTTAATATGCAACAAATAAATATACGAAATGTACAATAAGAGCTTTAGAAAATTATAAATCATCCAATTAACTATTTTTTTATTCAACGAATAATTCACAAGATTTGACAATGTAACATTTTTAATTGAAGATAGCTACATAGTTTGAAAGCACATCAAAGAAAACTGAAAAGATCTTATTAAAAAATAATACGATGCCCAGCAGGATACAAACCTGCGCCCACAGGATTCGCGCCAATGTGCTCTGCCAACTAAGCTACCTGCGTTATATTCAATTGCGATATAAATCATTCATCACAAATATATTCAGCTAAGCTGAAATTTAAGAAATACATTCCTCCACAGCTATTATATATTTTCATATGATACATTTATTTAAAATATGTTAACATATTATAAATATTATTAACTACCGCAATAGGAAATTTTGTTGAATAAATTCCTATGAATAGTCTGTAGGTAGATACAATTTTGACATACTGTCCACGTATTATGATGACGAAGAGTTTTGATTCTTGGAGTAAAACATGAAGAGTTGTTCGAGGTCGATTGTAGATTTACCCAAGGGCCAAAACATCCTCCATGCAAATAACATATATTAAATAATAGTAATTTGGTTTGCAAAATTACTTAGTGTTTTATCAAAAACTATTGTGATAATTCAGCCAAAATACATAGTACAGTGCACAAAATGTAGAATCGAGTGCGATGATGGCATCGCATGTCGCATGCACAAGTAAAATCACTACCATTTGAATTCACACATTCAGTTCGGATGCGATGATCTCTGGAAGTTCTCACATACTTGTTATTTTTTTCTCCACCGTAGATCACATTAAATAGTTAATGAACTACTGTGACTGTATTCTTCAATAATTTGTCTAAATAAGTAGGTATTAAACTATACTAATACCATCGCTTCTACATAATGAAAATTCCTCGGTATCCATAAAGATACTATAACAATATTATTTATTTCATAATTCGTTGAACCTACTACATCGTACACCATATTTTTCTGAAAAGCATAGGTTCCATAAATTATTAACGTATTTTTTAATTAAAAAATGTTGTAATATTCGAGTCCGTCCCAAAAAAAAAAGGACTCCAGATATCCGGTGTCTTACAATCCAACAACAAGTCATGTAGAAGCGCTAATTGGATTCCAGCTGACAAAGCATGAGTGAAGTATTAATTGTAGACACGTCATATATTATATAATAGGGAGGTATATTATTATCATATCGTAATCTAAAATCCGTCAATTTTAATATATCAAAGATCACGTTACATCGCCGACACAAAAAAGGGGAAAATTAAGGACTGCTAAATCTTCGTAAATATGATTAATATTCGGCAATTTTACTCGCTTATTAGCTTTTAAGACTTACATCAATACAATATATTTTGCAGCAATACACTTAACAATACAATAACAAAATATAATATATTTTGAAATGAGCCTCAGTTAAATATTATTTAAATATTAGGTTGGTATCTATACTTATAATTTTTCAAATATATATGAAATTAATTAGGGCAAGTTTGCATTAGTCATTATAAAATGTATCCATTAAGGGGGATCCTTATACCAACAGAGGCACCTAGCGGAAAAATACGAAGCTTGCAATTTGAGACATTTTTTTGATAATTTTACAATTTAAACTGTATTGATTAATAAACATGTAGGTATTTGAAAACATTAAAAAAATATTTTTTAAAGTCAAAGATAAACTTACAATAAATTGTAAAAAAATGTACATATATTTTATAGTCATATTTATTATTAAAATTTAGTTTATTAAGTTTTCTAAGCTTTGCCTAAGAGATTTTTGACTAATTCATAATTTTAATGTTTTTTATATCTATTTTAAAAAAATCATCGATTTTTATAAAAGTTCTCTTCAGAATAGCTTCTACAATGAACCCGAAAAGTCGAGGAAAAAGGGAAAAAGAGGTATGCACAAATTCAACCCAAAAACGAAATTTAGTTTATAGTTTTTAATGTTTCATAATTACCCATTTATTAATTTATATATTAATAGATAATGTAATATTAACTTTTATTTAAATAAAAAAATATTCGATGGATAGTATCTACACAATATTTAAAAATGTAACATTCTATATTGAAAATATATAATTCTCCATACATATTCCACATACAAAATCTGTTTATCTGTTGGCTAATAATTGGTAAAATGAACCACCCTCGGCCCTGTTTATATTGCTTCCTCGTATCGGTATGTGTGATTGATGTGTATGTGCAATACTTACATCTTTTTATAAACCTACGTTTTTAACGATTAAGTGAATACTTTGAAAACATCTCATGCATATAGATATTATATACCCACTAGAAAAATCTTTTCAGAAAAACTTACGACACCCGACGAAACATAAACCTGTAACCACTGGATTCACGCAAGTGTGCTTTTTCAATTATGCTACGGGCATCCTACTTAAGATCTTTTCAGATTATCTATGTACAATATTTTATAGAATGTTATATTCTCAAATCTTGTAAATTATTCGTTTTAATAAAAGAAATAGTTTATTAGATAATGTAAATAATTACAATTAATTACACCTCACCAAAAACCATCCGCTCCATTTTAACTAAATCTATTGTTCAGCATTCATAATCTAGGTCGCCAAAAAGATGGCTCTATTTTCCAATCTCAATCACAAACGTTCCCAATCCTGACCCATGAAGAAACGACTGCGAAGAACGAGATTGTATTCTATAGTTCTTCCTTGGTAAATATTAGGTACTTCAATAATTTTATAATATTGTCAAAATAATAGTATACGATTGAGATAGGTACTCAAGCAATATGGATCCATAGCCCAAAATTAGCCAAATTGATTTCATGTATAATATCGATTGAGTATTTTTTCCATTGATACGATTTTATACTGAAGCTCTTAACACCTTTCTAAGGCCCGTTTCAGACGGGACACCAGTGTCGCGCTCGTATATAATAAGGAGGCCTTTGTATTCGAATGAAGGGGTCTTTGTATTATCTTTATGAACGCCCCAGAGCTAATGAGTCAACGCGTGTCCGATTCTCTTCTCCGTCGGCCGCTACATTCTCAAGCCGCCGATACATTGGTTAATATAATTAATTATTATAACGCGAAATTATGCATTGACTCATTAGCTCTGGGGCGTTCATAAACATAATACAAAGGCCCGTTTATTCGAGTACAAAGGCCTCCTATATTATATCGAGCGCGACACCGGTGTCCCGTCTGAAACGGGCCTAAGCCTCTCATAAATATTCACTTCCGATAACGGTAAACTGAAAATAAATAGCATAAACACTATAGGTAGGTACAGGTCCCTCCTAACAAACTGCATATCTTTCAACTTTGCATTTTTATTAATTATTATCAAAATGAAGAAGCTCTAGAATTGAATCATTTTGAAAAGGACTTTTGTATAACGGTTGTACCATATTTCTTTAACATACTCGTATCATGTATTTATAGCATTCCAATATAGTGGTTAGAATTTATCCAACTCGACCGCCGACGTAAGACGAATGTTTTGTGTGCTCTCCTCTTATCCTTAAAATTGACTGAATTTAATTCATTTAAATTTGGAAATGTCGACTATAAACAAAGCAGTTCAGTGTAATAGTGAAGATCTCGTGTCTGCTGCACCAAATCGTGTGTTAGTGATTGTGGAATTATGAATTATTACTAAAAAAGGTTGAAAAATTAGAAGAACGGTTAAATAAAACATGTACTTGTCAGTTGATGTGCCCCCCTCCGGCCCCGCGTGATGCACCGCCCGCCGCTTTTCGAGCAAGCCGAATTCCAATAAATTGGTAATTAACGGTAATGCGCCAATTAAGGAATCGAGTGTCAAACAGAAATCAACAACAACTGCGACTCTATCTAGTACGACAACGTCCCGAATTACGAGTACCAGGTCGCAGAAGGTTTTAGATAACATCAGCAAAAAGTCTACGACCGAGATCTCGGAAACACAGGAAAGTACTTCTGATCCAGAGCGTGGAGTTTAGACATTTCGGCTGTTGGACGATCTACTGAAGGCGAAAAATGGTCTACAGTAGTGAAGAAGCAGCGACCAGCGGCTGTCCGTGGCGTCTTAGGCGGAGGAGTGAAGAGGAGCGAGGTAGTCAAAAACTACCACTTCTACCCCTTTCACCCAGAGACAGAGAGAAAAAAGAAAAATAACTAAACAAAATGTGCATTATATAAATAATTTCTAACTTATAGTGAGTGATATCTGATATCTGTGTCGGTTTGGATGTCTCTGACATGTCTGTCAGTATGGCCAGCTATAGTATACTTATTATAATATAATAGTATTTGTAGGTTTTATAATTTTGGTGCGCGTACTAATCCGATATAAAAATAGTATAGTACCTCCAAAATACCATACTTTTGAATATGGGATAAAAGTTTTTTTTCCTTAAAAATTTCATTTCCACAATAAAAAATACACCAAAAATACCAAAATAACGATATTTTCGTATCATAATATGGTGCGAAGTACTATAATTTCGTAATAGAGGAAATCCCCCGTCTCCTACTTTTTTGTGATAGATAAAAAACCTATACATTTTCATCCGAAAATAATAAGTAGGTACTTAACTACTATTTTATTTTTGACCAAAATACTATAATTTTTGAGACCACGTACCTACTATAATTTTGGTCCGCGTACTATACTATATACACGCATTAAACATTTGCATTAGTAAAAAAAAGTAAGTTTAGGCGCAAGTTTACTTCGAGATTATTAAAAGTTAAAAATACTTATGGTTGTGGAATACCTACAAATTTTTGATTATAGTTTGTCGATATTAAATACTTCGAGTAGATGTAGGTAGGTACTCAACAATACGCTGAATACAAATTTTTACCTCGCAGAACAACATTTGGGAAACGCTATAGGTAGGGAGGCCGGCCTGGGGGCCTGGCTTCAGGATGTGGGGGCCATGCCTGGCCTACACACAATAACTTTTGTAACGTGATATTAGATAGTCTAGGCATTCAAGGGTCTATTCTCCATAGGTATCTATACATATCTTATATTGTCTCTACTCATCTTACTGATTAATAATAATACGCATAACATCGAGAATACAATGTAGAACAAAGCAACAAAACCATTCAATATAATTTCATTTGTCTTTGTCGTTTAAGATAAATAAGGGTATATTTTATAATAATTTAAAATTATATAAGTGAGTAGGTAGGTACATGCGTAATATGGTAGCTATACAAAACAGAGTTGGCCGGGATGAAAAGGTTGATCTCAGAACAAACTCAGCTGATCGCAAACCAATTGCACCAATTAAATGCATGAAACATGTATTTGGATCTTATGACTGCGTCAAATTATTGTGTTGATTTTTTGAGAATAAGTAATTAATTCGGTATGACGCACGTGGTTCAATTAACAAATTGGCGCCAATCGGCCTGGCCAAATTGCCTGGATGGACTGAGTCCCACCTGGCGTCATATGTTTTTAAAAGATTTTTCTAGTATGTTGAAATTTGAGGTATTTTCAAATTATGTATGTTCAATAAAGAATGTTACATTTTCAACCCTTGAATTATTGAATACTTCAAAAGTTCAAAAATTATTATTCACATGTTCTTTATGAGAACAACGATTGAAGAAGAATTTATTGTTTCACGAACAAAAAATAAATTTGTGTCCGGAATGTTGTATCGGAAATATATGGCCGTAGGTATATTAAAGACCCTTCAACCTCTTTGGGTCGTATAGTATTGACATTAAATTCATGTCTAAATAAAACACGGTTCTTGTCAGTTTACACTTTACAAGAAACCAGCAGCAAACAAATTTTGAAAATAGTCGATATACTGGATTATTTGTAAGGTTAAATTAGGTTAGGTTAGGTTTTCATTCTTGAATTCATGAATTTTGCCAAAATCATATATGAAAATTGAATTAATGTTCATATTGAATGTAATAAAATTAAATTTTCCGATAAGAAAGCTCACGGCAAACTGTGCTATGGTGAAATGTTTTACGTACAATTTACATGTAACCAAATAAATTTTACAGTTAAAACCAATGAATGTACATAATTATTAGATCTCCACCAAAATATTGTAGACCTGTAACATTTATTTTATTGGTAGGATATAAGGAATAAGGTACAAAGTTAATCGTTATTTTTTAAACAAATCTGGTGTAATATTAAACTTTTTATAAGAAATTCTAATCTATTTTTGTTTTCAAAAATCGCTGGATTTAACGCTTCAAATTTTCTAGATTTAAAGTTTGCAAGATAAATGTGTATTCAAAAATGTTGGAGATGGAGATAACCTCGACGAAATCACCGACGATTTTCCCTTGAGAAGTTCATTTTGTTACGTGGATAGCCGCACTTTTCATTTTCAGCCCACCTGATAGGGGTTTATGGGTACCTACGACATTTTTTTTAAATGCGTCGATGTGGTTTCGCAAATATTTCAAGACTTTAGCCATGCGCCAGACAAATAACTTAAACCGGCGTATGAAAGTACGTATACAGGTTTCTTTTTTTATGGGCACATCTCAATAATTATTGTAAGCCTTTCCTAATTTCCAATTGAATTATAAAAAATACGCAAATTAAATAACTTTAGTGTATTACTTATCAGTAGGCTTAGGATTCTTAGGTATTTAAATATTTTATTTTGAGCGGCCCCACAACAAAATATCAAAAATATCTATCTGTTTTAGACTATTTTAATAGCACTTATTTTTAAATATTTTTTATACCTACTGCGAATTTGGAAAAATTATAAGAAATTATGGAGATGCTTGATGGGAAAGATTCCAATTTTCAGTGGCAAAAAAAATAACGGTAAACCGTTCCATAGAAAATGAATTGGCATTCATCACTTCAAATTATGGTCATCTAGTAAACACAATTGAAATGATAGAATCATCTACAAAGTTACTAGTGGAGCAAATTAATATTTTAGACAATACTGCTGCTACAATAAGAAATGTTCCTGGACCAATTGGAATAAAAATAAGTATAAAATTAAATACATAGTGTTTTAAATAAAAATACTGGACTTTAAATGCTGCATAATATTAAAGCTGTTTGGGAAAATCCATTAGATGCCTCAGATGTTTCATTTTTTTCTACTACAGAAATAATTACATTCTTCTTTCTTTCTTTCGACCATGTCCGATCCTAATAGGATCATATGGGCCTCCACAGGGTGGAGGTTTGTATTAACAGATTTTATTTTTTACGAGAAATGGATGTCAGCCACTTGCTCAACCTATCAGGTCCATACTCTGACTCATACACAAATTGAAAAACAATATGTGTACTTGCCAGACCCAGGATTCGAACCTGGGACCCTCGACTCTATAGGGCGGCATTTAAGCCACGCGGCCATCGTGGGTGGGAATTTCATTCACATACTCAATAATAAAATCTGTAGAAGTGGAAAGAAGTTTTCCATGTATACAAATTCGATTACAAGATTTAATTGTCAAAGGAAAATTCGAAGCATTATTTTATTATTTATTGTAAAAAAGCGTTTTCTGTTTGTAAATTTTTAGCACCTATTTTTGTTTTTTAGCACATAATTATGAAATTTTAATAATATATTTTCCAATTATATCTACATATTTTAGGTACCCACCTATTATTCATTTTTAGCACCTAAAAATCCTAAGCCTACTTATCAGTGTTTTCGTATAAATATCCATTCCATCTTTCAAAATCAGATCATTTCTTCATACAAAGACCGGGGGTAAAATCGATTTCTAAAAATTGACTTATATAGTATTAATAATTGAGCTATATAAGTGAACAATGACTTATGTGAAAGATGTGTTAATATTAGTGTATTTTACAAATGCATGAACCTGTAACTATAACTCATCAATCAAAATCAAGCCATTCCATTCAAGACAGCTGAAAATATCGATTTGCAATAATAGTTAAAAATCGTATTTTTTATTTTCCAAATATAAATAGTGTAGAAATAAATATGTTTTTCTAAAAATAGAATGGCTTGTAATATAATTAGAGCATCACACATTTAAAATCATTTAAAATCTCCACATTAACTTATATACGTCATACCTTACCACATTTCTTAAGTTTAGTAAGAGAGATACGAAACAATACCAGTCATAAAATATTTATTTTAAAATTGGTTAATATTCATTTTATTACAATTATTATGTTATGCGGTATTCCTCGAAGCCATTTTTCTTCATCTCACCATCGATGGGAATGCATCACGTCACTGATGAGGGTTGGAGGTAGGCTGTTAAATCCGACATAGATAGTGTACACTAAACATTGTTAGTCAAACGTATTTGTTTACATTGAACTAAGCTTCTATGTGTAGAGATGATGCTGGTTAGTTTCACTTTCACTTTCACTTTCACTTTCACTTAGATTTATACACTACCCATTTTTCTAAATTAGAATTGAGTACATTACTACTATATGATAATGTCAGAGATATGGTACGTTTTACTATAATATTATTGTTGACGCGTTGACAAAAAAATGTTTTTTCGGCACTTAAAACCTAATTGATAGAAAGAAACACATTTTTAAATTCAAATATCGCATGAAACTTATCATAAGCGCACATTTTATTTGCCAGTGAAAAAACTATATCCTTGCTAATGCACTATAATGTAGAATGTAGATTTTGTTTGACGGCGTCAAAATCATAAATTTACATACTTAATATGTTTGATTTTTGAATTTAAATACTGCATAGGCAATATTTCAATTTGATTTTTTTAAAACTTCTTTACGTCTGTCCATAAACTGATATTAATTTGTATTTAGGTAGGTACCTAAAGATATTTAACACTACGAGTATCAACTTCAGTGATCACATAATATTAATTATACTTAGGATAATTTTTGGAAACAATGAATCAAAGTAATTTATTTTTATAAATATAAAAGAAACTCCATTGAACAACGGGTGATATTATATAATCAGTAAAATCACCATCAACCTAGGTGAAGACAATTCTAAGCTGATTGCTTTGCCATCGGTCCTAATGAATTACTATATTATTTATCAAAACTAGTGATATTAAGTGGGAGAGGCATGCCAACAGTGAACCTAGCGGAAAAATACGAAGCTTGCAATTTGAGATTATTTTTTTGATAATTTACAGTTTAACTGTATTAATTAATAAATATGTCTGAAAACATTAAAAAGAATTTAATTTAAAGATAAACTTACAAATTGTAAAAAAAATGTGATAGAATGTGAATTCGTTGCAGGGTCATATCTTATTATTACATTATATTATTTTTGGTCATATTTATAATTAAAATTTAGTTTATTAAGTTTTCAATTTGTCGTTGTTTAGATTTTTGACTAATTCATCGTTTTAACATTTTATATATTTATTTTAAAAAACATCGAATTTTATAAAAAAATAAATGTGTATAACTTGAAATCCTTTTTATTTATATCAAATTTTATTTTAGATATGGTCCCAATATTGAAGCTCGATTTGATATTTGTATTGTATTACTTGAGACAGTATGGAAACTTGATACAAAATATCTCGTTTTTTATTGTAGTAACATTATCACTGTGGCCACTCGTTTGCAATTTTCATTAGACAATTTAGTCAAAGGGAAGAAACTTTAAGACTTAATAGTCTTTCTTATAATTTAAGTAAACTAAAGAGCTTTCAAGCAAATTATTATTTTAATTTAATTTATAAACACGGTTTAATTGAGACACTCTGAATTCTTACGCTAGGTAGGTATATACAGCAGTATACTTAAGTATTAATTTTGTATTTGGAAAATAACTTTCATGAATTTATAATAAAATTTAAAAGAAATACAACAATAAAAGAAAGTATATTTAATCAAATCCTTTATAAATAATATCATTAAAAATATTGACTTTAATTGCATAAACTGATTTTTATATTAAAATGTTAGTATATAATAAAACTGCTAAAAGGCGACAGGTCCTAAGAATAAACCCAAGTATAAATTTTTTTTAATAGATGAGAATTTCTGATTGAAGTCGATGATGAAAAAACGCAACTACGCATTAAAACAGTGAATTGAGTAATTAATTATAGTATTCGCTATGTAACAATAGAGCTATAGAACTTATCTGTAGGGATAAATTCTAGGTACAGAAAACTGCCAAAAAGCGCTGGGATTGACTGGATTGTAAAAAAGACATTTACTTTTGACGTATTTATAATGTAATTATAATGTAATACGTTGTTGTGCGTTGACGTGTTTATAATGTAATAATATGTTTTAATATTAATAATTTTAATAAAAACGTATTTTTTTCTACTGAATTTGAAAATTATTAATACAATGCATTTCCATAATGAATTGATAGTTAACAGAATTAATGAAAATATGTTATAATATAAACAATAACACAATATAATGATGAAATTCTGACCCAACTATTTTTGAAGACACTGACAGTGTTTTATGTAAAAGTTACTGGAAAAGACTCCAAGAATTCCATCATTTCAACGAATTTGAAATGATGGACCGGTATTACTAGTACCATTTGTTAGTTGGAGGCTTTCAGCTTATCGGAAAATAATATTTTGAAATCATACGGCGAGAAAAAATAGGATGTAAAAAAGAGGATATTCAACTATCAATTAATTGTGTCATGTATAAAGAAATATTGAATGATCGTTTGGGATTTCTGCAAATAAGTGGAGACCCTTTCACAGACCACTATATTACATGATTTTATTACTTTCTCAATAGACGGTGATCGTACTGTATACGTTTACAACTACTACATACTTTTGTACATGCAAGTGATGTATTATAAATTTGAAGATATTTTAATACCACCAGTTCTCTAACATATTGTCATATATTATATTTTGCAGTAATATGTTAAATCTCAGCCATACCATGTGTCTGAACAGGGAAAAAATAAAATCCAATCATGATAATTTCTTTGCAACCAAGCAATGCAATGCAATTCTTTAATGCATAAAGATTATTTGGATTACGTCTGTATTTAAATATAATAATATATAGGTATGTGTATTAGTGTCAATATATATTAATATATTACTGTCACTGCCAATTTTGTCTCGGAAAATAATAATATTTTTTTCTAATTATCATAACTCACCAGCATGAATTGAGCGTATTGCTAACAAATAATCATGGTTAAAGTCAGTAAAAATAAACTGCACATTATGGTAATATTATCTAAACTAATCACATCAAGTTTGTGATGAAAGATACTCGTAATAAGAAATTTTAAAAACGCTTTCAATTTAAAATAAAATTTTGTTCCAATCAAACAATACTTGAACAATATATTTAGATAAATGCTAAGCAATATCATTGCTTATCTTTATTTATTTACCGTAGAGCCAATGTGAGGCGATACTATAATAATTAGACTAATTAACAATTATGCAGGATTTTTTTCTATTTATTTTGAGAGGGTAGTTCCAACACTATTACATAACAATATGTATTTATCACGTTGTGTTCTGTAGTAAACCATATAATAGCATTGTCTATGCCAGCGATGGAGTACCTATGGTACGCTTTCCACCTGTAGCAGTCTTCAAAGCTCTGTTGGCATGCGAAAGAATTGTCTATGAAATCGTTTTCATACTTAATAGGTAAGTACATATTTTGTTTAGAAAAATAATGTCAGTCTGTCTTCATCATATTTTTAATACTAGACTCCGTCATTATGATGGATGAACATCCGCTTTAAATACATGTAATCACTAGGCTTAGGATTCTTAGGTATTTAAATATTTTTTTTGAGTGGTCCCACAACAAAGTTTCAAAAATATCTACCTGTTTCAGACAATTTTGAAACATTTAAGCCCTATTTGTTAGCACCTATTTTTATATATTTTTGGATAATTACATATTTTTACATATTCAAGATTTAAGCACATATTTTCACATAAATAAGAAATTTTAATTTCAAAACACAAAAATTTAAATCTTTGACTCAGCCTCTCCGCGCTTATGTGGACCTAATTCTTTCAAATTTTGGGAAGATTTGTGCTTGGCGTTTGTGTCGGCTGATATCCCTATAGCAAAACTGTGTAACAAACATTTTGTTTTATTTTTGGAAAAAATACACTAATGAAAAGGTGCCAGATGAATCGACAATCAGAAAAAATATAAGTATGAGAAATTTGTATGATTTGCAAATCTCTTAAATAAAAAAATCGGTCTACAACAGGAATCTATGGATATCCATATTGACGAAACAACAGACGTTAAAGGATGATACATTGCCAATGTTATCATTGGAATTTTGGATGTAGATGAAAACCTCTCCAAACAAAAATTTCTTATGAGTTGAAATTGAAACACCTGTTTCAATTTTTTCTACTTAAGAAATAGTTTCATTTACATACGCAAAAATAACATCTGTAGAAGTGGAAAGAAGTTTTTCCATGTATAAAAATTTTCTAACATCAAATCGTCAAAGATTCACTTTTGAAAATTTGAAGCAATATTTTATTATTTATTGTAATAAAGCGTTTTCTGTTTGTGAATAAATAATAAATTAAACTGTTGAAATATATATTACGATTTATTGTAATACTTAAATTTTTAGCACCTAATTATGAAATTTTAATAACATATTTTCCAATTAAGTATAACTACATATTTTAGGTACCTATTATTCATTTTTTAACACCTAAAAATCCTAAGCCCAGTAATCACCAGTAAATTAATGATTTTGGATGTCCATGTCTTCTACTTGTAAATGCAATATCGCACTTGCGTGGGTTTATAATAACCAATCTTCAGTTTAATTTCGATGGATTTTCATTAATAAGTTTTTTAACTGGTCAAATTATATTCTGATTGTATTATTTAGAATTATTGTGTTCATTATTAAAATTTTAGATTCTGTATCACTTATAGAGTTGCAGACATGGTGACCGTCAGTTACTGACCTGTACATTTACAATGATACACAAATATTACTCACTTGTATAATATAATGCTGTTCTTAACTTAGACTATAGATACATCGTTCTTAATCAATTTAAGGTTTTTCCCTGGGTTAAGGGGTTAAGGTTTGCCCATTATTGACATGTTTTTTTTTGCACGGACGCGTAAAAATGTTCGCAACCTCTAGTATATATTTCGCGGTCTTAACGCAGGGAAATCGGATAGCAAACTTAACGCAAATCAACGTTAGTAAAAAATTTCGGCGGCTCACTGAAAAGCAGCGCCGTGTATTTTTTAGCGCCTGGAACAGTAACAAAAAATGCATCTGCTAAGTAATACAAAACTTGAAACTAGGTATATAAATTATGGATATTATTTTCACATCTGTTCAATTACCATTAAAAGATTTAATTAAGGGGAATAAATTTTTTCGCTCAATAAATTCGTTATGACGTGTCAACAACATCGAAAAATACATCAGTCAAATGATAGATTTTTTACTATAGAAAGAAATGGTTCTCACTTGTCAATAAATTATTTTAATACTCAAAAATGACCAAGTGTATCGACGGAAGATACTTTGCTCTTCTTTATTGTTAAATTATTTAAAATAAGAATTTAACATGAGTATATTGCATACTTAATATACTTTTATAGTATGTAGTTATAGTATGGTACATATTATAATAATATATAATAATAGGTAGGTATATAAAACTATGAAAAACTCATTAAAAAAGATCAATTTGATGAAAGGTTATATTTTTGTATGTGGATAGTAAACCATAAATAGTAAGTTTATTGTGTCTTCAAAAATACATTATCAATAGATAGTCTCTTATATTTGGAATTTATTGATATGATGTTACTAAAACGTCAATTTATACAGTTATACTAGCTGACCCGGCAAACGTTGTTCTGCCATATAAATTATTTCTAGTGAATATTTTGGTTGTTAAATAAAAAATAACGAATGTATCGTAAGTGTGTGGAGATGGGATCTATGACAGAAAGAGGAATAGAGCTCTGTAGACAATGACCGCCGATAAAAACAAAAAAACATCAACCATTCATTTTCTCAATTCAAAATGAGTAATGATGTTCATAATGAATGAATTACCTGTAACAGGATCTCGTTGTTTAATGTTTATGCAATATCCGTCTTGTCCCTTCCAGAAAATTAGCGAAAATTGGAGAGCGTCGTATGAACGGTGTGTGTCAGCGATGAACTCCAGATTATTGTTTCTTCTTCGAATCACGATTTCTCGCGTCGATGTGCGGTCGCCAACCATGATTCCAGCAATGTCGTCAACAACAGTTGCATTGAATCAACGTACGTGCTCTCCAGCTGGTGTTTTATCAGAATTGATGACAATAACGTGATTGTCACTTTGCAATTCGTGCATGTATGCTTTGAAGAATTTCAATAATTCATTGTGCTCATTCAACAGGGCGTCCAGTTCGCCGACGATGCGCCTGGCATTAGGCGAATTGAGGCTATTGTAGCCGCAACGTGCATCCACATGATTGATGTCCTCACCGCCGCGCCCATGAAGTAGATTTGTAGAAATGTATGTGGTTCGTTTAGCATTGGCAGCAATGAGCCTACTTTGTGGTATACTTGGCCTTTGATTTTGAACGTAGAATGGAATTGTTGACCATTTGCCGCAGTATTGTGAACTATTTCTGTTGCTCCGGACGAAGTCATTTGGAAGCATGAATTGAATGTGCGAATGGACTTCAGGAACAGGTTTGAATCTGGAACCGTGTCGATGAGCAAGCCGTTCAATGGTTCTGGTGGTATCTCAATTTCTGGTAGTTGCACTTTTCCTGATGCGCAACACATCCCGGCTGACTCATGTTTGAATTTGAGCGCATGACAATGGGGACATTCTTTGTCCATAGCACCAATCAGCACTTTCGGATGAGCGGAATATTCCATATCTGGCTCGTACTCGAATGCGAGACGAAGGAACGAAGCGGATGTAAATGTTCGATGTACTTTTTGGCGTTGTCGGTCATTTGCTCTGCGTGTGTTAACTACGAACCGGCGCGCTTGGCTCCGTTCCAATTGTCGTTGTTGATTTCGTTCAGCTCGTGCCTCTTGTAATTGAGATGCACGCAATTGCGACATGCTTACACGCACGTTTTTGTTATCTTGTTGGATTTGTTCGTCTGTTCTTTCTGCTTTACTATTTTGCATGTTTGTTGCTTTATTCGTTCGACGGCCCAAATGGCCCCCCTTGCGTCTTGCTGGCATTGTGCACTGTAATACACGCACATAAAAATAGATAAATCAAAATAAATCGTACAACATTTTTGCACGCACTACGTTGTGATATGTCGAATGAAATGTCAAAATGACGCAACGCTTCTCTTGAATTCTTCTCGGACGTAGCGCCATCTGTCATTCAACAACATAAATAATTTCGTTCTGTTTGAAATACGAACGACGGTTAAATTTGTTCATACAAAAATAATAAAATCGCGATTAAAAAATGGGAGAATGAGGGTAGGAAAATGAAAATTTGGGGTTATAGGTATTTTTTATGCCAAATAATAAAAAAAATACAAAAAAAAAATTGTCAAAAAAATAAAAGAAAATTTTTCTGGATAGAGATACCTTAATCACCTAGCGGTATGAAATATACTTGTTGACCTATTCTCATACCTAACAAATATACATTAAAAATTCATAAAAATCGGTCGAGCCATTTCGGAGGAGTTCGACCACAAACATCGTGACACGAGATTTTTATATATATAGAGATTACGAGTATCTTAATCTATTAGTTAAATTCATCATTTTAATAACATTTTTGGTCAGTTCTAAGGGCTTTCTGGGCATTATGTGCTTTGCAATTTCCCTCTTGGTCTAGATATAGCTATACTTATGTATTTTATTTTTGTCTATCACAAGGAAAAGGATATTACCTGTAAAGTGATAATTCGTACAACTGGCAGAACCTCCAAACCTAGCGCCTATTTTATTCCTGAGGGCGTTGACCGTAAACAGACGTAGAGAGACTTGCACAGAAAAGTTCTCGCACTAAACTGAATTAATTTTATTGCAATAATTGATACTCAACATTAAGGTGTGTCTATCTATACCTTTGGTGTTTTTAAAATACAGATAGAAAATAAATAAATATCGTTTATTTTTGCTTTTTTTGATGAACTTTGATTGATGGTACATGTCTAAAACTGGCTCTTATTAGTTTAAAAATATTTTTCCGTACTCAGATAATTAAAAATAATGTACCTTGTAAGTGCTATTGCATATCGAAATTCAGAAAAAAAGTTCCACCTACTGCATAACTATAAACACGGTAAGGCAATGGTTTCCAAACTTAATGTTACTATGCCTTTCTTTAAAAAAAATCTAATCTTGGCGCCTCCTCCCCCCCTTCACTTCATTAAATAATAGACACCATTTTAAATAGTCAAAAATGTACTAATACAAATAATGCAAAAAAAACCTAATTATAAAAATAAACAAAATTTTACTAATTATATTATGTATTCATTTTTTTAAATTAATTTGTTTTTCATGCGATGGATGTGCTTGTTTGTTAGCACAAAGTGCTTTTTTTCTACTAAACGGGCTCGATATTTGGATTTCATTGAAGCTAATGCAGAAAATCCTGTTTCGCATAAATATGATGTTACGAATGGTGGCAGTACTTTATTTACAACTTGCATTGCTTTTCTTGACAAAGTATTATTTATTATTCTTCACTTCGATTCAACCAAACTTTAATTAACTAGGGTTTTGTTTCAATGCATTATCGCACGATAATTCTATAAATTTTTCCCTTTCATTAGTACTTAATCCAAATTCATCATCATTCATTGACAAATGCATTGTATATCCACGCTAACTTTGTAAAATCGAGATCTTATAAAAAAAATAACGTGAAAAGTGAATCAGCAAACTATCCAAGTGCTCAGTAAATAGATTTTTGTTTGCTTCAATACATCTGGCGCAGACATTTAATTTTATACATTATTCAGATTCATGTATGAATAAAAGTATAAATTTCACAAATAAATAGCATTTTTTTAAAAACAAGGTACTTAAGTATAATAATATTATCTACTTGTCCTCAAATGAGCACTCGGTTCATTGATGGATAGGTAGGTATTGTCATTTATGTTCTGAGTGCACATATGAGGACAGATAGATAAAACAAGATTTTATATTAAAAACATACAATTTTAAACAAACTTCAAATAAAAAGTTAAATACGTGACAAGGCGTTATTAACTTTATAAAAAACTAGTTACTTAACTCATTTAGTGCTGACACCGCGACTAGCGCATTTGGTGCGACTGGCCATTAGATATAATTAACATGATATTTAAATGTCTAATTAAATATTCATTAACAGGTCAGCAGTGAAAAAACGATAATTTATTGCATATAAATATTATAAATGGTAAAAATATAAAAAATACTGTGATACCTTTAATCATCCATTGATTAAATAAGATACTTTAATAGTTCCACAATCGAAGTATTTAACTACTTTGGCACCTAAATAGTGCACACTAAACTTTGTCTGTCAAACTTATTTGATTTCATGACATTTATGAAACTAAATACTAAATTTGTACCTAGTTAGGTATATGTACTGATATAATATGTGTAGTGCAATTTGTATGTTTACACGACAGATGAAATGCAATTATACCATATTTTTATAATTTAAAAAAAATATATAAATCGTTCAATTTCATTGAATTATTTAAAAAATTTAAATTGTAATTTTTTTATAGTAGTAATCTGACACGGCTACCACCCATACCAGATATAAGGAGGTCGCAGACCCTCAAATCAGCCAAGAGTCACAAACCAGTGTTGATGAAATACGAGCCGAGAATATCTGCAGAATCGCTGATTTGTAGTAAAAATAATTACAAGATAAAAAGAACTTTTTATATAGGTACAACGTTTTTAAATTTTCAAACTTGTACTTGATACGAAGTAAATAAAAAACAAACAAACAAATATAGAATACTGAAATGTCATTTTGATTTCCATAGTAACGCACGTATATATTAATAATTTAGTTGCTAGGACCACCCACTTAGCAACCAATAATAGTGGATTGGATTACAGATTTCTTCTGAAATAACTTTTCATACAAAACAGAATTTACTGAAAATGAATTCAATTCTACTTAAAGATGGCTAAAAGTATTAAAAGAATGCATTGTTATCGTGTTCTGATATATTCTAAAAGTTTCAAATGTCTAGCTAGTCGGGAAGTTAGTTAAAAACCGATTGCAAGATTTGCACTGGACAAATAACCACCGGACAAACAAGAATACGAGCTAATGAAAACGTTGTAATAACACAATCTCATCCAATACTGCATACTGCATATAATCATAAACTGTAATTTGATGTTATGTTGATATGTCAATCTTCTTGCATCTTTACAGTAGACAGTAAACAGCCACTCACCGTTCACGTAGGTTATACATCGTAGGATATATTATAATATGATGAAAAAAATACTAAACATGGATATATTCTTTGCCTACTGATTCTCTGAATGCTGGTTGTCCAAATTCGAAAGAAAATAAAATTAATTGCGGGGCGTGGGTTTACATGTCATTCTCGAAGCGCCGTTGACGGCCGACTGGAGTCTCTAGCGGCCGCGATACTTTTGTGACTTTATTTTCCGTTACGTCTGTGTGATTTTTCGTAACTAATCTGCCCGGGAGGTTAAGGTTATACCTCAGTTGAGGCGTGGTCTAAAAAGATCGTTGCTAGGCGATGCGCAGATTGCGGGTCACGGGTGCAAATGACGCATGCTGACCGAAATATGATTTGTCATATAAATCCAACATGCGTCCATTTAATGTTCTATTTATTGTTCTATTAGTAAAAATAAAATTCTTTCTTAACTTTATTCTTTAAGCACTACGGTGCATGGTTGCAGCATCAGTCCCATGTGGCTCCGTCTCGGGACGGAATGAGCACTTAAAATCACTTCTTTCAGACACGTTTAAAGCGTCATTGAAAGCGGCCGTGCATATCCAGGGCTGTGCATATATGACGGGTGGTGGTGGGAACTTTAACCTTGTTCTATTAGTAACAATAATAATATATTCATTGACATGTTTTCTTTTTAAAGTAAATGGGTAACGTTTTTAGTCACCTTACACGATTTAAGAATTAATACCCCCGTCGCCATCACGAAACAAATTGACGTATTGACACCTCGACGTTCGCTCTCAGACTGCCAGCGAGTCCAAAATTTCGTCGCGCCTATAGTTGAAAATTATTTACCGTTTCACTGAAGTATCGCCTTAAGGGGTGGCTGAAGAGCTCGATATTCAATTATAATTTAGTATAAAAAGGACCTCGTAATCTAAATCGTCTAAATCTAAATCGTAGCTCCAACAAAAGACCGAGCATACGTCTGTGAAACACCAACAGTCGACTTTCCCCTTTAATATAAGTCATCACTTAATGTTTTGTGATTTTGAAAGGGAACTTATTCAGAAGAGGTTTTATTGCAGATTTGTAGTCAAAAAAATTAAAATCTTTGCCATACACTTTCAATGTATAGTATTTCTTAAAAACTCCGATTCACTCTTATTTGTATTTGATATTGGTGGCAAAATAACAATCGGTTCATTATTAGACGTATTTAATTGAGCACTGTCGAAAAGTAAGGTTATGTTCATATTTTATATTGTGGAACTATCTCCAACCAAACAACCAATGCATAATACGAAATGATTTCATCATTGTTAATACCTTGGTCACTATGGCTTGTCATTCTACTAAATTAAAAACACTTTTACTGACGAATGAACGAAGACAAATAAAATTTCGAACAATACTTTTATGAATCTGACGTTTCATAAACGAGGAATTAGTCAATTTTGAAGGAAATCTTTTTTCTATCGAATTAGTGCACTATGGAATAAATCGCGCGCTGTTGTAGTTTAATGGAAAATAGTCAGTTTTGGCTACAAACACAAATAGTCAATTTTGAAATAAAACAGATTTTCAAACAGCAAAATCATATGAAAATATCGCGATTTGGTCAAAAACAAATATGCCAATCGATTCCTGGCATACCAATGTACGAGGGTGGGTCAATAATTCCTTAGAAAAAAGCATTAAAACAGTTTTTATTTTTGTATTTTTTTTTATTTCTCAACATAATCTCCTTGGAGCTCAATACACTTGGTTAGACGTTTCTCAATTTTTGTTAAACCGTCAGAAAAATAAGTTTTCGGAAGGTCCTCAAAATAAGCATTTGTCCGATCGATGACTTCTTCATTTGAAAAAAAACGTTGTCCACTTAGCCATTTTTTTAAGTTTGGGAAAAGGAAAAAGTCACTGGGGGCTAAATCTGGCGAATACGGTGGGTGGTCGACCAATTCGAACTTCAATTCTTCAATTTTAGCCATTGATCGTAAACATGTGTGAACACGGGCATTGTCCTGATGAAAGAGGATTTTTTCCTGTTTAAATGAGGCCATTTTTCTTCAATTTTGTTTTTTAGCTGGTCCAATAAAGATGCATAATAATCCCCTGTTATTGTTTTTCCTTTTTTCAAATAGTCAACGAAAATAATTCCACGTGCATCCCAAAATACAGTAACCATAACCTTACTAGCTGATTCTACGGTTTTCGCCTTCTTTGGACATGGTTCGTCTTTCGCAATCCACTGCTTTGACTGTTCTTTCATCTCAGGAGTATAGTGGTGTATCCACGTTTCATCTACAGTCACAAAGCGACGAAAAAATTCATCCGGATTGCGTTGCATGAGCGACAACAGGGCTTTAGAGGCCACCACCCTATTGCGTTTATTGTCGACTGTGAGCAAACGCGGCACCCATCTTGCAGAAACTTTTTTCATGCCCAATTTGTCATGTAAAATAGAAATGACGCTACCTTTTGAGATCCCTGTAACCTCAATTATCACACTCAACCTTAATCTTTGGTCACTTAACACCATATCGTGGATTTTATTGATCATTTCTGGTGTAGTCACCTCTACAGGACGTCCTGAGCGTGGTTCATCCTTTGTTGATGTACGACCACGTTTAAATTCATTTAACCAGTTATAAATAGTTGCAAGTGAAGGAGCAGATATGCCGTGAACTAAATCCAACTCATTTTTTATTTCCTTTGCTGTTAACCCTTTTATATTAAAATGTTTAATAACAGCTCTAAACTCAATTTTCTCCATTTTTGTAAACAAGCAATTTTTTTTTTAAATGTACGAAAATAAAAAACAACAACCCGACCAATCTGATTGAAACTTCGCAGCATACTGAATCGGTAGTGCCGCTGCATGAAAACAAACCGCTTACAGTACTAGTCGCGCCACCTGTCGGCTTTTCTAAGGACTTATTGACCCACCCTCGTATAATCGTGCATACTTAACTCATTTTCGTAAATTTTGGAAATAGTCACTTTTACATTAGAACCCTACAATTATCAAATAGTTGAATCCAATAAAGTATTTTAATAAGATGAATTCGTTAATAAAATTACAAATTTTGGATAATTGTAGCAGCCTGGTTAAACCGTAGGTAATATGACAATACAGATATTCAGAGACGCGTCAAGTATAATGGCTGCCGCACGGGTGCTAGCCCAGAATTTCCACCCACCCAAAAATATATATTATATTATGGAAAAATTTTATGGAACAAAAGTCAAATAAATGTTATTATTTTATTGTCCTCAAAATATATTATATAGGTAACAAAAATTATGAGATGTAAGAGTTTTGAACCTAATGATACATATCTATGTGTCACAATTTATAAATTAATATTTAGGTAGTGCTATTGAAGAAAAAACTTTTTTTCATCATAAAGTTCAATTTAATATAATAACATATTTTTTTTTATATTATTAAAAATGTTTTTTTCGGACTTTTGCCGCCCCTGAATACTGCCGCCCGGGTGTTTCGCACCAATAACACCCCTGATTTTCGCGCAAATGCAGATATTTATAAAAACTAATTAAAAGTCTATCGTTATTACTATGATCTCTGTGACTATAACCATTTAGATGTAACACCATACGTATAATTAATATTTACAAACTTGAAGATATAGTACGTTTGTTCACAAAATGATAATATAAAAAAATGCTAAATTCACCAACATTAAATTTGATGTATAAAATATGTACACGACGATGTTTACTACAGTACTTGTTTATGGTATAAATATATTATGTGGTCATTAAAATATTAATTTCTAAAATGAGAAGAAACAAGCCTATCTTTAACATACACATTTTTCGTCTTTACAGCTAACAATGCTACAGATTATCTGGGCTAAACTCGCAAAGATACACCAAATTATTTATTCTCGACCTTCACACAGCACTCCGGCTCTACTGCAAGTACTCAATAAACTGCAAGATGTAATATATTGAAATAACTTCAAAACTATCTCACCGGTGCTGGATGTTCGCGTGTATTCTGCATTGCCATGATGTAGACTGAGCTGCCCGACGGGATCAACTCACTTTCACTTTCACTTGGTTTTTAATAATATAACTTTTACGTTAATCTGGTTTTTAATAATATAATTTTCACTTTAACTAATTGATCAAATAAATAATTTTACGATAAATATAAAAATACTTGCATCTTTGTTTCTGCACGAAATTACGGTTTTTAGATTTTCACAGATGTTTACTCGACAAATGATGCAATCTTAATGATGATTTTATTAGCCGGGGTATAACTCTGATTAATTTCACCCCCGATAATTGTAACCAATCAGCGACAAGTTAATCCTTTTCCATTGTTTTTGAGCCAGCCCACTAATCCATCTTACCAGGGCTCGAAATGGGCCATAGTGCCGGTTCATACAATCTTTAGATTTACCTCTACGTTACGCAATAAATTTATAAGTACATTTTGGTTAATCAATAGTGTTCATAAAATTATTTAAATCATTTCGATACGATATTTTTGAAGTTATACTTCTTTTGGGGCGTTTGATAGAGAGTTAAATTAAGAGCTGCGCGCGCACACGTCGGCCATTTGCAATTCCTTACGTAAACAAACGATTAAGCGTGACAGTTACAGTGCTCGAAATAGAAAATCTTACGAGCCGGAGCGCTGAATAATCAAAAAATATCAAATTGGGTTAGATATTTTTCGGATATCATAAGGGCGATATGCCTAGTAATCAGGGTTTCATTTACACTTGAAGGGGCCCTGCGCCTACACATTACCCCCCCCCCCCTCAATACCATATTAAATGTAGTTTTTTTTTAAATACCTACTCATTTTTTGCAAAATCACTTATTTGTCATCAATGTTCTTATAATTGGGCTCATATCTTCAAAATTCTAGAAGCTTGTACATTTGCGTATTCCTTTGCTGCAAGGTTTTGTGATTTTAAATTATTTTTCTGGTTCCAGAGACCTACTAAATTAGGGTCCCGGACCTGTATCCCTTTGGTAAATTCAGCCTTGCTTGTAAGGGTAAACAAATTTGGGGCACATCTGAAGTCCGAACAGCCTATACTATATTATAGGCCTTTGTAGGACAAATCAAATAATATAAATATATCGCAAGCGAATTATTTTTCCCACGAAATAGTTCTTCGAAAAATTATATTATCCTCTTTTTATTCATTGTCTGTTTGCCGCTCCTTAACGTATGGAACACCTAAACAGTGGATTACCTACCTAGCCTTCAAGACGTGACTGCTCTATGGCATCACTAAAGAAAATATCGCCCCTAGCCAGAGTTAATGGCCATCCCAATTTTTTTTTGATTATATTTTAGGACCGTCAATCATATTATTCATATCGTGATTTAATTACCTACCCACACAATATAATTTAAATATCAATATATAATAAAATATAAAATAAATACCCACACATATAATTTTATCATAATACCTATGATGTAAAATATCTCTAAATTTTCAATCAGCAATTATCAATATTTATAAGGCTCTCATGATGTAGTGCGAAAGGCGCTGGCCTTCCACCCGAGAGTTCTGGGTTTGACCCGGTGAGGACACAATATTAATTTGTTTTTCTCAAAGCCTGGGTGTTTGTGATTGTTCGAAATTACTAACAACCAACTTGTACGAAAAAGCAGGGACGTTGTTAATAATTCTAAAAAATATATACATAAATAAATGTTTAATCTACATGGCACGCAGCCTCTTTTTTCCAATGGTGTCAATCGTTATTGTACCTACCTAACTATTTCAAATGAAATTGGGACAGTTGGAAGTCCAAGGTATGCTATATGTGAATGCGTCAGAACATCAATCCATCCCTCCAAATTTTTTTTTGATAATGCTTGAACAACTAATACATTTTTTTTCTTTATTTGGAAGCAATTGAGCTCTTCTCTGAATGAAAGGCTATTCTGCTTTACAATGGTTTACAAAAGTATACATACATTTTTTTAACTATAGGCATAAATAGTTACATTATTAATAATACAGAATTACATTTTTGTTACACTATACACTAGACATTTACGTTACATTTTTGGAGAAATTCATTTAGAATTTTCATAACTGAAATATTTACTAATACATTTTAATAGTGCGTTATTTTACACTCATTTTGCAGTAAAAACAATCAACAATAATTACATATTATTGATGATTGAATATTTTGAAAACTCGGTTTCATTGTATTGTTTTATAAAGATGTCGCACTTCTACTATTTTGTTTTAATATACCTACTAGTAATATGAGGAAAATTTAACGTCTCCATATGACATAATATTATGTATTTCCGCCTCACCATTAATTGGTTTGTGTTAATTTTTACTCTCCATTATTCTTCTATCCTCTATAATTCGTGTAATAAATTGTTTTCCTAGTGCATATTTTCATTTTGACTGATATGCACAGATCTAGTTATTATCTCTACTCGATTCGATTGGCATTGGTTTTCCTTGGCTCATTGGGATTCCTAATTAAGCACAAATCTTTTCATATATGGCTATAACGATACTTAATAATTGGACCAGGATCAATTAATACATAATCAAGAATACAAAATACGAATGGTGGTTTCAATAGCATTATCAACTCCAAAACTACCTAGTGAAATATTAAGAACCTGAAGGTAATTCGATAAGTTTTCATTTATAATATGTATGTAAATATGTCTATTTTTTATTTGGAGCGATAAAGAGAACCATTTTTATGAACTATTTACAAAATAAAATACGGAACTCACCACAGGCATAGTAATTTTGCGATTTTTACTGGGTAGGTAACACAAAACTAAACTGCTATAAAATAAAAATATTATAAAAAAAAAATATTTTAGTTCCACTATTGAAGCACTTAATTTCTCTTGTGGTCGGTATATTATAGATACTTAGTAATTATATGACACGAAACGACACTAATATTTCACTACACTAAGTACCGTACAATCTATACTAATTTACACTAAGATAACAGATATTTCTTAATAAACGGATTTGTAGGTAAGTTGATATATAAAATAATAATAAAAAAGTCAAGCAAAAAACACGAATATATATCAACGAGAAATAGGTATACGCTTTTAATTTTCAAACGTATCAATATTAATATTGATTTTATCATCAAAAACATTTGGATGATATTTTATTGTCACTTATGTTATAAATATATACGTTAAAAATATTTTATATTGAGATTGATTATAGGAAATATTAAATTACACTGAATCAAGGAAATAATGCGACCAGTTCAGAGAGAAAGAAGATACGTACTAACTTTGGGACATATGTCATCCTTTAAAAATGACCAAATAAGTGCTTTATTTTTTCAAAATTTTGTAAGTTAAGTACAAAAACTTTATAAACAATGCAAATAAAATAAATGCAAGCTGTCTGCAATAAATCACTATTGTTTGCCTGGATGACGGGCGGTCAGCGCGCGTTTGCTTTTGTTTTATTGACGCAATAATTCGGACAATATGAGAGACCCTAAAATCCATAAAAAGGGCATAGTTGCTGAACACCAACATCAACAGGTCGACTAATGAACGGGCTCGATTGTCTTGTGATGTATTGTCAAAACAATTAATGCGTCAAACCTACCTATGTAAAGTTAGCTATACTATATCCTATATTTTGCGCAATCGTCAATCGGACAGTTATGATTTTGTTTCTCCCATTCATTTCACTCCATAAAACATTTCACACTCTTACCAGTCTTATCCGCGTTTGATACCAAAGGGTCGAAAATCCAAGCCTTGGTAGATACCTACACTGAGGTAATTTAATTATTCATAAAACTTTTATTAACAAATTAACTATTTTTTACAATAATGTTATGTAGATATTTCATGTGTTTTAATTGAAAATCAAACCGTACCTACTAGTGTGTATTACAATTATTAGGTACGTAATAATTGTACGTTATTATCGTTATTAGTAGTAGGTACCCTAAATAAATTATGTATTCTGTGATTTTGTCTTCAAGCAAAAAACAACTTGTTAAATATCACTATAGAATACAATAATACATATAAGTAGGTACTATTATCTCATATTGTCTTAAAGAAAACGGAAGAGAGCAATAAATGTAAGGGTTTTTTCTTCAATAAAAACTGTATTTTTTATTATCAGACACATGGGTTGTCTAGAAATGCATTGTTAGGAAAAAATATACCTAGATGCCTTTCTAAGAAGAAATTTGACTTACTTTGGCACCAATTTGTATCGACATCTACGAAGTATTAACAGGGGTAGTCAACAAGTAAAATCATTGTTTAATAGAAAGATTTTTGTTAAAATATATTATACTAATTCATATTCCTCAATTTCAACACATTCTGAACCGAAATGCTATATTAAATAGTCTGATGAGGCTCGAAAAAATTTTACGAGACATCTCGCTATCAGGATTCCACGAGAAGGAACGGTAGATTCGAGGATTCCACGAGACGGAACGGAATTGTCGAGGAATTCACGAACCGGAACGGCGCTCCGGGGCGTTCCGCTCCATTCCGAGCGCTGGACAGTTATTACTTTAAAAATAAAAACAACGAGAAATAATTATATAATTTACTAATATAAGTTAAAGTATATAGAAATATACCAACGGCGCTCCAATAAGCGGCCCTTGTTCTTGAGTGTGTAATTTAACAAGATAATTAAGAGTCGAATAATTTATGTTATCACAAGTTTTGTTTTTGTGCGTACAACTTCTAATGCGCGTACATAAGTGCACACACCGATTTTTTTTCCTAAATTTTAATACTGAGTTGATAAATATTACTACAGTTCTTACAAGCAACGTTTTTATTAATTTTAATCAAGCATTATTTTAAGAGACGCTTTGTATTTCTATAGGGAGATCTTGGTTCGAGATTGGCATCGGTTTGTGAAGTTTTCCGGGTTTTCAGGAACGAATCAATTTATTTACTTTGCATATTATATAATATCTACGAATAATATTTGTTATATCGTTCAATCCAATCCAAAACAAGTATTACAGAGATATTGTGTTATTTTGCTAAAAATATTTTATTAGGGAATATCATTCAATTTGGTCCATCAACGGGCAGAATATTTTGTTTTTGTGTTACGTTAACGTCTACTAAGCAAAGCGTCGCATACATTAGTAAAAAACTAAAGATTGATATACATATACATGATTGCGCGCATGTCAATATGAGTTTGGCTAATTAATGATATATAATAAGATATATATATCCTATAAGATTTTGGATACGCATCATCAGTTTTGCCTTCGGACCAGTGTTGCCATATTTTTCTATGCTGATTATAGTACAAAGGCGTAAAAATTATAGTATTTCTGAAAAATATATAGTACAGGAACATTTTTCGTCTTGAATACTTTAAAATTATAGTATTTTGGTATATTTGGCGTAAAATTATAGTATTTTACATTTTTCGCGAAATCAAAATTATGGTATTGTACTATAATTATAGTACGGTTGGCATTACTGCTTCGGACGTATTCTGAACATATGGATATTTTGTATGTTATTACTAAATAACTTATTGACTGTTCACAATAATACATACTTTATAAATACAAAGCAGTGATATCTCATCGGCGTAGACAAACCAATTATTGCTGTTTATTGGGTTGCCGCTCATAAGCAGCAAATGGTAAAGGTGGCTAAAAGAAGAATCAATAATAATCTTAAATATAGTATTAAGTACAAATGGAATAGTATGCTAACGGTGGAAAGATATGGGATAAACTTAAACACGTGTTAAATAATATTTTATTTTCAATAGTTACGTCGGTACAAGTCCGTTAAGGGGAATACAGCGGCAAACACATTTTGAAAATAGCCGATATACTGGATTATTTGTTAGGTTAACCTAACCTAACCTCACCTAAACTAACCTTACTTACTTACAGTATATCGGCTATTTTCAAAATGTGTTTGCCGCAGTGGTATTCTCCATAACCGACTTGTACCGTTACGTCCGTATGATAATAATATATTACATTAAAGTTTGTCATGTAAATTTAACGTGCATGCAATATTGAGGGCTGTCGGTATGCTTTGTTATATTTATTTTGTTCATTGTGATGGCTTTTACATTTCTAATTATTAATCTGTTCTGTGATGGATAGTTTTACTAAAAATATATCTTTTTGCTTGCGGTAACAAACTTTACCTGCCGAAGCTTCAGTGAATATGCATGTAGTCAGAACTCGAATATGATTGCATGACGTGTCGGAATATTATTCAACAATCTGGTTCGTAACATTTTCCATTTCAAGCGCTGGGTGGGTGTTACTAGTTGACTTATTATTATTGTCGAACCTTATCCAGCGTATAATTACAATATGACGTAATATGTCGTACAGTAATTTAAACGTTACGGTTGCATTTTATAGCCGAAAACATTTGTGGTGTAGCCAGGTGGCAGAAAAATATTGATACCGCATGAAATTTTATTCGTCAAGCAGTAATTAGTATGAGCCGCGCGGCTTAAGCGTTGGACTACCACGCCGTGGGTCCCAGGTTCGAATCCTGGGTCTGGCAAGCACACATATTGTTTTTCAATTTGTGTGTGAGTCAGGGTATGGACCTAATAGGTTGAGCAAGTGACTGACATCCATTTCTCGTAAAAAACAAAATCTGTTAATACAAACCTCCACTCTGTGGAGGCCCGAATGATCATATTAGGATCGAACATGGTCGAAAAATAAATAAAAAAAACGTTCCATTTACTTGACGACATTATTTTGTTTTTCAACAGTAATATTCCAATTAGATTGTATTACTTCGATTAGTGGCGCATTTAGTGGTGTAGAGGTTCGACGCACTGACTGATTTTGACACCTTACGTTAAAAAATATTAATCATTTTTGTAAAATAAATCCACGCATTCAAACGTTTTATTATTTGTATTTTGTATAAATTTTAAAAACATCCTATCATTGCATTTAATTCAATAATTTATTCACTTAAACAGCCTGCTTGATTAATATACCTACCGCAATGCTTATATTGGTACAATAATGTAACCTGCCTTTAGTCTTTGGTAAATAACTTTCATGAATTTATTTTAAAACACACATACCTAAAATGTAAGCAACTCAGAGGTGAATTGCAATAATAAAGGTACATACCATTGGGAATGGGACAACTGGACGCCAGGACAATTGGACGCCGCACTGTCGTAGACACGTAAACAGAACGTACCTATACGATGAATTTGAATTAGTTTCTATCTTCTACTTAGTAGTTTTAATTCATTTTACTCTTAAAATAATGTTTTTTTTATTGCGGATTGAGAATTACCATACCGAAAGCTTTAAGTATATAAAAATAAAAACTCCTTTTTCGTTGTAACTTAAACATATGCACGATTAAATCATTATTTACGTGTGCATATTTATCACCAACTATTAAAATATCATAATATAAAATTTAAATATAAATAATAATAATAAATATTTTTTTTGAAAGTACGTATAAGTACGTAACGTCTATTTATTTTCGAATTGCGTGGCGTCCAGTTGTTCCAGCGCCAAATCTTCCTAAACCCCCTACCATTAATCCAAACCATAAAAATATGTTGACAGATATCTAATATTTTAACTTCTATTAATGATGCAGGACGAGAGGTTAGCGCCACAGGTGAAGAAATCACAATTATTTGTAATTAATATTCAGCTGCATTAAAAAATTGAAAAAATACTCATAGGAAAAACACCTACATTTTTTTTGGAATAGAATTTGCAGTAAAGCTAACATTTTATCTCAGCTGTAAATAATAATCCAAAAAAGAAAATATAAGTTAGTATATAATTTTTGTTTTAAGTTACTCACCTGCAATAATTAAATTCAAATTATTTTCATTTACTTTATGACTTCATGAATCATTTTACATCGTTTACCAGTAATTAATATATACTTATATAAGTATATAATACATAAGTATATAATAACACGATAAATTATGCATGACGAAAAAACAATTATGTTTAATTAAAAATTTACACGAGTGAATGATGACCAAAAATTGAAGTTTTTTTTCATAAAACAAAAGTTTACTAGACTATAGACGCAGGATTTTTTATGCATTCTGTAATACCTTTGTTATACCAAGTTTATGAGAAAACCGCATTAATTAAAATTTTAATATAATTAAATAACTACAATGTGATCGGTTTTAACTTTTCGGAACCCCATTTTAAAGTGGTTGCGTCATCTGCATAAAAGAAAAACCCACTGGGTTCACGGCTTACACATACATAATAATATTATCTAGTTACTTATCCACAAGAGCGTGCCAAGCAGGGTTATTAGGGGCGTGAAATACCAGGGCGGCAGAAAGTAAAGAAAAGAACATTTTTAATGGTGTTATTAAACATATTAGGTACCTATATCTTATCAATTCAATTAGATGAAATTAACTTTCCGATGAAAAAAATCGCCCGCTTCGTAATTGCTATTTACTTCTTGTTTTGCAAATTGTGCTTTCGAGCTTCATAAAAAGTATCTATCGATTTAAGACGACTTACAGTTTACAATATAATTCAGAATATTAGATTATTACTTAAATAGGTTAAACCTGTCATATTTTTTATATATTGTGATGACAATAAAATATTTGTTTCATCTTTCATTTGACTTCTGCCATATTTTCACTAGAAGAATATATTTTGAGAGGAGCGGAAATTTCGGTCTGACACCGGGCGGCAGGAATTGGGGGCAGCAAAATACATAGAAAATCTATTTTATAATACCTAGATACCCAACATGTATAATAGAATACATTCAATTCAATTATATAAATTTAACCAAATATTGAAATATACTATGAAGTACCTACGGATGTTACGTCATAGGTACTACCGAAGGGTGAAGCCAACATATCAAAGGGCGGCGGAATAATAATTCTCATTCTCATTCTCTGTAGGTCATGATAATTGCCATGAAATGCTAATAGGTATATAGAAATATTCTGTAAAAGCTGCTAAGCTCCAATATTTGAAGGGGGGGGGGTATTATAATTAATTGGTTTGATGGAAAAATTAAAAAATCTATACCAAACATTGTTTTGTTGGTGGTATTGAAAAACTGTCATAAAAAATACATTTTTTTAGTTACTCGTATAATATAAATGTTTTGAAATTTTCATTTCTTGTATATTTTTATATTGGGTTTGTGGTAATTTTGGTTTGGCACCCGGGTGGAAACCACCCTTGACGTGGCCCTATGCTTGTTATCCCATGTTGCAAATTTGTTGGTTTTTTTCTGTTAATTTATTTTAAATTTAAAAAAATGCATTTAGATAAGATTTTTCACTAATTCACTAATGTTTTTAATGATGCAGTAATAGCAGAAAATATTTTTTCTGTTTAGTGATATTATAATAATTATGATCGAGCCATCTCTTGGTAAAACTACAGACTAAAA
Organism: Rhyacophila brunnea; assembly: GCF_057557595.1. Taxonomy (NCBI): domain Eukaryota; kingdom Metazoa; phylum Arthropoda; class Insecta; order Trichoptera; family Rhyacophilidae; genus Rhyacophila; species Rhyacophila brunnea. Next base: position 1,989,225 of record NW_028233361.1, read on the forward strand.
TATGAAATGCGTCAGAAGCGGCGAAAATGACGTTCCACAGACTAAAATTTCTACATGATACTAATATTACGATTCATAGATACCAGTAATTTCTCATAAATTAAAAAAAAATGTTGAATATAATATTCATATTATGAATTGATAATCTATTGCCAATGTATCGATAGTCTATGATTATTGATTACCAATATTATTTTATGATAATATTTTTAATATTAATACTTTCGACCGAAGGTACTTGATGGAATTTGAATTTAAATTCTAATGGATTCAAGCTCTGTACTATTCCATTTAAGTCGTTTTTTGCGACCCGGGTTTCGCCTTTCGGCATCTTCAGGCGTCGTGTACACTCACCAAAGGCAAACACACACTGACAACGAACACCCTTAACTCTACCTTATATAGTAAAACAATACAATAAAGTAGGTAAAAACTTTACTAATTGGGTTTTTTACTGACACTTCATCTATTCATAATTTGTTTATTGTAATTTTTGTTGTAATTTCTGACTAAATAGGTAGGTAATGGAGTTTTTACCTACTTTATTGTATTGTTTTACTATATAAGGTAGAGTTAAGGGTGTTCGTTGTCAGTGTGTGTTTGCCTTTGGTGAGTGTACACGACGCCTGAAGATGCCGAAAGGCGAAACCCGGGTCGCAAAAAACGACTTAAATGGAATAGTACAGAGCTTGAATCCATTAGATAATATTTTTATTTATTTGTCCTTGTTGGACGATTGGTAAACGTATCATTCTTTTCAGTTTATGAAGTCATGGATCTCGGGTTCATATAATATGTTCGTTTTTAATGTGTGTATGGAGTATGGACCCACGGCCACAGGTAATTATGTAATCAGCTGTTATTTAGAAACGTGTCTGTGAGGCGGCAAATATACCTATTATCTTTCGTATTGTAGAATCAATGAAAGAAAGTCGCTGATCCTTTATGTTTATGCAGAATGTACAAGCAAACCATGTGAATGAACGGTTGTATTTAGGGTGTCCAGTGATGGTTATTCGGCCGGCTAAGCGAGATGAACAGAAGATAAAAAGCAACTGTATCGCAATATTGATTTAGTTTTGTCGATCTTCTAATGATCACATAGATTTTTTTGTTTCGTCTTTGTGATTTATAGCTATTTATACATAGGTAGGTAGGTACCTATTATTATTTTTGCCGATAGACAACACGTGCTTGCATACATGTGCAATACATTTATAAAATCGTTTTTTTATTTAAGTCTTGTGAATCTTAAGGGGACGCTCTACAGAAATGCCCTTGAGCATTGAAAATATGATATTTTTATATGTGGTCCGATATAGCTGGTCTACTAGTAATATTAAAAAGTCGCCGCCGATACGTGGGTCAAAAGTAATGGTCAATAAATTAAATTTAAAACAAACAAACTCACTTCAGCTTAGTGAGTATGGGGTGACCAAAAAATAATTTCTTTTAATATACTTAAATGTTATTAAATTCAATATGTTAATCAGCTTTTTGGTGGGAAGTATTACAACCAATATGGTGGATATTGTGACGTTTTTAAACTTAGAGTTTAGTTTAGTAGTTTAGAAACTTAGAAATAGATTAATAACTTTTTAACCTGAAATTGTACGAGAACTAAACATACAAAGGATTTTGAAACACATTATCTACCTACATTTTTATTTCATGTGCTATCCAAAAAACATAATTAATGAATAGTTTTTATTTTTAATGTGTAAGACCTACATAATTATTTTAAAAAAAATAGCTAAGTATTGTTTAATTCTAATGCATATTTAAAAAAAACGTACAATATATCTAGTGATGTACCCGAGTTTAGAGACACTTTTACAAACTAGTAACGCAATTACTTTTATAATATAATATGTACTAGTGAAACAATAGGTAGGTACCATTATTGTATTTTGTTGGTTGAGTAAAGCCAATGCACGAAATAATTTATAACGCCTAAAAATAAATATTATCGTATAGGCACCCCATATACTGTTATTATTTTTCACATTGTTTTACATTACGCCGGCTGGCCAGAGCGTTCACGGCACCTAATAAATCATTGCAAAGAATTGCTCTAGCGACAATTATTATTATTAAGTTTTTAAAATAAAATCTTCGATGACCAGGGATTTTGTTGTAAATTTCATTTAAAATGACGTGCTACTCGCTCTGTGGACTCTCTTCGAATGAAATATGAATCACACTGGGTCCTGTTATACCCGGCCTATGGGTTCATTCGTAAGAATCAAATTTGACGTAAGCGCCTCAACAATTAGCCATAAGCTTCAGCGCATATCAAAGCAAAAAAACAAAAATCGCTTCGCTCGGCGTCTCTGGGAGTAGATACGAAATCAGAGGTTATAAAAGTGTTGAATTAATAATATTTTTTTTTCTAACATATTTTATAAACATTTTTGTGGTAGGTAGAATAAATTATAATAATAAAAATAGTAGACCTCCAAATAAAAACCTCATATTATTGATATGCTGAATTTGTGAAGTGACACCTTTTCTTGAACCTATCATATTGTAGGTTCAAATTCAGTCCAAATATTTTTCAAAAAAAAATCTAATACTTATGTATGTTTCTGAGGTGTTTCAAATTGGTATATTATTTATATATATCGGTGTGTATGAATACAAAAGTTATTCATTTTTTCATGAGCTAACATTACAAATTATAAGTTTAAAACATTCACAAGATGGCATAAAAGATGTCTGTTATTATTGCGTTTTTATTGAATTATAAAAACATGACTCATAAAAGAGAGCAATTCAATGAATATTTGTCGAGGCACAATTTTTTTTAAATTTAGTACGCAACAATCAAGATTTAAGAAACCTTTATTATAATAACGTGTATTTGACGGCAGTACGTTTTGGTCGCCGCGGAGGATTTCGGAACATTAGTGTATAGAAAATTGATAATTGGTTCTTTAATTAGTGTACAGGCTTAACGGTATGTAATGTATTAGAATAACTATTATAAATTATTATTTTTTAAATTTTTTTTCTTCTCTATTGATAGCATCTAATAAAATTATTATATTGAGGGTTTCTTATATCCATCAACCGTGTTAGTCTAGGATCAACGAGTTCAGGCAATATACAATTCATATAAATCTTGTCAGTTGTGATGTAAAGAGTAATATTGTTTTTATTATTCAATGAACTTACCTCATTATATTTTTTACTTGTGTTAAATAATTACTAATAAATGCCTAAGGTGATTCCATTCAATTCAACTCGGCATTAAATATATTAAATTCTAATGGATTTAAGTTTTGTACTACTTCATTTGAGTCGTTTTATGCGATCCTGGTTTTGCCTTTCGACATCGTCAGGCACTATGCGCACTCATCAAATACACACTGACAACGAAAGCAGCTAATTCTCACTTAACAATAAATTAATACAATAAAGTAAGGTAAAAACTTTATCACCTACCTATTAAGTCAAAGATCACTATGAAAAATTTAACAAACAATTAATTATGAATAGTTGAATTGTGGCAGTATGAAAAAAAAGATTTTACCACAAGCCATCTGAAAAATACATATATCATAAAACATATACGTGATTTTGTGCCCCAAAAGACTTTTTTTATTATTATTTTAACGATTAATAAAATTGTGACACATGTTTCAGTGGCCATTACGATGACAGCATTCGAAAACGTATTTTACTTTAAATTTTCGGTACTGTTCGGTTAAAGCGGATACAGCGGAAAACGCATTTTGATAATGCCAATAAACATACTCCTGGATACGTACGTCCCTTTGAAAATAACAAAGCATGGCCACCCAGGTACATAAAAACTGTATTAAGTACATGCAAAGTTTTTCAAATCGCTTAAAGCCTAACCAAGTAGGTACATATTTATCAAAACAATTAAAGTCCACCTATATTTTATCTAAACTGCTCAAGACCAAAATATTTTTTTTTTATAAATGGGTCACCGAACGAATACCTTCAGTACTTCCTTGTAGCCATCGTGGTTGTTAGATTCAATTATCTTACAATATCTCACATGCTGCAACCATTTCAATTACAAGATAATAAATAATATAATAAATATAATAAAACTATTTTTTTTTCAGTTTGACATTCAGTGGTACTATAATGATGTTTGATATTTTAGTCAACACAAATTATAACACCTGGCATGCGTCCTGTGTTCGGAATAGAACGATACAAATAATTGCGACTTGCCAATTTGATTGTTACTGCAAAGAGAGTAGAGGTCATTTTTCCATGAGTCAAATAATATTGCTTCGTAATAAATTTTGGGAAAAAAAAGACGTCCTTACCCGTTGAAATTCCAGATCGTACTAACCATGTACTAACGTTAGAAACAGTGTTGCCATATTTTGAAAGTGGAATTATAGTACAGTGCCTTCAAAATTATAGTATTTCGGCAAAAAATATAGTACGCGTTGGGTGACCAATAATTTTCTGCATTTAAAAAAAATTAAACGTGGGGTAATTAACGTCTTGTTTTTTTAGACAAAATATCCATGAAGGGTAATTAACGTCTCGTTTTTTAGACAAAATTCAAATGTTAAGTCAGTGGTTTCCAAACTTTATGTTACTACGCCCACTTAAAAAAAAAAATTATTTAGCCGCCTCTTCCCCGTATTTCATTAAATAATATAGACACCTTTTTAAATAGTCAACAATGTACCTACTTATGAATACAAAAATGAAAAAAAATATACAAGATTTTACTACGTATATAACATTAATCTTTGACGAATGTGCTTGTTTATTAGCACAATCAATTTCAATGGTAGTCAATCCAAATTCATCTTCGTTCATTGACAAATGTATTCTATCAAGGACCCCACATCCTGAAGCAGACCCTCCGGGTCAGAATTTTTCAACCATATATTAAAAAAAATTAATAGCTCCGAAACAAAGCAGCCGCAGGCAACTTTTTTTGCTATTAATAAAATAATGTGAAAAATATATTAGCAAACTAACCAAGAACTCAGTAAATAGATTTTTGTTTGCTTCAGTATATCTGGCGTAAAAATCATTTAAAAGTGGAGATAAGGCGAACTTTTTTTTTGTCATTTTGATTTCCTAAGCTCCAATATTTTTATGAATTGAACTGACTTAAAACGACAAAGTGAAGCGAAATCAATTCAACGACCACTAATATTAGTGGTCCTTGAATTGATTTATCCACTTAATTTTTTTTAAATTTCAACCAATATTGCCTCAAATTTCAACATTATGATTAATTTGACCCTTTTATTCCATTTTTTACGAGATAGCCATTGCTCTTCACAATAGTATAGAAGTGAGGGATTATAAAATTAGTCTCCATATTTGCAGAAAGGTTTGCAAACAACCTTTTATAGGACAGTTTTTTTTTTGTAGTTTATAACTAGCGGCCGTTTTATAAACTATGCATTTGCAAACTGCAAACCTGTGAGTCTACATTAATTGTCTCCCTTTGCAACACTCCCCGCCTCCTAGTTTGGAAATCGCCGTCACCTTTTTTTAGACAGAGGGTTTTTTTTGCTTCTAACGCATTATTTTGGCGTTGTTTTTCTTTGTTTAACTTTTTTTCCTATTTCTCAAAATTATAGTATTTTGGGCGTACTATACCTGTTTTATATCGTACATAGTACGCAGACGAAAATTATAGTACAAATACTATAATTATAGTACGGTTGGCAACACTGGTAGTGTTGCCATATTTTGAAAGTGGAATTATAGTACAGTGACTTCAAAATTATAGTATTTCGGCAAAAAATATAGTACGCGTTGAATGACTAATAATTTTCTGCATACGTGGGGTAATTGACGTCTTGTTTTTTTAGACAAAATATCCAGGAAGGGAAGGTAATTAACGTCTTGTTTTTTTTAGACAAAATTCAAATGTTAAGTCAGTGGTTTCCAAACTTTAGGTTACTACTACTCCCTTTTAAAAAATCTAATCTAGACGCCTCCCCCCCTTATTTCATGTAATAATACAGACACCTTTTTAAATAGTCAACAATGAACCTACTTAAGAATACAAAAATGAAAAAAAAAATAAACAAGGTTTTACTCAAAGAGAAAGAGAAGACCCAGTCTTTCAATCTCTTTGGTTTTACTACTTATATTACATTATTTTTTAACGAATATGCTTGATTATTAGCACAATCAATTTCAATAGTAATCAATCCAAATTCATCTTCGTTAATTGACAAATGGATTCTATCATGGACCCCACATCTTGAAGCGGACCCCCGGGTCTTTTCAACCACATATTCAAAATATTTAATAGCTCTGAAATAAAAAAGCGCCGCAGGCGATTTTTTTTGCTATTAATAAAATAATGTGAAAAGTGCATTAGCAAACTAACCAAGAAAAGAAAGAAAGATAGATTTTTATTTGCTTTAATTTATCTGGCGTAGAAATCATTTAAAAGTGGACACATGCCGAAATTGTTATGAATGCCTTCACTTTTGTCGTTTTAAATCAGTGAATGCATTAGTGGTCCTTGGATTGATTTATTCACTCATTTTTTTTTTAAATTTCAACCAAATAGACAATTTTAACAACAAAATTATCGTTCCTAAACAAATTTGTCTCAAATTTCAACATTATGATTAATTTGACCCTTTTATTTAGTTTTTTACGAGATACCCATTGCGCTTCACAGTAGTAAAGAAGTGAGGGATTATAAAATTAGTTTCTATATTTGCAGAAAGGTTTGCTTTATTTTATAGTACTGTTTTTTTTGTGTAGTTTATAACTAGCGGCCGTTTTATGAATTATGCATTTGCAAACTGCAAACCTGTGGCTAACGTCACTTTCTTTTAGACATGGGGACTATTTTTTTTGCTTCTCACGGATTATTTTGACGTTGTTTTTCTTCTATTAGCAACCTTTTTTCCGATTTCTCAAAATTATAGTATTTTGGGCGTACTATACCAGTTTTATATCGTACATAGTACGCAGACGAAAATTATAGTACAAATACTATAATTATAGTACGGTTGGCAACACTGAATACATCGCGAAGCTAGGTTAGGTATGTGTAACCATATGAAAATAATGTCCACTGGGATTAAATTTTAATAAATCAAATAAATGTCATATAACAACCGACGCGTAAATTATTTAAAATTCATGAGAAACATAGCCGATAAATTCTCATAATTTGGTCACGCTGTTTACGCGAGTCTAACTGTGACCCCCGATTTTTAAAAATTCATTTACCAAAACATAAGTCAGATCTGTAGTAATCGGCCAAATCGTCCGATTTGTCTATGCTCTGCTATTGATCAACGAACGAATAAAAAAATCGAGCAGTCAAAAGTTGCGATTATCGTAAGCGCTTGGCCGTAGTCATGGGGCGTGTACGACGCGGAATAGGCGCGGGGACGAGCACGGGTAGAGTGTCCGTAGTAGCCCGCGCGCGTCCAGTCGTGTTCAGCGTCAAATCAGGGATAGGAAACCATAAACACAAAAAAGTTTTTACTAGAAAACTCCTATTTGAAATGGCAAAACTTTGCAGCAAAATATGGGGCCAATGAAATCAATATGGAAAGCACTAATTTAACAGAAGAATTTTATAACTTATACAAGAAACTGCGGAAACAACCAGACAAGTTTTTCGAAAAAGAGTAACATGAGAAAATATTTTATTAAGTATATTCTAATTGATCTAAGTTTTTTTCTATTCCTTTTGAGTCATTTTTTTGCGATCCGACTATCGCCTTTTGGCATATTCAAACACCACCAATGGTGAATACACACTGTCATCTGATACAGTTAATTCCTGTTTTTTTGGTAAATTTATATAATATATGAATTTAAATTTAAATTCCATCAAGTACGCTTAGTCGATTTTATAATTTGATTATATATTGGATAATATGTAAGTTAAAGTTTAAAAAAGACTTTTCGGTTCATATGGTGTGAATGTAGGTGTAGAATGTACGCTTCATAACTTTGCACCCCGGCTCTAGGATGGAAATGATGTACCTACTTAATATATTTTATTTTTATTATGTTTATATTTTTTTATTAAGGAAAACAATCAATTACATAGACTATGTACAAATATGTATAAAATAGACTAGAAAAAGATATTGCAACAAGCAAAGTTTCCATATAAATTATAATAATTGTAGTTAATCATATTATAATTTAAATACAGAGAAATTAGATAAAAAGATAAATCAGAAAAAATATTGAATAATTATAGACAAAAAAACATTTTTTTATGTACCTACCTTTATAACTATAAGTAAGATAAGTATACAATATTATATGTGCGTTAAGAATTATTGAAATTTAAAGATATTATTTTTACATAATATATATTTATTTAGTACTACATATTATATTAATACAAGTGAATATCATTTGATATAATTTTATGCGACGTAATAAGGCAAAGAGGCGTATCAGTGTAGTAAAAAGTGCAAAGTTATAAAACGTATACCTACTTTACATCACTTCGCACTATCTATGCTTTGTGAAAATAGTACCACAAATACACCAGACGCGCGCGGTAAGCTCATGATGGTTTGAGACACCCGCTACTCGCTCGTTTCCCGCGTCGGCGCCCGTCCATTCAGTGCGGACACCTCTATGCGTGCAGTATGGGAAGAGCCCGACGCATGTACGATCTTGCCTGCGTCGAGCTAGACGCGCCAAAACAACACGCGCGAACACCCGTCCCCGCGCATTGTCTACGGACACGTCGAAACATGTTCATACGTTTGAGTTGCCCGCGCCGCCGCCGCGCCGCGCCCGTCAAACCACCACGGATGAGCACTAATGCCAGCGCTCCATTGGCGAGCCAAAAGTCCGAGCTTCAGATTTTTCTACGTTCTGCTACTGGCTAACAGACGTTCAACGATACGAGGTATCTCCTATATATTATTATCCTAAGAGATTTTGGAAAATACGTCAACTTTTTTATTTAAATACCACTTTTCATACGGAATTCACTTCAATTTTTGGAGTCCCGAATCTACTTCCATTTGAATCGGGCACAATCTGATAAAACTCGACACAATCACAGATAAAAACATTTTTAAATCGCGTTTTATATCCGTCACCATACATTTTCGCATCTTGCCTTTCGTCTACCGCAAATCGATTATAATGTCGCTTAATTCTTTCTATAATCGAAAATTCAGAAATCTAAATTAATATTCCACAAAATTATTCAAATCTGTAAGCAGCACATTGGCGGACTAAGAAATTTACCTGAATTAAATGCATATTAAATGCATACCACTTCACTGCCACTTATCTGTCAAACTGAAATAATAGATGATCGATTTTCAATTGTTTTCATTTTTCATGTTTGCAAATGACATTTGACATATTCTGGTTAGTTTGATTAATTGCAAAAAACACCACCGGAGCGCCACTATATATATTGACCAATGCATGAGCATTTGACACATTTGGTTTAGTTGGAAAAAACACCACCGGAGCGCCAATATCTTATTTGCCCTATGCATGAACTAGGCAGAAAAATTACTGCCGAATTCACGCACTCGACAGATATTTTGCCTATTTCATGAATAAGGCAACGGGTTTGCATTTTTCATGACATAGGCAAAATTTTGCCGATTTCATGTAAGTAATACGCAATTTCACACATTAGGCGTAACATATACATACACATATCTACCTACATATTTATAATGCCATTATCTTAATCAGTTTGGATCAATACATATATAGACGAAGTCCTTTCTAACCCAATTCCTTCCTCTCAGATATGAGTTTCTTCTTTTATCAACATTTGTTTCGATATGAACGTCCCGCACCGGGAAACATTATATAAAATGTTAATTCAAAATTTGATTTTTTAAAAATTATTCTATAGCTGCAAGCATTTTTTTAGATAATGAAACAAAATAATTTAATAGTTAAAATTTATTTTTTATATGGCTAATCTTCTTCTATTACCTCAAGGGGATACGAATGTTATTTATCTACATATTCATATCGTCATCATAATCATCATCATCATCAACCAGGATCAATCCACTGCTGGATGAAGGGTTTCGCAACCTGATTCTACTACTAGCGGTTAAACGATTGCTATATTTATCAAAATTGTTGATATTACATTTACCCATTCATAATATCGTTTTTATCATCATCAACCAGAATCAATCCACTGCTGGATGAAGGTTATCCCAACCTAATTCTACTCTACTTGGTCATATAAATTGCTATATTTTTTTTAAGATGTGATTTTATATACCTACCTATTTATAATACCCAAACCCTACCCAAAATAAATTTTGTTTCGATATGAATGTCCCGCACCGGAAGACTATGTTATTTAAGGTTAAATTTTAATTCAAAATTTGATTTTTTAAATATTACTCAAGGGCTGCAATCATTTATTATTTATATACTGCTAACCTTTTATTATCTAAATGGGTCCCGTGGCAGATTAATATTCATGTTATATTGGATCGCCATTTATAATAATTACATACATTGCTTTATATTCGAATTTATGAGATGTATAATTATTTATCATATTTAAATGCACGTGTTTTAAAGAAACATTTACATAACTACACATATTTTATTCTATTAAAATGTCAGTGGTCGCAATCGGCGATTGCAAGCTGTTCTATTTGGCCTATCAGCATGAGGTGGTGTCGGAGGATATTGTGAAGGCCAGACTCCAGAATAGACTACGCATATGACCCCAAATTTATATTGACAGTCGGTAATAAAAATAAGTATATCGGCGGCTTGACAATGTAGCGGCCGACGGAAAAGTGTACCAGCAACGCGTTGACTCATTAGTTTTGGGGCGGTCATAAACATAATACATTGGCCCCTTTATTCGAATAAAAATGCCTCCTATATTATATCGAGCGCGACACCGGTGTCCCGTTTGAAACGTGCCTTAGCAATCATGAAATAATTATAAATTATGTTCTTAATTAATTATAGGAAGTATATTTCCTATTTAATTCAATAAGGCATAATTAATTATTATTATTATATTCTGTAAATAATGTAGGAGTAGGTACAATGTGTTTTTTAAGGAGTGCAAAGGGACTAGGGCCTAGGCTATAAAATACTTAATATTTTGAATTTCAAACCAAGAAGAAAAATGTATTATTTTGAAAAAAAAAGTTGCTTAATATCGATATTATAACATTTATAACGATACGCATTGTACATCACTAGCGCTTTCTTGACAAATTATCGGATTGTGTGAAACAATTATTAAAATGTACCTACTTACCTCAGAATTTCGAGGTTTTTTGGCGGGAATCACTTTACTATTAATTGTGGAGTACTCCTGGCCACTAGTTTTTAGTTTTTTTTTTAATATTTAGGATACTTCCTTCATCTTTTTGGCGACGTTTTTTAACACAACTCGTGAGTGTCAACACACCGTTTTCAGCCATTTTATATGGAATGCTGTTGACCACTGCAGTGGTACTTACACCATTACAAATAAAACAGGCAAATGGACTTGCATCTTTGCCAGATTTAAATATTTTATTGTATTTTTTGACTTGCTTGAGGCACTTAGACCATAGTTAACGTTATTGGCGTTGGTACGTAGAACAGTTTTCTATAAAAATATCAGTTTTGAAAATTTTGGTACTTAGCGCCTTAATTAATACACGTAATCAATTTATTCGCGTAAACAGATACATATTGTTTTAAAATCACAATTCGTACATACAGATATCGACAGACCTACGTCATACATAATAATATAATATATTATTAAACTTAATACATTTTATGATATTGTTTTAAAATATGAATATAACGTAAGTATGTGAATTAGTGTAATACGAGTAAAGGTACTTTTAATCAAAATCATTGAAAATGAACTTACATATTAACGTACTTTATAATGGCACAGGACGGGGCGTTAGTGTATACACATCCACAAAATACACTATTAAAAATATAGATCTATGGTTGGGCCAATATGGACGCCCTTATACCTACTATCCTTATTAATTGTTGTCGTCCAGGCGCTTAACTAGGTAATGAGTCATTAGTGGCCCGTGATTGATACAAAGGCAGTTATTCGTAGATCGCAACCGTGTCAACTTGCTACAGTGTGACCGTCGTCCAAGCAATAATTCAATTCGAGTCTCATTTTAAACTTCGTGAACTATGTGATAGCGGCTCTTGTGATTTAATAACCGTAAACATCAAAAATACGGGGTGACTCATCAAACGAGTATCCAACTTTTTCATTTTGCATTTGCATACCAGTGCGTGAGTCCATGACCCGGGACCCGCCCCAGCCAAAAGCCGAACAACACCAAAGTTAGTGCCTGGATTAACTCCCGTGTAAGCCACCCTCCCAGCATTTATTTATATCCACAATCATTCCAAATTACAGTCCACAAAAGCGCAACCAATATAAATAATATAATATTTGCACTTTCTCACCCTAATTCTTTGTCACTTTCTTACTTCCACGAGACTGATTCATTGTCGAATAATATTTGAATAGCATTTGTTCCTTGAAATATAAATTCAAATTATTGAAAAACTTAATTTTGAGAAAAACGCGCTTTTTCTTAAATTTCGGAATAGTTTAATATTTTTTTTATGGCTAGTGTAAATTGTTTCGAGGCTCTCTATTATTTTTTTAACGCATCAGTTGAGTCATTTGCATCCAAGCAAAACGCTGCTGCTTAGCTAAATCTCTTCTAAATATTTTCTTAATTTTGGCATTCGACAGCGTCTTTCCTTTTATTTAAACACCAATCATTTTACCCAAAAAACCTATCATTATTCAGACTTCAAAACAAATATTTTCTCAAAGCCATACTTTTTCCAATTTGTATTAGAATTAGATTGTCTTTTAGGCAATCAATATCCGGTAGGAACAATGTTGGAAATGTTAATTCGCAGGGTTTGCTCCAAAGTGTCCGTTGAAAGACACGAATTGTGTTTATTCTTATTACCAGTAATGATGACAATGCTGTTTCGCATACGTATAGGTATTGTCGCAAAAGGAATTATGATTAAGGTTATACCTCAGTTGAGGCACGGTCTAAAAAGATCGTGGCTAGGCGATGCGCGGATTGCGGGTCGCGGGTGCAAGTGACGCATGTCAAACGAAATATAATTTGTCATATAAATCCAACATGTGTCCATTTTATGTTGTTTTGTTCTATCTTGGACTGGCTTTGCCACAAACTCTCGAGTAAGACGTACATCGTGTAGCTCCCGGATCTTTTGCGCTTTAAAAATTGAAAAGTCATCCGATTTTGAAAAAAAAGGTTTCTCTGTTTTGGCTCGTAAATACTAAACCGGTGATACTAAACTTTTTTGAGAGATTCTTCCGGAAAGCCGTGAAACCGGAAAATCTTTTTTAATGTTGGTTTTTCGATAAAGTGTCGTGAGAAAGTGTTTCAAAAAAGTCGGTTTTTGCTCCCAGGCGTCAACGGGAGCCCCTTTGTATTTAAAGCCGTCGGAAAGTTTTCGGAAAATCTCAAGATTTTCCGAGAATCGTGTGAAAACTGATTTTTTTTTGTCTTTTTTGTGCTACTTGTGACACTGTCAAGGTCCCCTTTGGGCTATAGTGACAAATTGTTTGTGAAGTATTGGCGTACGTGTCCTGAACGTTTTGGTGTTTGTCCGAAGAAATTCGGTCTAAAACAGCCAAATCTAGCTCCAAAAAACCATAATTTATGCTGTATCACTCATTGATCACGTGCACATCACGTTATGTTTTGGTCGATTTCCAGAGGGTTCTCGAATGATCTAAATCGATTGAATTTAGAAGCCGCATAGCAATTACACGTAACTGCAAATCTTTCTAGAAGTTTCTCGAAACTTCTGGAGGTTATTGAAAAGTTCGAGGGACTGACCAGTCATCCTCTTTTTTATTAATAATATTACAATTACATGCAAATATGTTTTAAGTTTAAATTTAAATTTGGATTATTTTATTGAATTGAATTGAATATTATTTATTTATTGTTTTTATTTATAGAATATATTCTAAGTAGGTATATATATTTTTTAGAAATATTTTTTTTAGAATTTTTTAAATAATTTTTTTAATATTTTTTTAATAATAATTTATTTTTAAATAATTTTTTTTAATAATTTTTTAATATTTTTTTTTTTCTTTTCCAACATTCTTTCCCACTTATGCCACTAATATTAGAATAAGTTTCTCCACAGCAACTCCACAAGGAAGGCAACGGCATGGGAAAACCTGCGGTTGATCCGCCCCCGGGAGGAGGTAAGCCAATGGTCCCCGAGGATTGGTACAATACGCAATCCGACCCCTCCTCCGAGGACTCTGACACAGATGCAGTGCTTGATACTACCAAATCCGAAAAGGAAACGGTGAGAACTAGGGCGGAGGCTGCCACAAAGCCAAAAATTCTTGATCGAAAGGCTGCGGATCTGAAAGCGGAAAAAATCCTGGCGGAAGCTGCCGTTAAGGCCAAAGCATCCGAACGCCAAGCGGCCACAGAAATAAAAGAGAGGGAAGAGGCGGCAGCCACCAAGGCTACCAAGAAAGCCAAAAAGGTCAGGAAGGAAAGACGTTCCCTCGCTGAGGAAATACCACAAGACTCCGAGGAAATCCCGAGGCCAAACGCCAAGAATCCAAAGAGCGTTGCTCCTCCCGGGGATAGGATGTGACGGACTCCCAAAACGGGGCTACTAAAGTTGCTCAAGCAATCCAAAGAGTAAAAGAATTACTCTCCGGCGACGGAAATATCCCCGCATTGACAATTAAGGCGATAAAAATGGAACTGGAGGCAGTCATCGCGGAGACTTTGTCTCTCGCAATCAAGCTTGAATCCAGCAAAGCCATACTGGAAGACCGTGCCTCCTACAGAAACATGGCTGCCGCTGCCACCGGTGACACAGCCAGTGAAGGAACCAAGTATTCTTGGAGCGACGTCGCTCGAAAAGGCGTCAAGCCGGTCAGACAGACTTCTCCGGAATGGCCAATTGTGCCACCAACAACCGCCGCAAGGCCCGGCGTGTTTTTCTTTCCTATACAAGAAGGAATGGAGTCTCCGGCCACTAAAGAAGTCGTCAAGAAAGCCATCGTGCCCGCGGAACTAAAAGTCCAAATAACGGGCTTGAGAATGGTACGTGGAGGTAGGGAAATCATTCACCCCAGAACCGAGGAAGAGGCCAAACGACTGGCCGCCGCTCCCGGTCTAAAGGAGGCCGGTCTCCGGGCTGAAATCGCAAGAAAAAGGCTGCCGCGGATTATTGTATTCAACGTGCCGGTCAAGACGACAGAGGACGACCTTAAGGAAGCCATTAAGGCCAACACTCAAGAGGTCACGGGCCTCCCCTCGGAAGCATACCGCCATGTTAAACTGAGCCACAGGGCAAGCCCCAGAATCGGGAAACGTCACATGGTGATATCGGTCCCGGCAAAGGTGAGGGAAGCGCTCATCAATGACGGGCGCATATATATGGGATGGGAATCCTTCCCAACCAAAGACTTTTGTGGCGTCGTCAAGTGCACAAGGTGTCACTTATACGGCCACATGGCAAAGAATTGTTCGGCGAGAAGCGCCACATGCGGCCATTGCACCGAGGAAGGACACGATAGGGCTGAATGCCCTAACATTAAGGCCCCCGGAAAGTGCCCGGCCTGCGCCAGGCACAAGAAGCCGCACCAACATGCTGCGATCGACCCTGATTGCCCAGCGCGCAAGTACGCAATGGCACAGGAGCGGAACCGAACGGATTATTCGATTCAATGATTCGGTTCGGTCAGTTAAATGCGGGCAAAGGGAGGGCTATAACGGCGGAGCTGATCAAGACGGTTCGGGAAATGGACATCGATTTGGTCCTGGTGCAGGAGCCTTACTCCTATGGCCCCAACCTAGGTTTTAGTGGGGGTCGGGTAATGCACCACGGCCTGGGGTCCATGGCCTGCATCTTCGTTGCGAATCCTACCCTAGTGGTGCTACACCTTGCCCGCTTGTCAAGCGAACTTTTTGCCGTAGCAGAGGTCTCCAACCGATCGGGGAACTCCATTGTGGTGGTCTCTTCCTACTTTAAATTCAGCGTAAACATCCTGAAATGCGTCGAGCAGCTTGGTAAAATTCTGGTTGCATGCCGCGGCAAACAGATTATAGTGGGAGCGGACGACAACGTTCAATCATGGCTGTGGGCCCCCCGGGGGCCGCGGTCTGGCCAGGACAATCCGGCGCCCCTCGAGGAACTCGTGGCAACTCACGATCTGACGGTGCTGAATAACTCTAATGGTCCAGCCACATTCTCCACCAACAATGGGGAATCTCACATTGGCATCACTTTGATTTCCACTGGTTCTGCCGAACGCGTCGTGAACTGGACTGTCCATCTGGAAGCGTCAGCAAGCGACCACCGTCTGATCACGTTCGCCTACAGGACTGAGAGGGGCCACGCGTCTCTTGCTCCACTTGTGAGCGAGTCACTGCCGAAGCGTTTCAGGACCAAGGGAACCGACTGGGTACGTTTTGACCGCGAGTTTGCTGAGGGTCTGGACAGGATGGCCTCACGCCCTCCGCCAAAGGACATGCACGCTGCGGCTGAGGACTTCACGAATCTCATGATTGAAAAAGCGGAGGGCACTATCGGAAGGACGACCCCGAAACCGCCGAACCTCGCACCCTGGTGGAAGCCAAGACTGACAAGACTGAGAGACGCGATGAGGAGGGCCAGAAGGGCCTTACAAGCAGCGCGAAGATCACTGGAGAGGCCGCCGCAGGCGGACCATCCGCTTGCGGTCACCTACAAGACCACTAGACTCAAGTTCAAAAAGGCAATCAGTAAGGCTAAGAAGGTGCACTGGAGAGAGTTCGTCACTGAAATGGGCGGCAATGATCCGTGGGGCCCCCCCTTCCGCGTGATGAAGCTGGGCTCACGGCCCGGAAAAGTCATGTTGGCGGTACGGCGCCCCGACGGATCGTTCACCAGTAGCTCTGAAGAGTCCGCCACAGTCCTGTTGGATGCTCTTATCCCGTAGGACAACGAGTCGCTCGACATTGACAACGACCGATTTCAGCAGCTTCGCGTCTATGCGCTGCTCCCCTTAAACACTCCGCGATCCGCAGCCACTACCATGTCCGAACTAGGGATCCTGTTTGCCAGCCTCCCGGCTGGGAAAGCCCCGGGGCTTGACTGCATAGATAACGCGCTAGCGAGAAGGGCGTGGTCTCTTGCCCTACACGAGATCACGCAACTCTACAAAGAATGCATGAGTAGTGGCATATTCCCTGACTGCTGGAAGAAGGGTCACCTCACGGTGATCCCCAAAGCCGGCAGTCGCCCTCCTTGTGACCCGAAAGCGTATAGACCGATTACGCTCCTTCCCGTCTTCGGGAAGATATTGAAAAGATTGATAAACAGCAGGATTGAGTCCCACCTGTCGGAAAACTGTCCAATCTCGCAAAGACAATTTGGGTTTAGACCCGGAAAGTCCACCGAGGATGCGATTCGCTTTGTGATCGACTCTGTGGAGGGCTCTGGCAAGGACCTCGTTGCCGGGATTTTTCTCGACATCGCGGGCGCGTTTGATACTGCGTGGTGGCCCTTGGTTCTGGCAAAGCTTCGGCTGAAACAGATCCCCGGGGACCTCTTTGCCTTGGTTCAAAGCTACTTCAGCAATAGGGAGATAGCCTACGACTCCGGTCCCAACCTGATTCACAGGAGGACCACCATGGGGTGTCCCCAGGGCTCCGTCCTGGGTCCCCTTTTGTGGAACATACTGTTTGACGACGTTCTGTCCCTGCCACTGCCTCCGGGCTGCACGCTCGTTGCGTACGCCGACGACTTGCTCCTGCTTATTGGGGCGACGAGCCGACCGGCACTTGAGCGTGCAGCCACGGACGCCTTGGGCAGAATCCTTAATTGGGGGTTGCTGAACAAGCTGACCTTTGCCCCGAGCAAGACGGAAGCTGTCCTCCTCAGGGGTAGTTCTCGGGTCAACATAACTCGACGGCCACCCACGGTTCGTTTTGGCCAGACCTCAGTGCGTTTCTCCGAAAGGGTTACGTATCTGGGAGTAATTCTTGATGACAAGCTGTCTTTCGTTCACCATGCCAAGACGGCCGTCTCTAAAGCCAATTCGGCCTATCAGAGAATGGCCCGAATGGCAGGCAGCAATTGGGGACTTAAGCCTAGAGCCCTTAAGGTTGCATACGGCGCAATTTTCATGGGAATTGCCGGTTACGCCTCCAGCATTTGGCATTCCCGAGTAAACTCCTTAACTCTCGTGAGACGCGCACTACTAAGCGGGCAGCAACTTGCGCTGATCTCGCTTACCAAAGCCTACCGCACAACTTCTACTAACGCGCTTGCCGTACTCGCGGGGGTGCTACCCCTCGATCTGCACGTCCAAATCAGAGGATCGATCACCCTCCTCTTGAGGGGGATCAGCACAACACTCGCCGGTGTCCATCTGACACCACCGCAGAGATCCGAGGACGTTCCTTACAGGAAGACTGTAAGTGACATTGTGTACAAGACCGCATATGCGGCATGGCAGGCGAGGTGGACCGCCTCCCCCAAGGGGCGGCACACTTACCGTTTTTTTTCAGACGTATTCTGCAGGCACCAAACTAGAAGACTCCAACCTTCGCACTGGATTAGCCAGTTTCTCACCGGCCATGGCAACTTCGCCGCCAGACTCCACGAGTTTGGCTTGATAGTAGATGGGCCGGGTTGTACCTGCGGGCATGACCACCAAGATGTTGAACACATCCTCTGGGATTGCCCGCTTATGGAATTCGAACGAGTGGAGCTGTTTGCCAGGGTCCGTCCTCACACGGGCCTAATTGGTCATGGAGATCTGATAGCAACCGAGGCCAACTTTGCGGCATTTGAGAAATTTGCAGCGTCGTATGGGGAGCGGGATAGTCCCGACTCTACTGTAGACTCATCCATTTCAATTCGTGACACTCAGTATGCGGGTACACAAAGCGCTTTACGTCAGCGGACAGCAGAGCCAGTCCAAAAAACAAAAATTTTCTTTCTTAACTTTCTTCTTTAAGCACTACGGTGCATGGTTGCAGCATCAGTCCCGTGCGGCTCCGTCTCGGGACGGAATGAGCACTTAAAATCACTTCTTTCAGACACGTTTAAAGCGTCATAGAAAGCGGCCGTGCATATCCACGGTTGTGCATATATGACGGGTGGTGGTGGGCACTATGTTCTTTTTGTTCTATCAGTAACAATAATAATATATTACTTGACATGTTTTCTTTTTAAAGTAAATGGGTAACGTTTTTAGTCATCTTTACACGATTTAAGAATTAATACGCCCGTCGCCATCACGAAACAAATTGACGTGTTTCCAGCTCGACGTTCTCTCTCCGAATAGCAGCGAGTCCAAAATTTCGTCGCGCCTATAGTTGAAAATTATGCGATTGACGGATATTCTTGATGTCACCTTATCCTAAATTCTGCAAGACTTGTTTCATTAAATTCAACTTCAAGGGAATTATCCGATCTAATAATATCAATCAATTCTTCTTGAACTGTCCACGTAATATTATCATATTTTAATTATTTAGCAAATGGTGTTTTTATCCAATAAAATTGTACTTTTGGTCTTCATTTAAGTTTGGGAGATAGGTATTTGTTGAAATACTGAAATATTTCGCGGCTCCCTGGCAGGAGCTCCAGGGCGACTCCCAGTTTGAGAAGTACTGTTTTAGACAACCACAATTTGGAGTCACCCAGATACGTACCTAAGCAACAAGTTATTAAATTCGTGTCAAATTTATAATGAATAATGATTTATTTTTTAAAAAAAT
The DNA here is from genome assembly GCF_057557595.1 of Rhyacophila brunnea. Taxonomy (NCBI): domain Eukaryota; kingdom Metazoa; phylum Arthropoda; class Insecta; order Trichoptera; family Rhyacophilidae; genus Rhyacophila; species Rhyacophila brunnea. The sequence continues at coordinate 2,008,994 of NW_028233361.1, forward strand.
GTGGGTAGGTACCTACTTAGGTAAATAAATGTTTAGAATAATAATTATTAGAATCAAATTTTCAGTATAAATGTGTGAACCACAAGAGGTTTTAAAATAAAACGTTAAATTTTAGCATAATATGTATTTATAACGGATAACAATTCAATAACGTGCGCACAAGAGAGTTTAATGGAAACAAAATTTGTGGTAATAAAAGGGACAGTTTTTTTACCGTACGAAATTGTAATATTATATTCTTTATGTATTTAAGTTGTAGTTTTTTTTTTTAATTTTTACTTTCCTACTGCATTAACAATCCACACCATGGGTTTTATTGCTTGTTCGACAAAGGACTTTCGGAAGTATTTAGAAATCAAAATTGCTCGTTTCGGCTCGAGTGAACGATGACTTAAAATAAAAACAAAAATCTATTAATTTTGAAATTTTGTTAAAATCATATTTTTCGCATCGTTGTCAATATGTCGAGTATGCTGGGTCAGCATCTAACGTCTTTCAAACCTTTTCAGGTGTTCCCAAGGATCAAATCTCGGACCAATTCCGGATGTTCCTCATATTTGTCAATGATATTGTGAACGCCATGGAAGATATTTTTTTACGTTTTGCAGATGATTTAAAATTATAATATGTGCCAATTCGCAATGAGGATGGAGTGTATGTAGCAACGAAATCTCCGTTCGCTTGAAAGTTGGTAAATAAATAATAAGCTAGCAAGCTGACAAGTGTTCTGTATTTCTTTTTTTAGGTCAAATCCCGATTAAAAGTAATTATTTAATGTCAAAATGTTCATTAATGCGTCAATCTGAGGCGAAAAATATTGATATAATTTTTGACACTTTATTATCTTTTCAATCATATATTATAACTTCTACAGCTCGATGTACAAGTAAGCTTCTAGGATTCATCATGCGACAAGTCAAACCATACATCCAAAAGTCATACTAACTACTTAGGTACACTCTACGTCTCGTTAGTGCGTAGTATTCTTGAATATGGGTCTATTATCTGGAGTACTGAAGAAATTTCTTCGATGATTTCAACGGTTTTGATTTTTTATGTCCAGTGTCCACAATGTTTTGTTTTCTTAAATAAATAAATAAATTTTATAACGAACTTATTGCGTCATTTACATTAAATCCGCCACTGCCTCGTGCGAAGCCGGGTACTTCAGGTAGATACGAGTATAATTCTATAAAACAATTTGTTATAAAATGTACTTACGTGTGTACAATATTTAAAATTTAATTGAATTAACCACGTAATAAATTTGAAGGTTTTCGGCGAGTGTTTTTTTCTTTCTTTCCTTGACATTTATCAGACATCAAATAATTAATTAATTATGGTCTACAACTGTAACGTATTGTTACGTAAATGTGTATAACTTGAAAAAAATGTTATAAAATGTGAATTTGTCTCAGGACTACAACTTATTATTACATTATATTTTATGGTCCTATTTATTATTAAAATTTAGTTTATTAAGTTTTCTATTTGATCTCGTACAAATTTTTGACTAATTCATAGTGTTAATATTTTTGATATTTATTTTAAAAAACATCGATTTTTATAAAAATGTAAATGTGTATAACTTGAAATCTTTTTTATTTATATCAAATCAAGCTTAAATATTGGAACCATACCTAAATAAGATTTCATATACTTTAATAAAAAGGATTTCAAGTTATACACATTTGTCTCAAATTGCAAGCTTCGTATTTTCCGCTAGATGCCTCTGCTGGTATGCCTCTACCCCTAATTCGCTGTAATCAGTGTAATCACGGATAAAAAAACTAGATTTAGTGAGATTTTGGAAAAAAAATAACGGCTGCCTTTAAGGGGGGCTGAAGAGCCGACATTCAAATATAGTTTAGCATAAAAAGGACCTCGGCGTCGTAAGTACGTTAATTTAAATCGATCTTTTCGCAAAAATCACTAATCATCGGAGACTTTATTTCAAGAAACAATATTATTATTATTGATATTGTCTGCCGCTGAACATTATTATTATTTTATAAGCACCTGCAAGATGTATGCCGATCAGAAAACAGGGCTGTCAAAATAATATTATGAATTCATATTTTTAAAATGTTAATTTCATCATAGTTTTTAATCAAACCTGTGGAAGTACGTACTGATAACTTGGGTGGATTTTGTAGCAAACATACTATTGATATATATACGGGTATATTATAATTATAACCCAATTCAAATTGAACATAGGTTGATACTCAAATACTATTATAATATGTTTATAATTTCGAGAAAATAATACGATGGTATAATTAATCCATATCAATTATTTGAAAACATTACATTCGCACTTTGCAAGATAACATCAAAATGTGTATATACTTATCTAAATGACGAATGACATTCATGAGTGAGCACGGCTGAAAGCTTGGAAATGTGTTTTTTTCTATTTCAAAATCTTTTAATTGTGTATTATTTTATTACAGATTCAAGGCCAACTTCGTTTAACTAATAAAAAATACTGTTTGTTTCTACGAATAAAAAAAGACAGGAAGGAAGATGTGTACAAATCACGGCAATCAGAAAGGCCGGCAAATATGGCCGACAATGCGTGATACACAAACATAAAATACACAAAATTACAAATACATTCGAAGTTTGCCGCACACGTACAGACCACGTGATATTTGTTTATGCAAAATCGTCGCTTTTCAAAATGGCGAATTTGATTGCCAGAGTTTACTGCAATGAATCAGTATGTTCCTTCTTGTCTTTTTTTATTCGTAGGTTTGTTTACTATGTACACCGAGAAATTTCCATTTATAAAATCGGAAACGATTTTTACAGAGGAGTTTTGGAATATAATGCAACCAAAACTGGAAAAATTCTATCATGGGTGTTGACTTCCTGAATTAGTTAACCCCAGGTCCATGCCACTACGTGAACCACAGTGGATACTAAGCCATTTCCACACTGGCAACAAGTTGCTGGCAACCTCTTTAAATTTTACGATACTTACCATAATTGCTTAAGAAATTTTACGATAATCATCATAATTATCGTAAAATCTAACGAGGTTGCCAGCAACTTAACTTGTTGCCAGTGTGGACCCGGCATTAGATGCACAAAACTTAAATAATATATATATTACTAGCTGAAGTACCCGGCTTCGCACGGGGTCGCTTCGTGGTTATATTTATCTTAGATATTTGAAAAATAATAAGAGGTAATTATTTCTTTAATATTAAAATATCTGTGTAATACAATATGGCAATATGAAAATAATTATAAAAGGAGTAAAGGTCAAACATAAGAACACTAAATTAAAATCGAATCCAAAATATGAAAACGTTATTAATGTTATAAATATGTAGTAAAAAAAATCAAAATTGGATGGAACAAACAAACAACAAACTTTGTATGTTATATAATAATAATTTAGAAACCGCACACAACTGACAAAAGTTTCATCGCAATCGGATGAATGGTATAGGAACGCATACGAATAGTAGAAGAAGATGATTTTCTAATTCAGAAACCTTCGTGGGCACGCGCATGACAACTCACCAAAGTTTCATTGCAATCGGATTAATGGTATAGGAACGCATACGAATAGAAGAAGAAGAAGATGGTTGTACTAATTCAAAAACCTTCGCGGGCTTGCGCACAACAACTGGTCAAAATTTCATCACAATCGGATGAATGGCATAAGAACGCATAAAAATAGAAGAAGAAAAAGATGATTGTAGTAATTCAGAAACCTTTGCGGGCAAGGGCACAACAACTCACCAAAGTTTCATTGCAATCGGATGAATGGTATAGGAACGCATACGAATAGAAGAAGAAAAAGATGGTTGTACTAATTCAGAACTCTTCGCGGGCGTGCTCACAACAACTGGTCAAAATTTCATCGCAATCGGATGAATGATATAAGAACGCATACAAATAGAAGAAGATAGAATAGAAGAAAAAGAAAATAGTTGTAACAATTCAGAGACCTTTGCGGCGCGAGCACAACAGTTGATCAAAATTTCATTGCAATCGGATGAATGGTATAGGAACGCATACGAATAGAAGATAGAATAGAAGAAGAAGATGGTTGTACCAATTCAGAAACCTTCGCGGGTGTTGGCACAATTACTGACGAAAAATTTGTTGCAATCGGATGAATGGAATAGAAACGCATACGAATAGAAGAATATAGAATAGAAGAAGAAGAAGATAGATGTACTAATTCAAAAACCATTGCGGGTGTTACCACAACAACTGACGAAGGTTTCATCGCAATCGGATAAATGGTATAGGGACCATACGAATAAAAGAAGATAGAATGAAGAAGAAGAAGAAGATGGTTGTACTAATTCAGAAACCTTCGCGGGTGTAGGCACAATTACTAACGAACATTTTATTGCAATCGGATGAATGGAATAGGAACGCATACGAATAGAAGAATATAGAATAGAAAAAAAAGAAGAAGAAGAAGAATATGGTTGTACTAATTAAAAAAACCATTGCGGGTGTTACCACAACAACTGATGAAGGTTTCATTGCAATCGGATGAATGGTATAGGGACCATACGAATAAAAGAAGATAGAATGAAGAAGAAGAAGAAGAAGAAGATAGTTGTACTAATTCAGAAACCTTTGCGGGTGTTGGCACAATTACTGACGAAAATTTTATTGCAATCGGATGAATGGAATAGGAACGCATACGAATAGAATAATATAGAATAGAAGAAGAAGAAGAAGATGTTTGTACTAATTCAAAAATCATTGCGGGTGTTACCACAACAACTAATGAAGGTTTCATCGCAATCAGATGAATGGTATAGGGACCATACGAATAAAAGAATATAGAATGAAGAAGAAGAAGAAGATGATGATTTTTCTAATTTAGAAACCTTTATGGGTGTGCATACAACTACTTGCCAAAATTTCATTGCAATCGGATGAATGGTATAGGAACCATACAAATAAAAGAAAATATAATGAAGAAGAAGAAGAAGAAGAAGATGATGATTTTTCTAATTCAGAAACCTTTATGGGTATGCATACAACCACTTACCAAAATTTCATTGCAATCGGATGAATGGTATAGGAACGCATACGGGACAGACACACAGACAGACAGACATACAGACAGACAGACATTCATTTTTATATATTAGTATAGCCTATACTCTTCCTGCAAGTGCAAGCAATAAGTTTACAAAGTTTTATCGCAATCGGATGAACGGTATGGCTGCGCATTAAATACGAACAAACAAACACACAAACACACAAACGCACAAATATTAATTTTTATATATTAGATAAATAAAAATTTAAAATTATAAATATTTATGATTTATGTCTTCGACAGCCCTGATGGAATATGAGTCGGATCGGGTCATAGAGCAAATTTATTGACACAAACAACTTTGACACGACCTTTTTATATTAACTAGTAGACCAGATATTATGGACCACATGTTAAAAAATCATATTTTCAATTCTCAAGGCCAATTCTGTAGAACGTCCCCTTAACAGCTCCGTTCTAGAAAGTGTATGGTGCACCTACCTATTGACGCATTGTCAGGAATTATTGTTTGAATTATTAAGTTTTAAGAATTATTATTTAATTAAGTATTAAAAAGTTTTGGCAATTACCTTTATCATCTTAACTTTCCTTGAGTTTTTCTTTTCATTTGCCATGTCAGTGGGTCTATTCTATGCTTATCGACCGCTAAAGTGATAAAATGATAAATATTATCAAACTTAGGGTAGGTTTGTATCAAAATATTAGCACTTATTGTAACAATTACACGAAGCTGGTTTTTATTGTTGCAATAAGTGTGATATTTTAACAGCAGCAAGATAGGTGCTGTAGGTAGATTGTTGCAATAAGTGCTATATTTTAACAGCACCTATCTTGCTGCTGTTAAAATATCACACTTATTGCAACAATAAAAACCAGCTTCGTGTAATAGTTACAATAAGTGCTAATATTTTGATACAAACCTACCCTAAGTTTGATACTATTTATCAATTTAGTGTTCGATAAGTATAGAATAGACCCACAGGTGTTCAAAATATTCATAACATAATTCGTGGGTCGGGATGTGAAGTCAGATAAGTCACAAATTGTCATTTTGAGATATAGCAAAAACAAAGTTCAAAAAATTCCCCACATTCCCCTAATTATAGTTATGTTTTTTTATGAGTAACAAATCAAAGTACATGTAATTGGCTTTCTATTATATGTCCTAGAAGTATTCTAAATATTTTGTTTCATTAAAATTTAATTGGTTTAAAAAAAAGGAAATTCACTTATCTGGATTTGCACAAAAAATGATTGACTTACCTTACTACGCACAAAGTATTATTATTATTTTTTCATGTAAATCCGACTAATGTTAGCAATAAAACACACATTTTATACATAAATCTTATTCGTTTATTGAACAAAATATTATATAAATTTAAAATTAGAATTTTTACAACTTATTTTTACTTTAATGTTATTTAAGTAGTGAAAAGGCACACAAACCTGAATATTATAAAGGTTCATCGTTATCATAAAACTTCATTACGGATTTCTTCAATTGTATCAGGTTAAATATCCCTGACTGTCTCAGATGTCTCAAGTGACTCATACAATTCTCTATAATAAGGTGAAATGTATGGAAGTAAGTCTATCAAATCTTTCGTCTTGTCTCGTCTTATATATGAAATTTGTTAAAATGCAGTCGTCTCGTCGAGAGTTCTTTTAAATTTCACTATTCCCGGTTCGTGTTTGTTGAATTAAAGCCACTTAACATCTCTCCAAACAAACTTATTCCCATATGTGTATATACGATACGAGTAGTCAAAACAATCTGCACGAGCTATTTTAGTGACTTGAAAAGGATTTTTCTTTGCAGTCTCGCATATTGATTTGGCCCAATCATGAGGATGTTCGATCGTTCCACCAAATGTCTTTTTTTCTTCTCAATTATGCGATGGTCACTATCGCACTCCATATGTGTGTGGCCAGGGACTAAAATTTTTTAATCAATTTTGTTTCAAGTCTCAGAATGTTTCACTGCTATCATGCACATTACAGCTACGTGGCTATTTTTGTTTTGACCCGCACATCTATCATGCTTAATATTATCATGTATCCCCTTGGTTAAGTATTTGAACAGGCATGCAGCGATATTGTTAGCTTCTCTATTAGCAAGAGCCTCATGGCATACAAAGCAATATCCCTGGCTATTATCACAATCATGCACTGTCAAAATGTCGTTTGTAAAAAGCCAGGGAACTTTCAACAACTGGTGTGGGCATACATTGCTGCATGTCAAATGTTACAATTTGGCAAGAGAAATCTTGCAAGTACTCTTTATCACAACTCTTAGCTGAATATGCAAAGTCAACTTCGTCATGATATGATGCTCTTTCAATTCCTCACGGTTTTTATTTCTTTCTTCATCATCCGGGGAATTCTTAATTTGTATATATGTATATAAGTTTATCGCATTTTTGGCAAGTATCCTCATTTGGCCGTTTGAATGTTAAGTTCATGCCATGGAATATTTCTGCGTATAAACAAATATTGATGGGATTACAGCTAATACTCTTCAAATATTGAGAATACATCACAGTTATTGTCAAATGTGGCGGTAAGTATTTTCTGACAGTCACATATGTGTCTTTGCTATTTGCCTATCTTGTTCGCTATCTTTGTTTTTCGGAATATTTTTCCTCTTGCATCTTCTTGAATGAGTATACCGGAAGCAGTCGCACTTTTTTTTTCAAAACATGTTCAAAATAATTGTGACTTTCACTTAATGTTTTTAATGTACAACCTTTACAAATTGGTTTCCGTAACAACAGTCAAGTAATATTGAACTGTTACTTGGCGAAAATGTTGTTTTTCTAGTTCACTTTGTCTGATACGACTTTTTTTCTATATTCATAACTTTCGTTATAGGTACATTGTAACTTTTGCCAGTAATTCGTGCAACTTCTTTATCATTTCTGGAGGCTTTTGTATCATCCTTTAAGTTACGTTTTTGGTGATTATTTCTTCTGAATCGAGAACGAGGGTCATAGCTTAAAACAACGTTGTGATGTGTAATCGTGGAAGCATTATTTAAGCATGAAGGGTGTGTTTCTTCAATGTTGGTAAATTAGACTAATAATTCTTGAATATTAAAATCAGGATCTTTTATGCTACCATATTATGAATCGTCAACATACAAGTTATTGGAGTATGTGGTTGAACCTAGAAGCAAGATTATTTGTTTGGATATTTTGTACGTGTTTTTAGATTTAAATAAATCAAATTCGATAAATTTGGTATATTTTTTATAATTTACTAATAATACACATACTTATTTATATAAGTCATAATTTATTAAAATATGACTATTTTACTAACGTTCTGGTGTTATTTTTTTTTTCAAAATTTCTCAAAATATCTTAAAAAATTCGTTAGATTCACCAAGATCAACATTGGTTAGGTATGACGTTTGAAGATAAGCCAACCATGAGTAGTAAGGTAAGTCACACAAAACGTTGACTTATCTGACTACTCATGTGACTTAACTGTGTACACACCCCGTACAATAAAAAATATGTTTAGACTGAAAATGCATTTCGCTAATGGTGAGACGTACGACTTATCTGACTACACAGAACGAAAGATTATTTTTTTTTTAGTATAGTGGCATTCATATCTCATTTTTGCTCTTTTGTGACTTACCTGACTACACATCCCGACCCACGAATTATTCATTACGGCGGTTCACTCGCTTTTATATCTACTTATTACAACGTTTTTCTTAGCTCGTAGGTATTCTTATTTGTTCGGTACAAATCTAGCAATCGATTTTTAACTAACTTCCCGACTAGCTAGACATTTGAAACTTTTAGAATATACCAGAACACGATGCCAATGCATTATTTTAATACTTTTAGCCATCTTTAGGTAGAATTTAATTCATTTTCAGTTAATTCTGTTGTGTATGAAAAGTTATTTCAATACCATTATTGGTTGCTAGGGGGTCCCAGAAACTAAATTATTAATATATACGCACGTTACTATGGAAATCAATATGAAATGACATTTTATTATTCAGTATTTCTATCAAGTACGATTTTTTTTGATCGTTTAAGCTAGTCAAGTCAAGTTTATATGAATCAACAGAAAATTTAAAAACGTTGTATATAAAAAGTTCTTTTTATCTTGTAATTATATAATTATATTTTTACAGAATTAATGTTGTACGTCATCACTGCATTTAGTATTTCCTTAAGGGCCCACATGCCCAACGTAGGTCAAAATGGACATTTTATGGTATTTTCAGAGCATAATCCTGGACATTCCAAGCGTTGTAGATAATCTATTTATATAACGTTGAAGCCTTAATATCCTTTATATTTATTTTAACATTTGATGACTGCATAAAGTATTTTTATTACATAAAATAGTATTCTTTTAAACCTCTCGATCAAATGTTTTAGTATATAGTCATATTTCAGTACATCCATGTGTTATCATTCTATTACCGCAGCATTAAGAGGTTTTTTTTTTAACAAAGACTGACGTCGTTTTTCTGTTTCTGAATTCCTGAAACCAGTTGAAAAAAGCTTCTCTTCAAAGCATTTCTCAATAATATAATAGGCATATTTTCGAGCTAAATCTGTAATAAGTTCCGTAATCACATTATGAAGTTTGATCATGTAGCCGGTAGCGAATAATTATTGGCGATGTATTTTCTAATGTTTATATCGCATACCATATAATAATAATAATATGTATGTACCTATGTTTCTCTGACATTTCTCAGTGACAGAATATTTAAAAGAAATGCATTTTAATGCCAAAGTCGGAAAGTGATATTTCTATAACATAATTTCTCCAACATTAATTTATGACGACTACGATCATTATATTTTCATTCTGGTCCTGATCCAACAAGCTCACATAAATTAGAATATTATCAAAATTGCGAGTTACCACTTCATACAAATTAGCGTTTTTTTTTTATAAAAACAAAATAACGCGTAGTCCAAAGATTCTCCTACATGAATTCACAAAAATAGGTGAAATTCGCCGCAGCTGTACGCAAACGACAGAATGGAGCTGCTTTCAGGTAACATAAAAATAGTGCTTACCTCGCAAGCGGGCGGTAGTTTCGGATATTTTTGTACGGTCTCGTCAATATTTGCTTGAATTTTCGTGAATCGTAGCAGATGGCAATAAGATTGGTTCTTTTTTGGTCACGATCGTTTACGATCCCGGAAAACCATTGACAATAGATTTTGGCAATCGTGGCAGACGATCGGTCCAGACGCAATCTGCCAATGTAATTTGAGCAATTTATATATTGTTTGTTCGACTTAATTATGTTACGGATGCAGTCAGCCAAAGTATCCCACAATAATTAAAACAATTAATTAATCACTCTAGAGCGGATCACTATAATCTTGCCGTATCCATGGCTCGCTTGGGTATAATAAATTGGGTTCAGTTGCATCCGGTGCAGAAGTGAGATTGAAGACTTTAATCACGTTTTTCCTCTGTATGATACACAGAGAGCGAAGCTTCTTGAGGATCTAAGTAAACAAAAGTACCAATTGCCAATGGACCTTGTGATATTTTTGGCTCTGCCGAATATCAAGGCGTTCCAGTGTGTCCAAGTGTTTCTGAGGGAGTGTGGCACCCAAGTGTAAATTGTAATTTTTACTTTTTTTTTTTAAATTATATTGTAGTATACTACATGATTAATAATTGTAATATGATTATTGTGGCGGCTCTCGTGGTGCAGTGCGTAAGTCGCTTGCCTTCCACCCTAGAGTTCCTGGGTTCGATTCCCGGTCAGGACACACAATATTTATATGTTTTTCTCAAAGCCTGGGTGTTTGTGATTGTTCAAAATTACTTACAACCACCTTGTACGAAAAAACAAGGACATGGTTATTAATAATTCTAAAAAATATATATTATATGATTATTGTAATAACTATGTATGTGTCATGTGTGTATTATCGTGAAGCTAAATACGTCACAGATGAGACTTCGTAGCTTTAAATAAAACTAATAGGTTTATTGAAAGCACTTATGTAGCACTATTCCTTTGAATAAAGCATGATTAAAATAAGCTTTGTTACAACAATATGTAAACAAAATATTTGTAGGTGTAAATAATAGTTTAATATCTTTATACATTAGCTACCAGTTGCTAGGTGTTTTTTAGTAGATTTTTTTGGAATAAAACTTCTTTTATCGTAGCAGATTCTAATCATCCAAAAGAAAAAAATATGTGATAACATGACTATAGGATAAGCAAACATAAAAAAGACATTTTTAAAATAGAGAACATTCGATACATGTTAAATATCCAAGATTCTGATTATTATCTAGTTAAACTATTTGCTAAACTTTCTAGTGGTGTACTCGAAACTGCGTACGGTTCACTATTGATATTATGTCTTCGTAAATAATATTTAATTTCATGTAGACAACTCATACCTATTATTTTTCTTCAGTGTTGTCAGCATAATATATTCACTAGTAAAGTCGATGAAATACAAAACAAGATCGCTTAGAGTACTGTCTCCAATGCTCACAAAATAACACATTAATGACCAATAGTGTAAGTAACCATTGCCTGTAATTTGATCCTTTTGTCCAATCTTCTAGCATCTTCATGTGTCTATCAATCGAGTAGAAAATATGAAGAAAAGATTGATATTAATGTTGAGACTCCTTTGAAGCTTCATTAGCATGTGGATGAGTAAACATCGTATCGGGCAAGCAAACCTACAAATGGAAATTTTATAAAAAAAGAATATTCGATATAAAGTAATATTTATTCAGTATTTCTATCAAGTACAAAGACAAATACAAAGTTTTTATTAATACATAGAATTGTCAAGTTTATATGATTCAACAGAAAATTTAAAAACGTGATATATAAAAAGTTCTTTTTATTTTAAAATTATTTTTCTTCAGTATTGTCAGCATGTATGTAGTCACTAGTAATGTTGATTAAATACAAAACAAGATTACTTGGATTACTGGGTAAATGTTGACAAAATAACACATTAACGACCAATACTCCAAGTAACCATTGTCTGTAATTTAATTGTCGAATCTTCTAGCATCTCCACAGTTAATTAATAACCAGCGTCTATCGATCGAGTAGAAGGTACGAAGACAACAGATCCAGTATGTTTTTCACTGTTAAAAGTATGAATTGGTAGGTTTAGGGACGGTGACTAAAAGAACCATCGGGGATATAGTAAGATTGTTAAAAAGATTTCATTTATATTTTGAATCATTCATTGATAATGTCGATCAAATATGTAAATTTTGCGGATCATAATATAGGCCAGGGTTCACGAACCTTTTTACGGTGAAAAAAAGTTGTTAAAAGTTTACTAAAAAATACTTTTACGAATTCCATTAAAATAGCTTAAAAATTACAATTGAGTTCTTGATATTCTATCTTTCATCGTATTTTGATCCGAAGGCATATCTTTTATTACTTGAATATTTTGTTTCTTCTTTTAAAATTCTCAAAGAGATCGTGGAAGCATTTTAAATCACTCTTCTTACATATTATATTCTCCATCACTGAACGGTTTTCCACATTTAGAGATTTTGTTTAAGGAAAAATAACAAGCAGTTATTATATTTGAATGACTGCCGATAATTAATTTCATAACGTTTGTTGATGGAATATTTTTATTTTTCATTCCCCGATCCGAAAAACCGTGCTGCAATTTGTATGCAATTGTATATTTATATTAAACGTAATGATTATTCTACAAAAGGATTTGCCTGCTATTTTTTATACAATGCGATTTGTTATTTTATGCATCAAATTCGTCGTTTCCGTTTGCGCATCGATTGGTAAACATAATAATTATGAAAAACCGAAGAAAATACGCATAGTTATGTCATTGAATTGTTTTGAAGTTATACTTCTTTTGGCGCGTTTGGAAAAACAGATCAGAGTGTATTTTTCACGTGTGACCGGCCGCGATGTAACACATAATTTTTATAATTTATATTGCATTCGGGTTGCGTAATACTTTGAAATATTTATCGTTGTGTTAGGCTGATTAAAATTTGTTTCTGAGCGTACTTCATTGAAACGGCAAATAATTTTCAACAGTAGGTGCGACGAAATTTCTCACTCGTCGACTGGACTCGCCAATCAGAGACCGACAGTTGAAGTGTGCGTACGTCAATTTGTTTAGTCATGGCACTGGATGAAAATATTCTTAAATCGTGTAAAGATGACTAAAAAACTTTACATATGTACTTAAAAAAGAAAACATGTCAATGAATATAATATTATTATTAGTAATATAACAATTAACATAACATTAAATGGCGCATATTGGATTTAATTATATTTTGTTCGGCATCGCCTAGCCTCGATTATTTTAGATCATGCCACAACTGAAGTATAGCCTTAACTTTCCTAATTAATAATTACGGAATGAAGCGATAAGATAATTTTAAACTAGCGGCACTCCATTTCAACTTCCTACCAACAAGAAAAACTTTGAAAAATTTGGATAGTTCGATGAACCAAAGAAACACTTTTATTAATTTTTTGAACCTGATTCTAAATCACCACACCAGAGCTAGTCGAAGAATCTAGGTTTTCACAAGTTTTGTTACGCCAAAGAAGTATAACTTCTAATGCGCGTACATAAGAACACACACTGATTTTTTAATATTAGGTACTTAAATCGCACTCAAATATTTGTTTGTAAAACTTTTTTAGATACTTACATGAAATAGTAATTTCTTTTCATTCGCGTACCATGCTAAATTATCTCGCGTGCCATAGGTTCGCCATCCCTGATATAAGCCAACTTTAAACTCTCAAAATAAGATTAGCTAAGCATTTGTGTAAGTGTGAAGGAGACAGGTCTATTTGGTCATTTCCTCTTTATATGACTGTAGCTTTATTTATTTTTTCCGTCGCTAGTAGTTGGCACCACTTACAAAATGTCATTCTTGGTTGAATCACATCAAAATCGCGAAAAGAAGTAGTATTGTTTTGTACGATGACTATTATAAAGACATCATTCTTTCTAAGGTGTATTATTATTATTTTTTTTTCGACCATGTCCGATCCTAATAAGATCATATGAGCCTCGACAGAGTAGAGGTTTGTATTAACAGATTTTGTTTTTTACGAGAAATGGATGTCAGCCACTTGCTCAACCTATTAGGTCCATTACCTGAAATTGTCAAATTGAAAAACAGTATGTCTACTTGCCGGACCCAGGATTCGAACCTGGGACCCACGGCGTGATAGTCCAACGTTTTAGCCGCGCGGCCACCGTGGCTGACGATGACTATTATAAAGACAGCATTCTTTCTAAGGTGTATTATTACTAATCATTAATCTTATTTTAATCATCGACATGTAATTAATAAAAAAATGTCAAAAGCTAAAAATCCTCCTGTAAAACAGCATTTTGGTTAATTCACCCTTTTTACAAAACACTGGTGATATTACTTTCACATGAGAGAAGAAAATAATTTTATAACTAATTCATTTTCTACAATAAAACAAAGTTTCAAATACAAAATGCAAAGTACATCATTGAAAATGTCTATGTCTTTAGGAAGCGCATTTACTTGTCTTGAACCCCTCGTTAATGGTGTCTGATAGGGTTGACTCGAGGAAACAATTCTGATCCAAAATTAGTCATGTAGGTAATTGACATGCAAATATATTTACTTTTTTATGAAATCATCCCCCATGATAGCAGGCAAAATTCTTTCTTGAGTAGAAGTAAAATACGAGATTCAAGAGAGTGAATAGTTAGCATGCCTTGTCGAAAGGCACTCGCAAAGTAATTCCTTGACGAATTATTAATAAGGGGGATCCTAATGCCAATAGAGAAACTATCGGAAAAATGCGAAGCTTGTAATTTGAGATTTTTTTTGATAATTTACAATTTCAACTGTATTAATTAATAAATTGCAAGCTTTGTATTTTTCCGCTAGGTTCTCTATTGGCATTAGGATCCCTCTTAAAAAGAAAATTCCTAATTATATGTCTTAAAATAAAGACATCGAAATTTTTTTTCTGGACTCGCTCTAAAATAAGCTTGTGGGAAACTTCATAAGGACTCTAGATAATAGACCCATGTTCAAGTATTTATACTATGCATTTACGAGACGTAGAGTGAACATTGGACATTTGGATTCTAGAATGGCTTGGCTTGTAGCATGATGAATCCTAGAAGCTTACTTGCACGTAGAGTTGTAGAAGTTATATGCGAGTGAAATGATAACGAAGAGTCAAAAATAATAATAAGATCTTTCGCCGCAGATGGGCGCTTTAATGAACTTTTTGACATTATAAAATTAAGTTTAAGTGGGAGGGGTTCTTGACCTAGAAAAAGTGATACAGAACCACTTGTTAGCATTAAACTCTAGTTTATTCTTTGTTGACCAACTCTCAAGTGAACAGAGATTTCGTTGTAATATATTGTAACAATCGATCTCATCGCGCATATAATTTCTCTACAATCATCTGCAAAAAGTAAAAATTCAATTCCATCAATGACATTCACAATATTATCATTGGCAAATAATAGATAATTGGTACGAGATTATTTTTGATC
This sequence comes from Rhyacophila brunnea, assembly GCF_057557595.1. Taxonomy (NCBI): domain Eukaryota; kingdom Metazoa; phylum Arthropoda; class Insecta; order Trichoptera; family Rhyacophilidae; genus Rhyacophila; species Rhyacophila brunnea. The sequence continues at coordinate 2,024,597 of NW_028233361.1, forward strand.
CTTGGGCAACACATAAAAAAGTTTGACAGGCATCAGATGCACATCCAGCATACTCGACATTGTTATGGGTTGGAGTTATTAAAAGATACTAGCTGAGCCAGCTGGCTCTCGCCAGTCTGTATCGCTAGGTCTTGCAGACAGCTTTTCGTCATAGTGACTTGGTGTTGGATTTTAATATAAAAATTGTAAAGCGTGTATAGACGGCGCCATAGTTTTCCCTTCGGGATGGATTTTCATTCATGTCAGACAATTGAAAATTTAGCTGATTTGTCAGTTTTACGATCTGCATGTCGTCACTGCCAATACAAGTTTGGAGTCATGTGCGTAACATATTCTGGAGTCTGGCCTTCTCAATATTGTCTGACACCATTTCAGGCTGCTAGGCCTAGCAGAACAGCTGGCAATTGCCGATTGCTACCACTGTCATTTTAATTTTAATACAATATATGATATATGTGTAGGTATGTGCATTTAAATATGATAAATAATTATACATCTCAATCGTGATTATCATAAATAGCGATCCAATATAACGCGAATATTATTCTCTTTCGGGTCCCATTTACAAAATAGAAAAAGGTTAGCAGCATAAAAAATAAATTTAAACATTATTTTGTTTCATTGTCGATAAAAAATAAATGCTTGGAGCCACAGAATAATATTTTAAAAATCATATTTTGTTTTAAAAATTAACCTTAAACAATATATCAGTCGATGATGATGATGATGACGATATGAATATGTAGATAAATGTAATATCACCGATTTTGATAAATACAGAAATTCATATGACAGAAAGGAGTAGAATCAGGCTAGCGAGATCTTTATTAAGCAGTTGATTGGTTCAGGTCGATGATGATGATGATGACGATATGTATATGTAGATAAATATAATATAACCGATTTTGATAAATACAGAAATTCATATGACAAAAAGGAGTAGAATCAGTCTATGGAGGTCTTTATTAAGCAGAGGATTGATCCTGGTTGATGATGATGACAATATGAATATGTAGATAAATATAGTATCACCGATTTTGATAAATACAGCAATTCATATGACAGAAAGGAGTAGATTCGGGCTAGGGAGGCCATTATCCAGCAGTGGATTGGTTCAAGTCGATGATGATAAGATGGATAGAAATATCTATAATATCACAAATTCGTCAAACCAATAGTAGTAGAATCAGGTTGCGGAACTCTTCATCCAGCAGTGGATTGATCCTGGTTGATGATGATGATTATGATGACGATATGAATATGTAGATAAATAACATTAGAAATTCAATACTGTCAATAATACAATCAACGTAGAGAGGCCTTCATCCAGCAGTGGATTTATTGAGGCTCGCGATAATAATGGCATTATATATAGATAGGTAGATAATAATATAATATCACTGATTTTGATAAATATAACAATTCATGTGCAAGTAAGGAGTCGAATAAGGCTGAGGAGGCCTTTATCCAGCAGTAGATAGGTCAAGATTGATGATGATAGGGACGATAAAAATAGTTAGATATCATACAATATGACTCATTTTGATAACTATAACAATTCGTATTAATTTCTTTCATTGTTTGCAATGGCAACTTTGTTAGTTTAATATGACTATATTGTGATCTATGGAAATTAGTAGCCTAGGTAATTATCCAATAAAAAAAATAGTGCGTAACAGCCACAAAGAAGTATTTAAAAAAATCGAATTTGGAATATCATGTTATCTATGAAATGGCGGACAGTGGCGCACGCTCCTGTCAAAAGATATTATACGTAGTGAATTGTACCAGGATTATGGTTTTTTCACCTGAAAAAAGTGCGCCAATGCCTACATTACGATATTTGAATAAAAATAATCGAATTTGTTTGTCAAATAAAGGATTAGAAGGTCCTTAGCAACGAAGACGTCATTCTGTTGTGCGTTAAAAGAAGTATGGCAAATCGTATACGGTATGTAAGAAAATATCGGATATAAACGTCACGTACCTGTAAAATCATTGAAAATTTCTGAAATGTGGTCAATTCAAACGGTAGCTAAGTCGGTAGCGCACATTTGTCCTTTATTTTCCACTTTATAACATACAATCACATAACGCTTTTACTGGTATACTAATATAAAGTTTGAATATTACTACAATATGTGTTTTTGGTTAGAAGTCCAACTGAAGAGTGTTTTTTATATTACTGGATAGGCACTAGGTAGTAATAATATTGATGATGCAACAAACCAAAAATGAAACATGATTGAACATGTAAAATAATGAACTCATTGTTTCCACCCAGAGTCAAGCTACTGATATAGTTGATTCACTAATAGTTACGTAATTTGAATGGCACATAACATCTCCATTCAAAAGAATAAACTTATGATAGAATTTAAGCATAAGTTTGGTTAAAAGATTAGATAAATGGTGGACTGTTACATTGTTGCTTAACATAACTTAATATAACATACTTATTTCGATAATAGAGACATAGTAATTATAATAATAAGAATGACAGTTTACAGTATTTAGACATTTTTAATAAAACCTCTACATACCTACATGTCTGAGAATTGGCTTACTTCATGACTTAACATTATATGATAATAAGCTAATATTAATTACATTTATAGGAATTTATTGTTGAAGCTTAAAGAAATTATAACTTTATACTTACATAAGTTTCGAAAATAGATTTTGTTGTGAATTCAGTGTGACAAATAGATTTTGAACAACTGGAGTCATATTATATATATATATATATATTTTACATATAGAAAAACAATTCTTAATATTAGTAGATACATATTATTATGTTAATGTAAATAATAACATAATCCTTTGAATAAGATTATTGTGAGGGATCTAAATTAGCATGTTTAACTCTATTTGTGTGAACCTTAACTAACATATTCTGAACTTTAATTGTAACATTTAACGGACTGTTAACCTTGACAATTTCGTAAGGTCCTTGGACATTAGAGGCGTTATTGGTTAAATATATTTTATCACCGATTTCAACTGTTCTTCAGGTCTGTTTAAGGTTCTGTCGAGAGATTTTATTTTTCTGACAAGATGCAAAGTGTTTAATGTAATCTTCGATATTCATATTCGTCTATTTGTATTTTAGACGTATGCGATTTAAGGTTCTGTGATATCCGGAATATTCGCTTATGGGAGACTCATAAAATTCTTTAAGTATTTGTGGGATTTCATTGTTATTAGGGTTAATTATCGTACTTATTTCTGAAGCTTTATAAACATTTTTGTAGTCGGTAGAATAAATTATAAGAATAAAAATAGTAGACCTCTAAATAAGAACCTCATATTATTGATATGCTGAATTTGTGAAGTGACACCTTTTCTTGAACCTATCATATTGTAGGTTCAAATTCAGTGCAAATATTTTTCAAAAAAAAATCTAATACTAAAAAACACGAAAGTGTAAACAAATATAATTTTATTCATTTTCATAAGCTAACATTACAAATTATAAGTTTAAAACATTCACAAGATGGCATGAAAGATTTCTGTTATTATTGCGTTTTTATTAAATTATAAAAAATGACTCATAAAAGAAAGCAATTCAATGAATATTTGTCGAGGAACGTTTTTTTAAAATTTAGTACACAACAATTATGATTTAAGAAACAATTATTATAATAGCGTGTATTTGACGGCAGTACGTTTTGGTCACCGCGGAGGATTTCGGAACATTAGTGTATAGAAAATTAATAATTGGTTCCTTAATTAGTGTATAGGTTAAACGGTATGCAATGTATTAGAATAACTATTATAAATTGTTTTTTTTATAGTTTTATTTTCTTTTCTATTGATAGCTATTAATTGATAATTGATATTATTATATTGATAGATATTAATTGTTAACTTGATAATTATTATATTGAGGGTTTCTTATATCCATCGACCGTGTTAGTCTAGGATCAACGAGTTCAGGCAATACACAATTCATATAAATCTTGTCACTTGTGATGTGAAGAGTAATATTGTTTTTATTATTCAATGAAATAGGTTCTTATCTCAATATATGTTTTGCTTGAGTTAAATAATTACTAATAAATGCCTAAGGTGATTCCATTCAATTCAACTCGGCATTAAATATATTAAATTCTAAAAGTTTTGTACTATTTCATTTGAGTCGTTTTATGCGATCCTGGTTTCGCCTTTCGTCATCGTCAGGATGCGCACTCATCAAATATACACTGACAACGAAAGCAGCTAATTCTCACTTAACAATAAATTAATACAATAAAGTAAGGTAAAAACTTTATCACCTACCTATTAAGTCAAAGTGCACAATGAAAAATTTAACAAACAATTAATTATGAATAGTTGAATTGTGGCAGTATGAAAAAAAAAGATTTTACCACAAACCATCTGAAAAATACATACATCATAAAACATATACGTGATTTTGTGCCCCAAAACACTTATTTTATTATTCTTTTGACGATTAGGAAAATTATGACACATGTTTCAGTGGCCATTACTATGACAGCATTCGAAAACGTATTTTACTTTAAATTTTCTACAAATTTACTATTTGTGACATAAACCACTTAAGATCGATAATAAATAGACCTTGAAAAATAATATTATTTTGTTTCTATTGATAATGCCAATAAACATACTCCTGGATACGTCCCTTTGAAAATAACAAAACATGGCCACCCAGGTACATAAAAACTGTATTAAGTACATGCAAAGTTTTTCAAATCGCTTAAAGCCCAACCAAGTAGGTATTTATCAAAATAATTAAAGTCCACCTATATTTTATCTAAACTGCTCAAGTCCAAAATATTTTTTTTTATAAATGTTGCACCGAACGAATACCTTTAGGAATTCTTTGTAGCCATCGTGGTTATAAGATTCAATTATCTTACAATATCTCACATGCTGCAACTATTTGTATTACAAGATAATAAATAATATAATATAACTACATTTTTCTCAGTTTGACATTCAGTGGTATTTTATGAAGTTTGATTTTTCAACACAAATTATAACACCTGGTCTACGTCATGTGGTCTTGCCAATTTGATTGTTACTGCAATGCGAGTAAAGGTCATTTTTCTATGAGTTAAAATACTGTTCGCGACGGATAAAATTTTGGAAAAAAAAGACGTCATCACCCGTTGAAATTCAGAAGCCTACTAAGGTTAGAAATGAGAAATTAGAAAAACTATATGGATTAATCGATCAAATGGTCTCTTTTTGTTAATTTTGAAAAATAATTATATTTCTAAATTGTCTAAAAATAGGATAAATACATGAAAACGTACGACGTGTTTTGGTAATTTGGCGTCACTAATTGAACCGAATTTATAGGGTTTTATTTATTTTTTCATTGTTAATTATTATTTATAGTATTACTTGAATGTTATATTATAATAAAAAAATATTTTTATTGTGCAGTATATATTATTTTGTGAGAAAACATCATTCAAAATTGGCTGATGTATACTCAAACTACAATGGCTTTAAAATATTTATTTTTCTGATATTAAAAAAAATACGTGGGTTAATCAATCAAATGTATTATTTTACCAATTTCTTTCATGCAATATATACCTGCAAAACTATTATTAAGTTCAAAAATTCACTGTGGCGTGACAGTCGTTTTGGCCAATTTCGAAAACAGGACCGACTATTTGTCATTTATTTTAAAAAGTAAAGCGAATCAGAAAATTTTAATGACACAAAAAGTTTTATTTAAATATTATTTATTAGATTTTAAATAAATAAAGTGTTTATTATGTGTCGATTCGTGTTAAACGTCCTTGCCATTTCAACGATTCTGAGAAGACAGGAAAAAACGGGTCCAACGGCCTTAAGATGTGTCCTGATTTTTTGCAATATCTACACACTTTATTTACTGAAGTTTTGAACTGATTTATGTTTTGATTATCGTAATTTAAATGATGTGACTGATTATGACAATTATTTTAAGAGTTTATGAGCATACATTTGAAATCGTTTAAAATCTTATCCTCGTCTATAGCCACGTTTGCTGCTTCTGTTAATGTTGTTGGTTTTGACAATCGAACTGCCATAGACGTTTGAGGATGGATTCTACCATAAAGGTATTTAGAGCGCTATCCTCGATTTGTTTAATGCGACCTTTTAACTCGTCGTCATCCTTATGCATAAGTTTATTTGCGTTGATGAGGTTATTTCTGCAATTTTCTACACGCTGAATAAATTTGATAATATCGTCACCGTTCAGGCAAAAGTCACCAACCATGAAAATGGCAGTTTTGAGTTGAGTATGTCACATGAAGCGTAAAATTATGTTCTTTAAGATGCAAAAGTCACCACGGTACATTAATTAGTAAAATGTAGCTTAAATCCGAATTATTTGTTTTCCACTAAATGACTTTCGATAAAATCTTAACAAGCAAAAGTCATTATAGGTGAATAGACATTATTGACTCTAAAAAAATAAATTCTTCGTTATAAATATACAAGCAAAAGTCACTATACTATGGATGGTGAGTTTTACTGATTTGTCATTTGAAAACTTCTAACACTTGTCTGAAATACGCAAAAATAACCAAACAGGAATAGTTTACCTTAGCTTGTTATAATAAGATCGCTTTGGTCAGATTATTAACAAGCAAAAGTCACCAAACCATAATTGAGCTACCTTACCTCCTTCAAAACCTTCTAGATGTTTTAATTAGCATCAAAAAGTAAAAGTACCTTCAAGAAATTATTAAGAACACATGATAAAATAATGTAATGTAGATAAAACCTTAAAAACATTTAAATCTGATTTTTCCTGCATTTTCAAACTTTCAAATTGCGATATCTCAAAACTATGTTTTTAGGGTTGGTGACTTTTGCCTGAACGGTGACGATATGTTCTTTATAATTCTGTTTGCAATTTCTCAGTTCTAATTCTAATTGAGATGTATATTTATTTTCACCGTAAGTAATGTTTAAGAAAGATTTGAAATTTTCATAAGATTCAAATTTATAATTTTAAATTATGTATTTGGCGTTACCTACTACGCAGTGAATCATGAATTTTAACAGGATGGGTTTTAATTCATTCGGACATATCTCAAAAGCCGTATCACAGTCATTAAGAAATGGATAAAGATTTTTCTTTTCTCTGTCGAAGGTTGAAATAAATTTCATTAGGGTATCTAAACTTAGTGACGACATAATATTATTGTAGTGATTGATAATTTTCATATAAATTAATGAATAATTAATTTACCGTTCTGTTGTGGAGAAAATATATACTTTACACTGTCACTGTTACAGACACTAAGCACTTGACACTCGAAATTATGTCTTGAAGATATTGGAGCTTTGAAGACTTGGAAACTTGAAGATCTGATGGACGCCTGAAGAATATGAAGCTGTAGCTTGAAGAATATCAAGCTGGAGCTTGAAAAATTTGAAGTTGGAGCTTGTAGAATTGGAGTTGGATATTAAAGAATTCGAGATTTGAGTTTGAAGAATTCGAAATTGGAGTTTGAAGAATTGGAGATTATTCGTCGAATTCAGGAATTTGAAGATATATGAAGACTCTTGGAGACAGGAGTTTGTTAGACTTTTCTTGTAGATTTGAAGATATAGAAGATTCTTGATTTAATGATTTTGAAGATTTAGGAGAATATAAAACTTTATATTATTAATTAGATTTTTAATTTCCGTTCTTTTTTCACAACGATGTACTTAAAAAAAAACAATTAGTTTATAAGTAATATTATTATGTGTTTTATTTTTAGGATTCTTGCTATTTTTAAAGAATTTGAATTCACCGTTAATTTATTTCACGTTGTTTAGCTTTATCCACACTTACTGACACCAATTTTATGTTATGGGTTGGAGTTATTAAAATATATTATTAATTATAATTAATGTTGTCCTTTATTTTCCACTTTATAACATAAAATCACATAAAGCTTTTACTGGTATACTGTTATGTTCAAAATGAACATAACCAATATTCATACTTCTGGCAACCCCGACGATGATCTATGGTAAAGTCGATGGAGCGACGCGATTAATTAGAGATGTCACTGTTGGAATTTCCGGCCGCAACGGACGTCGCGAGGTGTGAAAGAAGCAACAGGGCTTTTTGATTCGGTCTGTCATACAGGATAGTCGTGCTCTGCTTTGGTTTTACCAACATTTATAATGGACGTCACTTAAAGCAGCACGATTGCAGCCGCAGTGCTACAAGCCTCTGTGTCGTTCCAAGTTTGGTATTTTAAAACTATTACTATTTGATTCACTTATCTTCCAATGTTTCTTTTAAAACTTAGCTGCTTGCCTTTATTATAGTATTTCCTTAATAACCTTTTAATTTAATATTCTTGTTTTTTGCTATAATATAGTTTCGGTCAAGTACATAAATTGCTCTTTCATTTATTATTTCCCCTTTATTCCACACTGCTATATAATTATAATCTTTCACGGTATCAAGACCGTGTGGCGTCCAGGACTTTAATAAGTACATCTTTAATCATAGATTGCACGTGCCTTCAGCCGTGCAATTCCTTTTTGTATTCAAATTTAATTTTTACAGTTGTCAGTTGCGAGGTTACGGAAGTAATTATTGTTCAGCTTGAAAAAAATGCACGCAACCCATGGCCTTTGCTTATGTCTCATGCTCAGCTCTTTAACTTTATACTTTATTCCATCCAATCTAGAGAGTCTTCTTTCGTTTTCTCTTTTATTTTGTAGTTGTGACGATAAGGATCACAACTACAAAATATTAATATATCATTGGCGCGCTTCCGAATTGTTTTTTTCTCACCTTACCTACTTCTTCTTGTTACAATATTTCATACTTCGGTTGTAGAAAAAAAGCGATTATCCTTTTCAAGCATTTTGTTCCGTAGTTTCGCATACTGGCAACACTTCTTTCGGGATTCATTTTGTAAATCGAAACCATCGAAACGTCAGTTTGGTCGGTCGACATTTTTTATTTTCATATTAACATTGAAAGTTTGGTAAATCATTTATTATAGTACGTTTATTTATCGTGTTTTGTTTTATTTAAATTCAAAAGTTTGGTTCAGTTTCATTTGTTTCTTATAGTTTTTTTCTGCCTGATCATTCTTTGCATTGTGACATTTTGTAGTTTCCTACCCACACTAAATTTAAAATTGTGTTTCAATGTAGATTACAGCATACGTGGTGATATATCTTTAGTACTACCATTTTCAGTTTGTGCCCAAATTCTTTCTAATTGTTTTCACATACTCGTATCATAATTTTGTTTTTTTTGAGTTTTCAGAAAATTTTTTGGCTACCTATTATCGATGACAGAAACTTTAAGTTGGTATAATATCGATGATGATAATATGAATGGAAACACAATTAATATGAATGGAATTAAAACATTCCCTAGTTATTACATACATGGAATTCCCAAAACAGGTCAACGTTTCTTTATCTTTATAACCTAACATAACCTAATATCTTATTTCTTCATCAATTCATTTGCATTAAATTCAGTTTTTACAGCTTGTCAAATGTTTCTTTCTTGTGATTGACCATGGTTTCAAACCGTTCTTTGTTTCTGGCTTCGTGTTTTGGCCGCTAGAGTAAAATATTTGTATACTTGTATAATTAAATCATTTTTTCAATTACAAAATTTATTTTTTAATTTGAATCAACTTCCGCAGATTTTTGTTTATTAGAAAAGTAAAATTATTTAATTTAAAGGACTCATCGCGTATAGTAAATTATTATTAATGAAATAGATTTACTTAATTAAATCAATATTTTCCTGATTAATTTTTTTCAAATGTCAACGTTAAAATTTATTTAACTTTCTGATCTCTCGATCCCTCAGTTATAAAGTGATAATCAATTTTCCTTTTAATTTATGCCCGTTTTCACTAAATTTAATTCTGTTCAATTTAACTTTTTTGAATTTTTCTTGTTACTGAACCATTCTAAAATTTTGTCTTTTGATTTTTCTCTAAAACATTAGTTTTGCAAATATCCGCATTTATACAAACAAATAGCGTGTCTCTTGTTGATTATTAAATAATTCAAATTTAATAATATGTTCCGCTAAATACTTTTTTCATATAACTTTTTACTCATTTCTGTTCGGAACTTTAAATGTCATTTTATTTTAATATATTTTGGTTTAGACAATCATTATGATTTGTTTTGCTTTTGAAATTTATTAAATCATTAATTTTGCAATCTCAATTATAAATATAGTTTTGCTTGCATATTTCTCATATTCAACTTTAACGCTGAATTCTTTTATTATATTCGTCTAAATTTTTATACATAATATCCTATAGATTGCTTTGCTTGATCCTAACGTAGTTGGTTTTTTTTATTTTTTTATTGTGTTTTGGTGATACCTTCTTGCGTAGCAATTCAACTTTATTTATATCTTAACGATATTTACTTCTCATCTAACTGTGATTAAATTATCATTTATTAAATTTTTTTTGTACATTATTAGTCGACTTTATTAAAATTTATTGATTATATTTACAAATATTAATTCGACTGATAATACTTCATAATTAAAGAATCATTTATAAAAGTAATTTTTCATTTTTTTGAAGTTACTATGCACGCATTACAAATTGCGTTTGATATTCTTTTTCTTTGTTATATTTATATATTATTTGTTAACGTTGATAAGCACCCCAGATTTTAATTAGTTTTTTTTGCCTCTATACAGCTTAATTTATCTCATAATAAACCGCTTGTGTTTATTTCTTGAATCTGAATAATTTTTGCATTTTTTTTTCCTTTCTTATTTTTTGGCATTTTACACCTTTCTACATTGTACTTTAATCTTATATCGTGGTTTCAGATGACTGTGCGCTAACCGTATTTTGATCGTGGCTTTTCAACTGCCATAACCAGCCAAGTGAATACCGTGTTTTGCAGTCTCTCGGAGCAGAGGTATACCCTATCCGCTATAGCAGATATTGGCCCAAGTGCGGCATTTAATTTCCAATCGATGCTAGGGGTTCCCGCTTCGAGAGGCGGGTTTCACTCTTGGGCGGAGTAGTTGGAGACGCTTCGAGGAGTCATTTTTGCTTTCATATTTCTATAGTACAATTTTACAAATTTATATCGCCTTGCCAACTTTGCATCAAATTCTAATAAGGTTTGCTATTATATTTGTGACGCTAAAAACAAACGTGGCCATCTCCATCACAAGTGAAACTGAGTAAATCAACTTTTTTGTTTTTGTGGTTAATTTGAACCCGTAAGTTAATAATTTCCTAATTTCTGATTATATTTTATTTAAAAAATACGATTTAAACAATGCTCAATAATCGCGAATCCTTAACAAACAAGATATTTACGATTTTATGTTGGAGATGGCTATGTTTGTTTTGTATCATCTGGATTTGACCAGGTTTGAAATAAATACTATTGGAGATGGACAGTTTTGTTTTGTATTCGATCGGTTTGTTTTGTATTCTAACAAACAGGGTTGTGTTAAAATGGGTGCCGGACGAAATCCTGAATGCTGAAATCCCGAATGCCGACATCGCGAAAGCCGAAATCCCGAAAGCCAAAATCCCAAATGGCCGAAATCCCGAATGGCCGGAATCCCGAAGGCCGAAATCCCGAAAAATAAAAAAAATATAAACAGTATTAAATTTCAACCAGCGGTTCCCCAATAGGCGGCGCTTTTTCTTGGGTGTGTAATTTAACAAGATAATTAAAATAGTTGTATAAAAACTGTTATTAATTATGGAATGAAGCAACAAAATAATTTTCAACCAGCGGCACCCCAAAAGGCGGCTCTTTTTCTCGATTGTATAATTTATCTAGATAATTAAAATAGTATTATTAAAAACTATTATTAAATATAGAATGAAGCAAAAAAAAAAAATTCAACCAGCGGTACCCCAATAGGCGGCGCTTTTTCTTGAATGTGTAATTTAACAAGATATTTAAAATAGTTTTAATAAAAACTATTCATAATTATGGAATCAAGCAACAAAATAATTTTCAACCAGCGGCACCCCAAAAGGGGACGCTTTTCTCGATTGTATAATTTAACAAGATAATTTAAATTGTTATATAAAAACTATTATTAGTTATGAAATATTGCAAAAAAATAATTTTCAACCAGCGGTACCCCAATAGGCGGCTCTTTTTCTAGAGTGTGTAATTAAACAAGATAATTGTTTTCTTTTTTCATTCCATAATTAATAATAGTTCTTATATAACTATTTTAAATATCTTGTTAAATTATACAATCGAGGAAAAGCACCGCCTATTGGGGTGCCGCTGGTTGAAAATTATTTTGTTGCTTCATTTCATAATTAATAACAGTTTTTATATAACTATTTTAATTATCTTGTTAAATTACTTACTCAAGAAAAAGCGACGCCTATTGAGGTACCGCTGGTTGAAAATTATTTTCTTGCTTCATTTTATAATTAATAATAGTTTTTATATAACTATTTTAATTATCTTGTTAAATTATACAATCGAGGAAATTCGCCGCCTATTGGGGTGCCGCTGGTTGAAAATTATTTTCTTGCTTCATTTCATAATTAATAATAGTTTTAAATACTACTATTTCAATTATCTAGTTAACATATACAATTGAGAAAAAGCGCCGCCTTTTGGGGTGCCGCTGGTTGAAAATTATTTTGTTGCATCATTCCATAATTAATAATAGTTTTTATATAACTATTCTAATTATCTTGTGAAATTACACACTCTAGAAAAAGCGCCGCCTATTGGGGTGCCGCTGGTTGAAAATTATTACTGTTTATATTTTTTTATTTTTCGGGATTTCGGCCTTCGGGATTTCGTCCGGCACCCGAAAAAAACAACAATATAAATGTATAACTTATTTCATATTTACAACTAACATTTAATAATTTGAAAATTATAATTGGGTTTATGAATTTATTTTGAGTTTTATGATATTAGAATTAAATAGATAAGCAAACATAACAATATTTTTGAATAAAAATATATAAAAAAATATAGATGACTGAACCAGTTTACACGATATTATGCAGCTTTAAAACTGAACATAAAATATGAAGAGCCAAGGCACAGCCCTGAGGTTCTAAGATGCTAACTGTCGTAAAACGTTTGAAAATCAAAATTTACTTACCGTTTTTCAGTCTTCTTTAAACGTTTAATGGTATAATTTGATCTGGCAAACTTTCGTGCATTATCTGGAGACACTATTTCAAACTTTATTTGGATTATTTTCCATTCTTTGCCAATTATTTCGCTTAAAAACTTGAAGAGCACATCTTATACACAGAGTAAACTTTTTGCTGATGGGAGCCATATTGATAAAATGCCACGACATGATTGGCCATTCTGAAAAAGTGCTACGTCGTGATTGGCTAAGACGAATGTGACCACGTTTGATATAAAAAGTCAATGGAGATGACTAAGTTTGAAAAAAATCACAACTTTTATTTTGATTTTTTAAGCAGAAAATAAGGAGATAGACATGTCTGAAGTGAATAATATTATTATATAAAACAACACAAGCAGTCATACCAACCAAAAATCTCAAAAAAGTCAGTGACTGGAGATGGCCACGTTTGTTTTTTAACGTCACATTTGTCTTCGCGTGTGGTTTTCTTTCGTTTTATTTTTATAACTTATTTTCTTTTCATCGTCTAAAATGGTATCTTAGCTCACTTAGCTCACACAGTTCAATTCAGGAGGAGTTTTTTATTGATGGAAGATGGAGATTTTATTATTTTTTTTGACTGCTAGCCTTTTTCTCTGCGCGTTCACAGGAACTGAAGGTGGACCCGTGACGTCTCTCTCTAAAGACCTTGGGTGCGGAAGACGGTTCCCAAGGCAGGTTGTCTTTTATCTAGCAGTCAAATTCTGTACGGAAAGGAGGGCTGTTCGCTTGCCTTTTCGTCACATCTGCAGCCATGGAATCCGCCTTGAACGTCGGAATTCCATCGCACTTTACTGACTTTGGGTCAATTTTTAATAAGTGTTGCCTGAATTGGATTGTGAGGAACCATTCTTTTGCTTAAATTCTTCTTGGCCGTTATTCATACGGAACCTGTTGCATGTTAGTATATTTGTTTTTTTTATAGCCCTCACTTGAATGTGAGACGCGCTATAACCTATATTGGTTTATTAATTACATTTAACTTCCGACGTGTTACTGATGCCTTTGCAGTTGTCTGTTTTCCGCGTGGCTTTTTCGTTTGCTTTATTTATTTATTCACTTTCACGTCCGCGCCTTTTGATGGGTCCCAGCCTGGAGTTTGAGGAAGCTTTGTGGGGGGATTTTCCTTCCGGATGGAGACGCGGGTCGTGATTGAGGGTAGTCTCTTGTGTTGCGGGATCAAGTTGATTTTAGCATTCACGGTGTGGTAATTATATTTTAGGTTAAGTTAGTTAAGGTAGAGTAACCTTGAAGAATGAACCATGTTTGTTAAAGTCTATGACAGTCTCGTACCGCAATCGTGGACCTTTACCGTAGTTTATTTAAATTTAGTCATCGCGGAGCTTCTCTCGTTTTTTTTTTCGTTCCCTTGTTTTTGTATTTAATAGGAAACCTGCACGTAATTCAGTACGCAGCTTAGATTATCAGCTCACGTTACTTTTATTCATTTATGCATTCAGGGAATCCAAGGTACTGCGATTGGTTGTTAACCCGCTGTTGAATTAGTCAGATTTGGTAGTCTGTACTATTTTGTTGTAGTTTAATTTTGCTAAATTTATTAAATATACGAATTGACGTTTGTCGTCGATACATTATACCGTTAGCCTCATACGCACGCCAATTCAAAAGTAGCTATTTACTATATTTTCTGTACTCATTATATTTCTTTTAATTCAGTAATCGATCAAGTTGTGGAGTGACTTTTTTCTTTTTTTATTGCAATACTGTATTTAATACTGTACGATGACCCGTCGACAGTTCATCTATTATTGCCATACTGGTTTTTTTTCTTGACGTATTGCATAGCTTCCATCAACTATCAGCATCATTATACTTGCGCTGATTTCTTAGAGTACCTTCTGTGAAAATCAGTAATTTAAAATCTGTATTATAAATAATCATTTTCAAATATACAATTTATTTTACGCTTAGCGTCTTATTACTATTGCTTACTTACTAAAACTTATTGACTTTATTTCACAATTTATCTGGGTTGTTTATGAATGTATTTTGTCTTGTTTTGTAGATGCTTCTGTTTCATATTTTTTTTCATAAAAACTATTAGTTATTTCAAATCATTCTTCGTGGTGGAACTTCGTTAGGTAAGGAAAACTTCTACGATGGCTCCTAGACCTTCACTACCCCGTAGAACACCTTCCCATTGGTCCACCACACACAATTTCAAGATTACTTCCCTCCGACGTCGACCATCGGAGGCGAGCTTTACACCCATTTCTCGTCGTTTTTTTTTACATAACATCTATCGAAGCCTTATTATTGAAACGTACCAGCCCACGTCGTACGCCTCCTGGAAGGGTCACCCAAAACCGGAAAGCTACCACTAGGATACCGTCCGATGAAGCTGATGATTGAAAATTATGTTGCTTTCACATCTCCTCCCGTTTGCTGCCCTTTGTGCACGAGCCCCGGGAAGTTCACTCCTACTCTGAAGACATCCGGGACGCCTCAAGACGAAGCTCGCATCATGGCTGGACCTTCTCTTTTCCAAGGACGGGGATATTGTTATGTTCAAAATGAACATAACCAATATTCATACTTCTGGCAACCCCGACGATGATCTATGGTAACGTCGATGGAGCGACGCGATTAATAAGAGATGTCACTGTTGGAATTTCCAGCCGCAACGGATGTCGCGAGGTGTGAAAGAAGCAACAGGGCTTTTTGATTCGGTCTGTCATACAGGATAGTCGTGCTCTGCTTTGGTTTTACCAACATTTATAATGGACGTCACTTAAAGCAGCACGATTGCAGCCGCAGTGCTACAAGCCTCTGTGTCGTTCCAAGTTTGGTATTTTAAAACTATTACTATTTGATTCACTTATCTTCCAATGTTTCTTTTAAAACTTAGCTGCTTGCCTTTATTATAGTATTTCCTTAATAACCTTTTAATGTAATATTCTTGTTTTTTGCTATAATATAGTTTCGGTCAAGTACATAAATTGCTCTTTCATTTATTATTTCCCCTTTATTCCACACTGCTATATAATTATAATCTTTCACGGTATCAAGACCGTGTGGCGTCCAGGACTTTAATAAGTACATCTTTAATCATAGATTGCACGTGCCTTCAGCCGTGCAATTCCTTTTTGTATTCAAATTTAATTTTTACAGTTGTCAGTTGCGAGGTTACGGAAGTAATTATTGTTCAGCTTGAAAAAAATGCACGCAACCCATGGCCTTTGCTTATGTCTCATGCTCAGCTCTTTAACTTTATACTTTATTCCATCCAATCTAGAGAGTCTTCTTTCGTTTTCTCTTTTATTTTGTAGTTGTGACGATAAGGATCACAACTACAAAATATTAATATATCAATACTAATATAAAGTTTGAATATTACTACAATATGAGTTTCTGGTTAGAAGTCCAACGTCCAACTGAAGAGTATTTTTTATATAACTGGAATACTGGATAGGCACTAGGTAGGAATAATATTGATGATGCAACAAACAAAAAATGAAACATGATTGAACATATAAAATAATGAACTCATTGTTTCCACCCAGAGTCAAGCTACTGATAAAGTTGATTCACTAATAATTACGTTATTTGAATGGCACATAACAACATATTGACAATGATGCGAAAAAATAATAAACCTAATTAGAAAAAAAATACAAAATTAAGACAACCGCCTACTGCACTAAACTTGGTATAGATTAGTTTAGAATATCATGATCAACTCATCAAAAGCCTTTGATATCGTTACTGTCCAAGCCAATTATTATCATAACCCTCAAATATTATGTTGTTCACATTGTGAACATTGACAGTTTTATTTGAAATATTATTTATTTACAAATTGAGAATATTCTTTTATTGACATACCAATGGCTTACGTTAAGAGCATACTTCATTGAAACGGCAAATAATTTTCAACTATAGGTGCGATGAAATTTTGGACTCGCTGTCAATCGGAGAGCGAAAGTCGAGCTATGAACACGTCAATTTGTTTCGTGATGGCGACGGATGTATTTATTCTTAAATCGTGTAAAGATGACTAAAAAACGTTACCCATTTACTTGAAAAAGAAAACATGTCAATGAATATATTATTATTGTTACTAATAGAATAATAAACAGAACATTAAATGGACGAAGTTGAATTTTTATGACAAATTATATTTCATTTGGCTCGCGTCATTTGCACAATCCCCGCATCGCCTAGTCACGATCTTTTTAGACCATGCCTCAACTGAGGTATAGCCTTAAGAGGGTTACAGCATTATTTGGCTGGCATATTTTTTTTCATGTTACAAATGGCTTAAAAATAGTTTAAAATTATTTTGGTACGAAATATTTTTTGGGATTTATAATACCTACTTGACCAGTTCGTATGAGAGTGTGTTATAAGTCCATTGTCATCAAAATGTCACATTGATGAAAAGTGAGAGTTGCGAAAATTTTCCTCTACAGTGACGATATATCCGTTTAAACTGCGTCTACTTACAATGTTTGTCTAGTGAGTGAGATATGTTGTCAGTGTACGCAATAAGGTTGACAACTTTTGACCCAGTAGAACGAAAACCATGTTGAGCATCAGTCAATTGACCATCCACTTGTTTATATAATATTATGTATTTGTATAAAATTAACTCAAATAGATCGGCCGGTGAAGATAGAACAGCCACTGGACAAAATTTGGTTATTTCAGAGACCGAGCCATTTTTATGCTCCGGTCATAATATCCTTCATACTGAGTATACAAAATAAACGGAATAATAAATGAATATCACTTATAAGATAATTTACCTATCCTCAATAACAACAAGCTTTTTGTTAAATATTGCCATTTTTTATCTACGGATCTATTAACACATGTTCGCGACGGTTATCTTAATGTTTGTAAATAATTGTTTATAATTATTATAAGTTATATTATTTTGAGTAGTATATTCGCTCCAACGCTGTGTCATTTCTACGGCAGTCGGTCACTAATGAACTTGCCTGCTCAGACTTGTTTCGTGGCTTACTTAGTATTTAGTGAGAGCTGGTGGGGGTTGCTACTCGACCGAAATAATAGAACAAAATGGATCGACTGGACTGATGATTTTACTAAACTACTCGACTAAATTTGTCTGTTCAGATACGTTTATTTACCAAATCACTCGCTACTCGACTAAATCACTCGACCGGTCCGAACCGGCCTCAAAAGTTTTACCGTCGTATGCATGAGTTCCCAAAACACCTTGAAGCTTAAATCAGTCAGTTTGCATGCATGAACGCAAAAAATTAGAGACGTCACATCGTTGTTAGCATGTGTCGTCACATGACGTCACACGTCAGAATTATTGTAGCGGTTTTTTTTTTAATATTTATTCCCTTTTTATAATTAAATAAATGAAATTGTCAAGAAGTGTGTAATTAGTGTCCGAACTGCACTGTATAAATTGAATAATTAAAAATTAATTCTTTCTTTCTTCTTCTTCTTTTGCCATATCCGCCCCTTAACACACCACGTCGCCTCCAAGAATCCCTGTCGCTCGCCAGTCTTCTTGCTTCGTTCCAGGTCAAACCAGCATCCCGTAGCTCCGCCGTATACACTCTGTAGATTGTGTTTAGCGGCCTTCCAGGACGCCGGAATCCGGTCGGCTTGAAGAACAGGCAAGCCAGGTTGAAGTTCTCTTCTGGCATCCGCAGCACATGGCCGAGCCAGGTCCAACGTCGCCTCTTCACTTTCAACGTGATGAGAGGCTGCTTGGTGCGTTCTCTTATCTCCTCGTTGCTCCTAAAGTCATACCACCGCACACACAGTAATCGTCGCAAACATCTGTTTTCGAAGCTTAGTATACGGTTGCTCTGAGCCTTCGTAAGGTGCCATGATTCGCTACCGTAAAGCAGCAACGTCAGAATGCAAGCATCAAATAGGCGGCATTTGGTTTTGACCGAGTACAATCGTGAGTCCCAGACATTCCGCATCGAGTTGAATGTTGCTCCAGCCATTCCCATTCAGATAACGAGCTCTTTCTGCAAAATGCCATCTTCCGTGATGTGTACCCCCAGGTACTTGAAGCTGTCGACGCTCTCGATGTTTTGTCCGTCGCTAATCAGAGGGAAATCTGTATCAGGACAAGTGCTATTACACAAGACATTGGTTTTCTTCGCGTTGATTTTCAAACCAACGCGAGAGGAGTTGTTATGCAACCTGTCGATTGTCTCTTGAATGCCCTCGATTGAGTTGTCGAATAGGACAGCGTCATCGGCGTATTCTAGGTCGCATAGGTTCACCGTGGGGGTAACAGGTATGCCTCGGTCGGGTGGTATTGACTTCCGTAGTATGAAGTCAAAGAGAATGATGAAGAGAAACGGTGCAAGGACACAACCCTGTCTGACTCCGGTCGTGACCCCGAACCATTCCGTGACAGTGTCTCCAATTCTGACACAGCATTTGCTATTCTCGTGCAGGCTTTTGATTATGGCAATGATCTTGGGAGGGATCCCGTTTGCTCCCAGTATCGTCCAGAGTGAGGGGCTGTGCGGACTGTCGAAAGCCTTCTCATAATCCACAAAGCTGCAGGCCATCGGACTGTTCAGCTCATGGCTCTGCTGGAGAAGACATCGAAGGTTGTGGATTTGGTTTGCACACGCTCGACAAGGTAGAAACCCGGCTTGGTTTTTCCTGAGGACGTGCATTATTGGGTCCCTTATTCTCATCAAGAGGATGTTTGCCAAAATCTTTCCCGGAACACTGAGTAGCGTAATGCCTCGGTAATTGTCGCAGCTTAGAGGGTCACCTTTTTTGTGAAGTGTGATGATTTCACCGTTCACCCAGTCTCTTGGACAGCGCTCTTCTTCCCACACCTTTGTCATCAAATGAAACATAGGGTGCAGGATTGCGCTCAGGCTGTACTTGAGGAATTCAGGATGAATTCCGTCTCCCCCCGGTGCCTTTCCATTCTTGAGCCTTTTCACAGCCGATTTTATCTCGGTGTGCGTGGGCGGGCAATCAGAAACGTCGGTCGCTCGGGGAATGTCCAAAAGTAAAGCTTCCACAGATATGTCAAAGGGATCCAAAAGGGGTGGGCGGTTCAGCACTCCGCAGAAATGATTCTTCCACATCTTCTTGACACATTCTGCGTCAGACTCTATTGCTCCACTGGGACCACGAATGGCTCCGGGAGTCGGTGGTCGCCTGCCGCAGACTTCACACGGGTGATTCGGAAGAGTTTCCTGGTGTCATTTCTGCTTGCTGCCTCCTCTGCCGCTTCAATTTGCCGGTTCATAAAATTGCGCTTGTCCAACCGCACGGATCGTTCGACTACCCTGTCTTGGGTTTGGTAGTCAGTCCGGCGGTCCTCGGTTCGGTCGGGGCCTGTCTCAGAGCTTTCAGCCTGGTTCGTTTTCCAATTTCAGCCCACGTTTCGTCAGACATCCACTTTGGCTGCTCACTCCTTCTGGTACCAAAGACGGTACGGGCCGACGACACAATCGCACTTTTTATGAGGCTCCAGTCCGCCTCAATGAGGTCGGATTCAGATGTGTGCCGCTCGTAGATACGATCTACACTATCTCGTACAGTAGTTTCGAAGTCGATCCGAATTCTGCGGCGTCGGAGCTTCTCAATGTCAATTTGTTCGCGCTTTGGAGGCCTCGCCTGGCGACTGAGTTTTACTCGGATGTTTCCAATGAGTAACTCATGATCGCTATGGATATCGGCGCCGAAAATGAATAGTTAATATTGTTGATATATAGCCGTCTAATATAATAACATAACTAAATATTATAAGTAATAATATAAGAATATTATTAATACGTTTAACTACGGCACTGGCTGCACGCCAATGCTAAAAACTAATTAATACTAATTACAGTTAAATGTTCACTTGAGTGTCCGGCGTGACATTAGTGTATAATCGAAGGTCTATTGTAACGGTCGCATAACAAAATGTAATCTATTACTCTGTATATTATTATTCATGAAGTTGATAATAATAAAGTTAATCATATGAAGAAAACCATGTTCATAATTTAACATCCTCTAAACGATCCATTATTCCAACATGGTAGCAGTCCGTGGTTGAAATATAAAACTAGTGCAACGTGGTTGAAATATAAAACAAGTGCAACGTGGTTTAAAACGTAAAACCAGTGCTCCGTAAATTGTACCGCGGATTCCCGGTAACGATAATGAAAGTGCGATCAAAGCGGATCAGAAAACCGACCGCTTAATTAAGTGAAACGCAGTAGCGGCGTAAGGCTGCAAAATAATTCAATAAAAAAAGAAAAATAAATAAATAATAAATAGAATTATTATTACGAAAATGGCAAATCTAACGAAGATCACAGAGGTAAATATACCAATCTTCGAAGGAAGGAATTACAACAGCTGGAAATACAGGCTGCTGAACATTCTAGAATACAACGAGTGTCAAGCGCCAGCAATCCGAACAATGGAAACAACAGAAAAATATGCGGAATGGAAAAAACTAGATTTAAAAGCCAAAACCATTCTAATTAGTGCAGTTTCCGATAGCCAATTAGAATTTATCAAGAACTGCGACACGACATTGACAATGCTGAAAAAACTAGATGAAATACACTCAACGAAATCAACGCCGATGCAGATAATCTGCAGGTCAAAAATCGAGGAAATTGAAATGAAAAACTATGCAACAGTCGATGATTTCTTCTTAGATTTCCAGAAAACCTGCAATGAATATGTAAATGCAGGTGGTACTCTTCAACAAGAAGAGCAGATAAGATATTTAATAAAGGCACTACCGTTAAGCTATAATGCGATAGGTGATTTCATTGACATAGTTCCGACGGAAAAACAAACAATGGAATATGTCAAATCGAAAATCAAGGAAAAAAGCCTAACAAACACGGAAAATCCACAAAAGACGAATGTCAGCACGTTCAATACGAAAACAAAAACAAAAGGCCTGTGCTATATATGTAATAAGCAAGGACACAAGCAGCAACAGTGTTGGTTCGCAAATCAAACCGACAATCTACAGCAGGGATATGGGCCCAGCACCAGAAACAGCGGCAATACATCACAACAGCCGACAAACAAAAACAATTACGAGAAATTTGGATATCACAGAGGCAGAGGCACCAGATACCAGCGAGGCGGCAGCCGAGGCAGAGGCATCGAGCAGCAGCAACAACAACAAAACTTGAAGACGTGGGCTCTTCAAGTTAATCATCATAAACTCAGTGCAAACAGTGAAGAAACAAGTGAGAGTGAAATAAAGTGGCTACTCGATAGCGGGTGCACAGATCACCTAGTGAAAAGCGATAAGTTCTATTCAAGTTGCGTTGAGCTTAAAGAGCCAATCGACGTAAACCTACCCGACGGAAAAAGTTGCGAGCAACAAAAGTGGGAAATATTGTAAGTTACTTTAAAAACCATAACAATGTTGAGCCAGTAGAACTAAAAAACGTCTATTTAGTAGAAGGTTTAAAGAAAAATCTGTTAAGTTTTTCAAAAATAACACAAAATTGCACAATAGTAGCGCGCGATTCAAACGCCAAAATCTTTGATAAAAAAACCAGAAACCTTATAGCAGTGGCTAATAAAATAAATGATCTATACTACATGACTAGCTGTGTAAAAAATCCTAAAGATTCAAGCAAGATTAGTACATACAATGATTATCCAAATGAAGCCTTCACAAATACAACGAGATTAACAAAAAAGGAAAAGTGGCATCGTGCGTTAGGCCATGTAAACTTTAGATATCTAGAAAAAATAGTAAAAGATAAGTTACTTGATGGACTACCAGACCATCTTGAAAAACAAGAAATGAAATGCGCGACATGTATTGAAAGTAAAATGGCAAATTTACCTTTCGAAAATCACCGCGCGAAAACAACAGCGATAAACGAAATAATACACACCGATCTAAATGGTCCGCACAATATTGTGGGCTATAAAGGTGAAAAATACTTTTTGACTGTCATAGACGATTACAGCAAATGTGCAAAAATTTATTGTATAAAAAATAAATCAGAAACGGCCGAGTGTCTCAAAATCACATTAACTTTGTAGAGAATCAATTCGGGAAATCAATAAAAAGATTGCAATGCGATAAGGGGACCGAATATTTAAATCGAGAAATATACGAATTTGCAAACAAAAAGGGAATCGAAATTTTACCATGTCCGACAAACGTACACGAACTCAATGGAGTCGCTGAACATTATAATAGATCAGCAATGGATATAGCAAGATGTTTAATTAAAGAGGCGCGCATAAGTAAAATTTATTGGCCCGAGGCAATAAATACAGTTGCCTATTTAAAAAATCGAACTATCGCAAATACGTGCGAGAATAAAACGCCTTATGAAATATTTTTCGGGGTTAAGCCGAAAGCCAAACATTTAAAAATTTATGGCTCAAGAGTTTTTGTCCGAATTCCGGAAATAAACAGAAAAAAAATGGGACGATAAGTCACAAATCGGAGTACTCGTAGGATATACACATTTCGGGTACCGAGTTTTGGTTAAAAATAAGGTGATCAAGGCAAGAGGGTTATCGAAAAAGGTACAAGACTAATATGCCTAGAAAATCAGACTAATGAAAACACTTTCGACGGAAATAACGAATCACAAAACCGTGTAAACATTGATCTAAATGAGCAGGGCTCGGAGATCGAATTGAGCGAGAGGCAAGCAGGTTATCGAAAAAGGTACAAGACTAATATGCCTAGAAAATCAGACTAATGAAAACACTTTCGACGGAAATAACGAATCACAAAACCGTGTAAACATTGATCTAAATGAGCAGGGCTCGGAGATCGAATTGAGCGAAAGTGAAAATGAGCGTGAAAATGATAATGATAATGAAGTATTTGTTGAAAATGAACAGGCGAGCGAATCGGTCAAAGCTAAAACTAGACGAGTATCCGCACGCGAAAAAAAGACAGTTGAGCGTTACGGAAATCCTATAGCTCACTGTATATACGTTAATTACATAAACGCAAATGCGCCAAGTACATATGAGGAAGCTTTAACCTCAAAAGACTCTGACCATTGGCGAACGGCGATGGATTCAGAAATAAACTGTCTAAATAAAAACAAAACATGGCGTCTAGTCGATAAGCCGACTGATAAGAAAATAATCGATGTAAATTGGATATTTAAAAGAAAGAGCGATGATACATATAAAGCGCGTCTAGTAGTACGCGGCTTTCAACAAAGAGAACACTTGGAAAACGTTTATTCCCCCGTGGGAAAAATGTTAACTTTTAAAGTTCTTGTGAGTTATTACACAACAAATAATCTCTTCATTGACCAGATGGACGTTGAGACCGCATTTCTCAATGGACCAGTTAAAAGCGAAGTTTATATTTACCAGCCAAAAGGCTATCAAAAGGAAAAAAATAAAGTCTGCAAACTAGAGAAAGCGTTATATGGTTTGCGAGAAAGTCCACTTGCGTGGTACGAAACATTCGATGAATATGTAAAAAAATTAGATTTCAAGAGAAGCGAATACGATAATTGTCTTTATGTAAAAACCGAAAATAAGGAATCAATATATCTCCTAGTATTCGTAGACAATCTGTTGATCTGTGGGAAAGACAAATTAAAAATTGACTTAATTAAGAAAAGTTTAATGAAAAGATTTACGATGAAAGACCTTAATGAGGTTAAAAGTTATATAGGCATCGATATTGATTACAATAAAGATCAAAACAACATGAAGCTAAGCCAGACAAAATATATCGAATCATTAGCCTCTAAATATCAGTTAGAAAATTCTAAACTATACGAAACTCCAATGGAGACAAACCTAAAAATCGATCAAGCGAGCGAAACAGATGAATCAATAAAATACAGAAACTTGATCGGCGAACTTTTATACATAAGCTCAGGCACTAGACCTGATATCGCGTACAGCGTTAATTACTTAAGCCGTTTTCAAAACTGCTACGACAAAACCCATTACAAGTATGCGATGCGAATTCTAAAATACTTATTTAAGACCAAAGATCTAAAATTAAGATATGGCAAAAACGAAAAGAACGATAAAATTGATTGTTACGTCGACTCAGACTATGCGGGCGACAATATAGACAGAAAGTCGACGAGCGGTTACGCTATTCGACTAAACGGAAATTTAATTTTTTGGAAGTCAAAAAAACAAAATGTGGTTACAAAATGCTCCACTTTCGCGGAATATATAGCACTGTCAGAAGCAGTCACAGAAATTTTATTTGTGAGAAATATATGTAACGAAAGTTTTGATTTAAAAGTAAATACACCAATCAAAATTCACGAGGACAATAGCGGAGCGGTCGCTATTGCAAAGTTTGGAAATTTTACAAAAAACTCTAAACACATTGAAATTCAATTTCATTATGTAAACGAACATTACCAAAACAAGACGATTGACATAGTAAAAGTTGATTCAAAAAATAATATAGCGGACATCTTTACCAAAGCATTGGATATAACGAGCTTCCTGGAAAATCGTCAAAGACTGAAGTTAATCTAATGTACAGATACAAAAGTAATTAAACGGCTAAGAGGCGTGTTGATATATAGCCGTCTAATATAATAACATAACTAAATATTATAAGTAATAATATAAGAATATTATTAATACGTTTAACTACGGCACTGGCTGCACGCCAATGCTAAATACTAATTAATACTAATTACAGTTAAATGTTCACTTGAGTGTCCGGCGTGACATTAGTGTATAATCGAAGGTCTATTGTAACGGTCGCATAACAAAATGTAATCTATTACTCTGTATATTATTATTCATGAAGTTGATAATAATAAAGTTAATCATATGAAGAAAACCATGTTCATAATTTAACATCCTCTAAACGATCCATTATTCCAACAAATATAAACTATAAACATTTTTTTTACAACACTGTACAGTGTTTTTATAATAGAATTGGATATCGGAAGCATTCCCAATATTTATTGAGTAATCGAATGGCAACATACGTTTGCTTTTTTCAGCTAATTTCACGTATGAGATGTCAAAATGGAATAAATTACGGAAATGAAAATGGATTTAGATAATAATATGTAATGATCTCTGTATAATATTATCATTTATACCAATCACCGTATGACAATCTTGATGTTACCAATGTGTTTGAGACTTTTGCCTTGTTTATTATAGTTATCTTACGATGAACTTGGTACCATAATATTTTGAAAAAATGCAGAATGCTTCCGATTCTCCCAATTACATATTTTAATTCCAGATGCAGCAGTATCTTTGCGGTTGTTTAGCGGAGGTATTTTATCGTAATCTTACATAAATCCATCTTATTTCTTCATGAAAAATACTGCATTTTTTTATGTAATCGAAATACGAGAGCACTGTATCTACCATCTAGATTCTAGACTATGGATCAAAATTGTAAGTAAGTATTTTGTAAACAACACGAGTAGGTACTGTTTTTTAAGTTCGCAAATGTTTTACAGTCTAGAAAATGAACGAAGGCCTCAAGCAAACGTTTGTTGTAATGAATGTATTATTAAAATGACATTTGAAAGTGACATATAAAACAGCCATTTTGAATAAGCAGTGGTGACTTGACGTGACGTCATATGCCTACGTTAGAAATAGTAGATTAACCTAAATAGCAGAAAATCTGGTATTTAGCTTGAACGTTATTTAAAATCTCATGCATACGGGTCTAAGACTTTAAGTCACAATATGGCGACATAAAAATTATAAAACATGTGGGCGTTTTGGAAAGGATTTGGGAAAGGTCATTTCTAAAAACATTCGTAGTATAAATGAATTAATTAGGTTCCTACCGATCCTACTTTTTCATGAGTATTATTAAATTTACATTGTATGCTTTTAAAATAAATACATACGACAATTTAATTTATGTGTTTTTGTATTGTGTTGCGGTTTCATGACAAGTTGACCATCGGTTGATATTTGAATAAATGTTTTAGGTACTGTTTTAGAAACAAATAAATAATTGAATTAATAATTTTAGGTACCTACTGGCAACACTAATAATTATTTGTCGAAAATCACGTTCCCACAAAATGTCTGTCTAACTGTACTCATCTGACTATGATCTGATAGATTAATATGATTTGTTTATTTCAGTATGGCTTGAAATGCTGGAACAAACTTTTAACTGGCTTTTCACATAGGATTATAAAAGTAAAGAAAAATAATTAATGTTCACACCAGTAGCGTGAAGGGTAGGCTAATTAAATCTGACATAAATAGTGCATAATATGTACTAAACTTTGTCAGTCACCCGTATTTGTTTTCATTGAATTAAGACTATACACTGCAGCGGGTCTATTCTATACACAAGCCTGCCTTTGGTCCGCTACGACAGCTAAATAGGGTAAAAAATTATCAAATTATTAACACTGTATTGTAATAATTACAGTAAGTTAACCGTCTGAACTGTCAATACTGTCTATCTCATATACTCTCAATACTGTCTAAAATTTATCACAGCTAAGAGTGGTGCTGTTGAAACATAATACTTATTGTAACAATTAATTATAACTAAATTATTGTAATTGTTACAATAAGTGTTAATAATTCGATACTTTCGTATCCTATTTAGCTGCCGAAGCGGACCAAAAGCAGCCTTGTATATAGAATAGACCAGCAGATAGTATTTAATTGAATTTTAAAAATTAACCAGCAAGATCTGCAATTTGTATGATTAGTTCAATGAAAACAACTTAACAAAACTGAGAAAGTTTAATGTGCACTATTTATGTGGGATCTCCAAAGCTTACATCCACCTTTCGCCGTGGTTTACGCAATTCCTTTGATTAAGGGCGGACGTGCTCAGCGTGGGTCAAAATGGAGCTTTTTTTCCTTTTTAAAGCATGATTCGACATTATTACAATGAAATATTTACGATAAAAATTATATTGATAATCTCTGTGATCCCAAATTAGGGGATTAGGCCAAGAATTAGGCATTTTATTATTCAAAAAATGAGCAAGATTAACACATTTGAAGATAGTTCTAAAGATACTAATTATAAGCTAAGTCTTTGACCATTCAAGTGTGATAAACATCCTACGAATAATGATTGCTTTATAATAATTATTGACCTAAGAATAAGGTAGTGTTTTTTTGAAATACGCCATTTCTTTTGGCATTCCCCAGTGGTTAAGCTACAACATACGGCCGTAGCCATAAATTGACAAACTATAATTGAAGTAGGGAGTAATATGATGTTAACGCGCGTGTTTGAACATGTACCGTTTAAAAAAAAACGTTGTAGATAATCTATTTATATAATTTTGAAGCCTTATTATCCTTTATATTTGTTTTAAACATTTGATGACTGCATAAAGTATTTTTATTACATAAAATAGTATTCTTTTAAACCTCTCGCTCTAATGCCGCGTAGTTACGTAGCGTAACATACGTTACGTAGCCGCGTGGTGGCTCCTGGTTCTCGCAAAGCTTCGGCTTAGGCAGATCCCTGGTAATCTCTTTGCCTTAGTTCAAAGCTACTTCAGCAATAGGGAGATAACATACGACTATGGCCCAACACTTATACGCAGGAGGACCACCATATGTTTCCCCCAGGGCTTCGTCCTGGGTCCCCTATTGTGGGACATCCTGTTTGACGGCGTTCTGTCGCTGCCACTGCCCCCGGGCTGCACCCTCGTCGCGTACGCCGATGATCTGCTCCTGCTCGTTAGGGCGCCGAGTCGTGCGGCGCTCGAGGGTGTAGCCACGTACGCCTTGGGTAAAATACTTAACTGGGGATTGCTGAACAGGCTGACCTTTGCCGGAGCAAGACGAAAGCTGTCCTCTTCAGGGGCAGATTCCGGGTCAATAATAACTCATCGGCTGCCAACGGTACGTTTTGACAAACCCCAGTGGGCTTCTCCGAAAGGGTGACGTACCTAGGAGTGATTCTTGATGATAAGCTGTCTTTCGCTCACCATGCCAAGATGGCCGTCTCCAAGGCCAACATGGCCTTCCAGAAGATAGCCTGAATGGCGGGCAGCAATTGAGGACTTAGACCTAGAGCCCTTAAGGTTGCTTACGGCGCAATCTTCATGGGAATCGGCGGTTACGCCTCCAGCATTTGGCATTCCCAAGTCAACTCATTAGCAAACGTGCGTCGCGTATTACTAAGTGGGTTGCGGACGGCGCTAATCTCGCTTACCAAAGACTACCTACCTCTACAGACGCGCTTGCCGTGCTCGCGGGTGTGCTACCCCTCAATCTGCACGTCCAAACGAGAGGATTAATCACCCTCCTCTTGAAGGGGATCAGCACCACACTGACCGGTGTCCCTTTGACACCGCCGCCTAGATCCGAGAACGTACCTTACAGGAAAACTGTAAGAGAGCTAGTCTACAAGACCGCATTTGCGGCATGGAAGTCGAGGTGGACGGCTTCCCTCAATGGGCGGCACACTTATCGTTTTTTTCCAGACGTATTTTGCAGGCACCAAACGCGGAGACTTCAACCGTCGCGCTGGACTAGCCAGTTCCTCACCGGCCATGGCAACTTCGCCGCCAAGCTTCATGGGTTTCGCTTAATCGAAGATGGGCCAGATTGTACATGCGGGCGTGACCAACAAGACGCTGAATACGTCTTCTGGGATTGC
The DNA here is from genome assembly GCF_057557595.1 of Rhyacophila brunnea. Classification (NCBI taxonomy): domain Eukaryota; kingdom Metazoa; phylum Arthropoda; class Insecta; order Trichoptera; family Rhyacophilidae; genus Rhyacophila; species Rhyacophila brunnea. The sequence goes on from NW_028233361.1 coordinate 2,054,299, forward strand.
CCGTTTGTGGAATCCGAACGAGCGGAGGTGTTTGCCAGGGTCCGTCCTCACACGGACCAATTGGCCACGCGGACCTGATTGCAACCGAAGCCAATTTTGCGGCATTTGGAAACTGCGACTATCTGTATTAATGGCACCCAACTCGAGCAAGTCAGCAGCTACGTCTATCTCGGACAGCAGGTACCCATAGACGGAAGCATGCACGATGAAATTGCTCGAAGAACAAAGCTGGGATGGAGTGCTTTCGGACGTCTGAATAGTATCTTCAAGAGTAACCTACCATTATGTCTTAAGCGTAGGGTGTTCAACTAATGTGTGCTACCCGTGCTCACATATGACTGCGAGACGTGGACCCTCAACAAGAGAGATGTCCAAAGGCTAAGAGTCGCACAGCGAGGTATGGAGAGGTGTATGTTGGGCATCACGCGAAAGGCGCATCACACATTAATGACCAATACTGTAAGTAACCATTGCCTGTAATTTGATCCTTTTGTCTAATCTTCTAGCACCTTCATAGTTGACTGATGGCTAGAGTGTCTATCAATAGAGTAGAAAATATGAAGAAAAGAAGATTATCAAGGTTGAGACTTTTTTGAAGCTTCATTAGCATGTGAATGAGTAAATATCGTATCGGTAAAGTAGGTAAAGTAGGTAAGGTAGTAAACCTACAAATGGCAATTTTATAAAAAAGGAATATTCGATATAAAGTAAATATACAAGATTCAAAACATTATCTAGTAAAACTATTTGTTAACCTTTTTCGTGGTGTACTCGAAACTGCGTACGATTTACTATTAATACGAGTATGTTCTCGTAATTAATATTTAATTTCACGTGGACAGATCATATTATTACCATGGTTTTATTAGCTCGTATTCTTGTTTGTCCGGTACAGATTTTTTCTTGTGTCCAGTACATTTTTTTTCTTGTTTGTCCAAGATTTGTATTGGACGATTGAAGATTTTTAACTAACTTCCTGACTAGCTAGACATTTGAAACTTTTATCATATATCAGACCACGACGACAATGCATTCTTTTAATACCTTTAGCCATTTTTAAACAGAATTGAATTAATTTTCAATCAATTCTGTTTTGTATGGAAAGTTATTATTGTTGGTTGCTTAAGGGGTCCTAGCAACTAAATTATTAATATATACGTGCGTTACTATAGCAATCAATATAAAATGTAAAAATGACATTTCAGTATTCTAAAATATTTATTCAGTATTTCAACAAGCACAATAAAAAGTTTTTATTAAGACGATACTTCAGTGAAACGGCAAATAATTTTCAAAGGTGCGACGAAATTTTGGACTCGCTGGCAATCGGAGAGCGACGTAGAGCTCTGAACACGTCAATTTGTTTCGTGATGGCAACGGGGGTATTAATTCTTAAATCGTGTAAAGATGACTAATTTACTAATTAATTACTAAAATTTACTTGAAAAAGAAAACATGTCTATGAATATATTATTATTGTTACTAATAGAACAATAAACAGAACATTAAATGGACGCATATTGGATTTATATGACAAATTATATTTCGTTCGGCACGCGTCATTTGCACAATCCGCACATCGCCTTGCCACGATCTTTTTAGACCATGCCTTAGGTATAGCCTTAATACATAGAAATGTCAAGTTTATATGATTCAACCGAAAATTTAAAAATGTGGTATATAAAAAGTATTTTTTATCTTGTAATTATTTTTCATCAGTATTGTCACTTGTCAGCATGCAGTCGATGAAATACAAAACAAGATGACTTGGATTACTAACGAAAATATTGACAAAATAACACATTAACGACCAATATTCCAAGTAACCATTGTCTGTAATTTAATACTTTTGTCGAATCTTCTAGCGTCTTCACAGTTGATTGATAACCAGCCTCTATCGATCGAGTAGAAGGTACGAAGACAAGAAATCCAATATGTTTTTCACTGTTAAAAGTATGAATTGGTAGGTTTAGGGACGGTGACTAAGAGAACCATCGGGGTTGTTATAGTAAGATTACATTTATATTCAATAATGTCGATCAAATATGTAAATTTTGCGGATCATAATAATAGGCCAGGGTTGTAGAACCTTTTTACGTACATGTACCAAAATTTCCCAAATAATATTTTTCGACGTGACGTCGACGGACCAAGGAAAAAAAGAGAAATGAATGGATAAGGAAACAGACAAGAGTTTACGATGGAATAGAGTTCACTAAAAACCTCAAATGGATATGGGCTGGACACAGCTCTATTTAGTCATCCAGTGGTATTCAAGAGGTACAAAACGTCCACAAGGTAGACCTAGAAGCCGCTGTATCGATGAAATGGTAAAGTTCTGCGGAAGTACGTGGCAACGCAATACACAGGACCGAGAGAAGTGGAATCAGCTTGGAGAGGCCTTCATCCAGCAGCGGATGGATCCAGGCTGATGATGATTAATAGATAATTTTGAAAAGTTTTTAATATCAAAGGTCGGAGAATTTTAATAATTATATGAAATGCATTTTTTTTAAATTACCGATAAACCCGCCAGTTAATGTTGAATGTCAAATATTGTTTCAGTAAGTACCTAAGCCGACCGGATTCCGGCGACCTGGAAGGCCACTAAATACTATCTATAGAGTGTATACGACGGAGGTACGGGATGCTGGTTTGATCTGGAACAAAGCAAGAAGACTTGCGAGCGACAGGGATTCTAGGAGGCACCGCGTGGTGTCCATATGCTCCAACTATGGGGCGGATATGGCCGAAGAAGTAATAATATTCAAAAATCAGTTGTAAAAATTAATAATCATTATTTTAATGACATAGGCCAATAGATTAAACACATCGTATCCATTATTATTTTGATAGTAGGTATGAGAAGTAAAAAACATTCAATGAGGTACACAGCATTTTAGGGTTACCATCCTCGCATACCTATAAAGTATATTAGTCTATGCTCGCACGCAACATTCATGAATATTCAATTCGATTAAACTATTTATGATTAGGTACATTTATTAAAAAAAGACCAACTAAGAAGTCGTAAAGATGCAGAAAAGGTAGCTAGAAGAATATTTTACATAAGAAGGGCGAATAAACTCAATCGTATGCTTTTTTAACTCTAATAGTAACAGCCAAGACACAACGTATTCTAGAGAGCAAGACAATAACAAAATGAATACTACCTTACCAAAATATGTAACATGGTACGAAAACTTCCAAATAAGTTATTTCTGCAAAAAAAAATCTGTCTAATTAACAATTTTAATAGACTGGTATCTAGCCACGCACACGATGGGGTGATAACATTATAAAAGATGCCAACCAGCTGCTAAAAATCAGGAACTGGAAAAGACGTGCGGAGGACCGTTCCGGCTGGAGGACGGCGGTGGAGGAGGCCAGGGCTCTACTTGAGCTGTTGCGCCATCGAAGAAGAAGAAGAAACTGGTATTTATACTAACCATTAAGACGTATTTAAATAATACCCTTTGTTTATTTTAATACTTTCATATTGTTTACTTTAATTCTTACAAGTACCTATTCATTTTTTACTAGCTTTTGAAATTAAATAACTGCCACTATGTTAATAAAATACTGAATAAAATTATACTTTTTAATATACTTTAACAAATAATTTAAGGCCTTTTATAAAGACCTTCATGGATGTAGGAAATCATTCGATTCCCAAATAGATGCTTCTATAAATTAGAATTGGGTCACTCACCCATATAATATAACGCATTTTTTCAAAGGGAAAAATACCATTAAATTGGTAGAAAATTATTCTTCATGCTAGATCCATGCGTCGCTAACTACTCTATTATTGCCAGCATCTGTTAAAACCCGCAATTGTAGTTAAAATTTTAAATTCACTTATTTATGGAATGTCATAAACTTTAAAATGAGATATATTAACAAAAAAACAATGCCAATTCAATTTATTTATACTAACAACGTTGTGGAATCACAACCAAGTGGTGAAATAAAAAAAGTCACAATGACTACCTCTAGTGCTTTAGTTTCATTATGTACCTATGTTAATTTCAGCTTTTTGGTATTGAATAAAACAGCATTGACCGTTGAAGAAGGACGAAGAGCAAGCGAGTGTGGGTTGTCGTTGCGTGTTCATCTTTTTTATCGATATTTAGGACTAATTACAGAGTCCATTCTCAAGAAATAATGTTGTGTGCGAAAGGAAGAAAGTCAAGAATTGCTACTTTTCAGGAGAGAAATCATCCACCAATTACCAGCCGCCACTACATCACTGACAATGGATCGAATCTAAGTCGTCAGAGGAAATATGAAATAAGACTTCGGATTAAGATTAACAATGTTATTATTTTTATATTATTCTGAGATAGATAGGTACTGATAGGCTTCCAGAAACTCATTTGCTTTTATAATGTACTTTTATAATTTAAGTGAAGCCTTTCTTAAAAAAATAGGATATTTTGCGACCCTGATATGGTCCAACCGGGAATAAAACATTTCATTATATTTTATTATAGTAACTCTACATTTACTTTTGGGCAATGATTCGCATCATTCAGGTGCGCTTATAGAAAAATAGGTTGAAGGACGGGTATTGTTCATTTTGGAAAAAACATCCATAATATGTTTTATTGATTTTCATGGCGACGGAAGGGGGCGGGTTTAACAGGTGCCACTTTACCCTTAGAACAGCGGTAAACAGCTACTAAATATTGTAGCGAATGCTGTGTCAGAATTGAAGACACTGTCACGGAATGGTTCGGAGTCACCGTTTCTCTTCATCATCCTCTTTGACTTCATACTACGGAAGTCAATACCACCCGACCGAGGTATACCTGTTACCCCCACGATGAAGCAATGCGACCTGGAATACGCCAATGACATTGTCATATTCGACATCGCAATCGAGGGTATTCAAGAGACAGTCGACAGGTATTTTTTTTTTTGTGGTTGTTAGTAATTTTGAACAATCACAAACACCCAGGCTTTGAGAAAAACACATAAATATTGTGTCCTGACCGGGAATCGAACCCATAACTCTCGGGTGGAAAGTAAGCGCCTTACGCACTGCACCACGAGAGCCGCCGACAATCGACAGGTTGCATGATAAATCATCTCGCGTTTGTTTGAAAATCAACGCGAAGAAAACCAACGTTTTGTGCAATAGCACCTGTCCTGCTTCGTCTTCCCGTCGACAGCTTCAAGTACCTGGAGGTACTCATACGGAAGATGGCATTTTGTAGAAAGAGCTCGCTATCCGAATGGGAATGGCTGCACCAACATTCAACTCGATGCGGAATGCATAAAAATCGTTTTCAAATTAATTAATTTATTGTGCAATTGTTTGAATCCCTTGGATTCGGTTAAGAAACGATTTTTTCGGTTAGGTACATGTTCAAGCACGCGCGTTAACATGATCTTACTCCCTACTTCAGTTATTGTTTGTCAATTTATGGCTACGGCATATTATGTTGTAGCTTTAACACTGGAAGATGCCAATCGAAATGGAGTATTTCAAAAAAATACTACCTTATTCTTAGGTCAATAATTATTATAAAACAATCATTATTCGTAGGATGTTTATCACACTTGAATGGTCAAAGACATAGCTTATAATCAGTAGCTTTAGAAATATATCTTCAAATGTGTTAATTGTGCCCATTTTTTGAATAATAAAATGCCTAATTCTTGTCAAATTTGGGATCACAGAGATTATAAATATAATTCTTTAATGTAAATATTTCACTATATAATATTAACAACAATTTTACTAATGGTTTTAAAAATGCGTTTAAAAATTAATAAATCTGAAAAATCTTAACACCACCGCACATGGACTTTATTTTAAAACATTAGATAGGTTTGAAAGAATACTATTTATGTAATAAAAATACTTTATGCAGTCATCAAAATGTTTAAAATAAATATAAAGGATAATAAGGCTTCAAAATTATATAAATAGATTATCTACAACGTTTAAGGTATGTCCAGGATCATGCTTTAAAAAGGAAAAAAGCTCCATTTTGACCTACGTGGCGCACGTCAGCCGTTAAACAATATAGTTTCCCTATGCGATCCATATCGAAACAAATGTTGATAAATAATGAAGCAATACATATATTTGAGAGGAATATACCAATTATTATAAGAATACAAATGTATAAGATTCAAATGTGAGGAATCAGCTTAAAGAGACCTTCATCCAGCAGTGGATTGATATAGGTTGATGACGATAGTGATGATATTAATAGGTACGCATATAAAATTACAAATTTTGAAAAATATAGCAAGTTATATGACCAAGAACGGTAGAATTAGGTTGTGATAACCTTCATCCAGCGGTGGATTGATCCTGATTAATGATGATAATGACGATATTATGAACGAGTAAATATAATATCCAAAATTTTGATAAAATAGCAATTCATATGACCGATCCGAGGCCTTCATCTAGCAGTTGATTGAGTCAGGTTCATGGTGATAATGGCATTATAAATAGATAGATACTCGTATATAATATCACCGATTTTTATAAATATAGCAATTCGTATGACAGAAAAGAGTATAATCAGGTTACGGAGGCCTTTATCCAGCAGTGGATTGGTCCAGGAAGATGATGATAAGGATGATAAAAATAGGTATAATATCACAAATTCGTATAATCGATAGTAGTAGAATCAGATTGCGGAACATCCCTTCATCCCGTAGTGGATTGATGTAAATATGTAGATATTATAATATCTACCGTTATAATATGATTGAGTCTTTCACTAATTTCAGATTGTTTAAAATAAAGATTTAAATTTGTTTCATTCTTTGCAATCGCAATTTTGTCTTCAGTAGATTCAAATTAGGCATAAATTTCTGAAAAAAATCTATGGAAATTGGTAGCCTCAAATATCTTTAGGTAAGTATTCAATAAAAAAAATAGTGTGTGAACAACCATAAATAAGTATTTAAAAAAATCAAATGTGGAATAATGTCTATTTATCTATGGAATAATTTCAGTGGGAGCGCTGTCAGACAATGTGGGGCCTGTCAATTGTACCAAGATACTATTTTTCTCATCAGAAAAAAATAATGTGCGACAATGCGTACATTCGATATTTGAATTGAAGTAATCAGTTCTATATGCCGATAAAGAATTAGAAGGTCTTAAGCGACGAACATGTCATTTTGTTAGAGTGAACAGTAAATATGACGAACGTATACGGTAGGTATGTAGGGAAATATCAGATATAAACGTGACGTACCTGTAAAATCATCAGGATAATTTTGAAATGTCTCAATTCAATCGGTAGAAATTAGGTAGTGCACAGATTGAAGTGAAGATGTAAATATTTACAAGATAAAAAGAACTTTTTATATACAAAGTTTTTAAATTTTCTGTTGAATCATATAAACTTGACTTGACTAGCTTAAGCGATCGAAAAAAATTGTACTTGATAGAAATACTGAATAATGTAATGTCATTTCATGTTGATTTTCATAGTAACGCACGTAAATATTATTTAATAATTTAGTTGCTAGGACCTCCTAGCAACCAATAATGGTATATAGAAATAACTTTTCATACAAAACATAATTAACTAAAAATGAATTCAATTCTTCTTAAAGATGGCTAAAAGTATTAAAAAATGCATTGGCATCGTGTTCTGATAAATATTCTAAAAGTTTCAAATGTCTAGCTAGTCGGAAAGTTAGTTAAAAATCGATTGCAAGATTTGTACCGGACAAAAAACCACCGGAAAAATAAGAATACGAGCTAAGAAAAACGTTGTAATAAACAAACAGCCTTCATTTATGACGAAAACGCAAACGCCTTCGTAATAATCTTAGTATTATTATTGTTTATATTTTTTAGATATTATATACTATTTAAAAGTGCGTAAATACCTCCTTAAATATAATACCACTTGAATTTCATGTAGGTAGATATGTAGGTAACTAAATACTGTTTATCTTCAGTGATGTACACTCGGAACCGTTGTTTGATCAAATACATGGCATGAATATTTGGAGAATCACAGTACTGCAGTAAAAATAACACATGTACATGCAATACTCCAACTAAACATATCCTGTATGATTGTTTTTTGATGTACTAATCTTCTCGTATTAAGTATGTAGACTGTGTAGTACCTATACATTTTTAGAAATAAGAGAAAAAAAAGTCTCAGCTATCTGTTTACGCCAGATATATTGAACCAAACAAAAATTTATTTACTTACTGAACACTTGATAGTTTACTAATTCACTTTTCACATTAATTATTTATAAGATCTCGATTTTACAAAGTTCGCGTGGATATAGAATCCATTTGTCAATGAACCAGATGATGAATTTGGATTGACTACTATTGAAATGGAAAAATTGATAAAATAATTATGATGCGATAATTCATGGAAAAAAAACCCTAGTTCAATTTTGGTTGATTCGAAGTAAAGAAAAAATGGTACTTATAATACTTTGTCAAGAAAAGCAATGCAAGTACTGCTACCGTCGTAACATCATATATATCCGAAACGAGATTTTCTGCATTAGCTGCAATGAAATTCAAATATCGAACCCGTTTAATAGAAAAGAGCACTTTGTGCTAATAAACAAGCATATCCATCACATGACAAACAATTTAATTTTAAAAATCACAAGATAAAAAGAACTTTTTATATACAACGTTTTTAAATTTTCTGTTAAATCATATAAACTTGACTTGACTAGCTTAAACGATCAAAAAAATTGTACTTGATAGAAATACTGAATAATGAAATGTCATTTCATATTGATTTCCATAGTAACGCACGTATATATTATTTAATAATTTAGTTGCTAGGACCCCCTAGCAATCAATAATGGTATCGAAATAACTTTTCATACACAACAGAATTAACTAAAAATGAATTCAATTCTACTTAAAGATGGCTAAAAGTATTAAAAATGCATTGGCATCGGACAAATAAGAATACGACTTTGTAATAATAAAATATTAATAAAATGTCATTTAATCATAGCAGTTGGTGCGTTTTCCAAAATGTCTTAGGATAATAGTATAAGGGGGTTATTTTGATATGCAAATGTAAATCAAAATATTATGTACTATGAGCACTGTACATAATAAACGAAGACTATTGATAAACTTATTATTACTAAAGTTAAAATACGTTTTCCGGGGATTAGTTGTGTACGTACAGGACAAATTCAACATGAATACGTACATTTTTTAAAATTTCTGTATCGCCATAAATAGTTAACAGAAAAATAGAAAATAAAATTTAGTAACTTTATTACCTGCGTATTACTATAGACAATAAAACCGGCTCTTCTCACGGATATAAAAAAACAAAAGGACCAAATACACTATAGGTAAGTAATAAAGATTTGAATAATTATAAATAAAATACAACATTTTATAACACAATAGATATTTTACCAATTGCTGATATCGGCGTGTACTCAGCTCATGTTTTTCACGACACTTTTAATTTAGTTTATAATATTAATTAGGTACTTATTAAAAATAGTTAATTGTTTGAAACAACAAAAAAACTATTTTATATTCGCACAATATTTCACAACGATATTTATAGCTTTTAATAATTGTAATATTGCATCACTTTGAAACTTTGAAAATGTCTTAGATAGAGTATTATAGACTGTAGAGTGTAGCTATGATTGTGTTGCCTGTTCAACGCGCGTTACTGGACTAAGTTAGTACCTGTTTAGTTAGCTGTTTTTTTGATCCTTGACGACATATTATTTTCATCTATAAGTACCTGGGAGGAGTGGACTCGTATAATTTTGACCAATAAACGACAAGGGGGAAAATAAATCTCTTTCTTCCTTGTTTTCGGGCCAGCCCATACAATCGATGCGTAGGTAGTGTTTTTCACTCCTCGCGGAAAATCAGGAAATTCTTTGTTTGCAAATCGCATACCTAGAGACTGACAACTTTAACGGTTACTTTTACGTTAAACTTGTCGGTCTCCAGCTATTTTTTCTGTAAAATGAATCCAACGTAATAATGTTATGGTCTTCTCACTATATTTTTGATATTTCACTTTTTTAGCTTTCATTGATTTACATAGTAGCCAGTGCATGTATAATGTAAATTCGAGTTAAGTACTAGTGACAGGCACATAACATACACACAAATTCATACACAAAAACAACCAATCTATAATTTAAAAATAATACAGTATCAAGAATTTGAATAGATATAAATTTTCAATTAGATACCTATGTACTATTTTTACGATGTCTACCTACATATATATTTCCCGTAGCGGACCTGTATAGGCTAGACTAGACTCGACTGGATAGACCCCGAAACGGGAATACCCGGAGTCCATGGGACCGTTTTAAAATTTAAAAGCATAGCTATTCACACGTTTAGTACCTATCATAATGTATACATAATATATAATGGCGTTTATTAACATATTTCAGCTTGTCAAAACATGCTTCGAAGTGACTCGGATGAAAGTATTCCATTTTTTGAGGTAAAACACAATCGTTACACCTGTGATTATTGAATTTACACCGTGAAAAACTGGCGCTACCTTTGAATGATACCACCAAGGGTGAAGAGTCTATAATGATAACCCATGAGCACCCACATTGGCTTAGTGGGTAGAGTGACCGTCTCTGAAGCCATTGGATTATGCGGCTGTAAAAAAAGGCATGTCATTTTTTAGATACGCAGGTATTTGAACCAGTGGGTTGAACAAATGTTTAACCATTTAACATTTAACCAAATCTCCGCGTTTCAGAGGCCGCCGGTAACCTCGCTTTAATAATACCAATTTTCTTTTATTATTTTGTTTTTAGTGGTCTCGTTGTAAAGCGACGAGACCGCCTCCCGATCGACGAGATCAGCGATTATTGAGTCAGTAATAATTGGTAACTGGCTGATTATACTGGAACCAAATATTAAGTAAATCATAATTGCGGTCAACTGTGTATTTAATCAAGCCGATGTATACCTATTATGCTGACACGGCTTGGGTTATTGATTTCTATAGTTTTTCTTACTAATACTAATATTTATACGAACACCAAACTTTGTAGAAATATAGATTACCATTTTAAAAGTATTCAAAATAATATTTAAAATAAACTTTTAATATTCAGTAAATTCTGATTTTTTAAAATATATATTTATAATTATAATATGACAATATCTACGGACTCGTGGGGAGACATGCTCAGCGTATGTCAAAATGGAGCTTTTATTGCATTTTCAAAGCATAATCCTGGACATTCCTTAAACGTTGTAGATAATCTATTTATATAATTTTGAAGCCTTATTATCCTTTATATTTATTTTAAACATTTGATGACTGCATAAAGTATTTTTATTACATAAAATAGTATTCTTTTAAACCTCTCGCTCTAATGTTTGAGAATATAGTCATATTTCAGTACATAAATGTGCAGCGGTGTTAAATTTTTTACATTTATTAATTTTTAAACGTATTTATAAAACCATCAGTATATCTTATATTGACATTATTATAGTGAAATATTTACGATAAAAAATTATATTGATAATCTCTGTGATCCCAAATTTGACAAGAATTGGGCATTTTATTATTCAAAAAATGGGCAAGATTTACACATTTGAAGATAATTCTAAAGATACTCATTATAATCTTTGTCTTTGACCATTCAAGTGTGATAAACACCCTACGAATAATGATTGCTTTATAATAATTATTGACCTAAGAATAAGGTAGTGTTTTTTTGAAATACGCCATTTCTTTTGGCATTCCCCAGTGGTTAAGCTACAACATACGGCCGTAGCCATAAGTTGACAAACTATAATTGAAGTAGGGAGTAAAATGATGTTAACGCGCGTGTTTAAACATGTACCTAATCGATTTTTTTAACGGTATATACGTTCAAATTATCTAGTATCATGTACCTAACCGAAAAAAAAATCTTTTTTTTAAACGGTACATGTTCAAAGATGCGCGTTATCATGATCTTACTCCCTACTTCAGTTTTAGTTTGTCAATTTATGGCTACGGCTGATATGATTGATTGATTTGATTTCCAAAGCTCCATTTTTTATGAATGCTTTCACTTTGTTTTTTAAAATCAGTGAATGCATTTGTGGTCCTTGCATTGATTTATTCACTCATTTTTTTTTAAATTTCAACCAAATACACAAGTTTGACAACTAAATTATCGATCCTAAGTAAATTTGCATCAAATTTCAACATTATGATTTGACCCTTTTATTTAATTTTTTCACGAGATAGCCATCGCGCTGCACAATAGTATAGAAGTGAGGTATTATAAAATTAGTCTCCATATTTACAGACAGGTTTGCAAACAACCTTTTATAGGACTGTTTTTATGTAGTTTATAACTAGCGGCCGTTTTATAAACTATGCATTTGCAAACTGCAAACCTGTGGCTACATTAATTATTGTGTTAAACAGTTAAACCGTTCGCGCCTCTATAGTCTACAAAAACACACACAGTCGTATCTATATGAAACATAACACTAGCAAAGCTAATTTATGTTAAAAATGTCAAAAAAAATACAGCTATTCAGAGAAAAGCACTAAGGGACTTAGTGTATTTTCTTAGGATTCACAATATATATACATACTCAATGTAATATCGCAGAAAGGAATTTGCATGAAGCTATTTTTTTTGTCATCATTTCTATTTTGACCGTTGACAGGTAAGTGTGTTACTGATTTATAAACGTACCTAGCCAAAAATGATGTCATGGGCTGCGAAAATATTAAAAATGGCAAAAAAATAATATTAAAGTGAAATGTTTGTCATAAAATGTTATATTATTTATTATTAATACGAGTACTATCTCCAAAATCTAATTATTTTCATTTTCTAGTGACAACTACTACTCTAGGGATTTATCACAAAAAAAACAAGTTGAATGGTAAAGATCTACCATCGTAAGTTGGCAGCCAGTCGAATTTGAAACTAAAATTGTCTATCGAGGATAAATTTGTTACAAATGCCATTTAATTTTTCAACATGTTTCTCGAATTATGGATTGCATAATATTTGTACAGAAATCTACTACCAATAAAAAATTATAAATTACCAATTTTTTGTTAGTTATGGTAATATTCTCAATGTCATACTAGCGCCCTCGCTGAAATGCCAATTTATGATGGTACGAGTAGATCTATACCCAACATAAGGAAATCTCAATATTGAATGGTAAGTTACGTATGGATTACGTAAGTATGGACAAAAACAAATGGCAGAAGGGGAAGTTGCGAAATAGGTACTTGTTTATTCGAGTATATCTGTCATCAGTTGCTTTCTCATGTAGAATACCTTTCCATATTTTTTGACACGTGTGGGGGGCAAAACAGGAATATCCAAATGTCAGGTATTTTATCACGGTTGGTTCAACCGCCATGTGCGTAGGGGTAGACGGAAAGATATCACCGAACGTTGCGAAATATCTGAATTATATAATAGTACGAGTATGATTCCAATTTCACATGCGAAAAAAAGATGTCATGACATTATGCGAAAAAAAAAATATTCCACACGAACTACGAAATTGGTACTCAAGTATTCTTTCTGATAACAGTAGTGAAATTAACAGAGATAACGTAGAATCTGATGAGGAAGAGAACAATGATTAAAGGAAGGTTAATTAAGTAAATAGTGTTTCTTTTGAACAAACATATATAAAAAAATATTACTAATAGGGACAAATATGTTTTTTCTGATTTTTATACTTTTGATAAAATATGTTTGTGAAACCATTGTAAATATTGCAAAATTGTATGAAAAAAAATATATGACATAGTCACCATATACTGTGTTTTCTCTTTGTGTACTTTAATTTATCACCAAAAATGCACTAAGTCGAGTACTACCTTCATATTTTATCTAAAAAGTAGTAAACCTGCGGTTATTTTTTAGTACCACACAGTGATGCCAACCGCACTATAATTATAGAACAATACTATAATTTTAATTCTGCGAAAAATGTAAAATACTATAATTTTATGCCAAATATACCAACATACTATAATTTTAAAGGATCCAAGATGAAAAATGTCCCTGTACTATATATTTTTTAGCAGTGGCGAAGACTCCATACTAGGCGATTATTTAAAGCCTACCTTCTTAAGAAAAATATTTTTTAATTGCATATTGACATATTTATATACTTAATCACTTCATTATTTTATTTTATATAACAATAATTTATTTTGCCAACGAGATCGCATATGTAGGAATGTATTACAGTATTACACAGTTTACAAAACAACTGCAAAGGTATTAAAAAAACCACAGCGCGCCGCGCCGTAAATTAAATAATAAACGCCGCGCCGCGACTTCTCGGTAAATAAATTTCCGATTATGTTTGGAATAATTCTGAATTTTTTTCGTATGGACTTTACGTCTCGTAACCTCAGCAAGTCTGCTGATTTGTACGAAATGAGGCAAGCTCCTTTCGCAGAGCCTAAAACATTCGCGCATAATATTGTTGTCACGACTGCGCACTTTGTCCAAAATCATTAATAATTAGATAATTAAAATAATAATTTCAACGGCGTTTAATCGAATATTAATAAATAAGTAAGTATAGATTGTTTTTAAAAATAAAAATAAATTTTATCTAATGATTTTTGATGCGTATACATGTTTTGAAAAATACGTAATTTAAACACATCGCTCATTTTTATGTCGTCAATGAGTTTTTGAAGTTTCATTGAATTAGTGTGTCGTTATCATTTATTAGTGTGTGCCTATTCATTAGTAGTAAATATCGTACTATTCTCGTAAGTATACCTGACAAGTGTGCTCTTTTTATCATATCTCCACAGCCTACCTCTTTCCAAAAGTCACCCTTCGCCACTGTTTTTTAGAAATACTATAATTTTTACGCCTTTGTACTATAATAAGCATAGAAAAAGATGGCAATACTGGTACCAGTAGTACCTGGTACCAAGAAATCTGTAGCCAATAAAACGATCTGTAATTTGTAATCCATAACTACATGAACTTTCATATAAATAAAAAAAGTTAAGACCGCGCAAACTTTCAAACTCGATTATCTCAAAACTAGTAATTTTGACTGAATGCTTTTTCGCAGTATACCCACAGGCCCAGGTACTTATTAGTTTATAATATCTATACTATAATTTCGAAAATATATTTTTTGTACCGTTGCGTCGGTTTTTCTTTATACAAATCTACACGCGCAGTTGGATTTCGACAAAATTAAGAGGGTAGACGGAGGCCGACGAGCCGGAGTGCGTAGTGAGAGTCTCGAATTACAGATTTAAACCGCTTTTTCTTCTTCTTCATTTTACCCTATATTAAAAATATATTGGCGTTTATTTCAGTTCGATCGGAGGTCAAATGGTAAAGTTAGATGGAAATAATTATGTTATTAGAATCGTTAATTGGTGGGGAGCCAACCAAGCCGGCGCGGCGCGGACGACGCAGTGCTGTCAAATTTTCTAATGAATGCAATTCAAAAAGGCTCAGCAAGACTCACCCTCTGTGCAATTTTCAGCTCTGACAGATTGCATATAGATAATCTGATGATGTGGCGTAAACATTTCCATCGCATTTCCGTGTTTTTTACAAATTAAATTTTGAATTTTCAAATATTAAACCATTGAAGTTAATCCCTCCAAACCAAAACCCGCCACGCACCACACCCGGTCTTAATCGGGCGTATCACATTCCACTCCTAGTGATACTGTGATATGGTGATGGTGATAAAATTAATAAAATTATATTTGTTCACACTTTTGTTTTTTCATACACACCGAATTTGTCGTAGGAAAATTATATAATACATATTTTAAATACCTCAGAAACATACATAAGTATTAGATTTTTTTTTGAAAAATATTTGCACTGAATTTGAGCCTACAATATGATAGGTTCAAGGAAATGTATCACTTCACAAATTCAGCATATCAATAATATGACGTTCTTATTTTGAGGTTTACTATTTCTATTCTTATAATTTATTTTACCTACTACCTACAAACATTTATGAAATTTGTTAAAAATTTTGAAAAAAATATTATTTATTAAATAATACTTACAAAACCCCTGATTACGCTCAAATTCGCCAAGGCGGCAGGCAACAAATATATTGCACGTGCACATTAAAATGTTATAATGCTTCTTTATACCTATAACAATAACATGTTTATTTTGTTCCAAGGCTTGTCGCTTATGTTAAATTTGATTCTTGCGAATCAACCCATACGCCTTAACAATCTACATTAAAAGTATACCCAACTAAGAAGAAATGTCGAAAGATATTAGTGATTTAACTGGGCGTGCAATTTTAGGGAAACTTATTATGATAATAATATATTTCCTTGTAATACATGGAGTAGGAAGAATCTTGTTTTTCTCATAGTGTTAATTCGAGTAGAAAATGTACTCATATCGTGTGACTATCCTCAGATGCTAAAAATATTATCGTCGATTTGATATTTATTTGTTTATTTAAGAAAACAATACACTGTGGACATACATTATAACTAATTTTGCCCTCACAACTGAGATGAAGAGAATATAACATGTAATAATAATAATAATAATAATAATAATCAGAATGATTATTTGTAGTGTGTATGCCTATGCATGATAGATGTTTTCAAATTATGTATATTCAGTATATAAAATGTTACATTCTGAAATCTTGTGTCCTTATTCGTTGAAAAAAAGAAACAGTTTACTAAAAACATTATTTACACCATAATTATTTATTATTCTAGTACATAATATGTATAACTTTTTTTTTTAACTAAGTATTAATAATCCAACACTGCACCTTATGATTGACCAAATTAATTTGTATCCGTGATAAACGTTTCAAGCAGATCACCAATCCATTGATTAGTCACAGTAAATCGTTCCGAGAATAGTTGCATAGACAGAAACACCTGTCAACGTAAATAACTTAGATACATATACCTAGTAGAATTAACAAAAAAAAAACATTGTAATTAAATTACAATATGTACATATTTCTCCATCCTTTCAGTAATTCACCTGTTTCGTTTAAATGCGCTATCTCCGAAATTTTGTATAATTAACATTAATCGAATTTAAAATGTATGTTTCCCATTTTCCATATTTTAGATATTACTCACTTTCTTACTATTTACCTTGCTAGGCTTAACTATATTATAATTTATAGATATATGGAAACTTTGCTGGTTGCAATATCTTTTCTTTAATCTATTGTTATATATTATGTATATTTGTAATAAATGTAACTGTTTGTTTTCCTTAATAAATAAATAAAACTCGGCGCTTTGCGACTCGCAGAGGAGGCTTCTCTCCCTGTGCCCCTCTGTGGTTCATAACATCTCCAAAATTATCGCTCCGTCTCGTGGAAATATTAATTTGACAGCCTGAGCTAGATATGTTATATAAAAAAAATCTAACAGACTTATTTTTATAAAATACATATACAATTAGATAACAACGTTATTATTTTCATAAAATTATCGAGCGCTCCGGTTCGTAAAATTTTCCATTTCGAGCGCTGGAATTTTGTCGATGTGGCGAACGAAGATCAAATCGATGCACGACCCACCACGAGTAGTTGAGATAGCTGGATTCGTTATCAGCAAAAGTCCGAACGTTTCCTCCATGAAAGTGATGAAATGTTGGTTTTCTTTTTTTAAACTAATTATATTATATTAGTGGATAAATTTACCACATATTAAAATATTTAAATACTTATATGTTTTGTTCACATTATAAACTTTATCAATATTATACAAACACAACAAATGAGTTAATACACTATAATTTTGTACGTTGTCATACGTTTCGCTTTCCTCCCAACGCTACAATTTATAAACACACACGTAATGTTTAACTATACTCAATCAATCAAGTACAGTGTTGAATTATTCACCAAAAGTTGTTTAGTTGCCTAATAATTTTCTTTGAAAATTGAAAGAATTGAAAAGAATTCGTCAGGTTACAGGTAATAGAAAATTAAGATGTCGAATGAATTGGCTTACCAGTACAAATAGCTTGGATGTATGCACTCAAAAGAAAAAAGAAAACAAGAATTGAAATTTTAATTTGACCGTATGAAGAAGTAGCCCTTTGAAATTTTAGTATTAAACATTTGGCGTCATTTAGATTTCCAGAGCAAAATTAATATCTTGTAAATTAGCGGTTGAAATAAAAACATAGCGGCCTGTTTATGGCCACCGTTTTTATTTTTACTTAAAAATACGTATGAAATATATTTATTATTTTGTATAATATATTTGTTGTCACCTTCCTCTTCTTTTTGGTCATTCCCTCATGGCTGAGGATCGTGATAACCTTGAAATTCTGTAATATTTTGAGCAACCAAGACTTCCTACCCCTCTTGATCCCCTGTTTCTATCAGGGCAGAGTGAAGGCTGCCACCAATCAGCTCTACAATAATTGGTACTACACCAGCGCTTACTTTCCCTGGAAGTTACCCAAAACCACCAGTCTCTCCAGGTTATCCAATTCGCACTGAAGAATATAAAAAACTGAAGAATGCGTCTCAAATATATTGTCGAGAGCCGTGCCTTTATCTGTAGTCTCTGAATGATTGGTAAGGGAGCGGAAGGTAATCGATGCCTTTGAAATGTGGTGTTGGCGCCGAATACTTCGTATTTATTGGACAGAGCACACGACAAACCAGTCAATTTGTGATTATTGATCTGAAACTAAACTGATCTGATCTAAACACGCGCGTTAACATAATTTAACTCCCTACTTCAATTATAGTTTGTCAATTTATGGCTACGGCCGTATGTTGTAGCTAAACCACTAGGGAATGACAAAAGAAATGGCGTATTTCAAAAAAACACTACCTTATTCTTAGGTCAATAATTATTATAAAGCAATCATTATTCATAAGATGTTTATCATACTTGAATGGTCAAAAATATAGCTTATAATAAGTATCTTTAGAATTACCTTCAAATGTGTTAATCTTGCCGATTTTTTGAATAATAAAATGCCTAATTCTTGTCAAATTTGGGATCACAGAGATTATCAATATAATTTTTTATCGTGAATATTTTACAAAAATTATCTCGTAATAAATTATACTAATGGTTTCATAAATGCGTTTAAAAACTAATAAACGTAAAAAATCTTAACACCACTGCACAGTTCTGTACCGAAATATGACTATATTCTAAAACATTAGAGCGAGAGGTTTAAAAGAATACTATTTTATGTAACAAAAATACTTTATGCAGTCATCAAATGTTTAAAATAACTATAAAGGATAAAAAGGCTTCAAAATTATATAAATAGATTATCCACAACGTTTAAGGAGTGTCCAGGATCATGGTTTTAAAATACAATAAAAACTCAATTTTGACCTTCGACGAGCATGTCCCCCCTTCCATTTAAATATTAAACTATATTTCATGATATTGTCGTAATAAAAAATAAACGACTTGTCTCTGCTTAAGTATTAAAGAAAAATTATAGAAAAGCTCGAAATTTGTTAATACTTATAGAATTATCAAAATAAATTGCTTGGCGCGGGTTTACACGTCATCCTCGAAGCGCCGCTTCCGGCCGTCTGGAGTCTTTAGAGGCCGCGCAACTTTTGTGACATTATTTTGCGTTACGCCTGTGTGATTTTCATAACGAATCCGCACGGGAAGTCAAGAGGTCAAGACAAAAGCATGCTAAAAAATAATTAAAATAGTAGGTATATCCAGAAAAAAATCTATTGATATATTTTATTACTCAATGGCAGTTTATTGCATACGATTATTTAATTCAAGGAAGTATCCAAGCTGGTCAGTGCCTCAGGGGCGACTCTAAACTAATCAACACCTTGGACTTTCGTGCATGTATCTAAAAACATCACTGCATATTAGTCACTATAATATACATTTATGAACATTAATAAAACGGAAGGTAGAATGGTATCAGATTCTTCTGGCAGTGCATTTGTTCGATTCATTTAGGTGTTGGTATCGTTACTTTCAAATGACATAAACATCGTTACAGTGATTTAGTCGTAGCGGCAATGTCAGAAGACTGTTCTACCTCTACTTAAGGCTGATTTACCGTGACATAAAACTTACAGTAGTATTGTTTAAAAGAGAAGTATAAATAAAAATAATCTAGCCCAATCTAATGACACTTTCAACCAGTATATATCTACTTTTTGTAATATATATTAAAAAGGGCCTTAGCAAACAAGCATGGAATTATTAATTACTCCAAAAAAGTGAATAAGGAGACCTGCGATATGTCTAGAAAAGGATATCAGTAAAAAGGTCATTTTAATAATTTTAGGATACGTTACTGAGACTTAACCAATAAAATGTACCTATCTTCAATTAATATTGTTACCTTCATATCCACATATTTTTATTATTTAATAATTTTAGGGTACGTTACTGAGACTTAACCAATAAAATGTATCTATCTTCAATTAATATTGTTACCTTCATATCAGCATATTTTTCAAATGAAAAACTATAATTAGGTACCTACCCCGTTGCGCTCTAACATTTTTCTTCTTCTTTATTTACTTCTTTATTTACGGATTACATTATGAAATAAATGTCGTCAATTAAAAATATTATTATATTATTCTATATCAGGACGTGGAATTTTCATCCAATGTCGATAGGATGAGGTATGTATAGTATGCTTACCAATGGCTTCTAATTATTTGGTAAGTATAAATACGCAAAAAATAGGAAGTATCTTAATAAAAGTAGTTTATTAAATGTTAGGAATAATTTAAAGATTATCGGAAGACATTACGATAATCGCAACTTTAGACAGCTCGACTTTTTGATTTTTTCGTTGATCAGTAGCAGAGCATAGACAAATCGGACATTGTATAATTATTGTCCTCGGATTTTTTGCTCGCCAATGGAGCGCCGGCATTATGTATTTTAATTAATGATATTATATTATGTCTTTAGATGTTTTTATGAATAAAACAACTAATCAGGGAGTATAATATCCATAAGCAAGTACATTATGAATTACATTAAATTTAAAAAGCCATGATTGAAACGATACCTAGTAGTTGCGATGAATTATATTAATTTATTATTCTATTTTTATATACCCACAAGCAATTTTAAATTATTAAATCAGCAATTGTAATTTATTTTAACAGATTATGATCTTAAGATACTTGTTTAGTTATTAATTACTATAGGTACAATAATACTTTGACAAATTACAATAATTATGTGGAAAACAGTCACTCCGTTATACAATACTTACTTAGGCCATGCCGATTTTGCTTGTAAATGTGATAAGTACATATCTTAGTTGTTAATTAAAAAAATTGGTTGTGACTTGAAATATACAATTTTATTATATCACCAAATTACCTACCCGTATCACAAACTTACATTACCCTATCACACACATACCTTAATATAGGTAAAAAAAAAAATTATTTTATTTGATTAACAATACAATTAAATAATTTTCCACAAACTTGAATATTCACCGTGTAGTTTTGATACCAATCAGTATCATTTATAAATAACAGATATTATAGCCTTTGATCTTCTTATGAAAATGTACATCGGAAAAAAAATATCACCAACATAACTCCCTAATCTTAACACAATGCTTACGGGCCCTTTTAATTAATTTTGTAATTAACGTGTTAATTTGCATTTGAAAACTTAACTGAACACTTAACTTTAAGCTTGCTTACCTACCAGTAATTTTGCATGCAATTTCAATTATTCAAGATACATTATTTTTCAATAGAAATAATTCATAAAACGGTTTTTTTTAATTAGACAATAATAGTTCAATAGATTTTTTCCATAATATTTGGAAACTGTTAATCAATCAATCGTTGATCACTTAGGTATTATATTTTGGGTTTAAAGTCAGTAAAGGGTCAGCCCAGAATTCCGCGGCACACCACACGTAAAACAATTTATACCCAAAAACATGGATCCAGCCCAGAATCTTCGCCCCCCCCCCCCTACCTATTGCTAAGGTTAAAGACAGTGTGATACTTTAAACTTTTGTTTAGCGATTTTTTGTATTTATTAATACATCTTCTTAAATTATGATTAGTTGTCTGGTTAACAATAATTATTTGTCGAGTATTGACAAAACTAATAATAAATATGTATCCCACAATCGTATGTGTTTTTTCTATTAGAGCAAATTTGTAATTTGTGTTCATCTCAATTATCTGCTTAACCCGCCACGCCGCCCCCCTGAGCTTGGGCCCCCAGGCTAAAGCCCCTCACCTTGTGGGGGACATGCACCAAAATTACATTACATACTTATTTGATAATTAATTAAATATACATAACACACGACGAAGAACCAAATGTACATATTCCCATGAATTGTACGAGTATTATCAATAAAAGAACTAATCAATATGATACCTGGGCTTGTTTCAATCAACGTAAACGTTTTTAGCCTAAGTTTGGTAGCCTTGTCAGAAATACGAGGATATTCTTTATTAACCGAAATCCAGAAAATAGCATAAGCGCTTCTATAGAATTTCGGCATTGGTTGCAAAAGGGTTTCGAATCCTATCTTATTGATTGTATGAAAGCAATGATTAAATTTCTTTTGAAGCTAAGTTAAATGTTTTTGAGACGGATCCAAAATTAATTGCTTGTTTTGGTAGTATAGTAGGTCTTTTCGTACATTTGTAGAGATTCTTGTCTTCTCCTAATTTATCAGATCACGACAATATTTTATTTGAATTCTGACATTACATTGTTTTGTTAAGTTCATGCAGGTTCTCAAATGTATTACCAGCCATGTAACCAAATTTGGCTATTAAGTAAGTATTGTACAATATACAAAATTATTTGTGTTTATTTTAACCAAGTGATCCGCGGCACACCGTTTTTTTTTTTTAATCGTTTATTGAATTCCTTGCTTTTTCGTACAAGGGTTATTACTTAAGTATTACATTGTTCATATTTTATTTACATAATTTACAGTTAAGCACAATAATGTAAACATAAAGAAAATATGAAATATAAAGAATATTAAAATATGTGTTAAAGTAAAGAGTTAAAAAAAGTACAGAGATATTACATAAAATATTAAAGTATAAAATATAAATAATAATAAAAATGTGTTAATTAATGATATAAGAAGTACAGAAATTTCTTTCCTTTCTTTCTCAAGTATAGGACAATCGGCCAATATGTGTTTGAATGTCTGAAACACGACTCCATCGCATGGACAGTGATCGTCGGCTCTCAGTTTGAACCTTTTCAGATAGGCTCTTATTGCCCCGTGGCCCATCAGCATTTGTGTGAGTTCATGTTTGAGTGTGATGTTGTGTGTGAAGTATTTTCCTGAGTTTATGACTGGTTTGAATATTTTTGTTGTCGATCCAGTGGTGGATTCAGTGTATCTTTTGTTCCATAGATATGTGGTGTCGTCTTCTAGTTTCCTCTTTGCGAACGTGACAGGGAATTTTGTGTAAGTGGTGGGTCTTTTGTCTGTGGTGGCTTGTTTTGCGTATTTGTCTGCCTCTTCGTTTTCGGCTATGCCAATGTGACTCCTTATCTAGATGAACCTGGGGGTGATGTTTATGTTTCTCGGGTGTGAGCATAATGTCAGGGTGGCTCTTACGAGTGGGTGTGTGGCTGAAGGGTTTTGGAGAGCTACAAGGCTGGATTGGCTGTCAGAGTATATGATCACCTCGGTGGGGTGGTGTTTGCTGGAATTAACCAGTATCCAATCGAGGGATTCTCTGATGGCTAGCATTTCTGCCTGAAAAACAGAGAAGTAGTTTTGAAGCCTTAGCTTTCGTTTTGTAATAAATGCTCCACCTTTGTAAACGACAAAGGCTACCCCTACTTTTTCATTGATGCGGCTGCCATCTGTGTAGATCTCCAAACCCATTGCGTTGTGTTCAGTGAGTGCAATGTGGCCGGTGGTTTGTGTGTGTTCTATGTTTTCAAGGTGTCTGGTGCCTGAGTGAGGTAATTCTATGTAGTGTATTTTGTTTTTATATGTTCTGTCGGTTGGAAGGTGTTTGGGTAAAGTATGTTGCGTTTTTATGCGGTATAGTTCGGCGAGTTGTTGTATTTTTAGGTCTAGAGGTGTGGTGTTTGCCAGTACTTGGGCAGATGTGAGTGATATGGTCCTATACCCTTTGCAGATCGAAATTGCAAAGAGACGTTGAGTTGTGTTTAGTTTTTTTTGTATGGATTTTTTGTGTGTGGCGTTGCTCCAGATGGATGCTGCGTAAGTGATTGTAGGCTCGATTGCTCCCAAGTATATGATTCTAAGGACCTCTGGGGAGGCTTCCCACGTTGCTCTTGCAGCCCTCATGAATCGCTTGCCAATTTGTGTAGCTTTTTTACATGTGTATTCGGTGTATTTTGACCAGTTAATGTGTCTGTCTAGAACTACTCCCAGTATTTTGAATGAGTCAACAAGATCTTTCTTTTGTCCTTTCCATGTAATGTTCGATGGTTGTGTGATGCGTTTGGACATGAACATAATGTGTGTTTTTGTGTCAGAAAATGTAAGTTTAGTATTATTTCCCCATTCAAGTGTCTTTTTTAGTATGTCGTTGGTTGTTATTTCAAATGTTTGTATGTCATCAGCAGCGATCATGATTAGTACGTCGTCTGCGAATGCTTGTATGTGTGCGTTGTTTGGAATGTTTATTGTGAAAACTTTATGGCAATGTTCCAGAGGGTTGGTCCACAGGTTGTGCCTTGTATGCAGCCTGCTGTCTGTTTCCTAACTACCTCCTCTCCTGCGTATTTGAGCGTGACTTGTCTGTCTTGTAAGTAGCTTTGTACGAGTTTGTAAATGTTGAGTGATGTGGATTTTTGTGCAAGAGAGTGTTTGATGTGGGGCCACCAAGCGTTGTCAAACGCTCCTTGGATGTCTAAGGAGATGGCCACGATTAATTTTTTTGAATTTAGGTGACCTTTGATTGTGTTGATGGCCATGTGTAGCGCGTTTTCTGTCGATATCTGTGGTGTGAAGCCGTATTGATGTTCGCTGATTTCTTTGTTTTGTGTAAGGTGCCAAGAAGTTCGTTGTATGAGTAGTTTTTCTAAAACGTTTCCAAATACTGGTAGTAGTCCTATTGGTCTATAGCTGTTTGTGTCTTTAGTTTCTTTTGCAGGTTTTGGTATTGGCTTTA
This sequence comes from Rhyacophila brunnea, assembly GCF_057557595.1. Classification (NCBI taxonomy): domain Eukaryota; kingdom Metazoa; phylum Arthropoda; class Insecta; order Trichoptera; family Rhyacophilidae; genus Rhyacophila; species Rhyacophila brunnea. Next base: position 2,079,428 of record NW_028233361.1, read on the forward strand.
TGATGGCGTGTTTCCAAGTGGTTGGAAAGTGAGAGATGTTGAGGCGTTGGTTATATAGTGCGTGAATTTCTTCTGGGAACGTGTTAATGAAGTGTGTACAAATGTCTGCTATCAAGTGATCGTATCCTGGTGCATTTTTCGAGCTCATGTTGTGAACGATTGTTTTGTTTCGTGAACTGTAAATTGAGGGTCGTCTTCAGTGTTAGGAAGGTTGTGTTCAGAAGAATTTCTAGTCATGCTCTGTGTTTGTGTGACAGAATTGGGATCGTTATAGGGTAAAAACTTTTTTTTGAGGGCTTCAGCTGAGTCACGTGCTATGATGTGTAGGTGTCCGTTTGTCCTGAGAGTAGTAGGTGGGTCTCTTGGGTTGGTGATTTTAATGGTTTTGTGTAGTGATGACCATGCTGTTTGTGAAGTTTGGTTGCCGTAGAAAGTTTTTATGCTTTTGATCTTTGCTTCGTCAATGAATCTTTTGTATTTGTCTCTTTGTGTGATGTACGTGTTGAGTTTTTCCAGACGTGTGATGTGGCTGGCATTTTGTAGTTTTCGCTTAGCTGTTAGCGTTGCTCGTTTGATCTCTGTCAGTTGGTTGGTCCACCAGATTGGTCTTTTTCTTGGTGAGTGTTGTGTTCTTTGAGGGAGTGTTTGGTTTAATGCGTTTTTAATGGCAGCTGTCATGTTGTCTGTGATAATGTCTAGTTTGTGTGGGTGATTAGTGGAGTGAATTGAGTGTTAGTGAAAGTTAATGTATAGTTCTGTCACACCTGTAGAATTAGTTAACCGGTAAAGTTAATGTTTAGTTTCTTTCAAACGGCACACAGGTTGCGGAGCACTGGTCTAAGTCACAATATCATACTGTCGACATGGCAATCAAATAAGTGGGCAATTAATTATGAAAGCTTTAGTAAAAAGTAAATTATAAAAACTTTTGTCATACCTATAAATCTTATAAATTAACTAAATGGCTACCTATTAATTCATGAAGCATTATTTATATTTTGTACATTAAAAATTCCGATTTGTTAAATTTGTGTTGTTGTAGACGACGATAGGTTAGAATTTCATAACAAGTTGACGTTTCAATAAATGTGTTTCTGTTTTAGAGACGAATATGTTATTGAATTAATTTTAAGTACTGGCAACACTAATTAGTCGTCAGAAAAGCGTTTCCGTAGACATTAACCAAACGGTCCCAAATCAAACCGTTCCATTTGATTTGTTCAATTCAGGTTGAATGATACGAACCTAAAGTTGTCTACTAGTCTAACTCTTATAATATAATAATGGATATATATTTATCTACTGACTGACATGCGTAATTTAAATAATGATTACCTTTTTAGTTTTACAACCGATTTCTTAATATTATTACTTGCTTAAATATTATTTTTACCCTCTACATTGAAACTGGTGTCCATAAATACTTACCAATGATTAAAAATTCTTACAGTTGAAATTAATAATTAATCGTAATAATTTTCCTCTAATTAGCCTCATTTATTGTCATGTGATATTAATTTCAATATGGTAAGTTGTTATTTTTACCTCCAAATGCCTATCGCAATATTTGAAGTATTTTATGCATAGTGGCATGATTTTAGTTGAAATAGTTTTTTTCGTTTTGGATTTTTTCATTTTTTATATATTAATAATTTAGTTACTAGAACCCCCTTAGCAACCAATAATAGTGTTTTACTTTTTACGATTTTTTTTCCGAAATAACTCTCCATACAAAACAGAATTAACTGAAAATGAATTCAATTCTGCTTAAAGATGGCTAAAAGTATTAAAATAATGCATTGTCGTCGTGTTCTGATATAGGTATTCTAAAAGTTTCAAATGTCTAGCTAGTCGGGAAGTTAGTTAAAAATCTTCAATCGTCCAATACAAATCTTGGACAAACACTTGGATAACAGCATTAGTTAAATACCGGTGTATGGAATCTCTGATTTAAAAACCATAGCTGTCACTCGGTAACCTTATAAAACTACTAATATCTTGCAGTTATTATTATTTTATGACTCGATATTAATATAAATAATCATATAATTAATGATATAAAATGGTCATAGTAAATGGTCATTAATAATTATTGATATACCTACACGCAAAATGCTTTTTTATTATTTTCTTCAGTTATGCGATGTCTAATCGTAATCATTATTGCAATAATAATAAAATTGACATATTGCCTACATACGAATAAACGTAAAGATTTCATTCACTGACTTCTATATTATTTAGAACAGTGCTTCTCAAACTTTATAACTTTATACCACGGCTCCCGAAATCAGAAAAAATCCAAGACCCCCCCCCCCTCCCCAATTTGAAGTCTCTAATGCATGGTGGCATAATTTTAGTTGAAATAGTTTTTTTTCGTTTTCGATTTTTTCGGTTAGGTACATGTTCAAATACGCGAGTTAACATGACTTACTCCCTACTTCGGTTATTGTTTGTCAATTTATGGCTACGGCCGTATGTTGTAGCTTAACCACTGGGAAATGCCAATAGAAATGGCGTTTTTCAAAAAAATACTACCTTATTCTTATGTAAATAATTATTATAAAACAATCATTATCCGCAGGATGTTTTATCACATTTGAATAATTAAAAATATAGATTATAAACAGTATCTTTAGAATTATTTTCAAATGTGTTAATCGTACCCATTTTTTGAATATTACAATGCCTAATTCTTGTCAAATATGGGATCACAGAGATTATAAATACAATTTTGTTTCGTAAATATTTCACTATATAATGTTAACATCTCTTTTACTAATGGTTTCATAAATGCGTTTAACAATTAATATATGTAAAAAATCTTAACACCACTGCACATGGATGTACTGAAATGTGACTATATTCTAAAACATTAGATAGGTTTAAAAGATTACTATTTTATATAATAAAAATACTTTATGCAGTCACCAAATGCTTAAAATAAATATAAAGGATAATAAGGCTTCAAAATTATATTAATAGATTATCTACAACGTTTAAGGAATGTCTAGGCTTATGCTCTAACAATACCATAAAACTCCATTTTGGCCTTTGTGGCGCATGTGGGCCCTTAACATGTATGCATTAAGATATTTTTAAGTAGTGTCGACTTAATCATAGTTATGGGATATTAATATAAAAGTAGGTGACATGTGTTTAGTGATCTAAAAAATATTATGAGGTACTTAGGTCAGATATTATTAAAATATTACCTGACCCTGAAATACCTGATAAGTACATAGATTTATAATATAAAGATTGTTATGTATCGTTTGATCAGCACGTTGATATAAAAGAAGTCTAAATAGTTCAATTTGACATTCAAATTTTACAAGAAATGAAAATATAATTAATATTAAATTCTAAAGGTTTTTAAAAAGGTTTGTCGATAGCTATTTCGGTTGTAACACCATTATCAAGACTATCTAGTCCGAACTATCTATAGTCTATTACAACCGAAATAGCTATGGACGAATCTTTTTTAAAACCTGTAGAATTTAATATTAATTATATTTAATTCCTTGTAAAATGGAATTCTACCAAGGAAATGCTAACTCAATTAATATATTCAAATTTTACTTTTAAATGTTATTTACAAGGAACTCAGAAATTATTTGTTCTGTGGTTATTTAATTATTTCGTACAGTAATTTTGGTCTCATAAAAAAGTAGGTATCTTTAGTTCTTTATACTGTGATTTTTGATAACTTGATTAATGCTGCAGTGCAAATCTAGTCATTTTTTGTTTATTTTCTTTATTTATAATACGTTTTCATTTATTTTATTTTATTAGATAACTGGAAACATTGATACCCTATAAAAGTCACCATATTGAAACTATGTATTAATTTGTAACTCCCGAAAAAAATGAAATATGAGATGCGTTTAAAATTCCATTTATTAATAATTTAACGATAGCAGAAAAATTTAATAAGCATGGTGACTTTGATTGGGTACATTTTATTTTTATTACGATAAGAACCTATTCGTTAAAATTTCAATGCAATGTTATTATTCGGTTGGCTTTAATTATGTAATATTTACGTTTTTATCAGTCTATTCCCACTATATAGTCCATTTTCAAATCATCGTAAAAATAAAATCAACACTGATCAAAGTAGTACCCCACTTTATGGTACGCAGCGTTTAATATGATTGTGTTTTTCTCACACTGTTGCCTTGGCATAAGAATTGTATTTATAATATTAAAGTGATTAATAACTATAAATGAGGTATATTTATGGTAAATGGACAGTTGGATAAAATTAAATTTCACACATCAGTTTTATTTATCAAAAGCTATTTCGGTTATCATACCAGCATTAAAAGTATTAACATTCATACTTTCAACTAAATAACTTCTTTTAGAAATTTAATATAGTTTTTTTCACCACGTTTGATTCTAAGAATATCATAACATGGCCCCCCACAGAGTGGATGTTGTATTAACAGATTTTCGTATGTACGAGAAGTTAGCCACTTGCTCAACCTATTATTATACATGTGAATTTGCCAGACCCGTGATTTGAATCTGGCACCCACGACATTAGAAACCTTACGCAAAAACGCTCGGCCATCGTAGGCGCTAAAATTTTTACTTCAGCTGAGGCGTGGTATAAAAAGATCGTGACTACGCGACGCGTAGATTGCGCAAACGACGCGTGTGGCACAAAACATAATATGCCATAAAAATTTAACATGCGTCCATTTAATGTTATGTTTATTGTCATATTAGTAATAATAATAGTAATATATTCATTGATATGTTTTCTTTTTCGAGTATATGCGTGACGTTTTTTAGTCATCTTTAAACGATTTAAGAATATATTCCTCCGACGCCATCACAAAACAAATTGACGTGCTCAGATCTCGACTACCTCTCTCGACTTTCAACGAGTGCGAAATTTCGTTCCACCTATTGAAAATTATTTGCCGTTTCACTTATGTATGCTCTTAAAGAAAAACATTACACGCGATGAGTGTACAACCGCTGGACAAAAATGTCGTCATACAGTAGTGGGTAGGTACCAAAGGGACACTAAACGCCTACACAGAGACTTTAACCCCCGTTAGATAGACTAATTTAAAAAGTGGTGATACACAAGGACCGCATCACGGTATGGTGGCTATGAGTGGCTGAGGCACCACTCAGAATCTCTTCTGTGGTCTGCATAAATAAAATAATTGCAGTGCTAAAAAAAATAATGGCCGGCTGGTAATTTTTAATTTATATTTTTAATAGAGTTTATTTATGATAAAATCTGATAACATTGTACCTACTATTCCTGATATAAATATTTCAAATAAATGAATTAATATGTATCACATAATTCTATGTAAAACGAACAAAAAAATAATGAAAAGTGATTGCCTTCTGGGTATATTATGAATATAAAGTAGATCAAATCGATTAAATCAGCCATCGGGGTCGCCAGTCGCCACAAAAGCCAATTTTGTTGCATGTAGAAAATTTTCGTCGTCATACTGTCAATGTGAAGATGTCTTTACTTTAACTGTTCGGCAGTTTTGTATTTGTTTTTGTTATTTATTTCTTCCGACTATGTCAGATCCTAATAATATCATATGGGCCTCCACAGAGTGGAGATTTATATTAACAGATTATTGTTATGAATTACAATTTTCATTTTTTGTTATAATTAATGTGCTTCTCTCTCCCAACGATCCTCTTAAATTAAACTCTCGTTAATTAAGTCAAAGCACATTTGGTGACCTCAGACTTAGGTATGCTCCTGAGACATACCAAGTCATAAAAATACTGATGCTTCATATGAAACATAGGGTCCCGTAATATGCCCGAGAAATGGATCCGAGAATGTACAAAGTAGGTACATTTTGGCAGTGACGTCCCTAGACAGAATGCCGCTCCTAGACAGCGCCAATATTCCACCCAGTTTTTTTTATATAAGTACTTAGTATATTTTATAATCCTTTCATGACTCCATTATAATAAGAAATGTGGGTACAGTTCGGTTGAGGAATACAGCGGAAAACACATTTTGAAAATACCCGATATACTGGATTATTTATTCAGTATATCGGCTATTTTCAAAATGTGTTTTTCGCTGTATTCTTCATAACCGAACTGTACCGAAATGTGTTGTATGGAAACACTATTAACAAAATATATACTTACCACTGAATATACCAAATAAATTTATGAATATTTTTAATTAATAAGTTAATAAGTCAGATTGTAATTATTCACAAAACTGCACGTGTCGTTTAAGGTCACCAAGGAAGTCGAAGGTCAACGGAAGTAAACTATACATCGCGAACCCGAGAAAAAATTAAGTCCTGTTAAACATTAGTCCTGTTAAAATTAGTCCTGCTAAACATTAAAGGGTTAATTAATATCTACATTTTGTTTTCAACCATTGAGCTGATTTTTTTAATGGAAGAATATTTTCGAGATTATTAAATTTAGTTACCTAGCTATTTCTAAATATACTAAATGAATATCCTCCTTTTGCGGCCCTTCCCTCATGGAACGTCAATGATTTTTGGTGATATCAATGATGTTAATAATAATAAAACAGGGTGAAAATGAATATTTTCAGATTTCATATTCAATTTAAATCATATGCTGGATGACTAAAAAGCTACATTCGCTTGCCAAAATTTGTGTTTGCAAAAGCAGTAAATTTCGCAAATTGAGATTCGATATTGGCTCGCTCGAATTTGAATTTGCGCGCGAACACGCACATACTCCCCCCACCCCGCCGCTCCCCTCGTTTATAAATTTAATGGAATATTGTGAAATATGTTGCGATGAACAGTTAAAAGAGAAATTCCATAAGGTTGGTTTGAAAGAGTTTTATATAACATATTTTGACAAGGGGAAATATTCTGCATTTTACAAACATGCTGTAATGATGACTTTGCTATTTGGAAACACGTCTTACACGTGTGGACAGCTTTGTAGTCGGATGAAGCATATCAAATCCCGAGTGAGAACACGAATCACTGATGTGCATTTGGAAAACTGTTTGTGTGTAGGAGCAACCTCACTCGATATCGATATTGATGCACTTAATTTTGCCACACAAAATCAAACTTCTCACTAAAATTTATTATTTTTACCACGTTTTTATTAGCTCGTATTATTGTTTGTTTGGTACAGATTTTTTCTTGTGTGTCCACTATACATTTCTTATTGTTTGTCCAAGATTTGTATTGGACGATTGAAGATTTTTAACTAGCTTACCGACTAGCTAGACATTTGAAACATTTAGAATATATGAGAACACGACGACAATGCATTCTTTTAATACTTTTAGCCATTTATAAGCAGAATTGATTTCATTTTCATTTAATTGTGTTTTGTATGGAAATTTATTATTGTTGGTTGCTAAGAGGGTCCTAGCAAATAAATTATTAATATATACGTGCGTTACTATGGAAATCAATATGAAATGTCAAAATGACATTTCAGTATTCTCTATTTATTCAGTATTTCTCTCAAGTACAATAAAAAGTTTTTATTAATACATAGAATTGTCAAGTTTATATGATTCAACAGAAAATTTTAAAACGTAATATATAAAAAGTTCTTTTTATTTTTTAATTATATATTATTTTGTTTATTTTCTATTATTTAAAAAAAGTCTAATCTATTTAATATGTTTGATTCTCATTTTTGTTTTATTTTATTAATATATATATGTAGTATATATTTCTTTTTTGTTTTATATAATAAAAAATCGGTTGTGCGGCCCGGTAGGAAATCTCATTTTTACAATCTGGCCCGGCTGCTGAAAAAGTCGGCCACCCATAGTTTAGGCAGAGCTTAATGAATATTAAAAAAATTAACCAACCAACGAATAAAAAAATATCAATGAGTAAAAGTGTGCACAATTTTGTAGTACCGCCCAAAATATACCAACAATATTATGGTTTGGTTGGGGCAGGGTTTAATTGATTTTTAAAAAATAACCATTGAAGTTAAATTCCCTCTACCAAACTCGCCCCGTACCACCCTCGGTCTTAATCGAGAGTATCACGGGACCCGTCAATTGGTGATGTGAAGCATCTAAGAATTGGCCTGGGAGTGTCCTGGAAGAAGATGCCCAAAACTTAGGTTGCTACGCTCAAAGTGAGCTCTGACTGAGTTTACTCTAATGCAAAGTGCCAGGGAGAGAAAAGCACATGGAAGTTACTTAAAATAAAATGAAGCTACTTGTTTATTAAATCAAAGAACGAAGCTAATCATACAGGCAGCAAAATTTATGTGAAGAGATCTTCACGCCTGTAGTAAGACGCCGCAATTTTTTTGAAAGCAAGAAGCAACCAGGTCGGACGGGCCGATGGGTCCAACAGCTGGTTGGACCAACCTGAGCATTTCCTCCCGTTCTGAGCACATACTCAGACACTCCCATATGATGTGGTTGGCATCCTGTATTTCTCCTCCGCATGGACATATCGGACGGCTTGCAAGTCCAAGCTCGAAGAGCTTGCCAGCGAATCCACCATGACCAGTCACAAATTGACTGGTGTAATGGTCTGGAGTCAGATATTTGGTTATATCCATTCGCCACTGTATGTCTGGAAAAAACGTATATGTGTGCCGGCCCTTGGTCGATTCGTCCCACTTTCGCTGCCAGGTCTTAATGGCCGCATCGAGCGACATGAGTCTAATTCTGCGCTCCAATAATACCACTCCTTCGCCATTTAGCCGTGGGGGGAGGGGGGGGGGGACGAGGTGAAAATCACTAACGTCAGCCTCCTCGCCCTTGAGGAGCAATATTGAAGCGCCGCTGACCTGAATGTGCAGGTCAAGTGGAAGAATGCCGGCCAGGACAGGGAGCGCGTCAGTTTAGGTTCGGTTAGGTACATGTTCAAACACCCGCGTTAACATCATTTTACTCCCTACTTCAATTACAGTTTGTCAATTTATGGCTACGGCCGTATGTTGTAGCTTAACCACTAGGGAATGCCAAAAGAAATGGCGTATTTAAAAAAAACACTACCTTATTCTTAGGTCAATAATTATTATAAAGCAATCATTATTCGTAGGATGTTTATCACACTTGAATGGTCAAAGACATAGCTTATAATTAGTTTCTTTAAAATTATCTTCAAATGTGTTAATCTTGCCCATTTTTTGAATAATAAAATGCCTAATTCTTGTCAAATTCGGGATCACAGAGATTATCAATAAAATTTTTTATCGTAAATATTTCACTATAATAATGTCGATATAAATAAAATTATACTACCTATTGGTTTTATAAATGCGTTTAAAAATTAATAAATGTAAAAAATCTTAACACCACTGCACATGCATGTTCTGAAATATGACTATATTCTTAAACATTAGAGCGAGAGGTTTAAAAGAATACTATTTTATGTAATAAAAATACTTTATGCAGTCATCAAATGTTTAAAATAAATATAAAAGATAATAAGGCTTCAAAATTAAATAAATAGATTATCTACAACGTTTAAGATATGTCCAGGATCATGCTTTGAAAATAGAACAAAAGCTCCATTATGACCTACGATGAGCATGTCCCCCTTTAAATAAAAACTTAAACCAGATTAGTCGTAATATGTGGCATACTACGAGTATCATTACTATCTAATCTGCATAGCCTTCAGCTTGCACCGAATAATTTAGTTTTAAAAATATTTTCCCTTGTGATTTTAGCATAATTTTTGTAAATATATTTTTCTGATTGAAATATATAATCAACATAATATTATGTACGTAGAGTAAAAACAAAACAATGATTTCGGTTCGTGGATTTTATGCGTAAGAATACGTATACCGTCATCAGCACTACGAGTACATCGACTAGCAGATAATTCGTAGCACTAGTTCGGGTAAACATCCGCACGCACACCATTGACCATTGTTGTTTTGTTTTTACTGTACCTTAGCGATGGTGCCCATAGAACGCGTCGAGCGGGCGAAGTCCGCGTATGCAGCGTTTATTCATAACCATAATCACACGTCTCGTGCCGCGCATTACCCTTCACCTATGTAATAAGCGGCCCAAGCAGCACAAAATAATTATTATTACAGCGCCTCTCATAACAAAGCAATAAAAATATTATATTATTTCGGGGCTTGTAATTAATATTAACGACGACATTTTTCAACCAGCGATAAACTTGACACGCAATAAAATTAAACAATGATTCTCTGTTATTAAATAATTGCTTTTCGCCCGTCGATCAACGACGCCTCGAGCAGCGTAATTTTGGTAGCCGTGTTCAATGAATGGACTCCATTGTATTTTCTTTCATTCGTATCGCCGATAAGCGGTGATTCGCGAAAAAACGATGATTCATGCGGCGGGCGCGTATAATGCGTCGTGAAATCCAGTGGGCGCTGGCGTATTTGATTACGTTGTATTTTCGTTGATTTACGCGCCACTTGTAGAAATTTTGCGCGAGCGCCGCACTCGCTGCGTCAATGGGCTTTATGCCTTAATGATATTATATTCATTAAAATATATTATTTATTTTTTTATATCTAATCACGAACATAATAAATATAACAGTTGCATTGTCATTATTTATTAAATTTTATTACGTTTAAGTTACTAGAGAGTTATATAAATTATATAAGAAATAGTTAGGTACTGACAGAATGCATTAAGTCAACAGTCACACTAAAATTACATTTTTTTTTTAATACACATAGGTATAACTTATCGACATCGAATCGTATGTTTTGTATGCCAAAAAGGTTATTCTTTATATAATTAACTATTTTTTTTATTAAAACGAATAATTCACAAGATATAAGAATATATCATTTTGATTATTGAACATTATATAATTTAGAAAAACACTTTCTGAGAGAGTATATTATAACCAATAGAAAAAATCTTTTTTCGAAAAAAGTAAGCCACCCGGCCGGAAATCGAACCCTGCACCTCCTACGGGTAAACGCCAGCGTTCAATAATCAGAATGATATATTCTTAAATCTTGTGAATTATTCGTTTGAATAAAAAAAATAGTTAATTATAAATTATTAGCAAGTGCAAGTAGTTACTTCTAAAAAATATTGGAGAAATTCCACGACGTCGGTTAGTAATCTATAGTAATAGTAAAATAGTTACCTACTTTGATTTAAGAAACAAAAACCGATTGCCAAAGTAGCTTGATTTCGAAGAACGCTAATAAGTTGGTATTCAAATGACCAATAGTTTAAATTTGTCGCTTTTAGTATGTCACACCGTAGCATATTGGATAAAATGCGCCGGTTGGGGCGTTTACCGGTAGGAGATGCAGGGTTCGATTCCCGGCCGGGTGGCTTACTTTTTTCAAAAAAGATTTTTTCTATTGGTTATAATAATATACTCTCTCAGAAAGTGTTTTTCTAAATTATATAATGTTATTCTTTATAATGTAGAAAACATATTTTTAAATCATAAAAAAAAATCTACGTGCTAGAGCTCTTTGAAAAAAAAATTAAGTCCTTTTTGCGATTATCTGAGAACTTGTTATAATATTACTTAATGACTTACTGCTTTCTGTCTGTAAACCCTCCTCGAGTTTCGTATTAGACCTTTTTCAGATGGCGTGTGTCTCACCGCGTTTTACGCGCGAGTACGAAATGTGTGCTGCCTCCATATAACGCGCATAAGCGTCAGTTTACTATACTAGATAGTATTAAACATAATTAAATAATTGCTTCAACTATTGGCAATTTTATTATTGTCGCCTATAGTAGGTACCTCGACTCGTAACCGACCCGTAAAACGCGCGTACTCGAGAATCTAGCGAGTGCTTGCGCTTTTCACGCAATTAACTCATTCGCTGCTGACTATATAATGATTTTTTAATTAGCACCTTTAAAATGCACGTTAATTACATCGATCGGCCGCTTGGTCATTACGCGCATGTGCGTCTTCAGCGTCCAAAGTATTAATGACACTACGCGAATACATGTGGATGACTCAATGAGGTCACATGTACCTGACTGGACTGAATTTGAGTTTTTACACGTAAGTCAAACTGCGCCATCTGGAAAAGGCCTTAAATATTAACGAAGAATATGTACATTAATTATTTTCAATTATGAAAAGCAATTTTTGATTTGTCTACAAAGACAACTGCGATAATATCGATACCTCCTCGCGTCAGCGCTGCCCTCCGTTCAGGATCAGTCTGTTTCAACCCCTAATTATTGATCACTCCCACTTGGGATGAGGGTGTAGAAGGTGAAAATGGCAGTATATATTGTAATAATGTATTATCGAGGGTGTGCGTGTAGCTCAATCGGATATAAATGGTATACGTTATATTTTCAATGTTTATTCGAATAAAGGATTTTATTTACCCCCGACACTAGAGTTATTTTTACAAATACCTTTATAGAATAACACGATGATATAAATCGATACCATAGGCATAGTACAATAGGTGAACAACTAAAAATTTAAAGCTTTTGAGTTAAGAATGCCATTCGATGTAGAAAGGTCTTCTCTTTATAATTCAGTAAAAAAATAGTCAAAAATTTTATTAATGTGTCATAAAATCAAATAACCCTTTGGGAAATTAATCAGTAATTTCGTTATATAATCAAATTTATTAGTTAATTCCTTATTAAAGTGTATAATTTCATTGTGGATTGATGAATATGACTAAATTAAATATAAAAAACATACCCTTTCATCGAAATCAAGACTTTAAAATTAAAATAAGAATTTCTGCAAAAAATTCAAACGCCATTATTTTGGAGCAAGGTTTTTTGAGTTGTTCCCTTATTAAACTATGGTATCGAAATGTATTATTGGTAAAAGGTGGATTGATGAGATTTAAATGACGCATGGTAAAGGTATATTACAATTTCACTCCTCCGCGGAGCATAATATGTATCTCAAGAGGGTAGAAGTTGCATTAACGGACGTTATTTACAAGGCGAAGTTTAATTGATAAACGTCCAACCCTTCAATAAGTCCTTATCAATGATTAGAAAAAACAATAAAACATTAAACGCGTGTTACATAGATAAAATTTTAGTCTCATTATTACAAAAAGTTAAATTATCATTTACATTTTCACATAGAGATGTGAAAGCGAATCTAAAGACGGTGTGACGTGGCATACGGCTACCCAAAATGCAGGGACTGTTAACTAAATTTTTTATGGAACAATATTTATATTTTTATTTAGTTATTACATTAGTTTATGTACCAGCTGTCTATTACAGTGTTGCCTAATTTTTGTCACCGAATAATTAATAGTACGCAGTCCCAAAAAATAGTATTTTGTCAAAAATTATAGTACACATTGTCTTCGGTTGAAAATGTATAGATTTTTATTTGTCACAAAAACGTAATGAGAAATTTGAGAGCTATATTTTTTATCTCTTCCGGTCAAAAAAATATTACCAGCGAATCTGAGAAAATTTATTATGTTTCGAGGACTTTTTTTACCTCCCAAACAACTTTTGTTTTCTCGGCTCTATAAATTTTCCTCTATTACAAAATTAGACTTCTTCGCACCAAATTATGGTACGGAAATACCGAAATTATGATGGTCACTATGATTTTTTTAAGAAAAAAATCCTTTTTTCGATATTCAAAATTATAGTATTTTGGGTGTACTCTTAGTACTTTTTTATATCGTACATTCATAGTAAGCGGATCAAAGCCTTGATATGAAGCTAATCTACAATTCTGCAAATTTCGTAAAAGCGGCGACGCTTTCGAATTCAAAAGTCTCGTTAATAAATAAACATCAGATGCAGATTCATGAAAATCCAATAAATATAATATTATATTTTTAACAACTCAATTCACATGATTGTGCTGGAATCGATTTATGCATAATAATAATATGGTAGGTAGGTATACTATCACGATAACCATTTACTTTTATTTGTTTATATTGTAATAATTATATTTATTCAATAGCGTTTATTCGGCATTCGGATTATCCGGCCATAATGTAATATTAATCGAAAAATAAAAGAAATAATATGAGAGTATGTAATAGCGAGTTCAACATATTGGGACTACTAGGGATATCTAGCGACAAAATGTGAAAATTTATCGTTTATTTGACAGTTAAGATGTGTATAAATTACGTATTTTTCAAAACATTTATACCCATCAAAAATCATTAGATACCTAAAACTTTTTTTATTTAAAAAAAAAACCTATATTTATTAATATTCGATTAAAAGCCATAGATTTTTTCCTTTAAATAATTAATAATTCTAATCTAGTTATTTGGACAAAGTGCAGTCATGACAACAATAATGCGCGAACGTTTTAGGCTCTGCGATACGGGCCTACCTTATTTCATATAATTCGACAGACTGGCAAAGGTTGCGTGGCGTAAAGTCCATATGAAAAAAAATCGGTGTGTGTACTTATGTACGCGCGTTAGAAGTTATAGGTACTTCTTTGGCGTAGGTAACAAAACAAAAGAACGCAAGTAGAAAATACGATTAAAGATATTTAATACAATCAACAAAGTTTTGATTAAAAAGCATAATCAAATGAAAATGATATTTATTTGTAGACAGTTATTGTTGTTGTATCGTTAAATAAAATTTTTAAAGCGCCGCTGGTTTATTTCTATACACTCTAACTTGTATTACTAAATTATATATTTATTTCTCATAATGTTTTTATTATTTTTAAAGTAACAACAACTGTCACATCATTTTTGTATTACCTACATCTATTTTGTTTCTAACTCTAAGGCCTTGTACTGACGAGGCCTTTAAATATTAGTATTTGTCGGAAAATGATGTGAGTAAATAATTCATGTGTTTATTATTATTGCATAAGTAACCTCACCAATGGTGGTTGGTGTACCTATTGGTAAAACGCCATGGATATGGGTTTAACTTAGTGTTAGGCAGTTTTATGTAAATTGTAGGTAGGTATTACGTTACGCCGTAGCACGGTTCACCGTGAGCTGTTATACGGAAAGAGATGTCCTTATAGCATTGAGATTTAAAAAAAACACGCCTTGTTCATTGAGTATTAGACAGTAATCTACGAATTGTATAAGACTCAAGAAGTTTCAAATATCCGATAATAACGCTTTAAATATTATCAGCCATTTGACTGACATACCTACTTACGATCAGCTACCAGAATTTCATATAAACTATACGATATATATTTATTTTTAATTTACTTACCGACCAACGTTCTTATGTTTTTCCATCGTGTTCCGGTAGTTTTTATCGTGTCCGAAAACGTGTACGTATGCAGTTCGCCGTATCACACTTCACCGTGAAATGTTATATTGGAAATATATGACTGTATATTATTAAAGAACATCCACCCTCTTTGGGTCGTATAGTAGTGACATAAAATTCATATCTAAAACACGGTTCTTGTCGGTTTACATTTTACAGGAAGCCTTCAGCAAATAATTTTTCCAATATACTGGATTATTTGGTAGGATATGTTAGGTTAGGTTTTCATTCTTGAATAATTCATGAATTTTGCCAAAATCAGCTATGAAAACTAAATTAACGTTCATATTGAATCTAATAAAATTTGACACCGTATAATATACTGTCATTTCTTTCCGAAAGAAAACTCACGGCGAACTATGCCAAGGTGAATTGTTGTACGTACAATTTACATGTAACCGGTTTTTATTACGTATTTTGCAAGTGTTTTATAAATACATGAATTTGGTGGAGGACGGTTGTGCAGTCGGTAATACACACAAACTCAAATTTATATATTTTAGATATAATGAACATGACAACTTATAAATTCAGAATGAATAATAAAATTACATGGAAGCAGACAGAGTGAACTAGGTTGATAGACCCTACCTTAAGAACTCATACAACAACGTCCACCTGAATTCACCCACACATAAGTGGCATATATCAATATCCCAAGCAATCTGATTAAACATAGTTTTCGCCCTCCCAATTGGCAGGTTAGTTCTGCACCTTGGGAGAACAAACAACGGATACCCTGGATTTCTAAAATAATGGTCAGAGACACGCAAGCAACAATGGCAGAGTTTTCATTTGACATGGACATAAATAATCAATAGCACCAAGTTAAGTAATTAGTAATTAAAATGCGACCGATTTTTTTTTGTTATAAGCATCATACAGCATTGGGCAGACAAAAAATTCAATAACGGTGTTACTTCTAAATAGCATAAAAATCATCTCATATCTACGAAATATACTATTAAAATTGTAGTATTATTCTTTTTCTTCCTTTATTTGCCGCTCATGAGCAGTACATGGTCTATCTACCCCTATTTAAACTCATTACTTTGTACTTAAAAATAATGCATTATTTAACATGCCCGACTGTAATAAAATTACATAGCCTTCCACGGAGTGGAGGCTTGTATTAACAGATTTTTATTTTCTACTAGATATTATTTACATTAAATTTATTGAAACACTTAAGTTTAGCACTATGACGCAAAAGTTGTATGAAAAAACAACTGTCAAATGTATGTTTTCTTTTAATTATTTATAAATACTTAAGCATCAGCCCCTTTAACATATAAATAAACAGCATGTTAGTGTTGTTATAATCAAAATATTAATGAAAAAACATATTGATATTATTTCAAACCATTTGTCACCAACAGCTAAAGAGACGCAATTGATCATGATACACTTAGTTGTAGTGTAAATAATGGTACTACTACATCGGCAAATGCATGATTCAATACATATAGGTACCTACATAATCAATCATTTAGTATTTAGTACATTCGTCATTCTACTGATATTTTATTTTGCTTCTACGTTGCTACGCCAAACTTTCTATGCCGTAGCTAAATTCTGCAATATTATTATTTATTCTATCAACCCTTTGGAGGCCGACGTCCACCATT
The DNA here is from genome assembly GCF_057557595.1 of Rhyacophila brunnea. Classification (NCBI taxonomy): domain Eukaryota; kingdom Metazoa; phylum Arthropoda; class Insecta; order Trichoptera; family Rhyacophilidae; genus Rhyacophila; species Rhyacophila brunnea. The sequence continues at coordinate 2,096,255 of NW_028233361.1, forward strand.
CTTTATAGCGTGGAGGTATGACCTGCCTCTTCGTAATTAGACAGCTATGCTGTAGTCAGGTCATTTTTACGAGTCTTTAGGTAATAACTCAGTTTATTTGGCCGAAAATTATCGGTTCTGAATTATTTTTTGAAGACGCCCAAAATGGTATCACCGGAATTACCAGCACTATGACCGCGATCGGCCAGTCAACTTCCGATGCAAATATGGTGGCTAACACAAAACAGAGTTTTTCAAGTCAAAACTCAGGGTTTGATATGGCCCGGAGTTCGTGATATCCTCATTTATAGCGCTGCGTTTTATCCGAAAATAATGCCATCGACGAAGAAACTTGGCCCTCAATATCGCAAAATAATATAACTATAGGTACATTTTTTTTCAAATTTCTCAAAAAAAAATTGAAGAAAGGTAAAACAATCATTTATTTATTTATTTAGAAAAGAGTATTGAGGCATTACAGCGATTGGCCAATGCGCCGTAATACATAATAAATACAAATTATAAAAATTACTTAATTAAAAATAACAACCAATATAACAAGTATGTGCTTATATAGATATTAAAGTAAAATGATAAATACAATTATAAATGTAGCCTGTTTAACACGTCCACAAATATGATTATAGTGATTATAGTTAATAATAATTACAAGATAAAAAGAACTTTTTATGTACAACGTTTTTAAATTTTCTGTTGAATTATTATGTTCAAACTTGTACTTGATATACTACACATTTATTTATTTATTTATAAAAAGAGTATTACGGCATTACAGCTATTGGCCAATGCGCCATAATACATAATAGATACAAATATATAAAAATATCTTAATTACAAAGAACAACTAATATAACAAGAAAGTGGAAAAGACAGCATGTGTAAATATTAAAGAAATATGATAATATATACAATTATAAATTTATCATAATATATTATAACTGACATGACCTGTTGCTTTTGGTTTATAAAATATTCTTTCATACCTTCAGAAATTTTAACGAAGGCGTTTGTATTCTCAATTCTGTCAGTCACCATCCATGAAACGGACAATTATTTAGTCATATTATTTAATTTAAACCACGATGAAATATTTACAAAATATTTTGCAAAATAGTAGTGGTAAAACCATTAGCTAATAATTTAATGCAGCTGTGATCGGATAAATTCTACTCCACAATCCAATCAAAGTGACTCTTAAATACTCTTGTTACTGTATCGATTCAACAGAACAGCTTAAATAGATTAAAATATTATGATAGTGATTCCCTAATAACCAAGGCTTTGAAGACAGTTATGGCTCATTACATTATGATGGTCTAGTTATACAACGCAAGAAACACAAAGCGCGCCGAGTGTACTCAAATTTACTAATATTGAATGCGCGATTACGTAATACTTAAATAAATTTTATGATACAGAAATTCATAGCTATTACTAAAAATATCATATTTTTGGCACATGTTTATTTATCCCATATTAAATTTCTCCACACTTGAGAATTAAACCTTATTTTAGCAGTATTATAAAAAATACTTACAGAATGACACAATATGATACACGTGGTTTATAAAAGTCAGACCGATTGAAATCTTTATTTTTTAATTAAATAAATTGTCCAATTCTCCTACGAAAAAAACTTTCTGAAAGGCTTTATAATCCTTATTACGATTTATAAATTTCTATTCGTATTTCTGGCTAGATACCTACGTCTTGATTTCTACATTAAGGAAGTTAAAACAAATGGTTTTCCACTGATTTTTTACGAATAGTCATTTATCTTGTTAAGAATTCAGTTTATAAATCTTTCATAATATATAAATCTTAAACGAAAGTTCTTTTATGTATTTTCCATTCATCTGCAGATACAAAAATATTGATTTTCTGAAATCATAATGTTGTTTGATGTGTTTTTTTTTTAAATTTTTAATGTACGTAATTCGGTGAAAAAAATATTTAGGTAGGTAAAACAAAAAACAGGTCCGCTAGTTCTCTTTATTTTACGTTGTGGAAAATCATTACTGTTTAAAAGGAAACCTTTGTATAATTCGTCGTCAAAATTGGAGCAGGTTAATTATGAAACTAGTGGGTTTGTTTAAAAATGTGTTTAATAATTATTAATATTGAATTACATGAAATATATAAGTAATAAGCATAAATGCATAAAGATGTTACAATGTTACATTCTGGTTTTCAAGATTGCTAAAGAAAAATATATATTCTATTTGTCATATTTCATTGTTGTACGCATTCGTAGACCGTCCACAATGGCAAATTTTCTTATTCTCTTCATTTAAATATTTGCTAGTTTTGTATTAGCCCATTTATTAGTAAGTACCTCGTGATATGCTTGATTAAGAGCGAATGTGATACGGGGTAGGGTAATGACACGAACAGAAACGCCGACCTTCAGTTAGTGTTTGTGGCAGAGTATGGTTTAACGACATAACTATACAAATCTAGCCTTGTAGTCAATTCTACTTCTCAATAGCCGTGCGACAACCTCACGACAAGGTACAAACAGGATATATAAGTCCCATGGCTCTAAACTATGGAAGAAGCAGGAATGAAATGGTCGAAAAAGACCATGAACAGGTAACCAGTAGCGTAATCGTTTAGTAATAGGAAGTAAAATGTATGTTGTTAACCTTTTATTTTGTAAATGTAATAAAAATTTTACTTAAAAATTTCGCCTCGGAAAATCGAGACTGCTCAAGTGTAATTGGAACACTGTGACCACAGGCCTCGAAATGTCACGTCGTGAAATTTCAACGCGATCTATTTTGAATATGAATTTCCGGGTAATCTCCATAAAACTTAGAAAATAAGTTATGGGGGAGATTGTTTGCGTAAAATTTGAAAGGTACATGCTTGAATAATTTTTATATAAGTAATAGAAATGTATGAAAATTGGAAAAGAAAATTCAACATTTATAAATTTATGCACTTTATAATTATGAGCAGTAATTTTTAACACTAATTTTATTGAAACAAAATAAAGGCGAACTATCATTATAAAAATACTGTAAACGCGTACCTATATTTATAGACGCGTAATTATAATTATAGATTTTGTTAATACTATAACTCGCTAACTATAATAAATATTATAAAAGTAACAATTGGAAAAACTTGAAACTCTGATATAAATGGGTTTCTACCCATAAACAATAATAAATCTTAGTCGCATCCTAGGTAAATAAAGGAATTAAGTATCGCAACTAAAAACGCGAATTAACACGCAACCTTGAACTTTAAAGAAAATCTATTTCAATCAAATACGCGGCCCAGCTGTGTTGACTTGCGAGATAAAAATAGATTAAAGGTTGCATTCAAATTACTATGTAAAAGTTACCATGAAAAATTAAATAGGTTAGTAACTGCTCATAATTAACATCTTGTTAGAATTAAGCATTTATATACTTAAGTGGAAATGTTAAGTATAATATTATAGTATTTTTACGTAATAATATTCGTCCGAAAGGTAAATATCGAATGAGAAAGTTTCTGCGGGACCAAACAGTTTTATTAAAACTTAGTAAAATTCTATTGGCCTAAAAAGGCCAAGAGTGGTGGAAAGGACCAGAACGTGGGTGTAACCCTTTCGTTCAGTCTTTTTAAAATTAAAGACTGCCATTCCTTTATCTAGCACACGAATACCTATTCCGATACCTCATTGGAAAGCTAAAAACTTTCCCCTTCGTTTGAACACGAAAAATTATATAAAATCAACTATTTTGCTTACGTCATCATAACTGCGCATTTAAGAAACTTGTTCTAGAGGGTGTTTAAAACACCCCTATTGGGACTTTATTTTGCGGAAATAAAGTAGAGTAAATTTAACCCGACTAAAGTAGAAGATATCTCTATTAGAAAGTTGTCAGGAACGGAAGATATACGTAAATTTATCTCATGAGAGAAAGGGATATATCTTCTTTCCTTTTCGGACTGTTTCCTGTTAAACCTCTATCCAGAGGGTATAAAAGGTGACATATTTTTCAGTAAATTCATTAGTTTCTACACTCTTCACCAGCGATCTTCAGCAAGCAGCAGTCCTCACTGCAAAGTTGCGAGATATGGTTCTCAGTACATTCGCGATATATACGTACAAGTAAGTCCCCTTCGGCGGGCGAAACGTAACGCGAATACCACGTATCTGTCGGTAGTGACGTATGCCGCTAAACGTAGCGCAAATACCACGTATCTGCCGGTAGTGACGCACGTCGCGGAGTAATTTTATTTTTCATTGCGCATCATACGAGGTGACGTAATCGGGATAAATTGCGCGATCGTATTTGTTTTATAAAAACAAATTAATAAACTCAGTTTGTAATAATAAATTTTACAAATCTTTTTCGGAATGATAAAAAAAATTTTTGGAACTTTATTAAGTAAACATAATTATAAAAACAAGTTTTAGTAAATAAATTTGTAAACATTAACAAACCTTTTGTAAACAAGTTTGTAAACACAAATAAATATTTGTAAACATGCTGTGAACACAAATAAATTTTATAAACAACAATAAAATAAATTCTATTCTTTTTATAAACCCAATACTATGTGACTAAAGAATAATTTATATTTTTTTTTTTACGGGAAAATATTTCGTGAAATAAAAATATTCAAAGAATATCTGCGTATACATTCTCCGACTTAGGTGTGACTTTTTGGAAACTTGTGAAAGATTTCACAGGGATCCTATAGTGAACAAATAAATAGTTTACTGACACTTTAATGAGATTTAATTACGCGAACAATGACAGTTAACTTTATTGTGGAACCGTGAACTCTAGAACCTGAATAAATTCGGTACCACACCAGCTGAGAGTTTTATTTGGGAATTCAAAAGTTGTGATACTACAAAGGAGATCCACCCTCCTAGTTCATCCCTAGTCTCCTCAGTGACGGCCCGGTAGCATTATTGAGCTAGCCGTGAGCCGGGTCATGTCAGTAAGTCGGTGGGTTATGGTAGGGTAAGGTTATGAACAAACATATTCCTACCTACTTTCCATTGACGATTTTCAAAAACTATACGTAAATTGTAAGTCTACGCGGAAAGTGTAACCGATCATTAGTTGAAAAAATATTTTTTTCCTGATGGTGTCAGACGCTGCCCCCTATAGTTTATGTCGGCGTAGAAGATAAACAAACAAAGAAACCAAATAACTTAAACTTTACTTTGAAGTACTCTCAATTTACAGACATTTTTCAATCGAACCTACATCTTTTGAGTTTCGCGCCCATGCACATATACCATTATGCTATAGACGCCATAATTAATTGCGAAAAATTTTAACTACTTCTTCTTTCGACCATGTTCGATCCTAATAGGATCATATGGGCCTCCACAGAGTAGAGGTTTAACAGATTTAATTTTTTACGAGGAAATGGATGTCGGCCACTTGTTCAACCTATTAGGTCCATACCCTGACAGACACAAATTGAGAAACAATATGTGTACTAACCAGACCCAAGGTTCGAACCTGGGACCCATGGCATTATAGTATAATGCTTAAGCCGTGCGGCCACCGCGCCTAACTAACTTAATGACATTTAATACTCTCCGAAGCGCTTTCCGAATTGAGTTTCTATCGGTGATCGGCTTTTGTATTTTAAATCAAAGTAGGGCGCGAAACCCGAGAGAAGTTGTATATAACCATTTTTTTTAAGAATCAACTAAATAAGTGTGTTAACGAAATTTTACTTTCATATTATAATTTAGTTAGATCAGTAAAACACAATAAAGAACGAAATAATGTGAAGCATTGCGTTTTAGTTTCCAAACTATCAAAATTATAGCGAGTCTCTCTTAGAGGGTACGACTTAGATACGGGTACTTACGTACGTCGCGGTACAACCTTTTCCTTCCCAAAGTTTCACATCCAGAAAAAAAACATTTCTTCGATCTTGGGACGCACCAAGTAAAGTTTTAAAAGGGTGTAACAGTAATCTTTATCAAATCTTTAAGATAAGATTATAAAAATCAACCTTCACCCCGCGGACCCAAAAACAGGCACCAGCAATGCAATATAAATATTATGATTTTGTGAAAATTAAAGGCAGTCGCGGTTGTAGGCGGTTCACATCTAAACTCGCCTCGTCTGCCGCACAGTCATAAATTTAATCGAATATTCTAGGAATGTCGCTCCGATGTTAAATATAAAGACAGTGCAGATAGGCACCAAGCGACAGTTGCTCGTAACCTATCAAAACGTGGATATGTATCATATGTAACGGGGTATGGCAATCGGCAAACCGGTATAGGAATAACCAATTTGTAACGTGTATGCATACTGGCGGCTTAGACTCCCAGCCCGAAACGCATCCGATTTATTGCTAGAAGCACTAGGTGTTTTTTTCGTATTAAAAAGTCGCATTCCACCAATGTGCAGAGATCCATTTGGCAACGTGTGTTTTGTGAATAACGATGACGTCACATAGACGTATTCGACACGTTGCAGACGAGGCGATTTTAGATTTGAGAGCCGGCTTAAAAACATACTAAACCGAAAAGAGTGGCTGAAAATTGCTAGGACAGAAGCGGCGGTTCCCGCCAAATAATCATTTAAGTTTAGTTTGTAGCATAGTGAGATTATCCTTTTACTTAATATTAGTCACAAATTTAATGTTAACTATAAGCCCTATCATATCAGCCCTAAAATATCTACCTCTGATATTATTTTGTTGATAATAATAAACCTAACTCTGTGCAGAGCTTCGAATATCGAGTCCAACGGTTTCTTCACCTTCACCCTTTCTACTGAAATCCCAAAAAATGAAAGACTCCTGATCATCTGAACACTGATTCCAGTTAGGTGGAATTATCAGTTACGTTGTTACTATTTTTAAAATCTCTAAAGAAAATAGTTTTCTTCCTTCAATGAATTATACAAAATATTATGTTGACTTAATTATACCATTTACATAATTATCCACTTAGAAATTGTAGTATTATATTGATTGTTATAAATGAACTAGGATGTTACTTTATTCTCCAGTCACAGAATATCTAAGGTCAATGTCAAGGACGTATCTATCAATTCAAGCCAAGCCCACAAAATACTATCTTAAATATCGAGACAGACATTGTTGTGAACCATGTGCATAAACAGCATGCGTGAGAGAGAAACACTAGTTTCAGTGACTGCCTTCTATTAAATACACACGTACACAGTGTTGCCAAGTCAAAATGTAAAATTTCAGGAGATTTTGACAAAAAATTCAGTAAATTTCATAAAATATCAGTAGATTTTGGAAAATGTAGTATATTAGATATAATTTAAGACTAATAAGGATAAAAATAACTAATAATATTAATTTATTGTAAACAATGATGATATTAATGGGTAAAATGGCGCTCTTGGGTAGAGTTACAATGCTTTCTTCGTCAATTTAGAAGTGTAACACATTAAAAAAGATCGTGCGTAAATCATTTCAAGTTTATTATTAAAATAATCATCAGTAAACTTACAATTATGGAGAAACACAAATATCAGTAGATTTCTTGAATTTCGAAAGAAAATAAAAATTCAGTATATCGTCGATGCACATCAAATCGTCACCGTTCAGGCAAAAGTCACCAACCCTGAAAATGGCAGTTTTGAGTTGAGTATGTCACCCGAAGCGTAAAATTATGTTCTTTAAGATGCAAAAATCACCACGGTACATTAGTTAGTAAAATTTTGTTTAAATCCGAATTATTTGTTTTTCACTAAATGAGTTTCGATAAAATCTTAACAAGCAAAAGTCATTATAGGTGAATAGACATTATTGACTATATAAAAAAAAAAAATCCTTCGTTATAAATATACAAGCAAAAGTCACTATACTATGGATGGTGAGTTTTAATGATCATTCTTTTGGCTAACATTGTTCAGATTATTAACAAGCAAAAGTCACCAAACCATAATTGAGCTACCTTGCCTCCTTCAAAACCTTCCTGATGTTTTAATTAGCATCAAAAAGTAAAATTACCTTAAAGAAATTATTAAGAAGACATGAGAAAATAATTTAATGTAGATAAAACCTTAAAAACATTAAAATCTGATTTTTCCTGCATTTTCAAACTTTCAAATTGCGATAGCTCAAAACTATGTTTTTAGGGTTGGTGACTTTTGCCTGAACGGTGACGAAATATGGTCTATGTGACGATTTTACGAAAATGAGCTAAATATACAGTTTTTTTCTTTTTTTTTTTAATCTTGTCAAATATGAACCATGTGATAATAACAAAAATTAAAGGAGATAGAAAACAAACTATGTGCCAACATTCAAAACTTTGCATTTAAATATGAACCATGTGATCTTACTGCACATGCGCCATATTTAATACGTGGCTAGTACCGAGTTTATGGTCACATGGTCCGTATTTTACATCATGATTTCACTTGTACGTGTCCTAGTTGTTTTTGGAGTGAAAAACTATATAAACCACACCTAAAATCACTGTTTTAGTATCTGTGATCATTTGGTTTATAAATTAGCGGTAAGTTATTATGTTTTATTAAATAAATTTGATGTATTTTCATGTAAATATGCTGTGCAAATCAACTGGAGAGTGGATCCCACAAAGTGATATGGATATTTCTTTACCAATAGATTCTGATATTTCAGTAGTTCAGGAAATTAAAAAAATCGGAAACGGAGAGTCTTGGGGAAAGGGTATGTTGGCTATAAAAAACATTGCGGAAAATATCAACAAAGCTAATCAAAGTCTATGCGAATAAGATGTTTACACAAATTACCCAAGGTGGCATATAAAAATTCTTTAAGTTGTCAGAAAATAACAGAAGAGGATCGCCTGCACACATTTCACAATTTTTGGATGTTGAAAACTTGGTCAGAGAAAAAAGCATATTTCCTGGGCTTTGTAGCAACACGTGCTGTAAGAAAACGTCGCAGTGAAAGTACAGCTATCACGAAGAGAGCACGGTATATATCTTTTTACTAAAGACGGGGATAAACATAAAGTGTGCCGCAAAATGTTCATAAATACTTTGAGCATCACACAAAGCACTAACACAAGATGGAGTTATCAGCAACACATTATTATTAATGACGGCGAAAATGTTCCCCCCAACAATACAAATAAATGAGTGGCCAAGCAAACTGAAGCTGTGGAGAATGTAAAACAGTGGCTAAATCTTCTGCCAGTTGTTCCAAGTCATTATTGTCAGTCTCAAACAAAACGACGATATGTCGAATCGTCTTTTTTATCAACTCAAAACATGCTATCAGTCTTCAATATGTGGTGCACAGAGAACAATGTGCTAACTGTGAACAGAAACTTTTCCAGCAACGTTTTAAAGGCTAAAAAAGTTTATATCCACCATCCACGCAAAGACCAATGTGATATTTGTGTAGGATTTAAATGTGAAGCTCTTGGAAAGCAATTTACGACCAACACATAACACGAAAGGTGCAAGCTAAAAAGGCCAAGAACACTGCCAAAGAATTTGCCAGCGAGACTACATTAGTTTTAATAATGGACTTGCGGAGTGTCATGTTATGCCCTAAATTGCTGGCATCTGCTGTTTACTACAAACAGAAACTACAACTACATAATTTCATCTTATATGTCCTAAATAATGCGGACGTGACTCTCTACGTGTGGCACGAAGCAGATGAAGTGTGACCTCCAGCGAGTTCACAAGTTATATTATCATCTATTTAGGGACCAGGCCACGTAACTATAATAAGATCTTCCTAATTTTTGATGGTTGTAATTACCAAATCGGAATCGAATACTGGCAAGAGCTTTAAGTGACTACTCAAAAATGACATAAGTCACTGTAGAACAGATATTTTTGAAGAAGGCCCATACTATGATGGAAGCCGATAATGTCCATTCTGTGCTGGAGCATTACTTCAAGCCCCCAATATATTCTCCCAGTGATTATGTATCACGCATGAAAATGGCTCGACCCAAACAGCTGTATAATATTATTAAAAATGTTCATTTTGATTATTTTTTTAATTACAAAACTTTAAATACGAATTTAACTTCTTTGAGACCAGGAAATAAAGTAGGGGATCCTGTTGTCACAGATTTAAGGGCTCTGGAATATGGCTAGAGTTGCTTCAACGCCGCAAGACTGGCTATGTTCCCCCATTGCCACTGTATAACAGGCCCCTTGCCTTGTCTGACTCCAAATTCAGGCATTTGCAAGAATTAAAACTTGTGATAGACAAAGTTCATCACCCTTTTTATGATTCCCTAATGTCCATGTAGGAATTGGAGAAAAAACGTTAATTTAGTTTTTTTTGACTTGTGAATTATGTTCCAATTAATGTCAATGTTGTATAAAAAGACTTCGTTTTGTTGGTATTATTTATAGTTATTATTTTGTTTGATGTATGTACGATTTGAAATAAAAATAACATTAAAATGAAGTTGTGTTTATTTTTTCAATATTGTTAAAGAATAACAATTTATTCTTAAAGAAAGAGGGAAAATTTAAATGACGGCCTCGACTTTGAGTTGAAGGTTACGGGTTTGATTCCCACTACACCGCCAACATGTTTTACATGGATGTTTTTTCTGTGTAAATATGGGTGCTGGTGCTGCAAGTCTGGGTGTTGTGATGACCCAATGATAAGTGTGAAACCTCATGGGAAGATGGAAAAAACATTATTAGCCGAAGTCAAATAAATGTTTGCCAAAACAGAAAAATAATAAATTATTTTGTAATAAAAAGTCATATCCTCTGCATATCACTACACAATTCCATTGTCATAGTATGTCCATAACATTCACATAAATTTTGTGACAATAGAATCTCATGTTTTAATTCTGTTAACTAGACACTAGACTGGTGCCTAGTTATCAAATTTGAATAATTTTGAATGATATATTTTGATAGCTAGTATTAAAAATGGTTCATATGACGAAAACTGTGCATAGAATATGAACCATGTGCAAAAAACGCAGTAAAATGCCATTTTCTTGTTCAAAATAGTAAATATTTGCAATAAAATGTATTCTCACATTGAATAAATATTTTTTCCCTAATTTGTCCATAAATAGAAATGTTATTTTCCATTTCGTTTTTTTTTAAACAGTTTTTATCGATTTTCTCAGAATGTACTCAGAGTCACATAGACCATATTTGATGTGCATCGACGATATTGGCAAAAAATATCAGTAGATCTACTGAAATTTCAGTAGACATGGCAACACTGCACGTACCTACAACGCTTCTGCGCATTTTATAAGTATGAATAATCAATAACTTTGCATAGGTACCTACATTCCTACCTACGTAGGGCGTTTATTATATTATCTACATCCAGATGTCTACAGAAAATGTTTAAAATATCAATTTATTATTGTTTATTCAACATAGCCGGAGATTAATATGTCATAAAAAAATCTCGTCTCTAAAATTCTAGAAAAATAATACCGAATTTTCTTCTGCTATTCTGGCCATCTTGTCATATTTGACAAAATACAACTCATCATCAAGAATTACGCCAATGTGATGAGACTCTCAAGAATTATGGAAAAATAGATGGAGCAACTTATTTAGAAGGCTGTTTGACAGTCACGATGTCCTGACGAAAACGAGAGAGGAAAACTATTCGAATAACCGAAATAATATGTATTTTTTATTCCAAGGGTGGAGAAGGGAATGCGAATTTGAAACACCCCCTTACCGCGCTTTGTATACGCGGCTGTCTACCTTAGTATGAAAGAAAATAATGACCACATTGATACAAGTTAGTCTGTATTGAGATTGGAACTTGTATTGTGCTTGTGATGCATGCACAGTTTCAGCTAAATACAATTCAAACTAAAAACATACATTTCAGAACAGGCAGTATAATGGGGGTGGAGAGTCCAATAAATATGACCCTCACACTAAGTGACCCGTAGAAGAAATTCCTAAGAAATGCACTAATAATGGTTAAATTTTTCCATACAGACGACTGAGGGTTTTTTTTGAATAACTGAAGTTAAGGGCATCTTGATGGTATAGTTTAGAATTTAAGAATACGATTTGTTTTAAGTAAATCTATTAGTAAATATTGGACATATCCAAGGTTAGTGCAAAATTTAAATATTATTATGTGCCTTGAAATGTAGAAACAATTTCAGAAGTTTACATTATATTTAGCGCCGATGCTAGCAGGAGCACTTTGAACAGCTGAAACAGGATCCAGCATTATTTATACAATATTCTGAACTGGAAATGAAGCATGGATGTATTATAAACATTTAGATCTAATATGCTGTATGTATATACAGCGAAAGTAGGTAAAAGACTCCATCCACCCCTAAAAGTTTAACATGAAAAAAATCTATCGACAAAAATGCAACAAACCTGGATAAGGAAAGATTTTTGCTCAAGAAGTTAATGTCACAAATAACCATTATAACACTAGACAATCGCATTATAAAACTTTTGACAAGGAGGAAAGTCATGGAAGCTCTCATAAAGTGTTGTGTTCCTCTACAACAACCCACTGGTAAACATTGATAAAGGCAAAAACTGGCATCCAATAATTTAGATTTCAGCAGGTAATCTACCCACGCTACAGTTTAATCATGACTACCTAAAATTATTTTTTATTCTTAGCTAGAAATAAAAATGGTAAGAACAGCTACTTTCAAGTGAGTAAGAAGTCATGAAGGTGGCAAAGGGCTAGTTTTTAGAGCATTTGTAAAAATGCTTAACGTCGTTGCAGTAGTGAACGTGAATTTAATTGTAATTGGAATTATATTACAAAATAATAATTTAAAAAAAAGTTTTATAATGCCGTCATCACTTTAAAAATAAGGTGGATAATATAATAAACGCCCCTCGTATCAATCTATACCGAAAATTTGATAACTCTAGGATGATATTTCGTAATGAATTCTGCCGTAGACATGGGAAATGAGTCGTGTAGGAATGACTCAGAGACTTTACTTCAATATGAAGTAGCAAACCGTTCTGACTGATTTATTCTCTTGATATTACGTTTTAAATATGTTAATTACATTTTTAAAAAAATTATATAATATATGTGTATTATACTTCTATGAATTAAGTACATTCGAATTATATAGTAAACGAAATTATTAAAGAGATAGGAAAAAAAAATTAAAATCAAATTACGGAATACAACGACAACGTAACGCAAAGTTACATCACGACAGATGTCTTTAACAACGAAAGAGAATTTTAACGATTACGTCACATCACGTGTAAATACATTTTTTTATAATAATTTCAGAATTAATACATCTTATAATAATTGATATGCTTATTTTCATTTATTAAAACCGGACTGTAGGCATTCAGTTCGTGGAACGACATTTTTTAGTAGACTCAGAGAGATATGAAACCTCCCACCTAATATTTCTTTTTGGGCTTCGCGTCATTCGCGGACTAGGGGATTACAGACCTACAAACTTATCTGAAGATTGGATAAGGGAGCCAAGGTCGAAAACTACCCAATCAAGACTCGCAACTGGACAGAATCTGACATTCGAATGACGTTTTCAAAATGGGGTCTGTATGGTTTGTAGGACTGTAACTCGTATCCATGAAACTACATATAAAAATATTGGTGTATGTACTTATGTAAGAGCGTTAGAATTTATACTTCTTTGACTTAACAAAACAAAACTTGTGATAACCTAGATTCTTCGACTAGCTCTGGTGTGGTGATTTAGAATCAGGTTCACAAAATAAATAAAAGTGTTTCTTTGGTTTATCGAACTATCCAAATTATTTGTTTTTCTTATTGGTAGGAAGTTGAAATCGAGTGCCGCTGGTTTAAAATAATTTTATTGCTTCATTCCGTAATAATTAATATTATGTACTATTACCATTTTAATTATCTTGTTAAATTACACCTGAGAATAACGGCCGTGTATTGGAGCTCCGCTGGTATAAAATTATTTTATTGCTTCATTCCATAATTATTAATATTATTATTTCAATTGTCTTGTTAAATTACACACTCAAAAAAGGGTCTCTTCATAGAGCGCCGCTGGTTTAAACCTATTTTATTGCTTCATTCCGTAATTATTATTAATATTTATTATTACTCTTTTAATTATCTTGTTAAATTACACACTCAGAAAAGGGGCCGCTTATTGGAGCGCCACTAATTTAGCTTGTACCCTTGAGACCGAAATGAATATAATCATAATAATAATTATTTACCATCTCAACGTTCACAAAAATTATTTATTTATTGATAGGTATATAAGTTTACTCATAAATAATACTTACATAAATATAGCTTCAAATCTTGATACACAATCTTTATAATGAAAAATAAATATACACTCCGATATAAATAAAGTTTTATGAATAACGTTAGGAAAGTTAACAGAAACAAATTTGAATCCGCCTAACACAACGATAATTTTTTTAAAGTATTACGCAACCCGAATGCAATATAAATTATAAAAAAATATGTGTTACATTGCGGCCGGTCACACGCGAAAAATACGCTCTGATCTGTTTTCCCAAACGCGCCAAAAGAAGTATAACTTCAAAAATACGGGAACGAGAAGACTCGATCGTCGACTCCATTCCTTGTAAAATGTAAAAAAAGTGCGTCACAGATCGCGACCGACATTTTCGCACTGAACGATATTATGCTCGATTGTACGACATAGGCGCCAGATGACAAGTGAGCGATTCATACGCTGAGCATATTCGTTTAAAGATTAGATCGAACGACGCATCTCTAATTCAGTGCTACGCTACGAAGTTCATGAAACCAGGATAACGTCGTGATAGTATAAAAATATTATAAAACTATACATTAAAATCGTGATCACAGTTTCATTACATAATTGACGGAAATCCATTACATCTTACAAGTATGACTCATTCAGTTAAAGTGATACGTCTTATACCACGTGTGGTGTGTTATAATCTCGGTTGGGTTGCAAGAAAATATTATCATTGCCGAAGCATTCCTATGTTTCAGTGGGTGAGTGAGGTTAAATGTGAAGTAAAGTGGCATAATTGTGAGTGTATATTATGTATATGCATGTAGATATGCATAGATCTAAACCTAAAGTAAAAGAGAGGTACCTACAAGGTACATACCAATATCGATTAATAATCGGCTCCAGTATCCTGAGATCTTTCCTAATGGCATTGCTGGGAGAATAATTACGACAATCAATGGTAGGTACCTGGGCTTTTGTGTCCAATCTCAAACAAAAACTATCTATTATCAATACATTGTTTTTTA
Source organism: Rhyacophila brunnea (assembly GCF_057557595.1). Lineage (NCBI taxonomy): Eukaryota > Metazoa > Arthropoda > Insecta > Trichoptera > Rhyacophilidae > Rhyacophila > Rhyacophila brunnea. Next base: position 2,111,459 of record NW_028233361.1, read on the forward strand.
TGATGTTCGATCCTAAGAAGATCATAAATTCATAAATATGCCTTCGTAGAATAGAGATTGTATTGACAGATTTTTATTTTTACGATAAATGGATGTTAGTCACTTTCGTAAATTATCAGGTCCACACTCTAGGTCCAAACACATTAAAACACAACATGTATTTTTTGCCAGACCCAGGATTTGAACTCGGAACTCTATTCGGCCACCGTGGGCATTGTAATATAATATATTTAATATTATGTCGCCGTGTCAATGATCATGTTATATCTAGCTCTATATTATTAGGAATATTAGGTTACGTATCGCCTTCGGTGCGGTTTTACATCGGTTCTTATAACGTAACTACTTAAATCTCATACATTTTTAAATACGGATAATTCACAAACTACGCAAAAATATTCTTTAAGTGATCCCGGCAATATAACAATAATATACTTAACTATATTTGTACATCAACTGACGGCTTATCGCAAAGGCATTTTTAAGGAGGTCGCCAAACCTATCAGAGCATTGTGCGTTTAATAATTGACCGTTGAATAAATTTCACCTTAGAATGTTTGTCTTTGCTTTGACCAATAGCTACAACATTCATAGCAATGCAAAACAGTTACTTATTCAGGCACAATTATCATATTTAAAAATTATATCACAATATCTATTTCCAATCTAATGAATTTAAGTTTTGTATTATTCCATTTGAGTATCCATTAGAGGTTAAATTCGAATTCCATCAAGTACCTTCGGTCGATAGTATTAATATAATCTATTTCCATTGGTTCGTGACGAGATAATCCCGCGGTCACGTCACGAAATGAATGATGCCTGTGCCAACATCGTTTTTATTAAATAGCGTAAACTGACTTAAAACAATAGTGTCATGCAACAAATAAAAGGGGGACTACTCGCATTATGGCATTACCGCCTATGAAAGCTACGTCATAAATATCTAATAATATTAAGCCATTCTATGTATTTGATTAAAGTCTTGCACTATTCCATTTAAGTCGTTTTTTGCGACCTGGGTTTTGCCATTCCGCATATTCAGTCAAATTCAAGTTCTATCAAGTAGGTACCCTCAATAATTAATATAATTAATTTTATATTATTATACTTTCCGATGTAAGAAAATATCACTTACCTACTTACTACCGAGGTATATTTATATCTTATTTTTGGAAACTTTCAATTTTTTCATTAGCAATGCAAATGAATGCAACACTATCACGAAGGTACCAATTAGAATAGTGAACAAATCGTAGACACACATGGTATTGGGAAAATCACATAAATTATGTATGGTGCTTTGCATCGGAAGTTAAGCCAGGAAACCTTGCTGTGCCTCACGCATTGAACTACAAGGGCCACCAAAATACATTTTTATTTTAACTAATCGAAATATTATACAGTCAACCATTCATGATAGTTATTAATTCATCGTTATCATACTAGTATCTTTAGAAAGTTTTTATTAATGGCAAACTCGGTACTATAATATCTACACACAGTGCGAAATATTTCGTGTTTTATTGGGCAAAACTATCAGATTTTTTAACATCACTTGTTCTATGGGTGATGACTGATGACTATGATCAATTGAGTGTGATATGACCTTTTTAGCACATTTCATGAGGATACTTAGTTAATTGATATTTAAATAAGATCCTCGAAAAAGACAATACATTATAATATTATCTCCTTTTATTATCGATATGGGGGTGGGTTCATGGAAAGCACTGCACTCTAGTTAAGCTAATTAATGACCCAATAGTTAGTGAGGCACCTATTTGTAATGTACCTTCTTATCTATATGTTTATGAATACCCTACCATGTAGCTTTGTAGGCTTTTATAAGGCAACCATTGGCTGAATTAGGTACGAATATTATTCAAAATATTTGATATTTTTTGTTAGTCTCGAGAATTCAAATCGAGAATCAGAGAAGTCACGTAGGTACCTATATTTTAAATTCTGTAAAATGTCTAAATGAAAATTATTCAAACTTCATAATAAGAAATTGATTTTCCGTCTCCCATATGATTTAACCAAAATCAAATTTGATCAGTTCGACAGTGTGCAGGAGAGCATAGACACGTAAGCATTTTCAATACAACTAATACACGTGTTTGGGGTATATAAAATTATTTCAATTGGATAAAGCAAACAATGGAAATTAAAATATGGCGGTGCTATGTGATATACATACTTAGAGGTCACACAGTGACTAAAAATGCTTGTGGTTTTGAATCGTGTGTCATACTAAACGTATTATTTCTGTCTACGGAAATATATTTTTACAGAGTTAGTAGATATATTATGCATTATGATGTATGATACCTAATTAGTGTAACTGTATATTGCGATATTATATAAATAAACGGATACGGTCAGATGCTCGTAAAAGTCAGGCGTTCGGGAAAATATTGTTTGTAGTAGTTTTAATGGAAAATAAATTTAAATTACCTACATAATAATATGTTGTCATCAACATCATAATCAACTGGACTCAATCTACTACCGGTTGAAGGCCTCCCCTAATTACATACAAGTTAATTATCCGTACTTTTAATTACCATGGCTCTTTTTACTAAATTATGTCAAAGCTCACTTGAGAGCGATACAGATTGATACCCAAGACTTGGGTATATACTCCTACGATATTACCAGGCGTAAAAAACTGCTATCTACAATCGTAGGGCCTCGTGATACACTCGATTAAAACTGAGTGTAGTGCAGGGCGGTAATGGGCCTTTGTTTGTATTGACATCCCATGATATGCCAGACTGTGCGATAAAGTGCATGCAGGTCTTGCTATTGAGATCCCCATTACCTAGTTTTGTTTGTCAGTATTGTTTTAGCTTTATTTTTGTATCTTATATATCGTTAAATTCATTTATTTCTGTTAAGTTTCCGAGCTATTCTCTCCCATGGCACTTTTTATTAAATTAAGTCTTTCAGTAAACTCAGTCAAAGCTCACTTGAGAGCGTGGTGATCTCAGTCTTGGGTATCGGCTCCTAAGACATTCCCAGGCGTAAAAAACTGCTGATGCTTCACATGCAAACGTATTGCCTCGCGGTCGGTTTGAAAGGGTCCATGTATGTGTTATCGATAATCTTACCAGACCTAGAGTTATCCTAGGGTTGTACCCTTGATACAAGATACAAGTCGATAATAGAAGTACAAGCATCATGAAGCTATTGTAAAAATGCCGCTACATTAAGTAATTAAGCGCTTTGCGAACGAATTAATAAAAGATCACTACTTTCCCAAGTACTAATCCTAATACTTTTTAGGCATATCCAAAAAAAGTGTTTGTAATAAACATAACTATTAAAATGTTATCCTAAGCTATCTACCTTTTTATGAGAATATCATAGATCTGAAAAAATATTCTTATTCAATAAAATTATTACGCATCGAGTATAACACTGTCGCCTACGTTAATAATTATTTTTCTCATGGTTTATTTTATTAGACCTTTTGTAAAATGCCAATATTAATTTTAAGCAACAATCAAATGATGAATACGTAATTATAATATATGTACATATCTCTTCTTTTGACCTTTTATAATTATTATAACTTGAATTTTGAAACGCAAGTGCATAAATCATTTCCATCTCTGGTCATTAATATAGCTCCAAAGCCTGATTTGAGTGCTCATTGCCTGATTATATTTGATTCACTCTAGGATAACCTTTTGCGTCAATTACATTGAGCTACTTTACGAGCTGTTTGTTGGCGAATTTAAAAGCGGGCGATTCAGCTACTGCGTTCTGATGATGATACACAAAACTTTCCATTCGCTGAGAAGCCACAAGCCAGCTACTATTTTGATAGAACGTAGTTCGTTTTTTTACCGTGAGGTCTCTACTGCGCAGACGCAGAAGGCCCACACGCCGGCGTGTAGCGTGTAAAGTTGACCGGCTTTCAACTTTTCTCGGAAGAGTGTTTATAATCTGCTAATTAGCTTGTTCGATGATGACACTGGGCGACTTTATAGGCAGATTGTAAATTCGCCAACAAACAGCTCGTAAAGTAGCTCAATGTAATTGACGCTTTAAGCGTCAATTACATTGAGCTTCTTTACGAGCTGTTTGTTGGCGAATTTAAAAGGGGCGATTCAGCTACTGCGATTTGATGATTACGCACAAAACTTTCTATTCGCTGAGAAGCCACGAGACAGCGACTATTTTGACAGAACGTAGTTCGTTTTTTTACCCGGAGGTTGCTACTGCGCTCTACTGCGCAGACGCAGTAGGCCCACACGCCGGCGTGTATCGTGTAAAGTTGACCGGCTTTCAACTTTTCTCCGTAGAGTATTTACAACCTGCTTATTAGCTTGTTCGATTACACTGGGCGACTTTACAGGCAGATTGTAAATTCGCCAACAAACAGCTCGTAAAGAAGCTTAATGTAATTGACGCTTTAGACACGGTGAGATAATAATACGTGTTTTAAAATATCGTCTTCCACGGTAAAACAAGTAGGTTTTATCCTGTCTAGGTGTGTACCTACTTATTTTAAATTATTAGTCATTACTGATTACGTAAATAAAAAAAATGTTAGCCACAACACTTTTGAAATGTACTTTTTAAAGGTTACTTTTTATTACAATGATTTAACAATACTGACAATGAGAAAGAAGAAGAAAATCAATCTATTCTCATTACAATCTGGTAGGATGATAATATGACGTGTCATTTTATTATAATGCCAAATTTGAGTAGGTACCTAATGTAATAATCATATTATGTTTGTACAGTCTGAAGCGAAACGGAAACGATTTTTTTTGTCGTTTTCCAATTACTAGACTCGATGTCTTAATGAAATGGTTTCCAAACTTTATTTTACTACACTTTCCTTTTAAAAAAAATCTAATCTTGGCGCCTCCCCCCCTTTATTTCATTAAATAATACAGACATCTTTTTAAATAGTCAACAATGTATTAATACATAAATGAAAAAATATATATATAAATAAACAAGGTTTATATTATTAAACGACTTATATTAGGTGTATTAATTTTTTAATTAATTTGTTTTTCATGCGATGAATGTGCTTGTTTATCAGCACAATCAATTTCAATAGTAGTCAATCCAAATTCATCATCGTTTATTGACAAATGGATCCTATCATGGGCCCCACATCCCGAGGCGGGGCCCCAGGCCAAGATCTTTGGCGGACCCACCTATTTATCGCTGAGGTTAAGGGCAGTGTGGTGTTCTAATGTAGGGTTTCCTAAATTATACACGAGAGTTATCATTTAAGTATATCAATCATCAAATAGGTATCACGTCAAATTGCAACGCACAACCACATATTTAAAATATTTAATAGCCTTGAAACAAATCAGTGGCGTAGGCGACTTTTTTTTACTATTAATAAAATAATGTACAAAGTTCATTAGCAAACTAACCAAGAACTCAGTAAATAGATTTTTGTTTGCTTCAATAGTATATCTGGCAAAGTGGAAACATGACGATTTTTTTTTTTTGTAATTTTGATTTCCAAAGCTTCGATTTTTTACGAATGCCTTAAGTTTGTCTTTTTAAATCAGTGAATGCATTATTGGTCCTTGCATTGATTTATTCACTCATTTTTTTTAAAATTTCAACCAAATAGACTATTTATTTTAACAACAAAATTATCGTTCCTAAACAAGTTCTCCTCAAATTTCAACATTATGATTTGACCCTTTTATTTATTTTTTTCACGAGATAGCCAGCGCGCTTCACAAAAGTATTGAAGTGAGGTGTTTTAAAATTAGTCGCCGTATTTTCAGATAGGTTTTCAAACAACCTTTTATAGGACTGTTTTTTATGTAGTTTATAACTAGCGGCCATTTTATAAACTAGGCATTTGCAAACTGCAAACCTGTGACTACATTAATTGTGTTAAACTTTTCGCGCGTCCCTTTGGAACACTCCGCGCCTCCCCAGAAATCAAAATGGAAATCGCTGACTTGATGCTTGTTTACACGGGCTTAGTAGGTACCAATCTTTAAAAATCACTACTCGCACTAATACCGCAACATGTAAACATGCCGAATAAGTAATTCATACGCATTATAATATAATAAGGATTACAATTAAGCCCCTGTAAATAGCCTCTCAGTCTAGGATCTAGGACAGTGTTGGCGAATCTATGGCATGCGAATGTTTTATTTTGAGGATAGAAAAGTAGTTATAGAAAAATCGAAGTATAATAATTAAAAAAATATCCTTTTTTACAAAAACGTTTTTAAAAATAAACATGTATTATGAAAAGCTTGGCACGTGACAGTCTAAAAATAATATTTGGGAAATTTTGGCACGCGCACGTAAAAAGGTTCGCCAACACTGATCTAGGAGAAGTTATAATTCCTTGGCGTGTGTACCTATATACAATACAATAAATTATTTTGTCAACTAAGTATATATTTAACACACATTAAATTTTACAGGTATTTAACGCATTACCACTTTTTGAATTAAAAATTTGTGGGTACCTACCTACCTATTAAATATTCGTTAAAATTAGGTAACTACCTACCTCCCTAAATGAGCACGTACTTAAAAAAATATACACTTCTTGACGGTGCTTGATGGAATTCGAATTGAAATTTTAATTGATTTAAATTTTGTCGTTTTTTCCAACTGGATTTCACCTTTCGATATCCATTACCGAAACGCAATAACCACGTTACAAAACCACAGTAAAATGAAATAGTTCATAGAAAAGTAGAGAATTTGAACCCTAAAGTAGGTATTTATTTAAAAATGGAGTACTTTATCCAAATGGCAAATATTAAAAAGGCAATTGCATACACTAAATGTATTTCATACACTAAACTTCATACCATAGATTCAATGTTTTTGAATTTTTAACGTATATCTACTGTCTGTAGGTACATAATAATAATATAAATAACGGTATTATAGTGGGTACGTGCTATTTCATTTATTTTATCTTGGGTCGCGAACAAAAGTATTACCTTAAATAGGGTTGCAGATAAAGGTTGCGGGTAAAAAACGCTGCTCTAGAGTCAAGCACTGAAACCAATTAAACATCATTGAACCAAATTTAATCAGACAAGACATAGTAAAATTTGCCAAACGACTTCAAAAAATGAGTGCATCAATCACGATACGGCGTTCAACAGGGACACTGATGTACGCTAAAAACGATTTGCAGTTGTGTTGGTGTTCCTTAGTAGTATTGACACAGGGTGTGCATGAAGAATTACGGTAAATAAGCATATTTTTTATGACTTATTGTTTTAATAAAATATGGAATAAAAATGCGTTCATTATAACATAGGTACCAATATATTATTTACTTATACTGATAGTTACAATTCAATGAAAACATCGTGTATTATTATTTATTTAGTTGGAATTGGGAATATACAATGTTTTGGAATTTATGAATTGAAGCCTTGAGGGGGAGACGCATGCCAGCAGAGAACCTAGCGGAAATATACGAAGCTTGCAATTTGAGATTTTTTTTTGATAATTTACAATTTCAACTGTATTAATTAATAAATATGTATCCGAAAACATTAAAAAGATTTTTATTTTTTTTTTAACTTAAAGATAAACTTCAAAGAACAGCTTCAATATTGTGACCATGCCTAAAATAAAATTTGATATAAATAAAAAGGATTTCAAGTTATACACATTTATATTAATATAAAAATCGATGTTTTTTAAAATATATATAAAAAATATTAAAACGATGAATTAGTCAAAAATCTAAACGACAAAAAATCTAAAACTTAAAAAAAAAAACTTAATGATGAATATGGCCATAAAATATAATGTTATAATAAGATTTGACCCTGCAACGAATTCAAATCTTATTACATTTTTTTACAATCTTTTTATTAAAATCTTTTTAGTGTTTTCAGATACATGTTTATTAATTACTACAGTTGAAATTGTAAATTATCAAAAAAAAAATCTCAAATTGCAAGCTTCGTATTTTTCCGTTAGGTGCTTCTTTTCGCCTCTGATAGTATAAGCATCCCCCTTAAGGGCGGACATGCTCAGCGTAGGTGAAAATGGAGCTTTTATTGCATTTTTAAAGCATGATCCTGGAAATTCCTTAAACGTTGTAGATAATCTATTTGTATAATTTTGAAGCCTTATTATCCTTTATATTTATTTTAAACATTTGATGACTGCATTAAGTATTTTTATTACATAAAATAGTATTCTTTTAAACCTCTCGCTCTAATGTTTTAGAATATAGTCATGTTTCAGTACATGCATGTGCAGTGGTGTTAAGATTTTTTACATTTATTAATTTTTAAACGCATTTATAAAACCATTAGTATAATTTATATTGACATTGTCATAGTGAAATATTTACGATAAAAAAATATGTTGATAATCTCTGTGATCCCAAATTTGACAAGAATTAGACTTTTTATTATTCAAAAAATGGGCAAGATTACCATATTTAAAGATAATTCTAAAGATACTAATTATAAATTTATAGAGAACTAAACAATTAAAGACAATTGTAATACCGTAAATACATAATTTCGTTGGCAATGTCATTTAATTATAAATATAATCATTAGGACTTCGGAGAACAATTAAAAATGGCATTTTCAACTATAAGTATAATGCTTTTAAAGTAAAATCAATAATAGGAAGAACATAATTTCATACATTAGACACTTAAAACGCGCCCAGCTATATAGATAGCCAGATAACAATCACTATATGAACACACTGTAGAGGGAATGGGACGATTTGGCAACGCGAACTGGCCTCCGGCGATTGGCCTCCGGTAATTGGCCGCCGGTACAATCAGACGCCGGCCCAATTGGACGCTGACCCAATTGGCCTCCGGGAGGATTGGACGCCGCACAGTTGAATTAAATGCGCAAAGGAATAGACGTACGTTACGATTTGTTGGAGTAAATAAGCAAGTTAGTTTAATAAGCTTCTATCTTCTCAGTAGTTGTACCTTATACATTTTGCGCTTGACACATTTTTAATATAGATTGAGAATAATTATTATGCCTTATGATGTTTATTAAAAGAAAATAATTCTTCCCTCGTTAAAACTTAAAGATGTGCATAATCAATTAATTTATTGTCTATACATGGGTACTTATTTATATTTACAACAAATATTAAAAATAATGTTAGATGTAAGAATGAAAATTACATTATATTTCAGCGTTTTATCGACTTAATATTATAATAAAGCTTAAACATGTATATTAATATGCATAAATGCGCATTTTATGATAGTATGAAATTACAAACAAAATATTAAGTAAGTTATCTGCTAAGTATAAATGTTTCAGTAGTTAGTTTGATTTATATATGATTGATAAACTACTTAGGTACTGGGTGCCGGACGAAATCCTGAAGGCCGAAATCCCGAATGCTGAAATCCCGAATGGCCGAAATCCCGAAAGCCTAAATCCCGAATGGCCGGAATCCCGAAGGCCAAAATCCCGAAAAATAAAAAAATACAAACATCAATAATTGCGCAATCGTGAATTGCGCAATTTTTGCAAGAGAGACAAATCCCATTTTTTGCGAAAAGTGTGTTTTTTCCGATTGCGCAATTTTTTTTCAGGAGAGACCATTTTGTAGAACGAATGGATTTTGTGTCTTTTGCAAAAATTGCGCAATTCACGATTGCGCAATTCGGTAAAACGCTGAAATATTATGTTATTTTCATTCTAACATCTAACACTATTTTTAATATTTGTTGTAAATATAAATAAGTACCCATGTATAGACAATAAATAAATTTATTATGCACATTTTTAAGTTTTAACGAGGGAAGAATTATTTTCTTTTAATAAACATCATAAGGCATAATAATTATTCTCAATCTATATTAAAAATGTGTGAAGCGCAAAATGTATAAGGTACAACTACTGACAAGATAGAAGCATATTAAACCGACTTGCTTATTTACTCCAACAAATCGTAACGTACGTCTATTCCTTTGCGCATTTAATTCAACTGTGCGGCGTCCAATCCTCCCGGAGGCCAATTGGGTCGGCGTCGAATTGGGTCGGCGTCCAATTGGGCCGGCGTCCGATTGTACCGGCGGCCACATACCGGAGGCCAATCGCCGGAGGCCAGTTCGCGGTGCCAAATCGTCCTAGACCCCACTGTAGACGACTCCAAAGAATGAGTTTATGACTTGTTTATGACCAGGGACTCTCAATAACAATAATGCGCCCTTTACGCCCCTCCACTGTAGGTACGCCTAACCAATTGGTGATACGGTAATAATTGCAGGCGGTTCTAAGTAGGGTTTTATTACAGGCCTTAATGCATACACACAAATAATACCAAAACAGATGCGAAGCAATTTTAGCGTACAACAGTGACTCTGTAAAGTGTTTTACCTATACCTATAGTGTCGGATATATTATATCGGCATATATCCCATTTCTTTTAATAAAGTTGTTTGCCATTGTAGTGTAGTATTTTCATGTTAAGGTAGGGCTGAATAATTAGATTAATTCATGTCCTAAGTCAGTGGTCGGTAAACCGCGGCTCGCGAGCCACATGCGGCTCTTTGGCCCCTTGAGTACGGCTCTGCCACAAATGCCCTCTGCCATATTTGACATGGCTACAAAGAAGAAGCAAAGAAAATCGGATGACGAAAATAAAGGGCCTACCGACCTGTATTATTTGTCGAATAACATGAAATTGGCGCATAACAAGAAGTCAAATTCGTTATCGTCAAGTCGGTGATGCAAGGAAGAAAGCAGTTGAGGAACTTCAGAAGAGTCAAGAAAAATCAAATTCTGTATTTAATTACTGCATACAATCTTCCAACAATGTTGATAATGCATGTTTTGTGGTTAGTAAAGAGATTTCTAAGAGAGGAAATCAAGAGTAAATTGAGAAGTCGTCTTATTGATGAGAACCTGGAATCATCAATAAGACTTAAAATTAAAACATCTACAAACAAACCTGACGTACCCAAACTTTACAAGGAGATGCAAGGCCATAATTCACATTGAGTGTTTGTCAGTCATTGTCATGATTTAATTTTATGGATACCTTACTTAAAATTAAATTTATATCATTAAATAAGATCATTATTAAGTATGATATCAAGTTTTATTCAGTGTACCAATAGTTTAATTAAGACTTAAATCATTAACTAAAGTTTATTAAGTTAATGAACAATGTACCTACATAGGTATATAATTTTAGTTTAAGAAATTTGGCCCTTAAAAGAAATCTCAATCGTTGAATTGTTGATATTAATTGTCTCTGTTGACTAATGAGTTTGCTGACCACTGTCCTAAGTTGATATAATGATAATACGTACATCATTCGACATTTTCCAGACGCGCACACATGTGGAATATTCGGGTCCGGAGAACCCTCACAAGAATGAAAAAAGCATTTAGGTGAATGTAATATTACTTCTTTTTATTCGTCGAGACCTCATTTTCCGGATGATTTGGCCATAGAGAAGGTTTTTCACACGTCATATTATTATATCAGTGGTGAAGAGTGACTTTTGGAAGCAGCAGGCATAGAGATCCGGTACTTGTTATTCATACATGAGGGACTTTAGAAGGTAATAATAATATGGTATTGCTCATGTATAAGAACACACTAACTTCAACATGAAATAATAAATAATCTATGGATACTTATAAAAAAATAGTTTATTGGAGATAAACACATAAATTTTATTTTTAATTTTATATTAATTGTGGCTTAAGACCGTAGATTTTTTATTTAAGCTTGAAAATGAAAACCCTACATATCTAGACCAATTTTCCGACCTAAGACGATAATTTTCCGGTAATATACAAAACGTTATAAATAATTTACGTACGGGTTATTACAGTTTTCAGCGCACGTGTGTAATGGTGGTACTCGTATTTGTCATTTGTCCATTTTGTCCATTTGACATTTGTCCATCAGATGTCCATTCATAGCCCATTCATATTTCATTAACATTGCGACCTCTATCACATCGCATACTTTTGTGTGCATATTCTATAAATGGTTGCGCGGCTTGCAATTTTTGGATTTTTCTTAAATTCGTGAACCATATTTCACATGCACATAACTATTGGCTAAACGCTTTACGTTTATAATAGGAAGTCATATTTAAAGACTCTATTCTGGCGCCCAAGCGCGCTTCATGCTGGTTTGGTTCTGTGATCAATCTCGTCACACGTGATACCAGTGTAAATTGACATTTTGTTGACTAACATGTACCTACCTACTTATTGATCTGCTTAATTTAAGTATCATTGATGAGGGTCGCTTTTTTTATTACTTACCTTTATTTTAGAGATGTTTATCTTTAACTTTATCTTTCGCGAAGACAACAATGTACAGAGTGCAAGAGATTGATTTATTTGCGATTAATTAAATATATGAATACATAACTAATATAGATTTCGCAGACCATTATAATAAATATTGGTCTAATTATAAAAACATATCTAATTATAAAATCAAGCATTTTTCTTAAACTTTTTTCATTCCACGCTTTGACCACTGTTGACTACTGAGTGCTGCATAAATATGGAAGTGAAAATGATTTCCTAGGACAGTGGTGGTGAACTTTTTTACGTGCGCGTGCCAAAATTTCCCTAATATTATTTTTCTACTGTCTGACGTGCCGAGCAGTTTTTCATGGGGAAAAATGAAAAACAAGTTTTTAAGTATTTTGCAGAAAAAAAATAAAAATTCCGATTCAGTCCTTGGAGATTATAATATCTCTTATCGTGCTTCTAGCCAAAGGCATAATATCTTTATATATAATATCTCAAAATTTCCAAAGAGATATATTCCCATCACTGCACGGTTCTCCATTTTAGCGATTATGTTTGAGGCAAAATAACAACCTACTGCTATGCTTATTTCAAGTACTGCTGATAAATTTCATTGGGTTTGTTGATTGAATATTTGTATTTTTAATTGCCCGGTCAATAAAATCGTTTTGTTCGTCCTTGATGTTCTCAAAGAGTGATTTATGTTTAGTCTCATAATACCGTTTTACTGACGAGGTTCTGCATACAACTGTCCTAGAATACAGAATACATACTGCCTTAATTCCTCCGTTTACCATGACATACTCCTCAGTTCACCAACTTTGAAAGTCTCTGCTGCTTGATTCTAATATTTTTTGTTTTTTTATGGATTCATTAAATGAAATTAAATATATGCACTTGTCTTCGCTGACACCTGCTACGGCAATTATCAGCTGGATCGAATATTTATTGTAACCGATAACAAATATAATTTCAATGATAACAACATTATTTGTTGTCTACACTACCATTGGCATTTAATGTCAATGACAGCGTTTCCAGCTAAAAAATATGTAGGTGTATGAAAAGAGTCGAAAATACTAAGCATAAAAAATTGTATTTGTAAATCGTTCACGTGTCATTTAAATTTTTGTAATTGCCACCTCTGGCACGTATGCCATAGGTTTGCCAACTCTGCCTAGGACCAAGATGAAATCTTTTTATCTGCCATCTATTACCATAGGAGAGGCTGCATTTTTATATCAATAAAATAAAAATGCTTTCTCTTTCAACATTTAATAGTATGCACAAAAATCAGTCGGTATTCTCTCATTGAGAGTAATTTATAGGTTTCAGTTAGGCCGACCAAAGTATTGAAAATTCTTCATAAGCAAGGAAGAGAATAATTATTTAAATCTTGGTTTTCTTTTGTTTCAGAGACTTATACCTACTGCACATCCCTCATAGAATGGTGAATAATAAAAATGGCATTCAGCCACTGGAAAAAAATACAGAAGCTTGACTAGATGAAGAGCATATATTTGGAAGCTTTGTGGAGGATGTCGATTCCTGGTTGAAGTTGGACATATTTTCCCTGTTGGTAACATTCGCAATATCCTATAAGAAACAAACCCCTTGGTTCATTGGATGGTATAGGTAAGACACTAGACGCATTTGAAATCAAGCTCAGCGAACTAGACAGACTGTCCTCAGTTTGCCGGCACCGGAGACCAGTATACCTACATTGATGGATACAATGTAAAGTAAATGAAAATGTGAATTGGAGTCATAGAGAAGGCCGGCCAATGAGGACTTTGTCTTTATGAAGACAATTTAGGTAAATACTTACTATAAATATATATTTTTTACAAATATTGAATAAAATTATAGAGCGTAGACTTTCTAATAAAAAGTGCCCATGGTAGAGACGAGCATGGTGAACTAACAATTGATGTTAATGACGCAGCGCGCAGCAAACCACACTCACCCTGCACCACACCGGTTTTAATCGGGCGTATCACGGGACCCTGCGTTTGGATGTTAAGTAAATCATTTTTTTTATGACCCAAGACTTTAGTTGCCATGTACTTAAATGTGGTTTGACTAATTTTACGTGTCTGTCAAGAGTAGGGAATCCAATCCCGGGATCCCGAGCTATTTTCGATACCTATGAATCCCGGGATTGATAAATATAATCCCGGGATTTCGGGATTGATTTTTTTTATCAATTTTTATGGAAAATATAACAGAAAAAATACTTTTAATACAAAATAACTACATTAGAAATAAACTGAGTTTGAATGAAGTTTGATGTGTAGGTTGCCGATTCATTTTATTTTTTCACATAGATTATTAAAAATGAGAAAGATTGGTAACAAACAATGCTTCGCACTTTTTACAAAGTAATTCCACCATGATATCATACGTTTTACGGCAGTTTCATATTTGGCTGACTAATTAGATTTATGAAGCAGAAAGGCCATAAGTACGCCATGATTATTTGCTTTACTATTTTAAATCTCGCTGATCTATTCATTATGTCTTTACTATCAGAAATAGCAATCTCATATTAAATTCACATTATTATTTATATTATAATATTATTTACTCCATTAAACTTGTGTATTTTCAAGATTTAACGTATACAATATTAACAATAAATGTCTTAAATAGTATAAATTATACTAGATTTATTTTTGACCGATTTTATCAATGTTATTTGTAAATATAAAAATTTTATATTAACAATGGAAAAAAGTCCCAATCCCGGGATTGTCAAATTGTAATCCCGAAATCCCGGGATCAGAATTTTGGCTCTGGATTGGATTCCCTAGTCAAGAGTGCCAATGGGAGAGACAAGCTCGTAGAGGCAAAATTACAAAAGCTGATATAAAACTGTCAAACAAACATAGTGAAGATATCTTTACGTTGACAGTTTTACGCCGCAAATTTTCTAAATGCAACCAAATTGGCCTTCGTGGGGACCGGGTCAGACGGACCGATGGGCTCAAAAGCGGATTAAACCGACTTGAGCAGCACTTTTTTTCCATAATACATATACATTTCAGTTCATTCCCAGAGGTTGTGGTTTGTGCCCTGTATTTCTCCGCCACGACATGTAGAACGGGTAACAAGACAATATTAATAATTATAGAGCCTGAAGACGAAGCTACTATATCTAGTTAAAAAAATATTGGTGAAATGGTCCGGAGTCTAAAATTAGGCCATTAACCAAATATATTTTTAGACACTATTGATAGAAGAATATTTTTATCTTTTTTGGTTTGATTTAAGCATTACTAAACTATTGTGCTTTGGTTTAGGCAGAGTTTAATTGAATTTTAAAAACTAACCAATACCATCATCTTTATACAATATTATATAAGATAAAGAAAATATAACAGATTTTTTGGATTTTTTTTTATCCAATTGGATTTTCTAATCGGAAGTAATAGGAATTAAGTAAGACCTGCGTCGACGCACGCCAAATGCAGTGCCGTGTGTTTGCACCCTTACTGAAACCTCAGACACATCCGTTGCTTATTGAATAGGTAGTAATCGGCATTAGGTACATAATTTTGATAGGCAAACTACACAAGGTTTCATCCTATAATTATGTACTATTGTAACACATATGGTCACTATAATATAATTCTAGAATTTGCAATTCTCACTTTCTCATATTTTTGTGTTACAGCATGTATCTACCGGGTGTTGGGTGTGCAAAAGAATTGGTTCTAAATCCCCTTCGTCAACGCAATCTGACTGGAAAGATGGCTGCAGAGATGTATATACCTTCCTGTTGCATCAACATTCTTCGAAGTCAGCTTACTGTGCGAATTAACATCCTGGAAAGAACACCGGGAATATAGTACTTACCTAATGAAGGTAAATTAATATCGATTGTAATATATTTTATATCAAATCAACACAATTTGGAATAACGTCTTCGATTAAAAATACTTAGGAGGTACTTTTTGTATCATTGTATTTTGTGCCACAGTAAACATTGTCACAAAGAAAAGTGCAGATTAATGTACTACGATAGAATTTTTCCGAGAAAAACATGAAAACATAATGAAAAATGTAAGTTTATACCTACAACTTGCAACGTAGTCGTAATAAATTGTCTTCATTTTTTTAATATTTTGGTAATTCAGGTGTATTCATTCAAGTCGTTAGAATATTACATTTTATTGTAAATTTATAAAAAAATATTAGTTTAAATATTTTTTTAATCCTGTCCAATCCAAATAAGATCATAAATGGGCGCATCCAAATGGTTTGTAGGTATCGTATTAACAGATTTCAGTTTTTACGTGAAATGGATGTTAGACACTTGCTCAACATAGGTACCTATTAGGTCCATAATATATGATATGATACCATGTCCGATCCTAATAAGATCATATGGGCCTCCACAGAGTGGAAGTTTGTGTTAACAGAATTTATTTTTACGAGAAATGTATGAGGCTGACCTGAACACAAATTGGAAAACAATATGTGAATTTTGCAAACTATTGTCAGGATCCAGCAGCAGTGGCGCACCCAGGGGGGGGGCAGGGGTCCTTGGCCCCCCCCAAAATATGAAAATCATCAGAATGATTTTACACATTGAAATCGAAAGCCATTTTACACATTGAAGAAAAACACGGTTCAAAATTATAGATCTACCATCGTAAGTTGGCAGCCGGTCGAATTTGGAACTAAAATTGTCTATCGAGGATAAATTTGTTATAAATGCCATTTAATTTTACAACATGTTTCTCGAATTATGGATCGCATAATATTTGTACAGAAATCTACTACCAATAAAAAATTATAAATTACCATTTTTTTGTTAGTTATGGTAAAATTCTCAATGTCATACTAGCGCCCTCACTGAAATGCCAATTTATGATGGTAGATCTATAGTGATGTAGTAATAATAACAGTAATAGTAATGATGTGAGGCTGTGTATCTATAGTTTAAGATGTGAGGTTTATTCTCAAAGGTTCTTGAAAATTGTTAATTTATCTCTTGTTTATGTAGTAGAATAAAATAAAATTGGATTTAAAAAAAATGTTTTTAATAACCATTTTAACGTACTTATTGATTTGACAGCTATATATTGTAATAACTGGGTGATCGTTCTGAGGATGGGTTACCTCAGAACGATCCCACTTCTACTACAAGATTTATCCAGTATAATTATTGTTCTTGTTGATTAATAGAATCAAACAGATCTGAATATTTTATAATAATTAACAAAAAGTGTAATCCAAATTAATAAATATGTAATTATATAAGCTAGATTATTTTTAGTCACTTGGGAGAAATTTCTCATTGAATTATTTGTATTGCTTTCAGCACACAGCGCCCCGAAGTGCAGATTCTGTGAACACCTCTACTGTGGAGTGCGGTGGTGTAGCGGTCGATGTGAAGTCGAGAGTATACAAAGGCATCCATAATATCATGTGACCAACCCAGATCAGCATCTTACCTTCACATGTGGTCTCTCACCTCATCTCACGCATAAGTTACTCCAAGTAGTGATCACTGCAAGCAAGCTCTGCTTACGGTTATGTACTGTCTTTGTAGGTCTGCTTAGTTGAGCCCCTACAACCTACGTGAATGTTATGTTATACCTAAGTACTATGAAAAAATAAATGGTCTTCCTTGTTCCTCCAAGGCACGGCGATAATTGGTATAGACCGAATAATTTGACAATATTTAATGTATGTCATACCTACAACAATTTTATTTTTTAAGGATGAAATAAATTGTCAATGTATGTAGGTATATACTTTGTTCTGAAATTTTTTACATTACAACTATTTTTACATATCGAGGTAAAGTTGCATAAGTAATCTTATGTACGAAGGAAGCCTAAGTCACTACCCTAAAGCCGAACTGTAACAACTTAATTTTTTTCAAAATTCACATTTTGTCTGAGGTAAGCAATGACATTAATATGTCATGTATAATATGGCATTGGAGGTAAATATCAATGAAACTAAAACTAAAGACCAAAATCTATCGATATCTATTAAACGAAATATTCAAAAAGATTCAATTTTAAAATGAAATCACCACAGGGTTTACACATTTTTTATAAAACCATTATTTTCAAATTAATGTAATTTTTTATATAAGGTAGGTATATAAAATTTTCAGAGGCATCTAGCGGAAAAATACGAAGCTTATAATTTCAGACATTTTTTTTGATAATTTAACAATTTCAACTGTATCAATTAATAAATATGTGTCTAAAAACATTAAAAAGAAAAATATTTTTTATTTTAAGTCAAAGATAAACTTAATTGTAAAAAAAAATCTGTTTTTTTTACATATTTATGTCCACAGTTACGTTATTATTACATTTTATTTTATGGTCATATTTATTATTAAAATTTAGTTTATTAAGTTTTCTATATTTTGACATAGAGATTTTTGACTAATTAATAGTTTTAATATTTTTTATATTTATTTTAAAAATTATCGATTTTTATAAAAATATAAATGTGTATGACTTGAAATCCTTTTTATTTATATCAAATCGAGCTTCAATATTGGGACCACGTACATTTTCGGTCTTTCTGACTGTGACGCTTGACGGAGGCCATAGGCGTCGGCCGTCAATGCAGCATTTTTTAAGGCGTGTATTTTTGAAGTAATAAAAAAGTCAAGCTGTCAAAAATTAAATGTTGCAATTATCGTTATCTCTTCCGATAATCCTGCAATGTTGTGTTATTTATAATATGTAGACTTGCATACAACAATATAGCAGTGAAAACAACATAAGTTTTACGTTTTCTTTTATGAATTTCATAACTACAAATAAAAAAATAATTGATATATCTCTAATTTTCCAATGTGTAAATTAACAAATTAATAAATAACAATGTTAAAAACAATTACAGATTTTTTCGATCCGAATGATTGCGTATTAGTGTCGAATCGAGTTTACGTAGTGATCCTCCTGTGCCAATGGAGCACAGGCTTAATAATCATGTAGAGATATGTTCATAAAATATAGGTAAATATTTTTTAAATAACAGAGCATAAATAATTTCTGCCCAAATTTTAATCTATTCTGACACACAAATTTATATACTTGCCATTGAGGATTTTAATAACTCCCTGTGCTTATTTAAATACTTTCTCATATATTATTTGAATACTTACTAATTAGCATTTTTTTACTTGCTGTTGATTTTAAATTATTCCCAACGTTTAATAAACTACTTTTATTAAGATACTTCCTAAATTTTGCGTATTTATACTTACCAAATAATTAGAAGCCATTTTTTAATGCGACTATTGTTAGTAATCTTCTATTTATTATGGCACAATTGTGACGTTTAAGGGGGAGGGTTGAACGTACAGAGCCACCTATCAAAAAATACGAAGCTTGCAATTTGAAACATATTTTTGATAATTTACAATTTCAACTGTATCAATTACTTAATAAATATGTATCTGAAAATATTAAAAAGAAAATTATTTTTTTTAAACTCAAAAGGTAAACTTACAATTATTTATTGTAAAAAATGTGAATTTGTTACATATTTAATTCCAAATATAATTTAATTTAAAGTAAGTTTAGTAAGTAAGTAAGCTGTAAGTTTATCTTTGACTTAAAATAAAAAAGATATTCAGATACATATTAATTATCAAAAAAAGTCTCAAATTTTAAGCTTCGTATTTTTCCGCTAGGTGCCTCTGGTAAGTGAAGACATCGCCTTAATAGTCCCATAAACTATATATATCTATAATTAATAATATAATTTTTATATATTTTTTTAGTCATAAGATGTTTATAAAACACAATAATGTAGTAGGTACTAATTCCACATAGCTAAATTAAATATTAGTCATGACATGACCAATTTTTTCCGCTTCAAAGGAAGATTGTGAATTGGGGTACAACTTTCCCGTTGAAAAGACGAATCCGATCATGATTTCAGTATTACCTAATAGTTATAAGTGGAATTAGTACGGCATGTTTTATTTTAATTAATATAATTTATTTCCATTAACACAATGCTTACGGGCCCTTTTAATTAATTTTGTAATTAACGTGTTAATTTGCATTTGAAAAGTAATTAGCAAAAACACAATTTTGTGCGACCCGTAAGCTATGGGTTATTAAGAATAAAATTAACAAAAAAACTGTGAAAACGAGAACTGGTATCGGTACGCCAAATCTGTTATTCTATTAAAATATGTATTCATTAAATAGAATTGACTATTATTTCAATGAATAAATTAATTGAAATTAAATTTATAGTGTTGTTAATTATTATTATCATTATTAAAAATTAGCCGTTTTGTTTAGTAGGTTTAAATACCGTTATATGGCGCACAAAAAAAATAATTTCCTTTTAAAGTTGCACAGCCAATGTCTTGTGCGCACATAACCTTCGGACAATTAGAGGGAACATTGATCATAGTATACATGAAAGTTTGTCACGTTAACGCAATGCGAATTCAATATTGATAATATTTAAGGACATTCAGGGGGCTTTACACATTACACGTTTAATGGCTTGCCCCTCAAAAGTCATAAATTAAAACTGTTTTCAAAGTTTTCATCTGTGGCGACTGACTTTCGTATTTCTATCTTATTAATGTTATATTTGGAATTTGTGCAATATCTGCACCAGTATAATAGTAACGATAGTATCGAACCTACCGGGAAAAATGAGCTACGCCGCGCAAAGCATTTGGACGTTTACCAATGTTCACAACCAGTGAAATATAATGACAACAACGTGTACCTACAACTTGCGCTTGAAACATGAGATTGGCGAGAGATGCAGCACTTTTACATGTAAACTGTTATTATGTATAGCAATGGTTTAATTTACACACTATCAGTGCAAATATATCTATGCACGCGTAGGTGCCTTATAATATTGATACATATATTAACAAGTCATTACCTACGGCGACGTTTTCAATTCCAGTAATTTCATCATGAAATTATATCCATTTTTTATTCAAATTCAAATTGCTCACTTATCATTTCCGAATTACTTTACAAATTATTATTTGTAATACGAAATATGTATCTACCTATATAATTTAAACATAAGTATGTGTTATAATATTTTTAATATACCTATTTAAAGTATGTGCCCAGGATAGTTCTTGCAGTCACTCCAGTCATTATGCCTGCCATGATCACAAAAAAGACCTTTGCTATAATGAAGACCCAAGGATATGATGTATAATATCTTCTATCTTGTGCAGTGATCTCATTTATGTGTATGGCAGTTACACGGGGTTTTCTTTCTCCCGACGTAAACATTACATAAATTTCTTCTGCATCCTGTAAAGAAAATAAGAACGAAATATGATAATATGTGAAGGTTTGCTATAAACCAAAATAATATTTTTTAACGTTAGAATCTTGATAATATATTATGGCAGTGATGGCGAACCTATGGCGCGCGTGCTTCTAGTGGAACGCAAGATGATTTTTCATGGCATACGAAAGTTTTATTTTGGATTGAAAAAATACCCATAATATTGAAGTACTTATATAATATTAAAAAATAATGACAACATGGCCATGCGTATTTTCTTCAGTTTTTAATAATATTCTTACCAATAATATTAATATTATTTTGATGCGAAAATGGAAACGATGAAATTCACACATAAAGATCGCAATGTATAAAAAATACCAGGCAAATATTCCTCTAGAAAAAGCATTACTTATAATATATTATAATTGCACAGGTCATATAATATTATTAGATATCGCACTTATCTCACAAATATATGCATTTGGCTAGAAACACGATGAATAATAGAATCTCAAGAACTAAATTGTATTATTGAAACTTTTTTAATAGCATTATTAAAAACTATTTTTCCTCATGAAAAACTGATCGGCACGTCAGATAGTCGAAAAATAATATTTGAGAAATTTTGGCACGCGTACGTAAAAGGTTCGCCAACTCTGATTATATTGCAATGCCTAATAATCAAAGAGATACAAAAACTACACATATATATTAATTTAATTACTGTTGTGCTATATAAACAGTCAATATCCCTTTACATGATATAATATACTGTCATCCCATCATCAGCCAATGGGGTTGGGCATAACACAATTTATGAATCTCCAAAAATTATAGGCTTGAGTATACGCTTCATAACTATTGCACTCCGGCTCTAGGATGAAAATGATGTAATAGGTATAAGTATTCTAAAAATACCCTTTTTACATATATATTATTATCTATTTATTTATTAATTTTTTTCCGACCATGTCCGATCCTAATAGGATCATATTATGCGCCTCCAAAGAGTGGAGGTTTGTATTAACAGATATTATTTTTACGAGAAATGGGTGTCAGCCACTTGCTCAAACTATATACATAATATTATTTTAATATAAGTTAATATCATTTGATATAATTTTATGCGAGGTAATCTGGCAAGGAAGCGTATCAGTGTTATATTTTCATAATGTAACTTTAAATGCTCACATTTGGTGAACATCTCAAAATATATGCATTTTAGCAGTGACGTCGTTAGGAAAAGTGCAACCTTGAAACGAAGTAAGAATGCCGTCCCAACTTATTTTAAGTTTAAAATAGTCTGCATTTTTGTTAGATACCTGTTATATATTCGGCCATTTCAAACAGACAAATATACTAATTAATTCGATGGCCCAGTATTCAACGGTAACAAGTCAAAAATTCGACATTTCGCAATATTGATAATCAAAATTTTCGTAAAAATGAGCTCTTGCCAGTGTTGTACAGCAACAGATCGAAATAAAAATAATTTAGATAATTTGAAAGCCAAAAAAACCATATGAAATTTTACAAACTTTCGAGGAAAAACAAGTTTTGTGCAAATCTATTTCGAATTGTTTCCATTTAAAACTGGCGATTGACTATGCGTTTCAATTTCGAATAGATACATTCAGACATGTTTACTTTTGAAACTTGTCAAATCTTGTGTATCGTAAAAAATTTAAATATTAAAACATGACTATCTCATAACTATGTTTTTTGAGATGTTACTGTTTAATGCTGCGCCATCAAATTGACATACACACAATCTACTGAAAATTAAAACATTTCTACGAAACCTACTCTCAAACAGTGGTGATATTATTATCATGTACGTAGAAGTTTGAAAATTTTTGTAAAAATTGCCTGTGCGATAAATCGCCATGATAATATTATGTATCACACTAGGACTCAGGGATGGCGACGCGAACCTATGGTATGTGAATATTTTATGTTGAAGAGAAAAAAAATAGTTATAATTTAAAAAATATTTTTTTTTACAAAAAGTTTTACAAATATCCACCGAAATATTAAATATTAAAGATGCGTATTTTCTTCTGTTTTTAATAATATTTATCAATCGACGCGCAAACGGAAGCGACGATATTCGTCGACAGATCGCACGGTCTATAAAATAACAGGCGTATCTGCCTTTACTAGAGTTTGATCGATATACAACAATTTTATAATGCAGTGTTGCCACTTGCCATGTTTACTGAAATTTCAGTAGATTTACTAATATTTTTTGCCAATATACTGAATTTATGATTTTTTATGAAATCTACTGCTATTTTTGATGCTTGACAATTTGTCTAAAAAAACGAGACGTTAATTACCCTCCGCGGAGAGAGATCTATCTAAAAGAAAATAAGCCAACTGTGGCCGACCGCGGAGAATTCTTATCTAAAAGAAAGAGCCGTTTATGCCCACTGCGGAATTTCAGAATTTACTTATAATTTTTGAACTTTTTTAATAGAAAAACTATTTTTTTCCTGCTCGCACTACGCGAAATACTGCTCGGCACGTCATTCAAAAAATAATATTTGGGAAATTTTGGCACGTGTACGTAAAAAGGTTCGCCAACCCTGCACTCGGTATTACAGTAAAACAATTAATAGTTATGTTGTCCGATTTTTGTGCTTAGATTATTTTTTAAACTAAGCTGTCGATACTTTCCAATGAAACACCACCCTCCATTTGAATTGGTTCCTTCATTTGCCATCCCTATGCAACGCAGGGCCTGTATATCTTTACATGACGTCACTGAACGTCAGCCAAGGAATCTACAATAAATATTATAGCGCTCCGTAGCCTACCGTTTCGGATTCTTTAATTTTTAAGGGGGAGAGGCATGCCAGCAGAGAACCTAGCAGTAAAATACGAAACTTGCAATTTGAGATTTTTTTTTGATAATTTACAATTTAAACTATATTAATTATTAAATATGTATCAGAAAACATTAAAAAGATTTTTATTTTATTTTTTATTTCAAGATAAACTTACAATTGTAAAAAATTCGTTGCATGGTCACATCTAATTATTACATTTTATTTTATGGTCATATTCATTATTAAAATTAAGTTTATTAAGTTTTCAATTTTTTGTCGTGTAGATTTTTGACTAATTCATCGTTTTATTATTTGTTATATTTATTTAAAAAAAAATATCGATTTTTATAAAAATATAAATAATGTGTATAACTTGAAATCCTTTTTATATGTATGAAATTTTATTTTAGGTATGGTCCCAATATTGAAGCTCGATTTGATATAAATAAAAAGGATTTCAAGTTATACACATTTATATTTTTATAAAAATCGATGTTTTTCAAAATAAATATAAAAAATATTATTAAAACGATGAATTAGTCAAAAATCTAAGCGACGAAAAATTGAAAATTTTAATAATTAATATGACCATAAAATATAATGTAATAATAAGATGTGACCCTGCAACGAATTCAAATTTTATTACATTTTTTTACAATTGTAAGTTTATTTTTAAATTAAAAAGTAAATAAAAAATATTTTTAATGTTTTCAGATACATATTAATTAATTAATACAGTTGAAATTGTAAATTATCAAAAAAAAAATCTCAAATTGCAAGCTTCGTATTTTTCCGCTAGGTTCTCTGCTGGCGTGCTTCTCCCCGTTAATTTTTAGTTTTGATAGTTACATCGTAATGTAGTAGGAAAGGATGCATGTTAGGCATATCACACAAATCCATTTAATAAACTGAATTAACTTATGAATAATGGGGCAGATAACAGAATGCCATGTGGATAAGACGTCCACTGTTCGCAAGACGTTTCCAAGCTGATAAATTGGCAATGCACCGGACAAAGTTGCATGGCGAGTGGATTACTGCCGACAATTATTAATGCTGGCACATAATGCCGCTAATTAGTTAATTGGTATAATTAACGTAAGAATTTGTGTAATGACAGTTAGTAAATGACCAGAACCAGAAGGACATCCTAAAATCTGCTGGATCAACGGACTTATCAAGTTAGGCAAAACAACGCGACATCGAAGAATTGTGGACGGAGATTTTCATCCAGCAGTGAACCGACCCATGTGAATGAAAACAAAAATATCTTGAAAAAAATGATATCAGGTAGGTACCTAAATAATATATTGCTGGTGAAAAGACATTCTATTATTTAAACTAAGAGGCATAGTATCATTATTAGTAATCAAATGCAGTGATGGATGTGCCTACATAGACAATGTAAAGCCCTTACGCAGAATTAAAACACCTATTTTACCGATGTCTATACCTAATATCAACCTGGATAGGTATTGAATCTGTATGATTCGAAAGTTCAATATTTCATCTCTATCAAAGATAAAATTCTAAAAGTGAAAATAGTTTTCAAAATAATTTTCTTTATGTATAAATACTTTATCTAGTTTAAAGTTACGTTTGTTTTTTGACAAAATAAATAAAGATATGGCAATAGCGTTACGTATATTATTATTTATGACACTGTGAGAGATAGTCGAGGAATCAAGAAGACCAAGATTTACATATCACGATGAAAAGTTTGTAAGGCTCCCGTGCAAAAATTGCCTAGGCATGTGTGTGTAAAATTAAACCATTAGGTACTAAGTGTCAAATAATTACAAGATAAAAAAACTTTTTATATACCACGTTTTTAAATTAGCTGTTGAATCATATAAACTTGACAATTCTATGTATTAATAAATACTTTTTTGTACTTGATAAATATAGAATACTTACTGAAATGTCATTTTGACATTTCATATTGATTTCCATAGTAACGCACGTATATATTAATAATTTAGTTGCTAGGACCCCCTTAACAACCAATAATAGTGTTTTACTTTTTACGGATTTTTTCCAAAATAACTTTCCATACAAAATATAATTAACTGAAAATGCATTCAATTCTCCTTAAAGATGGCTAAAAGTATTAAAAGAATGCATTGTCATCGTGTTCTGATATATTTTAAAAGTTTCAAATGTCAATGAAAGTTGCTAGCCGGGAAGTTAGTTAAAAATCGATTGTAAGATTTGTATTGGACAAACAAGAATACGAGCTAATAAAAACGTGGTAAAAATATAGCAAGGTACTAGTTTTTTGAGAGTCGTATTGTGAAAAATATTTATCATTTGAAGATTTTGATACTTTCTGAATAAGCCATCGCATCACCCACAACTCAACAGTAACCAGTAGGTAGGTACTAGTAAAAGATTTTTAGTACATAGTACTCTGCAACTAAAGTTTAATATGACGATAAAAAAATGGTATGTATATAATATATTTTTTCTTATCCAATGAAATTTTTTTCATACGTCATCCATATAAAAGAATACTCTAGAAAAATACCTTAATTATTGACTTTTATCGACTTATCTAAACTATATGAAATTATATAATGATAAAACTATTTGTTAATTAGAACAGCATATAAAATTAGACATTAGTCTATTACAATTATCTCAATTGTAAATAAAGGTATTTTTACTTTCAAAAACAATGTAAAGACATAATCTTAAAAATAAACAGCAATGTAAAACTTTGAAAGATATGATTATAGTAAATATTATTATCATTTTTTTTCTAAAAAATAGTCGATCAATAAGACACAAGACATAGAATATGACAGATTGCTAACAATAGAAATATAATTAATAAATAACATCCATCGGCCAACCACATTACTAATTAACGGTGTAATTTTGAACAATTAACTTCTATATTAGGTTTATAATATAATATCTAATCATCAACTTCACAGATTTGAAGAACATTATTGTTGGTACATTTTAATAAGATTTTTAGAATATAATAAATTGTATTTTAATTTAAAACTAACAGTCAGCTATCAAAAATAATTGCATGTATCATTTAGTGGGCAAGAAAGGCAAGCGGCATACTTATTATTCACCCCACCCAAATAATGCATATTCTCCCAAACTGTCGGGTTAGTTAAGGGGGAAGGTGTTCCATGTCAGCTATTTTCTGGTATTTTCAGAGGTTAAGCCTGAATAGTACGTAAGATGTGTAGAAAAACTATTTATATCATTATGAAGCTTATTCATCGTCAAATATTTATGTAAAACATTTGATAACTACATAAAGTATTTTTATGACGTAAAATAATATTCTTTGAAACCGTGAAACGTGATAATTGAGAACGAAGCCATATTTTTGTGACATTAATAGGCTGTGATGATGACAAATTTTTCCCTTAATTATTATCTCAAACGATTTATTATAGATAGTTGTAATGTTATAAAACATAATGTAGTAAAATATATTCAGTATAATTATAATATTTGCAGTTTCTATTGGTTCTAAATCTAATGGAAGCGAGTGGACATTTTGTTATTTAAATATGCTACAATTATAGACATACGAAATAATATAAAGCTACGTATCAGAAGGTTTATCATTAATCATTGAATAAATGATGAAATATCTTGTTAGTTATAAATTTGTAATACTAAATAGAGACCTTTTTAAAACAACTGTTTCCACGAAATATTCGACCATCTTGATATCCGCCAGACCCACCTGCGAATTGGTGTATGATGTATGGAATCTTTAGCTGGTATTATTTTAACTTTATATGACCAAAAAAATACGCCAACACACAAGTATTGTACAAAAATATGTTTATAAAAGTGAATGCTACAAATTGAACACAAAAATAGGCGAAACAAACACAAATTCGAACATATTATTCAAAAGGAAAACATATTTTGACATTTGAGGACAAAACAAAAAAAAATCTGAAGAAATTTGTATTTGCGTCAATTCTACGTTATGTCATACTAAATCATACATTATAATTTTTAACACTGTTGCAATCTATTTTGCCTAATATTGCAACATAGCAATCAGTTTTCTGTCCCTTTCTATAACTATCTCCCTCTACATTCAAAATAATTATGATTGTAGTAGGTATGTATTTTATAAATTGTGATAGATTTTATTTTATTTCAGTGACATATATCGGGTCGTCCAGTATTGCCATATCTACTAAAATATTATTGAATTGATATTTTAGTAAATAAGAGAATGAAGTTTTTCACCATTTGTATCTACTATTAGTTTTACTATTTTTATTTAATAAATAATACACATGAGGTTTTACGAATTTCACATTTGTTATTAAACATACTTACATAATTTAGAACACCCCAAACACATCGCGAAGTAAAAATATCTATATTTTTTACTTAGCCAAAATTATGAATCAACATAGGTTAGGTACCTACTGATGTTTATATTACAGAAAATTTAACTTTTACTAAATTATGAATTTGCGAGATTATAATAATACAGATGATTTTAAAGAATACTTTCATCAAATAACATAATAATGGATGCCTGTACTTACATAATATTTTCCAATGTAATTTTTTTTTTAAAAACTAACTTTAATTTCGAAAGTTTAGCCTGGCAATACTATGAACGTCATTTATTTCAGCGGGAATGCGAAATTTTCATCCTCGGTTTTTGACATAGGTACCTAACAATATTATCACAATTATTTATATCGATTGTACTTACAAAAAATGCCACGAACTCACTATCCGATGGCTGGAAGTTCCAAAAAAAGACGTAGGAGAAAAGATGGAAATATTAATACATTAAAAACACAAAGGTTTGAAATTATTATTTTATAATTTGACATAATTATACATAGTTGAAAAAACCACATTTCACAGAAAATTTTGGTTCACAATATTTATTTATCTTGCAAAAGGAAGTTTTGCGTATTACTTATTAATACACACAATTAAGTATAATGATCATTTGTACTTATATTATTTTTATATTATGTTTGTGCCATGTCTTATTCGAAATTAGTGTGTCTGTGACAAAAATTATAATCTGGTACAATAATTAATAGCAGCTATACATTTTGTTTTCTGTTAACTATCTACTAAACTAATATTTTTGAATGTATTATAGTATTGATATATTGCCGAAGACTATGCCTGAGCATGGAAATCCTCAAAGCATACTACCTGAACCAGAATTTCATCCCACATTTGAACACGAACACGAAGAATTTATTATAGAAAATGAAATTGAAGATTCAAGCCCTAAATTCCGTGTAGAAGGCCGTAGAATTATAGACTTTTCATATTTTTTCCAACAACTTCAATTAATTAGCCACCATGATTCTCCATTTAATTGTAATTTATCACA
Source organism: Rhyacophila brunnea (assembly GCF_057557595.1). Lineage (NCBI taxonomy): Eukaryota > Metazoa > Arthropoda > Insecta > Trichoptera > Rhyacophilidae > Rhyacophila > Rhyacophila brunnea. The sequence continues at coordinate 2,141,209 of NW_028233361.1, forward strand.
TTTAGAAATTTTTGGGGAAAATCGGGATAACTTTAGTAGTACATTTTTTATTCAATGTAAACTTTGTGGTAAAAAATTAAAATTATATACCACTGAAATGAACAAAAACAAAATGAATCTGTGTGACGCATTTGTATCCAGTATAATCAGTATCGGCAGTGGATTTTCAAATCTGGAAGAAATGTGTTCAGCAATTGACGTACCATCGATTACAGCAAGAACATACAGAAAGAGTCAACAGAAGGTGTACGAGTGGTTTGAAGAAACCAAAAATAAGAGTATGGAAAACGCTGCGAAAGAAGAGCGACAACTTGCAATCGAAAATGGTGACGTCGATTCTTCTGGTATTCCCATGATATCAGTTGTTGCAGACGGCTGTTGGTCGAAACGTTCATACAGATGCAATTATTCCGCAGCATCTGGCGCTGCCACGATCATTGGTCAAAGAACCGGAAAGATTTTGTACATGTCAGTGAAAAATAAATATTGCGATTTGTGCGCCAAAGCTAAAAATATCCCTGCTCAACAACATAAATGCTTTTTAAATTATACCGGTCCGTCAGGTGGAATGGAATCTACAGCAATATTAGAAGGCTTTAAAGAATCTATTAATACACATGGATTGATTTATTCAAAATTGATTGCTGATGGAGATTCCAGCACATACACAAAAATTCTTGATTGTCACCCTTATCCGAATGTAACTGTCGAGAAAGTTGAATGTAAAAACCATTTAATTAGAAATTATTGTGGCAAAATAGAGGCATTAACCAAAGACACAAGATATCCCTTGAATGTAAGAAAAATCATTGCGTCAAGAAAAAGACGTCTGCGGAAAGCCGTCATAGGTGCAATCAAGTATAGAAAACTACAAGATAGTACTTTCGAAGAAAAGGTTATCGCTCTGAAAAAAGATTTATTTAATGGACCGCACCATGTTTTTGGAGACCATACTTCTTGTCTACCATATTTTTGTACAAATGAACCAAATACAGAGGACATGCTTGATGTAAATTATGTACCAGCATTAAAAGAATGCAGTCTATTTTCTCAATTAATGATATATAATTCTCGTTTGGTGCTAAATTCAAAAAGTTTAATTTATAATTTTTCTACTAATATTTCAGAATCTTTTAATAACATGATTGCAAAATTTGTAGGCGGCAAGAGAATTAACTACTCTCAAAGACAATCGTACATGGGACGATGTGCAGCGGCGGTAATCGCATTTAATACAAATAAGTTACATTGCACAATTCAAAAACAAGTTTATAAAAATAGCCCAAAAGCCTTCATAAATCGCTTAGAATCAAGAAGGTTGAAAATAAATAAAAAAAAAATAGGAAAATCTTGGCGAAAACCAATACATACTGTTCCTTTATCTAATCCAGATTATGGAGAGAGTTGCCAAAAACCTGATATGGACAAAAATCAATATCAATTGTTAAAAGAAACTTTTTTGAAAAAACTCAAACTGACAAACTATGAGAGGAGGGATATAGAAAGACGCACCGTATTACAATCTGAATGTGCAGAATGGCTAGAAAGGCGACGAAACCTTCTTACTGCCTCTGTTTTTGGTAAGGTGTGTAAGCGGCGAGAAAATACAAAATTTGGGCCTTTGGTAAAACGTTTATTATATAGCCAATCATTAGCCAACGTGAAAGCGGTAAAATATGGTAAAGAAAATGAATCAATAGCTTTACAACAGCTTAGTGTACAAGAACGGATTAAGATTGAGAGATGTGGATTGTTTATCGATGATGTGTATGATTTTATCGGTGCAACGCCAGATGGCATCAGCGATGATGATACAATTATTGAAATAAAATGTCCTTTCTCAGCTGCTGGAATAAGTGCAGATGAAGCTATTGTACAGAAAAAAATTAAATTTTGGAAAGTAGATAAAGACAGGAATATGGTAATAGATAAAAATCACGATTGGTACTTCCAGATTCAGGGGTAGCTTCATATTACTAAGAAAGATGTCTGTTTATTTGGAGTTTGGACGGGACATAATTTTCCTGTTAAAATAGAATTAATCAAAAAAGACGAGACATTTTGGATTGAAAAGATTGAAAAAAAGATATATCACTTTTATATGAATTGTCTACTGCCAGAAATAGTAGATCCCAGAACCAGTAGATCTATGAATATTAGAGAACCAGAAAGGCTGAATTTCTAAATTTTTATTTTAAATTTTATTATGCTTAATATATTTTCAACAAGTCTATATTACATCACTATTTTATAGTTCATCAAGATATATCTAATTTACTAATATAGTTTACTGTTACGAGACACCCAGAACGAGTGTAATTTTATGAAATTCAAAATAATATGTATACTTACATCTAAATAATGATACCTGATCTTGCTGGCGATTCCACTGCGCCATATTTTGTATAAGCATTCGTCTCTGCAGCCGTGAGTTTTGGTTCCGTGTAAAAAGTACATTTTGTTCTCAAGGTCAAAAACCAAATTGGTTGTGCCAATGGCTTATAACCATTCCTCATAAATGATTATAACTGATATCACCTCATGATCAGTGCCACGCACGAGTTAACTCGCGGGATCTTTTAAACGTCATAACTTCTGAATGAACTGTTTGTGTATATTTTCTTAACAATATTTATCATTTTAGTGTGAAAATATTCACGTTAAACATGTTGATTTGGTAAATTTTCACAAATATTTATCATTCTATTCTTATTTCATATTTTTTAAGGGATTCATTTTATTCCAAAAATAACTGACCTACAAGTACCCACCTGGTAAAAATTGAATTTGGATTGGATGGAATTTCCTAGTAGATGTTCCAACTAAACAACATGACGCTTTCTATATATTATTTACTGTTAGTTTTGAAATTATTGTATTTGAAATAAATAATGTATCAATAATACACATAGAAATCAATAGATATATAAAATAGATATCACAGTTTAAAAATCAGAAAGATCAATGCATATTACCATTGTTTATGTTACAATATAAAACAACATTTATCATTAAACGTAGGTACCAAGAAAAATAGACTTCATTAAAATGTGTCAATATAGTATATACCCGATATAATTATATAAATTATTATATTGTTAATTACTCTGTGGGGTCCATATATACTGCTTCAATTGTAATTTAATTTTACAGTATAATTATTTATGTTAAGTACTTGATTTACTTATTATATGTACAAATGTAATATACTTACCTACTTATTAGGATATATCTTGGTGAATTTTAAAATAAGAGGAAATTAAATGGAGGTCATCGTGTCTAACTAGATGTCTAACTAGACGTTGTTAAGTCTTATATAAATATTTATACATTATTAAATTGTTTTTCTGTTTTTTATTGATGTAAAGACATGGCATGTATTCAAAGTAATAACAAATTAGCTGTGTACTATTTATTTAACTTATATTAAAACCCCAAGATTGATTTCGTCTTACGACATATTTTATTCTTCTAAGTTTTACTATGACATTGTAATATGAACCATGGATATAGTATAGCACTTAAAAAAATCAAAACTGGTAATATATTATTTCAATATTTAATAGTCAATTTTCATTTGAAGTCAGCATTTAATTACTGGTATAACACATAATTATTAACTGATATCTACAACTTCAGATGGACAAATTAATTGATATATCATATTATCAGTTTTCATTTCCTTTCAACAATGTATTCATTCTAGCAGCTATTTTAAATATCTTACTAGTTTTTATGTCATGGCACCTTACAAAGGCTCCGAGCAACCGTATACTGAGCTTCGAGAACAGATGTTTACGACGGATACTGGGTGTGCGGTAATTTTAGAAGTAACGGGAGATAAAAGAACGCACCAAATAGCCTCGCATCACGTTGAGAGTGAATACGCAACTTTGTACCTGGCCCGGCCACGTGCTGCGAGTGCCTGAAGAGAATCCCAATCTGGTTTGCCTGTTCTTCAAGCCAACCGGATTCCGGCGTCCTGGATGGCCGCTAAATACTATCTATATAGCATATCTGGCGGAGTTACGGGCTGCTAGTATGACCTGGAACGATGCAAAAAAACTAGAGTGACAGAGATTCTTGGAGGCGCCGCATTGTATCCATATGCTGCAACTAAGATGCAGATATAGCCGAAGAGAAGAATTAATATACAGCATCTAGAAAACTTAAAGTCTTTGAAATGGTGTTAGAAAGACAATGTTTCTAATATCAAAGTGATATTGAGGATGAAAAAGAAAAGACTTGGAGAGTAAGCTCTACCAAATGACATACCTGATATGATACAAGTAACTGATATGCAAAATTATATTATATTTTAGAATATTATGAATCAATTTAGCAACTTTTATATCATTATCGATAATAAATTTAGTGCAAAAATGTAATTATAAAATTGTTTTATTTTTTAAATATGTATGCGAGATAGACATAGCTATAGGTTACAAACATTAGTCACTTTATATTTACCTTTTGTAATTGTACTATTAAATCTATAAAATGGGTATATATGCTTGATGGTCTACGTCATAAATAATATTATATGAATCACGCCATGTTCGGATCGTACGCCGAAAGTCGGATTTATTTCATTATTAATTAAAAGATTTATTTCATTCCATCTTATTCATATGAAACCGTCGACAAGCAAAGATCTCGGTAGACATTTTCTCCATCTGCAAAAAACATAACATATGAACTGTTAATAGTGTGATTTTTAATCTTTTATAGTGTGCGACTGTTTGAAGAATGGTAATTAAAACGGATTAGTGATAATACAAAGCATCAAAAAAGATTGATTAACTAAAATAAAGTAATCAGGTAGGTAACATGTTTAATAACAACTAGAACGCCTTAGATTATATCAAACAAATAAATATGAAATCACAGGCATTCTCGCAATAACCTCTAAACTAACCACGCAACTAATGTAGACTAAGAAAACAATAAATTAACACTTGAATAATATATGCAAAACACACAGAATACTACTACAGTAATAAATAACATAATATTGTACTTACAGATAGTGTTTCTTATTCCTGATATAAAACACAATTCCTTCGTTAGGTATCTTGCAATTTGCTATCAACATAATCTGACAGCAGAGAGTTTTTTCTATTAGTCTATGGCCAAAAATACGGATTTACTTGGCCGGCTAAAAAAAAGATTTTAATATAGCAAGAACATTTTGAATATGCGACAAATAAATAAAAGTATATATAATATAGTTGTTAAAAAAATCTGTGTACATTATAAAATATATTTAATATTATAAATACATATATTTTTTAAATTCATGTTATAATTTGTAAACGACGAAGCACGTCAGCTAATACGCATAGTAAATGTTTAAACTTTGGTAATCAAATTCGAATGTGACAGAAAGAGAAAGAAAAACTTTTTAATCATATTAGCATGCGTAAAAGAGATGTAACATAATATCACTTTCACTTTAAAAATCATACCTAGTATTCAATGTCATAGTTCAACTTTAAATGAAAAAACAGAAACTCTAGGTAAGCATGTGTGCCCTTACGCCACCTACCGCCTTTTGCCTCACCATCAAATATTACTCGACCGAATAATTGTGGTATGGAAGAGGGTTGATTCCCCTTTTCTGGAAGCATATTTGACAAGTCCTTCAATTTTGAAAATTAAAAGCGGAATTTAAATAATAATTCGACATTGCCTGAACACAGTTGATAATACGAGGGTGGGTCAATAATTCCTTAGAAAAAATCATTAAAACAGTTTTTATTTTTGTATTTTTTTTTAATTTCTCAACATAATCTCCTTGGAGCTCAATACACTTGGTTAGACGTTTCTCAATTTTTTTTAAACCGTCAGAAAAATAAGTTTTCGGAAGGTCCTCAAAATAAGCATTTGTCCGATCGATGACTTCTTCATTTGAAAAAAAACGTTGTCCACTTAGCCATTTTTTTAAGTTTGGGAAAAGGAAAAAGTCACTGGGGGCTAAATCTGGCGAATACGGTGGGTGGTCGACCAATTCGAACTTCAATTCTTCAATTTTAGCCATTGATCGTAAACATGTGTGAACACGGGCATTGTCCTGATGAAAGAGGATTTTTTTCCTGTTTAAATGAGGCCGTTTTTCTTCAATTTCGTTTTTTAGCTGGTCCAATAAAGATGCATAATAATCCCCTGTTATTGTTTTTCCTTTTTCCAAATAGTCAACGAAAATAATTTCACGTGCATCCCAAAATACAGTAGCCATAACCTTACCAGCTGATTTTACGGTTTTCGCCTTCTTTGGACATGGTTTGTCTTCGCAATCCACTGCTTTGACTGTTCTTTCGTCTCGGGAGTATAGTGGTGTATCCATGTTTCATCTACAGTCACAAAGCGACGAAAAAATTCATCCGGATTGCGTTGCATGAGTGACAACAGGGCTTTAGAGGCCACCACCCTATTGCGTTTATTGTCGACTGTGAGCAAACGCGGCACCCATCTTGCAGACATATTTTTCATGCCCAATTTGTCATGTAAAATAGAAATGACGCTACCTTTTGAGATCCCTGTAACCTCAATTATCTCACTCAACTTTAATCTTCGGTCACTTAACACCATATCGTGGATTTTATTGATCATTTGTGGTGTAGTCCCCTCTACAGGACGTCCTGGACGTGGTTCATCCTTTGTTGATGTACGACCACGTTTAAATTCATTTAACCAGTTATAAATAGTTGCAAGTGAAGGAGCAGATATGCCGTGAACTAAATCCAACTCATTTTTTATTTCCTTTGCTGTTAACCCTTTTATATTAAAATGTTTAATAACAGCTCTAAACTCAATTTTCTCCATTTTCCATTTTTCCATTTTCCACAAGCAATTTTTTTTTTAAATGTACGAGAAACACACAACAACCTGACGCATACCTTCGCAGCATACTGAATCGGTAGTGCCGCTGCATGAAAACAAACCGCTTACAGTACTAGTCGCGCCACCTGTCGGCTTTTCTAAGGACTTATTGACCCACCCTCGTACCATCTTATGTTTTAATTCAATTTACTGGTTGAGCATATATGAAGAACTGTGCGAAAAAGCAAATAGAATTATTAAAAATATAAATAACGCGTGTGGTATTTCGAAATAAGTCAATAAATGCAAAACACTGAAAAGTATCACGGTCGTTGATCGACAGAGTGACTAAGAAGTTAGGGTCAGCTTAGCAACTAATTTATTCCGTGTCGTTGTGGGTTCTTTCGCGGACATCTATGTGTACAAAAAACACTGACCGGTTCGACAATAATAAATTTGATCTGAAATAGTATATTTTATTATCAGGCATAGGTTTTGACTTTGAAAAAATATATCAGTAGGTATCAACAATTTTTGTGTTTATCACAGAACTGATTATTTTGTGTTTGGTGATTATTTTTACTTAACAGTGTTAGTAAATTTGCGGGAAAGATATTTTTTGTTGCATTAAACATTTGTGATTTTAAAACAAATGCAAAAAACGAATATTGGCAGCCGTATCTAAAGATAAAAATAACTTTTTAAATACAACGTTTTTAAATTTTCTGTTGAACCATATAAACTTGACTTGACTAGCTTAAACGATCAAAAAAATTGTACTTGATATGTCATATTGATTTCTATAGTAACGCACGTATATATTATTAATTTAGTTGCTAGGACCCCAGACCCCTAGCAACCAATAATGGTGTCGAAATAACTTTTCATACAAAATAGAATTAACTGAAAATGAATTCAATTCTACTTAAAGATGGCTAAAACTATTTAAAAAATGCACTGTCGTCGTGTTATGATATATTCTAAAAGTTTCAAATGTCTAACTAGTCAACACGCGCCAAAAATTTACTCTAATAATAAAAAAAGTCGCAAGTTTACTTCAAGATTATTAAAAGTTTAAAATATATGTTTGTGCGATACAATTTTTGATTACAGTTCGTCGAAATTAAATACTTTGAGTAGATGTAAGTAGGTACTCAACAATACGCTTAATACTATTGTTAATTTTACCTCGCGGAACAACATTTGGGAAACGTTACTGAAAGTATCACACTGTCGTTAACGTTAGCGATACGTAGGGGGACCCGCCAACAATCTTGGCCTGGAGGCTCAGCTTAATAAGGATGTGGGGGCCATGGATTGCATTGTCCGGTAGAATCAACATATCCTTCAAATGTTGTTATATGATTAAACCGACGGTTCTGATCGTATACATAATTAGGGAGCCGCACTTTATTTTTTGATTCATCTACTTGATCTACTAGTTTCTAGAAAATTCATGGTACCAAGCCGGAAAGTAGTCGTGGCTTTCACTCCTCACCTCGTAATTGATGGACATTACGCATCCGCCTCCATAATATGATATATATACACGGTGTATTTTGTGATTCGTCTACCCGAAAAGATAGTATACGCGAAAAGTCATATTGGCAGTTTCGGGAGTGGTCGTGGATTCAACTCCTCACATCCTCACTTGGAATGACAATGGCACTGTGCGAGCACCTTAGTTTCGTATATATATGAGAGACACAGACTTTGAATATTATTTAAAGTCATTGGCTTCAAGAATATGCACGGTTCCAGGTTTAGGCAGTTTATTGGTATCGTTGTTTTTTTATATCTACATAGGTATCATAACGCATGAGCCTTAAAGTACTATACACAGTGTACTAGTATTTTGGTTGTGAAATAAAGTTTTGTTGTTAATTCTATGATAAATAGTGTTTTAGTAGATAATTAGGGCACATAAGTCATGCAGACTTGATCGTTTGGTGTTAGCATCATTCTTCTTCTTCCTCGTCGGAACATAATGGGCGAGGATCGTGACCTGAACAGGCCCCTTTTTGTGTATACATGATTCCAACACAACATATCGATAGAGGAGATACCCGTATCAAAAGTAGGGATTTCAATACCGAATGAAAATGTCAATACCGGTTTATCGGTATTTCTAATTGAATACCGGTATTTCTTATACATAAAAAAACAAAAGTAGGTGCTTATCAATAAACATATAGCTATTAAAATCTTTTAAACATATTATTTTATAGCAAAAACCTACATAGGTACCTACATTTTTATTATGTTGACATTTAAAATTACGTATTGATCATAATTGTAGAACTAGTGATTTTTTACAAATAATTTGAATATATTGATAATTTTAACAAAACCCCTTAAAAGTATATCAAGGGCAAATAAGTCCGGCTGCAGGAAAAGCTTCTTAAATTCAACGCTTGTACAGGCATCAATAATTATAGAATAATCGAACATTTTTGTCACGGATGTTATCTATTTCGAAATAATATTATGATAATTCATTGCTACAATAACTATTACCATAATACTTAAATATATTTGATGAAATTTGTTTTATTATTTTTTCACCTCTGTTAGATTCACTCAATATATTTATATTTTAGCAGCACATAACTTATAACTTGAATCGTGCCCATTTTTTGAATAATAAAATGCCTAATTCTTGTCAAATGTGGGATCAAAAAGATTATAAAATATATTTTTTATCGTAAATACGTCACTATATAATGTTAACATTAATTTTATTAATGGTTTTGTAAATGCGTTTAAAAATTAATAAACCTAAAAAATCTTGACACCACTGCACATGGATGTACTGAAATATGATCATATTCTAAAACATTAGAGCGAGAGCTTTAAAAGAATACTATTTTATGTAATAAAAATACTTTATGCAGTCATCAAATGTTTAAAATAAATATAAAAGATAATAAGGCTTCAAAATTATATAAATAGATTATCTACAACGTTTAAGGAATGTCCAGGGTTATGCTCTGAAAAACCATAAAAGCACCATTTTAACCTACGCTGAGCATGTGGGCCCTTAATGAATAATCATATAAATAAATTGTGTTGGATCGGCGCGCGCAACTTCCATCACACGCCAAATGCGTTACATCGGTGTCACATGCCAAAAATACAATGATCTGTTTTCCCAAACGCCTCAAAAGAAGTATAACTTCAAAAAAAAATTATGCAGACAACATAATAAAACTTAATATAAGTATTATGCATCGGATTCTCTAGAGCCGATTGTATTAAATTGTCATGTCATTATTAAGACTAGGGTTGTATGTTCAAATTTAAATTTATTTATTTTACATACAAGTAAGTGTTACAGTTTTCCAAATAAACATACAGGGTAATATGAGTAAATAATAAAATAAGAAAAAGTGCACGGAAGCACACAGAGTGAACAAGATTGATAGACACTATCTTTAAAACTAATAAAACAACGTCCACCTAAATTCACCCTCACGTAAGTGGAATATATAAATATCCGAAGCAATTTCATTAAATATAGTTATTGCCCTCCCAATTGGCATTACAAATGGCAGGTTAGTTCTGCACCTTGGGAGAATAAACAACGGATGCCCCCGATTCCTAAGATAATTAATTATCAGAGACACACAAGCCAATATGTACCACCAAGAATGGAAGAGTTTCCATTTGCTATGTCATGTTATGAAGATTTATTTCGTGCACATTTCATGACATATTATGTCATGTAAGTTAGAATAATTCTGTATTCGGCTAATTAAGATCGTTTAGTTTTTTTCCGGCCGTATATATTGGTTGGAAATTTTCATTAAGCGACCGAAAAATTGTTCCCTCATTTTGTCGGAGTGTCCTCGTATTTCGATACACGTAGGTACCTATTATGTCGAGATATAACGATTATGTAAGGCTGCTTTTCGCAGATACGCTTATAACGCATGCATGTTGAATGTGATTACTTCCTTTGCTTTACTTTAATTTGAAATAGATGGATACATTTTCTATGATAGCCGACCCAGAGCAGTGAATGTCTAGTGAACAGTGTCGTCTCTGGTTTTTTTTTCAGTTACATATTGATTACAAAAATTTAAAATATAATAATGAAAAGTTATTGCAACCAGCAAAGTTTCCATTGTTTGGGTGTGGTAATGGAACTAAGGTATGCAGTCCCAGAGATTTCTTAAATACTCAAGTCCCAAGATTGAAAGATAGTTTAAGGACATGTTTTATTAAAAAAAATAACGAAAATACCGAATAATAGATATTTTAATCGAGTTACAAGATCGGAACTAACATGTACAATAATAAAACTACCCACGTAAATAATAAAGGTGTTACTAAATGTGAGATATTATGCTTTTTTTACCATAAAAAATATTATTGTGTCCTTACCAGACAATGAAAAAATGGGCAAAATTTCATTTACCTTCGTCCAATAATTGAAAAAATAATAAATATATCTCGCTTCCCAATATTATATAATATATACCTATATATATTAAAATCACGTATGTACCTACAACCGAGAGGCAAGGTGATTTAAATACAAAACGATAAAGACCAGTTTTCTTCGTGAGAATAATCACGAGAATATAATGTATTTTTACAACGTTTTTATTAGCTCGTATTCTTGTTTGTCCAGTACAAATCTTGCAATCGATTTTTAACTACTTTCTCGACTAGCTAGACATTTGAAACTTTTAGAATATATCAGAACACGGTGCCAATGCATTATTTTAATACTTTTAGCCATCTTTAAGCAGAATTGAATTAATTTTCAGTTAATTTGGTTTTGTATGGAAAGTTATTTCAAAAAAATCCGTAAAAAGTTAAAGGATATTGTTGCTTACTAAGGGGATGGTCCTAGCAACTAAATTATTAATATATACGTGCCTTACTATGGAAATCAAAATGAAATGTCAAAATGACATTTCAGTATTCTATATTTGTTTGTTTTTTATTTAATTAATATCAAGTACAAGTTTGAGCATACTCATACTTTATTATTAATAATTATATAATTCAATAGAAAATTTAAAAAAGGTTGTAAGTATATAAAAAGTTCTTTTTATCTTGTAATTATTTAGTATTTTTAATATAAGTATGCATGTAAATTCACCCGATAGGGAATGTGAGTAAAGTTAAAATCGTCTCTTTTCCAGTAAAAGTAAAAAACAGATTTTTGTAATTAAAACGCACGTACCTACTAATGATTGAAATGCATACATACATATCGACCGTGTTTATGAAAAAGGGCGTATCCCATACAGATCAAATTTTACAGGATAAGCAAAAAACCTTTTTTGAATGATTTTGGTGCAATATAATCAAAAAAATAAGCCCTGCATGGGGCACAGGGTGCATGATGGTTGATGATTTGGTTTAATACCTTTTCGATCTACTAATAATTAAAGAAATTATTACAGAAAAATCAATCAAATTGAGGGTAAATGCTTTTTTATTTAAATTAAAACTGAATTAAAGCTCAATTAAAACCTGAATTTAGATAATAAATCGGCATTTACTTCCTTGGCTTACTTCCTTTTTAATGAACGTGTATTTAGTTTTATACATTGTTAATATATAATAAAAGCACTTTTAGAAAAATCGAGGGTTACGCCCTTTTCCCTAAACATAGTCGATATATATATTTTTTATATTATTAATAACCATGTCCTTGCTTTTTCGTACAACGTGGTTTTTAATAATATTGGAGAATCACAAACTCACAGGATTTGAGAAAATCACATAAATATATTGTGTCCTAATCGGGAATCGAACCTAGAGTTTGCGGATGGAAGGCCAGCGCTTTACGCACTGTATCACGAGAACCACCCCGCCGCATACACACATATTATCTTGTTAAAGGCTAACAATTCCAGGATAGTGTTTTATTCTACTCTGAAACAGCTTCGTTTTGCATTTAACTCTCCTTATCCAATAGATCCAAATAAATATACGGACGCATTTATGCAGAATAAACCTAACACAACATTCTGTAAAACATGGATTGACGATGTTGAATAATTCCCAAAGCATTTATGCGCATTATATCCGGTCTGGTAAATATGGAATACTGAGATGTTTTTCTTTTCACTGAGAGCAACCAAATACCGATGAAAAAATATTATTATTTACATGGTAATGTATAAAGTACATACGTATCTATCATGATATATAAAATAACTGAACGTATAAGTCACTTACAGCCGTTTTAGTGAGTGCGATTTCAAATTGATAAACTGCAATAACTGTTAATAGGTGATTTCATATTAATATATATAAATTATGCGTTATTATTATATTCGTAACAATGTGTTACTTTTTCATCACTGATAATTGAATACATATTGTGTAATGCAAGTCCGAATTATTACAAGTTAGTGCAAAACAATATCTCATCCTCAAGTGATCGTGTTCTGGGAAAAAAACCCTGGAATATTATCCCATTTCCATTTCATATAATGAGATGAAAAATCGCATGCGGTGCAATTTTTCTTGGTTCTTAATAATCTTTAAAAAACGGGTTTTGCTTTTCAATAATAAATTCTACGCATATTGTTTCTATTGTCGAAAATTATGGAAAACTCATTAAAAAAGGATGTGCCCATCACACCTTACTTGTTTATAATTAATGTGTTCTAGATGAAAAAAAAAACATTTGCAAGAGGGATTGCACACGATCTCCGTCTTCATTTCATTAGTTCTTTATAAAATGGTGAAATCAAAATGTCGAACATGACCGAGCTCTAATGTATGATTACAATTTTTTGTAATACAATGTAGAGAATTATACTCTTAATTCGGTTTAAGATTATCTTCTAAATATTCAAAGAATACTAAACATTAGTAGTATTTTAAAACGTATTCCCCTATTACGTAAGTATATAGTATGTACCTAGTATGATATATAATATCAATGTTTATTAACCTTTTTACAACCGAGGACCACAAAAAATCCAACAATGTTTTGCGGACCATCAACATTGGAATAAAATAATAAATATTTATATTTACACTATTTTTGAAACAATTGACGAAATATAATACAACCCCACTTAAAATTTTGGGTTTCTGGGTAACTATAAGGCTCACCCAAAAATCTTTGCGGATCACCGGTTAAGAAACTATGATATATATTATATTGTTTAAAATTTTATACGCGTGGGAAAAGTATAATGGTCATGGAAGAGATAGTCAGTACTTATTATGTCACAGTATGTCACAATCTCTGCACTCTCTATTTTTTCAAAGGTGCACTTATTCGAATTAAATACAAAATGGCACGCTTAAAAGTAGTGAAAACTAAGGGTCGCTTTAAGTCTTTGGAGGTGTCGCGCAAAATATTGATAAATGAAAACGATTTCAAGGAGTCTTAAATTAAATGTAAGTGTTGGAAAAAAAATCTTCAGGTTTCTTTCCTTTTTGCTAACCTTTTGAATAACTTTACATCGACCGTGAGTGTGACCGGCTTAGAAACTTTGACAGATAGGGAATAGTAGAAGTGATTAAAAAGGCCGTCATATTGACAAGGGGTACCCTTTTAACCCTTTAAAAGTTTTTTCACCTGCTGGGAATTGTTAAATTTCAAATTGAACGTAAATGTCACCATCCTATATTATATTATGTCATCACTGATGGAGCCATGAGCAAACAAATAATCTTTATGATTATTGGGTTCATTGGTTTACATTTAAAATGTATCCATATTTTGATTTAAGTTATTCTGAGATCAAAATCATATCTCTTGATTCAATGAGCAAGTTTAATATCAATTATAACCTAGAATCTTTTTTTGTCAATTTATTATATTATATACTTACATATAGGCTATGGTTATAACGGTGTTTTTTTAGAGGTTTGTTTTTCAAATTGGCAACACTTTTTCCAGCGACAGTCAATTTGACAGCTGACAGCTGGTTTGTAGTCAATTTGGTTTGCCATTTTAGCATAAATAGACTTACGCCAGAATAACGGTTGAAAATTTTATATATCTATTTCGAAAATCGTGGTTCAGTTCGCGAAACATTCCGTGCACTACGTCCATTGTACGGTCGACATAATCGGTCAACATGAGGCTCATTTTTGGTTCAATGGCTACGTGAATAAGTAAAATTGACGCATTTGGAGTGAAGAAAATCCACAAGCGATTATTAAGACGCCGTTCTATCCAGAAAAAGTCACTGTTTGGTGTGTTTTATAGGCTGGTGGAATCATTGGTCCATATTTCTTCAAAAATGATGGCGGCCAGAACATTACAGTCAATGGAGAGCGCTATAGATCCATGATTACTAATTTAATCGTTCCCCAATAATTGAATGGCATTAATGTGAAAGAGCTGTGGTTTTAACAAAACGGCGCAACATGCCACACAGCGCGCGCCATAATCAATTTATTGTAGAAAACATTCGATGAACGCATAATTTCACGTTATGGACCTGTAAATTGACCTCCAAGACCGTGTGATTTAACACCTTTAGATTATTTTCTGTGAGGATATGTGAAGTCGTTAGTCTACGACGATAAACCAGAGACCGATATATTACTTGAAAGCCAATATTCGCCGCGTTATTGCCAATATACGGCCCCAGTTGCTCGAAAAAGTGGCCGAAAATTAGACTTCCAGATTGCGCTTTCTTTGAGTCAACCGCGGTGGCGCGGAAATCTTATTTAAACACTAATGGCATAAAATTATCTTTCAAACAAAGCCAATAACCATGTTCATTACCACAATTTATTTTTAAGTGTTTCATTTCATTTTAAAGTTCTACATCTCTTAACACCTTTAGTATGTAATTTGTGTGAAGAAAACTTAGTCAAAACCATCAGACTGATTCGCTTATGCAGAGATGCAATTTACCTAAGTTGGATTTTTATCCCTTTTCGTTACCGAAGAGTTAACGAATACAAACAAATAAATAAGTTTTTAACATTTAATGACTTTAACGGTGTCCACTGATAATTCTGTTGAGAACGTCTTGTTAATCGCATTATGTTTATATGGAATATTTGTGTTATATTTTAATTGATATCTTTTTGAGATACGACATTCTATTTGATTATTGATTAAATTAGCTGATTCAACTTAAGTTGATATACATATTTGATTTGCACGTCTTTTAATTCAAGCACATCATTTATTATAAGTATCGGGTCGGAACAGAATAAAAATCCTAAAACTAAAAGGTTCATAACTAATTATTTAGTTTAATTATTGTAAAATATAAATTTAAATTTAATTCAAATGGAACACTATAATTTGCAATAAAATTGAATAGATTTGATTACAATTTGTTTTTAAGATTCCTATACAGATCAAAGTGCTGCTTTGCTGATATTTGTAAACCGGTCCGAGGTGTTTTCGCATAAATTTCTGGACACAATACAAATATATTATATTCGCGATATACAATAGGTTAATTTTACAATTAATATTGAATATTGTATTTGTACTCTCCAGTTACTATGTTGCACGATTAAGTCATTAAACACTTGAGTTATGACCAGGTGCTCAATGAATGGAGATTAGTGTTACTTAATTTAATCTTGTCGGGGTATGTATTTTGACAAAATGCGTTTGAGCGAAAAATTGTCGCCCTTGGCGTCAACATTTGAAACGTCCCGGTAACAAGAACTTATTTTTCCCGTGTGGTGAAAATCATACGTTCCAGTTATTACATTTAACAATTTTCATATAAACGATAAATATACATAAAGAGAGTAGGCTGGCTTTGAGAATTATAAGGGTTTTGAAAAGGGAAAATGTTCCCTAACATTAATGTGAAAAAATTGATTTCTAAGAATCTATCTTGTGAAAAAGGGTAGCTTGTAAAAGAACGGGTAAGAATCTGTGCTTTAAAGGTGTATGTTACCAAAGATCTATTTATGTTTTCTGTTTTATTATCGAATTGTATGACTTTTTTTTTATTTATTGGCACTTTAGGAGTTTTCAACAAATGCACAAATCAAATGAAATGCTTCAACAAAAAGCGTTGTATTTCACTGTGAAGTGAAACGGGGCATTAGGGGGTATATCCACGGAAATGTTTATTACTTCGATGAGTGAGATATTGGATAATATATGCCGTCTAATATTTATCAATCTTCTCAACGATATTTTCCTGATCACATTTCAACTCAACGGCTTGACTGTATTTTCCTCATTTTATGCTTGATTGATTTCACGTTGGCGCAATTTCACGATAATTGTTTGTCAATGTGGTGGGAAAGGTTTTTGAAAACATCGCTCAGTTTACAGAAATATAAATGAGATAGCTTGACGCAGTGAGTAGTATCAGAACACCCTCATAAAAATTGTGTCTTTTTGATTTCTGTGATAGATTGAAATTCACATGTGACTTGTTCAATATTAATGTGTTTATACATAAATGAGGATCTAATGCAACTTAATGAAAAGAATGGATTTGAATTCCATCAAGTTTCTTTGATCGATAGTATTAATATTATATAAAAGAGTATTTGATTACTGCTACTTTCAGAGTATTGTTTTTTTAATTGGACTGATTCATGTATTTAACTTCAATACCTACTTACTATAAATTAATATTGATTCATGATAATTTTTTCGCTTTGAATACTTTCCGATCCCTGTTAAGATTCAGTACCGGTGGAAAGGTTAAGCACAAGGCCGCGCCACTTTCCTTGATCTATCGGTGCATTTGCAGCGCATTGATTGCTTGTGCGTCACCGCTGCAGGGTGAAGGAGGGTAGGTTACGTTGCGGATATGCGGATAAGAACTCGTTCGGCTGCGAAGCTAAGTATTATATTAAGTATATATATTTATGGCATGTGGTTTGTCGACCCCTTATGAAATAAGATGCTCCTGAGTATTAAAAATATAATAAAGTTTTGAAAGAATTTTTACATTGAAACATCACATTATGAGAAATAACTCATATCTATAGATATATTATATAGTCATATCTAAAGGACATCTATGTTTCGAAAAAAACTACCACTGACTAGGGAGTTCAATCCCGATATTGATCTTGATCCCGGGATTTCGGGATTACAATTTGACGATCTCGGGACTGATTCCGGGATTGGCATTTTTTAAATAGTTAATATTTAATTTTTATATAATATACAAATAGCGTTGCCAAAATCGGTCAAAAATAAATTTAGTATAATTTATACTAATATTATGACATTTATGTTAATATTGTTTACATTCAATCTTAGAAATGCATAAGTCTAACGGACTAAATAATATTTTAATATAAATAATAATGTGAAAGTAAAACAGTTTTATTTATTTATGAAAAGATAACAAATACAAATACAAGTTCAATTAAAATAAAAAATAACCTATTGTGTTGACAATAAAAACAATATAAAAAATAAAAGATTTAAGTCATTAAAACATTATTCTGAATATGCCCGAAGTAATACCAAAGCATCAAGTGTTTCGTCATTTTATCTGGATCTAATTTTGGTAGGTACCCAGGCATATTTTCAAGTTTCAATTGTAATTGTTATTTTAAAAGGAGAGTGATAATAAATAACGTTTTTATTAATGACAAATGCATTGACTTCCCGGATGTTATGATAGAATTCAGACTTTAATGCATTTCGTAGATGCGAAACGTACCTTTCTTTCCCATGCCACTTTTTATTAAATTATGTCAATCAGTACACTCAGTTAAAGCTCACTTCAAGGCAGTCAAGGTGATCTCAGTCTCGGGTCTCTGCTTCTGATAGAATACCGGGCGTATAAAACTCATGATGCTTCAGACCAAACACAAAAACGTTCATGATACGTTCGATTAAGTGTGGTGCGGGGCGAGTTGGTACGGAGGTTCTTTGTTTGGATTGCCATCAACACTCATTTATTTTGTTGGATGAATGTTTAAGGATTCAAATTATTCGGTTAGTATATATATGCAAAAATAGCATTTTATTAAAATAGTGGCATATATTTAATATTAACAGTAAGTAAAAAATGATTATCGGTAAGTATAAAAATAAACCCTATGGAAGTATTTAAATAAGCATAGGGAATTATTAAAATAATTAATGGTGAGTATCAATTATATTTGTCAGAATAAAATCTAATTTATACAGATTTTTTTTTTTTTACAGAAATTGCTTATTTAGCAGCTTCTATATTATGTTAATTAATTTAGTAGGATAGTATTCTTCTGTCCGGCTCTCCAGAACAGATTGTGCCTTGGCTGTTACTATTAGAATAGTATTTATTGTTTTTCTCTATTATTTCATAACTTACGCCCATTTGGTGTAGCAGCATTGATGTGTATCTATAAAATAGCTCAATGATGCAATGTGAGTGTCATGTGCAAGTTTTTAGAGCCTTTAATGGCTCAAATAGACTCTATGACGATCGGTCATATAATAATAACATATAATACGATGTCATAGCTGTCATATAATATGTATGTATAATATGTCAGAATGGCATAGATATAATCATAGACACTAAATCGCTCTTAGCATATATGTGCCCGATCGTCATATAGTCTATTTGAACCTTAAGACACTATTTAGTAAGAACGGTTAGCTTAAGTAAACAAACGTACAGTGTGGCCAGGCTATTGAACATTTAGAATATAAAACAATATTTCTTTATAATATGCAAATGACGTGGACAGTAAGTTATTACCAATCGTTGATCAATGAATTCAAAATTGTAAATGAATCATTTCGCATAATTTACCTACCTATCTTTGTAGTGACAACTTTTTTTAAAATTATTAAATTCCTTATCTGTATCGTGGTTCATCTAATCATGGTTCAATAATAATAATCCGTCGTTTAGTTGGAGATCAAGGTTGTGTGGTGTATCTATGGTCTTAAGAGTCGCTGAGGCGGCTCTGCGAGATGCTATTACCTAACCCACATTTATTTAAATTATTTTTATGTACAAATTGCAAATGGTTTTTTAAATTCGATTAAACTCTGCCTTACCAAATCATAATAGATAAGTAGTCGCACATGGGCATTGAGGGAAATGAAAGGGCAGATGATCTGGCAAAGGAAGCCGGCCATTCAGGGGTACCACATCAGTGGATACCAGAAAACCTGGACTGGAATGAGGCTATAAAAAAAATGTGCCATAGTATGTGGATAGATTTTCACCATAGGGCATCATTAGAAAAGGGGAAATGGAGTAAGTCAATTCTACCATCACCACGAGAGGTGCCCTGGTTTGTAGAGTCTTCTTTGACGAGGAATGAGCTTAAGTTAATTCTGAGGCTAAGAACAGGGCACACCATGGGCAAAAGATTTGATGTCCTCATGGGAAGAAGCGAATCGCAGCTCTGCGATGAATGTCATGTTTTAGAGGACATTGTACATATAGCACTGCAATGCCCCAAATATGAAATTCACAGAGTACAGCTGCGAATTGCAGATATCTATGAGAATGTCGACGAATTGAAGGGTGTCCTGGCGGTGGGTAAGACGGAAGAGCTAGGCAAAATTGTAAAGTTATTTAACAGAATAGGAGTGAGGACCTGATCGACGGATCCCCTTCTAGAAGAGAAGAGGCGATATGACAGCGAGTCGCAGTCAAAGCCTCGGTAAAATCACAAAAAAAAAAAAAAAAAAGTAGGTACCTAATACATATAATGGCATTAAATCATACAAAAATTTAGAAATTTTATAAGAATAGAAGGAGAATAATTGTTATCTAATATCTATTACGGTTTGTTTTAGGCACTGTATCATTAAATTTTAAAAACTAACCAACACCTACTGCAACTTTATTTATATTCTTAGCTCAATAAAAATAAATAAGTATGACTGACAAAGTTTAGTTTGCACTATTTATCCGGATTTCCACAGCCTATCTCCATCCTTCGCCACTGAAAACAGCAAAAGTCAATAATGTTTCCAGGACTTTCTACACTCAGAAGTGACCGCATACCCCACATTGTCGAAAACCGTCCTCCACTTGATGTAGGAGAAGTGAATTCAACAGGTGACATGAAATAATAAGTAAATGAATCAACAAATTAGTAATTTATAACCTGTATTTATTAACTATAATTTATTATGTAATTAAATTATACAGTTTACACAAATTTTTCTATTCTTAGTAGGTAGGTGCCATACATGTAATAAATATAATATTATGCTTGATCTCAGTGTTTTGACTTGTTTTTCACTCGATCGAAAGACGTATTAAATTGCTCTTATCTCCAAACTATGTTTCTGTGGCATATCATTGTCTTGCAATAACCCCTTCAAACAAAATCGTCTCTAAGGTGTGCGTATTTTCGACCTGCTAAGTTATGACGTTTAACATAGACTTGTAAAATAATTCGTGGCTTATAATAAAATTATGATTCTCTCTCGTTAAATTGAATTTAAGTTATTATTAAGAATTGACGCAACGATGAAAATTTTTCGACTACTTTCTATGAGCGCGTCTGTTAACATACATTTTTATACATTTATCTTAAAATCTAGTGATTAAAATTAAGTAGCGATAAGATTTATTTGCTCTTAAAACTAACATGTTTTACATATTGATCTTAAAATTAGTAATAATATTTCAATACAATTTCAGTAGATAACATCTTATTTCAGTTTTTATAACTAACACGTTATACCTATGTATTAATCTATTAAGTTATAAATTCTTCACTGCGACCTTTCGTTCTACGGTCGTTTTTAATTTTTCACCAATATGTTCATTATCATCATTATCATCATCAACAGAATTAGATAATACATAGAATTTTCATCCCCAATAGGTAAGGCTAATGTAAAACTTTCGTGCCGGATTTTAAAAGTGTGACAGATGTAAAATATTAAAATGTAGGTTGATTGTTTTTCATATATAAACGAGTCGAAAGATACTGGAAAATTTTACCTGATAGGTAAAACTCACTAAGTGCATTTGTGAGAAAATGTGATATCATAATTAATATTGAGTCAAATATATTAATGTATTAATATCGCAAATAAATCCATTGTATGTATTTGTATTCTAGCATCCTTTGAAAATATCCAAATATGTAAATCATTATGTAAATCAATTTCCCTACAATTTTCCGACCGCCATGTCCTCCTGTTTAACTCCCCCTCGCCAAGCTCCGCCAACTCTGAAATCATGAAATCATTCTTATCATTTATATCGGTAAACATTTTTTAAATTATTGTAGACTTTTGCTTCGATTCGATTCAAACATTCGCGAGATTTTCCCCTTGAATTGATTATACATAATATGTTTAGAGAAATTGACAGTTTCAGAAATTTCGAATGTGTGAAATTGTCTTTTATATGTGTCTTAATGTATTCCGCCAGTATGAAAAAATAGGATTATTGGTGAATACGAAAATACGAATTCCGTGGCGCTTATGACTATTTTACACGTCTCCTTTAAAGCTAAATTTGATAGGAAGACATAGTCGCAACAATGATTATCGGTGGAAGAGACAATCCTAAAAATCTGTTTACAATATTATTCTACATGATATTATATAAAATGATACTGCACTGGAAAAGCAATCATAGATAATACAAAAGTCATGTCACATTAACACATTTATATTATAATTCCGGTAGCATGATAATATTATTATAACACATACTTTCCAAATACGTATATTTATATAATAACAAATATCATAGTTGAACAGTCATTATGATCTGGCATAATTTTGTAGTATCTACCTAATATTATGTAATTATATATTATAACTATCCTAATTATCCTAAAACATTTTGTGAAACACACCAATTTCTTATTTTTATTTCCAATTTGATATTTTAACGTCTTTACTTCGATTTTTGTATATTTCGGGAGATTTTAATTTGAATCGAGCATGTTCTTAAAGAAATTTACATTTACACAGAAAAATCACTTTTAAAATCACGTTTTTGATACATTTCGGTGGTTTTCTCGACATTTAAATCCGCGATGTCAAAAATAATATTCTCATGTCGCTAATTGCGTTCAATATATTACGTTGTCTTCAATATTAGTTTTCATAATATTCGATGAGCTTATTTAAATCAAATAAGGCCTCATTGGCGTTCAATGATTATTATAGGGCGGAAAAGATAAAAACTCTATATAAAGCTGCATTGTTTCATTAAAACCTTCACCCTAAAATGTTACTTCCCTGCGTGGATTATTTGAAAGACTACACCGATTTCGTTTATTTTCCAGCGATAATAATTTACTTTCAGTTATCGAATCATTTGAGCTGTCGTATTCAAAGACAACGTAAACATTTTAGATAATTACTTAGGCAAATTAAATTGATGTGATATTTTGCATAGGTAAGTAATACACAATATTTATCATATTTCATAGTAATTATATAATATGTTTATTATATAATAAGTTATGAGTAAGTATCTACATAATAAAAACACCAATCTTTGCATTCGTGTGGTCATATAAAAGAATATTGTGTCACTATGCGTTTTAGGATTCCACTGCTGGATGAAGGCTATCCCAACCTGATTCTAATTCTCTTGGTCATATTATGAATTGCTATATTATTTACCAAAATTGGTGATAATATTATGTACCTACTAATTTATATCGTCAATATCATCATCAATCTGTATCAATCGACTGTCTAAGCTGATTCCACTTTTTTAATCTTATGAATTCAGATTTTTATCAGAATTGGTGATTTTATAAACTTATTTATATGACCGATCATCAATCCACTGCTAGATGAAGTTTATTCCTCTCAGATAATATATTATGCATTGCTTCATTTATCAACATTTATTTAGATCCCGCACAGGGAAATATTATATTATTTCAAACTAAAATTTTAATTCAACATTTGGTTTTTTTAATACCTATGGCTGCAAGCATCTATTTTTTATAAACAATGAAACAAAATAATGTTTAAATTGATGTTACACGGCTAACCTTATTTTATTAGCTATAGGGGGGACCCGCGGGGATTAATATTCACGATGCAGTGGATCGCAATTTTTGATAATCATAATATTGCCTTATATTCGAATATATTACCTATCATATTCAGCACATGATTAACCGAAAAATAAAATGCCTAGATACATAATGTTTGAGACTTTCAGGGTTGTTTTTTTATCGTTATAAATTCTTGGGTTTTCACCGCGTGTACTTTTTCATTCTTTGGGCGCTCTAAGAATGCCTTGTAAGTAATGATTGGTAACATATTATTATAATTATATAACAGCCAGCTGTTCTGCTCAGCTTAGCAGTCTCAGGTGGTGTCAGATGACATACTGAAGGCTAAAATCTAGAATAAGCTACACATACGACCACAAATTTATATCGGCAGTAACTACTTGCAAATCGTAAAAGTGACAAATCAGCGAAATGTCAAACTGTCTGAGGTAAGTGAAAATCTATCCCAATGGCAAAACTACGGTGCCATCGATGCATATATAATTTTAAGATTTACTTCACAATTATAATAAAATCTACCGCGTATCGATATGACGCCAAGGTGTCTGCAAGACCTATTGAGACAGCTGGCTCTGCTAGTGTCTGGTTAAATATTCTTCTGTCTGGTACAAATATTTAAGAATTAGAATTAGTTCAATTATTGATGAAAAAACTACCTAGATGAAAAATCAAAATGTTATTATTTTTATCACGCACAAAAATCAGGAATATATTATAAAATTTTCATCGGAAGTGTAAAATTGAATAGATTTAATTAATAATGACATTGTCTTGGAAAGTCTGACTTGAAACAATCTGCCATGGGGAACATGGGTTATTCCGGTATTGTTTAAAAAATAGTTGACAAGCTAAGCAAATATTCTCCTATACGATCACACAAAAGCCAATAAGTTAATGAAACTCAAGAAAATATTTTAAAATATCTTATTGGTATTCACTTATAGTAATATTATGACATACAATAGTCATAGTTGACTACTTTATTTGCCTAGAAGGGTGTATTTACTTATAGGTAATAAAATAGCAAACAGCATGCGTATCATAATGCCATTATTTACAATATAAAAGAATAAGAAACATTATTGAACATTGAGTAGGTATTAATAGTTACTTAGAATATAAATTACATAATATGTAATTACAATTACCTAATAAATAATATAATAAACATTGCGTATTAATTACATATACAAAACGTTAAATGAAATTCATTTACCTACCTAAATGTTTACATTATCTATAAATTATTCTGACAGACCACATGATTCGATATTTGAAAGTAATGATTATTTTTAAAAAATTGAACTTGAAACTCTTTTAGTGCTGACAACGCGACTGGCGCGTTTGCATTAGTTGGCCATTAGATATATTTAACATGATATTTAAATGTGGTAATTAATCAACGCAGTTTTATATGGAGTGTTAATCTTTTCTGGCCCATAATAATCTTTGAACGCCAATATGGCCTTATCAGATTTAAATAAACTCATCGAATGTTGTGAAGAGACAATGTATGTATATTGAACGTCATACGGACGTTTATGACAACGTAGATATAAATATCGAGAAACCCGCGGAAATGTACAGGAAGCACGAATTAAATATCTTATATTATAGAGATCTTTTTTTTTCAGAAACAAGATGGGGAGTATGGAATTAATATGTTAATATCTTATCCATGTCACTAGAGAAGTCATTAAACTAACATTGCCAGTAGTCTAAGCCAATTTTCGATCATAAAAAGATCAAATAGAGCTCCACAGAGTGGAAGTTGTAAATTTTAGTCCACTTAACATATTCGGTATATACTCACATTACTCACACAATCACAGATTGAAAAAACACAATGTGATCTTTCGCCAGACCCGGGATTCGAACCCGGGACCCACGACATTATAGGGCGGCAGATAAGTGACCTCTTGGCCATATGTCTATAATAGTAGAGGTTTAAAAACTAACAGACGTACAATACTGTATGAAAAGATGATCAAAAATAAATGACTAATAGGACAAACAAAAATATTTTACATATAATACAATGCGTAAATACCTCGTAGTAAAGATGGTTAGGTTGGAGTGTTAAAAAAATAGGTCATCGCTGGGCTAATAACATCTTCCATTAGTTCTCAAAATATAATAAAATAAAAGAAACTGCACCCAAGAACCAGCTAAAATGAAAAAAAGATGTCGAATATATGCGTGGCAATGAAAGACTAAGGGATGAGAATAAAAGATACAGCAAAATAGGTCTTCTATCATATCTATATTATATTTTAAATTCAAAATCATATCTTATTTTATTTTATTAATGTCATAGAACATAAACTACAAAAATGCGTAAACGATTCTATTCTTGATTATTTTAGAATTTCAATTCAATCTCTGCACACACACGCGATATCTACAGGTTAAATCTTATAGATTCTGCAACATTTTACGCGGTGAGTCAAAATTACATTCCGGCGACAAGAACCTTTAATACGTCACAAGCAAAAATCTGGACGTGATTTTAGTGATACCCAAATCTGAAGCAATGTGTGTACTATTTTATGTTTGAACATTATCCGAGACGCATTTTTAAAATAATAATTTTTTTAGCCATTGATCCGCTACGACATATGTAATCGCCCGGACTAAAAAAGATCAGGCGTAATTTCACCACGAGGGTCTCGAGAAACTCAGGCTCGCAGTCTTGAAAAACCTCCACTTGGCGCAGGAAATTCAAATGAACACTCATCACGATCTCCGCTTTCAAGTTGTCTGGTAACGCGGCTAATACGCGTTCCTCGTCGAAAGCTTCACTTTGTGCCTGGGTGTAAGCCATCCAGCGGATCACTCACGCTTCCAGTTCTCCGCCGATTTTTCTAAATTTCATATAATTTTTCGCTGTGTCCATTCTATTTTGGAAATCTACCCGGTCACTGTTTACATATTGCTTCATCATTAGAGCGATATCTCTGAAGATGTTGGCAAAAATGAGGAACCCCAATAGTAATGATATTATCATAAAAACTAATTCGGCATCATTCTTAGGTTGAGTCGCCACCCGGATGGTGGTGAGAGTGATAGTCGACCAGTAGAAGCAATATACGTATTGCCTCATGATAGATGCATTTCCTGTCGTGTTTAAATTATAACCCCAGACAATCGAGTCGAAGGCCTGAGCGTTGCTTATACCGAAATAAACACACGCGTGCCAATGGATTACCACCAGAATCCCCACGAGCTTCTGAAAATCAAAAGTATAACATAACAAATATATTATCTAGTTTTAAATAATATTATTAGTATAAATAATAATATAAATCCTAGCTATCCCATATTTTACATCAAATATGAGAAAAATGTAACCCCTACTCCACACACAAGTTGACAATATAATAAAATAGGCAGCCTTGGTGCATATAACATTATGGTCGTAACTTACGAAAATTTATATCTTCATGTAAAATAAAACAGTAAATATGATTAAATGTTATTATTTTGTGTTATATAGAAAGTGTTAATAAATCGGCATCACTGTAAATCTAAGTTTGGGCATGCTACTATTTTTCATCTAAAAATTGAAACGCCGTCTTGACACTTCGTATTGATTTCCATGGTAATGCGCATTCTTTAAAAACTTGCTTTTTAAGTTTTAAGCAACTTGCTTCATTGTTTGTGTTAAGCATAAGCCAAATTGAGATGCATGTCGCTGACTATCGCGTGAAGTCACAGTAAGCTGCCTCGATAGGAAAAAGTGTGTTATGTCATTGTTCTTGGTTTTTAAATGTTATCAGACTGATGTTCCCATCCTGTACCACATTTTGAACCTTTAAATGAATATTGTCAGTTGGCAAAATCTGCCGAAATAACTAAACCAGCAATGAGGTCACTTCACGTTGAACTGCGCTGCATCGACGCCTGCATGATGTTTTGAACATTTTTAGCATATTCCACATGCCTACACATTTCGACTAGCATATCAAAATCACGTTTTTGAAGTTGTAACTACTTCTTTTGGGGCATTTGGTAGAGAGTGAAATTGAGAGCTGCGCGCGCACACCGTTACGGAACTAATCGACAGTATGAAGTTAGATGTGAATCAGTCAGCTGTATATAAATGCAAGTTTGATGGTAGAATTGTTTCGTTACCTAGACAACAATTTTATTATTGTTGGCCAAAATAGCCAGAAAGTCTGGATTAAATGGACTGGCCTCACTTTATATACACAGAGAGATTAAAGTAACCACGGCCGAAGTAATTCAAGAGCTTTGTAAAAAGAAAAGTAATCTTGATTTTGTTCTGTAAATAAAATTTTCAAATCCTAGGTAGGTACTAAATGTTTTTTGAAGTTATACTTCTTTTGGAGCGTTTGGTAGAGTGTGTAATTGAGAGCCGTTACGAAAGTAATTGACAGTATGAAGTTAGCTGCGAATCAGTCAGCCGTATACAAACGCAAGTTTGATAGTACAATCGTTCCGTTTTGAATTTATTATTGTCAGCCATTTGAAATTCCTTACGTAAACAAACGATTAAATATCAGAGTGACAGTTGTTACTTTAAAAATAAAAACAACGGGAAGTAATTATATAATTTAGTATTATAAGTTAAAGTGTATAGAAATAAACCAACGGCGCTCCAATAAGCGGCCTTTTTTCTTGAGTGTATGATTTAACGAGATAGTTAAGAGCTAGTCTATTATCTATGGTCGGCAGGTTAGGTTCTTTTCAAAATATTATATATGGATGTCATGTCGCATTGTAATTTTAACGTACGCACACGTAGAAACTGTTAAATTAATTGAAATTAGCATGAATAATTAATAATAATTCAAATTACTAATACATTATAGTAGGCAATCTTCATCAGCGTCATTCTTCAGTGAATTTACAGAGATGGTATGGTGGCAAAATGACGAAACTAAATTTGTCGCCGCGCAGCGTGACAGTAGGCGATATGCACCATGACATGCACCTCAATTTGATTCGCGCTTTAGCGTACCTATAAAAAAGCTCAATCTATATTTTATTCAAAATCTTTGGTTGAGACTGTAGTTGTATTTGTTCTTACCTTAAATATTCTGAAAGCTTTTGGAAAGCTGGTTACTGTTTCAGTCCTGTCCATCCACTCATACAACCGGTGCAGCCGCAGTAGCCTATTTGCTCGGACTATCACTGGACAAGGCACCTGCATCCACCATACAATTATCATTATTATTATTATTATAAATTCATTTTTAACAAATTCAAATCATAGTGTCATTTTCGCCTTGTCAAAATTTTATAATGTTAATAAGGCATAGTTTCCCATACTGTTTTAGACAACCGCCTCATTTTACAGCATATCAAGATTGCTAGGCTAAAATATTGTATGTGACAACTTGGAAATAAATGGATGATAATTTTAATTTAAAAAATTATTGGTTTTGTTATATAGTTTTCCTTCTATCAAAAAATAGTTATAACGTAGTCACGGAATAATTCTTGTAGACGCATTTTTCGTCACTGGATTCTAAACAACGTAACCCAGTTAATATGTCTCTTTCATTTAATTGTTCTTTATCCAATTTTAGTTTAGCAAAATCGATGTCCTAGTTAGGATGTTCATTAATTTATTAACCTCAGTGAGAATGAAAATAATAAGCGCGTTGAAACAAATCTACGCATTTTGGGAGTATTAAGACTCAGTGACGCATACACAGATTCAAGTCAGTGTGATTCTGACGTTCAAAGTGACAATATATCAAGCGGGTCCTCATATGCGATGATTAAGTTTTTTTTTATAAATTGGAGCACCATGTTGGTGATACAATTTCTTAACTAGGAAGAAAAAAGCCGGAGAAGGTCCATGATCGCATGGTGGAAGTTTGGGAAGAGTAGTTTGCTCCAAAGTAAATTTTTGGAATAATTAGTTTAAGTGAGGTGAACATTTACAATAGTAGAATTTATAATATATTATGTAGAAGCAACAAACGAAAAAGTTAAAAGTTTAATTTGGTGATAAAATCTCTATAAATATGAAATATTAAAGATTGGTAACATCCTTCAGTGTCTAAATAATAATAAATGTGCTTTAAAGATGAATAGTGGCATTTACCTGGCATCCAACGGTTCTCCACCAGTAGTAAGTGACGTCAGTGGGAATTATAGAGAGAATGTCGAACTTGAAGGAGGATGTCCAGATGTAGTGCGCGCGCAACTTGTTCCAATCAAATACCGCGAGTCCGTATCCCAAATAAGCTGTATAATCATCAATATTTCTTTATAATTTCGATAGGTACTATTTACTCACATTACTTTCATTATGTCCCCCTAACATTTTTCCCCCTAACAAACGATTTTCGATTATAATAATATAATATGTTTGCTATGTCAATCAATCGCCAATATGAAGGGAATACTTATTGGTACTAAACCCAATTATGTCTTTTTTGTTTTCGTGTTTTGAAGTTAATTGGTAACTAATTAGTATGTAAAATAATCCATCTTGAAGTAAGTACCTATAATTGAAGTTACTTAAATGCGGCTTTATTATATTATAGATGACTTAATGCCAACATAAAAATGTTCCGCACACCTAGTAGGTAGATGCAAACATCACATAGCGATGTACTGCATTCAAATTTTCAAAACAACTGAGAAAAAAATGAAGATATAATGCCTGTGTTCACAAAACAATAATTTGAAAAAGTACTAAACCACAGACATCTGATGTACCAAATGGATTTATTCTCAATCTGAACACGACGATGTTTTCAACAATACTCTTTAATGGTATTAATTTATGTGATCATTAAATGTTAATTTCTAAGATGAAAAAGGAAAAGTTATCATAATGGCATATATGCTTTTCGTATAAAGTCTACTGTATATATCCACACTAAGCTTGCAAAAACAACACAAAATTTTCCTGATATAGAAATCCTCCAACATAATTTATTGTAGGAATGGCCAATAATTATTATAAGATAGCCAGCACACCACTGTGTTAAATACTGATATTTGATGAAACAAGTTAATTTAACAGATCCGAGATATTTTTTGTTGATGATGTGGTCGGGTTGTTACATGTAAGAAAATTCTGGAAAATATTATATTTGGATAGAATGGGCGAAATAGGATCTCATACATATTGATATATGAAAGATCCACTTTAAGTTGCCTTCCTGGCGGACTTTCCATACGATGGAAAGAAAAGACTAAAACTGCGCCGCAACAGGAATAAAACAGACCTAACGGTGTAGATTACGTTATTAAGTAGGTATTAAGTAACTTGAAGAAGGAATTAATTGAGAGAAAAATGGGTTAGCTACTTACCTTTGCAAAAATTGATTATCATGTCAATGACGTAAATCCCGTCCGAAAAATAGTCGCAGAACGTCCATAGTTCTGGGGTAACGTTGTTCAGCTCACAGAAGACCGCGCGCGCGATCACGAAGATCATGTTGTAGAGTACTGCAACCGTGACGATTCCCAGCCACTGATCGCATCGTCACAACAATAATTCATGTAAGTACATTTTAAGGTGACGAAAACAACTGAACACATACAAGTGACAAGAATGCAAATTAAAAAATATTGTAATATTACAACGTGGTAATATGAGGCGGTCATTTCAGAAGTATGGGGAATACTCATACATCATATGCAATCATTGTCGTAATTTTACATAACCACCAATGTATGTCCAATATAATAATTTATAATAATTATTGCACTTTGTAGGTAAACATATTATTATGTCGGTGATGAATTGCGTAGGAATATATTATAATCAAAGATTAAATATAATTAATTATAATATAATATTTCTGCCAGATTTAAGGGGGGACATGCTCGGCGTAGGTCAAAATTGAGTTTTTATTGTATTTTCAAACCATGATCCTGGACACTCCTTAAATGTTGTAGATATTCTATTTATATATTTTTGAAGCCTTATTATCCCTCAAATTTATTTTAAAAATTTGATGACTTCATAAAGTATTTTTGTTACATAAAATAGTATTCTTTTAAACCTCTCGCTCTAATGTTTTAGAATATAGTCATATTTCGGTACATAACTGTGCAGTGGTGTTAAGATTTTTTACATTTATTAATTTTTAAACGCATTTATAAAACCATTAGTATAATTTATGACGAGATAATTTTTGTAAAATATTTACGATAAAAAATTATATTGATAATCGCTGTGAACCCAAATTTGACAAGAATTAGGCATTTTATTATTCAAAAAATCGGCAAGATTAACACATTTAAAGATAATTCTAAAGATACTCATTATAAGCTATTTCTTTGACCATTCAAGTCTGATAAACATCTTATGAATAATGTTTGCTTTATAATAATTATTGACCTAAGAATAAGGTAGTGTTTTCTTGAAAAACGATATTTTTGTCATTCCCCAGTGACATACGGCCGTAGCCATAAATTGACAAACTATAATTGAAGTAGGATGTAAAATGATATTGACGCGCGTGTTTAAACAATAAAATTGATGAATGAAACAACAAAACTCAATTTTGACCTACGATGAGCATATGGGCCGTTTGGGATCCTTATACCAACAGAGGCAGCTAGCGGAAAAATAGGAAGCTTGCAATTTGAGCCATTTTTTTGATAATCTACAATTTCAACTGTATTAATTATTAAATATGTATCTGAAAACATTAAAAAGATTTTTTTTTGTACGTCAAGGATAAACATACAATTGTAATTTTTTTTTATAAAATGTGAAATTGTTGCAGGGTCCTATTTTATTACTACATTATATTTTATGGTAATATTCATTATTATTAAAATGTAGTTATTAAGTTTTCAATTCTTGATCGTTTAGATTTTTGACTAATTCATCGTTTTAATATTTTTTATATTTATTTTAAAAACATCGATTTACATAAAAATATAAATGTGTATAACTTGAAATCCTTTTTATTTACATCAAATTTTATGTTGGTATTGTCCCAATATTGAATATGCAAATAGTTTTTTTTTGCATGCAGTTTTCATTAGCATGCTGTATTTTGTTTCCGAAATTTTATCTTTCTGTGAAAAATTTAATGTTTACTTTTTTGTTTTAAAAATTTCATTTTCATTCTGTGATTTGTTACATTGAAAATCTCATGTTGTGAATATCTTGTATTTAGATGTGTTTTAAATAATTGTGTTGTCAGTGTCATCGCTCTGTTCTGAAACTCTGTTCTGAACTCTTCAACTTATTACCTTATACAGTATTCTTCTACCCCACTTTTTGCAACCATAACGTATTTCTCGGTCTAATTTGACTGGACTATAACACCACTATCGATGTACCAAAATATGACTATATTCTAAAACATTAAATCGAGAGGTTTAAAAGAATAATATTTATTTTTATGTAATAAAAATACTTTATGCAGTCATCAAATGTTTAAAATAAATATAAAGGATAACAAGGCTTCAAAATTTTATGAATAGATTATCTACAAAGTTTAAGAAATGTCCAGGATTATGCTCTGAAAATACCATAAAATCTCCATTTTGACCTACGTGGCGCATATGGGCCCTTACGGTTAAGCTTAGTATTCTGTTTCATTATTGTATTGCGCTATAATTCAAAATAATACATGCGTGATAGTCAAGTGTGTCCCTAAAAAGAATTACCAGGTAGTATAGAGTATTTTCGAAATCGTATTTTCCGGATCTGCCACCCTCTCTTTCGGTATCGCCAGGGTGCTCTGTGCTGCAATGAGAAAGATCAGCTTCCGGATCGCAGGAGCGTTTGGAGGTGCGCCGCCTCAGAAAATCGCTGACGTTGTGCCTCCAATGATGCCCCTTCCTCTCCTCTCCACCATCGTCGCCATCGCCGGCCTATGCAAAAATAATAAGATTTCAATTATCATTACACGATCGGAGATTTTTAAATTTTCCAAGGACGTTGGTTATTCGAAAAATATTGTAACTTTCCAATCCTCCAATGTACAATCACAATGATATATTTGTGCGGGTATGTGGATTTTTTCTTCAGACGATACAAAATTGTAACATGAAAAACCATCGCATCGGTATTTTTTGACTAGGCAGACTCTCTCAGGAGCAGTTACCCAATGCTGAGGTACTACCAATTAACTAATTGCTGCATAGAAAAGATTAAAAATGGTATTCAACAACAATTGGTGATAATGTCATAAGTACCAACTTATATATATTTATATCATCATCAACCTGTATCGATCTATTGCTAAATGAAATCCTCCTTAAACTAATACCACTATTCTCGGTCCTACGAATTTCTATATTTATAAAAAAATGTGATATTGCTAGATGGCAACACCATAAAACATAATGATCCGATTTATTTTTTTAATATTATGGCTGTTAAGAGGGGGCTGAAGAGCTCGATGCAGTGTTGCCAACCGTACTATAATTATAGTATTTGTACTATAATTTTGGTCCGCGTACTATGTACGATATAAAATAGGTATAGTACGCCCAAAATACTATAATTTTGAAAATCGTACTATAATTTTATATAAAAGTACTATAATTCTGCATTTGCCATTTCGCAATCGAGTGGTCTTCGAAAATTTGGAAATCTGCGGCCCGCGGCGAAATATTTTTCCCAAAAAAAACAAGCCGACCACGAAAAATCGGGAACCTGCGGCCCGCGACGAATTTTTTTTCCTAAAAAAAACGAGCCGACCATGAAAATTTGGGAACCTGCGGCCCGCGGCGAAATATTTTTCCTAATAAAAACGAGCCGACTATGAAAAATTGCGAAAATTTTCATTTTCAACAGATGACAACGCGTACTATATTTTATCTCCAAATACTATAATTTTGGAGGCTCTGTACTATAATTCCACTTTTAAAATATGGCAACACTGGCTCGATGTTCAATTATAATTTAGTATAAATAGGACCTCGGCGTCGTTAGCACGTTAATTTAAATCGATCTTTTCGCAAAAATCACTAATCATCTGAGATTTTATTTCAAGAAACATTATTATTATTATTTATATTGTCGGCCGCCGAACATTATTATTTTGGTAAACATCCGACGATCAGAAAACAGGGCTGTCAAAATAATACAAGTATTATTTTTAAAATGTTAATTTCATCATAGTTTTTAATTAAACCTGTGGAAGTACATACTGATAACTTGGGCGGATTTCGTAGCAAACATACTATTTATATATCTACGGGTATATTATTATTATAACCAAATTCAAATTGAACATAGGTTGATACTCAAATACTATTATAGTATGTTTATGATTTCGAAAAATAATACGATGGTATATAATCCATATCAATTATTTGAAAACATTACATTCGCATGTACATATTATTATAGTATAAAGAACAGATAACTGTTTACTTTGTAAAATAACATCAAAATGTGTTTATATTTATCTAAATGACATTCATGAGTGAATACGGCTGAAAGCTTGGAAATGTGTTTTTTCTATTTCAAAATCTTTTAATTGTGTACTTATTATTTTATTAAAGATTCAAGGTCAACTTCGTATAACTAATAGAAAATACTGTTTGTTTCTACGAATAAAAAAGACAGGAAGGAAGATGTGTACAAATCACGGCAATAAGAAAGGCTGGCAAATACGGCCGACAATGCGTGATACACAAAATTACAAACACATTCGAAGTTTGCCGCACACGTACAGACGACGTGATATTTGTTTACGCAAAATCGTCGCTTTTCAAAATGGCGAATTTGATTGCCAGATTTTACTGCGATGAATCAGTATGTTCCTTCTTGTCTTTTTTTATTTGTAGGTTTGTTTACTATGTACACCGAGAAATTTCCATTTATAAAATCGGGAACGATTTTTACAGAAGAGTTTTGGAATATAATGCAACCAAAACTGGAAAAAACTCTATCATGGGTGTTTACTTCTTGAATTAGTTAACCTAAGGTCCATGCCACTACGTAAACCACAGTGGATATTATGCCATTTCCACACTGGCAACAAGTTCACACTGGCAACATCCCAAACTGGCAACAAACCTCATTAAATTTTACGATACTTACCATCATTGCTTAAGAAATTTTACGATAATTATCATAATTATTGTTAAATCTAACGAGGTTGCCAGTGTGGACCCTGCATAAGATGCACAAAACTTAAATAATATATATTATAAATAAAATTTTAAAAGTATAAATATTAATGATTTATGTCTTCGACAGCCCTGACGAAATAAATGTGAAATATGAGTCGATCGAGTCGTGGGCAAGTTTATTGACACAAACAACTTTGACGCGACCTTTTTATATTAACTAGTAGACCAGATATTATGGACCACATGTAAAAAAATCATATTTTCAATTCTCAAGGCCAATTCTGTAGAACGTCCCCTTAAGAGGACGTTCTACAGAAATGGCCTTGAGAATTGAAAATATGATTTTTTAACATGTGGTCCATAATATCTGGTCTACTAGTTAATATAAAAAGGTCGTGTCAAAGTTGTTTGTGTTAATAAATTTGCTCTGTGACTGATCCGACTCATATTTCACATTTATTTCATCAGGGCTGTCGAAGACATAAATCATAATATATATTTATAATTTTAAATTTTTATTTATAATATATATTATTTAAGTTTTGTGCATCTAATGCCGGGTCCACACTGGCAACAAGTTAATTTGCTGGCAACCTCGTTAGATTTTACGATAATTATTGTAAAATTTCTTAAGCAATTATGGTAAGTATCGTAAAATTTAATGAGGTTGCCAGCAACTTGTTGCCAGTGTGGAAATGGCTTAATATCCACTGTGGTTCACGTAGTGGCATGGACCTGGGGTTAGCTAATTCAGGAAGTCAACACCCATGATAGAATTTTTTCCAGTTTTGGTTGCATTATATTCCAAAACTCTTCTGTAAAAATCGTTTCCGAGTTTATAAATGGAAATTTCTCGGTGTACATAGTAAACAAACCTACGAATAAAAAAAGACAAAAAGGAACATACTGATTCATCGCAGTAAAATCTGGTAATCAAATTCGCCATTTTGAAAAGCGACGATTTTGCGTAAACAAATATCACGTGGTCTGTACGTGTGCGGCAAACTTCGAATGTGTTTGTAATTTTGTGCAAAGTGCGAATGTAATGTTTTCAAATAATTGATATGGATTAATTATACCATCGTATTATTTTCTCGAAATCATAAACATACTATAATAGTATTTGAGTATCAACCTATGTTCAATTTGAATTGGGTTATAATAATAATATACCCGTATATATATCAATAGTATGTTTGCTACAAAATCCACCCAAGTTATCAGTACGTACTTGCACAGGTTTGATTAAAAACCATGATGAAATTAACATTTAAAAAATATGAATGCTTAATATTATTTTGACAGCCCTGTTTTCTGATCGGCTTCATGTCGCAGGTGTTCATAAAATAATAATAATTCTCCGCGCGGCAGAAATTATCAGTAATAATAATAATATTTCTTGAAATAAAATCTCCGATGATTAGTGATTTTTGCGAAATGATCGATTTAAATTGACGTAGTTACGACGCCGAGGTCCTTTTTATACTAAATTATATTTGAACGGCGGGCTCTTCAGCGGGCCCTTAAGGGCCAAGTGTGTACAAGATTTTTTGTGTTTTCCTTCAAAGTAGCAACTACGAAAAGTATTAATGGACTGCGTTTTAAAATGAAAACGATATTATTTTACATCTCGCTTATACTTGCTAACATGATATAAAAAAAATATTGTCTCCTTCTCTCGTATTGCATTGTCTGGAAAAAAGCAATCAACATTGAACGCGCGTAATTACTTTTTGTTGATAATTATATAGTTAAAAATCGATTTTTAAATATCAAATATATTCAATAAAACGCACAACTTTTTAAAACACGTACAAAACATCAAAAATAATTCAATTGTCAGCTATTTATATGTTGATTCAATATAACATACTAAATTAAAATCTGTAAAATTCAACATACCATAATATTATTATCTTCATGGAATCTACAGCCTATTATATTGTATGACATTCTGAAAAAAAATGGCGAACTAGTCACAGTTGATTGTGAACCGCCAAAATCGCAAAAACACCGTACGAATTTCTTACTTTTTGTGAAATGTAAAATTATATTATAATTACATTTTTAAATATTTGACAATACTATTTGGTCAATTTAGTGCAATATCAATCAAATCGAACACTACCGCTTATTATCGTCGCGGATACTTTTTGATTTAGCGTCAGTGTATCAGACGATCAGAACATCAAAGAGGTTTGTACCTCCATAAAAGAGATTTTATCATTATTTACGCATCTAACATTATAACGTTAGAGCTCCGTCAATAAAATCGATAATCTCTTCGCACATTATTGTCTCTGATACTTTTTGATTTGGTTTCAATATACCGGGTACTTCGAAATATCAAGGAGACAAAATATGTACCCATCAACAAATGGAAGATATTTCATTACCTATATTATTTTGAATATCGAATTTTATAAATAAATGCATTAGAGCGCCACAGAATCGTACACCTCCTCGAATAGTATGTTGTTCACCTACATTTTGATTCAGTATATACGTATCCACGGCCGTACCCGGCGCACAAAATATAAAGAAGATCAATAATTATAAGTAGATTGTAAAATCGTTTTTCGATCTTCGTAATAAACTGATTATATTTAGAAAATTACAATGTCGCCATGCACAATACGCATAACGGTGCACTGGTAAACTGGCAACAGTGGAATATTATTATAATAATATGACCGATTAGTGTATTGTTTTTATTTTGAAAAATTAAGACGATGAAAAAATGGTAAGTATTAAAAAAATGTTGTTGAACAATTGCAAACAAAAAATAAAGCATGATCGTTTACGCGTATTTGAAAACATATTTTAGAAACATTACATAAATGATATTTTTTGATTAAAACCGTTTTCATATAAAGAAAAACATAAAAATTACGAAGGTTCAATTTTATTGATAAAATTCGTTGACAATTCAATTAGATGTCGGAATGTGAGGTTATATTTTTTTTAAATTTGGAATAATAAAGACATACCATTGATTTGCTGATATTTTTCTAGTTTAATTCATAATACACGCCTTTACAAACATAATATGAATCTAATTCAAATGTGTTTAAGTTACTTTTTGACAAAAAAATGACATTTCAGACGAGCACAAGTCTCACGTCCTGTTTGAAGCGGATCAACCGCTGCGGCTGGAGACGATGAAGAAATCCAGTGAAAGACATGGCGTATTTTAAAAAAATACTACTTCTACCAAGTTCGATAATTATTACAAATCAAGCATAATTCGTATGATATTTGATGACATTTGTATGGTTAAAGACATAGGTAGCTTATAATCAGTATCTTTAGAATGATCTTAAAACAGATCTATGTCAGATTTGAGTTCACACTTATTATAAATATAAATTTTCACCGTAAATATTTTACCATATAAGGTTAACAACCATTTTACTAATGGTTTTATGAATGCATTGAAAAATTACTAATTTAAAAAAAAAAAAAACATAAAACCACGGCACATGGGTGTAATGAAAATAAATATGACTATATTCTAAATAATTAGATTGAGAGGTTTTAAAGAATACTGGTTTATGTAATAAAAACACTTTATGTAATTATAAAATGTTTAATATAAATACATATAAATAATAAGGCTTGAAAATTATATAAATAGATTTTCTACCTATAAATATAATAAATCGTACTACTCATTGCTGCCCATATTCAAACCCAGAAATTTCCACCGAAAAACTAAGACACGGCTCTATAAAACCGTCAAACGCACAGTCGTTGCATACGGGTGCGCTATGCTAAATATGCGCTATGCTAAATATGAAAGCAGCTGAAATGGTGGACTGCTTTGAGAGAAAGATCCTGAAGCGGATATACGGACCCATGAATGATGGTGGGGAGTGGAGAATTGGGTACAACACGGAACTATACCGCTTATACCAAGATTCAAAACTCTCCACTTTCATAAAACTCCAGAGGCTAAACTGGGCAGGCCATGTCCAGCGCATGCCTGAGTCACGGATACCGAAGAAGATCCTCGAAGGAAGCCCAGGGGGGAAAAGGCCAGTGGGAAAGCCACGCATACGATGGGGTGACAACATTACAAAAGATGCCAACCAGCTGCTAAAAATCAGGAACTGGAAAAGACGTGCGGAGGACCGTTCCGGCTGGAGGACGGTGTTGAAGAAGGCCAGAGCTTGACTTGAGCTGTAGCACCATCGAAGAAGAAGAAGATTTTCTACAACGTTTAAGAATTTTCCAGGCTTATGCTCTGAAAATACCAAAAAATCTCTATTTTAACCTATGTGGCACATGTTGGCCCTTAATAATTGACCGACTGAACCAATGAAAATCATTTAAAATTAACTAGCTAATATAGCCCAAAAATATTTAAAACAACTATATATATTTAAATCATTATCAACATCAGCTCAAATAAATTCATT
The DNA here is from genome assembly GCF_057557595.1 of Rhyacophila brunnea. Lineage (NCBI taxonomy): Eukaryota > Metazoa > Arthropoda > Insecta > Trichoptera > Rhyacophilidae > Rhyacophila > Rhyacophila brunnea. The sequence goes on from NW_028233361.1 coordinate 2,181,399, forward strand.
GCTAAATAAAGTCCTCCGATGATTCCACCTTCACACTCCTACGAATTGATATATTTATCAAAATTGGTGAGACTAATTATTATTATTTGACTAAATATATGTAGTACCACCATTTAGTATTCTTTGTACTGTAGTGGTCAATGACCTCGGGCATTGTCATCATTATTTCAACATTGTAATAAATTAACAAATCATTTAAACTATCGCACAATAGTCGCATCTACAGTCAGCATATTCTACACGTGCGATATCGAAGTGCAATAATGCAAAGGCCAGCACATTTCTCAATAACAAACTTCATTAACAATGATTCGCAATTTAACGAATATTCATGTGTATAATTAGCGGGTCATAGTTGATTAGTTCCCGAAGTTAGAGCACCAAGGATCATGACGAAGTGGCTACCCCAACGGAAGAGACCCAGAGGCCGTCTAAGAAGGATATGGGCTGACGCCGTAGAAGTGGACTGGCTTCATATAGGAAGACCCAGTAACTGGAGAAGTGTGGCGAGAGACCGGAGTGAGTGGAGAGCGGTTGTGGAGGAGGCCAAATCCCACCCCGGGATGTAGCGCCGTGGAAGAAGAAGAAGAAGAGTTGATTAGTTGATCAGTCTAAATATCTATTAGGATCAATCATAATCTCCCTCCGATCAGTAAGCTTCGTGCAAGTCGCTCCTGTCCCATGAGTTCGGACCTTGGGACAATATCATATCATAAGTATTGTAACATAACGCTCTTGTAACATACTCTTGTATCAACTGTTTACGCTGCAAATAAAACTTGCTCCTTCATCCATCGGAAGAACCACCAAATCTCGACTTCTCATCTTTCCTCCTGACGACTCGACGACTCTCCATCTACACCTCCTGGTCATCCCCAAACACAGCGGCCTCGTCTCTCCAACCACGAGACCCGCAAATGTACTACTACTTTGTACTATATTGCACCTACTAAATATTTTTGAAAATGAAAACTTATATTTATACGTGGAGGAGGAAGAAGATGACTGGGTATTTAGAAAAATAATTAGTGCAAAACTGAAATCAAGATCGTAGGAGGAAAGCAATCTAAAATTCAATAGGTAGGCATCTGTGGTAATCGACGTTTTTATGGTTCAATCATAAATTGTTTTAATTTAATGTTACTTTCTTATTTTTCAATTGCATATTAATACATATTAATTAGCCAATTTATTTAATCAATCAATTTCCCTAAATTATTAGATTTCTAAACAAATTTTTGTATATCGTAGTATATTTTTGGGTTTCCACCGTGTCTCCTTCTTTACTCGACGTTTCGGGTTCGTTGCAGATGGAAACCCAAGAATATACTACGATAAAAAACAACCGTGAAAGCCTCGAACATTATATATTTTTGTATGGTTTTGGTGGCTTCAATGATATCTTGATCCTCGATTCCGGGAAGAATTTCCATTACATAAATGTCATATTGTGTAAATTACACATTGGATATTATGTAAAAGGTAACTTAGTATGTATTGTTTTAGATTTCGACCATTATCTAGTAGAATTATCGGGTTTTTAATATATTATGTCATACCTATATATAGCTACCAAACATGAACATGGTAAATCGTGTTATTTCGATTCACTAGGTCTTCCCAAACCTTTTTTACGGTATCGATTCTGGAATATAACGAAGAAATTAAAATTGTTTGGAAAATAAATATTGTCTCCACATTGAACGTAATTAAATTGAATGGCCGCACCTCCAAAATATCTATTTAATTTTGGACTCACCTTCATCTCATCCATGTGAAAGGAAATTAGATTTTGCTGCCGATGAGCGTCTGATATGACTAGAGGCTGTCGAGCGACAACTCACGGTATCCTAGATTCGTCGATGTGGATTTCCCCTTCTTCGTGCAGTATCGCTTATCTCTGCCGACTACTGCAAAAAAAAAACATTTTCATCTTAAATATCCATAATAAATCTGATGGTTATAATATTATAACATTTGTTAATCATACAGGAAATACAAAAAATGTTGAATCTTCTTCCCACGGTTTTGAAGCACTCCTTTTAGAAGAGCCTGGGTCCTTTTAGGAATCCAAGTCCAATGACAATATGCCATGGACGTAACTTACCCAATTACGTCCAAGGTAGACTCACCTAAGCGTCACCCACATGATTCAAATGAGAAACGAGAACAAGAGGGAAGGTAATCAAATTAGTTGGAATTAAGATAAACGAACACTATAGTATTGTTAGATTCGAGCACTTGAGTAGAACGGTTGGATCGAATACAAAGTAAAAACAATAACAAGTAATTAGATAATATTTCAGGAAGTGAAATCTGAAAGGAGGAATAATTAAAATTAGAATGAATTAAAAAAGAAGCCAGCTGGACTATACAGTGTATATTCACAGCAAACTGCACAAATTAATATATTATTAATATTAATAGTGAGCACAAGTGAATTGTTGTACATAAGCAATAACTTGCGGTAGGCACGCGAAAAAGGCTTGTTCACGCTGTTATGATACGCAATCGCAGATACCGTGAGAAAGGAAAATAATAATAATATCGATAATATTAGGGTAGACGTGAATGAATCCAAAAAACGAAGAAAAGAAGCGATGATGAAGAGGAAGTGATTGGAGGAAAAGAAGAAGAATGGCAGAGTGTGACCTCTAAAAAAAACCCAGAAGAGACTCCGGGGACACTCCAAAAAGAAACGAAAATATCGTTATGGTAGCGACGGGTAGTAGCATTCCATTAAAATTGGAAGTAGCCCAGATGCTCTAAAGGGTAGGAGGGATAGGGCTAAAATTTTTTAGCAAAAACTTAAAAACTTGCATTCCAGTCGAAGACGAGAAAGAAGTGGAAAAAGTGAAATAAGCTGGGGAGCTCAGAAATTTCATGTTTATAGTTCAAAAGAATGACTCCTACACGTATGGGGTAATATGAAAAATCGATAAAGACTTGTATCTCCAAGAACTTCAGATGGAGAGCAAAAGTAAAACATGAGTGATCAACCTTAGAAGACGAAGTGAGACAGGAGAGCTGACGAATACCTCGTCAGTGAGTATTAAATTTGGGGAGAAAACAGCGATCGAAGTGGAAAGGTTTACGAACCGGAGCGCTAGAAAATTTTCTGAGGATCTTAACATGGTTATCAAATTTTATGGGTATTTTATAAACATAAGTGTGCTAGATTTTTTGTTATATAGCATATCTAGCTCAGACGGTCAAAATATTTTAACCACGAGACGGAGCGATAACTTTACAGATTCCACGAACCGGAACGGCGCTCCGGTGCGCTCCGGTCCATTTCGAGCATTGGGAGAAAATGTTGCCGAATATGTCGTCTCTTTTGCGGTAGAAGCGTATGTATTTACGATAATGCAGTGTTATAAATATTGTCGGTATGGTCATATTGCAATCCACTGAGGCCGTGATGAAGAAAGGTGCATTAGTGTGGAGAAAATCACAAAACCTGTGAAAAATTGAAGAACTCACGTGCATTAACTGCAAAGGAAACCACGCTGCAAATAGCCAAGAATGCCCAAAATGGAAAGAAGAAAAGAAATGTAAATAAAAAATGAAATAGATGAAGATGACATTTAGGGAAGCCAAAAAAAATATGTTAAGTAAAAACTATGCCGACATAGTAAAGCAAAAAAACCGTGAGAAGATATGAAAGCGAAACAATTCTAAATATAAAGGAAAACAAAATGAAAGAAGAAATGGTGGGAGAATTCTCAGTCTTAGCAATTACAGCTACAGATAGAAACGAAAAGAATAAACATAATGATCTCATAAAAAAATAGTCACCGTAAAGGTCAGTTAAAATAAGCTCCACACTGTGGAAATATTATCACAACTAATCAGACAAAGTTTATGATAATACATAATAAGCTTAGTAATTTTCAAAACGCTTTCGATATAAAACAGTCCAGTTCCAAAAGAAGCAATAGTGGTAAAATACATGTTGCTATAATATAATATTAAATACTGATATGCCTATATTTATTTATTTAACCTTGTACACCACTATACTGAGAGATAATTATGCATGCAGCGGGAGTACAATTCTAAAAAAAAGGTATTTAAGAGCCACCTTGAAAGCTGTGTTTTGTCTCGAACGTTGAGCAATCGTTGTGCCCATAGGCATCCAAACACGAGAAATTCTCGTGTTTGAGCATGTACATGGAAATGTTTTTTTTTACAGTATATTAGGGCATTTATTGAAGATTTCTGGTATTAAATGTGTTAAGGTGACGCATCAGTGAAACGCCAAATAATGTTCAACTGTACGCGCGACGAAAATTTGTACTTGCTTCGCATTCATTGAGAGAACGTGGAGTCGGACGCACGTCACTTTGCTGCGTGATGGCGACGGGCCAATTAATTCTAAAATCGTGTAAAGATGACTAAAAACTTTACCCATTTACTTTAAAAAGCAAACATGTCAATGAATATATTATTATTGATACTAATAGAATAATAAACAGAATATAAAATGGACGTATGTTGGATTTATATGAGAAATAATATTTCGTTTGACAGGCGTCATTTTCACCCGCGACCCGCAATCCGCACATCGCCTAGCAACGATCTTTTTAGACCGTGCCTCAACTAATGCATGGCCTTAAGGCGAATTCTTTGCCTCAATTTACGATCAAATGTGACTTCAACGCCATCTAAAGGCATCTACAGGCATCTACCATGAATTTCTAAAAATGTGTAACTAAAAACGTTCGTCGATCGCAACCAGATGGCGATAAAATATAAAATAAAATATTGTGTGTCGCCAGATATTAAAAATCATAAGCTTGATAAAAATGCATTTAAATTTATTATATATTTACTTACCTATGTAAAAATATTTACAATTAATATTTTCCCCATAAAATATTTACAATTCTAACATATCTATTTGATTTGATTTAAAGTGTTTATGATTTTTACATTTTGTTTACCGTAGTTTTTTTTACAGTGGCAATACAAGGGTATCCTGTCCAGTCAATGAACCAGATTTTTTTACGTTGTCAATACGAATTAATATAAATATTTTTCTACAGTAAAATTCATTTATAGTAGTAAATGAACATTTAAGTACAAATGTTTATAAGATTGAGTTTAATCTTGTACAATTGACAATTACATCGAATTTCTACTAGAGGTGGAATAAAAGAATGATATGAAATGAATAGCAAAACAAATGCCATTCGAATTATTATTAAACAAAATAAGGAATATACAGTTGTACTTGGTTATTACTAGGAAGGTTGGACCGGCTGAATGTGCTCGTTATAAGCGGTACTCGTTATATCAGAGAATAGGTATTTTTATTGTCGGCGAAAACAATAATTAGACACTTAACTAGTGTCATAAACGTAATCTGTCCCCGGCGGCATCCTGTCTGATCGGATTTTATTGCTTAGGGTCGAAATGTCTTTAAACGATCAACACATTACCAGTATTTTAGCTCGGTATATCCGATAAGTATCTCGTTATAACAGTGAATAAAAATGTACGGAGAAAATCATATACCAAATGTCAACGACTGTTTCCTCATTACATCCGAGATCTCGCTATGTCCGAAATTGTAATAACCGAGTTCGACTGTAGTTATAATTATGACAATGTCGATATTATATAGACATCCCAATTCATTTCGTTTCAACCATGTCCGATCCTAATGGGTTCATATGGGCCTCCACAGAGTGGACGGTTTGTATTAACTAACTAACTATATCTGAGATAAGAATAAAGTAAGACACGCAACGAATTGAATAAAAAAGAAGTTGGAGGTAAGAAAAAACGTAAATAAACATGCGAACAAATCTTGATAAGCAAACCCAAGGACAAAATAAGTGAGAAATTAAAAAAAAAATTGTAAAACGTAAGAAAAAAAATTAGAATTTGAAGTAAGTGCACCACTGATTACATAATATTCTAAGAAAAAGACAGAACGTTATTTCTTTGAAAAAATCTAATGTCGATTTTAAAGAACAGTGCAAGATAAAATAAAAGATAGTTTTATTTATTTTACCTATAAATGTGTAAGTGAAATGGATTTGGAGATATAAAAAGAAACCTTATTGGCCCAGTGGTTTCTAGGTGTGGACTTTTGTAATTCCCTGAAGATCTCGAATAAATAATTAAAAATTATCAACACCTATACCATATTCCTAGGTATCTACTATGATTGAAAAGTAGATCTTAATTTTTTGTATTTATGATTGCTTCATAAAAAAACAATATTTACGACTTTATGATGTAGCAGATAAATGAGCAACTAAATAGTGATCCAAATATTATGAAAAGTTCAACTATCAAAGCATCACGGCATAAAATTAGTAATACCACGGTTATACACAATTTATTGTACCTACCTATTGTTATAATTTTCTTAGTTCATTTAATCGTTTTTAATTTAATTTATTTTCAAATTCACCTCTTATGTGTTCATTCACTGAATTGTTTACCCTATATTTTATGGAGACTAATAATAACTTCTATTTTCTACATACTAAATTATCAACCTCCCCTTTTTGACAGGACGGCATACAGTTATATAGGCACGTAGATAATAATTTTAAGGCCGTAGACAGGAATGAACGTTTGATGGCCCAAATATAGTACAATAGTATGTATGTAATTAAAATTAGGGTACAAGTCGGTTATCCTGGATACAGCGGCAAAGACATTTTGAAAATAGCCTATACACTGGATTATTTGTTAGGATTAACTAATCTAACTTAAACTAACCCAAACTAACAAATAATCCAGTATATCGGCTATTTTCAAAATGTGTTTGCCGCTGTATCCAGGATAAACATATAGAACAAAAGTTAGTGAAGTGGAAGTTTGTCGAGGCTGTTTTGATCGGGTTAATTTGTCTTTGAATAATATTGTGACTAGAAATTTTAACAATTCTTATTATTTTTAACATTGTATATTGTTCATAATTTTCGCGACTACCACGTAAATAGACGATTTTTTTTTTTACTTATAACATTTTAAACACTTAACATAAATATGGATAAATTGTACAGTTACTAGACAAAGATTAAATTTGATGTGTGTCAGAAGTATCTTAGGCATTTTCGCTCGTATGCTTTCTTTATATTATTATGAAACTATATTTATTTTAAAATCGCTTTATAAAAGGTAGGTACGTCAAAACAGTAATAAATATCTGAAATAATTACACAACACTATTTCAGAAAGTGGAGGTTGATATATGTAGTCCATTGACATATGCTCCAATATCGCAAACAAAAATTATTGACAGCAGAATTAACACAGTTTTTGTCTTCGTACCTGGCGAACCTTTATTTTCAATGTATGTGTGTGTGTATGTATTTTTTAATCTATGCAAGTGCTGTTTCAAAAATAGTTCGATTTATTTCCGCGTTAGCAGCATATTATGTCGATAAAGTCTTGTCAAATATTCATTTTATTTACAATCGATTCGTTAATATACAAAAATACAAGATTAAATTTAAATAACTAGCCTAAAAATTATAAAATAATATTTTTAATAGAAACGCTAATCGTTTTTTGCGATAAATTAAGTCTGAACCGAGATGTTTCGATTTTAATTGCATGCTTTCTAACCTCTAAATCGATGTTTTTTAAATTTGAAAAAAAAGATATAAGGATATAATAAATTCCAATTAACGTTTAGCGTTTCCCTAGGTAATAGATTTACGTACATTTTTATCGTAATTTTGATAATAAATCTTATGTCATTCATTCTTACCACCCGATAGAAATGTACCGAATTTGACACGTATTTTTGGTATATAGAACTCCACGATACATCTTAATTTTTTATTTTATTTTTCTCATTACTTTTGAATATATATTTACCGATTAATAAACTTTTCTAGCTATTTTTCGATAACAACTTTACTTAGAGACATCACCTTAAGAAATAAGTTCGCTACAGAGTGAATATATTAGATAGCAGGGTTTCTTACCAACCGGTATAAATATTGGATTTTAAAAATGTCATATAAAAAAAACAGTACAACATTTTAAATATTTTTTTAAATTTTCTGTTTGTGACATCTGTTGATTGAATCTTTAGTTCAATATTTCGTCAAACAGTTCCCTGCCCAGAATAAAATTACGTATTCATGTGTCTGAGATAAAAATCAGTTCAAAAATAAAAATATCAAAGATATTGACCTTTTTTTTATCGGCGTCAATAATTAGCATCTGTGAAAATATTTACAAACCTTGGAAGTGATTTTGGATACAGGATAATACACGGAATAGCTTTGTTACACATTATCAATTGTATTATGAAGATCGGGACAAAAAATCATAACTTTTGAAATTTCAGAATAAATTTGCGAAATTTCACTTATTGCTAGAAATGCGAAAAGTACGGCATTTGTCAATAATTTTCAGATATTTTATGGGTAATCATAAGAAAATATATTATCCTATATAATACAAGCAGTTTTTTAAATCATTAGGACGTAATTGGTTTTTTATTTAGCACTAAACTTAAAATTCTGAAGAAAAATAAATGAAAGTTTTATTTTATTGAACTTTGAACCTCCCCATCTCGCTTTAAATATATTTTTTTTCTTTTATGTCTTTTAAATCATATTAGAGCATCCTTTTTTTATTTATATTCAAAAAATCAAATGATTCCAACACATACTTTTTGAGTTATTAATATTTGATTGATGGAAGTCAATTTTGTATTCTATGTACAAAAATAAACTCGGTCTCCAATGGGTTAACGCAAACGGCCACAAACGGCGTTTGACGGATAAACGTAATAAACGTAAAATAAATTTGTCGGGAAACAACATTTAGAATTAAAATTATTATTTGAATATAATATGTTTAGAATATTTTAAGTATTAATAATTCAATTTAAATCTGTCAAAAATTAAGCATAATAGGTATCTACCTATGCCCAATTTACCGTAATGATTATTTGATGTCTCAATACTCTTATCTACATCGCATATCTACAGTACCTAAATAAATTTAGATTTTATTGTTTTGGCTCATTGATGAAGTCCATTAATCGGTCCTAGTTGAGCTTATTTTATTTTTCGTGACCGGCCCTCCGTCACCCTGCAGTGGTACTACAAAAACGATCTACGCGCTGCAGGTCTAGCATGGCGGGAAGCGTAAGAATTGGCGATGGATCGAGAAAAGTGGCGCGAACTTGTGCTTGCCCTATACCTTAATGCTGCGTCGTGACAGGGAGAAGAAGAGAAAGAAGTTTATTTTATATTTTTAGACAAATTTTAAAATAGGGTTTTTATAATCATAGCAACTTTAGGATCGCTTTATTTATTTCAATAATCACCTTTTCTAATCGTTAACTAATATTTTTTTTTAAATAAATTATTATATTTTAAGTTATATGCAATAATCTGCAATTTGCAATAGTCTCCAAATGACAAATTTATTATGATTCGATTTAATTTGAAATCCATATCTGCATGACCTTTATAAATAAGTTAAGACCACGCAAACTTTCAAGCTTGATTATCTCAAAACTAATATTTTTGAACACACATAATTTTGAAAACACTTCCGATAAAATATATTATAACTAGGCTTATAATTTTTAGGTGATAAAAAATGAATAATAGGTACCTAAAATATGTAGATGTAATTGGAAAATATGTTATTAAAATTTCATAATAGGTGCTAAAAATTCAAGTAAGTAAATAAATCATATAGGTATATTATTTCTACAGTTTATTTTTTTATTTATTCACAAATAGAAAACGTTATATTATAATAAATAATAAAATAATGCCTCAAATTTTTGAAAGTGAATCTTTGACGATTTGATCTTAGCAAATTTTTAAACGTCATGGAAATTTTTTTTTCCACTTCTATAGCTGATGTTATTATTGCGTATGTAAATCAAACTAATTCTGCGCATCTATTCTATACACAAGACTGCTTCGGCCGCTATCTAGGGTAGGAAAGTATCAAAGTATTAGCACTTATTTTAACAATTACAATAAGTTAGTTGTAATTGTTACAATAAGTTCTATGTTTTAACAGCACCTCTCTTGGCTATGCTAAATTTCAGAGCGAAATTGTCAGTTTTGACTGTTTAGACGGCTAACTTAGTGTAATAATTACAATAAGTGCTAATACCTCGATACTTTTCTACCCTAGATAGCAGTCTTTTGTACAGGAACATTTCTTATTTTAGCAGCACTATTGTTTAATACAATATTAATTTGCCTCACTAGTGACTTTGTAGATGATTCTATCATTTCAATTGTGTTTACCAGATAACCATAATGTGAAGTGATGAATGCCAATTCATTTTTTATGGAATGGTTTCCCATTGTTTTTTGTGTTTATGTGAAAATATGTACTTAAACCTAGAATATGTAAAAATATGTTAAGCATATTTAAAAATGGGTGCTTACAAATAGGGCTTAAATGTTTCAAAATTGTCTGAAACAGATAGATATTTTTGATATTTTGTTGTGAGGCCAAAAAAATATTGAAATACCTAAGAATCCTAAGTCTAATTATAACCAATAGAAAAAAATCTTTTTGAAAAAAAGTACCCTCGCAGGAATCGAACCTGCATCTCTCGGGTTTCGCGCCCACGCACATAGACCACTATGCTAAAGGTGCCATACTTAATTGCGACCAACTTTATCTAATGGCTCTTAATACTTTCAGCTTTATATCAATTCTGATTTTGATATTGAAGCTAATTCTCATTGTTTCATTTTATCTTGATAATGTTGAGATTAGAAACAAAAGCAAAACTTCTTCACTGATTTCTACGAAATGGTTGAAACTATTTTCAATTAAATTAATGCAGATAGGTAGATAAAATGATTAGGTATATAATAATGTATTTACGGACTATACTACAATATAGTGTAAATTGTAAAATAATGGACGTGACTGAAATATTTTAGGAAATTAATTTATTTTGAAGTTCTTTCGCTTTTTTGTATATATATTCGATATTAGATTACCGATACCAAGTGAGTGAATACATTTTCGGCTGTTGAATTTCTTTGGTCGTCTCACTTCTCTACCTGTATGGTATATTATGGCGTATAGTAACCATCAGTAGCGTACACAAAGGGGGGATTTGGGTCCGGACCCTCACAAAAAATAGAAAAAAATACAAATAATTTAAGTAAATGGAATATTACTTGGGTACATCAGGATCTCATGATAGAGGATCGTAACCAAAAGGAAAAAGCTGTCGAATAGCCTTCTGAATAATCCAAATAAATATTATTACTTTTAAGCTGTGGATATCCGATTACCACTACTTATGGATGTGGATTACCACTACTGTGGATATCCGATTACCACTACTTATGGATGCGAACACTTGTAATAATAATTCTCTGTAAGTGAACACCCTTAGTAAGACGTGCAGAGTCAAAAGGCGGAGTGTTTGGGTTACGGAATGTATCCGGAAAAGTGGGGTATTTCGCGGTTGAAGCGACGAGAAGCCATGAGTAGTATTCGGGTAAAAAATGGATGTTAGTGGCACCTGTTATATTGTCTTAACCCATCCCCCCTCCTACCGCCTTGAAATTATTAAAAAATAATATGAATATTTTTTTCAAAATGCCCCCCTTAACCATTTTTATGTGTGCGTGTCTGGTAACCACAGTCGTCAAAGGTCCTTAAAAGTCGTTCAACGCGCACACCGCATCTAGCGCGTAGCAATTAATGTTATAATTAAATAGGGTAATTAACTGGTTAGCAGTGAACGAGTTAAATCATAAATAATAAATGGATTTAAGTTTTGCACTATTCCATTTGAGTAAATTAAGTGAGTCCATTAGAATTTAAATTCAAATTCCATCAAGTACCTTCGGTCGATAGTATCTATTAATACCATAAATACTTAGCTATATCTTTTATTCAACCAATAATTAACAAGATTTTAAGAATGTATCATTCTAATTATTGAAAATACATAGTTTTGAATAACACTTTCTGAGAGAGTATATTTTGACCAATAGAAAAAATCTTTTTTGAAAAAAGTAAGCCACCCCGACGGGGAATCGAACCCTATATCTCCCGGGTTTACGCCCCATCCGTCGCATTTATCAATATGCTACGGAGTGACATACCAATTGCGACAGATTTTAACTATTGCTAAATTTTAATACCTACTCATCAGCGCTCTTCCAAATCAAACTAGGTATCTTGGCAATCGGTTTTTGTTTCTTTTTCGTCGTAATTATTCGTTGAATAAAATAAATAGTTAATTACAAATTATTAGCAAGTGCAAGTAAGTTACATCATAAAAAATATTGGAGAAATCCACGACGTCGGTTAGTAATCGAAGTAATAGATACCTACTTTGATTTAAGAAACTATTTTTAAGTGTTTTAACTATTTAAGAAATATTTTTCATAAAAATACTATTTTTTCCTGGTTCGGTACATGTTCAAATACGCGCGTTAACATGATCTTACTCCCTACTTCAGTTATCGTTTGTCAATTTAGGTATGGCTTCGGCCGTGATATGCCAATTAAAATGGCGTATTTCAAATAAAAACTACCTTATTCTTAGGTAAATAATTATTATGAAACAATCATTAATCGTAGGATGTTTTATCACATTTGAATAGTCAAAGACATAGCTTATAATCAGTACATATCTTTAGAATTATCTTCAAATGTGTTAATCGTGCCCATTTTTTGAATAATAAAATGCCTAATTCTTGTCAAATTTTGGATCACAGAGATTATAAATATTTTTTTTATCGTAAATATTTCTATGTTACGTTAATAACAATTTTATGAATGGTTTTATAAATGCGTTTAACAATTAATAAATCTAAAATTTCTAAAAACACCACTGCACATGGACGTACTGAAATATGACTAAATTCTAAAACATTAGATCGAGAGGTTTCAAAGAATACTATTTTATGTAATAAAAATACTTTATGCAGTCATCAAATGTTTAAAATAAATATAAAGGATAATAAGGCTTCAAAATTATATAAATAGATTACTACTTGTACTAAAGATCTACCATCGTAAGTTGGCAGCCGGTCGAATTTGAAACTAAAATTGTCTATCGAGGATAAATTTGTTACAAATGCCTTTTAATTTTGCAACATGTTTCTCGAATTATGGATTGCATAATATTTGTACAGAAATCTACTACCAATAAAAATTATATATTACTATTTTTTTGTTAGTTATGGTAATATTCTCAATGTCATACTAGCGCCCTCGCTGAAATGCCAATTTATGATGGTAGATCTATAACAGTTTAATATTTAAGAAAAATAGAATTAGTGCCTACTATAAAATTGCGTTTGATTTTAATTAATAGGTAATACAATGTATTTCCACCATGAATTGACAGTTTCATAAAATATATAATAAACTATTGTTTTTTTTTATTCAACGAATAATTCACTTCAAGATTTGATAATGTAACATTGTTTATATTGAATATCCCTACATAATTTGAACCTCATGTTCAAGTCCCGTCGGGTGTATTATATCTGTATAAGTGTTTTCACATGATGTATTTATACTTATAGAATACATTCTCAAATCTTGTTAATTATATATTTCTTTTACGTTATGACTAAAATTGGAAGTGATCCGGGAGTTGATTAGTAATTAGGGCACTTAGGTAGAATCTAATCATATGAATTTACGATTATTAGGTAATTCTTAAGTGAAGTCAATTTTTAAACAGAAAATATTCTTTTTTACAGTCAAGTGTAGCGTAGAAAATTCAATTGACCTTAAAATCAAAAACATCCAACCGTCATGATAGTATCTACCTAATATGAACCCAATTGAATTGACTAGAACGGTTTAAAATGAATAAGTTATAAGAGTTATCCAAACAAAATACCTACCTAGTATGATACAAACGAAACTCTCATTATCCATGCTTCTGCTTTATTAAATTGAACATGATTATCAATATAAATATTATTGTCAACTAGGTCAATTTTGATATATTTCTTGTATGAAATTAATTTCATTATCCATAATGGTAATTGAAGTTATCAACTGTCGTTCACGAAAATATGCAAGATGGGCTAAGCCGTTAAAAGTAAACTAGATGGCAGTAAAAATGCTAGAAAATGCTAGATGCCTCTGGGATTTATGTTTCTCAGCGCCCATGGAAATGAAATAAAAAGGGGAACGATTTCATACGTAGATGAGGAGTTACGTGTTTGCGTTGTAGAAAAGTCTACTAAAAATAGCCTGAACAATTTAATAATGGATTTGGTATTTGTAATAAGTATCATTTAAAAAATGGAATTATTAGAAGTACCTAAATGCTAACTCAAATAATAAGTAATAATGATAATTGGATTCATGACAATAAATTAAATAAAATATTTTATAACTTAAAAGATAACTCACCGTTTGGAAATAATATATGAAATAATATTGCCTGCTCAGGTTTGTCACCACAATAAAACTGATTTATAGATTATTATATTTATTTATAGTTACGTAAAATTAGTTTATTTTATTTTAGACAATTAAAAAATAGTTTACGTACGTAACGTACGTGTTTTAACGTACTTATATGCGGAAAAACGTATCTTTGACAGTTCGAACATATAATATTGGTATATTTTTGGAACTTTGGGAAATTTTATCGCGAGTGACCACACGTATACCCGGAGCACAACTAAATGAGAAATTTTCATATTTCACACATGTAAATGCTTGTAGACGATTTACCCCTCCTATCTCCCCACTTTTAGTTGAAACTAAGGCCGATGGCACTGTTTGAAACTCATAGGGAGGAATGGACTAGTATCATTTTGACCAATAGCGACAAATTATATCTCTCTCCATTATTTTTTGACCCAGCCCACACAGTGGCGCGCTTGACAGAGGCTATCTTAATTTTCATAGCGATCGATTTCTAAGAAAAAAGAATCTTATAAGAAATTTTGATGTTACTTTTTGTAGTTCTTCATAGTTAAAAATATTCACTTTAAAAGGCAAAATATCGTTACATATCTGCAAAAACAATATAAATTTAATATTTTAATATTTTTATAGAAGGGGAAGCATGGAAGAATACAATAAATCATCATGCAGTTTTCCATGAATTCAAATAAAATACCTACATCTTAATACATATATAATTAGTGAGATATTTGACATTGTGTATCTTCGGCAATCTTTAAATAACTTGGCTTATAATTAATTGTTGCAAAACGCATAAGCGCAAACCAAATTGAGGTGCATGTCGCGGACTATCACGTGACGTCACAGTAAGCTACTGCTACGGAAAAGAGTGTGTAATATCGATTTTCTTGGTGTTTAAAATGTTATCAGACTGATGCTCCCATCCCGTAGCACATTTTGAACCTTTAAACTAACATTGTCAGTTGGCAAAATCTGCCGAAATCACCAATGAGGTCACCTCACGTTGAACTGCACTGCATCGACACCTGCATGACTCAATGAACGTTTTTATCATCTTCTACATGCCTACACTTTTCGACCGTCATGTCAAAATCACTTTTTTTTGTTTTTAGCGTTTGGCACTATGTATTTTCTATAAGAATGTTATGTATTTTCTATGGTCTGCAGGTTGGGTTCTGTTCAAAATATTGTCTATAGATATCATGTGGGAAGTCATTTTAACGTACGCACACGTAGAAACTATTATAATTAATTGAAATTAGCATGCATAATTAATAATAATTCAAATTACTAATACATTATAGTTGGCACTCTTCATCAGTGTCATTCTTCAGTGAATTTACTGAGATGGTGCTCGTTCAAAATATTCTGCAAAATGACGAAAACATAGACTAAATTTTTCGCCGCGACGGCGGGACAGTAGGCGACATGCACCTCAATTTGATTCGCGCTATACAGTCATCAAGGTGGTCATCCGTCAAACCTGTTCGATATTTGGATTTTATTGATTTCATATTTTGAGAAAATGAAGATTCACATAAATATGTACTTCCAAAACAAGATAAAATTCGAAAGGTACGAGTATTTTTCTGGATTCAATACTTTCATGTACTTACCTAAGTATAAGAAGTTTTCATTTCTGTCAATGTAACGTCATTTTGCAATTGAATTCCCTGCATCCATTGGAAAAATCATTAGGTACCTACGATGATTTGAGCTGTACTTTGGACATTATTTGATTTGTTAAATCGATTCAATATTATTTCTAAAACACCTACTAATAATATAATCTCCGTAATTATCAGAATCTTCGTTTTTATTAATCTCATCTTTCAAATTAAATAAAATGAGTAAAGTCCCTTATTCGTAGTTTGATATCCTCGTATCGTAGTGATAATAATATACCAAGGTTGCTAAACCAAAACGGCGTAAGAGACATTTTAACGACTATGAGATATTTTTGTATTAGAAGATGGAGGTTTGAGTTACTGACTGATTATGAGCCCACCCACAATAAAAAAAAAACACAAATTCCAACTAGGTAGCAAGAAGTAGGTACATCCCGTAACTGAAAATAATTATTATTGAAGATGACAGTGATGACACATACGTATTAATAGCAGCGGTATATTTTCTTGTATTCAGGTAGGTACCTATATAGTGGTTAGTTACAGGTCGTTAGCACCTAGTTAGGTAGTTGCATGGATTTTGTTATGCTTTGCGTAATATTTTATACCTATTCAAATCATTTTATGATGCCGGTATAATTTAATAATTCTGTGACTGGTTTAGACTGTTTTGAGGCGCCTTTTAAATGCGTCGATGAATTGATTGCGTCATCTGCGTCAAAGAAAATCACCACTGGTTTAAAATGTCATCTTCATCATCCTAAAAGTACATCAACGATACTTATTAATTTCGTGACGAAGCTGCGATTTTTTAAGATAAAGCTCTTAATTTAATTAACTACTTATTTCTTTTATTCGACGAATAATTCACAAGATTTAAGAATTAACCATTATTAGTATGTCACCTCATAGCATAGTGGATAATGCGCGGATTGGGGCGTAAACCCAGGAGATGCCAATTCGATTCCTGCCGGGTGTTTTACTTTTTCCAAAAAGATTTTTTCTATTGGTTATAATATATTTTCTCAGAAGTGTTTTTCAGAATTATGTATGCTCTTTATTTAAATAATTATTGCTCTCATATTATAAAGTTGCAAATTGTCACATGTCTCTTTGGCTTATCATTGCGTCAGCTGAATTCAGAACTATTCTAAGTTACATTTGAAATTTTCGAGGAGAGAGTTTTTTGAAACAACTTACTGAAATTATTTATTATCTTTATGGATGAATGGATGCATCATAGTTTAGTAAGATTATTGATGAAAAAAATGGTGCATGCATTTGTCCATATAAATATTAAATAACTGAAGTAGGCTGTTTCAAAAAACTCTTCTGCAAAATATTTCAAATGCGAGTTAGAATAGTTCTGCATTCAGCTGACGAGTGTCGATATCTGCGACACTGCCGCCTATGTACAAGGAAACAATTCATAAAAAGAGTGTGTGCACCACCGGACCAAAGAATCGAATGAAAATCATAAGTGAGTGTCCGTAGTTTAATCTGGGTGACAGAATATCTTACGATTGTAAGCCACAATTATTATTATGCCATTCTATCTGCCAGGGAAATAATTATTCAGACAGTTCTGATATAATTTCGCATGCATGTTAATTACCAAATGCCCTACCCGTATTCATGTATTATAATCTTTCCACATTGCATTCTACAGATAGTTAAATTTGCGACGTAACCTAACTTAATTATTTTGGTCAGGCTGTTCCTCCGTTGACTAACCATGAAAGGGATGTTTGGCATAATGAAATGCACATCGTGGTGCTGGATTGGATTATTTATATGTAGGATTTGATGGACAAGACTATTATTTCATCCCCACTGTCAGTACCTTCAATCAGTCACCTACCATTAATACGTTAATTAATAATATCGCTTGTAGGTAAGCACAAAATGACCCTCGGCCAATTCAATGACTTGGTAATAGGAGAAGTTCTAATTAATGATTACATTGCAAGATCGAGCGCCATGCGTAGTATTGTTGTTTAATTTATTAAAACGCATTTTTTTGAAGTGCTTATTCCACTTTTTATCAATAAATTAGAACCGGTTTCGTCCGCCTCAGAGGGACATTTTCAACGCCATGCGTAGAGTTAATTAGGTACTAGAGTACGTAGGTGCATGCATAAAATAAATAGTAGGTAGGTAGAATAGATTCGTACCTGTACGAATTAACAAAAAATATGAATTTAAGAAAATATACTTACCAAATAATATTATAAATAAATCAACGTATATTACGGATATTATGGTAAACATATACCGCAATACGTTTATTTTTGCTAAACAATATTCAGTGAAAATTTAATTTAATTTAATTACTTAAATGTAGATATTTTATGTACGCGTGTTAGTAAAAGAATTAAATAGGTAGGTATAAAATTATAATAACAATGGATATCTTATGACACAGCACAATATTGGGTTACATACAATTTTATAATCAAGAAGTAGGCAGAGCCTACAAAGTATTTCTGGTATAAAAATATTAAAACTATCGACCGAGGGGTACTTGATGGAATTTGATTTAGTTTTATACTAATCCATTTGACTTTTATTATATTCAATAAAATTGCGAGTTACCGTGGTGAACAAATTACTTTCCTTTGTATTATAAATTATAACATTCACAGATATCCATAAATGGTTCGGTGGTAGAATGCCCGCCTGCCACGTGGACGTCCCGCGTTCGATCCCGGCCGATGCAACTGTTTTTGTATTTTATTATTAGTATTTTAGGAGGTATTTCTTAAATTATTAATTACTTAATTTATATTAATTGTATTTAATTATTAATATGTATTTTAATTCATCAAGACCTAAAGACCTTAGACTAAAAAATTGACAAAAAAAAAATTAAAACTATAATTGAATAAGTCGGCTCGCACATTGGAACTCGTCTCGCCTAAAAACGCATCGAATACGTCGATGTGACGTCATCGTAAACCAAGAAACAAACGTTATTAAATGGACCTTCGCACATTGGCCGTTGCAACTGCGACGCGAGACGATCCGCTGATGCAACATGTCGAATTTCGAACAGCCTGCATGTCGTATCTAAAAAAAGACGACTCCGCGCAAGCGCACAGCTGGCGGCCATCGGTCATTTCTGTCTTTGTCTCTGTCTACAATGTCATTGCTCGCTCACGCCGCCGCGTTTATCGTTCATACAATCAACACAATAAAAATGGCAGACGAGAGACTTCTCTTTTTTCGTGTTTGACGTTTGCCGCTGGGCAGATGTGCGAGGATGTACGATGCAACATTCGTCGAAAGTCTTAGAACTTTTGATTTATGGCCGTTAGGCACACAAGGCGAATTGTGATGTGCGAGCCGGCTAATGTTTACTGCTGTAGATGAAAATGTCCTAGTACCTACTGTGCGAAAACATCTTCTTGGCTACCTAAATCTAAGTTGTGTAACTAAATGGGAGGAGTTTGCTAGTTTATAATGGAAGTGCGGTTAAAAGCGGAGCATGTTAGTTCATAGTTTTAACACGTAGCCAAGAAGATGTTTTCGCACTATACTTTTGTGTAGCGGAGGTATTCAGCATCAGGCTACTGATGCATTTAAGTCAAATATTTTTTTGTAGTAATTTGTGTATTGATATAATAATAATACTATCAATAAATTTATGTGATATTATTTTCATCGTTCATTCGTAAATACTTTTTTCTTGTGCTTATTATAAAAAAACAAATTATGCGTTTGAATTCAATAGGTATAAATTATTAATATTTTTTTATAAATAAGCAATTTTTAGTATGGCAACATTCTTAGTGTGAGACTAGCGCACTCGCTGAAATACCAATTTACGATGCTACCTGTTGCGCCAACCGTAATCGCAACAGGTAGTTGAGACAAGGGCATGTCGTATATTACTGAGGCGTCCGCTTTTTTCATATTTTTCTCGGGTGGTATTATAGTGACTATGCACCAAATAACTGCAAATTATTGTTTATAATAATAACTTATATTTATTATACAAATCACAAATGTCAGTCATTGCGGGAATTTCGGCAAATTCAAAGTAGGCTAGTATAGAAATAAAATATAAATTTTTTGTCGATAACTATTTTGGCCATCATACCAACATCAAGACTTCCGGTCTTGATATTCATACATATTCTACAGACTAAATAACTTTTTGAAGAGTGCGTAATATATGATTATTATTAAATTAAAAATCTGAGTAAACATCATAAAAATGATGGTAGGCTCTAGTCTGGTAATTTTTAACTGATATTTATGGTAAAATTCATATTGTATGTACCATAATCAAAAAGTACACACTAAATTTCAACATACTAGTAGGTAATATTTCAAAAATAGTCTAGACTCTAGACCAGGCTTGGGGATTTTTTTTGGATTAAGGGCCATATTATAAACATAAAATGAACGGCGGGTCGCAAGTAAAATACTATTTTTAGATAGATACATTATTTGTTATCATGAAAAGGGAATTTCAGCATAAAAATAAATGATTCTCTCATAGCCGACAGTTTAATCAGAAGAATGAAAGTGTTTTACAGATTTCAACATTTTTTTAATTTCAGGTGTTAATTTTGTAGTTGAGATTCTTAAGGTCAATTCTCTACCTATCAGAGTCACCTAGCGGAAAAATACGAAGCTTGCAATTTGAGACATTTCTTTTAGTAATTGACATGTAAGTATCTGAAAACATTGAAAAGAAAAATATATTTTATTTTATGTCAAAGATAAACTTACAATTAAAAAAAAATGTTAAAAAGGTTCCCTATTTATTATTGCATATTATTTTATGGTCATATTTATTATAAAATTTAGTTTACTTATAACGTAATAACGAAGAGATTTTTGACTAATTCATATTTTATTAGCTTTTATATTTATTTTAAAAACATCGATTTTTATATAAATATACCCACAGAAATACTTGGCGGGCCATATGCAGTCCGCGGGCAGTAGTTTGCCTAGACATGCTCTAGAGCAGTGCTCTTCAAACTTTGTCTACTCACGTAACCCTTCGAATTAAGTTTTTTTCGGGGAACCCCATCCCATCCTTATAAAAACATATCTTAAAATAATTACATTTTTTACACAATTTGTCGAAATCTAGGTCTATTTGTAATTTTTTTTTTGACCGGAGGAACCCTAGGGTTGTGCCGTGGAACCCCGGGGTTCTGCGGCACACAGTTTGACCACTGCATTAGAGTCTAGACCAGGCATGGGCAAATGCGGCTCTTCATTGGGTTAAGTACGGCTCTCAATTATTAATATCTCATGATAAAAATATTGGTATTTTCTTTCCCCGTTATACTTGTATTTTCGCGAGTTTTCCTTTAAAATAATTAATTAATAATTAATAATTTTCCTTTAATTTAATTAAATTTGAATTGTTGTAATTAATAGAATGTGAGAACGTACCTAAGTCTAGTGTGGCTCTTTATATATCTATTATGAAAATCCAGAATGTGGCTCCCGTTGACCTCATGTATGCCCATCCCTGGTCTAGACTATATTGTATGTATGCTTTGTGATTTGTTTGTGTTCACTATTTCTAAGATGATTTTTTTCTGTTAGAGAAATATTTATGAGAATCAATGACATTAATATGGACGAAGCATCTGGAAAAAAATGACATTCACTTTTTTGTCACATCTGCCGAATGGCATAATCTGTTTTAACGCCATTACAATAAAGGTGATATTACGATTGCATAATGGAAATTGCGTGACGTCTACCTATACATGTGCGAATGTCGCTATGCGCGTATTTACTTACTAGGTACTGTATTGAGTGCGTTGTCCATTAATAATGTCATTGATGAGAACATACAAAGTAGGTAAGAATATTTTTAATAAACAATAATGTAAAATTAAGTATAAATATTTTTTAACATTATTTTATAATATGTTATTCTACCTACAGTAGGTATTGTACCTTGAGATGACTTTACTTACTTTACTAGCTGTCAGACTGTTTTGCTGTAAAGGATTTTACATAGGTTCACCTACTCATGTAGGTACCTACCTTAAAGTTGAGTATTCTCATTTTCTCTCTAATTCGTGTAATTAATAGTGGATTCGGTAGCACGGTTGGCTGTCAACCGAAACGTTATTGGTTCGAAGCCCACCGTGTGTTTTTGCTTTTCGATTTGCTATAACGAAGAAATTGTACAGTACATAAAAAACTTTCATTACAATATATTATTAATAATTGTAAATCAACACAATGTAATATGTACGGAAAAAATATTGAATCTTAAAAAAGTACACGAAATTCAACGAAGATGAAAAGACCTAGGACAATTTTACTTCAAAAATACAAACGATTCAAACAAAATTTCCTAACAACGGATAGAGCAAATTTAATTAGACAATTAAATTGTTATGAAAAATGTAATCATAAAATAATATAACATGATAAATGATTAAATGGGATCATTTTACATTTTAAATACTACACATTATCATAATATGTCATATCGTTTTTTAAATGTACTTAATAGATTGTAAATGCTCATTTTCGATAAATTGCGACAATTAATGTCAAATAGTTTATGTAGTTATAGGTACCAGATTTTTAGTAGTCATCATAATCTACTGTGGAAGGTATCTACGGATTCCTCACACTTGTGTTCTTTAAACAAATCCTATTCTCGGTTAGAACATATCGATACCGCAGTTCAATAGGGAAACACCTCAAAAAACCTTTTTCCAAGATAATGGCGTCTGTTTTTTTTTCAGAAATTCTCATTTTAATTTTAAAGTCTTGATTTTGAGGAAAATGTATGTTTTTTTATTTTTAGTTTCGTGGAATTCAGCAATGCAAAATGAAATTTTATAATTTAATATGGAATTAACCTAGCAAAATTTCAGTACATACTAAATTAATGATAAATCTCAGTAAGGGTTTTTCGATTTTATGACATACTGAAGAAATTTTTGACTCTTTTTTTAGTGAATTGCGAATAGAAGACCTTTCTATATCGATTGGCATTATTAACTCAAAACCTTGAAATTTTGAGTTTTCCCTATTTAAATTGAAGATTTTCCCTATTGAAATTGGGGTATCGATATGGGCACCTCTAACGCGGCTCTAACTGAGCTTGGGCTGAAGAAGATGATACCCAGTAACAAAATGAAAACAAATAAATATACCTAGATACCGTAAAAATGAATAACATCCACGATAGCCAAGCGGCGGATGCGTCGACTTATAATGTCGTGGGTTTCAAGTGGGTCTAAAAAATACACACACCTACTTACTTATTATAGTTAAGAGTCAAAGTATGGACCTAATAGGTTAAGGGGGGACATGCTCAGCGTAGGTCAAAATGGAACTTTTGTTCTATTTTCAAAGCATGATCCTGGACATACCTTAAACGTTGTAGATAATCTATTTATATAATTTTGAAGCCTTATTATCTTTTATATTTATTTTAAACATCAGATGACTGCATAAAGTATTTTTATTACATAAAATAGTATTCTTTTAAACCTCTCCCTCTAATGTTTTAGAATAAAGTCAAATTTCAGTACATAAATGTGCAGTGGTGTTAAGATTTTTTACATTTATTAATTTTTAAAAGCATTTATAAAACCATCAGTATAATTTATATTGACGTTATTATAGTGAAATATTTACGATAAAAAAATATATTTATAATCTCTGTGATCCCAAATTTGACAAGAATTAGGCATTTTATTATTCAAAAAATGGGCAAGATTAGCACACAAGTGCTTTCGCGCAAAACGTCAGTTTTCGTGTCATTAATTTTTAAACCGATGCGAAACGCAATGTTAACCGTATCGCACATACAAACTCGTCTCGACTGTAACACGTCGAACTTTTCGATATGATTTTTTTGACATTCATTAACATATTATGTAACTCAATGTACCGCAGCACACATCTACCGCAGCACACATCGTGATTACAACATGTTTGGTTGTAAAACACGGCGTTTCGTCACATGCAATATATTTACAAATACATACCATAAAAAAATCTTTTATAAAGGTCGGTGGAGATTTGTTTTTTGACACACCATAATACAGTAAATAATATTGTAATAGTTCAAAAGTAAAAGGTAGGTAATAGAAACATTTGTTTATTTATGTCAATAATCGAATAAAGTAATATTTTTTTAAACATTCAAACAAATGGGTAAAAATAGAGGAAGGAAAAAGGGTAATAAAATTAACCTAAATATTTTCATCTTCATATTCAAGGACACTCTTAACCCTTATAGTTTATTCTCCTTGGATATGTGTAGAATATGTAATATTGTTCTTTTATTATACCAGAATTATATAACATTAGCAAATCCTTAAGTTTTTTTTCAATTTTGAGAGGTGCAGTGTACGTTGAATTTAATTTCAGCAATTGTGATGATATAGGTACGACCTACGTTCATATTTTCGTACTATGCAAAATAATTGTAATTATATTTAAAATAAACATTAGGTACATAACATAATTAGAAGCTCTTATTGAACTTACATTGTGCACTGTCAAATTATAAACAAAAACAGTTAACCTACGTTTAATAAATAGCGGATAGATTCCATGTCAAACTCAAAGAGATGATACCGACCGTTGGGAATGACAAAATGTGGGATCTTATCTGTTTTCTTGATAAAACTGATCTTTTCATTCTAGGAATATGGCGTCCACGTTGGTCTCTAGTTACAAGTTACACTATTGAATGGTTGAAGTATATGAGACAACGTATAAATGCATCGGAAATATTGAATAAGCCTAGATAAAATTCTTGGCAAACCTGTGGATGATGTGAAACCCAAAATAGATTTTAATCATGAAATATTTCTTTGTGAACTTTTGTCGAGAGAATCCTTGAGTACGGGCTCTTTTAAAAGTACTTTCTCTTGTATGGTTAGCTATGTATTATTTCCGTTTATCTATGTTGCTAATTCTCCAGAAATTATCAAACATTATCTGACAATAATATACGCTCTGCTGAAATTCTGACATTCTGCTCCATTATTAGGGTTTGACGATGTATATGCCTATTGATTGTATTATTAGTGATAGGGATTTTTTACAAACACTTCCAACTATTCATAACTTGTTGGTTATATCTTTATTGTGATCCTTGATTTAATAGGTTGGTGATAAAGTTTTTACCTACTTTGGTGTATTAATTTATTACATAAGTTAGAATTAATTGTATTCGTTGTCAATGTCGAGATCCAAGATGCCAAAAAGTGAAACACGTATTAAAAAAAAACGACTGAAATGGAATAGTCCCAAACTAAAATCCATTAGATTCATTAGAACATAAAAACATGTTTAGGAAAGAAATGGAAATACGCCCTTTTAGCACACAAAATAGTGAGTTGTTTTGAGTATGAATGTTTAAAAATCAGAAAATAGCATTTTTGTTCATTCGTGCTTATGATACTTAGCCCTCGAAATGTCACTTGTTCGAAAAGTTGCTGCAGTGGCGTCCCTAGACAAAGTGCCACCCTTAAGCAGACTTATTAATGCCGCACCCTTTCATTTTTAGTCTCTAATTATATGCAAATTTTTTAGGCACCTAATGTTTTAAATTTATTTTCGACTATCTTGAACAGACAAGTCCAACAAAAATATAAAAAAAAAAAAAAACATACTTACCATCTACTGATGATTAGAGCATTTCCATGAAACATACTTTCAAACAGTGGTACTATTGAGTATTTGGAGGTCTGAGACACTGGCAGGTATGATAGTCCCCTTGTTGAAAATTTTAGCTTTGCGATATACCGACATTGAATATTACAATAAAAAAAATAGTATAGGTTACTAGAAAAGTTTGTAGGTCTTTATTCTTTTAACTTAGATGATGGCACTTTCTAACAAAGCGACGCATCGTCTGATGCATATATAAAAACCTCTCAAAAGTAGTAATATTCGTATCGTTCCTTCATCTGACACCATTTAGATTGTGCTGCCCCTAAGCAACTCATGCCCTGTCTACCACTATGGGATCTAACTACATAAAAAGGTACTATTTTACAGCCCACCTTCTAAGCTAGTACTATAGTGTGTACCTACATAATAATATGATCGCTCAGGGCGGATAAAGTCAAGTGGAGACCCTGAGCGGTAAAAATTTCCAGGCCCCCAAATTCAAGTTAAAAAAAAAAGTTTTATGCATAGAAACTCTCATTAATTTATTAACATAAAATATAAGAAAGGTAATAGAAATAAAAAAAACATATTTTTTAAATAAAATTTCGTATTGCTTTATTTCTTGCAAATTCGCCAATTATTTTGGCAGTGTCAAATTCGGTTTAAAATTTCTTGCTCTATATACAAAATGGCCATACTATTTAATCTTTCTTCTCCCAGATACTTCTCAAATATTTTTTTACGCGCTTTAAAACAGAAAATTATCCTGGCTCATTAGATAAGGGTATTAAAAAAAATCAATAATATTTCTACATTTGGGAATGTGCAAGACATTTCTTTGGTGGCTCGATAGATGTCTAGTGTGGTTTTAACAGTGTCCTTGTTTTCTTTAAGAAATATTAAAAAATGGTAAATTCATCTTTAAACGTACAAACATCAATGTCCTATTTGTAAAATATCCATCAACTTTTTTATAGCGTTCTTTTTTTCTTCTATTGATAGATTCCAATCAAAAAATATTCGAAAAGGCTCTATAACTATTTCATATGTTTGTATTCTTTGCGATAGTTCTGCCTTGGTCTTATCACATATGACATAAAATGAATTTACTTTGAAATCTTCTCTAGTTGTAAATTCATGTCCGACTTCTTTGTTTCAAAAAACATTTTTCTTTTTTGTTGTCTGCGAGTTTGTCCATGTTCATCATTAAAGGATATTCCTGATAAATCAGTTGCCTCTTTTTCAACTTTTTCATATTAAATTCGGTGCATTTTATTATTGTTCGGAAACTACGACTTAAGTACCTAGACCATAATAAAGTAAACTATGAACTGCACCCAATCACGAGAGAGCAAAAATGACAATTATTAATGGCGATGATCGTAATGAAATGACATTTCTAAGAAATATCCTTTGAACAATTGAAACACTTATCACTATCATGCATTCGTATATTTCTAACGGAGAAATGTACCGAATATTTCCGCCAATACAAATCACCATGTCTTTGTCAGATGTACAATAACGTTTATCCGTTTTGATATTATGAGGTCGCGTCGCATTGTTGTTGGGGGCTGTGCGCGCGGGAAAGACTTTCAACATAACGGACGGTTATAATTTATGGCCATATTATTAGTGTCCAGTCGAATTTCAGGGTAACGGGACAAAATTTAATATGATAAAACAGAACATGAATAAACAGAACGGTGACAAAGTTGAACAGTGATTTTGATAATCCTGCACAACCATTGCCACTCGATTACTAAGGGTCTCATATCTATTTTTAACTTCAAGGTAACCTGTATTTTTTTGTATGTATGTTCTCGGGATCAGTAGTATCGACTCACTGGCATTGGCGAGAAGTTTATTCGTGGGTTTCGTCTATTGTACTCCGGACACGCCACTTTGCGACGTAGTGGAGTCGGATTGCTGACGTCCAAGGAACTTGCAAGTGCCTCACTAGCTGGGAACCAATCTAACGATTTCAATATTAAATGTTACATTTTTTTTGACATGTCATAGTTCTGTTAACATGTCACGGTTCCAATTTCGAATCCTGGTCCCGGTAAGGTTATCGCAATCCATTTACGTGTGACTTTTTTTAAGTGTTTCTATGATGTGCTGTGCTGTGATGTAGTGTTAAAAATACCAAGAGTAAACATAGTAAATTGGCAGTAATAAGTAAAACGCCCACGGTGGCCGCGCGGCATAAGCGTTGGACTACAAAGCCGTGGGTCCCAGGTTCGAATCCTGGGTCTGGCAAGTACAAAAATTGTTTTTCAATTTGTGTGTGTCAGGGTATGGACCTAATAGGTTGAGCAAGTGGCTGACATCCATTTCTCGTAAAAAACAAAATCTGTCAATACAAACCTCCACTCTGTGGAGGCCCATATGATCCTATCAGGATCGGACATGGTCGGAAGGAATAAGTAAAATTAAATCGGTTTAAATCAGTCAGCAATATAAACTTGTCTCCTAAATCCAACCATATTATTATTATAAACGCTGTAGCCGGTAGCGTATAATAGAGAATAACCCCACTCTTCATGATATATCACACCTGTTGCATGTAAACCGGAGTTCGAAATAAGTATATGCTTTTACGGGTAGTAACCGACTAGCTTGATAATTTTCCGACGATTTAATATTAAAGTGTATTTGATTTTATTGCTAATACCTACCTACCTTGGATGGATTGATACAATATCAGTTTTAAAACTTTTGACATGTAATTTTACTGAAGATTGTACTATACGAAAAGACTGTCAGCGCCCACCTACTAAATATAGGTATTATAAAAAATATATTAGTGCTTATTTTTACCGCCCATAAGCAGTTCATGGTTTGCTAACCACTACGGCTGACTACGGGTTTTGCTACCACGGCTGAATACCACGGATTTGTAATTATAAAATCTTATTTACGATTGTTTATTTTGTAATAACTCCATATATCTTGAAGATGTTTGAAGGAAAAATCTGGGATGTTAATCGTGAATCCTCTGGAATAGGGCCATACCCTCGATAATAAAATTGGAATTAATATTGAACATACCTACATAATTTGAAAACATCTCATCATCATTTCTAGTGGGTGTATTACGCTAAAGATGTTTTCAAATTATGCATGTTAAAATCGTGTGTCTTGTTCGTTAAATAAAATAATAGTTTATTAAAGAATTTACATTACTAAGTGTAACAGTTTCATGTATATTTTGTACCAGGATAATATGTTACGCCTTGGTTAGCAAATTTGAGATTACAACGCATTGCGGCACCGGACCCATATCTGCGTTGCCACAGAAGTTTGGGACAACGGGCCAGGCACGGACAGTGCGGACTCTCACTGTTGCTAGGAAGACAGCACTGTCTTCACGTGTAGCAGTATAAGCTCTTGTGAAGGAGGCACTGTCTTCCTGTGCAACAGTTCCAGCCGTCACCCGTGTTGTCGCAGAGATTGCACATTCGGGGGTTTCCATCATCATGTTGTCTGCATCTGATGATGTCTCGGAATATGTCACTTGACATATTGACTCCGGCTGTTCTTTTGTATTTGAAGGAGGGGTTGCGACATTAAATAGAGGTATTAAATAAAGGTTGCGGGGTGCACTATCTGCATGCTGTTGCCGGGGTACTCAACGGCACCAATACGTAAGTAAAAATGCGACGGATGAATCCTTTTATACTCGTACTAATCAATATAGAATTTTATGAATGACTTACCCAAGTGAAACTCCCCTGTCCACATTGTTCACCAGTGGCCGTAATTGGCTGTATAAGAGCCAAAACTTCCTCCTGGATAGTCTAAAGAACCGGCCTCCTCCCGTCTTCCTCTGAGAGATGATGATTTTGGCTTTTTTGGCCCTGGTATTCCGTCTCATGTTTTTCCATACCTGTAAAAAATAATAATTTTAATTTTTCAACAATATTACTGACAAATACACGGCAGTGGCGTTTGGGATGCTTTTCAAAAGACGTGGTTTAATTTATGAAAAGAGCTGATAATCGAAGAATTAATTATTAAACATATTTCTTACTTGATCTCGCTATACTTATATAACTACCTATGGTTGATTTATGTGGCGAGTAGATATTTTGTAAAATAATATTAGCTTACCTAAGTCTGTGTTTTCAATTTTCATATTATGAAAATGTCTACTTGTAATTATAAATTGCTATGAAACAGATACACAACAATGAATTTATTCAAAGATGACAATATAATATTTTGAGCGTATGTTACGTTTATAAATGTTTAGGAAAATACATAATTCAAAACCATTGCTTAAGAGCTTACATAAGTGAAACGGCAAATAATTTTCAACTGTATGTGGAACGAAATTTCGGCCACGATGCCATTCAACATGTCAATGAATAATACTATTATTATTACGAATATAATAATAAACATAACATAAAAAGGACGCATGTTGAATTTTTATGACAAATTATATTTCGTTCGGCTCGCGTCATTTGCACAATCCGCGCATCGCATAGTCACGATATTTTTAGACCATACCTGAGGTATAGCCTTAATTTTATGACATCAGCGAGCTTTTAAAATTTCATCGATTTAGTGTTTAGTGTCATTAGTGTGTACCTATTAATCAGTAGTAATATCGGATTATCTTCTTATTTCCCGTAAGTATATCTGACAAATGTGCTTTCTCCACAGCTTACCTCTTTCCAAAAGTAACCCTTCACGTACCTAATACGGTAGAAAATTATAGCCCAAATACGGTTTGGTAATACTATAAGACTACAAACGATACAATTTGTTTTGTGATACGACACGTACGCCTTAAAAACAATTTTAGTAAAATGTAACAAGGTAGTATTTTTACAACGTTTTTCTTAGGTCGTATTAATTGTCCGGTACAAATCTTGCAATCGATTTTTTACCAACTTCCCGACTAGCTAGACATTTGAAACTTTTAGAATATATCAGAACACGATGCCAATGTATTTTTTAATACTTTTAGCCATCTTTAAGTAGAATTGAATTAATTTTTAGTTAATTCTGTTTTGTATGATAAGTTATTTCGATACCATTATTGGTTGCTAGGGGGTCCTAGCAACTAAATTATTATAAATAATATATACGTGCATTACTATGGAAATCAATATGAAATGACATTTCATTATTCAGTATTTCTATCAAGTACAATTTTTTTGATCGTTTAAGCTAGTCAAGTCAAGTTTATATGATTCAACAGACAATTTATAAACGTTGTATATAAAAAGTTATTTTAATCTTGTTATTATTCTATGTTAAATTCAGTCTTAATTACATAATTTTTGTGTTATTTTGGTCAATTTTATCAGAAATTATTAAATCGAGTTCTTGTAATAGAGCAGCTAGGTTTTTTTAGCAGTAAATAAGTGTGTTCGAAAATTTTGTATATATACAATTGGCCAAATCACTCTTCATCGTGAGATGTTGTATCGGAAATATATGACCGTATAGTATTGAGATTAAATTCACATCTAAATAAAACACACGATAACAATACGTTCCTAACCTTTTTACGCCGGCGGACCGGAAAACAAGGAGAAATATTTCGCGGATGACTAACTCAAAAATATTTATTAAAATATAATTTTTTTAAGATTCCTTGACTAAAACGCATAATATCTACGCAATAAAAATTATAAAGGTGTGGTTTAATTCATGATAAATGAATACATTATCAAATATGATTTTTTGGATATTAATATTTCATTTTATATTTCTTTAATAATCGGCAACCTTGGTAACAGAACAAAAAAATTGTTTGAAGTCAATATTATTAGATATCAAAAATATATCGATTGGCATTCAAAATTCACCGATAATTTCTACAATCAGGTAATGATGGATGTCAATATTTTATAAATTGCGGAAATCAATCTCATCCGAACATTAAAGGAACTGGAAAAGCTAAGATCTTAAATCAGGGGGGGGGGGCAAACTGCGGCCCGCCGGGTATTTTTTTGCGGCCCGCCATCATTAATTGTACTTCTGATTGCGAATATTTTTTTAAATTTAAAAAAAAAAATATTGACAATAGATTAAAATTTGAAAAATTTGTTGTTTCGTAAATTTATTATCTCAGTACGTCTTCCTCGCGTCTCGTCTCACACTATGTAATCACTATTTTCTACGTTGAACATCGTGACACATTTAAATACTTTTAACTCCGCGTTGCAAGGAAAAAAATATATGCCCATGATATGGTAAAAAGTTTGAATGGATTTCAATTAAAACTCAAGTTATTCCTTCGACAAAGATCAAATAACAACGTGGACCACTTTCCAACTTTGAAGTTGCTGAATATACCAGAATATAAATTTGAAGAATATGGTAAAATTATTAAAGCTCTGAATGACGATTTTTCACAAAGATTTGGTGACTTTCGAAAAATTGAGACAAGTTTAGCAATAGCACGCAATCCATTTTCAATAGATATTGATAGTGTACCGACAGAGCAATAACTTGAGATTATTGATCTGTAGTGTGACACTGATTTAAGATAATTGCATCGTCGTGAAGAAATCTTAAATTTTACAATGCCCTTAATTCAGACAAATTCGACCAACTTAAGATTGTGCAAGAAAAATGTTCGTTATTTTTGGATCAACCTATATATGTGAACAAACATTTTCGATCATGAATCTCAATAAAAATTCTGTACGATCAAATATCTGCGATGCCCATTTACAAGCAGTTTTGAGAATATCATGAAAAAAATGTTAAAAAATATACAATAGTTTCATTCTTATCATTATTTTTTTGGTAATTTCGTGATAATAAATAGTGTATATCTAAAAATGGTATTTTACTTGCGGCCCGCCGCTCATTTTGAATTCTTGAATTTGGCCCTCCATCCAAAAAGTTTGCCCCCCCTGTCTTAAATGAATGTTTTTCTGGTATGACATTCGAGAAAATGATAAAAATATAATAGGTACATAATATTACCATGATCGGCCTGATTCTTATCCTTGTGAGTGATTTTCATTAAAATATTGCCATTCATTCCTGGAATAAATATTAATGATTTCGTCTAGAATAACACAAATTTAGTTGTCATATTCATTTATTTTAAAATGTATAAATATAAATAATGCTTCACGAATAGGTACCCATTTAGTTCATTAAATGAGATTTATATGACAAAGGTTTTTGAAAATTACTTTTTCCCGAAGCTTTTCCTAATCGCCCACTTGTTTGATTGTTTTCATGTCGACATGATGTGACGTAGGTAGACGAGAATCGAATATAAATTGATAAAATCAATAGGTAGTAAGTATTAAAAATTAGTTAGACAATATAAGTCATTCCCAGTTGATTTAACACATAGTTAGTAGCTTAGAATCTGTTACAAGATGTGAATGAAATGAAAATATGTTGTTGGTACTGATACCACCCCGCACTTCTGGCCTTATACAAAAAGTACTTTTGGGTGTGTAGAAAGGCCTAAACATGCCCTTGGTCCTGTAGTCTATAGTCAAGAAAAGGCTTAACAAAAACACGCAGCTGTACTCTTGATTATGGATCCTGAATCCCGGGATCCCGAACTATTTTCGATACCTATGAATTCCGGGATTAGTAAACATAATCCCGAAACTTTCGGGATTGATTTTTTTAACAATTTTTATGGAAAATAAAATAAAAACGAAAATATAACAGAAAAAATACTTTTAATAACATATCGTCGCTATAGGATTTGTTTCCCGAATATCCATTTTTGTCGAAATTGACATTTTAATGCAGTTCAATTTCTTTTATCGAACTCTACCGAAATCATTTATAAAAACAATATATTTTTATCTAGGAACAGAGATATTTTTTTAAAAAACCCGAATACGCCATGTTAAGTTACAATTACTCCGTGGTTTTCTCCCGAATGTCCAACTATTCGTACCTGAATATCCAAGTTAATTTCGGTCGAAATATATCTCTGGCTGAGTGTTTATTTCCCGAATATGACTTTAGCCAATCAAACCGCGCTCACGCCGTGCATCTCGCTCCCACATTCACGCTGTCTAGCTCTAAAACAATCACGCCCACTTTCATATTTTTCCGCCGTCTGGAGACTTCTTTCAAATTTCGTCTTATTGATATTGTTTTTAACGTTACTATTGTTTTAATAGTGAATTCATCAAATTTGAAGAGATCATTCATAGCTGATACATCACCAGTTCGCCCTGAACTTACAATAGAGTTGTGGAAGTGAGTATTTCAACCCAAATAACTGCATTTTGTTTTGATAAATGACACAAAATCCCAACGGTTATATGAATTCTACAGTATGACCCGGCAACTACTATGACGTAAAAAATAATTATTATTTCAAATTATTATTAATCAAACATTGTTTGTCTTTATTTTACTTTTAATCTAGGTATTTCTATGAAAATAAAGGCGATGCCATTATTTATTTTTGAATGCGCTCATGGTTAATTTAATTTAATATGTATGTTAGTAACTATTTATTTGGTGGATATTATATACTTAGGATATTGGTACCTACCTAATATTAGCAGCCAATGGTAATTAATTTATACATGCTATTATTTTGTGTTGTTGTTCCTTACAATAGTAAATATATAATATTTATTTGGTGGTTTGTAATAAGTTTAATTGTCAATTATAGAAATATATATATATATAATAATATACAGATATATATAAATAGATTTTTTTTTTTGGAAAAAGTATTAATATAAAATTGTTAGCAAGTACGAGTAAGTACCATCATAAAATATTGGAGAAATGACCGTGACGTCGGTTAGTAATTGAAGTAGTAGATACCTTATAATATATTTTCTCAGAAGTGATTTAAAAAAAATATGTAAGTATGTTCAATTATTAGAATGGTACATTCTTAAATCTTGTGAAATATTCGTTCAATAAAAAAATAGTTAATTACTTAAAAACTATTTTATTACTTAATCCGAAAAAAACCTAAAAAAGCGATTGCCGCGTGTTATTATTACATACGAACTTGGGTAATTACGATCATTAAGTATTTTAATAGTAGAGGTAATTATTAACAATTATCGTGTAAATAAATATAACATTTGAGGCGCGTACTTTTTGACCACTCAGTAATCTGTGGGCCGTGCAGCAATACGCTACGGTCTTAAATCCCGAACGTCCATGTTTTGTCCCGAATATCCATTATTCTGAGAGAGCGCTAAAAATTTCCCGAATATCCACAGTGAGTACTTGTAAATAAAACGCATTTTCTGTTCATTTAATGATTTATACCAGTATATTATTCTTGGAATCTATTCTTAGATAATGTTGCAATCATACAGTATAGAAAGAATGATTGTTACATCTACTGATATTAAAATATACGACAGTGAAATTTGTTTTTCGTCTCCTGTAAAATTGACATTTGGTCTATTCGGGAAACAAATCCTATAGCGACGATATAACTACATTAGAAATAAACTGAATTTGAATGAAGTTTGATTTATTACCCATGTGTTGCTAACTCATCTTATTTTTTTACATAAATTAATGAAAATGAGAAAGATTGGAAAAAACAATGCTTTGCACTTTCAACAATGTGATTCCACCATGATCTCATACGTTTTACGACAATTTCATATTTAGCTGACTAATTAGATTTATGAAGCAAAAAGGCCATAAACCATGATTTTATTTTACTATATTAAGCCTCACTAACCTATTCATTAAAATCAGAAACAGCAATTTCACATTATTTAATATGTAAACACTTAACACAATATTGATTCTACGAAATTTTATAAATGAATATCGTTTAGATTTCTAAATATGTACTGCTTAGTTTAACATAAATTAAAAATTTCACATAATAATTATGTACAATGCAGGTAACATCCGTGAAGTAAATTTGAGAAATAGAATAAATAAATCAAGAAACATTTGGTTAGACGTTTCAGCCATTTACACCTAAGCTGTCTTCTTTTTATAGAAAGTAAACCATTGCACGCTACCAGAAAATGCTATTCTGGAGACCCACTGGTCAAAGTGGATTCACCGGATAATAAACAACCATTTTTGCTGCCTTACGCAATTGTAACATCAGAACAATAATTAATCCGTTTATTTAAATGAATTTAGAGGACAAAAAATATTAATTAGAAAGAGTTGAGCTCGTTTAAGGTGATACATAATGTTTTAATTATGTAAGTATTTAAATCTGTAATTGTTTTATATTGTATTTATTGTCAACACAATATGTTATTTTTTTATATTAATTGAACTTGTATTTGAATTTGTTATCTCTTCATAAATAAATAAAACTGTTTTACTTTCACATTATTATTTATATTACAATATTATAATATTGAACGTACACATTAACAATAAATATTTTTGCCCGATTTTATTTTTACTATATTTTTTTTGTAAAATTATTGGTTATACGTGTATAATTTTTTTTTATAATAACTATCGAAAAAAATGCCAATCCCGGGATCACAATTTTGGCTCGGGATTGGATTCCCTACTCTTGATCATCCAGCGCGATTGTTTTCTCTTCCAGGAATAAGTCCCACGTTCTGTGTTCTTAAAGCTGGGAACATAGTTCGTGGATAGGGATTCCAATCCCGGGATTCCGAATCCCGGGATGCCGGGATCCCGGGATCCCGAGCTATTTTCGATACCTATGAATCCCGGGATTGAAAAACATAATCCCGGGATTTCGGGATTGATTTTTTTATCAATTTTTATGGAAAATAAAATAAAAGCGAAAATATAACAGAAAAAATACTTTTTATAAAAAATAACTACATTAGAAATAAACTGAGTTTGAATGAAGTTTGATTTATACCCATGTTTAGGTTGCCGATTCATTTAATTTTTTCACATAAATTATTAAAAATGGAAAGATTGGAAAAAACAATGCTTCGGACTTTTAACAAAGTAATTCCACCATGAGATCATACGTTTTACGGCAGCTTCATATTTGGCTGACTTATTAGATTTATGAAGCGGAAAGGCAATGCCATGATTATTTGCTTTACTATTTTAAATCTCGTTAATTCATCCATTAAGTCTTTACTATCAGAAACAGCAATCTCCTATTAAATTCACATTATTATTTCTATTACAATATTATTTACTCCATTAAACTTGTGTATTTCCAAGATTGAACGTAGGTATACAATATTAACAATAAATGTCTTAAATAGTATAAACTATACTAGATTTATTTTAGACCGATTTTATTTGTAGATATGAAATTTTATATTAACAATGGAAAAAATGCCAATCCCGGGACCAGTCCCGGGATCCCGAGATTGTCAAATTGTAATCCCGAAATCCCGGGATCAGAATTCCCTATTCGTGGAGGAAAAAGGTGAAATCAAAAAGTATGCTAGACGAATAATGATATTCGGCTTTTGCCTCTTACTAAATTGAGTAATCGTACCGTGAGTGTAAAACCAAGGCATCTGCGAATTTTTCAATTTAGAAATTAAATACAAAACAACTGCAAAAGTCGTGAACTTGGTAATGTAAAAGTGAATTAACTGAAAGAACATGCAATATAATGAAGATATAAATCAAATATTATGGTTTTTTTAGAAAGTCCATTTGTCCTAAAAAAATGAAGACTTCAAACCCTAATATATCCAAAATATGTATTTTGCAGTTACCTTCGTACGAGTATTACACTCACGGTGCGAATTATAATAATAAAATGTAGATATTATATAAAACTAAAATGTATATGGAAATGTTTAGTTAATACGATGTAATGTGTACAGCGTGATCATCGAAGAAAGTTATAATTTAAATTCAGTAGATGCATTTGCAATAAAATAGTAAACTCATTACATCGTATACAATAATATAATAAATAGCTCTACCGCTTGTAAATTCAATCGGCCGGTGCAGAAGCACCGGCGCCAGAAAGATTGCATATGTGTTAGTGACAGCCGATCACACCGATACGGAAACGTGAAAAAACTTTTTTCAAGAAACGTTTTATGCCAAAGTATTTGAAAACCTTTATCGTTTGCAGCCGATATTTTTGAGTGAAAGCAAAGCGAAAAGTTTTCTTAACACAAATGGGCTGTGGAATCCTTAATACTTAACTTTTATGAAATTTTCTTCGATGATTAGGCTTAGAATAATTAAATCTACCACCTAAGAACTGTAATATTTTTTCTGAATACGAACGGGAAGGGAAATAGATTGTGCTAAAGGAATGAAAGAGACGGAAGTAGACAATTATCATGTAAAATTGGTAAAAAAAAGTTCTTTAGAAAAGCTATTGTTTGTATGAAACTCTACTTGCAATAGCTTGTAAAAGTCTATGTAAAATTGTATTTAAATTCGGAATAAAGAGATGGATGCATGATACCCTAAAACAGGGGTGGCCAACCTTTTGCATACCATGCGCCAATTTTTTTCATAGACAAGTTCAGATGCGCCATACAACTCAAGCACCTTTTCTACCTACGTTCACGGTTGGGGTTGTAAAATAGGGATAGGGGTAGGATCTGCTTCGCTTAGGGGAGTTACAGGAATAACTCAATCACGCAATTAAATTAATTAATGTTTGCCAGTTCAAAAAACACACGTTTATTGGAGCACCAATCTATCAGTGGCGAAGACTCCATACTAGGCGATTATTTAAAGCCTACCTTCTTAAGAAAAATATTTTTTAATTTTATATTGACATATTAAATAATATAATCATATAATAATATATTCAATATGCCCAATGACATCTATCGTATAATTGTCATAATAATTTTACGATCTTTTCCACTATTTCTTTTTTGTTTCTCATAATTTCAAGACGTCTGCGGCGGCCCATATAAATTGTTAAGCTATTTAAGAAGCGCTTACGCTGACATATTACCTAAGTGCACATTTATTCAAAACAATTTATAAGATAATTTAAAAAAATAATTTCTCGGGATTCAATCACATATATTGATAATATTGATTGTTGTTGAAAATAATAAATAATTTATCTCGTGATTTTTATTTGTCAGTTAGTTTATTCATAGACTAGATAATTTATTCAGCCAATTATGTAAGTTGAAATCTGATATTGTATCTAAGCCTGTGTTTAAAATATAGAAGTATTTTAAAATGTCTAGTTTACGGGCTAAATTTTATTATAATTTGTTATGGAACAGATTCACAATAACGGATATTTTTAATATATTTTGAGCGTATCTTGCGTTTAAATTTAAGAAAATACATAATCTCTTATATATTATTATCCTACAGCTGTGCCCGTTTTTGCGAACGATTGTGTGCCTTATTCGTTATGTCCAATAGGTTTAAATGAAAAATGCAGTAGAGAAACGTTCTTTATTCAAGTAAAAAAGTATGGAATTTGATAAATTTTGTTGCGTTTTAGGGTTTTTTAGAGTTATTTTGATTGTTTTACAATAGATTTTCGATCGGCACGTGACTTTTTTTACAACACATATTAATTGGGGAATTTATTTTTTCGATGTGTTTGCAACACTGAAAATATTATATTTCAAAATGGCGGCTACTCCATCAATCGTCATGGCAATATGATAAATAATGCCTTTGTATTAGAAACAAGAGATGTTTATTTAGGTTTTGGTGACTTTTCGAAACGGATATTATTCTCAATCAAGCGATTTGGTGCGATCTTAATTAACATAATATTACGCTTTCAGTAGAGGTTATATAAAACTACCTAATACATGTGTACCTATATTATATTAAAACACTATACTTATCCTAATAATACAGTCAATCGTTTGAAGTTGTTATTAGATAATATAGGATTATAATATTAGATTCATATTACCGGCGAAGTATACCATGTCACATCAATCTGACAGCTGTATGTTTATTATGTGTCACCGTCACCCTTCTAATTTAAGTTGTGAAGCAAATACCTATTGTGTATCTACTGTTGATGAAGTTATACGACAGGTAAGTGCATATTATTATGCTCCTGGTTTAAAACATCATTCTGGTTTTCTGGTCATTATGACATTATTTTAGTGCAACACTTGACGTATATTATTTACGGTCACATTCATATCTGATATTATATTTTTAGACCGTGAAAAACAATATATGTATTTGTCAGGTCCACGATATTATAAGCCGACATGTTAGCCACTCAGTCATTGTGGGTTTCAAAAACCTGAATCAATCCAAACCTTCATCAAACTGTTCAAGCAAAGTAATTCCATTCCTTTCGTTCACAAATTATGTTATCAAATTTGTGA
Organism: Rhyacophila brunnea; assembly: GCF_057557595.1. Taxonomy (NCBI): domain Eukaryota; kingdom Metazoa; phylum Arthropoda; class Insecta; order Trichoptera; family Rhyacophilidae; genus Rhyacophila; species Rhyacophila brunnea. Next base: position 2,221,273 of record NW_028233361.1, read on the forward strand.
TAATATTTACCTAGGTACCTATTCAATTCATTATTACTACCACCATCATCCTGGATCAATCTACTGTTAGATGAAGTTCTCTCCAACCTAATTCTATTTATCTGGTAATATAGTAATTACGGTGAGTACGTAGATATGTTATATTAATGTATAACGATGGTATTTGAATTTAAATTGTAATGGATTTAATATATAACATATTTTGTGATAGGTACGTTGTCTTGACTTTCAAATTATTAAGTTATTTAAAATAATAATATTATGCACTATTCTGCTCACGTTTTTCAATTATGTTTGATAGTACCGATCAGTGTTACATTTTTCAAACTGTGTCATATTTGAAAAATGGAAAGGTGTGTAAAATGTATATACCTAGTATGAATGATAGTAAAAGAAGTTTAATAATTGTAATGCACAATTATTAAACATGGAGTGCCAACTAATTCAATCAATAAAACATGAAATATTTAGTACTATTAATCTCACAGCTTATAAGATTCGGCTTTCTGCCAACTTAACCCTGTGTAAAGAATGCTTTATAAATCATTTATCTACCTCAAATAAAATGTCATTTGTAAACTCGTTGAAATATTAAATTATAATTTTTTGGGCGCCTTAAAATGTGTGTATTTACAAATTAAATATAACAGTATAAAAATAAGAACACAGCTAATCGTGAAAAGTGTTATTTAATTACACAAAAACAATTTACATTGAAATTTAAAATGATACGGAAACATATTAAAATTCTAATACAAATTTGAGAAGCGTTCACTTGGTACAGTACGTTAGAGTTTTTGTTGTAAGATGGTAATTATTACTTAGCTTTTAGTGTGATGGCTGGAATCTCATATTGTCTTCTATCTTTCCGACCGAAAGAAGAAGCGCCATTCTGCGTTGAACTGTTTCTATTATGTTAACCGAGCACGTCCAATCTCAACTGAATCTAATCTTGGAGTGAAGATCTTGTGGGCGGAAATAAGTTATTTGTTGATGACGCTTTCAAAAAGGCGGGAAGAAACCCCATTGGCCTATTTTTAACCGTCATTGTTTTAGAAACAAGGTTGACACATACTTTTAACAAGGTTGTGCCAAATTTATTGTTAATTAAATTAACATTATTTATTTAATATCTGCGTTTGAAAAGTAGACATGTCACGTGAAATGTAACATGACAATATCCTCGTTCCGCAATAGATGAAAAAATCTGGAACTCCTCCCCAGGGTGTCCAATGTCAGTCGACAGTAGTCGCAGGCACCTCATGTAGAAGCAGTATCCAACAGATTGTTAGAATAATGTAGTGACTCAGCACAGTTTTGTCCATCAAAGGAAGGTAGTGTTGTCCTTCAAAAGAAGATCATTTTGTACATCGGAGAAGATTGTGTCGTACATCGGAGAAGATCGTGTCATCCTTCAGGTCTTCGCTTTTCATTCTTGTTTAGAACTAGCTAAGGTTTCACTTTCTTTCCTTCAATAGGAACTATCTACACTTGCACTGAACTTGAAATTATATTTATTCTTCTCGTCGTCGAAAAAGTTGTTTAAAAATTAAATATTATACTCTATGTACCATACCAATCGAAGAAAACAGATATACAATTATAATTAAAAATCACATATAAATCAGGTAATAAAAATGTACATGCAAGTACACACAAAATTTTTAAAATAGGGTAAAATTTAGAGAAAATTGTAAGTATAGTTAATTATGAAATTAAGAATTGTTTATAAAGAAAAGGTAGTTCTCTATGAACGCCAAAAAATTTGAAAAAGAAACAATCTTAAAAAATTTTCTTTTATAACAAAAGCGGAATACTTATTGGTAATCAGTCATTTTAGGTGATAACATATCATAGTAAACATAGTATTACATTATAATAAAGAATTGTGGAAAGTTACGGTAGTACTTTTGGAAAGTACGCCAACAAATTTGAAAAAGAAATCCACAATCTTTTACTTAAATTACAGAAATTTATTTATATATAAATAGTGATAACTTTTTTTGGATAGTTAGAATTCCATTAACATTAATAATATTTGGTTGTTATAACAAAATTGTGGCGATTTACGGTAGTTCTATGAAAAGAACGCCTAAAAATTGAAAAAAAGCGCCACAATCCTATCAAACAATACCTTTTTGAGTTATAATTATAATTACCACGATATTCCATTTAAATATCGGTAATAAAATCAAAAATTAATAGTTATTTAATACTATTTGAACATTGGTAATAAAATATAGAAATACTATTTAATACCATTTAAATATCATTATTTAAATACTGGTAATAAAATTCAATAGACAATAGTTGCTTCCATTTAAATATCATTCAAATAATGGTAAAAAAATTAAGAGATATTTCCATACTATATCATCATAATAATGGAAATAAAGTTAAAAGATTTAGAGATTAAGTTGCTTCCATTTAAATATCATTCAAATAATGGAAATAAAGATAAAAGATTTAGAGATTAAGTTGCTTCCATGCTATACCATTATAATATTTATTATTGACAATAAGAACAAAAAATTACAATAACTTTATACAATCCAAGTTATATTGGATGAAAAGAAAATTTAAATTTATAGAATTATACTATAAATTATTTTTAAAGAGACATTTAAGTTTTACAATAATTCTTGTTGCATTGAAATTTAATTTAATAAGAAATATTTTACTTTTAACCATATTAATTTACAGGTTAAATATCATCAAATTACAATTTGTAAGAAGAAAAATTATACAATAATTAATTATTATGCACAATTAAGAGAAATCAATATGTTTATATTCATATTGATTAAGTATTTATTTGTAAATAACTGCGAATCAACGTGTAAAATATGACTATTCATTACGAATATACATTTATTAGAGAAAAAAGCACGATAAAATTCAACAGGGTTAATTCAATAGAAATTCTGAGAAAGGTACCAAACATATGGGTCTGAGAAGATTAAGCAAGTACTAAACTGATATTCCCCTCGCTCCAGGTCCCAGTAGGCAATTACAGGCTACAAAAAGAACACAATCCAGTACTAACTTGTAATTTATAAACATTTACACTTGTAAAATATTTAAAGAGAAAAAATATATTCGAAAATATGAAAAAAAAGAAACGCCCATATATTTAGTGATAGGAATAACTCGACTTAGGGTTTTCAACTCGACGGTATATACTAACTTACCATTTAGCAAGCTGTCCGTACATTTATAATTAATAGTTAACATAGCAACAAAATATTTAGATGAGTTTGTGGTCTTTTGTGTCATTTACCGGGATTAACGCAATGAATGGTTCAGTTACTCTCAATAGCATCGAACAACATTTCCTAAACGATTAGACATTCTACGACTAATAAAACTATCATGATATTCGCATGATAAACAAAACAAAACCTTCACCGAGGTTATTATACATACAAAAATTAATCAATAGTAATATTTCCAGTTTTAATTGGCTCGGACATCCCTAACTATGGCCCAGTCTTCATGACTACACTATTCTAACATACCATACAATTTCAGCGCTTTCATACATCATCTGCTGCTTCTATTCATCATCTTTTATTGCTCCACCGGTTAGTTAAGCCAAGATCAATCCAAACACAAAAACAATCTCAAAGTCTTTTATATTCCTCCTCTAGATTCAACTGCTTTAACTAAAGAATTCAGCAAAGTTGCTGGATCGATCGGAAGGTATAATTAACAAAGAAATTTAAAAAAAGAAAGCTATGAAAATATCATCTGAACCCACAAAAATAATCAAAAACATTACATTAAACGTCCGAAGTTAATTTGTAATTAAGTTTTTGAACTCCACCAGCGAAATTCGAAGCAACAAACACTTTGTCATGTTGTTACCTCTTTGCAAAGAACGAATTTAGTGACACAAAATAAGAAGCATTCAAGCCTCCACCATTGCCTTTTTACAATAAAAACATTTCGAGTAAGAACTTAATTTAGTGACCAATTCCCAGGCTTGTTTCCTATTCTGAGCTCAAAAAAATAGCATACCGTGAGATCACGTAATATATGCCCCATTGATTAAAGAATCCCCTCTCTATGTTCGCAACTCAATGGTAAGAAATAGAATCGTTGCAACTAAATAAAATTTCGCGACTTTACAAGTTAAACAAACAATCCATAAAAAATACACGAAGGCGCTGGCTAACATAAGTTACACCAGTCTATCCGACATGCCGAGCTACAGAAGAGAAATTGTATAACCTCGTTCAATAAGGTTAAATAACTAGAAATTATCACCATGAACGAGAAAAAAAGAGAAAAAAAAAATACCTTTGAATCTAGGTGACCGCGTCAAACTCTCTACTCTCAAAAAAAAAAAACTTTTAGCAGTATTAAAAAATATAAAGAAAATTAACCCATAAGCAAAATTAAACCTTTCTCTCAGAATATAATGTAAGTTATAGAAATAATCCAAACAATTTTAGGATTATAACAGTATTGTTAATACAAAACAAAAAATTGACAATCGTACTTGTCAGAATCCACGCAGAAAACCTCTCAACAACTACAACCAAGCAATTAAAACCGATACCTGTCAATATACTGAAATACATTATTTTATAAGTGTTTTTATACATTCATTAAGCAAAGTATACCATTTTTTAGGACAACAATTTGTATCAGGTTGCAATTCCATAGTCAAAGCGCCGGAAAGCTGCTGCCTTGAATTCCACAAGTAGACTGTACTTCATTCATAGTACTTCAGGATCGACATTATCAACCTTGAATAAAAAAACAAAAATATGTAGTTTAAAACAGTTTAAACAATTTACATAGAAGATTTATTTAATTAGAGTTAAACAATATTAAGAAGTTTTTATAATATATTGAATAACGGAGAAATGATAAGGTAATTGTTGCAAAAGCGCAACGATTATTACAACAAGAATGATAGTTTTGTTTTATAGACAGACTTTTAGTCTTTGACATCAATACATACACAAAGAATTGTTAGTAATACAAAATTACTTGTATTATCAATGAATCTAAAAAATAAGTGTCTATACAAAGTATAGAGTTACCCCTTTTGTTGAATAGAAAGGAATAAATAACTTTCTTATTAAAAAATAAAGTAAGTTCGTTTAATTTAAATAGTTTAAATCATTAATTAATGTATTCAATCATTAATTCTTTAGAGTTAAATTAACAATTAAATACTTTTTTTAATATCTTTTATGTGGAATTTTCCAAGTGGTCTTAAATTCATATCTCCCAGAATATACATTACAGGTGAAATCTTTTTAAGTACTATGTTTTTAACAAAGCGAGGTGCCAATTTCAACGAAAAGAAATCTATAGCGCTCGATTGAATGAAGTTTTTACGGTAAACAATGTCACCAGTATTATATTGAACAGATTTCTTTCTTAAATTTTAAATTTATTGTCGTTATTGAAATTATTAAATAATTGTTTTTGGAAAAGGTCCAATTAAATCTATAGAAAATATTTGCAAACAGAAAGTTTACAAATCAGTTTGTAAAATAATAATATTAATATATAGGTAGATATAATATTAGTAGATAGGCATATATTATATAATATTAATAGATATTTGGATAATTTTAATTGCAAGTCTTCCATGTGTATTGTCTTGTGGTGACAAAAACGCACAGGTCCGTTTTCATATAATATTAATACGATAGGTATTTGGATAATTTTGATTGCAGGTCTTCCATGTGTATTGTCTTTTGATGACAATAACGCACAGGTCCGTATTCATATAATGTTAATATGATATTTTGATAATTTTAATTGCAAGTCTTCCATGTGTATTGCCTTTTAGTGACAATAACACACAGGTCCGTTTATATATAATATTAATATGATATTTTTATAATTTTATTTGTAAGTCTTCCATGTGTATTGCCTTTTAGTGACAATAACACACAGGTCCGTAATTACTTGCATCAGTATGTAAAGAAAACTCCTATTCAAAATTTGGACAAGCAAGAACAGGTGCTGTTATAAGTGCCTGTTTTAGTGACTCAAATGCTAATTGTGCATCTGGTGACCATTTAAAATTAGAAATACCACCTTTTATACCAGTTAGTTTAGTTAAAGGTGCAGAAATAGTAGAAAAGTTATTTATAAATCTTCGATAATAACTACATAAACCAACAAACGATTTAATATCTTTCGAAGACTTGGGTATTGGAAAATTCTTAACACAATCTAATTTAATAGGATCGCACTGCAAACCTTTTTCTTTTACAATATAACCCAAAAATTTTAATTCTGATTTACAAAATTCGGATTTCTTAAAATTAATTGTTAAACCAGATTTTTTTTTAATTTAGTATACACTCTAAAGTAAAACCAAATCATTTATTGTACTGAATATATGTACAATATTATAAAATATAGCTGTGAAACACTTCGTTTCACAACAGCTTGGACAAACTTATTCAAAAATATTGAATAAAATTGGTTCGTACACAAAAAAATTAAATATTTCGCTGGTTGTCAATTATTAAGTAGGTATATAAGCTGAAAATTACAATTTTTATACTAGATCAATAAAATTTGTTTTTGAAAATGAAATTGTTTAAATGACCAATGGACGTTAAATAAATTTCAATAAAGAATTAAAATCACAACACTTAAAAATTTCAAATGTGAATCATAAGAAAAGGTACTGTAAAACTATCAATAATTAAACAAACAAATATTATTTTGCTTGGTAATTTTAGTAATTTATTTTAAAAATGAGTAAGTACTTTTAATGTTGAGAAGAAGAAGAAAAAAAATTTATTATAGCATTACTAAAAGTTCAATAAAAACAATTCCAATCAATTATATTTCAATTTACTTAGCTTTTTCAGTTATTTTTCATCCAGTTGTGCTGAGAAATGTAGATTTTCTCTTCAAGATCAAAGATCCAATCAGTGCAGAGAAATGTAGAAGTGAAGTGAAGTAAAAAAGTAGTTGTAGTATCGATGTCGATGATCTCGTTGTCTCATCAATCACAATACGAACAGTTGAAAAACCCTAAAAACAGTATTTGGCATAGCTTTTTTCAGTGATTTGTAAAGAGTTTTAAATCATTAATTTCAAAACACTAAAACAATATAAATTTACAAAAAAAATTATTAAGAAGTTAACTTTAAATTATTTGAATTTGTTTAGATAGGCATTTTTTGCTTTAAAAAACATATAAATACTCCATTATCTTGAAACAAGGTTAATAATCATTCCCGTATCTTAAAAAAAATAACCGAACATTTATGATATGAAAAGAAATCAATCCACAAAAATAAAAAATATTATTTCTCAAACACTCACTTATTTGTGTGTTTGGGATAGCAACAAGACATTCTATGTACTTGTTGGATTCGGCCAGGTTTATTATTTACTATTTATTATATACTAGCTCACTAACCACATAGCATACAGCGAATAAGTACGTCCAAATTGCAAGATTCTAATTTCGAATTTAATTATCATAGGATAATTTAGAAGGAGACAACAAAATTTATGATTTCTCTTTCTAAAATGTTTTATAATTTATGTAGGTATATAGGTACTATGGAACAAAATTTGGCAACATTGTAAATTGGTAATTTTCCATTGAAATAATGGCATTTTAACAAATTTTAGGTTTTGCAAATGGCGGAGTTAATTTCTCTTTTATGAAAATATTTTAACAAAATTAATAATGAATTTTTATATATCAACTGATTTGAAATTGAAAAAAAATATGACTTTATTTAACCGGATTACTATGAAATTATATCTGTTTGATCACTTCCCCAAAACACAAAGATAAGATTTAATGGTTTTTCTTCATTTATATCTTTTTCCAAACAAAAAAACTTGGAAGACAAATCGAGTAGGTACAACTAAAAACAAAAACTAAAAAAAGCGGGAATTCATGTAAGTAGGTATATAAATGCTTCTACAATTATCTCAAGAATATCGTTTGCATAATATAATTTTGTTTACAAGAAATATACGCATATAATGCGTGATTTGAAGTCAATGCATTATTTCGACACGGTATTGAAAACAACAAAACAAAATACGTTTTGAAATACTAGGAAACACAACGATTCTATTGTTTTGCGCAAAGTGTTTCATACGACAAAATGCGTAAATTAAGAACGAAGCCGTCAACAAAAAATTTATTACATTCAAGTCTCGGCGTTTTTTTTATCGCGTGAGAAAGAATGGCTAGGTAATAATAAGAATGAACAGAAAGAACTATAGTCTATATTATTATTGAATATTATGAAATATAATATAGATTTATTTAATTATAGTACTCACCGTGGAATTTCTTGAATAAAACAACAAAATTGACTACGCAAATTGTAGTGTTTTGTGAGAAGGCACAAACTGAACTGGATTCATAACTAAAATGGCGTATGCTTTTATAATTATAATATTACTAATCATAGTAATTTTAGTTCAGAAAATGGCTACCTCCCTCCTTATTAACGGAAATAGTTTTAAAATTTTAATGGCAGCTATGAACATTACCATAAATTTAGTAATTATATCATATTTAATAATAATACTAAAATAGTTGAAAATTAACTAATTCTTATCGAATTTGATAAATTTGAATCAATTTAACAACCAGCTAACATTTAAATCGATTTACTTCATACTTTTCATGTTTTAATGAAAAGTATGTAGCAAAACAAACTTTATAATAAGTTTTTATAAAGTAGGTAGGTATGCATTGAATGTCAAAAAACGTAAAAGAAATACGAATCACATAAAATTAATGCAATAGGTAATATACAATAATAAGCAAATTGTCAACATAAATGAAATATAGCGTGGAATATAATATAAAATATAATACAATATAATAGGTAATAATTAATTCAAAAGTATTGCACCAAGTAACACATCTCAAAGTTTAAAAGTCGAAACAAATTTACAGTGACATTTTATGAAATGAAAAAAAACCCTCCCTACACAAGATCAAGTCAACAAAAACACAATATTTCTTAGTTAATTTTATTACATCATAAACTAAAAAAATTGCACCACGCATTGGTAGTGTCAATTGTCAAATTAGAAAAATGGAAAGGTGTGTAAAATGTATATACCTAGTATGAATGATAGTAAAAGAAGTTTAATAATTGTAATGCACAATTATTAAACATGGAGTGCCAACTAATTCAATCAATAAAACATGAAATATTTAGTACTATTAATCTCACAGCTTATAAGATTCGGCTTTCTGCCAACTTAACCCTGTGTAAAGAATGCTTTATAAATCATTTATCTACCTCAAATAAAATGTCATTTGTAAACTCGTTGAAATATTAAATTATAATTTTTTGGGCGCCTTAAAATGTGTGTATTTACAAATTAAATATAACAGTATAAAAATAAGAACACAGCTAATCGTGAAAAGTGTTATTTAATTACACAAAAACAATTTACATTGAAATTTAAAATGATACGGAAACATATTAAAATTCTAATACAAATTTGAGAAGCGTTCACTTGGTACAGTACGTTAGAGTTTTTGTTGTAAGATGGTTTTTATTACTTAGCTTTTAGTGTGATGGCTGGAATCTCATCTTGTCTTCTATTTTTCCGACCGAAAGAAGAAGCGCCATTCTGCGTTGAACTGTTTCTATTATGTTAACCGAGCACGTCCAATCTCAACTGAATCTAATCTTGGAGTGAAGATCTTGTGGGCGGAAATAAGTTATTTGTTGATGACGCTTTCAAAAAGGCGGGAAGAAACCCCATTGGCCTATTTTTAACCGTCATTGTTTTAGAAACAAGGTTGACACATACTTTTAACAAGGTTGTGCCAAATTTATTGTTAATTAAATTAACATTATTTATTTAATATCTGCGTTTGAAAAGTAGACATGTCACGTGAAATGTAACATGACAACTGCTTGTGTTGTTTTATATAATAATATTCACTTCAGACATGTCTATCTCCTTATTTTCTGCTTAAAAAATCAAAATAAAAGTTGTGATTTTTTTCAAACTTAGTCATCTCCATTGACTTTTTATATCAAACGTGGTCACATTCGTCTTAGCCAATCACGACGTAGCACTTTTTCAGAATGGCCAATCATGTCGTGGCATTTTATCAATATGGCTCCCATCAGCAAAAAGTTTTCTCTGTATATAAGATGTGCTCTTCAAGTTTTTAAGCGAAATAATTGTCAAAGAATGGAAAATAATCCAAATAAAGTTTGAAATAGTGTCTCCAGATAATGCACGAAAGTTTACCAGATCAAATTATACCATTAAACGTTCAAAGAAGACTGAAAAACGGTAAGTAAATTTTGATTTTCAAACGTTTTACGACAGCTAGCATCTTAGAACCTCAGGGCTGTGCCTTGGCTGTTCATATTTTAAGTTCAGTTTTAAAGCTGCATAATATCGTGTAAACTGGTTCAGTCATCTATATTTTTTTATATATTTTTATTCAAAAATATTGTTATGTTTGCTTAGTTACCTATTTAATTCTAATATCATAAAACTCAAAATAAATTCATAAACCCAATTATAATTTTCAAATTATTAAGTGTTAGTTGTAAATATGAAATAAGTTATACATTTATATTGTTGTTTTTTTCGGGTGCCGGACAAAATCCCGAAGGCCGAAATCCCGAAAAATAAAAAAATATAAACAGTAATAATTTTCAACCAGCGGCACCCCAATAGGCGGCGCTTTACCTCGATTGTATAATTTAACAAGATAATTAAAATAGTTATATAAAAACTATTATTAATTATAAAATGAAGCAAGAAAATAATTTTCAACCAGCGGCACCCCAATAGGCGGCGCTTTTTCTAGAGTGTGTAATTTAACAAGATGATTAAAATAGTTATATAAAAACTATTATTAATTATGGAATGATGCAACAAAATAATTTTCAACCAGCGGCACCCCAAAAGGCGGCGTTTTTTCTCGATTGTATATTTTAACTAGATAATTAAAATAGTGGTATTTAAAACTATTATTAATTATGGAATAAAGTAACAAAATAATTTTCAACCAGCGGCACCCCAAAAGGCGGCGCTTTTTCTCGATTGTATATTTTAACTAGATAATTAAAATAGTAGTATTTAAAACTATTATTAATTATGAAATAAAGCAAGAAAATATTTTCAACCAGCGGTACCCCAATAAGCGGCGCTTTTTCTTGAGTAAGTAATTTAACAAGATAATTAAAATAGTTATATAAAAAATGTTATTAATTGTGAAATGAAGCAACAAAATAATTTTCAACCAGCTGCACCCCAATAGGCGGCGCTTTTCCTCGATTTTATAATTTAACAAGATAATTAAAATAGTTATATAAGAACAATTATTAATTATGGAATGAAGTAAGAAAATAATTATCTTGTTTAATTACACACTCTATAAAAAGAGCCGCCTATTGGGGTACCGCTGGTTGAAAATTATTTTTTTGCATTATTTCATAATAATAATAGTTTTTATATAACTATTTTGATTATCTTGTTAAATTATACAATCGAGAAAAAGCGTCCCCTTTTGGGGTGCCGCTGGTTGAAAATTATTTTGTTGCTTGATTCCATAATTATGAATAGTTTTTTTTATAACTATTTTAATTATCTTGTTAAATTACACATTCAAGAAAAAGCTCCGCCTATTGGGGTACCGCTGGTTAAAATTATTTTTTTGCTTCATTCCATAATTAATAATAGTTTTTAATACTACTATTTTAATTATCTAGATAAATTATACAATCGAGAAAAAGCGCCGCCTTTTGGGGTGCCGCTGGTTGAAAATTATTTTGTTGCTTCATTCCATAATTAATAACAGTTTTTATATAACTATTTTAATTATCTTGTTAAATTACACACCCAAGAAAAAGCGCCGCCTATTGGGGAACCGCTGGTTGAAAATTAATACTGTTTATATTTTTTTATTTTTCGGGATTTCGGCCTTCGGGATTCCGGCCATTCGGAATTTCGGCCATTCGGGATTTTGGCTTTCGGGATTTCGGCTTTCGGGATGTCGGCATTCGGGATTTCGTCCGGCACCCATTTTAACACAACCCTGTTTGTTAGAATACAAAACAAACCAATCGAATACAAAACAAAACTGTCCATCTCCAAAAGTATTTATTTCAAACCTGGTCAAATCCAGATGATACAAAACAAAAATAGCCATCTCCAACATAAAATCGTAAATAGCTTGTTTGTTAAAGATTCGCGATTATTGAGCATTGTTTAAATCGTATCTTTTAAATAAAATATAATCATAAATTATAAAATTATTAACTTACGGGTTCAAATTAACCACAAAAACAAAAAAGTTGATTTACTCAGTTTCACTTGTGATGGAGATGGCTACGTTTGTTTTTTAGCGTCACAATTATTCTCTTTCCCCAATTATGAAATGTGGTGATAAAACTAACTATTTTCACTCTCCAGGTTAGGTTTGGTTTGGTCTAAAAAGAAAGTTGTAAAATCTCATGTCCACCTCTGCGGCACATTTACTACAGATTTTTTTATGTTTACGATAAATGGATGTTAGCCACTCGGTTAACCTATTAGGTCCATACTGGTACAGTTCGGTTATGAGGAATACAGCGAAAAATACATTTTGAAAATAGCTGATATACTGGATTATTTGTTAGGTTAACATAACCAAACCTAACATATCGGCTATTTTCAAAATGTGTTTTCCGCTGAATACCACATAACAGAACTGTACCGCAGAATCTTATTAATTGCATTTTTTGACATTTATCCGACTGTCATTTATTTTATCAGCTTCACAATAATTCACAATAACAAACATAGACTAAAATGTTTTTATTCGAACTTTTATATTCAAAGACAACGTAAACATAATTATTTTTAGGGAGGTAAATTATTAAAAATGACATTTACTATAGGTAATTATTACACAACGTATATAATATTATTTCATTTTATATTGTAAATATTTTATTACATAATATAAGTAAAATGCATGCGTGCGTATAAGCAAATAAAATAGTGAATTATGATAATTTCATACCCTAATCACACTATGAGTCGTCTACGTCGTATTATCCATTATTTCCATTCGCGTGGTTATATAGAAGAATTAATATGTATCACTATGCTTATTCGCATTCCACTACTGGATGAAGGTTGTATCAATAATCCTATTGGTCATATGAACTGCTATATCTATTAAAATTGGTGATATTAAAATTTACCTACCCATTTATATCGTCATTATTATCATGAACCAGGATCAATCCACTGCTCGATGAAGGCCTCTCAAAACTAATTCCATTCCTGTTTCATATATACATTGCTGCATTTATCAAATATTTCAATATAATATATTCATTTCATCGTGATCATCATTAGACCAGGTCAATCCACTGCTGGATGAAGGCTTCTCTAAGCCGATTCTACTCTTTTTGGTCCTATGAATAATCGCTATATAATATACATAATCTACCTATTTATAATGCCATTATCATAATCAGTTTAGATCAATACACTGCTGGACGAATTCTTTTCCAACCTAATAATTACTTCCTCTCAGATCTATATGTTTCTTCTTTTATCAACATTTGTTTCGATATAAACGTCCCGCAGCGTGAAACATATTATCGCTAAAATTTTAATTCAAATTTTAATTTTTTTAAATATTATTCTATGGCTGCAAGCATTTTTTTAGACAATGAAACAAAATAACTTAATAGTTTAAATTTATTTTTTATATGGCTAACCTTCTTCTATTACATTATATTCAATCGCAATCAAATTGTCAGGTATTATGCTAGGTCTAGCAGCCTGGGATGGTATCAGATGACATCCTGAAGGCCAAAATCCATAATAGACTATACATATGACGCCAAATTTATATCGACAGTAACGACTTGCAAATTGTAAAAGTGACAAATCAGCGACATGTCAAACGGCGCCGTCTCTGCATACTTCACAATTTTATTAAAATCCAATATCATTTCATTAGGACGCCAAGCTGTCTGCAAAACCTAGCGAGACAGACTGGCGAGATCCAGCTGGCTCAGCTAGTTCAAATTAATTGCTTAATTTTATACCATCAGTGAGCTTTTGAAATTTCATCGGTTTTTGTGTACCTACCTATTCATCAGTAGTTATGTCGGATTATCTTCTTATTTCCCGTAAATACATCTAACAAGTGTGCTTTCTCCACAGCCTACCTGTTTCCAAAAGTCACCCTTCGCCACTGCAATCTATTAAAGTCAGAAATGATCTCTTGGACGAGAGGGTGATCGCTGTCGTGGACCCCGCTGATGGTGCTAAAGCTGCTGGAGAGTCTCGTTTGGTGAAGATAACTCAGGACCACAGAGTTGTTGGATGTGATGAGATAGAGAGAGAGCTCTGAGCGGGATCGAGTACTGAGAGCTTTTGAGCGTTTCGATTTCGCTAGTCTTTCAATGTTTGGTGTTAAATTTGTTACTGAGAGCAGTAGAGAATTCTTCAAATTTGAATCAGTTATTCGCAACCTTGTTTTGATTTTAATCAACTTCATGGATGAAAATGCTTGTTCACATCTGTATGTTGATTCAAATCGACATATATAACTTATTGAAAATTTTCTTAGCTATGGGAAATGTTCACAGGGCAATAAACGCCAGAAATTAATTATGTCAGAAGCATTTTAATCTGGAAAAAGCTCATCAAATTTCATTTTCAATAATGAATTCGTTTTTAAATCAATCAGTTTCATTTGTATGTTACGAGGCATCTGCTTACTCTTTGTTCACTAAGTGAAAATGGGTATATAAATGCGAGCATGCAGTTTGCATGCAGTTTTCTTCTTTAGCAAAATCATGAAAACTACTTTCAAAATGCCCTTGCAATATCTTGATTTTTCAACATATTTGGTCAAATTACTATTATCCGAAGCACATTTATTCTGCGCTTTCAAGTGTGGAAATTGACTCAAAGCCTCATTTTCTAACTGAGAGATGAATAGTTTTAATTTCATTTTAAATGAACTGGTGCTATTTACTAAACTAGGAAATACGAAATTATTTGGCATGGCCGCCGAGTGGGAAAAATCTGGATGAATGTGATTGCTGTAATTAATAATTGTTAATATCTACAACACCACAGAGTAGGCTTCACCCTATTCTGCTATGTTATCAATAGTTTAGAGACATTTGGATCAATTTCGTCCAGTAGGAAATTGTCTGTACCTTGGCAAACATTTCCGTACACCCCTACCCTAGCTAAAGTGGGCGGGCCTTAAGGCCATTGGACCCGTTTTTTCCTGTCTTCTCAGAATCGTGGAAATGGCAAGGACGTTTAACACGAATTGACACATAATAAACACTTTATTTATTTAAAATCTAATAAATAATATTCAAATAACACTTTTTGTGTCATTAAAATTTTCTGATTCGCTTTACTTTTTAAAATAAATGACAAATAGTCGGTCCTGTTTTCGAAATTGGCCAAAACGACTGTCACGCCACAGTGAATTTTTGAACTTAATAATAGTTTTGCAGGTATATATTGTATGAAAGAAATGGGTAAAATACGAGTAATACATTTGATTGATTTACCTATGTCCTTTTTTTAATATCAGAAAAATAAATATTTTAAAGCCATTTTAGTTTGAGTATACATCAGCCAATTTTGAATGATTTTTTCTCACAAAATAATATATACTGCACAGTAAAAATATTTTTTTATTATAATATAACATTCAAGTAATACTATAAATAATAATTAACAATGAAAAAATAAATAAAACCCTATAAATTCGGTACAATTAGTGACGCTATATTACCAAAACACGTCGTACGTTTTCATGTATTTATCCTATTTTCAGACAATTTAGAAATATAATTATTTTGCAAAATTAACAAAAAGAGACCATTTGATCGATTAATCTATATAGTTTTTCTAATTTCTCATTTCTAACCTTAGTAGGCTTCTGAATTTCAATGGGTGATGACGTCTTTTTTTTCCAAAATTTTATCCGTCTCGAACAGTATTTTAACTCATAGAAAAATGACCTTTACTCGCATTGCAGTAACAATCAAATTGGCAAGACCACATGACGTAGACCAGGTGTTATAATTTGTGTTGACAAATCAAACATCATAAAATACCAGTGAATGTCAAACTGAGAAAAATGTAGTTATATTATATTATTTATTATCTTGTAATACAAATGGTTGCAGCATGTGAGATATTGTAAGATAATTGAATCTTATAACCACGATGGCTACAAAGAAGTCCTAAAGGTATTCGTTCGGTGCAACATTTATAAAAAAAAATATTTTGGACTTGAGCAGTTTAGATAAAATATAGGTGGACTTTAATTATTTTGATAAATACCTACATGGTTGGGCTTTAAGCGATTTGAAAAACTTTGCATGTACTTAATACAGTTTTTATGTACCTGGGTCGCCATGTTTTGTTATTTTCAAAGGGACGTATCCAGGAGTATGTTTATTGGCATTATCAATAGAAACAAAATAATATTATTTTTCAAGGTCTATTTATTATCGATATTAAGCGGTTTATGTCACAAATAGTAAATTTGTAGAAAATTTAAAGTAAAATACGTTTTCGAATGCTGTCATAGTAATGGCCACTGATACATGTGTCATAATTTTCCTAATCGTCAAAATAATAATAAAATAAGTGTTTTGGGGCACAAAATCACGTATATGTTTTATGATGTATGTATTTTTCAGATGGTTTGTGGTAAAATCTTTTTTTTTCATACTGCCACAATTCAACTATTCATAATTAATTGTTTGTTAAATTTTTCATTGTGCACTTTGACTTAATAGGTAGGTGATAAAGTTTTTACCTTACTTTATTGTATTAATTTATTGTTAAGTGAGAATTAGCTGCTTTCGTTGTCAGTGTATATTTGATGAGTGCGCATCCTGACGATGTCGAAAGGCGAAACCAGGATCGCATAAAACAACTCAAATGAAATAGTACAAAACTTTTAGAATTTAATATATTTAATGCCGAGTTGAATTGAATGGAATCACCTTAGGCATTTTATAGTAATTATTTAACTCAAGGAAAACATATATTGAGCATTGAGGTAAGAACCTATTTCATTGAATAATAAAAACAATATTACTCTTCACATCACAAGTGACAAGATTTATATGAATTGTGTATTGCCTGAACTCGTTGATCCTAGACTAACACGGTCGATGGTTATAAGAAACCCTCAATATAATAATTATCAAGTTAACAATTAATATCTATCAATATAATAATATCAATTATCAATTAATAGCTATTAATAGAAAAGAAAATAAAATTATAAAAAAAAAACAATTTATAATAGTTATTCTAATACATTGCATACCGTTGAACCTATACACTAATTAAGGAACCAATTATTAATTTTCTATACACTAATGTTCCGAAATCCTCCGCGGCGACCAAAACGTACTGCCGTCAAATACACGCTATTATAATAATTGTTTCTTAAATCATAATTGTTGTGTACTAAATTTAAAAAAAAACGTTCCTCGACAAATATTCATTGAATTGCTTTCTTTTATGAGTCATTTTTTTATAATTTAATAAAAACGCAATAGTAACAGAAATCTTTCATGCCATCTTGTGAATGTTTTAAACTTATAATTTGTAATGTTAGCTTATGAAAATGAATAAATTTTAAATGTTTACACTTTCGTGTTTTTTAGTATAAGATTTTTTTTTGAAAAATATTTGCACTGAATTTGAACCTACAATATGATAGGTTCAAGAAAAGGTGTCACTTCACAAATTCAGCATATCAATAATATGAGGTTCTTATTTAGAGGTCTACTATTTTTATTCTTATAATTTATTCTACCGACTATAAAAATGTTTAAAAAATTTGTTAGGAAAAAAATATTATTAATTCAACACTTTTAAAACCACTGATTTCGTATCTACTACGCGAGACGCCGAGCGAAGCGATTTTTGTTTTTTTACTTTGATATGCGCTTCGAGTATTGTTATTTTTTATGGCGCTTACGTCAAATTTGATTCTTGCGAATAAACCCATACGCCTTAATAATTTTGAACGAACAGTGTTGTCCACTACAGGATTGTTCTACCGAACTGATAATTCCGGTAAATTATGTGTGGGAACGAAGGCCTGAGGTGCTTAGTATCAAGTTGTACATATTATGCTCAAACCACGTGGAAGGAATATTAGGTGAGTTAATGACAAATTAAAGAACGGGAAGTGTTTATATTAATATCTCAGCAACGGACAGCAAACTGGAAAACGGGTTTTGATCTTCATATCAAGAATGGTGGTTTCCAACTGTTAGAAATATTTTTTTTTTGAAAAAGGAAAATTCCGGAAAATCATTTTCCATTTTTCGAGAAAACTCCATGGAGAAAATAAGCTTTTCTAACGCCTAATAGATCCTCGCACGTGGTAAATCGTCTTGCACCGCGAATACATATTAGTAAAATAATTTTAAGTACTTACCTACTCCTTACTGGCGACTGTAAGGGTACACTCTAAAACGTCAGTAAATCGACTAGTATGTAATTGGAAGGCTAATCGTTGGGCTATACGTTTGGTAATTCTATCCTCTTCAGTTTGACAATAAGATGAGCCAATTCGGGGAAAGTCGCAGAAAATAAGTTTTCTTTAAAATGAGAATTAATAGATCTCAAATTGACGTTTCCTTGAATTTTCCAAGCCATACCTTTAAACTCGCTTTTATGGAACCTAACAATAGCTGTCAATCTATAAAAAAGTTGCAAGGACACGACTGGAAAACAAATTCAATGTGTAAATATCCCGCAAAATCTCACGATTTTGTGGCGGGAAAACCGTTCCCAACGAATAAAATTCAAATTTCAGGGCCGTCTGCCAATTACGTGAGACCTTGACCTCTAACCGTGGGTATAAGAACTCTATTTTTTCATTTTTTCATTGTCAGTAGATCTTCTAAAAGCAGACCCAGAATCAACTCTGCGCGCGAAACTGTTGTATCAGAATCGCGGTAGAATTTCTCCACACGAAATATCGCGGTCTCGACTCAACGCACGTGGGTAATCGTTTGGAAATTGTAACTCTGACCGAGGCGCCGGCGCCCGTACATACTAGATTGGCGGCCAGTTTGATTTCTTCTGTTGATAAACAAACAGAATTTGACGTTTGTCAGACTGAACGGAAGTGCAGATTAATTTTAAACCTTCTGTGGCGTTTAATTTAATGCCATTAATTAAGTAATAATTTTAAATATTATTGACAATTTAAAAGAAGTTTAACTAATTAGGATTATTAAAATATTTGTCATACACAACGTTGTCAATTACTAACGAAGTTTTAATATGTATTAAAACATTTATTATTTACGTTACGTAGGTACATACGTTGTTAACAAAGTTTTAATTAACAAAGGTTATCAAACCTTTACAATAAATAACATTGTCAATTAGGTATTAACGAAGTTTTTATCTGTATTGAAACATTTATAATAAATAACTTTGACGTTGCGAACAAAGTTTTAATTGAGGTGTATACTTTCAAAAGCGCCACTGTTTGATTTTGGTCGATATTGAGTTAACTACTGATCATGAAAGTGTATCAAAAAAGCTATCGAATGCAGTCTTCGTTTTTATGCAAAAGCAACTCTACATAATATCAAATCTATATATAAAATCCAGTGACGTCCCGTGGGAGTAGGCAGATTGAGCTTCGCTTGGGCGTCGCGTGAAAAATCACAAAAAGTAAACAGTGGCGCTTTTGCAAATAGACCCCTCAATTAACAAAAGTTATCAAGCCTTTACGATAAATAACATGGATTATTACAAAATAAATTTAATTATTACGATTATTAAAACCAATTAATTATAATACATAACATTAACAATTATTACGAATAAAGTTCCAGTTCGTAGGTACTCAAACATTTATAATACCTAAACAACTTTGGTGAATACAATCGAAGGTTTTAAGAAAAATATTAATTAGATAAGTACAAGGAAGTACAGCGGATGAGTTAAGCAGACCCCATTTTAAGAATTTATATCAATATCCGAAGCGATTTTATTAAACATGGTTATTGCCCTCCCAATAGGCATCATTAATGGCGGGTAAGTTCTGCATCATGGGAGAACAAATAACGGATGCCGTCGATTCCTAAGGTAATTATCAGAGACACACAAACCAAGACCACCAAGAATGGCATAGTTCACATTTACGCCGCGTATAAGTCGGGAAAAATATATAGCTAAATAAAGATCTCTTCTAAATTTTAAGCTACGGTATGTAAGCATACCTAAGACAAAAAAGTCAGTCGGATAGAGCCACGGATAATATCCATACACCCGAAAGTAAAGGAGTCTCATAAAAAAATTTTGGACTCTCTCCACTATATGGCCGTACTTCAACTGATGCGGGGCCGAAACGATAGACCCACTCTCAAGTCTACTTCTTTTTTTTTTAGAATTTTTAGTACCGTAACATCCGAAAAGACCCGGGAAGTACGCAAGACAAAGCCCAACATTTTTAACGCCTTTTTACAAATGCTATCTATATGACCACTAAACGTCAGTTTACTGCCAAACGTAATGCCAAAACCCCTTACTGATGATATTCGCGAGAGAACTCTGCCATGCATCGAATACTGGAAAAACAATACTCGTGAGGCTTTAGTAAACGATAAAACATTGCATTTATCTATATTGAAGTCCAGTTATATGTGAATAATTGTAATGTAATCTACACTGTGAAAGAAATAATACAAATATAACAAGTTCATTAAACATCCGAAGGGCTTTATTTACTTGCAACCTGAATTTAATTTCGAAACTTCCAAACACAGTCAAGAAAAAATATTTATTATTTTGTACTATCAGGAGTTCTAAAAACATTACCATCAGAGCTAGCCCTGAACTCCTAGCTGGATAATAATATGTCAGTACCTATGACATGATAATTTATGATGATAATAAATCGAACTCTTTGCATATAAAATATGGCTGGAATTATAGGATAATAAGACAAAAAGCAGTACCTATCTGGTATCTTGTTCACATATGGCTACTTATGAATAATATGTATTGATTACTAAGCGATAATATACATAATTCAACTGAACTCATGCTGTGTAAATGTCTAAAATATTAATACGAACATACCACGATATATAAATGTCGAAGAATCCTTATCATCTCGATTTTTCTTAGTCCGCAAAATATTATAATATTCATATTATACGCAATATGTCGAGAAAATAATAGATACGGAATATAATAAATGACTATCATTTTTAGGTTAGATCCTGTACGGACAGTTATCACTTTGACAAATCGTCAGAAATGGTTTGACGTTTCATACTAAGCCACTTCTGATGGTCAGAGAATGGTTTGCAGTTTGTTGGAATAATAAACCAAACGTCAAATCCCAAACTGTTTCCGGTTTACTTACTACGCATGCGCATTGCGTTAATTTGTGAAATGTGAAACAGTTGGAAACTTTACTGGAACCCACCTGTTCTAACACGATCCCAAATTGTTTGGGTGTTATGTTAAGTTAAATCATAAAGATTATCCTTTCTTTAAAATCCTTTCAACACGGACGGCACACCTGGTGTGCCCTCATTATTTAGCCATTCGATACAATTAGCATGTTATTTAAATGTGGTGATTAAATAGTAATTAAATTGGTAATTAAAATAACCTTGAGGGAACTCTGATGCTCTCTATTTCTAAGATAGTTATCAGCCCAGAATAGAAGAGTTCTCATTTATACCTCGTATAAGTCGAAAAAAATACGTAGCTAAATAAAGATCTCTTCTAAATTGCAGACTGCAGAATGTAAGCATTCTTAAGAGACAGTCAATTGGATAAAGCCACGGATAGTATCCACATAACCTCAAGTAAAGGAGTCTCAAGAATTTCTTATGAACCCTCAGGCCAGCATAAGGCCATACTTCAACTGATGCGGTGCCCACTCCATAGACCCACTCTCAAGCCTACTACGAACTAAAGAATTAAACAAAAGTTAGAATACCGTAACACCCGCAAGGACCCGGGAAGTACGTAAGACGAAGCCCAACATTTGTAAAAAATACTGAGAATAATGAGTAATTATCACCATGGTTACTATGTGCAGTTTAAAGCCGCTGCGCTGTAGTCTATCGCACCAATCAACAGAGGTAAGTAGTTGCTCAACGTCTCTTACGCATACGTATTTTAACAAACCATTTAAGTATACATTTTTGTAGTGTGCATACGCACTAGAGAAAATGAAATGTCGTTGGTTAATTTATATTTTTGCAATTATTTGCGTAACTATTTCCTACTTCAAATTATAGAATGACAATTGATTTGCCGATGACAGATGAGTTACTACTGTGATGATAATACTGATAATTATTATCTTCTCATATTTTTCACCCTAGGATATCATTTATTTTGTACAATTACAATGATACTTACTATTATTGAATGAAACTCAAAGAGCATGCTTGATCATTTTGAAATTTGACATTACATACATACTCATTGTAAATTTTCAATCATCATTGAAAATCATTGAAAAATAACCTAAACTATGCGATTCTAGGCAAAAACTTCATGAAACAATTTATACAGAATCGTAAGTAACCTTTAAACAATATATTCACAATAATATAATAATTATTATTCGTACGATTTCTATAATATACCTACTATTATTTAATTGATGGTAAGGCCAAGACGTATAGTAGATATACGTCGTATACGATAGAAATGTAATGTCTACTGAAAAAAGTGTGCACTATTTTTGTCGGACGCCCATAGTATACCTAGGTACCTAAACTACTATGGTTTGGTTAAGGCAGGATTTAATTGAATTTAAAAACTAACCAGCACCATCTGCAATTTGTATTCTTAGTTCAATAAAAACAAATGAGTATGACTGACAAAGCTTAGTGTGCACTATTTATGTCGAATCCACTTGCTGTTATCTATATACCAGAAAAAGTTTTTGACATGATCATACACAGCATAAGTTCTTACAAACTTGAATAATAATTTACAGTGAGAAAACAGCGTGGAAAACAGCAAACAGAAACAGAAAACAACAACACAGACCGATCCACGGAAACGTGGTAGTATATTTATACGAATGTATTTGTTCCTACGAGTATAATCTCATTGATCGCAAGCGATTTTCCCATACCATAGCTTCCAACGGCTTCAGTTCTCGATTTGCATTGCCTTCGTCATGACAACAAATGAGAAGATCAAACTTTCATTGTGAATGAGTCCGGTGCTCGAAGTGGAAAAAATACGAACCGGTGCGTTCGATAATTTTTCGAAAATATTAACGGCCCACATGCTCAGCGTACGTCAAAATGGAGCTTTTATTCTATTTTCAAAACATGATCTTGGACATTCCTCAAACGTTGTAGATAATATATTTACTTATATAATTTTGAAGCCTTATTATCCTTTATATTTATTTTAAACATTTGATGACTGCATAAAGTATTTTTATTACATAAAACAGTATTCTTTTAAACCTCTCGATCTAATGTTTTAGAATTTAGTCATATTTCAGTACGTCCATGTAAAGTGGTGTTAAGATTTTTTATATTTATTCATTTTTAAAAGCATTTATATTTATTAGTAAAATTTATGTCGACATAATTATAGTGAAATATTTACAATAAAAAAATATATTGTAATCTCTGTGATCCCAAATTTGACAAGAATTAGGCATTATATTATCAAAAAATGGGCAAGATTTACACTTTAAATATACTTTTAAAGATATTGATTATAAGCTATGTATTTGATCATTCAAATGTGATAAGCATTCTACGAATAATGTTTGCTTTATAATAATAATTGACCTAAGCATAAGGTAGTATTTTTTTGAAATACGCCATTTCTATTGGCATTTCCCAGTGGCTAAGCTATAACATACGGCCGTAGCCATAAATTTACAAACGATAAATGAAGTAGGGAGGTAACGTTACATGTTCAAATACGCGCGTTACCATGATTTTACTCCCTACTTCATTTATCGTTTGTCAATTTATGGCTACGGCCGTATGTTGTAGCTTAGCCACTGGGAAATGCCAATAGAAAAGGCGTATTTCAAAAAAACACTACCTTATTTTTAGGTCAATAATTATTATAAAGCAAACATTATTCGTAGAATGTTTATCACATTTGAATGGTCAAAGACATAGCTTATAATCAGTATCATTAAATCTGTAAATCTTGCGCATTTTTTGAATAATAAAATGCCTAATTCTTGTCAAATTTGGGATCACAGAGATTATCAATATAATTTTTTATTATAAATATTTCACTATAATAATGTCAACATACATTTTACTAATGGTTTTATAAATGCTTTTAAAAATTAATAAATATGAAAAATCTTAACACCACTTCACATGGACGTACTGAAATATGACTATTCTAAAACATTAGAGCGAGAGGTTTGAGAGAATACTATTTTATGTAATAAAAATACTTTATGCAGTCATCAAATGTTTAAAATAACTATATAGGATAATAAGGCTTCACAATTATGTTAATTGGTTATCTACATCGTTTAAGGAATGTCCAGGATCATGCTTTGAAAATAGCATAAAAGCTCCATTTTGACGTACGCTGAGCATGTCCCCCCTTAACATATGTATCTAATATTATACCTATATATTATTTAAAAATAAATGAATATTAACCAAAAGTAATTGAGTTTAACTGCTTTATAATTCACGAACCGGAACGCAATATATAATTTTTCCACAAGATCTCGGGATTTTACAAACCAAAAAAATAGCTACTGGCAGATAAGAATAATTTCCAAACAAAATTGTCCCAAAGTGTCGAAGGCTGTTTTTAATCTAATAAAGCATTTAATGCTACAATCAGAACATATCTTGACACTCTGGATAAGAAAATTGACAATTTAGTATTTTGTTGTTCGTAAAGTAATATGGAACAGTGAAAATACACAAACAACAAGGGAAACCCCAAAGCAAAGCTGGGTACAAACACTAGTATTTAATAATATCACAATTTAAAGGCTTGATGGAAATATTATTGATACAAAATGAATTAATTTATGATTATTATTTTTTCTTGATAATATTGCTTTCATTTTACTGAATTTTTCATTTCAGCATCTAGGATTTTTATACGTATCTAGGATGCATAATATTATAAGATAACATACAGAATTATTAACTCATGGCGCGAATTTCACAATCGTTTGTTACCAGCAGAGCTGTCGAATATCTTGCGCATAATATTTGTCATCGTATAGTCTGTTTAATAATTTAATGTCTACCATTTAACACAATAAATTATTTCTCCACCGCACAAAACATAAAATCATATAAGTTTCGGTGGTCGTATTGCAAAAATTAATGCCAGCATTCGGTAGTAATCATCTCCCAACTGAAGGTTGTATCTCGTATGTATTCGTATTGGATCGTTTAACCCAGTACTGTTTTTTGGCCTGAATTGGAAGATTTCTATTTTGAAAACATATTATGG
This sequence comes from Rhyacophila brunnea, assembly GCF_057557595.1. Lineage (NCBI taxonomy): Eukaryota > Metazoa > Arthropoda > Insecta > Trichoptera > Rhyacophilidae > Rhyacophila > Rhyacophila brunnea. Next base: position 2,246,764 of record NW_028233361.1, read on the forward strand.
TTCCAACACGATGGAGCCGGGTCTAGGACGATTCCGCGCCGGGATAACTGGGCGCCCCGCAATGGAATGAAATTCGAAAATAAATAGACGTTCGTGAATTATAGGAACTTTTAAAATATATATTTAATGCAAGGAGATTAGACTCCTCTCACAGAGGGAGCACACAAATGTCAGTGCGTACTCGTTTTATGAGCAAAAGTTTTATCTCTCTTAAATTAGGCATACTTTGCTGCAAATGGGCCGTACTCGGAACGCTCCACTGAGTATTTTTTTATCAATACTTCAGCATTCAACCAATTTATGATAAACGTATTTTCATTAAAAAAAGTTCCCGTAATAAAAACTTTATTAGGATTCAGGGTAAGAAGGAATAATGCAAATGGAAGTAAGTATTTCATTTTTAATAACACAAAAAACACAATAAGTATTTTGAAAAATTAATCTCAAATCAGTTAATAGCAAATGGTTGTTGGAATAAAAAGTATTCTTGTTTTTACATATTGTTCTATATAAAATAACATAGCATTATAGTTTAGATAGAACTGTTAAATAAAAAAACACAAATAATTACAGTTAATTACAAACAAATTATTTTATTACCTATCTATTTACACATGTGTATTTTGAAAATATTTTATGAAATAAAAATATAACATGGGTTCGTTTTTGACATATTTTTTATAAAATGACTAGTTTATATAAACCTATTAGACACAAAATACAGGTAGGTATGTTGAAAATTTAATTATATAGTTAATTACAATATTTTATCTATTTAACATAATATTATCTGAGAAGCCCTGCATATTATATAATATGAATATATTCATACAAAAAAATCGATTATTTAAAACGATGAATGACGATGAAACACCTCTGATGAATTCATTTCCCAAGAAATGCTTCCCACACAGCAATGAATATTGTGAGATGGCAACCAGCTCTCCCGCCCGACTGCATCAATCCACAATTTCCGAAGAACTTCATTTTTCGGAAATCTGAAATAATTTAATTTTTATAACATTATAAAATTGCTACATATTATACTCCATTGCATACTTCATATAAATACAATTTTTTGTTTGGTATTCTTAAAAATATATTTAACTCTGAAATGAAATATAAAATCTATGTAAATAATGAATGTCATTAACTAGCACTAACAGTTTTTACCTTGAAAAACACATCGTATATTTTGGGTTCAAAATAATATTATGCATACGGCCTTACATTTTTCGCAATAAACAACCATTTGAAGATTGATGTAAAAGTTGTGAATTGTTATTGTAAAAGATCTTTTAGGAAAAACTATCAATGTATAAATAATTAATAGTATGCATATTGTTCCGAAATGTTCATTTGTATTCTTCCATTATTAAACACTTTTTTACCGAATAATAATGTAGAATAATACAACACTCATTTTTGCCAATAAACATAAAGAAACATGTAATATTATTATTATAAATACCTGTGAAAAGATACGCCGGCATTTCTCCTGGCTTTGCATCCTATTGCACTGCAAGAGACCGTGGTTTTTTTTTACAACGTCGACGAAAATATCTTATTTCTTTCAAAATCGAGAGAATAACAATATTATATCCGCCATGTTGTTTTACGACACGAACTTGAAATAGCAGCTCGAGTAATACCAACTGTTTTTCTCCGATTCGTATTTTTACTACATAAATGATGGCATGTTCCCTCTCCAGTCTTCAATCTCTTTGATTTAATATTATTATTTATATTTCAATATGCGGCGCCCAATTGTCCTGGTGCCTAGTTGTCCCATTCCCGGTGGAGCCACATGCTATACAACTCGTAACATTTTACAATTGGATTGTATTAATTTATTACGTGAAAAAATCGATAGCAGTTTAATTTCTAGACAGGGACTTTAATTAGCCATCACATCAATATCATGTGATTTGACACCATTGGGATAATTTTCGTAGGGTTATGGCAAAGAATCGCATATGCCAGCGGTGGCGAACCTATGGCATGCGTGTTATATGTGGCACGCGCGGTAATTTTGCTGGCACGCGAAAGAAACTTAGATGAAATTAAATTTATAAAATAAAGTAGCATTTTTACAAGAGAATATTGGCTATTGCAATATTACGCTTGAGTCGGCCGGACGGTTGTCATTGTAATAATAATATGAACAAGCATTTGGTTTAGATGGTTTGTCACCAGTAAATGTTTTTGGGTGGTTATAGGTTCTAATAATTGTAAATGCATGACGCATTTAAATATTTTTTCACTGGAGTGTTTTTAAGTTGTTAAATTTCTAATAAAAACGAATATCTGATTTAAAGCGATTGTCATCAGTTTTTTTTAACCAACATGGTAGTTTTGGATGGTTATAAGTACCTTCTATTTGTAAATTTAGAAATATTGTATTTGTTATAGTTTTTCCTCGGTTTTTCTCATGAATATCTATATGTATTTATCTGGTCAAATCTTATGATTGTATAAGAAAAAACAACATCTTCACATTCAATATTAACACCACTGCACATGCATGTACCGAAATATGACTATATATATTACTATTTTATGTAATAAAAAGGGTCTAGGACAATTTGGCACCGGACAACTGGACGCCACGGAATTTGAAAATAAAATAGACGTTAGGTACCTACTTATAGGTACTTTAAAAAAAATATTCAATATTATTATTTATATTTCAATGATTATATTATGATTTAATAGTTGATGAGAATGTAAATATGCAGACGTAAACAATGATTTAATCGTGCATATGTTTAAGTTCCAACGAAAAAAGAGTTTTTTTTATTTTATATAAAGCATTAGGCATGGTAATTCTCAATCCGCGATAAAGAATACATTATGTTAAGAGTAAAATGAATTCAAACTACTAAGTAGTAGATAAAAACTGATTAAAATACTTCGTCTACACCTGTCTACGACAATGCGGCGTCCAATTGTCCGGAGGCCAGTCGCCCCATTCCCAATAATAATACTTTATGCAGTCATCAAATGTTGAAAATAAATATATAGGATAATAAGGCTTCAAAATTATATAAATAGATTATCTACAACGTTTAAGGTATGTCCAGGATCATGCTTTGAAAATAGCATAAAACCTCCATTTTGACCTACGCTGAGCATGTGGGCCGTTAACAAGTTGCCGTTGTAATATGAATTCCTTGGCATAACGATATGTGTGCACAGACGAATTAAAATAGAGAAGTCAGCGATGTACTAGGGGTGACGATATTTACTCTGCGACCTAAAAAAATGATTTCTTCTGAGAATATACTAATTCAAAAACTTGTGGGTATTATTACCGATGGTGCTCCAACTTTTTGTGGTGTCAACAATGGCTTCATTGGCTTATGCCAGAAAGATGAAATGTTTCCACCCTTTTTAACTTATCACTTCATTATTGACCAGCAGGCACTGTGTGCAAAATACCTGAAATGCAACGAGATAGTGAAAATTGTTGTTAAAATTATTAACCAGGTGAGGATTCATGCTAACCAAAGACGCTTGTTCAAAGCTCTGACAGATGAGCTAAATTGCCAGTATGGAGACCTCCTGCTCCTCACAGAAATCCGTTGGTTCAGTAAAGGATGTGTCTTCGTCGTTTTATTGAACTGCTGATTGAATAATTATTAAAGTACGCATTTTATGTTTTATTGGAAGTCCGATGTCCTAATTTATTTAAAGTAATATAATACTATTATGTATGATACGAAAAAGGACGATGATAAAAATTATAAAGAAGGAATATGTATAAGTAGCTCACATCCGTATTGAGTTTGGAGACCACTGCCCTAGAGGTAGGTACCTAATATTTTTGCTAGATAGATTTATAATATACCACTGTGCAAAAACATATTTGGATTTTGTTTTTCTATGAAGCGAGTTTACTTACGACTTACGACATCAAATATTATAATATCTTAACTGAACTATTCCTATCAATCGTGATTTTTTTTAATGCATTTTATTAATTCTATTAACATAACTAAGCTGTTAAATAAATGGATTACATATTTTAATACACCTTCTTCTTCTTGGTCGTGCACCCATGGCTGAGGATCGTGACCACATTTAAATTTCGCCATCCTTTGAGCGACCAAGACTTTCCATCCTTCTCGATCTTCCGCTTCTCTCAGGGCAGAATGGATGGTGCCCCCAGTCAGCTCTTTCACTTGGTCGCTCCATCGCGCAGACGCTCTCATCTGCTTCGCCTTCCCTGGAGGCTACCCAAAACTACCCATCTCTCCAGGTTGTCCGGTCCGCGCCTGACAATATGTCTAAAAAACTGCAGAATTCTTCTCAGATATATCGTCGAGAGCCGTTCCTTTATCTTTAGTCTCTGGATGATTGACTGGTTCGTCCTGTGGTCCGTCCAAGAAATGCGAAGCATTCGGCGCCAACACTCATCTCAAAGGCATCAATTGCCTTCCGTTCTCTTGCCTTCAGGGTCCACGACTCGACTCCGTATAGAAATATCGAGAACACTAATGTTTACACAATCATCATTTTTGTGTCAATCGAAATTCCCCGATCCTTCCATAATAGTGGTAAGGCGTGTCATCGCATTTTTTGCAATCTGTGTGCGCCTTGTTGTTTCCGCTTCGCATCCGCCCTTTCCACTGATGGTCAATCCCAGATATACAAACTCTGTTTCGAGGTTTTGGAGTGTACTTGGTGTTGGTAGAAGGTTGGCTCGATCGACAACCATTAACTTGGTCTTATTCCCATTAATAAGGAGACCGTTTTTGCGACTCTCTTCCTCTACCCGGTGTAGCAGCTCTGTGAGTTCTCTTTCATCAGCAGCAATTAGCGTGGTATCACACCTACTAATACACCTACTTACACATACTAATAGGTAATACACCTACTTACTTAATAAAATAAATATTGTTTTTTCTCAACCAATTTGAACTTTAAAGAAGAAGATGATTTTATTTAAAATCGTTTATGATGTAAATTAAAATTAGGGGTAATAAATAGCATAATATTACTGAGTACGTAATTCATTAGGCAACTCTGATCGTTGGTTGGGCTCAATTTTTCCTCTCTTCAATTAACTCCCTTTAATACGAAAATGGTCTGACGCATTTGCCTAGAATATAATTAAGCTTCCATACAAAAACAAAAATATTGTTACATATTCCAAAGGATTCACAAAAATACGCCAAAAGGTCCGAGAATCAATACATTATTCCCTGAACTCGGTATTCAACATCAAACCACAACAACATGCCGACTAATCCCTGATTCTGAATAGGGTATTGTAAACAAATATGTAAGTACTTAGTACACGTACATAATAATATAAAAAAATGGAAAGGAAGTGCTTTAAGGCAGTAGGATACGTCTGCATAAAAATATGAATGAATGTTGTATTATCGGAAAATTAACAGTTTTTAAGCAAAGAGATATTTTTACTCGTTGAATCGATAAGTATGATCTCACAATATGTCAACCGTTATATGAAAATTACGATATCATAATCATCTATAGTCAATTAACTGCTAGATGAAGGTCTGCTTTAGCTCTCTCCACTCTTTTCGGTCCATAGCTCTTTGCTGCTATGTACATCCACCAAACGTTATGACTTCTTATATCAAGCGAATATCAAGGCGTCCCTGTGGTCGTTTAGTGCCCCTTGGGTACCACTGTACAACGGTATTTTTCCAACGGTTGTCCAACTCGCCGAGCAACATGTTCATCCCAATGCCATTTCATCTGCTTAAAGACTTCTATCACATCGCGTACTTTTGTCTGCTTCCTTATACATTGGTGTATTTTGCGAGCCTCAACGCTATGTCCAACATGAACCCTTCCATGCCACGTTGCACTACTCGCAATTTTATATTTTTATATCATGAATCCGTATTTCACACGCATATGTGTACACTGATAGCACACATTGGTTGAATACTTAAGAAACAATGGGAAGTCACTTTTGAAGATACTATACTATATACGGCCAAATGCGCTCCATACTAGTTTGATTCTATGAGAAATCTCGTCATACATAGGTACCACCATTTGCTGTACAAATTAGATGTAGTGATTGACTCGATCTATTTGTGTGGCATTGATGAAAACCACTTTTGGTTTCATCTTTAAACTGACTTTTCGGCTTTTATTTATAAGCCCCTGCATCCTGTTCTGAAGGTATTCGGGCTCATTCGTAAAGAAAACAATATCATCTTTAAAGCACATGACTGAGTTATTCGTAAGGTTAAACACATTGTAAATACGTTGTGAGGGTATTATAAGACATATTATTATATTTTGTTCATTGTACCAGTATCAACTTAACTTGTGATGTAAGTAAGTAGTACCTAACATTTATATTTACTTCTGAATTTATCCAAAATACCACAAATTTATATCATATTCAGTCGACACTTTGACGTTCCAACGTTTTTTTGTCAAGATTTTCTGTTATGCTCAAGTTTTGTCTACTTTCCATAAATATATTTAAGGCCTAAAATTCGTTAGGGCTCAGCCATAGTGGTTTGGCAGGCGCGGCGCGGCGGCGTCTTGCGAAACTCAAAAGATACAGATACACTCAGATACAGTGTCCTTAGTAATTAATTTTCAGATTCAGACAATATATATATCTACTATGTGAAGTATAGCTACGGAAACACTACGTCAGCACTTAAAAAAATATGTCACATTTGCTCCAAATCATTGCCCACTGAAGAAGGAAGCCGATACATTACACGACTGGTCCTACTTTTCACCCCTCCCGTTGTCTATGGATGACCTGTCATTGTCTATAGAGTGCTCATACCGACGCATCTGTCATATTCACTTGTCGGAGTATTCTTAGTTTCAGAATTCTTTCAGATTATTTTATCGTATCTTCGAGACCTTTGAGTTGATCAAAATTTTCTGTTGATCGTTATTCAAAAAATATCAGAATCGGTTATGCGCGCTTGGAGGGACCAGTGATTCCCAACACCGGATTGAAGAAAGATTAAGAAAATTTTATGATTTAGAAAAAGCATGAAGAGAAGTCCTGTATAACATACGAAAGGGACAGCTGGTACAATTCATAAACTGTAATTAAATTGAGTAATGGGGTGGATTAATATGATGAACAGTTACCCAGTAAATGACGTATCTCTTGAAACGCTTGTAGGAAATAATTTGGTAATATTAGTACCTATGTAAATCAAGCGATTGTTATCGCTAAATAATTAAACCACATATTAAGGGGGAGAGGCACGCCAGCGGAGAATCTAGCGGAAAAATTCGAAGCTTGCAATTTGAGATTTTTTTTTTGTTAATTTACAATTTCAACTGTATTAATTATTAAATATGTATCTGTAAACATTAAAAAGATTTTTAATTTTTTTTTTAATTTAAAGAAAATAAAAACGATTTCAAGTTATATACAGCTGCACTCTTTCCAATCACGGAGGTTCTTATGCCTTCGAAAAATCTAATGTTATGTTATAATTTTACGTAATATTTCAAAAAATGCTGGCAGGTATTCTGCGCAGTTCCAATTTTAAAAACATTGTAGTTGTCATTCGCATTACACAGTGAAAAATGTTTTTTCTAACGAATTTTAAAGATTTGAGAATCAAACATTCTTTTATTGAATATAAATAATTTGAAAACACATAAGAAAATAATATCTACGTAACCACCAGAAAAAATTCTCTTTAAAAACTTCTAGCGAGATTCGAATCCGCGCCCACTGGATTTACGCCAATGTGTTCTACCAAAAGCTACGTGCACTCCATCCAATTGCAATGAAATTAATTGGTAGTCCCTAAACATTTTATGAAGCGCTTCACAAATTGCATTAACTTTGGCAGTCGACTTCATTTATTCCTAATAAGGCTCAGTTCAGACACGGCGGATTCCGCGCGGATTTGACCACGCGGTTTTAACTGCGCGGAGTCATTTGTACTAGCTTTTGGATTCCGCGCGGGATCAAATTTTTGCAGTTGACTAGCGGATATAGAAACTATAGTCCGAAAACATAAAACTGAACCTTTTGATGTTCGGTTGTGTTCGGCTATTTTCGGCCAGTACACGACCGTCTAATAAGCAAACAGAATATTACACGTAGAAAATTGTCAAAGTTACTTTCAATATGAATAAATTATTAAACTACCGTCCACAACAAAATCTCGGCGATAATAGAAAGTCGCTTTAGTCGGGTGTAGAAGATTTTTTGTGTTGCAATTTTTTTTTAGAAATCCAATCCGGTGAAATAAGGTTTTTAATTTTATTTATATCAATTATTATTTTCTCAGTAATTCACTTAGAAGCCCAATTATTCGATAATTATTAACAATAGAAAAATAAATTTAAATAATTTCACCTCTCAATTATTAGTACCTATTATGATAGCTAGGTTAATTAATACTGGGTAATTATTGAGTTTGGAAGGAAATAAATCATTTAACTCACATGAACTCATTATATTGCTGCATGTATGTATTAATTAAATAATTAGGAGAACAAATTTTTAGAACAAATTATGACTTAATTAGTAGAAGTATACACATATTAAATATATCGATGACCCAATCACATTTTTTTATAATTTTCAAATAACGTCTTTCAATTGGTATTTTTAGTTATAAAACGCAAACTGTGATAATCATTTTCTATACAAATATATATCGACCTATCATTATAATTGTACTGTTTTTTCATCACTTTTAAATATTCGGTCACATTAAAAACAATAATTTATCGTGCTTGTCTTTGTAAACAATTTTTGGAATACCCTTCTATTGAGATTGGTATTCATTGAAAAACTGTAAATATACTATTGTATCGTGTGAAACAGACTTTTCACACATGGGAGCAGTGTTTACGCTCACAGATGCAGCGTTTACATACCTACTATATGCGCACGAAAGTAAATGTGCTTCTACGCAGGTCCGTTTTTAAGTTGTTTAGCTATAGTACAAATTGACTCCGCGCGGATTAAACCGCGCGGAATCCGCCATGTCTGAACCGAGCCTAAATAATTGTTTTATATAAGGAAGTAAGGCATTTTCCTTAGCAGTGAAAAGAACGATGATGGGATCAGGTATATATTTGTTTTCATGACGAGTGTTTTCAAATTATAGATTCTAGCATTATTTTTCTTATTGTACCATCCCCATGGCCCTAGGGGACGGACTAAGGCGGTATTTGTTTGCTCAGATTTTGTAGGATTTATCATGTGTTCATTGAAAATCCTTTGTCAAAGATTATTTCCCAGATAATAATCTTGTTTGCGACAACATTAGTATTAAATGTCTACGTGGAAAACGAACAGATGTGTTCTAATTCAGTAAGAGAAAAAACACACAACAAGGGAGTAGGTACGAGTATCAAGGGATTATTTTACCCTAAATATATTTTGATTCATCTTTTGGATAGGGAGTTGACCATCAAAAGAAACGGATAGACCATTTATATTGCGTTGAAATAAAATACATTATTATACTTAAAGAAAATTTCGAAATGCTTGACCTCAATAAAACCTATTAATTATTATTATTAAAAGCACGATATTATCAAATACAAATGAAGTCTTCTCAACTGAAACGGGGGTTTATAAATTAACATTAATACATTAGACAATAATGTGTTTATGATGAAACATGATTACATTATTTAATTAAGAAATTTTAACATTCTTAAACTTAGTTTACGTTGAAGGAAATCCATTGGTATGTAATATGTTTGATTTTTTAAATAATAAATAGTGGGTTAAATATTTAATTGAATATTGAAAGATGGTTAGATACTCACGGTGTGCTAAATATAGTGAAACGGGAGCTGGGGCTTAGAAAACAGGTAGGTACGTGAAATGAAGGGGACCTGTTAGTTGTGGTGAGCGATCGACGGGGGCATATAAATGTGTGTGAAATAGTGGCGAGGAATTTCAGTCTATTTGGTGAGCGTGATAACCTGTCCCTTGTATTAATGAGTATAATAATATGTACCTACATGTTTAAAAAGTAATAATTTTTCAGAAATTGCAAATCATCAAATCGAAAGCTCAGAAAATCAATTAGGTACCTACCTAATGGATGTCTTTATATATAAAAATGATAAAGTTGAGCTACATAACTTACGTAAATTTCATTGAACATAAAATATATTTGGAGTATCTTCAAGTTCATTTTTTACAGCTTGCAGAAAAAAAGTCCCCTTCATACCATTTTCCCCTACGTGGGCATTCTTCCGGATATAATATATTATTATGTTTGGACAGAATCTAATATTTATGGTATTTATATATATACTATTCGGGAGATATAAATTCAAATAAAGTGTTTCAGTCGATGACACTCGATATAGATCAATGTATTAAGAATCTATTAAATTATCACAGGTATCTCACACGGTAAGGTATAGTTTGTTCGAATACCAGTTCATCGAAAATATTATGTTGTATCCCAGACTTGGGACTAACGTACCAACAGGGCTCGAAATGGACCGGGGCGTATCGGAGTCCCGTTCCGGTTCATGAAATCCCCAAAATTTTCGCTCCGTCTCATGGAAAAAATAATTTGACGAGGTTTTACAAAATGTTTAACAAAAAAATGTGAAACTATGTATTAATTGAACTGGCTTTTACGTGGTAGAATTCTATTAAATGCTACAAAGTAATTTATATTAATTCTACTTTAATTGAGTTATTTGCGGAAAGATGTTTCTAAAATAAACCCTTCTTCGGAACGGTCGACTATAATTAAAGTTAAAGATGCGTACAACTGGTTTCTGACACCCACGATGGTCGCGTGGCTTACACGCCGGCCTATAGAGTCGAGGGTCCCAAGTTCGAATCCTGGGTCTGGTAAGTACACATATTGTTTTTCAATTTGTGTGTGAGTCAGAGTATGGACCTAATAGGTTGAGCAATTGGCTGACATCCATTTCTCGTAAAAAGAAAAAAAATCTGTCAATACAAACCTCCACTCTGTGGAGGCCCATATGATCTTATTAGGATCGGACATGGTCGAAAGAAAGACAACTAGATGGTAGTGATTTTTGATAGATCGAGAGGGTAAAATATAATATGTACTTTGTAGAAAAATACGTATTATATAATATCATTATGATAGGTACCTTGTCATTTCTGATATTTGCAATTTATTAAAACATAACTATGGATTTCTATTATAAAATATGGGTTGATAATCGAGCCTGATTTTTACATATCTGAAAATATCCAATTGCCGACAAATAGCCGATGAAAAACATGTGCTATTATAAAATCATTTTTTGGAATATAAATTATTTCTTAAACATAAATTGTGAGAAAAAACAGAAATACTTTATTGTAATAGTCGAATGTTCAACATTTACCGTTCTAATTTTCTCATTTAAATCTAGCTTTTGATGTTCAAATGGAATTTACGCAAATTTATAAAAGTCTTTAAAATATGCTTTAGGTAAAATCAACACTGATAATGTTAAATGTGATATATATATATATTTTAAATTTAATTGCATTTGGACTTAAACTAGTATATACTTAAGTGCATCGTGGCATTGAGCCTCAACAGAATAATAAATGAACGTGCATCCGCATACGTCGTAGATACATTTGGTTTTGGTTGGACCTATTAATCTACACTAAAAAAGTAAACCCCTTTACTAGTAATTATTTGCTCGCTGTCCTAGTAGATATTATAATGTGGATCCAAAAAACGGGAAATTAAAATAATTTGATATTAGGCATACACATTTATATTTTATACTTAACTTATTTAACATTATACCTACTATACATTATAAATTTCAATAAGCAGTTTTTTTAAATTAAAAATAAATTGACGTAAAAAACAAATAAAAAATTACAAATTTTCAGCATGAGACAATATCTAGAACTAGATGATACTACAAACAAATTATCTGCGCTGCAGGCGATTTAAAAAAAAACATTATTTTTATCGCAATCATAAGGAATGATCCTTTTCACTACAATTTAGTCATTTCATGGTGTAATTTTTCTTTCACTATTTCTGCTTTTTACTCTTAAAATTTTCCATGACCTGATTTTTTTAACCCTGTCCGATCCTTGGAAGATCATATGGGCCTCCACATAGTAGAGGTTTAAATTAAGATATTTTTGTTTTAACGAGAAACGGACGTTAGCCACTCTATCAACCTATTAGGTCCATGCTCTGACTCTAAACACAAATTGAAAAACAATATATGTATTTGCTAGATTCAGGATTCTAACCTGGAACCCACGACATTATAAGCCGACGTTTACGCCGCTCGGCCATCTTGGACGATTTTGGTGAAAGAATTAGGATTTATAATACCATGAAGATGGCAAAATCTTAAGAGCGTAGAGGGGCGCACCATTGTTAACTGCTCGCCAATAATAATCTCTCTTTTTACTTAATTTGGATTTTAATAAGCATTAAAACCTGACCGAATTTTTTGAAATTAAAAATGTGCATACATTTATTTACTCATTAATATTTATCTGATAAACGTTTTGTTAAGCAGTGGTTCTGAATTTCACACTAATATTAAAATATCACCAGTAAAGTTCGCGACAAACGAAAATGGACAATTTATATTTTTGCACGTACAACAAAACTCTACTTTTGCACCCATACTCAGACTGTGTTACTAGTATTTTGACATCCTGGATGTCTATTCCACTGCCATACAGGGTGTGACACGGCTTGATGCAAGAAGAGTGGTGAACAGCACGGATTATATTATAGAGGCGATATGTTCCACCTAAGCATATAAATTGCATTTTAATGCCGGTGGGAACTAAATATTAAAAACCTTATGGTTTTGAAAATATGGCTATTATATTTGGGAAACCTAATTAATAGAGTAAATATAAAAAAAAATTGTCTCGTAAATTTCTGCAAGTAACTTAATTAGGTATCATAACTATGTCCTACCTACTTACCTTAATACCAGGTAGGTACGTTAATAAATAAATAGTTAGTTACATTACGAGCTCCGTCGATTTAACACCTGTAAAGCCGTGATACCGGTACTTGTGAATTGACCGTAAACAGCTGTGTGTACAGAGTGACTCAACCATCGAGTACCCTTTTGACCTCCATCGTGCCGAGTTCATGATATGACCGAAGCCGCGTTAACTACAGAGGGACTCGACCATCGCGTATATGTTCGACGTTTGTTGCGCTAAATCTGATATGGTTTAAACGAACGTCGCGTATCTCGTCCTTCCTGAAGTTGTCATCATCATTCATCCCAAAACACAAGTTTAAGCGTAAGTGTGACAAACAACCGTCCGTTTACCCGTGGCGTGAGTGCGTGAATATGGAACCAGCTCCAGCGCGCCAGCTATCTCAACATCAAAGGTTAATTCCTAGATTGAGCCCCTGTGTAACCGCCCTCCCCCAGAATCCAAAATCAACCCCAATTATAGTCCACTGAAAAGCGTCTTCTTTGGCCATATCCGCCCCTTAGTTGGAGCACATGAACACCACGCGGCGCCTCCAAGAATCCATGTCGCTAGCCAGTACTTCATTCCAGGTCAAACCAGCATCCCGTAGCTTCGCCGTATATACTCTATAGATAGTATTTAGCGGCATTTCAGGACGCCGGAACCCGGTCGGCTTGAAGAACAGCCAAGCCAGGTTGAGGTTCTCTTCTGGTATCCACAGCATGTGCCGAGCCAGCTCCAACGTCGCCTCTTTACTCCAGCGCTCGGAATGGAGCGGAACGCCCCGGAGCGCCGTTCCTGTTCGTGGGATTTCCAAGGATGGCGTTCCTGTTCGTTAAAACCTCGAAAATGGCGTACCGGTTCGTAAAATATCCGACGGACAGCGAGTCGTCTAGTAAAATCCTCAAGCGTCATACTTAATATTACGTTCCAGGTTAGATTTAAAATTTACGAAAATGAATTGATAGGTACATAGGTACAAAAACATAAATATTTTTTTTTATTAAAAAATAATTTTACCGGTTTAGAACCACTGAATTTTCTATGACCCGTACATAATGTACTTAAGTTTTTTTGAAATAGTGATAGAGTAAAATGTAAGACAACGTATTTGAGAACTGACCTTTTTAAGACAATACTGTTTTCAACGAATTTGGCATTGAATGCACTAAGGGCTTGCGCAGACAGAGAGCGGTCGGAGTTCTGCGTTCAACCGACCGTTGACCGCTAACGTTCAGGGACAGCAGACAGGTGGCGGTCAACAATAAGCGTTCCATTTGTTTAGAAACGTTGTACTGACACAAGCGCTGCATAATGCTTGACCGCTATATTCCGACTGCGAGTGGAAGTGAGAAAGCACCGCTGTTGCGTACTCACTCCTCCGTGTGGTTTCGCTCTATGTTGTGTGACTGCTCAGCGGAGGTACGGCGTTCTTTGTAATTCCGGGCATAGAACTCCAGAACTCCAGCGTTCCAATTGACCGGCGCGGTCTGACCACCGGCTGTGTACCCATACAGTATGAAGTCCATACAGTACAAAGAACGCCGAACTCCGAACGCAGAACGCAGACCGCCTGACCGCGCTCTGTCTGCGCAAGCCCTAATAGACAGACCCTTTTGCGTCAATGGTGATAAAACAATAAAATTGTATACAAAGAAATGCACTGGGTAAGATTTATTGCATTGTCGCACGCACGTATGGGACAATAATTATTTTGAAAAAAAAAGGTTTTTATGATTCTAAGGAAAGGTGGAAGCTATTTTACATTGGAATGTAGATTTACTGTAGTATTAATTTATAAAACGAGAAACTAATTTTTTTCAATTTCATACATATTATTTTAATACAGTTAAGGTTAAGGTACATGCCTAAATATAGTGAGTTAATAACGTAATAGTTATAATGCACACTGGAACTTTTAAATTTTTAAATGAAACACATTAAATACATATATTATCTTTACTGTATAAATGACAAAATTAATTTGTTAAATATTGCACAAAAAGAACATAGTAAAAATAGTGTGAATAAAACTACGTGCCCTACCTAAGTATCTACCGAGATAGGTATACTATATCTGTCCTACCGAGGGTTGAAATTCTTGAGCACGTTTATAATCAATACGGCAGTAGTAGGCAATTGTTTTTTGTAATAAAACTTTAAATTTTGTATCGAGGCAACCATAATTGACCGAATTGTCCATTTATCATATTATTATGTTAACGAAATTTACATGGGTTTGACGCGTTCATAGTTTTTGTATTTCATAATGCAATCGGGGTCGTTCATTGGTCGTTTATCAATATTAAGTTGTATGCAGCCAATGATAACCGTTTTCATCAGAGGAAGCGACAAAATTAGACTCCCAATTTAATTTCCGAAAAACTTGTGCTCTGACATCGTTTAAAAACTCTTTGTAGGTACTTAATAGCTTAAATTGTTCTTTAATAATTTCTTAAGGGGTAAAATATTTCATATTAAATAGTAAATACAGTTATGCTTTTCCCTGTGACCAGAATCTACGTATTCGCTGTTTTACCTACCTACTCAACGTTACGGAATCGCCAGATAATAATTATTTACCGTAATCTATTATAATATTTTACAATGAGTGACAAAAAAAAAATCATTACCTCATATATTTTTATTGTTTTAATTTTATATGGATATTTTTCGGGTTGAATGAACTGTGTCTTTGATGGTTAAATATTTAAATAAATCAATCAGAATCCAATGGGATAAATATATGAAAAATTTCCCTGTATATAACAATTTCTATAACATTGGAAACCTATTAGAATAAATTATCCTACATGTCCACATGATGTAAATATTTTTTTTCTAATAATATGTACCTGCACTTCTGAGGTTGTTTAAAATGATTCATATTTAATAAAGAATGCTACATTTGTAAATCTTGCATATTACATATTTTTTAAATTAATTTATTAAAAACCATGCCCTTGCTTTTTCGTATACGATGGATTTTAATTTGATTAAAAAATAGTTTACCTTAATCAAAATATTTCGAATTTACGAAAAATCAGAGCTTTGAAAAAAGCCGCATGTATTTTGTTTAAGCCGAAGTATCTTCACTCATATTTCTATCCACTCTTAGTTGCATATTTTTATTAAAACTGCTAACGAAACCAATGGGAAATTGTGATTAGTTTGTCTATTATTTCATGTATTTTAATAATGTTTCACACTCCAATTAGATTCATATACGTTTAGTTATTTATATTTGTATAATTATTAAAGTATTTTTAAGAAAACGATTTCGTAAACTAAAATGACTCTATATTTGTGTGTTACCACTAATTGTCATTGCCGATAGCGTATTGGGCGAAGATGATGATGAAAAAAGTACATCATGTAAAACTAAAAGTTATTTTTATGTTACAGATATTATTATATCTAATATCACACATTTTTGGAAAATTGTCGAGCGTTCCTGTTCGTGAAATTTTCCATTTCGAGCACTGCTTCACTCTCAGCGCAATGATAGGCTGCTTGGTTAATCGAGGCATCGCGTAGGCCGTAGAGATAATTTAAGGGTTTTAAGGCTATTAGGTTGTCACAGACGAACGCGTCTCCTGGCTGGAACCTTGAACGGCCCTGTGTAGCAGCTCGAATTTATATTAATACTAGCTGACCCGGCGAACTTCGTACCGCCTCAGAATCAATAATCTTGTGTTAACTTATTAGTTGAATTAAATTAATTTTTTTATTAAGTTAAAATGAATATTCCAAATGAATTAAGTTCAATAAATGTGCATAAATCAAACCAAAATGAAATGGATTACTTAGTTTTGGTTGGTTCAGATTTCGAAGCATGATGACTACCGAGCCAACCTTCAGTTGTAAATTGTGCGGTTTCAAGCCAGGAACTCCAATGAGTTTAAAAATTCAGTTGGGTAGTTGGTTGCTTCGTCTTCGTTTGTTAGTGCAAGAACGTAGTGGTCGCGCGGGGGTGGCGCGCCGGCATCTTGCGAAACTCAAACATATAACCGTGTGTAAAATGTTCTTAGACAGTGTCTTTTTTCGGGCATAATACACATGGCTATACGTTTGAGTTTCGCAAGACGCCGCCGCACCACTCCCACCAAATTACTACGGCCTAGCACTAACACAGTCGATAGATTTGAAGGAATGCAGTAGACCAACGATTTGATTTTGAATTGTGAAGTTTAAGTGATCCACATCTTTGTTCTTTGCCGCAAGAATTGCTCGTTCACTCAACCAATTGTTGACACGAAATTGCAAAAAATCAGCGGAAACGAAATCAATCCATTTGATTCGTCGACAGGAAAACGGCCGTAACCGATAGTCAGAAATTGCTTAGAGAAATCTTCGGCAGACGGATCGTTTAGCAATGTAACTCGCATGTTTGTCGTCAGCTGAAGGTTCTTCACATAGCGCCACAGAGTCAATGATTTGAGGCAAGCATTTATTTCATCGGCAGCGGTCGATCTTGGAATGACTGGTAGTGTTTGGCAGAAATCGCCAGATAGTAGAATCATTGCGCCTCCAAAACATCTCTCACAATGCGCGTTTGTGCGTCATTCTAAATTCATCCCAGGTGATGATTTTACTTGCTACCAAAACTGTGGCCATTGCTGAATGTTTCGCAATATTGCATATCGGTTTTTCAGTCGTTTGAAGGTTTAACGGCAATTTCAACGCTGAATGAGCCGTTCGGCATCCTTTTAGCAACGTGGCCGCTATCCCGGAAGAAGCAACTGCTACACCAATTTCGGATCTCGCACGAACAGTGGCCAAAATCAATGACATGGGGAATGTTTTCCCAGTTTCACTGGGCGCATCGAGGAAAAATAAGCCACCATTTCCATCATAAATTGCCTTCATTAACGTATCGTGCACTACCTTCTGTTGGGGGTTCAACATTAGTACATTCATTCGAACTAATTAGTTCAATGCATCTCGATCATTTTCACGTTCACGTTCCAATTCTAGATTGAAAGCGTAATTCACTCCACGATGTGGCATTGGCATTCCTAACTTGACTAACAAACTGCCGCACATGAGGTAACACATGTCTTCGTTCAAAAGGAAAACCTGGTTATGTATCTCCTTATTCACCTCGAGATCAGGATTCCCTGAAATGACACGAATTTGATGTACAATGTCTTCTGATACGTCATCCTTGTACTTTTTCTACAGTTCAGGCTGATTCGATGGGAAGCATGTCGAAATAATGATAGAAAATAATGTGCGTATCTGACTTGGAGATGCAGAAACAAATGCTTTAGCGATTGTCATGTCCCAATGAGTATCATTTTCAAGCAAATTGAGCTTTTGACATGCAGCACAAAAATGTTGGGCACACTATACCATTGACAGTACGAAGTGATTCAAATGATGTCGGCCCACGAACATTTACCAGCAACAACCGCAAGTAGAATCATTCGCCATTCTTCGGATGAACTGTGTAAATGCGACCAAGAGCATCAGTAGAATGCGCATCCGGATGATTAGGAACCGCATCGCCTTGCTTCCGACGTTGAAATTTCTTCGATGAAGCGTTCCAAGTGTAATAACGTGGCATCTTAGAGTAGAACAACGTTCGTGCAAACGGATCGCTTTGGCAAATTGAAAAGAAACTGGTCAATGTTGGCGCTGGAGATATTTTAGCACGTTGAGCAACATTCGATGCGTTGAAATAAACTTGTTGACCATTCTCCAGATGCACCGCCAAATGTACAGCAGTGGGATGACGTTCATGAATGAGGAATGAGAGAATACGCCAAATTGCTTCATTGCAGCTCACATATTGACCAACTTGATAGTGCGTGATTTCATCGTTGGTATTGGGAGTTTGAACGCCAAAAACTACAATATCGCTGCCTTTGCTGACATATTTGCAGATGTATTTGATGGATTTCACTGAATTGCAAAACTCCACGTTGCAATGCGCCTTGAACGTTTTGGAAAAAAGTGGCGAATACGGAACAATCCAAGTGTTGTCGACCACGATATCGTTTCACTTCATTTTCGTTGTGATAGTTCTACCGTTATCATTGGGTGATCGACGCCGACACAGTGGATAACCATCATTGGCAGTGATAGTCTCCGCCGTTAAACTTCATGGATAACGCTTGGAACACTTGCGGTCGACCATGCACGCTGATTGGGGGGGAGGGGGGGTTGATGGCGCCACACTGTCCATGAATCATTTAAGTAATTACAACATCATGTAGGTCTGGATCGGTTTCGGGATCAGGAATCTCGGCGCATATGATGTCATCTTTTTGGTCTGGTCGAATTCTTTCGACTGACCAAATAAGAATGTGTGCATGCGGCAAGCTTCGTTTTTGTCATTCAATCGAATACATCCAGCATCGAGTTTCCCAAAGACGCGATGCTTAACAATGTAGTTCATCAGCGACAGGACTTTTTGTTTGAAGACACGTGCCGATCATTTGATGTTTGTCCGGGGAGTAGCAGTTGAACAATTTCTA
Source organism: Rhyacophila brunnea (assembly GCF_057557595.1). Taxonomy (NCBI): domain Eukaryota; kingdom Metazoa; phylum Arthropoda; class Insecta; order Trichoptera; family Rhyacophilidae; genus Rhyacophila; species Rhyacophila brunnea. The sequence continues at coordinate 2,266,162 of NW_028233361.1, forward strand.
TTCATTTCGGATTTCATGTAAAGGTGATGAATAGATCTGGACGACCGTAATGACGAACATATTTCATTGCATCTTCATGCATATGACGTGGGCTGCCAATGTACATCGCCGATAGAATAGTCAATCGACCAACATTAGCTGCATCTCCTACGGTGCTGATTGCATCGCGTAAATGAATATACTCCTCCGATCGCAGTTTGGCTTGGTTCAACCGAATGAAAGTGAGGCGCTCCGTCTCGATTTTAAGCAATCGACGAAATCGCAGCAAATAGTTGTCAGCATTTTGACGAATCATCAAATGATAAACACTGGAAAATTAATCACATAATTCATAATTACATAATGAAGCAGTTATCGATGCACATACAATCACAAATTTGATAACCTCACAAAGTCAACATCTTCGAAGGCAACTTACCGTTTGAAAATCACGATCGAAATAGCTATTTGCGCACCTAGCTGGTAATCGGCTCGATTATTCACGTAGATCGATTGTCGAATGAAGTTCGAAGGATGGATTTTGAAATTGGTAGGTAAATAATGAGCAATACCAGCAATGAGATCATGTAATTTTATCCTTGGCTTTATTTTTGGACGCTGTCGAAGAAGTAAAAAAGATTCAGGCAGGACAACTTCCTCCAAAATTCACCGGAGTATACAACAAAGTCTTTCGGGATTATCTGAGGCTAAACTGAATCAACTGTCAAAGGATAGATAATGCACACAACGCCTTTCATTTGTTTCTTGTTTATTCTTTCTGTCATGTATCGTTGTATATGGATTTAATTTTTTTGTGATTTTCTTTTATTTTCGATTGCGCGTTCATTGTTCAAAATGTCAAAATGTATGAGAAAATTAATTTTCTTCATAATTTATTTTTTCCGTGATTTATCCGATATTTTAATGGTTATTCTGCTATTCCGAGCGGAGACAAATCCAACAAAACAAAGTATATACAAATCTGTCCAGCCGTTCTTGAGTTATAAATGGTGTAACTAACCCGACTTTGTTTTATATATATAGATTAGTGTACTAGCTAAAGTAACCTAGCATCGCTTTTTTGATCGATTTACTTACGATTATCTTACAACATAACAATAATAATTACATTTTTCAATATCAAAGTAACTGTAAGTATTTAGAAATACAATATGCAAAAATGAAAATATTTCTGATATATTTTGTATTATTGTTCTCTTGGAAAACAAACAAAAAATGCTTAAACGCCACTATTCATGTTTATTTTACAATTCCACTTCCATATATACACACTTTGAATATAATTTGAATTAAAAGAAAAGTGGGAAAGCCCCGTGGGAAGATGGTCTAACGATAGTTATTATCCTTAAAAAAGAGGAATAGGTTGCAAACGAAGTGCTTGCACAATTGTTTATAGCCTGCATGCGCAGAGCAGACCTAGCAAATTATCGTCCAATAAATCTATTCCCTATTCTCTACAAGACGTTCACAAAAATTCTCTCGAACCGTCTGCAAAATGTACTAGACGAGAACCAACCGAGAGAACTATCCAGATTGAGAGGAGGATACAGCACTAGGGACCATATCCAGGTCGTAAGAGAAATCATAGAGCAGTGCCAGGAATACAAACTGCCACTATGCAACGGTTTTATAGACTATGAGAAGGCGTTCGATTCCAAAAAGAAATGTTCAATACTCGATGCACTCAGAAATCAAGGAATCCCCGGGCGCTATATAAATATTTTCAATAATATATACAGTAACGCAACAGCATCTGTCAATCTCCATGAACCATCGCGCAGATTTCCTATCAGCAAAGGAGTCCAACAAGGTGATACAAGCTCATTTAAACTATTTACAGCTACCCTTGAACACTTATTCAGGCAACTTGACTGAAATGACAAAGGGATACACATAAATGGAGAATACCTGAGTCATCTGCACTTTGCCGATGGCATAGTAATTTTCTCGCAAGACTCAGAAGACCTCCATAGCAAAATGCAGGAACTCGCTGAAGTAATCAACAAAATAGACTTGAAAATAAATTTGATAAAGGTGAAAGTCATGTTCAACTGCTTTGCGGGCCAAAAATTGATCCTCATCAATGGCACTCAGCTCGAACAGGTAAAAAACTGACATCTCTCTGGGACAACAAAGTGTCTCTCGATGAATGTATATTTGATGAAATTGTTCGCAAAATAAAGCTAAGCTGGAGTGCTTTTGGCCCCCTGAATAATGTCTTCAAAAGTGACCTTCCACTGTGCCTAAAGCGTAAAGTGTTCAACCAGTATGTGCTCCCCGTAATCACATATGCGTGTGAAACATGGGTCCTAAGTAAAATAGGTATCCATAAACTTAGAGTAGCACAATGTGGTATGGAGAGGTGCATGCTGGGCATAACGCGAAAGGACAAAATCAGGAATGAGTGGATAAGGAAGCAGACAAGGGTTTGCGATGTGATAGAGCTCGATAAAAGCCTCAAATAGAGATGGGCTGGACACATAGCTCGAAGAAAGGACAATCATAGGACAAATGTAGTCATCCAGTGGTATCCAAGAGGTACAAAATGTCCGCAAGGTAGACCTAGAGGCCGCTAGATTGATGAAATGATAATATTCTGTGGAAGTACGTGGCAACGCAACGCACAGAACCAAGAGAAGTGGAATCAGGTTGGAGAGGCCTTCATTCAGCAGTGGATAGATTCAGACTGATGATGATATATACACACGCGATATTTACAGATTAAATTGAGCATATTGCCAACAAATTTGGTACTTTTAGAGATTTAATCCTAAAGATTAACTTTTCTATCAAATTTGACAGATTCTGCGATATTTTACTGCAAATAACATTTCGGTGACATATTAAGACTGTTTGATACGTCACAAGCAAAAAGCGCTAAAATTATTTAATTAATGAGTACCACAGTTTAGTAGCAATCGATAAGTTTTATCCTTTTAAAAACTTCACGATTTTCCACTAATGACAACGAAAATGTAATCTGAATGGACTGCACTGCTAACTAGCTATCATAATATTATCTGTACCTACCTACTATGTGAGTTAATTGTTTCCTCGATAAACAAAACAATAGTTTTGTCTACAAGTGCAGTATTTTTATATATTTAAATATTTTTATATATTGAATTTGGGTTCATAGTGTGACATTATTATCTTTAAAGTACAATATATTATTTAAAATTATTTGTTTTAATTAATATAAATAAGATTATAGAAAATAAAAATTTTAATAAATTTGACTAATCTAAAATAATAATAATTGACAGTAAAAAATAGTTACACTTTATTTTTTTAAATTAAGCCTGAGCACAATGTATTGGTCATAATATGACCAATATGACCAATGGTCATAATAAGCCATAGTATGGCTATTTTTCGAGAAAGGTATTTTAGTGTAACTTCTATTTTGTGAGAAGTAGACTATTAAACCCATGCTATGGATTCAACCACACATTAAAAATCAACGTGCGAATTTTGTCAGACCCGGGATTCGAAACCTAGGTAGGTGTATATGTGTATTACGTATTTTGTATGTTTATTAGTATCATCTACTTCTGTATAAAATGCATGTTTATCAGAAATCAGTGAATAAAATTGTAAATATTGCAATGATACAGTAATAAAGATAATTACCAACATAGTAATTTTATTATTCATTTTTAAATAACCTTTACTTGACTTTCGTAATGATTCCAGAAAATAAATTATCATTTTCGTCCCGCTCCTATGCCAAGCATAATGAGGGGTAGACTGTAACCGCGACTGGCCATTAGAAATAATTAACAAGCTATTTAAATGAGGTACTTAAATAATTAAATATTAATTACTAGGTCAGCAGTGAGTTTGTTAAGATTCGACATACCTAGATAGTGCACACTAAACTTTTTCAGTCATACGTATTAGCTAATTATTCAATTAGCAGATGGTGCTAGTCAGTCTTAAAAATTAAATTAAGCCGAGCCTAAACCAAACCACAATTAATAGTTTAGGTATGCTATGGGCGAGATAACAAGAACAATGCACATTTTTTCAGTCATACTTATTTGTTTTTGTTGAATTAAAAATACATATTACAGATGGTGTCGGTTAGCTTTTTTTTTAATTCATTCAGCCCTGCCTGTACAAAATCATTTATCACACAAAGACACTTATTCGTGCGCCGCAGTACGTGAAACATGAATTCGTATAACATTTTATGAAATGACGAGTTCTGCGTTGAACATTTGGAATACATTTGTACGTATCTTACAAAATGCGGCGATAGTTTGAAAATAGTACTGTTAGATTAGATTAGATTCAATACGACTTTTATGAGATGTCTTTATTGGTTTTAAATAATTTAATGTTGAAACTACATAAATAATATACCTACACGATGTGATTGTATTCATAATCTACTTACCTACCTGTTTCTTGTATTACGATGGTTTTATTACGTATTTTTAAGTGTTTTATTTAGACATTAATATTGTCAGTTACCGAAATAGCAATATTTTGTTAAATATTATAAATAAATAATATTATATTTACAATTCCATGTGTAATATATTAGTATTAGTATATTAGTAAGTAATATTGCACTTTAATGGTACAATTATCAACAGCTATTGGTGGGAATTAGTGGACGCCACGGAATTCGAAAATAAATAGACGTTAGGTACTTATAGGTACTTTAAAAAAAATATCCAATATTATTATCTATACTTTAATGATTATGTTGCAGGTTGCAGATACGTGCTGCAGGTCTGACATGGGAGGCGCAGGAGTTGGCGATGGACCGAGGGAAGTGGCGCCAACTTGTGCTTGCCCTATGCACCAATGTTGGGACGTGACAGGGTGGAAGAAGAAGAAGAAGATTATGTTATGATTTAATAGTTGGTAAGAATGTAAATATGCAGACGTAAACAATGATTTAATCGTGGATATGTTTAAGTTCCAACGAAAAAAGAGTTTTTTATTTAATATAAAGCCTTAGGCATGGTAATTCTCAATCCGCGATAAAGAATACATTATGTTAAGAGTAAAATGAATTTAAACTACTAAGTAGTAGATAGAAACTGATTAAAATATCAAATATCTCGTCTACACGACGTGTCTACGACAGTGCGGCGTCCAATTGTCCGGAGGCCAGTCGTCCCATTCCCATATTATATTAGGTAGGTAATTAAAATAGAACACAACAATAAGTAGTTAGTGGGCAGGTCAGCAGTGATTGTGTTAACTCGTGTACTCCAACTCATACTGCAGGGAAAGGTAGAGAGCAGCAGAAGTGTAGGTAGAAAGAGATTATCTTTATTATTAGAATATTAGATATGGTTTCAAATGATTTATTCAGATTCCTATCATCATCATCAGCCGGGGTCAATCCACTGCTGGATGAAGGCCTCCCCAAGCTTTCTCCAACTCTATCGGTCCTGTGTCGTTCGCTGCCACGTATTTCCGCCGAACTTTACCAGTTCGTCAATCCAGCGGCTTTTAGGGCGACCCTGTGGCCGTTTCGTACCCCTTGGGTACCACTGGATGACGGCATTTGTCCAGCGGCCGTCCTTTCGGCGAGCAATGTGCCCCGCCCATCTCCATTTCAGCTGTTTGGCAACGTCTATTACATCGCGTTGTCTGCTTTCTAACCCATTCGTTCCTCTTACGGTCCTTTCGCGTGATGCCCAAAATGCACCTCTCCATGCCTCGCTGTGTGACTCTTAGCCTTTGGACATCTCTCGTGTTGAGGGTCCACGTCTCGCAGCCATACGTGAGCACGGATAGCACACATTGGTTGAACACCCTACGCTTAAGACATAATGGTAGGTCACTCTTGAAGATAATATTCAGACGTCCGAAAGCACTCTATCCCAGCTTTGTTATTCGAGCAATTTCATCGTGCATGCTTCCGTCTATGGACACCTGCTGTCCAAGATAGACGTAGCTGCTGACTTGCTCGAGTTGGGTGCCAGAAATACAGATAATCGCAGGGTCCGAAAAACAGTTCCTCATCACTTTTGTCTTTGAGACATTTATCTTTAGACCGACCGTTTGACTGACATCCGCGAGTTCTTGCATTCTACCTTGGAGGTCTTTCGGGTCTTGTGAGAGTATAACAATATCATATTCTGCAAAGCGCAGGTGATTGAGGTGCTCCCCATTAATTGGAACACCTTTTTCCTCCCAATCAAGTTTCCTAAATAAGTCCTCAAGAGTAGCGGTGAATAGTTTAGGTGAAATGGGATCACCTTGCCGGACACCTTTGTTAATGGGGAATTTACACGACCGTTTGTGGAGTTTCACGCATGCTGTGATATCACTGTATGTACTGTTCAATATGTTTATATAGCGTCTGGAAATTCCTTGGTTGCTAAGGGCGTCTATAATTGAGAATTTTTTGATGGAATCAAACGCCTTTTCATAGTCTATAAAACCAAGATATAATGGCAGTTTGTATTCCTGGTAGCGCTCTATGATTTTCCTGACGACCTGTATATGATCCATAGTACTGTCGCCTCTTCTGAATCCGGCTTGCTCTCTTGGTTGGTTCTCGTCTAGAACTGTTTCGAGACGGTTTGAGAGTATTTTCGTGAAAACCTTATACAGAATTGGCAGTAGATTAATTGATAGATTAACAGATTCCTATAATCTTACTAAAACACTTGAATAAAAAAAAATATGTGAAAAATGTTCTATTATTGTCTTAGATTATAGAATTATTCTTTATTGTATTGATATGTATATATTTGTACTTATATAAACAAAAATCAAATGTTTAATAATATTATTTTTGCTTGTTACTTATAATATTATTTAGTACTCGCATTTACAGAGATTGCAAACATTTGCAGGGCTGGTCATTTTACGGGACGGTAGGCGTTGTTTTTAAATTTGTGGTGCGGTATTAGAGGCATTTTTATGCGGAAGGGTACATTTGGTGATAGTATATAGATAGATAGGTTAGGTGCTGTTATTTAATTCATTTAGGATATTATTGATCTTTATAGATAAGTACGTAGTACCTACTTTAATTTTAAAAATTTGTGGCCGAGTTGGGGGAGCGGTCGTTTATGAAGAAGTGGGTTCGATCCCTCGGATGTACAAAAATACACGTTGTTTTTTTAAATGCGTCTAATGTGGCTTATTGCGTTTTATTTTAATTAACTACCAAATATGTTGAAATTTTATTATAGTATTAGAGAAAATGTGTGTTCTTATTATTTTTCTTGATTATTATTTAAAATAATATTATGGACAATGTTGATTTGAAACTTTTTGTAAATGGATATTATTGAAAATACGAACGTGTTAATAGCTGCATACTTTAATTTTAAAATAAATATACCTACTTACATAGATGACTGCATTTATTGAATTCGTTTTGGATATGATTGATCATTGCAACTTTATAGATAGGTACTACTACGTAGGTACTTTAACTTTTGCATATCCTGATAATACTGTCATGGTATCCGACTTGGCAGAGAGGTTCCATATAAAAAAGTGGGTTGAATCCCGTGACTGGATAAAAAATACATGTTGTTTTTTAAATGTGTGTTAATCCAACGTATAGACCAAGTAGACCAAGATTGGCTAACAAGTAACAACGGTTCTTCGTAAAAAGTCTGTTAATATAATCTCCATTCTATGGAGCCAATTTATGTTCCGGATTGGAGAAAAAATATTTATTACCTAATATATAAATATTCTGTTCATTAAGAATTCACATAAGTATATATTGTTATAAATATGTAATTTTTAATACACTCCGTTTCATTATAGATTATTTTTGTTATAGTTCGGTACGCAATAATGTTGACGTTTTATTAATTAATATAATATAATTTAATTAATTTTTAGATTTGATCAGAAATGCGATTTTGAAGCTACCTTAACTCCGGATATTAGGTATGTTACAGTGGCACATATTTTTTGTGCACACAATAATAAAAGCACGTGAAAGTTAAAGGACCTACCTACACAATAAACTGACCTTAATTTCTATACAAAATCATTACCATCGCACACGTCTTTTGTCTTTTTTATGAAATGCAGTTTCAGAAGATTCCACCAAAATACAACGTATTTGTAATTGATTTATTTCAAAACACTACATGAATTTTTGGTTTTTCAATTATATTTAGGAAATGTTGGTATATACTGCGTACTTATTATATATAAAAGCCTTTTTATTTCTTACAAACAAAAAAAGTAAATGACAGTGAATTGACTATATCTAATGTACATAACCTATGATTATATCTATTATGTATATTATGCATCCCATAAAAAAGACGAACGTGTCCAGATGTTACTGTATAGATAGATTATTGAATATCTAAACCAGGGTTTCCCAAACTATGTTCCGCGAAATACCAGTGTTCCGCCGAACCTGAATAGGTGTTCCGCGACCATTTTGAAAGGTGTTATACACTGCAACACATTTAAAGATCTTCTACTAAGTAGAAGTAAAATAAGTAACTCTAAAATAAGACCCTACTTCATATTGAAAGGCGAGTGATGATCAATCTCCACTGATGTTTATGACGTCAAGTATCTAGATAGGTCATGGCTCCCACAAGGGAGGGGGGGGGGGCTGACAGGCCTCTAGCCTGGGGGCCTGGGCTTACGGGGGCCTGGCGTGACAGATCGACCAGCCAAGTGAGATAAACACACATCATAAACATGCACTAATAGTAAAAAAATGTTGCTGTTTCACTTCAAGCATACTAACAATTAATAATATTATGTGGTTTTGTCACACTTACAATTTTTTGGTTATTGTCGATATTTGACATGTCCATAATTGTGCATATCAACATAAAAGCGGGTGTATTAAAAATACAAAAAATCGCTAAAAATATCCTTAATTTTACCTCGAACAACTGTAGATTGTCACATTGCCCTTAACCTTAGGATAAGTAGGGGGGCCGCCAAAGATCCTAGCCAGGACCCCGCTTCGGGATGTGGGGGCCATGATCTAGGTACATACGGAGGACCATCTTTTCTCACACCGTGCGCAAGAAAAATATGGGGTATATTGTTTTTAACTGACCGGCTGACAAGTCTTGTCAGTTTAACGACAGTTGCCAAAATTGACAGAACGGTTAGATGCGATTATAAATAACCTACAAAATAAACTAAGTGTTCCCTTAAAAATTCCAGGTTTGCGAAGTGTTCAATTGCAGAAAAAGCTTAGGAAACCCTGATCTAAGCTATGGTGAGTATGTCTTTCAACTTTAACAAGCTTCTATTGTGTGTTGTATGCACAAAACAAAGACCGTTTTTAAATAAGTACCTGATATTCTGAGATAAGGTTGCTTCAAAATATCATTTATAGGCAACATTATTACGAGTAACTAGGTACCTATAACAAAAATACACGTAAACAGAATATTTATATAGTTATTAACATTGTCCCTCCAATGTGGATCATATTGGCTCCACAGAATGGAGATTTTATTAACAGACCTTTTAATGGTTTTAGTTTTCTTGGTATTTCCGGTGAATTAACACAAAATGAAAAAAACAACATGTATTTTTTGTCCAGTCACAGGATTGAACTCATTTTTTGGGCCCCACATCAGTTGAAGTACGGCCTTATGGTGTAGAGAGTCCAAAAGACTTTACTTTCGGCTGTATGGATATTATCCGTGGCTCTATCCGACTGACTTTCTCTTAGGTATGCTTACATACTGTAGCTTAAAATTTAGTAGGGATCTTTATTTAGCTAAATATTTTTTCCGACTTATACGCGGCGTAAATGTGAACTCTGCCAGTATTGGTGGTGTTGGCTTGTGTGTCTCTGATAATTACCTTAGGAATCGAGGGCATCCGTTGTTTGTTTTCCCAAGGTGCAGAACTAACCTGCCATTGGTGATGCCGATTGGGAAGGCAATAACCATGTTTAATGAAATCGCTTCGGATATTGATATTTTCCACTTACGTGAGGATGAATTTAGGTGGACGTTGGTTTATAAATTTTTAAGATAGGGTCTATCGATAGTTCACTCTGAGTGCTTCCATCTACTTTTATTTTTGTTGGTTTATTTTATTTCTTTTTTTATTTTATTACTTATTGTATTATTAAGTCACATTTCTCTGTATTTTTATTTAAAAAATTGTCAACACTTATTTTATGTCATATCGTGAACGCTTTAAATTGGTATTAAATTTGGTATGTTCATTACATGTAAAATAAATAAATTTGATTTGATTTGATTTAATTTGATTTGAATTTTGATTTGATTCATCGTAAAAGGTATGTTAATTTTATCTCCATTCTGTGAAGCCAATGAGTTCCGTATTATAAGTATAAATTTAATATTCTTATTAAGAATTCACACGTTTATTTTTTTTATAAATAATGTATAATGTTTAATACACTCAGTTTTGTTTTAGGTTATTTTTGTTACAGTAACGTAATATTGGCTTTTTTATTAATATTATTTTCTATTATGTAGGTACCTGTGTTAAAACGGACTTTCTTGTGCACACAATATAAGCAAATAGTAAAGTACGTGAAAGTTAAAGAGCCTATCAAAATAAACAATAAACGAATAAACTGACATTCTGTAGAAAACTTTTAACATCTGGAAGATTTCGTCTTGAATGAATATAAATTGTTTAGTGACACACGATTCCACCAAAATAAAACGGATTTTTTTTGTAATTATTAATTCATTTCAAAATACTACATTCATTATTGATTTTTTTGGTTATATTTAGAACATGTTGTTTCACAAAGTAAACTGAATTTATTAATAAATAATTAATACATATAAAAATTGTATGAGTAATAATAAAAAATGGTATATGAATAATTTATAATGAACTGTTTCATTCCTTCTGGGGTAACCTTTTGGACAATGGCCGCCCATATGAGGCACATAGTCTGCCTATCCTCGTGATCCTAATATTTAAAATGAATTAAATCAACAGAATATGAATGAAATTAAATCAACAGAAATGCGGAACGTATTGGTTTCCACAGAATGGAGATTATATTTTACAAAGAAGAGTTGTTACTTGTTAGTCATTCGCCCAACACATTTTGTCTTTGCACTGGATTAACACACATTTAAAAAACTACATGTATTTCTCTACATCCGCGGGATCGAGCCCACTTCTTGAAATATGACCGCTCTACCAACTGCCACCATGGATGTATTATCATCAGAATATGTAAAAATGAAGGCATTACGTACTTATCTATAAAGATCTATAATATCCAAAATTAATTAAATAACAGCATTTATCTTTATAATATGTAAGTACATTTATTTTTTAATTAAAGTAGGTATTACCATATTTGTATTTACAATAATACCTACTTACAATAAGCTCCAAATCAACTAGTCCATTGTCCACACGCAAATTGTATAATATGTAGGAGAAACATTTGATTTGTTTTTATATACTTAGTTAATAGGAAATTTTTCACATAATAAATGTTTTTCATTCAAACATTGAAAATGAATGTGTTTAAACAATTTAAACTATAGTTTTCTATTAATTGCATTTTACAAGAATGAAAATATAAATTTTCTTTATATTTTCATTTCTTGTATAATTTTCTAATTATAAAGATAATTTATTTTTACCTACACTGGTGCTACCCTCTACCTTTCCCTGCATTATGAGTTGGAGGACACGAGTTAAGGAAGGCGTTTTAAAATAATAACAAATAATACAAAGTTCATAGATAAAACGGTGATACTCGGTACTAAAAATGATAAATCTCGGGATTAAAATCAGCATCACATTTTTAATTTCGGTTAACCTATAATATCCGTATCTGAATTTTGAAATAAACACTAACAACCTATTGTTGTGTTTTATTTTAAATACCTACCTAATATAATGTTTTCCTTATTCCCACCAATAAATAGCAGGCACTACATAATAATATTACTTAAATCATCAATTATCTATACTTACATGATACCAATATATTACACAAGGAATTATAAATCTGGATCTATATAAAAGAAGTACTTGTGTCAAAATTTTCTAATATAAGTGTTGAAAAGTTCTTAAAAATGTTCAAAAATTGCCTAATTTTTTAGTCTTGTCCAAATTATTTACTTGTATTAAAAACAACAAAAACATCTATAGTGCATCATTATTGTTAAAATTATCTATTAACAAGTCTGAAAAGCATTAAACAATCGCTTGTACTGGAAACATGATATAGACATAGGTACTTCTTTTACTAAAAGTCCAGAAATATAATATTATTATGTATTTACAATACTGAAGTAAATAATGCTATTTCGGTTAACCTATAATATTCATGAATAAATAAAATACATAAAAATACGGAATAAAACCATCGGAATATAAAGGAAAAACAGAAGAAAATAGGTAGGTAACTACATTATAATTACGATAATATCGTATAATATTTAATTTATGTAGTTAAAGCAATAAAATTATTTAAAACCAATAAAGACTGCGGTGAACTGTTTACGTACCTAATACCGGATACGTAACAAATACCATTTTATCTATAAAATATCTATGACATAATTTTATATATTTTATAGATAGACGAATATTTTTTGACTATTGTTTACTATGGCTTGGATTAGGGAGGGTTTAATTGTATTTTAAAAACTAACAAAATACCAGCGTTTGTTAACATTCTTGATCTGCGACCTAATTTATGGTAATAATTTTGGTTCGCGACCCAAGATAAAATAAATAAAATAGCAAATCAAAAAACTGCGATCTTTACTAACACTGGAACGAAAATGTTTTATTTTTTGTTTCAATGTGTATTTTTAAGTTTATTTGGTTAAACATGCTCATCAAATGACTTCTTTATTTGGAAATACCTATATTTGTGAAAAACATTTTCTACAATGAGCATTAATAAACCTAACTGGTCAAAATTATTAACAGACACCATATCGCATCTGTTTTCCGTATTCACACCACTAAATTTGATCCTAGAATGCAGGATTTAGTTTTAATCAAACAATTGCATAAATCACATAGTGAAAAAATTTAAATATTATTTTTTAGTATATTAATTAGAGTAATAGTAATGTATGTTTAGTTAAAAATATAAGTTTACACAATAAAATATTTTTTATTTGTTTGCCTTGTGTTTTTTAAAAACAAAATATTTACAAAAGAAAGGGTGGTCCGCCAAATATTTTTGATTTCAAAATTGTACCTTTGACGAAAAAGTTTGTGAACCCATGAATTACACATTATGTTGGCATATATGTTCTCTATTTTTTCACGCGTGTTGAAGCGTCAAGTCGCAATTTACTTTTGTGCTACCTCAAAGAAAAATTTACCTATCATTTCAAAAACGTATAAAAGCCAAAGTAGGTAAGTATAATGTGTAGTACTGCCGCAGCATTGTTTAAGCAATCTATCCGATAATTTGTTAAAAAAAATATATCTAGGTATATTGCTTAGTAAATTTACTTTGTCAAAGGTATGCTTGAGACGCTATTCTGGTTTTACCTTGGGACATGTCCCAATGAACTTTAAAATTCCTAAGAAAGCAAAGGACTCATTTTATATTTCCCAATGTCGACGACAATAATATTATCATCGTTGGTCGCAGTGGTATATAGTCACAGTGAAAGTGTTCCCAACTCCAACAATACACCGTGGTTTTCATTCCTTTTATATTTACTAGTAGATCTAGTAAATAAATATTTAATAATAATAATAGAAATTCTGGAATTTTGAGAAATGGAAATGGTCGAATGCTTCTTTGCTATATTTGATATCCGTGGCTTCAGTGTTGATTCATAAAGACGAAGCGCTCGGTTTCTCTGTTTCATTTTTATGACTGATATGGACTTAGAAGACTTCTCAGATGCAGTCAAAAATGAGGAAATAACTAAGGACAGGAAATAAGGACATTCCTCCTACACTCTACAGCGACATTCTGAACTGAGCTAATGTTTTTATTTTATGTCTGGACACCAGAGAAGCATCAGAAGACACATCGTTTAAGTTTTCTTTCTTACGAGTATTAAGTGCACATGAATTTATATCTTCCATGAAGAGATGATACGACTATATTGCAAAACAATAAGTGCAGGTGAAAATTTCTGTAGACCACCTGTTAAGAAATACTTCTATAGATTATAGAGTATAGACCTTTCATTGCAACGACCTGCTAGGCTTGCAGGTCGCTCGGTGTCCTATACGAAAAGTTGTATATTTTAATAAAATAGTGGAATAAATCTAATATCATGAAAGCCATTGACTTGGGCTGTCTAATTATCTTTTGTGGTAGGTAAGTACGTAGTTTGGATGAACTTATGAAGTCTCTACTGGGTCAATTTTTTGCTCAGTTTTCAGTAAAAGTATACAGTTTAATTTTTTCAATGAAGCAAGAGCCCATTTGATTGGGTAAATTACTGAAAAGTATTTCTCAAAATAGTTGGCAAGAATAATGGCACGCATCTAGAAGTGTTTAATAATTCAACATTATTATTATTTTTTATTATTAAAGTTTCTCGTCTATATATATATATATATATATATATATATAAGTATGTCTAAGGGCAGTTAGTGAATCAAACCGTCCACAAATTACCGGAGTTACCTGATCATTTCGACTTATTGGCTCATTTGTCACTTACTTGATCATTGTCAGGTATAGATTTATATGCAGTTGTGACCAGCTCGACGAGCTGGTACCGTAGGTACCTATAACTTAATTTGATAAGGTAAGTGATAATTTCGAAGGCAGTAAATAGGCTCCTATATACTTTTTTATCCCTGAATATAGAACGTGACTTCGTTGATTATTTCCGTTCATTATTAATCGCCTTTAGCTGATCGGAGAGTGCGACGTTGCCACTGCAAGGAAGAGGTGATAGGAAGGTAAGACGGAACGGGAACGGTGCGTGAAATTTTATAATTTCAATGATATGCGAAAATATCCTTTGCATAAACTGCATAAGAAATATTTTTTACCGTAGGTACAGGTGCTGGAGACGGGTCCATTGTTTACACCTGAATGAAGTGACACCATTATCAAGACTATTCAGATAGGCCGTTTGCCTTTGCTTAAATACTATACGTATAGATGAAGACAGAATACATTTTCTTATTCGTTGAAACAATATTATGACTTTGTATACTTATTATTAATTGTAATATTATAAATACTTTGAAAACCCTAAGTGGGTTTTTAATGGATATCAAAATACTTTTAGTATTTTGATACTTTTTTGTTTAGTATTTGGACTAGAAGTCATTTCAAGCAACGTTTCGATTCTGAATTGTTGTCTTTCACGATATTGAGAGTATCCACCGCTCCGTAACTTGCCGCAAGTGTACTATACTATATTATTTTATAGTAATTAAACGTAAAATAACACATATGAATCAAATAAAATTGACTTAGCACGCCGCGTTCGAACACGCGATCTCCGGATTCGTAGCCGAGAATTTTAACCGTTCGTCCACGGAGGTCGTCAAATGAGTTGAATAGCAAAAAAAGTGCGTAATAATTATTGTTTAGACTACATTTTGGTAGATATGTGCTTAACTATAAGCATACTATTAAAGTTGAAATAAATGGCACGACCTACCAGATGTTTTATTTTTTGCTTGCTTGTATTGATCCAATATGAATACATAAATACACTCAATAAATAAACATCTTTGAATTAACCATTTCTTTTATTCAATGAATAATTCACAAGATTTTGAGAATGTAACATTCTATATATTGAACATACATAACTTGAAAACACCTCAGATATATACCCACTAGAAAAAATCATATTTGAAAACAAATACGAAACTCGACGAGATTTGAACCCGTATAACCATTGGTTAATGCATTTAATGCAACTTGGCGCGACATGGAAATTTCGAAAATTATTTCCGACGAAAATAATTACATATATGTAATCAAAATAATACCAATCACTTTACTTACACACACGCATCACTAAAAAGGTATTTTGTTTTTCACTTGAAAAAACAAAAATTGCACTATTGAAAAATGATGTGAAAAATGTTTTGTTTTGGTACCTGTAAACTTGACTGTATTTAGGGTTTTTAAAAAATTTTGGCTCTCATGTTTTTTCAAATATTGTATATTGGTTAAAATAACAAAAAATATAACTATTGATAAATAATATTATAATCTCTTGTTTTTTAATGATTTGGGTTCTGTAGGTAGATACATAAGCTAGATAACATTAAGATCTTCGTTGTTTTTTAGGTTTGCCTTTATCAACAAAATAATAGTACAAAACAGGCATAATCTTCACTGTCTGGAAAGCCCACGAAAATACTCTTGGTATTCCTCTGGTATGTATTTAGCGTTGTCACTAAATCACGATATTTTAATTTAGAAATATGATTTCTTTGGATTCTTAATTATTATAGGTATATCTGGAATAATAACAGGAATTCTTTCTATATTTCGTCGTTAACGAACTACCATAAAATCATTTTCTTCAAATGATGTTTATATAAAAAGAGTCTCTCAAAATCATCTCTTCAAACGTGAAACCACGCCATATTGTATATGTATGGGAACTATTTTACCACACAATGTTTTTTTGTAATATAAATTGAATGGTGCGTTGGTTTATCATATTTAGATGCGAATGATTTAAAAACCTGAAACGTCATTGATACAATGAATTTCCGCATTCTTTGACAAAATTACACCAGTCATTGAATGTGAAAATTCTCATCGTAGACAGTTTTTTTTTGCTTTATTATGCTTTGGCCATGGTCCCCACATCCCGAACCGGGGCCCCATGCCAGGATGTTTGGCGTGCCCCTTTACCTATCACTGAGGTTAAGGGCAGTATGATGTTCTACAGTAGTATTCCCCATATTATCCCCAAATGATATTCCGTAGAATCCCTGGGTTTGGCGAGGTAAAATGAATGGTATTCTGTGTATTTTTTGTAATTTTCAAATAAATCCACTTGAATTATTGAGTTGTTGGCTTATTATGAACCATTGATCGCGACCCCCTTTCATGGTAACATAGTAACATGCGAACCTTCTACATATTGGATAAATAGCCATTTATATTAGTCAGGAAACACACTACAGATAATTATAAAATAAAATTCCAAATGTGAATTATCATCAAATTTAGATAATTTATTATATCACATAAAATTGCATCACATACATACAAATATTATAAAATCTTGGGTCAAGTTGACGCTAAGGTACAGATTTGGATTTCGCGTTATACACATTTTTATTTATCTAAAAAATCAAAAAAATGAATTATTCGAAATCATTTGAATTTGTGCTGCACAAGAGAAAAACCAATAACCATAGGGTGAAAAACATAACCATAAAATAAAAATTAATAATAAGATGGTATCATTTCACAAATTCAAATTGTATTGTTATTTTATTAATATGTACCTTTTAGGTGGAGAATTTATATTAATAAGTTATAAAATAGTTGGGGTGCATCGAAAAGATTAACAGTAGGCATAATAACATAATGATTTAAAAAACGCCATATATAAAATTTAATACAGTTCTAAAATCTAAAAAGTTTTTATGAATAAACACGGCATAAAATGAGAATCTCGTAAAATGAGTAATTTTTCAATTATTAGTAAACAAAAAAAGGTAGCCATTGTTTAGTGGGAAAAAAAATAAGCCCAAGCAGTACAGTGCTCATAATGCTATGTATTGTTTTTACATGCACTTCACAAGATAATTTTATTCATACAAAATATTATTTGGTAGTATGGGTGCCACTGGCACTGGAGACATATTTATAATTGCCGAAATACTAATTAGAATTATTACAGTTCACACCTTCATCTGTCTTCTCCAATAGTATGTACATATCCCTGGTGTGGACGAATTATTTTTTTGCATGTACCTACTTACCTTAATAATTAAGGTACACCACACCGTACACCACGCATGTAAATCATTCATTTAGGTACAATACCTATCGTCTTAATCATTTCTAAAAACTTTTATTCATGATTTTATCAAGATACCGACTAAACAGATATTTTTCTTATCGATAGTCAAATTTCATTTTTCAAAGCAACAAACTCATTCCAAAATAATATATCAACTTGATTTTTTTTGTAATTGTCAAAATACTTATAATGTTAGTACACAAATTTTAAATTTATTTATTTTTCTAATATTATTATCTTGTAATTTACATTCAAATATAAAATGGTCTTAAAAACTCTCATCATAACAATACAACAGCTGTAAACATTAGTTGAACAAAGCTAGCTCTCAGTTCTGTGTATTCTGAATTCAAGATAATTTGGCAACGTTGCATGAACGAACAAGTGTGTTGATCAAAATGATCAATGTAGAGACATTAAAAATAGATGATATTTTTTTGGGTATAAAGATAATATTTATAGTTAAGTGATAGCTGACCATGTTTTAAATATAACGAAAAAGACAGAAAGTTGCTACCTCATCCATGTCATTATATATGACATGTGAAATAGTGATCGACGAAGGTCGTCTATTCACACATGAGCCGCTAAATGTGGTCGGATATAAATATATATATATATATATATATATATGTATGTATATCAAGTACGTTAATAAGAAATTTCTTCTCAAATTATTGTGTTCTAAATATAAATATTTTTAATTGTTTATGTCGGCCGTTAAAAAATAAAAACGAACGATACAAGTTTCAGACCATATCAAACAAAATGGTTTGATAAATATGGTGTGACTGAAAAGAATAACACGAATGCGTGTGTGATTTGCCATGTAAACAATTTTATCAAAATTAAGGACCTCATTCGTCAGATTAAATGAATATTCTTAAATAAATCAATTGGTATCCAATTGGATAGTAACCAAGTTTAGTAAAGCGACTTTAATGATAAATATGCGTTTATTTATTTTATTCGACACAACTATTTTAAACAATCGGTAAATGAAATGTGGTACTTAAATAATACATTTTTCCTTTATCGACAAATACTATTATTAAGAATATCTTTATGTTTTTTAGTATTCGGAGGGGTACAAATAAATGTTCTTTAATAAAAATAGGTTGCCTGCGGCGCTATTTTATATTATGGATATATTTTTAAATAGTGTTACTTAGTGACCCACGAGCTAGAACTAAAAAAAAATAATGAACAAAATTTGACCCACTTCTCAAAAAAGTTCGCCATCCCTGATCTATATGATTACACGTAGGCACACATTTTCAGTCATGCGCTGTGTATTTAATTTTATTGTTTATCTCTTTCTAATAATATTTTTATGACTTTATAATGAATTTTTTTTACTTAAATATTATATTGTGAACGTTCTCAATATTTCAAATAAAAAATATTTTTCAGCGCTGATGTTTTGAAACTTACACGACATCAAAGTATGTATGACCAAAACTTTCCGGAGTTGGACCACGTGACTTTATCATACCTTGCTTCCAATATAAAAGAAGAAGACATATTATTGCAATTTTCTTTAATTATTATTAATAAATATTAACATTGGGCAACAATGACCCATACAAAAATATTTCAAGTACACGGAATTCATTTATCTACCAAAATGTTTTAATTTATCTGTGAATTTTTCTGACAGCTGGAATGGTTCTTTATCTAAAAATTTAACTTTTACTTAAGAAATACTAACGAAATCCTTATAGTCTGTCGTGTGTTCGGAGGCTCTTGTGGTGCAGTGTGTAAGGCGCTGGCCTTCCATCCGGGAGCTCTGGGTTCGATTCCCAGGGAGGTGAAAGAATATTTACATAATCTAATATGTAAATTCCTCAAGCCTGGGAGTTTTAATTTAACAGTAATTGGGCTTTACGGCCTGTTGTGGTGTTTAAAAAAAATGATATACCTACCTCGTAAATTATCATTAATTTAAGGGCGAAGAAGCTTTATAGTTAAGGTGGTGTAGGCATATTGAACGTTCTAAGTGACGTGTCAATGTATTGTAACGAAGAGGTTTCCGGAGTATATAAATGTATTTAAAGGTGTTATTAAAATATAAAAAAGTGGCATTTGCCAATCAATACTCATAAGAAATTATTTTGTTAGGTATCTAAGAAATTTAAGGCATTTTTAAATTTTGTCAATAACGTTGTTATAGGTGATGGATCATCCTCGTCATGTGTATTCTACATATATAATGCATTATAATAATATAATATAATGCATTCTTAAAAATTGACGAAAGACTTTAGTCTAGCGGTATCAGTGACCATGATTTTCTTCCAATAGATGGTAGGTGCTATAGGTACCTACTAACCGGGAGACCGATACTGTTTGGTAATTCGGTATTTATTTTGCGGTTCCGATAAGTCGGCGCGACGCCACAATATGCCGAACATCCCGAAAGACCATGGATTTACTGCATAAACCGACAGACGTCATAACTGACATCAGTCTAGTTTTTGTTCAGTAGTTGTAACTGAGTTTGTTAACTAAGTTACGTTTGAGTAACTGATTTAAAAAAAAATTAGTCAAATACGACCAGGTGGCAGTAAAAAATGAAATGATTTTTTCATTATTTTTACGGAAATAACCAGTGATTAGTAAATTAATTTAACGACTATGGATATTTAATCTACTTATATCGATAATAATCCCAATATTTATTTTAGTCCATGGTGTTGGCTTACAGATTAATGTAGTACCTAGATAATAAATAATTTAATCCAATTTCCAATCTGCAACCATTTCAAAATATTGCTTAGGTACCTACCCTACCCCAATGATTTACTCAAATGGCCAAAGACTGGTGAAGATGAACGTTAGTGAGCATCGGAATAATATTAAATAGTAAAAATCATACGTACGTAATCCACGCACGATTTATCATCGCTGCATACCCAATATATTCTTGTAAGTGATATTTTGACACATTATAATTTTATGACAATCGAAAAAAACTGTTTTAAAAAATATTTCACTTGTTATTAAAATCTATTTTATTAAAAAACTAACACAACAACATAAAATCAACTCAATTTACTGGTGTTTCGGCACATACAAGCTATTATGTGCATATAAGATAATAGCTTATAATCTAGAGTCCAGTGAATCCCAGTGTGCGATGTTGCCCCCTGGGGTGCTAGTAGATAATTCGTATATATTATATTCGCACTTGAAGGCACTCCCTGGCACACATACTGACTTCAATCAACAATTTGATGATTTTTTTAAAACCCGATTGGGTTTTGGACTCCTTTTCATTTATAAACACAGAATAATCTCGAAAATTACAAGATGAACTTAGGATATAAGTAGCAACAAATGAGGAATTGAAATTGAAATTCAAAGACGGCAGATTTATCCTGGATTATGGGGTACAAAGGTACAAAAGTTTTAGGTAAGTACTTACTTGTTATTTTGATTTATATTGTAATATTTTAGGGGTCTACTATTTTAGTTTGATAAATATTTATTTTTGCGTAAATATAATAAAAAGATTTTTGTAACTATGTATTGGAAGACCGTTTTGTTGGAAACTTGTTGGTGCAGAAATAAAATCCCTGCTGATAGGAGGTATTAAAATAGTATAGCTAATCAGCGCTCCCAGAATGTTTTATTTAGCACTACACCATTGGTTATACCGTGGTATAAAATCTCTCATTTTGAAAACTTTGATGCCGCCAACTTTTCACGTCTCGCATCAAAAAAAGGATTTTATAGGAGTCTATAATTATCGAAATTCACAGTTAGCGTATTTAAAAATAAAACAACTGTGAAAATAATTTTTATTATAGATACAGAAATGATATGAATTTTTTTTTGAAATGATTTCTAATGAAAAGATGTAAGTTTAACACGCACACATTGAAATTATTTTTCATTCATGAACATCAATAGAAACCTACACAAAACTGAATAAATTGGAAAGTTTTTTCATATTGTAATATCGGCTTTTTATCAGAAATCTATCTACAAACCCATCGAATTATCTCTAAGGATTCAAATACGAATTGGCAATAATGTTTACGGATGCTATTGGAGATTTGACGACTTTAATATTAAGAGCATACATAAGTGAAACGGCAAATAATTTTCAATAGTAGGTGGAACGAAATTTTGCAGTCGTCGCCAATCGTAGACTGACGGTCATGGTGTGAGCACGTCAATTTGTTTTGTGATGACGTCGGAGGAATATATTTTTCTTCTTCTTCTTTCTCTTCTTCTTGGTCGTGCACTCATGGCTGAGGGTCGTGACCACATTTAAATTTCGCCATCCTTTGAGCGACCAAGACTGTCCATCCTTCTCGATCTTCCGGTTCTCTCAGGGCAGAATGGATGGTGCCCCCCCAGTCAGCTCTTTTACTTGGTCGCTCCATCGCGCAAACGCTCTTCCTCTGCTTCGCCTTACCTGGAGGCTACCCAAAACTACCAGTCTCTCCAGGTTGTCCGGTCCGCGCCTGACAATATGTCCAAAAAACTGTAGAATTCTTCTCAGACATATTATCGTCGAGAGCCGTTCCATTATCTTCAGTCTCTGGATGATTGACTGGTTCGTCCTGTGCTCCGTCCAAGAAATGCGAAGCATTTGGCACCAACACCACATCTCAAAGGCATCAATTGCCTTCCGTTCTCTTGCCTTCAGGGTCCACGACTCGACTCCGTATAGAAATATCGAGAACACTAATGTTTGCACAAGCATCATTTTTTTGGCAATCGAAATTTCCCGATCCTTCCATATTATAGTGGTTAGACGTGTCATCGCATTTTTTGCAATCTGTGTGCGCCTTCTTATTTCCGCTTTGCATCCGCCCTTTCCACTGATGGTCGATCCAAGATATACAAACTCGTCGATTGTTTCGAGGTTTTGGAGTGTACTTGGTGTTGGTAGAAGGTTGGCCCGATCAACAACCGTTGACTTGGTCTTATTCCTATTAATAAGGAGGCCGTACTTGCGACTCTCTTCCTCTACCTGGTGTAGCAGCTCTGTGAGTTCTTTTTCATCAGCAGCGATTAGTGTAGTATCATCTGCGAATCTTAAGTTGTTTATTTTCTGGCCACCAATTGTTATTCCGCTTGCCAATGATCTAGAGCTCTTTGCATTATATGCTCTCCATATATATTGAATAGCTGGGGAGATAAAACACATGCCTGACGAACTCCCTTCTCGGTTAGGAAACTCTCAGAAAACGCACTATTCACTCTTACCTTTGTGTGGCTATTGTTATATAAGTTTTTGATGAGACAGGTAAGGTGTGGTGGAACTCCCATTTCCAGAAGTACCTTCCACATACAGTTCCATCTTACGCAGTCGAATGCCTTCTGATAGTAAATAAAGCATAACATCATAGGGGTATTAAACTCTCTGCATTTTTCAATTAGTTGTCTGATGTTTAGAATTTGCTCTCGAGTTCCCTTGCCCATAGCAAAACCTGCTTGTTCCTTAGGTATTTGTCGGTCGATGAAATGCTTTAGACGTCTGCTGATTATATGTAAGGCGTGTATTTTTGAAGTAAGTATTAATAGACAATTTTGAAAAGTTTTTAAATTTCAAGTGTCAGAATTTTTAATCATTGGTAAGTATTTATTTCGAAGTGTCAGAATAAGGACGCCAGTTTTAATGTGAAGGGTAAAATAATATTTAAGCAAGTAATAATATTACAATATCGGTTGTAAAACTAAATAATCATTATTTAAATTACGCGTGTCAGTAGATAAAACATATATTCATTATAATTATGATAATTTGACAAGTAAACAATTTTATATGGGACGCATAGCAATTTAAGGTTACCATCCTTGCACGTAAAGGATGTATGTCTATGCTCGCACGCCAAATTCATGAATATTCGGAACAAATAACCATTATTTTGATTATTAAAAGAACACCAACTAAGAAGTAGTCGAAGTGCTGCAAAAAGAGCTATAATTATATTAGCGCATCACACATAGAGGACAGAAGATAACCTCAATTCTGATAACTTTAAATCCAAAATATAATAATTTAGTGATGTTTGACGGTTTATAAATATTATGAAAATTAAAAATATACCTATTAAACTATTATTATCTAATTGAAATAACCTGTTTTATAAACTAATTCTATTATGAATAATTTGTCTTCAGTTGAAATTACGTGCAAAATAACTAAGTAGGTAGGTAGTAGCTTAAAGTTAATTGATAGTTAATGGACTATTTCAACCTATATCAATATACTTACTTAAATATTTTTAAAGAAAGTGATATAGAAAAAAATACCTCACTTTAAGGTTAAATTTGATTAAAATGTTATATTAATATTATTCATTCAACCAAATTTTTCATACCTTTTGAATAAGATTAAAATAGGTAAGTACTTAATATGATTGATCAAACTAAATCGATAATCGAATGAGTTAATGTGATATTAGTATTAATTCAAAAAAAAAAATAACCACTTTCTGGTTTGTATGTCGATTATACAATAATTTTATTACTAAAAATCTTTTAGGTAACGAACCTATTTATTGTCGAGACAATGGAGACATACCTATTACCTATTCCATCAAAATTATGGAAATCGATAAATTATACTAAATAATTTTATTTACAAAATACAAGGAATGTTCATTGATCGACAATGGCTAGGCATTTTTTGCTGTGGGGAAATATTGATATATTTTTATAAAATTTACAATAACCTGGTCACACCGCTCACCGTTGACATGTTTACAAGACAAGTGTCCCTTCAAGTTGCCGTGTATTTTTTTTTGTAAACAACTGAAGTCTGCCGTATTCTTTACTCTTATGTCAAAAATAAGCCTATAATAAACACATCTGGTGTACCTACCTACCTGTTTTCTAATTTTTTTTAAATGTTGAGAAATATAATATAATACACACTTACTAGGCATACAACATAATTCTATAATGAAGCATGTATTTTCAATAGTCTTTAACCCAGCGTAGATACCTACTGAAAACAGTTTCTAATAAACATTAATAATTGATTACAAACTAATTTTGTTGTACCCAGAACATAGAACCAACAGTTACAGCTGATGGCTAGAACGATTTTTTTAAGAAACCTGCTCAGAAGATCCATATTGAATTGCGGAGCCACTTTTTTAGATACATTCATTATAATATACTTAAAGAAAAAATACTATTCTAGATTTTTAGTGCTGAGAAGTCAATTGTCATCTGTCAAGGTACTACATAATCGTAGACGATTATGGTTTTAGTCTATGATACAACACCAACTCGAATATTAGTCTATACTCTATGGTATAACCCTGGTTGGAATGACAGAGAAGAATACTATCTTATTAAATTAAAAAAACGGCCAATTAAATTATTTCTGCCCAAATTTTAATCTATTCTGACACACAAATATTTATACTTAACATTAAACATTTTAATAATTCCCTGTGCTTATTTAATACTTTCTCATAAATTATTTGAATACTTACCATTGAGCATTTTTTACTTCCTACTGATTTTAAATTATTCCCAAAAATTAATAAAATACATTTATTAAGATACTTCCTATTTTTGAATATTTATACTTACCGAATAATTAGAAGCCTATATGTAATAAGATCTTGCTTGCATGTGGAATAAGTGAGATTGTTCGATAGTTTTCACATTTAGGTGAGGAACCTTTTTTTGTGCAGGGGGATCAAGATTGACTCTGTCCAGTCCTTGGGCCATACACCACTTTTCCAGATCATGTTGCATAATTGATGGATATATTCTTAAATCGTGTAAAGATGACTAAAAAACGTTCCGCATGTACTTGTAAAAGAAAACATGTCAATGAATATACTATTATTATTACGAATATAATAATAAACATAATATAAAAATGACGCATGTTGAATTTTTATGAAAAAATATATTTCGTTCGCCTCGCGTCATTTTCACAATCCGCGCATCGTCTAGTCACGATCTTTTTAGTTAGACCATGTCTCAGCTGAAGTATAGCCTTAAGGGCGGACGTGCTCAGCGTGGGTCAAAATGGGGCTTTTATTCTATTTTCAAAGCATGATCCTGGACATTCCTTAAACGTTGTAGATAATGTATTTTTATAATTTTGAAGCCTTATTATCCTTTATATTATTTTTTTTAAACGGTACATATTTTAACACGCGCGTTAACATCATTTTACTCCCTATTTCAATTATAGTTTGTCAATTTATGGCAACGGCCGTATGTTGTAGCTTAACCACTAGGGAATGCCAATGGAAATGGCGTATTTCAAAAAAACACTACCTTATTCTTAGGTCATCATCATTATTCGTAGGATGTTTATCACACTTGAATGGTCATAAACATAACCTATAATTAGTATCTTTAGAATTATCTTCAAATGTGTTAATCTTGCTCATTTTTTGAATAATAAAATGCCTAATTCTTGTCAATTTTGGGATCACAGAGATTATCAATATAATTTTTTATCATAAATATTTCACTATAATAATTGTAATGGTTTTATAAATGCGTTTAAAAATTAATAAATGTAAAAAATTTTAACACCACTGTACATCCATGTACTGAAATATGACTATATTCTAAAGCATTAGAGCGAGAGGTTTAAAAGAATACTATTTTATGCAATAAAAATAGTTTATGCAGTCATCAAATGTTTAAAATAAATATAAAAGATAATAAGGCTTCAAAATTATATAAATAGATTATATACAACGTTTAAGGAATGTCCAGGATCATGCTTTGAAAATAGAATAAAAGCTCCATTTTGACCTACGCTGAGCATGTCCCCCCATTCGCAACCTAGGTAGGTAGGTATCTAAATGTGCCAATTATTACATTTATTTTTGAAATGCTGAACTTTATTATATTTTTTTTATTTAATTTGTTTCATTAGATACTTTTAGATATAAGTACTTATTATGTTTATCGACTAATAAACTTGTGCAGCCTTTTTCCAACACCTTTACCCAAAGAATTCACCTTTAATGAAAGCCACTGTATACCTATCATTTATGTAAATCATTAAATTATTCTCATTACTATGGTAGGTAACGCTTTAGTCATGATGCGTTGGTGTAAGAAACATTGCTTTTTTATGAGGAACACCCAAGTCTGTTTGATGAAGACTGATATTTAATCGAAATCTAACCCACCTAAAATATTTTGCAGGAAAACAACACAAAATGTCATTATCGCTTACAACTATAATATAGTAATATAAATGGGTTTGTCAGAGTATACTAATTCCAAATAAATAATATGACTTTCACGGTAACATTGAAATGAGAATCAAACGCTTTATCGGTTTAATACACGGTTGCCTCCAGTTGCCACATCGGTTATCTCCAAACTTTGCCTTTCTAACAATTGGAGTATGTTTTAATTAAATTTAATTTCGCCATTCTCTTTAATTTGTTCGCAGAAAAAAAAATATTTGTCATCTAAATCTTTCCTGGTGGTTTTTTGTGACTATTTCGCAATATATATTTGTGGAGGTAACCGACTTTGAAACCAATAGCCACATATTTTGTAACTTCACAGTGAAACCAAAACTTTCACTGAATACCCAATTACCTAATGCTTCTGCACGGATATTAATTTGTTGTAACCAATTTCCAACTAAATGAATTGGAATGGTTTTTTTATTACAACCCTAAGGAAACGGTAAATACTACTATTTATAATAATCTCGTCCTAATAGTCATCAAATTTACAGCGTAGCTAATAGCTACGTAGTACGTACCTACTGAGTATTATACAATGTTGTTGATATTATTCCCAATTAGCAATGCGCGCGCAGATGTGCATTTAATTGAAAGCATCGTTATGCGCGCCTCACAAGTCTGTGTTGACATTTTGGATGGTATTTTGTGGACTACGCGCATCAGGAAACTAATTAAAAAATCAAGTTGTATAAGAACATCTTAATATTTGTTAACCTGCGTCAATATACGAAAACAATTCGAGGGCTTAGTGTCAAACAGCACTATCTACAAAAGTGCAACTTTACAGGAGAGCCAAAAAACGTTATTTTAGATTCTTGTAACTTAACAAGGGAAATGTTTATTTAAAACCTAATGTTAATATTTTATAATTTATTGTGTATTGTACATTTATCTTGCTTATGATGATGTTAAAATGTATAGGGATAGTTTAAAAAAAATATGAAAACAAGGGTAACTTATGTAGTTAGCGTTAAACTTTACTGACGATTTAATAAGAAATTAGAAAAGATTGACATACCGTTGTTTGACTATCATGTAGCCGTAAATGTAAAATAACGTTATCTCAAAAAAAAAAAAAAAACACTTTTTTGTAGATAACGTTGTCTGACTTTAAGCACTCGAATTATTTTGATACAATAACAAGTTTGAATACTAGTAAGTACTTAAGATGAATCTTGGACCGGCCTAGGTAGAAAAAACCACGTACTTAGGTAGGTACATATTATTTTTAAGGTGTTAATTGACTTAGTGGATAGAATGATGATAGGTATATGTAATATTTACAATATATTATTATTTTTTAGTAAACTATTTCTTTTATTCAACGAATAATTCACATAAGACATATTATTAGGTCCCCTATTTTTCTTTCTAAAAAAAGATTTTATTTTGCATGTTCATTATCATTTAATTAAAGATAAGTATATTTTTTTAAATGTGACAAAATTATTTATCGTTAGAGAGATTTTACAATGTATACTAACACCTCGGGTATCATGGATATTATAATTTATTTGCTTGACGGATCGAATTGAAAAGCCATACATTAGGTAGGTACTAATTTCTAAGCAATTTCATATGATCTAACCCTAACCAAATTGTTCCAGTCGCGCGTATCCTGGCTGGAACGACGACGTATTACAGCTCGTGTATATAGTGGTATAGTGTTAGGCACCTATAAATTGTCGATGCCTATATTTGTCATCTCGTGGGTACAAGTTACTTATCAGGATAATATCAAAAATGCCGTCACATTTTGTAATGGATTTCAAGTTAGTAGTACAGATGAGAAAACATAGTGAAATGATTTTTATGCAAAGACAATGTTCATACTTTTACATACGAGGCTTTGCAAACCACAATGACCTGGGGTCTTACTAACAAACTTACATGTGCCCCGAATATAACAAATCTATCCTTTTGCAGCCAACGTCAGTTCAAGGTCGCCCACCATCCACCCTCTACCATTAAAAGAAGAAAATAAATCCTTATTATTAAACAGCAAATTGTAAGAAATAGCTCAACACTAATTACATTTATTTAACGACTTATAATTGTAACTTTGGACTAAAATGACTGATTAAACTAAGTAAATAATTAAAATAAGTAATGATTTGTTATTACACGGGAGCAATAAATTTATTTAAAACACGACTATTTACGCCGAAGTCTAACTACCAAATAATTAATTAATACAGTTTAAAATTTTCAATTATCAAAAAATGTCTAAACTTGCAAGCTTCGTATTTTTCCGCTAGGTGCCTCTGGTGGATAGAGGAATCGCCTTAATGCTTCTCTCAAAATGAGGTGCCTTCTTAAATTTTGAGACAACAACATAGACTTCAAACCAGGGATACGCCAAGGATGGCTACCGATCGTATGCCATCCGAAAATTAGTCACCTTTCTTATTAAAATAAAAAAATAAAATAAACGAACAATACTATTTGATTATAATAATATAAAATAAAATATTAATATGATATTATAACAAAAAAATATGTCATATTTATATATTAAATAATTATTAGGTACAATATTCTGAACCTATTAGCGATTTGAAATAAGTTAATTGAGCACAATATTTTAACATATACATTTAATTAAGTACTTATACTAAGTACTTTCTCATTAATTACAGTTCGTTTTGACACCCTGTCGTAAAAATATATATATATATATTTGCAAAAACGCTTTATTTATTATAGTAAATGACACTGACAAATCCTATCGAGACATTGAAAGAGTACTTTTCGGTGATTCTGCATATTAATGTATCCTCAGTCATGATGAGTTCCAGACGAAAAATAAGAAGAAGTGATATTCTATTTACATTTAAGAGTATTTTTTTCCGTTTCTGGGGGGGAGGTCCTGATACGAAACTCCCTCCCTCTTGTGTGCGCGCTTGTAGTATGTTTATACTTACTGCCGTATTCATATACATTTGAACCGCGTTCAACGTAGTAAGCCGTTTATCGGCCGATTAAGGAAACTATAAAAAATGCATACGTCACGAGATGCGCACAGGAATGCGCACCAAACTTAAAATGGCGGCGATCTGCGCGAGCTGTCAGTGTCACTTTAATACACAATGACTTCATCACAACAAGCGTTTAGTAGGAGGCTTGAAACCTTCGTAGGTTTTATAAATTATTGCAAAATGTGTGTGAAACAGAAAGGAGGAGACGCTTGCGGCTGCAAAAAAGATACATCAGAGATATGGACATTTGTTATTCCTTGGCTTCGCCTATTGAATTCGACTGTTATCCTAGCCCAGGCGGCACGTTTTTGCGCGTTGCTGAACGCATTTGTTATCCGCGAATTTATTATCAATGTTTCCCTATCGGCACAGCTAACTAATAGTTCATTTTCATCTTGCGTGAAGTTAACTGCCCGTCGTCGTTGTGCCACAATAGGATTCATGATGATGCTAAAAAATGAAAATGAAAATGATGCTAAGCTTGTAAAAATGATCGAGATCGTGGGTCAGTGGAGGTGTTTGTAAATATTGACAATGATCCGTGAAGCTGTATTGCCATATTATGGAAATATTTACTGGGTATACTTTGATCATTTCGTGCATTATGGAGTATAAAATAAATATGATTTTATAACAAATAAATTATTTAAAGTTCATGATAATTATTTATTTATAATTATTAAATTTATATGGTACCGTTTGCACATTTTTACAACAATTCAAAATTTCAAAATTTTAAATTAATTTTCGGGAAATTTAAATTTAAAATTAGGTAACATTACCCATGGCATGACTCGTATTACGTCGGCGACGTGACGTCACTATTCGTCAGATACATTTAGGTTTACGCATGCAAATTTGCAGTAAATAGCTTGAATGCAGTTTGCTGTTATATGCATACGCCTGTTAGACTAGAAGTGTTGCAATGTGGCAATTTAGATCTAAAATAGAGCTGTGGTACTGCGCTCATTTTTTGACATTAATGATCACCATAGTCCGGCAAATCATCACGAATAGAGTCACGTATTTATTTTTTATCGTAGGGGCCTTAAAATCAAACAGTGCCTCAGGCCTCCAACCCCTTAAACATGCCACTAGCACTCCTCACTAATAAATACTACTCATTGACCCATGACATTGATACATGAGAAATGGGACCAGTCTCACGAAATAATGATCAGACTTGAGATTTCAAAGAAGGCTTCTTCCGAAATGACTTCTTACCAATCAAGCTGCTAACCTAGCCGATAATACTGCGCTTAATTTGGTGTTATGTTTTCCTAAATAATATTGAATTTCACGTAGATAACTATTTCTTTTATTCAACGAATAATTCACAAGATTTAAGAATGTACCATCCTAATTATTGAATAATATAACATAATTCTGAAAACACACATCAGAAAATATAGCCAATAGAAAAAATGTTTTTCGAAAAAAGTAAAATACCCGGCAGGATCGAACCTGCGTCTCTTGGGTATCGCGACATGTGCATAACCACTATGTTCCGACTGCCATGCTTCGGTAGGCGATTGATTGTTTTCAGAATTATGCATATACTAATATTGGTTGAGAAAAGACACTGATTACTAAAATTTATGTAACTTATTTATTATTCATTCATTAATTCAAATATTTTTTTTTTAAATATTTATAGGTACCGATTATTTTTTTTTAATCTGTTTATATTTCAAGGTAACTTGGTTTGTCAGTGAAATGAAGAAAACATGACAAATATAATAAATTTTGAGGTTTTTGCCCTTTTTTATACAAAATGAGATAGATGTCCATGATAAAAGAAAGATAAAATAAAATTCCTTTAACCTCATCTACCTAGATCAGCGATTTCCAAACTGGAGGTGCCAAAAGTTTAACATAAATGTAACCACAGGTATGCAGTTTGCAAGTCCATAGTTTATCAAATGGCTGCTACTTAGAACTTCATAAAAAACAGTCCTATAAAACAAGAAATGAAAATATAATTAAAATTAAATTCTACAGGTTTTAAACCTGTAGAATTCAATATTAATTATATTTTCATTTCTTGTAATAGGAATTCTACCAAGTAAATGCTAACTCAATTAATAGTCCTATAAAAGTTTGGTTGTTTGCAAACTTGTCTGAAGATATGGAGGGAGACTAATTTTATTATACCTCACTTATATACTATTGTGAATGATATAAAAAGTTCAAATCATATCGAACAGGTACATTTGTTTAGGAATGTAAATTAAGTAAAAAAAAAAAAGTTCGTCATTTTTCTACGTCTTTTAAATGAGTTTACGCCAGATATATTGAAGCAAACAAAATTTTATTTACTTAACACTTGGGTAGTAATAATGCACTTTTCACATTATTTATTTATAAGATCTCGATTTTACAAAGTTCGCGTGGATATAGAATCCATTTGTCAATAAACCAGATGATGAATTTGGATTGACTACTATTGAAATGGAAAAATTGATAAAATGATTATCATGCGATAATTCATTGAAAAAAACCGTAGTTCAATTTTAGTTGACTCGAAGTAAAGAATAATAGTATAATACTTTGTCAAGAAAAGCAATTCAAGTACTGCTATCATTCGTAACATCATATTTATGCGAAACGGGATTTTCTGCATTAGCTGCAATGAAATTCAAATATCGAACCCGTTTAGTAGAAAAGAGCACTTTGTGCTAATTAACAGGCATATCCATCGCATGACAAACAAATTAATTTAAATATGAATATGAAAACGTTGTTTTTTTAATGAAGTTTTTTCATTGTGCTGTGTATTAAGTACCTACCTAGTAAATTTTGACAATTTTTAAATATGTCTGTATTACTTAATGAAAAAAGGGTTCGGGGAGGAAGGCGTAGTAACATAAAGGTTTAAAACCACTGCCTCGTGGGTAAGCACAGAGAGACAATTACATCTATTTTTTTAAATACTTAAATAATATTAACAAATCAATTTAATTTATAATGGAAGTAGGGAACAATAAAATTAGCTTCTTGCGCATATATTCTACACACAATACTGCCATCAGCTCTATCGGCGGCACTCGAGGGTAGTTTATGATATTTTTGTATTGGGGTATTATAATTATTACAATAAGTTAGCCATCTAAGCAGTCAAAAGTGTATATCTCGCTCCAAAAGTTACCACAGCCAAGAGAGGTGCAGACGCTGTTAAAACATAGCAGTGATTGTAACAATCACAACTAACTTATTGTAAAATTTATAATACCTCAATACAATAATATAAAAAAATACTTTCGATAGCCGCTGATAGCGGCCGATAGCATTCTTGTGTACAGAATAGAATATGCGATGGGTTTAACAATTAATGTCAAAAACAATAAACATACTTTCAGCATTTATAGAAAGGATGCGTTCAGTGATAATTCTATTAACAACTTATGCATAATGCTTATTGCATCGTATATGTTTAAATGGTTTCTATGTCTGAAAATAGTTTTTCCTTGGAATTATAAAGTATCAAGCAGATTGCTTATAGTAATGGTCATAACCTAGGGCCGACAGGTTATATAAAAGTATGGTGAAAAAGTATGGTGAGGCGGGCTGGTAATCAAGTTGCGGCAAAATTTCCACGTCAACATTATATTATATGGGTACGTTATAATGACCAAAATAAATCCTCCGTGATGCCCTGATTTTTTTTCTCGCGTCGCTAATTTTCGTAAGTTGTCGGCTATTGTTGGCCTGCTTCATTCAGTTGTACGAGAAAGCCGATTATTTGCCCCTTTTTTTATTTAATACCTCTATGGTTATAACGCATGTTTATTGATCGTATTTTGGCCAATGAATCCAAAAAAATGCATTGTTGAATGTGAGTTTTAGCCTGGTAATTGAAGAACTCAGGGTTACAAAACATTGGGTAAAATTAAATTATCTGAGAAGAGTATCGGAGAATATTATAAAAAGTATAAATAAAATTCTTTTTAATGTAAATTTTTATAACACACACACAATTTGAATAAATTACTTGTTATGTCATACCTACTATGGATAAATTAGATATACTAAGCCAAAATGGTATTTAAATTTTATTAACTTGTGAAGCCAAATATATTGAACAAATAGGTCGATTTTTTAATATTCGTATCAATGAACAATTAGCTTGTACAAAAAATGGCAACGATTCTCCTTTTTTGGCAACCATTCATTTAAAATCTTAAAGAATTTTAAATCCTACATTTGACTGGAAAATCTATAGCTGGATAAACAAACAATCTTAGAGATTAATATGTATAAATTTATGCCTAATTCAAAATTTTTGAATGATCAATTGAATTTAGTGTCCACTCCGTTGTTGCATCCTGTTTGATGATAGATTTTGTCTGACTGATAAAACATTATTTCATATATTGTGCATTGATTACGTTATTTTATTTATTCTGATCTCTAATTTTTCTGTTAGAATTAATACTGTTATTTGTTTTTTTATTTATTATTTATTATTCGTGCAAAATTTCCATCGAGTGGTTTTTGTATATTATATTATAAATTTTAAATTAGATACTTAATCACTTATTAAATAATGTATCTATTGTGTTATTAAATATTAAGAAATCAAAAGTTTTCATATGTTCTTTTAATTTTGTTTTTTATTGATAATTAAAAATTTAGATTCTTGTGGATTCAAGTTTTGTACTATTCCATTTAGGTCGTTTTTTGCAACCCGGGTTTCGCCTTTCGGCATCTTCAGGCGCCGTGCACACTCACCAAAGGTAAAAGCACACTGACAACGGACACTCATAAACTCTAGCTTATATAATAAATCAATAAAATAAAGTACGTACAAAACTCCATTACCTACCTATCAAGTTAAAGGTCACAAAAGATATAACAAACAAAAATTATGAATAGTTGAAGTGTCAGTAAAAAGCAAATTAGTAATAACCCTATCTTATTAATAACAATAAACTGGATAGCATATTATAATAAATCGTCAAAGCCTAATAACAGATTATTATTCTTTATAAACAATAAAAAACTATACTCTGAGGTGTAAATCGTCAATTATCGGGAAAATGGTGATATAATGGAAAATAATTATTGGAGTTAACTAATGAGATATGAGTCTTTAAAGTTATTAGTTAAACAACTAACACTCTATAATACTCTTATACTTCCACTTTTTTATAACATTTTTTTTCCAATATACATATAAACTCTTCTGAGAAAAAATAAATATAGACTTTTGAGAAATATAAACTTTCATGAGAAAGGTAGTGAGTGAAATTGAGAGCTGCGGGCGTACACCGTTACATTAAAACAAACAGTCAGCTGCATACGAACGCAAGTTTCATAGTCGAATTGTTCCGTTACGATTGTTACGAATTTATTATTGTTAGCCAAAATAAAATAAAAACAACGAGTTATAATTAAATAAATTATTCAGTGATACTATAAGTTAAAGTGTAAAGAAATAAACCAGCGGCTCTCCTTTATTCTAGGTTTAGCGATGCCGAAGACTAAGGCTGCGCGCACACGGCAAAGCGAAGTTTCGGATTCATCCGCCAAACGACGTTTGCGTTTTATTTGCGAGCCGATTGCGTTTTAAATGCGTTAATATTTCGACAATGCTGTCCAAGAGAAAACACGGTTTTCAAGGGGATTCATAAACGCCTTTTTTTGAAACTGCACCCTGCTGCGAGAGTATTTATCTTTCATTACAGTGGCGTACAAGGATAAATAAATCAATATAAAATCAGTACATAATTTTGCATTATACCTACATTTATTTTCCCACTATTGCTTCTTTTGGAACTGGACTGTTTTATATCGAAAGCGTTTTGAAAATTACCTATTGTTGAGCCTATTATATACCATCATCATCAATACTATCGACCGAGGGTACTTGATGGAGTTTGAATTTAAATTCTAATTGATTTAAGTTTTGTACTATTATTATTTATTAATAAATTATTAATAAAGATTTTTTTTATCCTGTTTGCTCCTGTCCTTGGAGCGTCGACAGGCTATGCGACATATCGTATGAGGTATCTCAACCAATCCCGATCGACCTGTATACATCACGCGATGTATCTAACCCTTTAAGGTTGACTGACTAATATTATTATAATTAATATTACTTATTTAATATTATTATTATATTTGAATGGTAGCTAGGAGGAGGGTTACTTACTTATTCAAGACCAGCTGACTAATAGACTGGAGGGCGATGATCCGGTCTTTTCGTACCCTAGAGGGGCCGTTTGCTGAAGGCAGACAGTTCTGTCGGTATTAATAGGTACAAGTTATCTATTTAGCCACTACAGTACCATATTCAATTACATATTCAAAAAAAAGTTGGTAGTTATGAATTCAAAACACCTTTCATAAAAAATAGATTGAAATATTAGTAGGTACACTAACACGAAATTACCTGATATAGTCTCATTACAATAGCTATCTTTTTAATATGTAGCTATTGAATTCTAAGCAATAATATTCTATTGGAAATATGAACAGATTTTAGGGGAAGATATTTCAAATGTTTATGAATAATATGTTTTAAATGTTTATTTAATAAAAGATACAATAGGTATAATAATATATTACATTGTTCTAACAAATTATATACAAAAAACCTATAAAATATTTTAATTAAATTATATCTGTTTTCCCCATTGCATTAACGCCACTGTGAAATTCTTGATGACACTAATTAAGAAAGAAGGAAGATTTTTTTAATTTTTTCGGACTAAAGTAATAAATTATGTCATACAATATGTGCCTTATTGTGTTCGACAAACAAGAATTTATTTATTGCACTATCCGAAGAATCCAAAAAAAACCTTTTTTTTTGTCGCCAGTGGCGAACTAAGAAAAATAAAATATAAAAATATAATATGTAAACATTACCTACATAATTATTAAGTATTTCTTTTTTACCATTTTACCTATATTTATTTTTTCCACTATTGCTTGATTTGGAATAGAATTCTGTTATATTATATCGAAAGCGTTTTTTAATTTGATGATATTTTCATAGTGTAGAAATTATTTTTAATGACTTTCATGCGGATTTTTGTTAGCTATACGCAAATGCAGACATAGTCCAAATAAGCATTAAGCATTCAAGTGAATCTTTCTGGTTGCAAACAATTCATCATGACTTCGACAACAATAACAATACAGAACATGATAAAACAGAACAGCCAGGTTTTCTCCAGGTGTTCTGTTTTGTCACTGTCCTGTTTTGTCATGGAACCATTTTTTCATGAATGAAGTCATTATGAATAATTGTATTAATATGTATATTTATATTTGTATATAAAACCAGATCAAATGTTTCTTATACACATAAATTTTGCGTGTAAACAATGGATTAGTTGATTTGAAACCTTTAGTAAGTAGGCATTATTGAAAATACAAAGATGGCAATACCTACCTACTTTAACTTTTACTATAGATAAATGCTGTTATTTAATTCATTTAGGATATTAATTATTTTTATAGATAAGTACGTAGTAGCGTAAGGACCCAATGGGTTGGGCGAATGGTTAACAAGTGACAACATTCTTTGTAAAAAGTTTATTTATTAATATAATTTCCATTCAATGGAGCCCAATGTATTGCGCTATGGAGCAAAAATGTTAATTATTTAGCTAGTTCCAGTACAAGCGATTGCTTAATACCTTTCAGACTTGTTAATTGATAATTTTAACAATAATGATGCACTATAGATTTTTTTTTGTTTTTAATACAAGTAAATAATTTGGACAAAACTAAAAAATAAAGCAATTATTCAAAATTTTTAAGAACTTTTCAACACTTAACTACATATTAGACAATTTTGACATATGCACTTCTTTTACATAGATCCAGATTTATAATTCCTTGTGTAATATATTGGAATCATGTAAGTATAGATAATTGATGATTTTTATTAGTAATATTATGTAGTGCCAGCTATTTATTGGTGGGAATTAGGAAAACATTATATTAGGTCGGTATATCTATAAGTCATAGTAGTAGTAGTAGTAGTAGTATAGTCACTAATTGAATTTGACAGTAGACTAATTGAATTAAAACTTATTGTAAGTAGGTGTTATTGAAAATACAAAGATAGCAATACCTACTTTAAATTTAAAAAATAAATGTTTTTACCGAGGTATACCTATAGATAAATGCAGTTATTATTTCTTAATTCATTTAGGATAATATTGATCTTTATATATAAAGTACGCAGTACCTACCAATATGTCCTAAATATAATTAAAAATCAATAACTAAAATGTAGTGTTTTGAAATAAATCAATTACAAATCCGTTGTATTTTGGTGGTGATATTATGGAGACTGCATTTCATAAAAAAGACAAAAGACGTTTCCAGATGTTTTCCAGATTTCCAAATATTAAACTATGCACCACATGCGTTCAAGCCTTAAATAAAAATAATATACCATTGATGTCAATATTGTTTCAAATTTTCAAAAATACCTCATGGTCTCCCAGCGTTGGATTCAATTTCGGAGAGACTTATATCACCACGTATTTCTTTCATGCAGATCAGAAGACTGAGACATGTGAATGATCAATACGGTATTTTAGCGAGCCTATTTCGGTTAATTTTGTTTTGCTACGCCAAAGTACAAAAAGTACACGCACCGATTTTTTTAATACAATGTGCGTTCCAGCAAACGTTTAGAATGGATTGACAGCTCAAAGTTGATGCAATGCGTATATGCAGTACCTACACCAGAAAAAGTTTGAGATTTAACGTTTAGTTCTCTGTTCCCGCAAGCATCTGACCATTCGCTGACCATCAGAAGTCGTTTGACCTGAAACGTCAAACCTCTTCTGACGATCTGTCAAACTGATAACTTTCCAGACATTACCTAACCTAAAAATTATTTTCGCATGTACAAATATTTCGTATCTGTCGTTTTCTCGACATATCGTGTTGCCTATAAACATTATAATTTTTTAATGACTGAAAAATCGAGATTATAAACACAGCATTCTTCAGCATTTGTAGGTATTCGTGAGATGTTCATTATATTAATATTTTAGAGTTAGACATTTACACGGTAGGAGTTCAGTTGAATTATGTATTTATAGCTTAGTAATCAACAAGTACCTATTATTAATAAGTCATACTCATAAGTATTCGTATGCGAACAAGAAACCGCTTTTGTTCTTACTGTCCCATAATTCCAGCCATATGCGTTAGATTTAATATCATCATATCATGTCTGACTAACAATTTATTTTCATTGTATTATCAAGTATAATAATTAAGGTTGTACCTCAGTTGAGGCACGGTCTAAAAAGATCGTGGCTAGGCGATGCGCGGATTGCGGGTCGCGGGTGCAAATGACGCATGCCAAACAATTTGTCATATAAATCCAACATACGTCAATTTTATGTTCTGTTTATTCTTCCATTTGCAACAATAATAATACATTCATTGATATGTTTTCTTTTAAAAGTAAATGGGTAACGTTTTTAGTCATCTTTACACGATTTAAGAATTAATACGCCCGTCGCCATCACGAAACAAAGTGACGTGTTTCCAACTCGACGTTCTCTCTCAGAATGCGAGCGAGTCCAAAATTTCGTCGCGCCTATAGTTGAAAATTATTTGCCGGTTCACTGATGTATCACCTTAATACATCTCGTAATGGATTTTAAACTACATACAAACCATGTATCAAATCAACCGGAAATGATCAGGTTATAGTAGTACATAAATCTATTAATTTTCATTAATGTTTTTTTATGAAAGATAATATGTTTATAAGATATTGGTCATTTGGTACACTGTAAAATATTATGTAGGTGTAAAAGATATTTGTCATCGATATTTGATACCGTCCCAAATAATATTTTCTCGATAGATAATATTTTCTTGGGCATCCATGATTAATGGCATTAATTAGTAGATATATTGCAGATGTTATGCCCGAGCCATTTTGGTATTTGATTACGAAACTTACTGATTGAAAAAACACAGTAATCAGTAATCACTAATCATTATCAAATACTAAAACGACAGATCGAGTGTGTGGGCAGCTTTGCTTCGGGGACGATAATGGTTACATCCGTCTGTTTGCACCAGCGTCGGTCTTATGCGAAGCAAGCCGGTTAAAAATGCTTCACGACTCACCGACATACATACGACCTGAAGATTTACACAAATTTACACGACAAATATTTTCGATTGTGTAAATGACGTTTTCTTGCATGTTTCGTAATAATTTGATGATATTGTAGTAGATGGGTATATATAATAACAAATAAGTTTTCAAAACGCTCATCTCATAAAATGTCATATAGGAAGATTTTGAATTATAGTTAATACCTATACATTATGAGTGTAATCTATCGTTAAATCATCGTCTTCATAGATCAGGCTCTTTTTTTCAAATCTCATTATTATCGACATAACATGCCATGAGATTATGGCATTTTCATTTAATCTAGGAATAATTAATATGTCAAACCTTATATTATCTAAGCCCAACACAAATTGGATAGTGAAGAGTCCATACTTATTTTGAGCCTACATAAAAACAATCTGTATCTATAATGAAAACGCATTTACGATGGGATTATTCTCCCTAAGTTCAATTGTAATTTTCATAGTTTTATTAGTGGTTATGTATTTATATTTAAATTTAATTATAAAATAGATAGTACTATAGTACACAATGTGAAACACTGAAACTATATAGTATTAATATGTATTAGGATGGTAATAATTTTATAGTGGTTTTTGTCATTTTTAGAGATCTTTAAAGAAATCCTCTCGATTATCAATTCCTTATACATAATGGTTTTTTAACAAAGTTTTTTTCTAATGAATTTAAGTTTTGTACTATTAAATTTGATTCGTTTATTGAAACCAAAGTTTCGCCTTTCGGAATCTTTATGCACTATGCACACTCACCAATGGTAAATACACAATGACAAAGAATACAGCTAATTCTTACATGTATAATAAATTAATATAATAATGTGGGTAATAACTTAATCACCTACCTATTAAGTCAAGGATAGTTTTTTTGTTAATTTTATAATACTTTCTATAATATATCTATAATATTTTTCTCTATTACAAACTATTCAAAACTATTACAATTTAATTATACACCGTAAACACCAGTTTAATTAATATGGTATATTATGATTTAATGTGACAAAGTTAAAATAATTTGCCAATGCGCCAATGAAAAACGCAATAATTTGTTTTATATGCCAATGAAAGTAAATAAGATCACGGTACAAATATATTTTTTGCAGACTATTTCGATATCTATGTGTTAAAATGTTGCCCAAAAACTTTCGTTGTATGTTGTATTATTACAGTGTCAAAATGTACATAATATATTGTATTACATAGTGGTCTTTTCAATTTGTGTTTTTCGGGTACTATTTAAAAAATACCATACCGGTTGTATTAACATAATATTAAAATTTAGGTACATAAGTCCATGTGTGCATGTGCAATTGTAAAATGGTGTTCCTAATGAATACCTATGATAACGCGTGGAATCCTCTGATTTGTAGTTACATACTCGTATCGATTTATTATCAATAACTTAATGCACATAGTATAATATGCATTAATACATTTGTCAATAATATGTTTCACGTGTTATTCTAATTAATATATTTTCGTGAATGAAAATTTTGCATAAGAAACACCATTTTTTAAACTTATGACAATGTGGCCGCGTTAGTCATAATATTGTTGGTGACATTTCCTCTTGGTATGCCTTGACTCTCGAATTCGAATCCCAGCTGCTGGCAAGCTCACATAGTGTTTTGCAATATGAACGCCCTTGTGTGTTCAGCAAGTAGCTAATAGATAGATAAATAACATGACTTCCAATAATAAACAGTTTACAATTACAGATTCGCATTGTTGACTTGTTTTCCATTACTTAGTCGGTATAGCGTACCTAATTTGATTTTCCGAACAACTGCGATATTGGAAAATCGAGTGAAGTGCTACGGCGTAGGCCGTAGAGTGTAGACATAATTTTATTATGTACACATTGTGCCCAATAACTTGCTAGAATGTTTGTGTATCACTAATAATTATGTTCGCTTGCCAAATTAGTATTTAGTATTTTAACTAACACAGTATTTTAATAATTTTAGCATTTTTATTCTTTTGGCGCTGTCATCAGAATTCTATTGAAGGTCGTCGACCAACTTGAATCACATTTATCTCTCCTTCATGTGGTGACTCTTAACATTCTTTATACTTTAGAACCGTAGAATAGAAAAGTGGGTTACCTTCTGGGTGAGGCTGTAAGAAATAAACTTCTCAAGTGAGGGGAATTATGGGATAAACTTAAATAAGTGATAAAGAATATGTTATTTTCACTTAAGGTTAATAAATTCAGTTAAATAATATTATGCATTCAAGTTTATCGGGCAAGCGCATTCAATATTAGTAATTAATTCTTGATTGGTAAAAACTAGGCTTAAGATTTTCAGGTGCTAAAAAATGAATAATATCTACCTAAAATATATAGATTTAATTGGAAAATATGTTGTTAAAATTTCATAATCATGTGATAAAAAATAAATAATTACAAAATAAAAAGAACTTTTTATATACAACGTTTTTAAATTTTCTGTTGAATCATATAAACTTGACATGACTAGCTTGAACGATCAAAAAAAATGTACTTGATAGAAATAGTACTGAAATATCATTTTGACATTTCATATCATCCACACAATTAATTTGGACCGAGTCCACAACAGATTTCTTTGATTACTCTACTTAAGAACATACGGGTTCTTTCTTTAGATAATGATAAAAAATGAATTTCCCGACTCGTTTTCTTCTGGGTATACTATCAATGCAATCCCTGTTCACCCGAGTGATTTGTTCTTTTAAAGCATTTCTTTTGACTTCTTCGTGGGTTCATTTACAATCCGTATATACTGGCAAATAATAATTTTCATGGTGACCGGACCAAATAGAACATGACAAAACAGAACAGCCAGGGGAAAATAATGAAATTATTGCAGTGGGCTTTCAGATAAATTGAGGTATTTACGCCGAATGGCCAACATGCAGTGATTACATTATATAATTTTATATACTCTATGTATAAAAAAATGCATTATTATCAAAATAACGGTATTGTAAAATAAAAAGTATATATATTTCGTTTAAAATTAATTAAGAAATATATTCCACAAAAATTTAATGTTTCATTTTTCCCCTGGCTGTTCTGTTTTGTCGTGTTCTGTTTTGTCACTATTCTGTTTTTTCATAGACCCAATTTTCATGTTCCCGCCAATATCACTCGTAACTCTACGGTCTTCAAAATACCTCGTCGCAGGACAGATGTTATGTTTCATGATGCTGTGTATCGTGCAATTAACTTATTTGATGGCACCATAAAGGTTGATTTATTTTTTATTTATAATGTTTGTGGACGTGTTAAATTGGTTAAATTTTTAATTGTATATATTATCATGTTTCTTTAACATTCACATAATTATATAGGTACATGTTGTCTTTTCTATTTACTTGTTATATTAGTTGTTATTTTTAATTATTACATTTTTATAATTTTGTATTTATTATGTATTATGGCGCATTGGCCAATCGCTGTAATGCCGTAATACTCTTTTTCTAAATAAATAAATCTACATAGTAACGCACGTATATATTAAGACGATACATCAGTGAAACGGCAAATAATTTTCAACTACAGGCGCGACGAAATTTTGGACTCGCTGGCATTCGGAGAGAGAACGTCGAGCTGGGAACACATCAATTTGTTTCATGATGGTGACAGGGGTATTAATTCCTAAATCGTGTTAAGATGACTAAAAATGTTACCCATTTACTTGAAAAAGAAAACATGTCAATGAATATATTAATATTGTTACTAATAGAACATACGTTAAAGTGCCCACCACCACCCGCTTTCTATGACGCTTTAAACGTGTCTGAAAGAAGTGATAAGTGCTCATTCCGTCCCGAGACGGAGCCGCACGGGACTGATGCTGCAACCATGCGCCGTAGTGCTTAAAGAAGAAAGTTAAGAAAGAAAATGTTTGTTTTTGTTTTTTGGACTGGCTCTGCTGTCCGCTGACGTTAAACGCTTTGTGTATCCGCATACTGAGTGTCACGAATTGAAATGGATGAGTCTACAGAAGAGTCGGGACTATCCGGCACCCCATACGACGCTGCAAATTTCTCAAATGCCGCAAAGGTTGCTACCAAATCTGTTTGACCAATTGGGCCCGTGTGAGAACGGACCCTGGAAAACAGCTCCGCTCGTTCGAATTCCATAAGCAGGCAATCCCAGACGATGTGTTCAACATTTTGGTGGTCATGCCCGCAGGTACATCCCGGCCCATCTACTACCAAGCCAAACTCGTGGAGTCTGGCGGCGAAGTTGCCATGGCCGGTGAGGCACTGGCTAATCCAGTGCGAAGGTTGGAGTCTTCTAGTTTGGTGCCTGCAGAATAAGTCTGCAAAAAACGGTAAGTGTGCCGCCCCTTGGAGGAGGCGGTCCACCTCGCCTGCCATGCCGCAAATGCGGTCTTGTACACAATGTCACTTACAGTCTTCCTGTATGGAACGTCCTCGGATCTCTGCGGTGGTGTCAGATGGACACCGGCGAGTGTTGTGCTGATCCCTCTCAAGAGGAGGAATAGAACAATAAACAGTACTTTAAATGGACGCATGTTGAATTTATATGACAAATTATATTTCGATCGGCATGCGTCATTTGCACCCGCGACCCGTAATCCGCGCATCGCCTAGCCACGATATTTTTAGACCATGCCTCAACTGAGCCTTAATAATTTAGTTGCTAGGACCCCAGACCCCTAGCAACCAATAATAGTGGATTGGATTAAGGATTTCTTCCGAAATAACTTTTCAAACAAAACAGAATTAGCTGAAAATGAATT
Source organism: Rhyacophila brunnea (assembly GCF_057557595.1). NCBI lineage: Eukaryota > Metazoa > Arthropoda > Insecta > Trichoptera > Rhyacophilidae > Rhyacophila > Rhyacophila brunnea. The sequence continues at coordinate 2,311,161 of NW_028233361.1, forward strand.
CAATTATACTTAAAGATGGCTAAATGTATTTAAAAAATGCATTGGCATCATGTTCTGATAAATTATAAAAATTTCAAATTTTAGCTAGTCGGGAAGTTAGTTAAAATTGATTGCAAGATTTTTACTGGATAAACAACCAACGGACGAATAAAAATACGACCTAATAAAAATGTTGTAAAATAGGTGCTAAAAATTTAAGTAAGTATAACAATAAATCATATAATATATTTCAACAGTTTATTTTTTTATTTATTCACAAACAGAAAACGCTTTATTGCGATAAATAATAAAATAATGGTTCAAATTTTCGAAAGTGAATCTTTGACGATTCGATCTTAGCAGATTTGTATACATGGAAAAACTTCTTTCCACTTCTACAGATATTATTATTGCGTATGTAAATGAAACTAATTCTGAAGTAAAACATCTGATGCATCTGATGGATTTTCCAAAAGAGCTTTATTAGTCTGCAGCGTTTGAAGTCCAGTATTTTTATTTAAAACACTTTTTAATTTTGTACTTATTTTTATTCCTATTGGTCCAGCGCATCTATTCTATACACAAGACTGCTTTTGGCCGCCAAACAGCTATCTAGGGTAGGAAAGTATCAACGTATTAGCACATATTGTAACAACTACAATAAGTTAGTTGTAATTGTTACAATAAGTGTTATGTTTTAACAGAACCTCTCTTGGCTCAGTTTTGACTGTTTAGACTGCTAACTTAGTGGAATTATTACAATAAGTGCTAATACCTCGATACTTTCCTACCGTAGATAGCTGCCGTAGCGGACCGACAGCAGTCTTTTGTACAGAATAGATGCCCAGGAATTTTTTTTATTTAGCAGCAGTATTGTTTAAAATATTAATTTGCTCCAATAATGACTTTGTAGATCATTCTAACATTTCAATTGTGTTTACCAGATGACCATACATTGAAGTGATGAATGCCAATTCATTTTTTATGGAGCGATTTCCCATTATTTTTGTTTGTAAACCTAGAATATGTAAAATTATGCAGTTATCCAAAAATATATAAAATTAGGTACTAACAAATAGGGCTGAAAAGTTTCAAAATTATCTGAAACAGATAGATATTTTTGATATTTTGTTGTGGGGACGCTCGAAAATAAATTTAAATACCTTAGAATCGCCTAGTAATGACACTCAGTTGGCTATATTATATTTCTTGCGTTTTATGGCTAGACCGTTATTAACCGTGACCATAATGGCTTTGCGAACGCATTTGAAAACTGCAATTTATTACATTCTATTAATACCTAATTAATTTTCAATAATCTACGCGAATTTAAATTAAAAAATAAATTTATACGAAGTCTACGAAGATTTTTAGTATTGAAGTGTATTTTGGTGTTATTTAGAAGGTTACACAATAATTTTTGAAAAATTCATGCACCAAAATTTGGTTGCCTTGACAAGTGAGCGGTAGCAAAATATGTCAGTTTGTTATTTCTCAGTTTTAATGCAATGAACAAACTATGGTGTTTCAACATTGAATTTTTAATGTTATGTAAAAATAAGTATCTTGAGAAACCTCATATTTTATTAGTACTTAAATATATATTTGTAATAAAATCGAAAGATGTTTATAATACAAAACCTTGTTCAATGAAATCAAATCAATGTTGTTTTTTTTAATCAATCCTGAATATACAGAGAGTTATAGAATGTTTGATTCATTATAATTACGGAGAAAACATTTTTCAATGATAATAAATCCAATATTCTATATGAATATTATTTTAGTACTTATTGAATAAAAAGAATATTTTTACCAGAACGTCAATAATAAAAAAATTCTCGCGCCGGACGTTTGTTTTAAATAATGTCACTTTCAATAATTTTTGTCAAAGCAGATTGTCTCCTGATTGGCGGAATTTACATTGCTTCAGCTGAAATGAAGTTATAACAAATAATTCGCATGTATCATGTCAACAAAAGAAATAATAGTTCAAAGGTGAGCGCATCGGATAGTGAATAATGAGAATTCGAATCACACTCGGTTCTACATTTTTTAAAGATTATTTGAAATAAGTATGAAAAAAAACTGTTTTTTTTTAATTAAATTATTAATTATGTTGTTTTCTTTCGAATACCTCTTCAGCATATCTTTTGAATTTATACCTGGAGTTAATATATTAATTACTTACAGTTCTTATTTCTAAAATAAATCCATAAGTATTTCATTTTATTTTAAAATTCAAACATAACGCACGGATAAGATAAATATATTTTAATTTATAAATTATTACGATAAGAGAGTACCTTATTCAGACTAAACAAGTTATTTTTTATTTAAATATTCTAATATGCTTATAACTATCATTAAAAATATGTGATTGCTTTCTTTTTAAATTGATAATACACTAATAATTCCCTTTAAATGGCATCTTTACCGTAGAAATAAATCTTTCGTACTATTCAAAAAGGTGTAGGTATTTCCAACCTTTGAATATAGAACAAACATATTCTGATTTATTTGTTTTTTCAAAAGAAAATAATGTTTTTGAGTGCACCAACCTTCTTGTCGTTTGTCAACAAATATTACATTTAATTTCATTTTCACCGGTATAAGTATATTTTTATTGTATATAATTTTGTGGTATTATGTACGATGTTTGCATTTCAATTATTTATGTTATATAATATGTGGAGTTTTGTTTAATGTTCAAAAAAAATATATGCACTATTCTTCTTTGCAATTACATTTTCAACAAAACAAGATGACCGTAATTTTACAATTTTATTGAATGTCCGTAAAACACTAAAATGGAGATTGCTTGCACAGTTACATATATAGTACAATTATATAATTAGAGTGGATTGATATTTCGCATGAAGTCGTTTAGAATAAATCTTGCGATAAATTAAAATTGGAATTGCTCCCTGAAATCATCGAAACATAAATTCTATGTGTGTGTTATTGGGGGGGGGGGGTGTAGTGGTGTAAATTTACCGCACCGAGTACGGTGACGAGTGACACTGCTCAGATGCGATGATGATTCGCACACACAATAGAAAAATTAGAGGCAACGTTGTGACGACAAATTAATATTATCGAATTTAGTTGATTTTCAGTGTAGACCGAATACTCATTTGTAGTTAATTGATATATTGCAATTATTGGAAGCCCAAAAAATATCAAGGTTGGAGCCAATTATTGTATTCTTAAATTTTAGAATTACATACTTCATATCCATCCATAAACAATGCGTTATTTTCTTCTGAAATATCAAAATTTCTACTGAAAAAAGTACATTGGTAAAAACAAAGTAGTCTAAAAGTTATGCAAGTTTAGTAGGTAGTTGTTGAATTATGTTTATAACTGAACAGACAGACACACCAATTTTATTATTATTGTTTTAATACTGAATGGGCTATTCACCTAGGTACCTATTAATATGATGACACTTTTCTGCATTACAGCAGATTAAAATCTACGGCAACTACATTATTATTACAGTACTTGGGTGCCCCAGTCATTTTTTGTCTCTATCGGTGTATTCGAAGATTTGCTCAATTTATTTTTCAGCAGACGACTTCGATAGAACCAGAAACTATAATTATTGTGAATGAAAATGTTAAAGATACCTTCTAATATTCTATTCAGCAATATACGGCTACATTTTGTTTCGTTTGAATATTGTATTTTTCTCAATCACCCAATGTTGCTTCGTAAGTCATATATTCAAATAGAAAATTATATAAGTATCACTTTTTCCAATGTCCATTTTGTTATTGCTAAATTAGTAGATTTGTTAAAATTCGAAAAATTATTTTTTTTATGTCAAGAAAGTTATTTTGACAGTTATTGGGCATATTACAATATAAACAATTATTATTTTTTTTCAGATCGACAATATTATTTCCGAGGCCTCAACATCGGTAATGTAAGTAGACTTTATACATACAATTTTCAACAAGAGAAATAAATCAAAATGTAAATCTGTTATTTGAATGAAACTCAGGAGCATTTTAGAGATTTAGATAGGCAAAATATGTTTGAATTCCCCCTTAAACAATCATTTATAAATTTAGTTGAGCTTATTTCCAAAAAAATATTAAAACTATAATTTATCAGTAACGAAAACTAGTGGTCTACGTTATCACATAGACAATATTTTAAGAGATTGGTTTTATTTAGTAATCAATGTAGACTGAGTACGTTCCCACTTATATGCATTTAAAAACATATTTTTGTATACCTAAAGGTAATCCTTATGTTTTATGAATATTTATTGCATGTATGGTTAATAAAATGTTGGTACCTATAAAATACGTACTGCATTTAACTTTACTTGTTTACATACTCAATTTTATTTGTTTTATTTGCTATTAGCTTAGGTGATCTGCAGCTGCATACTTCATCACTTTTTCAGTATTCAACCAATCAACCAATTCAACCAAAAGCCAAGAGAGCTGATGCTGAATTCGGTCGCTCAGTGGTAGCATGCTCGCCTGCCACGTGGGCGGTCCGGGTTTGATTCCCGGCCGATACAACTTTCTGTATTTTATTTTATATTTTATTTTCATATTTTATTTTATTTCTGAATATGTATCTCTGAAATTATTCATTTATATTTAACCTTAATATTAATATTTAATATACGTTAATAAGCGAACTAAGTTCATAGATGTCATATTATGTTCACTCCTTGTACAGTAGTGAACATTTCACAACCTCTTTGGTTGTAATATGACATCAAGTTATTGCGCATGCGTGAAATTCTGACTTTGGGACAAGTTTAAATAAATAAATAAAATCAAAAGTAATTCGATTGTGTAGTTTTCACTATAAGTATTTATACATTTATTTTATGAAAGAATGTTTATTATGCTGAAATAATTATACATACAATTTAAAAAAAATCTAAATTATCATGCTACTTGTACTTTATGACTCTATGACGCACGTAATGGGTGAGAAATTTACATAAGAGGTTTTCTAGTCAAATATAAAAAACATATTTTGATGCTTAAATCCTTCCTGCTTTAGTGAAGAGATCACAATGTAAAAGATTCCGCCCGAAAAAATGTACTAATTTCCTCACCACCGCAGAGGTAAAGTACAATGGCGCGTTTTTTTTTATTTGTGGTTTCCCCAGGAGGCCTATTCCACAATACTAATTTATTTTTAATTATTTTTTCCGAGTCTACAATCATGCGATGATGACGTATTTTTCGTTATGGTTAATAACGTTGCAAACACCTTTGACAGGATCGTAGTATTGATTGTTACTCTAAAAATATGACAAGTATCGTTAATATAAATGGAACGATTAATATGCTGTTATAATCCAAATTTATTCTAAGGATATACGTTAAATCATAATATTAGGATTTGCCTAGCCAGAAAAATCAGCTGTTGGATCATTTGGATATCACAATATCTTTTTGTTGGCCGCAACATGACGTGGTTAGCAAGCAAATTAAAATTCAACAGCAAGTGAACACATCTTTAGTCATCTTAATACAGAATGAATAATATATTACGAGTGGATGTTTTTTTTAATACCTAATTTTAATTGTTGTTTTTATTTAATAAAACGCAATTTTTATAGTACTTATTCCACTTTTAATTAATATCTATCTCACATAAATTATCAGTTTTCCATGCTTTTATACATCGTTTATTAATGGTTCCAATGTCCGAAAATAGTTTTGCTTTGGAGTTAAAGACGATAAAACAAATCGCTTTTAATAACGGTTATGACTCACGTTTGATTGATCGCATTCTGGCCAACAAATCAAAAAAATTAGCTTTATTAAATGTGACTTCTGGCTTAGTGATAGATGAAGCCAGTGTTAATAAACGCTGGGTTAAATTATGTTTCCTAGGAAGAGTGTCTGAAAATATTTCAAGAAAAATAAATAAAAAACTTTTCAATGTAACATTTTACAACACACAAAATTTGAATTCAATACTGGTGAATACTAAAGATAGATTAGATAAACTTAACCAAAGTGGAATTTATCTTTTAAGTTGTGACTCTTGTGATGCCAAATATGTTGGACAAACGGGACGATCCTTTAATACTAGGATCAAAGAACATTTAGCCTGTGCCAAAAATGGTAATGAATCTTCAGCTTTTGGAAATCATTTAAGTTTAAATAATCACTCTTTTAATATCAGTAAAAATTTTAAAATCCTGCATTTGAATGAGAAATCTATAAAATTGGATAAACAGGAAATCCTAGAAATTAATAGGTATAAATTTTTGCCCAATTCTAATTTGTTAAATGATCAATTATATTTTGTGTCTTCTCCATTATTGTACCCTATTTAATATTTAGGATTGTCATAACATAACTTTATATATTGTACATTATTTATTATTTTTATTGAATTCTGACTCATATTTTGGTTGTATTTGTTTTTTATTCCATCTCACTTCAATTGATAATTTTATTTTATTTTTTTTATAAAAAAAAAAAAAATTATTGTTAATTTTAACTAATTATAATTATTTGTTGATATTAATGTTATTGTAAGTGTAGATTGTTTCATATTTTGTGGTTTGTTAATATTTTAAATAATTTGTTTAATGCCCCTGACGTAGTATGAAATATTAATGTCCAACCTCATTAGTTTTAAATTAGTCTGTTATTGGGAAGGTATTATTGGACGGATAATTATTATGTACCTATTGTTATATTATTTCTATCGCTTGAATTTTGTTTGATAAATATTGTTTTAATAAAAAAAAAAATGTATTCAGTCGAAAATGTCCCACTGAAGCGGACGAAACCGGTCCTAATATATTAATTAAAAGTGGAATAAGTACTATAAAAAATTGCGTGTTATTAAATAAAAACAACAATACAATGCAGTTCCACCATGAATTGACAGTTAACAAAATAAAGGAAACCTAATTTTAAAATGAAATACAAATTTGTAATGTATTATTTTTATACTTAGGTAGAATATATTATTATGGTTTTTTAACATAATGTATGGAATATGAAGTTGACCAAGTGGCCGCCTCTAGGCGCAGTGTAAATGTTATATTCTCTTTCAACTTTAATTTCCATCACATTTTGGCATGTTTCCTCGGTAATTTGCCCAAGTCGTATTTTAAGTTAAAAAATCGTTTTTTACGGTTGTGTACATGTTCAAACATGCACGTTAACATGATCTTACTCCCTACTTCATTTATCGTTTGTCAATGTATGACTACGGCCGTATGTTATAGCTTAACCATTGGGAAATGCCAATAGAAATGGCATATTTCAAAAAAATTCTACTTTATTCTTAGGTCAATAATTATTATTAAACAATTATAATTCGTAGGATTTTTATCACATTTGAATGATCAATATGATATAGCTTATAATCGGTATCGTTAGAATTATCTTCAAATGTGTTAATTGTGCTCATTTTTTGAAAACATGGCAATGTTTGGCTTGGTCAAGGAACCGCTTGTAAAGTAAAGCAGTGATACAAACAAACATTTTATACAGGCGATAAGTATTTTTTCTATACCTACCAATATTAACCAATTGAGATAGTAAAAGCCCACAACATAGCTAGATACCACTTAAAATGACAAACTTACATAAAATTCCATACTTACAGAGAAATAATATAATAATCATTATAATATTGTAGATTAAAAAATAGTATTTGTAGATATTTTATGTGTCCATTATTTATATTACTCTTATATTTCCAAAATGTAATAATTATTGAATGTCTCCACTGAGTAATTTTTATCATACTGAGTATTTGACAATAAAAAAATGTTACTTATCGCACCGAATTAGTGGGGGTTTATTGACTTTTTCGCTACTACAATCTACTTATGAGAGCTCTAGTAACAAAAATGGCTATTTCCATTTTTATAGTTTAGAGTTTTAATGAAAATGTACCCGGACCCTTTTTTCAGTATGCGCCTGGTATAAGATACAGATATGTTTAACACAAAATAAAATGATAACAATAATATCTATATTTTACTGAATTTTTCTGAAGTGTACTTTGTATTGCATCAGATTATTGATTTGTGTATCCAATTTAAGGAAACTATTATACAGTTTTGCTTTAAAAAAAACTCATATGCCTACATATATACACACTGACCAGAATTGATAGGTAAATATGTTTTACATATTTTTAAAATAAAGTTAGCAGTTATTCACGAAAAACGTAATATGTATACAGGTACCTATCACCTATTTTCATAGCATCGAAATTGGAAGCGGATGTTAATTTATGTTGATGCTGTGGGATATTTATATAATCTATGTGTTTAACAAAATACGAGTACATTAAATTTTATATTATTACTAGCTGACCCGGCAAACGTTGTTCTGCCATATAAATTATTTCTAGTGAATATTTTGGTTGTTAAATAAAAAATAACGAATGTATCGTAAGTGTGTGGGGATGGGATCTATGACAGAAAGAGGAATGGAGCGCTATAGACGATTACCGCCGATAAAAACAAAAAAAAACATCAACCTTTCATTTTCTCAATTAAAAATGAGTAATGATGTTCATAATGAATGAATTATCTGTGACAGGATCTCGTTGTTTAATGTTTATGCAATATCCGTCTTGTCCCTTCCAGAAAATTAGCGGATATTGGAGAGCGTCCTATGAACGGTGTGTGTCAGCGATGAACTCCAGATTATTGTTTCTTCTTCGAATCACGATTTCTCGCGTCGATGTGCTGTCGCCAACTATGATTCCAGCAATGTCGTCAACAACAGTCGCATTGAATTGACGTACGTGCTCTCCAGCTGGTGTTTTATCAGGATTGATGACAATAGCGTGATTGTATCTTTGCAATTCGTGCATGTGTGCTTTGAAGAATTTCAATAATTCATTGTGCTCATTCAACAGGGCGTCCAGTTTGCCGATGATGCGCCTGGCATTAGGCGAATTGAGGCTATTGTAGCCGCAACGTGCATTCACATGATTGATGTCCTCACCGCCGCGCCCATGAAGTAGATTTGTAAAAATGTATGTGGTTCGTTTGGCATTGGCAGAAATGAGCCTACTTTGTGGCAGTGGCGAAGGGTGGAGGTAGGCTGTTAAGATCCGCCATAAATAGTGCACATTAAACTTTTTCAGACATACATATTTGTTTTCATTGAAATAAGATTACAATTTACAGATAGTGTTGGTTAGTTTTCAAAATTCAATTAAACCCTGAGAAACCAAGCCATAATAGATAATAGTCAAAAAATACATGTCTATTTATAAAATATCTAAAATTATTCAATTAAATCATACATAACTTTGAATATTTTATAAATAGAATAAAAATTTTTATTTATTATAGTTTGGTTTAGTCAGGGCTTAATGAATTAAAAAAAAATAACCAACAATATGTGTAATATGTATTTTTAATCCAACGAAAACAAATAAGTATGAATGAAAAAGTGTGCACAATTATGTCGTATTCCCCAAATTAGACCAAAACTATTATGGTTTCGTTTAGGCATGGCTTAATCGATTTTTAAAAACTAGCTAACACCATCTGTAAATTGTAGTCTTAGTTCATTAAAAAAAAATACGTATGACTAAAAAAGTTTAGTGTACACTATTTATAGCGAATCTTAACAGCCTACCTCCACCCTTCGCCACTGCTTTGTGGTATACTTGGCCTTTGATTTTGAACGTAGAATGGAATTGTTGACCATTTACCGCAGTATTGTGAACTATTTCTGTTGCTCCGGACGAAGTCATTTGGAAGCATGAATTGAATGTGCGAATGGACTTCAGGAATAGGTTTGAATCTGGAACCGTGCCGATGAGCAAGCCGTTCAATGGTTCTGGTAGTATCTCAATTTCTGGTAGTTGCACTTTTCCTGATGCGCAACACATCCCGGCTGACTCATGTTTGAATTTGAGCGCATGACAATGGGGACATTCTTTGTCCATAGCACCAATCAGCACTTTTGGATGAGCGGAATATTCAATATCTGGCTCGTACTCGAATGCGAGACGAAGGAACGAAGCGGATGTAAATGTTCGATGTACTTGTTGGCGTTGTCGGTCATTTGCTCTGCGTGTGTTAACTACGAACCGGCGCGCTTGGCTCCGTTCCAATTGTCGTTGTTGATTTCGTTCAGCTCGTGCCTCTTGTGATTGAGATGCACGTAATTGCGACATGCTTACAGGCACTTTTTGTTATCTTGTTGGATTTGTTCGTCTGTTCTTTCTGCTCTACTATTTCGCATGTTTGTTGCTTTATTCGTTCTACGGCCCAAATGGCCTCCCTTGCGTCTTGCTGGCATTGTGCGCTGTAATACACGCACATAAAAATAGATAAATAAAATAAATCGTACAAAATTTTGCACGCACTGCGTTGTGGTATGCCGAATGAAATGTCAAAATGACGCGACGCTTCTCTTGAATTCTTCTCGGACGTAGCGCCATCTGTCATTCAACAACATAAATAATTTCGTTCTGTTTGACGACGGTTAAATTTGTTCATACAAAAATAATAAAATCGCGATTAAAAAATGGGAGGGTGGGGGTAGGAGGGTGAAAATTTGGGGTTATATGTATTTTTTATGCCAAATAATAAAAAAAATACAAAAAAAAAATTGTCAAAAAAATAAAAGAAAATTTTTCTGGATGGAGATACCCTAATCACCTAGCGGTATGAAATATAATTGTTGACCTATTCTCATACCTAACAAATATACATAAAAAAATTCATAAAAATCGGTCGAGCCATTTCGGAGGAGTTTGACCACAAACATCGTGACACGAGATTTTTATATATATATAGAGATGTAAGCTTATATATGTAAATATATTTAAGTATATTTTTTCAAATTATTCATAAAATCCAACAAATACAATGGATAGGCACGTTTCATATATTATTTTTGGTTCTTTTGTGACAAAGAGAAAAATAACTGCCTTTTTATCATATAAGCAAGGATAAAGAGGTATAACATAATATCACTTTTACATAATATCATTATTTTAATTACAAAATTGGAGAATGTAACATTTTCAATTTGACATACATAATTTTAAAACATTTAACAATGAAGTTGGCAGTTATTCACGAAAATCATAAATTATATGAAAGATTTATAAATAGCATTGACATTTCAGAATTCATTTTTCATTCTTTTATTTTACATATATATATTGAAAACACCCATATGGCGCCTACAATGGCCGAGCGGCTTAAGCATCGGTCTATAATGTCGTGGGCCCGAGTTTCGAATCCTGGGTCTGGCAAATACATATATTGTTTTTCAATTTGTGTTAGAGTCAGAGTATGGAACTAATAGGTTGGACAAGTGGCTAACATTCGTATCTCATAAAAAACAAAAATCTGTTATTACAAATCTCCGCTCTGTTTAGGCCGATTGTGATCTTATTATGTAGCATCAGATAATTTATCCAAATTATCTACTTTCACTTAAATTTAAATAATATAACAGATGGGTGAAAGGACAGATTCACTGGTATTATGGCCAGGGCGAAATCACTTTGGAACAGTGTAAGTGTCATATGAAAGAAACGATGCCAACATCTAAACGAGTCACCTGCACTGCCAGAAGAATCTGACACTATTCAAGCTACGTCGATTTTTTGAAAAAATGTGTGGTAATTAAATGTTTTTGATTACGCTGGAATTCAGCTTCCAACACTGGAAGCCGAAACACGCATCTTAATTAGAAATGCTAGGGAATGACATAAGTATAGGTCAATAAATTGAGAAAAATAATCAGAATAACCAGTAACCACAAATGCGTCAACAAAGCCTCTACAAAACGTGTTTCTTTAAAATCCTTTTTGAAGCTGGCTGCAAAGATGTGATGCCTGTGCGCTCCAGAAGATTTTATTCTGCCACTGTAAGTAGCCATGAGAAATGAGAAATTTTAATTTTGTATGATCAATAGACTATTTCGTCTCTCTTCTGGCAGAAAACACTAACTGGAGAATACTAGTTTTGAGTAATTTGACTTTGAAGTTGTTAAAATGTTTGAAATGGTCTATCATATAAGTTTATTAAGTAATCTAAAAAAGGATGACTTAAAAATAAAGACTGTTTATTTATTAAGAAGGTTTCCAGACGGTAATGTTTGAAATAAGGAACATTTTGGTATAACTAACTCAATATGTCATTTTTTCGAGTGTCTTCTGCCAGAACAGTGACGATTTGTTCAATTAAGTCACGGAGTAATAGGTAGTGAGTACTCTCCTAATAGTACTTTGTAAGGCTTTCATTTAATTGTACAACCTCCCATCACCGCTTACACCTGTCCCTTACCACGAAAATGCTTCAATAAATGAAAGTAATTGTCATTAAAGAAAAACAAGTTGTTTTAGTCTTCCTTATAGCGATTGAAGTAGGTATCTTTGAAGGTACTAATGTCATCTTCAAAACGAGAAGCACGTCAATATATTGAATTTTTACCATATCAGATCCTAAGAAGATCATAATAAATGGGTCTCCACAGAGTGGAGGTTGTATTGACAGATTTTTGATTTACGAAAATTTGAAATTGTAGGTAGACCTATTAGGTGGATACAAATTTTGCCAGGTTATACCACATACGTATATTGAGATGGATGTTTTTTAGCACTGGTTTTATTATTGTTTTGAATATAGTATTATGTCTGTTGGAAGAAATATCGACCTTTCGTGCTTTCATCTCTCGTAAATTGAGGCTGACAGGGTAAGATTTCTAGTAGTAGTGCACATGCTTATGATTAAAATTAACATAAACGCATACATTACTCCAAGTACATTTACCCTGTGGTATATTTATTTTGACAATCTTCTTTGCGTCTTCACAGATCCCTGTCAGTAGATATTTAGTAACTCGGTCAAATACATTCTGTGCTAACTAAACTAGACTGCCATTCATATCGATTTAAATGACAGTCATCGGTAGACTAGAGAAACAGCCACCACATTTCACATATGATATAAATATGAAGAAAGGAAAGGCAGTATTGAAACTATATCGAGATATCCATAGTTCGATACGTCTACCACGGGGGCGATAGTCAGCGGGTCTCGTGTGTATCACGTATTGGATTCCAGTTTAGCACTTTATATCTAAGTATGTATTCTAAAATATTCAACATTCTCAAAAAGCAATTCTCTTTGGTCTTGCCAATGATCCGTCTACTTTAAAAACTCCAACACACCTATGACTGGCGAACTGTATCGCGCGGGCCTATAATATAATGAATCCCGAGTTCAAATCATGGGCCTGAAAAAAACGTGTTGTATTTTTCAATTGTAAGTTTTTGGCAATATTGGTAAGATTTTAACACTGTTCTATATTAATTGTATTAGGTACTTAAGTTTTATTGCTGGACCGTGATTAAGCGTGACCGTAAATAGGCGGAATATTAATTTATGTTTATAATATGTAGGTATTTACATAATCTGTGTATTTAATAAAATACATGACATATATTAAAATTATCTTATTATGTAAGTACCTACTTATAATATATAAGAACTAATAATATATTGTATTTTAAATAATTACTATTCTTGAAATCCGACCAATACCATGGATAGGCACGCCGCACGTCAATGTTTCATTCTTTTTATCATACTTCAATACGACAAATAGAAAAATAACTGCCTTTTAATCATATAAGCAGGAATATAGAGATGCAACATAATCTTATTTTGATTTTTAATATGTTTTTTTATTCAAAGAATAATAACTACTTCAAAGATTTGAGAGTGTAAAATTATTTTATTTGACATAAATAATTTTAAAACACCTCAGATATACCTATAACTCCCTACGAGAAAAAAATACGCACAATTGGTAATGCAAATTGGCGTAAATTAAGTGGAAGCAGGTTCGCGTTCCGCTGGGAGTCGTATTTTTTCAAAGATTTTTTCTAGTAGATACAATCTTAGTTTTTCTAAATTACTAACTGTCATTTAACTTTAAATATAGCAAGTAGATAGAAGACACATATTTTTGTTGCATTTGTATCCAGGAAGAAATCACTTTGGAACGGTGTTAGTGTCATATGAAAGTAACGATAACAACACTTAAATGAGTCACCCGCATTCTCAGATGAATCTGGCACAATTCCAACTGTGTGCATTTGTTGAAAAACGGTATATCTGTCTCCTTAACGTTTGGAATAATAATTCATCTTCTGATCTTCCAAATTTTAATACGTCTGTAAAGACAGCGTATGTTTTTGATTACGCTGCAAGTTGAAACACGAATCTTATTAATATAAACGACAAGGAAATACATTATTCCACGTCAATAAATTGAGAAGAATAATCATAATAATTAAGAATGCGTCAAAAAACCACCATAAAACGTGTTTCCTCAAAATTAATTTTGAAACTGGCTAGGTACAACGTGATGCGTGAGAGCGCCAGAGTATCTTAATCCACCACTATCACTAGCCATGAGAAATGACACACACCTTGAATATTGTGACCGATAGTTCGTTGCAAGACATTTGAGCAATAGGTAAATACCCTCCTAATAGCAGTAAAATTAAAATGAATCAATCGCGAATAGCAGACGCGTTCGCATGAAGACATACAAATGTTTTTTTCTTCATTTAATTGAAACCTCGCATTATCCCTTATAGCCATCCCAACCCACGAAAAATGCTACTAATAATATTGCGTATGTAAGATAATACCCTCCCCCCCCAGAAGAAGAAGTTTTTTCCAGTATTTTAGTTTTAGAGGTGGAGGTGGTATCATATGGTATGATACGTCTTGCGCATCCATTCTATAGACAAGGCTGCTATTGTATTTAGGCGCTTAATTGTTACAATAAGCTAATCGTCTGAACTGTCAAAAAGTGCTATGTTTTAATATCCCCTCTCTTGGCTGTGTTAACTTTTATAGCAAGATAGACAGTTTTGACAGTTTATATGGTAACTTATTGTAACACGCCTTGGAGTCCTCAAGTTCCTCGAGCCTGGGAGTTTTACCACTATTATTGGGCTTCACGGCCTGTCGTGGTGTTTAATAAAGAAACAAATAAAAAATTAAATTAAAAAGAACGTCAATACGTAAATATGATAAAATACCCTCGATAGCCGCCGATAGCAGACTTTTGTATAGAGTAGATGCACAGGGGTCCTTACTCCCTAGCAATACAAAATGTATTTTTTTTAGAATTCCAAATGATTTAAAAAAATCACATGAAAAATAGAAATACACATACTTAGTGCAAAATGAAAATATGAAAAAAATGACCGAAAACCAGTATTATAGTAAATCAAACATAGGCTTATTTAATTCTGTATAGTTTTGATCTGTGTCAGTCAGATGGGATAATATCATGAGGGTGAAATCTTTTGAATGTCTCCAACAACCAACTAAGCTTTGACAATTATTATTTTACTCTGCCAATGGCTGGTCGTCATTGTTACTCCAAACCTCAGAATTAGCTTGCTGGCATTCTTCAGGCAGGTACAGGACTCAGCGGTTGTTAACATTCTAATGCTGATTCATCGTCCTCTTTAGATCCCTAACCTGAACCACGCTCTATGACAGTCAGATCTAAAGATAGTTCCAACTCATATAGAATTTCATCTTCAGTAACTTCTGATAACCAAAAAATTATAACCTATAAACCAACAGTATCATATTAAAAAAATACTTTAAATATCGATATACCTACCTACACAGTTTACCATGCTGTTTCATAGATAATATGTTAAATTAAGAGTTAATTTAGCAATAAATCGACAAATAATGTGTGTTTTAGAGGAAAATAATGATCTAACAGTATATAAAATATGTCAAAATATCTTGACGGCTGAAAATTACCAACTTCATTCAACAAAAATAACATCTAACTGAACTAAGATGAATATCATCCGGGTTAATTTGATTGGTAAAACAGTTTCCTTTCTTATCTGATACTAATGGTCTTTATAATAAAAAATCTAACAACAGGGCATATCTTCAACAAAACCATGAGTATCATATTATGTGATACCCGGGGTCCGAAGAGGGGCCTCCACATAGTAGAGGTTATATTAACAGATTTTTATTTTTGCAATAGATGGATGTTAGCCACCTGCCCAATATATTAGGTCCATAATCTGAGTCAAATACTCAATGTGAATTCGGCCAGACCGCCGATTTGAAACCCGGGACCCACGACATCATAAGTCGATGCGATAATCGCTCAACGGCATCAAATACCTACACAGTTTATTATTTAGAGAGAACTGCAGTCATATCCGAATTTGATTATGTGCATAATGTAAATTTATACGTTTTGTAACTTTTCATCAGAGCATTGAATTAAGATTATCTCTGTAGTCATTCTTCATTAACTCCTCCGGCTTCTATGATACGTGATGACGGCGCAATAGGGCGCCGCAGCGCACATTTTAAATACCACCGATTTATCGTGGGATCTATTAGGCACGCCGTGTGTCAAGGATGGAATGCATCCAACCGACCAAGAGGCTCATCTTCAATAGACCGGAAGGGAAAGGGAAGGTCGAACTCAGAGGACCAATAATTAGGGTGGAGGAGTCAGCCGACATCGACGGCCGGAAATGATGCGATTTTAATTTGTTGCTTTGTTCTAATAAAAAGAACCACAATAATAAGCGATGACAAATTCAAATATCAATGCGTTATTATTTTACCATTACTTAGGTGGAGGTAAATTTTATATTTAAGACGGTCACTAACACCAACATAATATTGGTTATCCGATAGAATTTGCTTGATATGTATGTGTTTAGTCAAGCTCACTCATTGGCTGACGTCAAAATTGTTATTAATATAACAGTGTGGCCTAAAATAAAGCGCTTGAACTCACACGTTGTTCGGACATTTTCTTTTTTAATTTTCAACTAGCTCCGTAAATTTTTATTATTACTGTTATGGGTTGGTTTTATTAAAAGATTTTATTAATTATATCTAACGTTTTCTTTTATTTCCGATTTATAACACAAAATCACATACAATTATTATTACTGAAGTTTTAATACAAAGTTGAATATTACAAGGTACACAATGCGTCTTTCTTGTGAGACGTCCAGCTGTAGAGTGATTTGTTATTCTGAAATACTTCTAGGAAGGAAACAATAAATATGATGCAAAAAACTTAAGAAATGACAAGATGCAACATGTTTCAGCCTGTCGAACCCACAGGCTGACAAACTAACGGTACAAATTTGAATGGCACATAACATTACCAGTAATATCTTTATCCCCAAATTTCTACGATGTTATAAAAATTACACGTGGTTATTCCTTTGAATTGACAGAGTAAGAGAAATATTATTAATGCAATAGATGTTTTAAAGAATTTTCACACAAAAGCGAAAGAAAGTGCGGAAGTCACATTTTTATCGTTTTTGAGTTAAGTATGCAGATTTAAATGTGTATTCAAGTTTTGTTAATGTAGAAAATTAGGGAGTCTAATGTCACATGGTTTTAAGGACACTTACTTCTAAAACTATGGTAGTCCAATAATACTTTAGAGCTGAAAGTCATGTTTGCTTTAAGCTATAGGAAAAAGATTAATTGCAAAAGTGCGGAAGTCCAACATACGGAGTTTTTGTCCGAACGCGAGTGAGTATTTTAAGTAGATTAGCAACACTGACGTCATACTTGTACTGTGTTTTTGACCATCACCCGTTTCGTAGAGTGTTTAAGGTTAAAAATTAAACTATAATCAAATATTATTTGGCTTGGTTACGCAGGATTTAGGTATGTTTTAAAAAAAAATATCACTATCTGCCTATTATTGTAGTATTAGTTCAATGAAAACAAATACTTATGACTAGCAAAGTTTAGTGTGCACTATTTACGTCGGATTTTCACACCCTCATTCAGCCAAAAATCATCAAATTCATACAATATTACACAAGTTTTTTATCAATATTTCCGTTATGTGTAATGGCTTAAAAATACCTGTAATTATTATTATTACAAGAATATAATGTTAAATGATATTATTTCATATGTTTTATTACATATTTAAAATCCTAAGTCTATCTATAGTATAGACATTATACAAAATACACTTTAGAGCAGATAGTGCTGAAGTCCAATAATATCCCAATTATGAATTAATTTTAAAAAATCTAGCCTCGAATGGCCTTTGCAATTTACAAATTTAGCAAAATAATTGAGGATATTTGAATAGTTTTATTTGTAGAGACATTTGACTGATTGTTTTTGGTTAAAACTGCTCTTCTGCAAAATATTGAATTTGTGACTCCCAGACTTTCAGCTCTAAGGTTTATGGTGAAACTTTAAGTTTTATGATTTGATTTCACTAAGATTTACATTTGAACCGAAAAAATATTTTTTTAATTGAATTTTATTGTATTTAATCTTACAGTATAAACTATTATTATTTGAGAAGTTCTGCGCCAAACCGTCTTATAAATCTGCACTGACTCTACTAAGAATAATCTCTATAATATTATATGTAAAAATTAATGTTTGTTTATTTGTCACGTATGCGTTCCTATTCATTCACTTTTGTCAGTCGTTGAAAGTTGTTTCTGAACTCGTACAACCATCTTCTTCTATTCATATGCGTTCCTATACCATTCATCCGATTGCGATGGAACTTCCGTGAGTTGATGTGCGTACATCTGCGAAGGTTTTTGAATTGGTACAACCATCTTCTTCTTCTTCATCTTCTATTCATATGCGTTCCTATTTATACCATTCATCCGATTGCGATGAAACTTTTGTCATTTGTTGTGCGCAATACTCGCTGTAGCTTACTCGATATTTAGCAAAAACAATGGCTATAAATAATATTAAGCATCGGCTGGTCTTGTTAGGATTCATTCTTTCTTGAATTTTCATTTCTCGTAAATTGATGCGTGCCAAGGTAAGATTCTTGAAGTATTGCACACACTTGTGATTCAGAATAACACAAATGTACATAATACGACCAAGTACCTACACCCTGTTATTTATTTTGCTATGAAAGTAGACCAGCAAAAATTGTATTATTCCTTATTCTACCTTTATCTACCACCCATAAGCAAGACATGATCTGCCTATCACGTCCATTATTGGCCACCCCAATGCGAGGATTAGTGATATACTGAAGTACCATCCAAACAATCCAGACTACGTCTCCAGGAGGCGGAGGAAAATAACAAAAAAATGACGACCAGTCTACCACCCGACTCAAGTGCGATCGGCATAACCCATTTTCCCCACAGCATAAAAAACATAATCAATTTTCATTATAACCTCAAAAAAGCTCGAAAACTTATTAAACATAAGATACCTACTTAGTTAATTTTATGTACTTACCTGAATTCAAAATCCGGGTCAAATAAGACTTTAAAGCTTAAATATAATATTCGGACATTATAATTTGTACCAACTGTTTCGTCACTAAATTCAATATATTTTTAATACATCCCTAATATTTAATACTCAATTATCTTCCCCCCCGTACATGGCACATTCTACGAGACGGTGTGTGGCTTAATCGCTAACGGCTAAATAGTCTGTTCAATAGACAATGTACGAATTTTTCTCGAAACGTTTACTCGTTGTGCAGTAGCGAACATTTAACAACCTCATTGGACATTGTTATTAATTGCACATGCGTAAAATTAAGATTTTGGAAGAAGATAAAAATAATCCTATTGTGTAGTTTCCACTAAAAGTATTTTTAATTGATAGCTATATTTATTTTACGCAAGTATGTTGTTTTTGCTGAAATAATTGTAAAGGTAAATGAAATATAAAAATCTAAATCATCATGCTAGTGGCACCTACTTAATAACTCTATGACGCACGTAGATACTGAGAGAATTTTATAAAAGAAGTTTACTAGTCAATTATAAAATTCATATTTTGATACTTGAAACCTGCAGGCTTTAGTGAGAAGATCACAATGTGAAAAATCCCGTGCAAAAAAATGTACGAATATCCTCACCACCGCAGAGGTAAAGTACAATGGCGCGCTTTTTTTTTTAATTTGTGGTTTCCCCAGCAGGCTTATTCCACAATAATAAATTATTTTTAAATAATTTTCCCCCAGTCTACTCGTGCGACGATGACATATTTTTCATTATGGCCAATAAATTTTACAGCTCCCAAAAATGTTATTAAATCTGACTTATATTTTTCCACATTAATATTTATAGCAATGCAAAAATCTTTAAGGATTATTTAAATTATTATTTACACGCATTGGGGCAGAGGGCAAGCATAAGTTCGCACCACTTCCCTCGATCCATCGCCAACTCTTGCGGAACATATGTCTCTTCGTGATTACCTCAATCACCGAAAGCTGCTGTGTCTGCTAACGAATTCGGGTGTTTACGACGCGGTCGTATCAATGTGCCCCTAAGATTCGTCGCGGAGACATTGATTCTCAAAGCTCAAAAGCCGAGACCCTTGAAGCTGCCATGCCTCACAGCAATACAGGAGCACAGGTAGCACGCACGCATTAAACTAACGACATTTGGTTCTCACATAATACAGCCTCGACCTCAATGCGACTCCAAGTTGGCTAAATGCAGCCCGCTATACCCATGCGGATTTCAAGCTCACTAGAAATACCACCATCGTCGGTAACCGTGGCACCCAAGTATTTGAACCTGGATACCAGCTCGACGGACAAACCGGAAACCCGTTGGCGTCAATGCATGCAGCATTGCACATGGATTATTTCGTCTTAGCCGCATTCAGGTGAAGACCCACACGTTTCAAGTTCGCGGTGAGCTTGTTCACTACTGCATCATCTACATACTCAAAATCGCATAGTCTTTCTTTGCATAGTTCTGTTGTGTCATGATGTAGGCGTATCCCACTATTGGGGAGAACCGTCTTCCTCATTATGAAATCCATTATGAATTATGATGAAAGAAAGGGTGCAAGTACACAGCCTTGCTTGATTCCTGACGTGATTTCAAGGAGGTCAGTGGATATTCCAGCTGCTCTCATGCGATACTCTGTATTGGTGTAGACTTGTATTTATAGAGCACTTATCACGGCGACCAATTTCTAGATTCCAATTCCCGAATTTTCCATAGAGATTCACGGCGAGGGCTGTCAAAAGCCTTTTCATTGTCCACGAAGCAACAAGCGAAAGGTATATTCATCTCTTAATACTGTTTCAGGAGGCATCGGAGAGTTGAAAAAATATGCTTCGAGCAGGACTTCCCTGGGACAAATCCACTCTGCTGCGCACGCAAAACCTCCGGCATGGGACTTCTAATCCTTTGAACATCATGTAAGCCGAATTTTGTATTCCGTAAGAATAGTAATATTATATAAATAGGTATTATATAGTTTTGCACTTCAGAAAAACTCGCATATATGAAGGTACTGATCACACTAAATTGATCGGTAAATAATATGTTTGCCACACCTTTAGTAAAATGAAGTTGGCAGTTATTCACGAAAAGATAAATATCACTATAATAATATGACAGATTTAAAAATAGCATTTTCATTTAAACAGGCCGGATATTAATATTTTTTGTTGATATTATGTACTTATGTATTTACACAATATGTGTATTTAACAAAATACATGTAGGTAATAGGTACATTATTATATTATTATGTAAGTACTTACCTATAATAAAAAAGTTTATTAAAAATTAAGGAACGACATAACATTTCCTTAATTTTTAATAAACTTTTTTTAATTCAAAGAATAATACTTCACAAGATTTGGGAACTAAAATACTAAAAAACTAGACATACCTACATAATTTGAAAACACCTCAAATACGAGTATAAAAAGTTTCTTCTAGAAAATAATCTTTGAACGAATACTTCTTATAAGAATACGAAACTTAATATTTTAAACGCCGGGGAATGACACAATTCTACATCAATAAATGAGAATAAAAATTACAAACGTGTCATTAAATTGAGAATATCTTGTTGTAATACATATTTCATTCAATTAAGTCACGGAGTACCTAATAGGTGAGTAGGCTCGTAATAATAGTAAGAATAAAATTAATGAATCGCGAATTGCAGAGGCGTCCGCATGAAGATCATACAAATTTTTTTGTTTTTCAATTTAATTTAACGACATCTTATTATTATATCTTGGATCGTACTTGGATCGTGTCAACGCGGCTTTATAACCATCCCCAACCTCGGGAAATGATTTTATATAATACATAATATAATATTACATAATATCAGTGGCGGCTCGTCCACTTTCTAAGTGGTGGGGTTTAGTCATTAATTATCAAATATATGTACAAGTATATACCTACCTACATTATCATATTATTATAGGTAGTTACATTATAAACGAAGCTAGTTATAATAATATGATTTTATTAATGAGGAAATGAGTAATTTTTCAGAGTCGTTACTTAATCACATCTAAAAATCATGCTTAAAAATATAAACTTAATTAATAATAATAATTATTATTGATTTACCATCATCAGTTTTGAACAACAACATACAACGAGCGTTTTTACTCATCTATGGGGTCCTTCTATGCGGTCCCTAGTATGCGTATAATAAAGCTAATGCATTCATATACTTTGTAGAAGGAGATTTGTATCGCAACAACGGGATGGGACTGAGTGACCCCGATCAGCGAAACAATAGACGCCATAGCTTTCTTAACTTGTACATAGGTGTCACCATGAAATAGAGCGTATTTAATTTAATAGATTATTTTAATACCGCGTTATCATTATTATGTTATCACATAATATACAATTATTGCTTTATCTATTTATATAATAATAACATCTCTCTAAAATTGCGAGGGGTATAGATAGATGAAATAAATTAAATAATTCATATAATCATTTAATTAAGTAGGTATATTATGACAATGATAAAAATTTCGGACGTTTTTTACGCACTCTCTCCATGATAACGATGTGGGGATGGTCCCTATGAACCCTTAAGGTAGAGCCGCCCCTGCATAATATGTACGACAATACCAAGACGAGTCTGATGCATTTTAAGCATACCATCCTTGTTTTAAGTGGCTGGCCACAAAACAACTAGTTTAATGGTAAATATTGCAAACAACAACAAATAAACAGACTCATTATTTTTTGCATTTGAATAAAAACGACCATGTATTTTAGGTCTTCTTTTGAACATTTGCCGTATCTTGGTACTAACGTCATAGAAATGAGAAGGACGTCAATATATATTTTTTACAATGTCAGATCCTACGAAGACCATATAATAGGACTCCACAGACTGAAGGTGTACTAACAGAATTTTGTTATTACAAAAGATCGATGCGGTAGCCGCGTAACCATCGTGGACATAAAAAATATACTGTTTATTTATTAGAAAGAACTGCAGTATATATCGAATGAATGTCTGCAGTAATACTAAATCTATATTTCTAACTTTTCATCATAGCAATAAATTAGGATTATCTGTAATCATTCTTCATTTCCTCCGGCTTCTATGGCCAGTGACTTCCCGAGGGGGTAGGCAGATTGAGCGTCGCTTGGGGGCGGCAAATCGAGGAGAATCATTAGGTATATAAATATAAATGGCTACCTAAACTTCGTAATAACGGAAATATCTTTCCACTAAAAAAATAACTCACTGGTTGGAAATAAAATGTATAAATTTACATACAAGGCTTACTTCCGTTTACCTTGGACATCACGTTCTTGGTGACCAGAAATGACGTGTAGATTTGTGAATTATGTTTGAATTATAGGTAGGTAAATACTTACCTAATTTAAAATTTATCTAAATATTTTTGCCAGTCACTCGTGAGTTTTGGAAGTTATCGGGTGTATTTTTAAATATATCTGAAACCGTGAACTCGCAATATTGTCTATTGAAGCTGAGATGGCATTTAAAATAGATTTTTCCATTTGAGTCTCGGCAAATGTTCATTCTGGGTTGGTATGATTTAGTTAGATCCCGGAAAGTTTTGTAGAATTTTCTAGTTTCATTGCACCTTCTCTGAGATTCTATACCGTCCACCATTTTTCTCAACAATTCGCGTTTTTGTTCACGGCAGAGTTTTGTTGCATATTTTCTTTTTTCTTTATAAATTTCCGCATTTTGGCGTGTTTCTCTTTGTAGAAATTTTTTTCATGCATTTTTTTTCTATAATTGTCTGTTTGCAAGCATCATCGAACCAGCCGTTATTTGGTTCCTGCGTCCATATTATATTTATAAAGTTCGTTTGCAACTTCTTCCATCTTTCCTGCTTGCAACATTGTTCTTATGTTCCAAGTTCCGCAGTGTAAATAAAATCATTTGTCCTTAATTTGTAGTCTGGGTCTTTCATTGATAGGGGTCCTGTGTTCCGAGGCGCTTGTGTTGGTGTTCGTAATCTGGTGTTTTTACCATGTAGGGTGATTAGCCCTACGATGAACCCTCCTCCTTCATCCGGGCTTGGGACCGGCAGCAACCTAGGTGAATCCTATGGCTACAGGCGGAGTTTTAAAAGAATACTATTTAATATAATAAAAATACTTTACGCAGTCATCAAATGTTTAAACTAAATATAACGGATAGTACGGCTTCAAAATGATATAAATAGATTATCTACAACGTTTAAGGAATGTCCAGGGTATGCTCTGAAAATAAGCTCCATTTTGACCTACGCTGAGCATATGGGCCCTGGTCATTTCTAAAGGATGACATGTCCCAAAGTAAGGATTTTCCTCCTCCTTGAACTGGTCGCGTTATTTCCTTGTAATTTAATATTGCCTATAATAAAATATGATCTTAATACAAAATATGTACCTATAAATTATACAAGTGACAATTCCTCGTTGATATATTCGTGTTTTTGCTTGCCTTTTTTATTATTTTAGACCTATCTTAGTACCTACAAATGCGTTTATGAAGAATTATTTATTGATTGTACGGTACTGCTTAGTGTAGTGAAATATTTGTGTCGTGTCATATAATTACTAAGTATATTAATTTATAATAAAGGTACTGACCACATGAGAAATTGAGTGCTTCAATAGTGGAACTAAAATAAATTTGTTTATAATATTTTTATTTTATAGCGGTTTAGTTTGGTGTTACCCAGTAAAAACTTCAAAGTTGCTGTAGGTAGAGTTGGATTTCAGGAATTCTCGAGAAATTTTCTAGATTTTCTATCCCGAGTCTCGAGATTTAAAATTTTTAATATTTCGGGAAATCCCGGATCTTGAGAACCTTTTCTCCTGATTCGGGATTTCTTTATTATCAAATATTAATTGAAAAAACGATTTTCTATATGAAAAAAGTGGACAGAAAACACAAAACGCTCTAAGACTGATCGGGGCATTTAACACAGTTAAGGGGGAGAGGCATGCCAACAGAGAACCTAGCGGAAAAATACGAAGCTTTATATTTGAATTTTTTTTTGATAATTTACAATTTCAACTGTATTAATTAATAAATATGTACTTATCCGAAAACATTAAATAGATATTTTTTTTATACTTAATTTAAAGATAAACTTACAATTGTAAAAAAATGTAATAAAATGTGAATTCGTTGCATGGTCACATCTTATTATTACATTATATTTTAGGGTCATATTTATAATTAAAATTTGGTTTATTAAGTTTTCAATTTTTCGTCGCTTAGATTTTTGACTAATTCATCGTTTTAATATTTTTTATATTTACTTACTTAAATAATAACCCCCCTGTGTAATTTAAGAAACACCACATTATAACACCACACTGCCCTTAACCTCAGCGATAGGTAGGTGGGCCCGCCAAAGATCCTGGCCTGGGAGCCCGCTTTAGGATGTGGGACCCATGATAGAATCCATTTTTCAATGAACGATGATGATTTTGGATTGACTACTATTGAAATTGATTGTGCTAATAAACAAGCATTATCGCATGAAAAACGAATTATTTTAAAAATGAATATACGTAGTGAAACATAGTCTATGAGTGAAACCTAGTTTATTTTTATAATTATTTTTTTTTTCATTTTTGTATTAGTACATTATTGACTATTTAAAAAGGTGTCTATATTATTTAATGAAATAAAGGGGGGAGGCCACATGATTTGATTTTTTTAAAAAGGAGGCGTAGTAACATAAAGTTTGGAAACCACTGCAGTAGGGTAAGTCAGTTCCCATTATTTTTTTGTTCCCTGCCCGAAAACACCTTATGTACGTACCTAGTTATATCTATATAATATGTGAAAAGATCTACATTAGAGAAACGCACACCATAATTTTGCAGCGGTGAGCTGATAATACTTACTATAAAATGTTATTAATTTGTTAGTTAGAGGGAGCATACGCATTTTCATTTTGTCAAATGCTTCTGTTGATGACCATTTTAGGGCACCAGCGATTGAGCTCCTGCACCAGTGGTACATATGCGTCTGCAATTGGCAAATGCGCAATGCTCATGTAGATAGTGCCTACCTACATGAAAATGTTGATGTTAAAAAAGGTATGTATGTACCTCGATATCATGAAAACCAATGTTTCTGCATGTAGGATAGATGTGGTCACCCAAATGATAGTTGAAACACTAAACATATTATATAGGTGCCTACAACTCGAATAATAGTAGGTAAGCATGCACCTAGGACCGTCATATCGAAAGAAAATGTTTAGATACTGGTTGACCGGTATCCTATCGGTCAAAACGTATAGGTATCAACTGACGCTAATCCGCGAGGAATTTCATTTCGAAAACAAATTGTATAATATCGGTATCACAACCAAGTATCAAATTATTGGTTAAAAAGTAACAATACTTATTGAACTGCCTATATAGGCCTATGCACGTGGGCACATCACCACTTTGGTAACCACCCGAGCATTTGGAAAGATTTTCTAACGTTCCGTGCAGAAGCATAACAATATAACAATAGATAGACGGTCGATGGGTGTGGCAGTCAGTCAGGTGACCAGACGATATTATGAAAATAATGTGACACAATTTTATCATTACTACTTACAAATTTCGCTATCTGAATTCTCCTGATGTCTTGTCTCTCTGCAGATTTTCATTCACATTCACAATATTTAAAAACAATCTATTTATTCACTTGGCTAAGACAGAATAAAAATCAATCAGGTTAAGGACTTATAATATATTATTACAAAATGAATACAAATATTAATTTATTGTCCGAGAGATTCAAAATTTACTGTTTTTTTTCTGTACTACATGTATATTGTACCTACCTATTTAAGAATGCTGTATCTACATTTAGGTTGGTTAAAAAAGTTATGAAAATAAAACAAGATTCACTATTATAATAATAATTATTGGTTACCCTATTTTCAAATAAAAAGTCACGCAAAAAAGTCCGAGTTCATTAGTTTATTGCGGTGTTATTAAAAATCCTAGTTAGGCAAGTATGTCTATTGCATTATTTTTAACACAAATGCCATGTTTATGCATTGGAGTAAGAAGGCAAACAATCTATTTTTATATTCTCTTCGAGATGTAATAATTTACATTAAGTATATCTGTTTCGCAGCCGCAACCTGCGAGACGTGGACCCTTAAAGGCCATATTCCATTGGCAGACGCACAGACCCAACCCGATCCAACGATCGACGCCAACCGTCGTCGCTAGCTATTTGCAATTACACGCAACGATTCAATCTCGTTGGTCCTTGATTTGATTGGTTAAAATAATACTAGTGTTGCTATTATTAAAAATATAGGTTGAGTGAAAACTAGATATTTCTTAGATTGGTGGCTACACTGAACGCATTCCCGCGCAATTTTATGTCAACAAAACTGAGCTGTCAGCTGTCAAACCTAGCGAGCATCAGATCTGTTAAAATTTATGCGGCCGTTTGACATTTATAGAAAGTTTGTATACTTATTGTTAATTTACATCATGAATAACTGGGCGAGCTTGAATTTCCAAGCCAATTGAGTAATTCGAATATCGAAATCGAATAATCCAAAGACTAATTTATTGTAGCGAGTATGGCTATATTTCAACTGGCTTAGGCGGTCAGGACTCGCCGTAAACGAAAACACTGTGTCAAAAGTTGGCTAACTGAAGAACAGCGTGATCGCCATTGAATATGTCGGGTTTTTTTACGTTCCACACTATATCTTTGGCGTGCATTTATTCGACGAGGACTGTGTCCTCGGTGATACTCCATATATATTTTTTAAGTTTTCGCCATCTTGTAGTTGTTCAGTTGAAATCGACCAATAGAATGAAATGAACGACCGTTTGCATGACTCAGGCGCATATTCGGCTATTTTCGTACGCTTTCGGCAATCTTCGCTTGATAATGAAAGGATCGCACGACGGATAATAGAAAATTTTCCACTTTCGACCCGATCGCTCACGATCCTTGAAAACCATAGAGAATAGAGTTTGACAGTCGTGGCAGACGATCGGGCCAGACGCAATCTGCCAATGGAATATGGGCTTTACACGAGAGATGTCCAAAAGCTAAGAGTCACACAGCGAGGCATGGAGAGGTACATGTTGGGCATCACGCGAAAGAACCGTAAGAGAAACGAAAGGGTTAGGAAGCAGACAAGAGTACGTGATGTAATAGACGTTGCCAAACGAAATGCCGTCATCTAGTGGTACCCAAGGGGCACGAAACGGCCACAGGGTCGCCCTAAAAGCCGCTGGATTGACGAACTGGTAAAGTTCGACGGAAATACGTGGCAGCGAACGACACAGGACTGAGAGAGTTGGAGAAAGCTTGGGGAGGCCTTCATCCAGCAGTGGATTGACCCCGGCTGATGATGATGATATCTGTTTCACCATGCGATTTTCAAAAATGACGTTTCTGCCCGGGCCTAACCTATATGCACCGTAATATTACCTAATGCTCCATTGGCATGCAAGTCAGACGATTCAGTCTTTTTCGCGTGGAGTTGTGGTGTGGACAAGTTCCGTTGGATTTAAAAAATATATGTTTGATAATTATTTTACTAGACTAGTTGCCAGAATTAGAGAGTACCAATACGCCTTATAATTTTGGACTTTTTAGCAATTTTTACTACACTGATACGCCTCTTTGCCTGATAACCTCGCATACAATTAGATCAAACGTTATTCACTTGTATTAATTTAATATTATGTACTTAGTAATAAATAAATAAATAGAAGATATATGTACAAAATATTTTTACCTTTTTTTCTTAGATTTTTTCATCCTAGAGCCGGAGTGCAAAGTTATAAAGTACCAACTCTACTTGTCGGCCATTCAAACATTAAAACGCATTCGGACCGAAGAAAAACCAGTAATAATTATTGTTTTAAACATTTTAGAAAATGAGAAATTTAGCGTTTTTTTTAAATATTTACTTGTAAGTAGATAATTTTAAAACACCTAAGATAATATTATTATACCTAATACACGAGAAAGAAATGTTAAAATACGACGCCCGACGGGCACATTCACCGGATTCAAATAAATCTGAGGAGTTTTAAAATTATGTTCAATAGAAATAATGTTACATTCTCGTATCTTGTGAATTGGGTTTACGTCGAATACATATATTTTTTAAATTTGAATTCATAAAATTCCTAAAAGACAACGCAAAATTTGTGTTGTGTTTACTCCCCATTCAATATGTTATCTAAATATTCATGAAAATAATACAAAATTTTCAGGCTGATCAGAAAATAATACGACATGTTTAACTATCACAACCGTCAAAGTTCGATTTTTTTCGTCGGTTGGTTAGTAGCAGAACATAGAAAAATCGGACAATTTTTTTAAAATATAAACTATAGGTATATTCAGCATGACCCTTGACTCTATATAAAGCGACGTCAGACGGATTCGGCGTCGTTTACTGCCACCGGCCTGACCCCTGATTATCAGCCCATCGACGTAATTGTATTTGACCTCAGGTCGATGTTCGCTAGCTATTCATGATGAAAAAATAGTTATTGTTTACCGTACAGCCTTACGTATACATATTATTAAATATAAATGGTTTTACAGTTACATTCTTATGGCTAACAAAATTGCAAGGTACAAAATAAATCTTACTATCTAACATTTTATTACTACATCGCTTAACTTAGTTTCTCCCTAATCTAATAGATATTATACAAATTAAAATAAGTACTTAATAATAATTCTATTTATGATTAAAATTATTCTTCACCTCTTTTGTCGGCTTCTTTTCATCCATAGTTCACGCTAAGGGATCTGTAGATCCGTCAGTGTAAACTTTGAGACTTATATACATTTATATTTTTGTTCCGCTAAGAGATCGACGTACTTTATTTAGCAAAGGGGTTGACTAGGAGATCAGACCACATAGTCGCGTTGCCAAATGCTCCGTCTGGAATGTCAGCTGAGGGCCAACACTCTGGAATGGTGTTAAAAGCCTTTTTGAGGAGGCTAAGATACACATAAGATTTTAGAGCTCATGAAAAATAAAAGAAATAATATTTTCTCCATAGATACACTTTTTGCATGCCGTTTCTTTTTTCCTAGAAGATAGTGCCCAGACCATTTGATAATTGATTGCGAGTTTTGCTCAAAAAATACAAACTTTACATTCAACTGTCAAAAAAACAGGACTGTAGGTAGGTATCGCAGAAATATAATGTCAGAATACGAGTGTGGAGTATGGAGTGAGGTGACAGCCTCGCTCTGGAGTCGATGACGTCTCTCATGTCGTACTTACGCGTTGAAATAGATTAAACTCATGAACGTTTCTGCTTTCCTAGAAGATAGTGCCAAGGCCATTTGATAATCGATTGCAAGCTTTGCTCAAAATACACAAAACTTTACAATCGGCAATCAAAAAGACAAGACTGTATGTGGGTGTAGAGTGAGGTGACGCTTCGCTACGGAGTTGTTGATGTCTTTTGTTCGCTTCCATCTATTTTTTCGCGTCCAGCTTATCTGACGACATGTGAAAACACTTCACAGATCACCGTCGTATCAACGACTTTCACGTTAATTTAAAATTATTTTTTAATACGTAAATGCATGCTTTAATATATTACCTATTTAAATTTAAAATTCATTATTATATATATTATGCACATGACAAATTATAAATTCAAAGCGTTCACGATACGACATAAAATAAGTGTTGACAATATTGAAATAAAAATACAGGATTACAATTATTACACATTACAAGAAATACAACAGAAGTTAGAACAAAATAGTTTTTAAAACAGTAGTGATCTAAATTTGTTTAAAAAAAATTCTCGAATTTGATTCAGAATCCAGTTGGACGCCCAGATATCTAACGATTTTAGACACTGTAACTTTAGTGTTTCCAAAGCGTACTGTGGGAGGCCACATACATTTAAGTCGTCCCGGTCCTTTGAGGACAATGGCTTCAGTCTTGGAAGGTGCGAATGATAGTCTGCTTACTTTACCCCAAACCTCGATAGATTTTAGGGCTTCGCCAACAGCGCTCTCAATCTTCGCCCTGCTGTAAGCCTCATCCAACAGCAGCGCATCATCGGCGTAGACAATTACAGTGCAGTCGGTTGGAAGCGGGATTCTGAGGAGATCGTCGAAGAGTACGTTCCAGAGAAGGGGCCCGAGAACAGAGCCCTGGGGACAGCCCATGCTGGTGCGCCTCTCTGCAGTGGTTGATCCAACTCAAAACTAGATCGATCTGTTTGTGAAGTAGCTTTGAATCGACGCAAACAATAGGTATGATGGTCTTGTGTTGTGGCTTTAATCCATGCACCGGGTTGATCTTATACGGGTATAAGGACTTGTCCACAATATGGCGCGTGTCTCGCCACGATTCGCTGCGAGCGCATGTGAACACCTCAATGAGGTCACTTGTACCTCGACCGCGCGCGACAGTCGTCACAGAACGAGTGCGTGTGGATGTCTAAATGAGTCACATGTACATGGAATGCGCGTAAGTCAAAACGCGCCGTATAGACAAGAAATAAACCACGATATATGCACAACATTTTCCACATAGTCGACAATTACAGAGCCCCTATGCCCAATTGCTGCGCCTGATGTGGTACAAAATCTGTCCACAATTCGACCGATGGCTAGCCTATAAAAGTCGTCTATAAGTTGCGCGAATCAACAATTGATTTTCAAAGTAAATTTTGATAATTTGGTAGCGTTATTCAAGCGTGACTATTGATATATTGGTAGACTTTTCAAAACTGATTCAAAGCTTATTTTTAATTTAGTGAGACCCTTGTCAGCGCGGGCCCTACTCGTGCGCGTAATAATTAGAGTAACGGTAAATCCACTTCTGGCGTAGTGACGTCAAAGGGTGGCAGGTACTGACGTAGCACATTTCTTGTGGTGACAAATAATAAAGGGTGAGGAGCACTAATTATAGATGTTTTATCATTATTGTTAAAAATAAGTAATATATAAAGTGTTATTTTCTTTTGGGTCGTTGACAAGATGTTCTAAATAAAAACTTCAGTTTGTGCATTATGTCATGCGTCAGTCAGATGTCAGTGCGTATCACTGAAACTGAATGATTTTTTTCATGATATCACGAATCAAAATATCGAAAACAAAATTGTTAAAAATTAACAGTCCTTCAGTTCGTAAATTTTCGAGCACTGATATCAAGATGTCATTCGCTTGATTCTCATAATGATGTTCATTCGGTTTTTGGCATACCTTCCTACTCACTATATTATAGTAGAAAGTGCTCCTTTATGTTTAACATTATATTAGGTATTTAATACATGTTTGCGCATGAAGATATTGTTTACAATTTAGATAGTGAAATTAAGACTTTTATTCAATACCTACTTATCTATCTAAAGTAGTGTATGAAGACGGTCACTGTATGTATCTATAATGTATCTATAGTACTATAGTCTAAGGTCAATAGTGTATAATAGAGAAGATGAATTACCTAAATTCAATTTTAAAATATTTGTAATACAAATGGATTATAATCCCACAAGGGAGTATTTTCTTAATACTTTAATTATAATAATGTAATTTCTTAATTTCGCTGGGTAGTGATTTTTTTCCACCCAATTATAGAGAGGTAAAAAAGATAAGTGAAACAAAAATACGCCTACACACTCATTCGGAATGCAATTTTAAAATCGTCAGCTAGATTTTTTTTGTTATTGTAAAAATAATGCCAATTACTCGTCAGTAGTTCATTTTGAAAATAATCTAGCGTTTTCCTGTCATCTAGCTAGATTATTGAATTTCTTAACCACATCTAGCATATTTTTGTGAACGAGAGTGTGCAACACTGGCCACGGTGGACAATGTTATAATTTATAATATAATCATAATCCAACGTCCGAATACAATCGGTGGTAGATACCGTTTGCTTCAGCTTAATGTCCGCATGTTTTTTTTTTTAACTACACCTGGCGGCCGGGCGATTTTGCAAAAAATTCGCAAAAAACTGTCATTTCACTAAATTCACTATAACTTGTAAACCAATTGAGATATCTTAACCAAATTTAATTTGATGGCTTCCAGATACTTCGCCGCATAAATCAATGCCATTTGAGCAGTGGTTCTATTTCTGTGGGTTGCATACTTATGTGGTCTAGTGAAAGAAACTTAAATCTACTAAAAGTTCTTTTTTTAAATATGTAAAATCTACTTTTTCACATTGTTTTCTTTGCTTTTATGTTCATATGTGTGAGAATTTAATTGGATGAACTCTTTAAATACAATTGTAGAATACAAACATTTTAGAAAATCATAAAAAAATATATTATGGATAATAACAAATTCCACCTATCATTTATGGGTTGATTGGTAAATACACAATTGCAACTTGTATTTACGTCATCGATAGACCTATATTGAATCTGAAGATGCCGAAAGGTAAAACCCAGATGGTTAGAACGATTTAAACCACGAAAAAGTAAACTATTCTCAAGAATTTAGCTGTAAATAGATTATTTTACTTGAAACCATATTTTTTTTGATGAGGAAGTGGAAAAAAAGGTTTTTCTACCCAAACTGTATCTTTTGTGAGTATTATCTGCCCTCATAGACCCACAATAATATCTAATAAAAATATAAGAACGACAACAATACAAACATTATCGAACAAATATGATAATGTTATATCATATTATAAATACCCAAAGTTTAAAAATCTCTGCTTCTCAAATCATCCCTGTTGCAGATTTGACCCCATCCCCATGTAAGTTTGTTTCCTTATGTTTATCAGTCATTCTGAGAAATCATAGGTTCATATTACTCTTATTAGTAGGTATTAAAGAAATCTGGGTAGTGTCTTATAAGTTTTTATACAATCTATACAAGTAATCTGTATTCATTCAGTCTCTTCTGAACTATCTATCGGTCAAAACGTCGCGAAAATTGCTCTTTTCTTGCTAATCTTTTATGATTATAATTTTCATATATAAATTTTATTTTTAATCACCTCAAAATGGACGGAGGAGATGAAACATATTTAGAAAATTTTGAGGATGCATTTCCGGAGGTTCCCAGTGATTGTGAAAGAGATGACGCGAACGATAGTGATACTGATTCAAGTGTACGTACAGTTAGACCGCGCGCAATGAATTTACTTTCATCCAGTGAAAGTGAGAGTGATAATGACAATATCTCGGCAGATTGGAGTGAGTTTGACCCACCGAGGGATAATCAAGCCTTTGAAGGTGTCTCAGGGGTGCAAATTTTTCCTAACAATGTTGAAAGCACTGAAGAAGTGACCGAGTTATTTATTGGCGATGATTTGTTCGATACGATAATTTTGGAAACAAATTTATACCATCAACAAACATCCCACAAATATAAAAATGTAGATAAGACAGCAAAATGGCGTGATGTTACAGTGTGTGAACTAAAAAAGTGGTTTGGTTTAGTCATCATAATGGATATAGTTCACAAGGGGTGTTTAAACGACTATTGGTCAACAGATCCTCTAATTGAGACACCGATTTTTAGTAAAACTATGCCTAGGAATAGATCCAGGCAAATTTTAACTTTTCTGCATTTTGTCAATAATTTAACAGTTGCAAACAGCACCGATATACTGTCCAAGGTAGAACCAATCCTAGACTACTTTTTAGGCAAATTCAATAATGTTTATAAGCCTAAACTAAACCTGTCTTTGAATGAAGGAATGATTCCATGGTTAGGCCGACTTATTTTTCGGGTTTTCAATCCTATGAAAATAACTAAATATGGAATATTGAATAGAATGGTTTGCGAGTCAGACAGAGTTATAGATTTAAAGTAACAATAATATGTGTTTGTTATATGACCCAAAAAACTGGATGCTAAAATGAGTGGTAAGTAAAAATTATATTATAGTTTAAATGGACAGATTCTATCTTTACCGCCATAATAAAACTTACGTAAGCTAACAGTTATGACCCATACATTTATATCTGCTACGTAACATAAAATAATATATTTCAAAGAAATATTTTTTTATTTGTTTCGTGAACATAAGTTGAGAGCCGCTGTCACTAAGTTTGAATATGTCGTATCTGTATCTATTGTCTAAGATGTCGTACTATTATCAACTTCCCTATAAACACGTCAATAATTGTTTTCGGTTATCATAATGACTCGGCACCATAAAAAAATGCCATGTGGCCCACTCATAAATCACTACGCAAAGTGTAATAATAACCAATACTACGATATTGAGGAAGGGGCCCCAAGGTGCAGGGTATGCATTCCAGCATGAGTGTCACTGCTTGTATGGATTGAGTATATGTGTGAGGATTCACTCTCTCGCTAAGCAGATAAATGAACCAGCAAAATTTAAAAATACCAAAATATTATTATGAAAAGGCACGTGTTATTCTCACACACGTCAGTGTACCATCTAGGATTAGTTTTACAAAACTATTTAGTAAAAATAATAGTTTATTTTTTGTTAAATAATTTGTTAATGTGTATACCACCACCTATCATCGAGATTTGAAATCAAACTCAATTATAACCCAGTATTTTTTCAATATAATGTAATGTATGACGTAGGACGCATATATGAGTCCACGGACAGCAACCAACGTTCTTCAAGGACTCAAATACGAGTCCGCGGACATTAATCTGTTGACCACCGCACACAACCTTGAAATAAGAAAGATATGTATTCGTCAGGAGAAATCGGCCGTCGCGGGGTTTTAGCATGGAACCAATGACATTAATATGGACGAAGCATCTGGAAAAAAATGACACTTACTTTTTTGTCGGGTCTGCCGAATCTCATAATCTGTTCTAACGCCATTACAATAAAGGTGATATTGCTATAAATTCCCGATACTTTTTGTCGAGTCTGCTGAATGGTTCGGTTCGAACGGGTTCGCTCAAATGAACATTGACACTAGAAACACTGTTCTAACGCTATTACAATAAAGGTGATATTGCTATATTATATTCCCGATGCGTGATATCGCATAATGGAAATTTCGTGATGTCTACCTATACATGTGTCGATGTCGCTATGCGCGAATCTACTTGCTAGCTACTGTATTGAGTGCGTTGTCCATTAATAATGTTATTGCATGGAACATATTTTTGTCTTGACCTCACGGGCGGATTTTTTTTTCTTCAGTCGTCGAAAGGGAAAGGAACATTGATGTGACTGTCTTACCCTCCCGGAAATGTTAGCAGTTTTGAAGCAGGGCTCGCTTTATTATTTTAAGCTAAAAACCGAGGGAGTCAAAGCAACCCGACTGTCCCCGAACACTGAATGCGCGTTATTTATTTATTTATTAAAAAACATTGTGGACATTACAAAGACGAATTCAAGACGTTCACAACTTGAGATTTAAATTGAAAAAAAAGCTGGATATAATCAAACAAGTAAATACAAATACATACTTGTCTAATATAGTAAAATCACAAGAGAGAGAGAAAAAAACATAAACAATGTGATGCGATAAAAAAATATGTTTAGGTGACAAACTTTAATGCCTTAGGAAGGCCTTAGGCTTAGATTATAGAAAAATGATTAATGCATAATATTATGAGACAGAAGTCACTATTGAAAATAACATAGGACGTATTCTTCAACATAACGTGTTTAAGTTTATTCCATATTTTTCCACACTCGAGATCTGAAACCTGTTATTCCACACCCAGTAGGGTAAGTCAATTCCCACTAATATTGTATTTGTATTCCCTGGTCGTCCCTTATTGACGAAGCAAAAGTCTGAGGACAATAAGTCATCCGATTTGTCTATTACATTCTATAAATAAATTAATAGACGTATCAGACGGATCAACGAACGAGTATACAAGTCGAGCTTTGATAGTCAAGTATACATATCGTAATAAATGTCTTCGGATAAATCTGAAAATTTGTCTTATTTAAATGTAGATTTAAGTACATAAAATCATGAGAGAAAAGAACACAAATTGTATGTTGTCTATTAAGAATTTTAGAATAATATTTGACGTAGATCTAGAATAGACTATCTGTTCAATACAGGGTATTCAATATAATATTTCCTCATAACGTCATAATATTCTATAGACTTCTAAAATATATTATATTTATGTCTAGAAGTAGGTAGGTCAAATCGTTATGGCCATAATTAGATAGTGTTAGAATTTAATCCATTTAGATTTTAGAATGTCACTTTCAACATAATCAGAAAAGGCGTACAGCAAAATAAAATGACATAACAGTTGTTAGGTTAGGTTAACTAGGTACCTAATTAGCTATTATAAATATAAAAGATATAATTAAAAATTAATCATTTCCTGATGCGTAATAATGACAGGAATATTAAGCTGTCTAATCATTATTCAGTAGCGGATCAATTCAAGTGGAGGCCCTATGTGGAAAAAGTTTCGGGGCCCCCAAATTCAAGTTAGAAAAAAATACATAGAAACTCTCATTAATTTATTACCATAAAATTATAACAAAGGTAATAGTTATTATATTATATTATATTATATTATATTATATTATATTATATTATATTATATTATATTATATTATGCTATGCTATGCTATGCTATGCTATGCTATGCTATGCTATGCTATGCTATGCTATGCTATGCTATGCTATGCTATGCTATTAACACACCCTCAATAGCACGACACAAATCTGGCTAGCTCACTTGTTAGTGCACGTACCATAGGGTGGTTATTAAATGTTTATAGTTTTTTTTTGGAAATGTATACAATGTGAATTAAAGTCTTAAAGAAAATATTAAAATCTGTTTATTTATTTATTTTGTTATAACACGGTTTTTATCATTTAAAACATTTCAGGGTTTATACATCTAATTTTTAACTTTATATAAAAAGGATTATTTATTTAGGAACTTATTTTTTAATATTCAATTGATAATTTTTACTTATTTAGTTATTAACTGGCACGCCATAAAGGAGCGTGGGTTTTATACTATATTCCTAGAGGAGCCGAATCGAACTCAACTATCTTGTTAGAAGAGCGAAATCGAACTACATTACTATCTTATTAGAAGGACAGAATCGAACTGATCACACTACTTCTATTTCGGGACAAGACCTATTTTTTAAAGCCTGTCCCCCTTCAGAGGCACCACCTAATTAGCAGTGCGATCGCGCGTATTATTCCTTAACATTTAATTTGTTATAAACTCTTATTCTAATCTATAAACAACTAGGTAAAATTATTTTAAACATAATTACGGAAGAAAGCTACGCAGGAAGTTAAGTATTTAAGAAGTTATTTCAATTTCCAAATTATAAAAACATATCTCCCGCCGAAATTGTCTCTTTGTTTAGAATCGGTGTGAGCGGTGCACACACACTATCAAAATAGTCCCGATTCACGCATATCGAGTGATTGACAGAATACGCAGTGCAGTGCGTGTATTATTTTAAATTTACAGATTTTATTTAAACACGTTATTTATTTTAAATTATAAAATGCAGCTACTGAATTTAATTATACAAAACAAAACTACTGAGTTTAATAGTAACCCTCTTCGGTAATTTTGCTATACATATTATTATATTTTAATCCTCGCTTACATTTATTTATCTCAATTCTCATTTACTCCGGCATTCATCTCCTTTATAGTATAACAATTTTACATCTTCCTCACATACCAGTATACATATTTATTATTAAGATATTTCTTTATTTAAAACTTACGTGCTAGGTACATACCATATTATTTGAAATCATAATTAAACAATTTAAATATTTACTTAATCTATTGACTCCATTCGTCACCTCGCATACTTGTTTCAATTTACCAAATTCTTCCCACCTAGTGTACACCAGTGCATACACAGGGCGAGGACTTAAACTGAAATAGAAAGATAGATTGACGATTTTCCAAGGGATTTTAGTTACGAGTTTTATAAAGCCGCCGGGGTAAAGATTAGGTGACAATGTTTGGGCCATCAAATATATATTATATTATCATAGATATTTAAACGGTATTTTATGTTGGTGTTAATTCGCCCCTAATTTTTGATGCACAAACGTCGATCCCAATCTCACGGCCACGTACTTTGTCCTTTGGACGATCGTCAATACATGTTATGGTACATACATTTACATTTTATTTAGTTATACGATTCAAACTTTAAAGTAACTTAAAAGACTTGTATTAGCCTACAATCCTGATAGGTTATTGGGGAATCTGGTTATATGTTTTTGTTAAGCCGTTTATTTTACCAGTTAAAGAGCGGGTGTAGGGATCGGCAAAACAAAATTTCCCCCTTTCAGCGATTTGTACGTTCACCCTGATTTCTCGGCCATATTCCCGATTCCTCAATAATTCGTTCAGTGTATATTTTAATGCTTACATGTTTAAAACCTTATTTATTAAAATTTTCGTTCAACAATTCTCTTTATTACCATCTTTTTTTTTTTTTTTTGTTTACCTTATTACCGTTTCATCTTTACATTTTCGCGTTACTTTTTGTTAGATATGACGTAATTGGCTACGTTGCCAAAAGCGTTAGAACTTACTTTCGTTATTCATTTTATTTAGTTAATTGTTTACTTCTAGTCATCTCCTCAAGATGCCGTTGTGCGGGATTATTGAGTGTGCTAGGTATATTTATTTTATTTTCCAGTCATCCACTCAAGACGTCGTTGTGCGAGATCATTGAGTTTTGCTGGGTATATGTTTTTCGTATTGATGTCTAGAATATCAATCGTTTTTGGTTTTCTTTTTATTTTATTTTATTTCTTTTTGAGCGTCGGTCGCGTCTTTTGTCCACGTCGAGCTCTTCTTTTCACTGGGTGAATAAGTGTTGTGTCATGAGGGACTGTACCCGTCGGTACAGTGGTTGTCCTCTGGCGAGAGGCGTCTAAGGCAATTTTCACCTCACTAAGCGGTATATCATCGTCAGTCAATCCTTCTACGTCAGGTACCTTTGTCAAGGAGAGATTATGGTTAGTTGTCCCGGTTTCGAACCCGGTTACCTGCCCCTCTTCCCCACAAGATTCCGAGGACGTTTCTGGAGTCCTGATTCTTTTCCAATTTCTCACTA
Source organism: Rhyacophila brunnea (assembly GCF_057557595.1). NCBI lineage: Eukaryota > Metazoa > Arthropoda > Insecta > Trichoptera > Rhyacophilidae > Rhyacophila > Rhyacophila brunnea. The sequence continues at coordinate 2,351,462 of NW_028233361.1, forward strand.
CTTTGTCACTTTTTGACGTCGACGCTTCACATGTCCTTCCAGTTGCATCATCATGTCCCAGGGACAAATCATTTGTAGACTCGTCACGATACGGCGACGCAGGCGGGGAGTGTACAGTTCCCTGCGCTATGTCGTGTCCAGTGGTCGTGTCTCGTCTTGTAACGATGTCCTGATAACACACCCTCAATAGCACGACACGAAAATCCGGCTAGCTCACTTGTTAGTGCACGTACCATAGGGTGGTTATTTAATGTTTATAGTTTTTTTTTGGAAATGTATACAATGTGAATTAAAGTCTTAAAGAAAATATTAAAATCTGTTTATTTATTTATTTTGTTATAACACGGTTTTTATCATTTAAAACATTTCAGGGTTTATACATCTAATTTTTAACTTTATATAAAAAGGATTATTTATTTAGGAACTTATTTTTTAATATTCAATTGATAATTTTTACTTATTTAGTTATTAACTGGCACGCCATAAAGGAGCGTGGGTTTTATACTATAATCCTATAGGAGCCGAATCGAACTCAACTATCTTGTTAGAAGAGCGAAATCGAACTACATTACTACCTTATTAGAAGGACAGAATCGAACTGATCACACTACTTCTATTTCGGGAGAAGACCTATTTTTTAAAGCCTGTCCCCCTTCAGAGGCACCACCTAATTAGCAGTGCGATCGCGCGTATTATTCCTTAACATTTAATTTGTTATAAACTCTTATTCTAATCTATAAACAATTAGGTAAAATTATTTAAAGCATAATTACGGAAGAAAGCTATGTAGAAAGTTAAGTATTTAAGAAGTTATTTCAATTTCCAAATTATAAAAACATATCTCCCGCCGAAAATTGTCTCTTTGTTTAGAATCGGTGTGAGCGGTGCACACACACTATCAAAATAGTCCCGATTCACGCATATCGAGTGATTGACAGAATACGCAGTGCAGTGCGTGTATTATTTTAAATTTACAGATTTTATTTAAACACGTTATTTATTTTAAATTATAAAATGCAGCTACTGAATTTAATTATACAAAACAAAACTACTGAGTTTAATAGTAACTCTCTGCGGTAATTATGCTATACATATTATTATATTTTAATCCTCGCTTACATTTATTTATCTCAATTCTCATTTACTCCGGCATTCATCTCCTTTATAGTATAACAATTTTACATCTTCCTCACATACCAGTATACATATTTATTATTAAGATATTTCTTTATTTAAAACTTACGTGCTAGGTACATACCATATTATTTGAAATCATAATTAAACAATTTAAATATTTACTTAATCTATTGACTCCATTCGTCACCTCGCATACTTGTTTCAATTTACCAAATTCTTCCCACCTAGTGTACACCAGTGCATACACAGGGCGAGGACTTAAACTGAAATAGAAAGATAGATTGACGATTTTCCAAGGGATTTTAGTTACGAGTTTTATAAAGCCGCCGGGGTAAAGATTAGGTGACAATGTTTGGGCCATCAAATATATATTATATTATCATAGATATTTAAACGGTATTTTATGTTGGTGTTAATTCGCCCCTAATTTTTGATGCACAAACGTCGATCCCAATCTCACGGCCACGTACTTTGTCCTTTGGACGATCGTCAATACATGTTAAGGTGCATACATTTACATTTTATTTAGTTATACGATTCCAACTTTAAAGTAACTTAAAAGACTTGTATTAGCCTACAATCCTGATAGGTTATTGGGGAATCTGGTTATATGTTTTTGTTAAGCCGGTTATTTTTTTTTGATCAGGCGACCTGTACAAACCGTCAGAATTTAGAAAGTGTAGGCACCAGTTAAAGAGCGGGTGTAGGGATCGGCAAAACAAAATGTCCCCCCTTTCAGCGATTTGTACGTTCACCCTGATTTCTCGGCCGTATTCCCGATTCCTCGATAATTCGTTCAGTGTATATTTTAATGCTTACATGTTTAAAACCTTATTTATTAAAATTTTCGTTCAACAATTCTCTTTATTACCATCTTTTTTTTTTTTTTTTGTTTACCTTATTACCGTTTCATCTTTACATTTTCGCGTTACTTTTTGTTAGATATGACGTAATTGGTTACGTTGTCAAAAGCGTTGGGACTTACTTTCGTTATTTATTTTATTTAGTTAATTGTTTACTTCTAGTCATCTCCTCAAAACGCCGTTGTGCGGGATTATTGAGTGTGCTAGGTATATTTATTTTATTTTCCAGTCATCCACTCAAGACGTCGTTGTGCGAGATCATTGAGTTTTGCTGGGTATATGTTTTTCGTATTGATGTCTAGAATATCAATCGTTTTTAGTTTTCTTTTTATTTTATTTTATTTCTTTTTGAGCGTCGGTCGCGTCTTTTGTCCACGTCGAGCTCATCTTTTCACTGGGTGAATAAGTGTTGTGTCATGAGGGACTGTACCCGTCGGTACAGTGGTTGTCCTCTGGCGAGAGGCGTCTAAGGCAATTTTCACCTCACTAAGCGGTATATCATCGTCAGTCAATCCTTCTACGTCAGGTACCTTTGTCAAGGAGAGATTATGGTTAGTTGTCCCGGTTTCGAACCCGGTTACCTGCCCCTCTTCCCCACAAGATTCCGAGGACGTTTCTGGAGTCCTGATTCTTTTCCAATTTCTCACTACTTTGTCACTTTTTGACGTCGACGCTTCACATGTCCTTCCAGTTGCATCATCATGTCCCAGGGACAAATCATTTGTAGACTCGTCACGATACGGCGACGCAGGCGGGGAGTGTACAGTTCCCTGCGCTATGTCGTGTCCAGTGGTCGTGTCTCGTCTTGTAACGATGTCCTGAGTATCAGGTACTTCCTGAAGGGATGTGTTCGGTGCCTCCGTGTTATCTTCCTCTTCTTCTTCATCGGTATTAATATGCTCCAGTTCTGGTACAATCGGCGGGTAATACTTGCGTAAGTGGTCCACGTGGAACTTAAAAGGTCTGCCCCGACGCAATACGTAGTACGATACCCGACCTACCTTCCATATAATTTTATGAGGCCCCGACCAACGAGGGTCAAGGCCCGAATTCGCCCCTGGCCTCGACTTTGGAAATTCTTATATTTCACACTTTTATTTCCTATATTCTTTACATGTACGCCACTGTCAATTTTCTCAATATGTACCAACACTGCTATTGTATTAGATTATAATATTATCTATATCAGATGTCGTTGCATCATTCTAGAATAATGTCAAGCACGTTATGTTATTATCCTTTTCTTGAAACCAGCCGATGGTAACGTAATTGTTTTATTTTTATATTTAACAGCTATATGGCGTCATATACAAAGACAAATTTAATTGTTCTCGACTTGTAATATTTCGTAAGCCACGCATTTCACGCGATGACCCGCCACTGAGATCTAGATGCGTAACATTTTTATGCGTTGATTTATCGAACGATGTCATTTTCGATGTTTTGTTTATTGTAGTCTTGTTATCTTGAATATTTCCACATTTATTATGGACATAACAATTTTTATATACATCTATTTTATTAGAATTTATTACATGAAAGGTTTTCAAAGGATTATACTTAAAGTATTTATTCAACTTTGCATAAGGCATTTTTATATTCTGTGTAGGACAAAGAGAATATTTGTTTACAGTTTCGTAAGGCGTTTCAAAATTTTTACGCGCCATAATATGAGATTGTTTTTCTAATTTTATCAGCCCAGTCTCGGGATATAAACAATAACTTACGGTTTTTCTGTGGGAATTCTCTCCAACGGCCGCATCGTGGAAGTCACGTACACCATTTTTTTCTGACATTCTACATTCATTCAACCTTTCACACTTATTAATATTTTTATTTTTAAGTAACTTATTATTTAAACAAACGTCGGCGAGCAATGCCTGTGATTTTACATCTCTTTCTTTTGAATTTACATTATTATTTTTAAAATAGGTATTGACATTGTCCGTCGAAGTATTGTTTCTATTTTCTAATATACCACTTAACTTCACAGGCTTTTTAAGAAAGTTACTATGACACTTTACACTAGTAGACTTTGGAAGAAAGTTCTCAAACGTATCGCCGTCATGTGGGGAGACATCAGCAGCGTCCGGGCTCCTAACCTTGACTCGGAGGCGGTGACCAGGCCCTGCGTCGTCTCCTCATTGTTGTGACTGGTCTTCTCGTCTTGATGCTTCCTGGTTCCTTCTCCAGGCTGGATAGTCCGGGCACGTGTAATACTCGTAGTACCCGTTCCTGCAGATTTGGCACGGCCGGGTTCCACACTCGCAAGGCATTAGAAGTCTGCCACTTAAGAATCCCCTTCCTCCAATCTCCATAAATCCTTCGAAATCGGACCAGCCAGATTGGCCCACTCGTAACTGGTCTCCTTCATTTAGAAGCTCGATGGTCTGATGTCCAGTGATAGCGGAACAGTTCCTAATTTTGAAATAGGAGTCAGCACCTCCTCCTCCAAAAGGTTGGGGTCCTCCGAATTATTTTTGGCCATGGTGCGAGTCTTGGAGCGCGTTAGCATTTATACACATTTATTATTATATTAATTTTTTTTTTTTTTAATATTTGCGTTTTACCAGGTCATGGTTCCGGAAGAAGCCATGCACTTCCTCAGCCCCACGTTGGGCGCCAAAATAACACACCCTCAATAGCACGACACGAAAATCCGGCTAGCTCACTTGTTAGTGCACGTACCATAGGGTGGTTATTTAATGTTTATAGTTTTTTTTTGGAAATGTATACAATGTGAATTAAAGTCTTAAAGAAAATATTAAAATCTGTTTATTTATTTATTTTGTTATAACACGGTTTTTATCATTTAAAACATTTCAGGGTTTATACATCTAATTTTTAACTTTATATAAAAAGGATTATTTATTTAGGAACTTATTTTTTAATATTCAATTGATAATTTTTACTTATTTAGTTATTAACTGGCACGCCATAAAGGAGCGTGGGTTTTATACTATAATCCTATAGGAGCCGAATCGAACTCAACTATCTTGTTAGAAGAGCGAAATCGAACTACATTACTACCTTATTAGAAGGACAGAATCGAACTGATCACACTACTTCTATTTCGGGAGAAGACCTATTTTTTAAAGCCTGTCCCCCTTCAGAGGCACCACCTAATTAGCAGTGCGATCGCGCGTATTATTCCTTAACATTTAATTTGTTATAAACTCTTATTCTAATCTATAAACAATTAGGTAAAATTATTTAAAGCATAATTACGGAAGAAAGCTATGTAGAAAGTTAAGTATTTAAGAAGTTATTTCAATTTCCAAATTATAAAAACATATCTCCCGCCGAAAATTGTCTCTTTGTTTAGAATCGGTGTGAGCGGTGCACACACACTATCAAAATAGTCCCGATTCACGCATATCGAGTGATTGACAGAATACGCAGTGCAGTGCGTGTATTATTTTAAATTTACAGATTTTATTTAAACACGTTATTTATTTTAAATTATAAAATGCAGCTACTGAATTTAATTATACAAAACAAAACTACTGAGTTTAATAGTAACTCTCTGCGGTAATTATGCTATACATATTATTATATTTTAATCCTCGCTTACATTTATTTATCTCAATTCTCATTTACTCCGGCATTCATCTCCTTTATAGTATAACAATTTTACATCTTCCTCACATACCAGTATACATATTTATTATTAAGATATTTCTTTATTTAAAACTTACGTGCTAGGTACATACCATATTATTTGAAATCATAATTAAACAATTTAAATATTTACTTAATCTATTGACTCCATTCGTCACCTCGCATACTTGTTTCAATTTACCAAATTCTTCCCACCTAGTGTACACCAGTGCATACACAGGGCGAGGACTTAAACTGAAATAGAAAGATAGATTGACGATTTTCCAAGGGATTTTAGTTACGAGTTTTATAAAGCCGCCGGGGTAAAGATTAGGTGACAATGTTTGGGCCATCAAATATATATTATATTATCATAGATATTTAAACGGTATTTTATGTTGGTGTTACTGAGTATCAGGTACTTCCTGAAGGGATGTGTTCGGTGCCTCCGTGTTATCTTCCTCTTCTTCTTCATCGGTATTACTATGCTCCATTTCTGGCACTCCAATATAGGGCTGTTCTTTTGTGTTAGCGTCTTGGTGTGTATCAAAACTATTAATTCTGCAATTTATTTGTTATAGTATTTCTCCGTTGGACGCATATTTATCATTTATTATTGTTACAATATCCTTAGGGGGAACTTCATCGTATTTTATTTTACTACTTGCTATAAGCATTGTAGATAAACTATTATTATTTTCATTCTTATATTTCACACTTTTATTTCCTACATTACTTACATGTACGCCACTGTCGATTTTCTCCATATGTTTAACACTTTTATTATCTAATTCAAATGTCAATGCATCATTATTAATTACATCTAAATATTTCACACTATTTCTTTCATTAATATTTTTTTCAAATGTCAAGCACGTTATGTTATCATTCTTTTCTTTGAAACCAGCCGATGGTAACATAATCGCTTTATTTATATTTAAACAACCATGTGGCATCATATACAAAAACGAATTTAATTGATCTCGACTTGTAATATTTCGTAAATCACGCATTTCACAAGATGAACTGTCAGTAATATCTAGATGCGTAACATTTTTATGCGTTGATTTATCGAACGATGGCATTTTCGATGTTTTGTTTTTTTGTAGTCTTGTTATCTTGAATATTTCTACATTTATTATACACTATGCTATGCTATGGTATACTATGCTATGCTATGCTATGCTATGCTATGCTATGCTATGCTATGGTATACTATACTATACTATACTATGCTATACTATACTATGCTATACTATACTATACTATACTATACTATACTATACTATACTATACTATACTATACTATACTATACTATACTATACTATACTATACTATACTATACTATACTATACTATACTATACTATACTATACTATACTATACTATACTATACTATACTATACTATACTATACTATACTATACTATACTATACTATACTATACTATACTATACTATACTATACTATACTATACTATACTATACTATACTATACTATACTATACTATACTATACTATACTATACTATACTATACTATACTATACTATACTATACTATACTATACTATACTATACTAATTAACACCAACATAAAATACCGTTTAAATATCTATGATAATATAATATATATTTGATGGCCCAAACATCGTCACCTAATCTTTACCCCGGCGGCTTTATAAAACTCGTAACTAAAATCCCTTGGAAAATCGTCAATCTATCTTTCTATTTCAGTTTAAGTCCTCGCCCTGTGTATGCACTGGTGTACACTAGGTGGGAAGAATTTGGTAAATTGAAACAAGTATGCGAGGTGACGAATGGAGTCAATAGATTAAGTAAATATTTAAATTGTTTAATTATGATTTCAAATAATATGGTATGTACATAGCACGTAAGTTTTAAATAAAGAAATATCTTATTAATAATTATGTATACTCGTATGTGAGGAAGATGTAAAATTGATATACTATAAAGGAGATGAATGCCGGAGAGAATGAGAACTACGATAAATAAATATAAGCATTCATTAAAATATAATAATATGTATAGCAAAATTACCGAAGAGGGTTACTATTAAACTCAGTAGTTTTGTTTTGTATAATTAAATTCAGTAGCTGCATTTTATAATTTAAAATAAATAACGTGTTTAAAATAAAATCTGTAAATTTAAAATAATACACGCACTGCACTGCGTATTCTGTCAATCACTCGATATGCGTGAATCGGGCGACTATTTTGATAGTGTGTGTGCACTGTTCATATCGATTCGAAACGAACGAAGAAATCTTTCGGCGGGAGATCCCTATACCTATATATTTTTTCTTCGCAATGTTTTTATAATTTGTAAATTGAAATAACTTCTTAAATACTTAACTTTCTCCGTAGCTTTCTTCCGTAATTATGTTTTAAATAATTTTACCTAGTTGTTTATAGATTAGAATAAGAGTTTATAACAAATTAAATGTTAAGGAATAATACGCGCGATCGCACTGCTAATTAGGTGGTGCCTCTGAAGGGGGACAGGCTTTAAAAAAATAAGGCCTCTCCCGAGATCGAGTGCGTCAATTCAAAAGTATATTAGTCTAAGATCAGTTCGATTCTGTCCTTCTAATAAGGTAGTAATGTAGTTCGATTTCGCTCTTCTGATAGGATAGTTGAGTTCGATTCGGCTCCTCTAGGAATATAGTATAAAACACACGCTCCTTTATGGCGTGCCAGTTAATAACTAAATAAGTAAAAATTATCAATTGAATATTAAAAAATAAGTTCCTAAATAAATAATCCTTTTTATATAAAGTTAAAAATTAGATGTATAAACCCTGAAATGTTTTAAATGATAAAAACCGTGTTATAACAAAATAAATAAATAAACAGATTTTAATATTTTCTTTAAGACTTTAATTCACATTGTATACATTTCCAAAAAAAAACTATAAACATTTAATAACCACCCTATGGTACGTGCACTAACAAGTGAGCTAGCCAGATTTGTGTCGTGCTATTGAGGGTGTGTTATTTTGGCGCCCAACGTGGGGCTGAGGAAGTGCATGGCTTCTTCCGGAACCATGACCTGGTAAAACGCAAATATTAAAAAAAAAAAAAATTAATATAATAATAAATGTGTATAAATGCTAACGCGCTCCAAGACTCGCACCATGGCCAAAAATAATTCGGAGGACCCCAACCTTTTGGAGGAGGAGGTGCTGACTCCTATTTCAAAATTAGGAACTGTACCGCTATCACTGGACATCAGACCATCGAGCTTCTAAATGAAGGAGACCAGTTACGAGTGGGCCAATCTGGCTGGTCCGATTTCGAAGGATTTATGGAGATTGGAGGAAGGGGATTCTTAAGTGGCAGACTTCTAATGCCTTGCGAGTGTGGAACCCGGCCGTGCCAAATCTGCAGGAACGGGTACTACGAGTATTACACGTGCCCGGACTATCCAGCCTGGAGAAGGAACCAGGAAGCATCAAGACGAGAAGACCAGTCACAACAATGAGGAGACGACGCAGGGCCTGGTCACCGCCTCCGAGTCAAGGTTAGGAGCCCGGACGCTGCTGATGTCTCCCCACATGACGGCGATACGTTTGAGAACTTTCTTCCAAAGTCTACTAGTGTAAAGTGTCATAGTAACTTTCTTAAAAAGCCTGTGAAGTTAAGTGGTATATTAGAAAATAGAAACAATACTTCGACGGACAATGCCAATACCTATTTTAAAAATAATAATGTAAATTCAAAAGAAAGAGATGTAAAATCACAGGCATTGCTCGCCGACGTTTGTTTAAATAATAAGTTACTTAAAGATAAAAATATTAATAAGTGTGAAAGGTTGAATGAATGTAGAATGTCAGAAAAAAATGGTGTACGTGACTTCCACGATGCGGCCGTTGGAGAGAATTCCCACAGAAAAACAGTAAGTTATTGTTTAAATCCCGAGACTGGGCTGATAAAATTAGAAAAACAATCTCATATTATGGCGCGTAAAAATTTTGAAACGCCTTACGAAACTGTAAACAAATATTCTCTTTGTCCTACACAGAATATAAAAATGCCTTATGCAAAGTTGAATAAATACTTTAAGTATAATCCTTTGAAAACCTTTCATGTTATAAATTCTAATAAAATAGATGTATATAAAAATTGTTATGTCCATAATAAATGTGGAAATATTCAAGATAACAAGACTACAAACAAAACATCGAAAATGACATCGTTCGATAAATCAACGCATAAAAATGTTACGCATCTAGATATTAGTGGCGGGTCATCGCGTGAAATGCGTGACTTACGAAATATTACAAGTCGAGAACAATTAAATTTGTCTTTGTATATGACGCCATATAGCTATTAAATATAAAAATAAAACAATTACGTTACCATCGGCTGGTTTCAAGAAAAGGATAATAGAATAACATAACGTGCTTGACATTATTCTAGAATGATGCAACGGCATCTGATATAGATAATATTATAATCTAATATAATAGCAGTGTTGGTACATATTGAGAAAATTGACAGTGGCGTACATGTAAAGAATATAGGAAATAAAAGTGTGAAATATAAGAATTTCCAAAGACGAGGCCAGGGGCGAATTCGGGCCTTGACCCTCGTTGGTCGGGGCCTCATAAAATTATATGGAAGGTAGGTCGGGTATCGTACTACGTATTGCGTCGGGGCAGACCTTTTAAGTTCCACGTGGACCACTTACGCAAGTATTACCCGCCGATTGTACCAGAACTGGAACATGTTAATACCGATGAAGAAGAAGAGGAAGATAACACGGAGGCACCGAACACATCCCTTCAGGAAGTACCTGATACTCAGGACATCGTTACAAGACGAGACACGACCACTGGACACGACATAGCGCAGGGAACTGTACACTCCCCGCCTGCGTCGCCGTATCGTGACGAGTCTACAAATGATTTGTCCCTGGGACATGATGATGCAACTGGAAGGACATGTGAAGCGTCGACGTCAAAAAGTGACAAAGTAGTGAGAAATTGGAAAAGAATCAGGACTCCAGAAACGTCCTCGGAATCTTGTGGGGAAGAGGGGCAGGTAACCGGGTTCGAAACCGGGACAACTAACCATAATCTCTCCTTGACAAAGGTACCTGACGTAGAAGGATTGACTGACGATGATATACCGCTTAGTGAGGTGAAGATTGCCTTAGACGCCTCTCGCCAGAGGACAACCACTGTACCGACGGGTACAGTCCCTCATGACACAACACTTATTCACCCAGTGAAAAGAAGAGCTCGACGTGGACAAAAGACGCGACCGACGCTCAAAAAGAAATAAAATAAAATAAAAAGAAAACTAAAAACGATTGATATTCTAGACATCAATACGAAAAACATATACCCAGCAGAACTCAATGATCTCGCACAACGACGTCTTGAGTGGATGACTGGAAAATAAAATAAATATACCTAGCACACTCAATAATCCCGCACAACGGCGTTTTGAGGAGATGACTAGAAGTAAACAATTAACTAAATAAAATAAATAACGAAAGTAAGTTCTAACGCTTTTGACAACGTAACCAATTATGTCCTATCTAACAAAAAGTAACACAACAATATAAAGATGAAATGGTAATAAGGTGAACGAAAAAAAAAATATTATGTAAATCGATGTAGATAAAGAAAATTGTTGGACGAAAATTTTAATAAATAAGATTATAAACATGTAAGTATTAAAATATACACTGAACGAATTATTGAGGAATCGGGAATATGGCCGAGAAATCAGGGTGAACGTACAAATCGCTGAAAGGGGGAAATTTTGTTTTGCCGATCCCTACACCCGCTCTTTAACTGGTAAAATAAACGGCTTAACAAAAACATATAACCAGATTCCCCAATAACCTATCAGGATTGTAGGCTAATACAAGTCTTTTAAGTTACTTTAAAGTTTGAATCGTATAACTAAATAAAATGTAAATGTATGTACCATAACATGTATTGACGATCGTCCAAAGGACAAAGTACGTGGCCGTGAGATTGGGATCGACGTTTGTGCATCAAAAATTAGGGGCGAATTAACACCAACATAAAATACCGTTTAAATATCTATGATAATATAATATATATTTGATGGCCCAAACATCGTCACCTAATCTTTACCCCGGCGGCTTTATAAAACTCGTAACTAAAATCCCTTGGAAAATCGTCAATCTATCTTTCTATTTCAGTTTAAGTCCTCGCCCTGTGTATGCACTGGTGTACACTAGGTGGGAAGAATTTGGTAAATTGAAACAAGTATGCGAGGTGACGAATGGAGTCAATAGATTAAGTAAATATTTAAATTGTTTAATTATGATTTCAAATAATATGGTATGTACATAGCACGTAAGTTTTAAATAAAGAAATATCTTATTAATAATTATGTATACTCGTATGTGAGGAAGATGTAAAATTGATATACTATAAAGGAGATGAATGCCGGAGAGAATGAGAACTACGATAAATAAATATAAGCATTCATTAAAATATAATAATATGTATAGCAAAATTACCGAAGAGGGTTACTATTAAACTCAGTAGTTTTGTTTTGTATAATTAAATTCAGTAGCTGCATTTTATAATTTAAAATAAATAACGTGTTTAAAATAAAATCTGTAAATTTAAAATAATACACGCACTGCACTGCGTATTCTGTCAATCACTCGATATGCGTGAATCGGGCGACTATTTTGATAGTGTGTGTGCACTGTTCATATCGATTCGAAACGAACGAAGAAATCTTTCGGCGGGAGATCCCTATACCTATATATTTTTTCTTCGCAATGTTTTTATAATTTGTAAATTGAAATAACTTCTTAAATACTTAACTTTCTCCGTAGCTTTCTTCCGTAATTATGTTTTAAATAATTTTACCTAGTTGTTTATAGATTAGAATAAGAGTTTATAACAAATTAAATGTTAAGGAATAATACGCGCGATCGCACTGCTAATTAGGTGGTGCCTCTGAAGGGGGACAGGCTTTAAAAAAATAAGGCCTCTCCCGAGATCGAGTGCGTCAATTCAAAAGTATATTAGTCTAAGATCAGTTCGATTCTGTCCTTCTAATAAGGTAGTAATGTAGTTCGATTTCGCTCTTCTGATAGGATAGTTGAGTTCGATTCGGCTCCTCTAGGAATATAGTATAAAACACACGCTCCTTTATGGCGTGCCAGTTAATAACTAAATAAGTAAAAATTATCAATTGAATATTAAAAAATAAGTTCCTAAATAAATAATCCTTTTTATATAAAGTTAAAAATTAGATGTATAAACCCTGAAATGTTTTAAATGATAAAAACCGTGTTATAACAAAATAAATAAATAAACAGATTTTAATATTTTCTTTAAGACTTTAATTCACATTGTATACATTTCCAAAAAAAAACTATAAACATTTAATAACCACCCTATGGTACGTGCACTAACAAGTGAGCTAGCCAGATTTGTGTCGTGCTATTGAGGGTGTGTTATATACTATACTATACTATACTATACTATACTTTATTATATTATATTATACTATACTATACTATACTATATTATATTATATTATATTATATTATATTATATTATATTATATTATATTATATTATATTATATTATATTATATTATATTATATTATATTATATTATATTATATTATATTATATTATATTATATTATATTATATTATATTATATTATATTATATTATATTATATTATATTATATTATATTATATTATATTATATTATATTATATTATATTATATTATATTATATTATATTATATTATATTATATTATATTATATTATATTATATTATATTATATTATATTATATTATATTATATTATATTATATTATATTATATTATATTATATTATATTATATTATATTATATTATATTATATTATATTATATTATATTATATTATATTATATTATATTATATTATATTATATTATATTATATTATATTATATTATATTATATTATATTATATTATATTATATTATATTATATTATATTATTTATTTATTTATTTATTTATTTATTTATTTATTTATTTATTTATTTATAAAAAAGAGTATTACGGCATTACAGCTTTTGGCCAATGCGCCATAATACATAATACATACAAATATATAAAAATATCTTAATTACAAATAACAACTAATATGACAGGAAAGTGGAAAAGACAGCATGTGTAAATATTAAAGAAATATGATAATATATACAATTATAAATTTATCCTATTTAAAACGTCTACAAACATTATATAATTAATAAAAAACAAATCAACCTTTATGGTGCCATCAAATAAGCTAATTGCACGATACACAGCATCATGAAACATAACATCTGTCCTGCGACGAGGTATCTTGAAGACCGTGGAGCTGCGAGTGATATTGGTGGGAACATGAAAATTAATATTTGCCGGTATATGCGGATTGTAAATGAACCCACGAAGAAGTAAAAAGAAATGCTTTAAAAGAACAATCACTCTTCGGGTAGACAGGGATTGCATTGATAGCATACCCAGAAGAAAACGAGTCGGGAAATTCATTTTATTGTCATTATCATAAGGAAAGAACCCGTATGTTCTTAAGTAGAGAAATCTAAGAAATCTATTGTGGACTCGATCCAGCTTAATTGTGTGCATGAACCTATTAGGACTCCAAATAATGCTGGCATATTCAAGAATACTCAACACAAATGATACGTATAATGTACGTAGCACTCGGACGTTTTCGAATGATTTTGAAACCCTCATAACAAAACCAAGCATTTTGCTAGATCTAGTACTGATGTTAAGAATATGCTGATTGAAAGTGAACTTTGTATCATACAATACTCCCAAATCTTTTATCTCCGTTACCCTACTCAATATTATACCAGACAATGTGTATGGGAACAATAAGGTGTGCCTTGAACGATTGAATGAAATAATATTACATTTGGAGGTAGCGAATTCAAGTTTATTTAAGATAGACCATTGCGAGATAGCATCTAGGTCAGACTGCAACATCGCACAGCATAATGGGGTTTCAATAGTTCGAAAAAGTTTAAGATCATCTGCGAATAGCAAACAAGAAGAATTGGTTATAACTTTGACAATATCATCAAAAAATATTAAAAACAAAATTTGGCCAAGATTTGAACCTTGAGGAACACCAGAGTTTGTTCTAAAAATCCGCGATTCATTCCCATGGTAATCAACAAATTGACGGCGATTTTTCAAATAAGAAGAAAAAAACATATTATACTATATGACGCGCCAAATGTACAAAGCTTTTGTAATAAAATATCGTGATCAACACGATCAAATGCCTTGGAAATATCTGTGTACACAGAATCAACTTGAATTGACTTATCCATAGAATTTGAAATAAAATTATTATACACTATAAGATTTGTTACTGTGGACCGCCTAAGTCGAAAACCATGCTGCGAATCGGAGAGGCGAGAGTCTATTTGACGGTTGATGTTTATATGTAATATCGATTCAAATAATTTACATGGAGCCGAAAGAACTGCTATTGGCCTATAGTTAGAGATCTCTGATCTAGATCCCTTTTTATGAAGCGGCCTTAGGCGGGTTATTTTCCATGCATCAGGAAAAGTGCTGGATGCTATGATTAAATTAAATATATGTTTAAGCGGAAAGGATATATGTTCGTAACAGCCCTTAACCACATAAGGTGGCAAGCCATCTGGACCAAATGAACTTTTGGGAGACAAATTTGAAAACCCATATTCCATATCTTTCTCGTCAAAAGCTGAGATTTGAATATCTTGCGTTGCAGACGAAGGACCAGCAGAATCGGGGTCAAGTAGCGATTCTATTGAGCTATAAAGTGATTCAAAATGCTTAGCAAATGCATCAAATATAACATGGTTCTCTATAGGATCATTATTCAACGTCATCATGGCATTGTCTTTTGTAGTACTACTGGAACTAAGCGAATGAATATATTTCCAAAAACAATTAGGATCTGAGACAATATTTCGACCAATCGACGTTAGATATGATTTGTGAGCCGAAGAGATGTCACACTTCAATGAGTTTCTAAGACAGGAAAATTTGCTATAATCTGCAGTCCGTCTATGTTTTTTCCACAGTGCATGATAATATGCCTTTGACCTTAGATTATAAATAATTTCTGTCGTAAACCACTTAAGATATCAGTACTTCGGTAGATGAACGAGCCGGCGAGGGAAACAGGAGTCCAGACTATTATAAAATTTATTATAAAAAATAGCTAATGCCGTGTTTACATCAATTTGTTCATATAAAGAGGTCCAATCTATAGTACTCAAAGAATTATACAGCGCTAAAAAATTTCCGTTTGAAAAATTCCATTGCAGATTATGCCTATTCAGTGGAGGAATCGACGAATCATTTCTGTGCGATACATGCTTAAAAGATAAAATTGTGCAAGTAGAGGGATGATAGACATCTTCAGGAACGAGAGGCTCATCACACGCGCTGACCACCGTGCAACCAACGTTAGATAGCACCAAATCAAGCGTCCGACCGAGACTATTTTTCACAGAAGAAAATTGTTTTAAATTAAATAAATTATTAAAGCTGGTATAATCAGATTCAATCATACCAGCGGAATACAAATTAAAATCTCCCAAAATAATAAGTTTTTTGTTGGGCAGTACCAAAATTTCTATTATGTGAAAAAAGTCACTGTATGTAGTCGCTGAGCTGCCGGGAGGGAAGTATACAGCGGCCAAGTACAGTGAACAAAAGTTAAATTGGATATAAAGTTTGTGTGGATAATGCTACCCCATTTCTAATTGCCAGCAAAACGCCCCCACCTCGTCTACCATTTCGACGGTCTGTTCTATGCACAGAATATTCACTTCCGAACAGCTCATTGGCCGATATGGTGTCGTCGAGCCATGTTTCGCTTAGAGCAATTATCGATGGTCGGGCACACAATATACCCTCTTTAAATGTATTTACTTTAGTTTTTAGGCCTCTTACATTTTGATAATAAATCTCGCATGACCGAGGTGCGGAAGTTGTTGAATGATGCTTATTATAAGCGAGTCATGCTGAGGATGGGTAAGAGATTTCAATTGAGTAGTCCGTCATTGATCGCTCCCTCTGCTCCGCATACAGGCGAGCCGGACATGTTACACTATGGGTCGGGTGGTCATATGGCCGCTTGTGACGGCGGCAGGCAACGCATTTTGGTGAAGCTTCCTTCACGGGGCAGTCCGCACGGTCGTGGCCTGGTTCGGCACAGTAAGAACAGGTGACGTCTTTTGCCGAGCATGATTTGGCCATGTGCCCATATAAGTGGCATTTATTGCACTTGGTTACCCTAGATAGTTCTGGAGTGGGAAAGAGTCCCACCCCATGTACAGTCTGTCATCTGCAATGAGAGCAGACCACACCGCGGCAGGTATATACGTGATATAATGGCATCTGCCAGTCCTGGGACCCGCCTTGTGGCTGAGGCGTACGGCCTGGTAGGCCTCCTCAGATAGACCCGTTTGCTCTCTTGTAGAGTTGTAAATTGCCTCCCGAAGCTGGGGTTCTGTAGTGGAAGCCGGCATATTAAAAATAATAATGCGAGGCTGCTATTATATTATATTATATTATATTATATTATATTATATTATATTATATTATATTATATTATATTATATTATATTATATTATATTATATTATATTATATTATATTATATTATATTATATTATATTATATTATATTATATTATATTATATTATATTATATTATATTATATTATATTATATTATATTATATTATATTATATTATATTATATTATATTATATTATATTATATTATATTATATTATATTATATTATATTATATTATATTATATTATATTATATTATATTATATTATATTATATTATATTATATTATATTATATTATATTATATTATATTATATTATATTATATTATATTATATTATATTATATTATATTATATTATATTATATTATATTATATTATATTATATTATATTATATTATATTATATTATATTATATTATATTATATTATATTATGAATGAATGAATGACCAACTCGTAGCGTGTGCGTATGGCGAGAGACCAGGCTGAATCGCGTGAAATTTATTGCAAGCAGCGCCAGCTGTTTTTTAATAACTAAAATTTTTCATTCCAGCAGTGTGCGAAGGTCCATAAGACAGCGTGTGTTTTGTGAATAACGATTACGTCATATCGACATATTCGACATGTTGCAAAAAAGAAGAGTTTAGGTGTGCGAACCGGCTAATGGGTATGGTAAAGCGCAAACTCCTCCTCTGATTGGTAGGTACATAATATCGAGTTATGATCAATAACTTAATGTACCTACATATTATATTGAATTATTATGCATTGGTCATAATTTAGTCAATTATGTTTCAAATTGTGTTATTCTAACTATCATTTTGTCGTTTATGAAAGTTTTGCATAAGAAACAGATTTTTTTTAATATAGCATTGTAGCTGGTTGACCGTAACGTTGGCGGTGACATTTCCGCTAGGTTGGTCGTGGCTCTCGGATTCAAATCACGGGTCCGGAAAATTCACATAGTATTTTTTAATATGTACCTACCCCGAATGTGCTTAGCAAGTAGCTAATGTACATATCTCGCAAACAGATCTTGCAATAACATAGACTGAAAAACGTCGATAAATAGCTAAGAACAATATCATAATATTCAATATTGGAAAAATGTATTTAGTTAACATCACACGTTAGATTTATTGGAAAATCGTCATGTTATTTAAAAAAATAGATTAGAGCTCACAATCATCATTATTTTACAATGAGAAATTGGTCAAATTAGCAAAATCAAAATAAAATTGGTTTATATTAAAAATGGTATATATTTAAGTTCACTTGGATATGCATTATGTAGGTACATATTATTATATTAAATTAAATTTACTGTTGCATAACTTCCTGAGTTTGCTCGTTTTTAAAATTCTCAAATAATTTTGTCATTAACTCAACTATTTTTTATATAATTTATTTTTAATACCTACAACTTTTTAGTTTTTAATCTTATATGAAAAAATGCGCCGGTGACGTGATTTATGTCTAATAAATAATGAAACTACTTTCTATAGAGAAGAAATAGAACACGATTTATAGTCCATTAGAGTGAAAATAAAAGATTAATAAAGAACACAAAATATGTTGTTATTTAAATTTTCCGTCGGGTTGTAGGTACCCACATTGTACACTGTAGGTAGGTACAATAGACATTATGCTCAATTATGTCAACATATTCGACTTTTCATTGTTATTTTGTGCGTTATTAGGAAATATGATTAGAACGGAAGTTCATCTATATATTTTTAACATCCAGACGTTAAAATATTAGAGCACATTATAACGATTAGCGTTTTGTGTTTAGTCAAATCGATACCAAGAGAAGGATTTATAATGAATTAACAGTAAAAGGTAAATTTTCATCTCTCAGTCCAAGAAAAAATCAGACAACTGAAGTGACATGACAAAATGTCATAAATCGCCCACAGTGTGGATTTAAAAAATATGCATGCTATTGTTTATATAGATGTCTATGAAACTGCATCGATAGATGCATCGTTAACCGTAGAAAATTTTATAAACTGAAAATAATTAAAAAAAAAAAACTTGGTTAGATAAAACCAATCATCTTACTATATAAGTCGACTTGCATACTTAGCACATTTTACAGTAATCCTATATCTGAAACAAAGAATATGCACGAGTTTTATTCACAGTTCCATTTTTAACAAAACGAGATGACCGTAATTATTTCGCAATTTTACTGAAAGCCTGTAAAACACAAAAATGGCAGCAAAAATTTAAATTTCATATGATTTTATTAGTTTTCATTTTATGGTGTCAAATACTTATTCACTGTTAAGCTAGAGATTTAAAAATTAGAATACTTAAATAATAAATACACTAATATGGAAGCAAATTTATTAACTGTCTACAAATATAATCTAATTTGATTGATTTTCGGTGCGTACCTAATAATATTATTGTTTTCGTACTGAATGGGCTTTTTAACTAGTTATTAATATGTCACATTTATTTTGCATTCTAATAGTTGAAAATCTATGGCAACTACATAATATTATGAAAGCAATTATTGGGTGCCGAACCGTAGCCTGTACATGAATGAAAATGCTAAAGATACCTGTACATACTACATATGGCTGCACTTTATTTTGTGTGAACATTGTATTTTTATCAATCGCCCTATGTTGATTCAGCTAGAAAACTATGCAGCACTTTTAACAGTGTCACTTTTTTGTTACTGAATGTGAAAATTTGAAAAGGCAAATATTCTTCTGTCAAGTGGATTGTTTCGACAGTTATTGGGTGGGCTTATACTGATGTTGTAATGTCATTTAATTTTTTTCAGGTCGACAATATTTCTAAGGCATGTTGCATACTATGAGATGTTGATCGGCAATGGAATATATTATGATGAAAAAAATGTCAACAAGAAAAATAAACCGAAAGAGATAATCCGTTCTTTGAATGCAAACCAACAGCGTTTTTAGAGATTTAGATTAGTATAATAATAGTATGTTTGACTTCTCCTTTAAACAATCATGACATTAACAATTTAGTCGAGCTTGTTTCCAAAAAAAGATTAAAGTAAGTGTCATGTATCATTACGTAACAAAAATTGCTGGCCGACTTTATCACATAATAATATATAAAACGTCATTATTTTAACAGATTGGTTATATTTAGTAGGCAATCAATAGACTTTGTAAGATTCCACTCAATTATTATAGATACATAAATTAAAAAACACATCTTTGGTTCCATGACAAAACAGAAGGGGAAAAATAAGACATTCATTTTTGTGGAATCTATTTATTAATTAAATACTAATAAAACCTAAGCTTATAAACGAAATATATATTTTAATATTTTAAAAATTTTCAATTTTTAAGTGAAATCATCAACTGTTTATTAGGTACCTATATATACTTATATTCCTTTGATCATATTGTTATTTCCAAAATGTAAATTAAACCTTTTCAGCTTTTGGAGTAGGTACTTTTTCAATACACTAAAATATGTGTCCAAACAAAAAATAAAAAATAGACAACAATACAATGATTGAATATTTGAAAATGCCGCCACCATCTTGTTATTTACAAAATATCAAGTTTAACTTTGAATTTGTACATTTCCATGATTAAGATCAGACGATAAAATAAATATAGACCGCGGACATTTTAGCAGACTTCTTCTTCTTCTTCTTCTTTCTCGGCACCACATCCCGGGGCGGGATTTGGCCTCCTCTACAATTGTCCTCCAAACGCTCCTTTCCCTGGCTGCTCCTCTCCAGTCTCCAGCCCTCCCCATCTTTCTCCAGTCCTCTTCGATACAGTCAGCCCACCTCTTCTTTGGTCTGCCCCTAGACCGTTTCCACTGTGGGATCCACTTGGTCATGATTTTTGGCGTCCTGTGCTCAGGCATTCTCTCAACGTGTCCAGCCCACCTTAGTCTTTGGGATCGACAGAATTTCACCACCGTTTCATATTTTATTAACTCTTCTAACTGGTGGTTCATTTTTATCCTGTAACTTCCATTTTCCAATGTGGGCCCGAAAATTCTCCTGAGGATCTTTCTTTCGAATATGGCCAGTTTATGTTCTTTCCTTTGAATGAGGCACCATGTCTCACAGCCATAGGTAGCTACTGGTCGAATAACTGTTTTGTAGATAAGCAGTTTGCTATTCTTGCTTAGGATTTTCGAACTCAGTAGACCCTTACAGGCGTAGAAGCGCTTATTAGCAGCTATGAGTCGTATGTTCACCTCTTCTGTTGTTTTATTAGTTAGTCAGTCTAAATACACTACAATATTAGTCCTTATAATGTTGAATATAGGTAGGTACCTACTGATTAATGACAATTTTATATTATTCTATAGGAATCGTGTTTAGCAACTCGAGTTGCACCTTCCGTCGAGTTGCATCTTATATAATTAATGATACTTCTTCTTCTACCCTGTCATGTCCTAATATTGGGGCATAGGGCAAGCATTGGTGCCACTTTCCTCGGTCCATCGCCATGCGCCTCCCGCCATGTCAGACCTGCAGCAAATAGGTCGCTTTTGTAGCACCGCTGCAGGGTGAGGGAAAGGCGGCCACGGCGATGGAACCCTTGAGGCTGTGCCACAAGGGTACGAAGTGCCGCACTCTTTGGCGGCATCCGAAATACGTGTCCCAGCCACGTAAATCGTCTCTTCGTGATAACTTCAATCACCGAAGGCTGCTGTGCTCACGAACTCGGGTATTTGTAACGCGGTCGTACCAATGTACCCCTAAGATTCGGCGGAGACATCGATTCTCAAGGCTCAAAAGCCAATAATTAATGATACACCATTGGTAATTTAAAATGCTATAATTACGTAGTTTGGTGATGATGGCTTGAAGCTTTTCTTAGAAGTAGGTATGGCCTAATGGCCCTTATGGTGGAGAAGGTACAAAAGAAATCTTTGAGGATCCTTTGTTTGAAGCTGTGGGGATGCCATCCATGGCTTTATCCGATTGATTTATCTTAAGAACGCTTACACACTGTGTTCAACCAAATCGCGTCGGATATTGGTATATTCCTCTTGCGTGAGAACGAGTTTATGTGAACGATTTATAAATTCTTTGTTTTATAACGTCTTAAATAATTAAATGGCGTAGTTAGCTCTATCGGTGTACATATATGTACTGTATAAATTTTGTATTTACTCGTCTCTGTATAGGTACTTACTATTTTTTCTAATAGTTGCTGCATCTATTTCTTTATTTTTTTTAACTATTTTAATACTATTTCTTTGGTTTTTTTTTAAATATTCTGTGCTCGTCTTGAATCTATAATCTGTAAAATTTGTTATATGTAAATTAATTTTTAATTTGAATCTTTATGGTAGGTATGTGGATATGTTGTTTTTTAAGTTTAATTAATTAACAAACTGAACTATCCCAAATGAGACAGTAATATAAGTTATAAGCAGTGACGAGTGGTGGTAGAAGTAACATGCCTGCTGATTATGGGTGGTAAATAAAGTAAGAGTAAAGAATAATACAATTCTTGACGGTATACTTTGTTGAGACGAGGTTCTTTCGCCTGCGGCGCTGACAATCCTTGCCCACTTGCTCAATATACATCCACGTAAGAAGTTCAAAGTTTATTGTTGCATTTATACATCCAACGTACGTACGTATGTAAAGAAAAAAATTAAGCATACCGTTTTTTCGGAAAATTATAGAGCGTTCCTGTTCGTGAAATTTTCCATTTCGAGCACTGTAAATTGGTACCACTATCTTCTTATTCTTCTTCATCTTCTATTTGTATGCGTTCCTATACCATTCATCCGATTGCGATGAAACTTTTGTCAGCTGTTGTTGTGCGCAATACTCGCTGTAGCTTACTCGATATTTAGCAAAAACAATGGCTATAAATAATATTAAACATCGGCTGGTCTTGTTAGGATTCATTCTTTCTTGAGTTTTCATTTCTCGTTGATTGATGCTTGCCAGGGTAAGATTTTTGAAGTACTGCACACATATATGATTCAAAATAACACAAATGCATACAATACAGCAAGTACCTATACCCTGTAATTTATTTTGCTATGCAAGTAGATCAGCAAAAATTGTATTATTCCATATTCTGCCTTTATCTACATGATCTGCCCCTCGTCACAGTTTTATATATTATGTTAATGTCTCATTTGGGATAGATGAGTTTGTTAATTAATTAGTCATAACATACAATATATCAACATACCATAAAGATTCAAATTAAAAAAATATTTACATATAGCATATTTTACAAAACACAAATTCAACACGAGCACAGAATATAAAAAAACAAATAATATCTGTCATTAAAATAGTGTTTAACATAAAGAATTAGATGCAGTATTACAAAAAACAACCTACAAATACAGAGAAGAGTAAATATAACATTTATAAAGTACATGTGCAACATGTTCATGGAATATACCAATATCCAAAGTGATTTGGTTGAACACAGTTATTTCGCGCCCAATTATCATTAGGTTCCAATGGTTAGGTGGTAAGTTAATTCTTCATCTTGCCAGAGCAAACAACTTATGTTCCCAATTTTGAAGACAAGTTAAGAACCAAGAATGGCAGAGTTCTCATTTGTACTGCGAAAAAAATACGTAGCCTATTAAAGTTCTCTTATAACTTTCAGACAAGATTATGTAATTTTTTTAAGAAAAATCTATCGGAAAAAACCATTGAGAGAATCCACACATTTCCATGTATAGGATATCTAAATATAATTAGGATATTTCTTTTGAACCTTCTCCTGATATAAGTGAGAGTGTTCACCTACGAGTTATTGCGAGCTGTCGTATCCACAAGTAGTTATCAAATGAGCGTGGCTTAACGGTCATTCATATAAGTGGCCGTTTGTATCGTCCGTGTTTATAACGTCGAGAGGAGTGGAACCAACCCTTCGAGGGATTTGTGCTTGCACCCACTTTGTAGAACTTACACACGGTATATCCCAATCCCTAACGACAGTACAGCCATTAAATGTATCGTCACGGAATACGTGGACGATACGACAATCCATGCCACATCAGCCAATCTCAACAGATTTATAGGACTAGTTCAGAAATCAGCTGACCAAATCTCAAACTGGTGAGATCTACGTACCTACCTATTGCGTATTAAAATAAATGCAAGTAAAAGCGCTGCCATTATTTTATCAATACGAAAAAACCGACAATCTCGTAAGGCAGTCAGATACGGTTAAATGTTTAGGTCTAACCGTAGACAGACGTTTCACATTTACACAATGACATTAATATGGACGAAGCATCTAGAAAATAAAATGACATTCACTTTGTGTCGGGTCTGCCGGATGGCGAAATTCATATTTTAATATAGGTGTCCTACGCTCAAATGAACATTCTGCTTGCAAGCGGTCTGGCGACACCGCTGGGTCTGCCCATACAAAATTTCTGACTGCCGGGTTTCGACTCCACCGTTATTATTGTGTTACAAAATGCCAATGTGCCTAGTTAAAAATTGTAAAATAATCTACTAAGCACTCCAAGAAAGATGGGATATCACTTTTCATGTGTTAGTATTATTTATTATTTATAAAATGGCATTTTAAGATAATGTTTATTCAATGCAATTGAATGACAAAAACCATTGGACAGTCGCCTATGATGCGCTGAGCTCACTTGCGTCTAATCTCCGAGAAGTCGTAAGTAACCAAGAATCTGTTTCTAACGCAATGAGTCATGACACTAATACGCCATTACAATAAAGTTGATATTACCATAAATTCTCTAAGCTTGTATCACATAATGGAAACGGAACGTCATATGGTCACGTGACATCTACCTATACATTTGTGAATGACTTTCATGCACAATTTCTCGTGCGCGCCGGGTATGAAGTGAGTTGTCCATTTAATATGTCATTGCATTTACACCACACATTACAATGCCAAGCCAAAGTAACAAACTTACTTACTTAGACCCAAGACGGGACAGATGAGTAAAATGTCTACATGCAGCAAACTACTGCATACACAGTTACTAGTTACCCGCCCCACGATGGCTTATGCGTGTCCAATCTGGGCACACAAACCATATTGGAAGACTACATATATTACAAAATAAGACACTGCGCACAGTCACGAAGAATGCAACGAGATTCGTGTGTGATTCCACACTTCACAGAGATTTCAAAATCGAATCCATCCATGACCATAATATCTGTAAGTTGTCGAAAAAATTCTTCACGTCCATTATTGGCCACCCCAATACGAGGATTAGTAATATACTGAAGTACCATCCAAACAATCCAGACTACGTCTCCAGGAGGCGGAGGGAAATAACAAAAAAATGACGACTAGTCTCCCACCCGACTCAAGTGCGATCGGGATAACCCATTCTGCCCACAGCATAAAAAACATAAGCAATTTTCATTATAACATCAAAACAGCTTATTTTAATTTAAATTTTCACCAGGGAAGGCGAAGCAGATAAAGAACGCTGGCGCGCTCTAAGTAATTAAGTAAATATATAAGATATTCCATATTTTTTGTTAAATAAAATTTTATTGTGCATATAAAAGACTTTATAGCATATTTGAGACATTAGTGCATATTATTTCGTAAATAAATGGATATTTTAGGGCTTTTGTACTTTATAATCTTAGTTTTTTCAATTATTTTATCGAAATAAAACTAAATTATGTAGGTAGATAGTTTAGATGCACTTGCATTTTAAATGGCATCCCCGAGCTGTGGATTTATCAGAAATAGTGAAGTAAACTCAGGCTATTTTTACAGGGCCCATCAGGGCCCCTAGCATACGTTTACAGAAGCTCAGCGAGATCGGAGCATTTCGGGCCCCCGCGTCAAGTTAGTCCCGATTCAAATTTTAGGGCCCCAAAAATTAGGCCCCGCGATTCCATCTTCCTTTATTTAAATTTTGTGCATCACCTCTGTGGACGCTGAGTTGTCGTTTTTCGCATATAAAAAAAATACTCACAGATATCAAAAAAAAAATAATGGCAGAGCACAATATTGAAAAAAATGAAGACCTTGGCATAAAAACTACAAATGTCACAAAAGATTTTTTTTCAGGACAGGATAAAAACATAATAATAATATTAAACTTAACGTGGAAAAACACATTTAGGTTGTTATTTCTTAAATTAATGTCATGCGAAAGTTGATTGTCTGCTTAAATGATTCGCTATTTAAAGATATAAATTATAATTTAAATAATATTTGCACAAAATAAACGGCTTTCGCTACACATTTTTTTGAATGGTTTTTTTGCTCTCCTGAAAATTTGATAATTTAGAGATAGTGTGTTATCCCATGAGATAGTCAATATCTTGGTTGTAAAAAGTATGCAAAAAAACAATATGCCATATTTTTAAGAGCTGATTTGAGGGACTTATGATTTTTTTTTAAAATATGTCTTTGCACAGTTGTATGTAACCATAATATGGTACATTGAATACAGAAATGCAATAAAATGAAAATGGAGAAAAGTGGACATTTGATGTTTTTATGCCAAGATCTTCAAATATTGTAACTTTTTTATTCTGACAAAAAAAACAATAAATAATATTTAGGAATAGTTAATTGTGTCGTTTTTGTTTTTTTAAGTTGTGCTCAGTTTACATTACATTTCTTATTCATATATTTGTACTTCTAAACAAACTATTTTGAAAATTGTAATTGATTAACCTTATATAAACTATTTGTTCTTTTCTGTTATTGCATTATATTGATTAAGATTATTAATTTGTTATTCGATTTTTTATCAGTAAATCTATTTATTGGGTGAGGTGGGTACTAACAATTTTTTCCATAAAAAATGTAAATTTTTAACTGTATATTTCTTTGCATATTTTAATGATTTTAAGTGCATTTATGTGCATGCATATACATGTTTTTTGTTGCATATAAATCCTCTCCCTAGTCATAAATTATTTCTTCCCAATCAGTGGTCAGCAACTATACACCTTTTATGGATTTTTAGGGTCACTCATATTGTCCAAAATATTGCCGTAATAAAACAAAAGCGTTGATGGGCACTGAGCGCTCGTCATCCGGGCAAACAATAGTAATTTATTGCAGACAGCTTGCATTTATTTTACTAGCATTGTTTATAAAGTTTTTGTACGTAACCTAAAAGAAATTTTGAAAAAACAAAGCACTTATTTGGTCATTTCTAAAGGATGACATGTCCCAAAGTTAGTATCTTCATCTTCATCTTCTTGCTCTTTGAACTGGTCGCATTATTTCCTTGCAATTTAATATTTCACATGATAAAATATTATCTCAATACAAAATATGTAAAACTTATAATATAAGTGACAATTATTCCTCGTTGATATATTCGTGTTTTTGCTTGCCTTTTTTATTATTTTAGATACCTACAAATACGTTTATGAAGAATTATTTATTGATTGTACGGTACTACTTAGTGTAGTGAAATATTTGTGTCATGTCATATAATTACTACGTAGTATATTATGCCGGGTCCACACTGGCAACATGTCGCGCGACAACCTCGTTAAATTTTACGATAATTATCATACTTATTGTAAAATTTAACGAAGTTGTCGCGCGACATGTTGCCAATGTGGACCCGCCATTAGGACAGTAAAAATTAACACAAACCAATCAATGGTGAGGCGGACATACATAATAGGTATACCTATGTCATATGGAGACGATAAAATTATCCTCATACTATTAGCATATTAAGACAAAAGAGTAGGTACAAATGCGTCATCTTTATAATACAATCCAATGAACCGAGTTTTTAAAATGTTCAATTATGAATTATAATTTTATTGTTGATTTTTTTAACGGCAAAACGAGTGTAAAATAACGCATTATTTAAATGTATCAATAAAAGGCAAAAAACTTGTAAGAATGGAATGATGTTCTCACGCATTCACATTTAGCGTACCTTGGACTTCCGACTGTCCAATTTCATTTTAAATAATTAGGTAGGTAGGTACAATAACGATTGACACTGTTGACAAAAAGAGGCTACTTTGCATGCCATGTAGATTAAACATTTATTTATATATTTTTTAGAATTATTAATAACCATGTCCTTGCTTTTTCGTAGAAGGTCGTTGTTAGTAATTTTGAACAATCACAAACACCCAGGTTTTGAAAAAATAAATATTGTGTCCTCACCGGATTCAAACCCAGAACTTAAAACAAAACGAAATGACCGTAATTATTTTGCAATTTTATTGAAAGCCTGTAAAAGACAAAATTTGCAACAAAAATTTAAATTTTATATGATTTCGTCTGATTTTATTAGATGAAAGCAATTATTGGGTGCCCCATTCTTTGGTTTTCATCAGTGAATTCGAAGATTAACTCCATTAATTTTGCCGCAGACGACTTCGATAGAACCGTAGTTTGTTCACGAATGAAAATTCCAAAGATACCTTCAAATTTTTAAGTGAAATCATCAACTGTTTATAAGGCACCTATCTTAGATTATAGAAAGTATCTATATATACTTATATTCCTTTGATCATATTGTTATTTCCAAAATGTAAATTAAACTTTTTCAGCTTTTGGAGTAGGTACTTATTCAATACCCTAAAATATGTGTCTAAATAAAAAATAAAAAATAAAAAATAAATTAGAAAACAATACAATGATTGAATATTTGAAAATGCCGCCGCCATCTTGGTACTTACAAAATATCAAGTTTAACTTTGAATTAGTACATTTCCATAATTAAGATCAGATGATAAAATAAATATAGACCGTGGACATTTTAGCAGACATATTGGTATTTTATCGGCTACAAATTGAAAAATATTACGTTTAACTACTGATTAATCTTCAGCACCACAGATGTAGGTGCAAACTAAAAAACAATCAAATAAGATGATAATTTTTAATTTTTGCCGTCATCTTGTTTCATGTTATCGAGTTTATTTTTAAAATTAAAACTGTGCGAAAATGCGTATTGCGTATTGTCTGTCATTTTTTGACTTGATCGAAATATAATTAAACATAAGATACCTACTTAGTTAATTGTATGTACTTACCTGAATTCAAAATCCGGGTCAAATAAGACTTTAAGGCTTAAATATAATATTCGGACATTATAATTTGTACCAACTGTTTCGTCACTAAATTCAATATATTTTTAATACATCCCTAATATTTATTACTCAATTATCTCCCCCCCCCCCCCCCCCAACGTACACGGCACATTCTACGAGGCGGTGTGTGGCTTGATCGCTAACTGCTAAATAGTCTGTTCAATAAGCAATGTACGAATTTTTCTCGAAACGTTTACTCGTTGTGCGGTAGCGAACATTTATCAACCTCATTGGACATTGTCATTAATTGTGCACATGCGTAAACTTCCGATTTTGGGAGAAGATGAAAATAATCCTATTGTGTAGTTTCCACTTAAAGTATTTTTAATTGATAGCTACATTTATTTTACGCAAGTATGTTGTTTATGCTGAAATAATTTTAAAGGTAAAAGAAATATAAAAATCTAAATCATTATGCTAGTGGCACCTACTTAATAACTCTATGACGCACGTAGATACTGAGGGAATTTTATAAAAAAGGTTTTCTAGTCAATTATAAAAATCTTATTTTGATACTTCAGACCTGCAGGCATTAGTAAGGAGATCACAATGTGAAAAATCCCGTGCGAAAAAAAAGTACGAATTTCCACACCACCGCAGAGGTAAAGTACTATGGCGCGTTTTTTTTTTAATTTGTGGTTTCCCCAGCAGGCCTATTCCACAATAATAAATTATTTTGAATTAATTTTCCCCCAATCTACCCGTGCGACGATGACATATTTTTCAGTATGACCAATAAATTTTACAGCTCCCAAAAATGTTATTAAATCTGACTAATATTTTGCCACTTTAATACTT
This sequence comes from Rhyacophila brunnea, assembly GCF_057557595.1. NCBI lineage: Eukaryota > Metazoa > Arthropoda > Insecta > Trichoptera > Rhyacophilidae > Rhyacophila > Rhyacophila brunnea. Next base: position 2,381,524 of record NW_028233361.1, read on the forward strand.
ATCTTAATGCAAATCGCATTGGGGCATAGAGCAAGCATAAGTTTGCGCCATTTCCATCGATCCATCGCCAACTCTTGCGGAACAAATGTCCCAGCCACGTAAAACGTCTCTTCGTGATTACCTTAATCACCAAAGGCTGTTGTATCTGCTAAAGAATTCGGGTGTTTGTAAGAGGTCGCACCAATGTGCCCCTATGATTCAGCGCGAAGACATCGATTCTCAAAGCTCAAAAGCCGAGACCCTTGAACCTGCCATGTCTCACAGCCATACAGGAGCACAGGTAGCACACACGCATTGAATTAACGACATTTGGTCCTCACATAATGCATCCCGCTATACCCATGCGGATTCCAAGCTCACTAGAAATACCACCATCATCGGTAACCATGGCACCCAAGTATTTTAACCTGGACACCAGCTCGACGGACAAACCGGAAATCCGTAGAGGATTGTCGACGTCAATGCATGCAGCATTGCACATGGATTATTTGGTCTTAGCTGCATTCAGTTGAAGACCCACACGTTTCAAGTTCGTGGTGAGCTTGTTCACTACTGCATCATCTACATACTCTAAATCGCATAGTCTTCTTCGCATAGTTCTAATGTTTCATCATGATGTAGGTGTATCCCACTGTCGGGGCGAACCGTCTTCCGCATTATGAAATCCATCATGATGATCAAAAGAAAGGGTGCAAGTACACAGCCTTGCTTGACTTCTTACGTGATTTCAAAGAGATCAGAAGATATTCCAGCTGCTCTTACGCGACACTCTGTATTGGCGTAGACTTGTAGAGAGCACTTATCACGGCGACCGATTTCCATGGGACACCATAGCCTAGCAGAATTTTCCATAGAGATTTACGGTGAGGGCTGTCAAAAGCCTTTCATAGTCCACGAGGCAATAAGCGAGAGGTATATTCATCTCTTGATACCGTTGCAGGAGGCATCAGAGAGTTGAAAAAATATGCTCCGAGCAGGACTTCCCTGGGACAAATCCACTCTGCTGCGCACGCAAAACCTCCGGCATGGGACTTCTAATCCTCCGAACACCATGTAAGCGGAATTTCGTATTCCGTAATAATAATAATATTTTATAAATAGGTACCTATTATATAGTTTTGCACTTCAGAAAAACTCGCATATATGTAAGTATTGATCACAATAAATTGGTCGGTAAATAATATGTTTGCCACACCTTTAGTAAAATGAAGTTGGCAGTTATTCACGAAAAGATAAATATCACTATAATAATATGACAGATTTAAAAATAGCATTTTCATTTAATAGGCCGGATATTAATATTTTTTGTTGATATTATGTATGTATTTACACAATATGTGTATTTAACAAAATACATGTAGGTAATAGGTACATTATTATATTATTATGTAAGTACCTACCTATAATAAAATAATGTTTCCACTTTTTAAACTGACCAATATTATCGATACGCGCGTTCAATGTTTGATTCATTAAACTGGCCCACGTGCTCGTCGTAGGTCAAAATTGAGTTTTTATTGTATTTTCAAACCATGATCCTGGACACTCATTAAACGTTAAACCGTAAATATTCTGTCGGTACTATTGGCTCCTACAGAATTTTTAATGTTTATAATATTCTGTGTTTCGTAATATAAACTATAACGTCTTCCTATCATTAGTAAGCATCGTATAAATGCATATTTGCACCGTTAGTTTCTAATTTACAACCTACATTAATTCTTCTTCTTCTATTGATACCATGACGACTTGTGATAAGTAGGTAAGGTAATACTTGCCTATCTTTGCATATGTATTGACAATACTTTCTACCATACTTTTTGTTAAATACGGTAGTGAAAAAAGTCGAAAAGAATCATTGCATGTCTGGATGAAAATTGCATAGTCTACGATGATAACCAGGTTGATTCTACCCCATCTGAAGACTCCGAATACATATCAAATTCCAATAATACTTCTAGTGATCCTAAATTATTGGGTTTTAGCTGTTCTTCCAGTGTGCCAAATATGACACGAACATTTGGAGAGGATTTGGGAATGATTGATGATTTGATCGAATAAATTACGAAATCTCCAGCAGATCTTACACAGAATGAAATATATGGCTTTACTTCAGAGCATAATAACATTAAACTTCTGTCTGAGTACTTTGCCACCTTTAGACACAAATGCACTTGTAGACATCACGTCACCAGACATGACGTTGTCCTTACCTAGTGCATATGCACAGAGTATTTCCACCATTGACACACCTGAACTGAGAAAAAGAAGAGAGCTGTAATTTTTAAGACTTGTGGAAAAGGAAGAAAGCCAAAAAAGTATTATATTCGGGTGAAGAATATTTGAATGAATATTAGAATATTTGAATACCATGAAAGCACCGTGTAAAAATTCTTGTCTATTCAAATGCGCTTAAAAAATGAGTGACTCCGAATGTCAAGTTAGTATTGATTCATTTTGGATGATTGACAATCATGAGAGACAATGGAGAGACATGAGACATCTTACGATATGTCAAGTCAGTGCAAAATAAAACCCAAAAACTACCTGCTTCAAGACGTCTAAAGGCACTTATTTATAATTTTCCATGCAACGACGAAATAATAAAAGTGTGAAAAAGTATGTTTTTACAAACGCTTTCAATTTCAAATATGTGGGTGGTGAGTGCTTTAAAAAAAATGAAGAGTCAGAATAGCTATTGGATAGTCAAGGCAGGCACAATAACCGTCCTCATGCACTCAATGAAGCAATAAAAAATAGTGTAATTGAACATATTAATAATATATTTCCGTAAAATGAAGTATGAGTCTTTCATTATAATAGAAAATATGCCATCTACAATCTCACTGTTTACGATATTGTTAGCAAGGATGACTATTGTTATCTTTAGCATCTACAAACAGCTAAGCAAGGTGCGATAGAAATAAGTAGCTGCATATAAGTATAAGTCTTATAAGTAATATTTTTACATATTTTAAATCTAATTTTAAGAATACAGTTGTATGTTAGTTGATAGTTTTCTCACACTTAATACCTATAAAAGAAGATTTATTTACATAACGTTCCATGTAGGTACCTATTTACTTGACAATGCTGCAATGCAAACGTAATTTACGTAACATATATAGGTAACTAACTATCCTATCATTTTTTTTTTAAATATAAACTATCAATCATTATTATGTTGAGTGAAATATTCATTGTATACCTTTCGCAATCATCTTACTATAATAGTATGTTCTGTAAAACAATTACCTGAAACTGACTGAATGATTAAAATACAGTTTATTGCGATAAAATATTGTTAAATTAAAAAATCTCCTCATATTCCATCAGAATATCTAAAAATATTTTTGGTTTAATCAAATATCATCGAGAAAAAAAACACTAAGAGCACATAGTATGTCATTCCTCGTAAAATTCAAAACAAAAATCACTCTAAGTCGAGATATTTAAGATTATCGTTCAGAATTAGCATGAAAAAAAACACCATCTCAAGTTACGTGGTACTTTTTTTTATGAAAAAAATAATAATCACGTGGAAAAACACACCAAGTATAGATATATACACCCTCCAAAAATATAAACGGAAAAAATCACACCAAATCTAGATGTAATATTTTGGTTGTCAAACTTACCGTGGAAAAACACATTTAGGGTGTTATTTCCTAAATTAATGTCATGCAACAGTTGATTGTCTGCTTAAACGATTCGCTATTTAAAGATATAAATTATTATTTATATAATATTTGCACACAATAAACGGCTTATGCTACACATTTTTTTGAATGGTTTTTTTGCTCTCCTGAAAAGTTGATAATTTAGAGTTAGTGTGTTATTCCATGAGGTAGTCGAGTCATGTAGATTTGTGAATTATGTTTGAATTATAGGTAGGTAAATACTTACCTAATTTAAAATTTATCTAAATATTTTTGCCAGTCACTCGTGAGTTTCGGAAGTTATCGGGTGTATTTTTAAATATATCTGAAACCGTGAACTCGCAATATTGTCTATTGAAGCTGAGATGGCATTTAAAATAGATTTGAATGACATAGTTACTGGCTGTGCAACAAAAAGGGCCAGAGAAGTTTTTTATTTCAATGGTTGAGTATTGAGACTCTTAAATTTTTTTATTTATGATCAAAAATAAGATATTGGAATCATGAAAGGATGATTTAAAAAGGGGCGGCATTTTATCTAGGGAGGTCACTGTCTATGGCTCTTGGTGACGGCACACTAGGGCGCCGCAACGCACAATTTAAATACCGCTGATTTATCGTGGGCTCCAATGGGCACACTGTGTATCAAGAATGGAATACATTCAACCGATCAAGAGGCTCATCTTCAACCGACAGGACGGGAATAGGAGGAGGGTTGGACTGGGGAGTTGGAGATGACCGATTAGGGTGGAGAAAGGCTCCAATCGATGCGCTTTTTAATATTTGCGTCGTTCTTATAAAAAGAATTAAAATAATAAACGATGACAAATTAAAATATCAATGCGTAATTGTTTTACCACCACCTACTAATAATATTAAAATAAAGATAACTTATTTCAATGTGGATAGGTATTTTAAAAGACCACCTGGGTTAAGGTTAGTGTAATGCTTTTGAATCTTGATGTTACTATTTTTTTTCATTTAACACTGTTTCAAACGTTATTGGACCATTAAACATTAGAGATAGGTACTTAACACGATTTTTTTTTTCATACAAAAATATTAACCTTATAATATTATCTAGATGTTTTCCTTTAATGTATAAATTCATTTTCTCAGTTCCAATTTCAATCTGAACTGAAACGCATTTTTAATTACTTACATATAATCAGACGAAACGGAATGGTATCATTATTTTTCTATAATCTAAGGGTATCATTGTGGATTTTACAAACTGTAACTGCGCTTCGGAACGCTTCCACTTCATTTCTAACCATGCTCTCACGAAGGTATCTATGCAGTATTATTATTTTTTAAATACACAATTTTATTCACCACGAAACAGTTTTTTTTATTTAGTTGGATGTGTTGTAGCATTAACTGTTTTTATTTTTGTTTTAAATATAATATATTATCAGCTGTTAGAAGAATGATTGGGTACTAAGTTTGCCCTGCTCGACATTTATCAAAAACAGTGGGTATATAATATTAAACATCAGCTGGTCATGTTGGGATTCACTCCTTCTCGAGCTTTCATTTCTCGTAAATTGAGGCTTGCCAAGGAAAGATTTTTTGAAGTATTGCACACACCTGCCATTCAAAATAACACATTTGTATCCAACACCTAAGTACCTGCACACTGTAGTTCATTTGTTTTGATATGCTAATCTTCTTTGCGTTTTTACGGACCCCTGTCAGTAGGTATTTTATAACTCGGTCAAATGCATCCTGCATGTGGTGTAGAATCTAGACTGCCATGCACATCGACTAAAATGGCAATCATCTGTAGACTGGACAAACGGCCGCTCACAGTACGCATTTGATACTTGAAGAAAATCAAGGCAATTTTGAGACTCTATTGAGGTATCCATGGCATGTGGTTGAGCCAGGTTCAATATCCCATTTGAAATATCTATGTATATATTTCATATTTCGAAAGATCTACAAAGTCAGCGGATAGCGTGTGTATCACGAAGTGTCGGATCCTTGTTTACCTTATCATGCCATGTAGGTCAGTGGCGCATCCAGGGGGGGGGGGCAAGGGGCCCTGGCACCCCCCAAACATGAAAATTATCGGAATGATTTTAAACATTGAAATCGAAAGCCAATAAACTGTACCTTTGGGCTTAGACAATTAAAAAAGGGAAAAAAATGATTTGTAATAATTCTCCAGCACTTTTTTTAGAAAAATCTCTTAGATTTTAATTTCTAACACAAAATTTTCGAAACACTAATGTCAGGTTGTTTTAGAAACCCAATCCCTAATGGAACTGTCAAAATTCTCGGTGTCCACCCGAATTCCGTAGTGGTCTTGGTCATGGCTGGGGAGGACTGACAGGGCTCTAGCCTGGGAGCCAGGGCTGTGGGGGGCCCGGCGTGTCGAGTTGACCAGATAAGTGAGATAAACACACATCATAAATTAGCGTTAATAGTAAAAAAAAGTCACCTGCAGCGCTAATATACCTCATGGCCATGAATATTTTCAATTGCTTGTATAATTGTGCAATATATTTTATATATCAGATATACCAAATTTAGATACTCGACAGCTCCATTATTAAAGTAGATGTATTAAAAATCGCCAATAATTCACTGTATAAGTACCCTTAATTTAAACTAAAATACAATTTGAAAAACCTTTAATGTAGTGTTTCACACCACCTTTAATCTTAGCGCTAGGTAGGGGGCCCGCCAAATATCCTAGCCTGGAGGCCCGTTTCAGGATGTGTGGGACAATGGTGTTGGTACGCCGAGTGCAATAGACAAAAGACCGATAAACGAGAAATTAGGCTGTGAAGAAGACAAAGAAAAGAGCCTATGGGACTAATTTACATTCTCCTCCTTGGGCCCCCCCAATATTAAATCTTGGGTGCGCCACTGATGTAGGTAGGTATGTGTTCGAATATATTCATCTATGTCTACCTCATCTGACCACATTCTCAATGCACAATTTGCCTACGATCCGTCTAACCGACCCGACTTTAAAAACACTAACACACCCATGATGCCTAAATGGTGACGTGTTGTATTTTCGATGATTATGCCAGTAGGTACCATAATATTATATATTGAAGTTTTTTTTAATTTGGCAATATTGGTAATATTTAATACTCAGGCGGCTTTTTATTGCTTGAGTTTTACGACTGGACCGCTTTTAAGCGTGACTATGATGCCAATTCAAGAACATTAAAAAGGCTTTTCATTTTTTTAATTATAAAATAAACTTTAGATATAAGCTAAACTTTATAAAATGTGCGTTCTTTGGGAGTCTAATGCTTCTAGTAGGTACCTAATAGAAGCTACCTAGACACAAAGATTTTTTTTAAAAAAATATAGCTTTAACCAAAGGCGTTGCACAATGATAATGATAGGTAGAGCCTTCTTTGATTGCCTTGAGTCTGGAAAAAATAGCGGTAGCAAAAATGTCAGTGTGTTATATTTCCCGGTTGCTATGCAATAAACCGTGTTGATCGGACATTTGAAAATGTTCAGTGAAAATATACCTAATTAGTGGCAGGACAAACTCATATTGTAACAGTAAAAAGTTTTTTTTTGATATTGTCCTATGCTTAGAAGACAAAACCTTGTTTGATGAAATCAAATTAATTTCTTTATTTTTGTTTAAGTTTATTTAACTTCAGTTTTATATTCACTGAAAGTTAAAGAATGTTTGATTCTTTATTATTGTCAAAACATATTTCTGTAATAATGAATCCAATAGTCCTTGCGTAGATATACCTATTCAGTGTTGAATAAATGGAGTTAATATTATTATTTTTCTGAAATAAAACTATATTTCATTTTGTTTTAAATTGTAAACGTCAAATATAAGATGACTACCTATATTTTAATTAAATAATTATTACCATAAGTGAATACTTAATTCAGGTGAAAACAGCTTATTTTTATTTAAATTTTCACCAGGGAAGGTGATGTAGATTGACCGAAAAAATATATTTTTAAAAAACGGTATGTCACTATATAAAATGTTAATATTAATTTTACTAATGGTTTCCTAAATGCGTTTAAAAATTAATAAATCTAAAAAATCTTAACACCACTGCGCGTGGATGTACTGAAATATGACTTTATTCTAAAATATTAGAGCGAGAGGTTAAAAGAATACTATTTTATGTACTTAATAAAAATACTTTATGCAGTCATCAAATGTTTAAAATAAATATTATAAAAGATAATGCGGCTTCAAAATTATATAAATAGATTATCTACAACGTCTAGGGAAGGAATGTCTAGGGTTATGCTCTGAAAATACCATAAAAGTTCCATTTTGACCTACGCTGAGCATGTGGGGTCATTTCTAAAGGATGACATGCCCCAAAGTCTCTTCTTCTTCCTTGAACTGGTCGCATTATTTCCTTGTTATTTAATATTTCATATAATAAAATATTATTTCAATACAAAAATTATGTATAACTTATATAAGTAACAATTCCTCGTTGATATATTCGTGTTTTTGCTTGCCTTTTTTATAATTTTAGATACTTACCTACAAATACGTTTACGAAGAATTATTTATTGATTGTACGGTACTACTTAGTGTAGCGAAATACTTGTGTCGTGTCATATAATTATTACTATGTATATTAATCTATTATATACTGACCGCAAGAGAAATTGAGTGCTTCAATAGTGGAACTAAAATAAATTTGTTTATAATACTTTTATTTTATAGCGGTTTAGTTTTGTGTTACCCAGTAAAACTTCAAAGTTGCTGTAGGTACAGTTGGGTTTCGGAAATTTCCCAACGGGAATTCTCGAGAATTTTTCTATATTTTCTCTTCTGAATCTCGAGAATTGAAATTTTTAATATTTCAGGAAATCCCGGATCTCGATAATCTTTTCTCGGGATTTGGAATTTCTTTATTATCAAATATTAATTGAAAAAACGATTTTCTATAAATATGAAAAAAGTGGACATGCCAACAGAGAACCTAGCGGAAAAATACGAAGCTTGCAATTTGAGATTTTTTTAGATAATTTACAATTTCAACTGTATTAATTAATAAATATGTTTCAGAAAACATTTAAAAAGAATTACCTTCAGATACTTAATATTACACTAGGTAGTTTTGTGCTGATAATGCTATTGAAACCGCCATTCGTATTTTGTATTCTTGATTCCATATAAATTGACCTGATCCAATTATTATTAAGTGTCGTATGTGAAAAGATTTGTGCTTATTTAGGAATCCCAATGACCCAAGGAAAGCCAATGCCAAAAGTCGAATCTAATTGAGTTAATTACTAGATCTGCGTTTATCAGTCAAAATGAAAATATGCACCGAAAACAATAATTATTTATAACACGAATTATGGAGTATAGAAGTAATGGGCAGTAAAAATTAACACAAACCAATCAATGGTGAGCCGGACAAACATAATAGGTATAGGTGATATGGAGACGATAAAATTATCCTCATATTATTAGCATATTAAAAAAAATAGCAGAAGTGCGACATCTTTATAAAACAATCCAATGAACCGAGTTTTCAAAATGTTCAATCATGAATAATAATTTTATTGTTGATCTTTTTACTGCAAAACGAGTGTAAAATAACGCATTATTAAAATGTATCAATAAAAGACAAAAAACTTGGAAGGATGGAATGATGTTCTCACGCATTCACATTTAGCATACCTTGGACTTCCAACTGTCCAATTTCATTTGATTTCATTTGAAATAATTAGGTAGGTACAATAAAGATTGACACTGTTGACAAAAAGAGGCTACTTTGCATGCCATGTAGATTAAACATTTATTTATATATTTATATATTTTTTAGAATTATTAATAACCATGTCCTTGCTTTTTCGTAGAAGGTCGTTCGTTGTTAGTAATTTTGAACAATCACAAACAGCCAGGCTTTTAGAAAAATAAATATTGTGTCCTCACCGAGACCGAACCCAAAACTTTCGGGTGGAAGGCCAGCGCCTTACGCATAGCACCACGAGAACCGCTTTATTATATTTATAATTGCTGATTTTATTAAAGTAAGTACCTATCTATGTAAAATTTAGAGACATTTTACATCATATGATAAAATATGTGTGGGTATTATCAGCTATGGGCTTGTATTTTGTTACTAAACCTCCAATAAATAATTCGGTAGGTAATTAAATCACGATATGAATAATATGACGGTCCTAGAATATTATCGAAAAAATTGGGATCGCCATTATCTCTGGATAGGGGCGATATTTTTGTAGTGATGCCATACATAGAGCAGTGACGTCTCCTAGGGTAGGTAGGTAATGCACTTCTTAGGGGTACCATACGTTAAGGAGTGGCAAAGAGGCAATGAATGAAAAGAGGATAATACAATATGTTTTGAAGAACGGTTTCGTGGAAATAAGCTCCGCCTGCATTACTGACAAGATATTTATACTCAAACCTTATTAGACATCTGTGCATGTCAGATGTTTAAAGATTTTATTATTAGGTCTATAATAGACTACAGGTCTCAGGCCTCAAATTAGTAGGTCTCCTGAACCTGAAAAATAATTTGAAATCACAAAAGAGCCTTGCAGTGAAGGAATACATAAACCTACGAGCTTCTATCAAGAATTTAGAAGATAAGAGCCCAATTCTAAGAATAGATAGAGAATAGATATTTTGCAAAAAAGGAGTAGGTATTAAAAAAAACATTTTGATATGGTAGATTGCCACATGTTATGTCTAAGCCTGCTCGCACATCTAAACTCGTTTCGTCTGTGGCACAGCCATAAATCAAACCTTGTAAGAATGTCGCATGCATGTAGCATATTTGACATGGGTGCCTAGCGACAGCGACATGCGTAACCTCTTGAAACGTAAAATTCGTCAAATGCCAAAAATGCCATCAGACGCCGAAACAGTGTTTGTATTGGTACTGCAGAAATTGAAGTAGAAGTCGAACATAATATTGGATTCATCCGTCAATAGAGCACATCTTCTAGTATAATCACGGATGTTTTTCAATTTCTTGCACAACGTACATGTTGTTGCGCTCATCTGCCATTTTGGACGTGGATACGTATAAGATACGACAACCGGCGCGGTTGATGTCGTGACTCGTGATTATGAATGGCCAACTCGTAGCGTTTGCTTATGGCGAGCGACCAGGCTGAGTCGCGTGAAACTTGTTGCAAGCGGCGCCAGCTGTTTTTTTAAAACTAAAATGTTTCGTTTCAGCAGTGTGCGAAGGTCCATAAGATAGCGTGTGTTTTGTGAATAACGACTACGTCATATCGACATATTCGACATGTTGCAGAAGAGACGAGTTTAGATGTGCTAACTGGCTAAGGAGTCGCTAAGTTGGTCGTGGCTCTCGGATTCGAATCACGGGTCCGGCAAATTCACATAGTATTTTTCAATATGTACCTACCCATGAATGGGCTTATCAAGTAGCTAATATACATATCTCGCAAACAGATTTTGCAATAACATAACATAGATTAAAGCTCACAACCATCAATATTTTACAATGAGAGATAGAATTTTCATTGAGCAAAAATTGGTCAAGCAAAATCAAAATAAAATTGGCATAAATATATAAGTTCACTTGGATATGCATTATGTAGGTAGGTACATATTATTATATTAAATTTAATTTAGTGTTGCATAACTTCCTGAGTTTGCTCGTCTTTAAAAATCTCAAACAATTGTATCATTAACTCAACTACTTTTTATGTGATTTATTTTTAATACCTACTACTTTTTAGTTTTTCATCTTATATGAAAAAATGCGCCGGTGACGTGATTTATGTCTAATAAATAATGAAACTACTTTCTATAGAGAAGAAATAGACTATGATTTATAGTCCACTAGAGTGAAAATAAAAGATTAATAAAGAACACAAAACATGTTATTTAAATTTTCCATCGGGTTGTACCTACATTGTACACTGTAGGTAGGTACAATAGACATTATGCTCAATTATGTCAACATATTCGACTTTTCATAGTTATTTTGTGCATTATTAGAAAATATGATTAAAACGGAAGTTCATCATAACACGTTGTTCTCAAAAAAAAAAAAAAAGTTGAAAATCTATGGCAACTACATAATATTATGAAAGCAATTATTGGGTGCCCCATTCTTCGGTTTTTATCAGTGAGTTTGAAGTATAATTTTGCCGCAGCTTTGCAGCTTTTTGAGTAGGTACTTATTCAATACCCTAAAATATGTGTCTAAACAAAAAAAATAAAAAAAAGATAATTATGATAATACACTAATAATTCCCTTTAAATGGCATCTTTACGGTAGAAATAAATCTTTCGTACTATTCAAAAGGGTAGGTATTTCCAACCTTTGAATATAGAACAAACATCTGATTTATATGGTTTTTCAAAAGTAATTAATGTTTTTGAGTGCACCAATCTTCTTGTCGTTTTGCCAACAAATATAACATTTAATTTCATTTTCACCAGTATAAGTATATTTTTATTGTATGGAATTTTGTGGTATTATGTACGATGTTTGCATTTCATTTTTTTATGTTATATAATATAATATAATATAATATAGGTATGTTATATAATGTGGCATTGGCGAAGGATGGAGGTAGGATGTTAAAATCCACCTCAAATAGTGCACACTATCAGTCAAACGTATTTGTTTTCATTGAACTAAGACCACAATATGTAGAAAGTGTTTATTAGTTTTTAAATTCAGTAGATAATAGACATGTAATCGTCGTGTCTTACTTCTCGCGCGCGCTCGAGGTACAGGTGATCACATTGAGCTGTCCACTTGCACTCGCGGCGTATCGTGTGGAGACACGCGTCACCTGGACAAGCTCTTAGTTAATTTTTTTAAGCTTATTAACACCGACCACCTGTAATGTATTCTTAATTTAATGAAAACAAATAAATATGACTGAAAAAAGTTGCACTATTTTTCTTGGATCGCCCATGGCATACCTAAACTATTATAGCTTAACAGCCTACCTTCGATTTCGATACTTAATTAAATATATATTTCGATAAATTTACTATAATAGATTAATACCTAATATCCATAGTACTATTACTATCCCCCCAATATTAACCGTTGGTCTAAAATTAAAAACACATTTTTATTGAACATACCTACATAATTTTGAAAACGCTTCTGAGAAAATATATTATAACCAAGTGGGTGCAATACCAGAGAGATGCAGGTTCGATTCCTGCGGGGGGTGTCTTACTTTTTTCAAAAAGTACATTATTGTTTTTGCACGTAGGCATAAAAAGGCTGGTCTTCGCTGGTATGTGGCGAATATTTTTCTAATTTCTCCGATGATGCTCTCTGATAATAATTTTTTCTGTGAGTGCACCCTTGAAATATTTTCTAAAATGTCGGAGGACTCCTAACTGGGCAGTGGCAAAGACTCCATACTAAGAGAAGAACTTAAAAAATATTTTTAATTATCGACATAGTAATACTATATCGATAATTAAAAATTATTTTAATATGCTGAGAACCTCTTGAGTCGTAGATGGCCAAACGCGGTGGTGTCGTAAGAGGTGGATGAGTGGGACGGCTACCCCAATCGCAGCCTGGGCAGGGGTGCGCATGTGGAGTTTTGTTTAATGTTCAAAAAAATATATATGCACGAGTCTTCTATGGAATTACATTTTCAACAAAATAAGATGACCGTAATTTTACAATTTTATTGAAAGCCTATAAAACACTAAAATGGAGATTGCTTGCACAGTTACATACATAGTACAATTATATAATTATAGAAAACTTATCCCCTAAAAATGTCAAAAAGGAGTGGAGGTTTTTTACGTGATATGGATTTCAGCCACTTGCTCAACTTATTGGGTCTATCCTCTGAGTCATACATAAATTGAAAAACAATATGTGTACTTGCCAGACCCAGGTTTTGCACGTATGACCCACGGTGCTATAGTCCGACGCTTACAACAGACTAGCTACCAGACAATTTATTGATGGCTCTTTAAATTTAGCAACACTATAGGCTATACAAATGAAAGTGCCAACAAAATGATTGACCTTTCGTGAAGTCATCTCAGTATTCTACGATCCTTAACACAGAATTTAATATTGGGCGCTTTCAGTCAAGAAAGATCAATGGTTAGCACAGCATATGCAAATTTAAATGATACACAAAAAGCAAAACAATTAATTTTGTTCAATGATCATATCCCAAATAAAGAAAAAGCAAGAGAGGAGAAAAAAAAGTACGTGAAAAATGGGGCTATCCCTGTTAGTTTCAAGCTTCGATTTTCAAGCAGTTCTGTCATAACCCTTTATTGAAGTCTCAAACTTCTATTACGCCAGAAAACTTTCACTATCTTTGATATTGCTGAGAAAAAGGGTTTTGTTGTATCTGGAACGAAGTGACTGCTAAAAGAGGTTCCAATGAAATTGGTTGTTGTATTTATATAACTGATTGAAAATGTTGTAAGTAGACGTCATACATAGAATTTTCAACAAGAGAAATAAATCAAAAGAGAAATCTGTTATTTGAGTAAAACTCAGGAGCATTTTAGAGATTTAGATAGGCAAAATATGGTTGAATTCCCCCTTAAACAATCGTTTATAAATTTAGTTGAGCTTATTACCACAAAAATATTAAAACTATAATTTATCAGTAACGAAAACTAGTGGTCTACGTTATCACATAGTATTAGACAATATTTTAAGAGATTGGTTTTATTTAGTAATCAATATAGACTGAGTACGTTCCCACTTATATACATTTAAAAACATATTTTTGTATACCTAAAGGTAATCCTTATGTTTTATGAATAATTATTGCATGTATGGTTAATAAAATGTTGGTCCCTATAAAATACGTACTGCATTTAACTTTACTTGTTTACATACTCAATTTCATTTGTTTTATTTGCTATTAGCTTAGGTGATCTGCAGCTGCATACTTCATCACTTTTTCAGTATTCAACCAATCAACCAATTCAACCAAAAGCTAAGAGAGCTGATGCTGAATTCGGTCGCTCAGTGGTAGCATGCTCGCCTGCCACGTGAGCGGTCCGGGTTCGATTCCCGGCCGATGCAACTTTCTGTATTTTATTTTATATTTTATTTTTATATTTTATTTTATTGCAGAATATGTATCTCTGAAATTATTCATTTATATTTAACCTTAATATTAATATTTAATATACGTTAATAAGTGAACTAAGTTCATAGATGTCATATTATGTTCACTCCTTGTACAGTAGTGAACATTTCACAACCTCCTTGGTTGTATTATGACATCAAGTTATTGCGCATGCGTGGAATTCTGACTTTGGGATAAGTTTAAATAAATAAATAAAATCAAAAGTAATTCGACTGTGTAGTTTTCACTAAAAGTACTCGTATTATACATTTATTTTATGAAAGAATGTTTATTATGCTGAAATAATTATACATACAATTTTAAAAAAATCTAAATTATCATGCTAATGGTGCTTTATGACTCTATGATGCACGTAATGGGAGAGAAATTTATAAAAGAGATTTTCTAGTCAATTATAAAATATATATTTTGATGCTTAAATCCTTCTTTAGTGAAGAGATCGCAATGTAAAAGATTCCGCCCGAAAAATGTACCAATTTCCTCACCACCGCAGAGGTAAAGTACAATGGCGCGTTTTTTTTATTTGTGGTTTCCCCAGGAGGCCTATTCTTATTATTTTTTGAGTCAACATTCATGCGATGATGACATATTTTTCGATATGCTTAATAACGTTGCAAACACCTTCGATAGGATCGGAGGATTGATTGATACTCTAAAATATGACAAGTATCGTTAATATAAATGGAACGATTAATATACTGTTATAATGTAAATTTATTTTAAGGATAAACGTTAAATCATAATATTAGGATTTGCCTAGCCAGAAAAATCAGCTGTTAGATCATTTGGACATCACAATATCTTTTTGTTGGCAATAAAAATATAATATCAGCCGCAACATGATGTGGTTAGCAAGTAAATTAAATTTCAACAGCAAGTGAACACATCTTTAGTCATCTAGATACAGAATGAATTTTTGTTCAATTAAGTCACGGAGTAATAGGTAGGTGAGTACTCTCGTAATAGTAGTTTGTAAGACTAAAATCGCGAATTACAATTACAGAGGCTTTCATTTAATTGTACGACCTCCCATCACCGCTCACACCCACCCCTTACTACGAAAAATGCTTCAATAAATAAAAGTAATTGTCATTAAAGAAAAACATGTCGTTTTAGTCTTCCTTATAGCAATTGAAGTAGGTATCTTTGAAGGTACTAATGTCATCTTCAAAACGAGAAGCACGTCAATATATTTTTTACCATGTCAGATCCTAAGAAGATCATAATATGGGCCTCCACAGAGTGGAGGTTGTATTGACAGATTTTTGTTTTACGAAAATTTGAAATTGTAGGTAGGTACTTGCTCGACCTATTAGTGGATACAAATGTTGCCAGTTTATAAATACATTGTGTACTAACTAAACTAGACTGCCATTCATTTCGATTTAAATGACAGTCATCGGTAGACTAGAGAAACAGCCGCCACATTTCACATAGGATATAAATATGAATAAAGGAAAGGCAGTATTGAAACCATCGAGATATCCATAGTTCGATACGTCTACCGCCGTATCCGGAAATTTGTACGTATGCAGTTCATCGTGGGACACTTATTCGTACGTCGCAGTACGTGAAACATGAGCTCGTATAGCATTTTATCAAATAACGAGTTCTTCTTTGAACATTTCAACGTGGAATACGTTTGTACGTATCTTACAAAATGCGGTGATAGTTTGCAAATAGTAATATTCCAATTAGATTCAATACGAATAGTATGAGATGTTTATATTGGTTTTAAATAATTCAATGTTGAAACTACATAAATAATATACCTATACGATGTAATTGTATTTATAACCTACTTACCTACCTATTTTCTAATGTGTGTTCCTTGTATTAAGATGGTTTTATTACGGCATTATTGAAAATACAAAGATGGCTACTTGCAAAAGGTTTCAAATCAACTAGTCCATTGTACACACGCAAAATTTATGTGTACAAGAAACATTTGATTTGTTTTTACATACAAATATAAATATTAATATAATAAGAGAACATTTTTCAAATAATTTTTTTATTCAAATGTTTTGGTAAGATTATAGAAATCTGAATAAAACATTTGAAACCATAATATTCTAACAATAAAGATAAACTCTTTCTACCTACACTTGTGCTGCTCTCTACCTTTCCCTGCAGTATGAGTTGAAGTACACGAGTTAATACAATCACTGCTGACCTGCCCACTAACTACTTAATGTAGTGTTTTATTTTAATTACCTACCTACAGCGCTCGGAATGGAGCGGAACGCCCCGGAGCGCCGTTCCTGTTCGTGGGATTTCCAAGGATGGCGTTCCTGTTCGTTAAAACCTCGAAAATGGCGTACCGGTTCGTAAAATATCCGACGGACAGCGAGTCGTCTAGTAAAATCCTCAAGCGTCATACTTAATATTACGTTCCAGGTTAGATTTAAAATTTACGAAAATGAATTGATAGGTACAAAGGTACAAAAACATGAATATTTTTTTTTATTAAAAATAATTTTACTAGTTTAGAACCACTGAATTTTCTATGACCCACACATAATGTACTTAAGTTTTTTTGAAATAGTGATAGAGTAAATGTAAAACAACGTATTTGAGAACTAACCTTTTTCAAAACAATACTGTTTTCAAAGAATTTGGCATTGAATGCACTAATAGACAGACCCTTTTGCGTCAATGGTGATAAAACAATAAAATTGTATACAAAGAAATGCACTGGGTAAGATTTATTGCATTGTCGCACGCACATATGGGACAATAATTATTTTGAAAAAAAAAGGTTTTTATGATTTTAAGGAAAGGTGGAAGCTATTTTACATTGGAATGTAGATTTACTGTAGTATTAATTTATATAACGAGAAACTATTTTTTTTCAATTTCATACATATTATGTTAATACAGTTAAGGTTAAGGTACATGCCTAAATATAGTGAGTTAATAACGTAATAGTTATAATGCACACTGGAACTTTTAAATTTTTAAATGAAACACATTAAATACATATATTATCTTTACTGTATAAATGACATAATTAATTTGTTAAATATTGCACAAAAAGAACATAGTAAAAATAGTGTGAATAAAACTACGTGCCCTACCTAAGTATCTACCGAGATAGGTATACTATATCTGTCCTACCGAGGGTTGAAATTCTTGAGCACGTTTATGATCAATACGGCAGTAGTAGGCAATTGTTTTTTGTAATGAAACTTTAAATTTTGTATCGAGGCAACCATAATTGACCGAATTGTCCATTTATCATATTATTATGTTCACGAAATTTACATGGGTTTGACGCGTTCATAGTTTTTGTATTTCATAATGCAATCGGGGTCGTTCATTGGTCGTTTATCAATATTAAGTTGTATGCATCTAAGGTTGTATGCAGCCAATGATAAGCGTTTTTATCAGAGGAAGCGACAAAATTAGACTCCTTATTTTCCAAATTTAATCATTTTAAGTTGTGTTTTTTTGGTTTCCTATTACCTAACCGGT
This sequence comes from Rhyacophila brunnea, assembly GCF_057557595.1. Lineage (NCBI taxonomy): Eukaryota > Metazoa > Arthropoda > Insecta > Trichoptera > Rhyacophilidae > Rhyacophila > Rhyacophila brunnea. The sequence goes on from NW_028233361.1 coordinate 2,399,757, forward strand.
AACCCCCATGCTTTGCTACTCTACACTAATTTATTTTTTATATTTCTTACATTATTGATGAATTGATAAAGTTCAGCGGAAATACTTTGCAGTGAAAAACTAAGTAGGTACCGAGAGAGATGGAATAAAATAAGGGAGGCCTTCATCCAGCACTGGATCGACCAAGGTTGATGGGTTGGGTTCTAAATAATTATTATTGCATACATGAAAAAACCTAACTATTGCAGCTGCTTTGCTAAATTTTTAAATTTCCGAAAAACTTGTGCTCTGACATCGTTTAAAAACTCTTTGTAGGTACTTAATAGCTTAAATTGTTCTTTAATAATTTCTTAGGGGGTAAAATATTTCATATTAAATAGTAAATACAGTCATGCTTTTCCCTGTGACCAGAATCTACGTATTCGCTGTTTTACCTACCTACTCAACGTTACGGAATCGCCAGATAATAATTATGTATCGTAAACTATTATAATATTTTACATTGAGTGACAAAAAAAAAATCATTACCTCATATATTTTTATTGTTTTAATTTTATATGGATATTTTTCGGGTTGAATGAACTGTGTCTTTGATGGTTAAATATTTAAATAAATCAATCAGAATCCAATGGGATATATATATGAAAAATTTCCCTGTATATAACAATTTCTATAACATTGGAAACCTATTAGAATAAATTATCCTACATGTCCACATGATGTAAATATTTTTTTTCTAATAATATGTACCTGCACTTCTGAGGTTGTTTAAAATGATTCATATTTAATAAAGAATGCTACATTTGTAAATCTTGCGTATTACATTTTTTTTTAAATTAATTTATTAAAAACCATGCCCTTGCTTTTTCGTATACGATGGATTTTAATTTGATTAAAAAATAGTTAACCTTAATCAAAATATTTCGAATTTACGAAAAATCAGAGCTTTGAAAAAAGCCGCATGTATTTTGTTTAAGCCGAAGTATCTTCACTCATATTTCTATCCACTCTTAGTTGCATATTTTTATTCAAACTGCTAACGAAACCAATGGGAAATTGTGATTAGTTTGTCTATTATTTCATGTATTTTAATAATGTTTCCCACTCCAATTAGATTCATATACCTACGTTTAGTTATTTATATTTGTATAATTATTAATGTATTTTTAAGAAAACGATTTCGTAAACTAAAATGACTCTATATTTGTGTGTTACCACTAATTGATATAGCCGATAGCTTATTGGGCGAAGATAATGATGAAAAAAGTACATCATGTAAAACTAAAAGTTATTTTTATGTTACAGATATTATTATATCTAATATCACACATTTTTGGAAAATTGTCGAGCGTTCCTGTTCGTGAAATTTTCCATTTCGAGCACTGCCTACCTAATATAATATTTTACAAATTCCGTAATATCCTCAATAAAGTGAAATATTACTTACTAATATACTAATACTAGCTAATACTAATTCGCACCGTGAGCGTTAAACCAAGGCATCTGCTAAAGACAAATTTTGGATATATTAGGATTTGAAACTTCGTTTTGTTAGGAGAAATAGAGTTTCTAAAATCCTGAGTCTGGCAAGTACACATGTTGTTTTTTCAATTTGCGTGTGAGTCAGGGTATGTACCTAATAGGTTAAGCAAGTGGCTGATATCTATTTCTCGTAAAAAACAAAATCTGTTAATACAAACCTCTACTCTGTGGAGGCCCATAAGATCCTATTAGGATCGGACATGGTCGGAAAAAAATTGAATTCTAAAATATTCAACATTCTCAATAAGCAATTTTGTATGGTCACCTATGATCCGTCTACTTTAAAAACACCTACACCACCTATGACGTGCGAACGGTAACGTGTCGGCCTATAATATCATGAATCCCGAGTTCAAATCACGGGCCTGAAAAAAAACGTGTTGTAGTTTTCAATGGTATCCAAGTTTTTGGCAATATTGGTAATATTTTAACACTGTTCTATATTAATTGAATTAGGTACTTTTAAGGGGGAAAATGCTCGTCGAAGGTCAAAATTGAGTTTTTATTGTATTTTCAAACCATGATCCTGGACACTCCTTAAACGTTGTAGATAATCTATTTATATACTTTTGAAGCCTTATTATTCTTTATAGTTATTTTGAACATTTAATGACTGCATAAAGTATTTTTGTTACATAAAAAAGTATTCTTTTAAACCTTTCGCTCTAATGTTTTAGAATATAGTCATATTTCGGTACATAACTGTGCAGTGGTGTTAAGATTTTTTACATTTATTAATTTTTAAACGCATTTAGAAAACCATGAGTATAATCTATTACGAGATAATTTTTGTAAAATATTCACGATAAAAAATTATTTTGATAATCTCTGTGATCCCAAATTTGACAAGAATTAGGCATTTTATTATTCAAAAATCGGGAAGATTAACACATTTGAAGATGATTCTAAAGATATTTATTATAAGCTATGTCTTCGACCATTCAAGTGTGATAAACATCTTATGAATAATGATTGCTTTATAATAATTATTGACCTAAGAATAAGGTAGTGTTTTTTTGAAATACGCCATTTCTTTTGTCATTCCCTAGTAGTTAAGCTACAACATACGGCCGTAGCCATAAATTGACAAACTATAATTAAAGTAGGGAGTAAAATTATGTTAACGCGCGTGTTTGAACATGTATCTAACCAAATTTTTTTTTTTTTTAAACGGTACATGTTCAAACACGCGCGTCAATATCATTTTACTCCCTACTTCAATTAAAGTTTGTCAATTTATAGCTACGGCCGTATATTATAGCTTAACCACTGGGGAATGACAAAAGAAATGGCGTATTTCAAAAAAACACTACCTTATTCTTAGGTCAATAATTATTATAAAGCAATCATTATTCATAAAATGTTTATCACACTTGAATGGTCAAAAACATAACTTATAATAAGTATCTTTAGAATTATCTTCAAATGTGTTAATCTTGCCGATTTTTTGAATAATAAAATGCCTAATTCTTGTCGAATTTGGGATCACAGAGATTATCAATATAATTTTTTATCGTGAATATTTTACAAAAATTATCTCGTAAGAAATTATACTAATGGTTTTATAAATGCGTTTAAAAATTAATAAACGTAAAAAAATTTAACACCACTGCACAGTTATGTACCGAAATATGACTATATTCTAAAACATTAGAGCGAGAGGTTTAAAAGAATACTATTTTATGTAACAAAAATACTTTATGCAGTCATCTAATGTTTAAAATAACTATAAAGGATAATAAAGCTTCAAAATTATATAAATAGATTATCTACAACGTTTAAGGAGTGCCCAGGTTCATGGTTTGAAAATACAATAAAAATTCAATTTTCACCTACGACGAGCACGTGGGCCGTTAAGCGTGACCGTAAATATGCGGAATATTAATTTTATGTTGATAATATGTAGGTATTTACATAATCTGTGTATTTAATAAAATACATGTAATATATTAGTATTATCCTATTATGTAAGTACCTACTTATAATATATAAGAACTAATATATTGTATTTTAAATAATTATATTCTTGAAATCCGACCAATACCATGGATAGGCACGCCGCACGTCTATAATTTTAAAACACCTCAGATATACCTATAACTCCCTACGAGAAAAAATATGCTCAATTGGTAATGCAGATTGGCGTAAATTCAGTGGAAGCAGGTTCGCGTTCCGCTGGGAGTCGTATTTTTTCAAAGATTTTTTCTAGTAGATACAATCTTAGTTTTTTCAAATTATAAACTTTCATTTAACTTTAAATATTATAGCAAGTGTGTAGAGGACACAGATTCTTTTTGCATATTTGTAGCCAGGACGAAATCACTTTGGAACGGTGTTAGTGTCATATGGAAGTAACGATACCAACACTTAAATGAGTAACCCGCATTCTCAGATGAATCTGGCACCATTCTAACTGTGTCCATTTGTTGAAAAACTGTAAATCTGTCCCCTTAACGTTTGGAATAATAATTCATCTTCTGATCTTCCAAATTTTAATACGTCTGTAAAGACAGCGTATGTTTTTGATTACGCTGCAAGTTGAAACACGAATCTTATTAATATAAACGACAAGGAATGACATTATTCCACGTCAATAAATTGAGAAGAATAATCATAATAATTAAGAATGCGTCAAAAAACCACCATAAAACGTGTTTTCTCAAAATTAATTTTGAAACTGGCTAGGTACAACGTGATGCGTGGGAGCGCCAGAGTATCTTAATCCACAACTATCAGTAGCCATGAGAAATGAGACACGTCTTAAATATTATGACCGATAGTTCGTTGCAAGACATTTGAGCAATAGGTAAATACCCTCCTAATAGCAGTAAAATTAAAATGAATCAACCGCGAATAGCAGACGCGTTCGCATGAAGACATACAAATGTGTTTTCTTCATTTAATTGAAACCTCTCAATATCCCTTATAGCCATCCCAACCCACGAAAAATGCTTTTATATATTATAATAATATTGCGTATGTAAGATAATATCCCCCCCTCCAAGAAGAAGTTTTTTCCAGTATTTTAGTTTTATAGGTGGGGGTGGTATCACCTATGATACGTCTTGTGCATCTATTCTATGGACAAGGCTGCTATTGTATTTAGGCGCTTAATTGTTACAATAAGTTAACCGTCTGAACTATCAAAAAGTGCTATGTTTTAATATCCCCTCTCTTGGCTGTGTTAACTTTTAGAGCAAGATAGACAGTTTTGACAGTTTATACGGGTAACTTATTATAACAAGCCCTGGAGTCCTCAAGTTCCTCAAGCCTGGGAGTTTTACCACTATTATTGGGCTTCGCGGCCTGTTGTGGTGTTTAATAAAGAAACAAATAAAAAATTAAATTAAAAAATACATTAATACGTAAATATGATAAAATACCCTCGATAGCCGCCGATAGCACATTTTTGTATAAAGTAAATGCGCAGAGGTCCTTACTCCCTAGCAATACAAAATGCATTTTTTTAGAATTTCTTATGATTTTAAAAAATCACATGAAAAATAAAAATACACATACTTAGTGCAAAATGAAAATATGAAAAAAATTACCGAAAACCGGTATTATAGTAAACCAAACATAGGCTTATTTAATTCTGTATAGTTCTGATCTGTGTCAGTCAGATGGGATAATATCATGAGGGTGAAATCTTTTGAATGTCTCCAACAACCAACTGATCTTTGACAATTATTATACTCTGCCAATGGCTGGTCGTCATTGCTTCTCCAAACCTCAGAATCAGCTTGCTGGGCTTCTTCAGGTAGGTACAGGACTCAGCGGTTGTCTACGTTCCAGTGCTGATTCATCCTCCTCTTTAGATCACTAACCTGAACCATACTCCATGACAGTCATTAAGATCTAAAGATAGTTCCAACTCATATAGAATTTCATCTTCATTAACTTCTGATAACCAAAAAATGATAACCTCTAAACCAACAGTATCATCTATAATACTTCACATATTAAAAAACACTATAAATATCGATAAACTTACACAGCTTAACATACTCTTTCATAGATAATATGTTAAATTAAGAGTTAATTTAACAATAAATTAACAAATAATGTTTGTTATAGAGGAAAATAATGATCTATACCGTTAGACCATAAAATATGTCAAAATATCTTGACGGCCGAAAATTACCAACTTCATTCAACAAAAATAACATCTAACTGAACTAACATGAATATCATCGGGGTTAATTTGGTTGGTAAAACAGTTTCCTATCTTATCTGAAATTTATGGTCATTATAATAAAAATCTAACAACAGGGCATATCTTCAACAAAACACATAGTAGAGGTTATATTAACAGATTTTTAATTTTGCAATAAATGGATGTTAACCACCTGCCCAACATATTAGGTCCATAATCTGAGTCAAATACTTAATGTGAATTCGGCCAGACCACCGATTTGAAACTCGGGACCCACGACATCATAAGTCGATGCGATAATCGCTCAACGGCATCAAATACCTACACAGTTTATTTTTTAGAGGGAACTGCAGTCATATCCGAATTTGATTATGTGCATAATGTAAATTTATACGTTTTGTAACTTTTCATCAGTGCATTGAATTAAGATTATCTCTGTAGTCATTCTTCATTAACTCCTCCGGCTTCTATGATACGTGATGACGGCGCAATAGGGCGCCGCAGCGCACATTTTAAATACCACCGATTTATCGTGGGATCTATTATGGTACGTTTACATCTGACACTTATACCGTTATACTTATTTTATGTGTCTGACATAAAAATTCACTTACTGTTTACACCTGCATGGATCTGACATAAAATGCTCGTATACTTCTCGTTGAAATAAAGTCTCGACACTTTATTCAATGGCAACATTTGGAATAAATATATGCGGTGTTTACATATGGTATTGTAACTTATTCGGACACTTATTTCGTATACTTCTCAAAAACGTTATGTCAGTTGTCAATATGGGAATGTTAAAAAAGAAAGCAGCGAGTGTTATTATTTTCTATCTTTCTATAAGTCTTTTGGCAACAAAAAGGAGGAAAAAATGGTCTAGATGGATGCGGGAATGGATTAAGCGACGAGAAGAACTAGGTGCCTTCCGTTTAATGTCAGAGTTTAAAATCGAAGATCCAACTCAATTTGTGAACTTTAGTTTGCAAGATTGGACCTTTTGCCAAAAAACAAGACACACAATTCAGAAATGCGTAGAAGAACGATTAACAGTAACATTGCGATATCTAGCACTTGATCGTCATTGCATATTCAATATAATATTATCGTACCTAATACGAGTGCAGGTGTGGGCCAAAATGAATTAGGTAATACCATTTGAAGCGCATTTTTTCTTCACAGAGTGCATCAGAATTAATCGTATGTGCCGAGAACAAGCGATATTTTATTTTCGAACAAAATCCATAGAACACGGCACATCCGATTTATTTCTCATTGTCTATGATTTTTGACAGATCGCTACAGTACATTTATTAACGTAAACGTTGGGCATACATTCATGGTGTACCTATGATAATTGATTGTCCGTTGTTTTAGAAATATACATATGCAATTCACTAGGTACCTGTCAAACTACGAATAATGTGTCAGGTACTTGACATAAAAGTAGACGGTGGTCCAACTTCGGTGATATATCGCTCCAAGTTCGAACTTGTCGAATACGCGGTGTTTACATTTGCGTATTTAAGTAGATTGAATAAGTGGTAGGTGAGAGTCGACACACGCAAAATAAGTGGCAGATACAAATATACTTACTGTTTACACTTAAGTGAATATGGTGTCATACATAAATATGACGATATTAGTGTCAAATGTAAACGTACCATTAGGCACGCCGTGTGTCAAGGATGGAATGCATCCAACCGACCAAGAGGCTCATCTTCAATAGACCGGAAGGGAAAGGGAAGGTCGAACTCAGAGGACCAATAATTAGGGTGGAGGAGTCTGCTGACATCGACGGCCGGAAATGATGCGAATTTAATTTTTTGCTTTGTTCTAATAAAAAGAACCACAATAATAAGCGATGACAAATTATTGTTTTACCATTACTTAGGTAGAGGTAAATTTTATATTTAAGACGGTCACTAACACCAACATAATATTGGTTATCCGATAGAACCTGCTTGATATGGATGTGTGTAGTCAAGCTCACTCAGTGGCGCACCCAGGATTTAATATTAGGGGGGGCCCAAGGAGGAGAATGTAAATTAGTCCCATAGGATCTTTTTCTTCTTCACAGCCTAATTTCTCGTTTATCGGTGTTTGTCTATTGCATTCGGTGTACCTACACCATGGTCCCCACATCCTGAAACGGGCCCTCAGGCTACGATATTTGGCGGGCTCCCTACCTACCGCTAAGATTAAAGGCAGTGTGAAACACTACATTAACGTTCTTCAAATTGTGTTTCAGTTCAAATTAAGGGTACTTATACAGTGAATCATTGGCGATTTTCAATACATCCACTTTAATAATGGAGCTGTCGAGTATCGACACATAATAATCAAAAAATATATTGCACAATTATATAAGTAATTGAAAATGTTCATGGCTATGAAGTATAATAGCGCCGCAGGCGAATTTTTTTTACTATTAAAGCTAATTTATGATGTGTGTTCATCTCACTTATCTGGTCAACCTGACATGCCGGGCCCCCCACAGCCCGGGCCCCCAGGCTAGAGCTCTGTCAGCGCTCCACAGCCATGACCTACACCACTCCGGAATTCGGGTGGACACCGAAAATTTTTTGACAGTTCCATTAGGGATTGTGTTTCTAAAAAAACCTGTCATTAGTGTTTCGAAATTTTTGTGTTAGAAATTAAAATCTAAGAAATTTTTCTAAAAAGGGTGCTGGAGAATTATTACAAATCATTTTTTTGCGTGTCTTTATTTGTCTAAGCCCAAAGGTATAGTTTATTGGCTTTCAATTTCAATGTTTAAAATCATTCTGATAATTTTCATTTTTGGGGGGGTGCCAGTGCCCCTTGCCCCCCCCCCCTGGGTGCGCCACTGAGCTCACTCATTGGCTGACGTCAAAATTGTTATTAATATAACAGTGTGGCCTAAAATAAAGCGCTTGAACTTACAAGTTGTTCGGACATTTTCTTTTTTAATTTTCAACTAGCTCCGTAATTTTTTATTATTACCAGTAATATCGTTATCCGCAAATTTCTACGATGTTATAAAAATTACACGTGGTATTCTTTTGAATTGACAGAGTAAGGAAATTGTTATTTATGCAATAGATTTTTTAAAGAATTTTCACACAAAAGCGAAGTGCGGAAGTCACATTTTTATCCTTTTTGAGTTAAGTATGCAGATTGAAATGTGTATTCACGTTCTGTTAATGCTGCAAATTAGGGAGTCTAATGTCACATGGTTTTAAAAACACTTACTTCTAAAACTACTGTAGTCCAATTATACTTTAGAGCTGAAAGAGTGGATGTCCAACTTAAGTCATTTTCGCTTTAAGCTATAGCAAAAAGATTAATTGCAAAAGTGCGGAAGTCCAACATACGGAGTTTTAGTCCGAACGCGAGTGAGTATTTTAAGTATATTAGCAACACTGACGTCATACTTGTACTGTGTTTTTGACCATCACCCGTTTCGTCGTGTGTTTCAGTGTGTTTAATGTTAAAAATTAAACTATATTTAAATATTATTTGGCTTGGTTACGCAGGTTTTAATTATGGTTAAAAAAAACTGACTGTCACCATCTGCCTATTGTAGTCTTAGTTCAATGAAAACAAATACTTTTGACTGATAAAGTTTAGTTTGCACTATTTACGTCAGATTTTCACACCCTCATTCACCTCAAAATTATCAAATTTATACAATATTACACAAGTTTGTTGTTATTTTATTTTATTATTTTTTTTTTATATTTCCATCGTGTGTATTGGCTTAAAAATACCTATAATTATTGTTATTACAAAAATATATTGTTAAATGATATTATCTCATACGTTTTATTACATATTTAAAATCCCAAGTTTATAGTATAGACATTATACAAAATACACTTTAGAGCAGATAGTGCTGAAGTCCAATAATTTCCCAATTATTATTTAATTTTTAAAAATTTTACCTCGAATGGCCTTTACAATTTACAAATTTAGCAAAATAATTGAGGATACCTGAATTGTTTTTGGTTAAAACTGCTCTCCTGCAAAATATTGAATTTGTGACTCCTAGACTTTAAGCTCTAAGGTTTATGGTGAAGCTTCAAGTTTTATGATTTGATTTCACTAAGATTTACATTTGAACCGAAAAAATATATTTTCAATTAAATTTTATTGTATTGAATCTTACAGTATAAACTATTATTTTTGTGAAGTTCTGCACCAAACCGACTTATAAATCTACACTGACTCTACTAAGAATAATATAATAATATATAATATTATATGTCCAAATGAATGTTTGTATGTTTGTTTGTATGTCTGTCTGTCCCGTATGCGTTCCTATTCATTCGCATTTGTCAGTTGTTGAAAGTTGTTTCTGAATTCATACAAGCATCTTCTTCTTCTTCTATTCGTATGCGTTCCTATACCATTCATCCGATTGCGATGGAACTTCCGTGAGTTGATGTGCGTACATCTGCGAAGGTTTGTAAATTGGTACCACTATCTTCTTATTCTTCTTCTTCTTCTATTTGTACGCGTTCCTATACCATTCATTTGATTGCGATGAAACTTTTGTCAGCTGTTGTTGTGCGCAATACTCGCTGTAGCTTACTCGATATTTAGCAAAAACAATGGCTATAAATAATATTAAACATCGGCTGGTCTTGTTAGGATTCATTCTTTCTTGAGTTTTCATTTCTCGTTGATTGATGCTTGCCAGGGTAAGATTTTTGAAGTACTGCACACATATATGATTCAAAATAACACAAATGCATACAATACAGCAAGTACCTATACCCTGTAATTTATTTTGCTATGCAAGTAGATCAGCAAAAATTGTATTATTCCATATTCTGCCCCTCATCACAGTTTTATATATTATGTTAATGTCTCATTTGGGATAGATGAGTTTGTTAATTAATTAGTCATAACAGACAATATATCCACATACCATAAAGATTCAAATTAAAAAAATATTTACATATAGCATATTTTACAAAACACAAATTCAACACGAGCACAGAATATAAAAAAACAAATAATATCTGTCATTAAAATAGTGATTAACATAAAGAATTAGATGCAGTATTACAAAAAACAACCTATAAATACAGAGAAGAGTAAATATAACATTTATAAAGTACATGTGCAACATGTTCATGGAATATACCAATATCCAAAGTGATTTGGTTGAACACAGTTATTTCGCGCCCAATTATCTATTATTATCCAGTTAAGAACCAAGAATGGCAGAGTTCTCATTTTTACTGCGAAAAAAGTACGTAGCCTATTAAAGTTCTCTTATAACTTTCAGACAAGATTATGTAATTTTTTTAAGAAAAATCTATCGGAAAAAACCATTGAAAGAATCCACACATTTCCATGTATAGGATATCTAAATATAATTAGGATATTTCTTTTGAACCTTCTCCTGATATAAGTGAGAGTGTTCACCTACGAGTTATTGCGAGCTGTCGTATCCACAAGTAGTTATCAAATGAGCGTGGCTTAACGGTCATTCATATAAGTGGCCGTTTGTATCGTCCGTGTTTATAACGTCGAGAGGAGTGGAACCAAACCTTCGAGGGATTTGTGCTTGCACCCACTTTGTAGAACTTACACACGGTATATCCCAATCCCTAACGACAGTACAGCCATTAAATGTATCGTCACGGAATACGTGGACGATACGACAATCCATGCCACATCAGCCAATCTCAATAGATTAATAGGACTAGTTCAGAAATCAGCTGACCAAATCTCAAACTGGTGAGATCTACGTACCTACCTATTGCGTATTAAAATAAATGCAAGTAAAAGCGCTGCCATTATTTTATAAATACGAAAAAACCGACAATCTCGTAAGGCAGTCAGATACGGTTAAATGTTTAGGTCTAACCGTAGACAGACGTTTCACATTTACACAATGACATTAATATGGACGAAGCATCTAGAAAATAAAATGACACTCACTTTGTGTCGGGTCTGCCGGATGGCGAAATTCATATTTTAATATCGGTGTCCTACGCTCAAATGAACATTCTGCTTGCAAGCGATCTGGCGACACCGCTGGGTCTGCCCATACAAAATTTCTGACTGCCGGGTTTCGACTCCACCATTATTATTGTGTTACAAAATGCCAATGTGACTAGTTAAAAATTGTAAAATAATCTACTAAACACTCCAAGAAAGATGTGATATCACTTTTCATGTGTTAGTATTATTTATTATTTATAAAATGGCATTTTAAGATAATGTTTATTCAATGCAATTGAATGACAGAAACCATTGGACAGTCGCCTGTGATGCGCTGGGCTCACTTGCGTCTAATCTCCGAGAAGTCGTAAGTAACCGAGAATCTGTTTCTAACGCAATGAGTCATGACACTAATACGCCATTACAATAAAGTTGATATTACTATAAATTCTCTAAGCTTGTATCGCATAATGGAAACGGAACGTCATATGGTCACGTGACATCTACCTATACATCTGTGAATGACTTTCATGCACAATTTCTCGTGCGCGCCGGGTATGAAGTGAGTTGTCCATTTAATATGTCATTGCATTTACACCACACATTACAATGCCAAGCCAATGTAATAAAATGCCTTACTTACTTAGACCCAAGACGGGACAGATGAGTAAAATGTCTACATGCAGCAAATTACATAACTACTGCATACACAGTTACTAGTTACCCGCCCCACGATGGCTTATGCGTGTCCAATCTGGGCACACAAACCATATTAGAAGACTACATATATTACAAAATAAGACACTGCGCACAGTCACGAAGAATGCAACGAGATTCGTGTGCGATTCCACACTTCACAGAGATTTCAAAATCGAATCCATCCATGACCATAATATCTGTAAGTTGTCGAAAAAATTCTTCACGTCCATTATTGGCCACCCCAATACGAGGATTAGTAATATACTGAAGTACCATCCAAACAATCCAGACTACGTCTCCAGGAGGCGGAGGGAAATAACAAAAAAAATGACGACCAGTCTCCCACCCGACTCAAGTGATCATCCATTCTCCCCACAGCATAAAAAACATAATCAATTTTCATTATAACATCAAAACACCTTATTTTAATTTAAATTTTCACCAGGGAAGGCGAAGCAGATAAAGAACGCCGGCGCGCTCTAAGTAATTAAGTAAATATATAAGATATTCCATATTTTTTGTTAAATAAAATTTTATTGTGCATATAAATGCATATTTGAGACGTTATAGCATATTTGAGACATTAGTGCATATTATTTCGTAAATAAATGCATATTTCAGGGCTTTTGTATTTTATAATCTTAGTTTTTTTCAATTATTTTATCGAAATAAAACTAAATTAGGTAGGTAGATAGTTAAGATGCATTTGCATTTTTAATGGCATCCCCAAGCTGTGGATTTATCAGAAATAGTGAAGTAAACTCAGACTATTTTTACAGGGCCCTTAAGGGCCCCTAGCGTACGTTTACAGAAGCTCAACGAGATCGGAGCATTTCGGGCCCCCGCGTCAAGTTAGGCCCGATTCAAATTTTAGGGGCCCAAAATTTAGGCCACGCGATTTCATCTTCCTTTATTTAAATTTTGTGCATCACCTCTGTGGACGCTGAGATGTCGTTTTTCGCATATAAACAAAATACTCACAGATATCCAAAAAAAATTAATGGCAGAGCACAATATTAAAAAAAATGAAGACCTTGGCATTAAAACAACAAATGTCACAAAAGTATTTTTTTCAGGACAGGATAAAAACATAATAATAATATTAAACTTAACGTGGAAAAACACATTTAGGGTGTTATTTCTTAAATTAATGTCATACGAAAGATGGTTGTCTGCTTAAATGATTCGCTATTTAAATATATAAATTATAATTTAAATAATATTTGCACACAATAAACGGCTTTTGCTACAAATTTTTTGAATGTTTTTTTTTTGCTCTCTTGAAAAGTTGATAATTTAGAGTTAGTGTGTTATTCCATGAGGTAGTCGATATCTTGGTTGTAAAAAGTATGCAAAAAAGCAAAGTGGCATATTTTTAAGAGCTGATTTGAGGGACTTATGATTTTTTTTAAATATGTCTTTGCACAGTTGTATGTAACCATATAGGTACATCGAATACAGAAATGCAATAAAATGAAAATGGAGAAAAGTGGACATTTGATGTTTTTATGCCAAGATCTTCAAATATTGTAACTTTTTTATTCTGACAAAAAAACAATAAATAATATTTAGGAATAGTTAATTGTGTCGTTTTTGTTTTTTAAAGTTGTGTTTAGTTTATATTACATTTCTTATTCAATTATTTGTACTTCTAAACAAACTATTTTGAAAATTGTACTTGATTAACTTTATACAAATTATTTGTTCTTTTCTGTTATTGTATTATATTGATTAAGATTATTAATTTGCTATTCAATTTTTTATCAGTATTTCTATTGGTTGAAGTGGGTATTTACAATTTTTTCCATAAAAAGTATAAATTTTTAACTGCATATTTCTTTGGTTTTAGTGCATATTCTAATGATTTTAAGTGCATTTATGTGCATGCATATAATCATGTTTTTTGTTGCATATAAATCCGCTCCCTAGTCATAAATTATTTCTTCCCAATCGGTGGTCAGCAACTATATACCCCTTTTTATGGATTTTCAGGGTCACTCATATTGTCTGAAATATTGCCTAAATAAAACAAAAGCGTCGATGCGCACTGAGCGCCCGTCATCCGGGCAAACAATAGTAATTTATTGCAGACAGCTTGCATTTATTTTACTAGCATTGTTTATAAAGTTTTTATACTTAACCTAAAAGAAATTTTGAAAAAACAAAGCACTTATTTGGTCATTTCTAAAGGATGACATGTCCCAAAGTTAGTATATTCATCTTCATCCTCTTCCACTTTGAACTGGTCGCATTATTTCCTTGCAATTTAATATTTCACATGATAAAATATTATCTCAATACAAAATATGTAAAACTTATAATATAAGTGACAATTATTCCTCGTTGATATATTCGTGTTTTTGCTTGCCTTTTTTATTATTTTAGATACCTACAAATACGTTTATGAAGAATTATTTATTGATTGTACGGTACTACTTAGTGTAGTGAAATATTTGTGTCATGTCATATAATTACTACGTAGTATATTATGCCGGGTCCACACTGGCAACATGTCGCGCGACAACCTCGTTAAATTTTACGATAATTATCATACTTATTGTAAAATTTAACGAAGTTGTCGCGCGACATGTTGCCAATGTGGACCCGCCATTAGGACAGTAAAAATTAACACAAACCAATCAATGGTGAGGCGGACATACATAATAGGTATACTGTAATGTTATTATTCCCGGACTCGTGATTAATATACGTTTTCAAACACTGGCAACTTCGTTGAAGATCGTGTTACATCGTCGGATTGGCAGGATTGCGCGGAAACAATTTTTAAGTTAAAAGGCGTACGCATTACTGTGAACCAGCGTTGCCATGTCTACTGAAATTTCAGTAGATCTACTGATATTTTTGGCAATATACTGAATCTACTGATATTTTCTGAAATCTACTGATATTTCTTCATTTTACAAAATTCCCACCAGCCGGGAAAAAAACAGAAAACTTCATGAAAAACAAGCTGACTATGAAAAATTGGGAACCTGCGGCCCGCGGCGAAATTTTTTTCCTAAAACAGAAATCTACTGATATTTTGTCGAATCTACTGATTTTTTTTTACATATTCTACTTAAATTAAAAATTTTGACTTGGCAACACTGCTGTGAACTCAGTCAAGTGTGGATCGCGAGGAAGGAAGGACGCTTTTCGGGCGGGCCGCTCGGCAGGCCCGCCAGCAAGATGGCGTCATGTGTACCCGGTATTTTATCGTATCATATTGTTTGAAGGATTAGATTCTTTGTTCTTAATTTTTAATAACCTCCCCCCGGTCACTCTGGTTGTGTTGATAGGTATTCTGGCACCTGGTTCGATACTAATTTTTGTAACTTTTATAACGTAACTGCGGCTGTGTCCGCGTGTATCTTGTTTGTTTTACTGGTTTCAATAAACATGCTTTGGTGTCCATTTTGGAACATTCTTAAATGATTTTATTATTTTTCTTGATCTGATATGTCCCTTATGTTGAAATAAGACAGGAGAGGAGTCAGGCAAGATGGCGCCCTCTGATACTATAATTAATTGATTATTTTTCTTAATCCTAAGTGCTGAAACCTGGAAGATTTATAACCAAAAGACCACGTGGAAATCCACGACCTACTGTTTGTAGGTATTAAAAACCTACGGGGATGGAATCCTCGTGTTGTACCGCTTTTTATTGTTTTGTATTGAGCTAAGTCCGGATGTTTAAACGAATTATCTATATCTATTTAAGCCGTCCGAATCGTTTCAATACCTATGTCATATGGAGACGATAAAATTATCCTCATACTATTAGCATATTAAGACAAAAGAGTAGGTACAAATGCGTCATCTTTATAATACAATCCAATGAACCGAGTTTTTAAAATGTTCAATTATGAATAATAATTTTATTGTTGATTTTTTTAATGGCAAAACGAATGTAAAATAACGCATTATTTAAATGTATCAATAAAAGGCAAAAAACTTGTAAGGATGGAATAATGTTCTCACGCATTCACATTTAGCGTACCTTGGACTTCCGACTGTCCAATTTCATTTTAAATAATTAGGTAGGTTGGTACAATACCGATTGACACTGTTGACAAAAAGAGGCTACTTTGCATGTCATGTAGATTAAACATGTATTTATATATTTTTTAGAATTATTAATAACCATGTCCTTGCTTTTTCGTAGAAGGTCGTTGTTAGTAATTTTGAACAATCACAAACACCCAGGTTTTGAAAAAATAAATATTGTGTCCTCACCGGAATCAAACCCAGAACTTAAAACAAAACGAAATGACCGTAATTATTTTGCAATTTTATTGAAAGCCTGTAAAAGACAAAAATTGCAACAAAAATTTAAATTTTATATGATTTCGTCTGATTTTATTAGATGAAAGCAATTATTGGGTGCCCCATTCTTTGGTTTTCATCAGTGAATTCGAAGATTAACTCCATTAATTTTGCCGCAGACGACTTCGATAGAACCGTAGCCTGTTCACGAATGAAAATTCCAAAGATGCCTTCAAATTTTTAAGTGAAATCATCAACTGTATATTAGGTACCTACCTATATATACTTAATTATATTCCTTTGATCATATTGTTATTTCCAAAATGTAAATTAAACTTTTTCAGCTTTTGGAGTAGGTACTTATTCAATACCCTAAAATATGTGTCTAAACAAAAAATAAAAAATAAATTAGACAACAATACAATGATTGAATATTTGAAAATGCCGCCGCCATCTTGGTACTTACAAAATATCAAGTTTAACTTTGAATTAGTACATTTCCATGATTAAGATCAGATGATAAAATAAATATAGACCGTGGACATTTTAGCAGACATATTGGTATTTTATCGGCTACAAATTGAAAAATATTACGTTTAACTACTGATTTATCTTCAGCACCACAGATGTAGGTGCAAACTAAAAAACAATCAAATAAGATGATAATTTTTAATTTTTGCCGTCATCTTGTTTCATGTTATCGAGTTTATTTTTAAAATTAAAACTGTGCTAAAATGCGTATTGCGTATTGTCTGTCATTTTTTGACTTGATCGAAAACTAATTAAACATAAGATACCTACTTAGTTAATTTTATGTACTTACCTGAATTCAAAATCTGGGTCAAATAAGACTTTAAGGCTTAAATATAATATTCGGACATTATAATTTGTACCAACTGTTTCGTCACTAAATTCAATATATTTTTAATACATCCCTAATATTTATTACTCAATTACCTTCTCCCCTCCCCCCCCCCCCCCAACGTACACGGCACATTCTACGAGGCGGTGTGTGGCTTGATCGCTAACTGCTAAATAGTCTGTTCAATAGGCAATGTACGAATTTTTCTCGAAACGTTTACTCGTTGTGCGGTAGCGAACATTTATCAACCTCATTGGACATTGTTATTAATTGCACATGCGTAAAATTCCGATTTTGGGAGAAGATGAAAATAATCCTATTGTGAAGTTTCCACTAAAAGTATTTTTAATTGATAGCTACATTTATTTTACGCAAGTGTGTTGTTTATGCTGAAATAATTTTAAAAGTAAAAGAAATATAAAAATCTAAATCATAATGCTAGTGGCACCTACTTAATAACTCTATAACGCACGTAGATATTGAGGAAATTTTATAAAAAAGGTTTTCTAGTCAATTATAAAAATCTTATTTTGATACTTGAAACCTGCAGGCATTAGTGAGGAGATCACAATGTGAAAAATCCCGTGCGGAAAAAAAGTACGAATTTCCACACCACCGCAGAGGTAAAGTACTATGGCGCGTTTTTTTTTAATTTGTGGTTTCCCAGCAGGCCTATTCCACAATAACAAATTATTTTGAATTAATTTTCCCCCAATCTACCCGTGCGACGATGACATATTTTTCAGTATGGCCAATAAATTTTACAGCTCCCAAAAATGTTATTAAATCTGACTAATATTTTGCCACTTTAATACCTATCTTAATGCAAATCGCATTGGGGCATAGAGCAAGCATAAGTTTGCGCCATTTCCATCGATCCATTGCCAACTCTTGCGGAACAAATGTCCCAGCCACGTAAAACGTCTCTTCGTGATTACCTTAATCACCAAAGGCTGTTGTATCTGCTAAAGAATTCGGGTGTTTGTAAGAGGTCGTACCAATGTGCCCCTATGATTCAGCGCGAAGACATCGATTCTCAAAGCTCAAAAGCCGAGACCCTTGAAGCTGCCATGTCTCACTGCCATACAGGAGCACAGGTAGCACACACGCATTGAATTAACGACATTTGGTACTCACCAGCTCGACGGACAAACCGGAAATCCGCAGAGGATTGTCGATGTCAATGCATGCAGCATTGCACATGGATTATTTGGTCTTAGCTGCATTCAGTTGAAGACCCACACGTTTCAAGTTCGTGGTGAGCTTGTTCACTACTGCATCTTCTACATACTGTCACGAACACGTTTAGTGTGCTCCTGAGAGGACGCTCCCATAAGGAGTGGTACCATCCAATCGCTCGATCTGATCAAAATAGTCAATGTACCACCGGTTATAAAGTAATAGGCTTACGACCCCCGACAAAGACGAGCCATATATGATGTATGAGGAAGTCCTACAGTTGCCCCAGCAGGTCCCACTGCTCCTCAGGGTGAACTGTAGATGAGATAAGTCGGTCATAAGGACCATGAAGAGCGCTGGTAAGAATGTAAATAACAATGGAGTAACAATAAAGTAATAATTAGAATCCAATTAATAAGATAACTACGCTCGTAGTACAAAGATTATGTGTCCTAATTAAGATGGTAGTAATAGGTATTCCATGTTAGTAATAGATATTTTGCCATGTAAATAAATAGTTGATAGGTATATAAATGTTAAAATAGCATAATACTGTATTGGACTTCGAGTAAATGTAATAACGTAATTTAAATGAAAATGAAACTTTTATTGTATAATTGCGATGATTAGGTATTGTCAGCGTGTGTAATTGTAAACCGACATTAGTATATAAATCTGTAGCCGTAATTAGAGTATAATGTTAACATAATTAGACCCGCGAAATTAAGCTAGATAATAATTAATCAATATTTTAATTAATTTAATTAGACAAGAATCGATCTAGACCTGAGCTCCATACGTAGCATCCACATAGCATCTAAAAACATTCACGAGGTACCGAATACCTCTGACTTCTAATTTTCATCACTTCCATATTAAATATCACGCGCGGAATCGACAAATCTCGCGCGCGATCACCCGCGGATTTTCTCGCGGGTCGCATGTAACATTTATGAGGAGCGGCTCTTGGAGCTGCGTTCGCCAGTCGGTAACCGGACAGTTGTCTCCCTCGCACAACTGGATCAATTCCCTATCCCGACCGCGACCGCAGCCTACTCGCTCATGTGTGGAGCCCCATCCTTGTTACGCAATCTATGACGGCCGCGAGATCTCCATACAAACACATTATTAATGATAGCTGGAGCTGCGCGTGTCCGATCAACATAAAATTTAAAATGGCGTACGCGTCTACGGACCGCGGAGACTTCAGTTATTCCATAATGCGCGTAACCATAAAGGTTCGCGAGATATAGAGCTTAGGACAAGATTAATTTTAGCGCCTTAAATATAAGTTAATTAGTTATAACATTTAAATGTATACATAGAAAATAAGACCTAGTATTTTAATAATTTTAATTTTTATCATAAATGTACACGTAGCGCGTGGGCGGCCCACTCATAGGTCCGAACTTGTGGCTCCCGCCACTCAGCCAGGGAGAGGCTTACATCGCAGGGTGTATACTCATACGCTAGCTGAAATGGTGACGAGCAGATTGAGGTATCACACTCTTCGATGCGTTGAGTTTTCGCTTGGTTAATTAAAATCTAAAAATACAATACAAGCTAAAAAACGCATTCATTGTAGGGAGAGCTAAGCGAAATATCACTCTCAGCGGGATGCCGCGAAAGAGGATTTATACCGGCGGCCCGCGCCTATCGATTACTGTTGATTTCAGCTCTCTCGCGACTTGTGGTTTCGCGGGGCAATCAATTTAGTCCAAATCTCATAGTGAAAATGACATGCGGATTTTTGACCCGTAAAACGCTCGTCCCAGGGGATGAAATCTCCCGATTCGAATAAAAACCCAGGATTTTCGAATTCTGTATCCAGTTTTTCACTGCTTCCAGGGCCGAGTCCACGTTGGACGTCGGTCTGATATATCATACAAATTCATATAATTTTGCAAGTCTGCACAGGAGTTTGGGACCACCCAACTCCCCCTTTTCCTCCTGCGGGTAAAATACCTAAAGTTGGACTTAGTCGTTTCGGCGCGAGTAATCGGTTATAAATACCTAACCCCGACTTAGAAAAATTTCGCGAATAATTTTTTTTCGAACATAAATACCTATCTGGTACTTTAAAATTTTCGAGTGAAAGGTATAGTTTCGTACAGCGGTTCTTCAACGGAGACCCCGAATCTTTTTCGACTTTTATCTGCTATTCATCGGGTCATACGAACCTGACTGTCAACCTAAGTTTGATAGTAGCGAATCTTTTGATACTTTGGATAATTGTGGAACTTTTCTTCGAATTAATATTTCTTTGTTGTGAGTGTTGATGTACTTTATCATCTGACGGATGACCGTATACCGTGCTTCGAACATTTATGTGAATAATGTTAACTTTCTGAACACTATTAATTATAATATGATGAACCATTGTGAACTTTGTGAACTTTTGTGAACTTGAACAATATATGGACATCTACCGACTATGAGTTTTTATTCTGACTTCCAACCATACGAAGACCTTGGCCTGTGACTCCTCTTGGCATTGACAAACTCCACTTCCATACCCTTGGAACTAGCCGCGGCAGTGGAGGGCCCCGTCAATCCTCTAAATCGCATAGTCTTTCTTCGCATAGTTCTAATGTTTCATCATGATGTAGGTGTATCCCACTGTCGGGGCGAACCGTCTTCCGCATTATGAAATCCATCATGATGATCAAAAGAAAGGGTGCAAGTACACAGCCTTGCTTGACTTCTTACGTGATTTCAAAGAGATCAGAAGATATTCCAGCTGCTCTTACGCGACACTCTGTATTGGCGTATACTTGTAGAGAGCACTTATCACGGCGACCGATTTCCATGGGACACCATAGCCTAGCAGAATTTTCCATAGAGATTTACGGTGAGGGCTGTCAAAAGCCTTTCATAGTCCACGAGGCAATAAGCGAGAGGTATATTCATCTCTTGATACCGTTGCAGGAGGTATCGGAGAGTTGAAAAAATATGCTCCGAGCAGGACTTCCCTGGGACAAATCCACTCTGCTGCGCACGCAAAACCTCCGGCATGGGACTTCTCATCCTCCGAACATCATGTAAGCGGAATTTCGTATTCCGTAAGAATAATAATATTATATAAATAGGTACCTATTATATAGTTTTGCACTTCAGAAAAACTCGCATATATGTAAGTACTGATCACAATAAATTGGTCGGTAAATAATATGTTTGCCACACCTTTAGTAAAATGAAGTTGGCAGTTATTCACGAAAAGATAAATATCACTATAATAATATGACAGATTTAAAAATAGCATTTTTATTTAATAGGCCGGATATTAATATTTTTTGTTGATATTATGTATGTATTTACACAATATGTGTATTTAACAAAATACATGTAGGTAATAGGTACATTATTATATTATTATGTAAGTACCTACCTATAATAAAATAATGTTTCCACTTTTTAAACTGACCAATATTATCGATACGCGCGTTCAATGTTTGATTCATTAAACTGGCCCACGTGCTCGTCGTAGGTCAAAATTGAGTTTTTATTGTATTTTCAAACCATGATCCTGGACATTCCTTAAACGTTGTAGATAATCTATTTATATAATTTTGAAGCCTTATTATCTTTTATGGTTATTTTAAACATTTTATGACTGCATAAAGTATTTTTGTTACATAAAATAGTATTCTTTTAAACCTCTCGCTCTAATGTTTTAGAATATAGTCATATTTCGGTACATAACTGTGCAGTGGTGTTAAGATTTTTTACTTTCATTAATTTTTAAAAGCATTTATGAAACCATTAGTATAATTTATTACGAGATAATTTTTGTAAAATATTCACGATAAAAAATTATATTGATAATCTCTGTGATCCCAAATTTGACAAGAATTAGGCATTTTATTATTCAAAAAATCGGCAAGATAAACACATTTGAAGATGATTCTAAAGATACTTTTTATAAGTTATGTTTTTGACCATTCAAGTGTGATAAACATTTTATGAATAATGATTGCTTTATAATAATTATTGACCTAAGAATAAGGTAGTGTTTTTTTGAAATACGCCATTTTTGTGTCATTCCCCAGTGGTTAAGCTACAACATATGGCCGTAGCCATAAATTGACAAACTATAATTGAAGTAGGGAGTAAAATGATATTGACGCGCGTGTTTTAACATGTAGGTACTGTTTAAAAAAAATCGGTTAGGTACATGTTCAAACACGCGCGTTAACATAATTTTACTCCCCACTTTAATTATAGTTTGTCAATTTATGGCTACGGCCGCATGTTGTAGCTTAACCACTAGGGAATGACAAAAGGAATGGCGTATTTCAAAAAACACTACCTTATTCTTAGGTCAATAATTATTATAAAGCAATCATTATTCATAAGATGTTTATCACACTTGAAACGTCAAAATATATTCTAAAACATTAGAGCGAGAGGTTTAAAAGAATACTATTTTATGTAACAAAAATACTTTATGCAGTCATCAAATGTTTAAAATAACTATAAAGGATAATAACGCTTCAAAATAATATAAATAGATTATCTACAACGTTTAAGGAGTGTCCAGGATCATGGTTTGAAAATACAATAAAAACTCAATTTTGACCTTCGACGAGCATGTCCCCCCTTAACAAAGTTCAATGCGACAAGAACAAAAATAACTACATACGAGTACCTTTTAAGCACATAAGCAAGGGCAAAGAGATGCGACATAACATTACCTTAATTTTTAATAAACTTTTTTTTATTCAAAGAATAATACTTCACAGGATTTAGGAATGTAAATTTTTTTTGGACATACCTGGGTACATAATTTGAAAACACCTCAAATATAAAAAGTCTCTTCTAGAAAATAATCTTTGAATGAATACTTATACGACTCTTAATATTTTAAGCGCCGGGGAATGACACAATTCTACATCAATAAGTGAGAATAATAATCATAATAATTATAAAGGTGTCATTAAATTGAGAATATCTTGTTGTTATACATATTTTATTCAATTAGGTCACGGAGTACCTAATAGGTGAGTACCCTCGTAATAAATAATAGTAAGAATAATATGAATGAATCGCGAATTGCAGAGGCGTCCGCATGAAGATCATACAAATGGTTTTATTTCTCAATTTAATTGAATGACATCCTATCATCCCTTAAGCCGCGTCGACACGATCCAAGTTGACTTGGATTGGTTTTATAACCATCCCCAACCTCGGGAAACGATTTTATATAATGCATATAATATTGCATAATATGTACGACAATGCCAAGACGAGTCTGATGCATTTTAAGCATATCATCCATGTTTTAAATGGCTGGCCACAAAACAACTAGTTTAATGGTAAATATTGCAAACAACAACAAATAAACAGACAAAGTGAAAATCACGTCTTTAAAAAGCAAGCACCAAAAAATGTCGGAGTGCTCACTATTATTTGTATTTGAATAAAAACGACCAACCATGTGTTTTAGGTCTTCTTTTGAACATTTGCAGTATCTTGGTACTAACGTCATAGAAATGAGAAGGACGTCAATATATATTTTTTACAATGTCAGATCCTACGAAGATCATATAATAGGACTCCACAGACTGAAGGTGCACTAACAGAATGTTGTTATTAAAAAAGATGGATGTTAGCCACTTGCTCAACCTATTAGGTCCGAGCACAATTGAAAAACAACATGTGAATTTTAGCAGACCCGGGATTCGAACCCGGGACCCACGACAACACAAGCCAACGCGGTTACCGCGTAACCATCGTGGACATAAAAAATATACTGTTTATTTGTTAGAAGGAACTGCAGTTTATATCCGATGAATGTCTGCAGTAATACTAAAATCTATATATCTTAATAATTTTCATCAAAGCAAAAAATTAGGATTATCTGTAATCAATCTTCATTTCCTCCGGCTTCTATGGTCAGTGACGTCCCGTGGGGGTAGGCAGGTTGAGCGTCGCTTGGGGGTGGCAGTTACTCGAAGGGCGGCAAATCGAGGAGAATCATTAGGTATATAAATAGAAATGGCTACCTAAACTTTGTAATAACGGAAATATCTTTCCACTAAAAAAACAGCTATCTGGTTGGAAACAAAATGTAAAAATTAACATAAAAGGTTTACTTCCGTTTACCTTGGACATCACGTTCTTGGTGACCAGAAATGACACATGTAGATTTGTGAATTATGTTTGAATTATAGGTAGGTAAATACTTACCTAATTTAAAATTTATCTAAATATTTTTGCCAGTCACTCGTGAGTTTCGGAAGTTATCGGGTGTATTTTTAAATATATCTGAAACCGTGAACTCGCAATATTGTCTATTGAAGCTGAGATGGCATTTAAAATAGATTTGAATGACATAGTTACTGGCTGTGCAACAAAAAGGGCCAGAGAAGTTTTTTATTTCAATGGTTGAGTGTTGAGACTCTTAAAATTTTTTATTTATGATCATAAATAAGATATTGGAATCATGAAAGGATGTATAAAAAAGGGGCGGCATTTTATCTACGGAGGTCACTGTCTGTGGCTCTTGGTGACGGCACACTAGGGCGCCGCAACGCACAATTTAAATACCGCTGATTTATCGTGGGCTCCAATGGGCACACTGTGTATCAAGAATGGAATACATTCAACCGATCAAGAGGCTCATCTTCAACCGACAGGAAGGGAATAGGAGGAGGGTTGGACTGGGGAGTTGGAGATGACCGATTAGGGTGGAGAAAGGCTGCAATCGATGCGCTTTATAATATTTGCGTCGTTCTTATAAAAAGAATCAAAATAATAAACGATGACAAATTAAAATATCAATGCGTAATTGTTTTACCACCACCTACTAATAATATTATAATAAAGATAACTTATTTCAATGTGGATAGGTATTTTAAAAGACCACCTGGGTTAAGGTTAGTGTAATGCTTTTGAATCTTGATGTTACTATTTTTTTTCATTTAACACTGTTTCAAACATTATTGGACCATTAAACATTAGAGATAGGTACTTAACACGATTTTTTTTTTCATACAAAAATATTAACCTTATAATATTATCTAGATGTTTTCCTTTAATGTATAAATTCATTTTCTCAGTTCCAATTTCAATCTGAACTGAAACGCATTTTTAATTACTTACATATAATTAGACGAAACGGAATGGTATCATTATTTTTCTATAATCTAAGGGTATCATTGTGGATTTTACAAACTGTAACTGCGCTTCGGAACGCTCCCACTTCATTTCTAACCATGCTCTCACCAGTGACGTCCCGTGGGGGTAGGCAGATTGAGCGTCGCTTGGGGGCGGCAGTTACTTGAAGGGCACAAATCGAGGAGAATCATTTTTGGTATACATAGAAATATAGAAATAGCTACCCAAACCTAGTAATAACGAAAATATCTTTCCAATAAAAAATTCAGCTCACTGGTTGGAAACAAAATATATTAATTACTATAAAAGGTTTAACAGGACTATTTTTGTCGGTTTTGCGATGTCTAATTTACTTCCGTTAACCTTAATATCCCATCTGAAATATCTATGTGACGAGAGATTCATATTTCGAAAGGTCTACAAAGTCAGCGGATAGCGTGTGTATCACGAAGTGTCGGATCCTTGTTTACCCTATCATGCCATGTAGGTAGGTATGTATTCTAATATATTCATCTATGTCTACCTCATCTGACCACATTCTCAATGCACAATTTGCCTACGATCCGTCTAACCGACCCGACTTTAAAAACACTAACACACCCATGATGCCTAAATGGTGACGTGTTGTATTTTTCAATGAATATGCCAATACCATAATATTATATATTGAAATGTGCGTTCTTTGGAAGTCTAATGCTTCTAGTAGGTACCTACTAGAAGCTACCTAGACACAAAGATTTTTTTTTAAAACATAGCTTTAACCCAGTGCTCGAAATGGAAAATTTCACGAACAGGAACGCTCGACAATTTTCCAAAAATGTGTGATATTAGATATAATAATATCTGTAACATAAAAATAACTTTTAGTTTTACATGATGTACTTTTTTCATCATCATCTTCGCCCAATAAGCTATCGGCTATATCAATTAGTGGTAACACACAAATATAGAGTCATTTTAGTTTA
Source organism: Rhyacophila brunnea (assembly GCF_057557595.1). Lineage (NCBI taxonomy): Eukaryota > Metazoa > Arthropoda > Insecta > Trichoptera > Rhyacophilidae > Rhyacophila > Rhyacophila brunnea. Next base: position 2,426,467 of record NW_028233361.1, read on the forward strand.
CGAAATCGTTTTCTTAAAAATACATTAATAATTATACAAATATAAATAACTAAACGTAGGTATATGAATCTAATTGGAGTGGGAAACATTATTAAAATACATGAAATAATAGACAAACTAATCACAATTTCCCATTGGTTTCGTTAGCAGTTTGAATAAAAATATGCAACTAAGAGTGGATAGAAATATGAGTGAAGATACTTCGGCTTAAACAAAATACATGCGGCTTTTTTCAAAGCTCTGATTTTTCGTAAATTCGAAATATTTTGATTAAGGTTAACTATTTTTTAATCAAATTAAAATCCATCGTATACGAAAAAGCAAGGGCATGGTTTTTAATAAATTAATTTAAAAAAAAATGTAATACGCAAGATTTACAAATGTAGCATTCTTTATTAAATATGAATCATTTTAAACAACCTCAGAAGTGCAGGTACATATTATTAAAAAAAAAATATTTACATCATGTGGACATGTAGGATAATTTATTCTAATAGGTTTCCAATGTTATAGAAATTGTTATATACAGGGAAATTTTTCATATATATATCCCATTGGATTCTGATTGATTTATTTAAATATTTAACCATCAAAGACACAGTTCATTCAACCCGAAAAATATCCATATAAAATTAAAACAATAAAAATATATGAGGTAATGATTTTTTTTTTGTCACTCAATGTAAAATATTATAATAGATTACGATACATAATTATTATCTGGCGATTCCGTAACGTTGAGTAGGTAGGTAAAACAGCGAATACGTAGATTCTGGTCACAGGGAAAAGCATGACTGTATTTACTATTTAATATGAAATATTTTACCCCCTAAGAAATTATTAAACAACAATTTAAGCTATTAAGTACCTACAAAGAGTTTTTAAACGATGTCAGAGCACAAGTTTTTCGGAAATTTAAAAATTTAGCAAAGCAGCTGCAATAGTTAGGTTTTTTCATGTATGCAATAATAATTATTTAGAACCCAACCCATCAACCTTGGTCGATCCAGTGCTGGATGAAGGCCTCCCTTATTTTATTCCATCTCTCTCGGTACCTACTTAGTTTTTCACTGCAAAGTATTTCCGCTGAACTTTATCAATTCATCAATAATGTAAGAAATATAAAAAATAAATTAGTGTAGAGTAGCAAAGCATGGGGGTTACCGGTTAGGTAATAGGAAACCAAAAAAACACAACTTAAAATGATTAAATTTGGAAAATAAGGAGTCTAATTTTGTCGCTTCCTCTGATAAAAACGCTTATCATTGGCTGCATACAACCTTAGATGCATACAACTTAATATTGATAAACGACCAATGAACGACCCCGATTGCATTATGAAATACAAAAACTATGAACGCGTCAAACCCATGTAAATTTCGTGAACATAATAATATGATAAATGGACAATTCGGTCAATTATGGTTGCCTCGATACAAAATTTAAAGTTTCATTACAAAAAACAATTGCCTACTACTGCCGTATTGATCATAAACGTGCTCAAGAATTTCAACCCTCGGTAGGACAGATATAGTATACCTATCTCGGTAGATACTTAGGTAGGGCACGTAGTTTTATTCACACTATTTTTACTATGTTCTTTTTGTGCAATATTTAACAAATTAATTATGTCATTTATACAGTAAAGATAATATATGTATTTAATGTGTTTCATTTAAAAATTTAAAAGTTCCAGTGTGCATTATAACTATTACGTTATTAACTCACTATATTTAGGCATGTACCTTAACCTTAACTGTATTAACATAATATGTATGAAATTGAAAAAAATTAGTTTCTCGTTATATAAATTAATACTACAGTAAATCTACATTCCAATGTAAAATAGCTTCCACCTTTCCTTAAAATCATAAAAACCTTTTTTTTTCAAAATAATTATTGTCCCATATGTGCGTGCGACAATGCAATAAATCTTACCCAGTGCATTTCTTTGTATACAATTTTATTGTTTTATCACCATTGACGCAAAAGGGTCTGTCTATTAGTGCATTCAATGCCAAATTCTTTGAAAACAGTATTGTCTTGAAAAAGGTTAGTTCTCAAATACGTTGTTTTACATTTACTCTATCACTATTTCAAAAAAACTTAAGTACATTATGTGTGGGTCATAGAAAATTCAGTGGTTCTAAACTAGTAAAATTATTTTTAATAAAAAAAAATATTCATGTTTTTGTACCTTTGTACCTATCAATTCATTTTCGTAAATTTTAAACCTAACCTGGAACGTAATATTAAGTATGACGCTTGAGGATTTTACTAGACGACTCGCTGTCCGTCGGATATTTTACGAACCGGTACGCCATTTTCGAGGTTTTAACGAACAGGAACGCCATCCTTGGAAATCCCACGAACAGGAACGGCGCTCCGGGGCGTTCCGCTCCATTCCGAGCGCTGCTTTAACCAAAGGCGTTGCAAAATGATAATGGTAGGTAGAGCCTTCTTTGATTGCCTTGACTAGCAAAAATGTCAGTGTCTTATATTTCCCGGTTGCTATGCAATAAACCGTGTTGATAGGACATTTGAAAATGTTCAGTGAAAATACACCTAATTAGTGGCAGGACAAACTCATATTGTAACAGTAAAAGATTTTTTTGATATTGTCTTATGTTTACAAGACAAAACCTCGTTTGATTAAGTCAAATTAATTAATTTATTTATTAATTTAAGAATGTTTGATTCTTAATTATTGTCAAAACATATTTCTGTAATAATGAATCCAATAGTCCTTGCGTAGGTATACCTATTCAGTGTTGAATAAATGGAGTTAATATTATTATTTTTCTGAAATAAAACTATATTTCATTTTGTTTTAAATTGTAAACGTCAAATATAAGATGACTACCTATATTTTAATTAAATAATTATTACCATAAGTGAATACTTAATTCAGGTGAAAACAGCTTATTTTTATTTAAATTTTCACCAGGGAAGGTGATGTAGATTGACCGAAAAAAAAATATTTTTAAAAAACGTTATGTCACTATATAAAATGTTGTTATTAATTTTACTAATGGTTTCCTAAATGCGTTTAAAATCTAATAAATCTAAAAAATCTTAACACCACTGCACGTGGATGTACTGAAATATGACTTTATTCTAAAACATTAGAGCGAGAGGTTTAAAAGAATACTATTTTATGTACTTAATAAAAATACTTTATGCAGTCATCAAATGTTTAAAATAAGTATTATAAAGGATAATACGGCTTCAAAATTATATAAATAGATTATCTACAACGTCTAGGGAAGGAATGTCTAGGGTCATGCTCTGAAAATACCATAAAAGTTCCATTTTGACCTACGCTGAGCATGTGGGGTCATTTCTAAAGGATGACATGCCCCAAAGTCTCTTCTTCTTCCTTGAACTGGTCGCATTATTTCCTTGTTATTAAATATTTCATATAATAAAATATTATTTCAATACAAAAATTATGTATAACTTATATAAGTAACAATTCCTCGTTGATATATTCGTGTTTTTGCTTGCCTTTTTTATAATTTTAGATACTTACCTACAAATACGTTTACGAAGAATTATTTATTGATTGTACGGTACTACTTAGTGTAGCGAAATACTTGTGTCGTGTCATATAATTATTACTATGTATATTAATCTATTATATACTGACCGCAAGAGAAATTGAGTGCTTCAATAGTGGAACTAAAATAAATTTGTTTATAATACTTTTATTTTATAGCGGTTTAGTTTTGTGTTACCCAGTAAAACTTCAAAGTTGCTGTAGGTACAGTTGGGTTTCGGAAATTTCCCAACGGGAATCCTCGAGAATTTTTCTATATTTTCTCTTCTGAATCTCGAGAATTGAAATTTTTAATATTTCGGGAAATCCCGGATCTTGATAATCTTTTCTCGGGATTTGGAATTTCTTTATTATCAAATATTAATTGAAAAAACGATTTTCTATAAATATGAAAAAAGTGGACATGCCAACAGAGAACCTAGCGGAAAAATACGAAGCTTGCAATTTGAGATTTTTTTTAGATAATTTACAATTTCAACTGTATTAATTAATAAATATGTTTCAGAAAACATTTAAAAAGAATTACCTTCAGATACTTAATATTACACTAGGTAGTTTTGTGCTGATAATGCTATTGAAACCGCCATTCGTATTTTGTATTCTTGATTCCATATAAATTGACCTGATCCAATTATTATTAAGTGTCGTATGTGAAAAGATTTGTGCTTATTTAGGACTCCCAATGACCCAAGGAAAGCCAATGCCAAAAGTCGAATCTAATTGAGTTAATTACTAGATCTGCTTTTGTCAGTCAAAATAAAAATATGCACCGAAAACAATAATTATTTATAACATGAATTATGGAGTAAAATTAACACAAACCAATCAATGGTGAGCCGGACAAACATAATAGGTATAGGTGATATGGAGACGATAAAATTATCCTCATATTATTAGCATATTAAAAAAAATAGTAGAAGTGCGACATCTTTATAAAACAATCCAATGAACCGAGTTTTCAAAATGTTCAATCATGAATAATAATTTTATTGTTGATCTTTTTACTGCAAAACGAGTGTAAAATAACGCATTATTAAAATGTATCAATAAAAGACAAAAAACTTGGAAGGATGGAATGATGTTCTCACGCATTCACATTTAGCATACCTTGGACTTCCAACTGTCCAATTTCATTTGATTTCATTTGAAATAATTAGGTAGGTACAATAAAGATTGACACTGTTGACAAAAAGAGGCTACTTTGCATGCCATGTAGATTAAACATTTTATTTATATATTTATATATTTTTTAGAATTATTAATAACCATGTCCTTGCTTTTTCGTAGAAGGTCGTTCGTTGTTAGTAATTTTGAACAATCACAAACAGCCAGGCTTTTAGAAAAATAAATATTGTGTCCTCACCGAGACCAAACCCAAAACTTTCGGGTGGAAGGCCAGCGCCTTACGCATAGCACCACGAGAACCGCCTTATTATATTTATAATTGCTGATTTTATTAAAGTAAGTACTATTACCAAATACTCAGTCTCGAATACCGCACCAGGCATTTAACATTAATATCAAAACACCTCCCCAACTAAAAGGTTGCACAGCCCTACCTCACAAACATTATCTTTCAAAACGACGATGCGAATCTCGGGTATCCACGGGCAAAAAGGGCGAATACCTAAGCCCAGCTACTAGGAAATGGTAACTTGCCGAGAGACAAACAAAAATTTACCGTAATTTTTGTTTCATCCCTTTGCCCCTCCCTCTTGTCTCATCACCGATAGATCCGTCGTAGATAATTGCGGGCAGTACAAATTCTCCCGGGAGAGTGGTAGGTGTCCAGGACCACGTGCTCGGCGTGGCCTGGCCACGCTTGTCTCAATATGATAAGTTAGCGAATCTCTTTCCCCGTTATTGTGTTATTAATAATCCCTATAACCACCTCAAAACCACGCGTCGCGTCCCCGACAAAACGTTTTCGCGCCCGTTTGGCCAATGTGTTCAAACACGTGCTCCCACATAGTGCTCCCACATAGTGACTGTGCCATAGCTAAATCTAAGACTCCTTTAAGTGTAATTAATAATGTAACCCAACCAATGTCTGGAAAGTTAATGTAATTAAACGTCCCTGCGCAGGGAAATTGTCAAATCAAAGACGTGTTTTATCTTGAATTATATGTCCTGATGTCCACACAACCCTCAATCAAGGTGATACTCGTGAAGAACGCTGCCAGCATACATGTGAGTGCCTCTCACCCATTCCTCCCGGTATTAGTACCTACCTATGTAAAATTTAGAGACATTTTACATCATATGATAAAATATGTGTGGGTATTATCAGCTATGGGCTTGTATTTTGTTACTAAACCTCCAATAAATAATTCGGTAGGTAATTAAATCACGATATGAATAATATGACGGTCCTAGAATATTATCGAAAAAATTGGGATCGCTATTATCTCTGGGTAGGGGCGATATTTTTGTAGTGATGCCATACATAGAGCAGTGACGTCTCCTAGGGTAGGTAGGTAATGCACTTCTTAGGGGTACCATACCGTCGCTATAGTACTTGTTTTCCGAATATCCATTTTTGTCAAAATCAACATTTTAATGCAGTTATATTTCTTTTGTCTAACTACACCGAAATCATTTATAAAAATTGTATATTTTCATGTAGAAACAGAGATATTTTTTTAAAAACTCCGAATACGCCATGTTTCGCAACGATTGCTTTGTGCTTATTTTCCGAATGTCAAATAGAATAGCTCGGTCTCACTCTCGCATATCGCTTTCATATAGCGCTGTCTACTTCTAATGTCGCTCACTTCATATGTGACTGATGTCAGTTTTTCGTCTTTCAAAGCGCGCGATTTTGACTACTATTGTGTTATTTTAAGTTTCTATCGTTTAAATAGTGAATTTATCAAATTTAAAGTTATCAATCTTGGCTGGTACATCACCAGTTTGCTCTGAACTTACAGCAGAGTTATGGAAGTAAGTATTTTAACCTAAATAACTGTATTTTGTACTGAGAAACAGAGATAATATCCCAACGGTCATACGAATTTTACAGTGTGACTCGGTAACTACGGTCTTAAAAAATAATTATTATTAATGTCTATAATCAAAACTTTTTCTGTTTTTAATTTACTTTTTATCTATTCATGCTAAAATGTACTCGAATATTTAATCTCATTTATTAATAAGATGTATGTTTATACCTATTTTTTTTTTGGTGGATTTCCATTGAATTACAGTACATTTGATTGTATTTTCAATAAGTATAATTATAATACTATTGGCTATCCAATAGATATTTTAGTTAATGAATGATCTATTAAGGTTAATTCTGGTTTCGTGAGTGAACTATTTTATATAATAATATTATACTCAGGATAGAATATTCTCAATCAATGTTTATTAAATAACACATGCCCCTATTTTTTGTTCCATGCCAATAAAACATTATACCTAATATGCAATATATGGTTTGTAATAAGTTTAATTGTATCAATTTCGATTAAAATCCATAATGAAGCATTATTTGTGACCAATAAAAATATCATTGCCACGGTTTTAATATAGAAATTAGGAAAATTTTACTACCTACATTATTATTACGTACATCTATGGATACAGTTTTTTTATAACTATAATTAGATATATAATTTTATGTTGATTCCCAATTTTGTAAACAGAAAATGGTGAATGGCATATTTTATAATTACCTATGAAATTAGATAAAAACGATCATTGATACAACTTGATCACCTCCTTACAAAAAATCATGTACCTATCAGTAAATTTATTAAAATTTACGTAAATAAATATTAAATTTTTAAGTTTGTACTTTTTGACCACACTGTATACCGTGGTCCATGCAACGATACGCCACAGTCTTACATTCCGAATGTCTTTGTTTTGTTCCGAATATCCACTTTTCGGAGCCAGCGCTGAGAATGATCCGTATATCCACATTGCTTACTTGTAAATAAAACGTATTTTCTCTCAGTTTAATGAATTATACTTATATATTATTCATCAAATCTCTTCTTGGATAATGTGGCAATCATAAAAAGGAGACAGACTGTTTGATATATATACGGATATTTAAATATAAGACAGGGAACTTTGTTTTTCGTTTCCTGAACAATCGACAATTGGTCTATTCGGAAAACAAGTACTCGTACTATAGCGACGATAACGTTAAGGAGTGGCAAAGAGGCAATGAATGAAAAGAGGATAATACAATATGTTTTGAAGAACGGTTTCGTGGAAATAAGCTCCGCCTGCATTACTGACAAGATATTTATACTCAAACCTTATTAGACATCTGTGCATGTCAGATGTTTAAAATTTTTATTATTAGGTCTATAATAGAGTATAGGCTGTTCGGACTTCAGATGTGCCCCAAATTTGAAATCGTTTACCCTTACAAGCAAGGGTGAATTTACCAAAAGGGCTAAAGGGGCTACAGGTCTGAGGCCTCAAATTAGTAGGTCTCCGGAACCTGAAAAATAATTTGAAAACACAAAAGAATCTCACAGCGAAGGAATACATAAACATAAACGTACGAGCTTCTAGCTAGAATTTAGAAGATAAGAACCCAATTCTAAGAACATTGAGTGATTTTACAAAAAAAGGAGAAGGTATTTAAAAAAAAAAATATGGTAGATTGCCACATGTTATGTCTAAGCCTGCTCATACATCTAAACTCGTTTCGTCTGCGGCACAGCCATAAATAAAACCTTGTAAGAATTTCGCATGCATGTTGATATTTTACCGTGCACATGGGTGCCTAACGACAGCGACATGCATAACCTCTTGAAACGTAAAATTCGTCATATGCTATCAGACGCCGAAACAGTGATTGTATTGCTTGTATTGGTACTGCAGAAATTGAGGTAGAAGTCGAACATAATATTGGATTCATCCGTCAATAGAGCACATCTTCTAGTATAGTCACGGATGTTTTTCAATTTCTTGGACGAAGTAAATGTTTTTGCGCTCATCTGCCATTTTGGACGTGGATACGTATGAGATACGACGACCGGCGCGGTTGATGTGAGTATGAATGGCCAACTAGTATGGCGAGCGACCAGGCTGAGTCGCGTGATATTTGTTGCAAGCGGCGCCAGCCTTTTTTTTAAAACTAAAATGTTTCGTTCCAGCAGTGTGCGAAGGTCCATAAGATCGTGTGTTTTGTGAATAACGATTACGTCATATCGACATATTCGACATGTTGCAGAAGAGACGAGTTTAGATGTGCGAACCGGCTAAGGAGTCTGGTAAAGCGCGAACTCCTCCGATTGGTACATATCAATAACTTAATGTACCTACGTATTATATTGAATTATTATGTTTCGAAGTATGTTATTCTAACAATCATTTTGTCGTTTATGAAAGTTTTGCATAAGAAACTGATTTTTTTAATACTTATAGTAATGTGGCCGGTTGGCGGTTGGCGGTGACATTTCTGCTAGGTTGGTCGTGGCTCTCGGATTCGAATCACGGGTCCGGCATATTCACATAGTATTTTTCAATATGTACCTACCCCCGAATGGGCTTAGCAAGTAGCTAATATACATATCTCGCAAACAGATCTTGTAATAACATTGACTGAAAAACGTCGATAAATAGCTAAGAACAATATCATAATATTCAATATTGGAAAAATGTATTTAGTTAACATCACACGTTAAATTTATTGGAAAATCGTCATGTTGTTTAAAAAAATAGATTAGAGCTCACAATCATCAACATTTTACAATGAGAAATTGGTCAAATTAGCAAAATCAAAATAAAATTGGCATATATATATATATATAAGTTCACTTGGATATGCATTTTGTAGGTACATATTATTATGTTAAATTTAATTTAGTGTTGCATAACTTCCTGAGTTTGCTCGTCTTTAAAAATCTCAAATAATTGAATCATTAACTCAACTACTTTTTAGTTTTTCATCTTATATGAAAAAATGCGCCGGTGACGTGATTTATGTCTAATATATAATGAAACTACTTTCTATAGAGAAGAAATAGAACATGATTTATAGCCCACTTGAGTGAAAATAAAAGAATAATAAAGAAAACGAAACATGTTATTTAAATTTTCCATCGGGTTGTACCTACATTGTACACTGTAGGTAGGTACAATAGACATTATGCTCAATTATGTCAACATATTCGACTTTTCATAGTTATTTTGTGCGTTATTAGGAAATATTATTAGAACTGAAGTTCATTATATCACGTTATTCTCAAAAAAATAATAAGTTCTCAATATAATGAGCATTGCTAGTAAGTTTGGCTTCGACTCTATTGCCTTTGGTAGTAAATCGAACGAAGTGCTACTACACCAGTGCTACGGCGTAGGCCGTAAAGTGTAGACATTCATTTATTATACATACATTGCGCCCAATAACTTGTCAGAATGTTTATCACAAATACGTTTGCATTTCAATTTTGATATTTCATATTTTAAACATAATTTTTTAATATTTTATTATTTATCAATTTTAACGAAATATTTTGTAAAATCTCAGTGGACACCTAACTGGGCAGCGGCATCGACTCAATACCTATTAAGAGAAGAAGTTTAAAATTATTTTTAATTTATTGACAGTGGCAAACACTAGGACTAATAATTATCATTGACAAGAAGGAGCCCATGAGTAGGGCAGCTGAACCAGTCGCAGCCCGGGTAGGTGTGAGATGACGCACAGTTTTGTTGTACGTGCAAAAATGAAAATCGATAATTTGCGTACGTCGACAACTACTGATAATGTAATGCATATTCAGAATCACTGGTCAACGAAACGTCTCTCAAAATTAATATGTGCCTGTTAACTTTCTAAAATAGCTGTAAAATAATCAATACGTTATCCACTCATATGTTAAATAAATATTGGCAATATATTTTTCCATTTTTAACTAAACTAGATAACAGTAATTGTTTTGCAATTTTATTGAAAGCCTGTAAAACACAAAAATGGCAGCAAAAATTTTAATTTTATATGATTTCGTCTGATTTTATTAGTTTTCATTTTATGGTATCAAATACTTATTCACTGTTAAACTGGAGATTTAAAAATTAGAATACTATAATACACTAATAAGGCAGCAAAATTAATAATTGACTACAAATATTATCTAATTTGACTGATTTTCGGTGTATAATATTATTGTTTTCGCACTGAATGGGCTTTTTACCTTGATATTAATATTATGTCACATTTTTTTGCATTCCAATAGTTGAAAATCTATGAAAACTAATTATAAAAGCAATTATTGGGTGCCCCATTCTTTGGTTTTAATCGGTGAATTCGACGATTAACTCCATTAATTTTGCCGCAGACGACTTCGATAGAACCGTAGCCTGTACATAGTGTACATGAATGAAAATGCCAAAGATACCTTTAAATTACCTATTCGGCTACACTTTATTCTGTGTGAACATTGTATTTTTATCAATCGCCCCGCCGTATGCTGATTCAGATAGAAAATTATGCAGCACTTTTTCGTTACTAAATTAATAGATTTGTTAACATTTAAAAAGGCAAATATTGTTCTGTCAAGTGGGTTGTTTTGACAGTTATTGGATGGGTGTATGGGTGTATGGGTGTATACCTACTGATGTTAAAAAGTCATTTTTTTTCAGATCGACAATATTTCTAAGGCATGTTTTATACTATGCGATGCTGATCGGCAATGAAATATACTCATGATGAAAGAATTGTCACCAATAAAAATAAACCGAGAGAGATAATCTGTTCTTTGAATGCAAACCAACAGCGTTTTTAGAGATTTAGATGAGTATCATAATATGTTTGACTTCCCCCTTTAAACAATCATGACATTATCAATTTAGTCAAGCTTGTTTCCAAAAAAAGATTAAGGTAAGTATAATGTATCATTACGTAACAAAAATTGCTGGCCGATTTTATCACATAATAATGTATAAGACAATATTTTAATAGATTGCTTATATTTAGTAGGCAATCAATAGACTTTGTAAGATTCCACTCATTTATTATAGAAACATTACTTAAAAAACACATTTTTGGTTCCATGACAAAACAGAAGGGGAAAAATAAAACAATTATTTTGTGGAATCTACCTATTAATTAAATACTTATAAAACCTCAGTTTATAAACGAAATAAATATTTTAATATTTTAAAAATAGAACGGTCCATAATAGAATCCATTTGTCAATGAACGACGATGAATTTGGATTGACTAGAATAGAATTATCATGCGATAAGAATTCATTGAAACTAAAACCATAGTTCAATTTTGGTTGAATCAAAGTGAAGAATAATATTATAATACTTTGTTATGAAAAGCAATGCAAGTCGTAAGTAAAGTAGGTACTGCTACCATTCGTAACATCATAATATCTATTCATTATGTTATGACAATAGAATAATTGCCTTTATCGACTTTAGTGATAACCAAGTTGTTAACCTTAACTCTATCTCAGTGGTTCTTAACCAGGGGTTCGATGAATCAGTCTCAGGGGTTTGGCGGAGGTCAAGACACACACCCGACTCATATGATTCGTGATGACACGCCCCGCTTGGCCATCATTAGCTGCAGGTGATCGCGCTACATCGCTTGGCCTATCTGTGCTGAATACCTCGATGAAATCATTAAAATTCAGCAGAGCCAGGTTCAACAGTAACTCTTCAGAACAACAACGCTCCCAACGTTTTGGTGTCAACAAATGGTAATGTACTCTGTTATTGTTAAGAAAGCTCTGGAGATTTTCATACCGTTTGTTACAACATATCTTTGCGAGCAATCTTTTTCGAGGATGGAAAAAGACATAAAATCAAAGAAAAGGAGCAGACTTTGTTGCAAAAATGACATGAGAGTGGCACTACTTGCCAAGGTGAAGCCGCGCATTTCTGAACTGGTCTCTGAAAGGCAACAGCAGTATTCACATTGATATGCAGTAAATATTCATTATTATTTTTTTGTTTTTGTGTGAAAATCATGTTTTAATGGTTTTGTTCTTTGAACACAGTGATGTTGATGCACGGTTCATTTTGTGCACCAGTACCTATGTCTTGAATTTGAAAAAAAACTTATTTTATTTTCCAATTAAGAAAGGTTCGGTGAATGCGCATATGAAACTGGTGGGGGTCAGTACCTCCAACAAGGTTAAGAACCACTGCTATATCTTATAGTAAAATATACGAAACTTACGTTTACAGAAACAACAATCCATAAAAGATCTCAGCTACATTGGTTTCTCAAACTAGCGGCATATAATTCTATGATTCATAGGTTGATTAGTGTACCTATGATTAGACGACGTATCGAATCGTAATCGAATCGAATAATATTAAAAATATTTCTTTCAATAACAGATATACAATATCCATGGTAGAGAAATTACTTTACAAGAAATGAATTAAAATAGCTAGATTTAAAAAATCAGTTGTAAAAATAAAGGCATATGCCAATAGATAATACACATATTATCCATTATTATTTTGATAGTATGTATGAGAAGTAAAAAACATTCAATGGGGTGCGCAGCATTTTAGGGTTACCATCCTCGCATACCTATAAAGTATATTAGTCTCTGCTCGCACGCAACATTCATGAATATTCAGTTCGAATAAACTATTTATGATTAGGTACATTCATTAAAAAAGACCAACTAAGAAGTCGTAAAGGTGCAGAAAAGGGAGCTAGAAGAACATTTCATACAAAAAAGGCGAATAACCTCAATCGTATGATCTTTAAACCCTAATAGTAACAGCCATGACTGTTCTAGAAAGCTAGACAATAAGAAAAGAATATTATTCAACTAAATTTAACATGATACGAAAACTGACAAATAAATTATTTCTGCAAAAAACGTCTGTCCAATTTAGATTTTATTCTGAAAAACTGATATTTATACTCATTATGACGTATTTAAATAATTCCATATGCTTATTTTAATACTTTCATATTGATTATTTTAATTCTTACGAATAATCATTTTTTACTTTCTTTTGAAATTAAATAATTGCCACTATCTTAATAAAATACTTGTGTGATTTAATAAAATGCTATTTTTGTATATTATATGTAGGTATACTTACCGAATAATTTGAAGCCTTTAGTAAAGTCAATTCGATTTATCGTAGTATATTCTTGGGTTTTCACCGTGTCTCCTTCTTCCTTTTTTACTCGACGTTTCGGGGTCGTTACAGAGGCCATTATCAAGAGATATGTTTTATGATGAAATGTAGTGTATGTATGTGAATGTAAACGTTGCTCTAAGAATGTCAAATTGAATCCGATTATCTAAGAGCAAACGTTGCTCAGAGTAATCTGTCGACCATTACGACCGGGGATACTGGCTCGAATATTAGATTTTGCTGATAGTGCCGGAAACCATGACGTTTTTAACCGTAATCCATCATCCCTATTGATATTTTCAGGGTTTCTGTGGATTTCGATTTACTTTTATAATTTAAGTGAAGCCTTTTTTTAAAACTTTAGGATATTTTGCGACTCTAATATGGTTCAACCGGGAATAAAACATTTCATTATACCATTATCGCTATTCTTCATATAGCCTCTTTGCTTTTGGTCAATAATTCGCATCGTTCAGGCGCGCACACATAAAAAATGGATGGGGTGGGGTTCATTTTGAAAAAATCATCCTTCATATTTTTTATTGATTTTCATGGCGACAGAAGAGGACAGGGTTAACAAAATCTACCAGGTGACACTGACTTCCATATTTACCCTTGGAACAGCGGTAAACAACAACTAGATACTGTAATTAATTTAATCTTCAACAGTCTGTTTTCAATAAGGATAGTTAATAGAATAAATAAATGATTTTTATGAATAGACAAGATGTTACCGGTTAAACTGTTCTCTGTAAAACTATTACACACATTATGTAGTAAAGTAAAGGTAAAAATGTTGTATCTCTTACCTGGGCGGTTATTTCAGATCTATTGATTATAGGTACTGCTTTAAGTCACATAATTTAATAAATTCCGGCCTCCGGGTGTCTTTAAAACGCGTTAAAATATTGGTGATGCTTACTTAATAATTATATGGGATAAAGAACGTGTTGTTGCCAGATGTGACTAGTTAGATTTGCATTTATAATAGTGCGAATAGTTAAGCCGCGTTGACACGGTCCAAGTACGATCCAAGTAGACATGGATAGGAATAATTAGTATGAAGATGTCTCATCCAAGTGACAGCTTCATACTATTTATTCCTATCCAAGTACACTTGGACCGAGTGCCTTCCAAGTGCACTCGTATGTGACATCTTCATACTAATTATTCCTATCCAAGCTACTTGGACCGCGTCCTACTCATCAAAGTTAACTTGGATAGGAATAAATAGTATGGAGCTGTCACTTAGATATGAATAAATATTATGAAGCTGTCACTTGGATAGGAATAAATAGTATGAAGCTGTCACTTGGATGAGACATCTTCATACTAATTATTCCTATCCATGTCTACTTGGATCGTACTTGGACCGTGTCAACGCGGCTTTAGTGTCAATATGACTAAAATGATATCGATTTCGGTAGAAAAATTGTATTGTATTAGTTGAAGATTTTTGGTAAATACTATGTAGGTACCTATGTAAAAAAACTACACTAATAATAATATGCGAGTTGTCGATAGTCGAGCTGGTAAAGTGTCAACTTATAATATCATATTATGACTCAAAAAACATTTCAAAATTCATTTTAATCCATGAATTTCATTAAAATCTTTTTAAATATTGTCACAACTCCTTTTGTTATGAATAAAGAATAGTTTTCAGTAAATTATCGAAAGTAGGTACCTATAATTGTACGCAATGACAAAATTATAATATAAGTCACGAGGACAAACTTGCATTGCTCTCTGAATCTATTTTTAACCACAATTAATAATCATAATATTATGTACCTGAAATGTCACTTCAAATGCAAATAGTTGACGGACTAAACAAAAATTGCCTTTTTTTATTGAAAATATTAATTTTAATGAAGTTATACATTTATTATAATATTACACTGTGCTATCGATGAGATCTATTGTGAAGGATTTTTCTTTAATATCCCCTCATTGTAAAAAACAGGTATGCAATTAAAGATTATTATTTGATACGCAAATATAAAATAGGTATTATGATGTAAGTACTATGAGATGACCTTTGTAAGTACATAATAAACGAAGACTTGATAAACTTATTACTAAAGTTAAAATACGTTTTCCGGGGATATAACAATAATTTAACTGTGTACGTACAGAAAAAATTGAACATGAATAAGTACATTTTTTTAAATTTCTGTATTGCAATAAACAGTAAATACAAAAATAGAAAATAAAATTTAGTAACTTTATTACCTGCGTATTTCGCTTGACAATAAAACCGGCTCTTCTTACGGATATAAAAAGCAACAGGACCAAATACACTATGGGTAAGTAATAAAGATTTGTACAATAATAAATAAAATACAACATTTATTTTTATAAGACAATAGATATCTTACCAATTGCTGATATCGGCGTGTACTCTGCTCATGTTTGTCACGACACTTCATTTAGAATAACTTTAATAACTTCGAAAAATCAATTATATTGTTTGAAACAACAAAAAAAAAATTATATTCACACAATATTTCACCACGATATTTACAGTTTTTAATAATAATTGTAATATTGCATTAAAATGTCTCTTTGAGAATTGAAACTTTGAAAATGTCCTAGATAAAGTATACACTGTAGGTGTAGACTATGATGCATGCTGCCTGTTCAACGTGCGTTACTAGACTAAGGTTGTACATAACTGATTTTTTTTACTTGATGACATTTCATCTGCAAGTCCCTGGGAGGAGGGACTTCTATCATTTGGACCAATAAACGACAAGAAAAGAAATAAATCTACTTCCTCCTTCTTTTTCGGCCAGCCCATTCAATCGATACGTAGGTAGTGTTTTTCACTTCCGGGCAAGATCGGGAATTTTTTTGATTGCAAATTGCATACCTAGCTATTTTTTCTGTGAAATGAATCCAGAGTATATGGTTTTCTCACCATCAAATATTTTTCATTTTTTTCGCTTTCATTGACTTAGCCTGTGTAGGTATAATATGTAAATTCGAATTAGGTACCAGTGATAGGCACATGTACAAATACATACAGAAATACAACCAATCTAACCAATTTAATAAAAACTGAGCACTTGGAAAACAGTATAAAGAATTTGAATAGCTAGAAATTTTCACTTAGATACCTATATATTTTTATTATGCCTACCTACATGTATTTACCGTAGCGGACCTGTATTGGCTAGACTAGACTACACTCGATAGATCCCGAAACGGGAAAACACGGAGTCCATGGGACCATTTTGAGATTAAAAACCATAGCTAATCACGCATTTAGTACCTATCATAATATATATCTATAAATATAATGACATTTATTAACATATTTCAGCTTGTCAAAACATGCATTGAAGTGACTCGGATGAAAGTATTCCATTGTTTGAGGTATAACATAATTATTACACCTGTGATTATTGAATGTTTACACCGTGAAAAACTGGTGCTACCTTGGAATGATACCACGTAGAGTGAAGAGTCTGTAATGATAACCTGTGATTAAGTACGCACATTAACTTGGTGGGTAAAGCGAGCGTCTCTGAAGCCGTTTGATTCTGTGTTTGTAAAAAAGGCATGTTTTTTGTGTATTTGTCCAGTATAAGGACCCAATGGGTTGAACGAATGCCGCCCTAATATAACCGATTAACCAAACCTCCGCGTTTCAGAGGCCGGCCTGTATCCTTTTAGTTAGTTTATTTAGTTTTTTGGCGGTCTTGTTGTAAAGCGACGAGACCGCTGTAGGAGGGTGGGTGACCAGGTGTTAAAATGAGAAGTCGAGATCTTTGGTTGCTCTGATGGATGGTGGAGCGAGTTTTTATTGCAGCGTTAACAGAGTCAGTACAAGAGTATGTTACAAGTCTATGGTTACAAGAGGTTTAAGGCTCGGTAGGTAAGGTGCTGTGCGTAGCGATACAGAAACTGATATACTGACAGACAGGGTAGGTCCTATAGTCTAAAGGGTAGGTAGTTATGATATAGTGGCCTTCTCGATCTAGTAAGTATTATTTTATCGACACAATCAAAACAATATCTGGAAAAGAATATTTAGCAAATAACAAACTATTATAATTATTAAGTCAGCTATTGTATATCAACTTTGCGATAATTGGATATTGGCTGACTGTATGGGAAATCGGATATAACGGAAATTTTAAATTGCGGTCAACTATTATTAAGTCTGCAATAATTGGACACTAGCTGACTATACGGGAAACGGATATTAAAGAAATCATAATTGCGGTCAGCTATGTCAGCTATTTAATCTCGCCGATGTATACCTATTATTGGCTTGGGTTGTTGATTCCTATAGTTTTTATTACTGTTTATGATCACTAATATTCATATGAACACCAAACTTTGGAGAAATATGGATTATAATTTTATAAGTAGGTATTCAAAATAATATTGAAAATAAGCTTTTAAAATTTAGTAAATTCGGTTTTTTTATATATATATTTATAATTAAGTAGGTATATCATATCTACGGACTCATAATATTGCAAATAAAAATAAATGTAACTATGTTTTTTTTTATTTTATAATAATAAGATTGTCAGGCTCAGCACCTCTTTTATCTAAGTCAAACAAAGCCAAAAAATACGACTGTGTATCACGAAATCATATCGTCTGTCATCTGGGTTTCGAGACATTTAGTTCCTGGAGACACTCTGCTTTGAAGGCGATGGCTGAGATCGATCATCGCTTGACTCATGAAATAGGTGAATGCCGTTTAACTGAGTACTTTCGACAGCGAATAAGCATAGACATCCAAAAAGATAATGCAGTCGCTGTTTTGGGTATTCTTGAGGTATCCAGGGAACTGGAGGAGATATTTTATACACTAGTCAACTAGAGGAAACCCAAGTTATCAAAAGTTTTATATTAATGTTATGTACTTATATCATTCGATTTTACATATTTTTTCATTGATTTTTTGTTTTACTTTAATGTTATTATTATTGTGTAGCATACATAGTATACTTATATTATTATACTAACTTTCCGTTTTGGCGATCGATTGTGTGTTTTATTAGGACGATAATATAAAACTTCCATTCCTTTGATATTCTTTTTTCAAAAACCATAGAGTGGATTTGAGAAATTTCCAACCTTATTTCGTTTTGTTGAGGTGTATTTGATTGATCCATAATAATTTACCATTCGTCGCGCGACTATGTTTCACACCGCATATTATTAGAGATTTTTTTATTGTATGCTACACTGAAAAAAAAAATTACAACATGGTGGTCCATATTAGGATTAAAATTAATCCAGATTGATGATGATTAGGCTTAGGATTCTTTTGTATTAAATTTTTTTTTTGAGTAGCCCCACAACAAAATATCAAAAATATCTATCTGTTTCAGACAATTTTGAAACATTTAAGCCCTATTTTGTTAGCACCTGTTTTTAAATATTTTTGGATAATTACATATGTTTACATATTTTAGGTTTAAGCACATATTTTCACATAAACACAAAATTAATTAACACTTATAAACACAATTGAAATGTTAGAATCATCTACAAAGTCACTAGTGGAGCAAATTAATATTACAATACTGCTGCTAAAACAAGAAACTGTTCCCGGATTGGAATAAAAATACAAAACTAAATAGTGTTTTAAATAAAAAATACTGGACTTCAAACGCTGCAGAATATTAAAGCTCTTTTGGAAAATCCATCAGATGCCTCAGATGTTTCAATGCTTTCTACTTCAGAAATAGTTTCATTTACATACGCAACAATAACATCTGTAGAAGTGGAAGAATATCAAATCATCAAAGATTTACTTTCGAAAATTTTAAGCATTATTTTATTATTTATTGTAATAAAGCGCTTTCTTTTCGTGAATAAATAATAAATTAAACTGTTGAAATATATATGATTTATTGTAATACTTACTTAAATTTTTAGCACATTTTAATTTAAAAATCTATCTATGTAGATCAGGGGGGGCAAACTGCGGCCCGTGGGCCGCATGTGGCCCGCCGGCTATTTTTTTGCGGCCCGCCATCATTAATTGTACTTCTGATAACGAATAACTTTTATATATATTTTTAAAAAAATATTGACAATAGATTTAAATTTGAAGAATTTGTTATTTCGTAAATGTATTATCTCAATACGTCTTCCTTGCGTCTCGTCTCACACTATGTAACCACTATTTTCTACGTTGAACATCGATTTCAATAGATATTGATAGTGTGCCAACAGAGCTACAACTTGAGATTATTGATCTTCAGTGTGACACTGATTTAAGAGAATTGCATCGTCGTGAAGAAATCTCCAAATTTTACAATGTTTTTAATTCAGACAAATTCGACCAACTTAAAGATTATGCAAGAAAAATGTTCGTTATTTTTGGATCAATCTTTATAATATGTAAACAAACATTTTCGATGATGAACCTCAATAAAAATTCTTTACGATCAAATATCTCCGATGCCCATTTACAAGCAGTTTTGAGAATATCAACTACAAAATTAACACCTGAATTTTAAAAAATGTTCAAAAATGTTTCATTTTTCTCATTTTTTTTATAATGTTTATTTTTCTTGATAATAAATAGTGTAAATCTAAAAATGGTATTTTACTAGCGGCCCGCCGCTCATTGAATCTGGCCCTCCATCCAAAAAGTTTGTCCCCGCTGATGTGGATGATACTTATTAAATATTTTTTTGGACCTATCTGACATGACACATAAGGCACACAATCGCTCACAAAAACGAAAAAATACGTAGGATAATAATAGTATTAGATTAGATAGTCACATAATAATATATTGCTTTAAATTAGAATGATTGAGATGTATAATTTATCATATTATCATAGCATTTGCACGTGATTTAACGAAACATTTATATACTTACACATACATTGTATCAAATTGTCAGTGGTAGCAATCGACGATTTCGACCTGTTCTGCTAGGCCTGACAGCCTGAGGTGGTGTCAGACGACATTCTAAAGCCCAAACTCTAGAACAGACTACGGATATTACGCAAATCATAAAACTGTCAAATCAGCGTGTCAAATGTCAAACTGTCTGAGTGAAAATTCATACCGAAGGGAAAACTACGGCGCCGTCTATGCATACTTCACAAATGTATTAAAATCCAACACCACGTCAATAGGATGCCAAGTTGTCTGCAAGACCTAGCAAGAGCTGGTGACAGCCAGTTGGCTCTCCT
Source organism: Rhyacophila brunnea (assembly GCF_057557595.1). Lineage (NCBI taxonomy): Eukaryota > Metazoa > Arthropoda > Insecta > Trichoptera > Rhyacophilidae > Rhyacophila > Rhyacophila brunnea. The sequence continues at coordinate 2,447,303 of NW_028233361.1, forward strand.
CTGGCTAGTCTATATAATTCTCCATGATTCTCTATGTAACCTACGAGCTTAATAGTGAAATAGTGACAATATTTTATCGCTGGCAAAATAAATATTCAGTATTTTTTCTAGGACTGATAATAATAATAGTTGACTTACTGCACTCAACGCAAACAAACGTGCCTATTACCTTATAAGTAATCATAATTCACTTATTAATTTCATTTCCAACGTTAGACTCGATTGCCAACTGGCTGAAACTTAATTACCGGTCAATAAGTATCTAGCTCATTCGTGTGATTACTCACATTTATTGTTATAATAATTATGTTTAATAAACAATTTCTTTAATTCAACGAATAATTCACAAGGTTTGAGAATGTAACATTTCATATTATATTGAACATACATAACTTGAAAGCACCTCATATATACCTACTAAAATAACCTCATTTCAAAAAAATATGACACCCGACGGGATTTGAACCTGTATAACCACTGGTATCGCGCCAATGTGATTTAACCAATTATGCTACGGGCATGCTACTTAATTACGATAATTTTAATCAGCAGTTTTTGCAATGAAATGCTTATCAAAATGCATTGTATATTGAAGGGGCTTTCAAGTTATGTATGTTATTATATATATATCTATATATTTTGTAAAATGGCTTGTGAAAAAGTAATTTCGTGTAAAAACTCTTTGTACTCATTCCTTAAAGTGTTTGCTGAAGTAAAATCTAAAGTTATGAAAGAACTTAAAGGGCTACTGGACATTTATTCGAATGAATTATTTGCCGCAGTTGCCGAATTAACTGTTGAAAACAAGATGCTGAGAAGCAGCATATACACTCAGTGTTTCGGTTTTACCTTTAAAAGTTGTCCATGATGTAGTTTAGTAGCGCCATCTCTACCAACATCTCTAACTACGTTTGCTAAAGATAATAATAATGCTAAGCCCTCGTCTAGCACAGTTTTCATTGTAATTAATTATTTTAATTAGCCTTCTTCAACCATTTATCGAAATCATATTTAAAAAAAAAACCAGTAACCCTCACCTTATCCTTGACATTATCTCGCAAATCCGTATATTCAAAACGTTGGTAAGTATATTAAACAGGTTCATATTCATTGCTATTACCCTCCCTGCTTAGTCATACGAACATACAAGATTATCACTCCATTTGAAAGAACTGGGAGACATCAAAGAGAAATATCGTTGCTACTGTGAAACTTTCATATATTAGGAAAAATATTCTAGGAAGTTGTATCTATTGAATAAATTTATTTAATGTAATAATGAGAGCGTTATATTATAACGCTAACAATTATAGCATTTTGAGAGGACTTTATTTATATTTGTATCTTATCTATTGTTTCGGATGTTTAAAATATCTAGAAAGTTGCTCTAAATGGTAATAAATACGACAACATTTTCTTAGCTCATTGAAATAAATTACATTTTACCTTTCGAAAACTCAAAACTTCAAGAATAACTGACGACTAACGTAGATATTATAATAGAGCAAACCAATCAGTCTTGGTCTACCCGATCTACCGTCATGTACCTAAATAATGCTTTGAGTTAGCTTCAGGCTCGAAATGGACCGGAACGCACCGGAGCGCCGTTCCGATTAATAAAATCTCGTAGGAAAATAATTTGACCGTCTGAGCTAGATCGGCCATAAAACAAAAAAAAACTAACACTTATTTTAATAAAATACTCATAAATTTAGATAACTAGTGACATGACCCGGCTCACGGCTAGCTCAATAATGCTACCGGGCCGTCACTGAGGAGACTAGTGATGAACTAGGAGGGTGGATCTCCTTTGTAGTATCACAACTTTTGAATTCCCAAATAAAACTCTCAGCTGGTGTGGTACCGAATTTATTCAGGTTCTAGAGTTCACGGTTTCGCAATAAAGTTAACTGTCATTGTTCCCGTAATTAAATCTCATTAAAGTATCAGTAAACCATTTATTTGTTCACTATAGGATCCCTGTGAAATCTTTCACAAGTTTCCAAAAAGTCACACCTAACTCGGAGAATGTATACGCAGATATTCTTTGAAAATTTTTTTTATTTCACGAAATATTTTCCCGTAAGAAAAAATATAAATTATTCTTTAGTCACATAGTATTGGGTTTATAAAAAGAATAGAATTTATTTTATTGTTGTTTATAAAATTTATTTATGTTCACAGCATGTTTACAAATATTTATTTGTGTTTACAAACTTGTTTACAAAAGGTTTGTTAATGTTTACAAATTTATTTACTAAAATTTGATTTTATAATTATGTTTACTTAATAAAGTTTCAAAAATTTATTTTATAATTCCGAAATGATTTGTAAAATTTATTATTACAAACTGGGTTTATTAATTTGTTTTTATGAAACAAATCCGATCACGTAATTTATTCCGATTACGTCACCTCATAAGATGCGTCATGAAAAATAAAGTTACTCCGCGATATGCGTCACTACCGGCAATTACGCGGTATTTGCGGTACGTTTAGCGGCGTACGTCACTACCGACAGATACGTGGTATTCGCGTTACGTTTCGCCCACCGAAGGGGACTTACTTGTACGTATGTATCGCGAATGTACTGAGAACCATGTCTCACAAGCTCGCAGTGAGGACTGCTGCTTACTGAAGATCGCTGGTGAAGAGTGTTGAAACTAATGAATTTACGGAAAAAGATGTCACCTTTTATACCCTCTGGATAGAGGTTTAACAGGAAACAGTCCGTAAGGGATAGCAGATCTATATCTCTCTCTCACGGGATAAATTTACGTATATCTCCCGTTCCTGACAACTTTCTAATAGAGATATCTTCTACTTTAGTCGGGTTAAATTTACTCTACTTTATTTCCGCAAAATTAAGACTCAATAGGGGTGTTTTAAACACCCTCTAGAACATGTCTCTCAAATGCGCAGTTATGATGACGTAAGCAAAATAGTTGATTTTATATGATTTTTCGTGTTCAAACGAAGGGGAAAGTTTTTAGCTTTCCAACGAGGTATCGGAATAGGTATTCGTGTACTAGATAAGGGGATGGCAGTCTTTAAATTTAAAACGTCAAAACGAAAGGTTGACACCCACGTGCCGGTCCTTTCCACCACTCTTGGCCTTTTTAGGCCAATAGAATTTTACTAAGTTTTAATAAAACTGTTTGGTCCCGCAGAAACTTTCTCATTCGATATTTACCTTTCGGACGAACATTATTACGTGAAAATACTATATTATTATACTTAACATTTCCACTTAAGTATATAAATGCTTAATTCTAAAAAGATGTTAATCATGAGCAGTTACTAACTTATTTAATCTTGCATGGTAACTTTTACATAGTAATTTGAATGTAACCTTGAATCTATTTTTATCTCGCAAGTCAACACAGCTGGGCCGCGTATTTGATTAAAATAGATTTTCTTTAAAGTTCAAGGTTGCGTGATAATTCGTATTTTTAGTTGCGATATTTGATTCTTTTATTACTTAGGATGCGATTAAGATTTATTATTGTTTATGGGTAGAGACCCATCTATACCAGAATCTTAAGTTTTTCCAATTGTTACTTTTACAATATTCATTATAGTCAGCGAGTTATAGTATTAACAAAATCTATAATTATAATTACGCGTCTATAGATATAGGTATGCATTTACAGTATTTTTATAACAATAGTTCGCCTCTATCTTGTTTCAATAAAATTAGTATTAAAATTCTTTATTCACAATTATACAATATACAAATTTATAAATATTAAATTTTCTTTTTCAATTTTCATACATTTCCATTATTTCTATAAAAGTTATTCAAGCATGTACTTGCTAAATTTTACGTAAACAATCTCTCCCATAACTTATTTTCTAAGTTTAATGGAGATTTCCCGGAAATTTATATTCAAAATACATCGCGTTGAAATTTCACGACTTGACATTTCGAGGGCTGTGGTCACAGTGTTCCAATTACACTTCAGCAGTCTCGATTTTCTGAGGCGAGATTTTTACGTAAAATTTTTATTACATTTACAAAGAAAAGGTTAACAACGTACATTTTACTTCCTATTACTAAACGATTACGCTACTGGTTACCTGTTCATGGTCTTTTTCGACCATTTCATTCTTACTCCTTCCATAGTTTAGAACCATGGGACTTATATATCCTGTTTATACCTTGTCGTGAGGTTGTCGCACGGCTATTGAGAAGTAGAATTGACTACAAGGCTAGATTTGTATAGTTATGTCGTTAAACCATACTCCGCCATAAACACTAACTGAAGGTCGGCGTTTCTGTTCGTGTCACTAGGTTAATATTTTCGTAAAATCATCGAGCGCTCCGGTTCGTAAAATTTTCCATTTCGAGCGCTGGTTAGCTTTTCTCTGCCCATCATATATAATATGCAGCCGTGATTTGTGCACGGTCGCCTTCCATGTCACTATAAACGTGTCAGAATAAAAAGATTTTTTTAGATCTACACTTCCTTATCTCGAAATGAACCTGCAGGGGACTGATGTAGCAACCATGAACCTTGGCTCTTAAAGAAAGAGTTTAGAAAATAAAAAAAGATTCTTGACTTGCTCTGCTGTTATTTATCTTTAGACGGGACGGTGTAGGAATAGCTCATGTGCTACGAATGCTCAAAATTACAAATTATCTTGGTAGATTCGCAGGTCGACCATTTACCATGATCGCCCCCAATCGTGAAAAGTCATTTTTGAGTCATTCCCTGGAGTGGTGACCGAATTGGAACAATACGTGTTTTTCAGGTACGATTATATCGTGTCGAAGATTACCGAGAACGTATGAACATAATATCCGAATTAACATTAAGCTGCTGAGTGTGGCCGCACGTAGCTTGTCCTGTCTTGCGCTTGACATAACACCACAAATTTGACGTTTCATAATAAGAAGTGCCGAAAAATAATAATAATATAAAACGAATTAAATTAATTAATTCGTTATTAATTGTCTAAATTTCAACTCCAATTGGCATTTAAAGTAATCATATAATAATAAATCAAGCAATACAGTTTAGGGTTAAGCATATATTATAATATATTATCAATATTATCATTAGACACCGGACATCTGGAGTCCTTTTTTTTTGGGACGGACTCGAATATTACAACATTTTTTAATTAAAAAATGCGTTAATAATTTATGGAACCTATGTTTTTCAGAAAAATAAGTTGTACGATGTAGTAGGTACAATGAAATATGAAATAAATGATATTGATAATATGTGCAAGAGACTTTATCGATACTTAATTATACAGAAACGCTGCTATTAGTAGGTAGATATACTATACTATTTAGAGAAATTAATGAAGCGCTTACGTATAGAGTGGAAAAATTAGTTGTTAATAGTAATATCTATAATATTTAATAATATTCCACTTTTTATATACATACCTATTATTGTAATCAAAGTTTAAAATTTCTACTAAACTACTTTTATTTTTACTATCAAATAACAAATCACACTTGCTCCCATAATGAGAAGGACCTGACAGCTAGTGTATTATTAAAATCGTACCAAATCTGAATGATTTCGTATATTATGTTGATACTACGAAAATATATAATATGAAAACATATTATTATATTATATGGATTTATGGATGGGTAAAATGGGGAATATCGGACCTATGTGGTTAATGAAACCCTTTAGAAAAAGTTTCGTACGAAAGATACTTCAAATCGTACTTTTGTGTTTCAAGCAAGTGGTTGGACATATTGAGATATTCAATTTTAATATATAGGTACTGATATTGTAATGTTTTTTTTGACATTTTATAGGCCATTTTCAAAAACTTTATATTCATCATGCAAAATATGTAGGTACATGCGTTTTCTGTTAATTGCTACTCCCTAATACTATAAATTATATATCATAGTATTATTTAAATGAAATATATAAACCCGATATAATTATTTATTTCGGAAGTTATCAAAATGATACAATCATAATTAGTCGACATTGATACATTGTGTATATATAGTACCTAATACCATTGATAATAAATTATTTTATCAAGAAAATATTAGATATAAATAGGTATAACACAGTTGCAGTGCCTACCATTTGCCTTAACAAGTTGACCTTGGTTCTAATAGTTCATTGATTTATCCAATCTGGGAGTTCACACATGAAACTATAATTTGATGTTATGGTAATATGGTAGAAAAAACAAAAAAAACTTAACCTGCGCGTTTGTTAACTGATCTACGTATTTTCTTAAAATCCGAGATCACTTCAGTTTTGACGATTATGGATTATAGCTTAAAATTGTTTATTTGTTTTTATTTAGTGAGTAGGTATATTTCGTGATATTTCACATTAGCTGGTTCCATTGTTTACGGGAAATGACGATTTAACGGGCTTACCTATTGAATGTATTAATAGTATGTAATATATTCATAACGGGTTTTTCACAAACACTTCAGATAATCAAAATTTGTTTTTTACTTGATCCTTTACTAATAGGTAAGAAGGTTTTAACAATCTTTTATTATGTCAATGTGCATTTACGATCGGTGAGTGCGCATAGTGCACGAAGAAGCCAGAAGGCCATAAGCCAGAAGGCATAAGCCGGGTCGTAAATAATGACTAATAGAATACCTAGTACAAAACATAAATCAATTAGAATTTATTGATTAATATTTTTGCCACTCGTACCCGTTAGATATAGGGACCATTATACCACTTTCCTCTAGAAGGTGTATAAGGTACTTTTAAACACTTTGTACATTTTGCATTTTTGTTTATTGTTATTAAATCTTAGTTGATATTATTCTTAGATAAAAATAACAACAATGGATGAAATATAATATTCCTAAATATTATAATATGTCACATATATAATATTGTGTAAGTATATAATATATAATTATCAAGCCTCGATAGCGAAGGCTGCGTGACTAGCAAATGCACTTACGACCTATGTAAACCTGCCGCTTTGTAATTTTATTCTTGTAAATCCACGGTATTATAGATGGTTGCACTATTATATCTAAAATGTAAACATCAATTTATATGCAATATTGGTATATACTACAGCTGATGATGATACATACTATCGTATGGAAAATAATTCATTTTTAAGTTGTGGGTTTCTTGTACGTATCATGCGACAAAAGCAATAAAATCGTCTTCAAGTTTTTGTCATTGGTCGGGAACCTTTTTTGATACATACACCTACGGCAGGTGAATTTTAAACACAGCAAATTTTTCACAGTTTTGAAGTTACGCTATTTCTTAATGTCTATAAACCAGTCATTTAATAAATAAGGACAAATATCACCAACAAGTTAGTTCAAGTAAACAATCGACTCCCACGTCCTCTATACTTAATTGACTTTTTATGCAATAATATGTACCTACCTATATTTTGTACTGTTATTCAATTGAAAATGTCCATTAGGATAAAATCGGTTGAATATCAACATTATGGAATAAATGTGGAAAAAGTACGAAAGTACATATTATAAAGTGTTTTAATGAAATATGTATCTAGGTACCAGTCGTTTTATGTGATGAATAGTTCTTTACACTTTATAATATGTAAGTATTTAAATCAAATACATAATATAATCATATATCAGATAATTTCTTTTTAATAACAACATTTAAATATAATGCTAATTATGTCGAATGGCCACCTAATCGGCGCGCCTTTAGCGTACAATGTATTAAATGGGACGGCGGGACTTTTTTTAATGTTACACACCTACAAACTTACCTGTAGAATGGCCAAAAATGGAACTACGAATTACCATAGGACGCCATTTTGAAAATTTCATTCGAATGTCAGATTTTGTCCAGTTACTAGTCTTGATTGGGTAGTTTTCGACAATGGCTCCATTTTTTTTGTAGTACTTATTCCACTTTTAATCAATAAATTAGGACCGGTTTCATCCGCCTCAGAGGGACATTTTCAACTGAATCTTCCCTTGTTCGGTTGAAAATGTCCCTCTGATGCGAACGAAACCGGTCCTAATTTATTGATTAAAAGTGGAATAAGTACTACAAAAAAATGCGTTTTTTTAATTAAACAACAATAAATATTAACGTAATACAATCACTAAGTGAAAATCTGAAGTATTACATGGGACGGCGGGACTTTTTTTTAACGTTACACACCTACAAACTTACCTGTAGAATGGCCAAAAATGGAACTACGAACTACCATAGGACGCCATTTTGAAAATTTCATTCGAATGTCAGATTTTGTCCAGTTACGAGTCTTGATTGGGTAGTTTTCGACAATGGCTCCATTTTTTTTGTAGTACTTATTCCACTTTTAATCTATAAATTAGGACCGGTTTCGTCCGCCTCAGAGGGACATTTTCAACTGAATCTTCCCTTGTTCAGTTGAAAATGTCCCTCTGATGCGAACGAAACCGGTCCTAATTTATTGATTAAAAGTGGAATAAGTACTACAAAAAAATGCGTTTTATTAAATTAAACAACAATAAATATTAACGTAATACAATGACTAAGTGAAAATCTGAAGCAATATTATATTGCAAAACCTTTAGAAGAATGCAATTACGGCTTACGCAATACATAATATTATAATAGTAGGTTCAAACGAATATTTTCAGGGATGTCTCGCATCTACAGATGTACGCCACTGGTATTTTGAAGATGAAATTTCTTACGATCGATTTGATGAAATTCTTCAATGTCAATAGTTTATAATCAAATAGACCAGTTTGGGCAGAGCATCCTCAAAATACTTAAATATCTAAAGAAATAAACAAGTAGGTATGTGACTTTTTTATCGATATGTAGGTACGGTATTGTTGCTTGGTAATACTAATAGGTATCAATATGATACATTTAGAACATAAAACGGGTCAGCGGACAAAATCTTCCAATATTTGTATTTATATTAGTGGTAGGTACGCAAAAGCTATTCGATATTTAATTATGAAAAAACATATTCTACACGCATTTTATAAAAATGGTTTACCATTACTTACCTGCAATAAAACAAACCATCAATTTTGTAATGCGATCTTTTTAATTGCATTTTGCGAATTTGAATTCGTTTGTCGTAGCCGCAAGTCGCGTTATAATATTGGCAAGACGATTATCTTAATTACAATAATTACCATCGCACCAGAGCTGCCAGAAAAAACAACTGACTAATTGTAGAAATCCATACTAAGAATCATTTGGGCAAAAGTCTCCTTAGGATATTGGATTCGTCCACCATTTTAATGTGTTTTTTTATGGGTTGACGGTTAAAAACTTGAAAGATCCGGCCTTTAATTATCATATATCATTTAGGTAACCAATCGATTAAAGCGTCAACACGATCGAGTTGGTGGCTGAATCATTCCGTGTAATTGATATTTAAAGTGGACGATTGCTCACAACGATCGTTGAATCTGTTTGGACCTGTGACTAATTAGGCCTCTATTAAAGTGTCAACCTGGTCTGCGTTGACTTTACGCCAAATTTATTTCGACATCTTGTAATGATGTTAAATACTATTCAGAATGTGTATATGACGGAACTTGCGGCATCACCTGTATAGATTTGCAAGCAAAGTGATTCTCGGAGACGTCGCTCGGTATAGGTACAGCTCTGAGTGGGGGGCGGAAGAGCCATCAAATACCGCGGTGATATAAAAAATATGTTTCCTTTAATATTCCTACGTGAAATATCTAAAAGATGAACAGTGTGGCAGGTAAATGTCACACACGAAGATTAATAGTCCTAATAATTTTGACCATTAGCGTGATAATTGATAAATAGGCTCAATTTATTTATTTTACATATTGTGGAAATTACAAATTATAAGTTTAAGACGTTCACAACATGACATTTAGAAACAAAGAAATATTATTAAAACAGTATTACATAAAAAAAGAGATAGATCAGTATTAAGTTATTAAACAGTAGAAATGTGTAAATACAAAAAATATAAGTACACCGGAGGAGTTAAGCAGACCCTATTTTAAGAATTTATAAAACAACGTCCACCTATACTCATCCTCACGTAGATGAAATATATCAACATCCGAAGCGATTTGGTTGAACAGAGTTATTGCCCTCCCAATTGGCATCACCAATGGCAAGTTAGTTCTGCTCCTCGGGAGAACAAACAATTGATGCCCCCGATTTCTAAGACAGTTATCAGGGACACACAAGTCAATACTACCAAGAATGGCAGAGTTCTCATATACACCTTGTATAATTCGAAAAAAATATGTGGCCAAATATTGATATCTTCTAACACTTAAACTACAGTATGTAAGCATACCTAAGAGAAAGTCAGTTGGATAAAGCCACGGATAATATCCATATAACCTCAAATAAAGGAGTCTCAAAAATTTTTTTTGAACTCGATCCACTATAAGGTTTTCATTATGATGATTGTACCAGCAAAATGCAGGAGTCTGCGGTGGATGCGATGAGGCGCAGTAAGTAGTAGGCAGGGTAGGAGCGGAAGTTAATAGAGCTGGCTAGCTGTGGACGCTGTAGTGAGTCGTATTCGACTAAAATCAAATTATATATTTAATAGGATGCTGAAAAAAACATGCATAGTTTTTGGGTAGGCCATCCGCCACCATATATTTTTTTTGATCGCATGCCTTGATTTTTGAGTAAATAATTCAGGCAAAAGTTTTTAAATTATCGGTTAACTAGTCGTTAGCTAACTAAGCAATTTTTGTATTGTGTACGTTCGTCTCAGCATAACATACTGCATTGGAAAATTATATTCATAATTTTTACATATTATGTTATTATCTAATAATGTTCAGATGAGGCTTCCTTAAAACTATTTTGAACTCTTCTGTCTCAGAGGTCATAAATTTAATCACAGTACTTGTTCAATTCAATGTTGTTATTATAATTAATAAAATTTAAGCACTGTAAAACACTGAAAGAAATGAAAAGACGGAGATCTATTGATATAAGATATAAAATCGGGGTTTATTTTGACAACTCTCAACAAGTGAAAGAATGAGGACACATAGCATCCAAGCCAATGCCATGCGCTCGCCCATGAAGGTTTTATAAAAAATTCTGATTTACAAAATTGTAATGTGAAATGATTTGAAACTATCGGGGACAAAGAAAGAGGTCGATGTCATAGTCTTTTTATAATATGATATACAAATGGGAAATTAGTGAACTAGGAAAATGATTTATTTTAAGGTGAAGTCTATAAATACTGAGCGTTTTTTAAAGAGGCACCTAGCGGAAAAATTCGACGCTTCGATTTTTTTTTTGATAATTTACAATTTAAACTGCAAGCTTCAATATTGGCACCATACATAAATGAAATTTGATATAAAGAAAAAGGATTTGAAGTTATACATATATGTATATTTTTTTTATAAAAATCGATGATTTTTAAAATAGATATAAAAAATATTAAAACTATGAACTAGTCAAAAATCTCTTATGTGATGCTTAGAAAATTTAATAATCTAAATTTTAATAATAAATATGACCATACAATATATGTAATAATAGGGTGCGGTCCGATTCAACAAATTCACATTTTATTACATTTTTTACAATTGTAAGTTTATTTTTGCCTTAAAGTAAAAAATATTTTTCTTTTTAATGTTTTCAGAGACATATTTATTCATTAATACAGTTGAAATTGTAAATTATCAAAAAAATGTCTCAGATTGCAAACTTCGTATTTTTCCGCTAGGTGCCTCTTTAAAAAAGGCTCAGTAAAGACTTCACCATAATGCTGGTTTCACATACCTACGCATTGAGACCTTTCGAAGAATATGTATTATAAAAGTAGATATCCCCTACTAAGAAGGAATGACGGAAGTTATTGGTGAATTAACAGGGCGTGAATTAAATTGAATAAAGGAATATTTGATTTTAGGGGAAAATAGGATATATTCCTTTTTAATACATGGAGTAGGGAAAAACTTGTTTTTCTCATAGTGTTAATTCACGTAGAAAATCTACGCATGTCGTGTGACTATCCCTCAGATGCTAAAAATATTGTCGTCGATTAGATAATAAAAAATAAAAAAGCCTTTTTATTTCTTACAGATAAAAAGTAAATGACAGTGAATTGACTATATCTAATGTATATATCTATCTATGCATGATTTTTTTACATTTATCTAAGTATATTTTAAAATTTTTGTATAATACATAATATATATTAAGATTTTAATTTTGTATAATATAATACTGATGAATAATGTTAACAGTGTTATGTAACATTTATATTACAGTCTATATTTTTGTATTTATAACTTAAATAATATTTTGGTTTGTTTGTTGTTTGGTTTTTAAGAACCTCTCTTCGGGTGAAGGCCTCCTCCATAGAAAGAAATCCCACTGGACTCTGGGATAGATGCAAGATTTGTTGTATTGCGTGGTTGTATTTTCCTTTGGAGGGTTATGGTCGTGATCTTCCTCGGTGACCAGCCGTATTGAAAGATGGTTTTTGTTTCTTGTTATAATATATGTTCATGTATGAGATCTTCGTGGGAGGGGTGGGTTGGTTGCTATGTGTTCTTGTCATTGTTGACTTGGTTGTTTGTTATAATGTTGGTATTTTTGTTGACTAAGAAGTTCAGCGTACCCGGTTTCGGGGCTCCTTCTGATAGGCTATTTGATTTTCGAAACAATGTCTGTGGTTGTAGCGTTTTGTTCTTTTTGGTGGCTTGAATGTTTCTATCGTTAGGTGGAAGGGGGTTATTTTCAGGTGATGTAGGGAGTGTTCTTTTATTGTTAGGTTTTACTATGTCGTCGATTAAATATAAAAACGATTTCAAGTTTTATGCCTACCATTTTATTTATAATTAGATACACAGGTTTTGGCATTTGGCATCTTCAGCCACTATGAATATGCACTTATGGCAGAGATCGGTAACGCGTCGCCCGCGGAGGGTACACTCTTGCATCATTTCTATGCGATGAAAAAATGCCGTCAAGACGGAAAAGAAATAAAGGGTACAATGACTTAAGTTTACATAGGCCAGAGATGGTGAACCTTTTTACGAACGCTTGCCAAAATTTCCCAAATAATATTTTTCGACTGTCTGACGTGCCAAGCAGTTTTTCATGGCGATTTTTTTTTTTAATTTTCTAAAAAAATAGTTTTTAAGAATTCCATTAAAAAAGTTTTAAAACTATAACTGAGTTCTTGATATTCTATCTTTCACCATATTTCTAGCCGAAGGCATATCTTCTTTTATTCGAATATTTTTGTCTTGTTTTCAAATTTCTCAAAGAGATTCAATTTTAATTTCAATTTCAATTTATTTATTTTAGATATTGTGGACATTACAAATTATAAGTTTAAGACGTTCACAACATGACATTTAGACACAAAGAAATATTATTAAAACAGTTTTATGTACATAACACAATGTGTAAATACAAAAAATATTAAGTATATAGGTACAAGGAAGTACACCGGATGAGTTAAGCAGACCCTATTTTAAGAATTTAAAAAACAACCTCCACCTAAATTCACCCTCACGTAAGTGGAATATATCAATATCCGATGCGATTTCATTAAACATGGTTACTGCCCTCCCAATTGGCATTACTAATGGCAGGCTAGTTCTGCACCGTGGGAGAACAAACAACGGATGCCCTCGATTCCTAAGGTAATTATCAGAGACACACAAGCCAACACCACCAAGAATGGCAGAGTTCACATTTACGCCGCGTATAAGTCTGAAAAAATATGTAGCTAAATAAAGATCCCTTCTAAATTTTAAGTTACAGTATGTAAGCATCCCTAAGAGAAAATCAGTCGGATAGAGCCACGGATAATATCCATACAGCCGAAAGTAAAGGAGTCTCAAAAAATTCTTTTGGACTCTCTCCACCATAAGGCCGTACTTCAACTGATGCGGGGCCCAAACGACAGACCCACTCTCAAGTCTGCTTCTAACTAAGGAGTTATAGAGAATTTTTAGTACCGTAACATCCGAAAAGACCTGGGAAGTATGCAAGACAAAGCCCAACATCTTTAGCGCCTTTTTACAAATGGTATCGTGGAAGCTGAGAAGCGTGGAAGGAATGAGATCGTGGAAGCATTTGAACCACTCTTTTTTCATTTGTTCTATTCTCCATTGCTGAACGGTTTTCCATTTTTAGAGATTTTGTTTGCGTCAAAATAACAAGCAGTTATTATATTTGAATGACTGCCGAAAATTAATTTCATAAGGTTTGTTAATTGAATATTTTTATTTTAATTGCCCGATCCTAAGGACCGACCTATGCAATTGTATACTTACATTAAACGTAATGATTATCTGTCTTCAAAATGATTTGCCTGCTATTTTTTATACAATGCGATACGTCATTTATCCATGAATTTCATCGTTTCCGTTTGCGCATCGATTGGTAAACATAATTTGAAAAACCGAAGAAATTGCACATGGCTATATTGTCGTTAATATTTTTTAAATATTATAAATAAGTAAGTACTTAAGTAAGTATTTATATATTTATTTGTAAAACTTGAAAATAAAAAAACATTTTTTAAATAGGTAAAAGTATATTGTATATAAAATAGTAATTTCTTTTCTTTTCAAAATGAAACATTCGCATGCTATGCAAAATCATCTCGCGTGCCACCAGTGGCACGTGTGCTGTAGGTTCGCCATCCCTGACGTAGACCAATGATGTACTCATGGTGGTGGAGAAACCGGGTTCATCAATAATGGCTTGTGAATTTTCAAGTCGAAAAGTAAATCATATGATTTTCTTGATGGTGTGAATGCAGTCAATTTCACGCATTGGATGAAGACGCAGCTGATACTCAATTCACCAAGCAACTCCTCCGTGGTTATGGATAATGCAGCATAATACATCATACCCCACAACAAGCAAGTTAATAAAGCTACAACTATGTAGTAGATACTTGAAAAAAGAGTTGCAAAATTGGCTAAGCCATAATAATATTGAATATGACCCTTCAGTGATTAAAGCAGAATAATTGGTAGACGTTAAAAGTACAAAATAATAAAGGGCCCAAGTTTTTTGTCATTGATCAATATTATTACCTACTTAAAGAAATGAAAATATAAATAATTTATTATTTATATTTTCATTTCTTGTAAAATGGAATTCTACCAAGTAAATACTAACTCAATTAATAAATACTTCAAGAACATAATCACACTGTTGTTAAACTCCCTGCATATCACTGTGATTTAAATCATATCGAGCCGATTTGGCCAATGGTAAAAATAAGGGTAGGGGTGAAGAACGTCGATGGTAGCCAACAATAATGTATTGAAAGGATTCCGAAAGAAGTGATTGGAGTACATAAATGCAACTGAATGGAAGAATGAATGTAATCATGTTGTGCAATTAGAAGAATAATATTGGAAGCGTGAATAATTGGTGATCTAGTTAAAAAAGTTAATACTAGAAGTAATGAAGAGAGTTAAAGAGACGTTGAGTCAGATGCCAAGAATCCCAAGAATCGAAAATGTTGAACACATTCTATACATACATGTATGGAAGATATAATACAAATAATAATTTATTTACATCTATTATGTCCTATATATTATATCTGACAGCATAATTTATTATTATAATATGATTCAGCATAATTTCTGCTTGTTCTTAAAACAAATTAATGATTTCTTCTTCAAAATTATTAGTACAGAATCAGTATTATTAAAATCATCACAAGACACATTAATTATTTTGTGGTCCATTTTCAGATACACAAACCTAGAAAATCTTTGTATTTATTTTGGAACGTTTTTCTTAGCTCGTATTCTTATTTGTCCGGTGGTTCTTTGTCCAGTACAAATCTTGCAATCAATTTTTAATTAACTTACCGTCTAGCTATACATTTTAAACTTTTAGAATATATCAGAACACGATGCCAATGCATTTTTTTAATACTTTTACCCATCTTTAAGTAGAATTGAATTCATTCTCAGTTAATTTTGTTTTATATGAAAAGTTATTTCGACACGATTATTGGTTGCTAAGGGTCTGGGGTCCTGGCAACTAAATTATTAATATATACGTGCGTTACTATATCAAAAATCTAAATCAATATGACATTTCAGTATTATTTTTATCAAGTACTATTTTTATTGATCGTTTAAGCTAATCAAGTCAAGTTTATATGATTTAACAGAAAATTTAAAAACGTTGTATATAAAAAGTATTGCAGGTAACATCATTCAATGCTTGGTTTAACATCTATCACTATGCTTTCCAGTTTTTTTGTTAACTGAAAATCTATTTCAGATTTTTTGCAGTCAGTAATTGTGGTTCATATAGGTACTTCAAATACATACGTACCTTGCCCGTAATTAAATATGAACACATCGAAAGAGGAGGCATGAGGCACAGCTGCCTCAATTTTCAACTCTACATGACTTGTTTGCAGAGTACTAAAAAAAAATTAAATTTTCAATTTCCAAAAGCAACGAAATGGACTGTCGACACTAAATATAAATTTCCAGGTAATTTAGATTATACTGAAATTATTCGTTTTGACTAACATTAATTAGTTTATTACTTACGAATCAATATTTCCAACGGAATCATACAGGTGAATAACTAAATTTCCTGGTGCTATAATGCGGAAAACTTTCGTTAAGTAATATAAAATAAGGTAATACCTACAAATCTGCATTTTACAATCATTGGTCATTTTATTAGACACACTGAGTATTTAGATTTAAATTTTAGTAATACTATCTACCTGTTTTTGTGTGTAATCTTTTTTTATTATAATGTTATTTTAACTGTTACACATTTTACTTTCATAATTTAATCAATCAATAAATAATTACATTTTTTCATAAAAAATCAAAATAACGAAATGCAAGAGAATTAATAAATTTAAGTCTGTCAATAACACGAGAAAACTTGTGAGGATTTCTGTACTTTGGAGCTTATAGGCTGACTTAGAAAATAAAGTTTGTGATATTATGTATACCTAATTGCATAGACTATAGATATGTAAAATGATTTTTCTAGTGTGTATAATATGCATGAGCTATACTAAAATTATGTATATTCAGTCTATAGATTGTTACATTCTGAAATCTTGTGTCTTATTCGTTGAACACATTATATTATATTTACACAATATTTATTATTCTTGTACATGTATAACTTTTTATTATTTTGAACTAATTAGTATTAATAATCCAATACTGCACCTACCGTATGATTGACCTAATTAATTTGTATCCATGGCAAACGTTTCAAGCGGATTCTAATTTTATGGAAATAACTGTCATCATCAATCCGTTGATTAACACGTTGATCGCCATGGGGGTCACCGGTGACCGGCAAAGAAGACCTGCCTTAGAGTTGTTTTACAGCGCCGGCGGGCACGCGCGCAGTGCATTTTTCGATACGCGGTGACCGGCATGGCCCTTCTGTAATATTACTGCCACTTGGCCTGAAAATATATCTTCCCAGTCACAAAATATATGCTCACTAATGTAAAGAATGTCCATAATGAAAAAAAAAGTTTTCCTTTTAAATTGTAAATGTGTTTTTATTGATATAAAAATATAATATAATATAATAAGATACATATTCAAACACGCGCGTTAACATAATTTTACTCCCTACTTTAATTATAGTTTGTCATTTTATGGCTACGCCCGTATGTTGTAGCTTAACCACTAGGGAATGACAAAAGAAATGGCGTATTTCAAAAAAACACTACCTTATTCTTAGGTCAATAATTATTATAAAGCAATCATTATTCATAAGATGTTTATCACACTTGAATGGTCAAATACATAGCTTATAATAAGTATCTTTAGAATCATCTTCAAATGTGTTAATCTTGCCGATTTTTTGAATAATAAAATGCCTAATTCTTGTCAAATTTGGGATCACAGAGATTATCAAAATAATTTTTTATCGTGAATATTTTACAAAAATTATCTCGTAATTAATTATACTAATGGTTTTATAAATGCATTTAAAAATTAATAAATGTAAAAAATCTTAACACCACTGCACAGTTATGTACCGAAATATGACTATATTCTAAAACATTAGAGCGAGAGGTTTAAAAGAATACTATTTTATGTAACAAAAATACTTCATGCAGTCATCAAATGTTTAAAATAACTATAAAAGATAATAAGGCTTCAAAATTATATAACTAGATCATCTACAACGTTTAAGGAGTGTCCAGGATCATGGTTTGAAAATACAATAAAAACTCAATTTTGACCTTCGACGAGCATGTCCCCCCTTAATCCAAGGAAGCATTCAAGCTGGTCACAGCCTCAGAGGAGACTCTAAACTCATCAGCACCTTGGACTCTCGTGTATCTAAAAACATCACTACATATTAGTCACTATAATATACATATTATCAACATTAATAAAATGAAAATTTGAATGGTATCAGATTCTTCTGGCAGTGCTTTGTGCAAAGTTAAATACAAAGTAGGTACATTCCTACCTAAAATATATTCTCAATGTATTATTAGTTTACGCTGCTTCGTAAAAATCTTACAATTTAAATACATATTATGTCATACAACGTAATAACTTTTGCACTAATTTGCCCTTTTATTTTCACATGATATAAATTTCATTATCGTTGTTATTTTCACCTCCAAATATCACAATATTTTAAGTATCTAATGCTAATGCATGGTGGCATCATTTTAGTTGAGAATTTTTTATTTATGTTATTATATTTCTTGTATTTTAGCGTTAATAATTTTCAAGTGTACCTATATGTATTGCCAAATCTTAAAGAATAATAATTATAAACAACTTAAGTATAATAATTATATACAATATAAGTATAGGAAATCTCTTGAGAAATACATGATTACGTGGAAGGTAAACAAATAAAAGTAAATGCTTATCGTGATATTATTCACATTTATTATACATAAATCAAGTACTTATATTAATCAGATTTTCATTAATCTGCGTCAAATATATATTTACTAACAAGACTCCTGTTTCATTCGATAGCGTCATCGCTTTTCTGAAATTTGCGGTGTTGTAGGTTAGTTTCATCTACGAAAGCAAAGTTTAGTAGTTATAAATAAAGCAGTCATGATTAAATAAATTGAAGCACCAATTATAGGATCAATAATTGTAAAATAGATAATACCATTAGACAATAATCAAAATAATTCACTCAATTATAATGAAACACGGAAGACAAACAAGTATAACAATTAACAACAAACGTGGTATGTAATGTCTCAAATTCGCCAATCGATTTGTTCAACTTAATATAATGGTAGAGAGACATTCGGTGTACGACCACGGTCAGATGCTTATGTACAGAATTTCCATGAGCCCAAATAATACGTTCCAGAAGCCGAGTGGCTTATAACGCTTGTATA
This sequence comes from Rhyacophila brunnea, assembly GCF_057557595.1. Classification (NCBI taxonomy): domain Eukaryota; kingdom Metazoa; phylum Arthropoda; class Insecta; order Trichoptera; family Rhyacophilidae; genus Rhyacophila; species Rhyacophila brunnea. Next base: position 2,466,628 of record NW_028233361.1, read on the forward strand.
TAACCGTATACGACTATGGTGGATAAACGAGGTCTTAATCAAATTCATGGAATATAAAAGTAAATGTGAAAGACACAATCAAGAAAAAAATCATTAGTGGGTAGGGAAAATGATATTAAGTATTAAAATGTTACCTGACTCTGAAATAATTAACCTTGATACATTATTTGTTCAGCACATTGATATACAATAGAAATTTAAATATTTAAATGTAATATATTCATTCATTATCAGTGTTATTTAGTTATTTTGTATTGTAATTTTGGTATCATATAAAGATGCTTCTGGTGTTGATTTGATTTTACCTAATCACTATAAAATCACAATTTTTATTTGGTTAATGCGGAAATCTGATAAATGGGCCGTTGGATAAAATTAAATTTTTTTTAAATTTCACACATTAGTTTTATTAATCAATAGCTATTTCGGTTATCATACCAGCATCAAAAGTGTCAAAATCCATATTACTAACTATCAACCAAATAAGTTCTTTGAGAAATTTAGTATATTATTTTTTTACTTTTTATTTTTTATATTATATTGTTTTATTCACAACGTTGAATCCTAAGAATATCATAATATATGCCCCCCATAGAGTGGATGTTGTATTAACAGATTTTTGTTTGTACGATAAATGAATATTAGCCACTTGCTCCACCTATTATTACATGTGAATTTCCCAGAGCCGAGATTTGAACCCGGCACCCTCGACATTATAAGCCTTACGCGAAAACGCTCGTCCATCCATCGTAGGCTCTGAAATTATACACTCAACGAGTGTATCTACAACCGCTGGACAAAAATGTCGTCATACAGTGGTACCCAAGGGGCACTAAACGTCTACAGAGACTCTCTAAGCTCCGCTAGATAGACTAATTACTTAAAATGTGGTGATACACAACGTACCGTATGCGTATACTTAAATAAAATAATTGTAGCGCTGAAAAATTAATGGTCGGTTGGTATTTTTAAATAATATTTTTAATGGTATGGTAATGAGTTTATTTATGGTAAAATCCGATAATATTGTACTATTTTTGATATAAATGTTTAAAATAAATAAATATTTATCAAATAATTCTATGTAAAACGAACAAAAAAATAATGAGAAGTGGTTGCTTTCTGGGTAAGGGTGTAACATTTTAATTATCGACTGTGGAGAAATATGCGATCACCTTAAACACGCGTAACATGGTAATTGTGGAAATTATCAAATACGTATGCCTATGATAATTTATATAATTACCTCTGTATCATTCTTGTAAACTAAAAATACTCGTAGCTCCAATATAGAGTAGATCAAATCGATTAAATCTGCCATCGGGTCGCCACAAAGGCCAATTTTGTTGCATGTAGAAAATGTTCGTCGTCATACTGTCAATGTGAAGACGTTGTTACTTTAACTGCTCTTCAGTTTTGTATTTTTTTTTGTTATATTTTTTTTTCTGGCCATGTCCGATTCCAATAAGATCATATTATGGACCTCCACAGAGTGGAGATTGATATTAAGGTGAAGCCTTTACTGAGGCCCTTTTAAAGAGGCACCTAGCGGAAAAATACTAAGCTTGCAATTTGAGACATTTTTTTGATAATTTACAACTTCAATTGTATTAATTAATAAATATGTAGGTATGTCGGTTGTGTGGCGTTTGTAAAATAATCATTTCTCTCTCTCAAAAACTGCTGTTTACGAATACCCATGTCGAAATTAAATAAAACTAAAAACATTGAGTCAACTTGGGAACAAAAATATGGATGTGTTAAATGTGACGGACATGCTATGTGCACTATTTGTTCGGAAAATTTAACTGCTCGAACTTACAATATTAAGTGACATTATTCAACTAAACATAGCACTTCACTAAGCAAAATGGCGTCGGCAGAAAAAAATGAATTTATTAAAATGTGCACGACAAAATACAAAAACCAAAGACGATCTATCAATAAATTTGTAAGTGAGGTACACCCAGCTGCAGTCCGAGTTTTGTTGCATCATTGGGAATAATGAAATATGGCAAACCGTTTACTGATGGTGAATACTTGAAAGATTTATTTTTAAAGTGGTCTGAGAGAATATTTAAAGATTTTGACAATAAAACTCAAATATTGAATAAAATCAAGGATATGCCACTAGCTGCCAGAACAGTACAACGCCGCATCGAAGTTATGTCTAAAGATGTTAACGAGCAAATGCAGAATGATTTATTATGCAGCGATGTAATTAATATACCAATTGATGAAATAAACAATATCAATGACATTGCAATACTTTCTATTTTTGCAAGCAATATTGTGTCATAATAAATATATATATATGTATATATATGTATAAACAAATTTCTGGAAACTTACATTCTACACTGTATATTCATAAAACTTTATTTATATTGGAGTGTATATTTATTTTTGATTGTAAAGATTATGTATCAAGATCTGAGGCTATATTTATGTAAATATTATTTATGAGTAAAATTAAATATCAATAAATAAATAAATTTTGCGCTCACGGTGGCCGCGCGGCTTATGCATTGGACTATCACGCCGTGGGACCCAGATTCGAATCCTGGGTCTGGCAAGTATACATATAGTTTTTCAATTTGCGCGTGAGTCAGGGTATGGACCTAATAGGTTGAGGAAGTGGCTGACATCCATTTCTCATAAAAAACAAAAATCTCTCAATACAAACCTCTACTCTGGAGGCCCATAATATGATCCTATTAGGATCTAACATGGTCGGAAAAATGAAAATAAGTACATTAAAATTAGATTTTTTTTAATTCATCATGGCCACTTCTGAATCGATTATAACCGGTGTATGGCAAAGATGAGTTTTGGTCCAATTCAATAATTACCATGTGTTATATGAAGCACGGATGAATCGCGTACGTTTTCATCAACCTAATCCACTGTAATATTAATAGACTTAGGTAACGGTTTATTTTGTTTTGTTATGCCAAAGAAGTATAACTTCTAACGCGCGTACATAATTTGCTTTTTTTCCTTTATGTTGATTTACCTGTACTTTTTATTCTAAATGGCATGTTGTGAACGTCTTGAATTAATAATTTGTTATGTGGTCAATGTGTCTTTTTTAAATAATTTAAAGTGGATTTAACGTTGTATCATAATAATAATATATCAGAGTATAAAGTATCACAAGGCAAGGGTTTATTGTTATTAATAAGACAATTAAAATTAGGTGCACCTAGATACCTACGTTTTAAAAGATCTCACAGTTAAGCATGAGATGTAATTAATTAACGCTTTCGCTGCTGAATAGATAATGCGATTTTAATTGCCCCCTTTAAAATGCACGTTAATTACATCGATCGGCCGCCTGGTCATTACGCACCGTGTGCGTCTTCCGCGTCCAAAGTATTAAAGATACACGTGGCTTATTGATTATTTCACTTATCCGCACTATTATACATTATACGTCACAAATACTTGTCCGAGGTAGAACGGTACACCTTTGCGAGGGTGATTGTTCAACGAACTGTCGAAAATTTCAAATTATTCTCTGTCGTTTAGCGAGAGCGAGGCAAAGGGGTATAGATTTCTAGCATTTGCCTTTGATTTGTGTCCATCTTACAGCGATGCCCAAGGACGTAAGCTTTTTAAATAAATGTCTTTTTGTCAGGGGTTTTAAACTTAAGGGTAGGATGTTGCGATTTTTATATTATGGTGAATAATTAAGACCATTTATATGAGATAATCTTGGGATGGGGTTGGTTTGGTGTTTTTATATAATAATATTTTATATAATAAATTGAAGTCTCCTCTATTTGCATAGTGTTTTATCTTTGTGAAAAATGAAAACTAGCAAGTATTTTAATATTATGTGGTCGCATCTAAATGAAGATTTTCGATTTCATATTTCATTCAAATTGTAACAAATTTAAATACCCAACAATCATCATTTTCTATAAACATTTATTATAGGCCACACAACCAGAGTTTAAGTAACGATTGCGTATTGTCGCATTTCTATAAGCTTTCGGCGGCAATAGCTGCCCATAGTCGGTCAGTTTGAGTATCAGGTTGAACCTGGCACAGACAATAACTGTATAATAACTAATTTACTGTAGGTACGTTAGTGGGCACACCACATATCAGTTCAAACTACCCCATTTAAATCTTTCGAACTGTCAACAGACGTGCCCATATACGTACAGTTATTGTCTGTGCCACGTCGAACGTTAGAAACTTTGGAGGTTAGGTTCGCAGAGGTAATACACAGGAGTGGTATTTAAATAGGTTTGAAGTAGGGTATACTTGAACGATATTGATAGGTACACGAATAATTTTACTTTGTTAATAAATTATTATAACTATAGTTATTTTTATTAGAAACAAATTGACATAACATACCTACACACTAATGACGTTGGTAAAATAAACAATGATTTCACTAAAATGTAGCGTATTTTATCGATTCACTGAAACAATAATAACATCTGTTAACACAATGCTTACTTAATTAATTTTGTAATTAACGTGTTAATTTGCATTTGAAAAGTAATTAGCAAAAACACAATTTTGTGCGGCCCGTAAGCATTGGGTTAACAGTATATATAAATATCTGTTATAATATAAATATAATATAAATATAAATATCTGATTCTTTTCTTTTCAATAATTTATTTTTAATTAAAACACTTATATTATATTTTATAAAATAATATGTTTACATAAATAATTTATACTTTGGACGCGGAAGACGCACACGGTGCGTAATGACCAGGCGGCCGATCGATGTAATTAACGTGCATTTTAAAGGGGGCAATTAAAATCTCATTAAGTCTTCAGCAGCGAAAGCGTTAAGTAAGTATAACTTTGTTTTACCCTCGTAAAAATAAATAAAATATATTTGCGATCTCAGCGTACATATTATTACATTATGAAATGAATTTATATTTTATAACTAGTAACACAGCCGCAGACGTATCGCGCGGTATATTCTACTTAAGGCTATACCCTTAGATTATAGAAAAATAGCTTTACCCTTGCTATACATCAGCTGAGGCATGGTATAAAAAGATCGTGACTAGGCGATGCGCGGTTGTGCAAATGACGCGAGATGAACGAAATATAATTTGTCATAAAAATTTAACATGCGTCCTTTTTATGTTATGTTTATTATTATATTCGTAATAATAATAGTTTATTCATTGACATGTTTTCTTTTTTGAGTATAAGTACGTAAAGTTTTTAGTCATCTTTATACGATTTAAAAATATTTTCATCCGACGCCATGACAAAACAAATCGACGTGCGGACACCTTGACTATCGCTCTCCGAATGGCAACGCGGTCGAAATTTCGTTCCACATACAGTTGAAAATTATTTTCCGTTTCACTTATGTATGCTCTTAATGTCACAAATATCTAATGTCACCAGAAAACATTCGGCAAGTCAAAATTCAAACAGTTTTACAAAAACACGGGAGTGGGGGGTCGCCGGCAGTTTGAAAATGGCAGACATCTGGCGATCGAAAACTGTTAGTCTATGAGCGCAGCAGATATAAAATCTACCAAAGATAACTGTATGGCCGCCATTACATGTTAACTGGCAGGTTCAACCTGTTACTCAAACCGGCCGTCTATGGGCAGCTAATAAATGGCCTAGAGAAACCGCCGTTAGTCTCGCTTACCCTTACTTATTTCTTTAGCGAGCATGGGACACATGTATGTATGTAGGTAGGCTTAAAATTTTGAATACGCTGTTTGCTGTTTTGCTGCGGCCTGAAAATAGTAGGCCTCAGGTATCAATAGTTCACACCGATACCGAGTGAGATTTTTACTTTTCTATTTTAGAATCGGCTATGATGATTTTTCTTTCCTGTAACGCGGGTTAACTATAGGTTCGTATCTTTCAACCTTGAACGAAACAAATCAAACTAAACCATAGACAATATACGTACAAATTGTATGAGTAGAAAGTAGACCGGAAATGGTTTGAGATTTGACGTTTGGTTCAGAGTATCATTGAAAATCAAACCGTTCTCGGACCATCAGAAATGGTTTGACATGGAACGTCAAACCGATTCGGACGATCCATAGACTAATGGCAATCTGTCAAATAAGCATTATTTATATATATTATATATCGTGAGGTGTTCATATTAATATGTTAGACATTTACACCATAGAAGTTTACTTGAATTATGTATATTATAGATTAATAATCAATACCTATTATTCATAAGTAACCATACGCGAACAAGAAGCCGCTTTTGGTCTTATTATCTCAAAATCCAACCATATTTTCTATGCAAAGAGTTCGATTTAATATCATTACTATAATTATTATGTCAGACCAAGAATTTATTTTCATTTTATTTATATTTTGTAACGGAGATTCTAAGCTACAAACTGTGTTAAATCAACCCGGAATGATCTTTATATTACCTACCTAACGAATTTTATCAATTTAATATGTTCGATTGTCGTCTAAGTCACAAAATCATACTGTCGACATGAACAAGTAGTCAATTATAAAAAGCTCTTATCAAAAGTAATTTTAAAAAACTTGTCATACCTACCTATAAATCTTATAAATTAACTAAATGGCTACCTATTCACGAAGCATTCTTTATATTTTGTACATTTAAAATGAATGAATACGAATTTGCATTATTGTAGAAGACGATAGGAGGTCAGAATTTCATAACAAGTTGACGTTTCAATAAATATGTTTCTGTTTTAGAGACTAATAATATGTTATGAATTAATTTTAAGTACTGGCAACACTAATTAGTCGTCAGAAAAGCGTTTCCGTGGATATTTACCAAACGGTCCCAAAACAAACTGTCCCATTTCGTTTGTTTGATTCAGGTTGAATGATACAGACTTTTAAGTGACCGAATTTCCGTACGGCGCATAAGAAAATTAATAATCGTTTCAATAACATTTAAAATCAATATACTTAGTTCAATACGAAAAAAAATATTAAATTATAAAAAAGTAAAAGTACAAGAAAGCACGAGCATTGAGCAGATAGGTAGCACAAGATTAATCTCTGAACCCTGAAATACCCACTGACAACAACCTCCCTGACAATAATGCCCGTATAAAAATATGATATATCTGAATAAAATTTTAAAAAGAAATTTAATTTGCGTAATATGAGTTTTACGAAATAAAACATTTAACAAAAAAATATTTGACATCAAAATATGGATATTAAAAATAAAATAACTATGTAATGTAAATGGTAGATAGGTACCTACATATTGTATGCACATTTTAATTTAATCTATGCATCTAAGGACAAGCAGAGAGAATAACTTAAATTATTGAATTTTCTAGAACCTCTAAGAACTATTTTATATAGAATAAATCAAAACTACTAGTTATTAAAAAAAATAGTTAATTTGTAAATAAAATACCTAATTCTTACATAAAATAACGTTTTTTCAATGGTGTTTACCTTCAAAATATTTTTCTATTTAATTTTTTTCGACAGGTTGGATAAAATTAATTAAAATGTAATTTTTTATACTTACATATTATTTTTTCTTAGGCTAAACGTTCGTTTCAAATAGATTGTAACGCTAATTTTCGTTGTAGTTTTCTAGATCTTTCTACGACGTGTTAAGGTGGTCCTCGTAACTAAGCCCATAAACCAGGGTTCCAATTTCGATTCCCGAATATAAATCTCAATACATTTACATTATTTTTTCGAGCCTGAGTGTTTCCATGATAAAATACAAAAAAATATAAAATAAGTTGGCAGTAATTAGTATATAACTAGCATTAAAATGATCATCCATCAACTTAAACTCTTCCCCTCGTTAAATACGACCCCATTATAAAAACTGTTAGTGTAGACAGAATAGCTCCCCTTATGATGTTTACTATCACTGCTGAATATTAAAACGCAATGCTTACGGGCCCTTTTAATTAATATTGTAATTAACGTGTTAATTTGCATTTGAAAAGTAATTAGCAAAACCACAATTTTGTACGGCCCGTAAGCTATGGGTTAAGCCAACGCTCGAAGTAAATAATTTTAGTAACTGGAGTGCTCGACCATTTCCCAAAAATATTAAGGTGAGCTACTAAATCTATTACTAATCGCAAAAGTGGTAGGTAAATAAAACATTTTCTTCCCTTAGATATCTGCCGTCCATAATAGATGGTCTACCAATCACTACAGAATGTCTCTGATTTTTACTCATCGATAATAAACTATTATTTCCGATCATTAGTCAATATTTAATTTGGTAATAGGTAACGTGGATAAGACGACACACCAGGATAGGGGGGGGGGGGGTAAAAGAACCGACAAACTGACACGACGGGATGTCTCTGAACGTAAGACCGCGATAGCCTAATATAAATAATTTCTCCTGAACACGTAAAAATCACAATTAAAAAAATTGTCAGTCACATGTGGAGTTCGCGATTTGTTAGCCCGCAGATAAGAGAGCTGAAGCTACCTACCATTTATTTCAGCAATTTGAGATATCAGGGTGCAAGAGGGGCTATTCTACAACGTTTTTATTAGGTCGTATTCTTATTTGTCCGGTAAAAATCTTGCAATCGATTTTTAATTAACTTCCCGACTAGCTAGACATTTGAAACAGAATATATCAGAACACGGTGCCAATGCATTTTTTTAATACTTTTAGCCATCTCTAAGTTGAATTAAACTCATTTTCAGTTAATTCTGTTTTGTATGAAAAGTTATTTTGGAAGAAATCTGTAATCCAATTCACTATTATTAGTTGCTAGGAAATTATTAATATATACGTGCGTTACTATGGAAATCAATATGAGTGTCAAAATGACATTTCAGTATTATTTCTATCAAATATGTTTTTTTGATCGTTTAAGCTAGCCAAGTCAAGTTTATATGATTCAACAGAAAATTTAAAAACGCTGAATATAAAAAGTTCTTTTTATCTTGTAATTATTTCAAGTTTACTCAGATTCTTAGATCGTTCTCAGATTCTTAGATCGCGAAATCGTGCGAGTCTATCACTGCACCGGTCAAAAATATCATTTGTGACGGCAAGTGCCCATACGACGACGGAAGCGAACAGGATAGCTATTGATTTTCCTATTTTCAGCAAGAAGAGGCACAACTTAAACTTTTTATTAGATATTAAGGTAAAAGCGGAGATCCACGACCTACGTGGGACCATTGCATTGGAAAAGATTAGCCTTATAGTGAGTGCATTTATATAATGAAATCAAAATAATAAACTATGGCAAATAAAAATAAGTGTTTCCTTTCCGATTCAGCGTTAGACTGAATATAATCTTCAAATCTTAATTCTGAGTTTATTTTCATAAGAAAACAATTAAGTATTATAAACAATGCGGCTATAAATTGGAGTTTTGAGAACATTATTCTCATTTCCCAATGATTATAACAAAATTTTCATCGAAATCACCGCCAATCGCTACAAAAAAAAAACATGATTTTTGCAAGGTGATTTCACAGGCACTGACCAAATTCAAATTAGCATTACGAAGAGAATTAGCGGTTACTAGTCAAAACCTGGGACAATAATTCTAAAGCCGAAATAGGATAATAATCATATTTATATTATTCTATAACATTATGTTAACACAAACAACCAGCTACTAATTTATTATTATTGAAAGGGAATGTAATACTTTGTTTGGTACGTGTTGATGTACTGACTACTTATTTTGAGATTGCATCGTATGCAAGGCCTGAACAAAAACGAACCAAAAGTGCGAGTGAGTAAGCATTCGGCACGATTATATCTCAGAATTTCTAAGGCTGAATAAAATATTTTTTGTAAACGTAGCAGGTAAATATGGATTTGACTGATTACATTCGTTTAAAAACTGCGAGCACGTGTTGTTGAAATTTATTGTTTTTGTGTTATATATAAAGTTAGTGATAATTATTTTTAGTTATTTTCGTAGAGCATATTGTTAACTATATTATGGTTGTGTTTAAATTTGGTAGCCGTACTGAGAAGCAATACGATGGTGGAATGTTTCGTAGTTAAGTTGATAATAAAAAAACGAGGTTTTACTATAATACGTTATACGTAAGAAGCACGGCTTCATTTTGCCGAAAAATATGCACTCTCTATATATCATTACTCTGAGATCGTACGCGCTTTCTATGTACTTTTGTCATTCCTTGCGTTCGTATTACCGTAATAAAACAGAAAACAATAATTTTGAAATTTGTATTGTTTTTACGGTATTCCTATAATTAATTTGGCAAATTTGTAAGAACAGCAACTAAATATTGTATTATTGTATATATTATTATTGTACCCCACGATGGCCGAGTGGCTTAAGCGTCGGTTTAGAACGTCGTGGGTCCCACGTTCGAATCCTGGGCCTGGAAAATATACATATTTGTCAATTTGTGTATGAGTCAGAGTATGGACCTAATAGGTTGGGCAAGTGGCTAAGATCAATTTCTCGTAAAAACAATTATGTTAATACAAAATCTTCACTCTGTGGAGACCCATCGGACATGCACAAAAAAATCGATTATTAACAGTTTAGTTCTTATCTGGCCATTGACGAACATTCAATTTCACAAATTCTTTATGATAACTCCACACTGTGGAGGCCCATATTATCATCTTATTTGGATCGGACATGGTCAAAAGAAATATTATAAACTATAATGAAGACAATATTAATTTATTAAAAGACCCCATAAAAATCAAATTTCGTTAGTTGAAGGCCGAAATTAAATAAAAATTTAGATCAATGCTTGTGGAAATTGGTGGTTACGGCATAAAAATAGGTAATTTGATATTTTACCATGCGTCCGACATGCTTCGTATTGGGCCTTGTTTAGATGGCGCGTGTCTTACCGCCCTTTACGCGCAAGTACTAAACGTGTGCTGCGTCCATATAACGCGTTTCATAAGCGTTAGTTTACTATTCTACATAGTATTTAAGATGAGACGCAAAAATAATTAAATAATTGTTGCAACTATCGGCAATAATTAATTATTGTCGCCTATTAGTACCTCGACTAATTATTTTCTTTATAGGCATTTCCTAAACCAGAAAGCAATTTTTAATTTGTACACGAGAGAGCTGGGATAATATCGAAGAATTTGCGCACCAGCGCTGCGATTCGTTTGAGTCCAGTCTATTTCAAACCCTGAATTATAAGCAATCGCTGTTGTGATACACCGAGATCGCTCCCACTTGGGATTAGGGTGTAAAAAGTATCTAACAATGGCGTGGTCATATTATGGTAATAGGGTATTATCGAGGGTGCGCGTGTAGCTTAATCGGATGTAAACACAATACGTTATATTTTCAATGTCTTCAAGAAACTTCAAAGGAAAATATTATGCTTTACGTTTTGTAGGGTTTATTTACTACCTACACTGGATTTCTTTTTACAAATACCTTTATAGAACAACATCGTGATATAAAAAAAATGTATTATTGGTAAGAGGTCGATTGATGAGATTAAAGTGGCGCATGGCAAAGGTATAATACAATTTCACTCCTACACGGAGCATAATATGGATCTCAACAGGGTAGAGGTTATATCAGCGGACGTTTTCTTACCCTTCAATAAGTCTTTGTCCGGGATTGAAAAAACAATAAAACGTGTAATTTTTACCACATGTACACAGATCAAACTGTACAGTCTCTATTACAAAAAGTTAAATATCATTTTCATTTCCACACATATATGTGAAAGCGAATCTAAAAACGGCGTGAGGTGGCTTAGGGCGGTTAACTGAATATTTCGTAGAAAAATATCACGTCATTACTGAGCCTTGAAAAATATATAAATTTTATTTGATTTGATACAGCAAAATATCGAGGCAATATTATTTATATACGATTCCAATACTTAATCAAATTACGGAATTTTCATTTAAATTGATCAAAATGTATTTTAAAAAGAAAATGTTGCTTTATGGATTAGGTGTTTCAATATATTTTTTGGTTCCGAGGCCCTTATCAGTCGTGGGGTCTGTGCTTTAGCCATATGGTAAATCCGACTCCGTTTGTAGGAAGTAGATCACTTTTATGAATTGGAGTAATCTTTGACATCTTCTACGTTTCCCGAAAGTTACAATATGTAAAATAAATATAATATATTATGAAAGTGAGCATTATATTATTTAGACATGTTGAAAACACATAAAATATGGTAGGTTCTCGATTGAAACAAGTTTGCTTTAAACAGGACTCGAAATGGACCGGAACGCACCGGAGCGTCGTTCCGGTTCGTAAAATCTCCAAAATTATCTCGTGGACATATTATTAATTTGACAGTGAGATAGATTTGCCATTTAACGTAAAAATCTAAAAGTTTGTCCACACTGGTAACCTCATTAAATTTCACGATAATTATCAAAATTTGTTTGACAAAAAATCGAAATTTAATGAGGTTGCCAGCAACTTGTTTGCCAATGTAGACACGGCATATTACACTTATTTTTATAAAATACGCAACCAATTAGATAACTATGTTAACATTTTCACAAAATATTGAGCGCTCCGGTTCGTAAAATATTTCATTTCGAGCGCTGGATATACTTTAGGAAATGTATTTGTACAGTGGTTAGAAAGACACATACCTATTATTTTATATTATACACAGGTAGGTACGCACGTATATTAAAACAGTTGTTTTTCGTTTGGTGCATTCATTTATATTATGTTAGGATTATTTTTGATTATTTGTAAAGTGGTCAGTTGAAAAAAGGAAACATAATAATAATCTTATTAATCTGTTGTGTGGTTTACGAATGATATTCAAAATTTTTAATACTTTACCCTCTGAAAAACGACTGAAGTCATTCGAATTAAGCTGGCCTCGTACACTGCACATGTTGCATCCGTAAAAATATGCTACCAGCTTTAGGGTGGGCTTGAGATGATTGAATATCTCATAAAATCGAATATTATTTTACGAGAATAATCAGTATTTTCAATTTGGGAATTTCTGGTTTCGTTCTTTATTGAATTTAAGCATTGTAAAATTTATTTATAAACAGTGTGCACCTTAGACAGAAAATATATACAAAAATCCACTCGCTATGGAATAATTGACGTGTCTGCGCAATCTGTTGTCATATTAACAGTGCTTCACAACACTTAGTTATGGCTACTCGTTCACACAATAAATTTAAATCAGACTCAATACTTGACCAGATTAAAGGAAAATAAAAAAAAAGTGTGAATACATATTTTATACCATCAATGGATAACATCACGTATGGAAATTGAGTGAAATGAAAAAACGGATGATCTGGCACATACCAACTGGTGATTATAAAAACACTTCAAAATATTTCCCTTTATATTCTTCAGGAAAAGATTGTTTTAATCAAAAAGATTAAAGTTAAATTCAGTAATTTTGAGTCGTTTGTCATATTTTCTCAAATTATTATGTCAAAAGTTTAACTACTATCATTATGAAAACCTACAAAGACAGTACATAGGTAATTCATACATTTATTAGCTAAAAGAACGATCTTGCATACAAAGCCTCATTTTCTAAGCTGGAGTTGTTCGTACTTGACTTATTATATTCGTTAAGTTATTACTAAAGACCGGATTATATGCTTTTGCATATTATGCAATAGCATATTTAGCCCATTCTCATCAGTTAGTGCATATTTTACCTAAAATCTAGTGATGGTGCATATTTTCGCACCTGCTCGCAATAAGGCCTATTGAAGTTTAATTCAAAATTACTGCAGCCTTAGACCTCTAGGCCACCGTGCTTGTCGTGATGATGTAAAAAAATTTAATGAAATAGTAATGGTAATATTTCTGATAAAATAAATGAGTATGACATACATCGGTACATAAATTGATAAAAATATAAACAGTATTCAAAGTGTACATAAGTATAGTGATAAAATATCACAATCAGATCAAATACATTAAAACTGTTGTTTTTTTGTTTAAGTTTGATTTCGGGGATATGACCATCGCGGTTGCTTCGAAGCTGATTCAAGAAGTCCAAATTTGGGCCACTTTTTCGAGCACTGCTGACCTTATATCACGAATAACATGAACAATATTGGTTTCCATGGCGTCAATTGTTACTAGTTTATAAGTATAAGCCAGTGACTTTACATAGTAGTGCAAGAATTATTCTAGAGATGTCAAATCGCACGACCTTGGGGGTCTACTGAAAGCTCCATTTCTCGACACCAACTTATCGCCAAGCTTTGATTTCAATACGTCGATGGTTGCGGTTGCCGTATGGAACGTAGCGCCAACGGGTTCAAACTATGTCTTGCCCTGATCCGGGTCATTTATATTTTCAAATAAATAAAAATACCAGCGTATAAACCGCACCAAACACAGTGAATTGTTGTGCATGTAAGGGATCTATGGGATCGCTTCTCGATTGACCTCACTTCATATTATATGGCAATTTAATTTATTAGCAAACCAAAGCAAAAAAAAACCAAAAATGAGCCTCATCGCTGAATGCCGTTAAATAACGTCTATAAGTTTCGCGAATTGACGACTGAAATTCAAAGTAAATTTGGATAATTTGGTAGCGTTGTTCAGGCGTAATTTTATTTAAGATTATTTGCCAGACTATACTGCTCAAAAATGTTAAAAGTGAGCGCAGTATCGCAGTTTAGTTTGACAGTTGACCCTGTCGTAAGATATCCAAACAAAAAAAAACACCCATTATATACAAAATAGAAGTTTTATCAAATTTGAGAATTTGAAAAAGTACCCATATTAAACCAAAATCAACAATACATTATAACATTTGGTTACAAGTAAATTGTACGTAAATTTTACTAATTTAGTCAGCATTTAATTGATAGAATTCTATTGTGGAACCCCGAAAAAACCGCCCTGACATTGCCGCCCAGACATTACCGCCCAGACAAATCCTCCTAGAGAAAACCGCAAAAATACAAAAATATAATATAAAACAAGTGCTATTTTTTGTTTTTTGAATTGCGTATCGATATAAATTTACATACTTACGATAATTAGTGTAATTTGAGATTTAATCCGTTGCAGTTTTTAGTAGAGTAATAACTTAAAATCACCAGCTTTTAACACTTAGGTAATGCCTTTGTATGGTAGTATTTCTAATTTAGAATATTTAAGAAGGCTAGCCTGCAGACAATATTGAAATTTAATTTTAAATAATTTATAATTTTTTTAATATTTATATTCGTAGGTTTGTAGGTGTTTTTTTTATTTGTGTATCTAAAATATAATATTATGTAAAAATAAAAATTGTCTCATTTCTAAATTGTTTTGGCGGCAATGTCTGGGCGTAATGTCCGGGCGGTTTTGTCGGGACCCCATTCAATGAATGAGTTGGGTACATATGAAATTGGATATAGGTAGATACTTATAATTTTAATATTTTCATGCAAGACAGCGTAAAGCAGAACTTCGTGGGTACACAGCTAGCACCAGCACCGCGATTTCCTAACTCTCGTCTCGTGTGGCACCAGACGAGATGACGTAATTGTGACGTCACGCTCGAGGCATGCCGACCGCGCACAGAATAACCATAGAAAATTTTATTATGATACACCTATATGTGTATGGTGACAATGAATAGCGCCGCTGTCTGACCACTCGCTATTTTCTCGAATGCTATTATCACTCCGGTAGTACGTCATAATGATGTCATATGACGTCATCTCGACCGGGAAGCTTGCACTCGCAAGTTCTAACATAGAGCCCCTGGGCGGCAAAATACCCGGAATAAACATTTTTTAAATTGTATTATTATGAAACATATATACTTATTATAATTCTACGTACTATCTTGTGTATGTACTAACAATGGTCAGTACCGAACAAATCGTGAAATATCGACGAATTAACGCAACATATAATATGTATATAATACCTGATAAGAGTGATAACTGATAAGGAATAATTCTAATTGGAGTTTAAGATCTCTGACCTTATGACTAATAAGAGTAATAAGACATCAGGCAATATTATTGTTAAAAAATATGAAATAATTACATAACAAATAAATCAACTATATAGTTTCCTTTATGTTATTGTTGATGGGAGGATTAATGGGAGGGCGCCAACTTTTGGTTCGTTTGGTAGGGGGAATTTATCCTTAGCATTGTCCTGATTATAAGTATAGTCGATTTGTCTTATTGACACAAAATACACCCTCCCATATACAAACTATAATAAACTAAATATATAAAGTGAACACGTTTCGCGAAATGTTGCAATGTATCCAGAATAATATTTTTAACGTCCTATATTCATAGGTAACGAACATATTTTGTATTTTTACAAATAAAAATCTGGTAGATAGTACAGCTTTAGACATGATAGCAACTTATGTAAAAGACTATGTAGTTATTATATAAATAAATGAACAAAGAATCATTACAAATTGACCTTTAGGCAGCGTTTCTTTTATACAATGAGTTATTATTTATTTTGGTTTTCACCAAAACAAGTTTACAAAAAGTTAAACAAACTGAAACACGTGTCGTGGAATCATTATGTATATGACATATAGGTACCTATACAAAATAACTAACTATTTACTTACTCAGGCAGACTCATTGTATACCAGCATGATCATTTATGAGCGCTTAGCGCTCAATATTAAAAATAAATACAAACCAAAGTCCCCAATAATTTTGTGAAAATATTAAAATGTCGGTCGCACTCAACCTCTCTCCGTCGCTCTTGACGTCAAGTTCGTTTCTTTCAACCTGTACGAAACAAATCCAATTAAACCATAGACAATATACATACAAATTGCATGAGACCGGAAATGGTTTGAGATTTGACGTTTGGTTCAGTGTATCATTGAAAATCAAACCGTTCTCGGATCATCAGAAATGGTTTGACATGAAACTTCAAACCAATTCGGACGATTCATAGACTAAGACGATCTGTCAAACGGGAAATCATTAAAAAGTATACATAACCTGAAAACGATATCGATCTAATATTTTCTACAAATATTTCGTTTGTTATTTTCTCGACATTTGACTTTTAATATAATATTTTGTAGGATTAAGGAAAATCGACATGCCTAAAAACAGTATTCTCTGACATGTGTAAGATCATCGTGATATGTTAATATTAATATTTTAGATTTAGTACTTTGTATTTTTGGTTTTCAATACAATGGATTTATTTCAATGTATCCCATTATTTTTTGAATCGTCGTCGGAAGATTCGTCTGATGATGATTTTTTCATGCTGGAAGACTTTCAGCCCATTGCCAATAAGAAAAATGAAAATTATTGCGAAGATACTGTTGTAGAGTACACGGACAGGCAGTTCATGATGCATTTTCGCGTTTCTAGAGATGTGCATGCAGATCTCACGGAACGATTTCAAAATTCTTCTCATTTTCCAATCCAGAACAGAGGCGGCAATGATAGAATCATTGCCACTAACCATTTACTGATATTCCTTTGGTATGCTGGACATAAAACTGCGTCATTTCGAGATGTGGCTGATAGATTTAATATCACTATCGGTTCTCTCTCCAGAGTCATCAAAAGAGTGACTGTGTTTATTAGTAATTTATCCCCAGAAATAATACAATGGCCAACGAATTCTGAGAAAGCAGTTATAGAGATGGCTTTTAGGGAGAACGGGTTTCCGGGAGTCATTGATGGTAGTCATATAAAAATAGATAAGCCAGAAGATGATCCATTGTCATACATCAATAGGAAATCATATTATTCAATGCAGGTAAGACAAGATATTTTTCTATGATATTTCTTTGTTTTAGATATATTTGTGTTTTAAAATAATAAAAAAGACTCGCCTTAGATTAAAGAATAAATAATCTCACATAAATTTAATCATAGCACTGGTTCAAAGAATGTTATTTAATAAGTTTTCCAAGTACCTAGCTGAAAATCACAAATCTCATTCGTGCCATACTTGTTTGTAGGATTTTATTGCTTTCTGTATGACTAACTATCCTTTATTTTAGTTGCAGGCTGTGTGTGATGATAATCTCAAATTTCGAAATATCTATGTTGGATATCCAGGCTCAGTGCATGATAGTCGAGTATATCGAAATTCTTCACTGTATAGACAACTACCAAGTAAATGTAACGGAAAATATATACTTTGCGACAGTGGATATCCCTGCCTCAGGAATTTGCTGACACCTTATAAAGCCAGGGGAGTACTAAATCAAACTCAAATTAATTATTATACCAAACTCAGTAAAATTAGAATCAAAATTGAGCACGCATTTGGTCTACTGAAACAAAAATTTAGACAACTCTACCACTTAAAACATTGTTTTAATTACTCACTTTATTCGAGCATGTTGTGTTTTACACAATATGTCTTTAAATGACCAGTTTGAGTGGGATATTGATTCACCTACTGGAAATAGTGTTGAAGCAGGTTCATCCTATTTATCCCGCAATAATAGTACAGCTGGCGCAGATAGACGAAATGAGATAGCTCAACTTCTTGCATCCAGGAACTTTCCATAAATTTTTTAATGCTTTTAGTATGTGTATAGGCAGAGTTCAATATTTCAGTTAAGTACCTACCTATCATGTTTTTATCTGTAACTTGTTTCTATGGTATCTGTTTGTTGTTCGCCGGTACTTAGTAGGTATATTTTGTTACTTCATCAAATATAGATTTTGTGGGAGCAAGAAGTATCAACTGAATGGAGTCCTACCTGGTATTCTCAAAGTACCTCTTACCTAGTGTAATTTGTCTTTAATATTTTGTTTAATGGTTAGATAGGTATGGGTTATTAGTTTTAGTTAGTCTAGTTTTTTCAATTTTATTTAGGTACCTACCTAGTCTTTATTAGTTACTATATTTGTTTCCACACTTCACTATAAATATGTTTTCTATTTTGTTTAATGGTTAGATATAGGTTGGTAGTTATATTTACATAAATTGTATATACTTATTTTTGCTTAAGTTAGCAATAGTTTCAACATAATAAGTATAACAAAAGTATTACTTCTTCTTCTTCGGCCATATCCATCTCTTAGTTGGAGCATATAGACACCACGAGGCGCGCCCAAGAATCCCTGTCGTTTGCCATTTTTTCGCATCGTTCCAGGTCAAACCAGCATCCCGTAGCCCCGCCATACATACTCTATAGATAGTATTTAGCGGCCTTCTAGGACGCCGGAATCCAGTTGACTTGAAGAACAGGCAAGCCAGGTTGAAATTCTTTTCTGGCATCCGCAGCACGTGGCTGAGCCAGGTCCAATGTCGCCTCTTCACTCTCAGTGCGATGAGAGGCTGCTTGGTATATCATAAGAAATGGAAAAAGTACAGTAGCCCCATAGATTACGATACATTTGTCATTTTAAGAAAAAGGCAAAAACGCCTTGCGAAACTCAAAATTTTTTTGGTCATCCGTTAAATCCAAATCCAATGGGTCCAATATTCCCGGTGAAATGCTCCTTGATGAAAAAATTGTTTCGGATGGCAAATCTATATGTAATTTATTCAACGACTATTTTAAATCTGTATTTATTCCGTCATCCTTACAAACACCTGTTTTGCAAGATGTTAGCACTATGATAATTAATTCAATAATATTCACTCCGTCATCAGTTCTTTCATACATAAAAAACATAGACATAAATAAAGGCGCCGGTTCTGATCGTATTCCTCCCATTTTGATTGCTTCTTGTGGAGAAGAATTGGCCTCCCCATTATCAATTTTATTTAACTTTTCTGTTAAAAGCGGATGTTTTCCTGATGTATGGAAGAAAGCATTAATTACTCCAATATTTAAAAGTGGGGACAAAAGCGTCATTACTAATTACAGGCCGATATCCAAACTTCCTATTTTCGGAAAATTGTTTGAAAAGATCATTTCCGACCATATTTTTGCAGCTCTATGTAACTTCATCACACCAAATCAACATGGTTTTTTTAGGAGACGCTCCGTAGAAACTAACCTACTCGAATTCACTGATTTCATACTTAATTCAATGGGCAGTAAAACACAAGTGGACGCTATATATACGGACTTTTCTAAAGCTTTCGACAAAATCAATCACTGCATCTTACTTAAAAAACTCTGGGCCCTGGGGATTCACGGGGATTTATTCCGTTGGATTTCTTCATACATCTCGAATCGGTCGCAAGCTGTTGCAATTAAAGGATTCGTCTCCAGTTTTATACAAATTCCATCTGGAGTACCGCAGGGGTCCCACCTTGGTCCCTTATTATTCATCTTATATATTAATGATATGAGCACCTGTTTTCTTAACTCACAATTTTCCATCTATGCAGATGACACAAAAATATATAAAAATATCTCTTCGGTCGATGATTGTATTGAGTTACAATCTGACTTAGATAGACTGTATAGATACTGTCAACTGAATCACCTTTATCTAAACGTCAACAAATGCTCGTCAATAACATTCTCCAGAAGTATGAACCCCGTCATCACAACATACAAACTAGGAGTCGAACCCTTGAAACGCAGCTCAAAAATACGTGACCTGGGTGTTATAATGGATAATAAAATGAATTTTAACGCTCATATCAATGAAACCACCAATAAAGCATTAAAATTACTAGGTTTTATCCTTCGGATCTCTAAACCATTCAGATCACCTGATGTTCTGAAGGTTCTTTACTTCTCTTATGTTAGATCCTTAGTTGAGTATGCCTCTGTCGTATGGAATCCACAGTACGTTACTTATATAAATCGGCTCGAAGCGGTGCAAAAGCGATTTCGCAAGCACGTTAATTTTAAAGCCTACTGTTATGATTTATCTAATTCTACTTCGACCGCTGCAACTTTTATGGTACCATCCTTGGAAAGTCGACATTCTATATCTGATCAATATTTTCTTTTTAAAATTATCAATGGTTTTGTTGACTCGCCAAACCTACTCGAAAGGGTGGGTTTCCATTGTCCATCAAGATTTACGCGAAACCAAACTTTGTACCATATCAGTCGTAGCGGTTCTAATTATGCACAAAACTCCTTTATTCGGCGCTCTTGTTTAAATTATAATATGTATTTCTCCACCGTTGACCCTTTTAATAATTCACCTGTTTCATTTAAACATGCTATCTCAAAAATTTTGTATAAATAGATATATAATGTATTTACTTATACATATATATTATTTCTTTTATTTTTTATGTTATTTTTTTATTTTTCTTTTTTATCTTTTGTATATTATTTAATTATTCATTATTCTTCCTCATTTTTCTCATGTAATCTTCTTATGTAATTTCTTTATATTTATGTTATTTTACTCTCTATCTTGTTAGGCTTAACTATATTATAATGTATATATGGAAACTTTGCTGGTTGCATTAACTTTTTATTATTATATCATAAATTTCTGTAATCAATATGTAACTGTTTGTTTTCCTTAATAAATAAAATAAAAAATAAAAAAAATACCTCCTCGTTGCTCCTACAGTCATACCAGTATCCATCGCAAACATCTGTTTTCGAAGCTCAGTCAACTTTATACTGAGCTTCGAAAAATATGTAGAAGGCTTCTTTTTCTGTGTACATATATATATTACTAATATTGACCATAACGAAGAGACTTTTAAATATAAAACGCTGTGGAATATGCCTCCTGGGGAACCCACAAGGTAAAAAAAAAAACGCACCATAGCACTATACCTCCAGGGTGGTGTGGAAATCAGTACCTACATAATATTTGTTTCGGTGTTGTAAGTGCCTATTATTTAACGAATATAATATCATATAAAAATAATTCACTGGAATACAGCCACACAATTCAGGTTCAAAATCCCACAAAGCCGGGTGTGATTTCAGCTACTGGCATAGTGCCATATACGCTAAAAACTGCTGGAGAAGGGACTCGTGGAATTAAGAAGAAAAAGAATATGCTATGAATATAAATAAAACAATATCTATCAGAAACGGTCGAGGAAGATGCAATGATAGACTTAGCCACACCTTACAGGTACTTACCCACTGGCTGATCTGGAAAGATATAGAAGATTCGCGTTGTATCTCAGGATACCATTGTGATATAACAATAAAACTAGACTGCTCTTTTAAAATTACATATTACTTTATTGAAATAAAGTCATAATATGTTAAAACTTGCTTTTTTTTTACAATTTTCCATAATTACCATTCCGTAGGTTACCATCCGGCACCACCAGATTTTCTAGTGCTAGTTTACTGAGATTACATCATGATGTTGGGCATAAATTCTAATTCTGAGACTAGTTTTCATAAATTCTAAAACTGATTCAATTAGTTTTAATTTCAAATCTTGCCACTACAGTTCAATCAAATTTTAAAATAAAGTGAATTAATGATGGAAAGTACCTATATTGTCATGGTAATGCTTAAAAAAGAAAATGTAGAATGTTTTTAATATTTTTATTAGATTAAAAATGGGCATTGGAATTTTAATTACAATAATGGAAAAGGTCACATAAGTATTTAACAAATCAACTTAACTATCACAAAAACTATAGCACAGATAAAAAGTAAATACTTGATGTTAATGGAAATATTATTTTTAAATATAAAATAGCAAAGGAACATTATGTGACACATTACTGTGTCGGACAAATACAACCATACATAGGAAATATAAAAAATCAGTTGGTAAAGCCGCGTTCACACGGTCCAAGTACACTTGGACCGAGTGCCATCCAAGCGCATTCGTATGAGACAGCTTTATACTAAGTATTCCTATCCAAGCTACTCAGACCGCGTCCTACTCATCCAAGTTAGCTTGGATAGGAGTAATTTGTATAAAGCTGTCTCATACGAGTGCGCTTGGATGGCACTCGGTCCGAGTCAACGCGGCTCAAATGATCACAAGCATAAGATTGTCAATTGCACAATGGTGCTGCGGAACTCCAATACGCAACCCTGGCTCCGCACAAAGGTATTTCTGAAACAAAATGTATACACATTAATAATCAGTATGAAGGTAGCCATTCAAAGATGCGTTTTATACATGAAAGCAAAATAGGGTAGATTGTTTATCATTGCTGTGTAAACTGAATATTTTGTAATGTTATTAGGCAGTATTAACTATAATGTTTGAGACGTTCATGGTTGTCACTTTTATAAGGACAGACAGTGTGTGAAAATCGATTCTGCGTATTTAAAGGTTGTGAAAATACCAAGCACTTTGTAAACACCAACCCATGCTATGTTTAGTAGGGAACGAGATGCTGCAAGAAATCCACGTGGTGTCCACAACATCTCACTCATGAATATTGATTATCTTGGGATGAGTAAGAGATATACATCGATATAGTATTAGCCAAAGATATCTGTAACACCGCGACCAAGCCTAATTTTATTTACCAAACTATTTATTATTACGACAATATGGACAGTTCCGCAGAACTGACTTCTATACGCGTGGGTACAACACTTTGGTATTTGTTTTAAATAGTCTTAAACAACTTACCTTGTTCCATTTTGAATCTACGTAAACTTCGTCTCAATTTCTGTTTGATCGCGTTAACTGTTGTTAGGCTTCGTTGTAGTGTTGTACAATAATTATTATTCGGACGCGCTGAAGACTGCCGGTTGACGTTTCAAAGTTCGTTTTTGACAGGTTTTTGTTTTGTTTGGTAATATTAGTCTATGGTAATGGTGTTGTGACTAGGGAATCCAATCCCGAGCCAAAATTCTGATCCCGGGATTTCGGGATTACAATTTGACAATCCCGGGATCCCGGGACTGGTCCCGGGATTGGGATTTTTTTTCCATTGTTAATATAAAATTTTTATATTTACAAATAACATTGATAAAATCGGTCAAAAATAAATCTAATATAATTTATACTATTTAAGACATTTATTGTTAATATTGTATACGTTAAATCTTGGAAATACACAAGTTTAATGGAGTAAATAATATTGTAATATAAATAATAATGTGAATTTAATATGAGATTGCTATTTCTGATAGTAAAGACATAATGAATAGATCAGCGAGATTTAAAATAGTAAAGCAAATAATCATGGCGTACTTATGGCTTTTCCGCTTCATAAATCTAATTAGTCAGCCAAATATAAAACTGCAGTAAAACGTATGATATCATGGTGGAATTACTTTGTTAAAAGTGCGAAGCATTGTTTTTTTACCAATCTTTCTCATTTTTAATAATCTATGTGAAAAAATAAAATGAATCGGCAACCTACACATCAAACTTCATTCAAACTCAGTTTATTTCTAATGTAGTTATTTTGTATTAAAAGTATTTTTTCTGTTATATTTTCGATAAAAATTGATAAAAAATCAATCCCGAAATCCCGGGATTATGTTTATCAATCCCGGGATTCATAGGTATCAAAAATAGCTCGGGATCCCGGGATCCCGAATCCCGGGATTGGATTCCCTAGTTGTGACGTAGGAGTTGCCGTTTTATGGAAATAAATGATTGAATTAACAACAACAACACTAATTAGTTGTCAGAAAAGCGTTTCCGTGGACATTTACCAAACGGTCTCAAACCATCCCAAACCCAACCGTCCGATTTAGTTTGTTTGATGCAGGTTGAATGATACATACTTCTAGTATGCACCTATCTTCTACAGGGTGGCCCAGGGGCCGAGTGCCTACAGCGGTTCCTTTATAAACATACACTTTATGTAGAGCTTTAGATCCACCGCATCTGATAGCATGACTGGCACATCCGAGTCTTTGCGCTTTCAAGCTATTGCCTATATTGTGCTTAAATTGTTCGTAGAGCTCGTTATTTGCCACCTTTGATTTTATTACATCCTTCAGAGGAGTGAACATATCACTTAGGTAAGTGTAAGTGAAAGAACTCGGATAGAGAAGCCTATACTCTAGAGGACGTTGTGCAGTCGGCAATACGACATAAAGTAAGTGTTAACAATTTTCAAATAAATAGTTACAAGATAAAAAGAACTTTTTATATACAACGTTTTTAAATTTTCTGTTGAATTATTATGCTCAAACTTGTACTTGATATGAAGTAAACAAGAAACAAACAAATATAGAAATACTGAATACTGAAATATCATTTTGATTTCCATAGTAACGCACGTATATATTATTAATTTAGTTGCTAGGACGACCCAGTTAGCAACCAATAATGGTGGATTGGATTACGGATTTCTTCCGAAATAACTTTTCATACAAAACAGAATTAACTAAAAAATGAATTCAATTCTACTTAAAGATGGCTTAAAGTATTAAAAAAATGCATAGGCATCGTGTTCTGATATATTCTAAAAGTTTTAAATGTCTAGCTAGTTCGGAAGTTAGTTAAAAATTGATTGCAAGATTTGTACCGGATAAACAACCACCGGACAAATAAGAATACGACATAATAAAAACGTTGTAAAATACAGGGTAATATTAGTAAATA
This sequence comes from Rhyacophila brunnea, assembly GCF_057557595.1. NCBI lineage: Eukaryota > Metazoa > Arthropoda > Insecta > Trichoptera > Rhyacophilidae > Rhyacophila > Rhyacophila brunnea. The sequence goes on from NW_028233361.1 coordinate 2,491,937, forward strand.
ATGTCTACAATAATAAAATAATAAAAAATAAAAGTACATGGAGGCACACAGAGTGAACTAGGTTGATAGACCCTATCTTTAAAACTTATTAAACAACGTCCACCTAAATTATTCACCTTCACGTAAGTAGAATATACCTTCCTATCAATATCTGAAGCGATTTGATTAAACATGGTTATTGCCTCCCCAATTGGCATTACTAATGGCAGGTTAGTTCTGCACCTTCGGAGAACAAACAACGGATTCCCCCGATTTCTAAGATAGTGATCAGAGATACACAAGCCAATACTAGCAAGAATGGCAGAGTTTCCATTTGACATGGACGTAAATGGTCAATAGCACCAAGTTAAGTAAGTAATTAAAATGTGACCGATTTTGTGTTATAACCTCCAACATTGGGAAGACAAAAAATGCATTGACGGTCTTACTTCTAAATAGCATATAAAAATTATCTCATATATACGAAAATAATATATACTATTACAAATTGTATTATTATTCTCTTGCGTCCTTTATTTGCCAATCATGAGTAGTGCATGGTCTATATACCCCTATGTGAACTCATTATTTGGTACTTTAAAATAAGTAATGCATTTTTTACCATACTCGATCGTAATAAAATCACAGTCTGTATTAACAGATTTTTATTTTACGAGAAATGGATCTTAGCCACTTGATCGACTTCGACTCGAAATACAAATTTAAAAACAATATAATATTGTGTATTTGCCAGAACCAGGATTCAAACCTGGAACCTACGATACTATATAAGCCAATACGTAAACCGCTTGGCCATCGAGCAGTGCATTAATTACAATCGCTTAATACATTTACTTAGTAATAATATAAAATTGGCTGTACCTACTAGATAAATAATTAGTCAAATTATTGGGTTAGCTTTGGCGGAAGCCGATTTGGCCCCGCGAAAGAATACGAAAGATTTCGCGACGATTGCATAGTCTGAAGTACAATCAGAGTCAGACTCTTAGTTTGTAAATAATATTATTATCTAATTCAAATATTTACTTTGCATTATTTAAAAAAAAAAACAATATCTTATGATCGTCGTTTATTACCTACTGCCATAGCATAAGAGCCGGTTATACTGAGTGAACAAGTGTCGTAGAAAGAACTAAAGAAAATATACAATTTTCTGTAATTCTAGAAACTAATTAAACGATTAAATAGATAAAATTAGAATACATAGCGCATCACTAAAAATATCTATAGGAAGCCCGCTGGTCAACCGCACATCCCTCGTTATTGGTGCCGAGGAAACATTACCAGAGAGCAGGAAAAAATGCAGAAGTGGACACCACGTCTATACATTCATTGTCTATGAATACTGCTTGCTCGTCGTATTTAACCGAGAATAATTCCAGGTTTTAATAATAATTCCTCTGATTACTATTTTAATCCCTGAAAGCTAGCAAAAGTACACTGTACAAATAGATGCAGACAAAAGCAATATAATATTATGAGCAAATGCAACCCATATCCCAATTATCGAATCAATATTTTTAATATCCGTGCGATTATATTATTTTGCGAATCAAACATCACAATTCAAGTAATCAATTATTATTAATACTATCGACCGAAGGTTGATTTTGAATTTAAATTCTAATGGATTTAAGTTTTGAACTATTCCATTTGAGTCGTTTTTTGCGACTCGGGTTTCGCCTTTCGCCATCTTCAGGCCCTGTGTACACTCACCAAAAAGCAAATACACACTGACAACGAATACTATAAGTCTAACTTATATAACAAATCAATACAATAAAGTACCTAGGTAAAAACTTTAAGTTCGATAAGTAATTCAATTATTATATTATTATAGTCACTTAAATTATTTAAAAACCTTATATAAGCGATATGCGACCATTCTTTTGGCTAGGGCCACTTTAAATACCATTTTTGGGGGGAGGAGCGCATTTATATGCAAACTACCTGTTACCTATGGCATTGTAGTTTTTCCCTCATGCCATGTAGCGAATGCCATGACTTAATATTTTTTTTAATTTATCATATGAATAACACTAATATCTTTTTAACACGACTACTTTTATCAATCACTATATCATAAGTATCAGATAGATTTCGGGCATGGGAAAAATCTTTATTTTTGATAAGCGCATGGTGAAACAGATATACAGTAAATTAGTACTCCTCGAAGAGAATAAACATAATATATACATATTTTCGTTTTATCCGCCCATCTGTATAATTTTTAATTTCACCCGTCTCTATCAAGATGGCTTTTCTCGAAGCACCATAAAATAGACACTGCAAAACAGTGTCATAATATTACATAATATTGTTGCCACAAGTGCGTGCATCCGTTACCACTGTTACCAGGTTCTAAACACGGATGCAACAAAAGCGGTTACATGTAAATTGTACGTAAAACATTTCACCGTGGCACAGTTCGCCGTGAGTTTTCTATCGGAAAGAGATGACCGTATACTATACGGTCTACAATTTTATTAGATTCAATATGAACATTAATTCACTTTTCATAGCTGATTTTGTCAAAATTCATGAATTCAAGAATGAAAATCTCACCTAACCTAACTTAACATAACCTAACAATAATCCAGTATATCGGCAATTTTCATTTTTTTTGCTGCTGGTTTCCTGTAAAGTATAAACCGACAAGAACCGTGTTTTATTTAGACATGAATTTTATGTTAGTACTTTACAATGACATTATTAATGGACGACGCACTCAATACAGTAGCTAGCAAATAAATTCGCGCATTCGCATATATATGCAGACGTCACGCAATTTCCATTATGCGATATCACACATCGGGAATTTATAGCAATATGACCTTTATTGTAATGGCGTTAGAGCAGTGTTTCTAATGTCAATGTTCATTTGAGTGAACCCTTCGAACCGAACCACTCGGCAGACCCAACAAAAAGCATCAGGAATTTATAGCAATATCACCTTTATTGTAATGGCGTTAGAACAGATTATGCCATTCGGCAGACCCGACAATAAAGTGAGTGTCATTTTTTTTTCCAGATGATTCGTCCATATTAATGTCATTGGTACTATACGACCGAAAGAGATTGGATGGTCTATACGGCCATATATTTCCGATACAACATTTCACGGTGAAGTGTGATACGGCGAATTGTATACGTACAGGTTTCCGGACACGAACAAAAGCAGCAATGTTTTAACGAAAACATTCTTACAGACTTACAGTTTCTGCTAAAGACGTACTTTCGTCACAATATATTCCATAATATGTCCAAGAAAATAATCAAGCTCATCACTATTGCAATTTAGGGTAAGGATTTTAAAGGGCATTATAATAATTATGCCTGTCGCTGACCATCAGTCAATCATTAAGTATAAATAAAGGTGTCATACCATAATAATCAATACAGGAGTGTATTGTTTCAGTTTATATTAAAGTAAGTATAGATATTATTTATGTAAGTTTAAACTAATAGAAGTAGGTAGTTAACTGTGTAAAAACAATTCTGATAAAAATATTGGAATGAAGTGGATCATTTACTGAAACATCAGTTTAATACTATGAAGCAAGAGGTGTATGAAGTAATAACTGTCAAAAAATGTATGTTTTCTTTTAATTCTTTATAAATACTAAACCATCAGCCCCTTTAACATATAAATGAACTGCATGTTAGTACTTTTTTAATCAAAATATTAATAAAAACATTTGTTTTGATATTTCAAACCATTAAGTGTCACCAACAACTCTACCTATAGTAATAGGGAACAACTCTACCTACGCTATGGCCGGTCCCAAGCAATATATAAAACAATTATAAGACCAGTGGTCACTTATGGCTGTGAGACTTGGTACTTAACTCAAAACTAGGAAAATAAATTAGCTGTCTTCGAGCGCAAAATACTCCGAAAAATCTTTGGACCCACGTTGGAAAATGGGAACTACAGAAGAAAAATGAACCACGAGTTGGAAGAGCTGATTGAACAACAAACAATCATAAGATACTGTAAGTGTACGTCCTGAGTGGCAGCGTTCGGCGCAGCGTTGAGCGTTTGGCGCAACTCAAACGTATAACCGTGTGTGAAAATGTTCGTAGACAATGTCTTTTTTTGGTTATACATTTATTCGGTTATACGTTTGAGTTGCGCAAAACGCTCAACGCTGCGCCGAACGCTGGCACTGAGGCCTCACACTAAGTCCCAAAGACTACGATGGGTGGGACATGTGGAGAGAATGCCTGAAGTTAGAGCGCCAAGGATCATGACGAAGTAGCTACCCCAACGGAAGAGACCCAGAGGCCGACCAAGGAGGAGATGGGCTGACGCCGTAGAAGTGGACTGGCTTCATATAGGAAGACCCGGTAACTGGAGAAGTGTGGCGAGAGATCGGAGTGAGTGGAGAGCAGTTGTGAAGAAGGCCAAATCCCACCCCGGGATACAGTGCCGTGGAAGAAGAAGAAGAAGAAGAAGAAGAAGAAGAAGAAGAAGAAAGAAGAAGTGTCCTACCATATGGGTACCTACATATTATAATCAATTATTTAGTATTAGTACATTCGTCATTCTACTGATATTTATTTTCATTATGCTTCTACGTTGCTACGCCAAACATTCTACGCCGTAGCTCAATTCTGCAATATTATTGTTGATTCTATCTACAGTTTTGAATCCATATGGAACGTTTAAAAAACATGATCAATAACTAACTGATAATATTATGTTTGTTGTTACAGAATTGTTTTTAATTAGGCAATATAATTGTTTAGTTAGGCAGATATAAGAAAAGGGGGAATGGAACGATTCAGAGCCACCCTCACATATTATTGAAATCACAAGGCACAGATCAAAACTTAGACAAATCAAAACACAGACCCGGAGGTACATTTTTCTAATTTTTCAAAAAAAAATGTAAAGTAAAATAATCACATGTAATTAATATGTGCTACTTTCGGTTTTTACGATATTCTTTCATCTCTTCTGAGATTTTAAGGTAGGCATATTTTGTATTCTCAATTCTGTCAGTCACCCATCCATGAAACGGACAATTAGTTAGGCACATTATTTAAACCACGATGGAATATTAACAAAATATTAAAAGCAGTTGATTTTTTCATAAAGACAACATTTTTTATAATAATGACAGTGACGTTCTGTAGATATATGAAAATCATGAGCTAATAATTTAACTCATTCACAGCGGACCTGCTAATTACTAATTAATTACCATATTTAAATAATATGCTAATTATATCTAATGGCCATCTAATGGGCAACGCAATAGTTGCGTTGGACGCACGGAATAATATAGCTGTGTTCGGATATTCCAGTCCACAACGCAAACAAATTACTTAACTCTTAAATATTATTGTTATTGTATCAGTTCAAATTAAAGGTTCAGATTAACTAGATTAAAAAATTCATAGTGATTCGCTAATTACCAAGGATTTGAAGACAGTTATGGCTCATTACACCCACGATGGCCGAGTGGTTTAAGCCTCGGCCTATAGCGTCGTGGGTCCCAGATTTGAATCCTGGGTCTGGCAAATTCACATATTGTTTTTCAATTTGTGTGTGAGTCAGAATATGGACCTAATAGGTTAAGCAAGTGGCTGACATCTATTTCTCGTAAAAACTAATTCTGTTAATACAAACCTCCACTCTCTGGAGGCCCATATGGTCAAGCTACACAACGCAAGAAACACAAAGCGCTCCGAGTGTACTCAAACATTACTAACATTGAATGCGCGTTTGCGTGATCAATTTTAATTGATTTTATGATACAGGCATAACTCTAATGAAAATATCATATTCCTTGGCACGCGTTTAAGTTTATCTCATATAAAATTTCTCAACACTTGAGAATTAAACCTTATTTTAGCTATTTTAATAGTAATTAGGGTATTGTAAAAAATGCTTACAGAACGACACAATATGAAACACATGATTTATAAAAGTCAGACCGAATGAAATGTTTATATTTTAAAATTAAATATAATTGTCCAATTCTCCTACGAAAAAACATCAAAAACTCTATTTACTACACTTATTACGATTTCTAAATTTCCATTCATAGCTGGCTTGGTACCTACATTAAAGAAGTTGAAGAAATAGTTTTCGCTGATTTTTATGAACATTCGTTAAATTTATCTTGTTAAGAATTCAGTTTATACATCTTTATTAATACAAACGAAAGTTCATTTATGTATTTTCCATCCAACTGCAGATACAGATTTGCAACAACAAATATTGATTTCCTTAAATTATACCTACTATGTTTTTCAATTTTTCAATATCGGTGGAAAAAACATTTAAGTATGACAAAAACAGGTCTGCTAGTTCTCTTTATTTTACGTTATGGAGAATCATTACTGTTTAAAGCGAAACTTATTACGTAGGGTGGGAAACTGCTCTTCAGGAAGATATTTGTAAAAATTTTGCAGATCGCCTTCTTGATAATATTTCGATCTCACTGACAAAATTTCTGAAAAACTAAGACTAAAATACGCGTTTTGAAAATATAATCATATTAAATAATAAAAAATAGCATTAAGTTTTCTATCAGTGACGATTCAGATTATATGCTGTTGCTACTGCATAATTTGTTCACATATCGAACACAGATTTTTATCATATTCAATGAAAAATTTGGTGATGAAGTACCTACTTGTTATTTTGGGCTGCAACAAAAATGCTATTTCGGGCCGCGTTTGTGCACCACTGCATTAGACCGTCCACAATGGCAAATTGTCGATTTCAAAAAACTGTGAATACGAGAATCTTTTTTCTAGTATTCTCTATTTCGGTAGTTTTTTATTAGCCCATTATTATGTATGTTTTTCATTTCTTTGTCATGTGAAAAAGACCACTAAACTTAGTCAATTAACACTTAAGTGGTTGGTGCATGAGAACAATGACATATTAATTAATGTCATTGCATGAGAACCTCAGTCGTGGATAACTACTCCTAAGAGTTTAAGGCATTCCCAAGCAAAAAACCTACTAATGCTGCCTCACATCAAAAATTAAGTTTGGTTTAGTTTAATTAAGTACCTCGTGATATAGGTACTTGATTAGGAGCGAATGTGATACGGCGCAGGGTTAGTTGGTGGGAATATTAGGTTATGAAAAAACATGTACTTTCCATTGACGAAAGAATTGTGAGTCTACGGGGAAAGTGTAACCGATCATTGGTTGAAAAAATATTTTTTTCATATCTATGAGAAGTCAGACGGGGAGAGGGTGTCCGACGCTGCGTCCTATAAATAGTTTATGTCGGCGTAGAAGATAACCAAACACAGAAACCAAATAACTTAAACTTTAATTAGAAGCACCCGCAATTTACAGACATTTTTCAATCGAACCTGCATCTCTCGGGTTTCGCGCACATTCACATATAACACTATGCTATAGGCTCCATACTTAACTGCGACCAAATTTAACTAATGGCTCTTAATATTCTATGGAGCGCTTTCTAAATTGAGTTACAATTAGCGATCAATGCAACGTTACTTGATCAATACAGAGTTACTATTGGCGACAATATTGAAGATTTTGTATTTTAAATCAAAGTAGGGCGCGAAACCCGAGAGAATTCGTACCCAACACTTTTTTAAAGCATCAACTAAATAAGTGTGTAAACGAAATTTTATGTTCATATTATTATAATTAAGATCAATAAAAAAACACAATAAAGAACGAAATAAAGTGAAGCCTTGCGTTTTAATTCCTAAACGATCAAAATTATAGCGAGTTTACCTTAGCGGATACACTTAAGCAACCATCACCTTCCCAAAGTTTTACATTCCTTACATCTAGAAAAAAAATAATATAATATCTTCAATCTTGGGACGCACTGAGCTAAGTTTTAAAAAATCGGGTATAACAGTAGTCTTTGACAAATCTTTAAAATAAGATTATAGAAATCTACCTCCACCCCGCGGACCCAAGAAAATGCACCAGCAATGCAATATAATATGATTTTGTAAAAATTAAAGGCAGCCGCAGTTGTAGGCGGCTAACATCTGAACTCATCTCGTCTGCCCCACAGTCATAAATCAAACCTCCTAGGCACGTCGCTCCGATGTTGCATATGCAGACCGCGCAGATAGGCATCTAGCGACAGTCGCGCGTAACCTCTCGAAACATTTATATGTATCATACATAAAGGGATATGGCAACCGGCGATCCGGAATAGGAATGTCCAATTCGTCACATTTATGCATACTGATGGCTTTGACTCGCAGCCCGAGACGCTTTCGATTTGTTGCTAGCAGCACTAGATATTTTTTTCAAACTAAAAAGTTGCATTCCACCAGTGTGCGGAGCTCTATTTGAAAACATGTGTTTTGTGAATAACGATGACGTCACATCGTCGTATTTGACACGTTGCAGACAAGACGATTTTAGATATGAGAGCCGGCTTAAAAAAACATTCAACCGAAAAGAGTGGCTACGTATTCAAAAATCGCCAGGACCGGAGCGGCGGTTCCCGCCAAATGATCATTCAAGTTTAGTTTGTTGCAAAGTTAGAGATCATCCTAGGTACCTACTTAATATTAGTGACAAATTCAATGTTGACTATAAGCCCTTTAAAAATACCTACTTCTGATATTATTTTGTTAATAATAATAAACCTAACTATGTGCAGAGCTTCGAATATCGAGTTCAATGATTTCTTCACTTTTACTCTTAGGTTTTACTGAAAAATAAAAGTCCATGCAGGTGTCCCAAATCCAAAATCAAAAAAAAAAAAAAATGAAAGACTCCTGATCGTCTCAACACTGCATCCAGTTAGGTGGAATAATCAGTAGTTAGTTATTAAAATGTCTAAAGAAAAATATTTTTCTTCCTCATTGAATTATACAATAATATTATTACACTGTTTACATAATTATCACTCAGTCGTAACTTTAGAAATTATGTCTAGTAATATATTATTGACTGTTATATGAGCTGGGAAGTTTAATCTTCGGTCACGAAGTATCTAACTAAGTTCAATTTCAAGGACGTATCCACTAATTCAAGCCAAGCCCACAAAATACTATCTTAAATAAATTGAGGCAGACATTGTTGTGAACCATGTACATAAACAGAATGCGTGACAGAGAAACACTAGTTTCAGTAACTGCCTCTAATACATACGTACGACGCTTCTGCGCATTTTATAAGTTAGCACTCGTACGAATAATCAATAACTTTGCATACATACATCCCTACCTATGAAGGGCGTTCATTATACTATCTACATCCAGATGTGCACACAGAAAATGTTATGGGAAAGATTTCGTTTAAAAAAAATCCATAATGCCAATTTATTATTGTTTTTTTAACAGATCAATAGGTATAATGTATAAATCAAACAATCTCGTCTCAAGAATTCCTGAAAAATAAACCCCTCATTCTGGCCATCTTCTGATAGACTGTAGCCTTTGAGGCGGCCGTCTTGACATATTTGAAAAATACAACTTATCGTCAAGAATTACGCCAATGTGATGAAATTCAAGAATTCGGGAAATTGTTCTTTGGCAAAAATAACAAAAGCAACTTGCGGGACATGCGAGTCGAAAAAAAGAGAAAATTCAACTTGTTTAGAAGGCTGTTTGACAGTCATGATGTCCTGACGAAGACGAAAGAGGAGAATTATTCGAATAACCCAAATAATGTGTATTTTTTGTTCTTAGGGTGGGGAGGGGATGCGAATCTGAAATACCCTCTCTTGCCCATTGTATGCGCACCTGTCTACCTTAGTATGAAAGAAAATAATGACCACATTGATACAAGTCAGTATGTATTGGGATTGGAACTTAGATCTTGTGGTGCTGGTGATGCATGCACAGTTTCAGCTCAGTACATTTCAAACTAAAAACATACATTTCAGAACAAGAAGTATAATTCGGGTGGAGGTCCATTAAATATAACCCTCACACTAAGTGACCCGTGGAAGCTAATCCGAAGAAATGTACATATAAGAAATATAAAGGTTAAATTTTATCATACAGACGAGGCTTTTTTGAATAACTGAATCTTGATGGTATGGCTTAGAACTTAAGAATATAATTTGTTTTAAATAAATCTATTCATAAATATTGGACATATCCAAGGTAATTGCGAAATGTAAATAATATTATGTCCTCGTAAAAGCATATAAACAATTTCAGAAAAGTACCTACATATTAAGCGCCCATGATACCAGGATCATTTTAAACAGCTTTGACAGGACCCAGTATTATTTATACATTATTCTGAACTGGAAATGAAGCATGAATGTATTATGGACATTTTGATCTAATTTGCTATATGTATGTAGTGGAAGTACAAGACTCCATCCACCCCTAAAAGTATAACATGGAAAAATCTATCGACAAAAATCCAACAAATGTCCTGGATAAGGAAAGATTTTTGCTCAAGAAGTTAATGTCACAAACAACCATTATAACATTAGACAATCGCATTGTAGAACTATTGTCAAGGAGAAAAGTCATTGGAAGCTCTCATAAAGTGTTGTGCTCTTTTACAACAACGCGCCGGTAAACATTGATAAAGGCAAAAACTGGCATCCGAGGATGTAGATTTCAACAGGTAATCTACCCACTCTACAGTTTAATCATGACTACCTAGAATAATCATTATTTGTTCTTACCTAGAAATAAAAATGTTAAAAACAGCTATTTCAAGCGATAAAGAAGTCAAGGAGGCGACAAAGGGCTAGTTTTTGGAGCGTTTGTCAAATAGTTAACGTCTAGTCAACTCAGGCACTTTTATTTAAAGTTTGCCCAATCACCCCTGTGGACGTTAAGAGGTCGTTTTCCGCATATAAACAAAATACTGACAGATACCTATGCGGAAAAATTTAATGCCAGAGAATATTGAAAAAAAAATTGTAGGTAATATTTTTTTCGGGCAAAAACAGAAAACAGTTTTTAGGAATAGTTAAGTGTGTCGTTTTTGTTTTTTAAGTTATGTTTGGTTTATATTGCATTTATTATTCAATTATTTGTACTTGTGGAAAGGCTATTTTGAAAATTGTAATTGATTAACTTTATATTCATTGTGTGTGTTTTTTTCTTCTGCTATCGTATTATGATGAAAAATTATTAACTACTTGTCCGATTTTTTGTCAGTAATATTGGTTAAAGTGGGTATTTACAATTTTTCCCACAAAAAATGTCAATTTTTAACTGCATATTTCTTCGGTTTTAGTGCATATTTTATTGATTTTAAGTGCATACGTGCATGCATATGATCATGTTTTTTGTTGCATATAAATCCGCCCCCTAGTCATAATATGGGCCTCCACAGCGTGGAGGTTTGTATTAACAGATTTAATTTTTACGAGAAATGGATGTCAGCCACTTGCTCAACATATTAGGTCCATACTATGACTCATACACAAATTGAAAAACAATATGTGTACTTGCCAGACCCAGGATTTGAGCCTAGGACCCACCACGCTATAATGCCACGCGGCTCAAAAAAAATATATCTATACTATAATTAATTGAAGAATATATTTGGATGTTTGTATGTTTGTTTGTACCGTCCTTCAGTTTTTCTTTGTACAAATCCACACGCTTTGTACAAATCGGGGTTTCGAATATCAGTTTTAACCCGTTGCACCCCTGGGACAGTTTTATAATAATAGATTGAATATGTACTACTTTTTAAGATATGTAAAGACCGTCCAACCTCTTTGGGTCGTATAGCACATATATGAAATTCATGTCTAAATAAAACAAGGTTTTTGTCGGTTTACTTACAGGAAGCCACCAGCCAACATATTTTGAAAACAGCCGATATATTGGATTATTTGTTAGATTAGGTTAGGTTAGATGTTCATTTATGAATTCATGAATTTTGCCAAAATCAGCTATCAAAATTGAATTAATGTTCATATTGAATCTAATAAAATTGGAGACCGAGTTGTATACGGTCATCTTTTTTCGATAAGAAAGCTCATGGCGAACTGTCTCACGGTGAAATGTTTTACGTACAATTTACATGTATCCAATTATTCTAAATAAAATAAATGCGAAATTACTATACACAACAAATGCATACCTCCAATAAATGAAATACCTAATACTTAATTATCAGTTTAATATACTAAGAGAAAAATGTTTTAACTTTCGGTACATTTATAGCACAGATAGAAGATAGTCTCCTCATCGTGTCTGAAAAGCATCTTTAGACATCGCGAAGAATCTCGTGTAAAATTATTGATTCTATACATTTAAAAATTAGGAATAAATATTATCCTATACCTACTCTGCACCAGCGCCCATCTCATAACAGTTCTTCTGCAGCTCGCTGCCATGGCTCACTGCTCTCCTGTCAATTTAAATATGTGCCGTGACAAAGCTATATTTCTGAAATCAACAAAACAGAGCTTTTAATATCTCATATCTAAGACCTAAGTACGATTTACAAAATAGCTTATTTGCGATAAAATTTATAAATTCTTATTGAAAGCCCAAAATAGGATTTTACGCATGAAAAACTTTAACTTTAAAAACTAAGTTTTAACGGAAATGCATACGTATCGCACGTCATAAGCATTACGATTTGTCACATCTAATATATAAAAATTAATATTTGTGTGTTTGTTTGTTCGTATTTAATGCGCAGCCATACCGTTCATCCGATTGCGATAAAACTTTGTAAACTTATTGCTTGCACTTGCGGAAAGAGTATAGGCTATACTAATATATAAAAATGAATGTCTGTCTGTCTGTATGTCTGTCTGTCTGTGTGTCTGTCCCGTATGCGTTCCTATACCATTCATCCGATTGCAATGAAATTTTGGTAAGTGGTTGCATGCACACCCATGAAGGTTTCTGAATTAGAAAAATCATCATTTTTTCTTCTTCTTCATTATATTTTCTTTTATTCGTATGGTTCCTATACCATTCATCCGATTGCAATGAAATTTTGGTAAGTGGTTGTATGCACACCCATGAAGGTTTCTGAATTAAAAAAATCATCATCTTCTTCTTCTTCTTCTTCTTCATTCTATCTTCTTTTATTCGTATGGTCCCTATACCATTCATCCGATTGCAATGAAACCTTCGTCAGTTGTTGTGGTAACACCCGCAATGGTTTTTGAATTAGTACAACCATCTTCTTCTTCTTCTTCTTCTATTCTATATTCTTCTATTTGTATGCGTTCCTATTCCATTCATCCGATTGCAATAAAATTTTGGTAAGTGGTTGCATGCACACCCATGAAGGTTTCTGAATTAGAAAAATCATCATTTTCTTCTTCTTCTTCATTATATTTTCTTTTATTCGTATGGTTCCTATACCATTCATCCGATTGCAATGAATTTTTGGTAAGTGGTTGTATGCACACCCATGAAGGTTTCTGAATTAGAAAAATCATCATCTTCTTCTTCTTCTTCATTCTATCTTCTTTTATTCGTATGGTCCCTATACCATTCATCCGATTGCAATGAAACCTTCGTCAGTTGTTGTGGTAACACCCGCAATGGTTTTTGAATTAGTACAACCATCTTCTTCTTCTTCTTCTTCTATTATATATTCTTCTATTTGTATGCGTTCCTATTCCATTCATCCGATTGCAATAAAATTTTGGTAAGTGGTTGCATGCACACCCATGAAGGTTTCTAAATTAGAAAAATCATCATTTTCTTCTTCTTCTTCATTATATTTTCTTTTATTCGTATGGTTCCTATACCATTCATCCGATTGCAATGAATTTTTGGTAAGTGGTTGTATGCACACCCATGAAGGTTTCTGAACTAGAAAAATCATCATCTTCTTCTTCTTCTTCATTCTATCTTCTTTTATTCGTATGGTCCCTATACCATTCATCCGATTGCGATGAAACCTTCGTCAGTTGTTGTGGTAACACTCGCAATGGTTTTTGAATTAGTACAACTATCTTCTTCTTATTCTTTTTCTTCTATTCGTATGCGTTTCTATTCCATTCATCCGATTGCAATACAATTTTCATGAGTAATTGTGCCAACACCCGCGAAGGTTTCTGAATTAGTACAACCATCTTCTTCTTCTATTCTATCTTCTATTCGTATGCGTTCATATACCATTCATCCGATTGGAATGAAATTTTGATCAAGTGTTGTGCTCACGCCGCAAATGTTTCTGAATTGTTACAACTATTTTCTTTTTCTTCTATTCTATCTTCTTCCATTTGTATGCATTCTTATACCATTCATCCTATTGCGATGAAATTTTGACCAGTTGTTGTGAGCACGCCCGCGAAGAGTTCTGAATTAGTACAACCATCTTCTTCTTCTTCTATTCGTATGCGTTCCTATACCATTCATCCGATTGCAATGAAACTTTGGTGAGTTGTCATGCGCATGCCCACGAAGATTTCTGAATTAGAAAAGCATCTTCTTCTACTATTCGTATGCGGTCCTATACCATTCATCCGATTGCGATGAAACTTTTGTCAGTTGTGTGCGCACACCTACGAAGGTTTCTAAATTATTATTATATAACATACAAAGTTTGTTGTTTGTTTGTTCCATCCAATTTTGATTTTTTTTTTACTACATATTAATAACATTAATAACGTTTTCATATTTTGGATTCGATTTTAATTTAGTGTTCTTATGTTTGACCTTTACTCCTATTAGAATTATTTTCATATTGCCATATTGTGTTACACAGATATTTTAATATTAAAAAAATAATTACCTCTTATTATTTTTCAAATATCTAAGATAAATATAACCACGAAGCGACCCTGTGCGAAGCCGGGTACTTCAGCTAGTGATTTATAAAAGATCTAACCAGTAAGTAACTTAGAAATCGATACGATAATACAATTAGTTTTTTCATGAAAATGAATGTTGTGATCGACTCTGTCGAATATTTTCAAGAAGTCATAAATGGAATAATCAACTTGAACGAACTCTATCATGTTGGGCGTAGTATTACGTAATTCCCGGATATTTTTCAATGTCACTATATTAACAATTATTCTTTATAATTTCACTAAACACTCAACTCTATCATTCAACCATGTATGTTCAAGTCAGTGGCCTCTCGTGTGAGTAGACAGGTCATGCGTTTCCTAGTTTGCTTGGTGACATCAAATTATGGCGAATATTACAAATTATGTCTTTGATGGCAGATTGCGTAGACGTAAAAATTCTTAGATATCCCATTTACCTTTCTGTGCCTTACATTACATTGAAGTTAAAGTCCCTCCACCAAACCCGCCCCGTACCACCCTCGGTCTTAATCGAGAGTATCACGGGACCCATCAATTGGTGATGTGAAGCATCTAAGAATTGGCCTGGGAGTGTCCTGGGAGAAGATGCCCAAGACTTAGATTGCTACGCTCAAAGTGAGCTCTGACTGAGTTTACTGAGTTTACTCTAATGCAAAGTGCCAGGGAGAGAAAAAGCACATGGAAATTACTAAAAAGAAAATGAACCTACTTGTTTATTAAATTAAAGAACGAAGCTAATCATACAGGCAGCAAAATTTATGTGAAGAGATCTTCACGCCCGTAGTAAGACGCCGCAAATTTTTTGAAAGCAAGATAATTGGCCTTAGTAGCAACCAGGTCGGACGGGCCGATGGGTCCAACAGCTGGTTGGACCGACCTGAGCATTTCCTCCCGTTCGGAGCACATACTCAGACACTCCCATAGGATGTGGTTGGCATCCTGTATTTCCCCTCCGCATGGACATGTCGGACGGCTTACAAGTTCAAGCTCGAAGAGCTTGCCAGCGAATCCACCATGACCAGTCACAAATTGACTGGTGTAATGGTCTGGAGTCAGATATTTGGTTATCTCCATTCGCCACTGTATGTTTGGAAAAAACGTATATGTGTGCCGGCCCTTGGTCGATTCGTCCCACTTTCGCTGCCAGGTCGTAATGGCCGCGTTAAGCGACATGAGTCTAATTCTGCGCCTCAATAATGCTACTCCTTCGCCAGCTAGCCGAGAGGGAGGGACGAGGTGAAAATCACCAACGTCGGCCTCCTCGCCCTTGAGGAGCAATATTGAAGCGCCGCTGACCTGAATATGCAGGTCAAGTGGGAGAATGCCGGCCAGGACCGGGAGCGCGTCAGTTGAGGTAGTACGGTAGGCCTTGGTAATGGACAGAAGCGCGATGCGCTGTCCTCTTAAAAGAGAGATTCTAAGTTTGACACTTTTGGGAATGCGCGGGCACCAAGCACTGGCGGCATAAGCCGCGATTCCCATAAAAATGGCGCCGTAGGCGATCTTGAGCGCCCTTACTTTTAAGCCCCATCCTTCACCAGCCATGCGGCCGATCCTCTGGAAGGCCACCCCAGCCTTGTGGACTTGGGTTTCGGCATGGTGTAGGAAATTTAACATTGTGTCCATTTTGACGCCTAGATAGGTGACGATCTTCGACACTTTCACTCTCGTGTCACCGAATCGGACTGTGGGTAGTCTCGAACAGCTAAGTCGTCTCGGTCCTTTAAGGACAATGGCTTCTGTCTTGGAAGGTGCGAATGATAGTCTAGTTAATCTACCCCAAGCCTCAATTGATGCTAAAGCTTCGCCAACGGTGCTCTCAATCTTCGCCCTGCTGTCGGCCTCGACCAGCAGCAGCGCATCATCTGCGTAGGCAATGACAGTACAGTCGGTTGGAAGCGGAATTCTAAGGAGATCGTCGAAGAGTACGTTCCAGAGAAGGGGCCCGAGGACTGAGCCCTGGGGACATCCCATGCTGGTGTTCCTCTTTATTGTGGTTGAACCAACTCGAAACTCGATCGATCTATTGGTGAAATAACTTTGAATTGACGCGAACAAATTTCCTGGTAGTCTCTTCAGCCGGAGCTTTCGAAGTATAAGAGGCCAAGACGCACTATCAAACGCACCTGCAATGTCCAGGAAAACTCCTAGGACGTATTTACGGCGAGAATTTTCAGCAATGGCAATCACGTTCCTTATGGCGTCGACTGTTGATTTGCCTCTTCTGAATCCAAATTGCTTATCGGAAAGCGGCGAGTGTGTCTCCAGGTGAGTGTGTCTCCAGGTGAGTGTGTCTCCAGGTGCTTACATTACAATTAATATTACTATGGCAGTATATGACAGGCCGCAGATTTTTAGTGACACACGTTGAATGTAGAGCGAAGCTCTTACTACAACCGCTGTAATACCGATAATTTGTAGCTTAACATTTCATAATTATTCAAACAGATGACACTGTGTTTATTTTTTTATATTATGCAAATCAATCGACAGTGGCTAGTAATTTGAGTTTAAAGTCGGATAAGATAAATTTGTATGTGCGGCCTATCGATCACGGCCTCATAGAGTGAGAAAACTCGCTGGAGGCGTAGAACTGGTTAATGGATGATTACAATTACACATATTATTTTAAAGATTTTTTTTGGAGGTACCTTTATTATTAATTTTAGTTGACCTACTTAAATTCTATTCGTGTTTTAACCCTACACTGCATAGTGATGCCATTTGGCATCATGATATTTTAATGCAAATATTACTACCCCATCTACGAATTCGTTTTTGAAATGTTTTACTATGTTTCATTAGTAAATATACTAAGTAATTAGTAGTACAGTTAATTAGCAGATGTCTCCAAATCAGTGGCGCACCCAGGATTTAATATTGGGGGGGCCCAAGGAAGAGAATGTAAATTAGTCTCATAGGCTCTTTTTCTTCTCCTCGTTTATCGGTCTTTTGTCTATTACCTACACCATGGTCCCCACATCCTGAAACGGGCCCTCAGACTAGGATTGGCGGCCCCCCTACCTACCGCTAAGATTAAAGGCAGTGTGAAACACTACATTAACGTTTTTCAAATTGTGTTTTAGTTCAAATTAAGGGTACTTATACAGTGAATTATTGGCGATTTTTAATACATCTACTTTAATAATGAAGCTGTCGAGTATCGACACATAATAGTCAAAAAATATATTGCACAATTATATAAGTAATTGAAAATGTTCATGACCGTGAAGTATAATGGAGCTAATTTATGGTGTGTGTTTATCTCACTTATCTCGTCAACCCGACACGCCGGGCCCCCCACAGCCCCGGCCCCCAGGCTAGAGGCTTGTCAGCCCTCCCCAGCCATGACCTACACCACTCCGGAATTCGGGTAAACACCGAGAATTTTTTGACAGTTCCATTAAGGATTGGGTTTTTAAAAAACCTGAGATTAGTGTTGTGTTAGAAATTAAAATCTAAGAAATTTTTCTAAAAGGGGTGCTGGAGAATTACAAATCATTTTTTGCCGTGTTTTTAGGCCCCAAGGTATAGTTTATTGGCTTTAAATTTCAATGTTTAAAATCATTCTGATAATTTTCATGTTTGGGGGGTGCCAGGGCCCCTTGGCCCACCCCCTGGGTGCGCCACTGCTCCAAATTAATACAAAACTTCAAATAAACTCTGACGGAAGTGAAAACGGTTGAACCTGTTTCAAATATGCTTTTTAGTCAAAGAGAGTCCATTCAAGAACATAAAAAAAATAGTTCTTGATACATTCAGGTATGTACTTTATGATTCTATTATCATTTTAATGCTGAATATCAAATACATAGAAATAATTCGAAAAATGTTTGTGATGCCATTTGGCATCATCATGCATTGATATACTGCTTTTTGCGTGTACTTCAGTAATGATTTGGTTCTCAATTTCTAATTTCTTTACCAGAATGAATTTCAGAAAACGAGCATTGAATGACAAGGAGAAGATAAAATAAAAACTGTTTTAAAATTTTTCATATCTTTAAAAAAAATGTACTTCACCTTATTGCATGGAGATGCCATTTGGCATCATATTGTTTATTTGAATAAAAAAATAGAAAAAGTTAATATTTTTTAAAATATTTTTCCCATTCACAACACATATATTTTTTTCGTTATAAAAGAAAATGTCATGCAGTGTAGGATAAAAATCATGAAAGTTATTTGCCAAATATTGAATTAATATTCTGTTTTAGATAAATGTATGTTAAAGATCTACCATCGTAAGTTGGCAGCCGGTCGAATTTGAAACTAAAATTGTCTATCGAGGATAAATTTGTTACAAATGCCATTTAATTTTACAACATGTTTCTCGAATTATGGATTGCATAATATTTGTACAGAAATCAACTACCAATAAAAAATTATAAATTACCATTTTTTTGTTAGTTATGGTAATATTCTCAATGTCATACTAGCGCCCTCGCTGAAATGCCAATTTATGATGGTAGATCTATAGTACCTATTTAGTTTACAGGAAATACGATTAAAAATAAATAAATTCAAATAAACTGTATAGTAGGTACATATATCAGTGGCGAGGGGTGGAGGTAGGTTGTTAATTCATAATAAATAGTGCACATTAAACTTTAACAGTAATACTTATTTGTTTTCATTGACATAAGAATAGATAATTTGCAGATAGTGCTAGTTAGTTTTTAAATTCAATTAAACTCTACCTAACCAACCCATACTTATATAAAGTATGCTATGTATGACAAAACACAGCATAGTGCACTTTTTCAGTCCAACTATAATAAAATTGAAGTAGGGAGTAAAATGATATTGACGCGCGTGTTTGAACATGTACCGTTTAAAAAAAAATAAAAAAAAACTCGGCTAGGTACATGTTCAAACATGCGCGTTAACATAATTTTACTCCATACTTAAATTATAGTTTGTCAATTTATGGCTACGGCCGTATGTTGTAGAATAACCACTAGGGAATGACAAAAGAAATGGCGTATTTCAAAAAAACACTACCTTATTCTTAGGTTAATAATTATTATAAAGCAATCATTATTCATAAGATGTTTATCACACTTGAATGGTCAAATACATAGCTTATAATAAGTATCTTTAGAATCATCTTCAAATGTGTTAATCTTGCCGATTTTTTGAATAATAAAATGCCTAATTCTTGTCAAATTTGGGATCACAGAGATTATCAATATAATTTTTTATCGTGAATATTTTACAAAAATTATCTCGTAATAAATTATACTAATGGTTTCATAAATGCGTTTAAAAATTAATAAACGTAAAAAATCTTAACACCACTGCACAGTTATGTACCGAAATATGACTATATTCTAAAACATTAGAGCGAGAGGTTTAAAAGAATACTATTTTATGTAACAAAACTACTTTATGCAGTCATCAAATGTTTAAAATAACTATAAAGGATTATAATATTAACAACATTACAATATTATATAAATAGATTATCTACAACGTTTAAGGAGTGTCCAGGATCATGGTTTGAAAATACAATAAAAACTCAATTTTGACCTTCGACGAGCATGTCCCCCCTAATGTGTTCAAAATGATTGGGTGACTAGGTACAACGAAATAATGACCTAACCTAAATAGACTTCACAAAAGATAATGTTTCATTTTTCTCCTGGCTGTTCTGTTTTGTCCGGTTACCAACATAATATACATAACGCATCAACTCAGACAATATGTGAAGGCCATAAGCACAACAGGTTTGAGGGGCCCGTAAATAATAATTATACATATGCTATAAACCACCAATAAATGTCAAAAACACTGCAATAGCGAAATTACCAAGATTTTCCACCCTCTGTTGAATTGTTTTGTGTTTCGATTGATTGTTTTACGTTTAGAATGTGAAAAATAAGTGTGATATTATTAAGTGATTCATACTTTCTGATAAATCGAGCACTGTATCTGCTTTAGATACAACCGCCACTGAGTATGATTATGCATAGTACCCTAAGCTGTAATTATAAAATGGCATGCCTGCGATTCAAAAATCAATTCAAAGAAATGGGGTACCTAATCGGTAAGTGTGGAATACACCACGGGGGTGTTAATTTATAGACAAACTTTTTTTTTCATCCCTATAACAAGCAAATAATATAGAAATAGGTATTCTTTAATTTTTTGAACTTTATTCTCTTATTACCAGCTATTTATAACTTCATATGTTTATTATGTTAAATTAATAATATATATATTTGAAGGTGATCCCTCAGTTTAATAACTGTCAATAGAAGTTGTTCTCAGAATAACAATAATACATTGTTGTATAAAGTGCAGAACAATCAGAATTAACGCATTTTATTCTTTGACCACATCCGTTTCTAACAATCTGTTCTCGAAACAGAGTATATGTACGGTTGCTGTGTGTCTCGGTTAGTTGGTAGTTAGGTTAGTTAGCACCATCAAAATACATGCATTGACTAGAACTAGACGGTAAGTATTTGATTTTAATCAAGTACAGTAAGCCTCAAATATTTCGCATTGAGTTCAATGCTACTCCAACCATTATCAGTCGGATAGCGAGCTCTATTTGAAAAGTCCCATCTTCCGTGATATTCACCGAAGTGAACTATGAAGTCGCTATCTCGTCTGACTCAATCGATAAACTCAAACCATTATGTAGCAGTGTCATCATTTTTGATACAGCATTCACAATTCTCAGAGAGAAAATAGTAATTTAACTACGCGGAATAAAAAGGTTACGCATCCCTGACCGAATTTAATGAAACGTGAATATAATTGGGAGAGATATTAATTATTCTGACGTCTTATATTTCAAATTCGTCAACATCGAATATCGTTAAATCACTGATCTGAGTATAATATTTAGTAGGAAAGAAGCAGTGATCTCAATAATTCGTCTTATTGTTTGTGTCACCTGGAACATCTTTAGAAGATCTTTCAGCAGCATACATAAACAAAACTGAATCAAACAAATCAAACCGGACGATCCAAAACCGTCAGAAACCTATTGATATTACAGATTTTTGCGGGAACGCGATTCCGACAACTAATTAGTGCTACAAGTACACATATTGTTTTTCAATTTGTGTGTGTCACGGTATGGACCTAATAGGTTGAGCAAGTGGCTGACATCCATTTTGAGTAAAAACAAAATCTGTCAATACAAACCTCCACTCGGGATCAGGATCAGACATGGAAAAATAAATATTTGTCGAAATTTATTAAGAGCGTACCTAAGTGAAACGGCAAATAATTTTCAACTATAGGTGCGACGAAATTTTGGACTGGCTGCCAATCGGAGACCGAAAGTCTAGCTGTGAACACGTCAATTTGTTTTGTGATGGCGTCGGGGGAATTAATTCTTAAATCGTGTAAAGATGACTAAAAACGTTACCCATTCATTTACTTGAAAAAGAAAACATGTGAATGAATATATTATTATTATTACAAATAGAATAATAAACATAACACTAAATGGACGCATATTGAATTTTTATGACAAATTATGTTTTGTTCTGCGCTCGTCGTTTGCACGTTTTTTGCATCGCGCAGTTACAATCGTTTTAGACCGTGCCCCAGCTGGAGTATAGCCTTAAGTGGTTTGGGTAACCGGAAGACTATAAGAATACTGAACTGTTTATCATCTGTCATCGACACACTTGTCCAGCGCCGATACGTCACTGTCATGGGGGCACTCGAGTAAGCTGGCAAGCGGCCATTTTTTCTATAAAGCAATCTTGTTTGTGATTTATTATCAGATTTAGGTGACAAATGTTTATTTGGCCATAATCATTTTTGAACTTGACACCGATTACGACTCTATTTGTGTATGTTTGACTGACATTTATTACGATTTATTGAGAGCCAACGTTAATACCTTAAAAATAAAACATAATTTTTACTTATTTAATAAAAGGGAATTAAGGCGAATTCTTTGCCTCAATTTACGATCAAATGTGACTTCAACGCCATCTAAAGGCATCTACAGGCATCTACCATGAATTTCTAAAAATGTGTTACTAAAAACTTTCGTCGATCGCAACCAGATGGCAATAAAATATAAAATAAAATATTGTGTGTCGCCACATATTAAAAATCATAAGCTTGATAAAAATGCATTTAAATTTATTATATATTTACTTACCTATGTAAAAATATTTACAATTCATATTTTCCCCATAAAATATTTACAATTCTAACATGTCTTATTTGATTTGATTTAAAGTGTTTATGATTTTTACATTTTGTTTACCGTAGTTTTTTTTACAGTGGCAATACAAGGGTATCCTGTCCAGTCAATGAACCAGATTTTTTTACGTTGTCAATACGAATTAATATAAATATTTTTCTACAGTAAAATTCATATAAAGTAGTAAATGAACATTTAAGTACAAATGTTTATAAGATTGAGTTTAATCTTGTACAATTGACAATTACATCGAATTTCTACTAGAGGTGGAATAAAAGAATGATATGAAATGAATAGCAAAACAAATGCCATTCGAATTATTATTAAACAAAATAAGGAATATACAGTTGTACTTGGTTATTACTAGGAAGGTTGGACCGGCTGAATGTGCTCGTTATAAGCGGTACTCGTTATATCAGAGAATAGGTATTTTTATTGTCGGCGAAAACAACAATTAGACACTTAACTAGTGTCATAAACGTAATCTGTCCCCGGCGGCATCCTGTCTGATCGGATTTTATTGCTTAGGGTCGAAATGTCTTTAAACGATCAACACATTACCAGTATTTTAGCTCGGTATATCCGATAAGTATCTCGTTATAACAGTGAATAAAAATGTACGGAGAAAATCATATACCAAATGTCAACGACTGTTTCCTCATTACATCCGAGATCTCGCTATGTCCGAAATTGTAATAACCGAGTTCGACTGTAGTTATAATTATGACAATGTCGATATTATATAGACATCCCAATTCATTTCGTTTCAACCATGTCCGATCCTAATGGGTTCATATGGGCCTCCACAGAGTGGACGGTTTGTATTAACTAACTAACTATATCTGAGATAAGAATAAAGTAAGACACGCAACGAATTGAATAAAAAAGAAGTTGGAGGTAAGAAAAAACGTAAATAAACATGCGAACAAATCTTGATAAGCAAACCCAAGGACAATATAAGTGACAAATTAAAAAAAAAATTGTAAAACGTAAGAAAAAAATTTAGAATTTGAAGTAAGTGCACCACTGATTACATAATATTCTAAGAAAAAGACAGAACGTTATTTCTTTGAAAAAATCTAATGTCGATTTTAAAGAACAGTGCAAGATAAAATAAAAGATAGTTTTATTTATTTTACCTATAAATGTGTAAGTGAAATGGATTTGGAGACATAAAAAGAAACCTTATTGGCCCAGTGGTTTCTAGGTGTGGACTTTTGTAATTCCCTGAAGATCTCGAATAAATAATTAAAAATTATCAACACCTATACCATATTCTTAGGCATCTACTATGATTGAAAAGTAGATCTTAATTTTTTGTATTTATGATTGCTTCATAAAAAAACAATATTTACGACTTTATGATGTAGCAGATAAATGAGCAACTAAATAGTGATCCAAATATTATAAAAAGTTCAACTATCAAAGCATCACGGCATAAAATTAGTAATACCACGGTTATACACAATTTATTGTACCTACCTATTGTTATAATTTTCTTAGTTCATTTAATCGTTTTTAATTTATTTTCAAATTCACCTCTTATGTGTTCATTCACTGAATTGTTTACCTTATATTTTATGGAGACTAATAATAACTTCTATTTTCTACATACTAAATTATCAACCTCCACTTTTTGACAGGACGGCATACAGTTATATAGGCACGTAGATAATAATTTTAAGGCCGTAGACAGGAATGAACGTTTGATGGCCCAAATATAATACAATAGTATGTATGTAATTAAAGTTAGGGTACAGGTCGGTTATCCTGGATACAGCGGCAAAGACATTTTGAAAATAGCCTATATACTGGATTATTTGTTAGGATTACCTAATCTAACTTAAACTAACCCAAACTAACAAATAATCCAGTATATCGGCTATTTTCAAAATGTGTTTGCCGCTGTATCCAGGATAAACATATAGAACAAAAGTTAGTGAAGTGGAAGTTTGTCGAGGCTGTTTTGATCGGGTTAATTTGTCTTTGAATAATATTGTGACTAGAAATTTTAACAATTCTTATTATTTTTAACATTGTATATTGTTCATAATTTTCGCGACTACCACGTGAATAGACGATTTTTTTTTTACTTATAACATTTTAAACACTTAACATAAATATGGATAAATTGTACAGTTACTAGACAAAGATTAAATTTGATGTGTGTCAGAAGTATCTTAGGCATTTTCGCTCGTATGCTTTCTTTATATTATTATGAAACTATATTTATTTTAAAATCGCTTTATAAAAGGTAGGTACGTCAAAACAGTAATAAATATCTGAAATAATTACACAACACTATTTCAGAAAGTGGAGGTTGATATATGTAGTCCATTGACATATGCTCCAATATCGCAAACAAAAATTATTGACAGCAGAATTAACACAGTTTTTGTCTTCGTACCTGGCGAACCTTTATTTTCAATGTATGTGTGTGTGTATGTATTTTTTAATCTATGCAAGTGCTGTTTCAAAAATAGTTCGATTTATTTCCGCGTTAGCAGCATATGTCGATAAAGTCTTGTCAAATATTCATTTTATTTACAATCGATTCGTTAATATACAAAAATACAAGATTAAATTTAAATAACTAGCCTAAAAATTATTAAATAATATTTTTAATAGAAACGCTAAACATATTTTGCGATAAATTACGTCTGAACCGAGATGTTTCGATTTTAATTGCATGCTTTCTAACCTCCAAATCGATGTTTTTTAAATTTGAAAAAAAAGATATAAGGATATAATAAATTCCAATTAACGTTTAGCGTTTCCCTAGGTAATAGATTTACGTACATTTTTATCGTAATTTTGATAATAAATCTTATGTCATTCATTCTTACCACCCGATAGAAATGTACCGAATTTGACACGTATTTTTGGTATATAGAACTCCACGATACATCTTAATTTTTTATTTTATTTTTCTCATTACTTTTGAATATATATTTACCGATTAATAAACTTTTCTAGCTATTTTTCGATAACAACTTTACCTAGAGACATCACCTTAACTCAAAACAGCCAAAAACATAGTTCCAACTGTTTGCGTAGGAGACATCCATTAAATAAAACCATCATATTTTAATGTTTCAATTATTTTATTTTTCAACGAAGATTAAATATTACAATACAAAAAATCAACATTCATTGTGATGTAAATCATTTATCAATAATATTATTATGTAGTAGGTACCTAAATAATAAATGATAATGCATTTTATATTTTATTGAACAATGGCAATATTTTTTCATTTAAAATTAATAGATAATATATAATATATATATATATATATTTGCAATAATACAGTATTGTTTGCATTGGAAAAAAATATAATTTAGTATTCACTTGTAGGTAGTGTTTTAGCTAACAAAAATAATAAATAATATGCGGTAAATTTCCATAACTAGCAATTTCATGGAAAAAAAACATTTTAGACTAGAAAACACTACTTTCTCAGTTTTGAGAATAATAATATCATATTAACTAGTAAATTAGTAGCATTCCAAAATAAGATCCTAATAAAAGTATATACCAAAATATTATGAGATTGTGTTTTACGTAGTATATTTTATTTTAATATTAATACTAAAGGTACTTGATGGAATTCGAATTTAAATTCTAATGGATTTAAGTTTTGTACTATTCCATTTGACAGTGTCAGTGTCAGTGTGTATTTACCTTTTGGTGAGTTCACATAGTGTCTAAAGATGCCAAAAGGCGTAAAGTAAACCATGTCACAAAAAACTACTCAAATGGAATCCATTAGAATTTATTTTATTTTAGTTTAAATCGTATGGGGAAAGACTATTTGTTTAGTTACACTATTTTCCACAAGCGTAGCATTTTTCAGCAAATAGAATACACGCTGTACGTTTGTTTAATACCTTCCGCTCACAGAGATAGGTACTCAAAAAGTGATTGAACTGATACATGTTTACTCTTTAATAATTGAAATCATATTCTGACGTGGTTTTTCTTCACTTCTGCCACAAATTTTATATTTAAAAATTGTTCACTCACTTTTCAATGTGTTGTTTTTATATTTCAGTACAGTGTTGTCATATCTAATAATATTTTGGTGAGAGAAAAAGGAAATCTGATTTTTCATCGATTCTACTAATATTCACATTCATATAACATGTTGAAATACATTATAGATGCCGTGAGAGCTGCTGGATATTTTTGATAGAAAAATTAGGCGGTTTATTAGATTTAGATTCGGCTTAGATAGATTTCGCATTTAGATGAACAACTTTTCGGGAACAGAATTTTTCTTTAAACGAGAGTTATCATATTAATAAATTGCGGTGCGGCTTTATCGGCAGATATCCGACTGCGAGATGAAACGATTGCTAAAATGTTTTTATGGCACTCTTTTATAATTATTTATTTACTTAATTTAATTGTAATGTTTCGTCAAAAACACATGTGTGAGTTTTATATTTCAGCAGCAAGAATAAACAGGCTGATGTGTTTTTCAGCACCCGCTAAAGCAGTTGTAAACAGAAATCATATCAGAATATAATATGAGCATTTGGAAAATACATACACAGTCGTAATTATTGTTTGTTAGAAATGGAAATAAGAAATACGACGGCGGGCATATAAAGAAAAGAGACGCTGACGATAAAATAAAACATTTAATATTCTAAATAAGTATTTGTTTATATGCTATTTACAATACAATATTAATTTTAAGAGAGAGCTATAAATGAAGATTCTTTATTGATAAATACTTGTAGGAGTGATGTAGTGTAGTCGGTTTAGTACTTTTGTACTTTTTTCGACACAATAATAAAATTATGGACAATTTAAAAGCACTCTTTCTGATATGATATAATATATTATAAGATACCCTTACGGTAAATATTTATTAGGAGATATTTTTTAGGAGCATAAGCACAGAAGTACACAAAAAATTGACATAGAAAAAAATATTATTTCTCTAGTGATTATTTTCATCGGGTTCACTAGAATTTTCTTTTCTAGCAAAGGTACGTGAAGATAGAAGATAGGAGATACATAAATCATCAAATTCATAACTTTTCTATAGTACACACAGCATAATAGATATTTTCTATTTTTTTTTGTTTCTAGAAAAAAAATAAGGTGAAGCAGCAGTTTAGTAATTAATATCCAACAATTAATATACAAAGTCTTATTCATAGGAGAAGATATTATGATATGTCAATTTCCAAAAACTGATCCAGTGCACCTAAGGATAAAATCTAACAAAAAATACATTATAAATGTAATAAAATATATTATGTAATTTGACACAGTATGTCTCAATCTATAACTTCCAATTCCTGTCAAAAACGATTTTTGTTTTAAACTTAATGACTCAAAGAAAGCAATAAATAAAAATATATAAACCTTAATAAACATATTTTTTGCTTATTTACTGTAATTAAAATATTGTCAGCTAATAAAAATTAAATTTTTATTTGAAAAAAAAATATTTTGGGAAAAAAACCTAGGTAACGTTAAAACCAATCATTTACTTTAATTTCTTTTATTGCGTTAACTGTCAATTCATGTGCGGAACTGCATTGTATTATTGATTAATTTAATAAAACGCAAAATTTTTTAGTACTTATTCCACTTTTAATAAATAAAAATATCCCTCTCATGCGGACGTAACCGGTCCAGATTTATTTCCCAAGTACTTCCTTTTCCCTCCACCACCCGCCACGTCTCCACACTTGTTATTCAGGCGTATACCATGGCGTAACGAACGATAGGCGCTGTTCAAATTTGTGCCTAAAGTGTCCCAGGAGTACTTCCCAAGACCTTGGTTGGCGTGCACTGGAGTGTGCGTGATCCCTACTTCCATATAATGTATTACGGTCAATTCTCGATTTCCTAAGTACTAAAAAAAATTGCATTTTATTAAATTAATCAATAATACCGATAATTTAAGGTCAGAACTCGGAAATATGGAAATTTTGAATTGCATACATACCTATATAGGTGTCTATAATATTATATTGAACATTAAAATTGGAACCCTAAAATATTATTATGTACATACGTTCGTCAGTCGCAATTTTTTATATTTGTCGACTGACTTTAAATATTGTTTTCTAATAATTAAAATGTGTTTTTATTTATTATAACAGGAACAGGAAAAGACACATACAAAAGGATAAGGGAATATTTGCAGGAGCAAGAATGTGCGACTTTATATTGTTGGACAAACAGATGAAATGATATATCGCTGGACCAATTCTGTCATTCAGCGGTAGCCGGGAGGTACAAAACGGCCAAAGAGGCGTCCGGGTCCGATGCTGTCACAAAATAACACCGACTATAGAAAAGTTTAGAAACGGACGATTCATTTAAAAAAAAAGGTATTCAACAATAAATCGGATGGGGTTACAGTGAAATAATAACGTATGGGAAGCGCTGCGACCACCGTAATATAATTCGCCTAGTATCTGACCGGCTGCCAGTAGCCCGTGTGCTCATCCCGCCGGTAGTAGTGCGGCCGGTTGTCTCTGAACACCGTGACGGCGGGGAACTGGTTGTCTTGGATATATTTTAGAGTGGCGCGAGTCTGAAAATAGATCATATTTTATCATAATACACAAAATGATTACATAACATCTTTATACTACAATTATGCGAGGGTCACGCACCGCGGAATCATTGAAGCATTCCGAATTATGTATGTTCAATAATGAATGCCACATTTTAAAATATCGAGTAATATTCATATAAATTTAATAATAACATCATTTAATTAAAAATTATTAACAAGTGATTTGTATGTTAAAAGTGTTAAAACTAAAAGTCATCTAGGAATCAATACCTATTGTAAATTATCTCGATTCAAAATTGGAATATGAGACCTTGGACACATAGTTAGAAAATTTTAAAACGATCAGTGTTGCACCAGTTAGGTACTTAAATTGACTTTTGCATTGCTCAGTGCGAACAATTTTTCTATTCGGTTTGTTTCTGAGATTGTCTAAATTATGTAAGATAACATTCAGAATGTCAATAAATTAAGTATTGCGCCGACTACAAAATGTAATGAAGAATAATTATGAAATCGAAGAGTGTGGAAATTTTAATTTATGAAAACGTCTCAAAAACACTATCTGCAATTATCGATGCGGTCTGTCCCTTAATAAGCAGTTATAACTATAATTGACCATATTACAAATTTTAAATGCTAAATATATTATGTAGTACTTAATTAATTACACCATACCATCCGTTTGTAACAAACTCAATTTTCTAGGTTTATTTATCTCTTCAATACGTTTAATAAATTATGGAATTTAATGTTTGAGTGAATCGACAATTATATGCTGGCATGTTGGCAGTTTTTAAGTTTGCTATGAATGAATCTTCGATGCGAAATGAATTGCAGCTGATTTAATCATCAGTCTTAGTAGCAGTGACGAAGACCGCCCGTCATAGGTGAGTAAGCTGCGGTAGGTAACTGAAAAAAATTCTAGGACAGCCATATTTACAGAACTTAAATTGGAATTTTGTTCATCTTCATTATTTTACTGAAAATTTTTTTTGTTTATAACGTTTTATATTACATATTTCACGAAAACAAATGCGTTCGGCTGTGTGAATGACATCCTTTGAGAGTATCCCCATATGTCGGTTGAAAGAGAAGAGCTTCTAGAGTCAGTTTGTCTCTCAGTTGGAGAGATCGGCCATCGCGATTGAGTTTCCATGAGGAAAAATTTCTTAGCTTTCAAAAAGTTTTCGGCGTCTTCTCCTTGAGGGTGAACCGCGATGGATTAGATAAGAATCACGCACACTAGGCCTAATGTTCATTATGCCACAATACACACCCGCATAATGGTTGTGAATACTTAGGAGGTGATTGAAGGGAAAGCGTATCTTTTTCTGCTTCACTTTCATACATGTAGGCTCTGTCTTCTAGATAAGGTACTATTCGACGTCTTTCGTTAAAATAGTAAATTGTTGTAAATACTCACTTGCATCACAAAGTGAGGCGGTTCAACTTGAGGGGACGTAGACAGGTGTTGAAGGATGAAATCATCAGACTGCTCCAGCCAGAGATCCACTCCCCGGAGAGGGTCATAGTTGAATGGCCCAATGCGCAGCATGCCCAACGATGAGTCGTAGATGTCTAACACCTGCAATAGCATATAAAATAACATCGATGCGTCCGATGAGAACCCATGTGTATAGGACATACGTATGTGTTGTGTTAACTGGGAAGGAAGAAATGAAATTTATAGCGCGTGGGCCTTCGAATATTCACTCTTTCACTCATCTGGCGTCGCGTATAGTACCGTCTGGGTGACCCACTATCACGCGCTCCCTATATAAGGCGATGCTTGGCCTTCAGTTATCAATTAATTAGAATTGAGTCGAGCTTGGCTTCGTCAAGAGATCTAATTCACCTAGAGTAGTCTTGCTTGCACTCTGAAAACGGATACATGGTTAGCCATAAGCCCTATCAGAGTCAAGTGAGCTATTCGAATGAACTAGGTACACGGTCTGACTATACCGTAGTTTCAGTATAAATTACCCCGCTAACTTATTATACTCGCGTTATCGTAATGTAAAGAGTTAAAAGATAGAATATACCATACACACTTCGTCGAACCCACGATTTATAATTTATAAATAAGAGGGAAGGAAGGAAGAAGAGTTCCATCGCTTACGAATTTTATTAACCAAAATTTGAATGCACCTACCTATGTCAAACTGGGTTTTTTTTTTCAAATTTTGTTTAAAAAGACAGAAATTAGTTTTAACCGCCCACATGCTCAACGTAGGTCAAAATGAAGGATTTATGGTATTTTCAGAGCATAACCTTGGACATTCCTTAAACGTTGTAGATAATCTATTTATATAATTTTGAAGCCTTATTATCCTTTATATTTATTTTAAACATTTGATGACAGCATAAAGTATTTTTATTACATAAAATAGTATTCTTTTAACCTCTCGATCTAATGTTTTTGAATATACCGTACCGAACCGAAAAACAAAATCGTTTTTTTTTAAACGGTCATGTTCAAACATTCACGTTAACATGATCTTACTCCCTACTGCATTTATCGTTTGTCAATTTATGGCTACGGCCGCAAGGGCGGGTCTAATGGTAAGCGGACTAAGCGGCCGTGTGGGGCCCTGAGATCTTGGAATGTCTTTAAAGAATTTTCTTACAGACGGATTTTCATAATTTCTGATATATTGTTTTGATAATTTCTGTGATTGGGTGCAGTTCATCGTTTACTTAATTATGGTCTCGCTACTAAACAGTGGAATGCGAACTATTGAAAGGATTGAAGGACTGAAGTCATTAGAAAATTTCATCAATAATTTCCGAGAAGAATATGAAAAAGTTTAAAAAAAGGCAACTGATTTATCAGGATAATCCTTTAATGATGAATATTAATATTAATTAAGAAGTCTGACATGAATTTACAACTAGAGAAGATTTCAAAGTAAATTCATTTTATGTCATATGTGATAAGACCAAGGCAGAACTATCGCAAATAACACAAACATATGAAATAGTTATAAAGCCTTTTCGAATATTTTTTGATTGGAATCTACCAATGGAAGATAAAAAAGAATGCGATAGAAAAGTAGATGGATATTTACAAAGAGGACATTGATGTTTGTACTTTTTGAAGATGAATTTGACCATTTTTAGTATTTCTTAAAGAAATCAAAGACACTATTAAAACCACAATTGACTTCTATCGAGCCGCCAAATAAATGTCTTGCATATTCCCAAATGTAGAAATATTATTGATTTTTTTTAACAATCCCCTTATCTAATACGTCAGGTGAAAGATCGTTTTCTGTTTTAAAGCGTGTAAAAAATTATTTGAGAAGTACTATGGGAGAAGAAAGATTAAATAGTATGGCCATTTTGTACATAGAACAAGAAATTTTAAACCGAATTGACACCGCCAAAATAATTGATGAATTTGCAAGAAATAAAGCAAGAAGAAAATGTATTTAAAAATTGTTTTTTTTAATTTTATTTCTATTACCTTTGTTATATTTTATGTTAATAAAAATATGAGAGTTTCTATGTATAAAACTTTTTTTTTTCTAACTTGAATTTGGGGGCCCCGAAATTTTTACCGCTCAGGGCCTCCGCTTGTCTTGATCCGCCCCTGTACGGCTGTATGTTGTAGCTTAACCACTGGGAAATGCCAATTGTAATAGCGTATTTCAAAAAAATACTATCTTATTCTTAGGTCAATAATTATTATAAAACAAACATTATTCGTACGATGTTTATCACATTTGAATGGTCAAAGACATAGCTTATAATCAGTATCTTTAGAATTATCTTCAAATGTGTTAATTGTGCCCATTTTTTGAATAATAAAATACCTAATTCTTGTCAAACTTGGGATCACAGAGATTATAAAATATATTTTTTTATTGTAAATATTTCACTATATAATGTTAACATTAATTTTACTAATGGTTTTGTAAATGCGTTTAAAAATTAATACATCTAAAAATCTTAACACCACTGCACACGGATGTACTGAAATATGACTGACTATATTCTAAAACATTAGATCGAGAGGTTTTAAAGAATACTATTTTATGTAATAAAAATACTTTATGCAGTCTTCAAATGTTTAAAATAAATATAAAGGATGAGGCTTCAAAATTATATAATATCTACAACGTTTAAGGAATGTCCAGGGTTATGCTCTGAAAATACCATAAAACCTCCATTTTGACCTACGTTGGGCATGTGGGCCCTTAATGATAACAAAAATAAGGTACATAATATACTTGAGACTGATGTTCCTAATTTATAACATGATAATAATTGCGAGATCGGGCTAATAACTGGCCTGGTTGACTTGCGATCCCCCGGCGAGGTTCCTGGCGTGGCGTAGCGCCGTATCGGGTCCCTTGTCGGGAAAGGTGGCAGGGAAGAGTTCACCGGTGCGCACGCACACCCCCACTCCGTACAGCGCCGGCCAGTGCACTCCGCCGCGCACCACCGTGTTCAGTTCGCCCACACACGCCTGCGTCAGGTCTACCTCCAGAGGCTGCCGATGGAACGCATCTGAATAGAGAAGCAACACAATATATTATTAAGTTAAACTGAAATTTATAAAAATAATTAGACCCTGGACTTCTTTAGAAAACTGAAGATATCGGAAATCCATCTCTTTCATTTGACCTATGATGACCCGAGAACGCACCATGATCGATCGGATGATGACGATATCATAAACGCTCGGCGACCTCACTCTCTTGGCTATAAAAAATAATATATTATATGCCTGGGGGAAAAGAGGAAAAACTCTTTATTAAGCGATTATTTAGCGCTTACCTTAAAAATACTAGTGGTGAACTTTTGATAGCAAACTATTCTTTAACATTCAACATTTACATTGATATTGACTTGTAAAGAAATAGAAATCAATTAATAAGAGAATTTATTAATAATTATTTTTGCTTTTGGCATCTTTAGGCAGTATGCACTGCCGTACACCTTTGACCAAGGCCTGAACAATAACGATGCATAAGTGCGAGTGAGAAAGTATTCGGTACCCTTATAATCTCTGCGACACACGCTAGAGTAATATAAAAGGTTTACAGATCTGGGAGATGTTTTGCTACGGTGTAGCCGGCAAATCTTCGCTTATTGCATAACTAAGCATCGATAACCGTGTTGCTAAAATTGCTATTTCTTGTATTAAACATACAGTCAGTGGTAAATATTTTTAGTTAATTAAGTAGAACAGATTGTTATGTGTGTTGTTTTAAAATATGGTAGCCGTACTGATAAGCAAGAAGATGGTATTACGTTTCATAGGTAAGTTGATACATGTTCATGATAATTTATTTGTATATTATTATATATTTTAATATCAGTGACCTAGTGTTTCTTTAAAATAACTTAAATTATGGATATCTTTACCTAATGGTTGCATTTTGACCGCTTAAAAATACTATATAACGTAAAAAAATAGAAAATTATATTTTTATTCTGAGCGTCTAGTGCGAGCACTTTGGGCGAGCACTAGCGAATTGGTCTATGGTCTCGAACATTTGTAGACAAATGCGTTCGCTCGCCCACAAACT
Source organism: Rhyacophila brunnea (assembly GCF_057557595.1). Lineage (NCBI taxonomy): Eukaryota > Metazoa > Arthropoda > Insecta > Trichoptera > Rhyacophilidae > Rhyacophila > Rhyacophila brunnea. The sequence goes on from NW_028233361.1 coordinate 2,526,915, forward strand.
AAACGCACGGCACGCGGCTTCATTTAGCAATGCAACGGGTGGCGTATCTATAGTCTATGCCTATGACAAATAATACAAGTGACACAAGGCTAGATAAAAGTTCTTCTTCTGCTTCTTTGGTCATATCCGCTCCAAAGTTGGAGCATATGGATACCACGCAGCACCTCCAAAAATCCCTGTCACTCGCCAGTCTTCTTGCATCGTTCCAGGTCAAACCAGCATCCCGTAGCTCCGCCGTATACACTATATAGGTAGTATTTAGCGGCCTTCCGGGACGCCGAAATCCAGTCAGTTTGAAGAGCAAGCCAGGCTGAAGTTCTCTACTGGCATCTGCAGCAAACGGCCGAGCCCGGTCTGACGTCGCCTCTTCACTCTCAGCATGATGAGAGACCATTCAGTACGTTCTCTTATCTCCTCGTTACTGCTAAAGTCATACCGTGGTACCCAGTATCCTCCACAAACATCAGCTGTTTCCGATGCTCAGTATACTGTCATTCTTAGCCTTTGTAAGGTGCAATGGTTTGTTACCGTAAAGCCGCACAGTCAGAATACAAGCACCAAATAGGCGGCATTCGGTTTTGGCTGAGTACAATCGTGAGTCCCGGACGGTCCGCATCGAGTTGAATGTCGCTCCAGCCATTCCCATTTGGATAGCGAGCTCTCTCTGCAAAATGCCATCTCCCGTGATGTGTGCCCCGAGGTATTTGACACTGTCGGCGTTTTCGATGTTTTTCTGTCCCTAATCAGAAGGAAATCTGGATCATGTTTTGTGCAATAGCACCTAGTCCTGATCCAGATCCAGATAAAAGTTACTTGTCTGTGGTTACCTGACCACTTATATGAGTACCAAATTAACATTAGATGTTCAAAGATCATGAAAAGACTTTCTTATTCGTAAGTAAAGAATTGCTCAGGCATTGAAGAATGCGTGTTAGCTTTTTTATCATTAAAATACTTACTGTTTATAAAATATGAAATCAATATTTTTTGAATCAGTCGCTGAATTCGAACCCGTAACCGGAGGATCGAGACCAGAGCGTGTCGATCTACAGTCCACGTGATGCTCAATGAACACAATGAGTTAGAAATAACAAGATTTAAAAAAATGTGTCCAGTTTAAAGGAAAACTGCTCGATGTTGAACTGGCCGTGTATCATCAAAACATTTGATCAATGCATGTAACGAGACACGAGTATGAGAATTGCTATATAATACTAGTAATGTGGAAGAGGAACTGACGCATGATAGCGGCGAAGAGGTCCTCCGAGTATCTGTGGGGGTCTGAGAAGCCTCCGACCATTTGCAGCTCGAGTCTGCCACCCGGATAGGCCATCGCCAGCTCTTGGACACGTGTCACCATGTTGGCGACGGCATCTTCGATGCCCGTGCCATCTAAATGGGCGAGAGCGACAGCCCCCGAACCTGAAATCATAAACCGCCGTCGTTAACTATGTATTGTTGCAAAATATTATTTATTATAGTAAATGCAAGTGAAAGGCACTCAAAGCGTGTAAACACTTTTATAAATAATAATTGTACAAGTTGAGAACATTGGGAAAAAACGGCTGTCCATAATTAAAACATAGCAAGAAACAAATTTTTCAAAAATGCGCTTTCTTCAATCTTCCAATACATGTCTGTATTTTCTTTTGATTTTAAATTACTTGATTTTCGAGATATTCAAGAGTACATATTATGCCTTGCCACTCGGTTTACAAATTTATTACACAGAAACCAACAAAAACAATTTCAATACCAAGTTGCTGGGTAATAATTTTGAATTATGGCATTCTTTTATATTAGAGTATTACACTATAGCAGCGATGGCAAGTACGTGGCACGCGTGTCAGACTTGGCACGCTAAAAATTTTTGACGGCACACCAAAAAAATAAATTCTATAGTTGCGCGCGACTTCAAAAAACTATTAAATGATGTAAATATTCAATATTATACTCTTTTAATGTATAACAATGTGCGTTGGTTAAGCCAGGCCATTTCCTTGGAAAGGTTTGTAGAATGCTTGGAAGAAGTGATTATTTTTACATAATACAATGATTTTAAAGAACTTTATGATTCTGATTGACAGACAAAGTTAATGTTTTTTACCGATTTAACGTTGCATTTAAACATTATAAATAAAAAAATACAGAGTCGAGGGAATACGATTGATGTCATATATGGACAAATAAATGGATCTCAAATTAAATTAGATATCTTCAGTAGGAACACCAAATCCACCAAATTTTAATATTTACCAAAACTAAAACAATTTTAAATGAATCATAATTTAAAAAAAAAACTTTTAATTACATACCACTTTAATGAATTTTCCAAAATTCTCAATTCTATCAAACAGTTTTCACAATGGTTTCATGATTTAAAAAAAATGAAAAGTTAATAAAAAAATATATTAAAACGTTTTTTTAAAAAAAATAGACTTTCCTGAATATTTTTCTGAAGTCCCTTATTGGGGTTTGTATTTTGATAGCCGAGATGTGATGATTGATAATTCAAATGCACAAACTTATTTCATGTTTATTTTTAATATGTTTTCTTCATCCAATTAAGTGTCAACGATCACAGGTAGCAAAGTATGCTAATTTTAAAGGGGGTTATGACTAAAAAGGTTGGAACCCCGTGGTATAGAGCAGTGCTCCGCAACCTTTTCTCACCCACGGCATACTAAAGGTCTTCCCAGAATTCCGCGGCACACCACATGTAAAACAATGTATACACGAAAACATGGACCCCAGGCCAGAATCTTCGGCGCCCCCCCTACTTATCGCTAAGGTTGAAGACAGTGTGATACTTCAAAATAGCGTTTTTCAAATGGTGTTCGAGGTAAAATTAATGGTATTGATTGCATGTTTAGCGATTTTTTGTATTTATTTACATCCACTTGAATTATGGTTAGTTGTTGGGTTAAGAATAATTATTTGTCGAGTATTGACACAATAATATAAATTGTATCCCAAAATCATATGTTTTACTTTTTTTGCTATTAGAGCAAATTTGTGTTTATCTCACTTATCTGCTTGACCTGCCACGCCGCCCCCCTGAACCTGGGCCCCCAGGCTAGCGCCCCCTACCTGGGGGACATGCACCAAAATTACATTACATACTTTATGTATTTTATTTGGTAAATAATTAAATAAACATAACACACGATGAAGAACCAAATGTACATATTCCCATGTATTTGTATTATCATTAAAATAACTAATTAATATGGTACCTGAGCTTGTTTCAATGAACATAAAAGTTTAATATAATATTTTGACTTGATGTTTGAAAGAGCAACCCGAAGTTCTTGGTCAAGACTAGGGAATCTAATCCCGAGCCAAATTCTTGATCCCGGGATTTCGGGATTACAATTTGACGAGCATTTTTTCCAATAGTTAATATTTATTTTTTATATATGCAAATAACATTGATAAAATCGGTCAAACATAAATCTAGTATAATTATTTATACTCTTTAAGACATTTATGTATTGTGTACGTTCAATCTTGGAAATACATAGGTTTAATGGATTAAATAATATTGTAATATAAATAATATTGTGAAAGTAAAACAGTTTTATTTATTTATGAAAAGATAACAAATACAAATACAAGTTCAATTAAAAAAAAAACCTATTGTGTTGACAATAAATACAATATAAAAAATTAAAGATTCAAGTCATTAACACATTATTCTGAATATGCCCGAAGTAATATCATAGCATCAAGTGTTTCGTCATTTTATCTGGATCTAATTTTGGTAGGTACCCCAGGCATATTTTCAAATTACAATTGTTATTATTTTAAAAGGAGAGATAATAAATAAAGTTTTTAGTTTAAACGACCGGTACGTTTCTTCAAAATGTTTTTATTCCTATATCCGATATCGTAATAAATACGTAAATTTAAAATAATTGGCATAACTATAAAAGTGGGGCCACACCGGCAAGAAGTCGCGCGACAACTCGTTAAATTTTACGATAATTATCATACTTTACGGCATTATGGAGCATTAACACATAAAGATCAAAAAAACAAACTAAAAATAGAATTGAGTGTTGAATTTAGCTGTTATTGTTATTATTACATAATTTGGATAGTGAATTAGTGTAACTTTTATTGATGGCAAATCCGTTAAGATTATTAACATCAGTGTTTGATTTTTTTCGGTAAGAGTTATTGTGTCATCAATCATCATATTACATTTCATATGTTATGGCTTCATAGTAATTTAAGCATAAAGTTGAGTCCACATTTGTGTATTACAATAATTTTCTTTTTTTATTTACTTAATTTAAACTATTTTTTGTTATATTTTCGTTTTTATTTTATTTTCCAAAAAAATGATAAAAAAATCAATCCCGAAAGTTTCGGGATTATGTTTACTAATCCCGGGATTCATAGGTATCGAAAATAGTTCGGGATCCCGGGATTGGAATCGCTAGTCAAGACTTTTCAAGCAAGACTGTTTATTATTTGTAATTATAACTTGAGTTGAAAAACTTTGCTCACCTAGATATGTCGTAGAAAATGGGAGCTGAACTGCGATAACCTTGTCAAAAATACGAGGATATTCTTTATTAACCGAAATCCAGAAAATAGCCAATGGAACATCGGCGAAGTTCAGTTTTAGCGTTCCGTTGTTTCTCAATTTAAAAAATTACTTTAGAATAAAATTTATAGGGAAAGCGCTTCTATAGAATTTTCGGCATTGGTTGCAAAAGGTTTCGGATCCAGTCGTATTGATTGTATGAAAGTAATGATGAAATTTCTTTTGAAGCAAAGTTACTTAAATGTTTTTGAGACGGATCCAAAATTAATTGCTTGATTTCATTGGTGGTCTGGTAGGACATTTGGTACATTTGTAGATATCCTTGTCTTAACTCTTCCTAATATATCAGATCACGTCAATATATTTTCATTCTGACCTTGTATTATTTTATTAAGTTCATGCAGGTGCTCAAATGTATTACCAGCCATGTACGCAAATTTGGCTATTGTATTGTTATTATAAGTATTCTATAATATACAAAATTATTTGTGTTTTTTTTAAGCAATGCTCCACGGCACACCTAGCATCGTCTCGCGGCATACTGGTTGCGGAGCACTGATAGAGCACTGGTTCTCAACCATAATATATTATGCAAGAGTATTAGTATTTCAACTCAACTATTTTACAATTTTTATGTATCGTGAAATCCTAATTAGTTTTAAAAGAGTGTCACTAACTGAAAAAGGTTGAAAGCCACCGGTATAGAGTATAGACTATTTTTAAACAATGTTAGTTTTGGCTCACCCGAATGACGAACGACGACTATGATGCAGGATGTCGCATCGTCGGACCCAATTATATTTACATTTTCTGAAAAAAATAGATACATTTAGAAATATGTAGCTGACATGCGTTCATGATTTGGCCAATCTAGAGGTATTTTTTAAATCAAAGATTATTATGTATTTATATTTTTTATGTATTATGTATTTTGTTGTGAAGAAATGGAGGTAAGTGGGTGGAGAAATGATGGTAAGTGCATCCTTCAGGTTCGAATCCCATTATTTTTTTTTGAATCAACTAAAATATTAATCTAGCGTTACAAGGATTCTTACTGATAAAATAGTAAAGTATAACTACTATCAATTTCACTTACAAGCAGAGCATAATATGAGTTTTCACAGAGTTGAGGTTGTAAACAGATTTTTTACAAGGAATGGTTATTAGCGATTCGCCTAACTCTAACCCATTGAGGCTTTAGTCTGGATCAAACAAACACTGAAAAAACAACGTGTAAGTTAAACCAGACGCGGGATTCGAACCCGCGCCTACGTCTCTCCACCACGCAGTCTGCTGCAGTGTATTTACACTAATGATTTCATATATACACTGGGTAATTGTAGGACCTACAAGTAAGTTTGAGCGGCCTACTCCTATCTGCGACCGATACATGTTCTTCTCGCGAACACAATGGTTCATCAGGTACGCAAAAAATTCGCACATATTAGAGATAGGAATGGACGGCGTGACTCACTGTCGTGGGGTGCTGTGGCAGCCAGCTCTCGCTGCTGGACGTAGAGCAGTCCGACGGGCCCCACCACTTTGCTCGGCGTGGCCAGCAGCTGCGCCGCCGTATCCCTGTAGACGGGGTGGGCGGCGAAGAGGGCGCGCGACTCTGCGGGACACTCTTCGCACAGCACTCCGTTCAATACGAGCACCATCCTGAAACACCAAACACAACACCGTCCGGTTATTCAAAATGGGCCATGCTTTCCGCAATGAGAAGTACGATTTACTCCAACTCATAATACAGAGGAAGGTAGAGGGGGCAGCAGTGATGGCTACGCAACCTCCGTAAGTAGCTCACTATCCAAGGCGTTTGTGATCTGATACAACAGGCCCAGGACAGGGAGGTGTACTGCAAGACGGTCGTCAACCTTCGATAGAAACGGGCATCAGAAGAATAGGGAGGGTTTAATCTTAATGTAACAAATAACTATTACACGTTCATATAGGGCTGGATTTACCACGGGCTAAAGGAGCATCAGGGGCCTTAGGTATTGGTAAACGTTCAAATCGCATTGAGATTTTTTCTCGGTATTCCAACCAATTGTTAAGGTGATGTCTTTATTCAGCCTTTCTACCAGAGGCACCTAGCGGAGAAATATGAAGCTTGCATTTTGAGACATTTTTTGATAATTTACAATTTCAACTATGTTCAGTCAAACATAAACCTACAATTTAAGAACAATGTTATAAAATCTGACTTTTGTTTACGTCCCCGTCTTACTATAACATATATTTTATGGTCATATTTATTATTAAACTTTAGTTTATTAAGTTTTCTAAGTTTTGTCTAGGAGATTATTGACTAATTTATAGTTTTAATATTTTTTTTATATTAATTTAAAAAAAATATCGATTTTTAGTAAAATATAAATGTGTATAACATGTAATTATTTTTATTTATATCAAATCGAGCTTCAATATTGTGACCATACCTAAATAATTTGATATAAATAAAAAGAATTTCACGTTATTCGAATTTATATTTTTTTAAAAAATCGATGTTTTTTAAAATTATTATAAAAAATATTAAAACTATAAATTAGTCAAAAATCTCCTAGACGATGCTTAGAAAACTTAATAAACTAAATTTTAATAATAAATATGACCATAAATTATATGTTACATTAATAAGATGGGGACGTAAACAAAATTCACATGTTATAACATTTTTCTTAAATTGTAGGTTTATCTTTGACTTAAAATAAAAAAAATGGTGTATGTACTTATGTACGCGCGTTAGAAGTTATACTTCTTTGGCGTAACAAAATAAAATAATCGCACAGCGCGTTAGTCAAAATTCACATCAACCAAAAATATTCAAACAATTAGAAAATAGTTTTCACATAAAATAAATATGTAATACCAAACAAAAGTAACGTACCTACCCATCACACTTAAAAATATTAAGCTTAGTTTTGACAGCTAATCACATATAAAAAGGAGTAGGTACAATTCACATCGCGAAAGAATATTTTTCACCAAGCAAAATAATCCATACTCCTTATTCTATGGTCACTATGGTCGGCTATGATCACATCATTGCGCGAGACGTCATGTTTCAGATCAGTCAAATAATAAAGTATGATATAAGATAGAATTGACGTTTTAATAGCCCCATATCAATAAAAACTAGAATGAAGGAGGGCCGCTTATTGGAGTGCCGCTGGTTTATTTCTAGACCCTTTAACTTATATCACTAAATAAATTATTTAATTTTTTCTCGTTGTTTTTATTTTATTTTAGCCAACAATAATAAATTCGTTTCCTAGGCAACGGAAGAATTCTTCGTACATATAATAATATATTCGCTGCCTAGGCAACGGAACAATTCTAAACTATAATATTATACTGTATAATCGTCACGATTGCATTATCATACTGTGGCGTAAAGGCAGTGCGTTCGGCTGATAACCGAACAATTGTGGTTCGTATCCAATCGAGTGCGATTTTTTCGTGTGAAAAAATAAATTATGTGTTACATGTTCACACGCCAAAAATACACTCTGATCTGATTTTCCAAACGCGCCTAAAGAAATATAACTTCAAAAAATATTTTTAATGTTTTCTGATACATATTTATTAATACAGTTGAAATTGTAAATTATCAAAAAAAATGTCTCAAATTGCAAGCATCACATTTCTCCGCTAGGTGCCTCTGGTAGAAAGGCTGAGTAAAGACATCACCTTAAACTTAAAGGCTTAAAGCAGGGGTAGCCAACCTTTTGCATACCACGCGCCAATTTTCTTCACAGACGAGTTCAGATGCGCCGTACAACACCTTTTCTACCTTCTTGCGTTCACGGTTGGGGTTGGAAAATACGAAAATAGGGATATGGGGTAGGATCTGCTTCGCTTAGGGGAGGAAAAGAAATAACCCAATCACGCAATTAAATTAATTAATTTATGCCAGTTCAAAAAACACACGTTTATTGGAGCACCAATCTACAATAGTCAGGAATGATCTCTTGGACGAGAGAATGGAGAGAATGGAAAATCGTGAAAACGACTTTCAAATGACCCATGCAATATCTTGATTTTTTCAATATATTTGGTCAAATTGCTATTATCCGCAGCACATTATCCTGCTTTTTCAAGTGTGGAAATTGACTCAAATCCTCATTTTCTAACTGAGAGATGAAAAGTTTTAATTTAATTTTAAATGAAACGATGCTATTTACTAAGCTAGGAAATAATTTATTCATGCCTTGTAGTGTTAAACTTTGATCATTGAGATGGCTAGTAATATCAACTAAAAATGCCAAATTAAATAGCCAGTTGTTGTCAAACAATAGGGTTCTTTCATCAGGCGCAAAAATGCAATGCGCCACTTGCAATCATCCAATGCACCACGTTTGGCGCATGCGCCACGGTTTGGCCACCACTGGCTTAAAAGAATGGTCATTTTCCATAACGTTACGAATTATAAATTACCATTGACTTATTTCGATAAAATTTTATCATGTAAATTCGGAACCTTTTGAGAAACCGAGATGAATTGATACGAACAAAGTAGGTAGTCTATAAAGTATGCAAGTTTCATCAATGGAAGGACTGGGGAGTAAAATTCTATGTAATATTTTTTTTTGATAACTATCCAATATAAAATAAAGAAATGGGATGAACGATGCTTTCTACAATAATAATTATTTCATCCAATTTGGTTGTTAAAAAACATTAAATATGATTTTGTTTTTCGATAACAAGTAGTCTGTATCTCAGTAACGAAGGGTGGAGGTTGGCTGTTGAGCATTGTCCCCACATCCTGAAGCGGGCCCCTACCTATCACTAAGGTTAAAATCAGTCTGACGCTCTACAGTAGCGTTTTCAAAATGGTGTTCGAGGTCAATAAATAAAAGTAATAACCCCGAAGTAAAATAGCGTCGCAGGCGACTTTTTTACTATTAGAGAAAATTTAAGATATGTGTTTATCTTAATTATGTGGCTGGCCCGCCACGCCAGGCCCCCCATGAACCCGGGCCCCCATGCTAGAGCCCTGTCTCTACAAACTATCATATAACGCCATTTTGAAATTTCATTCGAATGTCAGATTTTGTCCAGTTACTTGTCTTGATTGGGTAGTTTTCGACAGTGGCTCCCCCATCCCATTCTTCAGATAAGTTTATAGGTCTGTACCTACTTATATTTTTGTTCGAAAAAAAACTAACTCACTTCATCCATTACCTAGGCCTATGTAAGGTAGATATATGTACTATATTCATCAATAGCAATATCTATTATCATATCATTATTATTTATTATATTCTCCCCGTAAGCATGACTGGCGAGTACCTACCTATGCACTATGCACAATTATGATCCCCATAGCCTATGTACTTACAAAAGTAGGTTCGATTTCTACTTGGGTTTATGGTTTAAATCGGATTGCGATTATGTAAGTAAATCGTTTAAAAATGCACATAATTACGGGGTACCTATATTCTGAATGTATAATACAATAATAATAATATGTAACAATAGTTGACAAGTTCATTAAAACACAATGAGACTACAATAGAAATATGATTGAATAATCATCGAGTAGGTAAGTTGGTAGGTACCTGTGGGCACTCAACAATATTGTGGCTATTCAAAAACATTATTAGCTTTGACAACTATATGAATAATTCATACGCGAAAGATCAAGAGTCTAACCCCACGTTTGTTGTGTTGTGGAAAAATAAACGGAATAACAATCGCCAACAATACGGGAGTATCATATTGTTATTAAAAACATCAGATTTGAATGCAATATTATTATGACAAAGACGCCTTGTATGAAAATACGGCAATAGACCAGCGTTGCCAACTCACAATTTTTCTTGACAGATCTAGCATTTTGAATAGACTTCTAGCTTGCAAAATTTGCATCCGGCGATAAATCAAGAGTTTTTCGAGACCGCAAACAGTTTAAAATTTCTGATATACTCGTATTATACCAGATTTTCTGTAAAATACGCTGGTATTTTCCACATTATATCTTATAATATAATATACCTATATAAATAAATCTCAAATCTTACACGGTGACTAAATTTCTTACCTCCATTAATTTTACGACTAATTTTATTAGTTCTTCTACAATAATTGTTCTTGTAAAAACAATGTTAGCTAACAATTATGACATATTTTTTTGAAACGCTAGTTTTGAATTTTTAGTAAATCTAGCATTTTTTCTACCATCTTTTTGTAAATGCCAATTTCCATCACTGTTCGAGCGATAGGTACCTGGATAACATATGCTCCAGTATTTCAAGCCGAACGAATCAAAATGTTTCTGACGTGCTCGTCAGATTTCGGTTTTATAGAAATTTTGCGGGAACGCAAATTCCGACAACAAATTAGTGTCGCCAGTAAATAAAATTACTTCAATAATTTATTTGTCTCTAAAACAGCAACACATTTATTGAAATGTCAACCTGTCATGAAATTTCAATCTGCTATAGCTCGTCGTCTACACAGAATTGTCATATTCATTTATTTTAAATGTATAAAATATAAATAATGCTTCATGAATTAAAAAATACTTTTGCACAAAGCTTTTCCAAATCGCCCACTTGTTTGATTGTTTTCATGTATACCTACTTGATGTCGAATGTCTAATGACAATCGAATATAAATAATTGATAAAATCGACAGATAGTGTTAAAAATGAGTTAAATATAATTTAATACATAATAGGTAGTTTATAGTTTAGAATCCGTTACAAGATGAGAATAAAATGAAAATAAATTGTTAGCTTAGACATGATATTATTATGATGATATTAAACCTAACTCTAAGAAAAATGCCGAACCAATGAAAAAATACAGAGTTTATATACCTATATAATCCCAATTATTACTCAAAATAAATGAAACAAAACCTTAGATTATAGAAAAATGTTAAAAGATGATAACAATAATTTATTTTTGAAACAACTAACAGTCTGACATAGTTAGGAGTTATATGTATTTAAGAAAATAATGAATGTGAGATACGGTACATGGTGACCATTTTTTGGCAGAAGACATTTTGTTTTACTTTTCACCACTGGATAATAATATGATATTATGCACTTACGGAGATTCGCGATGAGAACGTGATATCAATATATCAGTATGGAAGATCGAATCCGCGATAAAGATCTTCGCGAACCGCAGGCAGTCTGATCCTTCGAACAGATACCCGCGGAGTCATCACGAAATTCGCATCGTCAAATTTAATAACTTTAATCGTAAGAATATCGACTACCGTAATAAGACCGCTCGTGGCATGTTTTATGTAAATTCAACTGCTACTTATTTCGCTTGGTAAAACATACGTTCTAGAATTTCTTTTTAGCGGTGACCCCAAAAAAATTCAACAACCTACCAGTAATTTATTGTATAATGTATAATCCCATAATTTCATTAATGTTTACATAATTTGGAATACCACAGAAACAAACATGTTGAAAAAAATATTGAGAACGAGAAAAACATGACTCTAAGCACACATTCATTGCATTTAGGGAAATATGCTACATACTCCGTAAGTATGCACATTTCTGTTGATTTTGGATCCCTTTTCCTTTTTATGACTATATAAGAAAAGCGAAAATTCCTCCCCCTTAAGGCATAATTTGTCAGATTTTTAACGTACAAATTAATTCATAACAATAATAAAATATTAACCCTTGATGTATTTAATAAATCTAATGTAATATTAAGAGCCAGCCACTCAACAGATATAAGCAAAGTCAGAACCCCCTAACAAAATTTCCTAAGTATGCGTCCGAGGTGTTCCGTTAATATTGGCGACAATATTTTGTATATATTCGACGTTTATGAGAACTTCGATGTACCAGGCTATAAGGATCCTAATTTACTATATTATTATCATCATCATCACCATCATCGTCATCGTTGGCCTAAATCTATCCACTACGCAGTACTTCTCAAACTGGGGCCGTGGAGCTTCTAAAAAAATAATCACTGGACGATACCTGATACAAATCAGTCAAAATCTCGAGGTCAAATTTTTACACGATCACAATACTTTATCCGATATGGATAAGAATTGTAGAGCTTAGTAATGAACTATGCCTCTTTCTTCATGACAAAAAATCAGATCTTTCTTCCCACTTTAGTGATGATAAATGGATGTGTTTTGCTTCATATTTGGCGGATTAGTAAATGAATTGAATCTTTCTCTTCAGGGAAAAGATATCAACATTTTAATTCTGAATATCGAACAACAAGCTTTCTAAAAAAAACTTTCCTCGCGGTAAAAAGGTTTTCATCAAGGATGCACTGACATGTTTTCATGCTTAAATGGGAGTTTCTTACCACCAATCAATGCTCGAAATGGAAAATTTTACGAAGCGGAGCGCCCGATAATTTTACGAAAATAATTGCATACTTATCTAACTTTATGAGTAGGTATTTTATAAAAATAAGTGTGTTAGATTTTTGATTTGGCCAATTTCGCTCAGACGGTCAAATTATTTTTCCACGAGACAGAGCGAAAATTTTGAGGATTTTATGAACCGGAACGGCGCTCCGGTGCGTTCCGATCCATTTCGAGCCCTGCCACCAATAAAATATCACTCTCGACTTCAATCAAAAGTGTTATACTTGATCACATTGTCGAATCACAACGATTTTTGTGTTTCCAAAACTTAAATGAATACCAAAATTACAATTATTGTATATGAACACAATTTGCTAAGTCCTTAAAATATGATCATATTACGTGGGCAGCCCAAGAAGAATTGGTTGATATTAGATCAGATAATTCCCCTGAAGTCGAATTTAATGAAAGAAGTCTTGCAGAATTTTGGATAATCCGTCAATCGCAAAAGCAGCATTGTTAATCATAATTCCCTTTGCGACAACATACCTACCTATAGTAAAAAATAAACTCAGGCCGTGTCTTTCAACGGAGACTTTGGAGCAAACCCTGCGAATTAGCATTTCAAACATTGTACCGGATATTGATTTATTATATAAAAATATGCAATCACCCCCCTCTCGTTAAATTATGTTTGGTAAGCTAATTTTTATTACAGTTATAACATTGCAGTTATTTTTTTAAATGTTTGCTTTACAAGTAAATAAATGAAATGTTCTATTATTTTTAGTAAAATAATAATTGATGTTAAATAAAATACTGTTGGTCACTAAAGACTAAAATTTTTGGGGAAGGGAACCTTGGATTTATTTTTTCTAATTTCGGCGGCCATGGTATGAAAAAGTTTGAGAAGCACTGCACTACTGGAAGCAGGTCTCTCAAAACTGATTCCACTCTCGGTGCTGTGCGTTGCGATATCACGTCCTTTCACGGAACACACAATAATTATTAATGCTATAAGTTATAATAGTAACTAAAAAACAGCACGGTCGATGGTTTTAAAAAATAGAGCTAATGAACATACCTATATGGTGAATCAAGACACAGCAGATAAATGAGATCGGCAAGGTCTTTATCTGGTGACAGATAAGTTACGCCACTAAAAATTTCATTTGAATAAGGTCGATGGTAATTTATTAATGGAATATATATATTATAATGTCGCGGGTCCTAGGTTACACATATTGTTTTTCAATGTGTGTTTGAAGTCAAAGTATGCACCTAATAGGTTGAGCGAGTGGCTAATAAAGAAAATATTACAAGTATACATACTATACGAAATATTAGACACAGTGCAGCGTGGCGTTGGCAAATTTATTCAAACTCCATGAAATATAAGAAATGTTTGCACAATAGAAAATTAACCAATACTGCAACCATTCATTCACTCGTCAGAATCATCTTCCTCTCATGACAGTCCTCCTGCTGCCTGTCAAAATAAAGAAATTGGCATAATGATTCAAGTCAGCATTCAGTACTGGCTTGCGTTTAAAATTCATTTCACCCGGCGACGATTTGATATCTTCCGCTGAGACACAAATCGACAGTATGTTCACGAGACAAGACGTCGGATCGAGATCAACAAATTATTATTCTCAAAGCTCTCGAAATTCAGCTTACTCAATGACACTTCGCTATATGAGCACTAGTGTTAATATAAGGAAAAATATTAGGATTGTGCTGTTACAAACACAATGATATATCGTCAGGGCTTATGAGACTTGACCAACATACGTCAGGTTGATTAAAATTTTCGCACGATCTTGGGACAATTAAGATTCTATAAAACAAACATACATAGCGCCGATCGCAGAAGGTCGACAGCAAACAACGCGCCCGGAATATCTTCCCGTAACTAAACTAGAATGTAGATTTGTACAATAATATACATTTATGTAAGTATTTGTATAATGTATCCACGACATTTTTTTCAGGGGCTTCGAGGCATTATCATTAGCGCCACTTCTATATTAATGTACTAACTGTATAAAATCGTATCTGTAATGACCTAATGACGTTTCTGTTTGAATGTATAACCTTAGCTTAAATACAAATACAGTGACCCCTATATTAAATACCACCCTAAACGGCATACAGTCCAGTACCATCATCAGCGATGCCTGGTACTGTCAATCTAAAATGTGTTTGCGGTCGATTTCTAGATTGAAATATAAAAAAGTACGCCATCCATGTACTTTCCGAGATAACAAAAGGAAAACATTTCGCAGGATGAAGGTACCCATCCGTTGGTGTATACGAGTGTTGATGTGGGCAGATTGCACGTTCCTTTCAACTGTCAATACGTTACGGAAATTACGATGCATTATTATTGTTGATCAGTCACGATTAATCATTGATTGTGTCTCGCTCCGTAGCAAATCATTCTAGTCTTTCACACGAATCTATCAGGTTCACTAAAACAGCCCCCCGGGCAGAATTTGTTAAACAGCCATCGGTCATCTCATCACTGACACAATATAAATAGACAAATTCGCATTAATGAAAACCAATAAGCTCAGTTGGTAGATCATAGCTTTCTGGCTGGTGTTTCGGGAGCGATTGGGAAGGGTGAGGCAAAATATTATTGTTTCCAACAGTGTCTACTAAACTTTGCGCGAATTCTATTTTTAAAATGATAAATTTCCATCAAATCTGAGCTATCTAAGTACAGAAAATAGAAAAGGGTCATATTACCTATAACTATATTGACTAGCAATAAAATTCCAACTAACTTTTTAAATGATCGACCCAGACCAGCTGTTGTATTATCTTAAACTAGCCCAAATATATAATTTATATGAAGAATTAGTGACGTAGGAACAATTTAAATTGATATTTTTTTTGATGGCGGCGTTATAAAATATCTTCTAAATTTTACCTATATAAATCTAAAATATAGCCAACATAATACCTACTATTAATCGTTATGAAGCAATAATAATGCTTGTCAACGTATAATTTTCATACGTTTCTAAAAATAAACCAGTCGACATTTTTGGATGTGGCTTAGTTCTGCAACATGGAGTATTTTGATTAAAATCCCATTTGGACTTTATTACTGGAAAACATGGATGCTTTTTCTCGTCCATAATGTTTCCATTTTATGATTGATTGTGTATTGGATAACGCACTAATTTCTTGTCTGAACGCCATTTTGTTGATTTTTGACACTTTCTTGAAATCACTTCAATTTGAATTGAGCTTACACAAATTTATATTTTCAGCAACACCTACATATATCATTTTGAAGCTCGTGTTTCCTATCCGATATGAGACCTACTTTTTTGTACCATTCCGCAATATGTCTCAAATTAATTGTACTTTCGTTTAATACTACTTCGATATGCTAGTACTGCACTGCAAGCATCTGTTAATCTATTATGAGAGTATCCTATCATTTGTTTTCTTTGACGACCTGATTAAAATAAACGATTCCTTTATTTTTAGGAATCAGTTTATTTTTCAAATTTATAATTTGCGTTTTTGTTTATGTTTTCTCTCACTTTACCTATTTTAATTCGTCTTCTCCCTGTATCGCTGTCTCCTATACATTTATATAGCTCACAGATAAATTATAACACATTATAATAGAATATCAAATTATAGGTAGATACTATTATGATATACTTTTAATCCAAGAATTGTATCTGGTCAAAAATAATATATATCTAGGTACTTATTTCAATGTTTGAAAAAGTCTCACTTTTCTTCAGTGTTTTATGTTATAATTTTAGAAGTCGAAAAACTTGGGATTCAGTGTATTAGGTAATAATAAACCTACCATTGTACAAAATATATATAACAAATTTATTAATAGCATTCTAAATTGCAATTGATATGCTCAAACTCAGTATGTTATAAATAAATCAGCTGTGTATATGAGTCCCACGTGTTCTCTCTTTTATTTTTATTTTTTCAATATTCCCCACATGATCCTAGAAACACTTCACAAGCAGCAACGTAATATAATTAAATATTATTCAAGAATACCTACACTTATCCTACGTTATCCTTCGACCCGTCAAATGAACTTTTTAAATCAGTTGAAATCGTGTCACATGGCTCTATGCAGTCTATACCAAAGTAAACAGGGGGAGGTTTCAGATTAATCTAATACTTACATGGAGGTAATATTAATTAATAAAAGTAAATTACTAAGTTAAGGGGGATCCTTATACCAACAGTGGCACCTAGCGGAAAAATATGAAGCTTGCAATTTGAGACATTTTTTTATATAATTTTCAATTTCAACTTTCAACTGTATTAATTAATAAACATGTATCTGAAAACATACATTTTTTTTAAAAATCAAAGATAAACTTACAATTGTAAAAAAATGTGAATAAGTAACAAATAACGTCACGAATAACGTTATTATTACATTATATTTATGGTAATATTTATTATTAAAAATTAGTTTATAAAGTTTTAAATTTTTGACGGTTTAGATTTTTGATTAATTCATTGTTTTAATATTTTTTATATTTATTTTAAAAAACATCGATTTTCATAAAAATATAAATGTGTATAACTTAAATCCTTTTTATTTATATCAAATTTTATGTTAGGTATGGTTCCAATATTGAAGCTTGATTTTTAATAATAGATAAAACAATTAGGTCTTTTTCACAATAATTATTGTCCATCAATCTTAATAAACGTGAAGTATGTGTAAGTATGCGAAATTCTTAGAAAACACAATGTGTTGGTTTTACACACAAATTCGTGGAAATAATAACCACTGATAATTTTAATAATTATAAAAACATCTTTGACTCATCACATTAAATGATAATAAACTTAGTATTTAATTTTTAAATTTACATTATAACATATATATTTATATTATGTAATAATTATATTATATGTACCCAGTGACGTCCCGTGGGGGTGGGCAGATTGAGCGTCACTTGGGGGCGGCAGTTACTCGAAGGGCGGCAAATCGAGGAGAATCATTTGGTGTATATAGAAATATGTAGGTAAAATTATTTTTTTACGTGTTGTACAATAATAGCATAGTAAAAATTGTGTTAAAATAATACATCTGTGTATTGTTTGGTAAATGGTACAAACCAAATGTGTCTGAAATATTAACCAAATAAGACCTCAGCTCTGGTGATTGGGGGACCCAAATATCTAACTTATTAATTGGTATACGAGTAGATACAGTAACATAATGGTTTATTATGTTTTTATATTTAAATTCAATTTTGTTTGTTTTAGTGGTAAATATTTTGTTAGTAATGTATCCATACAACACATTTCTTAGATATTGGAGTCATGAAGTGATGATAAAACATACTGTAAAATAAATGGGGCGGCCGTTTGGCGCTGCCTAGGGGTGGCATTTTGTCTAGGGACGTTACTGTATGTACCTAAGAGTATATACTACATACATATTCTTTTTTAACACCACAACCATTTGCGCAACCCGCAGCCGCAGCTCCTGACAAAATCCTCAAAACCAGATATTATACTATTATCGGCGTAAGCACAGAAAAAAAAATGTAGATACGGCATTTCAGCTATTATCCTGCTAGTGAAACTAAGAATAACCACGCAGAAAAATTAATAAACATAATATGTGTTTCTAACGGATTTTTCACACATATTATAGATATCAGTTACTGATATCGGTCGTCGGTTGTCTTAAATCAAATGAATACTCCCGATTACAATTTCCTCGTGCTAAAATAAATAAATTTAAATACTTGGGTATTGAATTTTTATCTGTAAGAAATGTTATGACTGCGTATCGGTTTAATTGCTTTTACCGTGTGATTTATTTTGATTGTTTTTTTACTCGTCAAATAATATTTATTAAAGAACAAAATAACAAGATAATGGAAGAGGAAAGAACTTATCTACCGGAGTCAGTACCCACCGTCCACCGAGACAAACTAAGTTTTCCTTCTTATCTGAGAGGGGTGGATCGATTTCACTTGAAATATTATATAGCAGTGGTACACAAACGCGGCCCGAAATGGCATTTGTTGCGGCCCAAAATAACAAGTACCTACTTCATCACCAAATTTTTCTGAATATTCTGAATCGATAGAAAACGTATAGCTACTTTTTATTATTTAATATGATTATATTTTCACGGGTATAGATTTGCGACCGAAATTCATCTTTTTACAATGAGTCACACCGTCTGTGGTGCAGGTGCAGTCTATTTATATATCAGTAGATCGAAATATCAGGAAGACGATCTGCAGAATTTTTACAAATATCTTCCTGAAGAGCAGTTTCCCACCCTACGTAATATGGCTGCGCTTTATGCAAGTCTTTTTGGAAGCACCTACATTTGCGTGCAAGCGTTTTCCTTATTAAAACTAAACAAGTCTCAACACAGAAACCGCTTGAACAATGATAACCTCAGTACTGTACTGAGGATAGCAACCACAAACATTGAACCCGACATCAAAATGCTTGCTGCCAGTAAGCAGTGTCAGAAATCTCACTACTAAGTTCCATCGTGCAAACATGCACGTGATGCGGAGTGGAGAGTGATTCAAGTTGCTGATAAAATTATGTACTTAACTATTAAACTAAAAATAAAACATAAAATGTATATCTCATCTAGTATAATATACGAGTATCATTATTTGTCAACACTTTTACCCTTTGCGGCCCGTGAAAAATTAGAAAATGGATAAATTGGCCCTTCTTCCAAAAAGCTTGTGCACCACTGATATATAGGAATGTCAATTAAAACTGAAGTCACCTTCTGCATGAACTGAACATGAATGGAGAATATTGTTATTAACAAGTACCTACATCGGTAAACAAAGCTAATCAAAGTAAATGATTGAATTATACCTGAAAGATAGGTAACCTTAATCTCATTTAAACGTGATTTAGTTTTTTATAGTGAAACAGCGATACAGTAGATATCTACCTGATAATATTTTTCTATTTGAACACTAATACCGGTGACGTCCCGTGGGGATAGGCAGTTTGAGCGTCGCTTGGGGGCGGCAGTTACTTGAAGGGCGGCAAATCGAGGAGAATCATTTGGTATATATAGAAATAGCTAGGTACCTAAACTTAGTAAATAGAGAAAATATCTTTCCATTAAAAAAATCAACTCAGCGGTTGGAAATAAAATGTATTAATTGGCCTTAAGATATTATGCTACATTTGCGAACTTTAAAAACAATAATCGTGCCATTTACAAAACACGTTCATCATGGATTTTGATACATAGTCTAGTGACCTAGCCGCACAATTGACATTGACAGTTCTATGGAAACGAGTTGTGGCCGCACCAAATTTTACTTTGTTGTGATTGAAAAAATTAAAGCTAAATTTCATTTACTAAAAAAATAGATCAATTTATTTATAGACAAGTCCATTTAATGTTCCACAATAGGGCACCCAGGACAGAACCCTGGGGGCACCCATGGTGGTCCTTCTGTGAATCAATGTGGAACCGGAGTCACAGATGTTACGGAAATAGCTCTGAACTAAAGCAAAAATGTTCCCAGGGATCTGTCTCAGCCTAAGCATTGCCAGAACCAAAAGCCATCAAGCGCTATCAAATGCGCCCGCGATGTCAAGAAAGATCCCGGCGATGAGGTTCTTATTAGAATTTTCCACTGACTCAATCACAAATCGTATCACATCCTCAGTAGATTTCCGGAGTCTAAACCCAAATTTTTGACAATTGACACAACTGGGGAAAGTGGTCTCAGCTTTAGAAACCTCAAGCTCCGGCTTATCATCGTGTGATGTAACCATCTTGAGACATGACTTTGCGCGGTTTTCCGTCGCGGCTGAAGTTCCCGGACGGGTATTCATGGTTAGACCTGCACTGCGGCAAGAATCAGAGGATCGTTAACGAATATGAAGAAAAGAAAAAATGTAAGAGTCCGGAAAAAGTACAATCAAAGCATGCGGAACAAGGGATCAAAGGGAGAAGGAAAAAAATCAGCAGCCACACGGTCCCAAAGAACACCGCTAACTGCGAACGGGGAATAGTGAACACAAAAACCAACGATGGAGCGATCAGGAACTGAAAAAAACCTAAAACGAAAGTTTTTTTTCCTGCTTGGCGAATGATTTTGTGCGGTGTCAGTACCTCACTTCACCCTTCTCTTCAGAGAAAGAGCTAGTACTCGCTTGTGGCCTTAATCCTTATCGGAATCCAGTCGGATCAAAATTGCTAGGTTTGTGAAAACAAGGAGCACCAGAATATTATATAAAAACCTTAGGGGGCGTGTATAGTGAGAGTTCCCCCCTTGGTAGAAATATCCTTTGATTTCCTTCACTTAATTTATTAATGGGATTGATAGCGGACCAAACTGAATGCAAAACCACTAAAACGATGCCAATAAATTAGCAGTTAGAAAATTTGTGGCAAGTTTTTTTTCTTGGATTCCATAACGTGGATTATTATGTTACCTGAAATTGAAGAGTGTTTAACAAAGAAGTGAACGGAATATCATCATTGCTTGGTATTGCCTTTCTCTGTGACATTTCAGAAATATGAAATCAATTGAATCTACAACTTCAAGGGGGAAAAAATCATTAATTGTTTTGGTTAGTGCAGTGGAATACATTTAAAAACTTTCACTGTATGAACAACAAAGGAATATGATTTTAAAATTTTTGATAATATGAGGTCCGAGTGTAAAAATATGGAAAAAAATATAAGGGTTAGTCAATACGACATTGCTGCAATGCAACGTTTCCGATGAAAATAAAAAAAAAAACAATTTTAAGATTAATTCTAATATTCGATATACAAGTAACTAACAAGTGTGTAAGTATGTAGAAATTACAGTTAATGTGCACTTAATTTTTTTTAGAAGTGAAATACATAATAATTATATTATTGTCATTAATTCGATTTTTTCAGATCGTTATTTTTTATATGTATAAAATATCTGTTTTCAAAATACATAAATACATTGGTAATATTTTAATTATAAAAATTGGATTTTTATTGTTCTCGCATGATATAATAATTACAAGCGATATCAGTCGATCGCCATAAATAATTTTATCAACTAGTTGATCCTAGAAAAAAAAGTGTGACCACCCCTGTTATAAGGGAATACCTAATATATTATATTATATTAAAAATTGGTCATAATACTGACGTGTGACGCGATGTGACGTCTTAGATATTAGAGTCATGAACGTATGATAAAAAATAGTGTATAAAAAATTAGGCGACATTTTGTTTAGGGACGTCAGTGACTGATACAATTCGGGAATTATGTACACATTGTTCGAATAGAATAGCCGCTTCAGCTTCTCTGATCATTATTTTGGTCATGTTTTCCATGAAATTTTGCGCATACATCTGGCTCTATTAGACGAAGTGCCGGATAGTATGGTGAGATCAGGAATCGTTTCTTAGTCCAGTCAAATTAGACCGAAAAATACGTTATGGCTGCAAAAGGTCGGGAGAAGATTTTTTTAAAAATTTGTATATATGGTAATGAGTGACAAGAAAACGAGTTTTGCCAATTCGGATGACTTCGGCATAACTTTTGGCGGGCAAAAAACCGCAAAATTTTGGGTGTTTTTTTGGTTTTTCGGTTATATCTCAAAAACGGTTGGTCGTAGCAAAAATATTGTTACATATAAAATTAAAGCTTATTAGATTTCCTAACATGTTTACATACTCGTAACATGTTTTTTTCTATCTCTGACCGTTTATGAGATACTTGCTGTTGAAAACACGCGTTTTAGTAAAAATCAAACTTTAATGAGAAGAAATACTAATCTAAACTTAAGATCTTACAAATAAAGTATATTCATAGTTTTAGTAATGATTGCAAAACAAATGTTAATATGTACAGAATAATAATATTCACGAAACATATTAATTTTTTAACCGTTTCTGCCGCTTTGGTGAGGTGGAGTAGGTAAAAGTTTTACGTCGTCAAAGTCTTGCAATGCAGCTCCCACGTCGGGATCATTATCCTACAAAACTATATATATTCCATTAATTTGAAAAGAATGGAGAGATATTATATACATATATATTAATTTCATATCATCCATTACCTGTTCATTACTGGGAAGTTCTGCTTGAGTATAAAAGTCATCTTCTTCAGCGTCTGTATAATATCTACTTTATAATTCTTGAACCTATTTTCTCTTTATACTCTTTTTCTAATACTGTTTTAATATTATTTATTTCTTTTTAAATGTCATGTTGTGAACGTCTTAAACTTATAATTTTTAAAGTTCACCATATGTAAAAATAAATAAATTTGAATTTGAATCATAATTCTGGTTCGAACTAAGGAATTATAAAAAAAATAAATATAATGGATTATGGAAAAAAAAGTCGCGAGGGCGTGAACTTTCCAGACGGAACGACAACATGGCGAAAGCGACTGAATGAGCAATGAGCAACGATCGGTCACTGGTGACTGGAGCAAATGGATCAGCAGTCAGCAGTGATAAAAGGAAATTGTTTCCAACGCCTATTTCACCTGGACCACCGGGTAAAGTGACTAGATATAACTGTTCTATGAGATTCATATAAGCTGAACGTATTTAGTGACTGCAAATGGTGCCTTCATCTCAAATTTCGGACGTAGGTTTCTGTTAATACTCTGCCATAGTACCGGATAATAATTCGTACATATTGGACGTCAGTTTCTTCATATAAATTTATTTAAATTGTCTTTTATTTTGAAAATTTTACTTTATATTTGAGTAACTCAAAAACCCTGTTTATTAGCCAAAATGGGCGGACGGATTATTTTGGAAGGAGAGCTAAATAAAATTTACAATATCCAAAAACCCAATCTATTTTCACCAAATAAATATGCTCACTAATGTAAAAAAAAAAAAAAAAATTTGAATACGTTCGACAAAGGGGAACGCTCTATACCAGGGTTGGCGAACCTTTATCAGTACACGTGCCAACATTTCAACGTGCCAATAGTATTTGTCTGAGGATATAGATATAGAATATAAATATAGTTTGACGTGCCGAGCAGTTTTTCATGTGGAAAAAATGGATTTTAAAAATAGAACATAGAAGATAGTACCTACACATATTATAACTAGCTCACTTTTTTTCAATTACGCCATACATTTCGGTCCACCAATTTTGAAACTGTGTCAGATTACTACCAACTCCACCTAGTTTTTGTTTCTTATTCGGTACAGCCAATTTTGTGGGTAGAAATGAAATTGCTCGTTACTATATTACTTGGTTATTTTACGCACAAATTGACACCTGAATTCCTCGGATCAGACGAGGCATTCTCTCGCTACAATGGTCTCGAGCATTGTAAATAATTTATCAAAATCAGAGGTTCGCGGCGCGGCTTCCCCCGCCGCCTGATGATGATAGTGAAATAATATTATATTATATGACGCATAAGGCCTAAGGACCAACTTGTGCAATTGTATATTTACATTAAACGTAATGCTTATTCTTAAAGATTATATGCCTGCTATTTTTTATACAATCCGATCTGTCATTTATTATTATTACGGGTATCTTTTATTCTCTTCAAAATAAAACATTCGCGTGCCATGCAAAATCATGTCGCGTGCCATAGGTTCGCCGCTGCTGCTCTTTACATTATCTCATAAGTATCACGGTAAGTGCTGTATTTTTTTGCTTCACACTTTCAGTGTATGGTTGGCAAGAATATGCCAGATAATATGGTTATATGATATAAAATAAGCCAGTTGACTTTTCACAAAATTGCATTAAAAAATAGGTATTCCAGAAAATATCACGTCAATGAACAAAATAGTAAATACTTTGAACATTGTTTTTCAGACGTACAAATCATAAAGAATGCTTAATTATTTGTTTCGCAATGAATAAATAAGTCGTTTAATTGAAAAATATTCTTCTTTTGAGGCTAGAAGACGAGTGGTCATTCGGTTAAAAAGCCACGCGGGGGGTGGGGGAGGTGGAGTAACCTTACTTCTTCTTCTTTCAGCCTGCCACGACCCAGCGTTAGGGCATAGGGCAAGCACAAGTTCGCGACACTTCCCTAATTCTGTATTTTGCAGGATTTTCGATGGGGGATTTAGACATTTAGGCTGCTACTGTTTAAACACACTTTCCTGTCTTCCCTACGGCAGTCGTTGTCAAGCATTTTCGTCTCGCGGCGCAGTTCGTGTCTAAAGAGTTTTGAACGCGCCCTAAAAATACCAATTGAGAAATGGATGTGCCCGCATCAACGACATTATTAATGGACAACGCACTCAATACCTAGCAAGTAAATTCGCGCATAGCGACATTCGCACATGTATAGGTAGACGTCACGCAATTTCCATTATGCGATATCACGCATCGGGAAGTTATAGCAACCTTTATTTTAATGGCGTTAGAACAGTGTGTCTAGTGTCAATGTTCATTTGAGCGAACCCGTTCGAACAGAACCATTCGGCAGACCCGACAAAAAGCATCGGGAATTTATAGAAATATCACCTTTATTGTAATGGCTTTAGAACAGATTATGCCATTCGGCCCGACAAAAAAGTGAGTGTCATTTTTTTCCAGATGCTTCGTCCATATTAATGTCATTGGCCCGCATACGGTTTCTCAAATCTCGGAAGTAGCCACAGCTACCCGGTGACATAGATAGATACCTACGCAAACTGTCGACCATTATTATAAAAGTCTCAAAATTGTATCTAGGCGGCCCATTAGACACCTACTTCAACTAAAATATTTCATTATTTTAAATGTATAGGTACGTGGAGATTATTTTTGAATTCTAATTTAAAGGTAGGTACACGGTATATATTATAGTATGAATTTTGTCGGAAAACCTAAAAAAATGTTTTATTCGCATTCCTTCCTTAATAACGCCCCCGTCCGACATCTGACTTTCTAATGACGCGAGCTGCAGCTACCCTCGTCTCTCTCGGATCTTGAATCTACGAATACTTTCCACATTACCTTCCTGAAAGTATTTTTGAAATCGGTTGCTAAAGTGAGATACTTGGGTGTTTTAAAAAACAAATTTATATCACGAGACGAAACATCGGAGGTGACATGCAGTCGTGGGATCATAAAATTTTTCATACAGCCTGGCTCGCCCTTGATATATTTGTCACGGCGTTTGAATATCACTGCCCGACATCATAATAATATGAATATAATATGCTTACCTAATTAGTAATTAGTGATTACATTTAGGGATAGGTATCGTGTGAATGTCCAATTATTTTCAGAAAACAATAGTAAAGATTTGTATATTACACAAAATGTTTATCGTTGGATAAAATAGATTCATTTAGAGCCAATGATAGTCATAATATAATAATAATTTGATGGCGTACCTACTCTTATAATTCAATTTCGTATGTACAATTTATGAGGATAATTGAACACTAATCATCTTCTGTGACTTTCTAAATACATAAGATAAGTACTAGATTGTAATCAATACACGAAAAAAAAAAACTAATATCCATTGTTGGAATACGATACCTTATAATTTCGAATGGCGCCGATTCTTGTAAAAACTGAATTTAACAATTATTTAAATTTCACTATTCACTATTGCCAGGGGACTCGCACATTCGTTTGCCACTATCACTACACCAATGAAGAAGAAATGAAACATTTAAATGTAAGCAATATGAGCATAACGAGATAAGTCCTTATCGGCCGAGACGCTGATTGGTCCGTGTCGCCTTAAATAAAGACATCTCCAATGGAGCGATGATAGAGTAAACAAAAACAAACGTTCAACTCTTGAATTAAATTATTGTAAAAACATTATAATTCAACCATTGGTTAAAAAATAAAGTATTAAATATAGCACGGATATGTATATAAATTCCAGTATGAAAACAGCAAATATTGCAATTGCTATTATTATTAGTATCAATAAATATAAATACGCTGATTAGTACAAACGAACTATAAATTATTAATGCTATATACCTACGTAGTACGTATCATTGGTTAGCTACAGTTTTTGAATTAAATAACTACTTAGTGATTTATAATATACATAATAATTGATTTCATCTCTAACCGTTGTGGTGGTATGCCGTAATTCCCAGTAATTTAAAATGTATGAGTTTTTTTTAAGATAATAAAAATATAAAGTTTTCAATTTTTTTCTGAAAAGACTTTCCCGAGACGATTTCTATTTCGACGGACAGGCACAGAAAATTTCGTAATT
Organism: Rhyacophila brunnea; assembly: GCF_057557595.1. NCBI lineage: Eukaryota > Metazoa > Arthropoda > Insecta > Trichoptera > Rhyacophilidae > Rhyacophila > Rhyacophila brunnea. The sequence goes on from NW_028233361.1 coordinate 2,553,987, forward strand.
TAATTGCAACTATGCCAACGATTAGCGAAAGACAGAAAATCGAAACGACGGGATGCTAATATCGAATTTCACCACCAAATAAAACAGGCAATTCATTTTCACATCTGAATTAGACTGACTAATCAGTTCTTTAGAATTCTTATGCCTAGTTGACTGAGTACAAATATATCATTTATGATTCCGTTTTTTAAGTTAAAAATAACAAAAATCAGAAGAATTATGTTTTTTAACATATGTAAGTACCACATTGCCGTGATATTTAATAGTTTCGATATAAAACCAGGGCGGCACCAAGCGTGAGGAAGCTTATATAGCGAATAGACTTAATTTTAGTGCAATCGAGAATAGGAATCGTAACAATGATCACATTCCTGCGCACTAGAGGAAATTCCTTCTGCGTAATTGGTTCACTATAACATAATATTGACTGTATAATATGAATATCACTGTCCGGAAAAGTTCCGGAGCATACTCCATCCTGAAAAAAGTTCCGGCACCGGCCCTACTACACCATGACTGGTAGGATCTGGGGTACGGTTTGCACCCTCGCCATATCGTTTCTGTTTCGTGTGTCAATGACAACATGCCGGCATATAAATGAATGAATAAAATAATTTATGGATACTACATGGAGTTATCTACAAAATGATAGTATATTTTTTTTTCGACCATGTCCGATCCTAATAGGATCATATGGGCCTCCACAGAGTGGAGGTTTGTATTGACAGATTTTGTTTTTTACGAGAAATGGATGTCAGCCACTTGCTCAACCTATTAGGTCCATACCCTGACACACACAAATTGAAAAACAATATGTGTACTTGCCAGACCCAGGATTCGAACCTGGGACCCACGGCTTTATAGTCCAACGCTTATGCCGCGCGGCCACCGTGGGCGAATAAAATTACGTACAAATAACAAAAATCGTCGGTTAACACTTAAATTTAGTACCTATAGCATAAATTCTAATATCTATGACAAGATTGACAAGTCATAGGCAACGTTCCCTCTTTTTTATTGTGTGTGCGGAGCATCAACGCATCTGAGCAGTGGCGTAACTAGGGTTGGCGTCACCCGGGTGCGGTAAATTTACTGACCCCCCCCCCCCCCATAAACGCACACATACAATTTTTCATTACAACTTATATTTTAAGGTACAGGACTGTGCGGGAGATGAAAACATGTGTGCGGACACATTCTGGTAGGTGTGCGCGCTCACACGCGATGTAACATTGGACATAGGTAAGGTACCTACTACATACACATGAGTTATGACCTACCTTGAATATAATGTGTTTTACGTAAATATACAAAATATATAATATATCATGAAAAATATGTAACTTTGTGAGTGCCTATGTGAATAACCTTAATGGATGTGAAAATAGAGATGGATTACAGTAATGAGACTTACCCAGCCACAATTTCCATTCACGATCATTGTATGTACCTATGCCTGAAGAGCGTACATTAGTGAAACGGCAAATAATTTTCAACAGTATTTGGGACGTAATTTCGGCCGCATTGCCAGTCGGATAGCGATTGTCGACCTGTTCGCACGTCAATTTGTTTTGTGATGGCGTCGGAGGAATATATTCTTAAATCGTGTAAAGATGACTAAAAAACGTTCCGCATGTAGGTACTTGAAAAAGAAATCATATCAATGAATATACTATTATTATTACGAATATAATAATAAATATAACGTTAAAAGGATGCATGTTGAATTTTTATGACAAATTATATTTCGTTTAGCTCGCGTCATTTGCACAATCCGCGCATCGCCTAGTCACGATCTTTTTAGACCATGCCTCAGCTGAAGTATAGCCTTAAAAGATCTGTCAAAATTCCACTCACTATCAATAATAAAATTGAAACATTTGTAATACAAAATGACTATCGCTGGTTGGAGTAGTTTGACGTTCTGAATGTAATCGCTATCACCTAAAAGCGGTCGATAAGGAAGAAGACGGCGGGCAACGAGCAACTTCTGCTACAGTTATTTTAAGAGTCTGCGAGTGTTACATATTATACTACATATTAGGTAGTTTGCCTCAAAGCTTATACAATATATTATAAAGTACCTAATTTCCTTAATTAATTAATTGAAAATAATACACGTTCGAACATATACTTTTTGGTTAACAATTCAATTAGTTACCTATTTAAAATATTAAGTCCAGTAAACTGTTAGTAACAGTATCAGTTCGCGCGTTGTCTATAAATGAATAATATTTTGTAATAAATTCACTATATTTTTTTATAATCTTATCGCTTGGTCTTTTTCTCCACATCCCTCGAGATATAATCAGTCGGATATTATGATAGTGACTGATGTAAACTCGTAGACGTAAACAATGTGAAACTTTTCTTAATTTTATTATCAGTTAATTCAAAACAAGTTTGGATGCACTACAAGCTGTTTGTTTACCTATATCCTATATCATATATGCATGTATGACGTAGGTCACATAAACTATAATAATATAAAATAAATAGTAGGCACATAATAAATGATGCTAATATGAAAAAAGTTTTGAGTAAAATTGAGAAAAATAGTGAGTAGAAAGACACTATTTTTCAATATTTGAATGCAACAAATGATTCTTTCAAAAGACAACTGATATAGCGATGAACTGCGAAACATAAATGATGTATGTGAATGTTAAGTATTTCGTAAACATTTCGTTGCCCAATATTCAGAGGTTATTTTGTAACTCAACGCAAACAAAATATCAATGCGTCTAAATTACATCGATAATACATAAATTAAGTTACGCAATATTAAGAAGAATCCCTGTTGCTCGCCAGTCCTTTTGCATTTTACCAGATGATGCCAGCCCCGGTAGTCCTGATGTATAGACCATGTGAATGGTATTTAGCGGACTTACAGGGGCCCTATGTTAGAACTTGCGAGTCCAAGCCGCCCGGTCGACATGACGTCATATGACATCATTGTGACGTACTACCGGAGTGATAATAGCATTCGAGAAAATAACGCTAGTCAGATAGTGGCGTTATTCATTGTCACCATACACAAATAGGTGTTCCATCATAATAATATCTATGGTGAGCACTGTGTGTTGGGCGGCATGCCTCGAGCGTGTATTGAGCAATTACGTGATGTCGTCGGGTGACACACGAGTCGATAGTTAGGAAATCGCGGTGCAGGGCACTAAAATCAGGTCAGCTTGAAGTCGGGCCAGGTTGAGTTTCTCTTGAGGATTCTATGAGGTCGACCAGCATCAAGACAATCTGCACAATGTCGTCTGCTGCCCGGAAAACTTCGGTAGAACTGCCCTCGTACGAATTATGAAGTTATTAAGCTGTGAAATGATGCATCTTCCTCTGCTACATATACCTATCGTGGATCCTTTCTTCGATAATACGTTGGGAAACACTAAGTTTTTTTCCTTTCATAGTGTGACCGGGGTACTTTAGTTTTCTAGTTTTGATGTTACGAGAAAGATCTTGCTCATTTCCCATTCGTTTGCATACGCCAACATTAGTCCTACTGTGTCACTCCAATGATTTATAGAATGCGTATGTATATAGATTACAGAGCCACATCTCAAAAACCTCTCGAAACTCTTATATACCTACGCCAAGATAATTTCAATAATTTCATCAGAAATATTTTACAGTAGTTTCTGAAAAGCAGATTTAGAGTAACGTGTAAACTCCAGCAGTGAACAAGTAAGGAGGTAGGTACCCAACAAATACCGTGTGAAGACGGTGAAAACGCGTAATAATTGGCTGACATTTGACATTAAACCGCCCCAATATTCGTTTTGCTAATTTGTTTCTCACATTAATAATTTTCTGACAGGTTAGGTAAATCGAAAACGTACGGAGTGTTAATTTTGCAAGTTCGTGAACGCCAACTTTGGCGATAATATAATAAAATAAAAATGTAATTCTAATTACGTTATCATCTGATTCTTCTTCCTGACGCTACAACCAAATATGGGTTTGAGCCTCCTTCAGCATACAGATCAGTTCAAAACAGTTTCATTTCCGTTCTTATCCAAACGTAGGGTTCCGTGATACGTCCGATTACGACCGGGTGTGGTGCAGGGCGGATGTGGTCTGCGGGGCTATTAACTTCAATGTTAAATTCCTTTTCGCCAACCACATACATACCTACCTAACAATATCTATCAACAATACATACAGTGGATATTAAATTCCAATAAACAAAATAAACATAATTAACTATTTTTTTTATTCAACGAATAATTCACAAGATTTAAGAATGTAATATTCTAAGTATTGAACATACATAATTTTTGAAATACATACAATGTATAACATACAATGTATTGAAACCAATAGAAAAAATCTTTTTTTTTTTTTTTGAAAAAAGTAAGACAACCTGCAGGAATCGAACCTGCATCTCTCCAGGTATCGCGCCCGTCGCGCATAGACCACTATGCTAAAGCTGTCATAGTAATTACAACAAATTTTAACTATTGGCTCTCTGAAGCGCTTCCCAAATTGAGCTACGATTGGAAATAGACTTTTGTATTTTAAATCAAAGTAGGTATTACTTTAATTACTAGCCGACGTCACGGATTACTCCAAGATATTTCTGTGTTGTAACTTACTCAAACTTGCTAGTTATAGTTAGTAATAGTTAATATTTGTCGTAATTAGTATGACAGCTTTAGCATAGTGATCTCAAAAAAAAGGCTTTTTCTATTGGTTTTAATTCATTTTTACATTTAAGTGTTTTCAAAAATAAACATAAATGACAATACGGAATTGAAAAAAGTCTCAATATTAAAGAGCTACCTTCCTATATAATCATTAAATCGTATGTTGTTATATTTATATTTTATAGAACCTTGCCATAACTGTGCAAGTTTCGGAAGTATATAAACAGGTAAGACAAGCGATTTTACTAGACGCATTTTAGTCGCATTTCCATAATATGTTGCAGTCTCGACATAATATTATTGTTTGTCATTTCTAATTTTAATTAATTAACAAGACGGGGCACACTGTACTATCCACGAATTTATATAGTATTATTATCATCAATCCGTAAATCTGAGAACTCGCCGTGTAACGAGGAATAAACGAAGTTTGGGACCTTTTCAGTAGGGATTACAATACCGGTATTGCAGTATTTATCAATACCGAATTACCGGTTTTAAGAATCCAAAATACCGGAATTTTCGGTATTAAGAAAGCACACTCGTTTACGTTTTTGAAAATGAATTATAACTTATATGTACTGCTACAATGCAAATATATTGAGCGAATCCAACAGATGTGAAAAAATAATAAAACAAACTTCATGAAATATATTTATGTAAGTAATTATCGCGATGAATTATCATAATAGTATTTCGAAAAAGAAAACATCCGTCACAAAAATGTTAAATTATTCTATAATTTTATTATTGATGACTGTACAAGCGTTGAATTTAAGAATCAATTCCTGCAGCCGGACTTATTTGCACTTGATGAACTTTTGAGGGCTTTAGTTAAAATTATCAATATATTCAAATTATTTGTAAAAAATCACTAGTTCTACTTCTACAATTATAATCAATACATATTTTTAAATGTCAACATAATAAGTGTAGGTAAGTAAGTAGGTTTTTGCTATAAAATAATATTTTTAAAAGATTTTAACAGCCATATTTATTGATAAGCACCTACTTCTATTTTTTAATGTTCAAGAAATACTGGTATTAATACCGGTATTCAATAAGAAATACCGAAAAACCGGTATTGACATTTTCATTCGGTATTGCAATCCCTACTTTTCAGTAACATTTATTTTATAGAAATTAACTTCATGAAGCTGCAGTCTTATTGGGCGCGCCGCTATACAAGAGGCCGTGAGAATATTTTCATCTCTTCCGTAACGAAGTATAATAATATATATTATATACCTAACAGTGCTAATGAGAATTGACTTATTAATGCATTAATGAAAAATAATAATACGACAGAGGGTAGAGTATACGTTTCATAACTTTGCATTCCGGCTCTAGGGTGAAAATGATATAATATACCTATTCTAAAAATATTTTTTTTACATATTCATATATTATCTATTTATTTATTTATTACTTACTATTACTACATATATAATAATAGAAGTGAATATCATTTGATCTAATTTTATGTGAGGTAATCAGGCAAGGAAGAGTATCATTGGAGTAAAAAGTGCAAAGAAAGTGCACAGTTATAAAACGTATAGGTACTCTACCTACTTGATAGACTTTGAATTTAAATTCTAATTGGTTAAAGTTTTGAACTATGTAGGTACATACATACTATATTTGAGTAATTTTTGCGACCCGTGTTTCGCTTTCCGATATCTTCACGCACTATGCGAAATTGGATTGTCACATATTGCAAAATAATCAGTTCAATTCAATTGAAATTTGGTCGAAAAAGCTAGCTTTTCGAAGTCAAGATCTCTAATTATATACAACTGTTATAATATGTCAAACAGCTTACTGAAGCGTCAATTGGAAATTAAAGATCTTAGCATATTGACGATTATCTTTTCACTCACACATCACTTATCCGGATTAGCGTGCGAGCAAGCTTCTAGGACTCATCAATCCAATCCATTCAAGAATCCAAATGTTTTACGTACACTCTATGTGTCGTTAGTACGAAGTATTCTTGAATATAGGTCCATTATTTGGAGTCATAAGCTTGTTTTAGAACATGTTCAGAAGAAATTTTTTCGAAGGCTTTATTTCAATGTACGAGTATCTAAATATTTTCCTTTTGATAGTTTCTCAAACGAGTATTTTCCGACTAACATTCTTCAAGGGATGCTCGCCTTCCATTCTCTTAAAGCTCGTAGCACGTAGGTTACTTTTGTCCTTAAAGCATTTTTCTCTCTCCTCGTGGTATAGTTTCCAATCCTAATATTCTAGATAATTTGAATGTATATACCGTTAAAAAAATCGATTAGGTACATGTTTAAACACGCGCGTTAACATCATTTTGCTCCCTACTTAAATTATAGTTTGTCAATTTATGGCTACGGCCGTATGTTGTAGCTTAGCCACTGGGAAATGCCAAAAGAAATGGTGTATTTCAAAAAAACACTACCTTATTCTTAGGTCAATAATTATTATACAGCAATCATTATTCGTAGGATGTTTATCACACTTGAATGGTCAAAGACATAGCTTATAATGAGTATCTTTAGAATTATCTTCAAAGGTGTGAATCTTGCCTATTTTTTGAATAATAAAATGCCTAATTCTTGTCAAATTTGGGATCACAGAGATTATCAATATATTTTTTTATCGTAAATATTTCATTATAATAATGTCGATATAAATTATACTGATGGTTTTATAAATGCGTTTAAAAATTAATAAATGTAAAAAATCTTAACACCGCTGCACATTTATGTACTGAAATATGACTATATTTTAAAACATTAGAGCGAGAGGTTTAAAAGAATACTATGTTATGTAATAAAAATACTTTATGCAGTCATCAAATGTTTAAAATGAATATAAAGGATAATAAGGCAAAATTATATAAATAGATTATCTACAACGTTTAAGGTTTGTCCAGGATCATGCTTTGAAAATAGAACAAAAGCTCCATTTTGACCTACGCTGAGCATGTACCCCCTTAACTAGGTTTGATATGCAGTATCCAGGAATTCCATTTACGTACCTTTAATCGCGATTTTTTTATTATGTAAACAAGGCGCGTAGGTTACGCGGGGGTTGGGTAGCACCAAATAGCATGCCCTTGAATATTTTATTTTATTTCCAAATCACGCAATCTGGGATACCTACTTATATATAATATCACTTAATCGAATGTGCTATATCCGCATGAAGCTGTTTATAATGCTCAATGGACAAAAAGATCATCTTGTACTCTTGTCAATATTCTCCACTGAAGGAAATTGAGTTATCTATAACAAAAGTGAGGATGGCTTCCTTACATGTTGTGAGTTGTGACATTAAATTGTTTGCCTGTTTCTTTAATAAATCTTGAGATATCACACTTAGCACTTTGCACTAACTATCCCTTTTCCAAATCTTTCGTTACTAAAAAATGGCGCGATATTGTTAGGTACTATAATAAAGTGCAATGATACGACGAAAATAATAATTACCATTCTAAAACCAACACATTTCTGTGAGTAATATTAGTCATTCAATCGTAACAGAGTTGTCGGAAAAGGTGATCTTGAGGTGGACACGATTTGATGAAATTTACGGTTTTTATTACAGTCTATATATATAAAAGAAAGTCGGGTTAGTTACACCATTTATAACTCGAGAACGGCTGGACCGATTTTTACGATCTTTGATTTGTTAAATTTGTCTCAGCCCCGAATAGCAGAATAACTATTAAAGCATCGGAAAATTCACGGAAAAGAAAATTATGAATAAAATTAATTTTTCATACATTTTGTATCGAACGGCTTTTGACTGATATCAATGGATTTAAACGATGGATCTCGAGCATACGAAAACAAAAGAAAATCACAAAAAATTAAAATCCGTATACAACGCCATCTCTGATACATGACAGAAACAAACAAACAAAAGAAAGAATGAACATTGCGTTTTTGACAGTTGATTCAGTTCAGCCTCAGATAATACCGAAAGACTTTGTTATAAACAAATAGCGATCTTGATCGTGATTTTCAAACGATAAGTTGCCTTCTAAAATGTTCACTTTCTGAGGTTATGATATTTCGTGTATCGATAATTGCTTCATTATGTAATTTTGAATTGTGTGATTAATTTACCAGTGTTATTTACAATGCCGCGAGCCAGAAGATCTAATCTATCTATCTATATAAATCTATATAAAGTCGGGTTAATTACACCATTTATTTTATAACTCAAAAATGGCTTGACCGATTTTTATGATCTTTAATTTGTTGGATTTGTCTCTGCCCTGAATAGCAGAATAATTATTAAAACATCGGAAAAATTCACGGAAAAAGAAATTATGAAGAACATTCATTTTCTTATAGATTTCGTATGGAACGGCTTTTTTGATGATGTCTATTGACGATATAGAACTGATTGACTAATTTCGATGATTTTTTTTTGTTCGTAGTAAGAAAATCACAAAAAAACCGTATACACCGCCATCTCTGTACATGAGTATTGCAATTCAGTAAAGTACATCAAATACATCTGCAAATAGGTCACCAAAGGCAGCGATATTGTGGTTTTTGGCGTTCAAACTCCCAATACCAACGATGAAATCACGCACTATCAAGTTTGTCGATATGTGAGCTGCAATGAAGCGGTTTGGCGTATTTTCTCATTCCCCATTCATGAACGTCATCCCACTGGTGTACATTTGGCGGTGCATCTGGAGAATGGTCAACGAGTTTATTTTAATGCATCGAATGTTGCTCAACGTGCTGTAATACCTCCAGCGATAACATTGACCAGTTTCTTTTCAATTTGTCAAAGCGATTCGTTTGCACGAACGTTATTCTACTCTGAGACGCCACGTTATTACACTTGGAACGCTTCATCGAAGAAATTTCAATGTCGTAAGCAAGGCGATGCGGTTCCTGATCATCCGGATGTGCATTCTAATGATGCTCTTGGTCGCATTTACACAGTTCATCCGAAGTATGACGAATGCTTCTATTTGCGGTTGTTGATGGTAAATGTTCGTGGGCCGACATAATTTGAATCACTTCGAACTGTCAGTGGTGTAGTATGTCCAACATTTCGTGCTGCATGTCAACAGCTCAATTTGCTTGAAAACGATATTCATTGGGACATAAAAATCGCTGTAGCAATTGTTTCTGCATCTCCAAGTCAGATACGCACATTATTTGCTATCATTATTTCGACATGCTTCCCATCAAATCCACCTGAACTGTGGAACAAGTACAAGGATGACATGTCAGAAGACATTTTACATCGAATTCGTGTCGGTTCAGAGAATCCCGATCTCGAAGTGAATGAGGAGATACATAACCAGGCTCTGCTTTTGATCGAAGACATGTGTTATCTCATGTGCGGCAGTTTGTTAGTCAAGTTAGGAATGCCAACGCCACATCGTGGAATGAATGACGCTTTTAATCGAGAATTGGAACGTGAACGTGAATATGATCGAGATGCATTGTACCTATAGGTTCGATCGAATGTACCAATGTTGAACCCCCAACAGAAGGAAGTGTACGATACGTTAATGAAGCCAATTGATGATGGAAATAGTGGTTTATTTTTCCTCGATGCGCCTGGTGGAACTGGGAAGACATTTCTCATGTCATTGATTTTGGCCACTGTTCGTGCGAGATCCGAAATTTCTGCAGCAGTTGCTTCTTTTGGGATAGCGGCCACGTTGTTAGAAGGATGCCGAACGGCTCATTCAGCATTGAAATTGCCGTTAAACCTTCAAACGACTGAAACACCGACAAGCAGTAATGCGAAACACTCAGCAATGGCCAAAGTTTTGGTAGCAAGTAAAAACATCACCTGGGATGAATGCACAATGGCGCACAAATGCGCATTGGCAGCACTCAATCGAACTATGAAAGATCTGCGCAATTATTCAAGATATTTTGGTGGCGCAAGGATTCTACTATCTGGCAATTTCCGCCAAACACTACCAGTCATTCCAAGATCGACCGCTGCCGATGAAATGAACGCTTGCCTCAAATCATAGACTCTGTGGCGATATGTGAAGAAACTTCAGCTGACGACAAACATGCGAGTTGCATTGCTAAACGATCCATCTGCCGAAAAGCAATTGCTGACTATCGGTAACTGCCGTGTTCCTGTCGACGAATCGAACGGATTGATTTCGTTTCCGCTGAATTTTTGAAATTTCGTCTCAGCGAAGGATGACCTCATCAACAAAGTGTTCCCGAACGTCATTGCTAACCACAAAAATCACAATTGGTTGAGTGAACGAGCAATTTTTGCGGCAAAGAACAAAAATGTGGATCACTTAAACTTCAAAATCAAATCGTTGGTCCAATGCATTCCTTCAAATCTATCGACTGTGTAATAAACGATGACGAAGCAACCAACTATCCAACTGAATTTTTAAACTTATTGGATCTGCCTGGTTTGCCACCGCACAATTTACATTTGGTACACTTGGTAGTTATCATGCTTCGAAATCGGAACCAACCAAAACTATGAAATCTATTTCATTTTGATTTGATTTTTGCACATTTATTGAACTTAATCCATTTTGAGTATTTTAATTCAGCTAATAAGTTAATACAAGATTATTGATTCTGAGGCGGTACGAAGTTCACCGGGTCAGCTAGTAAGTATATAAATTATAATTTCATGCAAATGTCCTAATCTTTTTGCAGTGTATGCAAAAAATATATAATATATTATTATGAATTTATATTTTTGTATTGAATTTATTTTTATTTAAATGGTTTTCATATTTTTTTTTTGTCTGTGGCCCCTCAAAACTTGATATTTGGTCTGCGGCCCCTTGGTATCCTGTGCCCGCATACCCCCCGGTTGGGAACGTTCTGTTTTTTCATGCCGGGAGTTTCAGGTTCCATTTCTGATTCCCACAATACATACTTGTGATGTTGAGTGTTTCGGTGATTGCTACACACCCGTTTCACTACTACCTACTACACGACTGCTATTAGGGCTCTCGGTTACAATAAAATTATTGGTTGTAGTGTTAAAAAATGATAAACGGCCACTGGAATTTCTTCTCTTCCCTGATAAATCGAGAATCAGCTGTATTTCAGTGCCATATATATTCATAGCACTCACGTGGACGAGGTTCGATATCTGCGCAAGAGAAATCCCACCACGGAGCAATTAAACTGAAACATTTACAATTCAACCGCAACCGATCATTAACCATAATAAATTATCCGATTCCAGTAAAAATCACAGTCGTAAGTCGTAACAATTAGTAGGTAGGTAACTAGTTAACTGATAAAAGATAATAATTATAACTAATACATAATCTGACACACGCAAGGGCGCTATTATTATTCATTGCGGAGCGCAATTCAAAATGGACAAATGGTAGGTAATTAATAAATGATTAAATATATTTTTTTGCCCACCGTAGACCATAGGTCGGCACGCTCGGCTCCTGATCGGTAAGTGGCGGGTTCAAATCCCACGGCTGGCTCAAGTTCACATGTTGTTTATAAACGAATACGTTTGTTTGCATGCAGGGCACGGACCCTGATAACCGATGCTAGTAAAAAATTGATTAACTTTTTTGGAACGCCAGGTACATTATTTGCCTATTTTGAATGTCAGCATCGTGTGATTATTCATGTGCTTAAAATTGAATGCTATTTATGTAGGTAAGTCAGTGATTTTCAAGATGTTTTGTTTCACGGGAATAATCATTTATTTCGCGCTGTTTTAACTTTTAAATAATATTTCCGAAAAAAATTGCGTCGTTTTTTATTGTAGTTTTTCTAAGCTGTCAATTGAAAATTTTCATCAAATTGTCAGAATCATAATTGAGGGCTTATCTTTTAAAGCTTTTAGAAACCTAAAAGAAACACCCAACGAATGATACGAAGCAGCGATGCTCTAAAGCTAAACGGATCTTGAATACTACTGGTGTACATTAACATAACATATACATATACCCTACAAGAGTAGGGAATCTAATCCCGGGATTCCATGCAATTTTCGATACCTATGAAGCACGGGATTATTAAGCATAATCCCGAAACTTTCGGGATTGTTTTTTTATCAATCACAATCAATTGGTGTGTGTACAAAATCATTAGATTAGTGCCTTGTCACAAGGGAAATCACCGGATGCTCACGGACAATAAATAACCATTTTTTGCTGCCATACGCAATCGTAACCACATCAGAAAAATAATAAATCATTTAAAAAAAAAAAAACAATCAGACGCCACTGAACGGCGTCTAAAGCCGGCTCGCACATCACAACTCGCCTCGTGTGCTTGACCGCCATAAATCAAAACTTCCGAAAACGGGCAGCCGGTGTTCCTTGATACAACCTCGCACATCTGCCTAGCGATATCGACATTCACCGCATCGTGGCTGCCCCGAACGCGGCGACAGTCTGGAGAGAAATGTCCGATTGTGCAGCTGTGCGCATGCGCGGAGTCGACATTGGCCGATTTCGACATGCAGGTTCTGGCCAACTCAACTCGACGCATGTCGCAGTGTCGCAGTTGCATCGGCCAATCTGCGAAGCTCCATTTGATAACGTTTGTTTCTTGGTTTACGATGACGTCACATCGACTAATTCGTCGTAAGACGCATGCGGCGAGTTCTGATGTGCGAGCCCTCTAACCGCCAGTGCCACGGGCGTGCAGGCACGCACTTGTTTCTATGCTGAATTTTATGAATGTATGTTTTAATTTTCTTATTGAAATTAATACAAACACATCCTTGACACACATGAATAGCAATTGTTACAATCTCGAAATGTTTGAAAATTTTATTTTGTTATTTATTGTCAACACAATATGTTATTTTTTTATTTTAATTAAACTCGTATTTGTTATCTTATCTTAAATACAGAGAGGGTCTTCATTATCCGAGTCCCCGCAGTTACGAATTTGCAGAAAAATTAAAAAAAAACTATATAACCACATACAAACACAAGCGCATTACTGTCACTTTCAATCATTCAATCCCACACTCGTACGCTATTTCAGTCTTGTTCCCATGTCTTTTTCTTTTCTAACTATGTCCCAATTAAACCCATTTACTAAGTAATTTTGGTCCCCGTTTTAAGAGGTATTTTTTCGGTACAAATTACCCTCGGAAAACGAGGACCCCCTGTAAATAAATAAAATTGTTTTACTTTAACATTATTATGTATTATTATTATTATGTACAATATTATTTACTTCATTAACTTCATTATGTCTTTTCAAGATTAAACGTACACAATATTAACAATTAATGTCTTAGATAGTATAAATTATACTAGACATTTTTGACCAATTTATCAAACTATCGAAAAAAATGTCAATCCCGGGATCGTCAAATACTAATCCCGAATTCCCGGGATGAAAATTTTGGCTCGGTATCGGATTCCCTACACATGAGTACACGGCCTGGATATGTAGGTACACAGATTTGATCCTTTCAGTGGGGAAAAAATTAGTGCAGAGCAACCAGTAACAAAATTGTCAATAAATTAGTCTGACTGAGGGGCTGATTGGGCCTGATACTTAGTGATATTTATGTAGGTAGGAAGATGATACATCAGTAACGCCGCTCTAATTAGTGGTTAAATATAATCAATATTTTTGTCAAATAAAGATTTATTTACATATTTACATAATTATAGTGAATTTCAAAAATTATAAATTCATGGACATGGAAAAAAGAAGAAATATAAGCGATATGAAGTAAAAGGATGAATACAAAAAATTAATTAAATACCTTATTTTTTAATAAATTATATAACAAAGTCCACCTAAGCTCATCCACGCGTAAAAATATCATACACAACCGTCAAACAAATAGTATTAAATTAACTTTCCCATACGTAAGATAAAAGCAACCTGAATTTTGATTGGAGTTAAAACTAAATCCATTACTAGCTTAAAATTACTATATGGCAGTGCCAGCAGCTGTCAACGTTTTTGTAAATGCGTTCAATAACACTATTTTTATATCATAAGCGATGCAATATTGAAATATGGTAATAATATTCATAGCTAAATAACGCGTCGATTTCAATAGTAATTCGTTTAAGCGAAATGCATATACGTGACTAAGCGACAAAAAACTATATAAAAACTATATAAGTATATAGAAAACAGCCAAATAAGAAGAGTAAAATATAAAATCATAAAAATGTAAACGGACATAATATTATACGAGTGAGTCAATTATAGCATATTATTATGTTACATATTTATAAAACTATATCCACTTGAACTCACCCTTACACAAGTGAAATGTATCAATATTAGAAGCGATTTGGTTGGACAAAATAATTACCAATAGTAGATTAGTAGTCCTGTCAATGAATGTATTGTAGAGTGCATGGAAGATGTCACAATTTTTGACTTTAGGACTTTGTTAGGAGTAGTTAGCAGGGAAACATACGTCAACAAACAAACAAAGCGATATTTAAGTCATTTGCGAGTGACCGGTCACCGGTTACCAGAATACTATTGTGCGAGCCCTATTCCTAAATGTCGTTGACAGTCAGGCGAAGTGAGCAACGCCGAGTTACAGATAAATAATTACGACACTGAGCACAATAATATAATAGATCAAGATCATGTAATAGAACATGCAATAATTACATTCAAATTACCCGCCTGCGGGTAAGTGATTGCATTTCAAATACGCAATTACTTCTTTGGAAATGCATTAGTGTTGACAAACCAATGCGGTGCACATATAGTCTTACCAATACACCCCCGTTGAAATCAGATCCAATCTGAGGTAACAATATTAATTCGTTTCAGAGATAATATCACGATTCATCGCAGTTGATGATAATATGAGGATGAGGTGAGGATTGACTCGGCAATATAAATATAAAATTAAATATTATTAATAACCGAGTTCAAATCACAGGTTTGGCAAATTCATATGTTGTTTTTCAATGTATTTTTAGACCCATAGTATGGACCTAACAGGTTGAGCAAGTGGCAAACGTCCATTTCTGTTAAAAACAAAAATCTGTGGAGGCGCTAATGTTCTTAGGATCGAACACAAATATATAATATAATAAATAAGTACTATTATTGTATATTGTGCTGAAATTTTGAAGTCGCACTGGTGACGTAATTTATTAATTGAAAACTGTGCTACTATAACTTACAGTAGGCAGTGAAATCAGCAGCTTCAGACAGCAGATGCAATGTCGTGAGCTCTCTCCCGGGGGATCTGGATTCAATTCTGGTGAGGTCGCAATATGGTTTTCTCAAATCGTTGTTGTTTGTGTAATTGTTTCGCTTATATTACTATACTACTGTTTCACTATACTACTGGCATTAAGTTTCGTGGCCTACTGTAGTGTTAAAATGAATATAGTGTAGGTATATTGCATACTATATAATATTACATACATATTTTTATATTATGATGAAAAAATGCATTTTAAATGTAAACATTTCAAAATAAATGCATCCAAAATAGTTATGATAACCTGCCCTGTGGATTAAAAAGCAATCCGCATAATGTAGCTCCGTATATTGACAGCAGATATATATGGATGGGAAAAATGAATGAAGTAATTTCCCACCAGAGTTCAAAGCAGAAATAAGTAGATTCGGACGTTTGAACAAAATATTCAAGAACTCGCCCAGTAGTAACGTATGGGTGGAAAAGATGAACGTTAAATTCAAAAGACCAAACAAAGAGGAACAAAACGCGCCATGGACGGATGCATGCTGGTCATAGTAGTTATTGAATCAGTTGAATAGCAACCGTTTAGCGATGAATAATTAATTTAATCACAAAACTGCACACCACTGGTAATTTACAAAAAAAGAATGTCGAGTGCAGATAGCGATTTGTCCGCGTCGCGAAATGTGCAGCGACATCAATTTGCATTCGAACCGATCGATTAGTGTAATTCTAATTCGCGACGCCTCTGGCAATATAATATAATGTTCATTCTGGTTAAGATGACAACAGTTAGCATGACTTGTAAGTAGTTTAATATTTCATATCTTTGGATAATGTTGAATCAATTGTGCATCTAGGCATATAGGTACTTAATCCCATCGATATGATAAAAGGTAAGTACATATCTGCAATATGTAGGTACCTACCTACATAATAACGGAAAGCAACCGGTATCATAGAAAATCTTATTAAATAACCCGCAATTTTGACTGCTTGAAATATGAATTTTTAAATGAGAATCGTGGAAAACGGTTGGGTCTCGACGCGCGCCTTCTGCCCGCATCTCGAGTACTACCTAGTGCGTTATTTTCGAGAGATTTATCTTGTAACTTAGATCCAGTTTGATATATTATCGAAATCTACTAAATTGGTATCAGAAATGTAGTTTATAAGCTGTCCAAGTTTCATCAATGTTAATCAGATAGTTTTAAAATTATAATGGAATGTAGTATAGATATATATAACATTGATTAGATGAACCGAAGGTACTTAATGGAAATAAAATTTATAAGATGTTTTCCATATCGAGGTTGAAAAGCCGAATGTTATGGCGAAAATAAATTATGTATTTATAAGTTTCGATGATTTTACAACGTTTTTATTAGCTCGTATTCTTGTTTGTCCGGTGGTTGTTTGTTGTTATCAGTACGTGTGGGATTGTCTTAGAATGTGCTCCGAACGGGAGGAGATGCTCAGGTCGGTCCAACCAGCTGTTGGGCCCATTGGACCGTCCGACTTGGTTGCTACTACGGCCAATTATCTTGCATTTAAAAAAATTGCGGCGTGAAGATCTCTTCACATAATTTTTGCTGTCCGTATGATTAGCTTCATTATTTTGTTTTATATACACTAGAATCATTTTTATTTTCATAATTTCCCTGTGCTCTTCTCTCCCCGGCACTTTGCATTAGAAAGTAACTTTAAACTCAGTCAGAGCTCACTCTGAGCGTAGTAACCTTAGTCCTGGGTATCTCCTCCTAGGGCATTCCCGGCCTAAAACTTAACTAGGTGCTTCACATCGCCAATGTAGGGCCACGTGATACGCCCGATTAAGACCGGGTGTGGTGCGTGGCGGGTTTTGGTTTGGAGAGATTAACTTCAATGTTATCAGTACAAATCTTGTAATCGATTTTTAACTAACTTCCCGACTAGCTAGACATTTGAAACTTTTAGAATATATCAGAACACGATGCCAATGCATTCTTTTAATACTTTTAGCCATCTTTAAGCAGAATTTAATGCATTTTCAGTTAATTCTGTTTTGTATGGAAAGTTATTTCAGAAAAATCCGTAAAAAGTAAGACTATTATTGGTTGCTAAGGGGGTGGTCCTAGCAACTAAATTATTAATATATACGTGCGTTACTATGGAAATCAAAATGACATTTCAGTATTCTATATTTGTTTGTTTGTTTTTTATTTACTTCATATCAAGTACAAGTTTGAGCATATTGAGCATAATAATTCAACAAAAAAATTAAAAACGTTGTACCTATATAAAAAGTTCTTTTTATCTTGTAATCATCTTCAGCCCCAAAAGCGCATCAGCAAGGGCTAGTCTATGACGAACTTACATATTATATTTTTGGCACACTTCACCACTACGGTGTGTAATAGATAGAGACTGTCTAGCGCTGAGGTTCCATAACACTGGAAGACGAGTGAAAAACCTAATATAGGTATTATTCCACGCATCATCCAATAAAATAAAAATCGTGAACACTGAAGAAAATGTTATCAATCGAGTTTCACTAGGTCTCTCAGGATAAAAGGTGCTCATAAGCTACAGCTTTCTCATTCGCCAGTCAACAATGCACGCGTCATCGTGACGAGTCTGAAACGAGCTCGTATTGTATAATTTTCACCTTCACTCTTTTCAAATAGAAGTAGGCATTTCGAAGTCTGCGATAGAGCCGAGCCATTGTGCCGTGTTGTCTGCCAATCATTTCGTTACCAACAGACATAAGGAGTAACGCAGTGAATCTTCCGACATAACCAGTCCTAAGTATAATAAACGTCACAATTGTGTTGGGATTCGTGAAAACTATGGGCTCAAAGACCTTGATTACATTACACTATAGCTGTGGCGAAGAGTGACTATAGAAAGGATGTATGCCATTGTATGCTATGAAAAACTGTAGGAAACGCCGGGTTCAAACTATAACTAAAGATTTAATTTTGTCAATTTTTTGTTGGGGCGTCTCCGTAAACACGAACCACCGACCACAGCGATAGACCCCTATTGTCTGTCTACACTGCCGCCGTAAATGTAGAAGCCTGCGCGAGGTGTATAGGGAGACGCGACCACCAGACGACGTACTGTGCGGGCAACTTTAGCCGCTTGAGTGAGGATAGTGTGAGAGAAATAAAGAAGTTAAATATAGTATATATTGTATTTAAGTTGTCATTCGTCAGGGATTTGGGCAATTTTCATTTAAAAAAACAGAGGTACCTAGAAACTTATGTAACGTTTCTGGCGACAGCCAGCTGCCTCGCTAGACCATGCAGGTCGCATGGCGTCCATTTTTAAAAGTGATATTATCTGTGATTATGTCGAGTTTTATAAGATTGCAATCGACGTAAGGTCGGGACTCTAAAATTTAAATGTAAGTAAGTGTTTATAAATCAACAAAACAGCATTTAAGTCATCTTAAGATAATAATATAAAAAGATGACTGTAAAATACAGCTGGTTATTTTTAAATAATTTAATTTACTTAATAAAAATAATGTTACATATTTGATTAATTGGAAAAAATGTTAGAATTTAAATTTAGATGGTTCCTGATACCGTATATGAACCGATGTCAGTTTTTTAAGCAATAAAGCATTTGTTCTTAAGGGGACTGTTAAATGAAAATAACATCCGACCATCATTCAACACTGTTATCCAAGCTATCTGGATAACAGGCACCGCTAGCTCAGGGTACTGGGTTTCCACACTATCTCTCTGACGAATTCCAATCCTGTTACGGAAAGGACCATCGAAATCAATTGGTATTCGATGGATAATGTTTACCATACCGCTGCAGCGGTTATTTGCGAGCACTGAAAACTTGACTCTATTGGACGCCAAAGCCTTTTCTATGAAAGAAAAGAACATAAAAGAACATAATATTACGGGATACAATTAAATTAAATGAAACACCGTGATAATTTTAACCTCACTGTATTTAAAGAAAATGCAATTAAAAGTCAATGGTACATAAATGGCGACATGACGCCATAGAAAAATCACCACCGTTCACAAACGACGAGGTTATAATACATAAATATTTACGTTATACAAAAGACACAATATCAGCGTCTGCAAACTAAAATTTTAACACAATAAGTTCTCAGCAACTAACTTAAACTTAAACCAAAATATCCACATGTGAGTGAGGTTATAATTAAAACAAAAACTTAAAATTAATTAATACTAAAAATGAAATGTATTTACAGCCGCATAGCGATTCCGCTATGCGGGATATGCTCCTCCCACGTCCACTCGTGTCAAGGGTCAACCAGAAAAAAAAGGGAATCCAAACAAAATTCGATCGCCTGACATCGATCCCCCCACCACTCAAACAACCCGGAAGCTTGAAGTGCCAATCGCAGGATTTTTGTGTTGCCCGCGAGAGAAAAACCTCTCCACTAATTACAATGGTTAATTAGCCCGTTGGTGACGTCTGCAACGTCACAGGACGTTCTACAGAATTGGCCTTGAGATTTGAAAATATGATTTTTTTACATGTGGTCCATAATATCTGGTCTACTAGTTAATATAAAAAGGTCGCGTCAAAGTTGTTTGTGTCAATAAACTTGCTACACGACTCGATCGACTCATATTTCATATTTATTTCATCAGGGCTGTCATCGAAGACATAAATCATAAATATTTATAATTTTAAACTTTTATTTATAATATATATTATATAAGTTTTGTGCATCTAATGCCGGGTCCACACTGGCAACAAGTTGCTGGCAACCTCGTTAGATTTTACGATAATTATCGTAAAATTTCTTAAGCAATTATGGTAAGTTTCGTAAAATTTAATGAGGTTGCCAGCAACTTGTTGCCAGTGTGGAAATGGCTTAATGTCCACTGTGGTTCACGTAGTGGCATGGACCTGGGGTTAACTAATTCAGGAAGTCAACACCCATGATAGATTTTTTCGAGTTTTGGTTGCATTGTATTCCAAAATTCTTCTGTAAAAATCGTTTCCGATTTTATAAATGGAAATTTCTCGGTGTACATAGTAAACAAACCTACGAATAAAAAAATACAAGAAGGAACATACTGATTCATCGCAGTAAAATCTGGCAATCAAATTCGCCATTTTGAAAAGCGACGATTTTGCGTAAATAAATATCACGTGGTCTGTACGTGTGCGGCAAACTTCGAATGTGTTTGTAATTTCGTGTATTTTATGTTTGTGTATCACGCATTGTCGGTCATATTTGCCGGCCTTTCTGATTGCCGTGATTTGTACACTTCTTCCTTCCTGTCTTTTTTTATTCGTAGAAACAAACAGTAATTTTTATTAGTTATATGAAGTTGGCCTTGAATCTGTAATAAAATAATACACAATTAAAAGATTTTGAAATAGAAAAAAACACATTTCCAAGCTTTCAGCCGTGCTCACTCATGAATGTCATTCGTCATTAGTATATACACATTTTGATGTTATCTTGCAAAGTAAACAGTTATCTGATCTTTACACTATATATGTACATGCGAATGTAATGTTTTATGGATTGGATATTGTATTATGTATGTGATTATTGGATTATGTACCATCGTATTATTTTCTCGAAATCATAAACATACTATAATAGTATTTAAGTATCAACCTATGTTCAATTTGAATTGGGTTATAATAATAATATACCCGTATATATATCAATAGTATGTTTGCTACGAAATCCACCCAAGTTATCAGGATGTACTTGCACAGGTTTGATTAAAAACTTTAATGAAATTAACATTTTAAAAATATTAATCCATATATTATTTTGATAGCCCTGTTTTCTGATCGGCGAAAGGACAATGTGCAGGTGTTTATAGAATAATAATGTTTGGCGGCCGACAATATCAATAATAATAATAATAATGTTTCTTGAAATAAAATCTTCGATGATTAGTGATTTTTGCGAAAAGATCGATTTAAATTCAGCCCCCCCCCCCCCTTAAGAAGACCATAATATAATACGGATCTTCGCAGAGGATTTATTAATAGGTTTTTACGACAAATGGATGTTAGCCACCTGATAAACCTATTAGGTAAATACCCCAAATACGTATTTAAGATATTGTTAATAAATTGTTTCTAAATTACAAAAAAAAAAACGTTCGGGAATGTAATAAGTGAACTTCTCAATCTGTCAAAATACTACAGTTGCATATTGTTTTTAAAAAATGCAGCGTGTGTCATTTTTGTAAAGCACGGTACCCGAATTGTGATGGTTGAGGGTTCACATCCCATTCGGACGAAATATTTTTTTGGTGTGTTTTTGATTGTGTATTAACATAATATTAAACTAAGCATGTGTATTAAATTTAATAACGATAATGATAATTCAAGACGGCATCGCAAGAAGCCAAAATATATACATATTATATCCACTTGTTACGCATAATGTATATTTAAATCATGAAGTAATTCCGTCGATGCTCGCTGTACCTTTACAATTTACACGATATAGCCGCAATTACCCCCAAGGAAGAGAATAAGTATAGCCCCGGACCATAGAAAAGGATTGGGAATGCAGCACCACAAAGACAATAATAATAAATAAATTGAAAAGTCGCCCGTAATAGGATCAGCGGTCCGCGCACGCCCTCTGGCATAATTGGCTTTTGTAGCAGCGACCTCTACATTACGGCGAACATGGAAGAATAGCGTATAATAAATAGGAATAGCTTAAGATAGGCAGGCGCAGGCGCGGTCGCCTGCGCCCTGCGCCCCTGTACGGCTGTACCGCTGCACAGCACGACTACCCCCACGGGAGGATGAATTAATATTGAATAACAATGAAAAAATATATCGGATATAGTAACAAAGTATCCCAACCATAATGAACCAAGACCAAATAAACAACGCTAAATGAAAGCAGCAGTGGGATGAAGTAAAAATAGGTATTACTAGTTTCGAGATAAATGAGCTTTAATGTTTGTTTCATACAACGCAAATCGTAAATCGTTAACTATGTTATAATAATATAAAATAATAAATAATAACATTACATATTAACAGTAGATTATTTCAGTTATCCCATTTTGTTGTTTTGAAATTACGTGGCACTTTTTAATAAATGCAACATTGGTATTTTTCTTTTAAATGGAATATTAAATCCCATTGATTCATTGTGTAGGTATTATTTTACCAATCGATTGACATACTTGCTTATCTCGAAATCGACTTTTTTCACTTTATCTCAGTGTTGCCTTCAAATAGCGACGAGTAGAAAGGGTTGTCAAACAGATACTCTTAATGCCTTGGGAACCGAGCTTACAGTTTCGGATTATAGACGAGTCACTAGACGTACCGATAGACTAAGCATTCCATATCACAACCACATTTTTAACAGTTTCAAATCACAAAACATAAAGGACAAAGAAAATTACAAATTAAAGGTGGCTTAAAACCTATACGCATTCAAAAAAAGATTTTTTCTATTGGATATAATATATTTTCTCAGAAGTGTTTTCAAAATTATGTATGTTCTATCTATGCATATACAATTTCAGAATACAACATGCGTAATATTTATGTGTATATTCAGTAGCCTACGTATTGAATAAAAACTTGAATTGAATTAATATTACAATTATTAACAAGAAAGATGTAGGTAGGTACATAATAAATTTAATATGAGCATTTTTGTTATAATTAATCAATTTATTGGTCTGACCATAAAATTTATTATAAATTCTAATGGATTCAAATTCCATCAAATACCTTTTGTCGATAGTATTAATATAATAAATTTATTATATTTTTTTCGAAAGATCTGTATGAGAGTGGGTATATCAGATTCTATATCTGTGTCAGAATACCATATCATATTATATTTCGTGACAAACATTTTCCTTTTCTTCTGACAATTTTACGCAACCGCACCTAACGAAGTGTTAATTCAAAAAGGGTGTAACTCGTTAATTATGTAGTGTATTTTAAAATAGTGCTACCAGATGTAGCTTTTAATATTAAATTTAAATCTCATTGACTTATGTAGATATACGCCAATAAGTACGTATCAAGTCAGACGTTTATTGAAAAAAAAAGATGGATATAGTCTAAGAGTGTGACAAACAATATTTGAAAATGTAGAAATCATACGGGTACCCTCACTGATTCAAGAAGACACTGATAACGACGTGCGAATCCATTCACGTTCCATTGAACATGTTTAAAAATCCAAAATATGTGACAACAGAGATAAATAAAAGCATATTTATAATTATTTAAAACTATATTGCCGAGATACACGTGTCAGTGGCTGGTGCCATTACCCAAGGATAAGACAGTATAGTATAGGTACCCATATAGCTTAGGAAACTGTCTCTTCAATATGGTGTTGCATGTCAGTAGCAAACATGTATGGATAAGTGGTAGAGTAAGAGGTCATCCATACACTAAAGCCGAATGTAGTTTTAAGCCGCGTGCCATTATAAACCTATAATACATTTTAATGGAAATACAGTTTCACTAGGATATGTACGTTATATAAACCGTTAGGGTAGACGATTACTATATTATTCCATGAACAGTAATCATAACCTAAGTGTGGCACACGGTACAAAACTACTGGATAGTGTCTATCAGTTTTTTGGCCTGCGCTCCCGCCCCTACTAAATAGGTAAAAAAATTCTGTGGCTCCCTACCCATAATAGTTACTCGGGTGAGAAAATGTAAAATGAAGCTATAACAACATGTTTTTTTTTTTATATTACGAAAAGGGTTT
The DNA here is from genome assembly GCF_057557595.1 of Rhyacophila brunnea. Lineage (NCBI taxonomy): Eukaryota > Metazoa > Arthropoda > Insecta > Trichoptera > Rhyacophilidae > Rhyacophila > Rhyacophila brunnea. The sequence continues at coordinate 2,578,518 of NW_028233361.1, forward strand.
TCAACAAAAATAATTTAAGCATATCTATAAGTATATTAAAAAATGCGAACATAAATATATCCTTTTTAATTTATTAAATTTCATTTTTTATTCAGTGTGATTCTTGTGACTAGTGTAAGCTAGCAATTTATTTAATGATTAGTTGAGTCAGCGACATAAAAATATCGCCAGTCGCCACTATTCACAACACCAAGACGTTCATGAGCTTTTGAAATCAGATATATTATAGCCCGGCTATTCCCAAATCCAGTAAATCCAGATTCAACAAGTTCTAAAGCTAAAATTCAATTAAAAACCGCTGCCAGAGTTGGGAAAATGTACTCCCATTTCACTACATATCGAGAAATTATCTTTCTTTTACTTGCATCTGACTTTGTCAGTGTCAATGATGTAAATTGCGTTAATTCACGACATTTAATATTCATTTTTAAAATTTGTTTCCGAGAAAAGCGACCATTATTGTTTATTTACACCTCATGACAGTATAATTTTATATACTTGATTTCGCTGAAACTTTTTTGAAAATTACTTTCAGTATCGATTACATTCAAACGAAACAATCACGCAATCTGGGATGTTTATATTTATCATATCAATGAAGCGGAAGTGCATATAATAAACTCATGAAGCTGTTTCAAATAAATGATCAATGGACACAAAAAAAGACATCTTATTCTCTTGTCAATATTCGCCTATGAACACACCGAGATTACCAAGAAAAGTGAGAATGGCTTCCGTACGTGTTGCGACATTACAATTTTTGGCCTGTAATAAATTAAGTTATTGAATAAAGCTGACACCTAAAACATATCACGCTCAGCACTAGTTATCCTTTTTCCAAATTCTTTGTCACTTACAAATGGCACGATATCGTAACAAAGTAGATACGATACAATGATACAACGAAGATAATTATTACCATTCGACAACTAATAAACTTCTGTATATATACACTCAAACTCTACCCTGACAAAGTTATCAGATAAGGGGAATTGATTCGATGAAATTTACGGTTTTTATTACAATATGTTAGTGTCTTGCATTTTATATCTGAAGGTTCTGTCGGCATATTATTATCTACTTTTTAATGTCTCATAGAATTTAAAAAGTAATAGGTTCAATTTGAATGCTATCGCGCTGTTTAATTAGTATTTAATATTACAATAAAAATTTATTTTCCAGATACAAGAGAACATCTGGCCTGTTGGCATCCCAAAGGCTTCATTTACTTAAGTGCAAGTTACTGGCATGCCTTTACACTGGTACGTGTATGTAGGTATCTGCATAAATCTTAATTTCTAGCGCCTGCGTCATGGCGGACGGTATCGGAACTAAACAAAAGATAATAAAATAGTCAGCGGACATTATAAGTACCTACCTACTAAAACATTCGAATAGTAGCGTCGTATCGGAAATGTTTCGTATCTACAATCGCGAACTCCACTCCGCCATTCCCGATTAATAAAGCAACATGAAATATAAAATAATCACGATTTTATTATTGCGCGTATATGCGAGTTGCACGCCACGGTCCTAATACCACAAGTCCGATTCTTGAGACATGACTGATAACTATGTATTTAAATGATATTGATAACAGTTAAAACTTATAAAAAATGTCGTTCATATTAATTATTATTTGACCCGATCGTCATATTATACATATTATGAAGAAATCATTTTGGCTTGGTTCTAGCCGAAAATATTGGAGATATTTTCTATGACATTGTAATATACATAATAACATATATTCTTTTTAACACTGCAACAGGCCTAGAGGCCCAATGCCATTAGTGTAGTTTAACAGTAGTGTATTTTGTAATTGAAGTGAAACAATCACAAACACCCAGGTTTTGAGAAAATCAAATAAATATATTGTGTTCTCACCGGAAATCAAGCCCGGATGTAATTTACGTACCTTCTTTTTAGCAAACTCTCTTGCCTAATTCAATATAAATAGGTAACCTAGTTATTTTTGACGTTTCTGAAGTATGACGTCATTTTGGCGAAATCAGACGTACAACGATCGAAAAAAAAGAAAGAAAGCATGCGAATAAATTGTCTTTTTCAGAATAAAGCTCAGAAAGTGGACTACAGCGTATGCGAGAATGAAGAGCAAAACAAAAAGTTTCATTTCTGTCGCGTATGCGGGCCACATACTCATTTTTGCCTCAAATTGCCTCATATTTTAGAAATGTTTATTACTTTAAATTAATATGAATTATTAATTAATATTTCACCACGTCCGCCCCTCAGATGTTGCATATGCCCATAAATACTACACGGCGCCTCCGAGAACTCCTGTGTGTTTTAATAGCATTATTAATAACTTTATTTGATTGTTTGTCCAATCACTGGAGACATGTTTACTTTCTCAAGTATTGTTCAATTTACTGAACTTTCCATACATTACACTGACAAAAAAATGATTTAATACCCACTGTCACACCCCCGAATTGTCCCCATTTGTGGATGTTTTCTCTGGGGGTCTAGAGAGACCGGACCTATTTCGGGGTGACTCATAGTAATGGTCGATTACGAAGAAAAAAAATATCCGGCAACGCTGTAAGTCCCAGCCATTGAATAAAATACTGGCAACGTTACATATTTTGTACACCGCTTTTGTGATGGTAGATCGCTTGCAGCGCTAAAGCGCTTCTCGCTGACAGCAATACCAAAAAGCGATTCTCGTTAAAAGCGAAATTGAAAGCAAACGTTTTGGCGGCAGACGCTTTTAGATATCCAAACTATAAACAAGTGTCAAACTCGTCCTCCGCAAAAATTAGAAAAATTGTATAAAAATGTAACTGTTAAAAGTATAAGTCAAATAAAAATCGCCGTTTTCAACATTCCAAGGTATTTATTAGTTCACCCCAAATAACAGACGCTGGTCATCGTACTGCATACTGAGCAAAGCTGAAAAGCTGAACAGCATACTGAGCGAAGAAGAGGAAGCATCTCCTCGGTCGCGGACTTGACGAAAGATGACACCACGTTACATTTATCTTTCTTGACATTTTCGCGGTTATTTGTAATCGTGTTTGGTCTTTGGGCTACCACCCTGTCTTTTCTTCTTTTTCTCGAGGTTTCGAGTTCACCACAACATCTTAACGATAGCATGTGCAAAGAACCAGAAACGTGGAAGAAAAATGAGGAAGAACACACGCTGCTAGCCCAAAGACCAAATACAATAAAATGTACATTTATTTTCAAGTGTATCCGTTTATATAATGTTTGAGGCTTTCACGGTTGTTTTTTATCGTAGTATATTCTTGAGTTTTCACCGTGTCTCCTTCTTCCTTCTTTACTCGACGTTTCGGGCTCGTTGCAGAGGCCATTATCAAGAGATATGTTTTATGATGAAATGTAGTGTAGGTATGTGAAACATACCTACACTACATTTCATCATAAAACATATCTCTTGATAATGGCCTCTGCAACGAGCCCGAAACGTCGAGTAAAGAAGGAAGAAGGAGACACGGTGAAAACCCAAGAATATACTACGATGTATCCGTTTACGTTAAAATCAAAATTATTTTTCGCGAATAATGCAACCTCCCAATTAAAGTGTCATAGGCTGGCTCTTCAAATATTTTGAGAGCTATGATTCATCTGTTGCGATTAGAGTTGTAATATTATGTATTCGTATCGCATTGCATTAATAGAACAGCCAACAGCAAGCTGCAAGCCGAGTCCGAAAAGACAATAAACAATGTAAGGACACAGTCGCTTCCGCTTTTAAAAGGAAATATTAAAAATGCATCCACAGAAACAATCGACGGTAACTTGCATTAAATAATTTATTGCGACCTCCCTTCGACCGCCTCCCTCGTTATTCTAATGAACAACGAATTAATTTTAAAGTGAATAAAACACGAAGAGATAATTAGTTGACCATTAACCTTAAGCCAATAGCTTATAACCGAATAATTAATTAAGTTAATACATATTATTGGGCAGTAGATTTCCATTTGTCAGAAGTGAAATATTCACTAAAATGGATACAGGCGATACGGGCAAATAATATGGAGTTTTAAATTTCTGATTCAAAGTAAAAATTTTCAGTTGTACTTTTAGTTGTATTCCTTGGTAATATAGATCAGTTTTCTTCAACCGGTGGTCCGCGAACCGACGTCGGTGCGCTAGAATCTATTGCCGGTCCGCGAAAGCTTTCATCATGTTCCAATCGACTATACCGCTACACGATTCGGGGAATTCCCACTTGATGAAATGCTGGTCGTTGAATTATTAGCGTTGCCAATATACTGATTTTTTTAATACTGCTGACATCAACCAGAAAGTCATATTCAACATTTAAAAGCGTTAGCTGAAAACTTTAATAAATATTTCCCTAAAATAAAGATCGATGTAAATGTAAAATGGATTAATAACTTCTTTTTGGAAGATATTAAATCATGCGCACTTACTTGATCCTCGTGAGAAAGAAAAGCTGATCGAGCTATATTCTAATGTCACTCTGGTGTCCAGACATAAAATACAATCATTGTCCCAATTTTCGATATCTCTTGATAAAGAATAATTCATCTCTGAGTTATAAAGTTATCAGACTATTGGTTGTTTTTCGACTTATGGGCGCACCGCTGCCATAGTTGTTGTGTTGTTAGCTCAAAATTAACAGACAACCATATCGCAACTATTTTGCGTATTCACACAAAATTTGAGCCTAGATTGCAGGATTTAGTTTCAAACAAACAATTGCATAAATCACATGGTGAAAAAATTTAATATTATTTTTTAGTATATTAATAAGAGTAATAATAATGTAAGTATGTATATTTAGTTAAAAATATAAGTTTACACAATGATTTTTTTTTGCCGTATGTTTTTTTAAAAACAGAAAATATTTACAAAAGAAAATATTTTTGATTTCAAAATTGCCCTATGACGAAAAAGCTTGTGAACCCTGCTCTTGAGTCTAGACAGACTCTAGCGAGAGGCACCCAGCGGAAAAATAAGAAGCTGGGAATTTTACTTTTAATGTTTAACAGACATGCTTTCACAACGTGAAAATGTGACACTAGCCCGGCCATATATTCTTACGGATGCCTCAGGAGAGTCTCAATGTGGGCTGATTTTTTCCATGCTAACCGGATCCTGGAAGGCTGCGAAATACTATCCGCTATGAGAAAATAAAAGAAAACTGGCGAGCGACAGAGATTATTAGACATTGCATCGAATACATAGATAAAGAAGACGCATAAACTGCTAAAGCGTCAATTACATTGAGCTTCTTTACGAGCTGTGTGTTGGCGAATTTATAATCTGCCTGTAAAGTCGCCCAGTGTAATCATCGAACAAGCTAACAAGCAGGTTGTAAACTGTTACCAGACAAAAAAAGAAAAGACCCCGGCGCGACAATTTCAAATTCCAAATCCACAATTTAATCAAAGTCAGGAGAGCCCCGGCCGGAGATTTGAATTCTCTGCCGTGCGAGATAGCGCTCCCGCTTGACCGACGACTTCTAAGAAGGCTCGATTCGCACCCAAAAATTAACAGGCCCAAGCTGCGACAAACAACCCGCCCGCACCCCTCTGATATCGCGCCTTCAGGGCGTGAAAGTACCCCTCGCCATAAACATTTTTTTGGATATTTTTTGAAAGTCAGGATCAGTTCCAATCCGTATCCGGCAGTGAAGCTGACAAAAACATTCCCCCGCCCGTCCGCGGCGCGGAGGATACCTTTAACACGTGTTTCAGTTAGGATCCTCGCGTTAAAAATAATCAATCAAAAGTTATCATATCTTAGAAAAAGTGACGCCCCTTATCGTTGTCGTGTGGATAATAATCTATATAGTTGCCCTTAAAGCAATACCATAAAGCAAACCAGTGTTCGTGCGCGGGATGACAACAATGAATCGACCCCAAATATATCGCCAGTGTCGTGTTTAATTTAAGACCCTTGTTGTAGCCTATATTGTAAAATTATCGATGTTTGCCTATGTTTTAACTTAAATAAATCGCTGTCCTGCGCAGGATTATAAATCTAGAATCCGTGTTATAATTTACTCTGTCAGTAACGACGTCACACACACCCCCAATCAAAATAATACTGAAGAAGATTCTACCACCGACATACATGTGAGTTCCTATCATTGTTCTTGGTATTAAAACCTACCGAGAAAAGTTGAAAGCTGGTCAACTTTACACGCTACACGCCGGCGTGTGAGCCTACTGCGTCTGTGCAGTAGAGCGCAGTAGCAACCTCCCGGTAAAAAAACGAACTACGTTCTGTCTAAATAGTTGCTGGCTTGTGGCTTCTCAGCGAATGGAAAGTTTTGTGTGTAATCATCAAATCGCAGTAGCTGAATCGCCCGCTTTTAAATTCGCCAACAAACAGCTCGTAAAGCAGCTCAATGTAATTGACGCTTAATAACAGACATCCACGTTGACATCCACAATGTATGTAGGTACCTAAAAGACAACATATGAAGCATTCATTCGTAATAAATTTTTATTGCAAGAAGCATACACCTTCGGGTGTGAAACTGTGAGAAAAAATTGTGAGCGATATGAAATGAATCGTGATGCGCGAGGCGAGCGGCTGGGCGGATCCGGAACATCTCGGACCGCGGAGTAAATAACATGTTACCGGTTACCATTCGTCGACAGGCGATTTATTTGCCGTTTCTCCGTTTGCCATTTCATTTCCACAACTGTGCTTTCGATATTTAAAAAAAATATTATTGTATACTACATCGTGCCTTGCGCAGGGTTGCACATTTACCCGACTGAGAAATCTTCACTTGACCGGTTAATAGCGATCAATTCAAATTTAAAATCATCATAAATGATTTTTGAAGTTATACTTTTTTTCCGTTTGATAGAGGGTGAAATTGAGAGTTACGAAAGTGCGTCACCACAACAAAGGATTAAACGTCAGAGTGACAGTTGTTACCTTAAAAATAAAAACAACGGGAAATAATCATACACCTAAATAAGTGAAAGTGCAAGTATATAAATAAACCAGCGGCGCTCTAATAAGCGACCCTTTTTCTTGAGTGTGCAATTTAACAAGATAATTAAAACAGTAATATAAAATAATATTAATAATCACGGAATGAAGCAATAAATAATTTAATCCAGCGGCGCTCCAATAAGCGGCCCTTTTTTTAGTAAAGTTACATAAACTAAATACGTATATATGTACAGTTTTAATAATCCCTCAAATTCAGCGTTTCCTCATTAATTTTATTTTTGGAACACATTTTGCACATCACAAACCCCTTAAATATTTTTGCGTAGCACATAAAAAAATGCACCGCCCGCTTCTAATTTTTTCAAGACAAGAATGCAAATTCCTGGACGTTGAAAATATTGTATCAATCGAATTAGTGTAGGCACTTTAAATTTTGTGAAATTGTCTATCTATTGACTCCACAACGTAATTTGCAAACACATAAGATAAAATACCTATAATATATGATAAGTAACTATATATACTAAAACTAACTATGTAGGTACCTATACTATAAATAATAATCTTTTAGAAAAAAATACGACGCCCAACGGTAGTCAAACCCGTATCCACTGTAATCGCGCCAATGTGCTTTACCAATTGAGCCACGTGCGCTCTATCAAATTACGACGAAATTAACTAGTAGTTTTTACATCTTGAATCGTTTAACAAATTGTGCCAGTTTTTGGCAATCGGCTTTGGTGTTTTTATATCAGTATATCAGTTACCATAATTACTAACCGGCATCAGGATCTCTCAAAATTTTAGTTATATCGCACCTATTTGTACCTACATTTTTATTTAATGAATAATTCATGAGATTTTAGAATGTAACTATTTAGTTTAAATTGTAAACTTTATCAAGTACGAGTACAAAAAATTAAATAACTAAGCAGTATTAAAAATCACCACCAATCACAATCAAAATTATTTTAGTATTCTCTGAAGTGGCAGCCCTGGTCACGGGCATGTATTTCATTTGATAATTGAATAGCGGAACCGAGAGGAAGACGATCGAAGATTTATTGGGAGGCAGTGCTGGTCGCCTGTACTATACACGTTTATGGTTCCTTTACAATTTTCATAAGAGAATGCGTGAAATTATTATTGCAAGAGTAATATATCATATTATATTATGATGAAACTGGCAAATCTTTTTTTGAAACTTGATACATTAATACAAATAAAGATTTGAGATAAAAATACAAAAATACTTATTTTATTTTAAAATTATATCCACCTTTACGATATTGGATGGTATTCGTATAGTCAATATTAATATAATATTGCTTGATACTTTCACAGTTGGTTTTTGTTTTATTTGTTGGAGCTCAGACTTTGTATTCTTCCTCATTCGCTTCTCGAAATTTCAAGCTCTCGTTGCAGAAACTGTACTATTATTCTTCAAAATATATTTGTTGCAAAAAGGAAACTGTACAGTTCGTTGTATGGTAGCGCAAATAGGCATCATATAAATTCCATAATTATTGCCGCCATCCAGGCACTGAAGTGCCAGACAAATTATTAAATAAATGTGACTTCAGTTACAGCCAGACTATAAACGCGTCAGGACGTGCACTCGTTTGACCCTAGCGTCATTGCAGAAATAATTCAATTACGAATTATCGGTTCACCCAATGCCGCGTAACGCACCGCAATTCACAAACTCATTACCCAACCATCTATTAAACAAATCACACAGTGACACAAAAAGTACAGTGTAACAGGGGAGTAGTAGTGCTAGTGAGTGAGAACCAGACCAGGGAACCAGCCTCATCATCATTAAAGATCAGTGCCTGGAATCCTCCGCATATAAATCATCCCCGTCCTTTTACAGTCCAGTTAGATTTAACTACAAAAGCAGACAAGCGAACGTTTCACAGAGTAAGAATAAGATGACTGTTTTAATTGCGACCTCAGATGCCAGATTGGATATTGGATTTTGCTGAAAAACCGGAAGCCGTGGCTTTTTAAACGTGCCCCGTCGTCATCATTACCTCTGCAGCCTGTCTGTGGTTCTCGAACCACAGGTCACAGTTCCACGGAAGACGCGAAAAATATTGATAATTGTACATGTCAGGTATTCAAAAGAAAACAACTTTTAGTGACGACTAAACTCAGATGGGAATATCTTAAAATTAATTTAGTCTACTGGCGATGATCACACACGTACCTAATCACTGTAGTTTCAGATTGACAACAATTGCAGTTACATTCGAAAATTTTACAAAATAGACTTTGTTATCCTATCAATTTTCAGATCCAGAAACCAAAATATGTGTTTATTTAAATACGCACGTACCGAAACGTAGAAATATATTCCCATATTACGCGAAAATCGCGGTAGGTATGCCGAGAAAACTATATTTTTAATGGCTTTAAAGAGTCCATCTTTTCATTCCTCCCGAACCCATGAGAATTGACCCCCAGGAGGTTCGCCAAGTACTTCAGTATACAATCAATAAAAGTGCAATAAACAATACATCCACAAACAATAACTAGGAAAAGTTAGAAAAATAGTCTTCAAAAGTATAAAAAAGGTGTAAGTATTTAATGTTTAAAATCGATCAATGCAAGTTGCTAATTTAAAAGTGGACGCAAACTTAGTGTAAACATGTAATGTTTGACGGTAACAAGATTTTTTTAAATTCTACGCAATATTGTTGCTGCTGCAACTCATTTTCTATTTCGTATTGTAAATTGATTTTTGATCATGGAAAAGTATCATGTCTCGTTAATAATGATATGATAAATGATGCTTGTGGCATTATATTTGGTAACCCGCAGTGATCGCTGCATCATTCGGATCAATATATCACGTTTAATTGCGCAATAAATTACATTTTCTTGAATTGAAAATGGCGACAAAAAACGGTACGGCGCTCACATAATTATAAACTGTATGTTTCTCGGAATAACTTACACAACATCATAATTGTTTTACGCTTTATAATGAAAATTATTATTACTTTATAATCATAATTTAATCATAAAGGAAACAAAGCGAAGATCAACAGAAAATCTAAATTGCATTGATTTTCAACATACATAATAATAATATTATAAAGCTCATGGAAAATGTAATGTACCTACATGATAACTACAATTGTGAAAATATATAAATAAAATGACCTAGCCTATAATGTATGTTACAATACATAATAAAACTGCTATTTACCTTTAGAGCTGCGATCATGTAGGTAGAATGATTAAAAGCGCTCAATTACCTGAAACAGAAAAAAAACACTAAATATATATTTGTAAATTGTATAGATAACTATAAGTAATCTAATAAACATCTATATTTATACCTATCAGTTATAATTCAAATGTATTTATTTCTACATACATAACAATTATAAATTTATGAGGTTCACAACATAACTTTTAAAAACAAAGAAATATTATTAAAACAGTGTAAAGAAGACAGAAATATAATATGCAGTATCACAAAAACAGTATAGTAAATAAGTACAAAAATTATAAAGCATGGAAGCACATCGAATGAGCAAGTGGACTTTATTTTAAGAAATTTATAAAACAACGCCCACCTATACTCATCCCCATGTAGGTGGAATATTCATTATTGCCCTCCCAAGTGGCATCACGAATGGCAGGTTAGTTTCTGCACCTTGGGAGAACAAACAACTGATGCTCCCGACTTCGATAGCTATCAGTGACACAAAAGACAATACTAACAAAAATGGGAGTTCTCATTTACACCACGTATAAGTCGAAAAAAATACGTGGCCAAAAATATTGATATCTTCTAGCATTTAAACAATAGTATGTAAGCATACCTAAGAAGAGAAAGACAGTTGGATAAAGCCATGGATAGTATCTATATAACCTCAAACAAGGAAGATTCAAAAATTTCTTTTCGACTCGCTCCATCACAAAGTCGTATTTCAACTGATGCGGGGCGCAAACAATCGATCCACTCTCAAGCCGGCTTCTAACTAAGGAATTAAAAAATATTTTAATAAAGTAACATTCGAAAAGACCTGGGAAGTACGTAAGACGAAGCCCAACATTTGTAGCGCCTTTTTATAAATGATAGTCGTATGGCCACTAAATGACAGTTTACTGTCAAACGTAACGCCAAGATTTCTTACAGACGGTATTCGCGAAAGAACTCTGCCATGCATCGAATATTGGAAAAATAATACTCGTGAGGCACTGGTAAACGATAAAATATTGCATTTGTCAATATTGAAGTCCAGTTTGTTAAGCCTGTCCCAATCTAATATACTATCTATACCATGTTGGAGTTGACGACAGCCGTCCAGGGTGACAACGTCCAAGAAGAGTTTTAAGTAATCAGCGAACAACAAAAACATCGAATTTTTAATACCATTGCGATTTCATTTGTAAAAATCATCTACAGCAATGGCCCCAAGTTTGAGCCCCGAGGGACAGCAGAAAATGTATTGAATGTCTCTGACTGCGAATAACACGAAAGCGGTTATTAGGAGTCAAAATCTCTAATAACAGTAATAACTAAAGTGAAAAGTACCAAAGTTAAAAAATTTACCAAAGATAAGTTATATTCTTCCGAAATAATGAATAAGTAAACAATGTACCTATATAATGAATAACCTTTGGAATCGTATTGATTTAATATGAAAAAAATATAAATTTTGTTTTAACTTTGCATCATTTGAAATGCATTTGAAATTAATTAGTATACATACCTACTACATAATTAATTCATAATATTGGCGGTCACTCTAATACAAATAATTAAGTTCTATTAAAAACCCATTTGAGTTATGTTAATAGTATTATAATGAGACTTGTAAAATCAGTAGTGATTTTTTTTGTTGATAACGTTTTACTAATACAAAATACAAAATATTAAATTCCAATAATGAAGCGATTGTGCGAATATCTAGTTAAGTATTTAATTTGTTTGCTTGTTTAATATTCCACACCCACACTGAACGATTGGTAAGGAGTCTCCCACTATGTGGCGGATCTCGGGTTCGAATACTGGATCTGGAATTATTCTGCAACCAATAGATTGAATAAGCGGCTAACATCCATTTTTCGAAAATAAATCTGGCGACCAAAATCAATATTGATTTGTACATTTTAAAGATGTGTTTAGGTTTAGAATGTTTAGATGCTGTAATTAAATAATACGTTAGTTATGTTATAAGGTTATAACGTATGACGACAATAATTTATTCTATACACCAGATGGCAACATAATGACGATGATATGCCTAAGTAATGTCGAATAAATTTCATTCAAATCGAATAAGTATATTTTTGTCCATTCTGTATATCTGCCTACTTTTTATATACGTGTCTCACGCGGTCGAAGTCGCGAGCTATCGCTAGTAATAAAATATATTTTAAAACTTTTAATTTTAGTTTGCAATTCACTCGAAATTTTGTAGGCGACGAATTACAAAAGAAATTTGACATAATTAATTATTATAAAATGCTATTAAGTAGGTACGTTTAATAAACGATGCAAAAGTGAGATTCAAAGCGATCGATAGGCCCCGGTTGCAAATGACACGCCCGCAATTATATTTTATTTTCTTTTTCGCTTGCTGTTCTAATATAGGCGTTGCATCCAATATGTGCAACAGAATGTATAAAACAAAACTCTTATAAGCATAGTGGTTCTACAGCATTTAATTGCAATAGTATGTTGCTCATTGGTTTAAAGCAGTGGCAGCTAATCTTTTTAGCATGACATATTTCAAGGCGGCGAACTACTCGATATAACAAGTGAAGTATAACAAAACGTCTATAAAAAGTGCATAGTTGACAATTCTGTTTTTGACAACTCTAACATAGGTACTGTGGTAGGTTATCTTAATTCCTTTGATAAAATATATTTATATTTGGTTTTCTCTTCTGCATTTCATTGAAAAGGTGGTAGGCACTGACTTTTTTAAAAAAAATAATTTGGTTTTATTTAATTGAAGCATTTTTAAATTATATAACTACCCGCAGTTTGCAATATAATACCGAGATGTACCTACATATTATAAATCTTGCAGACAGTTTTTAATTTTTAAAATTTTAGTTAAAAATGCGCAATATATGTAAACAAAATTGGGTTGTGAAGTCCATAAAGTATGGCCTTTCTTATCGCACATACGTGCAGGCGTGATGCGCGTATCTGCAGCTTGTCCTCAACAGATTACCTTACCACGCCCGTCGCTTCCGTTGAGACCCAAATTTCCACGCACCCATTTCTCATGATCTGACAGTCTGCGCAACGAACACCACGAATTGGTGTCATATATTATGATCAACCAGTGTTTGCGCTCGAGTTGAGGGAAAATAAATACGCACTGTGTAAACTGTCGAAGCAAATTAGTAGATTCTGCAGAGTGCAGACCATCTACTACTATTGTTCATCTATGTAGTAAAAGTAGATTGGTATCTAATATGTACTGATTTTGTTTTCTTTTAAATGAATGGCGCCAAGAATCTATCTGTCAGTTGGCATTGTTCAATAAAATTGTCATACTAGTGGATATTTTGTTTACGTGATCTGGTAGGTACCTACCAACAAAATGACTTTATAGGTGAGTGGTAGGTAAATATCTACATAATAATATCTAATAATAAATATATGCCAGGCGAGTATCATCTTTCGGTCACATAAGTTACTGTCACTCGTTTATTCGGTGTTTTATGTGTATTTTTATTTTATTAAATAATCTCCAAATTTCAATAAATTTAAAATTTGAAAGGTCCGATTAGGCTACGAACAAAAACACCAACCGTTATTTACGATAAAAGATAACAAACCCAAAAAAATCCATTAAATGTAATAAGAATGATAGGGAAACGAAAAATCAAGTCCATAAATAATTATTGTGTAACGCAGCGATTACCAAACTTTTTCGGTTCAAGAGGCCCTTGGTACCTACATCAGCATCAACAAGTCGTTCGTGTAAAGTGTTTTCGGCAAAATATTTGTCTGTTCCAAAACCGAAGCCGAATCGTTTAATCAGACTTCATGTGCACCTTAGCGATGGTGCCCACAGAACGCGTCGGGCGCGCGAAGTCGGCGAATGCAGTGTTTATTCATAACCATAATCACACGTCTCTTCCCGCGCATTACCCTTCACCTATGTTATAAGCGGCCCAAGCAGCACAAAATAAATATTATTACAGCGCCTCTCATAACAAAGCAATAAAAATATTATATTATTTCGGGGCTTGTAATTAAAATTTACGACGACATTCTTCAACCAGCGATAAACTGAACACGCAATAAAATAAAACAATGACTTCTCTGTAATTAAATAATTGCTTTCCGCCCGTCGATCGACAATGCCTCGCGCAGCGTGTTTTGGCCAATGAATGGACTCCATTGTATTTTCTTTCATTCGTATCGTCGAGAAGCGGTGATTCGCGAAAAAACGATGATTCATGCGGCGCGCGCGTATAATGCGTCGCCATATCCAGTGGGCGCTGGCGTATTTGATTACGTTGTATTTTCAATGATTTATGCGCCACTTGTAGAAATTTTGCGCGAGTGCGGCGCCTGACGCGTTCTGTGGGCACCATCGCTTAAGCTCACCTTATTACTTCCACAGTGGTAAGACGGAGGGGTTTACCCTGTTTCCTCTCACCATACCTAGGCAGTACAAAAATTTCGCGGGCTGCGTGTGGTGCTTGTGTTATACCTACTCACCTGTTCAGCAGCTGGCCGTAATAATGGGCAGTACTCCTAGATTATTTTTTTTATTTGGGTAACGTGAACAAAAACATCTACACTGGCATGGCCGCAACATCAAAATAATTGTATAAAAATAAAATGAAACACGTATTATAATTAGTTATGTAGTGAAAACTATTTTATATTTTATTATATTATGTGTGTGTGTGTTACGAAAAAAGATGTGTATTCGCAGTTATACGGTTTTATCATTGAATGTGTCATGTTGCTATTTAATTGTAAATAATGTCCCGCAAGCAATTGCATAACAACAATATATTAACATCTTCGATTGATTTGTCATTTCCGCTCCATATTCTTATTCAAACAACATTAATATTATTATAAATTTTAGTGGGTACTAACAAAAAATGTCGATTTGATGTTTTTACATAATATATCACGTCTTGGTAACTACCACATATTGTATATAAAAAAAATATGACATACATGTCTTTTTGCAGGCAGAGGAATCCTCGATCAATTGCTCGATGAAGGCCTCACATTGCTATCTCCGTTATCCTCAACTCTTAATCTACAGTAGTTGTCACTTACTCCCGCTAAACGTGATCATCTCATCGGAGATCTGGTCGCCCATTATATATTTTATCTCCTTGGTACTATTGGATGACGGGATTTGTCAATCAAAGATCTGTTCTTCGAGCGATATTGCATGGTGTATCCACTTCAAGGTATTTACACTTTGTATTAGGTCCAATACTTTTGTGTGCTCACCCATTTTTCCGATCCCCGCACGTTATGCCCGACATGCATCTTTTATACCGCGTTGTGTTACTGTGTAAACGTCAAAGTCATCAAAAACATTGTCATTGCACAAAAATACCATCAAACGCCTAAACAGCGACTACTATGTATTCTTTTGGAGTGGTCTCTTATATGCATGGATATATTTCAATCTCTTGGACTAAGTAAAATATTGATACGGTCGTCTGTCAGTTTGATGTTTAGATTAAAAATGGCCGACTCGTAGCGGTTTGCGCATGCGTAACTGCAACACGGAGGACCAGCGGCATGCGGCGTATGCTAGTGGCACCAAATATTTTATTCAAGTTAAATCTCGTATTCCAGAAGTGTGCGGAGGTCCATTAGGTAACGTGTGTTTTGTGAATACCAACAAAGACGCATCGAGATATTCGACATGTTGCAATCGAGACGATGTTAGATGTGCGACACAGGTTAGTCTTTTAACCACTTTTAACTTTACAGTCAACGTTTCGAACCCTGACTTTGCAGGGATAGTGGGAGTTAACTCTTGAATATTTAATAAGTCAGAATACACTCTATCCCAGCTTTGCGTATGGTTAATAAGCACATAAATAAGCCTAATGCATTTTTTATTAAATTAAAAACTATACAGTTACCTACATAACATATTGTGCACAAAATTTTTAATTTGATCAATTGAAACGTCTCCACTATGGAAAATAAATATTCATTTTGTACGTCCACACTGAGAAGAATATTAACTAATATATTATTATTACACTTTAGAAAAGTGGAATAAAAACTTGTATCTAATACAATAATAATTATTGTCGTTGTGTTTTATTTTTAGTTATTAGCGTAAATACTAATAACTTAAATAGAGTTTCACAGTGAAATAAAGTTTCACATTTTTAATGATAGGTACCTACTGCCATCTCCCGTCAAGTCGGGAGCAAGAAGATGCTTCCTCTTCTCACTCAGTATACTGGTGTTTGACATCGTCCGTCATTTGGGACTTGGGAGTGAACAAAATAACACCGGAATGGTCGAAAACGGTGATTTTTACTTGGAGAATACTATTTTTTGCTACGTTTTTAAACAATTTGTTATAATTTTTACGGAGGTCGAAATACACGTGTTTACAATTTGGATGTCTAAGAGCGTCTCCTACGTGGGAAAATTGTTAGCTGTCAGTGCATACAAAATGCGGCGTGCTATTCATAATTTTTTTAACGGCATTTAGACAATTTTGCCACGTATTTTTTTTTTCGTAATCAACCCTTACAATGCGTCGGTTTGATAATGGTTCGGGCCTCTTCAGATACACAGAGGAAACATCCCCAAATGGGGACCATTCGGGGGTGTAACAATACTTAAGAGTATACGTTTTATAACTTTGCATTTTTTTGCACTTTTTACTACACTAATACGCCTCTTTCCCGATTACCTTGCATAAGATTAGATCAGTGATATTCACTTGTACATACTAATATAATATGTAGTAGTAAGAAAATAAATAGATAATATAATATGTAAAAAAATGTTTTTAGAATATTATAACATCATTATTTTCATCTTAGAGCCGAATTGCAAAGTGCAAAAACAATAATTCTTTCATTGACAAATATGATTTGACACGGCGTTTTGTCCGAAACGGTACCTACTGATGGGTAGGTAGTTACCCCCTACCTGCTATGTTGATAACGTCCTTCCATAATAATATATTATCATCTCCGTCAATGCTATTATTTTGTATTCACCCTGTGGAAACCGGTAGATGTTACAATCTTCGGTTCTATTTTGGCGAGAAAATTGTGTATCACTAGCGTATTATGACGGCGCTCTTCAAATTCTTTCGAGATACCGAATGCTGTACAAGGGTCAATCTGAATCGATGTGTGCATAACATGCATAAGTGGGGTTAAATCCATACTTTTATATTATGAGTACGGAAAAATCAAAACCGTCATGCATATTGCAGATACATGTGTCCTATATACCTTCGCCTTTCCTGTGAGACTCTGTACCATTCACCAGTGGCGAAGGGTGACTTTTGGAAAGAGGTAGGCTATGGAGATCTGATAAAAAGAGCACCCTTGTCAGGTATACTTACGAGAATAGTACGATATTTACTACTAATGAATAGGTACACACTAATAAATGACAACAACACACTAATTCAATGAAACTTCAAAAACTCATTGACGACATAAAAATGAGCTATGTGTCTAAATTACGTATTTTTCAAAACATTTATACTCATCAAAAATCATTAGATTAAATTTATTTTTATTTTTAAAAACAATTTATACTTATTTATTAATATTCGATTAAACGTCGTTGAAATTATTTTTTTAATTATCTAATTATTAATGATTTTGGACAAAGTGCGCAGTCATGACAACAATATTATGAGCGAATGTTTTAGGCTCTGCGATAGGAGCTTACCTTATTTCATACAAATCAACAGACTTGCTGAGGTTACGAGACGTAAAGTCCATACGAAATAAGTTCTGAATTATTTCACACATAATCGGAAATTTATTTACGTCCAAGATAGGTGGCGCGCTGTGGTATATTTTTAAATACCTTGGCAGATTGTTTTGTAAATTGTGTAATACTGTAATACATTCCTACATACACGACATCTCTCGTTGGCAAAATGAATTATTTTTATAGAACATAAAAAATAATGAAGTGATTAAGTATATAAATATGTCAATATGCAATTAAAAAATATTTTTCTTAAGAAGGTAGGCTTTAAATAATCGCCTAGTATGGAGTCTTCGCCACTGCCATTCATCAAGCTGATGGGTGGAGGTTCTACCGGTGCGAATACCTACCATTGATTTGACGATGTGATGTTGCGTTTGTGACTGAGCTTCTGTTTGAATATCTCCATGCAGTCACCTACGCCCTTACTCATATCTCGGATAACATATATATATGTATAGTAAAACATGCATAGGTTTTATATGCCTACCTATGTAAATCAATATATTATATTACTTATATTAGATATATTATAAGTAAGTATAGTAAATACGTGTGCTTAACAAGGTCGGTGCACATTTAATAGTAGGCAAGGAATATGTTAATTGCATTTTATGATGCGCCTATACTCACTGCAAAAGGCTTCATAAATCCGTTAAATAATCAAGGTGAACGATGAATACATCAACTAACACTAATTATAACTATGTAAAAGATTTTAAAATACGCATAATTACTTTTTCACCATTAAAACTTCCGAGTTCTTAACCGGCCAAGGTGATTTCGCTTCCAAGCTCAGTTAGATTGATCGAATAGAATATCTTGCATTGTTATATGGCGTATTGGAGGATATTTGCCTCATCCTCTGGGAGTGTCAATAAGGAATGACTTCTTAAGTCGGCCCACGTGTCGATTAGATCAGTCAACTATAATTGCGACTTGTCAACTGGACAACTTCTCAGGTATAACATACATACCCATCCCATGGCCCTTTCAATAGAAATACGACTATTACAAAGCAGAATAGGCATTATGTACTGGTATACAGTATTGGTGGTCAAAATCTTTATTTTTGAGAAGCGCATGGTGAAACAGACATAAGATAATGAAAGTACTCTTCGAAGAGAATATAAATAATATATTGCTTTTGCTTGCCTTCTTACTCGAATGCATAAGCATGGCATTTATTTAAAAAAGAATGCAATAATTATATAAGTAGGTACAGTATACGCAATGCCTATTACGATCACAATAACTCGAAGGGAGCCGCGAGACAAAAAAGTTTTAAAACCGTTGATATATAATATTAAGGCTATACTTCAGCTGGGGCACGGTCTAAAACAATCGTGACTACGCGACGCGAAGATTGTGCAAATGACGCGTGCACAACAAAACATAATTTGTCATAAAAAGTCAACATGCGTCCATTTAATGATATGTTTATTGTTATATTACTAATAATAATAATAATATATTCATTGACATGTTTTCTTTTTCAAGTAACTGGATAACGTTTTTTAGTCATCTTTACACGATTAAAGAATAAATCCCCCCCGGCGACCCATCGCAAAACAAATTGACGTGTTCACAGCTCGAATTTCGCTCTCCGACTGCCAGCCAGTCCGAAATTTCGTCGCACCTATAGTTGAAAATTATTTTCCGTTTCACTGAAGTACCGTCTTAAGGCATAATAAGTTAAATACAGGGTGCCATCGTTCAGTGCGTTCCACGAGATTAATAATGCCCATAGCCGGCTACTCGCAGTTAGCTGTTTAAGTAGCAACGAAACTACCCAATAAGGAGGAGCCCAGAGGGCATTACGGGTCTCTTTGGACGAGAGTTAGTTTATTATTCTGCTGCAGGTCCATCACGGCCCACGGGGCAATCGCAAAATGCGGATTCTAATATTACGGCACCATTGAGAATGGTGTATTCAGTTTCAATGAGACTACACATTAATATATTGAAAAATAAAAACATTTCCAAAGATAAAATAATTAGTGTTTTTACAAGACTACTATAATTTCAACCTGTCATCTTGAATATGTGTTTGGATTTTCGAGAACATTTTTGATATTAGATTTGAAAGAGGGATATTTAAAAAATAATAATTATCGAGTTAATTTTGTATGGCGAATGCCTCAATATAAAAGTATGTAAATAGGTATTATATAGATTAATAAATTGATCTCTGACTCTCTGATCTCTGATCTAAGGCACGGACTTAAGACGATACATCAGTGAAACGGCAAATAATTTTCAACTATAGGCGCGACGAGACGTTTGAACTCGCTGTCATTCGGAGAGCGAACGTCGAGGTGTGAATACGTCAATTTGTTTCGTGATGGCGACGGGGGTATTAATTCTTAATTCGTGTAAATATGACTAAAAACGTTACCGATTTACTTAAAAAAGAAAACATGTCAATGAATATATTATTATTGTTACTAATAGAACATACGTTAAAGTGCCCACCACCACCCGTCATATATGCACAACCGTGGATATGCACGGCCGCTTTCTATGACGCTTTAAACGTGTCTGAAAGAAGTGATTTTAAGTGCTCATTCCGTCCCGAGACGGAGCCGCACGGGACTGATGCTGCAACCATGCACCGTAGTGCTTAAAGAAGAAAGTTAAGAAAGAAAATGTTTGTTTTTGGACTGGCTCTGCTGTCCGCTGACGTTAAGCGCTTTGTGTACCCGCATACTGAGTGTCACGAATTGAAATGGATGAGTCTACAGAAGAGTCGGGACTATCCCGCTCCCCATACGACGCTGCAAATTTCTCAAATGCCGCAAAGTTGGCCTCGGTTGCTACCAGATCTCCATGACCAATTGGGCCCGTGTGAGGACGGACCCTGGCAAACAGCTCCGCTCGTTCGAATTCCATAAGCGGGCAATCCCAGAGGATGTGTTCAACATCTTGGTGGTCATGCCCGCAGGTACAACCCGGCCCATCTACTACCAAGCCAAACTCGTGGAGTCTGGCGGCGAAGTTGCCATGGCCGGTGAGGAACTGGCTAATCCAGTGCGACGGTTGGAGTCTTCTAGTTTGGTGCCTGCAGAATACGTCTGGAAAAAAACGGTAAGTGTGCCGCCCCTTGGGGGAGGCGGTCCACCTCGCCTGCCATGCCGCAAATGCGGTCTTGTACACAATGTCACTTACAGTCTTTCTGTAAGGAACGTCCTCGGATCTCTGCGGTGGTGTCAGATGGACACCGGCGAGTATTGTGCTGATCCCCCTCAAGAGGAGGGTGATCGATCCTCTGACTTGGACGTGCAGATCGAGGGGTAGCACCCCCGCGAGTACGGCAAGCGCGTCAGTAGAAGTTGTGCGGTAGGCTTTGGTAAGCGAGATCAGCGCAAGTCGCTGCCCGCTTAATAGTGCGCGTCTCACGAGAGTTAAGGAGTTTACTCGGGAATGCCAAATGCTGGAGGCGTAACCGGCAATTCCCATGAAAATTGCGCCGTATGCAACCTTAAGGGCTCTAGGCTTAAGTCCCCAATTGCTGCCCGCCATTCGGGCCATTCTCTGATAGGCCGAATTGGCCTTAGAGACGGCCGTCTTGGCGTGGTGAACGAAAGACAGCTTGTCATCAAGAATTACTCCCAGATACGTAACCCTTTCGGAGAAACGCACAATAAACAGAACATTAAATGGACGCATGTTGGATTTATATGACAAATTATATTTCGTTTGGCATGCGTCATTTGCACCCGCGACCCGCAATCCGCGCATCGCCTAGCCACGATCTTTTTAGACTATGCCTCAACTGAGGTATAGCCTTAATGGCCAGAATGAAATTCAAACAACCAATGTGAGTAAATATATACCTACTTATTAAGTTATGCCCACACTGTGGCGATCAAAATGCAATTAAATGATAATTTTATTTTTACCTTGCATTATTATAGAATAAGTAGGAATGTACAGTGTTCGATGGTCTATACCGGTGTTGGCGAACCTTTTTACGTAGGCGTGTATTTTACCAAATATATTATTTTTCGATTGTCTGGCGTGCCGAGATGAAAAAAATAGTTTTAATAATTCTATTTTTAAAACGTTTTTACTAGCTCGTACAAATCTTGCAATCGATTTTTAACTAACTTCCCGACTAACTAGACATTCGAAACTTTTAGAATATATCAGAACACAACGACAATGCATTCTTTTAATACTTTTAGACATTTTTAAGCAGAATTGAATTCATTTTAAGTTAATTCCGTTTTGTATAGAAAGTTATTTCAGAAAAAACCGTAAACAGTAAAAGACTATTATTGGTTGCTAAGAGGGTAGTCCGAGCAACTAAATTATTAATATATACATGCGTTACTATGGAAATCAAAATGACATATCAGTATTCTATATTTGTTTGTTTGCTTGTTTTTTATTTACTTCATATCAAGTACAAGTTTGAGCATATTTAGCATAATAATTCAACAGAAAATTTAAAAACGTTGTATATAAAAAGTTCTTTTTATCATGTAATTATTTAATATTTATTTTAATGTAATACTTACTTAGATTTTTTTTCAAAATAAAACCTCGTGCCATATTTTCGCCATCATTGGTCTATACCAGGGTTGGCGAACCTTTTTGCGTACGCGTGCCAAAATTTCCCAAATATTGTTTTTCGACTGTGACGTGCCGAGCAGTTTTCATGTAGAAAAAAATTGTTTTTAAGAATTCTATAAAAATGATGATGTTCTAGATGCCAATCACAAAACATAGCATACATATAGCTTTACTATTTTTTTAATTACGCCATACATTTTGGTCCACCAATTTTTAAAATGTCTGCCAGAATTACTACTACAAGCTCCACCAAGTTTTTGTTCCTTATTTGGTACCTACAGCTATTTTTGTGGCATTACTTGGTTTAATTCTTTACGCACAAATCGACACAAGAATTACTCCGAACAGATGAGGCATCCTCTCGCTATAGTAGTCTCAAGCATTGTAAACCAATCAAAATCAGATGGTCGCGGCGCAACTTCTCCCGCCGCCTGATGAGATTCGTGCGATGATATTATATGTGGCGCATAAAGCCTAAAGACCTATGTAGTTATATATTTACATTAAACGTAATGCTTATTCCAGAAGAGTATTTACCTGCTATTTTTTATTCAATGCGATCTGTCATTTATTATTATTATAGGTACCTATGGTTTTTTCTCTTTAAAATAAAACATTCGCGTGCTATACTCTATAATCTATATTCCACCGATTATACTGAATGTTGATGATATCAAGATGCACAGACTGTTGGCCTTAATGACTTCATTCGAAGCGATCTCATAAGAAAGTAATTACTTGATTGGGAGAGAATTTCGTAAGCATAGCCATAAATCAAATTGCAATAATTATTGTACTGAGCACAATGCAACTTTTCAAAATCTCGTGCTCCGACCTATGTTCAAAAATAAATAATAGCTAATGCTGTTTCGTACCCACATTTTATTTCAGCGACGTACGCAGGTAGGCTAATTTCTTCTTATGTGTTAAGAGGTACGTGCTAGGTATAACGTGTACCATCAATACACGGAATGATTGAATAAAAGCAAGAGTAGCCACATGATGTAATAGATTTTGCTAAAACCATCAAATGGAAATTAGCAGGACATATATATTAAAGAAGAGATAACATTTGGACAAATGTAGCAGTCTAGTTGGTAGGTAGCAGTGGCGAAGAATCCATACTAGATTATTTTAAGACTACCTGCTTAAGAAAATATTTTTTTAATTGCATATTGACTTATTTATATTATCACTTGATTATATATTCTATAAAATAATTTCTTTTGCCAACGAGAGATGCCGTATGTGCAGGAATGTACTATTACACAGATAATTGCAAAACAATCTGCAAAGGTTTTAAAAAATATACCACAGCGCGTCATCTGTCTTGAGGTAAATAAAGGTCGGATTATGTTTCAAATAACACTCATTTTTTTCGGACTTCACGTTACGTAGCCCCACTCAGTCTATAGAATTGTACGAACTAAGATAAGCTCTGATCGCAGAGCCTAAAACTAAATAATTAATAATAATTAGATAATTTAAAAAATAGTTCTATGGTGTTTAATCGAATATTAATAAATATAGACTGTTTTTTAAAATAAAAAGGACTTTTATCTAATGATATTTGATGTGTATAAATGTTTTGAAAAAATACGTACTAAATTTAAACTGATCGCTTAATTTTATGTCGTCAGTGAGCTTTTGATGTTTCATTAAATTAAGTGTGTCGTTGTCATTAGTGTGTACCTATTCATTAGCAGTACTATCGTATTATCTTCTTATTTCCCATAAGTATACCTGACAAGTATGTTCTTTTTATCAGATCTCCACGGCCTACCTCTTTCCAAAGGTCACCCTTCGCCACTTGTAGGTAGGTACTCAAAAAAGTAAATAGCGTCCGAAAAGTAGACGTAGTAGTCGCTGGATTGACGAAATCATTAAATTATGTGACAATGCAATGTGCAGGACCAAAGAGAATGAAATCAGCTTGGGGAGGTTTTTATTCAGTATTCGATAGATACCTATATACTGATGTAATAATAATGGTGATAATAAATTCGATTCCATTTTCAGTTTTCATGTTAATAATCATCTTCTGTGACCACATTGTTCATCATGTCAGATCATCATCCACGACCCTTATCACTCGCTAATTTTCTTGCACCTTACAAAATCATACCAACTTTTCCCAAAGCTTCGCCGTATACACGCTGTGGGTTGTATTTTGATGCCTTCCAAGACCCTGGAATTGGCTTCAAGAAAATAATATATGGAGACTATTTTGAGAGCTTGAGACATAAGTTCAGCACAAATGTATTCTTCATATTCGCAAGGTACCAATAGTTACAAGGACTTACTCGCTAACGGAAATGAGCGTTGAAAAAAAAATAATACAATGCAAAATATTCCTAAATGTACGGCACTGGCTGTTTTTTATTCACAAGTATTTTCTACTTAATAATTGCATATTCTACAATATTACCGACAATTATAATTTGTTTCCTGCTTATTTAGAATATATTCAGGTGAGACTAGTTGTAAAACAAATATATACTATAGTTAGTATGTGTTCAAATAATAATTAATTTATGTAGGTACTTATATATTTTTTTATTGAATAGGTACACTTCGTTTTCCATGTCATAATAAGAAAATGTCAAATTAAAATTATTGCTACGTAAATTAGATAAGAATATAGGTATCTTCAAACAAAGTCACAGATAATACAAACCCAGGTAAGTATACTAATGCCCACCATACAGCAATGGTCGGAAAATGAATACAGGGAAATGTTCAATCGCCTTATTTCTGAAATGAGTAAGTATATTTTATTTACTTAATCATGGGATTCTAGGATTTTAGAATTGAATTGGAGAATTTTTCCCCCAAATATGAATTTTATTATTATGAAAAAAGGACTATAAACCCTTATTTTTTAGAGATTTTTTGTATTAGGTATGTGTGAATAAGAAGGCGATTAATAGTCATGTAAAAATGTTAACAATCCCGTTATTGAAATCGGAAAAACTTCTAATTCCATATAATTTAATTATCATGAAGGATTCATTAGGATTAAGACATTCTCCATAAACATGGAAGACCCGTTAATAATTATTATAATATCGATAAAAGAGTGCGTGAATCTATTCATGTAATTAACAGTGATCAGCGGATTCCTCTAAGAGCCGTCAGGTGGCCCCGCTCACGGTTTTCATGTTAGGCCAGTGCGTAGGTTGATACATACCTACGGTCACTCGTAAGTATGGCTCCACTCGGATTCGAACCTGCATACCGATTGTATAATTAATCGCGCGTTCGCACAGCCGGGATGGTCAGTGGTGTGATTTATGCTTAGGGTTTATTAGCCTGCTTCGTCTTAAAGTACAGAGTGTTTCTGATTTGCTTGAAGTCATGGGTCATTATGCATTTCATCTCCATCGGTAGTCCAGCTCCAACATCTCTATTTCCTTCTGCAGTGATTATCTCAAGTTTCTTGTTATATACGATATGTTTTCCTTTAACTTTTAAATAGAGACTCTTGGGTGTTTTTCATCATCAATCAATCAATACAGGGCACAAATAACAAAAAAATATTAGATTGGCATTAAAGGTATCTTATTCAATAACTTATAGACACATATTATCAAAGATAATATTATACTTTTATTATTAGTTATTATCGGTGGGACGAAGGCCAGAGAGGACGACAAAGAGCTCTCTCCAGAAGTATTCAGAAAATCAAGATTGGTACAGCTTTTTCTACAAAACACACCCTGCGAAACGCTGAATGTCGAGAGGGATAGAGTCATGTCGTGGAGAGAACTGCCCGAAAGTTTGGGTTTGTTTGGGTCACGATACTCAGACATGAGGTCCCAACGAAGAAGACATTAATTGTTAGATGTTACAGCTACCAAAGGTCCACAATAATTAAGGCAACCGGGAAACTTTTTAATAATAAGCGAAACTAAATCACCATATTTTGAGGATGATAATATATCAGGAAAGTCGGAAGGCTGTGAAAAAAGAATTCACGTAAACGAAAGAGCGTGGTTTTGAAAGTCAATACTTCGGAAATAATGCCACTCTGTCAAAAATGCAGGGAGATCGGGCCGGAAAAAGAAGCCTCTACGAAAATTACAACTCTTTCTAACACTTTCATTGCAATCAGGCGTCCTCAGTGCTCAGTCATTTGCTTACACCGTCGGAACATAAACCCTGGTAACCAAAATAACGTCAATTGTGGCAAAAAATATGTACATATATGGCAGCCTCAAAATCGATTTCATCGCTCGTAACCAGCACCGATGATATATATTGATATATAGATATTTCAGAAGGCCGAGGTCCATAAAAATATGTCGACGTCACGTTAAATGGTTAAATCGAAATAACGTGGAAAGCCATAATATACCAAATAGGATGACAGACAAAATTTTAATTAACGAGGCAACGACGCGTCATCAACGAAGATCATCAAAAAGTAATTCTGCCGTTTGCGGAGAACCAACCGACCAACGGTTAGACACATGGTCATGATTTCGTAGTTATACTTATATAGAGACAAGAGTGTGTTGTTACAGATTTTATTTTAAGATGCAGAAATATCTTCTCCTAATTTTAATTTATATATTATATTTATTTATAAATACTATGTCATATCTAGAATTTAATTCGTGCTATTTCTCACGTGGAGTGTAGTGCAGTGCATTGTGAATAAGAGGGAGAACTGTGTAAAATAGTTTTCTAAGCGGTAAAAGATTAAATTTACAGACACTCGCAAAAGCGGAATGTTTACATATCCCTGCATACATAACTAACTTCTCAGAGCGATGCGGCGATCATAAACCTTGCAATGCATCTACAGACCTACAAACTTATCTTAAAAATGGATGGGGGAGCCACAGTTGAAAACTACCCAATCAAGACTCGCAACTGGACAGAATCTGACATTCGAATGACGTTTTCAAAATGGCGTCCATATGGTAGTTCGTAGTTCAATTTTTGACCGTTCTTTAGATAAGTTTGTAGGACTGTAGGTACCGAGATTGCTTGTATAATAAAATATGTTTCTTTTTAATATAAATAAATGTCTTAACTAAACGTAAGTAACTTAATCAGTTCGTCGATCCAGCAGGTTTTATGACAACCACTTGGCACTTTGGTGGTCATCGGTTTCTACTGAATAACTAAATTTATTCAGCAAGTTATCCTGTCACCGAGGCCATTGCTATTTCATCAGTTTGATGACATCCATCGCATTACGGCATCTAATATGCATCCTAATCTATTGGTTTATTACGCAGTCTGTAGATTAAATTGCTATTATCATGTGGAATACTTTGAAACATAGCTGCAAAATATGTTTCAAAACTTACAAGAGGCCGCGGAGCAGAAACACCCAGGCTTGATAAAACCACATAGATATATTGTGACATCTAGTATGAGAAGCCGGTAGGTACCTTACGCATTGGACTACGAGAACCACCAAAAAATATATTATCTTCAATCATCAAATAATTGAATTATTTCCACACAGTTGAGCCTAGGTTAACTTTGGTCATCCTAGACTTGAGATAGAGTTGATATTAGGTAGGTATAGACTAAACATTAAATACACATCACACATGTTTAATAGACTTTCTTCATATCAAGTTAATAATAATAAAACAATTTACAGAATAGTGCTGCAGGAATATACTTAGATAGGTATTTTTAAATAAATTATTTTGTGGACATTTATTATCGAGTCAGTCGCATAATTATTATATCATTATATCGAAAATGGCACCTTGAAACTTGGAAAACTTGGCACCTGAACATAGTTGGTTGTTGTCAAAAATAGAGGTCGCTCAATACATATTCCAAACGATTTGCTTATTTAACTTAGATAGCTGGAAGTGTGGAGAGAGTAGAGACAATATAAAGTATAAACAGTTGTGAATCGCTGACGTTTACGCGATATTTACGAGGATGCTCGCTAACGTGACACAGTAGCGGGAACGGTTGGATGTTCAGTGGTGGGAAATATTAAACGACATCGAGATAGCAATATCTAATTATTTTCGCTGTGTCTATTTAAAACCAAACGAACGACACGAACGCGTAAAATATAATACATAATATTATACTATTATTATAGTGTTAGGCATATTTTAATAAATACGAAATTTATTTAAAATATTACTGACTACTATAGTAATTAGCTATTAACTTACGGTTTCCTTACATTTACAGACAAATAACCACGAATCGAGATTTCAATTTGAGGGCTGAATGTGTTTAAAAACATTAACAAAAAATATGCCCGCAACCCACCGAACGTATTTATTTTTACAGCGATTATACATACTGTTAAACAGAAACAAAATACAATATAGAGTCTGTCTTCTATAAGCTGGCGTGCCGGTCCCCCCCCCCCCGCGTCAGCATCCATCTCGTTCCCTCCCATTGAAAACTTGCAGCAGTTGAACGCGATGGCACAATGCTTTCCGTGTGACGTGAATGCCAGTTTATATAATACAGATTCTAAACCAGTGATCGCCAGACGGTAGCTCGCGACGGCATTTTCGGTAGCTCACGTAGGATATTTTATCATTTATAAGTAGGTACGCATTTTATATTTTCTTGGAGGTCGGAAGTCCTAATTTATTTTAACTAATATAATAATATTATGTATGGTACGATAAAGGACGATGATAAAAATTTATAAAGAAGGCATATGTATAAGTGGCTCACCAGAAAATTTCAATTTCTGAAAGTAGCTCACATCGTTAATGAGTTTGGAGACCACTGGTCTAGGCACATTCAATTCAAATAAATAATATAGCTTCCTGTATTATGGTATTTAAATAGTAAAATAATAATCCTGGTATGTAGTTTTGGCCGTTTTTCAAAGTCTGCGATCGGTTATATTATAATATTATAAGAATACATCAATTCCCAACCCTTAACGAGGCTTTATTAAGTCGGTCATATTACCTTATTTTGTGTTGGATTGATTCATCATGACCAAAGAAACGATCATCGATTATCGTCACGATGTATTTACGAAGAATTAGTGATCAGTTCACATTTAAAATGTATTTTAATCTTGATTTGCCTTATTCTGAGACAGTAGGTAAACAGTGATTACTAACTTCCCTCAATATCGCAGTGAGAAGGTAATTTTTGAATAAGACTCGGATCATGATAACATAAAAAGTAATAGTAGTTACCTCATCGAAAAACGTTGGACGCCCGTGGATTACAGCTACACAGATACCTACCTACCTACATACGTAGACATGCGAGTTAAGGTTAAAATTTACACATTACAATAAAATAGTCAACATGAGTCACCATTTTGGGTCATCTTAGATCCCTGCGGTTGCATGCCGGCGACAGAACATAAGTAGTAGTCGGTAATTAATTTAGGTGAATTTGCAGCGCTGTCACATTCGTTAGGAGATCCACGCGAAGACAACGCAGACACGAAGCCGACACCGAAGAAAAGGACTTGGAAGAGTCCACAAATCTCGTTGATTGGCGCTAATGAGGAAGTCGCTGCAAGATGCAACACTATGTACTAGTGGGACAATTAAATCAGGTCCGTAATGATGTTCTGCCGGTTCAGAGTCACGCGGGTGAATCAAGTGTACTTAGACTTGATTAGTTCAGTCACAGTTCAGAATGCCAAGCGCATTATTGTATGCTATGATGACGAGCAAGGAGATAGTCACCGATGACTAAAAGCTTTATTGATTTTAATTATCAATAACTCGACTTTGGGGACTACAAGCCTTAGCGGATTTTGGCCTTCTCTAAAAACTTTCTCCGCCTTGGACGATCCACCCCAGCCTCTTTCCAGTTGCCTTGGCGGAGCATCCTTAAACACAGCACAGTCCAGCCGTCCACGTCTCATATGGTCTTCAAAAGATAGTGCTGTGTGTTCAAATAGGATCTTATATCTAATGTCTAATACATGCCCTCCGCAATGACATGAGGATCGGAAACTTAGACCCTGACTGCCAGCATAGTTATCGCACATTAAAAGAAGCTTGACAAAGCACGCGATCGAACAATCAATGTTAAAATGGCATTCAGGGATAAAATCAGATATGAAAAAATAGCAATTACTGAATATTTATGTTATGTTATGTTATTTATTTAAAAAAGACACGTTGAGTACATAACAAATTATTAATTCAGGACGTTAACTGTGTGTTAACTGTCAATTCATGGTGGAAATACATTGTATTATAAATGAAATAAAACGCAATTTTATAGTACTAATTCCACTTTTTTATTAGTTAACAATGTCCCTCTGAAGCGGACGAAACCGGTCCAGGTAAATATTTAATAAAAAAGTGGAAACAGCACTATAAAGTTGCGTTTTATTTAATTAACAATCACTGAAGATATTAACTGGACGATTAAGCGCATCGCAAGATAAGTTACAGTGGATTGGTCACTTTAGTAGAATGAGTGGTCGGTGGAGAAGAAAGGTTTTGAAATAGTAAATCTACCGCATCTAACGGACCGATTCACACGAATTTGAGATCAGCGCATATATTCTATACACAACGCTGCTATCGGCGGCTGTCGAGGGTAGTTTATCATATTTTTGTATTAAGGCGGTTAATTGTTACAAGAATTTAACCGTCAGAACTGTCAAAAAGTGCTATGTTTTAACAGCACCTCTCTTGGCTGTGTTAACTTTTAGAGCAAGATAGACAGTTTTGACAGTTTTGACGGCTAACTTATTGTAACAATTATAATACATCAATACATACATATCATAAACTACCCTCGATATGCGCCAATAGCGTCTTGTGTATAGAATAGATGCGCAGGAGTATCGGTTGAACGCCTGAGGCCCCGTCCAGGGTGGACGCGTTCGGCGGAGCGTTGAGCGGCTCAAACTCAAAAGTATAACTGTGTGTGAAAATGTTCGTAGACAATGTCTTTTTTGGTTATACGTTACCAGATACCCACATAAGAAGTGCCTTGGTCATAATGTGAGTTGACAATTATTTTTTTACATACGACAGCGTGCGATAACGTTACTACCACACGATGATGGATGTTTGCGATTGCAAAATACAGGCCATGATTAGGGAATCCGATCCCTAGCCAAAATTTTGATTCCGGTATTTCGCGATTAAAATTTAACGATCCCGGGATTGGCGTTTTTTTCGATAAGTACTAATATTATTTTTTTTATTTATACAAATTTCATGGACAAAATAGGTCAAAAATGTAAATAATTTATACCTACTATTTAAGACATTTAATGATGACATTATGTACATTCAATCTGGGAAATACATGGGTTTAATGAAGTACCTAAACAATATTGTAATATAGATAATAATGTGAAAGTAAAAAAGTTTTTTTTATTTATTTATTTAAGAAAAGATAACATTCATAAAATTCGGCGTAGAAACACGTGCGCGCATGCACTTCCGTGGGACTTGCGGTTAGACGCCGTTCGCGTGCCAGAACGTCAGTGGCGTCTAGCTGGATAAATGATCGAATTTATTATTTTCTGATTTTCTTACGATTGCGTATGACAACAAAAAATGGTTATATATTATCCGTGAGCATCCGTCGATTACCACTGTGACATGTGCAGGTACATACACTTCATTAACATAATTTCGTTCACATACTAATTGATTGTGATTGATAAAAAAATCAATCGTGATTCATCACACCGGGATTCATAGGTATCGAAAAGTGTCCGGGATCCCGGGATTGGATTCCCTAGTCGTGATGACGCTGCGTGTGATTCGGCGGTGGAAGAAAAAATATTACAATTATGCTGACATCAGTGCTGTGGCCGAACAATAAAGACGACATGCTCATATTATAAAGGTCCCAAGCACAAAGTTCTCATTTTAACAGGGGTTCACAGGTGAGACATTTTTATTCGTTGTTGAAAAATCTCGTCGGATGTAATTAAGAACCTCAAAAAAGATGAACGGAACAACAAAAGTACCCCAGAACACCCCCCCCCCCCCCCCCCCGCATAATCATTTTGTAACCGTATTTATTATTTAATAGGTACCTATGTTCCGAGTTTTATTTGTAATAATACCTAGTAATTAATAATTTTAAATAAGGATTAGTACTTAACCAGAGGTTGGAGCGGACCCTTTTTTGAGTTGCTCCGCTCCGGGACCTAATACTTGCTCCAGCTCCAGGGTCTGCTCCACTCCGGGTAAAAAGTTTTAATATGTATTATACCTATGTATACAATGTTAAAAAATAAATAAGTAGGTTTAATATAATCGTCATTTTCGTTAGGAACTAATTATATTAAACAAACTTCCGTCAGACTTCTTCTGTCAAAAAAGTGAGGCTACTTATTACTCGGCAGTGTTGCGTAATTAAAATAGTTCCTGTGTTGCAAAGTATCAAATATAATATTTTCGTTGGATTTTAGGACGAAAATCTAATAATAAGTAGACATTTCAATATTTTAAAAGTAATTAAGTTTAATCTCTAAAATGTGCATAAGTATAATTTTCTGTCAAATATTTGTTGTGAAAATTTATATTTTGTCAAATTAATCTTAAACTATTTATTTATCAAATAAATTTTTGTATCCATTGTTTTGTCACGGAAATTTTATTTAAAGAGTTTTTTTTATTGTTATGCAGGGGTTTTAAACATGATATTATCCGGAGGATTATTGACGGTTTACGAGTGGGGTGTTTTTGTCAACCATCTCTCTGATATACCTACCTAATACGGCAACAGACGTTCCATAGCAATCTCGCTTCATTACAGGGCTGAAAACAGTAATCAAAGATTCAAAAACCCATACAAGAAGGTGATGTAAGCGGTCCTGTTCATTATTAAATAAAGTGGATTAAGTACATACCTAGCCACTATTAATATATCTCGTTGTTTTTACCAACCGAATCGACACTTCCGAATTCACGACTGTATTCAGCTACAATGGTCGAATTTATATACAGCCCAACGATAACTTGCGATTTCTTTCGCGTGAAATACGGATATAATGTTAGTGAAGGGTGCAAGACTAATCAATGCGCTCCCCGGAGACGTAGACATTTTCGGTGATGTGCTATGTATTTTGTTTTGGAAATTTTATTTTTCTTTATACCTACAATAATTATACCTAATACCTACTTAAGTATTTTTTTGTATTGTTATTTTATATATTCTCTTCTTCTCTCTTATGAGGGTAATATTTGTTATAATGTAAATCTCATGTTGTGCACGTCTTGAATTTAAATTGTTCATATCCACAATGTTATATTTTCATAAATAAATAGAATTAGAGTGATTCCATTTATTTTTTCAAATCAATGATATAAATAGACGACGGTTGGATACTCACACCGCATCTCATCACCCCACCACTGCTATCTGACAAATTTATTTTATGGAGATGAATTGTTGCAAAATACGTTATTCGAAATCAGTCGGATGTAGGCGCGCGCGCTTGACCCACCCTTCACATTTCCATTCCAACGGTGTTTTCAGACCACTTTACCTTAGTAGTTAGATAATAGCGTTATTTTTGAAAAGTTTTATTTCATAAGTTCGGAACTGTTTATAAGCAGATATCGAGATGAGACTATTGAATTGCTACCAAAGTTTAATCAATATCCCAGTAATTTAAAACAGAACAGATACTTTATTTTTTATTATTGTTATAGATTTAAATAAATTGGAAAGTGATAGCCCTGTTGTAGGAGACAATAATATTACGGGAAATGTCCACCAACATCTTGGTGCATCGCCGATCCGGTTTTCTCTTGTCAATGGTATCAGATAGCTAAAGGCATATCTACACGTAGGTAGATACAACCACTGTGACTACGAGTACATAGATAGTCCTACAACGCACAACATATTAACTCCGATGTAGGTATGTATCTAATAATTTTAGTTGTGAACTGACACTTTCGTACATAACTTAACAGTGTTTTTAATATTCGATATAAAAGCTCAGAATAAAAGTGTGTTGTAAACAGGATCTTTAAAGGGACAAAGATGTAGATATGTCCTGACCAGAGCTGTTAAAACCCCCACATTTTAATGGTTCAGCTCCAATACATAAACCGAATGGGGTTCGGGTCCATCAAATCAAAAGTCGGCGGGTTTCGATTCGGAAGTAAAAAGACAAAAATATTTACCTAATACGTTATGTGTAGGTATATGCATGTGAAAACCTAAATAAGCATATATATTGTTTTTTTTTTCAATACATACTTTAACAAGTTGTGGGCATTCAACAAAATCAGTAAAAACGTTAGGTAGATACGTCGGAATCTATGTATGTATACATATATACATTTTGCAATAACTACCTATAGCATGGGCGGATTACGACTGAAAATAATAAGAAACCATTAAAAATTTAATTTAAAAAAAATTGAACCTCGGAACCTATATTTAAAAGGTTTCAGTTCCGGTTCTACTTTGGTTTCTTCCAGATGCTATTGATGAAGAAAAAAGTCAAAATAAAACGTCATACTTAATAACGAGTAATGTAAATTTACTGCATGATGTACCTATGGTAAATATTTTTTTTCGACCATGTCTGATCCTAATTAATAAGATCATAATATGGGCCTCCACAAAGTGGAAGTTTGTATTAACAGATTTTTTTGCGATAAATGGACGTCAGCCACTTGCTCAACCTATTAGGTCCATACCCTGACTAAAACACAAATTGAAAAACAATATGTGTATTTGTCAGACCCAGGATTCGAGCCTGGGACCCACGGCGCTATAGGCCGCTCAAGCCATGCGGCATTATATTTAAAATATACCCACGAGAAAATGTCATGAGTTTGTTGAAGTGAAAATTCCATCTACTTCAACTTTATGCCTGACATTAATTCGGAATGATAAAGGGATCTGTATGAATATGCAACATCTGCTAATAGAACGGTTTCTTTATACCTATCATGGATCTCCAAAATTTTCGAGTGACTACTATTTTTGTAAAGCCAAATAACCTGCGATTCCCCGAAATATTTGCGTAAAAAGGCATTATTAATAGGCCAAAAAGACACATTACCAATGTTCATTCAATAAAAATTTACATGTGTATTGTCAATCATCACATTTTAATTTAATTTACAAAGCCTCTGGTTGTGTAATGTCAAACGTTACACGTTTCGCACAGAATTTATTTTTACTTTTAAATTCTAAAATATTACATTTGGTTTCGCGTTACCGGCATGTGCTTTGTTAGATACCTAC
Organism: Rhyacophila brunnea; assembly: GCF_057557595.1. Classification (NCBI taxonomy): domain Eukaryota; kingdom Metazoa; phylum Arthropoda; class Insecta; order Trichoptera; family Rhyacophilidae; genus Rhyacophila; species Rhyacophila brunnea. Next base: position 2,614,159 of record NW_028233361.1, read on the forward strand.
TCTCAAACATTACGCATTTTCTATGCGTTTAAGTCTAGTTTACATCTTTACGACAAAGAAAACAAATTTCCTTGTCTCGTTATCGAATTTGAAAAGCTCTATTTGAAGAAAAACACCAACAGGTAGTTGTTATGGCAGCTTACGTGCATACATAAGTGGGCGAACGGTTTTCTTAACACCTTCGCTTCGAGCAAACGCATTAACTGCCGCAGATAAACACGGCTTTTGAAATTTATTGTTCATCTCAAAGCAGCGCGACCGGCAACTTACCAGCGTTTATTTTTAACGAGGTAATCGCAAACACTTTCCAGGTATCACCGGGCAGATAAATGGCCATCGAGGTTGTGCTTTGACCATTCAAGTGTTATGCCTGTAATACTATCAATCAAGTGGTTATAGGTACTGTGGGATATTGCTTGAAAAGCTGCCGGAGTATTCCTTGCCGGACAGGTAGGTACAAGTAACAACCAATTGATACAATATGGCTTGTATGAGTACAGTGTACTATAAACCAGTGCTCCGCAACCGGTGTGCCGCGGCACACTGGTGTGCCGTGAGACGATGCTAGGTGTGCTACGGTACCCCCAAAAAAAAAACCCAAATAATTTTTAGACAAGGATCTCTACAAAAATGTACCTAAGGACCTACCAGACCACCATTGAAAACAAACAATTAATTGTGGATCCGTTTCAAAAAAATTTAACTTTGCTGCAAAAGTAATTTCATCATTACTTTCATACAATCAATACGACTGGATTCGAAACCCTTTTGCAAATAATGCCGACAATTCTATAGAAGCGCTTTCCCTATAAATTCGAGAGGAATTGATTGAATTGAGAAACGACGGGACGCTAAAACTGAACTTCACCGATGTTCCATTGGCTATTTTCAGGATTTCAGTTAGGAGGATATTCGTCCTCGGATTTTCGACAAGGCTATCGCAGTTCAGCTCCCACTTTATACGACATATCTAGGTGAGCAAAGTTTTTCAACTCAAGTTATAATTAAAATCTTGCTTGAAGGGTCTTGACCGACGGCTTCGGGTTACTCTTTCAAATATCAAGTCAAAATATATAAAACTTTTACGTTCATTGAAAAAAGCCAAGTTATCACATTAATTAGTTATTGATAATACAAATACATGGCAATCTGTACATTTAGTTTTTCGTCGTGTGTTATGTTGTTTGTATATTTAATTATTTATCAAATAAAAAAACATAAACTAATGTAATTATGGTGCATGGCCTCTACAAGGGGGAGCTGACAGGGCTCTCTGGGGGCCTAGGCTCAGGGGAGGCCAGCGTGACAGGTCAACCAGATAAGTGAGATAAACATAAATAACAATTTTGCTCGAAAAGTAAAAAAAAGTCGCCCGCGGCGCTATTTTACTAAGCTGGTATTAATATTTCAAAACATGCGATTGTAAGATACAATTTATTATTATGTCAATACTCGACAAATAATAAAATTGTTCTCAACCCGACAGCTAGCCATAATTCAAGTGGATGTGTTAATAAAAAAAAAAAATCGCTAAACATACAATCAATACCAATATTTTTCCTCGAACACCATTTGAAAAACGCAAACTGTCTTTAACCTTAGCGATAGGTAGGGGGCCCGCCAAAGATCCTGGCCTGGGGTCCCTCTTCAGGATGTGGGGTCCATGTTTTGGTTGTATAAATTGTTTTACGTGTGGTGTGCCGTGGAATTCTCGGAAGACCTTTGGTGTGCCGTGGGTGAGAAAAGGTTGCGGAGCACTGCTATAAACACCCCACATAGCTTACCAAAAACTCTATACAGTCGCTACTGTAACTTTTCACATTTGTATAATATGACGTGCATTTGTATAATCTTTGGATAATGTATTATTATGGCTGGAGCAATATTCAGCTAAATGCGGAACGTCTCACTGCTGTACCTACTCGATTGTTCTATCATTGCATTCTGACATTAAGGTGAAGCCTTTACTGAGCCATTTTTAAAGAGGCACCTAGCGGAAAAATACGAAGCTTGCAATTTCAGATTTTTTTTTGATAATTTACAATTTCAACTGTATTAATTAATAAATATGTATCTGAAAACATTAAAAAGAAATATATTTTTTATTTTAAGTCAAAGATAAACTCTTGTCAGAATGTCCAAAGAAGGCGAAAACCGTAAAATCAGCTAGTAAGGTTATGGCTACTGTATTTTGGGATGCACGTGGAATTATTTTCGTTGACTATTTGGAAAAAGGAAAAACAATAACAGGGGATTATTATGCATCTTTATTGGACCAGCTAAAAAACAAAATTGAAGAAAAACGGCCTCATTTAAACAGGAAAAAAATCCTCTTTCATCAGGACAATGCCCGTGTTCACACATGTTTACGATCAATGGCTAAAATTGAAGAATTGAAGTTCGAATTGGTCGACCACCCACCGTATTCGCCAGATTTAGCCCCCAGTGACTTTTTCCTTTTCCCAAACTTAAAAAAATGGCTAAGTGGACAACGTTTTTTTTCAAATGAAGAAGTCATCGATCGGACAAATGCTTATTTTGAGGACCTTCCGAAAACTTATTTTTCTGACGGTTTAAAAAAAATGAGAAACGTCTAACCAAGTGTATTGAGCTCCAAGGAGATTATGTTGAGAAAATACAAAAATAAAAACTGTTTTAATGCTTTTTTCTAAGGAATTATTGACCCACCCTCGTACCTTTTCTTTAAGCCAATCCGAACTGGAAGTCACTAAATACTTTTCACAGTGTGTGCTACTGGACGGTAGAATGCTATGGAATAATGCAAGAAGTTTGGCGACGGACAGGGATTCTTGAACACGCCGCGTGGTAAGCATATTATGCTCTGACTGCAGAGCTGACATGGAAGAAAAATAAGATATTTTATGAAAATATTTTTTCATACAATATGCTAATAATAAATTCATTTAAAAATGCCTGAATGAATTCAACCCCAACACCCCCGCTCGACGCGACCCTCCCTAGAGGATATAAAAGGAAGATTAGGTAAAAACCATAATAAAATAAGTACCACTTATTAGATAAAACTATTATAATTTCAAGTTAAATTCCACTAGCTTAAATAAATAAAACATCCCGATCGTGTATAAAGTTTTGCATACATTTATGCTCGTTTGTAAACATCTTTTACTTACTCCACGATTAATCCTCCTGCTATTTCACTTTACGGATGGGTACAACGATAAAAATAGCGGAATTCATTTATAGAGGCAGAGAATTCGATGGCTTTGTTCAATTTTATCGATAAAATATTTAAATCAACCGGGGACAGGTTAACAAATCATATTGCTATACAAAGGAATTTCTTTCTAAAAGTTGATAATATAAATTATACATCGATGGATTATTTTGAATATGGCTATATAATAAGTATTAACAATAATATTATGTTTTATTCGATTGCATAATTTATAATTTCAATAAGGCTACGTTAAGCTTCAATTACATTGAGCTTCTTTACGAGCTGTTTGTTGGCGAATTTATAATCTGCCTGTAAAGTCGCCCAGTGTAATCATCGAACATGTTAGCTTGTTCGATGATTACACTATGCGACTTTACAGGCAGATTATAAATTCGCCAACAAACAGCTCGTAAAGAATCTCAATGTAATTGACGCTTTAAATATAACCGCAGGTAGTGTGAATCCGGCTGTGTGTAACGAATTTCATTCCCTATGAACCCCTTATCTACGACTGATCCTAATTAATGGTTTGTAAAAAACATATGTACATACTTATATAGTAGGTATCTATATAGTTATATATAAATATATATCTAGTAACAGATTTTATGATTTAACGCCCGCAATGGCCGAATGGTAACGTAGTTTCTTGGTCTCAGGTTCGAATCCCAGGTCTCGCCAAATTTTAATATTGTTTTTCATTGTCTGTTTGGACTCAGAGTATGGACCCAATAGGCTGATCAAGTGGCCAACATCCATTGTTTGTAAAAAAAAACATCTGTTACGAAACCTCTTTGTGAAGCGGCTAAGATTCATAACGGATTGTAAAGCCATTTAAATGGACCAATCGATCGCCATCAACATTATAAATTAAGGGCACGCGCACACAGCAACCACTAGTGAATAAATGTCACTAGACCAGGGTTCGACGATGTGGACGAAATTTGGGATCACAGAGATTATCAATATAATTTTGTATCGTATCGACATAAATTATACTAATGGTTATATAAATGCGTTTAAAAATTAATAAATGTAAAAAATCTTAACACCACTGCACATGCATGCACTGAAATATGACTATATTCTTAAACATTAGAGCGAGAGGTTTAAAAGAATACTATTTTATGTAATAAAAATACTTTATGTAGTCATCAAATGTTTAAAATAAATATAAAGGATAATAAGGCTTCAAAATTATATAAATAGATTATCACAACGTTTAAGTAATGTCCAGGATCATGCTTTGAAAATAGAATAAAAGCTCCATTTTGACCTACGCTGAGCATGTCCCCCTTAATTGTTGTTAATAAAGAAGTCATATATTCTTATACGTAAGTATATTATTTTCTTATAAATTTGTCACGTGTGAAGTGAAAATGTATAGATTTGAAAGTTTTGCTCCTGCAGTAGAACATATTTTAAAACATAATCTACTAATTGGTCAAAACAACACAACTGTGTGTTCTTGGCAAATATCCAAATGATGCATTTTCCCTACATGGGGAAAAGGTTGCATACCTCTGAACTAGACGTTGCCATACGTCGCAGAAGAGCGCTGGATGGGTGCAATTGCAGGTTATAAGAACGGTTTGGACATGGGAATTTAATACGCGGACGTGCGTGTAATCAGTGTAATATCACCCTCGAATGAACACTTGGCCTGGGACTTGTGATAACGACTAGACATATTCCAGTCTAGCGAGTGTCGTGTGCGACGGCACTAAAACTGAAAATAGTTGGCTACGTTACCTAAGTTGTCTAGTCATAACTTTCCAAAAATTAACCATTTTAGTTATACCTAGGTATAACGTGTAAGACTGAGAATAAAGTTAAAATTTAACCGCCTAAAAAACTCACGTTATGAACCCATAGACAGGCCAATAAGTACATGAAAAATTGTGTTTTAAATCTGAACAAGTATATGATTCCGAAATGATATTTGACGTTATAAAACTTGAACGCTTTCGATAACATGCCAGATTAATACGAGAGTCATGTTGAATTAAATTTCTTAGAAAGAAAAAAGCGGGCCGATTCCGAAGATTGTTGTTTCGTTGCCATCTTGGATGGCCACTTTGATTGAACGGTACAGCCAAATAAAAAGCATAACATTTGAAGAGAACATATTATTATCACGGACAAAAATGATTCCGACATAAGTAATTGAATTATCATCGCGAAAAGTGGGACGCCATCGATCAAGCAATGTTATGTTAACATGACGTTTACAAACTTGGGACGGACAAACCTAACGAAAGGAAACAAATAATTATATTTTATTTAAATGGAGTAAGAAATACATACATTACCAAGAGCATAAGATTTTTTCAGAGCCTTCGCATTACATGTGGAATTGAAGAGAAATTCACACCACTACCGGTGAAATTTATTTTCCCGCGGACACAGAACATGCCTCCTAAAGAAATAGGTACTCTGGCAAAAGATGAAAGAGTTGAGTTTAGCGCTTGGCACTTCATTCTTGACAGACAGAAAAAATCGCCAAAATCATTGCCTACGTCCGATTACATATAGTTACGTAGGTTAGGTATAGGTATAGCATATACGGAAAATAATCAAGTAGGCACGCACAAAATACAATAATAATCTAAACATTCTAAACACATAATTTTGGCTCAATTCCTATATGTATTTAAATGTTCACAATATCATACCAAACGTGTTCATACCAGTGTTCTTAAAAAAATATTATCTTATAAAATATTCGGACATGGTTTTATTGCATTTAATTCTCCGCCGTGCATAACTGCCTTTCTCATTTTACGAATAAATTTATAACATAATATTAGTCACTCGTGATAATTTTTAAACAACATTTTATGACGTTATAATGAAGGTACTGACACTGTTGGATCCAGTGTGAAAATGCTCGAGTAATTTTTATTGTGGGTTTGTGGGTTTATTGTGGGTTGTGGGAAATCACTGGAAAAATATATATCTTATTCTAAAAGATTTGAAACAAAATTTACCTATCCTAACCATTGGCGGCTTAATCCGGAAAAACCTAGCAGGTCAATTTTGAATATATTATTTTAATTTGCCTTTTCGTTGTATACTGAAAAGACGTATTGCAAATTGACTTTTTATACATTATAGAATAAGTGCTAGAAATTGTTATAGGTCGGTACCTACTAACCCTTCAAAAAATGTCCGTTTTTCATAACGCCAACCCATCGTTAACCGAAATTGCACACAACGCATTATAATTTTTTGTAAATCAGGTCCACTTTTCTTTCTTTGTTTTTTGAAAAATCATCAATCACACGATTATAAAAATTGTCTATTTTTCCCACATATTTTTTTTCAATACTGAGCATTGCAAGAGCGGTCAGTCTATCCTGGCCCTATTGCGTAGAAAGGTTTTTATTCTTTTGAGAGTGGAAAAACATCTTTCACTTTCAACTGTTGTCATTGGTATGACGCAAATAAATTGGAGAACTTTGATCGACTCGGAAAATGTTTCGTTGAAATTATTGCTGAGTAAAAAATGTAGAAGAGAAACTGCACTAATAGCGCCATGCAAATCATCTCGTTGATAAAACACCAATAATTCATTTTTTAACTTGATTATGTTTATTTCTTCTAACAGTTTTACCAAATTTACTTGACGTGTGGGAAAATTATTTTTAAAATCAGTGTAATTTTCTTTATTGAACAAATCGGATATAATGAGATGATCGTTGGATGCAAATCGTGCTTCCATTTCCATTATAATTGTATCACAGACTTCAATTGCTACTGCGTGCGTACTAACTGCTTCACAAAAATGTTATAAATCACCAAAAACTCCGTATATATTATTAAAATAACCAAAGGCATTCGTCAAAACCTGTCAACGAATCCGAACCGCATACACAGTTGCGTCTTGAGACCAATTATCTAGTCAGTGTTATCATTCTGTTTCATTTAATTAGGTGAAAAAATCTTTTGTCTCACACTCGGGCATTGCCGATATTACAGTAATTCACGCACCGTTACAAGCTTCGATCTCGTATTTTGTGTTATATCGATCTCTGTCTTATGTATGAGAAACGAGAGAGAAAATTTTATAAAAATATTCAATTTGGGTCAATTTTCAGACTGCCGGCGAACACAATATTTTTGTTCGGGGAATTATCGCCCAAACAAAAAAAGCCCAATAGACTGGGTTGACACAATATCGCGCGCCCTATAATTTCAAATCCACCGATTATTATTAATATTATTATATATGACATTGCACATATTATTAATATTATTATGTCGATTGTAATGCCGGGTCCACACCGAAAACAAGTCGCGCGACAACTCGTTAAATTTTACGATAAGCATGATAATTATCGTAAAATTTCTTAAGCAATTATGATAATTATCGTAAAATTTAACGAGTTGTCGCGCGACTTGTTGCCGGTGTGGCCGCACTTTTAGGTATTTATTTTGGCAGGTCAATGACCGAATGACCTATAGAGGGAGCCGCCAGTGATCCTAACTAAAAATGGCGGTAGACATGAAAAACTGCATTTCATAATTATTATTTTCTAAAACGCAACATAATATATTATGTGAAGTATATAAATATAAGTAAGTATACAATATTTACGGAAAGACTATACTTCTTTGTTAATATTGTTTGGAACATTTCAATTTGAGGGCCCCTTGTCAATGCTGAGCCCTACTCCAACGGAGAGTACCTACCTGCAGGTAAATTTTCCACTGGTCAAAAGACGTCTGGGAAAACTAATAGGAAGGTTGTCAAGATTGACCTGGCCGGATTGCAGAGTCAATCATTATAATAATATAATATATTCGTTTGATATAATCGTATACCTCCGTCTAAACGCTCGATGACATTGAGCTACTTTACAAGCTACAAGCCGGCGAATTTACTATCTGCTTGTAAACTCACCCAGTGTCATCATCGAACTAGCTAACAAGCAGATTATAAATAAGCTACCGAGAAAAGTTAAAAGGCGGGCTACTTTACTCGCTACTTGCTGGCGTGTGGGCCGATCTGCGTCTGTGCAGTAGGGCGACAGTGGCGAACCTGCCGGTAAAAAAACGAACTACTCAATACGTCCTATCAAATAGTACCAAAAATTACGTTTTAAGATACATAAAGTATAATATCCTATGTACCCTTTCAATATTGGGGGTCTGGCGTAAATCCCAATGAACTTTTATATACCTACATTTTTATTTACATTCACCGCAAATTAAAGAAACAACATATGGTTTCAACTCGCTAGCTTGTTGGCCTCTGAGCGAGTGGAAAGTTTTGTGTATCATCATCACTATCGCACTAGCTGACTCGCCCGCTTTTAAACTCGCCGACTAGCAGCTTGTAAAGTAGCTCAATGTCATCGAGCCTTAAGTCTAAAAGGCGGTCTTCTGCGCTGTTATGGTGACAGCCACAGCGACCATAGATTATTGACTGCACATATGCAATAAGTAAATTTTCGTCCCATAACAATGTCCAATTACCTTCATTACAAAATGGAATAAACGAGCGTGCAAGTAGTTGAACTGCACACAATGCAAGTGCAGCGAAGTGATGCACCGTTAGGCGACGTGCAGAGATCCTCCCGGAGAACGATCACGGCGTCACGACGTGGTGCCGCGGGCGACTGCGCACTCTCCTCTGACGTCAGTCACTCACCTGGCTGACGACTGACAGATAACTCTGACTTCGGGGGCTGTCGGACGGTGGCAGCCTCGCGGCAACGCTTGTACTCGATGAAATATTGCATCAACGGTGACAGAAATCTTGCCAGCCATCGCTACGTTCAATAAGCAATAAGATCAACGGAATCAAATATACCTGAATCACATTTTCTTAGCAATTTTAATATACTATTAATTTCAAAGATTTTTCAGATCATATTATTTGTAAGTCCTTCATAGATCAATCCGAAACATTCGAACGTCACCAAGCGTACATCGTACATGTGTCGGCGCGTCAGTTTCGTTGACGAATTTATAAAACGACATTTTCGTATTAAATACTCAAAAGATAATTGCAAACAAATGATATCAATAATAATTTATATAAGTATACTTGTATACTACTTATAATTTTCCTTCGCATTGTTCTTTGCCGTCGTTTGAGGAAGAGCTGGACAATTCATTCATTGATCATCGCCGCTACAACCCAATGTGGGTCTTGGCATGTACCTACTCGTATTCTGTTTTTGCCTTTTGCTCATAATCTTGGCAGCTATTTCCAATGCAGAAAAACTTGACGATACTTAATAAAATTAGAAAAATCCGTGAATATTCCATCAAACGAACTTTGCGATATTGTGTTCGATTTGGAGGAAGGAATGTGTCCTCCAGTTGGTTTCGGCTTTACAATGTTGCCATCACGGTAATGCAATAAACAATAAGGCCAGCGGCGACCATGCTGTTTCGTGATGTTGCGAATGATTTGGGGCGAGATAACAATTACGTAATTAAATCGAATGATACAGATTTCATTTCGACGTCACTAACTAGGTTCCTATACGTCATGAAATGATATTATTATTCGTATTATTATACACGGTAGGTATTTGACACGGATGAATATTGTCGTAAACGTCAACTGAATCCCTAACCCAACTTCTCATATTTTTCTAGGTCCATAGTTCTTCGTCGCCACGTATATCCCGCAAACTTGAAGTTCCTCGATTCAGCGGGGATTTAGGGTTGCCTTGTGGTCGTTTAGTGTAACTATATAAGTATATGAATTTCTCTAGCAGTTTCCGACGCGCCGAGTCACTCACACATGGATCAAATGATAGAAATGCGGCGAATATAGATTTTCAGAGGAAGGGAGATGTTTAAGCCCGCCTCCCCGAAACTAATATTTATGAAGTAGGTACTTAACATGCGATAACAGACATGAGAAGTATGAAAGATGGGAATGCTAATAGAAACGAAATAAAACTGCGTACGAAGTTCTTGGGAGACTGCTCATAATCTGCTTGCATGAAGCGAATATCTCGAAGGCCTGGAAAATACCTTGATCATCATATAAGAAAGGGAATCGCGGTGATTTAAAAAATGATTGGTCGATCAGTCTGTTGCCAATTCTGTAGAATCCGCCGCCTGGAAATTGTGCTAGAGCTAGAATATAACCAAACGAGAGAGAAAACCGGATTTAAGAGAGGCTACAGCACAAGAAAACAATGTTCACAGAAGGACCGTGTACAGTAGAGGGCAGTGGCGCACCCAGGATTTAATATTGGGGGGGCCAAGGAGGAGAATGTAAATTAGTCTTTGTATTTTGTCTATTGCACTCGGTGTACCTACACCATGGTCTCCACATCTTGAAACGGGACCTAAGGCTAAGATATTTGGCAGGCCCCCTACCTACTGCTAAGATTAAAAGCAGCAAAGCAAAAACGTTAATGTAGTTAATGTAACTACATAAACGTTTTTCAAATTGTGTGTTTAGTTCAAATTAAGGGTACTTATACAGTGAATTATTGGTGATTTTTAATACATCTACTTTAATAATGGAGCTGTCGAGTATCGACACAAAATAATCAAAAAATATATTGCACAATTATATATTTGAAAATGGTCATGGTTATGAAGCATAATAGCTTAGACTTTTTTTACTATTAAAGCTAATTTATGATGTGTGTTTATCTCACTTATCTAGTCAACCCGACACAGCCCGGCCCCCCAAGCTAGAGCCCTGTCAGCCCTCCCCAGCCATGACCTACACCACTCCGGAATTCGGGTAGACACCGAGAATTTTTTGACAGTTCCATTAGGGATTGGGTTTCTATTAGTGTTTCGAAATTTTTGTGTTAGAAATTAAAATCTAAGAAATTTTTCTAAAAAGGGTGCTGAAGAATTACAAATCATTTTTTTGCCGTGTTTTTATTTGTCTAAGCCCAAAGGTATAGTTTATTGGCCTATGAATATGGATTAATGAGATACTAGATTTATCATAAATTCGTTTTCGTTTTGCATGTTTTTGAAGTTTCCGTATGGTAAATATTGGCCGGTGGTAGTAGTTGTCATCGTTTCCAGGGGGCACCATCGCGGAGGTTCTTTACACGCATGTGAGGCGAACCTAGCCTCTGAGGATCTCGAAGATTGGGTAAAGCCAGCAGAGCATCTCCCACCCGGAGCCAGTCTCGGGTACCGTACATGGAACACCCTAAACAGACTGAGAACCATGGTAGGGCGCACTCGAGACAACATGGTGAAGTGGGGGTTCTCCGATGACCAAACCTGCGAATGCGGTGAAATGCAAAGCATGGAGCAACTTTTTTAATGCAAGTGTTGCCCAGTAAGCTGCAATTTCGACGAGGTCCTACAAGCCGAGGAAAATGGTGTTGCCTTCGCCAACTTCTGGAGCGACACATTGTAGCTAATGAACCCGACACGACGAAGAAGATCATAAATTCGTGGCAAATAACGGTGAATGTCAGAAAAGAATAGCGTCAATTTAGAGAGGGCTTCATACAGCATTGGGTGGAAGAAGTAGTTAGACACCTACATCGGTCGCTAGAGCAGATCAATATAATGTTTTTATAACAGTTGATACCTTCAGAAATAGATAAATGATTAGAAAATATCGTTGGAATTCAGAATATATGATGTACCTAGGTAAGTGAGTTCACCGTTGATTGTAGATGAAGCCACTTGTTTCGACCGATCATGTCGGGCATCAATCAAAAAAGCGCCACCGCGTGTTAACAGTTAGATTACTTTATTATTATTATATTATCACTTCAGTTCAGGCGACACGAATATTCTCCGTAGATGACAATTACTATCACAAATGGTCCAGTCAATCTTTCACTAGGTGAGTGATCACTGATCACTGACCAATAACATTTTTACACTAGTACGACAGTTTCTAAAGAATTGCGATTAACTTTGAAACGACTAACAACAATTTCTCTGATAATCAATATGATAATATAACCTCCACTTTGAGGAGTAGGTAATTCTCAGGACCTTAGGACCGAGCATTGAATGTCAATTAATCCTATCAGTCATCATCAAGACTGTTGTTTGACTTTTAGAAGTCTTATAAAGTTACTGGCTGGATTTTAGAGCTTCTTAATTGATTCATACATAAAGCATTATTGGCCAGCGGTTTCTCTGAGATTCGACTGAATAATCACAGATCCTATAGGTACCTAATCGATTGTCTTTTTCTTCGTAGTCGCTATCACTTCTGATAAGGGTCTCGACTTCCATGGACCGCAACTTCCACCATTCACTCCTACACTCCGCAACTAAGTATGCAAATGTTAAAGGAGACCTGAAAGGAGAGGTTAACCTGGTCACCTGGTCGGGATACAAGCGTGTCTTCTTCGTACGTGGACTTTTTAGATGACCTCAAACATATCCAAATAGTCTTTTTTGTTACCGTATTTCACTACCGTAAGTGATAAAATTATTAAGGCTTTGTAGGTATATTTTACGCACCTGTCGGTGTATTTTTTTCGAACAACATGTGCCCTTGTCTATGATGGCATGGGTATCATTCAAGGGTTGTCCAAATATATAATAACTAATCGGTGATAGAAAATTAGATAATAATAATAGTTCAAAAAATTCAATAATAATTAATAAGTACAAGAAAAGTTTCAATCCCGACATAAGAGTGGCTTACATAACTGACATCATGTTTCGTGAGTCGAATTAGATAGGTAGATAAAATAGGGTCCAATTCAGACACACCCACGCGTGGTCACAAAAATTGTAGCGAACAATGCGGGCCTATCTGATATTTCATTTTTATTCATTATTGTCTCAAGGAATTAAAAAAAACGGTTTAATTTCTGACAATGTTACCCAAAAATCATCACCAATTACATCACTTGATTCTAACGACAGTTGGCCAACGGCTTTAGTAAATTAATGAATGAAGGAATACTAAATATTATGAAGACGTAATTATGCATTGCGTACCTAATTCATGTGTATAGAAATCTAAAATACGAGGGCTAAGTTGTAAAATTGCTTACGCACTAAACAGGAGAACGAAAAACGGTAAACTAATCGCGAAATGATTCAGTCCACGTCGACTCGAAGGTTTCTCAAATCTTTCCTCTTCATCTATGTACTTATTATTTGAGTGCAACAATATAAACACACATACTAGGTATAGACATAATATATTATAATTTGCCTTTCATGTTGACAAATATTCATTGGAACATACGTTATTTTCCAAACCAGTGCATAAAATTATGATATGTTTTTGTAATTTATTGTAATAAGTACCTAATAACTAATACGATCAAAATACAATCAAATATATTTCGAAGATAATCATAAAATAAAATGGCACATCAAATCCAATGTTATCTAGCACATTAGCTATATAGCACATTTTATAAATTATAGGCATTCACGACTTGACACGGGAAAAAACACAGAAATAATATTTTAAAAAAAAACAAAGAAATTGAAGTAGGTACCTACTAGAAAAATATAGTATAAAATAGTAAATACATTTTTTAAGTGCACCGAATAAGCAAAGTAGACCCTATTTTAAGAATATTTAAACAACATCTACCTAAAGGTTCTAAACTCATGCTCGCGTAGGTGGAATATATCAATTAATAAGCGAAACGATTAGGTTAAACACAGTTATTTCCTGCCCATAGTTAAATAATTATAGTGGTAATTATAGTGGTCAAAAAAACAAAATACGCGCACTTATTTCTTTCATATTTCGTCGTGCACGTTTGATAGTTTATTAGCCATGGCGTATCAAAAACAAACAATCTACAAATTTAATAAATAAACAACTATATAAAATGATAATTAAATTATTTACAGAAAGTATGAACATAATAATTGTGATTTCCGCTTCATTGACATGGTAGAATCAATCAGATACACAAGTCATCAAAATCAACGTTATCGTTCATAATATTATTATTATGCATAATCAATCTCGTGCTACAAAGGCCAAGAAAGCGAACAACTCATGCCGTAATGTAAATTTTATTTTTATATCATTATATACCTACCTTACTGAAATATATTTAATTCCGTTTATGTTGTAAAAACTTTCCCAAATGTCCAAATTGGTGTTAAAAAGTTTTTGAAATATTCTTCTTTAAGCGAGGTTAAAATAAATACGATATGAAACACAAAAACGGCACGAAAAAACTCTCGAGCACTGTTCAAATTTCTCTCTAACTCAGTGGTCTCCAACCTTTATGTTACTACGCCTCCCTTTAAAAAAAATCTAATCTTGGCGCCTCCCCCCCTTTATTTCATTAAATAATACAGACACTTTTTTAACACACAAGTTTTTACAACTTACTTATATTAAATTCATTTTTTAATTAATTTTTTTTTCATGCGACGAATGAGCTTGTTTATTACCACAATCAATTTTAATAGAAGTCAACCAAATTCATCATCGTTCATTGACAAAAATTAATGGATTCTATCATGGGCTCCACATACTGAATAGGGCCCACAGGCCAGGATCTTTCACCCATATATTTAAAATATTTAATAGCCCTGAAACAAAGCAGCGCCGCAGGCGACTTTTTTACTATTAATAAAATAATATGAAAAATGCATTAGCAAACTAACCAAGAACTCAGGAAATAGATTTTTGTTTGCTTCAATATATCTGGCGTAGAAATCATTTAAAAGTGAAGACATGTATTATTGTTATATTATATTAAAGAAATCACGTCAAAAACAATTTAAAAAAACAATATCACACCCTGCCTACACGCTTCAGTTGACACTTTAGCTACGAGTGACATTTAAATTTGAGGTTATTGTTTTCATGCAACCAGCGGTAGTTTTGTGCATTACCAAAACAGAGCGTTTGCAAAAGCGCCATTTTTAAATTTCTCCGCTCCAAATATTTTATTTGTAGATATTATGGTATAAAAATTAATTTATTAAAAAATTTTGGCGCCTCCCCTGGCAATAGATCGCGCCTCCCCTGGGAGGCGCGCCTCCCAGGTTGGAAACCGCTGCTCTAACTTATACAGCAGTAAACAACTATATTTCACCATTCGAAATAATGTTTTGTTTTGACTTTGAATATCAAAATCAGCCGCATAGCGATTGAAAGAGTATCGCGAAAAAACGTGCAAATGTCCTCCTATGAATAAGAAAACTCATAAAAGTGGAAGACAGCATGTCCGAAAAAGGAGAGCAAAAGGTTGCAAGTATACGCATGTTTATATATGATTTTAAATCTAATGATGAGACTGGCGCAGAGATAAGAAAATAATTACAGTTTAGCCATCGAACGATATGGATCTTCTGTCCAGAATAATAAATACCGCGAAGTCGAAACAACAATATTACCTACTAGTCGTATTAAATGAAATGAATAACCAGCTTGATGGCTGACATACTGTATAATATAATATAATGTACATAGCTGAAGCAATTATTTCACCCCAGTAAAATAACTATCACGTTTAATTAAGAAAATTTACAATTCCATACATGATTAACAATAGTTAACGTAGGTAAAAACATACGAAGTAGATACACAACTCAATATATTTCCAGGACTGCATAATAAAGACGTTTCTATAAATACGTTATCTCCGCCTTTTAAAAAATAAATCTCTTTCGAACAACAAAAGCCGCTTTATCAAGATGCAATTCGAATCTGAGCTCTCCAGCGAGCAATACCGACAATCATAAATATTTTCAAATATTATTATAGGAAAGACCATTGTGAAATAATATTATACTATGTTGCATTGTGGCCACGGAATGCATCCTCAATCATTATCTGAATTGAGTAGTTTCGTACACAGAGACACGAACTACGTAACCGAATTTACAGTTTTTACTAACTTTATATAACGTAACTTGGACTGTGTTTTAAATGTCAACGGCATTTTCATCTATTTCCTGTTTACCTTTTTTTCTCTTCTGCCTCGTGACCAGCATTATTAAATATGGTGACCCGGATTATTTGGCTCTCTGACACCCTTCTTCGTGGCTTGTTTCCATCTGTCTCAGCACGCAGGTTGTATATTATGTGGCATTCGTAGTATGTATGTATTTGATTCATCCACCTTAACGAACCTCGTCCTCCGACCTTCAACCTGACCAAAAATACACTATGAGTTTTTCCAGATTATCATTATTCCCGCGGACTATATGACTAGAGTTGGGTTTCGGGAATTTCCCGACGGGAATTCTCGAGAAATTTTCGAAATTTTCCATCCCAAATCTCGAGAATTTAAATTTTCAACATTTCGGGAAATTGCGAATCTCGAGAATCTTTTCCCGGGATTCGGGATTTCTTTACTATCAAATATTAATTGAAAAAACATTTTTCTATATGAAAAAAGTGGACAGAAAACACAAAACGTTCAAAGATTGATCGGGGCATTTAACACAATTAAGCCGACATCGACTCAAAATGAACATCAGGGAATTTTGTGTCTCAAAAGCGTGCGCGATTGTCATTCGCAGCGATTGACAGTCTGTGTTTTTTGAATTTCTATTTTAATAAGTAATGTTTTGAATTATTTTTGTTTTCCTACTTATTTTTTGTTTGTCTTCTTACATAAAAGAAAAACATATTTTTTTGAAATTTGCCTGTTTTTACACTGTTTTTATGACTTTTACAGGTTTTTTTTAGTTCCCCGATATCTCGAGAATTCTTGAGAATTCTTTTCTTAAAATCCCGAATCTCGAGGTTGAGATTTTCTCGGGAAATACCCAACTCTATATATGACCAAAAATTAGGAAAATCCGGCAAATGCAAACCGAGGAGAGTCTGTCTAGAATCTGAAGTTCGCATGTAATCGTTGGTTAGTTTGGCCATCCGCCTCCATTTTAGACGCTTTGGAAATGTTTTTGCTCTTCCAAATTGGTTACAGTTTTTGGTTTTTGATAAATTCTGAATTAAGCTAAGATGCCATAATCTCGTATTGTGTTAACTCGAAAGTAGTACAATGCGCAAAGAAAGGCTGTCCTCTACAATGATAACGTAGGTCAGTGGCGCACCCAGGATTTATTATTGGGGGGGCCGAAGGAGGAGAATGGAAATTAGTCCCATAGGCTCTTTTTCTTCTTCATATAAATATTTTTACATAATTTCACAATACACGGCGATATATTTGTACATTTTCTCCTAGTTTTTATTAAATTGGAGGCATAATGGCGGTAACCGTTGAGCGTGTCATCAGCGACTGGCGGATTGGAAGTGAACAGCGACCATGCTGGACATGTGCACCTAGTATGCTTAAACATTACTTAAATAATATCGGCTGTGCTACCCGCTTGGTCTAGAGCAGTGTTTCCCAAAGTGTGGTACGCATACCCCCTGGGGTACGGGAAGAGTTTGGTGGAGGTACGCGCTGCACCTGGTTATGGCTACGCCTGGTGCAACAAGCATTAATACAACATCCATGCTAGAAGGTTTATCGCAAGCGGAAGAAGAGCAATTGTTGGAATTATTAGCTTCAGACGGATTCTTGCAAAATAAATATAAGGAGTGTACTTAAACATCATTTAGGTTGCAAATGCAACATGTGTATCTAGTTTTAACAGAGAAATTCCCGAAATACATTACCTTTTTCAACTTCATATCTATGTGAAGTTGCTTTTTCAGCATTTGTAGACATTAAGTCAAAAAAATGAACAGCCTTTGGGTGTGTAACCGCATCTCAGATTAAAATTAATAACCAGGGAACCAAATTATGATGATCTATCGTTTCAACATAAATAATTTCATCCTTTCATGGTTTATAATGAATGTTATTTTTTATAATATAACTTTTATTTATATTTTATTATGAATGAATTTTATTTTTCGTTTATTATTATTTTGTTTATGTACTACAAAAGGAATATATTTTGATTGTTATTAAAGTACTTATATGCATTTTTCTTTGACGAGGAGTACTCAGTGTTACGAAAATTATAGAAGGGGTACACAGATGTCGAAAGTTTGGGGAACACTGGTCTAGAGAGCTACAATATTTATGCCGAATTCCATCGTACAACACAGCCTAATATCTCGTTTATCGGTCTTTTGTCTATTGCACTCGGTGTACCTACACCATGGCCCCCACATCTTGAAACGAGCCCTCAGGCTAGGGCAGTGGTCGGCAAACTGCGGCTCTTTGGCCCCTTGAGTGCGGCTCTGCCACAGATGCTCTCTGCCATATTTGACATGGCTACAAAGAAGAAGCAAAGAAAATGGAAGAGGATAACCGTAAATGTAATGTTGAATAGACCGAGACTTCGCGTTTATTCAAAACTTAAATGGCTTACCGACCTTTATTTATGTGTCGGGAAAAATTAGCGCATTCAAATTTAGACAGATACTACAACTAAAAACTCGTAATTTTGCGCTAAATATTCTGTCGATGATGCAAGGAAGAAAGCAACTGAGGAGAAGAGTCAAGAAAAATAAAGTTCTGTATTTAATTAAGTACTGAATAAAATCTTTCAACAATGTTAATATTGCAAGTTTTGGGGTTAGCAAAAAGGAGATGCAAGGCCATTATTCACATTGAGTTTGTCAGTCATTTTCATGATTCAATTTTATGGATACCTGACGTACAATTTAATTTTTATTAATAAATAAGATCATTATTACGTATGATATTCAGTTTTATTCAGTGTACCTACCTATAATTTAATTAGGACTTAAAACTTTAACTAAAGTTTATTAAGTAAATTAGCATGTACCTACTTTAATGTACCTACTTAATACCTACGCATATAATTTCAGTTTAAGAAATTTGGCTCTCAAAAGAAATCTCAATCGTTGTACTGTTGATATTTGGCTCTATTGACTAATGAGTTTGCCGACGACTGGGCTAGGGTATTTGACGGCCCCCCTATCCACCGCTTAGTTTAAAGACAGTGTGAAACACTACATTAACGTTTTTCAAATTGTGTTTTAGTTCAAATTGAGGGTACTTATACAGTGAATTATTGGCGATTTTCAATAAATCTACTTTAATAATGGAGCTGTCGAGTATCGACACATAATAATCTCAAAATATATTGGACAATTATATAATTTGAAATGTTCATAGTCATGAAGTGTAATAGCGCCGCAGGCGACTTTTTTTACTATTAAAGATAATTTATGATGTGTGTTTATCTCACTTATCTGGTCAACCCGACACGCCGGCCCCCCACAGCCCGGGCCCCCAGGCTAGAGCCCTGTCAACCCTCCCCAGCCATCACCTATACCACTCCAGAATTTGGGTGGACACCGAGAATTTCATTAGGGAACGGGTTTCTAAAAAAACCTGACATCAGTGTTTCGAAATTTTTGTGTTAGAAATTAAAATGTAAGAAATCTTACTAAAAAGGGTGCTGGAGAATTAAAAATCATTTTTTGCCGTGCTGTTTGTCTAAGCCCAAGGTATAGTTTATTAGTTAGTATAGTAGTAGGCTTTCGATTTCAATGTGTAAAATCATTCTGATGATTTTCATATTTCATATTGCGCCACTGACGTAGGTACTTACTACATGTTTACTTTCGAAATATATCTTAATCTTTATTCAACGTGTTTGTTTTCTGACGTTTTGGTCACTTTATAAGGATTAGTGTTTTAAAAACTTGTTTTTATTTTTGCATTTAATTTAAAGTTACTTTCGATCTATGTAGTACTGAGTAACGGTAGTTTTATACGTTCTACTGTTCACATGTAAGTTGATCAAAATAATTGACCTTGTTCGTAAGAATCGTGTTTTTAGATACAATCAAATATTTAATTGTTGAGATAGGTAGCTCTTCAATTAAAGTATTAAACAATTAAGCGTTAACTCAATGTCGTTTAAAAATCTCCACAATCGGGTCCACGTTCTTGTCAAAACTATTCTCAGGATGCAGAGATAATTTATTGATGAAGATGTATGTATGTATATAATAATATTGACGATTTGAAAACAAATACAACGAAAGGTTTTATGAATATGAGCAGTTACACTATTTTGCAGATTATATTTATTTAAAATAAAAAAAATTTCAGATAACC
Organism: Rhyacophila brunnea; assembly: GCF_057557595.1. Taxonomy (NCBI): domain Eukaryota; kingdom Metazoa; phylum Arthropoda; class Insecta; order Trichoptera; family Rhyacophilidae; genus Rhyacophila; species Rhyacophila brunnea. The sequence goes on from NW_028233361.1 coordinate 2,634,325, forward strand.
TATAAAACATAAAAAATCTCCTAAATAATGCAAGCTACTATTAATGCAAATATTAAAATCGCCCATTGGATCAAACCATAATTCATTTTATAATTAACAATCCTAACTTGCGTGTACCTAAATTTTAAAAGAACAAGTCTTTAAAATAGGTGCTCATTAAAAATACATATAGTTATACATAAAATACATATATTTTCACAACCCTCGTATTTGTTAATGTTGTATATTAGCAGCAATGACATTTATATTGATTAGCAGTAAGTAAATTTAATAATTGTGTCAGTTATATATTATTTACCATAGGTGAATGAATGTTCTTAGTTAATGAGTCCTTAGCGATAGCGCTCATAGAACGCGTCGAGCGGGCGAAGTCGGCGAATGCAGTGTTTATTCATAACCATAATCACACGTCTCTTCCCGCGCATTACCCTTCACCTATGTAATAAGCGGCCCAAGCAGCACAAAACAATTATTTTTACAGCGTCTCTCATAACAAAGCAATAAAAATATTATATTATTTCGGGGCTTGTCATTAATATTTACGACGACATTATTCAACCAGCGATAAACTGAACACGCAATAAAATTAAACAATGACTTCTCTGTAATTAAATAATTGCTTTTCGCCCGTCGATCGACGAGGCCTCAAGCAGCGTAATTTTGGTAGCCGTGTTCAATGAATGGACTTCTTTGTATTTTCATTAAATCGTATCGCCGAGAAGCGAAAAACGGTGACTCATGCGGCACGCGGGGCGCAAGGCACCGTGAAGTCCAGTGGGCGCTGGCGTATTTGATTACGTTGTATTTTTGATGATTTACGCGCCACTTGTAGAAATTTTGCGCGAGCGCCGCACTCGCTGCGTCAATGGGCTTTATGCCTTAAGATAACGTGGAAAAAATCCATTTGGCCATAGTGCCCCAACCGATACCTACATATTATAACGGATGACTTCATATAAATACTAATGCCCCGAAATAAGTAAGTAACTGGGCGTACATTGGAAAAGGGTTCGAATCACGTCGGGCGTCGTTTATTTTCAAATATTTTGTCTAGTAGTTATATATTTGAGGTGCTTTCAAATTATTTAAGCAAACATTAATTGTCTTTTAGTTAGTGCCTTTTCCTTCTGTTTTACTAGTATACGCCAGGCGTTAATCTAGAGAAATATGGCTATGATGGGAAATTCTTAAAGAAGTATTGTATAATCAAAAGATAAATGACGTAACGGCTTCAAGATATCTGATGAATTCATCAAATGAAAATTGCGTGTGGCCATATAACAGAGTTTCTCACATTTTCCTCTCAGCAAATGTTTTTAAATGAGCTATCATAATTAAATACCTCTCCTGCCAGAAGCTATTTTTTGTGATTGTTTAGTTATTTGGGGCCATTTATATGAAGTTGACAATAAACTGCGGAAGATATAATTGTAATAGAAAGGTGCTCGCGTTAGGAAGATGTTTAACTTGTTCACACGGTCCGTAGAAGAGTCATTGTGAACAGTTCCCGATTACAAAACGAGATAGCGACAGCTTTCGACTCAGATACATGTTTGATGTCAGTGGTAACATAGAGATAGCATGATATATTAATGAATACCTTACTACTATGGTAGAGATCACGGAACAGCGGCGGCCTTATTTAGCTGTGGATTGACAATCACTGAAAAATTTTCATCTACTTGTCGCGAAATTGTAATTAATGTTGTCAGTGTGTGTCACTAACTCAAACATGTATGACTTTCCCGGGGGAGTTTCAGCAATACACCAGGACAAACCGGAAGCTATTGTGTGGATTGATGCCTTGCCGGTTCCATTGCGACCTGTTATATGACTAGTTCTATGATTTTGTTTGTGATTTTGTTTTCTAGTGTATTTTTCTTTTTTACGAAAGGTTGGTTACGGCTTGAAGTATACCTACGAATGGCAATGGGTATTATACTTCTATAAAGTGTTAAGACGCCATAAAATTGACACCAACAAATCCTATCTGTGTCTGTGTGTCTTAGGATAATATAGCCCATCTGTAGCTAATAGATAAGGGTGGAACGCAAAACTCTGGCGCCTCAAAACGAGAGACACTTGGCTACGGGAAGGAAAACCCAGACTGAAAACCACACACCAACCCGCCCAGACAGAATGGTATGCTAGGTCCAAATACCCCCGATGACAAAGAAACAAAAACACTTCGGCCTTCATTTTCAGGAGGCCAACCAACACTAATTACGGCAGCAATCAGCAAGGGAAGGCAGAGGGTGCTAACAATCCCCGGAGGAACGGTAACGGCTGCCTTCCAATGACAATTGGCACGTACAACGTTCGCTAAGTAAATGAAATGGTATTGGGCCGGACATATCGCTCGGCGAATGGACAACCGCTGGACAAATGCCGTCATACAGTGGTACCCAATAGGCACTAAACGTTCACAGGGACGCCCTAAAACCCGCTGGACAGGCGAGCTGATAAAGTTCGGTGGATGTAGGTACGTCGCAGTAAAGATCTGGGGATCGAGAATAATGTAGATATATATGGGGAGGCCTTCACCCAGCAGTGGATCGACCCCGGCTGATGATATACCTAGTAATGCTTAAAATACATAGGTATATGAATTCTAATTCCATGAAGTACAATCTGTCGATAGTAGGTATCTATCAATGTTGCATATAAAATATAATTTGTATTTGTCAAAATAGTATAGGTACCGATGGACCAATGTAGTATAATTCTCATCAAAAGTGTGTTGTTAATTATATACCTACCAACATTTATATTCATAAGTATCTTCTCCTTTTGATACCGCTTTTACCGAAGTAGGTGGGAGGTTGCGTAGCTAAAAGGATCTCTGTCTGCCTATGTAACTTCTGCTCTCTACATTAACCTGCATTATTAACTGGAGTAATCCTATTCCATGGTCAGATATATTAGGCAAAATTGTTGCATTTAAGTTTGCCGTTAATTCTACGCAAAACACCTTTCTTTTTCTTTTTATTTACGCCAACACACGCCGTTACGTTATCTGAATTTGGTACAATGCCAAATAACCCAGAATTTCCAAAGAATATACAGAGTTAAAATTAACCACACTTGTTCGTACAAACGCACATTACTAGTACAAACAAACTACTGACGTTTTTTGATTTTTAGAATAAATATTAGTATTTCTTGAATTTAGCCATTTGGCAACACTTTCGATAAGTTATATTTTCATCAAAATGCGGATTAGGTAGAGTAGGTACTTATGTCTACAAAAATATATGTAAAAAAATATTTTTAGAATATAATTAAGTACATCATTTTCATCCTAGAGTAGGAGTGCAAAGTTACGAAGTGGCAACTCTATTCACAGATTAACCAATAATATGAAAGATGCACGCCTACAACGGTTTTTAGGAATACTCGCATCGCTTAATTAATAACATGGAAAAGGGGAAAGATGGAGGCTAGAATAGCTGTTTGAAAATTGAGTTTTCATATTTGTTGTAAAATACCAATTACTAATTACTCGATACGTATATGGTATATAGTGTACATTATTATGTAAGTTAATAGATAATACATAATATGCAAATGCGTAAGACAGAGTTCTATCACGACTTAAAGTCTTAATAAATTGTTCGAGCAGAATCTAAATAGAAAGTCGTTGTCGCGTTTAGCCATTACAATCGGGGTAAGGTGAAAATCGATAAGATCGTTAGCCTCTTCCTTTTCAAGAACTTCCATATGTAGCACAATACAATTAACACATCCCTGAGGAAGTTGTCCCACTTAACAGAATGCAGCACATCTAGACTGAAAATCAATGAATATTGTTTCAGAACGATATTTTTCCAAGGAAAATGATTACAGGTGAGGACACCAAAGTCTTCGCCGACGTTCGATAACGGATATGGTACGAGACTGCAAAAGATGGATATTTTTTTCTTATTAGAAAATTAGAGTTAATTACTATTTATAATCTTACTCATGGAGTCTCATGACCGACATAATGAATGAGGCAGAAGATTAGTGCAGAATCCCATAGACTTCTCGTATACATAATATGCGGAACGCATTCTGACAATTGGAATAGGTTTTAGGGGTCACCAAGATATATAATGTTGATGTTGCCAGGCGATATTAGTGGTAATTTTTTTTTTATTGAGGTTTTAATTTTTTTTCTTATAACCCGCCAAAAATTGTTCTGAATTCTTCAATAAAACCAAGACCGAATCAGGAATTTATTGAAAATGCAATAATTGTACCATGCCATCGGCATGGTCGTAGAACGGTTCGTCCCATTTGAAAAAATAAAAATAGCGGGTAGTGCAATGTGATCAAAATTATCGATTCTTAGGATCCTCCATGGCTTAAATTATTTTATTTAGTAGCATTTTTGTATAAAATCACCCAGATTGGTTTCTTTACTATATCTATAGTACATTATCATGTAGTTATAAGAAATTGGCTTTGACATGTATATCATTGTGCAAATGTGTAAGTAGTGTTTGTAAAAACTGTGATCATGATACTTTACTAAAAGCAGTTTGAACACTTGACTTGTTGTTTCTTTTTTTTAAATAAAAATGTGTACTTAGTGTGGTTAGTGGTTATCGTTATTTCATTTATTCACCTACCTATTTATGCAACCTACACTGTTTCTGGATTAACCATAATACTAAAACTAATGTCATATGCATAGATATAGTAAAGAAACCAATCTGGGTGATTTTATACAAAAATGCTACTAAATAAAATAATTTAAGCCATGGAGGATCCTAAGAATCGATAATTTTGATCACATTGCACTACCCGCTATTTTTATTTTTTCAAATGGGACGAACTGTTCTACGACCATGCCGATGGCATGGTACAATTATTGCATTTTCAATCAATTCCTGATTCGGTATTGGTTTTATTGAAGAATTCAGAACAATTTTTGGTGGGTTATAAGAAAAAAATTAAAACCTCAATAAAAAAAAATTTACCACTAATATCGCCTGGCAACATCAACATTATATATCTTGGTGACCCCTAGAACCTATTCCAAATGTCAGAATGCGTTCCGCATATTATGTATACGAGAAGTCTATGGGATCCTGCACTAGATGGTAGTTATGATGGACGCGGCGATTAAAAAAATGACGCCACACAAGGCGATTGTGAAATTTGAAAAATCGGCCGTCACACGAAAGAGATTGATAATAAATCAATATCGTTAGTAAGTACTGCGTACCTATCCTATCGCATGTACATGATATGAACGTGCTAAATCAATAAATCGATGTTTGTTATATTTCTGTTGATTTTTTTGCTATCTTCTCTTAATACACTTTAAAAATAAACACAAGATTCAAAGTTTGAGAAAGATTGATTGAAACAAACATACTTACATCTTTAACTTATTATGTTAATATGGTACCTACCTATATCACAACTACATTATTTTATGTATATTAATTAATTATTTATGTACCGAATTTTATGAATGAACCTAGACTAGATACAACACACATTAATAATAACACATACTTTAAATAAAGTTTTCTGAAGGAATAATATTCCATAATGCTGTCTTGCGGTTGACCTATTTTATAGCACTATTAAGATTAGTACTTATATTTTTATAAATCACTTATGTTTGTGGATATGAACATTACATAATATAGGTAGTTGGAAAGTTTACTTGATTTTACGGCTACCTGTTGCATAGTGTTCAATAGTCGCAAATTGATTTTGACTCGGTTTTTTTCCGTTGATTACGAAACACCAACATATTGGAAAAATGGCAACCAAAAACGGTTTTTGGGTAATATTATATTGAGCACTATCCCTACAGACCTTTTACTTAGGTATTTTAGTTATAAGTTTAGTGGTATACAATGTGAGAAATGAATATTAGCATTTAGCTCTCTTCTCGTTTTTCGACTTGTATAAAAACATAAGATACCTAAGCGGTTTTATTTCTGCAGTTTTCAATGCAAAGTTTTGAAATATAGTTTTAACATTGATTTAAAAAAGAAAATCTAAAAATATTTTGATAGCGTAACTATAAATCAAAAATTATTCAATTAAGTACTATTTATTCATAGAAAATATCTTTTAAAAGATTCGTAGGTACGTGATTTTTGCATTTCACTGATATGCTTAAATTTTCTTTTGATGTATCTACCTATTACTCTATTGACGTACCTATGTAGTTTTTCATATTATATGTCTAATTAGTCAATCACTGTTATGTCAAAATAACATTTTATAAACAAATAATCACAGAAAAGTTCCCTGCAAATAACTAATTTAAACGTCCTAATTGATCGTTTTTGTGAGCCTTCATGCACAGTGCACACTCACCTATAACAAACGTACAACAGTCAACAGGTGATACAATATTTATGTTTATACAAGCAATTTAACATACGTATTAAAATATCTAAGTATAAAAAGGGTATGAACGAACGTGTGACAACGCATGTTATGGCTTAAGAACCTCCGTGATTGGTACGAGTGAAGCCCTGTTGAATTGTTTCGGATATGAGATGTACCTATAGCGACGATCGCGCCGGCCTCCGATAGGGGATGGCACGAGAAGTAAGAATGGATGATACCCTTCAGATGGTATATCGATACATGTCCTCCAAATATCTTAAAAGGCCACTAAATGCCTCTAAGTATATTATAACCATTGATGATTATACCACGTAAACGTGTTTCGTTGAGCAGGGAAGGATCGTTACCGTTCTAATGGATAAAACGACATGACGATTTATTGAAAATACAAAGCTTTAGGTAAATCAAATTTGTCTGAATATAATACCTATTACATACATTTTTTTCTTTTTTTTTTGTATTAATTCACGGCTAATTACAGTTGTAGCCGGTGGAAAAAATCAAAACACGTGTTATGTTAAGTTAAGACAACGGAGAGCGAGCTGTATTGAAATTAATGGTGAGACAGCGATCATACAACTGTTTCGTTTCTTTATTAGGTATCATCATTTTTCAAAACTGTGAATTCATCGGAGATACGTCTAAAGCAGCAATACCCAAATACGGCCCTGTCCTGCGAGAGGAAAATACTAATTTTCGTAAGATATGACTTTGACAATAATTGATGGAAGAAGACTGGCTCAAAATGTTTCAAATGTGCTAGAACATCTTGCTAATTGTAATAAAAGTCGACCATTACAGTCACGATCATTTAAAATTATATGTAAGGATCTGGACAACTACCACTCGGTTCTGCTTTTAAGAAATCTGTTGGCATCACGAGGTAAAATCCTCATCAGAATGTTTGAAATGTGGCTAGAGTTGACATATTTTCTGTACTGTAGAATTGTAGATGATCATTCCGTAATTATCCAAAAATACATAATGTTGCTGAAATATTGACAAAATTAAATAAAGTAGTATGTCTATCAGTCCACGGGGAAAACATGCGAGATACAATATGTTTATCGCGTAGCAAATTGAAAATTTTGGATATAGGCTGTTGAGAAAAATTAAACTCTTCCCCAATAATTGTTTTTTTTTTTTTTTTGAATCCGAGCTCGAACTTAAAGAAGAAATTTGCAGCGAGAAAATATTTAACCTGAGAAGCATTCTTATCTGTTATGCTAATAATAATAGTTAAGAGTTTCAAAAATGACCTCGCGATTGAAATTAAATTGGAAACGCAAGGACTAGAGTAAATGACTACCAGCCAATACAAGGTTATGAACACCCAGCAAATGAAATACAACAATTATGTTAATAATTATTATTACATATTTAACTGCCTTCGTTTGATGACCCATCAGTCAGTTGCGGATTTCGCTACTAAACTTCAGGTGCAAATCCCCATGAGGTAGTGGAGTGGACGTGTTGCGCGGCTCGATGAGTTTAGCCCTCCAGAGGCATGATTAGAGCGCGACGCCACCCACGCCAGTTGCATAGCTTTTATGCTATTTTTCCTATCGATTTTAATCGTTCGCCAATCGATTCTTCGTAAGCGGTTTACAGATTGAATGTAAAATAATAAATGTCGTCAACCTAATTTTCCAGATAACTGAAGTAGCCAAAACCAAGAATAACACAAATAGGTGGGGATATTCCACATAACAATACAGACACGTAATGAGCTATCCGCTTGGTGCATCAATCTATAGCATCTACCCCTACGGCACCTATGTTAAAACCCAATAACAATGTAGGGTATTAATCGATGATGTTTCGCCTCTGGGCAATACTACAGTGTAATTATTACTAATTAGCATTACTACTGTCGACGCAGGGGTGGAGGTAGGCTGTTAAGATCTGACATAAATAATACGCGTTAAACTTTGTTAATCATACGTATTTGTTTTTACTGAACTAAGACTACAATAATTTATAGATGGTGTTGGTTAGTTTTAGAAAATCAATTTTATTAAACTTTGTTTTGCTATACTTTGGGCGATACGACAAAATTGTGCACACTTTTTCATTCATACTTATTTATTTTCGTTGGATTAAGATGTATTGATGGTTAATTTTTTTAAAATTCATTAATCCCTGCCTAAACCAAACTATAAAAGATAAAAAATATTATTCTATCTATAAAGTATCCAAAGTTATGTATGATTTAATTGCACAATTTTAGATATTTTATATATAGACGAGTAATTTTTTAATATTATGTATTAAGGATTGGTTTTCGCAGGGTTTAATTGAATTTAAAAACTAAGCAACATCGTCTGTAAATCGTAGTCTTATTTCAATGAAAACAAACACGAATGACTGACAAAGTTTAGTGCGCACAATTTATGGCTGATGTCAACAGCCTACCTCCACTCTTCGCCACTGCAATACAGACACGTAATGATCTGTCCGCTTGGTGCATCCATCTGTACCATCTACAATTCTACAGCACCTATGTTAAAACCCAATAACAATGTAGGGTTTTAATCGATATGAGGTTCCGCCTCCTGGCAATACTAAAGAGTGTAATTAATTACAATTAGCATTACTACTGTTGGAATGATCTATATAGGGACATCTGACCCGGTAATGTCCAGATAAACTGATAAAGTAACCATTTGAGAGCCGTTGTTAAGAAACACGCACATAACAATAAATACAGAGCCGAGTCAATAATTTAGGTAGGTACTCACCTGATAATACGAGGAGAATCGGCGCTGCACGTATGGACAGGTAGGTACGACGATCAGTATGGGCGCGCGGTAATAATATCTATTGTGTCAGCATATTATTCCGGATGGGCCATAAAAGTTAATTGCTGCAGCCCGGCGAAGGAGAGGCGGTGGACGTTGATTGCGGCTCGCTCAGGTTCTTCGCGGTGCATTATTGGAAGAAGGCAGCTGATGATACGCCCTCGTCATCATCAAGGAGAACTTCAATTAGAATTGAGCACAATATATATTTAAGCCCGATCAGCCGTCGGTGCGCTATAACGTTAGAAAGTCTAATCACTCAGCTTAATATATTTCAATAGATTTTTAAATCACTGCTAAAATGTAATACAATCACTTTTTAGAATCCATACCTATATAAGTAGATACTATTAAGGCGAGATTTTGTTTACCTACTTACATATTACGTAGGTACCTGCATTTTATGAACACTTATTTCGATTTAAAACAAGGATTCGTTTCAAAGTACAAAAACGCGATGTATTTATGTCCAGATAAATTATTTATAGTTAATATCGGTTATTTTAAGAAACAACTATTTTCATGCCACTTCTTAAGTATCCTAAGTGACATTATTTGCCAATGTATTGAATTTTTAATAAATTTTAAATTAGAAAAAAAAATCCCCAAAATCAATTGTACTTTGAAACACAAAAAATGTTTTTAATATTTCGATATTAACATAACTAAATCGAATTAAGTATAGATTCGTAATTTCTAAACTTCGCTTTCCTGCACATTTTATAGTTGGCGTTTAGGATAGTTTTGAATTGAATAGACGAAATTTGAAATTTACTTATTGGAGATGATTCATAAATTTTTGATGTGTAAAAAAACAGGTCAAAATGAATGACAGCCAAATAGACTGCCGTAGATTCGTATATGCACCTGTAGCGACTTAACGTGCATGAAGGCATAAGGCGATGACAGGTTTGGAGGCACCCTTGTAAAAAACCTTCACGATAAACCGCCATTGGGTGTTAAAAATGTAAGAATAGTTACATTGCCATGCCATATTTTCACTGGTGACCGCCTCACCTGCTTTATGAATAACTACCACTGATTACAACTGTTTAATAGGTAATTGAAGATTCGAATTTATATCCTATAAAAACTTCAAGCGAAGATAAACAAAGAACAATATTTCCTTTATGCAAGTAATTACAACAATTATTATTTCATTCCCACAACATAGTTGCAAGAAACTCAATTAACACAATCATCAGAATTGGGTTTGAATTTTTTATTGATAATATTCAATTAATCCAGTTCGTTTGATAGCTCGAGTTAAGGACTTTATAATTATTTACATAGACCCGACGGAAAATGAAGGTGCGGAAGATTTTTTTAAAATATGAAAACTTGAACGTAAATCGAGATAATAATTGAATGCTATCCGGATGTACTTATGCAATTTGAAAGATGCGCGCTGTCATCCCACAGAATAGTAAAGTTTGGTTTTGACAAGTGGGAATGGTCAAGGCTTACACGTGAAATGATATCGCGGACGTTAACCGAGAACAAAAACACGCACGCTTCACCGGCGGCTGTGCTCGATCGACTGAGCGTCGAATTGGTTTTGAATTCGCTTGGCGCGAGTGGAGCGTCAACCGGTGCCAGTGCTGCTTAGCGACTTCTGAAAGACGATACGCGATATACGACGGAGATGATCCTCGCACATAATAATGACAAACAATATAATTAATATACCATACATACCCATAATAATTATTATAGCAAACCCAAAACTTAATACCTAGCTATATTCTATGACCTATGTAAACCTCTTAAATGAAATTCCTATACTCATACAAATTGTTCTTAAGATTTTGAAACTCGATATATGAAGCGCCTAGTTTCAAAAGCCCCTAAAACGATTTTAGGTAGTTTTGAGAAAAAACTCATCTATTAAATCTGTAAACTTTATGTATTTTTTTTTAATTCGTACATTCTAAAGAGTATTTTGGCTTATCCATTGTAGGGGTATTTGAAAAGCACACCCAGCGGATTTCGAAATATACCCTAATTTTGAATCATACGTATAGACGGTTTTCGGGGATTTTTAAAGTTCAATCTTTCTTTGGTCATCATAATAAATAGGTAACAGAAATATCCATCAAAATACACATTTAACTCAAAATTTTTCAAAAACCGTTTTAGGGGGATTTGAAACTAGGCGCTTCACATAAATAGTTAAGTACTTAATTTACATACTTTAAAAATGGCAACGACTGGTTTCATCTGCTAAAAATTTTGGATGTTATTTATACAAAAAGGTTTTTTTTTTAAACGTACCAAATATTAATGTGGGCGTGTCTTTTTACGCACTCTATGTATATAGTTTTGCCGATCGACGAAGAACTAGGTACCGAGAAGAGCGGAAGGAGCCAGGAAAGGCCGTCGTCTAGCAATGTCACGTCTTGCAGCCAGTATTATTATCTTATTGACAGTTCTGTGTAGGTATATTAATATTACTAATAACCATTTGGCAATCGAGATGTATCGTCTCTAGGTCTCGTAGGTACTAGGATGTCGGTAGCACTTTCCTACCGCCTCGGTGAGAAAAAGGTTGCCGACCAACGCGACAATACGTAAATTTAGATGAAATCATAAACTAAAAAAAAATACCGCTATCTTTTCAGTTAAGGTAATAAATTAATTTATGATTATTGAATACTTGTGGTATTTCATGGCTAAACGCAAGGCGCAAATGTGATTGATGAAAGTCATCAAAAATAAATTATGCAGTGTAACGTTACTCATTTAAATATATTTACGATAAATATAATATACTGCAGCCATTATTCTGATCGGGGTGATATATTTTATAAATTCATTTCGAGTCACCTAAGAAGTATACTATTTTCAAATGAAATTGAAAATTAAAAACTTTATTTAGGCAGGTACAGAATTTGTGTTATTTGTGTTTGTTTGTGATATTGTAATATCTATATAAGTAATAATTTGGATTATAAGGGATCGTACATAATATATTGCCATCACGCCCTAAAGGGGGGAATCGCTCTGATATACTGTGGGGGGTTGTAGAAAAACTGACGTCACAAAACCAACAAAATATAAACTCCTTTTTTTCTAAGAATGAAATATTCCGTGAGGAAATTATACTGATATCGATCATTTTTAACGAATTTGTAGGGAGTGGGGAGTGCAGGTGTAACGATGGGGTGAATGGGAGTCAAAAATATTGAAAATCATGTGACGACATTTGGATGGACAGCTCGCACAAGTCAATAACGGCATTTTTTCAGGAGACGATTTTCATCTTCATATATTGTCATCACATAAATTTCATTGAATTATTTAATCACGGTATTTTATTAAATATTTTTTGAATAATAGTAATTGTAATATATTATGCATTTAATTATAAAGATGACGAAATTTCTGTCCATATCTAGTCCATTCTCTATGTATATGTCTATAAATATGTGAAATCACTCAACTGAAGATGGCCCATTGCGTTAAATTACTATTATAACATAACCATCAAGATTAGAGTTGTTGTGTAATATTATAATATATTACATATCTGTTAATAATACTTGTACAGTTGTAGGTACTCTTTCCCATTTGAAGAAAATTACTAAAACTGAAACCCGTTTTTATGCTCTTAGACATAGCTTGATAGGCGAGTTTATGGATTAAATTGTTTTTTTACTTAATAGGACACCACTATGATGGTGGATTTACAATGTTTATAAATTGTACACTTCTCAGTTCAAACTTGTATTATTTACCAAAAACTTCACATCACTATGGTCTATGATGATTAAAATTTAATTTACATTAAAATAATTAGTATCTCTAGGTATCTGATATTTTAATAAATAGTGTTCACCGTGTAGTTGTTAATAGGTTGGTATAACTAGTTTTTATCGTCCTGTCATTAGTTTTCCACTTAAATTTTCATTAGATAGGTAGATACAAATATATATTTCAAAATAGGTACTAACCCATTATTTATATGAGATCTACATAAGAATATTAAGAGTATTAATTTACTTTAAACAGAACAGTTTTTCGATATTCCTTGTAGGTATAGAGTTTATAACTTTACAGGGCACAGAATAGATGCGATTATAATGATAGGCATTGTCAGTGCAGTGCTAATCTATGAAATAGGGTAAATTTATTCAATTACGATGTTGATAAATCTTTAATAGAAATAAGAATGAGGAGAAATACCTAGTATCAATTCCGATAATTGAATAAAAATATATTTTAAAAAAAAAAACAGATCGCTGGGAAATCATTTGTGGATTCTTTAAAGTGAAGCTTGTGCTCACTACACATTTACTCCGTGAAATGAAAGAGCCCTGAATACTTTTAAAAAAAATCTTTCAAGACATTTTAAGGACAAGTTACAATGCTGTGCTCTATGGTAAAACATAGACTTGAAGTACTTGGAAGCATTAAGTAGAAAAGTTACAAAACAATTTGTTACGATTAATACGTCGCATGTTTTTTCTCATTACCGCTACGGCGTTCTAATAAGAATACATTGTTTTTCTCATTAAAACTAAGTCGCTGATTTCGGTTTCATTAATAAGACACTTGATTCTGCATTACAATCGTATTAAATATATTATGTAGGTACAAGTATGTTCACTTACCTTAGATTTCAATGAAACATGCAACTTCACTTTTCGGCAGTCCCACTGCTACCTCGAGTTAATCTGGAAAAAAATATTTTACATTAGGTAGGTAGAATAAAGAAAAAAATATACATATAGGTACCTACTTACATATTTTGGAACATTTTTTTCGATATTTGTATCGAGCGGGATTCCCTCATCCATCGGACTCCGACAAAATATGCATAATAATGCCACATTCTTAAATCGTATGTAGGTATTATTGATTGAATAACAATAGTTCAAGTAGGTACCTACGAAAAAATACAAGAGTATATCCAATAGTAATGATAACTACATTCCCGAAAACAGTTTTCGTCGATAGCTATTTCAATTTTGAAACCATCAAGAGTACCATCAAATACTATAAACCTAATAATCCGAACTGATTTCATCCGCTTTTAGAAAGACATTATCAATGGTACAAATATTATATTTCAACAGTTATTTATTTATCATTTGAATGGTATAATTATTACTTAATACAGCATGGAAATAATTATATTATGCACCTACTAAACATTTTTTTAATGTGGCGAGACAGGTAGGCTTCCACGTTGTCAACACTAGAACATAGCAACACCAAACGAACCGACGATGTTCGATGCCGGAACTAGAGATGGGTTTCGGGAATTCTCGAGAAAATTTCGAGATTTTCCATCCCGAATCTCGAGAATTGCAATTTTTAACATTTCGGGAAATCCCGGATCTCGAGAATCTTTTTTGGGATTCGGAATTGCTTTATTATCAAATATTAATTGAAAAAACGATTTTCTATATGAAAAAAGTGGACAGGAAACACAAAACGTTCAAAGACTGATCGGGGCATTTAACACAATTAAACCAACGTCGACTCAAAATGAGCGCATTTTTTGCAACATCAGGGAATTTTGTGTCTCAAAAGCGTACGCGATTGTTTTTGTTTTTCTACTTCTATTTTGTTTGTCTTCTTACATAAATAAAAAAAACATATTTTTTTGGAATTTGTCTGTTTTTACACTGATTTTAGGATTTTTACAGGTTTTTTTTAAAATTTCTCGATATCTCGAAAATTCTTGAGAATTCTTTTCTGGAAATCCCGAATCTCGAGAATTAAAATTTGCATCATCTCGGAAAATACCCAACTATAGCCGGAACTACATACTCTCTTTGCTGTGTTTGAAGTTTTCCGTCATTATTTCTCCGCGTTTTACAAATCTTTGCAGATGCATTTAATTCGTATAGGGATTTAACTTCAGTCTCCATAGTAAATGGTGTATGAAAAAATGTACCTAGTTAAATTGTATTATCACTTGCCATTACTTTCCTTCTCCATCTCGCTTCAAATTATCTTTTTAACGACGGAACTTGAGAATATGGATTTTCTCGATTGCGAGTAAACATATCATTATGTCTCGCACACCAATGGACGCCACATATTAGTATGATACATAATTTTCTACTGTATATTATTAGACATAATAGGTATGTTTAAAATCGCATCTTGCGCACCTCATATACTTTACTTGCCGAGTAATATTATTTATTACAATGTGTGGTGTCGAATAATGTCTTATAAAAGGGGGGATTTTCTTACCTTGACTTTGATGGAATAGTTTCGCAATGTAGACATCAGTAAAGTTCATTTCAGCGATAATACCTAATACCTATTTTATTCGATAGATAAATAAATAATTGAACATACATCATTTGAAAAGTTTAAGTTTTGTTTAGCATGTTTTCAAATTATGTAAGTTCAATGCAAGGATAGAATGTTATATTCTCAAATCATGTGAATTATTCGTTGAATAAAATATGTAGGTAGGAGCCTATTTGAATAAAATATGTAGGCTCCTACCTAAGTAGTTTATTATAATTATAATATCGATATTGCGCTTCATCTAATTTAAGCTAACTTTACAACAAATAATTTTTCTTAAAATTCAGTTTTCTATCTAAGTAAACGGTATTTGATAAAAAAGTACTTTAAAAAACTTCACTTTTGTAAATACCCAACATGCATCGTTGAAATTCTGAAAAAACAAATCTGATGACACCGTCGACAGATTAAAAATGCCCTCCGAATTTGATTGTTGTATGCCTTATTTATGACGACAGCGAGTAAAATTATATGCGATTGAAAAATCTAAACAATATAAATAAATATAATATAAGTATAGATATATTATTATTATTATATATCCCCCAAATGAAGTTTTCTACTTACGACAGCAATTGATATTATTTGTTATTTTATTAGTTATTTATTAGTTAGTGTTATTTTATTACTTATTAGTTATTGTTATTTAATTACCATGCGTGGTGACGAATTATGTCTGATGATAATGGGATTTTCTTGCCAAGGACAGTTTTCGTTGGTGTTTGAAAAAAAAATAAGTTCGGCGCATGTGCAGCGTAGGTCCTCCGCGAATAAGTTGTGAGAAATTTGATTGTGGGTCAGGCGAGCAACCTGCTACCGGAACAAAAACACATCGCATTTAAAACAAACACTTTTTTCACAGCGGTTGCCGATTACAATCTCCATACGGATAAATAATAATATATTACATCTCCACAATATTTTAAGAATGGACACTTGGGAACCGCAAATACCTCAATGTTGGAAAATATGCGTTTAATTAAATATGGTTAACTTTCTTCAATACATAAGTACCTCATAATTTTATTATTTGTTTGTTTTAATTCAATTCGACCTAATTTTTTAAAACATATTATTGTACCTGATAGTGATAACTACAAATTACTTTTAGATTTTGAAAACGAAACCACAGAGGGCGTCCTCCGGCAGAATAATGGTTACTTCAACATCTCTTCTTCTTTTTATGCCATATCCGTTATCGGACGTCGGTGATGAGTTCGGCCATTTTCTCTCCGTCCGTCGCTTCTCTTAATAAGCTAAATAGGGATGGAGTGCTGAGGTCAACCCAATCACTGAGGTTCTTGAGCCTTGATGATTAGTTATTTACCTAGGTACGCGATCTATTAAAATTCAATGCCAAAACCTACCTATAGTACTGTCAACATAAAATAATTAGGTAAGTACTTATTTCGTCAGCAAAATCTTTTTGGAGAATTTACTCATTTCACACGTGAAGGGAATATCAATTGTTTGACAATTTCACTTGGATATATTCACATTCACGATAAATACATTTTTTTGAGAGAACACAGCCGAAATATAAATTATTTACAATCGATTTAATAATGAACAGGTATATTAAAGCAAACATGATTTTGAAATAATATTATCTAGTTATTTATTCTAACAGTGTGTAAATAATGCACTACTATCACCTCTATCAATCGCATATTATTGATGAGTGATAACCATTCGTTTTAAATCTACATTTCGATAATATAAAATGTCTATATTATCTGCTTTTCAAATTATATAATAATATTAAACTATCAATATAACCGGTGATAAAGGTATGTGGTACCTACCCTATCGTACTATAGTACCTACTAGGTACGATAGGTTTTAATTTACTCCGCTAACCTATAGATAGTTCTGGTATAAGTAACTTATTATGTAGGTACACCATTTATGCTAGTTAATTAATTAGCTCCTTTGCTTATTATGTCGAAAACTCACGTGTATTTTATTGTGATACAGTTTAAATTGGTCGCAAGCATGACACGCCAGCGGAAACTTTGCAGAGTCACTACCATTTGCCAGATAATAAGTTCGCAATAAGCAATTAAATTGAAACAATTGTGAGAAGTAAGTAGTCTGTACATTTATGTCTGTATCAAATTATTTGCCAGATTTCAATTTAACTACTTACTGGAAAACCTATTATAGCTGGAAGACCAATAGGTTCGATGAAACAGTGAAATAATTAATTACCTGGACAAAGAATTACGACGCCATTAATTTACTACATACTACTAGGTACTATACATTTTAATACTAACTGTAATAAAGCTCTTTTAAAACTATGTTCATTTAAACTTTTATTATTCTTTTCTACCTACTGTAATTTTATGACTTACAGTAAAGTTTACCTTCTACTAAGCAAAGAACCACAAAGCGAGATTACAATTTAAAGAGTTCATAATATTTAAAATATAATGCTTAACAATCAAATTCTGTATGGTCGGTAACCAATGACATTGTCGGTAACCCACTATTGGGTTGGCAAACATTTTAACGTACGCGTGCCAACATTTTTTTTTTTTGACTGTCTGACGTGCCGACCAGTTTTCATGGGGAAAAGGTAAAAAATAGTTTTTACGATTTCTATTTAAAAAGTATAAAAACTACAATTGAGTTCTTAAGATTGTGTCTATCATCGTGTTTCTAGCCGAAGGCATATCTTTTGTTCCTTGAATATTTTTTTCCTTGTTTTCAAAGTTTTCAAAGAGATTGTGAGACCATTTTAATTACACTTTTTTAATGTATTCTCTATCACCGAACTGTTTGTGTCAATTTTTAGCGATTATGTTTGAGTAACTGCCGATAAATTTCATTGGGTTTTTAATGGGATATGTTTATATTTTAATTGTCCGATCAATAAATTCCTCAAGCCTAAGGACCGACCAATGCAATTATAATATATTTACATTAAATGTAATGATTTTTCTTGAATACTATTTTCCCCCTATTTTTTATACAATGCGATCTGTCATCTATGCACGAGTTTGGTCGTTTCCGTTTACGCATCGATTGGTAAAAATAATACTGTAAACCGAAGAAAATATGTATGGCCATGGATTATTTCTTAATATTATATTTAATTTCTTATTTGTAAAACTTTTTGTCAAAAAATATTCTTTTGAATTATCAAGTAGGTATGGGTATTTTTCTCTCTTCAAAATAAGCATTCGCGTGCCATAGGTTCACCATCATTGCACAATATATTTTTTTTCACACACATTCTATCGTTAACGAGAAACATGTCAGCGGTAGATTGTAAGATACATTAAAAGAAAATAACGGAAATGGCGCTTCGGAATAATATGGACTGTATCTCCTAGCGCCAAAAAATGGAGAGCTTTACATTCTAAATTATAATATAATTTAATATACCGTGCAGTGTATAATTTTATTACTGTTGTGAAATCTAGGGGTCGGCTTGACAATTTTAAAGGTGGTGGCCACTTTACATAAATTCAATCATTCGTACGGACAATCGTTTGCTTAGGTTATGCAAAGTCACAAAAAATATGAATTTAAAAGAAAATGAACATGTTATATCAAATTAAATCCCATGGTGACATATTATTGATAATACTCGGACGGGTTTGGGTCGAAATCCCGAAGGCCGAAATCTCGAATGCTGAAATCCCGAATGGCCGAAATCCCGAAAGCCGAAATCCCGAAGACCGAAATCCCGAATACCGAAATCCCGAACGCTGACATCCCGAATGGCCGGAATCCCGAAAAATAAAAAAATACGAACAGTAATAATTGCGTAATCTTAACACTTACCTTGAATTGCGCAAATTTGACAAAACAAAAAGAGACAAAAAACCATTTTTTTCGGAAAAGTGGGTTTTCGTCTCTCTTGTAAAATTTGCGCAATTCAAGATAAGTGTCAAGATTGCGCAATTATTATTGTATTTTTTATTTTTCGGGATTTCGGCCTTCGGGATTCCGGCCATTTGGGATTCCGGCCATTCGAGATTTCAGCATTCAGGATTTCGGCATTCGGGATTTCGGCCTTCGGGATTTCGTCCGGCACCCTACTCGCACATGGTTAATTCCATGGCCCCCACAAGGGGGGGGGGGGGGGTGACAGGGCTCCAGTCTGGTGGCCCGGGCTCTGGGGGGCCTGCGTGGTGCGTCTACCTTATAAGTGAGATAAACACACATCACAAATTTTCTCTTTATGGTAAAAAAGACTCTTCAAGAGTATTAAAATTTTAAAATATGTGGTTGTGTGATAGGTATAATTTTAAATTATTATGGGTATTCAAGGATACAAAAAATCGCTAAAAATACACTAAATACCCTTGATTTTACCAGAAACACCATTTGGAAAACGCTTCTGAAGAGCATCACAGCGCCCTTAACCCGCTGCGATAGGTAGGGAGGGCTGCCAAAAATCCTGTCCTGGGGGCCCACTTTAGGATGTGGGGGCCATGCTTAGTTCATTCGATAAAATGGTAATTCCGAAGAAACGATACCGGCTCTCCTTACAGTGCCAACCACTATACAGTTTACGAAATGAAAATGTTGCCATTGGCCACTGCATTGCTTGCCATTGAATACCGAATGGATGTAAAAGTGTCGGCGATAGACACTCAGTTCTTATGGGAAGCACCGGGATATCATAATAATTACACGTTCGCGGCATCGCGAAGCCAGCACAGCCTATCTGGAGAATTCATACGGCGCTGACAGACAATATCTAATATCGAAGCCACGGCTCGAGTCTTCAAGACGAGGCAGCCTCTATCTAGGTATAAGTTAAACATAACTGAATCATAGTAACATTTTAAATTGAAATATAAAAACTAAACGGCCAAAAAATATTCTGTGTGCACATTTTTTGATAGGTACTTATGTGAAATAAATATGAATTATTAAAATGTCATAAGCATCATCAATATGATTTTTTGACATAGAGGTAGAAAGTCGTGGATAGGTATGGAGCTATATTTTTATAATGCGATATCTTTGGCTGTATTTCTTTTAAAATACGTGATAGTACTTTCTTTTATTTTGTTAACTGTCAATTCATGGTGGAACTGCATTGTATTGTTGTTTAATTTAATAACACGCATTTTTTTAAAGTACTTATTCCACTTTTAATCAATAAATTTGGACCGGTTTCGTCCGCCTCAGAGGGTTGAAAAGGGTTGAGTTGAAAATGTCTCTTTGAGGCGGACGAAACCGGTCCTAATTTATTGATTAAAAGTGGAATAAGTACTACAAAAGTTGCGTTTTATTAAATTAAACCACAATACGTGATAATACATAAAAATAAAAATATTCTAAATATTCATATTATCGAAGTAAAAATTTGTGAAACAATAAAAAAGTGGTATTTACGCGAGAAATGCGCACGTCTTTTAATTTTGCTTAGCTTCATTTTTGCTATGAACGATAGTCATTCTCCCTAAATGACCGAATCGGGACGGAAACTTGTTCTCGGGATGAAAACCTAAAACCGATTACAATGAGGGATTTAAAAAAATCATAAATGCGCTGTAACTTCGCCAAGAAAATATAGTTATGTAACGTAAATATACAGAGAAACTCCGATTTAACATGTTTTAATATAACTGTGTAAAAAACAACGTAAATACATAGTGGGAAAATGTAAATGGGGGGTATTTAACAAAAATATTTTTTTTTTATTAAGAAATCATTCAAATTGTGGTGGCAAGAGGGCAAGAGGTAGGTGACTCATACACAGATTGAAAAATAATATGCGTACTTGCCAGACCCAGGATTCAAATCTGGGACCGACGTGGGTGTAAAATTATTTAACGAATCTAAACAAAAAATGTAAATAAAACTTAAAATTAATGAAAAATTCGGCCGTAATATTTGAGCCAAACCGGAGAATGACAAAAAATACCGTGTGCCCATTGCCTAAAGTAAAAAATATAAAACATCACCCATCAACTGGTTTGTAAAAATATAGCCTTTCACACAACAGTCGTGTTTATAAAAAAGTAATGCACATAATGCGTCACTACTTGCACGGCAACCATATTTATAAAAAGAAATGCGGTTATGCGTCTGCAACTTAAAATTTTAAAGGTTTCCGTGAGTTTATGATGTACATACTCGTACATGTGTAATTAGATGTTCTAAAATAAATTGAATTTTTAATTTTAATTAAATATTGAATATGTAGGTATATCAGACATAAAATGCGGGTGATAAAAAGGGAGAACGGGGATTAAAAGTACCTAGGTACTAAAATATAACGGGACTACAGAAACTACACGGAAATAGAGGGAAATTGTGAATTCCGAGCATGTAAAATCGAGGTTTCTATTGTACGCAAAATATAGTGAATACTATTATAAAATGATAGGTGGCTACCTACCTTGATAACATTGATGGGAATTTGATTTTGAAGGTTCTATGAAATAGATTATATTGTATCATTGAATCATCCGAAGATATTCGAAACGTTGATGCAGTTTCTGGATTTTCGTAGACTCTTTTCGTTAGGGCACCAGTCGAAGACCAATTAATTACTACAGGTCCGCGATTTGAATGTAGGCAACGCTGCGGCGTTTTATAAATAGTACGTCTTTGTTTTCAATGGTATTATACGAGGTGAATGAAAATGTTGACTTTTTCTGAGAACACTATTCTTATTCGGAATAAAATTGTGCTATCGATGTCGCATCTATATCATTTACAAAACTGACAGATAAAAATAATATCTATTATTAATTGTCCACCATTCAAAGCATTACGAATAAAAAGCGTTTGTATAAAATGCATTTATCGAAATACCTACACAGGATGACTGGCGTTATTTATATTCAACTTTTTAACCTGGTTAAAAAATACACGTGTCCGAAAGCAATATCTATGTTAAGTATAGTGAATACCGACAAAACCCTTTCTTTAAGCACTAAGATGCATGGTTGCTACATCAGTCCCGTGCAGCATCGCTTCGGGACAAGGAAGTCTTGCACTAAAATCTTTTCATTCTGACACGTTTGTAGCGTCATGGAAGGCGGCCGTGCACAGACCGGTGTACCGTTTAAAAAAAAGATTTTTTTCGGTTAGGTACATGTTCAAACACGCACGTTAACGTGATCTTACTCCCTACTTCAGTTTTAGTATGTCAATTTAGGGTACGGCCGTATGTTGTAGCTTAACCACTGGGGAATGCCAAAGGAAATGGCGTATTTCAAAAAAACACTACCTTATTCTTAGGTCAATAATTATTATAAAGCAATCATTATTCGTAGGATATTTATCACACTTGAATGGTCAAAGACATAGCTTATAATTAGTATCTTTAGAATTATCTTCAAATGTGTAAGTCTTGCCCATTTTATGAATAATAAAATGCCTAATTCTTGTCAAATTTTGGATCACAGAGATTATCAATAAAATTTTTATCGTAAATATTTCACTATAATAATGTCGACATAAATTATACGAATGGTTTTATAAATGCGTTTAAAAATTAATAAATGTAAAAATCTTAACACCACTGCACATGCATGTACTGAAATATGACTATTTTCTAAAACATTAGAGCGAGAGGTTTAAAAGAATTACTATGTTATGTAATAAAAATACTTTATGCAGTCATCAAATGTTTAAAATAAATATAAAGGATAATAAGGCTTCAAAATTATATAAATAGATTTTCTACAACGTTTAAGGAAAATACAATAAGAGCTCCATTTTGATCTACGCTGAGTATGTCCCCCCTTAATCGGGGACAGAAGTGAGGGTCTTTATTTTTCTTCAATCTAGGACCCGCTGTTGGAGTTTCGCGATACTCTTTCGATCATTAGTTTTCACAAATACAAAAGATTATTTCACATGGCAAAATTTAGTTTTACTGTTGTATGCGTGCGTCATGTGTTTCGTCGGGAATATCCGATGATATTATGTTGATTCCCACATAAACATCGCCAATGAAAAGCAATTTCAGTTCGACGTTAAGCACCATTTTTGTTTTTTTTTAAATGCCATGTTTCCTTGCAGAGTTAATATGAATAATAGTAAGGTATCTTGTTGTTATTTTTTGCTATCACTATCATACAATTAGGCTACATTTCTATAAAACAAGGTTTTCTTCAACTCCTTTGGTTTATATATACCTATATATCGATGAAATATTATTAAAAGGCTGAAAATAAAATACACAAGAGAATATTGAGAAAGCTCTTGGATTAGACAGGCTGCATGGCGGGCAAACCTTCAATGTATTATTATTAAACACATTTCCGGCCTCAGTGGCCGGAGGGCACGCATCGTAAAGTACAGAAATACGAGAACATCGTAAATAATATTCAATAAGTCAAATTATAATTGCTTATTATTAATAGCAGAAATAGATAAAGTAAATCACCATTTTACTCCGAGATTATGGAGGTAGAGACTCGTATGTACCGTAACAGGCTTTTTACGGGGTTGCAATCCATTCGCTAAGTTAAAGTGCGCACAGTGAAGAATGGTTTAAAATAAGAGATGCATTTCAAAAAAGTATCCGTAATATAACAACTCATATTTTATTCAAGGGGGAGGATTATGTAGGTGTATATTATTTTTAATAATATACGGTATACACTTCTCTACGGACTTCG
Organism: Rhyacophila brunnea; assembly: GCF_057557595.1. Lineage (NCBI taxonomy): Eukaryota > Metazoa > Arthropoda > Insecta > Trichoptera > Rhyacophilidae > Rhyacophila > Rhyacophila brunnea. The sequence goes on from NW_028233361.1 coordinate 2,658,368, forward strand.
GTAGGTATTTACAAAGTGTTACGTCATAATGTAGGTATGTAGTGAACATTCTAAACTAAAAATTCAAGATGCTCACACCATGAAATTAAAAAATCAAAGAAAATAAGTACTTATGTAACAGTGTTAACAATATTTAATTAAACAAAAAGCTGCGCAATAAGAAGAGTAAACACAAAAAATATGAAAAAGTACACCGAGTAGGTAGCTAAGCTAAGTAAGCTCTGGTTATTATACTTATAACACCTAAGCTCACCATACGTCATAATATTATGTACCTACCTACAGTAATATATTGGAAACTCCACTCCAGATATAATATTTATTCTAGTATCGTATCGGTGTTGTCCACTTCAATATGACATTTTCGACTGATACAGTTAAATACATACCTACATAGGTACTTAAAACAACTGATACCTACACTCTAAACCAGAGGGGGGCAAACTGCGGCCCGCCGGGTATTTTTTTTGCGGCCCGCCATCATTAACTGTACTTCTGATTACGAATACCTAACTTTTTAATAATTTAAAAAAAAATATTGACAATAGATTAAAATTTGTTTAGCAATAGTACGCGATCCATTTTCAATAGATATTATTGGTGTCCGACAGAGCTACAACTTGAAATTATTGATCTGCAGTGTGATACTGATTTAAGAGAATTGCATCGCCGTGAAGAAATCTCCAAATTTTACAATGCCCTTAATTCAGATAAATTCGACCAACTTAAAGATTATGCAAGAAAAATGTTCGTTATTTTTGGATCAACCTATATATAAGAACAAACATTTTCGATCATGAACCTCAATAAAAATTCTTTACGATCAAATATCTCCGATGCCCATTTACAAGCAGTTTTGAGAATATCAACTACAAAATTAACACCTAAATTTTAAAAAATGTACAACAGTTTCATTCTTCTCATTAATTTTTTTGTAATGTTTATTTTTCGTGATAATAAATAGTGTATATCTAAAAATGGTATTTTACTTGCGGCCCGCCGCTCATTTTGAATTCTTGAATTTGGCCCTCCATCCAAAAAGTTTGCCCCCCCTGCTCTAAACCGTAAAATAACTATGAGATTGTTTTTGTATGAGATGAGTATGACTAATTGAATCGGATAAAAAAGGTCACAATTTATTGTTATTAAATTATGTAAGTATAAAAAATATTAGGTACCTACGTATATTAAATTTTAATTGAAATATAATATCTTTCCCCTATTAATTGACAGTCAATAAATACCATTAAGGTTATTTTCTCGTTTTAGGACCTCTTCATTCTAGACGTGAATAGCCCAAAACACATTTAAAATGTATTCGAAGAATCTATATGTTACGCCGAATGTGCGAAATTGAATATTACATGAAATGGGCAAAATTTTGCCTAAATCATGAAAAATGCAAGCCCGTTGCCATATTCATGAATTAGACAAAATATCTGGAGAGTGCGTGAAATCGGCAGTAATTTTTCTGCCTACTTCATGTCTTGGACAAATTAGATAGTAACGCAATGGTGGTATTTTTTGCAACTAAACTAAATGTATCAAATGCTCATGGATTGGTCAAAATGTACATTTATATTATCTATGGTCAAAATAGATGATCGCGCTCCGTGGTGTTTTTTTCAACTAAACAAATGTGTCAAATGTCATTGATTTGAATGACGTTCATATCCATTTACTATGCGCAAAAAAAATCTAGAACTATAATATGATAACGGAAGAATTTTATTGAAAAGTATTTTCGCGATTTGATTCGTGCTTGGGTATCAATTGTGCAATGGTCGATTGAATGTTTGTGATAGTTTGTTGACACTTGATAGCTAACCTCAAAATGGACATTCAGTTGAATAATTAAATTCAGAATTACAAAACCTAACCTAACCTAATAATAATAATATTATATTATGTCCAATTATAACTAATAAAACCATCCGTATTAAATTTACTTTTTCTTCTGTCATGTTGACAGTTCAAGAATTCCATACCGTGGCGAATTCATGTACTCAGCAGAAAAATTACCTAATTCATGAATAAGGCAACAGGCTTGACTATTACATGGATTAGCCAAAATTTTGCCCATTTCATGTAATAGTCAATTTCGCACATTCGGTGTAACATATACATCAAAAACCTCCAATCTTTTAATGATTCTGACTCCAATTTTCTTTAACAATACCTGATCTACATGGAGTGTAGCCATGTTCCCGTGTTTGACTATACGGTAGTCTCAATTTGTCATTCGTCACTGGGTCAGAACAACCGTGCGAATCGTATTATTTTCATTACCAGGCGAGACTGCGACGTGCAAGTTATAACATCAGAAGCGGGCAATCAGCGGCAGTCATGGTTTTCATCTGAAGACTGCAGCAGCACTAATCAGACAGAGCGGCTGCTGAATGAATAGCCGAAGAAGGCGGGCGGAATGTCGACTCCCGGTACCGAATCTACACTTACAAATTTTCCGCCAAAATAATAGCATGCCTAACAGCTAAAGTTAAAACGTGGCACATATAAGTTACCAACGTAAGGTGATATTACCCCGAAGAAAATTTGCAGTGTAGGTATATGCACGTAGTACTTAGGTACGCGTACCTGCCAATTATTGTTTGACATAGAATTTTACATAGGTACCTCCTACCTAGCTCCTCACTCCTGTGCCCTGATGCATATAACGTCGATGTTATAGCCTGTGTAGATTGTCATAATAATCACACCTGGTTATGTGACCAGATAACTGCATATCTGCGTACCTCACTGAAGAATTATATTGAAAATCCGGTACTTCATCTGTATTTGTTATATTCATTACATTTATAAAAATCAATATGGTGGGCGTTAGACGTTATAATCTATATATAATCTATATAGACGATAGCAAAAATATCAACCATTAAGTAGCTTGACGTTATGTTTACCATTCAATTTAAATTCAATTTCAATAGACCCAATAACAATTTTCAAGTATTTAAGTTTTCGGTCTTTAAAATGCTAAATTTGATTTCTCAAGGATAAAGCACCCATTCACAATATTCAGTTTCCGGGAATTTTCGTTAGGTACCTAGTCGATACAACCAATATCAGCTATAATAACCGTCGTTTTACCTCAGTGGAGTGGGCATAGTATTCTGCTACAAATTTAATGCTTGCAATATTATCTTATCACGAAAGCTTGGGAAAATCTTACAAGAGAGAAAGATCGTTTCCGTTCGATCGAATTTAACCCAGATACACGAGCCGGCTGGACGCTAATGGCGAAGTGGTCAGTCAATATTGTATCGTCTGAGACTCTGAATATTTGTTATCGACAAAACTCCAGAGTAAATTATTCGATAGGTGCATGTTTAGAGGAACGGTGTACGGTGCACCTACCCTGCGATCACGTTTTATTGTATTATTTTATTACCCATATCAAACTTCTTCTTCGAGACAACATACGTGAGAATTGTGACCCAGATGATTTGGCTGCTGAACAGCCATTTCCACGGCTTGGGCGTGGGTTCATCCCTATCAGCAATCAGCGATACGCAGTACCTATTTCAGTAAAAACTCGTGGCTTTATTGATCTGTTCCATCCACCTGGAGGTATCTGTTCTTCGCCGGAAATTGAGAGATCAGCGAAGGTAAACCGAGGAGAGTCTGTCTCGATTTTGGAAATTGCTGATTATGAAATCGTTGGTTCGTTTTGCCATCCACGATACTCTCTCGTGCATTTAAAAAAAGACCAGTTTTTGCCTTTATCTTTGATTTACCGTCCATGTCACCGCCTATCAGAGAATGGCCCGAATGGCGGGCAGCAATTGGGGACTTAAGCCTAGAGCCCTTAAGGTTGCATACGGCGCAATTTTCATGGGAATTGCAGGTTACGCCTCCAGCATTTGGCATTCCCGAGTAAACTTCTTAACTCTCGTGAGACGCGCACTACTAAGCGGGCAGCGACTTGCGCTGATCTCGCTTACCAAAGCCTACCGCACAACTTCTACTGACGCGCTTGCCGTACTCGCGGGGGTGCTACCCCTCGATCTGCACGTCCAAGTCAGAGGATCGATCACCCTCCTCTTGAAGGGGATCAGCACAATACTCGCCGGTGTCCATCTGACACCACCGCAGAGATCCGAGGACGTTCCTTACAGGAAGACTGTAAGTGACATTGTGTACAAGACCGCATTTGCGGCATGGCAGGCGAGGTGCACCGCCTTCCCCAAGGGGCGGCACACTTACCGTTTTTTTCCAGACGTATTCTGCAGGCACCAAACTAGAAGACTCCAACCTTCGCACTGGATTAGCCAGTTCCTCATTGGCCATGGCAACTTTACCGCCAGACTCCACGAGTCTGGCTTGATAGTAGATGGGCCGGGTTGTACCTGCGGGCATGACCACCAAGATGTTGAACACATCCTCTGGGATTGCCCGCTTATGGAAGTCGAACGAGTGGAGCTGTTTGCCAGGGTCCGTCATCACACGGGCCCAATTGGTCATGGAGATATGGTAGCAACCGAGGCCAACTTTGCGGCATTTGAGAAATTTGCAACGTCGTATGGGGAGCGGGATAGTCCCGACTCTTCTGTAGACTCATCCATTTCAATTCGTGACACTCAGTATGCGGGTACACAAGGCGCTTAACGTCAGCGGACAGCAGAGCCAGTCCAAAAACAAACATTTTCTTTCTTAACTTTCTTATTTAAGCACTACGGTGCATGGTTGCAGCATCAGTCCCGTGCGGCTCCGTCTCGGGACGGAATGAGCACTTAAAATCACTTCTTTCAGACACGTTTAAAGCGTCATAGAAAGCGGCCGTGCATATCCACGGTTGTGCATATATGACGGGTGGTGGTGGGCACTTTAATGATGAATAGGTAGATTCACTAAATCTATGAAATTTCAAAAGCTCAATTAGTTTGATATACTTAATTAGTTTATAAGTAAGCAATTAGTTTGAATTATGTACTTTCCTAAATATTTATAAACGTAACATACTTACGCTCAAAATATATTACCTATCATCTTTGAAAATATCGGTTGTTGTGTATAATATGTTCCATAACAATTTATAATTTAAGGGGGGACATGCTCAGCGTAGGTCAAAATGAAGCTTTTGTTCTATTTTCAAAGCATGATCCTGGACATACTTTAAACGCCTTATTATCCTTTATATTTATTTTAAACATTTTATGACTGCATCAACATCAAGTATTTTTATTACATAAAATAGTATTCCGTTTTAAAAAAAAAATCGGTTAGGTACATGTTTAAACACGCGCGTTAGGAGGGTACGGCCGTATGTTGTAGCTTAACCACTGGAGAATGCCAAAAGAAATGGCGTATTTCAAAAAAACACTACCTTATTCTTAGGTCAATAATTATTATAAAGCAATCATTATTCGTACGATGTTTATCACACTTGAATGGTCAAAAACATAGCTTATAATGAGTATCTTTAGAATTATCTTCAAATGTGTTAATCTTGCCCATTTTTTGAATAATAAAATGCCTAATTCTTGTCAAATTTGGGATCACAAAGATTATCAATATTTTTTTATCGTAAATATTTCACTATAATAATGTCGACATAAATTATACTGATGGTTTTATAAATGCGTTTAAAAACTAATAAATGTAAAAAATCTTAACACTACTGCACAGTTATGTACTGAAATATGACTATATTCTATAACATTAGAGCGAGAGGTTTAAAAGAATACTATTTCATGTAATAAAAATACTTTATGCAGTCATCAAATGTTTAAAATAAATATAAAGGATAATAAGGCTTCAAAATTATATAAATGGATTATCTACAACATTTAAGGTATGTCCGGGATCATGCTTTGAAAATAGAAAACAAAACCATTTTGACCCACGCTGAGCACGTCCGCCCTTAACCAGTAAAACTAGACATTTTAAAATACTTATATATTTAAAACACAGACTTAGGTATAAATAACTGATAAATAAAAATTGCGAGATAAATTATTTTATATTTTTAACAACAATCAATATTTATATGTGATTGAATCCCATAAAAAATATTTTTTAAATTATCTTCTTATTAAGGGCGTAGGTACTTCAGTGAAACGGCAAATAATTTTCAACAGTAGGTGAGACGAAATTTCTCACTAGTCGCCAATCGGAGACCGACAGTCGAGGTGTCCGCACGTCGATTTGTTTTGTCATGGCGTCGGATGAAAATATTCTTAAATCGTGTAAAGATGACGAAAAAACTTTACGTATCTACTTAAAAAAAACATGTCAATGAATATACTATTATTATTAGTAATATAACAATAAACATAACATTAAATGGACGCATGTTGGATTTTTATGACAAATTATATTTCGTTCGGCACGCGTCATTTTCACAATCCGCGCATCGCCTAGCCACGATCTTTTTAGACCATGCCTCAACTGAAGTATAGCCTTAGTAATTATTTTGAACAAATGTGCTCTTGCGGATGTAGGCGCTAACTAAACAACCTATGATTTCGGAATAAAAAGCCAGATAGTGATTAGCGGCACGTGACTGAAACGCATACAAACCACATCTTAAATTCCCATCGAATATTTCATAATATAGTTAAATCCAGACGGCGCTACTCCGATACTTATGGTTATAAACCTTACCAAATAAAATAAAACTATGTACTTCTAAATTCTGACGATAAATGACTCTCAATTGTCTTGGATTTTTCAGTGTATTTATTTATTTTTTAAATTAATTTTTTTACTTGAAGATCTATTTTTCTTAGAAGGTATATATTATGTATGCTACTATGGAGCCTTCGCCACTGATAGATACTGCGTTACCGACGGGTTATGTACCTATATATTGTTTATTGATTTGGTAGATTATTTATGGTTTGTTATTTTATCTGCTTTTTCGTTCGTTTATCAGATAGCTCTGTTAGTATAAATATAATTTATAGCTGCACAAAACCTTGATTTTTTAAATGAATATTAAGAAGTTTATTTTCTTGGATTGGCGCCCTTTTCTTTTAGCGAACTGTTCCAGATCGTCGGGGTACGTACTTCATAAAGTCAGAGGAGAGTGAGCTCAGCCCGGCCAGCGATCGTATCCTTTACGTGCATCTAATTAAGTTAATTTCGACAAAATTCTAGACATTATCCCCGCCTCAGACGGACTGGGAGAAATGGCAGCGCAAAATGTTGTCGACAAATTACATTAAGAAAAAACATCATCTCCACATTTTATTTATAACTAATGTAAGACCATTATCATAATCTTTATCATTATTTGAGGAGCAAACATTCAAAACGTGATTTGTCACACAGATGTTGAGCTGAGATAATCAAGAAAAACATATTGTACTCAAAATGGTTTTTTTATTATAAAACTGTTTAAGGAAAGAATTTTAAACCTGGTATTTTGTATAATCCAAAATTCGCGGAAGTGGTTCATTTTTTGATTTGAAATTTGGACAAAACACGATTTGCATGAAACTTGTGGGCAAAACACTATTTGAATGAAAATCAAGGCATTATATTTTTTTATAGGATAAAAGGTTCTTTGAACACTGATTCTGGTTTCCTTTCATAGATTTAAATATGGACTATCAGAATTGACAATAAACGGCATTTTTCAAAATGTGTGACAAATCACTTTTTGAATGTTTGCTCCACATTTATGGAACAACAACCTTTGGCGAGTTTTGGCCTTCTCCAAAAACTTCTTCCTTCCTGGACGATCCAGCGCCGACGCTATCCAGATCCCAGTGGCGAAGGGTGACTTTTGGAAAGAGGTAGGCTGTGGAGTAACCACGCTTGTCAGATATATTTACGGAAAATAAGAAGATAACCCAATATTACCACTGATGAATAGGTAGGTACACTAAATCGATGAAATTTCAAAAGCTCAATTAGTTTGATATAATTAGTTTATAAATAAGCAATTAGTTTGAATTATGTATTTCCCTAAACATTTATAAACGTAACATACCTAATACAAAATATATTACCTATCATCTTTGAAAATATCCGTTGTTGTGTATAATAATATGTTCCACAATAATTTATAATTTAACCCGTAAAACTAGACATTTTAAAACACAGACTTTGGTATAAATAACTGATAAATAAAAATCGCGAGTTAAATTATTTTATATTTATATTATATTATAACAATCAATGTTTATATGTTATAGAATCCCATAGAAATTATTTTTTAAATTATCTTAATAATTATTTTGAATAAATGTGCTTTAGCGATGTAAGCGCTAACTAAACAACTTATGATTTCTGAATAAAAAGCCAGACAGTGATCGGCGCCAGGCTACTGAAGTCATACAAAACAGATCTGGAAAAGGGCTCAAATTAATTCATAATATAGTTGAATCCAGGCGGCGCTAGTATGGGTATATGGTTATAAACCTTACTAAATAAAATAAAACTTCTAAATTCTGACGATAGATGGATCAATTATCAATCTCTCAATTGGATGGATATTTATTTATTTTTTAAATTAAATTATTTACTTGAAGATCTATTTTTCTTAGAAGGTAGGCTTTAAATAATCGCTACTATGGAGCCTTCGCCACAGCCAGATCCTTGGGGCAAACATTCTTAAATATCCTATATCGCAATACAACCATCCCAATTTTGGCAGCCCAGGTTTTCGCATGCCCTCACTCAGGGTATGCGCACGTAACTTGACTTACTGTTCTGTGCACGTGGCCGATCCAGCGCAATCTCCGCAATTTCGTCCCCATTGATCCTAATTATACTTCAACCTCCAAATAACGTCATTTTCTTTAACAGTCCAAAGATTATTCATATACTTACCTCTCTTCTGAAATCCAACTTACTCTTATCATGTTTACTGGGTGCTCAAAATTCTGATCAATACGTTAATATGTACCGGGCGTAAGAGTGTTTTATAGAGAGTTGTTTTATTAACTAATGGTTTTCTTGTATGTATTGCTTTTGCACATGGTGCCGACACCTATAATTTAAATCGGAATCGTATACCTACATATACATTTCCTGAATATTTTGCCTGTTGCCATATTCAATTGCATATATAGGTAATTGGCGCAGCCGATATGGTAAAACAGTGTGGGAGATTAGAAAAACTTGTTACTAAATAAAGCATGCGTGCATGTCTTAAAAAATCCGCGGGAATGAACACTTGACCGCGACGTACAAATTTCGAAATTCACAGGAAACAATCAAAATATAATGCAACGCGAAACCAACCGTACTTCGTAGTAACGGGAGACTCAAGTATAAAACAGTTTCACACGTGAATCTTAGACGAGTGATAAAGACATCTAATATACATCGAAACTTTGAGTGGTAAGGAAAGCAATACAATAAGTGTAGGCGAGTATTTACTCTACAATCCGACGTGAGCCTTGACTGCCATAAAGGGATATAGTCCGGTCACCGGTGGCATAGCTTGAAAAATCCAAATAATTGTACACTATATGAACTTTGGCATATCCTAATGGTATTTTTTAAGATATTTAGTTGCTTCAAAATTTACCCAGGAATCAGGAGCCTTTAAAATGGTAGATTCGCTGCCAAACTCCATGGACTTGTTACCTGACCAGCAAGTCCATGTGGCGGAGAAAATATACAATATGCAAATCACATCATGCGCGTAAAATGTCCTGAAATGTCTACGGAAAGGAAAGAGATCGTCAAGTCGGTCGAACCAGTAATTTGTTGGACTTGTCGGGCCATCCGACCTGGTCGCAACTATGAAATTTGTTATTGTATTACATTAAAAATATTGCGACGTCTTGCTGCGGATATGAAGATTTTTTCACGTAAAATGTTCATCCGATTTGAATTATCTTTTGTAAGTAGAAGTATATTTTTTTATTATTATCTATTAGTTTTTACTTTTTGTTCGTGCTCCTCTCTCTTCTGGGCACAGTTTATTAAAGAAGTCAATTTGAACTTAGTCAAAGCACACGTGAGTGCGTGGCTTGGGTAACCACTTTTGAGACATTCCCAGGCGTGAAAAACTGCCGATGCTTCAAATTCAAACGTAGAGCCTCGTGATACGCTCGATTGAATTCTGGCAGGAGACTATAATTTTTCTGTGTATTCCTTGAAAATATTGACTGTATTTTTCACTGTTTAATTTAATTTGAAAAGACATTTCAATGCCATTTTATTAAGGTATTGCGACCATAATTTTCTATTTCACCTACTGCAGTAAACTGCATATTACAATAAATTAATAAAATTATAATATGACGAAACTAAATATAATATGTACTTACGATCTTTACAGTTGAGAGATATTATGCCCAACTAGTTTTTTGTGTTCCGTTTCAAACGGGTTTTTCATCTCTAATAAAAAGTCTATAACATTTTTATTAGTGGCTTTAAATATTTAATTCCATCAATAAACAATCGCGAGGCAACCAGCGTAAATAACAATAAATCACAGAAGACATAAAAATAACATATTATGTGATTATGTTAGTGATGGTTTAAATAATATAACTATGTTTAAGATCTATTATGTAAACAGAAAATGTAAAAAATATTCACCGCACGGTCAGTATTTTTACATCACTAAACTAGTTTGAAAATATCTATTGATGACTTTTTATGTATAAATAGAATGGTTTTTTTAATATTATTAATTCTATAAGTATGCACCTATCTACATAATAATTAATTATGATTTTCGTAAAATACAACCAACATAGCAGATTCATTTATTAATTCATGAAAACTTAACATTTTTCGAACATTTGGAAGTATAGCACTTTTATTTACAATAAATATACTATAATGCAGTGATTCCCAATCGGGTTACGAGAGCAGTGTTTTTTTCCTAGATGCCTTTATGGATACCTCACATTTACTATCGAGTTTCTTTAAAGGACTTTGGCACGCAAAGATAGTAAGTAGATGCTAGTCAAATGAAAATTGTGCCAGCTGAGAAATATGCCTTATTGAAAACCATTGTACTGCTAATTTGAATTCGGCCAGGGCCTATGGCCTATGAAACCGCCTTGCAAAAACCCTGGAAAATTATTTGTAGCGCAAAGCTGGTGATTCTGATAAATATTTTGTCGTATTTATTGGGAACTGATAACTACGATTTATAGCCGAGTTTTTCCCGTGGTAAAAGAAATGTCGCATAGGACTGATATTCTGAGCATATACTTCAGTGTTAGTTAAGTATAGAGTAGAAAACATATTTATGTAGAGTATAACCTCATTCTAAAGAGATGGAGCCTAAATATATGACATTGAGGCAAAAAAAAACCACTGGTCCGCTGATTAAATTAGCTACTGGTAACTTCACATTGCAGGTTCATTTGCAGCGAACTTCAAACTACTGCTATGGCATTTATTGATTTATTGGGTAATTTGTAGGAAGTATAAAACTTAATCAGCAACGATGACTAGATAAGTAGCCTGTTCCTGTAATACTACACTTCGGCATATTTATATAGTTGAAACTCCTGTAAAATTTGTATAAAACCGCTTCTTACTGTACTGAGTAAGTAGTCACAATGAACATAAAATATGGCCGCCATATTGCGTGAATATAAAAATCGTAATGGCAACTGAGTGATGTTAATAATTGTGGAGTTTAATAACTTAGCCATGTCTCAAGCGCTTACTAAATAATTTAAAATGGCATAACAGAAATAACGTATATGGCTCCTTCTGTTTATAGTCCAAATTCTTTTGTGTATGTAGACCTATTTATAAATAATTAATCATTTTGAAAGTTTAAACTTGATTACATGTCGGGTGATAGATGCTAATGAAGTACCTAGCTAGGGAACGTTTTACATGGGAGAGAAATTTTTGAAGCAACAAGAAATGGACGAATAAAAATTGTGGAATTGCGTTGTCAATGATATTCGATGCACTGTTCCTTTTGGTTCTATGAACGCGCTTAAACTTTTCAACATTTGCAGAATAGCATTGATTAAATAATAAGGTTTGGACTGCGACTCCCTGTCATATCGCCTCTTCTTTGAGTGACAATTCGTTCTTCGGGCCCTCTCTCTAATTATCGTATCTTAAAGAACCATATAATCTTCTCGAGCTCTTTCGTTTTCACTACTGCCAGGCCACTTTGAGCTCATGGGCGTTCTCAAGGACAGGTCGTAGATCTACTTAAATTTAGAGCGTTATACCACTGTGTGTGCAATGTCCTCCGGAACATCACATTCGTCGCGGAGCTACGAATCGCTTCTCCCCGTGAGGACATCAAATCTCTTGCTTATGGCGTGGCCTGATCTTAATCTCAATATCAACTGGAGGATCAGCAAAAAGAGTGGTCTAAGATCGATATTTTTTGTCTGAGTCTTTTGGCAGTAGAATTACGTACTTACTAAAGAGTATTTTTCCGAGATTATCCACGACACAAATAAGAACGGAAATATAAGTTATTAAAAAAGAGCAGATAAGTATAATAGTTTTCGATTGTTTAAATTACATGCGATCACAACATAACTAATGAATATTACGGTTAACTGTAAATGGCGTGTGGCCGCTTTTCGTATCAGTCGGAAATCTGTCTCGAAAGTGGCATGCGACCTGGGCTCGCTCGCTGCCGGCAGAACCTTCCGACAGACAATCAAAGCAGGTGAGAACAGGCGCGTCAGTACCTGCACGCCTGACACCTTTTGATTTGATTAATTTGTTTCAAGAGGTAATTGTTTGTTTGAGATTATCTTTCATCATATTTTTGTTTCGACAAAACCGCGATGTTACACCAAAACACGAAACATAAAAAAATCATCAGTGTATACTGTATAGTGTATATAGCATTAAATTACTATCTAGGCACATAGCGTATACATGAAAAAATGTAAATTTCTGTTTTACATCAGTAACCAGAATGTGTATAAGAATTCAATGACATATAATTCTTGCCTTAAATAAATATGAATCTTTACATTGTTCCACATTCATAACATATTAACACAATAATGATATTAAAATATAGTGTCATACTATGACGATATTTATTTTTGTATAATTTTCGCAGCATTTGGAGGGCTGCCTAGTGCAGCGGTCCCCAACCGGTGGTCCGTGAGATAATTTTGGTAGTCTGCATAGTAATTTGAATATATTTTCAATTTTCGTATTTTTTAAAAAGTCATTGGAACCAGGAATCCAACAGCTTGTTTCAAACAAGCAGAAACAAAGGTCACACTGATTATCTTTCTGTTACCTAACTGTAATTAATCTTTTATGCACCTCTGTGTCGACGTAGAATTCATAATATTAATTTAATAATTGTATTGATTTTATTTTATTAAAATGAAATTTAAAATGTTTTTTTTTTGCATTTTTCGTAATGAATATCTGTGTTAATAAGTTTATTTATAATAATTCTTTTATCATTATATTGACATATCGAATTTTTAACAAGTGTGGAAAAAATACGTGGTACCTAGTGGTCTGCGGGATTCAAGATTTTGAGTTTAGTGGTCCGCGAGGTCCAAAAGGTTGGGAATTGCTGGCCTAGTGGATCCTCACATGGGAATAAATAGGTGCTTACGTACTTTATGTTAGGAATTTGCATTCGATAAAAACTAAAACTAGCCACAGTCGAGGCGGCTAAAGCACGGTAAACATGATAAGGATAAGGCAAGAGTGGTTGAATTAACTGTCAGTAATGTATCCACCACAGGATTCACAAGTATCCATCAATACGATATTGTGTGAATATGTATAGGTATATACTATAGACCGCAGTCACTCAAAATATGAGATAATAAATATTTTTGAGATAGGTATAGTCAATATTTGCAAAGGTTTCACGATTGAAATGAATGCAGCCACCAACGGCAAATATTTGTTGACAAAGCTCTTCCGGGATAGCAATCGGCTTCCAATATTGTCATCGATATTATGGTATATAAAAGCACACACAATATTAATTTTATGATACGTAATATATTATGTAGGTACCTACGTACATTATTACAAATAATTATGAATAGGCTTCGAGGGCGTGCAACATTTTATCTAAATTTTCAGACCATGTCCGATCCTAATAGGATCATATGGGCCTCCACAGAGTAGAGTTTTGTATTAACAGATTTTGTTATTACTAGAAATGAATGTCAGCCACTTGCTCAACCTATTAGGTTCATACCCTGACTCAATGACTGACAAATTGAAAAACAATATGTGTACTTGCCAGACGCAAGATTCGAACCTGGGACCCACGGCGTGATAGTCCAACGCTTAAGCCGCGCGGCCACCGTGGGTGTTTAGGTAGGTTTACCTAAATCCGTGGCTTAATACTCGAATCAACACCCACAAACACTAAGCTGACCTTCCAATATATTTGTAATTGTTCCAATATGTTTTAAACTAATTCTTTAATGCGTAATGAATTATGAATTCGAATAACAACAGAAATGCGTCAATTTAACCATCTGCCAAAACAGTTGCACGATTTTACATTATTTGCTTTCTCCTGAATTTGAACGTCTGGTCGGCCGAAAGTGGTGGATACCTAACGTGACCATACGTCCCGTACACAGAAAGTTCCCTGGTCCCGTATTTAGGTAACCTATCCCGTTGTCCTCTAGCACAGCTTCGGGACGCCGAAATGTCCCGTTTTCAGAAATAGAGCAACCCTCGGTAGAAAGGGTCTTTTCCATTATGAGTAAGTTGTGGACAAGCGAAAAAACACAGTTGCAAGTCGCAGTTCTTAGAGTAATGTTAATTACCAAAGTAAATTTTAAGAAGTCCTGCCAAGAATTTCAGTCTTATTTGAAATCAAAACTAAATACTTAGGTACTTTGTTTTTCAAAAAAATATAAGACCACATAAATTATTTATTTTTACGTGTTCATTCCTGTTCTTTTCATTACATAATAAATAAAAACTATGAAGAAATATGCGTTTCCTTGAATACAAATCTTATTAAGAAAAATTAGTAGATGTCCCGTTTTGAGGGAAAAAAATAGTCACATTATGGATACCCCAAGATAATGGGTGTACTGTGGTGGTATGACTTTAGGAGTAACGAAGAGATAATAGAAAGCACCACGCAGCCTCTCATCTCGCTGATAGTGAAGAGGCGACGTTGGACCTGACTCGACCGCGTGCTGCGGATGCCGGAAGAGAATCTCAACCTGGCTTGCCTATTCGTCAAGCCAACCGGATCCCGGCGTCCTGGTCATGGAAGGCCGCTAAATACTACCAATCGAGTGTATACGGCGGAACTATGGAAGGCTGGTATGACATAGAACCTGGAACTATGCAAGAAGACTGGCGAGCGACAGGGATTGTTGGAGGCGTTGCTCTTGGTGTCCATATGCTCCAACTAAGGGGCGGATATGGTCGAAGAAGAAAAAGAATAATTTCTGATAACTATTTGACACAGGACACCCGACATTCAACTTCTGACGTAGGTACTTACATATAATATATTGTCGGTGACGTCCCGTGGGGGTAGGCAGACCATGCGTTGCATAGAGGTGGTAGATGAAGGTAGGAATACGAATATTTCAAGTTTTGAGAGCAGTGGCGATTTTCATGAAGCGGATGATGGTCGTTTCATTAAAATTATCGACATCTAAAAAAAGTAATCGAAGCATAAAAAATCCTGACAACGTAACTATTGTTGTATTGTACCTACCTAATGCCCATTGTAATACATAATATTGTAATAGCAGCTTATCGCATAGGAAAATTTTTCACAGGAATGCAACCAAATTTGTCAGCGCGTCACTGAGTCTTTTTCTCATTCTCGTATGTCAATTTAAGATTGTTGGTGTATTTGTCTCTTTAAGGTAACTAAGTACCTAAGTATAGCCGAAAATAAATAATAGAATAGGTAAATAGGTAAGTGCCTAAGAACTTTGCAGAAAATTTGAAAACAAAAGTAAAGAGGACGGTATTATACGTCTGCAAGGGCGGCACTTTGCATAGTCTCTGTATATTGCTCACCAGCACCCCACCAAAACGTGTTTCGCGTAATAACTCATACTGATGGGACATTTAATGATTGCTGTAAAATAAATTCTAACCCATTTGACCACTATGTACCTGGTACATAACTAATTTTCGCCAAAATCTTACAAACGTCATTTTGAATATACATAATTTGGAATGGGTACCTCAGAAACATAAGTATTAGAAAAATATTGGTACGGAGCGAGTCTCGAATTAGCACAATCGATAAAGATAAACGTAGTGTACCTACGTTGCATTACTGTTGCAACGTACTGTCTACTTTTTTACAACGTTTTTCATAGGTCGTATTTTTATTTGTCCGGTGGTTGTCTGTCCGGTACACATCTTGCAATCGATTTTTAACTAACTTCCCGACTAGCTAGACCAGCGGTCGGCAAACCGCGGCTCGCGAGCCACATGCGGCTCTTTGGGTATTGGCGTGCGGCTCTTTGCCAAATTCCCAATTCACATTTTTTACAAAAAAGGTATGATTGTTGTCGTTTTAAATCCGCCCATTGCAATAGTCGACAAATTAAATTTTCATATTGACACGAGCACTTTTGAAATAATTTGTTTTTGTGGATTTAACAAGAGTTATGTAGCTAAAAATTTGTAGGTCTTGCCACCAAAATTGAGGATTTGGAGAGAAAAATGCAATTTAATTTCACAACACAGTTAAAACACTAACAACAAACACTAAACGATCTACATATTAAGCTACATACTACGATGAACAATATAAATAGCATTTAGAGAAGCCAAATAACCGATGAAAATCCGGAGTCACGCCTAAAATTGAAAACTACAAGTTACATACCAAACATACAGACACTCTCCAAAGAAATGCAAGGAAGGTCATTGTTCACATTAGTTTTAAGGAATGCGTGAAAATTGTATGTAACTCATTTTCTGTAAAAATTATATTTATAATGTCAACAATAAAAAAACTCATATTTGCGTTAGTTTTATTCGTAAAATCTTCTTCACTTGATAAATAAACAATAACATTCACTGAAATAAATCATATTTATAAAAATATATTATGTATGGCTCTCGAATTTTTTTTAACCGTTTTGATACTCATATTGGGCTCTTTTGGTCCAAGAGTTTCCAAGAGGTCCAAGAGCTAGACATTTGAAACGTTTAGAATATATCAGAACACGATGCCAATGCATTTTTTAATACTTTTAGCCATCTTTAAGTAGAATTGATTTCATTTTCAGTTAATTCTGTTTTGTATGAAAAGTTATTTCGGAAGAAATCCGTAAAAAGTAAAACTATTATTGGTTGCTAAGCAGATAGTCCTAGGAACTAAATTATTAATATTAATATATACGTGCGTTACTATGGAAATCGATATGCAGTGTCAAAATGACATTTCAGTATATTTATTCAGTATTTCTATCAAGTACAATTTTTTTTGATCGTTTAAGCTAGTCAAGTCAAGTCAAGTCAAGTTTATATGATTCAACAGAAAATTCAAAAACGTTGTATATAAAAAGTTCTTTTTATCTTGTAATTATTGTAATGTAGCTTGTATTGTTGTTGCTATTGGTTTTCTGTATGCCATGGTCTGAAATTACTTAAAACACGTGAATGCCACTGCAAGTTAAAAATATATATTATATTGTTATACTCGTACAAATCACGCTATTTACGATTAGGTATAACAGTTCTCACGAGTAGGTACTTCGTGATAAAAAAAAATCACGAAAGGTACCTAAGAGATAACATTGAAAACTCATTAATTTGTAGTAAAGATATTTATAAAAGAAATTAAATTACATACATAACTGTTTTCAAATTTCAACAAAACTAGGCTAGTCGAGGTAGAATCGATTGTACAGGCGTGGCCACTCGGATTTCTTGGATAATAAAGGTGGTGGGGAAATTAAGAATCTTATGATTACTTTACATTTAAGAACATAAACAAAACAATATAATACTTAATTAAAAATAAATTCTTCTTCTCGTGCCCTTGATGCCTTTTCGTCTGCCGGCCGGAACAGTTCGCACTCTTACCAATCACGGAGGTTATTTAGGCACAAAGCTGCCCGACATTATTCATTATTTTAACAGACAATAAATAAATACGAAACAAAATCAATATAATTGACGATTTTCAAAAATACGTTCGTAACAGGGGGTATGAATAATAGCGCCACAACAGTGGAGAGGCCTGCATCCGGTAGTGTGTATAATAGAAAACGTCGACTGCTCACAGTCCACAGATCGATATTCACATAAGTTTTCTTTCAGATTACATATTTCTATTGCAATCTTGATAGCAATGAAATAACAGAGTATTACAATATTAAATGTACCTATATATACCTACTATCATATTTCGATAATAACCATTGTTCAAGTGTAAGGAATTATGTTTTGAGAAAAGACGCAGCATAGCCGCCTCCCAGACAAAAATAATTACATTACGAGGCATTATTGGCTTGCCTCATGAAAATTAGTTTCGATCGATTGAGAATCATTGACGCACCAATTAACTAGGACATCATATAAATATAAACTTTATTCTTAATTATACCTTAAATTTAAATGATATCAAATTAATCAGTTGGTGGACATCCATTGTATAAATTGAAATGAATTTTGGCTGCCTCCAAAAAAGTTTAATAAATATTAAGATTTATTAACTAAAAAAAAGATAAATTGATATTATTCATCTTCTAAAACTATCATGTCCATGCTTTGGGCTCAACCATACATTGAAATCGACATGTAAATTTACCAAACCCGGAATTCGAACCCGAAATCCGCAACATTATAAATTGACACTTAACCATACGTTCTTCGCGGTGCGAGAGGTTAAATTGTAATGAATTCTAATGCCGGGTCTACACTGGCAACATGTCGCGCGACAACCTCGTTAAATTTTACGATAATTATCATAACTGCTTAAGAAATTTTACGATAATTATCATACTTATCGTAAAATTAAACGAGGTTGTCGCGCGACATGTTGCCAGTGTGGACCCGGCATAAGGCTTACAGAACATAAAAGTATTTTCCATTTCTGACAATTTATGACATGTAGAAACTATCCGAAACATGAAGCACGGTGCACTTGATGTTAGTTGACTATAGTGAGAGCGGTAATGAATCAATTATTGAAATATACTTGGCAGAACTCCACATAACAAAAGTGTAATGGTAATAATTATACTAAATTCCACAAATTAGTTTCTTTGTTAGTGTGACAACCGAAATAGCTATCGATTAGAAGTACAATTTAATGAAATATCGATGATGTATTCATTTATTATGTAACCATTGAAAAAATATAAGATGTAGGTATATTGCATAGAATGAGAAATAATTATAAAAAAAAAACCATTCTCGTCATACGACAATTGTTACAATTTGCGGGACACTCTATTCTCTTAATATATTTTTTTCTGTATAGGTGGTACCTACCTACATTTCTAAATTGTTTAAATATAACCATTTTAATATTTAGATAGGTATCTATTTAGTTGAGATTTTGCATGGCTATACAGGATCCATGAAACCCTATGAAAACCCTAATAAATAATAAATAGAACTTACCCAGGCATTAGATTTGGTACGACACTGCAATAACATGTACGTGTTATATGCGATATAATATGCGCGGAGGTGAGTTGAGGAGGCTGTCAGAATGTGAGGAATGCTTAAGAGGGCGTGGTGGGAGGAGGGATGTTTCCAATGCGGCATACGTGCGGGACTTTTCCGATAACATAACGCAAAACAGGCCGAGTACGTGTAAGTGGGTATCTACTATGAACTACTAAAAGTTGGCGTGAGGTGTGTTTTGAACGTTTGAACGTTATTTTCAAGAGCGATTTCCCATTATGGTATTTGACCAATGTGTGCTTTCAGTAGCATGCATGCGAAACTTGGTCTCTTGGTCGAATACGTCGATGTGAAAAACATCTACTGTTGCAATCGACAAGTTTCATGCTTCTCGGGCTGCGTCTCGAAGACGCTAGGACGTATACAAACACCTACGATTTGGTCATTCCTATACCGACTCGCCGATCGCCGCATCCAAATATCTATACGTTTCGAAAGTCACGTGCGACTTTCGCCAGGTAGATGTGCACGGTCTTCATATACAACACCGAAACGACGTTCTTGGAAGGTTTGATTTATGTCTGTGTGGCAGACGGGCGAGTTTAGATGCGAGAGCCGGCTAATAGAGAAAACCAAGAATTAAAAGTTGCACAACGTGCCATGCAGAGGTGTATGCTAGGCATCGAGCGTAATGCCAGAAAATGGTTGAATAGATAAGGGAGGAAATGTGATTATGCGACGTAATTACCACAACCCTTAAATGGATAGGGGCCTATAAAGGCTCATAGACCCGATAGATGGTACCCGAGGGATATAAAACGACTGAAAGCCGCCCCGAGGTGCACTGGATTGACGAAATATTAAGGCTCGGCGGAATTACGTGGCAATGAATAACAAGGAACCATGAAGAGTAAAGAGAGCTTAAGGAAGCTTGCATTGGATTGGAACAAGCTGATATAAAGGAGTATGTGTGTAGAGAGTCCGCGCGCAATGGATGAATGTATAATTTATATAAGTATTCGCTATTCTTCATACATATACAAATGCTACGACTTAGAGGATCGAGATACGTCCACTGGCTAAGCGACTATATTATATTATAAGGACAAGATGCTCGATGGACTGCCAAGGTTACCTGTGGGAAGACCAAGACTTTATTGGAGAAACAATTTGGGAGAAACGCCACAGAACTCGTGGAGGGACGGAGAAATGAAGAAGCTAGATTTTGACAAAGAAGATGATCATGGCAGAAGTTATCGAATAAACGATGAAATTTATTTTGAACGAGTTCTACATAATGTAAAAAAAACTTATTAAATGATTAACAATAACTGTACGAAGTAGGTAGAACAGGTCACCGCCCCATATTAGATGCTGTAAAATAACAAAGAGGTTTTTGTACCCGTCCCAGAATTAATTCCATTAAGCGGATCTTAACTCATTCATGTTTCCAACTTAATAGAACGATCCATATCGGAACGACATAAGAACCAATGTACGCCACACACACGTGGATTTTTATTGAATAATCTAAAAACAAAAAAAACTCTTTAACTCAAAAAGTACTAAATACAATTAAATAAAACAATTCTCAAACTATATTTGAGCTGTTATGTTGAAAGTAAAATTAATTCAGGGATTTTTTTGTTTGTTCTTTACAAAATAATAGCGTTATGGCGAAATAACGCTAACGCAATTATCGAAAACCCCACGTTTATATTAATATTACACATTCTCAATACAAAGAATATTGTTTTTAATCTACATTATAAATTATTATCTTACTAGGTACTATATTTTTATACGGGCGCAACGAAAAGTGGGACGAAAATTAATACGGCTGGGCGCATGCGCAAACTTGCGACAAAACTTATTATTACCTCCTGCAGCGATTTCCAAACTGGGAGGCGCGAAAAGTTTAACACAATTAATGTAGCCACAGGTTTGCAGTTTGGAAATGCATACCTAGTTTATAAAACGGCCGCTAGTTATAAACTACATAACAACAGTTTATTATGAAAGGTTGTTTGAAAACCTGTCTGAAAATATGAAGACTAATTTTATATCACCTCATTTATATAGTATTGTGAAGCGCGATGGCTATCTCGTGAAAAATTAAATAAAAGGGTCAATTCATAATGTTCAAATTTGGGGCAAATTTGTTTAGGAACGATAATTTTGTTGGTAAACTTGTCTATTTGGTTGAAATTTAAAAAAAAATGAGTGAATAAATCAATGCAAGGACCACTAATGCATTCACTTATTTAAAAAGACAAAGTGAAGGCATTCATAAAAAATGGAGCTTTGGAAATCAAAAGTACAAAAAATATTAAGTTCGCCATGTTTCCACTTTTAAATGATTTCTGCACCAGATATATTGAAGCAAACAAAAATATATTTAGAGTTCTTGGTTAGTTTGCTAATGCACTTTTCACATTATTTTATTAAAAGTAAAGCAGCTCTATTTCAGGGCTACTAAATATTTTGAATATGTGGTTGTGCGTTGCAATTTGATGTGATACCTATATGATGATTAATATATTTAAATGATAACTCCCGTGTATACTTTAGGGAACATTACTTTAGAGCACCACACTGCCCTAAACATCAGCCATAGGTAGGTGGGCCTGCTTCAGGAACTGCGGCTCTGAAAGAAACCTTCGTTTGTGTGGCTCAATGTTAAATAGCTTGAAAAACAGTGTGGCAGGCGCCCGCATCTCGAAAGCATTCATAAATAAAGCACCATGAACCGATTACATTTTTTAATGTTTCTAACAATAATTTGTATCGCGATATGCTATGGTTATCTTCTTCGTATTTTTCTTACTTGTGTAAGATAAATTATAAACAGCTCAGATAAAATAATTCATAGTTTTTCGTATCCACAATAAATAATACGAATAGGTAATGCAATATTGCAATCGTATAAATAAGAAGATACGACCAAGCAAGTTGTTTAACAATGTTAAATGAGAAATAACTCAAGTGGATTACTTTAAAAAGAAAATAAAATTACGTTTATTTTTACTCACTATTTTATAATAGGTATATCTTTCTCCCGCGAGTTTTGTGTTTATTCTGTGAACAACTGTCTTACCTACTTTCTATGTACCCAGAGAATTCAAATTCTTGGTTTAGGGTCGGTCCGGTGCCCAAACACGGGTCCGCGCTCCGCATACATCGTTTTTCGAAATATTCGATCGATCTGAAACCTTCGCCAATAATTTTTTCCTGGTCGATGGCGTAGGTACCTACTATTATTTCTCCAACTTGATCAAATACGAGTCACGACCAACCTTAAGTATATTATGTTAAGTCAATACCAATGTAATGCGTAGAGAAAATTTCTCATCTGTGACGATGGCATATTTATGATGGATTTATATTTGAAGTGTAAGTATTATAATTTTTATTCAACATATATTATTATTCTGTAATCATAATCGTGTCTTGGTAATGGATTGAAAGAGCAAAAGATTCTCTTAGTTCAACACCTTCCTGTTTTCATGACTTTAGTTTATAGGATAAGTGTTATCTGCGAAAAGCATTAAATTTGAAATCCAATATTACGCGTTTTGGTCATAACAATACATCAGTTTACAACATTATAATATGACTTACGCTTACATTGATGCTTTATTATGACGGTAACTGCCTATGCAAATATTTCAAATATTTACACAACATTTAGAAACAGTTTTAAAGTATGTACCTACTCTAAATTATGATTAATATAAGAGAAAGTACATAGTATGTTTTCATGATAATTGCTAAATATCATAATATTGTAAATAGGTACTCGCATCACATGCCTACTTGTAATATGTAAGTATGTATCTACTTGGGTTTTTACTAACTCCCATTGTAGAACAACAAAAAATAAACACGTGGTCAACTCACGATCGGTTTTGACTGCCCATTCATATAAAATTCACCTCTCGAATGACTTGCGCCGCCCACCGACCGATGAAAAGAAATACCAATACGTACAATAATTAATTATTTTATAAAGGCGCACTTTATTTTGACCACTACGCTACTCCACCAGAGAATATACAAAATATATACAAACTGTACATTAAAATCCCTTTCCAGAAAACTTTGTGAATTTTTGTGATTGCACTATTTTGCTTTCACCTCACATATTTTATAATACGTTAATCGAGAGAAATCATAAAAGTAAAATACCAATTGCACGCAATGATTCAGGTAAAAATTCGATCGCCTCAACTGTTCGATAGATCCGTAACATAGACTCTGTGTTAGTAGTGTGAAAAATTATAAGCAAGCCAAAACAAAACTACCTATTGGTTATTTATTATTGAAATTTGGTCGAAAAAATTGAACTTGAATCTTATACTGACAAATGCCTCTACTAGCTTTTATAAATCAAGATCTCCAATTATATGCAACTATATGTATTTATTATGTCAAACAGCTTACTGAAGCGTCACTCTGAGATAAAAATCTTGGCATATTATTTGACTCACGATTATCTTTTCACTCACACATCACTCATCTGCTTGCAAGAAAGCTTCTAGGATTCATCATGAGACAAGCTAAGCCATTTAAGAATCAGTCGTTAGTATTAGTGTTAGTATATAGTAGTCCATTATCTGGAGCCGTTATAAAGTTTCCTACAAGCTTATTTTAGAGCGTGTCCAGAAGAAATTTCTTTGACATCTTTATTTTAGCGTTCATAATTATATACTTTCCATTTGATAATTTCTCATAGGAGTATTTTCCAACAATCTTTCTTGAAGCTCGCAGGTCACTTCTGTTCTTAAAGCACTTTTCTCTTCTTTATTATATAATTTTGAATTCTGAAATATTTGAATTTGTTTGTCACCCGTCAATTACAATTGCAGCCATGGCCGCTTTTTAATGAAAACTGTTTCCTCGTGTCAGGCTTATCAGGCACCTATATCGAGGGATGTACGGTTGGTCAATGCGTTTCCAAGAGACGTAAGCATTTTTAGTGATGTGCTATAAACGTTGTTATAAACACAAAATTCATCGTTTACCTAATTGTTTTTCTAGAATTATTTTTGATTCGAAAATTTTCTTTCAATGATTATTTCTTATTCTAATATTCTTTGGTTTGTTTTTCTATTATAACTTGATTTACCTGCTCATTTAAATCTAAATGTCTTGTTAAATATGTCCTCAATTAATAATAAGTTATGTAGTCAATATGTGTTTTTTAATAAATATAATAAGTAAATAAAAATAAAATAATTTATGAGACTTACAGAGCTTACATATTATAGACTACATTATCGTAAATCGTGATAGGAGTAAATAAAATGCTCAGATAGCAGGAGTGGCAAGGTAAGAGCGCTCTGGTTAGATCCAACCGTTGCCTATCTAGATGTGCAAAAATCAATAAATAGGTATATTTTTGCTTTGTTTTTTTTCTCTACCTTCTTTTTTCTCTAGTTGATTTACTTATACTTTTTATTCTAAATGCCATGTTGTGAACGTCTTGAATTAGTAATTTGTTATGTGTTCAACGTGTGATTTTTTAAATAAATAAATAAATTTCCCCGCTTTGCATTTCTGTCTACTTTTAATTTACGTATTTCACGCGGACCACGTCGCTCCATCGCTAGTTATGTAATATTTACGTGGCATCGAAAATTCTAGAGACATTTTTTTTATACAAATAATTATGTTTTTCTGATTCCTTTATATTAAAGCCCTATATTTAAATAAAACAATAAGCCACAAATTATTGGCGATCGCAAAATTAAACGGTATAAATGTAATCAATTATTGCAGGTAAGGTAGGTATCGCCAGAAGACGAGCAACTATGCTAGTTTAAGTGTAAATAAATAAATAGTCGCGCAAAATTCTGAATCGATAATAAGTTCCACATCATAAATAACAGGTGCCAATCAGTCAACGGCAAACACTAAATAACAGCATTCTGCGTTAGAGCTTAAACGCGCCCACACCCTGTCTTGCGAATAATTTCCGTGGGAGCTTTCGCAAGCACAGATCAGCGAACGCTGCGGCCTTTGATAATAATATAACGGGACATTCTAGCGAAGAGAGAGCTTTCTTCGAACACCTGTAGATTCGACGAATAAAATTAGCGAAGCGGTGAAAGCTTCCAGGCGAAGGGCACAATACAACGATCCCGATCTATGTTAAAGCAAAACTAATGAGATTAAATGTTTGCAAAAGTGAGAGTACCAACAACTCAAAAAACGCGAACACGGTTGGAAATTCTCGATAATGCACATTATTAATTTATGTTGGCTCAACGATCGAAAAATTATCACGAAATATAATGTGAAAAAAGTTTCTGGTCGTCACACACGTCATGTTTTATTGTACCCGCTTTTATGTTGAACAATTAACCAACACCTACCGTTTCTGTCTGTTTTTTTACGTTTTTTTTTTTACTTATAAATACATTTTAAATTCTAATGGATGTAAGTTTTGTACTATTCCATTTGAGTCGTTTTTTGCTTCTTCAGGCACTTAAAACGAAAGAAAGGCGAAACCCGGGTCGCAAAAAACGACTCAAATGGAATAGTACAAAACTTAAAACCATTAGAATTTAAATTCAAATGCCATCAAGTATCTTCGATCAACAGTATTCATATTATAAATACATTTTATTTATATCATATTACCATTTGATGACGATGCATTTTTTGACTATTTATATAGATGGGTTATTTCATAGGTCTTGTATGTCAAGGTACATTTTGAGGAAATCTAAATTCAAGTTTCACATTGATTACACTAAGAGCCGACCACACCGGGCGACTTGCAGGCGACCAGCAGCCCGATTTCCTAACTATCGTCTGGTGCCACACGAGACGATAGTTAGGAAATCGGGCCCCAGAGAGGCAGCCAACAAATAATAATAATAATGAATGTACACGCAAGTATGCAAAAATACGTTCTATCCGCGGCGTGGCTGCCGGCGACTGGTCGCCCAGTGTGGCAGCACTCAATACGTAGCTATATGTTTTCATACATCGCTACCGGTCGCCCGACCAGACAGACTGCGAGACCAGACCGTGCGCAAGAACGTGATTTTACTGATCGCCCGACTTTATTGGTTGCGCGACTACTGGGCGACCAGGTGTGGCATGCTCCATATAACTGCATGCATCGGTCTAGTCTCGGCGACTGGTCTGCCGACCAGAGTCGCCCGGTGTGGCTCGGCTCTAAGTACACACGGTGGAAACCCAAGAATCTATTACGATAAAAAAACAACCCCGAAAGTCTCAAAAATTACATAATATTCTAGATTAGTCAAGTTATTTAAATAATTTATTATTTGTATGAATAATTTTAATATGTATAATTAATGTAGCACTATGATTGAAAAAAAACTGCTTACTTTTGCCCAAACCTATACAGATTATAAACCATCAATATTCGTTGTCTCAATGATCTATCCTGTAAGAATACGTCATAGATTAGTTCTGCATTAACGTACCACAAAAATTAATTCTAACCTGAAATCCAAGGTAGAAAGTGTTGAACAAATTTGTAGATTGGATTGAAACACGTTGCATACGTTATGAAGCTTACATTAAATCTAAAAAGAAATTTATTGCATTCACTCAAGAGTCACGATCATAACATCATATAGGTCCATATGGGGCCATCATTCGGTGATATTATATTAATTTCACCCTTATTTATTTATTATAGTCAATAATTATGATTGGCGGGCAATAAAACATGGCACTGCAAATATTTATTGTGTTATGTTATGAATGTGGAATGCGTCAATGCAATTAGCAACTGAATGCACCACGTGCAGTATTATGTCTGCTGAACTTCTGTGGTAATAATATGCATAGTCATACTAACAGTGTACAGACGCTTTACAATATTATAATATCGTAATAACAGAGGTAAGGAAGATTAGTAAGAACAATAATGAATTAATTACGCGTGTTTCTAAACCTAAACCTTTCACATCATCTTCATTTAGAGTATTTAGACTTTAGAGTTTAGACAACTTAATATAACAGATTTCATTATAGACAAAAAAATCTTTTGTCTGCCAAATTTCACGTCACTGAGCGTTAAAAGCCACTAAATCGGCGACATTTTACAATTATCATTAGTATTTAAGTACTTATGTTTTTTAATAATTTAAAACACAGATATCCATTAGTGACATGATAATTTAAAACACCTAGTAAGGTACGCATGATTTTTACTTATTTAAGAATAGTCTAAAAAAACTATCTAGTAGCAACGTTCGTGCAAAAGTGACATGTGTTTCTAGAATGTTGGTGGCGCTTTTAGCAGTGGACTGTAATTTGAAAGTGATGGTGGATTATTGATCTAGGGGGGGAGGTTACACAGGAAGCCAGATACACTGTGATGGATGATATATGCGGTTGATGAATGATGCTGATAGGTTGTATGAATGATGGACGCGACGTTCACTCAAACCGTATCAGACTTAGTGCAACGAATGTCGAACAGATATGTTTTGAGTCACTCGGTAGTTAACGCGGTGCGGCAACACGCACACGTTCGTTGTCTTCTTATGACCCGTAATTACTCGCTCGTCGTCTGGTCTTGTGACAATAATAAATAAGGATGTGAGGCAGGTGGGGAATATTTGGCCCAACCAAATTCACATTATTTAGTATCGTTATGTATTTAAACCTCCACTAGGCAACTACTACTGTATTTGCGAAGTCGAAGTCAGCGGTGGCTAACGTACGGCATCGAAAGAATTGTCGAGAGTCCCGTTGGACGTAGCAGTTGATAAAAGTGGCAATTTTTACAGTTTCAGAAGAAAGCTCGTCAGTTAAACGTTAAAAAGCGTTAAGTTAAAAATGGTGTTTTTATTGTCTTTACTACCTTGGCATGCCACTCGTTAACTCATAAAAAGGTTTGTAACCGCTGGCTTAAGTATTTGTTGGGCGAACTCGGTAGGTATCCATTTCGATCAGTGGCGATGGTTACGTGAACGTCCGAGGTGGTTTGAAGAGTCCCTTGCGAAAATTTTACCTTTTGGTACACTTTGACTGATTATTTTATATTCAGATTGTGAAAAATATACGCATCGTTTTAAGATGATGTTACTTTCTGCTTCACCCTGCTTCATTATGATTATTATCAATGGAAAAAAGTGGAAAAAGATTGATTTAATTGTGTCCCTTGAGCATTTGGCCAACTGGCGAGTGCGACGAGAAACTACAGTATATTTTTCTCATCGACATGGTCGGAAAGATGGCATAGCATTTAATTTCTTTTTACATAAACGCAGTTAAAAACGCTTGACAGAAGATTAATATAGCAGCGCAGCGGTAGGCGAGGCGAGCAACGGCGACGCATAGCGAACTATGCAATAAATCTCGCCAGATAAGAAATAATGCGTTTTTCTTATTAAAGCGAAATCTGCACTTAATCCCTACAAGGCGAGATATAAATATTTTTTGCCTTCAAAATGGAAATAAACGGCCGCCCAACGACGACAATGTGCATTATGTCTTACCTGCATACAATAATATTACTACGTGTTATTACGAAGAGTTTTTAAATATTAATTTATTTAAAGCACAGTTATTATTCACAATTTACAACATTTTAAGGGGAGAGTAAGATAAAACGTCATTATACCTGCATGTTGTGAAATGGGCTAAATCAGTTCTTCACAACAGTGGATCGCGAACTAAAGATATATGAGAAAAAATGAGTGTATTTTGGTCTCCATTCTCGGTATATTATAAATACCAATCATCGTAAATTGCGTTATTGGTATGCATAAGTACCTAGATATAATTTTCCTTAAGAGGACGTTCTACAGAAATGGCCTTGAGAATTGAAAATATGATTTTTTAACATGTGGTCCATAATATCTGGTCTACTAGTTAATATAAAAAGGTCGTGTCAAAGTTGTTTGTGTTAATAAATTTGCTCTGTGACTGATCCGACTCATATTTCACATTTATTTCATCAGGGCTGTCGAAGACATAAATCATAATATATATTTATAATTTTAAATTTTTATTTATAATATATATTATTTAAGTTTTGTGCATCTAATGCCGGGTCCACACTGGCAACAAGTTAATTTGCTGGCAACCTCGTTAGATTTTACGATAATTATTGTAAAATTTCTTAAGCAATTATGGTAAGTATCGTAAAATTTAATGAGGTTGCCAGCAACTTGTTGCCAGTGTGGAAATGGCTTAATATCCACTGTGGTTCACGTAGTGGCATGGACCTGGGGTTAGCTAATTCAACACCCATGATAGAATTTTTTCCAGTTTTGGTTGCATTATATTCCAAAACTCTTCTGTAAAAATCGTTTCCGAGTTTATAAATGGAAATTTCTCGGTGTACATAGTAAACAAACCTACGAATAAAAAAAGACAAAAAGGAACATACTGATTCATCGCAGTAAAATCTGGTAATCAAATTCGCCATTTTGAAAAGCGACGATTTTGCGTAAACAAATATCACGTGGTCTGTACGTGTGCGGCAAACTTCGAATGTGTTTGTAATTTTGTGCAAAGTGCGAATGTAATGTTTTCAAATAATTGATATGGATTAATTATACCATCGTATTATTTTCTCGAAATCATAAACATACTATAATAGTATTTGAGTATCAACCTATGTTCAATTTGAATTGGGTTATAATAATAATATACCCGTATGTTTGCTACAAAATCCACCCAAGTTATCAGTACGTACTTGCACAGGTTTGATTAAAAACCATGATGAAATTAACATTTAAAAAATATGAATGCTTAATATTATTTTGACAGCCCTGTTTTCTGATCGGCTTCATGTCGCAGGTGTTCATAAAATAATAATAATTCTCCGCGCGGCAGAAATTATCAGTAATAATAATAATATTTCTTGAAATAAAATCTCCGATGATTAGTGATTTTTGCGAAAAGATCGATTTAAATTGACGTAGTTACGACGCCGAGGTCCTTTTTATACTAAATTATATTTGAACGGCGGGCTCTTCAGCGGGCCCATCAATTATCAAATGATAATGTCCGTTTGAACGAACCGGTAATGGGAGTGCGTTTTAATAATTATTGTGGAATAATTACGAATAAACGTATAACTAGAAATTTATTTAAAAGCCGTTTTATTATTTTCTAATAAAACACTAAGATGTTTTAGTAAAAATAATTAATATACAATTTTCCTCTAAGTTGTCTATGGATCAATTCCACTTGCTATCTTTGATTTTTGTTTGTCGTGTAAATTATGACACTTTTTCGTCATATCAGCGGGGATTATCTCTCCCGGGATATTTTGTATCGTAAAAAAATTGCACATTAAAAAAATCTTATATTATCCCAGAATACGTTTTCAGGAAAATGTGAAAAAATGCTTTAATCCTTCAATTATTTCAGATATCAATGAGAGGACGGATAATGGTGGGGGTATAATGTCAGATGTTTCCAACACAGATTTTGCTGACGAATAAGTATAATGCAGTAATATGCAATAAGTCGCCGAGTCCTATAATTATTCTATTATTCATAATAATATCTGTACCTCAGAGGCAGACGGATGCAACTCCGTTTTTGGCGAAAATGAGTTTTTTTTTAAAAATCGTCATGCTAAAGGCTTTATCTATTAGTGGCAGAGAGATGAAAGTCCTAGTCCAAGATATGCATAGCATAAAGATGCAAATGCCATACCTACCTTAGAAGCAGAAGGATGCAAATCCAATAATCCACTAAGATAAAATTCTCTCAAACCGTCTGCAATATGTATTAGACGAGAACCAGCCAGGAGAACGAGCTTTAGAGGAGGATACAGCACTATGGACCATATTATCCAAGTCATCAGAGAAATCAGAGCGGTAACAGGAATACAAGCTGCCGCTAACCATGGGTTTTATAGACTATGAGAAAGCGTTCGATTCCATAAAGAAATTTTCAATACTCGATGCACTCAGAAATCAAGGAATCCCCGGGCGCTATATAAATATTTTCAATAATATATACAGTAGCGCAACAACATCTCCATAAACCATCGCGCATTTCCTTTCACCAAAGGAGTCCGACAAGGTGATACAATCTCACCTAAACTATTTACAGCTACATTTGAAGACTTATTTAGACAACTTGACTGGAATGACACGGGTCCCCATAAATGGAGAATACGTGAGTCATCTACGCTTTGCAGATAACAATAAATAGTAGTTTGCAAGACTCAGAAGGCCTCCAAAGCAGAATGCAGTAACTCGCTGGAGTAAGCAACAAAGTAGGCTTGAAAATAAATGTATCAAAGAATAAAGTCATGTTCAATTGCTTTGCGGGCCAAGAAGAGATCCTCATCAATGGCATTCAGCTCGAACAGGTGAAAAACTACATCTATCTGGCACAATAAGTGTCTATAGATGGATGTATATTTGATGAAATTGTTCGCAGAGTAAAGCTAGGCTGGAGTGCTTTTGGCCGCCTGAATAATTTCTTTGAAAATGCCTAAAGTGCAAAGTGTTCAACCAGTGTGTAGGTACTTCCCGTAACCACATGTGTGTGAAACATTGAGCCTAAGTAAAAGAGAGATCCAGAAACTTAGAGTAGCACAACGTGGTATGGAAAGGTGCATGTTGGGCATAACGCAAAAGGACAAAAAAAGGAATAAGTGGATAAGGGAACAGACAAGGATTAATGATGTGATAGAGTTTGCTAAAAAACCTCAAATGGAAATGGGCTGGAACATGGCTCGAAGAAAGGACAATCGTTGGACAAATTTAGTTATCCAGTGGTATCCAAGAGGTAAAAAACATCCGCAAGGTAGACCTAGAGGCCGCTGGATCGATGAAATGGTAAAGTTCTGCGGAAAAACTTGGCAACGCAACGCACAGGAACGAGAGAAGTGGAATCAGCTTGGAGACTAGCGAGGCCTTCATCCAGCAGTGAATAGATTCAGGCTGGTGATGATGATGATGACATAATAAAAATTTAAAAAAAAAAATGTGTTTTGCTTTGTTATATTAATAATTTATACCTATAAATTTTTTTAACTTATAAATTGTTTTATTTTGGCTAGGTAAATAAGATACAAATCCACATTAACAAAATATCTTTAGAGGCAGAAGGATGCAAATCCACACTACGTTTTTTATTTTATTTTTTTTAGATATAAAATTGTATTATATTTATTCCTTTCTTACATATTCCAGAAGTACTTTAATTGAATTAGAATAAAAAAATAATGATCATTCTATGTATATTTTCTTAGAAGTTATGAGTATTCGTTTAAAATTTTTTTTTTGGCTCTCCTGAACAATTGGGTATTTGGATTTGCATCCGACTGCCTCTGAGATACAGATATTATAACTAAGTATACCTAAACAATGGAATAATGTTGAAACTTATTGCATATTATTGCACTATACCTACCTACTTACTTATTCATCAGCCAAATCCATATTTGAAAAGATTTGACATCTCAAATTACATTGGCAGATTGCGTCTGGCCCGATCGTCTGCCACGATTGTCAAAATCTATAATCTATGGTTTTCTGGGATCGAGAACGATCGTGAGCAAATTGGAAACAATCCTATTTCCCTCTGCCACGATTCACGAAGATTCAAGCGAAGGTTGGCGAGAACGTACAAAAATATCCGAAGTTACCGCCCGCTTGCGAGGTTAGGTTTGTCAGTGGAGTTTTGACGTAAAATTGCAAGGGAAAACTGTTCAGTGTAGCCATCAATTTAACGAAGAAATAGTTTTCGGTCAACCTATATTTTTAATAATAGCAACACTATGTTTATTTTAAACCAATCAAAAGCAAGGACCAACGCAATCGAATCGTTACGTGTAATTAATTGCTTAAGCTTCAATTACACTGAGCTTCTTTACGAGCTGTTTTTTGGCGAATTTAAAAGCGGGCGATTCAACTACTGCGATTTGATGATTACACACAAAACTTTCCATTCGCTGTGAAGCCACAAGCCAGCGACTATTTTGACGGAACGTAGTTCGTTTTTTTACCGGGAGGTTGGTACTGCGCTCTACTGCGCAGACGCAGTAGGCCCACACGCCGGCGTGTAGCTTGTAAAGTTGACCGGCTTTCAACTTTTCTCGGTAGAGTGTTTACAACCTGCTTATTAGCTTATTCGATGATTACACTGGGCGACTTTACAGGCAGATTGTAAATTCTCCAATAAACAGCTCGTAAAGAAGCTCAATGTAATTGAGGCTTTATAGTGTAAAGACGTTGGTGACGATGGTCGGCGTGGATCGTTCGATCTGGTTGGATCTGCTCGTCTGCCAATGTAATTAAGCCTTTAGAGGAGATCAAATTATTTCTTGTCGAGTGTTGACAGAGTGAATTGCCATTATCGATGCTAGCAGTGTCATCTTCATCTATCTTTATCTAATCTAATCTAACACTCATTTTCATTTAGTAACATAATATTATGTACCTACTACCTACATCCTACGTACTACAGACTGGAGAGTTACCGGAGTATCTGGTATTCTGGAATGACCCTAGCCATTTAACCATAAGCAATGGTAGACGTGCAAGTATTTATTACACGCGACACGTATTCCGCGCATGAAAAATGAGTAGTAATTGACTACTGATAAAAAGGTTGTGCATCGACGAACTAAATTGTATCTTTATGGGAAGTCTAGCATTATTCCAATATCAATACACATCGATTGGAAGTTATTAGCGAATTCAATAAGTCAATAATACTCCAGATTATAGCTGGCGATATAGTCTTTTTGTTACCACAAAATTAGTTGTAAGGAAGTAATGATGTAAATTATTTCCAGAACTTTCCGCGTAATGTACCATCGCGTGTGTTAGGAACGTGTAAGAGTGTGTGCTGTACATGCGTAGGTAACAATATACTTGCATACATAATTTGTAGAAAAAACCACATCAGTTGATACAATGTCAGATATATCAAGCACTTAAATCACTATAATTGTTCAGGTAGGTACGTACCTAATAATCTAACATTAAAATATGCATACCAGTGGTTCTTAAGCCGAATAATTGAATTTTAAAATTTTATATCAGTGTATCAGTAAAATGACGCAGTTAAATATTTTTATTGGGGTACGTATCGCACCATTTCGTTATTGTATAAATATTGTATAAATGCTCGATATAATATGGTTTCTTAAGACCATACATAAGTGAAACGGGAAATAATTTTCAACAGTAGGTGAAACGAAATTTCGCAGTCGTCGCCAATTGGAGACTGACACGGTCTGAGCACGTCAATTTTTTTTGTGATAGCGTCGGAGGAATATATTCTTAAATCGTGTGAAGATGATTAAAAAACGTTCCGCATGTACTTGAAAAAGAAAACATGTCAATGAATATACTATTATTATTACGAATATAATGCATAACATTAAAAGGACGCATGTTGAATTTTTATGACAAACTATATTTCGTTCGGCTCGCGTCATTTGCACAATCCGCGCATTGCCTAGTCTTTTTAGACCATGCCTCAGCTGAAGTATAGCCTTAAATCTTTAGTTTGCGAAAATGGTGCAGATTGAAAGTCCCGCATTAATTAAAGTGTATGCTTTGCCTTGTCGCTGATGGAGGCGGGGCGTCAAAACATTCAAAACCATTCGTACTTTAATGGTATAGTATTTGACCGATAATACGATAGTGATACGTTTCTTATGGTGCGATTACGTTATGATCACGTCACGTGCTGTTACATGCTGGGCCCCGATTTCCTAACTATCGACTCGTGTGGCACCAGACGACATGACGTAATTGTGACGTCAGCCAATCCACGCTCGAGACATGCCGCCCGCGCGCAGTGCTCACCGTTGATAATTATTACGATGAAACACCTATATGTGTATGGTGACAATGAATAGCGCCGCTGTCTGAGTAGCGTGATTTTCTCGAGTGCTATTATCACTCCGGTAGTACGTCACAATGATGTCATATGACGTCATGTCGACCGGGAAGCTTGCACTCGCAAGTTCTAACATAGGGCCCCTGGTACGGCGACAAATTTAGTATACGTATATGATTACGTCATTCCGCA
The DNA here is from genome assembly GCF_057557595.1 of Rhyacophila brunnea. NCBI lineage: Eukaryota > Metazoa > Arthropoda > Insecta > Trichoptera > Rhyacophilidae > Rhyacophila > Rhyacophila brunnea. The sequence continues at coordinate 2,693,876 of NW_028233361.1, forward strand.
TAATATTTTGAATGATCATGAGTATGAATTCAATTATGGAAAGTGTCAACTCTACTTTATTTTGAAGTATTATTCATTATCCATGGTAATTTAAAATAATTTTAACAGTTTTTACGTGTGCTTGCGTTAAAATGACCTGCGATAGTGCATTCATAGATAATATTTTGAACTGAACCTAACCGGCAGACCATAGATGAAAACACCAGACATAGATAATAATTTAATAGAAAATCCATGGAGAAAAAAAAGAGCGCGCGTTTTGACGTGAGTCAAAAATATGTTAGCATGCAGAACATAATAAAAAACATTCATTGAGTCATGCGATTGCCGATATAGCGCGGTATGTGTGAGGAGACCTCATTGTTCTTCTGGCGATTTCGGCGTCGATTTTGAACTGACAATGTTCGTTTAAAGGTTCAAAATGTGCTACGGGATGAAAGCATCAGTCTGATAATATTTTAAATACCAAGAAAAACGACAATACACATTTTTTCCCGTAGCGGCAACTTACTGTGACAGCACGTGACAGCACATAACGTGATGATAATGTATTTGAGGCATTACGATACAATACCGGTAGGTATCGATACGTTTCTTTCGGTACCGCTACTCATATTTTCCGATTTTTTTCGGAAAAAATCCTTCGCAGGAAAGCATCATTAAGAATAAGATACCGATATCTGCAAGTATCGATAGTAACGAAAATAAATATACGAATTGCTCCAAAAGAGACGAAAGAGTGTGTACTTGTGCAGTCCCATAATATTGCGAGAATAAGACATAACTTCGAAAATAATCAAAAAACAAAATAACTAAAATATCAATAGTCAAATATTATTACGATGTAGTACGAACGTAGATACGAAAAACAAACGATTCCCACATTTTTTTGTCAATATTTCGACGTAAACTTTTCATATTTTGTTTGTAATGACATAAAAAAAAACCTCTGAAAATTGGGTAAATAAATACATGCACATACTCTTACAAAACATTTACTTAATATTCTCAGAAATATATTATATTATATCTTTCGAATGAACGATGATTTTGTTTTAATCATAATAATATGTTTGTTATGAAAAATAATTCGTCAAAATTCAAAACCCTATGCTTTTTTGTATTTCACGAAAATGTGTATTTTGCAATCATTTTAAAGCAAACTTTTACTTAAGTACTTTATTTTAATATACGTTATATTTACACGCTTACTTGTTTTTCTTAGGTCGTATTCTTATTTCCGGTGGTTGTATGTCCGGTACAAATCTTGCAATCGATTTCGAACTAATTTCCCGACTAGCTAGACATTTGAAACTTTTAGAATATATCAGAACACGATGCCAATGCATTTTTTAAATATCTTTTAGCCATCTTTAGGTTGAATTGAATTCATTTTTAGTTAATTCTGTTTTGTATGAAAAGTTATTTCGATACCATTATTGGTTGCTAGGGGGTCCTAGCAACTAAATTATTAAATAATATATACGTGCGTTACTATGGAAATCCAATGACATTTATATGGACGAATCATGTGGAAATTAAAATGACACTCACTTTGTGTCGGGTCTGCCGGATGGCGAAATTCATATTTTAATATCGGTATCCTTCGCTCAAATGAACATTCCGCTTGCAAGCGGTCTGGCGACACCACTGGGTCTGCCCATACAAAATATCGAACTAATTGCCGTTCGCGTCCGTTACATTTCGACACCGCCGTTATTATTGTGTTACAAAATGCCAATGTGCCTAGTTAAAAATTGTAAAAAAAAATCTACTAAACACTCCAAGAAAGATGGGATAACTTTTCATGTGTAAGTATTATTTATTATTGATAAAATGCCATTTTTAGATATTGACAAACGATATTATTCGATGCAATTCAATGACAGAACAATTTGACAGAACAGCGATGATTTCTCCGTTCCTAGGAGGGCTCAACGCACAAATGGTGATTTATAAATATGGTCCGTATTGTAATGACAGTAAGGTATATATTCGTTCAATTTTTCAAATATGGTAGTACTGTTTGCACCGTACTTCAGCTAATTGATTTGCATGAACGGACTGGTAATATTATTTTCAATTTATTATATGTAATTAAACATATTTTTTGACATCGTTTGTTTAATTAAAAATACTTTTTGTCACGAAATCGATAAATGTATTGGGAAGTATATATTTTTATAATTGAATCGCTACAAATTAAAAAGTGAAATAATGAAGAAGGGAGAATAGTAGTATTATGTCAATGGATTTAGCGGTTTTATTGTCATTATTATCTCATTTATCTCTATTATCATTTTTACTCCCGAATATTTCCATTTACTTTCTTCTGTTTTATATGTCGTTGATTTTGTTCTGTTTTATCTGTTGTTCTGTTTTATCTTCTTCTTTCTTTTTTTTTCTTTTCTGTTTTATCTGTTGTTGAACTTAATTATTGTTGTTCATTACGGTTATTTCTTCTTAGAACGCCATAATGAATCGTAATAGAATTGTTATCATTGTCATACTTCAATAGTATTTTCCACTTTGTATGTTTGCCAATAATATTAATAATTATTAATCTCATATCTTGTGCTCCATTTACTTTTTATGAATATTTCTATTTACTTTCTGTTGTTTTCTCTGTTTGCTTGCTCTCTGAATTATTAAAACATGCACCTATAATATAACGTTAATCGTGTATTTTTTATAACTTGATTCTTGATTTTATTCTCATTTCTTGTTGTGATTCTATAATATTTAAATAAACAGTAATAGAATTGTTATCATTTTCATGCTGAAATAATATTTTCTCCAATAAACTGATACTGGTTTTGTCATTCATTGTTTATGTCATAATAATTAAATTAACAATACCATTGTTATCATTACCATGATTTGATAATATACGGGTATCGTTGTTATAACATTTTCCACGGATCAACTTTCAGTTGAAAATGTCGTAATGATGAAACTGGTATCGCCTGTTTGAAAATAAATGTACGAAGATACATACGTCAAACATACAATAATAATATATTTTTATAACTTGTTTTTATCTCGAATAAATGGCGTTCAATAAAAATTTAATTGTGTTTGACTATTTTTTTTTTTGTTATATTTATCTACCTCCGTTCTCTTGTATTATTATCATAGGTACCTACTTTCTTCTGTATTCATACTTCGAAACTGTGTTATTAATTGATAAAAGGCATGTATTTATTATACACACAACAAAAAGAATAATAATATAAATAACGAGTTACAAAAATATTTAAAGTTATTAATTAAGGGCAGAATTCCCAGTTTGCGTCTGGAATAGAGACGGAATCGTTTCGCTGAATGCCTGGAAGCGTTTCGCTGAATCTCCGGAAGACGTAAGTAACCCGAGAATTCTAACGCGATGACATTAATACGCCGTTACAATAAAGGCTATATTACTCTAAATTCTCGAAGCTTGATATCGTATAATGGAAATGCAACGTCATATGATCACGTGACGTCTACCTATACATCTGTGAATAAGTTTCGTGCACTATTTCTCGTGATCGCCAATATGAAATGAGTTGTCCATTTAATACGTCTTTGTGGAAATCAATATAAAATGACATTTCATTATTCAGTATTTATATCAAGTACAAAATTTTTTGATCGTTTAAGCTAGTCAAGTCAAGTTTATATGATTCAACAGAAAATTTAAAAACGTTGTAAGTATATAAAAAGTTATTTTTATCTTGTAATTATTTACCATTCAAAATGTATAGCTCATGCAGCTGTTTTCGAATTTGGCCAAAAGTAGGTGGGTACTAGAAGACTTGGTTATTAGCAAGAACCACCAATGTGACCGGTTTGAGGAGGTTCTCTGACATACCTGGAAATTTCACGTCAAAAATTTGGGCATCTGTGCCATACGAGTACTAGGTACTCACGCTGCATCGGCGATGCACACAATGGTACCGCACGCATCTTGCCATTAATTTCCAAGTGACCTGTCAGGTGACATCTCGTAAAAGGCGCGAGTGATTTACCGCCCGCCACAGCGCACCACCGATAAAGACGGGCATTAAGGGGGGACATGCTCGTCGAAGGTCAAAATTGAGTTTTTATTGTATTTTCAAACCATGATCCTGGACACTCCTTAAACGTTGTAGATAATCTATTTATATAATTTTGAAGCCTTATTATCCTTTATAGTTATTTTAAACATTTGATGACTGCATGAAGTATTTTTGTTACATAAAATAGTATTCTTTTAAACCTCTCGCTCTAATGTTTTAGAATATAGTCATATTTCGGTACAGAACTGTGCAGTGGTGTTAAGATTTTTTACATTTATTAATTTTTAAACGCATTTATAAAACCATTAGTATAATTTATTACGAGATAATTTTTGTAAAATATTCACGATAAAAAATTATTTTGGTAATCTCTGTGATCCCAAATTTGACAAGAATTAGGCATTTTATTATTCAAAAAATCGGCAAGATTAACACATTTGAAGATGATTTTAAAGATATTTATTATAAGCTATGTCTTTGACCATTCAAGTGTGATAAAAATCTTATGAATAATGATTGCTTTATAATAATTATTGACCTAAGAAGAAGGTAGTGTTTTTTTGAAATACGCCATTTCTTTTGTCATTCCCTAGTGGTTAAGCTACAACATACGGCCGTAGCCATAAAATGACAAACTATAATTAAAGTAGGGAGTAAAATTATGTTAAAGCGCGTGTTTGAACATGTACCTAACCGAATTTTTTTTTATTTTTTTTTAAACGGTTCATGTTCAAACACGCGCGTCAATATCATTTTACTCCCTACTTTAATTATAGTTTGTCAATTTATGGCTACGGCCGTATGTTGTAGCTTAACCACTAGGGAATGACAAAAGAAATGGCGTATTTCAAAAAAACACTACCTTATTCTTAGGTCAATAATTATTATAAAGCAATCATTATTCATAAGATGTTTATCACACTTGAATGGTCAAAGACATAGCTTATAATGAGTATCTTTAGAATCATCTTGAAATGTGTTAATCTTGCCGATTTTTTGAATAATAAAATGCCTAATTCTTGTCAAATTTGGGATCACAGAGATTATCAATATAATTTTTTATCGTGAATATTTTACAAAAATTATCTCGTAATAAATTATGCTAATGGTTTTATAAATGCGTTTAAAAATTAATAAATGTAAAAAATCTTAACACCACTGCACAGTTATGTACCGAAATATGACTATATTCTAAAACATTAGAGCGAGAGGTTTAAAAGAATACTATTTTATGTAACAAAAATACTTCATGCAGTCATCAAATGTTTAAAATAACTATAAAGGATAATAAGGCTTCAAAATTATATAAATAGATCATCTACAACAATTAAGGAGTGTCCAGGATCATGGTTTGAATATACAATAAAAACTCAATTTTGACCTTCGACGAGCATGTCCCCCCTTAAACAAATACTAACCACCTATGCAGGTACGCACTTACCGATCACAATATTGTGATCATCACAAAAACTAGTAATAGTCCATTCTCAATCCTCAGATGTGATTTGTGAACCGTGCAAACCGACACATATTGCATGAAAATATTGTACAACAATTTATATTATAAAAATTGTGTGTGTGGTTGCCAACTTTGCGTTTTTCTTGCCAGATCTAGCACTTTTGAATATGCTTCAATACACGCATCTGGCATATGGCGTTAAGTCTGGCTTGTTACGCCACCGCAAGCAGCTTTAAAATTATCATTAAAAGGCCCGAATCTGTCATATATACATCATAGGAATATCATAATTCGACTATGTTTAGGAAAAAGGGCGTAACCCTCAGTTTTTCGAAAAGTGCTCTTATTAGATACTTATTAATAATGTATACAACTAAATACACGTTCTGTAAAAAGGAAGTAAGCCAAAAATGCAGAATTTGTATCTAAATTCAGGTTTTAATTGAGCTTTAGTTAAGTTTTAATTTGAGGAAAAAAGCATTTACCCTCAATTTTAATAATTTTTCTGTAATAAATTCTTTAATTATGATTAGATCGAAAAGATATTACACCAAATCATCAATCATCGTGCACTCAATATCTGTGGCTATTTTTTTTTTAAATATTGAAACAAAATCATTCAAAAAACGTTTTTTGCCCCTCCTGTAAAATTTGTTCTGTGAGGGTTACACCCTTTTTTCTAAATTAAATATTATAATAATAAATATTTGAACACACACAATTTTGAAAACACTGAGAAAATATATTATAACCAATAGAAAAAATCTTTTTGAAAAAAGTAAGACCACCCCGCAGGAAACGAACCTGCAACTCTCGGGTATCACGCCCACGCACATTGACCACAATGCTAAAGGAGTCATACGTAATTACGACAAATTTTAACTAATGGCTTCGAATACTCACTGAAGCGCTTTCTAAACCGAGCTACATTGGCGGGTGTCTTACTTTTTTCAAAATGATTTTTTCTATTGGTTATAATATATTATTTTCTCAGAAGTGTTTTCAAAATTATGTATGTTCAATAATTAGCATGTTGAATAAAAAAAATAGTTAATCAATAAATATTTGGTAAATGTGGACCGCAGGTTTCTCTTTGCACGATCTTGTCTATTATAGTAGAATAGACTTATAGTGTATATAGCTGGAATCCAATAAGTAAGGAACGTCAAAAGTGGCTCGCATGTTACTTTCCGCGATATGATTTGCAATAATGTATTACAGAGACCCCATGCTTTATGTAAAGCAATTGAGCGGGTTTTGACGTAACATAAAATATGTTCTCACGCGGCTTTTTGACACGGAACCTTATCGACAACACAACACAGCACCGAGAACCGTTTTCACTGCTCCTGATCACTGTTATTTTGTTCAGCTACGATAGATCGCACTTCGCATTCATCCCCAGGTTATACTTTAGGTCTCTCAAGTTTATTCAGTATGGAAACCCTTCGTAAATATTTCCAAAGATTTTGGACTAAAAAAGAGAAAATCTATCAACTTTCTGTGCTACAACACTAGAATGTTGATTCCGGAATGTTTTTAGTATCGTTGAATTGGTAACAATAATTACTTTTATTACGCCCCTTCACTATGTTCCAAGTCAAGCTAACGTTGGTGCTCTTTGATGCGTGTTAAGCGCGAAATACATTATGGTGCATGTCGCCTACAGTCACGCTGTCGCGGCGACAAATTTAGTCTATGGTTTCGACATTTTGCAGAATATTTTCAACGACTACCACCTCTGTAAATTCAATGATGGATAGTGCCAACTCAATGTATTAGTATTTTGAATTATTATACATTATTCATGCTGGTTTCAATTAATTTTAACAGTTTCTACGTGTGCGTACGTTAAAATTACTTGCGATATTATATTCATAGATAATATTTTGAACAGAACCCAACCTGCAGACCATAGATAATAGACAACATTCTTATAGAAAATACATAGTGCCAACCGCTAAAAACAATAAACACGCGATTTTGACGTATGTCGAAAATATGAAGGCATGTAAAAATGATAAAAAACGTTCAAAACGCCATGCAGGTGTAGATGCAGTGCGGTTCAACGTGAGGTGACCTCATTGTTGTTTTGGTGATTTCGGCAGATTTTGCTAACTGACAATGTTCCTTTAAATGTTCAGAATGTGCTACGGGATGGAAGCATCAGTCTGATAATATTTTAAACACCAAGAAAAACGACATTACACACTATTTTCCCCGTAGCGGCAGCTTGCTGTGACGTCACGTGATAGTTAGCGACATGCACCATAATATATTTCGCGCTTTAAATACCAATACTGTGTCGGTAAACGGCAAAAATTTGCTGACTAACGAGAATGTCGTTCTTCACAATGGTGACATCCAAGTAACCACAAACATTTGTCTTACTTGGGCCATTATGTGGAGACAGCGTTAGAAATATAAAACACTTTGAATGTTTAGTTATACGTTATATTTATCACACGTTATTATATTAACATAGATCCAAGGTCGGTTTCGTCCAGATTGAAATTCTCAATTATTAATTGAGAATGGACGGAACCGATCCTGGATTTATGTTAGCAGTTAACATATCGTAGGGTACAAATTAAATTAATAACCAAATATTTAAAAACATTTGTTATTTCCTATAACATGTCGTTCCATAAAGGATTAACAGTGAAAATAATTAAGCACTAGGTACTAATACATAAATTGACATTCTCTATGGTTAATTGTATGAACAAAACATCGCTTATGCTTGTAACACTGATGTAGATACGGCGTTTTGGTGTTGGTCCTGCCATGGCATCTTAAAATTCATTCCGCTGCGATGCAATTTCCGTAGATAGGTAGATATGGTATACCTACGACATTATGGTTAAGGTTCCTTAGTTTGAGCAGGAAACAAGAAAGAGTTAGGGAAGCTGAACGAGTCAAGGCGATACAACAGGTGCGATCTAAAAAATATCTGTGATATGACCTTATAAACCCAATTCCTGCGCACGGGAAGAAATCGGATCTCAGCATTTTAAACGTTGCCATTTATCAAGTTATGTTTGGTAACTGAAGAGAGCGGTGTCAAAATGTCTTCCTTCGCCCACTGGGTACGCTTCATTGGTAATCAATGAACAATAAAATAGGACACAGTATTATTAGATCTGTTATCGAAATAATTGTGTTCTTTAATCTGTTGTAGACTAATAGGTAGATAGTTGTTATACGTCATTACTCATTAATAATGAAAGCAAGCAAGTTATGAAACTTAATTTTTCTTCTTAGTGGTAGTTTGTCAATTATTATTCTTACCTACTCGACCATTAAGTATAGTAAATGAACTATTTGGGTTGAGTAGATATACCAAGATTCAAAACTCTCCACCTTCATAAAACTCCAGAGGCTAATCTGGGCAGCTCATGTCTAACGCATGCCTGAGTCACGGATACCGAAGAAGATTCTCGAAGGAAAGCCAATGGGAAAGCCACGCACACGATGGGGTGATAACGTTAGAAAAGATGCCAACCAGCTGCTAAAAATCAGAAACTGGAAAAGACGTGCGAAGGCTGGAGGACGGCGGTGGAGGAGGCCAGGGCTCGACTTGAGCTGTAGCGCCATCGAAGAAGAAGAAGAAGATACTCAACCAATCCTATATCTTTTTTTGTAATCATTCATGTTTATTTTATTTTCCCCTTTCTTTTTTTCAAATGATCTTCTTCTTCGTCGTGTCGGGTTTTCAATAGCTACAATGTGTCTTTCCAAAAGTTACCAAAGGCAACACCATTTTCCTCAGCTTGTAGGATCTCGTTTAAATTGCAGCTTACTAGGTAAGCCTTCCATAAAAATAGGTGATACATGCTCTGCATTTCAAATGACAACTGGTAAGTACTTTGTTTGTTTACCTGTATTATCTATTTCATGCAATTTTATGGTACATATTCTTTTTTTACTGTTTTATTATTATGGGTTTATGTATGTCGATTACCTTTATAACTGAAACTATAAAAAATGTTATTCTAAAATATCTATAAAAAATACATTCGAATAGTTGACAGATAATTTGAAGATCACCAAGTTAACGAGATCTTGTCACTTCAAGGTAAACCAAGTTTGAGAAGCGTTTGTATCGTATAATGCATTATAATAATCACAACATCAGCATCACAGCTAACGATATAACAAGAGCAGTGATCGATAAACTGTACAGGAGATAGCTGAGAAATGGTTTGCATGGTAAATGTAGCGTACCCTCTGCGATTATAACATTGTGAAAAGTTACAATGATGCGGAAATAGGATTCGGCCAGGGACCGGCTGGACAAATTACACCGCCAGTCTCGACTCACTTTGACTATCGTCGCGGATGATAGTGTCCGTTTTAATCGTTGAATCAGACAGTGAGATAATACAGTTTTTTAACATACAAGTTGCATATGTCAGATGAGGTAAGAAAAAGTTGGTTAGTTGGCAGAAAAATTCAAGATTTTTACAAAATTAAATAAATCTAGAAAACATTTGAACACATCCAAAAGTAAGTCATAGGTATATTGTGCACATTGTTTTCATGACACCAAAAATATTGAAAAATAATAAAATTCATTGTTCCACAACTAAAAAATAATCCATATATTTGTTTTATTGTTAAATTAGGCCAGCGTGTTGAGATTTAAAACATCATATTAGTGTAAAATGTCTAAGCGCTCGTCCAGCGTACGGGCGTTTGGTGGAGCGTTGAGCGGCGCGCGCAACTCAAACATAAAACCGTGTGTGATAATGTTCGAAGACAATGTTTTTTTTTGGTTATACGTTTATACGTTTGAGTTGCGCGCTCCGCTCAATGCTCCGCCTAACGTCCGTACGTTGGACGGGGCCTAAGCATGTTGGAAGCGCGTTGACTAGTGTTGCATTCCTTGTCATTGGTGCCTGATAAGCCTGACGTGAAGAAATAGTTTTGATCCAGATGAGATCAAGATCACGCATAATGACGAGGTGTATAAAAATTCTCAGTTTTTAACCATGCCCCACGTGAGAGCAGTCAAAAACAGAATTAACTGCAGAGCTGAAGAGCATCAACAAAGTGAAAAATGAAAATATACAAGAAAGACAATAATAGTTAGAAGAATTATCGAAATAAAAATTAGTTTATATAAGGGCAACCGTGAATTAAAATATTTGAGGATAAAAAATCCATAAAACTATCGATATATACATAGTAAAGGAGCTTCACCGAGCTGCATTGTAAAAACTAGTTAAAATCTGACCAAGTAGAATGGGATACGAAGAGCAGAGCGAAGGGCGACAATTAGGGCGTATACGTATACCGAGCCGGGAGTGTAATTGCTCGTATAAATCATTTAGGCTAACCTCCAGCACCGGTTAGAGTCCGGGGAGAGGCACTAATAGATCGGTCTCGAGAAATATTAGCGGATTCGCATAGAAATCCATGCGTGATTAACGCTACGTATTAATTCACGGACAAAAGCCGACAACGAATGATTGCCCGCCTAACGACGTTCTTCGATGAATTAAATCGCCCGCTTGGGAGAGGCCGACAGTTCAAGCTTTGCTAAGGGCGATAGTTCTACTTGCCTACTCATACAATATTATATTATATATGTCGCATTTTTTATATTACATCTGCAAATTCATATATAAAACATAATTTTTGACGATCATTATATTCCCTGCGAAAACGCAAAATTCAATTGAGATTTTTGTTCAATTAAATCTAAGTTCACTGTTAATAATTATTATTACTGACGGAAAGTTTGGTACAGTTCGGTTATGAGGAATACAGCGGAAAACACATTTTGAAAATACCCGATGTACTGGATTATTTGTTAGGTTAACCTAACCAAACCTAAACTAACCCAAACTAACAAATAATCAAGTATATCGAGTATTTTCAAAATGTGTTTCCGCTGTATTCCTCATAACCGAACTGTACCGAAAGTTTTCGTAGTTGCTTGAAGCATAATTATTGTACTTATAAAAGACATAATTATTATAGTGAAGTCAGGAAGTTTTAGAACGGTTAAATTATAATTTAATAAAAAAGAGCTGCGGTGTTGGCGCCGAATCTTTCGTATTTCTTGGACAGAACACAGGACGAACCAGTCAATCATCCAGAGACTGCAGATAAAGGAACGGCTCTCGACAATATGTCTGAGACGCATTCTGCAGTTTTTTGGACATATCGTCCGGCGCGGACCGGACAACCTGGAGAGACTGGTGGTTTTGGGTGGCCTCCAGGGAAGGCGAAGCAGAGGAAGCGTGTCTGCGCGCTGGAGCGACCGAGTGAAAGAGCTGATTGGGGCTATTTATACAGCCCTGAGAGAAGCGGAAGATCGAGAAGAATGGAAAGTCTTGGTCGCTCAAAGGATGACAACATTAAAAAGTGGTCACGATCCTCAGCCATGAGTGTACGACCAAGAAGAAGAAGAATGGCCAGCGCACGTTTTAAATAATACGCTGTCATCGTATTACCTCATGTGTTCCTAATGTCAAGTCTATGCGTAGGTACACAATAAGTGTGCTAAAATCGTTAGAAATAATTAGAAATTTTAAATACCATTCGTCTGGTTTACCCATATAGACATTTTTTTATTAAAATCAAATGATTAGCGAAGGCCGACGGTTACATTCAAAACATCAAAAGTGTTTCAGTACCTGGAGTTTAATTCGGTTACATGTAAATTGTACGTAAAACATTTCACCGTGGCACAGTTCGCCGTGGGCTTTCTTATCGGAAAGAGATGACCGTATATTATACGGTTCCCAATTTTATTAGATTCAATATGAACATTAATTAGATTTTCATTGCAAGATCATTCATTCATTCATTCAAATTCATTCATTCAAGAATGAAAACCTAACCTAATATAAAATAATCCAGTATATCGGCTATTTTCAAAATTTGTTTGCTGCTGGCTTCTTATAAAGTGAAATCCGACAAGAGCCAGGTTTTATTTAGACATGAATTTTATGCCAGTACTATACGAGCCAAAGAGGTTGGACAGTCTTTTTAATATACGGCCATATAATTTCCGATACAATATTTCACGATTAAATGGGATACGGGGAACTTCATACGTACAAGTCTCCGGACACGGTTTAAATCACGGGAGATTGAGATGGGAGACTTTGCTGAGAGAAACGGAGAGACCGTAATTTGAATGGAGATGACTGAGGATGAGCATCATTCGATCAACGAAGGTGAAAAATATTTTTTGATGTTAACAGCTTGATATTCTCTGCCTGCATACGAAAAAAAATAGTAATAACCTGGACCCGAATACTCGATTTTTCATCGTACTTAATATTTCATATTGCTACAAGCATCGTGCACTATATACAGTAATGTAAGGAATTTTAATGATATTTACATAAATTTAATCTTTTCTGCGCGATTATGGTATGTACATGACGATATTACCGCTGAGCGGTAAGTTGCAGATAAATATGTACCTACTCTAAGCCTATTTTATAGAAAAAATGTGTACCATTACTGCTTGGAGTATGGAACACTGAACGCGGGATAATATCATAAATACTACTGAGCCGACTGAGCATTTAAATTTTAAATGGATTAGATTAATATATCATCAGTTCTGTGGCATTAATGTCATTATAAATGCCTGCTATTTTGTTGAATATAGAAATTAAATCTATGGAGATAAACAATTCAATCCGTGTCAGCATATTGATCGGCGACATTAAACAGCCATTTCCCGTAGTGTCCAATTATGACAAACTCAGTAAATAACTGACTGCAATCCTAATTTCCGTGATATCCATGTTTCCACATAGTCAGTTATATCCGATGACGCAAACTCCATATAGTAGCTGACTCAATTATAATACTTTTTCCCAAATATTCTTTTCAAGATATTATTTTGATTGTGAGTACGTCAATAAATAGCGGATCATAATTCATTGGACATGTCACTCGAACATAAGTCCCGGTCTGTTAGTATCTCAGTCTCTGTATCGCTCCGCACAACATCTCATTCTACCGAGATTCGGACCTCGGAACAGTATCATAAGTATTGTAACATAACTACTGTAATATACTCTTGTACCAACTGTTTACGTTGCAAATAAAACTCCCTCTTCCATCCATCGGAGCAACCACCAAATCTCGACTTCCTCATCCATCACACCATGACACCCACAGTGATGACATCCCACAAATCTCCAAGTAAAAAATCTTCTCGGTATAATAATCATCTTTTTTTTAATTATTAAAGGTCTAATATTACAAAAGTAACGGTGTTCTAATTTTTATGTATTAGAAGTGCCACGTTTTAAAAACGTCGTGCTATTAAGGGGTATCAAATCAAATCAAATCAAATTTATTTTACATATAATGAACATAACAAATTATAGATTCAAAGCGTTCACGACATGACATAAAATAAGTGTTAATTACTTATATTCCGAGTATAATATTTTATTAAAAAATGTCCCGGTTTGGATAAAATAAATGACAAAAAACAACAAATTAAGTATCATAAAAGATAAAAAGGTTGGATATTTATGACATCGATGAAATAGATTGAGAAAAAGATGTCAGCTTAGAACAGCAGATGATCGCAATAGAAACGTAAACGCCGTCGAGAAAAAGACTATGTGAATTGAATCTAAGAAGAATGCCAATTATTAAATCAGAATTGACTAATAAATAAATCATTGATCCCAGTGCAGAGGTGCCGCGTGACATCTACAGTATAACACATGCAAACATAAAAGGCAATTTGATTCATACTTTAAAGATCTAATTGGAAGATAAATCTATCGATCGTCTCGACAAATACACAAGATGGAAATTTATTGACAATCATATTAACACTTTCGACCCCGCACACGTCGGTATTACAAGACGGAAACGAAGAAAAATTCCCCGGCCCCGGGGCCACGCTGCACCATACCAGCACCTTTAAGCGCTGCAGTCCCGTGATGCAACAATCAATTCATTAGATATAATACATAACAGGCGATACGAAGCGAACAGGATAACATCACTACAAGAGTTAAACGGAAGAGAAGACCGACGACCATTATCTTACGGATTTCCGGTTACCTTTCTTTGGACGGCAGAAGATCAGAGCAGAGTGAGGTGAATATATCCTGTAGCTTCCAAATACAAGATGGCGTGGTTTACATTTTTTTTTAAATAATTCCGCCTCGTTCTCACTGTTATTCAAGATTAGATTAAATTAATGAAAATATATAAGTATATTATATAAGTATAGGTACACTAACGCTACAACTTCTAAAAATGTTGTCATGTTGTGAACGTCTTGAATTAATAATTTGTTATGTTCTTAATATTTTTTTCATAAATAAATAAATAGATAAATAAACAAGCAATGAAGCTCAATGATAATGGTGTAGTGAAACAGTACTGTATTTAGTAATAGAAGAGGAACAATCATAAACACCCAGGCTTTGATAAAATCACATAAATGCATTGTGACCTTATCTAGAATCGAATTCTCCTAGAATCTATGTCGGGTCTGTCGGATGAAAGCCCTGCATCTTACGCGCTGAATACGATGGCCACCTGAAGATGAACTTCGTCCGATTGAAAAATGGATTAAGGGCCACCGTTCGAACGTCGTCTATAAGTTTCGTACACTTTTCAGCGGGCGATGCAAATGGCGCAAAATACAAAAATATTAAAAAAAAAATTACACCTTAACATAATACTACACCGCATAACACGCCTTGACGGTGCATTACAGTGTTAGTAACAATAGGTAGGTACATATTTAGATGCCAATTCACATTTGGCTTTGTATCCTAACATCTCAGCAAATATTATGCTTATCGTTTACAATAAAAAGGTACCGAAAACATAATATTTATCTGTTCAATATTGCTTTGAATTCATTGCAACAACTCAAGCAGTTTTCCAGTGACTCAATGTAAAGGAACAGCTGACGACAGTGCTCGTCGTGGACCGGAAAATCATATACACTGGTAGTTTTGGGTAACCTTTATAAAAATAAGGCAAAGCTGAGAAAGAACGTCGGCTCAAGAATCTTTGTAGTTTGGCCCTTGACTACGAGAGATAAAATGGAGTTATATTATTTATTAACAGGTTTGTTTGAGACACATGATTTTTCGCCCAATCCTTGCACTCGACTAAACAGACGTGCAATTTTGCCAGTCGTGGGTCGTCAGAAACAACCGCTCTACCAACTTGGCAATAATTTTAAATTGTTTCAACCCCGTACAGTCATTCACCCTAAGACGACCGAGTTTAATAAATCATTTCTCATAAAAGGTACGCAGCATTTTTGTCAGTTAAATCTATAGTTTCTTCATGAAAATTGGGGGGGGGGGGAATATTCATTTATCCAGGGGTCACCCTGCCCGCTGAAACGCAAAACGTGTTAAGTTAGTATTTTATTCGCCGTTCACTTTCATTCGTCATCGCAGGAAACAGGCAATATATACTGAATGTTTTGTACCCGTTCAAACAATAATTGGTAGCACCCGCAATAAACTAGGGCAACGTAGGTCTTGTAGTTCACGAATCAAATAAATGACCTTTGAAAGACAGGAATATCATGCAAAAATGTATGTGCGCTGAAGATTTTTTCCACATAGCGAAGCGGTATGTATGTAGGTAGTCTATTCTTGCAACTGGACTCGCGACGTCCCATCTAATAGAGCCATTATATACCCCCACCCACGCAATGACGTGTCGGCGAATAGTGTGCCGACATCTTTTTCGGTGGTCAATCGACGGTCGGGAGTCTGAAGCGGTCAAAAGCGCGCAAACGGCGGTACCCGATTGAGAAACCTATAATATGTGGAATGAATGTTGTCGGTGGGCGACCGAATGCGGCCAATTATGAGGTGACAGCCCCTCGGATTCAGACGTTCGCTGCCCATGAATAAATTTGCATTGCGATGAGCCGTACAACTCCGCTCAATAAATAAATGGCTTTAAATAATATAAGTTTATTATTAACATATATTACAAACGGCCGCGGCGGCTGGGATGCGATTTGCGATGCTCCGCGGCCGCATACGGCATAACGGTAGGATATTCCCTTGGAAATGTCGGAGGATTTTATTATGTACACTGCATAGACTTGCATCTGCGACATGGCCCCTTTGATATTGACTCTCAATATTGAATAAATAAAATTACATCTCAGTTAGGAGCAGTGTGTTTCGACAAAGACAGAAGTATCCTTGTCAAGACAGTCTGTAGTCTAAATTATATATAACGAGTATTTATTACCAGGATGCTCGCCGACCTTCAAAAAAGCGGTACGCAACGAGGAAGAATAATATATTTCCCCTTTTCAAGTTCGAAATAAATTATCGACTAGAGATGAAAACACAAAAAATACAATGCTAGTAGTAAAAAAGGAAATGGGTCGAAAATGTAAATCGTTTGATGGGAGATAGCCTAAATAAAATGAGGCGATTTGTATAAATCTATCACTGATGTACGCGAGTGTGTAGCACTACGCACCTATTGATTCTATAGTCGTACCCGCCAAATCATAATAGTGACCTTTAATTAAATGATATCCTGTAAATAAGTCACGCCGGTAAATTGTGAATATTTGGTAAGATGAGCGGACAGGTGCCGCAGAGGATATCGCCGACCGGAGGAAGAGCCTAGAATTTAGCCGTAGCGCTATCGAACGAATAAGAAAGTAATATAATATACTATTAACGTCTGTTTCATCCACAATTAATATCCGAATAGACCCGAAACTCGCTAAAAGACTCGAGAGCGGGAATGCAAGGATATTCGCTCTTAAAAAAACTGCTGTTCAAGAAAACAAACAGTTATGTATAGATCTGAAGCCCGACAAGGTTTTCAAAACCAAATTGTCCCAAGAATTTAACGCAAAAATAGGTTAGCTCATCGAGTTAGCTCCTCCGTAACTTTAATTATTAAAAAAAAAAGTATTTAATTGTTTAACTCAACTATTGTTCAATGACTAACATTGTTATTATTCGATATGCAGTCGTTTAAGATTCACACTTACATGTTAATTGTCATGATGTAAACAATATTTTCACCATGAGATGCACGTGTCATATACCCCATAAATTAAGGCAACAAATTATCAAAAATATTATTTTTCAACAAAATAATAAAATTAAACGTTTTTAAAATCCTGAAGACACAAAGCAAGATTTGAAATCATCGTATCTAAAAATATTGTTTTCCTTCTAGAAGCGATACCTTTCTACTATCAATAATTATACCTAATATAATTTCAGCCATGTATTGTATATTTAACATATTAGGTATGTACATAATTATGTATGGAATATGGATCATTCATAATCTACCCGCTACCGGGATCGGTCCACTGCTGGGTGGACGCCTACCCTAGCTCATTCCACTTTTCTCATCCATGATACTTACCCAAAAAATACAGTTTTTGCTAGTTGCCTTTATATTTTTCCCGTTATAACTACTACTAGACCAATATTTAAAGTTTCTGAGGATACGAAACATTTTTTTTTTTTTTTTTTTTAAATAATACACTCAAAACAATTCATCGCGAGTGCCAGACAGTAAAGGTAATGCGTTGAGATGGAGCGGTAGTGGGACTCACCCCTACATCCAACCGTTATGGATCACGCATCCTTATTGATTTTAAAAATAAACTAAAATCAAATCACAATATGTGGTATTGGTATCTCACTAATATATATGGTTGGGCCATTTATATTTCCATTCATCCTTACTTTCCACCTCCTTCAAATCCCAGTATTATTGTCACAAAACCAAATGACCGGCAGTCACGGGTCATGATATACCGTGAAGCAAATAACATTTAGTTAGCTCAAGACAACTGGTGTGCGTGTTAGCCTGTTGCCGCTAAACCACAGTTTATTGATTAATTCAATTATTATACAGTCTGATTCAGAAGTTGTTCGTGGACTACGGCCGGGTCAGCTTGTTATAGTGTGATCGTCGTCCAAGCGATACTTCTGAATACCTGGCACGCCGTGATACCGGCTCTCAACATTCATACAACTTATCATCATCATTCATTAACCTCATATATCATCCATCAACAATGTTCCATCAAGTGCCGCGCACCGGGTAACCCAACAAACAATACCGTGCGAGTGATAGTGCAACCAGACCACGGAGCCATCATCATATAATCCTGTTAAACCCCCCTCCCCCTAGATCCAGAATCCACCACCATCACCTTCAAATTATACAGTCCACTGCAAAAAGCGCCACCAATATACATTTCCGAATTTCATGCGGACGAAGTAGCGGAATATCGCTGGTTATAAATAAAACCTTTCCGAAGATATATAATTAAAAAGTGTAACCATCAGTGGAATAATGGTATCCAACAATGTTATAATAATATGTACTTATCGTTCTCTTCATCAAATCGTCATGTTCATGTAACAAAAAATGCCACACATCGTAAAAGCAAATAATAATAATTACAAGACAAAAAGAACTTTTTATATACAACGTTTTTAAATTTTCTGTTGAATTATTATGCACAAACTTGTACTTGATATGAAGTAAATAAAAAACAAAGAAACAAACAAATATAGAATACTGAAATGTCATTTTGACATTTCATTTTGATTTACATAGTAACGCACGTATATATTAATAATTTAGTTGCTAGGACCCACTTAGCAACCAATAATAGTCTTTTAATTTTTACGGTTTTTCTGAAATAACTTTCCATACAAAACAGAATTAAGTGAAAATGAATTCAATTCTGCTTAAAGATGGCTAAAAGTATTAAAAGAATGCATTGGCATCGTGTTCTGATATATTCTAAAAGTTTCAAATGGCTAGCTAAATCGATTGCAAGATTTGTACTGGACAAACAACCACCGGACAAACAAGAATACGAGCTAATAAAAACGTTGCATAATAGATGTAGGTATAGCCATTAGTAACCTATTATAGTAGTGATTTAATACCTCAATGGTAGTGATATAAATCTACGAACGTAAGACGTAGATATCGATCTAAGCGGAATAGTGTGGAGTACATCCGGTGATAACAGCACTTAATTAATGCAAGTTGCTAAATAGATATACCTATCCAGTGTAAATCGAGAAGCAGGACAAATTAATACGCTCGCTCAGGACGCCCTAATGAATCTATAACAGGTACCTATATTATACCGACCTCGCAAATCAACGTCAGTCAGAGGAGTTGGCAGAATCGGAGATGGGATGATGTAACCTGAGGTGAGCCTTTGGCTTGAACAATTATTATCAACCTGGGCGATAAACGAGGGCGTCATGAATAACAAAGAAACGTCAACTTTAAAAATACAGAAATAAACTTTTATTGAAAATTATTTGAAAAAGCCTTAGTAATCGACCCGAATAAATTTGTTAATTGATAAAACTTTCAACACGAATGCAATAGATGTGGGTTCTATCACCATTCGGTCCAATCTCTTCAAAATTATGTCTAAAATAGTTGTTTGGTTGAAACGGAGTATGTGACTAATATATTCTTATAAAGGATAAACAACGTGAAATAATTCGTTTGCTTATTCATTTATAATATACTTATAACATCATTAAAACTATCTATCAATGCAAATCTTATTGGAAGCGTAGACTCTGTTGCGTCGATAGATAATAAATAATAATGCTCCCTTCAAAATTCATTGTGAAGAATAGGAAATATGTACATTTCTTTTAATGAGTTACAAGCACTATTAACTTACTTCACACCGAATTACATATTATTGTTGAGTGCAACATGATTCAAATAACTGTAAGTACCTATATGAAACTGTTTTATGTGAAAATATATACTTATACACTTTATTCCCAACATTAAAATAAAAATTAATTTCTCGAGATTCGAGATTGGCTCAGAGGAGCTCACTGGAGAATTCTCAGTCACAACCTCTAGTTTTGATTAATACATAGTGATTGAGCCAAATATGGTGGCCGTCATTCATTATTTCCCCACCTACCTCACATCCTGATTTATTACTGTCACAAGACCAGGCAACCAGCAATTACGAGTCATGAGACGACCGTGATTGCGAATAACATTCAGTTAGCTCAAGTGATATCCAGAAAGCGGACGTGTGCAAGCTTTACCGTCGCTAATTACAGCGTGACTTCGACCTTCGTTACACTAAATCTGTTACGGTTTGAGTGAACGTCGCGTCTATATCATCAATCCTGAACTTATCATCATCATTCATCAACCTCATATATCATCCATTAAAAGTGTACCGTCCGTTTGCCAGTGCGAGAGTGCGTGAACACCGAACCGGCTCCTGGCATCATTTATAAATCCCCCCCCCCCCTAGATCCGTAATCCACCAGCATCTTCAAAATTACAGTCCACTGCTAAAAAGCTTCACCACATAGTATAATAATTTCAGAATTAGATCTCATTTTTTTTAATGTTAAAAATAGTTGGCTATGCAGAATTTACAATTAGTAAATTAAATAGATGATTCCTTGGTTATATAATATATTATTTACGATAGATACTTGCACATTGGCAAGTCATTTATTTGCCTAGTATTGATAATTATTATGTAATAGATTTAAACCAACGAATTTATAAAAAGTTAAAAGTGAATATTTGTATTAAAAATGATTATTTTATAAGTAGGTATATCTAGTTACTGAAGTAATAATTATAAAGTCGATTTGATTTGACAATGATGAATCCTAAGATCCTAAGCTCTGGTAAAAAGTACGAAGTCAGAATATCAAAACAGGTTAGTTTTGTTTAAAGTAAAATCTTTTAACGAAATCGATTCTATAATAGTAAAGTTTAGCATCAGCCTCGATTTGCAAATTCCGTTCTCGTATATTTTATAACGTTGATACTCCTATACAGATCGCAAAGAGATGTGCCTATAAAGAAGCTCGGCAACACGCGGTTCGCGAGCCAGTTCTTAATTATGAAGCTCAAAGCTTGGTTCGATACCAAAACGAAAAGCTTTTATGAATAGTGTTTATCACTTCCATTATGGTAAACACATTTTTTTATAAATTCTTTAGTTGTTCGTAAGTTTTTAAGTCCCATTTTTACGAAATTAAGATTTTCATGCCAATGTGTGTACAGATTTGTGTTCTTTTCTGTTTATCATAGATTTTGTCACATGTAAGCAAAATATATGGATATTTTAATTTGTAGAAATAGCCTAAGTTGAGAAAATCATTTTTAGCTCTAAGTAAAATTACTTATTCAAAACTTTGAATATAACACAATATAAAAAAAATATATAATGTATAAATAAAGTAAATATAACAATTAACTTGAAAGCTGTGCTTTATTTCAAACCGATTGTCTCAGCTACAACTAAACTGACGCACCTTTACCCCCTGAAACTACAGAATTATCATGATTATATTTTGATAACTGGCAATATCAAAGGAAAGTGACGTGTTTGCGATGTGTTATATTTAAAATATTCTGAAATTATAATCGCTAATATTGATTTAATAAGATATCTTATAACCAGTGGTGTAGTGGGGCCGGACCGCATCGGGTCAGCGCTCCGGCACTTCTCCGTGTAGTTTTCATCAATATTATACTTACGTGAATAAAGAAAATTATGTGAGAAGTGATTAGTCAGTTTAATTATTAAGTGATTACGGGTATTGGTATTTAGCATCCCGTCGTATCAATTTTTTGTCTATCAATAATCGAAATTTTCAGTACGTAGGTATATAGGTACCTAGGTATGTCGAAATATAAAAAAACACGTGCTTTAAAAAATGGGAGAGGCTATGGGGAGGAGACGACTACGACGTATAAAAACTTCGACCCGACACTATTTTATATAACAGTAGCGAAGGGTGGAGGTAGACTCTTAAGATCCGCCATAAATAGTGCACGTTAAACTTTGTTAGTCATACGTATTTGTTTTTATTGAACTAAGAGTACAATTTACAGATGGTGTTGGTTAGTTTTTAAAAATCAATTAAACCCTGCCTAAAACAAACCATAATAGTGTTGGTATACTTTGGGCGATTCGACAAAATTGTGCACGTACACTTTTTCATTCATACTTATTTGTTTCCGTTGGATTAAGAATACATGTTACACATATTGTTGGTTCATTGTGTTAAATTCATTAAACCTTGCCTTAACCAAACTATATCTGTTAGATAAAAAATATTATTCTATCTATAAAATATCCAAAGTTATGTATGATTTAATGGCATAATTTTATATATTTTATAGATGGACGAGTAGTTTATCTATTATTTATTATGGCTTAATTTTTGCAGGGTTCAATTGAATTTAAAAACTAACCAACGCCAACTGTAAATTGTAGTCTTATTTCAATGAAAATTAAAGCGAATGACCGACAAAGTTTAGTCTGCACTATTTATGGCGGATCTTAACAACATACCTTTACCTTTCGCCACTGAGCACTACTGACTACATCATCGTTTACAGCACAAAAACTTTTAACTACTTATCTGATTTCCTCCTGATCAGGGCAGTCTGATCTGATATTATAAAGTTTTTTTAACAAGTATACCTA
Source organism: Rhyacophila brunnea (assembly GCF_057557595.1). Classification (NCBI taxonomy): domain Eukaryota; kingdom Metazoa; phylum Arthropoda; class Insecta; order Trichoptera; family Rhyacophilidae; genus Rhyacophila; species Rhyacophila brunnea. The sequence goes on from NW_028233361.1 coordinate 2,716,875, forward strand.
TACGGACAACCATCACGGATTATTTTCATTTAGGACTTTCCAGCAATAATTGCTAGAAAAGGTTCAGTACGCTGGTCGGAGCCGAAGGTTTGGTGGGTAGATAGCAACAGAGCCGGCCATCCGTCTTGCGGGCGCCGTATTGAAATCCGAGTCTTTAGACGGATGACTCGCATTTGTACCGGTCAGCTCGATCAGACGCAGCGAAGGGCGGACTGGGGGTGAGGAGCAACGCGAGGGGTGAGTTCAATCTATCGCCATGTATACGTAAATAGTTCCAATCTGTCTTGGTATATCCGCCTACCTAATCCACGGCATGGATATCAGAAAGATCAGAAATGTAAGATGCGGAAGAGTTAGAAATCTGATTGGTTAGAAGAGAATAAAGAAGATTTCATCTCCAAATCAACTTAGTACTTCATAATAAATCCGTTATATTTTTTATGAAACTTATGTACCTACATTATTCGTAAATGCCTCAGAGACATACTTGCCAGAAATAAATTGAACAAATATTCTTCCCGGGCGGGACTCGAATTCGAATCCATCGGATTACAACTAATATTCTGCTTGTTTTTATTCTTTTACCCTGTCACGACCCAGCGTTGGGGCATAGGGTAAGCACAAGTTCGCGCCACTTCCCTCGATCCATCGCCAACTCTTGCGCCTCCCGCCATTCCAGACCTGCAGCGCGCAGGTCGCTTTTGTAACACCGCTGCAGGATGAAGGAGGGCTGGCCACGACGACGAAGTGTTGCACTCTTTGGCGGCATCCGGAACACATATCCCAGCCACGTAAAACGTCTCTTCGTGATTACGTCAATCACCGAAGGATGCTGCGTCTGCTCACGAACTCGGGTGTTTGTAACGCGGTCGTACCAATGTACCCCTAAGATTCGGCGGAGACATCGATTCTCAAAGCTCAAAAGCCGAGACCTTTGAAGCTTAGTAAGATGCCATGTTGAACAAACGGCATTATTTGGTCCCCAACTAATATGCTTTACCTATTTAACCACCTGTACCTATTACCGAAAATAATCAATAATGATGCGTCCTATGTTTCGTAAATATGCAATTGGCCTGAATCCGATGGATAGATCAGCGCGAATTGGTCTCGCAGTACGTTAGAATAAGGCTGTTGGACTGAGATAGTTGGATTGCACCACGTGAGATATAAAGATTTTTTTTTCTTTTCTTTTGACCATCTCCGATCTTAATAGGATCATATGGGCCTCCACAGAGTGGAGGTTAGTATTAACAAATTTTATTTTTACGAGAAATGGATGTCAGCCACTTGCTCAACATATTAGGTCCATACTCTGACTCATACACAAATTGAAAAACAATATGTATACTTGCCAGACTCAGGATTCGAACCTGGGACCCTCGACATTATAGACCGGCGCTTAAGATACGCGGCCATCGTGAGTGTCAGATATAAAGATGCTCAGCTATTATAATTGGAAAACGATGTATTTGGATCTTCCATGATAGATAGTGTTTTTAGAGTAAATGTCAAAACTCGCCATGGATTTTAAAACGAAAAATGTTGACATTCAATTGTCAATTCATCAAAAAGACGACAAACTTATTTAATTTACAGACCACACTGATGCACTGCGCAATGAAAAGTCCTCATTTATGACGATAACGTATTTAAGATGCGTTTATCATGTTTATATTTAAAATGTCTTTTAATATTGATTTAACTTGTTCTGATATCGTAATCGTAAATATCGATTCATTGAGCAACTAATATAATCTTGTCATCGTAGATTCATTATCCCATATTATAATATTTTGAGTTTGCGTTTTAGTTAGAAAACGAGCAGTCGCGATATATAGTAGATATCATTGAAGTTTTCACATAAATTATACTAAAAATACCTATGGTATAACTGACAACATGACATAAATATAATATATTATAAACTAAGAACATGGTGATATTTTTTTTCGACCATGTTCGATCCTAATAGGATCATATTTGCCTCCACAGAGTAGAGGTTTGTATTTAACAGATTTTGTTTTTTACGAGAAATGGATGTCAGCCTCTCACTCAACCTATACCCTGACTCACACACAACTTAATAAACAATAGGTGTACTTTACTTGCAAGACCCAGGATTCGAACCTGAAACCCACGGCGTTATAGTCCAACGCTTAAGCCGCGCGGCCATCGTGGGTGTCGGTGATATATTACCTAATTATTTCTAGCCTATGTGGCTAATAGGATAATAGTAAATCGTCATAAGGTGGGTTTATGACCCAAAATATGTGTAAACATAAATACCTCATCAATCACACAAAAATGGTTATTAATCATTAGTATCTATGTTACCCATTTCCTTATCCGATATTTATAGAAGTGTATAACCGTTTAGGAAAGCAACATCGCATAGATAGAGCCTGGATCAAAAGACAAAATATCCTAGTCGAAAAATCGATATAATCCATTACGATTAATATCAGCGAATTGGATGGTTCTTGAGAAAACATTCATCCAGCAGTGGTGAGCTCGCCTGATGAAGACAATGTACGCACATATTATGGTATAATTTATCCAGAACAATTTACTTATCTACTAACGTTTTAGAAGACATATTCCTGCATCAGTAATAGATGGAGTATCGAGGAGTCAAACAATTAAAGTTGCCCACGCACGTCCACGCAGACGAGCGACATTCGCCTTCCCAATTAAAACCGTCAGCCGTAACAATAATAATAATAATAGTTCGTACGAGTAGTATGATGAAAATGTCATCAACGGAATACCTACACTTAAATATTAAATTAAAATAACTTAAGTTTCTACGTTTCACGGCAGAAACAGACTGTTTTCAGTTATCACGTTATCAGTGTTATCAGTATCACTTATCACTAGGGACCGGATTTATATGCTAGTGCATGTTTTGTTAGGGTGTATGCACAGCTATGAGAGTTACACAGAAATCTGTTTTGAAAGACACAAAATCCAAAAATATTTTTTTTATTTTTCATATAAATTCATATTTGAGACGTTAGAGCATATTTTAGACATAGTGCATATTTCATAAATAAATGCATATTTTAGAGCTTTTGAATTTATAATTTTAGTTTTTTAAATTATTTTAGCGAAATATAACTAAGTTAGGAAGATGGATAGTTTCGATGCACTTGCATTTTTAATGCCATCTCCGAGCTGTGGATTTATCAGAAAAAGTGAAGTCAACTCGGGCACTTGTATTTAAAGTTTGCCCAATCACATATGTGGACATTGAGAGGTCGTTTTCCGCATATAAACAAAATACTGACAGATACGTATGCCGAAAAAAATAATGCCAGAGGATAATAATTAAAAAAATATTGTAATTTTTTTTTCGGGCAAAAAAATGAAAATAGTATCGTTTTTGTTTTTAAAGTTATGTTTTGTTTACATTGCATTTACTATTCAATTATTTGTAATTTGAAAATAAAATTGTAATTGATTAAGGGGGGGCATGCTCAGCGTAGGTCAAAATGGAGCTTTTGTTCTATTTTCGAAGCATGATCCTGGACATACCTTAAACGTTGTAGATAATCTATTTATATAATTTTGAAGCCTTATTATCCTTTATATTTATTTTAAACATTTGATGACTGTATAAAGTATTTTTATTACATAAAATAGTATTCTTTTAAACCTCTCGCTCTAATGTATTAGAATATAGTAATACTATTTCAGTACGGCCATGTGAAGTGGTGTTAAGATTTTTTATGTTTATTAATTTTTAAACGCATTTACAAATCCATTAGTAAAATTGTATTGTGTACTGTTTAAAAAAAATCGGTTAGGTACATGTTCAAACACGCGCGTTAACATCATTATACTCCCTATTTCAATTATAGTTTGTCAATTTATGGCTACGGCCGTATGTTGTAGCTTAACCACTGGGGAATGCCAAAAGAAATGGCGTATTTCAAAAAACCTTACATTATTCTTAGGTCAATAATTATTATAAAGTAATCATTATTCATAGGATGTTTATCACACTTAAATGGTCAAAGACATAGCTTATAATGAGTATCTCTAGAATTATCTTCAAATGTGTTAATCTTGCCCATTTTTTGAATAATAAAATGCCTAATTCTTGTCAAATTTGGGATTAAAGAGATTATCAATATAATTTGTATCGTAAATATTTCACTATAATAATGTCGATATAAATTATACTGGTGGTTTTATAAATGCGTTTAAAAATTAATAAATGTAAAAATCTTAACACCACTGCACATGCATGTACTGAAATATGACTATATTCTAAAACATTAGAGCGAGAGGTTTAAAAGAATACTATTTTATGTAATAAAAATACTTTATGCAGTCATCAAATGTTTAAAATAAATATAACGGATAATAAGGCTTCAAAATTATATAAATAGATTATCTACAACGTTTAAGGTATGTCCAGGATCATGTTTTGAAAATAGAAAAAAAGCTCCATTTTGACCCACGCTGAGCACGTCCGCCCTTAACTTTATATTCATCGTTTGTGTTTTTTTGTTCTGCTATCGCATTATGTTGAAAATTTTATTATTAACTAGTTATTCGATTTTTTGTCAGTAATATTGGGTAAAGTGGGTATTATTTTTTCCACAAAAAATGACAACTTTTAACTGCATATTTCTTCGGTTTTAGTGCATATTTTATTGACTTTAAGTGCAGGCATATAATCATGATTTTTGTTGCATATAAATCCGCTCCCTACTTATCACATCACGTGAGCAAGGGCAAAAAGTGTGCAATGTCGTTTTGCTTGGGACCTATTTAAATGAATCAAAACCACACTGCAGTTACCGTACTCGTGGGTATTACCACTAATCTCACAGGTGATAGAACTTTTTTGTTCATGTTTTCCATAAATGTATACATTTTTCAAGTCAGGTACATATTTTTGGTTTTAGTGGTATTGAAAGGAGCTCCGTAACACATGACAAGTAATTAACATAATCCTTTTGGAAGATGCTAGTCTTTATTATTGAATGATCTGACGATTCTAGCAAATGAGTTCATATAAAGTTATAAAATTCTGTTTTCTGCTTTATCCCTCACTGTGGAGGATCGTGACTCCTTTCAAATGGTATGTGAATGGTATTGAGAGACTCGTAGCGTTTTTCACTCGGTCGGACTATCGTGCAGGCGGCCTACTTCTTCTGCATTGACTGGGGCACAGCCCCAGCTGCATATACTTCAGCTGGGGCACGGTCTAAAACGAAACGCGACGCGAAGATTGTGCAAACGACGCGTGCAGAACAAAACATAATCTGCCATAAAAATTCAACATGCGTCCATTTAATGTTATGTGTATTGTTCTATTAGTACTTAATAATAATAATATATTAATTGATATGTTTTCTTTTTGAAATAAATGGTTAACGTTTTTTAGTCATCTTTACACGATTTAAGAATTAATTCCCCCGACGCCATCACAAAACAAATTGACGTTTTCACAGCTTGACTATCGCTCTCCGATTGGCAGCCAGTCCGAAATTTCGACGCACCTATAGTTGAAAATTATTTGCCGTTTCACTGAAGTATGCTCTTAAGATATTAAAACGTCGGCCATACGATAAAAAGAAAGACGCATGCTAAGGTTTCCACGGAAAAGAGAAACATAGAGAACGAGTCTCCGCTCAAATATGTATCTAAAAGATTTTACAGTCCATTGGACACAAAACCAGAATGGGAAACAATAATTTGGAAAGGTTTTCGTGTTGATCCCCGAAGGAGGGAGGTCGCTACACAATGGTGTGAATGACGCCACGGGTCTCAATCTTTAGCCTATGCAAATGGGGAAATACACAGACATAGCTAGGACATTTGAAAGGTGTTACCTTCCTCGCTGACTCGATGATGAAGAATTCGATAAAGGGTGGGTATTGTACATCTTGAAATAAAATCCATTATATAAGCAAAAGAGAAAATAGTGTATGTTAAATAAATGACGTAGGTACGCAATAAGAAAGATGCCACCAACTTTTAGTTCGTGTTGCCCTGGTGGCTCGACACTAGTTTTCTTCCGCGTACAATAAATGAAACATTTTCAAGTTCGCGACTATTTGCACTAACTCCGACGCGTCGTGCAGGCATGCTTAGTTCAGTTATGTAGCTGAAGATATGTAATTAATGATGCGATGCTATGAATACCAAACGTAAAGCAATATACGAGTTGAAACTCGGGTAAGAGTTTAGTCAAGGTACAGTGGATGATTCTAAAATTAAATTAGTTATGTAAAATACAGTTACAATCATGAAAAGAAACTTAGATATGCATTGTAGAAAATCTGCATTATAAATAATTGATGTTTTGATATGGGATTAGTTATTTTCGACGTGAAATAAAATAATATAATATAGGTATATCTACCTAGTAGTACTAGTACTAGTATATAGCGCCGGTGTACTTTAAATACCTCTTATGTGATTTGAGTCATATTCTTAGATAATCGATAAAAACTGTTTTCAACATTTTTTGTAGATCGTAATCATAAATTAAAATTTAGAATCATATTTTTTTATAATATATTTATAATTTAATTGACATTGACGTTATCGATGGCGCTGGACCTGGCTCGGCCACGTGCTGCGGATCCCAGAAGAGAACCTCAACATGGCTTGCCTGTTCTTCAAACCGACTGGATTCCGACGTCCTGGAAGGCCGCTAAATACTATTTATAGAGTGTATACAGCGGAGCTACGGGATGCTGGTGGCGAGCGACAGGGATTCTTGGAGGCGCCGCGAGGTGTCCATATGCTCCAAATAAGGGGCGGGTATGGCCGAAGAATTATTTAATTGAAAAATTGTAGCTTTTTAATGTTTGTTTCACATAGGATTAATTCTATATGCACCGTGTTGAATACGTCGATTCATGTGTAAATATGTCGTATTCACATAAGATTATTTTAATACTGATCTATTCTATTGCTGCGGACGCACACTTTACGGTGCATGATTTTGGATGCTCTCACATAGTATTAATTTAATATCGATTTTATTTGATGATTTCATTTTTTATTTGATCTTTCCACAAGTGATATAATACATAATGGTAGAGGAAAAAAATTCGCATCACGTGGTATCAATAACTCAGTGACGTCAAAATTATATCGGAGGTATTTAATATACAGCGATGAAGGTATGTACATAATCTAAGCATGTAAAACAAGGAATGCCGGATAAGTGAAGAATAGCGTGTATGCATTAATAAAGTCATTTTGCTGAATATGTATTAAAATAATCCAACTTACCTATCTATTGCATTACGAACCTAACAATGTTAGATTAGATAAGCCACGGCAAGTCGATTCTCCACAAGAAATAATCACTTAATTTGAAAGCGCTTAGTGTTAATTCTACCTGCCGATTTGCGGGTGGGAGAGGCGCGGAGAAGAGGCATGTGAAAACGAAGAAAATCACGTATGCCTGATGAAATCTGTGGGAGCTGACCGGCTGACACGCGCGGAAGCCAAGTTTAGTGCTCGCTGATCACCGGTTCCTGGTCCCTGATCACCTCACGGAAAGCGCTCATCACGACGACGGCTTCAAGGCTTCCGATGAGCAGAAACAGTCAACATGATCCGTGCAGCTCATTAGAGACGAACTACCACACAATAGATTAGGCCCACCTATGTTATGTCGACAATTATAATTAAACTTATACCAATGTAATTAATTTTAAGTAACACAATTTATTTGGTTTACCCTTAATTAAAAGAAACTTACTTAGCAAGAGGACATAATTAGTTTTATTTTTGTTGGGATTTTCGTATATGATATACGGGTTTCCAACCCATGGGTCGAGACCCCAAGGAGTGTTGCAAGGTATTTTCTGCACCTTGTCATCACTTGGGCGGGTTATTTGATTTTAGCACTCGCCGATATTTGCGTTGACTGAATTGTAAATAAATCTGTATCTTTGGTAGTAAAATAAATATCGTTCTCCGCCGCATGTTATTGGTTATTGGGCTCCGTCCTACAGCGCTATCACTATGAACATATTGTAATAAAAAATACCACGGATAATCGCGAATCAAAAATAAACACAGAATCTTGACATTTTTCATTTTTTTTCTTTTACTTTGTTAACTGTCAATTCATGGTGGAACACTGCATTTTATTGTTGTTTTAATTTAATAAAACGCAATTTTTTTGTAGTACTTATTCCACTTTTAATAAAACAACAATTATGACATTTTGACACTTGAGCGATAGTTTCTTCAAATTGTTTTTAAATTCCATCTTTTCAATTCGTTATAAATGTTATAAGTAAACTACAAATAATTTATTACAGAGAATGGTACAGGACCATATTACAGTAAATAATTAGAGGCTCACACAGCCACTCTGCATCGCCCACGTTCAATCGACAATACGAATGAACTCGAAGGCACCACGGTTTTCAATTTACGGTAACAATAATCACATCAATAATAATTATTATGAAGTATATTATGTGGGTCTATTCTATACACAAGGCGGCTATCGACGGTAGTTTATCATATTTATGTATTGAGGCGCTTAATTGTTAACTGTCAAAAGTGCTATGTTTTAACAGCCTTCTCTTGACTGTGTTAACTTTTAGAACGAGATATACAGTTTTGACATTTTAGACGACTAACTTATTATAATAATAATTATAATTACCTAAATACATAAATATGATAAACTGCCGTCGATAGCCGCCTTGTGTATAAAATAAACCCAACTGTATTAAATAGCATTGATGGTAGTGTCTTTTAACCTTTTTTTATTAAGGCTGAAATGCATAGAATGTCGAGTTACGTTCAATCGAAATAAATTATAATGGAATAGCAATTGCAAAAGTTGGGAAATATTGAGACAACGTCGCGTCCGTAAATTTAATCGTACCATTTTTGAAATTTCGATTTTCCGATAATAAAAATGTTTTTTAAATCCACTTTTATGAAAATATGTGTCAGATGTGTCAACAATGTCATAATATAATAAGTAATAATTTAAAAGTATCCTGTGCATACACCCGCTAGAAAATATATTTAAAAAAAAATACGACACCCGACGGGACCCGATATTTATGTTCAATCTTTATGTGAATTATTCGTTGAATAAAAGAAATAGTTTATTATACAATAAGACACTAATTTAAATTCTAATTGATTTAAGTTTTGTTTTATTCCATTAGAATCAATTTTATTTCAGTTAATAAGGTTTTCGTCTTCTTTTATTGTATTATAAAGTATTATATACTTACCAACACGAGAATTAACTGTATTCATTGTCAGTGTGGATCTACCATTGGTGAGTGCGCATAGTGCATTAAGATGCCGAAAGGCGAAACGACTCAAATAATACTAAACTTAAAATAACATGACGTATTTAATAGTGCCTTTCGTATATAATCGATACTAACAATAATTTTAATTTGTCGGAAACTGGTACCTACATAACGACATCCAAAAGAATTTATTTAATTTCCTTTTTAAAAAATTACAGAATGTGCAAAATTCAAGTTATCCGTCGGGCGCATGGGTTGCTAGCGCCAATGATGTTTCGTGCGCAGAGTTGTTTGCATGTTTACATTTTTTTTTTTTTTTTTAGAATTATTAATAACCATGTCCTTGCTTTTTCGTACAAGGTGGTTTGTTAGTAATTTTGAACAATCACAAACACCCAGGCTTTGAGAAAAACACATAAATGTTTTTGTCATGACCGGGAATCGAACCCAGGAACTCTCGGGTGGAAGGCGAGCGCCTTACCAACTGCACCACGAGAGCCGCCTGCATGTTTACATTGTTTTATTTAACTAGCTGAGGCATGGTCTAAATCTAAAAAAATCGTGATTAGGCGATGCGCGGATTGTGCAAATGACGCAAGCCGAACGAAATATAATTTGTCATAAAAATTCAACATGCGTCCTTTTAATGTTATGTTTATTATTATATTCGTAATAATACTAGTATATTCATTGGCATGTTTTCTTTTTCAAGTAGGTACATGCGGAACGTTTTTTTTGTGATCTTTACACGATTTAAGAATATATTCTTCCGACGCCATCACAAAACAAATTGATGTACGAACAGGTCGACTATCGCTCTCCGACTGGCGACGACTGCGAAATTTCATTCCACATACTGTTGAAAATTATTTGCCGTTTCACTTATGTACGCTCTTAACACTGTCTGTTGATCAACGATAAATGGTTAGTGGACAATTATTTTATTTTATACAACTCGGCCTAAAGTGGTACAGTTTGCCTCCTTCCAAACTCCCCACGGTATTAACAGGATCGATATAGTAAAACAGCCTGATGTAGTTGCTACGTTAGCGTAAACGCAGTAAACTGGCGTAAACCATAAACAGTCATTTCGTCTCTTCTCCTCTGAAGATCGATTTTTCGGGCCTCAAACCAATTCTCTTTGGAAAACTTTATACTCATGCCAAGATCTTCCGTCTTCTCAAATGGAAGAGCACGGTTGTACTCTTCGACGTTCTCCAGGACATCAGAAAGTTTACTCTGTGTCTATTTTGAGTATTGTACCCAGTGGCGGCTCGTCCATATGCACTGCGGTACTGTAGCACCCCCAAGCAAATTGAAACAAATGTAATATTATAGTATACATAAATTTATGTATATTATATAAAAATATCAATATTATTAAGCGTGTAATCAGCTCGCCCGCGCATCGATACATCCAATGTCCAATAATATTATCATACAGCGCGGTAGATACTTGATTTTTCACAGTTCCGATTTTAATTGAATATTCTCGAGTGGGCGACGGAGAGGCGCGGGCAGCGGTGCTCGCAGCTTCGTACTGCCAGTCAGACAGTCCGCTTTCAGTATTTCTCCGTTTCTGCGTCGCCGCGTGAGCTTGTGCGCCACAGCGAGTAAAGAAATATAGCTATAATGATTTATTAACATTGTTAAAATTTATTTCTGAAAGCAATTTATGCAAAGTTCTTTATTTTAATTATTAATATAATTAATTATTTATATTTAATTTTGATGGTAATAGTAAAATATAATCCAAATAAACATTTATTTTTTATTTTTAATCAACCGAAGCACCCCCAAATATCTTATCCACGAGCCGCCACTGATTGTACCACTATGACATGTGCAATGTCCACAAATCTTAAAATTCTTGACTTTAGTGGGAGGCGAATTGATACATTATTGTATCTTTCGCATGCAGCCGTGAACCCATTTATTAATAATTAATAATTAATTATACTGTGGTTAATAGTCAACTTACCGTGTCTCATAGGTACATAAGTATAGGCATTTTGAAAATTGTTTAAAAACAACTGCCATTCGTGTGAATCATTCATCAGTCCAACACAGCCGCACAACTGCTGACTGACAGCCGGTTAAAATGTTGCCATTGGCATTTAGCTGGCTGTAAGTGTCATTTTTATTGCAATTTCGTGGTCAGTTTACGTCTTTATCTGAATTTAATCATCAGCGTGCAATTTTCACGACAATCCAATGGTATTCAATGACTGCCATATCTTACAATTCAAATGGGATAGTCCTGCGCTTTTCGGATCATTTCAGTATTATATTAAAATAACCCAAAAATATAAACGGATTTTTTTTTAAATTTTAAACCTCACATACAGTATATAATATAAATGTTTAATAACGGAAATCGTCCTTCAGTTATTGTTGAGAGATTTTTTTAAGAACATGTCAAGTAGCGACAACGGGTTATTCGGATAACTGAAATGTTACATAATAAATTAATTATGTCGGACAGGCCTTCCTCCACCCTCCACCCTCCGCCACTGATATTCGTGGGGTTACAACCAAAAGTGCATACTAAACATTTTCATATATACCTTCTTATTTATTCTCATTGAACTAAGAACACAAATTGCAGATGGTGTTGGTTAGTGTGCAGAATTTTACATGAAAGAACAATTAGGTATTAAAAAACATAAAAAATATTAGTGTGACCTCATCTTATCTCTATCAAAATCGAGACCGTCCTTCAGTAATATCATGAAGGGCCTGTATAAATGAATGTCCAGACTTTTTGTACTACAACTCGTAGTTCTACTCTCATCTAAAATCAACAAAAATAATTACAAGATAAAAAGAACTTTTTATATACTTACCACTTTTTAAATTTTCTGTTGAATCATTAACTTGACAATTCTATGTATTAATAAATACTTTTTTTGTACTTGATAGAAATACTGAAATGTCATTTTGACATATCATATTGATTTCCATAGTAACGCACGTATATATTAATAATTTTGTTGCTAGGACCCACTTAGCAACCAATAATAGTGAGTAGTAAATATTACTTTTAACGATTTTTTTCCGAAACATACAAAACATCATTAACTGAAAATGAATTCAATTCTGCTTAAAGATGGCCAAAAGTATTTAAAAAACGCATTGTCGTCGCGTTCTGATATATTCTAAAAGTTTCTAATGTCTAGCTATTCGGGAAGTTAGTTAAAAATCTTCAATCGTCCAATACAAAATCTTGGACAAACAAGAAAAAATTTGTACTGTACACACAAGAAAAAATCTGTACCTGACAAACAAGAATACGAGCTAATAAAAACGTGGTAAAATACAAGTTGTCTATAATGTTTGAATCAAAATGCAATAAAATTAAATTGTTAGTCACCAGATAATGTCTAAATATTTTAACATCTCTCATAATAATATTATGTTGATATCAACCAATGGCAAAGGGTGGAGGTAGGCGCTTAAGATTCGACATAAATAGTGCACTAAACTTTGTCAGTCATACTTATTTGTTTTCATTTAACTAAGAATACAATTTGCAGATGGTGCTGGTTAGTTTTTTAAAATTCAATTAAACTCTGCCTCACCCAAATCATAATAGTTTACGTATGTTATGGGCGATACACCTAATAGGTTGAGCAAGTGGCTAACGTATATTTCTCGTGAATAAAAATATAACGTGAATTTAAGGATAAGTACATAATATTACAGATGGTATTGGTTAGGTTATACCAGTGGTCTTCAAACTGTGTTCCGCGGAACCCCGGGTTTCGGGGCACCTCTCTGGGGGTTTCGCGAGTCAAAAAAAATCGACAAATAGAACTAGACTTCGACAAATTGAGTAAAAAAAATGTAATTATTTTAAGATATATTTTTCTAATGATGGGATGGGGTTCCCCGAAAAAAACTTATAATTATTGTAAGGGTTACGTGAGTCGACAAATTTTGAAGACCACTGGGTTTGGGACGTATACCAAATCATAATCGATAAAAAATATTCTTCTACCTCTAAAATATCCAAAATTATATATGGTTTAATGGCATTTATTTATTATTTCATAGATAAACGAATATTTTTTGACTATTATCCACTATGGCTTGGATTAAGCAGGTTTAATTGAATTTTAAAAACTACAAACTAACAAACACCATCTACACATTGTAGCCTTAGTTCAATAATAAATTATAAATAGGTTGACTGATAACGTTTTGTATGCAGTATTTATGTCGGATCTTAACAGCCTACTTCCACCCTTCGCCACTGATTTTTGATGACACATTTTTGGAAACTTTTGACATACGCACGCTGCCAATACGGTTAGCTATTTTAAAACAGAGATATACAACATTTCGTATCTAAATAAAACACACAATAGGTACTATTTATAACTATAACTCACTATCGACAATTTTGTTTTTTTGACAACTTTTTGACATTAAGACCTCGATTTTTGTTCATTGCGTACCTAAGTACACAGGTAGGTAGATTCTAAAATCAATGAATATTACCAAGTAGGTACATAAAATGTATGTAGGTATAGTCACATTACGAAAATATAAATATTCAACAAATATTGCCATTGTTTCGGTGCAAATGGAAAATATTCAATCAACATGATAAATAATTCAGGAAATTTATTTCAGAGACAAAAGAATGGCGTTCGAATGAATATTATTATTAAATGCAAAGTTAGTGGGTATTTTAGTAAGTGAACATTTTAAATCCAAACGAATGGGTCTTTTATACTCTATTTTGTACCTATGTGAATATTATTTGTGAAAATCAGTTGTTATTTGAATTATTCTGTAAAGTACAAGACTTATTATAATTAAATACCTTTAAAGTGCTAGCCTAGCTTCATTGAAATGTCAGTTTTTCGCAATTAAAAGTACAATAAAAATAACAACATATGAATATTTTGAAATAGAAATACCAAAGATATATTTCCGTTGATAGTAATTAATTATCTACTTATTTGGATATTCTTTCGAATTTTCGTTTATTTATCAATTTTTAGACGTTATTTAAATAATGATAATATCGAAAGTTTGCCTCGAAATATTTAATAAAAGGTCAAGTTGACGTCAGTTTGATTAATATAATTATGTTACATTGGCGGCTCTCGTGGTGCAGTGCGTAAGGCGCTTGCCTTCCACCCGAGAGTTATTGGGTTGGATTCCTGGTCAAGACACACAATATTTATGTGTTTGTCTCAAAGCCTGGGTGTTTGTGATTGTTCAAAATTACTAAAAACCACCTTGCACGAAAAAGCAAGGACATGATTATTAATAATTCTAAAAAGAAAATATGTTACATTTATTTTAGTCTAATTTTTGGGTTACTCGAAATAACTATAGTAGAGAAATTAGTTTAGATTTTTATGACGTAATTTTTCTGTGGTTCGTAGTTGATTGAAGTTCTGCTACTGTTTTACAACCTGTACATTTGCGTCGCCGGGATTGCGGATCGTTTCAACCAAATTTGAAAACGTCGCTGGAAAAAATTGATTTGGCTGATTACATGACTTTAAAAACTGCGAGCACGTGTCGCTAAAAAATATTGTTTTTGTGTTAAAAATAAAGTCAGCGGTAATTATTTTTAGTTATTGTAATAGAACATATGGTTAACTATGTTGTGTTTAAATTTGGTAGTCATACTGAGAGGGAATGGGACAACAAGACGCCAGGACGATTATTGGACACCGCACTGCCGTAGACATGTAAACAGAACGAAGACGATGAATTTTAATCAGTGTCTATCTACTACTTAATAGTTTTAATTCATTTTACTCTTAACATAATTTTTTTTTATTGCGGATTGAGATATACCATGCCATATAAAAATTAAAAAACTCTTTTTTCGTTGGAACTTAAACATATGCACGAAATTAAATCATAATATGATAATTTAAATATAAATAATAATATTAAATATTTTTTTTAAAAGTACGTTTATCTAAGTACCTAAAGTATATTTATTTTCGAATTGCGTGGCGTCCAGTTGTCCGGCGCCAAATCGTCCTAGACCCTACTGAGAAGCAACACGGTGGTATAACGTTTCATAGTTTAGTTGATAATAATAAAATCGTTGTTCTACTGTGCGTTATACACTTGAAATACGGCTTCATTTTGCCTAAAAATAGGCCCACTCTATATATTATTATTACTCTGAGGTTTTGATTTATTTACAGCGTAGCTATGCATATATCATAATCTATTTACCTATATTGATTTCAAATGAAAAAATCATACACATCTCGTTGCAGAGAATATTTTTCTGGAGTATTCTTTACATTTTACATTGTATGAGATGTCATCAAAAGGCTGTACCTACAATTATCATATTTTATGAGTCAATAAATTACAGTGATAACCGATAAAAAAAAATGATCGCAGCTTACTCCTCTCCTCTCCTCTCCTCTCCTCTCCTCTCCTCATCTTTCCTACTAGTCTTCAATAAAAACGATACTTAATTATTTTCTTGTCCGACGTCCATTTCACATCACAGGCAGTACTAGTAATTTATGACACCCTACTCGTACACCCCTACCTACATAGAAAATAAAATGTTTCTTTCTCATTAAATAAGGATTAATTTATGTGACCATGTAAAGGCAAGATGCTACAACTTTTTACGATATTAAATAAATAATGAAATAATATTCTAGTCGATATACAACATACAATTAACTTTTTCACTCTGGTCTTGCCTATAGATACATACATTTAACATTAAAAATCGTGATCACAAATTCTTTTTTTAACAGGAAATATTAGAAATAACTGGAGCACATAGCCTACCTATCCTCAGCGACTAGTATCAAGCGCTTAGTTTCAAAATCCCCTAAAACGGTGTTTGAAAATTGTTGAGTTAGATATGCACCTACACGCACCGACTTTTTGAAGTTGTACTTCTTTTGGGGCGTTTGGTAGAGTTAAATTGAGTCGTTACGAAAGTGTGCGACAGTATGAAGTTAGCTGCGAATCAGTCAGCTGTATACAAATGCAATTTTGATAGTAGAATTGGCAACGAATTTAATATTATCGGCTATTTACAATTCCTCACGTGGCGTTTTACGTGGGTGAAGTCGGCGAAGCGTTGAGCGGCACGCGCAACTCAAGAGTATAACCGTGTGTGAAAATGTTCGTAAACAGTCTTTTTTGGTCGTACATTTATACGGTTATACGTTCAAGCAGCGCGCGCCGCTCATCGCTTCGCCGACGTCGCTCACGTAAGACGTAGTGTTACGTAAACAAACGATTAAAAGCCAGAGTGACAGTTGTTAATTTAAAAATAAAAACAACGAGAAATAATTATATAATTTAGTAAGTAAGTATAAGTTAAAGTGTATAATTATGAATAAACCAACGGCGCTTTAAGCGGCCCCTTTTATTGAGTGTGTAATTTAACAAGATACTTAAGAGCTAGTCGAAGAATCTAGGTTATCAGTGTTATCACAAGTTTTGTTTTGTTACACCAAAGAAGTATAACTTCTAACGCGAGTACATGAGTACACGCACCGATTTTTGAAAATATTATAATTAGGTATATTAATCTCTGTCAAGTAATATTTTTCTTTTCAGCTACGTAATAAATACAAATCAAACACAATAACAATGATAACACTAATACAAAAGCATCGCAAAACATATTATAACATTATTGAACATACCTACATAATTTTGAAAAACACTTTCTGAGTAAATATATTATAACCAACAGAAAAAATCTTTTTCGAAATAAGTAAGCCACCCCGGCAGGGAATCGAACCCTGCCCATAGTTATTGTCGCAATTAGTATGTCACTGCGTAGCATAGAGGTAATGCGCGGATGGGGAGTAATCCCGGGAGATGCAGGGTTCGATTCCCTGCCGCGGTGGCTTACTTTTTTCGAAAAAGATTTTTTTCTATTGGTTATAATATATTTTCTCTGAAAGAGTTTTTCAAAATTATGTATGTTCAATAATTAGAATGGTACATTCTTAAATCTTGTGAATTATTCGTTGAATAAAAGAAATAGTTAATTATATAACATTATATTGTAGTTAATATATTGTTTTGAAAACGACTTACCTATTGTGTGTCAGATGCTTCGCGACTTCCAGAGAGTTGAGTGAACATTATTTAGACGAAAACATGCTGCACCACCTGCAAGAATTAAAAATAAAATATGAAAAAAAATATATTTATAATGCAGGCGAATTCTATGAAGATGGAAACCAAAATATTTACAATGCCCCAGAAACTCCGTGTATACTCTTATTCATATATTATGATAGTTAAATTGGTTTTAGACAATCGATCTAGACATCGGAAGACGTAGATAATTAAACCGGCTGCATGTTTAAATTTTCGAGCACATTAGTTTTATGCTATTTATGTTGTTATTTTATTCGTCGAAACCAGGCTATCTTACAAATCGTATTTTAAGAAATTTACACACGAAACAGTGTTGCCAATCATTGAAAGAAATCAGCCGATTGAACTATCGCAAAAAAGAAAATCACTTATTACGTAATCTAACTAGTTTAATTTTAGGGTTGTATTATATCATTTGCAATTTGTACATTGCAAAATTCTTTTGAGCTCTTGAGTGTGGTCCAGTTTCGTGTCCCCACTTGAAATACAAAAAAAAATATTACTTACCCATTTCACATTGATTATTATAGATCAATTTTTTCAATACATTTTTAAATACCAAGGATTAATTCTCTTTTTAACAGTTCATGCGATTGACATTTCAGCGCTTGCAGTGTCAGATTTTCGTAGTATCTACGTTTATTCACGATGCTTCGCGCCTACTTCGACAGGACTAGGGAATCCAATCCCGGGATCCCGAATCCCGGGATCCCGGGATCCCGAGCTATTTTCGATACCTATGAATCCCGGGATTGATAAATATAATCCCGGGATTTCGGGATTGATTTTTTTATCAATTTTTATGGAAAATATAACAGAAAAAATACTTTTAATACAAAATAACTACATTAGAAATAAACTGAGTTTGAATGAAGTTTGATGTGTAGGTTGCCGATTCATTTTATTTTTTCACATAGATTATTAAAAATGAGAAAGATTGGTAAAAAAACAATGCTTCGCACTTTTAACAAAGTAATTCCACCATGATATCATACGTTTTACGGCAGTTTCATATTTGGCTGACTAATTAGAATTATGAAGCGGAAAGGCCATAAGTACGCCATGATTATTTGCCTTACTATTTTAAATCTCGCTGATCTATTCATTATGTCTTTACTATCAGAAATAGCAATCTCATATTAAATTCACATTATTATTTATATTATAATATTATTTACTCTATTAAACTTGTGTATTTCCAAGATTTAACGTATACAATATTAACAATAAATGTCTTAAATAGTATAAATTATACTAGATTTATTTTGACCGATTTTATCAATGTTATTTGTAAATATAAAAATTTTATATTAACAATGGAAAAAAATCCCAATCCCGGGACCAGTCCCGGGATCCCGGGATTGTCAAATTGTAATCCCGAAATCCCGGGATCAGAATTTTGGCTCGGGATTGGATTCCCTAGACAGGACCAGTCAACGAGACATCGTTTAATTTAAAAGGTAATAAATATGCCTATGTGCCAAAATAAATCAATTTAAAAAAAAAATCAAAAATGATATATAAAATAATAACTATATAGGTACAATTATAATTAATTAAGTAATCAGGAGCCTAATGCAGAATCCAATTTTTCGATCTTAAGGATAAGTTGCCGAAAAGGATGACTTAACTATAGACTATACTGACTATAGAGTTAAGGAATCCTTAACCATAGACTACTTTTGTTATGAACACGCCCTCTTCTGTATTACCATTTACCACTGACAGCTGCTGTCAAAATAAATTCGCGTGTCTATAAAACAGTCCATACACTCAAATTCATTTCACAATATATCTCAATATGGATATTGATAGTGTTAATTCGTTTGGGATGTACATGCAGAATATTATTTTACTTTTTATACGCCAGTCCGCAAAAATACAAGATGCCAGACAGAATGACACTTGACGCTAGTGTTACCATGTTAAAAAAATATATTGCGGTGCCTTTGAAATCACGTATAATGACTGATAACGGAAACATAAGAGTATTATAATTAAATATTAATTATGTATTTATAGTTATAGCATTTATAAAGTGCAGTTGTCATATTTTTGTCATCGTTTAACAATTACACAATAATTTACCTAAAATATAGGAGAGAAATTTTAAATATGGTATTATTTTCAATAGAAAAAACGAACGAAGCTTTAAGTGGGCTCGCACATCAGAACTCGCCGCATGCGTCTTACGACGAATTCGTCGACGTGACGTCATCGTAAACCAAGAAACAAACGTTATCAAATGGAGCTTCGCAGATTGGCCGATGCAACTGCGACTCTGCGACCCTGCGACATGCCTCGAGTTGCATTGGCCAAAGCCTGCATGTCGATCTCGAAAAATGTCGGCTCCGCGCAAGCGCACAGCCTGCGGCCATCGGCCATTTCTGTCTCTGTCTCTGTCTACACTGTCATTGCTCGCTCATCGCTGGTCACCGCGTTTGACGTTTGTTCATACAATCAACACAATAAAAATGGCAGACGAGAGACTTCTCCTTTTTCGCGTTTGACGTTTGCCGCTAGGCAGATGTGCGAGGTTGTAGCATGCAACATTCGTCGGCGGTCTCACAAGTTTTGATTTATGGCCGTCAGGCACACAAGGCGAGTTGTGATGTGCGAGCCGGCTTAAGACGAGGTGAAAAAACGAACGATGCTTTTAAGACGAGGTGAACCATAGACAACATGATCTTAACTAAGGACGATGTGTCTGCATAGTGTTTTGTACTAAGGAAATTTTAGTTATGACAAATGTTTCTGTATTCCCTTCTAGAGCACAATTTATATTGTGCTCTTTTCAGACTTTTACTATTATAGGTAGGTATTTAAATTAAAATTTTACGAATAATCTCGATTTAAAAAATAGCAGCACTAACTATCGTCAAAAAAGATGTCATGTTATCTATTGCTTTGCTAAACTATCAACTATGCATAAGATTCTTAATTAGTCACTTCTACATAACGTCGGTATTTTTGCAGTAGGTATGCCTTATATTGAGGGCCAGGTCAGAGACTTGTAAAACATAAATATTATCGTGATTAAAAATATATTGTAATAAAAATATGCTGGCAACACTAGACGAGGACAGAGGGGGTTATGTTAGATTGTATCGCCGGTCGATAAATTTTCTTTCAAATATGTATGCAAATCAATCGACAATGTACCATATCCGTTATTCTTCGTTCGGTAGACGTTGCATTTATATTCAAATCCACTGCTAATTCAGTAGGTACGTATATTTATATTATACAGATTATAAAAATCACGTATACAGGTAAAATGTACAAATGAAAAGGAAAGTAATAATATTAGATGTAATATAATATAATATACCTACAGATTTTTGTTAAGAATTTAAAAAAATCCCTTAAAAATAGACCCAAGTAGGTACAACATATCTAGGCTTTATTCATTAATATTGAAAGCATGCACAAAAATATTTAATTCGTGTTTCTTGAGCGACGATTACTAAGCAAAGCTAAGCTACCTCAGCATACTATATTACTTAGTATTTACGAGGAATGATTAAATCCATTAGATCCGGACTCTAAATCGACATTTAAAAACACAATATTGTAGTTTTTGCTGTGTTATGCAGTGCTAATTAATGTTCTTAAATTATGAAAGCTATCCCTACATGTATGTCTACTGTCTAGTGTCTCTAACTCTAGCATGCTTTGCATTGGTAAAAATACCACAATTCAAATTATATAATCGATATCATTATAACTATTATATTATATATATGGTATATTCTTAAATAGCCAGTTAAACGTGCTACACAAACGGATAAAGACGAATGAGTACCTTCCACGATTGGCACGAATTATGACGTTAGGCCACGATTGCTACTACTACATATTATGACACTGACATATGTGACAAATAAAGTGTCGTCAACTAAATATAATACGTTTTGTGAATGAAGTGCATATGACAGTGAAAGAGTATACCTATTAGATAGTTGGACATCCCTGGTATAGACTAACAAACCGCCGTCTGATCAGGGAAGAATATGAGGGAGAGGGTTACGACAGTGAATGGGTGTAATGTTTTATCGCCAAATGTTACTCTCGTGAAATGCATCGGCAGCGAGGCCCAATGAAATGCCCAAAAAAAGACACTGTCTACAAACATTTCACACACGGTTATACGTTTGAGTTGCGCATCCCGCTGCCGCCCCGCCGCTCGCACGACCACTGTGTTCTAGCACTAATTGGCTCTCTTTCGTCACTACAAAATCAAAAACACTCTTAAATTATGATCGTATTTATCATTAAGTAGTGTTGATGGGTGGTAAAGTAGAATTCTTAGTATACATTTACTAACTAAAATGTCGATAAAATATTTAAATCAAAGAATATTCAATCCGGTTTCTGTGAAATCAATTAGCTCCGCTTGTAGTATGTATTTTTTTGTAATGTTAATACAAAATGTTTTTTTATTATTATACTATACTTCGTGGTTATTGATTCTTATTTGGTGATTTATTGAAGTAATCCGATTAGTCGAACTTGTGCCATTAGTTACAAATTTAAATATAATATGTGAGTCATTTCTATGAAAAGAGATCCATAACAACAAACTGCCATGTATTGAATATTAAAATGCATATTATGATGTTATACCGTTTTCTAATATATTTAATTCGATTAAGCAGATTTTGAATATTATTCAAAATATCCGAATAGACGTCATGAAGACAGATTCTAGAAAATAAATTTGTTCGGATTAGAGACTAAGAATTAATTAATTTATATAAAATGATTAAGACGCATATTAGAAAATACATGCGAATATATTTAATATCGACACCTTTCATAATTATTTTAACAGGACAAATACCACCTGATAAAAATACCCGCGGACATTAACTCCAATTGGTATACTTAGTATGAAAATAAAAAAAATGGATACAATTTTGGAAAATTATTTCTCAAGACAACAATATTTTTAATGAATTCATTTCCTTTCTCTGTTTATCTTTAAATGGTAGGTTTTATATAAATTGAAATAATGTTAAACAACATTTCAGTTCAACAATTTCTCCCTCTATAATATTAGGTATATCACTCAAATGTGCATAGTACCTAGGTACCTACCTACAGGTATTAGTATAATTTTAAATTTGCATCTATATTTTTTGGTTACTTTTATTTTGTCAAATTCGTTTTAATATGACATATTGTTTTGTATCGATTGTTTGTTGTGTCGAAGAGTTGTTTTTAATTTTTATACGGGGTTATTGTCCGAGGCGGTTTAAAACAACGGATTATTGTCCAGGGACTTATTGTCAGGGGTTTTTTGTTCAGGGGGTAATTGTGCTAAAAGCGTTTCATATCTATGTGGACTTTAATGCTACATTATGAGGTTATGGCAGACTTTGTCATTCCAAACAAAATACTCATCAGCCTCACCAAACTTACGATGGAACAGGTTGAATGCCCCAAGACAGAATCCATAGTGCATTATCAGATAGTTTCAACACGGTCAATGGCCCCGCCCCGGTCAAGAAAATGCACTCGCATTATGCGTAGGCAGTGATATTATAATAATATGTCATGTTATATAATAAAAATAAAAATGTTATATTAACGCTGAAGATGACAACTTTCCTACCCTTCTCTCCCTCGATCCACTCACATTCACCCGGAGCCAGAAAGCGGCTTATTAGTATGTACCCACCGTATGTATGTACTAACATTACATATTAATTATGTTCAAAAATATATGTTTAAAAATCTTTACTTGTGTTGCACAAACCAATGCAGATTCGCGCGACAATGACCGTATCAACGTCAATGAGTTTTATAATCATTTAATTATACAGCATGGCTATTTATTTATTTATTTTTAAAAAGACACGTTGAGCACACAACAAATTATTAATTCACGACATTCACAACATGACATTTAGAATAAAGAGTACAAGGGTACAAAAACGAGGTAGAGAAAAAAAACAAAGCAAAAAATAATTTTACAGGAAAGAAATAAAATAAAAAACAACAATAATTAAACAATAAAACAGAATACATAATGCATTGCTAAAAATGTTTACTCTAGGGAGTGCATTGACCAGCCGCACAGCCCTCGCCATTGGTGCCTGGTGAGCCTGACACGAGGAAACAGCTTTCACCAAAAATAGGTCATACTGCGACCACGCATGTAATTGACGGGTGCACAAAATTTCAAATTTTCTAGAATATCGGGATTGGAAACTATACCACGTGAGCACTGGCGGCTCCTTGCTTAGGTCATTCGGTCATTGACCTGCCAAAATAAATACCTTACAATCGACATAATAATATTAATAATATGTGCAATGTCATATATAATAATATTAATAATAATCAGTGGATTTGAAATTATAGGGCGCGCGATATTGTGTCGACCCAGTCTATTGGGTTTTTTTTTGTTTGGGCGATAATTCCCCGAACAAAAATATTGTGTTCGCCGGCAGTCTGAAAATTGACCCAAATTGAATATTTTTATAAAATTTTCTCTCTCGTTTCTCATACATAAGACAGAGATCGATATAACACAAAATACAAGATCGAAGCTTGTAACGGTGCGTGAATTACTGTAATATCGGCAATGCCCGAGTGTGAGACAAAAGATTTTTTCACCTAATTAAATGAAACAGAATGATAACACTGACTAGATAATTGGTCTCAAGACGCAACTGTGTATGCGGTTCGGATTCGTTGACAGGTTTTGACGAATGCCTTTGGTTATTTTAATCATATGTAAGGAGTTTTTGGTGCAATTATTGCATATACACACAACGTTTGGTTTTTAGTGATTTATACCATTTTTGTGAAGCAGTTAGTACGCACGCAGTAGCAATTGAAGTCTGTGATACAATTATAATGGAAATGGAAGCACGATTTGCATCCAACGATCATCTCATTATATCCGATTTGTTCAATAAAGAAAATTACACTGATTTTAAAAATAATTTTCCCACACGTCAAGTAAATTTGGTAAAACTGTTAGAAGAAATAAACATAATCAAGTTAAAAAATGAATTATTGGTGTTTTATCAACGAGATGATTTGCATGGTGCTAATAGTGCAGTTTCTCTTCTACATTTTTTACTCAGCAATAATTTCAACGAAACATTTTCCGAGTCGATCAAAGTTCTCCAATTTATTTGCGTCATACCAATGACAACAGTTGAAAGTGAAAGATGTTTTCCACTCTCAAAAGAATAAAAACCTTTCTACGCAATAGGGCCAGGATAGACTGACCGCTCTTGCAATGCTCAGTATTGAAAAAAAATATGTGGGAAAAATAGACAATTTTTATAATCGTGTGATTGATGATTTTTCAAAAAGCAAAGAAAGAAAAGTGGACCTAATTTACAAAAAATTATAACGCGTTGTGTGCAATTTCGGTTAATGATGGGTTGGCGTTATGAAAAACGGACATTTTTTGAAGGGTAAGTAGGTACCTACCTATAACAATTTCTAGCATTTATTCTATAATGTATAAAAAGTCAATTTGCAATACGTCTTTTCAGTATACAACGAAAAAGTAAATTAAAATAATATATTCAAAATTGACCTGCTAGCTTATTCCGGATTAAGCCGCCAATGCACGTGAGAGCAGGGAAAAATGCTTTAAGTGCAGTAGTGACGTACGATCTTCAAGAGAATGAAAGGCGAGCATGCCTTGAAAAAAGTTAGTCGGAAAATACTCGTTTGTAAGTAAGAATATTCATCTTGGTGCAATAAAATTATGCTTAAAATCAATCGAACTTTTTGCTACCTACCTGAATCGTATGATGATGTGAATAGGTAATGGACTCTTTCAACATTCTGAATAGAAAAGGGGTGAGTCAGAGAAGTGAAGTGATTGGGTCTCAGTCTCAGTAAGTGTGTCGATATCTGCATCAGTCATGTCCAACTGTCGATTCATGTCAGATTAGATGCATATCATAAATTTATCTTAATCATTACTTAGTTACCTAGACCAAATTACATAAAAATTTGTACCATTACATTACATCAGTACAAAATTTGAAATCCCACCATTGTTTCAAACTTCAAAAATAAAATGGCCGTTGCCGGTTCACGTTCTATTCGGTGTATGTTTTTCTAATACCTATGTGCCTATGTTTCTGAGGAATTTCAAATTATACGTACCTATACATATGTTCATTAAATGATAATATTTATTCACAATCGTGTATATTTATTAATTGCATCCTGACACTACAAAAAATGGCGTTAAATACCACGAATCATCACACGATAAATATCGAAAGACTATCAACAAGTGATGACAAGAAAAAAGCTATCGACCAAAAGTAAGTATCTAAAATTACACAAAAAAATACCTAGTATTATTTTTTATTTTCCCTGCAGCACGATTTCGAGAAGCATTGATGATAAAAGACACTTTCCCGTTAGACGTATTATTTTTTGAGAGCTGAGAAATTTTTCCTCGTAGAAACCAACCAGAGAATACATACATACATTTGTTCTTTGCTTTCAACCGTCATAATATGAGGACTCTCTCAGAAGATGTAATCCGGTATCGTTCAATTATAAACAATCATAAACAAGGAGGTTCTATTAAACGAAGCTTACAGAGGTCGGAATCAAAACGACTGTGTCAGGTGACAACTGAGAAGTACAATGTCGTCACAATGCTTACAATCTTATAATACTATTGTAAAGTGGAATTTTATCAAGTTAATAAGCGATCAATCCGCTGTTATGGAAAATGGCATTGGCAAGCAAGACAAGAAAATATTGCTCACCACTCGATACTATCGAGACAATGTAAACATTTTTGAAGGAAACGTCACGACAATGCGTTGAGACATCTGACGTCCGTCACGTTTCCTCTCACTATTAATTAAAATAACCTGCAAGAAGTTGGGCCGATACAATTATTAAACACTTAGTCATCATAGATACGAGGAGATGAATAAAGCTCTTATGTTGTTCTAAAAATTAACGTCACGCTCTTAAAAAGATGCTCGGTATACAAACATTTTAAATTATAAATGGAACCGGAATCAAACCGTTAAACAATAAGGGTTCCAACAGCTCTGCTTACATCACGTACCAACAAATAATAATAATTCATAGTTGTCATATTGCCGTTATATAAAATCAAATACATAAAACATAATTTTTCGAACATATTATTTTATTTTACTTATGTACCTACCTATATTATTATGTTTTTTATTGAAAAAATATAATTTGGTTAACTTGTCAATGTCAATGGGTAACTTTATTTTCATAACATATAATATGTGTGATGACCATGGCCCCCACAAGGGGGGTGGGCTGAGAGGGCTCTGGGGGGGGGGACCCGCGTGGCGCGTCTATCTTATAAGTGAGATAAACATACAGTCAATGACATTAATATGGACAAAGCATCTGGAAAAAAATGACACTCACTTTTTTGTCGGGTCTGCCGAATGGCATAATCTGTTCTAACGCCATTTACAATAAAGGTGATATTGCTATAAATTCACGGTGCTTTTTGTCGGGTCTGCCGAATGGTTCGGTTTGAACGGGTTCGCTCAAATGAACATTGACACTAGAAACACTGTTCTAACGCCATTACAATAAAGGTGATATTGCTATAAATTCCCGATGCGTGATATCGCATAATGGAAATTGCGTGACGTCTACCTATACATGTGCGAATGAATTTACTTGCTAGCTACTGTACTGAGTGCGTTGTCCATTAATAATGTCATTGCATACAGTCATCATAAATTTGCCCTAATGGTAAAAAAGTCGCCTGCGGCGCTATTTTACTTTAAGAATATTTGATAACATTTTTAAATATGTGAATGTGTGATGCAAATTTTGATTTCGTGTGTTTTCGAATATCGATTCGAAAACTTCATAACTCAAGTGCATTTATTGGAAAATACATAAAATCGCTAAAAATACACTGAATACCCTTAATTTTAACTGGAACACCATTTGAAAAACGTTTCTGTAGAGCTTTCAACCCTAGCGATAGGTAGGGGGGCCCGACAAAGATCCTGGCCTGGGGGCCCGCTTCAGGATTTGGGGGTCATGGTGATGACTGATGGATTCATCGTCAACTTTAGTATTGCAACCCTAGGCGAGTCTCCGTTGCTGCCCGGGTGCCAGAATAATACATTTTCTAATATTTTAAGACAAAAGAAATCTCTGCATTTTCATATACCACGTGATGCTTCGTCTCCATGTAGTCGTAGTGTGTAAAATAAATACACCGTGTAACTGTATTTGGCAAAGTATTTTTTTATCAAAGTTTGTCTAATCGCTATTCGTATTCTTTAAATCTATGTTGCATTGAAGGTATATTACAATAATCGAGAATTTTCTTGAAAAGTGTTAATGGTAGGAAACGTAGGAGTTATAATTTAGTAATGGGAAAAATTATTCCACTCATGGAAAATTACAAGTAACAAACAAAAATATACAATTTTAGTATTATACTTTACAAACTCCGTTCTATTTGGATGGGCGTGTCAGAAATCGGACACGCCCACCCGATTGTGTTTCCCCTGCACTCCGCAAACACCCCTAACGTTTATCAAGCATTCTAACATAATTTCGAAAAATGCTAGTATAGATAATAATATCTATTAGAATTATTAGATAATAATATGTAACTACATATATTTTGTTTAAGGCTGTAGGTACTTACACCCATGGCGCCCACATCCTGTATGCGGTAAAAGTTTATTTTTAGTGATTTTTTTTTTTTTTTAATAATATGTACATCCATTTGAATTATGGGGTTGTCGAGTATCGGCACACGGTTAAAAATTGCATCGTACAACCAAAAATATTTAATTATTCATATCATTGACGTAAAATAGCGCAGCAGGCGACCTTTTCTTAGTATTAGAGCAAATTTGTGATCTGTGTTTATCTCACTTATCTGGTCGACTTGTCACGCCGGGCCCTTCCTGAGCCCGGGCCCCCAGGCTAGAGCCCTGTCAGCCCCCCCCCCTTGTGGGGGCCATTCTTACACCACTCGCTAAATCTAAATTCCGTCGCAAATATCAATATAGTATCAATGTACATTACACCATTTTTTTTTTTTTTTGGTCTCTTAAATCATTCATTTAATTCAAATGAATCTCAATTTTTTTCGTTAATTTCACACGAGGACAAAATATACTTGGAATACTATATTTTCGCAGCCATTGTCTTCAACTATTTCTACGATAATAATAATATTTACAATCAAACGCCAAAAAAACCTCGTCATAGAGTCGGAGTCACAGGTATCTCACAAATTATCTCCTATATATTATTATCCTAAGAGATTTTGGAAAATTCACTAACAGCTCATTTAAGCGACATTTTATTGTTATTTTTACATCTTCACTTCAAAATGTGCGCTACCGATTCATCTACCGTTTGAATTGACCACATTTCACAAATTTTCAATGATTTTACAGGTACTTGACGTTTATATCCGATATTTTCTTACACACCGTATACGATCGCCATATTTACCGTCCACGCCTGTCAGAATGACGTCTTCGTCGCTTAAGACCTTCTAATCCTTTATTTGACAAACGAATTCGATTATTTTTATTCAAATATCGTAATGTAGGCATTGGCGCACTTTTTTCCGGTGAAAAAACCATAATTTTGGTACAATTTACTACGTATAATATCTTTTGACAGCGGGGTACGCCACTGACGGCCATTTCATAGATAACGTGATATTCCAAATTTGATTTTTTTAAAATACTTTGTGGCTGTTCACCCACTATTTTTGTCATTGAATAATTACCTAGGCTACTAATTTCCATACTAAAAAAGTTGCCATTGCAAACAATGAAAGAAATTAATACGAATTGTTATAGTTATCAAAATGTGTGATATTGTATAATATCTACCTATTTTTTTCGTCCCTATCATCATCAATCTTGACCTATACACTGCTGGATGAAGGCCTCCTCAGCCTTATTCTACTCCTTACTTACACATGAATTGTTATATTTATCAAAATCAGTGATATAATATTATTATCTACCTATCTATATATAATGCCATTATTATCACGAGCCTCAATAAATCCACTGCTGGATGAAGGCCTCTCTACGTTGATTGTATTCTTGACAGTATTGAATTTCTAATGTTATTTATCTACATATTCATATCGTCATCATAATCATCATCATCATCATCAACTAGGATCAATCCACTACTGGATGAAGGGTTCCGCAACCTGATTCTACTACTATCGGTTTAACGAATTTGTGATATTATACCTATTTCTATCATTCTTATATCATCGACCTGAACCAATCCACTGCTGGATAATGGCCTCCCCCGGTTCTACTCCTTTCTGTCATATGAATTGCTGTATTTATCAAAATCGGTGATATTATATTTAAAAACATATTCATATCGTCATCATCATCATCAACCAGGATCCATCCACTGCTTAATAAAGACCTCCCTAGCCTGATTCTACTCCTTTTGTCATATGAATGTATGTATTTATCAAAATCTGTGATATTATATGTATCTACACATTCATATCGTCATCATCATCATCATCATTATCATATACCTGAACCAATCCACTGCTTAATAAAGACCCCCTTAGCCCAATTCTCCTCCTTTCTGTCATATGAATTTCTGTATTTATCAAAATCGGTGATATTATATTTATCTACATATTCATATCGTCATCATCATCATCATCATCGACCTGAACCAATCCACTGCTTAATAAAGACCTCCCTAGCCAGATTCTACTCCTTTCTGTCATATGAATTTCTGTATTTATCAAAATCGGTGATATTATATTTATTTACATATTCATATCGTCATCATCATCATCATTGACCTGAACCAATCCACTACTTAAAGACCTCCTTAGCCTGATTCTACTCCTTTCTGTCATATGCATTGCTGTATTTATCAAAATCGGTGATATTATATTTATCTACATATTCATATGGTCATTATCATTATCATCATAATTGACCTAAACCAATCCACTGCTTAATAAAGACCTCCCTAGCCAGATTCTACTCCTTTCTGTCATATGAATTGCTGTATTTATCAAAATCGGTGATATTATATTTATCTACATATTCATATCGTCATCATCATCATCATCGACCTAAACCAATCCACTGCTTAATAAAGACCTCCCTAGCTTGATTCTACTCCTTTCTGTCATATGAATTGCTGTATTTATCAAAATCGGTGATATTATATTTATTTACATATTCATATCGTCATTATCATCATTATCATCATCATCATCATCGACCTGAAACAATCCACTGCTTAATAAAGACCTCGCTAGCCTGATTCTACTCTTTTCTGTCATATGAATTTCTGTATTTATCAAAATCGGTGATATTATATTTATTTACATATTCATATCGTCATCATCATCATCATCGACCTAAACCAATCCACTACTTAAAGACCTCCTTAGCCTGATTCTACTCCTTTCTGTGATATGAATTTCTGTATTTATCAAAATCGGTGATATTACATTTATCTACATATTCATATCGTCATCATCATCAACCAGGATCAATTCACTGCTGGATGAAGAGTTCCGCAACCTGATTCTACTACTATAATATACCTATTTATATCGTCCTTATCATCATTGACCTGAACCCATCTATTGCTGGATAAAGGCCTCCCATGCCTGATTCTACTCCTTTCTGTCATTTGAATTGCTGTATTTATCAAAATCGGTGATAATATATTATATCTATTTATATTTCCATTATCATTATGAGCCTGAATCAATCCACCGGTGGATGAAGGCCTCTCTAAGTTGTTTGAATTTCTGTCGGTCATATGAATTGCTAGATTTATCAAAATTGCTGATATTATATTTACCCATTCATAATATCGTCATTATCATCATCAACCAAGATTAATCCACTGCTGGATGAAGGTTATCCCTTCCTAATTCTACTCTTCTTGGTCATATAAACTGCAATATTTTTCTAAATTTGTGATTTTATTTACCTACCCATTTATATTGTCATTATCGTCTTCAACCTGTATCAATCCACTGCTGGATGAAGGCCTCTTTAAGCTGATTCCACATCTTTAGGTCTTATAAATTCCTATTCTTATCAGATATAATATGTATTGCTTCATTATTAATCAACATTTGTCTCGATATGAATATCCCGCACCGGGAAACTATATTGTTAAAGGTTAATTTTTAAATCAAAATATGATTTTTTAAATATTATTCTATGGCTCCAAGCATTTATTTTTTATAGACAATGAAACAAAATAATGTTTAAATTTATTTTTATGCTGCTAACTTTTTTCCATTATGTAAATGGGACCCGAAAGAGATTAATATTCGCGTTATATTGGATCGCTATTAATGATAATCACGATTGAGATGTATAATTATTTATCATATTTAAATGCACATACCTACATATATATTGTAGTAAAATTAAAATGACAGTGGTATCAATCAGCGATTGCCAGCTGTTCTGCTAGGCTTAGCAGTCTGAAATGGTGTCAGATGATATTGAGAAGGCCAGACTCCAGAATAGACTACGCACATGACTCCAAATTTGTATTGGCAGTGACGATATGCAGATCGTAAAACTGACAAATCAGATAAATTTTCAGTTGTCTGACGTGAATGAAAATCTATCCCGAAGGGAAAACTATGGCGCCGTCTATACACACTTTACAATTATTATATTAAAATCCAACACCAAGTCACTATGACGAAAAGCTGTCTGCAAGACCTAGCGAGACAGACTGGCGAGAGCCAGCTGGCTCAGCTAGTCTCCTATATATTATTATCCTAAGAGATTTTGGAAAATACGTCAACTTTTTTATTTAAACACCGTTTTGTTGATTATTAAAGGAATTCACTTCAATTTTCAGAGTCCCGAATCTACTTCCATTTGAATCGGGCACAATCTGATAAAACTCGACACAATCACAGATACTATCATTTTTAAATCGCGTTTTATATCCGTCACCATACATTTTCGCATATTGCCTTTCGTCTACCGCAAATCGATTATAATGTCGCTTAATTCTTTCTATATAATCAATATTGCAAAATATCTAAATTAATATTCCACAAAATTATTCAAATCTGTAAGTAGCACATTGGCGTACGAAGAAATTTAACAAAAAATAAATGGGTATTTCCTCACTAATTATTACGAAAATATAATCCAAAACCACTTCACTGCCACTTATCTGTCAAACTGAAATAATAGATGATTGATTTTCAATTGTTTTCTTTTATGATATAAACAAGTTCATTTGACGTGTATGAATTCAAATTTAGAATTTGCAGAAATAATCGAAAAATGTGACATTTCTATTAGCATTCATTGTTTACGTTAATTGCATAATGAATATAATATTTTTAATGTCTCTATAAACGAGCATAAAAAACAATAGTCAATCACTTTCAGAAATACGTTTCCTATAGATACATTTTTGTCCATATTTAATCCGAAAATCCTGGCTGTTACAAATCACACAACAATTTATTAAAAGGTACGTCATTGCCTTGGCTCTTCACAATATTCGATGAGTTTATTTAAATCCAATAATAAGGCCACATTTCAACGATTATCATTATGATCAAAGATTAAAACTACGTTGATTAATCAAATTATCCTAAAAAAATATTGACGGAGCATCATTTTCGGTATGTAATTGCATGCATTTTCATTTATTTTGAAACATAGACAAAATACTTTTATTTTAGCTGTCATATTCAAAGACAACGTAGGTAGGTAAATAAAAAATGACGTTTACTATAGGTAATTAATACACAACGTTTTTATTATTTTATTAATAGATAGTAATTATATAATGTTGAATTAAATATTTTATTACACAGTATAAGACAAATGCACGCTTTATAGACAACTAAAAAAGTCAATTATGATCATTTCATCCCATAATCGCACTATGAAGTACCTACGTCATATTATTATCCACTATTTGCATCCACGTGGTTACTATATAGAAGAATTAATATGTGTCACTATGCTTATTAGGATTCCACTGCTGGATGAAGGTTATTCCAAAGAAAAATCCATATTTTATAGCCAAATAAAAAAGTCAATTATGATCATTTCATCCCATAATCACACTATGAAGTACCTACATCATAATATGATGTAGGTACTTACTGCAAATAGTGGATAATATTATTATCCATTATTTGCATTCATGTGATTACTATATAGAAGAATTAATATGTGTCACTATGCTTATTAGGATTCCATGCTGGGTGAAGGTTATTCCAATAATCCTCTTGGTCATATGAATTGCTATATCTATCAAAATTGATGTACCTACCCATTTATATCCTCATTATCATCATGAACCAGGATCAATCCACTACTCGATGAAGCCGTCTCTAAACAAATTCCATTACTCCATTACTCTTACTCTCAAATATACATTGCTGCATTTATCAAATATTTTTATAAAATAATAATATACCTATTCATTTCATCGATATCATAATTAGACCGGATCAATACACTGCTGGGTGAAGGCTTCTCTAAGCTGATTCCACTATTTTTTGTTCTATGAATTGAACTGAACCGAATTTGTGAAATTGCGTATTACATGAAATCGGAAAAAAATTGTCAAATTCATGAAAAATGCAAGCCCGTTGCTTTATTCATGGATTAGGCAAATTATCTGCCGAGTGCGTGAATTCGGCGGGGTATAGGATTCTTAAACTATCAACATGACAGTAGAAAAAGTAAATTTAATACGGATGGTTTTATTAGTTATAATTGGACATAATATTTATTATAATATTATTATTATTAGGTTAGGTTATGTTTGGTTTTATAAGTCTGAATTCAACTAAATGTCCATTTTAAGGTTAGCTAACAACTGTCAACAAACTATCACAAAAAACAATCGACCATTGCCTGATACCCAAGCACGAATCAAATCGCGCACACATTAGGCGTAATACATATATCTACCTACATATTTATAATGCCATTCTCATTATCAGTTTGGATCAATACACTGATAGACGAAGACCTTTCCAACCTAATTACTTCCTCTCAGATCTATGAGTTTCATCTTTAATCAACATTTGTTTCCATGTGAACGCCCCGCACCGGGAAACATTATATAAAATGTTAATTCAAGATTTGATTTTTTAAATATTATTCTATACCTGCAAGCATTTTTTTAGACAATGAAACAAAATAATTTAATAGTTAAAAATATTTTTTTATACGGCTAATCTTCTTCTATTACGTCAAAGGGATACGCGTGAGATTAATATTAACATTAAATAATTGAATCGCAATCAAATTTCCTGCTATTCTGCTAGGTCTAACAGCATGGGATGGTGAATCCAGAATAGACTCTGCATACGACGCCAAATTTATATCGAAAGTAAGGACTTGCAAATTGTAAAAGTGAAAAATCAGCGAAATGTCAAACGGCGCCGTCTCTGCATACTTCACAATTTTATTAAAATCCAATACCATACATTAGGACGCCAAGCTGTCTGCAAGACCTAGCGAGACAGACTGGCGAGAGCCAGCTGG
Organism: Rhyacophila brunnea; assembly: GCF_057557595.1. Taxonomy (NCBI): domain Eukaryota; kingdom Metazoa; phylum Arthropoda; class Insecta; order Trichoptera; family Rhyacophilidae; genus Rhyacophila; species Rhyacophila brunnea. Next base: position 2,751,832 of record NW_028233361.1, read on the forward strand.
CTCAGCTAGTATATATTACTGCTATACATCGATACTAGCAGAGCCATCTGGCGATAGTGTTCCCAAAGTGGTTTCCACGTAACCCCAGGGTTAAGGGAAGGGGGTACATGCTCAGCGTAGGTCAAAATGGAGCTTTTGTTCTATTTTCAAAGCATGATCCTGGACATACCTTAAACGTTGTAGATAATATATTTATATAATTTTGAAGCCTTATTATCCTTTATATTTATTTTAAACATTTGATGACTTCATAAAGTATTTTTATTACATAAAATAGTATTCTTTTAAACCTCTCGCTCTAATGTTTTAGAATATAGTCATATTTCAGTACATAAATGTGCAGTGGTGTTAAGATTTTTTACATTTATTATTTTTTAAACGCATTTATAAAACCATCAGTATAACTTATATCGACATTATTATAGTGAAATATTTACGATAATAAATTATATTGATAATCTCTGTGATCCCAAATTTGACAAGAATTCGGCATTTTATTATTCAAAAATGGGCAAGATTAACACATTTGAAGATAATTCTAAAGATACTCATTATTAGCTATGTCTTTGACCATTCAAGTGTGATAAACATCCTACGAATAATGATTGCTTTATAATAATTATTGACCTAAGAATAAGGTAGTGTTTTTTTTAAATACGCCATTTCTTTTGGCATTCCCTAGTGGTTAAGCTACAACATACGGCCGTAGGCATAAATTGACAAACTATAATTGAAGTAGGGAGTAAAATGATGTTAACGCGCGTATTTGAACATGTACCGTTTTAAAAAAATTCGGTTAGGTACATGTACACGGTAGCCGCGCGGCTTAAGCGTTCGACTATCACGCCGTGGGTCTCAGGTTCGAATCCTGGGTCTGGCAAGTACACATATTGTTTTTCAATTTGTGTGTGAGTCAGGGTATGGACCTAATAGGTTGAGCAAGTGGCTGACATCCATTTCTCGTAAAAAAACAAAATCTGTTTATACAAACCTCTACTCTGTATAGGCCCATATGATCCTATTAGGATCGGACATGGTCGGAAAAAAAAGTGTAGATCAAAGATGTTGAAAAAAACCTTCTTCTATAAAGATGGAGACTAAATGTATGAAATTGAAATTTGGCAAGGCTATGAAGATTATTTTCAGCAATTGGAATATCAGCAAACTAGATACTCGTACATTGCCACAAAACCCACCCCCTGCGATTCGTCACTTCTCGTCGCCCTACCATTAAAAATTACCCTTCTATGCTGGCTCACTCAATTAAAATGTTATGTGATTAAAATTAACCATCTACCGGTCTTATTATTATTGTTTCAAGTACAAAGCAAAATTATTATTATTATTATTACATGCCAATTAATTATAATAACTTTTAAACCAACGGAGCCGGCACTAACTGGTAGTAAGTACTTCGTGGTTAATTCAATTTAATTGTGAATTAATAAAAAAATGTAGCATTTGCCTCATTACTGATGATGGTGATCGTTAAAATTACGAGCGTTGCCAACAATCTCCTCCAATCTAGTGCAATCCCGCGCTGATTCAATAAAGCTTTACAAAATTACAAAAAATTGTCGCCAATATTACAGAATTTTAAATAACACCACAAATGCATACTTAGAATAGTTCCGCATGTTTAGTAATTTTATCGGTAAGCTAATCGGTTAAACCACCGCCATATTTAGATTAATAAAGCCTGAGCATAACTTTTTGCACAAGCAACGAGTGGTCCACTTTTCAGCTGTCAAAATCAGATCCCAGATTGCTTGACATATTGATTAGCCCTTTCTCGTTTCAAATTGAATTATAAAAATATCTCAAATCAAATATATTAACTATCGGTGTTATTAATAAATAATATACATTCCTGTTATTCATCAGCCCGCTGTCAAAGTCAGACTAGTCCTTTACACAAAAACCGGTGGTCATATCGATTTCCAAAAAATATGTAGCATCTATGCATTACATTTGGAAGGTGTGTTAATGCTAGTGTGTTATTTATCATGTAACTATCTATTCAAATCAAACCATTCCCTGTGTGAACACGACAGACGCGTCAGTATGAGCACTATGTATCCAATGACAGGCAATGACAGTTCATACATAGACAACAACGGGAGGGGCGGAAAAAGTAGGACCAGTCGTTGTGAATGTATCAGCTTTCTACTTGAGTCGGCAATGGTTAAACCCATAATTGAGATGGGTGAGGTAAGTCGCATTTAGTACTACACAAATTCTAGGATGTTATCGAACATGTGTGTTTCTGAGGTTGTTACAAATTATGGACTTACGTGTGACAACTAAAGTTGTTTTAAATACCTACCAGTAGGTACATACTTTATAATTATACGCAGGCAGTTTTGTAAAAAAAAATGAAAACATTCGATATAATAAAATTCGAAACTATGTTAGTTACTATTTACGAATCACTGTAACTGTCAATTCTTGGTGGAAAGACATAATATTCTGTGAAAGTAGGTAAATTTAATTGAATCATTATTGCATACCTAGAGAATAAAATTGTCTTTACATAGTACGGCCGTAAGAATGTATATTTCGTATGACACGAGTCTTTACGTTTACATGACGTCAACGAGCTGATGAAATGGCAATGGGCTAGAATCTAGATGTTGCTCGGTGAATGAACAACCGCAAGACATAATTAAGTCATATAATGGTACCGAAATGGCATTAAATGAAAAATAGACCTTCAAACCCTAGCTCCCTCTAGAATGACCACAGAACAGATAATAAATAGAATACCGATAGGCTATATTCAATACGCCGCATCTTGATACAGGGTTTTGAATGTGTGAGTGCCCTACGACAATGAAGCACGCATTATGCACGTGCTGTGTGTGCACCAACATTAAATGAGCGTACATGCATAAACCGAGAGCAGTTTTCAGTATTCGACGTACAACGTATTCTTGACACGTGTGTAAGTTTAACCCGGATTATTCCTTACTCGAGACGGTTACCTGCTATCGCCTTACCCGTTGTGTACTTCAGTTCCCATTATTTCTGAATTCCCTGAGAATGACAGACCAAATCATCCTGCTGGATGGAGCCAAACCGCGAAGACATGAGATCTTATATGAGGCATTATATTCCGCTGGATCGACGAAGTTACTTTGTTTTGCGAATATACGCGGCAGTGAAGAACTAGGAATCGAGAAAAGTGGAAGGAGCTAGGGGAGACCATAATAATTATAACAATGGATCGACCCCGGCTGATAATGATTGTTTAAGTAATCTTACTATTCACAAAAATGCATAAGTATATCTTTCAAAATAATCAAATTTATTTTGCTTTACTATTGGACATGTGTTCTCAAAATACCTACCACGATCTTTCGCGTTTTAGTTTCTATAATCATAATAATATGATGTGTATCAGACACGATGAAGTAATATTGAATAAATTATAACGGTGACCACAGCACCATTAAGGAATACAGGTAAGACGAAAATCCTATTAAAAATGGAGGACAAAAAAACAACGGTATCTTTTACACGAGGACATGTTGAGTTATCTGTAGGTAATCTGTGGTGCGTCGCTGGCGTGAGGCTGATTTAGTGGATACAATTTGTCTCCGGTGTCCTCTGCCAGTTGTAAATGATCACGTCATCTCTAATCGAATGTCCTCCCAAATAATTCTCAGCTTTCTCCATACGAATTACGTACATACCTTGATGAACAGTACTATATTACACGGTTGATCGTTCAATTATTTTACTTGTATTTAATTTTTGAAAATTAAGTAAACTTCACGAGAAGAGTTGAGGCGTTAATTTACAGACGTACCCTCAGAATTCCTTCGACCTTATTGACGTCCCCAAACGATTCGTAAAGGATCGAGAAGTTCTGCTTAGTACCAAAACTAAAAAACTACAGTACGTAAGTACATCGATAGTATAGTTCCCCGGCAAATTTTGCAAGGTAATACCTAGAGGAAGACCCGCGTGTGATTGGTATAAATGCAACTCCACCGAAGTGTACCGAACAGCGGTGGCCAACCTCCAATAGGGGTTGGCACAAATAGACGAATAATTTCAACTATTCTAATTTTATCTTAACAACTACTGGTGTATGAATACAATAACTCTCTCTATGGTACCATTGGATGATAAGACTTATATAATAGCGATGATCAGTTTTTCGAGTGATGTGACATATCCATTTCCACGTCGAAGTAGGTACTTACGCTTTGTATTATGCCCAATGCTTTTGATTGCTCACTGTCCTATTTATCTATTTTCGAATTTTTGCCCGTGATGCCCAACACGCATCTCTCCATACCGCGTTGTTACTCTAACTTAGTAGGTGCATCTTTCGCACTGAAAGAATGCAGATTAAACACCCCTTCAGGTATAATTGAATATTCTATTTAGGCGTCCAAATGCACTTTATTCTAGTTATAATCACTGGACATTTTTTTCTAGAATATTCTTCATTTATATTAATTGTCTGTTCTAGGTATTAGCTACATAAGTAGGATACATAATTTCCGACTTGATAGAACTGAGTTTATCACAATCGTTTTTACAAATAATGTACACGTATCTATCGCATTCTATTTTCACCCGACGTAGAGTTAATGCAATGCACGAATAGTCCCAAATAGGGAATCCAATCCCGGGATCCCGGACAATTTTCGATACCTATGAATCCCGGGATTAGTAAACATAATCCCGTAACCTTCGGGATTGATTTTTTTTCAATCACAAGCATTTAGTATGTGTACAAAATTATGTTAGCGAAGCGTATGTACCTGCACATGTTACAGGGGGAATCGCCGGATGCTCACGGATAATAAATACTTAACCATTTTTTGTTGTCATACGCAACCGTAAGAACATCAGGAAAATAATAAATTCGTTCATTTAACCAGCTAGACGCCACTGACGTTCTGACACGCGAACGGCGTCTAACCGCCAGTACCACGGACGTGCAGGTAGGCATTTGTTTCTACGCCGGATTTTATAAATTGTATCTCTTAAATAAATAAAAAAAACTGTTTTGCTTTCACATTATTATCTATATTAGTTATAATATTATTTACTCCATTAAACCCATGTATTTCCAAGATTGAACGTACACAATATTAACATTAAATGACTTAAATAATATAAATTACACCTACTAGACATTTTTGACCGATTTTAACAATGCTATTTGTTACAGGGCTCGAAATGGACCGGAACGCACCGGAGCGTCGTTCCTGTTCGTGAAATCGGTAAAATTATCGCTCCGCTTCGTGGAATAAATAATTTGGCCGTCTGAACTGGATAGGCCATATAATAGAAAATCTAACACACTTATTTTTATGAAAAAAAAACATATATACTTTGATAACTTTACTATGTAAAAATCTTCAGAAAACTGTCGAGCGCTCTGGTTCGTAAATTTTTCCATTTCGAGCGCTGTATTTGTATAAATAAAATATACAAACTATCGAAAAAACGCCATCCCGGGATCGTCAAATTGTAATCCCGAAATTCCTGGATCAAAATTTTGGCTTGGGATTGGATTCCCCAGTCCCTAGTCCCAAACAATCAAGCTACTACCGACTCATAAATATATGAAGACTCGGTAGTACAATAAAAATACATTATTCACAAATACAGTTTGTTCTGGAACAAATAATAATAACCAAAATGCCTTTTCTACGACACTAACTTGTCGCAGAATATTGCGTTAATATAATAATATGTATTATCGATCTAATTGCGAAGTGAAATAGCAAATAGCATCATTACGATATACCTAGTAGGTATAAAAACCGATGGTAATCGCTGGGTCCATCGCACATTGTAATACGAACAACATTATATTATTATTTGACATGAATCGCTGTAAACGAATCTCGCGTTCAAATCCTTATGTCAGTGATAAATTCAATTGTCACTGGATGAATTAACACAACCAAGATTGGTTCAAGGAGAGAGCGTGTAATTCTCTTATTTACAGTATATTTTTAGTTTTTTAACGCGACATTACAGTCGAATTAATGTACGTAAATGATCCCTTGAGTGGACAATGCAAGTAGTAAATTAATATGCGCGAAAACAGATGAAAAAAGGTGCGTCCGGTGGATGATTATAGGTACAACTCTTTTAATATAGGAATGTAGCTATTTAAACAAATAGGTAGTACGAATATACGGTGTAGTATGATATTGGTGATAAACATATTATGTTTTAATGTTGTTGATTAGTTTTGATGAAGAAATCAGAATTAATTTTAAATAATAATAAATCGTTTCTTAAGACAACTCGCAAACGTATGATACAATAATTACAAGATAAAAAGAACTTTTTATATGCGTTTTTAAATTTTCTGTTGAATTATTATGCTCAATATGCTCAAACTTGTACTTGATATGAAGTAAATAAAAAACAAACAAATATAAAATACTGAAATGTCATTTTGACATTTCATTTTGAATTCCATAGTAACGCACGTATATATTAATAATTTAGTTGCTAGGACGACCCCCTTAGCAACCAATAATAGTCTTTTACTTTTAAAGATTTTTTTCCGAAACATACAAAACAGAATTAACTGAAAATGAATTCAATTCTACTTAAAGATGGCTAAAAGTATTAAAAGAATGCAATGGCATCGTGTTCTGATATATTCTAAAAGTTTCAAATGTCTAGCTAGTCGGGAGGTTAGTTAAAAATCGATTGCAAGATTTGTACTGGACAAACAACCACCGGACAAACAAGAATACGAGTTAATAAAAACGTTGTAATATACAATGTTTAAAAAGAAAAACACAAATGAAAAAGAATCTTGTTAGGAAGTTATAATGGAATATCCATTATTATTACCATCGAGCAGATAAATATCCAAAACAACATTTACTTCTATCGATATCAATACTAAGATCTCAAAAGTTCCAATAATCTAATTTTAGATTAAATAATAATATTATTACAACGGCCTATAGGTCTACCCAGGGAACCCAAAATACTTTTTTTTACATATATTATATATTTATTTCATTATTACTACATATATTAATACCAGTGAATAACATTTGATCAAATTTTACGCTAATTAATCAGACAAAGAGGCGTATCAGTGTAGTTAAAAGTGCAGAAAAAGTGCAAAGTTATAAAACGTATACTCCACCTACAGACTAATATAATAATTATGTATTTTTTCTTTTATTATGTTAACTGTCAATACATGGCGGAACTGCATTGTATTATTGATTTATATTAATAACTAGCTGAAGTACCCGGCTTCGCACAGGGTCGCTTCGTGGTTATATTTATCTTAGATATTTGAAAAATAATAAAAGGTAATTATTTTTTTAATATTAAAATATCTGTGTAATACAATATGGCAATATGAAAATAATTTTAATAGGAGTAAAGGTCAAACATAAGAACACTAAAGTAAAATCGAATCCAAAATATGAAAACGTTATTAATGTTATTAATATGTAGTAAAAAAAAAAAAACAAAATTAGATGGAACAAACAAACAACAAACTTTGTATTTTATATAATTTTCCTTCACCTTCGCCTTCACCTTCGCAGGTGTGCGCACAACAACTGACAAAAGTTTCATCGCAATCGGATGAATGGTATAGGAACGCATACGAATAGTAGAAGAAGATGATTTTCTAATTCAGAAATCTTTGTGGGCATGCGCATGACAACTCACCAAAGTTTCATTGCAATCGGATTAATGGTATAGAAACGCATACGAATGGTTGTACTAATTCAAAAACCTTCGCGGGCGTGCGCACAACAACTGGTCAAAATTTCATCATAATCGGATGAATGACATAAGAACGCATACAAATAGAAGAAGAAAAGATGGTTGTACTAATTCAGAAACCTTTGCGGGCGTGCGCACAACAACTGGTCAAAATTTCATCACAATCGGATTAATGGCATAAGAACGCATACAAATAGAAGAAGAAAAAGATGATTGTACTAATTCTGAAACCTTTGCGTGCAAGGGCACAACACTTGATCAAAATGTCATTGCAATCGGATGAATGGTATAGGAACGCATACGAATAGAAGTAGAAGATGATTTTCTAATTCAGAAATCTTTGTGGGCATGCGCACGACAACTCACCAAAGTTTCATTGCAATCGGATGAATGGTGTAGGTACGCATTCGAATAGAAGAAGAAAATTATGGTTGTACTAATTCAGAAACCTTCGCAGGCGTGCGCACAACTCACCAAAGTTTCATTGCAATCGGATGAATGGTATAGGAACGCATACGAATAGAATAAGATAGAATAGAAGAAGAAGATGGTTGTACTAATTCAGAAACCTTCGCGGGTGTTGGCACAATTACTGACGAAATTTTTATTGCAATCGGATGAATGGAATAGAAACGCATACGAATAGAAAAATATAGAATAGAAGAAGAAGAAGAAGAAGAAGATAGTTGTACTAATTCAAAACCATTGCGGGTGTTACCACAACAACTGACGAAGGTTTCATCGCAATCGGATGAATGGTGTAGGGACCATACGAATAAAAGAAGATAGAATGAAGAAGAAGAAGAAGAAGATGGTTGTACTAATTCAGAAACCTTCGCGGGTGTTGGCACAATTACTGACGAAAATTTTATTGCAATCGGATGAATGGAATAGGAACGCATACGAATAGAAAAATATAGAATAGAAGAAGAAGAAGATGGTTGTACTAATTCAAAAACCATTGCGGGTGTTACCACAAAAACTGACGAAGGTTTCATTGCAATCGGATGAATGGTATAGGGACCATACGAATAAAAGAAGATAGAATGAAGAAGAAGAAGAAAGAGAAGAAGAAGAAGATGGTTGTACTATTTCAGAAACCTTTGCGGGTGTTAACACAACAACTGACGAAGGTTTCATCGCAATCGGATGAATGGTATAGGAACCATACGAATAAATGAAGATAGAATGAAGAAGAAGAAGAGGATGATGATTTTTCTAATTCAGAAACCTTCATGGGTGTGCATACAACCACTTACCAAAATTTCATTGCAATCGGATGAATGGTATAGGAACCATACGAATAAAAGAAAATATAATGAAGAAGAAGAAGAAGATGATGATTTTTCTAATTCAGAAACCTTCATGGGTGTGCATACAACCACTTACCAAAATTTCATTGCAATCGGATGAATGGTATAGGAACGCATAAGGGACAGACACACAGACATACAGACAGACAGACATTCATTTGTATATATTAGTATAGCCTATACTCTTCCCGCAAGTGCAAGCAATAAGTTTACAAAGTTTTATCGCAATCGGATGAACGGTATGGCTGCGCATTAAATACGAACAAACAAACACACAAATATTAATTTTTATATATTAGATTATGTCTTGTCGAATAAGAGTAAATAAGAGAGGGCATGCTAGATATAAACTTACCAGCCTTTCTAAAATATGCAACAGAAACTTAATAATAATATTTATTTAATTATTGTTAATGGCAACGCTTTATCAAAATTTAAAATCTAATTAATGGAGGTTAACTAGTAGTTATATATGCATTCTATTGTTAAAAAGTCACAAAATCGTTTTGTTTTTTTAATTCCTTTTACGGTGATAATCAATTATTATTTTATTTAGATATTAGCAGGCCATGCGATATTGCGATGCGCGCCGATGATTTTATATAGGGAAGAAATGAAAAAAAAATCTTCAAACGTTGTAGGTAAACTATCATATAACTAGAATCAGATCAGAACATCAGATTTAATATTTTCACACAATTCGAAAACTTTAAAAACCCAAGAAAAACGAAAAATTCACATACCGCAAATACGACATCGCATAGATGAGGGTTATGCTTTGGAGCAGTCCGTTCTATAATTTATAAATAAATTCCATATCTTAATCTTACACACGATGCAAGTGTTAACATCGCCGATTGATACTGAAGAATTTATTAGAAAACTCGATAAATAACTAAATATATTTTAAATGCCACTAACTAGACAAATTCACTCGATGGTAAGCATGGCCCCCACATCCTGAAGCGGGGCTCCCAGGACAGAATCTTTAGCGGGCCCCCCTACCTATCGCTAAGGTTAAAGATAGTCTGACGTTCTACAGTGGCGTTTTGCAAATGGAGTTTAAGATCAAATAAAATTCAGTGCATTTTTAGCGATTTTTTAACAAATTGCATCGCACAACCCATAGACTAATATACTTTTAGCCCAACCATATATTTTAAAATGGTAATAACCCCAAAGTAAACTAGCGCCGCACTAGTACTACTATTAGAGCAAATTTAAGATGCGTGTTTATCTCGTTTATCTGGTCGTCCGCCACGCCGGGCCCCCGCCGAGCCCGGGCCCCTAGGCTAGAGCCCTGTCAGACCCACCCCTTGTGGGAGCCATAATGATAATAGTATTAGGTAATCAGAATATTTCCCATACATTTTCAGTTGTCTTTCAGAGAATATATTTTAGCAATGCCTCCATAAGGCCAATAAATAATTAAAAGATAAATGGTTTATGTTTGCAGTCTTGATAATAGCGTTACAACCGAAATAGTTATCGACTACATTAACACTGTAAAAAAATACACACTAAAGATTAATTAAAAATGCGATGTTTGTTCTTATACAAACAGATGGTTTACCAACTCAAATGACACATAAATATGAACTGAAGGCATAAAGCCCACCAACGCGGCGCTCGGTGCGCTCTCTACGAAGTAGGCCCCCTCCCACCCGCGCATTACCCTTCACCAATGTAATAAGGGGCTAAAGGAGCACACAATAATTATTATTATCAGCGTCTCTCATAACAAAGCAATAAAAATATTATTAAATTTCTCGGGGCTTGTAATTAATATTCACGATGACATTATTATACCAGCGAAATATCGGACACGCAATAACTAAACAAAGAGTTCACTGTTATTAAATAATGGCTTCTCGCCCGTCTATCGACGACGCTGCCAGGAGCGTGATTTTGCTAACCGCGTTCAATGAATGGACTACGTTGTATTTTCGTTAATTCGTATCGCTGAGAAGCCAAAAAACGATGACTCATGGGGCAGGCGGGCACAATGCGTCGTCAAATCCAGTGTGCACTGGCGTATTTGATTACGTTGTATTTTCGATGATTTACGCGCCACTTGTGAAATTTTGCGCTAGAGCCCCACTTGCTGCGTTAAGTGGGTTTTACGCCGAAGATTTAAAAATGTGTAAATGCATTCCTGTTCTACCGCATGAATCTTGATGACTCCAGAACGAATAAAATGATTCAGACATTATTTTTGAATGTGAGAGGAATCCACTAATTATTGTATTATGTGCCCCTCTTGGCAACCTACTGCAATAATGCCCACTTTGCAAGTCACTCTATTAGGTGCACAAATAATTCAGTTACGGCAGTGTAACTTAAGTTTTTTTTTTTATAAAGGAAGTTAACTGGTTTTAGCATATCGAAATAAACGCGTATGCAGATTAACCATAAAGATTGTGATGAACAAATCAGTTTGCGCGAGAAAATCGAGCATAAATAAAAATATTTTTTTCCTGTGGACCACTATTATTCGAGTTATCGTTGCCATTAGGGTTCACAATCCCGGACTCTCCTGGCATTGAAAATATTCAAATTCCGGAATTAGCTTTTGCGAATCAATATTTCCTTTTGTTTACAATGCGCGATTCTGTCGTTATTCCAAATTATGTATGTCCTTCTGCTTCATTGTTTCCAATATTTATAGTAATACATATAACATAGATATTATCATACTTTATGATTTTAAAAAGATATTGCCAGTTCTTGGGGTTCGTTATGCTATTGTTACTTTATTTAATTTGAAATTATATAATATTCTTATGATATTGTTTTCGATTGTCGTTCACTCATACTGGTGCCAGTTATTATATATATTACATATTTTATAACGATACTTTCCGAAGTAATTTTTATAAAACTTTTTTTACCAAAATGTTTAAATATGGTACCACGCATTGATTGTGGCGCCCATACTATACTCTACCTGCTGAGGATAATTTTTTTCATCTACTCTTTAAGTAGGAAATGGAATTAAAACAAACATAAACTTATATATAGTCAGTAGGTATATCGATTTTCAAAGAACCAGAACCGAACCCATTATGTTTTTCACTAGAATCGAATCCGGAATCAAACTATACCCGGAGTATGGTTTGATTCACATCTCAGGTAAAAACGACTTAAGAGCGTACTTCAGTGAAACGGCAAATAATTTTCAACAATAGGTGCGACGAAACTTCTCACTAGTCGCATATCGGAGATAGACGGTCGATGTGTCCGCACGTCGATTTGTTTTGTCATGGCGCCGGATGAAAATATTCTTAAATCGTGTAAAGATGATTAAAAAACTTTACGTATGTACATAAAAAAGAAAACAAGTCAATGAATATACTATTATTATTAGTAATATAACAATAAACATAACATTAAATGGACGCATGTTGGATTTATATGACAAATTATATTTCGATCGGCACGCGTCATTTGCACAATCCGCGCATCGCCTAGCCACGATCTTTTTAGACGATTCCTCAACTGAAGTATAGCCTCGATATCCGTCGACACGCTGCGTTTGACCCCGCCGCATGCCTTTCGGCCCTTCTGCCGTAGAAAGTGTATGAGCCAGCCGGTAGGGGTGCCTGCGCAGGACATAGGGGTCGAAAAAGCAATGGCCTGTGGTTGTAATGGCAGGTGTTCTTACGGAAAGAGCCCGGATTAAGATACATACACAGATAGGTACAGGGCTTCTTTACAAATATACCACGAAATAGTTTGCCAGGGAATTCAAGCCAATTCCAGAATCAATACATGGTGTCATATAATATTACATTTTTTTACAATGGATAATATTCTTCTTACAACAGCTGTCTTAGGACAAAATGACTTTCAGTCGATCTATGCTTTTTATATTGGGAGGAAATCTCAATTGTTTCCTACAATCTCGGATGATCAGATTGAACATTCGATCCGGGATTGCAGTCCCTAACTGCCATAAAAACACACACATTAAAAAATATATATTTCTGTTTAGTGAATAATTAATGGTATTAAAAATCAAACACAGCGTATAATTATACTCGTAGTTTTGGTCTGTTTTTCGTGTCACGACTTTCAATATAACCAGATGAAAATGATGTCACATAACAAATGTGGTATTTTAATGTATTTTTTGCAAACAAGAAAGCATTTTTTATTACCGTAATTTATGAACGTTTATTAATATATTATGGCGAATTAATTATAATTCATAAAAAATAATGGCCGTTTTCAATAAAAATGCACTATCATTAAAATATACACGTAGACAGAGAAGAGTAGATGAACAAAGAATACAAATACAATGTTCAACGAAATTATTTATAAGCTGTGTGCATTATTTTATAGTGTTGGCCAGAGTTTCCCAATTAAACTTAGTCATTGCACCTTTCTAGTTTTTTTAGTACATAACGAAACTCTTAATTTTTAGCGTAGCAAAAAGAATATGCGCCGTGGTCAAAAAATCTTGTTTTTAAGTAAAATTCCATTCATTGAAAGATACATTGTTCAACGGGGAAATGTTGTTATCTTTCATGTCTCGTAAACAAATACGGGTGCCTTTTATACGTGCCTGTCAGAGGAAAAAGGATTTTCAATACCAACAAAACTTGACTGATTCATCTTGTACACGTGTATTTTGAATCCAGTCATTGACATTTTCATTCAAGGATGGCAAAAAATGATTACAAATCCAGTATAAAATGCGAAGATGATCTTCGATAACAAAACTTAAGTATTGGAAAAGAGTTAAAAATATTTTGCTACACAGCAATTGCAACCTATGTTGTGAATATGTTGTGTGTCAAAATACAATACTAAAATACAATACTATGTGGCAAAATACAATTTTGTACAACCAGTTATGGTGGAAACACTGATAACCTTCACATAACATTTTCAATATACGTCGCTTTTAATCAATATGATTAGCTCCGAAGGAAACTGAATATCGGTGCACTTTTTTATTACATTTTTGTCATTATCACAACGCCAATCGTCTCTGGAAAACAATTTGGGAAACTCTGGTGTAGGTATTTACAATTTATTCATACAAGTCTGACCTAAAAAAAATCAGTGGTGGCGCACAAAATACATATCAATATAATAATTATTCTGCTCATTTAACGCAGTGCTTTTGCATTTTTGATAGCATTCCATACCGATAAACGTGTGCGCTCGGCCTGTGCCATAATACGAGGGTGGGTCAATAATTCCTTAGAAAAAAGCATTAAAACAGTTTTTATTTTTGTATTTTTTTTTTATTTCTCAACATAATCTCCTTGGAGCTCAATACACTTGGTTAGACGTTTCTCAATTTTTTTTAAACCGACAGAAAAATAAGTTTTCGGAAGGTCCTCAAAATAAGCATTTGTCCGATCGATGACTTCTTCATTTGAAAAAAAACGTTGTCCACTTAGCCATTTTTTTAAGTTTGGGAAAAGGAAAAAGTCACTGGGGGCTAAATCTGGCGAATACGGTGGGTGGTCGACCAATTCGAACTTCAATTCTTCAATTTTAGCCATTGATCGTAAACATGTGTGAACACGGGCATTGTCCTGATGAAAGAGGATTTTTTTCCTGTTTAAATGAGGCCGTTTTTCTTCAATTTCGTTTTTTAGCTGGTCCAATAAAGATGCATAATAATCCCCTGTTATTATTTTTCCTTTTTCCAAATAGTCAACGAAAATAATTCCACGTGCATCCCAAAATACAGTAGCCATAACCTTACCAGCTGATTTTACGGTTTTCGCCTTCTTTGGACATGGTTCGCCTTTCGCAATCCACTGCTTTGACTGTTCTTTCATCTCGGGAGTATAGTGGTGTATCCATGTTTCATCTACAGTCACAAAGCGACGAAAAAATTCATCCGGATTGCGTTGCATGAGCGACAACAGGGCTTTAGAGGCCACCACCCTATTGCGTTTATTGTCGACTGTGAGCAAACGCGGCACCCATCTTGCAGAAACTTTTTTCATGCCCAATTTGTCATGTAAAATAGAAATGACGCTACCTTTTGAGATCCCTGTAACCTCAATTATCTCACTCAACTTTAATCTTCGGTCACTTAACACCATATCGTGGATTTTATTGATCATTTCTGGTGTAGTCACCTCTACAGGACGTCCTGAGCGTGGTTCATCCTTTGTTGATGTACGACCACGTTTAAATTCATTTAACCAGTTATAAATAGTTGCAAGTGAAGGAGCAGATATGCCGTGAACTAAATCCAACTCATTTTTTATTTCCTTTGCTGTTAACTCTTTTATATTAAAATGTTTAATAACAGCTCTAAACTCAATTTTCTCCATTTTTGTAAACAAGCAAATTTTTTTTTAAATGTACGAAAATAAAAAACAACAACCCGACCAATCTGATTGAAACTTCGCAGCATACTGAATCGGTAGTGCCGCTGCATGAAAACAAACCGCTTACAGTACTAGTCGCGCCACCTGTCGGCTTTTCTAAGGACTTATTGACCCACCCTCGTACGTTTGTTCTTTGGTGAGCCTGGCGTCATCGGGGGGAATGGGACGATTTGGCACCGCGAACTGGACTCCGGCGATTGGCCTCCAGTAATTGGCCGCCGGTACAATCGGACGCCGACCCAATTCGACGCCGACCCAATTGGCCTCCGGGAGAATTGGACGCCGCACAGTTGAATTAAATGCGCAAAGGAATAGACGTACGTTACGATTTGTTGAAGTTAATAAGCAAGTCAGTTTAATATGCGTCTATCTTCTCAGTAGTTGTACCTTATAAATTTCGCGCTTGACACATTTTTAATATAGATTGAGAATAATTATTATGCCTTATGATGTTTATTAAAAGAAAATAATTCTTCCCTCGCTAAAACTTAAAGATGTGCATAATCAATTAATTTATTGTCTATATATGGGTACTTATTTATATTTACAACAAATATTAAAAATAATGTAAGATGTTAGAATGAAAATAACATTATATTACAGCGTTTTATCGACTTAATATTATAATAAAGCTTAAATATGTATATTACTATGCATAAATGCGTATTTTAAGATAGTATGAAATTACAAACAAAATATTAAGTAAGTTATCTGCTAAGTATAAATGTTTCAGTAGTTTGATTGATAAACTACTTAGGTGCTGGGTGCCGGACGAAATCCCGTAATGTTTTGTTATATCATACTATCTTAAAATACGCCGGTGTCCGATTGTACCGGCGGCCAATTACCGGAGGCCAATCGCCGGAGGCCAGTTCGCGGTGCCAAATCGTCCTAGACCCGTCATCGGGTCGTCAGCTGAATGCAGAACTATTCTAACTCACATTTGAAATGTTTTAGAAGGGAGTGATTTGAAACAACCTACTTAAATTATTTATCATCTATTGGTGAAAATAATGCTGCAGAAATGTGTCTACATAAACAATAAATAACTTAAATACGATGTTTCAAAAAACACTTCTGTAAAATATTTTTTGGTGATTCCGTTGGCTACGTAACCTCCATAAGTAGCTCAATAGACAAGGAGTTGGGGATCTAATACCACTGGCCCAGGATAGGGAGTGTGCTGTAATTTGGTCGCCAATCTTCGATAGAAGATGGCACCAAAAGAAGAAGAAGAAGAAATTACAGACATTTTAGACAATCATTTTTCATCTGAAACGAATCAGCATTGATATTATTGCTTCAGTCGTTCTCTTATACCGTCACTCCAACTGATCTATTGATCATCCTTGCCTCCTGGTTGCTTGGATCTTTTTTAATAATGTGGTCGAATAATTAAAGAGCGTAGAAGGTCTGTTGCAGGTAGATGAAATACGTTATTTGATGCCAAACCCTTCCAATATAGAGACGATCGTCCGCATGGTAGTTCATGGAATGCGAGTGCCCGGCTCCACATCTCGAACAAGGAGTTTCCGTTTCAATACTGTGTATAAATATTGAACATAATACCACCGTTTTAATGAGTTTTAGAGGTTTTTGTGATGCTGAAATTATTCTTCAATGAATTTATTAAAAATAACATGACCTATTATTTTACGTCGTTTTTCACTGAAAACTTTTTTCAATGAATAAGTCGTAATATTTAAGAATGTCGGATTCGTTATTAAATATATTTACATAATTTAGAACACACCTCAGAATACTCATATTAGAAAAATACACGCACACAATACATAAGGCACGGTCTAAAACGATCGTGACTACGCGACCCGAAGATTGTGCAAATGACGCGTGCAGAACAAAACTTAATTTGTCATAAAAAGTCAACATGCGTCCATTTAATGTTATGTTTATTGGTCTATTACTAATAATAATAATATATTCATTGACATGTTTTCTTTTTCAAGTAAATGGGTAGCGTTTTTAGTCATCTTTACACGATTTAAGAATTAATTCCCCCGACGCCATCACAAAACAAATTGACGTGTTCACAGCTCGACTTTCGCTCTCCGATTGCCAGTCAGTCCGAAATTTCGTCGCACCTATAGTTGAAAATTATTTGCCGTTTCACTGAAGTACCGTGTTAATTGGTAAAGCATGTTGACCAAAATCCGATGGATGCAGGTCCATGTCGAGGTACCATTACTTTTCTAATAGATAGGTATATTTCTGAGAAGCTCCAAATTAATTTCGTACATAGGTATATATTTATTCTTTTTAAAACCATAATAGGGCATGAGGCCCAATGATAGTATTTGAGTGACACAGCAGTGTAATAGGAGAAAAGCGAAACGATCACATAAACACACAGGCTTTAGGAAAACCGCATAAATATATTGTGACATCACCAAGGATTGAACCCGGAACTTCCGCGACCCACTGGATCACAGAGGTAAACCTACTAAACTATCTAAAACGACCTATTGATTTAAATTTAAATTTAACAAGAGTAGATAACAAGATAACTATCACTTTAATCGTATTGAATGAGTATTTTTTCTCGTGGGTAGGTAGGTATGTGACGTTATTCTTCGATTTTCTGACTTACATATACAATATATTCAATTTATTTATTTTTTAACATATTGTGGACATTACAAATTACAAAGAAAGTTTAAGACGTTCACAACATGACATAAAACATTATTATAACGAAGAAAGAAAAGAAAACTAATAAAAAGGGATAACAATGAAAATATGAAAAGACAACATTTAATATAAACTTAACATACAAAAGCAGTGAAAATATAATTTTACATATATAAAAGTTCAAAGAACTACCTACACCGAGTTTGCTAAGGAGACCCTATTTTAAGAATTTATAAAATAGCGTCCACCTGAACTCACCCCACGTGAGTGGAATATATCAACACCCGAAGCAATTTGGTTGAACATAGTTACCCCCCCTCAATTGGCATTACCAGTGGGCTGGTTCTGCACCTTCAGAGAATAAACAACTGATGCCCCTATTTCTAAGATAGTTATCAGGGACATCATCTCATATATACCTCGTATAAGTCGAAAAAAAATTATTATTATAACTATAGTGCTTTTAAAAGTGTTATTAATATAAAACAAGTTGAAAGCATAACCGTTAAGTATGATATCTTTTGGTAAAAAATTGAAGTAAGTATATAAAATAATCACAAAATAAGATTTACAATTCATAAAAAAGGTGGTGGTATAAATGATACAACACACTCACGCGAGGATAACCATATCTGAATATTGGTTGAATGAACACAATTGGAATTAATAACCTTTGCATATAATGCGATAGTAGAGCGATAGTTATTTATTTGATTATTCATGATTTATGAAAATTAGCAATAATTGCAAGATTTACAGGATATATAAAACCCGATCTAAGTATGTAGGTACCAGAATACCTAAAGTAGCTCAGAGGTTAGCAGCTATGGTTCCCGATCCGTGGGTAACAGGTCAAAATCAAATGTCGTTTTGTCCATCAGTAATTTATTATTGCGACCCACGCTAGTAGCTATGGAATGAAGATGACTCCAAAACCCGTCAAGGCGGGAAGAGCTAAAAATGTTATACAAGAACTTGTAAATCGCGAACGTGGTAGGTACCCAGGGATAGATTTATCGGATATGCGCGCAGGAGAAGGGCCCCGCGCTGGTAAGGGAGACTACAAATTCAATAGTTTCCATCGAACGATTCGTTCAATCGTTCGACTATATCTAGGTCTACGATGTAAACATCAATTTAATTAATTGAAATAACTAAAAAAAAACCTTAAAATCTAATAATATAAAAAGGAAATTAATTACCAGCTTCGCTCTTAAACGGAGCATTTAGGCAACCACAGAGTAGAGATTATATTAACAGTTTTTTCACGAGGAATATTGTTAACCATTCGTCCGAACTAATTGAATCATTTCACTGTTTTTGTCCAACCACGGTATCAAACCAGCAACTCACAGCTTCACGGAAACCGTGGGTGCAATAGAACGGTCTATATTTTATAAATCGTTTATTTGTTTCTAAGGAGCTCCAATTGTATGGGAATAACCATACATTAGCAATAATAATTTTGATTATACGTTATAGGTAGGGATATAGGTATATTGACGAGGTGATATCGACTATCGACAGTCGACACTCTTTGATGGGCGGTCGCTCTTTATGCGTGCACTTTACGCTCGAGCGTTATTTGCATTTTAAGCGGACTATTTGCATACCATCATCTTACAAATTGCTGCTTACAAATGCATCAAAATTCAAAATAAATTCTTTCCTGTTCAACGTTTTCCGATTATAAATGGCCAATTGTGATAAAACTGCATTTCCTGCATTAACGACCAAATACCATCGAGTAGGAAACATCGATCAGTGACCAGATCACAACCCGGCTTTAAATTGATAAAATTTGATCGGTATAAAATTAAATATAATATTTAAATTCATACTTATGCGTATAATTCTTTCTTTTTTCTTTCTTTCGACCATGTCCGAATCTAATAGGATCTTATGGGCCTCCACAGAGTGAAAGTTTCTACTAACAAATTTTGTTTTTACGAGAAATTGATGTCAGCCACTTGCTCAACCTATTAGGTCCATACTCTGACTCATACACAAATTAAAAAAACAATATGACGTGTAGGTACTAGGGATTCCAATCCCGGGATCCCGAATCCCGAGATCCCGGGATCCCGAGCTATTTTCGATACCTATGAATCCCGGGATTGATAAACATAATCCCGGGATTTCGGGATTTTTTTTTTATCAATTTTTATGGAACATAAAATAAAAGCAAAAATATAACAGAAAAAATACTTATAATAAAAAAATAACTACATTAGAAATAAACTGAGTTTGAATGAAGTTTGATTTATACCCATGTGTAAGTTGCCGATTTATTTTATTTTTTCACATAAATTATTAAAAATGAGAAAGGTTGAAAAAAACAATGCTTCGCACTTTTAACAAAGTAATTCCACCATGATCTCATAGGTTTTACGGCAGTTTCATATTTGGCTGACTAATTAGATGTATGAAGCGGAAAAGCCATAAGTACGCCATGATTAGTTGCTTTACTATTTTAAATCTCGCTAATCCATTCATTAAGTCTTTACTATCAGAAACAGCAATCTCATATTAAATTCACATTATTATTTATATTACAATATTATTTACTCCATTAAACTTATGTATTTCCAAGATCGAACGTAGATATACAATATTAATAATAAATGTCTTAAATAGTATAAATTATACTAGATTTATTTTTGACCGATTTTATCAATGTTATATGTGAATATAAAATTTTTATTTTAACAATGGAAAAAAATGCCAATCCCGGGATTGCCAAATTGTAATCCCGAAATCCCGGGATCAGAATTTTGGCTCGGGATTGGATTCCCTAGTAGGTACCTACTTGCCAGACCCAGGATTCGAACCTGGAACCCACGACGCTATAGGCCAACGCTTAAGCTTAATTTATGCGTAGAGTTGCCATTTCATAACTTTGCACTCCAGCTCTAGGATGAAAATGACGTAGGATATTCTAAAAATATTTGTTTTACATATTGTCTATTTATTTTCTTATTACTACATTAATGCAAGTGAATATATTATTTTTGATCTAATTTTATGGGAGGTAACCAGGCAAAGAGGCGTATCAGTGTAATAAAAAGTGCAAAGTTATAAAGCGTGTACTCTAATATACGCACAATGGATATGTCCGCATATTGTTTGATTGATGTTGATTCCCACTTTAAACAGTGACGTTCCCTAGACAAAATGCCGCCCCTAGGCAGTGCCAAAATGCCGCCACATTTTTTTATCTTACAGTACTTTTTATCATCCTTTCATGACTCCAATATCTAATAAATGTGTTTTATGGATACATCACTAACAATACCACTAAATCTAATTTAAAAGCCATTTCAACTTTCAAAACGAGTAACTAGCAAACAAATTCGGATACATTTTAAATTAATATAAGTATGTACCTACCTACAATTCAAATATTATTTGCAAATCTACACGTGTCATTGCTGTTCACTAAGGACTTGACGTCCAAGGACAACGGAAGTAAACAAGACATCGCGAACCCGACCAAAAAAACCATTTCCTTTCAAACCTTAATCCTTTTAAAACTTTTATATTGATAATTAATACATTTTGTTTCCAACCAGTGAACTGAATATTTGAATGGAAATACATTTCTGTTATTACTAAGTTTAGGTAGCTATTTCTATGTATAAATAATGATTCTCCTCGATTTGCCGCCGTTCGGGTAACTGCCGCCCCAAGCGACGCTCAATCTGCCTACTCCCACGGGACGTCACTGACTTTAAACCTACGGACATGGGGGATTCAATGTCTGGAGGCTCCACCATCGAGTCTACAACTAGATAGAAGTTCGTCGCCCCTGACGTGGACTATTAATGACGCAAAAAACCTATCCAAACTCGTCGGTCTTCCGAAGTATGTCCCTAACTCCTGGATTCCCGCCCAGAAAGTCTTTTATGATTTAAGCCAGCATAGTTAGTGACATTGCCCATTTGTGAAAGGAAGCAGGTCACTTTCTCTTGGCGTAAATTACTTACGTTTGGCCATAAAATCAATTTGACATTCTGCAGAAATATTAAGAAGACGGCTTCAAAATAATTCGATACTATGACCCACACCACCGCCATTTTTAGATTAATAAAGCCTGAGAATAACTTTTTGCGCAAGCAACGAGTGGTCCACTGCCATATTATCTATTGATAACGTACAAGTACGCAGTTTGCAAGGAGAGTTTGGTATTCTATAATGACTGAAGAGTATAAATAAGTTATTAGTTATTGTCGTTTATAATCGTCTGTCACACTGACAAACGTCCTAGTGCAGTGGTTCCCAAAGTTGACTGGGCCCCGACCCATCTAACAAAAATGTCCAATCTTGGGACCCACCTCTTAGCTGTTTTAGAGAAAAGAGGGTATAAATATTGGTAATGCTCAGATTCCGTAGTGGCGAGTCGTGGAACTACTTAATGCTGTCTTATTTGTTCTAATTGAAATAAACTAGGACCTAGTGTATTATGATATTATCATACACAGAAGAAGTTTACTTACTTTGATCGTCACTTCCAATTATTAATAACACATAACCACTAAATCAGATGAACTCCAAGGTCTCCAAGATACGTTGAAATAATCTGAAACTAAGAATACTCCGACAAGTGAACACAACAGACGCGTCAGTATGAGCACTCTATAGACAATGACAGGTCATCCATAGACAACGGGAGGGTCGAAAAGTAGGACCAGTCGTGAAATGTATCGGCTTCCTTCTCCAGTGGGCAATGCCCACACACATTGTTTGATAATGAGAAACATATATTGACATATATTGAGACGGCATGCGACATCGTATATTAATAGTGTACTGTGAACAATTTTGCAATAGTTTTACAGTATACACTAGTTCTGTTATGTAATACCTACTTCATCAATATTCATCCTGAAACATACCATCCCTTATAACAAAAATCGGTGTGTGTGTGTACTTATGTACGCGCGTTATAAGTTATACTTCTTTGGCGTAACAAAACAAAAACAAAACTTGTGATAACATAGATTCTTCGACTAGCTCTTAATTTAACTTGTTAAATTACATACTCAAGAAAAATGGCCGCTTATTGGAACGCCGTTGGTTTATTTCTATACACTTTAACTTATATTACTAAATTATATAATTATTTATCGTTGTTTTTATTTTTAAAGTAACACCTGCCACTATTTTGTTTACGTAAGGAATTGCAAATGGCCGACAATAATAAATTCGCTGCCTAGGCAATGGAACAATTCTAAACTATAATATTATACTGTATAATAAATTCTCTGCCTAGGCAACGGAACAATTCTTAACTATAACTATAATATAATACTGTGGCGTAATGGTAGTGCGTTCGGCTGATAACCGGACAATCGGTAGTTCGAATTCAATCGAGTGCATTTATTTTTGTGTGAAAAAATAAATTATGTGTTACATACCTATCACACGCCAAAAATACACTCTGATCTGATTTTCCAAACCCGCCTAAAGAAATATAACTTCAAAAACTTGTTATCCTTGAAACTGATTGATAAGCCTATATGTAGAGTGATTGAGTAGATGAACCAGTGGCTACGTGAAAATGGTTTTCTCAGTGCGAGGGAGCCTGGAGGCTGCGTATCACTTCCTTACCTATTATATTGTGCATGATGGACGTCGTCGAAGTTACCGCTGCTAAACTGCTTTGTGCGCATTGCTCTTGATCTTGACTCTGGGACTCTAGAGTCATGACTCGGACACAAAAAAACCAACACATGAGCGAGCAATATAGAAGCGACAAGACCGCGTCTACTAAACTTTCACCCTCCGACCCTTCGAGTAGATAGCCTCGGCGGAAGAGTATATCCGTCTATAAATATTTACCAATACGATTTTTTTGTTCTGTCAATTGTCGTGCTTCTATAATATATTTTGATCTATCTTTGGCATCCTGCCGTCACACGAGTAAATGAATGAATGTTGATTAAGTATACCATAATTTCGATGTTTAAATTTCTTATGTAAATAATACTCATCAAATACAGGAACGAAGAGATCTTCGTGAGAATGGTAGTAAAGTTGATAGACAAACATAACTAACACTGATATGATTAGGTGGGTATATCGTATGAAAACCATGTGAGCAAAATGATCTCGGTAAAATCCATTATTAAAATTCCTCTTGGATCGTCGGATTATACGGTGCGGCGCGGTACTTATTTAGGAAATTACGAGCAACGTAATAGCGAACTCCAATATCATCTAGTTATATGGAAAAGCAGAGGGAAGACGTCTGTGTGAATGCTATACTGTTTAATAATTGAAAATTGTGCTATCAAATTATCGGCGGTAATTAATAAAGACAAATACTTGAAAAAATTGTATTTAAAATGTGAGGCGACTCCGTTCCGTTAGTGTCTCAAGTGGTTTTGTTTCCCTCTCGGTGATAAATAAGAATCTTCGATTGACAATAAGTTTTTCAATTACTCTTATTATTTTGAAAACATTCGGGAGGTTATAGAGTTTACGCAAAAAGATTATATTGTGGAATAGACTGTCATGTACGATACAGTTATCATACGCGGCAGTCAAGTATTTCTTCAGCTTTCGACGATAGA
Source organism: Rhyacophila brunnea (assembly GCF_057557595.1). Taxonomy (NCBI): domain Eukaryota; kingdom Metazoa; phylum Arthropoda; class Insecta; order Trichoptera; family Rhyacophilidae; genus Rhyacophila; species Rhyacophila brunnea. The sequence goes on from NW_028233361.1 coordinate 2,776,477, forward strand.
TTTGCATCACTCTGGAGAACACGACGCCTAATCAAAATGCAAAAACCCGTTAAATACGTAAAAAATAAATCGAATAGTCTATTAAAATACAATACTGAATTAGGATATTATTCACAATATTACAGCAGGTTTATGGTGGCCGTGCGGCTTAAGCGTCGGCCTATAGCGTCGTAGGGCCCCTAATCCTCTGGTTCTGGCAAGTACACATATTGTTTTTAATTTGTGTATGAGTCAGAGTATGGACCTAATAGGTCGAGGAAGTGGCTGACATCCATTTCTCGTAAAAACAAAATCTGTTAATACAAACCTACACTTTGTGGAGGCCCATATAGTATGATATTATTAGGATCGGACATGGAGTTTCTTATGAAGATAGCTCCGGTTACTATTTCTTCTTCTTCGATGGCGCTACAGCTCAAGTCGAGCCCTGGCCTCCTCCACCGCTGTCCTCCAGCCGGAACGGTCCTCCGCACGTCCTTTCCAGTTCCCGACCTTTAACCTCCGGTTACTAATACCCTTCCAAATCCATATTCGATGGTGAAATGGGAGTTCTCTGTGAGTGTGATGAACTGCAAACAATGGAAGGCCTATTTTCGTGCAAGGCGTATCCATTAAAATGCAATTTCAACAAGATCCTACAAATTGGGGGCCAACTTCTAGATCGACACACTTTAGCCATTGATAACCCCCGACACCACGAAAAATAGAACAAATTAGGATTTAAATTCAACCATCACCAAGTATCGCCGTCAATGGTATTTACTTGTGCCAAGATTTGTCATTAAACGACCTTATTAAATGATATTACGGCTATTATACAGATGAAAAATTAAATCACATTTTCAATTTCCTAAATCAACTGTGGATACTCAGGTACATCAGTGCTCTTCCGACTATGTCCTATTTTCTGCAAAAACTATCGAACCTCACGCTAATGTGATACGTTTATTATCTCGAATCCCAGAATTATGAATTCGTGGATTTTGAAACCTAGTAGTAATACATTATTTTGTAATTTCTTATGTGAAGCGTTCACGTGCTTGTTATTTATGAAATGTAAATCTTTACAAGACGAGCTAAAAAGGAACACCTTAACTCTAAAGAATAAGGAAATGAACTTATACAGAAGTTCATAATAAATTCAATTATTATGCAATATCATATCTTGATGCTCATTCACATGACGTTTTAGCAATAAAGCACCATCTACAATCATCATAAACTAGTCAACAATTATTAATCAGTAATAATGTACATTCAATAGTTCATCAAAACTAGATATAGATTGTAAGGAACACACATGTTTTGTATTATTACTTTTTTATTCAATATAATAATATCACGAGTGACAATAATGACAGATTCGTAATATTAAAAATATATCATTTTGAGAAAACTCAAAAACATATTATTATTTAATTGACCGAGTGGAATAATAACTCACATTTTCACCGTCAGAGTGCTGACTTTTTCTGAACGTATCTATTTTTTAAAGAGCGCGAAGTCTCGAAAAAAATCACAATGTGTACCCATGTATTTTTCATATATGTAGCACTTTATGATTACTGATTACTTTACTACATCACTATATGACAGCTGTCAACCGTAAACGTTCTATGTTTAACAATACAAAATGAACGATCAATACAAATCCTTCTCTTCATATTTGACCAGCCCTTATGAAGTATTCAGATTTTATTTTCCTCTCGGCTCGGCAGAAACGATGACGACATCAATGAAACAAACGCCTATTTCGAAGGATTGGAGGATTCGTATTATTTGGAAGGGATCACACAATTGGAAAAACGCTGGACTAAGTGTATCGAGCTAAAAGGGGACAATGTTGATAAATAAAATGGTTTTTTGCTGAAAAAAATATTACTTCTTTCATTTTTCCCAGACTTGTCATACTGCTCTCGTATGTCCCCGCACATCCCGCAATCGACGCGTCGGACATGTCTGATAATATTATATGAAACCTATTAGCAGATAGCCCACGGTGGCCGCGCGGCTTATGCGTTGGACTATTACGCCGTGGGTCCCAGGTTCGAATCCTGGGTCTGGCAAGTACACATATTGTTTTTCAATTTGTGTGTGAGTCAGGGTATGGACCTAATAGGTTGAGCAAGTGGCTGACATCCAATTCTTGTAAAAAACAAAATCTGTTAATACAAACCTCTACTCTGTGGAGGCCCATATGATCCTTTTAGGATCGGACAAGGTCGAAAAAAAAATTAGCAGATGGTAAAGATACCTACCCACTGTTTTAAAGGCTAACCGGAGACCGTACCGTACCGTCAAAAAGGGAAACTATGTATTTAATTGAATTCAATACGTAACTATCATTAACAAGCAATATAGCATTAAACATGGTTAAAATTAGAAATTGTGACTTCGTGCCTTTTTCGTTACTCAAGATTCGATAATTCACCAATAATTCAAGAACATTTTTTTCGAAATATTTTCCTTTTGATACATAATAATTTGGTACAAAATAATGTTTTCCGTTATAACCTAAAAACTAATAGACTAATAATGGGAGAACTTAAAACTGATTATAATATTTGATGCTTTATATCAGTGCTCCGCAACCTTTTCCCACCCACGGCACACCAAAGGTCTTCCCGGAATTCCGCGGCACACCACACGTAAAACAATTTATACACCAAAACATGGACCCCATATCCCGAAGGGGGACCCCAGGCCAAGATTTTTGGCGGGCCCCCCTACTTATAGCTAAGGTTGAAGACAGCGTGGTACTCTAAAATAGCATTTTTAAAATAGTGTTCGAGGTAAAATTAATGGTATTGATTTTATGTTTAGCAATTTTTCGTATGGTTATATTATATTAATATAATTATGGTTAGTTGTCGGGTTAGGAATAATTATTTGTCGAGTATTGACACAATAATAATAAATTGTATCTTACAATAAGACGTTTTAAAATATTAATATTAGCTTAGTAAAATAGCGCCGCAGGCGACTTTTTTTGACTCGAAAATGGGAACTGAACTGCGATAGTTTTATCAGAAATCCGAGGATATTTTTTATTAATCGAAATCCAGAAAATAACCAATGGAACATCGGCGAAGTTCAGTTTTAGCGTCCCGTCATTTACCAATTCAACAAATTCCTCTCAAATTTATAGGAAAAGCGCTTCTATAGAATTTTTGGCATTGGTTGCAAAAGGGTTTCGTATCCAGTCGCATTGATTGTATGAAAGTACTAATGAAATTTCTTTTGCAGCAAAGTTAAATGTTTTTGAGACGGATCCGAAATTGATTGCTTGTTTCCAATGGTGGTCTGGTAGTTCCTTTGGAACATTTGTCGATATCCTTATCTTTACTCCTTCTGTCAAAGTTCGAGTTTATTTTTAAATTCTGCTAATTTATCAGAGCACGTCAATATATTTTCATTCTGATCTTGCATTGTTTTATTTAAGTTAATGCAGGTGCTCAAATATATTACCAGCCATGTACGCAAATTTGGTTATTGCACCGCGGCACACCTAGCATCGTCTCACGGCACACCAGTGTGCCACGGCATACCGGTTGCGGAGCACTGCTTTATATTATAGAATATGGGCCTTAAGCCCTAAAGTGCAAGATGTTCACTGTTTTAATGTTAAAACGCGATTAATCTGCTACCACCTCTCATCACATTACAACGATACAATTTTATTTACGCCTTTGTTTTAAAGAAAATTCCATACATACATACATTAATAAATACATTAAATGTTATCATCTCCACTTCGTCGCTCTTAGAATGGAAGCGAGTATAAGTGGCCTCTACTAATTGATTCATCAAAGTGGCACATCATTGCCTGGCAAAGTACGACAGGTACAACAAGTACCCAACCCATCCCACCTAACCTATACCCGACTTCGTTTCAAATTAACTAATCGGTACCGACGAGAGCAAATTACTATGAGAACTTACTAACGTGGGATGCATTTACTATAGCAAGATCTAATTGCAAATTGCAACTCATAATGAGAGCTCTAGATGTAAGTAGGTACGTATCTCTCGCAATCGTTTAAGATCTAGAAGCCACGACTGAGCACATCCATCGTCAGCACCGAATTTTTCTGTTCATTGATCATCATGCTCTGCACATTGTTTTTAACCGCCGTTACAGACAAAATAAAAAAAATATCTAGAAACCACCATTTTCAGTCACATTTATGAAAATTATCAAATTCAAATTTATTCATTTAAATATAGTGAACTTCGCAAATTACAAATTCAAGACGTTCACGTTAACACGAAAGATATAGAAGCCGTATTCGAAAAATAGTATAAAGAATACAGAGTAAATAATATTTAAAAAAAAAAAACTATAAAGTGCGTGGAATTGCGCCGAATCTATGACCTATTTATTATACTTCCTATACTCGTCCTCACGTAGGTGTAATACATCAACATCCGAAGCGATTTGATTGAACAGCGTTATTGCCCGCCCAATTGGGATCACCAATAACAGGTTAGTTCTGGATCGTGGTAGAACCATAACAACTGATGCTTCCGATTTCTAATATAATTATCAGGGACACACACGTCAACACAAGCAAGAATATGTAGCTCTCATGTACACCACGTATTAATATATATATATATATATATAGTATGTCATCATCATCATCGTCATCAGTCGGGGTCGATCCACTGGTAGATGAAGGCCTCCACAGGCTCTCTTCACTTTTCTCAGTCCCTAGTTCTTTGCTACCACGTACATACTCCGAACTTTATGAGCTCGTCGTATGGACTGGACAGAAGAACCCGTATTCAAGAAGAAACAAGAAGGTACCTACGACGCCCTCTCCTCCCCTCTTTATGAGAGCGTACGAAAACAAACTATTTGGCAGTAAAAAACGATAGATTTTGTGAAAATAAAATTTCAATAAGTAAGTACATCAGTAATACTTATACTAGTATGGTCAGAAATTGTATGTGCAAAAAACGATGAACTAAATAATATCTAACTCATTTTCAGCACATTTAAAGCTGTTAGAGTCAACGAAAATCGCTAAGTTGGCAACGCTGGTGCCAGGGAGGATGAGGTGACAATACTTAGGTACATCATCAACGTCATCTCTTATAAAAATATATTGATTATGTTACATTTAGGTTATTAACATAACATAAAGTAGTAAGGACAACGTGTTGATTTTCAAGCAAATTCGGTATAATATTCTAGTGCCAAATTATGTATGTTCCATAATCACAAACATGCATGGGGCCACATGAAATCAGACCGAGGATCATGGTTTGTTAAGGGTTTATCGTTAATACTTTATATGACTCTAAATTGTGATGAGTAATGGCCTTAAACCACCCCCGCCATATATTATACTCCTGAAGATAGTGACAGGATATATTATTTTCTATTAAAACATCGCAAAATCGTACAGTAAAAGAGGTAATAATTTATGAAACTTCTACGACTGCGGCGTATCTCGTAGGTACGGTCTTTAATAGTCGAATAAATAGATATCCTTCGACGTTAATGCCAGATTAAAGGTTTATACAACTTTAGCGCTCGTAAAATTATAATCCAAAAAGTTATTGAGTAAGTACACTTTGCATTCAATGAGAAAATTCAAAAGAGGTATTCCAATATTTATAGATATCTTCATAATAATATGCCTGCATAACGATGCTGTACAGAATAATAATGTGCCAACGCAATTTTTATATCCGGAATAAGAGTACGCCCTCAAAATACACAATACGCTATGGTAGTAAGATTATACCTACTACCTGTTCGGTAGTGCTCTCTATGCTGTCTCATGTGGACTTGCCATTTATATTGAACGGTCAAGCTATGGTGAGAAAAGACCTTCTCGCTCGCCGTAAAATGCCGCAAACTTGATGATATAATTGCTTTCCATAATCTGGAAACGTTACACGTAGTTAATTACATAATTTTAATTATGACTATGCTTTTTGAAGAATTATGATAATAACAAAAATGTCATCGGCACTATAATATGATGTCTCTAGTCTTGACTTTAGTCTTTCTTCAAGCTGCAATTTGCTTATTACCTAGATTTTTTACCTAAGGTTGTTGTTAGTTAGGTGGTCAATTAAATAAGTTCATGAGATAACGTTCATAAATGGTTTCTAAAATCGCTCGTACTGAGAAGACTGCCCAAAAGATGAATCCGCATGACGTCATCCATGGATCAGTGGCGAAGGGTGGAGGTAGGCTGTTAAGATTCGCTATAAATAGTGCACACTAAACTTTTTTAGTCATATGTATTTGTTTTTATTGAACTAAGACTACAATTTACAGATGGTGTTAGTTAGTTTTTAAAAATCAATTAAACCATGCCTAAACGAAACCATAATAGTTTTGGTCTAATTTGGGGAATACGACAAAATTGTGGGTACTTTTTCATTCATAGTTATTTGTTTTCGTTGGATTAAATATACATATTACACATATTGTTGGTTAATTTTTTTAATTCATTAAGCCCTGACTTAACCAAACTATAATAAACAAAAAATATTATTCTATTTATAAAATATTCAAAGTTATGTATGATTTAATTGTATAATTTTAGATATTTTATAGATACACATGTATTTTTTGGACTATTATCTATTATGGCTTGGTTTCTCAGGGTTTAATTGAATTTTAAAAACTAACCAACACTATCTGTAAATTGTAGTCTTATTTCAATGAAAACAAATATGTATGTCTGAAAAAGTTTAATGTGCACTATTTATGGCGGATCTTAACAGCCTACCTCCACCCTTCGCCACTGATGGATACCGAATGTGCAAGACATGGCTTAAATCTAGAAGAAGCTTTACGAAAACAACCATACCTCCGATCATCTTACCCGAAGAGACCAGATTGTCCGAATGGAAAACGAATCTAGTCTCGGAGAGTTTCAAAAAATATGTTACGCTAGCATAACATCTTCATCCAGCGTCAGTCTCTAGTACCGAGCTTGGAAACCCATAAATATACTGCCAACCATTGTGGGCGTGCTCGAGACCAGTGACGTCCCTATGGACAGTGCCGCCCTTAGGCAAACTATGAATACCTACCATCCCCTTTCATTTTAAATCTCAAATTATATCCAAATTTGTTGGGACCTATTTTATTAATCTTCATTTACCACGAAATCAGAGGATTCTTTAGATACGTGGAGGTCTGAAGCGCTGACAAATTTGAAAGCTCCCTTGTGTTTTTTTTCCTGAGTTATAAACCGCCATTCGGTATTACCATACAAACATTGGAATAACAGAATAGGTTACCAGGATTTTTAATGCTTCCATTATTTTTTAAACTAAGAAGTCAGCACTTTCTAAAGAATCGATCGCGTCATCTGCTCCATGGAAAACAGCCACCGCTCTCAAAAGTTTGAATATTTTGTATTCTTTCCTTCATTTGCCGCCCTTCAAGTATGCAAGTGCGTGGAACCCCTTCTTTACCTAATAATATTAAATTTCAACGAGATCCCACAAACTAAAAAAAACTGGTATTGCCTTTGTTAACTTCTAGGTCCGACACCATGAAGCCATTGGATACCATATTTATATCATATACCTATAATATATATATAAATAATAAAAATAGCTTATAACTTTCAACAATATCTATTTCACAAATATAAAAAATAAAAGACAAAATTACCCCCGAGAGAGAGTTAACGTAATGATAGAAACTCATACGCTGAAGAAATTGAATGAATGTAGATTTTACATGTATAGGTATCACTAAACTTTATATTTAGGACGTTTTGGATGGGAATCAGAAAATGGAGACCATAAGGCATAAGCAAACGCAAATTCCATCTATAGAGAGTACGCGATGGAGTCGTCAGCATTCCGCGGAAAGCAAAACATTTCGCGTGCCCAAAAGATGGCGCTGCCAGATAAAGCCGCGGGATGCGTCACGAGATTCTCATTCGCGAAACAGTAAAGCCAGTGGCACTCGAGCGGGGGTCAAGAAACTTCAACCCTTAACAAGGGCATAGCACTCTAACTATGCGTACCAACACTAAATAATTATTACAGTGGTTTGTTAAATACACACCTGCACATGGTTAGTAACGGGTTTTTAGGGAATGCTATGCATATGCGTAGAAGAAACGTCTGAAAATACATAGTGGGTAGGTATACGATTACAAAACCATACTACCTTATCTATCGAGACATTTAACGACTGTTACATTATGTTATACAATACAAAACATTATATAAAAAATAAAATATAAAGGCAGGTCCGGCCCGGTGTTAGGACGATTGACGAAGCGACTTCGGTCGTCGCAAAAAAATAATAAACAAGGTTTTTTAACAAACATTCAAATTTATTTCATCAGCATCGTGGAAAATGCAATACAAAAGCAGTACCTAGGTACATCACTGTTGAGTCAAACAAATACAAGCTACCATAATCTAATTTACTATTTTGCAATTTTTACTGTTTCTCCTGCTACTGTTGTGAGTTTAAATTTTGAATAGTTTGTATTATAATAACAGATAAATAGATAAGAAAAATATCATCTTGAATAAATTAGTATTTTTTATAGATATTTCAAAATATCCTGTAAATCGCTTAGGTATTTGTTGATGAATATTAAAAAATAGGTTTTCAAGTAAACTATTCTCACTGGTAGTAACTTGTGATGGGAGAGAGGGGGGGGGGGGTTCACTAGCCGTTATGGAGTGGAAAATAATAATCGAGACCTATACATCGCGCAACATTACAATCGGGTCTCGCACTTGCTAGGATAGACCTGCATAATATATTAATAAAATATACCTACCTACTTATTTCACATAATTTTGGTGGTAAAAGAAATGCGGTAGTGGAGGTGTCGCACACGCATCAACTCGTTTAATATTCAATTAGGTATTCTGATTAAGTACCTACTATCTACCGACAGTACCTACCCATATATGTATCTCATTTTAATGGTGCTAACTGGTAAGTCTTCGTGGCTTATCTGCTTGATTTTGATAATCACGCACAAGTATTAAACTAATTATTTCGTTGTACCTAGTCACCAAAGCATTTTGAACATATTAGATCAGGGGTTCACAAAGTGTGTCTCGCGGGCCAATTGTGTTCCGCGCGACTTTTTGGTGTGACTCGAGAGATTTATGTTAAATCTGTACTATTTTTACCACGTTTTTCTTAGCTCGTATTCTTGTTTGTTCGATGGTTGTTTATCCAGTACAAATCTTGCAATCGATTTTTAACTAACTTCCCGACTAGCTAGACATTTGAAACTTTTAGAATATATCAGAACACGATGCCAATGCATTTCTTTTAATACTTTTAGCCATCTTTAAGTAGAATTGAATTCATTTTCAGTTAATTCTGTTTTGTATGAAAAGTTATTTCGGAAGAAATCTGTAATCCAATCCACTCTTATTGGTTGCTAAGGGGGTGGTCCTAGCAACTAAATTATTAATATATACGTGCGTTACCAGTGGCGAAGGGTGACTTTTGGGAAGAGGTAAGCTGTAGAGATCAGAGAAAAATAGCACACTTGTAAGGTATACTTACAGGAAATAAGAAGATAATACTTACGATATTAGTACTGATGAATAATAATATGTGCACACTAATGACAACGCCACACTGAATCGTTGAAATTTTAATAGCTCACCGACGGTATAAAATTGAGCGATGAGTTTAAATTATGTATTTTCATAAACATTCATACACGTAACATACGCCCAAAAATATATCATTGATGGCTTTGAAAAAAGCCGTTGTTGTCATTTTGCCATTCAAAACACTTCAAGATATTTCAGTAGGTAATTAATATAAAGGCTTACTATATGATCATTTGTACTCTAAGTCAATTCGTCTGTTTTTCTGCAGAATTTTTTTTAAAACATCATCATAAAATGTTTGCCCACGTTTTAATTTAATTAATAATTCTTTTTCAATAGCTATAATTGAAAGATTCGATAATCTAGTTTGATTTTGAGTATTTCGACAATATGTGTGGACACGTTTTAGAGTAGAAAAACTCCTTTCTGCCGTCGCTGTCGTGGTCGGTAGCGTTAAAAATAATTTGACTAGTTTATAAGTCTGTGAGAAAGCTTCCACTAGACATTTTTTGTTTTTAAAATATTCGAACAACTCTCTTAAATTTGAATCTTGAAATTCTGGTAAAGAATAAATGACTTTAAGTTCGTTTTTCAATTGACTTGAATCAAAAATACCAGAATAACTGTTTTTCAGGGATTCAAATAGTTTATCTGGAAATTTTCGTTTAAACGATTTAAATAGCGTCGGTTCAAGTAATTCTAAAAAATTTAATTTTTCAAATGAAACAAATCTATCGTTCATTTGCATTAAAATGTTATCGCAAACCTCCTTAAAAATGATTTTAAAATATTGCTCATCATTTAATTCATTTCTGCGACGTTTTTTTGGTGGTTCACAGAGGTTTTTATATTTATTATATAAATTACTAAAACTATTTTGGAAGTCGGTCTCTAACCATTTTTTAAATTGGTTAATTTTTTTAATGGAATAAGAAATGTTTACAGTTCTACTTTGAATAATTTTAAATAAAATATCCATTCGGGCATAGATTTCGGAGAATATTCCTAAGTAAAAGTTAAATTCAAATTCTTTAAATTTACTATCATAAGCATCTGCAAAGGTTAAAGAATCTTCATCCCATTTAGAAGAATTATTCTGTATTGTCTCGAATGTCGTTATGAAATCAGATCTATTGTCATGTATTACATTAAGTATACGAGAGTGGTAGTGCCACCTGGTCGATGCAACACTTGGAAGACGGCGATCCATTATTTCATTGAGCAATGCACTTCTCTTTGTAGATGTATTAAAAAAACTCACTAATTTATTAATGTGTCCAAAAAATTTTTTACATTCCGCAACATTTTCAACGGATCTAGATAAAACTAAATTTAAAATATGAGCATGGCACGGTACAAATATGGCCATAGAACATTTTTCTCGAACTTTTGATTGAACTCCGTTTAATTCTGAAGACATTACTGCAGCCCCATCATAACTTTGCGCTACCAATTTTTCACTACAATTAAACTTTTCTAATATGGAGAATACATGTGAACTCAAAACAATGGCAGTTCTCTCTGAACTTACGTCTACATAACCTAAAAATCGTTCTTCTACAGAATTATTTGAAACGTATCGCAAAATGGTTGTTAACTGTTCACGGCGACTAATATCTGGTGTTTCATCTATCATTATAGAAACAAAACTAGCTTCTGCAATTTCAGCCTTAATTTCTGAAATAATTACGGATGATATTGACGAAATTAAATCATTCTGAATCTCACCTGATAATCCAGAAAAGGCGCACGAAGATTTTAATGAATTAAGATGTCCTTCAATTACAGAATCGTAAGATGATAAAAATTGAAGAGATTCTATGAAATTTCCACGATTATTTGATGATTCACTTTCATCGTGTGCTCGAAAAGATAATTCTTGTTTACCCAAAAAAAATGTTGTATCTATCAATCTACGCATTATATTAAGGTTTCTGTCAACTTTCTCATTGTGTACTCTAGCAATTGCCTTTTGTTGTTTATCAACGGCAAATTCGATTCTAGTTTTACCAAAAGATTCCAGATTTACGATTGAATGTAAATGTTTTTCTGTAGTCACATGTTTTACCACTGAATTTGTCAAATTATTTAAATCACTTATACCAGAATAATTCCACGCAGACTTATCTGTGGCAAATAGCATACATGGCCAACAATATAGTTTATTTAATTGACAACTGCCAGTCAAAAACGAATATTTGTCATATAAATTGTTGTGGAAATGTCTAACATAAGTTTTTTTTGCTGTATGCAAATTTAAATGAACGGTTGATCTTCCAGCTTTGATAATTTCTGATTTTTGGATAAACGTCAAACTTGAAAATGATATTTTTAAAATTTGATCTGTACTACAGCAATAACCAATTTCAGTTGGAAAACTAGACATTTTTACAAATAATTTGTATTTGAAGCACTGACGAATGACTTAGGGTACAAAAAAAGATAATCTATCCACATTCAGAATACAATAAATCACAGAATTGTCTCACAAAATAAAACTATACCACTATGTTTTGAACAACAATCTGACTGAATTAAAACGATATAAATTATGTTTGTCTATGACTGAACTAATCTAAATAATTATCACGAGATACAATTATTTGTTATTTTTAAAATCAATTAATAATTATATCTGATTGAACCCAATAGACATTATTTTTTTAAATCATCTTATTTATTTATTATTATTTAAAGCGGCAGGCATAGACAATAAACTTTGCAAAAAGAGTTGGAAGGCGGTCACTCGAACGCTTCCAAGACGTGATAACATTTGTAGACTTGCTCGAAGAGATGAGTCATAAAAGGTATAGAAAACAATTTTCGATTATGAAGTCAATAATCGACAATCGTCATTCAAAGAAAAACAACAGATGTCGTTACTCGCTTGTAATTTTTTGTTTGATTCTAAACTTGGCTAATTTACATAGTCTACATTCAAATTCACACAATAGATGACTCTTAATATTTTAAAATTTTATATATATTTTTTTATTGCAATTTGAAATAAATACTTGAAGATATAGTTTTCTTAGAAGGTAGGCTTTAAATAATCGCTTAGTATGGAGCCTTCGCCACTGTGCGTTACTATGGAAATCAAAATGACATTTCAGTATTCTATATTGGTTTGTTTGTTGCAAAATAGCAAAAAAATGATTTGTTGACAATTGCCTTATTAGTCCTAAATTATTCAACAGAAAATTTAAAAACGTGGTAAGTATATAAAAAGTTTTTTTTATCTTGTAATTATTTTATTCTTCATATCGAATATTAAAAATCACATTTAAAATTAAATACTCAAGGATCATTCAATGTGTGTTAGATGAATTTTCTAAGCGCTTCTTGGATTTTACGAAACATCAAATGAATTTTAACATTTTTCAAGATCCCTTTTCATGTAACCCGGACGCTGTTCCCGTAAATATGCAGTTTGAATGAATAGATTTGCAAGATAACGTGGAAGCAAAAGCATCTTATCGTGATAAGAATTTAATTGAATTCAACAAAGGACTTTCACTTTAGGTATATCCAGTGACGTCCCGTGGGGGTAGGCAGATTGAGCGTCGCTTGGGGGCGGCAGTTACTCGAAGGGCGGCAAATCGAGAAGAATTATTAGGTATATATAGAAACAGGTACCAAAACTTAGTAATAACGGAAATATCTTTCCATTAAAAAAATCAACTAACTGGTTGGAAACAAAATATACATATTAATCAATATAAAAGGTTTAACAGGACTGTAATTTTTTGTCGGGTTTGCGTTATCTAGTTTACTTCCATTTTCCTTGGACGTCACGTCCATGGTGACCAGAAATGACACGTGCAGATTTGCGAATCATATTTAAATTATAGGTAGGTAACAGGTAAATAATTATTTTGTCCAAATATTTTTGCCAATCACTCGCAAGTTTTGAAAGTTGTCAGGTGTATATTTAAATGTATTTGAAACCGTGGGCTCGCAATATTGTCTGTTGAAGTAGATATGGCATTTAAATTAGATTTAGTGGTGTATATTTCGGTAGTAATGTATCACATTTACAGCACATTTATTAGATATTGGAGTCATGAAAGGATGATAAAAAATACTGTAAGTATACAAAAATGGGGCGGCATTTTCGCGCTGCCTAGGGGCGGCATTTTGTCTAGGGACGTCACTGGGTATATCCAAATATAGTTAAACATGCTCATTAAATGGTTTCTTTATTTGGAAGCACCTATATTTGTTAAAAAAAAACATTTTCTACGAGGAGCAAAATTAACAGACAACCACATGACATCTGTTTTGCGAATGCATACCACAAAATTTGAGCCTAGATTGCAGGATTTAGTTTCAAACAAACAATTGGTGAAAAAATGCAAATATTACTTTTTTGTATAAGATAAGAGTAATAATGTGTATTTAGAAATATAAGTTTACACAATGATTTTTTTTATTTTTTGCCTTATGTTTTTTAAAAACAAGAAAATATTTCCAAAAGAAAGGGGGGCCCACCAAATATTTTTGATTTCAAAATTGTCCATTTGAAGAAAAGGTTTGTGAACCATTGTATTAGATTGATTAAGACGAAACCTAGCTTACCGGCAACACTGAGTCGAATTCCGTTTAATTGATATTATAATTTGGTTTTTACGGTGTATTGGAAACATGTGTTAATAAAAAATTATACAACATTATAGAAGATACCTACGACAATTTCAATATTAAATGTCATATTTTTCCTGAATGGTTAAACTTACAAAAAATGTAGTTATATTTATCGCTGTTCTGTTTTGTCAATGTTCTGTTTCTTCGTGTTATGTTTATTCATGGAACCATTTAATTAAATTAATAATATGTCATATTATGTCCATAATGGCATATACCTATCCATGGCCCCCATAAGGGGGGGGGGGCTAACAGGGCTCTAGCCTAGAGGCTCGGGTTTAGGGGGGGCCGGCGTGGCAGTTCGACCACATAATTGAGATAGACACACATCGTAAATCTGCTCTTATAGTAATAAAGAAGTAAATCCACAGATAGATAGATATTAATTCTACACATCTTTCAAAATTCATATTTTTTATGCACTGGATGGTCGCGATAAAAAAAAAGTTTTCACTGATTCATAATCAGATTCCGGGAGAATTTAAAACTAAAAAAAAATAAAGACAACCGGTTTTCATGAGATCTATTATGTCATAAAGCAATGATAGTTACTTAGATTATAGAAAAATAGATAGTTAGGTAAAAATGTAGGTAAGTATAGGTATTTCACAGTAAGTCCACATGATATTTCCAAAAACATTTTTAAAAGACAGTTGTATTACTATTATAATAATGAAGGAATCGTTCACCGTCAAAATTTAACTAACTAATAGTAACTTTCAAGTTAAAAAAAATTAAGGGTGTCCACAGGTGGCTTAAACTTAAAGTCAAAAACAGTAAAAATCGGATACATATTACAAAATTGTACACAGGTACTACTAGGTATATTGTTATCCTATCATATTTTTTGATCCCTATCAAATCCGAACAGTATTATATAATTTAGAATAATTAACCCTATGAATAAATATTATTGTTTGATTGTATTCTTGGTCGAGACTGTAATAAATAAGGCTAAACTTATTTTTTTAGGATAGGTAACAAAAGTCAGTAAACAATGCTCTCAAAGCGTCATTGTTCATAAAATGTCATAGAATTCGACACCAATGCCATAGAAAACCGACTGATACATTTTAATAAATTAAATAAACTCACCTCTAGGATGATATCTGATCTATTATTATGTAGTATTCACTGTTAACAAAATATATTAAACAAAATGAAATATAAACAATATTAACCTCACTTTCAATTCTGTAAAACAGGAAAGCAGCTGACAACTAAACGTCAAAAAAGCAAGCAGGTGTAAATGTGAATGTGAATATTGTGCTGCCATCTATTGGAAAGCGAGAATAATAATATGATCATGAGACTCGATGGATAAAATAACATTGACAAAATAAAACATACCAAACACAAAATTAAAATAATGCTCAATATATTATTTTTTATTGAAGTTTGTCATCAAAAAGATTAATAAATTAATAATATAGACAAAAGAATCCGAAGGTGTTGAAGATTCCAACATATTTTTGTTATTGTTATTAATTAATTGAAATTGTTATATTACAATAATACAATACCTATAGTGGGATTTTTTAAACTTTTAACTTTAATATAAAGTTCATGAAAATGTAACGTAGGTAGATATAGTTAAGTACCCACCTTACTATAGTATTATAATTCTCCTACATACTGAGTAGGTTCATTAAAAAAGGTAATATTGTTCCGATTAGGGTTCGGTTAGGTTCCAGTTCTTTAAAGAAACAGAAAAAGACCTTACCTACCTTATTAGCGAGCACACAAGGGGGGGGGGGGGGCGTTTCGGATCCAGACATACTCCCCTGAAACGGGTAAAATACAAATTATTTTCTTCTTCGTCAGGACATCATCACTGAGGATCGTGACCCGAATGATTTTAGTGTCAAAGGGCTTCCGAAGTGTCTGTGGCCACTTGAAGACCCGTGGAACTGATAAATTTAATTTGTACGAATATCCGCGGCATCCAATGTATAATTTAATATTCAGATGCGTAACGTCTAAAAGACAAGACGCAAATGATACAAATGGACACTAACGATCCTTATTAGGACTGTTAAACCATGCGCATTCGATAGCCACTTGTGGATGTGACAGCTCGCAATTACACGTAAGTGTGAACACCCTTAGTTATACCTTCTTGTCAGGTAATTATTGTTAGACTCATAGTGTGGAGTGTCTGAGTATGATCAATGTACATATAAAGTTGCGGTATTCCGCTGTTGAAGCGACGATAATCGCGGGGTAAATGTGGAAGTCCGTGGCATCTGTTATATTTTGCTAACCCCGCCCCCTCTCCCTCCTTAAAAATATTTTAAAAATATTATGGATATTTTTTTAATGAACCCCAATTCATTTTGCTTTGTGCGTGCCTGAACACATATTTATACACAATAGTAATTATTGTTATAATTACTAATATCTTATCTAGGTATATGTATTATATTTTATATTTTGCTTTCAAAGCTCACAAGCTAGATCTCTTTCTTTGATAGATCGCTCTTTCAAGATACAAGATATTGTGTAATATCAATAACTAATAATAATATTACTGCTTACGAATTACTTATACCTACCAATTTTGAAAGATGGTCATCTTAAGTAGGTACAAACCTTACTAATAAAATGAATAATATGATAATATAAAACGAACTGCTTCATAACATGTGGTGTATTAGTAGAAAATATTTTATTCCATTAGCAATATTGTATATGACGCCGATGTTACCGTCAATGAGTTAAAATTGTGACACTTCATGAAAAATCTAGCTAAATCGTCTATGATTCTGGAAAGATTGTTTTTTTTATTTTTAATAATATGCTATTTTAATCGTGATAATTATTATTGTATTTTTTGTGGAAAAATCGTAATATTATATTAAGTTTGTTTCAGATAATTAGAAATTGTTTTGCTGTTCACAAATAAATTTTAAAACCAATATCTACATAATTTTGACAAATCATAGTAGATTAGTAGATATTTAGCAGCTGTTATCTTCTCCCTTGAGAATTTTATTATCTTCAAGTTCAGTAAAATAATTAATTTTTATAACTATCCATACACACATCCATTAATAAACTAATATAACATTCGGTTAATTTCTATTATAACATGCTCACAAATCACAATATTCGATCAAGCATTTTTTTCGTGGTCTTCTAGGTACATACTTTATCATGGCTTCGTATTATTCGGTAAGTATATTATAATATATGCAAAAATATATTATATTTATGTAGTTTAATTAGAAAATAGCAAATTATTAATATATACGTGCGTTACTATGGAAATCAAAATAACATTTCAGTATTCTATATTTGATTGTTTGTTTTTTATTTACTTCATAATATCAAGTACAAGTTTGAGCATATTGAGCATAATAATTCAACAGAAAATTTAAAAATGTTGTAGGTACATAAAAAGTTATTTTTATCTTGTAATTATTTATTAAAATAGTGGCAATTATTTAATGTCAACGACCAAGAATCAATACGAAAGTATTTAAATAAGCGTAGAGAATTATTTAAATACTTAATGGTAAGTATATAATATTAGTTTGTCGGAATCTAATCAAATTTGGAAAGTTTTTTTTTGCAGAAATAACTTACTTATCAGCTTTTATTTCACGTTAAATTTAGTAAGAGAGTATTATTCTTGTCTGGCTCTCTAGAACAGGTTGTGCCTCGGCTATTACTTCTCTATTATCTCATCCCTTACGTCCATATTTTGTTGATGTTTTCGTGGAATTACGTAAATGCAGGGCTCGAAATGAGCCGGAGCGGACCGGAACGCAGCACCAGTTCGCGAAATCCTCGAGAGTTCGGCACGTGACAAAGATATAGATAAATTGCGTTCTATTAAGTGAATTATTAAGAAAATATTTCCAAAAAAAAAAATATAGAAATAACTTCCACCTAACTCATTTCGCACAAGTGGAATATGTTAATCTTCTAAGTGATTTGGTTTAACGCAGTTATTGCCCTCACAATTGGTATTAAAAATTACAAGTTAGTTCTGCACCTTCGAAGAAGAAAAAACTGATGATCCCGATTTTTAAGATAGTCATCTGAAATACACAGATTAATATTAGCAAGAAGTGCAGGGTTCCCATTTACACCGCGTATAACTCGGTAAAATACTTAACCAAATATGAATATCTACAGCAGCGCTCCGCAACCGGTGTGCCGTGAGACGATGCTAGGTGTGCCACGGCGCATTGCTAAAAAAAATACAAATTATTTTGTATATTATACAATACTTACTTAATAGCCAAATTTTCGTACACGACCGATATTTGAGCACCTCTATTAACTTTAAAACAATGCAAGATCAGAATGAAAATATATTGACGTGCTCTGATAAAGTAGGAGTTAAGACAAGGATATCTACAAATTCACCAAAGGACCTACAAGACCACCATTGAAAACAAGCACTTAATTTTGGATCCATCTCAAAAACATTTAACTTAAGTGCAAAAGAAATTTCATCATTACTTTCATACAATCAATACAACTGGATTCGAAACCCTTCTGCAAAAAGTTCTATAGAAGTGATAAATCCGAGAATTTGTTGAATTGAGAAACGACGGGACGCTAAAACTGAAGTTCGCCGATATTCAATTGGCTATTATATTGATAATACAAATATGTACATGGAAATATGTACATTTAGTACTTGGTCGTGTGTTATGTTGTTTGTACCTATATTTAATTGTTTATCAAATAAAAAAAACATAAATTCATGTAATTTTAGTGCATGGCCCCCACAAGAGGGGGCTAACAGGGCTCTAACCTGGGGACCGAGGCTCAGAAGGGGGCCGGCGTGGCAGGTCAACCAGATAAGTGAGATAAACACAAATTACAAATGTGCTCTAATAGTAAAAAAAGTCGCATGCGGCGCTATTTTACTACGCTGATGTTAATATTGTAAAACATACGATTGTAGGATACAATTTATTACTATTATGCCAATACTCGACAAATAATAAAATTATTCTTAACCCCGACAACTATCCATAATTCAAGTGGATGTATTAATAAATACAAAAAAATCGCTACACAAACAATGAATTCTTCTTCTTTCTGCTTCTTTTTTGGCCATATCCACCCCTTAACTGGAGCATATGGACACCACGCGGCGCCTCCGAAAATCCCTGTCGCTCGCCAGTCTTCTTGCTTCGTTCCAGGTCAAACCAGCATCCCGTAGCTCAGCCGCATACACTCTGTAGATTGTATTTAGCGACCTTCCAGGTCGCCGGAATCCGGTCGGCTTGAAGAACAGGCAAGCCAGGTTAAAGTTCTCTTCTGGCATCCGCAGCACGTGGCCGAGCCAGGTCCAACGTCGCCTCTTCACTTTCAGCGTGATGAGAGGCTGCTTGGTGCGTTCTCTTATCTCCTCGTTGCTCCTAAAGTCATACCACACACCCAGTATTCGTCGCAAACATCTGTTTTCGAAGCTCAGTATACGGTTGCTCTGAGCCTTCGTAAGGTGCCATGATTCGCTACCGTAAAGCAGCACCGTCAGAATTCAAGCGTCGAATAGGCGGGGTTTGGTTTTGACCGAGTACAATCGTGAGTCCCAGATATTTCGCATCGAGTTGAATGTTGCTCCAGCCATTCCCATTCGGGTAGCGAGCTCTTTCTGCAAAATGCCATCTCCCGTGATGTGTACCCCCAGGTACTTGAAGCTGTCGATGCTTTCGATGTTTTGTCCATCGCTAATCAGAGGGAAATCTGAATCAGGACAGGTGCTAAACATACAATCAATAGGTACCATTAATTTTACCTCGAACACCATTTGAAAAACGCTATTTTAGAGTATCATACTGTCTTTAACCTTAGCGATAGGTGGGGATGGGGGGTGCCAAAAATCCTGGCTTGGGGTCCCCCTTCAGGATGTGGGGTCCATGTTCTTGTGTATAGGTACATTGTTTTACGTGGAATACTGAGAAGACCTTTGGTGTGCCGTGGGTGAGAAAAGATTGCGGATCTACAGCATGTGAGCATACCTAATCTCCATACAAAATAGACGTCATATAATTTCACTGGATAATTCATAAAATAACTCATTACGCGCAACAACTCTTACGTTGTTAGACAGAACGACCTCGGTTCGTCCCATTCACAAAAACTTAAATACTCCAAAGTTGTGTTTAAAATTTTTCAGACAGCTCTCAAAAAAATCACCGCGGGAGGGAGTAACGAGACGTTAATCGGGAATAGGAAAAAAACGACGCAGCATATGTTTTTGACTAGGCGACGTCCGGACGCCGATCGCGGTAATTTTGCGACGTCGGATTCACGAACTTTACAGAAATAAACGGCGCGCCGGGACGCCCGGGCAGTAACCGAACGTCCACAGATCACATCTACTCGACATCTTCAACTTTTATTTCGATATACAACGTAACCTAACAAATCCCAGTTCGCCTCTAACTGCATACCTCATTTAAATAAGTTCACCTGTGAGTTGTGATACTGCATTACAAAAGGAAATCTCTCTCAAACTTTATATAATAGTGGATAGGTTTATTGAATAATATAAAAATGAAAGTGAATTAATAATGATAACATGATTATGATTAAAATATGTTTAAAACAATCGTGTAGTTTTGTATCGAACACACTATTTTCAGTGGGTGTATAATAATTATCTTAGATAGGAAATTTTAAATTATATTTTTGATTAATGGTGATGAGAGCTTTTCCCTGGCAATTCTACAAGTGACGTGAATGACCCAATCTTTGGAGAACACTTTCTGTGTGAATTTTATTTGTGGAAATTGTATCGAGTGTAAAAACTGTGGATTAATCATTGGAAGTGCTGATCACTTATCTCCTCTCATGTAAGTATGTAACCTTTCATACGCGAAACAAATAGGTAAGAGGTAGGTGCATATTAACACTCAAAATAACAAAAAATATTTGAGTTGTTTCCAAGATCACTGACGTCGAAATAACGTAATAAAGTATTCAAGTTATGCGAACTTGAGTGTTAAATACCGCTTTGATACGTACACGTCTATAAAATATTTATTATGATTAGTCCATTGAGATTAAACTGTCTACCACAGGACATACAACCGATTGAGTAAATTATTTATTAATTATTATTATCGACAATTTTATTATTTAATACAAGTGAGTAACCTACTAATTAGGAACTTAAACACAGCAATACATTAATAAATGCTACGATAGACATATTAATTATGCACTGGTAAATATTACTACCAATTAGCTACTACATAATATTATTGCATTACAAAAAAATAGACAGGTACCTAAAACCTATATTGTTTTGATATTGACGTGTTAGACTGTTAGAGCAAATAGAGTGTCTAACTTTTATCGAAGTAAGTTAGTTAATTTTCTAAGATTATTATTCTATGGATATGGCTGATAATCTCGTTAGTTGGTAAAGTAATACATAGGTAATCAAAATGATGGTTTACAGACATCTATAGAATATTTGACATAATCATACATTTGAATGGTGCGTACCAGCACCTGCCTCGAGACTTTTTTCGATTCATGAGATTGATTTTTTGTATCCAATTGGAGATTCTAATCGAATGCATTTGGAATCGAGTAAAACGCGTTTGAACTGCTGTGCCGTGTGTATTCGCCCGTAAATGTATGTACTGTAGTACACTTCAGTACATTATGTCCTGAGAATGGTCTCTACAACGAGCTTGAATCATTGAGGGAAAAAGGTAAAAGAACAAGTGGTGACAACCCAAAAATCTATTACGACAACGAACAACCGTGAAAGTCTCAAACATAATAAGATATAAGTATGTACCTAAAATATACCAGTTTCGAGGTGTGTGTGAAAACGATTTAAATTTTAAATACAAAAATTAACTTTAGTAGGTACTGATAGCAATGCATACCAGCTCATCTATTCTTTACACAAGACTGCTATCAGCAGCTATCGAGGGTAGTTTTTCATATGTTTGTATCGAAGTACTATAATTGTTATAATAAGTTAGCCGTCTTAACAGTCAAAAATGTCTCTCGCTCTAAAAGTTACCACACCCAAGAGAGGTGGTGTTTTAACATAGCACTGTGTATTGTAATGCTAATACTTCGATACTGAAATATGAAAAACTACCCTCGATAGCTGCCAACAGCGGCCGATAGCAGTCGTATGTATAGAATAGATGCACAGGTGGCCTTATAGTAAAACGATTGGATCAATTGGGTCGATTGCTCCATGGAAAAAAACAAGATAATGCAACTACCCGAGACGAATTTTAAATTTTATGTGTTTTTAATTTTATCAAATATTAAATTGTAAGATATTTTAAACGTGGGGTACCTGTAATATAATTTTGAAAAAATCGATAAAATAAAAACGCTCCATGTATGTCGTTTAAGCCAATTTACGCCGAATTTACAACAGCTCGATTAAGGTAGGGGTCGAATCCGAGAAGTAGTCGCCAAATATTTTGCGCACAATGATAACAAAATCGAAAGACGTATCTACTTCGTCTACTATAACGAATACATGTGGAAAATTCATAGAAAAGTTTTGCAGTATTTAGAACCTCGATTCGATCATTATGTCAAACATAGGGTTTTTGCTTAAATTTCTAAAACCGTTAGCCCGTAGAGCTAGGGGTCTCGCCCAGTGCTTCAATCGGGCCTCGCGCTTGCTAGGACCGGCTCTGTACATCCTATCGGACACTTTTAGATTAGTTGAATTTGTTATTATACTTTGTAACTCCTCGCTGATGACTAATGATTCAATGAATGACAGTAATGACTTTTTAAAATTAGAACACGTAAATATTGTCCTGTCGGTCATTGGCTATTCAAATGTTAAAATCACACGATCCATTTTTATTTTAGATCCATCGTCTGTATATCGGAAAAACATACAAATTTACTCAAAATTTGGAAAAAGTAATCTCTTGCAGAAATCTTAGACATCGGTAGGTACCTATATTCATTTTATTTTTTGCATTTCCTTAATTTATAATGATAGGTACTACTGTACGACAACATTATTTCGGCGACAACAGGAAGTCGCTCTTATCGCGTATAGAATATTTCACAGTGTTGTCATTTTTTGAGAAAACATATCCCGCGAAATTAGGTTTTAAGTTTATATCAATTCTATTCTCAGTAAGTTTATAAGTACATTAATTTATAAGTCTAATTATTGTTCAATAAATATCAATAGAATTTTTTGTTTCAAATAATTTCACCTCTTAATTATTACTATTATATTAGGTTAATTAATACAGCGTAATTATTGAATTTGGAAGGAAATGTATCATTGAACCCACATTAACTGATAATATTGCTGCAGGTATTTATTAATTAAATAACTAGAACACAAATTATGAGTAAAAAAGTAGAAGTGAAAGATATAACATATTCAATATTATATTGATGACCCAATCACATGTTTTATAATTTACAAATGATGTCTTTATATCGTATTTTTAGTAAAATTGTTGTAGAAACACATACTGTGAAAATAATTTTCTATAAATTAAATTATATCCACCTTACATAAATTTTAAAACAATATGTACCTACTTATCGGTTTAAAAATTAGGAAAATAATTAGGAAAAAATAGGACAATTCATTAACTTTACTAACTAATGATCATTTATACTTAATTATTATACGTCTAAGAATATTAATAAAATAGATTACGATACACATAACTTTATAATATACAAACATAATTTCCAGTATTTGGGGAAATATTTCTAGTATTACAACACTGAATTTTGACATACCTGACATGACAGGAACCCGTAAAATGGGCTTGTTGAAAGTATTGTATAAGCTCGCCTTTTAAATACGACTCTTTTTCTTCTTCGCAATAAATCAAAAGTTTACTGATAATAATTCGAATATCATTTTGTATTGTTTTAGACATCTTTTGAATATAAAAAGCTTCAAATTACGTAAATTGATAGATGCGTCCAATACGAAGTGTCAAAAATGTAATGAAAAATTTGGGGGCGTTCCTAATTTGAAACCGGAAATTCGATTAGGTGTACGTAGTTCACAGATTTGCCACGTAGCCAAGATGAAGTTGCCGGACAATACTTTGGGATACTTATTTACTTCATTAAGCTGGCACTACATACTATTCAGGTCTATGGCCGACTGCACAACCGTCTTTCCTATCCCCACAGACTCTCTGACGTTATCTGCCCATCCCCCCCGGGGATGGCCGAGGGGTTCCTTCATAAACTTTTTGGAGACCTCTATATCCATGGCATCGAACAAGTGAGTCTTCGCGCTCTCAAGACATTAACGACGTTGGACTTATGCACCACGGTTAGTTTTCTTTAACCGGTTCAAGTACCTATTCGAATACTTAAATAATCTTCTCTTGTTTCTCCGTTGCTCCAGGCTTCACATCCATACAGAGAGATTGGTTTCACGGACACGATTTGCCTATATCTGGAGTTTTGTATTTTTGAACAATGGCTTGAACCTGAATAGACTCTTCCGTGCGACGATAGCTATATTCCCACTCTTCAGTCTGCCGGCGAGTTCTAGGTTCATCTCGTTCACTTGGAAGACGTCGGTCCCCAAATAATTTAAAACAGTAATGCTCTCGAACATTAAAATGCTTCCTGGGTGTTTAATCTTCTTCTTAAATACTTGATCTCCTCAATGGTAATCTTTAGATTTATTCGTTTATTATAGCTGTGTATAATATATCTATTGTGTTGTGTATGTCATGTGTTTTTTTTTTGTTACCGAAATTGAGTTATTATACAAGAGATGCCCGTCTGCATTCGTACCTCTATACTTTATACTGTAAAAAATTGTGTTTATCTAATTATCGTATTTTACAAGATATTGTCTTATCCAAATAAAATCAATTATTACTATTATTAGTAGATATCTCTTCTCTCTTTCAACCTGTCACGGCCCAGCATTGGGGCATAGGGCAAGCACAAGTTCGCGCCAGTTCCCTCGGTCCATCGCCAACTCTTGTGCCTCCCGCCATGACGGAACTGCAGCACGTAAGTCGCTTTTGTAGCACCGCTGCAGGATGACGAAGGGCCGGCCACGGCGACGGAAGCCCTGAGGCTGTGCCATAAGGGTACAAAGTGTCGCACCATAGAGGTATTAAATTAAAAGAGGGGCAAGGAATCGGCTTTCTCATACAGCTCAATGAAGCAGGCCAACAATAGCCGACAACTTACAAGAAATAGCGACGCGATTAAATAAAAATCTGGACATCACTGAGGATTTACTTTGGTCATTATAACGTACCCATATAATATAATGTTAACGTTCAAATTTTGCCACAAATTGATTACCAGCCCGCCTCACCATACTAGCCTGCTTCACCATACTTTCATAATTATAACCTGCCGCCCCTAGTGTCGCACTCTTTGGTGGCATCCGGAACACGTGTCCCAGCCACGTAATTACCTCAATCACCGAAGGCTCCTGTGTCCGCTCACGAGGTCGGGTGTTTGTTACGCGGTCGTACCAATGTACCCTTAAGATTCGGATAAGACATCGATTCTCAAAGCTCAAAAGGATTCGCATGCTCTGCATTCAACCAACTTGGAGTTGCATGGAGGTCAAGGCTGTATTCTGTGAGGACCAAGTGACGTTTGTGCTACCTGTGCTCCTGTACGTATGGCTGTGAGACATGGCATCTTACTGAGTTTCAAGGATCTCGGCTTTTGAGCTTTGGGCTTAGTAGATATAATAATGTAATATATTTCTCATTCGCTTTTTTCGAAAATTCGCAAATTTGACGTTCTCACAGATATAGTATATAACATAATTATGTACTTACACTAATCGATAGATAATAGTGTTATGTATATGAACATGTCAATTGTATTTTGTTATTGCCACCGTTTTAGTCACATCAATTAATAGTTCTAGTGCAGACGAACCCACCTACATTACAATCAAGTGCCAAAAACCAACAACTTGTAAATACATTATTTTTATAAATATATTATAATCATTAGCACACAATGGCATTGTAATAGATATCAACACCTACCTACTCACAATTAAATTGTTTTTACGATTCATCAATCATACGCTCTAGGTTTTTGCATCGAAATTATTTAATAAACTATTTCTTCCATTCAACGAATAATTCACAAGATTTGATTGTGACATTATTCATATTGAAATACTAGGAAATCTTTTTTTTCTACGTATTTAATGTGTTTTAAAATTATGTATATTCAAATTTATTTGTTTAACAACACCGATTAGTAGGTGGGTAGTGTAGATACTTACTGTTTGTGTGTACATTAATAGAATAGTTATATTATAATTCCTACATTTCTTTAAGGCGGGACATGCTCAGCGTAGGTCAAAATGGCGCTTTTGTTCTATTTTCAAAGCATGATCCTGGACATACCTTAAACGTTGTAGATAATCTATTTATATAATTTTGAAGCCTTATTATCCTTCATATTTATTTTAAACATTTGATGACTGCATAAAGTATTTTTATTACATAAAATAGTATTCTTTTAAACCTCTCGCTCTAATGTTTTAGAATATAGTCATATTTCGGTACATAACTGTGCAGTGGTGTTAAGATTTTTTACATTTATTAATTTTAAACGCATTTATAAAATCATTAGTATAACTTCATCATCATCATCATCATCAGCCTGAATCTATCCACTGCTGGATGAAGGCCTCTTCAAGTTGCTTCCACTTCTCTCGGTCCTGTGCATTGCGTTGCCACGTACTTCCGCAGAACTTTATCATTTCATCGATCCAGCGGCCTCTAGGTCTACCTTGTGGACGTTTTGTACTTCTTGGATACCACTGGATGACTAGATTTGTCCAACGATTGTCTCTTCTTCGAGCTATGTGTCCAGCCCATCTCCATTTAAGGCTTTTAATAAACTCTATTACATCGCAAACCCTTGTCTGCTTCCTTATCCACTCATTCCTCTTTTTGTCCTTTCGCGTTATGCCCAGCATGCACCTCTCCATACCACGTTGTGCTACTCTAAGTTTCTGGATCTCTCTTTTACTTAGGGTCCATGTTTCACACGCATATGTCATCACGGGAAGCACACACTGGTTGAACACTTTGCGCTTTAGGCACAGTGGAAGGTCACTTTTGAAGACATTATTCAGGCGGCCAAAAGCACTCCAGCCTAGCTTTACTCTGCGAACAATTTCATCAAATATACATCCATCTATAGATACTTGTTGTCCCAGATAGATGTAGCTTTTCACCTGTTCGAGCTGAGTGCCATTGATGAGGATCTCTTTTTGGCCTGCAAAGCAGTTGAACATGACTTTCGTCTTTGTTACATTTATTTTCAAACCTACTTTGTCGCTTACTTCAGCGAGTTCCTGCATTCTGCTTTGGAGGTCTTCTGAGTCTTGCGAGAAAATTACTATGTCATCGGCAAAGCGCAGATGATTCAGGTATTCTCCATTTATGGGGATCCCTTTGTCATTCCAGTCAAGTTGCCTGAATAAGTCTTCAAGGGTAGCTGTAAATAGTTTAGTTGAGATTGTATCACCTTGTCGGACTCCTTTGCTGATAGGAAATCTGCGCGATGGTTTATGGAGATTTACAGATGCTGTTGCGCTACTGTATATATTATTGAAAATATTTATATAGCGTCCAGGGATTCCTTGTTTTCTGAGTGCGTCGAGTATTGAACATTTCTTTATTGAATCAAACGCCTTCTCATAGTCTATAAAACCCATGCATAGTGGCAGTTTGTATTCCTGGTACCGCTCTATGATTTCTCTGACGACTTGGATATGGTCCATAGTGCTGTATCCTCCTCTAAATCCGGCTTGTTCTCTCGGTTGGTGCTCGTCTAGTACATTTTGCAGACGGTTTGAGAGAATTTTTGTGAACGTCTTGTAGAGAATAGGGAGTAGACTTATTGGACGATAATTTGCTAGGTCTTCTCTGTCACCTTTTTTGTGAAGAATGACAATGCTGGCATTTTTCCATACCTCTGGGACATCCTCTTTGCATATGCAGGCTGTGAACAATTGTGCAAGTACATCCTTCCACATCATCCTAGTACATCATTTGCATCCTTTCCTGCTTTTTTGAGGATATCTATCGTTAAACCGTCTTCCCCGGGGGCTTTCCCACTTTTCATGTAATTTAAAGCATGGGTTACTTCCCAGGATGTAATTTCGGGAGTATGGTCTTCCGAATTTCCATTTCTCTGAAGATCTAAGTCTATAGTCGTATTGTCAGTGTCATCACTGTAGAGATCGCTGTAGAACTCTTCAACTCGGCTTAACAAGTGTTCCCAATTTCTGACGATAGAACCATATTTTGCTTTTAGTGCTGTGATTTGACGTTTTCCTATCGACAAGCATTGCTTGTTTTTGTTTAAACTTCTGCCTGCTTTCACAATTGCTTGTATGAGGTTTACATTGAATTTACGAAGGTCTTCTCTAATCTTCCTTCGGAGGGTTTTGCAAAGTGATGAAAACTCCATATCGTTTTGTGCCTGTCTATCGCTCTTGGTTTTCCTTCTCTGCTCCATAAGATTCAATGTTGCCTTCGAAAGCTTGGTGGAAGTTGTAACTTCTGAGCTTTTTACGCCTGTTTTTTCTGCACATTGTAGAATAATATTCGTTATATCCTCCGCGTTGGATAGGGAAACGGTTTCGTTCTCATCTAAGAAAGCCGATAGTGCATTTTTGAGTTCATTTTGGAATTCATTATTGTTCTGCAGGTATACGCGAGCATTTGACTTCTTCTGCAGTTTGGATCTTTCTGATTTGACGTTCAATCTTATCTTACATCTCACCATCCGGTGATCACTGCCGGTGTTAAACTGATTGATCACCTTACAGTTTAAAAATGTATATTTTCTGTCAGTGAGGATGTAATCGATTTCGCTGGTCCTTCCTGTCGGGCTTCTCCACGTCCATTTACGTGTAGGTTTATGTTGAAAAAAGGAATTCATGATGTGAAGATTGTTGGTTTCAGCAAACTCCACAAGCATGTCCCCTCTACCATCCCTTGAGCCATGTCCGAAATGTTCGACCGCTACGTCATCTCTTTGGTATGATCCAATACGTGCATTGAAATCTCCCATTATGATGTTGAAGTGGCATTTACTTTTATTTTTCAAGGATGTTATTTCCTCGTAAAACTCTTCCACTTTTTCATCAGGATAGCTCTGTGTCGGAGCATATACTTGCAAAATCTGAATCCGGTACCTAGCTTTGATTTTAAGTATCACGCTTGCGACCCTGTCAGAAATGCAGTTGAACTCGACTATGCGGTCCCTCCAGGCTTTGTTGACAACAAATCCAACACCGCTCGTGCGTCCTTCATCGGTTCCTTTGGAGTACAGTACATGTCCGCTTTGTAAAGTAATAATACTCTCACCGTTACGCCTTACTTCGCTGAGTCCGACAACATCCCAGTGGATATTCCGGAGCTCTTCTTGAAACTCTACAAGTTTGGCATCGCTGGACAATGTTCTTGCGTTATATGTAACTTTTGACGAGATAATTTTAGTAAAATATTTACGATAAAAAATTCTATTTACCGTTTGTATGTACATTAATAGAATAGTTTTATTATAATTCATGTAATAAATATTATAATTAATGAAAAAAGTATAAATAGATTATCTACAACGTTTAAGGTATGTCCAGGATCATGCTTTGAAAATAGAAAAAAAGTTCCATTTTGACCCACGCTGAGCACGTCCGCCCTTAACCTAAAAATTAATCGCATTATTTGTCTGAAAATAAATGCCTCCCAAATAAAGGTTAGGTACGACTGTGGTTCCGTCTTTCATATTATTTATTGCATTCAATTCCTAATAGTCTAGAAACTAATCAGCTGTTTTTTTTTAATATAATTTAAAAGAGTTATTTTTAATGACGAATTATTCCGTCTTTCTGCCAAACTGGTGACTCAACAATAGTCATACCAAAATAATAATATATTAGTATACTATAATATTATGTACATTGTGAGTTGACGTTTTTTCATGTGACGCGCCGTAGAAGAAAATAGCTATGATTATAATAATATGACGTATTGATGTGTATAATTGTCTTGTAGAATATGTAGTAAAAATAAATAGTAAAAATACAATGTAGCTACGATGTAATGCAGCAAATAGAAGATTGGGTAAGTACATGATTAAGCTTACTGTAATTATTTTTTTCCTGTCCGGGAGAAAATAAAATAAACGAAAAAATTTAGAATTATTTTTCGAATAAAAATCACTAAATTTAAATTAAAAACAATAATGTATGATCTAAATAAGACATTATTTATTAGATTTTAAGCATTCACAAAATCGAAAAACTTCGATATTATTTTAGAATTGCAATAAAACGTTTTGAAACTTATAGGTACTTATCATTATAATATTAAATAAACAATATGTCAAAAACTAAACAATTTTTAACAGCGTTTTTTTTTTGCACTATCTGCTGATGATTAACAATATAACAGTGAGAAAAATCCACACATTTTATTTTGTGATATGGTGTGACACCTCTATAAAAGCTAGTAATCTTTCCTAAATTTATGTGCACTCTATATAGTTTTAAAAACATAGAATATATAGCATTTAGGGCTTAAATTACCAGTGTCTTGCATGTGGATCAGAGAATACGTATATAATAATATTATAAATCGGGACAAAATGACAAACCGGCCGGGAACCTATCGTGAAACCGGGACAACCCCGATCAAATCAGGATGAAGGGTAAGCGTATATGAGTATAAATCGTGTGTTTATTCTATATACTGGGTAAAACTTCCATTTATATTCTGTTACTTTTTTATTCATATAGGTACCAAAACATATTATTATGGGTTTATCGAAAAAAATAATTCAAATTGTCACTCTTTTCTAACGCTGATAACAAGTCAGTTATGCCAGATGAAGTAATTTTTATAATTCCATTGATTTTAGATAAATTGAATATTAAAATAAATCTTAACTGCCAGGATACTGGATAGTAAGTGTAGCAAGTTGAGCATGCCTCAATATCGATAGAAATTAGTGGCGAAGGGTGACTTTTGGAAAGAGGTAGGCTGTGGAGATCAGAGAAAAAGAGCATACTTGTCAGGTATACTTACGGGAGATAGAAGATAATACTTACCTACGATATTACTACTGATGAATAGGTGCACACTAAAATGACAACGACACACTAAATCATTTCATAACCGCCAGTTAAAAACGAATATTTGTCATATATATTGTTGTGATAATATCTAATATAAGTGTTTTTGCTGTGTGAAAATCTAAATGAACCCTTGACCTTCCAGCTTTGATAACATATGTTTTTTTAACAAACGTCAAACTTGAGAATGATATTCTTAAAATTTGGTCTGTCGTACTTATAACAATTTTCAAAATCAATCGGAAAACTAGACATTTAATAAATATATTTAAAGCACTGACAAATGAATTAAGGTACAAAATAAAATAATCTATCCACATTCAGAACACAATAAATCACTGAATTTTGTCTAACAAAATAAAACTTTACCACCGTGTTTGGAACAACAATCTGACTGAATTAAAATGATATAATTTATGTTTGTCTATGATTGAACTAATCTAAATAATAAGCACGAGATACAATTATTTGTTATTTTTAAAAACAATTAATAATTATATCTGATTGAACCCAATAGACATTATTTTTTTTAAATCTTCTTATTTATTTATTATTTGCTTAAGGTTCAAATAGACTATATGACGATCGGGCACATATATGCTAAAAGCGTTTTAGTGTCTATGACCAAATCTATGCCATTCCTACATTTATACATACATATTGTATGACAGCTATGACATCGTATTTACACTCTGTGACACCCTGTGACACAGGACGCCAACATAAGAAACGGGTTTTTCGACATATATATGACCGATCGTCATAGAGTGTATTTGAAGCATTAAAGCGGTAGGCATAGACAAGAAAATTTGCATAAAGAGTTATAAGCGGTGTCTCAAGCGCTTACCAAACGAGACAAAATTTGTAGACTTGCCTGAAGAGATGAATCATAAGTATAGAAAACAATAATTTTCGATTATGATGTCATTCAAAGAACAAAAACAGATGACGCTACTCGCGTGTAATTTTTTGTTTGATTCTAAACTTGACTAATAATCAGTCGCCATTGTAAATTCAAATTCTGACCATAGATGACTCAATATTTTAAAATATTCCTCATTTTATTAATGTATTTAAATTTGAAATAAATACTTGAAGATATAGTTTTCTTGAAGGTAGGCTTTAAATAATCGCTTAGTATGGAGCCTTCGCCACTGGTAGAAATACATTTAAACTAGTCCGAATTTGTAGTACCTACCCACTTGACAACATTTTTATAATTATTATAATGTATCAGGATGTTATACTAAACGAAATTGGACTATAAAAAGAAGGATTTCTTCTACATATTTGGTTATAGCTAATACCCGGATGTCAAATAATGTCACATTAAGACGTATTTATTATGATCTTCAGATTCAAACACAAATTTAAACTAAAAGAATTATAAAGATGCCATGGAAAGGACACGGTACGATAGTGTTATCCAAACTATTCAATTTAACTGAATAATTATTGATATTATATTAATAAGACCAATAAAATAATTTGATATCTGCGTTCGGAATTGAAACCTTAGCATAAGGCACATTCCACACACCAAATCATCGTCAGCAGCATAATTTGAAAGTCACATAATATTATGTTTTGTATAACGGACATTTTAAATGTAAAATGAAATCCAATAATTACCAAATGAATAACCCATTTACTAAAAAATATATAAGTACCTTATTACACCTCCACACCCTTTTGGTCTTATAACGTGTGGTAATATACGAAAATCGCCATTCAATATTCTGTTCGGAGCGTTCCAGAATGAGCTTGCCTAGACCTTGTTAGTGTTAGATCTAGACCTTAGTCTACATCAATCCTATCAGTACCAACTTCAGTCGAAAAGGCCCGACGGCGAAATCGTTTTTTTCACGATCCTCAGTCATGATTCGTCAATATGGTGAGAAGTGAAAGCCACGATCACTTCTAGGGTTGGCATCATGACGTCTTTTCGTGTACCTATACAGACTATTGTCACAAGTATACGAATCACAAAAGATACTCTGTCCCTCAGATTATGCATTCTCAAATCAATTCGGCACTTGGACTAACTACTATTATTCATAATAATACTAGTTCGCAACCAATTTTAAAATGATATCAGCTGTTGAAATAGTTGTAGTATAAATAATATTAAAATACGCTTGAGATAATAATTTCGCCAAAAATGTATACGAATCAGACGTCTGTGCACACTCAATACATTTCCAAGCGGTTCATATTGGTTTTATTACAAATTTGACAGGTAACATATCGAAGCAGTCTCCGAATGTTGTGAAAACATGCAAATGATACATAAAATAATCAAACAAAGGAATTTAAAGTCTGAGAATTTTGGCACGCGTTCAAGATATTTCTAAAAAATGTACAGCAATAATTATTGTGATACGAAGTCCAGATAATGAAGACTACAAGCACCAGATATCTGCGATAATTTAATATGATCCAAATTCAGGACCAGATTTACGCCTGAAACGACGAAACATTATTAAAAAACAATGTTTTTCTTTTCATATTACTCTGCTTGTTTTTTATTTGAGAAGAAATCATTGTTTTATCAATATCTTGACCGATACGGTGGTACGGAAATATGTTTTGATACGTGATTATGTGCAAATTGACATTTCGCTTTGGCAATTTTATTCATCGCAATTATACTTAGAAATAGAGCTCCCAATTCCCATCTAGAAGTTCGTACATTTACTAATTTTTTGACATTTGAACATTATTTTGAATGAATTCATAAACTTGCACAAAACTCTTTCCACCTTTCTTCCACTAACCGACTAACCAACCGAATATCTATAGGTTCTTTTTATTGTGCCATCCCCTAGCGGAGGTTGGCCACCATCAAGGCGATGCTATCTTTGTCATCTGCTACCCGTACAAGTTCAGTGGAGCTGCACTCGTACCAATCACGGAGGTTCTTAAGCCACGAAATGCGGCCCCGTCCTCTGCTACGCTTCCCATTGATCTTTCCTTGAATGACAAGTTGGGGAATGCTGTATTTTTGTCCTCTCATAATGTGGCCGAGGTACTGTATTTTCCTGGTTTTGATACTACGTAGAACTTCTCGGTCCTTCCCCATTCGATTGAGAACTTCAACATTTGTCACCCGGTCAGTCCAATGAATTTTGAGGATGCGTCTATACAGCCACATCTCGAAAGCTTCAAGTCTCCGTGACATCTATAGGTACCTATGCAGAATAATGGATTACGAGATCTTTGCAGTTTCCTAAGTAAATTGTAAATATCGTTATATGGAGAGCTTTTTCCATTTATTTCCTCACACAAACAATGAATAATTATTATTGTTACACTCATTTCTTCCCCACGTGCAGAATATTCTGTTTCCAGTTCACCTCATTCGTAATAAAATTATGATTAAAAATTATGATCTATCTATCTACTTCAGTACTTCATCGAAACAATCTAGATTTTTTCTCGATATCAACAGCTGATCTAGACAATAAGCCCATGAAAGTGGGTGAAACTGACCTTCATCTTTGTCAAACTACGTGGATAAGACATGACGTATCTGGGTCATTTTAATTTAAGAAATTAAAAAAAAATAATTAAGAAATAATCCGTACTTAGGTACATAATCGTGTTGTATTGATACAGGTACAGTCAAGGCCCCCACAAGGGGGGGAGGCTGACAGGGCTCTAGCCTGGGGGCCCAGGCTTAGGAGGGGCCCGGCGTGGCAGGTCAACCAGTTAAGCGAGATATACACAGACCACAAATTTGCTGTAATAGGAAAAAAATTGCTATTACACGGATAAAATTTTATTTTATAATTACTTTTAATGTGTTTCCTGACTAATAAAAATGACTATTTATCCAACATGGCATATTGTTACTTAGCTATCACAAAAGGGGGTCGCGATCAGAGCTTCAATATATGACGCTGAGTGCCGACAATTCAAGCGGATCTATTTAAAAATACCAAAAATCGCTAAAAATATACATTTTACCCTTTATTTTACACGGAACCGGCGGAACAGCGGGTACGTCGTTTGGAAACACTACTGTAGAACACCACACTGCCCTTAACCTTAGCAATAGATTGGGAGGCCCGCTTCAGGATGTGGGGGCTATGGATACAGTGTATACATAAATAAATAACAATGTATATATGCAGAGATGGGGATTTTTTAAAGATACCAATGCTTATCTTATAATTCTATAATATGTATGCATGTATTAGTTGTTACAATATATTTTCCAAAGGGTTTAAATAAAAAAGACGATATCGTACGTCCATATTCTCTCAAAATTTACGTAAATATAGTACCTACTATATTATTATAAAGATTCTATTACAAAATGTTCTAGTCTATTGAAAAATATATTCTCAATTAGTTTTTTTTTTTTTTTTATACATACGATGAACATTACAAATTATAATTTTAAGACGTTCACAACATGACATTTAAAAAACATATAACACTAAAACAGCGTAAAGACATTCAAACAGTGTAAAGAAGAGAGAAATACCTATAACATACAGTATCACAAAAAACGGTATGAAAAGTAAATAGGTACAAAATTATAAACATTATGAAGCATGTAAGCACACCGAATTAGTTGAGTGGACCCCATTTTAACAATTTATAAAACAACGCCCACCTATACTCATCCTCACGTAGGTGGAATATGTCAACATCCGAAGCGATTTGCTTGAACAGAGTTATTGCCCTCCCAATTAACATCACCAATGGCAGGTTAGTTCTACACCTTGGGAGAACAAACAACTGATGCTCCCGATTTCTAAGATAGTTATCAGGAACACATAAGTCAATACCACCAAGAATGACAGAGTTCTCATTTACACCACGTATACATACCTAAGTCGAAAAAATACATGGCCAAATATGAATGTCATTTAAACTACAGTATGTAAGCATACCTTACAAAAATCCAGTTGGATAAAACCACGGATAGTATCCATATAACCTCAAATACAGAAAACTCAAAAATTTCTTTTGAACTCGCTCCAACATAAGGTCGTATTTTAACTGATGCGGGTCCCAAACAATCGACCCACTCTCAAGTCGGCTTCTAACGAAGGAATTATAATCGATTTTAAATACAGTAACATACGAAAAGACCCGGGAAGTACGTAGAACGAATCCCAATATTTGTAGCGCCTTTTTACAAATGATAGCTGTATGGGCACTAAATAACAGCTTACTGGCAAACGTAATGTCTAGATCCCTTTCAGATGATATTCGCGAAAGAACTCTGCCATTCATCGAATATTGGAAAAATGATACTCGCGAGACTCCGATGAACGATAAAATATTGCATTTTTCAATATTGAAGTCCAGTGATTAAGTATATACGTATAATATTATGAAGTGAAGTATATAGTCCAATATTGAAGTCCAGAGTACAGTGAAATCCAGTTTGTTACGCCTGCCCCAATCTAATATAATTATATTATCAATACCAAGCTGGAGTTTACGACAATCGTCCAAGGTGACAACTTCCATGAAGATTTTCAAGTCATCAGCGAACAACAAAAACATACCATTTTTAATGACCATTGCTATGTCATTTATAAAAATCGTGAACAGCAATGGCCCCAAGTTTGAGCCCTGAGGGACACCAGAAAATTTATTGAATGTTTGTGACTGTGTTTTATGCTTTTATGTAAATACCTAGTCATAGTGGTGGATTGATTTCCATCACTTTTTGGTAGGCGGTACTATTAGAGCATTTTGGAAAATCTCGTGGAACCACTACCCGAATAACACTTATTCCTTCTTCTTCGATGGCGCTACAGCTCAAGTCGAGCCCTGGCTCCTCCACCGCCGTCCTCCAGCCGGAACGGTCCTCCGCACGTCTTTTCCAGCTCCTGATTTTTAGCAGCTGGTTGGCATCTTTTGTAATGTTATCACCCCATCGTGTGCGTGGCTTTCCCACTGGCCTTTCCCCCCTGGGTTTCCTTCGAGGATCTTCTTCGGTATCCGTGAATCAGACATGCGCTGGACATGGCCTGCCCAGTTTAGCCTCTGGAGTTTTATGAAGGTAGAGAGTTTTGAATCTTGGTATAAGCAAGTGGTAATAATAAATATAAATAACACTTATTTAGATCCAGACAAGTATGAAACAGACGTATAAGTCAGTGAGCGGTGACATGCTGAAGCAAAGTTGGTACTGCCTATGAGCAGATTAAAATTGCCGCACGTTACTATCGGTAGTCTCAAATTTAATTTTTTTTCAGTAGGTACCCTTCTCCCTATCATGGCTAACTTTAACAGATACACGAAAACAAATTCATTAAAATTATGATTTACAATTTCACAAATATTTAAAGAAAGTTGGCGTCGCACACACTCCACAGAATCTACTCACAAAAGATTATATTATTTGCATTCCTTCCTTAAAATATCGCCGCTTCGTGCTATCACTAAATAGAGCACGATCTACCTATCTGCATTGAACGTCTCTGATAGTTAGTAGGTAGCAGTGGCGAGGGGTAGAGGTAGGCTGTTAAGATTCGACATAAATAGTGCACACTAAACTTTGTTAGTCATACTTATTTGTTTTCATTGCACTAAGAATACAATTTGAAGATGGTGCTGGTTAGTTTTTAAAATTATTAAAACGTTTAAACCATGCCTACGCCAAAACCAAAATCGATAAAAAATATTCTATAATTATACCATCATAAATTATCCGGTGTCCGAACTTAGAACTAAGCTCATCACAGTATAAAAATGATTGAATGATATGTTAAATGTTAGCATGTGCGTCCTAACTCAGCGGACAACTTATACTGGTGGATAAAATATCTAAAATAATATATGGTTTAATGGCATAATTTTAGATATTTTATGGATAAACGAATATTTTTTGACTATTATCTATTATCTATGGCTTGGATAAGGTATCTAGGGTTTAATTGAATTTTAAAAAAAACCAACGAATACTATCTACACACCGTAGTCTTACCTCAATGAAAATATATAAGTTGGACTGAAAAAGTTTAGTGTACACTATTTATGTCAGATCTTAACAGCTTACCCCCACCCTTCGTCACTGGTAGGTAGTCAGTAAGTTATTAATTAATTAATGAATATTTAATCAAAAAATATGTATTTCTTCCTCTTCCGATAGACCACGAACTGTAACGTTACTGTACATAGTAGTCGAAGCAGACTTGAGAGTGGGTCTATTGTTTGGGCACCGCATCAGTTGAAGTATGGCCTTATGGTGGAGAGGGTTCAGAAGAAATTCTTGAGACTCTTTTATTTGAGGTTGTACGGATAGAGGTTAGAGGTTAGCGGTTACGCCGCTATTCTGACAAGACGTGCAAGTCTGCGCTCTAAGTTTAAATTCAATAATTTACTTATAAAACTGAATTACAATGTCTAAAAACATCGGTAATACCATGGAAAATGTGGATTTGTTGTGTGTTATAAGACAGCAGTCTGAAATGATTGCCATGTTGTTAAAAAAGGTAGAATCAATTGAAAAAATTCTAACTGATCACCAAATTTATAAAAATAAATCAGTGTCATTTAAAAGTGCAATTAAGCCCAGTGCAATTGTAGTAGACGTACCGTTGCCAGCGACATCGCCTACACCGGCAGCGCGTGCACTAGCGAACGAGCGAGCGAACGACATTGTTTGCTTCTCGCTCTCGCCTCCTGTGCCGGCACCGAGATCGACACCGCCACCAACTTATGCGAGGACGACACGGTCGCAATCGAAAATTAAAACAAAAATAGAAAATTATCCTGCACTCGGGGTTATTC
Source organism: Rhyacophila brunnea (assembly GCF_057557595.1). Classification (NCBI taxonomy): domain Eukaryota; kingdom Metazoa; phylum Arthropoda; class Insecta; order Trichoptera; family Rhyacophilidae; genus Rhyacophila; species Rhyacophila brunnea. The sequence goes on from NW_028233361.1 coordinate 2,815,577, forward strand.
CAGCAGTCGCCCCAGAAGAGGACTCCTCATCGTCACACGAGGCCTCACAACCGAAACCAGCTGAAGATTTACCTACGCCTAGGATTGTTGATGGATGGGCCACCGTTGCAAGGAAGCGGCGTGTCGCGGTTCGGGGAAACCTCGCTGGACGAGCGAAAACTGTTGTGAAGCAGTATCACATCTGCCCGCTTCACAGAGATACAACAACGGCTGATGTTTTAACCTATTTAAATAAGTTATGTACCGCTGATTTCACAGTCGTGAAAATTAAATCAAGGGGTGACTACGCATCCTTCAAGGTAGGTATCCCTTCTGAAGTCACGGACACTGTTTTGAGGGCGGATAACTGGCCACTTCACTCATTCATAAAAGAATGGGTGTCGAGAGTGGAAACTCCACGGTTGCCGGTTAGCTAAAAATTATGTATTAACACTTATTTTATGTCATGTCGTGAACGTTTTGAATTTGTAATTTGTTATGTTCATTATATGTAAAATAAATAAATTTGATTGATTTGATTAAATTTGACTATCCGTGGCTTTATCCAACTGACTTTCTCTTAGGCATGCATACATACTGCAGTCTGCAATTTAGAAGAAATCTTTATTTAGCTACGTATTTTTTCGACTTATACGAGGTATAAATGAGAACTTTGTCTTAAATGAGAAAATGGGCCATTCTGGGCAGTGTTGACCAGTGTGTCCCTGATAACTATCTTAGAAATAGAGACCATCAGTTGTTTATTCTCCCAAAGTGCAGAACCAACCTGCCACTTGTAATGCCAATTGGGAGGGCTATAACTATGTTCAACGAAATTGCTTCGGGTGTTGATATATTCCACCTACGTGAGAATGAGTTTAGGTGGACATTGTTTTATAAATTCTTAAAATAGGGTCTGCTTAACTCATCCGGTGTACTTCCTTGTACCTATCTAATTTATCTACTGATCTATCTCTTTTTTTATGTAATACTGTTTTATATATCTTTGTTTCTAAATGTCATGCTGTGAAAGTCTTAAACTTATAATTTGTAATGTCCAAAATATGTTAAAAAAATAAATAAATTGAATTGAAATTGAATAAATTGAATTCAATTACCGACCACTCCTCAAATAGTATTCCGTCATCCATTGTTGCGATAAAATCTCTCCTAAGTACAATACAATTCTCGCTAAGTTAAGTAGTACAATGATATTACGTTTGACTAATCAAGCAACATATTTTAAAAACTACTTGAAATAGGTATTCGACCATGTCCGATCCTAATACGATCATATGGGCCTCCACAGAGTAGAGGTTTGTATTAACAGATTTTGTTTTTTACGAGAAATGGATGTCAGGCACTTGCTTAACCTATTAGGTCCATACCCTGACTCACACACAAATTGAAAAACAATATGTGTACTTGCCAGACCCTGGATTCGAACCTGAGACCCACGGCGTGATAGTCCAACGCTCAAGCCGCGCGACTACCGTGGGTATAGGTATAGAGTTATGTTAAACCTTTCTTTGCTCTATTACCAACAAGTTTATGCGAATTCTCACGAAATCCCTGACACTACTCTCTGAACCCCGGTATTCCGCTGACCCAGTTGGTAATCACTGGTCTAGAGTCTAGTTAGACCCTAGACGACATCTAGATATGTTAAGTTTGCCTTGAACACTCACGATTACATAAAAAAAAACAATTAGTTTGGCACTTCAATTTTATTTTTTTCAATAGCATTGTGCTCATTTAATACAACATTAAATAAAGCTCAGAAAAGTATGGAATACAATTGGAAAACGTCCAAGTGAGACTTTTGTAATAGGTACAGTTTATTGGACTAGGATATAATATTATTATACGCGTGATATTATTTTGATTTTGTTTCATAGTATTCATATCACCATTTTACGTCTGTATTTTATTAATTTGTTTAGATTTGTGGGTTGCCAATAATGTTTATAGTCAGGGGCGGAACTAGATACTGCAGTGCCCACAATGAAAAGAAATAGTCCCTCAACGTAATGCATTAGCTGCAGCGCTCGTAATGGAAAATTTTACAAACCGGAGCGCTTGATAATTTTACGAAAGAATCAACATAGTTATCTAATTTTATATGTATTATATAAAAATAAGTGTGTTAGATTTTTTGTTATATATGGCCCATCTAGCTCAGACGGTCATTTTTTTCCCATGAGACGGAGGGATTATTTTGAGGATTTTATGAACCGGAACGGCGCTCCAGTGCGCTCCGGTCCTTTGCGAGCCCTGATTACTTATATATATTTTTTAATATCATTTATTGTACAAATGTTTCTGTAACAGATACGTACCTACTTATAAGTTCAACAGTGCTCGGTAATACTGATTTAAATAATATTAATGTAAATTTAACAATGTATGTAGGTATATACTTTCACCACTAGCGGATCCTGATATTAGTATGGAAATAGTTCACAGAAATACATTGCGTCGTTGAAACTAGAAAAATGTGTAACTCGCCATCTGGTGGCCATTGTCACCCGTCTTGCAAATAGTGTAATTCAAAAAAATTCGTATTATTGTTAAATCATAGATGATTTCTCCATAACTATATTAGATTTGTTTTACAGGAGTTTTGGAGTTACACAATTTTCTAGTTTCAACGACGATTGACAGTATTAGCACATAATTAAACAATATCTAAGTGCTTTTAAATTATTCATCAACCTGAAATCAAATATCAATAATATATATTGTACTATGTAATGATGATAAAAACTGAATTAAATTGTGTCGCATGCGACATTTTTGTTGTAGAGAGATTCGTTTATAGTAAAATCAAACAAAAATATGACATGTTGCTAGATCTTTTTTTAAATATATTGATTCCAATTTTCAGTTACCTACTTCTAATAGATAATTACAAACAGACATGTTTTAGTAAATATATTTTATGGTACAATAGATATTTATCGAAATAAAATAGCCAAAAAAATAAATTAAAAAAATACAACAATCACGGATATCTTATTTGTTGATGAATAATGGCTTTGTACAAAACTTTATAATAACATGAAAATTATAAGCACCATTTAATGACACAATGTTCATTAGATATTACCAATATTTTCCTTGTGGAAGTCTCCACTCTTTTACCGCCCTACCCTCAGGAATGACGTGTCTCCTCCTATAACCAGCGTAGTTTAGGTCTCCCATCCCTTTACTTTCTGGTAAATTGGAAAAGAAATTTTTGGATGGTTATGTGCCTTCCATCCTTGAGACACGGCCAACACAAAGCGATCCCCACACTTTCACGTGTGAGATGACAGGGAGATCATTCACGGTTGCATTTTCCTCACTACGTGCCATGTGACTCCGATATCTCTCTCGATATTATCTTTTCGAAGATATCTAGCGTCCTCACATTTTTTGATAAGGTCCAACAGTCCGATGTATATGTCAATATGCAGTCGATCATGGCCCGAGGGTTTGTATGGCTTTATTTTAGTTTTATTTGTTAGGATGTGTTTACTAATTCAAGTAATTCAATTAATTCTTATATAAATGTCAACTTTGGAAAGGAAAAAGGGCGTAACCCTCAGTTTTTTCTAAATATGTTTTATTGCATAATAACGTTGTAACAAAGGATGTTAGCTGCAAATGCTGACTTATTATCTAAATTTAGCTAGCAATAATTTAAAAAAAGAATGAAGTTACGTGGGAAACACGACTTAACCATCATTTTTGTTGTTTTTTTTTAATTAGCTCAATAATTAATATCAGATTAAGGATATAAAAACCAAATTATTAATAATCATTCATTTTAAGGTTATATCTATTTTGAATTTTAACTTTGACTGAAAAACATAACAAAAACGTTTTTGTGCCTCCTGTAAAATTTGATGTGTGTGGATTACGCCCTTTTTCATTTCTACAGTCGATATTATAAGTATGTAAATACGTAGTAAATAAGTGACGAAGTATAGTCAAGTAAAAATAATTTCTTATTTATACTAAGTGAGCGATATTGATGTATTGCACTCGGTTATAAATGGATAGCGACGTGCAACCGACTAGCGGCAAGCACCCGGAAACGGTTTGAAGAAAACGAACTCAACTCACCTTTTGGTATTTTAATCTATCTTTAAATCAAAATTAGGACGACACGAACCAGAATAATTATACGACTGGCCCCTTCCCGGAAATTGACTGCACGCCTTTGAACATTGGCAATCATTCCTTTATTTATATGCACGGCTCTCTCCAGATGCAAACGTACAACTGCCTTATTATTGTGAATACTATTTTTAACCTTTTTTATTAGGTAACAGTGGCGAAGGGTGGAGGTAGGCTGTTAAGATCCGCCATAAATAGTACACATTTAACTTTGTTAGTCAAGGGGAGGTATTTGTTATTCTTGAAGACTACAATTTACAGATGGTGTCAATTAGTTTTTAAAAATCAATTAAACCCTGCCGAAGCCAAACCATAATAGTTTTGGTATATCTACTTTGGGCGATATGACAAAATTGTGCACACTTTTTCATTCATACTTATTTGTTTTCGTTGGATTAATAATACATAATAATATAACACATATAATTGTTGTTGCATTTCTTTAAATTCATTAAACCCTGCCTAAAACAAACTATAACAGATAAAAAATATTATTCTATCTATAAAATATCCAGTTATGTATGATTTAATTGCATAATTTTAGATGTTTTATAGATAGCCGAGTATTTTTTGACTATTATTTATTATGGCTTGGTTTCGCAGGGTTTAATTAAATTTAAAAAAACCAATCAACACCACCTGTAAATTGTAGTCGTATTTCAATGAAAACAAATACGGATGACTGACAAAGTTTAGTGTGCATTATTAATGGCGGATCTTAACAGCCTACCTCCACCATTCGCCACTGCTAGGTAGGTACTAGACATAAAATAAGAGTTTCAATATTTTTTCAGTGAGTATTCGCATTGTATATTGCATAATAATATAAGAGCATTTTACCCTAAAATGCATAAAATGTGCTTCACATGCACAACAGTGCGGCTGCTTTCAGAATATATTTTATTTTTTCAATATTGTTTAAATTAATCTTCTGAATAATTTAATTCTAAATTACAGCTTGGAAACATACGTATTAGAAAAAACGTTCAACCGAGTGGCACTGGGACTCACATCTTTCACTTCCCGGGTGAGTGCTCTAGCTCTAGCTATGAATCCGTCTATGATCCGTGTAAATTATTTCTAATGACTACGTTTTATCTTAGGCAGGTACTAAATAATATGCCAATTAGAAGGCGATCAGTGATCACCTTTGTAATCAATTAATGTAAATTACAGACGTCAGATGTCAGCCAAGTTTTATCGACCTTCCTACACGCTCCATTTTTTGCATTTTTTTATAATAGGTACCTATACTTTTTATGTTTTTTAAAATTATGTATTTTCTATAATAAAAATTCTAACATTCTTAAATCATTTCTTTTAATGTGTTAACTGTCAATATATGCTGTAACTACATTGTAGTATTGATTAATTTAATAAAACGCAAAATATTTTTGTACTTTTTCCACTTTTTTATTTAATAAATTTGGACCAGTTTCGTCCGCCTCAAATGTGGAATAAGTACAAAAATATTTTGCGTTTTTTAAATTAATCAATAATTCTTAAATCAATTGTGTATTCAACAAAAGTATTGAATACAAAAATAATCTTCTTAAACTTTTACCACAACTATGTATATAGTTAAAAAATCAAAGTTCCACTACCATTTTATAAGAAACATGCATAGTGTATTGCATGGCCCCCACATCCTGAAGCGGGCCCCAAGACTAGGATCTTTGTCGGACCCCCCTACCTATCGCCAAGGTTAAAGGCAGTGTGACGCTCTACAGTAGCGTTTTCCAAATGGCGTTCATGGTAAAATTAAGGGTATTTAGTGTACTTTTAATACTTGGGGGCCATGGTGTATTGTCCAAACTATACAGGTAGGTACCATGATGATGATAATATCCATACTACTAAAATAATTTAGGAATTCAATTTAAAATCTAGGTGGAATATATTATATGGACACCATAATTTGTAGATATTCAACCACATTAGTAAATAACTTTTGTAAAACATTATGTCAGTACAGTACAGTCATAACTGATTTCAATATGAAATGATTATAGAATAGTGGAACCTCCGGTACCCTATCATTTTTACAGTTTCGGCTCCAGTTCGGGGTTCTCAATATTCGGAAGTAATGGTTACGGCTCCAAAATCATTAATGGATTCTCATGGCTCCAGGGTTCAGTTCCGGTTCCATTCCCCGCTCTGAAACAGACACTGACTAGTAATGAGTTGATGACTGATAATTTACATGATAAACTGTAACGCAAAAGAAAATAACGTAATCATTGCGAACTTACATGTAAACACAGAAAAGTGGGAAAATGTGTGATCGATCGTCGATGACCCTCATGTTAAATGATGATTATCTTTATATCCATATTTCATCCTCTCAATTTTTCACTCATACGGCAGCAGGGTATAGGTGACAGCATACAGATATTCAAACAACTCACACAAAGTCACAAATAATACAAAATCATATTAGGTAGGTACTATTGTCAAAACACCAGCACTAGAGAAGGACTGCCTTCAATTCATGTCATTCAATTCATGTATAGAGAGTCTCGAGTCGAAAACAGAAGCAATTAGTATTCGCTTCGGTGACGAACCTTCTCCCGACATATTTAATCTCACTCTAATAATAATATTAGATATCGATTCGGAACGAACAGTTTACAAACTTCGGTCAAAAAAGTATCTATTTTAAAAATTGAACGCTCGCGCAAGCACAATCTCTTTCACCGTTTTTTTGGCTAAAATAAACAAGGTTTGTTTTGAAATTGCTGGCAACGCGTAATCCAATTTGCTGAAACAATGAATTAATACGTTCTGCCACTAAAAAACTCATTTTCTACAGAATAAAAAAATATTTTCATCTCATGTAAACATGAAGACTTTTACGAGCTGGCAGACCTGAAATTGTATCATAAGATCAATAGGAAAATGTTGCTTTTCCTGTGACATATTAAATGATACAATAATTGCGCAACAATTTTATTATTGAAGCATTTCTCAAAGCCCCTTTCGAGAAGCAATGTTAGATGGCGGGTTTATGGACATCGAAGCCATCACCAGGTCTTCCGACCGCGTCTTGTACGTCATGAAAAACTGCCGCTGCTACTGGGCCACCCACTGGAAATCAAAAATCAAGTAATAGATTCTTGAGTTTCCACCGTGTATACTTCTTCCATCTTTCCTCGACGTTTCGGACTCGCTGCAGAGGCCATTATCTATGTGTTATGATGAAGTGTATTGTATTACTCTGAGCAACGTTTGCTCTTAGCTAATCCAAACAATACCTATTTATACAGCCACATCTTAAAAGCCTCCGCCCTCCGGTGTTATGATGGCCGGTTCCATCGACGTCCAGGTTTTGACGATGAATACACAATATAGAAAATGATCACCCTCCTTTGAATGCCCGGACATAGGGTTTGGTTGCAGAATAAGTATGGTGTTGTCAATTATCTCATACTTAATCGTATTGCACACTATTGGTTTTAAGCTAAGGTTTATGATTTTAAAGACATGAGAAAATGACAGCCTATCACAGCCTGCACTGTCTAATTATTGTAAACAATGCATTGATCAGAATCAGTCGCGTCTTCTAATTGTATTATTTAAATACGTACCTACCTCCATAAAATGTTTCAAAACGCTGTTTTCCGAAATAGTTTTTAGTGATTTCTGTATATTATTATGTTCCAGACAACAACCGATAATGGGGAAATAGTGGCCCCATGCAAAATATGGCAGCGCCTGCGAGAAAGGCGATAGCAGGCTCCATACATCGGATAAGGGAATTTGAACTAGAGAAGGTTAGTATTAATTACAGAGGCCTCTAAAATAAGTGAATAAGGTAGGTAATGCGAGTTGTGTAGACTGTAAAGTATCGGGGACCCACAATATGTAGGTAGTGTCAAGCGATATTTTCGAAAAACAACCAATATTGATCCTTTCTGCCACACTTAAAAGACTGAAACATAATTCACAAAGTAAATATAAAACTAAATGTACGAAATTAATAGATATCGCTGTTAATTAAATCATAAGAAACATATTAAATGAAAAGGATTACTTAATTAAAATCAAACACAATATAGGTGCCTACCTACCTGTGTACAGCGCTCGAAATGGACTGAACGCACCGGAGCGCAGCTCCTGTTCGTGAAATCCCCAAAATTATCGCACCGTCTCGTGGAAAAGGTGAAATGTTAAAAAGTTATGAAATTTATTTACTTCATATACTTTTTTTAAAAAGTTTATACGAAACTTGTCGAACTCGTAATAAAAAATATATATTTATGACGTAAACCTGGATTTTTGTATGCGGGGCCGACAACATTATGCCCTAATCTTGCTTGCCACAGGTTAAAAGATAGTCACTTCATTTTATCGACTGAGTTTGGTAGGTATATTTCTATATAATACATACAATTATTACATAAATATGTAAATATTTTCGGAAACTTATCGAGCGCTCCGGTTCGTAAAATCTTCCATTTCGAGCGCTGCCTGTGTACTCATAACGATCAACACAGCTTTTGTCCGTATATAGACAGATATTTTCTACTGAATTACCACAAAGAAACTATTCCTGACCGATATGATTAAATTTAATGTATCGTTCTGATATTATGTGAGTAAGGTACCTTCCTACTTATATAATATTGCGATTGATTAATAATTATCATCAGTGACAACAACCCAGGGCGGACCCTATCCTCCTCCAAGAATTCTTCCATCTCTCCTAGCTTGGGCCACTGTCCTCCAGATGTCTTCATCGGCCGCTCTAGCCTCTATGTTGATACAATCCAACCGCCGTAGTCTGAACCTCGTTTATTACCCCGGATGCCCATTGGAGGTTGGTCACAGTCCATTCTTGCTACATGGTCCGCCCATCGGAGTCAACCAAGTTTAACGTATGTGGAGATCCATTATTCTTGGAAGAGCTTCTAAAGCTTCGGGTCAGTGACGTCCCGTGGGGGTAGCAGATTGAGCATAGCTTGGGGTGGCAGTTAATCGAAGGGCGGAAAATCGTGGAGAATCATTTGGTATATATAGAAATAGCTAATATTATTTTATTTACGTGTCGTATAGTAAAAATGGTCTGAAAATAATATTGCAAATAAATAATTAAAATATAGTATTGCTAAATGGTATATTTTAATTATTTATTTGCAATATTATATATAATAAAATATAGTATTGCTAAATGGTAACGCCCACGGTGGCCGCGCGGCATAAGCGTTGGACTACAAAGCCGTGGGTCCCAGGTTCGAATCCTGGGTCTGGCAAGTACAAAAAAATTGTTTTTCAATTTGTGTGTGTCAGGGTATGGACCTAATAGGTTGAGCAAGTGGCTGACATCCATTTCTCGTAAAAAACAAAATCTGTCAATACAAACCTCCACTCTGTGGAGGCCCATATGATCCTATCAGGATCGGACATGGTCGGAAAAATTGCTAAATGGTACAGACCAAATGTGTCGGAAATATACACCAAATAGAACCTCAGACTTCTGGTAATTTGGGATCTAACATGATAACCTATTATATTTATTCGCTTTTTATATCTAAATTTAATTTTGTATATTTTAGTGGTATAATATATTTTGTTAGTAAGTAATGTATCCATAGAACACCAGCGCTCGAAATGGAAAAATTTACGAACCGGAGCGCTCGACAGTTTTCTGAAGATTTTTACATTGCAAAGTTTCTGTTTTTTTTTCATAAAAATAAGTGTGTTAGATTTTCTATTATATGGCCTATCCAGCTCAGACGGTCAAATTATTTATTCCACGAGACGGAGCGATAATTTTAGCGATTTCACGAACAGGAACGGCGCTCTGGTGCGTTCTGGTCCATTTCGAGCCCTGTAGAACACATTTCTTAGATATTGGAGTCGTGAAAGAATTCTAAATACTGTATTAAAAAAAATGGGGCGGCATTTTGGCGCTGCCTAGGGGCGGTATTTTGTCTAGGGACGTCACTGTTTCGGGTTATGTTGTCGCGATTCTTCTCCTTCTAATATGGACCCATATATCTTGCACTGCACCTTACTCTTGACCTTGGTGATAGTCAAAAGTTTCGACCCGCCGGTCAATATTGATCAGATCAGCGTCTTATGAATATTTCAAAGTTTTGTAAACAAAAGTTAACGCCATTAAAATGATATTCGATGATTTTATTTTTTCTTTAAAAATTAAAGGTATGTCTTGCGGAGGAGTTCGACATTCTTCAGATAGTCGGGGAAGGATGGTTCGGCAAGATCCTGCTCGTGGAGCACAGAGGAACCGACACGGAGATGGTCCTCAAAGCTCTCCCCAAGCCCTACATCGCCCTCAGAGACTTCTACAGAGAGTTCCACTACGGCCTGCATCTCGGTGCCCACAAAAATATCATCACCACTTACGATGTCGCCTTCGAGACGGCCGGATTTTATGTCTTCTCCCAGGAATACGCCCCGCTAGGTAGGTATATTTTCTTTTATATTCACAACATTATTTTCGCATATTGAAAAACATTTATTATGTTAGCGTAATCGGTCCATGATTGTTGGCTTATCCTTATGGGTTTGAATATTTAATCTTTTTTGCAATACGCACAGCGCTCGAAATGGAAAAAAATACGAACCGGAGCGCTCGACAGTTTTCTGAATATTTTTACATAGTAAAGTTATCAAAGTATATGTGTTTTTTCATAAAAATAAGTGTGTTAGATTTTCTATTACATGACCTATCCAGCTCAGACGGTCAAATTATTTATTCCACGAGACGGAGCGATAATTTTACCGATTTCACGAACAGGAACGGCGCTCCGGTGCGTTCCGGTCCATTTCGAGCCCTGAATACGCATACAGCGGTGATTTTCTTTTTTGACGCAGATGATGATGATGAGATCGATTCATCGGAAGATTTAAACGGGAGCCTCGAAAAAATACAAACCTGTCATTTAATTATAAAATTATACCAAAAATTTTAAAAGATGCGTAAAATTTTTATAAATTACTAGCTAAAGTACCCGGCTTCGCACGGGGTCGCTTCGTGGTTATATTTATCTTAGATATTTGAAAAATAATAAGAGGTAATTATTTCTTTAATATTAAAATATCTGTGTAATACAATATGGCAATATGAAAATAATTATAATAGGAGTAAAGGTCAAACATAAGAACACTAAATTAAAATCGAATCCAAAATATGAAAACGTTATTACCTAATGTTATAAATATGTAGTAAAAAAAAAAATCAAAATTGGATGGAACAAACAAACAACAAACTTTGTATGTTATATAATAATAATTTAGAAACCGCACACAACTGACAAAAGTTTCATCGCAATCGGATGAATGGTATAGGAACGCATACGAATAGTAGAAGAAGATGATTTTCTAATTCAGAAACCTTCGTGGGCATGCGCATGACAACTCACCAAAGTTTCATTGCAATCGGATTAATGGTATAGGAACGCATACGAATAGAAGAAGATGGTTGTACTAATTCAAAAACCTTCGCGGGCTTGCGCACAACAACTGGTCAAAATTTCATCACAATCGGATGAATGGCATAAGAACGCATACAAATAGAAGAAGAAAAAGATGATTGTAGTAATTCAGAAACCTTTGCGGGCAAGGGCACAACAACTCACCAAAGTTTCATTGCAATCGGATGAATGGTATAGGAACGCATACGAATAGAAGAAGAAGAAGATGGTTGTACTAATTCAGAACTCTTCGCGGGCGTGCTCACAACAACTGGTCAAAATTTCATCGCAATCGGATGAATGGTATAAGAACGCATACAAATAGAAGAAGATAGAATAGAAGAAAAAAGAAAATAGTTGTAACAATTCAGAGACCTTTGCGGCGTGAGCACAACAGTTGATCAAAATTTCATTGTAATCGGATGAATGGTATAGGAACGCATACGAATAGAAGATAGAATAGAAGAAGAAGATGGTTGCACCAATTCAGAAACCTTCGCGGGTGTTGGCACAATTACTGACGAAAAATTTGTTGCAATCGGATGAATGGAATAGAAACGCATACGAATAGAAGAATATAGAATAGAAGAAGAAGAAGAAGATAGTTGTACTAATTCAAAAACCATTGCGGGTGTTACCACAACAACTGACGAAGGTTTCATCGCAATCGGATAAATGGTACAGGGACCATACGAATAAAAGAAGATAGAATGAAGAAGAAGAAGAAGAAGATGGTTGTACTAATTCAGAAACCTTCGCGGGTGTAGGCACAATTACTAACGAAAATTTTATTGCAATCGGATGAATGGAATAGGAACGCATACGAATAGAAGAATATAGAATAGAAGAAGAAGAAGAAGAAGATGGTTGTACTAATTCAAAAACCATTGCGGGTGTTACCACAACAACTGATGAAGGTTTCATTGCAATCGGATGAATGGTATAGGGACCATACAAATAAAAGAAGATAGAATGAAGAAGAAGAAGAAGATAGTTGTACTAATTCAGAAACCTTTGCGGGTGTTGGCACAATTACTGACGAAAATTTTATTGCAATCGGATGAATGGAATAGGAACGCATACGAATAGAAGAATATAGAATAGAAGAAGAAGAAGAAGATGGTTGTACTAATTCAAAAACCATTGCGGGTGTTACCACAACAACTGATGAAGGTTTCATCGCAATCGGATGAATGGTATAGGGACCATACGAATAAAAGAAGATAGAATGAAGAAGAAGAAGAAGATGATGATTTTTCTAATTTAGAAACCTTCATGGGTGTGCATACAACCACTTGCCAAAATTTCATTGCAATCGGATGAATGGTATAGGAACCATACGAATAAAAGAAGATAGAATGAAGAAGAAGAAGAAGATGATGATTTTTCTAATTCAGAAACCTTTATGGGTGTGCATACAACTACTTACCAAAATTTCATTGCAATCGGATGAATGGTATAGGAACCATACGAATAAAAGAAAATATAATGAAGAAGAAGAAGAAGATGATGATTTTTCTAATTCAGAAACCTTTATGGGTATGCATACAACCACTTACCAAAATTTCATTGCAATCGGATGAATGGTATAGGAACGCATACGGGACAGACAGACAGACATTCATTTTTATATATTAGTATAGCCTATACTCTTCCCGCAAGTGCAAGCAATAAGTTTACAAAGTTTTATCGCAATCGGATGAACGGTATGGCTGCGCATTAAATACGAACAAACAAACACACAAATATTAATTTTTATATATTAGATTGAATATAAAATATAACGAAATTCTTGCAACTACCTAATAGCAAAGGGGATCATAGCACAGTTACATACCTACTTGTAGGTACCTATACAAAAAAACCACTGTAGGTACTGTTATGTGTCATCAATGTAATCCTCAATAATAATTATGTTTAGTTAAGAGTGTGATTTATGGTTTTTATTTTATTTTCTATCGCTGTCTCAAAATCCATCAGTTTGCATGGGTATGGCGGGCTGCATTCAGCCAACTTGGAGTCGCATTGAGGTCAAGGCTGTATTCTGTGAGGACCAAATGTCGTTTGTTCAACGCGTGCGTGGTACCTGTGCTCCTGTATGGCTGTGAGACATGGCATCTTACTAAGCTTCAAGGGTCTCCGCTTTTGAGCTTTGAGAATCGATGTCTCCGCCCAATCTTAGGTACATTGGTACGACCACGTTATAAACACCCGAGTTCGTGAGCAGACACAGCAGCCTTCGGTGATTGAGGTAATCACGAAGAGACGTTTTACATGGCTGGGGCATGTGTTTCGGATGCCGCCAAAGAGTGTGACACATCGTACCCTTGTGGTACAGCCACAAGGGTTCCGTCGTCGCGACCGGCCCTCCCTCACCCTGCAGCGGTGCTATAAAAGCGATCTACGCGCTGCATGTCTGGGATGGCGGGAGTCGCAAGAGTTGGCGATGGAGCGGCGCGAACTTGTGCTTGCCCTATTCCCCAATGCTGAGTCGTGACAGGGTGAAAGAAGAAAAAGAAAGTTCGCATCTACATCAGTTTCGTGGCAATTTAAATTCCTCGATCTTTCCATATAGTGATAAGACGTGTGATCGCATTTTTCGCAATCTGCATGCACCTTCTTATTTCTGGTTCACATTCGCATCTTCGACTAATGGTTGATACGAAATATGCAAACTCGTCCAGTGTTTCTAGAGTTTGAAGTATGGTTGCTGCCGGTAGAAGGCTAGCCCAAACATACCTATATATTAGACATAAAAAGAAACTGTTAAAGTAGAATCGAAAAGCCCAATAATTAATAATGAGCTATGATGTTTAAGTGTGCTATTTACTTTTCAGGTGACCTGTCGTCAAACGTGTCGGATACGGGGATAGGCGAGCTGCACACGAAGCGCGTCGCGAAGCAGCTCGCTGCGGCTCTGGACCACCTCCACGCCAGAGACTTGGTTCATAGAGACGTCAAGCTCGATAACATTTTAGTCTTCAAATCAGATTTCTCCAGAATAAAGCTGTGCGACTTTGGTGAGACGAGGAAATCACAAACCGACATTCGACGGAGGAATGAATGGCTGCCTTATTCACCCCCAGAAGTGCTACAGACCAGAGTCGAAGAAACGTACAAGTGAGATCAAAAACCATCACTGTTTCAAAAAAGTACTTCAATCATTACTTGGCTACTACGGTAACAGTTGGCTACCGCATGTGTTCTTTCCATCTCCTGCCACGTCTCCACACCCTTCAAAGTAATTCAAGAACATCTTATTCTATGTATGCGGCTAAATATTATATAGTATGAAAGTTTTTTTTTTATTCAATGCCTACTGAATATCCTACACAGGTTTATGAATGATAGATTCTTTATTATAGAAAAATTTGTTTTGAAAAAGGTTGGACTGAGTGGGAATCAAACTCATGTACCTATTTCACTTTCCGGGTGAGTGCTCTCGCCTCGTAGTATAAATTAATATAGTATAATGGCAGTTACACAGACATGCTAACAACGCGTTTGGTTGGTGACATAAGTAGAACAATAATATCATGAACTAAATGCACATTGCGACATAAGTTCACTACCTACTGATGGATTGTATAAATATGTCTTACAAAATTTGAAGAGATCATAATATTATTATCTATTTTCTTCTTTTTAATGCATGTCATGAAAATAATATTAATACCGTAGATAGTAAAGCCAATCACACCGTTTTATCAATTTTCAGGGCGATAACATCCCACGATGTTTGGCAATTCGGTATCGTCATCTTCGTGTGCCTAACAGGATGCCTGCCGTGGCAAAAGGCTGCGTTCGATGACCCTCGATATGTCAGGTAAAATTCATAATACCTAACTTCACCATCAGTGTGAGTACTTTTTTTCTCTGCCAATCAGTCGATATGACAATTTATTATATCACATTAGGTATATAATAATATATATCGTCGCTATAGGATTGGCTTGTCGAAATCGACCTTTGAATGCAGAATGATTTTTTGTATCTAAATGGACCTGAACCATCCTTTTCTTTAAATTGCTTTGTAATGAAAACAGCATTCATATGCTGTAAAAACAACAATTTAAATACCTTCATATATTTAAATATAGGATAATCAAATTTGCTTTTAGTCTCCTGAACATTTGACATTTGGTCTATTCGACAAACCAATCCTACAGCGACGTTATATTAATGACCAGGTGCAGAGATGCTACTGTTAAATTTACCATAATATCCTTCATAAGTGGCACAACTACTAAATATTGACAAAATTAAGAAATGTAAATGGTAGAAGTCAAAATAATCAAGTATAAACCAATTTTAATACCTATATAATCGTATTTCGTTTATTCATACTTAAGATAAACAATGCACCTAAATTTCGATTCTTAACGAAATACTTAATAATATAATACTTATCTACTACATATATTTTTCCCAAATAGCGTACACAGGGTTCACTCGATTACTTTGACATCTGCCATTCTGATACCTACAATTTAGACTTTTGAGGCATCTATGTTACTTAACGGTCACCTAATATGTACGTAATTGTGACTAAGCATCTGGCCCTAAGAGTCGATTGTCCCCAAGATGGGTACAATTATATCATCCGAATAATTTGACTGCATGTGTTGAACATTTACAGCTATCAATCACGATGATAGGTAATGTAATCACTAATCAGTCATAAGTAAAAATATAATAATAACAATAGTACATCTCTTAGCAGTTCTCAGTGAGGCGACCATAGACCAATAAAATTTAATTCAAATGCACAAGTATTTTTATTTTGTTCACTTCTGTTCCATCGCAGTTAATCACCTCACCCATCCGGTTAACACGATGGTAAATCAAGAGTCAACTTGACTTTAAAAATGAAATACTTACAAGATAAAAAGAACTTTTCATATGCAACGTTTTTAAATTTTCTGTTGAATTATTATGCTCAATATGCTCAAACTTGTACTTGATAAGAAGTAAATAAAAAACAAACAAACAAATATAGAATACTGAAATGTCATGTTGACATTTCATTTTGATTTCCATAGTAACGCACGTATAATATATTAATAATTTAGTTGCTAGGACCACCCCTTAGCAACCAATAATAGTCTTTTACTTTTTACGGATTTTTCTGAAACAACTTTCCATACAAAACAGAATTAACAGAAAATGAATTCAATTCTGCTTAAAAATGAATAAAAGTATTTAAAAAATGCATTGGCATCGTGTTCTGATATATTCTAAAAGTTTCAAATGTTTAACTAGTCGGAAAGTTAGTTAAAAATCGATTGCAAGATTTATAATGGACAAACAACCACCGGACAAACAAGAATACGAGCTTATAAAAATGTTGTAAAATATTAATCTTTATGACATTTTTTTTAATGACATGTACCTATTAGTGCTCACGAGAGCAAAAGTTCACATTATTATTTCAATGAATATGTTGATGAGCAATTAGTGCATTGATATTGTATGAATTATTAAACAGAAAATACCCAACAGCATCATATCTTTATGCTGTAAAAATATTATATTATGTCCATGTTGGGTATTTAAGAAGATATTATTATTTCATACAGATACACATAATGTCCATTTTGCTTTTGATTTTCAATCAGTTCATAATATTATCATTGATATTAGATTTTTTCAAAACTTAGTAAACTGGATATAGGAGATCACCATGCACTAGCATATTGACGTGTGCTTGGATCGAGGGCATGAATCCAGAGGCTTAAACGAATGTCAAACTAAACAGTTTACTCAGATGCTTCGATATCCCTAAATATGGTCCCTCACCAGTCACCATACGGTGTACCGTGTAGGTGTCGAAGCAGTAATGATGATTTACCTTTACTATAAATCTGATTATAACCTTTTGTGTTTAAGTGTGCTTCTTTCTTTAGATATTTGAATTGGTATAACACTTCAAACCCGTTGCGCAAACAACCGAAACTGTTCAAACTGGTATCATCGCGAGCTCAAAGACTGTTCAAAAAATTTCTAGAACCGAGAAAAGAGAAAAGACCCTCGGGACTGGCGGACTTACAGAAATATATGGACGACCGATGGATGGCCAAGGGAATAAATGAAAAAAATGGCACAGGTAATATTCACCTTAGGATATTCTAAACTTTATAGTGTTTTTATTTGCAGAAGTGACACGTTGATAAAAACCTGGCAATGCAGACGCTACGCCTTCGTAAAGAGCTGGCCCATATCCTTGTTTTCTTTTCAAATATTAAATGGAGAATGGGGATAGCCGCTTTGACTTCAGACGGGAAAGTCCTGAAATGTGTACGAAAAGGGAAGCGTTTTACAAGTCACTTTAACCACCTGTTGGCCCCATCGGGCAGTTCGACCCAGTGATGTCAGGTGATCCATTGCAACGAATACAAATAATATTACAACTTTTGAGAGCAGTGGTGGTTTTCCATGAAGCAGATGGTGCGGTTGCTTCATTATAAAGTATCGACATCTTAGTTTAACAACTATAATAATATATAAAATATCATTGGGGGTACGGTGCACGATGCAGCCCTGCCTCACTCCTCTTTGAATCTAGTTCTTGTTGCTGACTTTAACAGTAGCATTCTGTTGTGCAACTAGTCTACGTTTTTTATTCTCAATCTCTATAGATTTTAAAACTTCAATCATTTCACCATGTTGCACAGTGTATATACCTTTAAGTGATTTCTCAAGATCAATGAATCCTAAAAATATGTTCAAGTTTACATCTCGGTATCGTTGTCTGAGAACCTGTATGCTAAAAGTAGAAGAGAAGAGATGGGAAGTCTGAGGACATACAGAGAAGATATTAATTTATTGTACTTTTTGTACTTTTATGCAGTTAATTTAATATTATTTATTTTAAACAGTATCAGCAGTAGGTTTATCTTTGTCGGTTATACACATTGACATAGATATTATCAATCATACAACTTATAAAGTTAGTTAGTTCGTTCTAAAGTTATATTCCTATACATACTCTTTTATGAGAAGCTGTGTACTTTTTGGTTAATATTGTATATTATAATAAGTATTATTTAGCTAGTGTATATATTTATGTATTGTTATAAAGTTTAAATACGTTGCAGCGGGCAGTGAAGTGGACGAGCTGTGTCCGTCGATGTACAGCTTCCACAGCGACATTGACGAGAAGAATAAGCTCCTGCACGTTCTCCTCGAACAAGGCATCGAAACCACTGTCGACAGGGTGGCCAAAAAAGCCAGGATTAGAGATTGGATCCAAAACAGCGTCATTGCAGAGGAAGACGAAACTGAGGTTCGTTAAATTTAATCAAATTATTCATCCTATAACGCTCCACTATCAAAACAAGGAGGGACATCCATTTCCCTGTGTACGTCTCCGTTTCCTGAGCCTACTTCCATGGGTGGCCGTATCACAAGAGTACCTATGGAATGTTGCATTCTCGGGTGACCTGACCCGACCTCGGGTGAGTACAAACAAATAAGTTACTTACAAACCAACCCGCCCCGCACCACATTTGGTCTTAATCGATTGTTTCACGAGACCTTACGTTTGAATGTGGAGCATCAGTAGTTTTTTAACACCTGTTAATGTCTCAGAAGCAGATACTCAAGACTGAGGTCGCCACACTCTCAAGTGAGCTTTGACTGAGTTTACTGATTGTTGTTTAATTTTTATTAAAATGCAATTTTTTTTTTTGTAGTACTTATTCCACTTTTAACTAATGAAATAGGACCGGTTTCGTTCACCTCAGAGGGACATTTTCAACATTGTTGAAAATGTTAAAAATGTCCCTCTGAGGCAGACGAAACCGGTCCTATTTTATTAATTAAAAGTGGAATAAGTACTACACAAAAAAATGCGTTTTATTAAATTAAACAACAATACAATGCAGTTACACCATGAATTGACAGTTAACAAAATAAAAGATATTGAGTTTACAGAGTTGACTTGAGTTAATAAAAAGTACCATGGGAGAGAAAGGCACAGAGAACTAACATAAAAGAAAATGAATTTGAATTATACCTAAATATAATACAAAAACAAAGCTAAACTATACAGATATACAGAAACTATGTGAAGAGATCTTGGCCTTTATGGTGGCCAGGTTGGACTTGTTGTACCGACTTGAGCATCTCTTCCCCACAGAGGAAATTCTCGGACAAAGGATGCGGCTTGCATCCTGTGGATCTCCGCCACATGGACATGTTGGGCGGGTGACAAATCCAAGCTCAAAGAGCTTGGCAGCGAATCCAATCTGATCATAGACAGCGGTAGCCACGTGGATTGTGGTACCCACTGCTTAATTAATTTATTGTTGACTAGATACTACAGTCGAACTTCGTTATTACGAGTACGAGTACGAGACCGACTGAATTTGCTCGTTATTAGCATTACTCATTATATCAGAGAATAAGTATTTTTATATAAGTGGTCACAAACACGAAAAGTCGAAATTCAAACAAAAATACACAATTAGAATTTTTTCCCGAAACAAGCATGGCATTCATAAACTAAGAAAGAAGCTGGTAGGTACCTACTGACTTCACAAACTTTGGTATTTTTTATTCATATCTTGTCGGCGAAAACACCAATTAGGTAGGTACTTAGACACGAATCCGGCGGCATCATGTCGGTCGGATTTTATTGCTTAGGGTCGAAATGTTTTTAAACGATCCACACATTAAAAGTTTTAAGAAAATTTTTGACGATATTTGAGCTCGGCATATCCGATAAGAAGCTCATTATAAAAGTGATTAAATGTACGGAGAAAATCATAAACTAAAATGTCAACGAATGTTTCCTCGTTACATCCGAGATCTCGCTATATCCGTGATCGTAATAACCGAGCTCGACTGTATTTAATCCTTGAGCTTCCATATTGGTTTTGATTACAAAATATTCATTTTGTCCGCAGGATAAATCCTATATATATTGGTGGATTGATTAAAGTAATCAGAAGAAAGTCATTGCGACTCCGCTGAAATACCCACTACCCACTAGAAATAAAAAAAAACTTATTCTATTGTTTTTTTCAGAATGAAGACAGTTACTCCAATGGCCATTTCCCGTCTGAAGAAGAAGAAAATGTGAGACATGGCCTGCACCCCGTCGAAAAAAATCACCAACGCTGGTCGTCTCTCCGGTACGCAAATGAAAAACACATAAACCCGAGAACCGGTGAGGTGCTGGACAAAGAAAAATCATCCGGCGGCAATCCCCTCTCCGTGTCGTACGATATGCGGCAGATCCGGCCGCTCGCGCACATCGATGCCGGCTCCCGCTGTGTTCCCGTGAAAGACGAGAGCCCATCCCAGGCGTCCACCAAAGACAGCGCATACGGATCCATCGACTTCAAAGTGCCCACAATAAATGGAGTGGTGAACGATCGCACGTCTGCCTTTGCGTCTTCCAATGAGCGTCAACTCGCCACTCCCGCCAACGCTCCTTATCCGAGTCAACGGTTGCAAAAGGATTTACAGCAAAACACTACACTCAACGGTGCGCCGGCTGTTGTCACCGGTAGACCGAAACCAGCCGGGAACGGGATTTTCTCCAGTGGAAATTTACTAATTTCCAAAAACACTTTCAGCAAATCCGCTGAAATAAGGAACTCCTCTATAAAACTGCACCAGAACTCGATTTCGACGTCGACGACCACTCTCAGCAAATCTCCGCCGCAGATGCAAGCCCCAGCTCGACGACTCAGAGATGAAAATCAAAACAGAGCGGCCGCCAACAAATCTTTCGTTCCAATGAAGGACAGTCCCTACGACGTCGCCAATGGAGTGCCGGTGGGCTCCGCCGTCGCTCCGGCAAAAGAAATCGCTGACGTCCCCGAAAATTTGTCCGATTCGTCCGTCAACGTCGTCCAAGGAAAGATGAGGATCAACCCATATGCCTCTCTGCCGTCCAACATGAGCAAGATCAAGAGAGCCATGAATCCGCAGATGGTCCGGCTTGGAGCGATGTCCAATGGAGACCATCCGTCAAAAGTGGACGACTTACTTGATCCGGCCGAAAAAGAATCTTTAATGCAAATAAAGAAAATGTTGATCGAAAGCAAAACAGGAATCACAGAATGATTTTCAAATCAACCTGTAAATGAAAAACATTATAATTATGCCAGACATAAAATGACTGACTTGATAATATGTAGTTAACAATTAATTGATTGCCACAGTTATTACTCCCTATTGAGTAAGCGAGTAAGGCCCACCGGCCGTTACGACGGCCGGACGCAACCACAAATTGCAACAAGTAGCAGTATTCGGTAAACATTTCTGCCACGGTTGGACATGGCGATATTTCACAGGTGGTGCAGAGGTATCCCACGCCCATACAACCGCACCGTCCAGCTGCAGTCTTTTCAATAGTGCTGCGGTTTGCGAATCCACGGGAGCGCGACACCCCCAACATATTATCCTCCATCCTCCAACATAGTGTCCGACAGGCTAATAAATGTTGACCTAGACTGCTACTTTCTTCGATTTGTGGTTGAGTCTAGCCATCGCAATAGGAGGGGCGAGCCTAAGGCATCTCAGTATATTTTTAATCATCATCTTTGCTGCAATTATTGGCTACTAATTTTGCATTACAATTTTTGGAGATATGATGAAACTTACTATATTTAACCACACCAAAATGATGTTCAGACATAATAAATGATAATGATATTATTATAATATGGCTGGGAGGATCTGATACTTTGTACTCTTTATACAAACAAATATTTTTCCTAACTACTATTATACCCAAACCCTACCTTTACTATTTATTATTCCATAGAATTATATACAATTTATCTATCAGTAGGATAATTTAATTGAACTAAATATATTTTAGCAGCGACTCTTCCACTGAAGATTTACATCATTAACAAATGCAAATTCATTAAACAAACTCATTAAATCTTGTTTGATGTTTCTATGTGCAATACCGAGGAATGATAAGAGGCAATCGTAACCATCTGGGGGAGAGGGAAAAGGCATATGAGATTTCTTTCAAGCTCTCCGCCTGTTTGTCAGTGCTCAGTTGAAAATAACACATATGAAAGATTTACTTGGGGAATTATTCACGTGTAGGGGCAGATTTACCAGCACTCTGAGTGCCGAGCGTGACCCCGCAGCGACAAGGTCTCCCGAGTAATAAAAACGAAAAAAGATATTCAATGATACTGAAGATTATATATTTTGGAAACATTTAATAGTCCACTATAAGTACTTATATTAGCTGTTAGTAGAGAGGTGCTCCGACTGGTTCAATCTGCTCCTGTCCATGTCCATTGTACATGTACAATGATGATACAATAATAATTACTATATGAATAATAATATTATGAAACCACACATTCAGCTAAATACATGGTCAGTTATGGCGAGATGAGAATTTTCAAATGAAAATATATTTTTAATCTTAAGAAGGAAGAATCATAATTTTCTCATTTCTAAAATAATATTTTCTTAATAATAATAATTTCATATATTTCATAATAATATGATGTATTATTAAGAATGCACATTATGTACCAGACTGTATCGACAATCGACAATTGATAATAATACTTTGGTGAAATCACTAAAGTAGATTTGAAGCTCAATTTTACACAATGAATAATGTATCGCATCGCATACTCACAATAAAATTACCCATGTATTTTAATAGGTACGTTTCATTTTTGTTTTTGGACAATTTGGGCAGGGCCATGAATATTGCCATGTTATTAATCGATAAGTAGGTATATTTTTAGGAGAACTTTTTTATAAAAAGGACTAAAGTCTCCGCTAGTGTCATAATATAATATACAATTTAATTTTTAATAAGCTATGTGCCAAGAGTTAAGTGTAAGTTATGTATCTTTTGTACTTGAGTGCCAAATCTTTTCTCTCAATTGTCTTGTAATCCTGAGAATATGACGCCTTTTAGGCACGGTGCCAAATGGCGTGATAATGTCAGTGAAATCATCAATATGTACCTACAATATTTCGAGATGTCTGAAAATAATAAATAATATTTATATTACATAAGAACGATATCATTTGCAGTTATTGTACTTTTGAAATGCACCCGTCACCCATCACACATCACCGTCCTAAATCCTTTGAGAAGAAATTCATTTCTCAATAGCAAGGAAATAAATACCCTGTCTATATAAGACGAATAAATTCAAAAAAATATTGTTCACAAGTAAATAATTTTATTCTTCTTTTTCATCAGGACCAGCGTTCGAAATAGAAAATATTACGAACCATAGTGCTCGATAATTTTCGGAAAGATGTGTTCATATTTTGTTATATTATTATATCTTGGACGAACAAACTTAATAAATGCAACAGTTTTTAAACTTCTAACATATTCTAGCATATTTATTATTCAATGAAGAGGGTAAAGCTTTTCAGCGCCACGTGAGAAAATTCTCTTTCTTTTTGAAATATACTATCAAAAATTTAAAAGTTTGATTTCATATTAAATTAAATTAAACTGAAATATATGTGAAATATGATTATTAATATAGAGCTAGTTACTAATGTGAGGCAGAATGGTTTTGTAATGGTTTTGAAATAGAGAGTTTGTTGATTCTACATTATAGTGGTTTTGGATCATAAACTCATCCTCAGAAGCCAGAACTATCTCAATATAATAAATAAATTGACCGCTTTAAGAATAATTCCATTCTTTTTCGTAAAGTCACAGCATCTGTAAGTACACAATATATATGGATTTACACATGCGCATACATCATGCAATATGCAACTATCGCGTGAAAATTCAGAAACCGCTAAACTGTTTTGATCCTTGCATGCAGTCTTGCAAAACATGCACGATAATAAGTGTTTACATTAGCATTTATTTTTGTCATTATGGCCACGTCAATGTGATAAATATCAGATTAATTAAGAATCGAAGTGTTTGTACAATAATTTTGGCCCATATACTAGGTATGTACGACATTTAAAAATGTTCAGTAAGCCTAGAATACTAAAATTTTTCAAGGAAAAAGGGTTTAATTTTTCATAAAGATTTTATATCTGCATAAAAAATGGAATGTGTTAAAGACTATCACACGGGTTAAGTGACTTGCAGGGAACCGCTGCAATTATATATCGAATCATCCTAACACTCAAGCGCTGTGATGTGGCCACGTGACAGTGACAGTGACAGCTTTCACGTATAATCGTCCGCCATCCATTGATACTGACCTACTTTTTAAATATTTTTTTATCTTTAGAATGTCCTGTGTTTCTGGAGTAAAGCTTACACTACAGAATTTACATTTGGTTTGGTGCACCAACAACCCTTATATTCAGGATTTTCCCTAAATTATAGCAATATTTCTGTTATGTATCTTAGCTAGTTTAAGTATTCGCGGGAGGTTCGTTTCTTTACTTGAAATTTTAATAATAGCTTAATAAATCATTAATAATACTTGCTTTGGCAATAATAGTAGTTCTCTATAACACGATTATTCAATTATTGCTTTAAATTATAATGTATCTAGCTTAAGTAATCATGTTCGGTATGTATCTACGCAATTATTGAAGAGCTAACTGTTGCGTTACAAGATTTTTATTTAAATGGGAGGAAAAATTGTTTGAAAAAACGAAAATTGAAAATGTCCCTCTGAGGTGGACGAAACCAGTCCAAATTCATTTATTAAAGTGGAATAAAGACAAGTACCTACTTACTACAAACAATTTTTTGCCCCCCCCCAAAATATGAAAATCATCAGAATGATTTTACACATTGAAATCGAAAGCCAATAAACTATACCTTGGGCTTAGACAAACAACACGGCAAAAAATGATTTGTAATTATCCAGCACCCTTTTTAGTAAAATTTTTTAGATTTTAATTTCCAACACAAAAATTTCGAAACACTGATGTCAGGTTTTTTTAGAAATCCGTTCCCTAATGAAATTCTCGGTGTCCACCCGAATTCTGGAGTGGTATAGGTGATGGCTGGGGAGGGTTGACAGGGCTCTAGCCTGGGGGCCCGGGCTGTGGGGGGCCGGCGTGTCGGGTTAACCAGATAAATGAGATAAACACACATCATAAATTATCTTTAATAGTAAAATAAGTCGCCTGCGGCGCTATTACACTTCATGACTATGAACATTTTAAATTATATAATTGTCCAATATATTTTCAGATTATTATATGTCGATACTTGACAGCTCCATTATTAAAGTAGATGTATTGAAAATCGCCAATAATTCACTGTATAAGTACCCTCAATTTGAAGTAAAACACAATTTAAAAAACGTTAATATAGTGTTTCACACTGTCTTTAATCTAAGCGGTGGATAGGGGGCCCGTCAAATACCCTAGCCCAGTGGTCGGCAAACTCATTAGTCAATAGAGCCAAATATCAACAGTACAACGATTGAGATTTCTTTTGAGAGCCAAATTTCTTAAACTGAAATTATATGCGTAGGTAGTAAGTAGGTACACTGCTAATTTACTTAATAAACTTTAGTTAAAGTTTTAAGTCCTAATTAAATTATAGGTAGGTACACTGAATAAAACTGAATATCATACGTAATAATGATCTTATTTATGAATAAAAATTAAATTGTAAGTCAGGTATCCATAAAATTGAATCATGACAATGACTGACAAACTCAATGTGTATAATGGCCTTGCATCTCCTTGTAAAGTTTGGGTAAGTCAGGTTCGTATGTTGTTGATTTAATTTTAAGCACGATTCCAGGTTCTCATCAATAAATCGATTTCTCAATTTACTCTTGATTTCCTCTCTTGGAAATCTTTTTACTAATCACAAAACTTGCAATATTAACATTGTTGAAAGATTTTATTCAGTACCTAATTAAATACAGAACTTTATTTTTCTTGACTCTTCTCCTCAGCTGCTTTCTTCCTTGCATCATCGACAGAATAGTTAGCGCAAAATTACGAGTTTTTAGTTGTAGTATCTCTCTAAATTTGAATGCGCTAATTTTTCCCGACTCATAAATAAAGGTCGGTAAGCCATTTAAGTTTTGAATAAACGCGAAGTCTCGGTCTATTCAACATTACATTTACAGTTATCCTCTTCCATTTTCTTTGCTTCTTCTTTGTAGCCATATCAAATATGGCAGAGAGCATCTGTGGCAGAGCCGCGCTCAAGGGGCCAAAGAGCCGCAGTTTTCCGACCACTGCCCTAGCTTGAGGGCCCATTTCAGGATGTGGGGGCCATGGTGTAGGTACACCGAGTGCAATAGACATAAGGCCGATAAACGAGATATTAGGCTGTGTTGTATTGAGTAGGTTGTGTATAATTTAAAAGCAAAAATACTTTTTTGTCCATTTTCAATTAATATGTTGAAACCTCAATATTAAAAAACCAAAAATCTGCGATAAACATTCGGCGAAAAGAACGACTACACCCACAACGGTGGTGGTTTAAATCAAAAGAACATTTTTTTTGGTGGAATTCGACATAAATATTGTAGCTCTCTAGACCAGTGTTCCCCAAACTTTCGACATCTGTGTACCCCTTCTATAATTTTCGTAACACTGAGTACTCCTCGTCAAAGAAAAATGCATATAAGTACTTTAATAACAATCAAAATATATTCCTTTTGTAGTACATAAACAAAATAATAATAAACGAAAAATAAAATTCATTCATAATAAAATATAAATAAAAGTTATATTATAAAAAATAACATTCATTATAAACCATGAGAAGGATGAAATTATTTATGTTGAAACGACAGATCATCATAATTTGGTTCCCTGGTTATTAATTTTAATCTGAGATGCGGTTCCACACCCAAAGGCTGTTCATTTTTTGACTTAATGTCTACAAATGCTGAAAAAGCAACTTCACATAGATATAAAGTTGAAAAAGGCAATGTATTTCAGGAATTTCTCTGTTAAAACTGGATACACGTGTTGCATTTGCAACCTAAATGCTGTTTAAGTACACTCCTTATATTTATTTTGCAAAAATCCGTCTGAAGCTAATAATTCCAACAATTGCTCTTCTTCCGCATGCGATAAACCTTCTAGCATGGATGTTGTATTAATGCTTGTTGCACCAGGCGTAGCCATAACCCGGTGCAGCACGTACCCCCACCAAACTCTTCCCGTACCCCAGGGGGTATGCGTACCACACTTTGGGAAACACTGCTCTAGACCAAGCGGGTAGCACAGCCGATATTATTTAAGTAATGTTTCAGCATACTAGGTACACATGTCCAGCATGGTCGCTGTTCACTTCCAATCCGCCAGTCGCTGGTGACACGCTCAACGGTTACCGCCACTATGCCTCCAATTTAATAAAAACTAGGAGAAACTGTACAAATATATCGCCGTGTATTGTGAAATTATGAAAAAATATTTATATGAAGAAGAAAAAGAGCCTATGGGACTAATTTCCATTCTCCTCCTTCGCCCCCCCCCCCCCCCCCAATAATAAATCCTGGGTGCGCCACTGTAATCAACTATAATTGTTTATATTCAATAACAATAATAGATTCCATCAAGGGTTGCCAGAGTAAACGTTTTATAACTTTGCACTTTTTTGCACTCTTTACTATACTGATAAGCCTCTTTGCGTAATTACCTCGCATAAAATTAGATCAAATGATATTTACTTGTATTAATATAATATATTATTTACTAATAAATAAATAGACAAACAATACATGTAAAAAAAATATTTTTAGAATATTTTAAATCATTTTCATCCTAGAGCTGGAGTGCAAAGTTATGAAGCATATACTCTATCAGGGAACTCTGAGTGTGGACATTGGCGACTAATGTAGAAAGCCGATACATTCACAACGACTGGTCCTACTTTTTCCGCCCCTCTCGTTGTTGTCTATGGATGACCTGTCATTGTTCTATAGAGTGCTCATACTGACGCGTCTGTCGTGTTCACACAAGGAATGGTTTGATTTGAATAGATAAGTTACATGATAAATAATACACTAGCATTAACACACCTTCTACAAATGTAATGCATAGATCAATGCAACATATTTTTTGGAAATCGATATTACCAACGGTTTTTGTGTGAAATACTAGTCTGACTTTGACCTGGTGATGAATAACAGGAATGTATATTATTTATAAATAACACTGATAGTTAATATATTTTGATTTGAGATTTTTGTATAATTCAATTTGAAACGAGAAAGGGCGAATCAATATGTCAAGCAATTTGGGACCAGCTAAACAGTGGACTGCTCGTTGCTTGTGCAAAAAGATATGCTCAGGCTTTATTAATCTAAAGACGGTGCTGGTGTGGAGTAACAGGCAACTGATCGCGAGTGTGGAAGAATATGAGATAAAATTAAACACGACGTGTCAAGAATGTCACACGTCAAATACTGACAACTGCTCTCGGTGTATGCATTGACGCTCATTCAATATTGGTGTATTGAAGGTTGCAACACACACTATTGCACGTCTATAATGTTTGGTTCATTTTCGTAGGACACTCACACATTCAAAAACCTGCTTCAAAATCTAATGTATTGGGGAATAGACTATCGGAATGATATTTATTAATCTATTCTGTGATATGAACTATGTATCATCATCGGCCGGGGTCAATCCACTGCTAGATGAAGGCCTCCCCAAGCTTCTTCCAACTCTCTCGGTCCTGTGTCGTTCGCTGCCACGTATTTCCGCCGAACTTTACCAGTTCGTCAATCCAGCGGCTTTTAGGGCGACCCTGTGGCCGTTTCGTGCCCCTTGGGTACCACTGAATGACGGCGTTTGTCCAGCGGCCGTCCTTTCGGCGAGCAATGTGCCCCGCCCATCTCCATTTCAGCTGTTTGGCAACGTCTATTACATCGCGTACTCCTGTCTACTTCCTAACCCATTCGTTCCTCTTACGGTCCTTTCGCGTGATGCCCAATATACACCTCTCCATGCCTCGCTGTGCGACTCTTAGCCTTTGGACATCTCTCGTATTGAGGGTCCACGTCTCGCAGCCATACGTGAGCACGGGTAGCACACATTGGTTGAACACCCTGCGCTTAAGACATAATGGTAGGTCACTCTTGAAGATACTATTCGTCCGGTTACAGTCCGTCGTTACAGACGTCCGAAAGCACTCCATACCAGCCTTGTTCTGCGAGCAATTTCATCGTGCATGCTTCCGTCTATGGACATCTGCTGTCCTAGATAGACGTAGCTGCTGACTTGTTCGAGTTGGGTGCCATTAATAGAGATAATAGCAGGGTCCGAAAAACAGTTCCTCATCACTTTTGTCTTTGAGACGTTTATCTTTAGGCCGACCGTTTGACTGACATCCGCGAGTTCTTGCATTCTACCTTGTAACTCTTTTGGGTCTTGTGAGAGTATAACAATATCATCTGCAAAGCGCAGGTGATTGAGGTGCTCCCCATTAATTGGAACACCTTTCTCCTCCCAATCAAGTTTCCTAAATAAGTCCTCAAGAGTAGCGGTGAATAGTCTAGGTGAAATGGTATCACCTTGGCGGACACCTTTGTTAATGGGGAATTTACACGAACGTTTGTGGAGTTTCACGCATGATGTGGCATCACTGTATATACTGTTCAATATGTTTATGTAGCGTCTGGAAATTCCTTGGTTGCTAAGGATCTATTTTTCAAGATCCCTTTTTATGTAAAACAGACGCTGTTTCCGTAAATATGCAGTTTTAATAAATAGATTTGCAAGAGAACGTGGAAGTAAAAAAACATCTTATCATGATAAGATTTTAATTGAATTCTACAAAGGACTTTTACTTGAGGTATATCCAAATATAGTTAAAAACGCTTCTTTATTTGGAAGTACCTATATTTGTGAAAAAAACATTTTCTACAATGAGCATTAATAAATCAAACTTAAGATCAAAATTAACAGACAACCATATCGCATCTATTTTGCGTATTCACACCACAAAATTTGAGCTTAGATTATAGTATTTAGTTTCAAACAAACAAAAATATTGCAAAAATCGGTGTGTGTACTTATGTACGCGCGTTAGAAGTTATTCGTATTTGGCGTCTAAACAAAAACAAAACTTGTAATAACATAGATTCTTCGGCTAGCTCTGGTGTGGTGATTTAGAATCAGGTTCAAAAAATAAATAAAAGTGTTTCTTTGGTTCATCGAACTATCCAAATTATTTGTTTTTCTTATTGGTAAGAAGTTGAATTGGAGTGCCGCTGGTTTAAAATTATCGTGTTGCTTAATTCCGTGTTTATTAATATTATTTACTATTACTATTTTAATTATCTTGTT
This sequence comes from Rhyacophila brunnea, assembly GCF_057557595.1. Lineage (NCBI taxonomy): Eukaryota > Metazoa > Arthropoda > Insecta > Trichoptera > Rhyacophilidae > Rhyacophila > Rhyacophila brunnea. The sequence continues at coordinate 2,846,377 of NW_028233361.1, forward strand.
AAATTACACAGTCAGAAAAAGGCCCTTATTTGAATGCCGCTGGTTTAAAATTATTTTATTCCGACTAACACAGCGATAAATATTTCAAAGTATTACGCAACCAGAATGCAATATAAATTATAAAAATTATGTGTTACATCGCGGCTGGTCACACGCGAAAAATACACTCTGATCTGTTTTCCGAAACGCGCCAATATAAGTATAACTTCAAAAAAAAGCATCGCCTGGGTTGTATGAGTGCCTAGACATTTTCCAGTGCTTTTATAAGAATGTAGACTAAAGTAAATAGTATCATGACACCTACTTTTGTATTTCATAAACCATCATCTACTACCTACACTATACAGGGATTTTATAAGATCCTAATACATTCGCCTAGTATGAAAATATCTTTATTCATTATTTAAATTTAGTAAGAATGCGAAAATTCTAAAAGAAATTACCATGGTAACTATTAAACAATAATCAAAAACGAATTGTCTTTAATTGATTATAAAGCAATATATACCTACATAAGTTTATGAGTGCCTAATACATTTTTTCCAGTACATCGATAATATTTGAAAAATAGAACATTATGATGATTTTATATTTTGTTCACAAACAATCTACCTTATCTATATTATGAAAGCCTAATACATTTTTTTTAAATATGGAATATCAATATTATTTTTAGCGTAGTAATAAATAGGTGAAAATTGTAGAAGGCATTGTCATTTCTTCATAAACAATCTACCTGCAGGAACTTATGCGAGCCTAATACTTTTTTTTAAAATAATGCGATATGTATATTATTTTAAGCTAGGTGAAAATTCTAGAAGAAATTGTTATTTTTTTAAAACAATCTACCTGCAGGGTTCTATGCGAGCCTGATACATTTTTTTCAAAATATGCGATATGAATATTATTTTAAGATAGGTGAAAATTTTAGAAGACATTGCCATTTTTTTAAAAACAATCTACCTGCAGGGTTCTATGCGAGCCTGATACATTTTTTTCAAAATATGCGATATGAATATTATTTTAAGATAGGTGAAAATTTTAGAAGACATTGCCATTTTTTTAAAAACAATCTACCTGCAGGGTTCTATGCGAGCCTGATACATTTTTTTCAAAATATGCGATATGAATATTATTTTAAGATAGGTGAAAATTTTAGAAGACACTGACAGTTCTTCATAAACAATCTACCTGCAGGATCTTATGCGAGCCTAATACATTTTTTTTAAATATGCGATATGAATATTATTTTAAGCTAGGTGTAAATTCTAGAAGACATTACCATTTTTTTAAAACAATCTACCTGCAGGGTTCTATGCGAGCCTGATACATTTTTTTCAAAATATGCGATATGAATATTATTTTAAGCGTAGTAATTAATAGGTGAAAATTGTAGAAGGCATTGTCATTTCTTCATAAACAATCTACCTGCAGGATCTTATGCGAGCCTAATACATTTTTTTAAATAATATATTGTATGCAATATCAATATTTTAAGCTTATAATTAAAAACAATTTTAGGAAGCATTGCCATTACCATGATAGTTTTTTAAATAATAATAAAAAACTATTTTCATTAATTGATTATAATATGCCAATATACACCTACCTGCAATGGTTTTATGAGTGCCTAACACATTTTCCATTGTATAATTTTTATTATAAGAATGACGTGAATATTCGAAAAGTGGATTGACTGCATCATGATACTTTTGTATTTCACAAACCATCTACCTTACGTCCTTCTATAATCTATACCCATCATACCAGGTACCCTAAATAAATGATGTATTTTGTGATTTATTGTAATAAAAATGTACACTAGTAGGTACCTACCTAGATTATATCGTATTTATCGTGCTGTGAATAACAATACCTTCTTTTAAGTCATTTTTTTGTAAACATATTTTGTGCTGATATAGTGTGGATTTGGGTATTTTATTTCAATCGTCAACGGTTGAGTGTCGAGACTATTAATTAATAGTGTATTTATGATTAAAAAATAGGTTTATATTAAATAAATATTGAGGAAAATTATTGTGTTTACATATTGTAGGGTACAATAATAGCATAGAAAACTAAAAATATTACGTCTGCGTAGGTATTACTAAATTAATGTGTCAGACATACCTATAAACCAAATGCCATCTCAGACTCTGGTGATTTGGGTAAGTGTTTAACTAATATTATATTTATTCGCTAATTTATTTATTAATATCTAAATTATTTTTTTTATGATTCAGCTTAGTGGTAGGTATATATTTTGTTGGTAATGTATCCATCCACACCATGCCCCCCACAAGGGGGGGCTGACAGGGCTCAAGCCTGTGTCCCGGGCTCGATAAGTGAAATAAACACATATCACAAATTTGCTCTAATAGCAAAAAAATCACCTGCGGCGCTATTTTATTCAATATTATTAATATTTAAAATTATGTGGTTGCACAATACAATTTATAATTGTGTAGCGATACTCAAAAACTCCATAATTCAAATGGGTGTATTAAAATATACAAAAAAACACTAAATATACACATCAATTTTAACGCGTACACCATTTGGAAACCATTACTGTAGAGCGTCACACTGCCTTTATCCTTAGCGATAGGTAGGGGGGCTGCCAAAGATCCTAGCCTGGGGGCCCGCTTCAGGATGCGGGGGCCATGCTTCATACAACACATTTCTTAGATATTGGAGTAATGAAAGGATGATAAAAAAATGGGGCGGCATTTTGTCTAGGGACGTCACTGATACTAATATACTATTATTTCATATTGTATTATAAGAAAACGGAAGAGAGCAATAAATCTAAGGTGCTTTCTTCAATAAAAACTTTATATTTTATTATTAGACACATGGGTTGTCAGATATGCATTGTTGGGGAAAAATATACTTACCTAGCTCGATGCATTTCCAAGAACAAAATTTTAACTTGGCTAATTGTGGCACCCATTTTTCGTATCAACATATTATTATGTAGGAACAATAATCAGGGTTTTTCAACCAGTAAAATCATTGTTTTATAGAAAGATAATTATATTATTATTTTTTCAAAATATTTTGAACCGCTCGAGAATTTTACGAGACATCTTGCTATCTTCTAGGATTCCACGAGAAGGAACGGTATATTCGAGGATTCCACGAGACGGAACGGTATTCTCGAGAAATTCACGAACCGGAACGGCGCTCCAGGGCGTTCTGCCCCATTCCGAGCGCTGATCGGAAACAGATGGTCGTATAGCATTGAGATTAGATTAATGTATAAATAAAACACTAATAACTAAAACAATAGGTAAGTAATAAAAATCACCAGTAGAGAGAAGAAAATATGTAAGTAAATGAGATATACAATCAGACTGTATAATATTATATTTATCTAGAATTGTGAATGATTCAAAAGTAGGTTAGTAAGTAGGTGCTCGTATGTATCAAATATCTATTAATGACAACGTTGTAACTTGTAACCAGATATTTCATGTCAACAATTACTGTCAAGTGTATGTTGATTGTTAAATCTAATAAAATTGGACCATTACAGTCTGCTAACAATCGTGGCATTTCCAACATACATTCAACTTATTTCATGGTGAAATGCTCCACGAACAACGCGTCATTTTTTTTATCTCAATGCTATACGGCCATTTTTCCCAGTGCAACAGTTCACGGTGATCTGCATACGTATAATGCACGTGCCACCATAAGTCAGTGGCGAAGGGTCGAGGTAGGCTGTTAAGATCTACCATAAATAGTGCACACTAAACTTTGTCAGTCATACGTATTTGTTTTCATTGAAATAATACTACAATTAATTACAGATGGTGTTGGTCAGTTATTAAAACCTAATTAAAATTAAACCCTTTAAACTTTTGCCCTGGCACCCCCCAAACATGAAAATTATCAGGATGATTTTAAACATTGAAATTGAAAGCCAATAAACTATACCTTTGGGCTTAGACAAATAAAAACACGGCAAAAGAATGATTTGTAATAATTCTCCGGCACCCTTTTTTGAAAAAATTCTTAGATCTTAATTTCTAACACAACAATTTCGATACACTAATGTCAGGTTTTTTTAGAAACCCAATCCCTAATGGAACTGTCAAAAAATTCTCGGTGTCCACCCGAATTCCGGAGTGGTGTAGGTCATTGCTGGGGAGGGCTGACAGGGCTCAAGCCTGGGGGCCCGGGCTGTGGGGGGCCCGGCTAGTCAGGTTGACCAGATAAGTGAGATAAACACACATCATAAATTAGCTTTAATAGTAAAAAAGTCGAACACTTTCAATTACTTATATAATTGTGCAATATATTTTTTTGATTATTATGTGTCGATACTCGACAGCTCCATTATTAAAGTAGATGTATTAACAATCGCCAATAATTCACTGTATAAGTAATTTAATTGTATAATTAAGTTTTAATTTGAACTAAAACACAATTTGAAAAACGTTAATGTAATGTTTCACACTGCCTTTAATCTTAGCGGTAGGTAGGGGGCCCTAAATATCCTAGCCTGATGGCCCGTTTCAGGATGTGGGGACCATGGTATAGGTACACCGAGTGCAATAGACAAAATATCGATAAACGAGAAATTAGGCTGTGAAGAAGAAAAAGAGCCTATGGGACTAATTTACATTTTCGTCCTTGCCCCCCCCCCAATATTAAATCCTGGGTGCGCCACTGTAACCAGTAGTTGACCTTTTTTCAATAAAATGCCCAAAATAAGAAACGTAGACGCGGGATTGCTCTAAATTGTAAAGTTCAGACAAGTGAAGCCATCTGTGGTCGGATTAAGGAACTAACACATCACCATATGTCATAGGAGCGTCATAGCAGCTATTTGAAAACAACACATCACGCCGTAAGCATTTTATTTTTAATTTCTTAAGTAAATTGGGATGTAAGCACATGGCAATTTAATGTTTTTGACTTCATAATATCAAGTTAATGCATTACGGGCAGTCATAATATTGAAGTATCGAGATCATTTGTAATTTTTAAGTTATATTTACAAGGAAGCACGTTTGTGGGGGGGTCAACTACTCAAACTTTTTTTAATACTTTTTCAGTGGTTGACCAGGGTGGTCAACCACTGACCAGGGTGGTATTATATCACTTAGTTTTGAACAATTTTTACATTCATAAGTATGAAACAATGATTATTTATTAATTAGAAGTGTCTAGGGTGGTTCTATCCAGTAGATGACCTAGGGGTCAACGTTTTTTTGTATTTTTTCAGCAACGGGTTTGTGTATATTTTCTTCGTAAAACAAAATTTCTTGAAATATAGCCCTGAATATATAGCAACTGAATGAAGCAGGCCAACAATAGCCGATAACTTACGAGAAATAGCGACGCGATAAAAAAAATGCAGGGCATCACGGAGGATTTACTTTGGTCATTACAACGTACCCATATAATTAATAATGTTAACGTTAGTTTTGCCGCAAATTGATTATCAGCCTACCTCACCATACTTTTTTTATATAACCTGCCTGCTTCAGCATACTTTCATATAACCTGCCGCCACTAGGGGAGCAGGGTCTTAGCCAAAAAAGGAAACAAGACAGTGTACCAGCAGGTAAATGCCGACGATAAAGAATGCATAACCGTCATAGTAACAGGGAGTGTTGTTGGGGCTGTCACATCAACGACAGTCCTCTACAAGTACAAAAGAATTCCTCAAGAAATTTCCGAAAATGTGGACTTTGTCCATGGAGCCCTCAAGCTGTAACTGTACCAGGAGAATCTGAAAGTGTGCCTTCAATGGTTACATTAGAGGAACGCAAGCGGTATTTAGAGAGAGGACTGCAGTTCCTGAGTAAAAACATTGATGAGGAAAATCTTGAATCATACCGCAAAAACAATGAACCTGATCAAGATGACAAGTCACTGTTCGCACTGTGGCGAAAAGTAAAAAATGAGTTGGAAAATATCACTCTACCTGAGCCGGTCAGACTCATCGATGAGGCATTGCAAGAAGAGGAATCCGATGATATGATGTCTTTGGCCACCTGGAATACTATGAATTATTATGATGTTTCATCTCCAATTGCTAGGGCACCTGTGGCTGGTCTAACGACTTGTGATGGTGATTCGTCTCCAATTGCCAGTGCACCTGAGGCTGGTATAAGGATTTGTAATGATACTTCGTCTACAATCGCAAGTGAACCCGTGGCTGGTCCATCAAATGTTCGTAATCCATTCAAGAGACATTTTTTTCTTCCCCGGTGAAGGGGAAGAAAAATTCAATAAGAAAGCAAATAGGGAAAAAACCCCAACCAGTGTTTCCGGTAAACTGTGCCAGGAGTATTTCCTAAAAAAAAAGAGGAAGAAAGAAGAAATGAAACGGTTGAAAAAAGAACGAGCTGCAGAGAGGCAAAGAAAGAAAGAACTGAAAGAGCAAGCAAAGGAAGAAAAAAATGAGGAAATTGAAAGCAGTCAAGAAGAAAATGCGTTTTTCTTCTGAGTCTTCTAACCCAAGTGTTGACATTTCATATTCAGCAGAGAGTGAATGGTATGAGTCTAGTGATGAAAGCTTTAAGCCTAAAACTCGATGGCTGCCCGTTATGAAAGTCATTAATGAACATTATATTATAATACTTTTGTGTCACACTTCCCCCATATATTTTCTATGAATTCGCATAGTCATTATTTTAACTAGTGATGGGACACGACCAAAGAGATTAGGAGTCCAATCTCTTTGGACGCGACGCATTATTTATATCGATCGAAAAAATGTTCGCAATTGAAATAAAATGTTTATAATTTTATGTTAGCGGAAGAGTGCATGTGTTTCAATTTAATACACAAGTTTTTAAAATAAGTGCTTATCTAACATGTAATAATAATTAATGAGCATTTTTTCCACATGTAAATATAAACGAAAGACAGATAAAGGAGCTTACGACCAAGGAAAATTACAAAAAACAGTTGAATGTGTAAAAAAACATATGGATATGTATAATCATGTTTACGAAAGAAAAGAAGACAGTTTTAGCAGAAGTACAATATTACCCAAAGAGATTGAAACATCTTTTGCAGAAAATTTGCATACGTTGGAAAAGCATGTTTCACAAAAAAGTAGTCCTCGAATCAATTGTTTAAAAACGAAGTACCCGGAGACAATTGGTGTATAGGTTTTATTAAAAGAAATAAGTTATTATTTAAGGATGATGGTTACTTAAACCCTAACGGCTAAAATTATTAAACATGGAACATGCTTTGCCTATTGATTCTCTGAATGCTGGTTGTCCAAATTCGAAGGAAAATAAAATAAATTGCGGGGCGCGGGTCACGCGTTATTCCCGAAGCGCCGTATTTTTTGTTTTCGTTACCGCTGCCTCTGCGATGTTTTCGTAACGAATCCGGCTGGGTGGTCAAGACAAAAGCATGTTCCATGCTAAAAACCGCAAGCCGTAGAATATGTTTGAAAAAAGTTTGCGATCCTTTTGTAATCAATTGGTACTATAACTTGTCTTATTAAACAGTACAATCATCAACCTGAATTTAAAGGATTATCCACGATATAATGTTGACTGTCAACTTGACATATCAAGTTTTACCCATGATCCTTCAAAAAGTAAACTCGTTAGTGTCATCAGATTTCCGTCAACTACCTACGTTAATTAATAAAAAATGCGTCGTTTTTCTTTCGGGACATCACTAGCGCTTCATACATTAGTATGACACACTTACCCCAAAAGAAATGTTTTAGTCCATTTTGTTGAAATTCTATACAGTAGTTTTAACTCAAGACTCAATATCCATTAAATGAAAATAATATTACCTTTCTATGCATATAATACATTATGGTTTTGCAGTACTTTTGGAATAAAGATGAATTTAGTTACACTTACCCCAATATTGGGGTAAGCGCAAAGAGAGGGTAATAGTGTAACAAACTGACTAGTGATCAAAAAAATTTTCAAATTTCGTATTTTAGTAAGATATACAGTGGGTTCCTTCTATATATTAATTGTAATGGTTTTGTAGATCCTACGGTAAAGTTTTCAACTGTTTAAAACACACCTATTCATCATGAACTACGTTGAAATTCATCTCATTGAATTATTATGTCACACCAAAGAGATTAGACTTCCAATCTCTTTGTGTCACACTTACCCCTACTCACCTTACCTAATGAAATTTCGATATTTCCGTACCTACTAACTTATTATAAATTGGTGTAAAGTAGTTACCACCTACTATAATTTCGCAATAGAAAAAAAAATGGCGAATCAAGAAAAAAAGAGGTAACATTAAAGCCGTTGACTGGTTTAAAATGAAATTTATTTGATTCACCGGCAAAGAGATTGAAGATTGGGAGGAGTCCAATCTCTTTGTTCACCGGTAAAGCCGCGTTAACACAGTCCAAGTACGATCCAAGTGCCATCCAAGTACAGCTTCATACTAATTATTCCTATCCAAGCTAACTTTGATGAGTAGGACGCGGTCCAAGTAGCTTGGATAAGAATAATTATTAGTATGAAGATGTCTCATACGAGTGCACTTGGATGGAACTCGGTCCAAGTGTACTTGGACCGTGTTAACGCGGCTTAAACATTTTTGGTCAGAAGAGGTACCTAGGTAGGTAGTTAGCAAAAGTAAAAAAAGACCTCCGAATTTCTGAAATTCTCCGATTTTTCTTTTTGAGAAAAATAAAAATCCTATACATTTTCAACAGTTAACAGACGTATTATTATTTCGGTGGGAATACTAGGTATAATTTTATTAACTTCGACTGCGTACTTTATTTCGGTGACAAAAAGGTGGCAGCACTGATAAATGACTGATGGCAATAGATGTATAAAAGAAAAAGATGGTAACCTGGTAACATATTTGCATATTAGTGACCAGCGTTGCCATGTCTACTGAAATTTCAGTAGATCTACTGATATTTTTGGCAATATACTGAATCTACTGATATTTTCTGAAATCTACTGATATTTCTCCATTTCATAAAATTCCCACCAGCCGGGAAAAAAATTAGCCATCTTTGAAAACTTGGGAACTTCGAAATTTTTCTCCTAAAAAAACGAGCCGACCATGAAAAATAAGGAACCAGCGGCCCGCGACGAAATAATTTTCCTAAAAAAAACAAGCCGACTATGAAAAATTGGGAACCTGCGGCCCGCGGCGAAATTTTTTTTACTGAATTTTTTTTACACATTCTACTGAAATTAAAAATTTTGACTTGGCAACACTGTATTAGTCTATGCTGGTAACACTGAGTGTGATGGCCACAGCGCTGTTAACGTTTTTTTGAAAATTTTCGCAAAAACAGTTAAAATCAATCGATTTAATGATATAAATACGAACAGCAGTCGACTATGTATTTTAAATAATTTTTAATGTTTAGCGGTAAGATTGTTTTCTTTATACTCGTATGACATAAATCGAATACAAGTTTTCCCTAACAACATAACCCTATTGCTACGTTTGACAACTATCACTAAATAAATGTCTCCTAGTTCGGTACAAAATGGTAATTAGTTAGGCGGGAAATGTTTTCATTTGAGTATTAATCAGATTTTGAACGACGTTGAGCGATAATCATTTATCTACCGAAGTTGAGTTTTGCGTTATTGACGTTTCAAGTTTAAATGTGTTCCATTAAATCACGGTAATCGGTGCAATTATAATTTCTGTTTTGAATTATTCTTTCAGAGATCTAATTTTTACCATGGATTTACTTGGTATAATATTATGATATCACTAAAATGATAATACAATTATTACAGTATTCAATATCATTGTAAAAAGTCAGGTTGTCAGGTCATTAACCAATTACTTATGGGACAAAAGTTTGACAACTGATTTTACCTTATTAATATTACTTATGTTTGCACCAATTTATCATAATTTTTAGAACTATTATTACATCAATTAATTTATCATATTTATGTGTTATTTCACTATCCGACAGTAGGTAGGTATTTTTAAAATATTTTTATTCTTGTATAATAATATGGTTACAATAATAATATTATTTATTATGTTGATGAGTAAAGGAATACTTATAAGCGGAATTAGCAGTAAAGCCTCAATTACATTGAGCTTCTTTACGAGCTGTTTATTGGCGAATTTAAAAGCGGGCGATTCAGCTACTGCGATTTGATGATTACACACAAAACTTTCCATTCGCTGAGAAGCCATAAGCCAGTGACTATTTTGACGGAACGTAGTTCGTTTTTTTTACCGGGAGGTTGGTACTGCGCAGACGCAGTAGGCCCACACGCCGGCGTGTAGCGTGTAAAGTTAACCGGCTTTCAACTTTTCTCGGCAGAGTGTTTACAACATGCTTATTAGCTTATTCGATGATTACACTGGGCGACTTTACAGGCAGATTGTAAATTCGCCAATAAACAGCTCGTAAAGAAGCTCAATGTAATTGAGGCTTAAGTAAGTAATAGAAGTAATGAAAATTAAATTTAAATCATTGCAAAAGAACATACCGAAAGAGCAAGTGACATACCTAGTCACTTTGTGCTGAAGTATTTACCTAATGCTAATTTGTATTAATTTCTATGTCGAAATCCAAACATATTCCATAACCATCGACATCACTGGAGATTTTCAGGAAACGATAAAAAGGTTCAGCATCTTTGGGAATGAAGGCTGTTACATTTATCAAGCCGACAATTTTTTCTTCGGACAACATTTTTCCATCGGACCAAAGTGCGCAAATCTATATTTTTAAGCAGAAAAAATCGACCTTCTGTTCACTTTTTAATGTCAACAACTTGCTTTTAGAATGTAGCATTTCTGGACAATTTATATTTAAGGGGACGTTCTACAGAATTGGCATTGAGAATTGAACATATGATTTTGGTCCATAATATCTGGTCTACTAGTTAATATAAAAAGGCTGTGTCAAAGTTGTTTGTGTCAATAAATTTGCTCTATGACTCGATCCGACTCATATTTCATCAGGGTTGTCGAAGACATAAATCAAATATTTATAATTTAAAATTTTTATTTGTAATATATATTATTTAAGTTTCGTGCATCTAATGCCGGGTCCACACTGGCAACAAGTTAAGTTGCTGGCAACCTCGTTAGATTTTACGATAATTATGATGATTATCGTAAAATTTCTTAAGCAATTATGGTAAGTTTCGTAAAATTTAATGAGGTTGCCAGTGTGGAAATGGCTTAATATCCACTGTGGTTCACGTAGTGGCATGGACCTGGGGTTAACTAATTCAGGAAGTCAATACCCATGATAGAATTTTTTCCAGTTTTGGTTGCATTATATTCCAAAACTCTTCTGTAAAAATCGTTTCCGATTTTATAAATGGAAATTTCTCGGTGTACATAGTAAACAAACCTACGAATAAAAAAAGACAAGAAGTAACATACTGATTCATCGCAGTAAAATCTGGCAATCAAATTCGCCATTTTGAAAAGCGTCGATTTTGCGTAAACAAATATCACGTGGTCTGTACGTGTGCGGCAAACTTCGAATGTGTTTATAATTTTGTGTATTTTATGTTTGTGTATCACGCATTGTCGGCCATATTTGCCGGCCTTTCTGATTGCCGTGATTTGTACACATCTTCCTTCCTGTCTTTTTTTATTCGTAGAAACAAACAGTATTTTTTATTAGTTATATGAAGTTGGCCTAGAATCTGTAATAAAATAATACACAATTAAAAGATTTTGAAATAGAAAAAAACACATTTCCAAGCTTTCAGTCGTGCTCACTCATTAATGTCATTCGTCATTTAGATAAGTATATACACATTTTGATGTTATCTTGCAAAGTGCGAATATAATGTTTTCAAATAATTGATATGGATTAATTATACCATCGTATTATTTTCTCGAAATCATAAACATACTATAATAGTATTTGAGTATCAACCTATGTTCAATTTGAATTGGGTTATAATAATAATATACCCGTATATATATCAATAGTATGTTTGCTACAAAATCCACCCAAGTTATCAGTACATACTTGCACAGGTTTGATTAAAAACTATGATGAAATTAACATTTAAAAAATATTAATTCATAATATTATTTTGACAGCCCTGTTTTCTGATCGGCGTACATCTTGCAGGTGTTTATAAAATAATAATAATGTTCAGCGGCAGACAATATCAATAATAATAATAATGAATGTTTCTTGAAATAAAATCTCCGATGATTAGTGATTTTTGCGAAAAGATCGATTTAAATTAACGCTGAGGTCCTTTTTATACTAAATTATATTTGAATGTCAAGCTCTTCAGCCCCCTCTTAATGGCCTATTGTAAAATGAAGATGTCTTATTTACCTTGGCTTTTCTATGAAAATCGCAAAAATCAAAAATTGTCGCCTAACACTGTCCATTTGTAAAAAGCAATTCATTATTTTGTTCAGGTCGAGATGAAACCTCAGGATTCTGTCAGTATTGTCACCGGAGCTGTTAAATTACCACCGTCTGTAACAGCGTATCTGCAAAACAATGCAGAAGCGGAAGGTGAGTCGCATTCATTCTTTTAAGCCGGCAACATCAATGATAGTCCATTATCGTCTAATTAACATCTTTAGAATATTTGGTTCACTCTTCATAGATGAACGCATTGCAGTGCACTAGTAGCCTGTGTATTGCCAGTCTCGAATCGGTTGGCCGTTTTTCATAATGAAAGTGTTTGCGCACCATCACCGATGGACTTCTTTTCAACATCATGTCAGTATTGCCAACCGAATGATTCCGTGAAAAATGCATAATAGTGTGCTATAATTTTACGCCAAAAGTACTATAATTTTGATGGATTTTTAAAACGAGAGGTATTCTGTGCACTTGTTTTTTCAAAATACTATAATTTTTACATCTTTGTATTAAAATCAGCATTATAAAATACGACAACACCGCTTCCCGTGAAAAATTGTTAGCTATTTGATGTACAATTGTGGACAGTTGACGTACGTCATGTGTGGGTGAGCACTCTTATCCATTAACCTTTCTATTCGTCTGATTTCGATTTAAATTATTGCTAATAACTACGCTACCTGAGGTGTTTCAAGTATCTATGTATATGTACAAGAATTAACTATTCGATTTTCATTGCAGATGAATGCATTGTCAATGGAGGCATTCTCCAGGATACACAGTATGCCTGGTTGTCTAGTGGCTCCAAGTTTACCGTTGTCAATGTTGCAACTGGTCTAAAAATCGCAGCGTGGACATTCGGATCCACATTACGGTAAATTTAAATCATCTAGCGCTATTCTTTTTCATTTCTTCATCATATCTCCTACGAAATGTCACTGACTCCTATTGCATCACCTCAATAACGGCATTAAAAACCCTAATGGCCAGGTACAAGGATGGCATCTTCAAGTCAACCTAAGCCGGTTCGCACATCTAAACTTGTCTCGTCTGGAACATGTCGAATACGTCAATGTGACATCATCGTTATTCACAAAACGCACATTGCCAAATGGAGCTCCGTACATTGGTGGAATGCGACTTTTTAGTTTGAAAAAAAAAAATCTAGTGTTGCTAGCAACAAATCGCACGCGTCTCGGACTCGTCGACGAGTCGAAGCCGTCAGTACGCATATGCACACACTACGAACTGATCTTTCCTTTTTAGACGTCGAAGCTCGCCGGTCGCCGCATCCCATACATCCACGTTTCGAGAGGTTACTCGCGACTGTCTCTAGGCACCTATGTGCACGGTCTTCATGTGCAACTTCAGTGCGACGTTCCTAAAAGGTTTGAATTATGACTGCGGCAGACAAGGTGACTTTACATGTGCGAGCCGGCTAACTGTCGATAGTTAAACGATATTTAAGATGACATCGGTTTTTACGATCGAAAGTCTTGCCATTTTTAAAATTCCAATTTTCTAATTCTATTTTATATAAAATATTTTTAAAATATGACTATAATATTGTCATATAGCGCAAGATAATATGTATGCGATGATCACAGTGGTGTTTTCACTTATAGGCATACATTTATATCTATATATAAATTTCGTGTTCAAGCTTTTGAGATTAAAATATAAGAATTTAAAATCTTTAGCGATGTCAAATGTATGATTGTTTAGAAATAAATAGTTGCCAAAAGAAGACAACTCTCCCTTTTTTGCACAAGCTACATTCTCTTTGATTCTAATGTTATACGATCGTCCTGTTTCTCTAAAATAAACAGTACAGTACAATACAGTTTAATAAGTAAACACCACTTTGGTTAAATATATCAAGATTATCTAACGAACATTTTGTAATAAACAATTTTAATTGTTGTAATTGGGGTAAGTAAAATTGGTGCAAAATATACACTGACACTGAAAATGTATCAGGGTTTCTGCCGGAAAAAAAGGATGGGAATCACCGCTTTAATGTATGATTCCGATTTAATACTAGCAAAGTATTTGATTTATTTCAGTGATTTTAAAAGCAAGATAACATGCGTTCATCAACTGCCTACGCCGCTGTTGAATTACACCATGCAAATCCTGATCGGGCTAGAGTGCGAGCTGATCGGAGGCATGGTCTGCCTGTTTCACTGCAACGGCTCTCGGATCATCCGAGCCGTCCAAGTGGCCTGCAGAGTCACCCGTCTCCAATACGTGGAAGACTTTCCCGGAGGTCCCCTGGATTGCTTCGACGGGACGGTGATCATCGGAACTCACGGGGGGGCGGTGCTCGCTTTCGATTTGAACAGGCAGAGTTGCGTCGAAGGTAAGGAGATATTATCATCAGTCACTTTGCTTCCCTTTCTTTCGAAAGATAAACACATTTTCATGAACACTGGCTCAGTGCTATTTTGAACTTCTAATCAATATATTATTATGTTCCAGCACGAAAATGCCGATAAGAAGCTATGATCGGTTTGGATTTACATAAACATCTACAAATAATAACACTTTACACACCAAAAAGATGTGAGAGCTAAGAGATATCTTAGATCTGTATTAATTCATGTGTTTGTGTGCTCTAAACTCTTCTAAAGTGATCTCAGAAATTAGCTCATTGAATTAATTTGTGCTGTTTCCCGTTGAATTTTCATCAATCCTTTCAATTGCATTGGAAAGAAAGAAAGAATGAATGAATGAATGAAATATTCTGTCACATCTTATATTAAATATGTTTTTGATGTCATCAATATTTATTAAAAAGAGAAGAAAATAATGGTAATTGTCCATAAAGTATGTACGGTAATGAATCGTGTAATCGTGTGTCATGCCATGTATAATAAAACATTACCGATACTCGAGATATCAGGCACATATGATGTATGTAGGTGTTTACGAGATAAACTGTCACGGATGTCCGAAGAATTATTTTGGTCACACGTCGCGGACGATTAAAAAGCATATTATGAGCAGTGAATATGAGAGGGAAAGGAAATACCAGTTACATATAGCATTACTCAAATGTCAGCAGTTGCCCAAGACTCAACAGATACAGATCGCAAAGTTGACTTCGAAACCGGGATACTGGGCCAGAACAAGGAGTACTTTTCGTGCATCGTAAAGGTGGCCATCAAAATACATTGGAATATGACAATATTGATTGGGACAGCATGCTACGTTTAAAAACGTCATCAGTACTGGCCTTTTCATCAAAATCCAATGTCTGATTTGGCAACGCTGATCGTAGCTAACACGGTAAACTGTCTTTCCTTTTTTACTCTGGGTAATGTTCGCTGTTAACTAAACAGAACGCTTTTCAACACGATAGAGCGTTCGCATTCATACACCTAATGTTCCCTTTTGAGAATGGCTTCTGAAATGAGCCCGAAACGCTGAGGAAAGAAGAAGGAAGAATATAATATGGTGACAGCCCAAAAACCAACCTCGGGAACGATGATATGTTGATACATAAATGTTAGCAACAATAAAAAATGTATTATTTAATTTAAAAAAAACTTAAAATTTTGTTCACAAAATCTTTTTTATGTAATTTTGTATATTGTTTTAGTTGAAATATTTTTGTAATTTTCCAGCAATCCTAAACGGCAGCAGCGGTTTGGAGGATTTGATAAAAGACGAGTCGAACGTCGCCAACTTGGTTGTTCTGTCCATCGATGACATCGGCTTGATCGCGGAGCAACGGGAGATAGCCTGCAGCAAAGAGGATCACATCGCCGTTCAAATCAACGAAGGTTGCATTCATAACCTGCAATATATCCTGCACAATCCTGACAACACGATCCGGTTGCGGGACGACAGAGAAAATGTTTTCGTCAGCAGCTTATTATATGTGCCTCAACTGAACAGTGTCATATTGGGATTGAACTTTGGAGTTTTTCAGCTATGGAACTTGTTAACTCTGCAACTTGAATTCACGTCACACGTCAATGCCGATAAGGTGCCGATTACTCATCTGGGATTCTTGGTTAGTATGTTTGTCAGCATAAAACTTTACAACGGTAATGTTATTTATTACAACGATATCCTTTCGTAATTAACAGTGGTGCAGAGTGCCAGTTGAGGGTAAGCGATCAGTGAACGTAATAAATAGTGCACACTTGGATTGTCATACTTATGGGACTTGAGAAGATAAATTAGTATGATTTAACTAGCGATGAATGAGTACACACTGATGACTACAACATTTGAGATCAGAGATCAACAACAATATAAAATTGAGTGATGAACTTAAATTGTGTATTTTTTCAAATATGGCTTATTGTGAATACTACTGAGCTAATCTATCTATTTATATATTTTAATGACTTCAAACGGGTTTGCATTTATATACTACGTCATATTAATGAGAGATTACTTGAATATAATTTTGAATGTTTGATGTTTGTTGGCAAAAAAGGAGTTATTTACAATAATCTGTTGTAATATTTGTAATATGTCCTTTAGGAACCGTGTGATGATCCCCGTGCATTCTGTTATCTGTGGGCCATTTATTCTTCCATAGACAGACACGATGAAGGGTTTCCTCTGGCGACAATGTACGCCTTAACATATCACGGGAAAACCACTCTCAAAGGTCAGGGATCTCTCTATGAGGTAAGCGATTCATTTTATATCCGCTGTATAGTCTATCTGGACATATAGTATTGCGATACAGTATAGTAAAACCCTGTTGATCTGAAGACGATTAATTCGAAATTCCCTGCAAATCGAAATATTCACTAAAATTCATCAAGTCTACTTATCATGAGATCTCCAATAATTTGTTGAATAACAAATAATTGTCACCACTGACATTAATCTGAAAAAAAATATTGTATGGGAAATAGAACCAATGCTACAAAATTGCAACAAAAAAAAACATTTTTTTTAAGTTTTTTCGACATTCATTGTGTATTTCGTAATATGATTTTTTTCGATTTTCGATATCACTCCTCTACTGCGCGCGCGGTCATCTGACTCCAGGTCGTATCTTCGACTTGAGCTCTAGAATGAGTATTAAAGATTAGTAAAGCAGCCGCCGTATGAATCATTTTGATAATGGCATTTGTGAATATCATGTGCCTAAAAGAATACAGTAGAACCTCGATAATTCGAAACTCACTAAATTGAATTTTGCCATATTTTGAATTTTTCATCAATTTTAACACCCAAGAATCATTTTTATATTATAGTAGCTGAAGTACCCGGCTTCGCACAGGGTCGCTTCGTGGTTATATTTATCTTAGATATTTAAAAAATAACAACAGGTAATTATTTTTTTTTAATATTAAAATATCTGTGTAATACAATATGGCGATTTGAAAATAATTCTAATAGGAGTAAAGGTCAAACAAAAGAACACTAAACTAAAATCGAATCCAAAATATGCAAACGTTATTAATAGTATTAATATGTAGTAAAAAAAAATCAAAATTGGATGGAACAAACAAACAACAAACTTTGTATTTTATATAATACTAATTTAGAAACCTTCGCAGGTCTGCGCACGACAACTGACAAAAGTTTCATCGCAATCGGATGAATGGTATAGGCACGCATACGAATAGAAAAAGAAGAATATGGTTGTACTAATTCAGAAACCTTCGCGGGCGTGCGCACAACAACTGGTCAAAATTTCATTGTAATCGGATGAATGGTATAGGAACGCATACGAATAGAAGAAGAAGAAGAAGATGGTTGTATTAATTCAGAAACCTTCGCGGGTGTTGGCACAATTACTGACAAAAGTTTTATTGCAATCGGATGAATGGAATAGGAACGCAAATGAATAGAAGAATATAGAATAGAAGAAGAAGAAAAAGAAAATGGTTGTGTCAATTCAGAAACCTTCGCGGGTGTTGGCACAACCAATGATGAAAATTTCATCGCAATCGGATGAATGGTATAGGAACCATACGAATAAAAGAAGATATAATAAAGAAGAAGATGGTTTTTCTCATTTAGAAACCTTTGCGGGTGTGTGTACAATAACTGACGAAAGTTTCATCGCAATCGGATGAATGGTATAGGAACCATACGAATAAAAGAAAATAGAATGAAGAAGAAGTTGATGATTTTTCTAATTCAGAAACCTTCACGGGTGTGCATACAACCACTAACCAAAATTTCATCGCAATTGGATGAATGGTATAGGAACGCATACAGGACACACAGACAGACAGCCATTCATTTTTATATATAAGATATAGTCTATACACTTCGTGCAAGTGCAAGCAATAAGTTGACAAAGTTTTATCGCAATCGGATGAACGGTATGGCAGCGCATAAAATACGAAAAACCAAACAAATATTGATTTTTATATAATATTAGATTTGGTTGAGGACAATTATTAAACAACACTTATCACAGAAAAATAATCAATTTCCCATTCGTCTTGCCTTCCTTTGGGCACTTGTAATTATTATCATCAAACTGTTATTCTACTGCACAAAGAGCCTACTGCGCAACGGTAAGGACGAACTATGTACGCATCAGTTTAAAGTGCGAGATTCACATCCTTTTTCCCACTCCTGCAGCAGACTGTGCATGACGTAACACAAATCAAAGAACAAAGTTATACGGGCTTCCTAATGGTTAATTTGAAAATGACTTTCACGTAACCTGGTTTAAGAAGTAATAAAAACAGAAATGGTGAACGCTCCTTATTCAAAATCTCAATAAAATCATATTGTATTACAACCGAATCTATCACGGTATCGACCGGTGGTGACTGTGACATCGGGGTGTCAGAACTAACGTGTAACATGTATGAATAGTAAAATAATCATCCATTTATTTCTGCCAGTGAACAAAAGATAAATGGAATAAGCATAAAATTGTCTTTTTTTGATTGACTGTTGCAGAATTTCGCCACATGTAATCTTCGCTTCAATGTGGACTTGACGAGCGTAAGCGGTGTGCAGGTGGAAAATGCAAATAGTATCCATAAGGAGATGGTGGGAGGGCGTAGTTTAGCTTGCCACACTCTTATCAAAGATGCCGTCAATGCTGACCACGGTGATGAGAGTGAGATCCATATTTTTTTTACTTTACTTATCGCCAAGGCGGTATTGAGACTTTGCAGACCCCGCAGGAGGCCTCTCCTAATAATAATATGTTAGTCAATAGATTTTAAGCGGGGAAGAATAGATAGTATGAACAAACATTTGCTATGCATAATTTCTAATGTTTTTTTAATATTCTTTATTCGCTTTTCGCCAATAAATAAAATTGATACTTGATACACCTTTTTGATGTTAGTAATTTGACAGTTGTTTTGAGTTCATTGTCGAAAATGTAAAACTCCCAAACTGCATTCTGTATAGAAATTATTTTATTGATGCATAAACAAATAAATACAGTCGAACTTGGTTATTACGAGGAAGATGGGACCGACTGAATTTGCTCGTTATAAGCATTACTCATTATATCGTTTTATAGCATTTTTCGCGCCACGTTCTATTTAGCATAGAACATAAAAAAAATCTGAAAACCATCAATCCCGAAACAAGCATGGCATTCATAAACTACAAAAGAAGTTGTTTATTGTAATGAAGTGCTGAGCCGCCGGCGCTGGTATGTACCTACTGACTTCACAAAGCTTGGATTTTTACATGCAATTTCAACCATATGCGTGGATACTTTTTCAATGTTGTCGGCAAAAACACCAATTAGGTACTTAGACACTTAACTAGTGTAACTGCCCGGTCGAATTTTATAGCTTAGGGTCGAAAATGTTTTTAAACAATCGACACATTAACAATTTTGCTCAGTATTCCTGAGAAGTAGCGCGTTATAAAAGTGAATAAATGTATGGAGAAAATCATAAACTAACATGTCAATGAATGTTTCCTGATTACATCCGAGATCTCGCTATTTCCGTGATCGTAATAACCAAGTTCGATTGTATAAAAAAAAAAAGTTTTTGTATGTGAGCTTAAAATTTTGTTGAATAGCCGTCCCAAATGACTACATACACGTATACATATATAAATTTAGTTTTTTATTATAATTTTTGCTTTTCAAAACAGTATTAATACTCTTGTTGGGATGCGATACGAATACAAGTATGCTGTACGCGATACTGTTTCTTTCTATATTACGAACCTACCTACAATACATTTCATCTGAAACGCATCAGAATTGGACGAGTGGACTTTCAGAACACATTAGGTTCCATCGTCTCTTCGTTGTCTTTGTAATTTATTATTTTATTTTTCAGGCGTTCTTAATATTTGCCAAATGGTTTGGGAGTGTTGGCCCAAGAGTGCTATCGCTCCCGTTCAATCTCTCATGATTCTGTTTGACATCGATCAATGGTACAAGGAACAGATGCCCGGTAACTATGACTATAATTATGTATTACCTATTATTATGCGTTAGAATTCTATTAATACTTAATTGCATTAGTTCGAAAAGAAGCAGTGGACCGTATTGAGGCCAAATTTATGGCACGTGTATAAGTTTATCCATTGCTACCGATTTACTATGATGAGCTTTGATCATTCAATCCAATGCAACCATCAAATCTGGGTGAAAATCTAAAATGTTGAAAAATGTATAAAATAAGGGAAAATGGGGATGAGTCAAATTGACGTCTCTGAATTGGTCAATATTACATAATATAAACAAAGTTATCCAAAAAATCAATCTTCCTTTGGCTCTTCTGAAAAGTTAGATATTTTTCCTTTAAAATATTAATATTTTAAAGAGATTTTTATAGCTATATTTGTTTCTGTTTTTTTAATATTTTTCACGAATACCGGCATACAATACATTCATTGTAATCATGAATCATCAATGTGTATGTATTGTGTAATTAGTAATCTGTGAAACATACCTCTTATAGATATACGAATATAAATCACCCATTGTTCGAATTCTGAATAATATACTAAACGGTTTAATTTAGTGCCCTCATGCAGTTGACGATTTATACTGACAGATCAATAATAATTCAGTGAGTGGCGGAACCGTCGGTCTTGTCAGAATTTTCAAATCTTTTTTATTTTTATTCCCAGATTGCTCTACGTTAGAAACGAACCGTTACATGTCAGTGGTGAACCTAAGCAACCCTCTCGCGCACACGGCAAGTTCATATTTATGTGACGTGCGAATCAACACGGAATCTTTGGCGCCCTATTACGCAGTCCAGAGGCTTGAAGAACACTTCTATCCGAATGCGTTGGGATATGGTAATGATCTTTTCCACTCGTACTGGCCATTAGTCAACTTTGATTGGCTTTGATTGCTTTCTAGACTCTAGAGCGAAGTGACTTTTAACATTTTATTTTAGTATTAAATTGAGTTAACACAATTTCAAGTAAATAAATGCGGAAGACGCCGATTTTTTTAAATTTTTATCCCGCTGGATTTCAATGCTGGATGTAAAATCATCTTTCTCAGACTAAAAATTCTCTCTATACCTCATGTTATATTATTTACTTAGGTATTTTACTTTTACATTTGAGTAACTTTTTCACCAAATTCTTCTAAATATACTCTGATTTTCTACTGTTTTACTACTATTAACGTTTTCACAAATTTATTTATTTTAAAATGAATGAATGTTTTTTCAGAATGTTGCTGCCTGACTAATACGGACATAACAAGGATCTGCACGACGGGTGTCCAGGGACAAATACTGGCTTCCATCAATGAGACAGGCCCGTCGGTTTTGCTGCATCCGACCAAGCTATTTATGCAGTGCGTCAACTCGGGACTCATTCCGCTCTACATCGAACCCACGCCCACTTTCAAAACTTCGGTGGTAAGCCGCACTCCATTACTTGAACCTAATGTAGACTTCATGTTTTATTAAATGCAATTATTGAAAACGCTAATTTCAAGATGTAAAGCATGTATAAGTGATGCCTTTCCTTTACCTAATGATATTACATTGTTTAATATGAGAATATAAATAGAACTCCCGATATATTTTACAAACCTAACATGAATAAAATATGTACTTATGTATATTATAAAATCACAATATATACTTAAATATGAATTTAAATACAAAATAACACTTGCAATGATAATATTTAAAACACTAATAATAATGGACTGTTGTGATATTAGTTGGCTTGACAGTTCAACATTTGCTTCTATCAAAATAGTAAAATGGCCAGCCACCGGAAACAAACTAGCGCCTCTGATGGCAAGCGGTCAAAGTCAAATACCTCTGCTGCTTTTAGGTGGAGTTGTATATATCAAAGCCATATTGAAGTAGACGTGAAATATCTCATAAAATTGAAACAAAGTGATTTTTTTTATAGTCCAGGCATTACATGTCAAAAAAGGGGTTTTGCATTTTTATGTGTTTTGGGTTGTTTTCGAATTTTTCACTTTGCCACTTGAGATTTTACCATCCACTCAAAAACTACCAAATGCTTGGACTACAATCCATTCGGCCAAATAGTTTTGAAAGCTTTCATTGATATTTACTGAACGTCGAGTCAATACCCCCCCTTAATGTGGTAAACGCGTGCTGTACAGGCATTGCAGAGGCAGATGATCCTGTCGGTAGCGGTGGAGGCACGCCTAACGGAGATGGTGAAGAAATGCGCGTCAGCATGGGCGGCAGGCGGGCACAGCTCGGCGGGCTGCACGCTGCCTCTGCTGACGGATTGGGCATGGCGCCGCGCCCTCACGCTCAAGGCGAACGCGGACCGTCTGAGCGTGCCGCTGTTCGACCACTCGGGCCAGCTGCCCGATGCCAACTCGGCGCGTGCACTGCAGAGCTGCACCACGCAGTTGGGACACATCGCCGCCCTATTGCACACCATCGTTCTCAAGTGCTCCTTATTCATGCTCCCAGAAGGTGAGTCTGGCATTATCCACCCTAACAATTCAAAATTGTAAAGGCAGAACATCATTTTACTGTCATTAAGTCGAAATCTCAGTGAAACGCTAACTAGTGTCAGATTAATAAAGCTAAATAGTGACACTTTTCCAAATAGCGAACATTTTATGAATGAAACAATATATGAATAGATATGAGGATGTGGATGAGGCGTCCATATATGGTCAGTCTAACGAAAAATGTTTTGAAACTGTTTTTTGAAAGTCATGTCAATTGAAATACCAAAAGTTTACATCGAAATATTGAAATAAAAGTTGTCAGAATATATATTTTGCATTTACTTGATTGAATTCCATTTTACATGATTATTATAAATTACATTAAATCCTACAGGTTGTTTTTTTAGTTGATAGCAATTTTGGTTGTAACACCATTATGTACCTATAATATCATTACCATTAGCAATCAAGATAACAAAAATTAACGACTTGTCTATGCTTAAGTATTAAAATCATAGAATGAGACGCGGTCGTCTGAAATGAAAATGGGACCCTGTATAAATACATTTCTTCTAGAGTTCTCGGGCATACATGTATTTTGTAATTTTTTGTTATTTATTTTAGCGGTGAAAGAAACCATGCAGCGTCAGAAAGCGGTGCAGATAGTGTCTCTTTACTTTCAAGTTGTCCAGTGGTTTTTGAACGTCGGTCTTCTGCCGGAGTTCCATATCGACAATCGGACACACTCGGAAGAGAGCGATGAACGTTTGTCTTACCCTGTCGATTCACTAGTTAGATTTTACCAAAATAGGTAAGAATTTCTCATAACACATTCTAATTATGTATTCATCAATAAACCATGTTTTAATAGCCGGTTTGAATAATAGGCGGGCCACGTCGAGATACTCTCGGGACGCCGCCAAGGCTAAAATCACATACTCACTTTTCACCCGGCGAGAGACTGCACAATTTGCTCCCTTAGCTCCTCGGGTGTCTGCCGCAAGCCCATCGATTGTCTTTTGAATGTGGTCGATTGGGTTGTCGAAGCTATTTAGGAAATGTTAATTTGCTTGCAGGCGTTTTAATCTTCACCGTTTGGCCGGAGAAAATCCTGCGACTGAGAATCTTCAAGACAAGAGTTGTGCGCTTCTCTTCATCGATCAGTTCATCAAAATTGAATGCGCCGAGGAAAAACTTAAATCGTAAGTGTTAAAACTAGATTCAGAAACCATTTTTGAATTTCCTTTATGGTCCTACATAAAATTAAATCATTCTTCTCTCTTGTCTCATGTAGAGGTGTATTTTTTAAACAAGGCGTCCAAGTGTTTTCGGAAACAGATAGCAATTCGACAATCTTTGACATGTTGCAGGTTATAAAGTAGATACGCAAAAGTAACTTTAAAGTTAATACATTTGTTATGACCGAGACATAGGAAATCATGACAAATTGAGTGAATGACTCATTTTGCAAAATATGCTAACAGAAAAGTATATGTAACAACAAATGAGTCGCTTAGAATCATAACTCACATATTGCAATTTTGTCGTTTTTTAGTTAAATATGCCAAGTGATTCTAAATGAATTAATCTATATACCGAAAAATAGTTGAGTATTAAAAGTCAATTTAAACCATGTGAAAATCGTTGACAAAGTTCATTGTTGGTGTAATATGTCGTATATTTTAAAGAATAGAGTTTTGTCACCAACGCCTTCCTAACCAATCGGGGAGCTCTATTTCTCATAGTATGCTGTATGTCTGCAACGTTAAGAGTATTGGGTATATATATTTAAAAAAAAAAAAAAAAGTTATTCGACTCTCTCACTCATTAATATTCTAGGGAGTTCAATACTGTTCTTCTAATTACAAAAAATAGTGCTCTGTTGGTTTTTAGCGATTATCTCAAAACTTGATTTTTAGAATATGTGAGTTATGATTCTAAGCGACTCAAATATATATACACTAAAATACATTAAAAAAATAAGTTGTTAACACCAATTTTATAGCATTTGAGGCTAGAAACCATGCACACTTATGATGAGATCTGTATAGAGTTCTTATTAAAATTACCGAGTAAGTACCTACCGAAAATTTCTTTGGTTTTGATAATTTTATAAAAAGTTTAATCGCTCTACATATTTACATAATAACATGAATTGAAAAGATTCCGTACGTCACTATGTATTATATAAATATATTTACCCTTTTCAAATTTTATGTATCGATGGGTACCTACAATTCTGTCAATTGAGCTTTTTACCGTGACGTGTATCAGATTCACCGCATGATGAATCGTTTACCTATTATGAAAATTGTCTACGTTACGATCGGAATTCATTATTCATGCGCTAAGATATTATGGTATTGTGCCGGTGCAGTGAGCTATTGCAAAAGTAACATATCGTCGGTGTTTTGTAAAAAGGGCGAATTAACCAAAATGCTACTTTACAGGAGGAGGATTTTTAACTTTTGACATTTATTTGTTTTTTACCTGTAGATGATTATAAATATCTAACAAGTTTATAATAAAGCTTAGAAAGAATACTGTCATTACAATAGGTATTATGATATAATATTTTAAAAGGCCTAATATGTCACATTTGCTTTTTATTTCGTAATTTTAATTAAATTAATTTTAGTCGATTATCGTTTTTAAGTACTTTCCTGTGGAGATAAAAATTCGCTGTTTTTACACAGCAAAGCTAGTGGGGTACATATTGTATTTTCATTAAAATCTCGATTTCGCCAAAATGGTTGATTCGCCCTTTTTACAAAACACCGACGATATGTACCTACATATATTATATAAGAGGTTCAAATTCAAAAGATTTCAGTAATTTCCCCACGCTCCGCTCGCGGTTGAAACAATCTCACAAGTGCCAGGGCTAAAGAGATGCATGAAATGTCACGATAACTATACGCTATTTTGCTGTTTATCGGCTCTTCAACGGTTAGCGAAAAAAATATAACCAAATGTGGTCACTTACGACAAATAACAAATGACATCTACCATTCAAAATATGCAAAACCTATGATTAATTACCTTGCAAACATTTGAAATATTCATGATACAGTAAAACCTCATTAGTAAGAACACTGATAATTCGAAATTCGCCGTAATTCGAAATTTTCCCGAAAAAAAAGTCCCTTGAACATTATTTTCATTTAAAACCATACCTTTAATTCAAATTTCATAATTCGAAATGATTTCAGAGTCCTGGCATATAAAAATATTCAATAAATCATAATAAAGTACACTATTTCATGAGCCAATCATTGAAAATTGTGACAGACTTTTCTTAAAACATCATAAATTACTTATTTTAAGAAGATAATATAAATAATCCTCACATTTTATGACCCATTTCGGTAGGCACATCTATGATCGGAAACGAAATTAATGAAAATGAAATTTTTTTTTTTTTTAAATTTTATATTATCCCCATGCATTTCGTAATTTGTAATTCAAATTTTTTTTCGATTTTCGGTCCCGTGGAATTCGTATTGACGAGGTATTTTACTGTATCAAGTAAATACAGTAAAACCTCGTTAATACGAATTCCATGGGACCGAAAATCGAAAAAAAATTCGAATTACGAATTACGAAATGTATGGGGAGAAAATATAAAAATTTTGAATTTTTTTTTTTGATTTTCATTAATTTCGTTTCTGAATACAGATGTGCCTACTGAATTGGGTCATAAAATGTCAGGATTATTTTTATTACCATCATAAAATAGGTAATTTTTGATGTTTTAAGGAAAGTCTGTCACAATTTTCAATGACTGGCCCATGAAATAGTGTACTTTATTACGATTTATTGAATATTTTATATGCCAGAGACTCTGAAATCATTTCGAATTACGAAATTCGAATTAAAGGTATGGTTTTATATGAAAATAATGTTCAAGGGACGTTTTTTTTCGGGAAAATTTCGAATTACGGCGAATTTTGAATTATCAGTGTTTTTACTAACGAGGTTTTACTGTGCGAACAATTAATTAGCAGTTGATATTTACTTTCGTAAACACAATATTTCAGAACGAAATATGAATTTCTTCCTATTCTTTGTTAAATAAAAATATATATTATATCTATATACATCCAGTAGGTAGGTATACCCTATAACAGGTCGATTAACTCAGTTAACTAGTGATAAAACAATGATCAAATTATGTAAAGGTTTATACCTACAACTACACATTTTTAATTTATAATATGCCATTCGCATACTTTTACCATCGTAACAAATCGTATATGCAAAGAAATTTAAATAGTCATCGGAAATTGAAATTAAATGGCAAGAATTCTGACTTTGTACATATCGATGGTGAAAATTGACTACTCGTAACCCAGTTTCGCGTTAAAGTTGACCCCTCGTAACCGATTTTTTGGCCAATATGGACTATGAATGCCATCTTGTTCAGATTTTCAATACCTACCTATCTGTTAATTCAAAATTACAAGAAACGTCATAAAACTGATCATAATAACAAAAGTAGTTACCTTGTAACCATAATGTATAGGTGTTAATGTAAAAAGTTTAAGTTACGAGGAATCAACGTTACGGCTTACGAGGTGTCAACATTAAATATCTTAATTGCATTGTAGAATGACGCATTTTAAAAGCTAGTAGCTCGTATGTGACACGTTTGGCAGTTTTTTAAAAATTTCAAGATTTGCAGGAATTAAAAAATGTAATACCTGTTCTATGTACCACGCATTCTATGGTAGTCTCCCTCATCACAATAAATCAAACTGATTGAGATGGGATTGAGAAGTTCCATTTAGTATGAACTGTTTCCTCGTATCATAGAATTAAGCTTCTTTCGTCGCATATTGTAACCTCGTAAGATATATTTACGTCGATAACTTCTATATTTCATAAAAATGTTAACATTATCTGATAAATAAAAACATTGTTTCACTATTTAAACAAAGTGTATTTTGGTTTTGCTTTATTTTCAATACTTTTCGTTTTATTCAGTTTTAACGCTCCTCTGTGAAGTAGTGAAAATGGTGGTTACGACTAGTCAATTTTTCACCATCGATATGCGGTGTTACCTGTCATTATTTATGCATGCATGTCATTTTGATGTTGTATTCTGCATCTCTGGCTAAATCTACTATATATGTACACGTATCTTGTATGTACCTCTATTAATAAGACATTCATTTACATAATATGTACATATCTGATTAAAGTAAGTAATTGATAATGTATTTTTGTTGACAGCTTGTGGATTGAGGATGGCAGCATTATAAATGGATTATATCCTCCGCCGTCGCTGTATTCGCTGCTCCGGACTTATCTAATTCCTGATATGGAGGAAGATATCAAGCACGCGTTGGTTCTCTATCTTCTAGTAGATTATGCTATGATTTTTGATGATAATAGGTAAAGTATTAGTATTTCATTATTAATTTTATTATTTATTACTAGACTTAACTTAAATTTCTCATGCCACACTACACAGATTTCGCTGCCAGCTGAAACAAAGCGATTTGAAAAACAAAAACGAATGCTATACCCATTGCACCATTGAGGCCGTCCGTGGCTTATGAACACCTTATGAAGGCTTATGTACACACAATAATTATTATTTGATAATATAGATTTTTTTGGTTGTCATATAAGTACTCGATATGTTGAATTAAAATAATTGTAAAAACCTTTTTTGTACCTCCTATAAAATTTGTTTGCGAGGGTTAATCCCTTTTGCCTGAACATAGATGATATACAATACGTTTGTTTGTAAGCATTTATAAGAGGGACGAAGGTAGTGGAAGACAATTTTAGTGTTATGGCATAATGGAAATCTTTTTCATGATGCTTATTGAATTCATAATTTTATTCATATTCCGTTTTTTAGATTCGAATGTGTAATTCGAAGATTGATGCAGTTTCCTGCAATGTTCGGTCTCAGTAACACGGCAATAAAAGTTACTCAAGCATTCTGGCATCTGGATCACAGAGATTTTGAGGTAAAGTATCTTCTACTCGGTACCTAGCTACTTTATTCCTGTCACGTTGACACATTGATATGTAATGAATCGGGACCGGTTTCACCTAAAGAAATGACGTCTTTATCAGCTAATTAGCGTTTGTAAATATTACGGAAAATATTGGAAAAGGATTGAAGCAAGTGCAGACTGGTGGCATCCAACGTTCCCTCTAATTTTTCTATTGTGTGTGCGGAGCATCAACGCGTCTGAGCAGTGGCGTAACCAGGGTTGGTGTATATATCGCGATTTGTAACCGACTTTAGGATTGGCGCAAACTCCCCTCTCATTCGGCACGCGCCGACGAGAAGCTACAGCATGGTTAGGAAACAGTTTGTACTAAAACTAATGCTATTTTTTGCTCTGAATTAAAAAAATATTAGCATGGTAACACAAATTTTTCTAAAGATTTACATGTAAGTATTATAAATTAAAACTGGGAATAAACAAAAGCTTAGATAATAGAAAGTAAAATAATGTAGAACAGAACATTTTATTGTAGATTATTTTGGACGAAATGTATGTTAATATTTTTTTTCGGAATTAAGCGTGATTAGGAATTTCCCTGAACTCATAATCCATGAAAGGATGGGCACAGAATATGAAGGGTAGAAAATACCAAAATTTTATAGGGTATTAAAAGATAATGAAATTAAATAACGATTAAAATAATATTTATTTTACATAGTTGACATACAAAGAATGACATATTTAGATGAAATACATAAATGCTAACAAATTAAAATTACACACAATAATTGTCTACAGTTACGGTACCACATTTAAAGCCCCTTGCATTGTGTCGGCACGGTGAGAGACCAGGCAAATTAGCGGGGTTGTAACTAAAAAAATAAAAAGCAATTTATTTAGTATAATATATGTATGGGAACAGTTTAATTTTAATCATAATTTTTATAAAGATGAAAGAATATAATAAACACCAGATGCATTTGGAATCCACTGGAATTTCATTTTAACAAATTGTTTGTTGAAAACACTCAACGTAAGAAAATGCATGAACTATAATCAATTAAAATCTAATATATTTCACATAAAAAAATTAAAAACAAACATTTACTGACATAACACTTCGTATACACAAAAATATTACGCAAAAAATACTAATTAAAAATAAAAAAATATATATTTAGCGGTTACACTGTACATGGCATGTAGTACAAAATTTACTTACTTTATACGGCGCTCCTGTTCTTTTTTCCATGAATCTTTGTTTTGTATTCGCTTTCTAGACACTTCATTAGTGGACATTAGTGGAGTTAGTCACTCATTATTTATAGTGATAAAACAAAATGAATACACCGAATAACTGTCACCTTGAGCATAAAACTTGAGATTTAGTTCTGACGCCATTTTTAATATTTACCGCTCGCTGATTGGTCGACAGAAATGCGCGCGGAATTAACCAGATTTAAAATATTCCGATGTATGATTAAATCGCTTTTTGTACCAAATTAAGAATTTAAATATTTTTTTTGTAGGTTTATATCGGGTTTAGAAACATAAAATTTTCACACATGGTGTAAAATTACGCGTACAATACGTACGTATTTTTGTCTCGATTTCGACAAAATGTGGTTTTATCGTTTTTTGTAACTAGACGCTTCATGTGTTCGAACACATTTTGGTCGGTGTGCACGCGGCAACAAATCGGTACTAAGTTGTTCTTCCATCTGTATGTTTTACGCATTTTACGTAATTAACATTAAACGTTCAAATGTTACAATAAATTATTGTAGATCAAAATTTATGAATGGGTATGTTTATATTGCTGGCCGACTTCCAGTTACCTTTCATTTCATTAATCCTTTCAACGCGGACGGCACACCTGTAGTGTCCTCATTAGGGGGCCGTTAGATATAATTAGCATGTTATTTAAATAGGGTCATTAAATAGTAATTTCAATTTGAAGTTGGGTGGCTTAAAATGACAGATACGTACATATTATAATATGCAATAATTTATACAGGGAATTACACAGTTGGCTATAATACTTTAAAACACAAAACAAGGGGCTCTTTTTTTCTGCCCCCAATAGCATGCGGGGAAAATTTTTCAAGAGTTTCAAGAGAAACTTTTGTTTTACTTGCGATGACGAGCGAAGAATGATGAAATGTGAAATGTGTTTTTTTTGCCAAATTGAATCCCAAACACAATACTACACGAATCGCAGGCTTCAACCGATGCATTATTGTGTTGGTAACAGTTCACAAACGAAAATAATGTGTGCTCATAAAAAAAATAAAGTATATGTTTATAATAGTTTCCTATGTATTTGTAGTTTGCAGTAAATCAACTGCAACGCGTGCTAGCCGGCGGATGTCTAACGCAGTGGCAACACAACATAGTCCTGTCGTCTCTGATGGTGCAAAAGAAAACACAGTCGGCACTCCAGTACTTACATGTTCGTAAGCCCACGTCTTCTGCACGCAACCCTGCTAATTCTGCAAGTGTTGAGTACGACGATTGGGAGGCCTGCTGTAATCTCTATCTCTCACGGGGATTGCTTCTGCAAGCGTTCAATCACGTCAGAGAATCGCTCACAAATGAAACGGTGGACGTCAAGGAAAAAAGACTGATGGTTTTCTTTAAAGGTAAATTTTAGTTTTCGATTGATAACTGTGAAGTCTGCACAACAACGATATAAAACCTCATTGACTGCACACTGCCTCACCGATTATTGCCAACCAATGAAGCGTCAAAATCATTCTTAATTGTCAAAAATTTTATATTAAATTTTCCAGAAAAATGATGACAATATTATGACAGATGAAGAAAATAAATGAAAATATCGTTGCTGTCGTTCGCATTATACCCTGAAAAATTTTATTAAATAAATCACACGCAAATATTAATTTCGTTTACAATCATAGACGTGCTACCAAATTTCCGATACAATTTTTTCAATTTAAAATCTGTGTTAAATACCATGCATTAATCCATTACTCGAAGTTACCAAATAATGTAGTTACGTATTTACCACCATGTATGTGTTTAACCATAGAAGCATAGAAATTGCATCGCAACTTTTTTTATCAAATCCGTATTCCGAAATTAGAAAGAGATATATTATATATGTAGCTGAATTCGTGATTGAAATGATCATTACATCGTGGGATTGTTAAATTGATTGTTTCAGGATGCAGAAAGACAAAATCGCTTTCAAAATTGTTGGAAATGACACTTTCGCACCATGAAGAAGAAGTATTTATCAAATACTTGAAAATGTTTAATGATTCACATACGAATGACCTCTTAGTTATGTATTATTTGAAGAAATCGAGGTATGTACCAAATTTTATTTTCTATTTGCAATGCATTCACAGAATCAATCGAGTTGTCAAGTGATGATTTCATTTTTCTTTTAATAATCTCTAGAAGAGCTGATACATCGTTGATCAGAATTAGCTCCCAGAGATATAAAAAAATTTGTATTCTGCCGCAGATCAGTGATGCCAACCGTACTATAATTATAGTACATTACTATAATTTTGATTCTGCGAAAAATGTAAAATACTATAATTTTACACCAAATACACCAAAATACTATAATTTTAAAGGATTCAAGACGAAAAATGTTCCTGTACTATATATTTTTCCGAAATACTATATTTTTTACGCCTTTGTACTATAATCAGCATATAAAAAGATGGCAACACTGCCGCAGATAGACAACATGTGCAAATGCACTGACACACAAGCGAGTGTGGGTGTGTTAGTTAAAAAAAATTTACTCTTTCACTGGAAGTAGCAACTTATGGTGTTGTGCAGTGTGTTCATACTACATTCAAATCTATGTTATGTCTACTCTAAGTTGAGTAGCAGTCTCGAGTGAGTCACACATTATCGTTTGGCATTCAACCCTCGTTGACGGCTGAAAATGGAATTCACCTGTTTTACTTTTTGTCAAATTTGAATTTGCCCAACAGATTTTCTTTTGTTTATTATTGAAAATTCTCACCTGTAAATGGACACTCTTTTGTTAGACGCAGAACAAATAACAACTGCTCTATTATAATATTCAAACTAATATTCTTCTTATTTTTAGTATGAAGTGTTATGTGATTATTATGTTAATTAACAGTGGATTATAATAAATAGGTAACAGTAACAATATTATAATATACAGCAGGGATGGCGAACCTATGGCACGTGTGCCACCAGTGGCACGCGAGATGATTTTGCATGGCACGCGAATATTTCATTTTGAAGAGAAAAGAAATATTACTATTTTATATAAGTATATTTAAAAAAAAAAATTTATAAAAAAGATTTACAAATAAATATATACTTGAGTACTTACTTGTATATAATATTAAAAAATAATGACGACATAGCCATGCGTATTTTCTTCGGTTTTTTATATTATCTTACCAATCAATGTGCAAACGGAAGCGACGAAATTCATGCATAAATAATGACAAATCGCATTGTATAAAAATTTGCAGGCAAATCATTTTAAAGAATAATCGTTATGTTTAATGTAAATATTCGATTGCAGAGGTCGATCCTTAGGATCGGGGAATTAAACATAAAAATATAAAATCAACAAATCTTATGAAATTAATTATCGGCAGTCATTCAAATATAATAACTGCTTGTTATTTTACCTCTAACATAATCTCTAAAAATGGAAAACCGCACAGTGATGTGGAATATAGTATGAAAGAAGAGTGGTATAAATGCTTCCACGATCTCTTTGAGTAATTTGAAAACAAGGAAAAAATTTCAAAGAAAAAAAGATATCCCTTCGGCTAGAAATATGGTGAAAGATAGAATATCAATAACGCAATTGTAATTTTTAAACTTTTTTAATAGAATTCTTCACTATTTTTTTAGAAAACTTAATAAAAAAAAAATTCGCCATAAAAAAACTGCTTGGCACGTTGGACAGTTGAAAAATATTATTTGGGAAATTTTGGCACACATACGTAAAAAGGTTCGCCATCCCTGATATATAGTAGTATCTTTTATAATCCAAAACGCATAATATAACATCTATAATATCAATGTTTGTAGTGTTTGCAGTGGACGTGCATCGAGTTTCAAATAACTTTGTGTAATGTACGATTTAGTCGCTGAAAATTATTCAGAAAGATTAGTTCCAATCCAAATTATATTATGGTTTTTGAGCTTTATGCATATCAGCAGTTAATATATACATATATTTTTAGATACATCGAAGCCCGGGTGGTTAACGAGGAAATGAAACATCTCACGGGTAAAGGGCAGCTACCCTACGACTGCACCAGTGACTTCACTATGAAAATGGAACATGTGCACAAAACAAATACGAGAGATCTCCTCGTGGAATCGTATTATGAGACTCTGCCGCGTATCACTCGGAAACTTGCTCACTACTCCATCGGAAATACTTCTAATCACAAAAGTTAGTCAAGAACATTCATTTCAACCAGTGGCGGCTCCTCTAATACCATGCAAATGCAATGCACTGCCTGCATTTTTTAAGACATCACTCAACTTTTCATTGTTATTCATATGTGTATCACTCACGTTGCGAAGTAGAAGATCTGGCATTGTTATGAACCATACTCCTTTCATATGTCATACCGTGCGCAAAACGATTCCGATCCAAATGCGATTTTCAATTTGCATAGGATTACTCTAGGGTCATTATAAAACCACTTAGATGGTGGTCTGTGTTCCTGTAGTGGCATTTTGTGTAGCATTTTTAGACAGTTTAGAGTAGCGCTAAACTAGCTACGTCGTCATTAGAGGACTCTAGAAACAAAAATGCCAGTTCCTATTTTTTTTAAATGTTGGTAAAAGTACTTATATCTCTTTTATAATTATAATTTCTAAAAAAATGTATTGTAAAATTTTATATACATATTATTAGTACGTCTATAAATATTTTTTTCAAAAATTGTACCTATAAGAAAGATATGAGACATTTTTAGTGCCCATACGCACTTGCGGCAGGCCGCCTCGCGGCTAGCCGCGGCGACCTGCCGCCTATCGTTTTTTGTATGCCGGCTAACCGCATCGGCCTGCCGCATATCGCACTTTGCATACAAAAAACGATAGGCGGCCTGCCGCAAATCCGTATGGGCACTTAAGGAGTCACCAACATTTTAGGAAACTAGAAACTGCTGTTTTTCAAATACATTAAATATAATAAAAAAAATATAACACCAATACAGAAGTAGTAGGCTGTGCAGTGCGAAATCTTTACGGTGATAGGCGGCGGCTTGGAGAACTGCATCCCCTCCTCTCGGTTTTTAGTACTTACAATACTTCGAAATTGAAACCATAGACAAGATACAATACGAGCACCGCCGCCAGGTCTCACGTTAAAGATTTTGCAGTCTAGCTGAAAATTAAATAAAAGCGAAAATATAGCAGAAAAAATACTATTATAACATATAAATACATTAGAAATAAACTTAGTTTGAGTGAAGTTTGATTTACTATATAAATATTACACACGTGATGCTAGTTATTAATTAATAGAAATGAGAAATGGCTGACTAATTGCATTTATGAAGTGGAAAGACCATAAGCATGATTATTAGTTGTTTTATTATTTACTATTTTAGATCACTCTCACACATTCAGAGAATGCACAACAACCTTCCCGGTGATATATTATTTTATTTTTAACATTATTGTGGGTTTACCTAGACTATTACTAATTGTAGCAGTTATTTTTGGAATGTTCATATGAAATTTGTGTTGTTTTAGTGTTCATGCCGACTCCCATGACTGTAAATATTCAAGAAAACAACTCCAAACAGGTGTCATATAAATCTTCAGTCATCCAGGTTAGTAAGCAAATTTTTTGTAAATCATATTACACTTTTAATTTGAATACATACTAATTCGTTCAACGATTCTGTGCGTGGCGGCACTAGCTTTTGAACTACACACTTCAACGACATTCTTGATGTTTTCCAATTAACAATGTCGGTGGCATGAACAACATTACATTAAGTTAAATGTGTTTTGTACGACAAAATTAGATCGACAAAGTCACATGTTTCATTTGTTTTGAGTTTGCATATGCGACCCGCATGCATACACATATTAAGGATTGGGGACAATATTAATCCTCATATTATATTCGGCAAAAATTAAATTGAAACTTTTCATAAATAAACCAAAACATTTCATATGTACTTAGTATTGTGTACTTACTTATTTATGTTTATTTTTTAAACAGATCATAGGAAACCTCCGCATTACTTGTCTTTTCGAATTTGGTTGCATGCATGCACTATTCAACTGCAAACTACCGATAATTTGTGGTTTGACGGGTGAAAAAATCAAATGAAAATAGTGTCTCTGTCATTCGCATTACGCAGATAGGCCGAACAGGATTAACGTAGATTCATTTTTGCAACATGAAACAAAAAATTAATGTTATTTTTTCAGCTTATTACAAATTTGTATGACATTTATTTTGTTAAGTTTGTTAATAAACTGTTATTTGTATTTTATGCCGTGCCCTACTTATTATGTATATGTGCATACCGGTTTTACCGTATCGATGTTTGTTAGGGAATTGTAATTGTACATATCTTTGAATTCCAGGCGAACATTGATAAAGCCAGACAGACGTGGAGTGAAAAACCGATAATCGCTCACGGTCTCAACAGGGTGCTGCAGGTGGAAAACACTCCGTTTATTTGCTCTCCCAAGATGCCGAGTCACTCAAGGTTTGACTGCACGCTTGACACTTTAATTAACCCATCACCATTCTCCTCTGATCTCTTTTTCGCCCAAAACAGCGAAATGACAGCATCAGTGGAGTTTAAGAAAATGGCGCTATTCGATCTTTCAGGAGTTTTCACTAATTTTACACTCATCTTTTTGTGAAATATATAAATAGGATATTAAGGACTTATTTAATAATACAGTAATAAAAATTGTATCTGGTCAGGCATCCAAACCTGTCAGCGCTTTGAGCCTCTATGACATTAAATATCGAAAATATTGAATGTCAGATACGAGGTGTCAATGTTGGACCAAGGATGATGAAAAAAATAATGTAATTTCGCTTTTATAAAAAATTCCCATTAATGTTAACTTTTGACAAAGCTAAGATTGCCCTTATTATTATTATTCGACCATGTCTGATCCTAAAGGATCATATGGGCCTCCACAGAGTAGAGGTGTATATTAACAGATTTTGTTTTTACTAGAAATGGATGTCAGCCACTTGCTCAACCTATTAGGTCCATACTCAGACTCATACACAAATTGAAAAACAATATGTGTACTTGTCAGACCCAGGATTTGAACCTGGGACCCACGGCGTTATAGCCCAACGCTCAAGCCGCGCGGCCACCGTGGGTGTATTGCCCTTGCCGGTGGTCAATCTCCGCTAGGGGATGGCATAATATGAAGATTGTTAAATTATATTTTAATGTAGCGCCCGTGATGGATGTATCCGCTTAGTCAGTCGACGGTCTCGGGTTCAAATACTATTGCAAAATGGTAACCTTTCAGTAGAGCGATTTTAATGTTGCAATTGACACCACAACGTTAATTTAAATACTGGAATCGTAATTTTTTAGTTATACCTATAGAATATTGATAGAATTTTTATTTTTTTGATCTTTAAAATTATTTAATTAAAAGCAATTCCGACCTTTTACGTAGGAGTTATCAATGTAATGGTGTCGTCTTCCGTTTACACTCTATCGATGCTCTGGATCTGTTTCTAGTTATCTCTCTAAGAGGGTCTTATATGAACTGATAAATAAATGTTCTTTCAATCGCAGGCCAAGCATAGTGGAAAAGATGAGCACGACTCCAGACGGGGACACGCTTTTGAAAGAGAAGAGGCGGAAGATGGATGACAGCCAGTCAGTGGAAGCAGTGCTCGATCCTAAATTAAAGAAAGAGATGGAGCAGCTGCTACACACGCCCACCATTCAGCGGAAGTCTCGCAGATGCTCAGTAGACAGGACTTCGGTGCATAGAGAAGCCACTCCGCAGAGCATTCTCAAGGTGACCGTGCATTGACTTTACGGATTATAAAAAAATGAGTTTGTGTGCAACAAACGTGTGATAAAAGTGATTATCTTCGAATAGGTGGTGAAATGATCAAATTAAATGGTCCTGATAATATTATTTTCCGTAGTCGGTTGGCCGACTCGAATAAGGCAAGAATCCCAACTGATTAAGTAGTGGTGTGTAATTGTTGCTTCCTAAAATTGTCACTTGCTGCGGTCTCCGTGGTGCAATGGGTAGCATGTTTCGTTGTTTGCCATTAAGTTGGTGGTTCGAGCCCTACCGAGGGTATTCGTGTTACAGATATTTCCGTGAATCTGAGCAAAGGGATATAGCTCAATGATAGCGCATTCGATTCCAGATAGAAATGTTTGTCGATCAATCTCACTTGTGGATGTTTTTCGCCTTCCGAGTTGACTGAGGTTTTTTTAATACTCTGCTGATTTCACTCCACCGGAAATTTTGCTGTACTGTGCATTAAAACGCAACTGCGTTAATTGTTACTGTTAATTACATCAAAATGATATTATGTATCACCGTTGTCTTTGGTGTTTTGCCGTTTACTTGACAAAATTATTTATTTTGAAAGGTAAAAAGAATGTTGGAGCGCGCCATCACACCTCTGGATGGAAGGCACCTGGTGGAGACGGACGATGAGATTGAAACGGCCAGTCAGCAAACTCAATCTGATAATCTCTCCAGGTATTTTTCTACGACTGTTACCTTATGCACATCTTATTTCCGCTCACTTTATCTACTCTATCGGATCTGGTATGTATTTGTATGAAAACACTTGAGGGGGATCTGATTTCATTCACCGTTTCACCAAGAGGGGGTCCTGTAGCGTCACCGACTCAACCGGTCCGCTGCAGGCTTTGTGACGGAGCACACGTACATTACTCAGCTATATAAAGATGTCCTGCATTGCAACGCACACATTCATGAATTAACATCTTATATAATCAAATACACGGAATATCAATGGCAGAAAAGTATTGAAGCCTATTGGAATTTTTATTCGTCAGCACTTTACTTTGCCAAGGCTGTAATGGGCATTTATTTGAGATAATGAGATAGATGAGATAACAATATTTATTTCAAAATAGTGGGAATATCATTTTTTTTATTACATAATATATTAAATTACAATTACCAAGTTTCGTTATTAATGACGAAACATTGAACACCCGCTGTAAATATTTAGTAACAAGTCAATGAGAAATGGGACCAATGTCAAGAAATAAACACAAGAATTGAGGTCGCAAGGAGACAAGACCCTAACCTGAACCTGAGACTGCGTATTAAACCAGGAGATGTCATGTAGAGTTGGGGTTTTCGAGATGTGGCTGTATAGACGCATCCGCATCCTCGAAAGTCATTGGACTGGTGACAAATGTTGATGTTCTCAATCGAATAGGAAAGGACCGTGAAGTACCTCGACCGTATTATAAGAGTACAAATGTACATCTTGTCATCCGATGAAAGATCAGTAAACATAGAGGACGATGCCGCATTTAGT
Organism: Rhyacophila brunnea; assembly: GCF_057557595.1. Taxonomy (NCBI): domain Eukaryota; kingdom Metazoa; phylum Arthropoda; class Insecta; order Trichoptera; family Rhyacophilidae; genus Rhyacophila; species Rhyacophila brunnea. The sequence continues at coordinate 2,886,057 of NW_028233361.1, forward strand.
AGCTTAAAAACTTCCCCGCTTAGTATGAATGCAGCTTCACCAAACTGTTATGGGTAGCAGATGACAAGATTGCCCCGATGGTGGCCGACGTCCGTTAGGGGATGCCACGATAAGAAGACCGATTTTACTCCGACAGAGTGGGCGTTCTATCATCAGATTTTTTAGGAAAAATGATTCTAAGCTGTTTGCCTGACTGGGTCCTTGCACTGGATCAATTATATAATGAAATAAACAAGTATTTTTGCCAACCCTGAAATTGAACTCGCGATCCATGGCTTCAGAGACCGCTGCTTTACCAACTAGGGCATCGCTGGTAAAATAATCCTGATCTCTATTAAATTATGTGGACTATGTAATGATGTACTATACATATCGATATTGCTCTACGTGCAAATTTACAGGGGCGCCATTTGAAAAATCAATTTAATTGGTTTCATATATTTATCACTAACATCACTACCTACCGTGCCAAAACATAACATTGTAATTTTTGTCATTGAATAAGTCTTGCCAATACACTTTTGAGACGTTGATTAGCAAATTTGGATTCTAAAGTAATCAGTAAAATCCTGTTAATACGAACATGGTTAATTCGAAATTCACCATTAATCAAAATTTTATCCATTGTTTGTAATATCTATTTATAACAATTTTCACTAATTCAATGAATGAACCATAATAGTATATAAAAAAATTGTATCGGAAACAGAAACAATGTTAGAAAGTTTTACTGTTTTCTGCCAGACGTTTTGTATTTCATAATTCGATTTTTTTTTTTCGATTTTCGATCTTGTCGATTTCGAATTAATGTGGTACTGTACTGTAACCCATTTTGGCTACATTTGGCCTTTATTACTTAGCATCCTCGATAGATAAGAATTAACAGTTAACACTGGTAAAGTGATTATATTAATGCTTATAGATCGATCCGTTTCAACATTCCTTCGGCGAGTGGCACCCCATCGCCGACTTCAGATTGCGGAATAGAAATGAACGAGACTTTCAGCAATCTCTTCTCGCTACATGCGTACCGTCACCATTCTCAGGTATTGTGACAATTCATTTTGAAGTGTTTATCCGCATCTGCAGTGAATTCTACTCAACTGTAACGCAAAAACAAATGACTCAGGTGTCAAATTGAGAATGTCGCCATAATTATAGCATAATCGGCTGCCCAATGATCCAAATAGTATCACAAAAGAAAACCTAATTCTAAAGTCATAGAAAGATTAACAAACACTTTTGAGCTTAATACCTTTACTTAAATACTCTGATATTAGCATTAAATTAAAACAAAATTTTTACCCTTGTCAGTCGATAGTGATTATTATTACTAAAAATTGTATCATAATTATAATCAAAGCTGGATACGGAACCTGGAACCCTGGAATCTAGAGAACGCTTAATTATTCTGGAACCCTTTCAGCGCTCAAAATAGTTAAAAATAATAGATTATGATGTAAAAGTGGGGGCCTCAACCAAGTGGAGGTTGTATTAACAAATTTTTGTTTTTACAAGAAATGGATGTTAACCACTTACTCCATACTCTGTGTCCAAGGTCCAAGCGCACATTGAAAAACAACATGTGAATTTGACAGACCCGGATTCGAACCTGGGACCCCATTATAAGCCTGACGCTTAACCGTTCGGCCATCGTCGGCGTTAAAGAACATGCTATGCCATTGAACAAAACCAATATTAAATTTTGATTTTCAGGATCAGTCTTCTTTCCCGTCCAATGTTGGTGCGTCACCGCGCAAGAGCATTCATCATTCATGTGAAAAGAACATTCACACGTCGATCGCAAACACTGTCTCCACTCCCGTCAAAGACAGATCACAGAACAGGGAGAGGTATTCATTGTTTCATTGTTTTGGATTAATTTTATTGCCATTATCTCCATTGATGTAGCTTAGTGTTAGATGTATAGAGAAGGACGGAGGTAGGCTGCAGAGAACTGACATAAATACAGTACTGTCAGTAATCCGCTACCCCAAAAACCAATATCCAGTTAGTGAAAGCGGCGGATTATAGTGCATTTATATAAAATATGGTAAAATTAAAACAGGAATTTTGTAAAAATAGTTTTTTTGAGAAATTTTTACTATAAAATTACGGTTTTATTTATAATTACAATCAAGTATTTAATAAATTATACATTTATTTATAAACTAAGTTTATTAACTATATACAGTATAACCTCGTTTTTACGTGCCCAGAATTCACGTTTTCCAGGCAATTGCGTGTAATTTTTTCAGTCCCGATGTATTTCAGTACATTTAATACCCGCATTTACGTTTTTCTTTCCCGCGATTTACGTTGTAAATATTCAAAATATGCGAGTTACGCGCGCTTGACAATGATTGGGTCGTGACATTCGATCGGCGTAAGGTGTTTAGAGGGAAAACTCCGTGTCTTTAGAACGGCGCACTGTGATTGGTCGGCGAGCGACGCTGTGATTGGCCAGAGTTCGTCATACATCAGTGAAACGGCAAATAATTTTCAACAATAGGTGTGACGTAATTTCGCGCACGTTGCCAATCAGAGAGCGATAGTCAAGCTGTGAGCACGTCAATTTGTTTAGTGATGGCGTCGGAGGAATATATTCTTAAATTGTGTGAAGATAACTAAATAATGTTATGCATTTGCTCGAAAAAAAAAACATGTCAATGAATATATTATTATTATTATTAATTTAAAAATAAACATAACATTAAATGGACACACAAGTTAAATTTTTATGACAAATTATGTTTTATTCGTCACATGTCGTTTGCACAAACTGTTTAGAGTGGTCATAACAAACCTGTGCATCATCTCACCACTGTGCTGCAACACAAAATTTATGACCTATTATTATTGTTCATACATTCCAATGCAATAGACTAATAAATTGAAATATACCTATATTCAAGTGCTATCTCGCTCGCGCGCATTTAATGTCAATAGTGTTGAAAGTCTACCAACTGGCGAGCGACTCGCGATGATATCACAAGTTTTTTGGAACAAGTTTATTGGGCCACACATACTGAGTATGGGTAGTTTCATCCGAGACTTGAATACACAAACTGGTGACACAGTATTTCCAACTCACCTCTATTGACAATGCAACCAATGCAACTGATGCACCGATCACAACTTATAAAGTATTATATATGATAATATTTACTCATATCAAGTTTTTTGTTCAGGATTTTGGTGACAGCACCCAGCAGTCTGAACACGTCTGCTAACGAAGACGTCTGCTCTCCGTCACTATCGGCGGAAAACCTTCCACTCGCCACCTTTTCTCCGGAAATATCTTCAAAAGATTTTAAAATACCCGAAATCATCTCTAGATTGAATTTAATAAAAAATAATCACGGATCTCACCCGGAAATCTCCACAGATAAAGATTTCATTAAGAGTTATATCGAAGAGAGATCCTTGAATATAACCAAATCATTCGCAAACAACGTCTCTGAGAGATATGCGAATCAACTATCCAGAGATGTCACAGAAAATGAAACGGAACTAATCGATGTAGATAAATCAAGAATAGAAGCGGGCGAAGAAGCATACTCCAGAAATTCACCAGATAAATCTTATTCGACTGATGTGCGGCGACAAATATCCCCTCGAGGTCCTCTGCCTAGAAGAAGTTTACGGCACACTCCTGAACGTGAGACCGATCGAGGATCAAATTTTACACCCACGCCTAGGCGGAGTTTAAGGTATCAAAGATCATTAGTATAAATAATATGAGATTCAATAAGGATTGTGTAAGCTTCGTGACCCTAGAGTTGACACAATAGTAAAGTACCCACTGTTTCTGTCAACTGTAGGGATTCTTTAAATTAAAGCTATACACTAGTTACAGAATAATCTGTAATCCCCTCCAATGCCTGTAAAAATGTATGAAAAAAATATTTTGTCGCTATTCACAGAAGTACCTATATCAATCTTTCAAATTAGTTTTGTTCATTAAATGTTTGCTATGGGAAAAGTGAAGTTTCCACTAAATATATTATGTCACTCATAAAAAATGACAGTTGATCTGCGCTGTCAACGACTGTTTATTTTACAACAATAACTGAATGAATGCATAAGATAGTTCACTATTTTTAGGTGGAAAACACATACTATGTACATATATATGATTAATGAGAAATATGTAACGGCTTAAATGTATAAATATTTTATATATTAGATCTCGTTTTCAAGCTTTATACGTATTTCGAAGGTTCATATATATTATTATGCTGTTTCTTTTTTATAGACAGAGGTCGCATACTCCAGAAATCGAATCCCCCAATAAAGAAAAATCTACCACCCCGAGGTCCATCGCTCTCCAGACCAGCTCGAGGAAATCTCTCGCAAGGAAAGTTATGGAATCCAATATTCTGAGGACCACTGATGTTATCGTTTCCACGGTGGTTACTCAAAAGGAAGTAGTCGGAATCTCAGAGAGCTTTTCAGGCTTTGAAACCTCGCATGTAAACGCTGTCCTCGACGTGCCCACTGAAAATGGGACCGGACGTCGTGATTCTCAGACCGCTAGTAAATATTTAGATTCAATGCGGACGCAAAATATTACCAGTCCGAACTCAGACAGCATCTTATGGAGCGATCGATCGGCCGATGACGTTTTGGACGTCTCACCATCGGTCGACCTCGCTTACGTTTCCGGGGTCGCACGACTGGAAAGCGACGACTCTTCTGTTGTTTCGAAAGAAAACAAATATGATTCTTTCAATAGTGCAGAGAATACTTCAATGCGGTCAAAAATATTAAAAGATAACAGCACACCTATATTGCAAACCGAGTCACTGAAAGAGGTCGAAAAATCTTCTTTGGAACCTCACGAATCGGACATTCCCCCGGGTAAGAGAGAAAAAGACAACGATCACGATGTGGACAGCGGTTCTTCGAACGACACCGGATCCGATTCCGCCCCTCTAGTTATGGACCTGCAATCCGATGCTGAAAATATTAAGAATGTGAAAATCGACGAGCAAACCGATCGTTCGGAGAATAATTTGGATGAATCCATTTTGAATAGTGACAGTGACTCTTGCGCCGGTGAAAGTCATGAAAGCGATAAAGCGGACTCGGCGCAGCAATCCGATTCTGATGAGAAGCAGTCTGTAAAGGATTCGGTAGATATTGAAAATGAAATGGCCGATCAAAACAATTCCGAAGATGAAGGGATTGACCGGGAACAAGAAGAGGTTTCCGAAGAAGAAGACAAGAATAGCGACTCGTCCGGTAATATCGATGAAGAAATCGAAACCGAACAGATTTCGGATGATGAGGAAAATGTTTCATCAGAAGAGTCTCAATGTGATGATGCGGAAGAGAACGCCGGCGAATCCTGCAGCAGCGGCGAGGTGGGCTCCCAGAAAGTTTGCACAGAGGACGAAAGTTCAGAGGACATCGCAAATCAGGCCTATGTGGTGAGTGGAGACCTTTTTTAATGTGTTGCATCACACGATGATCGGTGTCAATTTGTCCTTTGGCCTCGGGACTGTTTTATTATTGGGCATCTGGTATCAGGTAGAAACTAAAAATATCAAAGCTGTTGGCCCCGATTCTAGTACATATATAGAGGTGTCTCATCTATTGTAACACTGATACATGGGAATTATGTGAAAATAGGAGAAATATTTCACGAATCACTAAAATATTCAAATGGTATTTTGTTTATTAATTTTTAAATTTTATATTATAACAGATAGCCATAACAGACATCTGATCACTGTCTTTGAAGTAGGATCTTCATTATAGGTACAGGTAGATAAAAATCCTTTAATCTACCTCGCCACTCCCAATCATTATTTTTTGTATTCATTTTAGGATTCCGGCTCGGATGTTATCTGTCTGGATTCTTCGATAAGCAACGGAGAGGCTTCAGTCGAGCAAAGGGAAAAAGAAACAGTCACCTCGAGAACGTCACAGTCACCCTCACCGCTCGATGTAAATGTCGTCGCGCCAGACACCGAAAGTAACTCAGCTTTACCGCAATTTTCTTCCATAAGCCGAAAGACTGATTTAACATCCACACTACTGGAGAAACCGACAGGCGATAGTGTCGTTTGCGTTTCCCAGTGTGATATTGCTGAACCGTCAGGTAATGTTGACAAACAGATTGATGTAAATGAACCAAATGACATAAGTAAAATTCAAGCAGATGACGTTATTTTAAATAGTCTCGAACCGTCAGAAATACTGAAGCCGGCCCCGGATTTACCTGAAGAAAATTCCGAATTAGCTCAACCGAAAGTTGATATGAATAACACATCGCTGATGACAGAAGAGAGTTCGATTTTGGACGACTCCTCATTCAGTTTGAAATATTCTGGAGACGAAGACACCAATGAAGTGCCCGCTGTTAAAGTCCAGACTGAATATGATGACCCTATCTGTGATGATCCCCCGGTGGGTGATGAGAAGACAGAAACGGAGAATTTCGCATCAGTTAATAATCAAGAAAAGTCCACCAAAATGACATCATCCGCATCATCTCCTGCTAAAAATGAGCCACCCGTAATAACAGAAACTGAATCTAATATAAGTAATGCGATCACAAATGATGCAAATGTGAAAGCATTACCGGAAGCCATTGAAAAACCTTCATTGGTAGAAAACACAATTGATCCGCCGGTGATTGTTCATAGTCAAACTCACGCAAACAAGCTTAAAAGAAGAAGTTCATCTTCATCCGGGAAAGATATAACGAAGAATATGGAGACGGATCCTTTGATTGAGGATAAAACGGTAATCAACTATGACCATTCTAAAAATTTGAAATCTGATCTGCTTCAAGAAGTTTGCGAAGAAAAGTTAGTATCTCCATCGTCAAGTCAGAGTAATAAAACGCCCCCCGGTAAGAAGAAAGCTGCCGCTGACAGTGAAGCAGACCCGAACGAGAGTCTTCCTCTATCAGAGGCCAGCATATCTCAGTCTACGAGGAGTGCGTCTAAGAAGCGGCTGAATAAATCGGCGACGGATAACAAGAAGCAACCGAAAACTAGAAAATTATCAAGGAAATCGACATCCTCCGATGATAACAATAGTGTCGTTTCCGAATCCAATTCGTTGGGGTCACCGAGGGACAGGTCGAAGCTCGACACTTCTTTTGTATCAGAGTCGGCATCTAACGAAGACGTGTCTTCACGTCGCAAGTCTCGAAAGTCTATTTTCACTTTCGTCAAACCCAACCTGTCTGTCATTCCTGAAGTCTCTCATCTGGAACCGGACAAGACAGGAGACACCACTGCTGAGACTATCAATGACTATTCTTCCAGTAGAAGGTATTTTATATTAATTGGTGTAATTACCTTTTACTACTTCTACAATAATTAAACTACGCTGCAGTAGTATATTGAGCCACCCAAAAGAGAGTATGTTAACCCGGCCGCCGCGTCAGTTTCAATATGAAAGGGGCCCTCTCTGCGGTACCATTTTTCTAAATGCTATGCTTCGCTGTATTATGATAAATACGGCAATTAAAAATAGCTGGTATTACTGTTATCATGCCTAAGGATACATAAGGTTCGAAGTGCCACACTAAAAAATAGAATCGATTGTTGAATTTAGCTGTGAATACTTGAATAAAATCGTCCATAGTCCCTTGTACCGAAAAATTACGCAGCCATGTTTGTGACGTAAAAACGCGTCATTGTGATTGTGCGCCTATGAAAAGAAATAAATCACTGACACTAATTTTATTTTAGTCATGTTAGAAACACTTAAAAATGCCGTTAAAAATATGGAAAATAATAGCTTTTATTGTGTCACATATTATTACAAGTTTTATGGGTCGCGTAAAGTTGAGTCCACAGTGGTTGAAATATTGTAATAATTTCTTATGTTCTTTTTTGAGTGTAATTTGGATTTTTACTAGATTAAACTTTTCAGTTTTATTGAGCATTGTGTTATGTTAGTGATTGTCGTTTTATGTTTTATAAAAAAAACAATATTTATTTTGTAAAATCTGCTGCGTGCTTGTAAAAGTGCTATAAAAACATTTTTTGCGTGAGGTTTTAAAATTTTATAAACATTAAATTGCATACAAAGATAATATGTAATATAGTTGAAAAGTCAATATTCCATGATTTATATTTTATATTATGTTGTATACCCGTGTGTTTTTTTTTATACTTACGTTTATTTATACGTTTTATATATTCCTTCATAGTAGTTCGTAATTTATTGGTAAAACTCGCAATCGTCCTAACTAAAATATAATAATATATTATATTTTTTCATTCCGTGTGGACGTACCTTTTAACATAATTACGACTTTCAATAATGAGCTCGATTTATGACTTTCAAACAATTGGGGTGTCACCTGACCATGAGTAATAAAAATAAATGACATAATCCAGAACACAAGTTCAAGTATATATTTATAAATATTTCGACGACACAGGTTCGGTTTTTTGGTTGTATTTTATTCCCGCAAACAAGTGTTGTAAAGATCGCGGTGAATATTCAACTTGACACGATAAATCACTCGGCGCACACTCAACTCGAATGAAAATATTTTGTATACCTAGTGCGCAGGCGCTGTAAAATACCGCGTAGATTTGAACTGATGCAATCGTACCGGCGAATCTCAATAGATCGAGAGGGTTCGAAAGATCGATGTTTATGAAATTAAAACAACATATTTTTGACAAAGTTATATAGGTGGAAGTAGGCGGATGGATCGGGCTATTTTTTAATAAAATTCTCAATGCCGCATGAAAAATATTTCTTGCGTTATCCACAGGTCAAGGTTTGCGTATCTGACTGCTATACGGTCGCCCATGTGTTACGTACTAGCTGTATCCTACTGGAATACGGTCGCCGGGAAAGGGTTAAAGCCTAAATATCAAGTATATATGCAACATGATGTATGAGGTGTTCAATTTGATTTGAATGCAGCGAGTCGGACATAATAGGCATGTCAATACAACCAACGTTAATATTGAATGCATTTTGAGGCCATTTTCTGTTAGTCAGTAATTAGATTGTGGTTTTAAGAGTGTAGATGTATCCGGCGCACACAAATATAAAGACATATTTTAAAAATAGAACATTTAAAACAAATACCTATTCTGCGATCTAGTAATGTTACAACCTCACTGCAATTGTTTATTTTATTAAGTTTTACTTCTGCCGCGCGCAGAAACCACACTTTTTTTTTTCATATGTACAATATTTGTCATAGCTACAGAAATCTGTCTGAAATGCGCAAGCTGATGCTTGACAGTAGGAATTGTTGTTGATTGTGCACTTACCGGAGACGATTTATTGCATTTTATTTTTATTTGCTTTTCTCAAGACTGACAAGACACCAGCGTTCCATGTTGGAAAAGACCATTGAAGCCTCTCCTAGCCGACATTTGCTGAGGGGCAAAAAGAGTCGCGCCAGCAGTCTGCGTAGTGAGGGCAGCACCATCCATGAAGACTCGGAATCTGAAGGGTCGGACGGACAGGCGGAGGCAAGTGACACTCTCGATCCAATCAAACTGCTCGATAAAGAAGACTTCAAAGGTGCGCAGTGTTTATTTTTTATATTCACTATAATAAATTCTAAGGGCTAAATGTATAATCATACATGTGATCTTATATACCTCTCAAATTGGATGATTATTGTGTATGTGAATTCGTTTTTGTCATTTGTTTCCGTCGATAATCGGTACTCAATATGTTGTACAATTTTAACGAATAATGAAGTACAGTAAAACCTCGTTAATACGAATTCCATGGGACCGAAAATCGAAAAAAATAATTCGAATTGCGAAATATGAAATGTATGGGGAAAAATATTAAAATTTTGAATTTTTTTTAAAATTTTATTTTCATTAATTTTGTTTACGATCATAGATGTGCCTACGAAATTTCTGATTCCATGTGTGTCAATGGGTCATAAAATGTCAGGATTATTTATATTACCTTCTTAAAATAAGTAATTTATGTTTTAAGAAAAATCTGTCACAATTTTCAATGATTGGCTCATGAAATAGTGTACCTATGCCAGGGCGGGTATGTTAGAACTTGCGAGTCGTATGGTCGAAAACCGTGTGGTATGACAAGTTAGTATCGCCCGTTTCATACCGTATACGATAACACCTATTTTTGAAGCCACTCGCTACGGACTATTTTAATTCGCGAGTGACTAGTTGGCAACATCGCCAAAACCGAGAAAATCGGTGTCTATGGTACAAGATGAAACGTCAAAAATGAAATGTCAAACGAAATCATTATTTTTGTTGGTTATGTTTGTGTATAATTCCTACAATATTCGATTGATTTAATATAATATGATATAGATATATGTACGTAGAATATAACCTTACATAAATGCGAAACCATATAATATTATTACACTGTAAAACAAGATTTAACAAAATAAACACAGTGTCTTCAATAACATTTATTTTTATGTAGGTATTTATTCATTACAAACCATTATAAAACACTAACATAATTAATTGAACTCAAGATAACAGAGTATTAAGTAACATTGTGAATAGGTAATATAATAATTCGGCATCTTTATTGTTTATAAATTGGTAATGCCGTGTTCTTTCCGTCAGCGAACTCATTCATTTTGACGTTTTGATTTTCAAGGTCACTGTCACATACGAAACGAAATATCAAAATAAACATGGAAATCGGGTAATAGGTACATGAATTCACGTCCTTCGTCGTGCAAAAGTAGCAAAAGAATGGAGAGGTTTCAATTAAGTGATCTTAATTGAAATGAGGTAGGTGAGGTTATGTCCGTCTCAACATTATACCTACCTACGACTTTTTAATTCTCCATGGATATAATATTATAAACGTAATAATGTGTCAAAATATAACATACATCTTCTATGTCTTTGATTAATTTTAATCTATACAACCATATTCATTTTTTCGCATTGTAAACTCTTCACGCTTGTAGGTAGGTAGTAACATTAAACTTAAGATACCTAATAAACCTATATGGCGTGAGAATTTGTAAAATATATCTCACAAGCTCTTTGTTTAATCGAAAATTACGTATAAATAGTGCATCACTGAGTGAAAAAGCATTTTGACATAAGTTAACATAATTATTTGATCTGTTTCGCGGATGATTACGTGATCCTAAAAGTGCCGCAAAAGTAACTACCTATTTATGGGATTGACATATTTTACAATAATTGGGTGAACGATACAAATCTATAGCAATGCTTTGGCGAAATATAAAATAATAATATGTAGGTAATTATTCTCGCGAGCCCAATAATAAAATACTATATTTTCGCAGCCTAACCTTTCACTTTTATTTGACAGTTGAAAACTAAACTGCGTTATCGGCGCGAGACATCAGTGCGCATGCTCACATACTCAACTCGTATGGGGGACTATGGTCACGAGTGCCCTTTGGTATGGGTAATATTGTCGACACAGATTATGACTAATTCAGGTAGTGATAAGTTTCGACATGCCTTATTTCGATAACCTACGTCACTTTCGCGAATGACTACGTTGTTTCACACGACTCGCAAGTTCTAACATAAGGCCCCAGGACTCTGAAATCATTTTAAATTACGAAATTCGAATTAAAGGTATGATTTTATATGAAAATAATGTTCAAGGGACTTTTTTTTTTGAAAATTTTGAATTACGGCGAATTTCGAATTATCCGTGTTCTTATTAACGAGGTTTTACTGTACAATACACACTATTGACTTTAGATTTTTATTATATTGACAACCGGCAGTTGTGTTTCTCAATTTTGCCACCAAATGTGGCAAATTAGGCCAATTGTGACAATGAATTTAGCCTTAATTATGTTTGCTGTATTTATCCGTGTGCTGTTTTGTCTTGACTGTTCATCATTCACCATTGGTCATACATAATCGGTGGATCTATGGCTGCCTCAGATTATTTGGTGAGAAATGGTTGTGTATAGTCATTCATGTAAATTTACCAGACGTCATAATCAAACTTACAGCTGTGATGGCATAATATTATATCGCTTGAGACTTTCACGGTCGGCAGTTATCGTATTTGGTTTTTGGTGTGTCACCGTGTGGCCGTTGAGATACACCGGAAACTTGCTTCTTTCTCGTTGAAACCCCACCCCACTTTTCAACATATTTATAGCAGTGTCTGTATTTATACAGTTCACAGTACTCTTTTCTATATTACCCCTTGAGAATGACATCTGCAACGACTCTAAAAAAAGAAAAAGAACACACAGTGGCCCAAAAACCAAATACGAAGCATTCTGCCACTCGTCTATGGCGGAACGGGTACGATAATACTGTTTCCTATTCAACAAATTTTATTTCTCAGATTTTAAATTTTAATTGAATAATAATGTGGCTTAATATGTAACCACTGCAATTTAACAAATACATATGTTAACATTTACGAAAAACTGACAGCTGAAATCAAAACGTCAAATTGACGGGATTGGATAGTATCTCTAACCCCGCTTAACTTCCATTCTAAAATGTGAAAACATAAATCATTCAAATACCTAACTACAGTAGAACCACGATAATTTGAAAAACGATAAATCGAATTTCGGCATATTTCGAATTTTTCGTCAATTTTGACCCCCAAGAATCATTTTTCACACAAAAAGTTTGTAGAAATCGAAATATTCGTTATTTCATAATTCAAAATGGAATTCGGTCCCAAAGGCCATTTTTATCCATATGAATCGAAATAAATAATACTTAGTAAAATACTTATTTTCTTGGAGAGTAATAAATTTAATGACTGTTTTACAAGTAATCTTAGCACATAGCCATTAAATGGTTTTCAGTGAAAAAAAAAAATTATTCATGAAATTTTGTAATTATTAAGTACATACCTAACTAACTTGTAACATTTCTTTATAACTACGAGATTCTTTTTTTAAATTTAAGTTGATAACAACTGAATGTTTAGATTAAACTGGCAATAATGAATACAGTGACCCTTTGTTTGACAGGACTAGTTCACTAATTTCACGTATTTTTATTCTTGGTAGGTACCTATCTAACTGGATGTCTGATTACTCAGTAAATTAGTGCTTAATTAAAAAGTGTAAAAAACACATATTTCGAACTAGTTCACCATTAAATTACTTTTTTCACTGGTAAATACCATGTAACACTAATTTTCAATACTACATTGTCCCCATACAAATTGACGGAAAAAAAAATTCTTCGGAAAATTCAATATAAGTATAGCGATTTTTGCTAATTCGAAATCAAATTTTCGGGTCCCTTGGATTTCAAATGATCGAGGTTATTCTGTACTCCAATAAAAAATGTTGAAGGAACACTTCTTCCTAGATAAAACCTACTGTAGTTTCCTTATCAAAATCGCTGAAGAAAGTTTCAGTTTGTTACAAGTACCATTTTTATATACAACAATGAGTACCGACAACTATAACTTGAGCCGTTCGTATTTAAATGCAAGTACCGTCAGTGCATTGTGAACTATCAGTCCTCCAATCCACCGCACCTCAAGTTAAAGTTTTCGGTATCTAGGGGTCCTTTTTTGGTTCACTTTCATAATAATAATATGTTTCTATACTCCATCTTTATAGAAGGTTTTCTTGAATGTATATGCCAATGCCTTTGACTACAACTTTAACAGTGTACTAACATGTTCTCTCATCTGTTATTAATTTCAGTTCTCACTTTGTTAATCATTTAACATTATCTGTTATCGCATTCCTACATAAAATAATCAAATAATATTTTTTCCTTTTTGTGACAATTGATTACGAAAAATGTGTATGTGAACGTCTCCGGTTGTAATTAATTTTCATATTATGACATGACCATACCTGTTTCCAAATCAACCCTTCTCAGCTGACGATGATGTTCTATGTTTCTAAAATAACGCTTTTTCTGACTGCAAGCTTGGTTTGTCCACTAATTTAGGCATCCCCGACTCGGAAGAGGGTCTCATTTTGGATACGGTATCGGTTTCCAGCAGAGCGTCATCCATCGCGTCAGATTATGCACATTTTAACGCAGGTAAACTAATCTAGACTCATTAACCCGTATACAGTTTTGTGGAACAGTATGTATTTCCATCGCAGACCAAAAATTTGTACATAATGTACATCTGTTATAAAAAGAATGCACTTATGTCTGATGACTAAAATATTTCAAGAATTAGGATTTAAACCCAAATACATAGAATCTAAATAACTACGAAAACCATCCATAGATCCAAATAGAATGATAGATGCGAAAATCTAAATTAACGAAATTGTTGCATTTTGTAAATTCCGATTGCCCAATTATTTTTAATTAGCACAAACTAAATAATTAATAGTAAGTTGAGTTGTGCAGATGCAGTAATGTAATACCTCCTCAAACTGAAAAATTATTAATGTGTAATTGTTATCTTTGCAGCGACACCGAAACGAGCAAAATCTGAAACCGGAAGCATCGCAGCTCTGAGGAAGTCTCGAAAGAAGTCAGTCGATCTAGGTACGGTTACTCTGGCTAACGCAGACAAATTATTGAGAGTGCTTCATGTGATACAAATATTTTATCAATTTTTCTTCATTGCCTCAGGAGATAATACCTTATGTGAGCGAAATCGACTGTATTACATATTACTGTTGTACATAATTATGGATTACAACTCGGATGCATACCGGCTATTAGAAAAAAAAATTCCACCGAGTGCACCTTGAAACTGCATACACCGCATCCGATCTGCACCTGCTTACCAGCTAAGGAACTGATGCAATACAAATCACAACAAATTTCCGAACAATATGTTGGTACTGTAATGGCCACAATTTTACCGGAGAGCAAAAACAAAGTTTTGAAATCAGTCTGACAAAAGTTAGTTTATAAGATATTTTGAAGTACCTATTATATATCAAAATAAGCGGAATTAGCATCCCAACACAAACCTCAAAGCATTTCTTTTAAAAAAATTAAGTTTTATTTATCTTGCATTTTAAGCAGATATATCTTTTTGCCATATCAATGTTTTTCACATTTGGTCAGATGCAGATATCTTTTAATGTTACTTTGTGACCAATAAAGATGCAACTCTAATATTTTGCCACATCAAAGAATGTACAATTTGGAACATGTTATGGAAGAAAACTAAAAAAGTGAAAAAACAGCAGTTATAACTGCCTGCCATCACAGTACCGATGAAACTGGAGCACTTCCACCATGACAGTCTTCAGATCTCTCCTAATTTTAGTTTTTTAACACACCTCGCATTTGGTAATAATCATTAATTAAACAATAAATTTTTTAATAAAATAAATTTGGCATTCTTTATTGAATATATATAATTTTTCATAAGTAATATGTAATTTTAAAATAAATGTTAGTTTAAACCCCCGATTACTAATCTATTCCAGGTCACAACTGCCTTTTAAAATAACCTAACGACCTGCAACCCCTCTCCTGCCACATTTGCATAGCAATATTTTTTTAACAGTAAAAAAATTGTGTTCGCGACCTATTCAGAGTGTACAGCCCCCCCGGAGAGTGTAGGTTAGGTTTTTTTAACAAGGAACTATTAATAGCCATTCGCCCAACCTATTGGCTCCTTACACTAGATGAAAAATGCACTGAAAAGCAACATGTAATTTTTATTGACCTGCCGCAGGCTCGAACCCTCGACTTACGGCTTCGTTTTTATACAGGGACGGCCGCTCTTCACGCTCTAGGCCAGCGTGGGTACAATTTTTATAATGGTGAATAAAATGAACTGTAAATTAAAATTGTTGCAATTGACATCCAATACAATAGGAAAGTATGAATACTGCACAATATAAAGTATAAACTGAATAATATTATAAATATATTTTCAACAGAGACTTAAGGGGGGACATGCTCGTCGAAGGTCAAAATTGAGTTTTTATTGTATTTTCAAACCATGATCCTGGACACTCCTTAAACGTTGTAGATAATCTATTTATATAATTTTGAAGCCTTATTATCCTTTATAGTTATTTTAAACATTTGATGACTGCATAAAGTATTTTTGTTACATAAAATAGTATTCTTTTAAACCTCTCGCTCTAATGTTTTAGAATATAGTCATATTTCGGTACATAACTGTGCAGTGGTGTTAAAATTTTTTATATTTATTAATTTTTAAACGCATTTATAAAACCATTAGCATAATTTATTACGAGATAATTTTTGTAAAATATTCACGATAAAAAATTATATTGATAATCTCTGTGATCCCAAATTTGACAAGAATTAGGCATTTTATTATTCGAAAAATCGGCAAGATTAACACATTTCAAGATGATTCTAAAGACATTTATTATAAGCTATGTCTTTGACCATTCAAGTGTGATAAACATCTTATGAATAATGATTGCTTTATAATAATTATTGACCTAAGAATAAGGTAGTGTTTTTTTGAAATACGCCATTTCTTTTATCATTCCCCAGTGGTTAAGCTACAACATACGGCCGTAGCCATAAATTGACAAACTATAATTAAAGTAGGGAGTAAAATGATATTGACGCGCGTGTTTGAACATGTACCGTTTAAAAAAAAATAAAAAAAAATTCGGTTAGGTACATGTTCAAACACGCGCGTTAACATAATTTTACTCCCTACTTTAATTATAGTTTGTCATTTTATGGCTACGGCCGTATGTTGTAGCTTAACCACTAGGGAATGACAAAAGAAATGGCGTATTTCAAAAAAACACTACCTTATTCTTAGGTCAATAATTATTATAAAGCAATCATTATTCATAAGATTTTTATCACACTTGAATTGTCAAAGACATAGCTTATAATAAATATCTTTAGAATCATCTTCAAATGTGTTAATCTTGCCGATTTTTTGAATAATAAAATGCCTAATTCTTGTCAAATTTGGGATCACAGAGATTATCAAAATAATTTTTTATCGTGAATATTTTACAAAAATTATCTCGTAATAAATTATACTAATGGTTTTATAAATGCGTTTAAAAATTAATAAATGTAAAAAATCTTAACACCACTGCACAGTTCTGTACCGAAATATGACTATATTCTAAAACATTAGAGCGAGAGGTTTAAAAGAATACTATTTTATGTAACAAAAATACTTTATGCAGTCATCAAATGTTTAAAATAACTATAAAGGATAATAAGGCTTCAAAATTATATAAATAGATTATCTACAACGTTTAAGGAGTGTCCAGGATCATGGTTTGAAAATACAATAAAAACTCAATTTTGACCTTCGACGAGCATGTCCCCCCTTAATTAGACGATAATTTTTGCTAATAAAGGTTACTTTATAAGTGTTTTAATTGTAACTGTATGCGTATGCACAGTGATAAAGTCGTGGCTATATTTTCATTTACATATTTTTTATTGTAGCATCTTTCGTCTTATGTCAACATAAATGTCATTCATGTGGATCATATAATAAGACTGCTAATCTTTTATGTACATAAATACTCAAAATAATTTTCCTCTGTCGGAGAAAATAAGTAAACGATATTAAAATTTTATTTTTGGTTAATACCTGTTCTCAGATTTGACCGAGAAGGCGGCGATGACGCCTACCGACGCCCTGGACGACTCCATGATGGATAGTCCATCTAGACCTCGCCGGCAATCATTCAACAGAGCCGTGGAAGCTCTGAGTACTCCTAGGAAAAATCGGAAGACCTCTACTGATTCCAAGGTTTCTACTATAATAGGCCGCGATGCCCGATGACTATAGTGTTATCTACATACGTAGCTTAGATCGGTGATTTACAAATTTGTCCGTTAGGCTTGCTGCTTGCCATCCTTGGTTTATAAAAAAATCTTTGGGAATACCAGTTTAAATGTTATTACTACCTGAAGAACGTAATTGTGCATTAGTGTTATTGAATTAAGATTGTCTGGAATTGTAATTTTTCCAACGGCTGTAGTGCCTTTGAGAATAGTCCACGCTTTGAATATCACCGGCGTAAGCCAAAACCGTAACCAGGCTTTTATCTTAGAGCTATAGGGTGGTAAAAAGTAAAGCCTAAGTCGCTTTTGACAAAACTTACGGATGTGTGACAATTTGTATGAATAGTCTCCTGTTTTACAGTTAACACACGTGTTAGCAATGTTAATATGAGTTTTGATTGAGTCTTCTTTGAGAATATGTGGGATGTCTTAATTAAAATAAAACACAAAGTGTAGTACTTATTCAGAATAAGTAGATACTACATTATTATCGTGTTTTAATTTAATTAACACAATATCTTTCCACTAGAATCTAGATGTTAACGGTTAACTCTATTCAAGAGATGTGAAATAGTGTCCTCCGACATATTGTATAGAAACATTAATTTTAAAAACAAAAGAATCAAAGTAAATAAAGTTTCATTTGGAAGTAGGCAATGAAGGTGAAAGTTACAAAGAATATTTTTTTTACTTTGGAAAATAATATGGAATAAGCATTAGCCTATTATGTATGTATAACATATTAATACAACCTTATATTATATGAACAGCAGTACATAATATTATAATATAAATACGCAATAGTTGCATCCTCTTCTGCATTCCTTTACCAACTGAGAGACGACTGGCCGTATTAGCAGCGAGTGCTGCATTAGTATGCATGTAGCGTAAGTTTTGAGGTATGACATAATGTCTAAACTTAGCTTATTGATGTGAAATATTTTATTTCACAGGACATTGATGGCGGAAGTGATGTTTCGACAGCAGGATCTAAGACACCAAACCGACTGAGAGGTTATAAATCTTTTCTATCTTGATAATAAATAAAAATAAATACAGTTTCATGAGAAAAGCAATTAAACAGCCTAATCTACGTTAGTGCTCCAAAAGCAAATCATATTCCATCCAGATCTGTTGTATCTTTAAAAACTGTACATGGTCCACAGCTCTGATTCTATCTACCGGATGACCGTATATTGGTTTGTATCATTTTCAGAAAACAGAATATCGGAGATTCCGGAAGGAAAGCCTCAAAAATTATTTGCGATCGCAGAAAGTGGTGAGTGTTGCAACTATCCTTTCAGGTGCCCATATACGTACAGTTATTGTCTGTGGCAGAGCAAGCGTCAAAAACTATGGAGGTTAGGTTCGCGGAGATAATACACAGGGTAGTGTTTAAATTAGTTTTAAGTAGGGTATACTTGAACGATATTAATACACGAATAATTTTACTTTGAATTTATTATGATTATAATTTATTGTTTTTATTAGAAACAAATCATAAAATACACACCATTGACGTTGGTAAAATAAATGATGATTTCACTAGTGGATTGTGTATTTTATCGATTCACCGAAACAATATTATACACATTCGTGTAAATATAAAATATGATCTATAATCTTTTCTTTTGAATAAAATATTCCCTTTGTCTGTCATGGTACAGACAAGAACTGTCCGTCTATGGGCGCAGTAGATATATCTAGCAAAGATAACTGTATGGCCGCCATTACGTATTAATTGGCATGTTCAACATGTTACTCAAACTGTACGTGAATGGGGAGCTTTTCTCCCAACAACATACAGTAGAACCTCTATAACTTCATCTGGCCTAATTTGGGTCGAGGTAGTCTGGATAACAATAAAATATGAATAATTGAAAATTTCACCGTTGGCCTTCGCCCTTTTCTGATGCTCTTAATGAAATCTGGATAATCGATTATCTACCCAACCTTTTATCCATGCCCGCAAGTGAATATATGAGAAATACTATGCAGACTGCCAATGCAGAAATAAAACCTATTACATAATATTGTATTATTTTTTAAAAAATCTAATGTAAGAAATAGCCATAAGAGACATTTATGACAGGCTACAATATAACATGAAAATTCTATCGTTAAGGGGGGACATGCTCGTCGAAGGTCAAAATTGAGTTTTTATTGTATTTTCAAACCATGATCCTGGACACTCCTTAAACGTTGTAGATAATCTATTTATATAATTTTGAAGCCTTATTATCCTTTATAGTTATTTTAAACATTTGATGACTGCATAAAGTATTTTTGTTACATAAAATAGTATTCTTTTAAACCTCTCGCTCTAATGTTTTAGAATATAGTCATATTTCGGTACATAACTGTGCAGTGGTGTTAAGATTTTTTACGTTTATTAATTTTTAAACGCATTTATAAAACCATTAGTATAATTTATTACGAGATAATTTTTGTAAAATATTCACGATAAAAAATTATATTGATAATCTCTGTGATCCCAAATTTGACAAGAATTAGGCATTTTATTATTTAAAAAATCGGCAAGATTAGCACATTTGAAGATGATTCTAAAGATACTTATTATAAGCTATGTCTTTGACCATTCAAGTGTGATAAACATCTTATGAATAATGATTGCTTTATAATAATTATTGACCTAAGAATAAGGTAGTGTTTTTTTGAAATACGCCATTTCTTTTGTCATTCCCTAGTGATTAAGCTACAACATACGGCTGTAGCCATAAATTGACAAACTATAATTAAAGTAGGGAGTAAAATTATGTTAACGCGTGTGTTTGAAAGGATAATAAGGCTTCAAAATTATATAAATAGATTATCTACAACGTTTAAGGAGTGTCCAGGATCATGGTTTGAAAATACAATAAAAACTCAATTTTGACCTACGACGAGCACGTTGGCCGTTAATTAAAATAATCAGAAACTGACGAGTCAAAATAAATTGTTAATAATAGAACTTCAGGGATTTTAAGAAAGAAATTTAGTTTTAAAAAATAATGCAAAATCTGCCGCTACTTCTTTGCCGGAATAGCTGATTTAGCTGGCATAGCTGTTTCGAAGAGACAATCGACAAAGTGCTGCATTGACATCCGTTTGGTTTCTCCGTTTCGTTTATATTACTGACATGGTCAAAAAAGTCTTGAACGAATAGGCAGTCAAAAATGCGGAAAATAGTTTAACGGTTTTATAATTTAGAAATGGATGGATATTCTTTTTCCATTGATATCCAAAACTGAGATAAAGTTTGTATTTTATGTTTGGACACCAGAGTGACACCGGAAGGTGACCCGATAACATTTCCTTTTTCTCAATGATTAATTGCACATGAAATAACATCTTCAGGGTTATTAGCCTCCATGATTAAAATTTTGAATTAACGCCCTTGAATGCTGACTTATTACAATATTTACTATGACTTTGCGGTTGACGTCAGCGACAATTAAAAATTCAGTTTCATTTTAAACACAACCATCTTATTTCGCAGTTTAAAAATATTTGTGGAAAATCTCCGGAGAGAAATATTAAGTTGGTAATGCTTGGAATTTTTGCCATACCTAGGCATTTTAAAATAGGCAACGACCGGGTGGTCGGGAAACACTGCACTAGTACATGTATTGTAATTTTATTTTAATGTAATTTAATCACACAGGAGTGTTCATTCATTCGATAGCTGATAATTATTATTGATTTCAGATGACAAAGATGAGACCAGGTTGACATTAGCGACACCTCCGAAAGCGATCAGAAGAGGAAGGAAAGCCGCTTCCATCCACGGTTACAATATGACATCACCCGACTTGAATGATTCTGATATTAAGCGTGCACGAGCTGCCAGAAAGTAAGATCATGTTTTATAATAAATGAAGCTTTCTGGATTTCTCCATCAAAATCGACGAACCCACTTTCTTATCGATGGCCTAATGTTAATATCCCGTAAATGATTTTTTACAAATTATGCAGGAAGCTAAAAAAACTAAATATATAATATCCCGTACCTATCTGACTGTTAATAGTTCAAACATGTTGTAACTACACTTTTTTTCTTTTTCTTTCGATCATGTCCGATCCTAATAGGATCATATGGGTTTCCACAGAGTGGAGGTTTGTATTAACAGATTTTTGTTTTTACGAGAAATGGTTGTCAGCCACTTGCTCAACCTATTAGTTCCATACTCTGACTCATACGCAAATTGAAAAACAATATGTCTTGCTAGACCCAGGATTCGAACCTGGGACCCACGACGCTGCCGACGCTTAAACCGCGCGGCCATCACGTGCCATTTGCCTTTGGTGAGTGTACACAGCGCCTGAAGATGCCGAAAGGCGAAATCTGGGTCACAAAAAACGACTCAAATGGAATAGTACAAAACTTGAATCCATTAGAATTCAAATTCCATCAAGTACCTTCAGTCGATAATATTAATATTCTATTAATTGTTTGCTTCACTTTCATGCATTTAGGGTCCATCTCTAGAAGGTTTTTGTTAAGGCCGTACATCAGTTGAGGCACGGTCTAAAAAGATCGTTGCTAGGCGATGCGCGGATTGCGGGCCGCGAATGCAAATGACACCTGTCAAACGAAATATTATTTGTCATATAAATCCAACATACGTCCATTTTATGTTCTATTAGTAACAATAATATATTCATTGACATGTTTTCTTTTTAAAGTAAATGGGTAACGTTTTTTGTCATCTTTACACGATTTAAGAATTAATTGGCCCGTCGCCATCACGAAGCAAAGTGACGTGCTTCTAGCTTGACGTTCTCTCACTGAATACGAGCGAGTCCAAAATTTCGTCGTGCCTACAGTTGAAAATTATTTGCCGTTTCACTGATGCGTCACCTTAACATCCTTCGGTTTATATGTATTTTGGCAGTATATTGGTTATGTATATATATTCAAATACACAGGGGGGGGAATATGTTCGGTGTTATAAAGTGTCAAGCAAATATACACGCTTTCACTATTTAGTTATTTGTAAAAATAAAATTCTCTTCACCCGTTGAGAAATATATTGTTGTCTCTTCCCCGTTACAGAGGGCGGATGTCTCAACTTCTGACTCCTCTCTCCAAGGAGGAAATGATCAACATGGCCGAATTGGAGAAACCGCGTTTCAGAAGGAGAACAGTACATAAAATAACTAACCCCATACAGTTTGTGATGAAAAAGAATTAATTACCTACATACATATATACGTAGCTGGCTAAAAGGAAATTATTTTGAATAGTAGGATAAGGTTTTGTAAAATTAATTATAATTTTAGCAGTTTAATCTTATATTTTTGTTGATTTCATTTCCATTTTTGTTGTTGATTGATTGCATATTAATCTAATTATTGTATTCCACATTTTTTGTTAACATAAAGTTACTGTAATATTATGAATTAATAAAACGTTGATAATTTGTGTAACTTATATCTGTATAATATAATTATTGGTACACTAAAAACATTGGAATAATTGGGGTCATTCCGGCTATGTCCCTATTGTCGCGGAATGATTTGCTCTAATTTACAATATACCTTTGATTTTCTCCAGCCTAGAGTGTTTCTGTGATAATTTCACTGCTGTAACTAGAGCTTCGTGGCATGTTGCAGTATTAAAAATATTTAAAAAAAAAAATGACACGAATAAGAAAAACTTCAAAGTTTCAGAAAATAATTTATTAAAAATAAATGCACAGTGGTGATTTACACAATTTTATAATCTGTCAACATTTCACAAGAATTTAATATCATAAAAAACCAAATAACGTTCTAACGGATAATTTTTATAATTTGTTAAAAACCTAAATAATGGAAATGATTTTTTAATTTTATCAAGCTGCGATTATTTGTTGTCTAATTTATGCAAGATCAATTTAATTACATTTTTTATTTGATAAAATTAAAAACACCATTTAATTAACTTTAATTTATTTATTAAATGAATAACCTAACCACAATGCAAAAAAAATATTACGCTTACAATATCACATAATATTATCAAGTACTTAGTTAGGTTAGGTTAGGTATTACAATAACTTACTGTACTTAATAATGACTTGCTGAAAATGTCGTAACTATTTTTTAACAAAAGTCCAATGAGAAAAAAAGCCATGGATATCCTTCCCTCCCGATAAACGGAAGGACAGACTTTTAGTAATGACCGTCTGGCCTTTCAATGCTGTCAGTTTGACGTTTGCTTATATAATGATAGTCGCCTGACTTCATTCGTTATTTTAACATACAGACAACAAAAAAAGAATAATTTTTAACACTAGTAATACAACGTACATCATGAATCAGTCAAAAAACATGTATCGAGACAATCGAATCGGTGTTACAAATTGAATCGTGAGTTGTTCATTTATGAGTCTGGTTGTGTAATTAGTAATTTTCTTATTTTAAATAGACTCGACAAGATGACACAGTTATGGACCGAGTGATTAATTATACATAATGCCCAGAACAGTCGGGCGGTGATAAATAACTCAATTCATTACCTACCTTGCCCGGGCAGAATGTTTAATGCTTCTCACTCTCTGGGCAAAGTGATGACTGATGATAATATGTAAACAAAGAATTCACAACTAAAGTTTTACGTAGGATACGTGTTATCATCTCAGACCGCATGATGCCACTCGCTCAGGCCAATAATGTTTTATTAATTGTTGACGACAATATTATATACCTTAGAGGCACCTAGCGGAAAAATACAAAGCTTGCAATTTGAGACTTTTTTTTTTATAATTTACAATTTCAACTGTACAGTGAAACCCCGATTCTACGGGAACTTAAGGGACCCTAAAGAAAAAACGATAAATGCGGGATATATAAAAACATTATAAAATAAATAAAAAACTCGTTTTTCTCCTGGATTTTTTTCGGCGTCTGAAATTATTTTCAGTTTCTCAGCTAGAGTTCTAGTTTTCTTCATGGAAGGCATTTTAATTGCAACTTATAAAAATTCGTGATACGAGACGCGAGGCAAGCCAATCATCTGTATGTATCATAAACAATTCTACAAAAGCAAAATGAGAAATATTCAACAAAAACGGTCAATAGGGATAGTATTTGTGACGGGACCATGATATTTAGACGATAGATCGAGGAAAACAATAAATTGGGGAACGGTTAATGCGGGATTATTTAACATTGTTTTATTATTTAAAGTCAAAAATACAAATTTATTAATTAATACAGTTGAAATTGTAAATTATCTAAAAAAATATCTCAAATCGCAAGCCTCATATTTTTCCGCTAGGTGCTTTTGGTCGGTAAAGACTTGGTATTGAATAAAGATATTGGTCCTACATATAAACAAGAATACAATTAAATTATACCTAAAACGAAATTAGATTACATCAATCTCCCTTCATTCGGTTAAACAAAATCAATTCATTGGCAGTCGTCTGTTTTACATTTGTAAGCCTGAAGAACCGAGCCCTTCAGAATTTCACACAGATTAATGTAATGAATTAATTTTCGTTCAAATATTAATTATTAATAAGCATGCGCTAATTGCACGGTTACCATCTTCGATATAAACATGTCATTCTGGCATGAAACTTCAATGATGAATTCTTTGTTTACTTATCAGATTGACCGAAGAGTAAAAAACCATTATGCATACATACTACCCGGTTCAAGTAATATTTTTTAATATTGATACTCTGCCTGATTGTTCTGGCCAATATGCATTAAAATTAAACCAATTGGTCTATAACATATTATATTCTACACATCGGCATTCATAAATTATAGGCAGTAATAAGTATAATGTATTTTTTTTTTAAAATCAAATTAATAATAATCAACATGAAAATCTATGGCTGTTTCCTTAGTAGATAGTAGACTAATGCTAATAGCACCTACAACCTCTGATATTGATTGTCAACAAAATGATTGTGCCTTTCCATATTCCCGTTACAATAAAATCATATATTAGATTAAATGTAATATGCTTCTTGGCTCTCAAACATAATAGATTAGCGCTATCATTTTCAGGGTAGGCTCAATACCACTCACTGATAGCATCCAAACCGCACTTGTAATTTATTATATATTATACTCAAATATGTATTCACTTAAAAAATAAAATAAAACCTTCATTCGCCTCGTCTATCTATACCATGTATGTATTTTTATATGTATACATACGTAACAAAACAATTAAACAAAAGTCAGAATGTATCATAAGAAGTATTGTTCAAAAGATAACGTTATACCCGGGTTCAAAAAATGGTTATCCATAATGTGTTTTTTCAGAAATTAAACTAGAAATCTAGTGAATTTGCTAACTGACATTAATTTAATAAAAATTTAACAGTGGATTGCCTCTATTCATTTTAGAGCACAAACGTATTTAATGTCGCTTACCCTTTTATTTTCTTAAATCGCTGTTCTTTTATAGTTCGCTAAGCTTTTGCAAGAAAAAAAATATATTAGTTGATAACAGTCGATACATGTTAGATATTATGTAATACTTACTATAAAAGAATTTAAAATTTTGTCACCGGTATTGTAAAACTGGCATAATAAGTATCATAAAAAAATAGGTTATCAATGAAAAGTAGAGCACGTGAGGCACAATCTTACCTCATTTAACTAAAGCATTCTATTATACAAAAATGATAAACAAGACAAAAATCTAAGACTAAATTTCACAATTTTTGTCTCGAGATCTACATGAAAATAGAGCATCTCATTCTTTACACCTAATAATATATGCAGTCTTTTCTCAATAACCGATTATGAAAGTTTGGAGATTACTTGAAACTATTTTGGTCATTCTCATCCACCGGATACATCCTCGAAATTCATTTGACTGACATTTTTTTATCCAAACAGTCCGACGCGGCACGCCTTCTTCGCTGTTTCGGTATGAATTCATTCTCAATTTGAGGGTTATATGTTTTGACCTCTAAAATATCTCGATCCACTCCAAAATGATCGTTACTTAACGGCTGTGATTTATCCACACTTGTATTTTTGAAACCTTCATTATTGGACAGCGTTTTGACAGGTGAAGGGAGTGGAATATTCGGTGTATCATTTTTATGAATGAAATCATTTGCTTTTTTCTTTGACAGAGCAATCGCTATGGGAACATTGTTATCGATATTACTTTGGTGTATCTTTGGACCGTATTCAATATTTGTTTTATTTTCGGCGACTATTTTAGTGTCTTCTCCGATTTTGTACGATTCCGGTTCATCTTGCTTGTGTACGTGTACACTGTCCGATTTGATGTGAGGATTATTGGGAATATTGTTTGAAATTAAATTTTCATTTTGATCATATTTTGCCGGAAAATTGACTGGCAATTTCTCTTTATTTTCTACAGTCAAAAGCAGTGGTGCCACGTCAACGTTGTTATCGAGATTATTTTGCGGAGTCTCTTTAGGGCTGTTTCGAGGGGGACTGTCTGTCAGTAAATTTATATCGACGCCCAAACTTTCAATGGCGAGTTTGGCCAACTTTTGAATGCTCTTCAATGCCAACTTCTTGTTTTCTAAACTCGATTTGCCGATGTCCTCTCCCATCTTCACGATGTTTTCTTTCTTTATCTCTTGCTGGGTTTTCTTTATTTCGTGGAGAATCTCCGCTTGCTCTTTGATCATTTTCCTCTGCTCTTCTTCGTGGTGCTTCAGCTTCTCCATCAACTCTTCATTTTTAAAGTCCTCAATTTTCTTATCATTGTTTCTTTCTTCCTCTAACACAATCTTGACGGCGTCTTCGACAGCTTTAGCATCTTCAGCTTCTACTTTTGTTTTGGCGTTTTGCGATCGGTGTAAGGCATCAGTCTCGGTTGACGATTTCTTATCCACTTTCTCAACACGAACCTCACTATCTCCGCCTCCTTCTCTTTCCCTATCATCTTTGTTGGCATTATCATTATCGATGGCATTTTGATTTTTTATGTCAGTTTCAATTTGCACTTTGTCTTTAGCTTCACTAATTTGGGCTTCTTTTATTTTTGCAGCACTGTTTTTGCGCATTTGGCCATTATTGACAGGCGGAACAGGATTAGGAGGTTGGAACTTCGATTCTTTAAGGTCTTTGTTTTCGTCTTTTACGTCATCTGGTAATTTCAAAACATTCTCTTCTCTTGATGGAAGCTCTTCTAAAATTGGTTTATTACTTTCATGTATTATACCTAGAATATCACCAAAACGTTACTAAACATTTCAAATGCAAATGCGTGCAGGAAGTGGTCATAAATTAAGGAAAACCATAAATAATTAACAAAACTTATCTATCGGGGTTGCGAGTGGTGCCCCTGATTGGTTAAATCAAACCCCGATACCCAGTCAACTGCCGAGTACTTGTCTATAAGTAAACGTAAATTAATATGATTGCTGCCAAGCAAACTGTATAGCCCTCCGCAGAGTGAAGGTTTATCAACAGTTCCCTTTTCATGAAGAATAGTTGTTAGCCATTCACACAACCCATTGTGTCCTCAATCTGGATCAAAAACATGTGATCTTTGCCGGATGAATGATTCGAATCCCAACGTGTGTTCATATAAATACTGAATTATGTATAAAAGTAGTATCTTACTATGTTCAAGTTTCAGGATGTCAATGGCAGGCGCAGGTGACAGTGCTTTCATGACTTTACTTTCGAGAATATGTTTGACGTGGAGTGGTCCCGTTACCAATTTGCTTTCCAATCCCACTCGATCGATTTCGGCTGCTTGCAAATTGGCGTACGTTCCCAACACCATTATTACAATGCCAAAGCATAAAACTATCTGAAATATTCAACAAAAATCAATTAATCTAGGTCAATTTTATGGACAAAATAATACACATATATTTAAATTGACCTGCCATCATGCCATCGTAAGCATTGTAAACTTATAAATATTATTATAGTTATATCATGCTAAATCAACTTTATCAAATCTTGATTGATATAAAAATACAAAATATAGCTTTATTCTCAATTTTAGAAGAAAGATGTTTAAAATAATACTATGTAGGTATTTGATGGTACAAAAATATTTTATTCAATCTTTAAAATGTTGATTTGCACAATGTAGAACGATAGAGAAACATTATGATCATATGATAGAAATGTTAAATCCATCGCCATGGAACAAGGTTTTGAAGTATAGTATTTCAGGCCATAAAGTTCAAGTACAGTAAATTCCCGATTATCCGGTCTAATGGTGGGGAGAGGCGGCTAAATGCGGGTCGCGGATAAAAGGTCGGGATAAACGAAAAACACTGATAATCCGAACTATGGGTTTTCTCTTTTTAAAATACTACATAATATGCATTTGTAAAGTAGACGATTATTTTAACATGTTTAATATTCATTATTTATTAAGAAAATTTGTAATTTTGGTTTGTTTTCAGGAATCTTTTAATGATTTTCTAATATCAGTTTGAATTTTCCTAAGAGCTATTAATATCGTATCGTGCACGGATAATCGGGAGTTTACTATATAACAAAGAGCACCGATTGCCCTCAAATATGGAAGGCGCATTACATTTACATGACAAACTTTAATGCATAATATTAGTATGATACACACGTGACTATTGAAAATAAAATATTCTTATTTAACACGTGTTTAAGTAAAGTTGATCCCATATTTTTCCACACTCGATCGACCACATCCAGTGGAGTAAACCAATTCCCATTAATTTTGTGTCCAAAATTGTGGTAAGTGCTCGTAAGTATCAACTTGTACCTAATAATAATGAGTGTTATCAGATATTTGATACCAATCAATCTGAAATTAATTTTCTTAGATAGAATTTGAGCATTTCCGTTCGTAATGCTCCACGAATAACTCATATTTTTTTTATTTCAATGCTATATGGCCGTATCTCTCCATAAGATAGCTCGCAGTGAACTGTGCTATGACAAAATGTAATATGTACAATTAACATTTAACCAAATACCTGGGCCAATACTCGTTCGTTTGTATATTTTGAAGAGACACAAATGAAGCAAGTCGCAGGGAATATTACACAGATCATCACTCCGATGGTTGAGCCCACGAGACCCAGCACCAGTTCAATATTGGGCAACATTAGGCCGATCAACAATGAGATTGCCACTATTCCAAAAGTAAGACATCTAAATCTTGTCTCCGGTATTAAGTTGCTCAGTATTTCATGCGGCGATCCTTGTCCCTGTCAAATGAAAGCAGGATGTTAACACGTCTTTGCCTACCCAAAGAGACCAAGAGACACAAAACTAAACGACCATAGAGATGCCCTAAAACCTGTTGGATCTAGGAACTCATAAAGTGCGGTGGATGTACGTGGCAGCATAGAACTGTGGACCGAAAAGATTGGATGGATCTAAGGGAGGACTTAATCCAGCGGTCCCCGGCTGATAATGATGAAAGATATAATTTTGTATTACCTATTCGTTTATTAGCTGGTTTTCTTATTAATGGTTTATCAATCTACATGGTAAAGTGTATTGATATTATTGTCCAGTCCTCAGTGGACTTTTTTTTCTTTAAAAATATCCGCTACAAACATCCAAATAAACAAAGGCAATGAATGCAATGCACACATGCGAATCAGTTCTGCATTATGTAATATGCACAGCTGCATATGATAAATATAAGCTTTATCGTAGGGGCTGAAGACATTTGAAACTGTGGAGTCATTTGTTTATCTCGGGTCCCTTATTATAAAAACAAATATGTAATATTTATAATCGATGAAATAAATCGCCAAATCATACTATCCAATGTGCTATTTTGGTATAAAAAATTTTCTGAAGAACTAAGCCCTTGAAGAAATTGAGAGTAAGTTCTGCACCCAATAAAAATGGATCAGAATTCTAGATGTGTAAATATGGGAGAGTATAAAGAGAGATATAAACCGATATGAATTTAATTCCATTCAATCAATGTGTTATTGCTTTATGACGAGTAGATCTTACCTTTTTATATAGAAGAGAGTACAGGCTCGCACGGCACGGGAATATTATAAGAGGGAAACTGAATGCCAGTGACATGACAAATCCCATTTTGATTGCGTCACTTCCCATGGTTGGGCTGAAACTCACCAATATATTACCTAAAACAAAAACATGTCATTTTCCTCAAACATCTTATTTATTTTTAACTTATTACAACAATATTTGATAATTAAACAATTACCAGAAATAGGTTGGTTACAGAACGCAATGTACCCGAACATCCCAACGAGCACGTAAACCACAGAGCAAATATGAATTGCATTCTTCGTCACAGTGTTCATCTTATCCATACTGGCAGTTGGCAGTGTGTCGTATATTTCAAACAGTTGCCTATTCATAGAATAAACAATAATTCATTAGTTACATACCACAAATCATTATAATTTTTAATACAATTTATTGCTCGTTTCGTGTGTACTATACGAGTAGGTATGTATCACTATTTTGTTCATTATCCTCATTTATCAGCATTCACATTCATCCAGCTGACAACATACATTACTATCTGTCTTTAAGAATAGACAGATAACAAGCCTGAAATATCAAGAAATAAGACAATACGCAAAGTGACAATTCGATTACCAGACAATTAAATATTGACACGCAGAGGACTCACAGAAGGCAATGTGGCAGGTTCAACTCATATAACAGGCTATCCCAGTTTAGTCACAGTGTTATCATCCTCTTCCCGAATATTTTCCGTTAATCATCTCGGAAAGCAGATTAATGGCATATTTTTTTTTTAACATTTCTATCTGAAAATTGACCACGAAGAACTGATCGGTGAAGACTTCAGATCGATGGCACCGATAACACAAAGGTCACAACTGGTGACCCTATAAAATTGCACAGTATTTTGTCTGAGCGGTAGCACCATTAACAAAAGTGATGCCGTCACCTTGTCACACTCTGCGGACTTACCATCTTAGATATCTAATTACTACCGATTTTAACACAACTATACTAGATTATATCTGTGGTGAAAAACTGTGATGAGATTTCTTACGTTTGACAAAATAGCGCCATGGCAAATATAGGCAAACATTGCAAAACCCCAGCGGGTTGCCAGAATTCTACTTTGGATATCCAATCATATGAAAACAATTGATTGGACGCTTCACCGATAATCTGAAAAGAAATTAAATTATTTATCATTACACTCAATCCACATAACATCAGACATATATTTCGAAATACTGATAGTCGATAATTCAATATTTTTTATGGTAAACGTTGTTTTTGTGTTTCAATCATAAATGGTTCATTTTAACGTTTGTTATTTAAATAAAAAGCAGAACCATTTTCATTCCCTTAGATGGACACGTCGTTTCTAAACTTTCACTAAATTTCATTTAGTAAATCTAGATAATATGAGTCAATTAATCAAAACAAATTCTAAATGATTCCAATGTTTTGTACTATTCCATTATTTTGTACTATTGGTAAACAGTATATATACCTTACCTTAACAACGAGACAAAAATAGAAACCGATCGTCGCCGCACAAACATTGCTCAAACTGTCGACATTTCTCAGCAGGCCGAGTGGCAAGACACAGACCACGGATACTATCACCATAACGCCAGTTCTAAAACATTTACAATTCCATCAATCAGGGCTACATTCTGTTATGGCGCTACGGCAATTGGTGTATGTATTATCGGGTGAAAGGAGCAATACGCTACACCGTCACTTTAAATGATATTAATGGAATTGTGTAGACCTAATCAATATTAAATAGTTTTAATAGTATAATAATTACTATATAATATATAGTACTGTTAATAGTAACAGAAGGTCTTTAAGAACCAATAACTGCTATGAGATTGTATACCTGAGACTGTCGCTGTGGTTGAGGTTGAACATCTTTGCGATTATTTGCGGGCCGAGATCTCCTACCACCACAAAATACGCAACGCATGTCCCCATCAAAAATCCAATTATGCCGATCTCCACGGCTAGTTTTCCAGTGGACCCGAACACATGATATGCTGAAAATAAATTTAGATTAAACGACATGCCTATAATATTTCTACAGAATCTATTTTAACATGAGGTTCTTAAATGAGAAAAACATGTCAGCCATATTAAAAAACATACAGGCTTTTCTTTCACCACCCGCCACATTTTTAAATCATTTCAGGCATATATCATGGCGTAACAAATCAAACATGCTCTTTAAAATTGTGCTGGGAGCATCCCAGGAAGAACTTCTAAAGACCCCTGTTAGGATTAATGCGGATGATCAGAAGTAAAATATTTTGTAGTGGTTAGCTTGTGTGTCACAAGAGAACGGCAACAATACACTTTATTTAATTGACCATAGATAAAATAAATGTATGGCAGATGAGTGAATAATAAGTGGCTATAATATTATTCCAACAACCCCGCTACGCATGTAAGATATTGGTCTTGCAGTGAACTCAAAATAAATGCCGCTAACAATGGGACGACAGGTTATTAACATCTCCCAAATTTAGCAGTGCAAACAGTAAAACAACTGTAATTTAATAATCAAAGTGACAATACAAGACTGTTACAAGTAAACCAGACTTGTTAATCCAGTATTAAGTAGATACTGTTTATTTTAAACGAGTTGATTAAGCGCATTAAAAATTGAAAGTAAGTGTTATCCGTAACACTTTCAAAAAATAGTGAATTGTTTATTTAAAATGTGTTGTGTGACATAGTATTTCTGTTACCATATTGTGTCTGACAAGCTTCCGACCACTATGTTGATAGGTATATAGATCGGTTGGGTCAGTCATTTTTTTCTCTCTGCTTGCTGCGGTCTATCTCAATTGTCTTTACTTTTACTAATGTTTCATATTTGGACTACATACCTAAAACTTCAAAGTTTCTCCTCCGCGACATTGTGGCTGATTTCAATAAGAAGTGGCATGCCAATCTCGACATGAATCCGCTCAGAATCAGTATAAGGATGGATAGAATAATTCCACACTGCAAAACAATCAGATATATGTGTATGTTACGCCAAATGTGCGAAATTGACTATTACATGAAATGGGCTAAATTTTGGCTAATTCATGTAATAGTCAAGCCTGTTGCCTTATTCATGAATAAGGTAAATTTTCTGCTGAGTACATGAAGTCGCCAGGGCATGGAATTCTTAAACTGTCAACATGACAGCAGAAAAAGTAAATTTAATACGGATGATTTTATTAGTTATAATTGGACATAATATAATATTATTAGGTTAGGTTGGGTTAGGTTAGGTTTTGAAATTCTGAATTATTCAACTGAATGTCCATTTTGAGGTTAGCTAACAAGTGTCAACAAACTATCAAAAACGTACAATCGACCATTGCATGTACGATACCCAAGCACGAATCAAATCGCGAAAATACCTTTTAATAAAATTCATCCGTTATCATATTATAGTTCTAGTTTTTTTGCGCATAGTAAATGGATATGAACGTCATTTTAATTATTGATTGGTATATTTTTATATTATAATCAATGATATCTGACACATTTCATTTGGTTAGTTTGATTAGTTGCAAAAAATACCACCGGAGCGCGACCACCTATTTTGACCATAGATAATATACGTATATTTTGACAAATCCACGAGCATTTCACACATTTAGTTTAGTTGCAAAAAATACCACCGTAGCGCTACTATCTAATTTGTCCAATGCATGAACAAGGCAGAAAAATTACTGCGGAATTCATGCACTCACCAGATATTTTGTCTAATTCATGAATAAGGCAACGGGCTTGCATTTTTCATGATTTAGGGCTTGCGCAGACAGAGAGCGGTCGGAGTTCTGCGTTCAACCGACCGTTGACCGCTAACGTTCAGGGACAGCAGACAGGTGGCGGTCAACAATAAAGCGTTCCATTTGTTTACAAACGTTGTACTGACACAAGCGCTGCATAATGCTTGACCGCTATATTCCGACTGCGAGTGGAAGTGAGAAAGCACCGCTGTTGCGTACTCACTCCCCCGTGTGGTTTCGCTCTATGTTGTGTGACTGCTCAGCGGAGGTACGGCGTTCTTTGTAATTCCGGGCATAGAACTCCAGAACTCCAGCGTTCCAATTGACCGGCGCGGTCTGACCACCGGCTGTGTACCCATACAGTATGAAGTCCATACAGTACAAAGAACGCCGAACTCCGAACGCGGAACGCAGACCGCCTGACCGCGCTCTGTCTGCGCAAGCCCTTAGGCAAAATTTAGCCCATTTCATGTAATAGTCAATTTCGCACATTCGGCGTAACATATATAAATGATTCGAATACTCTCTTAATGTATTGAGAATTTATAAATCATAATATTTACCTGCTTGAAGCAAAATGGCATGGCAAGAATACCGACACCGATAATGCTATTCGCTAAAGTGACCGCTTGCCCCGAAACGGGGCCCATAGCTCGCATCCCTTGTGATTTCTCGTTATATTTACAACTTACATGCCTTCATTTAATTTAGAAACTCAGCAAGGCCAGACGCTCGTTTTTGAATGCCGTATGTACAAGTAGCCGAAAGTAAACAACATTCCTCAATGTCAATTTGACGGTTAGGTAGATATTTTTTTTGTACGTCACCTCAAATAATATTTTGACGTTTTTTGTCGTACAAAAATATCATAGACCACAGAAATAAAACAACCATAGACACTAAACTATTTTCACCCAAACAGATTCATCTGACTCTTTTTATGTTATTGAAAATATTCTAATTACCTACTAAAAATACCCCATTGCCAAAACCACATTTTATTTTCTTAGACCTATTAGTTAAAAATATTTATAGAAAGTACAAATGTATGACCAATCACAATAATCCTTGGGGAGGTCTTCAGCTATAAATTAGTGCATTACCAAAGACATTACCTACGTGTTTGTGCATTACTAGCGTTTATTCTGCTATAATATTAAATTGTTCCAATGTTCAATGACTTCACCGGAATATTAATTAAAAAATATTCTGTTACCATGGAAACAAACAACCTATTGTGAAATTTTCAAGCATTGTTGCGCTGAATTGTCTTTAGAAATTTAATATTTACAATTAAACTAGTATTTACTGGAATGGTGTATGGTAGAGTATTTTAGTCACATACCTAGTTTATTTAATTTTATTGGTTTAAAAGCAAATATTGAGTTTTATTTAATGGCTAAGTAAAATTTACATATTATGTAGTTGACAATCTGGGATGGAATTTTTGTGTATTAAATTAAAAAAATACATTACCTGCTCTAATCTTGACAGTCGGCAGGTTTTATTGCATACAGCGTGTATCACAATTATTATCTCCTGCAAATATTTCACACATCTAGGTCAGGGGGGCAAACTCTTTGGATGGAGGGCCAAATTCAAGAATTGAAAATGAGCGGAGGGCCGCAAGTAAAATACCAATTTTAGACATACACTATTTTATTATCACGAAAAATAAACATTACAAAAAAAATAATGAGAAGAATGAAACTGTTTTTGAACATTTTTTTAAATTCAGGTGTTAATTTTGTAGTCGATATTCTCAAAACTGCTTGTGAATGGGCATCGGAGATATTTGAACGTAAAGAATATTTATTGAGGTTCATGATCGAAAATGTTTGTTCACATATATATAACATTTTTCTTGCATAATCTTTAAGTTGGTCGAATTTGTCTGAATTAAGGGCAGTGTAAAATTTGGAGATTTCTTCACGACGATGCAATTCTCTTAAATCAGTGTCACACTACAAATCTATAATCTTAAGTTGTAGCTCTGTCGGCACACTATCAATATCTATTGAAATCGATGTTGAACTTAGAAAATAGTGGTTACATAGTGTGAGACGAGACGCGAGGAAGACGTACTGAGATAATACATTTACGAAACAACAAATTCTTCAAATTTTAATCTATTGTCAATATTTTTTTAAAAATGATAAAAAAGTTATTCATAATAAGAAGTACAATTAATGGTGGCGGGCCGCAAAAAAATACCAGGCGGGCCGCAGTTTGCCCCTCCCCTGATCTAGGTCCTAGGTTCGTGAAAATCTTCTCATACGAGAAAAAATTTTGTCATTATTATGGTGGATTTGAGCGCTATTAGTCTCCTTCACGTAACCTTGCCATTATGAATAGATAGAAACGTGAATAAACCAATTGAGTGCTTGGAATTTACTAATTCAATTATACGGCGTACATGTGTAAACCAATCGAGTGCCCGGCTTTTATTAATACATTTATACGGTTGCGTATACACACAAATCCTTCTCACTATGTACAATGGCAAGGTTACGTGGAGGATAGTCTAGTAATCAAAATAATTTCAAAAATGAATACAGTTTCAGTGGAACTTGTGCGAAAACGAGCCGAGCATCATGATAAGCAGTTGGCACCATTACAGGAAATATCACTTCATCAAGAGAGCATTGAAAAAATAGAGTTCATTCAAGATTGGTGCCCGAAACTACAAATACTTTTACTGCAATCAAATCTCATATCAAAAATAGGTACCTATGTAAATGTTATTTTATTTTAAAGCAGTGATGTAATAAATTATATCACATTTTCTTCTACCCGTCTATCCTCTGCGCTACAAACCATCAAGTTACATATATCTGACCTCCTTTTCTCCATTAGCAAGTATGTGACATCATATATGGACAACTCCATGCTCACCTACTAGTCGCACTCACAAATGGTCACCGTGTGCACATGGTCATACGAAATTAAAACATTATTTTAAAAAAGTTATCATGTTCGCTTTTAAACAGAGTGGATGTTTTATTAACTCACTTTTTTATGAGGTTTTTATGATTTTACGAATAGCCATATGCTCAATCTATTTGGTGTTGTAGTAAAGTTGATGAAGTGCACATTGAAAAAAACCACACGCAACACGATACCCGCGACCGATGGTTTCATAATTATGTATACAGTGAAACCCCAATTCTACGATTTTCAAGGGACTGAGATGTCCGGGGTTCCAGCGGCTAGCTCAGGTGTCCATCGAACCCCGGATTCACAAAAAAAGATAAAAAAAAAGATTTATATATGTTGGTAAAATTAAATAAAACACTAAGTCTTTCTCGTGCGGTCTTAGCGTTATATATTTTAATATTTGGTTGGACAACGTTACTTTATAGTGCATTACATATTTTGTTTTTACAATTAGCTACGCAGGTCCGTACACGGTTTACAAAGGACGCTTACTAACTTTCTTTTTCTTTTTCAAATTCCCCGTACCCACGCCGTCCAGCAAAAAGGACCCTCGTGATTGGCCAAATTTTATCGCGTGATGCTTTTGATTTGACGAATCACGAGGACCACCCCGGCGCAGGCGCCTGTAGATTTTAAAGTTGCCGGCAAGCGTGGCAAAATTTATTATATATGAATACTTATATTTAGTCTTAAAATTATCTCTCTCATCCATCATCATTTATACTTTTTAAATCAAAATTAATTTATCTTAATTACACCTCCGCCCAGTATATGATTTTCACACACCGGACGAAGGCCTTTACTTATGAATAAAAAAAGTTACGTAGTTGAGCAAGGAATCAGATTAGATGTTTTATGAAGCCGTTTCTAGAGGTCAGGGTTACGTTTCGACTTATCGTCGCTATAGGATTTGTTTCCCGAATAGACCAAATGTCAATTTTACAGGAGACGAAAAACAAATTTCATTGTCGTATATTTTAATATCAGTAGATGTATCAATCATTCTTTCTATACTGTATGATTGCAACATTATCTAAGAATAGATTCCAAGAATAATATACTGGTATAAATCATTAAATGCACAGAAAATGCGTTTTATTTACAAGTACACACTGTGGATATTCGGGAATTTTTTAGCGCTCTCCCAGAATAATGGATATTCGGGACAAAACATGGACGTTCGGGATTTAAGAACGTAGCGTATTGCTGCACGGCCCACAGATTACTGAGTGGTCAAAAAGTACGCGCCTCAAATGTTATATTTATTTACACGATAATTGTTAATAATTACCTCTACTATTTAAATACTTAATGATCGTAATTTCCCAAGTTTTATGCAATAATAACATGCGGCAATCACTTTTTAGGTTTTTTTCGGATTAAGTAATAAAATGGTTTTTAAGTAATTAACTATTTTTTTATTGAACGAATAATTCACAAGATTTAAGAATGTACCATTCTAATAATTGAACATACTTACATAATTTTTTTAAATCACTTCTGAGAAAATAATTATATTATAAGGTATCTACTATTTCAATTACTAACCGACGTCACGGTCATTTCTCCAATATTTTATGATGGTACTTACTCGTACTTGCTAACAATTTTATATTAATACTTTTTCCAAAAAAAAAAAAAAACTATTTATATATATCTGTACATTATTATATCTATATATTTCTATAATTGGCAATTAAACTTATTACAAACCACCAAATAAATATTATATATTTACTATTGTAAGGAATAACAACACAAAATAATAGCATGTATAAATTAATTACCATTGGCTGCTAATATTAGGTAGGTACCAATATCCTAAGTATATAATATCCACCAAATAAATAGTTACTAACATACATATTAAATTAAATTAACTATCAGCGCATTCAAAAATAAATAATAGCATCGCCTTTATTTTCATAGAAATACCTAGATTAAAAGTAAAATAAAGACAAACAATGTTTGATTAATAATAATTTGAAATAATAATTATTTTTTACGTCATAGTAGTTGCCGGTCATACTGTAGAATTCATATAACCGTTGGGATTTTGTGTCATTTATCAAAACAAAATGCAGTTATTTAGGTTAAAATACTCACTTCCACAACTCTACTCTAAGTTCAGGGCGAACTGGTGATGTATCAGCTATAAATGATCTCTTCAAATTTGATGAATTCACTATTAAAACAATAGTAATGTTAAAAACAATATCAATAAGACGAAATTTGAGAGTCTCCGGACGGCCGAAAAATATAAAAGTGGGCGTGATTGTTTTAGAGCTAGACAGCGTGAATGTGGGAGCGAGATGCACGGCGTGAGCGCGGTTTGATTGGCTAAAGTCATATTCGGGAAATAAACACTCAGCGAGAGATATATTTCGACCGAAATTAACTTGGATATTCAGGTACGAATAGTTGGACATTCGGGAGAACACCACGGAGTAATTGTAACTTAACATGGCGTATTCGGGTTTTTTAAAAAAATATCTCTGTTCCTAGATAAAAATATATTGTTTTTATAAATGATTTTGGTAGAGTTCGATAAAAGAAATTGAACTGCATTAAAATGTCGATTTCGACATAAATGGATATTCGGGAAACAAATCCTATAGCGACGTTATGACTACTAAACGATTATTTTACACCGGGAGAAGCCCGCCTGTAACAGGGGTGTATCAGGACCCTAGAAAAAAAAACGATAAATGCGGGATAACAATTTTTTTTTTTAAAAAACTCGTTTTTCCCCGGATTTTTTCGACGTCTTGAATTATTTTCAGTTTCTCAGCTAGTGTTTTAGTTTTCTTCATGGGGGGGCATTTTAGTTGCAGCTTATAAAAATTCATGATACGAGATGCGAGGCAAGCCTGAGCGTTGACCGACCTGTGCAAACAAAGCGACGCGACTGAAAGGTCTGTAATAGTATGTATCATAAATAATTCTACGAGCGAAATGAAAAATAATTTCAACAAAAACGGTCAATCGGGATAATATTTGTGACGGGACCATAATATTTAGACGATAGATCGAGGAAAACGATAAATCGGGGAACGGTTAATGCGGGATTATTTAACATTGTTCTTATGGGTGTTTGGCGGGACTTCCGATCCGGGAATTTCGGCGATTCCGGGAACGATCCGTGCGGGAAAACGATTTATGCGAGAACGGTAGATCAGGGTTCCACTGTACAAAAACGGCTACTCTACCAACTAGGCTGACTTAGGTGCAATATTACTTAATGTAATATAAATAACTACAAGTCGCATTGATTGTTTTTTACCATATTATATTTTGAGAATTCGTTGAAAAAAATATTATAAAAGAATACTTTTGATTCTAGAAAATTTGAATAAACTAAAGAGTCTCGAGTATCTCAATTTGGCTATAAACAATATCGAGAAGGTAGAGAATTTAGAACGCTGCGAATCCCTTCAAAAGTTGGATCTCACGTTGAACTTTATAGGAGAACTGACAAGTTTAGAGAGCCTAAAGTATAATCAGAACCTGAGGCAACTTTACATGAATGGGAATCCTTGTACAGGTAGGAATGCTTTATTAGCTTATTATATTCATGTCCTAAAATTATATTCTTCAAAGAAAGCACATCAGCGGAGTCTTGAACGTCAACCTTTTTTACAGATTACGAAGGCTACAGAGAATATACGTTATGTATCCTGCCACAACTGGAAGTTTTAGACAGCAATAAGATCAAAAGATCCGAAAGAATAACGGCATTTCAAAAATTTGATCAGATCGAGAAACGCATTTTGACACAGCAATGTGAAAATGCTATTAAACGTGCAAACCAAAAAATACGTTTGGCAAAAGAAAATGAAGATAGATTGACTAAAGCTGATGAAACTATCGACGATGATGAAAGGACAAAGAGGTAAGTGAGTAAAAATGTATTTTAAAGGCAGCGGTAGTCTCAATTAAAAAATTTTATATTGTATAATTTGTAGAATTGTAATTTAGTGAAATAATTATGAAACATTATGGGATCGAGGCTGAAGATAAAATGTATGTTGCAAAGCCTAGAAATAAAGACACTTAGACGCATCCCAGGAAAAACCTTTAGGGGTCCATAAAAAATGTCCAAGAAATTTTGTGAACTCGAGAATGTCGTTAAATAGAAACAAAGAAAAATCTGGAATGTACATAATGGAAAGGACAGACGAAACTAGGATCCCGCACGTCTTGATGAATGGAAGACGCGTTGGCCTTCATCTTTCTGGCAGACCTACCGAGAGATGAATACATGGCTGGAACTCAACTTTGCAAATATCTGTAAAAGCTGAATAAAAAGTATTTTATATACTATTGTACATCTGTGACAATAGGTATGTCAGCATTGTTGATTGCTTTTGTAGATTTTGGAGTGAAAAAAGTGAACATTGCCCAGAAACAAGGATCGAAATGGACCGTCAAACTCAGCTTAAAAAAAATGTTCATAAGCCGGCTGAGAAGCCTGAGAAGCGGGAACGGGCAATGTTCGCAGCGGACGGAAGAGCCTACAATGTTAACCAGCCACATATACCTTTCATTTTCAGTGATGACAATCCGACTGAATATTCCTTGGATATATCTGTTTACAAGTACGTACCTATTTAACCTATCTTGCATTAAATTGAAGTGTTTATTTCCCAAAAAGGATTAGTCCACATTATCTTAAATTTTTTACACTAGTTTTTCATCATCACAAAAAAATACTAAATATCATTCATATCTCGTCAAATCAAGTTTTTGTCCTCCTTTGGACACTCAAACTATTCTCTTACTAACTGTGAAAAGCGCTTGCTACGGTAAAGGGAACTATGTCTCAGTTTAAAGCAAAAGGATTCACATCTTCTCTTTCTCTCCCTCCTGCGGCTGGTTGTGAGTGATGAAAATACAAATCAAGATGACACGGGCTTCCTCATCGTTAATTGAAAACAACTTTCACACAAGACGGAAAAAACTGGAATGGTTAATGCTTATCCTTTAAAATGCCCATCAAATCATATTATGTTACAACTGAATGTACACATTTTACATTTTCATGAAAGTTCCTATTGGATTGATCAAAATCCATCCCGAGATCCACCGGTCGATCGCGATAGACACGTCGGACATGATGACATCCAAAACATATGTTTAAAAATAAATGACATAGAAAGCGATCAATTAAAAAGATGGAAACAAATGTCGATAATATGTTCAATTTTAGTTTGTTTATTTTATTGTTGAATGGACATACATTATGTTGTTTTAATTTAAAAATGCAATAAGATGGAAAAAAGAAATTAATGAAAAATCAACCATTTTCTCTTGAAACACAAAAATGTCCTTTTCCACAAATATTGAATTATGAACACATTGCTATTTTTGTGTAAAATAGATGCTACATATCAAACCATCGAGTCTTCGCTTAACAAGTTTAGACAATTTAAGAAATTCAACGTTTATTTGCTCGTAATTCATGATAGTTTTATAAATCACTTAGTATTCTTCTTAATCATTGTGCTCTAACTCTCACGGTTGAGGATTGTGATCACTTTGGAATAAGTGCTGCGGAATTCTGGATCAGTTTGATTGTATGTCGTCAATTCCGAGTGAGAGATGAATTTTATAAATTATCAAGAATTACCACAAAGTAATGAAATTTGATTTATTATTAGTAGCATGAATAAATCCACAATATTCTCTAGGTATTTAGATACGAGCCTGCTTGACATCGACGTGCAACCTTTGTATGTGAGGGTCACAATCAAATCAAAAATATTTCAAATTTGCCTTCCCGAAGAGGTCAAAACTAGCGAGTCGACAGCAAAGAGGTCGCAAATAACGGGTCATCTTGTTATTACTATGCCTAAATTACGGAATGGAATCGTTATCGATAATACCATTCACGGAAAACAAACTGACAACATAACAAAAACAGCAAATTTAAAGGAACCAGAAAAAAATAAGGATGGACGGTATGAGATATAATTCATAAGAAATGAAACACATTAAAACATCGTTATAATTGTTTTTATAGTTGTTGCGTATTAAATAAATTATGTCTAAGTATTGCTAATATGGAAATGTTTGTTGTTTTGACAGGAGAGAGTTTCTGGAAATTGGATCTTCTTGTGAAGCCTTGGATTTCACAAAAATAATATCAGAAGTTAACAAAGCAGCGTCACTCCGACGAATAGACGTCTTTCCGAAAGAAAAGAGACCGTCTCCAGAATTCGTCGATGATTCTGATGTCCCCCCGCTGATTTAGTTAATGACTTGAAGGTAAAGCATCTTTGAGGCGACCACGGTCTCCCGTGTACACTTGCGACTGTATATTGGGGGCTTCTCTCACCACTCTCGAGAAGGTTTGAATGTCACAGCAGAACACGAGACCGTATGCCGGACGTTCGTAGTTGTTACTCGCTTTCAGCTTATTTAGCCACGAAATAGAGCTGCAGAAGCTCGGACAGAAGACGGCATTTTTGATTTCGCTGATGGAAATAAATGGATTATTCACAATCACCACTGAAAGAGCCTGGCGTTGATTTTTATTGTAGATAACCGTCCACACGTATTTGGGGACGGGGAATTTATTCCCCGGCTTCAGATGAAGCTCCAAATGTTCGACTTCGGTTTGAATGGACAGGGTTCCGTACGTTCCGACATAGACGTCCACGGAATCATTTGAAGTTTTGCTGCTCTCTTTGAAAGCGGCCACGATATCTTGTTGGAGATTTTTAAAATTGCCGTTGGCCACACTCTTCCACATGGCCACTTTGTTGGACACGATTTTCGTGATCCTCCCGTTCTGGTTGTCGAAAAATTCCGCCGGCAGCAATTTGATCGGGATCAAGACCTGCTCATCAAAATGAAACTTGTTCATTCGCATTTTGTTTCTGATGTTTGCATCCATCGTGTAGTAGTTTCCGTAGACCTTCTCCGATTCGATTTTATTTGAGTTGTCGAACATCATGTTGAAATTTCCCATCATGCTCAACTTGTTTTGATTGTCGACGTGGGCATTTTTTATGATATTGTTTCTGTTATAGAATGACATGTGGGTAAATAATGTGCGCCCAACGTCGACATCGTAACATACTTCCACCAAATGCAGCACAGTGGATGCCGTGTAATCGTGATA
This sequence comes from Rhyacophila brunnea, assembly GCF_057557595.1. Classification (NCBI taxonomy): domain Eukaryota; kingdom Metazoa; phylum Arthropoda; class Insecta; order Trichoptera; family Rhyacophilidae; genus Rhyacophila; species Rhyacophila brunnea. The sequence goes on from NW_028233361.1 coordinate 2,930,495, forward strand.
CTGATAAGACCGTCCTTGATATGGATTCTCGCAATAGTCCACTTGGTGAGAGATATCTTCGAGAAAGTCGCCCTTGCAACCAAAATCGCTCAGATATTTCAGAGAAGTCTCTCCGGCCACTCGATACATCCCATTCAAACATGTGGAGTTGATTAAATTATTTTCCGGGTACATTGTGAATTTTGCTTGGTGACAGTGAAAGAAAACTAAATCGTTGTGCGGTATCGTCAGTATGTTATTGTACGCGATGTGTGATACAACTGACGGAAGATTGTCCGGATGGCAGTCTTCGCAGTCGATATCTATGATGCATGGTGCTGTAAAAGAAGTACCATCAAAATTAGATCACAGAATTATTATAGCCATTTCTTTATCTTATAACTATACATAGGTATAAATATTCAAAATCTAATTAAGATCAAAAATAAATCAATCACGTGTGTATGCATATAAATACATGGCAATCATTGAAATTTAAGTTGCAGACATGAGTCTTATGAAAGTGGATTTCGCTTTATAAATACGCCTGCCGTGTTTAAGGCAGAGTTTACAGTGCTGACATACATGTGCATTCCTTTTTGATAGACACGGCTACAGTGTACAAGACCAAGCTTATACAAGGCACTCGGTGGGCACATGGTAATTTTGTCATTCTCCGTTTTGGCTCGAATGTTGGCGCGCTTGCTCATTTAAAAACAATGCAAGGGTATTAATTCAATTTCCATGGCTGATTTTGGCAAAATTCATGAATTTAAGAATGAAAACCAAACCTAACAAATAATCCAGTATATTTTCAAAATTTGTCTGCAAATTTCCTGTAAAGTGTAAACCGACAAGAACCGTGTTTCATTTAGACATGAATTTTATGTCAGTATTATACAACCCAAAGAGGTTGGACGGTCTTTAATATACGGCCATATATTTACGATACAACATTTCACGGTCAAGTGTGATACGGTGAACTGCATATGTACAAGTTTCCGGACACGTCTATGAAGAGTGTAAAAATCTACTCTACTAATATTGATGACGTACAAGACGAAACGTCAAATCAATTTATATTTTGGAAAGAGTTTTATATATATTTTTTTTTTCGACCATGTCCGATCCTAATAGGATCATATGGGTCTCAACAGAGTAGAGGTTTGTATTAACAGATTTTGTTTTTTACGAGAAATGGATGTCAGCCACTTGCTCAACCTATTAGGTCCATACCCTGACTCACACACAAATTTAAAAACAATATGTGTACTTGCCAGACCCAGGATTAGAACCTGAGACCCATGGCGTGATAGTCCAACGCTTAAGCCACGCGGCCACCGTGGGTGTTATATGAACAAACCAAACATTTTCACCAAAGCAATTTGAATGTTTTTTTCAAAATTTTATTGTATCATAATAATTTTTATTTAAGTATATTATGCAAATAAATAGAATAATGATTGTAAGGAAATTGATCTGGTGATATTTGAGTTATTTATGTTGAATTGTATAAATAAATAAATGAAACAAAATGACAATAATATGTGACTATGACATTGTCGTGGCCAATGGATGTGGCAGACGTATTTCAAAGAAAACATCCCTTCATTATGACATAATGTGCAGATTGGAAACAAATATTTGCTGTGTTATATTTGAACTGTTCACATAGGAGGTTTGTAACCCAAAACAGTTGTCATCATAAATAACTCAATTATCATAGAATCAGTTGATAATGTCCCCTTGAAGAGCACGAAACCGCTACAGAATTTAATTAAAAAGTGGAATAAGTATTATAAAATTGTGTTTCATTTAATTACAAATAATATCATAGAATCAACAAAAACTTTTTTCAAAACTAAAACAATGGAGTTATACAATATGAATGCTAGTTAAATTAATAATTATTAATACAAGTTAAAATGAAAAGATTATTTCACCTATTTTGATTGTCATTATCAGTTTTTTTTTTTAATTGGCTTCACAATCCAATGGTAATCTTTGCAGCCCCACATGAAGGTTTCATTTTTAAGAGATTTTGATTCCCATTGAAAAACAAATTGAATTTGTCAAACCCGGGACAGAATATATTATATTTAAATGTTTAAGCGTATCCGGTGTAAACACCGTGGAATTTAAACGCTTTTTCATACACCATAAGATGTGTTTAATATTCTTGTCAATAGTAAAGTTGTCTTAAAAGAAAAATATTTGTTGGCTTGATCCAATTTTAAAGACACGATAAGAGATACCTAAGGTTGTATAATATATTGTAATGAGTTATTATTTTGAGTAAGAGACTGTAATATCTGCCTATTTATGATTTGTTTGAAGCAGAGTTCACTTATTAGCGAGAATTTTAAAATTTTATTTATCACATTATAGTATGTATGCATGCTGCGTCACTCACCTTGAGATAAAATTAGCTCAAAGCACAAAAACAATAAAGGAATAACTCCTGGAACTTTCATTTTGATGTTTCACTCTGCATTGATTCAAATGACTAAGAATAATTATATTATTGTGTGCACTATAACCCCTTTATCAAAGTTGCCCAGATAACCTTTCATAATGTCAATATAACTATGATAAGTTATTTCTCCCAAGTAGGTAGGTATATCAAATCAATGCTTAGAATAGATTATTTTGTATTTCCCCAAAAAAATTCAGAAGTTAATAATTATAATGCAGTAAATAGCCAATTTTATTGATGAGGGGTCGGTAACGGTACAATGCATCATGAGACATATGGTTCACGGTTTTGTTTTTGTCAGAGACCTACGTGGCATAGTAGTTTGTGACATTGTAAAGCCTCGATGTATCGGACTAATACGGGCGAGGGATGTTCATCATATAATAAAGTAGATAGGTTTTACGAATGCGATGTCACAAATCCATGAAAAATTGGTCATAAAATAACTTCCTTATAGAGTCAACACGTTCTGTCTGAACAAGATGTAGATTTGAAGCATAATATCAAGTAGACAGCATATTTAGTGACAATTTGCAGAAGACACTCACTTTTGTTGATTGCATAAAAAAATATATGCTTCAACATAATTTTTACCATCTGGCTTTAGCCGCCTTAATGCCGGTTTACATTTGTGACTAATTCTTGAAAGTTCCGCCATATACATCTATGGATGGAATTTAGCAGCCATGCAGGACGCCGTAATCCAGTCTTCTTGCTAGACAGTGACAGGCTAGATTAAGACTTCCTTAAGGCATTTGAGCATTACTGTTTGGGTATGGAGAACATATGCAGGTATGGCGGTGAGGCAGGAGGTAATTAGGTGGGGTACAACAGGTCAGTGTTTTTGGTATGTTGCAACCGGTCAGTTGTCATGTGGTAATGCAGCGTGTGATTACCGCTGGTGGCTCGGCCACTGTTGGTGTATCCGCGCATTGAAATATACAAGATTGACTACTTATTTCATGAATTTTACAATAAAACTTTGGTTGGTAATGTTTAAATGCTTAAAAGATATAAATTATTGCAAAAAATTGTTATTTTACAAAAGATTGGTTGGGTATTTTATTAATAAAAAACCCCATTATTTTTCAATTGAACACCACTGACAGTAGATTTCAGATTCGTAAGAATTATGTTGAATATGAAAACAAGCAATTATAATTTACGAAATATTTCTTTGTAAAAATAACATTGATACTGCTCACCTAATCGTTTAAATAAGCCAAATAAATGAATTTTGAATTAGTCCCATTGGCAGTCTTCTACGGAGATGGCTTTCGTGTCGAATTTTTTTGTATTGGCTGTGCTGTGCGTGTCCTTTGTGGAAATTTATTGTAACGGTAAGATCTAATAACATTTGTTTTCTCTGAATACATATTGTAGCTCTCCTAAACAAATGCATCTTGCATGGTATTTTTTAATTTTGTTCTATTAAACTGAGATAATTAGTCTTAGAGCTTGCAATCAGTATACATATTAGAGTTCATTCAAAATTCTTTCAAATGAATACAGATCTATATATTTCGCTGGTGAAATATTTACAATGCAAGGTTTCAGCAGAAGTCTTTGTTTATAAATGTATACATACATATATGAGATATAATATCACATGACTTCTAAATGTATATTTTATGCTTCAGCATGCTCTTTTAAAATAAGTAACCATCAGAAAAAATTAATTACCTATTACAAAAATAAATTATCAACAGAGTATGGGCTGAACAGATCAATAATAATTTCAATGTAATTAAAATAATTTTCATTAGAATAAAATAATCTTCGTTGCGCCTTCATAATGGGCTATGTCACTGCCATCTTTAGATTAATAAAGCCTGAGCATAACTTTTTCCACAAGGAGACGAGTGGTCCACTTTTCAGTTGTCAAAATCAGATCCCAGATTGCTTGACATATTGATTCGCCCTTTCTCATTTTAAATTGAATTATAAAAAAATTCTAAAATCAAATATATTAACTATCAGTGTTATTTATAAATAATGTACATTCCTATTATTCATCAGCTGTCAAAGTCAGACTAGTCCTTCACACAACAACCGGTGGTAAAATCGATTTCCAAAAAATATGTAGCATTGATGTATGCATTACATTTGTAGAAGGTGTGTCAATGCTAGTGTATTATTTATCATGTAACTCATCTATCCAAATCAAACCATTCCCTGTGTGAACACGATAGATGCGTCAGTATGAGCACTCTATAGAACAATGACAGGTCATCCATAGACAACGGGAGGGGCGGAAAAAGTAGGACCAGTCGTTGTGAATGTATCGGCTTTCTACTTGAGTCAGCAATGGCTATGTGCATAAATTTCACAAAATAGGTTTTTTTGCACCAAAAGTTTTACAATAATTCCTTCTATACCAAAGAAAAAAAATAAAGATTATAATAAAAGGTATTCTGGAATTGCTTTAAAAATATTTCGATGTTGTAGGCAACAGGCTTTGTTGTTCTGTGACCGTACTTATTGTCTACGCTTATAATAGCGGTTTTGCCATGGTTGTCTATGCTCAAAAAGTGGCGTTTAGATACTTTCAAGTATAGAGTAAAAAAATCTGACGTTTCTCCGCGGTGAGCTCTCGTAATATTGAGCGAAAATATGTTATTTTAATGGTTTTTCATTTCTGTTTCAGAGCCATGTATTCTGTATCTATCAGACATAGAAAAGACACCGTTGTTCAGACCATTCGTGTATAACGCCCAAAATGTATTATATCCATCGCACAATGATGAAATTAAGATCCTGCACGGGGAAGAGGCCTCTCTGTATTGCCACGAAAACTTGTTCAAGAAGTATCCGGAGCGGCACAATTTGTCCGTCACGTGCGTCGATGACAGCTTGAAAGTGAAGCACGACGGGACCGTAAAGAAATTTAAAGACTTAAATTGCGACTTGAGAGTCATCGAGGAAGTTAAAAGTACCGTTCCCGGATGCGCGACCCCTTACCATGGAATTTACTACCAATATTTTGACAGCAAGCAGGGTTTGAATATTAAATTGGCCGAGGTGTGCTATGACTTTGAAAAGGACACTCCGGTTTTTACAAAAATGGTCTTGTCAAAAAATCCGGAGACCGATACGAAGCTGCAGCACAAAATAAATTTGCCAAGTAACACCGACGTGCAGCACAGAATCAGAATCCTGACGGCGCAGAGGTCCGCGATGAGAACTCTGAAAACCCTGTTGACCGATATTCCAGACGAACCGTTGGTCGCTGTCAAATTGGTTTCCAAAGACCTATACGGTCACCAGCTCCAGGATGTCGAAAAGTTCCCCACCAACTACGTCTCGCTCTGGCAAAAGGTCGCTTCGGGTAACTGGCGACGTCTGCTGAATGACATCAGATCGCTTGCTGACGGCAGGAAAACGAATATCGAAGTCTTCTCCGGCAGTCACGGAACTCTTTCGTTACCGAACGCCGGCAGCAAGGAGACTAAGCTGTATTTGGAAGAGAACAAGATGCCCGTTCCTCAATATGTGTGGGCGGTCATCAATGATGAACACAAAAATCAAGCCGTCGCCGTAGTCGTGATGAACAATCCTTTCATCACCAGAGAGCAAACGGTGACTCAAAAGTTCTGCGAAGGCGACTGTTCGAAGATCACTTGGCTCCATGATCTGCTGAAGAGCGACAACTACGACCGAGCCATATACGGTTATACTTTCTGCTGTAGCTTGGACAAATTCAAGTTGTTCCCGTTGTTGGGATCCAAACCGCTCTTGACAAATTGAGAAGGCTTTCATTATTAAGATGCGATAGAATAAATAACAATAAAACGCAGAGTGAATTACAAAAGGGTGTATTTAACAGCAAATAATATACAATATTTTCACATATAACATTTTTGACAGGCTTGCAACCTCACGAGTAAAAAAAATATCAAAGCCGGAAGCGCAGTACGGTTTGAAAGAAAGTTTCCTAAGCTATTCGTCAATTTAAATTATGTTCACAATCGTATTCTAACAACCGCAATGAGAAGCGTTTGGGGCGATTCGTTTTCGATAATCACAAATAAGTCTACGGTAACATATCTCACTTTTTATCTATGAAATAAATCCGCAAAAAGAAAAAAAAATTGATTTATTCGAGAATAATTAATATCAAATAAATGTTTATGCCTACAGATGAGAATATATATCTGCAATTATTATGTAAGCATGTTTAAAATAAAGAAAATATTCACAAAAACTAGTACTTATGTATTTATTTTCACATTCATTAAATAATTATACCAAATAAAATTGAGTTTACAATGAAATTAGATCTATATTAGGTAGGTCTTTTAATAATTTTTTGTAAAAAAAGTTTAAGATGTACGATAGAATGGTTGCAAATACAGACTGCATTATATTGATAAAAATACATACCTATTGTACAAAAGACTATTCATTTCAGTTTCATTTTTGTGTAAAGGTTAATAAGATACTGTTCTACATTTCATTACAAACATAAATTAACAATAAAACAGATCCTAACTGATATAAAAACTTATTCTGTTTTTTTTTATTTTCCGTACAAACATTTAATCTAGAATATTATCATTTAGTACTTTCATAGTGTTACTCTATTCATTATGTATTATAGAAATAATTTTTATAGATATAAAAATAAAACTCTCATGGGTGACAAAAAAATTAAAATTAAGCTAAAATATAAATACATATCGCAGCCCAGAAAGGAGACCGCATAGGTACCAAATTTATACAGGCAAAAGATACTTATACTTATACCGACTTGAATAGTATTCGGTGATCAAAACGATTCTTACAATACCACACAGAATGTCAAATAACCAATAGTACAAGTTGAACTGAAACAATCTATTACAGTATTTTTGTCAAATTCATAATACATATCGGGTACTGTTGAAAAGACGACGGTTTCAAAAATATTCTTCACCCATGTCCGTTCCTCAGATGGTGTATCCGTATTGCGCACCACAAATTTTGAGCTTGCATCCCTTTTCTACGATAACGCAAATATGAATAAATTTTATTGCTTCGATAAGAGAAGATTTACTTTGCGATATTGCCTGAAAAAAGTCACCGAAGCGAACAAACCTATTATTGTGATCGTGCATCGGCGGACTTAATTGTTTGAATTTTTTTTCAAACAGTCTGCGACGTCCCGGGGGACCGCCGACATATTTGTCGATGACATCTGTCGCGGCACAATAACTCAGTTATAATTAACAGGCGAACAGAAGAGCTTAGACTATGTTGAAAACATTTTTATTTAGTCCGTGCGGCGCGAGATACACACCGCTGACGTAACTGCATCGGATACTGATGCAATGACACGTGCAAAATGCGTAATGAATGTGCACAAAATACTTTTAAATATTATTTTACGTTCACTGTTTATTAATATGAGATACATGACATTATGTGTAGGTAGATATTCTTCTGGATAAATCATAACAACCGATTGTTTATAAATAAAATCATTTGATTTCCATTCAGCTATTCAGCTACCGTTTTAAGTAGGCGATACAAGATATTTTTTTGAAGTAGGTATTAGTTATAAGTTATAGTAAATATAGGGAGTAATACATAGAACAGCCGCTAGTAGGAAAACTACTTTAGACAAACATCACCGATCTGGTTTTTAACTAGGTTATATTATATTATAATATAAGAATGATTATTCTAATAAAAATGATCAGCATCTAAGATTGAACGACTGCAGCAAATAATGCATTAAAATTAATAATTTCATAAATATGTATTCATATTAATGTTACAAAGGGACACATAGAGTACAAAATAACATTTTACACAATATAGAATTATACAAACAGTATACATATTATAATATATATATTACACAATATGAAAATTATTGATCGATCCTGATATATGTAAAAAAACAAAAAAATGATTTATATTTGCCAAATGGACAAACTGATAAATGAAAAATTATAAATATACAGTTCTGCTGACGAGAGATAAATTATGACCGCTTAGCTTATTTGATCGTAATAACCGGTATAAAAAAAATAATTGAGGTGGTGACGATTGACAAATACATGTGAACCGGTAACGTAACCGAGTCGATTAAAACAACTTTAAAGTTAAATACGCCACTGTTGGTATAGGTACTTCAATTTTGTTGGGAATAAAATGGTTGTAACTTTTCATACAAACCAGCTTCACACACAAATAGGAACATTTATGTAGACTGTAGAGTTAAGAAAACTGTTACCAACTCGTTTTTTAATCATATTAACACTTGCACTCGTTCAATCCTCAGCATTTCAATTATCTAGTCTTTTTCGTACACACATGTGGATGAATATCTAAGTATTTTAGCATATTTTTTTGCATTTACATAGTCTTATAGTACTAAGCATTTCACGGGCTCACGACTGCGAGTAATTTTTTATTTTGCTAATTAATCTTTCGGTTAGCACGAATTATAGAATCGAACAATACTCCTGCGACTGAGGGTTAAATGAGTTAACTTAAAAATGACGGTCTATTTTAAAAATAAAAAAATACTATGCTTTGTATGTACCATCATGGAAAGGGAAAGGACAGTGGACATAGATTACATTTACTTCCTAAATTAAACCCAAATGATAATTAAAGCAGACTAAATAATATAGTATTACATACATACATATTATAAAATGTCTTGTAGACATTAAGTGTGTAATCTGAAATTCCAATAAATATCTTGGATTGTTTATTTCTATGATTCTGTTACATATATATATTTTTAAACATGTCCTCGGTTTTATTATTAAATATTCAATGAAAAAAAATGTTCAGTGAGAATGGCTATCAATTCTTGAGACGATGTGCACTATACATAATATTATATCTACCGCCTGAATGGAGATTATACATATTGCAATAATATGAACGAAGCTTATTTACATTTTTATCACATGAACGATAATCGTTTTGTGTTATGAAAGTAGTGTCTTATCGTCTACTCGCTTCACAGAATCTTCCATGCACGAATTGCTTAATTAAACACAGGCGATTAGGAATCGTGCCCAACGAGTCAGTTTTCACTATGGCCGCAGTAAAGAAATTGTCGAGAAAGTCATTCTGGTTAAAAATTGGACACAGGAGGATTCGCAAAGCGAGAAGACATTTAGCAGACGAAAATGGAGATAGCAAAAATTTCTTACAAAATTCTCCTAGCTACATATTATGTGAATGTTCAAAACGATATTCAAAACAAAAAAACGTACAATGAGAAAAATAAATAAGTAGTTTAATTTGGAATAACAACAAAAAGTAGATGAGATATTTTGTCGGTAGCATCGTAAAGTTCAGTCTCCCTGAAAAGTGTCGTCCCGGTATCAATATTATACAAGAAAATCGGTTACCGACGGTAAAGACATTAGAGTAGAATCGAAACATCGAGACACTTGGCAACTCTGGCAGCTTCTACTTTTATTTTGCGAACTAGCAACACATGAAAATGATAAATATTGAAACCTTCCGGACAGCCAGGGGCGGGGGAAGCGGCTTAAGAACAGCAGGCTCTGCCCCCGGAGCCCTGTCGCTCGCTGCGGCGCTCCACGAGAAGGCGGTCTTGCGTGTCTCCGGCCTCTCGCCCTGCCGTCTTTTCCAATATAGCTTCAGCTAATTGACAGAATGCTTCACTTATGAACATATCTGTTTTCGCTGACGTTTCCATAAAGGATATTCCATACTCCCTTCCGATCTGTGAAACAATATCAAACGTTCATGTTATTTACATCTAGAGATATTGTCGGTGTAACCGCGATTTTTTGTCGGTGTAGCTGATTTTTTTTTAATGACGAGACACTTTGAATGGTGTATAAAAATTTTAGAATTGACTGATAGTTTTCTTGTTATCTGCTTAATTAAACCAATACTACTTACTGTAAGACGCATACACACCATAAAATGGAGAGACGAAAAACCTACTTACTTATCAGGTTAGCTCTGACATAACTCCATATTGTGAAAGAAAACTCACAGAGTAACTGTTTTTTGTCTCTCCTGAATAATTTGCGGTGTTGCAGTCACAATGACAATATTATTTTAAAGAACAGATATATCGTATCAGGAGTATGCGTCAATTTGTATCGCTACAAATTGACGCATACTCACTCACTTCATGGTTTTTGATGAAGACTTTAATATTTGTAAATAGGTAAAAGTAAATGACAATGTTCAATCCTTGGTGAAGCATATGGACGTCCACAGAATGGAGGCAGTGTTAAGAGTTTTTTGCAAGGAATAGTTGTCAGCCATTCGCCCAACCCATCAAATACACATCGAAAAACAATATGCATTTTTGACCAGTCGAACTCATGATTCACGGTTTTATTTTTATACAAAAACGGTGGCAACTCTACATTAATGTGTAATGGATTACTGAACACAATCAGCAAACTACATGGATCAGCGGATCACGTTAAAAGCAAAAATTTGACGTATTGATTTCCTGTAATTCCTAACAGAATATTATCTTTCAGGGTTGTTTGATATTATAATTGGTTTTTAATCTTTGTTTTGTTTATTAATCACAAAAAACAAATAATATTTATGTCAGTGATAGAATAGAAGTAATATTTAATTTGTAACTTACAGCTTCTCCCCTAGCTTTGCTAACGACTCTTCTGTCTTCCAAATCGCATTTGTTTCCCAAAATCATCCTTTCAACATCTTCATTTGCGTGCTGAGGAAAATAAATGGAATGAATAAATAAAAATAAATAATATCTAGTGACTGCATAGTGTATATGAAGCTCGATCACATTTTTAATACCTCCCAGTACCTATATTGTCCCAATCGTAAAATTTTTTAGCCAGTCAATAAAGATGCATGTAAATATTGTATAAAATAAATAAACTCTGCGCATCTATTCTATACACATGACTGCTATCGCGGGTAGTTTATCATATTTTTGTATTGAGGTATTAGAATTAATTGTTACAATAAGTTAGCCGTCTTAACAGTCAAAACTCACTCTAAAAGTTAGAACAGCCAAGAGAGGTGCTGTTAAAACATAGCACTTATTGTAATAATTACAACTACCTTAAAATTATAGTATCTCAATACAAAAATATGAAAAACTACCCCCGATAGCAGTCTTGTGTATAGAATAGATGCGCTAGTCTGTATAGCTTTCATTTAAAAATATTTCACCACTATTAATTATTTGTTTATTTACGAAAACAAAACATTGTGGAAAATCAAAATTCAGGGCGTTCACAACATGAGACATACATTGTAACAATAATAATACTCTCACAAGAGAGAAGAATAATAATAAAAAACAATTTTATACAATAAAATAGAGTTTCAAAAACAAAGTGCAATGTACATCATTGAAAATGTCAATGTCTTTAGGGAGCGCATTGACTAGTCTTGCATCCTTTCGCTAATGGTGCCTCGAGGGAACAGTTCTGACCCAGAATAGGTCATGGCTGCGACCACATAGGTAATTGACAGGCGCATATAAATTTTAATTCTTTAGGACGCCATCCCCCGTGATAGCAGGCAAAAATGTTTTAAGAGCAGAAGTGACCTACGAGATTCAAGAGAGTGAAAAGTGAGCATGCCTTGTAGAAAGGCAGTCAGAAAGTAATCGTTTGATGAATTATTAAAAAGAAAATAGTTGTCTTAAAATAAAGACATGGTAAAAATTTCTTCTGGACGCACTCTAAAATAAGCTTGTAGGAAACTTCATAAGGACTACAGATTATGTACGAGTATGATTAAATTTATCTTTTAAAAAATGCACAACATTAAATTCAATGATTATAATATTTTATACTTAAACATAAGGAATACTCACTTCATCTATATTTCGTAGCCATTTAACTATATTCTCAAAGCTCTTTTCATCGGTGATATCGTATACAAGCATAATTCCCATGGCGCCGCGATAGTAAGATGTCGTGATGGTATGGAACCTTTCTTGTCCGGCTGTGTCCCATATTTGTAGCTTAATTTTTTTACCCCGTAGTTCTATTGTTTTAATTTTAAAATCTATGCCTGAAACACAAGCGAGATATTATTGGCATTGTTGATAAACAATTATAATTACACATATTCATACACTATTTTAAAATAACCACGAATTTAGGTCATTTCATGGACGATATTTATATTACCAAACCTCAATGAATAAAACACATATTTGTATTAAAGACAAATTATTTACACATAATTTTGTGAATGAGGACGGGATGCAAAGATGTCGACGTTAGGATGACTCACCTAATTATGACTCCATTGCATAGTAGACAGTTTAATTATATGTAAAACAGAAATGTTCGGTTCGATGGGTTGCGGGTTCAATATCTGTACGTACAATTCAAGATACACAAATGACACATTGCTCACTCCAAAATCATCCAGAGAGATGGCAACTTGCTTTACTGGGTTTAAAAAAAAGTGAATTGATGGGCTGAAAGATGAACATTTACAAGACAAAACTGAACACCATGTAGCAACCCAATCTACTGTTGAAAGACATAGAGGTGGTTGTTTATTTCAGGTCGAGTATCTCCGATAAAGGTGGTTATGAGGCTGACATCAAAAGGAGAACAGAAATGGCATAAAATGCACCATCGAGAAGGCGACCAATTTCAAAGAACAAAAACGTATCCAAAGTGACTTCGTCAAATAAGATCTTTCGTCTTCCCGATTTGCATTTATGCCGAGGGGTGGAAGCGAGCCGCGGAGGACCGAATCGTCCGAGTCATATCATATCATGAGATCCCAACAAAGAATATGTATTCGGATCCAGCTATCCATGAATAGCTAGCGACCGATCCTTGTAAAATGCCTGTGGAGACACATCCACACTGGAGGTTATTTGGCAAGTAACAAGGGAATGGTGATTAACGTGAATAACGTGTTAAAACATTATTTAATGAGACTGTGAACATGGGTCATGAGATAATATGTAACAAATTGGTAAATATATTAATATTTAATAAAATGTATTAAAAAAAGATAACAAATGCATATTTATTTCCTGTAATTTTGATTAGAAAGAAGTAAAACTTTATTTTAAAATAACATTTGTTATAGTGTCACAGATATGCGAGCAAGTAGCGAGTAGTGATAACTCTTTTTGTTAAAGGGTTTATGCAGTGCGACAACAGACAGCAGACTCGTAAAGGCTGGCAGAGATACGCTTTCATTATTTGTAATCAACAAAAAGTGAAATCATTTTCTAGTGAAACTTTTTTACGTGTAACAAAAAATTCATCATAGCCGATTCAAAAATCACATATGATAGGGCACGATCAGCCTCAAACTACCGATCTTTCAGCTGACAGCCAAGTAGCGCTATCAAATGAAACCGTGACAAATGTGAGCATTTAGTACACAGTTAACCGAAAGGATAAAGGCAGACTAGTCGATTTCTTTGATTTGAATCAACCGGCCAACCACTTGAATCTCATGGAAATTTCAACAATGGCGAAGAAATCGCCGGTTGGCACTTAAATTTAGTACATTATGCATTCAAAGTATCGAAGAATACCTACTTTCACTATTTCATATTTTACTTATGATATATAAAATATATCATGAAAATTATTAATTACTTGATAATTAACTTTGAGTATTCAGAGAACCCTGCACCTACATTACCTATATACCCTTGTATAAAATGAATGTGGTGAAAAATGGTACTTATTTATCAAATTATTATTCAGATAAGTATATATTCAGTAAGTAACAACAATAGGTTATGTCGAAGTTAAAATACAATATTATATTTTCATTAACACCCATGATGGCAGCGCGGCTTACGCGTCGGACTATGGCGTCGAGGGTCCCAGGTTCGAATCCTGGGTCTGGCTAATAGGTACACATATTGTTTTTCAATTTGTGTATGTGTCAAGAGTATGGACCTACTAGGTTGAGCAAGTGGCTGACATCCATTTCTCGTAATAACAAAATCTGTTAATACAAACCTCCTCTCTGTGGAGGCCCTTATGATCCTATAAGGATCGGACATGGTCGGAATGAAAAAAATGGATGAAAACAATTCCATAGGAATGAGTGTATCGCTTCTAGCTCAATAATTCATGCGTAAATTCTGTATGTTCGAATAAAATATTCCAGTGTTCAGTAAACTGATTATGTTTAATTTGCAATTGATAAAATCCTTGTAATACAAAAGGGAAACTAGTAACTGAGCTATACATTGATAATATTATGAATTTCTTGAGAACCTTAGCATTTTTTTGCCTGTCAAATAAAAATGGAAGTGTTCGAATGGATTATCATCGTTCAAAGAAGCGTTGGCAAATACGCCGCAAAAAATCAAAATAATTAATTTCTTTCGATAGCATTGCGCGCAGTCAGACCAAAGTCCTTAACAATTAACTTAATACAATATACACAATGGACAATATACTTAATGTATCATGAGAATGCGACACAACTAATTGAGGCATCTCCGGTGACCAAAAATAAACTGTTACGACGACCGCAATATTGCGCATGTAAATAAAAGCGCTCACAACGCGGGCAATGTGAAATAGTATTTCGTATTGTAAAATTGATTGTAAGGAAACCCACCCTTGTTCGTGACAGGGCGATTGCTTACCTATTGTAGAGATAAACGTTGTGGTAAATGCATCATCAGAAAATCTAAATAAAATGCAGGTTTTTCCGACACCAGAATCTCCGATCAATAACAATTTAAATAAAAGATCGTATGTTTTTTTCGCCATTTTAAGTTATTCTTACCGAACGCGGACTCTACAGACATTCGCATTTGACGTTATGGCGAGTGTTGCCAGTCATACAAACCGAACCTCAAATTAATCATAATGAATAAGAAGGCATTGAGCAAAAATTAGCCATTTATGGTATTGAACAAACCATAAGGGATACTTATAATTGTTCGTCGAATAAAAATTTGATTCTGTATTTTAAAATAAAATTATATTAAATTACTACATAAAACATTAATTATTATTGTTAATCATATTATATTAGATAAATTCCTGTAAATAAATCTAAAATAATAAACTTTAAGAATTTACTCCTAAATTTTTGTATAAATGGTCCGCAGAGATGGTGATATGGAAAACCTCGTAATGTCGGGTCTGGTCGGATGTCAGCGGGAGCAAGAAGAAGCTCCATTCAGATGGATAGACCAAATAAAAAGTGTGATAGGTTTCACATCGACGAAGGTCCTTAATGCCACTGAATGCCGAGCGGATACAAAATAATATAGTAAAGCCATGGTCTGTCAGACGGCCAAATCATTTGGGTCACGATTCTCATTCACGAAGAAAAAGAAAAGACTATTTTTAGTGATTATTTAACTTAAGAGTGAGAGATCTAATGGGCCACATTCAACTTTTAGTATAGCAAGTGTATTAGAGAAAATGAAGAGTAGTAGGTACGTGAGCGCAATCCTGTACCCTATGTTTCATTTGATGACAAAAGTGTGGGAAGAAGAGCCCTGTCCAAGGGACTGGGTGAACGGTGAAATCATCACACTTCACAAAAAAGGTGACCCTCTTAGCTGCGACAATTACCGATGCATTATGCCTTATGCATCATCTTCTTGATAAGAATAAGGGACCCGATAATGCACATACAGGCCAGGAAAAACCAGGCCGGGTTTCTACCTGGACGAGCGTGTGCTGACCAAATCCACAATCTTCGATGTCTCCTCCAGCAGAGCCATGAGCTGAACAGTCCGTTGGCCTGCTGCTTTGTGGATTATGAGAAGGCTTTCGACAGTCCGCACCGCCCATGGAAGCATACGGGATCCCCCCCCAAGATCATTGCCATAATCAAATGCCTGCACGAGAATAGCGAATGCTGTGTCAAAATTGGTGACACTGTCACGGAATGGTTCGGGGTCACAACCGGAGTCAGACAGCATTGTGTCCTTGCTCTGTTTCTCTTCATCATCCTCTTTGACTTCATACTACGGAAGTCAATACCATCTGACCGAGGCATATCTGTTACCCCCACGATGAAGATATGCAACCTGGAATATGCCGATGACGCTGTCCTATTCGACAACTCAATCAAGGGCATTCAGGAGACAATCGACAGGTTGCATGACAACTCTTCTAGCGCTGGTTTGAAAATCAACGCGAAGAAAACCAACATTTTATGCAACAGCACCTGTCCTGATCCAGATTTCCCTCTGATTAGCGAGGGGTAAAACATCGAGAGCATCGATAGCTTTAAATACCTGGAGTACACATCGTGGGCGAGATACTCAGTCAAAACCAAATGCCGCCTATTCGACGCTTGTATTCTAACGGTGCTGCTTTACGGTAGCGAATCATGGCACCTTACCAAGACTCAGAGCAATCGTATACTGAGCTTCGCAAACAGATGTTTGCGACGGATACTGGGTGTAAAACTGGGTGGGTGTAATAAGAGAACGCCACAAGCAGGCTCTCATCATGCTGAGAGTGAAGAGGCGACGTTGTACCTGGCTCGGCTACGTGCTGCGGACGCCAGAAGAGAATTGAGTGTAGTTATACACAAAGCAGCCGAACCACAAATTTGAAAAAGATGAGTTATTGTAATTTCCATAATCTCACACGTTTGTTTTACGTTCTGTACAAATCAGCTAAGCTGCTGTCATACAAAAATCTCATATAAATGCGTTTTAAAGATTTTACATTTTACTTAAGTACTTATTTACAAAAAAAGAGTTGGCTGCATTCCAGAATGAACATTCATTAAAAAAACGGTTTTGCACAAAAAAACAGCCTGGACTTTTAAAACACCATAATTTCATAGATTTTATACTTTTATCTTTTGAAAAGTTACACAAAATCATATGAGGCGTCTAATTCCAAAAAGCGATAAGTCCGCATTTGGTCAAAATCGAGAAAAAAATACGCACGTATTCTTTGTATAATTTTACACAATATGTATTGATCTACAAATTCCAAAACGTGACGTAACCCTATGTGTTTTTGTAATTAGATGCCTCATATATATATATATATAATATCTATCATTCAAAATGTATAAACAGTATACACAGGCTTTGTGGATTTAAAGAAACACACTTTATATAAAAGTGCTTCTATCTCTGATTGCGGTTGGTGTGGAATGGCTGCTTTGCATATAACTATGCTCAATTTCAACCTGACTTCCCTATTTTTCAAGCCAACCGGATTCTGGTGTCCTGGAAGGCCGCTAAATACTATCTATAGAGTGTATACGGTGGAGCTACTGGATGCTGGTTTGACCTGAAACGATGCAAGAAGACTGACGAGCGATAGGAATTCTTGGAGGCGCCTCGTGGTGTCCATATGCTCCAACTAAGGGGCGGATATGGCCGAAGAAGAAGATATTATTATGTCATATGCAATTTGGAGGAATTTTGGATTGCGGCTAATTTGTTATATGTGTAGCAAATGTATTAATTTTCCTTTTTATGATACAACAGACCACATACCACAGAACAATAGTGTAGTATTAGTAGTGAAACCATAGTGTAATAGTAGTAGTGAATGATGAATTTCGACCTCGTCTGTTACTCTTCATACAGAATTAATTAATAATTATTAACTGAGTAGAATGAGTTAAATTTTGTGCAATTTAACCAATGACATTATTAATGGACAACGCACTCAATACAGTAGCTAGCAAGTAAATTCGCGCATAGCAACATTCGCACATGTATAGGTAGACGTCACGCAATTTCCATTATGCGATATCACGCATCGGTAATTTATAGCAATATCACCTTTATTATAATGGCGTTAGAACAGTGTTTCTAGTGTCAATGTTCATTTGAGCGAACCCGTTCGAACCGAACCATTCGGCAGACCCGACAAAAAGCATTGGGAATTTATAGCAATATCACCTTTATTGTAATGGCGTTAGAACAGATTATGCCATTCGGCAGACCCGACAAAAAAGTGAGTGTCATTTTTTTTTCCAGATGCTTCGTCCATATTAATGTCATTGAATTTAACCCAATTAACCAAAATAAATAAAAAAGTCAACAAATCATTAAAATATTGTTTAATGTTAGCAATACTAATAATACATATTCAACATTTGATACATTAAAAAATATATAATTAAAAGTCGAGTTAAAGCCCGAGACGGGATGGAGTCCGTCTAGGAGTGGAAGTTCCGGGCGCGGACATTCCCGGTGTCGCCACTTCTTGTTTGATAGGAAGAATTTGCGAGTTGATTCGCTTCTCTTCCGCCATTTGCTTTTCGGCTTCCTGCATTTGGGTTTCCATTTCTTGCAGATGGACAGCCGCCTGCTTCCTTTTGTCTCGACCAGATCTACACAGAAAAGAATAATATGAAGTAGGCATTTAAATACTTTATTTAGAAGCTAATTAAGTAAAAAAATCCTACAAAAAACTAATTTTATGTTTATGAAATATGATTGAAAATTGATTGTTATTTTTTATGATTGTAAAGGGTAACGTAACGCTGGCTATTGAATACATTCTTTTCTTTCGTCTTTCGACCATGTCCGATCCTAATAGGATCATATGGGCCTCCACAGAGTGGAGGTTTGTATATTGTATAATACATTATTTCTACTGAATACTTGATAAGACAGTTTCAAAATGAATACAGAAATGTAGTGTTTAATTGCATTAAACCTGATTAAATTATATTTTGATAACAATAATTATTTATGTAACATGTTTCCTTTGTTTCCGATGCTATTAATTATCAATTTTCATTCCTTCATTTTTTTTATTTTTACAGAGTGGAGGTTTGTATTAACAGATTTTTGTTTTTTTATCAATTTACTTATGATTAATTTTCATTCATAGCACATGACTAAAATATTCCACTATAGTAATGTTATTTTCACTACCGAATAGGTCATGTCTCAAAGTACACCACGCTCGCTTAGAGAGTAGTAACGGGTTGCACAGGATTTTTTTTACCATGTTCGATCCTAAGATCATAATATGGGCCCCGCAGGATGGTGGTTGTATTAAAAGATTTTTGTTTTTAAGAGAAATGGATATTAGCCACTCACTCGACCTGATAGGCCCATATTCTGGGTCCAAACACAAATTGAAAAACAACAAGTAAATTTTACGTCAGATCTTAGATTCGAACCCAGCACCCGTGACATTAGGTACAGACTGACAGGTTATCGCTTGGCCATCGTGGCCGTCACAAGATAGCTAGGTAAGACATTACTTAAGATAAGATTTTTAATATTGCTCTAATATAAAGTTTCAGTTGTGGCCGGGTATCTAATAAAATAGTGCAAATAGAGTAACCTTCCAGTCTCTTTGACAGAGAAGAACATGGGTCCGAGTTCAGCCAGCCAGTGACCGTCGACAGCTGTGACGCATTGCATGTACTCTTTGGCGGTCATCACGAGTTCATGGTACACTACGTAGTCAGGACTCGAGCCGAGTCCGAACAGAGCTGAAGTGGGATGCAGATGACAAGGCATGCCGGTTCTGCAGTTCACATATTCTCCTATGCCTTTCAATCTTGCAGCTTGATGGAAGTATGCTGTCAAATAAATACAATTATTGAATCCAATAAATGTGTGAAATCAAGATATTATACAACATCTATGCTTTTCAGAGGTTGCTGTTCATATAGTTTAAGCATGACTACTCAGACATGCCATCACAAGAACTCTTGAAATGTGGTTTCCATGAAAATGATCCCCGTTCCAGTGAATACCATTAGGGTTCCATGAGCCGTGTCAAGAGTTCTGTAAGGATTCTCAAAAGATTGCTAAAAATTGCAACTAAAAAACATCTTGATAAAAGAGTAAAAAAGGTGTTACAGTTACAATACATCATTAAAATAGGTTGGTAATTTATGTACCATGAAATGGGGTGAATATGGTATGAATTTAATTTGACTGGGTATCCAATGTATTGTGAGAATGAAAATAGTATGGGGTGGCAATATCAATAACTGTCTACTATTTTTTTTTTTAATTTATCCGTGTTTCGCCAAGCAAAAAAGATTGTGGGTCACTGTTCTCGACGTATCATTATCATCATCAGCACAGGGTCCAAATCCTTCAATCTGGTAATCTAAATATGCGGCAGTCATTAGCTCCGTTCAGTCATTGAATGTTTGGCTCACCTCTCTGCAACATATTAGATTGCTCGACAATACTTTCTTTGCCTGTTAATAATCGTGCACATAACCTAACCAGCTTAGTCTACCGATCTTGATTCATTGATCTTTGCTGCAATCTTCGAGTCCGACATATTTATTCCTTTAAATGTTGCCGTACCTAATTGGTCTAAAAATACGGCGGAGATTTTTTCTTTCAAACATCTTATTTATATTTATTCAAATTCAAATTTTATTTATTTTTACATTATAGTGAACATTACAAATTATTAATTTAAGACATTCACAACATGGCATTTAGAAGAAAAGAAATATTAATAAAATAGTAAGTATTATATATAAAAAAAAATAGATCACAAGAAACATAAATTAGATACAAGGAAGTACACATAATGAGCTAGGACCCTATTTAAAAAAATTATAAAATAATGCCCAACTATTTATACTCATTCTCACGCAGGTGGAATATGTCAATATCCGAAGTGATTTGGTTGAATAGAGTTATTGCCCTCCCAATTGGCATCACCAGTGGCAGGTTAGTTGTGCACCTTGGGTGAACAAACAACGAATGCCCTCGATTCCTAAGATAATTATCAGAGACACACACATCCATACCACCAAGAATGGCAGAGTTTCCATTTACGCCGCGTATAAGTCGGAAAAATTATGTAGCTAAATAAAGATCCCTTCTAAATTTTAAGCTGTATGTAAGCATACCTAAGAGAAAGTCAGTCGGATAGAGCCACGGATAATATCCATACCGCTGAAAGTGAAAGAATTTCTTCTGGACGCTCTCCACCATAAGCCTGTACTTCAAATGATGCGGAGCCGAAACAATAGACCCACTCTCAAGTCTGATTAATGTTGAGTTTTCCGAAGTGTAGGTGATCATAGATTATACAAATGAACTTTTAATATGGTCAGAAAGTAAATGGGACTTATATTAATGTCCTATATAATAGGAAAAATAGTAGGTACTGGAAAATCTGGAAAATCACAGTACATTTTACTCAAATTCAAAAGTATAGATTGTGATTAGGCACCTGAGCAAATACACTTCCTAATGACATCCCAATCGGTTCCGCAAGAGATGAGAGGCATTTTATGCTGCTGCAGTATGTCACGGAGCTGTTGTCTCACCTCTCGGACTTTTCTCATCGCTTTTGAGTGAACAAAATGATCTGTGCACCAATGAGATGAATAGCTGAAAATATTATAGAATAATATGTCTTAGAATCATTTTTAGCAAGAAAAACAATACAGTAGAACTTTGACTACCCAGATTGTACAAAACAAATAATTTCAACAGACAAAATTAATAGTGTCGATAAGCGACAGTTCGATATAATCAATGCCTTGGTGATCCTGGATGTTTGTTGCTATATAATATAATATCGATAATCAAAAATATTTAGTTGTACATACGATGCATTTTTGAACTGTGTGCCGATACTCGACAACTCCATAATAAAATTGATGTTCTTACCCACATATTAAAAATACAAAAAATCGCTAAAAATAAACCTTAATTTTATGGCGTACACCATTTTGGAAAACGCTACTGCAGCGCGTCACACTGCCTTTACCCTTAGCAATAGTAGAGGGGCCCGCAAACATCCAAGCCTGGGGGCCCACTTCAGGATGTGGGGGCCATGCTAATCATTTAATATCTTAGGATAATATCACAAAATAAAGTACTTAAAGGGTGTATTTATTTTTCATGTAGCAAATATTTAGAGTCAAGATGTGAAAACACTGCAGCAGGGTACAAAACGAGTTCAACATGCAAACACAGACTCCACTATTCCTTAATGGGAAATCAAAAAATCCCAATGTTTTAAAATTATGGAAAGACTTCTGGTAGCATATTATGATCATCAATAAAATTTCTTACACTAAATGTCATATCTATAATATGTCAATGAATTAGGGTGTAATAGAAACATTAAAGTGCTTAAATTGAAAACAGATCCTTCGGTGACTATCGTTATGAAAATAATCAGTTATCGATTCCCACAAGATTATTGTATTAGAAAACTGTTGATGTGAACTGATGATGAAATCGAAAAAATCATTGAACAGTCTTTTGAAAAGACAACTAATAAGTTTCAGATTGCAGTTCTTCTCGATTATCCAGAAAATCGAGGTTATACTGTATAAATAATTGACATTGACAATAAATGACGAGAATTCATAAAATGTATCCGACATTGTCACATACTTATTTTGTTTCCACTGGTTATACACATGTAAAAGAGTTAGATGATCTGACTCTGGAACTTGAAACTTCTCCCGGACTCCGTCTGCTTCTTCTTCGCGACCTTTGGGTCGATAAAATATGGACGGGACTGACAACATGGAAACTGAAAACAAAAAAAAAATGATAAACATACCGCAACTTTTTAATGACTAACTTCTGAGTAAAAAGTCTATCAACATATTATAAATAAATATCCCCAGATAGTTTAAAATCCACTATGAAGTACTGTTTATTTTAATTGCAACATGCATACTATTTTAATATTGATTAAAGGATTGTCATTTTGAAATGTATTAAAAGGCAGCTTCATTATTATAAGAGTGAGAGAAAATTTATATCATGAGTAAATTACAGAAATTATTGATCGTACAATCGTACAATTTTAGACTACTAATTGGATATTATCCAGTGTTTGATAGATATACGACATACAACATGGGGGACAACGAGAGATTATTATAATCACATTTTGTCACAATATGAATATGAGCATACACCTTGTCACCTCCGAAAGGGGGGGGGGTGATGGATGAGGAGCTCTGGACCCCCCTGATGATGTAATGTCATGTCAAGTCACGGTGGTATCGTCTGCTTCTTCTTTCGGGGACATGTTTGTGTTGATTGAAAACGCGGAAGTACAGGCGAAAACAGGGCGTTTATTGTTCGGAATATAAATACAGTAAAGTACAGCGTACAAAATATTTAAAAAAAAAAAAAAAAATTTAAAATGGCGGTGACGCCGGCGAGCGCGGCGCTACAGCCGACGTCACGCTCGAGAGTCCGGAAACCGAATGGGGATGAATAATTCCTTTTTGGAGAGCAGGTCAACTCTAGGCAAGAATAAAATAAAACAAATTCTGTCACTCAAAAATGACAAAAACACTCTGCATATTATGTACCTGGCTTATTTCTGAGAATTTCGCTCACAACAGAAATAGTCAGTCAGACCTTTTTTAGGTACCTGCTTTGAAAGGGACTGCATTTCTTTGCTAGGTAGGTACATATTTTGAAATATTTGAACTAGGTACAAATACATATTTTTTCAAAGTAATCTCAAATCAGATATTCTAGGTGCTAGGTACATTGTATGGCTGGGAACTTTGCTTTCAATATTTATGTAGGTAAGTGTACGAATTTAATACCTATTGGTCAAAATTGAATGAAGGCTAATGTAGGTAATAATATTAAAAAATGATATTAATAATTACTATTTGCTTACGGGCTAGAAATTTGCCTCGCAGTCGATCTGTTCATGTTTGCATGAATCAGCCCAATGATGATTCAGGCCTCATGGCCTTGGATCCTCTGAGGATGCCATGGTTTAGGCGGTATCAACCTCAAGCGCTAGACTTTGAAAATGAATAATTAGTGAACTACATATTAAAAGTACCAATAATGAGAACATCGGAACTGCATCCCATTTTTGCAGCGACAATAAGCATGTGGCATTGCGGAGGATCGAGTGGAAATTCAGCCATCTGCCGGCCCATCGGAGTGAGGGCTCCCGTGTGGTCCAGGGCTCCCAGGATCCACAGCTGGTACATTGAATTGAGAAGGGTGTCCTGGAAGAAATAAAAGATAATCTGGATCAATACCTAGGTCAATTTTAATATATAAATTGGAACACACTGATTTAATATACGTAATAATATGTATTAAGATAATATAGTATTATAATTATGCTAAAGAGAATAGGTTTTATTCTTAATATGAAGACATAGTCCAAATAAATTAAAGATTAACCAATGACATTAATATGGACGAAGCATCTGGAAAATAAAATGACATTCACTTTGTGTAGGATCTGCCGGATAGCGAAATTCATATTTTAATATCGGTATCCTACGCTCAAATGAACATTCTGCTTACAAGCGGTCTGGCGACACCACTGGATCTGCCCATACAAAATTTCTGACTGTCAGGTTTCGACTCCGCCGTTATTGTTGTGTTACAAAATGCCAATGTGCCTAGTTAAAAATTGTAAAAAAAAATCTACTAAGCACTCCAAGAAAGATGGGATATCATTTTTCATGTGTTAGTATTATTTATTATTGATAAAATGCCATTTTAAGATATTGATGAATGTTTATTCAATGCAATTGAATGACAGAAACCATTGGACAGACGCCTGTGATGCGCTGGGCTCGCATGGGTCTAATCTCCGAGAAGTCGTAAGTAACCTAGAATCTGTTTCTAACGTAATGAGTAATGACACTAATACGCCATTACAATAAAGGTTATATTACTATAAATTCTCGAAGCTTGTATCGCATAATGGAAATGGATACATCATATGGTCACGTGACGTCTACCTATACATCTGTGAATGACTTTCATGCACAATTTCTCATGCGCGCCGATATGAAGTGAGTTGTCCATTTAATATGTCATTGAGATTAACACTTTTTCGAAACAAAGATAATCAGCTTCAAAGTTTTGCTTGCTCTGAAATATAATATAATATCGACATTGTTCAGTCCAAAAGGCGTTATTAATAATTTGCAACTTTGCAAAAAAGCAATAATTTGAAAAAATAATATTATCAGTTTCGTCGAATATTTTTCACTAATTACCCAGCAAAAGATAGCCGTAACTTAATCATGAAATAATTTTTACACAAACATACTTTTGGGATGCCGAAGATGACATCTTAAATAATCTAACTTGATAAATAACTACATTTCCCCATGAAGTCGCTGACACCCCTTCGGCTCGGCACCCTCGATTTGCAATAAGCACAATGACACTTAATTCAATACTCTATCAGTCATCATAAATCAATAATTTTGGTAATTTTAAATTTAAAGTCGATTTACTAGATGTCCTTAATATTATTTTTTTTGATACATCGCTTGATATTTCAGTAAATATGCCCACACTAAATTTGGACTTACCTGCACTTTAGCAATATAAAACCAAATGCTGCAAACCGCTCTATCAATGGGCCAACAATTTATTGATTGCATACTGACTAATACTAATTGACCAACCAATGAATAGCACCAATTGATTGCATTACGAAATGTCAATTTGTGAATTTAGCTAAAAACCTATCCTGTATGGTAAATCAATGGAAATATGGTCAATGTTTGGCAATTAATAAAAGGATTCAATCCATTCGTGACAAATTAAAAAGTCAGGGTTTATCGTGGCATTTAACATCTTATCGAATGAACAATGTTTGAGTGAATCTGAAATTGTGTTGAAATGCTTGCAAACTTTGACAGATACAGACAATGGCAGTGTAAAGATTGCTACAAATGAATCAGCATTCAGGTTCACTTTTATAGGCTCCGCCCATATAGAGATTATTTTTTGATCTATACCTATTAATATTGAAAAAAACTTTGAAACACAGTTTAAAAAATAATCATCAAATTGGCACCAAGTTGGCAACACACCTACCTGCGGAGGGGGGTCCATGAAATGAAATTGCAGTAGATCTTTAACGCCGAGGCTCTTGAGCAGCAACACCGTATTAGCCAGATTGGTTCGTTGGATCTCAGGAACAGTAGTGATGAGAAGCTCGTCTTTGTATTGCCTCTCGGTGTAGAGCCTGAACGCCTGGCCGGGTCCCGTTCGACCGGCCCTTCCGGATCTCTGGTTAGCGTTCGCCTGACTGATAGGGTATATCTAAAAAAATATATAAATACGGTCAAACAAAGTAAAAAAATACGATTTACCCTTACAACCACAACTAACAGTGTTGCATTATGAATTTAGATCGTAGTGCCAATTATTGCTAATGTTTAGAATGACTGTGGGAATTGATTGTATTGATATTGCAAAAATGGTAAAAAAATTAGTAGAAAATCTACATTGCATCTGAAGTATAAGCGATAATGAGCCAATAATTGGAACTGGTTATTTCATGTCGCGGCCTAGCTATAGATGGCTTTGGTATTGTATAGTGATGTCCCGTCATCACTACAAAGTGTGACGACTTTGTCAGGCAGGCCATGTCTCAAGTATGGAAGACAGCCGACGACCGGAGATAATAGATCAGATGGGAAAGGGAAGATCAGGATATATAGACTCTGTGTAGAAAGAGACACATCCCTGAGGCTAAGGCAGCAGAGGGAATTTCTGGCAGACTGAGGGGAGTGGAGACGTGTCCAGGGTCGGGTAATACCCAACGTGGGTTGTTGAGTCGATGATGATGATACGATACATTCCTCATAATTCAGGAAAAGGTAGAGGGCAGTATAGGGGAAGGTAAGAAGAGAATCTCTTGGATACGTATCCTCCGTAACTGGCTAAATTTCCAAGGTATCGGTGATCTGATACAACTGAATCATTAGCGGTATATGTACTGTAATTTTTTCAACCACTTTCAATAGAGGACGGCACCGAGAGAAGAAAAAGAAATAACTTGAAGGATGTTTTACAATATTTAGATTAAACAAATTTATACAGGTTAGTATTAGATTAAGTTTACACACCTGTAATGCGTCCATACCAATTCTAGGATTGTACACTTTCAGTTTACAAAAACCAGAATCCACCACGAATATTATTCCATCTACCGTAAGTGATGTTTCTGAAAGTAAAAACAACAATTTTATTTATTTATCCATTAAAAACAATGATTATTAGATTCACAGAATATTGGCAACATTAGTGAAAGTTGCATAATATTATAATGAATTGTGAATGAATACCGAGGATTAAACGAGTACAAGTGACATAATATGATTAAAGAATGCGTTAGGAGAAAAGTCCTCGCATCACCTATTGTCATCCTTACCCACAAGTCACTAAAGAAATAAGCTTGGGGGGTGCTTCACCATCACATATTTTCAGAGAGAGGTTTACATTATACGTAAATCACGTGATTATTTTTAACTTATTGGCTGCGGAGCATTTAATTCCTATTTAATTACTACATTTAAATGATATGCGAATTATATCGAATGGCCAAATAATGAGGGCACAACCAGGTGTGCCGTACGCGTTGAAAGGATTAATTTAAAAAGAAAACAGAAGAATCGGTATTTTATGTCGTCCCTACGTGGAAATATATTTAACAAAAGAAAATTATTAAATTTAATCGAGAACAAAATAAATATATGTGTTAGATTCACATTGTTTGGGTCATTGTTTAGACATTTTATAACAAGTATTCGGGCCTAAATCGAGGGACTTTTTACCACTGTTAATAACAGAAAGTCACTTTATTTTTTATGACACTATTACTATTCTTATTTTAATCACACGTGGTTCATAATTTTAGTTATTTTATAGAGAGATCCTGAAGCTATCTAGAAATCAAGATAAGTTAATACCTTGATTCATACCACAAAATCCGGGCGCCGACAGTAATGAACACTGAAGTCGCATGTCTAAAACGGCTCTTACAACTAAACTCGCCTCGTCTGCCCCACAGCCATAAATCAAACCTTCCAAGAATGGTGATCCGGG
Organism: Rhyacophila brunnea; assembly: GCF_057557595.1. Taxonomy (NCBI): domain Eukaryota; kingdom Metazoa; phylum Arthropoda; class Insecta; order Trichoptera; family Rhyacophilidae; genus Rhyacophila; species Rhyacophila brunnea. Next base: position 2,958,691 of record NW_028233361.1, read on the forward strand.
GTTGCGTATGAAGACCGCGCAGATCTACCTAGCGATAGTCGCACGTAAGCTTCGAAACGTGTAGATATTTGGATGGGGCGATCGGCGAGCCGGTATAGGAATGACCAATGCAGATATTTTTTTCAAACTAAACAGTCGCATTCGACCAATCTGCAGAGCTCCATTTGGCAGCATGTGTTTTGTGAATAATGATGACGTCACATCGATGTATTCGACACGTTGCAGGCGAGACGAGTTTTGTTGTGAGAGCTGGCTATGAGTTACTTTCGTTGTGATTATGTACGGAACAGATGGCTTAATTGGTAAAGCATGTTGGCCAGAATCCAATGGATGCAAGTTCAAGTCACACTTCATACCAAAAACTTTCAAAAAATATTTTCTAATATGGATGTTTTTATGAGTTCCAAATTATGTACATATATGCCGTATGCCAGTGGCGAAGGGTGGAGGTAGGCTGTTAAGATCCGCCATAAATAGTGCACATTAAACTTTTTCAGACATACATATTTGTTTTCATTGAAATAAGACTACAATTTACAGATAGTGTAGGTTAGATTTTAAAATTCAATTAAACTCTGAGAAACCAAGCCATAATAGATATTAGTCAAAAAATACATGTCTATCTATAAAATATCTAAAATTATGCAATTGAATCATACATAACTTTGAGTATTTTATAGATAGAATAATATTTTTTATTTATTATAGTTTGGTTTACGCAGGGCTTAATGAATCAAAAAAAAGAACCAAAAATATGTGTAATATGTAGTTTTAATCCAACGAAAACAAATAACTATGAATGAAAAATTGTACACAATTTTGTCGTATTGCCCAAATTAGACCAAATCTATTATGGTTTCGTTTAGGCAGGGTTTAATTGATTTAAAAAAACTAACTAATACCATCTGTAAATTGTAGTCTTAGTTCAATAAAAACAAATACATATGACTAACAAAGTTTGGTGTGCACTATTTATAGCGAATCTTAACAGCCTACCTAGACCCTTCGCCACTGCCGTATGCATATATCGCACCGTCAGTATAAAACAATGATTGTAAGTGCTTCTTTGGAGATATTTGGGTTTAAAATTTTCATTTAGTCAAGAAAAATAGAGTTTCTAGAAAAAGAAACTACAATAAATGGTTTATGTTCACAGGTAGGTACATTATGATGACCACAATGGGCGAACATAGGCATCAGGATTATAATGTCGTGGGTCTTGAGTTCGAATACCGGGTCTAGCTATTCTGAAAATTTCAGAATAACCCTACTTTTCCAGAGGGGCTCAATTAATTTACTAGATATTATATAAATTGATTGATAGTAATCAGATAAATCACATATTAAATAAATATTTTTTGCAATATTATGATTTCACAGAATATGGCATTGTTCTAAAATCTAAACAAAAATTCTGTGTATTGAAGTACAATGCCTTTATTAAATTTGGAGATTTACCTGCAATATTAGTGGCAACGACACATTTCCTGATGCCATCGGGAGACTTTTGAAAGATCTTGGCTTGAAGATCAGATGGAAGTTGAGAATAAATTGGAAGCACCGAGAGTGGAGGAGCATTGTCAATTTCTGCCAGACGTTCTGACAAAACCTGAAAAAGATAATAATATATAAATTAAATGATAATATACAATTAGATAATAATCTACAAGTTAAAAATGACGGATCTACCGAGAGTGTCCGAATTAACAATGTCGGTTCTTACCAACCGACATTGTTGGCTGGGCGTGGGTGAGCAAGATGCGTCAAATCTGACAGTTGTTGCTATGTTCACCAGACAGACGGATGTTTTTATAAACGTTTAGAAAAGTTTCTATAACCCGTATTTTTATTAATTATGGCAAGCAATAGGTCACAAAGGATATTTGATGAAACATCTTTGATTGCTCGTACTGAAAAATAGCATTTTTGCAAATCCGACTTTTTTAATAGGAACCGACGATATTATAATCAAATTATTAATGAAAATAGTTTTTTATTATTATTTAAAAATTATCATGGTTATGGCTATGCCTTCTAAAATTTTCACGTTTTTAATACGAAGCTTAAAATATTATATTGGATACATATTTAAAAATAGAATTTTCACCTATTTATTACTAAGCTTAAAATAATGTCGACATTGCATATTTTGAAAAAAATGTATTAGGCCCTCATAAACCCCTGCAGGTAGATTGTTCATGAAAAAATGTCATTGTCTTCTAGAATTTTCACTATGCTTAAAATAATATTCATATCGCATATTTTGAAAAAAATGTATCAGGCTCGCATATAACCCTGCAGGTAGATTATTTTAAAAAAATGGCAATGTCTTCTAGAATTTTCAACTAGCTTAAAATAATATTCATATTGCATATTTTGAAAAAAATGTATCAGGCTCGCATATAACCCTGCAGGTAGATTATTTTAAAAAAATGGCAATGTCTTCTAGAATTTTCACCTAGCTTAAAATAATATTCATATCGCATATTTTGAAAAAAATGTATCAGGCTCGCATATAGCCCTGCAGGTAGATTATTTTAAAAAAATGGCAATGTCTTCTAGAATTTTCAACTAGCTTAAAATAATATTCATATTGCATATTTTGAAAAAAATGTATCAGGTTCGCATATAACCCTGCAGGTAGATTATTTTAAAAAAATGGCAATGTCTTCTAGAATTTTCAACTAGCTTAAAATAATATTCATATCGCATATTTTGAAAAAAATGTATCAGGCTCGCATATAACCCTGCAGGTAGATTATTTAAAAAAAATGGCAATGTCTTCTAGAATTTTCACCTAGCTTAAAATAATAATCATATCACATATTAAAAAAAAAAAGTATTAGGCTCGCATAAGATCCTGCAGGTAGATTGTATATGAAGAAATGACAATGCCTTCTACAAGTTTCACCTATTATTACTATGCTAAAAATTATATTGATAATCCATATTTAAAAAAAAATGTATTAGGCCCGCATAAGATCCTGCAGGTAGATTGTATATGAAGAAATGACAATGCCTTCTACAAGTTTCACCTATTATTACTATGCTAAAAATTATATTGATATTCCATATTTAAAAAAAAAAAATTATAAGGCTCTCATAATATAAAGCTCATAGATAAGGTAGATTGTTTCTGAAAAAATATAAAATTATCATAATGTTCTATTTTTCAAATATTCACTACATTCTTATCGATGCACTGGAAAAAAATGTATTAGGCACTCATCAACTTATGTAGGTATATTGCTTTATAATCAATTAAAGACAATTCGTTTTTGATTATTGCTTAATAGTTACCATGGCAATTTCTTTTAGAATTTTCGCATTCTTACTAAATTTAAATAATGAATAATGATATTTTCATACTAGGCGAATGTATTAAGTTCTTATAAAAGAGCGTAGGTAGTAGATGATGGTTTATGAAATACAAAAGTAGGTGTCATGATACTATTTACTTTAGTCTACATTCTTATAAAAGTACTGGAAAATGTCTAGGCACTCATACAACCTATGCAGGTGTTTATATTGTTTTTTAAGCTTTTTTTGAAGTTAAACTTCTATTGGCGCGTTTAGGAAAACAGATCAGAGTGTATTTTTCGCGTGTGACCAGCCGCGATGTAACACATAATTTTTATAATTTATATTGCATTCGGGTTGCGTAATACTTTAAAATATTTATCGTTGTGTTAGGCGGAATATGATGATTTTAAACCAGCGGCACTCAAATAAGAGGCCCTTTTCTGACTGTAATTTAACAAGATAATTAAAATAGTAATAGTAAATTATATTAATAAATACGGAATTAGGCAATAAGATAATTATAAACCAGCGGCACTCCATTTCAACTTCCTACCAATAAGAAAAACAAATAATTTGGATAGTTCGATGAACCAAAGGAACACTTTTATTTTGTTATGTTTTCGGCAACAGAAATCCTTACCAACGGGCCCCGATCCTTCACGTGATCCAGTGGAAGGTTCATGTCAGTAATAAGACTCGATGGATGTTTATTCGTCAATACTCAATTTACAATTACATGGTGTATAAATAAAAGGGAAAGAACTCAATAGAGTTCGATCCGCAGTTCAACAACTCGGTGAGCAGAGCTGAATTATGTTTGAACAAGTTGAATGGTCCGAGTTAAATGAATCCGAGGATCATTTACAATAGTATTAATATGAAATAGTAAGTAAGTAATATTAGTGACACTTAGTTCATGTACAAGGGTTTATATGTGTGTAGTAACACAGCTAGATAGGGTGGATAAATTGGGGTTGATCAATAATATAATTTTGAGTAGGTACATTGTAATAGTCGAAATCACACCAATCAAATATTCTTAACAATAGTACATTATTAGTAAGTTAGGGTATCGATGAATCAAACAAAAGACAATTTATTGTCATTGGGGAGATATCATACAGAGGGGAGTTACAGATCCATAACAATTTATTTTGTGAACCTGATTCTAAATCACCACACCAGAGCTAGTCAAAGATATCTAGGTCTAAGTTTGTTTAAAAGTATGCATATTTAATAAAGAATGCTACATTCATAAAACTTATGTATTAATTGAGTACCTAATTTTATAAAATTAATTTATTATGATGTTCATACTGTGTTCTTGATGCTTGATGCTTTTGCTTTTTCGTACCTGTTGGATTTTGATTTGATTTAAAAATAGTTTTATTAAAATATTTCCAATTTACTAAAAATCACAGCTTTTAATAAAGTAGCATGTGTCTTGTCTGTATCTATCTCAATAGCTGTTTGAGACTTTCACGGTTGTTAGTCATCGAAATTGATTTTTGGGTTTTCACCGCATGGACTTCTTCCTTCTTTCCTTGACGTTTCGGACTAGTTGCAGTGCAGAGGCCATTATTAAGAGATATCATAATATCATAATCAAACAAAATAATTATATTATAACATATCGAGGAAAGAAGGAAGAAGTACACTTGGTAAAAACCCAAAAATCAATTACGACAAGGTATCTTTACTCATGTTTCTAACTACACTTTGTTATACATTTATAATTTATTGAAACTACTGACGAAAGCAATGGGAAATTGTATTGGTTTGTCCATTATTTCATGTATTGTTATGTTTCCTACTCCAATTAGATTCATATACATTTAGATATTTATTTTGTATTTATATTAATGTTATGATTTTGTAAACGATTTCGTAAACTTATATTACTATATATTTTGATGTCACAAACAACTGATTCGGGCGAATGTGGTGATGAAAATGTTTTGTAAAGTACATTATGTAAAACTGAGATATTTTTGTATCACAGTTATTATATCGAATATTGCACATATTTTTTGAAATAATATTGAGCGTTCCGGTTCGTAAAATTTTCTATTTCGAGCACTGGATAAAACCTATGATTGGTGAAATTATTAAGAAAATAAAAATAATCATCGTTTAGTGTCACATTATTGCCTACCAGACCAGGATAATAATATGTCTGTCCCTAAACAAAAAATATATATTTTGTTTAAAAGCTATTAATTATGAACTTTGTTTTTCTCACAATGCTGTTGACCTTTTTTCCCATCTTACAGCATATACAATGGTTTCTAAACTTACGTGCACAATCATTGTTCAAAATTCAGCACACCTGTAAAAATTGCTATAAAATTGAATGTAGTTTGGATAGTCCACATCGTCCATAGACCATAGTAAACAATAAATATGGTCACACATAGAGTTGGTTATTTCGCGAGAAAATCTTAATCTCGAGATTCGGGATTTCCCGAAATGATGAAATTTTGAATTCTCGAGATTCGGGATTTCCAGAAAAGAATTCTCGAGAATTCTCGAGATATCGGGAAATTTAAAAAAAAACTGAAGAAATCCTAAAATCAGTGTAAAAACAGACAAATTCCAAAAAATGTTTTTTTTAAATTTATTTAAGACAGACAAGTAGAAGTAGGAAAACAAAAATAATTCAAAACGTTACTCATTAAAATAGAATTTAAAAAAAAAACACATACTGTCAATCGCTGCGCCTGACAATCACGTACGCTTTTGAGACACAAACCTTTGAGTTTTTAGTAGAGAACAAATTTTTGAGAAAAATTGCGCTCATTTTCAGTCGACGTTGGCTTAATTGTGTTAAATGCCCCGATAAGTCTTTGAACGTTTTATGTTTTCTGTCTACTTTTTTCATATAGAAAAATCGTTTTTTCAATTAATATTTGATAATAAAGAAATCCCGAATCTCAAGAAAAGATTCTCGAGATCCGGGATTTCCCGAAATGTTAAAAATTTCAATTCTCGTGATTCGGGATGGAAAATCTCGAAAAATTCCCGTCGGGAAATTCCCGAAACCCAACTCTAGTCACACTTGCTTGTTTGTCAATATATTTATTTGGACATATTGTTTTCCATTTGCGGTGAAATACAACAAAAAACATACATAGTTTGTTTAAACATGTGTTTGTTTATGGACATATATATTATTTGGGTGTGAATTATGCAATATTCACCTGCTACATTCGTATGCTTCAGTGGATGTTTTATGTAGACGATAACATAACGTAAGCTGTTTATTCTAATAGCTACGGTAACCATTCATCCAATATTTTGGAAGTCAGTCCTTATTTTCGTTGACATTTTGAAAAATGGAAAATACACAAATATTACTGCGCATAGATTGGCAAATAGAAAAAATGTCTTGATTCTGATAGGAAGAGAATCTTTTCAATTGGCTGCTCAGAACATACATTTTTGGGGCGCCGTGAAAAGAAACTATAATATGCAGAGGTCGTCGTGAAACGTAGAAGTTTGAAAACCTCTGTAATTACTAGGTCCAAAATCAAAATAAAAATGTTTGATTGTATATTAAAAATACTGTCAGACAATAAAAGCTTATCGGATGTTATGATTGACAATTCCGTAATCTGAAATCAATGTTTACGAGTTTGTTATGAAAATGGAACGATTCAACTATGTATATTTAAAATACTCAACATTATTATTTTGATAACAGTCTAGTACCTATGTTGTAAATTGAAATTATTGGACACTAATAAACGAATACGGAATAGCTATAACGACTACAAAATATTAGTACCGAACATTACGGACATCTTACGGTTGAGCCTAGAGGTTGTGATCAAGAAATCTCGTCTCGAGAATTCTCGAGCAATAATCAGAGAAACTGAATGTCGAATCTCGAGAAATAAATTACTTACCGTAATTAATTTTCGAGAAATCATCAATGAGAATCTCGAGAATTCTAAAAATTGTTAGGAAAAATACCAAATGGAACAGAGTATTGTAAATTCGCCGGTGAATATTTTTAGAAAAAGAAAAAGAAAAGTTTAAGAAAAGCCTAAAAAGTCTCGAATTTGATCTCAAATGGATTCAGCAGGCAGAAAATTTGGTCCGGATGATTTAAAAAAAGATAATAAGTAGGTATTTCTCGAGGATTCTCGAGAAAAAATCCTTAATTTGAGTATTCCCGAAAAGATCACCTAGATCACAAGATATAGTTGAGCTCAACTTCAGCTTGAAATATCATAGTTAGACAAGCATATAAACGAAGACTTGTCTTAAAAAAACGAATGGTCAAAATGAAATAATAATTGTGTACCTAGTCGCAGTGGCACACTCAGGATTTAATATTGGGGGGGGGGGGGGGGCAAGGAGGAAAATAAAATTAGTCCCATAGGCTCTTTTCCTTCTTCATATAATTATTTTTACATATTTTCACAATACACGGCGGTATATTTTTACAGTTTCTCCTAGTTTTTATTAAATTGGAGGCATAGTGGCGGGAACCGTTGAGCATGTCATCAGCGACTGGCGGATTGGAAGTGACAAACAGCGACCATGCTGGACATGTGCGCCTAGTATGCTAAAACATTACTCAAATAATATCGGCAGTGCTACCCGCTTGGTCTAGAGAGCTACAATATTTATGTCGAATTCCACTGAAAAAAAATGTTCTGTTGATTTACACCACCACCGACTGTAGTGGGTGTAGTCGTTCTTTTCGCCGATTTTTGGTTTTTTTTATTGAGGTTCCAAAATATTAATTGGAAATGGACAAAAAAAAGTATTATTGCATTTAACTTACACACAAACCTACTCAACGCAACACAGCCTAATATCTCGTTTATCGGTCTTTTGTCTATTGCACTCGGTGTACCTACACATCCTGAAACGGGCCCTCAGGCTAGGATATTTGGCGGGCCCCCTACCTACTGCTAAGATTAAAGGCAGTGTGAAACATTACATTAACGTTTTTCAAATTGTGTCTTAGTTCAAATTAAGGGTATCTACTTATACAGTGAATTATTGGCGATTTTTAATACATCTACTTTAATAATGGAGCTGTCGAGTATCGACACATAATAATTAGAAAATATATTGAACAATTATATAATTTAAAATGTTCATGGCATGAAGTATAAACTTTTTTTTTACTATTAAAGCTAATTTATGATGTGTGTTTATCTCACTTATCTGGTCAACCTGACACGCCGGCCCCCCCACAGCCCGGGCCTCCAGACCTCCCCCATGACCTACACCACTCCGGAATTCGGGTGGACACCGAGAATTTTTAGACAGTTCCATTAGGCATTGTGTTTCTAAAAAAACCCGACATTGGTGTTTCGAAATTTTTGTGTTAGAAATTAAAATCTAAGATGTTTTTCTAAAAACGGTGCTGGAGAATAATTACAATTTTTTTTTGCCGTGTTTTTATTTGTCTAAGCCCAAGATATAGAGTATTGCCATTCAATTTCAATGTTTAACATCATTCTGATAATTTTCATGTTTGGGGGGTGCCACGGCCCCTTGCCCCCCCCCCCGGGTGCGCCACTTTATACTATTTTAAGAAGATAACAATTTATAAGTTAAATATACATATTAAATAATAGGTACAGATTTTAAGGATAAAGTTATAACTGAGAAACGAAAAATAATTTTGAAACGTTCAATATTTCGGTACCAGTCACCGTCACCGAAAAACATTATTTACGAAAATAACTTCTAAATTATAACCATTATATATTATAATAAGAATAAATCATGAAGTTATCAGACTTAAGGAAACGTACAGGTATAATGGTAACATTACACGTGTATCATTGTCGCTATAAATGTTTAGAAACATAACCATAATGAATAATTCTATATACGGTTTTTTACAAATGATATCTTCATACTTTCATTTCAATAATTTGTTTTTTCTTAGTCAGTCTTTTGAAACTTGTAGATCGCCAAATCATTGTTGTATGTTCACACGTGGTAAGTAAAGTTTTCAATCCCAATGTTCCGAAAAAATATGAATTTTTATGCATCTTCTGGATAACAACTATATCCTCGTATAAAACTTACCAGGCACCAATAGCGGGGGCTGCAAGATTAATCAATACCCCATCTAGGTATTTATAGACGTAGAGATTGTTAGTGATGTTCTGTGCAGGTATTGTATTGTCATGTTTTATTTTAACTACAAGACTAATTTTTGATTTAATTTTTGTTTTTACAATTATATGTGGTTCTTGGCCGCCTCCAGTCTGCCTACCCGAACCGTACGTTCAATTTTAAAGAGCCAGTGTGGGTGGATCTCTATGAACGCAGTCAAGTCAAGGTTTGGATCTGCTAACTTTTACTCTTGCCTCCAGATTCTTATATGACTTCAAAATTTCGTATTTGGATATTATATCTCTCGAATATAATATATTCATATCAAGGATCTTCTCGTTATTTTGACTGAGCGCCAAGCATTCTGATCAATAAGCCAGGATGAGTCTGATGAGTGTCTTGTATACCATACTCGACATTTGGTCTTTCTTCTGAGGTGCTTTGGGAGACCATAGTAACGTGTATTGGTTAACATTACGCTCATTCAAGAAAACTTGTTATTTTAAAATTTCAGATGTTGAGACTATCTTGAATTAATAATTTTTACGTGGATAATACAAAGATGCTAAAGAGATGGCGTATACAATGAAGGAAAAGGACCACACGCCTGCTAAATTTTATATAAACTTTGAATGGTTTTTAAGGCATTCGTTCTTTGTTGTGTAGAAAAATGGCATTACGACAAACTGGAACTTGCTTCAGCGACTTTTATATGGATACCACAGAGGATTACATCTGGCGGAAGAAGGGTTTCTTCAACATATTTATGATAATATGATTTAAAATTTTAAATAAATGAAGATCAATAATTAATAAAAGTTTGTTTTCGTGTTTTATGTTACGTGTTTATGTACATATCGAATGTTTAAAAGTCAATAAAAAATAAATTGTTATCTTTTATCTGATTTCAATTTGAAGACACGTGTTTGACAAGTGATTGATGGATCGATCGATCGAGTGATAATATATAATTTAAAAGAAACAAAATACCTTGCGAAGTGCATCGAAGGTTATTCATTCAAAAGTGAAAACAAAGTTAAAAACGACCGTTAAAATACCTGGGAGAAAATTGCAACTAGGTATAACTCAACTGCAATGACAGTTAACTTTCGTTACGTGTTGTAGTTGTACAATGTATATCGGTCAGCGTTTCCCAAACCTTGTCAAGCTTTTCTAAAACGTGAATTCATTTTAACGAAGATCATGAATATAATATGAGTGGGTTTCGAACTCACGTATTTCATCGTTGGTTTCATCGTACTGTTATGTTTCTCAGGGAAAAAGTGTGGTTGTCAGGAACCTGATGTGGTGTGATGGTGTTATCCTTGCTTGGTCTCCTTACCAAAGACTGAAATTATGTGCAACCTCTGAGTAATATTCACAGCTGTTTGAACACCGTCGCCTTTTTCCGTCGGTATTTGCCAGGTGATTTACCTTCAAGGATGTATTAAGATTAGATGGCGAGAAGATGATCGCAAACAACAGTTTAATTATTAAAGTTTATTTAACGGAAATGTAATTACAAATACAGGGGGCAAGATATACGCATTACAAAGAATAAAAAATAATAGACGAAGGGCGCGAGGTGCGTGTCCCTTTTTATACATTTTTGGTGATAACATTTTAATTAGTTTATTGACGTCTTGTGTGTGATATCTGGCGTGGGTCCATAGTGAAATGACCGTCTGATGCCCCATACTTGTGTTTATCAAGTTATAACAATTATGTAGGTATTGCATCATATTACACGGCTATTGTTTATTAACCCTTATTAAATTGCAAAGTTTGGTAGATATAACATACTCTGAAACTCGGGAGGATGTATAACAGTGCGAGTGAGTGCTGTTATCAATTTAATTAATGATCCATCTATGGTTCATGCCTATTATTCATGGCATTTCAAATTAAGACAAGGAACGTCCGTAACTTTGTAATTTATTTAAATATATTGTGATCTCACCGAGTTCGAACTCAGGGTAGAGGTGAGTTGGAAATACAGTCACCAGTTTGTGTACTCAAGTATCGGATGAAACTACCCATACTCAGTACGTGTGGCCCAATAAACTTGTTCCAAAAAACTTGTGATCATATTGATCATATCATCGCGAGTCGCTGGCTAGTTGGTCGACTTTCAATACTATCGACATTAAATGCGGGCGAGCGAGGTAGCACTTGAATACAATTATATTTTAATTTATTAGTCTATGCATGCGAATGACATCATCTTATGTATGAACAAATAGGTCAAAAATTTTCTATAGCAGCATATTATTCCCTCAGAAATATGGTGAGGTGACTGAGTTTACAATAAAAAAATCATTCTTATTCATTTTATGGTAACAAGAATATTATATAACTTAACATAAAAACAACTCATAAATTTAAAAAGTGTTTAAAATTTTATAATAAATGGGACATTTCGAAAACCTCAGCTCAGTGTATTTTTAGCGATTCTATTGAAGCCGATATTTCAAATACTAATATGGAGTTCGTTTTAGTTTCAGTTGAGTATGAAACTTTTGTCGCATACGCACGTCAAACGCTCTATATAGTATAAAAAATACTAGTAAGTATTTTGGAACAAGTTTATATACTAAGTATTTTTTTATACTGGTAGTAAGTATACTTAAGTCTTCAAAATCGACCAGTTTTTCCATCTCTAACTCAGGGCCCCGACACTTTCCCGACAAATTTCGGTCCCGTACTCCTTTACTTGTGGCAAGTTTTCGTTATCGCAGCTAAACATGTTTTACATCAACAATATAAAATTACCTGTGAAATCAGATTCCATTTTACCAGAGATTGAGAAACGCTGTTTAATATTATGGAACCAGTTATAGTAAAGCATTTCAATAAGTAGATAATACGCTGGTTGTTATAATAGTTGGTCAATAAACGTTGCAAATATGCAATTAGAAGAATAAAACTATCAAGTGAATTATATGTTTATAAAGGTAGGTATTGTTTGCGAAAAATAAAGGTTAATTTACAACGGACACGAGTAGACACGATGACAGACTACCTTGAATGAAATTTCACACACCAATAATAAAGAGAGTTAATGTAATAGATAGGTACGATACAAGGTATTACATGCACACTTGTATTTTTTATAATAACATCGAAAATGATAAGCTTAAAAGGGCGGGGGTCTAGGATCATAAGGGCGAAACTACAAAAACACTGTACTGAGATAAATGGGAAAATAGGGTAAAATAGTTTTTATTGTTAAAAAAAACAATTTCACAGTAAAAATACAGAAAAAAAAAATTAAAGCTGTTGTAACATATTCATAAGAGTAATATAGAGCATCAATATCGTCATTTTAGACATTAGTTAGATTGGAAAAAAATAAAATATAATTAATGGGAGACATTCGCCCTTTTGTCTCTTAAAATATTTTCAAATAAGGTATACAATACAATATAGATAATACAAAACATAGGCGAAATATCTTTCATCAAATTCTATTCCTAAATCTAAGTATATACAAAATTTTGTTATGCATCTCCTTCATCCATGTTTTCCTAATTATTTTCAAGATTTGACAACTTTAAAGAATCGTAAAAATAATGATATTGTTCGTGAATAATGCCCATTGATATCTTTTTCGTAGTGAGGGAAAGTGCTGCGTTATATTTAGGCTGGAGTCGAAAAGATGAATGGTTAATTATTCTGGTTTCTCTTCGTATGACTTGGACCATTTTGAATGGCTCGTCAAATCCATATTTTCTCCATTCGTATCAATCCGTATCAATCCGTATGAATCGTATAACACTTTCTCCATCCGCATCAATCTTCTTATTTTTATTCTTTTTTATTTTTATTTTATTCTATATTTCTTATATGCATTTTTGTAATTCAGAAAAATCAAGAAAATCTTGTTGATCCATCTCAGTTACATTGTATTTTTTGTGTGCCATCTGAACAGCAGAGTACCATGCGGATGGATGGTATTTATATCCAAATGCTTTAGTTTTCGATTCTCGCATGAACGGAATCTTATTTCATTTGCGAGTAACCGGATTCAAAGAACATTTGATTAACTAACGGATTTTTTGGGAACGACTATGTTTTATAATGAACATCTTGTGGCACCATCCGGTCTTTGTTTTTCAATATCGCCTAAAGACCAATATGAATTCAACATTGTCTGCCGTACTGTTTCGGTAAAATTCTTATTGCACTTTCTGGGACATTTAGAACAGTCTTTGGGCTTTAAATAACTTCCTTCAATTTGCTTACCTGTAACTGAAACATATAACGTTCCGTTTTGTCTATTAGTTATATGTTTATTTCTTTTCCATTCGTAGGGCTTAGCAATACGTGTTCGTTTACTATTTAACTCATCAAAAACACAATCTTATTTCTGAATTGAACATTATCGGACATCACCGACATTATTTCTTATTGTAATTTCTTCTGGGCATCCATTAAATTTTTCAAAAAACCGATTGAGCTATTCAAACACGTAGTAATTCCTGAGATGCTGTAAATGAGTTTGTTCTACAGGAAATCGATGAATTAACTCACTTTTATCTGTTTTCATAATATAATATTATGAAGAACCATGGTTAAATTCAGCATATAATGGTGGTTCATTCGTAGGTTCTAATATATTTTCTACTGACAATAATAATTGTTCCAAATGTCCTGGTAATGGCTCAAATACAATCTCTTTAAAAAATCCTGTTTCACTATTCAACCACGAAGTAAATTCTGGGATGATGTGCACGTCTAAGAAAAGAAATAGTATTTTTAATACAAAAGACAGATATTTTGAATCCGGTTTTCTAAAAAAAATATAAAATATAAATTACATAATACATACGAGGGTGGGTCAATAAGTCCTTAGAAAAGCCGACAGGTGGCGCGACTAGTACTGTAAGCGGTTTGTTTTCATGCAGCGGCACTACCGATTCAGTATGCTGCGAAGTTTCAATCAGATTGGTCGGATTGTTGTGTGTTTCTCGTACATTTAAAAAAAAAATTTGCTTGTTTACAAAAAATGGAGAAAATTGAGTTTAGAGCTGTTATTAAACATTTTAATATAAAAGGGTTAACAGCAAAGGAAATAAAAAATGACTTGGATTTAGTTCACGGCATATCTGCTCCTTCACTTGCAACTATTTATAACTGGTTAAATGAATTTAAACGTGGTCGTACATCAACAAAGGATGAACCACGCTCAGGACGTCCTGTAGAGGTGACTACACCAGAAATGATCAATAAAATCCACGATATGGTGTTAAGTGACCGAAGATTAAAGTTGAGTGAGATAATTGAGGTTACAGGGATCTCAAAAGGTAGCGTCATTTCTATTTTACATGACAAATTGGGCATGAAAAATATTTCTGCAAGATGGGTGCCGCGTTTGCTCACAGTCGACAATAAACGCAGTAGGGTGGTGGCCTCTAAAGCCCTGTTGTCGCTCATGCAACGCAATCCGGATGAATTTTTTCGTCGCTTTGTGACTGTAGATGAAACATGGATACACCACTATACTCCCGAGACGAACGAACAGTCAAAGCAGTGGATTGCGAAGGCAAACCATGTCCAAAGAAGGCGAAAACCGTAAAATCAGCTGGTAAGGTTATGGCTACTGTATTTTGGGATGCACGTGAAATTATTTTCGTTGACTATTTGGAAAAAGGAAAAACAATAACAGGGGATTATTATGCATCTTTATTGGACCAGCTAAAAAACAAAATTGAAGAAAAACGGCCTCATTTAAACAGGAAAAAAATCCTCTTTCATCAGGACAATGCCCGTGTTCACACATGTTTACGATCAATGGCTAAAATTGAAGAATTGAAGTTCGAATTGGTCGACCACCCACCGTATTCGCCAGATTTAGCCCCCAGTGACTTTTTCCTTTTCCCAAACTTAAAAAAATGGCTAAGTGGACAACGTTTTTTTTCAAATGAAGAAGTCATCGATCGGACAAATGCTTATTTTGAGGACCTTCCGAAAACTTATTTTTCTGACGGTTTAAAAAAAATTGAGAAACGTCTAACCAAGTGTATTGAGCTCCAAGGAAATTATGTTGAGAAATAAAAAAAAAATACAAAAATAAAACCTGTTTTAATGCTTTTTTCTAAGGAATTATTGACCCACCCTCGTAATAGAGTTCAATTCTGTCTTTTATGATGAGTGAATATTCTGCATTATTTTCTATTAGTCATTCATTTCACTGGCCATCCTGGTAACGTATCAGGGAGAAACTCTCGAAAATATTATCTTGAGCTCTGCAACCACGAAGTAACTCCTAAGATGATAATATGCATGTCTGAGAAAAAAAAATCGTATTTTTAATACAATCAGCTAGTGGATAAAGCCATATCTGAACAAATGAACAATTCATTATAATGTTTCATCAAGGTTAACTGTTTATCAGAGTTATTCTCCTTGAAATTATAATCATTAGTCGGTGTATTATCTGGTACATGATTTGAGTTCAAAACATTCAGTTCTTCGTCTTCCAATTCTGTATTTCGATCTGCAAAAACATGATTTATAATGATGCTGTAAGTATATAAATATTTAATCAGATTTCATTTAAAAACAATTTGACCGGTTAGGAGTCGAAATAACATAACTTATATATACATAAGTAATTACTTACTTCGCATGCTTGTACGTTGGTTCTGTTAAAAGATATCCACAATCATTACATCTCCAAAACATTGTTGATATGCAAATATGAACCGATAACAAGTGTTTACTTAAGTCAAATTGACAACATATTACGCCAAACTAAAAATTACGAAACTTCCATAAACTAAACTTTATGTCAGTGACATAAAGGCGAAACGCCGCTTACGTCGAAGTGTCCTTGATTAATCGGCATTAATGTCAGAGTCACACAGGTGTAAGAGGACATTCACCCATATGACATTAAAATTCCATGTGGATTTGTAGATACGCCAAGTAATATCTGGCAAACCGCTATACGTACGAGTTTCATCTTTGATCATATGATAGAACTGCGTTCTAGCAAGACAATGCAATATTTAACTCAAAACAGCCATTTTTGTAGTTTCGCCCTTATGATCCTAGAACCCCGGTAACTAGGAAGGCAATTTCAAATAGGAATTTTATTGGTTGCTTCAATTTCTTTGTAGTAAGTACATACCCTATCAAAAAATATAACTCTAGCTGACATACGTGTGGGACACTTGCTTTTCCCTCCACCACCCACCACGTCTCCACACCCGTTATGCAGGCGTATACCGTGGCGTAACGAAAGTTAGGCGCTCTTCAAATTTGTGCCGGTGTGTTCCAGGAGCTACTTCCCAAGACTTGGTTGGCGTGCCTACTTCGATATACTAAATAAATTACGGTCAATTCTCGACGAGAAAAGACCTTCTCGCTCGCCGTAAAATGCCGTAATCTTTTTAAAAGCTGAGAAATTTTCCCTCGTATATACCAAGTCGCAATGGCCGACCGGACCAACTGAGGGTCGGACCGACTTGAGAAGCTCTTCCCTTTCCACCGACATATGGGGACACTCCCAGATGATGTAATCGGCATCCTGCAATTCACCACATGAGCAAGTCGGAGATTCTATTAGGCTAAGCTGACAGAGCCTGGAGGCAAAACCACTGTGTCCGGTTAAAAACTGAGAAGTCCAATGGTCTGGAGTCAATCTTGTTATCTCCATGCGCCACTTAATATTAGGAAAAAACAAATGCGTTTGTCTGCCCATGGAAGAGGTGGTCCATCGCCCGTGTGGAACACTAAAGATATTACTTTAAAGAGCCCATAAATAATTTATGCTGGTCCTAGATATCGCTAGCATCCTTGATATTGTAATATGTATACGAAACGTTACATACGAAATAAAGAGTTACCGGTAGAACAAAGCTATTTTACATCTACGATATTCTCAATTAATAATAATTTTTTTTTGCTTTGATATGAAAATCGTTACATAGAAAGGTCATATTTAAGTGTGCACTTACATATATGTACAATTATTTATACCTGTCCTGTGCTTACAGTGACATGCTTAAAATAAGACCCTAAGGACCAGAGCGACCTGCGAGTGGCTGTGGGATGTGTGCGTGGCGCGATAGGCGTAAGAAGCACTTGATTTGCGCACAGCGTAGTGCGCAAAGCAAGTGTCTTTTAGGACGTCTGCATTGTGGGCGCATTGCACGGCTTGCTGCAGTGTGCTCCGCCACTAAAGTAGCCTTAAAGTGAATTCAAATCTAAGTTATATGGATTGTAATAAATTTATTCCCTTCCACGGATGATAGCCGAATGCGCAGTGTATAAGTACCTATATCTACATTTTTTTAAAATACTTACCTTAAAAAAACAGGCAGGTATCGTATTAACACAGTTCTTTTAATGTTACATACTTGCTAAGTAAAAGGAGAAATATGTGTCCTATTCCTGATAAGTTAATTGAATTTCCCTATTTGGGCAATTCAACAAAAGTGAAAAAGCTGGCAACTTAAACTGGTGTTACAGACAACAGTGATTAATCTCGAGACAGTTGCAAACGATAACTCAATATGCCAGTGCATTGCATTTAATATTATCGACCAGTGATTCTCAACTCTGCGCCCGCGGACTCATTTACCAACAGTTTAAAACACGAATACATCAGAAAGATAAATTGCCTCAACCAAATGAAAAGCTCTGTGAAATCAATTAAGAAAAAAATAGTATTGATTTTCGTGTACGTTTTTAAGTATGAAGAAAGTACCGTGTCCAAATGGTTTAAGTATATCATATATCATGTTTTATTATATTACATATTTCCGACAACTTCTAGAACGATGTGAAAGTAGTTTCTAATCTATATTATTGACAATGTGGATCTACTGATTCAATACTATGATAGTCGGTACTTATTTGAGCAAAAAGCTAAGATGAGATATTGGACTTCAAAATACTATAATGTTAAAATCATTTGCAAAAACAGAAGAAAGCTTTAGGAAACTGGTGGACCACAAAAACCATTAAAAGTAGAGAATTTATGTCTGGTTCTACTTATTTATGCGAATCGTTCTTTTCAATATTGAACATAATTAAATCGATAAACAGATCGATTCTCACTGATCAATCGCAATGAATATTTACGAATAGGCATATCAAAATTATCAACGTACATGCTAATAATGAAACAATTATCGAAGAAATGGACCTGTAATATTCACACTAATACAATTATTAATATACTTCTATTCGTTCTAAGAATATGATGTGATGACTATATATTTTTAAATAATAAAGTAATTACACAATTACAATTTATTATCAAATTAATTTTCATTATTATAATTCTTATTTATTCATATTATATTCATATTATTATAATTCTTAATTAATACAGGGTTAATGACAAGAAATTATTAAAAAAAACACCAACAATACGTCAAATAATTCGTGGTCGGATTTACACTTGGGCCCCAAAAAAAAAAATTATTAGATTGACATTTTATAAAAAGTGTTATAGCTTTATAGCGCCTGTTCACGTGCATGGATTTTATTGCAGCAATAGTATGCATTTTAAACTATCGCGATAATAACTGTTTACATGTAAAAGTGCTGACTGTCTCGCCAATCCCATTCTTCAAGAATAAGCAAGACGCGATGTTGTCATTTTATAGTACTATTTGACCGTGCCCGGAAACTTGTACGTATGCAGTTCGCCGTATCACACTTCACCGTGAAATGTTGTATCGGAAATAATTAATAATATATATGTATAGTATTCTTTGTCATTGGAAAAAAATGTGGCCGCTACTCATAAAATTATGTGTTTCAGATCACAAACCAGTTGGGAGCCCCTGTTATAGACGTTCGCATTTTAGATAGGTACAAACACGGTTCATTGCTCTACGAGCTGTCATATAAGTATGAACATACAGACAACAATATTTAATCGATCACCAGTGACCTTTAGGACTTAAAATAATATTATTATCAGACCCGTAAATTAATAATTTAATAATGCACCTGATAATGCTAAAAAGCGCAGTCTAACTTTATCTCTTTATCTATGTGTCATTATTATTTTATGGGGTAATATTGGTCGATGGATATCTCTGGTACAATTTGCGTCCCTGATATGATCCAGCGCAGAGAATTTCGGGGATGGCTGGAAATCTTATTACCTCATCATAATATATATAGGTTATACCTACAACGTAACAAGGAATACTGTGGAAAATCACGAAAATTACGTTAAAATCGCATGTACCTAGTCACTATAGTGAAATTATAGACGTTTTCCACATAATGCTAAAACTCACCTCAGTCCGAGGCAAATGGAAACTTTAGTTAAACGCGAAAACCGCCGGGGTTAGAATCACCCTTTCGCATAAAAAAAACATCGAATAAATGACCACAATAAAATATGAATCTTATATGTATTTTTTCCGTTTAGTTATCAAATTATTTAAGCATAACGTTATTTAAGCACCATGTCAAACAAAATATCAAAAGTTTGCGTCAAAATATTAAAGAAATAAAAGCGGTAATCGTATTTTTTAGACCTACTATAATATCTTAATTTAATCGCACTGTTTATAAAGGCAGATACCTATTTTGTTTTTTGATATTACATAAATTATTACACAGGCAAGGACTATTTACAAAGACTTACAATTGTGTGACAAAATGTGAAAAAAAGTAATATGGAAAAAAGATAGGTTAAAAGAAATGATTTGAGGTTTGTGTATGTATGCTAATTCTGCTTATTTTGATATGAAATACTTAAAAATATCTTATAAACTAACTCCTGTCGGACTGATTTCAAAACTTTGTTTTTGCTCTCCTGTAAAATTGTGTAAACACCAGTTATTATCGTTTGCTATCACAGTGCCGAATTATTAGAATAATTAGCGAGACGTCTGTCATATTAATGAGAAGCATAATATTAAATCCACATCACACTCATAAAATTTTAATTATAATAACAAAATGACAAAAATATGGCTTAAAAAATCTGTGCTCAACTCGAAAAAAAATCAATGAATTTGTTCCAGCACGACAATAATACTAGAAAACCACAATAAGTTTAAACTGGTAGATATAAAACCAAGATTTAAGAAAAACTGTATGTACTTAACAATATCGTGATTTTTTACAGTCGTTTGAGACAAGTGTAAACCCATAATAAACGAGCAGAAAAAAAGAAAATGGAGGTACGAAACCTTGAGGTCACGACGATGACTATGTGGATAGGTATCTGTACGACATAACCAAACGATTAACGATACCTGAAAAATCTAAATAAGTAAAGGGCAGAATAAATTTGGCCTTGGCAGTTTCACTGAACTCGAAACGAAGTTTAAATTATAATAAATAATATTATTATCATGTCTCGTGGAAGCCGTAAATAAAAATGGCGATGGTTTTTTATTATTTATTTGGGCATATTAAAATATCAGACCCCGAGTCTCTTAAATATTGAGAAGGGAAATAAATTTATCAATTCGAATATTATACTATGAGTAGGTATACAGTTCATATTTTTACAGAAGTAGTAGATAATATATTATAAAATATTTTCTCATCTGAAATTGTGAATGTTGAACACCTGGTTGTATAATTTTATTATTTAAAATATATTGACCAAATTTGGGAACCAAGTCGGAACTGAACTCTTCAAACATTTGTGTTCAACAGTTCCACATGCTTTTGAACACCAATACGCCAAACACGCAAAAATTATTACAACTTTTTTATTAATAATATATTAATGGATGAAGTAACACCTAGTTATATTACAGCATCTAATATTAATTCTTGACTCATTCATTAAATATATCGGAGATTCATCAGATGATAACGGAGTCATCCATTGCGTGATTCAAAATGACATTTACGATAATAATCAGGGGTCAATATGACCGGAGCGTACCAGAACGCAGCTCCGGTTCGTGAAATAATCGACGATAGGTACCTCCGTTTCGGAAAATTTTATAAAAAATCATTGAATTTATATATTTTTCAGAAATTAATACAAAACGCATGTTATGTATATAACAGAAAAATATTTTCAGAAAATTATCGAGAGCTCCGGTTCGTAAATTTTTCCATTTCGAAAACTGACAATAATAAATATGCGTTTTAAAGATTATCGATTGCACATCATATTTTAGAAGATAAGATAAAGATAACTTGTTATTCCGATCGAAAATACAATTATGATTATAGTAACATTGATAACATCATAAGAATGTATTTAAAAATTGAACAAATTAATAATAACATACATATATCATAGATAATAGCGTATTAAGTAATTCGTGGAAAAATAATATTATGTTCTTTTGCACAAGCTGGTGACTTCGTCCACGTGAAATACACATATTATTTTTTTTAAATATCAATGATATGCACAGCGGTTGGATCTGGGCACGCACCTCTCTTCCAATCCGTTCCATTTCTACGAATGTCCTGTCAGTACCTACACGTGCGTTATATAGTACATATCACACTCGATTGAGACTTTGCGATTGGCAACTGTTGGTTTCTCTACCCGCACCCCACACCACTTTATCGGGGCTATCTGACCGCTTTATCAAGTCGTAATGAATCTTTGCCGCTGGAGAAGTTTTATGTTTAACATCAGAATCTTTTGAGACGAGGAGATGAGTTTATAAGCTGTACGAGAACGATGCAGATTTATCGATCAGTGTTGCCAATGTCGTTGACGAAAAAATGCCAGACGAGGTATGAAAACAAACTATTTGGTAGGATAAAACGCTAGATTTTGTGAAAATAAAATTGCAAGTAAATTTACTTATTCTACCAAGAACGAAGTCAATACCTTTGCTTTCGCGTATCGAAAAAACAGAAAAATATTTAAAAATTGACAAGAAACACCCATTTCGTGTCAACGTTCGTTTCGTTTTTCGTTTCACGTTTGTCGTTCGTTTCATGTTTGAAGACAAGAGCTTCTTTTTTAAAGGACAGACATAGAGAATTAAAGAAAATACCCTTTAGATGGATAATTGTTAAATTATTATTTTATATACGCGGAGATTCAACAAAAACATTTACTCACTAAAATCGGTACCGATCTACCCGCATTAAGTATTAAATGAAACTACATAAACTAAATATTTAGCGTTTTTTCAAAATATTTAAAGCTGTCGGAGGCATAAAAAAACGCTAGTAACAACGCCATAAGCCACATGCGTTTTTTGCAAGCTAGATACCAATCGAAAAATGCGTAGTTTTTGGGTTATACCTAACGAAATAAACTGCAAGTAAAAAATATTATTTTGTGCTTAGGTAAGTATCAAAACGCTAACCAAAAGGCAATTAATATTTAGAAATCATCAAGAGAGACACTTCAATTGTATTATGATAGCAAAAAAGTATATCAACGAAAACCTCAAATGAAAATACACCTTATACCTACGTCCTACGTTTATTGTTTTATAGCGTAAACGTGCAGATGTCTACTTTTTAAGTTGTTTACTTGAATTAACTATGAAAGAAATATAAAATATCTCATACATTGAGGAAGTTTGGACGGATATATTCTTCTGTAGTTCCTACTTTTATTACTATGAGAGAGAAATAATTACTGTGCTGTGATGAAAATGATAAGATATTGTCGACGCATAGTAATGTGTTACTTAGTTGAGAAAATAAGTCTACTCTGCTATAAATCTCAAAGATATGAACGCCTGGAGAACATGTCACTTTAATTGTTAGAAAAATAAAATAGAAATAATTACAAGATAAAAAGAACTTTTTATATACTACGTTTTAAAATTATTCTGTTGAATCATATAAATTTGATAATTCTATGTATTAATAAATAATTTTTTTAAATTTTTTTGATGAATAATTATCCCATCAACTTAAAAGAAAATGATCAAATGCGTAATAAAGAGAGCAATTATAAGAAAGTGGAAAGAAAGGATAAATGCCAATATTGACCCAACCAAACAGTGTGCCGTGCTGCGTAAAGGGTTGGGAAGCACTGTTCTATAGTGTTTCGGAATTACAGATTTTTTGAACGTTGGCCCTTGGTGGGATCAAAATTTTGGGAAATCAGAGCACAGTTTTGCGTCATACGCCAATTGTGTTATTGTTTAGAAATAGATACCGATAAACAGGAAATCTATGATTTAACGCAGACCTGTGAATATATTTCTTGGAAATTAAGATTTATTAGAATGGGTAGGTACCTACTACATAAACATATTGGCAAGGGAAATAATATCACGTGGGCGACTATTGGCCACATTACAAATTTATTGGCAGATATCTATTCTAATGCTAATACATATACGGTGGTAGAAAATCAGTGTATTAGTGGAATAAGAAAACTATTAGCTTATATAAGAAAAAATAAGGCATTTGAAATAAAGCTTCAACTAAGTGATTTTTCATATCCTTCGCCTCATTAATAAGGGTAGTGATCAGTGAATTTATATTTACATGTGTGAAGAAAATCCACATCCTAGCTGTATACCCTGGCCGCTTAACTAAATCTAATGCGTCGATTACATTGAGCTACTTTACGAGCTGCTTGTTGGCGAATTTACAATCTGCCTGTAAAGTCACCCAGTGTCATTATCAAACAAGCTAACAAGCACTTATGTCAACCACTAGTCAAGCACTAATGGCTAACAAGCAGATTGTAAAAAATCTACCTAGAAAAGTTGAAAGTCGGTCAACTTTACACGCTACATGCCGGCGTATGGGCCTACTGCGTCTGCGCAGTAAAGCGTAGTAGCGACCTCCCGGTAAAAAACGAACTACGTTGTGTCAAAATAGTCGCTAGCTTGTTGGCTTCTCAGCGAATGGAAAGTTTTGTTTGTCATCATCACAATCGCAGTAGCTAATTCGCTCGCTTTTAAATTCGCCAACAGCTCGTAAAGTAGCTCAATGTAATTGACGCATTAGTGACAAAAAGATACTCAATGCCGAGCCAGGGCGGCAGTCAGCTAACCCGACCCCGGGGAGAACCAACGGTTTCGGTTGGATGAGTGATTCCAGGTTATCCGGAGCCTTGAGGTATAAACTAAATACCCTCTAAATCTGGACTATCAGAGAGCAGCACTACCTGTCAGTACTGTACTGAGGCACAGAGAAGGTCCACATAATTGGCTCAGTTATAGTATTTTGTGCTCAGTAATAGTGTTCAAACAATTAACTAAGTAAAAACCAGTGTCATACTATCACGTGACCTGAGGCTTTTTGTATAAAGCCTAACATGCCCTTAGTTTTGTATATGTATACAATCATTTCGGCACGCTGGATTCGTCCCGCAGTCTCGTGGTCTAAGCGTCCGACTCTCGTGATAGCACAATTTTCTAGCTTGAGTTTGAATTGCGGTTTTAGTAAATGGTGTCTCTTTGTGTACCTACTCTCTATTATAAAAAGGTAAAATATAATATTTTTTGTTCATTACAATATTGAACAAAATTCAAATTCAAGAACCTACTGTAAATATGGTTGTCCTAGTACATGTTTTCAGGTATCTACCCTTCGCCACTGCTATTGACATTGAAAGATTATGACTAGAAGACAGATAGTGAATTGAAAGAACCGCGATAAAGGTGGTTCTGTGAAATATTATGAAAACACCTTGCGACCTATGAGTTGGGAACCCGTCTTCTAGTAGGTCCTAGAATATGACTCACTTTTATATATGCACTTAAAATCTGTAAGTACCTGACGTATTCAGATTGATAATAGCATAAGCCCTGTCCGTCATTGGAGGTCACGAAAAACAATAACGCGGATAACACAGTGATAGAAGAATCCAATCTCAAACGTCATAGAATCGGGGTGACGTTAATATCAATATTGCCTAAAGTATGACTACAACCTGTAATAGATTGTGAAATGATCATTTGCAAAAAAAAAATACAATGATTACTTATCTACCATTTTATGACATAATATAAATTGTCATACTGATGATAACATGAGTGCAACCACCAGCGGTGATAACAACACTATGTATAAGCTAATATGATTACATGAAAAGTAAAGCTTTTTCCAAAATAATGATAAGAAAAGTAATTAAAACGACGGAAATAGCTATATTTGATATTCATGTCTACAGTCCGTTATGTTATAACGTTAGCTGGATTATTAATTGAGTAAGCAATTTATATGGTAGAATTCAATTTTACAAAATTATAATATTATATAAACATACCACTGACTAACAAAACAATTACCTACTTCCTTATATAACATTCTGCCGATTAGCATTGCCATAGCACGCTTTGAAACGTTCATAAAAACGTATTTTTTGAAAAGTAAATAGATTTATCAGCGCATCTATTCTATACACAAGACTGCTATCGGCAGCTATCGAGGGTAGTTTATCAGGTAGGTAGAAGTATTATAATTGTTACAACAGGATAGCCGTCTAAACCGACAAAACTGTCTATATCGGTCTAAAAATTAGGACAGCCAAAAGAGGTGCGGTTAAAACAGCACGTATTATAACAATTACAACCAACGTATTGTAATTGTTACAATACGTGGTAATACTTCGATACAAAAATGAAAAACTACCCTCGATAGCTGCCGGTAGCGGTCGATAGCAGTCTTGTGTCTAGAATAGATGCGCAGATTGTGTTTTCGAATATATTAATAAAATCGATCTTCTTAAAAAATTAGCTCGCGACCGATCCTAATAGGAACTTGAAGAGGACAAAATCCGATTTGACAGACAATGTTTCACTGACCAAGCGAACAAACATTTCAAATTTTGTTTTGAGAATTGATTTTTCCTGTTAAGAAAGACATTTTGTTCTATATCTTTTATTATTACAATATTAAAATATTTTTTTTGAAGACCTCGAAAAGATGTTTTAGTCGCTATTTTAAGAATTAATAACAACGACCACCTTAATTCATCCTTACGTACGTGGAATATATCAATAGCTGAAGTTTTTTGGTGGACCTCAGTTACTGCCAGCCCAATTGGTATTACCAACGGCAGGTTAGTTCTGCACTTGGGTGCAACAGCTGTTTAAAGCTTGCTGTTTTAGCTTTTTTAGCTGTGCTGAAAAATTTCTGAAAAAAACATTCAATATAAAATGTGAAAGTCTATATTTATTTTTTCCAGTAAAATACCGAACAAAATCAAGGAACATTGAATATTTTTAAGGAGTAACAACATAAAATCTTCTAGATTGTAAATTTAGGTAAACAGGCAGATGTACTTAGTGAATACATTTATCGTAAAACCTTTCTTGACAGTTAACTTTAAAGGTAGATGTATCGTGAAAAACTCTAGATTTAACGTCATATGCCAGATACAATTTTCGCAGGTTAGATGACAACTCAAAACTGGCAAGAAAAACGTTAAATTGGCAATGCAATGTCGACATTATCTACTTAATACGTTATCATCCAGCAAATAACTCCAATAGGCAAATAATAAAAGGAGTGAATAGAATATTAAAGTGTATTGGTGACGAGCTTTCTAATCGCAAACCGAGTCGACATGTATTGATTTCACAAACGACAAGACTAAAAATAAACTCCTTGCTTATGCGAATATTCGACGAAGTTCTTGCAAAATAAGCCAGACGGAATTTCTGATTTATGGGCATTTTCGCCAAAGTTTGTACATGTTTGAAATTTGGGTAATATTATTTTTTCACTCAAATTAACCATTTTTATATAGCTAGCAGATTCCTTGTTCTATTGCTGAATTGGTGATAGCAATTTTTCAGCAAAATATTGATTAATACAATATTTATATCATTTTTATTATGAAATTGGGCATAATAAGTTTCCGTTCCGTGACTACGAAACTTAGCTTTTAAAACATGAATGAAACACTTTTTATCACTTAAAAGAGCTCTATTAGATTAAAAAAACCATACACTTCAAAATAAAACTACAAATAGTCAAAAAATATTATTGAATTTTAATTCTTGGGCACATTTCGTTCCCCTCCGTTACCCTATGTCTATAATGGCAGAGCATTTTTCCTTTAGTATTTGAAAAAACCAATCAATGTTCGTTCTGCTATTTTTTTAAAGACAATAATCACTTTTACTAAATTTTATTGGAAAAATAAATAAGTTTCGTTATTTAATAATCAAATGAAAAATAGTTAACGTTCAACTTTTTTGGGGACATTTTCGGAATGGAACGAAATGGTAACGGAGTGTAATTTGTAAAGCTTAAGTTACATGTTACCATAAAAACAAATTTTTGTTTTATGAAATTTATTTGAATTTTTTGATAGACAGATAAATATTCAACGTGCGTCAAAATAACAAAACAAATCAAACTTAATCACTAAAATAGACATATTTTATAATAAATTTCACAATACTTGTAAAATAAGGTAGGTAATAATTTTGACACACTATACATTACCATAACTTTATTTGGCATTTATATTATTTGTAACTCAGATAAAAAATATTTTTAAGCAAATTAACAATATATGAAAAAAAAAATCAGCAAGGGATTCAGACGCGAGTTCCTAGCGCGGCACGGAGTATATAACTTTTACGAAAATAATTATAGTCAAACTCGGTTATTACGATCTCTGACATAGCGAGATCTCGGATGTAATAACGAAACATTTGTTGACAATTGGTTTATGATTTTCGCCATACATTTAATTCTTTCACTGTTATAACGAGCAACTTATCGGATATACCGAGCTAAAATACTGTTAATGTGTCGACCGTTTTAAAACATTTCGACCCTAAGCAATAAAATCCGATTGGACAGGATGCCGCCGGGGTCGGATTACGTTTATGACACTAGTAAAGTGTCTAAGTACCTACCTTATTGGTGTTTCACCGACAATAATAAAAAAGTATCCACGCATATGGTTGAAAAATCCAAGGTTTGTGAAGTCCGTAGGTACCTACCAGCGTTAATTACAATAAACAACTTCTTTTGTAGTTTATGAATGCCATGCTCGTTTCGGGGATTTTTACGATGGTTTCCAAATTTTTTATTTTCGGCTTTTTGTGTAATGTGACATGCTCATTTAAAAATACCTATTCTCTGATATAACGAGTAACGCTTATAACAAGCAAATTCAGTCGGTCCCATCTTCCTCGTAATAACCAAGTTCGACTTTATGTTGTCTTGAAATTTAATTGTATTCATCAACATAAAATGTAGCTATACAGGTTGATTGTAATCAAGACGTACTTTTCTGACATTTCGTGAATACCTACAGTTCTAGGTATTAAATCTAATCGAGTACACATTTCTGTTAAACGTGACAAAAAAATACTTTTTCATACATTTTTATAAATTTCTATGCCTAAAATGTATGGAGAAGTTTTAAAATTTTGGTGGCGTATAACAGAAAGAGTATGACAGAGCCAGTGCCTGTCTCGCAATTATTTCAGTCTGGTGTTTTTTCTTTTCCTTCTGTTGTTTTTTTTTATCTCCATACTTTTATGTGCGCTATTTTTGCGTATTCAGACATATCACATACTTTTTTAATCTTTATTATATTATTATATTATAGTCAGGTTATTTTTTATATTTTTTAATGAAAATATTTTTGTTTTTCATACGAACAGACAAAATAATTTTTTTTATAATCTATGAAGAACTAAACACACACTGTAAACCCAACTTTATGCATGCCATTTCGTTACTTTTACATTCCACATATACGTTACCACCAATATAGTTTCGGAGTGGAAGTAACGGATTCTGTTTCAGAAGTGTTTGAAGCCAAAATTTAGCTTAGTTTTATTGTTAAACCTGCGATATGTTTTATTATATCTGTAGTATGAAAGATAAGCTCCATATGTGTAGTATGTGAAATAGAAATATGTGTTTTCTTACCTTATAAATCGTGGTAACAGTAGTGGAACTTCTTAAATGACCAACCCAGAAAGCAACCTGTTCCGATAGCGATACCGACACACACCAACAATTTAAAGTGTACATGGCGATCAGTGTTATACAAAAATGTTGCTACATTAAAAAAAAACATATTTATAGTGAAAATTTTTCGCCTTCATGCTAAAATCGTGGTAACGGAATGTGGAGTTCCACTTTTTCAAATATCCTGGGACACACTTTAAACGTGATTTTTTTTCAATATTGGTACAAATTTACGAAAAAACTATATATTTTCCAAAAATATATAATGTAAGCTGTTGAAAACACTACGAATTTAATTTTACACACTCAAAATTAATGACGAAATCAGACTTTGTTTATTTGAATTTATGGGTGGGACATGGTAAAAACGCACTACCTTTCGATCTAAATAATCAATTAAAAATATATACAGGTCAGATAGTTGTATTTAACTGATTGAATAGAGTAAATTAATAAATTTGCATGTTAAAAGTACATAACTTTCCAACATTTTATAATATAATAACTATGAAAAAATCAATCAAAGTCATGGGACATGCCAAAAACGCAATGTACAAACTTTGGCGAAAATGCCCTTATACATCTTTGTAAGGCTTCCATAAGACTATTAGATTACGAACGTATTTAATAATTTAACGAATGATAATCTAATATTAAGACTTCTGGATATAGCGCTAAGACAACCTCAAGTAAACAAATCATTATGCGTTGATTTTTCCAAAGGCTTGTTTGAATTGAGGCGTATGTATATTATTTCTATTAGGTTTCCCAGTAAAAGCAACCAGATATATTTAATTATTCCATAGATGGCGTCAATCAAATTGAACATAGGTTGATACTCAAATACTATTATAGTATGTTTATGATTTCGAGAAAATAATACGATGGTATAATTAATCCATAGCAATTATTTGAAAACATTACATTCGCACTTTGCAAGATAACATCAAAATATGTATATACTTATCTAAATGACGAATGACATTCATGAGTGAGCACGGCTGAAAGCTTGGAAATGTGTTTTTTTCTATTTCAAAATCTTTTAATTGTGTATTATTTTATTACAGATTCAAGGCCAACTTCATATAACTAATAAAAAATACTGTTTGTTTCTACGAATAAAAAAAGACAGGAAGGAAGATGTGTACAAATCACGGCAATCAGAAAGGCCGGCAAATATGGCCCACAATGCGTGATACACAAACATAAAATACACAAAATTACAAACACATTTGAAGTTTGCCGCACACGTACAGACCACGTGATATTTGTTTACGCAAAATCGTCGCTTTTCAAAATGGCGAATTTGATTGCCAGATTTTACTGCGATGAATCAATATGTTCCTTCTTGTCTTTTTTTATTCGTAGGTTTGTTTACTATGTACACCGAGAAATTTCCATTTATAAAATCGGAAACGATTTTTACAGACGAGTTTTTGGAATATAATGCAACCAAAACTAGAAAAAATTCTATCATGGGTGTTGACTTCCTGAATTAGTTAACCCCAGGTCCATGCCACTACGTGAACCATAGTGGATATTAAGCCATTTCCACACTGGCAACAAGTTGCTGGCAACCTCATAAATTTTACGATACTTACCATAATTGCTTAAGAAATTTTACGATAATCATCATAATTATCGTAAAATCTAACGAGGTTGCCAGCAACTTAACTTGTTGCCAGTGTGGACCCGGCATTAGATGCACAAAGCTTAAATAATATATATTATAAATAAAAATTTAAAATTATAAATATTTATGATTTATGTCTTCGACAGCCCTGATGAAATATGAGTCGGATCGAGTCATAGAGCAAATTTATTGACACAAACAACTTTGACACGACCTTTTTATATTAACTAGTAGACCAGATATTATGGACTACATGTTAAAATATCATATTTTCAATTCTCAAGGCCAATTCTGTAGAACGTCCCCTTAACAATAAAATTAGACCCTTATGTATTTCACTTGTGCGCCCACTTCTGGAATAAATTTCTAAATTATGGTTCCCGAATTATGAAGTTCACATCCAAACCATTGAAAAATGTCAACGTCTATTTTTATTATATTAATACTACGTATCGACCGAAGGTACGTGATGGAATTTGAATTTAAATTCTAATGGATTTAAGTTTTGTACTAAGATGGCCGCGGGGCTTAAGGCGATACTTCAGTGAAACGGCAAATAATTTTCAACTATAGGTGCGACGAAATTTTGGACTCGCTGGCAGTCTGAGAGCGAACGTCGAGTTATGAATACGTCAATTTGTTTCGTGATGGCGACGGGGGTATCAATTCTTAAATCGTGTAAAGATGACTAAAAACGTACCCACTTACTTTAAAAAGAAAATATGTCAATGAATATATTATTATTGTTACTAATAGAACATACGTTAAAGTGCCCACCACCACCCGTCATATATGCACAACCGTGGATATGCACGGCCGCTTTCTATGACGCTTTAAACGTGTCTGAAAGAAGTGATTTTAAGTGCTCATTCCGTCCCGAGACGGAGCCGCACGGGACTGATGCTGCAACCATGCACCGTAGTGCTGAAAAAAGAAAGTTAAGAAAGAAAATGTTTGTTTTTGGACTGGCTCTGCTGTCCGCTGACGTTAAGCGCTTTGTGTACCCGCATACTGAGTGTCACGAATTGAAATGGATGAGTCTACAGAAGAGTCGGGACTATCCCGCTCCCCATACGACGCTGCAAATTTCTCAAATGCCGCAAAGTTGGCCTCGGTTGCTACCAGATCTCCATGACCAATTGGGCCCGTGTGAGGACGGACCCTGGCAAACAGCTCCGCTCGTTCGAATTCCATAAGCGGGCAATCCCAGAGGATGTGTTCAACATCTTGGTGGTCATGCCCGCAGGTACAACCCGGCCCATCTACTATCAAGCCAAACTCGTGGAGACTGGCGGCGAAGTTGCCATGGCCGGTGAGGAACTGGCTAACCCAGTGCGAAGGTTGGAGTCTTCTAGTTTGGTGCCTGCAGAATACGTCTGGAAAAAACGGTAAGTGTGCCGCCCCTTGGGGGAGGCGGTCCACCTCGCCTGCCATGCCGCAAATGCGGTCTTGTACACAATGTCACTTACAGTCTCAGAACATTAAATGGACGCATGTTGGATTTATATGACAAATTATATTTCGTTCGGCATGCGTCATTTGCACCCGCGACCCGCAATCCGCGTATCGCCTAGCCACGATCTTTTTAGACCATGCCTCAACTGAGGTATAGCCTTGAACGTCGGCCTATAACCCCGTGGGTCCCAGGTTCGAATCCTGGGTCTGGTAAGTGCACATATTGTTTGTCGATTTGTGTATGACTCAGAGTATGGACCTAATAGGTTGAGCAAGTCGCTGACATCCATTTCTCGTAAAAACAAAATCTGTTAATACAAACCTCCACTCTGTGAGGCCCATATTATGATCTTATTAGGATCGGACATGGTATCACACTCACACACTAAAATGGAACAGTACAAAACTTAAATCCATTATAAGTTATTTTGTATGTTTTATTAAATTTAAACTTGGTTTTCCAGCTGAATCAATTGTCTACAGTAATTTGTAGATTTGACTTCACTCGTTAGTGCACGCACAGTGCAAAATTTCGCCCAACAATAAACGCGAGCGCGACGCTCCTTTCACATTATACGGTTTTGATCGTACGGAAAAAAAAACGAATGGCGACATTCTTTTAATGGCATGGAGAAGAGCATTGCCATTTTCACATTACACGGCGACGGTTAAAAATCGAAACGGCGCCGTATAGCAGCCGTCCATTTCCACTATATTCACAGCACCTGGACGGCCACCGATGACTCAGTGGTGTACCTGACCTGCACGCTTTCGCATTAGACGATTTTGAATCGTACGGCATAGCTCAACCCTCAACCACAAATTGAGCTTGTGACGGAAAACCCGTGCATAAACCGTATAGTGGGAAAAGAGCCTGAACTTGCTGCCAATTCGGATTTTTTCCGTAAGGTTAAAACCGTATAGTGTGAAATAAGGGTTAAGTTAGAACAGGGGTTCCCAACCCCGTGCCCGCGGGCACCATGGCGCCCGCGGAACGATTCGTATGTGCCCGCCACTATTCGACAGAGACAGAATTTTCACGCTAGCCTGCAGATCAATTCTCTAGTGCATTTCCCACATATGAATAAAATGCTAGGTAACAATGAATTAAACGGGTCATTATTTATTAAGCATCTTCAAGTGTTAAAAAAACAATTTGAAGAGAGATTTTTGCAGTTTACAGATATCGAGCCAATTGTTTCCTTCTGTATCAATCCTTTTACTTGCCAAATAAATGTAATGGAAATGGCCGCATGTATTGCAGATTTTGTTCAAGGTAAGACAGAAGAACTAGAGTTAGAAATTTTGGAGCTTAAGAATGATATTTTGCTTAAATCTTTAATATCAGAGGACTTTTGGAATACAGTGGACAGAGAAAAGTTCCCATTTTTGAAAAAAGCGGCATATAAAATTGAATCATTTTTCGGTTCGACATATTTATGCGAATCATTGTTTTCAAACATGAACTTAATAAAATCAAGATATAGATCTCGACTCACCGATGAGCATCTTTATGATTGTTTGCTAACAGGATTATCGTCATACTCTCCTAATTATGAGGCACTGGCCAATGATATGCAATGCCAAAGATCACATTAACATATTGATATTCTATTTTTTTATAAAATGTTTTCTTTGTATTTGTGTTTTTTGTTTACTTTGTTTACGTTTTGTAAATACATTTCTCTGTGTGTATGCAATTAGAATAATAGTTTTATTATTTTGAAACATTTTTGTGTATTATTTATTAATAAATTATGAATATGAGAAAATAAATTATGGGAAAGTTATGTACGGAGTTAATTGATTAAAAATAGGTGGTGCCCGCCACCCTACCGATATTTTAGAATGTGCTCTAGAGTACAAAAAGGTTGGGAACCCCTGAGTTAGAATATAGCATAAGGCAATAATTTTCTTCAGTCGATGTAATTTCACAAAATATTATTCTAACTAACAAAAAAACCCGCTATGAAACGAGGGTTACGATGTTTGATAATATTACACCCACAATATTTATTATTTTATTTGCATAATACGTGAATTTACGTTGATATATTGTTAAGATATGGTAATATTGTGAATTATGTTGTACAAACAGTTAAATTCAGCTATGTCAGTTGTCTGTCTAGTTGTCTTGTGTGTTAGACATATTTTGAAGTGTGTCTGTTTAGTTACCATACTTTATTTGGTTTAATAAGATTATACTCAGTATTAGAAATGTATTAAAAAGCAACATATTTGAAGCTTACCAGTGCATACCTTAAATTAATTAATTAGCAAATTATAGTTCCTTGATAATACAAATTATAGACGCAACCATTAGTGATTTAGGTTAGAATTCTATGTTGACATTAAAATTATGCACAGGTCCGCCTTCCAGTATAATAATATATTAAATATACTGTAGCTTCAGGGCGCACAGGGCTGTAGGACGTTAATATTGTACAATTATATAATACTTATTATGTACTGTCACCAGATAGGGTAGGATAGGTATCAGTGTGCCGGCTCTGAAGAATTTGAGTTTAAATCGAGTTTGAGTTATCTAATAATATATTATGTATATATCTTCTCCGGCATTCTTTTCTCGTTTTGGGTGGTGAAAAATTATAAATACAAGAAATACGATAAGTCTCGCCACGCTATTGCTTTTAGCGATAATAACCCATCCTCATTTCTCCGGATATCTAAAATCTATTGTGTATTCGGTTTTACCTATTTTTTTCAGGATTTTTTAGTCTATATAGTCGTATAACTTTAAGTGATTAACTAGCTGCTCATTACGAGTCCCTATGGGAGTAAAAGTGGTGTGGTATGAGATTTGTCATTTTTTAGTGAAAAATTAAAAACTGGTGTAAGTAGTGGAATTAAAATTTTGGTTTTAATGTTAAGTACATACAAGTGAAATAATACATAAATACATATTGAAAAGACGCTACCTACAAGCATTTATCTTGCCCACGCCATACGCAATTTTGTTAGATGGGCAATAATTGTAATAAGTACCTATGTATCTTTTGCTCGGCAAATATTTGAATGAATATTTATTAAGAGCGTACTTCAGTGAAACGGCAAATAATTTTCAACAGTAGGTGCGACGAAATTTGGCACTCATCGGAGACCGATAGTCGAGGTGTGCGCACGTCGATTTGTTTTGTCATGGCGTCGGATGAATATATTCTTAAATCGTGTAATGATGACTAAAAACTTTATGTATGTACGAGTACTTGAAAAAGAAAACAAGTCAATGAATATACTATTATTATTAGTAATATAACAATAAACATAACATTAAATGGACGGATGTTGAATTTTTATGAGAAATTATATTTCGTTCGGCACGCGTCATTTGCACAATCCGGGCATCGCCTATCCACGATATTTTTAGACCATGCCTCAACTGAAGTAGGTATAGCCTTAAAAATCGACAGAGAATAATTATTTATCATTCGATAGTGAAAAAATAAAATTGCTACAGTGTAAATTTGTAATTTTGGTTTTAATATTAGATAAAAGTATATATTTTGATTATAATATGATATATTTCATCACTATTATTAATTAATTTGTGAATAATAAAAAAAAACACCTTGCTCCCTCCACGGGCAATTTTGTTAGATGAGCAATTCATATCTTAGTATTTATCATAAGTCGACAGAGAAAATACATTTTAAAAGTTCTGAGGGAGAAAAATTGTTCCGCTGATCCAATAATACCATCACATGACTGCAGGTAGGCCTGGTAGGTTTTTAATTTTGTAGCGATGAATAAACAAAAATACGTTTTAAAAATATTTTTTTTTAAACCATGTCCGATCCTAATAAGATCATATGGGCCTCCACAGAGTGGAGGTTTGTATTAAATAACATATTAAATACTAAATTGTTACGTCAAAGTATAAAATTGAAAAAAAAACGACATGTGAATTTGCCACAAGCAGGATTCGAATAAGCGACACACAATATCAGAAAGGACACTACCATTCGTCCAGGCCACCACGAAGTCATACTACATAATATTGAAATTATATACCACTGTATTCTAGATATTGAAATATTTTTTATTAAATAGGTAGGTACATAATATGTACCTAAAACATAACAAAAGATGAGCCGAAGATGTGAATGTTTTTAGGAGATTCGCGCTAGGTTACCGTTATCACTATCCGAAGACAAGACCATAATACAGCTACTAGCGGTTTAAAACACGTTGCGGATTGCATTTCTTAAACTGTTTGTATAAGACGCCGTATACATGCGTAGACAGGCGAATATGACTCACTACTGAGTTTGGAAACTACACAGCCAGCTGATGCGTCTGAGAACCGCTCATACTTAGCCTGCTACTTTACTGTGCTTCGTAGCTTCAAACACGAACACCATTTCTGCGTGCTTCCTTCATGGCCACACATTCCACAATTTAATAACTCCAAGAGCATCAGTTATAACAACCGGCGAAATGTTCATTTCCCTGTCGCATCAGTCCAGGTGTTCCCGTAAGCATTATTCTTTTCAATTTAAATTAATTTTTTAACAAACCTATTGTGGACATTACAAATTATAAGTTTAACACGTTCACAACATCACATGAAACATTATTATAAAGAAAATAAGTAATAAAAACGATAAAAATGAAAATATAAAGAAAGAACATAATATAAACATACAAAATCAGTGAAAATATATTTATACATCTTAAGAAGTTCAAAGAAGTACCTACACCAAGTTTGATAAGGAGACCCTATTTTAAGAATTTATAAAATAGCGTCCACTTAAAATCACCTCACGCAAGTGAAATATATCAACACCTGAAGCAATATGGTTAAACATAGTTATCGCCCTCCCAATTGGCATTACCAGTGGCAGGTTGGTTCTGCACCTTGGGAGAATAAACAACTGATGCTCTCTATTTCTAAATAGTTATCAGGGATACACAGGTCAACACTGCCCAGAATGGCTAAATAAAGATTACTTCTAAATTGCAGACTGCAGTATGTCAAAGTCGTGTCTGCCGCTTATTCCCTTACCATGCCTTGTTGCTTCCGAATCAGGATACCCACATTAATTCCTCGTGTCTAGATACTACACGAATGAACAATCGGCCTGCGACCCGTCGCAGCATGGCGTGCTCGTGGCCTAAACTGTGAGATGGTCCTGGACTTTGCATGTTGTCTCTCATGCTATTTACTATTTAGTGAGCATGGATCAAACATTGTCACTTGCGTGTTTTCATCCGACACGCGATATTAGCATGCAGATTATCATTTAACGAATGTTTGTTAGACGAAAATGAAACAAAAATAAATACTCACGTCGCATGTTACTTCGATGTCTTCTTGTCCGGGCATAAAAATGAGAATGTCGCCGTCAGTCGGCTGCAAGTGAATTTGGAGGGCCTGGAAAAATATGAAAAAAGTTTTATTATTCATTATTTTTCTTCTACTATCTCTTCTCGCACGAACAGAGAAAGCGAGAAATTTAATTAAATTTTCAATTACGTCCGTAAACAATTTCATTGTTATAAAATACAACGAATTCTTTTATTTGTTGCCATAATAATAATAAATTGTGTGTCGCTAAAATTGATTCCGAATGGTGATAATTTTTTTTGAAATTTTGTAACTATCTAATTTTAGTCATAAAATAACAGATTAGAGAGAATCGATCGAGTAATAAAATAAATGAGATAATAGAATTTATCGATATCTGATTTCTATTTTGAGATGAGATTTGGTTGAAGACTGTTGAATTGATAATAGTCGAAGTTGCAATATTTGGACGGATTTTCGTGACGATTCATTGAATCCCTCATAGCTTGCGTAATTAAATTATTAATATTTTATTTTAGGGCTTGCGCAGACAGAGCGCGGTCAGGCGGTCTGCGTTCCGCGTTCGGAGTTCGGCGTTCTTTGTACTGTATGGACTTCATACTGTATGGGTACACAGCCGGCGGTCAGACCGCGCCGGTCAATTGGAACGCTAGAGTTCTAGAGTTCTATGCCCGGAATTACAAAGAACGCCGTACCTCCCGTCCAGTCCCGTCATAGGAATTTGAGCAGTCACACAACATAGAGCGAAACCACACGGGGGAGTGAGTACGCAACAGCGGTGCTTTCTCACTTCCACTCGCAGTCGGAATATAGCGGTCTCGCATTATGCAGCGCCTGTGTCACAACGACGTTTGTATACAAATGGAACGCTTATTGTTGACCGCCACCTGTCTGCTGTCCCTGAACGTTAGCGGTCAACGGTCGGTTGAACGCAGAACTCCGACCGCTCTCTGTCTGCGCAAGCCCTTATACATGTCTAACTAGGTGCCAACCTTATAATGCTTAAACCGGTTCTGATGAATGACAATGAAACTGTGTAAAATAATTAATACTACATATTATTATCCATGAATTGACAGTTAACACCAATATTATATACTGCGCTGAGTATGTGAACAATAATACTAACAACGATACTATACTACAATATTAGATAAACTTAAAGAATCGAGTCAATCTTGCAGGGTAATTATTATTAAACGTGTCCGAAATTAATTAAAATTATTTTTTGCCGCAGTTAATTAATTTATTAATTATAAAGTAATTAGAGAACGTCGACGTTGTAATTAGGGATTCCAATTCCGGGATCCCGAACTATTTTCGATACATATGAATCCCGGGATTGGTAAACATAATCCCGAAACTTTCGGGATTGATATTTTTTATCAATTTTTATGGAAAATAAAATAAAAACGAAAATATAACAGAAAAAATACTTTTAATAACAAATAACTACATTAGTAAAAACTGAGTTTGAATGAAGTTTGATTTATTACCCATGTGTAAGTTGCCAATTCATTTTATTTTTTCCCATAAATTAAGAAAAATGAGAAAGATTGGAAAAAACAATGCTTCGCACTTTTAACAAAGTAATTCCACCATGATCTCATACGTTTTACGGCAGTTTCATGTTAAGCTGACTTATTAGATTTATGAAGCGGAAAGGCCATACACCATAATTTGCTATACTATTTTAAATCTCGCTAACCCATTCTCAGTCTTTACTATCAGTAACAGCAATCTCATATACCTAATATATGTAAACACTAAACACAATATTGATTTTACGAAATTTCATAAATGAAAATAGTTTAGATTTGTAAATAGTTTAACATAAATTAAAAATTCCACAAAATATGTACGATGCAGGTAACATCCGTAAAGTGAATTTGAGAAATATAATAAATAAATCAAGAAACATTTAGTTATAGGTTTCGGCCATTTACACCTAAGCTGACTTTTTTTTATAGAAAGAAAACCATTGCGCATTACCAAAAAATGCTATTCTGGAGATTACTCGGGCATATTATTCAAAATAATGTTTTAATTACTTAAATCTTAATTTTTTTCAACAAAATATGTTATTTTTTATTTTAATTGAAATTGTATTTTATTTGTTATCTTTTCATAAATAAATAAAACAGCTTTACTCTCACATTATTATTTATATTACAATATTATTTACTCCATTAAACCTACGTATTTCCAAGATTGAACGTACACAATATTAAAAATAAATGTCTGAAATAGTATAAATAATACTAGATTTATTTTTGACCGATTTTATGAATGTTATTTGTATACATAAAAGTTTAATATTAACTATGGAAAAAATGCTAATCCCGGGATCCCGGGATTGTCAAATAGTAAACCCGAAATCCCGGGATCGAAATTTTGGCTCGGGATTGGATTCCCTAGTTGTAACACTTGGTTCAACATTCGGGATGTGGGCTGGGACATTACAGGCAAATCTGTCTTCTGCAATTTTGGTAGCTAACCTTCGACCGAAGAAAGGGGAAGAAGAAAAATATCTTAAATGTGACTTACATAAACAAACACTATTACAATATACATCATTTCCAAACACCTTAGATAGTGACATGACCCGGCTCACGGCTAGCTCAGTAATGCTACCGGGCCGCCACTGAGGAGACTAGTGATGAATTAGGAGAGGTGGATCTCCTTTGTAGTATCACAACTTTTGAATCCCCGAATAAAACTCTCAGCTGGTGTGGTGCCGAATTTATTCAGGTACTAGAGTTCACGGTCACACAATAAGGTTAACTGTCATTGTTCCCGTAATTAAATCTCATTAAAGTATCAGTAAACTATTTATTTGTTCACTATAGGATCTCTGTGAAATCTTTCACAAATTCCCAAAAAAGTCACACCTAATTCAGAGAATGTATACGCAGATGTTCTTTGGATATTCATGAAATATTTTCCCATAAGAAAGAAAATATAAATTATTCTTTGGTCACACAGTATTAGGTTTATAAAAGAATAGAATTATTTTATTGTTGTTTATAAAGTTTATTTATGTTCACAGTGTATTTACAAATATTTATTTGTGTTTACAGACTTGTTTACAAAAGGTTTGCTTAATGTTTACAAATTTATTTACTAAAATTTGTTTTTATGTTTATGAATTTGTTTACTAAAATTTATTTTATAATTATGTTTACTTAATAAAGTTTCAAAAATTTATTTTATAATTATGTTTACTTAATAAAGTTTCAAAAATTTATTTTATAATCCCGAAAAGATTTGTAAAATTTATTATTACAGACTGAGTTTATTAATTTGTTTTTATAAAACAAATTCGATCGCGTAATTTATCTCGATTACGTCACCTCGTATGATGAGTAATGAAAAATAAAATTAATCCGCGGCGCGTCACTATCGACAGATACGTAGTATTCGTGCTACGTTTTGGCGGCCGACGTCACTACCGACAGATACGAGTTATTCGCGCTACGTTTTGCCCGTCGAAGGGGACTTACTGGTACGTATGAATCGCGAATGTACTGAGAACCGTGTCCCACAAGCTCGCAGAGAGGTCTGCTGCTTACTGAAGATCGCCGGTGAGAAGTGTAGAAACTAATGATTTTACGGAAAAAGGATGTCACCTTTTATACCCTCGGGATGGAGGTTTAACAGGAAACAGTCCGTAAGGGATAGCAGATGTATATCTTTCTCTCACGGGATAAATTTACGTATATCTCCCGTTCCTGGTAACTTTCTAATAGAGATATCTTCTAATTAAATCGGGTTAAATTTACTCTACTTTATTTCCGCAAAATTAAGACTTAATAGGGGTGTTTTAAGCACCCTCTAGAACATGTCCTTTAAATACGTAGTTACGGTGACGTCAGCAAAATAGTTGATTTTATATGATTTTTCGTGTTCAAACGAAGGGGAAAGTTTTTAGCTTTCCAACGAGGTATCAGAATAGGTACTCGTGTACTAAATAAGGGAATGGCAGTCTTTAAATTTAAAATGTCAAAATGAAAGGTTGACACCCACGTACTAGTCCTTTCCACCACTCTTGGCCTTTTTAGGCCAATAGAATTTTACTAAGTTTTAATAAAACTATTTGGAGCCGCAGAAAACGTTTCATTCGATATTTACCTTTCGGACGAACATTATTACGTGAAAATACTATAATATTACACTTAACATTTCAACTTAAATATATAAATGCTTAATCCTAACAAGATGTTATTTACAAGCGACTACAAATTTATTTCGTCCTTAATAGTGGCTTTTCCATAGTAATCTAAACGTAACCTTGAATCTATTTTTATCTGGCAACTCAACACAGCCGGGCCGTAAATTCTAGTCGAACAGAATTCAGTTAAGGTTCAAGGTCACGCGCCAATTTGTGTTTTTAGTCGCAGTATTTGATTCTTTTATTACTTAGGAGGCAATTAAGATTTATTATTGTTTATGGGTAGAAACCCATCTATACCAGAATCTCAAGTTTTTCCAATTGTTACTTTTACAATATTCATTATAGTCAGCAAGTAATAGCATTAACAAAATCTATAATTATAATTACGCGTCTATAGATATAGGTACGCGTTTACAATATTTTTATAACGGTAGTTAACTTCTATCTTGTATTGATAAAATTAGTATTAAAATTCCTTATTCATAATTATACAGTATATAAATTTATAAATATTCAATTTTCTTTTCCAATTTTCATACACTTTTATTATAGCTATAAAAGTTATTGAAGCATGTACTTGCTTAACTTTACGTAAACAATCTCTCCCATAACTTATTTTCTAAGTTTAATGGAGATTTCCCGGAAATTATTTCCGAAATAGATCGATTTGAAATTTCATGGCGTGTCATTTCGAGGTCTGTGGTCACAGCGTTCCAATTACACTTGAACAGTCTCGATTCTCCGAGGCGAAATTTTTTACGTAAAATTTTATTACA
Source organism: Rhyacophila brunnea (assembly GCF_057557595.1). Classification (NCBI taxonomy): domain Eukaryota; kingdom Metazoa; phylum Arthropoda; class Insecta; order Trichoptera; family Rhyacophilidae; genus Rhyacophila; species Rhyacophila brunnea. Next base: position 3,001,281 of record NW_028233361.1, read on the forward strand.
TTTTACAAAGAAAAGGTTAACAACATACATTTTACTTCCTAATACTAAACGATTACGCTACTGGTTACCTGTTCATGGTCTTTTTCGACCATTTCTTCTCTGCTTCTTCCATAGTTTAGGACCATGGGACTTATATATTCTGTTTGTACCTCGTCGTGAGGTTGTCGCACGGCTATTTGAGAAGTAGAATTGACTACAAGGCTAGATTTGTATAGTTATGTCGTTAAACCATACTCTGCCATAAACACTAACTGAAGGTCGGCGTTTTTGTTTGTGTCAAATGCCCACCCTTAATAAAGACATAACTGTATATGTCTAGTCTCAATTCACCATTGCCACACCTCAGGACTCAGTAATATGCAAAGCGATAAAGCAACAGTAAAGCATATTCAAAATAAAATATACAAAATCTGCGCATGCACACAAAGTTTTTCTTTTACTTTTTATAATTAATATTCGCCCAGATTCAGGTCTTAAAATTCTAATTAATAAAAGAAAATTATATAATTCAATAATTCTGAAGTTAAAAATTTTATTTTGAGGACGGTGAGTGCTGTATGGGACGACTACTGCTTTTCCTGCCGAGGGACAACCGCAAGGAAGAGGACTCACGGAGACGCTCCCTTTACGACCCATGGACAGAAGTAGAGTTCGACTTCCCGTCGCGAATCACGTTCCCGCTTACTAGAAAATACGGCATAGTACCATGATATGCCAGGGAGACTCCCCTGACAATACCTTTAACATTAAATTACATAGGGTCATTTAAACCTATTCAATCTAACGCTCAATACTCCTAGCTATATATTACATTCTACAAGAATTTGAAATCAATCCCAATCAAGAGAATTATTTTTCGCAGCTCCGAATACTAATAAGGACTTAGCGTGAAAGTTACGAACTTCCCCACGCCTAAATTAGCAACGCTCTCTTCATTTCGCAGCTCCGAATACTAATAAGGACTTAGCGTGAAAGTTACGAACTTCCCCACGCCTAGATTAGCAACACGTCTTCATTTCGCAGCTCCGAATACTATTAGGGGCTTAGCGTGGAAGTCAAGGACTTCCCCATGCCCTAATTAGCAACACTTTCTTCGTTTTGCTCTCCCCGAAGACTTATTTCTTTCTCGCTTCGAGAAAAGACTCGTTTGCTTCGATAATAGACTTATTTCTTTATCGCTCCTCTCGAAGACTTGTTGTTTGCTCCGATAATAGACTTATTTCTTTATCGCTCCTCTCGAAGACTTGTGGTTTGCTCCGATAATAGACTTATTTCTTTATCGCTCCTCTCGAAGACTTGTTGTTTGCTTCGATAATAGACTTATTTCTTTATCGCTCCTCTCGAAGACTTGTGGTTTGCTTCGATAATAGACTTATTTCTTTATCGCTCCTCTCGAAGACTTGTGGTTTGCTCCGATAATAGACTTATTTCTTTATCGCTCCTCTCGAAGACTTGTGGTTTGCTCCGATAATAGACTTATTTCTTTATCGCTCCTCTCGAAGACTTGTTTGTTTCGCAGCTCCGAATACTAATAAGGACTTAGCGTGAAAGTCACGGACTTCCCCACGCCTTAATTAGCAACACGTTCTTCGTTTCGCTCTCCCCGAAGACTTATTTCTCTTTCGCTTCGAGAAAAGACTTGTTTTTCGCTTCGATCAGAGACTTATTTCTTTATCGCTCCTCTCGAAGTCTTATCGCTCGCTTCGATAATAGACTTATTTCTTTATCGCTCCTCTCGAAGACTTATAGCTCGGTTTAGTTAGAGACTTAGCTTACAGGCGATGGCGGTAGCGATCGCTTTGAGCGACGCTTACCTGATCGGCCTATACGCTGATACTGACGTTTGGGGGGCGCATTCCGGATGGGGGCGTCTCGTAAGACAGCGTCCAACGCATCCCGCCACTCGCCAAAGGTAGTACCTTGATCTTTGCTCCAGGGCGTTGGGAAGTCGGTCCTCGCAGGGCGCCGCCCTCCCAATCGTCCCATCCTCCTAGATTCTCTCTTGGGGGGCGCTATCTTGATGGGGGCGTCCCGTAGGACTGCGTCCAACGCATCCAGCCTCTCGCCAAGGGTCATCTCTTCATTAGATATTGTCGAGTCAACAATTCTTTCTACTTCAGCTTCCCCATCGCTAAGTTCGGAATCTGTTCCTGAACTCGTCAGTAGTTCTTCCCGCGCACATTCCTGCGCATCCATACGACGTTCTGACAGGGCGTGCACTCCCTCGTCTCTGTCGTTGGTAGCTTCGGAAAGCGGTGCAGGCGGTTCCACTGGGTCGTCTGCTCTTTCATTAGCCAGATTCTTCTCAAACTATTGCGCACCGCAGCTCCGAATACTAGTAAAGGACTTAGCGTGGAAGCCATGCGCTTCCCCACGCCTTAACTAGTAACACTCTCTTCGTTATTAATTTAAAGTATATTACACTTATCACTGATATGTATATCACGCTTATCATAATCATATATATCAAATTAATACTAGTATTTAAAACACTCTTATTACTAACATTTTTATCAAATTTAATATTTAAATCTTTAGGAGGTAAACTATTTTTATTACGTGCAATTGCAGTAGTTGGCAATTTCTCTTCACCCGGCGCATCCAACGTACTACCTACAATTGTCCACGTACTTCTGACTACGCTATTTGGACGGTCTGCAGTCGTTACAGATGGTAGTGTCTTTTGACACGCCGCAAAGTTCTGTCCCCGACTACACCTGTCCCTAGGATCTAAAATATTTACAGAACCGAGAAAATCCGTAGATATTTTGCTTTGTTGGTCATGGGCCGCCGTAGCTGAGTCCCATAACTCTTGTTCTCCGTTATTGAGTATATCACCGCCTTTGAGACGATGATCATACACAACAACTCTTTCGTCACTATATCTAGCTTTATCTATATACATTAAGTTCATGTTTCTTAGTTCAAACTTAACGCTATCAAAATTAATCCTATTAAGCTTACGTAACTTATTTTTAACATTCTTAATACTAAAGGACTTACATTTACTTGATTTTTGTTTAAGATAACGATTATAGTCATCTAATGCTATGAGCTCTTCTTCATTAAGTTTATTTCGCCTTAATTTACCGAAGGTATTAATGTTTTGTAGTCGACGATTAGTTCGACTCTTCCTAATAATATTCTTAACGTCAGCCTCGTGGGGTCTGTTCGCTAATTTAAAAGGTGAGTCCCTTCCTAAAGTTTCGTTGCTCGATTGCAACGACGATCGACTATCTAAACTACATACATCGCTATTAATTTCAAGTAAACTGCCAGCTTCGGCTTTAGTATAGTTAGTACTATTAATATTTTTACACAAATGGTTAGCGGAAGCACAATAATTCGTTAAATTATTTGTTACAAGAGATCTGTCGTCAGTATCGACGAGACTACAGTTACTTACGTTTGCCGATGTTCTCAGCACACCAAGAGCGCCACTGCTTACGCCTTCGCCGCATCCACCGCTAGCTGTCTTTAACTGCTTATCTTGATAACCTTCTTCCTTGTTGCCAACATTTATTTCATAACTTCCTAATTCTGATTTATCTAAAAACTTTTTATATTCTATTTCGCCGCCGGTAAAAGAATTATTAGCTCGCGAAGTCTCAACATTGGACAACGTCTTACCGCTATTCTTTTTATTAAGATTTTCTACTATTTTACTAGCAGAATTATTAATATCGCGTTTGCGATAATTCTCCGGTCTTACGCTGCTATCCTTTACAAGAGGACCTGTACAAAGATTAACTTGGTTACTGGGGCCAGCTTCGACCTCACAGTGAACCTTAGGGTTAAATGATTTCACCGGAAGGGTGTCCTTCAGTTCACTTTCACAGTTAACCCTATTCGCCAGAAGAGCGTCTATGTCACTAGCTAGAACTCGGCTGAACGGCGTTCGAGGAACGTTCGTGTCACCTTCTTGAGTCTTCTCTTCGGCGGTCCGCCAGTGTTCGTCGTCTTGGAGCCATCGACGATCAACCCGGCCCGCGAGCCGTCTTCATGGCTCCTTTCTGGTCTGCTGAGCTGCTTGCCTGTCTGGGCAATCCTTGTTTTCATGGAAGCCAGGACAATGTTGACAGCGCCTTTGTCTGGCACCGCCTCGCTCATCAATGCGAGGACGTGGGCGGTACGCAGGTCTTTCCGAATCGTTTTGCTGGTCTGATTGCCGTGGAGGCCTTTTATCAACAGCCTCCGTGGTCTTATCAGATTTCGCGTTAGTCTCTTGTACCGAACGCGGCTTCTCGCGCCAAGTATTTTGCTGAGCGGGCCTCTTTTCATTATTCGCCTTGACGGCATTTGCTGGAGATGGCACGGAAGCCAATGCCGATTTCAATGGTCGAAGTGTATGAGCTACTTCAAGCAGCTCGTCCATCGTCTTCCATTTCTCTTGATTAACCCTTATCTGATCGCTCACAGTGAGTAGGTCATAAAAGGTCGAAGCCAGGGTTTCCGACTTCATCTCTGGAAGGAGTACCTCGGCTAACTCCATCTTCTTCAGGAGGAAACCATAAGCTCCCTCTTGAGGTCCTTGCTCTTTATGTTCGAGCTCCGTTCGTTGAGCACGACGTCTTGAAGGCGATTCGAAGTGCTCTTTCAGGTCGTTACTAAACGACCGCCAACTGTCCGATGTGTCAATATTCTTGGCCCAAGTCTTGGCCTCTCCTCTGAGCTGACGTATAGCCAACTCTGTCCAATTCTCAACTGGGTACTTCACAGCTTCGCAATATTCTCTGCAGCGTCGGAGAAAAAGTTCAACGCTCTGCTTTGGGCTACCCTCATAGGTGGAATGGAGTTCCGGCTTAACATGGCACGGGGTACATACGGCTGGTTCTGGTGGTGCCATTTTTTGTTTGGGATCCGACGTGCTTACTTGCAAAAATGAATCCTCTTCGGGGAATACTTGCGCGTTTTGCAAGCCTTCTTCCAATATGAAGTCTTCTTCTACACTCGGACCCGGAACAGGGTTCGGCATAATTTCTTCGAATTCCTCCGTCCCCTGGAGTTGGAAGAAGCGGACCTTCGACCGTAAATTCATATAAAAATTCAGCTATCGATTGCGCCGGTTTTCAGCTTCCTACGACCACCCGTTCGTCCGCAATCGACGTTTAAAGTATTTTGAGGGCATGCGCTGCTTGTCGCTGATAACCCTGAAGGCTTGCAACTCCTGTTACAAGCGTCCAATCTTCTCCGTTTAAAATCTTATATTGTAATAGGTACAGGCCTTCATGTACCTATACCCATGACGTCACGGTAGTTATGATAATTATCGAGATTTTAATATACAAAGTAGTATAAATTTATTTTTTTCAAAAATTTTTTTCTTTGTCTGGGTTCTTGTACCTATACTTGTATGGTACTCAACTTTAATTTAGAAAAAAGCTTAAAAATTCACACGAAATTTTTATTGTGCATTTTATTCTTAATTCTATTATTTCTGTTACGGTGAGTAACACAATTTATTTTTATACTTTCTTTATGGCTTAAAAGGGTCAGAGAGATCCTTTGGATAGTCTCATCGACATACTTTTGCTTAATGTCGGTATCTGACTCTAATAAATTACCAAAAGTATTTATTTTATTTATTCTTTCCTTTTCCAAGTATATCAAGAAAAGTATTCTATATATAGTTGCCTTTACGTATATATTCTTCTCCAAATTATATTTTTCAAAAGTATTCATCACTGGTTCCTCGTTAATGCGAGTTACACTTTATTTCATTGTACTCACATTTATAAAGTTGAGGTAGATCGCTCTTGTAGCTCCGGTATAAGGTTCTTAAAACCTCTCAGGTAACCACAATTCATTGATACACTTCACAATATATTGTTTTTAAAATCTTTTAGTAGATCTTAGTTGTAGGATCGTTCAGGTTTTCGCAACCTGAAGATGCCGCACGCATTTGGGCGCCATAATGACATGACCCGGCTCACGGCTAGCTCAGTAATGCTACCGGGCCGCCACTGAGGAGACTAGTGATGAATTAGGAGAGGTGGATCTCCTTTGTAGTATCACAACTTTTGAATCCCCGAATAAAACTCTCAGCTGGTGTGGTGCCGAATTTATTCAGGTACTAGAGTTCACGGTCACACAATAAGGTTAACTGTCATTGTTCCCGTAATTAAATCTCATTAAAGTATCAGTAAACTATTTATTTGTTCACTATAGGATCTCTGTGAAATCTTTCACAAATTCCCAAAAAAGTCACACCTAATTCAGAGAATGTATACGCAGATGTTCTTTGGATATTCATGAAATATTTTCCCATAAGAAAGAAAATATAAATTATTCTTTGGTCACACAGTATTAGGTTTATAAAAGAATAGAATTATTTTATTGTTGTTTATAAAGTTTATTTATGTTCACAGTGTATTTACAAATATTTATTTGTGTTTACAGACTTGTTTACAAAAGGTTTGCTTAATGTTTACAAATTTATTTACTAAAATTTGTTTTTATGTTTATGAATTTGTTTACTAAAATTTATTTTATAATTATGTTTACTTAATAAAGTTTCAAAAATTTATTTTATAATTATGTTTACTTAATAAAGTTTCAAAAATTTATTTTATAATCCCGAAAAGATTTGTAAAATTTATTATTACAGACTGAGTTTATTAATTTGTTTTTATAAAACAAATTCGATCGCGTAATTTATCTCGATTACGTCACCTCGTATGATGAGTAATGAAAAATAAAATTAATCCGCGGCGCGTCACTATCGACAGATACGTAGTATTCGTGCTACGTTTTGGCGGCCGACGTCACTACCGACAGATACGAGTTATTCGCGCTACGTTTTGCCCGTCGAAGGGGACTTACTGGTACGTATGAATCGCGAATGTACTGAGAACCGTGTCCCACAAGCTCGCAGAGAGGTCTGCTGCTTACTGAAGATCGCCGGTGAGAAGTGTAGAAACTAATGATTTTACGGAAAAAGGATGTCACCTTTTATACCCTCGGGATGGAGGTTTAACAGGAAACAGTCCGTAAGGGATAGCAGATGTATATCTTTCTCTCACGGGATAAATTTACGTATATCTCCCGTTCCTGGTAACTTTCTAATAGAGATATCTTCTAATTAAATCGGGTTAAATTTACTCTACTTTATTTCCGCAAAATTAAGACTTAATAGGGGTGTTTTAAGCACCCTCTAGAACATGTCCTTTAAATACGTAGTTACGGTGACGTCAGCAAAATAGTTGATTTTATATGATTTTTCGTGTTCAAACGAAGGGGAAAGTTTTTAGCTTTCCAACGAGGTATCAGAATAGGTACTCGTGTACTAAATAAGGGAATGGCAGTCTTTAAATTTAAAATGTCAAAATGAAAGGTTGACACCCACGTACTAGTCCTTTCCACCACTCTTGGCCTTTTTAGGCCAATAGAATTTTACTAAGTTTTAATAAAACTATTTGGAGCCGCAGAAAACGTTTCATTCGATATTTACCTTTCGGACGAACATTATTACGTGAAAATACTATAATATTACACTTAACATTTCAACTTAAATATATAAATGCTTAATCCTAACAAGATGTTATTTACAAGCGACTACAAATTTATTTCGTCCTTAATAGTGGCTTTTCCATAGTAATCTAAACGTAACCTTGAATCTATTTTTATCTGGCAACTCAACACAGCCGGGCCGTAAATTCTAGTCGAACAGAATTCAGTTAAGGTTCAAGGTCACGCGCCAATTTGTGTTTTTAGTCGCAGTATTTGATTCTTTTATTACTTAGGAGGCAATTAAGATTTATTATTGTTTATGGGTAGAAACCCATCTATACCAGAATCTCAAGTTTTTCCAATTGTTACTTTTACAATATTCATTATAGTCAGCAAGTTATAGCATTAACAAAATCTATAATTATAATTACGCGTCTATAGATATAGGTACGCGTTTACAATATTTTTATAACGGTAGTTAACTTCTATCTTGTATTGATAAAATTAGTATTAAAATTCCTTATTCATAATTATACAGTATATAAATTTATAAATATTCAATTTTCTTTTCCAATTTTCATACACTTCCATTATAGCTATAAAAGTTATTGAAGCATGTACTTGCTTAACTTTACGTAAACAATCTCTCCCATAACTTATTTTCTAAGTTTAATGGAGATTTCCCGGAAATTATTTCCGAAATAGATCGATTTGAAATTTCATGGCGTGTCATTTCGAGGTCTGTGGTCACAGCGTTCCAATTACACTTGAACAGTCTCGATTCTCCGAGGCGAAATTTTTTACGTAAAATTTTATTACATTTTACAAAGAAAAGGTTAACAACATACATTTTACTTCCTAATACTAAACGATTACGCTACTGGTTACCTGTTCATGGTCTTTTTCGACCATTTCTTCTCTGCTTCTTCCATAGTTTAGGACCATGGGACTTATATATTCTGTTTGTACCTCGTCGTGAGGTTGTCGCACGGCTATTTGAGAAGTAGAATTGACTACAAGGCTAGATTTGTATAGTTATGTCGTTAAACCATACTCTGCCATAAACACTAACTGAAGGTCGGCGTTTTTGTTTGTGTCAATAGGTTATATAGGTATATACCAGAAAGAATCTTTGAAAATAAAACACGACGCCCGACGACACTCGAACCCGTATCAACTGGATTAACGCCAATTGCTTTTGTAGTTTAATCCTGAAGAAAGATAAGCAATCAAGGTAAGTATATTGGTACCTTGATACAATCCAGAAAAGAAAAAAAAAATAACAAAATAAAAAATTGTAAAAATTAACATAATTTGTGAAGCGCGTCGGTTCTATGAAATACTATCTAATGTCGTCTAAATTATAAAGGACACACGTGGATCAATTGGTAAAGCACATTGGCGCGAATTCAGTAGATACGACTTCGAGTCCCGTCGGGCGTCGTATTTTTTTTCAAAGATTTTTCTACTATGTCTATATAAATCTAAGGTGTTTTAAAATTATGTACCTACATTCGATACGGAATATTAAATTCTCAAATCTTGTGAACTATTCGTCATGTCGTTTTGTAAATAGTTCGGTGGATGCATTTATAAACAATGTCTATTTGTATTCCTTGTATAACATGTATATTTATCATTTAAGTTGGATATAGTTATTTCAAGATGGCCGCTATAAAATACAATATGGTCTTCGTAGGAGGAGACCCCTCCCAAAATTTGAAAGCTAAGAGCGGAATGCAGAAATATTTGTCATAACTAAAATGTCCTTAGAAAACACTATGCAGAAACATGTCCTTAGTTAAGATCATGTTGTCTACGGTTCACCTCGTCTTAAAAGCTTCGTTCGTTTTTTCTATTGAAAATAATACCATATTTAAAAATTCTTTTTCCTATAGTTTAGGTAAATTATTTTATAATTGTAAAACTGACAACTGCACTTTATAAATGCAATAACTATAAATACATAATTATTATTCAATTATAATACTTTTATGTTTCCGTTATCAGTCATTTTACGTGATTTCACAGGCACCGCAAGATATTTTTATTAACATGGTAACACTAGCGTCAAGTGTCATTCTGTCTGGCATCTTGTATTTCTGCGGACTGGCGTATAAAAAGGAAAATAATATTCTGCATGTACATGTTAAACGAATTAACACTATGAATATCCATATTGAGATGAATTGTTAAATGAATTTTGGTGTATGGACTGTTTTATAGACACGCGGATTTATTTTGACAGCAGCTGTCAGTGGTAAATGGTAATACAGAACGGGGCTTGTTCATAACAAATGTAGTCTATGGTTAAGGATTCCTTAACTCTATGATCAGTATAGTCAATAGTTTTAGGCAACTTATTCTTAAGATCGAAATATTGGATTCTGCATTCCGCTCTAAGCCCCTAAGTTGAATGTGGAAAAAATAGTGCTTTTGTCCGATGTGTCCACATTTTCATGCCATGCCTGACTATACAGAAACGTATGAAGTGTTCTTATCTTGGGATGGTAATAAAGGATCACACCTATAAGAGCAAGACCTCATTTAGAGAATGACTACAGAAATAATTATAAACAGTTATATATAATACTTATACCAATATATTATTATTGAACTTGAAGTCGATTTACTCACCATCTCAAATATTTGAATCATTTAAGCTCCGAATTATATTATACGCCATGGTCTTAGAATTTCGTCTGATACTGACTATACAGATTTATAATTATTAATATATTAATAGTCCCTATCTTGATTTTTTCCAGTTATATCTATTCTATTCTCCATATTTTCTTCTCAATATATTATGTACCTATATGTGGGAGAAATAACCTTATCCGCCCATCCCCCAAGCCGGGGTAAAGGTCAGACGAAACCGATTAATTCTATATACATACGTACATAAATAGGTGAACATGTAGATTTTCTGAAAACTATTCTAGATCTATGTACATCGTACACCAGAGGTTCACAAACCCTTTCGTCAAAGGGACAATCAATTTTGAAATAAAAAATATTTGGCAGGCTACCCTTTCTTTTGTAAATATTTTCTGGCAAAAAAAAAATACTTCATTGTGTAAAGTTATATTTTTAACTAAATATACATTATTATTACGCTTATCACCATGTGATTGGTGTAATTGTTTGTTTGAAACTAAATCCTGCAATCTAGGCTCAAATTGTGTGGTGTGAATACGCAAAACAGATGCGATATGGTTGTCTGTTAATTTTGATATACTAATATGCTCATTATAGAAAATGCTTTTTCATAAATATAGGTAAGTACTTTCAAATAAAGAAGCCAGTTGATGAGCATGTTTAACTATATTTAGATATACCTCAAGTGAAAGTCCTTTGTAGAATTCAATTAAATTATCACGATAAGATAGGTACATCCGCATACACAAGTATCACAGTGTCTGACCATTCATTCTTGTCAGAGGATATTTAATTTCAAATGTAATTTTAATATTCGATATGAAGAATAAAAAATTATACAGATTTAACATAAATCTCGCGGGACACATCAAAAAGTCATGCGGGCATAATTGGCCCGCGGGACACAATTTGTGAACCCCTGTCGTACAACATACAAATTTAATGAGATCACTTGATATAATATAATAAATTTGGCCCGTTTATTGACTGTAATAAATAATAATATATTATATTATTATTTATTACAGTCAATAAACGGGCCAAATTTTTGGCTGCCAAGAATAAAAGTTAAAAGTAATTTCATCATATGTATCATAATTTCATAATATATTATTAAAATCCTCAGTTTAAGTTACATATGACGTCACAAATCATCATCATCAAATGCGTAGGAAGCCCTTCGACAGTACTTACGGTTGTTTAATATGTACACCAATGTATATAGTAAACATTTTGTGTACCTACGTCAAAATTATATTTGCGAATATTCAATATGCCGAAGATCATTTTATAATAATTATTTCGATGGGTTAGTCACTAGTTCATAGATATCATATCTCCAGTTTTAAATCGAAATTGTTTTATTATATTTTTTAAAAATCCTGTCTGCAACATTTATTTATTCAAAACGTAAAACATATGACATAATATAACATAATAATATGTACTAACCATGGCCCCCACATCCTGAAGCGGGCCCCCATGCTAGGATCTTTGGCAGCCCCCCTACCTATCGCTAAACATAAAGACAGTGTGACGCTCCACAGTAGCGTTTTCCAAATGGTATACGCGGTAAAATTAATGTGTATATTTTTAGTGTTTTTTTGATATTTTAATACTTACATCTATTTGAATTATGGAGTTGTCGATTATCGATATACAAATAAAAATTGTATCGTACAAACAGATAATTTTAAATAATAACATTATTGAAGGAAAATAGCGCCGCAGTCGACTTTTTACTATTAGAGAGAATTTGTGTCACTTATCTGGTCGACTCGCCACACCAGGCCCTTCCCGAGCCCGGGCCCCCAGGCTAGAGCCCTGTCATCCCCCCCTTTGTGGGGGCCATGGTACTAACACATCGTTACATTGTCGTGTACACATTCCAGCGGTCGCGGGTTCTCGCTTGGTGTCGTAATTGTTTTTCTAATTTTCTGAGGTGTTTTCAAATTAAGTAACTGTGTTTAAATATCGCTACTCTTTCATTAAGGCAATCATCAGATAATATATCGCTCGCTTGAATATGACCAGCAAACCACCAGGAGATTTCATTTGGTAAAATACGACTTTTCTTGTTGGAAAGCGGTTACCATCATATCAATCTTCTCGTTATAGTATACTACGTGGGCCAATTCAGTGGAATCATACCAATCGTGAATATTATTTAGCCACGAAGTGTGGTGTCGTCTGCTTTTTTTTTTGATAATCAGCCGGGGAATGCAGACCTTCCGTTTTCTCATAATGTGACCGAAGTACCTACTACACTATTTCTTCATTACCATGTCAGTTAAAAGGATTTCAATGATACATCTATGCACACACAGACACACATTGAAAGCCTAAGCTTTATTTTTTTCCAGTCTCAGGACAAGGTCTCGTTGCTAAAGAAGTGTCTCATACGATGGCTGCATCACATAAATGCAGTTGACTGCAGCAAGAAGCATCACTGGCATACCTGTTTGACAGCTCCATCCACGTAGTCCTCGCAGACGTTCTTGCTGAAAAGTGTGTCGACTGGAAAGGTGCGACCAGGAATCGTGAAGGTGGGCACGTTTCCGAAGAACGACGAAAACTTGGTGGAGTCCATCGTCGCCGATGTGACGATCAGACGCAGGTCATGCCGGCGCGTTACGACCTGTGAACGAAACGAAATATGGAAATTTAAACTATGTGAATTTTTGTCACATTTTATATAGAATATAAGATGAAAAAGGAGGTCTAGTATGCGATGCTCCGACCAAGTAAATGATGCTGCAGGTTTTTTAATACCTACATATAATGCAGATGGCGGAATGCTGGGATCGCTGGAGAGGCAATACTAAGACAAGAATAAATTATAAGTACAAAATAAATATAATGGGTTTATTCTGAACACGAACCGTTTTATAAATGAAAGAATCTGCATTTCCCTAAAATATTAGTAGTTTTGAAACATTGTTTATTGTTAATTCTATTGTTTGTTCTATAAAAATACCAACTATCTTTATTGCTCACAATAATTAATAGTGTTGTAGTCTTTATCTATGGTTTTTTATTTTACAGCATTAGCGCTGTTCTTACAATGTGTTTAGAAATCAGTGCCGTACAGTATATAAACAGCAAAAGCTCCATAATATCATCTCTCTGAGTAAGTATATTGATTTCGAAGCCTAAAAAAGTACGCCAGAGCAGTTATTTAACCGGTGGTACGCGAGAATTTTTGGGTGGGCCGCAAAAATTTTCTACAGTTCAAAAATAGTTAGTATCGATTTTTAAAAGCTTATATTCTGGAATATCTATAAATAATACTGAAAACTCATATAATACCTAATTGATTTTTATTATTTCGATAAACAATCGAATGTTATGTTGTATTTTATGAATTTTTTAAATTATATTTTTTTACTGTCTGTTTTAATCTTTTTTTCTTAATCTTTTTTTTTTTGACCATGTCCGATCCTAATAGGATCATATGGGCCTCCTAAGAGTGGAGGTTTGTATTAACTTTTATACTTGGATATAATTATATCGGTATACTGTTTTGCAAAATTAATTGTTTTGGACACAAAATCAATTATATAATTTTTTACTATTTTATTAAAATGTTGATGGTCCGAAAAACATTTTTTGATTTTTTTATGGTCCGAGGATGTAAAAAGTTTAAGAAATAGTACGCCAGAGGTAGTATAAGGTTTATCTGGTAGTTATATTAATCAATTCAGTGAAAAACTTCTCGCGAAAACATAAACAACATTCTTTTGCTGAGGGTCATATGCATAGTATGTACATCGTACTAATTGCAATAAATAAGTCAGTTGATGTTTTAGTCAGCCGACATTCGGATAAAAAATAAAAAACCTAATAACTAACGTATAAAGATAAACAGGTACATTACAAAAAACTGACTTGCTGTCAAATAATTATGTTTTGTAAACAAAAATAGTAATACCTAATATGGTTAAGAATACTGCAATATTGTATTGGATCATATACGGTTCTACGCCATACGACCTACGTAAGCACCAACAAAAAAAGTATAAGTAATCTGCAAGCATTTTTATTCGATCAATAACTCAATTTTGTGAAAAATATTTATACATAAAATTATTAATGTTGCCATGTTAACAATAAGTAAAACAAATAATGGTGGGAATACTGTATCTGCGGAGCGTGCCTGTACTATTAAAGCACTGATAAAGAAACCATTAAACTATCTAAAGTTTATATTAAATATTAATTTATGATAATTCGATTTACGAGTAGGTATATTGTGCAATTTTTATAATTTTATTTAAAAGTATAATATTTGTAATCGTCGAAGTTGAAGTTGCCATGTGAGTAACTGTTTTGTAATTAAACCTTCACCATACATAGCGTTCTTAACTAATTGGTTTTAGGTACATAACGTAGGCATACGATTTTCGTATCCGGAAATTTGTACGTAAACAGTTCAACGTAGAACACTTATTCGTGTGCCGCAGTACGTGAAACATGAGTTCGTGCAACATTTAATCAAATGACGAGTTCTTCGTTGAACATTATTCACCGTGGAATACATTTCACCGTGGAATACGTATTCTACAACATGTGGCGCTGGTTTGCTGTTCCAATTAGATTCAATACGAATTTTATGAGATGTCTTTATTGGTTTTAAATAATTTAATGTTGAAACTACATAAATATAATTACAATATGAAAGTATTTATAATTTAGTAACCTACTTATTTTCTTCCGTCTTTCCCATATACTCCGATGGTTTAAGTATTTTAATTTTACATGAATATTATATGTTACCGAAATAGCATTATTTACTTCAAAATTGTAAATAAAAAATATTATATTTCTTTACATTCGTAAAAGAAGTGGTTATGTCGGTATGTCATTTTTTCCAGTACAAACGATTCTTTAATGCCTTTCAAAGTCATTAATTGATAATTTAAATAATAATATACACTATAGTTTTTTTATGTTGTTTTTAATACAAGTAAAGTGGTAGTAGTATAGTCAATAACCACGTGATAAAGAATATGTTATTTACATTATGTAAGTATCATGATAGGTTTGATTTTGTTAACTTTACTGTCAATTCATGGTGGAACTGCATTGTTGTTGTTATATTATTTCTGTCGCTTTGGAATTTGCTTGATAAATATTGTTTTTAAAAAATGTATTCAGTTGAAAATGTCCCTGTGAGGCGGACGAAACCGGTCCTAATTAAAAGTGGAATAAGTACTACAAAAATGCGTTTTATTAAATTAAAACAACACTATCATAATATGCATTAAAGTTTCTAACATAAACGAAACGCGCATTCAATATTGGCAATATTTGAAGACACTAAACGGATTTAGTATTTCTTGCGATGCTAGTTTCAAATTCTTGATCGATGGTGACTGGCTTTCGCATTTCTATCTTATTAATCAGTTCTATGGTATGACAAGGGTATGACCTATAGATATTTAAAATGGGTACTGTTCGGTTATACGGAATACAGAGGAAAACACATTTTTAAAATAGCCGATAAACTGGATTATTTGTAAGGTTAACCTAATGACGCACACTTAATTTTGCGCCCTTGTGGGGGGCGCTCCCATAAGTAGTAGTGCCTCCCAGCCGCTCGGTCTGATCCTGGTAGTCAATGTACCACCGGTTAGATGATTACGACCCTCGACAAAGCAGAACAATATTTAATATATGTAGAAGTCCCGCAGTTTGCTCTGACAAGTCCCACCACTTCTCAGGGTGAACTGTGGAAGAGATAAGTTGGTCACAGACCATGTACATATAGGTAATAAGATAATAGGATTAAATTTTGACTAAATATAATATGCTTAGGTAAAGGGTTAATTAAGATAGATTAAATATAAAATATGATTTGGTTGTAAGATAATTGGTAATGTATAATTGTAATATAATGGTTAATGAAATGTAATATGCAATGCGTTAGCGAAATAATAAAGTGGGACATATGGACGGGCGTTAATAGTACATGATAATTAAGTAATTAAAGTAATATTAATATTAATCATATTATGTACATCGATATCACTATATGTTTGGTTGATAGACTGATATCCGTCAACCTTATATAAATGTGTAGCATATGCGGTATCGGTGTGAATTGGTAAGAAATACGACCACCCCTAACGGATAAAAAGGCAAGATTCTAAAATCCGATATCAGTCTGCTTGTGGATTTCCGGGGGGCGTCTCTGTGACGCTTTGTTGCCCCGGGACCCACGCGATCTCGTCTGCATAACTAATTAGAAATAATTAAGTTAATAATAATCAAGTTAATTTTAAAATAATTAATTGATAATATTCGAATTCATTTTTAATTAATCAGTAATAAATGTAGTTATTTTTGTGGACTTCGAGATATAAATAAATCGGACGTTTTCAAAAGTTTTTTTTAATTTCGAGATTTAAATAAATGACTTTTCATAATTTACTTGAGAATTTCGGATGCGAACAATTCAGACCTTTTCTTTTTAGATAATTGTGGCTTGTAGACGTTAAATAATTTCGACATTCGACTTATTGTGATTGTTTAACGAGAATCTAGTTACATATAAACATTATTTCATTGACATTTGATTATAAACTTTTGAATAAAGGGTGACCATTGTCATGTTACATTTCACGTGACATGTCTACTTTTCAAACGCAGATATTAAATAAATAATGTTAATTTAATTAACAATAAATTTGGCACAACCTTGTTAAAAGTATGTGTCAACCTTGTTTCTAAAACAATGACGGTTAAAAAATGAGCCAATGGGGTTTCTTCCCGCCTTTTTGAAAGCGTCTTGTCAACAAATAACTTATTTCCGCCCAGAAGATTTCACTCCAAGATTAGATTCAGTTCAGATCAGACGTACTCGGTTAACATAATAGAGACAGTTTCAACGCAAGATGACGCTTCTTCTTTCGGACGGAAAGATAGAAGACAAGATGAGATTTCAGCCATCACACTAAAAGCTAAGTAATAATTACCATCTTACAACAAAAACTCTAATGTACTGTACCAAGTGAACGCTTCTCAAATTTGTATTAGAATTTTAACATGTTTCCGTATCATTTTTAAATTTCAATGTAAATTGTTTTTGTGTAATTAAATGACACTTTTAACGATTAGCTGTGTTCTTATTTTTATACTGTTATATTTAATTTGTAAATACACACATTTTAAGGCGCCCAAAAATTATAATTTAATATTTCAACGAGTTTACAAATGACATTTTATTTGAGGTAGATAAATGAATTATAAAGCATTCTTTACACAGGGTTAAGGCCATTGGACCCGTTTTTTCCTGTCTTCTCAGAATCGTGGAAATGGCAAGGACGTTTAACACGAATTGACACATAATAAACACTTTATTTATTTAAAATCTAATAAATAATATTCAAATAACACTTTTTGTCATTAAAATTTTCTGATTCGCTTTACTTTTTAAAATAAATGACAAATAGTCGGTCCTGTTTTCGAAATTGGCCAAAACGACTGTCACGCCACAGTGAATTTTTGAACTTAATAATAGTTTTGCAGGTATATATTGTATGAAAGAAATGGGTAAAACAATACATTTCATTGATTAACTCACGTACTTTTTTTAATTTCAGAAAAATAATGATTTTAAAGCCATTTTAGTTTGAGTATACATCAGCCAATTTTGAATGATTTTTTCTCACAAAATAATATATACTGCACAATAAAAATATTTTTTTATTATAATATAACATTTCCGTAATACTATAAATAATAATTAACAATGAAAAAATAAGTAAAACCCTATAAATTCGGTACAATTAGTGACGCTATATTACCAAAACACGTCGTACGTTTTCATGTATTTATCCTATTTTCAGACAATTTAGATATATAATTATTTTGCAAAATTAACAAAAAGAGACCATTTGATCGATTAATTCATATAGTTTTTCTAATTTCTCATTTCTAACCTTAGTAGGCTTCTAAATTTCAACGGGTGAGGACGTCTTTTTTTTCCAAAATTTTATCCGTCGCGAACAGTATTTTAACTCATAGAAAAATGACCTTTACTCGCATTGCAGTAACAATCAAATTGGCAAGACCACATGACGTAGACCAGGTGTTATAATTTGTGTTGACAAATCAAACATCATAAAATACCAGTGAATGTCAAACTGAGAAAAATGTAGTTATATTATATTATTTATTATCTTGTAATACAAATGGTTGCAGCATGTGAGATATTGTAAGATAATTGAATCTTATAACCACGATGGCTACAAAGAAGTCCTAAAGGTATTCGTTCGGTGCAACATTTATAAAAAAAAATATTTTGGACTTGAGCAGTTTAGATAAAATATAGGTGGACTTTAATTATTTTGATAAATACCTACTTGGTTGGGCTTTAAACGATTTGAAAAACTTTGCATGTACTTAATACTGTTTTTATGTACCTGGGTCGCCATGTTTTGTTATTTTCAAAGGGACGTATCCAGGAGTATGTTTATTGGCATTATCAATAGAAACAAAATAATATTATTTTTCAAGGTCTATTTATTATCGATCTTAAGTGGTTTATGTCACAAATAGTAAATTTGTAGAAAATTTAAAGTAAAATACGTTTTCGAATGCTGTCATAGTAATGGCCACTGAAACATGTGTCATAATTTTCCTAATCGTCAAAATAATAATAAAATAAGTGTTTTGGGGCACAAAATCACGTATATGTTTTATGATGTATGTATTTTTCAGATGGTTTGTGGTAAAATCTCTTTTTTTCATACTGCCACAATTCAACTATTCATAATTAATTGTTTGTTAAATTTTTCATTGTGCACTTTGACTTAATAGGTAGGTGATAAAGTTTTTACCTTACTTTATTGTATTAATTTATTGTTAAGTGAGAATTAGCTGCTTTCGTTGTCAGTGTATATTTGAGGAGTGCGCATCCTGACGATGTCGAAAGGCGAAACCAGGATCGCATAAAACGACTCAAATGAAATAGTACAAAACTTTTAGAATTTAATATATTTAATGCCGAGTTGAATTGAATGGAATCACCTTAGGCATTTATTAGTAATTATTTAACTCAAGTAAAACATATATTGAGGTAAGAACCTATTTCATTGAATAATAAAAACAATATTACTCTTCACATCACAAGTGACAAGATTTATATGAATTGTGTATTGCCTGAACTCGTTGATCCTAGACTAACACGGTCGATGGATATAAGAAACCCTCAATATAATAATTATCAAGTTAACAATTAATATCTATCAATATAATAATATCAATTAACAATTAATAGCTATCAATAGAAAAGAAAATAAAATTATAAAAAAAACAATGTATAATAGTTATTCTAATACATTGCATACCGTTAAACCAATACACTAATTAAGGAACCAATTATTAATTTTCTATACACTAATGTTCCGAAATCCTCCGCGGCGACCAAAACGTACTGCCGTCAAATACATGCTATTATAATAATTGTTTCTTAAATCATAATTGTTGTGTACTAAATTTAAAAAAAAAACGTTCCTCGACAAATATTCATTGAATTGCTTTCTTTTATGAGTCATTTTTTTATAATTTAATAAATAACAGAAATCTTTCATGCCATCTTGTGAATGTTTTAAACTTATAATTTGTAATGTTAGCTTATGAAAATGAATAAAATTATATTTGTTTACACTTTCGTGTTTTTTAGTATTAGATTTTTTTTTTGAAAAATATTTGCACTGAATTTGAACCTAAATATGATAGGTTCAAGAAAAGGTGTCACTTCACAAATTCAGCATATCAATAATATGAGGGTCTTATTTAGAGGTCTACTATTTTTATTCTTATAATTTATTCTACCGACTACAAAAATGTTTATAAAATTTGTTAGGAAAAAAATATTATTAATTCAACACTTTTAAAACCTCTGATTTCGTATCTACTACGCGAGAAGCCGAGCGAAGCGATTTTTGTTTTTTTACGCTTCGAGCATTGTTATTTTTCATGGCGCTTACGTCAAATTTGATTCTTGCGAATAAACCCATACGCCTTAAGTTGGCAGAAAGCCGAATCTTATAAGCTGTGAGATTAATAGTATTAAATATTTCATGTTTTATTGATTGAATTAGTTGGCACTTCATGTTAAATAATTGTGCATTACAATTATTAAACTTCTTTTACTATTATCATTCATACTAGGTATATACATTTTACACTTTCCAATTTTTCTAATATGACACCATACGTTAAATTGTGTAACAACATTGATAATATACCAGTTATGAAGTTTAACCAGTGTTTTCTTGAGTTATCGACTTTCTTTCTCTACCGTAACTTCTTGGTTACTCCACGCAGTGGCGCACCCAGGGGGGGAGCCAAGGGGCCCTGGCACCCCCCAAAAATGAAAATTATCAGAATGATTTTAAACATTGAAATTGAAAGCCAATAAACTATACCTTTGGGCTTAGACAAATAAAAACACGGCAAAAAAATGATTTGTAATAATTCTCCAGCACCCTTTTTAGAAAAATTTCTTAGATTTTAATTTCTAACACAAAAATTGCGAAACACTAATGTCAAGTTTTTTTAGAAACCCAATCCCTTATGGAACTGTCAAAATATTCTCGGTGTCCACCCGAATACCGGAGTGGTGTAGGTCATGGCTGGGGAGGGCTGACAGGGCTCTAGCCTAAGGGCCCGGGCTGTGGGGGGCCTACCTACCCTTAATTTGAACTAAAACACAATATGAAAAACGTTAATGTAGTGTTTTACACTGCCTTTAATCTTAGCGGTAGGTAGGGGGCCCCAAATATCCTAGCCTGAGGGCCCGTTTCAGGATGTGGGGACCATGGTGTAGGTACACCGAGTGCAATAGACATAATACCGATAAACAAGAAATTAGGCCGTGAAGAAGAAAAAGAGCCTATAGGACTAATTTACATTCTCTTCCTTGGGCCCCCCCCCAATATTAAATCCTGGGTGCGCCACTGACTCCACGTCTATGAGATTCCTGCCTGTTCCTCCACATTAATGAACCTCCACTTCCAAGTGCCTGAGCTAGTCAGGAAGTCGGAGGCCTTCACTAACCTAACCTAACCTAAACTAAACTAACCCAAATTAACAAATAATTCAGTATATCGGGTCAAAATCTGTTTTCCGCTGTATTTCGTATAACCGAACAGTACCAAAATATATATATAAAGTAAGTATATGAAAAATATTCTCTTAGGTATAAGTATAAATAAAACAAATCAAATGTTTCTCCTACACATAATTTTGCGTGCGGACAGTGGACTAATTGAATTAAAACTTATTGTAAGTACGTATTATTGAAAATACAATACCTACTTTAATTTAAAAAAGTAAATGTTTTTACGTAGGTATATAGATAAAGGCTGTTATTTAATTCATTTAGGATAATATCGGTCTTTATATAAGTATGTAAAGTATGCAGTACCTACCAACATGTCCTAAATATAATTAAAAAATCAATAACTCATGTAGTGTTTTGAAATTAATCAATTACAAATCCGTTTTATTTTGGTGGAATATTCTGAGACTGCATTTAATAAAAATGACAAAAGACGTATCCAGATGGTAATGATTTTGTATAGAAATTAGGGTCAGTTTATTGTGTAGGTATGTCCTTTAACTTTCACGTGCTTCTATTATTGTGTGCACAAAAAATATTTGGCCACTGTAACATACCTAATATCCGGAGTTAGGGTTTATAAATAAATGTACCTACAGATATTTCACGGGCCCCCTACCTATCGCTAAAGATAAAGACAGTGTGATGCTCTTTTCCAAATGGTGTACGCGGTAAAATAAATGTGTATATTTAGTGTTTTTGTATATTTGAATTCATCTATTTGTCTTTTTCTACTATTCGAAAGAATTTGTGATGTGTTTAAATCACTTATCTGGTCGATTTGCCACGCCGGGCCCTTCCTGAGCCCGGGCCCCCAGGCTAGAGCCCTATCAGCCCTTCTTTTGTGGGAGCCATGTCCAGTGGTATCCAAGAAGTACAAAATGTCCGCAAGGTAGACCTAGAGGCCGCTGGATCGATGGAATGATCAAGTTCTGCGGAAATACGTGGCAAAGCAACTCACAGGATCGAGAGAAGTGGAGCAGCTTGAAGAGGCTTTCATCCAGCATTGGATAGATTTAGGCTGATGATTACCAATCTTAGGGTAGGTTTGTATGCTATATTTTAACAGCACCTATCTTGCTGCTGTTAAAATATAGCATTTATTGCAACAATTACAAACATCTTATTGTAATAATTGTTACAATAAGTGTTGGTTTCACGTTGGATTAACACACATTAAAAAAACAACATGTATTTTTTACCCAGTCACGGGATTGAACCCACTTTTTATATGGAACCGCTCTGCCGAGTCGGATCTTCTTCTTCTTTCACCCTGTCACGTCCCAACATTGGGGCATAGGGCAAGCACAAGTTGGCGCCACTTCCCTCGGTCCATCGCCAACTCCTGTGCCTCCCGCCATGTCAGACCTGCAGCACGTAGGTCGCTTTTGTAGCATCGCTGCAGGGTGAGGGAGGGCCGGCCACGGCGACGGAACCCTTGAGGCTGTGTCACAAGGGTACGAAGTGCCGCACTCTTTGGCGGCATCCGAAATACATGTCCCAGCCACGGAATTCGTCTCTTCGTGATAACTTCAATCACCGAAGGCTGTCGTGTCTGCTCACGAACTCGGATGTTTGTAACTCGGTCGTACCAATGTACCCTTAAGATTCTGCGGAGACATCGATTCTCAAAGCTCAAAAGCCGAGGCTCTTGAAGCTTAGTAAGATGCCATGTCTCACAGCCATACAGGAGCACAGGTAGCACGCACGCGTTAAACAAACGACATTTGGTCCTCACAGAATACAGCCTTGACCTCCATGCGACTCCAAGTTGGTTGAACGTAGAGCCCGCCACACCCATGCGGATTCCAAGCTCACTAGAAATACCACCATCATCGGCAACCGTGGCACCCAAGTATTTGAATCTGGACACCAGCTCGACGGGCAGACCAGAAACCCGCAGAGGAGTGTCAGCGTCGATGCAAGCAGCACTGCACATGGATTTGGTCTTAGCGGCATTCAGATGAAGACCCACACGCATCGAGTTCGCGGCTAGCCTGTTCACGGTCACCTCCAACCTTTCGATCGTCGAAATAGTCGACATAGTCGAAATAGTAATAAATAGTCGGATACCATACCTGTATTATCAGGATATGCTAAAGTTAAAGTACCTATGTAGTAGTAGGTACCTATCTATAAAGTTGCAAAGATCAATCATATCCAAAATGAATTCAATAAATGCAGTCATATATATATAAGAAGGTATATTTATTTTTAAGTTCGTATTTTCAATAATATCCATTTACAAAAAGTTTCAAACCAACATTGTCCATAATATTATTTTAAATAATAATCAAGAAAAATAATAAGAACACACATTTTTTATAATACTATAATAAAATTTCAACATATTAGCTAGTTAATTAAAATAAAACGCAATAAGCCACATTAGACACATTTTAAAAAAACAACGTGTATTTTGGTACATCCGAGGGATCGAACCCACTCTTCATAAACGACCGCTCCCCCAACTCGGGCACAAATATTTAAAATTAAAGTAGGTACTAGGTACGTACTTATCTATAAAAATCAATAATATCCTAAATGAATCAAATAACAGCATTTATCTACATACCTATGTACCTATATACATTTATTTTTTTAAATTAAAGTAGGTAGGTATTGCCATCTTTGTATTTTCAATAATGCCTACTTAAAAAAGGTTCCAAATCGACATGTCCATTGTGCACACGCAAAATTTATATGTATAAGAAACATTTGATCTGTTTTTATATACACATATAAATAAAAATATTAATAACGGGTGTTTTTTTTAGAGGTATAGAACTTTAAGCTGGCAGCACTTTTTTAATTGGCGGCCATTTTGTCAGCTGTTAAGTGATTTATGTTTAGTTTGGTTTGGCATTTCAACATGAATAGACTGACGCCTGAACAATGCTTCCAAATTGTGAAAATTTATTTTAAAACAAGATTGCCGTTGATCCCGATTTTCATAAGCAAATTTTATTTAGCGATGAAGCTCACTTTTTGTTGAATGGATACGTCAATAAACAAAACTGCCGTATTTGGAGTGATGATAATCCTCAGGTGTATGTTGAGACACCGTTACATCCAGAAAATTGACTGTTTGGTGTGCTTTATGGGCTGGTGGAATAATTGGTCCGTACTTCTTTAAAAACGATGCTGGCCAGAACGTTACAGTCAATGGTGACCGCTATAGAGCCATGATTACTGACTTTTTCGTTCATCAATTGAACAACCATGATGTGCAGGAGCTGTGGTTTCAACAAGACGGCGCAACATGTCACACAGCTCGTGCCACAATTGATTTATTGAAGGAAACGTTTGGTAACCGCATAGTTTCACGTTTCGGACCCGTGAATTGGCCTCCAAGATCGTGCGATTTAACGCCGCTTGACTATTTTCTGTGGGGATATTTGTGAAGTCGCTAGTCTACGCCGATAAGTCCGAAACGATTGACCACTTGGAGGACAACATTCGCCGCGTTATTGCCAATATACGGCCACAAATGTTGGAAAAAGTCATCGAAAATTGGACCTCCAGATTAGACTACGTCCGAGCCAGCCGTGGCGGTCATATGCCAGAAGTCATATTTAAATTATAATGCCAGAAGAGCATCTTTCGAATAAAGTAAATTTCATGTC
Source organism: Rhyacophila brunnea (assembly GCF_057557595.1). NCBI lineage: Eukaryota > Metazoa > Arthropoda > Insecta > Trichoptera > Rhyacophilidae > Rhyacophila > Rhyacophila brunnea. The sequence continues at coordinate 3,026,148 of NW_028233361.1, forward strand.
AATATAAAAAGTCATCTTTGTTTTATTCTATTTCAAAGTTCTATACCTCTAAAAAAACACCTTTACAATAAGAGAACATTTTTCACGTAATTTTTTTATTCAAATGTTTTGGTAAGATTATAGGATTCTGAATAAAACATTTGAAACCATAATATTCTAATAATAAAGATAATCTCCTAATACCTATAATATTTTACCAATAATAGCTGTTGATAATTTATACCATTAAAGTGCAATATTACTTACTAATATACTAATACTAGCTAATACTAATATATTACACAGGGAATTATAAATATAATATTATTTATTAATCATATTTAAAAAATATATATATTTCGGTAACTGACAATACTAATGTCTAAATAAAACACTTAAAACAAAACCATCATAATACAAGGAACACACATTAGAAAATAGGTAGGTAAGTAGATTATGAATACAATCACATCGTATAGGTATATTATTTATGTAGTTTCAACATTAAATTATTTAAAACCAATAAAGACATCTCATAAAATTCGTATTGAATCTACATGTTGTAGAATACGTATTCCACGGTGAAATGTATTCCACCAAGGCCTGAACAAAAACGATGCATGAGTGCGAGTGAGAAAGTATTCGGCACCCTTATAATCTCTGCGACACGCGCTAGAGTAAGATAAAAGGTCTACATACTTTTAAGTTGGTTTCCAAAAATATCGCCGGCAAATTGTGCTGAATCGCTTCACGTAGCGTGTTGTTCGTGTTGCTAAATTTGCTATTTTTTGTGTTAAACATAAAGTCAGTGGTAAATATTTTTAGTTAATTAAGTAGGAAAGGTGGTTCTGCATGTTGTATTAAAATATGGTAGCCGTACTGATAAGCAAGAAGATGGTATTACGTTTCATAGGTAAGTTGATACATGTTCGTGACAATTTATTTGTATATTATTATTTATTTTAAAATCAGTGACTTAGTGTTTCTTTAAAATAACTTAAATTATGGATATATTTACCTAATTGGTTGCATTTTGACCGCTTAAAAATACTATATAACGTAAAAAAACAGAAAATTATATTTTAATTCTGAGCGTCTAGTGCGAGCACTTTGGGCGAGCACTAGCGAAATGGTCTATGGTCTCGAACATTTATAGGCGAATGCGTTCGCTCGCCCACAAACCAAACGCACGGAACGTAGCTTCATTTAGCAATGCAACGGGTGGCGTCTATATGTATCTATAGTCTATGTATTCCACGGTGAAATGTTCAATGAAGAACTCGTCATTTGATAAAATGTTATACGAATTCATGTTTCACGTACTGCGGCGCACGAATAAGTGTCCCACGAAGAACTGCATACGTACAACTTACATGTAACCTACGATTTTATGCATCTCAAACAAATTCAAAAAATATTTGGCCACGTATAATTTTCGGCGTATACGTGGTGTAAATGAAAACTGCCATTCTTTTTTTTTGTGTGTCCCTGATAACTATCTTAGAAATCGGGAGCATCAGTTGTATGTTCTCCCAAGGAGCAGAATTAAAATATCATTGGTGATACCAATTGGGAGGGCAATAACTCTGTTCAACCAAATCGCTTCGGATGCTGATATATTCCACCTACGTGAGATGAGATAGGTGGACGTTGTTTTATAAATTCTTAAAATAGGGTCTGCTTAGCTCAATCGGTGTAGGTACTTCCTTGTATCTAATTTATATTTTTTTGTATTTACACTTTTCTACTGTTTAATAACTTAAGGCTATACCTCAGTTGAGGCATGGTCAAGATCGTGGCTAGGCGATGCGCGGATTACGGGTCGCGGGTGCAAATGACGCATGCCGAACGAAATATAATTTGTCATATAAATCCAACATGCGTCCATTTAATGGTCTGTTTATTGTTATATTAGTAACAATATTAATATATTCATTGACATGTTTCCTTTTTCAAGTAAATGAGTAACGTTTTTAGTCATCTTTACACGATTTAAGAATTAATACCCCCGTCGCCATCACGAAACAAATTGACGTATTCACACCTCGACGTTCGCTTTTCGAATGCCAGCGAGTCGCTTTTCGCGAAAATTTCGTCGCGCCTATAGTTGAAAATTATTTGCCGTTTCACTGATGATCTATTTTTTACTGTTACTGTTTTAATAATATTTCTTTGTTTCTAAATGTCATGTTGTGAACGTCTTAAATTAATGATTTGTAATTTTCACTATATGCAATAATAAATAAAATTTGAATTTTAAATTTGAAGTTCGACGAATATTATTTTATACAGAGACAATTTGGTAAAACGGGAAGAGATGCAGGAAAAAAAGTAAAAGTGCACGTCAGAGTCTGACGAAAGTGCATGACATTATGATTAGTTTGTTGTTGAACGTAAAGTGAGTGAATGAGTAAACACTAAACAAGTATTTATTATTTCCGACTGACTACTCACTACACTATGACAAAACGACAAAAACTTCAGAACGTAAACAATAAGATTTCATAGACCTTTACTTGCTTCCAGATTCATGTTAGGTATATCTAATGCGAAATTTAAATGAGGGGTTATAAAAATGTAACAGGTTTTCGACTTCAGTAGGAAAAAATCACGCGTGATAAAAATGCTGAATGGAAAAAAATTAAGGAAATTTTACACGATCATAAAAATGTGAGATTGCGAATGATTATTCTAATTAAACAATGTGTGTCATTGTCACATGTCGTAGTATCTTAGTATAAAATTTATAGAATTGCATCAATAATAATAAAATTATAATATTATACGACATTAAAACCTCATGGCGAGGATAGTCACCTGGATGATTTGACCAGACTTCACCAAGAATTCTCCACGGCTTGGAATTTAAACAACACATGACCTATAGTCATGGCCCCCACGTCCTGAAACGGGCCCCCATGCCAGGATGTATGGCGGGGCCCTGATTTTCGACAGTAGTGTTCTTCAAATGGTTTCCGCGGGGCCCCAGGGTTAATGTGATTCTGTCAGCGATTTATAAATAAATCCAGCACTCATCATCATGTTATAAAGCACTGATCGTGACCTCCTTATGTAGTAGCCAAGTAACAAGCAACCCTTCGCCATATTGGGTAAATACTCGGGAAACGCACTTAAAATAATTATAAAATAAAATTCTACGCATTCTTGCATCGCAAAGCCATGTATTTTAAATTGTAAATATCCCTTGAGGAAAATAGCGCCTTTTTACTGACTTTTTTTACTATTCGAGCAAAAATTTGTGGTGGGTTTTTCTGACTTAACTGGCCACGCCAGGCCACCCTTAAGCCCGGGTCCCCAGGCTAGAGCCCTGTCAGCCCCCCCCCTTGTGGAGGCCATGCCTATAATGCTGAAGAAGTCATAATTTCGTCTATTCACATAGAAAAGATTACTTCGTCTTCTCCATTGATCTGGCAGAGTTACAGACTACGAGCTTTATCTCCGTTCTATGTTACATAGCTACACGATCAGAGAGGGTGCAGGCAAACCGCAGTCACGGAGGAGAGTCACGCATATTCAGGTCGTTGACAGGCGACTAGTTCTTCTTCTTCATCTATGTACCATGAGATTCTCATAAATTGGTATATTTCTTGCCTTTTCCGTCCATGTACTTATATGAAGTGCAAGTATATGGTATATCGACTGTCGAAAGGAAAATGGACGTAACCCTCAGTTAAAAATAGGTTTTATTGCATAATAACGTTTTACATGACTAAATATTGTTGTCTCCAAAGGATGTAAGTTGCAAATGCCGATTTATTATCTAAATTTAGCTAACAATAATAATAAAAAAGAAGTGATGTGGGAAAAACGACTTAACCATAGTTTTCGTTGTGTTTTATTTGAATTAACTCAATAATTAATATCAGATTAGGGATATAAAAACTAAATTATTAATTATCATGCACTTCAAGGTCTATTTTGTACCTATTTTAACTTTGACCGAAAACCATTACAAGCGTTTTTGTGCTTCCTGTAAAATTTGATTTGTGTGGGTTACGCCCTTTTTCCTTTCCAAGGTCGATATACAATATAGGTACATATAGAGAATATCAGATATCTGGCTCGCGGAAAATTTAGCATATCACACATTTAATGGACGGGGGAGACGATATATGTAATTCCATGATTTTTAACGGTTTATATCTTGTTACCTTATGGTTGCTGCATTATTAAAGTATTGAGGTGACACGGAGCTGCCAAAACACTATAATTATAGTTATTATTTTACTTTCGAGATGATGGTTTGGAGGTAACATATTTAGAAAAAACTTGTGAATTATCAGTGTCTGCTTTGTAAACTGTCGTAATACGCAGAGATCAGACACGGATTAATACTTTAATAAACTTAAATACTACAAAAATACTTTTCCCTTACAAATAGATAGCAGTGTCAACACAGTTTTGAAAATGAAGTAAGCTATGATAACAAAAATGTTCGTGGCCACTACGTGCTGTAGAAGTAAAACTTAATTTCAATTATTTTATTTTTTAACGTATTCAATTATTACGCTCAATATGCTCATCAAACTTGTACTTGATATGAAGTAAATGGGCATTTTCGCCAAAGTTTGTACATGTTTGAAATTTGGGTAATATTATTTTTTCACTCAAATTAACCATTTTTATATAGCTAGCAGATTCCTTGTTCTATTGCTGAATTGGTGATAGCAATTTTTCAGCAAAATATTGATTAATACAATATTTATATCATTTTTATTATGAAATTGGGCATAATAAGTTTCCGTTCCGTGACTACGAAACTTAGCTTTTAAAACATGAATGAAACACTTTTTATCACTTAAAAGAGCTCTATTAGATTAAAAAAACCATACACTTCAAAATAAAACTACAAATAGTCAAAAAATATTATTGAATTTTAATTCTTGGGCACATTTCGTTCCCCTCCGTTACCCTATGTCTATAATGGCAGAGCATTTTTCCTTTAGTATTTGAAAAAACCAATCAATGTTCGTTCTGCTATTTTTTTAAAGACAATAATCACTTTTACTAAATTTTATTGGAAAAATAAATAAGTTTCGTTATTTAATAATCAAATGAAAAATAGTTAACGTTCAACTTTTTTGGGGACATTTTCGGAATGGAACGAAATGGTAACGGAGTGTAATTTGTAAAGCTTAAGTTACATGTTACCATAAAAACAAATTTTTGTTTTATGAAATTTATTTGAATTTTTTGATAGACAGATAAATATTCAACGTGCGTCAAAATAACAAAACAAATCAAACTTAATCACTAAAATAGACATATTTTATAATAAATTTCACAATACTTGTAAAATAAGGTAGGTAATAATTTTGACACACTATACATTACCATAACTTTATTTGGCATTTATATTATTTGTAACTCAGATAAAAAATATTTTTAAGCAAATTAACAATATATGAAAAAAAAAATCAGCAAGGGATTCAGACGCGAGTTCCTAGCGCGGCACGGAGTATATAACTTTTACGAAAATAATTATAGTCAAACTCGGTTATTACGATCTCTGACATAGCGAGATCTCGGATGTAATAACGAAACATTTGTTGACAATTGGTTTATGATTTTCGCCATACATTTAATTCTTTCACTGTTATAACGAGCAACTTATCGGATATACCGAGCTAAAATACTGTTAATGTGTCGACCGTTTTAAAACATTTCGACCCTAAGCAATAAAATCCGATTGGACAGGATGCCGCCGGGGTCGGATTACGTTTATGACACTAGTAAAGTGTCTAAGTACCTACCTTATTGGTGTTTCACCGACAATAATAAAAAAGTATCCACGCATATGGTTGAAAAATCCAAGGTTTGTGAAGTCCGTAGGTACCTACCAGCGTTAATTACAATAAACAACTTCTTTTGTAGTTTATGAATGCCATGCTCGTTTCGGGGATTTTTACGATGGTTTCCAAATTTTTTATTTTCGGCTTTTTGTGTAATGTGACATGCTCATTTAAAAATACCTATTCTCTGATATAACGAGTAACGCTTATAACAAGCAAATTCAGTCGGTCCCATCTTCCTCGTAATAACCAAGTTCGACTTTATGTTGTCTTGAAATTTAATTGTATTCATCAACATAAAATGTAGCTATACAGGTTGATTGTAATCAAGACGTACTTTTCTGACATTTCGTGAATACCTACAGTTCTAGGTATTAAATCTAATCGAGTACACATTTCTGTTAAACGTGACAAAAAAATACTTTTTCATACATTTTTATAAATTTCTATGCCTAAAATGTATGGAGAAGTTTTAAAATTTTGGTGGCGTATAACAGAAAGAGTATGACAGAGCCAGTGCCTGTCTCGCAATTATTTCAGTCTGGTGTTTTTTCTTTTCCTTCTGTTGTTTTTTTTTATCTCCATACTTTTATGTGCGCTATTTTTGCGTATTCAGACATATCACATACTTTTTTAATCTTTATTATATTATTATATTATAGTCAGGTTATTTTTTATATTTTTTAATGAAAATATTTTTGTTTTTCATACGAACAGACAAAATAATTTTTTTTATAATCTATGAAGAACTAAACACACACTGTAAACCCAACTTTATGCATGCCATTTCGTTACTTTTACATTCCACATATACGTTACCACCAATATAGTTTCGGAGTGGAAGTAACGGATTCTGTTTCAGAAGTGTTTGAAGCCAAAATTTAGCTTAGTTTTATTGTTAAACCTGCGATATGTTTTATTATATCTGTAGTATGAAAGATAAGCTCCATATGTGTAGTATGTGAAATAGAAATATGTGTTTTCTTACCTTATAAATCGTGGTAACAGTAGTGGAACTTCTTAAATGACCAACCCAGAAAGCAACCTGTTCCGATAGCGATACCGACACACACCAACAATTTAAAGTGTACATGGCGATCAGTGTTATACAAAAATGTTGCTACATTAAAAAAAAACATATTTATAGTGAAAATTTTTCGCCTTCATGCTAAAATCGTGGTAACGGAATGTGGAGTTCCACTTTTTCAAATATCCTGGGACACACTTTAAACGTGATTTTTTTTCAATATTGGTACAAATTTACGAAAAAACTATATATTTTCCAAAAATATATAATGTAAGCTGTTGAAAACACTACGAATTTAATTTTACACACTCAAAATTAATGACGAAATCAGACTTTGTTTATTTGAATTTATGGGTGGGACATGGTAAAAACGCACTACCTTTCGATCTAAATAATCAATTAAAAATATATACAGGTCAGATAGTTGTATTTAACTGATTGAATAGAGTAAATTAATAAATTTGCATGTTAAAAGTACATAACTTTCCAACATTTTATAATATAATAACTATGAAAAAATCAATCAAAGTCATGGGACATGCCAAAAACGCAATGTACAAACTTTGGCGAAAATGCCCAAATACAAAACAAACAAACAAATATAAAATACTGAAATGTCATTTTGATTTCCATAGTAACGCACGTATATATTAATAATTTAGTTGCTATGATCACCCACTTAGCAACCAATAATAGTGGATTGGATTACGGATTTTTTCTGAAATAACTTTTCATACAAAACAGAATTAACTGAAAATGAATTCAATTCTACTTAAAGATGACTAAAAGTATTAAAAGAATGCATTGGCATCGTGTTCTGATATATTGTAAAAGTTTCAAATGTCTAGCTAGTCGGGAAGTTAGTTAAAATCGATTGTAAGATTTGTACTGGATAAACAACCACCGGACAAATAAGAATACGAGTTAATAAAAACGTCGAAATAAGCATTTGTGTTATTCATTTTTGATCCGACAGGAAACTTTAGATCAAGTCTTTCGAATGTTCTATATTTAAAGAAATGTAGGTACCCTATTTTATTTCTTAACTTGGTTGGTCATATACTCGAATAAGTATCTAATTGCGTGTCATGCTGGCTTGATAGGTACTTAATTAATGAATAATGACATTTTGTGACGAGCTTTGATTTCATTTTCCTTTCCTTCTTAAAAAATCATGCTTCTGATTTCAATATTCTGACAGTTAATAGAAAAATAAAAGACGTATGTACCTACAGATATGTATACAAAATATGTACTTACAACGATTTTGATTTTACTGAGAACTGTCGTATAATGTTATTCGTACGAACAGTTTAAATTACTTGGCGTATTTTAAAGTATGCGAGCGTCAGTGAGCAATGTTCTGGAATAATGTTGAAACCGCAGGACGTGGGAAATTGAAAATGTAAAAAATGTTTATATTTGGGAGGGCGAATCGGCCGCCGTGCGCGCGTGGGAGGTGTAACGGACGTCACGAAATGCGCAGGCGCCAAAAAACGGCGGCCGTGTGATCTGTTTCCGGTACATCATCGATACAATACCCCGTAACATCCTTACAAAAGTAAACAATATGTGTACCTGGATATTATTTTACTCAACGAAAACTAAATGTATTCATTTAAAGTTTAAACATCATTCTGATAGGATAAAATATTGTAAATATTTTTTTATTAGTGTTTTCTTAATATCTGTGAGGGTAAATAATAATATATTGAATTATTAGTGCACAAAAGCAAAGTAGGTACCACGATAGATACAGCCCCTACTATTTTTATGTAAAACCATTCTACACAATATATAATTTCACGATTATTTATTTTCGGATTTTGCAATTTTGTCAACTTTATGATATCTATTCATAAAAAATGTATTAATCGCATTATCTTTCTTAAATTAAAACGTCCAGATGATGCATGATCTGCCATCTACACGGATTCGGTAGCTTGAATGGCACCTTAAAGAATAACCTTATAGTACTCAACAAACGTGTGTTAATGTATGCATGTAAAATTCATTAATTAACCGAGTGGTTTCCAAACTTACTGTTACTACGCCTCCTTTAAAAAAAATCTAATCTTGGCGCCTCCCCACCTTTATTTCATTTAAATATAACTGACACCTTCTTAAATAGTCAACAATGTATCTACTAATACAAAAATGAAAAATAAACAAGGTTTACTACCTTTAAATTTTTTTTTTTCATGCCACGAACGTGCTTGTTTATTAGCACAATCCATTTCAACAGTAGTCAATCTAAATTCATCATCGTTCATTGACAAATGGATTCTATCATGGATCCCATATCCTGAAGCGGGCCCCCAGGCCAGGATCTTTAAACCACATATTTAAAATATTTAACAGTTCTGAAACCAAGCAGCGCCACAGGCGACTTTTTTACTATTAATAAAATAATGTGAAAAGTGCATTAGCAAACTAGCCAAGAACTTAGGAAATAGATTTTTGTATCTGGCATAGAAATCATTTAAAAGTGGAGACATGGCAAACTTATTTTTCTTGTAATTTTGATTTCTAAAGCTTCAATTTTTTATGAACGTCTTCACTTTGTCTTTTTAAATCAGTGAATGGATTAGTGGTCATTGCATTGATTTATTCAGTGAGTTTTTTTTTTTAAATTTCAACCAAATAGACAAGTTTAACAACAAAATTATCGTTCCTAAACAAATTTGCCTCAAATTTCAATATTGTGATTTGACCTTTTTATTTCATTTTTTCGCGAGATAGCCAGCGCACTTCACAATAGTATAGAAGTGAGGTATTATAAAATTAGTCTCCATATTTTCAGACAGGTTTGCAAACAACCTTTTATATGATTTTTGTGTAGTTTATAACTAGCAGCAGTTTTATAAATTATGCATTTGCAAACTGCAAACCTGTGGCTACATTAATTGTGTTAAACTTTTCGCGCCTCCCTTTGTAACACTCCGCGCCTCCCAATTTGGAAATCGCTGAATTAACGTGTCATGGGAAGGTGCATATTGTGTAAAACGCAGTATGAGCACAAAATAAATCACTGGATGAAAGTATAGAAAATTAAGGTGGAATCATTCTACAGTGGCACCACAGATGATTTGCAAGTTATAGTATAACGCTATCGCAAACCACTAATACAAATGCGAATCTCTTCGACCGTACCCATGATGCCACTGTATTATGATTTCCGTATTCAAGATGTGATATGGCCTAATTATTGGAGACGGGTGCGTCGGTTCACTATTCCATTGAGGGCGACGCGATTACTATAATAAATTTTTAGTAATTGATAGTAATATCATCCGCATTATATCAAATAACTGGCAATAACAATAAATAAACACATTGACGAAAAAATATATTCTGCTCCATTGATTGGTTTCAATTGATACATTGAAAATACATATATCGCTTATCAATATCGATATCGCTTGTGCCAAATTGCGGCAATTATATCGATAGTCAATAAATTATTTTCAATTACCTTTACCGAAGAGAATTTTGTAGACGCACATCTAGATTATGAACGAGTAGATACTATGGACTTTTTGCGAATTGGGTTACATATAATATTATTGTTGTCATACTTCGAGCCACGAGTTCTGTAATAATAATAATAAGAGTGGTAAATAATGATAATTAAACGTGTAGGTACCTACAAGCAGCGGCGCATTTTTCAGACGCAAATGACGCAACCGATTCGTCAGAAAATTAAAAAAGGGTTAAAACAGGTCATAAAATTACAAAATTGTATTGAAATTAAAAAAATATTTTTTTAAATTAAATCTTTAAATCTCACAAACTGCGTGTAAAATAATATTACCCAAAGCATAACAAAATTCCTGCATTTTAAATTTGGTAAATAAAAAATATATTGATATTTTTTATTGTAGGGGGACTCTAAACCAGCCAGTGCGTTGGACCTCTACGTCATTGAATACGACACTGTCTACAAGTGACATTATTGAGTAATGGCTAATGATAATATGTAACTTTCGCATGAAAAATGATATTTAAAAACTTTATGACTTAACAGAGACCGATTAATTGAAATTTGAAATGGTGCAAATCAGTGCCGAATAATGGATTATTTGGGAACAAGATATAATTTACAAAGTGTTGAAAGCAGTAAATCTATATATAATGCAATTATTAATTTAAACTAACTTAAATATTTTAAAGTAGGTTGGTAGGTATCTATTTAAATTTGAAGTCGATTTATTCAACTTCGTCACTGGCGTACTTGCATTCGTTTAATCCTCAGCAACTCATTGATTAAAAAAATATAAAGAGAAATGGCAGCATTCCTAGATAGTATAATTAATATTATTTGTTTCAAAAAAATTACAGTTGCAATCGGCACTCTACTTGTAATGAAAAGTGTAAAATACTACAAAACATTTTACATGCTAAAATATTACGGTAATTGAGGCAAACACTCCGGGTCCACGTCCACTAGACTAAAATACATTCATAATTATATGCATATTTTACAACATATTAATTATATATTTTATTTAAAACAATGACCGGTTACGTCTGCTTTAATACGACATTCTTAACCCTAAGAAAAATACATGATCAAGATAATAATATGATCGATACATCTACGATCGTTTTAAATTGAGGAATTAGAACATATTATCACAATTATATCGAGTTTTAATTTAATTAATTCAATGTATGTAAACCAATAAAGCAATAGTTGACCTTTAATGCATGGCGTTGTTATCGTCAACAAAATATATTGAGTATTAATTATTTTTGTAAATGAAATTTTATTAAAAATGTAGCAGTTCTCTGTAATGTACAAAATGTGTTAACAAAAGAGTTTTGGTTATTATTCTTATGTGACGAAGTTAATTTATAATAATGTAAAACAATATATATGATCGATTACAATTATTCCAATATAATAAGTATTTTCGTGTGACGTTTGCTTAACACCCCACAATCACCTTTAATATATAAATATGTCGGTATATTTCATTAAAATTAGTTGATGTTATTAATTTTATTCCATAATCGATACTGTTTATTTTTTATAATTTATATATTACCTATAACAAATAGTACAAAAAACATCTGAATCACCACCATTAATATTTTTCGATTAGGACAGATCATGCAATGAGTTTAAGTATTTATTGTAATATTAGATATATAAATAAAATAAATGTACCTAAGTAATTTAAAATCATTAAAGTAACACAACGCTTGACGGAATGGGGTTGGAATACGTGTATTTTGCTATCCGGTAAATAAGTTAATAATAGTCGTCGACGCATACATGAAACATGATTTTCAGTGCGTTCCTGATTACATATTAATATTATTATATTTTATGAGAACGTAGCTACTGTTAATTTTTCATGTTTTAAAATAAAATGACACCGGTGTGTGTATATGAAAAATGATTTCTACAGCAGGTTCTGAATTTTCTTTAACTTTTCTTGAGCTAGTGATTCGACGGGTTTGAAAGAAAATGGCGACAAGGCGCCATGTTGCGATGCTGGCGGACCGGACGAGTCGTGTCGTGCGTCATCACAAATTACGGTTTACGTTTACAAAAATAGACACGAGAGCTCGAATGTCACGATCAAGATAAAAAAATTGACTTTTCAAAGGCATTGTCATACTCATGTCATAAGACTGAACACAAACAATGCGATAACATAACTGTGTTGTCAAAACGAAAGCTGCGGATGTCATACTTTATGAGGTATATTTTAATTTGACTTTTTGTTGTGTCTGTAATTATGTACCTACCTACTTACAGAAACTCTTAATTCTTTGGTTAATATTATTATACCAGTTATGCATTCAATATTTGAAATCAGGTAGTACGTACAGCGTGGGCCAAAGAGACCTGACCGTTTTGTAAATGTAGTTGGGAATGGAGTCACCCAATAGTGACTCGGAAACTTGTACAATAGACGTAATGATCCGTTCTGACTAGTTAGTTCATTTGAGTCAGTTGAAAACAAAAATGTATTGTGCAAAAGCATTTTAACCATGTGAGTCGGTTTTTTTAATTTTCATCATTCGTGTCGGTTCATTATTCTCGAAGAAACATGTCATCAAGTCATGAATCATGAAAACTTGCGTATGGAAACGTAGCTTTTCAGTGACGTATCATCATGAGTCATACGCGTAGAAGATGCATGACTGATTAATGGACTGACTCTAACTCATGTAGTTTTAATCATTTGCACGTAAACGTCACACGTCTATTAATTCTTAAATGGTCGCGTCATCCACAGTTTGGCCAATCTTCAGCAACCCTCTTGTAATCTAAAATTCAGATTGTTCATGCATCCTGGGCCATGGCATACAACCACCGCAATTTTCGTCTTCCAATAATCTTCCGCCTAGAGCCCTAGTAGGCATCAAAAACTTATCAGGCTAGTCAGCCAAGTCCATTCGTCGAACACGACTATCCCACTTTGGTCGATGAGTAATGTTGATGGTTTGATCAAATTTTTCGCAAAGTTTTCAGTTGTGATGCATGTGCGACATTCACCAGAAAACAGTTTTCAGATTTATTACTGATTACCCAATATTGTAATCCATATTTATGAGGACTGGTCTAGTGTTTTATTTTTTACATATTATGTTTTTTCCCACCAATCACTTATGACCAATAGTCAAAATAGTCGTTAATAAATAAGTATATGAAAATCATTAGTTCTCTCTGGTTCATGCTGTAGTAGGTATCAGTAGGTTCTGAAAAAATATTCATTCTATAATGTGTAGGCCTCTGCAACGAGCCCAAAACGTCGAAGCAAGAAGTACACACGGCGGAAACCCGAAAATCTATTACAATAGTATTCATTCTGTTATATGCAAGTATTGAGAAAAGGTACCTATTGATATTCACAAGTATGAAAAAGCTGTCAGTGGATCGATAATTTTAGGTTCGCTCCAAACCCTACCATCCTACATTTATGTTTATATTAGTTTGGAATAAAGCAAGATGAAATTCTAACAATATAGTCAACGAATAATTCTTTACCACTTCTACTCCACGGCGTACCATATGGATAGGTATCTAATTATAGAGGTGTCTTACCTTAACAGATTTGTTTTATTAATATTGATTTATGGCTGATGATCCGAATTCGTATATACCTACATAATATTGAGTGGAGAAAAAGAAAACAACATATGAATTTAAATCAGTCAACAGGAACAGGAACCGATGAGCACACTTTTGCATTAGGAAGAGCGGAAACGGATTAGGTAGATACTTAAACACAATTCCGATGGAACTCTTTGCACCAGTCTCCTTATACCAGTAGCGAAGGGTGGAGGTAAGCTGTGAAGATTCGACATAAATAGTGCACATTAAACCTTGTTAGTCATACGTAAGTATTTACTTTTTCTTGAACTAAGACTACAATTTTCAGATGGTGTTGGTTAATTTAGAAAAATCAATTAAACCCTGCCTAAACCAAACCATAATAGTTTTGGTATACTTTGGCCGCGCGGCTTAAGCGTCGGTCTATAGCGTAGTTGGTCCCAGGTTCAAATCCTGGGTCTGAAAAGTACACATGTTGTTTTTCAATTTGTGTATGAGTCAGAGTATGGACTTAATAGGTTGAGCAAGTGGCTGACATCCATTTCTCGTAAAAAAAATCTGTCAATACAAACCTCCACTCTGTGGAGGGCCATATGATCTTATTAGGATCGGACATGGTTGGTTGGGCGATACGACAAATTGTGCACTCTTTTTCATTCATACTTATATGATTTCGTTGGATTGAGAATGCATATTAGGTACACATATTGTTGATTCATTTTTTAAATTCATTACGCCCTGCCTAAACCAAACTATAATAGATAAAAAATATTATATCTATAAAATATTCAAAGTTAAGTATGATTTAGTTACATAATTTTCTAGATATACGAGTATTATTTGAAGTTCTAAAGTTCTAGAAGTTCCAGCTGCGCGACCAAGGCAGGTGGTGGGTCCATCATTAGTATATTATAATATCAAAGTAGGTCTAATATTAATAATTAGTCGTTGATTAAGCATATAAGACACACTTATACAAACGTTATTTCAATGTATAGCAGTAAGTGTTTGCATATTATTATGCAACGCAAACTAGCAATGAGTATAATATTTTAACAACGCATATTATATAATATAGTTTAGATGAGGAACGGATTAGTGCAAGCGTAAACATTTCAAAATAATCAATACTTCGTATAGTTAGTGTCAGAAAAGGAGAGCGCTTTTAACAACATACTTATGATTACCTAATTATAGTCAAATACACGCAGTGACGTCCCGTGGGGGTAGGCAGATTGAGCGTCGCTTGGGGGCGGCAGTTACTCAAAGGGCGGCAAATCGAGAAGAATCATATATATAGAAATAGGTAAGTACCTAACTTAGTAATTACGGAAATATCTCTCCATTAAAAAATACAGCTAACTGGTTGGAAACAAAATGTATTAATTGATATGGAATGTTTAACCGAAGTGTATTTTTTGTCGGGTTTGCGATGTCTAGTTTACTTCCGTTGTTTTTGGACGTCACATTCTTGATGACGGGCAATGACACGTGCAGATTTAAGAATTATATTTGAATTATAGGTAGGTACATACTCGTACTTATAATCGAACAACATCTTCTTGGCTACGTGTTAAAACTGCGAACTACAAGCTCCTCCCATTTTTAACCGCAATTCCATTATAAACTAACAAGCTCCTCCCATTTAGTCGACAACAGCGCCTTCCGGCTTTTGCCTAAATCTTCTTGTTGGAGAGTACCTAATTAATTCATCCAAATATTTTTGCCAGTCACTCGAGAGTTTTGAAAGTTGTCAGGTGTATATTGAATTGTATCTGAAAACCGTGGACTCGCAATATTGTCTTTTGAAGTAGAGATGGCATTTAAATTAGACCTATATATTTTGTTAGTATTGTATCCATACAACACATTTTTTGATATTGGAGTCATAGAAGGATGATAAAAAATTTTGTATAAAAAATGGGGTGGCATTTTAGCGCTGCCTAAGGGCGGCATTTTGTCTAGGGACGTCACTGAATACACGTACTTAATAACATCCTAATCATTGTAAATTATAGTAGATGAGTCCGACCGGTAGATCGTGTAGCCGGTAGCGGTTTGCAGTTAAACCAGAAAGAAACGCACACGGTAATCATCATTCAGAATTCCGATTACTGTAAGAACTTCAGTTACCAAAAAAAGAATGTTACATTGAAAAAAAGCAGCAACATCAAATTTACATCTTATGTTATGGTTACAAGTTATGAAGCATTTTCAATGAAAAACATTGACACCTCGTAAATATGTCTTCGTCTTAAATAAGGGTTGTTGCTTTGTTCATTGAACGTCGGAATTGTGTTGACTAAATATAGCATGATTGAAATATGTTTATTCAATTCTTAATGTACCTATCATGCATTGAATTTTTTATAATTCTACAAGTTGCTTAAGTTAAAGCAATAGCTATTCCGTTTGAAAAAATATTGTCAATTATTGTAAACAATTTAACATCACTTAATAATCCTGTATAGAGAAAGAAAGAGAGAAGGTATATTATAGTCATTGAATCATAATATCTGCGTATATTTGGGAAGTCGACACAGCTGTCGACTGAATGTATATACATACCACATAAGCGTGAACTTCGATAGTTTTGACAATAAATATGACGTAGTTAAAGAGACGCTGAGCGAGAGATAACGATAATAAGCTTCACGTTAGAATAGTCGGAAATAATAGGGGTAACAATAATTAAATTTACTCTTTGTTATCGTGCGCAGTGAAATAAATCGCAATCTGCGCAATTTCGAGGTTAAGTTGTTCCACTTTAAATAGTGTGTAGAGTTAAAATTCCATGGATTTAGATAATTGTGGTGAAATTACCTACATAGCTTGGACATGCTTCAATAAAACATGGACCGAGTGAGATTAGATATTTTCGCTTGCCGGACGAGTGGTCTAGCCATTGAGCTTTGGGGTGAAGAGAGCGTTTATTTACTGATAAGTAAATACAATTACAGGTATGAACCATGCAAAGTGACACGCGGTGAGGTTTATTCAGTCCGATACGTTATGATAGTGAGTACCACCGTCAGAGGCGTGTTGGTAGAGTGCCATATCCCATTAACTGTGTCTCGCTATTTATTTAAATAAATATTCGATAAATTGCGGCAAGCTATTATTGATGTATGTCATAATTGGGTAATATGCTGACTGCCGCGTTGCTGCCACCTCGCAGCGTTTCGCTGACAACGCTTGGGGTTGTCGACCCTCACCGACGCATGTCGCACTTGCAGAATAATAAGATAATCGGTGATTATCGCGTTGTTGTACCACGGAGCTTTTGCTGATACGACCTGGGGATGTTGACCACCACAGAGCTATTTTCCTCCATATAAATACATACGATTTGACGGATTTTTCTTATTTTTTTTTGAATTTTTCCAACATGTATGTTTCTGTTACAATATCTATGTTACCAAGTTACGTAAGTGTTAGAAATTCGGTCATGAGTAAAAATAATAAAAACATTATATCTAAGCCCTTCTCATACCTATATACATACGAAATAAATTTTACAAATTATGGCAATGATAATATATTTATATAGAGTTCCCGTTCACTTTTTCGTCATCTATCTACGTTTATACTATTCGTTCTACTCAGTTATTTTTTTATTAGCAATACCTACTGCACATTGGATATTATAAGTACGTAGTAGTACTTAAGTACCGAGTCCTTCGATTGTTTATGTTTTGGATTGATTAAATTGGTTCAATGAAATGTTTTCAATCAATTTTTACCACGTGTTACTTTAGAAAAAAAAAATCTGTTATCGGCACTCAGATCTAAATAGTATTTAAAAAGAACTAGAATATTTACCTACTCAATTTCCGAGAAAAACTAGGAAAAGGGCTAGTAAATATTTACATTTACGTTGTTTAAGGGCATGTAATTACGATTATATTTATTTACATACTAATACCTAATATTAACCTTGGCTAATATGAGTTATGAGAAAAATACATACTAATATTGCAAAGCCAATATATTATTATAGACAAGGTTAAAATATCGCGCAATACCCTATCAGGAAGTTGTGATAAATTCGGAATTGAACACAGATGTCAAGACCTAATAAGATTATAAACTGACAATGATGCAATTATTAAATAAGACCACCTCATCTAAAACGATGACGTATTTAAGGGGGGACATGCTCGTCGAAGGTCAAAATTGAGTTTTTATTGTATTTTCAAACCATGATCCTGGACACTCCTTAAACGTTGTAGATAATCTATTTATATAATTTTGAAGCCTTATTATCCTTTATAGTTATTTTAAACATTTGATGACTGCATGAAGTATTTTTGTTACATAAAATAGTATTCTTTTAAACCTCTCGCTCTAATGTTTTAGAATATAGTCATATTTCGGTACATAACTGTGCAGTGGTGTTAAGATTTTTTACATTTATTAATTTTTAAACGCATTTATAAAACCATTAGCATAATTTATTATGAGATAATTTTTGTAAAATATTCACGATAAAAAATTATATTGATAATCTCTATGATCCCAAATTTGACAAGAATTAGGCATTTTATTATTCAAAAAATCGGCAAGATTAACACATTTGAAGATGATTCTAAAGATATTTATTATAAGCTATGTCTTTGACCATTCAAGTGTGATAAACATCTTATGAATAATGATTGCTTTATAATAATTATTGACCTAAGAATAAGGTAGTGTTTTTTTGAAATACGCCATTTCTTTTGTCATTCCCCAGTGGTTAAGCTACAACATACGGCCGTAGCCATAAATTGACAAACTATAATTGAAGTAGGGAGGTGTTTCTACGCTGGGAGACTATGCCAGGTCACGACCCATACCGGAATGATATTTGCTGGATAAATATTTCTTATAGATCAGTTTTTTTTATTCATAATATATTGAAACTTGGACCCCTAATGTGGGAGAAATTTTAAAAACTAGTAAAAGTATAACGCGAAAAGCCACAAAAACAATCAATGCATAAGGAGGCATACAATAGTGTGCGATGTAATAGAGATCACTAAGTTTATGGCATGGCAATGGGCCGGAGAAGTTGTTCGGCGAGTGGATAACCGCTGGACAAAATGTAGTACACATGTGGTATATACGAGACACTAAACGAAATTCTAAAACCAGACGGATCGACGAATTATTTAAGTTTAGCGGATCTAGATGACAACGAATCATTAGGGGCGGAGTAGAGTGGAAGCAGTTAGATAAAGCCTTCATCCGGTAGTCAATCGACCCTGGGTGATAATTATGATGACGCAAGTAAAGTAGTTAATGTCTTCTTCCTCTTTTTACCAAATTCGCTTCCATTTTGAGGATATAAACACCAAACGGTGCTTTCAAGAATTAGCATCTCGTACCTCCGCTGTATACACTCTGCGGATGGTATTTCGTGGCCTTCCAGGACGCCGGAATCCGGTAGGCTTTAAGAATAGACAAATCAGGTTGACATTCTCTCGAGGTATCCGTAGCACATGGCCGAGCCAGGCACAGCGTTGCCTCTTCACTCTAATCGTGATGAAAGAATGCTTGTTTGTTATTCCTAAAGTTATACCACCGCACACCCAGTATCCGCCATTAACATATTTTCTCGAAGCTGAGTTTACGTTTGCTCTGAGCCTTCGTAGGGTGACATGACTCGCTGCCTAAAGCACCACCGCTAGAATTTAAGCGACTAATTTTATCCGAGTACAGCCGTGACATTCGTCATCGAGTTGAATGTTGCAAGCTCTCTTTACAAAGTGCCATTTCCCGTGATGTGCACTTTCATGTATTTAAAGCTGTCGACACTCTCGAAGTAGTAAATAGCCCACATAATCATCGAGTTGCGGGTTCGAATGCCGTGGGTAGATCAAATTTCATGTTGTTTTTCAATGTATGTGGATTTAATAAAGGATGTATCAAATTCCGATTAATCGTATAAAGGTAACACGCACTCTGTGAGGTCCACATTCTACGATTAGTGCAGGATCCCATAGACTTTTCGTATACATAATATGCGGAACGCATTCTGACAATTGGAATGGGTTTTTGGGGTCACAAAGATATATAATGTCGATGTTGCCAGGCGATATATAGTGGTCATTTTTTTTATTGACGTTTTAATTTTTTTTCTTATAATCCACCAAAAATTGTTCTGAGTTCTTCAAAAAAAACAAAGACCGAATCAGGGATTGATTGAAAATGCACTAATTGTACCATGGCATCGGCATGATCGTAGAACGGTTCGTCCCATTTGAAAAAATAAAAATAGCGGGTAGTGCAATGTGTTCAAAATTATCGATTCTTAGGATCCTCCTTGGCTTAAATTATTTTATTTAGTAATATTTTTGTATAGAATCACCCAGATTGGTTTCTTTACCATATATATGCATATGACGTTAGTTTTAGTATAATGGTCAATCCAGAAACAGTGCAGGTTGCACATATTGGTAGGTGAATAAATGAAATAACGATAACCACTAACCACACTAAGTGCACTTTATTAAAAAAAAGAAACAAGTTAAGTGTTCAAACTTTCAAACTAAGGGCTTCAGCACAAGTTTATTTATGGAAAAGCTCATCTGATCCACTATTTGAGCCTGTTGATTTCCTACAAATTGGCTATGAGTTACGAGAAAATAATTTGTATCCAAGACAAATGACGAATGAACCTCTACCAAATTATTTAGTTAAACCATGCAAATGTAATTCTAACTGCCGTACATTATCATGTAGTTATAAGAAATCGGTTTTGACATCTATATCATTGTGCAAATCTGTAAGTAGTATTTGTAAAAACTGTGATCATGATACTTAAAGCAGTTTGAGCACTTGACTTGTTTCTTTTTTTTTTTTTTTTAATAAAGTGCACTTAGTGTGGTTAATGGTTATCGTTATTTCATTTATTCACATACCTATATGTGCAACCTACACTGTTTCTGGATTGACCATTATACTAAAACTAATGTCATATGCATATATATGGTAAAGAAACCAATCTGGGTGATTCTATACAAAAATATTACTAAATAAAATAATTTAAGCCAATGAAGATCCTAAGAATCGATAATTTTGAACACATTGCACTACCCGCTATTTTTATTTTTTCAAATGGGACGAACCGTTCTACGATCATGCCGATGCCATGGTACAATTAGTGCATTTTCAATCAATCCCTGATTCGGTCTTGGTTTTATTGAAGAACTCAGAACAATTTTTGGTGGATTATAAGAAAAAAATTAAAACCTCAATAAAAAAAAATTTACCTCTAATATCGCCTGGCAACGTCGACATTATATATCTTTGTGACCCCTAAAACCTATTCCAATTGTCAGAATGCGTTCCGCATATTATGTATACGAAAAGTCTATGGGATCCTGCACTAGATTGATAAGTAACTGAAAAGAGGAAACGGAATTTTATAAATTTAAATGATGTTTCTTTTGCGATACCTACTTACTTATATAAGTATCTACGACAAAAGTATAATGATACGTAGGTGGGTATTATGTTTGTAACAATGTACATAATGTATAAAATGTATGTATACTTAGCTCTATATGAGATTGTCGACCTAGAAAACAATTAATACCGTGATAAAGTCGTGTTTTATATGACGAAGATAAAGAAGATAAGTAATTAAATATTTTTGCAAAAAAAAGTATATTTGAAAGATAACAGAAAGTAGATAACAAGCAACATTATATGAAAGAACTTGATAAGGTGATTTATAAGAATGCAGATGTGACGCAAACATAGTGATGCATACCTGCTATAGGTACCTAGATACGGCAGGTCATTATAACATATAATTAGTGGGACCAATTAAATGCGTAAAAAAAAACAAAAGCTCTATAAACATAATATGTCCCAAGGTAAATGTCTGTGCACAGTCCACTGTTTACAGTTTACTTTACACAATAGTTCACGCACATTTATGAAACTTGGTCTGGGACTAGAAAAACTATCTGTTGACTATCTGCGGATCAATCCTCGCAAGACAAAATCAGGGTACATTCTTGGATCGAATTATAACGGGTGATTAAAAGTGGAATGTTTACAACAATGTTACATGAAAATGACGATGGTCAATTCCTGGATCAGCGTCCCTCTCTACTCCTAAAGCCGAAATAAAAGAAATGTTGTTTGTGTAGTGAGATATTCAGGACATTGTGTATTATGACTATTATGAGCTTTTATCGAATGAGACAGTAAATACTGTGAAATATTGTCAACAATTGGGTAATTTCAACTAGGCATTAATGCAAAAAACGACTGCATTTGATAAACAGAAAAGGCGCTATTTCTCATCAAGATAATGGCAGACCACGTCATGTTGGATCAATCACCGAAAGAAAATTAATTTACCTAAAATAGGTCATTTCACAGCATTCCCTATACTATTCGGACTTGGAAGTTAGCGATTACCATTTATTTCGATCTCTGAAATTTTTTTTAAATGGTAAAAAAATAGTTCAACAGAGCAGGTCAAAACATCCCTTGATGAATTTTTTTTAAACCTAAATTTCGATTATTTTATAGGGATGGAATAAATAAATTGATTAATATATGGGAGACAGTCATATTGTCATATAGTCATAAGTGCGATATTCGCTGTCTTTTTTTTCGGAACACAAAAACTGTGGCATTAATCTGAAAATAATTTGCACCATCTTCCCATTTAAATATTACACTTTTTTCTGTATACTAAAAATTTAGCATCAGTAGTTTAATTAATTACGTAAAGCAACAAGATATTAAAGAGAATATGTGAAAAATCGCGAAATTTTAGCGAAATGTATATTAGATATACCACGTTAAAAATCAATAAACACGATAGTGACTTATGCTCACAAAATGATTTTGAAAATTGAAAATGAAAACTAAATGCAGCAATTTATATGTCACGATGTCTGTTAACAGTGTGTTTAGTACCTACATAAAAAAAATATAGAAACATCAAATATAAATGATCTTACGAGATATATAGATGCCTACCTACAAGTTTATATATAACTACTTCACTTTACCCAACAAATGTGTTTGATTAACTAAGTGGATTGTCAAACTAGTTTCTAAGTATAAATGTTTCAAGTAACAGAGAACCCTAAAATATCCCTTTTCAATTATCACCCTTTAGTGATATTTATGTTCCTTATTTAATTACATACTAATGTCAATGATTTGAATGTTTATGATAAGGAGGTAAGTAGAAAATATTTGAAATTATTAACAGCTATTCGTTAATTTAATCTTTTAGATTATTTGTCACGTTTAAAAATTTGTCGCGGTGTAAGACAGGGGTGTATATTGTCACCTCTGCTATTTAACATGTACTCAGAAGCTATTTTTAAGGAAGCCTTACATGGTAAATCGGTGGGTATTTTGGTTAATGGCAAACATATTAACAATATACGATATGCCGATGATACTGTGCTGATTGCTTATAGTTTAAAGAGTTTACATCAACTGGTAGAAAAGGTTAATGAGGTCAGTAATTCTTATGGTTTAAAAATGAACCTCAAGAAAACAAAACTATTACTAGTATCAAAAATAGCGACGCCAGACACCAACACAAATTTTGTCATTAACAGCGAACCAATCGAACGTGTGACAGGAAATAAAAACTAGAATTGAGATCGCAAGGAGCGCCTTTCTCAAAATGAGACGTCTCCTTAGCAATCGAGATCTTAACCTAGGTCTGAGACTGCGTATGGTACGTTGTTATGTTTTCTCAATTCTTTTCTATGGTATGGAAATATGGACGCTAAACCAAGAGATGTCAGGGAGACTTGAAGCTTTCGAGATGTGGCTGTATAGACGCATCCTCAAAATTCCTTAGACTGACCGGGTGACAAATGTTGAAGTTCTCATTCGCATGGGGTAGGACCGAGAAGTTCTAGGTAGTATTAAAACCAGGAAACTACAGTACCTCGGCCACATTATGAGAACTTGTCATTCAAGGAAAGATCAATGGGAAGCGTAGCAGAGGACGGCGCCGCATTTCGTGGCTTCAGAACCTCCGTGATGGTACGAGCGCAGCTCCACTGAATTGTTCCGGGTAGCAGACGACAAAGATAAGATCGCCTTGATGGTGCCGACCACCGCTAGGGGATGGCACAATAAGAAGAAGAAGTCACGTTTGAATTCAGGGAGTATTAATAATTTTATTCTATTCACCCTACTTTCTTCCCCACCTTGAATAAGAGTTGAAAATCGCAAAGATACCTCTACAAAGTCCATATTGTGCTTCTCATTAACAATTATTGTAATTTATTTTTATATTCTGAATAATATTATGTACCAACATTTCGTTTATGTGATGGAAACTTTATACAATCAAAGCTCTGCACTGGTACGAGTGAATTACACCAAATGTTCAAAGTGGAAAAAGGTGGTAGACAAGGGTGCACAATCTCACCTACATTTTTAAACATCAATTATTGATAACATAATGTAACATGGACATCATTTGAGAACTGCGAAAGAGATATGTTTATAGGTGGACAGTAACTATTCAACTTTATATTACAACGGAGGTAGAAAGCAGTCATGAGTTCTATATGACTCCAAAACTAAAATCATTATAATATATCGAAGCAGTCAGCGGTTTAATAACGACGTAGCCCAAAGACTGGACATGGTTGATGATTTGTTTATCTCGATTATTTTCTGTATTACAAACATCGGGTGATGCGGAAAGGAAAATAAATGTAGAATAAGCACCGCTATGGGAGAAATGACAGGCTTATAAAAATATTTAAAAACATGTCACATGAAAATAGACCAAAGATCGACTGATCAAGATTCTGGTCTTCTCCGTCTTTCTTTAAGGCGTCGAGAGATAGATCATACAATAAAATGAATTATGTAAGATTGATGCATTTGAGATGTGGTCTTATGGGCCACGGACAAAAAAGACGAAAATCTCTGTTATGAATGAAATAAACGTGAATACTCTGGTTCTAAAATATGCATCCAAAGAATTCTGCAGTTTTTTGCCTACGCCCTACATAGTCAGAAGTGGTACGCTACTGGTCGGGATAATAAAACATTTGAAACTAGTCATAATAATCAACAGTGGGCAGTGACGTCCCGTGGGGGTAGGCAGATTGAGCGTCGCTTGGGGGCGGCAGTTATCCAAAGAGCGGCAAATCGAGGAGAATCATTGGGTATATATAGATAGCTACCTAAACTTAGTAATAACGGAAATATCTTTCCATTAAAAAATTCAGCTTACTGGTTGGAAACAAAATAATTATATATTAATTAGGTACCTACTATAAAAGTTTTAACAGGACTTTTTTTTTGTTCGCGATGTCTAGTTTACTTCCGTTGTCCTTGGACGTCACATTCTTGGTGAACAGCAATGATACGTGCATAGCTAATTTAAAATTTATCCAAATATGTTTGCCAGTTACTCGCGAGTTTGGAAGTTGTCAGGTGTATTTTTAAATGTAAGTACCTAAGTATCTGAAACCGTAGACTCGCAATATTGTCTATTGACGCAGAGATAGCATTTAAATTAGATTTAATTGTATACTTATATCTTGTTAGTAATGTATCCATACAACACATTTCTTAGATATTTGGGTCATGAAAGGATGATGAAAAGTACTGTATAAAAAATGTGGCGGCATTTTGTCTAGGGACGTCACTGACAGTGGGAGCATGAAAACTAGGAATATTCATAGTGAGAATAGATTTATTTACCAATATGTATTCGAACACATGTTCCGCCACCAGAGTTTTACAAATTGATACTTAATTTCTTAACAAAATAACAATCAATGAACGATAAATTTGCGAACGTTATTCTTTTAATAAATACAGGTAGAATAAGTAGGTATATATTATTTCCATTAACATGATAAAGTTGATTATAAAACGATTCAAAATGATTTCTTCAAACAAGGAAATTTATATTACGAAAATGAGTTTTGTAATTCAATTAGAAACAGAGTTAAAATATAGAATATCATCTTGTTGCCACGCAGTAAATACATTTACGTAGGTGGTGTTGATTCGCTAGGATTTAATTATAAAAACCTCAGTAATTTGCAAGTTTTGTTTTCGGCGACAAAAGTTACTTCATTGGCAAATATCCAATCCCTTCAAGAATTTAATAAATTATGGCAAATAGTCATCGACCTAATTTTAGAGATGCGATACCAAACGAGAACTATTTTCTAGGTATTCGATACGAATCAATAGTGCCAAATGGATTATTAGATTTCAAAACCGATTGTCACCAATGTTCGTCTGCTAGGTATCTTTTTATTTCTCTGTCTCTCGATACGTTTGTGTCGATACACTGTTCATTATATTTCACATCGTCGATGGTTATGCCTACATTCAAAAGGCTTCCCTTGTTCCATCGTTCTAACGTTTTGGCATTCCAGATGTTTTTTTCTGACAAAACGAGCCTCTCTAAATTATCACAATTTTCTCTCACTATGTCACAAAAGAACTTCAGAAATTTACGAAGAAAAATTAATAATATGTATATTTGAGGGAGGCAGCTGCTTAGTTTTATTTCCTCAGCGTATCAATTCTATACACCAGTGTTCTTCAACCGGTGGTCCGCGGACCGGCGCCGGAATTAATTACCGGTCCGCAAAAGCTTTCACCATGCTATCAACCGACTATATCGCTACACGATTCGGGGAAATCGCACTAGATGAAATGCTGGGAGAATTTTTGAATGTTGCTGATGATTAACCAGAAAGTCATGTTCAACACCATAAGCCAACATTTAAAAGCGTTAGATGGAAACTTTTAATAAATATTTCTATGAAAATTAAGATAAAGGCGGACCTCTAATTTTTGGATTATTAATCCCTCGTTGGAAGATATTAAATCATGCTCACTTGATCTTCGTGAGAAAGAAAAGCTGATCGAGCAATCTTCTGATGACACTCCAGTGTCCAGACATAAAATGCAATCATTGTCTCAATTTTGGATATCACTTGATAAAGAATATCCATATCTGAATTATAAAGATCAGATTGTTGTTAATTTTTTCGACTTCCTAATTATGTGAAAAGAATTTGTCATCTATGTCAGTAATAAAAACCAAACAGAGAAATCGAATGGATTTTAATGCAGCGCTTCGTCTCTCAGAAACAATGCTGCAACCACGTATATCAAATTTGCTTACAAAGAAGCAACAGCAGATGCGGCACTAACCAAAAGTTGTAATTTTAAAACATACGATTTAATAAATAAAATTCTATCTATAATGGTTATTATTTCTGGCTAATACCGGTCCGCGAAATATTTCTTCTATGTTCACGGGCCGCGGGTGTTAAAAGGTTGAAGAACACTGCATACACAAGGCGAGGGTGGTTTATCATATTTATGATTTGAGGTATTATAATTCTTACAATAAGTTAGCCGTCTAAACTATTAAAACTGTCTATTTCACTCTAAAAGTTAACACATGCAAGAGAGGAACTGTAAAAACATAGCACTTTTTGACAGTTCAGACGGTTAACTTATTGTAACAATTAACCGCCTCAATACATAAATATGATAAACTACCCTCGATAGGTGCCGATAGCAGCCTTGTGTATAAAATAGATGCGCAGGTGTGGAAATATTCATTATTTTTGGTGTCCAAAGTATCTTCATATTAACTGGTAAGTAATCGATATTGAAAACCCCGATATCGATATTTAGCCAGCAATACTGCCACACCCATTAAGTATTTTTAACACCTATATCTAGAATGCCGTTAATTAAATACTGCGTAACTGAATTTATTTTGTCTGTGGTCTCTAATATAAGCCGCATGTTACGTAGGAATCTAATTGTAATTTCGACAACCTTGCATGTGTTTGCAAAGACTTGAAAACAATAATTTACAACGAAATAAAATAGGTGGGAGTCTGCTGTTTACGAAAAAATCTTTTAACATGGTCGTTTATTTTAATTTTAATCATTGGCCACGTGTAGAACAATAACACGATTAAAATCACATTAAAAAAATTTATCGTTATTTCCACAAGATAAATTTAAAAAAATCTTTAAGTAAGGAAAGTCACATTAATATTATTGTTATAAATAATATTTGGAATGTCTACACGTAGACATATTTCAACACTGAGAATTTAGATCTTTCAAATATGGCTGCTTTACAGACGAATACCAAAACTCTATCAGAGGCATATGTTATCAGACGAATGGAAGAGAATGTGTATTATGAGGGCAAACATACACAATTTATTATTAAGAAATCATTTAGATAAATTTTAGAATCTAAATTAATGGAAAACGTACAAAGAAATTCGTCGTGAAAATGAATTTTTGGTCTTATTTTGGGCATTCATTGCACCTATCGTCGATACCATCACTTATAAGGATGTTGGTTGTTTAATTACTTTGTCCCAACTACATCCGTTATTAGTTGGATATCAGAAATGTTGCTCTTGTGTGTGTGACATGCGTTCAGGTCAGTAGCGCACCCAGGGGGGGGGGGGGGCAGGGGGCCTTGGCCCCCCCAAAATATGGAAATCATCAGAATGATTTTACACATTGAAATTGAAAGCCAATAAACTATACCTTGGGCTTAGACAAATAACACGGAAAAAAATGATTTGTAATTCTATAGCACCCTTTTTAGTAAAATTTCTTAGATTTTAATTTCTAACACAAAAATTTCGAAACACTGATGTCAGGTTTTTTTAGAAACCCGTTCCCTAATGAAATTCTCGGTGTCCACCCGAATTCTGGAGTGGTATAGGTCCCTAGCCTGGGGGTGAAGGCCTCCGACTTCCTGACTAGCTCAGGCACTTGGAAGTGGAGGTTCATTAATGTGGAGGAACAGGCAGGAACCTCATGGACGTGGAGTAACCAAGAAGTCACGGGGCACAAAGTCAATTAAACACCAGATGAAATCTTCAGAACTCGTATTTTATTGTTATTAGAATATGTTTGGCCTTATGGCATTCCTTCATCAAGGATTATAGTCCAAAGGTATCATTCACATTGGTATCGAAAGTCCCAAAGGTTATAATAATTAAAAGAAACTCGATTTATTGTTATTATCCATACACCACAATTAGTAAAAAAAGAAAAAGTCAAATCAATTAATATTCGAAGTTCACAGTTCGAAGTCTCAATAAACAAGAGTCAACTAATATCCGAAGTCACAAAAATAACCACATTTATTACTGATTAATTAAAAATTAATTCGAATATTATTATTTAATTATTTAAAAATTAACTTGATTATTATTAACTAATTATTTAACATTAACTTAATTATTTCTAATTAGTTATGCAGACGTGATCGTGAGGGTCCCGGGGCAACAAACGTCGCCGAAGCGACCTCCGGAACCCACAAGTGACAAAACAGACTGACTTTGGATTTAATAATCTTGCCTTTTTATCTGTTAGGGGTGGTCGTATTTCTTACCAATTCAAAACCGATACCGCCATATGCTACACATTTATATAAGGTTGACGGATGTCAGTCTATCAACCAAACATATAGTGATATCGATGTACATAATATGATTAATATTAATATTACTTAAATTACATTAATTCCTTAATTACTATATAACATTAACGCCCATCAATAAGTCCCCCTTTATTACCTCGTTAACCCTTGCATTACATATTAATTTACAATTTACAGTGCCTATTATAATAACAAATCAAATCTTATATTACATCTAATCTAATTTAATTAACCCCTTTATCCAATATATATCTAATTCAAATTTAATCCTATGTCACTTTACCTTATATATACATGGTCCGTGACCGACTTATACATCCGCAGTTCACCCTGGGAAGTAGCGGGACCTGCCAGAGCAAACTGCGGGACTTATACATATATGTCATATTTTGTATGTTTTTGTTCGGCCCTGTCGAGGGTCATCATCATTCCACCGGTGGCACATTGACTACCAGGGTCAGACCGAGCGGCTGGGGAGCACTACTCCTTATGGGAGCGCCCCCCACAGGGGCGGAAAATCATGTGTGTGTCAGGGGCCCGGGCTGTGGGGGGCCGGCGTGTCGGGTTGACCAGATAAGTGAGATAAACATACATCATAAATTATCTTTGATAGTAAAAAAAGTCGCCTGCGGCGCTATTACACTTCATGACTATGAACATTTTAAATTATATAATTGTCCAATATATTTTCAGATTATTATATTGTGTTGATACTCGACAGCTCCATTATTAAAGTAGATGTATTGAAAATCGCCAATAATTCACTGTATAAGTACCCTCAATTTGAACTAAAACACAATTTGAAAAACGTTAATGTAGTGTTTCACACTGTCTTTAATCTAAGCGGTGGATAGGGGGCCCGTCAAATACTCTAACCCAGTGGTCGGCAAACTCATTAGTCAATAGAGCCAAATATCAACAGTACAACGATTGAGATTTCTTTTGAGAGCCAAATTTCTTAAACTGAAATTATATGCGTAGGTAGTAAGTAGGTACACTGCTAATTTACTTAATATACTTTCGTTAAAGTTTTAAGTTCTTATTAAATTATAGGTAGGTACACTGAATAAAACTGAATATCATACGTAATAATGATCTTATTTATTAATAAAAATTAAATTGTAAGTCAGGTATCCATAAAATTGAATCATGGCAATGACTGACAAACTCAATGTGAATAATGGCCTTGCATCTCCTTGTAAAGTTTGGGTAAGTCAGGTTCGTATGTTGTTGATTTAATTTTAAGCACGATTCCAGGTTCTCATCAATAAATCGATTTCTCAATTTACTCTTGATTTCCTCTCTTGGAAATCTTTTTACTTACCACAAAACTTGCAATATTAACATTGTTGAAAGATTTTATTCAGTACCTAATTAAATACAGAACTTTATTTATTAAATAAGATTCATTCATAATAAAATATAAATAAAAGTTATATTTAAAAAAATAACATTCATTATAAACCATGAGAAGGATGAAATTATTTATGTTGAAACGACAGATCATCATAATTTGGTTCCCTGGTTATTAATTTTAATCTGAGATGTGGTTACACACCCAAAGGCTGTTCCTTTTTTTGACTTAATGTCTACAAATGCTGAAAAGCAACTTCACATAGATATGGAGTTGAAAAAGGCAATGTTTTTCAGGAATTTCTCTGTTAAAACTGGATACACATGTTGAATTTGCAACCTAAATGATGTTTAAGTACACTCCTTATATTTATTTTGCAAGAATCCGTCTGAAGCTAATAATTCCAACAATTGCTCTTCTTCCGCATGCGATAAACCTTCTAGCATGGATGTTGTATTAATGCTTGTTGCACCAGGCGTAGCCATAACCCGGTGCAGCGCGTACCCCCACCAAACTCTTCCCGTACCCCAGGGGGTATGCGTACCACACTTTGGGAAACACTGCTCTTGACCAAGCGGGTAGCACAGCCGATATTATTTAAGTAATGTTTAAGCATACTAGGTACACATGGCTACCATGGTCGCTGTTCACTTACAATCCGCCAGTCGCTGATGACACGCTCAACGGTTACCGCCACTATGCCTCCAATTTAATAAAAACTAGGAGAAACTGTACAAATATATCGCCGTGTATTGTGAAATTATGTAAAAATATTTATATGAAGAAGAAAAAGAGCCTATGGGACTAATTTCCATTCTCCTCCTTCGGCCCCCCCCAATAATAAATCCTGGGTGCGCCACTGGTTCAGGTAGATATGGATAACGCACGAGATTGTTTTATATCGTTTGTATTATGGCGCTATTACACGGCAAGTAACACGATGTTAAATTATAATATATCACCAAGGTTTAACATGAATCTATCAACTTGATAATTCAGCGAAGGACTGGAGCGTCCTTGTAACTTCTACACAGGAACGAGGTTTCTAGATAACTGTCAGATTTTTTATATCCGTTTCGCCATTGTCTATGCGCCAAACATGAGCATAGACAATGGAGTGGCAGTTGTAGAGTTGGGTAATATCTCTACACTATTATGCTACGAGGGTGGGTCAATAATTCCTTAGAAAAAAGCATTAAAACAGTTTTTATTTTTGTATTTTTTTTTTTATTTCTCAACATAATCTCCTTGGAGCTCAATACACTTGGTTAGACGTTTCTCAATTTTTTTTAAACCGTCAGAAAAATAAGTTTTCGGAAGGTCCTCAAAATAAGCATTTGTCCGATCGATGACTTCTTCATTTGAAAAAAAAACGTTGTCCACTTAGCCATTTTTTTAAGTTTGGGAAAAGGAAAAAGTCACTGGGGGCTAAATCTGGCGAATACGGTGGGTGGTCGACCAATTCGAACTTCAATTCTTCAATTTTAGCCATTGATCGTAAACATGTGTGAACACGGGCATTGTCCTGATGAAAGAGGATTTTTTTCCTGTTTAAATGAGGCCGTTTTTCTTCAATTTTGTTTTTTAGCTGGTCCAATAAAGATGCATAATAATCCCCTGTTATTGTTTTTCCTTTTTCCAAATAGTCAACGAAAATAATTCCACGTGCATCCCAAAATACAGTAGCCATAACCTTACCAGCTGATTTTACGGTTTTCGCCTTCTTTGGACATGGTTCGCCTTTCGCAATCCACTGCTTTGACTGTTCTTTCGTCTCGGGAGTATAGTGGTGTATCCATGTTTTATCTACAGTCACAAAGCGACGAAAAAATTCATCCGGATTGCGTTGCATGAGCGACAACAGGGCTTTAGAGGCCACCACCCTATTGCGTTTATTGTCGACTGTGAGCAAACGCGGCACCCATCTTGCAGAAATTTTTTTCATGCCCAATTTGTCATGTAAAATAGAAATGACGCTACTTTTTGAGATCCCTGTAACCTCAATTATCTCACTCAACTTTAATCTTCGGTCACTTAACACCATATCGTGGATTTTATTGATCATTTCTGGTGTAGTCACCTCTACAGGACGTCCTGAGCGTGGTTCATCCTTTGTTGATGTACGACCACGTTTAAATTCATTTAACCAGTTATAAATAGTTGCAAGTGAAGGAGCAGATATGCCGTGAACTAAATCCAACTCATTTTTTATTTCCTTTGCTGTTAACCCTTTTATATTAAAATGTTTAATAACAGCTCTAAACTCAATTTTCTCCATTTTCCATTTTTCCATTTTCCACAAGCAAAATTTTTTTTTAAATGTACGAGAAACACACAACAACCCGACCAATCTGATTGAAACTTCGCAGCATACTGAATCGGTAGTGCCGCTGCATGAAAACAAACCGCTTACAGTACTAGTCGCGCCACCTGTCGGCTTTTCTAAGGACTTATTGACCCACCCTCGTATATAAACAGCCCACTGCGCGATGGGGGTATTACACCTCAGTTTAAAGCGCTACGGTTCACATCTTCTCTTGCTCTTACTCACATCGTTACTTTGAAAATGTCTTTCACGTAAACTGGTCAAGGGAATAAAAATAGAAATGGTTAATGCTTTCTATTCAAAATCTATTGAAATTATAATATATAACAGCTGAATATATTCATATTTTACATGTTCACTATTCGATTTAAATGGGCGTATGGTGCGATCGACTAAAATCTATCCCGGAATCAACACGCTATAAATGACTGGATAAATAAATTATTTGTTTCACCTCGATATCTCAAAAAGTTTCGAAGATAAGATAAAACTTTTAGAAAATAACGCACTTCATAATATTATCAATGTATTCTTCACGAAGAGTAAAGTGGACAGTAGACGCGGTAGAGTGGTGAGGTGCGAGTTAAGGGCCGCGCATCTAGAGTACCTATATAGATAACAAAAATATCTATCTAAATACATATCTAACTCAAAATTGATCAAAAACCGTTTTAGGGGGATTTGAAACTAGGCGCCTCCTAATCTTGACTTCCTCAAATTAATGGGAAAAGACAGAAAACTCCTGCGTACTGTTATATACATTAATAATACATCACACCTATTTAATTTACAATGCTATTTGATTATAGCATCATATAAACTTAAAGCTTTTAAAAGTAAACAACATAATATAATATAAACATTTATGCACCCACTTGAATGTGTCAAACTTAAGAAATATTCAGAGTGATCTCACAGCATTCAAATCACCATTTAAAAGCAGTAAATTAACTAAAATAACGCATTAAACCAAAAGCGCATCTGCAGTAATAAATAGAGTGATATATGTACCTTTTTACACAAATGACACTTCAAAGTGCTATTAAGGAAATCTCTCAACAGGCTGCATCTTTCTCACCCCCTTTTTAAATACTGACACGAGTTAAGAAATACACTTAACTGTTATTATTTACGAGTTCATGCAATCTGTTCCCACCTTTTTGGGGTAAAAACACCTGCAGATAAATATGTTGATTTAAACAGATGCATCATTATCTCACGCTTTTGCAGCTTAGAGATAAACCAGAAAAAAGCACTTAACTGATAATTATCAGTTTATTTACGAGCTTATGTTTTATATTTGAAGTAAAGCAATTTGTTATCTATATTGATTACACAAATGTGCATCTTTTTGGGTTAGATATTCAGATCCTACACACTCTTTAACCTTTTTACCCGAACTAGAAAACTCACTAACCATTACTAGTGTTATTTATTGTTGATGTAAGTAGATGCGATTATGGACACCTGCACAGTCGAAATATGTCATAAATGTTATTTCTTGTTAATGTAAAAGCATATATCATAATGCACACGTGCAGTCTGTTCAAGTCAAAAACCCATTAAAGAGAATAGTATAAAACCTCAGGAAATGCCACCCCTATTTGTCTTTAGTCTCCAACCATAGTACTGTACGTAACTTATGTCTGCCAAACACTTTGTACTAAAATTATTACTGAAATAAATAGTAATGTTTTACTTCGCGTAAAACCCTATTCTTCATCGTGTTCATAATCAATTATAAACGCCCACCGCTCAAGCATCCTAAGAAGGTAAATCCCCTGACAAAACTACCTTCAAGACGTACCGTCTATAACCGTACAAGAAAACTGTGAAGAATTACATCAAGGAGATTCACAGAGTGTCCCAATTCTGGTAAGAAACTTAAGGAAGGTTAATATCATCAAACCATACAGGACCTGCCAATCCAGATCTCCTACTCCATTAAGCTACTCATCACTGGGACATAACAGTACCATCATCAACACAAGGAAACTACAGTAGGTATTTCGATCACATTAAGAGAAGACAAATAATTACAGCATTCCTCAGCTCGTTATGACAAGGAAAAAACTTTATAATATATATCAGAAGAAAATTTTGTAGGTATTTCATGTGTGGCTTAAGGGGGGGCTGAAGAGCTCGACATTCAAATATAATTTAGTATAAAAAGGACCTTGGCGTCGTAAGTACGTTAATTTAAATTGATCTTTTCGCAAAAATCACTAATCATCGGAGATTTTATTTCAAGAAACATTATTATTATTATTGATATTGTCTGCCACTGAACATTATTATTATTTTATAAACACCTGCAAGATGTACGCCGATCAGAAAACAGGGCTGTCAAAATAATATTATGAATTAATATTTTTAAAATGTTAATTTCAACATAGTTTTTAATCAAACCTGTGCAAGTACGTACTGATAACTTGGGTGGATTTTGTAGCAAACATACTATTGATATATATACGGGTATATTATTATTATAACCCAATTCAAATTGAACATAGGTTAATACTCAAATACTATTGTATGTTTATGATTTCGAGAAAATAATACGATGGTATAATTAATCAAACCTGTGCAAGTACGTACTGATAACTTGGGTGGATTTTGTAGCAAACATACTATTGATATATATATACGGGTATATTATTATTATAACCCAATTCAAATTGAACATAGGTTAATACTCAAATACTATTGTAGTATGTTTATGATTTCGAGAAAATAATACGATGGTATAATTAATCCATATCAATTATTTGAAAACATTACATTCGCACTTTGCAAGATAACATCAAAATGTGTATATACTTATCTAAATGACGAATGACATTCATGAGTGAGCACGGCTGAAAGCTTGGAAATGTGTTTTTTTCCATTTCAAAATCTTTTAATTGTGTATTATTTTATTACAGATTCAAGGCCAACTTCATATAACTAATAAAAAATACTGTTTGTTTCTACGAATAAAAAAAGACAGGAAGGAAGATGTGTACAAATCACGGCAATCAGAAAGGCCGGCAAATATGGCCGACAATGCGTGATACACAAACATAAAATACACAAAATTACAAACACATTCGAAGTTTGCCGCACACGTACAGACCACGTGATATTTATTTACGTAAAATCGTCGCTTTTCAAAATGGCGAATTTGATTGCCAGATTTTACTGCGATGAATCAGTATGTTCCTTGTTGTCTTTTTTTATTCGTAGGTTTGTTTAGTATGTACACCAAGAAATTTCCATTTATAAAATCGGAAACGATTTTTACAGAAGAGTTTTGGAATATAATGCAACCAAAACTGGAAAAAATTCTATCATGGTTGTTGACTTCCTGAATTAGTTAACCCCAGGTCCATGCCACTACGTGAACCACAGTGGATATTAAGCCATTTGCACACTGGCAACCTCATTAAATTTTATGATAATCATCATAATTATCGTAAAATAGGTTGCCAGCAATTTAACTTGTTGCCAGTGTGGACCCGGCATTAGATGCACAAGACTTAAAAAATATATATTATAAATAAAAATTTAAAATTATAAATATTTGTGATTTATGTCTTCGACAGCCCTGATGAAATATGAGTCGGATCGAGTCATAGAGCAAATTTATTGACACAAACAACTTTGACACGACCTTTTTATACTAACTAGTAGACCAGATATTATGGACCACATGTTAAAAAATCATATTTTCAATTCTCAAGGCCAATTCTGTAGAACGTCCCCTTAAGAACTTCCGTGATTAGCACAATGTTTAGATCCATAGAACATCGGCAGAACTGGGTAGCAGAGGGACATTAAGATCGCACAAGAAGAAGAATATTTTGCTCCATGAATATCCAATAGTTACGATGTGTATTCGTTATTATTTTTTTGTCTCCCATGGCAGTCAATATAATATATTTTCACTTATCAGAAAGACTTAATTATTCATTCATAAACAAATCACCTAAATAGGAAAACAACCAATGAACTTTCTCTGTTATGAATCGTAAACGGCAATATAATTAATAAATTGCCCAGACAGCAATAATTAATTAATGCCACATCTATGAATGCCACATAATGTCTGTATCTATGCCAATGATATCAAAGTTCGTTTATATTATGTACATAGTAAGGCGATATTCTTTACAACATGTTAATAATATTCTTTGCATAATAAGATTATGTGATGAAAAAATATCAATGATGATTGTTATTTATAAAATTGTTGATATGGCTTGATTTATTGAAAATTATATGATGCATCATTGTCTTTGCTATTTGATTGATTTGTGCTAATTATATAATTATATCTAGCCCTCAAATGTATGTTCAACAAGGAAGCATGGTCTATTTGAAATAATATTACATATTCTATTTTTTTATGTAATGACACAAGGGTTTGCAAAACACGAACCTGGTATATGGCGTTAAATATACCTACCGTTTTTCGACTCACAAACAGTTTAAAATTTCTCAGAAAAAGCTCGAATTTTACACCAGATTTATTTGAACATCAACATTTCAGCCCGTTTTCACTTCTTCGCGATAATAATAATAATTATAACAAAAGATAATACGTCCTCCATATTATCCATATTCGTGTACACTATCGTGTTAGGTAGACGAATCACAAATGAATCGCGTCCCTCATTTATTTTTTACTTTCGGCTGTGTATATATTATACGTGGCTCCATCCGACTGACTTTCTCTTATGTATGCTTACATACTGTAGCTAAAAGTTTAGAAGGGATCTTTATTTAGCTACATATTTTTTCCAACTTATACGCGGCGTAAATGGAAACTCTGCCATTCTTGGTGCTGTTGGCTTGTGTGTCTCTGATAATTATCTTAGAAATCAAGGGCATCCGTTGTTTGTTCTCCCAAGGTGCATAACTAATCTGCCATTAGTAATGTCAATTGGGAGGGCAATAACCATGTTTAATCAAATCGCTTCGGATATTGACAAATTCCACTTACATAAGTGAATTTAGGTAGACGTTGTTTTGTAAGTTTTTAAGATAGGGTCTATCAACCTAGTGGTTCCATTTTATTTCTTTTCTTATTTTATTACTTAGATATTTATTACCCTCTAATTTTATTTAAAAAATTGTTTTTTATTTAACTTATTTTATGTGGTGTCGTGTACACTTTGAATTTATAATTTGTTATATTCATTATTATGTAAAATAAATAAATTTGAATTTGATGGAATGTACCTATACTCAGACCCACTGTCCATCTGGACTATAATATTATTGTCATTAGCCTTTCCTCAGAAGGCAACTTGCAGATTTAATATTGCAATACTAACTGTGATTAATATTTTGTTGTCAGTGGAGTGGAGAAACGATAAAACATTTTTAAATTTAAACAGATTGGCGGCAAAGGGCAATGTAATTATTATAAATTACAGGCAGTGCAAAGAGCATTATAAATAATTGTTGCGATTTAAGTAATGCCATAAACGCATTTCCTATTATGGGAAGAAAAGAGAGTTCAAGAGACATTGGTCCTTGTACAAGAGTATTTCCCCCGACAAGGTTAAACGTTGAAAGTGATAGCTGCTATTTCGATTTTGTTACAAGTATATTAAAAATGAGAAGCAAAAAAAAGGACGACTGGTCTATTTATTTTCATACAAACTGAGTAAGGACACCGAGGAGTTTAAAAGCTTGTAAATCGTCCACATCGCGTAGTGGCCATTTTTCAGTTGCATACTTACATAGCATTGTGGCCTAATAAGCACTATCATACAAGTGGATGGTATATGTTTTGTATATTTGGGTGTATAATATACATTTGTGCAATAGGCCGCAAGTTAAATCTATAATTGGGTTAATACATTTTTTAGCCTGCTAATATTCCACCATTTTAAAATAATAATAAAATTGTATTATGTAGGAAGAAGAATTTAAAGAGAAAGGTGCTATAGATAGATTGAGGCATGGTCTAAAAGGATCGTGACTACGCGACGCGAAGATTGTGCAAACGACGCGTGCAGAACAAAACATAATTTGTCATAAAAATTCAACATGCGTCCATTTAATGTTATGTTTATTGTTATATTAGTAATAATAATAATTTATCCATTGACATGTTTTCTTTTTCGAGTAAATGAGTAACTTTTTTCAGTCATCTTTACACGATTTAAAAATATATTCCTCCGATGCCATCACAAAACAAATTGACGTGCTCACAGCTCGCTATCGCTTTCCGATTGGCAACGAGTGCGAAATTTCTTCCCACCTATTGTTGAAAATTATTTGCCGTTTCACTGATGTATGCTCTTAACGGATATACAAATACACACCCATGAGCAGCAATATGTACACAAAAATAATTAATCACATACATAATATTATACGATACGATTGATTTAGTGTTTGAAACAATATAAGCATTTGGGAAGAATTTGTCTATCCATGACACAGATTTAGGAACGCTGTATAATTTAAGTAAACATTTTATATATTTTTTAAATCGTATACGAGAAGAAATGTCTGGTTTATTTTAAACCGTAGATACCGTAGATACAAATCAATTATTAAAAGATTAATAAAAATGATGGAAGGTCGCGTTAATTCATTCAACCTTTGGCGCTTTCACAAAATTCCCAAATAATGTCAGCCAAGGCATTAATTGAATATTTTATTATTGAACTATTTCAATGTCTCGACGGTCAACGCGATAGGAAAAATGTTCTGTTATTTTTGGAAATCATTTCCAGAACTTTTGAATCAAGAATGTCTATTAATGTTTTTACTCTAGACGTTCCTATGAATCTTTAAATATGCATAAGGAGTTGGCAGTCACTTAACATGACAGGACACATTGTAATACGATGTAATTTAACAACATTTTGGACATTCTCAGAATGTATATTATGCATGACCATTAAAAAAAATAGCTAGGACATTTAAAATTGATTTGATGTATGTAAATTATGTAAAAATATTCTACGCCCAAATAGGATATTGGAGAAGACATTGCCTCATTTTAATACCTAAATCATATTATTACGGGCTATGATTTTCAATTGATTCCTACACAAAACTGGATAATATACAACATCTGTACACAACATTAACACAGATATACCTAGCTATTTGCTAAAAACTGAAATTGAATATCCCATTACAATAGTTAAAAAACAAAAAAAAAACATGTCCCAAAACGGTTTACTATATATGAATGTAATATTCCGCGTAAAGAACTGTGATAAAATTAGATCGCCTAACAACCTACAATATTTTTCAACGTTGATTAAAAACGGTCTTATTTCAATTTAGATCGTCGACGAAATCTATTTATAAAACTCTCAAATTATAAAGAAACTGAACCACAGTAAGTCGAGAAATTAAACTGACGAATTTATGGAGACTTTTAATAAACATAACACTAGAAGCTCGAAAGTGATAATTCTATTAACAAATAACTGATTTTTTTCATTTCTCTTCATATAAATGCAGACCTCAGACAGAGAAAACTGCGCGATATAACACACAGGTTGGATATAAAAGAAATGTTTTAGCTGATTTCAAAGTTAAAAATAAATTTAGACCAAGACAGAGTTTCGATAGAAAACAATCTCTCCGGTATGTAGATAAATACTTCAATTTAAACTTAAACAAATGTTAACCATTTCGGTGTTTGAGATATTTTTTGAGGATTAATTTATTTTTAATCGTTGGATGATTTCCAGGATAGTTTAGATAGGGTGGCATGTGACAATGCAGTGGAGGGAGAAGGGAAATGCCTATATAATATATTTGGGAAGTTTGAGGGGAAAATGAAAAAAGTTTACATTTGATAATATTTCGTATTGGAATATACAGAGTTCGAATTTAATACAAAAACCTAATACAAATTCTTCCAACAATTTGAAAGATTCACTATATTCGATGAAGTTAGAATTTCTAGTTGGTACTTACGTTCACCCATGGTATTACATATAATATAATATATGATTGCATTTTATTTATTATATAGTTCATCATAGTGGGTTGTATACTAAATACAAAGGCAAAAAGTTATATTTTACTATAATAATTATGTCAGCTAATTACGGGTAAATATTATTCGCACATTCTTTTCTTTTTATAAAACACGTGTTAATTTATCATTTAGAGCAGTGCTTCTCAAACTTTTTCATACCACGGCCCCTAAAATCAGAAAAAAGGCTCCTGTCCCCAAAAATATATTTACCATTAATTATCATTATGGGTAAGTACATTTTTATGAAAAATAATACATAGAACATTTCATTTACTTGCTTGTAAAGCAACAATTTAAAAAATTACTTAACTTCAAATTTATTACAGACCTCGAGATTTTGACTAACTTGTATCAGGTATCGTCCAGTGATCACGTTTCTATGTTTTTTTTTTACAAATACTGAAATATTTCGCGGCTTCCTGGCAGGAGTTCAAGGGCCCCCTAGGAGACCGCGCGCCCCCAGTTTGAAAAGTACTGAATTAAAGTGTTGGGTTTGCTTCCAATTTGTGGTCTTTGAAACTAATATAGCCGGACGATGTGATATTTGCAGCCAAGAATATTTTAAAATTACTAATAGTTAGAGTTAACTTTCCTTTCATCATTATATTTATAATATAACATAAGAAGATCAATCTATATATTATAACAGTCGAATATGAAATTGTTTGAGTCATTGTTGAATTTGGTTAAATTATTTTATGTAAAATTTAGAGAGCTCGTAAACAATGCAATATTAATAGTAAGCGATATTATACAGAAAAGGTTAGGTATCACAATAAAGATGTAGAAAAAAAATCTAATTTTTAGAAAAAAAAATAATTGGTTTAACAAATTTTCACTGATGGCAGAAAGTGCAAGAACGTAGTGGTCGCGCGGGGGCGGCGCGGCGGCGTCTTGCGAAACTCAAACGTATAACCGTGTGTATTATGCCCCAAAAAAAGACACTGTCTACGAACATTTTACACACGGTTATACGTTTGAGTTTCGCAAGACGCCGCCGCGCCGTGCCCGCCAAATCACTACGGCCGAGCACAAAGTGTTGCACTAAAAACTGTGTAGGTGGGTGAAAATTCATTGTGTAGATTTTATTTTCACAAGCACGCCAATATTTTTCGCGATGTGAAAGGAGGAGCGGCTCTGGGTTAAATTTAGAAATGTGGTTCACTTAGGATTTTACTTTGATAATAAAATATTTAACGCAGTTAATGCGAAGGCGAAAAGTGGGACGGGAGCCAATGATCGTTACGACATCCGAAATACATATAGGCGACTTTTTTAACAGATCTCTCGACAAACAACTATCGCGAAAGTTATTTTCGCTGTGGGAATTTAGGATGTCCAGTAAATTATTGTACACAGTCACACAATAGGATTAATTATGTATGTTTAAATAAAACGTTCTACTTTATAGTCGGGTTTAATGTCGGTCAGAATTTACTTCGGTCATTTGGATTAATTGTTTTCAGAGGACGATAATATAAAAAATTAAACTATTTGGTTAGCAATAGGAGAAAGTGGAAGAGCTTCAACTAGTTACTAGACAATTATTATGGTGCCAACATATTTTCACTACCAAATTCAAAGTGTTTAAAATTATTTTATTATACAGCGTTTGATTTCTTTAAATCATGTTCCATCATCAAACAGCATTTAGGATAACATTAGTTATTGATAATTTATTTTCAGCAATAATTTTTGAATGATAATAAAATACAGATACTAAAGTGTTGGAATTTCTCCAAAATTCATCATCATCAGCCGGGATCAATCCACTGCTGGATGAAGGCCTCCCCAAGCT
The DNA here is from genome assembly GCF_057557595.1 of Rhyacophila brunnea. Lineage (NCBI taxonomy): Eukaryota > Metazoa > Arthropoda > Insecta > Trichoptera > Rhyacophilidae > Rhyacophila > Rhyacophila brunnea. Next base: position 3,068,973 of record NW_028233361.1, read on the forward strand.
TCTTCCAACTCTCTCGGTCCCGTGTATTTCGCTGCCACGTATTTCCGCAGAACTTTACCAGTTCGTCAATCCAGCGGATTTTAGGGCGACCCTGTGGCCGTTTCGTGCCCCTTGGGTACCACTGTTTGGCAACGTCTATTACATCGCGTACTCCTGTCTGCTTCCTAACCCATTCGTTTCTCTTACGGTCCTTTCGCAGGATGCCCAACATACACCTCTCCATGCCTCGCTGTGTGACTCTTAGCTTTTGGATATCTCTCGTGTTGAGACGATAGACGTAGCTGCTGACTTGCTCGAGTTGGGTGCCATTAACACAGATCTCCTAATACGAATATCTCTAAAATTACGAGTCAATTATTGCAAACTCCAGTGGAAAGTTTACCATACATATTTTAGTAGGTATATTACATTATGATGTTAATTTAACATAAAATCAAATGTATAATTTATGTATCGACAGATACATTGAAAAAGCGGTATAACTACGGATACCTCGGTCATCTTATGTACCAAAATATGGTTTTATTATTAATTCTAAAACGACGAAGTTTATAAAAGTACTTTTGTGGTCGTAACATGTTATTTCCTAACTTTTTACGATCATATATATTTTAATGACCGTAAAATAATTTTTACAATAAGAAAAGACAGGACATCATAATGACAAATACATCTTTCGTAATATATAGTCTACATATTGTTTCAGCTTAGCTCCCAAATATACTCAACAGTCTTAATTTTCGACCTTTATGGACCTGTACGTCGGCCTTTAACCATAAAATCACTGACATTATATTGGATTATTGATTATAAAAGTTCAAAGTCTACAGTATGTTAATGTTGATATATATTCAACATGAGGTAAATAAGAAGGGTATAACATGGGCCTTGAAAAGGTCTACTGAACTGTGACTATTTTTTGTGAAAATGAGTCAAGTATCAATGGATTGACAAAAATAAAAAAAATCAACTACACACAGATATTTGCAAAAAAATATGCTGATATAAATATTTGTTTAAACAAAAAAATACATTAGCGTTTAAAGATATTCTTAACAGAGTTGTAAAGAATGATGAAAATTTTAGTCATGATTTAGTCATTACGTACAGTTAAACTATATAATAAAAAAAAACTTGTCCAGAAGGCAAAAAAATATTAGGTACCAGGATCAAGTATTAAGGAGTACACGCATTCGCGGAAAACATAATGTGCATCCATGTCGACTAAACTTTATGGGGGAAGCAAAGATAAATATAAGTACTTATTTCTTATTCATTGAGTATGATTTCCATTACATAATAACTCTTAAAATACTTAAATGTACTCAAAATAACACTTTAGGATTGTAATCATACCCTTACAGAATTAGAAATACTCAACTATTATGTTTGAACCTAGCTTACTCAGAAAAACAAGAATGGACTTGGTTCACTATGCTTGTGAATCACTCATGTTATAATCCCAAATGACTGCCATCACAAATAACACAAATAACAAAAATATCGTAAAATTAAGAAAAAAAGTATTTTTCAAGATAAATTATGATTAAACCATGAATCAAAATCAATTACTGAACAATAGGGATAACCGTGTGGGCTGTGCATATTTTCACATTTTAAAAAGTAGGTACCTACTTACGCCTCAAATTGAAAATGCTATTTTGCACATAAATTAAACCAATGCATTAAAAATTATAGTTTGATAGTTTTCTGATGTTATTAACGACTTTTACTTCGATTTTCTTATTTTGCTTTCACGTTCTCTTGCAAATCTATTCAATTCAAACTGCATATTTACGGGAATAAAAAAAAATACAGATTTAACATAAATTTCGCGCATAAATAAACACATCAAAAAGTCACGCTTTACATAATTGGCCCGCGGGACACAGTTTGTGAACCCCTGCATTAGGTTAGATTGGACATCTAATTATAACAAGACTAATTAATAGTACGTTGGAAAGATTCATTAGAATGTTCAAAATAGCCATTTTAATGTGCTTTGAATAGTTATCCAATAAAATATAGATAATTGATTAAAAATAACACACTATTCGAGATATTATCACATCAAAAACATGGATTTGGACGAGTCTATAAATAATATTCAGAATAATTTCAAGCACCATTCACGTAATGGTGAAATTATCTATTTATATCCGGCATTGACGTACATTCGCATTAACATTGAGTTGTGTAACTTTCTTCGTGGCTCCATTAATAGACATTTGAAGTGTCTCAGTCAATGACATTATTAATGGACGACGCACTCAAAACAGTAGCTAGCAAGTAAATTCGCATGTATAGGTAGACGTCACGCAATTCCATTATGCGATATCAATGCGATATCACGCATCGGAATTTTATAGCAATATGACCTTTATTGTAATGGCGTTAGAGCAGTGTTTCTAATGTCAATGTTCATTTGAGCGAACCCGTTCAAACCGAACCATCCGGCAGATCCAACAAAAAGCATCAGGAATTTATAGCAATATCACCTTTATTGTAATGGCGTTAGAACAGATTATGCCATTCGGCAGACCCGACAATAAAGTGAGTGTCATTTTTTCCCCCAGATGATTCGTCCATATTAATGTCATTGGTCTCAGTGGATATTGTATCATATTTCGGAGTTGTAAATAAATACGTAATGTAAAGACGTAATGACAATAATTGAGGGGATGCGAATTACAGGGTCTAGGACATTTTGGACAACTGGACGCCACGGAATACGAACAGTAAAGAGTAAAATGATATTAACGCGCGTGTTTGAACATGTACTGTTTAAAAAAAAATAAAAAAAAATTCGGTTAGGTACATGTTCAAACACGCGCGTTAACATAATTTTACTCCCTACTTTAATTATAGTTTGTCATTTTATGGCTACGGCCGTATGTTGTAGCTTAACCACTAGGGAATGACAAAAGAAATGGCGTATTTCAAAAAAACACTACCTTATTCTTAGGTCAATAATTATTATAAAGCAATCATTATTCATAAGATTTTTATCACACTTGAATGGTCAAAGACATAGCTTATAATAAATATCTTTAGAATCATCTTCAAATGTGTTAATCTTGCCGATTTTTCGAATAATAAAATGCCTAATTCTTGTCAAATTTGGGATCACAGAGATTATCAAAATAATTTTTTATCGTGAATATTTTACAAAAATTATCTCAAAATAAATTATACTAATGGTTTTATAAATGCGTTTAAAAATTAATAAATGTAAAAAATCTTAACACCACTGCACAGTTATGTACCGAAATATGACTATATTCTAAAACATTAGAGCGAGAGGTTTAAAAGAATACTATTTTATGTAACAAAAATACTTCATGCAGTCATCAAATGTTTAAAATAACTATAAAGGATAATAAGGCTTCAAAATTATATAAATAGATTATCTACAACGTTTAAGGAGTGTCCAGGATCATGGTTTGAAAATACAATAAAAACTCAATTTTGACCTTCGACGAGCATGTCCCCCCTTAAACAATGATTTAATCGTGCATATGTTTAAGTTCCAACGAAAAAAGAGTTTTTTATTTTATATAAAGCCTTAGGCATGGTAATTCTCAATCCGCGATAAAGAATACATTATGTTAAGAGTAAAATGAATTCAAACTACTAAGTAGTAGATGGAAACTGATTAAAATACCTCGTCTACACGTGTCTACGACAGTGCGGCGTCCATTGTCCGGAGGCCAGTCGTCCCATTCCCGAATTAAAGATTGTAATAAAAATGTTAACCATATAAAGAGCACAGATGGCTGCTATACATACATACAAAGGTGTTAGAGCGGAATGCAGAATCCAATATTTCGATCTTAAGGATAAGTTGCCGAAAAGGATGACTTATCTATAGACTTTTTTTTCAAATCAAATTTATTTATTTTACATATAATGAATATAACAAATTATAAATTCAAAGCGTTCACGACATGACATAAAATAAGTGTTAATAATTAAAAAAAAAAAATACCGAGAAGTGGAGTTAATAATACAATAGGTAATAAAATAAGAAAAGAAATAAAATAAAATAAAATAACAAAAATAACAAAGTAAAAATAGATGGAAGCACACAGAGAGAACTTTGATAGATCCTATCTTTAAAACTTATAAAACAACGTCCACCTAAATTCACTCTCACGTAAGTGGAATATATCAATATCCGAAGCGATTTCATTAAACATGGTTATTGCCCTCCCAATTGGCATTACTAATGGCAGGTAAGTTCTGCACCGTGGGAGAACAACCAACGGATGCCCTCGATTCCTAAGGTAATTATCAGAGACACACAAGCCAACATCACCAAGAATGGCAGACTTCACATTTACGCCGCGTATAAGTCTGAAAAAATATGTAGCTAAATAAAGATCCCTTCTAAATTTTAAGCTACAGTATGTAGGCATCCCTAAGAAAAAATCAGTCGGATAGAGCCACGGATAATATCCATACAGCCGAAAGTAAAGGAGTCTCCAAAATTTCTTTTGGACTCTCTCCACCATAAGGCCGTACTTCAACTGATGCGGGGCCCAAACGATAGACCCACTCTCAAGTCTGCTTCTAACTAATGAGTTATAGAGAATTTTTAGAATTTTTAGACAAAGCCCAAAATCTTTAGCGCCTTTTTACAAACGGTATCTATATGACCACTAAACGTCAGTTTACTGTCAAACGTAATTCCAAGATCTCTTACAGATGATATTCGCGAGAGAACTCTGCCATGCATCGAATACTGGAAAAAACAATACTCGTGAGGCTTTAGTAAACGATAAAACATTGCATTTATCAATATTGAAGTCCAGTTTGTTACGCCTGCCCCAATCTAATATATTATTTGTATCAAATTGGAGTTGACTACAATCGTCCAAGGTGACAACTTCCATGAAGAGTTTCAAGTCATCAGCAAACAACAAAAACAAAGCATTTTTAATTACCAATGCTATGTCATTTATAAAAACCGTGAACAGCAATGGCCCCAAGTTTGAGCCCTGAGGCACACCAGAAAATGTTTCAAATGTCTGTGACCGATAAAGGCCGTACGATACGAATTGTTGACGATTCTTAAAATAACTCCCGAATAACCTGAGAAATCGATCAGACAATCCAATTAGTTGGAGTTTTTCCATTAGAATATCGTGATCGACTCTGTCAAATGCCTTCGAGAAATCATTGTAAGAAGTCAACCTGGCTGCCTCTATCTAGTACTGACGACACATAATCAGTAAATACCATCGGGTTTGTTTCCGTTGAACGGCCTGCTCTAAATCCATGCTGCTCATTCATTATAAATGACTCAATCGTTGGAGAAATCATGCTATGCATGATCATCTCAAGAACTTTTGCTGGTGCAGAGAGGACAGCTACCGGCCTATAGTTTTCCACTGATGACTCCGTACCACTCCTATGAATTGGAGTAACTTTCGACATCTTCCATACTTCCGATCGTTTGTCAACTTATGGGTACGGCAGTATGTTGTAGCTTAACCACTGGGAAATGCAAATAGAAATTGCGTATTTCAAAAAAATACTACCTTATTCTTAGGTCAATAATTATTATAAAACAATCATTATTCGTATGATGTTTTATCACATTTGAATGGTCAAAGATATAGCTTATAATCAGTATCTTTAGAATTATCTTCAAATGTGGTAATCTTGCCCATTTTTTGAATAATAAAATGCCTGATTCTTGTCAAATTTGGGATCACAGAGATTATAAATATATTTTTTTATCTTAATATTTCACTAAGTATAATAATGTCAACATAAATTTTACTAATGGTTTTATAAATGCGTTTAAAAATTAATAAATCTTGCACCACTGCACATGGATGTACTGAAATATGACTATATCCTAAAACATTAGATCGAGAGATTTAAAAGAATACTATTTTTTGTAATAAAAATACTTTATGCAGCCATGTTTAATGTTTCATGTCAAATGTTTAAAATAAATATAAAGGATAACAAGGCTTCAAAATTATATAAATAGATTATCTACAACGTTTAAGAAATGTTCAGGCCAATGCTTTGAAAATACCATAAAAGCTCCATTTTGATCTACGTTGGGCATGTGGGCCCTTAAAGTGAAAACCGTGTATTTTTCACTTGACCTAAACAACGTTTTTTAAATATAATTGTATCTTGAGATTGTACAGTTTTCAGTTCGTTTATAAAGGACATAATACAAATAAAAATAAGTATGTATACATAATCTGCAGCCGAATAAATATTATATTAATTGATATAAAATATAAAGTAGTGTGCTTGTGGTTGGAAAATCCTTAGTGTCTCTGTTCTGACAATGGCAAAATATCTAAACATATTGGATGTACAATATAGTATATATCGAAGGAATTTACATATTATATTGTGTGACAAGAATATTAAAATTTCAAGACAAATTATACCTTTATCACTTACAAGTCTACCTTGGCTTAAAGTTCAGAGTTGTAAAGACTATTATAATAATGTATACTTCAAGGGGGAGATGTCTACAGTCAGGGCAAGTCTACAGATATATTATGATCTTAACTGACAGTAAACAATATAAAAGGTTTGCCAATACATACATAATTTATTGGTTTGCGGTGTTTAAAATTGTTCATTAATCGATTAATAGTCTAGTACAGGGTTTCCCAAACTATGTGCCGCAGAACACCAATGTTCCGCCGAACCTGAATAGGTGTTCCGCGACCATTTGGAAAGGTTTTATACACTGCAACACATGTAAAGATCTTCTACTACGTAGAAGTAAAATAGGTAGAACTAAAATAATTAAAGAATCTACTTCATATTGAAAGGCGAGTGATGATCAAACTCCACTGATGTTTATAAGTATCTAGATAGGTTATGGCTTCCACAATGGTGGTGGGGGGGGGGGGGGGGGCGGCTGACAGGCCTCTAGCCTGGGGGCCTGGCGTGAGAGATTGACCATCCAAGTGAGATAAACACACATCACAAACATGCACTAATAGTTAAAAAAAATGCCGGCGCTGTTTCACTTCAAGCGTACTAACATATGGTAATATGTGGTTTTGCCATGCTTACAATTTTTGATTATTGTCGATATTTGACACGTCCATAATTGTACATATCAACATAAAAGTGGGTGTATTAAAAATACAAAAAAATCACTAAAAATTTACCTCGAACACCATTTGGAATATGCAACTGTAGATCGTCACATTGCCTTTAACCTTAGCGATAAGTAGGGGGCCCGCCAAAGATCCTAGCCTGGGGGCCCGCTTCAGGATGTGGGGGCCATGATCTAGGTACAGATGAAAGACCATCTTTTATCACACCGTGCGCATGAAAAAGGTGGGGTATATTGTTTTTAACTGAGCGGCTGACAAGTCTTGTCAGTTTAACGACAGTTGCCAAAAACGGCAGAACGGTTAGCTGCGCTTATAAATAGCCTACAAAATAAACTAATCATTGCAGAAAAAGTTTGGGAAACCCTGGTCTAGTACAACGCTGCCGAACCTATGGCACGCGTTCCCGCGAAAGAATCTTAGATGAAATCAATTAAAAAATAATTTTGGATTTTTACAAGATAATATTGACTATTTTTCATCACTAGACACCGGACATCTGGAGTCCTTTTTTTTTTGGGACGGACTCGAATATTACAACATTTTTTAATTAAAAAATGCGTTAATAATTTATGGAACCTATGTTTTTCAGAAAAATAAGTTGTACGATGTAGTAGGTACAATGAAATATGAAATAAATGATATTGATAATATGTGCAAGAGACTTTATCGATACTTAATTATATAGAAACGCTGCTATTAGTAGATATACTATACTACTTAGAGAAATTAATGAAGCGCTTACGTATAGAGTGGAAGAATTAGTTGTAAATAGTAATATCTATAATATTTAATAATATTCCACTTATATACCTATTATTGAAATCAATGTTTAAAATTTCTACTAAACTACTTTTATTTTCACTATCAAATAACAAATCACACTTGCTCCCATAATGAGAAGGACCTGACAGCTAGTGTATTATTAAAATTGTACCAATTCTGAATGATTTCGTATATTATGTTGATACTACGAAAATATATAATATGAAAACATATTATTATATTATATGGATTTATGGATAGGTAAAATGGGGAATATCGGACCTACGTGGTTAATGAAACCCTTTAGAAAAAGTTTCGTACGAAAGATACTTCAAATCGTACTTTTGTGTTTCAAGCAAGTGGTTGGACATATTGAGATATTCAATTTTAATATATAGGTACTGATGTTGTAATGTTTTTTTTGACATTTTATAGGCCATTTTCAAACACTTTATATTCATCATGCAAAATATGTAAGTACATGCGTTTTCTGTTAATTGCTACTCCCTAATACTATAAATTATATATCATAGTATTATTTCAATGAAATATATAAACCCGATATAATTATATTTCGGAAGTTATCAAAATAATAAATCATAATTAGTCGACATTGATACATTGTGTATATATAGTACCTAATACCATTGATAATAAATTATTTTATCAAGAAAATATTAGATATAAATAGGTATAACACAGTTGCAGTGCCTACCATTTGCCTTAACAAGTTGACCTTGGTTCTAATAGTTCATTGCTTTATCCAATCTGGGAGTTCACACATGAAACTATAATTTGATGTTATAGTAATATGGTAGAAAAAACAAAAAAAACTTAACCTGCGCGTTTGTTAACTGATCTACGTATTTTCTTAAAATCCGAGATCACTCAGTTTTCACGATTATGGATTATAGCTTAAAATTGTTTATTTGTTTTTATTTAGTGAGTAGGTATATTTTGTGATATTTCACATTAGCTGGTTCCATTGTTTACGGGAAATGACGATTTAACGGGCTTACATATTGAATGTATTAATAGTATGTAATATATTCATTACGGGTTTTCACAAATACTTCAGATAATCAAAATTTGTTTTTTACTTGATCCTTTACTAATAGGTAAGAAGGTTTTAACAATCTTTTATTATGTCAATGTGCATTTACGATCGGTGAGTGCGCATAGTGCACGAAGAAGCCAAAAGGCATAAGCCGGGTCGTAAATAATGACTAATAGAATACCTAGTACAAAACATAAATCAATTAGAATTTATTGATTAATATTTTTGCCACTCGTACCCGTTAGATATAGGGACCATTATACCACTTTCCTCTAGAAGGTATATAAGGTACTTTTAAACACTTTGTACATTTTGCATTTTTGTTTATTGTTATTAAATCTTAGTTGATATTATTCTTTTGACTTATTAACTTAAAAATAACAACAATGGATGAAATATAATATTCCTAAATATTATAATATGTCACATATATAATATTGTGTAAGTATATAATATATAATTATCAAGCCTCGATAGCGAAGCCTGCGTGACTAGCAAATGCACTTACGACCTATGTAAACCTGCCGTTCATATTATTTTAAAAGCACATTGGCATTGTTATTTTTTTAAGATTATCCTTTGCTTTGTAATTTTATTCTTGTAAATCCACGGTATTATAGATGGTTGCACTATTATATCTAAAATGTAAACATAAATTTATATACAATATTGGTATATACTACAGCTGATGATGATACATACTATCGTATGGAAAATAATTCATTTTTAAGTTGTGAACTTCTTGTACGTATCATGCAACGAAAGCAATAAAATCGTCTTCAAGTTTTTGTCATTGGTCGGGAACCTTTTTTGATACATACACCTACGGCAGGTGAATTTTAAACACAGCAAATTTTTCACAGTTTTGAAGTTACGCTATTTCTTAATGTATATAAATCAGTCATTTAATAAATAAGGACAAATATCACCAACAAGTTAGTTCAAGTAAACAATCGACTCCCACGTCCTCTATACTTAATTGACTTTATATGCAATAATATGTACCTACCTATATTTTGTACTGTTATTCAATTGAAAATGTCCATTAGGATAAAATCGGTTGAATATCAACATTATGGAATAAATGTGGAAAAAGTACGAAAGTACATATTATAAAGTGTTTTAATGAAATATTTATCTAGGTACCAGTCGTTTTATGTGATGAATAGTTCTTTACACTTTATAATATGTAAGTATTTAAATCAAATACATAATATAATCATATATCAGATAATTACTTTTTAATAACAACATTTAAATATAATGCTAATTATGTCGAATGGCCGCCTAATCGGCGCGCCTTTAGCGTACAATGTATTAAATGGAACGGCGGGACTTTTTTTAACGTTACACACCTACAAACTTACCTGTAGAATGGCCAAAAATGGAACTACGAATTACCATAGGACGCCATTTTGAAAATTTCATTCGAATGTCAGATTTTGTCCAGTTACTAGTCTTGATTGGGTAGTTTTCGACAATGGCTCCATTTTTTTGTAGTACTTATTCCACTTTTAATCAACAAATTAGGACCGGTTTCTTCCGCCTCAGAGGGACATTTTCAACTGAATCTTCCCTTGTTCGGTTGAAAATGTCCCTCTGATGCGAACGAAACCGGTCCTAATTTATTGATTAAAAGTGGAATAAGTACTAAAAAAATGCGTTTTTTTAATTAAACAGCAATAAATATTAACGTAATACAATCACTAAGTGAAAATCTGAAGTATTAAATGGGACAGCGGGACTTTTTTTAACGTTACACACCTACAAACTTACCTGTAGAATGGCCAAAAATGGAACTACGAACTACCATAGGACGCCATTTTGAAAATTTCATTCGAATGTTAGATTTTGTCCAGTTACGAGTCTTGATTGGGTAGTTTTCGACAATGGCTCCATTTTTTTGTAGTACTTATTCCACTTTTAATCAATAAATTAAGACCGGTTTCGTCCGCCTCAGAGGGACATTTTCAACTGAATCTTCCCTTGTTCAGTTGAAAATGTCCTCTGATGCGAACGAAACCGGTCCTAATTTATTGATTAAAAGTGGAATAAGTACCACAAAAAAATGCGTTTTATTAAATTAAACAACAATAAATATTAACGTAATACAATGACTAAGTGAAAATCTGAAGCAATATTATATTGCAAAACCTTTAGAAGAATGCAATTACGGCTTACGCAATACATAATATTATAATAGTAGGTTCAAACGAATATTTTCAGGGATGTTTCGCATCTACAGATGTACGCCACTGGTATTTTGAAGATGAAATTTCTTACGATCGATTTGATGAAATTCTTCAATGTCAATAGTTTATAATCAAATAGACCAGTTTGGGCAGAGCATCCTCAAAATACTTAAATATCTAAAGAAATAAACAAGTAGGTATGTGACTTTTTTATCGATATGTAGGTACGGTATTGTTGCTTGGTAATACTAATAGGTATCAATATGATACACTTAGAACATAAAACGGGTCAGCGGACAAAATCTTTCAATATTTGTATTTATATTAGTGGTAGGTACGCAAAAGCTATTCGATATTTAATTATGAAAAAACATATTCTACACGCATTTTATAAAAATGGTTTACCATTACTTACCTGCAATAAAACAAACCATAAATTTTGTAATGCGACCTTTTTAATTACAGTTTGCGAATTTGAATTCGTGTGAGTCGCCCGCACGTCGCGTTAAAATATTGGCAAGACGATTATCTTAATTACAATAATTACCATCGCACCTGAGCTGCCAGAAAAAACAACTGACTAATTGTAGAAATCCATACTAAGAATCATTTGGGCAAAAGTCTCCTTAGGATATTGGATTCGTCCACCATTTTAATGTGTTTTTTTATGGGTTGACGGTTAAAGACTCGAAAGATCCGGTCTTTATTCATCACACTTACAATATTGCGCTTGAGTCGGCCGGGCGGTCGTTATTGTAATAATAAGAACAAGCATTTCATTTAATTAAATGGTTTGCCACCAGTACATGTTTTTGGATGGTCATAGGTTCTAATAATTTTAAATGCATGACGGTCGCATTTATATAGATTTTCACAAGTTGTTTAATTTCTAATAAAACAAGTATCTAATGTAAATCGCAGGTCATCAGTTTTCTCAGCATCATGGTATTTTTGGTTGGTTATACCTTAATAATGTCATTGGTTATACCATCTACTTGTAAATTAAGAAATATCGTATCTCTTGCGGTTTATCCTCGGTTTATCTAATGAATATGTATGTTTAACTAGACAAACATCTCATAATAACAAATATCGCATTTAAAAACATTTTTCTCACTTTATGAAGACGGGAGGGCGGAAATAAAAAATATGTATTTCCATAAATTTATAATAATCAATCGCTACTACTAATGTGCACATAATGCGGTTTTTAATTTATATTTTACCCCCAATATTAGCCATTGGCACGCCACTCATTATTACGAATATTTTGCGACGTAAGCAAAAAAAGGTTCGCCATTGCTGGTCTAGCTCTAGTATAATGAAATGAATGTTGAACGAAGAAAATAAATATTAACTAGTCATATATATTATTAGGTATAAATACAGACATTGTAAATCGAACAATAAAATGTTGAATAAAATTCGCGACCGCTCGCGACTTCCATGGCTCGGGCCCGATTTCCTAACTATCGTCTCGTGTGGCACCAGACGACATGACGTAATTGTGACGTCAGCCAATACACGCTCGATCGGGCGGCATATATTGGCTGACGTCACAATTACGTCATGTCGTCTGGTGCCACACGAGACGATAGTTTGGAAATCGAGCCCCGCACCGCGATTTCCTAACTCTCGTCTCGTGTGGCACCAGACGAGATGACGTAATTGTGTCGTCACGCTCGAGGCATGCCGACCGCGCACAGAATAACCATATAAAATATTATTATGATACACCTATATGTGTATGGTGACAATGAATAGCGCCGCTGTCGGAGTAGCGTAATATTCTCGAGTGCTATTATCACTCCGGTAGTACGTCATAATGATGTCATATGACGTCATCTCGACCGGGAAGCTTGCACTCGCAAGTTCTAACATAGAGCCCCTGCTTGAAATACAGAAAGAAAAAATACACATGTATAGGGAATGAAGAAATCGATTGACTCGATATAAATACGATTTATCCACCGATTATCATTTTTTAAATCAAGGATCGATCCAGGGTGCCCTCATATTTTAAATACTACTGCATTAAAACACACATGATTAGCAATATTAATTGGCTAAAAAAAGGTTTTTAGTGTCGATACTAACATTATTAGGTAGGCAGCTACATGTTGGTACTTTGGTATATAATCTATATATATAAAACAAAGTCGGGTTAGTTACACCATTTATAACTCAAGAACGGCTGGACCGATTTTTATTATCTTTGATTTGTTGGATTTGTCTCCGCACCGAATAGCAGAATAACTGTTAAAACATCGGATAAATCACGGAAAAAATAAATTATGAAGAAAATTCATTTTCTCTTACATTTTGTATGGAACGGATATTGACTGATATCGATAAATTTGAACGATGAACCTCGCGCATTCGAAAAGTAAGAAAATCACAAACAAAAATTCGTACACAACGCCATCTCTGATACATGACAGAAACAATAAACAAGACACAAACAAACAAAAGAAAGAATGATAGTCGAAATGTCTAACTGTCAATGGTGTAGTGTGCCCAACATTTCGTGCTTCATGTCAACAGCTCAATTTGCTTGAAAACGATACTCATTGGGATATGACAATCGCTGAAGCAATTGTTTCTGCATCTCCAAGTCAGATACGCACATTATTTGCTATCATTATTTCGACATGCTTCCCATCGAATCCACCTGAACTGTGGAACAAGTAAAAGGGTGACATGTCAGAAGACATTTTACATCGAATTCGTGTCAGTTCAGGGAATCCCGATCTCGTGGTGAATGAGGAGATACATAACCAGGCTTTGCTTTTGATCGAAGACATGTGTTACCTCGTGTGCGGCAGTTTGTTAGTCAAGTTAGGAATGCCAACGCCACATCGTGGAATGAACGATGCTTTCAATCGAGAATGGGAAGACATTCCTCATGTCATTGATTTTGGCTACTGTTCGTGCGAGAACCGAAAATGGTGTAGCAGTTGCTTCTTTTGGGATAGCGGCCACGTTGCTAGAAGGATGCCGAACGTCTCATTCAACGTTGAAATTGCTTTTAAACCTTCAAACGACTGAGAAACCGACATGCAACATTGCGAAACACTCAGCAATGGCCAAAGTTTTGGTAGCAAGTAAAATCATCACCTGGGATTAATGCACAATGGCGCACAAACGCGCATTAAAAGCACTCAATCGAACTATGAAAGATCTGCGCAATGACTCAAGAAGTTTTGGAGGCGCAATGATTCTACTATCTAGCGATTTCCGCCAAACACTACCAGTCATTCCAAGATCGACCGCTGCCGGTGATATAAATGCTTGCCTCAAATCATCGACTCTGTGGCGCTATGTGAAGAAACTTCAGCTGACGACAAACATGCGAGTTGCATTGCTAAACGATCCATCTGCCGAAGATTTCTCCAAGCAATTGCTGACTATCGGTAACGGCCGTGTTCCTGTCGATGAATCGAACGGATTGATTTCGTTTCCGCTGATTTTTTGCAATTTCGTCTCAACTAAGGACGAACTCATCAACAAAATGTTCCCGAACATCATTGCTAACCACAAAAATTATAATTGGTTGAGTGAACGAGCAATTCTTGCGGCAAAGAACAAAGATGTGGATAACCTAAACTTCACAATTCAAAATCAAATCGTTGGTCCACTGCATTCCTTCAAATCTATCGATCGTGTAACAAACGAAGACGAAGCAACCAACTATCCAACTGAATTTTTAAACTCATTGGATCTGCCTGGCTAGCCACCACACAATTTAAAACTGAAGGTTGGCTCGGTAGTCATCGTGCTTCGAAATCTAAACCAACCAAAAGTATGTAATCTATTTCATTTTGTTTTGATTTTTCACATTTATTGAACTTAATTCATTTTGAGTATTCATTTTACCTTAATAAAAAACTGAATTTAATTCAGCTAATAAGTTATCACAAGATTATTGATTCTGAGGCGGTACGAAGTTCGCCGGGTCAGCTAGTTACCTATAAATAAAGATGTAATAAAGACGAAAGTCGTGTTTAACTAGGTACTGTGTTAAACGAAAAGAGATCGTCATAGATGGCACTTAGTTCGAACACGTTAACAACTGCATCTGGTACAACAACAATTATAGTCTATAGATGGATGAATGTCTGATAAAGTTGTTAAAGTAGAAAGCTAAGCTGAAGCGCTTAGGAGGTTTTCAAAAGTGAACTCAAATTGTGCATAAAATGTTTAATCATTGTGAACTTATTGATAAGTATGTTCAACCAAATCACTTCGGATATTGACATATTCCACCTGCGTAAGGATGAGTATGGGTGGGCATTGTTTTATAAATTCTTAAAATAGGGTCTGCTTAGCTCATTCGGAGTACTTTCTTGTACTTATGTAATCTATATATATATATTGTATTTACACTTTTATACTATTTAATAACTTTTATAATATAATACTGTTTTAATAATATTTTTTATTTCTAAATGATATGTTGTGAACGTCTTAAATTAATAATTTGTAATGTTCACTATAATGTAAAAAAAAAAATGAAAATTTGAAGCTTCCTGTGATCACACAAATTATGCGTGCGAACTTAGATTAAAGCATAAATACGTGCGAAACATAAGAGATTCAAAATCTTGGTACGGTGTTGCAAACTTCCGAAAGGTAGACTAGTAAGTATAAATTCATAGTTTTTAGATTTAGGTTCTGCGAAAGTTGGCAGGAACGCATAGCATACCGAGACTGGAATTGGAATTAGCGTAAGAGGCCTTCACCCAGCTGTGGATTGATCGAGGCTGATGATGATTACGGTGACTTTTACATATTAAAAATAATTCAAGGTCAAAAGGAAATCTTATTAAATTTCAAATGCACCTACATCAATAATTATTATTAATGCCGTATTTGTACGAGCGAAGGTGTCAGACGTACCTAATTTTACGTTTCAACTCTTAATATAATAGTATAATAGCATTAAAACATAAATACAATTTGCATTGCTATAATAATATGGAGATGCCACCCAATTATAATACTTAATTCCACCGAAGAGAATCATGTTATTTTATAAATGGCCAGGAAAGGCGTCCAAGGAAGGTCGCCTTATGAAGACGAAGGTGGACGTTTCCATAAAAGTCACACGCTGCGATGGCAATTGCACGCCAAGAAAGGAGATAGCATCTTGATAGTGGTCATCTGTTTTCTTCGCAGCGTTTCCTGTATGTACAGAAAACCTTGGAAAATTTTCAACACATTATTAATCAGTTTTGCAGTACGGTCATTGAAACAGTTTTAATATTATATTAAGACCTCGTGTTATTCATTTTATATTAGCTACACGCATGGGCGGAATAAGGCAAATATGAATAAATACTTATAATATTAAGATTTCTATTCATAGTATGAAACCATAAACAATAATATAATTTATAATTAACTATTTCTTTTATTCAACGAATAATTCACAAGATTTAAGAATGTACCATTCTAATTATTGAACGTACATAATTTTGAAAAACATTCTGAGAAAATATATTATAACCAATAGGAAAAACCTTTTTGAAAAAAGTAAGCCACCCCGGCAGGGAATCGAACCCTGCATCTCCTTGGTTTTAGTATCTGCTTTGATTAAATAAACAAAAACCGATTGCCAAAGTAGCTAGATTTAGAAGAACGCTGATGAGTGGGTATTAAAAAGGCCAATAGTTAAAATTTGTCGCAATTAGTACGTCACCTTGTAGCATAGAGGTAATGCGCGGACGGGGCGTAAACCCAGGAGATGCCGGGATGGCTTACTTTTTTTCAAAAAGATTTTTTCTATTGGTTATAATATATTTTCTCAGAAAGTGTTTTTCAAAATTATGTATGTTCAATAATATTATAATTATAATGTATTGTAATGTTTGCAATGTAAATTAACACTTTGGTATTGTGACCGCATCAAAGTTCGATTTGATATAAATAAAAAATACGTTAAAACTATGAATCTTTTTAAAATCGTTTTGTCACTGTCTAATAAACTAATCGAACTATATTTTATTAATATGAATATTCATAAAATACGATGTACCTACTAATAAAAAACGGACTTCAATTAATCACACGTATTTCACAGTTTTTTGATAATTGTAGGTTTATTTTTAAATAAAAAAAAATATTTTAAATTACAGGTCTTGCTAAAAATGTTACATCAGCTATGGGGATCTCAACCTAAACCGAAGATTGATTATGGTTTACTTATATGTAGGTATCTATGGTCGGTCGCTAAACGAGACAAGACCACGGAGAGATCAAAGATGTTGATCTTCCAGAAGGACCTTTATCTGGTTACCGTATAAACGTCGTACAGTACATTTCAGTTAGATGTTAATGTCATTTTTGTGTGCAACAAACAAACAACACATTATATACTCGAGTTTGTATGAAAATCGGAAGTCCTTTTTGGTCTCACTTTCAAATATTTAAAAAGATTTTCATCAATAGCTTTGGTTAAAGACTTCGATGTGTACCTATTTGAACCTATATGAGTATCCTCATTTTTTTTGGACCTCATCAAATAAATGTGAAATCTGCACAGTACTAAAACTAGGAAATTACATTATCTCGGCCAAATTATGAGATGACAAAAATACTACATTGACCCGCTGAATATTCAAGTAAAGATCAGCGTTCGTATAACAATGTTCGTAAGCAAGGAAAACTCAGCTACAAAGCATATTATAATAAAACTTTGTGGCTAACCTCCGATACGGGATGGATTGCATATTTATTATGATAAGTTTGCATGGACATCCAGAAATACTAATGGCGCCTGTACACGTGCATGGATTTACTGGCAGCAATAGTGCGTATTTTAAACTATCGTGTAAGAGTAATAGTAAGTAAGTAGGTAAGTAAGAATAAAAGTAAGCGAGACGCGATGCTGTCATTTTATGCTACTATTTGACAGGTAGTGAAAATCGGTTAACCTCAAAATGAGTATAGTTCGTTTTTTTGCCGGCAGTTCCATCACTATCGTTCCACTGCGCATACGCAGATCGAAAAAATCCCTACTGCCGCATGAAAATTCAGAAGCTTCCAAACTTTTTTGATTCATGCATGCAAGCTAGCAACTGCAGGATAATACATGTTTACCCATTCATTTTCTTGTTATGGATGCGATAATACTTACTGTCAACAGTAAATCCATGCACGTGTAAACGGCGTATTAGGCTACGTTCTATTACTGTTTTTTTATTATTAATCTTTAAAAACCATTTTATCACTAACTTTAATAAAATTAGAGATAATTCGAAAATAATCAAGAGTATTATGCTAAAAAGTACTAATCAATGAATATATACTGTTTTATCATTATAAGTAGGTATTAGCAGATGTATATTATTTATTATCAACAAAAACAAAAATATGAATCAACCTAATAATACGATTATTGGTGCTAATTCTGTACATGGTGTACTTATTTATAGATGTAATAATATGATTACTTTATAGAGATATAATATTATGTTTTCAATTATCTGTAACGTTTGAGAGAAAACATATCACAATTTGTAAGAGAGAGCGAGACAGGGAGAAAGAATACTACACAAATAAAAGTCAATTCTAAATTTGAGAAATCTGAGGAATCGATTATTTTCATCGGGCCGTATAATAGTTTGACAGATGCTTACAGTGCGATAATAGTATATCGAATGATTAGAGTATCAACAAATTTAAGGATATGTACTTATAATGTGGATAGGGTGCTGTAACCAGTGTAACCGACTGTAACCACACGAAACATACACAATCCACCAATAAATAGAAACATTATCTATAAGGAAGAATCATCAGCTAAGTGTCGCTGCTTGACAAATGAACGAGTTCAGCGATGGCATGCTCGGCAAAGCCAGGACCCCGCCAGTCTGATGCAGCAACTCACATAATTGAATCGGAAATACCAGAACGAAGACAGAAAGACAGAATATACACGTAAATGTTTGAGAGCAGGGGAGAGAGAGGAGAAAATGTTGACAGGTGGTACTGCCACCTGGTAATATCAGCCTGCATATGCAAAGAGGATGTCCCAGAGGTATGGAAAAATGCCAGCATTGTCATTCTTCACAAAAAAGGTGACAGAGAAGACCTAGCAAATTATCGTCCAATAAGTCTACTCCCTATTCTCTACAAGACGTTCACAAAAATTCTCTCAAACCGTCTGCAAAATGTACTAGACGAGAACCAACCGAGAGAACAAGCCGGATTTAGAGGAGGATACAGCACTATGGACCATATCCAAGTCGTCAGAGAAATCATAGAGCGGTACCAGGAATACAAACTGCCACTATGCATGGGTTTTATAGACTATGAGAAGGCGTTTGATTCGATAAAGAAATGTTCAATACTCGACGCACTCAGAAAACAAGGAATCCCTGGACGCTATATAAATATTTTCAATAATATATACAGTAGCGCAACAGCATCTGTAAATCTCCATAAACCATCGCGCAGATTTCCTATCAGCAAAGGAGTCCGACAAGGTGATACAATCTCACCTAAACTATTTACAGCTACCCTTGAAGACTTATTCAGGCAACTTGACTGGAATGACAAAGGGATCGCCATAAATGGAGAATACCTGAATCATCTGCGCTTTGCCGATGACATAGTAATTTTCTCGCAAGACTCAGAAGACCTCCAAAGCAGAATGCAGGAACTCGCTGAAGTAAGCAACAAAGTAGGTTTGAAAATAAATGTAACAAAGACGAAAGTCATGTTCAACTGCTTTGCAGGCCAAAAAGAGATCCTCATCAATGGCACTCAGCTCGAACAGGTGAAAAGCTACATCTATCTGGGACAACAAGTATCTATAGATGGATGTATATTTGATGAAATTGTTCGCAGAGTAAAGCTAGGCTGGAGTGCTTTTGGCCGTCTGAATAATGTCTTCAAAAGTGACCTTCCACTGTGCCTAAAGCGCAAAGTGTTCAACCAGTGTGTGCTTCCCGTGATGACATATGCGTGTGAAACATGGACCCTAAGTAAAAGAGAGATCCAGAAACTTAGAGTAGCACAACGTGGTATGGAGAGGTGCATGCTGGGCATAACGCGAAAGGACAAAAAGAGGAATGAGTGGATAAGGAAGCAGACAAGGGTTTGCGACGTAATAGAGTTTATTAAAAGCCTTAAATGGAGATGGGCTGGACACATATCTCGAAGAAGAGACAATCGTTGGACAAATCTAGTCATCCAGTGGTATCCAAGAAGTACAAAACGTCCACAAGGTAGACCTAGAGGCCGCTGGATCGATGAAATGATAAAGTTCTGCGGAAGTACGTGGCAACGCAATGCACAGGACCGAGAGAAGTGGAAGCAACTTGAAGAGGCCTTCATCCAGCAGTGGATAGATTCAGGCTGATGATGATGATGATGATGATGATTAATTAATATTATATTATTTAAAAAACAAACACTTCAAACTGCTTAGTTATATTAATTTATTTTTCGTATTTATTCATAACAGATAGTTTTTCAACACAATATATTTATATCTACAATTTTTGTTTACACATACCTACAATTTCATAAATTTTAAATATTATACAGATATAACCTATTGTGTGCCCATTGTGTAACATTTAGATTTGATTTTATCATATTAAGTTATATTTTTGGGATGTTTTTTGTCTAGAATTGTTTAAAGACGTTTGTATGTGTCAAAAGAGATTGCATGTACAGAAGAACCTCGATATAACGGACGAATGCGGGTGTGTCCGTTAAACCCGAAAGTCCGTTATATAAAAACACAAACCAAATCTTGTTTATTCGTCTTCGGATGATTATATCCAGACGCACCCGTTGTGGAATCCTGCTTTTAAAAAAGATTCGAGTTTTGTTTGCATTTTTAGAGTCTGCTGTTTTTTATAATCAACTCTCCAAAATTCCTAAAATGCGTGTACTATTTAGTTGAATTTAGTTAGTTGGCTGTGTTGTTTCTTCGTCATCTGCTATTTCACTTTTGGACATGATGTGATGATACCCAGGGTCACCTTCATATACTTATAACCATTGTAAACTTATTGCATGGATTAATAAATGCATCCATTCACTTCGAGTGAACAAATTAAACTGATGTGCAGCTGTGTGAATTAGCGGCCAGCATTGCAAGACGTGATTATCATGCGAAGAATATTGTTTACAAGATTTAAACATGTACATTGTACAACATTAACAGGATGTTTTTAACAATTTCACATTTGACCAGATATTTTGTTCGTTATATCCGACGTCCGTTATATCGAAGTTCTACTGTAATTATTGTGTCAAAAAAATGTCCGTTAACCAATGAAAATATCAGTTAAGATAAATAACAGATCTTATCGAATAAGTACAACAAATATAACAAAAATGTAACTAAACAGTTTATTGTATTTCTAATAATATTTCATTCGAAAAAAATATACATAAATGCGACAAATTAAATTAAAATATGTCAGATTTGCATGCACTCTTGAGTTAGCTAAAATAACAAACTGTTTATCGCTTGACCAAGCCTTGAATTTCAGTAAATGTGATAAATTTTAAACAAAACAACAAACATGAGACAGAATTTTATACGAGTCGTACGTGCAGGATATCACGGATGAAGGAACTTGTTATACGTTTACTATACAACTCTAAATTTGTTGACATATATTTTTCAGTTATGTTATATAAAAAGGTAACCAAAATATATACAACATTCCATTCGAAATTATCATACTATGATTATTATATAATTATAATAGCTATGATTCTCTAGTTACCAGTGCATAACATAAAACGTCAGTTATGAATGTATAGTAAACTTGGTTTTTCCGATTATCCATCCTCTTCAAATACCTGCATAAATTAAAGAATGAACAACCAATAAAGGAAAACATCTGATATAAATTAAGAAAATAAATAACATAACACATTAATATAAATTGTAATATAAGTAATTGTAATGGTGGCGCTTTTAGCAGTGGACTGTAATTTTACTGTAATCTAGGGGGATGGGTTTAACAGGATGCCAGAAACTGACCCTTTATGATGTTGATGATTGCTCCGTGGTCTGGTTACAGTGACGTCCCGTGGGGGTAGGCAGATTGAGCGTCGCTTGGGGTGGCAGTCACTTGAAGGGCGGCAAACCGAGGAGAATCATTTGGTAGATATAGAAATAACTACCTAAACTGAGTACTTGTAAATGTGTTAATTAGCATAAAAGGTTGAACTTTCTGTCGGGTTCACGATGTTTAGTTTACTTCCGTTGCCCTTCGACGTCCTTGGTAACCAGAAACGACACGAGCACGGATGATAAAAAATATTGTATACAAAAATGGGGCGGCATTATGGCGCTGCCCAGGGGTGGCATTTTGTCTAGGGACGTCACTGTCTGGTTACATTATCAATCGCGCGTATTGTTTGTTGGGTTACCCGGAGCTCGGCACTTGACGGAACACTGATGATGGATGATATATGAGGTTGATAAATGATGATGATAGGTTGTATGAACGATGAGAGTCGGTATTACGTCTTACCAGATATTCAGAAGATTGGACGACTGTCACACTATATCAAGCTGACCCAGCCGTGGCCTATGAACAATTTCTGAATCAGTCCGTATAATAATTGAATTAACCAAAAAACTGTGGTTTAGCGGTAATAGGCCAACACGCACATGTTGGCTTGAGCTAACTGAACTTAACTTTCATCACGGTCGATCATGACCCGCCACTGGTGGTCTTGTGACAATGATTGGGGATTTGAGGTTGGTGGAAAGAAATGACGAATGCGAATATAAATGGCCCAACCACGTAAAACAATATCTACGGAAATGTATGAATTCCATGGATTACTATAATATAGATGATGCGTGTCCAAGGTGTGTAGATCACGGGGTGTATTTTGATCTATCGTACCATAATATGCCTACATGAATTTAGCCGTGAAATTGTAAAAAGCATATTGTACGTTCAGTTGTAATTGGTATGACATATTAAAATTTTGAAGGGAAATTATTAATCTTACATATTTTTATTATCATGACGTTTTTCAATGTGTGTTTGGACCCAGAGTATGGACCTAACAGGTTGAATAAGTGGCTAACATCAATTTCTCCCAAAAATAAAAATCTCTCCAGTCCATGGGCATAATATAATCTTTTTAGAATCGAACATGGTAAAAAACAGCTTACGTGAAAATCATTTTTAAAGAGCTCGTGACCTCGTAGAATCACTTGATTCCTACCGCAGGAGTGACATAAAGAGACGATGTGAATCCTCGCGCTTTAAACAAATGCGCAGTTTCTCTTATCGTCGAATAGTAGGGATTGTACAGTAGGATGATAATTTGACGGTGAACACTGTGTAATGAAAATGGGCGTAATATCCGTAGGTATATCAGTGGCGAAGGGTGGAGGTAGGCTATTAAGATTCGCCATAAATAGTGCACACTAATTTT
Source organism: Rhyacophila brunnea (assembly GCF_057557595.1). NCBI lineage: Eukaryota > Metazoa > Arthropoda > Insecta > Trichoptera > Rhyacophilidae > Rhyacophila > Rhyacophila brunnea. Next base: position 3,092,525 of record NW_028233361.1, read on the forward strand.
GTCAGTCATATGTATTTGTTTTCATCGAACTAAGGCTACAATTTACAGACGGCGTGGGTTAGTTTTTAAAATTCAATGAAACCCTGCGATTATCAAACCATAATAGATAATATTCAAAAAATACTCGTCAATCTATAAAATATCTAAAATTATGTCATTAAATCATACATAATTCCGGATATTTTATATATAGAATAATATTTTTTATCTATTATAGTTTGGTTTAGGTAGGGCTTAATGAATTAAAAAAAAATAACCAACAACATATTGCGTAATACGTATTTCTAATTCAACGAAAACAAATAAGTATGATTGAAAAAGTGTGCACAATTTTGTTGGATTGCCCAAAATAATATACCAAAACTATTATGGTTTAGTTAGACACGATTTTACATAGGGTATGTTCCGATGTAAAACCGTTTCAAAATTGTTGTTTCTAAATTAAATATGAACCAAAAAAGGGTATGTATTATTTATTGCTACGATTTAAAAAGGACGCAAGACAGTAATGGCGGTGGAATTCGGAATCGTGGGAAGAGAATCCGGTTTGTCCGAAGTCGGGTTGATGGACGATTTGGTCAGCTGGATTGGATTCGGTCGTTTTTACCAAAAGCGTAGCTGATCGGCTGGAAAAGCAAGCCGATTTTAGCAATGAAAAAAAAAACACAAAAATCGATTAAGTAATTAATTATTATAGAACAAATATAAATGCCTTTAGTGGTTTCCAATTCGGTAGGTAACGAATATTGGAAACCAAATGACAATTTATTATTAATCGTTTATAAATCATTTAAAGGTGACTGTAAACACGTTGAAGAAAACCCATTATACTGAACGTAGACTAACTATAAATATTATGAAAGAGAAAATAATAAAGTCATGGAGTTGTGTTTAAATGAGCTGCAAGAAAGATATTTCGCATTGTGGATTCATTTCATGTTATCGTCGGCCTAATCTGTCAAAAGTTACAAGAATTTCAACAGAATTTTAGATTCACTCAAACAGTAAATTCCACAAATTATTGTAATGTGAAGTTATAGTCAAGATAAACCTCGAATATTGCATTTGTGATAGAGTGATAGACCAATAACACAAACATGTAGGTACCACCAAACCAACCGCCTGGCATCACACTGTCTTAATTGAGCGTACCACGAGGTCCTACGTTTGGCGATGAAGCATCCGCAGTTTTTTTTTACATTTGGAAATGTCTCAGGAGCAGTTACCTAAGACTGAGGTCGCAACGTATGACTGTGCATCGACTGAGTTTAAAATGATGTATTTAATAAAGATTTTATAAATTTTGGATCAACAACCACAAATATCACGTAAGTATACAATATATATAATAATAGGTATATATTTATTTGGTGGAATGGTATTTTATATTTAAAAAAAACGGTGTGTGTACTTATGTACGCGCGTTAGAAGTTATACTTCTTTGGGGTAACAAAACTTGTGAAAACTTTGACTAGCTCTTAATTATCTTGTTAAATTACACACTCAAGAGAAAGGACCGCTTATTGGAACGCCATTGGTTTATTTCTATACACTATAACTTATATTACTAAATTATAAAATGGTTTCTCGTTGTTTTTATTTTTCAAGTATCAACTGTCACTCTAACGTTTAATCGTTTGTTTACGTAAGGAATTGCAAATGACCGACAATAATAAATTCGCTGCCTAGGCAACGGAACAATTCTAAACTATTATATTATACTGTATAATCGTTACGATTGCAGTATCATACTGTGGCGTAGTGTGCTCGGCTGATAACCGAACTATCGGTGGTTCGAATCCAATCGAGTGCGTTTTTTTTCGTGTGAAAAAATAAATTATGTGTTCATGTCACACGCCAAAAATACACGCGCCGAAAGAAGTATAACTTCAAAAACAATGTAATAACTAACTCCACGGAGGTACTCATTACGAATATGTGCATAAGCAATAAATTAACATACAACTTGGATAATCCAACATATTATTTACTCTTTCAATTAATTGATTCCTCTTCAGAGTATCACTTCATTTAGCACGTAGGTAATATATCTACTCTCCAAACCCCCCACCCAAGTCTTTAACATGCATACATCGCCATAAAACCACAGCCTAGATATTATGATGGTCCTAGAATAGTCGCCAAACTAGGAATCACGCGTGTTATATATAGGGTATATCATTCACAACTAGGGTTCCAAGTTTGTATTGGCAGCCAGTCAAAGAAGCACTCATTTGTTAGGTACGCCATGATTAAGGGTGTGAAGGCTCTCATACAATATGTTTGTCAATATGTATTCTTTAAAGTCATTGTTTTTCAGAAAGAGGTTTTCTTTTGCCGTCAAATTAGGCTTTTTTGAAAGAAAAAAAAACTGGCACATAACCTCTCAAAATTAAATATTTTTATGGTTTGGTAATATTCAGTGCTGTCTATTTGTCATAATAACACTGATAACATAATATCATTATTAATTATATTTATGTGACAACTGATAAAACATGAATGTTGATCGTTGGGCTGCGATTGAAAAAAACAAACTTATCAATGTATTTTTAGAAAATGCAACAGGCGTGAAGTTTTGCTGCACATATTATTATTATAATATGCATTTTGCATTATGATACTGTAGCGTTACGCACCACAGTTGAGTTTTGGATTTATTCTTCATAAGAAAATTCTTGTTATCCTAAAGGTGATAAATACACATATATTTTTTTAATTCGATACCGAATAAGTACAAGATGTAAGAATGATAGTTTATTATTATAGAAAATATGTAGGTACATATTTAAAGAAAAATATCAGAAATAAGATAGATTGGTAATAACCAACCTACACTCGAAGAAAGATTATTTATTATAACAACTATATAATGAGTAGTAGATTTGAAAATTTTTTTTTTTTTATATAAATGACTAACATGTGAATGTGCAAATAACATGTGGAAATGTACTGACAAATGTGGCTCATTTTTTTAGTATTTCATCGGATGGAGCGACACGTTGTTGTACCTATGTAATGTTGATTTGAATAAAGCGCGCAAATTTGTAGGTTGCGCAGTGCGCACTATCCAAATGAGTTTACAGGTGTGGATGTAGGTATAGATTGAAAACTTTCAAATTGAATGTGCATGTAGGTAAATTTGTGTAGGGGCAGATTGTATTATTAACGTCATGACCGATTCATCTACGCGTTGACACGAAATAAAGTTGCCCATAGTGTAGGATCCCATAGACTTTTCGTATACATAATATGCGAAACGCATTCTGACAATTGGAAAAGGTTCTAGGGGTCACAAAGATATATGAGGCGCCGAGCGCCAAAGGAGCTCAAGCACCATTTAACAAAAGTGCTACAAAATGGCCGACAAGTTTTCAGTGAATTTATTTTTTTAATTTTAAACTTGAATGTTGAAATGGACAATTATTTTCTAAGCAAAGCAAATTTAAAAAAATCAAAGTATTATTTGCAATAACATTTATTGAAAAATATCTATTGGATTCCAAAAAAAATGGTGTTTGAGCTCCTTTGGCATATAGAAAAATGAAAAAAGGTGGCACTTGATACTTTTTTTTGTTGCATAAGCTTCTGTGGCATTAACATTTTCAAACTCAAATAATGGCATTAATTTAAAAAAATAAATCATTTAAAAAAAATGTTTTAATGTAAGGGATTTGGATAGCAATAAAAAAACATTTTGATATAAACAAATTTTATTATGCCAAATAAACACTGAAAAAATGGTCAAATTTGTTATGATTGTTACATGAGTTTGTTTGGCATAAAATTTGCCTTATAATATTAAATACATTTTTGCCATTACAGCAATGATTTCAAAGCTTTTGGATGGTTTTTTTTTGTAATAACCGTCTATATACCCAATATTATTAATAATACTAAATCAAATCGTTACTCCAAACTGGCCAAAATAACAAAATCATTATTCAAATTTAACACCATCATTTTTTCTCAAGGATTCGGGTGTTAAATACTTTTTTTAGTGTATATCTTTCGTAATTAGATATAAAATAAGATGAAATTAGAAATAAGAGTTATTTTCCTTTATGGAAGTAAAAGTTTAGTGGACATAATTACTAAAATGAAGTTAATAACCATATTTCAAAATTAATCTAAAATATTTTAAACAACAGCGTATGTGAAAGAAAAACGGATAAAACATGTTAAACTTACCATGATTTTCCTCGTTTACAGGTTTAACACACATCGAAACTATTTTTCTAATCCTTCTTTAGCTCATTTTTAGTTTTTTTCACTGTTGAGAACTATATTCAATAAAACAAATCTGACAGCTGTTTTGGTCTCGCGCTCTCCATAGAATATTGGCGGATAAGCTTCTGTGGCGTGTCGACATAACGACCAAAACAATTATGCCACAGAAAATAAATCTTTATTGTAAAATATCTATAATTATTTGAGCGATAAGACTTTGTGGCATGATACATATCGATTTATAGAAAAAACCTACATTCAAATGTCAAAAATCGTAAAGTTGGCGCTTAAGCTCCTTTGGCACTCGGCGCCTCATATAATGTCGATGTTGCCAGGCGATACTAGTGGTATTTTTTTTTATTGATGTTTTAATTTTTTTCTTATAACCCACCAAACATTGTTCTGAGTTCTTCAATAAAACCAAGACCGAATCAGGGATTGATTTAAAATGCAATAATTGTAAACATCAATAAAAAAAATTGACCACTAGTATCGCCTGGCAACATCGACATTATATATTTGTGACCCTTAGAACCTATTCCAATTGTCAGAATGCGTTCCGCATATTATGTATACGAAAAGTCTATGAGATCCTGGACTATCATGGCAATAGCGTAATCGTACCTATACTTACCTATCAACAAACAGACCTGCAAATAATGCGAGATTGAGTACTACATTACCAACCATTTATGTAAATATTTTCTTGATTGTGCAACTTATTGTATTGACATTAGTAGGAATAAGGAATGACAGAAAGATATCGTGTAGTTGTCGTGGAAATAACTTTACTAATTATTTGCAGAAATTGAACGAGTCAACCGATGTTGGCAATGTGGAGAATGTTGATGATTATATGAACTGCACACCAAAAAATATACCAATACAAGGATAATTATAGTTACACATAATTGTATTTATACTCACGGATTGGTCTTAATTAAATAATAAATAATACCTAATCAATTTAAAATAAACACATCACATGAATGATAAATATAGATAATTAAGGCAATTTCAACCCATTAACTCATGGTGTCTCTGAATATCTGAATTTTTAAATGTAGACCTAAGCATGGATTATTTTGCCTAAATGTGTATTTGAGGAAAATTAGTGTAATGCAAATTCGTTGGTTATTGACTATTTTGGAAAACTGTATACCTACAACATAAATAAAATCGTATTACAATTCACCCGTTATATTAAAAAAGCAAAAAACATGAATTATATTATGGTAAAACTAGACAGAATAATTGGGTGGTAAATATTATATTCGCAGTTATACTGTGTTTTAAAATCGAATGTAGCTATTTCTTGAAAATTAATAGATTGTTGGATCAGCCTCAAAAACATACATATCAGAAAAGTTACAGAAAAAACATGGCTAGAGTGGGATTTAAATTTATAACTATTGCTTGCCGGCCGAGTGCTTTATCTATTAAGCTACCTAAGCAAATAAATGTCCTTACGGATAATATCTAATAAATATGTGTTGCCAAGCTCTGTCAATACGGGTAACATCGTTTTAATTAAAATTCATAGATAGCGTCGGGATCCTCGAAATGTTTGTTTTAACGTCCTTGTAGGTACTAATATTTTTGAAAACAAAAAACTGGTAAAATCCTGATGCTATATATAAAAAATGTGGGTACTTACTCCGATCTAAACATGGGGTGTAACAAACTCACTCATGGTAGGTCAGGTAGAAGAATAAAAATTAACCAGCACAATAATATATTTACAATTGCCCCATCATTGTTTTATATTGATAAAGATTTCTGATCTTTTTTAAAATTCTGTATCTGAAACATTGATAATTTTACATCAATGATCTGAAATCGAAACCGAACTTACATGATATTATTTATTCGTTGAAGAAAGATTTATGTTAGCTTAAAAATAATATATTTCCTATTATTAACAGTCCTAATAATCTTTAGGTTTCAAAATATCGGATGCAAAATCTACGCTGAATTAAAAAAAAATCATACTATTGTTTAAATAACCAAACGCTTTGCCCGTCATCCATTGTCTGTACCCTTCTCCGTAACTGTTTTGTAAAGATTGTGGAAATAGCTAATAACTGGTTCTGGATATAAGATAGTGTCATTTTCCCGACACATTTGCGGTGTAAATGAGAACTGCGTCATTCTGTGTATTCCAGTGCATCTATTCTATACACATACTGCTTTTGGCCGCTACGGCAGCTATCTAGGGTAGGTGTGTATCGACGTATTAGCACTTATTGTAACAATTATAATAAGTTAGCCGTCTAAACAGTCAAAACTCGCTCTAAAATTTACCGAAGCCAAAAGAGGTGCTGTTAAAACATAGCACTTATTGTTACAAATACAACTAACTTATTTTAATTGTTACGTGCTAATATTTCTATACAAACATAAGCCAGATAGTTAGATATAGTCAGATAGCCTAAGGCCGAAAGCAGTCTTGTGTGTAGAATAGATGCGCAGATAGGTATCTTAGCGATGGTGCCCACAGAACGCGTCGAGCGGGCGAAGTCGGCGTATTCATAACCATAATCACACGTCTCTCGCCGCGCATTACCCTTCACCTATGTAATAAGCGGCCCAAGCAGCACAAAACAATTATTTTTACAGCGTCTCTCATAACAAAGCAATAAAAATATTATATTATTTCGGGGTTTGTCATTAATATTTACGACGACATTATTCAACCAGTGATAAACTGAACACGCAATAAAATTAAACAATGACTTCTCTGTAATTAAATAATTGCTCGATCGACGAGGCCTCAAGCAGCGTAATTTTGGTAGCCGTGTTCAATGAATGGACTTCTTTGTATTTTCATTAAATCGTATCGCCGAGAAGCGAAAAACGGTGACTCATGCGGCAGGCGGCGCGCAAGGCATCGTTAAGTCCAGTGGGCGCTGGCGTATTTGATTACGTTGTATTTTTGATGATTTACGCGCCACTTGTAGAAATTTTGCGCGAGCGCCGCACTCGCTGCGTCAATGGGCTTTATGCCTTAGCGATGGTGCCCACAGAACGCGTCGGGCGCCGCACTCGCGCAAAATTTCTACAAGTGGCGCATAAATCATTGAAAATACAACGTAATCAAATACGCCAGCGCCCACTGGATATGGCGACGCATTATACGCGCGCGCCGCATGAATCATCGTTTTTTCGCGAATCACCGCTTCTCGGCGATACGAATGAAAGAAAATACAATGAGTCCATTCATTGAACACAGCGAGCAAAAACACGCTGCGCGAGGCATCGTCGATCGACGGGCGGAAAGCAATTATTTAATTACAGAGAAGTCATTGTTTTATTTTATTGCGTGTTCAGTTTATCGCTGGTTGAATAATGTCATCGTAAATTTTAATTACAAGCCCCGAAATAATATAATATTTTTATTGCTTTGTTATGAGAGGCGCTGTAATAATATTTATTTTGTGCTGCTTGGGCCGCTTATAACATAGGTGAAGGGTAATGCGCGGGAAGAGACGTGTGATTATGGTTATGAATAAACACTGCATTCGCCGACTTCGCGCGCCCGACGCGTCTGTGGGCACCATCGCTAAGGCCGAAAGCAGTCTTGTGTGTAGAATAGATGCGCAGATAGGTATCTTAGAAATCGGGAGCAAGACAAGTGATATTGAAATCGAATTTGAATTTGAATTTGAATTGATTTTTTGTTTAAAGCGGATATAGTATGGTTGAGGAAAAAAATATTAACAATCAAAAATGATAGGGTGTCTGCAACTGGATTAATGCTCCTTACATAAATACTCATGCGTAAATAAATAACAAGCTTATGATAATGTCGCTTGTCATTTTTTTTTTAAATCATTTATTCGCCGCATGCGCTGTGAATTGTCTATTTTGCAAAGAAAGAAAGAAAATAAAATCGGCAATATAATAAAATTAATACCACCAACGACAAGATAATGTTGCCAGTTGGTATTGAAAAAAAATCTAACAATTCACAAGGCTTGGCGTCCGGCCATATTGAACAAAAAAAAATGCTCGTGATAATATCGTCATTTTATTGACGTTTGAGATAGTGACATAAATCAAAAACACTTTCATGTATTCCACATAAACAAAATCATTAAAATAATGATTAGTACACGAATAGAAAAATGTAATAGGTAATAGTGAAACGTACGAAAATTAAATAAGTTTAAATTTTGAATCTTTTCGAAAAAGGAACGTCTTTGGTCCAAATTTAAATAGTTGGAATTAAGAACATTGGGGCCTATAATCAAACGTCAAATGAAAGTGTTTTATAATACCTGCAGTACCTACCTACGAGGGATTTGAAGTAGGGTATCTGGGTTTCAAAAATGTCCAACAAATCATTGATTAGGTTAAAGTTTAGAATTATATTATGTCGGCGTGGATGTTTATTACAAATATACTCTATAATATAATTTTATTGCAGTTGACTATGATTATGAAAAGGAGAACTGGTACCTTTTTAAAAGGTGTTTACCTAGAAAGTTTTGCGGTAGTTTTGGTAATTTGCACTTTGGGGTGCTGTTTTCGAATTTTTACTTTGCCATCATTGATTTTTTCCGCTTGCACCGTTATTGGCCAAAAAATAAATAATGCCGAGCATAGTTTATGAAGATGCCGAAAGGCGAAACCCACAAATGCACAACTTAAATCAATTAGAATTTAACTATCATGGATCAATTTAAGATTTTTAAGGTAAAACCTTTTCTATTATGACAGATAATTTTGTTCCTCTCGTGATAAAAATCCTTGGTTTTGATATACTTATACCTACACATAATTATGCCGTTTTGATGATACAATCTCTTCATGAATTCGCAGGAAGTAATGCGTGCCAAGAAAGTACGCGACAGGAAGAGTGCGTTCGGTGATTAAAAGTACAGTGAAGTTATTTTTTGAAGGTCCAGTACTTCGGATTTTTTTAAAGCGGTTCTAAATCGACAGTCGTGTTATGTGTTTTTTTAATGTTTTTTTCTCGTGAATAATCTTATTAAAAATATTTGTAAGAACGCAATGTAATGGTGATTCAAGAGTTGACTGAATTGCATGATACATTAAATTTTAATGTTCTATGGACTTTGACTGCTATAAAAGAAAGGTATCGGTTACCATCCGGTTTCCGATACCGATTCCGAATAGATTCTTCAGATGGAACTTTATTTAAATTAATAAGTTATTTTGTCGGTTATCTCGCTAGCATAACATAGGTTATAATGATGGTTTTATTTATTTATAACATATGAAACACTTTGGGCCCACGATGGTCGCCAGATATAGTATGTTATAGTATTTATAAAATATAAACACTTCCGGTGTAGTATTTATTCAGAATTCACAGAGATCAATCGACAATAACAGAGAATACTTCAAACGGTACACGAAAACAAATTAACAAGATAAGATGACTCGCTCGACCAAATAACCAGATGAACTTGCCAAAGGATTAGTTCAGGTAGGTATCACATTTGACAACGAGATACCATACTTATCACTAGAAACGAATATCGATAGTGTAAGGTGCTTAGTCTCAAAATAGAGGACCTGTATGATCAAAAGGGCCAGAGCTCATCAGACTAAACTGACTGGCTGCAAGACTGAGATAAAAATTACGGAGTTAACATAGAGTTAAATCCTAATCTGTCTACATAGCGCTTGCGGCGTCCAATCAATGGGCAGCGCCATCTATGGGTCTCTTTTCACGTCAAAGTCACGCCGCTATAAGGTTAAATAAAAATATTACTTATTTATTGAATTGGCGTTTTATTTTCTGTCTAACTTGACATCTCTTCGCGCCTGCCTAATCTGCCTATCATGTGCTGTGGTACTCCAATTTTGAAGATACGGTGTGGTTTTACAAATTTACTTCTACGTTTTATCGATCTTTGCGATACTACCCGCATGATGTCTTATTCTTGTCTCAACAAACAGGTAAAAAGGCCCTGAGCTGTATCTCGTTCGCAAGACGCTATTTTATTGTGTGTATTTATTTATATGGATGTGTATATGGCTCCAAAAATCAAACGAATTTAATAATATCATCGTTCCGCTTAACATTATCTATAAAATATTTTCTTGCATTACTGCATCTCGTATATAGTGTGGTGCCAAATCTGGAAAGTTTGTGAATGATTTTATTTTTTTGTGAATGATTATGATAGTTAATTCAACCAGAGTTATTTGCGTTTTATGTACGGACGGATTAAATTTGATATTCTGAGTTTAGAAAATGAATCATTTCATTGGAAATTAAAAAAAGAAGTGATTTTTTAAGACTATTTATATATTCCATATCAAGGAGTTTGATTTATATGAAATGTGGTTTTATTTGTAGCCGCATCGTGGATTGATTGAAGGATGATAATACTTAGTACATAGCGGAAAGTGCATAAATACTCATTGACCACGTAAGAAGAAATATTAAATATCATGCAAAAAATATAAAAGTTAACTGCCAAGATCTATCTACATATGTAGATGGGTTTGGAGGGACGGCGTTTGTGGATGCAGTATTTACATGATGTATTGAATGTTGAAATGGCTGTTTAAAATGTCTAGGAACACCGAGAAGTGAAAGAAAAAAAATTCAAGAAGCAGCAATTGGGGATTTACAAGATCATGAAAGAAGTGATCGCATGTTCAATTAAGTGTTTATTGTTTTCTGTGTTCAATCGGTATTGGTAATGTTAGATAATTTAAATTTAACTAGGTATTGGATCTTTGTGAATAAGCCGTGTTGGATGACATTTAAAAAAGGTTTGTTAAAAGGACTATTTGGTTATGGACTTTTAATAGCCGCTGAATCAGGAGTACCTAAGCAAGGGATTATAAGGAAAATGGGAAAATCGCGATACAATGAAGTCAAAATAAAAATCGTTTACCAAATTGAAACCTCCTATAAGACAGAATAACATGAATTGAAATATAAACAATTTATAATTGATAAAGACTCCACGTAATTCTACATCAATAAGGACCAGTTTCGATCACTTAGACTGCGTATAGGGGCATTGTCAACAAGTGTGTTTAAATATTGTTTTGAAAAAAATATACTTATCAGTTATAAATAAAAAAAAAAACATTGGGAGTCGCTAGACTAAAAGATAAACAAATCAGATTAAGTGAACCATTTGACTGCGTTTGCAATGTAGCGCGATGAATTTGTCTCGCGGAAGTGAGTACATAATAGCAGGCGACGAACAATTAAATACGCAGTTACCCACTGAATTATAAGAGGAAAACAACACTAAATACGTACTGAGTTGGCGACACCTGCATTAATCCTGCCAATCTTATTTTGTATTTGCAATTTGCATGTTACTTAAATCATTCGATTATTTTTTTATTACAACGCCTGTGTTTTGTTCTCCATGGAAGGCTCGACAAGATACTTGCTATAGGTGGACAATTTGTCAATTTTACCATTAATAATTCTCGCTTTAGGTTTAGGCAAATCGTATGATACCTGTTACATTCTATGAGAGTGTTCTCTAATAATTATATTATAAGATGTCCGAATTGCAGGTGGAGGCTGCGGTGATCTGTTATTGAGACGTGGTTTCGATGAGGGGCTAAATATGTAAGTTTTATTAGGTTTGCGACGTTATATGTATAGGAGAGAATATATGTTTTCATCTAGCCTTGATCGAAGTGATAATATACGCCAAAATAAGAATCTTCCACACACTTAATAGGACATTTTAATACAGAAGTTCTTTCAAGTTTCGGAACAATTTTGAATGGCAATTCTCGTTCGTTACACACAGAATACAAAAAGACGACCTTCCCTTTGTTTGTGGGGTTGTAGTTTCTCCATTTAACCTCTTCCTATCTGGAAGAACAATAGTATTGTGATTATCTTATTCCTGGGTTCGCGTATGCATATTATGATTTAATACTAATGAGTTGGCACTGTTTGCTGTAGAGTTAGAAAAGAAATGAAATTATCTTCCGGAAAATTGTTTACACACATCTAATACGAGATCCGCGATTTTTGGGATATTTTATTATCGTTTTAAAAATCGTATTACATAAATCAAAAACAATTTCACGTAATTCCAGAAAAACAAGATCATTAAAATACTGTTTAGTGTAGAATAATGTTTAAAATAGAAAACAATACATGTGACACATAGAACGATTCTATTATTTAATTTGAATCGTTTATTTAAGAGATTCAAATAATTATTATCGTTTGAAAAATGGCGGCAAATATAAAACTTGTCAACTGTCATTGATATGTATATCCAATACCAGTAATAAGAGTAATTGTAAATGGCAAACCGCAAACTATACCGCATAGAATTTTATTGAAGAGGTGAGTTAAACTTGAATAATATATATAGAATTTTTATCATCATTCATAAATTTTATTACAGACCGCAGAGTTTCCGCCATACTTGGAAACGTTTATTTTAATACAAATAACATGGAAGTTGTAGAGAAATACGTCAATATGAAAAAAAATAATAAATATATGCATTCGAAGTAAAAATAAATACGGGAGAGAATTTAAGCCCCGGAGGAGATGGGTGGATAACGTTAAGAGGGACGCAGAGAGAGAAAGATATGGATATAGGGCTCAGGATAACGATTCCTGGAGGCACAGGTACAGCCATGAACCTGTATGGTCTGTAGCGCCATCTTAAGTAAGTATTGAAAATAAATACATAAAAACTGACTAATCCCTATCTAGTTTTGACTATTTAACTACCTACCAACCCATCTCTTTTATATTAATATTTTTTAAAGCCCGTTAACATTAGTTGTTTAAATAAACGCATGGATTTTTTTATAGGTACCTACCTACATAAACTGCTATAATAACAATGGATTGACAACCTTGGAAAAAGCCTTAATGGTACATTTTTTCGTCGAATTTTGCAATAGGTATTCCAAATTATGTATGTTCAATAAGGAATGTTACATTGAATATATTATCTGTACCTAATATTAATTCTATCGACCGAGGGTACATGATAGAATTTTAATTCTAATAGATTTAAGTTTTGTACTCAACTAAAATGGAATAGTACAAAACTTAAATCCATTAGAATACTGTACCTGTTGTCGACAATGTGGTAAGTGCAGATTTTGTATCTAAATTATAATATATTCTGTCAGGCCCACTCCACAGTTTGATTGTATTTATAATAGAAATCCGAAATTATTGAAATAAATAGCCGTAACTACACATTTAAAATCATGGAAATTGCGTTCTTTTAAGACTCAGTGTATGGTTTTTATTAGTGCATGTACACAACATTGGGGGAATATTTTAACGCTGTTTAGTAATCAAAGTTAATTTTGTTGATATTTATGATTAAAAAAAGATGGTCGCCAAATTTAACGGAATTCGAAAGAACACCTCAAATTGTATAATTGGTTAGGAAATATCTGCAAGTGTGGCAATTGGTAAAGCTCACGTCCCATTCAGTATATTATTTGGAAAAAAAAACTGAAGTTACCTATGTATGTCTGTTTCTTAAATTATTATTAGTACACCATATGTAGCTCCATATTACTGTTTTATTAAGGGGTAATAAATTACCGTCAGAATAACGATCGCCCTACTTTGAGTGATTTGCATTGCTTGCAAGTGCAAATGAAAAGGACTAGCATTTTATAGAAAGCCAGGTCAAACGCAAGGTGTATTCATATTATAAAGGTCTAAATGCATAGCTATGAAATAGAGACAGCAGCGAATGTGAAGAAAAGAAGATCCTATTTAAACTAGGGCTTAATCAGTGGTGGCGAACCTATAAAATCATATAATAATAATAAATGACGAAGATCGCATTGTATAAAAATAGCAGGCAAATACTCTTCAAAAATAAGCATTACGTTTAATGTAAATATAAAATTGTATTGGTCGGTTCTTGTTTTTATGCACCCTGTCATATTAACGCACTAACCTCATCAGGCGGCGGTGGATGTCGCGCCGCGAACCTCTAATTTTGATCGATTTAAAATGCTTGAGGCCACTGTAGCGAGAGAATGCCTCATTTAATCGGAGCAATTCTGTTGTCAATTTGCGCGTAAAGAACTTAAATAGTGAATATATTAACAAACAATTTCATTTCAACCCACAAAAAATAAAATAACAAACAAAAACTTGGTGGAGCTAGTAGTAGTAATTCTGGCAGACAGTTTCAAAATTGGCGGTCCTAAATTTATGGCGTAATTGAAAAAAGTGATAAGCTATTATACGCGTGCTATGTTCTGTGCGTGGTATCTAGAACTTGGATTCTTAAAAACTATTTTTTCCCTTGTGAAAAACCGCTCGGCACGTCAGACAGTCGAAAAATAATATTTGGGAAATTTTGGCACGCATACGTAAAAAGGTTCGTCAACTCTGGCTTAGATGCATAGAACGTCACTAAACACTAACTCTTCTTCGTCTTCTTCCACCCTGTCACGACCCAATATTGGGGCATAGGGCAAGCACAAGTTCGCGCCACTTCCCTCGGTCCACCGCCAGCTCTTGCGCCTCACGCCATGTCAGACCTGCGGCACGTAGGTCGCTCCTGTAGCACCGCTGCAGGGTAAGGGAGGGCCGGCCACAGCGACGGAACCCTTGAGACTGTGCCACGTTTTGTGCCGTTTTTAATAATTATTAGCGTATAGTGTTTATAGCGGGCTACTTGCATACAATTAGATGCGCACGGGACGAACAACCCGCAAATCTGATAGCCGGTTTCACATTTAACTAAACATTAAGAGCGGAATGCACAATCTAAGATTTCGTTCCTAAGGATAAGTCGCCGAAAAGCATGACTTAACTATAGACAATCCTGAGTATAGAGTTAAGGAATCCTTAACCATAGACTACTTTTGTTATGAACACGCCCCCTTCTGTATTACCATTTACCACTGACAGCTGCTGTCAAAATAAATTCGCATGTCTCTAACACAGTCCATACACTCAAATTCATTTAACAATGTATCTCAATATAGATATTGATAGTGTTAATTCGTTTGGCATGTACTTGCAGAATATTATTTTATTTTTATACGCCAGCCCGCAGAAATACAAAATACCAGATGAAGAATGACACTTGATGCTAGTGTTACCATGTTAAAAAAAAATCTTGTGGTGCCTGTGGAATCACGTATAATGACTTATAACGGAAACATAAGAGTATTATAATTAAATATTAATATGTATTTATAGTTATTGCATTTATAAAATGCAGTTGTCATATTTTTGTCATCGTTTAACAATTATAAAATAATTTACCTAATTTACCTAACGAGAATTTTTAAATATGGTATTATTTTCAATAAAAATGATCTTAACTAAGGACAGTGTTTCTGCATAGTGTTTTCTGCTAAGGAAATTTTAGTTATGACAAATGTTTCTGCATTCCGCTCTAAATAAATAGTTTTCATGTAACTACCTTTTTTCCGATAAAGGGCATTTTTGGGATCGATTATTTTCGCCAATACGAAAGACTACCAGTATCAAATACGTATTATTCCGCAATATTGTTATCGCTACATCCAACGTTATATCCACAATATTGACATAATATACATTCAGGTTGTGCCGCTCCTTGCTAAAGATTTGACAATCTAGGAGTAAATGTAGGACGTCCTGGTCGCTTCCGTCGTCGCATGGACACTTTCCATCAGTTGTTATTTTAAACCGGTGCAGGTATGCTCGCATGACTCCGTGACCTGTAAGAATCTGAGTCATCTCAAAACACAGCCCCTTATGGACCCTGACGTCTCGTGCTGCTAAAATTGAAGGTAAAAACTTTCAGGTCAACTCCCCTGTCGATGAGTTTATGTATCGTGAGTTCCATTCGTTTTTCACCATCTCTGAAATTGTAATTTTCGCGTAGCTCAGAGGAAATTTGTCATAAGCTATCGCGGTCTTGGGTTCAGAGGCACCATGCCGAGCCAATTTGTCAGCTCTTTCATTTCCTTCTATCCCGGTGTGTCCCCTTATCCAGTTGAAGTGCACCTCCGGGTGGCGCCGTCTCAGTATAAAAAAAAGACATAATATACATACCGGTGGCGAAGGGTGGAGGTAGGCTGTTAAGATTCGCTATAAATAGTGCACACTAAACTTTTTTAGTCATATGTATTTGTTTTTATTGAACTAAGACTACAATTTACAGATGGTGTTAGTTAGTTTTTAAAAATCAATTAAACCATGCCTAAACGAAACCATAATAGTTTTGGTCTAATTTGGGGAATACGACAAAATTGTGGGTACTTTTTCATTCATAGTTATTTGTTTTCGTTGGATTAAATATACATATTACACATATTGTTGGTTAATTTTTTTAATTCATTAAGCCCTGACTAAACCAAACTATAATAAATAAAAAATATTATTCTATTTATAAAATATTCAAAGTTATGTATGATTTAATTGTATAATTTTAGATATTTTATAGATACACATGTATTTTTTGGACTATTATCTATTATGGCTTGGTTTCTCGGGGTTTAATTGAATTTTAAAAACTAACCAACACTATCTGTAAATTGTAGTCTTATTTCAATGAAAACAAATATGTATGTCTGAAAAAGTTTAATGTGCACTATTTATGGCGGATCTTAACAGCCTACCTCCACCCTTCGCCACTGATACATACTTATATAAACAGATGGAATATAATATAAGAACTTGTTGTGATATCAATAAAATATACTTGTACTATCCGAAAAAAATACTCGTCTATCTATAAAATATCTATAATTATGACATTAAATCAAACATAATTTCGGATATTTTTTAGATAGAATAATATAATTATATATTATGGCTTGGTGTCAGCAGGGCTTAATGAATTTAAAAAAAACTGACCAATAACATATTGTGTAATATATACATATTCTTAATTCAAGGAAAACAAAAATAAGTGTGCACAATTTTTTCGGATCGCCCAAAGCAAACCAAAACTATTATGTTTATTAGCTATTAATAGAATTTTTTTAATTAACCAACTCCATATTATGTAAATGTAGTCTTAGTTCAATAAAAACAAATACGTATGACAAAGTTTAATGTGTACTATTTATGTTGGATCTTAACAGCCTTCCTCCACCCCTCGCCAATGAGGTATACTTAATGTGACCAGACGTCCCGTTTTCAGGCGGCGTGTCCCGGTGTCCCCGAACACAGCTTCGGGACGCCAAAGTGTCCCGTTTTCGAAAAGAAACAAACTTGTGAACAGAAGAAGATACAGATACATAGAAGATACCTTGAAGATACAGAAATATTTGATGAGTATTCACTTTTTTATAATTACATTACACCGCAAAAAGTGTCTGAATGGAACACTGGGAATGTTTCAACCGAAAGTCGTTGGGTGGAGTTGTTCAAACACTTTCACCCCAATAATTTGGATCACAAAATTTCGTATAATTATTGAATATATTTTATGTCTGCCCGGCACTAATGCACCAGTAGAAAGGGTTTTCTCTCTTATGAATAAGTTGTAGACGAGTAAAAAACACAATTAGAAGTAGATGTCCTTAAAGCAATGTTAATTATAAAATCGAAAAAATCCTGCCTAGAATTTCATTTGTTTTTGAAATCAACACCATATATACAAATTTTCATGTTTTCATATCTGTGTGTAATTTTCATTAATAAATAAAATACTATGTATGTACTATTAAAACATATGTAGGAACTTAAGCGTTGTATGCGCCTACTCAAACATACCTACCGATCAGTAGCGCACCCGGGGGGGGGGGGGGTTGAAATTGAATTGAATTGAAATCGAAAGCCAATAAACTATACCTGACATGGGCTTAGACAAACAACACGGCAAAAAATGATTTGTAATTCTCCAGCACCCTTTTTAGTAAAATTTCTTAGGTTTTAATTTCTAACACAAAAATTTCGAAACACTGATGTCAGGTTTTTTTAGAAACCCGTTCCCTAATGAAATTCTCGGTGTCCACCCGAATTCTGGAGTGGTATAGGTGATGGCTGGGGAGGGTTGACAGGGCTCTAGCCTGGGGGCCCGGGCTGTGGGGGGCCGGCGTGTCGGGTTGACCAGATAAGTGAGATAAACACACATCATCACAACATTTTAAATTATATAATTGTCCAATATATTTTCAGATTATTATGTGTCGATACTCGACAGCTCCATTATTAAAGTAGATGTATTGAAAATCACCAATAATTCACTGTACAAGTACCCTCAATTTGAAGTAAAACACAATTTAAAAAACGTTAATGTAGTGTTTTACACTGTCTTTAATCTAAGCGGTGGATAGGGGGCCCGTCAAATATCCTAGCCCAGTGATCGGCAAACTCATTAGTCAATAGAGCCAAATATCAACAGTACAACGATTGAGATTTCTTTTGAGAGCAAAATTTCTTAAACTGAAATTATATGCGTAGGTAGTAAGTAGGTACACTGCTAATTTACTTAATAAACTTTAGTTAAAGTTTTAAGTCCTAATTAAACTATAGGTACTTACACTGAATAAAACTGAATATCATACGTAATAATGATCTTATTTATTAATAAAAATTAAATTGTAAGTCAGGTATCCATAAAATTGAATCATGACAATGACTGACAAACTCAATGTGAATAATGGCCTTGCATCTCCTTGTAAAGTTTGGGTAAGTCAGGTTCGTATGTTGTTGATTTAATTTTAAGCACGATTCCAGGTTCTCATCAATAAATCGATTTCTCAATTTACTCTTGATTTCCTCTCTTGGAAATCTTTTTACTAATCACAAAACTTGCAATATTAACATTGTTGAAAGATTTTATTCAGTACCTAATTAAATACAGACCTTTATTTTTCTTGACTCTTCTCCTCAGCTGCTTTCTTCCTTGCATCATCGACAGAATATTTAGCGCAAAATTACGAGTTTTTAGTTGTAGTATCTCTCTAAATTTGAATGCGCTAATTTTTCCCGACACATAAATAAAGGTCGGTAAGCCATTTAAGTTTTGAATAAACGCGAAGTCTCGGTCTATTCAACATTACATTTACGGTTATCCTCTTCCATTTTCTTTGCTTCTTCTTTGTAGCCATATCAAATATGGCAGAGAGCATCTGCGGCAGAGCCGCGCTCAAGGGGCCAAAGAGCCGCAGTTTGCCGACCACTGCCCTAGCCTGAGGGCCCGTTTCAGGATGTGGGGGCCATGGTGTAGGTACATCGAGTGCAATAGACAAAAGACCGATAAACGAGATATTAGGCTGTGTTGTATTGAGTAGGTTGTGTATAATTTAAAAGCAATAATACTTTTTTGTCCATTTTCAATTAATATGTTGAAACCTCAATATTAAAAAACCAAAAATCTGCGATAAACATTCGGCGAAAAGAACGACTACACCCACTACGGTGGTGGTGTAAATCAAAAGAACATTTTTTTCGGTGGAATTCGGCATAAATATTGTAGCTCTCTAGACCAGTGTTCCCCAAACTTTCGACATATGTGTACCCCTTCTATAATTTTCGTAACACTGAGTACTCCTCGTCAAAGAAAAATGCATATAAGTACTTTAATAACAATCAAAATATATTCCTTTTGTAGTACATAAACAAAATAATAATAAACGAAAAATAAAATTCATTCATAATAAAATATAAATCAAAGTTATATTATAAAAAAATAACATTCATTATAAACCATGAGAAGGATGAAATTATTTATGTTGAAACGACAGATCATCATAATTTGGTTCCCTGGTTATTAATTTGAATCTGAGATGCGGTTCCACACCCAAAGGCTGTTCCTTTTTTTGACTTAATGTCTACAAATGCTGAAAAAGCAACTTCACATAGATATGAAGTTGAAAAAGGCAATGTATTTCAGGAATTTCTCTGTTAAAACTGGATAAACATGTTGCATTTGCAACCTAAATGATGTTTAAGTACACTCCTTATATTTATTTTGCAAGAATCCGTCTGAAGCTAGTAATTCCAACAATTGCTCTTCTTCCGCATGCGATAAACCTAGCATGGATGTTGTATTAATGCTTGTTGCACCAGGCGTAGCTATAACCCGGTGCAGCACGTACCCCCACCAAACTCTTCCCGTACACCAGGGGGTATGCGTACCACACTTTGGGAAACACTGCTCTAGACCAAGCGGGTAGCACAGCCGATATTATTAAAGCAATGTTTCAGCATACTAGGTACACATGTCCAGCATGGTCGCTGTTCACTTCCAATCCGCCAGTCGCTGATGACACGCTCAACGGTTACCGCCACTATGCCTCCAATTTAATAAAAACTAGGAGAAACTGTACAAATATATCGCCGTGTATTGTGAAATTATGTAAAAATATTTATATGAAGAAGAAAAGGAGCCTATGGGACTAATTTCCATTCTCCTCCTTCGCCCCCCCCCCCCCAATAATAAATCCTGGGTGCGCCACTGTAATCAACTATAATTGTATATATATTCAATAACAATAGTAGATTCCATCAAAGATTCCGTTTGACCAAGCACATAGACACAGTGACGTCTTTAGGTAAAGTGCCGCCCTAAAGCAGAATAAAATAATGCACCCCCTTCCATTAATATTCTAAAATTGTACGGCTAATTTAGTTATTACTGCATATCGAAGGGTTGCCAGAGTAAACGTTTTATAACTTTGCACTTTTTTGCACTCTTTACTATACAGATAAGCCTCTTTGCGTAATTACCTCGCATAAAATTAGATCAAATGATATTTACTTGTATTAATATAATATATTATTTACTAATAAATAAATAGACAAACAATACATGTAAAAAAATTTTTTTTTGAATATTTTAAATCATTTTCATCCTAGAGCTGGAGTGCAAAGTTATGAAGCATATACTCTATCAGGGAACTCTGAGTGTGGACATTTGCGACTAAAGTAGAAAGCCGATACATTCACAACGACTGGTCCTACTTTTTCCGCCCCTCTCGTTGTTGTCTATGGATGACCTGTCATTGTTCTATAGAGTGCTCATACTGACGCGTCTGTCGTGTTCACACAGGGAATGGTTTGATTTGAATAGATAAGTTACATGATAAATAATACACTAGCATTAACACACCTTTTACAAATGTAATGCATAGATCAATGCTACATATTTTTTGGAAATCGATATTACCAACGGTTTTTGTGTGAAATACTAGTCTGACTTTGACCTGGTGATGAATAACAGGAATGTATATTATTTATAAATAACACTGATAGTTAATATATTTTGATTTGAGATGTTTGTATAATTCAATTTGAAACGAGAAAGGGCGAATCAATATGTCAAGCAATCTGGGATCTGATTTTGACAACTAAACAGTGGACCGCTCGTTGCTTGTGCAAAAAGATATGCTCAGGCTTTATTAATCTAAAGACGGTGCTGGTGTGGAGTAACAGGCAACCGATCGCGAGTGTGGAAGAATATGTGATAAAATTAAACACGACGTGTCAAGAATGTCACACGTCAAATACTGACAACTGCTCTCGGTGTATGCATTGACGCTCATTCAATATTGGTGTATTGAAGGTTGCATCACACACTATTGCACGTCTATAATGTTTGGTTCATTTTCGTAGGACACTCACATATTCAAAAACCTGCTTCAAAATGTAATGTATTGGGGAATAGACTATCGGAATGATATTTATTAATCTATTCTGTGATATGAACTATGTATCATCATCGGCCGGGGTCAATCCACTGCTAGATGAAGGCCTCCCCAAGCTTCTTCCAACTCTCTCGGTCCTGTGTCTTTCGCTGCCACGTATTTCCGCCGAACTTTACCAGTTCGTCAATACAGCGGCTTTTAAGGCGACCCTGTGGCCGTTTCGTAGTATGTATCTATATCATGATAAGATTTTAATTGAATTCTACAAAGGACTTTTACTTGAGGTATATCCAAATATAGTTAAAAACGCTTCTTTATTTGGAAGTACCTTAAGTACCTTAAGTACCTTAAGTAAAAAACATTTTCTACAATGAGCATTAATAAATCAAACTTAAGATCAAAATTAACAGACAACCATATCGCATCTATTTTGCGTATTCACACCACAAAATTTGAGCTTAGATTACAGTATTTAGTTTCAAACAAACAAAAATATTGCATAAATCGGTGTGTTAGAAGTTATTCTTCTTTGGCGTCTAAACTAAAACAAAACTTGTAATAACCTAGATTCTTCGGCTAGCTCTGGTGTGGTGATTTAGAATCAGGTTGACAAAATAAATAAAAGTGTTTCTTTGGTTCATCGAACTATCTATATTTCAAAGTATTACGCAACCAGAATGCATTATAAATTATAAAAATTATGTGTTACATCGCGGCTGGTCACACGCGAAAAATACACTCTGATCTGTTTTCCTAAACGCGCCAATATAAGTATAACTTCAAAAAAAAGCATCGCCTGGGTTGTATGAGTGCCTAGACATTTTCCAGTGCTTTTATAAGAATGTAGACTAAAGTAAATAGTATCATGACACCTACTTTTGTATTTCATAAACCATCATCTACTACCTACACTATACAGGGATTTTATAAGAACCTAATACATTCGCCTAGTATGAAAATATCTTTATTCATTATTTAAATTTAGTAAGAATGCGAAAATTCTAAAAGAAATTACCATGGTAACTATTAAACAATAATCAAAAACGAATCGTCTTTATTTGATTATAAAGCAATATATACCTACATAAGTTTATGAGTGCCTAATACTTTTTTTCCACTGCACCGATAATATTTGAAAAATAGAACATTATGATGATTTTATATTTCGTTCACAAACAATCTACCTTATCTATATTATGAAAGCCTAATACATTTTTTTAAAATATGGAATATCAATATTATTTTTAGCGTAGTAATAAATAGGTGAAAATTGTAGAAGGCATTGTCATTTCTTCATAAACAATCTACCTGCAGGATCTTATGCGAGCCTAATACTTTTTTTTTTTTTAAATGCGATATGTATATTATTTTAAGCTAGGTGAAAATTTTAGAAGACATTGCCATTTTTTTAAAAACAATCTACCTGCAGGGTTATATGCGCGCCTGATACTTTTTTTTCAAAATATGCGATATGAATATTATTTTAAGATAGGTGAAAATTTTAGAAGACATTGCCATTTTTTTAAAAACAATCTACCTGCAGGGTTCTATACGAGCCTGATACATTTTTTTCATAATATGCGACATGAATATTATTTTAAGATAGTTGAAAATTTTAGAAGACATTGCCATTTTTTTTGAAAACAATCTACCTGCAGGGTTCTATACGAGCCTGATACATTTTTTTCATAATATGCGACATGAATATTATTTTAAGATAGTTGAAAATTTTAGAAGACATTGCCATTTTTTTAAAAACAATCTACCTGCAGCGTTCTATGCGAGCCTGATACATTTTTTTCAAAATATGCGATATGAATATTATTTTAAGATAGGTGAAAATTTTAGAAGACATTGCCATTTTTTTTAAAACAATCTACCCGCAGGGTTCTATGCGAGCCTGATAAATTTTTTTCAAAATATGCGATATGAATATTATTTTAAGATAGGTGAAAATTTTAGAAGACATTGAAATTTCTTCATAAAATCTACCTGCAGGATCTTATGGCACCCCCCAAACATGAAAATTATCAGGATGATTTTAAACATTGAAATTGAAAGCCAATAAACTATACCTTTGGGCTTAGACAAATAAAAAACGGCAAAAAAATGATTTGTAATAATTCTCCGGCACCCTTTTTAGAAAAATTTCTTAGATCTTAATTTCTAACACAGCAATTTCGATACACTAATGTCAGGTTTTTTTAGAAACCCAATCCCTAATGGAAGTGTCAAAAAATTCTCGGTGTCCACCCGAATTCCGGAGTGGTGTAGGTCATTGTTGGGGAGGGCTGACAGGGCTCTAGCCTGGGGGCCCGGGGTGTGGGGGCCCGGCTAGTCGGGTTGACCAGATAAGTGAGATAAACACACATCATAAATTAGCTTTAATAGTAAAAAAGTCGAACACTTTCAATTACTTATATAATTGTGCAATATATTTTTTGATTATTAAGTGTCGATACTCGACAGCTCCATTATTAAAGTAGATGTATTAAAAATCGCCAATAATTCACTGTATAAGTAATTTAATTGTATAATTAAGTTTTAATTTGAACTAAAACACAATTTGAAAAACGTTAATGTAGTGTTTCACACTGCTTTTAATCTTAGCGGTAGGTAGGGGCCCCGCTAAATATCCTAGCCTGAGGGCCCGTTTCAGGATGTGGGGACCATGGTATAGGTACACCGATTGCAATAGAGAAAAGATCGATAAACGAGAAATTAGGCTGTGAAGAAGGAAAAGAGCCTATGGGACTAATTTACATTCTCCTCCTTGGGCCCCCCTCCCAATATTAAATCCTGGGTGCGCCACTGCTACCGATAATCTTCAAATAAATAAATAAAATAGGTAACCTAATATGACATGAAAAAACATTACTATCTTGTCAATAATTGTATTGTATGAATGTGTGAGGCACCTAAAATGGATAAGTACCTACCTTCTTTTAGGTGTCCCGGTTTGGGGAAAAAAATAAATGGTCACGTTAGGTATACTGTATCCGCAATGCGACAATTTATTCAATTAGCCACTGATAAATAAACCATTAATTTATTTAATTTATATTTATCATTATAATTATTACATTTGTATTTTTACCATCGTATGGCAATCGGAATTTAAAAAATGGCAAAAATTCGGATTGCGGAACGTAACGTTGCCTGGTTTTCGAACGTGTTATTCCATTTAGTGTATATGCATGGTTTTCGGCGTCATTTCGATTTAACTTTCGACGATTCGAAAATCTATGCATATCAACGTAGAAAATTAATAAATTGACTGATATACTCCGTAGAATTTCTTGTAATTATACATAATCTGAATTTTGTATAAATTTCCATAAAGATTCAAGTGTCGATACTGCTAACTGCGTAGTTGAAAAGGAGATATAGGTAGGTACTCGCCATTTTAAAGTAAACAAGATTATATTATCTAACCTGGAAATGTAATTGATTATATGGGTACCTACATGGATGGTATACTTTCACAATACAATAGTACCTACTACGCATCGACATTTTTATAAGAATCTGGTAAAAAGAGCTTAGATGTAGTAAATGACGTCCCAGGAGTCCCTTCCTTTACCATCATTGTCACATTTTGACATTTTTTTTATCTACTTCGCTAAAAATATTGTAAATGATCGATTTATATAGAATTTTAAAAACTACCCAATACTTAACAGCCTACCTCCACCCTTCGTCACTGCTATTAACCTACAACCACTTCTAGAAAGAGTAGGTTTCGAACGTATATAATATATCATTTGCCAGGCGAATTTAACCAATTAAACGGATGCAAACTAGTCAACATATAAATAGGTGCTTATGTAGTGAATTTGGAACCAAGGTTTTTTGATTTTGGTCACTTCTAAATAGTTAAGGTGAGCGAAAGGCTAACAATCATTCCTCGTAAGATAACCTCAATTAAATGGAGGCATATATTATGCTCCATCTTATACCGTTAAAAATGTGGTATAAGTGCTTGTTTTGTACCATGATTTCACAATATCTTTCGGAATTTAATGTAATTGGTACATTATTTTAACAGTTAGGGAGGAAATGAAGGAGAAAGTGTCATTGAGGATTGCATCTAAATGAAAAAAAATACCATTGTTAAACCACTGGAGATATGGTAGAATCATGTAAGTAAAGTTAGGATTTATTAAATATCATTTTGTACGGGAGATTATCTAGAAGTCTAATAATTATGGTAGTGATATAATATAATATGTAATAAAAACCAATCTAAGTGCTAAGACGCAATTGTTTGCGTGAAACATTGGAATGTTATATTGAACAAAAAATGTAAAACATGTCACGAGTTAAAAAAAATACATTTTGAAAAAAAATATCGGAATGTACCTAAGAATGTCAACAGCGTAATTTTTGTACCTACGTAGTTGACAGTATACATTTGTACAGTGTGTCAACCCGGTTTTGCAGATTCACGGATAAAAATATCACAAAAACAGGTCCGGAAAAGTTATAGGTAATAAATTTTCAGTAAATTGTCAATAAATTCAGGTATTTTCAATATGAAAAGAAAATTATTATTCATACGTTTCTTTTATATTAATTTACAGAAAGACAAGAAAAACTTTTAACTAAAGTGTGTTTATTCAGTACGTTTGAAGAATAAGCTTGGAGGGCTGATTTTTCTCGGAAAAACACCCAGCGTGATGTCAATGATGACATGTTAGTCGAACGGGTTGTAACGGGGGTAATAAATATTTTAATTGCATGTCTTGTATTTACGTCACTAAATGTCTTTGATACATATTACACCCCAACCCTCATTGTTTGATCTACAAGGACCTTGGCGTCCAAACGGAAACTTCAACTATACTGACTACCCAACGTCGTCGCTTTCCGATTATTCAAATAGCATAGCATTCAATAGGCAGAGCATCTTCAAATCTTCAAAAATTTCATGGCGTAGTTCAGTCATCACAGTCTTGAATGTCCAGGACATGTTTTTATCTCAGAGAATGCGTACATGACACGCCTTTCTGGTTACTCTTTGAGCGTTATATGTGGCCAATCCAGCAGTCTTTAGACAGTAGGTACCCTAAATTGTCAAGAAAATGTCTTTAAATTCATAATTTATTTATTTATAAACGGTGCATGCATTTTGGAATGTCAATTTATATACCTACAATACATATAAACAAAATATAAGAGATTAAAAAAATGAGCTTATGACATTATAAAAAAGACAAAAAATCATTTAGTGCAATGTTTTAGTGCCTTCATGTATTTGAACATGTTAATAGATGACCCATTCGGTATAATATAACGAATTTTTGGAATTAAAAAATGTACTGCTGAATTGTCAAAAAAATGTCTCTTTATTCATAATTTATTTATTTATAAATGGTGAATGCATTTTGGAATCTCAATATACAATTCATATAAACAAAATATAAGACATTAAAAAAAATAACTTACTTATATAAAAGACAAAATACATGCTGAGGATTCAACAAAAAAGGTTCATTTAGTTAATTTAGTGCAATGTTTTAGTGCCTGAATTGAACATGTTAATAGATGACTCATTTGGAATAATATAACGAATTCTTGGAATTGCAAAAATGCACTGAAAAGATTGATTTATAAATAAAATACAACGTGAAATGGGTCATAAATTATCGTATGTCAGTACCCATATAATATAATATAGAGTAGAGGTATATTTTTGTACAAAAAAATTTCGAAGAGGAGGAGTTTTGAATTAGTATTTTTGTGTATTAACAGGTTCGAGTGCGTTATAAACACACTATACTAATATTTAATCTATACAATGTTACATAATACGGACACAGAGTTTGTAAGTATTTGACAAGCAATATATTATACAAAATAAGAAAAACCCCTCCTTAGTATATAGTATTGAGAAAAAAAATGGGAGAAAATAGACGACAGACAGAAGAGAGAAAAAAACTTATATTGTATCCCATGTGATGTTATATATTGGTGTTTTCGAAATCGTATTCTACGTGCCAGAATTGGCGTCGCTTGCCGTAAAAGAGCGGGAAAACGAGAAAATCGAAACATGCGCGGGAGAGAGTTGCGTCGACCGATCGACCCGGCTTGAATAGAATAGGGGAATACAGGCTAGGGGTGTGTGCCTATAGTCAGGTAGGCACAGTCGCCTCGGCATATATTTAGTACGTATCATATTATAATATATAACATAATATATATTATATATGCGGGGGTTACTGGTTAAGTTCTGTTTGTGCGTGGATTTATGAATAGAATTTGACAGACAGCACGTGGTTGGGAATGAAGGCCGTTTTATATTGCTCATATTGTAATGATAATCCAATAAGGATCATTTATAACACAGATTAAAATTGAAGTGCTGAAATTACTTTAATTTACTTTATTTTATATATTCTATTACATTATTTTTAGAACTAAAACACGTCATACGGGCCAACGTCAGTAGTGTAGTGAAACAGTAGTGTAGTAATAGTTTATAATAAAATACACAATTTAAGTACTAATTACATTACCTACACTGTTTACTGTTTACGATTTTTATAAATGACAGCAATGGTCATTAAAAATGCTATGTTTTTGTTGTTCGCTGATGTCTTGAAACTCTTTAGGTCTATTGTTTGGGCATCTCATCAGTTGAAGTATGGCCTTATGGTGGAGAGGGTTTAGAAGAAATTCTTGAGACTCCTTTACTTGAGGTTGTATGGATACTATCCGTGGCTTTATCCAACTGACTTTCTCTTCGGTATGCTTACATACTGCAGTCTGCAATTCAGAAGAGATCTTTATTTAGCTACGTATTTTTTTCGACTTATACGATGTATAACTGAGAACTTTGCCATTCTGGGCAGTGTTGATCTGAGTGTCCCTTATAACTATCTTAGAAATAGATAGCATCGGTTGTTTATTCTCCCAAGGTGCAGAACTAACCTGCCATTGGTAATGCTAATTGGGAGGGCACTCGTTCAACCAAATCGCTTCGGATGTTGATATATTCCACCGACGTGAGGTTGAGTATAGATGGAAGTTGTTTTATAAATACTTAAAATAGGGTCCACTTAGCTCATTTGCCTTGCTTCCATGGTTTATAATTTATATTTTTTGTACCTTTTACTTTACTTTTCATACTGTTTTTGTGATACTGCATATATTTATTTCTTCTTTACACTGTCATGTATTTAAATGTCATGTTATGGATCTTTTAAACTTATAATTTGTAATATTCACGGTACGTAAAAAAATGAATTTGAGTAATAATACTTATAAAACGTATTTTTCTGAAGGTACTTCGAGTTATGTATTATCAATGAAGACTGCTAGGTGCAACATTTTGAAGTTATATTCAGTCTTGAATAACAATAAAAATAGGTTGACAAAGTTCACTACGTAAATAAAGCACATGTCGTATTTACATAATATTTAAAAAAAAATCATTATGATTAGTTCCTTTCATTTAGTCTTTATTTACAAAACATGTGTTTTAAATATTAACCAACGACTATTTTGTATATAGCTTAAGAATTGAATATATTCCATACCTATTTAGCGACATTAAACTAAACCTGACTCTGAAACACAATTATTAATAAAACGATACGCTTGGTACCGATTTTATCGCCTATAATATTTAATCGAAAGAGAACTGGGCCAGACAAGATAAGGAAAATGCCAAAAAAATACCGTTGCACATTCATGCTGAGTGATATTCATTTATGCGCGATAATTCTACTCTACATATATATACTCTACATATATATATATACAGAATTCTCTAAGTGAACACTGAGCTTAAAGCTCAATATTTCACAGTATGCGTGCTACTATACACGATTCCTGGCGGAGCTTCTAGTGCGAAGCTACGTCACACTTTCCCGGGATCAATAAAAGCGCTCGCCGGTACCGGCTTTTTGCATGCATTTTCAGTAGTATTTTCAGAGTAAACAAACACACCGACTCACGTGCATTTTCTCTATTATATTTACTTATATATGCTCGCAATGACAATACATGCCCACTCGGTATTGTTTGAATGGAATATATTTTTTTATCAGTATGTACGACGTGCAAAATGTGACGATAATGCATTTGAAATAATGAATCATCTAATATTCTAATATCTAATACATAAGTTATAATGTATTTTCTAAGTGAACTGCTTTATATACTTATCTAAGAGGATAAAACCAGTCTGATAGTAATTTATTAAATTATGTTGATTCAGTATTATACCATGTCTTTTAACCAAAGAGATTAAATTACCACAATGTCGGGAGTAACTTGAAGATTTTCTATTATACCACCTGATAAATAGACCCCCATATGTTTTTAGTATGATTGGATAGGAATATATTATGAAATGCCTTGCTTGCAAATAAAAAAATAAAATGACAATCAGCTTTAAAAGGGGCTTGTATCGCGGTGAAAAGTGCTCCAAAGTAAATGGGACTCCAGGCGAATTAAGACTATACTTCAGCTGAGGCATGGTCTAAAAAGATCGTGACTAGGCGATGCGCGGATTGTGCAAATGACGCGAGCCGAATGAAATATAATTTGTCATAAAAATTCAACATGCGTCCTTTTAATGTTATGTTTATTATTATGTTCGTAATAATAATAGTATATTCATTGACATGTTTTCTTTTTCAAGTACATGCGGAACGTTTTTTAGTCATCTTTACACGATTTAAGATATATTACTCCGACGCCATCACAAAACGAATTGACGTGCTCACACCTCGACTGACAGTCTCCGATTGGTGACGACTGCGAAATTTCGTTCCAGCTACTGTTGAAAATTATCTGCCATTTCACTTATGTATGCTCTTAAGCAAAAACAAAACAGGCAGGTACTGAGGTACATGTATGCAAATGCGGCATGAATCAGCCATGAAGTTCCTAGAAGAATTTATTAGGTGCACTGGCAAATAAATTTTACTACGTTCAACTTCAAAACTCATATCAAGGAAAATCAAAATAAAGTTATAGAAAACACTGATCATGCCCAACAGAACTTTGGCAGCGAAGGCTATAATATATTACAAATATATGAATTCGCTATGTAGGATAGTGGCGTAGAGACTAAGCCAGGACGATCGACTACGACGGATATAGGAGCGCGCACCTCTACGCGCAACCCATCCTACCGTTGATAACTAACCATTCTACCTACTTGTGCTGAATTGTTGCAAATGCGTTATTTTAGAGAAGTTTATCTAAACTTTTGAGTTAGATATCAAGATGAAACTAAATTAGTAGCAACAATATACTTTATAAGCTAAGTATACAAATTTGATCAATATTGTTCTAATAGTTTTTTTTAAGTCAAAAACGGACTAAATTAGTGACGTCCCTAGAAAAAATGCCACCCCATGGCAGCGCTAAAATTCCACTCCATTTTTTATACAATATTTTTGTCAGCCTTTCATGACTCCAATATCTAAGAAATATGTTGTATGGATACATTACTAACAAAAAATATAAGTACGTACCACTAAAATATACAAAATTAAATTTAACCAAAATATATAATATAAGTTAGACAGTTTACCCAAATCACCAGAGCTGAGGTCTTATTTGGTTGATATTTCTGACACATTTGGTTTGTACCATTCAGCAATACACAGATTTATTATTTTCACAGCATTTTTACTATGCTATTGTGTACCTAGAACGCGTAAAAAAAATAATTTTAGCTATTTATATATACACCAAAATAATTCACTTCGATTTGCCGCCCTTTGAGCGTCACTGGACCAAATATAGGTACAGAGTGACCGACAATTTTTTTTTATTTCGTGCTTACAAATAGTATCATGATTTAAAATGCTACTCAAATGGTAAATAGGTATTTGAAAATATTTATATTAGGACGTAGGTATATTTAGATAGTTATGCATGCTATATAAGAATAGTTAATTATTTATTTGGTAATATTGGTATAAATAGTATTAAATGTGACATTATGTCACGGATATCTAGATGCGTGCCGACATATCGTCGGTGTTTTGTATAAAGGGCGAATCAACCATTTTGGCGAAATAATGAAAATACAATATGTACCCCACTAGCTTTGTTGTGTAAAAACGGCGAATTTTTATCTCCACAGGAAAGTACTTAAAAACGATAATCAACTAAAATTAAATTAATTAAAATTACGAAATAAAAAGCAAATGTGACATATGAGCATTTTAAAATATTATATAATAATACCTATTATAATGACAGTATTCTTTCTAAGCTTTATTATAAACTTGTTAGATGTTTATAATCATCCCCAGGTAAAAAACAAATACATGTTAAAAGTGAAAAACCCTCATCCTGTAAAGTAGCATTTTGGTTAATTCGCCCTTTTTACAAAACACCGACGATATTCGTTAATTAAAAAAAATAATAGAATAAATGAAATACAAGACATCAAATGCCTTGATCTAGTAAACTGTGTATTGCGTCACTGCAACGTAAATAATTCAGTGGGTACATCCAAAGATGTTAAACTTACGAATAAAGTTTGCACTACAAGCTTGTCACATTTTTTTCAAATCGATACGGTCAAAGGGTCCTGTTAAATAGTTCACTAGGACAGGGGTCGGCAAGCCGCGGCTCGCGAGCCACATGCGGCTCTTTTGGTATTGGCGTGCGGCGCTTTACCAAATTCCCAATTCACAATAAAAACTTTGGCAGAATTCACAATTTTTATTTTTTATCATTGATTTGTACACTTATTATATTAATTATAATGACATTATCGCGAGACTAATTTTCCCTCCCTGATGGTTGATGCAAAAAGGTCTGGTTGTTGTTGTTTTAAATCTGCCCATTGTAAAAGTCGACAACTTAAATTTTTCTCTATTTGATATTGACACGAGCACTTTTGAAATACAATTTTATTGGTGGATTTAATAATCAAAGAGTTATGGAGCTCCAAATTTGTAGGTCTTGCCACCAATATTGAGGATTTGGAGAGAGAATAATGCAATTTAATTTCACAACACAAGTGGAGTGCTCTAAAAGATCGACATAAAGTAGATACTACGATTTTAAATACATGGAATAGTTCATGTTCGACTCTACATAATATGTATGTGAACAATCATTTTCAAACATGAACAATATAATTAGCATTTAGAGAAGCAAAATAACCGAGGAGAATTTGGAGTCGCGCCTAAAATTAAAAACTACAAGTTACATAACAAACATACAGAAAATATATGTAATTCATGTTCTGTAAAAAATATATTTATAATTTCAACAATAAAAACATAATATATTTACGTTAGTTTTATTCGGGAAATCTTCTTCGCTTAATAAATAAACAATTTAAACATGTAATTAATTTATTTAAATAAATCATATTTATAAAAATATATGGCTCTCGAATTTTTTTAACCGTTGTGCTACTCATATTTGGCTCCTGTGGTCCAAAAGTTTGCCGACCCCTGCACTAGGACAACGTGAAACGACCATGATAAAAAATAGTCTCTGCGCTCGTGTTACGACACAAAACAATTAATATTGA
Source organism: Rhyacophila brunnea (assembly GCF_057557595.1). Taxonomy (NCBI): domain Eukaryota; kingdom Metazoa; phylum Arthropoda; class Insecta; order Trichoptera; family Rhyacophilidae; genus Rhyacophila; species Rhyacophila brunnea. The sequence continues at coordinate 3,125,835 of NW_028233361.1, forward strand.
TTTTACGTCAAATGATATTATATAGATTCATAATCATTACATAATTTGTATTAAAATGTTCTATTACATGGATGAAGTATGTGACTGAAAACTAAAGTAGTTGCATATTATGCATGATAAAGCCTTTAAAATCGTCGAAACAAGTCCCATCTTGATATGAGTGCCATTTTTTCTAAATAACATCCTTTCAAAATCCTTAGGTAATTATTTTCTATGAAAAATAGTAGACACGGGGTCATTTTATGCTTCACTTTCATATTATTACGCTCCATTAGTGATATGTGGGCCGACAGATCAATTGGATAAGAGCACTCAGTGAAAAGATGTATGCTTTTTGGTTTCATTTGATCGATTATGTAATTTCTCTTATCCTACCTAATGCCAGCGTTTTCAAATACATATATTTGCAGGCCGCAGCTTACTAAGTACAATGTCTTGCTAAACATCACATTCATTTAAGAGTTGTGAAACGCTTTTGCCCACGATAAAATCAAACCAGTTGTGCCCTTTTTCTTCTCACGAGGGAGTATAATATAGTGAATTTTATTACTTTTAGGTATTTATCAAATTTAGAACATACGCATGGACCCTAATTTAGTCAAAAATTCAAAATGTATCTAATCATATAGGTAGTTGCTTTAAAAAAAAATCGGTGTGTGTACTTGAACTTGTACTTGTGCGTTAGAAGTTATACTTTGGCGTAACAAAACAAAAACAAAACTTGTGATAAACTAGATTCTTTGACTAGCTCTTAATTATCTTGTTAAATTACACACTCAAGAAAAAGGACCGCTTATTGGAACGCTGTTGGTTTATTTCTATACACTTTAAGCTATATTACTAAATTATATAAAACTGTCACTCTGACGTTTAATCGTTTGTTTACGTAAGGAATTGCAAATGGCCGACAATAATAAATTCGCTGCCTAGGCAACGGAACAATTCTAAACTATAATATTATACTGTATAATCGTCACGATTGCAGTATCATAACGTGGCATAAAGGTAGTGCGTTCGGCTGATAACCGAACAATCGGTGGTTCGAATCCAATCGAATGATTTTTTTTCGTGTGAAAAAATAAATTATGTGTTACATGTCACACGCCAAAAATACACTCTGATCTGATTTTCCAAACGCGCCAAATGAAGTATAACTTCAAAAAAATTTAAAATGGTATATCTAAATGCAGTTGGAAACAATAAAAAATACACGCGTTATCGGAAAAATAAATCATCAACACGCTTCGTGTATTTAGTAGATATGCGAACGTTACTGTAATTGTCTTATCTTCATTATTGTTAAATATTATCTATGGCGGAAAAAAATAAATATAAAATTTTCCCTTAATTACAGAAAAAGATTTGAAAAAAAAAATACCTGATCTGAGTTACTATGTGTTATTTTTTAATCGAAGCGATGATCTACGATATCAACATATTGATCAATTATTGTAATTTTATTTCGAATAATTCATCTTCATGGTTTGACATTTCGGATGGAGGGTTACCAACCAAAAAGAAGACAGTTTGACTCTTGGTCCATAACGATAGCATAAATTCTTTACCATTTTGAATATTTTTTAAGATCAATATCTTTCTATCTAGGTCACTGGTCCTCACTATTTTCATATTATACATAATTTTAATAAGGCGGATGATGTTTTGTTCTCCTAATCATTTTCTTTCGTGAAAGTATCGACTCTAAGCCAGGAGACGCCATGAAGAGTTGAGGCTTTTGAGATAGGTTGTATCCTTAAAATTACTGACAAGGTGATTGGAGTAACAATCAACGCGATGCGGAGTGTCTGGGACTCCTACAAACAAGTGATTACTAATAAATGCCGCATATTCGACGCTTGTATTCTGACGACTTTACTGTAGCGAAGCATGGCGCCTTACGAAGGTTCAGAGCAACCGTATACTGAGCTTCGAAAACAGATGTTTGCGAGTCGCAATGCGACGGATACTGGCTGTGCGGTGGTGGTATGACTTCAGGAGCAACGAGGAGATAAGAGAACGCACCAAGCAGCCTTTCATCACGGTGAGAGTGAAGAGGCGACGTTAGATCTGGCTCGGCCACGTGCTGCGGATGCCAGAAGCCCAGAAGAGTACCTCAACCTCGCTTGCCTGTTATTCAAGCCGACCAGATTCCGGTGTCCTGGAAAGGGGCTGAATACTGTCTATAGTGTATACGGCGTAACTAAGGGATGCTGGTTTGACTTGGAACGAAGCAAGAAGACTAGCGAGTGACAGGGATTCTTGGAGTAGCCGCGTGGTGTCCATATGCTCCAACTAAGGGGCGGATATGGCCGAAGAAGAAAGAAGATAAATGATGACGTATTCGAAACGAATGGGAAAGAACCGCGATGTTCAGCGTAGTATCAAAACCAGAAAGCTTTAGTACTTCAGCTATATTATAAGAGCAAAACAGCGCAACATTCCCCAACGCATTATCCCAGTAAACGTAGCAGAGGACGACACCGCATTTCATGGCATACGAACATCCATGTTTGGTACGAGTGCAGCTACATCGAACTGTTTCACACAGAAGACGATAACGCAAAGATCGACCCAATGGCAGCCGACAACTGATAGTGGGTGGCAAGAGAAGAATATGGCGTATAATTCCTACACGAATGGGAGAACGTAAAGCACTACCGGAATATAGGCACGTACTACAGTGTGACTTCTTGATGAAGTCTTCTATGTCATCACGGTCGATTCTGGAACTAAAATCCTCCCCCCGCATTTAACTTCCCCGTGCCCATAATTCGGTGTATGTTTGCTATCGCGTGGAGTGTTATTAACATTTGCGGAAGCTGACGACGAGCACTATTTCGAATGTAGAAATATTGTGCGGAGGAGAAACAGAAAAGAAAGCTTTTCATTCTCCTGAATAGTGCCAGAGATAGAGTATCTGCTATGATGCTACAAGTCAACACGCAAAGAGCACGCGCACAAAAGCCACGCGACGTAACGGTGTCAATGAATGCAGCGTTGTGACGTAGAATACTTCATATTGAAGTTGGTCAATACCTTCCCCATAGGACATGCGATTTCTGCACCATGCAAGGGCGGCGGAGTGACGGCGCGCGGGTCAATTTTTCGAGAGAATCGACCATTCAACAAAAATACAATGTGATCTAACACTGCAGAGTGCACTAAGTGCGACGGGTCGAGCAAGCCACCGATGTTGTGGTTTTCCGCATTCCATTTTCTTCATGGCCAACTTCACGTGAAGCGCTTCACCCGCGCTTTATGATCATTCATATGTGCCATGTGACCGACCCATTGTAACAGTGGCGTAGGGTGGAAATAGGCTGTTTAGTTTCGACATAGATAGTGCACACTAAGCTTTGTCAGTCATACACTTATTTGTTTCCATCTCTGTATAGATTGCAGACGGTGTTAGTTAGTTTTTGAAATTCAATTAAACCCTGCATAACCAAGCCACAATTAATAGATAATAGACAAAAAAATATTCATCGATCTAGAAAATACCAAAATTTTGCCATTATGATTTAGTTTAGGCATGATTTTTTAAAAACCAACAGACACCCTCTGCAATTTGTACTCTTAATTCAACGAAGAACAAATAAGTATGACTGACAAAGTGTACTTTTTTTTGTCGCATCCCCACAGCCTACCTGCACTATGATGGTTCAGTTAGGCAGGGTTTAAATGAATTTTAAAAACTAGCCAGTATCATCTGCAATTTGTATTCTTAGTTCAATGAGTAGGTATAACTGACATAGTTTATTTTATATTATTTATGTCAGATCTCCACAGCCTACCTCCGCAGCATTGTAGCCCATATTTTATAATCTAAAATTCCTACAGGATTTAAAAGTCCAGCCTAGTTATACATAACAGGTTTTAAGAACAATTAAGATTGTACCCATTCGTATTAATATATGTGTAGGAGTTTTTATTTGTTTAATGTAAATATATTATCAGTTATGTATTTAGATTATTACCTAAGAAGTAAATAACAGGTAACACTGCAACGCAAAAGACTTCTCACACAAAAGTGGAAAAAAAACAAATAAAATATAGTATCTGTATCGTAGATTGACTTTTAGTACCCACCATTGATTATATTCATGTTTAGTACATATAACTTTTATTTATACTTAATTATGTAATTTACTATAAAAAATAGGAATGCGATGTAGTTCTGAGTTTTATTTTCTTAAGGAAAATGTAAAATATGTATTATAGAATAGTATGACTTTTCTTAGTGACATATGTAAATGTCTAATTATAATGTAATTAAAGATTCATAAAGTAAGATTAATGATTTGTATTTAGCATAGGAATTTTCATGCACGTTTTCTCTAGACTTTAGACCAGCGAAACTGCCCGAAATCTAAATGTTTTGGTCTGAAGCCACGTGTAGAGAGAGTGGATTCTGTGTGGATCGATAATAAATTCATTGATTGATTTCGTTTGAAATCATAAGATCTTAGATAGCCTGGTAACTAAAAGTAGTCTACGCAGGTACGAACCGATAGTGCGACTTAGTACCATATAAAAATAACAACTGAATCAGAGATAGAACTAAATTTCCGTAAAACATAAATGAAAAAAAAAACGCTTTCCTGTTGTTTTTCATTCTGTGATAGTATTGTCATATCTGTACTAATGTGAATCATTCATTTTCATTCTAATGAATTATAATAATCATCGTAATACATGTGGATTGAAATTGATGTCATCATTATCATTAGCCGTGGTCCATTTCCCATAATACGTTGATTTTCCACCACCTCACCATAGCTTTATTTGCTTCAATAGGTAGTCATTTGTTTTTCTTGTGGTTGCGTTATGTTCCACATGCACCTTTCCATGACACGTTGAGTTAACCGTGGGCTTGGGATATTTAAAATATGTTAGATACTAGCAATGGCGTGCATTGAAATCAGGCATGCTCTTCAAAAGCATAGGTAATATGCAAATATTAAAATTTTAAAATTCAATATTTCTTCTGAATACACGATTACAGATTATGTAGTGGTGCTGTTATCGGTTCTTAATGAAATTATAAGTTGACAACGACATATTTACATAATGTGAAACTGTTTTCAAAGCATGAAAAACACACTAACAAATAGTAAGTAGCATAAGCACATTTTCTCTCATAAGGAGAAGTATCACGCAGCTAATATGTCATCGAATTTATTTCTTATTGTTTTTTTGGTTATTTAAACGATTATATTTTAGAATAAACAAGGCATGCGCCGCCTTCACTGGATCTATGGACCGCATACTACTGATGACTAGCCATCACTGCCTATAAGAAAAAATATATATATATGCAGAGGTTTTTTTTCAATAAAAAACATTTTATGTGGGAATACTGTGTGTTAAAAAAATAAAGATGCGTGTATTAAGGGTAGTTTTTTTAGCTTAAAAACTTTAAAAAAATACATACTTATTTAAAATATAGATTATGGATAAATAAATAAATAGCAAGGGAGTCAGATTTTATAAAGGAAGGTTGAAAAAATCTTTCGACATTGATTTTAGAGAAGGTGGAAAAGCCGATGGGATCGGAGGGAAAACATTGTTGGAAGGAGGAGGTAGAAAATCTTTGAATATATTTGTTGTTAGAAATACTGATTTATGCTACTAAGCAAGGCTATGCGTAGGTAGGGTCGTCAAAAATGTAGCGATAACAGGTATCGATGGTTGTTTGCGAGAGATTTTCGATCGATACTTTCTGTCGATATGACGGCATAATGCACAGGGGCCCTAAATCTTAGGTCTTAGGGCATGTAAACGAAGTTTACCTATCTTATCATTAAGGTGACGCATCAGTGAAACGCCAAATAATTTTCAACTGTAGGCGCGACGAAATTTTGGACTCGCTGCCATTCAGTGAGAGAATGTCGAGCCAGAAACACGTCACTTTGCTGCGTGACGGCGACGGGTCAATTAATTCTAAAATCGTGTAAAGATGACTAAAAAAGTTACCCATTTACTTAAAAAAAAAACATGTCAATGAATATATTATTATTGTTACTAATAGAACAATAAACAGAACATAAAATGGATGTATGTTGGATTTATATGACAAATAATATTTCGTTTGACAGGCGTCATTTGCACCCGCGACCCGCAATCCGCGCATCGCCTAGCAACGATCTTTTTAGACCGTGCCTCAATTAATGCATGGCCTTAATTATATTATATCCACTATATCTAAAATCCAGTGGCGGGTTTAGGGACGTGGATTCCCGAAGCACAAAAATAAAATAAAAAACATAAATTTCAACATCCAACGTAGGTAACTACTAGTAAAAATACCAATTTCTCTTATTTCGTAGAATCATATCCTGTAATAAAAAAATAGGTGTGTGTATGTGTACGTATGTACGCGCGTTAAAAGTTATACTTTTTGGAGTAACAAAACATAAATAAAACATGTGATAACCTAGATTCTTCGATTAGCTCTTAATTATGAAATTACGCACTCAAGAAAAAGGGCCGCTTATTGTAGCGCCGTTGGCTTATTTATATACACTTCAACTTATATTACTAAATTATATAATTATGTCTCATTGTTTTTATTTTTAAAGTAACAACTATCACTCTGACGTTTAATCGTTTGTTTACGTAAGGAATTGCAAATGGCCGACAATATTAAATTCGTTGCTTAGGCAACGGAACAGTTCTACTATTTCGCTACTAGATTCGCAGCTAACTTCATACTGTCGAGCACTTTCGTAACGGTGTGCGCGCGCAGCTCTAAATTTCACTCTCTACCAAACGCCCTAAAAGAAGTATAACTTCAATAATTTTATTATTATTGAATATGACATTAGTAACAAATAATAAGTACATATCATTAGCGGTTTATTTTTTTTTGTGTAAAAGTACGTAAGTATACCCAAGTATATTTTTTTGAAGAATTTCGTTATGCTTTGGGTAATATTGTACTTATGTCCACTCCATTTTTTTTTTAGATTTTAGTATATGTAATTTAATAATTGTATGAGGCTCACTTTCAAATTTTCCGACGAATCGATTGCGTCATCTGCGTCAAAGAAAATCACCGCTTGTAATATCTATATGGTATGTACCACGGTTTTCCTTTTGAAATATCTATATACGTATCTCGTAGCTTCGCGACAATTTATTGAGTTGTCTGATGTAGATATGAATGATATGATATTATAAATTATAATATCAGCTGATTATTACAATTTTCAACAGGCATTTGATAATGCTTCGATAACATTTTCTAAAGAAAATTATTACTAATATTAAACAATAGTACGATATCATTATTTGTCTAGACTCATCCGAATCCCTCTCCTTACTTGGAAGATATATATCTAAGAAAAACAATAATGTATATAGGATATATATATAAAGTATTTTACTCATTACTAAAAAAAGTAACAATATTAATTACTCATGCTAATATTGAAGGTTATTTTATTATCTTATGAAAATAGCCCACTCCACCCAGCCCCGGCTACGCGTTATAAACTAAATTTAAAAGAATGATTAATATACTTAATAACAAAGAAAATGTTTTTTTAAAGTAATATTGAAGTCACATCGCATGAACATAATTATTTATAAACTATGTACCCACCTAGTAGGTACTACCCACATGTTCGCCGCCATATTAGGTATATGTTTTTGATTTTTTCAAGGTTATTTTTTCTAATAAATGTGTGTGTTTCTGAAGAGTTTCCAAATAATTATTAATATTGAATAAAGATTGTTTGTTACACTGGTAAATCATGTGAATTATTTGTTGAATTTGAAGAAATATAGGTACCTCCTACGAATATCATTATTAATACTATCAACCGGTAGGTACTTGATAGAAATTGAATTAAAATTTTATTTGAGTCGTCATAGGTACTCATTATTCATTAGTTATTGTCAGAACGTTGGAGCTGAGCATGGAGCAGGAGAGCACGGAGCAGTGGAGCAATGGGGTTTTACCCGGAGCAGGAGCGGACCGGAGCACCGAAAATTTGTAGTGCTCCACTGCTCCGGATGTTTATTTTATTATTAAATTTTCGACCTAAAATCCAATGAAAATATTATATTCGACACTTTGCAACACTGAAATTATTTGACAATGTTGAGTAATAAATAACCTCACTTTTTCGACAGAAGAGGCAGATAATAAAAGGTGTTCGGCAATTTTGTTTAATATAATTAATAATAAAAAGGACGAATAATAAACCTTATTTCAAAACTACTTATTTTTTTAACATTTGTATAAGTACATAGGTACTATACATATTTAACACTTTTTACCGTTTTTTTCATCCTGGAGCGGAGAATGGAATAATGCAAAACTTAAAATCTATGTATCATTATTCTTTTTCTTTTGACCATATCCGATCCTAAAAGGATCATATGGGCCTTCACAGAGTGGAGGTTTGTATTGAGTCAGATATTTGTTTTTACGAGAAATGGATGTTAGCCACTTCCTCAGTTCAACCTATATGATCCACACTCTGACTCCAAACACAAATTGAAAAACAATATGTGAATTTATTTTCGAGACCCAGGATTCGAAACGATATTATAACCCGACGCGTAAGCCGTCGGTTATCGTGGGCGGCATGTATCATTAAAGAGAATACTATTATTAAGTGTTTAAATTGATTAATTAACATAAAACACAATAAGTATGTAATACTTATTTTATTTAATAAGTTAAATAGGCCAGTTTCGTCCGCTTCGATGAGAGTTTCTCAACTGAGAGATTCGAGTTCTGAGTTGAGAATTTCGAGAATTGGTCGAATCCCGTGGCAATCGTTTTTAAATTATTGGGAGTTGGAGTAAGTATTGTGTGTTAATATAGTGTGTATCCATCAATAATTTACAGTTAACAGCATTATAGTGATCATCAAATTATTATAATGTTTTTCATTGGAGATAGTTTGAATAAAAACATTAATGCATAGTAGGTATAGTTAAAAGAACCATTGATTAAATAAGTAACGTCGATTAAAAACACATAGTCTACTGGTATACATTACTCGATCTACTTCTTTTGTGGATACTCAATGATAAGAATTGTGACATAACCGGTAATAAGTGAAAAAGAAGTAAGTACATAAATATATTTACACAATGTCGTTCATGGCAATAATGTGTACTAACCATGGCCCCCACATCCTGAAGCGGGCCCCCATGCTAGGATTTTTGGCGGGCCCCCTACCTATCGCTAAGGATAAAGGCAGTGTGACGCTCTACAATAGCGTTTTTTAAATGTGTACGCGGTAAAATTAATGTGTATATTTAGTGTTTTTTTTTTTATACATATTTTAATACATCCATTTGAATTATGGAGTTGTCAAGTATCGAGACACAATTAAATTTTTTTACGTACAACCACATAATTTTAAACAATAACATTATTTAACTAAAATAACCCCCTTGCCGACTTTTTTCTATTAAAGCAAAATTGTCATGGGTGTTTATCTCACTTATCTGGTCGACTCGCTTCACCAGACCTCTCCTAAAACTAGCCACGTATTCTCTCGAATTGTTTAAAAAATAGTTCCATATTGTAAGACACTGTTATTAAAATTTGCGATGTATTTTGTTGTCTGTCTCGCACAAAACATATATCCGGCTTTGAATGCGCTCAACGATATTATGTGGTTTGTTTATTGAATTTTAGTAGCAGGACGCAATATCATTTTGGCTGGTAATACTATACTTGTACCATATCATTAACTGAATGCGCCCGTTAATAATTAAATTGCAAATTGCAAAAGAATTAGATTTGACAATGTATGCCAAAAATTCGTCCAACACATATACGTAACATTCACACACACTTAATAAAGCGGCGCCCAACGTGGGGCGCCTATTTTTTATATCATAGGCACATAAAAATAATTTAATAATATAATAATGGTTATGTACTGCGGTATATTTTGAGGCAGAAAGAGGGCGAGAAACGTTGAGAGGGGAGGGAGCGGGTCGCGGAGCAGACGCGCTTAGTTATCTTCATAAGCCGGCCGCGACGGCATTTCGCGCCAGTCGACGTTACACCGCAGACGTGCATACTTCAATACGTGAAAGCTCGCTAAAAGAGCCGATACCAGTTCGATTTCTATCGAAAAACCAGTTACTTAAAACAGTTGTGAGATTTCAAAAGCGAGAGATACTCTCGAAAACAGATCAGTGACCGTCTTGGAATTTTCAATTTACAGAAAAACGTGTGAAATTAGAACACTATAATAATTGAACATTCGTGAACACAAACAGACGTGACAGTAAAACCCCGGCTGTTTGTTTTGTATTTTTTATACTAAAAATAAATAAAGCGAAAAATTTAACGTTTTCGCTTGTGGGTGTGGTTTTATTTTATTTAAAAAGTTGGGGTATAATTTTAGTTTGAACTTGAAAGGGAAATCAATGGAAGCACACTTCGTTACTTGTAGAGGTGTCCCGTTGCGTTCAAAGGGGGATAAAGTGTCGTTGCCGGCGCCCCTGCCCCCGCTGCAGCCGGCCAAGAGTCCCAGGAGCCTGCTCTCCCGTTTCGGAAGTCAGGCTCAAGCCTTTTTCAGTCCCAAGAAATCCAGGTTCGGCAGTTCGGTGGCGATACACAAGCTCAGGGAGACCAAGTGGTTCAGGCATGAAGAGCAAGGGATCCTGTGCGCGGTCCTCGAGTCCGGGTTCATCGTCGAGATCAAAGCTGATCCGGAGGCCGACGAGACCGTCGAAGGAAACGTCCCCTCCGACTATCACGGCTACGGAGTCGCCATTTGGAAGAAAGGCAAAGGTACGTCCGATGACGGGTTAGCTAGAGATCGTTGGCGTCGCACGGTTTTCTAAACGAGGTAAGTTTGGCGAAGCTGCTCAAGGTTTTTCCCTGCACACAGGTAAGTTGTTTCGATTTTTAAAAGAGCATCACGAAATTTGCATTCAACACAGGCTGTTGTGTGTAAACATTCCGTCGTGATTCGTGCTGCTTTTTTTTAAATCGGTGGCGCTCAAAAACAGGGGACCGGCATTAGCTGAATCAGGTTTGTAATTAAGTAAATGGCGATTGGTGCGGTGGGGCGTTCCGCCTTCGCCTCCGCCTCTGCCTCCGACAGATCGACTTCGATGTCAGACGGTTTTGAGTAAGTATGACTAAAGGTGCAACAAAAAATATTGGTATGTTTACATGAGGCCAACCTTCACAATGTGCTTGCGTTCAACGTAAACACTGAGTGCAAGTTGACGTATCACAAACCAACACGTATGCAAGCGTACACACATACAATCGACTCGCACACTCTCTCATAAACCGCGACAGCTAAAAATAGCACGTCCACCATCATTGCACACTGTACAACGAAATTAATAAGAGGGGAGTTGCATACTGGCTCTATAATATGCACACCATGCAATTAACATAAAAATGCATCATTGGCGCGATTCAATTCGATATTCAAATAACCGTGGTTTCTAAAATCATTAATGTGCCATTTTCGTTTGAGAACATAAAATAAACTTTTCACACATTCATGGATAAGCAACCTTCGAAAAAACATTAATTCCACAGTCAATCAATATCAGACGAGTCGTCCAGATGGAAATGTCATTAATAATTACTTATAATGGTAAAAAGAACTATAGAATATTGTTTTAAAAGTTTTCTTCATAATAAAATGACAATAATATATAACATTCAAATTTATTGTTATAATTTTAAAATTCTATTTTTAATAATCTTGTTTTGTAAGAAGATGATATAGGTATTTTAAAGAGATTAGTAATTATAATGTTATTAGTAATTACAGACCGGTTCAATTAGTAAAGCAAATGAGAAGTTATAATCAAAGGCAAACATAGTGGCATTTGTATTTAGGCGACGAAGAGATAAAAGCATACCTACACATATCATTCCTCAGACACATTACAAAGAAAAACCCTAGAAGTAAAGACGATAATTGGAACAGAAGGTAAACAAGTAATTGGTTTGTTTTTTATTCACGCAGAAAAGACCAAAAATGCCGAACAGATAGAGGTTTACACGCTGAACGAGAAGTCCACGCGCAAAAGGGTCTATAGAACGACGCTCAAGTCGTTCTGGAAGAGCGGAACTATAATTCGCATCAACAATGTCGCTGACAAGCAGGAACAGGCAAATTCAGAGAAGGATATCCGTTCCAAGGTGAGTTTCAAACACGCGCTTGTTTGTCTTATTATCCACGTTGAAAAGGACCAGATCGGTAACTGAAACGTTTGCTAAGATGGCCAGAGAGAGAACGCTTCGAGAATTTTAAGTTTTAGCCTATATTTTATTATAATACTATACTGAAGTCAACAACTTGAAATGTTAAAAAAATATCCATATTAAAAATAAGATGCATTATTATTTAATTCTTTTTATATGTGGATTTGAAATTGGAACACTTGAAGTTGGGTTCATCTAAAAACATTCTTCCCTTGACGGATGGATTCGAAATTCAAACTCTTGTCCGCATGCTGGTGATTTTGAACGACGTGGACACATTTGAACCATCGAATTTAACTGTCAAAATGCGGATTGTGATGACTCAGTATTTTCATTATTAGTTATACAAAAAAGAATTATTGTAAATATCGCATACTTAAATGATTTGGATATTCGAGTATAAAGGCAATGCAGAAAAAAACTTAAAATTCCGATACAAATCAAATGGTTATCGATCCGTATCTTATTGCGTAGGTCCTTTTTTAGATTCTGCTACGTACAACAAACACCTCTGGTAGGTAAATAACTCACTACAGGTGTTTTGACGGTCTTTTGGTTTCTATTATTTACACAACAGTGCAATATTTCAATAATAAGCATATTATTGTAGATGTCTCCGAGTCAAAGTAAGCTAGTTTCTGTTTTTTGTTTTATTATTCTTTGTTATAAATAATAATCGCTATGCTGTACTGTTGCATTCTTTGTTTATAAGCTGAGAAGTGAGAAAATTCGTCTTTTGTTTTCTTGCGAATGTACAACATCGTCATTTTGAATAAATATTTCTAAAAATGGACGAAAAAACTTATCATGGCTTCAAGCAAACAGAGTGGTCGGTCGGAATAACTAATTCGCTTAGCATCGAAAGTTCCAGAACGGTGGGGCGGCCGCATTCTCTTTTTGCCGAGGTTGATCAAATTTTTTGGAGTTATTGAACTAATGAGCAAAATATCTATCATAATCATGCCAAAAAACCATTCAAATTCCTTTAAACCTCCAATGAACAACGGAAAACTAACTTATTTACTTACCTATATCATTTCCTAAAAAACTTGATTCAAAGTAGGTATGCCCACGAATTCAAAGTAAAAAGTATATTAGAAGTTATCTTGTCAGAGTTCAGAACGTACTTACTCATACTTACTATTAATAGAACATTGTTGACAAATTATGGCGCAATCAATAGTCATTAGTTGTCTGTGAATGTTGTTTATGTATTACTCTATTTTTAGATTAAAATTACCAACTACCTAGCGAAGCGTAATTTTATATTACTGCCCCTTAAAAACAGTCCGTACCTATATAGGTACTTATTTACTTCGCGCGAAGGAAATAAACAACAATTTGCATGATAATTGATAGGTATCACATAAAGATAGCAACAAAAGTGTAGGTACATCTCACTAATGGTAATACCGACGAAATGGATACCTACCTACTATATAATAATAATATACTACATACAAGAAACAATGCGATGAGATCGCTCGTTATGTCTCTTTTTTACGGCAACTTGTGGTATTAGTAACTTGGTATAATCCTGCAAACAGGTTGTATACCTTTTTCGTGTCAAGGATATCGCCTACCACCACACTTGTATGACATCGGATAGTCTGAACATACAAATAATAGGTACGGATAATAATTTAGTTATGGTCAGATTACAAATGTTGATCAGGCGCAAATTGAGATCAAAACAACACTGAGGCATTTGCATTTTTATTATTGTATTATAAATTATTATGTGCCAACGATTAATTGAAAAAAATGTTTAAATAATCACTGATATTTTGAAATCAGGTACATAAATTCCTTTAGTATTGTGTACAATTTCTCGTAATTATCCGACTAGGTAAAGGTATGTACATATTGTGTGCTATATTAAAATAACGATAGTGAGACGCATTTATGACATAATGGTCGATGTCTGTATGTATACAAACGTGACCTTTGAACAACTTGATATTATTATGCCGTAAATAACTTTGTTTTAAAAATAACTTAAAACAGTTTTCCTGCATAGTTCAAACATTAAAAAAACGTAGTTTTAATCTAAACGCAAAAGCAAGGTCGAATTAAAATTTAATGTTGCACAACAATACATAAATGCAGTAAGTACCTAATAATCAACATTCTCATTGTTGCTTGAGTCAAATTATTGATATAAAATTCAAAGGGGGAAAGTCAGATATTATCATTCGCCTATTTGCGGAAACAGATGTGATTGCAAATAATTGACGAGTGAAAACTGTAAAAGGTCATAAAATTCTGCAAATTATTGACATCAATTTCCTAACATAAAAAATAATAAACGCACACATAAAAGATTTTTAGGAACTGTAATACAAAATATCTTAGCAATAAATAAAGCAACCATTATTATAATATTGTTAATTTATGCAATACTCTTGACAGAATGGGATCAGCTACAATAATTAGTGATAATTGTTAATTAATAATCTATTTTCTCCACATCTATTTTCATTGCGAAGTATAGAAAATGGGCAAGGAAAGTTACTAAGCGTACCTATTCCGAGTTTCTTTTTTCCGTATGGTTAATTCTCTAATAATACTATACACATACCGTATGCATAATATTAACAAGTTATCCGTTATGCTGCAAGTCATTATAGACGGAACGTCGAACTAAAATCTTATCTCGAGACTGTTTATTTACTTCTGGAATAGGTATACGTTAGGAATGCAGTCACTGACCTGAAATATTACTTTTATGAGTGGTTATTGATAAATATGTAGGTATATTGTATGACAAATAGATAGTTAAAATATGACCATTTTAGAAAATCCCCAAAATAACAAAATTAGTTATTTCCTTCTACCGATTTGTTTTATAATTACATTGCATTGATTCGATTATAATGTGTATACGAAATAATGACATATTTTATACTAAAACGAAAAATTGCAAAAAAGAAAGAGGTCAGTTTTACCAATAATTTGAAGTTCTAGAGTTCTGCAGAAAATGACACGGAAGTGTATAACGCGTCCACTTCGAGGGATCTCTCCCCTATTTCAACAAGTCTTTCATATACCTAGTCAAAAAAATAATGTAAATTCTTTTGACACTATTGTCGGCCATGAAAATGATTTAAAACCGCATAAGTATATTATAAGTATTTATGCCATTCGCCTTTGTCTACAATTGAGCAAATTGAAAGAAGGTTCAAACGTGATTGCTGCTATTTTAATGGTGCAAGGTCGCGGACATCGGCTTGGAGAAATTTATTCACTGCCCCTTGACAGTAGCGTTTATAAAGAATAGACATATATTAATTAATAACATAACATGGTAAAGGTTACAATAAAAACTAAAAAGAACCATTGGGATTGTGAAATTGGAATATTTATAAAATACTTGGATTGGTGATCGTGAGATAAATTCATGCTATTACAATTAGAAAGAAAAAATTACAATATATTGTGATTTATTTTAAAGTACTAAAACATGATATTGTTTACAAAACAAATCACGGATTTTCTAATCTAGATTAAGTACCGTTACAATTATTATTGAAAACGTGCCGTTTGTTTTTAATGACAAGAGATAAATGTGACATTAATTTATTTACACAGAGAAAGCATTTCAAAATTTTCGACATTTCTAAGAATTCAGGTGACATAACAAACGTTAATAATTGTTCGGTTTATAAATATATCCAAGGCTGACACGTAGAAGCAACGTGACAGCGGACACGATTTTTTTCAATTCACCTGGCTGCGGTGCGGAGGTGGATTGCGGCGCCGGCTAGTAAACAGACATAGTACATATTTAATGTTACCGAGTCCAATGTTCTTGTTCAATCTCTAAATAAATTAATGTCTGTCATATTATTACGCAATTATAATTCAATTGAATCATACAAGAGCCGCCATTGATTGTTTGCATCACTCAAAGGCCACGTGGGTTAGTTGAACGAATAAGAAAAAATATCATGTTCTCAATCTACGTCAACAATTAAGAAGTAATGACCTCAGGTCAAAGTTTGTACACTGCAATTTCGCGAACAACTCAATTCATCTTTTCATTTTAATTAGGCAAACAGCTTATCAATGGAGACATTAGTGAAGTCTTTACTGGATTTGTAGTAGGTATTGATTGTGGTCAACATCGTGAATGGCGTCGTTATTCATTCAGGGTATGATTAGCAGTCTGTCAGCGAATAGTGTGCACTAAATTGGCATCTAAACTGGTTTGTGTTCCATTTATGAGGTATGAGATAATACAATATAGCATTATTAAACATTCAATTCAGGTATGGCCCCGCATCAATGCTCAACCGAAAACACTCAATACAAGAGAGAATCATACTACCTACATAATTAGATGCCGTAATTGATTGGGTACCACTCATTTCATCGAACGCATTTTAAACTGTCACGTAAATGAAGTAAAAAATGAACAGACCCACACGAGTGGAGTGGAGTCAAAGGATTTAATTTGACTCTCAAAAAATATTGACAAATGATTTAATCCGATTGGATTGGCACCAGAAAAGCATATATTATTTATAACTATGAAAAAGAATTCAATGGTCGATAAAAATGACTATTGGACCATAACAGAAGTGAAAAACAAGACGAGTGTCGCGTCAGTCCGCTTCCCAATGAAATTCTGGCAGAGATCTATCGCGGCCTTGATTGGTATAGGTACATTTATTTGAAGTCGAGCAACGGTCATAATATTACTTTAATTCGAATCTCTTTGAGCCAATCACCGGACGTTTCACCAGATAGTGAATGTTTAGAAGCTGTTTTTTGTATCAATTTATAAATGTGTGTGTGTACATCTGCTTTCAACGGATTTGTAATTAGTAATTACGAAATAATGTAAACATACTAGTGCGTGTTATTATTCTATTAGGTTCCCTAATTGAAAATAAATTCTCTTCTTTGTAAACATAATATGTACATTTATTTAAGCCACGTAATTCATACGATTAGATTAGTTAGTTACCGACACGGTAGGTAGGTACCTAGGTACCTACAATATTAATTAGTTCATTACCTATCGATTGAGATAATAATGTTTAAAAAGAATAGTAAATATATATAATTTAATCCACTCAATGGTCAGTAAAGTGCAATGTTCCAAATACAAGTTTTTTTATGGATATTCAGTTGCTTGTCGAACGAATAGCATTTGTTAAAAGATATTGCATAAGGCAGTGGTCTCCAACCTTTATGTTACTACGCCTCCCTTTAAAAAAAATCTAATCTTGGCGCCTCCCCCCCTTTATTTCATTAAATAATACAGACACTTTTTTAACACACAAGTTTTTACTACTTACTTATATTAAATTCATTTTTTAATAAATTTTTTTTCATGCGACGAATGAGCCTGTTTATTACCACAATCAATTTTAATAGAAGTCAACCAAATTCATCATCGTTCATTGACAAAAATTAATGGATTCTATCATGGGCTCCACATACTGAATAGGGCCCACAGGCCAGGATCTTTCACCCATATATTTAAAATATTTAATAGTCCCGAAACAAAGAAGCGCCGCAGGCGACTTTTTTTACTAATAATAAAATAATATGAAAAATGCATTAGCAAACTAACCAAGAACTCAGGAAATAGATTTTTGTTTGCTTCAATATATCTGGCGTAGAAATCATTTAAAAGTGGAGACATGTATTATTGTTATATTATATTAAAGAAATCACGTCAAAAACAATTAAAAAAAACAATATCACACCCTGCCTTCACGTTTCAGTTGACACTTTAGCTACGAGTGACATTTAAATTTGAGGTTATTGTTTTCATGCAACCAGCGGTCGTTTTGTGCATTACCGAAACAGAGCGTTTGCAAAAGCGCCATTTTTTAATTTCTCCGCTCCAAATATTTTTTTAATAGCATTTAAATATATGTATTATGTATTATATATTAAAATAAACATTAATGCACTGAATTTTCACTGTTACGTTAAGATATGAAGTTTTATTTATTTGTAGATATTATGGTATAAAAATTAATTTATTAAAAAATTTTGGCGCCTCCCCTGGCAATAGATCGCGCCTCCCCTGGGAGGCGCGCCTCCCAGGTTGGAAACCACTGGCATAAGGCAATAAAATGTTCAATTACCCACAGGTAAATGGCCGAGAAATCGGACAAATTACGAAAAAAAACTCTTGACCATGAGGTTTATCTCACTGTTGAAACATTTTTCCAAAATTCTTCGGTTTTTGAGATTTAGTAAGATGAATAATTTATACAAACAATAAGGTCATACGAAAATATTAGATACAACAATACATTGGTATAGATAGACTATAGATGCAATATTATCGTTTTCATATCTGTCCACTTAAACTTTTGCTCTTCCTTGTCCATTTTCCACCCTGTTAGCCAATATGTTTAAACCTCTTTTCATCTATTTATTTTCTCTTAATCCTGAGATCCTATTCCATATTACCCATTATGACAATGCCTTTGAGAATTGTATTTGACGGTTTCGTTTTTGCCTTCTTTGTTTCAGTTGGATTCCGTCGGAAGAAGCCGAAATGACAGAAACTGGCACAACAGTCTTCACTTTGTCCACTGGTGCCGATACGGAGAAACCCCGGAGCAGGCTCGTTCTAGACAGGTGAGGCATCACTCAACACCCATTAACGTATTTAAAAACAAAAGTCAACAAAAAATAGAGTTGACTGACGAGTAAAAAAGCCCTAAAATTAAACCAACACAAGCCTTTTTTGTTTGTTTGTTTGTTTTTCATCATTCACGCACATTGACATTTCAATATTATTGGATTGTTTTTTCGCTTTGTCCCCCAAGAAAAAACTTTGGTTGCAGGTCAGCTGGCCGACCGCAATGTGGACGATCGTTTGATTGACTGCATCCCGAGAGGTGCAGTTTGCCTAAACGGTGAGACATTTTGGTCTTTTCCTTTCGAGGACATTTTATATACCGCCTGTTTGAGATTTATTACCATTTTCAGCATACAGTCAGCAGATAACGAAGGCGTTATGAACCACAACAGCTGATTTTAATTTTAAACAAGTATGGCAGCATTATTACAGAACAGCGAATTTACCATCCAAGAGATTCGAGATGGAGACATTTCTAAATCAACCAACTTAATAATTGTCAATATTTTTTTGGTGATTTATTTTAAACGCCACTTTCTTGAATTTTCAGGATGATAAAAATCGTGCTATAATATTGCTACCAGAAGTAGATGCAATGTAGATTAGAAAACCATTATGTATTGTTTTATTATTTATAAATTATCATTCTCATTATTTTATTTACGGTCTTTAAATACGATCTGGGTACTTATTAGAAGAATATTAGACTGACTTCTTTTTTTCGAAGATTCTTTTAACTGCGTAAATATGCACCTAATTGGTCTCTAAATACGATTAAATTTAATCAACTAGCACGAAATGATTACGAAATAGACAGTAAATCAGTGTAATCAGTAATCACAGTGACCAAGACATCACTATTAGTTGTCGTAATGTCCAGTATAATAGCATGCCATGTGATCACTTCATTCAAAATAATCTCAATTTTGACAGACCGTATTTATTTAGTGTTGACACAACAAACCGGTATTCACACAATATCTTGAACTGTCAAATTTGTATTTTAAACTTTGAAAACTTTTTCGAAAAGATATACCTAATAGGTACTCTTTTACAATTAAAACGAAATAGAATGTTGACATAAGGAATTTAGCTAAGCTGGCATATTGTTGTTTTTATGAATATAAAAAAATGTGCCGGCCGCTGTTTGAATATATTAAAACTAGTTTTTTTTTATTATTAAAATCCGCGTCGTATTTTTAATAGAAAATAAAACGATTTTCCACTACGTTTATTAGTCACTATACGATCAAAACAATACTTGTTTAGGATTTTGAAGCCAAATTTAGATGAATTTAAAGTTGTTGTCTTCGGGTTTATATTAAGAAATTATTTAAATAAACCAATGTAGGGAGTTACAATTCGACTGGTTTGGCCGCGACGCAATAGATTAAATTTACCTATACACATTTAAACAAAATTGATACGTGTTCATTATGTATGCTTAACGGTTGATAATTTCGTAGTTTTTTATTATCAACTTTATAATATGACGTTTTGAATATGCATTTTTGGTACAGGCAACTTATTGCATTCCATTGTAGGCCACATAGATAATTAAAAAAAAAACGAATTGGAAGAATTTAAATTGCCCAATAAAATGTTTAAATGGCATTGAAAAGATATGAAAACAATTTCATAAACAAATAAAAAGAAGTGTAAATGTGAAACAGTAAATGTTTTCCTTGTATGTGTAACTTTTAATAATAATATTGTCGTTTTAGATAGGTACACAGTAATCTAGATTTTATTTAAAGTTATCATATTTGTCGATAGTCTTATCTGCATTGTTAAACTCAATATTAATGACAATTATTTTTCTATGCAAACAATAATATTACAATATTCGATATTAAAGATCTAAAAATCGTTTTAACGAGGGAAATAACCAAACTGTATGCATGTATAAGTACATGATTTTTTTTTAAAACTGTTAACCTATTAGCTAATTTCGTTTTTGTTTAACCTGTATTTTTTCTCTGATCTTTTATTTGAAAATTACTTAAATGAAACGATTAACACATCTGGTCGCGTCCAAATAGATGGAAACATGTCTACAAATCTTCTGAACACAATGGAAATTTAAGTCATTCAAATTATGACGCCCGAATTGCGCAAATCCGCTGATATCTACATAATAATGATTCGAGTCTATAAAAAGTTTAAAATTTATTCATCCATTTTTGTAACTCATTTACAAACTATGTAAATCACACTCGCTATCTTTGTAAATTTATGAAGATTACTCTCTGGTTGTTACAATTCTGTCGGAAGTAAAATAATCTTTATTCATGCTATAGTTATAGTATAGCTTTATAAATTCGAACAAGTTAGTTGTTGAACAGAAATTTTCACTGATTTCGCTGTTGTGTTCAACTGTTCAACGCAAGCAGTCTGCGCACGCATTAAACGTACTTGTATTCGTTGTATTGAGTACGCGTACCTACGTATATTGCATGCGTTGTACGAAAACATTGAAAGGAATTTAAAGTAACCATCATAACAATACATACATGTATGACCTACTAGTTTAAATTGTCGTAATTAGATAGGTTTGTAGCATAATTGGTGCGATACCAGTGGTTATACGGGTTCAAACCCGTCGATCATCGTATTTTTTTTCAAATATGATTTTTTCTAGTGGGTATATAGGTATCTGAGGTGTTTTCAAGTTATGTATGTTCAATATATGGAATGATACATTCTCAAAATCTTGTGAATTACATATTCGTTGAACAAAAGAAATGGTTTATATAATATATATATTATGTTGTATGGTAGGTACCTATAGTACGATTGAATACGTAGGTATTATGATACAATTTAATGATGTTACAATCTAAAATATAGTGGGATTCAGTCGGTACATACTTATTATATCCATAATCTTTTGACAGTTTGTGTTTATTATTAATTTGTCAATTTAATCTAATATTATTGTTATGTTAAAGTCTTTTAACACATCAAAAATAGAAGGCTTATCGTATTTTCTCAGCAGTGTGTTTTCAATCGTTATCGGTCTCGTTACTTTGTATTACTTACTTATATACATATATTATTTATTATTAATAAATTGTAAGTAGGTACCTATATGTATGATAATATTGTAAAAAAAACGTTAGATTATTTCCATATTTACGTCCATATTTTGCGAACACGTTCAATTTTTAGTTACTTTGGTTAAAGTGCTGTGTCCGTTGTAAAGAGTAATTTTACATTCGGTAGCTACTACTTACATCATTTTACTTATATTTTCACAGACAATAAATAATACTAAATTCATTTTATTTGTCACAAGAGTAGTTACAATAAATAGGTAGATTAAGAACCAACCAACTTAGCTCAATTTATTTTTGCCTAATGTCGTCTCTATATAGCGAAATTTCAATAGAAAAAATACTGACGTTATTACCATGTTATCTCAATGTATATAACATGTCAAAGATGTGATTGATTATAATAATTCATCATTTATTGAAGTTGTAGTTGCAACCATTTGACAGTACAATACGAACAGATTTATCTACTTAGCGACGAAAAAAGTCCCCCGTGTTACAGTATACCAAACAAAATAATATTCTGTTGTCTTTGAAGCGTAATCATTTTCAAAAATGGAACGCGGTATAGTTTCCATTTGTTTTGTTTTCTCTTTACGATGATTGAAAATAATGTACCTAGACGCCGGGAAAATCAGCGAACCCTTGGACTTGAGAAAATAGACAGGCTACGCCACACCTCGTGACTAAGAATGACTAGTTTAGTGTCTGCCCGTCTGGCGACTCGTCTGCCTCAGTGATGCGAAACCATATTTACTCCTTAATTGTATGAATACATACCTAGTATATATAAAGTTATATCATAATATACATTTTTTTAATCTAATGGGATCTTCCTCCATTGAATGAACAAAACGTATTATTTGTACTGCAATGATCTAAATGAACGAAAAATAAAACTATCCTGTCGTAATGGGTTTCATGATGAT
Source organism: Rhyacophila brunnea (assembly GCF_057557595.1). Taxonomy (NCBI): domain Eukaryota; kingdom Metazoa; phylum Arthropoda; class Insecta; order Trichoptera; family Rhyacophilidae; genus Rhyacophila; species Rhyacophila brunnea. Next base: position 3,148,650 of record NW_028233361.1, read on the forward strand.
TAGAATTTTTTCATCATTTTATTAAAATCCAAGACTTATTTCTATTAGATTAGGACGCCAAGCGACCTGCAAGGTCTAGCGAGGCAGCTGGCTCTGCTAGTAATATTATAATATAATATGTACATGCAAATTAAAGTCATCATTGTTTGTCTTCACGATGGACAACTTACATCGAGATTGATTACTGAATTTAGGATGTCATCAGCACTAGCTGACTGATACAATAATGCACGCAACGATTTTATGAGTGGGTAAATACGCCCCTTAGGATTTCCGTAGTGCCGAGCACTTATGCCTTTTTGCCATCATCGTTTGTTCAGAATATAGTAAGTGCTCGCCACCAATACCATCAACGACGATGTACTATATAAAGATGGATCTATATGCAAATTGAAAATTTTACTTTAGATACATATACCTACATCGTTCGTAAAGGAAAAGCATTTTATAGGTATATTTATTTTCTAAATCACATATCCGTTACAAAAATAAATTCGTCCTCCATTAGTCAATTTGGAGTAGGATGTTCAATTCTTGTTCTGAATAAGAAAGCGCTTTTCATTAATCCTTTGACGTTAATTATTGTCGGCCGGGTAGTTCTTGCCACTTGTCATTGTCCGAATTTTATGATGCAGATGTCCTTGACTTGTTGTTCTGCAACCTGTCCAAATATTTACATTTCCAATCGTTTCAATTCAAAGACGCATTTAACACTACGCCAACTAGTAGTTGCATTATTTATGTAGGTACCTACCTACCTACCATATTTGTTTTGATTCCAAATTAGGACTATGACAATATTATATTGACACGTAATATTGTCGAAACTATCAGAATGTACAAATGTGATTGAATTTGATTTTGTAGATAACAATATTTAGTTAATGGTTTAAAAAAAATGATACTACCGATTGACGTTAATTGCTGTGATTAGCATCTCATCTGACGCCATTAAAATGTTCTACACGACTACGACTGTGTGGGGCACGGTCAGTCATAAACATCTTGTCACTTGCCAAAATCCGTGGCCATTTTTTGGCAATGCTTGAATTAATTATAACTGTCGTAAAATATAATATTGCATTGAGGAATGGCAAATATCTCATTGGATTACTTTGCTTATGAATAAGTACTAATCTTATTTGGAATAAACCAAAAACAGATAAGTAATTGATTTGGTGTGTTTTAGAACGAGCGACTATTTACGTTTTTTCTTTTTTTTATCAATGTGTCAAACCATATTTTATACTTACACAAAGTTACGTTCAGGTATTGCAATAGTAAATAATTTTAAAACTCTCGAAAAATATAGCCAGTTTTAAAATTTCCATTCTTATTCTGCTACCTGCCTGAATTCTTATTTAGTGCTTGTATTTAGTTAGGTAGGTATATTATAATACAATTGATCACATATAGATAGATATACGCAATCCCCACTGTCTTGTCTCCACACGTGAAAGTGAAAATTTCCTCCGAATTTAAACGGGAAACGTACCTATTTGTCAAGGCAAACTGTCAATAGAAAGTGAAGAAAAGTGCCAGATGTATAAAAAAATAACTGTGCCATTCTGAGATGACGCGCCGCGTAATAAAAAAACGTTTTCCATTTGGTTTGGCGAAAACAAGTTAAATTTAGATTTAAAATTGAATGTTCTCCTGTTGCTTGTTCTAGTAGGTAATTATAATGATTTATGGAATATTAGCGTTGAGGACGTCTTTAAATAAATCCATGTGTTAATAAACTAATTATATAATTACTATTTACACAATAAATGGTATACCGTTTTAATTACATGGCACTACAAAATTAAATAATGACTAAAAACCAATACATGATACATAATAAACAGCTGTATACTATTATGAATGATAGCCATAAATCAATGTTAAGTTTTACTAGGTTGGTATGTCTTCATTTTTGGCACACATATTAGTGTCAGTTGAAGATCTAATAACATTTCATTTTTAGGCTAAAATTATTTAGGGATTGTCATTAATATGATAACTTGCACGATTCCCATAGACAGCAACGGTAGCTCTACCATCTTAGCACAATACGCGGATGATACAGCTATCATAGCAAGATCGCACAACCTCAATCACGCCACCAAATTAGTCCAGACCTCGGCAAACCAAATTTCCAATTGGTGCGACAAATGGCGTATTCAAATTAACCCTTCAAAAAGCTCAGCCGTCATATTTTCCAAACGCGTAAACAGAAGACACTCACATAACGTTAAAAAAATTGTAATGAATTCACACCCCATCCCTTGGGACAAATCAGTTAAATATTTAGGCCTCACCATCGACAAAAGACTCACTTTTAACCCACACATTAATATCAAAAAACGCCAAGCCAAGGTAATAAACTCACGACTTCAACCCATGATGGGTAACAAAAGTAGACTGTCTACGCGAGCAAAACTTCTGCTATACACTGCAATCACTAGACCCATAATGACATACGCATGCCCCATCTGGGCATATTCAAACCCAAAACACCTGAAAACTCTACAGATAATACAAAACAAAACACTGCGTAGAATCACAAACGCACCCTGGTTCGTGCGCGGTTCTACGCTGCACAGAGATCTCAACTTAGAATCCATCCACGACCACGTCATGAAATTGTCAGAAAATTTTTACAAATCCATGACAGGCCACCCTAACCCGACCATCCTAAACCTATCAACCTACGAAAAAAGCGATACAGATAACGTCTATAGGAGACCGAGGGCGATCCTTGACGACAAGCCACCATAGTTCCCCTCACATCCCTACCACAGACTCGCTATTGCGCGGACGGAAGAAACTTTCCTCCCCTGACTTTTTAGGGGGATGTAATGTATAAAAGATAAAATACTGCTCGGGTGATACAATCGGACATCGGAGGAAGATAATATTTTTATTATCATCATGTACATCTGTTCTACCACTTGTTAACTAATACTACTAACAGCCAAAGCTTTCATATCAACGATCAAGAGATGAAGGAGATAGGGGGCCCAGCCCCGGAGCTCCATCCAAATGTAAAAAGCTATACACCAATAATAATAATAATGATAACTTGCATATGCATTTGGAATTGATTAATTTTTCTTGCGATTGTGGTGTGGTTGGCGACTGTCGCAGTAAGTATTTTATAATATAGGTATATGTAGATAGATAATAATGGTATGTTTATTCAATGAACAGGTGCCTAAAATTACCAAAAAATAACATAAAAATTACGGAAAACATTTTAGGTATGCGCGAAGCATTTTGGTGCCATACAAATTACAGAAAAAACAGGAAATAAAAATGTGTGTGCACCAGACCATAAATAATAATAACAGATACGTACATAAGTACAAATTTAGAAAAAAAGTAGAAATGATTGCTAGGTAATAATATTGTTTTAATTATTATGATCATTTTATCTAACAGCTATGATAACTTTGTTATTGGCTGATATATTTTATATACTAATCTAGACCAACGACAAGTGTATACCCCTATCTACCTAGTTGCTTATATTTTAAGTATATATTTAAATAAATTCAATTGTGGTTAACAATTTTGGGCGCCATTATTTTTATTGTATTTTGAAAGGAGACGAACGATGATGTTAATGTATTTTAAACAATTATAGGTAGGTAAAATGATACTTATCGTATATTTTTTTTTTTACTAAAAAAATCTTGATTTTTTTAATCTTTAAAGGTTTATATTATTTATTCAACAAAGTAAACAGTAAAACAGTCAACTTTTGTTGTAAAATTATAATTCCGAGTAGATATCACTATCTAGGAGTAAAAATGTTTTTATGTTTGAAAAATTTCGCAGTGCAGATAATATTATATTGTATAAAATTAACGCCTATATGAGGTCAACCCTATTGCTCCTGGACATTTTTTTAATTTATAAAAAAATGGTGAAAACAAACGGAATACCTACTTATTTACTAGGTGTTACCTATTCGTATTCAAATATTAGCTTTACTATCGATGGATATACCTAATTGTTAAAATCTAAATTGAAGATGAAAACCATGTTTACATCATGATAATTGCTATGCAATATCTTGCTTAGTACATAATGTTATTTATTTTCATTCGTTAGGGCTTTTATTCAAGGCTTCGTATTAGAAATTTTAATGATAATAATATTATTTAGTCGTGGGTTTGTATATTCAATATATTGTCTAATATAAACCAGACTCGACCAGTGCCCTCGACACATATTCTAAATCCGTATTTGTTTTTTAATTATGGTCGTGTGTAAACAAATGTCTGTAGGTACCCACTGCGTGCTTCTGCGCTGTGGAGACCACACCTACAATGTTCGTTTAAATACCCCATCTATGAATGCAAAGTAGCTTTTAGTCTGATGCACACGGTGCCCGCAAAATATTTTGTGATGTGAAGAAAATACTAAACGGATATTACGTATGTTTACCTTAGAACGAGTTTATGACTTCACTGTAGGGAAATGAAATATAGGTATGTACGTTTCGTTTTAATTTATTTAGTACCTAGGTAATTTATGTAGAGTCGCTGTTACTTTCATTTAACATTAATAATATTTTATGATAATCTCTTTGTTTATATGCCACATACCTAGGTAGTAGAGTTTAAATCAGGGTTGCGTAACCTTTTGATGTTAGTTCATGCAGTATTCATTCAAAACAAAAGGCCGTAGTTAATGGGCTACAAGGCCCCACGTGTGGCCTTAAGGCCCGAGGTTCCACACCCCTGTTAAAACAATACAAAAAAATATTCGTGAGTCAGTCTAATAGTATTTTGTTTCAACACCTGTTACCAAAATGCGAGTAATTTTGTTATTGAAATACCTGCCTAATGACTACACCACAGTATCTAAATATTTATATACCTACGATTAATATTATTTTTAGGGAAATGAATTTACGCATATGAAAATATAATTACATATGTCGTACCCACCTAATCGAATTAATTTGCTTTTATTTTATTTTGCAAAATAACACAAAATTAAATGTAATAATTTTCGGGTAATGATTTGATGGTGAATGTTGATGTCGAATGATCATACATTTTGACGAATGCATTATGCCACACTGACAACAAGTTGCTGGCATCCTCATAAAATTTTACAATTATCGTAAAATCTAACGAGGTTGCCAGCAACTTGTTGCAAGTGTGGACCCGGCATTAGGTGTCAAAAATTAATAATACGTAATTTTCCGAACACCGTATTCATAAAACAACGGTTTGTGAGAACGGCTTTGGCGAACGTGCGATTTGCCGCGCGCTTCAAAATAATGTTCGGTTTGCAGGCAGTGCGTTGGTATTGCGCATGCGCCGGGAAACGCCTGTGTTGACTGTTGCGCAACTAGAGCATCCTACACTATTATTTTTGTTCCAACTATGCATGGAAGATGGAATGAAATTACTCTGACATAACGTCAATAAACTCACAACAGGTGAAGTTAGCAGTCTGAACAGTATTTTGTATAGAGTACAGGTATGGTAAAGTTCATGCGGTATTGAAAAAGGTTCATTTGAATGAGAATATTATAAACTATAATAAGTACCTATCATGACTTTATATTTTTAGTAGGTGAACCCTATAGTTATATGAATAACAGGATCACCACAATATTATTAATAATAATTATTAACGGCTATTTTATTTTTTTAACTAATTGGAAATAAAATGATAATCAATGGATAATGTATGTTAGGTGAAAACAATATTTTATTTTTTGATCCTTTCAGCGCTGACGGCACAGCGTTTATGTCCTCATTAGTTGGCCATTAGATATATTTAGCATGTTATTTAAATGTGGTAATTAAATAGTAATTAAATGCTCCGCAGTGAATAAGTTATATATTTGATTCTGATTATTTGCCTACCTATTGGTTGAGAATTATAATTTACATGTGCATTTTTATCAATTCTCACATATACATGTTTAACGACAACTTGTGACAAATAAATAACAAAATGTGTAAATAAAACATTTGTTTATTTGGCAATTAATGCCGCATGTGCAAAAATATTGATAACAGAATGAATACCCAGCGAGTACCTGCGCACTTCATAAACACTTTTTTTTATTGAATAGAAGTGAAGCGAATACATCTGTGACCCAAATTCACTTATAGACTGATAACTAGTAAATACATTCCACAAATCTATAATAAGTACGGCCAATACAATATATTTTATTGAAAACGGATATTATTTGGATTACGATAAGAAACTTACTGAAAATCAATTAGGTAATATTTTGAAATTGATAAGGAAAGCTTTTCAATTTCACATTTGGCTATTCAGTTTCATCCATCGTAAATCTTTAGATATAATTTTAATTGACTCGAGAAGGACAAATGAGAAACATAAAACACTGATATACATATATATTCATGGGCTATTAAAATACTATTGTAATATGCATGGCTGAATTGAGAGGGCAGCATGGGTGGGGTTTGGTATTGTTACATTTGGCGTGTAATGATAATGGCGTTTTTCTTGTTGCAGATAAACGAGACCTTGAAATGGGGCAACGTTGGCATGAACATGGGAGTGCTACTCATCGCACACAACCAGCAACACCGGCGGCATCTTCAATCTGTGTGAGATGAGGCCCCGCCTCTCTGCCTCTCGCCCCCCAAATCGTCCGGCGAGGACCGGCCCGGGACTTTACCCGTGACCGCGTCCGCGCCCGCCGCCGCCGCTGACAAATGCGGCATCCCTTTTTTTAAACTGTGCATCTGCTAGGAGTCCCCTCGGGGAGCCGAGCCACGACGGTAGAGGGAGAAAGATTAACAGCGTTGCCGCTCATCGTTCTACGTCACATTGGCAAGAAAGAGCCTCTGTATTATAACATAAACATGTACAAAGTCATCGTAAATAAGAACGCTTTTTTATGAATACCAGCTTAACATGAAATTAGCTGCAAGTGTCCGCTATAGCGCGGGTTTGTGATGAGTATTTATGACTCTGGAGTAATTAATTACTATCATAATTTTTATAAATTCACAGATATGAAATTATCGATTGTCACTTTAAATTAACGAACAAAGAATTCCACATTAGAAAATAGATGTCTTTTATTAATAAAAGTACTATATTTCTGAGAAAAAAATAATTGCAAGGAATATCTCATTAATCTGAGACAATAATTCAAATGAAATAAATCGGACCTAAGAAATATTTTAACTCAAGCGAGCTTCAGGCAGCACTATTATAAATATAAAAGTATTTCGAACCATTATTACAGTAATTACTTAAAATACACCAGTTAATATTTCTAATTGTGAAGTAAATATTAGCAAGTATTACATACTGAAAAAAAGTAATTATATATTATAATATTATTGTGTCTTAATTTTTCACTTTTATTATTAGATAAGTCAAAATAAGTTAGGAGTTATAACTGACTGTGATTTAATATATTTGTACGCGGAATGAAGAATAGACATTATCATATTGTAACACATTCCTGGAATGGTGTACTTGTTGCAAAAGGTCGAATAGAAAAGAATCAAGTAATCACATCATCTTTGAGACTAACGATAGTTTTAGTGATGCAATAGTCGGTACTCGGAGGAGTCGCGAAGGTATGAGCAATGTCAGTTTGGATTGCTGTGAATATGTCTAAGCTTGAAGGTGTCGAGGTCATTTATAGATTTTTATAAAACAATGAGATATTATGGCAATACTCGTTGCAGAAATGTTTTGAAAATATTATCATGTTACGCTAACACCATATTATGAATATTTTTGAACAAAATATCTGTAATTTTTTAATAAAGGTATTAAAAAATATATTGTCTATTATTTTACTTTGGTGTCTTTATTATTGTCAAGAAATAGACTTATGTAAGTAAAGTTATGATTATATTATGCTGCACGTCGCGTACTAGCATGTGACGTCACAGTAAGCTGCTGCTATGGAAAAAAAGCGTTGAATGTCGATTTTTTTGGTGTTAAAAATATTATCGGACTGATGTTCCCATCCCGTAACACATTTTGAACCTTTAAACTAGTGTAAATGAACATTGCAAGTTAGCAAAACCTGCCGAAATCTCCAGAACAACAATGAGGACACCTCACATTATAACGCACTGCATCGACACCTGTATGACTCAATGAACGTTATTTATCATTTTCTACATCCCTACACATTTTTGACTTGTGTCAAAATTGCGTGTTTTTTGTTTTTAGCGGTTGGCACTATGTATTTTCTATAAGAATGTTGTCTATTATCTATGGTCTGCAGGTTGGGTTCTGTTCAAAATATTATCTATGGATGTAATATCGCAAATAATTTTAACGTACGCACACATAGAAACTATTAAAATTAATTGAAATTAGCCTGAATACTGAATAATAATACGTTTAGTTGGCACTCTCCATCCATCATAGAATTTACAGAGATGGTGATCGTTCAAAATATTCTGCAAAATGACAAAACCATTCCAACATAACATGACACATGTCAAATAATTTTAAAATGTACTATCAAGCCAACCCTTACAGATTTTTCAGTGTATTTATAAAATAACTTAATTTCAGAAAAATAAACCAGCTAGGCTGCCACATAAACAGGGGCGGATTTATCATGTTGTCACCCAGGGCTAAATACAGTATGCTTATCAACTAAATGTATGCATACTATTAGACACGATAGTTTAGGTGTGAAGAAATTTTGCACACAATTAGTGCCTGTGCCGTGTTTGCTCATTTTGGACCATAAACATTTTCGAATATATTATGTTTGTTTCAATGGAGAGTTTGGAGCATTTCAAGCAAAATAATAGACAACTTTCTTGACAATTTAACATTGCTGATTGGTCTTGGCTCAACTACTATACAATTGAAATAAAGAAAAATCAAAGTAGTTGACACAGAAACGTGAACCGGTGCCACCGTAGCCACAAAGTCGCTGGAATCTGCTACAGAGATAACATTTTTACAATGGACTGTGCATACCACATTAAATTTTATGGCATTGGATGTATGTGGTACTTGTGTTGAGTTACAAAACAAAAAAAATACTTGGCAAAAGGAAAATAGAGGAGTTTAACTAGAGGTCAAATAATAATATAGTCGTTGATTTTACTCATTCCCTTTGCCATGTATGCATAATATTATGCAATATGAGTCGTCTAGAGTCGTAACTCACATTTTGCAATCTTGTCATTTTTAAGTTAAATATTCTCCTACCAAGTGATTCTAAAGGTATTAACCTGTATAAATAAAAATACTTGGCTATCAAAAATTACTTTAAATCATGTGAAAACCATTGACAAAGTTGACATTGACATTGACAAGACTGTTGGTGTCATAACACATTTTTCAATGAATAATTTGAGTTCTGTCATCAAGGCCTTTCTAACCAATGTGGGAGCTCTATTTCTCATAGTGTGCTATATGTCTGCACCCTCAGAGCATTATATATATTTAAAAAATAATGTAAATCGACTCGTCACTCATTAAGACAATACATCAGTGAAACCGGCAAATAATTTTCAACTACAGGCGCGACGAAATTTTGGACTCGCTGGCATTCGGAGAGTGAACGTCGAGGTGTGAATACGTCAATTTGTTTCGTGATGGCGATGGTGGTATTAATTCTTAAATCGTGTAAAGATGACTAAAAACGTTACCCACTTACATGAAAAAGAAAATATGTCAATGAATACATTATTATTGTTACTAATAGAACAATAAACAGAACATTAAATGGACGCAAGTTGGATTTATATGACAAATTATATTTCATTCGGCATGCGTCATTTGCACCCGCGACCCGCAATCCGCGCATCGCCTAGCCACGATCTTTTTAGACCATGCCTCAACTGAGGTATAGCCTTAATATTCAAGGGACAAAAAACGGCACTCTGGTGGTTTTTTGCGATTATCTCAAAACTCGATTTTTGGAATACCTATGTGATTATTTTTATGAATCTTGGAAAAGGAAAAATAACCACAGATTATTATCGAAAATTATTGCTGTTTTAGAAAAAAATTGACTGTATTTATGACAATGCAACAATTTTCATAGTAGTTGCAATGGCCAATATACACGAATTCAGATTCAAATCGACTCCGCATCCACTTTTGTGTAAAAACACATTCGCGCAGCCGGCGTCTATATGCATCGTATTTTGTGAGATGTGATATGACAGGACGTCCATAGACGTCCTGTACTTTGGAACGGAATACGACACGACGTTTATAGAAGTCGTATTTTGGATTAAAACAATATGTGCCCCTGCTACTTATGTCACGGTGACTCATTTCTATATGTCTAAATCGAAAATTTAAAAAATTTACATCTTAATGTATCATATCACTAACATGTGTCCGCGAATGTGTTAAGTTTGCCCTCCAGCAACTCATTCCCTTTACTCAAACATTTTTTATTCGGTATTATTCAATGCGCAAAGTGTTTAACCAGTGTGTGCTTCCCGTAATCACAAATGCGTATGAAACATGGACCCTAAGTAAAAGAGAGATGCAGAAAATTAGAGTAGCGCAATGTGGTATGGAGAGTTGCATGCTGGGCATAGCGCGAAAGGACAAAAAGAGGAATGAGTGGATAAGGAAACAGACAAGGGTTTGCGATGTAATAGAGTTCGCTAAAGGCCTCAAATGGAAATGGACTGGACACATAGCTCGAAGAAGGGACAATCGTTGGACAAATTTAGTCATCCAGTTGTACCCAGTTTTCAGATTTTTTATTTTCGACTTTTTGTGTTATGTGACCGCTCATTTAAAAATACCTATTCTCTGATATAACGGGCAAATTCAGTCGGTCCCATCTTCCTCGTAATAATCAAATTCGACTATATTATATTATTTGTTTATAAAAACTTCTATTAAGATAAACAGTAGGTATTTACCTACATTTTTAGAGTTGGTAACGAATTTATGAAGCAATATCTGATAGGTGATAAAAAAAGAGTAAAACCTCAATTTGAAGTTTTTGAAGGGGTGGACAAAGAAAAATGCAATTAAAGAGAAAATATGGAAATTAAAAAAATTTTTTTTAGTCAAAAATCTTTTTTTTTCAACTGAGAATGTTTTTTGCTGAGACATGGGTGTGACTAACAAAAAATTAATACAATCGCATTGCATTACCTCAGTCTTGTATCCTGCAAGACAAGTCTATAAATAGAAACACACACATGCATCAAGAATTCATTTCAATGTGTTCAAATAAATTTAATATGCAATTTTAATTGAATTTTGAATATTAATTGACAGACGTAAATTGCAGGAAATAAAAACATTAAACTGGGAATTAAATGTTCTAAATTGAAAGAGGATTGCAGAAATTACATGCAAATAGCGGGAAAACGTGAATTCCGGGCATGTAAAATTGGGATTCCACTATATATTTTCTTACAGGCAGAAAAACATAATTTTTCCTATAAAAAAACCACCCATTTCTAGAAAGTTGAAATATCTGACATCTATACTTCCACACAGTAAGATCGCAGTTTAAAGTACATAATATGTATACAATTTCTCTACATCACTGAATAATTTTTAATACAGACAAAAGATGGCACTAATAAAAATATGATATAAAAGTGTCACTCACATCTCGCAGGAGTCCAAAAAGAACATCTGTGCTGAGAGACCTCTCGTGAGCTTCATCCATGATGACTGCAGAGTAGTTGTCCAGATCAGGTTCTCGCAGACTCTCACGTAGTAAAATACCGTCCGTCATGTATTTGATTACCGTCTTCTCTGATGTACAGTCTTCGAAACGGATTGCATAACCAACTTCGTCACCTACACAATACACAATTTCAAGTAAAAATTAGCTGGTCAAGCAGGTAAATATTGAGTGATAACAATACATAAATATGATAAACTACTGTCGATAGCCATAGAATAGACCCATTGAAACAAAATATGAAAAAGTAGTGCAATATCAAAATAGACCAAAGGTTGCCAGATCAAGTCTCAGGTCTTTTTGATCTTATTTTATGGTGTTGACACTTGGCCATACAAAAAAGAAAGACATAAGTTTGATGCCTTTGAGATGTATAATACAGTACTCACTCAGTAATCCGTCATCCGAAAAACCAGACAAGTCCAATTAGTGAAAGCGGCGGATTAGAGTGGATACACACAAAATATGGTAAAAATTAAAACAGATATTTCGTAAAATAGTTTTTTTAAGAAATTTGTACCAGAAAATTACGGTTTTATTTATAATCAAAATCAAGTATTTACTAAATTATATGTATTCATCAACTAAGTTTATTAACTAAAAAATATTAAACAATAAATTAGAGGTGGGAAAACTGGTCGATTTTGAAGACTAATGGCTTAATTACATTGGCAGACGCGCAGACCCAACCCGATCCAACGATCCACGCCGACCGTCGTCGCCAATGTTTTTACACTATTTGCAATTACACGCAACGATTCAATCGTGTTGTCTTTGCTTTTGATTGGAAACATAGTGTTGCTATTATTAAAAATATGTTTTTACTTAGGTTTTCCTCTAATTAGGTTGACCGAAAACTAGATATTTCTTAGATTGGTGGCTACACTGAACGCATTCCCGCGCAATTTTACGTCAAAAAAACTGTGCTGTCAGCTGTCAAACCTAGCGAGCATCTGTTAAAATTTACGCGGCCGTTTGACATTTATGGAAAGTTTGTATACTTATTGTTAATTTACATCATGAATAACTGGGCGAGCTTGAATCTATAAACCAATTGAGTAATTCGAATATCGAAATCGAATAATCCAAAGACTAATTTATTGTAGTGAGTATGGCTATATTTCAACTGGCTCAGGCGGTCAGGACTCGCCGTAAACGAAAACACTGGGTCAAAAGTTGGCTAACTGAAGAACAGCGTGATCGCCATTGAATAAGCGGGTTTTTTACGTTCCACACTATATCTTTGGCGTGTATTAATTCGACGAGGACTGTGTCCTCGGTGATACTCCATATAATTTTTTTGAGTTTTCGCCATCTTGTAGTTGTTCAGTTGAAATCGACCAGTAGAATGAAATGAACGACCATTTGCATGACTCGCGAGCAGGCGCGTATTTGGCTATTTTCGTACGCTTTCGGCAATCTTCGCTTGATAATGAATGGATCGCACGACGGAATAATAGAAAATTTTCCACTTTAGTCCCGATCGCTCACGATCCTTAAAAACCATAGAGAATAGAGTTTGACAGTCGTGGCAGACGATCGGGCCAGACGCAATCTGCCAATGGAATTTGGGCTTAAGTTTAGTATACTTACTACCAGTATAAAAAAATACTTAGTTTCGAAACTTGTTCCAAAATACTTACTAGTGATACATACTCAACTGGAACTAAAACTAACTCCATATTATTACAGTATAGTCACCATTTCTGTCCTTCACTATACCGACTTTACAATTGGGGAGAAAGAGAGAGAATGACGATTTGAAATATCGGCTTTAATAGAATCGCTAAAAAATACACTGAGCGCTGAATCGACTTTAAACACATTTAAAATTTATGAGCTGTTTTTATGTTAGGTTATAATATTCTTGAATGAATATACAATGATTTTTTTTATTTCAAACTTTAATATTTTATTTATTTAATATATAATCCAATAATTACACAAAATTTATCACCTAACCATGTTTATACATAAGCGAGTCGCGGCATCCGCAGCGATGATGTCATAGGTAGAAACAGTACCAACTAACTAGCGGACTCGCTAGTATCGAGGACGGTAAGATCTCAGACTCGTAGCATGCGTTCGAACTTCCAAGTTTATTATATTGGGCCACACGTACTGAGTATGTGTAGTACATGCCGAGACTTGAGTATGCAAACTGGTGACAGTATTTTTAAATCACCTCTACAATAAATCACTTGACACAACTTGTTGTTCAGTGAGGCAGATATTCTTGAATGACTTAGGATTCCTGGCTTTCCCTATGACCAAAAGCTTCATTATATGTGTCCCGGTTGCATTGGAGCTTGGCATAATTGTGATGCGGTCCTTGGGCACTTTCCTCCCTGGTACATTACTTTCTTCGCGATGAACGTACGTTTTACGAAGGAGAAGTTTCCAAAATAAATCCATCTCATCTGTGTTGTATACACAGAACAAGAGTTCCCTAGTTGTATATACTTGTACGCAGCGGACTACTGAATTTGACAATCGAATACCGGTCAACTAGTAAAAATAACAGTGGATTATAGTAGTTGTCGGATAATCGACCGGCGGATTACTGAGAGTGTACTGTATGTTAGGTAAATCTTATGTAAATATATTGCACACAATAATAATCGCACACTGTGTACTGATACCTCTTAGCCACGACACTTCAGATGAGGATGGAGGATGAGTGACAGTGCCTCTTTGCCAAGACAGTTGGCAAACATTTGGAAGTTATGGGTTACTATAAAGCGTAAACACATTATTTGGCATCCTAGCCTCAGTTTATTCAGTCACTATACAAAAATTATTGAGCTAAACAGATTACAATGCATCGAATTATGTTGTGGGTCCGAGGGTCAAATCCTGGGTCTGGCAAATACACATATTGTTCTTCAATTTGTGTTTGGAGTCAGAGTTGAATCGTAATAGGTTGATCAAGTGGCTAACATCCATTTCTCGTAAAAACAAAAATCTGTTAATACAAACCTCCACTCTGTGGAGGCCCATATGAAGGATCAAACATTGTCAAAAAAAAAAAAAAATAGATTTCTGCAGGAGGATGTTGAAGTCTGAATCACGGAACAAGACACGCCCGAATGTCTCAGAAAGCAATTCAGTCTCTTCTACATTAAACACACAAAAGACAAAGATGGAGGATCATGATGGAGGGAGAATGCATGTCAAGTAAACAATAAGTTACTGTAGGCACTTTGAAACATGTTACAAAATTTCACTATTTAAATTGGCATCAACTGAAATCGTACTGTCACAATACTGTGATTCTTCATTTGGTACAAGAGATGTATTATGTACCTACATCAAACTTACTTACTTCGTACTTATATTGCGATAAGTACCATTGGTCACAATACGTTCTGATCTATCTAACTAAAGTATAATCAGAAATGTTAGTTTAAGATCAGTTTCAGACGATGTATGGATTTGTTTGACCCTTGCGACCAGTATTTAATGGAAATTGAAGGTGGCCAAAAAATATTGTTTCATTTAAAACTTAGGTCTGGATGCTTGTAAATTGAAAGTCACATTCAAAAAGTTAATATAACATGTTATCATACCTAAACTAGTTGACATTTCATCGGACACTCTTTTGGCAACGGACATGGCTGCAACTCTTCGAGGCTGAGTGCATCCGATCATTCCGATTTTGCTGTATCCTTCTTCATGCAAGTACTGCGTCAGTTGGGTCGTTTTACCGGAGCCAGTTTCACCTAATATAAACAAACAAATAAATAAATAGCTGAGTGGCAAAGAAGATGAGATATTCTATTTTCATAAGAATTATTATTATATGTATGTTACTTACCGACAATGATGACCACATTATTCTCTCTGATGATGTTGAGGAGTTGTTCTCTCACAGCGAAGACGGGTAAATATCTCCTCTGTTCTGTTATTGTCTTCTTCTTTGAAAACTCGCTTTTGCCTTCACCCTGATCTGTAAAGTAGAGGGTACAAAATATTAATTGAGTTAGCATTTACTTGGTAGAATTCCATTTTACAAGAAATGAAAATATAATTAATATTAAATTCTACAGGTTTTTTTTATTAAAAAAAGGTTTGTCGATAGCTATTTCAGTTGTAACACCATTATCAAGACTATCTAGTAGTAGTCTTGATAATGGTGTTACAACCGAAATAGCTATCGACAAACCTTTTTTTAATAAAAAAAAACCTGTAGAATTTAATATTAATTATATTTTCATTTTTGGTACAAAATGTGCTTAAATTTTTTTATTTAAATGTGATAGTAGGATAGTTTGAAAAACAAAGCTGCAATTTGTTTTTCTGCACTTTACATCAAATATTATGTTATATATTATGGATCATGTAAAAAAATTAGCAGTAATGTAATCTACGATAATTACCAAGAAAAGAGAAATAATAATAGAAGAAATGGAAAAAAAAAATTGGTTATATGGATGGAAGATATACAGCAACAACAAATTCCAATAAGCCTTATATTCATACAGGATAAAGCCTTGAATCATTTTAAAGACGTTAAGTGTATAAATGATGATAGTGTTATAACATGATAATGATAAAACTAATACATTCACTGCAAGCCACGGACGGTTTCAAAAATTTAAAAGCCGTAATAAACTACACAACATCAAAGTAACAGGTGAGGCTGCCGAGTTGTGCAGATACAGAGGAAGCTATGAATTTCATCAAGAGTCTAGCAAAAATCTTAAAATGAGGATTACCTGCCACAATAAATTTTTAATGTGGACGAAACTGGGATTATTGGAAAAAATGCCAGATCTGACATATAATACATCCCAACTAGAAAAATCTATGCTAGGTTTCATGTGTCTAAAGATATGCTAACCCTTTTACTTGGTGGAAATGCTGCTAGGGATTTCAAAATCAAGCCCTTTATCAATCAATAATGTTTTCTTAAATGTATGTACATAATATTATGTAGGTCCATTTTATTTTTACTTATCTTTTAAAACTAACGCATATTATTTAAAAAATGGCTTGATTTTAAGTTTTATTCGACTTCGCGATTTTTGGACTTACACGAAAATTTTCGGGACGAATTAATCACGTAAGTCGAGGACTTATTAGTATTTCAATTGAGTCAGTTTTTGCTACCACTAATAAAAAAACTAAAATTATACTTACCAACCATCATGTGCTCAGCATACTTATGATCGCTTTTGTAGTCGGTTCTGTCGGTTAGTTGATCGAGTTTGACATCTTCCTCGTCAGGTGGACGCTCGACTCCCATTATGTTACCTATGGCCATACAAGAATAATGAATAAAATTTATACAGAAATAATTACGTTCAATGGGGTGAGAATAACATTTGGAACATTATAATATTACTCTTTAATATATTGTTAAATACAGGTATGTAATAGCTTAAGGCTGTATGCATAGTCTTACGTGTGTAAATACATAAGTGGACATAATTTTCATTCTAAGTACCACATAAGTATGGCTTTGCATAGGCCCGTAATGTAAAACAATAATATGTATCAATTATATTCAATTGTACCGGTTGGTTTATTAATTAGATAGTTACGAATTTTGTTTGTCACACCTATCAAGACTGTGTGGTAACTGAAATGGTTATCGACTAATAAACCAACCAGTAGAATTTAATACATTATATTATCATTTTGAAAAATGGAATTGTGGCAAGTAAATGGTACCTAAATTATATTGTAGGTATAATAATAATATATTTATGTAATATGTACATACCGATTGTAGTACCACCAAGTTGCCAATGTTTCTTTTGGGCCTTTTTGCGTTCTTTCTGTTCCCGAAATGCTCTCACTAATGCAGATCCTTTACGTGCATTCAAAGCCATATCACAAGTTGGATCTCTTACCTATATGATACATTAAAAGACATAATATATTTGATATATTACATATTATTATTATATCCATTAGAATGGAAATTATTTATGCAGCATTCAACTCAATCAGAACGAAATGCCGTCTGTTCACATCATGAATTCTGACGGGACTGGTTTACGGTTATTAGTCATGGCAACTTACGAAGACTCAGATCAACCGTGTGCTAAGCTTTGAAAACATATGTTTACGACATATACTGGGTGTTCGGTAGTATAAGTATAAAAGTAATGAAGAGATAAGAGACCAGACCATGCAACTCTAGTCACATGGAACGTTGGACCTGGCTCAGCCTCGTTCTACAAATGCTTGAGGAGTCTCAAACAAACCCGTCTTTTCTCCAACCCAACCGGACTCCGAAGTCATGGAAGGCTGTCAGGAGGTCAGGAGGCTGACCTAACAGGAGATCAACCACATCGTACGCACGTTGATTGTTGGCAAAGCCCCAGGCCCGGACTGCATTGACAATTTACTTGTCAAACGCACATGGGCCATCGCCGCGCCAGAGATTACAGCCCTCTTCAGTGACTGCATCAGGAGCGGCACGTTCCCCGACTGCTGGAAGAGGGGCTTACTTAAGGTAATCCCCAAAGCTGGCAGCCGAGAACCGTCTAGCCCCAAAGCCTACCGCCCTCTAACACTTCTGCCCGCTCTGGGCAAAGTGCTGGAGAAGCTACTGTGCCGCAGGATTGAAGCCCACCTGGAGACACACTCGCCGCTTTCCGATAAACAATTTGGATTCAGAAGAGGCAAATCAACAGTCGACGCCATAAGGAATGTGATTGCCATTGCTGAAAATTCCCGCCGTAAATACGTCCTAGGAGTTTTCCTGGACATTGCAGGTGCGTTTGATAGTGCATCCTGGCCTCTTATACTTCAAAAGCTCGGGCTGAAGAGACTACCAGGAAATTTGTTCGCGTCAATTCAAAGTTATTTCAAAAATAGATCGATCGAGTTTCGAGTTGGATCAACCAGAATAGAGAGGAACACCAGCATGTGTAACATATGTGCACATACAGTGGCGAATGGAGATAACCAAATACCTGACTCCAGACCATTACACCAGTTAATTTGTGACTGGTCATGGTGGATTCGCTGGCAAGCTCTTCGAGCTTGGACTTGCAAGCCGTCCGACATGTCCATGCGGAGGGGAAATACAGGATGCCAGCCACATCCTATGGGAGTGTCTGAGTATGTGCTCCGAACGGGAGGAAATGCTCAGGTCGGTCCAACTAGCTGTTGGACCCATCGGCCCGTCCGACCTGGTTGCTACTAAGGCCAATTATCTTGCTTTCAAAAAATTTGCGGCGTCTTACTACGGGCGTGAAGATCTCTTCACATAAATTTTGCTGCCTGTATGATTAGCTTCGTTCTTTAATTTAATAAACAAGTAGGTTCATTTTCTTTTTAGTAATTTCAAGTATCAATTTTTAGTAAACTCAGTAAACTCAGTCAGAGCTCACTTTGAGCGCAGCAATCTAAGTCTTGGGCATCTTCTCCCAGGACACTCCCAGGCCAATTCTTAGATGCTTCACATCACCAATTGATGGGTCCCGTGATACTCTCGATTAAGACCGAGGGTGGTACGGGGCGGGTTTGGTGGAGGGACTTTAACTTCTGTACCATCCACAGGGTGTATATGACGGAACAATGGGATTTTTAACACCGCATGTTATCCATATATTAATACTATGTAGCTAAGAAGAATAAGAATTTTTCTGAGGCTGTGTCAAATTGTTTTTCTTTGTTCGTTTTCACTCCTTACTAGAGAATGTGGACACGTTCGAAAATCCCTGTCAGTTGCCAATTTTTTTGTCTCTCCGGGCCTTAACTCTCATAGTTCGACCCTATACACTCTGAGGATGGGATTTAGTTTCTGACAAAGTCATATCATTGCTCATCAAGTATCCACCGCAAGTCTGTTTTCAAAGCTCAGTATACAAATACAGGATGTACATAGTCAATTTTACATTTATGTATGTTAGAAACCAAACTAGAGGAGAATGCCTCATGTACAGGAGACCGCATACCAGTAGCGAACGCTCCATATTAAGCGATTATTTAACGGCCCACGTGCTCGTCGTAGGTCAAAATTGAGTTTTTATTGTATTTTCAAACCATGATCCTGGACACTCCTTAAACGTTGTAGATAATCTATTTATATAATTTTGAAGCCTTATTATCCTTTATAGTTATTTTAAACATTTGATGACTGCATAAAGTATTTTTGTTACATAAAATAGTATTCTTTTAAACCTCTCGCTCTAATGTTTTAGAATATAGTCATATTTCGGTACATAACTGTGCAGCGGTGTTAAGATTTTTTACATTTATTAATTTTTAAACGCATTTATGAAACCATTAGTATAATTTATTACGAGATAATTTTTGTAAAATATTCACGATAAAAAATTATATTGATAATCTCTGTGATCCCAAATTTGACAAGAATTAGGCATTTTATTATTCAAAAAATCGGCAAGATTAACACATTTGAAGATAATTTTAAAGATACTTATTATAAGCTATGTCTTTGACCATTCAAGTGTGATAAACATCTTATGAATAATGATTGCTTTATAATAATTATTGACCTAAGAATAAGGTAGTGTTTTTTTGAAATACGCCATTTTTTTTGTCATTCCCCAGTGGTTAAGCTACAACATACGGCCGTAGCCATAAATTGACAAACTATAATTAAAGTAGGGAGTAAAATGATATTGACGCGCGTGTTTGAACATGTACCGTTTAAAAAAAAAATCGGTTAGGTACATGTTCAAACACGCGCGTTAACATAATTTTACTCCCTACTTTAATTATAGTTTATTGATTTATGGCTACGGCCGTATGTTGTAGCTTAACCACTAGGAAATGACAAAAGAAATGGCGTATTTCAAAAAAACACTACCTTATTCTTAGGTCAATAATTATTATAAAACAATCATTATTCATAAGATGTTTATCACACTTGAATGGTCAAAGACATAGCTTATAATAAGTATCTTTAGAATCATCTTCAAATGTGTTAATCTTGCCCATTTTTTGAATAATAAAATGCCTAATTCTTGTCAAATTTGGGATCACAGAGATTATCAACATAATTTTTTATCGTGAATATTTTACAAAAATTATCTCGTAATAAATTATACTAATGGTTTCGTAAATGCGTTTAAAAATTAATAAATGTAAAAAATCTTAATACCACTGCACAGTTATGTACCGAAATATGACTATATTCTAAAACATTAGAGCGAGAGGTTTAAAAGAATACTATTTTATGTAACAAAAATACTTTATGCAGTCATCAAATGTTTAAAATAACTATAAAGGATAATAAGGCTTCAAAATTATATAAATAGATTATCTACAACGTTTAAGGAGTGTCCAGGATCATGGTTTGAAAATACAATAAAAACTCAATTTTGACCTTCGACGAGCATGTCCCCCCTTAAAGCTTACCTTCTATTTTCAAGTATTTAATTTAAGTAAATAATTAACTATATTGTCTAGGACTAGGTTATAATAAAAATATTGATTGTCATCAATCGTCGGTATTTAGAAGTAGGGCGTTTAATTTAGTCAAGTTTCGAATCAAAAATAAATGACGGAACGTCACAACGTGAGTGCTATTTTTAGAATTATGTCGATCATAATCCAAGCCGAATTTTCTACCGCAATTCAGTTGCCAACTTCATACATGTCTGCGTTTTTGTTCCAGACTTGGAAGCGTTACAGGACATGCTTATGCTCTATGTTGATTTGTTTATTGTCGATGATTATCTTTTTAAGCAAATAATAAATAATAAGGATGATTAAAAAAAAAAAAACTATTGTGTAACAATCACATATAATTTATAAATTGTTATTAAAAATAAATATTGTATTAATTCGCGATTATTATTTAGGTTACTTCAGTCATAGACAGACATAACATGCTATTCACAGTTCATGTCATATTGACATTTCAAAGCGGTGATAAAGTTTTATTTTATAATACAAAATTCAGTGTGTTACTGTGTTTTGAATGTGGATAAATTATCTCATATTGTACCGAAATCATTCGCCAGTGCTTTAAATATATGAGTATTTATTAAATTGTGTAGTGTCCCGATCGAAGATGTGCGAACGATTGCATTTAAAAAAAATCATTCCCGAGTTTGACGTTTCTTCAAAAATTAAAAATTATCAAAGCTTGACCTTCCAAGGGTTCATTTAGATTTGAATACAGCAAAAAAACTTATATTAGACATTTTCACAACAATTTATATGATAACTATTTGTTTTTAACTGGCAGTTATACATTAAACAAACTTTTTTGTTGGCAATGCGTATTGTTTGCTTAAGAAAAGTCTGCGTGGAATTCTACTGCCATAAGTGATTTAAATAATTTGAAAAATTCAGCGGTGAAACCTATGACCAGTGTGTCGTTGTCATTAGTGTGCACCTATTCATCAGCAGTAATATCGTAAGTATTATCTTCTTATTTCCCATAAGTTACCTGACAAGTGTGCTCTTTTTCTCTGATCTCCACAGCTTACCTCTTTCCAAAAGTCACCCTTCGCCACTGCCGCATACTGTACAGTCCATTAAATTGGGCCGCCCTAGATGGTTGGGCCACGTATATAGGATGGACGATTTACACATGACAAAGAAACTGTATTCTGGAAGCTGAAAGGCAAAGTTTTTTAACTCACTGGAATAACTGGTTCTGGTTGCTTAGTAAACACAAGTCTTCCGTCCAAGAATGGTGGAACCAAGTTGTGTACAAGTAAATGGACACGATCGGCACTTTCCTGGAAGCAGAGAAATCATTTACATAATTATATGACTGAATCAATGGGCTTAAAATTCTGCTATCAGACGAGTGGTATAGATCGCGCAACCAGAGTTGGTGCGACACAGATGCAAAAGATTGTGTGTATTGGTGAATTTCTGAAGAATACAGTATTCTTTTACTGGCTGTTCCTTTTTTGAATGCGTCTGTGTGAGTATTCGGCTGCCTCAACTCGGGTTGTGCGATCTATAAAGTGTCTGCTTATGATATCTTCGGTCACAGGTTCAATTCCTGCATCTGGAAAAATCATATGTTGTTTTTCAATGTGCGTTTAGTCCAGGGCATGGATCTAATAGAATGAGCAAATGGCTAACATCCATTCTTTATTTTAAAAAAATCTGAAAATATTTTTCGATTGATAAAAACTCTTATTAGTAGTAAGCTTTTTCATGTATGAGTGCCAAAATTTAACAATTTGTGATATTAGATGCTTTTCTTACACTACAGGATCATTATGGCTTTGAATTACTTATAATCAAAATAATCTCTTTGAAATAAATTTGAGAAATAGGAGGGGTTTAGTCCAGAGGTACATAGAGAATGGCTCATAATTCATTGAATGAAAACAATTCTGGACTTGAAGAAAGTTTCTGATGTTCATTACCAAGATACAAATTAAAGATAAAAGATATCTTGCATTTAGATATTTTAAAATTACCTCGTCAAATTCTTGCGTAACATTTATAGCTAGTACAACACCGCTTGTCAACATTCTGTTCCGCTCCCAAAGCTCATTGTCTTTGTTGATCTGTTGCCGTTTAGCTGACAGTTTCTTTTTCCTTTTCTGCTCCATTTGCTCTTCTTTCTTTCGCGTATATTCTGCGCTTGATCCCGAAAAAGGATTTGATTCCTCATCATAACCTGAAATATAAGTAAAGATGGAATGTCAAGGCTAGGCATAATATATCACATTCTGTTGATTTGACTTGAAACATGTTATATACAATAATAAACAAAAAATAAGATTTATCGGACTAGCCTTCTCCCATGTGATACCATTCCCGGTCGAGTCTTTGTTCCTCTTCTTGCCAGCTCATTCTTTCAGACTCACTTCCACTGTTGCCTATGCGGGTACTCTCAGTTTTCCTTTTGCTTCCTTGCCAACTGTTATACCTGAAATGAAGTGATCACAAAGCTTTATTTTTACTGTATGATTTTTGTAGAACTTTTAATAGTGAGGAAATCCCAAAAATATTATTAAATTTATAATAAAATACCGATTAACTATGACGTAGAAACTTTAATAATACAATGAAGAACAAAATTTTATGCACTTGTTTGATGGAAAATAAAAAGTAACAGATTAACTTCTAACAGAGTATCCTAAATAAAATAAATTAACAGCAAAATAATAAGTCCCCCACTCTAAGCAAACTAACGGGTACGTACGGAAATTTTGATGGTACACGAAAAAATTTGGAATAGGGATAAAACAAACACTCCCAGAATTTTTAAGGGCACCGATGGTGTGTAGTACGTGGCAAATAGAAAATCAGTTCGGACTCTGGCAGGAAAGCTAAAGAAAAGCTCTTAACGTAGGCGTGTCCAATGTTGTTCGGAAAAACTGATCACACTGAAGAAGCTTTTTGGAAAGTAACTAAAAAAAGTTCTTGAGCTGGGTTGTTATTCCTCTTAACTCAATGTGGCCTAGCAAAATCATAAAGTTGGACACTTACGCCCTGATAAAAAAAAATTTAGGGGGGAAAGCATTTTCATATTCGAAATACCGAACACTGAAGATGACAAAAATTTAACACAGAATATCCTACCATATTTATTCCACATTCCTAGATGGACACTAGTCCTACTGACCAAATAAAATTATCCTGTCATTCTCCCTCACTGAATTATCAGTACAAGTCATTTTACTTTTTATTATTCATGTTCATATTTTCTCAGAAACACTGTACTAGAGTGTGAAAAGTTAAGTTGATGTGGGGTGGCTTGAAGAACTAGAATCCCCTCCTCTCGCGTTTCAGTATTCATTCCCCTCACCTTGAAAGTATTTGACGTTTCTTACAAGTGCGCGGTATCGGTCATTTAGACATGTTAATAATAGCAAAAGTTTTGAAAAGTGACAACAGGAAGTCATCTTATCTCCTACTGTTAAGAAGAAAAACGACAAAATAAACTCATTCGGCTCTTCAACGTTATCGAAAGAGTTGCCACAATGACAAAGTACAAAACACACTAGAAATTTTAATGTTGCCATATAAAATTTATCCTAAGTTATTGGGAAAAAATGTATATCATTGTATTTGAAATTTGCAAAAATATATACCTATTTAAGGAAGTGGGAAATAATATCTTCCAATCCTGGCAATACTCTCACAATACTTCAAAATCGAAAACAATACGAGCGCCGCCGCCAAGCCTCACGTTAAACTTTTCGGTCTCTAGATCCGATCACCATTGCATAAATGCACATCTGAATATGTATTATTATTTACCTATGAGCAGGTGTTCCACGAGTTGTGTCATCATAAGGCCTCCCTTTATAGTCCTGTATTGGCTTTCTGTTACTGCTCCGAGGCTCATATTTGGACTTGTATGACCGTTCCGATGAGCCCTCCCCAGGTTCATGAACGTTGGGAGTGGGAAAATCCCAGGTCGACTTTTTTAAGGGGACTTTAAATATTTCGTCATCTTCGTCCCAGGTGGTCGAATCCGTAGGGTTTGCCGCTTTTAGGCTGGAAATGAATAAGAAATAATTTAGATTCAGAAAATACAATGAAGATTTCATTTTACTGCTTACAATAAAACAATATTATAGCATACCAAAATATATAAAAAAAAAAATTGTGTCAATTACCTAATTATGTCATATACCTATTCAGGTCAGAACCCTTGCATTTACCTTGTCTTTTTTTCCATTTATTATATAATGTGAGTAATTATTGTGGATCTTAGTAGTCTCCTGAAGTTGTATGGACAGACACTTTGTTTGAGATTTTAAATCCTGTACAATTTTTCAATCAATAGACAATTAAAATTGAAATCCATGAAAATTGTATGACAGAATGTCCTGATTCAAGAGGTTAATTGATTGATCGAAAAATGCAACTTTGACTTCTTCTTCGACTATATCCACCCCTTAGTTGGAGCAAATGGATACCGCACGGCGCCTCCAAATCCCTATCACCCGCCAGTCATCTCGTATCTTTCCAGGTCATGCCAGGCATCCCGTATAGTATACACTGTGGATGGTATTTAGTGGCCTTCCAGGATGTCAGAATCTGGTTAGCTTGAAGAAATGGTAAACCAGATTGAAATTCTCTTGAGGCATCCATAGCATGTGACTGAGTCAGGTTCAATGTCGCTTCTCCACTCTCAGTGTGATGAGAGGCTGCTTGATCCACTCTCTAATCTCCTCGATACTCCTGAAGTTATACACACCCAGTATCCGCCGCAAACATACATTCGCTCTTTGCAAAGAGATCTTGCTACCCGTATGGGAAAGGCTCGTTTAATCGATGCAGAATGTCTGTGGTCTGTAAATCACGACTGTACTCAGTTAAAACCAAATGTAGCTTATTCAATGCTTGCATTCTGACAGTGTTGCTTTACAATAGCGAGTCATGGTAAAGTACGAAGGCTCAGACCAACCGTATACTGGGCTTTGAGAACAATTTTTATAGTCGAGACAAAACACAAAATTATCTTAATTAGATTTTAATTCAAATGCATATCATTTGATTTCTAAATCAGTCATGTAGCCAATGTACAATAACTAAGAAAACAATAAAAGAATTTTTTATTTGCCTCAACTGAAAAAAAAATCATTTTCAGATCAATCGACAGAAATGGTGATTGCCATGGAATTTAAAAAATCTATAGGATGTATAAACCTAATAACAATTTACCTCGGTGTCCTTGGCTCATCTTTAAACCTGGGATAGTAACTTCTGCTGCTACTAGCAGTTGACCGTTCGCTGTATTCTCTTTTCCTGTCGCTTCGATCACTTCTGTCATCGCTGCGATTTCTGACAATCCTGTCGCCGTGATAGCGCTTTTCCCGCTCCTTATCTCTGTGTCTCCGATCATACTTATAGTCACTTTCGTCGTCGTCATGTCTGCTTGATTTGTTTTTCTGCTTTTCTTCCTTTGACGAATTGTATATGCCTCGTTCAAAATGTTCTAATTGTTTCCTAGAAACAGAAAAACCATATATTAGATGACATTGATATTATGTGATGAGGTCGATATTATATTTGGTTTTTGGGTTGTCACTGTGCATTCTTCCTCCTTTTTTCGTCAAGACTCAAATTATTTACAAAATGCCTTAGTAGATAATATGGTCCAAATAGTAGGTGGCTAAGTTTTTTTTTAAAGAGTATTCCTATTATCAAAAATCACCACATGTTAATTGAAGGAGTCCTAGTAAGCACTCGGTCCCTGGGCCACCTTCAGAGAAGATGGGCAAACAACGACAAGATGCATGACTGATTGGAAAGACAGTGCTCAGGATAGAGATCCGAGATGACGGTTGTGCAATCTTCTATAAATCTGAATTTTCTGTAGTGCCAGGTAAAGTAAGTAAGTATTAATAATCCACTACTTATAGAGTGAATAAAAAAAATGATGTTTATCTGATATAGATATATGAAAGATAAAAATATTGCACAGGCATTTAAGTCATTGCGGTTTCCTATGGTAAAATACTAGCAATAAAAGTGAGGTTGAATACAAATAAAGGTAATTGTTTTACGAAATCAGTTTATTCCATGTAGACAATTATAATAAATACCTTTTTCTGTCGGCGCATAGGCTTTTCGATACAATAATTGTTAATTAAATTATTTTCATACTCATTTTGATGCATCATTATCACAAACTAAGATTATATTAGGTAATATTAGGTTGGGGTAGGTTAGGTTAGGTTTGGTTTGGTCTAAAAAGAAATATAAATAAAATCTCATGACGGCATCTGCAGCACATTTACCCAAATAAAATACGACTTTGTTCATAAATAAAATAATAAATAGCCTACATTTGCATTCGTTGCAGCATCCTTTCCTTCGCTTCATCAGATAATCCTCCAGTATACGTAGGAGTTTCTTCATTGCCTACTCTGTAATTACGAGGTCCCTTTGAATCTGACTTTTTCATGTCATCTCCGTCGTCGTGGGAGAATGACATGAGCCGGCTTTTCTCATCTCGCTTTGAAGCTGCCAATTTATCTAACCCCAAAAGTGACGGTTTTGACACTTTAGTTTCGCTCGGGTTGGATTTTTTCTTGATAATCAAACCTCCAGCGATAGATGTCGACCCCTCCAGGCGATGAACGCCCGTGTCATCGTCTGACATTGTTGAAAAGATTTATTTGTACAATTATTGCAACAGTTATGATCACAAACCACGAACAAAATGTATACAAACGTCAAACTGCGTCAAAGCCGTCAAACATCCAAATTTTTAGGTTATACTCGTAAAGTGCTACCAGCGTTATGAAATATTTGGTTTATAATATTTTTATTCACTAATTCAAAATGCTTTAATTATTGTATTTATTTATCGTTTATTTAGTATTAAAGTTTCATTATGAGTTAAATGACCAAAAATATAAATTTATATTATTTATAGATATTTTTTTTAAATCTGAAAAATAATAGGCATACTGTACCGTTAACTAGTTTAACTACAGTAGCAACATTGATTTTGACACAACAGATGATTGTGTCAATTTTAGAGATAATGTCAATTTCACAGTGACAGATGTCATTGCGAACTGTATTTTCTCTCGCTATCCTGACAATTTGTATATATTTAGGCGCAATTAAATATACAATGTCGAGTGAGACTCCCGATAAATCTACATGTATATTTTGCAATATCGTAAATGGGACTGGAGAGGCTGACATTGTTTACCAAAATGAAAAAGTACTGGTGTTTCGTGACATTCGACCAGCTGCAAAAAATCACATATTGTCGATCCCCAAAGTACACATCAAAGACGCTAAATCTCTGACCTCGAAGGACAAACCCCTAGGTATGATGATTACTGTTTTAATCGTATTGTAAATAGTCAATCTTTTATACATTTTTGTATATAAAAATCAATTTACTCCAGGTCCATACCAATCCTGTTTCAAAAGTATCTATTTATACCAGTGTACTCTAAGATGCATAAAAGTATGTAAGTAGGTACCAAATTCTTATGAAAAATTTAGATTTCTTTTTTAGAAATTGTAGATTTGGTTACCTACCACAAGTTATAGTCATATTATTATGGTGGGATTCTGTATTTATTTGCACTTACCATGGAGCAGAGGATGGCATTTGCTTTGGTTTGTGGATTCGAATTCCGCAGCTAGGTCAAATTCACATGTGTTTGTACGGTGTAGGGCAGTAATTCCTAACCTTTTTTGTAAGACTGAAGCATTTGAACATTGAACTAATACTTATTCGAAACACATAACGGTCCAAAGGGGTAAGCTATAAAAATTGTGTAAAGCGAAGAGTGACATACTTAGGCAGCTCTGCCTTTAGCAAAATAAACATGCCACCCTTACAATTTTCAGTCAAATTTTTTTGTGAATCCTTTGCCTACCTAAGTACCACATTTTAATATTTATACATAGCCATATTAAACTGGTCCATAGAAAATTTTTTCTTGTATTACATGCATACCCGCACAATATTCTTTTCCCAGAATATAAATTATGTATTCACATACATTTCTTAATTTTCTGTCTCATAAGAATCTGCCACTCCTGAGTAATGGCATGAACTGCCTACCCATATGCAACATCACTGCCAATAGAGTTAGTAAATAACATACTTTGAAGAGTATTTATCAGATACACTCGCGCCCCTAGAACAACACTGCCACAATCTCAAATGTCATGTTTTAAGTAAATCGCATTTGAAGTTTTCAACTTTCCTTATTTCTTTGTCTCAGCATAAATTAAAAACCACATGGATAGTGAATACATTATTTAGCTTTTTATATGGCTGTGTTGCATTTTGTTTAAGGTACAAATATAAAATATTTCCTGGTACTACATAGCCATAGTTTAATTGTCTTATTCCAGATATTTTTAAAATATTTGAGACAGCAATAATTCGTATAACTTACACATGGTACTACCTAGAGATATGGCAATCATACATAATCATAAATACTGACCAGGCAGTTGATCTGGCATTCACAGCTAAAAACCTGCATTTTTCGGTTTGTGGCGGTGTTGTTCTAAGGGTGCGACATCTTTGGATACACGAGATATTTTAACATATTTCTACATTATCTAGAACTAACGGGCCTGTTAATAAAACCCACATTGCAATAAACACTATAGCTGTAAATCAATATTTTGCTGTAACTGTAACGTTAGCATGCACATTTTAAAAGCTTTGGCAGAAATAAAAGAAACTACATAGTAAGCGGTGACGTTACTTATTGATATTGAATCCTTCATTCCTTGTTGGCACAATAGTAAAAACTCTCGTTAGGTATTTCAATAATAACTATGACATAACACCTATGATATTTAAGCATGTTTGATTTTAAAATACTTAATTGTTTATTAATAGGCCACATAAACCGTTTTTACTCTATTACCAAAAAGTCTAACCATTCTCGCAGACCTTTTTGGTAATCACTGCTGTAGAGGAACATGCAAGCCTTTGAGTGCAAATAATAATTTAGTACAAGTTGTGGGTAACTTTTATTATATTGTGATACATTGGAAATAACAATAGCTATCTAATCACCGTCACTTCATAATAGATAATTAATTATGGTTGACATAGTATTATCGCTTATGATAATTTGTTCTCATAATGACAGTACAATCTTAATAATTTAAAAATCCATGAAGCATTTCTGATAATATGCAAGTCTAAGCTGTGATAACATTATCACATAACATATTTCTTTTTAATACTTCAATATACCTACCCATTAATAGTAACATTGTTTTTGCTCACTGGTTTTTTCATTTTTCATACAGTTCTTTATAGTCATTGTCACAGTGGCAACATGTGGGTCTTAAAAGATGGGGTTCATACTATTGCATTGTTGAAATGAATACTTGTATAAAAGGTTTGACATGTACGAGTAAGTAAGTATGTATTTTTCACTTTAATTTGTAGTGGAAAGACATTGTGTTGATTAAAATAAAACATAATACTACGTAGTACTTACTTATTCTGTATAATTTAATACTGATCAGGAATAGTTTTGTCCGCTTCAAAAGAACGAGAATGGGACGACTGGCCTCCGGAAAATTGGACGCCGCACTGTCGTAGACACGTGTAGACGAGGTATTTTAATCAGTTTCTATCTACTACTTAGTAGTTTGAATTCATTTTACTCTTAACATAATGTATTCTTTACCGCGGATTGAGAATTACCATGCCTAAGGCTTTATATAAAATAAAAAACTCTTTTTTCGTTGGAACTTAAACATATGCACGATTAAATCATTGTTTACGTCTGCATATTTACATTCTTACCAACTATTAAATCATAATATAATCATTGAAGTATGTATAAATAATAATATTGAATATTTTTTTTAAAGTACCTATAAGTACATAACGTCTATTTATTTTCGAATTCCGTGGCGTCCAGTTGTCCGGTGCCAAATCGTCCTAGACCCCAAAAGAACATATTCAACTGATGTATATACTTTTTGTGAATCACGTTTTCAAACTAAATGCCAATGTAGGAATTAGAAAATTTAAATTTCAAAAGTAGCTTGCATGCTTATTGAGTTTGGTCCTATGCGACTGATTTTAAAACTATTCAATTGAATATACCATACATTATCAAAAATAGGCTTACATTTTGAGAAGTAAAATCCTCTAGAAATCAAATCGATTTTGGTTGTTGTGCTTTTTATCGAGTGCTGTTAAAAAGAATCCAACGTTTCATTGTCCCACGGAAATAAATGAAGCAACAAATACTTACCTATTGATTTTAATTAAAAAATCCATTTGTTTTAGTTGAAGACATGTTAAAGGACATCAAAGAAGCCCTGACAATGCTCGGAGATGATTTATCCGATGTTCGTTATGGATTTCACTGGCCACCATTCAACTCAATATCACATCTTCATTTACATGCCATATCACCAGCTTCTGAAATGAATTACTTATCCAAATATTGGGTGTTCAGAGAAAACTCATATTGGTTTGTGTCGGTAAGATGTTTTCTGTATTATTAATGATGAAATCATATTGGCAGTGTATGTGGAATGCCGAGTGAACTATTTTTGTAAATGATCGACAAAAGTTTAGTTTGGAATAATTCAAATATCGTCTTTCCCCGATATGTTTCATTGAATGTAAGTCAATAACAAGACAACTATTTGTCGAATTTGAAATTCACGACCCATACAGCAAGATAGATTTAATGACTGTAGGTTGTAGTTGCTAATCGAAGATATTGACTCAATACCGAAATCCAAAATGCTGAGAACTCCAGTTTAGAAAATTAGGCTTTTTGCACAGAATCGTTTTTAAGTACCTATATTAAATTTTCTTTCACACTCTTAACCCAATGTTTACGGGCTCTTTCAATTAATTTTTTAATTAACGTGTGATTTGCATTTGAAAAGCAATTAGCAAAAACACAATTTTGTGCGGCCCGTAAGCATTGGGTTAAGATGTACCGTTGTATATTGCCAAAGGATTAATGACCCACTTGTATGTTCCATAATCAAGTAATTATGGTACGCTATTCGGCATACCTGGAACCTCATAAGGCAACAGTTTGGCAGACACTGCAGTAAAAGTTGTATACAATAGATTTACTACAGAATACCAGGAGGTTTTACAAAATTGTGTAACTGAATTTTTTTTTTTTCATTCCAGCCCGAATACGTCCTCTCCAGACTATGAAATGGCGGGAAGCTGATTTAGATAATGAGCTTATGTGAAAATACACTTATGTTTTTATGGACACCATTACTATGATTATGAGGGTATATCAAGTTAGGTTAGGGGTAGGTCAATATTCTAGTTAGGTTAGTCACCTGGCAATAGATGGATGGTTTGACGACGGAAAGAAAATACACAAAACATGTTTATATTTCACTCGGCTAACTATTCAATTTTATATACATCCATCAAGTTACATTCAGTGGTGAGCCCTCGCTACCTCATGAACTCACTGAAGCCGTTCTTCAATCTGATATACCAATTGAATGTATTTTGCTCCATGGTTCAGTCTCCCAGTATTGCATCAGCCAAACTATTATGCTTCGAAAGCTGACTTATGGCTGTTTGTTGCAGTTTTGTATGTTGGACAAGGCTGGCCCATCTAATGGTCTGATATTTACAATATTTATTAATTAGGTACCTAAAAAAGTTACCAGTTTTATCGGTGCAATTTTATTACACGAACATGTCTATTAGGTAAGACTTTCAGCATTTAAGAAGGACAGCATAAATACATTTAACTCATTTAGTGCTGACAACGCGACTGGCGCGTTTGCATTAGATACAATTAGCATGATAATTAAATGTGGTAATTGAATAGTAATTAACTCGTCAGCAGTGAATGTGGATACTGTATACAAGAATAAATTGCTCATCTTGCCTGTGATTATTTTAGAAATCAAAGCAATAGTAACTAGCCATCAATTTTCTTACTATGTAGTATCCGGTTTTTGTTTTTATCAAAGGTGTCGAAGGAAACCTTCTTCTAATAACACGCATGTTGAATAGGAAAATAAATAAAATCTGAAAAGTATGTACATTTAGTTGTAATATTATACGGTTTTATTGAGATTTTGAAGGGAAACCATTGACAATAATTCCTATTTTTATTTCCTTAACCAGATTACGTGAAAGATGTTTTCAAATTAACCATGAGGAAGTTTATGTGACCTTGTCGTATCGCTATTACTCTATTTGTATTGCATCAATCACTGCTTGCTGCTGAAGTTTGAGAAAGATCTAAATCCTCCAGGCTCTTTGCACAGTAAGAGAATAGTTTGACGATGAGTTTGATGAGTGACCAAAAGAAGACCAAACTTATCATTTCGATGACGAATGACAAATTGAGTTTTCTTTGTAATGGCGAAAGACGTTGTTTAATTTGTAACGCCTCAGTGTCCTAAGCCAAATATAATACATTCGCTCAAGTTGAAAAATGAAAACGGGAGAGTATTACCGCCTGTACACGTGCATGGATTTACTGCCAGCAATAGTGTATATTTTAAACTATTGTGACAATAACTGTTTACGCGTAAAAGTGCCGACTGTCTCTCCAATCTCATTCTTGAAGAGTAAGCGAGACGCGATGTTGTCATTTTAGGGTACTATTTGACAGATTGTAAAAATTGGTTAACCTCAAAATGAGTCTCTCCGCGGTGTAGTTCCTATTTTTTGCCGGCAGGTTCGCCACTATCGTTTTACTGCGCAGGCACAGATCGAAAAAATCTCAATTGTCGCATGAAAATTCAGAAGCTTCCAAACTCTTTTGATTCATGCATGCAATCTTGCAACTGCAGCATAATACATGTTTACACATACATTTTCATGTTATGGCCGTGATAATACGTACTGTCAGCAGTAAATCCCTACATGTGTAAACACGGGGTATATGATCGATCACTGCCAGCTTTGATACTGGATCGTAGATAACAGCCTAATTGAAGTTGGACATGCCATCATGAATCCAAAAATATGAGGATGAAGCAAAAAAAATCCTGATATCCACAAAATTTTATATGAGTCGTTTGCGTTTGAGTTAGAGGGTTGGTGTTGCATGGAAAAATCGGACTTCTCCATCTGGCAGAAGAAGAGTTTCGTTTACGCTTTGGTTTTTAGCTAGTAATAATAACCTATTATTGAATATGGAAAAATTAAGACCAAATTGTGAAACTTAGAGTATAAGTAAATTTATAATTGAATGTGTACATAATTCACATATGTCATAATAACACTAATAATGCTAATATGCCAATGTTCATAAATTAATATGACATCATGTTTTATAACGTGTATTTGAATAGCACGATTTAAAATTAATTGATGAACATCGGTGGCCACAATGACTCTGATCATTGCGTCACTTGCATCAGTGCATGCTGGCGTAAGAAATAATGAGAGTATTAGACTTCATTATTGCCGCAAAATATTCTTCCTAATTTATATTAATTAAATAAACAGCTGATATTTCAACCTGGCAATTTTCTTTATTTCAATTTATTACTCAATATCCAAACTATGTATCTAAAAATATAACAATAGATTATGTAGGTAGTAAATTTATTTTATATTTTGCAGCTACATTTTATTATACCTTCCATTTTTAATAATATTGTCTACACATTTTTACTATATATGTACCTACTTATGTATTGACATTGGCTGTCGTATTGATTGAATGCCGGTTTATAATGTAAGAAAATAAATGATTTTGTACCTATTACATAGTTTTTATTTATTATTTATTACCCACATTTTTTTTTATTCTTTTAATAATGAGAATAAGGTTGAAGATTAAGAATTCGCATTATCTTTCGGAGCTAAGTCTGAACAATCTGCAGACTTTTCAAATTCAAATTTATTTATTAATAATATTGTAGGGGTTACAAGAATCTCCAGACAGAGTGTACCATTTTAGTTAGCATCTTAAGTTTGTTTTAATACCCTTTACCATAACCATTAATTTAAAACTACAATGTATCTTGCAGCATAATATTGTTAAAATTACAAAACGAGCGATTTATGTGAGTCAATCAAATTTCAATAGAAAGCTAATGTAGCAAAATAATATAATAATTTAATGAATCAATAATCACAAATTAAGAAATAATGCTAGGTATGCAAGTTTGCTATGATACGCACCAAAGTTGTTTGTATGAAAATCAATCTTACTCAATTATCGAAACTGTATAATTGTTCAAATTAAAATCAATTGTTTATAATTTAAAGAATCGTAATTATCAAAATATTAAATTAATCGATAACGTTGAGTAATAATGCAAACAGAGACAGAATTCTACGAAATTGTTTACAATGACATACACTCATCGGTCATTTGTCTCAAGCCGACTTGGCGTTTCCTTTGTCTCAATTCACTATAAAAATTAAGGGTGCGAATGATCAAATTAACACCAAGTCCTAAAGCCGT
The DNA here is from genome assembly GCF_057557595.1 of Rhyacophila brunnea. Taxonomy (NCBI): domain Eukaryota; kingdom Metazoa; phylum Arthropoda; class Insecta; order Trichoptera; family Rhyacophilidae; genus Rhyacophila; species Rhyacophila brunnea. The sequence goes on from NW_028233361.1 coordinate 3,184,119, forward strand.
TCTAACCTACAGTCGCATCTACAATCTCACGATTGGTAACTTTTCTCGCAACACAATCTCCGTAATTATTAATTGTAAAATTCATTGATCTCATTGTACGAATCTGTATTAACTATTGTATCTTTTTGATGGTTAAGGGAAATAAACTGGGATTACTTTGTCACGCATAAAAATCCTTCTACTCATTGGAACCTACCTACCCCCATCACTCCATCCCTTATCTCAATATTAATACTATTGACCGAAGGTACTTGATGGAATTTGAATTTAAATTCTAATGGATTCAAGCTCTGTACTATTCCATTTAAGTCATTTTTTGCGACCCGGGTTTCGCCTTTCGAGTGTACACGACGCCTGAAGATGCCGAAAGGCGAAACCCAGGTCGCAAAAAACGACTTAAATGGAATAGTACAGAGCTTGAATCCATTAGAATTCAAATTTATTTATTTTTACATACAGTGAACAGTACAAATTATACATTTAAGACGTTCACAAGATGACATTTAAAAACAAAGAAATGGTATTAAAACAGTGTAAAAAAGAAAAATAATATCCTATTATGCAGAATCACAAAACAGTTTTGTAGGAAATAATACGTATGTATGTATGTCTTTTTTTTTCCCCCGACCATATCCAATCCTAATAAGTTCATAATATAAACCTCGTATTTTTTTTAAATTGATTTTTTTCTAGTGGGTATATGCATCAGATGTTTTTAAATTATGTATGTTTATTATAGAATATACTAAAATCATATACCTACCTACTCATCAGCAACATCTTCTTGGCTACGTGTTAAAACTGTAAAGCTCCTCCCATTTTTAACCGCACTTCCATTATAAACTAACAAGCTCCTCCCATTTAGTAGACAACAGCGCCTAGAAGCGTAGCCAAGAAGATGTTGCAGAAGAGTAAGTATTTATTATTTTGACAATAAAGTGGTATTTCAGTACATTGGATATCCATATTTATAGCACACTTTCTTTTCTCAATGTACGAGGGTGGGTCAATAAGTCCTTAGAAAAGCCGACAGGTGGCGCGACTAGTACTGTAAGCGGTTTGTTTTCATGCAGCGGCACTACCGATTCAGTATGCTGCGAAGTTTCAATCAGATTGGTCGGGTTGTTGTGTGTTTCTCGTACATTTAAAAAAAAAATTGCTTGTGGAAAATGGAAAAATAGAAAATGGAGAAAATTGAGTTTTTAAACATTTTAATATTTATTTATTTATTTATTTATTTATTTATTTATAAAAAAGAGTATTACGGCATTACAGCTTTTGGCCAATGCGCCATAATACATAATACATACAAATATATAAAAATATCTTAATTACAAATAACAACTAATATGACAAGAAAGTGGAAAAGACAGCATGTGTAAATATTAAAGAAATATGATAATATATACAATTATAAATTTATCCTATTTAAAACGTCTACAAACAATATATAATTAATAAAAAACAAATCAACCTTTATGGTGCCATCAAATAAGCTAATTGCACGATACACAGCATCATGAAACATAACATCTGTCCTGCGACGAGGTATCTTGAAGACCGTGGAGCTGCGAGTGATATTGGTGGGAACATGAAAATTAATATTTGCCAGTATATGCGGATTGTAAATGAACCCACGAAGAAGTAAAAAGAAATGCTTTAAAAGAACAATCACTCTTCGGGTAGACAGGGATTGCATTGATAGCATACCCAGAAGAAAACGAGTCGGGAAATTCATTTTATTGTCATTATCATAAGGAAAGAACCCGTATGTTCTTAAGTAGAGAAATCTAAGAAATCTATTGTGGACTCGATCCAGCTTAATTGTGTGCATGAACCTATTAGGACTCCAAATAATGCTGGCATATTCAAGAATACTCAACACAAATGATACGTATAATGTACGTAGCACTCGGACGTTTTCGAATGATTTTGAAACCCTCATAACAAAACCAAGCATTTTGCTAGATCTAGTACTGATGTTAAGAATATGCTGATTGAAAGTGAACTTTGTATCATACAATACTCCCAAATCTTTTATCTCCGTTACCCTACTCAATATTATACCAGACAATGTGTATGGGAACAATAAGGTGTGCCTTGAACGATTGAATGAAATAATATTACATTTGGAGGTAGCGAATTCAAGTTTATTTAAGATAGACCATTGCGAGATAGCATCTAGGTCAGACTGCAACATCGCACAGCATAATGGGGTTTCAATAGTTCGAAAAAGTTTAAGATCATCTGCGAATAGCAAACAAGAAGAATTGGTTATAACTTTGACAATATCATCAAAAAATATTAAAAACAAAATTGGGCCAAGATTTGAACCTTGAGGAACACCAGAGTTTGTTCTAAAAATCCGCGATTCATTCCCATGGTAATCAACAAATTGACGGCGATTTTTCAAATAAGAAGCAAAAAAACATATTATACTATATGACGCGCCAAATGTACAAAGCTTTTGTAATAAAATATCGTGATCAACACGATCAAATGCCTTGGAAATATCTGTGTACACAGAATCAACTTGAATTAACTTATCCATAGAATTTGAAATAAAATTATTATACACTATAAGATTTGTTACTGTGGATCGCCTAAGTCGAAAACCATGCTGCGAATCGGAGAGGCGAGAGTCTATTTGACGGTTGATGTTTATATGTAATATCGATTCAAATAATTTACATGGAGCCGAAAGAACTGCTATTGGCCTATAGTTAGAGATCTCTGATCTAGATCCATTTTTATGAAGCGGCCTTAGGCGGGTTATTTTCCATGCATCAGGAAAAGTGCTGGATGCTATGATTAAATTAAATGTATGTTTAAGCGGAAAGGATATATGTTCGTAACAGCCCTTAACCACATAAGGTGGCAAGCCATCTGGACCAAATGAACTTTTGGGAGACAAATTTGAAAACCCATATTCCATATCTTTCTCGTCAAAAGCTGAGATTTGAATATCTTGCGTTGCAGACGAAGGACCAGCAGAATCGGGGTCAAGTAGCGGTTCTATTGAGCTATAAAGTGATTCAAAATGCTTAGCAAATGCATCAGATATAACATGGTTCTCTATAGGATCATTATTCAACGTCATCATGGCATTGTCTTTTGTAGTACTACTGGAACTAAGCGAATGAATATATTTCCAAAAACAATTAGGATCTGAGACAATATTTCGACCAATCGACGTTAGATATGATTTGTGAGCCGAAGAGATGTCACACTTCAATGAGTTTCTAAGACAGGAAAATTTACTATAATCTGCAGTCCGTCTATGTTTTTTCCACAGTGCATGATAATATGCCTTTGACCTTAGATTATAAATAATTTCTGGCGTAAACCACTTAGGATATGAGTACTTCGGTAGATGAACGAGCCGGCGAGGGAAACAGGAGTCCAGACTATTATAAAATTTATTATAAAAAATAGCTAATGCCGTGTTTACATCAATTTGTTCATATAAAGAGGTCCAATCTGTAGTACTCAAAGAATTATACAGCGCTAAAAAATTTCCATTTGAAAAATTCCATTGCGGATTATGCCTATTCAGTGGAGGAATCGACGAATCATTTCTGTGCGATACATGCTTAAAAGATAAAATTGTGCAAGTAGAGGGATGATAGACATCTTCAGGAACGAGAGGCTCATCACACGCGCTGACCACCGTGCAACCAACGTTAGATAGCACCAAATCAAGCGTCCGACCGAGACTATTTTTCACAGAAGAAAATTGTTTTAAATTAAATAAATTATTAAAGCTGGTATAATCAGATTCAATTATACCAGCGGAATACAAATTAAAATCTCCCAAAATAATTAGTTTTTTGTTGGGCAGTACCAAATTTTCTATTATGTGAAAAAAATCACTGTATGTAGTCGCTGAGCTGCCGGGAGGGAAGTATACAGCGGCCAAGTACAGTGAACAAAAGTTAAAATTAACTTTACACAAATTAAAATCAAAATCATATTCAGTTAAATTTGATCTGGTTGGATATAAAGTTTGTGTGGATAATGCTACCCCATTTCTAATTGCCAGCAAAACGCCCCCACCTCGTCTACCATTTCGACGGTCTGTTCTATGCACAGAATATTCACTTCCGAACAGCTCATTGGCCGATATGGTGTCGTCGAGCCATGTTTCGCTTAGAGCAATTATTGATGGTCGGGCACACAATATACCCTCTTTAAATGTAAATAAAAGGGTTAACAGCAAAGGAAATAAAAAATGAGTTGGATTTAGTTCACGGCATATCTGCTCCTTCACTTGCAACTATTTATAACTGGTTAAATGAATTTAAACGTGGTCGTACATCAACAAAGGATGAACCACGCTCAGGACGTCCTGTAGAGGTGACTACACCAGAAATGATCAATAAAATCCACGATATGGTGTTAAGTGACCGAAGATTAAAGTTGAGTGAGATAATTGAGGTTACAGGGATCTCAAAAGGTAGCGTCATTTCTATTTTACATGACAAATTGGGCATGAAAAATATTTCTGCAAAATGGGTGCCGCGTTTGCCCACAGTCGACAATAAACGCAATAGGATGGTGGCCTCTAAAGCCCTGTTGTCGCTCATGCAACGCAACCCGGATGAATTTTTTCGTCGCTTTGTGACTGTAGATGAAACATGGATACACCACTATACTCCCGAGACGAAAGAACAGTCAAAGCAGTGGATTGCGAAGGCAAACCATGTCCAAAGAAGGCGAAAACCGTAAAATCAGCGGGTAAGGTTATGGCTACTGTATTTTGGGATGCACGTGGAATTATTTTCGTTGACTATTTGGAAAAAGGAAAAAAAATAACAGGGGATTATTATGCATCTTTATTGGACCAGCTAAAAAACAAAATTGAAGAAAAACGGCCTCATTTAAACAGGAAAAAAATCCTCTTTCATCAGGACAATGCCCGTGTTCACACATGTTTACGATCAATGGCTAAAATTGAAGAATTTAAGTTCGAATTGGTCGACCACCCACCGTATTCGCCAGATTTAGCCCCCAGTGACTTTTTCCTTTTCCCAAACTTAAAAAAATGGCTAAGTGGACAACGTTTTTTTTCAAATGAAGAAGTCATCGATCGGACAAATGCTTATTTTGAGGACCTTCCGAAAACTTATTTTTCTGACGGTTTAAAAAATATTGAGAAACGTCTAACCAAGTGTATTGAGCTCCAAGGAGATTATGTTGAGAAATAAAAAAAAATACAAAAATAAAAACTGTTTTAATGCTTTTTTCTAAGGAATTATTGACCCATCCTCGTAATAATATGCTTTGGAGCTTTAATTTTACTAATCAACAGTTAAAATTTTATTTTACATAATATGCTTAGTGAACTTTACAAATTATTAATTTAGGACGTTCACAACATGACATTTAAAAACTAAGAAATAGTATTAAAACAGTATGAATATAAAAAAAGAAATAGATGTAGTAATATTATAGTTATTAAAGTAAAACGAGTAAATAAAAAACATTATACATGGTAGAATATTATATTCGGTAAATTTTATACTGGAGTTGGAAATTTACTTGTAATTATGAAGAAATTGCAATGTTTTGTGTTCTGTATTATTTGTCACGATTATATGAAGGTTACTGATGGAGACATCCGTATGGGGAAAAATCATACAGAAGCCTATTTTCAGTTTTGACTTAATAATATAAAATGTCATTAGTTTCAAACCAACTGCATACTAATGGTCCAATTAATTTACAAAAAATGTCAATAGGTAGCGTGTCAAACCTATGTGAATTATACCAAACGCCTATCCTGGATTGTAAATCAATTGTGTGTACTTTATGGAGTATTTCTAGAATAAAATAAAATTAAACAAATTTGAAAGCAGTTCAGGTGTGATTTTACTTATGCGATCATCGTAACTGAATTGCATATGACCATTTTTTAGTAGGAAAGAATTTTCTTTGCGATTATTGAAATTGAATCATGAATGTTAATAAATGGCAGTGATTTTACTTGAGAGTTTGTGTATTGCATTTGAAAATGAAATTGTGGTGTATTGTTACATAAATACTTGTATTTGTGTCCCTGATAAGTCTTCAGAAAAATGTAAAATTGAGTGTTTGATGGAATTTTACACAAATTCATATTCCTCGTCAGGAAGAATGTGTATAAAAATCGATAGCACTAATTAAATCAGTATCCTCTGATACACATGTTTTACATGGTAACGTGAGACGTTAATAGGTGTTCCTCAATTTTATCAGAAGAATACACCAGCGTGTCAAAACAAGCTAACTTCCGTTTACTGCAACATATTTATGCGAAGCAGGATTTTTTTATTATTCTGCAACGAAGTCGACAGTCCAAGCTCGACGCCAGACTAGATATAAGAATTAAACTTTCTAATATTGTGCGTGACATCAAGAAGATTTGCAATTCTAGGACCCAAAATCATCGAAGTTATGTGTTATGTTTTAAAAATAATTACATCAATAATTATTGTTTTTTCTCATTTTTAAAAAAATATTATGTATTATTTACCTAATCTACAAATTAAGCAAGGTGTTCCATTAAAATGTGAGAATTTGCGAAGTGTTCCATCGCGTGAAAAGTAATTCATAATAAAAGACCATAATAAGTCAAAATGAACCAATCTGAAAGCTCATGAAAGTATCTCAGTCAATGGCGGGTTTGGAGACCCGAGGCACTGATTGATTTTGAGACCCCCGCGATAAAAAATAAAATCCATACATTCAAATACTAAAATAGGTAAATATTGGTAAAATTACCAATGTATGATAATATATTCCCTCTCCAATTATTATTGAAGACATAGGCAGTGATAGTGACAATAAATTTTGATTTGATTTGATTTGATTTTACAGTGATGTCATAATAATAATGTGAGTGGTCTTATTTAATTTTTGTATACAAGTATGCATCCGGGCTCGAAATGACCGAAGCGTAGTTCCGGTTCGTTAAAGGAGATTATCGCGCCGTCTCCTGGAAAATTATTTTGATCACAAAATCAAGCACACTAATTTTTATAAAATATAGATAAAATTAGATAAATGTTCGTAAAATTTTCCAAATCAAGCTCTGGTATCTATTTGCATGGTTATGTCATAGGCCTCTTTGATATTGCAGGGATTTGGTCATGTTTTGGGAAATATTTCATAATCAATTTGTGATTTAATAATTTTATGACTAGTTTGAACTGTTTCGAGGCCCTTTATTATTTATTTATTCGATTAAAAAAATAACTAGAAAGAGATCACAGAATTTATTACACTGTAACACAGTGTAATTTTAATAATAATATTATATCCCCCTCCTAATTGATAATCTTTGACTTTACTAGGGCCGTCAGACAAGTATCGATCCAAATTCGGAGTGCCCAATTTTATTAATTGATTCTGCTAGAAAAGTACCCACTTGAACAACAAAAATATAAAGTAAATTTTACTGACTAAACCAGGGGTTCACAAACTTTTTCGTCAAAGGGACAATTTTGACATCAAAAATATTTGGCGGGCCGCCCTTTATTTTGTAAATATTTTTTGTTTTTAAAAAAAAAGCAAACATTTTGTGTAAAACTTATATTTCTAACTAAATATACTTACATTATTATTTCTCTTATTAATACATACTTATACTAAAAAATAATATTTAATTTTTTCACCATGCGATTTATGCAATTATTGTTTATTTGAAACTAAATCCTGCAATCTAGGCTCAAAGTTTGTGGCGTGAATACGCAAAACAGATGCGATATGGTTGTCTGTTAATTTTTATTAATGGTCATTGTAGAAAATGTTTTTTTACAAAAATATAGGTACCTACTTCCAAATAAAGAACCCATTTAATGAGCATGTTTAACTATAATTGGATATACCTCAATTGAAAGTCCTTTGTAAAATTCAATTAAATTCTTATCACGATAAGATACTTTTGCTTGGTACACATTCTCTACACAACTGTATATTTACGGCAACAGCACTTCGCCCATCCGCACACACAAATATCAAAGTGTCTGACCATTCATTCTTGCCAGAGGATATTTAATTTCAAATGTAATTTTTAATATTCAAGATGAAGAATAAAAAATAATACAGATTTAACATAAATCTTGCGGGACACACTTTGTGAACCCCTGGACTAAACTGATAAATTTTCAAGCGACCAATACCCTCAAATAATGTCCATCAAATTTATTTTTATATTGCCTCTGTCAATAAAACTCAATTTACAAAAATCATTGAACACTCTGTCCTTTACTGTCATTCATATCGAAAATAGTAAATTCGTTTCTGGACAAGCGCAACTGAATTAAAAACGTTAAAATATTGGCGCCGATTCGCGTAGTTTGTCCGCAAATGCATTAGCGGTGTAACCAATTTTCGAACACATCGATTTGTGTTGTAAAAATGGTTATGAATTTTATATTACGTCTAGCATAGGTCGGGCCAGCTATTCAATTGGATTCCCGTCAAATTTTGTTATCGCAGCGATTTATTTGTTTGCCTATTCACGTATTCATTGAATTCTGGCCTTTGCATCCACACATTTAGTGCAATGTCTGCTTTTTATCATTTAATTTTATCTGTGCGTGCACACTGAACTTGCATTGAGACACAGTTGCGGGTACATTATATATAATAATTATTATTCTTGCCTAATAAAAAATGCCACTTGTGCTCCTGTATGGCTGTGAGACATGTCATCTTACTAAGCTTCAAAGGTCTCGACTTTTCAGCTTTGAGAATTGATGTCTCCTCCGAATCTTAGGGTACATTGGTACGACCGTGTTACAAATACCAAACACCCGAGGTCGTTAGCAGACACAGAAGCCTTCGGTGATTGACATAATCACGAAGAGACGTTTTACGTGGCTGGGACATGTGTTCCGGATGCCGCCAAAGAGTGCGACACTTCGTACCCTTGTGGCACAGCCTCAAAGGTTCCGTCGTCGTGGCCGGCCCTCCCTCACGCTGCAGTGGTGCTACAAAAGCGATCTACGCGCTGCAGGTCTGGAATGGCGGGAGGCTCAAGAGTTGGCGATGGATCGAGGGAAATGGCGCGAACTTATGCTTGCCCCATGCCCCAGCGCTTGGTCGTGACAGGGTGAAAGAAGAAAAAGAATAAAAACGCTACATTACCAGAAAAAAAACAATAATAATAATTATTATTATTATTATTACAGTCATATAATAATATGATTTCAGTGAGATGTTGAAGGGAAGCATTTACCATTCTTCTTTTTATTTCCTTAACCTGCTTAGGTAGGTACGAAAAGTTCCTCGAGGAAACCCGCGCAACCTCATCGTATCACTTGATTCGTATTACATCATCTACAGCCTACAGCAGGAGTGAGATAGAGAGATTATGTGAATCTCCGCAAGGCGCAAAGGCGTAGTTCCCTTATCATCACGCAATATGTTCTTTTCACAGTATTGATAATATAAAGTGGTGCATGGAGATAACCAGACTGACTCCAGACCATTGGACTTCTCAGTTCTTAACCGGCCACGGGCTTTTGCCTCCAAGCTCTGTCAACTTGGCCTAAAAGAATCTCCGACTTGCTTATGTGGCGAATTGCAGGATGCCGGTCACATCCTCTGGAAGTGTCCCCATATGTCGGTTGAAAGGGAAGAGCTTCTCAAGTCAATCCGACCCTTAGTTGGACCGGTCGGCCATTGCGACTTGGTATCTACGAGAGAAAATTTCTCAGCCTTTAAAAAGTTTGCGGCATTTTACGGCGAGCGAGAAGGTAGAAATCACGCAAACTCTAGTGCAGGGGGGGGAAACTGTGGCCCGCCGGGTATTTTTTGTGGCCCGCCATCATTGTACTTCTGATTACGAATAACTTTTTTATAATTTTTTAAAAAATATTGACAATAGATTAAAATTTGAAGAATTTGTTGTTTCGTAAATGTATTATCTCAGTACGTCTTCCTTGCGTCTCGTCTCACACTATGTAACAACTATTTTCTACGTTGAAGATCGTGACACATTTAAATACTTTTAACTCCGCGTTTTAAGGAAAAAAAATATATGCCTATGATATGGTAAAAAGTTTGAATGGATTTCAATTAAAACTCAAGTTATTCCTTCGACAAATATCGAATAACGACGTGGATCACTTTCCATCTTTGAAGTTGCTGAATATATCAGAATATAGATTTGAAGAATATGGTAAAATTATTAAAGCTCTGAATGATGATTTTTCACAAAGATTTGTTGACTTCCGAAAAATTGAGACAAGTTCAGCAATAGTACGCGATCCATTTTCAATATATATTGATAGTGTACCGACAGAGCTACAACTTGAGATTTTTGATCTGCAGTGTGACACTGATTTAAGAAAATTGCATCGTCGTGAAGTGAAGTCTCCAAACTTTACAATGCCCTTAATTCAGACAAATTCGACCAACTTAAAGATTATGCAAGAAAAATGTTCGTTATTTTTGGATCAACCTACATTTTTGATCATGAACCTCGATAAAAATTGTTTACGATCAAATATCTCCGATGCCCATTTACAAGCAGTTTTGAGAATATCAACCACAAAATTGACACCTGAATTTAAAAAAAATGTTTATTTTTCGTGATAATAAATAGTGTAGGTATATCTAAAAATGGTATTTTACTTGCGGCCCGCCGCTCATTTTGAATTCTTGAATTTGGCCCTCCATCCAAAAAGTTTGCCCCCCCCCCCCTGCTAGTGTCCTGTTCTAGTGCTCCTGGGATATTTTCGGCACAAATTTCAAAAACGCCTAACGTTCGTTTCGCCACGGTATACGCCTGCATAATGGGTGTGGAGATGTGGCGGGTGGTGGAGGGAAAAGCAAGTATGACAGTGGGTGCAAAAAAAAAACCTTTTTAACGACGAATCGAAAATTGAGTATTACAGAAAAACATGCGTGTATTAATAATAATTTATTGTCAGCCAAATATAAGTTGTGGGAGTCATGGATGGTGTGGATGGATGATGAGGTCGTCAGAAGGAGAGATGAGAAGTCGAGATTTGGTGCTTGCTCCGTTGGATGGAGGAGCGAGTTTTATTTGCAGTGTAAACAGTCAGTACAAGAGTATAATTACAGTAATTAACTATTTCTTTTATTCAAACGAATAATTCACAAGATTTAAGAATATATCATTCTGATTATTGAACATTATATAATTTAGAAAAACACCAACTGAGAGAGTATATCACAACCAATAGAAAAAACTTTTTTTTTTGAAAAATGTAAGCCAACCGGTCGGGAATCGAACCCGGCATTTCCAACGGGTAAACGCCCCAAACTCGTCGCATTCAACCATTATGCTACGGAAGACATACTAATGACGACAATATTTAAGCTATTGGCTATTAAATACCTACCACTCAGCGCTCTTCGAAATCATGTTACTTCGGCAATCGATTTTTGTTTATTAATCAAAGTAGGTAGTTATGTTACTATACAACGATTACTAACCGACGTCTAGGAATTTCTCCAATATTTTTTAAGCAACTTCTTGTACTTGCTAATAATTTTTAATTAACTATTTCTTTTATTCAAACGAATAATTCACACTGTACTTGAGTCAGCTACTATAATATGGAGTTTGCGTCATCGGATATAGCTGACTATGTGGAAAAATGGATATCGCGGTAACAATCTGCAGTAAGCTATTTACTGAGTTTAAAATAATTGGACAATTGATATTATTAGAGAATTTGTAATTCCGGTATTATATTATTTAATATTGCCTATCAATAAATGCTGACACGGATTGAGTTATTTACCACCATAAGTAAAATAATAGGAACAATGGGAGAATGTGTTAGATTACTGTAAGTTTTGACACTGACTAGTTCTAGTAGATCACAGCCTACCTATTCGAAGTTGGACATTGTTGAAAAATATATTTAGAAAATATTTTCACAGAACGCCACTCCACTGTCCAGTACAGGTGCATCGGCAATGGCAATAATCGATTCGGTCTGATTTACGAGTGATGCATGGTCCCTGTACTCAATTATAGCGTAGGAATTTAAATGGCAATAAATATTAGTTTTAAAAATACCAGGTAAATGAACTGTCCCGATGATAATGTATATCTGAATGGAACCAATTGATACAGGGATTATGAATATTACTAATCATAATTTATTAATTATCTGTTCACAAACGGGGCATGCATCCCGAATTGTGGCATATTATTATTTATATATATATTTTTTATATAATAACCTCAGAAACATACCATAGTATTAAGACTTATGCATTAGAAAAAATGTTTTATATAGGGGGCTCATCTTGGATCCAATGCATTCCAAGCAATGCGATTTACCAAGAATTATAAGCAAACAGTTATTATTAATTATTTTACACATTTTGCAGTGTTTAATTGGTGAAGTAGGTACATTCATGCGATGGATACAGGACCCGCTCGGTACAATTTTTCTAATACTTAGGTATATTAAGCGCCGACGGTGGCCGCGTTGGACTATAACGCCGTGGGTCCCAGGTTCGAATCCTGGGTCTGGCAAGTACTCATATTGTTTTTCAATTTGTGGGTGTCAGGGTATGGACCTAATAGGTTGAGCAAGTGGCTGACATCCATTTCTCGTAAAAAACAAAATCTGTCAATACAAACCTCTACTCTGTGGAGGCCCATATGATCCTATTAGGATCGGACATGGTCGAAAAAAGAAGGTATGTTTCTGAGGTTTTACCGAAAACAAATATTCAACAAATAATAGTGCTACATTCTTAAATCTTGTAAAATGTATAATAAAATGTATAATTATTATGTTTAATAATATTAAATATATTATGTATATTATGAAATAAATATACTTGGGTGGACCTGGCATTTTCTCAGTGACATCCCAAGGAAAAGTGTCGCTCTTACGCAAACTAGAATGCTGTTTTCTTTCATTTTAGTTTCAAATTGTCTGCAAAATCTTTAGGTACGTATTTTCTTTTATATTATTTATTTTAAAAAGACAATATTAATTAATATACAACAAATCTTTAAATCGATAGAAACACTATTAAAGCATTTCCGTAAAATATAATCTCAATCAATAGTGGTTTAAGGTACGCGGAGATCTGTATCACTCGCACCTAGGGATTGCAATACCGGTATTTCAAAACCGGTATTCCAGTATTTGTCAATACCAAAATACCGGTTTTTTAAATCCAAAATACCGGAATTTTTGGTAGTCGTTTAGGTTTTTGAAAATGAATTATAAATTATGTGCTGCTAAAATTCAAATATATTGACTTAATCCATTATAGGTGAAATAATAATAAAATAAAATTCATCAATTAGTATGTTTATATAATTGTCGAATTTCAAAATAGAAAACATACGTGACAAATATTCAATTATTGTATAATTATTGATGACTGTACAAGCGTTGAATTTAAGAAACTTTTCCTGCAGCCGGACTTATTGCACTTGATGACCTAGTCTTTTTGAGGTCTTTTGTTGAAATGATCAATATATTCAAATTCAACATAATAAATAGTAGGTAGGTAGGTTTTTGCTATAAATAATGTTTTAAAGATATTTTAATAGCTATATTTACTGATAAGTGCCTACTTTTGTTTTTCTTAATATTTTAATGAATACAGGTATTCAATAAGAAATACCGAAAAACCGGTATTGAAATTTTCATTTGGTATTGCAATCCCTACTCGCACCCTTGCGCAAATGTTGTATGTGCGAAAAATCGCTATTACAATACGATAATAATAAATGTCAGTATTTTTTATGCTTCGAGTATTTTACTTGTCCATACTTTCGAATGAAGCGACATAATTGTCTACTCCTCTTAAAAGTTTTCGTATTATGATCAGTGACGTTCCTGGACAAAATGCCGCCCCTAGGCAGCGTCAAAATGCCACCCCATCATACAATATTTTTTATTATCTTTTCATGACTTCAATATCTAAGAAATACATTATTAACAAAATATGTACCACAAAATATAATTTAAATGTCATCTCTACTTCAATAAAAAATATTGCGAGTCCACGGTTTCAGATACATTTAAAAATACACCTGACAACTTTCAGAACTCGCGAATGACTGACAAAAATATTTGGATAAATTAATTAGGTACCTAAGTATGTACCTACTTATAATTCAAATATAATTCGCAAATCTGCACGTGTCATTGCTGGTCATCAAGGAGTGATGTCCAAAGACAACGGAAGTAAACTAGACATCACGAACCCGACGAAAAAATACAGTCCTATTAAACCGTTTATGCTAATTAATAGGTACATTTTGTTTCCAACCAGTGAGCTAATTTTTTTAATGGAAAGATATTTCCGTTATTACTAAGTTTAGGTACCTATTCATATATATATATATATATTTATCGATTCTCCTCGATTTGCTGCCCTTCGAATAACTGCCGCCCCCAAGCGACGCTCAATCTGCCTACCCCCACGGGACGTCACTGATTATGATCCGTTCCTTCATTCGCCGTATTTTATAATGTGCCGCCCTTATGCAATACATTTACTTCGTGTCAGATGAATAATTAATGTTCAGAAAAGTCATATTATATAGTTTTACTCCTTTTTTAATAAAAATATATATTAATTTGTTAATAATAATATCAGGCAGCTCCTTCCAGTAATTCCTGAAATTCTTTGTACACGAAATGTGGTCATATCGAGGAATTTCACAATATGCTAGTGGCATTCCTGTTACGTTAGCAAGATTTATGAATTCTACAAGTGCCAACATTGGAAAAATCTAATAAAATACTTAATATAGAAAACACTGCGTATATTATCCAATTGGATAATATTGTAAGTTGCTATTTCCAATATTTAGGTAGGTAATGCGCTATTATTATTTCGTTGAGAATGACATAAGACGCTCAACAAACTTGGCTCTAGCGTCGAGAGAAGCTTAGCAATATACCGTTCAAAAGTTTTGCAAAAACACGATTTCTGGCAGTGGCTTTGCACTCCTTTGGCATTATTGCAAGAATCTATTTAATTATATGTTATGAATGCGATCCAAAACACTACTGATAAATCTATAATAAGCAGTTGGCAGCATGTAACCAGCGCTCGAAATAGGAAAGTTTATGAAACGGAGCGCTCGATAATTTTCCAAAAAGTGTGAGAGCTTTTTAATACAACATATATACCTATCTAATTACCTTGGAGTTTTAGACGGACAATAATATAACAGTCTGTACACATCTGATATAAATTACTAATAAATATTTGAGCAGGCAACGTTTTTCAGCGCCGCTGGCAAAAAGAGTATTTTTTACAAAATATGCTGTAAAAAATACTATTATTATTTATCGTTACTTTATCTGCAGTATACGTGTTGATAGACTTTGTATTTATGAGGAACGTTTAATAAAAAAAACGAACTCTGTTCACTGAAAGCCGAAATGAAATAGATATTAAGATCACCTAAAAATCTTTGTGACAAAAATCTGTTTGTAAAAATAGGGGCGTGTGACATATAAAATTTCGGTACAAGTCGGTTATGTGGAATACAGCGGCAAACACATTTTGAAAATACCCGATATACTGGATTACTTGTTAGTTTGGGTTAGTTTAGGTTAGTTTAGGCTAGGTTAGATTAGGTAAGATTAGGTTAGATTAGGTTAGGTTATGTTAGGTTAGGTTAGGTTTGGTTAGGTTAACCTAACAAATAATCCAGTATATCGGCTATTTTCAATTTGTCTTTCCCGCTGTATTCCACATAACCGATTTGTACCAAAATTTCTTATTAAAACTTATTAATAATATAAGCGAATGTAATTATATCCTTAAATAATGCCTAACCGCTGCACCATTTAAAAGTGTTCCATGAGATAGAGCTCGTAGAGTATGGAGGAGTAGACTCGAGGGTTTCATGAACCGGAGCTGTGCTGAGAAATGTCCATCTTTCTTTGACTTTGGTATAATTCAATAATGATATTACTGGTATTTGGAGGCCCTTTTTTAAATTTTGTGATGAATCGCTTGCGTCCTTTACGTCAAAGAAAATCGCTCTTAATAGAGGCAAACGGTATGGGGAGATGACATAATATTGTACAGTATCATTCACTTCATATATTTAGCAATATCAAACGAGAAAATTGTTATATACCGAAAGATTTCGATGATATGTTATCTAATATTAAATTGTGTCGCTAGATTTCAAAACCAGCCAAGTCCACCATTAGGTATTTTTTACTGTTTTGTGAATTGCTGAAGAACTTCTGCTTTCTAATACTTCTGCATTATCGAAATGTGGAACATATTAATTTTATATATTCTATACTCGAAATTAATAATATAAACTTTCATTCTCACATAGTCACATTAACAATGTAAAGCTGTTTTTCTCCTATTCATCCATTATAGACTTGGCTGATTTTGAAATCTAGCGACAATTTTGTCTATCACGATGACATAAAAGGGCATTTTATAGAATATTACGAGGTGTGTACCGGCAAGATCGGTGTCAAAATAATATCATTTGTTTCAGGATAACTTTAAAAATGATGTTGCTTTGAGTATAAATCTGCGAGGCCTCTTACTCTGTAAAAAACGAAAGGTATTTAAATAATGTTTTAGATTGAAAACTTCTGCGTTGAAGGCGTCGAAGGCAACAAAAACACTCATGGCAAGCAAGTGTCGCGGGGTTGCCGTCGACATTGCAAACATTTTAAGTTATTGTCATTAAGTTTGCTTTGTTCATATTAAATCCTCTCAACAGAGAGTGGTTCCAGAAAAAACACAGACAAAAGCCAACGGGGGCCTCTGTTCTTGACGAGAAAAATACAATATATTGTATTAAAAGCTAAATACATTACAAGTGTGAAGTTGAACGTTTTCGGCACGCAACTTTTGTATCAGACTTTTTTTTGATTAATATTTGAAAGAGTTATACTTTCACTGACAGGCTTATATAAAATAAAAAATAATAGTAAAATACTTGGAATATAATATAATATTTATGAATTCTTCTGAATTCTCTGAGCATTATATTAGATACAAATATATTATTTTTCTCTGTTTATTTTTCGCCAATAAATTTCTGTGGGAAGTCTTTTTATGTTTCTTACTAGATAATGTGAAGGATATTATAATGATATCGTCACCATTTCCACTCCTTCCACCCTCCAGAAGCGCTATCTAATACTTAATAATATCCGTATGTCAATCGTCCAATCAGCGGTGAAATTCATACCCAAAAGGAAAATGAGAAAAATAAAGATAATTGAGCCATGTTATTATTGTTGGTACTACAACCCTTCGCAAGCATTCGTCTCGTCTACTCCAAACGATTCAGTGCTACCGATTTTGAATTACTTTCCCCTAACTCACAAATACTCCATTCAGCCATCACTGTTTCTGCCGTCCAGATTGCCTCTTAACTTCAGTTCCTCCGGAATTCTCTGTAAAAAGCTGATCTAGAACAGTCTGGATTTTTAAATGTAACGTGATCTTTTCGCCCCCATAACAGTGAATATCAATAAAATCAAAATATTATCACTGGTGGCGCTTTTAGCAGAGGACTCTAATTTAAATGATAATAATTACAAGATAAAAATAACTTTTTATTTACAACGTTTTTAAATTTTTTGTTGAATAATATAAACTTGACTTGACTAGCTTAAATGATCAAAAAAATTGTACTCGATAGAAATACTGAATAAATATAGAATACTGAAATGTCATTTTGACATTTCATATTGATTTCCATAGTAACGCACGTATATATCAATAATTTAGTTGCTAGGACCCCAGACCCCTGGCAACCAATAATAGTGTTTTACTTTTTACGGATTTCTTCCGAAATAAATTTTCATACAAAACAGAATTAACTGAAAATAAATTCAATTCTACTTAAAGATGGCTAAAAGTATTAAAAGAATGCATTGGCATCATGTTCTGTTATATTCAAAAAGTTTCAAATGTCTAACTAGTCGGGAAGTTAGTTAAAAATCGATTGCAAGATTTGTACTGGATAAACAACCACCGGATAAACAAGAACACGACCTAATAAAAACATTGTAATAAAATGCCTCCTCGTGACTCGCTTAAATGTTAACATAATACGTTAATTAGTAAATTATATTGACCATAATATTATATTGAGACCAATACAAATTGAAACTGAAATCTATGGTAATTATACTTTGGAATGATTTTTAGTATTTTCAATCATTACGCCTTGAATACAAGCAAATATATATACAAAAGTAAGTACTCGGTGTTTTTTGTTATTTAATTGTTAATTGATAAATTAACATGGTTTTTTTGTAGTCGTTGTTAAGTAAGAAATAACTTGCTAAAAGAAATAAAATATTTGTTTAATAACCACTTTCCACGATTCTGATTCAATAAATCATAAGTAATATGATTATTGCATTATGCACCCTCTACGCTGTAGAGCCCTCCGTAGCGCTACAGCCATCTACGCCGTAGCACTTACAATTTAGGGTCCTGTCCACCGTGAAAAATTCAATTACCGATTTCGCTTCTAGTTAAGCAAGTGTTAAGCGTGATGCGGGGGTAAGGGCGTGCCCCACCCCTGTCGTCCACACGTCGCCACCGGGTTGACTAATGGTCCAAATACACCCCTCGTTTGTTTTCCATTCAACCCTAATTAATTGTTTTTCATCCGTCGCTGTAAGAATACGTGTTTCATTGTTGGATTTGCGGCGGGCAGTCGGTGCGCCTGCAGAAGGCAACTGTCACTGTATTTGAAACGCATCACAACCGTTTTAATTTTGAATCTTCTTCTTCCCGCTTTATTCAGGATGCGAATTGCTAAGCCTCCTGTTGAAAAGTTATTTTTTAAATGTAGATTACGCCTGTGTACAGGCGTAGTTCCTAAATCTCAGGAACATACCTACATATAAAAAAAATCTTGAAAACATTGTACACAGGTGCCGTGTGGGATTTGAATTCATTGGATTCGCGCAACGCCCAGCCACGATCTTTTTAGACCATGCCTCAACTGAGGTATAGCCTTAACAGATTTTTGTTTTTACGAGAATCGGATGTCAGCCACTTGCTCAATCTATTAGGTCCATACTACTCATAGACAATATGCAAAACAATATGTGTACTTGCCAGACCCAGGATTCGAACCTGGGACCCACGACGCTATAGGCCAACGCTTAAGCCGCGCGGCCATCGTGGGATACACCCTCTATCATTTACTACACAACTATTTCACTACTCTACTGTCATTGGGCCTCACGTTCTGTTGTGAGTTGTGATATTAAAAAAAACGTATATATTTTTAGTTGCAATATAAAAAACATGATGAAATTAAGGAATCACTCATCTGGTTTTCAGTCAATTTCATCACATATACGTTACAGAAAGGGATGTGAAATGATCTTCTATCCTATTTGGTGTGGTTTTCTATAATATTTAATTTACGATAGGTATTATATAATAAGGTATTATATAATCTTGTTTTGAATCTTTTTCCATGTTTATTCATATCATGGAATTAACATTTTTTTAAACCACCATACAATATTGTAAATGTGAGCTACCTACCAGTAGCGAAGGGTGGAGGTAGGCTGTTGAGATCCGCCATAAATAGTGCGCATAAAAATTTGTTAGTCATACGTATTTGTTTTTATTAAACTAAGACTACAATTTACCGATGGTGTTGGTTAGTTTTTAAAAATCAATAAAATTAAACCCTGCTTAAACCAAACCATAAAAGTTACGGTATACTTTGGGCAATACAATAAAATTGTGCACACTTTTTCATTCATACTTATTTGTTTTCGTTGGATTAAAAATACATATTACACATATTGTTGGTTCATTTTTATAAATTCACTAGCTGAAGTACCCGGCTTCGCACAGGTTCGCTTCGTGGTTGTATTTATCTTAGATATTTAAAAAATAATAAAAGGTAATTATTTTTTTAATATTAAATATCTATATTATACAATATGGCAATATGAAAATAATTCTAATAGGAGTAAAGGTCAAACAAAAGACCACTAAATTAAAATCGAATCCAAAATATGCAAACGTTATTAATGTCATTAATATGTAGTAAAAAAAATCAAAATTGCATGGAACAAACAAACAATAAACGTTGTATTGTATATAATACTAATTTAGAAACCTTCGCAGGTGTGCGCACAATAATTGACAAAAGTTTCATCGCAATCGGATGAATGTTATAGGAACGCATACGAATAGAAGAAGACGATGATTTTCTAATTCAGAAATCTTCGTGGGCATGCGCATGACAACTCACCAAAGTTTCATTGCAAATAGAAGAAGATAAAATAGAAGAAGATATAATAGAAGAAGAAGGAGATGGTTATTTCTAATTCAGAAACCTTTGCGAGTTTTGGCATAATTATTGACAAAAGTTTTATTGCAATCGGATGAATGGAATAGAAATGCATACGAATAGAAGAATATAAAATAAAAGAAGAAGATAGTTGTAGTAATTCAGAAACCTTTGCGGGTGTTACCACAACAACTGACGAAGGTTTCATCGCAATCGGATGATTAGTGTAGGAACCATACGAATAAAAGAAGATATAATGAAGAAGAAGATGGTTGTACTAATTCAGAAACCTTCGCAGGTGTTGGCACAACCACTAACGAAAGTTTCAGCGCAATCGGATGAATGATATAGGGAACATACAAATAAAAGAAGATAGAATGACGAAGAAGAAGAAGAAGATGACGGTTGCACTTATTCAGAATTTTTGCGGGTGTTACTACAACAACTGACGAAGGTTTCATTGCAATCGGATGAATGGTATAGGAACCATACGAATAAAAGAAGATATAATGAAGAAGAAGAAGAAAATGGTTGTATTAATTCAGAAATCTTTGCAGGTGTTGGCAAAACCACTAACGAAAGTTTCATCGCAATCGGATGAATGGTATAGGGACCATACAAATAAAAGAAGATAGAATGCTGAAGAAGAAGAAGAATAAGGAGATGGTTGTACTTATTCAGAAACCTTTGCGGGTGTTACCACAACAACTGACGAAGATTTCATCGCAATCGGATGAATGGTACAGGAACCATACGAATAATGTATAAAGTATAAAGAATAATGTATACAGTATAGGAACCATAAGATATAATGAAGAAGAAGAAGAAGATGGTTGTACTAATCCAGAAACCTTTGCAGGTGTTGGCAAAACCACTAACGAAAGTTTCATCGCAATCGGATGAATGGTATAGGGACCATACAAATAAAAGAAGATAGAATGATGATGAAGAAGAAGAACATGAAGACGGTTGTACTTATTCAGAAACCTTTGCGGGTGTTACCACAACAACTGACGAGGTTTCATTGCAATCGGATGAATGTTATAGGAACCATACGAATAAAAGAAGATATAATGAAGAAAAAGAAGAAGATGGTTGTACTTATTCAGAAACCTTTGCGGGTATTACCACAACAACTGACGAAGGTTTCATCGCAATCGGTATGAATGTTATAGGAACCATACGAATAATATATAACGTATAAAGAATAATGTATAAAGTATAGGAACCATAAGATATAATGAAGAAGTAGAAGAAGATGTTTGTACTAATTCAGAAACCTTTGCAGGTGTTGGCACAACCACTAACGAAAGTTTCATCGCAATCGGATGAATGGTATAGG
This sequence comes from Rhyacophila brunnea, assembly GCF_057557595.1. NCBI lineage: Eukaryota > Metazoa > Arthropoda > Insecta > Trichoptera > Rhyacophilidae > Rhyacophila > Rhyacophila brunnea. The sequence goes on from NW_028233361.1 coordinate 3,205,739, forward strand.
GACCATACAAATAAAAGAAGATAGAATAATGATGAAGAAGAAGAAGATAGTTGTACTTATTCAGAAACCTTTGCGGGTGTTACCACAACAACTGACGAAGGTTTCATCGCATTCGGATGAATGGTACAGGAACCATACGAATAAAAGAAGATATAATGAAGAAGAAGTAGAAGAAGATGGTTTTTCTAATTTAGAAACCTTTGCGGGTGTGTGTACAATAACTGACTAAAGTTTCGTCGCAATCGGATGAATGGTATAGGAACCATACGAATAAAAGAAAATAGAATGATGAAGAAGAAGAAGATGATGATTTTTTTAATTTATAAACCTTTGCGGGTGTGCATACAACCACTTACCACAATTTCATCGCAATCTGATGAATGGTATAGGAACGCATACGGGACAGACAGAAAGACAGACAGACAAACAGGCATACAGACAGACAGACATTCATTTTTATATATAAGATATAGCCTATACTCTTCACGAAAGTGCAAGCAATAAGTTAACAAAGTTTTATCGCAATCGGATGAACAGTATGGCAGTGCATACAATACGAACAAACAAACAAACAAACATATATTAATTTTTATATATTAGATAAACCCATGCCTAAACCAAACTATAACAAATAAAAAATATTATTCTATCTATAAAATATCCAAAATTATGTATGATTTAATCGCATAATTGTAGATATTTTATAGATTGACAAGTATTTTTTGATTATTATCTATCTTATGTGGCTTGATTTTCTCAGGGTTTAATAATCGAAATTAAAAAACTAACCAACACTGTTTAAATTCGTATCCGGAAATTTGTACGTAAACAGTTCAACGTAGAACACTTATTCGTGCGCCGCAGTACGTGAAACATGAGTTCGTATAACATTTTATCAAATGACGAGTTCTTCGTTGAACATTTCACCGTGGAATACATTTTACCGTGGAATACGTATTCTACAACATGTGGCGCTAGTTTGCTGTTCCAATTAGATTCAATACGAATTTTATGAGATGTCTTTATTGGTTTTAAATAATTTAATGTTGAAACTACATAAATAATATACCTACCTATACGATGTGATTGTATTCATAATCTACTTACCTACCTATTTTCTAATGTGTGTTCCTTGTATTACGATGGTTTTATTACGTATTTTTAAGTGTTTTATTTAGACATTAGTATTGTCAGTTTCCGAAATAGATATATTTTTTAAATATGATTAATAAATAATATTATATTTATAATTTCCTTGTGTAATATATTAGTATTAGTATATTAGTGAGTAATATTGCACTTTAAAGGTATAAATTATCAACAGCTATTTATTGGTGGTAATTGGTAAAATATTATATTAGGAGATTATCTTTATTATTAGAATATTATGGTTTCAAATGTTTTATTCAGAATCCTATAATCTTACCAAAACATTTGAATAAAAAAATTATGTGTAAAATGTTCTCTTATTGTATTAATATGTATATTTATATTTGTATATAAAAACAGATTAAATGTTTCTATACACATAAATTTTGCGTGTGCACAATGGGCATGTCGATTTGAAACCTTTTTTAAGAAGGCATTATTGAAAATACAAAGATGGCAATACCTACCTACTTTAATTTAAAAAATAAATGTATATAGGTACATATGTATGTAGATAAATGCTGTTACTTGATTCATTTAGGATATTATTGATTTTTATAGATAAGTACGTAGTACCTACTTTAATTTTAAATATTTGTGCCCGAGTTGGCGGAGCGCTCGTTTATGAAGAGTGGGTTCGATCCCTCGGATGTACCAAAATACACGTTGTTTTTTAAAATGTGTCTAATGTGGCTTATTGCGTTTTATTTTAATTAACTACCAAATATGTTAAAATTTTATTATAGTATTATAAAAAATGTGTGTTCTTATTATTTTTCTTGATTATTATTTAAAATAATATTATGGACAATGTTGGTTTGAAACTTTTTGTAAATGGATATTATTGAAAATACGAACTTAAAAATAAATATACCTACTTATATAGATGACTGCATTTATTGAATTCATTTTGGATATGATTGATCTTTGTAACTTTATAGATAGGTACTACTACATAGGTACTTTAACTTTAGCATATCCTGATAATACAGGTATGGTATCCGACTTGGCAGAGCGGTTCCATATAAAAGAGTGGGTTCAATCCCGTGACTGGATAAAAAACATATGTTGTTTTTTTTAATGTTGTGTTAATCCAACGTGAGACCAACACTTATTGTAACAATTATTACAATAAGATGTTTGTAATTGTTGCAATAAATGCTATACTATTTAAGAGCAGCAAGATAGGTGCTGTTAAAATATAGCAAACAAACCCTACCCTAAGTTTGATAATCATCATCATCAGCCTGAATCTATCCAATGCTGGATGAAAGCCTCTTCAAGCTGCTTCCACTTCTCTTGGTCCTGTGCGTTGCTTTGCCACGTACTTCCGCAGAACTTGATCATTTTCATCGATCGACGTTTTGTACTTCTTGGATACCACTGGACATGGCTCCCACAAAGGGAGGGCTGACAGGGCTCTAGCCTGGGGCCCGGGCTCAGGAAGGACTCGGCGTGGCGAATCGACCAGATAAGTGATTTAAACACATCACAAAATTCTCTCAAATAGTAAAAAAAAGACAAATAGATGAATTCAAATATACAAAAACACTAAAAAAAACACACATTAATTTTACTGCGTACACCATTTGGAAAAGAGCATCAAACTGTCTTTATCTTTAGCGATAGGTAAGGGGCCCGTGAAATATCTGTAGGTACATTTATTTATAAACCCTAACTCCGGATATTAGGTATGTTACAGTGGCCAAATATTTTTTGTGCACACAATAATAAGAAGCACGTGAAAGTTAAAGGACATACCTACACAATAACCGACCCTAATTTCTATACACAATCATTACCATCTGATACGTCTTTTGTCATTTTATGAAATGCAGTCTCAGAAGGTTCCACCAAAATACAACGGATTTGTAATTGATTTATTTCAAACACTACATGAGTTATTGATTTTTTCAATGAAAACACATACGCATGACAGACAAAGTTTAGTGTGCACTATTTATGGTTGATCTTAACAACCTACCTCCCCTACTCCACTGCTACATACTGTCATAAAAATGTTAATAATAAATAAATATACTTACTGAGAGTAAAAATGGACATGTTTTTTTTCAAAATTAATACGGTTTTCGTTTACAGATAAATACACCCTTGATGTTCCAGGACATCATGTTTCACAAGGTACCCTTTGTACCATGCAGTAAGTGGCCCTAATCGGATGTTTTTATTTTTATAGATACGAAAGCTAATAATTCAAATATATATCCGGTTCCATCCAAGGATGGCCGCATTAGTGATGTTCATACATACGTGGAATTTTCGGGGGGTCATATGCCATATTATTTTATACAATATTTTGCATCTCGAAATCTTTTCGTTTCATTTTAAACCGCTAGATTTCGTTACAGTAAATAATAGTGAATTGACTCGTTCACCAGTTTTCTTCTTGTCCCCTCTACAAAATTTGACTTCCCTAATCATTATTGTGACCTCCTTTACTTTATTCAATTTCATACGAATTTGTATTTCTTGGCTCCCTTGATAGTGCCCTCACTAGAGTTAATAATATTAGATATTTGGCATCACTGTTCCACTTGCAATAATAGTTGGTTGCGCCAAATATGGTGGCCATCATTCCTTATTCCCCCACCATACATCCTTATTTACTATTGTGACAAGACCAGACGACAAGCAATTACGGGTCATAAGACGACCGTGATTGCGAATAACATTCCGTTAGCTCAAGACAACTGGTGCGTGTAGTTTGTAACCACAGTTTTTTGATTAATTCAATTTTACAGACTGATTCAGAAATTGTTCGTGGGCTAAGGCCGGGTCAGCTTGATATAGTGTGAACGTCGTCCAAGCGATACTTATGAATACCTGGCAAGCCGTGATACCGGCTGTCATCATTCATACAACCTATCATCATCATTCAACAATCTCATATATCATCCTTCAGCAGTGTTCTGTCAAGTGCAGCGCACTGGGTAACCCAACAAACAATACCGCGCGAGTGATAGTGCAACCAGACCACGGAGCCATCATCAATATCATAAAAGGTTAGTGTCTGGAATCCTGTTAAACCCCACCCCCTAGATCAGGAATCCACCATCATTACCTTCAAATTACAGTCCACTGCTAAAAGCGCAACCAATAATTTAATTACATAGTTACTATGTTTCCGCGAATTTAGATGTAGGTAGTTAGTTGGTAACGAAAAAGTCGCCAATATGCAAGATGTAGAATGTAAGGACGTCACGTGATTAGGAAGATACAACCACGGGCTGTCTGCATTGTTAAATAATCTCTCTATTGTCTCTTGCACTCACGTTAGCCTGGTGCGTAGAGCCGCCGTCTTTGTACATATATAGTCAAAAAATGCACCTATGATAATTTTCAATGTATAGTTTATTCAGAGTACGGACTCAGTGGGTTCTGTGATGACTAACAACTATTAACTCTGTGGAGGCCCATATGCTCTGCATATGACCGAATATGGTATTTTATTTTTTTACTATTAACTCGCTACTTGGGTAGACCATGTCTTAAAAATTGGAGATATTTACTTACCTAAGAGGGTCAACAATAGATAGAAATAAATCCAACGCTCGAAATGGAAAATTTTACGGACCGGAGTGCTCGATAATTTTACGAAAATATCAACTAAATTATACCATACTACATCAATTGTAAATGTGATTTATAAAAATAAGTGTGTTATTTTTTTTTTATTATATGAAATATCTAGCTCAGATGATCAAATTAATATTTCCACGAGACGGAGCGATAATTTTGAGGATTTTATGAACCGGAACGGCGCTCCGGTGCGTTCCGATCCATTTCGAGCCCTGAATAAATCGTTGTAAGCAGATATAAATGAAAGAAAATGGATCATGTATAAAACAGATCATTCTTTGAATGAAAACATTTAGGAAAAGTGTTTCCACAGTTTTTACCGATGTTAGCACTGTTAGCAGTATATCAAAAATCAATCAATCCCTGCCGTAAATTTTTCAACGAATTTATCATGACCTCAAAAAGACCGTCGTTGTATATCTAAATAGGTCGAAAACTCAGGTGCTTTTATGTCGGAGTTTTCTTTTCCTTTACTAAAAGACTACCAATTAAAGTTGACCTTTTTATTTATAATGATTCGTTTAGCTTCCGTATTTATTGAGAAAATAGTTTCGAAGAAGTTTCATGGGAGTACTACTTAAAACGACCTACATAGTCATCTAGGTAAGGATTTTGTTGTATGAAAAGACTTCTCATTATCAATACACGATTCCTTTACAACCTGACCTGCACAGGTAAACATTATTTCATTATTGATGTAGAGAGAGTAGATTATTAAAAACGTTATATAAAAAACTATAGTAAATTGGTCACGTGGAGTAATTCGTACGTAAGTGTTTGAAGTTTTAGATTGTCATAATGTCCATTTTTCCACGTGATAATCAATTAAAGCCTTTTGACTCTTCAGAATTTGAAATAAAATTAGTAGAAATGGGGTAATTTTAAGATTCAATTTCATATACCTAGTACCTATTTTAACTTCATCCCTTTAGAAGAAACATTTAGAAAATGGTCTTCTTTGACCATGTCCGATCTAATAAGATCATATGGGCCTCCACAGCGTAAAGGTTTCTATTAACAGATTTAGTTTTTACGAAAAATGGATGTCAGCCACTTGCTCAACCTATTAGATCCATACTCTGACTCATACATAAATTGAAAAACAATATTTAATAAACCATTTCTTATATTCAATGAATAATTCACAAGATTTTGAGAATGTAACATTCCATACATTGAACATACATAACTTGACAACACCTCAGATATAAACCCACTAGAAAAAATCGTATTTGAAAAAAAAATACGAAACTCGACGTGATTTGAACCCGTATATTGATGTTGCGCCACTCTGTGCATTAACCAATTATGCTACGAGCCTCCTATCTTTACATATATACATGAAATGCTTATCAAATTGCGTTATATTGACTATCGGTTTTTGTGTATTAAATCAAGGACTATTAATTACCAATCGTTATACGGGTTCAAATCCCATTGAGTTTCGTATTTTTTTCATATATGATTTTTACTAGTGGGTATATATCTGAGGTGTTTTCAGGTTATGTATGTTCGAAAAACAATATGTGAACTTGCCAGGCCCAGGATTCGAACCTAGGACCCACGACGCTAAAGGCCGACGCTTCCACTGCGCGGCCATTGTGGGTGTTAAAAAATGGTACGGTGGTATTATTTTTCATTGATTCAGGTAGGTACATACATAAGAATTTAATGAAAAGCATTTGGTAAATTTTATGAATTCTACACGATGCTGGCATAATATTATTTAAATTTGATTAAACTCATTTAAATCTAGAATTATTTTATTATTTAAAGTGAAATAAAAATAAATAATATTATTATGTCTGTCGTGAATTTCTATGGAAATCAAATTGGAGGGGATGAAGACACATTAATTTTGAAACTTAATTTGAAATGGTTTGACTGCATTAGTTCAGACACCAACCACCACAATGGTTCTTCAAAATTGATCTACAGATCAGGATAGGCAGGTATGGAGAGATCTCCAGGATTGTAGAATCAATGATGATGATTATGTCTGCAATGTTCAAAAGAAAAACTAAATACGTTTATTATATAACATAACAAAGATAATATTGTAATAACCGAGTTCACGTTAACTTATTGAACAATATTATTATAATGTAATAATAGGAATTCTCACTATCAAATATAATACCTACGAAGTTGATTCCTCGGGGAGAGAAAGTGAGAATACGAAATCTCTATGTGAAGTAGTTACTACTTCACATAATGTTGAATCAAAGTAATAATATTATGTTACTGATAAATGTATTGGTAAATTACTCATAAGTTTGATAATATTCGAACATTAGTTTGGAGATCTATACGCTATTAAATGATATTATGATTACATAAGTAAAATCTAAAAGAAAGATCCTAAAACTATGAGTGGGATCATTCGAAAAGATCTCAAAAGAAACCACGTATCTGGAAACTTGTACGTATGCAGTTCGCCGTATCACACTTCACTGTGAAATATTGTATCGGAAATATATGGCCCTATATTAAAGATCGTCCAAGCTCTTTAGGTCGTATTGTACTGACATAACATTCATGTCTAAATAAAACACGGTTCTTGTCGCTTTACACTCTTTACAGGAAGCCAGCAGCAAACAAATTTTAAAAATAGCCGATATACTGGATTATTTGTTAGGTTATATTAGGTTATATTAGGTTAGGTTAAGTTAGGTTTTTTTAAATTATTAATAACCATGTTATTGCTTTTTCGTACAAAGCAGTTGTTGGTAATTTTGAACAATCACAAACACCCAGGCTTTGAGAAAAACACATAAATATTGTGTCCTCACCGGAAATCGAACCCAGAACTCTTGGGTGGAAGGCCAGCGCCTTACGCACTGCACCACGAAAGCTGCCTAGGTTAGGTTAGGTTTTCATTCTTGAAATCATGAATTTTGCCAAAATCAGCTATGAAAATTGAATTAATGTTCATATTGAATCTAATAAAAAACTGTGCCACGGTGAAATGTTTTACGTACAATTTACATGTAACCAAGAAACCAGTAGATATGACGGCTAATAGGAGTCGGTACGCGATGTTCGGCGGATATACGCGAGACTGAAAACCTAGAAACCGAGGAAGCAAGTAAAACTAAAGGTTCGTCCAGTAGTTGATCGACCCCGGCTGATTTCTATACGGTACAACAAACTACGAAGAGACATCCAGGCTTGAGAAAATCATATACCTACATTGTGACCTTACGCGAAATCGAATCTGTTACCCCCTAATGTGGCCGCAAAATGATTATAATTATTATAGATAGTAACTTGTTCTTGCTATTTCTCTGATTTGCATCCTATGAAGGCAGGGATTTGATATCTACACGAATGTCATAAAATGAATCATATACCTAGCCAATCTGTACCAGTTTCCAAGATATCCTATTTTTCTCCATTTAATCAATTACAATATTTCTAGGTTTCCCTCTAGATCAGTGGTTCTCACGTGAAATTTAACTGTGGCCAATTCTGTTAAGGGCGGACGTACTCAGCGTGGGTCAAAATGGAGCTTTTTTTCTATTTTCAAAGCATGATCCTGGACATACCTTAAACGTTGTAGATAATCTATTTGTATAATTTTGAAGCCTTATTATCCTTTATATTTATTTTAAACATTTGATGACTGCATAAAGTATTTTTATTACATAAAATAGTATTCTTTTAAACCTCTCGCTCTAATGTTTTAGAATATAGTCATATTTCGGTACATAACTGTGCAGTGGTGTTAAAATTTTTTACATTTATTAATTTTTAAACGCATTTATAAAACCATTATTATAATTTATGACGAGATAATTTTAGTAAAATATTTACGATAAAAAATTATATTGATAATCTCTGTGATCCCAAATTTGATAAGAATTAGGCATTTTATTATTCCATTTACGCCATTTCTTTTGGCATTCTCCAGTGGTGAAGCTACGACATACGGCCGTATGTTGTATACGGCTCTTCCTTTGCTTCGCCTTCCCTGGAGGCCACCCAAAGCCACCAATCTCTCCAGGTCGTCTGGTCCGCGCCAGACAATATGTCCAAAAACTGCAGAATGCGTCTTAGACATACTGTCGAGAGCCGTTCCTTTATCTGCAGTCTCTGGATGATTGACTGGTTCGTCCCGTGTTCCGTCCAAGAAATACGAAGCATTCGGCGCCAACACCACAGCTATATGTACAATGACCTCTAAAACATTGCATTCATCGCAGAGCTGCGAATCGCTTCTTCCCATGAAGACATGGTGTGTAAATTCCCACCTCCGCTCCCGTTATGTATATGCAGGCACGTCATACGCGGCCGGCTAACATAACCCTTACGTGTGCCAGATCGAAGAATTTAAGCCCTAATTTTGTCCCGAGCAGAGCCGCACGGGACTGGTGATGCAACCTTGCACCGAAGTGCGAATGCATGATGTTAATTTATATGGCAACTATCAGTGACTTTAATTTGAAGAGTCGCAAGGGGAGTCGAGAGTGTCCCGCCCCCCGTACGCTCTGGCGAATTTAGTAAAGGCCGTAAAATTGGCCTCGGTTGCTACCATGTCCGCGTGTCCTATTGGGCCCGAATGGGGTCAAACCCGGGCAAAGAACTCCGCTCGTTCGGGGCCCATAAGTGGACAGTCCCACAGGACGTGCTCTGCGTCCTGCTGGTCGTGTCCACATGAGCAACCCGACCCATGTCCTGCCAAGCCAAACCCCTGTAGTTTGGCCGCAAAGTTTTCATGGCCAGTCATGAATTGACTAGTCCAGTGGGTCGGCACCAGTCTCCTCGTCATGTGTCTCACCGAGACATCTGGAAAGTATAGAAAAGTCTGGCGGCCCTTAGAGGAGGCCACCCATCTTGCCTGCCATGCCGCATATGCGGTCTTGTAGACCAGCTCAGATACAGTCTTTCTGTAGCTCACGCCCTCCACTCTCGATGGCGGTGTCAGAGGGACACCGGCGAGAGTTGTGTTGATCCTCCTCATAAGGAGAGTGATCGATCCTCTAATTTGAACGTGCAAGTCGAGGGGAAAGACCCCCGCAAGGACCGCCAGGGCATCCGAAGATGTGGTCCTATAGGCCTTAGTAAGGCCAATCAGAGCAGCCCTTTGTCCGCCAAGCAGAGCCCTCTTCACAATTGTCAGCGAGGCTTTGGTGTGCCACACGCTGGGGCATAGCCAGCGATGCCCATGAATATAGCCTCGTAGGCGATTCTCAGGGCCCGAGGGTTTAGGCCCCAATTGTTGCCCGCCAGGCGAACAACCTTGCTGATAGGCTGAGTTGGCCTTAGCCACAATTACTTTAGCATGCTTCAAAAAGATCTGCTTCTCGTCCAGAACGACCCCCAAGTAGGTCACCTCTCGAGAAAACCTTATAGCAGAGTCGCCGAAGCGCACTGCGGGTGATCGCTTATTTATGTTTATCCTTGAGCTGCCCTTGAGGAGGATAGCTTCCGTTTTGCCAGGTGCAAATGCAAGCTTATTAAGCTAACCCCAGTTAAGGATTCTCAATAATGCGTCCTTAGCTACGCGCTTGAGTGTCGGACGGCTCGACGAGCCAACTAGTAAAAGAAGGTCATCAGCGTACGCGACGAGCGCGCAGCCCGGTGGCAGAGGTAACGTCAAAACATCGTCAAAAAGTATATTCCATAGCAAGGGGCCAAGCACGGAACCCTGCGGACACCCCATGGTGGTCTCCCTGTAAATCAATTCAGTGCTAGAGTCGTATTTAACTTCCCTTTTATTAAAATAGCTTTGCACTAAAGCAAAGAGGTCCCCCGGGATCTGTCGAAGCCGAAGCTTAGATAGAATTAATGGCCACCATGCGGTGTCGAAGGCACCGGCTATGTCCAAAAAGAAGCCTGCCACAATGACTCCTTCTGAGTCCTCAACAAATTTCTGTGCAAATCTGATGGCGTCCTCAGTAGACTTGCCGGGTCTGAAGCCAAATTGCCTCTCCGAGATAGGGTAGATTCTCTCAAGGTAGTCTTCCAGCCTTCTGCTGATTAACCGCTCCAATATCTTACCCAGCACTGGCAGAAGAGTGATTCGACGGTACGCTTTTGGGTCATGCGGTGGTCGTGTGCTCATCTTAGGTATAATCCTAAGGAGACCCTTCTTCCAACAGTCTGGGAAGATGCCCCTGCTCATGCAGTCAGCATACAGCCTGACTATCTCATGAGGTGCTCGAAGCCACGCCCTTCTGGCAATCACATTGCTGATCCCATCAGGTCCGGGGGCTTTTCCCGCCCTGAGGCCATCAAAAATTAATCCCACCTCCGACTGGGTAAGCTCAGGAGAATGGTGAGTCTCCAACGGCAAGATTGCAGATAGTCTTATTTGACAGGTTCTGTCATCTTCATGTGCCGTAGGTATGTCCTGTGGAATTAGAGCTTCCAGCAGTATGGATGCAGACTCTGCGCTGTCCATCGCAAAGGTGACATCGGGGCGCCGCATAGCCGCTATGACTTTACCAGGCCTTGAACCCAGCTTTATCACGCGGAAAGGCGGTCCCCACGGATCATTGCCCCCCATTTCAGAGACAAAATCCCGCCAGTGCTTTTTCTTGGCTTTATTTAACCCTTTTTTGAATTTTGCCCTTGCGGATTTATAAGCAATCTCCGTAGGTTTGTCATTTCTGGGTAAGTCGTTCTAAAATCTTCTAGCTCTTTGCAATTTTCTTTGGGCAAGTCTCATGGTCCTTCTGAAAGACGTCAATTTTGGTATCCACCATGGCGCAAGGTTGGGTGGCCTCAGAGAGGTTCTACCCAGCGTGGACTCCGCAGTTTGGGTAATGAACGCAGTCAAGTCATTGGCTCTTTGGTGGCGATCGTCAGCCGACATGGCAGAGGCCAGTCCACCAATTTTGACGTCAAAAGTATCCCAATTGACACCGCTCGTCCGAAAACGCCTGGGAAGTAGTACGCCCTCGGTTTGGCTCAATGGGGCCGCATCTCCCGCAACTCTGAACAAAAATGTGATCAGACGGTGATCGCTAGCCACCGCGTCCGTGTGGACCTGCCAGTCTACGGCGCGTCTGGCAACGATACTGGATGTCAGAGTGACATCAATATGTGACTCACCATTTCTGGTGGAGAAAGTGGCCGGCCCGTTAGGGCCATTTAGCACCGTCAAATCAAAGGCGGCCAAGAGCTCCTCGAGTGGCCCAGGTTTGTCCTTATTACGTCTGGGCCCAGAGGGGGCCCAGAGCAAAGACTGGACGTTAACGTCCGCCCCAACAATTATCTGCTTGCCTCTGCAAGCATATAAGATTTTCTCCAGTTGTTTTGTGCAATACAGGGTAGAAGAACTGTACTGAAAATACGCAGATATAACTACAATGGAGAGCCCTCTGTTATTAGCAATCTCCGCCACCGCGAAGAGCTCATTGGATAGATGCGAGAGATGCAACACAGTCAGTGCGGTGTCAATTACAAATATACAAGCTAGAGATTTCGGGGTAGCTTGTATGATACGGCCACCGCTTAGGCCCCGATTGGGACCAAAGGCGTATGGCTCTTGTATCATAATTATATCCGTATTCTGATCCCGAGCAACCTCAAGCAGCTCGGCAGATGTGGCTCGACCTCTGCCCACGTTGATCTGAGCAAAGGAGATCATTGCGGACAGTAATCAGTGCGGCTTCTTTCCTCCTCAATAGCGTGTAGGCGCGCGGGACAGTCGGGATCGGTGGCCAAGTGGCCGTTCGGTTTCTTGTAGCGCGTGCACGCAGGGTACTTGCCCGGTTCGTCAGCGGTGGGGCAGTCTGCTCTGTCATGCTTTTCTCTAGTGCAGTGGCCGCACGTTGTAACCTTAGCGTTGCAAGCCTTCGCCATGTGTCCGTATAAGTGGCACTTTCCACACTTGACAACTCCGCAAAAGTCACGCACAGGGAACGAATTCCACCCCATGAAAAGTCTGCCATCATTAAGCAGCGCCTCTCGAGCCTTTCCCGGGATCGACATTATCATATGACAACGTTCGGTCTTCGGTCCCGCCTTGTGGCTCAGTTTGGTTCCAGCGTAACCCTCAGATACAAGGCCAGACGCCTCCTGGATATTGTTTATGATTGCCTCCTTGAGCTGCTCTTCTGTTGTCTCAATGGGTACATTAAAAATTATGACGCGGGGAAGCTTTCTCCCCGTGACTTGGGCCTTTAAGCCGGCCTCAGTCAGCCCAGGGGCAGCCATGAGCCGCTTAGCCTCGTCGTCACTTTTGGGATGCACGATGATCCCGCCTCCCCGGATCTTCCGTACCCCGGTGATGTGCACTCCCAATGTTTCAGGCACAATAGTTTTCATGACCGCTTCCTTTGTGGCAGTCGATTCTTGGCCCTCCTTAGTCGGATAAAACATTACCCCCGGCCTGGCGACAGTTTTCGGAGGAACTGGTGGCCATTCGGAGACTCTAGTTGGTTGAGCCTCTCTACGAGTTACGTCACTCCAAAGAGCCCTGGGAGGAGCATTAGAAGGAGCCTGGATGATGGCTCTCGTTAAGGAGGCACGATCCTTCACAATTGTCTTGTGCGCCTCCAGCTCTATCGCCATGGCCCACGTTTCAGTGATTGCCATCTCAAGCTCCTCGGCTACTGCGTTCACGGTTGCTCTGGCAATACGACTGTCCTTCTCGAGGGTGGCAAACGCCCTCTTGATGGCAATCGTCGCCCTGGACGCACTCTCCTGAGACTCAGAGAGAATACTCAAAGCCACGGGACTGATCTCCTCGCAAGATGCTGAGGCTGAACCAGCCCTTGACTTAACGCCCTTGCCCTTTGAAGTGGAAGCGCTCTGCTTGTCTTTCTCTTTTTCTTTCTCAGGCCTTTTATCCTTGACCTTGGGGGCCTGCTTTGGGTCACCAATACCCTCAGCCACGTCCGACTTCCGCTTCCTAGTGGACATTCCTTCCACTTGCATGGGGTCCCCTTTGTGGTTGACCATGGCGCTAGGTAACACTCGTCACACGTCACTCACTCAAACACAATTTATCGCACAATAAATATTATTGTTACAATAATTAGGTAACTAATATTAAATGAATTAAAAGTCACAATTCCCGGGAAAGTCCAAGGGGAAAACACACAAAAGCTTCACAAATCGTATTCCAAGGGCAGGCGAAGGTATTAGTAAAGAAACGGGATCAAAAACTTGTGAATAGCAGGGTCAAAATTGAAGATAACGAAAGCGAAATAATAGCGATGCAAAAACACGTCTGCACGGCTCGACAGTTCAGTCGCAACTTCCCATGAGGACATCAAATATTTTACCCATTGTGTGCCCTGTTCTTAGCCTCATTAGCTTAAGCTCGTTCCTCTTCAAAGGAGACTCTACAAATCAAAGCACCAACCGTGGGGGTGGTAGAATAGACTTACTCCATTTCCTCTTTTCTAGTGATGCCGTTGGTGAAAATCTATCCACATGCTTTGGCTCATTTTCTTTATGGCCTCATTCCAGTTCAGGTTGTAAATAATATTAAACAGTGTGAGCTTTACTATGTGAGCGAAATACATACAAATTTAAATATCCATTCAACGGGTAGGTTTTGAAATAGTTTCGTAGTTTGTACTTTGCTCGGTTCGAGGCTCGGCTCTGTCGAAATTACGGGTTAGGTAGTACAATGAATCTAGACTAGGTGTTGCTTTCCAATTTGCAATGATGACTTCTTGTACTAGTGTAATTTGGTACGCGTGTCAATGGTTGAATTGCATTGTTTTGAATTATCGCGTGTAACCCATTCAATGCTGTTTAACATCCAGTGGTGTACGTACATAAAGTAATGAGTTTATTAAATAATACAAAAAATAATTGAACGGCGATCGGTAAATCAATCGACTGCGTGCATATTATTACCACGTTTTTATAAGCTCGTATTCTTATTTGTCCGGTACAGATTTTTTCTTGTGCAGTACAAATTTTTTAACTAACTTCCCGCCTAGCTAGACATTTGAAATTTTTATAATAAATCAGAACACGACGACAATGCATTCTTTTAATACTTTTGGCCATCGTTAAGTAGAATTGAATTCATTTTCATTTAATTCTGTTTTGTATCTTTCGGAAAAAAATCGTTAAAAGTAAAACACTATTAATGGTTGCTAAGGGGGTCCTAGCATCTAAATTATTAAAATATACATGCGTTACTATGGAAATCAATATGAAAAGTCAAAATGGCATATCTGTATTCTATAATATTTATTCAGTATTTCTATCAAGTACAATAAAAAGTTTTTATTAATACATAGAATTGTCAAGATTATTATTATGATACAACAGAAAATTTAAAAAAGTTGTATATAAAAAGTTCTTTTTATCTTGTAATTATTTTTGCTATTATGACATTTTATATATTGTAATACTATGGACAAACAATCATTTCAAATAATAATTGATACATTTCCAAAACAGTACTTGCATTTTCACCACTTTTTTTGCCATAAATAAAACTTAACAATATGTACGTGTTAAATTGCCTGCATTAATTTTTTTGGTGTAAAGCCAATTAAATGATTTTTTCACCATGTCTGATCCTAAGAATATCATATTATGGGCCTCCACAGAATGGAGGTTTGTATTAACAGATTTTTGTTCTTTTTTTACGAGAAATCGATGTTAGCCACTTGCTCAACATACTATGTCCATACTCTGACTCTAAACACACATTGAAAAATAGTTTATGTTTTGCCAGACTCATAATTCAAACCTGGGACGCACGACATTACAAACCGACGGATTAGCCACTCGGCTATCGCAAATGTGATATGACATTGCATTTCCATAGTTTATTCAAGCTCTCTTTGCGATGCTTATTCTTCCATTACTCTCCTTTTTTCAAACTCTGGTGTTCGTATCCAAGAGTCAAGATAAACGATATCGTTGACTATTTATATATTTTTTTTTTTTTTGGACATTACAAATTGTAAATTTAAGACGTTCACAACATGACATAAAACATTATTATAAAGAAGAAAGAAAAAAAGTAATAAAAAGGATAATAATGAAAATATAGATATACAAAAGCAGTGAAAATACAATTATACATACATATAAGTTCAAATAAGTACACCGAGTTTGCTAAGGATACCCTATTTTATGAATTTTTAAAATAGCGTCCACCCTCACGCAAACCCGAAACAGTTTGATTGAACATAGTTATCACCGTCTCAATATTGGCATTATCAGTAGCAAGTTGAGTACCTGCATACAATTATTTCATTAAAAATAATATTGAAGTCAATTTGAGATAATATGCACAATGGATACCCCACGTCACTGATACGTTAAATGTTGAATACTGTAGAATTTTCTATCAATTTAAATACTTAAATATAGCATTATAGTGATAGATAGTAGGTACTAGCTTAGCATGATAAACAATGAACATTTCAAAATTGCCGTAGAATTGTATTCTTCCTTATGCATGAGCTTTTAATTGAAAAGCTTTCCAGCTAATAAACAAGCATGAGAAATTTTATTTCAGAAGCTTTAAGTGACTATTAAATCTCAAGTTTGCATGCTATTCGAGAATATGTGAATGCAGCCAATTTATTATCGTATCCGAAGCACTATTCCAAAGATAATTAAATAAACCACCTGATTAAATAGGTACGTACCCACAGTAAAACATTTGTAAATACGATGTAAGACGTAGATACGTCGCGTTAAAAGCATGTCTATATTAATATAAATATAATATATATCAAAATGAAAACTTTTCCACATAATTTATGACACTCCATGTATAAAAAATCGGTATGTGTACTTATATACGCGCGTTAGAAGTTATACTTCTTTGGCGTAACAAAATAAAATATTTGCACACCGCGTTAGTCAAAATTCACATCAACCAAAAAATTCAAACATTGAAGTTAAAGTCCCTCCACCAAACCCGCCCCGTACCACCCTCGGTCTTAATCGAGAGTATCACGGGACCCATCAATTGGTGATGTGAAGCATCTAAGAATTGGCCTGGGAGTGTCCTGGGAGAAGATGCCCAAGACTTAGATTGCTACGCTCAAAGTGAGCTGTGACTGAGTTTACTGAGTTTACTCTAATGCAAAGTGCCAGGGAGAGAAAAGCACATGGAAATTACTAAAAAGAAAATGAACCTACTTGTTTATTAAATTAAAGAACGAAGCTAATCATACAGGCAGCAAAATTTATGTGAAGAGATCTTCACGCCCGTAGTAAGACGCCGCAAATTTTTTGAAAGCAAGATAATTGGCCTTAGTAGCAACCAGGTCGGACGGGCCGATGGGTCCAACAGCTGGTTGGACCGACCTGAGCATTTCCTCCCGTTCGGAGCACATACTCAGACACTCCCATAGGATGTGGTTGGCATCCTGTATTTCCCCTCCGCATGGACATGTCGGACGGCTTACAAGTCCAAGCTCGAAGAGCTTGCCAGCGAAACCACCATGACCAGTCACAAATTGACTGGTGTAATGGTCTGGAGTCAGATATTTGGTTATCTCCATTCGCCACTGTATGTTTGGAAAAAACGTATATGTGTGCCGGCCCTTGGTCGATTCGTCCCACTTTCGCTGCCAGGTCTTAATGGCCGCGTTGAGCGACATGAGTCTAATTCTGCGCCTCAATAATGCTACTCCTTCGCCAAATTCAAACAGTTAGAAAATAGTTTTCACTTAAACTAAATATGTAATACCAATCAAAAGTAACGTAACTATCACACTTAAAAATATTAAGCTAAGCTAATCACATATAAAAAGGAGTAGATACAATTCACAACGCGAAAGAATATTTTTCACCTAGCTATTGTCACTATGGTCGGCTAAGATCACATCATTGCGCGAGACATCATGTTTCAGATCTGTCAAATAATAAAGTATGATATAAGATAGAATTGACGTTTTAATAGCCCCATATCAATAAAAACTAGAATAAAGGAGGGCCGCTTATTGGAGTGCCGCTGGTTTATTTCTAGATACTTTAACTTATATCACTAAATAAATTATTTAATTATTTCTCGTTGTTTTTATTTTATTTTGGCCAACAATAATACATTCGTTTCCTAGGCAACGGAACAATTCTTCGTACATATAATAATAAATTCGCTGCCTAGGCAACGGAATAAACTATAATATTATACTGTATAATCGTCACGATTGCATTATCATACTGTGGCGAAAAGGCAGTGTGTTCGGCTGATAACCGAACAATCGTGGTTCGAATCCAATCGAGTGCGATTTTTTTCGTGTGAAAAAATAAATTATGTGTTACATGTCACACGCCTAATATACACTCTGATCTGATTTTCCAAACGCGCCTAAAGAAGTGTTACTTCAAAAATTATCTAGTACCTAGCTGATTTAATATAGTTTTGTGATTAGTATGTTTCCAAATTATGTATATTCAAAAACAAATGCAACAATGCTGCATACCTCACCTATATTTTCCGCAATGAGAAATGTGATCTACCCCAGCTCATCATTCAAGAAAAGGCAGAGGTATAGATAAAAGAAGATTCTCTTGGTTACATAACCTCTGGCTTAATATCAAAGACGTTGATGATCAGATACGATTGGCCAAGGTTCGGGAGATGTACTGTATCCTTTTAAGATATTCAGCGATTACTTGGCGATAAACGATTTAAAAAAAACTATTTAGCACAAATCACTTTACTCATGAATCGTACCGGAGGTCAATTTTTTACTCCCATATATAGATATTTGAAATTCGTTACATGCATGCTAATGTAATGAATAGATTTTGTTAAAATCTGGGGGCGGTCCGGTACTCTAAACATGAGTCCTCCATATAACATTCCTTTTGTTAATGGCGATATCGATCTGAAACTTTCACTAATATATTCCTCAAGGAAAGTTTCCAGAAATGAACGGGTAATGTCAATCTACTTATTCAGATAATGAAACTTAAATATTTCATTATTGTGCATTGTCGTGTATAAAAAGGGTGGGTGAAGCCTCTGGAGGGAGTCGAAGAGTCGGGAGGCGCATCCCGACCGTTTTTTTTTAATATAGGATGAGTGCATTTTAAACCGATTTTACAAAGTATAAAGTGACATATTGACGAGCGGAAACTTTAATATGAGTTATGTACCTTCATATTATCTCCTGATAGCAAGAGTAGATCTGGGCGCCGGAACTGAGATTGCTGGACTGCACCACGTGAGATTTAAGAATGCCCGGAGAAAGCAATCAGAACGCTAGGCGCTGGATAGTCTAGAATGGAAAAAAGTTATTATAGGCGCCAAGGTCTGCCAAAGGTTGTAGTGCCATAAATGTTGATCATACGTAGTGTTCCAAATTTTTTTATGCCCTTTTTTGGGTTAACACCCACGGTGGCCGTGCGGCTTAAGCGTTGGACTATCACGCCGTGGGTCTCAGGTTCGAATCCTGGGTCTGGCAAGTACACATATTGTTTTATAATTTGTGTGTGAGTCAAGGTATGGACCTAATAGGTTGAGGAAGTGGCTGACATCCATTTCTCGTAAAAAACAAAATCTGTCAATACAAACCTCTACTCTGTGGAGGCCCATACGATCTTATTAGGATCGGACATGGTCGGGAAAAAAATAGTGTTCCAAATACATTTAGTATTTATAAGGTCTAAAGCAGTGGTTCTCAAGTGAAATTGAACTATGGCCGCACAATTGAAATTGACAGTTCCATGGAAACGTCCGGTGGTCGCACCAAATTTCGTTGTGATTGAAAAATTTTAAACTAAATTTTATTTAGGTATAAAAAAATGGATCAATTTATTTATAGACAAGTCTTATTAATAAAAGACACTTGAACATTTTAGTACATATATATTTATTGAAAAATAATGTAAATGGAAATTCCTCAACACTCCTTTTTTCCAATGCGAGCCGCATGGCTGCTTCTAAGTTTACATATTCTAAGTTATAGATTCTGTCAACTGGCTTCGACATTTGTTTTTTTATGAAATGCATTAGACTGAATGATTTTTCACAGTATAGGTACAGGTACAGTAGTAGGAAAAAAATGACAATATTAATAAAGCAAGTGTTGCCAATTCTTCGAATTGACTTGATTTTTGGTCAACGTATAACTTCGATCAAGTACTTGGTCATGACTCATTTCCAATAACGCATATTTAACGTTAGCCCAGTTAATTAAATTAAATACTGAACATGTTGTTGGTGGTTGCACATGAGAACCACTGGTTTAAAGTGATATTAAATATTCGTGTAAATAAATAAATGCTATTGGTAAGTATAGCATAGACTTTTAATGAACAGACGAGCGGAATGGTATTTGACTTGTGTGTAATAGCTTTCAATATAACTCGCAGCTTTTGAACTCTTGTATTGAACCAGCATTGAATAGATGGGCTATCATAATTCAGGGGATCGTTTACACGGCGGACGCTACTTCGCGATATTGATTGCCACATTTCACATGCAATACAACGTGATGCCAACACCAGACATAAATACAAACTTCATGAATATAAAGCGAGAGTTATATCCCCCTGTAAAATCGAGCCATCAAGTAAAAGGTTACTTTATAACGCTTGGCGTAAAAAATCCCCTTTACCTTATCCAATAAAATGGACGATTAGGGGTAAAGGAGGCCAGAATTTTTGCGTTTTTGGCTCATATCAGAAGTATTAAACTCAATATCGCCCGAATGCGAATGCTTTTAGCTCGTAAATCATGGTGGTTGCAGTACCTGTTTCAATTTGGCTTGATGGATTGTTAGACAGATGGAAAATATAGCTGAATAAAACCACTAAAATTGTGCAGATAAGGTATTCATATAAAATACGTTTATTTCCAACTAGGTACCGATAAGTCCGCATATGATCAAAATTTAACTAAAACTACGTAAATGTTATATCGTCACGTTACTATTAAAACCTCGTTAATCTGTTTGGGAATAATGTTGAGATGAAGGAAAAAACGTAATAAAAACAATATTTTAAATACCTCTCTAATCGATGAATTGTAAAATACGAGGTTTTAATTCCATGCTTGAAACCACGAGACCCACGAGTTTTTAAAAATCCTCGATAGATGGACAGCATACTAATCGAGAGAACTGATGACGAACAAACTTCATTTTTCGATAATTTCAGACTTAGGAGGTCTTAATCTATATATTATATTGATATATAATTGCCAAAACCCATCATAAGCATCCGAAAAAAATGCAATACAGATACCGATAAATTACAAAGATTTAGTTAAAAATGATGACAAAATAATATTTAAAAAAATGCTATAACTACGGAATTTGATGTATTTGATATGCATTTATTCTCAATTTTAACAAGATACCTAATTATAGTTTTTTTATGGAGTATAATAATTATACATTTGTGTGATTATGGATTGTTAAAATTTAAGATAAGGGATCATGAAGATACATACACCTTTCCTATAAAGCCTACACAGTATTCAGGCTTAAATCACAACGCACACATATAAATTAAACGGAGGGATCCACCATATTCATAATAGATTTTTTATGGAGGAGGGGAAAAAGGCGGAGTAGTAGCTAGTATCCTGCACTTTTTACGCTTATTAATAATAACTAGCTGAGCCAGCTGGCTCTCGCCAGTCTGTCTCGCTAGGTCTTGCAGACAGCTTTTCGTCATAATGTCATGGTGTTGGATTTTAATATAATTGCAAAGTATGTATAGACGGCGCCATAATTTTCCCTTCGGGATGGATTTTCATTTACGTCAGACATTTCGCTGATTTGTCAGTTTTACGATTTGCATGTCGTCACTGCCAATACAAATTTGTGAGTCATATGCATAGTCTATTCTGGAGTCAGGCCTTCACAATATCTCCTGACACTACTTCAGGCTGCTATGCCTAGCAGAACAGCTGGCAATCGCCGATTGCTACCACTGACATTTTAATTTTAATACAATATATGTGTAGGTGTGTGCATTTATATATGATAAATAATTATACATCTCATTCATTCGAATATACAGCAATATTATGTGATTATCATTAAAAGCGATCCAATATATCCAAATATTAATCTCTTTCGGGTCCCTTTTACATAATAGAAAAAGGTTAGTAGCATTAAAAACAAATTTAAACATTATTTTGTTTCATTGTTTATAAAAAATAAATGCTTGCAGCCATAGAATAATATTTAAAAATCAAATTTATAATTCAAAATTAACCTTAACAAATATAGTTTCCCTGAGTGGAATATTTATATCGAGACAAATGTTGATAAATAAGAAAACAATACATATTATATCCGAGAGGAATAGACCAATTTTGATAATAATAGGAATTCATAAAACCTAAAAATGTGGAATCAGCTTAAAGAGGCCTTCATCCAGCAGTGGATTGATGACGATAATGACGATATAAATAAGTAGGTATATAAAATCACAAATTTAAAAAATATAGC
Source organism: Rhyacophila brunnea (assembly GCF_057557595.1). Lineage (NCBI taxonomy): Eukaryota > Metazoa > Arthropoda > Insecta > Trichoptera > Rhyacophilidae > Rhyacophila > Rhyacophila brunnea. The sequence continues at coordinate 3,227,845 of NW_028233361.1, forward strand.
AGTTTATATGACTAAGAAGAGTAGAATTAGGTTGGGATAACCTTCATCCAGCAGTGAATTGATCTTGGTCGATGATAATGACGATATTATGAATGGGTAAATATAATATCAGCATTTTTGATAAATATAGCAATTCATATGATCGACAGAAATACAAACAACTTAGAAAGGCCTTCATCCACCAGTGGATTGATTCAAGCTCATGATGGTAATGGCAATATAAATAGATATACAAATGTAATATCACCGATTTTGATAAATATAGCAATTCAAATGACATAAAGGAGAAGAATCAGGCATAGGAGGCCTATATCCAGCAGTGGATTAGTTCAGGTCGATGATGATAAGGACGATAGAAATACATATAATATCACAAATTCGGTAAACCTGATTTGTCAGTTTTACGATTTGCATGTCGTCACTGCCATACAAATTTGGAGTCATATGCGTAGTCTATTTTGGAGTCTGGCCTTCACAATATCATCTGACACCACTTCAGGCTGCTAGGCCTAGCAGAACAGCTGGCAATCGCCGATTGCTACCAATGACATTTTAATTTTAATTCAATATATGTGTAGGTATGTGCATTTAAATATGATAAATAATTATACATCTCATTCATTCGAATATACAGAAATATTATGTGATTATCATAAAAAGCGATCCATCATATCCAAATATTATACTCTTTCGGATCCCATTTACATAATAGAAAAAGGTTAGCAGCATAAAAAACAAATTTAAACATTGTTTTGTTTAATTGTCTATAAAAAATAAATGCCTGCAGCCATAGAATAATATTTAAAAAATCAAATTTTGAATTCAAAATTAACCTTAACCAATATAGTTTCCCAGTGCGGGACAGTAATATTGAGACAAATGTTAATAAACAATAAAGCAATACGTCATATTATATATGAGAGGAATGGACTAATTCTGATAAAAACAGGAATTTATAAAACTTAAAAATGTGGAATCTGCTTAAAGAGGCCTTCATCCAGCAGTGGATTGATACAGGTTGATGACGATAATGACGATATAAATTGGTAGGCATATAAAATCACAAATTATAAAAAATTAGCAGTTTATATGACTAAGAATAATAGAATTAGGTTGGGATAACCTTCATCCAGCAGTGGATTGATCTTGGTTAATGATGATAATGACGATATTATGAATGGGTAAATATAATATCAGCAATTTTGATAAATATAGCAATTCATATGACCGACAGAAATACAAACAAATTAGAAAGGCCTTCATCCATCAGTGGATTGATTTAGGCTCATGATGCTAATGGCAATATAAATAAATATAATATAATATCACCAATTTTGATAAATATAGCAATTCAAATGACATAAAGGAGTAGAATCAGGCTAAGGAGGCCTTTATCCAGCAGTGGATTGGTTCAGGTCGATGATGATAAGGATGATAGAAATAAGTATAATATCACAAATTCGTTAAACCTATAGTAGTATAATCAGGTTGTGGAACCCTTCATCCAGCAGTGGATTGATTGTGGTTGATGATGATGACGATATGACTATGTAGATACATATAATATCACCGATTTTGATAATTACAGCAATTCATATGACAGAAAGGAGTATAATCAGGCTATGGGAGGCCTTTATCCAGCAGTAGATTGGTTCAGGTCGATGATGATAAAGATGATAGAAATAGGTATAATTATCACAAATTCGTTAAACCGATAGTCGTAGAATCACGTTGCGGAACCCTTCATCCAGCAGTGGATTGATGATGATGAAATTCAAGACTGTCAATAATACAATCAACGTAGAGAGGCCGTCATCCAGCAGTGGATTTATTAAGGATCATGATAACAATGGCATTATAAATATAGATAGGTAGATAGTATAATATCACTGATGTTGATAAATATAATAATTCATGTGTAAGTAAGGAGTAGAATAAGGCTAAGGAGGCCTTCATCCAGCAGTGGATAGGTCAAGATTGATGATGATAAGGATAATAAAAATAGGTAGATATTATACAATATCACACATTTTGTTAACTATAACAATTCGTATTAATTTCTTTCATTGTTTGCAATGGCAACTTAATATGACTACATCTATGGAATTTAGAAGCCTAGATAATTATTCAATAAAAAAAATAGTGCGTAAACAGCCACAAAGAAGTAGTTAAAAAAAACAAATTTGTTATTAATTAATAGAAAACTCATCTTACAATAAAAATGTCTTGATTGAAATTGATTATTAATGGCTGCTAATAGAAATCTCACATTTTTTCGATTAATTCTGCAAATTCTAAATTTGAATTCTGACACGTCAAATGAACTTGTTTTGCGAAAGAAAACAAATGACAATCTAAGACTATTAGTTTGACAAATAAAAAGCAGTGACATGGTTTTAGATTATATTTTCGTAGTAATTAGTGAGGAAAGATGTATTTATTTCTTGTAGCACGCCAATGTGCTACTTACAGATTTGAATAATTTTGTGGAATATTAATTTAGATATTTTGCAATATTGATTATATAAAAAGTATTAAACGACATTATAATCAATTTGAGGTACACGGACTGCAAGATGCGAAAATGTATGGTGACGGATATAAAACGCGATTTAAAAACGATAGTATCTGTGATTGTGTCGAGTTTTATCAGATTGTGCCCGATTCAAATGGAAGTAGATTCGGGACTCCAAAAATTGAAGTGAATTCCTTTAATAATCAACAAAGTGGTATTTAAATAAAAAAGTTGACGTATTTTCCAAAATCTCTTAGGATAATAATATATAGGAGACTAGCTGAGCCAGCTGGCTCTCGCCAGTCTGTCTCGCTAGGTCTTGCAGACAGCTTTTCATCATAGTGACTTGGTGTTGGATTTTAATATAATAATTGTAAAGTGTGTATAGACGGCGCCATAGTTTTCCCTTCGGGATGGATTTTCATTCACGTCAGACAATTGAAAATTTATCTGATTTGTCAGTTTTACGATATGCATGTCGTCACTGCAAATACAAATTTGAAGTCATGTGCGTAGTCTATTCTAGAGTCTGGCCTTCTCAATATCATCTGACACCATTTCAGGCTGCTAAGCCTAGCAAAACAGCTGGCAATCGCCGATTGCTACCACTGTCATTTTAATTTTAATACAATATATGTGTAGGTATGTGCATTTAAATATGATAAATAGTTATACATCTCAATCGTGATTATCATAAATAACGATCCAATATAACGCAAATATTAATCTCTTTCGGGTCCCATTTACATAATAGAAAAAGGTTAGCAGCATAAAAAATAAATTTAAACATTATTTTGTTTCATTGTCTATAAAAAATAAATGCTTGGAGCCACAGAATAATATTTTAAAAATCATATTTTGTTTTAAAAATTAACCTTAAACAATATAGTTTCCCGGTGCGGGACATTCATATCGAGACAAATGTTGATAAATAATGAAGTAATACATATTATATCTGATAAGAATAGGAATTTATAAGACCTAAAGATGTGGAATCAGCTTAAAAAGGCCTTCATCCAGCAGTGGATTGATACAGGTTGATGACGATAATGACGATATAAATGGGTAGGTATATAAAATCACAAATTAAAAAAAATATTGCAGTTTATATGACCAAGAAGAGTAGAATTAGGTTGGGATAAACTTCATCCAGCAGTGGATTAATCTTGGTTGATGATGATAATGACGATATTATGAATGGGAAAATATAACATCAGCAATTTTGATAAATATAGTAATTCATATGACCGACAGAAATTCAAACAACTTAGAGAGGCCTTCATCCACCGGTGGATTGATTCAGGTTCATAATGATAATAGAAATATAAATAGATATAATATATTATCACCGATTTTGATAAATACAGCAATTCAAATGACATAAAGGAGTAGAATCAGGCATGGGAGGCCTTTATCCAGCAATAGATGGGTTCAGGTCAATGATGATAAGGACGATAGAAATAGATATAATATAGTAGTAGAATCAGGTTGCGGAACTCTTCATCCAGCAGTGAATTGATCCTGGTTGATGATCATGACGATATGAATAATGTAATATCACCGATTTTGATAAATACAGAAATTCATATCACAGAAAGGAGTAGAATCAGGCTAAGGAAGTCTTTAAGTAGTGGATTGGTTTAGGTCGATGATGATGACGATATGAATATGTAAATAAATATAATATAACCGATTTTGATAAATACAGAAATTCATATGACAGAAAAGAGTAGAATCAGGCTAGCGAGGTCTTTATTAAGCAGTGGATTGTTTCAGGTCGATGATGATGATGATGATAATGACGATATGAATTAATATGTAAATAAATATAATATCACCGATTTTGATAAATACAGCAATTCATATGACAGAAAGGAGTAGAATAAAGCTAGGGAGGTCTTTATTAAGCAGTGGATTGGTTTAGGTCGATGATGATGATGATGACGATATGAATATGTAGATAAATATAATATCACCGATTTTGATAAATACAGCAATTTATATGACAGAAAGGAGTAGAATCTGGCTAGGGAGGTCTTTATTAAGCAGTGGATTGGTTCAGGTCAATGATGATGATAATGATAATGACCTTATGAATATGTAGATAAATATAATATAACCGATTTTGATAAATACAGCAATGCATATGACAGAAAGGAGTAGAATCAGGCTAAGGAGGTCTTTAAGTAGTGGATTGGTTCAGGTCAATGATGATGATGATGACGATATGAATATGTAAATAAATATAATATCACCGATTTTGATAAATACAGAAATTCATATGACAGAAAGGAGTAGAATCTGGCTAGGGAGGTCTTTATTAAGCAGTGGATTGGTTCAGATCGATGATGATGATGACGATATGAATATGTAGATAAATATAATATCACCGATTTTGATAAATACAGAAATTCATATGACAGAAAGGAGGAGAATTAGGCTAAGGGGGTCTTTATTAAGCAGTGGATTGGTTCAGGTATATGATAATGATGATGATGATGATGACGATATGAATGTATAGATACATATAATATAACAGATTTTGATAAATACATACATTCATATGACAAAAGGAGTAGAATCAAGCTGGGGAGGTCTTTATTAAGCAGTGGATGGATCCTGGTTGATGATGATGATGACGATATGAATATGTAAATAAATATAATATCACAGATTTTGATAAATACAGAAATTCATAAGACAGAAAAGAGTAGAATCAGGCTAGCGAGGTCTTTATTAAGCAGTGGATTGTTTCAGGTCGATGATGATGATGATGATAATGATGATATTGACGATATGAATATGTAAATAAATATAATATCACCGATTTTGATAAATACAGCAATTCATATGACAGAAAGGAGTAAAATCAAGCTAGGGAGGTCTTTATTAAGCAGTGGATTGGTTTAGGTCGATGATGATGATGATGACGATATGAATATGTAGATAAATATAATATCACCAATTTTGATCAATACAGCAATTCATATGACAGAGAGGAGTAGAATCTGGCTAGGGAGGTCTTTATTAAGCAGTGGATTGGTTCAGGTCGATGATGATGACGATGATGACGATATGAATATGTAGATAAATATAATATCACCGATTTTGATAAATACAGAAATTCATATGACAGAAAGGAGGAGAATTAGGCTAAGGGGGTCTTTATTAAGCAGTGGATTGGTTCAGGTATATGATAATGATGATGATGATGATGACGATATGAATGTGTAGATACATATAATATCACAGATTTTGATAAATACATACATTCATATGACAAAAGGAGTAGAATCAGGCTAGGGAGGTCTTTATTAAGCAGTGGATGGATCCTGGTTGATGATGATGATGACGATATGAATATGTTTTTAAATATAAAATCACCGATTTTGATAAATACAGCAATTCATATGACAGAAAGGAGTAGAACCGGGCTAGGGAGGCCATTATCCAGCAGTGGATTGGTTCAGGTCGATGATATATGAATGATAGAAATAGGTATAATATCACAAATTCGTTAAACCGATAGTAGTAGAATCAGGTTGCGGAACCCTTCATCCAGTAGTGGATTGATCCTAGTTGATGATGATGATGATGATTATGATGACGATATGAATATGTAGATAAATAACATTAGAAATTCAATACTGTCAAGAATACAATCAACGTAGAGAGGCCTTCATCCAGCAGTGGATTTATTGAGGCTCGTGATAATAATGGCATTATATATAGATAGGTAGATAATAATATTATATCACTGATTTTGATAAATATAACAATTCATGTGTAAGTAAGGAGTAGAATAAGGCTGAGGAGGCCTTCATCCAGCAGTGTATAGGTCAAGATTGATGATGATAGGGACGAAAAAAATAGGTAGATATTATACAATATCACACATTTTGATAACTATAACAATTCGTATTAATTTCTTTCATTGTTTGCAATGGCAACTTTTTTAGTATGGAAATTAGTAGCCTAGGTAATTATTCCATAAAAAAAGATTGAGTGAACAGCCACAAAGTATTTTAAAAAAATCAAATTTGGAATATCACGTTATCTATGAAATGGCCGTCAGTGGCGTACCCCGCTGTCAAAAGATATTATACGTAGTAAATTGTACCAGGATTATGGTTTTTTCACCGGAAAAAAGTGCGCCAATGCCTACATTACGATATTTGAATAAAAATAATCGAATCCGTTTGTCAAATAAAGGATTAGAAGGTCTTAAGCGACGAAGACGTCATTCTGCTGTATGTTAAAAGAAGTATGGCGAATTGTATACGCTATATGAGAAAACATCAGTTATAAACGTCACGTACCTGTAAAATCATTGAAAATTTGTGAAATGTGGTCAATTCAAACGGTAGATGAATCGGTAGCGCACATTTTGAAGTGAAGATGTAAAAATAACAATAAAATGTCGCTTAAATGAGCCGTTAGTGAATTTTCCAAAATCTCTTAGGATAATAATAATGAAAGACTAGCTGAGCCAGCTGGCTCTCGCCAGTCTGTCTCGCTAGGTCTTGCAGACAGCTTTTCATCATAGTGACTTGGTGTTGGATTTTAATATAATAATTGTAAAGTGTGTATAGACGGCGCCATAGTTTTCCCTTCGGGATGGATTTTTATTCACGTCAGACAATTGAAAATTTATCTGATTTGTCAGTTTTACGATATGCATGTCGTCACTGCAAATACAAATTTGGAGTCATGTGCGTAGTCTATTCTGGAGTCTGGCCTTCTCAATATCATCTGACACCATTTCAGGCTGCTAAGCCTAGCAAAACAGCTGGCAATCGCCGATTGCTACCACTGTCATTTTAATTTTAATACAATATATGTGTAGGTATGTGCATTTAAAAATGATAAATAGTTATACATCTCAATCGTGATTATCATAAATAGCGATCCAATATAACGCGAATATTAATCTCTTTCGGGTCCCATTTACATAATAGAAAAAGGTTAGCAGCATAAAAAATAAATTCAAACATTATTTTGTTTCATTGTCTATAAAAAATAAATGCTTGGAGCCACAGAATAATATTTTAAAAATCATATTTTGTTTTAAAAATTAACCTTAAACAATATAGTTTCCCGGTGCGGGACATTCATATCGAGACAAATGTTGATAAATAATGAAGTAATACATATTATATCTGATAAGAATAGGAATTAATAAGACCTAAAGATGTGGAATCAGCTTAAAAAGGCCTTCATCCAGCAGTGGATTGATACAGGTTGATGACGATAATGACGATATAAATGGGTAGGAGATATAAAATCACAAATTTAAAAAAATATTGCAGTTTATATGACCAAGAAGAGTAGAATTAGGTTGGGATAACCTTCATCCAGCAGTGGATTAATCTTGGTTGATGATGATAATGACGATATTATGAATGGGAAAATATAACATCAGCAATTTTGATAAATATAGTAATTCATATGAGCGACAGAAATTCAAACAACTTAGAGAGGCCTTCATCCACCGGTGGATTGATTCAGGTTCATAATGATAATGGAAATATAAATAGATATAATATATTATCACCGATTTTGATAAATACAGCAATTCAAATGACAGAAAGGAGTAGAGAATCAGGCATGGGAGGCCTTTATCCAGCAATAGATGGGTTCAGGTCAATGATGATAAGGACGATAGAAATAGGTATAATATAGTAGTAGAATCAGGTTGCGGAACTCTTCATCCAGCAGTGAATTGATCCTGGTTGATGATGATGACGATATGAATATGTAGATCAATGTAATATCACCGATTTTGATAAATACAGCAATTCATATGACAGAAAAGAGTAGAATCTGACTAGGGAGGTCTTTATTAAGCAGTGGATTGGTTTAGGTCGATGATGATGATGATGACGATATGAATATGTAGATAAATATAATATCACCGATTTTGATAAATACAGCAATTCATATGACAGAAAAGAGTAGAATCTGGCTAGGGAGGTCTTTATTAAGCAGTGGATTGGTTCAGGTCAATGATGATGATAATGATGATGACCATATGAATATGTAGATAAATATAATATCACCGATTTTGATAAATACAGCAATGCATATGACAGAAAGGAGTAGAATCAGGCTAAGGAGGTCTTTATTAAGCAGTGGATTGGTTCAGGTATATGATAACGATGATGATGATGATGACGATATGAATGTGTAGATATATATAATATCACAGATTTTGATAAATACATACATTCATATGACAAAAGGAGTAGAATCAAGCTAGGGAGGTCTTTATTAAGCAGTGGATGGATCCTGGTTGATGATGATGATGACGATATGAATATTTAAATAAATATAATATCACCGATTTTGATAAATACAGAAATTCATATGACAGAAAGGAGTAGAATCTGGCTAGGGAGGTCTTTATTAAGCAGTGGATTGGTTCAGGTCGATGATGATGATGATGATGACGATATGAATATGTAGATAAATATAATATCACCGATTTTGATAAATACAGCAATTCATATGACAGAAAAGAGTAGAATCAGGCTAGCGAGGTCTTTATTAAGCAGTGGATTGTTTCAGGTCGATGATGATGATGATGATAATGATGATAATGACGATATGAATTAATATGTAAATAAATATAATATCACCGATTTTGATAAATACAGCAATGCATATGACAGAAAAGAGTAGAATCAGGCTAAGGAGGTCTTTAAGTAGTGGATTGGTTCAGGTCAATGATGATGATGATGACGATATGAATATGTAAATAAATATAATATCACCGATTTTGATAAATACAGAAATTCATATGACAGAAAGGAGTAGAATCTGGCTAGGGAGGTCTTTATTAAGCAGTGGATTGGTTCAGGTCGATGATGATGATGACGATATGAATATGTAGATAAATATATTATCACCGATTTTGATAAATACAGAAATTCATATGACAGAAAGGAGGAGAATTAGGCTAAGGGGGTCTTTATTAAGCAGTGGATTGGTTCAGGTATATGATAATGATGATGATGATGATGACGATATGAATGTGTAGATACATATAATATCACAGATTTTGATAAATACATACATTCATATGACAAAAGGAGTAGAATCAGGCTAGGGAGGTCTTTATTAAGCAGTGGATGGATCCTGGTTGATGATGATGATGACGATATGAATATGTTTTTAAATATAATATCACCGATTTTGATAAATACAGCAATTCATATGACAGAAAGGAGTAGAACCGGGCTAGGGAGGCCATTATCCAGCAGTGGATTGGTTCAGGTCGATGATATATGAATGATAGAAATAGGTATAATATCACAAATTCGTTAAACCGATAGTAGTAGAATCAGGTTGCGGAACCCTTCATCCAGTAGTGGATTGATCCTAGTTGATGATGATGATGATGATTATGATGACGATATGAATATGTAGATAAATAACATTAGAAATTCAATACTGTCAAGAATACAATCAACGTAGAGAGGCCTTCATCCAGCAGTGGATTTATTGAGGCTCGTGATAATAATGGCATTATATTTAGATAGGTAGATAATAATATTATATCACTGATTTTGATAAATATAACAATTCATGTGTAAGTAAGGAGTAGAATAAGGCTGAGGAGGCCTTCATCCAGCAGTGTATAGGTCAAGATTGATGATGATAGGGACGAAAAAAATAGGTAGATATTATACAATATCACACATTTTGATAACTATAACAATTCGTATTAATTTCTTTCATTGTTTGCAATGGTAACTTTTTTAGTATGGAAATTAGTAGCCTAGGTAATTATTCAATAACAAAAATAGTGGGTGAACAGCCACAAAGTATTTTAAAAAAATCAAATTTGGAATATCACATTATCTATGAAATGGCCGTCAGTGGCGTATCCCGTTGTCAAAAGATATTATACGTATTAAATTGTACCAAAATTATGGTTTCTTCACCGGAAAAAAGTGCGCCAATGCCTACATTACGATATTTGAATAAAAATAATCGAATTCGTTTGTCAAATAAAGGATTAGAAGGTCTTAAGCGACAAAGACGTCATTCTGACAGGCGTGGACAGTAAATATGGCGATCGTATACGGTGTGTAAGAAAATATCGGATATAAACCTCAAGTACCTGTAAAATCATTGAAAATTTGTGAAATGTGGTCAATTCAAACGGTAGATGAATCGATAGCGCACATTTTGAAGTGAAGATGTAAAAATAACAATAAAATGTCGCTTAAATGAGCCGTTAGTGAATTTTCCAAAATCTCTTAGGATAATAATAATGAAAGACTAGCTGAGCCAGCTGGCTCTCGCCAGTCTGTCTCGCTAGGTCTTGCAGACAGCTTTTCATCATAGTGACTTGGTGTTGGATTTTAATATAATAATTGTAAAGTGTGTATAGACGGCGCCATAGTTTTCCCTTCGGGATGGATTTTCATTCACGTCAGACAATTGAAAATTTATCTGATTTGTCAGTTTTACGATATGCATGTCGTCACTGCAAATACAAATTTGGAGTCATGTGCGTAGTCTATTCTGGAGTCTGGCCTTCTCAATATCATCTGACACCATTTCAGGCTGCTAAGCCTAGCAAAACAGCTGGCAATCGCCGATTGCTACCACTGTCATTTTAATTTTAATACAATATATGTGTAGGTATGTGCATTTAAATATGATAAATAGTTATACATCTCAATCGTGATTATCATAAATAGCGATCCAATATAACGCGAATATTAATCTCTTTCGTGTCCCATTTACATAATAGAAAAAAGTTAGCAGCATAAAAAATAAATTTAAACATTATTTTGTTTCATTGTCTATAAAAAATAAATGCTTGGAGCCACAGAGTAATATTTTAAAAATCATATTTTGTTTTAAAAATTAACCTTAAACAATATAGTTTCCCGGTGTGGGATATTCATATCGAGACAAATGTTGATAAATAATGAAGTAATACATATTATATCTGATAAGAATAGGAATTAATAAGACCTAAAGATGTGGAATCAGCTTAAAAAGGCCTTCATCCAGCAGTGGATTGATACAGGTTGATGACGATAATGACGATATAAATGGGTAGGAGATATAAAATCACAAATTTAAAAAAATATTGCAGTTTATATGACCAAGAAGAGTAGAATTAGGTTGGGATAACCTTCATCCAGCAGTGGATTAATCTTGGTTGATGATGATAATGACGATATTATGAATGGGAAAATATAACATCAGCAATTTTGATAAATATAGTAATTCATATGAGCGACAGAAATTCAAACAACTTAGAGAGGCCTTCATCCACCGGTGGATTGATTCAGGTTCATAATGATAATGGAAATATAAATAGATATAATATATTATCACCGATTTTGATAAATACAGCAATTCAAATGACAGAAAGGAGTAGAGAATCAGGCATGGGAGGCCTTTATCCAGCAATAGATGGGTTCAGGTCAATGATGATAAGGACGATAGAAATAGGTATAATATAGTAGTAGAATCAGGTTGCGGAACTCTTCATCCAGCAGTGAATTGATCCTGGTTGATGATGATGACGATATGAATATGTAGATCAATGTAATATCACCGATTTTGATAAATACAGCAATTCATATGACAGAAAAGAGTAGAATCTGACTAAGGAGGTCTTTATTAAGCAGTGGATTGGTTTAGGTCGATGATGATGATGATGACGATATGAATATGTAGATAAATATAATATCACCGATTTTGATAAATACAGCAATTCATATGACAGAAAAGAGTAGAATCTGGCTAGGGAGGTCTTTATTAAGCAGTGGATTGGTTCAGGTCAATGATGATGATAATGATGATGACCATATGAATATGTAGATAAATATAATATCACCGATTTTGATAAATACAGCAATGCATATGACAGAAAGGAGTAGAATCAGGCTAAGGAGGTCTTTATTAAGCAGTGGATTGGTTCAGGTATATGATAACGATGATGATGATGATGACGATATGAATGTGTAGATATATATAATATCACAGATTTTGATAAATACATACATTCATATGACAAAAGGAGTAGAATCAAGCTAGGGAGGTCTTTATTAAGCAGTGGATGGATCCTGGTTGATGATGATGATGACGATATGAATATTTAAATAAATATAATATCACCGATTTTGATAAATACAGAAATTCATATGACAGAAAGGAGTAGAATCTGGCTAGGGAGGTCTTTATTAAGCAGTGGATTGGTTCAGGTCGATGATGATGATGATGATGACGATATGAATATGTAGATAAATATAATATCACCGATTTTGATAAATACAGCAATTCATATGACAGAAAAGAGTAGAATCAGGCTAGCGAGGTCTTTATTAAGCAGTGGATTGTTTCAGGTCGATGATGATGATGATGATAATGATGATAATGACGATATGAATTAATATGTAAATAAATATAATATCACCGATTTTGATAAATACAGCAATGCATATGACAGAAAAGAGTAGAATCAGGCTAAGGAGGTCTTTAAGTAGTGGATTGGTTCAGGTCAATGATGATGATGATGACGATATGAATATGTAAATAAATATAATATCACCGATTTTGATAAATACAGAAATTCATATGACAGAAAGGAGTAGAATCTGGCTAGGGAGGTCTTTATTAAGCAGTGGATTGGTTCAGGTCGATGATGATGATGACGATATGAATATGTAGATAAATATATTATCACCGATTTTGATAAATACAGAAATTCATATGACAGAAAGGAGGAGAATTAGGCTAAGGGGGTCTTTATTAAGCAGTGGATTGGTTCAGGTATATGATAATGATGATGATGATGATGACGATATGAATGTGTAGATACATATAATATCACAGATTTTGATAAATACATACATTCATATGACAAAAGGAGTAGAATCAGGCTAGGGAGGTCTTTATTAAGCAGTGGATGGATCCTGGTTGATGATGATGATGACGATATGAATATGTTTTTAAATATAAAATCACCGATTTTGATAAATACAGCAATTCATATGACAGAAAGGAGTAGAACCGGGCTAGGGAGGCCATTATCCAGCAGTGGATTGGTTCAGGTCGATGATATATGAATGATAGAAATAGGTATAATATCACAAATTCGTTAAACCGATAGTAGTAGAATCAGGTTGCGGAACCCTTCATCCAGTAGTGGATTGATCCTAGTTGATGATGATGATGATGATTATGATGACGATATGAATATGTAGATAAATAACATTAGAAATTCAATACTGTCAAGAATACAATCAACGTAGAGAGGCCTTCATCCAGCAGTGGATTTATTGAGGCTCGTGATAATAATGGCATTATATATAGATAGGTAGATAATAATATTATATCACTGATTTTGATAAATATAACAATTCATGTGTAAGTAAGGAGTAGAATAAGGCTGAGGAGGCCTTCATCCAGCAGTGTATAGGTCAAGATTGATGATGATAGGGACGAAAAAAATAGGTAGATATTATACAATATCACACATTTTGATAACTATAACAATTCGTATTAATTTCTTTCATTGTTTGCAATGGCAACTTTTTTAGTATGGAAATTAGTAGCCTAGGTAATTATTCCATAAAAAAAGATTGAGTGAACAGCCACAAAGTATTTTAAAAAAATCAAATTTGGAATATCACGTTATCTATGAAATGGCCGTCAGTGGCGTACCCCGCTGTCAAAAGATATTATACGTAGTAAATTGTACCAGGATTATGGTTTTTTCACCGGAAAAAAGTGCGCCAATGCCTACATTACGATATTTGAATAAAAATAATCGAATCCGTTTGTCAAATAAAGGATTAGAAGGTCTTAAGCGACGAAGACGTCATTCTGCTGTATGTTAAAAGAAGTATGGCGAATTGTATACGCTATATGAGAAAACATCAGTTATAAACGTCACGTACCTGTAAAATCATTGAAAATTTGTGAAATGTGGTCAATTCAAACGGTAGATGAATCGGTAGCGCACATTTTGAAGTGAAGATGTAAAAATAACAATAAAATGTCGCTTAAATGAGCCGTTAGTGAATTTTCCAAAATCTCTTAGGATAATAATAATGAAAGACTAGCTGAGCCAGCTGGCTCTCGCCAGTCTGTCTCGCTAGGTCTTGCAGACAGCTTTTCATCATAGTGACTTGGTGTTGGATTTTAATATAATAATTGTAAAGTGTGTATAGACGGCGCCATAGTTTTCCCTTCGGGATGGATTTTTATTCACGTCAGACAATTGAAAATTTATCTGATTTGTCAGTTTTACGATATGCATGTCGTCACTGCAAATACAAATTTGGAGTCATGTGCGTAGTCTATTCTGGAGTCTGGCCTTCTCAATATCATCTGACACCATTTCAGGCTGCTAAGCCTAGCAAAACAGCTGGCAATCGCCGATTGCTACCACTGTCATTTTAATTTTAATACAATATATGTGTAGGTATGTGCATTTAAAAATGATAAATAGTTATACATCTCAATCGTGATTATCATAAATAGCGATCCAATATAACGCGAATATTAATCTCTTTCGGGTCCCATTTACATAATAGAAAAAGGTTAGCAGCATAAAAAATAAATTCAAACATTATTTTGTTTCATTGTCTATAAAAAATAAATGCTTGGAGCCACAGAATAATATTTTAAAAATCATATTTTGTTTTAAAAATTAACCTTAAACAATATAGTTTCCCGGTGCGGGACATTCATATCGAGACAAATGTTGATAAATAATGAAGTAATACATATTATATCTGATAAGAATAGGAATTAATAAGACCTAAAGATGTGGAATCAGCTTAAAAAGGCCTTCATCCAGCAGTGGATTGATACAGGTTGATGACGATAATGACGATATAAATGGGTAGGAGATATAAAATCACAAATTTAAAAAAATATTGCAGTTTATATGACCAAGAAGAGTAGAATTAGGTTGGGATAACCTTCATCCAGCAGTGGATTAATCTTGGTTGATGATGATAATGACGATATTATGAATGGGAAAATATAACATCAGCAATTTTGATAAATATAGTAATTCATATGAGCGACAGAAATTCAAACAACTTAGAGAGGCCTTCATCCACCGGTGGATTGATTCAGGTTCATAATGATAATGGAAATATAAATAGATATAATATATTATCACCGATTTTGATAAATACAGCAATTCAAATGACAGAAAGGAGTAGAGAATCAGGCATGGGAGGCCTTTATCCAGCAATAGATGGGTTCAGGTCAATGATGATAAGGACGATAGAAATAGGTATAATATAGTAGTAGAATCAGGTTGCGGAACTCTTCATCCAGCAGTGAATTGATCCTGGTTGATGATGATGACGATATGAATATGTAGATCAATGTAATATCACCGATTTTGATAAATACAGCAATTCATATGACAGAAAAGAGTAGAATCTGACTAGGGAGGTCTTTATTAAGCAGTGGATTGGTTTAGGTCGATGATGATGATGATGACGATATGAATATGTAGATAAATATAATATCACCGATTTTGATAAATACAGCAATTCATATGACAGAAAAGAGTAGAATCTGGCTAGGGAGGTCTTTATTAAGCAGTGGATTGGTTCAGGTCAATGATGATGATAATGATGATGACCATATGAATATGTAGATAAATATAATATCACCGATTTTGATAAATACAGCAATGCATATGACAGAAAGGAGTAGAATCAGGCTAAGGAGGTCTTTATTAAGCAGTGGATTGGTTCAGGTATATGATAACGATGATGATGATGATGACGATATGAATGTGTAGATATATATAATATCACAGATTTTGATAAATACATACATTCATATGACAAAAGGAGTAGAATCAAGCTAGGGAGGTCTTTATTAAGCAGTGGATGGATCCTGGTTGATGATGATGATGACGATATGAATATTTAAATAAATATAATATCACCGATTTTGATAAATACAGAAATTCATATGACAGAAAGGAGTAGAATCTGGCTAGGGAGGTCTTTATTAAGCAGTGGATTGGTTCAGGTCGATGATGATGATGATGATGACGATATGAATATGTAGATAAATATAATATCACCGATTTTGATAAATACAGCAATTCATATGACAGAAAAGAGTAGAATCAGGCTAGCGAGGTCTTTATTAAGCAGTGGATTGTTTCAGGTCGATGATGATGATGATGATAATGATGATAATGACGATATGAATTAATATGTAAATAAATATAATATCACCGATTTTGATAAATACAGCAATGCATATGACAGAAAAGAGTAGAATCAGGCTAAGGAGGTCTTTAAGTAGTGGATTGGTTCAGGTCAATGATGATGATGATGACGATATGAATATGTAAATAAATATAATATCACCGATTTTGATAAATACAGAAATTCATATGACAGAAAGGAGTAGAATCTGGCTAGGGAGGTCTTTATTAAGCAGTGGATTGGTTCAGGTCGATGATGATGATGACGATATGAATATGTAGATAAATATATTATCACCGATTTTGATAAATACAGAAATTCATATGACAGAAAGGAGGAGAATTAGGCTAAGGGGGTCTTTATTAAGCAGTGGATTGGTTCAGGTATATGATAATGATGATGATGATGATGACGATATGAATGTGTAGATACATATAATATCACAGATTTTGATAAATACATACATTCATATGACAAAAGGAGTAGAATCAGGCTAGGGAGGTCTTTATTAAGCAGTGGATGGATCCTGGTTGATGATGATGATGACGATATGAATATGTTTTTAAATATAAAATCACCGATTTTGATAAATACAGCAATTCATATGACAGAAAGGAGTAGAACCGGGCTAGGGAGGCCATTATCCAGCAGTGGATTGGTTCAGGTCGATGATATATGAATGATAGAAATAGGTATAATATCACAAATTCGTTAAACCGATAGTAGTAGAATCAGGTTGCGGAACCCTTCATCCAGTAGTGGATTGATCCTAGTTGATGATGATGATGATGATTATGATGACGATATGAATATGTAGATAAATAACATTAGAAATTCAATACTGTCAAGAATACAATCAACGTAGAGAGGCCTTCATCCAGCAGTGGATTTATTGAGGCTCGTGATAATAATGGCATTATATATAGATAGGTAGATAATAATATTATATCACTGATTTTGATAAATATAACAATTCATGTGTAAGTAAGGAGTAGAATAAGGCTGAGGAGGCCTTCATCCAGCAGTGTATAGGTCAAGATTGATGATGATAGGGACGAAAAAAATAGGTAGATATTATACAATATCACACATTTTGATAACTATAACAATTCGTATTAATTTCTTTCATTGTTTGCAATGGCAACTTTTTTAGTATGGAAATTAGTAGCCTAGGTAATTATTCCATAAAAAAAGATTGAGTGAACAGCCACAAAGTATTTTAAAAAAATCAAATTTGGAATATCACGTTATCTATGAAATGGCCGTCAGTGGCGTACCCCGCTGTCAAAAGATATTATACGTAGTAAATTGTACCAGGATTATGGTTTTTTCACCGGAAAAAAGTGCGCCAATGCCTACATTACGATATTTGAATAAAAATAATCGAATCCGTTTGTCAAATAAAGGATTAGAAGGTCTTAAGCGACGAAGACGTCATTCTGCTGTATGTTAAAAGAAGTATGGCGAATTGTATACGCTATATGAGAAAACATCAGTTATAAACGTCACGTACCTGTAAAATCATTGAAAATTTGTGAAATGTGGTCAATTCAAACGGTAGATGAATCGGTAGCGCACATTTTGAAGTGAAGATGTAAAAATAACAATAAAATGTCGCTTAAATGAGCCGTTAGTGAATTTTCCAAAATCTCTTAGGATAATAATAATGAAAGACTAGCTGAGCCAGCTGGCTCTCGCCAGTCTGTCTCGCTAGGTCTTGCAGACAGCTTTTCATCATAGTGACTTGGTGTTGGATTTTAATATAATAATTGTAAAGTGTGTATAGACGGCGCCATAGTTTTCCCTTCGGGATGGATTTTTATTCACGTCAGACAATTGAAAATTTATCTGATTTGTCAGTTTTACGATATGCATGTCGTCACTGCAAATACAAATTTGGAGTCATGTGCGTAGTCTATTCTGGAGTCTGGCCTTCTCAATATCATCTGACACCATTTCAGGCTGCTAAGCCTAGCAAAACAGCTGGCAATCGCCGATTGCTACCACTGTCATTTTAATTTTAATACAATATATGTGTAGGTATGTGCATTTAAAAATGATAAATAGTTATACATCTCAATCGTGATTATCATAAATAGCGATCCAATATAACGCGAATATTAATCTCTTTCGGGTCCCATTTACATAATAGAAAAAGGTTAGCAGCATAAAAAATAAATTCAAACATTATTTTGTTTCATTGTCTATAAAAAATAAATGCTTGGAGCCACAGAATAATATTTTAAAAATCATATTTTGTTTTAAAAATTAACCTTAAACAATATAGTTTCCCGGTGCGGGACATTCATATCGAGACAAATGTTGATAAATAATGAAGTAATACATATTATATCTGATAAGAATAGGAATTAATAAGACCTAAAGATGTGGAATCAGCTTAAAAAGGCCTTCATCCAGCAGTGGATTGATACAGGTTGATGACGATAATGACGATATAAATGGGTAGGAGATATAAAATCACAAATTTAAAAAAATATTGCAGTTTATATGACCAAGAAGAGTAGAATTAGGTTGGGATAACCTTCATCCAGCAGTGGATTAATCTTGGTTGATGATGATAATGACGATATTATGAATGGGAAAATATAACATCAGCAATTTTGATAAATATAGTAATTCATATGAGCGACAGAAATTCAAACAACTTAGAGAGGCCTTCATCCACCGGTGGATTGATTCAGGTTCATAATGATAATGGAAATATAAATAGATATAATATATTATCACCGATTTTGATAAATACAGCAATTCAAATGACAGAAAGGAGTAGAGAATCAGGCATGGGAGGCCTTTATCCAGCAATAGATGGGTTCAGGTCAATGATGATAAGGACGATAGAAATAGGTATAATATAGTAGTAGAATCAGGTTGCGGAACTCTTCATCCAGCAGTGAATTGATCCTGGTTGATGATGATGACGATATGAATATGTAGATCAATGTAATATCACCGATTTTGATAAATACAGCAATTCATATGACAGAAAAGAGTAGAATCTGACTAGGGAGGTCTTTATTAAGCAGTGGATTGGTTTAGGTCGATGATGATGATGATGACGATATGAATATGTAGATAAATATAATATCACCGATTTTGATAAATACAGCAATTCATATGACAGAAAAGAGTAGAATCTGGCTAGGGAGGTCTTTATTAAGCAGTGGATTGGTTCAGGTCAATGATGATGATAATGATGATGACCATATGAATATGTAGATAAATATAATATCACCGATTTTGATAAATACAGCAATGCATATGACAGAAAGGAGTAGAATCAGGCTAAGGAGGTCTTTATTAAGCAGTGGATTGGTTCAGGTATATGATAACGATGATGATGATGATGACGATATGAATGTGTAGATATATATAATATCACAGATTTTGATAAATACATACATTCATATGACAAAAGGAGTAGAATCAAGCTAGGGAGGTCTTTATTAAGCAGTGGATGGATCCTGGTTGATGATGATGATGACGATATGAATATTTAAATAAATATAATATCACCGATTTTGATAAATACAGAAATTCATATGACAGAAAGGAGTAGAATCTGGCTAGGGAGGTCTTTATTAAGCAGTGGATTGGTTCAGGTCGATGATGATGATGATGATGACGATATGAATATGTAGATAAATATAATATCACCGATTTTGATAAATACAGCAATTCATATGACAGAAAAGAGTAGAATCAGGCTAGCGAGGTCTTTATTAAGCAGTGGATTGTTTCAGGTCGATGATGATGATGATGATAATGATGATAATGACGATATGAATTAATATGTAAATAAATATAATATCACCGATTTTGATAAATACAGCAATGCATATGACAGAAAAGAGTAGAATCAGGCTAAGGAGGTCTTTAAGTAGTGGATTGGTTCAGGTCAATGATGATGATGATGACGATATGAATATGTAAATAAATATAATATCACCGATTTTGATAAATACAGAAATTCATATGACAGAAAGGAGTAGAATCTGGCTAGGGAGGTCTTTATTAAGCAGTGGATTGGTTCAGGTCGATGATGATGATGACGATATGAATATGTAGATAAATATATTATCACCGATTTTGATAAATACAGAAATTCATATGACAGAAAGGAGGAGAATTAGGCTAAGGGGGTCTTTATTAAGCAGTGGATTGGTTCAGGTATATGATAATGATGATGATGATGATGACGATATGAATGTGTAGATACATATAATATCACAGATTTTGATAAATACATACATTCATATGACAAAAGGAGTAGAATCAGGCTAGGGAGGTCTTTATTAAGCAGTGGATGGATCCTGGTTGATGATGATGATGACGATATGAATATGTTTTTAAATATAATATCACCGATTTTGATAAATACAGCAATTCATATGACAGAAAGGAGTAGAACCGGGCTAGGGAGGCCATTATCCAGCAGTGGATTGGTTCAGGTCGATGATATATGAATGATAGAAATAGGTATAATATCACAAATTCGTTAAACCGATAGTAGTAGAATCAGGTTGCGGAACCCTTCATCCAGTAGTGGATTGATCCTAGTTGATGATGATGATGATGATTATGATGACGATATGAATATGTAGATAAATAACATTAGAAATTCAATACTGTCAAGAATACAATCAACGTAGAGAGGCCTTCATCCAGCAGTGGATTTATTGAGGCTCGTGATAATAATGGCATTATATTTAGATAGGTAGATAATAATATTATATCACTGATTTTGATAAATATAACAATTCATGTGTAAGTAAGGAGTAGAATAAGGCTGAGGAGGCCTTCATCCAGCAGTGTATAGGTCAAGATTGATGATGATAGGGACGAAAAAAATAGGTAGATATTATACAATATCACACATTTTGATAACTATAACAATTCGTATTAATTTCTTTCATTGTTTGCAATGGTAACTTTTTTAGTATGGAAATTAGTAGCCTAGGTAATTATTCAATAACAAAAATAGTGGGTGAACAGCCACAAAGTATTTTAAAAAAATCAAATTTGGAATATCACATTATCTATGAAATGGCCGTCAGTGGCGTATCCCGTTGTCAAATGATATTATACGTATTAAATTGTACCAAAATTATGGTTTCTTCACCGGAAAAAAGTGCGCCAATGCCTACATTACGATATTTGAATAAAAATAATCGAATTCGTTTGTCAAATAAAGGATTAGAAGGTCTTAAGCGACAAAGACGTCATTCTGACAGGCGTGGACAGTAAATATGGCGATCGTATACGGTGTGTAAGAAAATATCGGATATAAACCTCAAGTACCTGTAAAATCATTGAAAATTTGTGAAATGTGGTCAATTCAAACGGTAGATGAATCGGTAGCGCACATTTCGAAGTGAAGATGTAAAAATAACAATAAAATGTCGCTTAAATGAGCCGTTAGTGAATTTTCCAAAATCTCTTAGGATAATAATAATGAAAGACTAGCTGAGCCAGCTGGCTCTCGCCAGTCTGTCTCGCTAGGTCTTGCAGACAGCTTTTCATCATAGTGACTTGGTGTTGGATTTTAATATAATAATTGTAAAGTGTGTATAGACGGCGCCATAGTTTTCCCTTCGGGATGGATTTTCATTCACGTCAGACAATTGAAAATTTATCTGATTTGTCAGTTTTACGATATGCATGTCGTCACTGCAAATACAAATTTGGAGTCATGTGCGTAGTCTATTCTGGAGTCTGGCCTTCTCAATATCATCTGACACCATTTCAGGCTGCTAAGCCTAGCAAAACAGCTGGCAATCGCCGATTGCTACCACTGTCATTTTAATTTTAATACAATATATGTGTAGGTATGTGCATTTAAATATGATAAATAGTTATACATCTCAATCGTGATTATCATAAATAGCGATCCAATATAACGCGAATATTAATCTCTTTCGTGTCCCATTTACATAATAGAAAAAAGTTAGCAGCATAAAAAATAAATTTAAACATTATTTTGTTTCATTGTCTATAAAAAATAAATGCTTGGAGCCACAGAGTAATATTTTAAAAATCATATTTTGTTTTAAAAATTAACCTTAAACAATATAGTTTCCCGGTGTGGGATATTCATATCGAGACAAATGTTGATAAATAATGAAGTAATACATATTATATCTGATAAGAATAGGAATTAATAAGACCTAAAGATGTGGAATCAGCTTAAAAAGGCCTTCATCCAGCAGTGGATTGATACAGGTTGATGACGATAATGACGATATAAATGGGTAGGAGATATAAAATCACAAATTTAAAAAAATATTGCAGTTTATATGACCAAGAAGAGTAGAATTAGGTTGGGATAACCTTCATCCAGCAGTGGATTAATCTTGGTTGATGATGATAATGACGATATTATGAATGGGAAAATATAACATCAGCAATTTTGATAAATATAGTAATTCATATGACCGACAGAAATTCAAACAACTTAGAGAGGCCTTCATCCACCGGTGGATTGATTCAGGTTCATAATGATAATGGAAATATAAATAGATATAATATATTATCACCGATTTTGATAAATACAGCAATTCAAATGACAGAAAGGAGTAGAGAATCAGGCATGGGAGGCCTTTATCCAGCAATAGATGGGTTCAGGTCAATGATGATAAGGACGATAGAAATAGGTATAATATAGTAGTAGAATCAGGTTGCGGAACTCTTCATCCAGCAGTGAATTGATCCTGGTTGATGATGATGACGATATGAATATGTAGATAAATGTAATATCACTGATTTTGATAAATACAGAAATTCATATCACAGAAAGGAGTAGAATCAGGCTAAGGAGGTCTTTAAGTAGTGGATTGGTTTAGGTCGATGATGACGATATGAATATGTAAATAAATATAATATCACCGATTTTGATAAATACAGAAATTCATATGACAGAAAAGAGTAGAATCAGGCTAGCGAGGTCTTTATTAAGCAGTGGATTGTTTCAGGTCGATGATGAT
This sequence comes from Rhyacophila brunnea, assembly GCF_057557595.1. Classification (NCBI taxonomy): domain Eukaryota; kingdom Metazoa; phylum Arthropoda; class Insecta; order Trichoptera; family Rhyacophilidae; genus Rhyacophila; species Rhyacophila brunnea. The sequence continues at coordinate 3,251,583 of NW_028233361.1, forward strand.
GATGATGATAATGATGATGATAATGATGATAATGACGATATGAATATGTAAATAAATATAATATCACCGATTTTGATAAATACAGCAATTCATATGACAGAAAGGAGTAGAATCTGGCTAGGGAGGTCTTTATTAAGCAGTGGATTGGTTTAGGTCGATGATGATGATGATGACGATATGAATATGTAGATAAATATAATATCACCGATTTTGATAAATACAGCAATTCATATGACAGAAAGGAGTAGAATCTGGCTAGGGAGGTCTTTATTAAGCAGTGGATTGGTTCAGGTCAATGATGATGATAATGATAATGACCATATGAATATGTAGATAAATATAATATCACCGATTTTTGATAAATACAGCAATGCATATGACAGAAAGGAGTAGAATCAGGCTAAGAAGGTCTTTAAGTAGTGGATTGGTTCAGGTCAATGTTGATGATGATGACGATATGAATATGTAAATAAATATAATATCACCGATTTTGATAAATACAGCAATTCATATGACAGAAAGGAGTAGAATCTGACTAGGGAGGTCTTTATTAAGCAGTGGATTGGTTCAGGTCGATGATGATGATGATGATGACGATATGAATATGTAGATAAATATAATATCACCGATTTTGATAAATACAGAAATTCATATGACAGAAAGGAGGAGAATTAGGCTAAGGGGGTCTTTATTAAGCAGTGGATTGGTTCAGGTCGATGATATAAGAATGATAGAAATAGGTATAATATCACAAATTCGTTAAACCGATAGTAGTAGAATCAGGTTGCGGAACCCTTCATCCAGTAGTGGATTGATCCTAGTTGATGATGATGATGATTATGATGACGATATGAATATGTAGAAAAATAACATTAGAAATTAAATACTGTCAAGAATACAATCAACGTAGAGAGGCCTTCATCCAGCAGTGGATTTATTGAGGCTCGTGATAATAATGGCATTATATATAGATAGGTAGATAATAATATTAAATCACTGATTTTGATAAATATAACAATTCATGTGTAAGTAAGGACTAAGGAGTAGAATAAGGCTGAGGAGGCCTTCATCCAGCAGTGTATAGGTCAAGATTGATGATGATAGGGACGAAAAAAATAGGTAGATATTATACAATATCACACATTTTGATAACTATAGCAATTCGTATTAATTTCTTTCATTGTTTGCAATGGCAACTTTTTTAGTATGGAAATTAGTAGCCTAGGTAATTATTTAATAAAAAAGGATTGAGTGAACAGCCACAAAGTATTTAAAAAAAATCAAATTTCGAATATCACGTTATCTATGAAATGGCCGTCAGTGGCGTACCCCGCTGTCATAAGATATTATACGTAGTAAATTGTATCAGGATTATGGTTTTTTCACTGGAAAAAGTGCGCCAATGCCTACATTACGATATTTGAATAAAAATGATCGAATTCGTTTGTCAAATAAAGGATTAGAAGGTCTTAAGCGACGAAGACGTCATTCTGACAGGCGTGGACAGTAAATATGGCGATCGTATACGGTGTGTAAGAAAATATCGGATATAAACGTCAAGTACCTGTAAAATCATTGAAAATTTGTGAAATGTGGTCAATTCAAACGGTAGATGAATTGGTAGCGCACATTTCGAAGTGAAGATGTAAAAATAACAATAAAATGTCGCTTAAATGAGCCGTTAGTGCGTTTTCCAAAATCTCTTAGGATAATAATAATGAAAGATTATTATAAGAATCCGCATTTTCCCATATCCAGACACTTCGCATTTTGAGTCTAGCTATCACCATCGGGTACTCAGCTAAGAGTTGCTACGACCTGCCACATCCAAAGGTGGTTACATAGTGCGTGTGATATTAGAGATCATAATAATAATTATTATTAGTATCGTTAAAGTCTGTTCATTTCGTTGGCGCTATCTTGTCTTTTAGATACGCTGCATCAGAATGTTAAAAGCAAACATTGGATGCTCCAGATTGTTACACCAACCCGAGAGTGATACTACAGGCCTTGCTTGTCGTAGAATACCGAGAGGAGTTGGTTCAATCCGTTGAAAAGGTTGTTAGACAGCCAAATGATTTGGGTCACGATCCTCAGTTATCAGGTCTCGACGAAGAAGAAGAATAAGTAATCTTTTATTCACCTAAATAATGACTCACAAAGATATCTCAAATCATTAGTTTTAGATTTTATTTCGGTCTTTGACAATTTATTTATCTTGTCAATGTCCTGCATATAGTCAATAAAAGAGCTTACTGGATCACTTACTACCTTGCGATGTTTGGAAGGTAATAATAATGTATCATAATCTTAATATAGAGTAGATCGTCATAGCATAAAGTCAGATGATCGGTGAACAACCACACATAAATAATTTTCAGTCTAAATTCATTCATTTCAATTTAATATAAACAATCCAAATTATTAATTCAATATAATATAACAGTATATTAAACCGATTTTAATTGAAAAAAAATATAAATAAAACAAAGTCCATCTAACTTCAAGCTCAGATTAACTTTTTTATAGCGGTAAATACAACTATGGCTAACAAAATATCACCAATACTACAATAATTTTGGAAAAGAAATATCCGATGCTCCTGATTTCGGTTTGATTTTGAGACACACAAATACTGGCAAAAATGAAGGAGTTCGTATTTGCACCCCGTATTACCGCCTTGTTTTATTTCCAATTACAAATAATATTGTCCCCGTCTTTCTTGGCGAAGACTCCATACTAGGCGATTATTTAAAGGCTACCCTTCTTATGAAAAATATTTTTTAATTTTATATTGACATATTATTAAATAATATAATAATATATTCAATATGCCCAACGACATCTATCGTATAATTGCAATTATAATTTTACGATCTTTTCCACTATTTCAATAAGCACCATTTATTGAATGTCTCGAAGGTTTAAAAAAATAAGCGACATCTCGTTTCGCTTCACATATTGTATGGATACGTTCGCGTGAATCGAAAACTTTTTTTATATGAAGTTTGTTTCTCACAATTTCAAGACGTCTGCGGCGGCCCATATAAATTGGTAAGCTATTTATGGAGCGCTTACGCTTACATATTACGTAAGTGCACATTTATTCAAAATAATTTATAAGATAATTTGAAAAAATAATTTCTAGGGATTCAATCACATATAAATATTGATTGTTGTTAAAAATAGTAAATTATTTATCTCGTGATTTTTATTTGTCAGTTAGTTTATTCATAGACTAAAACAATTTATTCAGCCAATTATGTTAGTTAAAATCTGATATTGTATCTAAGTCTGTGTTTTAAATATAGAAGTATTTTAAAATGTCTAGTTTACGGGTTAAATTATAAATTATTATGGAATAGATTCACAACAACGGATATTTTCAATATATTTTGAGCGTATCTTGCGTTTATATTTAAGAAAATACATAATTCAAATTAATTGCTTAATTTTATACCATCAGTGAGCTTTTGAAATTTCATCGGTTTTTGTGTACCTACCTATTCATCAGTAGTTATGTCGGATTATCTTATTATTTCCCGTAAATACATCTAACAAGTGTGCTTTCTCCACAGCCTACCTGTTTCCAAAAGTCACCCTCCGCCACTGATAATTATAGCCTACCCTATTCGAGGCACTTGGCATAATTGTATAAATAACGCTCGTATACTGCTTATACCTATTGCGACGGTCATTATAGACTACTAAAAATGAAACTGTATTGTCGAAGCTTGTGTCGAGCTTTTCAAAGCTTTCCTTTAGTCGATACATGCTACACAGAGGTTTTGTATGGAAATAATTGCACGATTATATTGTGAATCGCGTTTTAAACCCTGTAAGGTTGTGATTTAGCCTGCCAAGAGGCCTTCGTTGAAACGATTCAGGGTAATTCTATGCAATTTGGATTTTATTGATATTCGAGGTGGACCGTAAAACACCGTACATTGTTGTATTTTCAAGAATCACTAAATACCAATTGATGCCTTTGAGATGTGGTGTTGGCGCTGAATGCTTCGCATTTCTTAGACGGAGCACAGGACAAACCAGTCAATCATCCAGAGACTGAAGATAAAGGAACGGCTCTCGACAATATGTCTGAGAAGAATTCTGCAGTTTTTGGACATATTGTCAGGCGCGGACTGGACAACCTGGAAAGACTGGTAGTTTTAGGTAGCCTCCAAGGAAGGCGAAGCAGAAATAGAGCGTCTGCGCGATGGAGGGATCAAGTGAAAGAGCTGACTGGGGGCACCATCCATTCTGCCCTGAGAGAAGTGGAAGATCGAGAAGGATGGAAAGTCTTGGTCGCTCAAAGGATGGCGAAATTTAAATGTGGTCACGATCCTCAGCCATGAGTGCACGACCAAGAAAAAGAGAAATATAAATATTTATATAATGATACCATAAAAACATTGTCCAGAAAAGAGATTACATAAGTCCATAAGTGATTAAAAGAGTGTTTTTCTGGGCTCATTTGAATGGAGATTGCTGTTGTACTGTATCATTATGCCGATCACACTCTAACCGCTCTAATCGCTCGCTATTTCTAATAAAGGTACTAAGGAAGTACTAAGGCCATCCGCTCATGCAGAAACTGAAATCTAACGAACTGGTTGGGGATGATGAACTCATAAACTGGCCAGTGACTGATGCTTCGTATACGGCGATACTGAAACCTAATAATCTCATAACCTCAAACTGTCAAACCTACTTTTCTGTCTTTCCTACTCTATTCTAAGCTTTTCCGTAATATCTTTACGAAAATATTCTGACAGCCTGTAATTATACAGGCAGGAGTATTTCTCAACATTTGCCACATATTTTAAATTAAACGCCGTTTTCGCCCACCTTTAAATTTTGACGTCTTGACTTGTTATTGCTCGTTTGTTTGGTAAGAATATATGATTATTTATCGAATTTACTGATATTGGTATTGGTACTATTGTTTTATGTGTGACTGGAAACTGAGAGACTGGGAGACTGGGAGACTAGCATGTCGCGTCTTTTCGGTTTCAGTCGCGAACGATTTGAAATTGAGAGATTCCAGTCTTGCCGTCAGCGAGCCGCCATTGAAATACATAGATATTGGAGTTTCAGTCTCGTCTTTTTTGAGTATTCACGTGAGCGGATGGCCTAATTGATACACGACGGCGGGAAAACTGTCAGGCTGGAGATGGAAATACAATAAAGAGTTGTAGACTTTGTTGAATAGCGGGTAAATCATACAGTCCATCAATTTGAATCATCTTTGTGAAGATTATGCTAGATGTGGATGCTAGAGAGAGGTTTCAAGTACCTACCAGGAAGAATAAAAAGATGAAGAAGTTTACAATATACCTATTTGTTAAGTTAAAGTAATACCAGTCTGAATTCCCAAAACTCATCGTCGTGAACAATTTTGTTTATTGCACATCTAAAATCTCTGTTATACATACAGATTCCTTTGACCATCTTGCTGGCAATATTAAATGAGTTGACTAGAGTCATAACTCACATATTCCAAAAATCGAGTTTTGAGATAATCGCATAAAGACACCATTTGTAATGAGAAGAAAAGTATTGAACTCCCTTGAATATTAATGAGTGAGTGAGTCGATTTACATTATTTAAAAAAAATATATATTTAATACTCCTGGCTGCAGACACAGCACAATATGAGAAATATAATTCCCTGGTTGGTTAGAAAGGCCTTGATGACAGAACATTGAAAAATGTGAATTATGAGTTATGACTTTAGGCGACTCAAATAGGTTACATGTAAGTTGTACGTATGCAGTTCATCGTGGTACACTTATTCGTGCGCCGCAGTACGTGAAACATGAGTTTGTGTAACATTTTATCAAATGATTAGTTATTCGTTGAACATTTCACCGTGGAAAACATTTGTACGTATCTTAAAAAATGCGGCGACAGTTTGAAAATAGTACTGTTCCAATTAGATTAACCCTAACCTAACCTAACCTAATCTAGTAAAGACATCTCATAAAATTCGCCACATGTTGTAGCATACGTACAAATATACTCCACGGTGAAATATTCAACGAAGATCTCGTCATTTGATTAAATGTTACACGAACTCATGTTTCACGTACTGTGGCGCACGAATAAGTGTCCTGCGGTGAACTGTTTACGTACAAATTTCCGGATACGACTCAAATATGCTTTCATTTTATTTTTTGATTTTAAATATTAGAATACAATATTGAAGATTGTGTTTGGACTAGAACAAGAACTTGATTATATTTTTATTTTATATGATTATTTTTTGTTCCAATAATGATCAACGTCCAAGCGATAATTATAAGACCACGAGATAGTGACGTATTGAGATTGACAAATTTATTGTCAGTCGTTGAGCCTGGTCTGTCAAGAATAGAAAATTCATAAATGGCAAAATAATGATGATGAAACGTGATCGGCTCATCTATTATATAAGTACACAAGATTGCTATAGGCCGCTATCGGCTGCTATGGAGGGTAGTTTTACATTTTTTGTATCAAAGTATTACCTTTTATTGTAACAATTACAATAAGTTAGCCGGTCAACAGTTAACAGTGAAAACTGTTTATCTTGCTCTAAAATTTAACACAGCCAAGAGAGGTGCTGTTTAAACATAGCACTTATTGTAACAAGTATAACTAATTTATTGTAATTGTTACAATAAGTGCTAATAGTTCGATATACAAAATGAAAAACTACCCTCGATAGCTGCCGATAGTGGCCTATACTGCCTTTCCAAGGAAGAAGGCAGTAACTGACTCTCACACATTTCGAGATAAATGACATAATGTGTTTTTTTTTTTTTTTAAATTTTAGTACTGTGAGTTAATAAAAAAACGGTGAAATTTTTAGTAGTATGTTAAAATACAAAAAATAAATAATAAACAAGCAGTAACTGCAATAAATAGGTGCAATGACTGCATTTTTGCTAAGAAATGTGCATCATTTTAGCAATAATACTGATTTTAAAGTGAACCGAATATATAACTTTCATAATTACCTAACGGATGGCATTTATAACTCAATTTCACATATTTTGCGAGTTACTGTCTTCTTCCTTGGGAGGGCAGTATTATAATAGCAGTCTTATGTTTAGAATATATGCGCTGGTATCACTAAAAATTAAGAGATTAGAAACTGTCGTAATATTTTTGTATAGTATGCATGTTAAACTGACGTTATTTAGATTTAACTTAAATCTAGGGCACAGAAAAAGAATAACTATGGAATCACTATCGATTCAAAAAAATCAGGGCTAAATTGACATTCATGTGTGAGACAACTTTACTTATGAAACCCCTTCCTTATTCGATAATGAACGCAATAGATCGGCTCGCTGGCATATAAACTTCCTAGCCACACCTCAAATTTGGTTTAATTAATATTAATAAACATGCAAATCGACGACAACTAATAATTACTATACGCCATGAAGGACGCCGCCACCCATGGCTGACGTTTTAGCATGCAAATATGTTCAAATCGTGGCCAGGTGTTGGCTCCATTGTCGATGGTTTTCAATCAAGTTCATGTCCGCTTTTCTGCATACTAAACATTTGTATAGCAGTAACCAACCTTTTGTGGACAGAAAACGCCTTTCGAAGATTTTAGTAAAGTAAAAATTTTATTTATTTAAACACAGTTGTCACGAAACCTTGTGTACCCTAATAAACACATACAACCGTTGTTATTCACTCTGTCACGTTCCACCAGTAAAGCATAAGGTTGTACCACTTCCCTCTGACCATCGTCATATCGTTGGAGGTCATTTGAAGCACCTCTTCGTGTTTACATCCGTCACCAAAGACTGACGTATTTACTTACAATCTCGAGTATTTGTAACGCAGTGGTATCAGTGTCTGAATATTCGACGGACATCCATTTTCAAAACTAAAAAATAAATCGAAACCTTTTAGTTTTGTTCAGTTGCCACATCTCTCATTTTCTCACTCAACACAATGTTTACCTCCACAACGACAAGTTAGCTGCATACCTCGCCATGCCCATGTAGGTTATAAATTCTCTATAAAGACTAGTGATGGAAGAAGTCGCGAAGACACGCTTCATGTGGCTTTTTCGTACAAGGTGGTTATTAGTAATTTTTGAACAATCAGAAACACCCAGGCCTTGAGAAAATCACATAAATATTGTGTCCTCACCGGGAATCGAACCCAGAACTCTCGGGCGAAAAGCCAGCGCCTTACGCACTGCACCACGAGAGCCGCCTATTATGAGGTTGTTCCAAATTATGTAAGTAATAAATTTTATCAGCTATTTTCATTTGAGTCTATTTATAAAGTTTCAAGTTTATGATGGTAAGGGATGAATATTTGAAATCATTAGCACTAAATTATTTTAAGTAAGAACTTTTGCAAATGCAAAGCTCGTCGGATAGATTTCCAGTTCCACTCTGTCCGAAATTAATTCGCGCCCCCTTTTTAAGCGAGTCGTTTACTGGAGCTGCGATGATAGAAACTCCGGAACAGGGCAGGAGTGGATTAGAGTAACTAATTTTTTATTGAAGTTATCCCCGTCGTAAACTAAACTATTTTGAAACTGATATTTTTGGAAAGAAAGGATTGGAGCATAATGTGGTCGTGGAAGCATTGAGAATCGTACAAAGTCCACTATTAGTTTGGAATCACCGATGCCTTAACGATATAAAACATCAGTAGCTATGTCTGCATTAATTTGATCACTTCATCATCCACTTCAGTTCAACTTTTTAATTCTAGTATTAACACCGAGTAGTTTTGCACATGCTTTAGGTTGAAAGCGTGTTACCTACCGCGCCTACTGTCTACATTTGTACGTCAAATTATTTCAAATAGTTTAAAATTTTTCATGTGAAGCAGTGTTGTCATATTTTTATAATACTAATTTTAATCTTCTTCTTCTTTGGCCATATCTGCCCCTTAATTGTAGCATATGGACACCACGAGGCGCCTCCAAGAATTCCTGTCGCTCGCCAGTCTTCTTGCATCGTTCTATGTTAAACCAGCATGCCGTAGCTCCGCAGTATATAACACTCTATAGATAGTATTTAGCGGCCTTCCAGGACGCCGGAATCCAGTTGGCTTGAAGAACATGCAAGCCAGGTTGAAATTTTCTTCAGTATCCGTCGCAAACATCTGTTTTCGAAGCTCAGTATACGGTTGCTCTGAACCTTCGTAAGGTGCCATGATTCGCTACCGTAAAGCAGCACCGTAAAACGTCAAATAGGCGGCATTTTTTTTGACCGAGTACAATCGTGAGTCCCAGACACCCCGCATTGAGTTGAAAGTGTAAAAAATATAGTGTTTTAAGAAAACTATAGTACACAGAACATATTTCGTTTTAAATCCTTCAAAATTATAGTATTGTTGCCTTATTTGGCGTAAAGTTATAGTATAGTATACTATTATTGAACAACATAATATATACTAACTAGAAAACAATGTTTTTTTAACAAAAAAATACGACCACCCGACGGGACTTGAACTTGTAAACACTGAGTTAGCGTCAATGTTATTTTGCAATAATTAAGCTACGGGCATCTTACTTAATTATGACGAATTTTACTATTAGTTCTTATATGAAATGCTTATATGATGTCGGGGAGAATATGGTTGGGCGAAATATGTTAGCCCTCGTCCTTTTTTTCCACCTACCCTCGAATCCTTATTTATTATTGTCGCCAGACCAGGGCGACCGGCAGTTACGGGTCATGAAGTAATCTGTGATTGCAATTTACATTCAGTTTCATCAAGACAGCCAAGCGCGTAGGGTTGTTAAAACTATCGTGCCATACTTGATATGATGCATACGAGGGTAGGTGGGAAGAAAGGATGAGGGCTAGCATATTTGGCCCAACCAATATGGGTTACCCGTTGTTGTGTATTAAATCAACGTAGGTATAAATTAAATGCATTAATTACCAACCGCCGTCCGGATCACTCCAAATCTTTACTTATTTATACTCGAAACTTAAATCAAAATGTTTTAATTAGTTGCAAGATTATTAATTAAATGAATTGCTAAAAGTGAAGTAAATAAAGATATTATTATTTACCCCATACTTGTTATCTCATATTATTTGGTTGCTATGAAGAGCGGTTCTGGTTGTCCCGTGAATGCTTTTCAAATAATAATCCAATCAAAATTTAATCGCACGCCTTTGTCGAAAGCGCACAAAGCAAAAGCCGTGTTGCTCGCTCGTAAACAGTATGGCGTCCATACAGTTGTTGTACTTCTATGATGGAGGCGCAGCGATAATATTGCAATGTCTTCTGCAATGTTTTTCTCAGTCTTCAAAGAAAACCTTACTGTCAAATTATTATTGAGACTTATTCCAGATGTTAATTGCGAAAGTCTTGGATTTACAATATGCTTTCTTTCAGAATAATTCAATTCATTTGTTTATTTATTATGTGAACATTACAAATTACACGATAAAGACAACATAGCATAATATAATATGAAACACATAATATGGGATTAGAATAAAGGACGAGGGTAATGAGGTTGAAATGAGAAGATCAGATAGGGTGTATGTGATTGAGAAAAATACACAGTTTATTCCCCCATAAATATAAATATTATTACAAAAAGGAAATTCACTATAAAGTACGACTGCGAATCAAATAAAATTACAATTAATAACAGAAATATGATGGCCGTAGTAAAACAAGCAAATTATATTTTTATTATGAAATGACGGTGAGTGACGTAACACATGTGACGCCATACGTCATGTTAATGGAAATGATATTGAGAGTGTCTGAGAGAGCATTTAAAAGTACATATTTGTGTAGCATTTTATAGGTTGAAAAACTGCATCGTGTTACTATTTTGAAATAACAATGAAATCCACGTTTGATTAGTTAGGTGTGTTTTGTTTCGTAAATTGTGAATAAATAATTAATATCACTTTTGCTAAATCAGCTGGTGCGTTGCCATCAGATGGCCATTATATACTATTGGTATGTTAATTAAATGTGGTAATTAAATTGTAATTAGCTGGTCCGCAGGGAATGGGCTCCCATGCTTCACTATAAGTGTTGTTTTGTGATTTAAAAAAAATAAGGTGTTGCGATATAAATTATAGTCAAGAAATATGTAATGGTTTTCTGCCAAGTCATGCTGGACGGTTGGATGTCCAATTCCGACACACATTAAAAAAAACCGATTTGCTTTATTTCACACAATTGTGGCGCAATTTCTTCTTCGGCCATGTCCGCCCCTTAGCTGGAGCATATTATGGACACCACAGGGCGCTTCCAAGCATCTATGTCGCTCACCAGTCTTTTTGCTTCATTTCAGCTTATGTCAGCATCCCTTAACTTTGTCGTGCACACTCTGTAGACAATATTTAGCGGCCTTCCAGTGCGCCGGAATTTGGTTGGTATGAAAACAAGCAAGCCATATAGAAGTTATCCTCAGGCTTCTACAGCATATAGTCGTCCCAGGTCCAAAATTGCCTCTTTACACCTACGTAATAAGAGACTGTTTCGATTGCTCTCTTATCTCCTCATTACTCCTAACCGATACCCATTTTTTTTTCATTCCGACCATGTCTGATTCTAATAGGATCATATGGGCTTCCACAGAGTGGATGTTTGTATTAAAAGATTGTGTTTTTATAAAAAAATGGATGTCAGCTACTTGCTCAACCTATTAGGTCCATACTCTAACTTATACACAAATTGAAAAACAATATGTGTACTTGCCAGACTCAGGATTCGAACCTGAGACCCCACGATGCTATACCCCGACGCTTAAGCTGCGCAGTACCCAGTATCCGTCAAGAATATCTGTTCTCGAAGCTCAGTATACGGTTCCTTTGAGTCTTCGTAGGGTGCCATGATTCGCTACCGTAAAGCGGCACCATTTTTTAGTCTCAGCGTAATTTAATTTACTTTCTTTATTTTTATATTATATATTTAGAAGGACTTATTTCTACGCAGTTGAATTTTCTTAGGGTGGTAAAGAGTTTTAAGAGAGGACTATTAATCAAACAGGTTATGTTGGTCATCTCTGGAGTTTTATTACAACGTATTTTTTAAAAATCTCAACTTAATCGACGATCCTTGTCACATAGATATATATGTATAATATGATCATGAGTTAAAAGTTAAATCGACAATATTCTAAAGTGATTGCCGAATAATTGTTAATATTGTGACTTCTGTATTTTCCATTAATATAATTCTTTTTATACATAGTAATAAATCTTCTGCCTGCTGTATAAACTGCTGGACAAATAAATTGTAATCTTGATTTGAACTAAAGTCAATAGACCACGGGCAGAATAGCAGATTTGCCGATTGGGTCTTGGAAGAGAAGGTAATTGATGAGGCACATTTTCCTCGTATGTTAATAAGCAAAATTGCCATATTTGGGGCAAGGAAAACCTACAAGTGATTCAATAGAGGCCATTACAAGCTTCGAAAGTTACTATTTGGTGCTGTTTTTGAGCTGGAGGCAACATCTGGCTGTATTCTTCAAAATTATAAAAGAGCGACCGTTAAGCGCAACCCACATTGAGATACATGTCATGGTGCATGTCGTCTACTTTCACGTTGTCGCGGTGAAAGTTTAGTATATGGTTTCGACATTTTGCAGAATATTTTGAACGTGCACCATCTCGTTAATTCACTGAAGAATGACACTGATGAAGAGTGCCTACTATAATATACTAGTAATTTGAATTATTATTCATTATTCCTGCTAATTTCAATTAATTTAATAGTTTCTACGTGTGCGTACGTTAAAATTCATGCGGCATGAAATTCGTAGATAATAAAGCCCAACCTGCAGACCATAGATAATAGACAACGTTCTTATCGAAAATACATAGTGCCAACCGCTAAAAACAAAAAAACGTAATTTTGACATGACATTCGAAAAGTGCGGTATATGATAAAAACGTTCAAAACGTCATGCAGCTGGTGCCGATGCAGTGCAGTTCAACGTGAAGTGCCCTCATTCTTGTTTTAATGATTACGGCAGATTATTCCAACTAACAATGTTCGTTTAAAGGTTCAAAATGTGCTACGGGATAGGAGTATCAGTCTGATAACATTTTAAACACTAAGAACAACGACATTATACACTTTTTTTCCATAGCGGCAGCCCGTGACAGTAGGCGACAAGCACCGTGATATGCATCTCAACGTGGGTCGCGCTTTACCGTCAATGACGGCCGCTACAGGCAAATAATAACTGACTTTTTCGATTTAGAAAATATGTGGTTTTAACAGAATATGACCACATGCTATACAACTCATGAAACACTGGTTTAATTGTGTGTAAAAAACAAATTTGTTACAGAACTTGGATAATCTATGAATGAAGATGTTAAAATAACATTTCAGCCTTTTGGGCTCCGTTTCAAGTGCTTGGATATCAGGCTGGAAAGTAAATATATGAATAAGTTATTATAAAAGTCGCTGAAGCAACATTATTTCCTAGTGCACATAAATTTTAATAAGCAACTTTGGCTTTTCGAATTAAACTAATTTTAAGGAAACCAAACTCACTTCGGAAGTAATAAGAGCAATAAAGCTCTTAAATTATTCAAATGATCTAATTTAAATTAATTAATAAGCTAAAAGAGTAAATTTTAAAATTCAATTAAAGTGGGCACGTACCTCGGACGTGAATATTTTTGCAATTTCCAAGGCGGAATATAAAGCAAGCATATCGGCACCGAAATCCCTTCATCTGCAGGAAACGTTTAAAATTAAAATACGACTGTGAAACGGGTTACGGAGCTCCGTCCATTTTGAATTTGCATACTAACTATGGACAGGACTGCACAAAAATTGAATTTAGCTCATAAATTCAACAACAATAATATTGTTGTCCCTTAAATCAATGATAAGGTATGTAAATTGATTACATGATTATAATAGTATTGTGTTGTAGGACATTAGAAATCTTTGTGATTAATGTTGTACTTTCCTCGGCTGACCTGACAATCATATCGGATATGTTATGTGCGTCCATTTTTTTTGCAGCTGATGCCAAAGAATTTTTATGTTATTAAATTTATAATAAAGCCCACGGTGGCCGCACGGCTTAAGCATTGTACTATAACGCCGTGGGTCCCAGATTTGAATCCTGGGTCTGGCAAGTACACATATTGTTTTTCAATTTGTGTGTGAGTCAGGGTATGGACCTAATAGGTTGAGCAAGTGGCTGACATCCATTTCTCGTAAAAAGCAAAATCTGTCAATGCAAACCTCCACTCTGTGGAGGCCCATACGATCCTATTAGGATTGGAGATGGTTGAAAGAGAAAAATTTATAATAATATTACGCACAGAGGGCAAATTTTACTAATATCACACAAGTCTAACGAAATGTGTGTGTGTGTGTAGCGAGCACACATGATATACGTGAAACTTTTTGTTTACTCCAATCTCGAATGTATTTATTAAAAGTAAATTGCACATGACGTATTTTTTGAAGTGTATTAATTTAATCAGTACCTATTTTTATTTGAATTATTTTTTTTTACTTTCTTTGTTATGAAAAGGCCGGAACAACTATCTATTGCCATCTGTTAATACTAACACAAACTGAAATTAATAATAAAAATCGATAATTTATAGTTTTGTATGATTTAAAAATGTCACCCACACGATGTCCAGAACGAAGCAACAGGCACAAATCTTAGAAAATGTATGTGGAGTGAACCAGCCCACTGTCTTTGATTTTTATTTCGTTTGTCGAGTCGGTCATGACGGTTTTCCGAAAATATCTGCTACTACGGCATATAAAACAAGGCCCTTCGTTTTCTTAGGCCATATCCACCCCTTAGTTAGAGCATATGGACACCGCGCGGCGCCTCCAAGAATTCCTGTCGCTCGCCAGTTTTCTTGCTTCATTCCAGGTCATACCAGCATCCCATAGCTCCGCCGTATACACTATATAGATAGTATTTAGCGGCTTTCCAGGACGCCGGAATCCGGTTGGCTTGAAGAACGGCTTGAAGAACAGGCAAGCCAGGTTGAGGTTCTCTTCTGGCATCTGCATCACGTGGCCGAGCCAGGTCCAACATCGCCTCTTTTCTCTCAGAGTAATGAGAGGCTGCTCGGTGCGTTCTCTTATCTCCCCATCGCTCCTAAAATCATAATCCGTCGCAAACATCTGTTTTAGAGGCTCAGTATACGGTTTCTCTGAGCCTTCGTAAGGTGCCACGATTCACTACCGTAAAGCAGCACCGTCAGAATGCAAGCGTCAAAAGTCACAAGCTCAGTTTGTGGTTGAGTGTTGTACTGACGGTACGATTTAAAACCTTTTAATGTGAAAGCGTGCATTAGGTCACGTACACCACTGAGTCATCGGTGAAAATCCGGGTGACGTGAATACAGTAGAAAGTACAGCAGCTATACGGCGCCGTTTCGGTTTTTAACCGTCGCCGCGTAATGTGAAAAGTGCCATGCTCTTCTTCACGCCACTAAAAGAATGCCACCGTTCTATTTTTTGCCGTATGTTCGAAACCGTATAATGTGAAAGGAGCGTAACATCTGTCTAACTGAGAGTATCCTACCATTTGTTTTATAGTAAACAATAATTCCTATATTTCGAATTTGCGTTTACGTGATTTCTCACACCTTACTTTTAATACGTCGGTTGCATGTTTCACTCAATCCTCCACATTTTCACAATTATAATATTTTCTCTTATACATCAAGACAGATATATTATAATTTAATAGTAATGGTCTGCAAAGCATTCTTATTATTGACTAATTCTTAAATAATTACAAGATAAAAAGACCTTTTTTATACCATGTTTTTTTAATTTTCTGTTGAATCATATAAACTTGACAATTCTATGTATTAATAAATATAGAATACTGAAATGTCATTTTGACATTTCATATTGATTTCCATAGTAACGCATGTATATTATATTAATAAATTACTTACCCCCTTAGTAACGAATTTTTTCCGAAATAACTTTCCATACAAAACAGAATTAACTGAAAATGAATTCAATTCTGTATTAAAAGAATGCATTGTTCATATATTTTTACATATATTCTAAAAGTTTCAAATGTCTAGCTGTCGAGAAGTTAGTTAAAAATCGATTGCAAGATTGGACAAACAAGAAAAAATTTATACTGGACACACAAGAAAAAAATCTGTACCGGACAAACAAGAATACGAGCTGATAAAAACGTGGTAAAAAATAATATTGATTATTGTAAGATTTATTTAATAAAGAATATTTCATACTGAGAATGTACAATCGTATCAATTGAATAATAAAATACATGGTTTTGAGCTATGTACTTATATCAATAATTCAAAGTCATAGATATTCTTAATGTTGTATCAGCATCATTTTCGTTTTTTCTCCGTTTTCACTCCCTTAAAACTAAAACATGGAAACAATAATAATTTCATAACTAGTTTTATAATAGGAATTACAAGAAAAATATACATAGTATTAATGATATTATATTAAAAAATGGGCGTGTGTACTTATGTACGCGCGTTAGAAGTTATACTTCTTTGGCGTAACAAAACAAAAACAAAACTTGTGATAAACTAGATTCTTTGACTAGCTCTTAATTATCTTGTTAAATTACACACTCAAGAAAAAGGACCGCTTATTGGAACGCCGTTGGTTTATTTCTATACACTTTAACTTATATTACTAAATTATATAATGGTTTCACGTTGTTTTTATTTTTAAAGTACCAACTGTCACTCTGACGTTTAATCGTTTGCTTTGCGTAAGGAATTACAAATGGCCGACAATAATAAATTCGCTGCCTAGGCAACGGAACAATTCTAAACTATAATATTATACTGTATAATCTTCGCGATTGCAGTATCATACTGTGGCGTAAAGGTAGTGCGTTCGGCTGATAACCGAACAATTGGTCGTTCGAATCCAATCGAGTGCGTTTGTTTTCGTGTGAAAAAATAAATTATGTGTCACATGTGACACGCCAAAAATACACTCTGACCTGATTTCCTAAACGCGTCAAAAGAAGTATAACTTCAATATTTATTTCAGAAATCCTTATTCGGCTTTTGTTGGTTTTGTTAACGATCAACATTTTTTAATAACACAATTTTGACACTAATAAGTCGAAGTAGGCCAAGTCCGCGAGATATCTCTTTTATGTCCGTAAGACAAAACTATCGTAAGAAAAAGTTTTGATCAAATATTATCTATACCTACTCTTTTCACGATAGCTTTCTGATAAACAGTCAATGTAGTATAGGTATATATTTGTTAAATTAAAAAAATATGTATAACTATTAATAAAAGTAATTACTACCATGGCTGTGATGGTTTTGTGTTCAAAAGAAAAGAATATAAGTACTATTATTAGGTACATAATATAAACTTATATTTTCTAGGTGTGAAAGCTCAACCTGCAAAGTAAATTTGCAACCGGAAGCTTCGTGAACTAAGTTCTTCTTTGAACTCCGGCAAAGTGGTTAGAAACTTTTTAGTTAATGCATTCATGAAATTCATAGGGTTTATAAGTCAATTTCAGACATTATCTGTGAGTATCGCAGTACCAAATATCTATCTACGCTTGTACCTTGCCCGATTCTATCAAGTCAAAGTTCAGTGAAAGCCTTTTATTTACCTTACTGTTTTATTTTGTAATATCATATAATTTTGTGCGCTGTTTCTTGCTGCTTAAGTTTTTATTTGACATACTTTCAGATTTAACGAAACCGATCTCTATGTTTGTTGTGCCTATCAATTTGTCTCAACAATAGTAGCGAAGGGTGGAGGTAGGGTGTTAAGATCTGCCATAAATAGTACACATTAAACTTAGTCAGTCATACATATTTATTTTTGTTGAAATAAGCCTATAATTTACAGCTGATGGTATTGGTTACTTTTTATAAATCAAGTAAACCCTGCCTAAACCAAACCATAATAGTTTGGGTATATTTTGGGCGATATGGTAAATTTGTGCACACTTTTTCATTCATACTTATTTGTTTTCGGTTGCAAAAATGTGTCGAATCCAGTCGTACTACTCCGTATAAACTGTATGAAACTTGAAAGTAATGATCAAATTTATTTTGCAGCATAGTCGAATATTTTTGAGCCAGATCCAAAATTAATTGTTTGTTTTTAATCGAGGTCTGGTAGGTCCTTTGATACATTTGTAGAGATCTTTGTTTAAACTCCTTCTGCCAAGATTTGAGTTTATTTTTGAATCCTTTGATTTTATCGGAGCCTATACAAATAATAAATACAAATTTGATACAAAATTATTTGCGTTTTTTTTTGAAGCAATGCATCGCGGCACATCTATCATCGTATCACGGCACACCGGTTGCGGAGCACTGCTGTATATTATATTATGTATACTTTTATGATGAAATCACAGGCGATCTATAGTCACGAATAATACAAATTAACTGTCATTATTTTTATTAAATACACTTATCTTAGTCAATTTATAACTATGACTTGCTGATAAAATTAGTGAATAATATATGATCGATTACACTACAAGAGAAAAATAATAAATTCACCTAATATTATGAAGTCTATAAGAATCGGATAACCACTTAACTTTTCGTTTGACACCACAATATTTTGCGGCTTTATAAGGGAACAATGGCAGAAGCTAACAATAAAAACTTTCTGGAAAATAACAAATTTTCTACAAAAGACTGGCAAAGTAAAATGCATTGTTTTTGCGCCAAAGTTTTTCACACTTTCTAAGAAAGTGGTTAACTAACACTCCTGGATGATTGATTACTTACAGTAATTACTTCGATTTTGATACTTGTCTTGATTTAATTTTAACTTTACTTTGTCTCTATATAATTTATAACTCAAATGGTGTACTTCTATGTGACGTTTTTTCAGTTTTGTACTTATTCATTTTTTTATGATTTTACTGAGGCTTTGACTGCGACTCGCTGTCATATCGCCTCTTTTCTTATAGAAAGGGATCCGCCGATCAAGTCCTCAGTCCAATTTTGTTGTCGAACTTTACAATTTTGCCAAGATCTTCCGTCTTACCCACCGCCAGGGCACCTTTCAATTCGTCGACATTCTCAAAGATATCCGTAATTTGCAACTGTACTCTGTGTCGTTCATATTTAGGGCATTGTACTGCTATATGTACATGTCCTCCAAATCATCACATTCATCGCAGAGCTGCGAATCGCTTCTTCACATGAGAATATCAAATCTTTTACCCATTGTGTGCCCTGTTCTTAGCCTGAGTATTAGAATAAGCTCAATCCTCTTCAAAGGAGACTGTCCAAACCAGGGCACCAACCGTAGGGATGGTAAAATGGACTTACTCCATTTCCCCTTTTCTAGGGATGCCCTATGGTGAAAATCTATTCGCATGATTTGGCACATTTTTCTTATGGCCTCATTCCAGTCCAGGTTTTCTGGTGTCCACTGATATGGTATCCTTGAATGGCCAGCTTCCTTTGACAGATCATCCGCCCTTTCATTGCCCTCAATACATATTTATTCCTTTTATTACGCTATATTTTATTTAAATATTGTTAGCACTAGAGAACACAGAATTAATGGAAACTAAAATACCCAACGGGTGTGGAGTAAATGGCAACCGATCTCGAGTGTGGACAAATATGAGATAAACTTAAACACGTGTCATGCATACGTTATTCTAAGCTTGTTCTTAGTTCTGACAACCGCTCTTGGTTTATGCACTGGCACTCTTTCAATATTAGTCTATTTGAAGGTTGCAACACACACTATTGCACGTCTATAATATGTGTTTCATTTTTGTAGGACACTCACATATTCAAAACCCTGCTTCAAAATGTAATATATTG
The DNA here is from genome assembly GCF_057557595.1 of Rhyacophila brunnea. NCBI lineage: Eukaryota > Metazoa > Arthropoda > Insecta > Trichoptera > Rhyacophilidae > Rhyacophila > Rhyacophila brunnea. The sequence goes on from NW_028233361.1 coordinate 3,271,385, forward strand.
GTGTATAGTCTGTTTAAATTGTATTTATTAATTTGTTCTGTGGTTAACACTGTTATTTATGTAGTCTATTTTTTCATGTTATGTAATGCAAGTTTATAATAATTTGTAATGTGCATTATGTAAAATAAATCAATTTGAATTATAATAATATGTAGGCATCCAAATGTAAACTTTCAATATCACCATTATTTTTAGTTGTAGTATATAGTATAGATACATTATTATATATAATGTGATAGTATAAATTATTAATTCAAAACGATTGCAACATTATTATAATACTTACATAAAAAATCAAGTTTAAAAAATCTTAAGTGTGAAATAAGCAGTTATTTATAATCTTATAAATTTTATGAACTGGATATTTATTTATTGAATCAAAAGGTCAGTCAGTCAGTCGATTATGATATTCGACAAATACACGATTTCAAAAAATTAATAAGTTATCATTTACTTTGTGTATTTTATTAAACAAACGGGTTTTTACAATATTTTAAACATTAATTAAAACCCACTCCTAAAAATTTCCACCGCCTCCACTTAACTATAACTTTCCCACATTATATTAATGTCTTTTCTTTCCTCACCACCAATATTGACAGTAATTATACAATTATATAAAGTCAAATATTAATTTCGGTAGTCATACTTGAAAACATTCATCGTCTGAGCAAACAAGTATTGTACTTTTTTACCTATATAATATGGTGAATGCCAAGTTTTAAACTCATTTTATAAATTATCATGAAATACTACCAAGTAACACGCAAGTACTCGCTGAAGTAAGCAACAAAGTAGGGTTGAAAAGAAATGTAACAAAGACAAAAGTCATGTTCAACTGCTTTGCGGGCCAAAAAGAGATCCTCATCAATGGCACTCAGCTCGAACAGGTGAAAAACTACATCTATCTGGGACAACAGGAGTGTCTATAGATGGATGTATATTTGATGAAATTCTTCTCTAGGCTGGAGTGCTTTTGGCCACCTGAATAATGTCTTCAAACGTGACCTCCCATTGTGCTTAAAGCGCAAAGTGTTCAACCAGTGTGTGCTACCCGTAATCACATATGCGTGTGAAACATGGATCCTAAGTAAAAGAGAGATCCAAAAACTTAGAGTAGCACAACGTGGTATAGAGAGGTGCATGCTGGGCATAACGCGAAAGGACAAAAGGAGGAATGAGTGAATAAGGATACAAACAAGGGTTTGCGATGTAATATAGTTCACAAAAAACCTCAAATGGAAATTGGCTGGACACATAACTTGAAGAAGGGACAATCGTTGGGCAAATTTAGTCATCCAGTGGTATCCAAGAGGTACAAAGCGTCCGCAAGGTAGACATGGATCGATGAAATGATAAACTTCTTCGGAAGTACGAGAGAACTGGAATCAGCTTGGAGAGGCCTTCATCCAGCAGTGGATAGATTCAGGCTGCTGATAATGATGACTACCAAGTTAACACTAATCTGAGATTATTATAAAATAATTAAATTCTAAAGTTTGCATATTTAAATGTAGAGCAATAATAAATCTATCAAAATAACGCCATTGACATAATCAAGGACTTTTCTTTGCCCGAGTTATTGACGTTGTTACTCGTAGTTGTTTTAGCTACAAACACATCTTCAGAACTATCTATCATTGTTATTCATTATGATCATTGTAAATATTAGCTGCAGCCCGAAAATTGCCGAGTAAACAAAATCACTCTATCAAAAACCACCAACCATCGAGCTTAAACGTCAGTTCAATATTAATACGTATATTATGTTTAGGGATTGCAATACCGAATGAAAATATCAATACCGGTTTTTAGGTATTTCTTAATGAATACCGGTATTAATACTGGTATTCGTTGAAACAAAAAAAGTACTTATCAGTAAATATAGCTATTAAAATTTCTTTAAAATATTATTTTATAGCAAAAACCTACCTACCTACATTTTTATTTTATTATGTTGACATTTAAAATATGTATTGATAATATTATTGTAGAATAGGTGATTTTTACAAATAATTTGAATAAATTGATAATTTTAACTAACATCCTCAAAAAGATTAGTTCATTATGACGTGCAAATAAGTGCGTTTGCATGAAATGCTTCCTTAATTGAACGCTTGTACAGTCAATTTTATTATAGGGTAATAAAATTGGACATTTGTCACGGATGTTTGATATTTCGAAATAATGTTATGTTAATTTATCGCGACAATTTTATAAATAGGTATATTTGATGGATTTTGTTTTATTACTATTACAATTTTGTTGGGTTCAGTAAATATATTTGCATTTTAGCAGCACATAACTTATACACTAAATTTAATAGGCAATACAGTATAAAGTAATGTAGAAATAACATTCAATTCATTTTCAAAAATGTAAACAAGTATCGTTTATAATACCAAAAATTCCGGTATTTTGGATTTTTTAAACCGGTATTTCGGTATTGATAAATACTGGAATACCGATTTTGAAATACCGGTATTGCAATCCCTAATTATATTTATTATCATTATGTTTAAAATCAGTGCAGCACGTTTTTTAAATTCATACTTGATCATTAATGAAGTTGTCATGCTTCCGGAAATAGATAAGGACTCATTGATAAAAAAGGGAACTCACCACTCAGTCCTGCGGTTCTGTCTAACACATTGAATAATTATGACTTCATTTTCATTTAAAGATAATTAATATTATTCAAAAGGCACGGTTAGTTTATTGTTTTGCCAGTGACTGCTATATAAAGGTAAGTGCGTAGTTTCTAGCTTTATGAGTTTACCCTAATGCCTTTATTCTGAATTGCTCATTATTTTTTCATTTTACGAAGTCCTTCTTTTACATATTACATAGCAACTCTTTTTCTACTCCTATCATACAGTATCGACAATAATATTATAAACTCAAATGTAAATTTCGGAATGAATATTTTAAAGTAAAGTGAATGAAACAATGGTTGCTTGTAATCTTTGTATGTGGTGGATAAATCATATAGACAAAATATATTTCATTATGGACTGTTTTTATCGCGTCTCATATTAATTTATATCAAATTTAAAACATCTTGTTTTCACCCAGAGTAAAGTTGGGAATAGAATGTCCTCCTCTGACTATGGATTTAGGCCACTGGTTTGAATCAGTAGCTCTATATTCATTTCTCGTAATATTCTTCTTCAATTATTATTATACATATTGTGTTTGGATTGTACATACTCGTCTACGTACATACGTCTTTGTACATAGATCAATTCTTTAAAATAAAATAAATGGTGATGTTTTTGACATGCGTGTGCCAGTAATTATTGTAATTTTCCATAGTAGAATTTAATGTTCACGTAGACCAAAGCCAAACATTAGCGTTGACACCCAGACGAAATGATTGTACGTATGATTGCATGTAATAAGTTAATTTTTTTGATTTTATTGGCATCCCCAAAAACCAAAAAAAGCGGCTCGCATTCTAGTTTGGAGCCTGTTTACATAACCTACGTACCTACATTATTATTATTCACATTAAACATAATGGTCAATGGATTAGTTTTGCTTACTTTTCCACCACTATTATATCTAAATCAAATATCTGCTTTGATACGGAGATTTTTGTGAAATACATGAAATCCAGAATTGAAGTAGGGATATATTATCCAATTCTATGAATATCCACGTCTTATTATGGCATTATCTACACATAATCATGTAATTAACTATTCAGGTGAGTGTGAAATTATTGACTAATGACAGAGTAGCAGTGTGAAGTTCTCTTGAATTTAAATGAACCTGCGATGCACAAGTCTTAATCAATAATTGATCAGCAATCAGCGAAGCAGCAGGTCGATGGGTTGTTCAGTTCGTGGCTCAGGTGGAGAAGATATTGAAGATTCTAGATTTTATTTGCACTCAATCGTACAGGACTCTCGTACGAAAAACCACGATAATCTTCAAAATGTCAAATCACGTCAAAAACAATATAGTTTTAAAAGTAATTCGAATAAATTTGAATTTTATATCATTTTATATTATGCAGGTATGTCTTTTCATTTCAGGTAATCCGTGAGTAGAAAAATGGGAACAAAACTATCCAAAAAAAAGAAAGCCAGGCGGGTGTTTTCACGGGGTGCGGACGATTTTAGGCGGCCCGTTCCTAAATCTCGATCTTCCGGGGCTTTGTCGTCCTTGCAGGCGTGTTCACGAGGTGGGGGTAGCGATGAAGACATATTCGCTGATCCTTACATACTGCCAAGTTACTTGCAGGTAAATTCTGAAGAATGTCCAGACCAAGACTTACCGGTTCGTGAAGACGCGTCAACTGGTTTCCAGACTACACAGCAGGCACTAGTAAATGAAAAAAATTCTCAGTTAGGTTGATTATAATTTATTTTAATGTAATAATTTGTTCTAATCATCTACTGACGTATGGCAAGACTCGGTATTAAACGAACATTATTTCTGATAGTTTAAAAATCAAAGTTTATCGTTATGTTATTCCATTAAATATTTTATATTTTGTAACTCCCACTTCACGGCAGAGAGAAATATACAATTATTTACGGTATACACGTGTTAATTTGGTGACAATAAAATTGTATTAATGTTTAAGGGCAGCTCGGTGAACGCTCCTTCCACATTATACGTGTTTTTGACCGTAAATCGGACAAACTGTACAACACTCAACCACAAACTGAGTTAGTGACGGAAAAAAACCGTGCATAAACCGTATAGTGAGAAAAAAGCGCGAACTTGTTGCCGATTAGGATTTTTACCGTACGATTTTTTTCCTTACGGTTAAAACCGTATAGTGTGAAAAGAAGTTTACGCACATATTATTGTCACCAAAGAAATTTCTTAAAATAATTTTTTTTCATTGCGCATTGCATCAGACTTATAACATAATAATAATATAATAAATGTATGCGAGAGGTAAACTACAGTAAGTCCAAAATATCAACCTTATATGAGAGTTAAATTAATGATTTTTCATACTTCAAACATCTGGAATTTTTAGTGAGACAGCACAAAGGATATTATTTGTTTTCTAAGAAATATTTTTTATTTTGCATTTTTAATATTTTTGAATGTTTTAAAGTTCAAATATGGTTTAGGTACATATATATATATATATACATTTTTTGTACAACACCTAAATATAAGTACTTAGGTATATTATACGTGACGTACTGGCATTGGTAATGGGTTTCCTTGAATGCCGACGTTGTATATTATGTTCTTTATGTGACTTTATTATTTCTCTTCTTGTGTACCATATCATATCTACTTTTTGATATTTTATTCCTTAAATGAATTGTTTTGACACCGTACAAAAATATGAAGAACACTAATGTTTTCACAGGTATCATTTTCGTTTCAATTTTAGATTAAAATTTATAATAAGATTAATTTCATTAGATTTAATAGAATTTAATAAGATTAATTAGGAAATTTTAAAATGTACAATAAATTGATAAAAACTTTCTTTTTATTGTTATTTCACTGAAATTGTTATCAAATTGAGGTGCATGTCGCCTATATGTCGCTTACTGTCATGCTGTCGTGGCGACAAATTTAGTCTATGGTTTCGTCATTTTGCAGAATATTTTGAACGATCACCATCTCTGGAAATTCACTGAAGAATGGCACTGATGAAGAGTGCCAACTATAATGTATTAGTAATTTGAATTATTATCAATTATTCATGCCAATTCCAATAATTAACTTTAACAGTTTCTACATGTGCGCACGTTAAAATTACTTGCGACATGACATACATATATAATATTTTTAACAGAACCCAACATGCTAACCATAGATAATAGACAACAGTCTTATAGAAAATACATAGTGCCAACCGTTAAAAACAAACAAAACGTGATTTTGATAAGAGTCGAAAAAGTGTAGGCATGTAGAAGATGATAAAAACGTTCATTGAGTCATGCAGGTGTCGATGCAGTGCAGTTCAACGTGAGGTGACCTCATTGTTGTTCTGGTGATTTCGGCAGATTTTTATAACTGACAATGTTCGTTTAAATGTTCAAAGTGTGCTACGGGATAGGAGTATCAGTCTGATAACATTTAAAAAACCAAGAAAAACGACATTACACCCTTTTTTCTCGTAGCTGCAGCTTACTGTGACGTCACGTGATAGAGTTTGCATCTTGGTCTGCACAGCTAAAAACTATTTGGTCCTTGACAAAATAATATGTTAGTCAATTCCTGATAGAAATAAAATGGTAACAATTTTATATAAAGGTACTGTGCAAATACCTACTGATTTTTCATTTGATGCGTGGGTATTCCAGATTGGATTGAAGTCAAAATGACAATAGATGTCATCATACGAGTAGACTACTCCAATTATAATTGAGGGAGATGGCTGCGCGTTTTGTTGGAATTGACGAATCTCCAGCGTCATTGGAAAATTTGCACCAGCCAGGTGGGTGATATTTTTTGTTTGCGAAATATTTGTGAAACGGAAAATATTGTAGAATAAAAATCTGAATGCTTCCTTTGTATATCGTTCTATCAAATATTTATTCGTTGAAATAACGCAGTAATGGAACATTTTTTTTAATCAACGATATTATTTTATGGCGATCTTCTGTATTTGAAGACAACGTGCTCACAATTACGATTAAAACGAATTGATACATTTATAAAAAAATCTACCTGCATACCTGTTTAGTAATCAATGTGAGTATATTGTATCTATTATTAATAACTTTATTCCGATTATTCCGACCATGTCCAATTTAATAGGATCATATGGGCATCCACAGAGTGGAGGTTTGTATTAACAGATGTTGTTTTTTTTTTTTACGAGAAATGGATGTCAGCCACTTGCTCAACCTATTAGATACATACTCTGACTCATACACAAATTGAAAAACAATGTGTACTTGTCAGACCCAGGATTCAAACCTGGGACACACGACGCTATAGGCCGACGCTTAAGCCGCGCAAAATCACAAAATATTATATTATGTATTATATTATAAATTGCCAAAATTACTGCAATTGGAGAAAACAGTTTTGGCGCATATTTGTTATGTTGTAAATTTTGACGTACTTAATTAGTATTTTGCAGGTTACATAATCAGTAAAGTATATTGGTAGGAATTCGATGGATGCAGGATCGATATTTCGATAGATACCCGCTCGGTTATTTTTTTCCATTGTTACATTTTTTACGAAATTATCTATGTTCAAAAAAAAAAGCATCTTATTAATTTTGTGTGTTATTCTAATGAATTTAATACGAATTATTTTTTTCACTTAACTAAACATAAAGTGTTAAGTGCAATACATGATGAAGCTCACTGTATGAGCGAAACACGTGTACTAACATATTTTTGTAGCGTAAATGCTTTGGCCACTAGTGTAAGTTCGTTTAATGGACATCAACGTGAATCGAAAATGAAAATACTATGTATGGTGAGATCAGCATTGCTTGAATCCATGTGAACTGTTTCAAATGATCTTCCAAAAAGTATTTTTGAAACCAGTTGGTATGATTGGTGATGATTGTGCATTGGCGTATACATGGTGTACAGATAACCAGATCAGGGTGTATTTTTGGCGTGTGACGCGCGCAAATGTAACGCATTAATTTGGCGTGGGACGTGGGACGGAAGTTTTGCCCGGCGATGCAACATAATTTATTTTGCGCGGCGCCGTTCGGGTGTTCCAAATAATATTGCAACTTTTATTATGATTTCATTGCGATTATTCATTAAGATTTGAGGCTATATTTATGTAAGTATTATTTATGAGTAAAATTATATATCAATAAATTAATATATTTTGTGAATGTTGAGCTGATAAATAATTCAAACAATGATATATTGTAAATTTACAATATTTAGACACTTCATATACAAAACTACATATTTTTACAGTTTAGGATAATACGTGTCGTATATCCCATGTCAATTTATTTTAGCGGTTTATAATAGTTGAAGACAATAATAGTTATTATGTTTCATCACAAAAGCCAATATCACGTTTTAGTTAAACCATTAAATAGGCTATGTTTTACTTTTGATTTGTAATAAATTATTATTGTTAACGAAAGTGATTGTACAGTCATCACTGTTCAAGCAAAAATGATCGAAATAACGGTTTGCTAAATTTTTAAAAACAGGTTTTGAGTTTTTTTTCTTCCAAAGTAGGTACATTCTGCAATCATATTATTTATTCGCATACATAATATTATTCCTGACGGTAACTATAAAGATAAAATACCCCTGAGACCGAAATGAATATAATCATAATAACACGCCAATAAAATTTGATTTTTTATTAATTCATCATGGGCACTTCTGAATCGATTATAACTGCTGTATGGCAAAGATGAGTTTTTTGTTTTGTTACGCCAAAGAAGAATAGCTTCGAACGCGCGTACATAAGTACACACACCGATTTTTTTCCCCAAATAGTTTGCGTCTCTCCTGGGTATCGCCACACAGTTTGAATACTACTGGAAAAAGAGAGCAAACAAGAGTATACATTTTAATAGAGTTTGTTAAACATATACAATAGAGGTAGGAGAGACATAGATAAAAGGATAAATAATCCCTGGACAAGTCTACAAGAGGTAGAAAATATCGATAACTTTCTTATCCATAATAATTTATCCATGCATAAATAATTATTGGTAGGCATATATATGTAAATTATGATTATTCTATATATTTTATATATATATTTTCGTAAAAGACGGGAGAGAAAGGAATCTTTTAGAGTTGGGAAAACTGGTCGATTTTGAAGACTAAGTATACTTATTACCAGTAAAAAAAATACTTAGTATCGAAACTTGTTCCAAAATACATACTAGTATTTGAAATATCGGCTTCAATAGAATCGCTAAAAATACAGTGAGCTCGGCTTTTTGAAATGTCTCATTTATTATAAAATTTTAAACACATTTTAAATTTATGAGTTGTTTCTATGTTCGGTTATAATATTCTTGTTAACATAAAATGAATATACAATGATTTTTTTAAATTTTAAACATGTTTTGATCTGTCATAACAAGCCTGTGCCGCCACCTCACCACATTTCCGAGTGAATGTGCTGCCAATTACACAACGTGTATGACATATTTTTCATACATAAGATTATGTCTTTCGAATGCATAGACTAATAAATCAAAATATAGGTACTTGTATTGAAGTGCTATCTTGCTCGCCCGCATTAAATGTGAATAGTATTGAAAGTCTACCAACTAGTGAGCAACTTGCGATGATATCATCGCATGCATTCGTACTAGTTTTTTGGAACAAGTTTATTGGGCCATACGTACTGAGTATGGGTAGTTGCATCCGAGACTTGAGTACACAAACTCGTGACAATATTTCTAACTCACCCCTAAATCTTATTTAAATAAAACGTACATAATATCGGTGGTTTAATATTTTTTTTAAACATCATGGGGCTATGTTAGCTTTTTAACCTTATTCGCTTCACCTATTTATCTATTACTTTATACTAGTTTATTAACGTTAATAATGGCTTTGATTTTTTGTATAGTATAAGATTTAATATGTACGTATAGCAATATGTTTGGTCTGTTAAGGTACGGCCACATGAGCCGAGGCATTAGTTTTTATGAAGAAAGATGTTCCGTATGTGAGCCAGCCCAGGCAATCGATGGACCATATTTTGTCATTGTAGGTCACAAAAGTGGGGTAGGAAAAGATATCGTATTTCTTCGCACACAGAAAACTATTTATATAATCCATCCTCTGGGAGGAAAAAAATCCGCTAAGCTCCGTGTTGCTGGATATTATCAGAAGGAAAATACGATATTCGTCAGAAAATTTATCGGAATCATCTAAATTAATTAAGAATATACTAAAGTACTTTATTCGAATTACAACACACTTAACAATTTTGAAATATTTATTATTTTAAGTGTGAATATTCATTTATAATATTAATTATATTAGTTATATATAGTCATTAATTATATTGCATAACAATAGATTCCTGAATCTTAACTTGGCGTAACGATGCTAAAAAAATATACAGGAATAAATACTCCACGAGTGGCAGATGTAAAACGTCTTTGCTATGAGTGCAAGAATAATGATAGATGGTATAAAGCACACATAATAAATATTATATTATTCTTTTTAACAATTAATACAATAGGCCATATGGCCCAATGACAATAGTGTCATTCAGAAACCAGAAGTGAACACAAACACAAGCACATAGACTTTGAGAAAAACGAATTGTTTATTGTGACCTCACCGGAAATTAAACCCGGTGCCCTCAGATAAAAGACCAGTGCCTTACGTGGCTATGAAAGATAGACAAATAATGGTTATAAATTTTGTTATAACACATAAAATGAATGTAATTTATAAAATATTTCAAGTTTTATTCTATAACAATATCTATTGTTCCAGTCTGAGGATGACATAACTACTATTTTATGATAATTAAAATATGATATAATCTTAAGAGATTTGATTTTTTTTTGTTGAATAGGTACTCATTATTCGTGGTTGACTCACCTGAAATTTAAAAATAAATTTATTAAGTAGAAACTTTACCAGTTCATCTTGTATGAAAAGTGTAGACGTCGTATTAAAATTTTCATATGAAATCATTTGTAGTTTATCCAGGTTTCTTTTAAATATAGCTGTACCCTCAACAGCATGCAACACTGTCTTCATGAATAATTAATGTGATTATTTGAGCAATTGGCTCGGGAAAATTGCCTTTCCGTTTTCGAAAACAGATCGATCTGCACTCATTTTGTTAGACATACCTTATCAATTTATTGATTTGGCAGAAAAATATAATTCATTTGTTTCAAATAAGTATTATATTCTATATTTTAAATACTTTTCTCTATTTTTGCTACATCAGACTTATTGCATTTGAATCGAATCGAACACCTACTTGCATATTATTAAATAGCGCCTGTACACATGAATGTAATAATTACTGTCGGCAATTGTGATAATTTTAAACTGTCATGACAATAACTGTTTACACGTAAAAGTGTTGACTGTCTCTCCAATCTCATTCTTCAAGAGTAAGCGAGGCGCGTTGTTGTCATTTTATACTACTATCTGACAGGTCGTATTGAAAATCTGAGCTCAAAATGAGTAATTCGTTTTTTTTGCCGGCAGGTTCGCTACGATCGCTCTACTGCGCAGGTGTAGATCGAAAATAATCTAATTGTCGCATTGGAAATTCGGAATCTACCAATCTTGTTTGATTTATGCACGCAATCTTGCCAACTGCAGGATAATACATGTTTCCCCATACATTTCCTTACTGTGGACAGTACATCCATGCACGTGTAAACGGGGTATTACGCTCATTTGATACTATATTTATTATTATGATATTTCGTGATTACTTTTTGACTCATTATATTTCTTTCCTTGAGACATTTTTCGCTAACACCGCTATATAAGTTTTACTTCAAAACATAATAGTATGAAATAACCTTCAAAATAATTGGTGGGAATGCCAAAAATATGGTGTTATTTAAAAGAAAGATATGGTGGTATATTATCTAGCTATAAGATATTATTATGATCGTATATGTGGCGAGGCAAGATGTTTATAACCGCACATAGACTTCTCTGCACTTCGCGTTATCATACTTTATTTTGTCTCGTGGCATTTTATGATGCATTATATGGAACGAGAGTGTCGTAAACACGTTTTCTCTACTTACAATTCTTTTATATCACTACGAACGTACTGTACTTCAAGATTTATGAATGCCTTCAGCTGGCTTTCGAGGATTCTGCAGAAAATTATTTCGGAAAAGTTTCAAACGATATGCATTTTTTTTAGTCAATTAGAGTTGGTAAGAGTAAGTCATGGCTTTTAATTTTCAAGTAAACTTATAAGGATTAGAAAAAATGTAGCGACTGTTATTTGGAACCCCGTTGGTAGAATGCAGGGGCCCTATGTTAGAACTTGCGAGTGCAAGCTTCCCGGTCGACATGACGTCATATGACATCATTGTGACGTACTACCGGAGTGATAATAGCACTCGAAAAAATCACGCTACTCAGACAGCGGCGCTATTCATTGTCACCATACACATATAGGTGTTTCATCGTAATAATTATCTACGGTGAGCACTGCGCGCGGGCGGCATGCCGCGAGCGTGGATTGGCTGACGTCACAATTACGTCATGTCGTCTGGTGCCACACGAGTCGATAGTTAGGAAATCGGGGCCCTGGTCTCTAAAGGCAGAGGTCTGGGTTCAAACTACGCAACTTAAAACAATTATATATTTTACCACGTTTTTCTTAGCTCGTATTATTGTTTGTCCGGTACAAATCTTGCAATCGATTTTTAACTAACTTTCCGACTAGCTAGACATTTGAAATTTTTAGAATATATCAGAACATGATGCCGATGCATTCTTTTAATACTTTTAGCTATCTATAAGTAGAATTGAATTCATTTTCTGTATATTCTGTTTTGTATGAAAAGTTATTTCGATACCATTATTGGTCCTAGCAACTAAATTATTAAATAATATATACGTGCGTTACTATGGAAATCAATATGAAATGACATTTAATTATTCAGTATTTCTATCAAGTACAAATTCTTTTGATCGTTTAAGCTAGTCAAGTCAAGTTTATATTATGATTCAACAGAAAATTTAAAAACGTTGTACTTATATAAAAAGTTCTTTTTATCTTGTAATTTTTTATGATATTTATTTGAAACAAAAGCATAATAATTATTACTTTGATTATAATTATCACTAATAATTGTTTCCTAATGTTACAATATGTTATTAGAAACAACACACTATACTTTAAATGGTTAGACATAGTTTTATGATGTATTTATACCATAATATAATAATTATAATTAATAATATTATATTACTTAGATTGGGTTCGTTCTGCGCATCTATTCTATACACAAGACTCCTATCGACCGCTATCCACAGCTTTTGGGGGTAGTTTTGTATCGAAGTATTAGCACTTATTGAAACAATTACAATAAGTAAGTTGTAATTGTTACAATAAGTGATATGTTTTAACAGCACCTCTCTTGGTCGTGCTAAATTTTAGAGCGAGATAGACAGTTTTGACTGTTTAGTCGGCTAACTTATTGTAACAATTATAATACTTCGATACAAACACATGAAAAAACAACCCTCTATAGCCGCCGATAGCGGCCGATGGCAGTCTTGTGTATATAATAGATGCGCTGGGGACATTATCAATAAAATTGGTAACAATAAAATACTTTCTACAAATAAAACGATAATTAAACATTTAAAAGTGTTTTTTATTTCTAATTGATTATATCTAATTATAAAAAAAGACTGATATACTTATTAAGCACCAATCACTTGTTGGCTAGTAAATATTTGGGAAAAACCTAAAAACCAGAAAGATGTAATCAAAAGTTATAGACACTGTACAAGAATGATACCAACGCATACCTACCATATCTTGATTGGACGACTTTGGTAGGAAAGACACGTGCAGCACAACTATGGGATATTAAGCAGATATTGTGCCAAGCCCAAGGCGATTGTTAAATGTCATAGTTTTCTATGAGCTGAGGGTGTCGGTGTGGATTTTCTGGTGTATAAAATTAGTGATTGGCAGTGAACGACGGTACAGCTTGGAATCTTTATTTTAAGATTTAAGAATGTTGGAATCTTTATTATAATTATGGCATTATCAGTGGCGAGGGGTGGAAGTAGGGTGTTAAGATCAGCCATAAATAGTGCATACTAAACTTTGTTAGTCATATGTACTTGTTTTCATTGAAATAAGACGATGGTATTGGATAGTTTTTAAATTTCAATTAAGCCCTGCGAAAACCAGGCATAATAGATAATAGTCAAAAACTACTCATCTATCTATACAATATATAAAATTATGCAATTAAATCATACGTATCTTTGGATATTTTATAGATAGAATAATATATTTTTATTTATTAAAGTGTGGTTAGCCAGGGCTTGCATTTAAAAAAAATAACCAACAATATGTGTAATATGTATTCTTAATCCAACGAAAACAAATAAGTATGAATGGAAAAGTGTGCAAAATGTTGTCGTATCGTCCAAAATATACCAAAACTATTATGGGTTGGTTTAGGCAGGGTTTAATTATAGTCTTAGTTCAATAAAAACAAATACGTATCACTAACAAAGTTTAATATGCACTATTTATGGCAGATCTTAACAGCCTACCTCCACCCTTCGCTACTGTTGTATAATATAATAAAGATGTCATTGTTTCAGGTATATCTTGTGTTAAAACGATTTTGAAATGCTTATATAAACCAATAATTATACGTAGCTAGGTGCTGGAATAATTTCAAGTACTTACGAGCGAAAATGTACACAATCGATAAATATTTCCCTATCATGGAATCTTCGACTGCTATACAATGTATTTTGCTTAATGTATTCGCTGATAAAGCCAGGCTTTTGGTTGAGCTTTCCAAATTACCATTGCCAAATTCAAACCACATTCAAAGCACTTTTCACAATTGCTGAAATACATTTTGTTTTACCGATTTGAACCTGTTCCATTACGGAAAATTCTAATACAGCTGGTAGTATAAATGATACGGAATATTTTGGTTAAAATGTACATATCTGCAACAGTGACGTCGATACAAATATTCGGTCTATATGCAAAAATCATGCTAGACCCCTCTGCATTTCTAAAAAAAATCCGAATACAAGTCGAAACCCATTTTTGCCCTACCTTTGAAAACCAACTAACTTTATTATTAAACCATTTCTTTTATTCAATGAATAATCCACAAGATTTTGAGAATGTAACATTCCATATATTGAAAATACATAACTTGAAAACACCTCAGATATATATTATATACCCACCAGAAAAAAAAAATATTTGAAAAAAATACGAAACTCAACGGGATTTGAACCCGTATAACCATTGGTGTCGCGCCAATCTGTGGAATAACTAATTATGCTACGAGTCTCCTATCTAATTACGATAATTTATACTAGTAGGTCATACATGAAATAATAAAATTAATGTGCTCTTGAAGTTGAGTGTGGCTTAAACTTCTGGCTAAATGTTAATTGTATGAAATGTCTGGGCAATATGAAAGGATGCGGGGAAATATAAAAGTCCTACTGAGGAAGCAACAAGCACATTTTCTTTTTATATTTTGGCGTTGATATCGGGGCACATTATATAATTGTGTCTTGGGTACGAGATGTAATAATTCCGTAAATAATGTTCTATCTTTTAAATATGATAATTATTAATGACAAATGCAAGGAAACTTCGTGTATTATGAAATGTAAAATATAAGAAAATTGGCTATTTATACAGGTTCAGAAATTGGTTTATTACAACGTTTTTCTTTGTCCGGTACAAATCTTGGAATCGATTTTTAATTAACTTCCCGACTAGCTAGACATTTGAAACTTTTAGAATATATCAGAACACGATGCCAATGCATTTTTTAATACTTTTAGCCATCTTTAAGTAGAATTGAATCCATTTTCAGTTAATTCTGTTTTGTATGAAAAGTTATTTCGACACCATTATTGGTTGCTAGGGGTCTGCGGTCCCAGCAACTAAATTATTAATATATACGTGCGTTACTATGGAAATCAATATGAAATGTCAAGTACATTTTTTTTTGATCGTTTAAGCTAGTCAAGTCAAGTCAAGTTTATATGGTTCAAAAGAAAATTTAAAAACGTTGTATATAAAAAGTTCTTTTTATCTTGTAATTTTTTTTATTATGTTGGAAGACTGAAGCAATTCATCTATGATAAGTTAAGTATTTGTCGATAGCCTTCGAGAGAAGATTAACGCAAGAAGAAGAAGAAGAACATAATAATATGTGAAACCTACCTTCTAGTACCGTCAACATCGATATTCTGCCGCATGATATTCTCTCAAAGTTTTGGTTTGACTCTATCGGTATACAGATAACGCCTTTGACGTTTATACTTTCATAATATATATTCGGGTTATATGTATTTATATATAGTACACTTATCATGTTTTATAAGTTTGTAGTTAGAAATGGCCATTCGATTAACGATTAACCAGTTAATTTGCGGTTTTTGGTTAACCGAAAATCAACAAATTTTAACGGTTAATTGGATCAAGCCATGGAGATTGTTCAATTGATTATTGTTGGTAATATTTATTTTCTTAGTTAAAAATATAAGGTATAATAGGCTAGCATGTTGATTTCAATGATAATCTAATGTAATATTATAGGTTGTTAAAAAAATAAGCTGTTTGAGGAGTTTAAAACGCTAGATTTGACATGATAAGCCAGATGCAAATTTTACAAATTTCAATGCTAGATCTGGAGAAAAACGTTATGTTGGAAATGATGTACTTAAGTCTTTTCGTATTAATATTAAATCTAGCCTGGAGTGCTTTTGGCCGCCTGAATAATACCTTCAAAAGTGACCTCCCACTGTGCCTAAAATTCAGAGTATTCATTGTGTACTTGTATTACCTGTATACCTGTATTCACATATGCATGCAAAACTTGAACACTCTTTAGAATAGACGCCCAGAAAGGTTTAAAAATCACTATTTCCACGGAAAGCTGCATGGTGGTCACAAGATGGGAACTAGGGATTGCAATACCGGTATTTCAAAACCGGTATTTTTTTTTATCGATACCGAAATACCGGTATTTTCGGTATTAAGAAAACATACACTTATGTCATTTTTCATTACTTACTACTGTATTATATATTAAATTAAGTTTCATCCTGCCAAAACGCATATATATTGACTGGAAACCAATAAAATTAAAACAAAATACCTCCAATATCCGTACAGAATTGTTCCGATGAATTAATATATTTCGAAAAAGAAAACATTCGAGGCAAATATTTCCAATTGTTTGAATTTCATAAAGATTTTTCTGTACCCGAGACTTATAGTATTTGTAAAAAATTAGCAGTTCTAAAATATTATGATCTATACATATTTACAAAAGTCAACATAATAAATGTGTGTATGTACTTCATTAGGTTGCTATAAAATAGTGTTTTAAATAGATTTTAATAGTTATGTCTATTGATAGGTACTTCTTCTTCATATAATATTTTTTGAAGTATACCGGTTTTAATACCGGTATTCAATAAGAAATACCAAAATAACGGTATTGATATATTCATTCGGTTTTGCAATCCCTACACTGGAACAAGCGACAATATATGATATCATCGAGTCTTTTAAATACCTACAATGGAAATGGGTATGACACATAGCTTAAAGAAAAAACGATAGCTGAAATCGACCAGTAAAAAAGTCCGAAAAGTAGACATACCATGGAGAGGCAGTTGGATCGAAGAGATATTTAAGTTTTTTCTTTCTTTTAAACAGTGTAGTGTTGTATCGTTAAACAGTAGTCTATTAATTAGTAATAGAAGAGAAACAATTGGAAATACCCAGGTTTTGAGAAAATCAGATAAATATATTGTGACCTCAGCGAGTCGAACTTGGAGCTCCGGAATGAAGGGTTAGCGCTTTACGCACTGGAATAAGAATTAGAGCTCAGACACACGACACTGCAGTTTGCATGCATCGACTTAGGTTTTACTTGATTCCAGATGCATCCAATTAGGATGTCGTACTTCAATTTCAATTTATTTATTTTTAACATATTGTGGACATTATGTGAATATAATATGTCTGAGTCCTTATGTGAAAATATATGGAAATAGAATTCCGGGACCAAAAAGAATGTAATTCATCCAGACTAATGATAACGATTTTTTTAAATGTTATTATTTCGTATAATACGGTTTAATAATAAAGATTGATAATGTGGTATACATGGATGTATGTGCTAGCTACCGCCAAACAATTAGTTTTGTTCCACTTTTTATATCCGGAAAGTTTAGTTTATTTTTTTGTATACATATATTTATATTATACACATGTGTATGAATGTGTGTGTGTGTGTGTGTCTGGATCCAGGTAATAGTTAGAGCCGTTTCACATGGGACATCTGCGGCAAGCCACCGGCGTGGCGAGATTCTGTATTTACAAATAAATACATAAATGAACGCGACATTCGTGTGTCCACGTCTGAATGCGTCCATTAAGTTATGTGTAAATGTGGAATCTCGCCACGCCGTTCGCGCCAAAAAGGTGTGAAACGGGTCTTAGTTTACATGATATCGGGTTTCTCCAACATTATGTTTTTACCTATTAAAGAGTGAATAGCCAGCAACAATGTTTTTCTTGTAAAAATCGTCCGTTAAAAATAACCTTTACTTTGGATACCTATCTACCCATATTATACTCGGTTTAGTAGTTACTAGTGAACATGGTAATTTGCCTTACAAAATGAGAGTTAGTCGAATTGATAAAAATCAATCCGACTATAATCAGTTTAGTTATATTCCTCATTACATATATTCATAATCACCCTGTCCGCAGCGCAATGGAAAGTGTCAAAAAAATTATATGCATGCTATCTTGAGTTTTTATAACGTAATCTATTATCAAAAATATAAAGCCATTAGTTACCGGCAGCGCTCGAAATGGATAGGAACGCACCGGAGCGCCGTTGTGGTTCGTGGAATTCCAAAATATACCGTTCCGGCTCGTGGATTCATTTAAAATTGCGTTGCGGTTCGTTAGATTGAGATATTTATTTGTGAATGTATCTTTTAAAGTTTTTCTCAAAATTAAAAATTAACGCAGTTATGTCATGCCGGGCGTGCAAGGGTTAAAAATAAAATTTATGACATCCCTAAATTTCTTTCAATTTTCTTTTTTGTGTCGATACATCCGTGTCTAAATGCATTGCCTAAACACTCCAAATAATTGCATACTTACATAAAAAAAAGTAACTACAGCTGCAAGCTACAAAAGAATTGTGCCTTTGCTGACATTGTTTGAAAACCTTTTGTGCTTAAATAACTTAAATTCAATAAAAAATAAAGTTGGCACCTACATATTTGTATAATAATTTCTAAAGTATGAAACATCTCAGTACAGTCTCGCTTTTACCTTTGACTGGTATGCATTGCGAATTTACTTACCTACTAATTTATAACTTATATTTTATTGTGAGTGATAAAACTTATTTATTTTCATCGCCATCCAATCGTCGTGTTAATTTTATACCCACGTCTATTTTTGCGGGCAAAATTTTCGGTGGTAAAATTAATATGATAAAGTTTGGTAATTTAAATCGTAAAATTCCGCTAAAATCTACTTATTAGTGATAGTCGCTTGTTTTTTAAAACATTTTGTATTATTTAAATTTGTTCTCTTAAAATTTGGTTAAACATCTCAGCAGGCGATACCTTTCTATATATTACATATAAGTATATTTTTTGTCGTTGTTATCCAAACTGATTTAACATATAATGCTGTTGACCAGTGGCCACAAGCAGAATTTTTTCGTTTTGAAAATGATAAATATGAGTGGATATTTATAAATTTTATGAAGGTTTAATTAAGTAGTAGGTACTTCGTGTAAATCTGCTAAAACATTAAGAATTCACTCCGATAAGCATTTAAGATCGACAATACAGTTGAAACAGGGTTTTCTGATTCAATGTCATTTCGACAATTGACTCGACGTTTTAAAAAATATTTATGACGTGTCGTAAACCCTTATTTTTACAATGAATAATAAATAAATGCACCATTATGCCATTTTCCTACAAAAATGTTGTTGGTATGAAACTATTGAATAGCCTACCGTAATTAGTTTATTGTTAAGGCACGTTTCTATTGTGTTATAATTACATACGTTGTAACTTGCTACTTTAAAAATAATAGAAATAATAGATACCTACTATGTAGAGAACTTTTAGTTAATTTTTGTTTGTAATTTTGTTTTAAAAAAAAGGAATATCCTCCAATAAAATTGTATTACTATCATAATAATAAATTATTGTTCTGTATTATCATTATTCATCACCGTGGCAATAATAATGACTATAATGAGACTAGGTAAGGACAAACATCACAAATTGAATCGTTTAGTTTAAAATACACTCACAAATTAGGTAGGTACGTGTTCAGTGCGACAACAAATAATTTTAGATGGTAGTCATAGATTAAATAAATACGGTGGTAAGTTCTTTAATCTGAGGTGGTAAGTGTAGGTATATTACAATAATGGTAACCAAAGCATCATCATTGTAACATATAGGTCATGGTCTCCACAACGAGGGGCTGAAAGGGCTCTAGCCTGGGAGCCCGTGCTCAGGAGGAGCCCGGCGAGGCGAATCGACCAGATAAGTGAGATAAACACACATCACAAATTTGCTTTAATAGTAAAAAAAAGAATTTTCTTACAATACTATTATTTATAGTTATGTGGTTATACGAAACAATTCTTAATTGTTTATCAATACTCGACATCTCCATAATTCGTATGGATGTTTTAAAATATACAATAAAACACTAAATATACAGATTATTGTTACCCCGTACATACTGCCTTTATTCTTAGCGATAAGAAGGGGGCCCCACCAAAGATCCTAGCCTGGGGGCCAGCTTCACGATATGGGGCCTATGGTATAGGTATATACATACACTACAATATTAGTCCTTATAATGTTGAATATAGGTAGGTACCTACTGATTAATGACAATTTTATATTATTCTATAGGAATCGTGTTTAGCAACTTGAGTTGCACCTTCCGTCATGTTTTATCTTATATAATTAATGATACTTCTTCTTCTACCCTGTCATGTCCTAATATTGGGGCATAGGGCAAGCATTTGCGTCACTTCCCTCGCTCCATCGCCATGCGCTTCCCGCCATGTCAGACCTGCAGCAAATAGGTCGCTTTTGTAGCACCGCTGCAGGGTGAGGGAGAGGCGGCCACGGCGATGGAACCCTTGAGACTGTGCCACAAGGGTACGAAGTGCCGCACTCTTTGGCGGCATCCGGAATACGTGTCCCAGCCACGTAAATCGTCTTTTCGTGATAACTTCAATCACCGAAGGCTGCTGTGCTCACGAACTCGGGTATTTGTAACGCGGTCGTACCAATGTACCCCTAAGATTCGGCGGAGACATCGATTCTCAAAGCTCAAAAGCCGATAATTAATGATACACCATTGGTAATTTAAAATGCTATAATTACGTAGTTTGGTGATGATGGCTTGAAGCTTTTCTTAGAAGTAGGTATGGCTTAATGGCCCTTATGGTGGAGAAGGTTCAAAAGAAATCTTTGAGGATCCTTTGTTTGAAGCTGTGTGGATGCCATCCATGGCTTTATCCGATTGATTTATCTTAAGAACGCTTACACACTGTGTTCAACCAAATTGTTTCGGATATTGGTATATTCCTCATGCGTGAGAACGAGTTTATGTGAACGATTTATAAATTCTTTGTTTTATAACTTCTTAAATAATTAAATGGCGTAGTTAGCTCTATCGGTGTACAGATATGTACTGTATAAATTTTGTATTTACTCGTCTCTGTATAGGTACTTACTATTTTTTCTAATAGTTGCTGCATCTATTTCTTTATTTTAAACACTATTTCTTTGATTTTTTTTTAAATATTCTGTGCTCGTCTTGAATCTATAATCTGTAAAATTTGTTATATATAAATTAATTTTTAATTTGAATCTTTATGGTAGGTATGTGGATATGTTGTTTTTTAAGTTTAATTAATTAACAAACTGAACTATCCCAAATGAGACAGTAATATAAGTTATAAGCAGTGACGAGTGGTGGTAGAAGTAACATGCCTGCTGATTATGGGTGGTAGATAAAGTAAGAGTAAAGAATAATACAATTCTTGACAGTATACTTTGTTGAGACGAGGTTCTTTCGCCTGCGGCGCTGACAATCCTTGCCCACTTGCTCAATATACATCCACATAAGAAGTTCAAAGTTTATTGTTGCATTTATACATCCAACGTACGTACGTATGTAAAGAAAAAAATTAAGCATACCGTTTTTTCGGAAAATTATAGAACGTTCCTGTTCGTGAAATTTTCCATTTCGAGCACTGGTTACCGGATAATGAATCTGAAAATATTCGACTATCCGGCTATCAATATATTCGTGTAGTTAGACATGCCTAGTTGCGGTCCACTGGGAGATGACGGTGATACTGCTACTCGACCATACAGCGGCATAAAGTATAGATGCCAATGTAAGTGCGATAGGCTATAATAGTCACGACATAAATATGCCCTAAAAGCCCACACGAGCTACTCCTATTTTATGACGGCATCATCTGGCAGTTGTTCATTTGGAAAGTGCACTAAATCAATATAGCGGAATGCCCGCCTGCCTCACAAATATTGCTGTCATTCTAATTTTATAACTACCGGCTCGTAGTTTAATTTTAATCTCGTAGTAGACGAACCGTCGCAAAGAGTTTGGCATGGTGAGATTCTGATTCATGAGTTGTAATATCTCTCTCTATAAAATAAATGATACTATGTTATCAGTCATCATTATATAGCAGTGGCGAAGGGTGGAGGTAGGCTGTTAAGATCCGCCATGAACAGTGCACAGTAAACTTTGTTAGTCATACGTATTTGTTAATAAGACTAAAATTTACAGATGGTGTTGGTTAGTTTTCAAAATTCAATTAAACCCTGCGAAAATTAAGCCATATATCTTAATAGTCAAAAAATACTCAACTATCTATAAAATATCTAAAATTATGCAATTGAATCATACAAAACTTTAGATATTTTATAGATATAATGATATTTTTCTATATATTATGTTTGGTTTAGGCAGGGCTTAGTGAATTTAAAAAATGAACCAACAATATGTGTAATATGTATTCTTAATCCAACGAAAACAAATAAGTATAAATGAAAAAGTGCGCACAATTTGGTCATATCGCCCAACGTATACTAAAACCATTATGGTTTGGTTAGGCAGAGTTTAATTGATTTTTAAAAATTAGCCGACTACATCTGTAAATTATAGAATTGGTTCAATAACAACAAATACGTATAACTAACAAAGATTAATGTGCACTATTTATGGCGTATCTTGACAGCCTACCTCCACTCTTCGCTACTGCTATATGTTATATTATATAATAACCGCCAGCTGGAAATACTACAACTATTCTATCAACTTAACAAATAAAACATATCCGATTTAAATAACTTTCCGTTCTCGAATCAATCAGTCAATATAGTATAATTGGATTTATAGCCAAGTATCAAAATGTCGCGTAGTTCAAATCCACCCTAATAAATTAATTTAATCTAAATAATCGAATCAATATTAATCATACTGTCTTATTTTCATGACCAGTTTATGATTTTAGTTCAACATAACCAGTAATACAAGTAAGATGCTTGCATCCAGAGTAACAACCAACAATTTACCATACATTCTACACTGTGTGGTAATCTAATTTCACCATATCCTTTCTTCGTTTTCTTCCCAATCTGACCATATCCTCAACTTCTCGAATCTCTCGGGTTGATTCATCTTTCATGTTGTTCTTCAGGGGTGTTTCATCTGTCTTTAGTTTGATAGACATTTAGTTTTGTTTTTATCGTCTCTTGCCTCGATCCCGTGATTATTGGTCTTTGGTACGTTTTGGAAAATCGTGTTTTATTGTCTATTTACATAAATGACATAACATTAGTAATAAAAAATGCTATGTTTTTGTTGTTCGCTGATGACTTGAAACTCTTTTTGGAAGTTGTCACCTTGGACGATTGTCGTCAGCTCCAACTTGATATAGATAATATATTAGATTGGGGCAGGCGTAACAAACTAGAATTCAATATTGATAAATGCAATCTTTTGTCGTTTACCAGAGCCTCAAAAGTGTTGTTTTTGAAATACTCGATGCATGGCAGAGTTCTGTCACGAATATCATCTGTAAGGGATCTTGGCATTACGTTTGAAAGTAAACTGACATTTATTAGCCATATAGTTGCCATTTGTAATAAGGCGCTTAAAATGTTGGGCTTCGTCATGCGTACTTCACGGGTCTTTTCGGATGTTACGGTATTATTTTTTTTATTTAATTCTTTAGTTCGAAGCAGACTTGAGAGTGGGTCTATTGTTTGGGCACCGCATCAGTTGAAGTATGGCCTTACGGTGGAGAGGGTTCAGAAGAAATTCTTGAGACTCCTTTACTTGAGGTTGTATGGATACTATCCGTGACTTTATCCAACTGACTTTCTCTTATGCATGCTTACATACGGCAGTCTGCAATTTAGAACAAATCTTTATTAAGCTACGTATTTTTTTCGACTTATACGAGGTATAAATGAGAACTCTGCTATTCTGGGCAGTGCTGACTTGTGTGTCCCTGATAATTATCTTAGAAATAGAGACCATCAGTTGTTTATTCTCCTAAGGTGCAGAACCAACCTGCCACTAGTAATGCCAATTGGGAGGGCGATAACTATGTTCAACGAAATTACTTCGGGTGTTGATATATTCCACCTACGTGAGAATGAGTTTAGGTGGACGTTGTTTTATAGATTCTTAAAATAGGGTTTGCTTAACTCATCCGGTGTACTTCCTTGTAGGTACCTATCTAATTAATATTTTTTGTATTTACATATTTCTACTCTTTAATAACATACTCGTACTATCTATCTCTATACTGATCTATCTCTTTTTTATGTAATACTGTTTTATATTTCTTTGTTTCTAAATGTCATGTTGTGAACGTCTTAAGCTTATAATTTGTAATGTCCACAATATGTTAAAAAAGAAATAAATTGAAATTGAATTTATGTTTTTAAAACAATGTCACATACTAGGATGGCTGTAGTTTTATTAATTTCACTACCTTTCGATATATTGGTAACTGAGCAGATCTATCATAGGTATTTGAATCCTTGGTCTGGGCTATGGAGTTATCTTCGATCACATGTTCGCATCTTACTTCCATCTAATGGAATTAGCGATTTATAATCTCTTGATTAAATAATATAATAAATATGATTTATGATTATGATTATGATATGCCGTATGATTATGAAGTCATTAGTATAATAATTAAAGGAAGGGTTCAGAAAACAACGTATAATTTACCAACCGATTCGCACGAGCCGGTGCAAATCTAATGATTGAGAATTTTTTTTTGACCATGTCCGATCCTAATAGGATCATATGGGCCTCCACAGAGTGGAAGTTTGTATTAGCAGATTTTATTTTTACGAGAAATTGATGTCAGCCACTTGCTCAACCTATTAGGTCAAATACTCATACACATATTGAAAAACAATATGTGTACTTGCCAGACCCAGGATTTGAACCTGGGACCCACGGCGTTATAGTTAAACGCTTAAGCCGCGCGGCCACCGTGTATACTTAAATAATAAGGTTTTTAACGATGTAATAGTGCTAGTTGCATTGAAGTGATACATTCGCACTTTTGCACAGATGCACTTTGGTTACATTTTTAACGCATTTATATTTTAAAGAAAAATTGGTGGTTTTTGAAGGATATAAAACAAAGTTTTTGAGAAACGCTTGTACTGAAATAAATTTTTAAATTTGCTTGTTTTTGTATAAAATAATTATTTTAAAAAATGCACTCTGCAAGAGATATTATTTGTACAGTTTTTTCCGATGCTAAGAATCTTTTAGCGGTATATTAAGAGAAGAGAAACTAACAAGAGAAAGCGTTGTAATTAATGGAAAGTAAAAAAGTCGACAACGCAAAGCTTTTAGCTCGGCCGGAAATCTAGTCCCGGAGAAGTTTAGCCTAAAGTCAAAATGTCGACCGGATTTTCACTTTGCTCCTTAATTTTTATTTCAAAAGCTCTGTCGCAAATAATATG
The DNA here is from genome assembly GCF_057557595.1 of Rhyacophila brunnea. Taxonomy (NCBI): domain Eukaryota; kingdom Metazoa; phylum Arthropoda; class Insecta; order Trichoptera; family Rhyacophilidae; genus Rhyacophila; species Rhyacophila brunnea. The sequence continues at coordinate 3,297,136 of NW_028233361.1, forward strand.
TTATGAATAATAAATTACAATTCTAACGAGTGGAAAAGACAATTATTTCTTAATGAAAGGATTCGGTTAAGGATTTTGGAAATTAAATAACGTTTGTCATTTCCAAAGTAGACAATTTACTTCAAAATTATATATAAATAAATGTTTGACACCCACGGTGGCCGCGTGGCTTAAGCGTTGGACTATAACGCCGTGGGTCCCAGGTTCGAATCCTGGGGCTGGCAAGTACACATATTGTTTTTAAATTTGTCTATGTCAGGGTATGGACCTAATAGGTTGAGCAAGTGGCTGACATCCATTTATCGTAAAAAAAATCTGTTAATACAAACCTCTACTCTGTGGAGGCCCATAATTTTATGATCCTATTAGGATCGAACATGGTCGAAATTTTTTTTTTGTAGCGTTACAAGCTCGACCGTATGTCCAAGATGCATTCTGCAGTTTTTCGGACATATTGTCCGGCGCGGACCAGATAACCTTGAGAGACTGGTGGCTTTGGCGAATGCAAAGCAGAGGAGAGCGCCTGCGCACTGGAGTGACCAAGTGAAAGAGTTGACTGGAGGCACCATTCATTCTGCCCTGAGAGAAGCGGAAGATCGAGAAGGATGTAAAGTCTTGGCCGCTCAAAGGATGGCAAAATCAAAAAGTGGTCACGATCCTCAGCCACGAGTGTACGACCAAGAAGAAGACGCGAAGGGTTTGAGATGATTTAAAAATCGCAAAATCGTCATCTTAGTATTAAAACCTTGTAAGTTTGTTTGAGAAGAACGTTGAGGGGAAGAAAAAAACGTAATAAAATAATATTTTATATACCTCTCTAATCGATGAATCTGCTAACACAGGTTGTGAAATACGAAGTTTTAATTCCATGTTTGAAACCACAAGTTTTTTTTTAGATTAGTCGATAGATGGACAGCATACAAGTCTAGACAACTGAGGTTTTGATATGATTTAAAATGTTTTTTTTGTTTAAATGTTGTTGAACAAACTTCATTTTTCCATAGTATTGCTCTTATAGTGAAAAAAGACAACGTGCATATACGTTGATGTCGATTTAAAAATTTGAAACATCCTTTTTGTAAACAATACGTCTGTGTGAATATTGCTTCGCCTCAACTCTTGTTAACACATCTATAACGGTATCCGATTCGCCGTCGAATACAGCGGTCGTAATTAAGCGACGCGAAAAAAGTATTGTATGTAAGGCACGGTGGTGTTTGAAAACAGCTTGATAACCAGCGTCAAAATTATTATATTCATTCACTGATAGTCAAGTTGTCGCAAAAACAGAAGCGAAAATAGTAGTATCTCCCAATTTCGACAGTAATAAAAATAATACCTGCACCTCAGAATAATAATATAAAAAGAGTCGGTACCTATTGTTCGGCAAAATGAAGCCGTGTTTTTTGCGGATAACGCGCAGTAGAACCTCATTTTTACGTTTTTATTAGGTCGTATTCTTGTTTGTCCGATGGTTGTTTATCCAATATAAATCTTGCTATCGATTTATAACTAACTTCCCGACTAGCTAGACATTCGAAACTTTTAGAATATATCAGAACACGATGCCAATGCATTATTTTAATATTTTTAGCCATCTGTAAGTAGAATTGAATTCATTTTCAGCTAATTCTGTTTTGCATGAGAAGTTATTTCGGAAGAAATCCGTAAAAAGTAAAACACTATTATTGGTTGCTAGGAGTCTGGGGTCCTAGCACCTAAATTATTAATATATACGTGCGTAACTATGGAAATCAATATGAAATGTCAAAATGACATTTCAGTATTCTATGTTTATTCGATATTTCTATCAAGTATATTTTTTTTGATCGTTTAAGCTAGTCAAGTCAAGTTTATATGATTTAACAGAAAATTTAAAAACGTTGTATACAAAAAGTTCTTTTTATCTTGTAATTATTTTATTATTAACTTAACTATGAAACGTTATACCATGTTGCTTCTCTCAGTACGGCTGCCAAATTTAAACATAACATATTTAACCATATTTTCTAGTAAATTAACTAAAAATAATTACCACTTAGTTTATATTTAACACAGCATCAATAAATTTCAGCAACACGTCCTCGCAGTTTTTAAATGACTGTAGTCATTTAAATAAGTATTTTCCGGTGACGTGTATAAAAAATATTTAATACAAAAATCTCTTCATGGGGTAGTCAAGATCTATGTCGGACTGCAGAGCCTACGAAACTAAAAACAAAATAAAATACACAATTTTAAAATTCTCAGATACATATAAAATATTAAAAAATAGAACCGTGTGGAATTAATAGTTACACTTTGTATTGCACGGGCGAGTGCTCATTCCCTTTAAGCTACCAGTCGGATCCTTGTATGATTAAATAATTCTCATAACCAAGTTATTTTAGGTTTTCAAATTCACTACCAAGTTTGTATTAAAAATTAAACAATGTAATGATATTACTAACATGATTATTTATTTATTTAAAAAAAGACACGTTGAGCAACAAATTATTAATTCAAGACATTCACAACATGACATTTAGAATAAAAAGTACAAGTAAAAATCAACTAGAGAAAAAGCAACGTAGAGAAAAAAAAACAAAGTAAAAAAAATAATTTTATGGAAAACAATAATATTTAAAAAAAAAAAATACAAATTAAAAAATAAAATAGAATTTTAAAAACAGAATGCATCGATAATATTGTCTACATCTCTAGAGAGTGCATTGACCAGCCGCACAGCCCTCGCTATTAGTGCCTGGTGAGCCTGACATGAGGAAACAACTTTCACCCAAATTAGGCCATGGCTGCGACCACGCATGTAATTGACGGGTGCATAAAAATTCAAATTTACCAGAATATTGCGATTGAAACCTGTACCACGTGCTTGAAAAATGCTTAAAGAGCAGAAGTGACCTACGAGCTTCAAGGGGATGAAAGACGAGTATACCTTAAAGAAAGTAAGTCGGAAAATACTCGTTTGAGAAGCTGTCAAAAGGAAAATAATTATATACATTAAAATAAAGATGTTGAAGATTTTTTTTCTGAACACGCTATAAAACAAGCTTATAGAAAACCTCATAAGGACTCCAAATTATGGATGGCGTTTGGTTTCATGACGTTTTTGCACTTGGGAATAATTATTAATTAAATTACTATTTTTTATTCAATATGAATAGGTACTGAATATAATATAATATAAAATTTCTAGAATGTTCGATTCTTTTTATTAAAAATACAGTGTTGGGAAACTTAAGAAATTAATTATTTTTTTTAAATTATGTTGTTATAACATTGTTAAACCTTGTATGTATTCAGTATCGAATGAAAAAATCATAATTTAATTATTAAACAGTGAAGGTTTTCTTCAACACATTTGGTTTTTTGCCGTAGAATTCTTTTTCCTGTACACCGTTGTACTGGAGAGAAGGTGAAAGCTCTTGTCAGATCTGCAGAAAAACTTGTTTAAGTCCGCCAATTAACTTAAGCTACAATGATTGATCATTGAGAACTTTGTTTAACGCTCAGTGATTAATTAGAATCATTTGAATATACAGAAGACTAAATTGTATTTTAAATGAATCAACAAAAACTGTGGAAAGTGACGAGCGAGGAACTTCCCGAGCAATTCCAAATTAATGCCAACCATTCAAAACTTTATAACTGTCACAGTTGTAGATAAAGTCTTTAAGTGCAGTTGGCTTTATTTCGAGAGGCCAGTAAAACATTGTTTAGAGTATTCCTAATTTCTTGCCCCAACTTCGTGCGTAAACATTTTTATAGTGCTATTGAATAAATAAATCCGAACAATGTACTTATTTAAGTGTTTCAATTAAGCACTTTTATTAGTTTTTTTAAACAAGAAAATGTAGTCTGTTTTAAGTTAAATTATCTAAAATGAGTTGGATTAAAATTCAGTTTGTTTTATTTTAATTTTAAAGTAATGCTTATTACATTTTTTTTTCACTACACAAATACAAATTTCAACAAGATAGTTTATATTTTATTTTAATATTATTAGCAAGGGTCGATCCACCGCTGGATGAAAGCCTCCCATAGCTCCCTCTACTATTTTCAGTTCCTGTTCTTCGCTGCGCCACATACATCCACCGAGCTTTATAAGTTAGTCAAGCAAGTGGATTTTAGAGCGTCCCTATAGTGGCTTTGTGCACCTTGCATTTTTCTAGTGGTTGTCCACTCACCGAGGGGTATGTTCAGTCCATTGTCATTAAACCTGCTTCGCGACTTCTATAACATCGCGTACTCTTGACTGCTTCCTTAGCCATTGATTTATTTTGTGGTTTTTCCGCGTTATGCCCAACATGTACCTTTCCACGTTGCTCAACTGGTAATTTTTCGATTTTTCTTACAAGAAGAGTCCATGTTTCACACGGATACGTGAGCACTAGTAGCACATATTGATTGAACACTTAACACAGTTTACACAGTGGGAAGTTACTTTGAAAATACTATTCAGGTTGTCTGATCCTAAAATCATGTGTGCCTTCAAAGATTAGAGGTTTTAGTAACAGAATTTTGTTTTTTTTACGCGAAATCAACATTAGCCACCTGGCTATCACACATTGGAAAATAACATGTGACATTTTTTCCAGAACCGGGATTCGAACCCGAATTCAAGCTTTGAGCATAACATAATATAACATAACATAACATAACGTAAATATTACTACAAAATATCGATATTTCAATAACAAGGTACATAAATTCGATTTTTAAATATAATATTGAGTGTAGTAAAACATTATATTGACAAAAAATATATTAGGTACAGTTTACCAGTAATTTTTCTTACATACGTTAAGTATGTAGCTGCAGAATAATAGCATATATCTATTGTTTATAAAAATATCAAATTAATTTGCAGTAATATATTCCCAGCGAATCCATTTCCAGTAAACAACTCAGCTAGACCAGAAAGTCGATTGGCGAAATTAGAGACGGTGTAATATTACATCACATCACAGCACATTATACCATTACGGTGTATTAGCTGAATAATCATGTTTATAGTACTATATTTTCGTACAACTGTAATAACAAATAATATTTCATTTCGCTACTCAATTTAAAACGCTGACTCTATATTTAGTTCAATATGATTATGTAACAGAATTTAATGTTAATGTATTACTTTTTAGTGTATAAATAACGAAGAACAATTTATCTCAATGTCACTCGAATCCAAGTACCTAGCTCGTAACTATCATGTATAATATACTATTGTACCGATACGCTGCTAATAAATCTCACCCTGCTACATCGAAGACTTCGTTATCATCATCCTCTACCTATACATCGAACACCACACTAGTGACCCAACAAGTACACCCAAGACAACTTACTCCTTTGAATTTTCCCCTTTTCCCCCCGCTAAATTATTATACAATCACTGCCACTATTTTTTACATCATAGGGTAGCAATGCCCCAAATGTTTCGAAGCACATATGGTAGAATTTTTTTTAAGTAAGCGGCTGACGCAAACTTGACATATTATTATACGCATATGTAGCTCAGATGAGAAATCACAACTGTACCAACCATGGTAACAACCCACACCATGCATTTTCTGTCGTTCAAGGTCCCATCTTCTTTTATTTTTTCCCATCCTGATCAGATACTCCTTCCGGAAAGGATTCCACTCTCGACGCCGTTGCCGACGATACAATGAATTGCATAGTACATTATTGAAAGCAGAATGTCTAAGTTTCTAGAGAACGTATTGATCATCCTTATTCAAGATTGGTGTATTAAGCTGTATTCACAGTTGATAACCTCATAAAATAAAAATATAAGTACATATTATAATTAATTTTATTATAAATTGTTTGAACTGGTTGTTGCGCTTAAATGTTGTTGGTTCATTCAGACATTTAATTGTCAAGTCAAGCCGAGTTGTCGGTTTTGTGATATTATCAACTCTTGAGTGTATTTTTTTTTTAGATATTACGTGGTTAGAGTGAAGTGGAGCCAGTGCAGTGACGTCCGGTGGGGGTAGGCAGGTTGAGTCGCTTGAGGGTGGCAGTTACTTGAAGGGCGATAAATCGAGGAGAATTATTTGGTATATATAGAAATAGCTATCTAATCTTAGTAATAACGAAAAATATCATAATATTAAATGTATTAATTAACATAAAATGTTTAACAGGACTGTATTTTTTGTCGAGTTCGCGATGTCTAGTTTACTTCAGTTTCCTTTCGACGTCCATGGTGACGAGAAATGACACCCTACACGGAAGATACAAAATACTATATAAAAAATGGGGCGACATTTTGGCGCTGCCCAAGGGCGGCATTTCGGATAGGGCCGTCACTGGAGCAGTGCCAAAAATTCTCGCCTCTAAATCCGTCAGTCGCTGTTAAAATACAGCCTAAACGGATTTAGTAAATGATTTTCACTGACTTCTTTTATATCTTCAAGTTATATTGGATAGTTAGTTACATCAAGCATGACACAAGACTCTCAGATATTGGTTTGAGCTCAGCACTCCATTCCTATTTAGAGTAGCAACAAACACGGAATGAAATAACAAAAATCATCGCATTCGCCTGATAATGGTTAATGCACAAAAAGAATAATATTATGTATATCAGAGGATATCGGATTTTATAATCAATGAAAATAAATATCTTTAAAGGCATAGTGTGGCATAAAAATCTGTGGTTGTGAGTCGAGCTGATATCTATAATAGACAATTTGACTTATGCTATAAATAGTCATATGTCCGGATCCGGTTAGATCATGGGTTACTGGTTTGAATCTGGATAATTCGCGTGTTGTTTCTTTTTTCGAATATATGTTTGCTTTCAGATCACATGAACTTAAGTGAGTAGCTAATGAACATTTTCTAAAAAGTCTTTTTCGGGAGATAGGCAATATTCATATTGCAATGTAGACCCGATGAAAATCTAGCATACTGCATCAATTGTATGGCGATGGTGTTTTTATATTATTTGGTGTTTCTCAATTTGGAGTACGTTTTATAATCGATAGCGTCTTATAACTGCTGTCAAAAATGATCTTTTATGGGAAAGTGCATAGATCAATGACTTAGTTTATGTATATATACCAGTGGTGAAGACTCCATACTAGGCGATTATTTGAAGCTTTGATTTTTTAATTACGTATTGACTTATTTATATAATCACTTGATTATACCTATATTCCATAAGATAATTTATTTTGCCAACGAGAGATGCCGTATGTGTAGGAATGTATTAATTACACATATAATAACAAAACAATCAGCAAAGGTTTTAATAATTGTACCACAGAGCACCATCTGTCTTGACGTAAATAAAGGTCGGATTACGTTTCAAATAAAATATAGACTGTTTTTAAAAATAATGATTTTTGATGTGTATAAATGTTTTGAAAAAACACGTCCTTAATTTAAACTGATCGTTTAATTTTATGTCGTCAGTGAGTTTTTAAAGTTTCATTAAATTAGTGTGTCGTCATTATCTTCCTATTTCTCGTAAGTATACCTGACAAATGTGTTATTTTTATAAGATCTCCACAGCCTACCTCTTTCCAAAAGTCACCCTTCGCCACTGATATATACCTATATGGTGAAAATAGTTTTTTTTATAATCGATGCAACATAGTAATTCTGTATATAATTATGTTGAATGTTTAACAAAAGTTTTTCTTTCACAGATACTGAAAAATATAATTTCCTCACAAATCTAGGTACACAAAATTAATTGTACTCACAGATCTGCTGCAGAATTTGGTGGATATTTTAAAAGAAAAATGTCACCAAAAAATCTTAATGTTTTATTTGGTTTCGGCAAGATAAAAATGATAATTAATTATTCCAATCTGGAGCCGTCATGAAAGGATGAAGTAATTTTTAAGCCTAACAATAATTAATTCTGAATTTTTCTGGAGCTGTCAAAAAAACTTTTGAACAAGTTCAAACGCTAAAACACAATACCATCGCTGGCCGTTATTTTTTTCACAATCCTTTATAAAGGAAAATTATTGTATTCTCAGAACATCTGTTATCCTATATAACGCTTTCGAAATGGCATGGCGATACATCCGGATATAAAAAAGTCAAAACTTTGAATGTTACAAATTATTATCTGTCGTTGACCGGGAAGATAACTTTTTCTAACTCGAACAAACAGTTCTCAGTTATAAAGATTTTTACATTGTATGTGCCTAGGTACCAGTGGCGAAGGGTAGAGGTAGGCTGATCAGCCATTAATAGTGCACACTAAACTTTGTCAGTCATAGGTATTTGTTTTCATTGAAATTAGACTACAATTTACAAATGATGTTGGTTAGTTTTTAAAATTCAATTAAGCCCTGGGAAAACCAACCCATAATTGATAATAGTAAAAAATACTCGTATATATATAAAATATCTAAAAATTATGCAATTAAATCATACAATTTTGAATTCAGGATTTCAGTTTAAATTCTAATGGATTTAAGTTTTGTACTATTCCATTTGAGTCTTTTTTACGACCCGGGTTTTGCGTTTTTAAAGACTGATAGTTATTATTGATATAACTCATTAGTTAACTCCATTAAATTTCCGACACTTTGCCATTATTTACCAGTATTGACGATTTTACACCTCTTGATTGCAGTATTTATGGATTGTGTTATTATTGATAGGGGTTATTTACAAACACTTCCAACTGTTTATAATTTATTTGTTATATTTTTATTATGATCCTTAGTAGGTAAGTGATAAAGTTTCTACCTACTTTATTCTATTAATTTATTATATAATTAAGTTAGAATTAATTATATACATTGTCATTGTGTATTTACCTATTGGAGAGTGCACATAGTGTCCGAAGATGCCGAAAGGCGAAACATGGGTCGGAAAAAACGACTCAAATGGAATAGTACAACACTTAAATGCAATATAATATTATGTAAATTATTGAGTTCTCATTCGGATTTTTGACAACCGATTATATTTAAATGAGGTTTGGGAGGCTTTCATCCAGCGGTGTGTTGATTGATGATGATGATAGAAAATACGTAGGCAAGATTTATAAATTCAGATGGCTAATTAATTATATAGTATAAAGCGATAGTAAAAAAGTTAATCTCGAGGAAAATTAAAACTTCATAAGACGGGAGGAGGCTAAGTCCACTCAGACCATAAAATCTTTATATATTTCGGCCTGTCATACTTTAAAAGTATTATCCTGTCTTCACGCAGGGTACTTTTATATAATTAAGGAAGAGTGCATACTTAATTCGGAATGAAAAAGGTAACTGGCCTACAAAAGCTTTCGCCGTAAAACTAAACTGAAATAATGTGAAAAGCTTTATTAGACAGTGCCCCCTGGCCGACAGTAGAAAGAGCTTGCGGTAATTCAGCACAAGCATTTTATTCCATATCTCTTTATTTCATCACTCACCGAATACACTTAATTAATTTAATTTAATTATTTTTCAAAATAAACAACACTTTAAAATATTTAGTTAGGTACTTACAATTATTTTTTATTAGCAGGTACTCATTCCACTATTATTATAATACAATGGTTTTGAAACAAAGTTATTTACGTTGACATCTATATGACAAGGGTCACCGACTCAAACTTAAGGGGAAAGTTGAGATTAACAAATACCTACATTAAAAACAAGAGTCCAGAGATCATCCTATAAAAATAGATGTTAACCTATTTAATAGTCCGCTCCTTAAAGAAAAATACAAATATAATACTAGATATTATAATGATATGTACCTATGTATATATTTGAATGAGTATGAACGTGTATGTATAATAAATAATATATGTGTGTGCTTATAATATAATATATATATGTATATAAATAAAAAAACAATATTACTTAAATAAGATTGAGTAGGACTACGCCACAGTGAATGAAAGAGACGAGAAACACATATTAGGATATTACATAACTATTATAATATAGTACCATCTCTCATGCTCTATCACAACAGTCAGAGATTGGAAACAAGTTAACCGAGTCTTCAACTAGTTATAGTCGACTCTTCCGAGCTGTCAAAGTAAATGACCCAATTATTAAAGTAGAATTATAATAATTACAAGATAAAAAGAACTTTTTATATGTAACGTTTTTAAATTTTCTGTTCAATTATTAGGCTCAATATGCTCAAACGTGTACTTAATATGAAGTAAATAAAAAACAAACAAACATAAAATACTGAAATGTCATTTTGATTTCCATAGTAACGCACGTATATATTAGTAATTTAGTTGCTAAGACCACCCACTTAGCAACCAATAATATTGGATTGGATTACGGATTTCTTCCGCAATAAGTTTTCGTACAAAACAAAATTAACTGGAAATGAATCCAATTCTACTTAAAGAATGCATTGGCGTCGTGTTCTGATATATTCTAAAAGTTTAAAATGTTTAGCTAGTCGGGAAGTTAGTTAAAAATCGATTGCAAGATTTGTACTGGATAAACAATCACCGGTTAAATAAGAATACGAGCTAATAAAAATGACTTTGCTTGAAAATCATTTTAATGTAGTTTTACTATGTACTTAATATTCTTTGGATTTTTTTGACTATGTCCGATCCTAATAAGATCACATGGGCATCTAAGAGTGGAGGTTGGTATTAAAAGATTTTTATCTTTAAGAGAAATTGATGTAATCCATTTGCTAAACATAGGTCGTGGTTATCTTTATATTACTTACATACGTTGTCATTTATTATACATATTATGAAGACTACAATAAAAAATCCTTGAAAAAATCATGAACTAACTGTGATTCAAGCACACATGAAGAATTATACTTCATAATCCTGTTTAATGTCGTCTTGAATAAAAAATAATTTTTACAAAACTTTAGCTAGTACATGGACGTCAAAACTATGACATGGAGCAATCCTGAAGCCATTTAAGAATTAAATTTATTAGTAATTTTATTAATTTAAATTTATTTTTTATGGCATTTATTTGTAGAGGTTTTGTATATAACCCTACAACTCTCATGTTGTTGTCTATGGTCATTGATAGAGCATAGACAATAACGCAAACGGAAATGAATCAGTTGTCAATGAGCCTTCCTAGCCCTTATCATACCGGACCCGGAAATTTCCGTGATTAATGTTTATTCCTTTTAATACCGGACCCGGAAATTTCCGGTTTTTTTCCTGGCCGTAATTAATTTAATATTTTCAGCTATCTATAGAATTTTTCGAAAAATTTTGTTTTCTGAAAAATTTGGAGAATTCCGAATCGGAGATATTGGAGAAAGTTGGCGAAAGTTGGAGACAGCTGGCGACAGTTGGAGACAGTTGGCAAGAGTTGGAGACAGTTGACGTGAGTTGGAGACAGTTGAAGACAGTTTTAGACAATTGGAGACAGTTGAAGACAGTTGGAAACATTTGGAGACAGTTGGCGAGAGTTGGAGACAGTTGACGAGAGTTGAAGACAGCTAGAGACAGTTTTAAACAATTGGAGACAGTTGAAGACAGTTGGAAACATTTGGCGAGAGTTGGGGACAGTTGGAGACAGTTGCATACAGTTGAAGACAGTTGGCGAGAGTTGGGGACAGTCGGAGACAGTTGGCAAGAGTTGGAGACAGTTGACGAGAGTTGGAGACAGTTGAAGACAGTTGGAGACAGTTTTAGACAATTGCAGACAGTTGAAGACAGTTGGAAACATTTGGATACAGTTGGGGACAGTTAAAGACAGTTGGCGAGAGTTGGAGATATTTGGAGACAGTTGGCGACAGTTGCATACAGTTGAAGACAGTTGGCGAGAGTTGGGGACAGTCGGAGACAGTTGGCAAGAGTTGGAGACAGTTGACGAGAGTTGGAGACAGTTGAAGACAGTTGGAGACAGTTTTAGACAATTGCAGACAGTTGAAGACAGTTGGAAACATTTGGATACAGTTGGGGACAGTTAAAGACAGTTGGCGAGAGTTGGAGATATTTGGAGACAGTTGGCGAGAGTTAAAGACAGTTGACGAGAGTTGGAGACAGTTTTAGACAATTCGAGACAGTTGAAGACAGTTTGAAACATTTGGATACAGTTGGGGACAGTTAAAGACAGTTGGCGAGAGTTGGAGATAGTTGGAGACAGTTGGCGAGAGTTAAAGACAGTTTTAGACAGATGGCGAGAGTTGGAGACATTTGAAGACAGTTGAAAACATTTGGATACTGTTGGCGAGAGTTGGGGATAGTTGGAGACAGGTGACGAAAGTTGGAGAGAGTTAAAGACAGTTGGAGACAGTTGACGAGAGTTGGAGAAGTTGAAGACAGTTTTACTCAGTTGGAGACATTTGGCGAGAGTTGGAGACAGTTGGCGAGAGTTGGAGATAGTTGGAGACAGTTGGCGAGAGTTGGAGACACTTGGAGACAGTTCGGATACTCCGAATCCCGAATTAAATGAATTCACCGGCAATAATAGATTGTCTGGAATAATGTCCAGACATACTCTGAAGGTGATTCCACAGATTGCAAAAAACAGTATCCATCGCGAGTCTGCCAAGTATGTGCTGCGCATAAGAGGCGAGGAGAGACCAGATACCTTTGTCAAGAGTGCAATGTGCCTCTTCACAAAAAGGATCATGCTGGCAAAAATACCACACAATAAATAAACATTGATTGCATTGTCAAAAAATCTGAGTTTTATTCCAATGTCTCCATAAATATATCTTTTGTAAGCATTTTAGTACAACACTATGTAATGAAAGATTTTTCTGAAATCATGCCGGTGTGGGAGGGTTTTCTATTTATTTTTTGCCGGTATTGAAAAGGCTAGGACACAGTCGTCTTTCGGCCTTCCTACAATGTAGTCGACACGCGCCACTTCCGTGTCTCTCACCATATCTAAATTCTAAATTAAAGTAAACCTTTCAACTCAAACTAAAATCAATGTGACAATCATTTCTTAGTGCCTTGTTTATCCGAACATTGTTACTTCAAAATAATACTAAGATAATACCGACTCGTGTATTCTTCATCATGCCTGAACATACCATGTCACACAGCCATCAAACAACCTTCTAAATTTAAACTCAACATCGGGGGTAAGAACAACACTACGTTCATCCCCCGATATATTGATGGTATTTGAAAACATCTAACATAGTTGGAAATATGTATATTTTGCTCGACAAAAATTTGTTTGGGTCCCATACAATCCGTTGCCGCTGACTGGATGCCAGGACGATTAGACGACAGGAAAACTGGACATTTGAGCCAGTACAGGAAATGAAATTTTCAAGAAATTCACGTATAAAAAGGTGCGTTATTAAAACCTCGCAAATAATGATCCAATTTCTGATAACAATCTATGCATGTGATATTAGTTAAATAAACAGTAATAGGCATAATAAATGCTAAACCAACATAATAAAAAAATATTTAGCGCTACTCTAATGTAGTATAAACTACATTTCAATTTTTCTATGATTTATCTGATATGATCTTTATATGATATGGTTTTCCATGTTATTTATTTTAAATGGTGCATTATTAAGAGAAAATGCAGTGATATCGTTTTATCGAATTGAATATATCGAGCGACCTTTGCAGACCAGTGCGTAAGACGCTGGCCTTACATCCGGAGGCTCCAGGTTCAATTCTCGATGAGGTTACAATATATTTATGTGATTTTCTCAAATCCAGGTTGTTTGTGATCGTTTCGCTTCTGTTACTAAATAATCTACTGTTTCACTACACTATTGTCATTGGACCTCATGGCCTGGTATACTGTTAAAAAGAATACTATACTGTATGTATATACTTACATTTTGTAATACTTTAACTTACGAAACGTGCAAATTAATAGATTTTATCGAAAATTTACGTCTTAAAGTATTTTAAATATTCATACGTATCTTTGACATTAATAAGTTGGAGTTACATTGTCAATTTGTGACCAACAAAAGACGATTCGGTCGCTGATTGAATTTCAATTAGAATTAATTGATTATTATTATGTTTTTAAATATTCATAAATTGCTTTAAATATAAATCACTTTGTGTCAATATAGAATTACTACGAAAATGGTTGTTAGAAGATGATACATGAAGAAGTAAAAATATTCATCACAGTGAAAATCGTTTCGCGCAGTACACATATTATAAAAAAACTCTACTCAAAATGGTTCTATAGCAATATTGTTGATATAATATCGGTGAAAATTGCACATTAATAATTGAACATAAACGCGCGTTGGAAGGAGCGCGGCACTTGGCGGCAAAACGACACCGTCGCGACGCCTTCAGTCCGACGCCTTATCGCTAACGACGTCCTACGAGGTGACTGTATCACAAAGATGGCCGTACTAACGGCATTTGAAGGTTCTCCCCAGAGAGGGCAGCGCACAGTTATATGTTCCGTAGTGACCTACTTTATTTTGAGGCATTCTTGCTGTTCAAAAATATTTTCTGACTTCTTGGCGTGTGCCTATATAGTATTCCTATTAGAAGCATTAGAAAAGCATTGTATGGTAGAGGCACATGCTGCGTATAACGCGAAAGAATAAAACATAAAATTATTGGATTGTGTAGTTCTCTAAAACCCTTAAATGGAAATCGACTGGACACAAAAGATTGTTTGGTACAGCCACTCAGCTACTGTATCTAAAGTCATGAGTGTGGGTTGAAACCAGAGCGTTGGAGCAGACCCTTTTTTGAGTTGCTCCGCTCCAGATCCGCTCCGGAACCTAATACTTGCTCCAGCTCCGCTCCAGGGTCTGCTCCGCTCCGAGTCAAAAGTTTTAATAGGTGTTATATGTATACAAATGCATTTTTTTTTTAATAAGTAATCTTGAAATTATTGATTTTATTATACAAACCGACAGAAAATCGTCTTTCATTATCTACCTTTTTTGTTAAAAGTCAAGTTTAAAAAAAAAGTTTTTGTCAAATAATTCCAGTGTTGCAAAGTGTCAAATATAATATTTTCATCGGATTATAGGACGAAAATTTAATAATAAAAAAAACATCCGGAGCAGTGGAGCAGTACAAATTTACTGTGCTCCAGCTCTGCTCCTGCTACGGATAAAACCCCATTGCTCCACTGCTCCGTGGTTCTGCTCCGCTCTCCGCTCCAACGCTCTGGTTGAAACTCCGCGTTATTTTTTCAATAAGTATGTATTTGATCTAAACCTTTTCGTAAATATTTGGTATGTCACAATTCTTTTATTCAACAAAGTGAATGGATAATTAGAACATTATATATTTGTAATATTGTTTATTTTGTATCAGTTATAAATTGGTCCTGATTATCATTAAACCATATTAGAGCTTTATTTTTATTAGTTTCATATATAATTTAATAATAATAATTGAAAAAGTATTCATATTTGCTCTGATATATAAATGATGATAATAATTTATTTGCTGTAAAGTACGTTTTATAAATTGTTTCAGTTTCAACCGGGGTTTTGCGGAACCGTGGGGCTCCGCGAGAATTCGAAAAATCTCATCCAAAGGTATCTCAACCTTTTTTGTAATAGGCTAAAAGTAACATTTATGGTAGCCTGCATTTATGCAATAGATTTCCTACATTGCAAATTGAGCACGTTTATGTATAGATATCGTATCATAGTTATTATTGGAGAAGAGTGAATTTTACTTGGTGAGAGAATTTTTTAACAGCTATATGAAGGAAAAAAAATGAGGAATTAAATTATATTATCAACTTTTATAATATATTTTATAATAGATATGTATGTACTAATTATTGTTTACTAACCCTACCGGTAGGCAGACCGAGTATTACTTAGGGCATGACATTCTAAAAATGGACAGGTTGAAGTAAGACTATGAATAATACAATTTTTTATGATAAATCCTGAAGATTTCATGTTTTCCCTACGGCGTTAATTTTCTATACGATTATATAGATGAATATCATATTTTTTAGGATTCCCTATGCATATATTATCTGTTTCAGAAAGCAACATAGGAATTTAAGTATGTAATGAATTGTGCTAATATTTGAGACTAAAATATAGAAAGAGAGACATGCCCCAGTCGACTGTCTACTTAAGTATGTGACTGACTTAAATTTAGTAGGTACGGCCATTTTGTAATTTATCACCATGTACCTTAACACGTGTCAGCCAATTAGGGGTCCCGAAAAATTAATAAAAATGTTTCAAGGAAGTGCCAAAGAAAAAAAGGTTAGAAATCACTGCTATATAGCATTATTATCTGTATTGATAAAGTCATTAAAAATAATATTAAAATAAACTTTATGGTAATTTATTTTGGCAATTTTAATGAAGAATTTTGTTTTCGAATAATTCTATAATTACGTTTTGAATTATAATTGTAATGAAAATTGAAACTTTTATTTGAAATGTCACGCTATTGTCAATACTAAATTTTACATTTTGATTGTTACAAAAACTTAAGTTTCAATGTTTTTCATACTAATTCAATACAATAATTTATACTAAGTTGTCTATTATAAAGTTTCTCAACTGTGTTCAAAAGGTCTATGTTGTTCTAGTAATTATTTAAAACAAAGAGACTCCCGATATTGTCATTTAGTTCTGGGATCGGTCAAGGAACACTAAAGTAGCTGTATATTGTGAGATACGTTTCACGTCTCACTTTGTTCACATAGTTTATTCATTAATCCAGCAAATAAGGCATGGGGCCGGTACGTACAGCTTTTGACGGACCGTTAGATTGTTAGACTTACATCAACAAACAATAAAGCTGTCATTAGCGGCCGTTACGTTTTATAATCATAAGGGTTGCCAGCTGATTGGAAGTTTAATAAGAAATATAATATATAACAAAAACGTTACTTACATCACAGTTTAAAGCCGAGAAGAACACATTGGTTATTGCGAGAACTATTTTATAATCTTAAAATAAGTTATATAATCTAAGTTAAAAGATCTTGCCATATTGTTCGACTCAACGGTTTTTGGCCTTTACGGCAGCTAACTAGGGTAGGAAAGTATCGAAATATTAACACTTAATGTAATAATTACAATAAGTTAGCCGTCTGAAAACTGTCTATCTCACTCTACAATATTAATTTATCACTGCCAAGAGAGATGCTGTTAAAACATAGAACCTATTGTAACAATTACAACTAATTTATTGTAATTATACAATGAGTGCTAATACTTGGATACTTTTCTACCCTAGATAGCGGGCGACAGCAGTCTTCTGTATGGAATAGATGCGCCTCTTCCTCTGCTATACATTTCTCGGGACTATAAAATTTCTTAAAATCTATAATAGTCCTAGTCCTAAAAAAAGAATATAATATTGATATAGTAACAAAATTTATATAGAAAAATTGAACAAGTAGGAAAAGATGATAAAGTTAATTTGTTAGGATCGGCGAATTTTCAACCCTTGCAGCACAATAATGCGGATACGTATGGAGCCTTCTGCCACCCTACTGAGGTCTTATCGGCGAGGGGTAAAAGCATTGTGAATTAGTAATGACTCTCTAAGAATTCCGGGTCTCAGACACACTACCACCTGTCGTACAAGACTATACAATCCTCTTGATCTATAATAGGCATGTTACACTGAACCATGTCAAGTTATTTGTTGTTTGTACGTACATATTATGTGTGATATTATAAAATAACAATATCGTGTTAGAATTTACTTGATTGATATCAGTTCTCTAACCATTAAAGTATTCATATCATTTACCATTTGAAACATGTCAATTCATTTCACTTATTTTGAATGTTTATATAATTATTTTGAATTTTTTCACAAAACGTTCTTCTCTAAAAATACTCTTTCTATATCGTAAAAAATGCAAAGTTTTAGTGACACTCAGGTATATGATTTTTCTCTGTCAACATTGGGAAGGCTCCAATACATAAATTTTTAATTCTAAATATATAATCAACGAAAATAAAAATATATCAAGTATCAAATCGTTTTTCACGGGTTACCTACAAACCATCGGTTGTTATACCTATATGTCTCACAAGTGTGAATATACACACATTTATTGAATCATACTTATTTAGAATGTTTAGATGTGCAATCTCAAACATCGTATATAAATATCATACGGGTGTAATAACGAAATATTCACCAAAGGGATTTAATAAAGAATTTATAGTCACAATCTTTCAAACCTGCTAACGTACAGAACATACCTACATGTTTTGAGGCTCTACCAAACTAAAAAAAGTTTGCCTGTTCGCCATTTATTATTGTAATACAAAATATTCACATGGCTCCTCTAGCTATAGTCTAAATGCTTAGTAATAATTATTAATAATAGTACTATATATTAATTAAATATGTGTTTCTAGGTAATTATTCGGTATCGGCGTATACGAATACTTTGAACATTTTACCAAGCAGGTAATGCTGGTTATATTTTATGATAAATTTAGAGTTTTATAGATTATTCATGCTACATCGTTAAATGAAATTTACAGTTTTACTGCTTTCGTTAAAACAGAGCGCTGTTAAAAGAAAGCTACTGAGAGTGCTTAGCGATTTTTTAACGTTGGGAATAACACTGCGAAGTTAATTACAAAGTAAGTACTTAGTTATTTTCTTTTCATATAAACGTTTCCATCAAATTTTATAATGTATTGACATTTTCTATCAAAGTTGCAGCCTGATTATTCTCGCGTTCAATGGGATACGAAAATTGAAAGTTCACATACATGCAATTACGCATTAATCTTAAAACGAAATTAGTCAAGAAGTAAGTACAGTGGCGCACCCGGAGAGGGGGGTGGGGCAAGGGGCCCTGGCACCCCCCAAACATGAAAATTATCAGAATGATTTTAAACATTGAAATTGAAAGCCAATAAACTATACCTTGGGCTTAGACAAATAAAAACACGGAAAAAAAAAATATTTGTAAATCTCCAGCCCACTTTTTAGGATTGTTTTTAGATTTTAATTTCTAACACAAAAATTACGAAACACTAATTTTGGGTTGTTTTAGAAACCGAATTCTTAATGGAACTGTCAAAAAAATCTCGGTATCCACCCGAATTCCGGAGTGGTGTAGGTCATGGATGGGGAGGGCTGACAGGGCTCTAGCCTAGGGGCCCGGGCTGTGGGGGGCCCGGCGTGTCGGGTTAATCAGATAAGTGAGATAAACAGACATCATAAATTAGCTTTAATAGTAAAAAAAAAGTCGTCTGCGGCGCTAATATACTTCATGGCCATGAACATTTTAGATTATATAATTGTGCAATATATTTTCTGATTATTATATGTCGATACTTGACAGCTCCATTATTAAAGTAGATGTATTAAAAATCGCCAATAATTCACTGTATAAGTACCCTTAATTTGAACTAAAACACAATTTGAAAAACGTTAATGTAGTGTTTCACACTGCCTTTAATCTTAGCGGTAGGTAAGGGGGCCGCCAAATATCCTAGCCTGAGGGCCCGTTTTAGGATCTGAGGGCCATATTCTAGGTATACCGAGTGCAATAGACAAAATACCGATTAACGAGAAATTAGGCAGTGTTGTGTTGAGTAGGTTTGTGTATAAGTTAAATGCACTAATACTTTTTTTGTCCATTTTCAATCAATATTTTGGAACCTCAATATTAAAAAACCAAAAATCGACGACAAACATTCCGCGAAAAGAACGACTACACCCACTAGTCGGTGGTGGTGTAAAACAAAAGAACATTTTTTTAGTGGAATTCGGCATAAATATTGTAGTTCTCTAGACCAAGCGGGTAGCACAGCCGATAATATTTGAGTAATATTTTAGCATACTAGGCGCACATGTCCAGCATGGTCGCTGTTAGTCACTTCCAATCCGCCAGTCGCTGATGACATGCTCAACGGTTACCGCCGTTATGCCTTCAATTTAATAAAAACTAGGAGAAACTGTATAAATATACCGCCGTGTAATGTAAAGATAATTATATGAAGAAGAAAAAGAGCTTATGGGACTAATATTAAATCCTGAGTGCGACACTGAGTATGTATATAATAATTCTTACTCTGTTAAACAAATCCTACTTACAGTTCATCTCAAAACTCTTCTCATGGAAAACTAATATGTATCACACACATAAATTGAATATACACTACTTTAGATCAAGCTCACGTAATTTGATTGCATAGTAATATATCATTATTTTAAACTTTATAGCCAGGAAACGTTAATAACGGATTGATTTTCCCTATCATCGTCCGAGCTATGACTCTTTCTGCAAACGTGAACATAGTTGTTATGACACCGACTGGATCATTCTGTTTGTGAGGTACAAGACATAATATAATATTGTCGTACAAAATAATGACTAGAAAATAAATAAACTATGAAATTAGCGACATTTAAAAAAATATTATGAAATTATAGGTCTGTAATCGCAGCTAAGCTTTCTTTTTATTCTTATTTTAAAACTTTAGGTCTGTTTTTATCCAAACTTTTGCGGGATTGGCATGTAGATATGTTTCCATCTTTTGGTCCAGTCTGCTGAGTGCGTTCGAATGCTAGTTCCACTAAAATTCAAGGGTCAGAAATCGGCAGCCCACATTTACATTTTTACGGTCCATAAATGGTTGACCATAACAAAACATGCCGAGCGTTTAAATAAATTATAATTTTATTGAAAATAATTTTTAAAAACTGCCGCATATGAATGTAAATATATTTGGGGAAAAATATATCATGAGTTTTGGAAAGAATACAATATTTTATTTTCGATTGACAAAATTTGCATGTACATGCTATTAATCACATATTAATAACTTGGGTAAAATGAGCCATTGAGAATTGAGTTGCCTAGAGTCATAACTCACATATTTAAAAAATCGAGTTTTGAGATATTAGCAAAAAACCACCAGAGCACTGTTTTTTTGTAATTAGAAGAAAAGTATTGAACTCTCTTGAATATTAATGAGTGAGTGAGTCAATTTACATAATTTTTTAAAATATATATACCAGTGGCGATTCTCCCTTGAGAGCGTTGGAGCGGTGCACACCCACCCACTCAATTTATGCGAAAAGACTTTTTTTAAATGAGTATTTAATTTATATTTGATTAATTAAAAGTGTTCTGATCTATTACCGTAGTCAATAATTCATATACAAAAACAAATTCTAATATGTGTTTTTAACCGGCTATTTTAAATAATAATATTATATTTTGATGTGAGCGATATTCGCCATCGCTCGACCAAAGCGCCCAGTAATCTAATTTCGATTTCTTTGCAATGAGAAAGAGCGTCGTCTGGCGCGTGGAACAGCAATACGTAAATATTTTTTCTACGTGCTCGGGAGCGACAGTTCAAGTCGCTCTCGGCCCGAACGCAGATTCGTCGGTTTTAAAACAATACAGCCCGTATCACACGTACAATTATTGTATGACAATTTTTATTCAATATTATTATAAAAATAAATTCTTTTCACAGTACGCATTTAAATTTCTGCACATGTTGACAACATTTCTCAAATTTAGGCGAAGTACAATTTAAAAATAAACTTCAAGTTTTTTTTCAGTTTGATAACTAAATTCAAAATGTTTATCAATTATGATATCTCTTCAAACTAGCTCTGTAATACGTCTGACTTTTGAGATAAAAATAAACTCAAAAATGAATTGTCTGTTATTTACAGCTTGGATAATTTTTATAATGCTGATGGCGCCTCAGCATTATATAACATTTTAATCGAAAAAAATCTCATTGACACATTTACGGAAACGATTTTACTATTAAATTTAATTTTTACTATTCCGATGACATCAGTGGAAAGCGAAAGATGTTTTTTCACACTCAAACGGATCAAGTGTTTTAGTAGAAACACCATCGCGCAATCAAGATTGAACGCATTATGTATGCTCAGTATCGAAAAAAGAATGATACAAGAGATTCCTGACTTCAACAAACGCGTAATTGAAAAATTTGTGTCGATGAAAAACAGAAGAATGGATTTCTCATACAAATGAACAATAAATCCCGGTCACTGCCAGATACGAGATATTTCAGTACTACTAATAATTCGGTCAAAACAAAATAGTTTGTGTTAAAGTTTAAAATCCATTTTTTTTTCAAGAAAAACTGTTTTTAGAGGTACAACAAATAATAAATAGTGAGTTATTTATTATTTCTTTCAAATGTACTAAATTAAAAAAACCAATAGTTTTTTTTTTTTTTGATTTTTTGGTGAAGTTTTCATGAAGGCAAATGCCTTTTTACGGCAGTCAAAAGGTGAAAAAAGTGAACTCCCAGTAAAATAACTCACCGGTCGCCACTGATATATACATAATACTCATAACTGCTGCAGACATACGGCATACTAAGAGAAATATAACTCGCTGATTGGTTAGAAAGATCTTGCTGACAGACTCATAGTATTCATTGAAAAATGTGAGTTTTGACACCAACAGCCAACTTTATCAACGATTTTCACATGGTTTAAAGTGAGTTTTGATAGCCAACTATATATATAATAATGCTTTTTGAATCATTTGGTATATATAACTCAAAAAATAAGACAATTGCAAAATGTGAGTTATGACTCTAGGCCAGTGGTCGGCAAACTCATTAGTCAACAGAGCCAAATATCAACAGTATAACGATTGAGATTTTTTTTGAGATCCAAATTTCTTAAATTTACTATATAGGTAGGTACGCTGTTAACGTGATATCATTCTTAATACATAATGATATTCTTTATTGATAAAATTGTAGGTAAGGTATCTATAAAATTAAATCATGACAATGACTAACAAAAACTTAATGTGAACAATGGCCTTGCATCTCCTTGAAAAGCTTGGATAAGTCAGGTTTGTATGTTGTTTTCTTTAATTTTAGGCACGATTCCAGGTTCTCATTAATAAAACGACTTCTCAATTTACTCTTGATAAGGTTCATGCTTGAAAAAGATTCATTGTTCGCATGAATATGTAGAACCGGAAAGAGAAAGAACAGCAAACGCAAGTTTTTTCAACTGATCATATGAGTCAGGAATACTATTCCAGGTATTAAAAATCATCATGTCTTCCTTCTCCAGGTCTTTCAACTACTAAACTTGTGCTGTGAAATATGTTCACATTTGTTTTTATCCATCATGTCCATATCAGCACAGAGATGTTCAAATTTAGAACTCCATAATTATTTATCCATAAGCTTTATCTATAATAGAGATGATAATCTTAATCACCAATTCCATAACTTTGCAAATGTCTGGGCACAAAGCTCTTCTTGATGAATGGTGCAATGGTAAGCATGTATCTCGTGATTTTTTTTCTTTCAAAATAGCAACAACCCCTTTTATTACGCTGGTCATACTTAACGCCCCGTCTGTTGAAATCGACACAATTTTATCGAGTGGAGTATGATTTTTTTCCATAATATACTCAATTACAGCATTTGCAATATCCTTTCCACGTGTTTGATATTTAAGTGGCAATAATCCTACAAGTTCTTCTTTAGGATCTGTAGATGAAATAAATCGTAGAAAACGTGAAACTTGTGCTGTATAATTTATGTCACAAGACTCGTTAACTGCTATGGATAAAGCTGAAACCAATTAAAGAACTTCGACTTGCTAATTGGTTATATTCGAAGACATTTTGACTGTTATATCTTTCACTGTTTTAGGTCGTACGTGGTCATTTGTAGCATAGCCACACCCAAGGGGTAAAAGAGCCACATGTGGCTCGCATACCGTGGTTTGCCGACCACTGCTCTAGGCGACTCAATTACATTAAGCAGGTAGATAATTATTAAAATTAATAGTGGTGGTATTCACTGAAAAATATTCTAAATTAAAATAAAAATAAAATTCAACTGTTTTTAACGTATAATAATTGCATGGATGACTTAGAGTTTTAGGAACAATATTATGACGTTAAAGGTTATAATACAGAGATAGTTATTAGTGTTATCTATTAGATGTTTACAAATTACGATCAGGGATGCAGAAACGGTTTGCACCGCACATAATGTAGCGGGCGAGCCGATATCGAACGAGAATTATGGTCCCACTTAGCCGGGGCCGGTTCAAGATGTCGTAACTCTCGATCAAACTCGGCGGCGAGACTTACACCCCCAATTAAGGCCTCTACTTGCTCCCTCTTACCGATATGCACTCTTGACTCTGCCTAGTGCAACTGCACCTACATGAACGTATTACCGGCGAATAACTTGAAACGTGGAACCTGTGTCAGAGGTTAGTGATTTTAAATTTCGAATATATAAGAGGACATATTATATTATTGCATATATATGTAATGTATATTCAATACAATTTATAGATAAACAATATTAACAATTATTTTGTGAATAATTAGTTATGATTTACTCGACTAACGAAATAAAAAATAAAGGTAGCGAATGGGCTAAATCACCGCCATCTCTAGATTAATAAAGCATGAGCATAACTTTTTGCACAAGCAACGAGTGGTCCACTGCCATACTATTTATTGGTAACATACTAGCAAGCAGAGTTTAGTATTCTATAATGACTGAAGTGTATAAATAAGTTTTTAGTTATTGTCGTTTAGAATCGACTGTCACATTGACAAACGTCCTAGTGTATTATGATACACAGAAGAAGTTTACTTACTATGATCGTCACTTCAAATTATTAATAACACATAACCACTAAATCAGATGAACTCCAAGGTCTCCAAGATACGTTAAAATAATCTGAAACTAAGAATACTCCGACAAGTGAACACGACAGATGCGTCAGTATGAGTACTCTATAGACAATGACAGGTCATCCATAGACAACGGGAGGGGCGAAAAGTAGCGGCTTCCTTCTTCAGTGGGCAATGGGTAAATACAAAGATCTTTTGATGACAGGCGCGTACGCTGCCGATTGCGCTATACCGGCCACTTGGCGAATAATACATATTATTTGAATGATTTACTTAAAAATTGAATTATATTATAAGGTAACAACCCAATAAATCACTTGCTTTGACATTTTATTGCATCGTATTGTTTACGTTCAAATTAAATTGGCATTGGTTTTCAAAATCGTATAATTAATATATTTTTAGATGGAATTTTTTTAATATTACATCAGGTCACGGGCCGAATAATAGTAGATAGTGTAGTAGTAATATCAGTGAAACAATTACAGAAATACACGTGCTTTGATAAACTCATATAGATATGTTCTAATTTCACCGCAAATTTCATTTCACGGTCACCGTCAGGCGATCCGTGTTCTGTCATCAGCTACCCGGAAGAGTTTGGTGGAGTTGCACTTGTACTAATCACTGAGGTCATTAATTAAGTCAATAAATGCGGCATCCTTTTTAATTAAATACATTTTACTGACGCTGGCAAATAATTTTCAACAGTAGGTGCCACGAAATTTCTCACTAGTCGCCAATCGGAGACCGAACGTCGAGGTGTCCGCACGTCGATTTGTTTTGTCATGGCTCGGATGAAAATATTTTTAAATAGTGTAAAGATAACTAAAAAACTTTACGTATGTACTTAAAAAAGAAAACTTGTCAATGAAGATACTATTATTATTAGTAATATAACAATAAAAATAACATTAAATGGACGCATGTTGGATTTATATGACAAATTATATTTCATTCAGCACGCGTCATTTGCACAATCCGCGCATCGCCTAGCCACGATGTTTTTAGACCATGCCTCAACGCCTTAAACCTACTTTAGAAATGACGCTATTAAAAAACTGATTCTGTTGAAGTACTAACTAAAAATAACTATATACAATGATGTAAAAATAAATGTTAAAAAAATGTTCGCTTCACGTACCAACCATGGAATGGAATACTTTTTAATGAAGGGATTATAATATACTTTTTAAATCCCATTTTAATTGGGACGCTAAGCCTCTTGAAACCTTTATTAAATTTTAATATTTTGAACATGTGAAAATTTCGTGCAATATCGAAAAACCTAATTATTTTGAATTTACTTTAAATGGGGGCAATTGGTGCGACGTAATTCTCAATGTATTTAAGTTGTTTTTACTTAATATGAGCGAAAAAGTCAATTCTTTGTAAGTGATCACCGTTAGGCCATCCTGGGTATCTACTACTCTTTCTTATTCTATTATTACAATAATAAGCATACTATAAATATTATGTAATACATATTATATTAAATTATATTATAATAAACATTATGAATAATGTCTTCAAAAGTGACCTTCCACTGTGCCTTAGTCTCAAAGTAGGTTTGAAAATAAATGTAACAAAGACGAAAGTCATGTTGAACTGCTTTGCGGGCCAAAAAGAGGTCCTCATCAATGGCGCTCAGCTCGAACAGGTGAAAAGCTACATCTATCTGGGACAACAAGTGTCTGTAGATGGATGTATATTCGATGAAATTGTTCACAGAGTAAATCTAGGCTGGAGTGTTTTTGGCCGCCTGTATTATGTCTTCAAAAGTGACCTTCCACTGTGCCTAAAGCGCAAAGTGTTCAACCAGTGTGTGCTTCCCGTGATCACATATGCGTGTGAAACATGGATCCTAAGTAAAAGAGAGGTCTAGAAACTTAGAGTAGCACAACGTGGTATGGAGAGGTGCATGCTGGGCATAACGCGAAAGGAAAAAAAGGAATGAGTGGATAAGGAAGCAGACAAGGGTTTGCGATGTAATAGAGTTTATTAAAAGCCTTAAATGGAGATGGGCTGGACACATAGCTCGAAGAAGAGACAGTCGTTGGACAAATCTAGTCATCCAGTGGTATCCAAGAAGTGCAAAACGTCCACAAGCTAGACCAAGAGGCTGCTGGATCGATGAAATGATAAAGTTCTGCGGAAGTACGTGGCAATGTAATGCACAGGACCAAGAGAAGTGGAAGCAGCTTGAAGAGGCCTTCATACAGCAGTGGATAGATTCAGGTTGTTGATGATGATGATGATGATGATATAAATAAAAGTATGCTTCATACATTTATTTTAAATTACTATTACTCTAGACTCTAGAGCAGTGTTCTTCGACCTTTTAGCACCCGAGTCCCGGAGAACATAGGAGAAATATTTCACGGACCGGTATTAGCTAGAAATATTAATCATTATAGAGAGAATTTTATTTATTAAATCTTATGTTTTAAAATTACAACTTCTGGTTAGTGCCACATCTGCTGCTGCTTCTTTGTAAGCAAATTTGATATACGTGGTTGCAGCATTGTTTCTGAGAGACGAAGCGCCGCATTAACATCCATTCGATTTCTCTTTTTGGTTTTTATTACTGACATAGATGAAAAATTCTTTTCACATAAATAGGAAGTCGAAAAAATTACCAATATTCTGATATTTATAACTCAGAGATGGATATTCTTTATCAAAGGACAATGATTGCATTTTATGTCTGGACACCAGAGTGACATCAGAAAATAGCTCGATCAGCTTTTCTTTCTCACGAGGATCAAGTGCGCATGATTTAATATCTTCTAAAAAAGGATTATTAATCCAGAGGTTAGAGATCTGCATTTACTTACTATCTTAATTTTCAGAGAAGTATTTATTAAAGTTTTCAGCTAGGTAACACTTTTAAATGTTGGCTTATGATGTTGAATATGACTTTCTGGTTAATATTAGGCTGCGCGCACACGGCAAAGCGAAGTTTCGGATTCATCCGCCAAACGTCGTTTGCGGGTCGAATGCGTTTTGTTTGCGTTTCGTTTGCGTTTCGTTTACGGCGATATATCGACGATGCTGTCCAAACATCTGGACAGAGAAAACACAGTTTTCAAGGAGATTCATAAACGCCTTTTTTTGAAACTGCACCCTGCTGCGAGAGTATTTATCTCTCATTACAGTGGTGTACAAGGGTAAATAAATCAATATAAAATCAGTACATAATATTGCATTATACCTACATTTATTTTCCCACTATTGCTTCTTTTGGAGCTGGACTGTTTTATATCGATAGCGTTTTGAAAATTACCTATTATTGTGCCTATTATGTATCATCATAAACTTTGTCTGATCAATACTATCGACCGAGGGTACTTGATGGAGTTTGAATTTAAATTCTAATTGATTTAAGTTTTGTACTATTATTATTTATTAATACAATAAAAAAAAGATTTTAAGTTAATACACGAAGAAAGGGTAAAAACCTTATTACCTAGATACCCACTAAGTAAAGGATGAAGTATAAAAACATAATATTGTGAATAATTTGAATACTTGCATTGTTTCTAAAAACTTGTTGTAAATACTATTAATACATTCGGTAGGTAAGCAGTTTTACAAAATAAAATAAAAAGTTTTGACACAGCACAGCTATGAGAAGAAGTATTTCATCAGAAGAAAGGCTCGCCATAACTAGAAGGTAAACTAAACTAAACTAAAAAACATACATATACCTATACAAGTACATAGGCACATACCTATCAATAGTAGTAGGTAGGTATTCATTATTCTCACTACAATATATTATTATTGGTACCCGTTTACATTTTAGTGTATATATATATAGATCATCTAGATGAACAGATTTTAAGGGAGATATTTCAAATGTTTATTTATAATATGTGACAAAACAGAACACCCGGAAAAAACCTGGCTGTTCTGTTTTATCATGTTCTGTATTGTTATTGTTTTGTTTTGTCATGTTCTGTTTTGTCATGTTCTATTTTGTCATGTCCTGTTTTGTCCGGTTACCATCTAAGTCATACCACGTGTCTGGGCAGTGTAAAAATAAAACCCAATCATGATGAATTGTTTGCAACCAGAAAGATTCACTTGAATGCTTAATGCTTATTTGGACTATGTCTGCATTTGCATATAGCTAACAAAAATCTGCATGAAAGTCATTTGAAATAATTTCTACACTATGAAAATATCAAGGTAAAACGGTAAAAAAGAAATACTTAATAATATGTAGGTAATGTTTACATCTTAGTTCGCCACTGGCCTCTGAGACAAAAAAAGGTTTTTTTTTAATTCTTCGGATAGTGCAATAAATAAATTCTTCCATAATAACACTAGGGGTGAAAACAAAGACTACTACTATCAGTTTGCAGAACACAATAAGGCACATATTGTATGACATAATTTATTACTTTAGTCCGAAAAATTTGAAAAAATCCTTCTTTCTTAATAATTAGTGTCATCAAGAATTTCACAGTGGCGTTTATGCAATGGGGGAAAAAACAGATATAATTTAATTAAAATATTTTATAGATGTTTTGTATATAATTTGTTAGAACAATGTATTATATTATTATACCTATTGTATCTTTTATCAAATAAATATTTAAAACATAATATTATAAATAAACATTTGAAATATCTCCCTTAAAATCTGTTCATCTAGATGATCTATATACATATATCAGATTTTTGTTAGCTATATGCAAATGCAGACATAGTCCAAATAAGCATTAAGCATTCAAGTGAATCTTTCTGGTTGCAAACAATTCATCATGATTGGGTTTTATTTTTACACTGCCCAGACACGTGGTATGACTTAGATGGTAACCGGACAAAACAGGACATGACAAAATAGAACATGACAAAACAGAACATGACAAAACAAAACAATAACAATACAGAACATGATAAAACAGAACAGCCAGGTTTTTTCCGGGTGTTCTGTTTTGTCACATATTATAAATAAACATTTGAAATATATCCCTTAAAATCTGTTCATCTAGATGATCTATATATATATACACTAAAATGTAAACGGGTACCAATAATAATATATTGTAGTGAGAATAATGAATACCTACCTGCTACTATTGATAGGTATGTGCCTATGTACTTGTATAGGTATATGTATGTTTTTTAGTTTAGTTTAGTTTACCTTCTAGTTATGGCGAGCCTTTCTTCTGATGAAATACTTCTTCTCATAGCTGTGCTGTGTCAAAACTTTTTATTTTATTTTGTAAAACTGCTTACCTACCGAATGTATTAATAGTATTTACAACAAGTTTTTAGAAACAATGCAAGTATTCAAATTATTCACAATATTATGTTTTTATACTTCATCCTTTACTTAGTGGGTATCTAGGTAATAAGGTTTTTACCCTTTCTTCGTGTATTAACTTATAATCTTTTTTTTTTATTGTATTAATAAATAATAATAGTACAAAACTTAAATCAATTAGAATTTAAATTCAAACTCCATCAAGTACCCTCGGTCGATAGTATTGATCAGACAAAGTTTATGATGATACATAATAGGCACAATAATAGGTAATTTTCAAAACGCTATCGATATAAAACAGTCCAGCTCCAAAAGAAGCAATAGTGGGAAAATAAATGTAGGTATAATGCAATATTATGTACTGATTTTATATTGATTTATTTACCCTTGTACACCACTGTAATGAGAGATAAATACTCTCGCAGCAGGGTGCAGTTTCAAAAAAAGGCGTTTATGAATCTCCTTGAAAACTGTGTTTTCTCTGTCCAGATGTTTGGACAGCATCGTCGATATATCGCCGTAAACGAAACGCAAACAAAACGCGTTCGACCCGCAAACGACGTTTGGCGGATGAATCCGAAACTTCGCTTTGCCGTGTGCGCGCAGCCTTAGCAGCATTCAACAATTTATTCTCCCAGCATTTTATCTAGCTAGATTCTAGAGCGAATTCCCCGAATCATGTAGCGATATAGTCGGTTGATAGCATGGTGAGTGCTTTCGTGGACCGGTAATAAATTCTTGCGGATCGGCGCCGGTCCGCAGACCACCGGTTGAAGAACACTGCTCTAGAGCATTTGAAATTATGTCTTACATGTTATTTATTAGTTTTTGGCTATGCATAATATATTATGCATATTCATATTATAACTTAATAGAAAGCTGATCCAAGGATATACGAAAAAATATCTAAATTCCTGTTAAATTATTATGAAAATTATACAGGCATTTTTAATATTTGAACGTGCTTCAATATGTAAAATAGCAGAAAAAGATTGCTTAAATTCTAACTATAAAGTTGTTAACTAATCACATCATCATTTTTTTACAACATCCAAAGAAAATAATATTGCGAAAGTACGTAAAAGTATTATTTCAGAACATCATAATTAATGAAGTCATCCAATGACCAGAATGTCTTCTAAAGGCTACAATTTTAAATAAATCATTTTTATGCTTTGCAAAATGTTCCCCATTATTTTAAGGAACCACCACAATTTGTAATATGCATTTAATAACTATTTTTAAGTGTGTAATAGCGCTTGTACACGTGTATGAATTTAATGCCAGCAATAGTGTGTATTTTAAACTATCGTGACAATAACTGTTTACAAGTAAAAGTACTGACTGTCGCTCCTATCACATTTTTCAAGAATGAGCGAGACGCGATGTTGTCATGTTATGGTACTGTTTGACAGGTAGTGAAAATTGGTTAACCTCAAATTAATACGTAGTTCCTTTTTTTGCTGGCAGGTTCGCCACTGTTGTCCTACTGCGCAGGCGCAGATCGAAAATTTCTCAACTGTCGCATGAAAATTCAGAAGCTTCCAAAATTTTGTGATTCGTGCATGCGATTTTGCCAACTGCAGGATAAGACATGTTTACACGTACATTTTCTTGTTATGGCCGCGATAATACGTACTGTCAGCAGTTAATCCATGCATGTGTAAACGGGGTATAATGTGAATGAGAGCAATGTTATTTTCATATCTTTTTTACATCTGTTATCGACGTCAAAATGTTTGTATAAAATGATTTTATAGAAATGAGGAAAAAAATAACCGGAAAAACTACATTTTCTTCTGGTCGACCTAAGTTTGAAAGTTATATTATAAAGCATAAACAGTAAAAACCTCAAGTTTAAAAAATAAAAGGATAGGTATTACCGTGTCCTTTCATAATTAGAAAACATGGATCTCCCCTGAGTGAAGATTATTTTAATTGTCATTTTACGATGAATAGTTGTGAGCTGTTCAATCAACCCATTATATTAAAATACATAAACCTAGATTCTTCGACTAGCTCTTAATTATCTTGTTAAATTACACACTCAAGAAAAAGCGCCTACATTACTAAATAATATAATTATTTCTCGTTGTTTTTATTTTTAAAGTAACAACTGTCACTCTGACGTTTAATCGTTTGTTTGCGTAAGGAATTGCAAATGGCCGACAATAATAAATTCGTTCAACGGAACAATTCTACTATCAAAATTGCGTTTGTATACAACTGACTGATTCGCTGCTAACTTCATACTGTCACGCACTTTCGTAACGGTGTGCTCGCGCAGTTCTCAATTTCACTCTCTACCAAACACCCCAAAAGAAGCAATCAACTCAATAACATGCATTTTTTGACCAGCCGCTAATTCAATCCCTAGACCCATGCATACTATACAAATATTCACCCAAAGACGGCCGTTTCACCAACTATTGTGTCTCAAGTCTCTTCTTGGTTGTTCCCTTGGTTGAAATTCAAATTCTGAGCGTCCGAGACTTTCCACTCCTCTCGACCCTCTGCTTCTCTTAGGGCAAAGTCTGCCTTAAGTGATCTCCTACAAACGGTCACTCCAGTGCGCCGACGCTTTTTTTCTGCTGCAACTTCCTTGGATGCTTCATAAAATCACAAGTCTCGGTTATCTGGTCGGCATCTCAATTAAGGATATGAAAAATATTTGACACTTAAATTTTGGAGAGAAGTATCTTGGCTTGTAGTGGGTGCAGCGATTGCTTATTTTGAACAATAAAAGTGTTTTAAATGATGTCTCGATTGCGAGTTTGAGCTCTTCATTTAACAGAGTTTGAGAAAAATTATGGTAACTTTCACGTCAATTTATAATTCTATTTTTGAATACCTTTAGTTTAACCATTATAAAATGGGTAACATCATATTATAATATTAGAAATCTTAGATAGATGGCGCAGTATTGAACGGTAACAAGTCAAAAATTTGACATTCACGATATTGCTATCAAAATATTCGTAAAAATGAGCTCTTGCCAGTTTTGTAGAGAAACAATTCGAAAAAAATAATTTAGATACCTTGAGAGCCAAAAAACCTATATGAAATTTTACAACAAACAAAACCAGTTTTATACAGATCCATTTCAAATTGTTTCCATTTAAAACTGGCGATTGGCCATACGTTTCAATTTCAAATAGATACATTCTGACATGTTTCCTTTTAAAACTTGTCAAATTTTGTGTATTGTAGAATATTCAAGTAAAATCTCAAAACTCCGATTTTTTGAGTTGTTACTGTTCAATACTGGGCAATCTATATATATTTTGTAAAGTTTACAACTAAATTTTATTTATATTTTCGTGTATCAGTGAAATGATTGATTATTTGCTGAAAATTGATAAAAATATAGAATTTTGAAAATAATATTACTCAATACAAATCGCGTAATATCGCTCGAATATTGTTGAACTAAGTGTGTCGAACTAAAAAGAGCTCATTTTGAAAAATTATCAAAATTCTGCTGGCTAAAATTGTTTTTGTTTTTGGATTGTTTAATTATCAAAACACGCTCATAGACCAAGAAACATAGAAGGCCAAATATCCAGGTTGCTAAAATCGATTTTTATGTAATGATATAAAACAAATTAGGTATATTATCATACCGTAAAAATAATGTCTAGAAATAGCATGCATAGATCAGTTTATGTAATTATTATATTAAATATAATATGTATATAATATGGAATATTCTGCTGTGTATTATCTAACATTGTAATCAACCGAATTGCGTGATATTTTTCAAAAATATGATTATTAAAATGAGTCGAAACAGTAATTTTATTCAATAACTACTCATATCGCATTTGTAAAACTGATCGAGAAATAAACAACAATGTATTGGAAAATGCTGAATTTGACACATTCAATTAACTAGCACGAATTATTTCAAACTAAAAATAATACTATCTACGACTATCGCCATAATATTTCATTTGTTTTAAAATGCTGAAACCGTTTTAAATGACAGACGTCATTTTAATATTATTTCGTTCGTCAAAATTATAAAAAAAAATATATTCAGAAAGCTGTTGTATATTTTAAAATTCTAAATTTAAAAAGTGGGTTTCTAGTTTTCATCGAAAATTTCTTCGTTATTTAAAATAATTACAAGATAAAAAGAAATTTTTATATACAACGTTTTTAAATTTTCTGGTAAATCATATAAACTTGACAATTCTATGTATTAATAAATACTTTTTGTACTTTATAGAAATACTGAATAAATAGAATACTGAAATGTCATTTTGACATTTAATATTGATTTCCATAGTAACGCACGTAATATTAATAATATAGTTGCTAGGACCCCCTTAGCAACCAATAATAGTGTTTTACTTTTTACAATTTTTTCCGAAATAACTTTCCATACAAAACAGAATTAACTGAAAATGAATTCAATTCTGTATAAAGATGGCTAATAGTATTAAAAGAATGCATTGTCATCATGTTCTGATATATTCTAAAAGTTTCAAATATCTATCCAGTCGGGAAGTTAGTTAAAAATCGATTGCAAGATGTGGAAAAACAAGAACAAAATTGTACTGGACAAACAAGAATGCGAGCTAATAAAAACGTGGTAAAAAATAGTTTGAACCTAGTTCATAATAATATATTATGGATGGAAACAGACAAATTTGGAACGTTAAAAGTCTCAATGCAAAAAAATATTTTTATCCATTGAATTATCAAGTTAATGATCTTAGAATAAGTTTTTAAATTGGGATTAACAAACATTTTGTTGCAACATTGTCAACTTATAAAAAGCCCTGGTCTAAACATATTGGTAAATTATTATAATCTACGTCAAGTTTTATAAGTGCCACCAGTGGCGCACCCAGGAATTATTATTGGGGGGGCCCAAGAAGGAGAATGTAAATTAGTCCTATAGGCTCTTTTTCTTCTTCATATAAATATTTTTACATATTTTCACAATACATGGCGATATACATAGGGGCATTTTCAACTAGTTGAAAATGTCCCTCTGAGGCGGACGAAACCGGTCCTAATCTATTTAATAAAAGTGGTATAAGTACTAAAAAAAAATTACGTTTTATTAAATTAAAACTACAATACAATATTTATTCCGAATTCCACCGAAAAAAATGTTCTTTTGATTTACACCACCACCGTAGTGGGTGTAGTCGTTCTCGTTCGTTATTTAATTCGTTCATTAATTGAAAATGGACAAAAAAAGTATTATTGCCTTTAAATTATACACAACCTACTCAATACAACACAGCCTTATATCGTTTATCGGTCTTTTGTCTATTGCACTCGGTGTACCTACACCATGGCCCCCACATCCTGAAACGGGCCCTCAGGCTAGGGCAGTGGTCGGCAAACTGCGGCTCTTTGGCCCTTTGAGTGCGGCTCTGCCACAGATGCTCTCTGTCATATTTGACATGGCTACAAAGAAGAAGCAAAGAAAATGGAAGAGGATAACCGTAAATGTAATGTTGAGTAGACCGAGACTTCGCGTTTATTCAAAACTTAAATGGCTTCCCGACCTGTATTTATGTGTCGGGAAAAATTGACGCATTCAAATTTAGAGAGATACTACAACTAAAAACTAGTAATTTTGCGCTAAATATTCTGTCGATGATGCAAGGAAGAAAGCAGCTGAGGAGAAGAGTCAAGAAAAATAAAGTTCTGTATTTAATTAGGTACTGAATAAAATCTTTCAACAATGTTAATATTGCAAGTTTTGTGGTTAGTAAAAAGATTTCCAAGAGAGGAAATCAAGAGTAAATTGAGAAATCGATTTATTGATGAGAACCTGTAATCGTGCTTAAAATTAAATCAACAACATACTAACCTGACTTACCCAAACTTTACAAGGAGATGCAAGGCCATTATTCACATTGAAATTGTCAGTCATTGTCATGATTCAATTGTATGGATACCTTACTTACAATTTAATTTTTATTAATAAATAAGATCATTATTACGTATGATATTCAGTTTTATTCAGTGTACCTACCTATAATTTAATTAGGACTTTAACTAAACTACCTACGTATATAATTTAAGTTTAAGAAATTTGGCTCTCAAAAGAAATCTCAATCGTTGTACTGTTGATATTTGGCTCTATTGACTAATGAGTTTGCCGACCACTGGGCTAGGGTGTTTGACGGGCCCCCTATCCACCGCTTAGATTAAAGGCAGTGTGAAACACTACATTAACGTTTTTCAAATTGTGTTTTAGTTCAAATTGAGGGTACTTATACAGTGAATTATTGGCGATTTTCAGTACGTCATCTACTTTAATAATGGAGCTGTCGACACATAATAATCAGAAAATATATTGGACATTTATATAAATTAAAATGTTCACAGTCATGAAGTATAATAGCGCCGCAGGCGACTTTTTTTACTATTAAAGCTAATTTATGATATGTGTTTATCTCACTTATCTGGTCAACTCGACACGCCGGGCCCCCCACAGCCCGGGCCCCCAGGCTAGACCTGTCAACCCTCCCCAGCCATGACCTATACCACTCCGGAATTCGGGTGGACACCGAGAATTTCATTAGGGAACGGGTTTCTAAAAAAACCTGACATTAGTGTTTCGAAATTTTTGTATTAGAAATTAAAATCTAAGAAATATTACTAAAAAGGGTGCTGGAGAATTACAAATCATTTTTTGCCGTGTTGTTTGTCTAAGCCCAAGGTATAGTTTATTGGCTTTCGATTTCAATATGTAAAATCATTCTGATGATTTTCATATTTTGGGGGGGGCCAAGGCCCCCTGGCCCCCCCCCTGGGTGCGCTACTGAGTGCCACCGTCTGTACACTTGTACGATGGATAATTCAATTTTGATTTATGTAGTGAGTGGGTTAACTCACATTATTGCTAATATTATTATTATGTGTTTTTACACGGTGTTTGTGTAAGATTTTGATCATAGATAGTTAATTAAGCATATTTATGATTTTATAACATTTACTACACTATATGTTGGATAGTGAGTGGTGATTTACATTCACTTGTGAATTTTGAATGATTTTTTAGTGAATTAAAAACGTGTTAGCGGCTAAGTTTTGCGAATTGTAACCTTAAGATGGCCGGTGTCATAATTTCTTAGGTACGACTCTTCATGGCTTCTCGACCTTTTTTCATTTATTTAACCTTTGTGGACGTTTATTAATTCCATTTCAGGTCGTTGAGTGTCATTTTAAAGAGGCCTGAGCTTCGTGCGCAATATTACATCTTGATAATTTTATGTTACAGTGAGCGCGTTAAATTATGACACCTGAAACTGATTATTATGACATTTAGTTGCGTTTAGTTTTGAAAGTAGAAGAAAAGTTTAAAAACTACGCGATAATCAGACCTAAACGTCATTATTTAGCTACTATGGATTATAATTATCTAAACAAAACTTAGCTTTGCTTTCACATCTATTTTGGGTAAATTACACGAGCAGATTTGCAGAATTCCACTGATCATCTGGCCCGATCAAAAATTGTCATTTTGAATAAAAAAGATACTCTGTTTAACTTTACGATTGTCGATTGGCTTTCAATTAACCGCTAGATTCGGATTTCGACCGACCTCTGCGCGTCAAGTCAATGCTGTCCTGTTAAAGGGGGGCTGAAGAGCCTGACATTTAAATATAATTTAGTATAAAAAGGACCTCGGCGTCGTAAGTCCGTTAATTTAAATCGATCTTTTCGCAAAAATCACTAATCATCGGAGATTATATTTCAAGAAACATTATTATTATTATTGATATTGTCTGCCGCTGAACATTATTATTATTTTATAAACACCTGCAAGATGTACGCCGATCAGAAAACAGGGCTGTCAAAATAATATTATGAATTAATATTTTTAAAATGTTAATTTCATCATAGTTTTTAGTCAAACCTGTGCAAGTACGTACTGATAACTTGGGTGGATTTTGTAGCAAACATACTACATACATATTTGTTTACGCAAAATCGTCGCTTTTCAAAATGGCGAATTTGATTGCCAGATTTTACTGCGATGAATCAGTATGTTCCTTCTTGTCTTTTTTATTCGTAGGTTTGTTTACTATGTACACCGAGAAATTTCCATTTATAAAATCGGAAACGATTTTTACAGAAGAGTTTTGGAATATAATGCAACCAAAACTGGAAAAAATTCTATCATGGGTGTTGACTTCCTGAATTAGTTAACCCCAGGTCCATGCCACTACGTGAACCACAGTGGATATTTAGCCATTTCCACACTGGCAACAAGTTGCTGGCAACCTCATAAAATTTTACGATACTTACCATAATTGCTTAAAAAAATTTACGATAATCATCATAATTATCGTAAAATCTAACGACGTTGCCAGCAACTTAACTTGTTGCCAGTGTAGACCCGGCATTAGATGCACAAAACTTAAATAATATATATTATAAATAAAAATTTTAAATTATAAATATTTATGATTTATGTCTTCGACAGCCCTGATGAAATATGAGTCGGATCGAGTTATAGAGCAAATTTATTGACACAAACAACTTTGACACGACCTTTTTATATTAACTAGTAGACCAGATATTATGGACCACATGTTAAAAAATCATATTTTCAATTCTCAAGGCGAATTCTGTAGAACGTCCCTTTAATACTTGCCTTTATAGCACCTGTACACATGCATGGAATTACTGTCGACAATTGTGCTTATTTTAAACTGTCACAACAATAACTGTTTACACGTAAAAGTTCTGACTGTCTCTCCAATCTCATTCTTCAAGAGTAAGCGAGACGCAAGGTTGTCATTTTATACTACCTACTATCTGACCGGTCGTATTGAAAATCGGTGCTCAAAATGAGTAGATCGTTTTTTTACCGGCATGTTCGCCCCTATCGCTCTACTGCGCAGGCGCAGATCGAAAATAATCTTACTTGCGCGCAATAAATCATCTCAATTTGGAATCTTTCAATCTTGTTTGATTTATGCACGCAATCTTGCCAACTGGAGGATAATACATGTTTCCCCATACATTTTCTAACTGTGCACAATACATCCATGCACGTGTAAACGGGGTATTATTATAATAATACTTGCATTTATAAGAATAATATATATGCTAGAAAATACAATAACTAACTTAAAAATAAGTAAATACAATATTCAGTTTCCGGTGATATGTATTTGAAGTAGGTACCTACAAAAATATGACATAAGACATAGTTCGTATAGCCACCAAGCTGATCGAAAGATGTTTTTAGTTAACTTTAAACTAAAAACACAGTGGGTATATTGTGAAATAAACCAATGAAAACAAGCGTCACAATACATTTATATAATCACAAATATTTGTTACTTTACTTTATATCCAAAAAACAGACAGTTCTTATTGAAACACTCTATCTCTATATCAGTATGAAGGTTACCGTTTTACTTACGAAAAACACATAGTATTTTAATAGTTTTCTATTGTGTTAGTCACAGTTTTAGTATCTATCTGTCAGTACATTTTCAGATATGTATAGTTGTTTTCGTCATTCCATACATCGGGGTCTATAGTTGACTGTGTCAACTCTATGTTGAGATAAAGATTGGAGGAGTTAAAAAAACTAACAAAAACCCTACTTTCAAAAATCGTTTGCCAGCTCACACGCAATATGAAAAGATACACCTGTCTTACTCTACCAGGTGTGATAGTACGTCGTTTCTTTATTCGCGCCCAGGTAGGCGAAACCGCGGTAGGCGAGAGCTTGGTACCTGTGTGTAACAAGCTTTTTGTTTTACGTTAATGACCATTATGGTTTTTTATGGTGTTTCGGCTTTTAAAACCCTTTTCGGGTACGTTTTATTAAATGCGGCTGGGAGGGGATGGGGTGCGGCGGCCAGACCGCATAATTGCGGCATGAAATTGGCATTATTTTGAATCTTTATTAAGAGATTGTTCTCTACGATTTTTAAATTAAAAATGGAACCAATTATGTAGGTACACAGTGAAAACGGATCATCAAATGAAGACATGAAAAATCTTGTAACAACATCTACAATATTATTGTTTTTAGGTAAGTAGCTAATCAAGTAAATATTTAAATGTATGTTTCTGACGATATTTCAAAATATGTTATTATGTGAATATTATTTTTTTAAATCTGGTGTATTATTTAATGAATAAAAATCAATTTAATTAATAAAATGAAAATAACAGTGTGGTCAGTTTGGGAATAAATTGATTCTAAAAATTACTGGCAACACTAAATTGACGCGATCTTTTCGCAATCTTTAATATTTTTTTCTCTTGTACTTAGCAGTCTGCCTCGCTTTGCCTTCAACTTGAAATATTGTCCGTGACCATTAATAAAATTATAATATTTAATAATTAGCAAGTGCAAGTACGTTATAATAGAAATTTGGAGTGATCCTGACACCGGTTAGTAATTAAGGTAATTCAATACTTTGATTTAAAATTAAAATAAAAGCCGATTGGCAATAAGTAACGCAATTTAAATAGCGCATCAGATAGCATTGTAAAAGCATTAGTTCAATTGGTCACAATTAGATAAAACACGTATAGCATATAGTGGTTAGTGCACATGGGCGCGATTCTCGAATGGCGTACGTTCGAATTCTGCTGGATGTTCTATTTTTGGTGAGATTTTTATTATAAGTCTATATTTTATATTTTATATATTTCTTCGACCCACGACGAAGAACCATGCGCTCTTCGCTAATAGGTATACAAATGCGAGTACTACAGATGACGTGGATAAAAGGCCGTTTGGCCTTGGTGACTCATACTATACATATATATATTTGATTCAGTTGTCAATTAGAACTGAGTTGAGCTTGGCTTCATCAAGAGACCTAATTCACCACAGTGGTCTTGCTTGCACTCTTAAAACGGATAGCCGTAAGCCTTATCAGAGTCAAGTGAGCTATTCGACTGCGCAAGGTCCGACTATGCCGTAGTTCCAGTATAAATTACCACGAACTTATTATACTCGCGCATATTAAATTATTGTATATACACAATTTGAAAACATCTCATGCATATACACACTAGAAAAAATCGTTTATGTAGAATAATAATTTAATATACCAAAACCGATAGCCAACCTTATAACGCCATTCGATAAGCATTCCATGTAACAACTACTAGTTAAAATCATCGTAATTATCTAAGGCGTCCGTAGTTTAATGGTAAAACATACTGACGTCGTATTTTTTTCTACATAAACGATTTTTTCTAGTGTGTATATGCATGAGATGTTTTCAAATTATGTATATTCAGTATATAGAATGTTATATTCTGAAATTTTGTGTCTTATTCGTTGAATAAAAAAAATAGTTTATTTTTTAAATTATTGTACTATTACCGTATAAAATCAAATATACCGTATACTTTTCGAGACACCTACGATTTATCATTTATAAATAGAGGAAGTTAAGAGGACTCCATCGCAATTTAATTTGTGTAAAATTGAAAGGAGAATAAACGTTGTAAAATAAAAAATTGTGTTACGATTTGTTACCGTATATTAACCTATATAACCTAGATTACA
The DNA here is from genome assembly GCF_057557595.1 of Rhyacophila brunnea. Lineage (NCBI taxonomy): Eukaryota > Metazoa > Arthropoda > Insecta > Trichoptera > Rhyacophilidae > Rhyacophila > Rhyacophila brunnea. Next base: position 3,338,483 of record NW_028233361.1, read on the forward strand.
TTATAATATTAAAATTAGGTATCCAAAATATTACAAAATGAACGTAATATAATTAGAGGCGAACATAACTTAAAAAATAACTATACGCGACGAAAAAACTTTTTGCTTGTGCAAAATGTTAAGTGACATTAAAGAGAGGAGTATCTCAGCGAGATTAAAAACCCGGTCTGTGGCAAAGTATGTCACTGAAAAGCTGAAAGCTCAGTCGGCTCGTTAATTTGCCCCGAAAAACAATGAAAGCTCCTGCAAGTACAATATTTTTATGTATCACTTTTATCCACGTTTCGAGTTTTACAGGCGGCCTGTCTTCTTTTCCTAGTTTCGTGCAAGCAAATAATATGGAATCGTATTTGGAATTCATTGAGATACCTAGGTAAAGAGTTGACATCTAATGTTAATCGACTACTTTATCATTACATATCATTAGAGACAGATAATAAATTATTATTATGTAATACTTTAATATTAGTTACGGTTAAGTTAAGTATAGTATTAATTTGGTATTAGTTTTTTGAATTGTTACCTTGTATTCTTCTTCCTTCTTTCCTTGACGTTATGGATTCATGCAGAATGGCCTCTGCGATGATCTCAAAACGTCATGGAAAAACCTAATACGACAACAAACAAATGTGAAAGCCTCAGATAGTATATTATTACCAAAGGTCATCCGTATGAATGCGAACAATCTAAGTCTGATATAGTCAGTGACTTAAAACGCGAAAAGTCATTTAGAGGAGATGTATGGATAACATTATGAGAGGCGTAGAGAGGCTGAGTGTGACCGATTGGAGAGAGAGAGAGAGAGAGAGAGAGAGAGAGGGAGAGTGCTTGCTCGCGACAGAGATTTCTGGAGGATAGTTGTCCAGTCAGCCATGAACTTGAATGGTCTGTAGCGACAGCTTAAGTAGGTAAGTAAATAATACTTACGCAATTTAAAAAAAGTTAGGCCATAATGTGGCTATGTGCGGATACGAGAGGTTGAAATGAGTTATTGGTGAGTGGTTATATCTAGGATAGGCTAGGTTGTGGACATGGGTGATGTACGCGGAAAAATGTGGAGTTTTGTGATGGGATCAATGATGCGTGGTAATGTTGGTAACAAAAACGTGGGAGTGTTTAGTCACGCCGTCTATCTATAGAGTTTTCAAACTCCATAGCAATTCACATGCATTCGTCGTTTGCGACACAGAGTCGCGAAATTCCCATACAAGCAGTATGGAAACATATTCCGTAGCATATGGTTATCACCGGTAGTCTGCACTATTTTTGAAATCTTTTCAATATCGCTTATATCATTTTTTTTAATCATTAACTTCGTATCAAATAAAATATGTATAACTTCATAATTATGAACTATAGAATTGGTAATACGTTATGTATATATTACGGTTACATGTAAATTAATATTTCGCTGTATAGTTTATTGCAAGCTCAGTGAGATGTCATACCGGAAAGAGTACCTATTGCATTGGGCTTAAAAAAATGATGCATTGATCGTGGGACATTTCAGACGTTCCAATTTTATTGGATTCAAAGATAACATTGGTCAGATTTATGATTGGTATCAAATATCAGTCAAATATCAGATATTTGATAGGTTTGACTTGATACTTCTGAGCACCAATATTTTACATAAATATATACGATATAATTGTATCTATAATTTACTAACATAAATAACTAGAATTCTGCAGGTTTTAATTAATACCTTCGTATTTTTAAGTGTTATATTTAGATATTAATTTGTTATATATATAATACGGCCATCTGTGATACAGTAAACTGCATTCATACAACATTTCCGAACACACTTGGCAAGGAGCGCGGGACGTGGTGATACGCCAAGGGGAATACCGCCTAGAATATTATATTTTTAACAGCTGTTCTTTGTGGTTAAAAATTCACTATTTCTTACCTCAGCATATGGAAAGATATATTTTGCAAATATGTTCATGTTTTAGTTGACAATGAAAAGAATAAAAATAATAATAATTTTGCAATATGAAAGCCTTTTTATAAAATTATACACTAAATAGTAAAACCGTTACATCACTCTATTTCAGTTAAGTCATACTTGATTACTTGAACTGGGCTAGGGAAAGTAAATACGCAAGTTCAGAGATAGATAAACTGTGGGTGTGATAAGAAATATTTTTTTAAATTAACACACTTTTTGTACGAACGGATTCAGTCAACTTAAAATGGAAAATATTTCAATTATACTGATAGTACTAGGAAAAACCAGTTTTTAGAATAAGTACAATATTTTGTGCAGTTGTATGTATAATATATGTATAAATATTAGTGACTATAGATACAGCATCATGTTCTTTTTATTTATCTTAATTGTTCGAATTATATTGGATATATATTATACTATGCGGTGCCTCCCAGAATCTATGTATCCTGCCAGAAATTGTACGTCTATCCAAATCAGCCAATACCCACACGTCCACTATAGATAAATGGTTTTATTGATATTAAATTAAGTACGCATAATTGCCTATTTGCTTTCTTAATGTGATAAGAATCATGACATTTTTCTCCAAAACAATGCATGGGATGGAATTGGCGACCTCGTAGTCCAGTGCGCAAGATGCTGGTCATCATCCGGGGACTCCGAATTCAACCTGGTGAGATCAAAATATATATTCATATATTTTATATTATGTGAATTCCTCAAGCCTGAGAGCTTTTCCATTGTGATTGGGTTTGAGGGCCTGTTGTGGTTTTTAATAATGAAATAAATAAAAAATAAAATATGTAGCAAAACTGGCAGACATAGAACACATATTGGCCTGGTTTTGGGGATGTTACGAGAACAATTATTGAAAATAATAAAAAAACCTCGGATAAACATAAATGTTAAGATCATTTTTTTGAGAGGAAAATATTATGAAATTATAAATTTAAAATTTTCTGAAATTGTTTTCGAAAATAGTTGGCAACCCTAGGTAAGAATATATTTTTGTTCTGATTCGAAAATATAAGGGCCATGAAGGTTTTTTTCGAAAATACGGGGATTGAGCTCGATAAGTTTGGCAAAGTGTGCGCCAGTGGGCAAGTGACCGTGATTTAGTACCGAGACGCTTTTAAGACTCGACGTGCGCTGAGGGTGGAAATTTTAAATTCTCCTCTCGAAGGGGTTGTATTTTCTTTTTTTATTTTACTCTTAATATTTATATCTACCTACGCCGTTTAGCGCTCAGGTAAAGCGAACCCGTCAGTTTAATTTTAAAAGCTTTATTATTTTTTTTTTTTTATTAGATGTACCTATATTATAACCCCGATTATATTTCACTAGTAATAATATTATCCAAGTGTTTTTATTATAAAGATAATACCTACAAGAAAAGGTTATGCAATGTGTTATATTCCGTCAATAATTTTATGTATTTACGATTTTGAAATTTATTGTAATAAATATGTGTTATTATATTATTAGTACAGAAGTTTTGAGAATTGATTTGTAGTTTTTATTTATAAAATACCCACTCTGAAAATGTTACCAATATAATTACAGCATTAAAGATACATTAATTACGCAGAAACGATAAGTAAAATGGCGAATGATTCCTAAATTGGGTAACTGGTAAACTACTTAACAGTATAACCAAAGAAGAAGTGGGATAAAAATTGGACTCTTATAGGATGGCTCGAGATCTGCATGAGAGTAGCGAAGGATACCAATTAGTGAAAGGTAGGCAATCGTCTACATTGACGGCTTGACAAGAAAAGAGGTTTCCGTTATCGGATTGGTGAGCTGAAATCCTCCCTTGGGACAGAGATTACCACGAAGTTGCTCTTGGAATATTGTTTTTTTTTTATTAGATTTTTTAGTACAAGTCGGTTATGGGGAAGCCAGGTGGGAACCGCGCTAATTGTCATAGCAGATTTTGGCAAAATTCAAGAATGAAAACCTAACCTAACCTTATCTAACTAAACATAACTTAAACTAACCCAACCTAACAAATAATCCAGTATATCGGCTATTTTCAAAATGTGTTTGCCGCTTGTTTTCCCGTAACCGACTTGTACCGATTTTTTTTATGTTTAATATTCAACATACGATAAGTTGACACACTACTTCAAAACTCAATTTAATATGAATTTATGCAATATTTGTATTGGTTAAAAAATGTTTTTGTTCATTATAATGCAATTCCATCACGTAAACGCCAATTTAATTAATATATTATTATGTTGATGATCTGTACCTACCTTAGAGCAGAAAGTCTGGAAGTCACATATTCAATGTTTTGCAGGAGAGCAGTTTTAACATAGTTAATCTAATCTAGTCGCCAAATAGTAGCTCAATTTAGAAAGCGCTTCAGTGAGTATTAATGAAGGAAAAATGACTTAAATTGTAAATCCACTCTTTCAGCTCTAAAGTATATAATGATTGGACTACTGTCGTTTTAGAAGTAAGTAACTTGAAAACCATGTGATATTGGGCTCCTAAACTTTAAGCATTAAGAGAACGTGAATCCACATTTAAATCTGCATACATAACTCAAAAATGATAAAATGTGACTTCCGAACTTTTAGCTCTAAGATAAAGATATAAACATATCGAATACATTGTAAACATGTCATGCCATGAATATAAATATATGGGTATAGTGCGAAATAAGTATAATAATTGTCATGTTACATTTCATGTGACATGTCTACATCTTAAACGCAAACTTAAATAAATATCGTTAATTAATTAACAAATAAATTTGGCACAACCTTGTTAACATTGTGTGTCAACCCTGCACCTTAAAACAATAAACCGTTATAAATCAACCAATAAAAAGTCTTCCCGCTTTTTAAAGCATGATGGAATAATCTGTCACAAGGGGAAGGGGAAATAACAAACAAACTATTCCCGGCCGCAAAAATCATCACTCCAAGTTGAGTATTGATGCAGTATCGACGTGACCCGGTCAACGTATAGTAACAGTTCAACGCCATTTAAAGATGCTTACCTTTGGACGGGAAGTATCTTTAACAACAGTTCCAGCCAAGTTGTAATAGCAGCCTTCATTTAAAATAAAGTTAAGTACAATCAAAACCATTTAAATACTCTATGACCCGTACCAAACAAATACACCTCAAATTTGTATTAAATTTCTATTTTTCTGTATTAATTTTAAATTCCAATGTTGTATGCTTGTTGTACGTAATTGTGTTGTGTGTAATTAAATAACTCTTTTAACAAACTACGCTATATTCTTATTTTTCCTTGCTAATTTTATTTGTAAAATACACACTTTCAAGGCGCCCAAATTTTATAATTTCATGTTTTAAACGAGGTCATCAGTAACAGTTTATTTGAGGTAGATAGTGGATGATACATTCCTTGCAGAAAGTTAAGTTGGCAGAAAGCCGAGTCTATACGTCTTGAGATTAAATAGTACTTTATTTCATGTTCTATCGATTAAATTAGTTGGCACTTCATGTTTAACTATTGTTCAATACAATGGTAAATCATTTCTATTTCATTCTACTTTACTTTACTATATTTTCTTAAATATAACATAATACATCAATACTTCGTTAACTTCTGCTCCATCTTTACTAAGTTTAAGAGCTATATAAAGGTAGTACCTAACACATTAGTCATACATGAGAGACGCGAATGATTATAATTAAATGTCTTGTTTTAGAGCGTGTTCAGAAAAAAATTCTTCGTCATCTCTATTTTAAAGTTTATAATTATTTTCCTTTTGACACCTTCTCAACTTCTTGACCTCTCAACCTTCTCAAGTCTTTTCCGACTAAATTTCTTCAAGGCATGCTTGCCTTTCATTCTCTTGAAGCTTGTAGGTCACTTCTGCTCTTAAAGCATTTTTCCCTGCTCTCACGTGGTATCATTTTCAATCCCGATATTCTAGAAAATTTAATTTTTTACGCACCCGTCAATTACATGCGTGGTCGCAGCCATGACCTATTTTGGGGCTGTGCGGTTGCTCAATGCACTCCCTAGAGATGTAGATATTTTTAGCGATCCATTATATATTCTGTTTTTTAAATTCTATTTTATTGTTTAATTTGTACTTTTTGAATCATTGTTGTTTTTTTTAAATTTTATTTCTATTGTATAAAACTATTTTTGCTTTCTTTTTTCCTCCACTTTGTTTTTTCTGATTTTCCGAACTGATTACTTGTAATTTTTATTCTAGATGTCATGTTGTGAACGTACTGAATTAATAATTTGTTACTCAACGTGTCTTTTTCAAATAAGTAAATGAATAAATATAAAATAAATAAATAATAGTATGCTTCCTCTAAGTGTATACAGAAAATATTGTTTCACATGCACGGGTTCTTTCCTTATGATAATAAAATGACCTGACTCGTTTTCATCTGGGTATGCTATCAATGCAATCCCTGTCCACCCGACGAGTGATAGCTCTTTTAAAGCATTTCTTTTTACTTCTTCATGGGTTCATTTACAATCCGTATAATACTGGCAAATATTAATTTTCATGTTCCCACCAATATCACTCGTAACTCTACGGTCTTCAAGATACCTCGTCGCAGGACAGATGTTATGTTTCATGATGCTGTGTATCTTGCGATGAACTTATTTGATGGCATAAAGGTTGATTTATTTTTATTAACTATATAATGTTTGTGGACGTGTTAAATAGGTTAAAGTTATAATTATATATATCATGTTTCTTTAATATTTACATAAACACATGCTGTTTTTTCTACTTTCTTGTTATATTAGTTGTTATTTGTAATCAAGACATTTTTATAATTTTGAATTTATTATGTATTATGGCGCATTGGCCAATTGCTGTAATGCCGTAATACTCTTTTTCTAAATAAATAAATAACAATCTAAGGTACCCTGTACACAGACATCTGACGCTGGTTTATATTAGTGCTTAAGAACGATAACGAATATATCGATATAATGGGTGCATTTTTTATCATTTCAAAATATACGAATGCACAGTTTTTTTGGGGCATTGGTCCTCCACTAACGTCCACCAAGAAACAATTGCAAGGCCTAAACATGTAAACTCATCAAATAATCACTTGGTTAAACGAACCTTATGCCCAATTCCTTGATTAGTTAAAATGATTATTTTCAGGAGTAAGTCCCATACCTTATGCTTTCGATGCAGTAAATGTAAGGCGAACAGCTGGCAGGCGGTATGAATGATGATGAATGGATTTGACTTTTGTAATAGAAATATATAACTTAGAATGTATGCCTGTATTTAACATGTAAATAATTATAAATACTAGTGTGAAAGGATTGACTGTGCGGTGTGAATGAGATGAATGATAATACAATATAATAATAATATATTTACTCGACATTAGAATAAAGAAGTAAGGAATAAGCGGGACAAATGCCCCAGGGGTGTATCATTAGGATACTTTTTATGTTCGTGTACAAAAAAATGTTATTACGATCGCCATAATTGTCATTTTCATGTTTTGTGTAAAGTAACAACTGACAAAATAACGCAATGGCTATCTAAATTACAGCTATATGCGATAAGAATACCTACTATAATAATGTGAGTTATGAGAGTTTTGACAGAACGGTGGCGGCGAATATTTAATACTTTGGACACTGAAGACGCACCTGGCGCGTAATGACCAGGCTGCCGATCGATGTGATTAACGTGCATTTTAAAGGTGGTAATTAAAAAATCATTATCTAGTCAGCAGGTCAGCAGCAAATGAGTTAAGCTACATTCCTAAGCGACATTCATGTTGATCGCTTTCCAATTATTTCGCTAGTTAAATGGCTGTTTTTTTTCAACGAAAAATATTGTATCAATACCGTGTCCATCGCTATGTTACATCACGTGTGTTTTGTTGTTTTGTGAATATTAACTAAATCTCATACACAGTGTCGATGGGTTACAGTCATGCAAAGTTTGTATGTGCGAGGTCGCTAAGAATTAATACACTGGCTTAACTCCAAACAGTAGCATTTTAAAAATAAGACAGTAACTGAAATATTTATTACATAAAATAATATTAAACAGTAGGTACATACGCATTAAGTAATATAGTCTGATATAATTTGTATTAAAAATCCCAATCCCAGTTTTTTGTGTAGGTGTGTTACACATATTGTGATAGAAACACTCGTATTCTTGGTATAAACGTCTTTTAATGTGTACTTTCAATTTATTTTCTGGTCCAAAGCCTCCTTTCCCAAGAGAAAAATATCCATTGCCCTATTCCATAATATAAAGTTCGATTGAAATATTCAGCTCACAAACAATTCACCGTCTGGAGTCTAGACGGTGAATTGTCTAGACTCTAAACATTGACAGTATCTACAATGAGCAATATATTCTTCGTCGTTTTCTTTTCAGAATGAAGATCTCGATAACTTTAGTCAGTGACTTGATAAGTCTTTCTTGGCTATTGTCCCTTTGAAAATATATTTCCGTTTTTATCTCACGATTATAACCCCCACGTATATGTTTTATGGAGAATGTATTTTGCCCAATGTTATTTGGATCGTACGATATGAGGTCTATCTTTTTGGTAGTGTCCATTAGGTGATGTCTTCCGACTATAATCTTTTAGCCATTGTCACGAAGTATTGTCTCTTCACCATAATTCCTAGACATGTGTATTCTTGATGATTTAATGTCGTTCGACCCTTAACTTAACTATAGAATCCTTAATAACCTTATGCTTTACTATTTTTATACTTAGGGCTTGTAGTGGATACTAGTTGTATTACAATGAATTCTTCCACTCCTAATAACCACAATGTTGAGTTGTTTTGGGAAATCTATTAAAAATAAAGCATATGTTGCAACAATATTTTTTTTGACCATATCCTATCCTAATAGGATCATATGGGCCTCCACAGAGTAGAGGTTTGTATTGAGAGCTTTTTGTTTTTACGAGAAATGGATGTCAGCCACTTGCTCAACCTATTAGGTCCATACCCTGACTCACACACAAATTGAAAAACAATATGTGTACTTGCCAGACCCAGGATTCGAACCTGGGACCCACGGCGTTATAGTCCAACGCTTGAGGTAATGTCTTCAGTTAAAAAAATCTTTTATGTAATTAAAATCTTATAAAAATATACCTACTGATTATTTCTATAATAAGTTAATACTTTGGAAGCTGAAGACGCACCTGGCGCGTAATGACCAGGCGGCCGATCGATGTAATTAACGTGCATTTTAAAGGTGGTAATTCAAAAATTATTATCTAGTCAGCAGCGAATGAGTTAATAGACATGAAAAATGCACAAGATTGAAGAATGCGGCGTTCTTTATTGAATATTTGGACATAATTTATACATACATAAAGAAAAAATCCACGAAATAGGATTTGAACCTGGAACCATCGCAAATAGGGCTCTGTGTTTTACTTATTAAGCTACAGATGCAATCAATAATAATGCTAACAAGATGAAATTAACATGACATAGGTACTAATGCAAGGAAAAATTAGTTGGTCAATAAAAACAGTGTGATTACAAACATCTATAATTAGTGTGTTAAAGAAACAAGCTGGATTAAATAAAAAAACAATGCATGCAATGCAAGTAGAATATATCGAAATCCGGAGCAATTTTAAGAATTTCGTACAGTTATTGGTTTCAAAATCCCGAACAATGTCGATGATGAATGCCGATATATTAAATTGGTTCGAAAGAAAAATCCTGCGATAAATATATAATATTATACTCTTACTTGTAAATTATGAGAAATATTAAAAATCTGGTGTAATGATGAATTTTTTAGAATAGGTATACAAGGATTCGTGACTTTTCATATATATAAAAATGGTTGGGCTTCGATGGCTGGGACACCTGAAACGGATAAATGACTTCCATGCAAGCCCTGAACAAAAACGATGCATAAGTGCGAGTGAGAAAGTATTTGGCACCCTTATAATCTCTGCGACATGCGCTAGAGTAAGATAAAAGGTTTACAGATGTGTGAGATGGTTTGATATGTTGTCGCCGCCAAATCTTAGTTTGTTGCTTAACTAAGCGTCGATAACCGGCGAGCGCGTGTTGCTAAAATTGATATTTTTTGTGTTTAACATAAGTCAGTGTTAAATATTTTTAGTTAATTACGTAGAAAAAAATGGATATGTGTGTTGTATTAAAATGTGGTACCCGTACTGATAAGTAATAAGATGGTATTAAGTTTCATATGTAAGTTGATACATGTTCGTGATAATTTATTTGTATATTATTATATAGTTTAATATCAAGTGACCTAGTGTTTCTTTAAAATAACTTAAATTATGGTTATTTTTACCTAACGGTTGCATTTTGACCGCTTAAAAATACTATATAACGTAAAAAAAAAAATAGAAAATGATATTTTAATCCTGAGCGTCTAGTGCGAGCACTTTGGGCGAGCACTAGCAAAATGTTATATGGTCTCAAACATTTGTATACGAATGCGTTCGCTCGCCCACAAACCAAACGCACGGCACTCAGCTTCATTTAGCAATGCAATGGGTTGCGTCAAGATGTATCTATAGTCTAAGCTTCCATGTTAAAAGAAGATGCTCAATGGAATCATAAGGAGGAAGAAACACGTTGGAAGACCGATACTTCGTTGGAGAGACAACGTGGGGGTGGTAAGGAATGCCAGGGAGCTGATGCTCTTGGGCGACTGGAGGGTAGCAGTGAAGTACTGAGTGTCACGGGCGACGTGGATTGAAGATCACCGGGCTCGATTTGGGTTGTAGCACCACTGAAAAAACAATACTGGTTTCTGCTTCAACTATTATGGGGAACGAACAATTGATCTACCTGATTTCAACTGAGTTTTAATCATGATACATAATATTTGTGGTAATGTCATGATTTGTCATGATCTGTCATGAAACAGTTATACAGGCAGATGGTCCGGTTTACTGCATGGATGTTTTATTTAAGAAAGATTTTTGGGACGAATTGTTTATAGACACACGTGACACGTCGATATAGAAATGAACTCATGTATTTTTATCTTTCACGAATGCTGCTGTAGGTGGTTAGATGGTCCTGAAATAAAAATACGATTGAAACGAATCGCAATTGCCGTTATGCTGGACGTATCGTTAGCCGTTAGTCGCTATTCGTTATCCGTTATCTACAGAAACATCTTTCCTGCGATGGGGAGAATGATAGGTAACTCGATCCAAAAAATATTTCTTTATTATAAACCGTTCGTAAAGTGATAAATTATTAGTTTTATAAAGTCATCAACATTTACTGGTGTGACCACGTGCGCTGGAAAGTATTTTTTAATTAAATTTAATAATTATGTCGTTTATTTTTTAAATCTCTTAAATTCAAAACAATTATTTTTCAGAAGACAATAAAAATTGTATTTGTCGAATTTTAATAAAAAATAAATAAAAAAAAACTATAAAAAATGCAACAATTCCTGCTATATAAGACATTTGCTATTTTACATTGTCAGCGCATCTATTATATACACAAGACTGCTTTCAGCGACTACGGCAGCTATCTAAGGTAGGTTTGTATCGAAGTATTAGGAACTTATTGTAACAATTACAATAAGTTAGTCGTCTAAAAAGTCAGAAATAAAAAACACTTTTAAATGTTTAGTTATCGTTTTATTTGTAGAAAGTATTTTATTGTTACCAATTTTATTGATAATGTCCCCAGCGCATCTATTATATACACAAGACTGCTATCGGCCGCTATCGGCGGCTATAGAGGGTAGTTTTTTCATGTGTTTGTATCGAAGTATTATAATTGTTACAATAAGTTAGCCGACTAAACAGTCAAAACTGTCTATCTCGCTCTAAAATTTACCACAGCCAAAAGAGGTGCTGTTAAAACATAGCACTTATTGTAACAATTACAACTAACTTATTGTAATTGCTACAATAACTGCTAATACTTTGATACAAACCTAGCCTAGATAGCGACCGAAACCAGTCTGGTGTATAAAAATAGATGCGCTGTAATAGAAATAATAAAAAAATAGGTTTTGTAAGTTTGTTTTTGATACGTTTAGATCGTTTAGATGGGCCAAGGCCGCGGAACTTAATTGCGAGTCGCAATGGTAGTGCTAGTTATTGGTTATTTTCAAATGCAATGCGGTAAACTGTTCGTAGTTAACGAAGATTTTCGAGTGCATGTAAAAATCAATATTATACATATTACCATTTATTTAAACATGAAACAAGTATCATCCATATTATTGCATACGAAGTATAAGCAATCATTAGCACTACGATTTAAATTTACAGCTTAGTGCCGCGGCCTAACTGTAGTGGGCCTTGGTATGGGTGCAAGAATCTTACAGAGCGGCACATCTTACTAGCATATTATTAATAATTATACATCTCAATATTACCTAATATTGGATTTTTGAGTTTTATAAGATTTACTGACGATAATGTTTAATTGTGACTATCTAAAAATTACAATTTACTTATATAAATTGAAAATGAATGAAAAAATAAAAAATAATAAGGTTATTATTTTATAATACACATGTTCGATCCTAAAAGAATTGTGGAGAAGTGTGGAGGTTGTATTTATGAGAAATTGATGTTAGCCTCTTGCACAACCTATTAGGTATTGGAAAAGGTTCCCGCCTTCGCTCCCGTTATATATATGCAGTCACGTCGATGCGCGACCGTCTATCATAACCCTTAAGTGTGCCAGTTCAAAGAATTTAAGCCCTCATTTTTGTCCCGAGCGGAGCCGTACGGAACTGGTGATGCAACCTTGCACCGAAGTGCAAAAGTAAATGGATTTTATTTATTTATCGGCAACTATCAAAGTGTCTTTAGTTTGACGAGTCGCAAGGGGAGTCGGGGTTGTCCCGCTCTCCGTACGCTCTGGTGAATTTAGTAAAGGCCTCCCTATTAGGTTTATACGCTGGCTCAAAACATTCATTGAAAAACAATATATGAATTTGCCAGATCCTAGATTTGAACCCGGGACCGATGGAATTATAAGCCGAAAACGCTAGGCCAGCGTAGGTGTTATTTTATGCATTATTTTAATACAGACGGAGATACCGTTTGATAACATGAAAGAAAATGTAGCAAAAATTTGTCAATATTACATAATAACACATCTTATAACGATAGATCAATATACATTCTGTGAAATTATGTAACATAGAAAATAAATTTACATATTATTTTATCCAATATTTTGATAATACTGTGGACTTATCGATTTTCTCATTTCTTTTTGTTAATTACATACTGATGCAAACAATGTAAGATGTAACTATATATCCTCTTATATAAACTTTGAAAATTAAATATATTATCAGTGAGTTTTGGTCGAAACATTTGTCCACGAAGATATTAAGTTATTAGCCATTTTCAGATTCGTGTGATGATATGTCCTGGTTATAAATACGTATATTGACTATATATCTCAAAATGTCATTTTTAACCTAGTCAATGTAATTCAAACCCGGCGCTCATAGATTGGAAGTGAAATGTACTGAATTATCGACTACAATGTGTGACAAAATCGAGTACTTATAATGTAATATCTACGTATCCTGGGTAGAGTTATACAACAATCGGTTTTCTATAGAACACTATATTGCATATATATATATATGAAAACGAATTCCAGAGACTGCTTTCGACGCGAATATGGCAGTAAAATTATAATGAAACTGGACATTTTCCGAACCTATACGCCCGTATAACGTATCGACAATTTCGATGAATCCCAAATGGGCACTTGGCGATAAGGGAAAATGTTTACTGCCTCTGGCATATATAGGTAGTGCTTTTTCCGTTTTTTTAAAAGACTTTTTTAAAATTTATTTGATTATTTTAATTCTGTATGTCAATACAGTAGGTATTCGAATAGTTTATTATTCTATACAGATTCCTCGTTACTGATTATCCTTCTGTTATGTTTTAGCATAAAGGTATGGTATCGTCTCGTCCTCCGCCATTTGGTATGTTTAAAATTGCAACACGTAGATCTATCTTGTAGTGCACATGAGTATAATAGGATTGACAAACATGCTTTGCCTACCACATGACTGCACAGTGTCCACTCTCGGGAAGCATTAGAAATACATGCGACAGACATGTGAAATTCGTTTTCATGATTTTATCTGTCAAGAAGGACTGGCGCGTCTGGTTATGGCTCTCACAGTCTAGTATGTAAGGTGCTGGTTTTCCACCCGGAGGCTTCGGGTTCGATTCCCGGTGAGATCACAATACAATTATGTATTTTTATTAATGCCTGGGCGTTTATGTAATCGTTTCAGTACTACTATTACACTACTATCATTTAAGTTTTATAAGTCAGATATTTTTGATGCAATAATTTTAGTGGTCCCCCAAGATTCCACCCGTCTCAAAACTCAAAAATTGAGGCCATCAAACCTCTGTCAGATACGATGTGTCATGGTCAAATAAGGGTACACTATAGCCACGCCTTAAACAATACTGAAATTGCTTTTTTCATATAATAAATTGACGGCCTGCATAGGTATAATACAGTTGGATGAACGCAGTCCCCGTCATGCTCATGGAGACGCCAAGTTTATTCAAAGTAGATAATGTTAAAGACGTAGCCTATGGTTACGTTACCTCTATAAATGGGTAATATCCATTTCGATGGTAATCTGATATAATTATTGATTCTATTGATTTGAATTGCTTTCAAGTGCATGCTGTAATACGACAGATCATATTTCACCCTCTAATAATATGGTAGTTCAATCACGTTGATTGAACATATCGCACATGTATTTCAAAAGTGACACAACTCAAAAATCGTGTTTTTTAGTTATCACTATGCACGAGTTTGCGTAACGATTCTCTATGACTCATCAAAGCGTAGTAATTTTCCTTCAAAAATAGCCGGACAGATGGCGCATGTGGAATTCTTGTTGTTTCAAACACGTGGTGAAATTGTGTGCAGATTAAAGTTCAAAACTGTATTATCTTGAGTTTGGTCATTTATATGGGCGAATCGTAGAGCTTTTAGACGCAACATTTAGAGTCAAGACATTTTTGTTGGTAGAAGAATGAAAAAAAAAAATTATTTCTAATTTTGTCATTTTGGCTGATACAAATAAAAATCAAAGGTGTCACAACTCAAAATAATTCGGTCCTTTGGGAGTTAACTGAACATCAAAATCGTCACACCTCAAAAAGTGGGATTTTCAAGGCTGATGAATCGAAATATGTCAAATAATATATCAAAAATGACATTTGATCAATGTTTCTTAGCGTCCATTACAATTGGAAATACTATTTATTTTGCAAATATTCTTCTACGTAGCTCATAAACGGTTTTGGACTATTTCTCAAAATACCGGTTTTTGAGTTGTGTCACTTTTGAAATACATGTGCGATATATACGAAATTAATTTGTTAGTAATATTATTAGCTGCTCGATTTCTATTGACATTTGGATGTATATAATAAAAAAGATAACGACAAAATATATAGAAAATCGTTCCAAATACGAATTCAAATTGCAAAAACAGACAAGCGAAACAAATGAATCAGTAGAAATTTTTTATATACGTCATCTTTCGCATTTTAGATGGATAACTGTTTTAACTGCAATAATTTGATAGATAGTAAAAAAAATATCTGTTAATATTTGCCCAAAATATTTTCCCTTTGATCATCGTTATAAGTATTTTCATTAGAGCACAAAATATGTTTTATGTCTGTTTGCATATTCCTTTACAACGAAAAAAGCTCTAAACCAATATTGACTTACACAGCTGATAGAATACATAGTTGGTACCAATATAATAGTTATTGGCATTCTAAAGTTATAATAATTACAAGATAAAAAAGAATTTTTTATATACCACGTTTTTAAATTTTCTGTTGAATCATATAAACTTGACAATTCTATGTATTAATAATTTAGGACAAATAAGGCAATTGTCAACAAATCATTTTTTTGCTATTATGCAACAAACATACAAATATAGAATACTGAAATGTCATTTTGATTTCCATAGTAATACATATATATATATATATTAATAATTTAGTTGCTAAGAACACCCCCTTAGCAACCAATAATAGTAGATTGGATTACGGATTTCTTCCGAAATAAATTTTCTTTCCGAATTAAAGATGGCTAAAAGTATTAAATGAATGCATTGGCATCGTGTACTGATTTATTCTAAAATTTTCAAATGTCTAGCTAATCGGAAAGTTAGTTAAAAATCGATTGCAAGATTTGTATTGAACAAACAACCACCGGACAAACAAGAATACGAGCTAATAAAAACTTTGTAAAAAACCTTGTAAAATAAAAAATAACTCGAAAATAACGCACTTGTAAAATTTCATTACGAGTATGTCAGATAGCAGTGGTGGAGTTATGAATTGAGTTGTGGATGGAATGATGTGCGCCTATATCCAACCGTTGATTATATAAGTGAATAAATGATACAGACGAAATTGCTGGTTTTAGCTAACTAGTCTACAAACTCAAACTACAAAATATCATGAAATACTAGAATCTAGATCAATAGACTACCGGATAAATGCCTCTTCAAGCTGATTCAATTCCTTTTAATCCTTTGAATTGTACTGCCATATATTTCCGCTGAACTCAACTATTTTGTTGATATACCTACATGTAGATCTAACTTTCGAATGTTTTATACTTTTTGGGAGCCGCTGCTTGGTCGGATTTGTTGGATTCGGACTCCAGAAAACTTTCCTCCTGTTTTTTTTAAATTACTAATTATTAGGTTTTTTTTTGTCATTTTATATTGTGTGATTGTGGAAATTACTTACTGTGGATTCGTCACAATGTGAGTTCAGATTAAATTTGAAGACTTATTTAGGCACCCGAGAGAACTCCAGCTCGGCTTTATTTTGCGAACTTCATCAAATATAGTACATGTACATCCATACATAGATACCTGAGTTTGAAGGATTTCAAGTTACATTCATTTATACCTACTTTCTGGAAAAATCTATGTTTTTTTTAAAATTAGAAACAAGATACGTTAAATACATTTTATTTCAGAAATAATTTTATCACCTTCTAAATAACTAAAAAATAAAATGATGTTTTAATAGAATCAGTTTTCAAAAAAAAAACGCACACTTTGTCTAGTTTTTTTCTAAATTGAATATTTATTTTTAGATACAAAAAAATGAAAAATCAAGCAATTATACCACTCAGATGAGTGACGCACTTTAATATGTATGTTTTGTTGTCAAAACAAAACAATAGAGCGATAATATTAGTCAGCATTTCTTCAATCATAACTAGATCCATAGGGTCTGTTATGGTTAGTAATTTCGACAATATCTCTCGTAATAATAAATGTACTGCATTTGTATAAATTGGAAGAATAATGCAGGAATCCTCACTCAACTCATGGAGTCCATCACGAGACGCATTACTATTGTCACGAGTCTTTCACTCGAAGTCTTTCAGTTCATTAATATAATCAATCTCTTGATCACATCGATCTCACCACTACATTATTACCCGCGATTATAATCTCTCATTATCATCCTTACTATAATATTGTATTCAGTGCATTCTTGTAACGATCAATAAACTATCTCCTCTTCCACCTAAGACTCTAGGTTTGATTTCCGGTCAGGACAACACAATATGTATGTGTTTTTCTCAAAGCCTGGGTGTTTGTGATTGTTCAAAATTACTCACAAAACCACCTTGTACGATAAAGCAAGGACATGGTTATTAATAATTCTAAAAAAAAACTGTCTCCTCTCAACAACCAAGCTACATATATCTACCTTTATCTTCTCCATCTCATCATCAACCGCCAAATATTGATTATTTTGAATGGAAATTATCCAGAAGGTCTTAAATTCTTAAATCTCTCGTTCATTCGCTTATTTATTATTTGAAAAAAAAAAATAGATAAGCGATATTCATATGTTTTTAAAATATGGTCGTTATAACTTCAACATGTCTGAATGATAGGATATTTAAAACTTTATCCAAATCGGTTTTTAATTTTGTGCATTAACAACTTTCATGCTAAAATATTAGACCAGATGCAATAAATAACTTTTGGAAAAGCATTTTGAAATATGAAGTCGTTAAAATGCAGTTTAGTAGCCTGAACTAAAATACTGTTCATGAATTTTCACTGAAAACTGAGAACTTCATCATAATATAATAATTTATAAAATAATCAAAACATTACGTATACAATTTTTATGCATCATTAGGGAAGGTTTAAACACGAATAATTTGATGGTTTTTGTTATAATTTTGGTTGAACTATTAAAGTAGGTATTTTTAATTATGTTGCAATAAATTGTCAATAAAATAAAACATTAGTATTATTATGAATTAAGTTTTTTTATGTCCAGTGTTAAAATTTCAAGATGTTCACAAAGTGAATCGAAAAAATAAAGATAATTGACAGAATACATTTATGTATTTAACGTATTTATCTATTAAAGAAAGTAAATACGAGACTGACAGTAAATGACACTAGCTATATCAAAAAATGCTATAAATGTAAACTGCAAAAAATTACCATTTGCACTCATTTTACACGACCTAATATCGTACTTATCGACAATTTATATTAACGAATTAGGTAAAACCGGGTTAGTTTTATTGACATATTTTTCAATTTGATATTTTCCTAGAATAATTAATTAGTTTCATGTCTTTTTATCTTAAAATTGATTAGGAATGTCAATTAAAGTAGACGAAATTGGCCTTGATCGTTGTTAAGTTTTATGAAATAAGACGTACTGTATAGTGTGCTTTATTTTAATTAATACAACGTCTTTCCACCAAGAATTTATAGAGACCACCACCACATAACACAAAAATCGTACCATACTACCGCAGGCAATATTGGAAATATATAATAATTTATGTACATTTTAAAATTATTGTATGTTGATAAAGCATAATAGTAATTTCGGAAAGCCCCGAGCTTTTTCCTTGATGACGCAATAGAGTCCCATAAAATTCAATAATAATATATTGGTAACCCATCTGGTATGAACTGAAAATTGCAGCAATGCCATGTGCAGTGATTATTGCCCATATAATCCAGATAGCATTCAGGAAATTCCCGCAGATCTCATTCGCTGCAGCTGAATCTCCGGCAGGTACGTTTATCCAAAGGCCATCTATATTCTATATCCAGGCTACATGAAGAAAATGCGAGATCCAAGCGTAGTGCTGAATATTTCATTAGATATATTTTCATACAATGAAAAAGATGTTATTACTTAGGACTTTAAGTGTTTTTAATGCTATACAGAACGCCATAAATTATTTGAAAGATGATACTGTGTGCTAACAACATACACAATAAAATATAATGGTTTAATATATAAAATAACTATTTAATTTTGATGCAATCGTACTTGCTAATAAATTAATATAAATTATTTGTGGTACAATAAAAAGAAGCGATGAGACTGGTGAGCGATATGGATTACAGTATATACACCACGCAACGAGTATGCAGGAAGAAGAAGAAAAAAGCATAGTCTCTGTAATTTTATATGAAAATTTCTTTAACATCCAAATGGTTACTTTTACGTATTTTTTTTGAACGTAAATAATTTTGAAAACATTTCTGAGAAAATAAAATATAACCAATAGAAAAAATCTTTTTGAAAAAAGTAAGACACCTCGTAGGAATCGAACCTGCATCTCTTGGGTATCGTACTTGTATATTATTATATATATATAGGCGCGCTATAGATATAGGTACGTCTTTATCTCGTTGCTGTGTACCCGGAATTGCGATCCATCCATAATATAGGGTGCAAGAGGATTTTATATAAAGTTGACTTTTCAAGACGTAAGAAGCATTTGGAGAACGACAATGATTCGACTTATATTAAATATCAAATTTGTTGATGTATTTTACCCCGTTTACACGTGCATGGAATTATTACTATCGATTGTACGTATTATCGCGGCCATCACAAGAAAATGCACGTGTAAACATGTATTATCATGCAACTTACAAGATCGCATGCATGATTCAAAAAAGTAGGGAAGCTTCTCAATTTTCACGCGGCTGCGCCTTCGCAATAGAACGATAGTGGCAAACCTGCCCGTAAAAAACGAGCTACACCGTGCAGACTCATTTTAAAATTAACCAATTTTCACGACCTGTCAAATAGTACTATAAAATGATAACATCGCGTCTCGCTTACTCTTGAAGAATGAGATTGGAGAGACAGTCAACTACGTGTGAACAGTTATTATTGAGATAGTTTAAAATACACACTATTACTGCAAGTAAATCCATGCACATGTACAAGCGCTATTATATAGAAAAGGCATGTATTTTAATTTGACTTCGTTTATTCGGACGCTCATTTTTTTCAAATATCTAAACATATTCATTTATGAAATCCCCGTATTTCATTAAATTAGCGTTAAGAATAAGTATTAAAAAACGCTAAATGTAAATTTCAGAATATTCCTCTGGAGAAAGATGCAATTAAGTAATTTGCATCTCAAGTATCAAACTAATAGAATACTTATGTTGGCATCATAGTTGAGAAGTTTGCACGTGTCCTGGCCTGACTACAGAATGCTTTGGTTTAGCCAAAGGTCTGTCGCATCGTTTACCTAATAGATGGCAGCACATGTCAACTGGCGGCTGTTGGTAATGATCTACCCCATCACAGCTAACTTCAGATCGAATGTGGAGAGTATAGGTATATTATATTATTATTATCAGGTATTCGAACACACATTTCGTACTGCATTTTATTATATCCATTTTACAGAGAATATGTTAATTTTCTATTTATTATTATAGAATATTTAACAGAATACAAATGAAATATTACAATATTTACTTCATTATTTTATTTATTCTGGTACCTATATTGTCAACCCATACCATTTTCACGGTATAGAATAATGTAATTTAATAACACAATCGATTGCCAATTATTGTATTAAATTTCTTAAAAATAGAGCTATTTAAAATGCTAATTATCTGTTAGTTCATAGACTAGTAGTAATACACTCCCCCTTTATCAGATTTATAGTTGATTAAATTAGATTAATACTAAATATATTAAAATAAGTAAAGTTGATGAATAAAATGTATTTGCCGGTATATAATGCCGATAAAAAAACCTTTTCGTAAAAAGTTTTTTTAAATACCATTGCAATATCAATATTCAAAATATTTAGATGAACAATTACAGAAAATCTCAAATAAGACGCGTGACCAAATACATATTATATTAAGTCTATGCCGCCAACGTAAAGAATATTCTTGTTTAAATCTACCAACACATCGACATAGACCCCTCCAAACCGAGCCGCCCAATCAGTCATAAACGAGCGAATCGCAAGGCTCTACGCTTAGTATGAAGCATCGACATTTTTTTTGCTCATGGAAATGTCTTGGAAGCAGTGATAGGTACCCAAGACTAAGGTCGCCATGTTCTCAAATGTGCTTTGACCGATTTTAACAAAACGTGCGATAGGTACAGAGGAGTATAACAGTGAACTAACAAAAATAGATATTAAAATATATATGTTATTCACATCCGCAAGAGATTGCAATTTTTTTAAAGCAATAAAGTTGGCCTTTGTGGCAACCAAGGCCTGGGCCCAACAATTTGTTGGACCATCTTTAACATCTCTTCGGAGTCGGACATATTTTCGGTTATGTCCTGAGGATGTGGTTTGCTTCCTGTAGTTGTCCGCTATATGGACATGCTGTTGGTGGAGTGGTATATTCAAGCATGTGGAGCTTGGCAGCAAATCCACCATGTCCAGTCAAAAATTGACGGGTGACAGTAGTGGTCAGGAGTCATCGGTTATCTCCAATCACCATTGCATATTAGGGAAAAATAAATAATATGTGTGCCGTTTCAAAGCTACTAATTTAATCACATTAAAATAGCCATCAGGTTCTGTAAAATAACCATTATGTATTTAGGTGAAGGATAATATTATGATAGTTAAATTAATTAGCTACATAATTAACAATTTCTATGTTTCATGTTGTATTTTTTATGTCATGTCCTATAACGAAAACGGTTTCGGTTTATTATAAAAATGTGGAACATAAAAGGGTACGTAGGTAAAAATAGTTTTGTTATTACCTTTAATAATATCTTTTAATTTAAATTCAAATTCATTTTTTTAACATAATAGTGAACATTACAAATTAATAATTTAAGACGTTCACAACATGACATTTAGAAACAAAGAAATATTATTAAAACAGTATTATATAAAAAAAAGAAATAGATCAGTATTAAGTTATTAAACAGTAGAAAAGTGTAAATACAAAAAAATATATATTAGATACAAGAAAGTACACCGAATGCGCTAAGCAAACCCTATTTTAAGAATTTATAAAAGAACGTCCACCTATACTCATCCTCACGTAGGTGGAATATATCAATATCCGAAGCGATTTTGTTATCGCCCTCCCAATTGGCATCACCAATGGCGGGTTAGTTCCGCTCCTTGGGAGAACAAGCAACTGATGCTCCCGATTTCTAAGATAGTTATCAGGGACACACAAGTCAATACTACCAAGAATGGCTGAGTTCTCATTTACACCACGTATGTCGAAAAAAATACGTTGCCAAATATTGATATCTTCTAGTATTTAAATTACAGTATGTAAGCATACCTAGGAGAAAGCCAGTTGGATAAAACCACGGATAGTATAATATGAATTAATACTAAGCCGAGTGAACAAAAACTGTTTTTTATATTGCTTTAAAAAAAATTTTCAGTTTCATTATTGCACACCACAAAGTGATTATTATTTTATTATTTAATAAAAAAAAACGTAATAACGATCCTTCTTCTGTAACTGCCTTCGGTACCTACTAATAAACAAAATTGCTTAGTCAATTATTCATAGTGTGAAAATTGATCCAAAATAATATAAGATTCGATAAGAGCTTTTAAAAAGAGTAAAAAAAAATAACGAAAATTCTTCGAAGAACGCGTTTGTTTTGAGTTAATTTAATCCCCGTCCCCCCGAGTCTAAAATTTCCATTTTCAAGCGACAATCTATCATCTCGTGTGTTGAAACAAATTCAATTTGATGGCTTTAAGATGTCAATAATGTATTCAGCGGTGTCAAATGATACAGTCGCCAGAAATTCAATTACTAAGAGTCTGAGGCATATTCTGAATTAGGGAAGAGGGGGTGAATGGGAGACTTTTAAGACGATATGTTTGTATCAAGTATAATATATTGATCGTAGTAGATTTTTGGGTTTCCACCGTGTGTCCTTCTTCCTTCTTTACTCGACGTTTCGGACTCGTTGCAGAGGCCATTATCAAGAGATGATAATATGTTTTATGATGAAAATGTAGTGTAGGTATGTAAATGTAAACATTGCTCTAAGAATGTCAAAAGGAATCCGATTAGCTAAAAGCAAACGTAGCTCAGAGTAATCTGTCAATCGTTACGACCAGGGATACCGGCTCGAATATTGGATTTTGCTGATAGTGCCAGAAGCCATGACGTTTTTAACCGTAATCCATCATCCCTATTAATATTTTCAGGGTTTCTATGGATTTCAATGGCCTCCTGTACCAATCGTGCGAAATATCCTTTATTCCGACCCAATATCTTGGTTTCAAAGTAAAATTTGTGTCCTGTATCCATTGAGTGCTCGGAAATTGCTGACATCGTGTAATGTTTAAGTCGGTATGCCCTCTCGTGTTCACTCACACGCTTCTTTACTGTTCTAGAAGTTTGGCCTATATACTTTTTTGGGCATCTGCGACAACTTAACTGGTATACACCTGCCGAGTCCAAAGGTTGCGAGTCCTTTACTGGTCTTAACATATTTCGGACCTTTGTCGATGTTGAGAATATTGTTTCGATATCAAATATTGTTTATATAAAAAACAACCGTGGAAGCCTCAAACATTATATAATATATTGAACTTGCACAAATACGCATTTTTTTGTAAGAGTTAATAAAATGTATTATCCTCTTTGTCCATGTCTGTTTCTATGGCGAAGAAAATAAAAAACGTCACACGTCAGTTTTTTGACATGTCAGCATTTCATAGTTTTAGGATATTATAAATAACTTGTGGATTGTATTTAGCCGCTTTTCAGGATGCCGGAATACAGTATGCTTGTAGAACATGTGTAGCATACTACGAATGTTTTAAGAGTCTCAGACATGGATAAATAATACATACAGTTATTTTATATAGTAATACTATTATATTAGCAGGTTCGACTGTTTATTTATTTATCGTAGTTGCTTTCACAATACATTATTATATTATATTGGGTGAAAGCTGTGTCCTCATGCCAGTCTGTCCAGGCACCAATAGCGAGGGCTGTGCGGCTAGTCAATGTACTTTATTTATTTAGAAGTAGAGTTAGAGTATTACAGCATTACAGCGATTAGCCAATGCGCCATAATACATAATAAATACAAAATTATAAGAAATATCTTAATTACAAATAACAACTAATATAACAAAGAGATGACATTTTTAGCGATGCTTTATGTATTTTGTTTTTAAAGTTCTATTTTATTGTTTAATTGGTATTTTT
Source organism: Rhyacophila brunnea (assembly GCF_057557595.1). Taxonomy (NCBI): domain Eukaryota; kingdom Metazoa; phylum Arthropoda; class Insecta; order Trichoptera; family Rhyacophilidae; genus Rhyacophila; species Rhyacophila brunnea. The sequence continues at coordinate 3,362,983 of NW_028233361.1, forward strand.
CTTGAATTACTGTTATTTTACCACGTTTTTCTTAGCTCATATTCTTGTTTGTCCGGTGGTTGTTTATCCAGTACAAATCTTGCAATCGATTTTCAACTAACTTCCCGACTAGCTAGACATTTGAAACTTTTAGAATATATCATAACACGATGCCAATGCATTATTTTAATACTTTTGGCCATCTTGAGGTAGAATTGAATTCATTTTTAGTTAATTCTGTTTTGTATGAAAACTTATTTCGGAATAAATCTATAATCCAATCCACTATTATGGACAGCCATACAAATATTGTTATTTTTCCGATAAAATATAACTAGCACGTATTTCAATTAATATTGAAGTCAGTAGTATTTGAATTGTGGACAGTAAATAATTTTAAGAAAACCAATGTTGAATAAAATTATGAAAACAAAATTTCTTTCTGAAGCGTTATATTTAAACCATGCCGGAAAAAGTTCCCCGACGCTATTAAAATATAATTAGATTAACTCGATCGATTTAAAGTTTACAATCGATATTTCCCAGAAGAGAGAGGCCTGCTTCCGGAGGGCATGCACCCATTGTGCGTCGCGCTGGCTTTAAACTTCGCCAAGAATACGCTTTTATCGTGAATAAATTAAATCGGAAAATTGAACACTCTCAGTATCGCCCCATCGGATAATATCACCGCACTGTGGGTATTTTTCAGAAAAGTAAACACTTCAAATTAATAAATAAATAAAAAACTCTAACTTTACACTTTAGAAAATAGTGTTTTTCAAAATTCAAATATTATATATATATATATATATATATATGTGGTGAACATTACAAATTATTAATTTAAGACGTTCACAACATGACATTTAGAAGAAAATAAATATTAATAAAACAGTATTATATGTAAAAAAAAAGAAATAAATCAGCATTAAACAGTAGAAAAGTGTAAATACAAACAATATAAATTAGATATAAGGAAGTACACCCGATTGAGCTAGGCAGATCCTATTTTAAGAATTTATAAAACAATGTCCACCTATACTCATCCTCATGCAGGTGGAATATGTCATTATCCGAAGTGATTTGGTTGAACAGAGTTAGTGTTGAACTAAGATAAACCATTGATTCAATCTTTGAATCGATGGGTACGATTATGGTCACAGGATATGTTGAATAATGAAAATATGTCATGAGATCTGTTTATAATAATTTTCAGTACATTCTAAGAACTAATTTGAGTATCCTCACTTCCTACGTGGTGCAGTACAGTCATCTCAATTGAGGATACGAACATAGCCCACCTTGCAAGCAACTCTTCTGGTATATATATAAATTCAGCGCTCTCTCTTACCTTTCATATGCCATGTGATATTTTCGCCATTATAAAGTTGCGCATCGCTCAATTTTCTCAAACTCTAAATGCTATTTTCTGTAACAGGCTCAAAATTTTTTATTCAGGACTCCAAAATTTCTGTCACCTGTAGAGTTAGCCGATTTATAAGTTAATACTGGGTGCAAATAAGTTTTATAGGCAGTTGTTTTGATTTTCTTATAGAAAATAATAGATATTGATGAAGTGGATTCTTAAATATTTTCACTAATCAATTCTATTTGGCACAACACCCGGTCTTAATCGAACCTATCAATAGAAGCTTGTTTTAGTATCTTAAAATTTTTATGGCTGGTAAGCAAAGGGACCGACGTCGTGACGCACTCAAGTAAAGTAATTTAGCGATGTATTCATCGTTTATATTATTTGTGTTTGTGACAAGGAACTCTAGATAAACAAATGACACTACAGTTTTAAAATCATCGCAGCCATAAGGCTGTTGATATTATATTATATTACAATGTTTGTACGCTGTATAGAACTAACATGTATTTTGTTTAAATTTTACTATAATATTATTATACTCGTAGTATAATAATATTATTACTATAGGTATGGGGGTGGCTTATTAACGATCCAAGAAACTGAAATTCAGAAACAAACCATACCTGGTGTGACAGTCTCGCATAGGGATTCGGGGATCCCGAGCTATTTTGGATACCTATGAATCCCGGGATTGGTAAACATAATTCCGAAACTTTCGGGATTGATTTGTTTATCAATTTTTATGGAAAATAAAATAAAAACGAAAATATAACAGAAAAATACTTTTAATAACAAATAACTACATTAGATATAAACTGAGTTTGAATAAAGTTTGATTTATGCCCATGTTTAAGTTGCTGATTCATTTTATTTTTCACATAGATTAATAAAAATGAGAAAGATTGGAAAAAATAATGCTTCGTACTTTTAACAAAGTAATTCTACCATGATCTCATACGTTTTACGGCAGTTTCATATTTGGCTGACTTTTTAGATGTATGAAGCGGAAAGGCCATACACCATGATTTGCTTTACTATTTTAAATCTCGCTAACCCATTTATTAAGTCTTTACTATCAGAAATCTCATCTATCTCATATTAAATTTACATTATTATTTATATTACAATATTATTTACTCCATTAAACTTATGTATTTCCAAGATTGAACGTATACAATATTAGCAATAAATGTTTTAAATAGTATAAATTATACTAGATTTATTTTTGACCGATTTTATCGATGTTATTTGTAAATATAAAAATTTTATATTATTAACATTGGAAAAAAATGCCAATCCCGGGATTGTCAAATTTTAATCCCGAAATCCCGGGATCAGAATTTTGGCTCGGGATTGGATTCCCAAATTACAACATTGATAATTAAAAGTATGTCAAACTAATGGTAATTAAATACAACTTGAGCTTAACCGAACTTTAAACCGGGACCTTTCACACCCCATGCAAAAAGATAATGAGGTACGATTTAAATTAATAATAAAACATATTTAGCTAAGATTACAATGTAGGAGTCTGTTGTGTTGCGCCTGGAGGCCTATTGACTAAGTCAATGAGATTTCCAAGATTTATGTATACAATATTAGTAATAAATGTCTTAAATGGTATAAATTATACTAAATTTATTTTTGACCGATTTTATCAATGTTATTTATAAATATAAAAATTTTATATTAATTATGGAAAAAATGCCAAGTCCCGGGATCCCGGGATTGTCAAATTGTAATCCCGCAATCCCGAGATCAGAATTTTGGCTCGGGATTGGATTCCCTAGTCTCGCACTATCCATTTATTAATTAAAACCATTACACTGGAGTTTTACCACGTAAACGACAATTCAAATAAAATACATATTAATATACTCAGTGATACTAAATGAGAGATAGGTATTACTAATTTTTGGTATCTTTTTAGTGACTTCAATTTATTTTGAGTTAAATGGATTACCAATTTCGCGTTAGTTATTACTAAATAATACATTAGTATTATATTAATATTAATACTATCGACCGAAGGTACTTGATGGAATTTTAATTTAAATTCGAATGGATTTAAGTTTTGTACTATTCTATTTGAGTCGTTTTTTGCGACCTATAGTTAACTCCAATAAGTGACCATTGTTCCCAGAATGGACGATTTTACACCCTTTGAGTATAGTATTTTTATTGTTTTTAATTACTTTTGATCGATTATTAGGTTTTGACGATCTATATAGATTATCTAGTGTATTATTATTGATATAGTTTTTTTTTATAAATACTTCCATAATTAATAATTTGTTTGATACATATTATTATGTTTTCATTGTGATCCTTGACTTAATAGGTAGATGATAACGTTTTTACCTACTCTATTGTATTGATTATTTATATAAGTTACAGTTAATTATATTCACTGTCAGCATGTGTTTGCCTTTTGGTGAGTGTACACAATGCCTGAAGATGCCGAAAGATGAAACCCGGGTCGCAAAAAAGACTCAAATAGAATAGTACAAAACTTAAATCTGTTAGAATTTATATTATTATTACTTAAATTATGTACATACATTATTATATTTATATAATTACAGTTAAATAAGAAAAATCGAAAGGAAGCAAATTTACTTAGGTAATAAGATCAAAGGAAATGCAGCCTATCAATGGCCCATTATGACAATGTTGAATACGAGTAGTTAATTAGTAATGTGTATTAGCGTGGGCTTCTTAGTAAACAAAAGCTCTTTGAAGGCAGTGTATGCAAAGGCGGTCATCGAAGTGTTGACCATTTGGTTCAGGTTTGAAAGACGTGGGGAGGGTTGGTAAACTTTGAGGTCGAATGTTTTGGCCTTAGACCGCTGATACTGTTCGATGACTGTGTATAATGCATTAGACCAGTTTTGGACAACCCTAAAAATAAATATCAATTATAAATTTATATTTTTCATAATAACCATTGACAAAAAAATAGGTTTTACTTTAAAGCTAAATAAAAAAAACACAATCTACTGATATGAACCAAACACATAAATAATTGAACTTGGATTCATTACATATATTTAACAGTATAATAGTAATAAACAGTATATTTTTATTTTTTGTATTTTTTCATGATTTAAATAAAGATAATTTTAATGTATAGCTTAGCTTATTCATGATTTTTTTACGTGAGGATGAGTGTAGGTGGATGTCGTCTTATAAATTCATAAAATAGGATACACTTAGTTCATTCAGTGTAATTCCATGTACATAATAAAATATGTACATTATAATTTTTGTATTTACTCTTTATACTGTTTTTCTAATACTGCGTCTATTTTTTTTATTTATACCGACAGTTCTAATGCTATTTCGGTGTTTTAAAATATCATATTGTAAATGTCTTGCATTTGTTATTTGTAAAGTTAAACAAATGTAAATAAATACATTTGAATACGTGATAAATACCAATAACATATTTTATTTTGTGGTATACTTATATCTCTGTGGTTTAAATTCTGATAGTTATTTTTCCACCGTTGATCCATTCAATAATTTACCTGCTTAATTTAAATGCGATTTATTCAAAAAAAATGTATAATTGAGCGTAGTTATACACAAAACAGCCAGGCCACAATTTTGAAAAAAAATGAGTTATTGTGATTTCCATAATCTCACACGTTTGTTTTACAGTCTGTACAAATCAGCCATGCTACTGTCATACAAAAATCTCAAATGAATGCGTTTTAAAGATTTTGCAAATCGCAGAATGTGACATTTTCGATCTGCATAAAGCAACCAAGCTGCTGTCACACAAAAATGTCATATAAATGCGTTCTAAAAATATGCCATATTCGATCTGCAAAAAAGCAACCACATGATAATATTATGTACTTACCTAATTATTAAAATCCTGACTGTAAGCTGTGTTTTTCTATATTCAATTAATAAAAATTATTTTCTCAATTACATTACATGTTTTTCATTTTATTATATATTATGATATAATATATAGATTTTCATGTACAAATTAGTGCCAGACAGCTAAATGTTAATGTATAATTTACAAGTTTTTCAAATTATTTTCATCTTTGAAATTCCCATAATACTTGAATAACTTAGAAGGTTTTTTTTTAAAGAAAATAGATGCAAAAATAACGATTTTTCTTACAAAAATAAGAGTTAGTTGCATTCAAGAATGAACATTCTAAAAACCCGTTTTCCACGAAAACAGCCTGGACTGCTAAAACACCAAATTTCATAAATTTTATGCTTTTATCTCTTTATAAGTTACATAAAATCATATATATTATATTATATTATATATAACATCTATCATTCAAAAGGTATAAACAGTATACAGAGGCTTTGTGGATTTAAAGAAACATACTTTACATAAAAGTGCTTCTATATCTGTTTGAGGTTTGTGTGGACTGGCTGCTTTGCGTATAACTACGCTCAATTGACACTCACCGAACTTCAATAATTATTAATGTATGTCTTTTCTCTTTCCGTATTATTCTCGTTTTCTGTTTTCTTTTACATTACTCATAATATGTATAAATTTTAACAATACTCAACATACATGAAATGTTACCTTTTCGTTTGTAATTATTCAATATTCTTTTTATACTTTTCTTTTCTAATTTCTTTCTATTTTATGTTATCGCTATCTTGTTAGGCTTTACTATATTATAATTTTAAACATTGCTGTTTGCAATACCTTCCATTTAATCTATTTTACAACGTTTTTCTTAGCTCGTATTCTTATTTGTCCCGTGGTTCTTTGTCCGGTACAAATTTTGCAATCGATTTTTAACTAACTTCCCGACTAGATAGACATTTGAAACTTTTAGAATATATCAGAACACGATGCCAATGCATTTTTAATACTTTTGGCCATCTTTAGGTAGAATTGAATTCATTTTCAGTTAATTCTGTTTTGTATGAAAAATTATTTCGACACCATTATTGGTTGCTAGGGATCTGGGGTCCTAGCAACTAAATTATTAAAATATACGTGCGTTACTATGGAAATCAATATGACATGTCAAAATGACATTTCAGTATTATTTTTATCAAGTACAAATTTTTATTTGGTCGTTTAAGCTAGTAAAGTCAAGTTTATATTATGATTCAACAGAAAATTTAAAAACGTTGTATATAAAAAGTTCTTTTTATCTTGTAATTATTTATACATAAGCAACGTAGCCACTTGTTTACTTATTAAAAAAAAATATATAAATTAATTTTATAACATCTCAAATACTATAATATGTGCTATCAAATAATAATAACTATTCAGTATTAAATAATAATACATTTCTTGCCTAACGTTTTGCCTAACCTTTGCCCCCAACAGCAGATTATTATATTTATAATATTACTAGACTATTAAAATAGGTAGGTTAAGTATACCATCACTGTTTTAACCTAATGTGTTCTGGTCGTCTACGTAATATCACTGATGTTTGATCAAAATTGTGACCAGCTTGTAAATGTAATTCACCCAGATGATGTGCCTAAGCAAGAGTAGGTTGTTTAACCTGTACTTACATTGCATACATTATTTTGGTAATAAAACTATACATAATTTTTGTATAGTAAATTAAGAATAATTTGCAAATATTATAGACAGCGTTCTCTCTATTTTTTTTATTATGTGTGCAGATCATAATCTCATCTACGTAGTAAGTAAATAGAGTAAATACCTATTCCCAATTTCTTGCGTAAATAAATAAGCTTATCTCACATTACATGAATGAATAAACCCAAGCAGGAACTAGTAATGGTTTTTAATCAATGATTTTGTTAATTCTAATTTATTTGAGTTAATAAACTGTTTATTTTTTTCAACGAATAAGACAAGATTTGAGAACGTAACATTTTATATATTGAACAATTTTTTTGTCAAAAAAAGATTTTTTGTAGTGGGTATATGGCCGGCCCCCTATGGGTACGCCTACGGTGGTCGAGTATCTTACGCGTAGAATTATAATGTCGTGGGTCCCAGGTTCGTATTATGAGTCTGGTGAATACACATATTGTTTTTTAATTTGTGTTAGGATCGGACGTGGTCAGAAGAAGAAGAAAATATAAGAGATTTTTTCAAATTATGTAGGTATGTTTGTTTGTGTTATTTAACTTGATAGTTTTTTAACGGACAATATATCCACCGTGTATGTTTAATACGTTTAAACTTTTCTTACGCAATACAAAAAGTAGCGATATGGACTATTGCTGTAGAAGTGAAACAATCACAGAAACTCACAGATTTCAAAATGTAATATAAGTAGTATCGACTCTCACCAGGTATCGAACTATACGGATCGCTTGTTACACAATATAATATTTACTGGAAATTTTGATATAACAAAAAATCAATTCACATATCTATCAAGATGGTGTTATTCGTACCTTTTTGTCATCAAATTAATTATAAATATTCAAAATTTAAACACATGTTTTCTTTAGTAATAATAGATTATATGACAGTTTATTTCGTCTAAAATATTGTTTTGTACTGCATGTTGCCAATAAGCTAAATTTTAATATATTTTTCAGGAGTAGAGTAGCTTGAATAGTTTTATTAGAACCACGTCGTCCTTGATTTCCTCTGAAATTCTATGATTTTACTTTACAAGGTCCTCGTGCTTTAATTATTGATAAATATTTACTCAAACACTTGACTTGACTCGTAACTATAAAAATATATACATAATTTGAAAACACTTCTGAGAAAGATATTTTTCCCCAGCAGGATTTGAAGTTGCACCCCTCTTGAATCGCACCCATGTGCACTGACCACTATGCTATATGTACCTTATATAATCGTAAAAATTTAATAAATCGTTTCTACAATACTCTCTAAACCACTTTCTAAATTGCGTTACTAATTATTGTGCAATCGGCCTTTGTATTTTAAATCAAAATATTAAATTACCTTAATTACTAACCGGTGTCAGAATCACTTCAAATTTTAATATTTTTTCCGACTTAAACGCGGTATAAATGAGGACTGTGCCATTCTTGTTAGTATTGACATATTTCTTCCTGAGAAATATCTTAGAAATCTGGAGCATCAGTTATTTGTTTTCAGGTGCAGAAATAACTGGCTATTGGTGATGCCAATTATAAATTCTTAAAATAAGGTGATCATTCAGCGTAGAATTGCTACTTTGCACTCCGGCTATAAGATGAAGATTATGTAATATATTATATAATTATATTTTAAAAATATATTATCAATTTATTTGCCTATTTATTTCTACATAATATATTGATAGAGATGAATATCATTTCGAACGTGTTTAGGAAAAAGGGCGTAACCCTCACAGAACAAATTTTACAGGAGGAGCAAGAAACGTTTTTTGAATGATTTTAGTTTAATATTTTTTTTAAAATAGGCACATACATTGAGTGCATGATGTTTGATGATTTGGTGTAATATATTTTTGATCTAATAATAATTAAAGAAGTTATTACAGAAAAATCATAAAAAATGAGGGTAAATGCTTTTTTCCTTAAATTAAAAGTGAATTAATCTCAATTAAAACCTGAATTTAGATAATAATTCGGCATTTGCGGCTTACTTCCTTTTTATAGAATATGTATTTAGTTGTATACATTGTTAATATCTAATAAAAGCACTTTTCGAAAAAAATCGAGGGTTACGCCCTTTTTCCTAAACACACTCGATTTTTTCTAATCGTATACGAGGTAATCGAGCAAAGAGGAATATCAGTGTAGTAAAAAGTGAAAAATTATAAAACGTGTACCATACTTCAAAGTAAAAATCCATTATAATATTATTTTACCGCGTGAACTCCTGTTCACTTAATAACGAAATTATGAATAATTGAAACAATAATAAATAAATTGCGATAGGTACGTTTATTATTAATTTAAATAATTTAATTGATACATAACAATGCTAAAGTTAAGCCGTGAATATGTTAAACGACCATGAATTAAAAAAAAAGGTTGTTTAACCGAAACGGGCTGTGGCATATTTTATAATGCAATATGCCACAGGGTTTTTTTAAAATATTTTTGTTCGCTGTCGGAATTGAATTTATTCCGTTATTTAACCGGCTCACCTTCAACAATAGGCGTAATATTTAAATTGAAAATATTCCTCATTGTTGTTTTTTCATAAAGGTAATGATTTTTCTCTGTGTGCGGCGGGAAAAAGCTTGAATTGAAGCCGTCTCGCTGAATGAGCACGCCGCACACTGTATCGGAATCACTATATAAATAATACTTTTCGAATATATAAAATATCTATTTAAAATTACATATAAACATTGCTGGCGATTCACCTACGAGTATGGTTAGGATACTGCAGGTAAAAATAAAATAAGTGAAAGACATAGTACAATGAAGCGAAATCGAATATTGAAATATTTGCAAATTGTTTCATCATCATCATCAGCCTGAATCTATCCACTGTTGGATGAAGGCCTCTCCAAGGTGATTCCACTTCTTTCGATCCAGTGCATTGCGTTGCCAGATACCAGTTTGCCAGTTCCGCAGAACTTTATCATTTCATCGATCCAGTGGCCTCTAGGTCTACCTTGTGGACGTTTTGTACCTCTTGGATACCACTGGATGACTAAATTTGTACAATGATTGTCCTTTCTTCGAGCTATGTGTCTAGCCCATTTTAATTTGAAGTTTTGAGCAAACTCTTGTTTGTTCCCTTATGCAAATTGTTTATAACATAATATTACTTAAAAACAATAACTATCATGTCAATCAATAATAAATTGTTAGTTGTTTAAGGTGAATCCTATTAAAAAACATAATATTTTAGGCAGGGTATATTGACCGATTAAAAATACTATAAGTACATTAAAAACAATAATACTAAATTATCCTGATTAAAATACTTTCATGACAAATGCAATTAAAATTGAGTATTTACTTATATTATATTATTTAAACATTTCTTAAATAATAATAAAAAGTATATAGAATAACAAAGTGTACATCCAATGTGTTCTCCCAGCGTTATTGTATGGATGTGAAACATGAATACTTATGGGAAGCTGGTTTGATCAGGAACGATGCAAGAAGATTAGCGAGCGACAGGGATTCTTGTAGGCGCCTCGTGTATCCACATGCTCCAACTAAGGGGCGGATATGGCCGAAGAAGAAAATACAATAGCTAAAATTGTACTTGGTCAATTGGATTCTCGACGATGGAAAAAGTTTTTGAGGGAAGTCGAGATCTGCCAAAGGTTGTAGTGCTATAAATGATGATGTACACTCAAGAAATATCAGAAATAAGTCCGGGCAAAAAGTGAATATTGTCGTTGAAAAATCTTTGAACATAGTTAGTAAGTGCTTTCGTAGAGGGGACATTATTTAAAGACGAGAACAATTGCATTAAGTAGCACTATAGCGGTCAATGCCTTCGAGCTTTGTCTACATTATTTCGGCAGTGTAAGAATTAGCAAGTCATTTAAACTATCGCACAATTGTCGCATCTACAGTCAGCATATTCTACACGCGTGACATTCTTCGATGTGATCGAAACGTTCAAAGTGCAATAATGGAAAGGTTAGCAGGTTTCTCAATTGCAAACTTCATCAGGTAAGAACTCGCAATTTACCGAATATTCATGCATATAACTATCGTGTCATAGTTGATTAGTTCTTCTTATCTTCTTTCTCGGCACTACATCCCGGGGCGGGATTTGGCCTCCTCTACAATTGTCCTCCACACGCTCCTTTCCCTGGCTGCTCCTCTCCAGTCTCCAGCCCTCCCCATCTTTCTCCAGTCCTCTTCGATACAGTCAGCCCGCCTCTTCTTTGGTCTGCCCCTAGACCGTTTCCACTGTGGGATCCACTTGGTCATGATTTCTGGCGTCCTGTGCTCAGGCATTCTCTCAACGTGTCCAGCCCACCTTAGTTTTTGAGATCAACAGAATTTCACCACCGTTTCATGTTTTATTAACTCTTCTAGCTCGTGGTTCATTTTTATCCTGTAACTTCCATTTTCCAATGTGGACCCGAAAATTCTCCTGAGGATCTTTCTTTCGAATATGGCCAGTTTATGTTCTTCCCTTTGAATGAGGCACCATGTCTCATAGCCAAGTCACTACTGGTCGAATAACTGTTTTGTAGATAAGCAGTTTGCTATTCTTGCTTAGAATTTTCGAACTCAGTAGACCCTTACAGGCGTAGAAGCACTTATTAGCAGCTATAAGTCGTATGTTCACCTCTTCTGTTGTTTTATTAGTTAGTCAGTCTAAATACCTATTAGTATCAATCTTAATCTCAGTCCGATCAATAAGCTTCGTGTCAGTCACCCCGTACCGCATTCTGTTCCACCGAGACTCGGACCTCGGAGTAGTATCATAAGTATTGTAACATAACGCTCTTGTAACATACTCTTGTACCGACTGCTTACGCCGCAGATAAAACTCGCTCTTCCATCGGAGCAACCACAAAATTTCGACTTCTTATCTCTCATCCTGACGAATCTCCATCTACACCTCGTGGTTATCCCCAATCACAGCGGTCTCGTCCCTCAACAACATGACTCGCCAAAGCACCATATTGTATATTGTATTTCTACACAGCCGTTTGAGCAATAAATAAATAAATAAAACAAATATTTTTTTAATGTTGGACGTGAATCATTTAACTGTTTATAAAATTCTTAAAACACCCCAAAGCGCGTCGACAGGTCGCATTGTTATATGCCTACACGGAGCACAGGGGGCGGCCGAACAAAACGAACGCTGTTCTTTACCGCATACCAACTTCCCGCCGCCTTCTCTTCACTGTGCAGCCCTTTATTCTTTTGTCAGAGGGATGGAATTCCTTGAGACGTGCGCCCTCGCCAGGAATGTCATACGGCGGTGTTTAATGGACTGGGAAACGTATTTAGAACTACTTATCATTAGCATCACCTGTGAGACGTTTTCTTTACATTCGAAAATACTCTCCTGTGGTGGCTGGTCACAATAAAAATGCATTCACCCACCAATACATTTATACAATATCTATGCACTACTAACGATTTGTAAATGTATTATTTTTGTCAATTCGAATGTAGCAAAACGTCTACCTAAATTCTTTCACCTTCATTAGTATCCAAATTAAATCTACGCACATAACACAATTTAATATGCCATGTGTAATTTCGTGTAAATCAAGAGAAGGTCGTGTAATAGGCTTGATGTAAGTACTGAACAATAGCAACCGTAATAATAATCACATTAGTTCTGCATAATTACTGCGCACTAGAAGAGATCGCATCTGCGAATATTCAAGATAAAATGGGTTTTTAATAATAAGAATCTTTTTCTTCAACAAATTTGTCATATAACAAATACCTCCCAAAATGAACATGGAACCATGAACAATCATATTATCTGCAATGGTGTTCAGGCTCGGTCCTAGCAAGTGCATGGCCCAATTTGAGTTTGCGCGAGGATCGATTAGAATGTGTGCGCGAGGCCATAAATATATTGATTATTTTCCCTTCAAAAAATCATTAAGGGGATTAATGTCAATAGTTTACTTATTTGAAAATCTTTTTTTCCAATCTTCAGTATTTATACCTATATTATAACAATTTATTGGACATATTGATGATACAATAAAACTAAATATTTTCCTTATCATAATTTATTACATATATCTGTATTTTATTGCCATTTTTCGGAAAATTATCCATAATAAAATTATTCAAAATTTAAATTTCTTGCATTTTTAGTTAACATTAAAATTAGTTAACAGATAAAATTGGAAGACACAAAAATAATGGCCTCTTGTATTCGCCTATCAATATTATTTTCTACTAAATCTTAAATGATGCCAATGAGATAATTTTTAATATTGTTTTCAATATTAATCCTAGATTTTACTCCACAACGCGTTTTGTGTTTTCAATGATATTTACTTACCTACTCAAATATTTGATTGAAATTTAAAACTTTTTTACTGCGATTCACTTGGCCCAATTGGGTCCAATCGGTCCAATTATCTTAAGACCAGGTCTGCTGGTGATATGTCTTCCATGACATATTATACCCAACTAGTTTAAACATTATGATATTAGATAAAATAAAAAAGTTTGCAATTACATAAATGGAGAATATTATAAGGATTATTCATCAGCGGTGGTGTAGAACGATTTTACAATCAAACTTCTCAAATCAAATCGGCTATTTTAAATCAAATAGTATGGCAACACTGCGTGGAGCATTGTTATACACTACCTACCTGAAGCAGTGCTAGAAAAACACAAGGATATTTTCATCTCGTATGATTTGGCTTCTGCACAAATGAAAAAGTACCTCGCGGTACCTATGTTCAGACGACATGTCTACACTGGAGTCTACCTACGTTTTTTTTTTAAGATTTGCTAAGAGTTAAAGATTTATCGCTCCAATCGTTATTCATCATGCATTTTTTTAAATTTGACTCTTTAATTTAATGTGAATTTTGACTGTCTCCCAATGGGATTATTTAATAGTTTATTACGAGAAGTGTTTGCTATATTCTTGCCTAACCTATTAAGTCCATGCTCTGCATCAAAATATGTATATTAAAAAAACAACAAAAATATTGAAAATACATACATGTTAGAAAAAATCTTAGAATAAAAGGTAAACCAAGTGGGACTCAAACTTGTAAGTTATCTTATCATTTGACCGATCGGTTCACTATTGAATCATGTGAATTAAATTTAGTATTTCAGTAATCAGTTTATCAAACTTAGTCTAGGTAATTCAACCAGCTTTGTCATTAAATCTAGCTAACGATAGTATTAAGACAATCTGTGCATATATTTTATACACAAGACTGCTATCGGCAGCTATTGAGGATAGTTTTTCATATGTTTGTATCGAAAGTATTACAATTCTTACAATCTAAACAATCAAAACTGTCTTTCTCGCTCTAAAATTTAGCACACCCAAGAGAGGTGCTGTTAAAACATAGCGCGTATTGTAACAATTACAACTAACTTATTGTAATTGTTAAAATAAGTGTTAATACTTTGAAACAAAAATACCCTCGATAGCTGCCGATAGCGACCGATAGTAGTCTTGTACATAATATAATAGATGCGCTGATGCTGCAAAGCTTCAATCTTGTGTGAATTTAATAAAAACAATAATTTAATTACAATAGTTATTATGAATTTACCTTTCAGCGTGTTCACTGTTTACAACTCTCGGATTTAGCTTTGAATTTGATGGCCAACTATTTCGTAGCGTTTCTGTATATAAACACTGCATCTGTGTTTTTAAAATCTTGATTTGACGTATTTATTTTTATTCAGTTAGGAAAATTTATATCACTGTGTGTACAGTGTGAACAGAAAAGATTTTCTTCATACTGAGTCACTAAGGTTGAGCCCTTGTTCGAGTTTTGACTTGTTCATTCTTTTGCTATGTAAAAAACTTACACGGCCCATATTATTGAGATTTCTTGCGTCTGGCTTTCTCTCGCCTGTGAACATAACTAGAAATGGCAGGTGACTCTTGCCTTCAGAAAATACACCGCTATTATATTATATTACGCGCTGTACTTTTTAATGAAAAACGAATATATGTATGAGCTTTGTCTCTCGAATTTAATAAATATGTTACCTGGATGTGTTTCATTTGAACTAAATTTAAAACTCATCTAATGAAATAAAAAAAAAATTATGTATCTATATCAAGCTCTTCATTAAACAAAGCTCTTTGTGCATTAAAGATTTGAGAAATTGATCACAAAATATTATACTTAATTTATTTTCAGAGAATTTTTTGGTTGTAATTACAATTATTCAAACATTTCCAGACTAGCGCATTTTTTATAGCATAAATTCTCTACCTTTTTTGAGTCAAGAACCTCTCTTGTAAGAATCAAGTAACCTGTGACGTCGCCATATTTTCATAAATTAATAGGGGTGTAGAAAACGCGTTAAAAATAATCATAAAATATTAATTTACATATGAATTTCTAATCATCATTTATGTCTTTGTTTATACTTTTAAACTAGTACACATTATGTACATTTGGTTTTATTTTGCTACTATCAGATTGCTTTAAACATTTTCGTTCCATTTTTATTAATTTTTTTACTAAAACTATTTATGTCTAGGTACTGTTTGTCAAATGCTCTGATTTTTAATCGACGATGATGATTGGGTGTAAATTTAAATGAATGTAAATATAAAATTCCGTCCGGCTCTTATTCAAATAACTAGACACAGTTAAAGTTAAATAATTGTAATAAGGAATTTAGCAGTATTGTGGCCACGTCCCAGAAAATACCTCACGTTCTCTCTATGGATCGCAAGCAATGTGTTGAGAAATTGTATTTTATAGAATTCTATAGATTTCCCGCGAAGTCAGTCAAAAATTATACATTAATAATGTAAATTGTTAATTCGTTCCTGGCAAAACCAAATATTTCAGTTATGAAAATTGTACATGAATTTCTCCAAAATGTAACGTAAATGTCTAGTGTATAGTGTAACAAAAATGTAATCTCTGTATTATTAATAATGTAACTATTTATGTCTGTAGTTAAAAAAGTGTATGTATACTTTTGTAAACCATTGTAAAGCAGAATAGCCTTCCATTCAGAGAAGAGCTCAATTGCTTCCAAATAAAGAAAAAAAATGTAAATTATTGATTAAAATAGATCAAATCTAAAAATGTATGACGAATTTGAAACTGAAAGAATTATTTTATAAAATGACTCATACTGTTGAAAACACCATTTAAGAGCGATATTTGTTAATATTTTTATACATCCAGATAACTCTGTCTACCAGTCTATTTTCATTATATCTGCAAAGCCAGAAAATGCTGAAAAGTAAAATAGTAATATACAATAATTATTCTCCACACGTAACATTAAAAAAATGTATTTTAATTTGTTAAACATCGGTATAAAAGAGATTAATAAAAACTAAGAGTAATATAATGCGGTATTGAGAGATGAATCTTTTTTTTTTATTATTATTTAAGCTAGGACATGGTTGTCCTAGTTTTTTCGTACAAGGGAGTTGTTAGTAAACTTGTACAATTACAAATACACAGACTTTGAAAAAATCTAATAAATATATTGTGTCCACGCCGGGAATCGAACAGAGCTCTCGGATAGATACGCACTGCACGAAGAGGGCCGCCGAGACGGAGAGATGAAAGTTGAGCACAATTCACAAGTGTCAAAAATTAAATGAGTAATAAATTATTGGACATAATAGCAGGCCATATCGCTTGAAGAACATGTCATCTCTAGACAATTTATATCATCTTCCAAAGATATTTAAATATGTAAAATATAAAGAGCAGCCTTGAGCCAGTTGGATAGACGTGAAAACTTAGCCAAAGTACGCAGCAAAAAAAGACCAGGGATCGAGAAAATTGGAGGCAGCAGGCAGAAGTTTTCACCCAGCAGTGCATTGAGAGTGGCTGAGATGATGATGAATCAATGCTACATAATAATGTAAATAAAATGATATATCCTTTTTAATATTCGTGATACTATTCTATGAATTTTTTGAGAGTTGTTTTTACTGTACAATTTAATTTATCACATGTTGGTTTTAACGGAGTATTTTCCAGCTAAAATATGCATTTTGAATTGCTCTCAGTATTAAATTAGCATATAAAGTAAAATGTAAATCACGATATTTCCACCCCAAGAACAACTAAGTGAATGCGTTGACTTATCGAAACACATGCATGCATTTCGTATTATCTGAGTACCTATTTTACATTATTATACATTTTATGGTATAGATAGAGTATAGATTTTAAGTTAAGATATAAAATAATTAATATGTATCCATAAAACTCTCATATTATTTAACTGGATTGTTATTGCATACTTAAAATTATTATGTTATATGCGATTTGTTCATAAACTTCATATTATGTTTTTAATAAATTTATCAATAAAAAAGGATATAAGTAAGGTACATTTTTATTAACCTTATAAAGTAAAAATGTGCTATATGACGGTCATTTTAGGGCAGTTTGATTGAGCCGAGTGGACATATTTAATGTTTATATTTTTTTATGTAATTTCAATATAATAGTATTTAAATATTTTTTTCTATATACAAGTGTGTATAATTAAAATTTCCAGAAATATTTCAACTGTAATTACTACAATTAATTTTTATATTTCAACTATTGAAACATCCAATATAGTTTTTTTTACTGATTTTGTTGCAAATTAACTTTAAATGCTCTGAATAATAAGGATTGAGAATTAAGCCCAATTGCCGTAGGGCGTTGGCAAAGTCAAAGGCGTTTGTGCAACAAAATTGACCATTGTGGCAACCGGGTCGGACGGTTCGATGGACCAAACAGCTGGTTGTACCGACTTGAGCAGCACTAAATTTTTAGAATATGTCTAATTGACATTTGCATATCGTGACCCTTCTGCAGTGTACCTATACAATTATGAAATATTTAAGGTAGGTATTCTAAATGGGCATTCAAATAAAAGTGACCAATCTTCAACCGATTTGAATCTTTCAAATTAGATTTTCTAAAAATTTATAAAATTTAACATTTTTTTGTTTATTTAAAAAAAGACACATTGAGCATATAACAAATTATTAATTCAAGACATTCACAATATGACATGACAGAAATCAACGAGAGAAAAAACAAGGTAGAGAAAAAAACAAAGCTTAAAATAATTTTATAGAAAAGAAATAAAATAAAAAAACAACATTACTTAAAAAAATACAAATTGAACAATAAAATAGAATTTTAAAAACAGACTACATAATGCATCGCTAAAAATGTCTATATCTCTACGGAGTGCATTGACCAGCCGCACAGCCCTCGCTATTGGTGCCAGGTGAGCTTTACATGGATGAAACAGCTTTCACCCAAAATAGGCCATGTAGAAAAAGATAGACCATGCATGTAATTGACGGGTGCATTAAAATTCAAATTTTCCAGAATATCGGGATTGGAAACTATGCCACGTGAGATCAGGGAAAAATGCTACATAACATTATTGTGTGCTGACTCAATAATCCGTATTGAGATATTGCCATTAAAGTAATGTTATTGAATTCCGTCCAAAAAATATTTAAAAAAAGCTTACTTATTTCCCCATAAATACTATTGTAAATATTTTTTATGGAAGGACACGTCATAAAAAGATATACTCGATTCAAATTTAAAAACGTTTTTCTCGTCGCCGGAAGGCATCGATACGAGCCGTTAATGTGACGCCGAGAATTGAAAGCCAACGATCATTTTATCGCCCTCCCCCTATCTGGCCCAGGACTTTAAAACACTTTCGATATATTGTATCCAAAGGGACAAAGGGGAAAAACACTAACTCCAAAAAAATATATTACTAGGTATGTCGTCGAGGCAATAAAGATAATCTGATAACGATATTTTATCAAGAGACGAGATGTAGCGTAGACCTGCTTTTAAGAGTCGAAGGAAGGGAGTAAGGCAACATTCACCATGTGTTGGCACTGACCATAAATAATAATTATTAAATTGAAACATCTTTGACTTGAAACTTTCGATGAAAAAACTGTAACGGAAATGCGACAGAGCGCATGCGTAAAATTGCGCTTCTACGCATTAAACTGATTAAAGAGTGACAATCAACGTATTTGCATATTGAACATAATTTAAAAACACCTACTAGAAAAAAAATGATTGAAAAATAAAAGATATAAGATATAAAGAACTTTTTATATACAACGTTTTTAAATTTTCTGTTGAATGATTATGCTCAATATGCTCAAACTTGTACTTGAGTAAGAAGTAAATAAAAAACAAACAAACAAACAAATATATAATACTGAAATGTCATTTTGATATTTCATTTTGATTCCCATAGTAACGCACGTATATATTAATAATTTAGTTGCTAGGACCACCCCTTAGCAACCAATAATAGTCTTTTACTTTTTACGGATTTTTCTGAAATAACTTTCCATATAAAACAGAATTAACTGAAAATAAATTCAATTCTGCTTAAAGATGGCTAAAAGTATTAAAATAATGCATTGGCATCGTGTTTTGATACATTCTAAAAGTTTCAAATGTCTAATTAGTCGGGAAGTTAGTTAAAAATCAATTGCAAGATTTGTACTGGACAAACAACCACCGGACAAACAAGAATACGAGCCAAGAAAAACGTGGTAAAATACGACGAATGACTGGAGTTGAACCCGTATCCATTGGCTTTGCGCCGATGTGCTTTACCGATTAAAACACAGGCATCCAATCTAATTACGACGAAATTAACCAGTTGTTTTTATATATTGAAATGCTTATCAAGTTGAGCATATTAGCTATCGACTTATTGATACGGCTTCAAGTCCGGGCGTCGTATTTTTTTCAAAGGTTTTTTCTTGTAGGCGTGTATCTAAGGTGTTTTCAAATTATGTATCTACTACTACTAGGAAAAATCATTTTTTTTATGAAAAAAATATGAAAACAAAAAGATTTGAACTTCTAACCGCTGGATTCACGCCAGTATGCTCTTCTAATTAATTATTCTACTTAATTTCAACAATTTTAACAAGTCATTCATACATGAAACGCTTATCAAATTGCGTTACAATATTGGCTATCGGTTTTGGTATTAATTAAGGTAGGTATCAATTAATTCCTTAATAACTAACCGACGTCAAGGATTACTCCATTATTTAGTGATAACGTAATAGTTTTAACGTAATTAGATTAAAAAAAAAGATTTTTTCTAGTGGTTATGATGATATGCAATTATGTATGTTTAGTAAATTGTATCAGTAAAATACTGAAAATGAATCAAAATTAAACTTTAAGTACCGTAAATATGACTGGCCTATGACTTTTTCTCATTTATCTACTACAAGAGTAAGGTAGTAAGTAGGGTAGGGCATCTTTAAGGGGGGGTATTACTAGATAGCACTGGCGAAGGGTGGAGGTAGGCTGTTAAGATCCGCCATAAATAGTGCACACTAAACTTTGTCGGTCATATGTATTTGTTTTCATCGAAATAAGACTACTATTTACAGATGGTGTTCGTTTATTTTTAAAATTTAATTAAACCTTGCAAAAACCAAGCCATAATAGATAATGGTCAAAAAATACTCGTTCATCTATAAAATATCTAAAATTATGCAATCAAATCATCTTAGATTAAAGATACATAACTTTGAATATCTCGTAGATGGAATAATATTTTTATCTATTATAGTTTGGTTCAGGCAGGGCTTAATGAATTTAAAAAAATGAAGCAACAACATGTGTAATATGTATTCTTAATCCAACGAAAACATATAAGTATGAATGAAAAAGTGTGCATAATTTTGTCGTAACGCCCAAAATATACGAAAACTATTTTGGTTTGGTTAATGATTGATTTTTAAAAACTTATCAATACCATCTGTAAATTGTAGTCTTAGTTCAATAAAAACGAATACGTAAGACTAAAAAAGTTTCATGTGCACTATTTATAGGGGACCTTGACAGCCTACCTACACCCTTCGCTACTCGCTACGCTTTTACCTTTAGTAGATACAACGTAAAACTCTTAAGAGTCTTTGAATATTGAATGTATTAAATGACCGTTAGTGCCAAACAAATATCGGGCAATGCCTTTAGAGCATTTGGGTACTTAAGAAAAGGTCGCGACCTGTCGGGATAGATATAAAAAAATCGGCGGCATATGCGTATTATTTAATATTCGCATAAAATCATATTTGAAACGAAAAAATATTCAGATCTACGGGGAATATATTATTATATAATTTTTGTCGTACAAATGTGTTTTTTATTACGATAATGTGCTTATTTTTATGCTCTCCTAGTAAAATTTAAGAGGATTTAATATATCTCACAGATTTTATGAAAAGGATAATGTCAGTACAAAATATATATATAATATATATGAAAATAAAGTAGAAAAGAAAATTTATATAATATTACGTAACTCATATATTATTGTAAGCAACGACAAAATAAGGCTGGGTTTAGGGATGTTTTTTTGATACCTGTTACCCAAAATGTGAATGTGTATAATCATCATAAAATGACCCCATGAGCGCTCGAAATGGACCGGAATGCACTTGAGCTCAGCTCCTATTCGTTAAATCTCTAAGATTATCGCTCCGCCTCGTGTAACGTCATATTTAATTACATATTACATTCCGGTTCGTAAATTATTAAAAAGTAATATAATTATTTACTTAAAATATATTTTTATACGTTTATACGAAAATCGGAATCATATTAAAAATAATGTTTATGACGTGACGTGACGTGAACCTGCATTTTCATTTGCGGCGCCGACAACATTACTTTTACTTTTATAATCTTGCATGCCTCAATACTGTGATTGCATTTGACAGTCTGAGTTTCATATAACAAAATATCGAAAACATTTATTTTTATATAAGTAATACTTACATAAATACGTTAATATTTTTGGAAAATTACCGAGCGCTCCAGTTCGTAAAATTGTTCATTTTGAGCGCTGGACCTCATACTCCAATAGCGTTAAATACTCAGAAACGATTAGGTTCTTTTTTGTTTTTAACTATGTACAGATTTTTATTTTTACGATAAAAAAATGTTAGCAACTTACTCAACCTATTAGGTCCATACTTTGGCTCCAAACACACATTAAAAAACAACATGATAATTTTTGCCAGACACATGATTCAAACCCAGGACGCATGACATTATAGACTTGACAAATAATCGATCGACTTAAACAGTTAAACACGTCTTATTAAAATATAGAAAAAAACTTATCTTATGTTAACTGAGAACTAAATCATTTCATTTAAAACACTTTCACTCTATGTTTTGGAAAAATGGTGTTATGTAATTTTTGATGAAATAGCGTAAGCTTTTTGGTGGCAACATGGATACAACAACATGTCTTCAGAGTTTAACTGATTTTTGTGCTTTATTTTTGGGTTCACAATTTCTTTATAATCTATTATTTGAAAGAAAGAGCGTAGGTCTATTGTTTGGGCCTCATATCCGTTGATATCCAGCCTTTTGATAGAGAGATGGCGGTATTGGCATGAATGTCCCTGATTATAAATTGGGAGCAGCAATGTGCAGAACTAACATGCTATTGGTTCATTCCAAT
The DNA here is from genome assembly GCF_057557595.1 of Rhyacophila brunnea. Lineage (NCBI taxonomy): Eukaryota > Metazoa > Arthropoda > Insecta > Trichoptera > Rhyacophilidae > Rhyacophila > Rhyacophila brunnea. The sequence goes on from NW_028233361.1 coordinate 3,385,409, forward strand.
TAGATGGACAATAACTGTATTCAACTAAATCGCTTTGGATATTGATAAATTCCACTTGCGTGAGGTTCTTAGAATGGGTTTTACTTTTTTTATTCAGTGTATTTTCATGTAGTTTTTTATATAATATATTTTCACTTTGGCTTTGAATGAGAATTTAAATAGTCTGGTAAAAAAAATCAATTATGGTTTACAAAGACACTTTAAATCAAAAGTACTTTTAAGGAAAAGTAAAATAATGTTTTGAAAAACCCTTAGCAGGTTCATCTTGACATATATATCGGAATTCTGGGCATTATCAAAAATATAAACATGAAAAGAAATTGGACATAATTGAAGGGAAGATACTGAGAAGAGGATCTTTGGAATCATATGTTAGGAAAATAGCACGCGGCGAGAATGGCCTCGTCGTCTAACGTGTAAATGTGGATATATTTTACAAAAATGGAAGATATTCAACCGCCAAATAGGCTTTTCTTCAAAATACTATTGAGGAAATGGGCTGTGTGGAACAACAGAGGAAAAGTAGCCGTTGATGATGATGACATAAATAATTTACAGGTATATTTCCAGTGGCGTAACACTAAAAGCATTGAAGAAAATAAAGATAAGGTGAAGTTCATGAAGCAAGTCAAAGATGGTAGCTAAGGGATATTTATTGAATGCCAAATTTAATATTTCACAGATTTTAATAATTAAGTTTCGTTCGCGAGAGTCTAGCAAGGCGATAATAAATCTTGTCAGATATGAAAAAAACAGTGTCAACTATGAAAGGCAGAATTGAAATTTATCGCGAAACATAAGGTGATGGAAAAATGAGCAAAACGTGATACAGCATTAGCGCCCTGAAAAGTTTCAAGTTTACAAACTAATAAATATCTCGAAAAAAACACCCCCGAGACCGAGAGTATGATTTTTATTTTGAAAAGATTTTTAACAACAGAGTAAGTACTAAATAATTTGCTGAAAGTCTGGGAATCGATTGCCTATATTTTTACACAAGCTAATAACATTCATTTGTACCAAAATAAATTATATAACTGAGTTTTTTTAGTAGGTATTTTTCTTTTTTAATGTTTAGGCTCATTACTTTTTATAATTATTACGTGTAAATGATAGTAAAGGCGTGACTTTAGTGACTTGATTGGGTATTACAATACCAATATTCCGAAAAACAGGATTTTGGTATTTATCAGTGCCGAATACCGGTATTTTTGGTATTAAGAAAAGCTAAATATATTGAAATTAACATCGTAGATTCCATTATTCTTGTTACCATCGTGGTGATTTATGTAAGATTTTTAGGTCATTTTGACTGCATAATCCACAAATCAGCTAACTCCGTTTGGACAAATAATTGTTCAGGAAGGAGAAAAACATAATAATTTGACTGTCGAGCGGAATTTAACAATAATTATTGCAAAAATATACTTTAAAAACTTTTAAAACAAAAAAAAATTGAAAATAAGCTGCACTGTGAATTAATACACTATTTTAGCATCCCTTTTATATATAAATAGAATTTATATAAAGAGCGGAGTTTTTCCATTTACGTCATTGGAAATTTTACACCTGCAGTTGGCAGTTTTGTTTGAAGAACGATAACGCATTTATTTACAGGTTTATGAGTTAAGAATTTTGTGTGAGCATAGAAAATATGCTTTATGACAAAATACCATTAAAATCAATCTTTTGGTCAAAAGTTCAGTTGGTTGGTTTGCAGATTAAGCAGTCGATTTAGACTTTTTGAGAACATATTTTTGTTACATTAGTTTGTTAAAATCATCATTTCAACTCCACTTATTATTATTTTTTAACAATCTTCATTATGTAGGAACTAAGATATTAATACTATTAAATATAACGTTTTAAAGAGTTATTTATGACAATCTTTATCTTCATTGTGAAATATTTCTATTATTTTTATCTGATACTGTCAGTACTGCAGGTATTCATAAATAATGCTCAAATATCTGTAAAAATGTTTTTATTATGTATTGAAATCTCTAATCCCTAATATATTATATAAAACACCATAATAATCACTAAACTTATAAATAAACTATCATATCTGCAAACACACAAACCTTGATGTAAGCAATGTGCATTCTTTCCATATAACTTCTTTCTTTGTACTTTTAATTTAAATTATGAAATTCCCAAGACCGCTGACAATTGACCGAGAAAAAAATGTCACCGGGAAATCCTTTGTGAGTACGTCACTAAGCATTTAAAGGCATGCCTTTTCACCTTCGCTCTAAGGAAATAAGAATTTAACCTTAAATCTTTTGTTAACAGCCTTTTTATTGGTATATTCTCGGGACAACAGACATAAGTGTATTAATGTATCAAAAAATAAAGCTCTTAACTGCTGTCTGCTTAAACTACAAAAAAACTTGGTAGGAATATTGACTGCGGAATTTTAAAACAAAGATTTTTTTAATAAAATTAGTACTAAATATGGCGTAACATCACAAGTTCCAGTAAGGTATGTCTACTGAGAGCTATTAATTGTGGAATTGTGAAGTATAATCTATTCAGTTAACTTAATATAGATATATGAAAAATCGTATCCGGAAATTTGTACGTAAACAGTTCACCGCAGGACACTTATTCGTGCGCCGCAGTACGTAAAACATGAGTTCGTATAACATTAAATCAAATCACGAGTTCTTCGTTGAACATTTCACCGTGGAATACATTTGTACGTATGCTACAACATGTGGAGATGTCTTTATTGTGTTAGGTTAGGTTAGGGTTAATCTAATTGGAACAGTACTATTTGAAAACTATCGCCGCTTTTTGTAAGATACGTACAAATGTATTCCATTGTGAAATGTTCAATGAAGAACTCGTCATTTGATAAAATGTTATACAAACTTATGTTCCACGTACTGCGGCGCACGAATAAGTGTCTCACAATGAACTGCATACGTACAAATTACATGTAACCATGAAAAATAAGGATAATTTATCGAAGGAGTTGTCATTATTTACTAGGGCGCGCGTTTACGTACATAAATACAAATTACATAATATTATATTATCATCTAGTAAAAACGAAACCACATAATATTGGGTTATACGCATATTATGCAGGAGTATATTAATAACAAAGTTATAGCTACAAAATGATTTTAACATGGCCATGAACATGGGATGGCAAATATGATTTGATCGGCGTGCCAAAATAAGCCGATTTTTTTTTTAATTCGTGGCGCGTGCCATTCTTTTTTAGGTGCACACGTGATACCTATATTCTAAATCATATTTATTGAATAAGTATAAAAAAAACAATTAGGTACATTACTAACTATAATATTGTTTATTGAATAATATATAAAAGTTATACACATAAAATGAAAGAAAATAAGGAAATATAAAAACATTTAATAACTTCTTCTTCGATGGCGCTACAGCTCAAGTCGAGCCCTGGCCTCCTCGAGGATTCGTTACAGTTGGGTTTTTACAAGGTGGGGTGTTAACCCCACGCTCAAACCCCTTTTCGGAAGGCCATTTCTTCCTTATCCGTTAGTCCTGACCACACCTTCCACCAGGGTTGACTACCTGATCTTAGGTGTAGTTGCTCAGGCTTCCAGGGTTCACCACGTGGAAGTGGAGATAGGAATTGAGTAGGAGAGGCTATGCGACACTATCAGGATATAGTGTCGTGGGGTACGCATGCACTACCCCGTTAGATACACTTTTTAACATTTAATAACACACGCACAATTTTTGCGAGACTTTTTATATCAGGTTGATATTATGTCATTGATTGCAAATACATATATGCTGCTGAATCTTCTTTTGTCAACCAAATTATTGTCTTTGAATGTATATGATACAATATAGAAACAATAGTTACGCATGAGTACGTGGAAGAAAAATGGTAAACAATGAGATTGCTAGTTTTTTAACGGATATAAAAGTATCAGGCAATTATTTAAATTAATTAAAATAATCAAGAGGGTAAGAAAAAAAATCAATGTATAATATGTCTGGATAGTTCATGCTTTTTATTAAATTTTCATTTTTTTTAAATCCTGAAACCCTCTTGAAAACTGTCGTTTGATGGAATTAAGGATTTAATATCGGAAAATGACGTCATGGAAGGCGACCGTGCACAAACAGCGGCTGCATATACATGGCGGGTGGAGATGGGGTAACTCGAACCATGTCCAGTGTTGCCACAATATACATATACATACATCAACATGATTTCGCTTTGATTTTATATTTTTCCGCTATAAACGTTTTGAATATTAAAAAATAAAAGGATTTTTTTTTGGCGTGCCAAGTTGGGCACGCGTGCCACGTATTTGCCATCGCTGCTCTAGTGTGAAATAATATACTCCCACGCTAAGGTCTTAGTGGCAGTGTTTTGGGGGGCGGCGTGTGCGGTGTGCATGTCAAACAATTACACACAACACGAACAATACGCAGTCTCAGGTCTATTTAAAAATACTTATTATCTTTATGGTAATACATAATATTATATGCTCCAATAAGGTCGACAGATTAAGTTGCCTAACCTGTTGGAATATGTTTTTTTCTATATTCCAGATGTAAGTGAAATAATATAGAGTAGATTAAGTTTCACTAAGTACAAAATCCTGCTTATGACGCTGTTAGCCAAATACATTCAATGCAAAATCTTCAAAATTCGAATATCCAGTCTAGTCTATTTCCTGCCAAATTGCTGGCAACCATCCCACTTCCGTTTCCTATTTGAAACTGCTTTTCGTTTCCGCACGAACTTCAGAGCAGTTTGCTGTCATCTTACTAACAACCAGCTAAGAAAAGCAACCCGCTCCTATACAAGTGAAGACATTTAGCGCATATTGAGATTTGTAACTTGAATATTGCATGAGGAGTGAGGAACGAGCCTAGTCAATAATTGATTGCGTAATTCCTAAGTAATTTGATGAAAACAAAGAAATATAAATAAATTTGCATTAGACATTATTTATTAACGTAATCTCAATATAACAATTGTCCATTACCTTTCTTTAGGATAATATATTATTTACCACAATGCGAGATAGAATAAATTAATATTCCAATCAAACTACGAGGACTTGTCTTAGCCATTCTCCCGACTACATTGAATTAAGAAAACAAACTGAAAAAAAACTGATTTTAATACATATATAATTATTTTTATTTCCTTGGCGGAAATTTATAGTAATTTTTTTTTCGACCATGTCCGATCCTAATAATATGATCATATGGGCCTCCACAGGGTAGAGGTTTGTATTAACAGATTTTTGTTTTTTTACGAGAAATGGATGTCAGCCACTTGCTCAACCTATTAGGTCAATACCCTGACTCACACACAAATTGAAAAACAATATGTGTACTTGCCAGACCCAGGATTTGAACCTGAGACCCACAGCGTGATAGTCCAACGCTTAAGCCACGCGGCCACTGTGAGTGTCCAATTTATAGTAATTAAATAAACAATACAATTAGTATTAAGGCGATACTTCAGTGAAACGGCAAATAGTTTTCAACAATAGGCGCGACGAAATTTTTGACTCTCTGGCAGTCTGAGAGCGAACGTCGAGGTGTGAATACGTCAATTTGTTTCGTGATGGCGACGGGGGTATTAATTCTTAAATCGTGTAAAGATGACTAAAAACGTTACCCATTTACTTTAAAAAGAAAACATGTCAAAGAATATATTATTATTGTTACTAATAAAACAATAAACAGAACATTAAATGGACACATGTTGGATTTATATGTCAAATTATATTTCGGTCGGCATGCGTCATTTGCACCCGCGACCCGCAATCCGCGCATCGCCTAGCCACGATCTTTGTAGACCATGCCTCAACTGAGGTATAGCCTTAATTGCAATGGTATTTTTAAATAATTATTTCTTTTATTCATCGAACAATTCACAAGATTTAAGAATGTACCATTCTAATTATTGAGCACACGAACGATTTTGAAAAATACTAAAGTGGGCAATGCGCACGGGGCGTAAACCCAAGAGATGCAGGTTCGATCCTGCCGGGTGTCTAACTTTTTTCAAAAAGATTTTTTCTATTTGTTATAATATATTTTCTCAGAAGTGTTTTTCAAAATTATGTATGAAATGGTATTAACTTTGAAAAATTCCATTTTACAATAATATTATAGTAGTAATTTATTATAAATTTTCGATTCTGCAACTCTCTTTAATCAATATTCAATTATTTTCAATATCATTATCAAGACTATATGAATGGTTTGTTCTTATATTTTATTTAAAAAAAGTCTTTTTACTATGAGCTTTAGTTTATTATTTTCAATATTAATTATTAGTATTTTAGTAGGTACCCTGATTCATTTATATCTAGGAGTTGAACAGTTCAAAATAATATCATACTTGAGGAAACCGGTCTGCAATTGAAAATAAAATTTAGTCCAGCACTACTCATAACTGCTAGTCCATAGTGAACTCTTGTTTATGGATTACGTAGTGACACTAAATAACGCAATACATGCCTAAATTACCCATCAATTATCCTGTAATTGACAGAGTTAGTAAGAAAAATAATCATACAATAGTATTTGTAACTTTAAATGACACGATCGAGGAGTGTTAGACCGGGATGCACAACAATACAAGAAATTCCACGAACCATGGAACAGTGAAGATAAAGTACCGTTGCTTGACTCTGCGTGGCTGGTAGGATAGAGGGTAGGTGGTCTGGAAGTAACCTTTGAAATCGCCAAATCGCCAAACCACCATATACCCTTATGATTTTCAATATTAAACATATTATTTACCATTACCATACATCACATAACTAGTTATGAGTTTCAAAATAATATGCTTATTCTCCGTGATATCTCCTGGTTTAGCAACCATACATACGTACTATATAAAAGGATTGGGAGGATATCACAGTGACCCATACAATAATATAATCTATGTGTACGTCCTGAGTGGCAGCGTTGAGCGTTTTGCGCAACTCAAACGTCCGTGTGTGAAAATGTTCGTAGACAATGTCTTTTTTTGGTTATACATTTATACGGTTATACGTTTGAGTTGCGCACAACGCTCAACGCTGCGCCGAACGCTGGCACTGAGGCCTCACACTCAGGATTAGAAACGCGTGACCAAATATAAATATTTTGTGGCAAGTGTCAATAAGAAATTTAACCGTTCTCAAGAAATGAGATTGCAACGACCGACTATCTCAAAATGAGGTTCCGACTCTCATATAATAAATATACAATATACGTAACTTTATAATATAGTAATTGTGGATTTCTTTACATTTTTACATCAAAATTATATTAGGAGAGACGGAGTTACTTTTATAATATAGTAATATCCTTAATCCTAGTGAAAATGCTAATTTACTAAAGTGATTAATCACACCTATTTACTTGCCAAGAAGAAAAATCACCACACGAAAAAATCCACTCGGACACCAAACTTTCAGCCTGCACTGCATTAGTCTGGCTCGGCTGGAAAAAAAAAATATGAATAAAAATAACAACTTTAAACGAAACGAGCTTGGGGAAAACAATTGCTGGACTTTTGGCACGGCCTGTGTCACTATACATACGTAGTATTTGTCAGTGGCAGAACATAACATAACAATTAGTAGGTAATTAATTACATTATATTTCTAATTACCTGCACATTTTTATATTCAACTAGCAATCGCTAGAAACTTAGTAGACAGGTATACAGAATGAAGAAATATACAGCTTTCATTTATTTATTTGAATGATTTATTTGAACTCCTACCCAACAGTTTCAATTTTCTATGAATGTATAGTCAGTGCTTTAAGATACGCACGTTTATATCACACTCGAGAAAGTTCGCGCGATCAATAACAATTAGATGTAAGAGCGCATCCATATACCCGCATCTCACCAAGCCACTGCTGCTATCCGACCACTTACCTACTTACGATGAACTGTTGTAAATGCGTAATGCTGTGAGAGGTTTTATATTGTAACTTTCGAATAGTTTGATATTTAGAATGAAACTCGGATATACGGAACTGTGGTTGTTCTGTTCACTCTCGTCGGGGTAAATCATTAATTGCAATTCGCTATAATATTATATTTTTTAAGTTATTACGCACATCTAATATATTTTTTATTTTGGAAAGACATTCTATTCAAATACGGGACTTATCTTTTATGTTGACTTTATTGTTTTACTATTAATTTCAGACTACATCACGATATAATTATTATATACATATCTTTCCAATTACAAAGTTAATGAGTTTTACATCGTCGCGGATAGAGTATGTCTAGTTGCAGTGACTTCGGTGACGTGAGTTTTTATTATCGCCCAAGACAGTTAGTTTTATTTTCTGCCGATAGATGCTACTATAGATAGAACAAACAATTATACAGAGAGACCAGAATTAAAGAAAATAAGTAAATATATAATATATTATGTATGATAAGGTTTCATGAGTATACTCAAAACTGATCATAATGAAAATATTTCTAGATTGCAGAGTCAAACTTTAATTTCATTATTAGTAAATATTATCGTCTGCCATATTGTTTAATGTAATAAAAAATGTTTAAATGATATCGTAGGCTCTGAAATTGAATGTGAATTTAAATAACCACAGATAAGACTGAGTTCCCTGGAAATAACTCATTGGCGTATCTATGTTGGGAATATATTGAACTTACACTGGTGCTAATACTCCATTAAAGTTCATGGCTAACTCTACCCTGAGCTCTCTCTCTCTCTCTCTCTCTCTCCAGTTGGTCACACTTAACCTCTCTGAGTCCCTCTTAACGGAGCAGCCCTGTGTTTACAGGGTTTCCTTCATAAACTTCATAGAGATCTATAGATCCATCTAACACTGACTGGCCCATATGAGTCTTTGCCCTCTTAAGACATTGATTATATTGGGCTTCAATTGTTCGCAGAGGTCAGCATTCTTACGGATGCGTCACATTTGGTTTCTTGTAACTGATCCAACTATTCTTCGTAGAATTTGTTTTCGAATACTTGGATAGTCTTTTCTTGTTTCTCCATTAGACTCCAGGTTTCACAACCATACAGAGAAATTGGTTTCCCGTCACGTTGTATACCCATAATTTTGTCTTCTTTGACAGTTCTTAGGCCTAAAAATAAACTCTTCAATGCAAATAACAGCTGTATTTCTTTTCTTCAGTCCGATTTCAAATTCGAGGTTCATCTTGTTGTTTTAGTTTTAGGAGATATTAGTTCCCGAGTACATAAATAAGAACAACAGTGTTCTCAAGCAGTGTTTCCTGGGTATCTATTCTTTCTCGACACCCTTAAGTACTTTATATTGAAAATATATTTACATATTTAATCGACAAGCTGTTTTGATGAAGTATATTTAAAAGGTAGTAAACAATAATTATTATTATTTTACAAATATCTTTGCCTAAACCGATACATAAAAATTTTTTATTAAAATTTACTGTCATAAATTATTTGTAAATATTTTTTTTTTAGTAAGTGTAGATATAACGTGTAAATAATTTTTTCCAGTTTTTTAACCAAGGAAACAGTTTCCTATTGAATTTTCACTCATTAATTTTAATATATAAAAAAAAACTCTCCTTAAAAGTTTTTCAAAGTGCTTTTTTATTAAGCGCGCAATTCCCGCGGGAAATTATCAAAACTTAGGTATAATTTTATACGGAGAACACGTGTTTCATAATCTGAACGTCTGTCATAAAAATAAAATTCCACCACTTTCGCCATAAAATAATATTATTTTCTTACGCCTTCCATGCGTACGTCCTGTCGAGCCAGTACAGTACGTAAACAACATGTATAGTGTATACAGCCAACGTGCACACTGGTTTATATACGTACATGTATGTATACAGATTACTGAGAATATTAAATGTATGAATATTCATGGAAATATATTTATTATTAGGAAGCGTGCGTGGTTCGCAAACAGTTCTTCGCCGGATAATAGTTTATTAAAAAAATAAAAATAATTTAAGGTGTTGAAGAAAAGCTTATCATATATTATAAAAAAGTAAACGTATGAAAATAAAGCAGAAAAACGCGTTACTTATGCTAAATATTATTTTAATTATATTTATACTATCGACCGAGGGGAGGGTACTTGATGGAATTTGAATTTAAATTATAATGAATTTAAGTTTTGTACTATTCCATTTGAGTCGTTTTTTGATTGTTTTATTTGTGAGAGAGTGAGATTGTATTATTTTTGTGATTTGCACCCTTGTATTATGCATTTCACAGTTTATGATGTGAAGCCATCATATGGACGTACGCCGTCTTCCCTCAAGTTGAACTGATAATAATAATCATAAACAGGTTTGAGTTCTTCATTTTTATGGTATTGAAAAAAGCAACAAAATGTTTGTTTCATTTTATGATTAAAACATGATTACAATCAATAAAATTTTAAATTCGTACATATAATATTACACAATTTCTAAATTAACAACAGAACACGAAAATATGCTTATATTTTCGATTTTAATAATATCTGAATTCTTCTTATTCAAATTATAATTATCAATCATAAGGCGTGTGTATTTCGATTATGGTGATATTGATTTTCAGTTGTCATTCTTTTGAAAGTCTATTCAAGGAAACTTCTGGCAAGTTTATCGTGAATCGTAATGTTTCGAATTTTAGTTTTGGCCTTCATTTCATACTAGATCAAATGTTTTTTTCAGTTACCTCTAATTAAATATTTTAATTCGCGTACTAAAATAATTAAAAAATATTAAAAATCAAATAATTAACATGACGAATTGTTTAAAAACCATTAAGCAAACTGCTATGGTATACTGTGGGTAAATTTCACGGGGCATTTCTAGAATTCATGGTCAGGGGATGAGAATTGTGTGTTCTTCGGTTGGGGCCGGAGGGAAAATAGATTTTCTCTTTTGTACGGTTTGGGTGGATCACCATATGCATGGACTTTCATGAGATTTTTTGACTTGCCTGGTATTAAAGGAGATTAAATGTGAAGCCTTAGACAATTACCAGTTTCACCATTTAAATTCATTATAGCAATGTGTTCATGTGTGCTAAAATAATAACGCTTTAATACGTGTAAGTATATATTATATATTATACATGCATATATTATTTTTCTTCTTCTTCTTTATGTCTATGTGGTACCTCCAAAAATCTGTCGCCAGTCTTCCTGCGTCTTTCCAGGTTATGATAGCATCCCGTACTCAAATTAATTGTATAAATCCTGTGGATGATATTTAGCGGCCTTCCAAGACGCTGTAATCTGGTCAGCTTAAAGAATAGGGAGGCCTGATTAAAATTCTACTGAGGCATTCATAGCATGTAGCCGAGTCCGCTTCCATAATATGAATTTGTATGAAGCTTGTCGATTGTTCTAATTAAATAGCGTTATTGGTATATTCCAGGTCACAAAGCTTCGCCATGGAGGTAATACTTTCATCAGGCGGTATTAACTTTTATAATATTAATGTCAAAGAGGATGGGGTAGAGAAAAGGACCAAGTATGTAACCTTGTCGGACACCAGTCGTGATCCCGAACCATTCTGACAATGTCACCAATTCTCATACAGCATTCCATTTGATTATCGCAATGATCTTGGAAGGAATCCCGTATAATTCATCTATACAGAAAGGTGGTGATGACTTTTCAGATCCTTCTCGTAATCCACAAACCACAGCCAAAATATTGTTTAGCTCAGGACCCTGCTGGAGACGATATCGACGATTGTGGATTCGATCCACACAGGGTTGTAAGGGTAGGTTTTTCTAAGGACGTTCATTAATAGATCCCTGATTCATATCAAGAGGATATATGCCGTATACACAAAATATATAACACATACATACTTTAGACTACCTTGCACCTACCGAAATATAAGAAAATATATTTCTTTGGAGCAGTACTTAAACATAAGTACATCTTTCACATTCCAGTCGTTGTTATTTACCAATTAGTCAACCGGTGCAATACTCGTCAGGCCGAAATTGCTGATGTGTTAACTCAAATTTCATTAATATTGGCGGCCCTGTTTTGTGATTTAAAAATGAATATATAAACAATGCTAACATTGATTCCTAGATGGCCTCCGGATCTATTCAAAAATTTAGTTTAAATGTTCTTACACTACCTAATATGTACACTTATTTAAATTAAAAAAATTAATTATAATTTTGAAAAGCATTAGAAACATTCCTAATAATCAGAAAAATTATAAATAAAAATATCTTGTGCTGGGTGGGCTTCAAGAAATAATTTCTTTTTTAACTAATTAAGCTACCGACACAACTGTATATTATATTATCTGTACCTCATAAACAAGAAAAAAGTTAAGTACCATTTTTATTTACCTTAAACAGTATCTTGAGATTAGATATATTTCATGAACAAAATGTATTAAATAAATAAATCTCGGACAACTTTCAAACCCAGTCGACCAGAACTGAAACAAAAGTGATTCTCTTTTTAAAGGGTAGGTATCCTGTGTAAACTTTTGTGAGCTTGACACTTTCACCATATGACGCCGAACGCTCGGATAGAACAACTTATAAAGTTTGCACCTATATTAGTCTATGGCTGCAGATTCATAATAGTATATATGTAGATATTGTAGAAGTACAACCTACGTGGAACAGTATAATAGAATATTTTTATGACAAATGTTATTTTGAATGGATTTTTATACGCTCCGTAAATATATAACAAAAATAACATTGTTTTTTTTTTTTTTATAATTTGAGAATACGTGCCATCTGTGCTCTTATATGGCTGTGAGACTTAAGTTTTAAGTTTCAATATTCCTGTTAAATCTTGGGAAGACACTGGTACGGTTGCGTTACAAACACTCAAGTTCGTTAGCACTTTTTACACAAAATTACTTGTGGCGAATTTACACAGATTCTGGTATAGTGGTCGACTTTGCTTGACCCTGCAGTGGTGCTACAACAAAGATCTAGTGATACAGGTCTACCATGGCAAGAACCGCGAAACGTGGCACTGGACAGAGGGAAACGACGCGTCGTTATGCGTATTCTATGCTCCGATACTGGAGAAATACAAGGTGAAGTAAGTAAGCAATATTTTTTGATCGGCTTATTGATATATAAGAGAATGTCCCTTGACCAATCAATAAAAACTAATGGAACGAACTTCTCAGGTATTTGTAGAATATCAGGTAATGTGTGCCTACGGTGTGGACATCCTAGGGCTGAGCGAAGTGCGCTGGAAAGGAGCCGGGAGAAAGTTGATTGAGGGTTACTCTATTGTCTACTCAGGTCAGGAGCAATACCATCGCTAGGTAGTGGCAGTATTGATGTCAAAGAGAGCGGTCCGTTGCCTCGTGAAATGGGAACCAATCTCAGAGAGACTGATTCGTGCCTCCTTTAAGACGCCTGGTAGCTCCTTGACCGTCTTTCAGTGCTACGCCCCCACTGAGGATACCGACGCGCAGACAAAGGATGCTTTTTACGATTCTCTCTACGCGGCAGTCTCCGCCATCCCCCGAAGAGACCGCGTGATTGTAATGGGGGATTATAATGCGAGAGTAGGAGCAGACCCGGTGCTTGGCCTTACTGTGATGGGACAACACGGCCTCGGTGACCCCAACGATAATGGTGACCGGTTCGTAGAATACGCCACTCTGAACGAGCTTGCAAACGAAGGCACTGTTTTTCCCCACAAATATATTCACAAATATACGTGGACGTCTCCTGATGGACGCACGAGGACGCAGATTGACCACTTCTTGTACAGCTTGAAACATCGAAAGGAACTTCTTGACGTGCGTACTTACAGAGGCGCCAATATCCATAGCGATCATGAGTTACTTATTGGAAACATCCGAGTAAAACTCAGTCGCCAGGCGAGGCCTCCAAATTGCAAACAAATTGACGTTGAGAAGCTCCGACGCCGAAGAATTCGAACCGACTTCAAAACTGCTGTACGAGATAGTGTAGATCGTATCTGCGAGCGGCAAAAAATCTGAATCCGACCTCATTGAGGCGGACTGGAGCCTCATAAAGAGTGCGATTGTGTCGTCGGCTTGTACCGTCCTTGGTACCAGAAGGAGTGAGCAGCCAAATTGGATGTCTGATGAAACGTGGGTTGAAATTGGTGAACGAGCCAGGCTGAAAGCCCTGAGAGACGAAGAGACAGACCCGACCGAACCGAGGATCGCCGGACTGATTAACAGACCCAAGACAGGGTAGTCAAACGATCCGTGCGGTTGGACAAGCGCAATTTTATGAACCGGCAAATTGAAGCGGCAGAGGAGGCAGCAAGCAGAAATGACACCAGGAAACTCTTTTGAATCACCCGTGAAGTCTGTGGCAGGCAACCACCGACTCCCAGTGGAGCAATAGAGTCTGACGCAGAATGCGTCAAGAAGATTTGGAAGAATCATTTCTGCGAAGTGCTGAACCGCCCACCCCCTTTGAATCCCTTTGACATATCTGCGGAAGCTTTACTTTTGGATATTCCTCAAGCGACAGACATTTCCGATTGCCCGCCCATGCACACCAAGATAAAATTGGCTGTGAAAAGGCTCAAGAACGGAAAGGCACCGGGGGAGACGGGATTCATCCTGAATTCCTCAAGTACAGCTTGAGCGCAATCCTGCACCCTATGTTTCATCTGATGACAAAGGTGTGGGAAGAAGAGCGCTGCCCAAGGGACTGGGTGAATGGTGAAATCATCACACTTCTTAAAAAAGGTGACCCTCTAAGCTGCGACAATTACCGAGGCATTACGCTACTCAGTGTTCCGGGAAAGATTTTGGCAAACATCATTTTGATGAGAATAAGGGACCCAATAATGCACGTCCTCAGGAAAAACCAAGCCGGGTTTCTACCTGGTCGAGCGTGTGCAGACCAAATCCACAACCTTCGATGTCTTCTCCAGCAGAGCCATGAGTTGAACAGACGGATGGCTTGCTGCTTTGTGGATTATGAGAAGGCTTTCGACAGTCCGCACCGCCCCTCCCTCTGGATGATACTGGGAGCATACGGGATCCCTCCCAAGATCATTGCCATAATAAAAAGCCTGCACGAAAATAGCGAATGCTGTGTCAGAATTGAAGACACTGTCACGGAATGGTTTTGGGTCACGACCGGAGTCAGACAGGGTTGTGTCCATGCACCGTTTCTCTTTATCATTCTCTCTGACTTCGTACTACGGAAGTCAATACCACCCGACCGAGGCATACCTGTGACCCCCACGGTGAAGCTATGTGACCTGAAATACGCCGATAATGCTTTCCTATTCGACAACTCAATCGAGGGCATTCAAGAGACAGGTTGCATAACAACTCCTCTCGCGTTGGTTTGAAAATCAACGCAAAGAAAAGCAACGTCTTGTGCAATAGTACCTGTCCTGATCCAGATTTCCCTCTGATTAGCGATGGACAAAACATCGAGAGCGTCGACAGCTTCAAGTACCGGGAGTACACATTACGGGAGATGGCATTTTGCAGAAAGAGCTCGCTATCCGAATGGGAATGGCTGGAGCAACACTCAACTCGATGCAAAATGTCTGGGACTCACGATTGTACTCGGTCAAAACCAAATGCCACCTATTCGACGCTTGCATTCTGACGGTGCTGCTTTACGGTAGTGAATCATGGCACCTTACGAAGGCTCAGAGCAACCGTATACTGAGCTTCGAAAACAGATGTTTGCGACGAATACTGGGTGTGCGGTGGTATGACTTTAGGAGCAACGAGGAGATAAGAAAACGTACCAAGCAGCCTCTCATCACGCTGAAAGTGAAGAGGCGACGTTGGACCTGGCTTGGCCACGTGCTGCAGATGCCAGAAGAGAACTTTAACCTGGCTTGCCTGTTCTTTAAGCCGACCGGATTCCGGCGTCCGGGAAGGCCGCTAAATACAATCTACAGAATGTATATGGCGGAGCTACGGGATGCTGGTTTGACCTGGAACGAAGCAAGAAGACTGGCGAGCGAC
This sequence comes from Rhyacophila brunnea, assembly GCF_057557595.1. Lineage (NCBI taxonomy): Eukaryota > Metazoa > Arthropoda > Insecta > Trichoptera > Rhyacophilidae > Rhyacophila > Rhyacophila brunnea. The sequence continues at coordinate 3,401,349 of NW_028233361.1, forward strand.
AGGGATTCTTGGAGGCGCCACGTGGTGTCCATATGCTGCAGTTAAGGGGCGGATATGGGCAAAGAAGAAGAAGAAAGGTTCTGGGGTCATAGAAACTAAATTATTAATATATACGTGTGTTACTATGGAAATTAAAATGACATTTCAGTATTATTTCTATCAAGTACATTTTTTTTGATCGTTTAAGCTAGAAAGTCAAGTTTATATGATTCAACAGAAAATTTAAAAACGTTGTAAGTATATGAAAATTTCTTTTTATCTTGTAATTATTTTTTTATTTATTCAGTTTATTTATTATGATCTGGAATACTATGGAGTAATGGTCTCAAAATCATTAAGTATAGTGATCCCATAACGAAAACGAGTGATGGAAACATCACCAAAAGATGAACGCAGCCAAATTTTTTCGTATAGTAAGTAAGTTTTTGATGCGACTCTTATTTATGGTAATGTAAAAAAGTTAGAAATGATCAGCCATACGTCGTGAATCAAATTTCACGCGTCAGGTGAATTTTGCCTCGGCTTCATTTTGCGCTGAAAAACGTTCACAAGCAGGGTTATGTCCCAGCTGAACTATATATAGGTACTTGGAATCTAAGATACCTGCTTAATAATACAAAGAAAAAATATATTTAGAATATATAGGCACTTTATTTTTTTTCAATGTTGTTCGCTGTGTGTTTATTGTCTTATAATTATTTTGTCTAAGAAATTAATTTAAAAAAAAAAAACAAAAAAAAAACAAACGGCTCTATTTAATAAGATAGTAATAAATTTAGAATTCAAGGTTTTTTTATTACCTATAATATAATATAATATTAAATGAAGAGAGGATTTTCTTTTAAATTCTAGTGGATTTAAGTTTTGTACTATTTCATTTGAGTCATTTTTTGCGACCAGGGTTTCGCCTTTCGGCATCTTCAGGCGCTGTGTATATTCACCAAAGGCTGACAATGAACACTCTACTCTAGCTTATATAATACGTGAATACAATAAAGTAGGTAAAAACTCCATTACATACCTATCAAGGCAAGGGTCACAATAAAAAATTTAACAAACAAATTATGAATAGTTGAAGTGTTAGTAAAAAACCACATTTTTACGTGTCTATTATAAAGTTAAGGTACGACGAAATATAAATTTAAAATTAGTTAACTCCTTAAATTACCAATACGTTACAATTATTCCTAGAATTGATGATTTTTACACCTTTTGAATGTAGTATTTTTATTGTTTGTACGTAGGTATAATGATCTCTTGTTAGGTTTGACAATTTATTATAATATGCTTATCGAGGGTTCCATGACAAAACAGAACATGACAAAACAGAACATGAAAAAACAGAACATTGACAATACAGAACAGCGATAAATAGAACTATGACCTTTCAGGAAAAATATGACATTTAATATTGAAATTGTCATATCTCTATTATGTTGATAAATTTTTAATAGCACAGATTTTCAATACGTAGTAAAAAATCAAATTAAATAATTTCTGCATTCCTAATCGCTGGAAAGCCTCAATTAAACGGGACTCAACCCAGTGTTGCCGGCATGCTTAGGTATATTTCTCGTCTTAATCAATCTAATATGTTTAAAATGATTGGGTTGCTAGGTACAATGAAATAATGGGTTTAATATTTATGTAGATATGAAAAACGGAAATCAAGCTATTTAAATATCTATATAATAGCATCGTATTAATAATATTGATTTATTTGGCCAACGGTAGACTTTGTTCAGCATTCTTGAATACGCTTGAATTAAACATAGTTTTCAGATACAAATTATTTCCAAAGCGCCATTAAATAAATGCATTTTATAATCCGTTGCATACATTGTATTTTCCCAAATGTAATCATGTAAAGTGGTTTTACAGTAAATGGTGTTAACCTACGGTAAATATTATAATATAGCAGCTGCATAACTGCCAAATGGTCGATTATGTAAAAAAATGTATGTATACATAATGAACAGTAAATTTGATGATTTCACTTAAAAAATATTTTTTTTAAATATCAAATGTTTATATATTTCGTTTAAAAACTCAGGTTTTATAAGTTTTTAATTAATAAATAGATACGACAAAAATGAATGTTTTATGTTTATCATGGAAATCATCTTCATGGAAAGATACACGTTTCCACGATGATTTGCCAAACAATTCTGAACAAAAATGTCAATTTATTACTAATTTGAGAACCTTTTTACTGATATAAATTTTAAATCTTAAACTAAAATAAATCAAAATCATATTAAATTATGTATTGTTACGTCTAGTTTAAACAACTTTGTGGCACTGCAGGACGTAGTCATCAACTTCCTGGTTGCGCCAAGGATCTTTCAAGCAGCAAAAATTCATAAAGAAGACATCTTTTATTCATACAAAACTCTGCGCGAGAGATGCGTTTAAGCCGAGTTAAAAAGTCGCTTTTTACATCCACGCCGTATATTATATTTATACGAAAAGGTTGTACGGGAAGCCCCTAGCTCCGTACTACTGTACTTTATCTACTGACGTGAGAATTTTCGAGATTCTCCAAAACCACTTCAAAAAAATTCCAGCTTAAAAAAATATCCGAACTTCATAGGTTGTAAGTACTTCATACTGAGCTCTTCATATACCTGCCTAGTAGATATTTCAAAAAAATGTAGAAAAGAATAAAATTGTGGATTTATTATGATTTGGAAATTAATCTTCCAATACTTTTAATGGAACTGCAACCTAGTGCGAGTCTTGGCCTTTATCAAAATTCACATCCAGAGATCCTTGCATGTACTTTTGTACTTTCTTAATACTACAATAGTCCATGATTTTCAATAAGATTAGTGGGTCTTCTTCTTCTTCTTCTTCTTCTTCGGCCATATCTGCCCCTTAGTTGGAGCATATGGACACCACGCATCGCCTCTACGAATTCTTGTCGCTCGCCAGTCTTCTTACATCGTCCGACTTATACGCCCTATAGATAGTATTTGGCAGGCTTACAAGACGCCGGAATCTGGATGGCTTGAAAAATATGCAAGACAGGTTGAAGTTCTCTTCAGGAAACTGCAGCAGGTAGCCGAGCTAAGTTCAATATCGCCTCTTCACTCTCAGCGTGATGAGAGACTGCTTGGTGCGTTCTCTGATCTTCTCGTTACTCCTAAAGTCATACCACTGAACACCTAGTATCAGTCGCAAACATCTGTTTTCGAAACTCAGTATACGGCTACCATAAAGCAGCACCATCAGAATGCAAGCATCGAATAGGCGGCGTTTGGTTTTGACCGAGTATAATAGTGAGTCCCAGACACTCCGAAACGAGTTGAATATTGCTCCAGCCATTCCCATTCGGATAGCGAGCTCTCTCTGCAAAATGACATCTCCTGTGATATGCACCCCTAGGTATTTGATGCTGTCAACACTCTCGATATTTTTCCCGTCGCTAATTAGAGGGAACTCTGGATCAGGACAGGTGATATTGCACAGAATGTTTGTTTTCTTCGCGTTGATTTTAAAACCAACCTGAGACGAGTTAGTTTAGTGGGTCTAGGATGGGGTAAATGGTCGGAGTAAATGTTATATCATTGACTAACCTTTTACCACGAATAGTTATAAGTCATTCGTCCAACTCATTTGGGTCCTCATACTGGATCAACTGCAGAATCAGCTGTGGGATCGAACTATAACTAATTTATTGGATATGCATCTAGGTAGATAGTTAGTTATTATTTTATAATAAAACTTATTATATTATATTTATGTTAAGAAATGTTTAATTGTTGCAAACGATGACGAGTTGAAGCGCTTGGCTCTTGGAAAATGATGAATTGATGTTAGCTTGTTTTGATCAGAACCACTTTCTTCGAATTTTTTGTTTAAATTGTTTACTGCATTGAATATTGACACGAAAACAGCACGACTTGTATGAAGTGCGTTGCAATAATAATACATTTCAATAATTTCTTAACTGTTTTGAAATCAAATTTAAAATAGCCGTTCTTGTTACGCCACCTTATAATAGTAAGGTATAAAATAATAAGATTATTTTTTGACATCATAACCATGCATTATTACTTATATTATTGTTCAAATTTAAGAACATTTTGTACTTTTAACACTTTTACGTTTCAAGGGCCAACATTTAGTATTTTCAGGTGATATCTTCCATAACGATATCAACGATAGTCATAATGAACATTTATTTAATTCTTTATCATCAACAATGGTGGTAATTTTTCATTGTGGTACAGAATAAACTATTGTCAGTATTTTTTTATAAATATTTTTGTGAGATTAAATTTTGAAGTTAGGACAGTAAATTTAAACGTATTGATACCGATTATCAATAATTATTGTAAAAGCGACATCATGTGAATAGTTTTCAACTATTCTACTACATAGCTACGTTCATCCATTACCACCAGGATTGCCGCGCATTAGAATGAATTGATCAAAGCACATGCGAGGTTTTCCACACGCGAGTTATTTCCCCAACCACACGCCTCATCGTTTATTGGCCCACTGTTATGAATAGTAACAACATTGGATAAAATAATAGTTATTATATTTTTATAGATACTCAATGAAGACTATCAAATACGCTAAAACCCCCCATAGCATGATTAGTAAGTAGGTCTTTAATATATTGTCAATTTAATCAATATACTAGTTGTTTCAACTAATATTTTTGTGGTGGCGCTATAAGCAGTGGACTGTAATTTAAAGGATGCTGGTTGGTGACTTATGGATCTAGGGGGAGGATGGTGATTTAACCAGGATGCCAGACACTGACCTTTTTATGTTGAGAGGGATGGCGCGCGCTGAAGCTGGTTCGGTGTCCACGCACTCATACACGGGTAAACAGGCGGTTCGGAATGTTACTCTCACGGTTTCACTTTTGTTTTGAGATGAATGTTGATGAAAAGTTCAGGATGGGTGATAGACGCGACGTTCGCTCAAACCGTATCAGACTTAGCGTGACGAAGGTCAAACAGATGTATGTTGTATGAATCAGTTTGTAGTTAACGCGGCCTCGCTTTAACAAGCCCACGTGTTCGGCTGTCTTGAAGTTACTGAATGTTATCCGCAATCACGGTCGTTTCATGACCCGTAATTGCTGGTTGCCTGGTCTTGTGACAATTATAAATAAGGATCTGAGGTAGATGGGGAAATAAGGGATGACGGCCACCATATTTGGCCCAACCATTTTGTATTACCTTTATGTACCTCCAAATAAATATTAATTAATAACCATTAAATTTTCTGTGAAATTCATTGGATTTGACCTGTTCATCATAAAAAGTTGCGATTTTTTCTATCGTCTTGTGTACCAGTATCAAGTAGTATTATAATATTATATATTATTATATTATTTAAAAATTGGTGTGAATTTAAATATGCACACGTAAATAATGATTAAGTTGTGCATATGCTTAAGTTCCAACGAGAATTTTATTTTTATATGAATCGTCAGGCATAATAATTTTCAATCCGCAATAAAAAAACATTTTGTTAAAATCAATTAAAACTACTAAGTAGTAGATATAAACTTTCTCATCTACTTTCCATATCAAATCGTAACGAATGTCTATTTATTTCATTAATGAACGTTATTTTATTCGACAATACGGCACCCACTTGTCCTGCACCCAGTAGCTTCAGTGGCACTATGTTGTATTAGTGTTAAAAATAAATGTACAAAATACTTTCGTTAGCCAAGAAATCTTCGGTCAAAATTTTAATTTCCTAGAGCTTTTCGTTCTGAAGGTTTCACATCCAGGAAAAGCATAATGACAATTATTTTTAGCCTAATAACATATAATTGTGTGATGGAAAACCTAAGGCACGCGTGCCATGTTTGGCACCTGGAGAAATTATGTTCGCACGCGAATGAATTAAAAAACCGCAAACGCTGTATACACAATAACGTCAGAAATTTGCAAGGATACATTATTTTTGCAGAAAGCCGACTGCAGTAGATAATTTCATGATACAATATTGTTTGACAAAAACAGAAAATATTTTGTCTATTTGATTCGGTTTGTAAATTTTTGGCACGCTTTTGGCATCATTAGATGATTTTTTTATTGTTTGTTATCTAAGCATAAAAAAGGTTCGGTATAACTGATATACGTGTATTATAATTAATTGAAAATGTCTATTACATTTAAACAATGCAAATGTTCCTTCTGTTGCAAGTACAACTCTGACGTTCATTCTGATAGTAGTAGTAAGTACTAGTGCCCATTTATAAAGCACGGTTTAGTATTTTTTTATGGTCCTAACCCGAAATATAATGCAGTGGGGACTTGGATCTGTCACGTCCTCCTCTCGGTGTACGTACAGCTTTATGGCTCAAAGTTACGATACCTGTGGGACGAGAAACCGAGTCTTAATTTTTTTTACATTGAAAGGGTGACATTTTAAAAATCTCGCCTAGTCTCCTTTAAATTTGACAGTAGGTGTAAAGTACACAATGTCTTGTATAGTCTTGCCAGTCAATGTTTAACGATTTCGTTAAAGTTATAATATTATTTATACGCATTTGAATCTTATACTTATATGCATTTTTAAACATCTATAAATAATAACGAGGTATAAATGAGAACTCTGCCATCGATAGAACAGTGATAACTATCTTAGAAATAGGGAGCATCAGTTGTTTATTCTCCCATGGTGTAAAACCAACCTGCCACTGGAAGTGCCAATTGGGAGGACTATAACTGTGTTCAACAGAATTAAACATAGTTTTCAGATACAAATTATTTCCAAAGCGCCATTAAATAAATGCATTTTATAATCCGTTGCATACATTGTATTTTCCCAAATGTAATCATGTAAAGTGGTTTTACAGTAAATGGTGTTAACCTACGGTAAATATTATAATATAGCAGCTGCATAACTGCCAAATGGTCGATTATGTAAAAAAATGTATGTATACACAATGAACAGTAAATTTGATGATTTCACTTAAAAAATATTTTTTTTAAATATCAAATGTTTATATATTTCGTTTAAAAACTCAGGTTTTATAAGTTTTTAATTAATAAATAGATACGACAAAAATGAATGTTTTATGTTTATCATGGAAATCATCTTCATGGAAAGATACACGTTTCCACGATGATTTGCCAAACAATTCTGAACAAAAATGTCAATTTATTACTAATTTGAGAACCTTTTTACTGATATAAATTTTAAATCTTAAACTAAAATAAATCAAAATCATATTAAATTATGTATTGTTACGTCTAGTTTAAACAACTTTGTGGCACTGCAGGACGTAGTCATCAACTTCCTGGTTGCGCCAAGGATCTTTCAAGCAGCAAAAATTCATAAAGAAGACATCTTTTATTCATACAAAACTCTGCGCGAGAGATGCGTTTAAGCCGAGTTAAAAAGTCGCTTTTTACATCCACGCCGTATATTATATTTATACGAAAAGGTTGTACGGGAAGCCCCTAGCTCCGTACTACTGTACTTTATCTACTGACGTGAGAATTTTCGAGATTCTCCAAAACCACTTCAAAAAAATTCCAGCTTAAAAAAATATCCGAACTTCATAGGTTGTAAGTACTTCATACTGAGCTCTTCATATACCTGCCTAGTAGATATTTCAAAAAAATGTAGAAAAGAATAAAATTGTGGATTTATTATGATTTGGAAATTAATCTTCTAATACTTTTAATGGAACTGCAACCTAGTGCGAGTCTTGGCCTTTATCAAAATTCACATCCAGAGATCCTTGCATGTACTTTTGTACTTTCTTAATACTACAATAGTCCATGATTTTCAATAAGATTAGTGGGTCTTCTTCTTCTTCTTCTTCTTCTTCGGCCATATCTGCCCCTTAGTTGGAGCATATGGACACCACGCATCGCCTCTACGAATTCTTGTCGCTCGCCAGTCTTCTTACATCGTCCGACTTATACGCCCTATAGATAGTATTTGGCAGGCTTACAAGACGCCGGAATCTGGATGGCTTGAAAAATATGCAAGACAGGTTGAAGTTCTCTTCAGGAAACTGCAGCAGGTGGCCGAGCTAAGTTCAATATCGCCTCTTCACTCTCAGCGTGATGAGAGACTGCTTGGTGCGTTCTCTGATCTTCTCGTTACTCCTAAAGTCATACCACTGAACACCTAGTATCAGTCGCAAACATCTGTTTTCGAAACTCAGTATACGGCTACCATAAAGCAGCACCATCAGAATGCAAGCATCGAATAGGCGGCGTTTGGTTTTGACCGAGTATAATAGTGAGTCCCAGACACTCCGAAACGAGTTGAATATTGCTCCAGCCATTCCCATTCGGATAGCGAGCTCTCTCTGCAAAATGACATCTCCTGTGATATGCACCCCTAGGTATTTGATGCTGTCAACACTCTCGATATTTTTCCCGTCGCTAATTAGAGGGAACTCTGGATCAGGACAGGTGATATTGCACAGAATGTTTGTTTTCTTCGCGTTGATTTTAAAACCAACCTGAGACGAGTTAGTTTAGTGGGTCTAGGATGGGGTAAATGGTCGGAGTAAATGTTATATCATTGACTAACCTTTTACCACGAATAGTTATAAGTCATTCGTCCAACTCATTTGGGTCCTCATACTGGATCAACTGCAGAATCAGCTGTGGGATCGAACTATAACTAATTTATTGGATATGCATCTAGGTAGATAGTTAGTTATTATTTTATAATAAAACTTATTATATTATATTTATGTTAAGAAATGTTTAATTGTTGCAAACGATGACGAGTTGAAGCGCTTGGCTCTTGGAAAATGATGAATTGATGTTAGCTTGTTTTGATCAGAACCACTTTCTTCGAATTTTTTGTTTAAATTGTTTACTGCATTGAATATTGACACGAAAACAGCACGACTTGTATGAAGTGCGTTGCAATAATAATACATTTCAATAATTTCTTAACTGTTTTGAAATCAAATTTAAAATAGCCGTTCTTGTTACGCCACCTTATAATAGTAAGGTATAAAATAATAAGATTATTTTTCGACATCATAACCATGCATTATTACTTATATTATTGTTCAAATTTAAGAACATTTTGTACTTTTAACACTTTTACGTTTCAAGGGCCAACATTTAGTATTTTCAGGTGATATCTTCCATAACGATATCAACGATAGTCATAATGAACATTTATTTAATTCTTTATCATCAACAATGGTGGTAATTTTTCATTGTGGTACAGAATAAACTATTGTCAGTATTTTTTTATAAATATTTTTGTGAGATTAAATTTTGAAGTTAGGACAGTAAATTTAAACGTATTGATACCGATTATCAATAATTATTGTAAAAGCGACATCATGTGAATAGTTTTCAACTATTCTACTACATAGCTACGTTCATCCATTACCACCAGGATTGCCGCGCATTAGAATGAATTGATCAAAGCACATGCGAGGTTTTCCACACGCGAGTTATTTCCCCAACCACACGCCTCATCGTTTATTGGCCCACTGTTATGAATAGTAACAACATTGGATAAAATAATAGTTATTATATTTTTATAGATACTCAATGAAGACTATCAAATACGCTAAAACCCCCCATAGCATGATTAGTAAGTAGGTCTTTAATATATTGTCAATTTAATCAATATACTAGTTGTTTCAACTAATATTTTTGTGGTGGCGCTATAAGCAGTGGACTGTAATTTAAAGGATGCTGGTTGGTGACTTATGGATCTAGGGGGAGGATGGTGATTTAACCAGGATGCCAGACACTGACCTTTTTATGTTGAGAGGGATGGCGCGCGCTGAAGCTGGTTCGGTGTCCACGCACTCATACACGGGTAAACAGGCGGTTCGGAATGTTACTCTCACGGTTTCACTTTTGTTTTGAGATGAATGTTGATGAAAAGTTCAGGATGGGTGATAGACGCGACGTTCGCTCAAACCGTATCAGACTTAGCGTGACGAAGGTCAAACAGATGTATGTTGTATGAATCAGTTTGTAGTTAACGCGGCCTCGCTTTAACAAGCCCACGTGTTCGGCTGTCTTGAAGTTACTGAATGTTATCCGCAATCACGGTCGTTTCATGACCCGTAATTGCTGGTTGCCTGGTCTTGTGACAATTATAAATAAGGATCTGAGGTAGATGGGGAAATAAGGGATGACGGCCACCATATTTGGCCCAACCATTTTGTATTACCTTTATGTACCTCCAAATAAATATTAATTAATAACCATTAAATTTTCTGTGAAATTCATTGGATTTGACCTGTTCATCATAAAAAGTTGCGATTTTTTCTATCGTCTTGTGTACCAGTATCAAGTAGTATTATAATATTATATATTATTATATTATTTAAAAATTGGTGTGAATTTAAATATGCACACGTAAATAATGATTAAGTTGTGCATATGCTTAAGTTCCAACGAGAATTTTATTTTTATATGAATCGTCAGGCATAATAATTTTCAATCCGCAATAAAAAAACATTTTGTTAAAATCAATTAAAACTACTAAGTAGTAGATATAAACTTTCTCATCTACTTTCCATATCAAATCGTAACGAATGTCTATTTATTTCATTAATGAACGTTATTTTATTCGACAATACGGCACCCACTTGTCCTGCACCCAGTAGCTTCAGTGGCACTATGTTGTATTAGTGTTAAAAATAAATGTACAAAATACTTTCGTTAGCCAAGAAATCTTCGGTCAAAATTTTAATTTCCTAGAGCTTTTCGTTCTGAAGGTTTCACATCCAGGAAAAGCATAATGACAATTATTTTTAGCCTAATAACATATAATTGTGTGATGGAAAACCTAAGGCACGCGTGCCATGTTTGGCACCTGGAGAAATTATGTTCGCACGCGAATGAATTAAAAAACCGCAAACGCTGTATACACAATAACGTCAGAAATTTGCAAGGATACATTATTTTTGCAGAAAGCCGACTGCAGTAGATAATTTCATGATACAATATTGTTTGACAAAAACAGAAAATATTTTGTCTATTTGATTCGGTTTGTAAATTTTTGGCACGCTTTTGGCATCATTAGATGATTTTTTTATTGTTTGTTATCTAAGCATAAAAAAGGTTCGGTATAACTGATATACGTGTATTATAATTAATTGAAAATGTCTATTACATTTAAACAATGCAAATGTTCCTTCTGTTGCAAGTACAACTCTGACGTTCATTCTGATAGTAGTAGTAAGTACTAGTGCCCATTTATAAAGCACGGTTTAGTATTTTTTTATGGTCCTAACCCGAAATATAATGCAGTGGGGACTTGGATCTGTCACGTCCTCCTCTCGGTGTACGTACAGCTTTATGGCTCAAAGTTACGATACCTGTGGGACGAGAAACCGAGTCTTAATTTTTTTTACATTGAAAGGGTGACATTTTAAAAATCTTGCCTAGTCTCCTTTAAATTTGACAGTAGGTGTAAAGTACACAATGTCTTGTATAGTCTTGCCAGTCAATGTTTAACGATTTCGTTAAAGTTATAATATTATTTATACGCATTTGAATCTTATACTTATATGCATTTTTAAACATCTATAAATAATAACGAGGTATAAATGAGAACTCTGCCATCGATAGAACAGTGATAACTATCTTAGAAATAGGGAGCATCAGTTGTTTATTCTCCCATGGTGTAAAACCAACCTGCCACTGGAAGTGCCAATTGGGAGGACTATAACTGTGTTCAACAAAATTGCTTCGGGTGTTGATATATTTCACTTGCGTGAGGTGAGTTTAGGTGGACGCTATTTTATAAATTCTTAAAATAGGGTCTCATTAGAAAACGCGGTGTACTTCTTTGAGCTTCTATAGATGTATAATTGTATTTTCACCTCTTTTGTATGTTTGTATTATGTTCTATATTTTCTACATTTCTTATATTTTCATTTTTATCCCTTTTATTACTTTAATTTTTATTTCTTCTTTATGATAATATTTCATGACATATTGTGGACGTCTTAAACTTATAATTTGTAATATCCACAATATGTTAAAAAATAAATAAATTAAAAATTTAAATATAAAAATAAGAACAATACAGTACTACAGGATTTGAACATTATTAATTATTTCTACAAATTCCAAAATCTAGTGTGTATTAAATGATAGAATACTTAAATATCTATACACGTTATAAAAAGAATAGCACCATCAGACATAAAACACCGTTTAATATGCAACGTGTTTTAAGTCATTTTGGATGTGTTTTCAAGATACAAAGAATTTATGTATTTTGTTGTCAAGTTCGTAACTATAGAAAAACATTATTTTACTAAGTTACGTTGTAGCAAAACGCAACTCAAAAGCATACGTGGTGTAATGTTATTTTATGTTTTTATATACGAGTATAATATAGATTTGTATTAGTATTAGAATTTTTTATAATGCGTCATGTTTACCCCGTTTGGGATCATTTCACTTTGGGATAGTTTCCTGATCACTGATCATTAATGCAAACGTTACAACTCATATAGTCGTAATAGGTTACAAGCTGAAATATAAAACAATATTTTAAAATAATAATATATATCATACGATGTGGGGGTTTTCCAGATATATAGATATACGTTTACTATTAGGGTCTTACCCTCTAGGGAGTTTCAGTCTCCAACCCATCTCTTCTTGTAACATTTTTATATAACAAGTTATATACGTATTTTTATTCATTGTATTCCAATAATGTTATTTTTTGGTACTTTTTCACACTGAGCTTTTATAATTTACAAAGTTGGCTAATATAATTTAAATTATAAAAGATAAATATAAACACACAAGACGTATAATAAACATAGGTATATATATATATATATCGAGGGTTAAGAAACGACACCCCATAAGTGACAAAATAAAAACTTTACAGGATAGGGAAAAAACTCGCCTCCACACTATCTGTTTGATATTAATTTAATATTACAAATCAATGTTTTTTATCTATAGTGAATGTATGTATATATGTAGTATGAGGATTAATTACATGCATCTGACAGGTGGCTGGCGGTAAACAAAATGATGCATTTAAAGTTATCATTAGTTATAATAGTACATATGAGATATTTATATATATTTTATTATATTTTTTTAAGATTCTAATGGATTTAAGTTTTGTACTATTACATTTGAGTCGTTTTTTGCGACCCGGGCTTGGCATTTCACCATCTTCAGGCATTATGTGTTCATAGTACAAAACTTAAATCCATTAGAATTAAAATTAAAATTACATCAAGTACTTTTGGCCGATAGTATTAATACATTTTTTAAGAATTTTAAGTTTTCATCGGTAGATATCGATACTACCAATATATTGAATAATGCAAAAAACTTATTTTGAACAAAATGTCACTTACGGGGTGTCGTTTCTTAAACCTCGATATATTATATCTTTGGTTATTCATGCAACATTTACATTTTTCATCAGTAGAGTTTGAGACTTTCATTTTTCCTTGTATATTGAGAAAACAATCTGCATCGGTAAATTAACTCACAAACACTATCATTATTTAAAAGGTTGTCTAAATAAAATAACCTGTTTTGCACACCATAAATTAGACAAAGACCACAGTTTATGAATTTGTAAAAGAAGTAGCGATAAATATATGCACACACATTTTGCCCTCACCCAATTGATAAAAAGCCTGGCGCACAAACATTTGAAATTGTAAAAAAATAATTAATTATCATCGACATAAACTTCTCTGTTACTCCAGTATTGATTGCATAATCCCCTCTCCCTCTACCCTGCCAGAATCTAGATAATAAATGATGGTACATTTGTTTGGGATTAATATTCGGGAGCACGCGATTAATGATTTGTGGGAAGTTCGTATCGAGAGACTCCGATATTATTAATTGTATTTCAATGAGGTTATTTATTATGTGTATTAGAAGTGCTTCAGTGCGAAGGGGACAAATTGAGGAAATGGACCGAAAAAGTGATATTTGAATACTAAACAATTTATTTCAACTTATACTTCTTCAAAATACTAATAAACTAAGCTAGTCAGCCTTTTTTTAAAATTAAATACTGCTCCATATGTGAAAGACACTTGAAATTTGCTATTTAGTGGTGAATATAATATAGCATTCTTTCTTTCTTTCTTTCTTTCTTTCGACCATGTCCGATCCTAATAACATCAAATGGGGTTTTACAGAGTGGAAGTTTGTATTAACATTAACAGATTTTGTTATTACGAGAAATGGATGTCATCCACTTGCTCACGTATTAGGCCCATACTCTGGCTCATACATAAATTGAAAAACAATATGTGTACTTGCTAAACCCAAGATTAAAACCTGGGACCCATGACGCTATAGGCCGACGCTTAAGATGCTTCAACTCTCATATATTGTACAAGTGACATAATAATATACTTTAGCTTTCACACTCCACACGCAAGTAATAACAGAACATGCTATATTTGGTTGTTTTGAAAATCTTCTGTCATCAAGTAAAAAGTATAAATAGTAGTGTATTTATAATTTAGAATATTCGGTGTAACAATATGTTCACGTCCTGGGGTGTGGAAGTTATTTGAATATATATTTTTAACGAAGAATGTTTGTTAATTGTTCACTTTATTTATTAAGGCCTTGAACATAATCAAACATTCATAAATAAATACTTTTATTCAGTTATATTTCTTATTGACCATGTCCGATACAAAGAAGATCATTTATTATGGGGCTCCAGAGAGCGGAGGTTTTTTTTAATAGATTTTTATTTTTATAAAAAATGGATGTTAGCCACATGATCAATCTATTAAGTCCATACTCTGACTTCAAACACACATTGAAATACAATATGTGTATTAAATTTGCTAGATCCAGGATTCGTGAGTTACAAACGGTTTATTTCATTTAACTTAGGTATGCTAGTTTCTAAAATGAGTTTATAGACAGAAACATCAGCTGTCAACATAAATAACTCAAATATCTTATAGAATTTACAAAAATACTTAAAACATAATGTTTGACTATAAAGACGAAATGAAATATTAATAGATGTTTAGTTTTTAATTATTTGTGTAGGGCTTGGCGTATTTAAAGAAATCGGGTTAAGAAATTCAGGCTATAACTGTTAATAAAAGTATTTAGTATATCCTTTAGGTGGGAATATATTAAAAATAATTACAAGATAAAAAGAACTTTTTATATACAACGTTTTTAAATTTTCTGTTGAATTATTATGCTTAATATGCTCAAACGTGTACTAGATAATAAGTAAATAAAAAACAAACAAATATAGAATACTGAAATGTCATTTTGACATTTCATTTTGATTTCCATAGTAACGCACGTATATATTAATAATTTACCCCCAATAATTTAAATAAAACCACCCCCTTCACAACCAATTCTCTATCTTTTACTTTTTACGACATTTTCTGAAATCTTTTCATCTTTTTCATCTAAAACAGAATTAACTGAAACTAAATTCAATTCTGCTTATAGATGGCTAAAAGTATTAAAAGAATGCATTGGCATCGTGTTCTGATACATTCTAAAAGTTTCAAATATCTAGCTAGTCGGGAAGTTAGTTAAAAATCGATTGCACAGGACAAACAAGAATACGAGCCAATAAAAACGTTGTAAAAAATGATAATACTTTTTGATAAAGCAATGTTCCATTAACTCATTCTCAAGGAAGATTTTTTTCAGTATACAGTAAGCACAAAATACGGTTAAAAGATATTTATTTTTAACATTTTATAAGCAGTTTACTCGAGAACCTATATTATTTATATGAAGAAAAGTTGATATTTTAGAGCAAGTAGGAAACTTGCGCTGACGGAAAATAGCCATCTTCTCCCTCATTCACCCTCCCGCGGGGCCACTACACTGTCTACAAAATAATATATACAAAACTTACTGTCTGTAGACAAGTACAATTTTTACAAAGTACTCACGGAAAGACGAGAAAAACTATTTTCGGACTTAGGAAGTTTTCTTTGGATAAAATGGAAAAATGTTTATATTTACAACACACATTTTGATAACATATTTTAAAACACTATAGTATCGATAGTAACAGTCCCCATCCGGCGAAGATACTACGACAAAGATCTGCGTGCTGAAAATTTGTCTCTTTTTATTTACGAAGATAGTTGTCGTTGAGGGTTACATGTCAATTTTACGTAAAACATTTCACCGTGGTACAGTTTGCCGTGAGCTTTCTACCGGAAAGAGACGACCGTGTACTATAATATTGTCTTCAATTTTATTAGATTAAATATATACATTAATTCGATTTTCATAGCTGATTTTGGCAAAATGCATAAATTCAAGAATGAAAACCTAACCTAACCTAACAAACAATCCAGTATATATATAGACTATTAGGCTATTGTTTGCTGCCGGCTTCCTGTAAAGTGAAAATCGACAAGAACCATGTTTTATTTAGACATGAATTTTATGTCAGTACTATACGACCCAAAGAGGTTGGACGGTCTCTAATATACGGCCATATAATTATATTTCCAATAACACACTTCACGGTGAAGTGTGATATGGCAAACTGCATACGTATAAGTTTCCGGATACGGTCGTTGAGTTGTCGATGTGTTGTTGGAAGCGCTTGCTAAGAATTCCATGAACGACAAAAATGTTGAATTTATACTTTATCAAAATACGATTTTAATAATCAGGACTTTAACCTAGATTTAAGACTGCGTATGTTCTATTGTTATGTTCTCTTAATCCTTTTCTATGGGGTATACGTCAAACCAGCTGATCTCACGGAGAGTTGACACTTTATAGATGTGGGGCTGTATAGACACATCTTTAAAATTTCTTGGTCTGACCGGGTGACAAATATTGACGCTCTCAATAGAATTAATAGTAAAGGACTGAAAAGTTCTAAGAAGTATCAAAACCAGAAAACTACAGAACCTTATCCATATTATGAGTGGACAAAAGTATAATATTCCCCTCCCCAACTTGTCAACCAAGGAAATATCGATGGTATAAATTCAAATTCAATTTTTTTTTTTTTTTTTTTACATATAGTGAATATTACAAATTATTAATTCAAGACGTTCACAACATAAGATTTAGAAACAAAGAAATATTATTAAAAAAATAGGTATTATATAAAAGTTATAAAACAGTAGAAAAGTGTAAATACAATATATATATATATAAATTAGATACAAGGAGGTACACCGAATGAGCTAAGCAGTCCCTATTTTAAGAATTTATAAAACAATGCCCACCTATAATACTCATCATCACGCAGGTGGAATATATGATTTGGCACCTGTAATTAACCTGAAATTAGCCCACGGTGGCCGCGCGGCATAAGCGTTGGACTATCATGTCGTGGGTGCCCAGGTTCGAATCCTGAGTCTGGCAAGTACACATATTGTTTTTCAATATGTGTGTGGGTCAGGGTATGGACCTAATAGGTTGAGCAAGTGGCTGACATCCATTTCTCGTAAAAACAAAATCTGTTAATACAAACCTCTTCTCTGTGGAGGCTCATATGATCCTATTAGGATCGGACATGGTCGAAGAGAAGATTAACCTGCAATTGGCATTACCGATGGTAGGTTAATTATGCACTGTGGGAGAACAAACAACTGATGCTCCTGATTTCTAAGATAGTTATCAGGGACACGCAGGTCAATACTACCAAGAATGGCAGAGTTCTAATTGTCACCACGTATAAGTCGGAAAAAATACGTGGTCAAATAATATAAATATCGTCTAGAGTTTAAGCTACAGTATGTAAGCATACCAAAGATCACGTACACGTAGCAGAGGACGACCCCGCATTTTGTGACTTAAGAACCTCCGTGATTGTTACGAATGCAGATCCACCGAACTGTTCTGGGTAGCAGAATATAAACCACATATTGTCCTGATGTTATTATATTGCCATAATATACTTTTTTACGAGTTTACAGATTATCTTAAGCTAAGTTCGTGGAAATACTAATTATTAATTCTTCATTTTTGACCTTTACACAGCACTTCGGCCCTTAAATAATACTTGAGATCGATGATTTCTCTTGAATTATTTAGTTTTTAAATCCACAAACAAATTAATATACTTAATATTATCATGCTTAATAATTAGTAGAGGTTGTTTGCATTGGTTAAGTAGCCCGACTGCAATAAGGGAATATATTATGACGCTAGTATGATATGCATACGACAAATTTGGTATAAAGGGTCGCAAGTCAAAAACCGTGACCGGTATGAAAGCGGTCATTTCTATGCATATTCAAATATTGTATTACGAGCCGCCACGGCCCCCCTTGGTTCACCCCTTACCAGCAGTCCGCAACGAAATTTTCAAACAAGGCGGGAAATTCATGCTAGTTATTTCACTATGGCACCATTGAGAATCTAAATTAAAATACACCATGAATTGTTAGTAAACATTGAAAAGTTATACAATAATTACGATATTAATACTATCGACCGATGATACTTCTAATGGATTTTATTACAATTGGCACCAAGTCACCAAGACTCTCCACTCCTTATAGTCTCCTACTTCTCCCAGGGCAGATTGAAAGCTCTCTACAGTCCTGTTCACTCCTTTAACTTCTCTGGAAGCTACATAAAACCATCAGTCTCTTCAAAATAATATCTGGTCTGAAAAACTGCAGAATGCATCTCAATTGTTTATTTGTGCAAGATTCATCAACATTGGTTTTTGAGTTATAACTGAATAAACTTATACCCAAAGAGAGACAAAGAATAAGAGTATATGTTGCACTGATGAGAGTATAGATTGATTAGTTTCCTGATAAATAAAAATTAAAAAACATATATAATTTCGAAAACACTTCTGAGAAAATGTATTATAACGAAGAGAAAAAATCTTTTTTGAAAAAAGTAAGACAACCCGCAGGAATCGAAAATGTATCTCTTGGATTTCGCGCTCGTGCACATTGACCACAATGCTGAAGGCACCGTACTTAATGACAAATTTTAACTATAATAAGCTCTGAAGCGATTTTCAAAATTGTGCTACATTGGCAATCGGCTTTTGTACATTAAATCAAAGTAGGTATTACTTTGATGACTGACCAACGTCACGTATTACTCCAAGATATTTTGTGTTGTAACTTACTTGAACTTGCTAATAATTTTAATCAACTATTTTTTCGATTCGATTCGTTCGATTCCTGTCTTACTTTTTTCAAAAAAGATTTTTTCTATTGGTTATAATACATTTTCTCAGAAGTGTTTTCGAAATTATGTATGTTCAATACTTAGAATATTACATTCTTAAGTCTTGTGAATTATTCGTTGAATAAAAAAAATAGTTAATTAAAAAGTAAAAAATTATCACATATTATGCTCTTTTGACTTGGCAAATTTGATATTGGTTTTGCATTACATTGTCATTTTTTATGAGAGCATTCTTTTGGAGTACAACCTCACCGACACAATTAAATTAAATGGAAACAAGGTTTTCAAAACCTCGGTCAGAGAATTCCCCGTTAAGTGAAGGTAAATGGTATCCCAAAAGGCTCGCTGGGTAAATAGACGGTAGGCGGTCTGTAGAAAAATTGAATTAATTTGTTTAATTTGCTGTAAATAGGCACATTTCCTGGCAGACCTACCAAATAACTTGCCACGTTTTTTTTTGGTTTGACCTTCCTACATAGCGAATAAAATCAGAGGTCAAAATTACTCCATGTTAGTACACCCAGTTGAATAATTTCTATTAAAATCCAGCGTAGTGATGTTGAATCTTTTTGTCGCTTATGGCTATTATGATAGTCTAATACCTGTAGCTAGCCAATATCATAAATATACATATTATAAACAGTATTTATTAGTGTTATTTTAATCAAAATTGAATAAAGCTTTTGCCGCAGGCAATATCTTTGGTGTAGCAGTAGAGTGTTTGTGTTATGGTGTTCAGTGCTTCCCAAAGTCATGGGTTGCGGCTCCCTGGGGGACCGTAGGGCTTCTGCGGTCGGCCGCAAAATGTTTCAGTAGAATTACAAATATTTTTCAAAATTTTACAGATAAGAACACATTATAATAACTATAATAATTTAAATTTCTATAGAGAGAAGCCGACACAAATTTTAAAAAGCAAAATTGTTTATTGAAGATATTATGAATAATAATTTTTTTTTGAATCTTTTGTTCAAAAATAGAATAATTAAATTCATTCAGCTACCCAGAAAACATTGTTGTAATCGCATTTAGGTACTGAAGCCGCATTAATTGAATATTAATATTTCAATAATAAAAAGTTATTAGGAATTTAATACATGATTGAATTGAAAGAATGGTCATTAATACAGAAACCTTTCATTATTTACAAAAATAGTTAATATATTAAAAAATTATAACGAAAATCCACTTACTTACTAAATAAACTTTAAGATTAAAAAGTTTTATATGAGTATCAAAAAATAATTATTATTAATTATATTTCTATTAACGTGATTATTGTATTATACTTTATATGGAATATAATTACTGTATTATCATGAATAATACCCTTTTAACAGTATGTTATTAAATAAACGAAAATAAAAATTATACAAAGCTTTCATTGTATAAGTATTTTTATTTAAAAACTCATTTTGTGTATGGAAATTCTTATTAAGAGGTTCAAAAGGTATCAAAATTCCATGTATTTTTAGTGAATTTGTGTTAAGTGGATAAAAATCTGTACGAAGTATATTTTATTAGCTCTAACGTGATGAATAATTTATAAGAAAAACATGTTTTCGACTTGTTAATTTCAAATTAAAAATCTCGATTCGGAGAACCATAAGGCTTCCATTTTAAGTAAGTTCGGCCTTTCTTAAAAAATAATTTAATAAAAACTCGTGGCAGTATTAAATATTAAACCCATTCATTTTAGCTGTAGAAACAGAAACTGATGCTTGGTAAATTAGACAATTTTTTGACATTAATTTATAATAAATCTGCAGCATCCAGATAAATATACATGTAACTAGAAATAAATATCATACTGCCACCGAGAAGTTTATTTGACAACATCCTAGAGATGTCAAGGTAGTCGTGATAGTCAGTTGAAGCAAACTGGTGAAAATATTGAAGGTTCGACCTAGGTTGACAAATTAATGATATAATTAAAAAAAAAATGCTTTTGTGTCTTTACTATCTTGGCGGTAACATATACCTATATCGAATCTTCCAGACTTTTTATGACTTTACTGATCGTAATTTTGTATGCATTTATTATTAACAATATACGGCCAACAATCAAAGCTGTTTTAGAATCTGACCAGAAGTACTATGATGCTCTTTCGTCTTCAATTGATACGATATAAAAAATAGTGAGTCCAATTAGTACTTATTTAATAGCTTACTTATTTAAAAAAAAAAATGATATCAATAATTAATACACCCACAATGGCCGCACGGCTTAAACGCTGGCCTATAGTGTCGTGGGTCCCAGGTTTGAATCATGGGTCTGACAAATACACATATTGTTTTTCAATTTGTGGCTGACATCCATTTCTCGTAAAAAAACAAAATCTGTCAATACAAACCTCCCGCCCATATGATCTTATTATGATTGGACATGGTCGGGAAAAAAAATTACATTTATAATTTGAAAACACCTCAGATATATTAATTATTAACAATAGAAAAAGATTTTTTTTAAATGCGTCGCCCGACGGTGACATTTACACTAGATTATCACTAGATTAGCGCCAATGTGTTTTACCAATTAAGCTACGGACGTCATATCTAAATATGAAGAAATTAACTTAGTTATTAAATTAAATTAGTAGTTTTTACATGCAATGTTTATAAAATTGCATTAATAGTATGCTATTGGTTTATATGTTTTAAATCAAAGTATCAATTGAATGCCATAATTAATAACCAACGCCCGGATCACTCCAAATTTTAAATATATCATTTAAAAAATATAATAAATGTTATCTTGTCGGTAATATACGAGTATTTGAGATAGATTGTTCAATTTAAATAACGTTATATTCTCAAATATTGTGAATTATTTGTTCAATAAAAGAAATCGTCATAATCATCGTAAGTGGCCCAAACATGGACATGTCCTAGTTTCATCCAAGAGCTTCCTCCATCTTCCTATAGCCTGGGCCAGTATTCAGGCGTCAGCCGCTCTACTATCTCCATTGACACCATCCAACTACCAGAGTCTGAGTCTGCCAACCGAGCTCCAACCAAACCGACCGGTCAGACATCCAGGATTGTCCTCGGCGGTTGGACAAGGAGTAGTTTATTGAATTAAAAATAAATTATCACAACAATTAAGATAGCTCTTAACCTCGTAAAACCTAGTATAAACTTACCGTATTTTATATCGAATATTTGTTTTCAATAATATTGATGACTAGTTATTTAATTTGATCTAAATGAAATAGCATTGTTAATTAACTATTTATTAAATTAAATTAAAAATTAAATAATTCAAAAGATTTAAGAATGTACCATTCTAATTATTGAATATGCATAATTTTGAAAAACGCTTCTGAGAGAATAATTTGAAAGCCGTGACGTCAGTTAGTAATTCAAGTATTAGGTACCTACTTTGATTTAATAAACAAAAACTGATTGCCAAAGTAGCTTGATTTCGAAGAGCGCTGTTGAGCAGGTATTAAAAGAACAATAGTTAAAATTTGTCGCGTATAGTGCGTCGCCTTGTAGCACAGAGGTAAATGCGACGGACGGGGCGCAAACCCAAAGATGCAGGGTTCGATTCCCTGCCGGGGTGGCTTACTTTTTTCAAAAAAGATTTTTTCTATTGGTTATAATACATTCTCTCAGAAGCGTTTTTCAAAATTATGTATGAAATAGCATTGACTTAAATTATTAAACGTCATACATAGGTCTTTTAAATAATAGCACACTTTTTTAAAATCTTCTTTATCTTTATTTAATACAGGTTGTCTACTAATTTGCAGTAGTTACATCTCTCTTTCATGATCTAGTCATATTAAGCATACATAATTTTGAAAACACTACTTCTAAGAAAATGTATTATAACCAATAGAAAAAAATCTTTTTGAAAAAAGTAACCCCGCAGGAATCGAACCTGCATCTCTTGGGTATCGCGCCCACGGTCATTGACCACAATGCTAAAGGAGACATTAATCAAAATTATGTCAAATTTTAACTAATGGCTTCTAATACTCACTGAAGCACTTTCTAAATATAGCTACTTATTGGCGATCAGCTGTTGTATTTTAAATCAAAGTGGGGAATTACTTTAATTACTAACCGACGTCATGGATCATTTTTTTCGTATTGGATCACCAACGCCTTGGAAATTAAGCCACTTACAAAGATTATATGTCTCAGATAATCTGTTTTCCTGCGTCTCCGCTTTCTTCTACTTTTACCTCCATCATCTGGCGGAGTAAAGCATACTTCTCATCACGAAAAATGAATGAAATAATATGTAGTCGTTCAGCGATTAATAGTAGCTATAAGTTCTCACTGCTTACTGACTCATCTTATAACAATGTGGTCAGTCCAGAAAATTTACGCCAATACATTCACATCTTAAAAGCCTCCAGTTTTCTGATGATAGATTCCTTAACATCTAGGCTTCAATTCAGTAGATCGGTACGGATATAATGTATTGTCTGATTATCTTCTGTTTAAAGTCTAGACTTGTATTTCTATTGTAGACACATATATGTTTTATTTCTTAAAAAATCGGGTATGTACTTATGCGTTAGATGTTATACTTCTTTGGCGTAACAAAATAATAAAAAAAACTTGTGATAACCTAGATTTTTTGACTAGCTCTTAATTATCTTGTTAAATTACACACTCAAGAAAAGGGCCGCTTATTGGAGCGCCGTTGGTTTATTTCTATACACTTTAACTTATATTACTAAATTATATATTTATTTCTCGTTGTTTTTATCTTTAAAATAACGGAATAATTCTACTATCAAACTTGAGTTTGTATACAGCTGACTAGATTCGCATCTAACTTCATACTGTCGCGCACTTTCGTAACGGTGTGCGTGCGCAGCTCTCAATTTCACTCTCTACCAAACGCCCCAAAAGAAGTATAACCTTCCTCTTATAATCCTTCTTGCCACCTCAATTTGTGATATTGATCAGTGATCACACGGTCTGGACTCCAGCCTTCTTGTAACCGACAATCGAGGTATTTCACATGGTATGGTACATAAACCCTCTTTACCGATTTTTCCTCAATGTACAGACTACAGACCACAGAAATAATCGTATAAATTACTGTTTCGGCAATGGATGATTTTTTTGGGAAAATAGTGTTGGCCAATTTCTTTGTACAATTTATCGGACATAGTACCTATTTTAAATACGTTCAATATCGGTAAATCTCTATAAAGAGCATTTCTATAATTAATTTGTTTTAACCTAAGTGTTCAGGTTACGAACCGCCGGATATCCGATTTCCCACTGAAAATCGGTTTTCACAATAACGGACTCTGAATTTTTAATTGGATCGCCGTAAGCCGATTAAAGAAAAGTAATATATTAATTGTTTTGATAAAAACGCTCTTGTACGGAGAGAGAATAGGCAGCCATTCTTATTTTCAGACGATTCTGTAGAGGATTATAAAATGCTTTCAGTCGCAAAAAAATTAATCGAAAATTCTCCATATCAAGATATTTTGGTCTATTTTCAGTTTCCTTTGTCGATTTATTCATTACAGCTTAAAATGTGTGTTGTGATATTCTAAATTTATTATTAAAAAAGTATACTTATATAGGTATTATTCGAGCTTGCTAAACCAAAAAGAGTAAGTTACCATTTGTAATTTGAAATATTTCACGAGATTAAGCGTCGGCTTTATGGTAGTTTATAAAATAAGTTATCAATTTATTTATCACACATAAAAAATACATGTGATTGTGTTTTGCTCACATGGTGAGTAGATATATCAAGTATAAGTACAAACATTTTCGTTTAAAATGATTTCTTGTAATAATTGTATCAGTGACGGAGGAAGAAAATTACCTGTGTATTGTGGGGAAAGGATAGTAAGTGAAATTATAATTATTGATAACTGGGGTGAGAATTTCTAATAAGAATTTTTATCGGTTACGCGATAAAAAATATATAATTTTTTTATTATTTTTTCTCGCAAAAAAATAGCTCTTGCAGGCAGACATATGGCATTTGGCACGATGAAGATAATAATATTCTCAAACAAAGTAATTATATAGCATTTATTGTAAACTCTGTCAATTATGTTCATTTGCATTTGTGACATAATATATAACGTAAGTTTTCGTAGTTTTATGAAGCTAAGCAACGTTTATTTGTGGAGATGGTTAGTCATACGAAAATGTGGAAAATGAGTCAGATTGTTAATAACCATTCTCATTCATTCATATTATATATAACTTTTGAGTATATATATTTTTTTATTTAAGATACACAAGATTTAATAATGTACTTTTTTTATTGATCATACATAATTTAAAATAACATCAGAAACATACCTATGAAAATCCATCACAATCCAGGTGAGAAGCTTTACCATTTAATTAAATTGCTTAAATACTATCACTGCAGAAGTTTCAACAATATGTACCTATGTACCTGAAATATTATATAAAAATATTACAAAACCAGCCACTATTTTCTGTAATTTTAAATATATGCATAAATAATACCAACGTTGATTTAAACTCTGGCATTATTTGCGAAATCAAAATTTTTATTAAAAAAAAATTTACAAAAATGTATTAAGTATAAAATCTTTGAAAGCTAATATGATAATAATAACATAATATGAAGGCATCCCGGATCCAGTGTACCTACGATATTCTATGCCTCATTTTTACATAATATATGATGTTCAATATTATTCTAAGTTATTTTTAATAAATCTTAACAACGATATAATAATATTATGAAGATATAAAATACACATATATGCATATATAAATTTTGATTCATGGCAATATTATCATCAATTTATAATGGCATGGTAAAAAAAATATGAACGAATATTGAAAATATATTTGGGAAAAACTCGTGAGTAGCTAAATAAAAATCTGAAAATGTGTTTTTTTCGCAGGGTGTTTTCCATGTAAATCGTACGGAGATGTGTCAAAAAATCATAATACCGTCACATCAGACATCTGCTGCTTGGTGCGAAGAATCCAATATGGCCCTCTAATCTTTTTATAACGGTGTATCGAGATACGGACGACGAAGAAAAAATGATTGCGACCTATATTATAATATATTATCATGGAAAAGCAATGTATCTGTCAAAATGGTGAAAATGAACGTATACAAGAGATGATTTTATTTTATACGAAAATTGTCTATTTGGCGTCAGTAATCATATTTCAGAAGTAACTGACTATTTTTTTCATAAATTCAAAATAATTTAAATAATCTATTCATTGGAATCGATTTAACTGAATCGTACTTTTCATTTTCATTTTCTGTATACTGAGATATTAGCTTGAAAAGGCTTTTCTGGTTGGACAGATTATATTATCCAACTGATTTTCTCTTAGGTATGCTGACATACTGTCTGCTTAAGGTCTGCAATTTAGAAGAGATCTTTATTCAGCTAAGTATTTTTTCAATTTATACGATGCATAAATGAGAACTCTGTCATTCTGGGCAGTGTTGACCTGTATGTCCCTGATAACTTATCTATCTTAGAAATAGAGAGCATCTGTTGTCAAATTGCTTCGGGTGTTGATATATTCCACTTGCTTAAGGTGAGTTTAGGTGGACGCTGTTTTATAAATTCCTAAAATAGGGTGTCTTTAGTAAACTCGGTGTACTTCTTCGAACTTCTATATATGTATAATTGTATTTTCACTGTTTTTGTATGTTTATATTATGTTCTCTGTCTATATTTTCATTTTTATCGTTTTTATTACTTTTTTCTTTACAATAATGTTTCATGTAATGTTGTCAATGTCTTAAACTTATAATTTGTAATGTCCACAATATGTTAAAAAATAAATTGAAATTAAGTGTTCCACGGGTTTCCAACACAACAAGCTGTATGTGTTGAATGCTCCGAGTGAAGCCAAGCCGTGGAGAAATCCTGGCCGAGTCATTCGCTATATTATGGAAGTAGGCCTGATAAAACAAATAATACAGTCTCAACAAATCAAGGACGTGGTACAGAATCATGGACGATGAATAGGATAAATCATACATAAACGAATGGCTTTAAAAATTTCTATTCAGAAATGGAGTCTAAATATATAAAATAAAAAAATATTACTAAGACTGACGATTAAATAAGCTGCGAGTCATTTTACCAACCAAACCAAACAAGCCAAAACCGGGATTTGACGGCCAAATAAACGTGATTAGCTTTAACATTTATTAAATAAAATTTTACTTTTGTGTAAATATACAAATACATTTTAAGAATTGTCACAAAAACTAGCTGTCTAGACTCTAGAGTGACCCTGCTCGATTCCGAGAAGGCAATACGTAGCTGTTATTGTACCTACGTTGAGTTAGGCAAATTAGTTCCGAAAATAACATTGTCATTTGGAGTTTGCACCCGGCCAAGTATATCTACATTTTGTCCAACTATAAGGCTGTATCACTCTGCAATCGTCTGCCTTCTTCAATGAACACCGTTCTCCGCAACAACTTTTCGGTTATTGAAACCTGGCCTATTACAGCCACCTGAGATAATAAGGCTCGCCAACAGCTAAATCCCCGTTCCAACCATTATCATTATATATTGTGTTTCAACTGTACAAACACAATAACATAAAGATAAAATGAACGAATAAAAATAGTTATTATTTAGGTTATAAAAATTAATATTTCACATTTAAAGCAGTGCTTAGTACAGTATATAAGCCATTAAAAAGATTTGGAAAAATATTAATGCTACGTTTGTAATTCTATTAGGGTGAAGTTGTAGAAAGAGGTGTGTTATAAAATAGTATAATCTGTATAAATAAACGGATATAAACGCGACGGTTCTTGTTTGGCTTTGAGCCATACAACGTTTTATCAAGGATCTACCTCACCAACTATTTGAATATTTTAAATATCTATAATATATCCACACCAACATAAGTTCCTTACGATAACCGTTCAACTATTTTACAAAGAGTCACACGTCGAGACTCCAATAATAATAATTATTAGAGGTGGTTGCATTTAAAAACAAGAAAAGTTTACACGAGCTTAATATATATATTTTTTTCAATTTGTAAACTTAATTATCTCTAAAAGAATTTTACCTACTTATTATTCCTGTCTCCACAGAATTAATAGCTGTACATGATTACATTTTGGTTGAAAATCACATATATTGAAGAAAGTGCTTGCCCAGTTCCTGGACCACAGTATTTTTGCTTTATTTATAATTGAAACAGGCCGATATATGAAACTTTTTATTGACGATATCTCACGAAAAATAAATGAGGTTTCAAAAATTAAATGCTTTATGGATAATCAATATCTGCACCAGAGAACACAAAAATATAGGAAAGTGGTATGCTTTGTTGTAGATGATGCTGTTAAGGCTCAAATTTAACTGTGGAGAAATATGTGAGGAACATAAATAGGTGTTAAAGAATATGTTCTTTTCAACAGTTACATCAGTATCATAATATGAATTTAAGTTTGTCACGTAAAATAAAGTCGAATTCAACATTTGCATTTCAACTTGGCGCGCTTTATGTTTCTTGGATTTTATAGCCTAACAGTCATAAAATACATTGGTGCATGTCAACTGGTTTTTACATTTTTATCTTATTAATTTATTCTGTGATCTACATGTCCAAGTATTTACGAAATTGACTAATTGAATAAATTTCAAATTGTGTTAAGGATGCTTAAAGTTTTGGTCATGCGGACGATAATAGTGTGAAGTTTGATACTGTAATGCGGCATGACTGTCATTTAGTGTAGATCTACTTTTGGATGAAGGTCACCCTTAGTTCTTTTTACTCATTTTAGTTATTAATTATTAGCTACCACGTACTTACGTAACTTAATGAATTCGTTGATCCAGCGGGTTTTAGAGCATTCTTGGCTTGCAACTTATTTAATCATTCAATACACCCTCCACCGTCCGCCGTGTCCATGTATATTTAATTGCTCACATTTCGTCCCGAACGGAGCCGCACGGGACCGATTATTTGCAACCATGCACCTCGGTGCTTAGACGGATAATTCGTCTTTTCCAGATTCATTTTATATGTTTAGGCTCTATATTACAAAGAATGACTTGTTCAACGTCATTGGGTCCAACACATTTTAAGCCGTCTAAAATTCGACCAAAATAATTTAGTTTCTGACAAGGATTCGACGCAATATGTTCACCTATTTTATTTGTTCCTTTAGACGTTATGCTCAATGTGCATTTATCCATAACGCGTTGTGTTACTCTTACACTCGTAAAAATAACATAATATAGTGATGCAAATATCAAATTATCAACCAAACATCCAGCAATTTATGTCTGGAAAATGGCAATGCGTATGGCGGAACACGATAACATTTGATTTGACAACAGGAGAAATGGTCTCGACTGAAGACGGCAACAGAACGATCAAACAGGCTGTTCAATGCACATATAAACTGTTCTATAGACAATATTAGCCACTATTACTTTTAAATATTAAGAAGAAAATCATAATATTTACAGGCGTGGTGAGTTGATGTAGTACCATAGTGATAAATTAATAATCAGCAAATTAAAATCTACTTACATAAATTTAAAATCGGAAATCGTATATAATATTGTGACTGATATAAAGAAATAAAATTTCATATTAATTTCATGAAGATAGTATATTCACATATTAATTATAATAATATGTAGGCCCAGACTAGGGAATCCAATTCCGAGCCAAAATTCTGATCCCGGGATTTCGGGATTACAATTTGACAATCCTGGGATTGGCATTTTTTTCCATTGTTAATATAAAATTTTTATATTTACAAATAACATTGATAAAATCAGTCCAAAATAAATCTAGTATAATTTATACTATTTAAGACATTTATTGTTAATATTTTATACGTTCAATCTTGGAAATACATAAGTTTAATGGGGTAAATAATATTGTAATATAAATAATAATGTGAATTTAATATGAAATTGCTGTTTCTGATAGTAAAGACGTTAGCGAGATTAAAAATAGCAAAGCAAATCATGGTGTATTTATGGCCTTTCCGTTTCATAAATCTAATTAGTCAGCCAAATATGAAACTGCCGTAAAACGTATGAGATCATGGTGGAATTACTTTGTTTAGTGCTAAGCATTGTTTTTTTTTCAATTTTTCTCATTTTTATTAATTTATGTGAAAAAATAAAATGAATCGGCAACTTACACATGGGTATAAATCAAACTTCATTCAAACTCAGTTTATCTATAATGTAGTTATTTGTTATTAAAAGTATTTTTTCTGTTATATTTTCGTTTTTTATTTTATTTTCCATAAAAAATCGATAAAAAAATCAATCCCGAAAGTTTCGGGATCATGTTTATCAATCCCGGGATTCACAGGTATCGAAAATAGCTCGGGATCTCTGGATCCCGGGATTGGAATCCCTAGTCAAGACTGATTTCGACCAAAATTGTTAACGTTATTCAATGATGTGAAAGAAATATTTTCTACGGTACGATTTCGACCAAGGAACTAGAAAGTATCCTAATATCTATTTACTTACTATAAGTCCTGTAATAATTTCACGTAAATGTGTTACCCTCGCCTTTCGCTTTCATAAACAATATGTTAAAGTAACAATAAACCTATTTGCCTTATTGTATTTCAAATATTGAATGACATATAATAATTAATAGTGATTTAAAAAATAATTGACTAATTTGCCTTGTAAGTAATGTGTAAATAGAACAAACCAAAACCTTGGCGAAGAAAATCTCACAAGTAAACACATTTCTCTCTAGTTCAAGCCTGGGATGAAATAGTGTGAACATTTGAACAGTATAAAATCGCTTGAAATTTTCTATTTAATATTAAGAGAGTTTTCGAGATTTTATTTCGTGTGTTTTGAAGAATATTATAATTTATTCAAAACATAGCTAATATTAAACAAGGTAAAACTCCTGGAAAATATATAAGTATTATATTTTATTTTCGAGATAAATTAAATTCATCAATACCTTCACTCAGATATTATGCTAAAATTTTATTAACATAATATTACATAAATATATTAATATTATTTAATAAAAAAAACAAACAGATGTAGCGTTAATTAAATTGAATAATAATTTAAAAAACTAGCCTGATTGGACTATTAATTGTCTTCCAAAACAGGGAGCTGAGATTTGACAGAGATGTAGCTATCAACCTTATTATTGACCAATTCGTAATTGATTCGAGTGGCGCAGGGCATTGTAGGTAAGATTTCGTATCATATTCTGATGTTTACTACATTTTGTATAGTTCGTTTTTTAATTATCATATACAAATAAACACTTCGTCACATTAAAGCTTATAGATGGTTGACAACATTGTATATTTATATAATTTTATATTAATTGTGATTAAAATACTACTGAATTAATAGGTAGGTAACACGTGACATTGCACTGCAGGTTTCTTTGCAAAGAACTTCACTCTACTGCTATGATATTTTAATGTCAATTTGAAGGGCGAAAATAGGGTGGAGACAACAATCTATCACGATGAGTAGATAAGCAACCAATAATAGTACGGGGTGCGGAATGAAATCCCGAAAGCCGAAATCCTGAAGGCTGAAATCCCGAATGCTAAAACCCCGAATGCTGAAATCTCGAATGGCCGAAATCCCGAATGGCCGGAATCCCGAAGGCCGAAATCCCAAAAAATAAAAAAAAACAAACAGTAATAATTCTCAATAACAACCAACTTGAAAGCAAAAATACTACTTTTTATAAAATAAAATGCAATAATAAAAATATATGTATTTTGACAATTATTAATATCTTAGATTCTAATGGATTTAGGTTTTGTACTATTCCATTTGAGTATTTTAATTCCCAAAATGTTACCATTGTTCCCAGAATGGACGATTTTACACATTACACGTTTATAATTACTAATGATCTATTATTAGGTTTGACGATTTATTATACACTTAAGCCTCAATTACATTGAGCTTCTTTACGAACTGTTTATTGGCGAATTTAAAAGCGGGCGATTCAGCTACTGCGATTTGATGATTACACACAAAACTTTCCATTCGCTGAAAAGCCACAAGCCAGCCACTATTTTGAAGGAACGTAGTTCGTTTTTTTACCGGGAGGTTGGTACTGGCGCTGTACTGCGCAGACGCAGTAGGACCACACCCCGGCGTGTAGCGTGTAAAGTTGACCGGCTTTCAACTTTTCTCGGTAGAGTGTTTACAACCTGCTTATTAGCTTATTCGATGATTACACTGGGCGTCTTTACAGGCAGATTGTAAATTCGCCAATAAACAGCTCGTAAAGAAGCTCAATGTAATTGAGGCTTTATCGGATGTATTATTATTGATAAGGCAGGCAGTTTTTTACAAACATTTCAACTAGTCATAATTTATTTGTTATATTTTTTTGTGATCCTTAATAGGTAGGTGATAAAGTTTTCAAATACTTTATTGTATTGAATTGTTATATAAGTAAAAGTTAATAGTATTCGTTGTCAGTGTGTATTGGTCTTTTGGTGAGTGTACACAGTATCTGTAGATGCGGAAAGGCAAAACCCGGGACGCAAAAAACAACTGAAATGGAAAAATACAAAACTTAAATCCATTAGAGTATATAACTATGTTCCCTTTGATAATTTCTCAAACAAGTATTTTCCGACTAGTTTTCATCAAGACATGCTCGCCTTTCATTTTATTGACGCTTGTAAGTCAGTTCTGCTCTTAAAGCATTTTCCCATGCTTTCACCTGCTATAGTTTCCAATCCTGATATTCTAGAAAATTTGAATTAATACACACCTCTCAATTACATGCGTGGTCGCAGCGCAGCCATGACCTGTTTTAGATGAAAACTGTTTCCTCGTGTCTGGCTTATCAAGTACCAATAGCGAGGGCTGTGCAGCTGATCAATGCACTCCCTAGAAACTATACCTTTATAGTGATGCACTATATATATATATATTTTTTTTTTTTAAATTCTACTTTGTTTTTTAATTTGTTTCTTCTTGAATAATTTTTGTTTTAATAATAATAATTGTTGTGCTCTTTTTGCTGTACGATTATTTTTTGGCTTGTTTTTCTACTAACTTGATTTGCCGGTTCTTTTCATTATATGTATTAAGTCAAATTAAAATGAATTTTCACAAACAAAAGCACATGCAATTGAAGACGTGTTATTACTTTTAATGAGTTAACACAATGAATACAGGAGCTAAACGTTTGATTCATCACACAGCAGCTCTGGCGGCAGCCATGCAGAATGTGCGGCCATTAGCTTAAATTAGGTTCGAGAGAAACTTTAGTTGACAATTTGGATTAATTACCTAATTAAATAGTATGCCTTGCCTCGTTCTATCTTTCACAGGATATTTGCTATGCGTTTAGCTGCCTCTTCATAACTTTTGTTCGACTAATATAATGTCGACGTTAAAGTTCTCGTGTGCTTTTAGTTTGCAGACATTATTAAACCATTTTGTACAAATATTCACTATCCATGAATACTAAAACAAAGTGTTACAATTTATATAAGTATTAAATTCTACAGAACGCTTTATTATTCGATAGGTATTCAGTTTTTCATACCATAATCAAGACTACAAAGATATACAATATATATCTGATTAAATACTTAACTTACAGAAAGAGACGAGATCCTCTCTCTCACTCATTACTATAACTATTCAGAAAAATGCTATAATAATATATATTTTTCTTCTTCTTTTTATTGAGCCATCCCCTAGTGGAGGTCGGCCACCGTCAAGGCGATCTTAGATTTGTCATCTGCTACCCGGAACAGTTTAGTGGAGCTGCACTCATACTATCACGGAGGTTCTCAAGCCACGAGATGCGGCGTCGTCCTCTGCTACGCTTACCATTGATCTCTCCTTGAATGACAAGTTGGGGAATGCTGTACTTTTCTCCTCTCATAATGTGGCCGAGGTACTGTAGTTTCCTGGTTTGGATACTACGCAGAACTTCTCGGTCCTTTCCCATTCGATTGAGAACTTCAATATTTGTCACCCGGCCAGTTCAAGGAATTTAGAAGATGGTTTACATATAAATGATAATATAATTAATTAACTACAATAATCACAAAACAGGTTGCCGTTTCATTATCGGAATTTGAAACATTTCGGTTAACGTACTTGCTGGGATTAATTGGCAAGACTCAATTATACAGATTGGTAGCTTAAAGGATATTATAAGCCTTCATCTAGGCAGTAAAAGTTGTGAGTTCAAATCCCACTCAGTAAAACTTTTTTTCTTCACGGTTTTTCTAAAAGGTATATTGCAGTGGCGTGCGGTGACTTTCGCTTGTAGGGATACCTTTGAAAAAAATACATAATATATAATTATTACTTGCTACATAATACTCGTATCTACGTGGATACGATTACACAATATTTTATACACTTACATTATATTATTACCTAGTACCTATTTATGTTTCGATTATGTCGGGGAATGCTCTGAATCTATAGTGTCTAATTAAGTATTCTTAAGTATTTGTTTTTGTTTTTATTGTTTTCAATACTAGACAAAAAATTGTAATCGCTTGGAAAAAAATATTTATGTTGTAATTATTTTATCATAGGGTGGGGCCTGCTTTTTATTTAAATATTAAACACGACCTTTGTTAAAGCACTTAGTCTGAATTTTGCAAAATTCCCGAACATAAAAGGTAGTGAAGTATATTTTATTTACAATATCGTATTATTAATGTGGCATTAAATGGCCGAAGCTTGCTTACTTTTCGAATCCACTAAGGAAATTTCAGCGATTTTATTCGAGAATTTCTGGCGCTGAAATCGGACTTTTCAGTGCCGCGTCGGCATGTCACTACAGCGCCATACTTAAACTGTGGAGGTGCTATTTGTGTACAGATTTATCTATGAGATTATTATTATGTAAAAGTCGCGTGAACATTTTCTGCCGCTCTGAATATTCTGCGAATGGTTTTAGGTAGCTAATTAATTTGAAATACTTATTCTTTTACTTCTTTATCACAATAATGAGGTTGTTTCCCTACTTTCTAAGTACCTACCGTACTAAGAAAAACATTTTTCTTTTCTTCTTCTTCTTAATTTACTATTCAGTTAGATCATATGGATGGCTAGAATCCGGTTGGCTTGAATAACAGGCAAACCATATTGAAACTCTCTTGAGGTATCTGTAGCACGTAACTAAGCCAGATTCAACGTCGCCTCTTCACTGTAAGCGTGGTGCTTAGTCCGATTTGTTATTTATTTATTTAAGAAAACAAAACATTGTGGACATAACAAATCTAAATTCAAGAATCCTCACAAGAGAGAAGAATAGAATAATACTAATAATAATGATAATAATCTCGTTATTCCAAAAGCTATTCCACCATATACTCAGATCGACCACAAACATCTATTCTCGAAGCTCAGTTGACGGTTGCCCTGAGCTTTTGTATAATGCTTGCATCATTTCCATAAAGCATCGTCGTCAGAATGCCAGCAATAAATAGGTAGCATTTGGTTTTAATCAAGTACAGTCGTGAGTCCCAGACATTCCGCATCGAATTTAATGTTGCTATAGTCATTCCCATTACATTCTATACCATCACCATTCTTCTTTTTCTACTTCGGCCATATCCACCCCTTAGTTGGAGATTGGGGCTCGCCAGTATTCTTGCATCGGTCCAGGTCAAACCAGCATCCCGTATGTCCGCCGAATACACTATATAGATAGTATTTAGCGGCTTTCCTGGACGCCGGAATCTGGTTGGCTTAAAGAACATGTAATCCACAGCACGTGGCCGAGCCAGGTCCAATGTCACCTCTTCACTCTCAGCGTGATGAGAGGCTGTTTGGTGCGTTCTCTCATCTCCTCGTTGCTCCCAAAGTCATACACTGTCACCGCACACCAGTATCCGTCGCAAACATATGTTTTCGAAGGTCAGTATACGGTTGCTCTGAGCCTTCGTAAGGTGCCATGATTCTACCGTAAAGCAGCACCGTCAGAATGCAAGCGTAGAATAGGCGGCATTTGGTTTTAACCGAGTACAATCGTGAGCATCTCCGCATCGTGTTAAATGTTGCTCCAGCCATTCCCATTCGGATAATGAGCTTTCTCTGAAAAATGCCATCACCGTAGGAATTAGTGATTAAAAATGGACTAAAAATATATTCTGTTCTCACACTGATTCCTGGCCATTGGCTTCTCAGTTTTTAACGCGTCAGCTTAGAATAGAATTCCACTTTATTATGTGGCAAATCGTATGGGTGACAAAATATAATAAATAATCTGACAATATTCCGATACTTAGGTAGCGTAGTAGAGAATCGTTTAGGAGAGCTGATTGGATATTGCACTAAGGTTTTTACGAGATACACGTACTAGTAAATTCGCGACATATGTAGAGAAAAATAAGGTTTCTTTTCATCTGTTAACACACGTACGTCAAAAATAATAAGCCTTCATACTTTAGTGATTGGATGTCATTGTCGCCCAGAAACTAGATTGTTTTGCACATGGTGCTACTGACTGTATTTGAAAAGGCCTTGTTTGTTTGTTTGTTTGTTTGTTTGTTTGTTTGTTATGCCAAGGTGTACTCTTAAAGGTGTGTGAATATGTGTAGTGAGAGAAAAGGATGTCTTCAAATAATGCATATACTAAATTATCTTAAATACGATAAGAGAGAAAAAAAAATTTAAGACCATCTTTAAATCATAATTTAAATAATATACTTATTGATATTTTGTGTATTTTTCAATACTGTAACGGTCATTCATATAATATAGTCGCGTCCTAAGGGGGAGAGAGAGTCTGATATAATGTGATTAATTATGATGAATGGGTTATGTAGATAATGTGGGAATGGGACAACTGGACGCCAGGACAATTGGATGCCGCATTGTCGTAGACACGTATACAGAACCTAGATGAGAAATTTTAATCAGTTTCTATCTACTAGTTAGTAGTTTTAATTCCTTTTACTCTTAACATAATGTTCTTTATTGCAGATTGAGAATTATCATGCCTAAGGCTTTATATAAAATAAAACACTCTTTTTTCGTTGGGATATAAACATATGCACGATTAAATCAGTATTTACGTGTACATATTTAAATGCTCACCAACTATTAAATCATAATATAATAATTTAAATATATATAATAATATTTAATACTTTTTTTTAAAAAGTAACTATAAGAACCTAACGTCAATTCTGTTTCAAATTGCGTGGCGTCCTGTTGTCCCGGAGCCAAATCGTCTTAGACCCGATAATGCCAATGATAAAACTAACGAAATATAAACTCAGTAAGGCCCCGGGTGCAAAGGTCGAAAATTAAAAAATTGGAGTATCTTTCCGAGCTCAAATTTCTATATTTATTTACATATAACGTAAACTTTACAAATTAACTTAGGCTGCTGAAGGCCTCCGACTTCCTGACTAGCTCAGGCACTTGGAAGTGGAGGTTCATTAATGTGGAGGAACAGGCAGGAACCTCATGGACGTGGAGTAACCAAGAAGTCACGGGGCACAAAGTCAATTAAACACCAGATGAAATCTTCAGAACTCGTATTTTATTGTTATTAGAATATGTTTGGCCTTATGGCATTCCTTCATCAAGGATTATAGTCCAAAGGTATCATTCACATTGGTATCGAAAGTCCCAAAGGTTATAATAATTAAAAGAAACTCGATTTATTGTTATTATCCATACACCACAATTAGTAAAAAAAGAAAAAGTCAAATCAATTAATATTCGAAGTTCACAGTTCGAAGTCTCAATAAACAAGAGTCAACTAATATCCGAAGTCACAAAAATAACCACATTTATTACTGATTAATTAAAAATTAATTCGAATATTATTATTTAATTATTTAAAAATTAACTTGATTATTATTAACTAATTATTTAACATTAACTTAATTATTTCTAATTAGTTATGCAGACGTGATCGTGAGGGTCCCGGGACAACAAGCGTCGCCGAAGCGACCTCCGGAACCCACAAGTGACAAAACAGACTGCCTTTGGATTTAATAATCTTGCCTTTTTATCCGTTAGGGGTGGTTGTATTTCTTACAAATCCACACTGATCACCGATACCGCCATATGCTACACATTTATATAAGGTTGACGGATGTCAGACTATCAACCAAACATATAGCGATATCGATGTACATAATATGATTAATATTAATATTACTTAAATTACATTAATTCCTTAATTATCTTAATTATTTTAACTACTATATACTACTAACGCCCATCCATAAGTCCCCCTTTATTACCTCGTTAACCCTTGCATTACATATTAATTTACAATTTACATTACATATTATAATAACAAATCAAATCTTATATTATATCTAATCTAATTTTAATTCACCCCTTTATCCAATATATATTTAATTCAAATTTAATCCTATGTCACTTTACCTTATATATACATGGTCCGTGACCGACTTATACATCCACAGTTCACCCTGGGAAGTAGCGGGGCCTGCCAGAGCAAACTGCGGGACTTATACATATATGTCATATTGTCTGTTTTTGTTCGGCTTTGTCGAGGGTCGTAATCATTACACCGGTGGCACATTGACTACCAGGGTCAGACCGAGCGGCTGGGAGGCACTACTCCCTATGGGAGTGCCCCCCCCAGGGGCGGAAAATCATGTGTGTGTCACTGCCTATACTATACAGCAATGGCGAAGGGTGGAGGTAGGCTGTTAAGATCCGACATAAATAGAGCACAATATACTTTGTCAGTCATACGTATTTGTTTTTATTGAACTAAGACTAGAATTTGCAGATGAAGTTATTTAATTAAAAAAAATCAATTAAACTTTGCCTAAACCAAGCCATAATAGATTAAGTAAGCTTTGGGCGATCCGACAAAATTGTGCAAACTTTCATTTATACTTATTTGTTTTCGTTGAATTAAGAATACATAATACATATTATACATGTTGTTAGTCAGTTTATTTAAAATTCATTAAGCCCTATTTAACCAAACCATAATATATAAAAAAAATATTGTTCTAACTATAAAATAATTACAAGATAAAAAGAACTTTTTAAATACCACGTTTTTAAATTTTCTGTTGAATCATATAAACTTGAAAATTCTATGTATTAATAAATATAGAATACTGAAATGTCATTTTGGTATTTCATATTGATTTCCATAGTAATGCACGTATATTTTTAATAATTTAGTTGCTAGGATCACCCCCTTAGCAACCAATAATAGTCTTTTACTTTTTACGGATTTTTCTGAAATAACTTTTCATACAAAACAGAATTAACTGAAAATGAATTCAATTCTGCTTAAATATGGCTAAGAGTATTAAAAGAATGCATTGGCAACTAACCATTACCATCTGTAAATTATAGTCTTGGTTCAATAAAAATAAATACTAAATTCTAATGGATATATATTCAAATTCCATCAAGTACCTTCGGTTGATAGTATTAATATTGAAAATAAATACATATAATAGACTAAGTTTAGTGTGCAAAATTTATGTAGGATCTTAACAGCCTACCTCCACCCTTTGCCACTGCTGTATAGTCTACATTACAGTGTAGACCAGTGGTTTACAAACTTTATGTTACTACGCCTCCCTTTTAATAATATCTAATCTTGGCGCCTCCCCCCCCCCTTATTTCATTAAAAATACAGACACCTTTTTAAATAGTCAACAATGTACTAATACAAAAATGAAAATATATATATATATAACTAGCGGCAGTTTTATAAACTATGCATTTGCAAACTGAAAACCTATGGCTACATTAATTGTGTTAAGCTTTCCGCGCCTCCCAGTTTGGAAATCGCTGGTGTAGACTATTGACTATTGCCATTATGATACTTTGTCTTTTCATATTTTAGAAATTAACATAAAATTATCACATAAAGTATAATATTAATACCTATCATAAAATAGTATTATTGTAAACGTTGTATTTAAATTTAACATAAAACCATATTTGATATATAATATATAATGTGGCACCTTTTCTCATTATGACTTTGTCAACACATTTGCGTTGTATTTTAAATTGTAATCTAATTTAACATTATATATATTAAATATTAAACAATATTCCGTCAATTTTTCAACGGTGTTTGTAATTGACTCATTGCAAAAGCTTTTGTTCCATACTTGCCATGATTTGTTTACATAGTACTGAAATAGATAATATCATCATCATCAGCCTGAATCTATCCACTGCTGGATGAAGGCCTATTCAAGCTGCTTTCCCTTCTCTCGGCCCTGTGCGTTGCCATGTACTTCCGCAGAACTTTATCATTAAATCGATCCAGCGGCCTCTAGGTCTACCTTGCAGAAGTTTTGTACCTCTTGGATACCACTGGATGACTAAATTTGTTCGAACTATATTCGAAATGCTTATGTCCAAAACCTTCAAATGAAATGAAATAGATTTAGTAGTATAAGTAGTTTTGATAGAAGATCAAAGATTTGATGATGGTGGTGGTAGAGATATAAAAATTACGTAAAATTGTGTGACAACATTTATGAACGACTCCCAATGAGAACGTTCATTCAGGAAAGTTCAGAAATAAGTCGTCGCTGAAATGTATTTACATCGATTGGCTCTGAAACTTTTTGGCGATGAATCGCATCAGAAGTTTGGCCCTGCCTCCGAATAAAAGTAATACATTAATACTTTCGACTTTTGAAGTAAACTTTTGACATCGTTTTTCATAAACGTCGTCACGTGCTGTATAAAATTTATGCTCCGTATTTATCTTCTGAATTCAATTTCATTTTGTGTGTATAAAATATTGAACAGGTCACTTTATATGGGTGGAATATATTTTAAGAGGATCGCAATGACATCAATATGTATTGTATTTATAAAACACAATAATATGAAAAAAGTTAATTGGGGCAACTTTGACCCATTACTCTAACTTTGGCCCACAGTTTCATCCCGTTCTTCAATACGATATATTTCATCATGTATATCGTATTCCTAGAGTTACCACATACACATTGTATGTAAGGAATCTTGGCATTACATAATATGTTAGTTTAATAATTAAACTAATACTTAACAAAACATTACACATACGTTTTAAAATGATTTGCCTCATTACTGAAGATGGTGATTAATGAAATTACAAGCGTTTTCAACAATCTCCTTCCACCTAGAGCGATCATGTGATAATTGTATTGCTTCAGTTATTATTGATTCAGTCACCTTCATTATGTATTTTAATGGTTGTGTATATTGTGTATGGTTACAGTAGATTATATAACACACTATTCCCATTATAATTACACTTGAAACACTAATTTATCGATACACTAATCAAATTTGATAATATGCCATTACTGCACTATACTATAACCATCATCTGTCAAACGATTATGAGTGTCACTTGTTTTCTTTCATTACTCGATTAAAATAAACAATTAAATCGATTTTCAAATTTAGAATTT
The DNA here is from genome assembly GCF_057557595.1 of Rhyacophila brunnea. Taxonomy (NCBI): domain Eukaryota; kingdom Metazoa; phylum Arthropoda; class Insecta; order Trichoptera; family Rhyacophilidae; genus Rhyacophila; species Rhyacophila brunnea. The sequence continues at coordinate 3,442,872 of NW_028233361.1, forward strand.
GTCTAATCCCTATCTCGCTTTCTCTTACACATTTTATATATTTTATCACATGCGTTACATATTATAACTCAAGACAATTGATTTATAGTAGTTATTCAATTCAATTTATTTATTTTTGCATATTGTGGACATTACAAATTATAAGTTTAAAGCGTTCACAACATGACATGAAACATTATTATAAAGAAGAAAGAAAAACAAAATTAATAAAAATGAAAATATCAAAAGAGAACATAATAATATAAATATACAAAAGCAGTGAAAATACAATTATACATATATATATAAGTTCAAAGAAGTACCTACACTGAGTGAGCTAAGGAGACCCTATTTTAGGAATTTATAAAATAGCGTCCACCTTAACTCACTCACGCAAGTGGACTATATTAACACCCAAAGCAATTTGGTTGAACGCAGTTATCGCCCTCCCATTTGGCATTACCAGTGGCAGGTTGGTTCTGCACCTTGGGAGAATAAACAACTGATGCTCCCTATTTCTAAGATAGTTATCAGGGCCAGACAGGTCAACACTGCCCAGAATGGCAGAATGGCATTCATTTATACCTCGTATGTATTGGTTTGAAAATCAACGCGAAGAAAACCAACGTCTTGTGTAATAGGACCTGTCCTGATCCAGATTTCCCTCTGATTAGCGACGGACAAAACATTGAGAGCGTCGACAGTTTCATGTACCTGGGGGTACACATCGCGGGAGACGACATTTTGCAGAAAGAGCTCGCTATCCGAATAGAAATGGCTGGAGCAACATTTAACTTGATGCGGAATGTCTGGAACTCACGATTGTACTCAGTCAAAACCAAATGCCGCCTATTCGACGCTTGCATTCTGACGGTGCTGCTTTACGGTAGCGAATCATGGTACCTTACGAAGGCTCAGAGCAACCGTATACTGAGCTTCGAAAACAGATGTTTGCGACGAATACTGGATGTGTGGTGGGGTGGTATGACTTTAGGAACAACGAGGAGATAAGAGAACGCATCAAGCAGCCTCTTATCACGCTGAAAGTGAAGAGGCGACGTTGGACCTGGCTCGGCCACGTGCTGCGGATTCCAGAAGAGAACTTCAACCTGGCTTGCCTGTTCTTCAAGCCGACCGGATTTCGTCGTCCTGAAAGGCTGCTAAATACTATCTACAGAGTGTATACGGCGGAGCTACGAGATGCTGCTTTGACCTGGAACGAGGCAAGAAAACTGGCGAGCGACAGTGATTCTTGGAGGCGCCGCGTGGTGTCCATATGCCCCAATTAAGGGGCGGATATGGCCAAAGAAGAAGAAGAAATTAAAATCTCTTCTAAATTGCAGACTGCAGTATTTAAGCATTCCTAAGAGAAAGTCAGTTGGATAAAGCAACGGATAGTATCCATACAACCTCCACGTACATATTCATATTCCAAGATGTTTTAGTATATTACTATTACTATCTCAACGTCCATTCTTTACCATTCAATAAATTTAATTACACAAGTTGGTATTTATTGTTTAAGATTATACTTCTTGTAATGGGGTTAGACTTACGAAGCGTAATATTTATTGACTCAATTATTATTGTCGGCGTAAAACAGCGTTGCGGAGTTTGCAAAGATGCAGTTCCGTTGTTGCGTTCTGCACAAACTGCGAAACTTTAACCTGCGGCGCGTATTATTTCTAATGGGAAAGTTCTAGTCTCGTTATGTAAATATTCCAACAATCGAAGTTATTGCCGCGCAGTCTTCCATGTTAGAATGTTATTTTATCACTTACTTGAATAATGAATATATAATGTGATAACTCGCGGTATCTAATTCGTCATTTCGGGTCTTCAATAGCTAAAATGTGTCGCTCTAACAGTTAAGGCTCGATGACATTGAGCGAGTTTACAAGCTACCAGCCGGCGAATTTACTATCTGCTAGTAAACTCGCCCAGTGTAATCATCTAAATAGCTAACTAGCAAACAATCTACGAGAAAAGTTAAGAGCCGGGCTACTTTACTCGCTACTCGCTGGCATGTGTGCTTGTTAGATAGTAAACTAGCCGTGTGTCATCATAGTTTCTAGTAAACTAGCTGCGAGTACAACCTGCTGAAATTACCACATTTAAATAACATGTTAATTATATCTAATGGCCAACTACTCCAAACGCGCCAGTCGCGGTGTTAGCACTAAATGAGTTAAAGAAACAACACTTGGTTTCAACTCGCTAGCTTGTTGGCTACTGAGCGAGTAGAAAGTTTTGTGTGTCATCACCACTGTCACACTAGCTGAGTCGCTCACTTTTAAACTCGCCGGATAGCAGCTTGTAAGCCTGCACCATTTTCCTCGGGTTGTAGGATTTCGTCGAGATTGCTGCTTACTGGTGCTCCATGCTTTGCATTTCACCGCACTCGCAGGTTTGGTCATCGAAAAACCCCCACTTCGCCATGTTATCTCGGGTGCGCCCTACCATGGTTCTCAGTCTGTTTAGACCATAGACTATAGATACATCGTTTAGGCCTTAGGGCTTTCCATGTACGGTACCCGAGACTGGCTCCGGGTGAGAGATGCTCTGCTGGCTTTACCCGATCTTCGAGACCTTCAGTCATATGCGGATAGTTTATTTTCTTCGGGTGGGATGGTCAGAGGTATAGTTGTCGCCATAAAGCATAAAGGAAGTATTCACCGACATTATAATTATTAATTTGTGACAGATTGACGGAAAGTATAAATAAGTACGGTGTCGGATAAGAAACACGATTTTGTAGTTTTGCAGGAGGATCATGTGGCTTAAAATATGAATTTTAAGTTGAGAGATGGCACGGTCACGTGGTAATTTTACAACGTTTTTATTGGGTAGTATTCTTATTTGTCACAATTCACTAGTCCAATCCACTATTATTGGTTGCTAGGGGTCTGGGGTCCTAGCAACTAAATTATTAATGTATACGTGCGTTACTATGGAAATCAATATGAGTGTCAAAATGACATTTCAGTGTTATTTCTATCAAATACATTTTTTTTGATCGTTTAAGCTAGTCAAGTCAAGTTTATATGATTCAACAGAAAATTTAAAAAAGTTGTATATAAAAAGTTCTTTTTGTCTTGCAATTATTTCTAGTTATTAATAAATACCCTATCCGCGGTTTTAAATTAATAGACGGTATAACTGAGTTTGGATAACTCTTGACACCAGTTCCAATATATTATGATAGTCATATTTCAAGTTGAAAGCATTTTCTTCGTGGATTTTGAAACAATCTAGATAGCGTAGCGTTATTAATAATAATTGGCAAGGATCATAGATAATGATAAAAGCACTCTGCCGGTCAGTGAAAAAAATGTTAATTCAAATAAATTTTACATGGTCCAAATATCTTGTATATTTCTTAGGTTTTTCAAAAAAAAACCTTTCGTTCGTATTAGATAAAAAAAATGGTTCATTTTATAAATATATTATTTTTATGCCATTCTGCATTCATCATGTTAGTTAACATCTTGTAAATTGATGCAATGAAGTCAATATTTTATATTATTTGATGTACGAGAAAAAACCAAAATGAAAAATGATACTTATAGACAAATAAAATATACGACGTAGAATAACCAAATGGGGTAGTATAGGGTAATGTGTAAAAATAATAATAATATGTTCTTATATTTCATTTTAAAATACCTATATTTCATTTTTAATTATAAAATATTACCGTCTACAGCTTGCTAAAGAATCTATTGAGTCTTTGTATGAGCAGTGTAAACGAAGGTTGATTAAAAGCATCTCGCCAGTGTTTGTCAGCTCCAAGTATTTTCCAAGTTTCTTAGAAAATATCAAAGTGTAATGATTTTTTATTGATTGGAAATTAAATGTTGCAACATACAATATATATTATTGTAATACAATGTTAGTGCGAGTTTTATAATACTCTGGCCGATATGTCATCAAAGCAAAGAAAACTTATTTTTTATAGAATATGTACCTACTGGAAAAAATACCATTTAACATAACTATTAGGTAAGTAAGAATATAAGTTCTGCAACCCTTTGGCATTAGGTTATTTTTTATAATGGACTGTAGAAATTACGAGTCGGGACTTCATCTTGGGAGTAGTATGATATTTGATAATAATATGTATTATTTTACAGTTAGGATATCACCGGAAGCATTTATATTTTAATCTAAAACATTTGCATAACGTAAACAGTTCCCCAGTGCCAATGTTTCCCAGTAATAACGATTTTGACGATGTATTATTACTGATTAGGTAGTGTGACACCCCCGTATGGTCCCCATTTGGGGATGTCTTTGTGTATCTTGAGAGGCCCGAATCGGTATCGAAGCCAACAAATAATAATGGCTGATTGCGAAAATAATTAAATAATAATAACAGAGCCGAGCCGGCAATGCCTTAGAGTAGATTATAATATGTTGAATGGCAACAATGCCATAATATAACCGTTGACGATTTGCAACGTCGCTTTTTTTCGACGACGGCTTTCGTTGAAAAAAATCACAAGATGGCGCTGAGAACGCTGCAAGCAGCAAAATCGCGAACGCGTACATTTCGCCCTCCGTAGAATTAAATTATTAAAAATGTAACGATTATAATATTAACGTAAATAAACTCGCCGTTTTCCATCACAATTCCGGTGGCTTAATTATCCACCTTCATCCCAAATACAGACGATAAAAAAGAAAACAAAACACAAAGCGACAGTTGAGAAATTCACACGCAAAATGGAGGGAAGTGATAAGTGGCCCCAGTCAACGTGGGACTACGCTTCTTGATTTTGATCGTCTGGAATCAAGAAGCAGGTAAAATTTCTTTCACCCGGACACACACCCTGAGATCCAAACACCGGAATAGGAAACGGCGAGGAAAAAACATCCAGAGGCTTGCCTCTGGTGGCGCTCAACAAACTATAATAAAAAAGCAGTAGAAAGAGGATGCTGCCAAAGCCAAGCCAGTGAAGAAAAGAGCAGAAACACCCGGATTGCGAAGTCATGGCTCCCGATGTACTCCCGACCAACTGCATCCGCCAGCGAACTTAGCCCACGGACGAGTGTATCGGGCAAGACCCTGGCTCCAACGAGGGAAAACGGCGTCAAATGCCCTGCATCATCAGCCGCTTGAGCCCTCTTCGTCAACAGCAGCGTGTCTGTGAGCCTTGCAATCAGCCCTGGCCCAGATGCACCAGGATGAAGAGAGCTACAAAGCGGCCTTCTTCAGCTGAGCAAAGCAGCCTCCATCAGCGGAAAGCAGCCAAGCAGCATCCTCAACCATTAGCATCATAGATTAGTTAGTTTTAAGTGTTTTGTGTTTGGAAGCGATGTATAATAAGTTATTTCAGTGCTCGAAGTGAAAAATTTTACAACCCGGAGCGGTTGTATGAGGCAGAATGGCGTTCCGATCCATTTCGGGCCCTGATATATTTTTAAAATTATTTTTATAAACTTTAAAGCCATTTTAAGTATTAAATTAAATTTCTGCATATTATATTAGTATAATATCAGTGCAGTGCGTGTAATTCGATAGCCACGGCAGGGCAAGCGAGCAAAAAGGGGTCGAGTAATGCGCCGGTGTGCATTTTCGTGAGGGATCGACTGGTTTTCGGACGGTCGCTGTTGGGAAGGCTGGGTGCGACGTCCTCTCTCAGCATCTGCCCGTACGGTAGACATGGGGAGCCGCAAACCACTACGTCCACAAAGCGGCGTAGTGCTGCATCCGAAACTCTCCGGTTGCTGACGGTCCGAGGGTGTTGAGAGGGCTGGGCGCGACGCCCTCCTCTCTCAGCAGCTTTACGGTGGGCCCGGGAACCGCGAACCACTATGCTACAGTGCTGCATCCGAGTCTCTCCAGCCGCCGACGTACCGGAAGGGCTTCGATCCTTCAACGTCTAGAGACGCAACCATCCCTTATCAAGCCGCCGCACTGTCCAGTTACACGCGCTATCGTAATCAGCCCTTAGTTGGCCCGATCCCCATGCGGGCCTTTCCGGAGAGGTGCGCTTGTGACACCCCCGTATGGTCCCCATTTGGGTATGTCTTTGTGTATCTTGAGAGGCCCGAATCGGTATCGAAGCCAACAAATAATAATGGCTGATTGCGAAAATAATTAAATAATAATAACAGAGCCGAGCCGGCAATGCCTTAGAGTAGATTATAATATGTTGAATGGCAGCAATGCCATAATATAACCGTTGACGATTTGCAACGTCGCTTTTTTTCGACGACGGCTTTCGTTGAAAAAAATCACAAGATGGCGCTGAGAACGCTGCAAGCAGCAAAATCGCGAACGCGTACATTTCGCCCTCCGTAGAATTAAATTATTAAAAATGTAACGATTATAATATTAACGTAAATAAACTCGCCGTTTTCCATCACAATTCCGGTGGCTTAATTATCCACCTTCATCCCAAATACAGACGATAAAAAAGAAAACAAAACACAAAGTGACAGTTGAGAAATTCACACGCAAAATGGAGGGAAGTGAATGATCTATTAGGTAGTGTTTTTTTCAAACACTTCAACTGTTCATAATTTGTTTATTGTATTTTTATTGTGAAAGTTTGTAACTACTTTATTGTATATATTTGTTATACAAGTTAGAATTAACTGTATTCGTTGTTCGTGTGTATTTACCATTGGTGAAGGCGCATAGTGCCTGAAAATGCAGAAAGACGAAACCCGTGTGACAAAAAACGACTCAAATGGAATAGTACAAACCTTAAACCCATTAGAATTTAAATTCAAATTTCATCAAGTACCTTCGTTCGATGGTATTAATATTTCCGAAAATATATCATATAGAATGTTCGTTTCCATTTATTCAGTTATAATTTAAAAGAAAAAAACTACCTACTGATGAAACTTTCACAGTATAACATATAGTCAAAAAGTTCCAAAGTTACAAAAAAAAAACATAAATAATGGACTAGGTGAAGTGATAACATAATAACAGTCGTGTGGTGGGGTGAGGTACAGGTACAGAGGCGCACGCCTACACCATTCACAAATAACCCACTTGCAATAATTCATCACGAGTAGGAAAAGTTATAAGATAGCAGAGGTGGAGTGGTGAGGTGAGTTACGGGTAGAGAGGAGCGCATCTACATCGAATCGTTGTCACATAACGCACTTGCAATAATTCATCAAGGCAAGGTAAAGTGTACTGGTTAGGTGAGAAAAAAAAACCAAGTTGTTATATTTAACCATTCTGTTCAATATAATAATAATATGTTCATAATTCACACCGATGAAGTCACGAGCCACCACTAGTAAATAAATACACGAGCTTATGTTTTTTAAAAGAGGGTTGTTTATTAGGCACCCATTCACGCTGCCCCTATTCAGAATACGAAAAGAATTTTTTCAGGTATTTTAATGAGTTTTTGGTGTTAGCTGCAACATCGTCAATTTTTATGAACGTTTTTTTACGTTGGCGTCTAGCAATATTTGGCGCACTAAAATCGGCTGCAGGTGAGACCAGCTTTTCCATAAGTTAATTTTCTTTTAATGCTGGGTTATAACGTGATTAGTAACGGCAATGCTGTAACGGCGCAACGGGACGGTGCAACGGCCGTTATGATCGCGGCAGATCGTTAACGGACCAGAAAAACGAAGAAAAAGCTTTTCAGCAGCGTACAAATAACCATAATATGCGTTTGTATTAATCTCGTATTAGGCCCGAATATCTTGCATGTTTAATAGGAAAATACTGCTATATGCTATGCTATAATAAATTATATTATTTTATGAATTTAGTCTATTACAATACTACTTAGCAGATGACCACTACATGACACCTATTTTTAATGACATATCATCCGAAAAGCGAGTAGGTAACTGGTTTTCAACTATTTGATTGTTGCGATCCCTCTTTGTGATAGCCAAGTAATCTGCGACCCCCTGCAGATTAGCATAACAATGAATTTTTATTTGAATAAAAAGACATATACAAAATAATAATCATTTAATTATCAATAAACATAAATCTTCTTTCATTTTGTATAATTATTAGGTATGCATGTGCATCTAAATTAGGAATCACCACAATATATCCTATATTGTATCTTTTATCTGGTATTTTATATTATATGGCTTGGAAAGAAAGTTTTTGTTAATTCTTCAATATAGAAACATTTCCATTGACAGCTATTTCAGGTTATGAAACCATGATCATAATACAAGAAGATAAAAACTAAGCCATAATCGTATGCCTTTATATGCTATCTATCAATGGTAAGGTATAGTGAAATTTTGGTCTAAAGGTCCAAATTTTATTTATGTATGGTCCCAATATTGAAGCTTTATTTGATATAAATAAAAAGGATTTCAAGTTATACACATTTATATTTTTTATAAAAATCGATGTTTTTTTAAAAATAGATATAAAAAATATTAAAACTATGAATTAGTCAAAAATCTCTTAGATGATGCTTAGTAAACTTAATAAATTAAATTTTAATAATAAATATGACCATAAAGTATATTATGTAAAAATAGGGTGCGGTCCGATTCAACAAATTCACATTTTATTACATTTTTTACAATTGTAAATTTATCTTTGACTTAAAATAAAAAATATTTTTCTTTTTAATGTTTTCAGATACATATTTATTAATTAATACAGTTAGAATTGTAAATTATCAAAAAAAAATCTCAAATTGCAAGCTTCGTATTTTTCCGCTAGGTGCCTCTTTAAAAACGGTTCAGTAAAGGCTTCACCTTAATTATACTTATCTTCTTCTTCTTTCACCCTGTCACGACCCAGCATTAGGGCATAGGGCAAGCACAAGTTTGCGCCACTTCCAACGATCCATCGCCAACTCTTGCGCCTCCCGCCATCCTAGATCTGTAGCGTGTTGTTCGCTTTTGTAGTACCGCTGCAGGGTGAAGGAAGGCCGGCCACGACGACGGAACCCTTGAAGCTGTGCCACAAGGGTAGGGTGTCGCACTCTTTGGCGGCATCCGGAACACATGTCCCAGCCACGTAAAATGTCTCTTCGTAATCACCTCAATCACCGAAGGCTGCTGAGTCTGCTCACGAACTCAAGTGTTTATAACGCGGTCGTACCAATGTACCCCTAAGTTTCGGCGGAGACATTGATTCTCAAAGCTCAAAAGCGGAGACCCTTGAAGCTTGGTAAGATGCCATGTCTCACAGCCATACAGGAGCACAGGTAGCATGCACCCGTTGAACAGGCGACATTTAGCCTTCACAGGATACAGTCTTGACCTCCATGCGACTCCAAGTTGGCTGAATGCAAACCCCGTCATACCCATGCCGATTCCAAGATCACTAGAAATACCACCGTCATTACATATATTATATACATACATAATTATATATATTGAATAATCATATTAATATGGACATAGTCATCAATTGAGATCTATTCATTCCCTGACGAAGGCGTTATTCCAGCTCATAATGCAGGACAGGGTAAAGGTCAAAATGGGCGTAGGTAGAAAGAAATTCTCTTGAGTATGCAAGTCCGTAAGTGGCTAATTCACATGACGTTTATTTTTAATATTTTTTGACGATATTGTCAAAGTTATAACCAATTATTCTTGTTTGCTATTCGCATATGATCTTAAACTTTTTCGAACTATTGAAACCCCATTATGCTGTGCCATGGTGCAGTCTGATCTAGATGCTATCTCGCAATGGTCTATTTTGAATAAACTTGAATTCGCTACCTCCAAATACAATATTATTTCATTCCGTCGTTCAAGGCACACCTTATTGTTCCCATACACATTATCTGGTATACCATTGAGTAGGGTAACGGAGATAAAAGATTTGGGTGTATTGTATGATGCAAAGTTCACTTTCAATCAGCATATTCTTAACATCAGTACTAGATCTAGCAAAATGCATGGTTTTGTTATGAGGGTTTCAAAATTATTCGAAAACATCCGAGTGCTACGTACATTATACGTATCATTTGTGTTGAGTATTCTTGAATATGTCAGCATTATTTGGAGTCCTAATCCACACAATTAAGTTGGATCGAGTCCACAATAGATTTCTTAGATTTCTCTACTTAAGAACATACGGGTTCTTTCCTTATGATAATGATAATAAAATGAATTTCCCGACTCGTTTTCTTCTGGGTATGTTATCAATGCAATTTCTGTCCACCCGAAGAGTGATTGATCTTTTAAATTTAAAGCATTTCTTTTTACTTCTTCGTGGATTCATTTACAATCCGTATATACTTGCAAATATTAATTTTCATGTTCCCGTCAATATTACTTTTAACTCCACGGTCTTCAAGATACCTCGTCGCAGGACAAATGTTATGTTTCATGATGCTATGTATTGTGCAATTAACTTATTTGATGACACCATAAAGGTTGACTTATTTTTTATTAACTATATAATGTTTGTGGACGTGTTAAAAAGATTAAATTTATAATTGTATATATTATCATGTTTCTTTAATATTATTAAATTTTAATATTACATATACACATGCTGTATTTTCTACTTTCTTGTTATATTAGTTGTTATTTGTAATTAAGATATTTTTATAATTTTGTATTTACTATGTATTATGGCGCATTGGCCAATCGCTGTAATCCGCTAATACTCTTTTTCTAAATAAATACAATAAAACTAAAAATAAAGTTTGTGACCTGTTAATCCAAAACAATGACATGAACTGATTGAAGTTTTTGTTAAAAAGTATCACTAACATAAGAAGATGGCCATAACGCTCATTAGTTATAATGAATCAGATGAAGTAATACGCTAGCAGTACATTTCTATCTGCTATGCTACGAGTACCTAAGTCATACCGAAGCTATGTTCATATTGTTCTCATATAATAATTACAATATCAGATGTTAGCATAACTTGTATATTTCGGTTTCCCAAAACTCTCGGTTTGGCGAGCGGTTTTGTTGTGGTGAGAGCCGTTACATGACCAGCCGAATAACAAGCCAACAATATCACGAAGGAGTCATAAATGAGCGCTGTATATTGTACACCCCAGTGTCTATTCGGTATGCAATAAAGTATTTAGGGGCTGTAAACTAAGGCGCTAGATTTCAGATAATTACCATAAAATGGAATAATTAAATATCGTATTATAAGGTATGTTTGTTATTTTTTTTGTTTTGTTCAGTCCATTTAATGGATATAAAACAGGTTGTAAAACATGAATATTTATTAATGAAGTGTTGCTATGTTATAGACGTTGTTTTTTTACTTAAATGTATCAATGTCAAGTGAGTACAACGTGAAATACGTTCATTTTTTATACGGAACGCACAGATTGTGCAAACAACGCGTGACGAACAAAACTTAATGTGTCATAAAAATTCAACATGCGTCCCTTTAATGTTATGTTTATTGTTATTTAAGTAATAATAATAATATATTCATTGACATGTTTTGTTTTTCGAGTAAATACGTAACATTTTTTAGTAATCTTTACACGACTTAAGAATTAATTCCGCCAACGCCATCACAAAACAAATCGACGTGCGAACAGGTCGACTATCGCTCTCCGACTGGCAACGCATGCAAAATTACGTCCCACCTATTGCTGAAAATTATTTGCCGTTTCACTGAAGTATGCTCTTAAAATAAACATGAAAGAATAAACAACCATACAAATTGGTCCGTGTTTATTAATCAAAATACATGTATCCGCATAAAAAAAATTAAACCGAGTAGTTGTACGTATGCCATAATGCATTATTATGAAATAGTAAGTTTAAATAAATTGATAAATAACACGAAATTTATTTCTATATAAAATCCAAATAAATACCTACTTATTTTGTATGGTCTATTAAACGATGTAGATTTTAAAAAAGCAACACTTCACAAAGATCGGGGGATATTCTAATTTTTCACATTAGGTAGGTAGCATACTCAAGTCCATTGTCCAGTCGGTTCGTTTGTTTGCTGTTTTAGACTGTAATAATTTATTCCTTCAAAAAACATTGGCAGCCCTCCTCAATTTGCATACAAAAACAATTTTTCATTTTACGAGAAGGGAGCCTTATCTTACCAATTCCAATTACAACCATTGCTTCTCTCTTTCCCCGCTTCGTCGCTACTTGCTTCCGCATGTGTTATGTGTGGCTGAATTCATAAACTTAACGAAGCCTATAATATCAGTTATGTAATATGCGTTTACAGACCAGCTAAGGGATGTTTTTGTAAAACTAGAGAAATTTACTTAGCTTTAAAATTTCGTTTTTTATTAAGTTCATAAAAATAATATACTTACCTACTTATCTAATTTTTAACTACTTGCAATTCTTCTATATTCCGACCATATCCGATCTTAATAAGATCATAATATGGGCCTCCACGGAGTGGAGGTTTGTATTAACAGATTTTGTTTTTATATCAGCCACTTGCTCAACTTATTAGGTCCGCACTCTGACTCATACACAAATTGAAACTTGCCAGATCCAGGATTCGAGCCTGGGCCCCACGACGTTATAGGCTGACGCTTAAGCCGCGCGGCCAATGTGGATGTACCTGGACGTGGATATGCATAAGTTCAAACTATTCTCCGGTCTTTTAATAGGTTTTTAGGTTTTTAATAGGGAGGATGTTGAGCTACCATGCATATTATGTTTAAAATTAGAATACAAAGTAATATTCAAAGTACTTAAGAATCTAAATAATCAGAGAATACAGTTTTAAATTTATATGAATTTGAAGATTTTTTAAATAATTTTAGTAGGTACCTACCTAATACTATGACTTATGTTGTACATATACATAATTTGAAAGAAAACCTTGAATAAAATATGACGCCGAACAGGACTCGAAACTGTAGAGCTACTTGCGTCCTACTTAAATAAGATAAGATTAATTAATAGTCATCTAACAAAAGCACTTTACAACTTTCGCTAATGTTGGCGACTGGCTTTTGTGGTTGAATCAAGGTACCAATAATATATACTTACTATTTACCTTGGTTACATCGACAGAAATGTCGCCTATTTCACTGTTGCATTCTAACGGTACTGTATTCTGAGCTTTTTTTATTAAGGAAACAAACAGTTACATATTGATTACAAAAATTTAAAATATAATAATGAAAAGTTATTGCAACCAGCAAAGTTTCCATGTATACATTATAGTTAAGCCTAACAAGATAGAGAGTAAGAATAACATAAATATAAAGAAATTACATAAGAAAATTATATGAGAAAAATGAGGAAGAATAATGAATAATTAAATTATATAAGTACAAAAAAAGTAACATAAATATATATATATAAATATATATATATATACCTATATATCTATTTATACAAAATTTTGGAGATAGCGCGTTTAAATGAAATGAGGAATTATTAAAAGGATCAACGGTGGAGAAATACATATTATAATTTAAACAAGAGCGCCGAATAAAAGAGTTTTGTGCATAATTAGAACTGCTACGACTGATATGGTACAAAGTTTGGTTTCGCGTAAATCTTGATGGACAATAGAAACCCACCCTTTCGAGTAGGTTTGGCGAGTCAACAAAACCATTGATAATTTTAAAAACAAAATATTGATCAGATATAGAACGTCGACTTTCCAAAGATGGTACCATAAAAGTTGCAGTGGTCGAAATAGAATTAAATAAATCATAACAGGAAGCTTTAAAATTGACTTGCTTACGAAATCGCTTTTGTACCGCTTTAAGACGTTTGCGACGGATACAGGGTGTGGCGTGGGTTAGGCGTAACGAGGAGATAAGATAATGAACAAAGCAGCTTCTCATCATGAGAGTGAAGAAGCGACGTTGGACTTGGCTCGGTCACGTGCTGCGGATGCGAGATGAGAATCTCAACCTGGCCTGCATATTCTTCAATCCAACCGGATTCTAGCTGGAAGGCCGTTATATACTATCTTTATAGTGTAATACAGCAGAGATATGGGTTGCTGGTATGACCTGGAATGACACAAAAAGACTGACGATTGACAGTGATTCTTGGAGGCGCCGTATGGTGTCCATATACTCCAGCTAAGGGAGAAATGCCCAAAGAAGAATAATCTCTCCAAATTATAGTCTTAGCTCACGTTTGCTAATAATTAAAACTATAGTTTGTCACTGATATAATTTGACAATATGTAAACGATACGACAATAAGATATTTATATAACTATTTCGAAATAATTAATAACGGAGTTGTGGATCAAGCAAATATACAAAGTTACCCGAAGTCGTAGTAGTGTTATATCTACTCTTTTAGAATTGTAATAAAAATAAACGTGATAGTATCACACGCTGCGGTGTCCGACAGGATTGAAAAATGGCGGGAGATTCAAAAAATGTTTGCAACCGTGTTGTACCACTTCCGGTTTCCCCAATCGCAAATCCAATTACTCCGATATCGGACAGGTATATTTATGATGTTCGGTCGAAATGTGATTTAAGGTCCACTTTGGGTCGATAAATGCAACGCAGACCACCGTTTTAATTTACGACTGTAGAAACTAGATTACTTCTACTTGTATATATAATATATTTTAATGTAGTGTAGTGATTTCTAACGTCATATGATATAGAACATGTAATAACAATGAACAACATTTAATCAGCGAAACAGAATGTTTAAAATAGCTGAGGTTACAGATTTATTCGATCAGAACCAAATGCCACATATTTAACACTTAAATTCTATTGGTTCTGTTTTTCTATATGTATAGTTATATTATGATCTTACAAAGACAGAGTGACCATAATATGTTGACCTTTGAGAACAGAAATCTGTTCAGAAACGAAGAGACAACATATCGGGCCATACTGTCTTTCTTCATAGGTATCTAAAGTTAAGATGAGACGCCTGACCTGGCATAATCATACTTCAAGAAAATCTAAACTTAGCATGCTGTTATATAAGCCAACACGATAAATGAATAAAAATTCGGTTTTCATAAAAATGCCATACATTATATTTTAATCTTTTTTTTGTTATTCACAATGCACTGAGACCATTTTGTTTTATTAAAAGGTTACACAGTAATATAGCCAAATAAATTTTAGGTATATTCTCCTCGATTCAATAGTCTTAACATAGGCATCGTGCCAATACCCACAATATTCAGGTCACGGCGCGAAACTGTGAATTTCAATCGTAGTGCTTAGGGATTGCAATACCGGTATTCCAGTATTTATCAATACCGAAATACCGGTTTTAAAATTCCAAAATACCGCAATTTTCGGTATTAAGAAAGCACACTAATTTACGTTTTTGAAATGAATTATAAGTTATTTGTTGCTAAAATGCAAATGCAACAGATGTGAAATAATGAAAAAACAAAATCTATCAAATATAATATTAATTATATAATTGTCGCGATGAATTATCTTAAATTATAATTTTGAAATAGGTAGTAAGCACATGACAAATGTTCAATTATTCTATTTTTATTGGTGACGGTGACTGTACAAGCGTTGAATTTCAGAAGCTTTTCTTGCAGCCGCATTTATTTGCACTTGAGGAACTAGCCTTTTTGAGGGATTTTATTAAAATCATTAATATATTCAAATTATTTGTAAAAATCACCAGTTCTACAATATTATGAACAATAGATATTTTTAAATGTCAGCATAATTAATAACTGTAGGTATATCAGTTTTTGCTATAAAATAATGTTTTAATTTTTTTAAAAGATATAAGTAGTACTTCTGTTTTTTTAATGTTTTAACGAATTCTATTTTCTATTGAATTCTATTGAATACCGGTATTCAATAAGAAATATTTAAAAACTGGTATTGACCTTTACATTCGGTATTGCAATCCCTAGTAGTGCTAGTTATCAGTGGCGCACCCAGGATTTAATATTGGGGGGGCCCAAGGAGGAGAATGTAAATTAGTCCCATAACTCTTTTTCTTCTTCACATCTTAATTTCTCGTTTATCGGTCTTTTGTCTATTGCACTCGGTGTACCTATACCATGGTCCCCACATCCTGAAACGGGCCCTCAGGCTAGGATTTTTTTACTATTAAAGCTAATTTATGATGTGTGTTTATCTCACTTATCTGGTCAACCCGACACGCCGGTCCCCCCACAGCTCGGGCACCCAGGCTAGAGCCCTGTCAGCCCTCCCCAGCCATGACCTACACCGCTCCGGAATTCGGGTGGACACCGAGAATTTTTTGCCCGTTCCCTTAGGTATTGGGTTTCTAAAAAAAACTGACATTAGTGTTCCGAAATTTTTGTGTTAGAAATTAAAATCTAAGAATTTTTTCTAAAAAGGGTGCTAGAGAATTATTGCAAATCATTTTTTTGCCGTGTTTTTATTTGTCTACGCCCAAAGGTATAGTTTATTGGCTTTCAATGTCAATGTTTAAAATTATTCTGATAATTTTCAAATTTGGGGGGTGCCAGGGCCCCTTGCCCCCTCTCCCCCCCCCTGGGTGCGCCACTGGTGTACACCACTCCGGAATTCGGGTGGACACCGAGAATTTTTTGACATTTCCATCAGAGATTGAGTTTCTAAAGAAACCCGACACTAGTGTTTCGAAATTTTTGTGTTAGAAATTAAAATCTAAAGAGGGTGCTGGAGAATTTCAAATCACTTTTTGCCGTGTTATTATTTGTCTAATCTATTGGCTTTCAATTTCAATGTTTTTGGGGGGGGCAAGGCCCCTTGCCCCTCCCCCCCTGGGTGCGCCACTGCTAGTTATCGCTTATAATTTGGATGCAATATGGTAAACTGTTTGTAAAAAATGATGAATATTTTATAATAATACTAGCTGACCTGGCAAACGTTGTTCTGCCATATAAATTATTTTAGTGAATATTTTGGTTGTTAAATAAAAAATAACGAATGTATCGTAAGTGTGTGGGGTTGGGATCTATGACAGAAAGAGGAATAGAGCGCTGTAGACGATGACCGCCGATAAAAACAAAAAAACATCAACCATTCATTTTCTCAATTCAAAATGAGTAATGATGTTCATAATGAATGAATTACCTGTGACAGGATCTCGTTGTTTAATATTTATGCAATATCCGTCTTGTCCCTTCCAGAAAATTAGCGGATATTGGAGAGCGTCGTATGAACGGTGTGTGTCAGCGATGAACTCCAGATTATTATTTCTTCTTCGAATCACGATTTCTCGCGTCGATGTGCGGTCGCCAACCATGATTCCAGCAATGTCGTCAACAACAGGCGCATTGAATCGACGCACGTGCTCTCCAGCTGGTGTTTTACCAGGATTGATGATAATAGCATGATTGTCACTTTGAAATTCGTGCATGTGTGCTTTGAAGAATTTCAATAATTCATTGTGCTCATTCAACAGGGCGTCCAGTTCACCGACGATGCGCCTGGCATTAGGCGAATTGAGGCTATTGTAGCCGCAACGTGCATACACATGATTGATGTCCTCACCGCCCATGAAGTAGATTTGTAAAAATTTATGTAGTTCGTTTGGCATTGGCAGTAATGAGCTTACTTTGTTGTATACTTGGCCTTTGATTTTGAACGTAGAATGGAATTGCTGACCATTTGCCGCAGTATTGTGAACTATTTCTGTTGCTCCGAACGAAGTCATTTGGAAGCATGAATTGAATGTGCGAATAGACTTCAGGAACAGGTTTGAATCTGGAACCGTGCCGATGAGCAAGCCATTCAATGGTTCTGGTGGTATCTCAATTTCTGGTAGTTGCACTTTTCTGATGCGCAACACATCCCGTTTGAATTTGAGCTCATGACAATGGGGACATTCTTTGTCCATAGCACCAGTCAGCACTTTCGGATGAGCGGAATATTCAATATATGGCTCGTACTCGAATGCGAAACGAAGGAACGAAGCGGATGTAAATGTTCGATGTACTTGTTGGCGTTGTCGGTCATTTGCTCTGCGTGTGTTAACTACGAACCGGCGCGCTTGGCTCCGTTCCAATTGTCGTTGTTGGTTTCGTTCAGCTCGTGCCTCTTGTGATTGAGATGCACGCAATTGCGACATGCTTACACGCACGTTTTTGTTATCTTGTTGGATTTGTTCGTCTGTTCTTTCTGCTCTACTATTTTGCATGTTTGTTGCTTTATTCGTTCGATGGCCCAAATGGCCTCCCTTGCGTCTTGCTGGCATTGTGCACTGTAATACACGCACATAAAAATAGATAAATTAAAATAAATCGTACAAAATTTTGCACGTACTGCGTTGTGATATGCCGAATGAAATGTCAAAATGACGCGACGCTTCTCTTGAATTCTTCTCGGACTTAGCGCCTTCTGTCATTCAACAACATAAATAATTTCGTTCTGTTTGAAATACGAACGACGGTTAAATTTGTTCATACAAAAATAATAAAATCGCGATTAAAAAATGGGAGGGTGGGGGTGGGACGGTGAAAATTTTGGGTTATAGGTATTTTTTGATGCCAAATAATAAAAAAAATACAAAAAAAAAATTGTCAAAAACATAAAAGAAAAATTTTCTGGATAGAGATACCCTAATCACATAGCGGTATGAAATATACTTGTTGACCTATTCTCATACCTAACAAATATACATAAAAAAATCATAAAAATCGGTCGAGCCATTTCGGAGGAGTTCGACCACAAACATCGTGACACGAGATTTTTATATATATTGAGATATACGAAATATGCAATTAAAAATCTTAATTCACTGCGAATGCGTTACAAAATTGCATTCAAACTTTAACAACAAATACAGTACTTTCTCAGTAATCCGCTACCCCAAAAACCAGACAAGTGTCCAATTAGTGAAGGCGGCCGATTATAGTGCATACATACAAAATATCGTAAAAATTACAGGTTTGAGGAATTTGTATTAGCAAATAACGGTTTAATTTATAATTAAAATCAAGTATTTACTAAATTATACATATTTACAATCTTAGTTTATTAACTAAATATTAAACAGTAAATCACTCGACACAACCATTAATTTGTTCAGTGAGGCATATATTCTTGAATGGCTTAGGATTCCTGGCTTTCCCTATGACGAAAAACTTCATTTTGTGTGTCCCGGTTAGAGTTGGGTATTTCCCGAAAAAATCTCAATCTCGAGATTCGCGATTTCCCTAAATGATGAAATTTTGAATTCTCGAGATTCGGGATTTCCAGAAAAGAATTCTCGAGAATTCTCGAGAAATCGGGAAATTTCAAAAAAACCGGTGAAAATCCTAAAATCTGTGTAAAAATAGACAAATTCCAAAAAAATATGATTTTTTTATTCATGTAAGAAGACAAACAAAATAGAAGTAGGAAAATAAAAATTATTCAAAACATTACTTAAATAAACATTAAAAAATAGGATTTCAAAAAACACAGACTGTCAATCGCTGCGTCTGACAATCGCGGACGCTTTTGAGACACTAAATTCCCCGATGTTGCAAAAATTGCGCTCATTTTGAGTTGACGTTGGCTTATTTTTGTTAAATGCCCCGATCA
This sequence comes from Rhyacophila brunnea, assembly GCF_057557595.1. Lineage (NCBI taxonomy): Eukaryota > Metazoa > Arthropoda > Insecta > Trichoptera > Rhyacophilidae > Rhyacophila > Rhyacophila brunnea. Next base: position 3,462,248 of record NW_028233361.1, read on the forward strand.
GTCCTTGAAATTTGTGTTTTCTGTCCACCTTTTGTCCACCAGATGTCACGGAGACTTGAAGCTTTCGAGATGTGGCTGTATAGACGCATCCTCAAAATTCCTTGGACTGGCCGGGTGACAAATGTTGAAGTTCTCAATCAAAGGGGAAGGACCGAGAAGTTCTACGTAGTATCAAAACCAGGAAACTACAATACCTCGGCCACATTATGAGAGGACAAAAATACAGCATTCCACAACTTGTCATTCAAGGAAAGATCAATGGGAAGCGTAGCAGAGGACGGCGCCGCATTTCGTGGCTTAAGAACCTCCGTGATTGGTACGAGTGCAGCTCCACCGAACTGTTCCGGGTTGCAGACGACAAAGATAAGATCGCATTGATGGTGGCCGACCTCCGCTAGGGGATGGCACAATAAGAAGAAGAAGTCCACCTTTTCCACATAGAAAATCATTTTATCAATTAATATTTGATAATAAAGAAATCCCGAATCCCGAGAAAAGTTTCTCGAGATCCCAAAATGTTAAATTTTTAATTCTCGAGATTCGGGATGGAAAATCTCAAAAATTTCTCGATAATTCCCGTCGGGTAATTCCTGAAACCCAACTCTAGTCCCGGTTACATTGGAGCACGGCATAATTGTGATGCGGTCCTTGGGCACTTTTCTCCCTGGTACATTACTTTCTTCGCGATTGACCTACGCTTTACGAAGGAGAAGTTTCCAAAATAAACCCGTCTCATCTGCGTTGTATACTTGTACGCGGCGGACTACTGAATTTGACAATCGAATACCGGCGAATTATAGAGCTTTATTTTGTGCTTTCAACTAGTAAAAACAACGGTGGATTATAGTGGTTGTCGGATAATCGAGAGGCGGATTATTAAGAGTGTACTGTAGCACTACCACGAAAATCGCAATTTAGTACCACGTCTTGACGATACACGGTCTTTTATCTAGCAAAAATCATGTCGCTTTTCATCAGATAGAAAAAAATAATTCATTCTGTCGTTCGGCATTCGTTATAATGTGTTTCTATTTATTTTGTCTGACGTTTGCACTGTCATGTAAAAACTTATTTTTTTTCTATGAAAACGAAATTTGAAAAGAAGCTGTGATTTCTTGTAGTATTCTTTGGGTTTCCTCTTCGATACTTTCGAAAGAACTGTAACAGTAGACTTCTTTCTCTTTTTATTTACAACGTCACGAGGGAGACTGATGAACCTGCTCAAAGGTCACTGACCGAATCCAACCGGACGTGGTTGGAAAAGGATGAACACGGTCAATTAATCTCCCGTCACTCCGCACATAAAATTAAAAAAAAAAAACATGACATCACTGCGTTATGGTTTTTCGTGATAGAAACTGCCAAATACATGTTTGATGCTAATATTAATATTGAGGTCATATTATCGCATAGTGAATAGGTAGTGAATAAGCATAGAGGAATACTAAGGTGGACTATTTACTTCCAAAATAACGATCGCTTTCCCCATCACCGTCAGCACGTAATAAATTCCAGCTAATGAAACATAACACCGTTAGCCTTTCGCGCGCAATCCGGCGAACTGCACCGAAAAAATCTCCCGCCAAAAGTAAATGACACTAATGCGGTCCTGGTGAATCGGCAGACAATGACAAACGATGCGATTGGTCAGCGCAACGCGTCCGTGACGTCATCATGTCGGATACAGGTTGATTCCTTCATTCTTACATTACTTGAGGATAATCATATAAATACAGCCACTATCAGTAGGTATAAATTGTCAAATCTGAGTAACACATACGTACCCTCTTATTCATCTTCCATCTGCCATGCATCCATATCAGCAGGGAGCTAGGTATATTAAATAGTTAACATGGTATTCGGTTATTTTTTTTTATCCAAAATAACACGGATATCACTTGGGGAAATTCCGCTTACAAAGCGGTTATAACTACTACGACTAGCGTCTTTAAAACCAAGATACTGGGTCGAAATAAAGGATATTTCGCACGATTGGTAGAGGAGGCCTTCGAAATCCATAGAAACCTGAAAATATTAATGGGGATGATAGGTTACGGTTAAAAACGTCATGACTTCCGGCACTGTCAGCAAAATCCAATATTCGATCCGGTATCTCTGGTCGTAACGATTGACACATTACTCTGAGCAACGTTTGTAGGAGCAATACGATACGATTCATTTTGGCATTCTTATAGCGATGTTTGCATTCATATACCTATACATATATACTACACTTCATTATAAAACATAATCATCTCTTGATAATGGCCTCTGCAACGAGCCCGAAACGACGAAGAAAGAAGGATGAAGTATATACAGTGGAAACCCAAAAATCTATTACGATAAAAAACAGCCGTGAAAGTCTCAAACATTTATTTTAAATTCATTAAGCCTTGCATATAGAAACCACAATCGATAACAAATAATCTTCTATCTATAAAATATCTGAAGTGATGTATGGATCAATTACATAATTTTAGATATTTTTTGACTATTATCCACTATGGCTTGGATTAAGCAGGGTTTAATTGAATTTTTAAACCTAATAGACACTACCCACACATTGTACCTAGTCTTAGTTCAAGCCGGTTTTAGGGCATCCTTGTGGGTGTTAAGCACCCCTTGTGTACCGCTGTATGATGGCATTTGTCCAGCGGTTGTCTACTCGTCGAGCGACATGTCCAGTCCAATGCCATTTCATATTATGCTTAGCGACCTCTATCGCATCGCGTACTCTTGTTTGCTTTCTTATCCATTGGTTTATTTTGTGATCTTTACGCGTTATGCCTAACATGTACCTTTCCATGCCACGTATCACTACTCGTATTTTTTGGATTTCTCTTACATTAAAGTTGCAATAAATTACACAACAATTATTTAATTGTAGCCATTTAAATGTCTTATTTTTCTATTTGCAACGAAAACCATGAATTTAACATTATTTTACAACTGTTCTAAAAACGTCTTTATTATTTATGAATAATATTATTTTTTATTTAAGGTTCTATTTACCAGATGGGTACTCCCCTTGCAGCAGAGATACTTATCTCAAGCGGGGGTCTTTTGTATTCCGAGTAAGCATTTAGCTAAATGTGCGTGAACGTATTTTTTCACTTTTTGTTTTGTTAATGATTACGACATCTTACTTCTTGTATTTGTAATACGTTGCGTGCTAATTGTTTTATTTCAACAAAGCGTTATTTTCTTCAAACTTTTGATGAAACACTGCTTTTATAATTAAGTGGGGTACATACAGCGTGTTTTGCGATTGTTTTAAAGAACGCGGAAACCACAATCCTCACATCTTTGGTGGCATTATGTTCCAATAATAAAATTTAATTGTGTTGCTCCGTTTGTTCGGTTTTAACTTAAAAAAAAACTACACAATGGGTTTAAGGGAAGAAGGGAACACAAAATTAGAAAAAAAAACAAAAACTATATTATTTATGCATCTATTGTCAATGTCTTAAGGGTGCGAAGACTCAGGTGGGCTGGCCAAGATGGTAGATACGATAGATCTAGAGCTATCCGTAAGTTTATGAAGAAACCCATGTAAGGATTCGGCCCACAGAACAGATTAATAAATATAATTTTGATAGGCTATATTCAATACACTACATTTTGACGCAGGATTTTGAATGTGTGAGTGTCATAAGAAAATGAACCACGCATTATGGACGTGCAGTAGTGTGTGTAATACACCAATATTAAATGAGCGTCAATGCATAGACCGCGAGCAGTTGTCAGTATTCGACGTATGACATATTCTTGACACGTCTTTAAATTTATTACATATTCTTCCGTATTCGAGATCGGTTGCCTGCTACTCCTTACTCGTTATGTATTGGCAGTTCCTATTATTTACGAGTTCCCTGACTCGGTCTCTGTGTCGCCCCCGAAGGAGATTGGCAGCTAACGTCAACACAGAGAGGCTGTGTGTGACATACTGGAGAGAGAGAGAGAGCTTGAGATAAAGATTCCTGGAGGGTGGTTGTGTAGTCAGCCGAGGATCTGAATAGTCTGTAGCGCCAGCGTAAATAACTAATATTTTATTCACGGGTTCACTTCGTGCAACTTTTTTTCTTTTCTGATAGTAAATGCTTCTCAGCTTTTTAAAAAATATGAAGTAATAAAGAAATTTTCAACATTTTTAAATCTTGTGTATAATATGTATTGAATAAAAATCGTTGAAATAGTCAAAACGTTGATTTGACGGCAAATATTTCGAAATCATAGATAAAACAAGATAAAAACATTCAGTTGTTAATTTATAGATTGTTAAAAAAAACGATTTAATAAATTGTTTCATTTGCAGTGATTAAAAATATCGAAAGGTGAAACCCGGCTCGGAAAAGAATGACTCAAGTGTAGATAAAAGTACAAAACTTAAATCAATTAGAACTGAAATTCAAATTCTAGTAAGTACCAATTAGTCGAAAGTATTATTTAAAAAAATATTTGAGATGAACCAAATATTTTTTGAAAAATGAATAAGTGTTATAAACCACACCGTTGAAATGCACAGCAACACAATATGTGTAACCAATCATTCAGTGAGCACTTACAAATTTCCCGCCTCGCTAGGCTTTTCCAAATCGCCATGAAAATTAAACGGAAATGTACCTATGTACACGTTGCTCTTTGTACGGTATTCAATCGACGCATTGAAACGTTTTAAAGCTGCTTTGCGAGTAATAGATAGCAGGAATTTCACAGTATTTTTAAGAACACTTTACACGTTTTCACCGGTGGCTATGTAGCTGGCGGCTTGTCGATATATTCCCCACCAATTTAACTAATGGTGGCCTTTGTAGGAATGCTGCGAGCGTGGTCTGTGTGTATTTTTCATTTTGCACAACATTCATTTGCGTGTCAGAATCGCTCCGGAATATTAGTTCATAGTTGAATAAACACATCGTGCACCGCAAAATGCTCGTTGTCGGTAAGTCATACATATGCTTTTCTGGCTTATAAAGTGGTTATCAAACTAAAGCCAAAATAATATAATATTTTGGATTACCAATTTTAACGCTTGACCTTATGTTAAAGCACGGGTTTCCAAACCGTGACTCTTTTAAAAACCAAATAAGCTGCGATCCTCAGCCAGATTTGGATAATAAGTATTTTTTAAGATCGAGGCCAAGAAAAATAGAGGAGAATACCTATACCTTCAATGGATCCCATAACACATATTGTGTATTGAGGGCATGGTGTGTAAAACTCCCTCCTCCGCTCCCGTTATGTATATGCAGCCACGTCATACGCGGCCGGCTAACATAACCCTTACGTGTGCCAGATCAAAGAATTTAAGCCCTCATTTTGTCCCGAGCAGAGCCGCATGGGACTGGTGATGCAACCTTGCACCGAAGTGCGAATGCATGATGTTAATTTATAGGGAAACTATCAGAGTGACTTTAATTTGAAGAGTCGCAAGGGGAGTCGAGAGTGTCCCGCCCCCCGTACGCTCTGGCGAATTTAGTAAAGGCCGCAAAATTGGCCTCAGTTGCCACCATGTCCGCGTGTCCTATTGGGCCCGAATGGGGTCGGACCCGGGCAAACAACTCCGATCGTTCGGGGCCCATAAGTGGACAGTCCCACAGGACGTGCTCTGCGTTCTGCTGGTCGTGTCCACATGAGCAACCCGACCCATGTCCTGCCAAACCAAACCCCTGCAGTTTGGCCGCAAAGTTTCCATGGCCTGTCATGAATTGACTAGTCCAGTGGGTCGGCACCAGTCTTCTCGTCATGTGTCTCACCGAGACATCTGGAAAGTATAGAAAAGTCTGGCGGCCCTTAGAGGAGGCCACCCATTTCGCCTGCCATGCCGCATATCTTTCTGTAGCTCACGCCCTCCACTCTCGATGGCGGTGTCAGAGAGACACCGACGAGAGTTGTATTGATCCTCCTTATAAGGAGAGTGATCGATCCTCTAATTTGAACGTGCAAGTCGAGGGGAAAGACCCCCGCAAGGACCGCCAGGGCATCCGAAGATGTGGTCCTATAGGCCTTAGTAAGGCCAATCAGAGCAGCCCTCTGTCCGCTAAGCAGAGCCCTCTTCACAATTGTCAGCGAGGCTTTGGTGTGCCACACGCTGGAGGCGTAGCCAGCAATGTCCATGAATATAGCTTCGTAGGCGATTCTCAGGGCCCGAGGCTTTAGGCCCCAATTGTTGCCCGCCAGGCGAGCAACCTTCTGATAGGCTGAGTTGGCCTTAGCCACAATTACTTTAGCATGCTTCAAAAATGTCTGCTTCTCGTCCAGAACACCCCCAAGTGTATTGAGGGCAATGAAAGGGCGGATGATCTGGTAAAGAAATCTGGCCAACAGGGATGCCATATCAGTGGATACCAAAAAACCTGGACTGGAATGAAGCCGTGAAGAAAATGTGCCAAAGCATATGGATAGATTTTAACCATAGGTTATCCCTAGAAAAAGATAAATGGAGTAAGTCCATTATACCATCCCCACGGTTGCTGCCCTGGTTTGTAGAGTCTCCTTTGAAGAGAAATGAGCTTAAGATGATACTGAGGCTAAGAACAGGTCACACAATGGGTAAAAGATTTGATGTTCTCATAGGAAGAAGTGATTCGCATCTCTGCGCTGAATGTGATGAATTAGGACATTGCACATATAGCAGTACAATGCCCTAAATATGAACGACAAAGAGTACAGCTGCGTATTGCGGATACTTTGAGAATGTCGCGAATTGAAAGGTGCGCTGGTGGTGGTTGAGACGGAAGAACTTGGCAAAATTGTAAAGTTCTTTAACAGAATTGGAGTGAGGACCTTATCGGCGGATCCCCTTCTAGAAGAGAAGAGGCGATAATAATATGACAGCGAGTCGCAGTCAAAGCTTCGGTAAAAGCATAAAAAAAGTATTTTTTAACAAAGCGAAAAAATAAGTGTGTAAATGAAACGTACAGTCGTTAGAAAAAATCTGTGGTGTTTCCGAATTATATAATGTTTAATAAAGAAAGTTACATTCTTAAATCTTGTAAATTATTCGCTAAATAAAAAATAGTTTATTAAAAAGCATACTTCTTAATACTGCTGTAGCGTACATCTGAACTTAATGTCAATGACTTAGTCAACAGGCTTCCAGGCGCAACACACGTGCATTACAACACACTCCTACATTGTAATGTTAGCTAAATATGTTTTATTATTAATTTAAATCGTACCTCATTATCTTTTCGCATGGGGTGTGAAAGGTCCTGGGTTCAAAGTTCGGTTAAGCCCAAGTTGTATTTATTACTATTAGTTTGACATACTTTTTATTATCAATGTTGTAATGTAATTCATATTTTTATTTCAGATAAAATATGTAATCGTCATCTTGAAATTAAAATCTGAAAGTAGGTAAATGATATTAATAGCAAAGGATGACCGGAATAGCGTAATTAGCTGCGTGCACAGGTGCCAATCGAAAAATCTCGGATTCGATCCTCTCCGCTGATAATACTTTAAATTTCAGTATTCGAGTCAATCACGATACATTTTCAATATACGTCGCACGTACCTACACACGTAAACAGTTTCACTTTAAAAAAAATATTAAATTAAATTAAAAATGTCATGTCGCTATTTACTTACCCTCAAATACCTACTTTTAAATTAGCAACCATTAAAGAACGAATTGAAAAGGTGTGAGGATCAGTTGATAGTTGTCATGTGTTTAATATCCATCCATAATACGTGGTCGAGAAAAGTCCAACGTCGCTCTTTCACTTTCAATGTGATGTTACTCGTAGTCATACCACCCACACCCAGTGACGTATTGTTGTGATAGGCAAGCCATGCGTTGCTTATGGGTGGCATATTATAAAGAGCGGTGAATGAAGGAACGAATACAAAATATATTACAACTTTTGAGAACAGTGGTCGTTGGAAAATGCGATCGCTTCATTAAAAAGTATCGAAATCTAAGTTTAAAAAATAATTACAAGATAAAAAGAACTTTTTATATACAACGTTTTTAAATTTTCTGTTGAATTATTATGCTCAATATGCTCAAACTTGTACTTGATATGAAGTAAATAAAAAACAAACAGATATAGAATACTGAAATGTCATTCTGACATTTCATTTTGATTTCCATAGTAACGCACGTATATGTTAAAAATTTAGTCGCTAGGACCACCGCCTTAGCAACCAATAAGTCTTTTAATTTTTACGGATTTTTCTGAAATAGCTTTTCATACAAAACAGAATTAACTGAAAATGAATTCAATTCTGCTTAAAGATGGCTAAAAGTATTAAAAGAATGTATTGGCATCGTGTTCTGATATACTTATTCTAAAAGTTTCAAATGTCTAGCTAGTCGGGAAGTTAGTTAAAAATCGATTGAAAGATTTGTACTGGACAAACAACCACCGGACAAACAAGAATACGAGCTAATAAAACGTTGTAACGTTGTAATAATCAAACCATAGAAAATCCTGATATGATAACTGTTGTCGTATTGTAATAGATATTGTAATGATGGTTTATTGGACAGACAACATTTTCACCGAGGTTGCTTCCAAACCTGTCAGCGTCAGACAAATAATAAAATAGCTAAGTAAGTAGGTACTTAACGAATTTTTAAACAATTTGAAATGAAAATGAAGATGACGGCATTCTAAATTTGCTGATGGGTGGCACTTTATCCATGGACGTCACTAAATATAAGCCTACGTAACGTGCCATAACTCACTACTATAAAGCAGTTACGTCAAAATACAAGAGTTGAACAAGCGGCTATTTGGGTTTAAACGAGTACAGCTATGAGTCCCAGACATTCCACATCGAGTTAAATTTTGCTACAACCATTCCGTATTTAAATCTGGTAAATAATTTGAATTGACATAAGTGCTAATGCGTAAAAAATGATTTTATTTAGGTTGATATACATAAACAAGACGAATTTTTATGCAGCATATTATCGATTGTCTCTTGAATGCCCCAATTGAGTTGTCGATTATGATAAGATCATCGGCGTACTCCAGGTCGCACAGGTTGGTCGGTTAGGTCGGTTAGGTCGGTTAGGTAGTATTGATTTTCATAGTATGATGTAAAAGATGATGATATGAAATAAATATACTGAACACAAATTCTGAATACTAAAAACCTATAATCGATAAACCGCCGATACCCTATGTAGTACAATGCAGATGTATCTGCATTGTTTAAAATTTGCAGTTAAACATGCGTTTCCAATCGTGTTTACAAATTAATGTTATTCGTACATTTCAACTAATCAGCAAACAGTTAATGTGCCGTTATTAAATTATTGGTTTACCTTATCATTTCCACTACGTCTAATTTAGGTTAAAATGCGGAAAAATAAAATAAATATAGAATGACTGCGTTTCAAATCAAAATACTGTAAGAGATTTAATCAGAACAGTACAAATATTTACTGCGGTAAATAAATTATGTTTGATTTATTGATACTGTAAAGACGTGATTTAGAAAACTGAGAGTTTTTCTTTAAATCGTTTGATGCTTGAAATTTCTAAAGCAATTTGTAAACTTTGTGGTTGGGCCAAATATGGTGGCCGTCATTCCTTATTCCCCCACCTACCTCACACAGTTATTTATTATTGTTACAAGACCAGGCAGTCGGCAATTACGGGTCATGAGACGACCGTGATTGTGAATAACAGGCAGTTACTCCAAGACAGCCGAGCGCGTAGGCTTGTTAAAGCTGTCGCGCTATATCTGATATGATACAAACGAGGCCGCATAAATTACGGAGTGATTCGTACAAAATGCATCTGTTTGATCTTTGTTTGAGTGAACGTCGCGTCTATCATCCATCCTGAACTTATAACCATCATTCCTCAACTTCATCATCAAAAGTGTACCGTCCGTTTACCAGTGCGTGAGTGCGTGAACACCAAACCGGCCCCACCACGTGTTAGCCCTCTCAACATAAAGGTCAGGGTCTGGCATAATGTGTAAAACCCCCCCATAGATCCGTAATCCACCAACCAGCATTACGTTAAAATTACAGTCCACTGCTAAAAGCGCCACACTTAGCCTAAATTTAGTTATAGTTTTTTGATTGCAGGTAATGGAAAATTTGTTAGCATGAATGTGTTATCAGTGTTATCATATGTACTATGCCTCCCAAAACACATAATAGTGATGAAGGCGTGAGCCAGGAAGGTTTAGAGTTTAGATGAATCTCTCTTACGGGTACGTCGAAATAAAAAGAAGATTTGGTTTTATATTGTATAAAATACCTATATAAATAAAATACTAGTGAGACCAGTTGTCATGTTTCGATCGGAAACATGCTGCATGGCTAAAATTATATTGGGCTCATTTGAGGTATTTTTGGATCCACCAATGACATAATCGGAACATTGACAGAAATTTAATAAAAAGATATTCTTCTAAAAACCCCACACATCATGCAGTCTATCATAGTCGGCCGCCTCAGATAATTGAGTCATGTCTAATCGGTGGCAAAGGGTGGAGGTAAGCTGTTAAAATCTGACACACAGATAGTGCACACTAAACTTTGTCAGTCGTACGTATTTGTTTTCATATAACTAAGACTACAAATTGCAGATGGTGTTGGTAAGTTTTTTTTATTACGTCAAGTGAATCAATAAACGATATCGCATTTTCATTCTATAATAAACCGTGTTCTCAAAATGTTTGCTTACCCTTCTTGGCAATAGGGTATCGCCACTCCGCCCTCACTCTCATCCTCTTTGGGAGTGCCGGGGCTGAGATGTATCAATTATTGTTATATTTTTATCAATATTTTTGTCATATTGACACCCACGGCGGCCGCGCGGCTTAAACGTTAGACTATCACGCCGTGGGTCTCAGGTTTGAACCCTGGGTCTGGCAAGTACACATATTGTTTTTCAATTTGTGTGTGAGTCAGGGTGTGGACCTAATAGGTTGAGCAAGTGGCTGACATCCATTTCTCGTAAAAAACAAAATATGATAATACAAACCTCTACCCTGTAGAAGCACATATGATCCTATTAGGATCGGACATGGTCAAAAAAAAAATATCTCATATTTATGCAATATTCTTCGCCAAATAAACAAATGGCTAACGATTAGGTACAGTGTTAGAATTTTTTTTCCTTGACTGAGAATGTTGAGGTTTTTAGTTAAACTACCTCACTCCAGAAATTATCAGCTTCATTTAATGATCTGGATGATACATATTTTTAACGCTGAAATGTTTACGTGAAGCGTCATTAATTAATTTAGTGTATGTACTATTTTTTACAGCCGATTGATTTAAATTTTACAAATAAACACTACATTTAAATTGAGTCGATAACGATATTAAAAATCATTTAAAGCTACAAATAATTAATAGCATGATTATGAAAATTTTACGTTAACGTTGCATAATAGTAAAAATTTCTGATTCAAACAATTAATATGGTTTTAAAGGAGATCGGATTGTGATTCTGTAAAATCCAAATATGTATATATGACATAATTTTGGATAATTATTATTGTGTATTGACTGTAAACAATTAATAAGTAAATAATTAAATTACTCAGTATTACAAGAAATGAAAATATAATTAATATTGAATTGTACAGGTTTTTAAAAAGTTTGTCGATAGCTATTTCGGTTGTAATACCATTATCAAGACTAGTTAGACTAAACATTAACAAACTTTTTATAAACCTGTAGAATTTAATATTAATTATATTTTCATTTCTTGTAAAATGGAATTATACCAAGTAACTCTAACTCAATTAATACTTAATATTAAATATTTTTCAAACAATCTCAGAAACATTTCAGTATATTAATAATTTAAAATTAATGGGGTATGGTTAAATTAAAATAAATCTTATAAAAAAAACAATTTAAAACCCTAAGAAACATACCTACATATTTGATAAAATATTGGACAGAGTGGATCACGAACTCTCATCTTTGATTTTCCGGGTGATATCAGTGTATCATTTATGCAAATTATTTTTTATAGCCACTCAGTTCAAATTTTTTCCTAGGTTAAAGTTATTATTTTATAATTAGGTATTGTTATATTCTTAAATCATGCGTATTATTATTAACTTAATTGATTAAAACGCAATTTTTTGTAGTAATAAGTGCTACTTTTATTAATTATATCTGGACCACTTTCGTAGACCCACAGATATAATTAATATAAGTAGAATAATTATTATAAAAATTGGCGTTTTATTAAATTAAATTAATAATACAATGCATTTCCACCATGAATTGACAGTTAACACAACAAAATAAAATGCGTATTATTCATCTAATGTTCTAATAAAAATGGAGGCTTTCGAGATGTGTCTATATTGGCGTACGATGAGGATATCAGCCACAGAAAAGCTGCATACGTCATGAGCCATGGACAATTAACTGAAAAGAGTGAAGAAGTCTTGAAAAAGCCTTTATTCAGCAGTAGATTTAAGCAGGTGGATTAATGAAATAATATTGTTTCACAAATTTAAACATATTATTAATGAGTAGTTTTTGTGTAAATAGATACCTATTAAATGCAAAAGTATGCGTTTTCTAAGAGAAATTCATACCAGTAATACAATATTTTCACATTCGGATATAATACTACTGAAACAATTACAAAATGTAGGTACATTATAGGGACCTACTGCAAATACCAATATTTTTGGAAGATATACTAATATGGTTTCCGAGTTTAATGTGATACGTTAATATAAATTATAAAGCATGCCGTATAATTAGATCTGTGTAAAAGAACCTAATAGTTAGTACATACTATGAGCTTCCAAAGATAGAGCGCATGACACGTTGTTTATCTGATATGACTATACTTTTCGGATATTTCTGAGAAACACAAATTTAGTCGACGAAATATCGCACACTAAGATCTATAGGGTCATAACATCAAAAAAACCCAAAAATGACATGAATGTAGTTCAATAGAAAAAAAAACTATTTTTTAATGCTAAATGGCATTAACTGCTACTTGGAAGCAGTGGCCTCCTACACAATTGTGTCCATGGTTATTTTATATTTAAACTTTTAATTTAGAGCTATATATAGGCATAATCTTATATGAGGCCCTTTTGCCTAAAAAATATTTCATCTTTGGTACAATATTTATTGTACTAGACCACCGTATTTTTCAGCAGTCTACTGAAATTAATTAAATTGTAGTTAATTATTTAACATTCAAACTCAAATTGTAATTTGCAGTTATGACTCTATAAATCTCAGTGTGCGATATGTTCATATATTGCACCATCGTCAAAAATCTAACTTCGTCAATTTTCATGCTAGAGATCCGAAATTTTCACAGGATATGCAGAAAAAATAAATATTATAAAAATCTTTTGAAAATTAAAACGCTATTTTTAGACTTATATCGGTTTATCTGGGGGCCGTCATCCTCTATAGAAGACAGCATTAACATTTCGGTCAGTAGATGATTTTTACAATATTCGAGAAAAACTCTTTTTGTGAAATATATATGTGTAACTTAGATAAAAGATAATGTTAAATTTTAAGTCATGTAAAAAGTTGTATATCGAAGTTTGCGTGTATCGAAATATTGTATTAAAATATATTATCCCGTTTGAGCTTGGGGATAAATAATAGTGAATTCAGATCTAAGCAAAATAAAGTATCTATCTCTCAAAGCAATATTCCATACGAAAAAATGTGATAAGTCAGCAAAAAAGGGCGCTTTGAGTATGGAACGGGCTAGGGCAAAGTGTATTACATAAAATATATGCTTGGTTATAAAATAGCCAAAGCAGTAAAGATCTCTGTTTGATAAATATAAAATGAAGCCATGCTCTTTTATAAGTCGTATAACAATTTCGATGTACTCGAAAATATACGTCTTATATATTTAATACACAAGGAGTCTTTTTTACTGTCAGCTTTTAACCAAATAATATTTTTCTTTGAAGACTGTTTTTTACGATCCCTAATGCTTTATCAATTTGTATATGTGTTCAGACAAAATTGTTAAGCCAATATGATTTTACAATATTTTAATATATGTATTCGAAACTAACGAACACTCACAAATTCGTCTGCGTGAAATAGACTGATTCGTATTATTATTTGTTCAAATTTGCACTATACTCTGCTTGTAGTTCTTCGCAGACATGCATATTCACTGAAGTATATAAGTTAGTTGCTTCAGCGAGTTCTCTAGCTGCCATATTATCGTTTAATGCCCGTTGGGTACCACTAGGAATTCTAATCCCGGGATTGGTAAACATAATCCCGAAACTTTCGGGATTGATTTTATTCAATTTTTATGGAAAATAAAATACAAAAAACGAACAAAATACAAAAAACAGAAAAAAATACTTTGAATAACATAAAATAACTACATAAGAAATAAACTGAGTTTTAATGAAATTTGATTGTGTTGCCAATTTATTTTATTTTTTCGCATAAATTAATAAAAAACGAGAAAGATTGGAAAAAAACAATGCTTCGCAGTTTTAACAGAGTGATTCCATCATGATCTCATACGTTTTACGACAATTTCATATTTGGCTAACTAATTAGATTTATGAAATATTTCCAAGATTGAACGTAAAAAATATTAACAATAAATGTCTTAAATACTATAAATTATACTAGATTTATTTTTGATCGATTTTATCAACGTTATTTGTATAAGTAAATAAAAAATGCCAATCCCGGGACCAGTCCCGGGATCCCGGGATCGCCAAATTGTAATCCCGGGATCAGGATTTGGGCTCGGGATTGGATTCCCTAGGTACCTACCACTATACAATTATATTTGTCTATAAGTTGTCCACTCACTATTAGCGGCGTCTTCGACATATTATTACAATCTTTTTCAACTTGGAGGTTTCAATCACATCGGATATCTTAGTTCGGCTCTTTAGTCATTGGTTTATTTTATGGTCTTTCTGCGTTATGCGTTACATGCATTTTTTGTATTACGATGCACTAACACTTTAACCGTTTTTCTTACACACGCGTACCTCAGCATTATTACCACACACTGATTGAACGATTCGGTTGAAAGATAATTTTTAAAGATGCTATTTAGGCGCCTAAATGTGCCCCAAGTGAGTTTGGTTCTGCGAGCAATTTCCTTATACATAAAGCTATTAGATATGTCCCGAATATTGAAGATAGTTTGTCCCGAATATCAAATTTAGTTTGGTAGGTATATTGAAAGTACAGAGTAAATTATAAATTAATTTGTCGTGAGGCGTATGACATTATAGCTGGCTAGCTCATTGCACTTTGCATCAGAAACTTCATCCAGAAGGTTTGTAATAATATGAGAAACTTCATCTTAATACATGAAATCTCTAACATACATATTATGTAATAATATATATTGCTAGCGAGAGTTTCGAACAATCTTATTACTACGAGCCCGTTATATTAATATGTAAAGCGAATGTCTACTGGATAAATAATTAGCATGCGTAGTTGCAAGTAGTTGATGAAATGAACATTTTTTTTTAACATATTTCAGTTTTAGATATTAATATTATCTCGTTTCATAAACAGATATATGAAAATATTGCCTATTATAAAAATATATTGTCAAATCAATGTGCACAAACTTATTTTATTATTAGAAACGTAGTGTAATGTATATAAATAGATGGGTGACATATTTTTATTACAGTGCGACTTTCATTTCGAATATTCTACGTTACCACGGTCGGTTTTGGACTGAAGCCCACCCCCTGCATTTACTTTCAACCCACTACATTCCCCGAGCCCATAATTCAGTAGGTATGTATTTGAAATCGTGTGAAGTTTAATTAATACTAAAATTCAAGGGGGGAAATGCTCAGCGTACGTCAAAATGGAGCTTTTATGCTATTTTCAAAGCATGATCCTGAACATTCCTTAAACGTTGTAGATAATCTATTTACGTAATTTTGAAGCCTTATTATCCTTTTTATTTATTTTAAACATTTTATGACTGCATAAAGTATTTTTATTACATAAAATAGTATTCTTTTAAACCTCTCGCTCTAATGTTTTAGAATATAGTTATATTTCAGTACGTCCATGTGTAGTGGTGTTAAGATTTTTTATATTTATTAATTTTTAAAAGCATTTATAACACCATTAGTAAAATTAGCAAAAGAGCACGTGACGTAATATTATCAGCAAGTAAAAGTGACGTGACGTGACAGTGTCATCGCATGCAGCGCTGTGACGTAGAGTATCTACTTAATATAAAAGTTTGTCTATACTCAGGACTGCTGTTTGTATCCTTCGCAGCGGCCTTGCTTGTTTCCGTGTTTAGTGAACGACCTTCATACAGATAAGTGTATTGAATACATTAAACAATAATATCTTTGTATTCCTGTTAGTGACAGGAAATAAATGACGAAGAAAAATATATAAGTTCGATGTATAAACAGAATTTTCTCTCGTTATAATATGATAGTCAATTTTCACAGAGTACACTGGGTAACATTTTAAAGCAAACATACCTCGAAATAGATTCGACTGAATTTAAGCTACGAAGCTTTTCCAAAGAATTTCAGGTGAAATATAAAGCTCGGGGCTTTACTTGGTATTCCGCACGGAATAAAGATTTACTCCCAAGATTGACTCGCTAACTCGCGCAGCTATGTTTCAATACTGCTCCAGCTGAAATATACTGGCCGGTCAGTGCCTTTTAACTCAATAATTTTTCTTAATATCGCACAGCTGGAATTTAAAGAGATGGTGCAAAGTTAAACGTTGAAAATTATTTCACGTTTTATAGATTCTTTTTTTATTTTTTTTCTTCTTACGGAATCTCATGACTGAGAATCGTGACCCAAATGATTTGGCTGAGTGATAGTTTTTCCCGTGGCTTAGGTGTGTGCAGATGTCAAACCCTTGGAATTCTTGATTTGGTCGTCCATCTAGATTCTAGAAGAGGCTCGTACCTATCTTTGGCCTGATCAATTTTATTAGTCCATGTTTTTTCATCATCATTGTGGGGTATATGAGTCTGGCCCAGACAACCCAAGGAATTCTATCTTGTATCTGGAGATTACTAATAATTAAATCATATTTTGTATGTTGTGCTTTGCACGAGACTCCTAGAATGGGCTTCCAGTACCATATTTCAAATACGCATAGTCTTTGGTATTATTTTATCAAATATTCTTGACCCAAGATAAACCTATACCGTAGCGTGTACATTTGTAAAGATGTTGTCATGTTATTTACATGACCACACTTTTTTTATGATGGCAACACAGACGCAAAAAAAGCTACCTGAGGACGCATGCGCACGCCGACTAGTTTGAACAACGGTCGGTAGAACGATTTCCGGCGCCAAAAAGCGGACGGCTTTTTAACTCGAAGGCGAAGCGAGATTCTCTCTCAGTTTTTGACGTTCGTACGAAGAAGGCCGCTCTCAGTTTCTGACGTCGGTACGAGGAACATGGCTCTCAGTTCCGGGTCTCCGGCCGAAGCAGATGGCTTTCAGTTTCTGACGTCTCGAAACGATTATCATGGGACTCGTTTCTGGTGGCCAGCCGAAGGACGTCCCTCTCAGGCCATGGATACCAAAGGAAGCCCTTGGTCCTGAAACCTTTGACGCCACACGATGAAGGGCCACCCCTCGATTCCGCCACGGAAGGAATCGAGGACGAAAAGAGCCGAGATCATTTATTTTTATCGTGGTATTTATTTTAATCCATTTCGTTACGGCTCACCGAAACTAGCATTTCATCTGTAATTTAGATTATCTAAATTGTCTTATGGCAGGCGCTCGTAACGATTAATTAATTATACACCTTTATATTTACACTCTCGCCTGCTATTAATTCTTATACATCAATTATACTTCTGTTAAAATTTAATACCCGCGTTATATTTAATTACCTTTATTATTGTCTCTATGCATTTCATAGAGTGGCGCTCAAACCGAGATAATTCATCATTGTATTACTATGTATTTTATTATTACAGCAATAACCGAATGAGTAACGCACACCGACAGGTAACTGAGGTTTTGGAGGTAATGTCAACCTACCCACGACCCTGCATCCCCAACGTCTCATTGCTCTGCCGCACTCCTATCCCGTCCCATTCCTATCCCATATCCACGCTCCCCGTACCCAAGCGCACCTGCCTTTCCTTCCTCGTAATTCCCTTCCTATCCATCATATAATCCTACCCACCTTCCACTCTTCTTTCTACACGTTACAATGTCTATTTCGAGTTCGAAACCTAGGACTAATAGATTCACATATTAATTTCAATGAATTTGGACCCGCAGCATTGACTTAACAGGTTGAATATTGGCTAACATCCATTTCTCATAAAGTTTCTTTTTGTTGTAAAGGCGGTCAGATTAGATTCAGATAAACGTCCGAACACCAACTGTATATTTCATCAGAATCATTATTGTATTGAGATACATTATAGTGTGGGTACGTGAGACACGCTCTCAATGGCCGAATAAGTAACGTATAATGTCATGGGTCTCGTGTTCGAATCCTAGGTCTGGCGTATGCATGTGGTGTTTTTGAATGTGAATTAAATTTGGACCTATTTGATTATTATTGATTAGATTTAGAGTATGGTCCTCATCATGGCCCCCACAAAGGCTGGGGGTGACAGGGTTCTGGCTTGGAGGCCCGGACTTAGTAGGGGCTTGACGTGGTTGGTCGACCAGATAAAAAAATGGTTTTTGTGGTTATGCGATACAATTTTTGATTATTGTGTGTCATTCAAGTAGATGTTTCCAAAATACAAAAATCGCTAAAATTAAATTTAATACCCATACGTTTACATCTAACACAATTTGGAAAATGCTTGTATAGTGTCATATTTCCTTTAACCGTAGCGATAGGTAGCGGGGGCGTCAGAGATTCTAACTTGGGGGGCCATGGTCTTAATACGTTGAGTAAGTGGCTATCATTTATTTCCGGTTAATGCCATCTTTTAAATAACTCTGTGGAGGAACATATGATATTCTTACGATCGGACATGGTAAAAAAAGTGAGACAAGCTTTCAGTCATCTTTTCAAGTACCGCCTATTTGCTGACGTCAATTTTTCCCAAAAACTAGAGCTAAAAATGCAGCCAAAAATATCTAACATAATGATGTTAAAGTATGTTATTTATTTCAATAAATAATTCCTTAGTATTGATTTTGAAGTTAGTATAAAACTCTTCAACAGCAAAATCGAAAGTTCTCTAATAAAATTAATAAGTCCGGCCATGAAGTTATACGTTGAGGTTTTCCAATTTGGAGTTAGCATTAATGCCATTTGACCCATAGAGCAGTAGATAAAACCAACGGAAGCGCTTCGTTCGAAAAACTAACATAAAAAGCTTAGTTCGTTAAAGTTTTGCTAAAATATACGATAACTGTAGTTCGGCTCTGTGTTCGGGAGACAAAA
The DNA here is from genome assembly GCF_057557595.1 of Rhyacophila brunnea. Classification (NCBI taxonomy): domain Eukaryota; kingdom Metazoa; phylum Arthropoda; class Insecta; order Trichoptera; family Rhyacophilidae; genus Rhyacophila; species Rhyacophila brunnea. Next base: position 3,481,613 of record NW_028233361.1, read on the forward strand.
CTTTTGAATTGCTAGCAGTATGCGAAAAGGGAAAAAGAAACCCTACTTACTTACTTTCCTATCATGGTTTTCGTATAATCGATACTTGCTAGATTATTATATAATATGTTAAGTACATTTCACGCAATTATTGAAAGAAATATATTATATATCTGCCTTGGAGTCAGTGTGTTTCATTTCCGATTCTGTCGAAAGTAATATGGGTGGTCCAAAATAATTATGGATCAAGTCCATCAAAATGGATCCTGAGATATTTGTACATAATGTTAAAACTCCTTTTGTAAAATTCAGGAATGTTTTCACTGTTGATAGTACATGAATCAAATAAAATAAATAGTCGAAACATAAATTCAGGCTTTATTATAAGCAAATTGATGTTAGCAAATATCTCTTTATACTGCTAAATGAACTGTCAAAATGTAAATAATCAGTGGCAGCTCGTTTATATGTACTGAGGAGCTGCAGCACCTCCAAGCAAATTGAGAAAAATGGAATAATATAATACTCATAAACTTATGTATATTATATGAAAATATCAATATTATTTAAGCGTGAATTAAGCTCACCCGCGCACCGATATATCCAATAATTATTATACACCGCGGTACTGCAGTACCGTTTTCAAACGAATATGCTCGAATGAGCGCATTAGGGGTGTGGGAGCGAAGCACGCAGCTGGGAGCTTGATCGGTACTGCAGGCCCGACAGTGTATCGGCGTTTCTACGTTCGTACGTGAGCACGCGCGCGATAACGCAGGAAAGAAATATAGCTTTAATGATTTGTTAACATTGATAAAATTTATTTCTGCAAGCAATTTATGCAAAGTTCTTTATTTTAATTACTTATTAATATAATTAATAATTTATATTTAATTTCTATGTTCATAGTAAAATATTATCCAAATAAACATTTATTTTTATTTTTAATCAACCGCAGCACCCCCAGGAATCTTATCCACGAGCCGCCACTGGATATAATTCACATTCAATTTGATGTCTTATCAATACTAGTATTAGGTACCATGTATGCGGAACATTTTAGATCTACGACACACAATATAGAAATCTGTTTCATCTATCCGTTGAAACAAAAAAAATCGAATTTTATGGAAATTGGACTTGATCATAATTACTGTGAACCATCCATATGTGACTGTAATTTATTATTTTTTTAGAGAAAATCATCTATTTATATCAGAAACTTTGAAATTTCCAAAATTATAAAGTCGTTTTACATTGCGTTTTACTTTTTTTATTGCGTTACATGTAAGTTGTACATATACAGTTTATCGTGGGACACTTATTCGTGCGCCGCAGTACGTGAAACATGAGTTTGTATAACATTTTATCAAATGACGAGTTCTTCGTTGTACATTTCACCGTGGAATACATTTGTACGTATCTTATAAAATGCGGCGATAGTTTGCAAATAGTACTGTTCCAATTAGATTAAACTAACCTAACCTAACCTAGTAAAGACATCTCCACATGTTGTAGCATACGTATAAATATACTCCACGGTGAAATGTTCAACGAAGAATTCGTAATTTGGTAAAATGTTACACGAACTCATGTTTCACGTACTGTGGCGCACGAATAAGTGTCCTGTGGTGAACTGTTTACGTACAAATTTCCGGATACGTTTTCGTGAAACTCATATTTTTAACACCCTTAGTACGGATATTACAAAAATAGTTATCATCATTAATCATTGTTATATCAAAAAAGAATGCAGAATATATAGTTTGAAAACTAATTAAATTATTAAGATAGTACCATGTATCCAGATTTTATAAACCAAAAAAAAAATTGGTAAAAATGACTTATTTGTAGTGTTAAATTGTATATAATGGCATCTTTAGCTTTAATTAATTAGTGAAAAATATACGAGGATAAATGGCTGCTCTTTTAAAAAAAACCTTTATAAAATTTTCACTTATGCTCTTTTGGCTAAGCTAATTTGATATGAGAATTAGACCGACCGGGAAAATTTACAAGATTTAAAAAAAACGATTACCTACTCACTGTGATAATTAATTGATTAATACATTACACATTTTATCACAAAAAGATAGTGATCAAATCAGATTGGAGTGTCTCTTTTTTTAATTTTGAATCATTCGAGTTTACAACCAATTAAATGAGTTCCACAAGTGATAATATATTATAAGTATTATAAAAATGCAACAACGTAAAAACAAATAAAATATTTTTTTCTTCATTATAGAAAAGACTGTGAATAACCTCAGAAACATACATATTCGACCGAGTAGGACTCAGCTATCGATCACTCTATAATTCATAAGAATTATTTCTTATAACTATGTTTTGATACACTATTTCTTTTATTCAACGGATAAGACACAAGATTTCAGAATGTTACATTCTATACACACTGAGAAAAAATCATTTTGTAGAAAAAAATACGACACCCGACGGGACTTGAGCCTGTTTCTGCTGGATTCGCGCCAGTATGCTTTTCCAATTAAGGTACGGGAATCTTATTATCTGACGGGATTGAGGTACTTAAATTTCGGCTATCAGGAAGTAATCTACTTTGTAATAAATTAAGGTAAATAGCATTATTAACTAAACCATAACTGACATTTGGCGAGAGCCAAATTCTTATTATTGACATTCTTGTACATAATTATAAAGGATGAAATTACATATTTTTTATTTATTAAATAACAAATATATACAAGGTTTAAGAATGTTATATTCTTTATAAAGTACCTACTTATAAAATAATTATAAATTTTTGAAAACCTCAGAAACATATAATAATATATTACAAAAAATAAGATTTATCATCATAAACTTATGATATTTTTTTTAAAGGTTATTAAAAAGAAAATACGAGATTCCAATGATTCCAAAATCCATAGAATTTAATTGAGATAAAAATAGAAATCTTGTCTACTCTAGTACACCTAAAACTCAACTTGGGTTTTGTGAAAATCTTCGTTAGCTACCCTTAGCACTATTTTGAAGAGTATTTTTCGTTCATTATGCCATGATATACATCAGAAATAATTAAAAGATAAAAAGAAATTTTTATATACAACGTTTTTAAATTTTCTGTTGAAGTATTATGCTCAATATGGTCAAACTTGTACTTGATATGAAGTAAATAAAAAACAAACAAAAAAATATACAATACTGAAATGTCATTTTGACATTTCATTTTTGATTGTAACGCAAGTATATATTAATAATTTAGTTGCTAGGACCACCCCCTTGGCAACCAATAATAGTCTTTTACTTTTTACGGATTTTTCTGAAATAACTTTCCATACAAAACAGAATTAACTGAAAATGAATTCAATTCTGCTTAAATATGGCTAAGAGTATTAAAAGAATGCATTGGCATCGTTTTCTGATATATTCCAATAGTTTCAAACAAAGCCTGAACAAAAACGATGCATGAGTGCGAGTGAGAAATTATTCGGCACCCTTATAATCTCTGCGACACGCGCTAGAGTAAGATAAAAGGTCTACATATTTTTAAGTTGGTTTTTAAAAATATCGCCGGTAAATCGTGCTGAATTGCTTCACGTAGCGTGTTGTTCGTGTTGCTAAATTTGCTATTTTTTGTGTTAAACATAAAGTCAGTGGTAAATATTTTTAGTTAATTAAGTAGGAAAGGTGGTTCTGCATGTTGTATTAAAATATGGTAGCCGTACTGATAAGCAAGAAGACGGTATTACGTTTCATAGGTAAGTTGATACATATTCGTGACAATTTATTTGTATATTATTATTTATTTTAATATCAGTGACCTAGTGTTTCTTTAAAATAACTTAAATTATGGATATATTTACCTAATTGGTTGCATTTTGACCGCTTAAAAATACTATATAACGTAAAAAAACAGAAAATTATATTTCAATTCTGAGCGTTTAGTGCGAGCACTTTGGGCGAACTCTAGCGAAATGGTCTATGGTCTCGAACATTTATAGGCGAATGCGTTCGCTCGCCCACAAACCAAACGCACGGCACGTAGCTTCATTTAGCAATGCAACGGGTGGCGTCTATATGTATCTATAGTCTATGGTTTCAAATGTCTAGCTAGTCGGGAAGTTGGTTAAAAATCGATTGCAAGATTTGTACTGCACAAACAACCACCGAACAAACAAGGATACGAGCTAATAAAAACGTGGAAACTTGTGGTGAAGGGAAGTAATAACTATTTGTTTAATCGGGACTCAAACCTTACAACATTGCCTACTAGTTGCCATCACTCGCGCTATGTTGAAATGTTTCTTAAATCATCTATTAAAATAATCAATATAAATTTTGAGAATGCTAACCATCTCTCAGCCTTAGGGTGCTGAAAAAATACGTATTTCGTGGCTTTAATGTTTAATGTTTAAGTTCTTTTAATCAATAATTGGTATGTAGGGTAAATAATAATATATATATGTATAACCTACTTACTTAGTCATAGTGTAAATTCAATTAATCAATAATAAAGAAACAAAATATATCAAATAATCATGTAAACACACCTGACTAAGCAATAAGTTCAAACATGCATTTCATTGCCATTGCAAAATAATAACAAGCAAATGTATACGCAGCAAGTTTTCAGTCAATAAATAATGTGCCAGTGATGAGCATTTCATAGAAGCACATATGACGTCACTTTGTTACGCAATACTTATAAATTCACATCGTCAGTATTCTTACTACTTGCCATAGTATTGTTTATCTATAAAATTTGATTCGCTATCGTAATCATAGTAAATTTTACATTGTTGTAATATTTGTGTTTTTTATGGTGGAATAAACTGGGTATTTTTCGTAATCACACGCATCCTATCTGAGTCTTATCATTGCAACTATACCTACCCTCGTCCTTATTCACATCCCCATAAGCAGAAAGCTTAAATTTAAACATGACTACAGCAACTGATATTATGTTCCTAAAATGACAATTATTTTACTGTGAAGTTTGTTAAGCATAAATATAATGACAAAGTGAAAGAGCAGAACTCGGTGAAATATTTTTTAACTCCTTTCGCCAACTCGCCCCATAATAACAAAAAAGTTGTCTCGTTATATTGAAATTAGATGGCAAAGCGCTTCGTCTGACAAAGACTTCTGACCATTATAATAGAAAAAAAATTGTGACTGGTGTGACATATTTTTACTATACTTGGAAGTATAACATTATCTATAGGTCATATAACTACGAACGTAATATGTAACATTGTTCGAATTATTTTAGACACAACGATAATTTGGTGTTTCAATCAACTAAAACGAATTTAAAAAAGTAAGTACAAATCTTCTAAGCAATTAGTACTTTAATAGTTACTTATAATGTAAATTTTATTAGATTTATAATACAAGTACGGTAGTCATCTTTTAACGGAATATAAAACATTCTCGAGTTATAAATTATTGAATAAAATCCACGAGCAATGCGATGCAGAGCAGTTGGATAATTGAAATAAAATCAGTTACCCAATTATGTATTTTATTATCACGTTTTTATTAGCTTGTATTCTTGTTTGTCCAGTACATTTTTTTTCTTGTGTGTCCAGTCCTAGCAACTAAATTATTAATACATACGTGCGTTACTATGGAAATCAATATGAAATGTCAAAATGACATTTCAGTGTTCTATATTTATTCAGTATTTCTATCTAGTACAAAAAAAAGTATTTATTAATACGTAGAATTGTCATTTTTATATGATTTAACAGAAAATTTAAAAATGTGGTATGTAAAAAGTTCTTTTTATTTTGTAATTATTTAATAATACGAATCCGAAATTTATTTTATAAATCTCTTATTGCTGTATAAAAGGGATGCCGTAACTAAAACGACGCTAGCTATAAATAATGTTATAGTGGAACAACATAACCTTAAAATTGCGCAGATTTAGTTTTTTTATACTGCGTACAAATTATTTAGGCTAAATATTGTTATAGTAAGTTATTGTTATTATTTCTGACTGCTCTTCGATGAAGCATGTATCGTTTTATCTCGCTTTAACTACGTCATAATATGTCCTTTCAAAACTATGAAACTTCACGCTTGTGTGGTATGTTTATAGTTATTACAATTACGTTGATTTAAATTACAAATCTGATTGCCTTTCCTTAGCGGAATATAAAATGACTCAGAATGCATAGATATTAGTAAATTCATGGACGGATCAATAGCTGAAAGAATAAGTGTACTCACCCTGATAGTGAAAGGGGAGATTTTTTTCTAATAGGATTTTAAAATTATACAATAGTGACAATATTATATAAATATTACAGCCTGAAAGTGACATAATGCCATGATCCGTCAGGCTCGGAATACAATCATATTATTTGATTCTTATACAGCGCATCTATGCTATATACGAGACTGTTTCAGCCGCTACGGTAGCTATCTAGGGTAGATTTGTATCTAAGTATTAGCACTTATTGTAACGACTTCAATAAGTTAGCCGTCTAAATAGTCAACACTGTCTATCTCGCTCTAAAATTTAGCATAGCCAAGAGAGATGCTGTTAAAACATAGCATGTATTGTAACAATTACAACTAACTTATCGTAATTGTTACAATAATTGCTAATACTTCAATACAAACCTACCCTAGATAGCTTCCGTAGCGGCTAGAAGCAGTCTTGTGTATAGAATAGATACGCAGAGTAAGTTCCGGTGTGCTGGAGTGTTTTTAAATACCCAGAAGATATCTATAATATTTCTTAATATGAATTTTAATTATAAAAATATCTAAAATACCCTAGTCAATGATCTTAGTATAGAATAAAATGATGTATTGGAATTTAAAAACAAATTCTTAATACATAAGTAGATATATAATATGTGAGTGTATATGGGAAGATCTTATTAACCCGATTAAAACATCTAAACATTATTGGAGTCATCATTTCATTCAGTTTGCGAAAAATATCCAGCAGACCCATTCAATGATGAAGAAGACTAAATCAATTAGTTTGAAAGAGCTATATTCAAATGAAAAAGATCAAAGTTTTTGAGTACAAATTAAGCAAATGAAGTCTGTTCATTTGATTTCTCTCTAACTAGATAGACTCTGCTAACTTATTTTTATTTAATTAGCATTCAATTATAATGAACGCAGAGCGCGAGGATAGAATGAAAGATCTTTGAAAAATATGCTTCATTTCAACTCAGCAATCGTGTATATTATATTATTATTATAAGGCGGTGGAGAAATGAATGCGCACAGATCCACTGCGCAGTGTTTTAATTATTATCAAATATATTATTTATAATAAAAACCCTTTAGTCATACATAATAATAGTCCACAGATGCAAGAGGGATGACAACCTATAAAACTATTTGCAAATTCCCTTTTATTTACACAATATATTTGACAAAAACACTATGTTAAATAAAATATTTTAACCAATTCTTTCATATAAAATAAGAAATAATTAATGCAGTAATGTTATAGTCCGGTGATAATGTTTTAAATGCCTATTATTAGTTGAATCTAATACAACCTATAACTTTGCGCGGGGAGACGCTCTGCTGACTTCATCCATTCTTCGACACTTTCATAGGCTACCTACATGACGATAACAGAATAAGAAATATGATAATTGCCATAAAGCTTCACGACATTCTTCCACTTGTAATATTTTTTTTATCACTTAATCTATTTTCTATTCAACATTTAAAACCTAACAACTATTTTCTTATTAAACGAATGGTTCACAAGATTTAAGGATGTAATATTCTTTATTGAACATTCCTAATTTAGAAACACGTCAGATACAAACACGCGTGGTTTTCACATTGGCCGCACAATTACACATTTTTCGGTATCCGATGAATGCAGGTTCAACTCCTGTCCGATATCATTTTTTCCCCATAAATTTGGTGCCTATATTTTTGGGGTATTTAATATTTTGTTTATTGAATATTCCACCGAAGGCTTTTTGAAATTATATATCATCGTTTATGCCACTATAACCCTTGGTGGGTCTTGACCTCCTTCAAAAACTTCCTCCATTCTGGACGATCCAGCGCCGATACTCACCAATTGCTTTGACCGAGCATTTTTAAATCTCCCGTGGTACAGCCCAGCCATCTCAATTTCTGCCATCCAGGTCTTCTCTTGCTATCGGGGGTAGCGTATATAGCCCGCCTCGCCGATATATCCTCCGGCATTCTATGGACGTGGCCGATACAGCGCAGTCTCTGCATTTTTATATGCCACATGATCTTTTCACCCCAATATAGTGTGTATAGCTCCTCATTATACCTTGACCTCCAAATGCCACCTTCTTGAACCGCCCCAAAGATTCTTCTCAAAACTCTCATCTCAAAGATACCCATACTTCTATCATCCTGTTTGCTGAGTGCCCAGTATTCTGATTCATATGTTAATACCGGGCGCAGGAGAGTTTTATATAACGTTGATTTGGTTTTGTTTGATAGTGCTTTGGTCTTTAAAAGCTTTTGGAGACCAAAATAGTACCTGTTGGCGAGGGTGATTCGGCGTTTTATTTCGTAAGTATATATATATATATATTTTTTAATAAATTGAATTTAAAAAAATTGTGTTTAATAAAAAATAATTTATCTAAAATGGTCACTTTACCCAATAATGTATTGAACATACATAATTCTGAAAACACGAATAGAAAAATCTTTTTCGACAAAAGTAAGACACCCAGCAGGAATCGAACCTGCGTCTCTTGGGTATCGCGCCCTGTGCATTACCACTATGCTACGACTGCCATGGTTAATTGCGACAAATTTTAACTATTGGCCTTATTAATACCAGCTCATAAGCGCTCTCCAAATTAAGTTACGAAAGGCGATCGATTTTTGTATTCTAAATTTAAGTATTTATTACTTTTAATTACTAACCGATGTCACGGATGACTCCAATATTTTCTGTTGTAACTTACTTGAACTTGCTAATAATTGTAATTATTTATTTCTTTTATTCAACGAATAATTCACAATATTTAAGAATGTATCATTCTAATTATTTAACATACATATTTCTGAAAACACTCATGAGAAAATATAGCCAATAGAAAAAATCTTTTTCGAAAAAAGTAAGACACCCGGCAGGAATAGACCCTGCGTCTCTTGGATTTCGCGCCCTGTGCATTACCACTATGCTACAACTGCCATGGTTAATTGCGACAAATTTCAACTATTTGTCTTTTTATTCGTTGAATAAAAGAAATAGTTAATTAAAAATTTGTGTTTAATAAAAAATAATTTGTCTAAAATGGTCACTTTAACCAATAATGTATCGTTTCCATGTTGAATTCGACAGAGTCTGAATTTGAGACCGTAACCCTTAAACATCTAGTTATTCTGCCCATGCAAACAATCAATAGAGTTCAGCCATCAAAGTCAGAATAGAATCGAAAGCGGATCGTTTGACAGTTAGTCATTCCGAAGCCGTCAGTGATAAATAATTCAAGCGGGTGTCTGGCATCACTAGCACTAAGGGTAGAGCCAGCCAGTAGTAAGGGGTTGCCGAAAACTATACGAGATTAGATACTGTCTGGTTGAATTTATTAAGTGTACCCATACAAAAATGTTTTACTTCATAAAAAGTTTAGTGGTTTTACCGAACATTGAAAATTTAATATCGTTACTAATCAGTGGCGGATTCAGATAACTATAAATCACATCATTCAACTAAAATAAAATAAAAATGACTTTGATAACATATTATAATATTAATAATCTTTTTTTGTGTTCAATACGTATATGTTTGAGTGGTTTTAATATTATGGGCTCCTTTGATATTATTTGCAAGGATTTTGTTATGCTTTGGGTAAATAAAGATTTTATATTACTTATATAATACAGGTTTCAACTGTATCCATGCCCCTTTTAATATCTTTTGATGAATTGATTGCGTAATTTGCGTCAAGGAAACCCGAGGCGGATACTAAAAATATTAAAATTGCAGTGTCTGGTTTTGTAGTATTTGTCGTTTGATTAACGTTTTGACTGATACCCAAGCAAACAATAATATATTAATTTTTTAATTTTTACTGACTCTCGGTATTGACAAATAAATGTTATTTACATAATATGCGGCTATGATATTAAAAATATGCTCAAATACAGTTTTTGATGAAGTGCGTAGTATTTATGTTCCTCCATTTATATCTTTAATTTTTGTTTAGGCCAGAATTCAATAAATTTTTGTTGTTCTCATATTCTTTTGTTTTAGTATTTCGTGAGGTATTTGGAGGTCAATTTCGTGATTATGTTGTCTACACAGAGCTCCGAGAGTCAATCACCGAATGCTTCGTATTTCTTGGATTGGGCGCAGGATGACCCAGTCTATCATCGAGACTCCAGATAAAGAAACGACTTTCGATAAAATGTCTGAGACGCATTTTTCAGTTTTTAGGACATATTGTTCGACGCGGACCAGACAACCTAGAATGACTGACGGTTTTGGGTGGCCTCCAGGAAAGGTGCAGCAGAGGAAGAGTGTTAGCGCGCTGGAGCATCCAAGTGAAGGAGCTGACTGGGGGCATTATTCACTTTGCCCTGAGAGAAGCAGAGGATCGGAAGGGGCGAATAGTCTTGGTGGCTCAATAATTACAAAATTCAAAGGTGGTCACGATCTTCAACCGTGAGGGAACGACCAAGAAGAAAATTATATAAATGTAATAACAGTGTATAAATGTATTGCTCAATAAACCTCAGCTGAGACTTCGTAGCTTCTTCTTTCTTCTTCGGGCATATCCGCTCCTTAGTTGGAGCATATGGACACCAGGTGGCGCCTCCAAGAGTCCCTGTTGCTCGCCAGTCTTTTTGTGTCGTTCCAGGTCATCGCAGCATCCTGTAGCTCTGCTCTTTACCTTCTGATACTTTATAAATAGTACTTAGTGACCTTCCAGGACGCCGGAATTCTGTTGGCTTGAAGAACAGGCATAACCAGGTTGAAGTTCTCTTTTAGCATCTGCAGCACGTGGCCGAACCAGGTCCAATGTCGCTTCTTCACTCTCAGTGTGAAGAGAAGCTGCTTGATGCGTTCTCTTATCTCCTATTTACTCCTAAAGTCATACCCACTGTACACCCAGTCATCCGTTTTCCGTCACCCAAAATCTGTTTTTGAAGCATAGTATACGGTGCTCTGAGCCTTCGTGAGGTGCCATGATTAGCTAAAGCGAATCGTGTTTAATAATAAAAAAGCTCCCTTCTTATTATATAATAATATTTTATAACGTCTATATTACAGTAATTGCATCCAATAGTGCCTATATCAGCTCACAATAATATATTCTTTTTTATTGATTGAAGACAATTTTATTGGTAGGTGTTGGCATTGATAATTTATAACAAAAGCTAGAATCGTTTCAGTCCAAATTCCAGAAATTTTCACAAAAAAAATATTTTCATAAACTTAGCATATCTGCTCCAAAATAAAAACAAATGTTAATGGAGGGAGGTATTCTTTTCTCGGCAGTATTGATAAGTGTTGGATATATCTACAATTTGTAGAATTTCACATTCAATATTTAAACCCAAACATTTCTAGCTTGCAAATAGTGATTTGGCAACCCCTGCATTAGCCTCTAATCGAGATATCAGTTTGAAGAGTTAAGTGATAAATAATGACCAACAATTATGTTTTACATGGTTAATTTTAAGAGGTTAAGCATGCTTTCAACACCAAGTGAATTTTAAAGCAAACGGTAATCTAATATTGAAAAAAAATTCTGGACGTAAACTACGTTTATCAACGAGAGCGGTTATGGGGGAAATTTGTAAAAGAAATATTTTTTTAAATTTGTTTTGTTTATTCAATAAATGAATGGTGGTTGCAATTTTTCCAGTGGACTGAAATTTGAAAATACTTATGGATTACGGATCTAGAGGATGGGGGGGGGGGTTTAACGGGATGCCAGACACTGATCTTTTATGTTAAGTGGGCTGGCGTGCGCTGGAGCTGGTTTGGTGTTCACGCACTCACGCACTAAACGGACGGTTCGGAATGTCACTCTCATGGTTTCACTTATGTTTTGGGATGACCGATGATGACAAGTTCGGGATATATGATAGACGCGACATTCGCTCAAATCATATCAGGCTTAACGCAACGAAGGTCTAACAGATGCGTTTTAGATGAGTCACTCTGTGGTTAACGACGGCTTAACTTCAACAAGTCTAGATGCATCCGCAGTATTGAAGTAACTAAATGTAATTTTCATAGAAAGGAATGAGTGGCACCATAATTGGCCCAAAAATAGTTTAAAAAGTACAACTTAAACGTCTCGATTCGTCGAGATTTTACACATAAAATGGCGACCGGAATGCAGTTACCGAGGCCTGTTTTTCTCCACCCGTCTTGCCGACAATCAGGGTTCAACGTTATGTTCATATATATTATAAGCGAAGCTACAAAAAATTTTCTGGTCCTCATTACCGATTAGTTGGAAACCTAGATTACAGATTACAAAGTCGTCAAATATTTATACCGAAGATATGTTTATAGCTGTTTCCTGTTTCACAGCAAAACGGAAATAGCTTGACACGAGAAGACAGAAAATAATATGAAAACCTCAAAAAGTTTTTATTTATTTGCTCGGGAAAAAATAAATGTTAACATACTTATGATGCAACGCCGAGAAACCGGCAAGCAATTTTCATTAGCCGGCGCTGTGCTCAGATGTTAGAAGTTCATGCAAATTTCGCCTCTCTTGCCCCGGACTAGTTGGTGGCCCGTTTATTACTTACAATGCTAGTAACATTAAGTTACGACCGGTACTTAGATCCAGAATGCTTTGCGCTGCAACAAAGAGAAACAGTCGCCGCCAAATTTGCATTTATCATTCATTCGCTGGAGTTCAATTTATATTATTATTTAAATTAAACACCCATCGCCTTAAGGGAAAAGCGACTGATGTACTTAACTAATACCTAGATTAATAGTAAGAAATAAATAACACGAAAAATAACATACCTGACATGAAAATACCTCAGATTCAGATTACCCACTAGAAAAAATCATATTTGAAAAAAATACGATGCTCGACGGGATTTGAACTCGTATAACTTCTGGTATCGCGCCACTGTGCATAACCAATTATGCCATGAGCCTCCTATCATATTGCGACAATTTAAACGAGTAGGCCCTACATGAAATACTTATCAAATTGCTTTATTATTGACTATCGGTTTCTGTGTATTAAATCAAGGAATATTAATTATTACCTTAATTACTAACCGACGCCCGGCTCTCGCCAAATATTTAAGTTATAACGTCTACTCGAACTTGCTGACAATTTTTAATAAACAATTTCTTTTATTCAACGAATAATTCACAAGATTTTGAGAATGTAACATTCCATATATTGAACATAAATAACTTGAAAACACCTCAGATATTATAATATATAACCACCAGAAAAAATCATATTATATAGTTATATTTTCAACATATTTTTATAGATATTTTATTATATTTTCTAGTGGGTATATATTTATAGTTGGTATATAATATACCTATATATCTGAGGTGTTTTCAAGTTATGTATGTTCAATATATGGAATATTACATTCTCAAAATCTTGTGAATTATCAGTTGAATAAAAGAAGTGGTTTATTAATAAAAATAATTACAAGATAAAAAGAACTTTTTATATACAACGTTTTTAAATTTTCTGTTGAATCATATAAACTTGACTTGACTAGCTTAAACGATTAAAAACATTTGTATTTGATAGAAATAATACTGAAATGTCATTTTGACACTCATATTGATTTCCATAGTAACGCACGTATATATTGATAATTTAGTTGCTAGGACCCCAGACCCCCCTAGCAACCAATAATAGTGGATTGGATTACGGATTTCTTCCGAAATCACTTTTCATACAAAACAGAATTAACTGAAAATAAATTCAATTCTACTTAAAGATGGCTAAAAGTATTAAAAAATGCATCGGCATCGTGTTCTGATTCATTTTTAGTTTAAGTTTCAAATGTCTAGCTAGTCGGGAAGTAGTCGGGAATCGATTGCAAGATTTGTACCGGACAAACAACCACCGGACAAATAAGAACACGACCTAATAAAAACGTTGTAATAACCTTTAATTTTAACCGGAAAATGCAAAATGCCTTTCGGCAACAATATATTTTTCAGTGAAAGAAATTTTATTTTAAAACTTACAGTTCTCTACAATGGAAAAATGTTTTTGAAAATTCTTTTTACTTATGCATATAAAAACAATTTCTCTATTTTTAATTAATAATACTATAACACATTAAAATTCATCGATAACTATTCTGTATATTTTTTTTACTGTTCTTTACAAATTTTAAAATAAAATTTCATTCGCACAATAATATATAATGAAAAACACAGTTTTAGTATTTCTCATCTGGTGTAAACTTTTAGTCTGAAAATAAATTAAAATCTAAAATCATTATTTAAATTATTTGATTAAATATGAATAACAATCTGTATACTAATTATATAATATTATTAGTAGATCAAACAATGTATTGTTTAATCCAAATGTAATGATTTAAGTTATTAATCAATAAAGTAAGATGAAACATAACTCAAATTTAAATCCCGTGATTTCGATTACCATTCGCTTACCTACCTCTAGCGAGCACCCTTCGTTACTGGTATGCAATGTATGGGTCAAAAACTTTTCAGCATTTAGGCAACATTAAAATATTTATAATGGATTCTTTGTCACCGCCTGTCTCGGTGTAAATAATAAATTAATTCATTTGAACTATAGTTTCATTGTAATTAAACTTCCGGCCGAAATCTAACATGCTGTTGGAATGGTCGCAGGGATGTACTCGGCCATTGTATCAAGTCAGTTCCGCCTCTTTGTAATACCAAAGTAATTAGTTTCTGACATTTACAAGTTTGGGATCGACGATAGTAAAAACCCAACTTGAAATTGTGAGCTATATAATATTGTATTATGTTATTTGCATTCTGAGAAATCCAAACAGCATTTCCCTGTTCGTGAAACAGCCGTGATTAATAGTAATCCACCACGTCGTAACTTAAAGTTTCTTCTTCTTCAATGGTGATACAGTCTAAATCGAGCCTTATGTCCTCCATGATATTTGGAACTCCTTCATTCGTCCACCAACAACAGCTCTTCGGTGTCCGTCCCCACACTCTCTCAAGGTTATACAGCAGATCTCTTACCCCTTGAGATTCCATCGAGCATCTTCTATAGAATGCGAGAGCCGCTCATTCATTGTCGCAAATTTTTGGAGAGTTCAGGATATTTGTATGGCTTATACAATTCATCATTCCGTAGAAATCTTCAACATCTCTTTCATTTACATGTTTCGCTGCAGGATCTTCCCTTTGAACACATCCATTTTATATAATTCTTTAGTTCAAAGCAGACTTGAGAGTGGGTCTATTGTTTGGGCACCGCATCAGTTGAAGTATGGCTTTATGGTGGAGAGGGTACAGAAGAAGTTCTTGAGACTCCTTTACTTGAGGTTGCATGGATACTATCCGTGGCTTTATCCAACTGACTTTCTCTTAGGCATGCTTACATACTGCAGTCTGCAATTTAGAATAAATCTTTATTTACCCACATACTTTTTTCGACTTATACGTAGTATAAATGAGAACTCTGCCATTCTGGGCAGTGTTGACCTGTATGTACTGTATGTGCAGAACCAACCTGCCACTGGTAATGCCGACTGGGAGGGCGATAACTATGTTCAACGAAATTGCTTCGGGTGTTGATATATTCCACCTACGTGAGAATGAGTTTAGGTAAACGTTGTTTTATAAATTCCTAAAATAGGGTCTGCTTAACTCATCCGGTGTACTTCCTTGTACCTATCTAATTTATCTACTGATCTATCTCTTTTTTATGTAATACTGTTTTATATATCTTTGTTTCTAAATGTCATGTTGTGAACGTCTTAAACTTATAATTTGTAATGTCCAAAATACCTTAAAAATAAATAAATTGAAAATTTAAATAAATTGAAATTGAAATTGAAATTTGGTCAGTATTAAAACTATCAATTGAGGGTTCTTTATGGCGTCTCGTAGTCCGGGGTGTAAGTCGCTGGACTTTCAGCCGGGGTTCGATTCCCGTTGCGATCACAACATGTCTGTGATTTTCTCAAAGCCGGGTTGTTTGAGATTGTTTCACGTATATTACTAATTAGACTATTATTTCACTACATTACTGTAATTGGGCCTCACGGCACAGTATTAAAAGAAATATTCATACTTACATAATATGTATATTTTTTTTTCTAAATAACTTTTTTTTTAAAAAAAAAACTTTTAAATGGACTTTGAATTGAAATTAAGATTAATTTCAGGTTTGTACTACTCTGTTTGAATCCTTTTCTGTTATTAAATTGGCATTGATTGTAATATGTATATTCTCATCTTTTACCATTCGCAAGAATACTGTTTATTTTAGGTAGTTTTAATATTATGTTCATTTCGAATAATTTATAAACAGTAGGTATCTACCTACATATTTTTGTGTACAAAAACTTAAAAAATTTCATATTTTATTAGTATTATGGGTCGCTCCATGCTAACAGTTGTGTTAATATATGTTAGTCGACACTAAAAAAAGCGTCTTTGCTCAAGGAATCCTTACTGGACTGCAGGAGTGGTGCTGCTCCAGCCTTTGAGTGAGCCATACGATGTCTAGTGTAGGTCGATTTCATCCTATTAAGACTTTCTGGATTTATGCGTCCACGGAAATATAGTTTGTATCTGGTGTGGACATAGATGTGTTTATATGATGCATAAGTGGGCCTTAAAGAGTGTGGTGACATTCAGACAATGCTTTTTTTTACTATCGCTATAAGTAGGATGGGTCCAAGATTGCGTAGAAATACAAGAGTAGGTATGTATGTTATACCACTAATTGTCTAAAGGAAGTGACGTTTACTGAAAAATTATTAACTGTCATTAGTTCCTACATAAATAATTATACGTGCATATAGTTGATGATACGTCCTTAAAAATAGGAATTTGCAAAGTATAAAAGATTTGACGGAAAATTTTTGTACACAATAATATTATGATAACTGTATCTACTATAAAATATTTTCACTTCTGCATAATCTATAATACATTTTCCATGCTAATGGTTTTATTATTAGACCATGTCCCATCCTAAAAAGATGATATGGGTCTCCATAGGGATGAGGTTTTGTATCAACAGATTTTTGTTTTTACGAGAAATAGATGTTAGGCACTTGCTCAACCTATTAGGTCCATACTGATTGGAAAACAATATGTGTATTTACCAGACCGATGATTCGAACCTGGGACCTATGACATTATAAACCGACGCGTTAGCCGCTCGGCCATCGTGGGCTTCATACATTTGCGATATGAATTTTTTTTTTTTTGTATTATTGACTTTTTTGTAATATTACAACTAAAATTGAATGTAGCCAATATGCTTATTTTATTTCAGGCAATTTGGTAAGTGAGGTAAATCAAATCCTGAAAAATTATATAGTGATATATAGCCTCCATTTTTTAAATGTTATTATAAGTCTTGTAAAAACGATTAAATTTTCGACAACCTTGGTGTAACTATGTTTGAAAGTTTTCCACTTGTATTGTATTAATTAGTGATACTTTGCACGTCCAACCTAGGCGAAGCTTGGTTACAGTGCTTCCATTAAATTGATAGTTTTTGTTCTCTATTTTTAGAAGACCAAGTTTAAAAGCTGGTCGAAACTTCGTTTTGATTTGGTATACTATTCAAAAAGTTCATCGGAGTTTTGAAAATTTTCTTTGAATTTTTATTTAAGTAAAAACACTCAGTTTAATAATTTTAGCTCTCACATATAATATTAACACACATATGTAGTTTGTTAATTATAAATAGCCTGGCGTATATATTTAGAATATGTATATCTTGAAAGACAGTTGAGAATTTTTCATTTTTATATACTTTGGCTCTCAGTCTTGTTTGCTTCCTTATCCATTGGTTTCTTCAATGTGGAATGTTTTTTGAAAATGGAAGTTGAAGTTGCAAATTGTGAGAAACAAGAGTGAGAGATGTGATAGAGGTCACCAAATTGATGAAATCGCGGTGGGTCGGACATATCGCACGGCGAACGGACAACCGCTGGACGAATATAGTCATTCAGTGGTACCCGAGGGGCACTAAGCGGCCACAGGGGCGCTCCAAAACCTGCTGGATTGACGGACTTGTCAGGTTTGGTGGAAGGAGCTGGGGGAGGCCTTCATCCAGCAGTGGCTCGATCCCGGCTGAAAACATATACTTTGGCTGTGCATACTTTTAAATACAAGGTTTTTATGTGATTTATGGATCATTTCCGCTCTTAGTTCTTCAATGTTATTGGTGACTTCGTAAAAGGTTCTTCAGGTTATTGGCGCTGCAGTGGGCAATATAACCAAAGAAAAAAACGTAGTTCCATCAAAATAAAAGCATTTGTACCACTGTCCATCGTGATACTATCAGAAATAAAAATATTATATACTTACCTATATAATTGTATCTACAAAATATCACAGTCGAAGATGGTATTAGTTTGAATGATACTTTGAAGTTATTTATTATTTAAAATATCTAATTAATTCGGAATACTTCAGAATTGATATAAGAAAAAATATTTAAAAAAATGTCTACCGGTTACCGAATGATTTAATTTTGGCCAATGCGATTGCATCTACGTTTATATTATATGATTAATAAAAGTGTTAATATGCCTTTAAATTGTATAAATATTAAATATCTGTAATATTGTATATTATTTTTTATCACTCACATTAAATCTGACAAAACCGGTCCTGAGTATTATTAATTCAAGTGGAATAAGTAAGCACGTCATATTGTGTTCAATATAGTAATAACACTATCCCTTTCCACCAAGACCTGATAGTTAACACTGTTAAAGGTTTGTTAATTAGTCGGCAGCTCTTTGGGATGTCACATCATAATCAATACTCTAAAAAGTGTTGTGTGTTCATTAATATTATTATATTATATAAGTGTACCAAGGCCAAAGGCATTTTCTTTTCTTCATAATTGTATACTTATTAACAAAAAGCTCATGGTCCTTCGTCGTGGGCATTAAAGAAGAAAAAAATAAAGGGGAAAATAGGGGCTATACAGTGGTTTTTCATTCGATTTGACGGAGTCAGCACTGCAAAATAAGAAAATTAATATCTATGAATTTAGAGAGAAAACTAAATGGCCGCTCTTTTGTCTTCAACTGTTGCCTCAAAATTTAGACTGAGGAGGTTTTAAGCTCGTTTATTATTATTATTATTAAGATTTTTGATCGACTGCTTGAACAAGTCTGTTGTCATGGAGCTGCAGAACTTTTTTTAGATAGTTTCAAGACATGTTCATAAATTATGCATGGTTTGATTGTATACATGAATTTTTCAGTTAATATTGGAGACCATATTCTTTTATAGTAAAAACGTGATCTTTTTTTATACAATTTGTTTTAGGAGACCATACTAGAATATATTCATCCACATGGGTCGTATTTCATACGTTGAAAATCGTATGCAATCGTAAACACTCTTTCCCTATCACGGGGCTTCTAAAGTTTTATCATTTAAAATTCAGAACTTATGATTTATACGGGCGTCATAAATGTGGAGGAATGGAATCGGGAATAGAGAGAAAGACCAAAGAATTGTTCAACAAAATTGCCAGAACGTGCTCCAATGCATTTCTATAATATAATCTAAAAACTAACTGTGATTTATTACGCAAAATTGAACGTAAATCAATCGAGATTCAAATCTTAAATACACGAATACAATTGTATAATATTTTAAATTTGTACAATATTATAAAGATTATTCACCTTTTAGAATCATTGTCACGGATCGAAATTAATGATTTTCAAAGAGAAAAATAATACGTTCCTATTGGTCGTCTTCGCTAACTGAGGTATTTTTCGAGTCATGTTTATTTTACAGTTAAGTAACAAAACTCATAAATTCATAATTCCTTATATTTAACCAGACTTGTAATCTGATCGATTCTTTAGGCATCGTATCAATTGAAGTATGGCGTTATTGTGAAAGGACTTATTTTTTAACACTACTACATTGAAGTCAATGGCCCCACCAAACCACATCCGCCCCGCACCACACCCGGTCTTAATCGGGCGTATTACGGAACCGTATGTTTGGATGTGAAGCATCATTTTATTTTTATGACTGGGAATGTCTCAGGAGCAGCTACCCAAGACTAAGGTTGCCATGCACTCAAACGTGCTTTGACTTTACATAACTTTAATACTTTGGACGCTGAAGACGCACCTGGCGCGTAATGACTAGGCGGCCGATTGATGTAATTAACGTGCATTTTAAAGGTGGTAATTAAAAATCATTATCTAGTCAGCAGCGAATACCCGATGGTACCCATGGGAAAGATGAGAATGTAGAGGCAATATTAAAAATTGTAGTACCTAAGTACCTAACAAATTTAAGCCAATACATACAAAACTGCCAAACATTCTAAGTGAAGAGATCTTCACGTTGGCAGTATGACGCCGCAAATTTTCTAAATGCAATAAAATTGGCCTTTATGGCGACCAGGTCGGACAGTCAGATGAGCCCAACAGCTGGTTGAATCGACTTGAGCAGGTCTTTCCTTTCCGTACACATTTAAGGACTTTCCCAGAGGATGTGTTTACTTCCTGTATTTCTCCGCATACTACTACAACAGACCGTGAAGCCTCAGGCTTTGAGAATATTACGTAAATATATTGTGACCACAACGGGAATCGAGCCCGAAACCTCCAGATGAAAGGCCAGCGCCTTACGCACTGGACTACGAGGGCCATGGCCTCCACATCCGGAAGCGGGGCCCCAGATGTTTGATGTTTGATGCCCCCTACTTATCGTTAAAGTGAAGGGCAGTGCGATTTTGTCACATTAGTGCTCCCCAAATGGTATTCAGCGGAATCCTCGGGGTCTTTGATGTCAAATAATTAAGGACGTCCCAGGAAGTTCTAGATAGACACTACAATAATGCTTCAACAATATTGTGACATTATTTTAACAATTTGATTTACGTAGTACTCGTATGCAGGGGCGGCTCATCCTTAAGGGTTCATAGGGACCATCCCCACATTGTTATCATGTGGAGAATGTGTAAAAAACGTCCGATATTTTTATCATTGTCATAGTATACCTACTTAATAAAATTATTAAATGAATTATTTAATTTATTTCATCATAAACCCGTCGCAATTTTAGAGAGATATTTATTAATTTTATACAAATAAATATTATAGTAATAATTGTAAAGTATGTACTAACATAATAATGATTACGCGGTATTAAAATAATTTATTAAATTAAATTCGCACTATTTCTCGGTGACACCTATGTACAAATTAAGAAAGCTATGGCGTCTATTTTTCGCTGATCGGGGTCACTCAGTCCCATCCCGTTGCTGCGGTACAAATCTTTTTTCTACAAAGTATGTGAATGCATCAGCGTTATTATACGCATACTAGGGACCGAAAAGAATGACCCAGTAGGTGAGTAAAAACGGTCATTGTATGTTGTTGTTCAAAACTAATGATGGTAAATCTATAATAATTATTATTATCTATTAGTTAAGTTTATATTTTTAACCACGATTTTTAGATGTGATTAAGTAACGACTCAGATAATCATATTATTTATTCTGAAAAAATACTCATTCCCTCATTAATAAAATCATATTATTATAAGTAGCTTCTAAGTACCTATAATAATATTAGAATCTAGGTAGGTAGATACTTGTACATATATTTGATAATAAATGCTTAAACCCTATCACCCAGAAAGTCGTCGAGCCGCCACTGCTCGTATGTTACTAAATAATAGTTCTAAATGTCCTGCAATATTTAAGTGTGACATTTTTTTTTACATTAACGTCTGAAGTTTAAACTATTTATTACAAACGGTCGAAATGATACATTCATTTTATTATCATATTATTTATTTATGACACGGCAAAGCTATATAAAGCCTTTATTAATTACTTCATTTAATACACTAACTAATCCATGCATATATCTGTCCAAATCTGTAAAAAAGTAACCTTCTCGCATAAATCACGCATACAAAATATGATAAAGGAATAAATTCGGACAAGGAGAAGTGTAGGTTATTTGTATGTGGGGGGGAGCAGGGGCGGTCGGTGGGGGGCCATGCATACAAAGCAGTCCCAAAATGGTACTAACTCTGCGGGATTCATACGCAGTCTGGCCGTTTCGAGTGTGGGGTTGATACCTAGAGGACACTTGCCATTTATTTATTTGAACTGCCCCAAAATCACGAACGTATGTCGTATTATGTTACTATTTTCACAAAGGTCTATCAAACTACAAAACGTCTGGGATTTTAAGTTCCCAAGGATTTACGGGTATTTAAAAATAAGCTCGCTAAATAATATTTGTTGAACAATAATACAAAGTATTGGAGAAGTTTTTATATAAATAGAAGGTCACATATATATATTTGAAGGTTGAAAAGTATTGTTCTCTATGAATTTAATATTGTAAAATTTGATGGATCAAATTTAAATTTTGTATTTCATAGTTTATAATATTTAATTAACTATTTCTTTTATTCAACGACTAATTCACAAGAATTAAGAATGTACCATTAAAATTATTGAACATACATAATTTTGAAAAACACTTCTGAGAAAATATAATACAACCAAAAGATTTTTTTTTTGAAAAAAGTAAGACGCCCAGCAGGAATCGAACCTACATCTCTTGGGTTTACGCCCCATCCGCGCATTATCCACTATGCTATGAGAGGACATACTAATTACGACAAATTTTAACTATTGGCCTTTTCAGTGACGTCCCGTGGGGGTAGGCAGATTGAGCATCGCTTGGGGGCGGCAATTACTTGAAGGGCGGCAAATCCAGGAGAATCATTAAATATATATAGGAACAGGTACCTAAACTTAGTAATAACGGAAATATTTTTCCATTAAAAAATTTAGCTCACTGGTTGGAAACAAAATGTATTAATTAGCATAAAAAGTTTAACAAGACTGTATTTTTTTGTCGGATTTGCGATGTCTAGTTTACTTCCGTTGTTTTTGGACATTACTCCTTGATGATCAGCAATGGCACGTGCAGATTTGCGAATCATATTTGAATTATAGGTAGGTTCATACTTGGGTACCTAATTAATTTATCTAAATATTTTTTCCAGTCATTCGCGAGTTTTGAAAGTTGTCAGGTGTATTTTTAAATATATTTGAAACCGTGGACTCGCAATATTGTCTATTGAAGTAGAGATGACATTTAAATTAAATTCTGTGATATTTTGTTAATAATGTATTTCTTGGATATTGAAGTCATGAAAGGATAATAAAAAATACTGTATAATGGGGTGGCATTTTTGTCTAAGGACGTCACTGGGCCTTTTAATACCTGCTCATCAGAGCTTCACTAAATCATTTTTTTTTTTTAATTATGTATAATAATTTTGGTACTGTTCGGTTAAAGCGGATACAGCGGATACAGCGGAAAACGCATTTTGAAAATAGCCGATAAACTGGATTATTTGTTAGGTTAACCTAACCAAACCTAACCTAACCTAACCAAACCTAACCTAACCTAACCTAACCCAAACTAACAAATAATCCAGTTTATCGGCTATTTTCAAAATGCGTTTTCCGCTGTATCCGCTTTAACCGAACAGTACAATAATTTTTCTACTTACATATTTACAATCAATGTACGAGTAGTTAACTATTTACATAAAAAATGCCAACATGTTTTCCCTTCACGCCATATGGGTACGTGGGACATGACCCTCTATTTTATATACTAAATAGTGTAAAATTGTTATATTAGTAGTCATAATTTTTTTACATTTTTAAAATCTGTAAGGGAAAGTAACATCCCTAAGTATGATGTTAAAATATGTAAAGCAGGCAAGACACTCATTTTTTTAATTCTTTCTCCACGTCGTACGAATAAATTTGGTCAGCCTGAAGAGGAGTATGAAAATTATTGGTGGCGTCGAATGGATGAGGTTACAAGAGTGTACGTTTTCCAGATGTAATATTATATGTACATTAGCAAGAAAACGATTGAACCAATAATTAGCACTAACCTTTAAAGACTGATATCATAAATATATCTCATTAGTTAACTCCATCAATTCCCAATACGTTACCATTGTTCCCAGAATGGACGATTTTACACCTCTTGGGTGCAGTATTTTTATTGTTTATACCAATGATCTATTATTAGGTCTTTTCGATTTATATACGCTTATCGAGTGTATTATTATTGATAAGGTAGGGGGTTTTTTAAAAACATAATTTGTTTGTTAGGTATATATTTTTTTATTGTAATCCTTCACTTTATAGGTAGGTGATAACGTTTTTACCTACTTTATTGTATTGATTTGTTATATAAGTTAGAGTTAATTGTATTCGTTGTCAGTGTATATTTGCCTTTTGGTGAGTATACACAGTGCCTGAAGATGCCGAAAGGTAAAACCCAGGTCGAAAAAATGACTCAAATGGAATAGTAAAAAACTTAAATCCATTAGAAGGAAAATTTATTATGTAATTTTACTGTCTAATTTATTGTTAATGCCATATTAATCAATTGATCAATAAGTGAACATATTTGATAATTAGCTGGTTGATAAACTTATTTGTAACTATTTCATTTCATAAGTTTTTTTATTTATTCACAAATTTAATTAAATTTATATTGAATGTATGTGCCATCAATCGTAGTGTGAGTTTATAACTTTGTTGTCAAAATAAATTGTAAATCCAAACATTGACCTTTACCAAACCTTACACATGTATTTATAATATTATAGTATACTATAAGTATATCAAAATAAAGCCATTTCTATATTGTTTGTTTTTGAAAAGTATTTTGATATCCCAGACGACGTATTGCTGCACGTAGAATGTTTTTGAAACTTTTTTTACCAGTTGCACATGTTGGAAACAACACGTTACAACTATTTTCTCTGTAAATATTTGAAATATTTCAACTTAACTTAACAAGACAAATCATTTTTATTGTCTAACTTTGTGTCTAAACAATAATAACGAATCATCGTATTTTAAATGTGAAAATGCGTTAAATAATACAATCTCTGTATTTACCAACTAAATTGAGACGGAATATGTTAAGTATATAAAATATTCACCAAGCTTTCAATATAGAGAAATGCTGATGAATACTATGTTATTTCACACAGTTTTTCTATTTCATTTCAATTTATTGTTGTAAAACTTATCAACCACGATTCAGTAAAATATTGAAAATCTAGGTTGTCTAACTTTAATAAAACAAGTAATTATTCACAAGCAGTAGCGGCCGGTGGTCTTCAGAATAGCATTTTCTGGTAGTGCGCAATAGTTTACCTTCTATAAAGAGAAGATCTTCTTCTTTCACCCTGTTACGAGCCAGCATTGAGGCATAGGGCAAGCACAAGTTCGCGCCACTTCCCTCGGTCCATCGCCAACTCTTGAGCCTTCCGCCATGTCAGACCTGCAGCACGTAGGTCAGTTTTGTGGCACCGCTGCAAGATGACGGAGGGCCGGCCATATCGACGGATGAGGCTGTGCCATAAGGGTACGAAGTGTCACACTCTTTGGCGGCATCCGGAACACGTGTCCTAGCCACGTAACGTCTTAAAGCGTCTTTTCATGATTAACTCAATCACCGAAGGCTGCCGTGTTCTCTTACCGACTTTTCAGAAGGTAAATTAAATGTCTTTGTTTATTTATACTATTTCTCAAAAAAGTTTTTGATCTGCTAGAATGATTTAATATCAATAAAGAAATATAATGTTACAGTTTATGGCTTTACGCTCCGAGCGAATATTGCTTCAGCCAAATAAATAACCATGTATGAATGTATTTGAGTGGTTTAGAAATAAGTGCGGCAGTTTTTATTTTCGTAAAATGTTGGCGATTCATTTAATATGTTAACTGTAAAATTGTTAAAAATTAACTGGCCAACATTGTTATAAAACAGAAACTGGCGTTTTTATTTCTAGATTCCTTCGTTTCGTGCGCCGATCTAAAAGTGTGTAAAAAATTCGACACAAAACGCCACTACAGGAACATTCGACCACCGTTTAAGTAGTATACAATGACCTCATTGTAATACTGTGCAAACTGAAAATCTATTTGGATCGCAATCGCTTTGCGCTCATGAACGGAGTATTGTTCATAATACTGCCACATGTTCTACTTCGCGAAGTGAGTGATACACGTAATAATAACAATGAAAAGTTGAGCGATGTCTTCAAAAATGCAGGCAGTGCGTAGCACTTGCATGGTATTAGAAGAGCCGCCGCTGTTCACAAGACAATAGTTCACTAGGTAGACATGTTGATGTGGCATTGTAAATATGCTACAATATCCGAGTAACATAAATCAATAAACTTGTTGATAATTTATTGGTGCTGGATATTATGTAGAATATTTTTTAATTTGTTATATTCAAGTGAATTATAAAATATGACATTCTCAAAAAGCTATATATAAGTTTGAACTATTTCAGATTCCCGGATTCCTCAAATATCTTACACTCCACTTAACTGTTTTATGAGAATACGTGACTAGGAATAAAACTATTTTGAAATACTGACTATCTATTTATTAATTTAGTAGTTAGGATGTTAAACATAACTACTTATCTCACACATGGATAACTGAAAAATTTTATCATTATTATATCTCAATACAACATAGTTTATAGAAATCTATCCAGTATAAATACTTGAAGGAACATTAAATATCAGATAACCCAGGCGTTCTTCAACACACCCGTTAAGTTTGGGAAGCTTTCTCATTTGTACACTTTGCCACATTATGTCTTGAACATAGTCTCTCAAACGAGCGCAAAAAAAAAAAAAGAAATAATATAATATTGCCAATAGGTCAAATATAAATAATCATAAAAGGATCAAGAGGGAATCATCAAAATACAAGTAGACTCTAAATCTATGAGTGATATCTAATTTTTAGATCGTTGTGAGAACGTGTTTTTTGTTCATGATAGATGTCAACATAAATTAAATGTAATTATTAATATTTAAAAAAATATATTTAGTTTTAATACAACAAATTATAAAAATTCTGTGGTTATTTTTATTTTATATATATTTACACCAAAAATTAAAGTTTACAAAATGTGATATTGATTAAATATAGCATTTCGTTGCATATCATATTATATAAAATGATTAATAGCAATATTTTAAATCATGGTGTTACAAATTTGTAACCCTATCTTATACGACGTCCAAGAAATCAAATCTTTTCGTATAAAGTTCCACATTTTAAACTCTCTTACCGACAACGAAGAACTTATAAAAGCTGCCAGCGTCGCGACGCCGGTGGCTAGAGTGGCGTCGTCTTGCGTCGCCTGACAGTAGGGCACAAAGCAAATTTGCGCTGAATGACGCGGAATGCGAGCCGCGTCACAGCCTTTCACTCATTCACGTGCTTCGTTTTCGTAATATAAATCCCCCGTACGCTGAGATTGCACTAGAATACATTTCGACTCCGCGCGATGTCTCTCTGGAGATTTTGATCTTTGTAATGAAACAAATTCTCAGGCAAATTCTAGCATTATTCTATCATACAATCAGAAAGTCACCCTATTATAATCCTAAGCTCACAAGGTATTCATTTATATCTCTGATTATGTGGCATTAGTTTTCAACCTAATTGCAATGATTTCCAAGGATTTTTTTTAAAACAATAATCTTCTTTTCACTTCGTAGTGGCTGGCCGCATTTTAGATGGAACACGTCATGAAAACCAAATATCACTTCGAAGAATCCTTGGATCTAAACCAAATTTTTAGGAGCGGTTAATTAAAAGTTGAGAGAGTAATTTTTATAGCATTATACTTATTTTCAGAAATCGTAATCATACGTATCGATTCAGTAAGAAAATTATATATATTTTAGATCTTTTATAACCTTTTATCATTATTGAACATACATAATTTTGAAAAAACTTCTGAAAAAAATGTATTATAACCAATAGAAAAAATGTTTTTGAAAAAAGTAAGACACCCCGCAGGAATCGAACCTGCATCTCTCGGGTATCGCGCCCGCCGCGCATAGACCACTATGCTAAAGCTGTCATACTAATCACGACAAATTTTAACCATTGGCTCTTATAATACTGTCGACTTTTGTATTTTAAATCAAAGTAGGTATTACTTTAATTACTAGCCGACGTCACAGATCACTCCCAAGATATTTTTGTATTGTAACTTACTTGAACTTGCTAATAATTTAATAAACTATTTTTTTTATTTTGCAGCGGGCGCGATACACGAGAGATGCAGGTTCGATTCCAGCGGGGTTGTGTCTTACTTTTTTCAAAAAGATTATTTCTATTGGTTTTAATACATTTTTTCAGAAGTGTTTTCATAATTATGTATGTTCAATACTTAGAATTTTACATTCTTAAATCTTGTAAATTATTCGTTGAATTAAAAAAATAGTTTTTTATCATCATAATCTCATCTTAATATAATATAATATAATAAGTAGGTATAATTAGAATTTAAAGACTTTATATTTTGTATGTATATAAATTTGCAATCATTAAGGTGTATCCATTTACTAGTTAATGTATACATATAAGTGAATTTTTACTAGCACTTAGCACGTAAACCGGTGAACATTTTTCAATTTCTAATAAATTTATGACATGACCTAGCGAGGATCGCTGCAAAATGAAATCAGCCCGTACCTCCCGGTCGGTACGTTGGCAATAAATTTACAATCGACAGATACATAATATACGTTTTTACATAAAACATTGAAATTACTGGCATAAAAAGCTTCCTCTATTACGTGATTTACGTTCACCACGTGACACGTAAAATATTAAGACTATTAGGGTTGCTTCTGCTCTTATCTACCCTGATATATTGTGATCTAAAAGCAATTATAGTGAACTATGTTATTATATTGTGCATACATACATGTAACAGTCGCTTTGTTTTTTGATTGCCCGTTATTAGGGGTCGTTCATATATGACGTCAATTTACAAGAGGAGATAGAGGGGGTCTGACATAATGTGATAATATGTGACAAAGGGATTAGGGTTTTTTTTTTAATTATTAATAACCATGCCCTTGCTTTTCGTAAAAGGTGGTTGTTAGTAATTTTGAACAATCACAAACACCTAGACTTTGAGAAAACACATAAATATTGTGTCCTCGCCGAGGTCGAACCCAGAACTCTCGGGTGGAAGGCGAGCGCCCTACGCACTGCACCACGAGAGCCGCCTTGGATTAGGGGGGTTATAAGGAATAAGACATTACAAAATTATCAAAATATACTATAAATGAACGGGGAGAGGTATAACATGTGATAGGGAATTATACAACGGATAAAGGATTTTTTGTCAGAATATGATTATTTTTGTTAAACATAATTTAAAAAAATGCTGTGACGTCATTAATTATGGATAACGATATAGTACTTACGGATATTGAAAGGTTTTAATAGATAGAGATAATAATTCTTTAGACATGTGAGATAAGGGGAGAGCAGTTTTCATTTTTTGATCACCTAAAATTAAGCATATAAATCATTACCTTTGACGTCTGCACGTTGAATTAAGATTATCGTGAATATTAAAATAATCACTTGGTACGTCATACTTGTAATTTATCAATAGTTGTAGACATAGTATAAGTGTGCTAAACATAATATTGAATGGTTGAACCCAGTTCACTTACACTTATCTTTATGAAAAACATAATGTTTTGATAAATTCCAGTATATCAGTTTGCCAGATTTACGTAGACAAAGTATTCTTGGAAAAGGTAGGTGCACTTAATTTTTTTTACTGTTAATCCTTTACGGAAGTTCGTAACGATTAGAGAATACTACAGCTTTTCATAAGTACATTCAGAGCTTTTATTATACATAATAAATCAGAACACTTACAGGTTTAAATTATTCAATAACAAGAAACACTTATTTCAAATGATGATTTCAATTAGCAAACTGAAATAACTTTACTAAACAAAATTATCACCTGGCGATTTAGGTATTCGGCGTAAGCACTGATTTAGTTGAGTTTAATTCCGTGCAGAAAATTCTAGTTTTCAACTCGCTATTTGAAAGGCTAGTTTTATCAGAACATTGATAAAACAGCTTTTTCTGGCCTTTAACTTATTAAAATAAATACAGTGGAACTTGGTTATTACGAGGAAGATGGGACCGACTGAATTTGCTCGTTATA
This sequence comes from Rhyacophila brunnea, assembly GCF_057557595.1. NCBI lineage: Eukaryota > Metazoa > Arthropoda > Insecta > Trichoptera > Rhyacophilidae > Rhyacophila > Rhyacophila brunnea. The sequence goes on from NW_028233361.1 coordinate 3,511,865, forward strand.
ACCATTGCTCGTTATATCGTTGTATGTATAACATTTTTCGCGTCACGTTCTATTTAAGCATAGAACATAAAAAATCTGAAAACTATCGTAAAAATCCCCGAAACAAGCATGGCATTCATAAACTACAAAAGAAGTTGTGGTTCTATACGTTTATCATGGATACAGCGATAAACACATTTTGAAAATAGCCGATATATTGGATTATTTGTTAGTTTGGGTTAGTTTAGGTTAGGTTAAGTTAGGTTAGGTTAGGTTATCCTAACAAATAATCCAGTATATCGGCTATTTTCAAAATGTGTTTGCCGCTGTATCCAGGATAACCGACTAGTACCGAAGTTGTTTATTGTAATGAAGTGCTGAGCCGCCGGCGCTGGAAGGTAGCTACTGACTTCACAAAGCTTGGATTTTTTACATGCAATTTCAACCATATGCCTGGATACTTTTCAATGTTCGAAATTTTGTGCGAAAACACCAATTAGGTACTTAGACACTTAACTAGTGTCAACACCGTAATCCGATCCCGGCGGCATCGGTCTAGTTAACTGCCTGGTCGGATTTTATTGCTTAGGGTCGAAAATGTTGTTTTTAAACGATCGACACATTAACAGTTTTGCTCGGTATACACGAGAAGTAGCTCGTCATAAAAGTGAATAAATGTATGGAGAAAATCATAAACTAAAATGTCAAAGAATGTTTCCTCATTACATCCGAGATCTCGCTATTTTCGTGATCGTAATAACCAAGTTCGACTGTAAAAATTATAAGTTTTTCATAATTAATAGTTAGTTTCCTAAACAACTTTTATTAATAAAGCGTTCGTATTTTGTTAGTTAATTTACAGAAAACAGAATATACTCGGTAATTTTTTTTTGGGAAAATTCACTAGATTAATACAAATCACCGTAAAAACAATAATATAAATGTTCCTCTTTGACCCTTACGCCATTTTTCACACCCCTTACGGCGGGGTGCTTTATTTGCGAATACCTACGCTCTTGCTGAAGTTGCTTTGCTTGGTGCGTTAACGTTTATTAAAAATGCGATGAATAATGCTGGAAATGTTTCGAAATGAGGAATTCAACTTTATGAGATTTTTTTATATGAACAGTGGAGCTCAGTAGCCGCAGATATGAAAAAGGCAGTATATTTTTAAGTAATTTAACGTGCCCTTTACGAAAAGACGCTAAAGTATCATTTTACTATAATTAACAAAAAAATTAACGTTCACGTAGTGTTACCATTGTAATAATAGATAAGTGACACGTGGGAATCGATATATTATTGTAGTTGTGATGGATTGACCAAATCAGAGCCGGTTTGATTTTATTTGAAATGACCGCGTTTTACCAAGACGCGCGCTCATTGTGGCGAAAATAAATAACATAGATAATATTCGATTTTCGATATTGTTTCAGATAACTGAAAAAATGTTGGTTCCAGTTGACGGCCGTCTGCCACCCTTGCGAACACAAATAGGCATTCTATTTAAAATTTAACCTTTCTAGCCTTGTTTTTTTAGGGGCGAGAGGATAAAATATGATGATATCGAATCATTTTCCATAACCATGTACCTATATTCTATTATTTGAATGTGTTTTGTCAAATGTGTAATTAATAAGTACTGGAAAAAAATGACTTGTCTGTTTGAAAATAAAATGCCGGTTATCAATTACCTACCCCTTGATTCGAGATTGTATCCAGTTTTCTACCATTTCCCGCAAAGTACCTTAAACTTTAGTATCACAATAAGTCATGTACCTTCAGTACAAAAATATTGCTACACTATATTTTTGGCAAATTCATCATATTATGTGATGCTCAATAGATGAAAAGATATATACAACTCTTAAGGATAGAAATGCAGTCATATAAAAATTGTACCTGGAAATAATTCAAGACACGAGATTGAGAACAGGATATAAACCAAAAAATCTAAAAACGCTTTTTCGGTAATTTCATATTAAAAAAAACTCTATCGATGAGTTTGAGAACGAGATATAACGAACTCCTACTTTTGCCACAAGATGGCAGTAGTGGTATCAAATTCAGCTATAATCTAACTTCACTTAGAATGAGAAAGATATATAAACCATTTATATCTCGTTTTCATCCTAATTCGAACGTCAGTGATATTTTTGTAACCTGTCAATTCAAAAGTGTCGTCTTAATATGCCCAGTGAAAGTGAAGATATGTTCAAGAATATGGAAGTTAGTGAATCTGAGTACATCTTAGAAAGTGAGGAAGAAGAAATTAGTTCTCCTCGTCGTCCTAGGAAGACTAAAAAACAACCGGCGAAAATGTTGAAAATGTTGAAGAAGATCCACAAAATGAATGAAAAAGATTTTCGATACTGATATTTTGTAACATTTTTACTTATCTAAACTATAAAAATCAATATTTGTTTGTTTGTTTGTTTGTTTGTTCGTATTTTATGCGCTGCCATACCGTTCATCCGATTGCAATAAAACTTTGTCAACTTATTGCTTGCAAATGCGCGAAGAGTATAGGCTATATCTTATATATAAAAATGAATGTCTGTCTGTCTGTATGCCTGTCTGTCTGTCTCTCTTTCTGTCTGTCCCGTATGCGTTCCTATACCATTCATCCGATTGCGATGAAATTTTAGTAAGTGGTTGTATGCACACCTGCGAAGGTTTCTGAATTAGAAGAACCATCTTCTTCTTCTTCATTATATCTTCTTTTATTCGTATGGTTCCTATACCATTCATCCGATTGCGATGAAATTTTAGTAAGTGGTTGTATGCACACCTGCAAAGGTTTCTGAATTAGAAGAACCATCTTCTTCTTCTTCATTATATCTTCTTTTATTCGTATGGTTCCTATACCATTCATCCGATTGCGATGAAACCTTCGTCAGTTGTTGTGGTAACACCCGCAAAGGTTTCTGAATTAGTACAACCATCTTCTTCTTCTTCTATTTGCATGCGTTCCTATACCATTCATCCGATTGCAATGAAACTTTGGTGAGTTGTCGTGCGCATGCCCACGAAGATTTATGAATTATAAAATCATCTTCTTCTTCTATTCGTATGCGTTCTTATAGCATTCATCCGATTGCGATGAAATTTTGATCAAGTGTTGTGCTCATGCCCGCAAACGTTTCTAAATTAGTATTATATAAAATACAAAGTTTGTTGTTTGTTTGTTCCATCCAACTTTGATTTTTTTTTACTACATATTAATAACATTAATAACGTTTGCATATTTTGGATTCGATTTTAATTTAGCGGTCTTTTGTTTGACCTTTACTCCTATTAGAATTATTTTCATATTGCTATATTGTATTACACAGATATTTTAATATTAAAAAAATAACTACCTCTTATTATTTTTTAAATATCTGAGATAAATATAACCACGAAGCGACCCCGTGCGAAGCCGGGTACTTCAGCCAGTAAGTGATAAAAAACATTTATTAACATAAATAAGCCAAAAAATGGAATTAATCTTTATTTACTTAATACATATTACATAATAAAATTGATATTGAAAACAGAATGAAGACTAAATACAATTTAATTGATAAAAAAATATGTATCTGCAGATATTTAATTATTTTTATTATAAAATGTTTAAAACTACTTTATTTATCATGTTACATTCACTTTTTGAATGATAAGATCACACATATTTTTAAATCAGTTTATAGGCTCTCCTGTAAAATTCACTAAGTATTTGTTCTTTGTATAGTTTTCGTTCTCATGTGTTCAATTGTCCTAATTGGGAAGCTTTGTATATTCACTGTCAGGTGCGCATACAAAAAAAATGATTTTCGTAAAAATATTCATAATAATAATTTATAATTGATTATTTAAGAATACGAAAGGGGTTAACAAAATCTAGCTTATGACAATAACTTTCCAACTTATCCCGCATATTACTTAAAGCTTTAAGGTTGTACCTCAGTTGAGGCACGGTCTAAAAAGATCGTGGCTAGGCGATGCGCGGATTGGGGGTCGCGGGTGCAAATGACGCATGCCAAACCAAATATAATTTGTCATATAAATTCAACATACGTCCATTTTATGTTCTGTTTATTGTTCTATTAGTAACAATAATAATATATTCATTGACATGTTTTCTTTCTAAAGTAAATGAGTAACGTTTTTAGTCATCTTTACACGATTTAAGAATTAATACGCCCGTCGCCATCACGAAACAAAGTGACGTGTTTGCAGCTCGACGTTCTGTCTCAGAATGCGAGTGAGTCCAAAAGTTCGTCGCGCCTATAGTTGAAAATTATTTGCCGTTTCACTGATGTATCACCTTAAGCCAGTTCAACAGTTGATCTCGCAATTATTTTCCGTGTACATTATCCATTCCCAGACACTCCACAATCCCTACATCTATACTTATAAGTTACTGCGACCTGTTGCACCCATGAGCGGTTATCGAGTATTTTTATCGTTTGCGTTATCTTTTCTGCTAGGCTGGCTGCATCAGAATATAAAAAGCAAATCTAGCATACATACATGCTATGCTATGGCTGCCATATTGGAAAATAACGAACGATTTTGATTTTGTTTTTAAACCATATCTCGTTAATGGCTGGAAATGTCAAAAAGTATTTCAAATAATAAACAAAGAAAAACAAAAAATATACATTAAAAATAAAATATTTATCATTATTATATCATATTATCTGTAACGGTTACTGAAGGGTAGAAAAAATGTGAAAAACAGATTTTAATTCATTATACAGCCATATCGTGCAATATATTTATTTGAATGGCTGATTTTTTTAAAAAACCGTGGGTGTTTTCCAAAATGGTGTATGCATTTGAATTCATAGCGCAATCGGAAAGAATCAGTAGTAAGTACGTAAAAAATAGTAGTATGTACCCAATTAAAATAGTAAAATATATTACTAAAAACAGGCCGATATAATATTATTATTATAAAAAAAGATTATTTTTTATTCATTACATACACAAACCAAATTGCCTGAACAAAATATGGATGCAGGTTCGAATTTTGTTCGGTGCCTCTATTTTTCAAAATATTTTCGAGGTGTCATTATATTTTATTGTTTTATTATGTTCTTTGAATAAAAAATACTTATTATATTATTTTGTTGTTGTAAATAAAAGTTTTAGCGTTTTGGTTTAGTTACTGACTTACGTACTGCTATTTGCGAGTTTTTGTGGTTGTTAATCAAAATAATGATTTGTAATTCATTATCCAAATAACCCGGTTTTACGCTCGGCTAACGCAAGACCGATTTTATGGCAGTGCGGGCTAATAAATACATTTCAGAAAAAAACTGTAAAATTGTTACAAATAAATATGCAATGCGAAGTGACTAGTGGATAATTTAATCACTACATTTATTTACATAATTTAGGGCAAAATGGCATCAAGGAAAAAAACTGGCATGTGAATGTAATTCAAACATGGACTCACCAAAACCATGCCGCCCCGCACCACAAATGATCTAAATCAAGCATATCATGATGTCCTACGTTTGATTTGAAGCATCGGCAGATTTTTACGTCTGGAAATGTCTCGCCGCATCTATTCTATACACAAGACTGCTTTCGGCAGCAGCGACACTGTCTAGGATAGGTTTGAATCGAAATATTAGCACTTATTGTAACAATTACAATAAGTTAGCCATCTAAACAGTCAAAACTGTCTATCTCGCTTTAAAATTTACCTTAGCCAAGAGAGGTGCCGTTAAAACATAGCTCTTATTGTAATTGTTACGATAAGTGCTAACACTTCGATACAAACCTACCCTAGATACCTGCCATAGCGACCGAAAGCAGTTTTGTGTATAGAATAGATGCTCTGGAACAGTTATCCAATACTGAGGTCACCGGACACTCAAGTGTGCTTTTACTGAGAATGAGTAAATATTCTCGTTTGATGCATTCTACTGTTGCTGCCATGTGTTTGACCATCGCTGCGTCAAGATTATTTGCTCACCATAAAGATTTATAGAGGCGGCGAAAGGTGAACGTCACATGCTACCGGCTTTTCTCATTTGAATTAAAGTTGTAGCTTTTAATGATAGCTATGCTGCCACCTTAAAAACCGCACTAATAGAGTGATGTAAAAGAGCCACACCAAATAATGAGAATGCGACGGAGAAAGCTTTCGGAAGCGCTTGGTGATAAAGATTTGAGTTAGAGTGAAATAAAATTAGCTAACGTCAGCATATTTATCGGTGTTTGGGTTATCAACAGTCAGTGAAATAGCTCGATGCATCATAAGTATACATGTTTGTTTGTCTAAAAATAATATAATAGTTTTTTTTTTTCGACCATTTCCGATTATATGGGCCTGCCTCTACAGAGTGGACGACGTTTGAATTAACAGATTGTTGTTTTTACGAGAAATGTATGTCAGCCAAGTGGCAAGTACTCAACCTATTAGGTCCATACTCTGACTCATACGTAAATTGAAAAACAATATGTGTACTTGTCAGTCACAGGATTCGAGCCTGGGACCCACGACGCTATAGGCCGACGCTTAAGCCGCGCGGCCATCGTGGGTGATTAATTAATGCTCTAATAAGTCAGATGTGTTACATCTATTATAGTAACAGACCTGGGAAAAACACAGATATAACAATGCATTAATAGATACCTTATATCGCCTAGTATACGGACCACGTTTATCCAGATTAATAATTATCCGGTTTCTACTATGATGATAAATTTTATATGAAGGGTAAAACGATGGATAATTTAAAATAAAAAATAAAATTTAAGCAAAATGTGTAAGTATATTATTATTATTTCAACTGTTTGCCATGTTCGTATAATACACAAAGCTAGTCGCCTCTAGTCATATTTCTTACTCTAAATTTAACATAGAACTTTACGTTTTATGAAATACTGATCTCATTTCCGTTCTCACATTAGTTAAATTAGATTCCTAATGAAATAGTAATATTATATTATACATTTTGAATAATAGTACATTGAAATAACATTATTTTGAAATACCCCAGAAACATACATCATAGAAAAAAATTCTAGTAAAAAAGGTGGGACTTGAACTAATGTCTTTCACTATCCGGATGAGTGTTTTAGCCTCTAAGCTATCGATCACCCGGAAAGACGTGAGTTCCACTCGGTTCAACTTTTTTTCTAATACGCATGTATGTTTCTGAGGTGTTTTTTTAAAATCATGTTATTTCTATAATAATGGATCAAAAATTCTTAAAATCTTGTATATTATATTCAATATTTAATAATAAAAAACATAATAATGTATTAAGAATGCGTAACTTGATGAAACCGACATGCATCTTGCTCGTAAACAAACGGGTATTGAAATAAAACTGTTTAAGAGTGTTTCCATGCAAATGATCATTTTTTATACTGTCAATTATAGCGTACAGGGTGTTTTACTGTTTCATCGGAAGGTCTCGTAAAATGTTGCTTTGATTAAAGCGCACAAATTTTTACATTTGTGAAAAAAAAATTCTTTTTAACGCGTTTAGATAGGTACTAATAAAAATAATTAAAATTATTAGAAAATTATATTAAATTTTATGATTCGTATTCTGTCGCTAGATGTCAATAGTAAAATTATGCATATAGAATAATTAAATTTTGGTTTGGTGGTGAAACTCTTTTTACTATAAAACAGCATCATTTTTTAACGAAAGCTTACTTAACAATAAATCAAAGCTGCACAAAAAACAGACCGACGAAGAAAAAAAAATCAATTTAAAAGCCATCGCGGCGGAAGTGAAGATTTATTTCCAGCGGCCGCCGTAGCGCATAACGTAGAGCTCTCCAGCCTACTATAACTCACCTTTTGCGTTGAATTATAAAACAATTTATCAGGATTATCCCCTTTTGCGCGAGATTATGGCGTATTTAAATACAGCACCTGCTGTAGGCTGCGAGGGGGCGCCGCGACGGCCAGCGACGCGCCTTCCAAACACTACTCCGACGCCAGAGCACGATTTTCCAGACGGAAAACTCGATGAATATTTTCAAAGGGTACTGCAAGGTTAAATGGATATCTGTCCAATGTGACATTGTTCGTTTTTGGTAATGATTGTGGAAACATGAACGAATTTATATATCTTATCGTAATTGACTGGACGTCGACAACTAAACAACAAACACAACTACACGACGGGGTATTTAGATGGCAGACGGTGAATGTACAGTGTACTTTATAAATTACAAATTCAAGACGTTCATAGTATAAATTGTTTATAAAGTAAACGAAACTACGCCAAATGAGTTAAGTATACCGTATGTTAAGATTTTTGACAACTTGATGGCACCATAAAGGTTGATTTATTTTTTATTAACTATATAATGTTTGTGGACATGTTAAATAGGTTAAATTTATAATTGTAAATATTATCATGTTTCTTTAATATTAACATATACACATGTTGTCTTTTCTACTTTCTTGTTATATTAGTTGTTATTTGTAATTAAGATATTTTTATAATTTTGTATTTATTATGTATTGTGGCGCATTGGCCAATCGCTGTAATGCCGTAATACTCTTTTTCTAAATAAATAAATAAACTTCAATTTAAACTCAACCTTATGTTGGTGGAATATATCCATCCAACCATATCCGAAGCGATTTGGTTGAACTAAGTTATTGCCCATCTAATAATTGGTATTAACAATGCCAGGTTAGTTTTGCACCTTGGAGAACAAACAATAACTAATTTTTCCGATTATTTAGATAATTATTAGAGATATACAGGTAAACACCATCAAAAATGACAAAGTTAGCATTTACACCCCATGGTCGGAAGTCGGAAATGTGTGTAGCCAGCCAAATTCCAGTGGCACCGTACATATTCATAAAATAGACGTAAGTACGATCTTCAACTAACAAGTAGAATAAAAAGTATCTACCTATAATAAAGCAATATACATGGTTGTTATAAACTGTAAAGACTCATGTCGATGGTGTGGTTTCACATTTCCAAAAAAATAAAAAGACGAGTTGAGTAGGTACCAAATGAAAAAATTACATGTATTTATGTGATTCTGAACTGAGGTATTGAACATGTCAATAAATGAACTGCTTGAAATAGAATAAATGCATTTTATTGAATAGTGCAAATTTATAAAAATCGACGTGAGATGAGTCAAATAAATTTGTCTGTCTATTGGAGACGTGCAACTGAATCATAATATGTAGGTACTTAAAAGGTCAGGTAGGTAAGTCAAAGATTAAAATAACTATTAAGAATTAGATCAATAATTTAGAAATTGTATATAAATCGGTAACGTTATTATTTTTTTCACCAAAAAATGGAATAGGTATGAAACTCGAATTGAATTTTGGATGCAGCGGTCCATGTATACTCGTATGACATTCGCATTGAAATAATAAATGACGAAACCATTATTTTACAATGAAACAATCCTTTTTACTTTGTTTACGTGTAGACAGCGCACAAGTTGTTAAAAAATATAATTGGCGCTGTGGCTAAAAATGCGTGGAGGTAATTAATTTACCACGTGTGGTCAATGTTTTCATTATTTCCCCGTCACGAGCCGTAGAAAATGCGCATAATTTAGATAATTTTCTCCCTTTTTTTGTTTAAGTTTAGTGGCTGGTCATGCATAATACCCATTTTATAATCCTTTATTATTCCACCAACAATGTGTGTTTTATATTTTTACTGTACGAAGCTTTACAAGTCGGAAAGTGCAAACCGATGTACAGAGCTTTTTACTTGGCGGAATAAATATTTGGTTTATTTGAAGTCATTAGTTATTTAAATTGCAATAAACCCAACTCTATTCGATAAGTAATGATTAAGTTCCCATGTACCAACTCTCCAAATGGTATAAGGGTATAAGGGTGCTCTAGAACCTGGTAAAGTGTAGCTGGAGTCGTTGAAGCATCGTATCTAGATCTCCCTAGGAATCTGGTTGTCCAGTCATTCCGGGCCAGTGTTTTAACGACGGGAAGATGACATATACGATCAGTGACGTCCCTAAAAAAATGCCGCTCCTAGGCAGCACCAAAAAGCCGCTTCATTTTTTATACAGTATTTATATCAACCTTTCATGGGTCCAATATCTAAGAAATGTCTTGTATGGATACATTACTAATAAAATATCAGACTAATTATTCGCAAATCTGTACGCGTCGTTTCTGGTCACCAAGTACGTCGAAGGGCAACGGAATTAAACTAGATATCGTGAACCCGATAAATTTTTTTAATGGAAAGATATTTTCGTTATTACTAAGTTTACGTAGTATATATTCCAAATAATTATTCTCCTCGATTTGCCGCCTTTCAAGTAAATGCCGCCCCCAAGCGACGCTCAATCTGCCTACCACCACGGGACGTCACTGTATATGATTACCGATCTCAGTATCAGATTTACTCAGAATATAATATGTTTATTCTTATCCTCATCGAACCTGAGCAAATAGCCAACAAAAAATCCTGCTATGATATCTTTAAAATCTATAAAAAATAGATTTCATCATGGGATGAGGGGATATTTTTCATATTATCCGATTCCATCTATTGTTGTTCGATAGTTTTTCTATTTTATGATTAAAAATAAAAATTCGTCATTGTTAAAAGTTGAAAACAAAAACTATCTGCTGAATTTCGAAACAGAAAAACAAATGAAAACCGAATTAGCAGAGGTTGGAAAAGCCAGGTGGTTTCTATAAGCGATGAAATATTGCAGTATTTCAGGCCATTGGGAATTTGACAACTGTGCGTTGCCTATATTATACACTCACGATTGAAATTTAGGGACAAATTCTGTAATATGCAGTCCATATTTTACTCCCACCTAAACGTTTAGAATACAACAGACGAAGCCCGATTTGAAAGTTATATACTTAGATGATGTAGTAGGTACAGTGTTTTCTAAAGTATGGTACGCGTACCGATAGCTGTACGAAAAATAATTGCAAAGCGTATATATGCATCATTATTGCATTATATCCCCGTGTTCGATCTTAAGATGATCATAAGGGCGTCTTATCCCTAATGCACAATAGACAGAGTGCCTAGGGCCAACAAACTTTGTAGTGCCTATGATATTTCACATGGAAAAATAAATACATAAACAAAAATATATAATATACCTGCCAATTTTAACTTAAAGTGTGTATTTTGGTATATTATCCTCACTGATACAAATACAATATGCATGGTAGTGCTGTATGTACTCGTTTTTACAGTTAAATATTAAGATACCGTACCTAGAAAACAATTTTAGACTATCTTACATTTACATTATAAGTCAAACATTACCCTCACAAGAGAGAAGAAGAGAATATATAAAAAAAATAATAATACCAAAAAAAAAATCAAAACATACTTACGTACAATTGAATACACAAAAATATAATTTTTGAAAACAAAAAACATACAATTTTATACAATTTTGCACAAGCTCAATCAAGGTTACTACCGCTAAATAACATTCCATTTTTCATTGCAGTTGATCCAACCAAGTTGAGACTGTTGACTCTACATGATGCAATCCATTTAGCATGAGTGTTGTTTTTTTTTTTTAAATTACTTTGTACACCCCCTCTCTCCCAATCAAGTCACAAAGGGCTATAACAGTGTAAATATTGTTCGTTATAGGTAGGTATATGAATGCAGTATTCACTCCGCGAACAAGTTGAAGTTTCAGAATATTGTAAAGAAGTTGAGAGCTGTTCATGTTTCATTGGAATTTCCGATAAAATTTGCATAGCAAAATCAACTAAAGATTTCAGATAGAGGTATTTAGAAATAAACGTGCCTAGGGCCTACCAATATCATTATCATATTAATATGGACATATATACAGTGGAGGTTGTATGTATACTATATGTTATTTTTTATATTACAGTGTTTTTTATCTTGCTATTGCCACATGATTAGGTCTAACCTAATCTATGTAAGTAATATGGTTATCGATTTAAGTGATCCAAATGAAAGTAAATCATTTCAATAGAAATATAACAAACTGTATGAAGGAAATACATTATTATGTTAATTAAAATAAAAGGAACATTATATTAAAGTGAATAAAAATGTCATGGTTGAGACTTAACATGAAAAAACCTATAACGTGAAATAAAACGTGATATCTGAGAATTCAAGTGTAAATTTAGGCAAAGTTGAAGAAAATGCAATATTTGAGGATGGGACATATTGTTTGAGGCTTTCACGCTTATTTTTATCGTATTATAGTAGATTGGGTTTCTAACGTGTGTTCTTCTTCCTTCTTTACTCGACGTTTCGGGGTCGTTGCAGAGGCCATTATCAAGAGATGATATGTTTTATGATGAAAATGTAGTGTAGGTATATGATTGTAAGCGTTGTTCTAAGAATGTCAAAAGGAATCCGATTAGCAAAGAGAAAATGTTGCTGTGTAAGAGAAATGAGTAATGTGTCAATCGTTACGATCAGAGATACCGGTTCGAATATTGGATTTTGCTGATAGTGCCGGAAGCCATGACGTTTTTAACCGTAATCCATCATCCCTATTGATATTTTCAGGGTTTCTATGGATTTCAATGGCCTCACACGAATAAGGTTGAGAAGCCGTGGTTTAAATTTGAAATAATTAGTATGGTGTCGATTCAGTGCTTGACTTAGGTTGTGGGTAACCATAAGTGATATAATACATTAGCAATATTGTTCGTCTAATTTTTTATGGTGTTTACTGTCAATTCTTGGTGGAAACACAATGAATTAATTAAAGTAAAACACAATATTATGTGATACTTACTAATTCCGTATAAATTATAAATTATTGGGCCCGGTTTAACAATGTCCATTTGATATAATGTTCCAAAATATCAGTTGACACTGTTTGATTGAAGCGGACAACATCAATCCTAATTATTATTACATAGTGTTGAATAAGCACTTGCACTATATCTTCTTGTTCTTCTTCTTTCACCCTGTCACGACCCATCATTGGGACGGCAAGCACAAGTTCACGCCATTTCCCTCGATCCATCGCCAACTCTTGCGCGTCCAGCCATTCTAGACCTGCTGCACGTAGGTCGCTTTTGTAGCAACGCTGCAAGGTGAGGGAGGGGCGGCCACGACGATGGAACCCTTGAGGCTGTGTCACAAGGGTACGAAGTGTTGCACTCTTTGGCGGCATCCGGAACACATGTCCCAGCCACGTAAAACATTTCTTCGTGATTAGCTCAATCACCGAAGGCTGCTGTGTCTGCTCACGAGCTCGGGTGTTTGTAAGGCGGTCGTAACAATGTACCCCTAAAATTCGGCGGAGACATCGATTCTCAAAGCTCAAAAACCGGGACCCTTGAAGCCTAGTAAGATGCCATGTCTCACAGCCATACAGAAGCACAGGTAGTATGAACGCGTTGAACAAACGACATTTGGTCCTCACAGAATATAGCCTTGACACCCTTACGACTCCATGTTGGCTGAATGCATCCCCGCCATACCATGCGGATCCCAAGCTCACTAGAGATACCACCATCGTCGGCAACCGTGGCACCCAAGTATTTGAACCTGGACACCAGCTCAACGGGCAAACCGGAAACCCGTATAGGAGTGTCGGCGTCAATGCAAGCGGCACTGCACATGGATTTGGTCTTAGTCATAGTGAGGTTTATTTTAATGAATTGCTTGTCTATGTGAAAGATAATGATAATAGTTCATATTATATTAAATTCTGTGTAATAAATTATAAAAAAAAATTGAATTGAATAAGATAAAGGTGTTCTAAAATGTCCCCAAATTACGATGTCAAGTAATATGCATTCAGGTTTCTACACAGTACAAGTCTAGTGTGATAGCTCTTTGTTGAATCAAGTTTATACATACACATGTATCACAGAGTATGCCTCTGGGGGCAGTTACAGTTGTACTGTACAACATGTGATAGTAAACAAACGCAAGCATACCTAGTTGTTATATCGCGGCGTCATTCAGTTGAGGAGAGCACGGAAACGGTTCGGTCACATTCAAAGCTCACTTTTAATTTCGTTAGCGATATTGGTGTTTCAAAAAAACTGTCGAACGGTTTGAATTTCGAGTCATTCTAAAAAAGAATACTTCCCGAAATGTGTACACTTCCAATTTTAAATCTTTTGATACCTACATGATTATATATGTCTGAGACTAAGGTCACATTAAAATCTATTCTGGTTCGTGCTTTTTTCTCTTTTATTTTTGAATACAGTCAAAAAAAAATTGAACAGGAATGCGTTAAAGCAGGAAAACAAGTCATTATATGTGGAATGATTGCATGGAAATAGTGACAAAATAGTATGCTGGAGTGAAGGCCTCTTTTCACGCTGTCGCTTATCGCTCCATAATATTAAGGCTATACTTCACCTGGGGCACGGTCTAAAACAATCGTGACTAAGCTACGCGAAGATTGTGCAAACGACGCGTGCAGAACAAAATATAATTTGTCATAAAAATTCAACATGCATCCATTTAATGTTATGTTTATTGTTCTATTAGTAATACTAATAATATATTCATTTACATGTTTTCTTTTTCAAGTAAATGGGTAACGTTTTTAAGTCATCTTTACACGATTTAAGAATTAATTCCCCGACGCCATCACAAAACAAATTCACGTGTTCACAGCTCGACTTTTGCTCTCCGATTGGAAGCCAGTCCGAAATTTCGTCACACCTATATTTGAAAATTATTTGCCGTTTCACTGAAGTATGCTCTTAAGTTAATAATTTGAAATTACCGACATAATCATGAGAATAATATTTGGACATTTTTTCGTAGTAATGTCAAAAAACGAAATAATTTCATTTGAGACTGGAATTTTTATTTAGCAATAATTTTTTTTAACAAATAAAATTGATTTCATTGTATATTTTGCAAAAAAAAATATTAGTCTAGTAATTGATCGTAAAAATAAATGTTTTCTTAAAATTAACGTCTTTTATGTTTTTTTCCTCATCTCAATGATCAAGGAATTAAGTCATTACAATTAAGGAAAAAACGTCTTAACAAAGCCGTGTAATTTTAATGGGTCTTGAATATAAGCAGCTTATGAAAAACAATTATTTTTGCCATTAAAAAAACGGGTGGTACTCATTTTTTACTCACTACAACACTTTTCCTTGGAATTGATGTTACATTAAAAAAAGATACAATCTGAAAAAGAAAACAAGATGGCCAATTGTATTTTTCTTTAACTTAAAGGTCAACGTCTTTATCCATTAATATGTATATCAATTTTGGTATTAATAATATAATTATAAGAATAATAATATTATATTTACCTCTTCAACAGAAGGATATGTTATGAAAATAATCTTGTACATATTATTTTAGAAAAATACTAAGTAATTGAAACCGAAGCGGATGCTGGTTCAGATACTAAGAAAGTGTCATTACTAATTTAATTAATCCATATAAGACTATGAAGTCGGTATTCAATTACATATAAAAGTAACAACCTATTTAAAACAAAAATATGCGGTTACCGTCAGTAAAAATAATAAACCATAGTATTTAAAAATTGAAAGGTAAATCTTCATTGTTTTAATCTTAAAATTAAACAATTGATATATAATCCTAACTAGAATATATTAATATATCGATTGTATAAAGGAAAAACGCCCACGGTGGCCGCGCGGCTTAAGCGTTGAACTATCACGCCGTGGGTCCCAGGTTCGAATCCTGGGTCTAGCAAGTACACATATTGTTTTTAATTTTTTGTAGTCAGAGTATGGACCTAATAGGTTGAGCAAGCGGCTGACATCCATTTCTCGTAAAAAACAAAATCTGTTAATACAAACCTCTACTCTGTGGAGAACCATATAATTCTATTAGGATCGGACATGGTCGAAAAAAAATGAAGGAAAAAGGACGTAATCCACACAAATCAAATTTTACAGGAGGCACAAAAACATTTATGTTTTTTGTTATGGTTTTAGTTCAAAGTTAAATTACCAAAGATGAATAAAGAACCTTCTTCTATAATAGATATGGAGCCAAAATTTATGAAATTTAAGCAAAAATATGACCACTGGTCAACTGATTAAGTAAGCTATAAGTGACTCCGCATTACAAATTCATTTGCAGAGAACTTCACACTACTACTATGACATTTATTTGCCAATTTGCAGGGCATATAAAAATACAATCCGTCACGATGAGTAGATAAAGAACCAATAATACTACACTTTGGCATTAATATTTATTTGAAAAATCATGTAAAAATTGTTTAAAACCGTTTATGACTGCACTCGAGCAAGTAATCACAATGCACATTAAAAATGGCCGCCACTGCGTATTTAAAAAAACTGGAATTGCAACTTGCAACTGAGCGATCTTAATATTTACATTTTACCAACTTAACTGTGCTTCATGCGCTTTCAAAATAATTTCAAGTGTCATAGCAGAAATAACGTACTGCCTGTAAGACTCCTTCTATTTATAGTCCAAATTATTTGTATATTCCCTAAATATAGGTATATGTAAGTTTCTTACGAATATAATATTTGGGTTACATTTTGTAAAATAATCTTTTTATGTTCTGAATACAAAATGATAAAGTTATTACATAATTAAATAAAAATTATGATAGTATTTGTCATGGTAACAAAGAGGTTCTTTTATATTACATTATAAGTATTTCTATATTTTTGAAGTTATACTTATTTTGGGGCGTTTGGTAAGAGTGAAATTGAGAGTTACGAACGGTGCGCGACAGCATGAAGTTAGCTGCGAATCAGTCAAATGTATACAAATGCAAGTTTGATAGTAGAATTGTTCCATTGCCTAGGCAACGAATTTATTATTGTCTGCGATTTGCAATTCCTTACGTAAACAAACGATTAAACGTCAGAGTGACAGTTGTTACTATAAAAATAAAAACAACGAGAAATAATTTTATAATTTAGTACTTATTATAAGTTAAAGTGTATAGAAATAAACCAACGGCGCTCCAATAAGCTCAAGAAAGATCTTGAGTGTGTAATTTAGCAAGATAATTAAGAGCTAGTCGAAGACTAGGTAATCACAAGTTTTGTTTTTGTTTTCTTACGCCAAATAAGTATAACTTCTAACACGCGTACATAAGTACACACACCGATGTTTTTCTTTCCAGGTAATAGAACAATGTAAATAAGTGTTTTGTTATAAGTTACAAGTATCGATTTGGAAAAGAGCCCAGAAAGTCTTCGGAGCGGAAAGAAAATTGGAAACGATGACATCTTTAAAAATAGTATTAAGAGTTGTCGCAGTTGAAGACAGACGTTATCGCAGGAGATTTGATTTAGTCGTGACCCAGTGCCGTTCTGCAGAGTACCAGAAAAGGATATAATATATCAATTTCATATAATTATTATATTATAAAGATATTATAAAGAATGCCAGAGAAAGATATTGCCAGAATAGTATCTTCAAAAGTAACGTAGAATTGTGTCTAGGATTCAACAAATATAAATACGGGCAGCGCCATCTTAAGATACAAAGCCTGAGCATATCTTTTTCTATCACTGTTCAGCTGTCAATATCAGATCCCAGATTGTCTGACATATTGATTTTTAAAACCACATAATTATAATCCCTTTCTCTTTTCGAATTGAATTATTAAAAATATCGTAAATCAAATGTATTACCTATCAGTCTTATTTATAATTTATAAATATACATTCCTGTTATTCATCAGTTCTCAAAGTCACACTATTCCTTCATACAAAAACCGGTAGTAATATCGATTTCCTAAAATTGTCTTAGGTAGTATTGAGCTATACCAAAGCCATCTCAATCAGTTGTTAACGAAATCAATAAATATGCCCTGACAAGTGAACATGATAGATACGTCAGTATAAGTACTCTATAGTACAAAGATAGGTCACCCATAGACCGCAGCGGGAGAGGCAGGAGAGGTAGGACCACTCGTTGTCAGCAAGTTTCCGAATGCTTTGGCTTGTACTTGAGTGAGCTCTTTATAGGACATAGACTCATAATGTAAGAGATATCAATAAAAAAGTACCGTAACGTGGTATGAAAAAATACAAAAGAAACTAATGAATAAAGAGGCAGACAAGAAAGAGTACGCGATAATCGATTTGATAGATATCGGTAAGTTGATGATATGGTAATGTACCGGACGTGTCGCTCAGCTAGTGGACAACCGTTGAATAAATGCAATCATACACTGTATTCAGTTTCTACAGATTTTATTATCTGTGATCTCGCGATAAGTTTTCAATCTTAGCATAATCAATATTAGTAGTGGTTAGCTCTGTTGGTGGGACAAAATGTTAATACGGAACAAAACAAATCATTGTAACGTTTTCATATTATGATAACACATGTTTTTCCCCTTTTTACCCACCATATCTCTATACCTGTTATGCGATCATATATCGGGGGTAACGAATATTTGAAGCCGTTAATAATTGTGCTGAAATTGACACAGGAGCAATTTATTAAAGTATGCTTATTATCGCTTGATCTACCAATATCTTAGATAGTAATTTCAATGTCAACTGTCAATAGATGTTTGCTGCCGAGATTCCCCCGCCCCCAAGTTTTAAGAAGTTCAAAGATTCAGCTATATAATCGTCAATTACATCACATCACCATGTTCAATCCCAATAAGGTCATGTGAACCTTCATAAAGTGGAAATTGTATTAACAGATTTTTGTTTTTACAAGATCTTGCTCAACCTATTAGGTCCATACTCCAGGGTCTTAAATATAGAATTCTGACCCGGTACGGCTTGGCCATCCTGGGGCCGTCATAATAATATGTACTAAGTTGAATCTTTTGAGTCAGGTGGTCAATTTACACAACATGATTTATCAAAATGTGATATCTAAATGATAAGGTATGGTAAACATTCTAATAGATATAATTTACGAAAGATAATTCCATTATCATTAGTTATCATATTAAATTCAATTGACTTGGTTACCTTTTTGACAATGTAATTTTCTGTGGACCCTCTTATTTTGCACTCCACTGAACCGGCATTAGTATTCCGGTATGGCGATGCAAAGGAAACTTGTGGATTATATTACAAAGATACTTTTCATCACAAATGATAAATGGTGTTTGATCCAAACCTCCGAAGGCGAGCCGAAGAACGACGACATAAAAAGAAAAATATTCAGATCTCGAGAAATGTGAATAATACGTGATGGTCCCCTTACGTTTTCGCTACCCACATAAAGACTGCTCCAATTCAATTTTAGTTTAAAATATTTATTAATACAGGTTATGAATTTTAACCCAATGTAGCTTAAAATAAACTAGTGACATGTTAATTACAAGTGTTTTCATTCTTAATCGCTAGGTGACAAATTACGTACCAATTAAAATTTTAATCAGCTGATCAGTTGAAAGCGTGGCCAAATATGAATATTTACAAACACGGCGGTATATGATAAATGATAAATGAGAAATCACATCTATCTAAATAACTTTAAATAATAATCCGGATAGAAAAGAGTGCATTTATGGAAAAAAAATACAGCATTCACAAATGTCAAACTGTTTCTGCATACCTAGAACTATTAATATGTATATATTTATTACTAGGTAGCAATTCATGGCACCTTACGGTTGCTTAGAACAGTATACTTAGCTTAAAAAACAATAATACTTGTAGCGGAGACTGAGTGTACTAAAGTATGACTTAAGCGACGAGGAGATGATCATGAAGCCTCTTGTCACATTGAAAGCGAATAAGTAGTGATGTTGGACCTGGTTCGGTCACGTCGTACGGATGCTTCAAGAGAATCTCATCCTGGCCTGCCTTATCCTGACGTCAACCGAATTCTTCTTCTTCTTTCTTCTTTGCCCATATCCGCCCCTTAACTGGAGCATATGGACACCACGCGGCGCCTCCAAGAATCCCTGTCGCTCGCCAGTCTTCTTGCTTCGTTCCAGGTCAAACCAGCATCCCGTAGCTCCGCCGTATACACTCTGTAGATTGTATTTAGCGGCCTTCCAGGACGCCGGAATCCGGTCGGCTTGAAGAACAGGCAAGCCAGGTTAAAGTTCTCTTCTGGCATCCGCAGCACGTGGCCGAGCCAGGTCCAACGTCGCCTCTTCACTTTCAGCGTGATGAGAGGCTGCTTGGTACGTTCTCTTATCTCCTCGTTGCTCCTAAAGTCATACCACCGCACACCCAGTATTCGTCGCAAACATCTGTTTTCGAAGCTCAGTATACGGTTGCTCTGAGCCTTCGTAAGGTGCCATGATTCGCTACCGTAAAGCAGCACCGTCAGAATGCAAGCGTCGAATAGGCGGCATTTGGTTTTGACCGAGTACAATCGTGAGTCCCAGACATTTCGCATCGAGTTGAATGTTGCTCCAGCCATTCCCATTCGGATAGCGAGCTCTTTCTGCAAAATGCCATCTCCCGTGATGTGTACCCCCAGGTACTTGAAGCTGTCGACGCTCTCGATGCTCTGTCCATCGCTAATCAGAGGGAAATCTGGATCAGGACAGGTGCTATTGCACAAGACGTTGGTTTTCTTCGCGTTGATTTTCAAACCAACGCGAGAGGAGTTGTTATGCAACCTGTCGATTGTCTCTTGAATGCCCTCGATTGAGTTGTCGAATAGGACAGCATCATCGGCGTATTCCAGACCACCGACTCCCGGAGCCATTCGTGGTCCCAGTGGAGCAATAGAGTCTGACGCAGAATGCGTCAAGAAGATTTGGAAGAATCATTTCTGCGGAGTGCTGAACCGGCCACCCCCCTTGGATCCCTTTGACATATCTGCGGAAGCTTTACTTTTGGACATTCCCCGAGCGACCGACATTTCCGATTGCCCGCCCACGCACACCGAGATAAAATCGGCTGTGAAAAGGCTCAAGAACGGAAAGGCACCGGGGGGAGACGGGATTCATCCTGAATTCCTCAAGTACAGCTTGAGCGCAATCCTGCACCCTATGTTTCATCTGATGACAAAGGTGTGGGAAGAAGAGCGCTGCCCAAGGGACTGGGTGAACGGTGAAATCATCACACTTCTTAAAAAAGGTGACCCTCTAAGCTGCGACAATTACCGAGGCATTACGCTACTCAGTGTTCCGGGAAAGATTTTGGCAAACATCATTTTGATGAGAATAAGGGACCCAATAATGCACGTCCTCAGGAAAAACCAAGCCGGGTTTCTACCTGGTCGAGCGTGTGCAGACCAAATCCACAACCTTCGATGTCTTCTCCAGCAGAGCCATGAGTTGAACAGTCCGATGGCCTGCTGTTTTGTGGATTATGAGAAGGCTTTCGACAGTCCGCACCGCCCCTCCCTCTGGATGATACTGGGAGCATACGGGATCCCTCCCAAGATCATTGCCATAATCAAAAGCCTGCACGAGAATAGCGAATGCTGTGTCAGAATTGGAGACACTGTCACGGAATGGTTCGGGGTCACGACCGGAGTCAGACAGGGTTGTGTCCTTGCACCGTTTCTCTTTATCATTCTCTTTGACTTCATACTACGGAAGTCAATACCACCCGACCGAGGCATACCTGTTACCCCCACGGTGAAGCCAACCGAATTCAGGCACCTTTAAAGGTTCCTAAATACCATACACAGGGTGTATAGGGATGACCTTGGAACACGCAAAGAAAACTGACGAGCGACACGGATTTTAAGGAATGGAAAATTATTATTATTCTTAATGTTATTCTTCTTGGTCGTTCCATCACGGTTGAGGATCGTGACCACCTTTGAATTTTGTCATCTTTTGAGCAACCATGACTTTACACTCCAATCGATCCTCTGCTTCTCTCAAGCTGTCAGTAAGCTCCTTCACTTGGTCACTTCATAGCGCCGATTCTCTGCTTTGTCTTTCCTGGAGGATACACAAACCTCTCCAGGTTATCTCATCTGCACCGAGTAATACGCCCAAAAACTGCAGAATGCATCTCAGACATATTGTCGAGAGCCGCAATCTCTGGATGGTTAACTGGTTCGTCCTGTGCTCTGTCCAAGAAATACGATGCATTCGGCGCTAACATCACATCTCAAAGGCATAAATTGTCTTCCGCTCCCTTGCCTTCAGGGCCCATGATTCGACATCATACAAAAATATGTATAACACTAATAAATGTTTGCACAAGCATCATATTTGTATTGCAATTGAAACTCCCGGATCGTTCCATGTAGTGGTAAAATGCGTCATAGAATTTTTGCAATCTGTGTGCGCCTTCTTATCCCTGCTTCACATCCACCTTTTTCACTAATGTATTAGCGTTCAAATGGACACAACTAGGTTGAACACATTTTCTTGTATATTTTCAGTATGGACTGAAAAATAATTAAATATGGATTATCAATAAAATTGTATTGTAACTATTTTCTGTTAGTCATTATATAAGTTCATTTTTTTTAAATTAATTTAAATTTTTATTCATGAATGTATCTTACACTCTGAAGTCACTCAAACCATTATGATAATATTTATTTGAATATGGTGCATGGGCATCTCTATGCTCACATCACTGCGAATGAAGCACACTACAATACGCATAACGGGTGTTTATACAATTTCCACGATACATTTCTAAGGCATTTTTTTTTTACTCGTGGCGTGATTTTTCATCCGACTGTGGTGAATTGAATGAAATTCCCCTTTCAGGGTAGGACGTTTTCATCAGAGATATCAAAGGGTGAACCGGCATCAGATAGCGCGAGCCAAGGATGGTGAACATTTTAAACATCTCGTATTAAAATATTACGGATGATATTATTATGCAACTTATGCACGATTGTATTAATATATTATTATATTACAAATAAATTATTAAGAGAAAATTGCTAATAATTGTGTTATTCTATTCCAGAGCGTTTTTCATTATAATATTTTACTTAATTTAACGATGTTTGGTTATAAACGATAATTCCAAATGTTTTTAATAATATATTATTTTGTTACAAAGGCAATGTGAAGAAACATTAATTTTATTGCAGATACGTGACAAACGTCTAGGTAATTAAGATTAGGCTTACAACATAAACATAGACCCCTCCAAACCAACCCCCACGCTCCACACTCGGTTTTAATCAAGCTAATCGCGAAGCCCTACGTTTGAATGTGAAACATCAGTAGTTTTTTTTACGCCTGGTAATGTCTCAGGAGCAGATACCCAAGACACGCTCTCAACTGAGCTTTGACTGAGTTTACTGAGTTTACTCAAGTTAATAAAAAATGCCATAGGATAGAAAAGCACGGAGAACCATAAAAATAAATTTAATTATACAGATCAGAGTATTTCCGTTAAAATTTAAAACAAATCGTACAACAAATTTTAGAGCTCACGCCCATTACGATGGCCAGCCGCTACAAAACGTCGCAGTGGTGGGTGGGCATTATTACAGCGGCTGACCGTTGTAATGAACGTAAGCTCTTACAAAGCTACAGTCATAATCATGGCCTCCACAAGGAGGGGGGGGAGGCGGCGTGGTGGACGACTAGATAAATGGGATAAACACACATCTTAAATTTGCTCTAATAAGTATTTAAAAAGTCGCCTGCGGTGCTATTTTTTACTCCAGGTTTGTTCACATTTAAAAATATATGGTTCTGCGATACAATTTTTGGTTGTTGCGTTATAAAATCTGTACTGAATTGTATTTGACCTCGAAAACCATATGGAAAACACCACTGTAGAGCATCAGACTGCCTTTAACCATAGCGATAGGTAGGGGGGCCCGCTTCAAAATGTGGGGGCCATGGTCAAAATAGATTATTTATGTATTACTTGGGATCAATATATTTGCATGTCAAAGTCGACACTGATACTTAAAAAATACAGGTTTTTACATATTGTAAATGTCAATAAATGCGTATTTGCTTTGCAAAAATATTACTTGACTATTTTAAATGTATTATAATATATTTAATAAAAATATTTTTATGAAAAAAAATGAAAAAAACCAGTAGAGTGAAGGCCACCTTGTTGTGAAAATGTTGTCTTGTTTTAGTTTTTTTTTTTTTTAGCAAGCAAGTATTTTATGTAAGTTTGCTATCTCTGCCGCAAATAAATTTCCGAAAATGAGGCAAAATTGCGGGCGTTGACAACTAATCGTAGCACTGATCAAACCAACGATAATTTCCTGGAAATAAACATTTTTTTTAACAATTTCGGTTGATTGCAGACATTAACTTTTCGTTTTAAACAAGTCAAACTTACTATACCAAAGAAGATTAATGGCTGGAAAAAGATTAATGAAAAATGATCTTTCAACTGATTGATGAAACAGATTATAACTAAATTAAGAGAATTACTTTTTTTAATTTCAGATGACGTGATAATATCGTGGAAACTTAATTTATTCTTTATAAAATTTAATAAGTTTATCACTTGTTATGCATATAAAAAATGCTGTACAACACATGATTTTCTCAAATGGTGAGATATGCCACGTAGCAATGAAAATTCACGTTTGAGTTTATATAATGTTATAGTTATTGTAAATACTACGTGGTGGATAGGGAGGAAGGAGCTAAGTAATAGTTGATAAAGTTTCCAGTTATAATTGAGTAGAGGGGGTGGGATTTATTATTGAAAAAAATCGGCAGGAGTGAGTAGAAATAGGGGTTAAAATTTTGAGATTAGGACTTTTTAAATTTTGATATTAAAAATATCGTTAGATGGCTAAAGTGCGTTTAGACACATGAAAAGAATATTCAAATTTTATCTATATTTCCTAATATTCCTATAACACAGCCATGTCAACTTCATGTAAACTGTGATCTTCTATTCTGTAATTGAGCTATTAAGCTAATGGTCTTTCACACTCTCCTGTCCTTATTATTCAGCTTGAATGAACGTATTATATTTGGTTGATAATACTGAGGCGTTAAATTAAACAATAAGTCTTGTCTACCACTATCACTCAATTTTCCATTAGCCGTAAAAATAATATGTTTTAGTCTTCTTTTGGGCACTGATAGTCAAACTATTATCCTGCTATGTAAAGAGCGCATTACGCGATGGATAGTAGAAACTACGTCTCCGTTTAAAACCTGGATGTGCACATTTCCTCTTTATCTCACTCTTACGGTATGCCATGTCATGTAATATGAAACAAATTATACAACAAGGTTATGCCTTGTCGTTAATTTTAAAACGATTTTTATGTAAGCTGGTTCATAAAATAATAAAAAAGTATGGTTAATTATTCATTTAACACATAGGGTAAAGGCTTTAACCAATGTGCCCATTTCAAATAAATTAAAATTAATTCAAAAATATTTAAATGAAATTAATTGTTACAGCTTTAAATGTACATCTGTGCATAAAGCTCAGGAGAGAGAGAAGCTTTCTTATCTTAGATGTGTACAAATTTGTATGGTGCAGTAGAAACAATAGCACTTCTCTTACTAAAGTAAACTAAAGGGCATTATCTTAAGCACGTTGAGAGTTGCAGACAGTCGTTAATTGTTACATCGCTGTAAGCAGTCTTTTAAATAGCTCTTTGAGGCCTTAAATTAAACTTTATTTTCTGTACCAGAAGAGCACTTTGGAAAATGCTGGCAAATTATCTGATACTGAGGTTTTTCATTCACCTCTCTGTATTTTCTTCTTAGATGAATAAACAAACTAAATGTACAGTAAATATATAACAAAACTATATGCGTTTTCTAGTTTTTCTACTGTTGAGGGTCGTGATTCCTTTTAAACGTTTTGGCCACACCTTAAGAGCATTATGCTGAGCATAATCAGCAGTGTGTGCGCAATTGTTCTATACCTACGTCTTTTGAGTAAAACGTTTTGTCAGTTTTAATCGCACACTGAGATCTATAGGGTCATAACTGCAAATACCCAAAAATTACTTATGAATGTAGTTCGATAGAAAAAAGTCTATTTTTTAATGTTATACGGCATTAACTGCTACTTGGAAGCAGTGACCTCCTACACAATTGTGTCCATGGTTAGTTTATATTTAAAATTTTAATTAAGAGCTATATAGAGGCATTATCTTACATAAGGCCCTTTTGCCTAAAAAATATTTCATTTTTGGTACAATATTTATTATGCTAGACCACCGTATTTTTCAGCAGCTACTGCAATTAATTAAATTGTAGATAATTATTTAATATTCAAACTCAAATTACTCAAGATCATGTTATTTGCAGTTTTGACTCTATAGATATCAGTGTGCGTTTTATTACGAAAATGAAGGATTTTAGGCTTGATGATTTTTTCAGACTTATTAATATAGATGTGGCTCAATTTTTCTGCGAATGGGTGCATAGTCCAAAGTAAACATCAATAGAAATAGCTTAAAAAATATTCAATTAAAAAACTTTTTTCCATGCCAGATTTTTTTTGTTAACTGTTTTCGTCATGACAGATTGATGGCATGTCTGCCACTAAAAGACTCCCATAAATATAATTGATATATTTATTCGCACATTAATAGTATAGAATATAATATATTGATGGTTATATTATAATCAATAATTAAGTATTAATAAACTGCTTGACTAATCCAACCCTCATCAATGGCATCCACGTCGAGCGTGTCAATCAAAGTTCTGAATTGTATCCTCAAAAGCGACCTGAACCTTTATTTCAATCAAAAAATAAAGAGTAACGCAAAATGTAATGGAAATTGTATGTTAGGAATTACGTGGAGATACTAAGCAATTGAGAAAGAGGCACTATGGTACCTGATAGGGGTCATCGAGCTACTGAATCAGTTAATGGTAATCATTTTTTGATGAATGTGGAATCACTGAATAAATATAGTTAGGTATATTGCAGTAGATACCCAAAACACACTCAACTACGACTGAGCACTTTGGTGAACGCATAAGTAGGTATGTAGTAGCGAAAAGGGGACTGAGTGTAGTGAAAGGAGCTAGGAGACCTTCTTAACGACCATACAGCACAAGGAACTAACGTCATTATAATTGAACTACGCAACAAATAAGATTTAAGAATATAACATTATTTTTATTGAACATATATAATTTAAAAACACTTCTGAGAAAATATATATAAATATGTAAATCCCGAGAAACGCAGGTTCGATTCCTGCTGGGTGTCGTATTTTTTTCATTTTTTTTTCTATTGGTTATATATTTTCTCAGAAGTGTTTTCAAATTATGTATGTTCAAATATTAATAAATAGGAGGAGCAAGAAAATGCCTTCATCTAACAGTGGATACCGTGTTCAAAAAAATGTACGTATAGAGTACAGAAGAAAATAGGTAAATTAGAAAAAAAATTATATCATAATATTTATATAAAATTCTAAATTATTCAAAAGTGGGTATCAAGTAGAACCTATCAAATATCTCATAAATTATATTGGATTTAAGTTTTGTACTATTCCATTTGAGTCGTTTTTTGCGACCCGGGTTGCGGAAGTACTTTCGGTCGATAGTATTCATATTATAAATATTTCCTAATATTGCCAGCGTTATTGTCAGATATTTGATACCAATCAGAATGTTATTATTGAATATAATAAAATTGAATCATTACTGTCGGCAATGCTCCACGAACAATGCGTAATTTTTTGATTTCACTGCCATATGGCCATCTCTTTCCGCGGTGAACTGTGCTACGGCGAAATGTAATATGTACAATTTACATGGTGCCATTCGGAAAATGTATTTATATATTGAAAAAAAAACATATTTTCAAATCGCAGTAGGCAGCTACAATTAATAATTCCTTAAAGTTTCGCTATCTAATCTACACAGGGCAAGAAACTTGACTCAGACGACTGTTACCAAAATAATAATTATTAAACTCTCCCATACACAACGATGTACTCGAGGAACACAAGAACGGCTAACAAATGAGCCGGACTGTCTGGATTATCGCCGTGCCGGTCCTGTGAATGGAAAGGGGCGGACTGGATGGGTCGGCAGACGCTGCTAAGTCTGATTTATTCGGCCCACTGAGATTATATTACGCTATGTTATGAATGTTATGACATCCCTTTAATTCAAGTAACTTTACCAAGCCAAACGATCTGCATTTATATTATTGAGTTGGATTAATTTATTTTTACCAATAAATCATTTTCTTCTCATTACTAATTCTCTCCTCATAGGCCGCCGTGAATCCTTTTTATCAACACAGATATAATTGGTAAGAAATCAATGCAGCAGCAATCAACGTTCTCTCTAATTTTTCTATTGTGTCTGCTGATCATCAACGCATCTGAACAGTGGCGTAACTAGGGTTGGTGTCACCCGGTGCGGTAAATTTATACCCTCCCCCCCCACAAACACACATATACAATTTTTCATTAAAACTAATATTTTAGTTTAGCTATAGCTTAAACGATCAAAAAAATTGTACTTGATAGAAATAATACTGAAATGTCATTTTGACACTCATATTGATTTCCATAGTAACGCACGGATATTATTAATAATTTAGTTGCTAGGACCCCAGACTACTACTAAATAATACTAAAAGTCTGTTTATAATATTGAATTAATCTAATTAATAATTTTATTGCGATATTAATTTTATGAATTAGAATATGTATGTAGGTAACTGGATAAAAATAACCCTTTCACCCCTTGATATAAATTTACGTAACAATACTCACATACAAAGACTGTAAAGCGTTATGTTATTATTCCCTTTAGCATTTGAAAGCAGTGCCTAGTAGGCCGCTCTACAAACTTTGACATATAGTACTGACTATTTGCTTACAAAAGTAACGCAACCCAAGGGAGAAGCCTTGATATCCTCGTGGAGACTTTTCAACGAACAATATGCCTACACGAATATCTCTGAGATATGGCCATGTGTGCTTACTTCTCTATCTTTAATTGTGATCTGTATTACTTTCAGCGGGAGTGGCGCGGCTGTCGAGATGTGTTCTCCGCACGCTAGGCGTCTAAAGAGTTAAAATTCTATCGTTTCATGGAAATATTTTGCATGGATAAACATATAATGAGTCGATGATTTTATTGTAATGAAAAATAATGTTATAACATACAGGGGCGCTCACATTTTAAGGTGGCAGGAAGGAATGGGGTTAACAAAATCCAGCAGGGATCACTGACTTCCAAATTTTCCCTATCTACTGATACATTTTCATCGCTATAATCACAATTTTTCGGGTACATTCCTCATACCTAGATACTCCGATTTTTAGTCTAGTTCATGTATTTTGTTTTATATGTTTTTAGTCAGGTTCATTTTTGTCGTCAGCGCTGTCTTGTCTTTTAGAAATGCCGAATTGGAATATTATAGCGTCATGGAAGACGGCAACTCGCTGCATATAATTACCTTCATGGCGGGTGGAGATGTGGTGGACTCAAATCATGATGTATTTAATATAAAAATATTAAACTAATTAAGTAACAACAAAGTTATACTGTTTGTTGAATTACAATCACAATAATATAAAGGCTAGGAGTTAGTGAAAATTCAAAGATTCATGTGCAGTGTTGGGAAACGCAAGATATTTTCCCATTTTTTTTTAAATCAATGCAATCGGCTTGATGTA
Organism: Rhyacophila brunnea; assembly: GCF_057557595.1. Lineage (NCBI taxonomy): Eukaryota > Metazoa > Arthropoda > Insecta > Trichoptera > Rhyacophilidae > Rhyacophila > Rhyacophila brunnea. The sequence goes on from NW_028233361.1 coordinate 3,541,282, forward strand.
AAGGCCGGTTCGGATTAGTCGAATGGCGAGTAATTTAGTAGCTATACGTGTACGAACATATAAATTTAGTCGGGTAATTTAGTAAAATCATTTAATCGAGTCAATCCATTTTGTTCTCATTTTTCGGTCGAGTAGCGACCCCCACCATCTCTCACTGATCACTAAATACTTAACAAACCACGAAACAAGTCTGAAAACGTTATCTTTAGCCAAGTTTATTAGTTGTTGTGGAATTTCTTCGTTCAATTCATCTAATATAGCCATTATAAATGAAGTTACTTATTTATTTTTTGAACATACTTAATTTGAAAATTACGCAGGTTTGAATCCTGCTGGGTGACGTATTCTTATATAAAAAAAGATTTTTTCTAATGGTTTTATATGTATCAGAAGAGTTTTTAAATTATGTGGGTTCAATAAAAAGAATGTTACATTCTTAAATCTTGTGAATTATTCGTTGAATAAAAAAAATAGTTAATTATTTATTTTTGCTTTGTTACGTTGTGCTCTGTTCATTTTGACACGTAGCTCACTAATGTACTATGTTTGGACACTTTTCAGTTACTAAATCATTGAGTGGTAACTAAATCACTCGACACTCGACTAATCCGAACCGGCCTTAAGTGACAGTAATACTAATCACATTCGCTCAACCTAACTCCTGCGTACTAGAAGAAATCGTATCTGCGCATGTTCAAGGTAAAAAAAATCATTATAAAAATACTCACCTCCAGAGACCAGGGACTAATATGTACATTATTTTGTTTTGGCTTAAAAAATGGCTTATAGATAATTATTTGATTTCAATTATGTATTATTGTCGCTTTATTTGTCTCAATAATAATTGAATAGCTCTATCAATATAGTTATTGTTTACAAGTATTATACTTATATATAGATTGTATGGACATTCTTTACAAACTTGTAAGGTTGAAGCCAAGCGAGTTCAGAAAGCTCTCAAGATATGCTACATTTTGTAATATATTATTATTTTGTGTGATCTTGCCACTAAGTTATATGGCACTTGATAAGATGCTTCTGAAATTTTAGTTTAATAACAGAGTGACCAAAAAGTTGGTTTCTCTTAAAAATATAACTTCAACAGTTTTGTAATAAAATACGTAGATAAACATTTAGTAATCATCAGCAATATTTAGCTTATGTAAGTCATGACACATTGTGAAAGATTAAAGTTGTTACGTTTGCTTCCATGAAGAAAGATTTTATTATCCAAGGCCAACTAGCCATTACAACGACTAGACGCAGTAATGAGGTGAATATTTTTGGGACGGTTCGGACGTGGGGATAATTTGTGAAAAATGCGGAAGTATCACACGCCATCGACCTTTGTGATAAAGATAACTGCGACTAATAAATTCCCCGCAGCTTCCGTATCTCTGTCAAAATATCCCCATTTTTGAACCGTTTCTAAAATGACCCCCCTACATTTTGCCATTTTTAATTTCATCTGGCTATCGTTTGGTACCTATAAACGAAGGTGAGATTAAAGGGAGAGTCCTACTGATATTTATTTAATAAAAATATATACCTACCTACATAATTATTCAAATGTGTGTAGCTCCGTATTAATTATGAACTGAAATCGGTTTTACGTGATAGAACTCCATTATAACTATAAATTATCCTACAGTTTCGATAAACCGCTATTCTCCAATCTTTTGAAAGTATATTCGTAGGTACTTGATAAAAAATCAGTTATCTCCAAATACTTTTATTCCCAAATTTTTAACTGAAAGATTTTAACACAACTAAAACCTATACAATATAATATAAAAAATGTAATTTTTTAAAAACAAAATTACAAAAACGTAAAAAGTGGATATATCTGATTTTACAGACTCCCCCAATGTTTAATACATGTTATATTAATTATATTCCAGTGGCAAAGACTCTATACTAGGCGATTATTTAAAGCCTACCATCTTAAGAAAAATATTTTTTTAATTATTGCAAATTGACATATTTATATAATCTCTTGGTTATTTTATATTCTATAAAAATAATTTAATTTTCCAACGACAGATGTCGTAAGTACCTATATGTAGGAATGTATTATACAGATTACAAAATAAGCAAATATATTATATAAAATTGCAAATATTATAAATTTATATTGTAAAGGTAAAAAAAAGTATACCTTAGCGCACCATCTGTCTAGACGTAAATAAATGTTGTATTATTTGTGAAGGAATTGTGATATCTTTTTCGTATAGACTTTACGTCACATAACTTCAGTCATTCTATCGAATTGTATGAAATATGGTAGGCTCCTATCTGCAGAACTTAAAACATTCGTGCATAATATTGTTGTCATGACTGCACTTTGTCCAAAATAATTAATAATAAGATAATTTATAAAAATAAATTCTATGGCGTTTAATCGCATATTAATAAATATAGATTGTTTTAAAAAATAATAAGAAATTTAATTTAATGATTTTTAATTTGAAAAATACATAATCTAAACTCATCGCTCAATTTTAAGTCGTCAGTGAGTTTTTGAAGTTTAATTGAATTGGTGAGTCGCTGTCATTATTGTGTACATATTCATTATTCTTCCTAATTCTTCTAATGTAATTTTCTTATGTCATTTTTTTTTAATTAATGTTATTCTTACTCTCTATCTTGTTAAACTTAACTATATTATAATTTATACATGGAAACTTTGCTGGTTGTAATAATTTTTTATTATTATATTTAAAATTTTTGTAATCAATATGTAACTGTTTGTTTCCTTAATAAAAAAAATACAAAAAATAGTAGTAATATCGTATTATCTTTTAATTTCTCGTAAGTATATCTGACAAGTGTGTTCTTTTTCTCAGATCTCCACAACCTATCTCTCTCCAAAAGTCACCCTTCTATGTCACTGTTCTATTCCCATGAAAGGTTTTTCCGTAGTATGCGTACGCTCTATATTTATGTATATAGCAATTATATTGATAACTAGTTTTATAGTAATGTTATAGCTAAAGGTGTTTTAGTAAGTATCTTATAACCGTAAAACATCTCTACTTTAAATTTGATTGTGCACTAAACTAACCGTCTTAGTTTCTTTGTATGGCATTCGCATGCAAGTGTACTGTTTGGGGTAGGTATATCTTAAAGTGGCGATCCCGCTGATATGTAGATGGGAGACAGGGGTAGAAACTTATGGAGGGGTTTTATTACGAGCCGGCACGCTCGTTTGTTTTGATTTTGTTTCGCAAGGCGGCGCTAAATTTGCGCTTCTGACGAAATCACTTTTGTTGTTGCTTTATTGATATTTTAAAGTTGCTGGATTTGTCTTTTGAACCGCCTTCGAATAGATGTAATACACAGTTTACATGGTGTAGTACCTCATTAATATTAATAAGATGAAATAAACAATCATATTAGTGTCTAATTAAGTTGGCATGCGTATCTGTTGGACGGTTCGTTGAACTAGTTCCTGCGAAGAACCTCATTTAAAAAAATTGTAATAATTTACACTAAATTACCATGTCCGCTCCTAAGCAGAACAGGGTAGATGTTGTCCTAACAAACTTTGTAAAGTTATTCACCCATTAAAAACCCATCGAGGTTTTTACACTTCATTAAATAATATAACACCTTTAAAAATTATACTTATTTGGCTTTACAAAACAAAAACAAAACTTGTGATTCTTTGACTAGCTCTTAATTATCTTGTTAAATTACACACTCAAAAAAAAGGGCTGCTTGTTAAAGCGCCGTTGGTTTATTTATATTATACACTTTAACTTATATTACTAAATTATATAATGGTTTCTCGTTGTTTTTATTTTTAAAGTACCAACTGTCACTCTGAAGTTTAATCGTTTGTTTACGTAAGGAATTGCAAATGGCCGACAATAATAAATTCGCTGCCTATGCAACGGAACAATTCTAAACTATAATATTATACTGTACAATCGGCTGATAACCGAACAATCGGTGGTTCGAATTCAATCGAGTGCGTTTTTTTTCGTGTGAAAAATTAAATTATGTGTTACATGTTACACGCCAAAAATACACTCTGATCTGATTTCTCAAACGCGCCAAAAGAAGTATACCCTGAGAAATAACATTTTTTCACCGGGAAGTATTGACGTACCTAATATAAAATCACTTGATAACGGTTTTAGATTTTTTTTTTTTAAATATGACTAAGATTATGGATAGGTATAGGAAAAATTTTCCCTACGTTTACAACGTGACATTTTTTGATGACATACTCAGTTGTTAATCAACGTTTTTCGTGATTGTTCATCTAACTGAATAACTATGGTTTGTTATATTTTTGGTTTTCTTTAAAGTATTCCTTTTAAATGTTCTAGTCAAATCTCTCCAACGAACCTTGCATTCCGCCATCTGTAGTGGCACGTTTAATGGCGTAGATATCTGAGGCACTGACTGGTCATATTTTAGATTTTATATACTTTAATAATTGCATGATCGGTTTGAAATGGTCCGAGACCCAACAAAATTGTGGCAAATCAACAAAACATTACTAACAAACAATATTGAGAAACATTCATATTGTAATAATTTTTGTTTTTATTTTACTGCATTCTAGATGGGTCAACTTTTTTTGAATTTGGATTTCTGATAAATATTTTTTTAATTAAAGAATATTTAAAAATTTTCTCAAGACTTTGTGTACTTGTGTTCAATTTATGGTCATAATTTTCTTGATTTATAAATCCCACATGGCTTGCACCCCTCTCTGTTTATGATTAAAAATTATATTTCACCCCATCAAAGTGAAAGTTGGTCTTTTGCCCTCAATTTCGCAGAATTTCTCCTTATAGGCTACTTGCTTTAAGGGCAAACTTTCGAAGCTTAGCATATTAAAGCATCTCGAATGAACAGCGCTGGCCCAACATGGGATATGTCCAATTATGCCAAAACTTTTTTATAAATACTATTCTATGGAATAAAATAATTTATTTTTCAAAAACTAATAGCAATAGAGCAGAGCTTCACAACCGGAAGCCCAGCATGTCAAAGCACTGTGACCAATTGGATGTGTGCCGTAATATCGTTGGGTTACGTTGGATAGGTACAAGTAAAATTTAAGGATTTCTCAATATTCCGAAAAATTCGTTGCATTTGGCGCGGTGAAACCGATATCAAAATATTTTTTTATTATTATTTTTCCATCTCTAGTGTTTACGCTAACTAAATAATGACGTCGATAACGTCCTGACTATAATTCACGAGTAGCTCTTCCAAGCATCAACCCAAAAAAACCTATTTTTCACTTACATACACTGACAACTAGCGTTAATATCTACTATACAGCTATTAATTATAATGAAACATGAAACATGTCAACATACATTTTCTACACGTTTTAATGGTTTTATAATAAAATATCACGGTATTGATTTTTTTATTACAAATAACAACATCTGGTTGCTTTATTCAGACGAAATAATATGTATAATATATTAATTTATATGAATAGTGTGCTGCGACACAAAAAAAGGTTGTAAACACCACGATAGAGAATAAATTTTTGAATCTATCGGAGAGATTAAGCTTAGAAAATATGACGTAATAATATATAAACATATCAAAATTCTACGGGTTGGATTTTCACAATACTTAATAATTATCAACAAACACCCAAGTAAGAATAAAACGCTTACGACGGATTGCTGGAGCCATAGTGATGACTCGATTTGGACTATAGCGCCATCAAATGAAGAAAATGATTGGTGGCGCTTTTAGCAGTGGACTGCATTTAATTTTAAGGATGCTTGGTGGATTCCGGATCTAATTAAGGGGGTTAATAGGATGCCAGACATTGACCTTTTATGATGTTGATGATGGCTCCATGGTCTGGTTGCACTATTACTAGCGCGGTTTGGTTTGTTGGGTTACCCGGTGCGCGGCAGTTGACTGTACACTGTTGATGGATGATATATATGAGGTTGATGAATGATGATGATAGGCTGTATGAATGTTTAGAGACGGTAATACGGCTTGCCAGGTACTCAGTAAGCGAAGTATCGCTTAGACGACGATCACACTATATCAAGCTGGCCCGGCCGTGGCCTACGAACAGCTTCTGAATCAGTTTGTATAATAATTGAATTAATCAATAAACTGTGGTTTAGCCGTAACAGCCTAACACGCACACCAGTTGTCTTAAGCTAACTCTTAAATCACTCTGTATAACGCGATGCGGCAACACGTACCCGTTCGTTCTCTTGAGCTGACTAAATGTTCTTTGCAATTACGGTAGATTCATGACCCGTAACCGTTAGTCACTTGGTCTTGTGACAATTATAAATTAGGGGATTTGAGTAGGTGGGAATAAGGATAACGGTCACAACAATCGGCGCAACCAATGATAATATTCTTGGTAAAATAATGCATTAATCATTATGTGGATTACTGAAATGCCTATACAAAGCGTATAACCAAAGATCAGTTAAAAATCTATGGATCATTAAAAATATAATTTTGAAATTACATTGAATGTAAATATTACTAACATAAACATAGCGGATATATTGTTTCGTCACAGATGCTTGAGGAGGATACTGCGGGCGTGGCTATTTATTTCTCTCTCATCACATCCAAGGTGAGGATGCTTTATTAGACCTGGCTCGGCCATGTGCTACGGATGTTTTTAATGTCAATCTGGTATGTTATTTCCAAGCGCTGTCCGGCTATCTAAGGAACGGATAGAGACAAAGAAGAAGTAACTAAGATGGAATTGTTATTCAAGCTTTAAAGTGATAATAGCATTTCATTCCGAGAGATCCGTGACGTCAGTTAGTAATTAACTCATTCGCTGCTGACTATATAATGATTTTTAATAAGCTCCTTTAAAATGCACGTTAATTACATCGATCGGCCGCCTGGTCATTACGCGCATGTGCGTCTTTAGCGTCCAAAGTATTAAAATAATAAGTACTTTAATTTAGAATACAAAAATTGATTGCCTACCGTAACTCAATTTAGAAATCGCTTATGAGCAGGTATTAACAAGGAAAATAGTTAAAGTTTGTCGCAATTAAGCATGGCAGTCGTGGCATGGTGGTAATGTAGACGCTGGTTTGATTTCAGCCGGGTGTCTTCTCTCGAAAAAGATTTTTTCTATTGGTTATATTTTCTCATGAGTGTTTTCAGAATTATGCATGCATTTAACTACGTTTAAAATGTTGACTTGACTGTCTTTTCCCCGTGCTCTTCAAAATGTTTAATGCTATAAGTTCGTATACGCGCGTAAAATGATTGGGGGGGGACTTAATTTTGCGGTGTTTATAAGGTCATATAACATTTATAAGTTTCGTGAATCAATTAAACTCGGCTTAAGTAATGAGCGCAAAATGTTTTACTTATAAATTTATAAACTCTTGCGAAAATTCATATGAGATTAAAAGTACTTACACGGCTAATGTTCTTTTGAACTTTCAACTTGGGCTAAACATAAAATATTTAAAAAGCAAAAAGAGGAAAATCGTTATTATTAGATTGTCTCGAGTTATAATATATTCGTACTATTCGTTGTATAGAAACGTGAGTTTTATTAATTTATCCGTGCATTTTAATTGTATAGTAAATATTTCTCCAACCTAACCTAATCTAACACTTCTGGGGGGACATGCTCAGCGTAAGTCAAAATAGAGCTTTTATGCTATTTTCAAAGCATGATCCTGGACATTCCTTAAACGTTGTAGATAATCTATTTACATAATTTTGAAGCCTTATTATCCTTTATATTTGTTTTAAACATTTGATGACTGCATAAAGTATTTTGATTACATAAAATAGTATTATTTTAAACCTCTCAAACACGCGCGTTAACATGATCTTATTCCTTACTTCATTTATCGTTCGTCATTTATGGCTACGGCCGTATGTTGTAGCTTAGCCACAGGGAAATGCCAATAGAAATGGCGTATTTCAAAAAAATACTACCTTATTCTTATGTCAATAATTATTATAAAGAAAACATTATTCGTAGAATGTTGTATCACATTTGAATGGTCAAAGACATATCTTATAATCAGATCAATCTTATAATCAAAATTATGTAAATAGATTATCTACAACGTTTAAGGAATGTCCAGGATCATGCTTTGAAAATAGCATAAAAGCTCCATTTTGACTTACGCTGATTCAGATTGTCTTGACACTACTTGGCTCTTGCTGCTACAATTGAAGATGTCCCAGTAATTAGTTTGTTGAATTTATCTTACTTTGATTATGATGATGGAATATTTTATTACTGGTACTTAAATATATCCTGAATCTTGAAAATTAAAATTTAAATGAAAGACGATTGTTTATTATGAAATAAGTGTACTTAACTATCAAATAAGCGTCATTAAAAAAACAACGTTGACAAACGGTTTTTTCTTCTGTGGTGTCCAATCATAATCATTTATTTGTAGCCGCTTTCAGATATAAATATTTATACACTGTTTTCTTCAAGCAATAACAAAGAGTAAACTACTCTTCTCTTATCACTGCGATGACGATTCTTCTTTAAATTTAGAGGACTGTGTTCTATTTTAGCGTCTATTTTTTAATGTTTATTTTTCTTTCAAAAATCGATTTATCTTATATCTTGAAATCCATTTTTCAAATGTTGATTTAAATATTCATTGACAATTTGAAAGAACGTTATAGTAATGGGTATTGAAAAATACATTGCATAAATTAATACAAAAAAAAAACATTTAACGCCTGACTATGAACAGGAATTTTTAAATCCATTTTTCGTTTTTATCTTTTGTCCATGTCCATTCCTAATAAGATTATAAATGAACCTCCACAAAATAAAGGTTTGTATTGACAGATTTATGTTTTTACAAGAAACGGATGTTAACCACTTGCTCAACGTATTAGGTCCATACTCTGACTCAAAACATTGTGTGTCTTTTTTTTCCAGACCCAGGTCAAACCTGGGACTCACGGTATTATAGGCCGACGCGTAAACCGCTCGGCCATAGTGGGCATTTTTAGGGTAGCGCGAAAGAATTATTGTACACCTGAGTGCTGAGAATCATTTTTTTTAAATCAATTTCATTTGAAGAATACGTTGATAATAATTTTCGGTTACCTAATACTTATTCGCATAATATAAAATAACCAAAAAAAGATAACAATATTAATTTTATTATTTGCATTTCTTTATATTATATGTAATATTTAGGTAATTAGCCCTAAAAGTTTCCTTATAGTAACTTTAGGCTATCAATATTATTAAAAATCTGAAAGAGAACAATATAAGCACCTACTACTAGAATATAAAACGAATTATTTGTCTATATTATACCACTTCACGATTTCACTGAAGAAAAGGCTAAAATAAAAGCAAATAATGGAAGGCGAAATGAAATACAAATTAGCCTGCCCACGCTTGCAGAAAATTCAAAAACTTAATCCCCTCCCCTGACTCCGGCCCTGGCGACGCTAGCTTTCATATTTTATTTTATTTATGAACTGGCGAAATTATTTTTCATTTTTTTTTCAACATGGTCCCGGTCACTTTTTCGAAAAAAAATATATGGGATTTGGAAATATTAACCTCTTGCGGGATTAGGAATGGACTTTCCGCTTTTCTGTTTGTTTTGTTTTTCTATTACGGTTTTTTGTTTTGAATTCGGATGGTTTCTGATGAAACGTTTATATATTATTATCTGCCTAACAATGTTTTTGAAAGTAAATATCTTCATAATTCATATTGTGGTTGTATCATATAGATTTAATGAAATGCTATTTTAGTGATTTACCTACTATGATGTTTAGAAAAATAATGATGAATAAACAACGGCAAAATCTCGATATTAATAGATTATTTACAATTTCCTCCAAAGTTTGTGTTTTTTACAAACAACATAATATTATCAAAGTACAAAAAATAGGCCAATTATTATTTAGAAATAAGTCATTGATTTTTTCAAACTAATAAGTGTGTAATCCACTGAAATGCTGTTTTAGTACTATGACGTTTAGAAAAATAATGATGAATAAACAACTGCGAAATCGCGGTATTAATAGATTATTTACAATTTCCTCAAAAGTTTGTGTTTTTTACAAACGACATAATATTATCAAAGTTACAAAAATTAGTCCAATTATTATTTAGAAATAAGTCATTGATTTTTTCAAACTAATAAGTGTGAAATCCACTGAAATGCTGTTTTAGTACTATGACGTTTAGAAAAATAATGATGAATAAACAACTGCGAAATCGCGGTATTAATAGATTATTTACAATTTCCTGAAAAGTTAGTGTTTTTTACAAACAACATAATATTATCAAAGTAAAAAAAATAGGCCAATTATTCTTTATAAATAAATCATTGATTTGATCAAACTAATAAGGGTGTTTTCCACTGAAATGCTGTTTTAGTACTATGATGTTTAGAAAAATAATAATGAATAAACAACGACGAAATCTCGATATTAATAGATTATTTACAATTTCCTCCAATGTTCGTTTTTTACAAACAACAATATTATCAAAGCAACAATAATTAGGCCAATTATTCTTTATAAATCAATCATTAATTCTATCAAACTACTAAGGGTTTAATCCACTTTAATCCTTAAATGCATGATGGCAATTCTTTAATGTAAAATATAATGTAGTTGGTACTTTTTTAATCGGTTACATTGAATGTATCATAATATTATAAATTAATAGTAGGCACCTGTGAATAAAAACTATAACTATTTTGTTAGCGCACTTTCTCCACTACAGAGAACTGAAAGTTTTTACATAAAATTTCATTCACACAAAAAAATACAAAGAATAATACAGTTTGTTGAAAGGCAACAACTTCCAGTTAAAGGTTGAACAAATATAAGCATAATTAACATTTTTTTACCAACGAATAATTTACAAGATTTAAGAATGCAACATTCTAATTATTGAAGAGACATAGTTTTGAAAATCCTTCACAGAAAATATATTATATTTATAACATTAAATCTTTTTTTGAAAAAAATACGACACCCAGCAGGAATCGAACCTTCATTTCTTGGGTTTCGCGCCCATGCACATAGACCACTATGTTATAGGCGTCATAATTAATTGCGACACATTTTAAGAATGTCGTATTTTTTTTCAAAAAAAGTTTTTTTCTATTGGTTATAATATATTTTCTCAGAAGTGTTTTCAAAATTATTTCAATTAGCAAACTACGTAACTGTTGAAATTAACGGGTGTTTAAGTTTATACCATATTTCTCATTTGAGAATTACAACTTATAACACTCTTTCCTGCCCTTCACTTTGTCACTGTTTGACGGTTAATTATAAATATGTACGATGTACCCATTATATAATATAGGTAAATATATATAATATACTAGCTGACCCGGCAAACGTTGTTCTGCCATATAAATTATTTCTAGTGAATATTTTGGTTGTTAAATAAAAAATAACGAATGTATCGTAAGTGTGTGGGGATGGGATATATGACAGAAAGAGGAATAGAGCGCTGTTGACGATGACCGCCGATAAAAACAAAAAAACATCAACCATTCATTTTCTCAATTCAAAATGAGTAATGATGTTCATAATGAATAAATTACCTGTGACAGGATCTCGTTGTTTAATGTTTATGCAATATCCGCCTTGTCCCTTCCAGAAAATTAGCGGATATTGGAGACCGTCGTATGAACGGTGTGTGTCAGAGATGAACTCCAGATTATTGTTTCTTCTTCGAATCACGATTTCTCGCGTCGATGTGCGGTCGCCAACCATGATTCCAGCAATGTCGTCAACAACAGGCGCATTGAATCGACGCATGTGCTCTCCAGCTGGTGTTTTATCAGGATTGATGACAATAGCGTGATTGTCACTTTGCAATTCGTGCATGTGTGCTTTGAAGAATTTCAATAATTCATTGTGCTCATTCAACAGGGCGTCCAGTTCGCCGACGATGCGCCTGGCATTAGGCGAATTGAGGCTATTGTAGCCGCAATTGCATTGCCGCATTGGCAGCAATGAGCCTACTTTGTGGTATACTTGGCCTTGATTTTGAACGTAGAATGGAATTGTTGACCATTTGCCGCAGTATTGTGAACTATTTCTGTTGCTCCGAACGAAGTCATTTGGAAGCATGAATTGAATGTGCAAATGGACTTCAGGAACAGGTTTGAATCTGGAACCGTGCCGATGAGCAAGCCGTTCAATGATTCTGGTGGTATCTCAATTTCTGATAGTTGCTCTTTTCCTGATGCGCAACACATCCCAGCTGACTCATGTTTGAATTTGAGCGCATGACAATGGGGACATTCTTTGTCCATAGCACCAATCAGCACTTTTGGATGAGCGGAATATTCAATATCTGGCTCGTACTCAAATGCGAGACGAAGGAACGAAACGGATGTAAATGTTCGATGTACTTGTTGGCGTTGTCGGTCATTTGCTCTGCGTGTGTTAACTACGAACCGGCGCGCTTGGCTCCGTTCCAATTGTCGTTGTTGATTTCGTTCAGCTCGTGCCTGTTGTAATTGGGATGCACGCAATTGCGACATGCTTACACGCACGTTTTTGTTATCTTGTTGGATTTGTTCGTCTGTTCTTTCTGCTCTACTATTTTGCATGTTTGTTGCTTTATTCGTTCGACGGCCCAAATAACCCCCCTTGCGTCTTGCTGGCATTGTGCACTGTAATACAGGCACATAAAAATAGATAAATTAAAATAAATCGTACAAAATTTTGCACGCACTGCGTTGTGATATGCCGAATGAAATGTCAAAATGACGCAACGCTTCTCTTGAATTCTTCTCGGACGTAGCGCCATCTGTCATTCAACAACATAAATAATTTTGTTCTGTTTGAAATACGAACGACGATTAAATTTGTTCATACAAAAATAATAAAATCGCGATTAAAAAATGGGAGGGTGGGGGTAGGAGGGTGAAAATTTTGGGTTATAGGTATTTTTTGATGCAAAATAATAAAAAAATACAAAACAAAAATTTCAAAAAAATAAAAGAAAATTTTTTCTGGATAGAGATACCCTAATCACCTAGCGGTATGAAATATACTTGTTAACCTATTCTCATATCTAACAAATATACATAAAAAAAATCATAAAAATCGGTCGAGCCATTTCGGAGGAGTTCGACCACAAACATGGTGACACGAGATTTTTATATGTATAGTCGCGATTAAAAAATGGGAGGGTAGGGGTAGGAGAGTGAAAATTTGGGGTTATAGGTATTTTGTAATGCAAAATAATAAAAAAAATACAAAAAGAAATTTAAAAAAAAATAAAAGAAAATTTTTTCTGGATAGAGATACCCTAATCATCTAGCGGTATGAAATATACTTGTTGACCTATTCTCATACCTAACAAATATACATAAAAAAATTCATAAAAATCGGTCTAGCCATTTCGGAGGAGTTCGACCACAAACATCGTGACACGAGATTTTTATATATATAGAGAGTATACAGTCCTCTATTTCTTACTTCTTTCCGCTTTTTGATACTGTTTGAGGGTTGCTCACTGAAAAAGAGAAACAACAAAATATTGAGTACTTAATTATTATATAAATTTCAGTGAATATATCTTATGAAAATTATATTCAAATTATATCAAATACCCAATTTTAATTTATTAATAGATATCTACTTACCGTATTATTATAAAATGTTTTGATAATTCAGCAAAGTCTTTGTTATTTAAGAAATTTCAAATATACCTATCGGGCTACTTAAAAGCTTCTGTAAATAAATAATTGTTAACAGTAAAATTGTTTCTCACTGTACTCAAATGTTTCTTTACTTATAAATTAATAATTACTTACAGCGTTCTCACAATGAGCTTTGAAAATCAAAATTACAAAAAAAAATAAGTTCGCCATGTTTCCACTTTTAAATGATTTCTGCGCCAGATAATATACCTATTGAAGCAAACAAAAATCTATTTATTGAGTTCTTGGTTAGTTTCCTAGTGCACTTTTTACATTATGTTATTAATAGTAAAAAAGTCGCCTGCGGGGCTGCTTTGTTTCAGAACTATTGAATATTTGAAATATGTGGTTGTGCATTGAAATTTGATGTGATACCTATATGATGACTGATATACTTAAATGATAACTCCCGTATATAATTTAGCACTACATTAGAGAACCACACTGCCGTTAATCTCAGCGATAGGTAGGTGGGCCGCCAGCCAAAGATCGTGACCTGGGGATCCGCTTCAGGATGTGAGGCCCATGATAGAATCCATTAGTCAATGAACGATGATGAATTTGGATAGTGTGGTGCGAGGCGGGTTTTGGTTTGGAGGGACTAACTTCAACGACTACTATTGAAATTGATTGTGCTAATAAACAAGCCCATTCATCGCATGAAAAACAGATTAATTTACCTAGTACCTAGACCTTGTTTATTTTGATATATACTTTTTTCATTTTTGTATTAGTACATCGTTGAGTATTTAAAAGGGTGTCTGTATTATTTAATGAAATAAAGGTGGGGAGGCGCCAAGCGTAATCTGTCGAAGATGCGTATCAGTGCAGTAAAAAAGTGTAAAAGTGCAAAGTTATAAAGCGTATAGTCTATGAATAAGTAAATAGTCATACATAATTCGTTAGCAACAGAGATTGGCATTTTTTTAAAATTCGAATTTGGACAACCAGCATTCAGAGAATCAGTAGGAAAAACATGTATCCATGTTTAATAATTTTAGCCGTCATGGTTTAAGTAACCATCATCTGAGGGGCCCAGTGGGTTGAAGAATGCTGCCCGCTCAATACAGTAAGTATTTAATATATTTTTTTTAATTTAGAAGGTACACAGAATTTAATGGCATTTTCTTATTCGATTAAGGACGTCAGCAACGAAATGTTTCAATCTTCAGTTTTCTTTGCAGTCCAAGGAGTTAAAGATACTTAATAAGTACCTACCATGAACCAACATAAAAAAAACAGTTCAAATTATAAAAAAATGACATTATTCATAGTATTATGTCAAGCTGTTGGTTTGTTTTAATTATGAGTTTTCCGTGCATATTTACCATGTACCTACATAGTATTGTAAAATATGAAGTTTTTCATATAGAATGCCAGAATACTTTCAAGCCAGTTTTAATATTTACTTTTTGTACGTTAATAATATTATGAACTCACCCTTTAGCATCAAGAGTGGACTTTTAATTTTGTTTCTCCTTTCGGACATTTACATAGCGTTACCACTGGCGTACCTATTCATTATTTAAATTTAAATAAATAAATATAGGTATCGAAAATTATCTGATATTCTTAATTCCATATCGATTATTTTTAGTGACTCACTTCTTACCTTTTAGCATATTATTTAGGCGTCAATCAAATATTATATTTACCTTGAATATCTAAACAATGAAACAGTTACCTACATCAATTCTGTCTACTATTTTCCGGGTCTTTTCGGATGTTACGGTATTAAAACTTTTGTTTAATTCTTTAGTTCGAAGCAGGCTTGAGAGTAGGTCTATTTTTTGGGCACCGCATCAGTTGAAGTATGGCCTTATGGTGGAGAGGGTTCAGAAGAAATTCTTGAGACTCCTTTACTTGAGGTTGTATGGATACTATCCGTGGCTTTATCCAACTGACTTTCTTTTAGGTATGCTTACATACTGCAGTCTGCAATTTAGAAGAGATCTTTATATAGCTACGTATTTTTTCGACTTCTACGAGGTATGAATGAGAAATCTGTCATTCTGGGCAGTTTTGACCTGTGTTTCCCTGATAACTATCTTAGAAATAGAGAGTATCAATTGTTTATTCTCCCAAGGTGCAGAGCCAACCTGCTATAGACGTATAATATATTTTGTGCTCTTTCTATATTTTCATTTTTATCGTTTTTATTACTTTTTTCTTTATGTTTGTATTATGTTTCATGTCATGTTGTAAACATCTTAAAATTATAATTTGTAATATTCACAATATGTTAAAAAATAAATTGAAATTGAAAACACAAATGTTAGATGGTAGATCAAATGAAGGTTTATGGTGTAGTGTAGGTACTAAATCCAAAATTCTAAACAAATCATGATAAATATTACGTATAATACAGGCATAACATTTTGTATTCATATTTTTATAATTTGCGACAAAAAGTTAGTAGGTACTTAATTATTATATTATTACAATGTGAATTCCGGTAACGTAGTACCCCACGCTGCAGCAATTATTGTAAATGCAACAGAATGAAAAATAGTCAGATTTCAATATGTATTAATTAATGTCTGAGTGATATCTTAGGCCGTCTAAGTGAATCAAAAACATACAATTTTATGAATAGCAATAAACAGATATTTAGATATTGAATCGACATGGGTATGAAAATGTCTGAAAATTATGTAACTAATAATTAAATGATTTTTCGAATATATTATATTCACGTAGGTGGATTTAAAAATTATCATATTTTTGTATTCATTAGATGTTCTCTACAACTTATGTACTTTAATCGTTTTCGATTAGTCTTGAAATGTAGCGATGTTATGCGTTTCAGTACCATTAGTATGTTTGTTGCCTAGTTGGCTTTTGTATTTAGATGTACAGTATGTGGATGATAAAAATATCAACAGACAAAAAACCTCAACCATTTCTGCATTTTTTATGCCTACACCACCAGCTAGGTGTAGGCAAAATACTTCGTATATTAGCACTGGTAGCACAAATGAATTTAAACATTTACTTAGGTATCATATTATATACACAAACACGTTTACACATTTTAGCATACTTGGTATATATAATCGTGGATTTTAAAAGCCCGTGGTTGGTTAAAAAAATCATGTATTTTTGGTGTAGTGCAAATACCCTATGGATTGGGGAATGGCTTGGTAATTTGGTAGCATTGTTCAAGTTCTTAATTTGCCTTGACTGATCATAAATTTCAAAAAGTGAGCACAGTATCACAGTGACCCATTATTTAGTTCGATTTAAGCAAAAAATACACTATTTATTGAAAAAATTAACAATAGTAAATATTAGTAAATCAATTCGATTTTCTTGCACGCCTCTGAATAGCACTTCTCCGCTCTGAAAAGTGTAACATTTTAATTAAAGACACGGCGGTTGCAATAAATCCAAAGGACGGGTAAAAATTACTTAATTTACTTAAAACCTTATGCAAATGTATCAAGGTGGGCGGACTCCTTTGTTTTTTGTCAAATAAAGAAGTACGGGTTACGTACCGCTGGCAAATAGACCAGAGAAAATTTGTTCAGATGACAGGCTGGAAATGAAAAAAATGACGTAGATAACAGGACAACGGAGGGCCTAATGAAAAAATAGCGTATATATTTTTTTTTACTCCGAGTCAAAATTTGCTCAGGCCTGTTTAATTATGCTGACGAAAAATTAGAAGACTTCTTTCATGCAAAAAAATGAGAGATGCGAGGTAACGCGGAGTGAGGGTATTTTTAAATTGAAACTTTTCTGTAAAAATATACATTTATCCTAATTGTGTTAGAGGGAAAGGTTAAAGGTCATGAAGAACTTGTTGAGCACGTATGGTTTTCTGGCGACAATTAAAATTATATATGAGTTATTCTTACGTATAAACTTAAGGCTTTACCTCAGTTGAGGCACGGTCTAAAAAGATCGTGGCTAGGCGATGCGCGGATTGCGGGTCGCGGGTGCAAATGACGCATTCCAAACAAAATATAATTTGTCATATAAATCCAAAATGCGTCCATTTAATGTTCCGTTTATGCGAGGTGGACCGCCTCCCCCAAGGGGCGGTACACTTACCGTTTTTTTCCAGACGCATTCTGCAGGCACCAAACTAGAAGACTCCAACCTTCGCACTGGATTAGCCAGTTCCTCACCGGCCATGGCAACTTCGCCGCCAGACTCCACGAGTTTGGCTTGATAGTAGATGGGCCGGGTTGTACCTGCGGGCATGGCCACCAAGATGTTGAACACATCCTCTGGGATTGCCCGCTTATGGAATTCGAACGAGCGAAGCTGTTTGCCAGGGTCCGTCCTCACACGGGCCCAATTGGTCATGGAGATCTGGTAGCAACCGAGGCCAATTTTGCGGCATTTGAGAAATTTTCAGCGTCGTATGGGGAGCGGGATAGTCCCGACTCTTCTGTAGACTCATCCATTTCAATTCGTGACACTCAGTATGCGGGTACACAAAGCGCTTAACGTCAGCGGACAGCAGAGCCAGTCCAAAAAACAAACATTTTCTTTCTTAACTTTCTTCTTTAAGCACTACGGTGCATGGTTGCAGCATCAGTCTCGTGCGGCTCCGTCTTGGGACGGAATGAGCACTTAAAATCACTTCTTTCAGACACGTTTAAAGCATCATAGAAAGCGGCCGTGCATATCCACGGCTGTGCATATATGACGGGTGGTGGTTTATTACATGTTCTATTAGTAACAATAATAATATATTCATACACATGTTATCTTTTTAAAGTAAATGGGTAAAGTTTTTAGTCATTTTTACACGATTTAAGAATTAATACTCCCGTCGCCACCACGAAACAAATTGACATGCTCCCAGCTGTTTGAATGTTCTCTCTCCGAATGGCAGCGAGTCTAAAATTTCGTCGCGCCTATAGCTGAAAATTATTTGCCGTTTCACTGATGTATTGCCTAAAGCCGCGTTGACACGGTCCAAGTACGATCCAAGTAGACTTGGATAGGAATAATTAGTATGAAGATGTCTCATCCAAGTGACAGCTTCATACTATTTATTCCTATCCAAGTGACAGCTCCATACTATTTATTCCTATCCAAGTTAACTTGGATAAGTAGGACGTGGTCCAAGTAGCTTGGATAGGAATAATTAGTATGAAGATGTCACATACGAGTACACTTGGATAGGAATAAATAGTATGAAGCTGTCACTTGGATGAGACATCTTCATACTAATTATTCCTATCCAAGTCTACTTGGATCGTACTTGGACCGTGTCAACGCGGCTTAAACCCTGAAGATATCACCATTGGTATATATATATTATTGTTACACCAAGCATATATTTTAATTTTTAACACGCTAAGAGGCCCAATGACAATAGTGTGGTTGAATCTTAAGAAAATATTGAAGATACATTGTGATCTCACCGGGAAACCAACTCGAGGCACGAGAGAAGAAAACAGTACTTTACTCATTGAAATACGAGGAACGCATATTATGTTGTATTATTGGTACGCGATGACGTTGTCCTTAGGGGACGTCCATATATGACGTCAGGCTCTAGGGGGGTCTGATATAATATGAATATTTGTTCATCATAGTTCTTTCTTTTCGTTCACCGAGCGACACGTTCAGCCCAGTGCCATTTCATCTGGTCAGCGACCTCTATCACATCGCATCTTGTTTGGTTCGTTATCCATTGGTTTCTTTTGTGATCTTTCTGCATTATGCCCAAAATACACTTAACGCTTTAAACACAATGGTAGGTCACTTTTGAATATACGATTCATTAAATGTACTACATGCTAGTTTGGTTCTACTTATGAGATATCGTTATCAAATGACGCATTTTTCTTGAAAACTACTAGTAAAAATCGTTGGTATTAACTAAGAGGGCATCTTAGTTTAATTGGAAAAGCATACTGGCGCGAATTCAAGTCCCGTCAGGAAGTCGTATTTTTTTTCTACAAAATGATTTTTTCTAGCATGAGATTTCAAATTTTCAAATTATGTATATTCAACTTAGCGAATATTACATTCTCATATCTTGTGTCTTATTCGTTGAATAAAATAAATAGTTTGTCTAATATAGTTTTTTTAAATTGTTGAATGGTTCAAACTGTTTTTAGTGGTGGTCAGTGTATTTTATTTTAATTAATAATTTATTTAAGTTGTTTTATGTGTTTTGAAAAACAATGCGGCAAAGCAAAAATATTCGAATTAATAATCCTTTCCACGTGGACGGAATACCTGTTGTACACTAATTAATTGGCCATTTGATATAATAAGCATGTTATTTAAATGCGATAATTAAAAGGTAATTAAATGTTTCGCAGTCAACAAGATTTAAACTTGTTATTATTACAATAAGAACATTTAATCGTCATGACATTTTAAAAATATAACTGTTGGGAATAGTGGATCGTTTAAGGATCGTAAATTATCAACGTAGTTTTATATATATGATTAACTTTATTTATTATCAACTTCATGAATAATAATATACAGAGTTATTACAGATTACATTTTGTTTTGCGCGCGTTACAATCGACCTTCGAGTACTGGCTGGTGTCACGCCGTACACAAAAGTGAACATAGAACAGTAATAAGTATTTAGCCACGTTGCGTTTATAGAATGAGGACATAATATTTTAATTCCTTTTCAGTTACAAATGGCTATGTGTTGGTGTAATAAATACTCCTAACCTGTAAAATTATATTATGTTAATATGTTTATCTATCTCCATCATTATATGGTTAACATAAGGTCGCAAAAATTAACAGAGCGCAACCTTTGTTTTTATTTGACAGATTTGTGCAGGTGAAAATTTCGCTCGAGCTTTCACACTCAAGCCGAAACTATGCCAGTAAAACAATACTCCGCGAGACTAGTATCCGTTTTCATTTAGAAAACAAAGCCGAGCAGTTGAAGCGATCCGGCGACTAATTCCATTCGCTGAGTGACATCTCGCGGAAGACGGCGAATAATAACGAATTCTGCCATCGCACGTGGCAGGTGATGGTACTATTATTTCAATCACAAAGCCCGCTGAGGGATCCATTCATTAGACTCAGTCGCGGAACGCACGGCACCGCGACGCCTTTCCACGTGGATAGTGCCAGGCTGGTGCGACTATGTACTATGTCGATTTCCTCGCAAACAATTACGGTTTATAAGAGAAATTTTCCCGCGCTTTCCTTCTCACTTACGAGATTATCAAAGGCGTGCATGCAAGGTATTAAAATTTACGTCTAAAAGTACGTAATACAAATCGATATGTTGAGCTGGGATGGAGTGATTTCGGACGTCTGAATAGTATCTTCAAGAGTGATCTACCATTATGTCTTAAGCGTAAAGTGATCAATCAATGTGTGCTACCCGTGCTTACGTATGGCTGTGAGACGTGGACTCTCAACACTAGAGATGTCCAAAAGCTGAGTCGCACAGCGAGGCATGGAGAGGTGTATGTTGGGCATCACGCGAAAGGACCGTAAGAGAAAGAAATGGGTTAGGAAGCAGACAGGAGTACGCGATGTAATATACGTTGCCAAACAGCTGAAATGGAGATGGGCGGGGCACATTGCTTGCTGAAAAGACGGCCGCTGGACAAATGCCGTCATCCAGTGGTACCCAAGGGGCAAGAAACGGCCACTAAACGCCACTGGATTGACGAACGGGTGAAGTTCGGCGGAAATACGTAGCAGTGAAAGACACAGGACCGAGAGATTCGAAAGAAGCCTTCATCCAGCAGTGGATTGATCCCGGCTGATGATGATGACATATCGATATGCCATTTAAATGAGAGAACAAATTTCACCGTTTTGTTAATGTCATTCGATGTAGAAAGGTCTTTGTTCTACAATTCATCAAATAAAAAGGAGTCAAAAATTTCTTCAATATGTCATCAATCAAAAAACTCTTTCTGAGATTAATCAATAATTTAGTTATATACTGGAATTTCTGGGATAATTCCTTATTAAATTGTAAAATTTCATTGTGCATTGCTGAATTCCACTTGATTAGATATAAAAAAACATACATTTTCCTCAAATCAAGGCTTTAAAATTAAAATGAGAATTTCTGCAAAAACTTCAAACCCCATTATCTTGGAACAAGGTTTTTTGGGTTGTTTCATTATTAAAATACGGTATCGATATATAAATAATCTATCTATTTATATAAAACAAAGTCGGGTTAGTTACACCATTTATAACTCGAGAACGGCTGGACCGATTTTTATGATCTTTGATTTGTTAGATTTGTCTCCGCCCCGAATAGCAGAATAACTATTAAAATATCAAATAAATTACGGAAAAAATACATTATGAAGACAATTCATTTTCTCATACATTTGACATTTTGAAAAATGACCTCGCGCATTCGAAAATAAAAGAAAATCACAAAAACTTTAAATCCAAATACAACGATACATGACAGAAAGAATAAACAAGAAACAAATGAAAGGCGTTGTGTGCATTATCTATCCTTTGACAGTTGATTCAGTTCAGCCTCAGATAATCCCGAAAGACTTTGTTGTATACTCCGGTGAATTTTGGAGGAAGTTGTCCTGCCTGAATCTTTTTTACTTCTTCGACAGCGTCCAAAAATAAAGCCAAGGATAAAATTACATGATCTCATTGCTGGTATTGCTCATTATTTACCTACCAATTTCAAAATCCATCCTTCGAACTTCATTCGACAATTGATCTACGTGAATAATCCAGCCGATTACCAGCTAGGTGCGCAAATAGCTATTTCGATCGTGATTTTCAAACGGTAAGTTGCCTTCGAA
The DNA here is from genome assembly GCF_057557595.1 of Rhyacophila brunnea. Taxonomy (NCBI): domain Eukaryota; kingdom Metazoa; phylum Arthropoda; class Insecta; order Trichoptera; family Rhyacophilidae; genus Rhyacophila; species Rhyacophila brunnea. The sequence continues at coordinate 3,563,714 of NW_028233361.1, forward strand.
GATGTTCACTCTGTGAGGTTATCAAATTTGTGATTGTGTGTGCATCAATAACTGCTTCATTATGTAATTTTGAATTATGTGATTAATTTTCCAGTGTTTATCATTTGATGATTCGTCAAAATGCTGACAACTATTTGCTGCGATTTCGTCGATTGCTTAAAATCGAGACGGAACGCCTCACTTTCATTCGGTTGACCCAAGCCAAACTGCGATCGGAGGAGTATATTCATTTACGCGATGCAATCAGCACCGTAGGAGATGTAGCTAATGTTGGTCGATTGACTATTCTATCGGCGATGTACATTGGCAGCTCACGACATATGCATGAATATGCGCAAGATGCAATGAAATATGTTCGTCATTACGGTCGTCCAGATCTATTCATCACCTTTACATGAAATCCGCAATGAATAGAAATTGTTCAACTGCTACTCCCCGGACAAACATCAAGTGATCGGCACGTGTCTTCAAACAAAAATCCTGTCGCTGATGAACTACATTGTTAAGCATCGCGTCTTTGGGAAACTCGATGCTGGATGTATTCAATTGAATGACAAAAACGAAGCTTGCCGCATGCACACATTCTTATTTGGTTAGTCGAAAGAATTCGACCAGACCAAAAAGATGACATCAGATGTGCCGAGATTTCTGATCCAGAAACCGATCCAGACCTGCATGATGCTGTAATTACTTAAATGATTCATGGACAGTGTGGCGCCATCAACCCCCGCCCAATCAGCATGCATGGTCGACGGCAAGTGTTCCAAGTGTTATCCATGAAGTTTAACGGCGGAGACTATCACTGCCAATGATGGTTATCCACTGTATCGGCGTTGATCACCCAATCATAACGGTAGAACTATCACAACGAAAATGAAGTGAAACGATATCGTGGTCGACAACACTTGGATTGTTCCGTATTCACCACTTTTTTTCCAAAACATTCAAGGCGCATTGCAACGTGGAGTTTTGCAATTCAGTGAAATCTATCAAAAACATCTGCAAATATGTCAGCAAAGGCAGCGATATTGTAGTTTTTGGCGTTCAAACTCCCAATACCAACGATGAAATCACGCACTATCAAGTTGGTCGATATGTGAGCTGCAATGAAGCAATTTGGTGTATTCTCTCATTCCCCATTCATGAACGTCATCCCACTGCTGTACATTTGGCGGTGCATCTGGAGAATGGTCAACAAGTTTATTTCAACGCATCGAATGTTGCTCAACGTGCTGAAATATCTCCAGCGCCAACATTGACCAGTTTCTTTTCGATTTGCCAAAGCGATCCGTTTGCACGAACGTTGTTCTACTCTAAGATGCCACGTTATTACACTTGAAACGCTTCATCGAAGAAATTTCAACGTCGGAAGCAAGGCGATGCGGTTCCTGATCATCTGGATGTGCATTCTACTGATGCTCTTGGTCGCATTTACACAGTTCATCCGAATAATGGCGAATGATTCTACTTGCGGCTGTTGCTGGTAAATGTTCGTAGGCCGACATCATTTGAATCACTTCGAACTGTCAATGGTGTAGTGTGCCCAACATTTTGTGCTGCATGTCAAAAACTCAATTTGCTTAAAAATGATACTCATTGGGACATGACAATCGCTAAAGCATTTGTTTCTGCATCTCCAAGTCAGATACGCACATTATTTGCTATCATTATTTCGACATGCTTCCCATCGAATCCACCTGAACTGTAGAAAAACTACACGGATGACATGTCAGAAGAAATTTTACATCGAATTCGTGTCATTTCAGGGAATCTTGATCTCGAAGTGAATAAGGAGATACATAACCAGGTTTTCCTTTTGATCGAAGGCATGTGTTACCTCATGTGCGGCAGTTTGTTAGTCAAGTTAGGAATGCCAATGCTACATCGTGGAGTGAATTACGCTTTCAATCTAGAATTGGAACGTGAACGTGAAAATGATCGAGATGCATTGAACCATGAACTAATTAGTTCGAACGAATGTACTAATGTTGAACCCCCAACAGAAGGTAGTGCACGATACGTTAATGAAGGCAATTGATGATGGAAATGGTGGCTTATTTTTCCTCGATGCGCCCAGTGGAACTGGGAAGACATTCCTCATGTCATTGATTTTGGCCACTGTTCGTGCGAGATCCGAAAATGCTGTAGCAGTTGCTTCTTCCGGGATAGCGGCCACGTTGCTAAAAGGATGCCAAACGGCTCATGAAGCGTTGAAATTGCCGTTAAACCTTCAAACGACTGAAAAACCGATATGCAATATTGCGAAATATTCAGCAATGGCCACAGTTTTGGTAGCAAGTAAAATCATCACCTGGGATGAATTTAGAATGGCGCACAAACGCGCATTGTGAGAGATGTTTTGGAGGCGCAATGATTCTACTATCTGGCGATTTCTGCCAAACACTACCAGTCATTCCAAGATCGACCGCTGCCGATGAAATAAATGCTTGCCTCAAATCATTGACGCTATGTGAAAACAAAGCAGTGGCGCTATGTGAAGAACCTTCAGCTGACGACAAACATGCGAGTTACATTGCTAAACGATCCGTTTGCCGAAGATTTCTCTAAGCAATTTCTGACTATCGGTAACGGCCGTGTTCATGTCGACGAATCAAACGGATTGATTTCGTTTCCGCTGAATTTTTGCAATTTCGTGTCAACAATTGGTTGAGTGAACGAGCAATTCTTGCGGCAAAGAACAAAGATGTGGATCACTTAAGCTTCACAATTCAAAATCAAATCGTTGGTCTACTGCATTCCTTCAAATCTATCGACTGTGTAAGTGCTCGGCAGTAGTAATTTGGCGGGCGTGGTGCGGCGGCGTCTTGTGAAACTCAAACGTATAGCCATGTGTATTATGCCCGAAAAAAGACACTGTCTAAGAACATTTTACACACGGTTATACATTTGAGTTTACTACGTTCTTGCACTAACAAACGAAGACGAAGCAACCAACTAGCCAACTGAATTTTTAAACTCATTGCATCTTCCTGGCTTGGCACCGCACAATTTACAACTGAAGGTTGGCTCGGTAGTCATCATGCTTCGAAATCTGAACCAACCAAAACTATGTAATCCATTTCATTTTGGTTTGATTTTTGCACATTTATTGAACTTAATTCATTTTGAATATTCATTTTAACTTAATAAAAAAATGAATTTAATTCAGCTAATAAGTTAACACAAGATTATTGATTCTGAGACGGTACGAAGTTCGCCGGGTCAGCTAGTACTGTTATAAAAAGATCAAATACGCGAAATGCAAAAAAAAAATGCTGGAATAACTAATTTATTAAAATACCATGCTCTATTCTAAGATAATATTTATAATGCTAACGATAAGCAGTAACAAATTTAGCGATGTAGAAGCCCGATTGATTTTGAGGCTCCCTACGACAAAAAAATATCAGTATCATTTTAATTTCCAAATAGATCCATGCATTCAAACAGTTTTTAATTTTACTTTGTTTAATATTTATAGGTGCATTCGTATATACCTACATTATTTTTTTTGATCATGTCCAGAGTGTAGGTTTGTATTAACAGATTTTATTTTTACGAGAAACGTAGCCCCGCCCAGTCTATCGAATTGTATGAACTAAAGTAAGCTCCGATCGCAGAGCCTAAAACTAAATATTTAATAATTAGATAATTTAAAAAAATACTTTCTTTGGTGTTTAATCGAAAATTAATAAATGTAGACTATTAAAAAAAATAAAAAAACTTTTATGTAATGATTTTTGATGTATATACCTAAATGTTTTGGAAAAATACGTAATTTAAACTGATCGCTTAATTTTATGTCGTGAATGAGTTTTAGAAGTTTCATTCAATTAGTGTGTCGTTGTCATGTGTACCTTTTCATTAGTAGTAATATCGTATAATCTTCTTATGTCTCGTAAGTATACCTGACAAATGTGTTCTTTTTATCAGATCTCCACAGCCTACCTCTTTCCAAAAGTCACCCATCGCCACTGCTAATGGCTGGTTGGTCTTGGACATTGGGAGAACAAACAACAGCTGATGCTTTCAATTTATACGATAATCATCTTGGACTCACGAATCAATACTACCAATAATGGCAGAGTTTTCTTTTACGTGACCAAATAAAGATCTCTTCTAACTTTTGAACTACATTATATAAGTATACTTAAAGCTATACCTCAGTTAAGACATGGTCTAAAAAGATCGTGACTTGGTGATGCGCGGATTGCGGGTCGCGGGTGCAAATGACGCATGCCGAACGAAATATAATTTGTCGTATAAATTCAACATGTGTCCATTTAATGTTCTGTTTTTGTTCTATTAGTAACAATAATAATATATTCATTGACATGTTTTCTTTTTCAAGTAAATGGGTAACGTTTTTAGTCATCTTTACACGATTTAAGAACTAATACCCCCATCGCCATCACGAAACAAATTGACGTATTGACACCTCGACGTTCACTCTCCGAATGCCAGCGAGTCTAAAATTTCGTCGCGCCGATTATAGTTGAAAAATAATTATTTTCCGTTTCACTGATGTATCATCTTAAGAGAAAGTCAGTCGGATAAAGCCACGGATAATATAGTTTAAAAAATGGGACATTTGAAAATAATATGAATGGTCTTAGAAAGGAAAATGAGTTTACCCCACTGAAAAATAAACCAAAGGCCTCCTTCAGGAGTTTTCCACTGAGTTCAAAATTCAAAGTTCAAATTTCGCACCTCCACCCGGCCTCTCTCTAACCCGCCCTCCCCTTGTCCCAGCGGACCGTATGAATTAATCGTAGTTTCGCGAACATCTTCCCCGGGCGAGCTTTAAATTTCATTTACTTGCCACTGCATATTTGCAAATACGCAGCGGGGGTGGGAGCTGAAGGAGTACCGTGGAAGAGGTTAGTTATTTTGTGCCGCGTAACGCAGATCTATTGCCCGCGAAATAAAAAAAAATAACAATGAGATTTTTCAACTGAAAAATATATGTAAAAACAGCAAATATTAAATTATATACGTCAATATTTTCATAACTAGATGACGGTTTTAAGAATTATTTTATGAAATTCACTTAAAAATTGACCTACCAGGATTACCTTGTAATTTTGGCACCCCTGAAAAATTATATTTGGATACCCATCCATCACGGGATGCTTCTATACGTTCGATTACAATGGTAGGTGAGGAAAGATTTTGTGTTTTAGAAAAAATTAAAATCATTTTTAAGTCGAACGTAATCACTAATGTCATAATACATTTAAGCTCGAGATATTACTTAATAAACGCACCCAACTAAACTGGCGTTAAAAGTGCTATACATTTCATACTTATTAATGCACAAAATACAGAATAGCATTTTACATTACAGAATTTTGCATGATTTAGAAGTCAAGTAGTATGTTAGAATATACCGATATAAAGATATTTCTTTACGTATTCTGGGAGAGATTTTCACTTTAGTGTTGAAATATTGAATTCTGTAATGATGTTTTCTGCTATACATTGATGAATTATAATTTAATACTATTATATAATATAATTATTAAGGACGAAGTATGTGTAAAATAAATAATAACGTAAAACTGAGCAATCCGCTGAAATATACCAGATTGGAAATATAATTTTTTTCGTAAGAAAATACTAATGTTATGTGAAGAAACACTGAACACATGAATAATTGTAATAACGGTCAATTTCCAAACTGCGTTTAGCTATATACGTTATGTTTTTTTTTCTTCTCAACGTGTTTGTATTTTAACACCAGGTTTTTGTCTTATAAACACGTCGTATTGAGTGACAATGTGTGTACTCAAAACTGAACTCATATCTACATTACAGTCAACGCGTGTCCAAGAGAAGAAAAGTACACTTTTCCGTCGGCCGCTATATTCTCAAGCCGCCGATACACTTGTTTTTATTACCGCAGCCAGTTTTATGTTCTAATTTATAACGCAAAATTATGCGATGACCCATTAGCTCTGGGGCGGTCATAAACATAATACAAAGGCCCCTTTATTCGAAAAAAGACCTCCCATATTATATCGAACGCGACACCGTTGTCCCGCCTGAAACGGGTTTTGCAATTATTTTTTTTATCAGATACTTAAAAACCTTTTGTGGAACCAATATGTTCAGATTTGTATGGAATTGTGTATCTTATGCTCATAGAAATTGAGTCGCGATTATTTAAAAAGCGTTCAGTTTTAATATAATCTGATTTCATTGCGATATGAAAAGGGAAGCATTAACCATTCTTGTTTTTAAATTCTTAACTAGTTTTTATAAAATTTTAGTTTTTAATTAAGTCGTGGGAAAATCCGCATGACCTCGTCGTTTGACTTCACTCACGCCTTGGTGCAAGTGTGAAAAGAGAAGGTGTGGATCTCTGCGCTTAAAACCGACGCGTGGTTTCCTCTTCAATCGCGCAGTAGGCTGTTTGCGCAAAGTTTCACGATTAGTGCAGCGAGTGTCCAAAAGAAGATCAAATTTTATCATTTTCACGACTATTGGAAAATTGAGTATTTATTTATTATCGTGAAAAACAGTGTTGTTATTTAATTTATAACGCCTCAGTAACGATCTAAGTCAAATATTGTATGTGAGTCATAATGTAAGAGTGGTTAGATGTAAGGCATAAAGCCCACCAAAAAAGCGCTTGACGCGCTCACTACTGAGTAGGCCCCCTCCCACCCGCGCATTACCCTTCACCTATGTAATAAGGGGCTCAAGCAGTACAAAATAATTATTATTATCAGCGTCTCTCATAACAGTCATAACAAAGCAATAAAAATATTATTAAATTTCTCGGGGCTTGTAATTAAAATCGGACACGCAATAAAATTAAACAATGAGTTCTCTGTTATTAAATAATGGCTTCTCGCCCGTCGATCGACGACGCTTCCAGTGCGTGATTTTGCTCGCCGCGTTCAATGAATGGACTGCATTGTATTTTTGTTCATTTGTATCGCCGAGAAGCCAAAAAACGATGACTCATGAGGCGGGTGCGCATAATGCGTCGTCAAATCCAGTGGGCGCTGGCGTATTTGATTACGTTGTATTTTCGTTGATTTACACGCCACTTGTGAAATTTTGCGCGAGAGCCACACTTGCTGCGTTAAGTGGGTTTTACGCCTAAGTTGTACGAATGCAGTTGGCCGTAGGATACTTCTTCGTGAGCCATTGTCCTTGAAACATGTGTTTGTATAGCATTATTTAAATCAGAAATGTTTTTATTGATTTTAAAATAATTTAATGATGAAACTACACTAGGATATTACGCGATATAATTGTAATTCTAATTTAGTTTTCTACCTATTTTCTACTTTCTTTCCGATGGTTTTATTACGTAGTGTTTTATTTTGACATGAATGTTATAGGTTAACTGATACTTTTAACAATATTTACTTTAATATAATAATTTACAGTTTACCAATAGATACCAACTTAACTGTATCCATTTCTTGAAAATACTTAATGTAGCCATCTAATTGGAACATTACTGTTTGCAATCTACCGTCTGGCTTACGAAGAAGTGTCCTACGGTCAATTGTATACATACAAATATCCGGACACGTGTAAGAATGTGGTAGATTACTGCCAGTTTTAAAAGTTTAAAGTTGGACATGCATACTGTATATCAATGTTTTGAAGAAACTTTTACACACAAATGAATAATAATCCCAGTTTAACAACGAATTAATCTTGGCGAATCGACAAAGACATAATAACAATTGGTAATATGACCCTGTGCTCTCTTTCGCTCTGTCGTATTGCCGCGTCCCTGTTGCTCGCACGTGGAAAGCTAAGTGATTAATGAGCGAAGCATACTCCACTGGGAATAGTATGGGAACTTCTTCAAAGTAAGAGGCTGACGTCTTGATATAGAAGTACCCCCTTTCACTTCGCCCCTGGGTGCCCGTTTTTCACCCATCGCCAGTGGCATGTAGAGGGATTTTATTAGCTCGATAAATTTCCCGCCTAGCTATCAAAACAAACAATATAAAACAAATACATGTTTCATCGGTTTTTCAATCCGATGTGGAATGTGGTTGCCTATTGAAGAGTTAATCTATATAGATATATTTTTTACAAGAAATGGTTGTTAGCCATTTTCATTTTCTCATGCAAATAGATCTTTGCTCTAAATTTAATCACAAATTGAGATAAAAACAAACATAAATTACTTTATACAACCATATAAACATATCAAAATGTTGAACAATTGCGCATTTAATCGAGACGTACGACTATGATTTCATAAAGTATTTAATAAAGATATTTTTTATATTTAGTATCATCGTAAATATGTCATCGTCAGAGATGGGAAATTTTTCTGCACATTGCATTAGTTTTGATTTAACATATATATCGCACCCCAAGTAAAATACTATCTTAGGTATTTTAATTAAAACTATTTTCTATTTGAAACTCAAATACTATCAGCAAAAAAGCAAATAAACATTAGCTGTATCTGTCTCGATAGCTAACATTATTAACACAATTTGATAAACATTTCATGTAGGAACTGCCGGTTAAAATCATCATAAATAAGTAGAATACCCGTAGTTTAATTGGAGAAGTACACTGACGCGAATTCATCGGTAATAACAGGTTTAAATCCCGCCGGGTGTCGTATTTTTTCTGAAAAGTTTTTCTAGTGAGTATATATATACCTATGCATGAGATATTTCCAAATAATATATGTTCTTTTGACTTTACCAAACAAAATATAATCTGAATTCATTTGTAATTTTATTATACCCATAGTTAAAAATATGTTCGCTATATTATTTTTTATAAAAAAATAGAAGTTTTATTGGTGGATTAGTAGCCCGAAGTATGATGCCATATATCTTACTTTATGTTGTGTAAGCGTGCCACTGTTCTATACAGCAGAGGGTGGAATAATAGCTTTGGTATACGTCATAGAAAGACACTTTCTGCTTTCTTCTTATCTCTAATAGTTGCGCTTTGTCCTGTAGGCCAGCCAGAAAAAAAATATAAAATTTTTTAGAAATTCATAAATATTACGGAATTTTTTATATATAATTTACTTTTGACTTAGAATAAAACAATATCATACACATAAATTATGTAGTTATTAAAAACTGTAAACTGTAAACAGCTCATTTATTAAATAAAATATTTCTTTTATTCAACGAATAATTCACAAAATTTGAAAATGTAACATATAAGTATTATTGAACATAAATATAATTTGAAAATATATCATCCGACTAGAAAAATATTTTTTTGAAAAAAAAATCGAAACCCGACGGGACGGGTTAAAAAATATTTTTATATCAGTTCACAATATAAATCTAATCTGATGAAACTGTCCTGAAAATAAATTGTTAAATAATGTGGATAAAGTTATAAATATTTTATTTTCAAGTAAGACGATACATCAGTGCAACGGCAAATAATTTTCAACTATATGCGCGATGAAATTTTGGACTCGCTGGCATTCGGAGAGAGAACGTCGAGCTGAGAACACGTCAATTTGTTTCGTGATGGCGACGGGGGTATTAATTCTTAAATCGTGTAAAGATGACTATAAACGTTACCCATTTACTTGAAAAAGAAAATATGTTAATAAATATATTATTATTGTTACTAATAGAACAATAAACAAAACATTAAATGGATGCATGTTGGATTTATATGACAAATTATATTTCGCTCGGCATGCGTCATTTGCACGCGCGACCCGCAATCCGCGCATTGTGCTAGCCATGATCTTTTTAGACCATAAGAAATAAAAAATAGACTGATAAATATTAATATTAAATGTTGTCTTTTTGTGTAAATATTATAAAAATAGTAAAAACTGTTTATTCCTCATGACTATCGCAATCCGGATGTAGAGCTTTACTGTACATATATCATCAAGAGCTTAATAATATTATCGATACATCATAACACCTGGATTGTATGGTCATGGGTTCAACTCCAAGTCGATACAAACATTTTCTATGTCCCCCCCCTCGAACAGGTATATTTCTATGGTCTTACGTATATATAATTATTATGTGGTGATCAAGATTTAATGGTGAGCAATATAATATTATATATAGGTAACTGTTTTCAGCCCGACAAGCTATTTGTTGTTCTAGCAGACGGTCAAAATGCATCCGAGTAGAATGAAAGAAAACAAAAGCTCTGTGAGGATGAGAAAAAGCTGTCCACGGGCAAAAAGCTCGCTTACTGAAACACCAAAGCTGAAACGTTAAGGCAGTAAACACCGGCGAGCCAAATCTCTTCCGAAAACCTCTCTCAACCCCCACCGCCCCTGGTAGTTAAAGTACTGTTCTTGTTTTTGCAGAGCCTTGATTTTATTCGTTCGAAAGCTCCGTATCCCGTGCAATTTTTGTTTGGGTTCCGGCGCTTGGATGAAAGATTTACTATCAACAATTAGGAGAATCATGTTAGGGGGAAAAGTTCTTCCTTCACGTCTGGAAGGTACATGTAGGGCAAGTTTATTTATTTTCACTAGCTGATAATGAAGGATTAGGTATATTATAATCTATTACGTGAAACAACTTAGATTATTTTTTAGAACTTGGTAAGGTAAATTAATATATAATTAATTATATCAAATTCAGTGTATTCGATATCCATTTTGATTAAATTATTAAAGTAATTTATTATTATATCTGTATTCAAATTTTGTGGTTTTTCGATGATTTTCGGAGTAGCCATCGATACAGAAAAATGATAATTTAATAATAATATGTATATTTTAGTCGAATTTAGAGGCGATCTTCCGAAAACATTTTATAATTAAATAACTTTCCTAAATAATAATATCATTCTGAAATCTTAAAACTGATTAATTTATTGTAGTTTGTAAAAATAATTGTTAATAAAATAAATGACATCAATCTATTCTCATCAGAAGAGATTTCACATCAGAAAACAAACATGTTTTTCGTCATTATGTTAAGGGGGGACATGCTCGTCGAAGGTCAAAATTGAGTTTTTATTGTATTTTCAAACCATGATCCTGGACACTCCTTAAACGTTGTAGATAATCTATTTATATAATTTTGAAGCCTTATTATCCTTTATAGTTATTTTAAACATTTGATGACTGCATAAAGTATTTTTGTTACATAAAATAGTATTCTTTTAAACCTCTCGCTCTAATGTTTTAGAATATAGTCATATTTCGGTACATAACTGTGCAGTGGTGTTAAGATTTTTTACATTTATTAATTTTTAAACGCATTTATAAAACCATTAGTATAATTTATTAAGAGATAATTTTTGTAAAATATTCACGATAAAAAATTATATTGATAATCTCTGTGATCCCAAATTTGACAAGAATTAGTCATTTTATTATTCAAAAAATCGGCAAAACTAACACATTTGAAGACGATTCTAAAGATAATTATTATAAGCTATGTCTTTGACCATTCAAGTGTGATAAACATCTTATGAATAATGATTGTTTTATAATAATTATTGACCTAAGAATAAGGTAGTATTTTTTTGAAATACGCCATTTCTTTTGTCATTCCCCAGTGGTTAAGCTACAACATACGGCCGTAGCCATAAATTGACAAACTATAATTGAAGTAGGGAGTAAAATGATATTAACGCGCGTGTTTGAACATGTACCATTTAAAAAAAAATAAAAAAAAATTCGATTAGGTACATGTTCAAACACGCGCGTTAACATAATTTTACTCCCTACTTTAATTATAGTTTGTCAATTTATGGCTACGTCCGTATGTTGTAGCTTAACCACTAGGGAATGACAATAGAAATGGCGTATTTCAAACAAACACTACCTTATTCTTAGGTCAATAATTATTATAAAGCAATCATTATTCATAAGATGTTGATCACACTTGAATGGTCAAAAACATAGCTTATAATAAATATCTTTAAAATCATCTTCAAATGTGTTAATCTTGCCGATTTTTTGAATAATAAAATGCCTAATTCTTGTCAAATTTGGGATCACAGAGATTATCAATATAATTTTTTATCGTGAATATTTTACAAAAATTTTCTCGTAATAAATTATACTAATGGTTTTATAAATGCGTTTAAAAATTAATAAATGTAAAAAATCTTAACACCACTGCACAGTTATGTACCGAAATATGACTATATTCTAAAACATTAGAGCGAGAGGTTTAAAAGAATACTATTTTATGTAACAAAAATACTTTATGCAGTCATCAAATGTTTAAAATAACTATAAAGGATAATAAGGCTTCAAAATTATATAAATAGATTATCTACAACGTTTAAGGAGTGTCCAGGATCATGGTTTGAAAATACAATAAAAACTCAATTTTGACCTTCGACGAGCATGTACCCCCTTAAGACGCTATTTTATGAGGATTAAAAAATCACTATTTATGCTATAACTTTATGATGTATTTAGTCAAAATTCTTCATCTATAACGATGTCATATTAACAATTTATTTAGCATTGTTTTAAATTGAGGCGGATGAGGGGGGATTAAACAATTGGTGAGTCATTAAAAATGTCTGTCTCATGGAAATAAATTACAGAACAGATTAATAAATATAAATGCAAAAGCTATCGTCATGCATCAAGGTTATGTAGCACAGTAGTTTCAAAATCCAAGAAAAAAAAACCGCGTCTACTGTCACCAAATATTCAAAGCACATTACATTAACGTAACAACTTAAAATGCATTTTTTTATGATGCAGACGTAACTATTGAAAATAGCATTATCTTTAACACGTATTTAAGTGTATCCCATATTCTTCCACACTCGAGATTACTAGCCTGTTATACCACACCCAGTAGAGTAAACCAGTTCTCATTAATTTTGTGTTTCCTGGTATAAATGCTGAAAAAAGTATTTATAAATATTATTTATATACTTATTTATAATACATAATGTTATTACAATCTGAGAAGCCTTAAAAGGTTGAAGTACTTAGCTAAGATAATAAATACAATATTATTTAATGAAAAATAACTTTACTAATAATATTTATATCAAGTATCAAAAGACACCTTCTAAAATCCTCATGGCAGGACACGTTGAGCAAAGTTGGTGGTGTAATTCTCAAGTTTGCAAGTCAAACTAATAGAGTTACGTAGCGCTTTCATCGCGCTGCAACGGAGAGTAAAGGAGTAAAATGAGTTTATTACATTCACCCTAACTATTTTTACACGGGCGTACAAACTCAAGATTAAAAATACTTGCAGTTCGATTCAAATACGTAAACCTTCTATAGCAAGCAACGGAAAACAGGTGTAAACAATGTTATGATGTGATCAATAAATGCTAGAAGAAAAAAGACTATCATATTAATTTACAAATACAAAATAATCAGTATTCATTTTGGCAACACTTCAAAAATTACAAAAGCTTTATAAATATCATTTGCAGTTGTTCCGTGTGATCGACGACAGACGGACGTCACCAATAACGAGATAGCAAGTGTTTACAAATTAATAATAACCAGTTGTGCGTGCGGCGTAACAATATATTATTGTTACAAAGTTGTTTACATTTAAGTGTCTCTGACTACAGGGGCGCTTATTAAAAATCAAAAAATACAACGTTGCCAGCAATGGATCACCAAAAAGAAACCCAACAAACAATGTCTTATGCATCAGTTGCTCAAAAAATGCAATTTCCGAAGAAGGAGCAAGCCATCGTTCTAGATGCTATCGATGGCATCTCTATACGAGAATATACACTGTCAATCGGGAATAAGGTAGGTCCATGTCATATAAGATATGTATCTAGGATTTCCCCGGGAAGAATATGTATATACTTGAGTAGTGAAGAACAAGCAGATAAATTAACAGTAAATCAAGAAACAGTTAAAATTGGAAACCACATACTAGAAATTAGGCCGCTGATCACCAAATCAAAGAGGATAATAATATCAAACGTGTGTCTTATAATCCCACACAGCGTTCTGGAATCAAAACTCAACGAATTAAACATAAAAACTACTTCACGTATTACAAGCATCAGAGCTGGTATTAACGAACCGGGTTATGCACATATTTTAAGTTTCCGGAGACAGGTTTATGTAAACCCAGAAGACACAATTAAACTGCCAGAGTCAATGCAAATAAATTTTGATAATACCCTGTACTGGATTTACTTCTCCACCGAAAAATTGACATGCTTTATATGCAAAGAAGAGGGCCATCTGGCCAAATATTGTAAAACAACTGGAAATAATGAACCTCACACTGTACAATTGCCTGACTCTCTCAATGTACCAAAGGTGTTAACCTCTCTTTCGTTAGAGAGAGAAAATACACTCCAGGAGGATGAACTAGCCGCAGATATAGAGTCGGACAACTCTATTATCAACAAGGATACGCCAATCGGTTCAAAAAGGCCGTTGACCAGTCCAACTGATATCAGCAGCGTAGAATTTGAATTTGAAGATACAGTGAAAAATAATGCAATCTCACGCATTTCTGCACTCCAACAGACACCAAAAAAACCAAAAAAATCGAAAAAAGTATCCACTGAGGATACAAATGCACTTTTGTTACCTGCCAATGAACATATCGAAAGTAATCGTCATAGATTTCCAATCGATTATGAAACATTACTCAGTTTCCTTGTGAAAACACATGGAAATCCCAATACCGAAATGATTGCAAATGAATTTACTACTGATATAGAAGCTCTTAATAACATGCTAACAGAAATCTATAGTCATTTAAAAGAACGCAGCATTAAAAGTCGCATAACAAGGATCAAGAAAAGACTCAGTAATCCACAATTAAAAGTTTTCAGTGAAGATATTAGTTCGTTGGAAGGACAAGAGGAACAATAACATAATGCATAATTCCAGCAACAAAGTTAACCAATTTATTCAATCTGATATACGTATTGTTTTCTGGAATACAAGAAGCATTCTTAATAGACTAGAGGAGCTTAGAGTGATGCCAGATGAAATTGATATTTTTATAGGCGTGGAAACATGGTTAAACGACACCATTTCTCACATAGTTATTAGCTTCCCAGGTTTTATGGTGCTTCGGCGAGACAGGACGTACGCCAGAGGAGGAGATTTCTACAAACAACTATAACGCGAGATCGTACTCCGAAGAGATTTCAAATTTTAAAAGAAAGTATCCAAGCTGTAAATTGTATTGATCATCTGATTTTAAAAAGAGACTTCTACAACTTTTTTAATTATACCTATGAGGATATTATATATAACGTTTTAACTAATACAAAAATAGGAATGGAGCTATCGCACTCCGACTCTCTCGACTTATTATTCAAGTCCAAATTTAGCAATCAAAATGTAGTCCAAATTTTTACGGATGGAAGCAAAATTCCCGATTCACCTTCAGTAGGTGTAGCAGTGTTCTTCCCCCAATCCAACACGTCGGTTGCCAAAAGTGTCCACAGATTCACTTCCATCTATACAGCAGAGTGCTTAGCCTTATGCGAAGCCACTAAAATTGCACTTAATTACAAAAATAAAAATATCAACATTTTCACTGACTCCTTAAGTCTGATTCACTCGCTCGAAAATCCAAATTTCAGCATCAAAACTAATGACTACATTCTTAATATTAGAACCAACATTTCCAAATTTAGCAATAGTAACGAACACGGTACAAATATACAGATATACTGGATTCCAGCACATAAAGGAATTAATGGCAATAAAATTGCTGATCAATTGGCAAAAAAATCTGTAAAATACCCATCAGAAAATATAAGAATTCCATACACAGATTTTAAAGCCCAGTTTAAACAAACAATGAGCGAAAATAACGGTAAATATTTAGAAAATCTTGGGAAAGAAAAGGGAACACACTACTATCAAAACTTTTATAGTAGATCTCCTAAAACTTGGTTTAGTAAACATTGTAAAATAAAGCGAGATGTAATAGTGACAATAGCTAGAAGCAGGACAGGGCATCACAGTCTCAACGAATCATTGTACAAAATTAAAGTGGTAGATAGCCCTCAGTGTCAGTGTGGACATCCCACTCAAGATCTTAACCACATTGTCTGGCAATGTGATGCCTATGACCAGGAGAGAGAAGTGTTATTGAATAAGTTGGGGAAATGCAGGTTATACCCTCCTTTTACGATTAATTCGTTCCTGGCAAAACCAAATATTTCAGTTATGAAAATTGTACATGAATTTCTCCAAAAATGTAACGTAAATGTCTAGTGTATAGTGTTACAAAAATGTAATTCTGTATCATTAATAATGTAACTATTTATGCCTGTCGTTAAAAAAAAATGTATGTATACTTTTGTAAACCATTGTAAAGCAGAATAGCCTTCCATTCAGAGAAGAGCTCAATTGCTTCCAAATAAAGAAAAAAAAAAAAAAAAAAAAAAAATATCATTTGTGGAAGCGACCAAAATATCACTTTATTTTGCCACAGCCGTCGTCAATAAAAATTTTCAACCCTAACACAGTATATACAGTAGGTATAATATAACTTGCACAAAAATTATAATATTATCAATGTTAATATATTATCAAAAAAACTAAACAACTATTTTTTCACAATATGACGTGAACAACAAATGCTTCAATCTTTCTAATTTTATATGTGTGCTATTAAGTATAATAGGCCAACAGTACTTCTGTATTTTTAAGTGTTTTAGAATTTCTTGACCTTAAGGTGAAATACAGTGTTAATGTGGACTAACTGAAATCATCCAGCGACAAAATTTAAAAAGATACGATTTAATATATGTTATTAATAATTTTAATTTGATGGGTTTCATTATTGAACTTTACTGTCAAATCTTGGTTAAAAGACATTGTGTTAATTAAAATAAAAGTACTATGTTGTAGGTATTTATTCCACATATTTGAACAATATTATTTGCAAGCTTATCTTAAATAATATGTGCGTAGCGTAATGATTATTAAAAATGCTTGATATATATTTATTTATATTTAAAAATAATAATATGTAGTATTTATCACACATATATTTATATATATATATAATATTGAGACCGGTTTCGTCCGCATTTATTAAATTTGACAATGTCCCTTTGAAGCGGATGCAACTGACCATGATAGTTATTATTACTATGTGGAACAGTGCTAATTAATGTTTTCAATACTTTTAAAGGTTCAAATAGACTATATGACGATCAAGCACATATGCTAAGAGCGTTTTAGTGTCTATGATCAAATCTATGCCATTCCGACATTTATACATACATATTGTATGACAGCTATGACATCGTATTTACACTCTGTGACACCCTGTGACACAGGACGCCAACATAAGAAACGGGTTTTTCGACATATATATGACCGATCGTCATACAGTGTATTTGAAGCAGATAAACTTACAGTTTTATTAACAAATAAAAAGTGTGTTCATTTTATTTTAACATACATACCTAATATCATTTTTAATTAATTATAATAGTTTCTCTCAAATATACTGGCGAGATTTTTAAATAGTGCGTAGATTTTATTTACCTATTTTTTTACAATTACAATTTTTCGATTTTTTCTTAACTTGTGATGTGTCATATTGCGGTTTTATGTTGGTTATATGTATGGAAGGATTTAATGTAGGAGAAAGGAATAGGTATGGGAGGTGGGTAAGATGGGAATAGCATGAGACTCGAGGAAATAGGAAGCAGGGTCGTAGGTAGATTGACTTTTACCTCTATAGACCTCAGTTACCTGTCCGGTTACTTCGCTCATTCGTGTGATGTTCCTAGATTAATGAAAAGACATAATAAATATGGAAGTAATAATAAAATCTCGGTTTGAGCGCCACTCTATGATGATGCATAGATACAAAAGTGATAAGGATAATTAAATAAAAAGCAAGTAAAGAAATTTCAACAAATGGTATAATTAGTAAATGAGTTTAACTTGCGGGCGACATTGTATAAAGTTGTATATTTATTTATCAAGTGACTTACGAGCGCCTAACACAATATAATTTTCAGACAAAGTTAGAATTAAAATAAGAAACTAGTTCGAATCAAAGGCTAGTTCGGTGGACCGTAACATAAAAAGAACAAAAATCAATACCAAATACTAAAAATAAGCTCTTCAGTTTCCATCGCGGTCCTCGAACGTGCTGGGTCCATGGGGGTACCTTCGATCTCCTGGCCTGTTGGGGACGTCCTTCAGTAGGCCTTCATCGACGTCTCCAAAACGTCAGGACATCAAGGCCATGTGCCCCGGTTCCCGGGACTTGGAACTCGAGAAACACGTCTGCTTCGCTTGAAGGCTAAAAGCTGAGAGACCTGCCGCTTCGCCTTTTCGTTCTCAAGCCGCTTTTTCGTTAGCGCCGGAAATAGTTTGGCGAACTCCGTACAAACTATCCGGCGTGATCCTGTCGATGTTTTGTTTAGTTGCCATCATCAAAATTCGTGTGTCATGTTATAAAATAATATGACAGTAGTGTTCGATGTGTGGGTTTTGGTGTTGAGGATGCTGATGAAGAAGTCTAAGATGTATGCAGGAGCGAGTTTTATTTGCAGCGTAACGGTCGGTACGATAGTATAAATACAATGACAGTACATATTATGTACTGAGATAGTTGCGAGCCACGTACTTAGATTCGAGTGATATTTTGATAAATCAGTATTCGTAATTTATACGGTCAAAAGTAATACCTAAACATTATATTCCAGTACATGATTATATTGAACGAGTCAGCGGTTTAAATACGAGTAGCTGTGAATTTTATTTATTATTAGTCATAATATAATATGATACTATGGGAATGGATAATAGACTATTTTTCCATTGCGATACCGTATTTAATATCCCCAATCAATTTGCTGACACAGGTTAACAGTAGTCCCTGGGAATTTATTATTGCGGTCGAATAATTTGATACATTAAAAATAGATATTTTATCAATAATATACTGACAGCTACACTTGAAATCTTTCCGCCTTGGTATTATGACCATATTAAATCAATGTTCCGTAATAATAAAAAAATTAAAAGCACTGCTATAAACAAAAAAGTTTAAAATCACTGATCTCTACATAAGTAAGTTATTTAAAATTTTCTGCCTAATGAATCCGTATCGTCAATCAGAACATTAACTGACGAAGCTTCGAGCAATCTTTATAAACTCAGCAAAATCTATAACTTCGACTTTCAACTTTGACTCCACCTATCGTATATAACTTTACAATATTCCAACTAAAATAATTATACTATTCGTGAAGTAATTATTGAAACGTCACTGTCGGTACGTAGGTATACGTATAATTAAGTTGCTCCGTGGAGTGTGTGGAAACTGCAAAGTTATACAGGTCTAATCATGCGGTAAATTAGCGTTATTACAGACTGTACACACAGCATGTTTGCTATGTAGTACGTAAATCACTTAACATAACGTGATATCTCCAAAGTTAAGCGCCTTTACATCATGGCTCTCGTACCGTACGGTTACTTCCTAATGACACTTTCGATCCCGTTTCCGCAGCTCTACGCGGTGAAAGCGATCAAGGTAAGTAGGTATGCCAGATAATTTAATTGCCGACTAAAATTTTGGGTATTTAAGTAATTTATTTCCATTTTTCAGTAAATATAGTACAATTAGTGCAATCTTACACAATATTGCAATGTAATGCTAATTAAAAACATTGCTCAATATTGCTGAGGTTATATTTAATATTGTATAACTCTTTGACTCTTTACAACAAGCATAAAGATCTCTATAATATTATAGATTAATATTTTATATTTTAAATGCTTGTCTATTGGTGGCGCTTTTAGCACTGGACTATAATTTGAAGGTGATGCTGGTGGTTGGTGGATTACGGATCTAGGGGGTGGAAGGGGTTCACACAGGATGCCAGACACTGACCTTTATGTTGAGAGGGCTGGCGCGCGCTGGGGCTGGTTCGATGTTCACGCACTCACGCACGGGTAAACGGACGGTACACTTTTGATGAATGATATAGACACGAAGTTTACTAAAACCGTAACAGATTTAGTGCAACGAAGGTCAAACAGATACGTTTTGACTATTAACAAACTTGTAACACGTCCTCTTTCTGGATATCACTTGAGCTAACTTTTGAAGCAGTTGGTTTAATTATTGAATTAATCAATAAACTGTGGTTTAGCGGTAACAGGCTTACACGCACCAGTTGTTTTGAGCTAACTGAATGTTATTAAATCACGGTCGCCTGGTGACCCGTAATTGCTCGTCGTATGGTCTTGTGACAATAATAAATAAGGAATTTGGAAGTAGGTGGGAAGAAATAAATGAGGGCTAGCATATTTGGCTAAACCATCTATTATTGATGATTTCAATGTATTTCTTCGCGTATGTCATTCGTATATGCAGAGCCCAGTTGTCTTCGCATCCATTCGGTGGCGCGGAAACCTCTGAGATCCGTACAAAGTAGTATACAAAGTCTGGTCACATATAGAAATTATTCTTTTCGAATAGTTTGTCGATATGATTTTGTTGTCATTCGTAAGTTTAAGTACGAGTACCAGAATGTACTGGCGCACATAGCTTCTGTTCGACATTTCTGCTACAAAAAAGCACCCCGACAAAACCACCCGGACATTACCGCCCAGACATTGTCGCCAAAGCAAATGCGCCCGTACCAGTGCTCTCAATAACGCCCGGACAAATCCGCCTAGACAAAACCGTCCACAAAAAATATTAAAATTTATAAAAAAGTGCTTTTTTGATTTTTCGAATTGCGTATCGATAGAAATTTACATACATACTTACTCATATAATAAGATAACCAGTGTAATTTGAGATTTAATCCATTGTGGCCGTTAGTAAAGTAATAACTTAAAATCATCAGCTTTTAAAACTTAGTTAATGCCTTTGTATTGTAATATTTCTAATTAAGAATATTTAAGAAGGTTACAACACAATATTGAAATTTAATTTTAAATAATTTATATCTTTATTCGTATGTTTTTTTATTTGTGTACCTAAAATATAATGTCATGTAAAAATAAAAATTGTCTCCATTTTTAATTGTTTTGGCGGCAATGTCTGGGCGGTAATTTCAGGACGGTTTTGGTTCGGGCGGTTTTGTCGGGATCCCATTAGTTACACTTTGAGTCAACTTAATATCATAAATGTAATTATAAATATCAATATTAAATATCATAATTATCAAAGTTATATATTATTTAATTTTGAGACAACACATGACTTTTTAGTAGTATTAAGGATTCGTAGAAATTTATTTTTGGTACTTAAATGAAATCTGTGATTATAATCCACTGCAGTATATTATAGAAGAAATGCAATTACCAAATAATTTAATGATACTATTCTTTATTTACTCCAAAATATATTAAATTAATTATTACATTAACCTATTCCGGGGTTGTATGCGTTATAGTAATCTAAGTCTCCTGGATTCTCGTCATCACAAGATTGTGCCATGTTATTTTACGGCCGGATTAGAAGTTTGCAGGGTTATTTCATTTCCGATGACGTAACTTACTCATGACGTTATTCATCTCTGACGTGATGATCCTTTATTGCTCAATAAAGTCAACGGTTATTGTGCCGCAATATCATTTTAAGACCGGGTATATCTACAGCGTATGAACGCGATGAATTAACGTGACCGACATCCGTCAAGTTATTATGCACCACTGCCGAAGTTAAATAAAAATAGAATTTGAAATCTTATGCAAAGTATATAGGCCTCAATAGAGTTTTCTGAGGTATTTAAAATTTATGGATTTTCTATTTATTTTCTGTATTTGAATAATTTCTATCGGATGTCACTCTATAAATTCACTTCATTAACTGCTTTTGATAACAGTTTGGTAAAGCACCAATTATTGAGACTCTCAAGCCACCAGAAAGTTAAATTATCAGATTACTCTTATGGTTAATGGTTAGCTGTTTGACCAACTCACGAGATCCTGTATATATTAAATACAAACTACTGTCGAACAAGATCTTCTTGTCAACGTGTTAAAACTGTAAACTAATAAGCCCCCCCCCCCTATTAAGTTAATCGCACTTCGACTACAGCGACTTCCGGTTATCGCCTAGATCTTCTTGTCGAATAGCAAACAAACATTATCGTATGATGGGGGAATCAAACCGTCTTTGACAGTTTCTAAGAAGAATACTAAATCTCATCACCCCGCAACGAAATAAAATATAAGCACATTAGCATGCTTCGTCTATTTATCTGCCACACAGTTTTGTCGTTATCCAATTGACCATGGATGCAATATGGACGAATGAGTTAAGAGTACAACAATATTATATACCTATAATAAATGCGTTTAAACAAAAATACTCAATTCAGAGATATTATTTCGACTTTAAACTAATAAAGATTTACCGGACGCACATAATCGTGACGTACACACGTCGTAGCTAGACTAGGCATTTGCAATATCTGATTATAACTACATAATTATATTTAATGTGTTTATATAAGATTATGGTATTAAAATGACATAGCAGCATGTAGACCGGTATAATCTACGTTGATCCTAAGGTAAAAACTAATAAATTCAAAGATATATAAAATGTTGGTCCAGATTTTATGATTAACTAACACAAAAAGTTGTATAAATTATTAATTTTTAATGAATTGATGCATAGCATATAAGTATTAATTGCGTATTGTCGCATTATTTGCTGTCGACCTACGATGCATCGTTTGGAGCGGCTTTTAGAATATTATGAGCCATTCATTAAATTATAGGTAAAGAATGTAAATAAGACAATACGAAATGCTGCACATGGATTATGTACCTAGGGTTTATTTTATCTTGCTATATGTCAAAAAGTTAGAGCTTAAATGAAATAAATGATTATTGGATTGGTTCGGAAATAATATATTTATCCAACTACCGGAAAATGAACCCAGGATAGAACATTGCTGTTTCATTGAATAGTATTGAGAAATAAAATCCAATTGTCTTATAATAGTCAAGTTTTATAAGATAAAGTCGTTTGGTAATAAATATACGTACCATTTTTGATAGGGAAGTCCCCTAACCAAGAAATGGAGCGATGCGACGTCGCCAACTGGACGTTAGACACTTGGGAGCCATGCAGATGAATGAAATACATAAAGAAGACACTCAAGTCTAATATAAAGTATATATCTGTAATAAAGCAAGGTTTGTGGTTGTTGTCAACATATTTATGTACTGTGTGCTTTCGTGAATCAATATTCCACTGAACAGCAGTAAAATAGCCTCCTCTTCGAATTTCATCGTAATTTAGAGTTATCTACGGCAAAAATGTAGTGTCAAGGATCATAAAGATATTTTTGTTTTCGTGTATTTTGTATTTAGTCAAAAAACATCGACTTTTCTAAAAAAAATACTTGAAATCGTTTTTTATTTTGAATCAAACTTCAGTTAAGTCACAATAAATAATAGACAAAAATCAGCAATCAAATAACCAGTCAACTCTAATGATATAAATTTAATTAATTCAGTGAGTGTTGAAAATAACGATAATTAACAATTATTACTTGTTGAAAAAGTTCAATACTGCAATTCATTTGTACATTAAACAACGGTTATATATTGTGTCCCTTTATTAAACGATTCCGTGGCCGCAAACCTCAAAAGGGGTAGCAGCGTCAGTTCCACAAAACAGCGCAAAGATGAAGGCCCTGCGGAGACAAGGGTGGGTCGGCGGCGAGGCTGCGGCTTCACGCAGACTCACCCCAACCTCGACCCACCCTTGAACAACTGGACAAACATACTTTGTTGATCAATTATCTAATGGTGCGGAAAATGGACGGAATCGATATTTCTTACGAGAATTATTATGAGGAATCAGTTTCGTCCTTAGAAAAAATAAAATATAATAACATGGATCCTTATATTCGATAGTTAGGTTAGGTCGAAAAAACTAGATTTTAAATATGGTTTTATTATACAGAATTCTAAAAATAATATTCTCTAGTTAGGCCATTTATATTTGCATTCACCCTTACTTCCCACCTCCCTCAAATCCCAGTATTATTGTCACAAGACCAAGTGACTGGCATTCACGGGTCATAATAGACCGTGATGCAAATATCGTTTAGTTACTTCAAAGCCTGGTGCGTAAGCCTGTTACCGCTAAACCATAGTTTATTGATTAATTTAATTATTATACAGACTAATTCAAGAGTTCAATCAAAACATATCTGTTCGATTTTCATTGCACTAAGTCTGTTACGGTTTAAGTGAACGTCGCGTCCATCATTCATACAACCTATCGTCATCATTCATACAACCTATCGTCATCATTCATCAACCTCACATATCATCCATCAACAGTGTACCGTCAAGTGTGGCGCACCGGGTAACCCGATAAACCAGATTGTGCATCCAGACCACGGAGCCATCATCAAAATCATAAAAGGTAAGCGTCTGGCATCCTGTTAACCCTTCTCCTAGATCCGGAATCCACCATCACTTAAAAATTATACAGTCCACTGCTAAAAGCGCCACCATTATCTTTAATTCGATTTTCACTGGCAACTAATGCCCTGTGTGCTACTGAATTCCGAGAGGGGTTGACCCAAGCCGTTGTTATGGCTGACAAATTATTAAATCATTTGGGATACATTCCTCAGTCGTGATGTCATGAGGAAGAAGAATAAGGTTTTGATATATTATTCTCTCTTTATAATACAGATCTTTATCAATGAATATTGTAATCATAATGATTATTGTTCGTGGGGCCCAGGGAGGGCCCTGGTAATCAACCCCATTTTGAAATATTTGAGATACCGATTGCTAGCGTGTCTTCGGTTACGCTATCCTCTCTAAACCTCTCCGACTAAGACAATACGGTTTTGCATCAAAAACTTTCCATACTGGTCGATACAAGTCTATTTCTTGGATATGATCTGCTCATCTCAGTTGGAAAGTTTTAATAATTAAAATTAATATTATCAACTAAGTACTTACATATAATTATATGTCGCGACATGCTCAAAAAAGTATATAGGCCAAACTTATAGAACAGTAAAGAAGCGTGTGAGTGAACACGAGAGGGCATACCGACTTAAACATTACACGATGTCGGCAATTGGCGAGCACTCGATGGATACAGGACACAAATTTGACTTTGAAACCAAGATATTGTGTCGGAATACGGGATATTTTGCACGATTGGTAAAAAATGCCATTGAAATCCATAGAAACCCTGAAAATATTAATAGGGATGATGGATTACAGTCTATCAGCTAAATCCAATATTCGAGCCGGTATCCCTGATCGTAACGATTGACAGATTATTCTGAGCAACGTTTGTTCTTAGCTAATCAGATTCCTTTTGACATTCTTAACTATAGATGGCGATGATTAAGGGCTATTTAGAGTAGGTGCTTTTTTAAATTATACCAAAATATAATAAAATCTTCTGTTTCGCGTATGCGACGTTTGCCATTAGTTAGTGTGAATAGTACCGATAGATGAAACCCTTGTAAAGAAATATTGAAATGGAAAAGTAAAAATTTAAATAAATTTGAATGGTTTGGTTTTTGTTGGATTCTTCAAATTTCGATATGTCGTAGTTCAACAAATAATAATATTGTCAGTGAATAAGTTATTAGTAACAACAGCCAAACATTATATTTATTATCCAATTAATTACGAATGCTAAATAAAATAAAATAAAGCAATAACAATATCGTAATTTCTTTCCAATTTATATACGTAATTGTTATAGTATTATATTTTAAAATAAGTATAATTTCATAATATTGGATATGCTTATTCAAAAATAGATACTTTTGCAATAATTCATTAAAAAATCTTTTATAATTAATCTACTCGTATTATAAAACACTCAAAGAGATATTTTAAAAACCAATTAATCTGGCTTTCTTTTATGAAGAGCTTTTACAGATTGAAAATAATGTTTTCTATGAATGAAAGTGATTTATGTATGTAAAGTAATAAAGTTTCGAGCAATTAAATAAATTTTTGTTTTTAACGTTGTCTTAGTTTCCTGAAAAATATGATAAATCAACAAAATTTAAAAAAAAAATACTGACTAAATTAGTGTTATTTAAATATAAAATATTGAATAACCGATTTTAACTACAACAAATTTAATTAATTAGGTAATAATAGTTTCGAACCATTTTTATTTATTAATTCTACGATATTCGATTTTTTTCATGTTGTTTTGAATCTGGGTATTTGACAAGGGTCATCGACATCCTCATGTAGCAAGTTGAGATACGAGATAAATATTTAAATAGGTACATTGCAAAAAAGTCCATAGTTGACCTTATACGTGTTAACTTAGCTCTCCATTTAAACTGTTTTATTACCTCCTCAATGATATTTACATTAGTAAAAATAAAAATGAAGTGAATATGAGACCTGACTCGGCCAAGTAGTACGATATCTCAATCTGGCCTGCATATTCTCTAGTTAGCCTTATCGGTGTCTTTAATAAACTCTTCATATCAGCTTAATACGATGGAAATAATGGGTGTTAACCTTTTGATATCAGCAGGGATATTCTAAATATTTAACACGGATTACACGTTTCCGTTATTTTTACTTTTACTAAATGACATTAATATTATGGGTCTAGGACGATTTGGCACCGGGACAACTGGACGCCACGGAATTCGAAAATACTTCAAAAATTTAATATTATTATTTATATTTAAATGATTATATTATGATTTAATAGTTGGTGAGAATGTAAATATGCAGACGTAAATAATGATTTAATCGTGCATATGTTTAAGTTCCATCGAAAAAAGAATTTTTTATTTTATATAAAGCCTTAGGCATGATAATTATTCTCAACCCGCAATAAAGAATACATTATGTTAAGAGTAAAATGAATTAAAACTACTAAGTACTAGATAGAAACTGATTAAACTCGTCTACGTTCTGTATACGTGTCTACGACAGTGCGGCGTCCAATTGTCCGGAGCCTAGTCGTCCCATTTCCAATATTATTTGGAGCAATTATCATAATAAACATGGTAATTATCTACGATAATTGTAAACACATGGACCTGAGTCTGACTTGATTCCAAATGCATCCGATTAGAATCAAGTAAGACGTGTTAAAAATATTTTGCAGTACTATTCAATGACATTTGATATCTCCCTGTTAACGTGGTCATCATCGGTCATTTTAAAAAACATCACGTATGACACTTAATTTCCCGGGATAATTTTCTGCATGAATACGGCATATATATATTTTTTTTATTATTATTAATTTTGGAGTTATCTAAGTGTTAGAATAGTTGCTCTGTAGGAAATATTTTTGAATAGATGAGCAATTTATAGATACAACGTAATATGCATACTGAATAATAAGAAAAATGTGCGTTATACAAAAATGTTCGATTAAAAAAAATTATGTCTAATGTAGAACTCCTACGATGGCCGCGCAACTTAAGCGTTGGCATATTGCGTCGTGGGTCTCAGGTTCGAATCATGGGTCTGAAAAGTAGGTACACATATTGTTTTTCAATTTGTGTATGAGTCAGAGTATGGATCTACTAGGTTAAGCAAGTGGCTGACATCCATTTCTCGTAAAAACATAATCTGTCAATACAAACCTCCACTCTATGGAGGCCCATAATATGATCCTATTAGGATCGAGCATCGGACAAAGAAAAAAAAAAGAAAAATATATAGCTAGGTAGTTCTTTGATTCTATGACTATATGATGAGAGTAGTCAAACATAATATAATACATTCTACCTGTTATTTGACATCATTTAGAATTTAGACTATATGCAATTATAGACACGGTTAAGTATTTCAGCGCTAAAGACGCTAGGCGCGTGGCCATTAGATGGTCATTAGATACTATTAGCATGATAATTAAATAGGGTAATTAATTAGTAATTAACTGGTCAGCAGTGAACGTGTTACACACGGCGAGCCACCGGAGGACTCTAACATGACGGAGATAATGCCATTTCTGTATTTATCGTAAGACGCGGTACGCGCGTCATTTTGGTGTTGACATTTTAGGGATGTCAACGTTGAAATAAATTCGTCCCGACTCGCCATATTTATTTATACTCTCAGTCATTTGTACTCCTTTTCCAGATATTAATGCAATGGCATATTATACTATATGGGAGTTTTACATCATACCATCTATTCATATAGTAATATACCAAGCATTTTAAATTAACACTTACTTATATTATGGTTTTATTTATAAAATAGAAATACTTTGGGCCCACGTTGGTCGCCAGTTATAGTATGTTTTATTTATAAAATAGAAACACTTCCGGTTTAGTATTTATTTGGATTTCACAGAGATTAATCAACAATAACCGAGATTAACAAGATAAGATGACTCGCTCGACCAAATAACCAGATGAACTTGCCAAAGGATTAGTTCAGTTTAGGTAGGTATATCACTTTTGATAGATACCACAGTTATCACTCGAAACGAATCTCGATATCATAAGGTGCTTAGTCTCAAAATAGAGGACATGTATGATCAAAAGGGTAAGAGCTAATCAGACTAAACCGACTGACCGTGAGAGATCAATTACGGAGTCCACATAAAGTTAAATCCTAATCTGTCTACATAGCGCTTGCGGCGTCAAGTCAATAGGCCGCGCAATCTATGGGTCTCTTTTCGAAGTCACGCCACTGTATACTAAGTTTCCTTGTATAATATGTATTTACAGTTTTCTTCAATATTTTTAATATCAATATCAGTATGTACTATCAAATAGCTTCACAATTACACTCAACAATTGCCATTCTATTGTTTTGTTATTATATGGTATATAATATACCCTTTGAAAGGTTTCTCCGTCCTACGATGAGTTAAAAGCTCCAGTGGAAAGGTAAAGGGTCCATAAAAATACTCAGAGGTGTAAAACAATGCTTCGACAGTGGTTGTAAACCTTTTACGCCTGGCCCGCGGGCAGATAGCGACATTAATACAGCTCGCTCGTAACGATTATGATATGGAAGATAAGTATCGCAAGGAGGTTTCTCACGAGTGTTATACATTAGAATAAATAACATCTAAGGCTTTCAGTGGACAAACATACCATAGCACATCTAACGAGGGTTCAAAGTTATTACCTTAATATTATACAGGTACCAGTACCCGAAGGGTGGAGGTAGGCTGTTAGGATTCGACATAAATAGCGGAGACTAAAATTTGTCAATCATATTTATTTGTCTTCATTGAACTAAGAATACTATTTGCAGATAGTGCCCGTTAGTTTTCTAAATTCACTAAACCAAACCATTATAATTTAGATATGTTATGCCCACAAAAATACTACACACTTTTTCAGTCATACTTATTTGTTTTTATTGAATTAAGAATGCATATTATTACATATGGTGTAGGTTAGATTTTTTTAAATTCATTAAGCCCTGCCTATTCCAAGCCATAATTTATAAAAATATTGTTCTATCTATAAAACATCCAATATCGTACATGGTTTAATGTCATTATTTTAGATATTTTATAGAAAAACGAACATTGTTTTATTATTTTCTACTATGGATTGGATTAAGAAAGGTTTAATTGAATTAAAAAAAACTAAAAAACACTATCTATAAGATAGTAATATTATTTAAATGAAAAAAAATACGTATGGATGACAAAATTTAGTGTGCACTATTTATTTCAGATCTTTACGACCTACCTTCACGCTTTGCTACTGATAGGTGCATACTTAATTTAATTAACCAAATATAAGGATAAACGAAGCAGGATTTAAAGTAAGTCCATTTACTTATACAAGGTTAATACCTTGAATTGAAATTTCAAAAAATGGACACCAATATTAACTAAATTTGATAACATACTTTCGTCCTGATCAAGTATTGTGCTGGTGGCTTATTTGATGCAGCATATTTTTCAGAATTCGATGGAGCCGAGTTCGTATCCTGCTCAGTAACAATATACTATTTCTAATATGTGTGTTTATTAATCTTATCTGTTATGGTAGGTATTGGTCCAACTTGCGAATGATTTCTAAGAACAATGCGACTGTGGTATTTTCAATATCACCAAGATTTTTTTGAATAGGTAACGTTGCAATTTAAATCATTACTAACATGATTTATAGATTGAGTCCGAAGTAATCTTAAATGGCTCTTATTGAAGGCTTAAAAGCTCTTAATTGGCTACTTATCAGGCACCATTAACGAGGAGTGCAAGATTAGTAAATGCGCCCCCTAAAGACATATACATTTTCAGTGATGTACTTTGCATTTTGTTTTTGAAATTTTATTTTTCTGTGTAAAATTGTACGTTTTTTGTTTTCAAAATTTTATTTTTCTGTATTAAATTGTACTAAAGTATGTTTTGATTTAATTTGTTTTTCTGTTATTATTATTATTATATTTTATAACCTCTTCTTCTCTCTTGTGAGGGTAATATTTGTTATAATTTTAATCTCATGTTGTGTACGTCTTGAATTTAATTCCACAATGTTTTGTATTCTTAAACAAATAAATTATATTAAGCGAGCAAAATTTTCTTGATTGCTTTGAAATTTTAAAATTATATTTTAATTTAGTTTAGCTTTCGTAGCACCTTTAAGCGCCGGCTAGCTTTTCTGCGCAAAAATGTTTGTATCGGTAAGTCCGTGTGTATGGACGGGAAAACTGTAGCTCGTGCAAACCGAAAAGTGATGAAAAAGTGTTCCGTATGTTTTGCAAAAACGCGCAGGCAAGTCGCTACCGTGTGGCCGGCGCATTAGATCAGGCATTTTTAATTATCTTCCTCCATAATAATTGGTCTTTTGGCTGATCATTTGAATCATTCACCATTGGTGCCCCCTGACGGACCTTCACATATTATTTCCCAGCGAAGACGCGGCCTTTTGATGGATCTCTTCCCCCGTTGAATTCACCGTGCATCTACCTTTGCATTTATCTATTGCAGATCACCCATCCCAGTAAAAGAGTGTATAGCTGAAATTGTATTTTTTTTTTTAAATATTTATGATGATAAACAACCCAATTCGTGTCAGCATATTGATCAGCGATATTGAATACCTATCTCCCGTAGTGTGCAATTATAGAAAACTCAGTAGATAGCTGATTGCAATGATTGTTTCCGCAGTATCCATTTTTCCACACCGTCAGCTATATCCGATGACGTAAATTTCATATAGTAGCTGACTCAATTATAATAATTATGTCCCAAATATTCCTTTCAAGATATAAGTTTGATTGTGAGTACATCAATAAATAACGGATCATAATTCATTGGACATGTCACTCGAATATAAGTTCCCGGTTTGTTAGTATCTCGGTCTCGGAATCGCTCCGCGCAACACCACATTCTACCGAGATCGGACCTCGGAACAGTATCATAAGTATTGTAACATAACTACTGTAGTATACTCTTGTACCGACTGTTTACGCTGCAAATGAAACTCGCTCCTCCATCCATCGGAGCAACCACCAAATCTCGACTTCTCATCTCTCCTTCTGACGACCTCTTCACCCATCACACCATGACCCCCACACATTCACTGCGGATCTGATTCACTAATTTATTTCTTACAAACATCTGTGCGTGTAAGTGTTTCAAACTAATGGCTGAAACAAGGACGAAGCTTCCAATACCACGTACTGTTGCCATTTATTTCGATAACAAAGATGTCGTAACTTATTGTAATTATTATTGTTTTGCATAAAATCCACGTTCAGAGGTGCATGTATATAATATGTAGGTGTATCGGTATAATTCGATACTAACGTACTTAAAGTGATCACGTAACGAACAATTTACCGGTCATTATTTTGAACAATATGTTTACAGATAAAGGTTTGCAACAACTGTTTTAGTACTCAAATTTAGTTTTAATATTATATACAAACAAAACACACTTTGATTATGATTGACCGCCGGACTATTGAGTAATTGAACTAGAATGCGACACACCCTTGCGCCAATCTTTGACTAGTGAAATTTTAATCTCTTTTATTGATTTTAAAGATAGTTAAACTGTATTGCGTCAAAAGTATTTAACCAACGTATTCTTCCAAAAGTAATATAATAAGTAGTTATACTTCTTTCGTGCAAAATGTATAAAGAGTTCGAAATTTAAGGCCTTGTCCACATGGCGCGTGTCTCGCCGCGAGTGCACGTGGACACCTCAATGAGGTCACCTGTATCTCGACCGCGCGCGACAGTTATCACGGCGCGAGTGTATATGGACGGCTCAATGTGGTCGCATGTACCTGAAATGCGCGCGAGTCAAAATGCGCCATGTGAACAAGGCCTAAGGTAACATAACGTGGTAGAAAGCAGTGACGTTAGTAGGCAAAGTTAAAATGCCGTCCCCTTGTATTTTACAACGTTTTTCTTAGGTCGTATTCTTATCTTTCTGGTGGCTGTTTGTCCGGTACACATCTTGCAATCGATTTTTAACTAACTTCCCGACTAGCTAGACATTTAAAACTTTTAGAATATGTCAGAACACGATGCCAATGCGTTTTTTATTACTTTTAGCCATCTTTAAGTAGAATTGAATTAATTTCCAGTTAATTCTGTTTTGTATGAAAAGTTATTTTGATACCATTATTGGTTGCTAAGGGGTCCTATCAACTAAATTATTAAATAATATATACGTGCGTTACTATGGAAATCAATATGAAATGACATTTCATTATTCAGTATTTCTATCAAGTACAAATTTTTTTGATCGTTTAAGCTAGTTAAGTCAAGTTTATATGATTCAACAGAAAATTTAAAAACGTTGTAGGTATATAAAAAATTCATTTTATCTTGTAATTATTTAGATTAAAATTATCTGCAAGTTTGTTAGATACTTACTTACTTATTTTATTATTTATTTTCGCCTAATATACCAACAATTCATAATTGACAAATATACTATTTAATAAAAATTTGAGCACTTCCTTGAAACCTACTCTCAAATAGTGATGGTTTTAGATGCGTCAAGATCTGTGGCATTGACAAGTTTAGAGGTACCCTTTCAAAAATTCTGCTTGTGCAATTAATCACAATAACAATATATATGACAACGTATCAATACACGTGTATATGAAAAAAAAATGTATAGCTAAATGATTTTATTGCGTTTATAAGATAGTTTGTTCTAGCTTCACGGCAGAGCAAGAGCCAGATCACTTTTTGTATTAAGTTTTCAATCAATCAATGCCATTGGGCCAGCCGAAGGCTAAGTTTGAAAATAAACGTTTTACAAATAGGCTCACTCGATAAAGCGCTACTTGCTTTCTTATCTCTCTGTTTTTCAAAATACTCCGATAAATACCCTCCCCTAACACATTCAATTCCGAATCAAAATCAATTCGCAGACTTTTAACACTCATTTCTTCAAAATTGCCATTTTGAATGGCCAATTGACTCGTCACAATATTCTTTTCTGCAAGTTCAGAATATAATTAAATGTATTTATTTTTCAACGTGTTAAATTATTTCTTTAATATGTTCACAAGATAAAAGAGTCTTTCGAGCTATTAGAACAAGAAGATCTAATACCTACTACTAAAAACTAATACCTACTACGATTTTATCCCCATTTTTTCCAACATGGATTGCAACCTTGTAGTAAACTGAATATAAAAGTATTACGAATTCAATCCAATGTATTTCCTGTTACTCCACGCTCACTTCCCATAATCTCAAAATTTTAAGTCGCAAATGCAATCCCATTTTAATACAGTCCACTTGATTCTGCCTCATCTTCTTTAACCCTTCTTAAAACGACCACAATTAAAACAAATACTTCAAAACGTGAGACGACCCCGTTTAATTTAATTAACAGTGATATTTTATTGAAAATTTTTCGTCACATAATTATAAGCTTTTGTTAAGGGCACACATACGTGAAACGGCAAACGGCATCGGAGGAATATATTCTTAAATCGTGTAAAGATGACTATAAAACGTTCCGCATGTACTTAAAAAAGAAAACATGTCAATGAATATACTATTATTATTAAGAATATAATAATAAACATAACATTAAAAGGATGCATGTTGAATTTTTATGACAAATTATATTTCGTTCGGCTCGCGTCATTTGAACAATCCGCGCATCGCCTAGTCACGATCTTTTTAGACCATGCCTCAGCTGAAGTATAATAGCCTTAAATAAAACAAGTATTCCTAGCTAAAAAGGCCAAGAAAATAATTGGTGAAAACAGTGTTTAATCATCATTTTGAACTCAGCACTGGAGTACAACTGATGAATTAAAACATCTTGATAAATATAGATTTTAAAATTATTATGTATAACAGGAATTGAAAACCTTTTTAAAATATAACCGCAAGTGCTTACGAGATCATGGGAATGTAAAAATCAAAACCATTTAATGTCAGAGATAAATAAACATGATTTATAAAAACGAAAATGAATTTAAAATATTATTGAGTAAGAAATAAAATAATAGATTAAAAACAAAATGCAGTTTATGGTTAGTTTTCTCCAGTCAAATTACCTCTATCACATGCAAATTGTTCATCAGTCAGTAGAGAAGAAATTTTTATCATTTCTGAAATTAATTGCAAAAAATGCCATGATAACAATATATTAATGGATGTGATTTGAAATTCAATTGCCATTTTGTTAGTGAATCTGATTGATTCCTAATTTTATGTTGTATGCATTGATAATAATGTTAATAAAATGCATTGTTTAATGTATATGTTGTACATCTAAAATATCCATTTGTAGTTCGTTTGTAATGATAAATAAAATGTCTATGTTAAAAGGATTTCGTATTTCCCTGCATTTTTTTTTTAAATCCATACATCTTTGTGAAGATTCAGCTTGCAATTTTTCAATAATAAAAAAGAAAGTAGCTTTGTTTCCTTGCCGTTCAACTGGAGATACAGATTTGTAATATAGATTTTTTTCAATCATTACAATATTTATTATTGCCGGTTCCCGATCACTGATATAAAATATAAATTTGAAATTGATGTTTTGTTTTGCTTTTTAATAATTATAGAACATGTGTTGTACTAGTATCGATCGGGGTAAATGAATGTATTTGTATATATTATCTAGCTATAGAGTTCCAGCCAAGACGGGGTTTTCAATTTTCAGTCTGTCTTCAATTAATTGCTTTAAATAAATCCAAGATATTTTAAAATTGCTAGTCCCACTCTCTTAAGTTGTACTTTGGAGAAATAACTTAGATAATTAAGTTGCTCGCTGAATGCCGAGTAATGTTTTTATCTTAGACGCTTCAATGAAATTTCAGCCACAAAAAAACTAAAATACCTAACTTTAATTGTATTTTTTCGGTTAAGTGAAGCAATACAGATAATAACATTTTTAAATTCTTTTTCGAATGCCTAGTTTCAATGTGAATCTGATGTTAAAAGCGTTTTTTTCAGTTTCAATATAATTAGCCGGTAGTACTGGTTGGGCCGATTGTGGTGGCCGTCATCCTTATTCCCCACCCACTCAAATCCTCTTACTTACTATTGTCACAAGATCAAATGACAAAAGTTACGGGTCATGAATTGACCGTAATTGCGAAGAACATTAAGTCAGAGAACGGGTCGTCGCACCACGTTATACAGAGTGATTCAAGAGGTAGCTTAAGTGAACCACAGAGTGACTCAGACAAAACGTATCTGTTCGACTTTCATTGCATTAAATCTGTTACGGTTTGAGTGAACGTTGCGTCTATATCATCTACCCTGAACTTATCATAATCATTCATCAACCTCATTATGTAACATCCATCCAAAGTGTACCGTCCGTTTACCAGTGCGTGAGTGCGTAAACATCGAACTGGCCCCAAAGCGCGCCAGCCTCTCAACATAAAGGTCAGTGTCTGGCATCCTGTATAAACCCTCCTTCCCCTAGATCCGTAATCCACCATCGCCTTCAAATTACATTCCACTGCTAAAAGCGCCACCAGCATCTATTTAAAAATTATGCTATGTTGACAAATTGCTACCATCTTAAAACGATATAAATACCAGTGTCAGTAACTTTAATATAATAATAAATCAAATACTCTAGTTAGACAAAGACTAGTGATAAATATAATAACCAAGTGTGCGAATGAGTGACCCGTGAACCAGCTAAACCTCCAGAAATTCAGCAGTGTGACGATCAACATGTTAGTGCCTGGACTCTATCCCTACGTCAACTATTCTCCAGAAAACTCCAACATCCTCAAATACAGTCCACTCAAAATTATCGCCAAACATTATTATATATTTTAATAAAATAGCCCGATTAATTAACTACACGTTTCACAATGTTCATATTGATTAAAGTTTGGTTTATTTTCAAAATGTTCAAGTAAGCAAACAACCCGTAGTGATAGATTAAATAATAAAGAGGAAATGTACGCCTTAGGTGCGAATATCTGTGGACCTTTAATCAATTTAATTATATGACCGCACTCCGGGGATCAAATTGGTCGCAAAAACAAGCAAACATGACTTCTCCACGATATAATAATTCTATGCAGTGTACGTAAAAGCAAACAGAAAAATTATTTACAATATGCGATGGAACAGGTTGAAAATATTTATGGACCAATTCCTTGTTTATTTCAAAATTATTATTCCCCATATGATATTTTATAATATTTACTCCTCACTTTAATATATATAGAAAAGTAGGCAACCATATAACAGTCACTGTCAAAAGTATCATCATTATTATCATCATCAGGGGGGTTGATCTACTATTGGATGAAAGCCTCCCTAAGCTCCGTCTATTATCCTATATCCCTTCACTGCCAAATACATCCATCGACCTTTATATTTTTAGTTTTTATATTCGATCTTAATATTTTTAGATATTTGTATATTTATACATATATATTATTTTTAACACTATAACAGGCCTAGAGGCCCAATGACAGTAGTGTAGTTTAATAGTAGTGTATTTAGTAATAGAAGTGAAACAATCACAAACAACCAGGCTTTGAGAAAATCACATAAATATATTGTGTCCATATCGGGATCGTTTCCGGAGCTACACGATGAAAGGTCATCGTCTTACGCTCTACACCATGAGATAGGGTTATATGATCGTCTACCTAGACTCTAGAGCTGTGAATCCCAACTTGGGGCATACGCCCCACCGGGGGGAAAAAGGTAATCTTGAAAATCATTTGAAGATGAAGCATAGCACAACGATCGCACTTATTTTCTTCCGAGTTGTACATGTAACGTAATATACATTATTTACTTACGAAAGTTAAATTATGAATATTTGAAGCAATTATTTTTTTTCAGAGTTAGTTAGGTACTTAACTATAATTTTGATAGGGGGGCATAGAGATTTTTGAAGCGTTGAAGTTGGGTAGAGTGTTCTTTGAGTACCTCTGTGTGATACAATTTTTCCAGCTGTTATTCAGTCTCCAAGCAATATATCTAGCCCATTACCATTTCATCTGCTTTCAACATCTATCACATCGCGTACTTTTGTTTGCCTCATGCACGTTTCCATGTCACGCTGCACTCCTCATAAGTTTTAAATTCATCTTATATTAAGGGTCCACATTTCACATGCATACGTGAACACTGGTAGCATACTTTTGTTGAACATGTCCATTTATTGTTAGGAATAAATAATTAACATTTTTATATTGTATTTTGATTGTAGACCCTTACCTTAGTCTGTAGTGGGCTGCAATAGTGATCTACGTGCTGCAGTAATGATATTTCAAAATACATTCAGCACACATTTTGAAATTAATTTATTAAAAGAATATAATATAATAAATATAAATATAAAAGAATAAAAAAAATAAACCAACCCGTGATTCTTGAAATATGACAACGATGAAAGTGGCGCGATCTTGTGTTTGCCACGTGCATGGAAGGTAGAGAAATTGTTAACACATTTTTTTATTTCATTACCATCTCACAAAACCAAAAAATACATTAAACTCTAATTAGTTTAAGTTTTGTACCAATCGCTTTAAATCATTCTTTACCTACTTATGGATTAAAACATAAAACCCCATTTACACGTGTATGAATTTACTGCTGATAGTACGTATTATCGCAGCCATAACAATAAAATGCACGTTTAAACATGTATTATCATGCAAGTTGCAAGATTGCATGCATAGATAATAAAAACGGAAGCTTCTGAATTTTCACGCGACAGTTGGATTTGTTCAATATCTGCGCCTGCGCAATAAAACGATAGTGGCGAACCTGCCGGTAAAAAAGCGAACTACACCACGCAGACTCATTTTGAGGCTAACCGATTTTCATCATCTGTCAAATAGTAGATATAGGCGAGACAAGACAGTCAGCAGTTATTATCGCGATAGTTTAAAATACGCACTATTGCTGCAAATAAATCCATGCACGTGTACAGGCGCTATAATATTATTTTTTTGTTTTGTGTTTTATATGTTCTTATCACTTTGTAGGCATCTGTCATGGGTGAGTGCGCATTGTGCTTGAAGATGCCGAAAAGCAAAACGCGGTTCACAAAATAAATAGCCAAAGGAAATATTATTAAGTACCTTCAGTCGATAGTATTAATTCAAAGAAAGTGTACGACCACTTATTGAAATTAGGTTACATGTAAGTTGTACGTATGCAGTTCATCGTGGGACACTCATTCGTGCGTCTCAGTACGTGCAACATGAGTTCGTATAACATTTTATCAAATGACGAGTTCTTCGTTGAACATTTCACCGTGGAATACATTTGTACGTATCTTACAAAATGCGGCGATAGTTTGCAATTAATACTGTTCCAATAAGATTAACCCTAACCTAGTAAAACATCTCCACTTGTTGTAGCATACGTACAAATATAATACTCCACGGTGAAATGTTTAATGAAGAACTCGTCATTTGATTAAATGTTACACGAACTCATGTTTCACGTACTGCCGCGCACGAATAAGTGTCCTGCGGTAAACCGTTTACGTACAAATTTCCGGATTCCTGTGTCTGAATAATATCATTGTTACAAAAATATGTGAGTAAAGTAAATTGATAAATTAATATTCTTTGATAACAAATTCTTGTTATTTTAATTTTTCTTCTTATTTAAAGAAAAACATGTTGAGTTTCTCTTGATTGCAATGCTTTATAAAATATTTTTTGCAAACGTAAAATTTTAATCGTCTCCAGGAATTTCAATTAACAATTTTCACTGAAATCATTAAAAATTTCCAAATGATTCCGTGTACACAATATTCATTTTGGATTTCGCGTCATAGAAGCGGGGGACATTCTTTTTCTTGGACGTTTAATCAAACAATACGAACAAGCCGGGTAAATCACGAAACATAGTAAGAAATAAATGCCAATTGATTTAAATTTTGTACAATTCCATTTGAGTCGTTTTTTACTACCCGGAGTTTGCTTTTCGGCATCTTCAGGAACTGCGCACTCACCAATGGTAAATACGTACAATACACTGACAACAAATACAGTTAATTCTCATTTATATAAATAATAAACGAATATAATAAAATTACGTGAAAGTAAAGGAGAAATTAGAAAAACGACTTCTAATTATTCGGTAAGTATAAATATGCAAAAACAAAAAGTATCTTACTAAAAGTATTTTATTATAAAAAGTACTTTACTTGTCAAAAAATCATAATAATAATGGATATATGTTTTATCACGTAATTTAAATAATGATTAATTAGTTTTACAACCGATTTTTTAATATTATTACTTACTCAAAACATTATTTTACTTACCACATTAAACTTGCGTCCATATATCGACGCTTCGAAATAAATACTTACCAATGAGTAAAAATTTTGACAGTTGAAATTTAAAAACTTTTCAAAATTGTGCTTCAAATGTCGCCTTATAAATAATACACGCCTATAAAAACTAATGTTGGAAAAACAATAGAACTAGGTAAAATGTTGTGAATTATAAAATCAGCTAATGATAAATGTTATCAAATATACCTCTCTTCTTGACCATTCCCTCATGGTTGACGATCGCGACCACCTTAAAATTCAGTCATTTTCTGATCGAGTAAGACTCTCTACCCCTTTCAGTTCTCCGCTTCTCTTAAGGCAGAGTAAATGCTGCCCCCAGCACTGTCCTTCACTGGATCACTCAAGCGTGCTGATTCTCTGCTTCGTCTTTCTTGGAGATTACCAAAAACTACTAACCTCTCCTGGTTATCTCATCTGCGCCGGGTAAAACGTCCAAAAGCTGCATAATCCATCTCAGCCATATTGTCAAGAGCCGTACCTTTATCTGTAGTCTCTGGATGATTGACTGTTTCGTCCGGTACACTGTTCAAGAAATACGAAGCATTCGGCATCAACACCACATTTTGAAAGCACAAATTGCCTTCCATGCCCTTGCCCTCATGGTTCACGACTGGACACCATCCAAAAACACGGATAACACTACAAAAGCATAATTTTTGTGGTAATTGAAATTTTTCTACCATGTACCTACATACATATTAAATACAAATAATTATAAGATAAAAAGAACTTTTTATATACCACGTTTTTAAATTTTCTGTTGAATCATATAAACTTGACCGTTCTATGTATTAATTAATATTTTTTTTGTACTTGATAGCAATAGGTACCTACTGAGTAAATATTATAGAATACTGAAATGTCATTTTGACATTTCATATTGATTTCCATAGTAACGCACGTATACATTAATAATTTAGTTGCTAGGACCATCCCTTTAGCAACTAATAATAGTATTTTACTTTTTACGGATTTCTTCCGAAATAACTTTTCATACAAAACAGAATTAACTGAAAATTAATTCAATTCTACTTAAAGATGGCTAAAAGTATTAAAAGAATGCATTGGCATCGTGTTCTGATATATTCTAAAAGTTTCAAATGTCTAGCTAGTCGGGAAGTTAGTTAAAAATCGATTGCAAGAGTTGTACTGGATAAACAACCACCGGACAAACAAGAATACGAGTTAAGAAAAACGTGGTAAAATACATAAAAATGTTCAGGTATAGTCAATAATCGGTAAACTGCTTACATTAATAGTGGTACAAAATTGTTAGACAGTAAGAAGATATATCAGTTAAACATATGTGCTTACTTTTTTCTCCTCCATATCGGGGGAATGATGGTGATGACGTAGAAGACTTGATATAAATGTTGCACTGTACGCACATTGATTAACAAAAACACAGAGACAATGATGCGAAATCACATTGTCATAACTATAGAAGCACCGGTTACAGTATAGTCTAAATTCATACCAGTGCGTTTTCATCAGCAATTTTATATGCAAATAATAAAATTGTAAAGCTGTTTCAATGAAATTAATAATCATTCAGTTTATAGACTGTTAATAATGTTGTATGTATGAACAACATTAGTCATGTTTTATTTATGCTATTAACTTTGCAACAATGTCTTGAAATACCTTTGTCTCCGTACGGCTCGCTTCACTCTTGGATTCTCATTCCGAAGAATCAACTTTCTCTTTCGCACCAACTCCTACTCCTACGTAGTCACCTTCCAGGTAGGTGAGCTTTAATTAAACAAATACCGCGATTTAATAAAGCCCCAGGATAAGGTGCCAATGTACGTACAGTCTGATACCTGGGGTGTGCCGATGAACACATTGTGTGGTAACTTGCAGTGCTAAAGCCTCAAAAAAGCCATCTACCGGTTCTCTGAAATATATTATTGATTATTAAAACATTTTTTTAATATTGACAGCTATAATTACACCATACTAATATATTTTGTATTAAAAAACGAATAAAACTATTTTATAAAAATTCTATATTTTTTATTTTTTTTTATTCTACGAAGTAAATAAACATTATCGCTAATACCTACTGCGTTTAAAAATTTAATTGCATGTAGGTAATTCACACTACATATTTTTTTCTGGTTGTTTTATCCTTTCACTATGATTTATTTAAACCCAAACACACAATTATTTACTTAGCACGTCAAAGAAACTGATACATTCAAAAATATTGCATGTTAAAAATTGACTTTTCTGGATCTTTGTATCAGAAAATCATTGCAAAGTCAATTACATCATTTTAATACGTCATTTTTATAGACTATCCCACCAAAATATTTTATATAATACTTACTAAGTTCTAAGTAGTTTGGTATCTAAAATATACAGTAGTAGAGCATTTCTAATATAAATCAACCAATAAACCATAGTACTATGTTTCTTATGATATTTTTTTTATTATGTATTGCTCAAATTACACGAATCGACACAATCACCGATGACCGATTAACAGATATTATGTAGTTGTCAGTATATTATTGATCATTATATCTATTTTTAATGTATCAAATTATTCGACCGCAATAATAAATTCCCAGGGACTCATATACCGGTAAACAAGTATTTACCTGTATCAGCAGATTGATTGGCGATATTAAATACGGGATCGCAATCGAAAATTGGTCTAATATCCATTCCCATAGTATCATATTATATTATGACTGTAATATAAAATAAAATTCACAGCTACTCGTAT
Source organism: Rhyacophila brunnea (assembly GCF_057557595.1). Classification (NCBI taxonomy): domain Eukaryota; kingdom Metazoa; phylum Arthropoda; class Insecta; order Trichoptera; family Rhyacophilidae; genus Rhyacophila; species Rhyacophila brunnea. The sequence continues at coordinate 3,606,078 of NW_028233361.1, forward strand.
TTAAACCGCTGACTCGTTCAATATAATTATGTACTGGAATAATATTTATTTAAGTATTACTTTTGACTGTATAAATTACGAATACTGATTTATCAAAATGTCACTCGAATATACGTTGCCAGTCTGTTACCATCGCAGTCTCTATATCGCTTCGCCCAACATCTGATTGTACCGAGATGCGGACCTCGGATCCGTACCTATCATAAGTTTAGTATTGTAACATAACTGCTGTAACATACTATTGTACCAACCGTTACGCCTAATACAATTCGCTCCTGCATACATCTTCGACTTCTTCATCATCATCCTCAACACCATAAACTACGACACATCGACAACTCCCAAAGTGATAACCCACACATCGAACGCCACAGATACAATGATCGGCACTAAAGATTTAATGTCAGTTGCCAGTTGATTGCTTGGATCATAACATGGCAATTTTACGGAAACACCTTGCCTTTTTACCTATGTTATTAAAATTAAAATTGATTTAATATAGTTATTTAGAACTATTAATTGTTCCAACGAAAATAATACTATTGTCATTTGTAAGAACAAAACACGAAGATAAAATACGTAGTAGAGTACGCTAGGCTTCTATATTAAAAAAAGAATAATAAAAGAAGAAGAAAAAATAATAGAAACAATTATATTATTATGCATATATTAATATAACTACCTATACACACTTCGTAATTTAGAAAAAGTAATAAAAAGACAGCCATACGCCCACGGTGGCCGCGCAGCTTAAGCGTTGGACTAACACGCCGTGGGTCACAGGTTAGAATCCTGGGTCTGGCAGGTACACATATTGTTTTTCAATTTGTGCGTGAGTCAGGGTATGGACCTAATAGGTTGAGCAAGTGGCTGAGATCCATTTCAAGTAAAAAAAAATCTGTTAATACAAATCTCTACTCTATGGAGGCCATATGATCCTATTAGGATTGGACATGGTCGGAAGGAATAAAAAGACAACAGAAAAAAATATTTGATTCTTCTTATTCAAAGAATCAGTCATTAAAATAACAATGTCAATATGAACAAAAATTGGAAAAAAAAATTAACAATCTCAAATGTTTTTAAGTGGCAATTCCGAGACTGGAAAGCCTGTTTTTAAAATGATAATAATAAAATAAAACGTATTCCATGCATGTATTAAATCCACAAAAATTAATGATGGTTTCGTCAATGTAGGTAGATATTTTCAATTCACATTCATAAATCCGCGTTGGTGGAGAACACATCTTTCTAAAGCCGTGGGTTTAAATACAGCATCTGATAAAATCACAGGTTGTTTTTTTTAACGTATATTTAATCTTAATTAAGCACGTCATATACTTACAATGGGTACCGTTCAGGGAACTCAGAAATAATGGGAACTGAAATACCTAACAGGTAAGGAGAAGCAGGCAACCGATCTCGAGTAAGGAAGAATACGGAATAAATTTTAACACGTGTCAAGAATACGTCATACGACGAATACTGACAACTGCTCTCGGTTTATGCATTGACGCTCATTTTAATATTGGTGTATTACACACACTATTGCACGTCTATAATGCGTGGTTCATTTTCTATCGGAATTCTTTTTATTATCTGTTCTGTGATACCGTTTCTTGTAAAAAAAATTGTACGTAATCTGATAAAATCGTTCCGTTTAGAAGTGAAGTAAGACATGCTCAAAGATATCAAGGTGTTTGAATATATCAACTGGTACGCACGAGCCGGAACAAACACAAACAATGACATCTCTGTTAGGATGTCAAATCTAGACACCTTTGCGTTTAAGCCAAGGCTTGGGTGAGCGGCTAAATTAACGCTCAAATAATTCGACATATTGTGGGAGGAGAGAAGTCACACTGATGTTATTTACCTGTCATTTATAACTAATATAAAACAGAATATTACACAATATCAGGTAGACTTCGCCGAACCTTTTAATTTAATGACTTGATTGTATAATATTATTTATTAATATTATTAATATTATCGGTACCAGCGGGTCTATTTTACACACAAGGCGACTATTGACCGCTAAAGTGATAAAGTGATAGTATTTATTACATATTATTTGTATTGAGGTATTATAATTGTTAAAATAAGTTAACCGTCTAAACTCTCTATCTTGCTCTAAATTTTATCACAGCCAAGAGAGGTAAAATTTACTGTTAAAATATATAGCACTTATTGCAACAATTACAACCAATTTATTGTAATTGTTACAAAAAGTGCTAATACTTTGATACAAACCTACCCTAAGTTTGATAATATTTATCACTTTATCACTTTATCGGTCGATAAGTATAGAATAGACCCACAGGAAGGAGTTACTATTAAATTGTTTGAAACTTTACAGCTTATCACATAACATATTATTTCTGCCAAGTTATAAAAGAATAATACTCATTAACGGTCCATTTCTAAAAAGTAGTAAGTATGTTGAAATTTTGGTACAGAGGTTTGAGGTTACCAAATTGGTTACATGTAAATTGTACGTATTACATTTCACCGTAGCACAGTTTGCCGTGAGGTTTCTTATCGGAAAGAGATGACTGTATAGTATACGGTCATCTCTATATCACCGAGATGAAAAAATTACGCATTGTTCTGTATTTTTAATTTAATTACATACCTACTTACTTTTTACTGTCGTTTCCCTATAGTTCGGTCGTTTTTATTACTTACATAATTATATTGTAAGTGTTTTAGGTACAAATCGGTTTACAGGAAGCCAGGCGGGAACCGCGCCAATTTTCATAGCCGATTTTGGAAAAAAACATGAATTCATGAATTCAAGAATACAAATCTAACCTAACCTAACAAATAATCCAGTATATCGGCTATTTTCAAACTTTGTTTGCCGTTGGCTTCCTGTGAACCGACAAGAACCGTGTTTTATGTAGACATGAATTTTATCTCAGTACTATACGACTCAAAGAGGTTGGGTGGTCTTTAATATACGGCCACATATTTCCGATACAACATTTCACGGTGAAATGTGATACAGCGAACTGCATACGTACAAATTTCCGGACACGGACCTAATTTTCCAAAATCACCGTATTACTCCAGAGCAACCGGAACACTATCAGGATGAATTGCTGGTCTAAGTTTGTTTTAAATTGTTATTTACGTATCTAAAAAATAGGTACAAATGCTATTTTTATAATAAAAAATAGAAATTAGTCATTCAAGAAGTTGATATTCGAAAATTCGGCTTTCATGATCTCGGTCTGCTAGATTATATGACTAGATTTTGAACCCATTTCAGCCAGTAACACTACCTACTACAAGCCATGGTGCCTAATGATATTGGTAAACAGTAGGGTAGTATTATAAGTGAGACAATATAAACACTCAGGATTTGAAAAAATCACATTGTGACCTCACCGGGTATTAATTAAACCCTAGGCCTCTAAATGATGCCTTGACTTAGACACTGAATATAGCCATAGGATTTTGAAACAACAAACAAGTAATATTGAACTTTCTGCAATGAGAATACAATATTTTAAATGTATCGAAATATCCTCATTTAATTCACACATTATGCTGTATGTAATAGATATAATATGACAAAATAGTTAAAAATATTAAAGGTGTGTACTATTATATTTTTAATGTAATAGAATACGTGTATGTTTTTTAATATTCTCAGAAGGGACTTGAAATATTTCTCTCACAAAGAGTTTCCTATTATGTTATTCTTCATTTGATATTATTTTTTATCACTGATAAAAACTGATCATTTCCGAAGTTGAAAAAAAAATGTGATTGAAAAGACCTCGGAGAAGAAAAAATATTCGTCCGTTGATGATATAAAGGGATGGCAGGTTTATCTAATCCCAATTCATTTGAAGGGAGCTTTCCCAAGATGTTTTTACTTAGAATTAAAATAAAGCTTCGCCTTTGATACTGTGAACGGAAGCTTTTAGGTAAGGTGGAAAAATCGTATTCGAATTTTTCAAAGATTAAAATACATACCTCCTTTCATGATTGCAGATGAATTTTCATTAACTTTACTCTAACATAGACATATTATTTTAATAAAAACATCCTACATATTAAATATTATGTAATATGTAAATATTTAATTACATTTTTATATTAAGCTAAACAACAAAAAAAAATTGTCACCTTATTTGCTTTAAAATAACATATTATAACAGGACTTTTAGAGTGTTTCTTATATAATTATATTTTAGCAATATTTTTACGAGTATTCAGTATTTCTCAGAAAAAGTCACACCGGTGTAAGTTAGTAATGGGTAACCAAAAAACTGATAGGACAGTCATACTCCCAGGACTTGACGTCGAATTTTGTATAGTCAAACATAAAAAAGGACATGTTGGAATTGTATTTCACCAGTATCTGCCAACTCGGCAACCGCAGAAATTTATATTGAGCCTTCGTTATATACAACAAAATCAAATATCAACACAAGGTACTTATAATAAATTTTCGCCTGATTTTATGAAAATTGCAGTAGAAAAAATGTGTTATTATTATGTTCACATTTTCTTTATTTTTAAAAGTGGCTTGAATATATTGTTTCCAATATTTAGTTCAAAGGTTTAAATCATCCGTGAATTTATTTTATGGTGTTAAATCAAATCATCACGTATCAAATCCATAAAAATAGTATAGTTAGTACCTACTTGTAATTATGCTGGATTAAATTTAACAATCATTCTTATGATCCAATAGCGATTTTAGCTTTGATGCCATTATGATAAGGATAATGTTCAAAGATGAGTTAATATTATTTTTATATAATTTAATCCAGTATAATTAAGACTAATGAAAAGCGGTACTCTACCAAGTAAATGTTCAATGAATTACTTGAAATCACAATTTTTGTAGATAAATGTGGAGAAAAGAGAGTTTTACTAGTTTTCTAGTTCATTAATATACTGCACACACGGAATATACGACGTGTAATTGATTGTTCCGGATTTTTTTCTCAACACTTTGATTCACAACATCGATATATTCAGCAGTACATTTATGTTTTTGACAATTTTCACTCTTAACATCAGAGATATTACTATTCGACTCAAATTATCTTATTAAATTAAGAATAGTATGTCCTGTAGGTCAATTATTGTGACCATAAATTTCACTTAATTATTACGATTAATTATTATTGTAATACATTTTTTAATAATTTGTATACGTTTCACAACTTTACTGTGTATCTTTCCATGATGATTTGCCAAACAATACTGAACACAAATGTCAATTATTTTGGTAAAAATCAAAAAAATGGCTACTATGACGTTTTAAAAATCTATATTACTAATTTGATAACCCTATATGTGATTTTTAAAACGTCATAGTAGCCATTTTTTTATCAAACTTATGTAAAAATAATATATTTTGAAATGATACCAATATAATTAATAAAAATAATACAATACATACACATAATAATAAAATTCTAATTTATTTTTCGTATTTACCAAAAAATTTATGAGTAAATAACTTAATATTGCATGCTCTTAGACTTAGACAATAGAGATGTCGATGCTCCCTTATACTGGGGACTGGAAAAGAATTTTATTCTCAAGTGATTAATCTTTCTTTCATCTCACGATAAGAAAGATGCCACTATCTCAATCATTAAATGAACAACACTGTACTTAACTAGAGAAAGAATGATGTATTGATGGGGAATGCTTTTAATAGATATTAGAGTATATAGCTAAATGGATTAGGGCGATTTGATATATTACCACATACGAGTATTATAAGGTTCACTCATATTAGAAAAAGTGATATTATTATTTTCATTATGGTATTTAAAAACCAAACTTTAATCGATGCTTGTATTTTTTACCTGTCTTACTTTGATACTGCATGCTTTCAGAAATGAAATTTATATACTCCGAGGCAAAAATAAATTATATACATATTCAAAAACCATACATACAAAATGTAACCATTGGGAATAACTGATCCGAAAAAACCGACTACTTAATTTATCTTGGATCTATTATTACCGTTAGTAACAATGGTAAAAATAATAAAGATAATCAACAATTAGTGTTATCGAAGAATACGAAAATCTAAAAATAAAGCTTTCAAAATTGTTAACATTCATATTTATTTTGAGATAATCATAAAAAACCGTTTAAAAAAAATCGGTTAGGTACATGTTCAAATACGCACGTTAAAATGATCTTAAAATTTAGTTTTAGTTTGTCAATTGATGGCTATGGCCGTATGTTGTAGCTTAACCACTGGGGATGCCAAAAGAAATGGCGTATTTCAAAAAAAACACTACCTTATTCTTAGGTCAATAATTATTATAAGGAAATCATTATTCATAAGATGTTTATCACACTTGAATGGTCAAAGACATAGCTTATAGTTAATATTTTTAGAATTATCTTCAAATGTGTTAATCTTGCCCATTTTTTGAATAATAAATTGCCTAATTCTTGTCAAATTTGGGATCACAGAGATTATAAATATAATTTTTTATCGTAAATATTTCACTATAATAATGTCGACATAAATTATACTAATGGTTTTATAAATGCGTCTAAAAATTAAAAAATGTAAAATATCATAACACCACTGCACATACATGTACTGAAATATGACTATATTATAAAACACTAGAGCGAGAGGTTTAAAAGAATAGGTACTATTTTATGTAATAAAATACTTTATGCAATCATCAAATGTTTGAAATAAATAAAAAGGATAATAAGGCTAAAAAAATTATATAAATAGATTATCTACAACGTTTAAGGAATGTCCAGGATCGTGCTTTGAAAATACAATAAACGCTCCATTTTGACCTACGCTGAGCATGTCCGCCCTTAACAAGTTTTTGTTTTTACGAGAAATGGATGTTAGCCACTTGCTTAGTCCAAACGCGCATTGAAAAACAATATTCATGTATTTGCCAAGATTTTAACCTGGATACCCACGACATTATAAGCCGACGTCTGTTACTATTAATTCAGTAATGGAATTTACCTTAATTAATCACAAAACAGATTGCCTACTGATTGGTGGAATTTGAAGTACATCAGTTTAAACGTAAATATAAGAAATAATTCGCGTGAATTATAGACGGATCGATAGCTTAGAGGCCAAGGCACTTATCCGGAAAGTGGAAGACGTGAGTTTGAGTCCCTTTCGGTCCAACTTGTTTTCTAGATTTATTTCCATTATGAATGCTGCTGATGTTTTTCAACATTATGTTAACGAAATTAATTAAAAAAAAATATATGAAAAGGTAAAAATGGAGGTAATACCAAATACCTATAAAAATAGTGCCAATGTGAGTCGTCTAATAACATGGATTAGATTACCAGGCCATCAATAAAACGTCTGAAAACTGTATTTTTATATTCGAAAGAATGATCATGAATGCGATAGTTGGAGCTAAGAATGAAGATTAACTGTAGCACATATATCATAGTGTTTGAGAAATTTGTGCAACCCAACTTGATTCAAACCATCTAAATTTCTCCGAAACAATGAACTAGTATGGATCTTTTGTCTGTGTCACCGGACAAAGAATTCATGCAAAATTCACCTCTAAATATAGCCTCAAACCCAAAAGGTCCATGCAATAGTAAATACAAAACGTTATTAATATTTTACTACGTATTCTTACATCAGAAAATTGTAACTAGTTAAATATAACTGCATAACTTCTTAGTTAATGAAGCTATGTAGTTAAGATGCAGCGTCTACGGTTATATTGTCTTGATGAAATAAGCGCCAATGGTTTTAATCATGATAATTAAATTATACGATAATTTATAGGTTTTATAAGTGCGTCTTTATGCCGTAGACCTTACGAAGTTGGCGATTTAATTTTTAGTCGAGTTACAGCCGAGCCTTAATATATTCGCAGCGCTGGGGGGCGGAGTCAGTAGGCGTAGCGGCGTAGTATCTCTACGCTGAATGTAGCGACGGTCTACGACGGCCTACGAGTTAGTATGTACGACAGTGGCGTGAACATTGAGTAAGCTACAGAAAATGGAAAATATCTTTGTATTTTATAAACAATTATCGGATTCTTTATTAGACAAATGAGGCTATAAAAATCAAAGGCGACAAAGGTTCAATATGATTACATGGGACATTGGTCAAATTCAAATTGATTTATTTTAACATACTGTAAACATTACAAATTATAAATTTAAGACGTTCACAACATGACATTTAAAACAAAGAAATAATATTAAATAGGGTAAAGAAGAAATAAATATATGCAGTATCACAAAAACGAACGTATGAAAAGTAAAGTAAAAGGTACAAAAAATATAAAGCATGGAAGCACATGGGCTTAGTGAACCCTACTTTAAGAATTTTAAAAACAACGCCCACCTATTCTCATCCTCACGTAGGTGAAATATATAAACATCCGAAGAGATTTGGTACAGAGTTATTACCCTCCCAATTGACATCACCAATGGCAAGGTTAGTTCTCCTCCTTAAGAGAATAAACAACTGACGCTCCCGATTTCTAAGATAGTTATCAGGGACACACGAGTCAATACCACCAAGAATGGCAGAGTTCTCATTTACACCGCGTTTAAGTCGAAAAAAATACGTGGTCAAATATTGATATCTTCTAACATTTAAACTACAGTATGTATGCCCGTGCTTCCAATAATCTCAATTAATGTTGATATATTTCTTAAAAATATTTTTAATATCTGGAAACCCAGACGATGATATCACAATTATTGAGATGCCAAATGCATAATTATTATTCTTTGGCCAACAGTTTATGTTGGTCCCTGGCATTCTCTAATCGTATATAATCTCTATCCTCCTAATCGGTCTGTCCTCCGTAATCCTCTTCCATTCCGGGATCCCAATCGCTCTTGGATTCAGGATCACGCCATCAAACCACCGCAGTTTGTATCTCCCAATACTTCTCCGCCTAAATGGTTTCACATCAAAAATTATCCAGACTGATCGACCCAGGTTCATTCGTGGCATGCCAGTCCAATTAAGTCGAGAAATTTTGATAGGTTGGATTATATTGGGCTCCCCAAATTCCAAATAGACTTCGCAATTGTAAAGTATGTCCTACATTCTATCTTCATTCTTTGCACCAAATATAACATCAGAATACCGTTTTCAGACTTGTTGATGATGACAACATTCTGATCCATGTATGAGAACTGGTTCTAATAGTGTTTTGTATATATTATATACTGAAATTTTGTATTTCAAGGTAGGTAGTAGGTATTTTGGGTTCCAAAGTAATACATTTTTTAAATTCTTTACAATAAATACAAATCCTTGTTTTTTTTGTACAATATGGTTCTGTTAGACTTAAAGCTTCCGAGATATGGCTGAATCAGAGTACGGTGTGAATATTCTGGTTTGATGACTAATGAGAAGGTTTTGAGTAAATAAGCAAAGAGTATTTATAACTACCATCAAGTGGAGAAAGGATGCATTCTGCGGCCATAAGGGAAATTTGACGTACAGACCTACAAACTTATATGGGATGGGGAGCCACTGTCGAAAACTACCCGATCAAGACTCGTAACTAGACAAAATCTGACATTCGAATGAAATTTTCAAAATGGCGTACTGTGGTAATTCGTAGTTTCATTTCTGGCCATTCTACAGATAAGTTTGTCGGTCTGTACTACAGGTTATATTACAGATAGAGGTAGAAGGTAACTGAGGTATAAACAGAAGGCGATTCTCTTGGTTATGTAACATCCGTAAGTGGCTCAATTTTCAATGCGTGATATATGATACAACTAGCCCAAAATATAGAGATGTACCTATCTCAGCAAAATGCTTATCGATGAAAATTACATTCATGCTCAATGCTCTTCTGCCATCTGTAATAAATACGCATCTGTTTTCGGCATTATTGAACTCGTTATAGTGTGTTCGTACAATTTACATGTAACCTTTTGTAATGTGATCTAAGATTGTTAGTCACGTTCCGTCACTGATGTATAGAACTCTAAACTCTATCCCGAAGTAAATTCACGTAAATCAGAGGGTTTGGGATTAAGGGATAAGAGCTTTCATATCATTAATGCTATTAAGTGAAGATGTTCGCTGGAACTTAATATTTTAAACTGAGCTGCAAAGCTTCTTGCCATATAATATAGACACATGACACCATTGTAATAATGAACTTTTGAGAAAGCTTTTGACATAAAAGTTAAGACATCTTTGACATATTGGTTTTATTAGTTATTAAAAGTGGGTACCTACATATAAAGACTTTTATATGCCTAATATCTTAGTAGATTAATTATTCTGATAAAAAATCAATGGTTTACGAAAACACTTTAAATCATGGTTCCTCTCAAAGAAAACTAAAATAAGCCCTGTGATTCTGACAATACATGATTATTTATTATTGGTAATACAATATTTTGAAAAATTCTTGAAACACAGAAAAAGTGAGGCTTGAACAAACATCTTCCTGTCCGTAGAGGACAACGTCTTGACGGAAGCAGATAAGTTGAGTGTGACCGACTGGAAAAGATAGGGCATGGGATAGAGATACCTGGATGATGTCTGTACAATCAGCTTAAATACGTTAAAAATTCTACATCTTACCAACGTAATTATATAATTAACAACAGCCTTGTTTTAAAACCATTATAATGAAATTCTAGTTTAATAAATACATATATCATTGTCATATATATGTCAAGATTATGTTTCTTTGTTAAATGCATCGGTGTCAATTTAATAGTATTAATTACTATTTCTTTTATTCAACGAATAATTGACAAGATTTTAAGAATGTACAATTCTAATTATTGAACATACATATCGCGCCCAAGATACCCAATACACGCAGGTTCGATTCCTGCCGGGTATCTTACTTCTTTCAAAAAAGATTTTTTCTATTGGCTATATTTTCTCATGAGTGTTTTCAGAATTATGTATGTTCAATTTAATAATACATTAAGTTGTGAAAATTTTGATTTTATCAAATTATCAAAACTAAATTAAGGTTATATTAATACGAATTTTGCAAGGAATATTTATTAGGCATTTGTCTAACCTATTGGGTTCTTTTACTGGATCAAATAATTCATTGTGTATTTGATATCATAGTAATAAACATGGAATTTATCGCATTATGATTTTAAAGCATAAATGATTGTGTATCAGTTTGAGATGAGGGCCTAAATGCCATAACGTTGCGGTACCCGGTGACGAGCCGGGCCCCGCTTCCCGCCTAACTGTCCGTGAAGGGCGGCGGCTGCGGGGCCAGGCGGGCGGGCGGTCGTATAAAAGCGGTCGGGGGCGGCTACATCTCGCGAATTATTACGTCGTGATGTTATATTGCTCGTGCAAAATGAAAGGCGGAAGTTTTTGTATGTAATATTCTTTTGAGATTAAGTCGGGTCGATTGTGAAAGGGTCGAACGGCCGGGCGATTACGCACAAAAACGCCCCTACCAAATGGCTTTCCGGGCGAGAGTACCGGAAAATAGATACCAAATAGATGTGTTCTTAATAAAAATTAAAATATGCTCGCGGATCCTCTTTGATGCCGTGTTGTGTTAGGATTAAAGCAATACGTCTATCCTGCGCTTTGTACCAGATTACTCTTCATCGTTACCCGAATACAGAACTATTCATATTCTAAATATTTAATAAAAAACTATTTAAAACACTCAAGTTCGATCATTATAAATATCATGGTCGCGCTTTTTGCAGTCGACTGTAATTTGAAGATGCTGGTAGGTGGATTACGGATCTAGAGGGGTGACAATCCAAATGTCTCCCGTACACTCTACGTCTCATTAGTGTGTATTATTCTTAAAAATGGGTCAATTATCTGGTGTCCTTATGAGGTTTCCTATAAGCTTATTTGAGAACGTATCCAGAAGAAATTTTTTCAATGTCTTTATTTTAAGACATATAACTGTTTTCCTTTTGATAATTCGTCAAATGATTATTTTCCGACTGCCTTTCTACAAGGCATGCTTACTTTTCACTATCTTGAATCTCGTAGGTCTCTTCTGATCTTGAAGCACTTTTGCCTGTTATTGCGAGGGATGGTTTCCAATCCTGGTGTCCTAATGAATTTGAATTTACATGCGCGCTGCCAATTACCTACGTGGTCGCAGCCATGACTTATTCTGGATCGGAACCGTTTCCTCGTATCAAGCCAGACACCATTAGCAAAAGGTTCAAGATTAGTCAATGCGCTTCCCAAAGACGTAAATATTTTCGGTGACGTGCTATGTATTTTGTATTCGAAATTTTATTTTTCTGTACTTATAAAATTGTATCTTTTTTGTTTTCAAAATTTTTTTTATTATTATTATTTTATATATTTTCTTCTTCTCTCTTGTGAGGGTAATATTTGTTATAATGTAAATCTCATGTTGTGGACTTCTTGAATTTAGATTTGTTATGTCCACAATGTTTTGTTTTCTTAAATAAATAAATAAATCGATGCCAGACACTGACCTTTTATGCTGAGAGGGCTAACGCGCGCTGGAGCCGGTTCAATGTTGACGCACTCTCGCACTCGTAAACGGGCGGTTCGGAATGTCACTCTCACTGTTTCACTCGGTTTTTGATGATGAATGATGATGACAAGTTCAGGATGGATAATAGACGCAACGTAAGTGCTTGTAACGTCGAAAAGGTACTCGATGGACGAATCACCCTATACGTACAGCGGTTTACAAACAATTCACAAGTGCCAGTTAGCGACGGTAAAGCTATAATAAGTCTGCTTTCTTGATGTCACTGCAATGTATCTTGCAATCACGGTCTACTCATGACCCGTAAATGCTGGTCGCTCTGGTCTTACGACAATAATAAATAAGGATTTAAGGTAGATGGGAAAATAAGGAATGACGGCCAATATAATTATTGGCCCAACCAAATCATATTTTCATAAGTGGTATTTTTATGTGTAATAATAAAATATTATGTAACATTTTTTGTCACGCTGAATATTTCAAATTTTTAAATTTGTTATTTTCTACTGATAATCAGTACTGGTACAGATATTCAAACAAAATTAAAGTAGTAAAATGGCTGTCATTAGATTCTAACCAAATTATACATGCATATGGTTGACGGCACTGTTTTCGGTAATGTTTCAATGGACGAAAAAGATAATTTGTTAATTTTTTTCCGAAATTCTGACTTTTTGAATAATTGTCTTCATTTTGAAATCTTGATACCTACTTATAAATAATGTGCAACACGTTTCCCTTGCTAGTGGTGGGATTTATGGTGAATTTTCATGTTATAGTTTTTCATCGAGAATAGCTCTAAATTCTAAATAATGCTCATCTGACAACCTTGCACTTTGGAAAGTTAATAAAATATGATAATAAAATTCTATTTTTATATAACCTTATAACCAAAATTTAAAATGTCTATTATTGGTACTTATTTTATTTTTTTATTATAAAATCCAACCACACTTAATTTGCTCCCATAGAGAGCAGTATCGGGAAGCTAATTGTTGAATATTTGTCGTCTCTGGAAAATTTTATGTATGCAGTTGGTCCATAGTTCATCACAGTTTATAGTGAGTTGTTTTATCGGAAACAATTGGCCGTATGACATTGAGATCGAATTAATGCCTAAATAAAACATTAAAAAACTTCGTAATAAAAACCACCAGAATACACGGGAAAGACAGAAGAACATAGATAGGTAATACAATCATATTATCGGATATATTTATATAGAATTCTGAATGATTCAAAAGTATGTTAAGCGTCAATTACATTGAGCTTCTTTACGAGCTGTTTATTGGCGAATTTACAATCTGCTTGTAAAGTCGCCCAGTTTAATCATCGAACAAGCTAATAAGCAGGTTGTAAACACTCTACCGAGAAAAGTTGAAAGCCGGTCAACTTTACACGCTAAACGCCGGCGTGTGGGACTATTGCGTCTGCGCAGTAGAGCGCAGTAGCAACCTCCCGGTAAAAAAAATCCATCTACGTTCTGTCAAAATAGTCGCTGGCTTGTGGCTTCTCAGCGAATGGAAAGTTTTGTGTGTAATCATCAAATCGCAGTAGCTGAGTCGCCCGCTTTTAAATTCGCCAACAAACGTAAAGAAGCTCAATGTAATTGACGCTTTAGCAAGTAGGTACTCGTAAGTATTAAGTTGTACCTACCTGTAAAATATCTGGATGAAAATCCAGAATATATCGTTATCGAGAACTAGTACTTCCTTATGGCACTACATTGAATATTCTTCTTAAAGATTTGGTACAAAATATAGTTAACATAATAACTTAAACCGAATGACCATTTGTTGTGTCAAAATTTTGCTGATTACGCTTTAGAGCAACTCGAAATAGACCCATTATTTCATGAAAAAATCATCTTTAACGATGAAGCTTATTTTTGGTAAAATGGCTTCGTAAATTATCACAATTGTCGCATTTGAATTAATGTAAACTCACATGCTCTTCTTGAAATACTTTTACATTCACAGAAATGAACAGTTTCTGTCAGTGAAGAACAGTACGGAAACATGATTACTGATTTTGATGTGAACGGTATCTGGTTCCAACAAGGTGGTGCAACATGCCATACAGCTCAACTTATTTAGATATAGCTCTTATTTGATAACCCTAACTAGCAGTGGCGGCCGGTGATAATAAAATTAGGGAGTGCAAATAAAGACATGCATTTTTCTTTTCATGGTATTGAAAAAAAATCTGCAATAGCCTTCGTGGTGGAGGTAGGCGAATGCTAAACGACGCTTACATTCACGAACAGCATTTATTTGTTGTCAAAGTTACAAAGTTCAAGCCTCTGGTATGATAAGTATGATGCAAAAGGCAATACGTACACACATTTTTCAATTTTTATTGTACCTAATTACACTTCATATGTGCTTACATAGTTACCATGTTTGTCACTCGTAACTTCCATAAATCGTAACTGATGTAAGTATTTTAGACGTGTGTCATTGAGAAAAAGCCGTAAAATCCTCATTTGTCATCCCACATCATTCTCATATGTGCGTTGTATCATTTTTATAAATACTGGGCATGGATCATTAATTTTCCAACGGGATATCACGTGTATTAAAAATTTGCCACTTTTGTACACCTCCACTCCAAAATTGCACTCCAAATGGGACTGATTTGAAAGACATTCAACATCAAAAATAATAGTAAGTATAAGTAGGTATATTGTATGTATTATGTTACTGACTTACTTTTCTGTAGATTTATTTATATTAAAATTATTTAGGCTATCCTCCCACGGCGCAACTGAAATCTGATGGAACTGGTTTGTGAAGGAACTCATAAATTGACCAATGTGATGCTTCGCACACGGCGCTACTGAAACCCAGTTGAAATAATAATCACATAACCTCAAACTATCAAACTGGACTGTCAGCTGTGTTGTACAAAAATTGACAATACGCGCGCTGCAGCGTTTACAATTATGTTATTTTAATTTTCCGATTAATATTTACTTTTGATGTCTCTGGTTGTTTTGGTTTTTACGATATGACGCTAGCGGCTTTACGAAGTGCTACCAATTTTGGTAAGAAAATATGATTTTTCACCGAAATCTAATGATGTTGGTACTACTGTTTTACGGTGACTGGAAACTTCAGAGACCGCGCGACTAGCATGTCGCATCTCTTCGCGACCGTTTTGAAGCTGAGAGATTCCAGTCTCGCCGTCAGCGAGCCGCCATTGAAATACATTAGCTAGATACTGGCTGGAATTTTAGTTTCAGTTTCGACGGACATAAGTTGCGCCGTGGGAGGATGGCCTTAGTGCTTAATTTTGAAATGCAAAATTATAAAATCGTATTTGTATGGTGAGATGGCTGTACCTAACTTAATTATCACAATTTTACTCTAATCGATATGTTGATTGATTCAATATTAATATGGCACATCAAACAACAGAGCATTTACCTCATAACGTCATAACGTATGAAATAATAATATACCTAGTATTTTTAAATACTGCGCGGGAACCTTTTACCTACTTCATACGTACGTACAATAATATTATTATAAACGCGCCAGTCAATGGCGACATCTATCGGTTATACTTGAAGCACTAAGAGGGAGGACATTGCTCAAAGCAAGGTAAAAATTGTACGTTCAGTGAGGTTACATTTCGGCAGCATGCAAAAAAATCGTCTACGGTCGGGCACTCGGGCGGTACAGGTCGTCTTTCGAACATTCAACAAATACTATGAAAGACGTACATTTATACACATCTCCAGCTCAGCGGCTGGTTAAAAATACGCCAGAAATACTTACGTGGATGCACTTAGCGGACGGGCGACAAATTAAAGATATTTTACAATAAATTATTATTACAATAAATGTAGTTATTTGAATACGTACATATTATTACATAATAATTTGGGAGATCAGTGCACATTTGCTCCTATACAAGAGCCGTCCCTGCTAACTAGTATCCAAAACTCATTTGAAGACTTTCGAAGCATTTTATTTCCATGAACCATTCATTAAGTAAGTGACTTGAAAGAATCAGACTGACTGTAGAGTAAAAAACTTAAAGCGCTGATGCGCGTGATGCAGAGAAAACAATTTAGTATGATTATCTCATAAAATCAATCAGACAGTCCATCGCTTCCAATAAATCATGCAGATTTTTCTCTCGCACCGTTTACGAGCAACGCCATCTGCCGCTTCCATAAAGAACACAGTTCAGGGCATTATATCATCGTAAAGATCATAAAAAAGTTAGGCGAGCCTTCAAATCCTGTCCCTCGAGAAGGGCGAAAGAATAAAGTAGACTCTGTTCCTCTAAGGAATTCTGGTGATTGATCTAAAACTAGCCTTTTCAACACTTTGTATGACTGGGATACTTGACGAATATTTTTCCGCTGGTTGTCAGTAAATTCTGTTACCACCTGAGGCAACGACTCAATTAATTTTATAATTTCAATATCATTATTTTCCAGGCATTGTGTTCCAATTTGTCCATTTTGAAAAAAATATCCATAATATTTTTTATTAATGTTCAAGGCGGCGGGACAGGGCAGGATTAATTTAATCTAGCAGGTTCTACTAACTTCCATATTTATCCCACCAGCGGAATACAGCGGAGTCTAAACACCTGGCCTGCAGGTATAACTAAAGGTATTACAATTATTGAGAACTGTTGCATCTGTGCGTGTGTGCGTGACTTAACGGTCGTAATTTTATTATTAGGATCGTTGATATCTGTTTCTTCTGCGTTATTGTCTTTTTGATATGCTGTTTCAGAACACTTTTGCCTTTTCATCATCCGGGTCACGATCCGCAGTCATGAGGTCTTGATGAAAAAGACGAAGTTATATTAAATTTACTTAACAAATTTGTATTTTTTCTGTTTTTAGAGTGGGGGTCCGAACCAGAACCCCCCATGTGTACGTTTCCTGAATACAGCACAGCAGTTGTATAAATACTTAATAATTATTATTGACTTTACACCCGAAGAAGTAGGGAAGTCTTTACTTTTAGACTAGAATTTGAAATTTGAAGGGAATTACGTGGAGATAATAAATACTGTTATGTTACTTATATGTTCTTATTTTCAGAATAAAGAACGATTGTAGAGATTAAATATGATGCATATAGAGACGCCAAGTAAAAAACAAAAGTTTGCATTTGACGCCGGGTAGGAAAGATAAAATTATTCATTTTCTTCAGTCGCAATTGGTCTCGTTAGCTGTCAAACCAGCCAAATTTTTATTTTGATTACAATGCAACAGATATAACTCCGACTTACGAAATTCCCATTTGCAAGTGCAACTGATAATTCGCACCCTCGCAACGCCTTAACTGCCACAATCCAAAAAACGTCAAACAGAGAAAATGAGCTTTGAAGTTTTTACCTTTCGCATTTTTGTACTGTGTTTTTGAAATATGTTTAGATATTGATTGAAGTTTTGACTTGAATTTGATGACTTAGAGATATGAAATTTTCGGTACATATACTATGAACGATAGACAATGAAACGAAGTAATTAACTCAAAATACGTAAATTTGGACTTGTGGCGGTTTAGTTGCAAGGTGCGTATTATCTCAGATAATATACCTCAATATAATATGGCGAAAATAGAAATAGCACAATTTGTTTAGAAAAAGAAAAAAAGATAATTATATCCAATCTTTTATAACATCATCATTCATTATTCTCCTCATCCTACTCAGTAATAAAAAAAATCTTGAGAACATAATTTGACATGCTTATACATCACACATCATTTTATTGCACACGATTGATAAGAAACATATAGAATGCTGGATTCCAGAGATCCACAGTATTTGTATACAGTACAAATTTGCGGTGTCTTTTTGTGGACGTGAAGATCTCTTCACATCGTTGAGTATGTCCGTATTGTTTTAACTTTGTTTTTTTCATTATTTTTTTAATTTGCCGTATTATTCTCTCCCATGGTTACTTTGATTATATTATTAAGTAAACCCAGACAAAGCACAACTTGACGAGACTTGGGCATCTACTCCTGAGACATTCCCAGGCATAAACAACTGCTGATGATTCTCATCAAAGGGCCTCGTGATATGCTCGATTAAGACCGAGTGTGGTGCGAGGCGGGTTGGTTTGGAGAGAACTATTAGGTAGTACCAATCCTACTCCATCTGTATAAATTAAAAATTGTTAATGAATACCTCAAGAAATGTTATAGGTATTTAATAAGTAAACTTTAATATTTCATAGTTAAATATTATGGTCCAGAGCTGACAGCCACCATTTATATTATGAGTGAGTGGATTCCTCATATGGATCTGTCTCTACTCGCGTATATAAATTTGGGCGAAAATACCTAACAGGATAACGTCCGTATTACTTGCGTTCCAAAGACAAAACTGTTAAGTTTTGTCTCTTACAATTTCACAGTAATAAGAGAGTATACTTTCCAACATATCAACTATTTTTTTTATTAATATATTCCGACTTTAAAGGTAGCATATTATGAATCTTAAATTTAAAGGACTCATAAAAAAACTTATGACGAAGATTAGTTATTTATTAGTCATTGTCTCAAATATACTGTATTTAAAATAGATAAAAGGACAGTTAAATACCTACCCATTTAAAATGTTTCTGAAGAAGTCTCTGGATAAATATTTACTGTATATTTTTCAATAGTATGTGTAGCTGTCAGTATATTGTTGATCAAATATCTATTTTCAATGTATCAAGTTATTCGACCGCAATAGTAGGTTTCCAGCGACTCATATACCGGTAAACAACTGTTTACCTGTATCAGTAGATTGAATGGCGATATAAAATACGGTATCGCAATGAAAAATTAGTCTTTTATCCATTCCCATAGTATCATATTATATTATGACTGTAATGATAAATAAAATTCACAGCTACTCGTATTTAAACCGCTGACTCGTTCAATATAATTATGTACTGGAATATAATGTTTAGGTATTACTTTTGACTGTATATATTACGTAAACTGATTCATCAAAATGTCACTCGAATATACGTTTCCAGTCTGTTACCATCGCAGTCTCTATATCGCTTCGCCCAACATTTGATTGTACCGAGATGCGGACCTCGGATCCGTACCTATCAGAGGTTTAGTATTGTAACATAACTGCTGTAACATACTATTGTACCAACCGTTACGCCTAATACAACTCGCTCCTGCATACATCTTCGACTTCTTCATCATCAGCCTCAACACCATAATCTACGACACATCCATGACTCCCAAAGTGATAACACACATCACACACTACATATTGCATCAATTATCTACCCGATTAGATACTGTAATTGAACGCATTTTAGCTATATTTAAAATTAATACATTAAATTGATGAATAAATTATTGTAGTGTATCGTATCTGCGCCAATCGTATCAGATCATTCATGCCTTCGGAATTAGCCTCTTTCAAAGATAGCAAAGAGAATCCTTTATATTATTATTTGTGCTACTACTGCAGGTGCGCACGTAGTAAAATAAATTGAGGGTATATTATTTTGAACCCAAACCGATTCCCCTCCTGTATGAGCGCCTGTACCACTTGACTGCCTTTGCCTGGAGTATGCAGCTTCTCTGTGTTCGATAGTAGCTCTAAGTTCTCTAATAACTATGGTAATTGATAACCATAGATTGGTAATAAATATAATGAAAATGTTAGGTATATCGAAGTTGAAAATACTTGCTATAAGGTACTGAGTATATATTTTTTTAAGTAATATGTACCTATATGAATATAACTTGTGTATATAAAATTGCAATGATATATTATAGTGCACATGTTTTTCTCCACCACATACTATGTTTCCACACCCGTGCTGGCATATATTGTGGCATAACGAACAAGAAGTGTCCTTAAATGTTGTGCTGGGAGTGTCCAAAGAAGTATCTCTAAAGACCGTGGTTTCAAATGGTGGTCAGGATTACTAGTTTGAATATTCCTAGTGTGAAGTATCGCCATATATTGCTTGTTATAGTATGACACCGCAAAATTACTAAATGCTAAGTTTCGACGATAGGCGACTTCTCGCTACATTAAAACCCGTTACAAAATCCGCCTCCGCTTCGACGTAATGTTAAATACTATGTGCGCGTCAATCGACCAAGTGATTATTATTTCTGGATTGCATAACCTTTACCAACTCAACACGTTCTCGTTACTAGAGTCTGTCTTCTATGAACTGGCGTGCGATTTCTTCCCCACTTCAGCATTCAGCACTGCATTCCCTCTCGTTCTCTCCCATTGAACACTTGCAAAGGTCGAACGCGATGACACAATGCTCTCCGTCCGCGAACGACATGACCTGAACGCTAGCTCATAAAATACAGAATCTAAGTGATGTTGTTTTGGCGTTAAAGCCATTTATAACCGGACAAGTTTTCATTACATGACGATCACAAAAAAACAATCCTCTTTAGACAAGGCGTCAGCTGAATGCAGAACTCTAACTTACATTTGAAATTTTTCAAGAGAGAGTTTTTTGAAACCATTTACTGAAATTATTTATAATCTTTATGGATAAATGTACGAATCATATTTTAGTAGGATTATTGATGAGAAAATTGGTGCATACACTTGTCTATAAATAAATAATAAAGGCTTCAAATTATTGGGTAAGTATATATATGCATTAACAGCAAGTATTTTATTAAAAAGGTGGGAACTATTTAATATGAACAGCAAGTAAAAAATGATTATTGGTAAGTATTATAATATAACAATGGAAGTATTTAAATTATGATAGGGAATTATTTAAATAATTTTCGGGAATTATTTAAATAATTAATGGTAAGTATAAATATCAATTTGTCAGTATAAAATCTATTTTGGACAGATTTTTTTCTTTTACAAAAATAACTTATTTAGTAGCTTCCTTATTATGTTAAATTAAGTAGGATATTATTGTTCTTTCTATCTGGCTCTCCAGAACAGATTGTACTATTAGAATGGTATTTCTCTATTATTTCATCCCTTACGCCCATTTAGTGTAGCAGCATTTGTGTATCTATAAAATGGCTCAATGATGCAATGCGAGTCTCCTGAGCAAGCTTCTAGTGCCTTTAAGATACTATTTCATTTTAACTATCAGCTGTAACTTAACTTCACTGCACCTTCCGAACCATCAGTTGTAGGTAGCTGTTAAGCATACACTCTTGATCTAAGCGCACTTCAAAGATATATGTAACCTTACCTTATGAGATTCAAACTCTTAATCTCTACTTCATTGCGGAGTTAAATAAATTGTAGTGTCTATTATATACATTTTCAACTTTGCAATAATAACAAGACATACTTCAGACTTGTATAGTGCTTATTACATATTATTTTCAGTATCAGAATTAAATAATAAGACAGACTTCAGTTGTTTACAATAAATGTATTTATTGTGTTCAAAAATTAACAATAATAATCAATGGTAACAAACATATGACAGAATAAGACGTTTCCTTCAATGATATATCAATAACATACAACCTATTACTAAAGACGACCGATTTCGATCAATGTGAATGATTGAAAATGATAATCTAGAATACACACCCAGTCAAACGATAACATAAAAATCTTTTCCTTCAATTACGTACAACCTATTACTAAAACGTTTATGAAATTCATAAAAGAAAACATAAAATTTGTGTTGTTTTTACTGTTATATTATTTTATGCAAGTCTACATATAAATAACACAACATTTTAGGATTATCGGAAAACATTCCGATAATCGCAACTTTTGACAGCTCGATTTTTTTATTAGTTCGTTGATCAGTATCAGAGCATAGACAAATCGGACGACTTATTAATTGTCATCGGACTTTTGGCTCGCCAATGGCAATACGTTTCAAGGTCTTGTTTACATTACATACTGTAATAAATTAACAATATTAAATTTTTATCTGATTCGGCATTAACACTAATAGTAAAAATAATAATATACATATTATATAAATAATTAAGATACTTACTTAAATTAGTAATTTTAAAAGACGTTGAAAAAAACCTTTTTTGCAGTGATGAGTAAAAAACATGTAAAATATAAAAAATCCACGAACCCTAACTAATTAATTTAGCATACAATTTTAATTGAGATAAATTTAATATCATACTATAAATTATTGTTGTACCCAAACTGAGATTCATTTTTTTTATAAAATTAGACAATAATAGGTAATAAAAATGTACTTAGTTTAAAAAAATGATTTCTGTAATATTTGTAGTACCTACCTAGAGAACCTATCAATTATTAATTTAATCTTTGAGGTTATTCGCATTTATTTTGTGAAATGTCCATCTAGCTCTTTTTTCTGCACCTCTGCGACTTCTTATTTGATCTTCTTTTAATAATAATATAATCATAAATAGTTTGTTCTTACCGATATTCATGAATGCATAGACTAATATACTTAATATGCGATAATGGTAACCCTAAAATGCCGTGCGCCCCATTGAATGTTTTTTACTTTTCATACTATCAAAATAATAATGGATATTGATTTTATCTATTGGCCCATGTCATTTAAATAATGATTATTTATTTTTACTACTGATTTTTGAATATTATTTCTTGCTGTACCAATATTTTACATTCAACATTAAAACTGGCGGGCTTATACCGATACTTTGAAATAAATACTTACCATTCATTTAAAATTCTGACAGTTGTTATTTAAAAACTTTTCAAAATTGTCTATTAATGCTTGCTTCAAAAATGCACGCCAATAATCAATAACTGAAGTAGGCTGTTTCAAAAAAATCTTGTGCAAAATATTTCAAATGTGAGTTAGAATAGTTCGGCATTAAACTGACGAAGGGTATCCAACCTTTTTGAGGTTGGCAGCTAATTTTTATCTTAATTTTCATTGCGATCAACTTCTGATAAGAATTTTTGTTGTTGCTTTTTTTAGTTCTTCAAAATTTAAAATATTCATTTCAAAGGGAAAAATATCATTAAATATCTGCAAAAATAAAATAATTTTAATATTTTCGTATTTTTTATAATTATGGGTAGCAAGCAAGAAAAAATCTACATGCAATTTTTCAATAATTCAAATATATTTTATTATTAAAGATATTTAACATTGTGTATAATTGGCAGTCTTCAAACAATTCGGCTTATAATTACTTTTTGCAAAACGCAAACAGTCACCAATGTGATCATCCGTTAAAGATGTTCAATGTTTGGATTTATTAAATTTCATATGAGAAAATGAAAATTTACATAATATACCTAAGTATTACAATTACTTCCATGATAAAATATGTAAACATGATACAATTCAAAGATATACGTCCTTTAAATGTGAGTATTTTTTGGATTCAGTACTTTCCATATTATATCAGACGATTTCAATTGTGTCAACGTAACATCATTTTATAATAATTCAATAAACTGTAATTGTGTTGCTAAATTTCAAAATCCGCTATAACACTCTTTTGAAATAATTAAGATATATTATATACCAGAATGGATTCGTTTTTTAAAACCATACACTAAAATTTAATCGCCTCTTTCAAAATCCACCACGATTGACTGTCATTTATGAAACAAAATCAATGTGTCTATCAATTCCCGCTATAACACTACCTAAGTGTAACATTCAAAAACATTTTTAGTTCAAAAAGTTTTTAATGATTTTCTCAAAATAATGAAAAAGTGTTATAGCGGGTTTTGAAATTTATCAACACAATTCAAGATTTCCCACATACATTAGAAAAATCATTTAAAATTTAGATGGTAGAAGACTTTGGGACAATATTTTCATTCATACTTAAAGGTCAGAAGCACTTGGCCGCCTGAATAATGTCTTCAAAACTGACCTTCCACTGTGCCTAAAGCGCAAAGTGTTCAACTAGTGTGTGCTTCCCGTAATCACATATGCGTGTGAAACATGGACCCTAAGTAACCGAGAGATCCATAAACTAAGAGTAGCACAACGCGGTATGGAGAGGTGCATGCTGGGCATAACGCGAAAGGACAAAAAGAGGAATGAGTGGATAAGGAAGCAGAGAAGGGTTTGCGATGTGATAGAGTTCATGAAAATCCTCAAATGGAGATGGGCTGGACACATTGCTAGAAGAAGAGACAATCGTTGGAGGAATTTAGTCATCCAGTGGTATCCAAGAGGTACAAAACATCCGCAAGGTAGACCTAGAGGCCGTTGGATCGATGAAATGATTAAGTTCTGCGGAAGTACGTGCCAACGCAACGCACAGGACCGAGAGAAGTGAAAGCTGCTTGAAGAGGCCTTCATCCAGCAGTGGATAGATTCAGGCTGATGATGATGCTGATGACTTAAAGGTGGTGATAAGAAACTATATAACTGTAGTAAAATATGGAAATCATTAATATTTTCAAATTCCGATTGACCAAAATTTGCTTCGCGGGGACCCTTGCCTACACAAAGCGCTTAAAATCAAGACAGTCGGCGGTGCGATAATGAAGGTCTTCTTACTTGATTCCAATTGGATACATGTGGAATCAAGTAGTAAGACCTGCATTGACGCAGCACCGTCAACCTCGATTTTTCTTGGCTCTTTGTGGTCCATATAGTGTTCATTAAACATCAGTTACTATACTTAGATCTACGGTAATGTAAAATTAACGCCCTGGGTATTTCACAGGAATTCCGAGAAGCGAAATATAAATCACAAATAAAATAATGCAGGGTGAAAAGAAGACAAACAGAATTCCTTAATCGCAGTTGTCGGAGGTGCACCATCATCATTCGTCAGTAGGCGGGCATCACAGGGCGGAAGTCCATTATACCGCCGCGTCACATTACCGCTGGCGCTGCATTCGGTGCTGCACAACGACATTACGATGACACGGTCGTTCGGCAAACTAATGCACTGGAATATAACTCGCGGCGTAATCACACCTAATGCGGCCCTGCACAATAGAGAAGCGAGCTGCTATATAAAATAATACGTAGAAACTGTTTCACCTAAGTAATCCTGTACTGTCAATCTGGGGTCGTTATAAATATGTAATCAAAACTTGTTATTTGAAGTAAACTTTGAAGTAAGTAAACTATTAATTTACTCTTTTTAAATTAATAAGATTTAATATACAATGATTATTTCCTTAGTTTAATTTAACGACAGTAGCCATTTGTTGGCGGAATTATAAACATCTTCAGATATCGTATGTGGAAGAATATCAGATATCCTCACTGGGTCGATGGAAAAGACGTGTGTTCCTTTACAACTCAGCTAAAGATGTTTTAAGTTTTTTTTTTTTTTTTTAATATTTACTTACATAATTCTGTATACTTCTAAATATTCCAGTCAATGATCTGCATCGTTACAAAGTAAATAAGTGTATATTATATATAAGAAAATGAACAGCGTCATTTTTTTTCTTGTAGGTTATAATAAACAATCGAATTACAGTTTTCAAATTCATGTAGGTAGGTACCTATTAATTTTAGTGAGTAATATATGCGAAAAATATTCTTGTAAAGGAGTCAATGCTCGATACATAAAATTCAGTGGTTATTTTTCAAAACTGGACATGTCCACTATTCACTCCTCAGAGATAAATGAACTTTTCAAATAAAAACACAGAGCGAAAACACGCACGCTACAAAAACTGTCAAATTGTATGACAACATACTTGGTCACGTAACTCAATACAGTCCCGTCATTAGCTGAAAGTGACATGTCTCATTTCGAATGTCAACCTACTTTTTGAAACCTCTTTTCAATATGAAATTGGTGTTATGTGGCTATTTTTTTAAGTCAACAAAGTCTGTATGAGGTTATAGAATGATATTCCGATAATAACTCATTTTCGGCATATATGGGACATCTCCAGTTTTGAAAGTTAACCACTGAATTACTCGTATCTTATTGTATACAATTTAGAGGTAAACAGCTTATTATATTCACTCCAAAATCAATGTGTACTATTAAAGTTTTTATTATTTCCACAATTATTTTTATTGTATACATTTCATCACCTCAATACTATAACTAGATAGGTTACTCTGATTTGGTCATTGTTGGGAAAATGATATTTAACTTTACTACTTAATTAACATAAATCTAGGCATTAACTAATATTTACAATAAAAATGGAAAATTGTGCTTGTCTAATTGGAAACAATTTTAATTCAAGTGTATGAAAAAATCTAGTAGATATATTATTTTATTTATTAATGCATTTATGGTTTTAAAGTTATCTAATATTTTCAAACACAAAATTAATACAGTTCCTATTAACTTATGACATAGTTTTATCACTTTGTAGAGAAGGAAATGTAGAATCATATTCAATAGCTACCTCAAAAACAGTGCAAATTAAGTTATCCAGTTGTAGTATTGAGGTGACGATAATATAAATATTCTCAATTCGAGATTAAGATTATTAATAAAATAAATTAACCATTATTTAATTATGGAGTTAACTGTCAATTATTCATGGTTGAAATGCATTGTTTTATTAAATTAAATAAAACGCAATTTAATAGAAATAAATTCCACTTTAATTAAATATTAAACTGGACCAATTAGTACCATATAATTGCATTTTATTAAAATTAATAATACTTATCTTACTCCCTACTTCAGTTTTAGTTTGTCAATTTATGGATACGGCCGTATGTTTTAGCTTAACCACTGGGGAATGCCAAAAGAAATGGCATATTTCAAAAAAACACTACCTTATTCTTAGGTCAATAATTATTATAAAGCAATCATTATTCGTAAGATGTTTATCACATTTAAATGGTCAAAAACATAGCTTATAATAAGTATCTTTAGATTTATCTTCAAATGTGTTAATCTTGCCCATTTTTTGAATAATAAAATGTCTAATTCTTGTCAAATTTGGGATCACAGAGATTATCAATATAATTTTTTTATCGTAAATATTTCACTAAGTATAATAATGTCGACATAAATTATACTGATGGTTTTGTAAATGCGTTTAAAAATTAATAAATGTAAAAAATCGTAACACCACTGCACATTTATGTACTGAAATGACTATATTATAAAACATTAGAGCGAGAGGTTTAGAAGAATATTATTTTATGTAGGTAATAAAAATACTTTATGTAGTCATCAAATATTTAAAATAAATATAAAGGATAAGAAGGCTTCAAAATTATATAAATAGATTATCTATAACGTTTAAGGAATATCCAGGATCATGCTTTGAAAATACAATAAAAGCTCCATTTTGACCTACGCTGAGCATGTCCGCCCTTTTATTAAGAAATGTAAGTAAAGATAAATAATTTTACAAAATTCTTATCTTTGATGTTGAAATGCATTTTTAATAATTTAATACCAAGAAATGCCTCCATTTTAAGATGTCGTAAAATTATTTATCGAGGGTATAATACTTTTATGCGATATTAAAGTTTCCACGGTGAAAGAGGTAAGCATTGCAAGCAGTATGCCGAGAGTTATTAATGTTATTATTATAATAGTTTTTTTGTAACAGGTAATTTACTAATGCAATAATATGAAAACGACTACTTCTATGTACCTACTTAAACCTTTTATTTTAATTCTTGGACTCACTTAGATTACTCACGGTAGATTATATTATCCTCGTCAATTAATTATAGAATATCTTTCGACTTAACCGTGATAAATGTGTAAAATTATTATAATAAAACCCAATATCCATTTTAAACTATAATTCTTCCAGTAAATAGGAACTCACTTAATGTAGCGAGTCGGGAATAATTTATTCTTACATCAACCATATTATTTATTTATTTAAGAAAACAAAACATTGTCGACATAAAAAATCAAAATTCAAGACGTTCACATCATGAGATTTATATTATAACAAATATTATCCTCACAAGAAAAGAATAAAAAATAAAAAAAACATAAACAATTTTATACATTAAAATGAAATTTCTGCAGTGAAATACACTGCACATCACTAAAAATGTCTATGTTTTTGGGAAGTGCATTGACTTGTCGTATACCGCTCGCTAATGGTGCCTGATAGGATTGATATGTGGAAACGATTTCGACCCAGAATAGGTCATGGCTGCGAACACGAAGGTAATTGATAGGCGCATGTGAATTCAAATTCATTAGGATACCAGGATTGGAAAGTATCCCTCGCGATAACAGGCAAAAATGTCTCAACAGCAGAAGTAGTGACATACGGGATTCAAGAGAGTGAAAAATAAGCATGTCGTGTAGAAAAGCAGTCGGAAAATAGTCGTTTGACGAATTATTGAAAGTGGTGGGAAATAGGGAAATACTTTATCCAGCAGTGAATCAACCAGGCTGATGATGATGATGATGAATAAAATATAATAAAACTTGTGATGTAGGTACTTAAAAATCTTTCGAAGCTATGTTACTATTTATAAGGGCATATTATCTCAATGTGTCATAGGGAGAAGTCTGTTTGCTTTTTACCTACTCAAATATAATATTAAAATACAGTCAGTGGGTATTGAGAATATAGATATCGGTGGGGAATGTACTGAGTAACTTTAGCAATAAGAAAGAAAATAACGAAAAAGTACATAGGCAATATTATTATAATTATTTTATTATTTTAATATTGCTTTTAAAATAGACGGATTAAAACATAATGAGCATGCATCTTCAATTGTATATTGTATAAATAAAGCATCGAACTTTTAATACGATAAAGAGTAATTTAAAGTTAGTACACGAAAAGGGTAGTTATATCAACCTACACACATTAATTGTTCAGACTTTCTTTCCAATGTCCACTTAAAACAGTATTCGTTGTAAGTACCCTGGCGATCAATCTTATTGATCCATGCTAAGTAATGTCCTAAAAATAGAGTAAACTAAATAAAACAAACAATGTATATACATAGGCACCTAAATAAGTATACATTCGGAGTTACAAACAAAGAAAACAATACAAATAAAATTCTTTTCCCAATTATCGTAAAAACTTTCGGAAGCCTCCCACAAAGTTTTCCACTAAAATGTCCCGTCAACAAAAAGAAAATGTGTCGAAGTTGAAATATTAATAAGAGACAATTTTTAAAGAAAACGTAGACTGAGACAGTATTTGATGATATGTATTTATAGCAGTGGCGACGGGTGGATTTAAGTTGTTAAGATCCGACATAAATCGTGCACAAAAAACAATGTTAGTCATATGTATTTGTTTATATTGAACCAAAACTACAATTTACATATAGTGTGGGTTAGTTTTCAATAATCAATTAAGCCCTGCCTAAACCAAACCGTAATCGTTTTGATGTGTTATGGGCGATCCGACAAACTAGTGTATACCTTTTCAGTCATGCTTATTTGTTTTCGTTGAATTAAAAATACATATTGCAGATGGTGTTGGCCAATTTTTTTTAAATTCATTAAGCCTTGCTTTATACCAAACCATAATGATTATGGCATAATCGATAAAAAAATCTTCTATCAATAAAATATCTAAAATTATGTATGATTTAACGGCATAATTTTAGATATTTTATAGATATACGAATATTTTTTTACTATTAGGTATCTATTATGACATGGTTTCCTCTGGATTTCATTGGATTTTAAAAACTAACCAATACAATCTGTTAATGGTGATCTATCTTAATTCAATGAAAACACATACGTATGACTGACAAAGTTTAGTGTGCACTATTTATGTCGGATCTTAACAGCCTACCTCCACCCTTCAACACTGCTTTGTAGATACTACCAAACAATTCATTTTAAAGTTGTATTTATATTTTAATACATTTCCCTAGATTCTCTTCAGTAAAAGCTTTTACTGCTCTGGAAGCGCCCGAAAAATCATTGACTTGAACATCAATGAGACAAAAACGATGTATATGCAAATTCTGATCAATCAAGTACATAATCCCTTGGATCTGCGAATCAATGAATATCTCTTTGATAGTGCCGATAACTTTGTGTACCACGGTTCCCTGGTAAATAACAAGAAAGTCTCGCATCCTCTCCTTAACTCATACTGACTTATGTTCTGAGTGTTGGACAAGACCGATGAATGTGTACTCGATATATTTGAGAGAAAATCAAATGAAAAAACAACACTGCAATGACATTATTTTAAAAAACTGAGGGAATGTGGTGGATTTTGAATTAAAATATGAATTGATCCGGATTTTGTATTTCGGTATCTTAAGACATTATGTTTCTACATACTTAGTTACCATATATATTTCTTTGATAAAGTCTACGGTTTTATCTATCTCAGGTTCACTTGAATTGACATAATGTTGACTGAAGAAAATGTCAGAGGACAAATACTACTCCAGTATATTTAAACATAGTCTGCAGTCCCTTGTAACTAAAATCTTGCTTTATAAGTCATTTGTAAAATCGGTGCTCACACTAAGAAATCTTAACATTATACCTACATACATAATTTTGAAAACACTTCTGAGAGAATAATATATTCTTATAACCAATAGAAAAAATCTTTTTGAAAAAACTAAGAATCGAGCCTGCATCTATCGGGTATCGCGCCCATGCACATAGTCCACTATGCTAAAGGAGTCATACTTAATTACGACAACTTTTAACTTTTGTTCTATTAATATTCACTGAAGCGCTTCCCAAATTGATCTACTATTTGGCGATCGGCTGTTGTATTTTAAATCAAAGTAGGTATTACTTTAATTACTAACCAAGGTCACGGATCACTCCAAGATTTTTTGTATGTAACTTACTTGAACTTGCGTATAATTTTTAATTAATTATTTTTTATGCAACGAATAATTCACAAGATTTAAGAATGTAACATTCTAATTATTGAACATAGGTACTTACATAATTTTGAAAACAGAGGTTTGTAGGCTCGATTCCTGCTTACTTTCTTACTTTTTGCAAAAAGATTTTTTCTATTGGATATATTATTATATTTTCTCAGAAAAGTTTTCAAAATCATGTATGTTCAATAATTATAATGTTACATTCTTAAATCTTGTGAATTATTTGTTGGATAAAAAAATAGTTACTTAACCTTAAATTCTGCGTAATGAAAGAAATGCGTGAATCAAGTTTGACGCTTTAGTAAAAATGTTGAAAAATATTACAACATTAATATTTGTTTAAAAAAACGCAATATATTGTGTTATGTACCAATATAAAATGGTTAACAATTATTGTTAAAATTGCGGTACGTCGCGACGCCGTAATGCTTTTAGCATTAAGCCTTTACATGACATGGCGTCGTTTTTAATGCAAAAAGCCGAACAAGAAAAAAACGGTTTTGCGGAAAAGCTCCCTCGTTTTGTCCCCCGTTCCGGAGCCGGCTAAAAGCAAGCATATTATAATTATTATGATGCAAATTTTATGACCGTAAAATATTGTTTTAATGATTCTTTATGCAGTGCTTCCGGTGGCAGCGTCTTGTTGACAACGGGGCGGAAATGGGTTAAATGGCCGACACCTTGTAACAATGACAAAGGGTTTTTTTGTTGTAAAGTAATTGACTGAAAAATAATGGCCTAATTAAAACTTATGATCATTAATAATACGAGTAAAAATTCTTTTTAAAGATATTCCTAACAAAATGTCAACCGGTAATCAACGGTTAATATTATATCAGTATATCACTCAGCGGCGATTTTATTTGACGCGCCGCGATCGATTCATCAGAAGATTTGAAAGCGGGAATAGTATTATACAATTAATATCAGAATCATTTTTTTAAAGATGCATATATCACCAACTAAGTATTAAATATTACCCAAAATGAGGGGGTCGTAAACGAGCAGCTTTTTACGGCAATATGATACGGCAATAATTGTGTTGCTGTTACTAGTTCCCCAAAATACGAAAATACTAGTCTACGTTGCTGAAACTTTCCATCTATTGCCTTTGCTTTCTGGCAGCATGGTTGGTCGATATATCGAATATCGAACTCAATCGAAAATGCGGCAATAATTGCTAGATAAATCTATTGCATTCTCGCTCTGCTTCATAATATGTGCGTCTCTGTTTGACCTCAACCCTAGCAACAATAAAAACATTGTAGTGACAGCCGATTCGACAATACATTATTATATTTTTTCGGCGTGTCTTTATTAATAATATTATTATAGTGTTATTACTAATCGTCAATTCACACTATGTATAATGAATAAATGGACACACGCAGGGTATTGGAGCTTATTAATGAGGTTTATTTACGTCAGGAGCTATGGAATGTCGAAGCCAAACTATATAATGATCCTAATATGAAAAGGTCAACTATCAAAGCTGCACAAACGTCAAATTTCACTAAACGTAAAATTTTGACATTCTTTTAAAGTTTTTAAATAAATAATTATGAATAACTAATTCCTGGTTTATATTACTTATTGTTTCACGTTTGTTTAAGTAGGACCCGATCCAAATCCATCTTTCATTTTGGATTTGTTTATGTGATTATTTAGGACTAGATATGGTGCAGAAACTTCATTTCCAGCCGTTGTTGTCACGTGTACGCACAAAATACAACAGCCTCACTTGCCCGACACTGATGACGAGTCATACATTGCCCAGCAACTTGGCAATAGTTGCATAATTTTTTTGACAATTGTATCGGCAATCTGCATTTTTTGATGCTCGTTTACGGGCCCCTTCAAAACCCCTACAACTAATACCAAAAGGGTTTATAATATAAACGTGCACTTGTACACAAAACAATCAACCACCTATATTATTGTGTGATACTGACATCTCCAATAATATTCTTTTATTGATAGCATTTGATTCTAGGATTGAAATAATTTACATCGATATTTATTTTTTAGTAGGTATGTTGAGAGTTGGAATCTATTTTTTTTTATTGCGGGTTTCAAAATGTCAGTGTCTCGGGCACTCACGTCATTGGTATTCACATTAGTAAAACGAATGTGTTTTGCTTACTCTCAAGGACAATTATTAATAGTTCAAACAAATTGTTTTTAAATTTTACCTACCCCTAATGATAAAAAATTTTTAAAAAAACACCCACGGTGGTAACGCGGCTTGAGCGTTGGACTATCACGCCGTGGGTCTCAGGTTTGAATCCTGGGTCTGGCAAGTACACATATTGTTTTTCAATTTGTGTGTGAGTCAGGGTACTAACGAGGGAAAATATATATTCTGAGGATAAATAATATATTAATATATATATAACTACCCACGATGGCCGCGTGGCTTAATCGCCGGTCAATAGACAGTGTCGAGAGTCCCGGGTTCGAATCCTAGGTCTGGCAAAGTACACATATTGTTTTTCAATTTGTGTATGAGTCAGAGTATGGACCTAATAGGTTGAGCAAGTGGATGACATCCGTTTCTCGTAATCAATAAAATATGTTAATACAAGCCTCCACTCTGTGGAGGCCCATATGATCCTATTGGGATCTGACATAGTCAAAATATAACTATTACCACTGAAAACTTCAGTATATTTGTATTGTTTTCCATTTTAAAAAAAGCAAAGAGAGCTTATTAGACGGAGATAAACAATAAATACATAAACAAAATGAATGTACTCGTGATGGATGATTGGTAACGTGCCCGCTTACGATGGCATAGGACTCAAGTTTAAATACAGGATCAGAAAAATGTACATAATTATTGTATTTTACTATGCGTTGCCCCCACAGCAGGTGCTCATACAAGGGGTAGGTTGGTTCGAATCCTTTTACCTTTTGCCTTGCGTGTACTGTGTAGTTAAACAGGCCAGGTGTTTATCGCTAGACTCAAAGTGCAGAGTGTCTGGGTATCGATATTGTAATCGGAAAAGTGCTGTATTCTGCGGTGGCTGAATCAACGACAAATTATAGGTAGTAGGCGAGGTAAATGTAGAGGTCAGTGGTACACATAGACTATAGGTATAGATACATCTAGACGCCACCCGTTGCATTGCTAAATGAAGCCGCGTGCCATGCGTTTGGTTTGTGGGCGAGCGAACGCATTCGTCGACAAATGTTAGAGACCGTAGACCATTTCGCTAGTGCTCGCACTAGACGCTCAGAATTAAAATATAATTTTCTATTTTTTACGTTATATAGTATTTTTAAGCGGTCAAAATACAACCATTAGGTAAAGATATCCATAATTTAAATTATTTTAAAGAAACACTATGTCACTGATATTAAAATATAAAATAATATACAAAAAAATTATCACGAACATGTATCAACTTACCTATGAAACGTAATACCATCTTCTTACTTATCAGTACGGTTACAATATTTTAATACAACGCACAGAACCATCTTTTCTACTTAATTAACTAAAAATATTTACCACTGAATTGATGTTTAACACACAAAATAGCAATTTTAGCAACACGGTTATCGACGCTTAGTTATGCAATAAGCTAAGATTTGCCGGCTACACCGTAGCAAACCATCTCCCAGCTCTGTAAACCTTTTATCTTACTCTAGCGCGTGTCGCAGAGATTATAAGGGTATTGAATACTTTCTCACTCGCACTTATGCATCGTTTTTGTTCAGGCCTTGGTGGCACCTGATAGATTTCGTTAATCACCCTCCTCCCAGTTTTCAAAACTAATAAAAATGGACCCACAGTGTAGACCTAATATAATGTGGGCAATTGACTGACATCTATTTCATAAATGTAACAAAACATCTTCGTAAAGCTGTCAAAATTAACATCGGATAGTACTCGGTCAACAAAAATAATAATAAAGTGTGGACAGTTCATACAAATATTCTTGGCAGATTGATTCTGGAATACTCTCGCCATAAGTTTGAAGACCGCCTTATTACGTCACAGTACACGCCCCTATAATGGAGTGCAGAGACGTAGTGGACTGTGGAAAACAATATGAGTCTTTCGATACTGCAATGTCATCGGGTGAATCAACGACATGACATAAAATAAGTGTTAATAAATTTAAAAATAAAAATACAGAGAATAAGTAATAAAATAAGAAATAAAATAAGTAACAAAATAAAAGTAGATGGAAGCACACAGAGTGAACTTTGATAGACCCTATCTTAAAAACTTATAAAACAACGTCCACATAAATTCACCCCCACGTAAGTGGAATATATCAATATCCGAAGCGATTTCATTAAACATGGTTACTGCCCTCCCAATTGGCATTACTAATGGCAGGTTAGTTATGCACCATGGGAGAACAAACAACGGATGCCCTCGATTCCTAAGGTAATTATCAGAAACACACAAGCCAACACCACCAAGAATGGCAGAGTTTACATTTACGCCGCGTATAAGTCTGAAAAAATATGTAGCTAAATAAAGATCCCTTCTAAATTTTAAGCTACAGTATGTAAGCATCCCTAAGAGAAAATCAGTCGGATAGAGCCACGGATAATATCCATACAGCCGAAAGTAAAGGAGTCTTAAAAATTTCTTTTGGATACTCTCCACCATAAGGCCGTACTTCAACTGATGCGGGGCCCAAACGATAGATCCACTCTCAAGTCTGCTTCTAACTAAGAATTTACGAAGTAATAACAAACATTTGGTATAATAGTTTATATATTATTTACGAAGATCTTAATAAACGGTTAAGAAGTAGCAAGTCGGAGTAATATGGGCGTGACGTCATTAATCTCAGTCGCTTTTCACCTCCTGAAATAATTCTCACCCCAACATCTTCCCCCCGACGTTTTACCCCCTATGCGTTCGCCCCCCGCATTCCTCATCCAAATGACCAGGCCACATGACCGCCGGCAATTTGCCGTAAGGGTCGTTTTAGTTTAACATCCCGCGAGGACTTGAGACGTTTATCTGTCGGCGGAATGGAAACATCTTCAGGGGTCGCCCCCTGTCGAATAGTCATCAGTCTTGCGCCAGAGCAGAGCAGGTCAGAGATTAGGAAACAATCGTATTTGATCTTTAACGCTCAGTTCATTTATCATATGGATAAGATTCTAAAAAAATATTAATGTTATTGATAATGCGTAATGAATGAGTTTAGGTGGACCTTGATTTATAAAATCTTAAAATAAGGTATATTTGACTCATTCCATGTATTTCCATGTACCTACCTACTTTATACTTTTTGTATTTACTCTATACAGTATTTTTGTAATACTGTATATGTATACGCCCACGATGGCTGATCGGCTTATGCATCGGCCTATAATGTCGTGAGTCCCAGGTTCGAATCCTGGGTCTGGCAAATATACATATTGTTTTTCAATTTGTGTTTGGAGTCAGTTTGGACCTAATAGGTTAAACAAGTAACTAACATAAGGCTAACATCCATTTCTCGTAAAAACAAAATCTGTTAATACAACCTCTACTCTGTAGAGCCCCATATGATCCTCCAAGGATCGAACATGGTGAAGTAGTAGTTGTAGTTATTGCATCTAGTTCCTTTATTTTTAATAGTGTTTAAATACTATTTCTTCAATAAAATATTTTTTTTATTCAACGAATAATTCACAAGATTTAAGAATGTAAATCTTTTATTGAATATAATATATTATAATTTGAAAACACTTCTGAAAAATATATAACCACTAGAAAAAGAGATCCAGCAGGATTCGAACATGTGTCCCCAAGATTCCCACCGAATTGCATTAGCCAGTAAGCTTTACGTGCCCTATCTAATTGCAACGAAGTTAACTAGTGATTATTATAAATAATATTCTCTGAAGCGTTTTCTAAATTACGTTACTTATTGGCAATCGGCTTTAAGTATTATAATCACCTTAATTACTAACCGGTATCAGGATCACTCAAAATTTTGTTATAAAGTACTTGCTCTTACTAATAATTTAATAAACTGCAGATGACAAAAACAGATATTCCTAATATGTATTTATACTTTCATAAGGTTTCTGGTGATTGATAATATAAATTTAAAAACATTCTGTAAAGTGCAAAATAACACAAAAATCCGTCAGCGTAAAATGTATTCAAGACCAGTATTTTCTAACAGTTTAAAGAGCACAGTTCTATGACTAATGTACCTACTTGATAAATATAAATAATATACGAGGGTGGGTCAATAAGTCCTTAGAAAAGCCGACAGGTGGCGCGACTAGTACTGTAAGCGGTTTGTTTTCATGCAGCGGCACTACCGATTCAGTATGCTGCGAAGTTTCAATCAGATTGGTCGGGTTGTTGTGTGTTTCTCGTACATTTCAAAAAAAAATTTGCTTGTGGAAAATGGAAAAATGGAAAATTGAGTTTAGAGCTGTTATTAAACATTTTAATATAAAAGGGTTAACAGCAAAGGAAATAAAAAATGAGTTGGATTTAGTTCACGGCATATCTGCTCCTTCACTTGCAACTATTTATAACTGGTTAAATGAATTTAAACGTGGTCGTACATCAACAAAGGATGAACCACGCTCAGGACGTCCTGTAGAGGTGACTACACCAGAAATGATCAATAAAATCCACGATATGGTGTTAAGTGACCGAAGATTAAAGTTGAGTGAGATAATTGAGGTTACAGGGATCTCAAAAGGTAGCGTCATTTCTATTTTACATGACAAATTGGGCATGAAATATATTTCTGCAAGATGGGTGCCGCGTTTGCTCACAGTCGACAATAAACGCAATAGGGTGGTGGCCTCTAAAGCCCTGTTGTCGCTCATGCAACGCAATCCGGATGAATTTTTTCGTCGCTTTGTGACTGTAGATGAAACATGGATACACCACTATACTCCCGAGACGAAAGAACAGTCAAAGCAGTGGATTGCGAAAGGCGAACCATGTCCAAAGAAGGCGAAAACCGTAAAATCAGCTGGTAAGGTTATGGCTACTGTATTTTGGGATGCACGTGAAATTATTTTCGTTGACTATTTGGAAAAAGGAAAAACAATAACAGGGGATTATTATGCATCTTTATTGGACCAGCTAAAAAACGAAATTGAAGAGAAATGGCCTCATTTAAACAGGAAAAAAATCCTCTTTCATCAGGACAATGCCCGTGTTCACACATGTTTACGATCAATGGCTAAAATTGAAGAATTGAAGTTCGAATTGGTCGACCACCCACCGTATTCGCCAGATTTAGCCCCCAGTGACTTTTTCCTTTTCCCAAACTTAAAAAAATGGCTAAGTGGACAACGTTTTTTTTCAAATGAAGAAGTCATCGATCGGACAAATGCTTATTTTGAGGACCTTCCGAAAACTTATTTTTCTGACGGTTTAAAAAAAATTGAGAAACGTCTAACCAAGTGTATTGAGCTCCAAGGAGATTATGTTGAGAAATAAAAAAAAATACAAAAATAAAAACTGTTTTAATGCTTTTTTCTAAGGAATTATTGACCCACCCTCGTACATTAATTAATTTACATTAGTACCTACACAAATGAATAATTGTTGACCGTTGATTGAGTGACTCCACAATCTAATGGAGCTTTTTTGCAAACACATAAGTATGTTACTTGCCTATAATTATTTACTTATATATAGTGGCTTCGGGAGGAGATTAACTAAATTAAAATAAATTAACAGTTCGGCTGAGATAAGGCTATTTTGCTTGCGTCATTAAAAATGTTTAATCTAACTCTAATGCATATTAAATTCACTAACCAATAGCAAGTCCCACACAACACCATATTTGCTCATGTAGAGAGTAGTACTAGAAAGCTAATTATATTATTACATTGCTAATTAATTCGTTCGTTTTTATCACAAATTGCTTTTATCTGACACACTTTTAGGTGTAGATATTCCAAGGTTTATTGATATATATTATTTTTAAGTAAGCAAGTGAGAATAGTTAATCAGAAGTTGCAAATCCCTGTTTAGACGTGACGGTAACTTTGCACGATTGTTGACTTGCTACCGTTCTTGGATGTTACAGTTTGTCTTGTTTGGCTGTTAAAATAAATTAAGCAAGTTTCGCTTCTGTCCTGGGAATGACAATTAGTCCACTGGCCTTTGTGTGCCGCTGGAAGGGCAAGTGAAACGAATTATCTTCTCCAAGTCTTTGATTGCCGCTGTAAACATTTTATCTACTAACTCGCTCAGCCATAGTAATGTGTGAAGTTTTAAGATGTTTTATTTATTTATTTAAAATATAGCATTTATATTAAAAATATTAATTTTTAGTACCTATTCTTTTGTTCGGCGGAGGATAGGTATTGCGTATTGCAGATAAAAGACAGTAGTTATAGTTGTTCGTGATGATGGAGGAGGCGAAAGTTCATTTACTGTTTCAAATAACTACAAGGGTACAATCGATGTAATATAATAATTCGGTGCGACGTGTCTTTAACGGAAACTTGTAATCGAGTGAGATGTCCAATCGATTCTGACCCGCTATTTATTGACCGTCGCCCTCTGAAATAATTATGAAATAAGTAACATTAATTCGTAATGTTACTAATTATTAATCGCGGGCCTTCTTACTGCCAGAATTATATGAGTGTCCACAAGTAAACTACGTATTTTGTCTTGCTTTATTTGTTGAATCATGTTTATGGAAGTGGAACAAATAGAAAAAATAGTCGATGAGGTAGAAAAGGAGCTGTTTCTTTACAATAAATAGAAAAATAATATTTAGACATTGTAACAGGTTTAGCCTGACGTAGATTTTTTAGTGTATTGATAAGTAATATAAGGCCCAATCAATTTTAACAAATTTTCAAAGCTAGTTACCTACACATATTCAAAAATATCCGAATAACTTTCGTGGATGATCTCATAAGTTACTATAAAGTATATAAGTCTTTCACTAAGTATACCTATTAATATAGGATGCACTCAACGTAAAACCAGGATATTCAGGGCAGCAGCATCGGTGACGTCCATTTTTATACTAACCAATAAATTTGTCTTATTTACTCTTAAATGTGTTTCGGTGATTGAAGTTATCACGAAGAGATGATTTACGTGGCTGGGACACGTAATCCGGATGCCGCCAAAGAGTGCGACACTTCGTATCCTTGTGGCACAGCCTCAAGGGTTCCGTCGCCGTGGCCGGCAATCCCTCACCCTGCAGCGGTGCTACAAGAGCGACCTACGTGCTGCAGGTCTGACATGGCGGGCGCAAGAGTTGGCGATGGACCGAGGGAAGTGGCGCCAACTTGTGCTTGACCCCAATATTGGGACGTGACAGGGTGGAAGAAGAAGAAGAAGACTCTTAAATGTTTTGTCTTATTTTTTTACGACAAAGACTGACTACAGACTATCTTAAATATGGTCTGCGCTAGGCCTAAGTAATATTATCTCTAAATACATATTATTATGCACCTACATTTTAGATTGCATTTAATGTAGAATAGGCTTTTAAATGTAATTACTATTATTAATTTTTAAAAACATAAGCAGCGATGTGGCAAATTACGGATGCTGGCATTTCTTCTAGTGAATAATAATTATTCAAATCATCCATATAAGTGTTGGTTAATAATAAATAAATTCATCTTAGATACATTCGAATGGCATTCCAAACAGGCGTTTGGTATAAAGCTGTGCCTTCATGACTCTTCCACAAGAAGAAGACTATTAAATTAAGGTAGATTAACACGTCAAAGTAGTTTGTGAGGCCGGTAGGGTATGATATATATTTCCAAGTCAAGTGAGATCGCAAATGCGAAGTTCTTGTCAGTTATCTGCTTCGCCCCTTCTTAAATGCCTCCAGACGATACGTTTGTCAAGGGCCTCTCTTATCTTACTAAGGTAACATATTATTATTATATTATATTTTGCGTAGTAAATTTTAAGTAAAGCAGTATAATAAAATCTCTTTGAAAAAGAAATCATACACTAAAGTTCGTTAGGTATCAGGCAGTGGCGAAGGGTGACTTTTTGAAATAAGGTAGGCTGTGGATATCTGATAAAAAGAACTGTCATGTATACTTACGAGAAATGAGAAGATAATACGATATTACTACTAATTAATAGGTGCACACTAATTTAATGAAACTTCAACAACTTACTGACGACATAAAATTAAGCGATCACTTTAAATTAAGTACGTATTTTTTCAAAACATTTATACACTTCAAAAATCATTAGATAAAAGTTCTTTTTATTATTAAAAACAGTCTATATTTATTAATATTCGATTAAACAGCATAGAAATATATCTTTTTTAACTATCTAATTATTGATTATTTAGTTTTAGGCTCTGCGATCGGAGCACACCTTAGTTCATACAATTTGATAGACTGGGCGAGCCTACGTGACGTAAAGTCCATATGAAAGGAATTGAGAAGTATTTGAAACATAATCCGGCCTTTATTTACGTCAAGACAGATGGCGCGCTGTGGTATATTTTTTAAAACCTTTGCAGATTGTTTTGTTATTTTCTGTGTAACACATTCCTACATATATAGCATCTCTCGTTGGCGAAATAAATTATTTTATAGAATATAATATAATCAATTCATTATATAAATAAGTCAATATGCAATTAAAAAATATTTTTCTTAAAAAAGTAGGCTTCAAATAATCGCCTAGTATGGAGTCTTCGCCACTGGTATCAGGGCAGCATGATATGTGAGAAAATGTTGTATACTGAGCCAAACGAATATGAAAGAGACAGAAAAAAGATAAACGATCAAAGTAAAAGAAGATGAACACCCACATGTTCAAAGTTTAGAAAAATCGCTTCGTATATTGATATATTCCACTTACGTGAGGTGAATTTAGTTAGACGTTGTTTTATAAGTTTTGAAGATAAAATACACACGGTGTGCTTATATGTACTTGTTTACTAAAAATACCCTGTATTGTATTTGACTTTTGTTAATATATGTACATAATTTTGAAAATACTTCTGAAAAAATATATAATCAACAGAAAATGAAAAATATACGACACCCAGCAGGAATCGAATCTGAGTCTCTCGGGCTTCGCCCCCACGCCACAATGCTATTGGTATCATTATATAATTGCGACAAATTTTAACTAATGGCTCTATTAATACTCTTTGAAGCGCTTTCCAAATTGAGTTACTATTGGCGATCGTTAATTGCGATTGTTAATGTTTTTTATGTCATGTTGTGACATAAAAACTCAGGTTGAATTTGTGATTTGTTAATAAAATAAATAATGGTTCTATGAAAGCATGAGCAATAATAAAACATTACTAAATCAACATCAAGTGTTTAAATAAACCTTATCTAGGTACGTACTTTCAAAAAAATAGTATCAATGGGATTATGATATATTTACTTACTTATTTGTATTTTTTTGTAATCAATTAGGCAAAGAATACTGAATATTTTTTTTACAAAATTCTTGTTGAAAAGAAATCATATTAATTAAAATTAAGCAGGAAAAAAACGATATTCAGCGATATTAAATTATGCGGATAACAGCTTTATAATATTTAAAAATTATAATTTTAACGTGTTTTTAATTCATTCTTCCCTTTTCGATTCTATTAATTCAATTATTGACCCAGGCGTTACACTAATTTATTTCTGTTAATCCCCATATCTATAATATATGAGTGGATTTAAATGCGGTTTTGCAACCCATCGATACATCAATAATGTTGGCCACAAGCTTTGGCCAGGCCCTACACTGCATCCACCCTATCCCTTTTCCACCCCATGTCTGACAAAATGGTCACGGTACCGCAAGTTACTTGTTAGACCCTTGAACCTAGTGATGAGCTGAATGGATGATTTTATGGGCTCGACAGAACCCACCGTAGATATTATATACCTAATAGCTTAAATACAACTAATATCTATGGAGTTTTATCGAACAATATTTTTTCTCTAGGTGTCATCTCGGTTTTTAGTGATAACTGAATATTATATAGGCTTTATTATATGTCTCCGATCAAATTCAATAAATAGTGTGTTATAAAGTAACTTCCGTTTACTCCTTTACCCGTTCTCCAAAGTACTGAAACATGCGTTGCCAACAATCGTCTACCATCTTTAGCAAACCTGCCCTGTTTATATTACTTCAGTCGTTTTTTTGACTATGTCATTCCGTCTAAAAGATGGACGCGGTCTCCTTCCTCTGATCTTTGATGTCAATAGTGATCAGTTCAAAATATCCCTGATATAAAAATAGTGACTATATATTCTGATCTCTAGGTCTATCTTGTGTGTACTCAGCGACGTCCCGTTGGGGTAGGCAGAACATTCGTTTCTGAGGGGCGGCAAATGAAGAAACGAATACAAATTTTACTACCTTTGAAAACAGTGACAGATTTTTATGGAGTAGATAATGCGGTAGCTTTGTTAAAAAGTACCTGCCTACCGATATATTCGTTTAAAAATAACTGACGCGTTAATTTCGGCAACATAACTTTAGGTACTATTTACCCACGATGGCCGAGCGGCTTAAGCGTCGCCCTATAACATCACGGGTCCTAGGTTCGAATCCTGGGTCTGGCATATATACATATTATTTTTCAATTTGTGTTTGAGTCAGAGTATGAACCTAATTATTGTGTAAGTAGCTAACATACATTTTTCGTAAAAACAAATCTGTTAGACAGTTATCTCCTGTCTGTGGAGGCCCAAATGATAATTTTGGTACAGTTCGGTTATGAGGAATACAGCGGAAAACACATTTTCACAAACACATTAGGTTAGGTTGGGTTAGGTTAGGTTAGGTTTGGTTAGGTTAACCTAACAAATAATCCAATATATCGGCTATTTTCAAAATGTGTTTGCCGCTGTATTCCTCATAACCGAACTGTACCATAATTTTTAATAACTAACGAATATCATTTGTAAATTGTAGTCTTAGTTCAATAAAAACCAATACATATAACTAACAAAGTGAAGTGTGCACTATCTATGGTGGATCTTAACAGCCTTCCTCCACCCAACACTACTGCTGGTATACATTAACAAGTTACTAAATTAACTTAAGTTAATATACAAGTATCAATTTAAATCTGCGACCCATTTGTTAAATGTGCACAAACCCTTCGACTACTGCCTCCCTCAACCCTGGTCCGTTCGGTCATTTAGCTAGTTGGAAATTCACCTGAACCACCCCCCGTCACCCACCTCCCACCCGCTCATTGGATTGATTACCAAGTTAATCCCCATTCCCGCCAAAACGATCGCTTAACTAATGTCGCAGGAACTTTGAATCGCTTACACCTGCCCGCTGGAATGTTACATGCCGAAATGTTATCTCATTCGTTTTCGGTAACCAGGGTTATTCCAAATGGGTATTTATGGCTTGAATGTACCCATTT
The DNA here is from genome assembly GCF_057557595.1 of Rhyacophila brunnea. Classification (NCBI taxonomy): domain Eukaryota; kingdom Metazoa; phylum Arthropoda; class Insecta; order Trichoptera; family Rhyacophilidae; genus Rhyacophila; species Rhyacophila brunnea. The sequence goes on from NW_028233361.1 coordinate 3,650,609, forward strand.
GAATGATTTGACTATGCTCTCATATACATTGATTGATAATTGACTACCAGGGAATTATTAAGAGTTATTGTTATTATTATTATAAATATTGACGTAAAATTATGCCCCGTTTACACTTGCATGGTTTTACTGTTGGCAGTAAGTATTATCGCTGTTATGTATATGCATATATCTGTACATTAGAGGATAAACCACGGAAGTCCAGTTTTTACCGTTTCTGAGTTAAATATGCAGAAAATTTTCTTTTATTTCATTACACAAATGAATGAAACATTGAATTCCATAAATAGTAAATTAACCGATATAGCTAATTAAAAAATCAGTGAAATCCAATTCACTTTAGTGCATAAACAACGGGTGTCCTTTTTACGATGTTTATGCTCTAAGAAAAATGTTAATAAACCATTATAATAATTCCATAAACACGGAAGTCCAACAAACGTTAACGTACGTACTATAATTTTCGTTTTTCTTTGTAAAAATCTACATGCGCAGTCAGATTTCGACAAAATTTGGACAGTAGACGGGGGCTGACGAGCCGGAGTGCGTAGTCGGGGTCTCAAATTTCAGATTTAACCTGTTGCACCCCGGGGACAGTTTTACGGTTTTTGCGGAAAAAAAGTCGCCGCGCACAAGGTCTTGAAACGCAGAAGTTAATGCTGCAACCCCCATTTTTATTGAAAATGTCGCTAGAATGTGTACATTTAAAAAATATTGGCGTTTATTTCAGCTTGATCGGAGGTCAAATGGCAAAGTTAGATTAGAAAAATTAATAACCGCCAGTTGGCGCGGGCGACGTGTTACGCATAGATTGGAATGCTTCACTCACGGACAATAATTGTATGTAGTGGCATCAGAGCCGGAGTGCGTGGTCGGAGTCCCGAATTTCAGTTTTAACCCGTTGCACCCCGGGGACGCATCAGAGCCTGAGTGCGTGGTCGGGGTCTCGAATTTCAGTTTTAACCCGTTGCATCCCGGGGACAGTTTTATAATAATAAATAGAATTTGTACTACTTTTTTAGATATTGAAATGCAATAAATGTACAAAAAAATAAAAATCTAAAAAATTATATTTTTTTACTTTTTTAAATTCAATCCCTTGCACTCTACGTAATTCCCTGGCAGCGCCGGATGATACAGCTAGTTATACATAAATAAGTATTACAAAAATGTTTGATTTATTCTTCAAAAAATATAACCACATGAATGAACCCAAAAACGTGACTCTATCGCCATATACCTATTCAAAATGGATTTTCAATTAAATAAAATAAAAATTTAATTCGGGTTTGATTTGCCAAGCAATGATACCTGTGACGCCTGCGATAGCCCTAAGATGAGTCTTAAAGATGTCAATATTTCTTTTGAAGAAAAAGAAATTCAAAGACACCTTTTGGAAGACCACATACAGGAAGCAGCTGCAATTAAATAAGATTGATAAAAATCTTGCAACAGAAAAAATTACCAGTATGAAAGTAATAATGGTTGACTTGGAGAAATGTTTACCTACTCCATATAGTTTCCATCTGAGAAAATTGTACAATTTACGATGATGCAAGTGGTGAGTGAGACACAGCACTGATGCGGATGAAATAAAAAGTGGAAGGGGTGACAATAAGATCGGCTGCTGCTTGATGAAATGGGCATCTAGCAATGTTTTAGCAAATATTGAAGAGCTGACGATTTGGTATGATAATTAATTGCCCCGGCCAAAATAGGAATATCATGATTGTTTTTTCATATACCTGGTTTCTGAAAACCATTCCTACGCTGAAAATCATAAATCACAAATTTCTATTACGAGGCCATACACACACGGAGATAGACACTGACCACTCTATAACAGAACGTCAAAAAAGATGCTGAACGGTATGCAGACTGTTACTCCATGGGATTGGGTTCAGTTTGTAGGGACATGTAAAAGAAACAAGCCTTTTACAGTTATTAACATGGAGTTAAATGGTATAAACAATTATTGCTCTTTGTGTGCATCATCTTCAACTCCTTTTGTGGTTCGAAAAAAGAATATTGATGGCACACCTTTTTTTTCTTTTTTATTTATATCTGAAGATGGCGCTGATTATCTACGTTATAAGGCGAAGTTCTCCGATGAAGATTTCCAAACTGTGGACCTCCGACCTTCTCGCTCGCCTTAAAACGCCGCAAACTTTTAAAAGCTGACAAATTTTCCCCCGTAGATACCAAGTCGCAGTGGCCGACCGGTCCAACTGAGGGTCGAACTGACTTGAGAAGCTCTTCCCTTTCAACCGACATGATATAGGGACACTCCCAGAGGATGTGATCGGCATCCTGCAATTCGGAGTCGCAAAGTCGGAGATTCTATTAGGCCAAGAGCTTCGAGGCAAAACCACCGTGTCCGGTTAAGATCTGCAAACTATGAAACAATGGATATCTCCAGAATTTCAAGAATTTTATTATAGAATTCCACATAATTCCTCATCAGCTGATATCCCGGAGAATGACCAGGAATAATTCTCATTGCGTTGATTTTTTTCTAGAGCAATAATAAATTTCAAATAATTTTGTACTTATGTAAATTAAAAAATATATAATTCCTTTTCATATTTAGACTTACTGAAATATTTTGTGTAAGTACTTATAATAAAATAATTATTAATAATATGATGCACAGGAAATAAAAAAAATCATACCTATATGGACTTCCGTGTATTATCCATAGGTGAAGTATTGCTTAGTGGTACTTCTACATTATGTGTTAGAACATAAAATACGGAAGTCCATTAATTTATTAATTCTAAATAATTTGGTATTTCTATCTATACTATGGTCAAAAATAAATTTAATTATGAATAATACCGTTTATAGACCCTAATTACTATAGTTCTTTTAAACGTGATAGAGTTTCAAACATTTAACCTACACTAAAATCACTCTCCTGAACAAAAGTCCAAACGTGACTTCCGTGGTTCATCCTCTAACGTATTAATATATGTATGGGTCATCATCATCATCATCAGCCTGAATCTATCCACTGCTGGATGAAGGCCTCTTCAAGCTGCTTCCACTTCTCTCGGTCCTGTGCATTGCGTTGCCACGTACTTCCGAAGAACTTTATTATTTCATCGATCCAGCGGCCTCTAGGTCTACTTTGCGGACGTTTTGTACTTCTTGGATACCACTGGATGACTAGATTTGTCCAACAATTGTCTCTTCTTCGAGCTATATGTCCAGCCCATCTCCATTTAATGCTTTTAATAAACTCTATTACATCGCAAACCCTTGTCTTGTTCCTTATCCACTCATTCCTCTTTTTGTCCTTTCGCGTTATGCCCAGCATGCACCTCTCCATACCACGTTGTGCTACTCTGTCTCTGGATCTCTCCTTTACTTAGGGTCCATGTTTCACACGCATATGTAATCACGGGAAGCACACACTGGTTGAACACTTTGCGCTTTAGGCACAGTGGAAGGTCACGTTTGAAGACATTATTCAGGCGGCCAAAAGCACGCAATGTATGGGTAAACATGTATTATTCTGCAAATGTAAGCTTACATGCATGAATCAAAAAAGGTTGGAGGCTTCTGAATTTTCATGCGACAGTAGGGATTTTTTCGAACTGCGCATTTACAGTAGAATGATACACATTTTGAGGTTATCCGATTTTCACTACCTGTTAATTATTACCATAAAATGACAACATCGCGTCTCGCTCACTCTTGAAGAATGATATTGGAAAGACAGTCAACACTTTTATGGGTACTTAGACAGTTATTGTCACGATAGTTTAAAATACGCACTATTACTGCCAGTAAATCCATACAGATGTACAGGCACTATTACGTCAAGTAACATATGTCTAGTGATCACTATAAGTGCATTATTATTATCAGCCATCTCACGGCATTGAACAATACTAATTGTTATACGAAGATTTATAATCAATTATAAAATGAAATTTTACCAAAATATCACCCTATCGTTTTTGTACTCACCTTACAAGTCACAGTATTGACGATAATAATTAAATTTTGGTACTCATATTTGCTAAAATTAAGTGACCGAAATACGTATCATACCTACACCATTTACATACTTTGAGACTATCAACTTTTAAATGCATTTTTTTTACATTTATTACAAGATTTATAAACTGCGGATAATTATTTAAAGCAATACTGGTATATTTTTACCAGAGCGTCGGAGCGGACCCTTTTTTGAGTCGCTCCGCTCCAGTTCCGCTCCGGGACCTAATACTTGCTCCGGCTCCTCTCCAGGGTCGGCTCCGCTCCGGTAAAAAGTTTTAATAAATATTATGTATATGTAGACAAATGTTAAAAAAATTAAAAAAATAAGTAAGTACTTAGTTTTAAAATAATCGTCATTTTCATTATTAATTCTATTGAACAAAATTACCGACAGCAAGTCGTCTCTCATTATTTGCCCGGCAATTTTTCTAAAATAATTCCAGTGTTGCAAAGTGTCAAAATATGATAATTTCAATGGATTTGAGGATGAAAATTTAATAATAATAAAAAAACATCCGGAGCAATGGAGCACTACAAATTTTCGTTGCTCCGGCTCCGCTCCTGCTTCGGGTAAAATCCCATTGCTCCAGTGCTCCGTGCTCCTGCTCCGAGCTCCGCTCCAACGCTCTGATTTTTAATACTTATTACTTACTAGTTATTAAATCTTTTGACACGCATACTTGTCATATTAACATGTTCTGTACCATAGTATTTGATACAATTTCTCATTAATTTCCAAGTAGAATAATGATTTATTACACCCACGATGGTCGCGCGGTTTAAGCATCGGCCTATAGCGTCGTGAGTCCTAGGTTCGGGTCTCGGGTCTGGCAAGTAGATATATTGTTTTTCAATTTGTGGAGAGTCAGAGTATGGACCTAATAGGTTGAGCAAGCGGCTGACATCCATTTCTCGTAAAAAACAAAATCTGTTATACAAGCCTCTACTCTGCGGAGGCCAATGATATGATCTTATTATTATTATCTTTTATATTACAATGTGAATATATTTTTCATTTAATAAACTTCATTTGTCAACGTTTAGTGTTTGCATTAATTAATAATTTATCTAGACCAAACGTTTCCATATATTTGTTGACTTGAACTCGATGTAGATCTTTGTCAGCTCACATAGAGATTTCATAACATTTTTTTAAGAGGAATGGATGTTAACTATTTACTCAAGCTATGAAGTCGAACTGGACACTGAAAAACAAAACATTTAATCCATGTAAATTACTAAGAATCAGAATCAATTTCATTCGCTTACCAAGATATTGTAGACAAAATACAAAAAATATAGCTATTCATTTTACAAAATCGATTTGAAGATAATCACGATTACGTGGTTAGTATAACACATAATTTATTTTGAAATCATTAGCGAGGATCTCATACCTGGTAAAAAAAATACATATGATTTTTCAATTTATGATTGATCTAGGACAATAACTGAATAGGTCAAACGAACGGCTATTAATCATTCCCCGTGATAAGTCCAACTTTAATCTAACTCTAAAGTTGTCCACTCCAAATACCACATAGGAAATAAAGTAGAAATATTGATTACAATCTTTCTTTCTTTTCTTCTTCTTTCGACTGTCCGATCCTATTATAATCATATGGGCCTCCACAGGGTAGAGGTTTGTATTAATAGATTTTTTTTTACGAGAAATGGATGTTAGCCTTATGTTAGCCACTTGCTCAACCTATTAGGTCCAAACTCTGACTCCAAACACAAATTGAAAAACAATATGTATATTTACCAGACCCAGGATTCGAACCTGAGACTCACGAAATTATAGGCCGATGCTTTAACCGATCAGCCATCGTGGGCGTATACAGATACAGTATTACAAAAATACTGTAAAGAGTAAATACAAAAAGTATAAAGTAGGTAGGTACCTAAAACTGGAAATACATGAAATGAGCCAAATATACCTTATTTTAAGATTTTATAAATCAAAATCCACCTAAACTCATACATTAAGCATTACCAATATCATTAATATTTTTTTGCTCAATCTATTAGGTCCATACTCTGACTCATACACAAATTGAAAAACAATATGTGTACTTGCCAGACCCAGGATTCGAACCTGGGATCCTCGACACTATAGACCGGCGCTTAAGCCACACGGCCATCGTGTGTGTTTAATTGTAATATTTACTGCTACAAAAACTCTAATTTATAGTTACTTGAGTTAAAAATATGGCTTTATAAAAAAACACGACAATATTTCAAAAGTGTATATTAACATATTTTACACTATGATAATATTAACTCTAGTCACCATAGGGCAATTATTGTAGGATATGACGTAATGGTAATTAAAGTCATTTTCAGACTGACTTAACAATATAATAATAGGATACATCGTTCATTGGTATTGGTAATAATTAACACATCGTAATAATTCAGTGGCTACAGACTAAAATTTAAAAGATACTTTCAAAAATTGAATAGCGGATCTGATACAAAACCCAGTTACAGAGTATGTAGATTTTTACAAACCCGCCCACTAGGGACTCGGTCGTACATGTCCAAATCCTAAAAGCTACCCATCCCATCGTCTTAATTAAATAAACACACTCAAATTTCAAATACATAACAATCGTATTCAAAAAATATATTCCCATGTAAGTAATATGATTAATTAAGTATGATAGTACATTTTCAACGCCATGCGTATAATAGTTATTATAAACTGAATTGGTGGCTGAGATCGGCGGTCGCTTGACTGACAAAACAGGTACGTACCAATCAACTGAGTAGAGTGTACATATTATTATACGTTTTATAACCTTTCACTTTTTTGCACTCTTTACTATACTGATACGCCTCTTTGCCTGATTACCTTCCATAAAATAAGATCAAATGATATTTACTTGTATTAATATAATATGTAGTAATAAATAAATAAATAGATAATAAATGTAAAAAAAATATTTTTAGAGTATATTACATCATTTTCATCCCATAGCCGGAGTGAAAAATTATGAAGCATATTATACTCTACTTGAGACAGCAAATAAGCCTAGCAATCCAAAGAGGTAATGGAAGCGCTGTTTAAGGTAGGTAGTCTTGATGTATTCAATGAACTGGAGGAAACATTTTGGGGAAACCTGGTATATCAGTAGTTTTATAATTATCATTTTATTGGTTTATATATATGTAACTGGTTGCGCCGATTATGATCCCAATCCCGTCCTTAAACCCGAAAAAATATGTCACACCTACCATCCTTATATATTATTGTCATCCAGGCACTTAACAATCACGGGTCATCAGTAGACCGTGATTTAATAACGGGCAGTTTTTCGTAGACAGCGACAGGGTCAACTTGCTACAGTGTGGCCGTCGTCGATGCAAGAACTCTATACGAGGCTTCGTACGAGCCCAGTCAATCAGAACATCTATTCAAGACGTGTTACCGGCACAAGGTGTCTGATCATTCATAAAAACGTCATCATCATTCATATTAACCCAAGTGTAACACTGAGATACTCCAAAACTATTTACCTACTAGTACGTCAGTGCATGACCCGGAACCAGCTCCAGTGCACGCCAACCCTCTAGACGTCAAACGTCAGTGCCTGGCATTCTGTTTAAATCTCCCCTCCCCCCCAGATCTGGAATCTACAAGCATCCTTCAAAATTACAGTCCACAAAAGCTCAAAAGCCTAATTTTACACATTTTGTCATTTATTTTGTTTTGTTCTTTAAATATTATTATTGTTTCTCTATAAAATTTATTAATTATTCTCTATTCAATATACCTACTTAATATAATATGTCATATCATCATCAGGGTCGCGACAACCCGGTGTGGGTCCTGGCTTCTTCCAACAGCTCCCTCCACCTGTCCCTATCCGGTATGGCCGTTTTCCAATTTGGTATCTCCAGAATACGGCAGTCACTGGCAGCTCCATCCAACCAGAGAATCTTTGGTCTCCCTCTTCTTCTACGTCCTATTGGATTGCTGGAGATCACTCTCTTTGCCGGTTCATTGTTCATACGGTGCACATGACCTAGCCATCGCAGTCTCCCAATCCTAATTGATTGAACTGCGCTGCAATCTTCGTACAGCCCGTAGAGCTCAGCATTATTTCTCCTCCAATTGGTGCCATCCCTGATCGGTCCATATTATACGGCGGAGAATTTTTCTTTCAAAGATGTTCAGGGCTCGTTCATTTCGCAGAGTTAATGTCCAGGTTTCCGATGCGTAGGTGAGCACTGGCTTTACAAGTGTCTTGTTAAGAGTGCTTTTAGTTCGGCGAGTTAGTATGTAACTTGTGGACTTAAAATGTCTTAACAGGCCAAAGTAGCATTTATTCGCAGACATGATTATCTTGTTAATATAATATGTACCTAACTATTTGTTTGAAATAAAACTACTTAATTCGTTTATTGAAAATTGAAAACTTTCTGATTTCTTAATCCCCATATAAAATAAAAATTTTAAATACTTGTTTTGGTATTCTTTGTATTCAATCTCAACGAAACATTTTTAATCATGTCCTGAAATAATCGTTGTTCTTATATAATTTAATAAATCCTTCAGTGTATACCACACATACTTAAATTACCGTCAATGCGATCCCAATATTGAATATGCGGCATACTTGTAAAGTCAACAGTGTTGGACGGCACGGGTCGGTGGCAGGCCGCACTAATTGCGACCGCCGGTGCGGGAACTACCCCGCCCACCGCACGCGTCCCGATGCTTCCGCGTCACTGCCCACCCGATCTGGCCAACATTACACGGGACAGAGATGCGCTGGTCTAAGTTTACGGCCCATTGGGAATTTGTGCTTAGACGGAAGCTTTTGAAAGCTCATGCACAGCTTTTCTGAGAGTAGTGTTAAGTACCAACACTTTGATTTAGTGGAATTAAATAAGCAGCCCTACAAAATGATGTATTCTGTACAACATAAATATTTTTCTATGCACAATTTATAGGTATTATTATGTTAATATAATACTTATATTATATACTATCGCCTGAATTATTAACATTTATTAGCTACTACGATTTCTTGGTTTATCATTGATACATAAATATAGCTTTTTCATGCTCATTTAAAACGATAAAATTAAATAAAATTTATTGTGATCCTTCATTTAATAGGTAGGTGATAAAGATTTACCTACTTTATTGTATTAATTTGTGATAGGTATAAGTTAGAATAATTAATTGTATTAAAATTAATTGTACTATTTACCTTATATTAAGTGTACCTATTTACCTATTGGTGAGTGCAAATAGTGCATGAATATGCATGCCTAAAGATGAAACCCGGGTTTCAAAAAACGACTCAAATAGAATAGAACAAAACTTAAATCCATTCGACAGTATTAATATTAAACTTAGATATTTTTATATTAATATGGTGTATGTTTCACTTCATCGCATATACCTAGCGTGTTGACCAAGCGGCTGACAAATAACCCTTGTAAACATGTAAATATACCATAAAATGTGTTATTTATATATCTTTATATTTTTATTTGATTCGACTTGATTGATTTCCACTAGTATTGGTAATAGGTTCACCCAATGTAGGTTTTGGCACAAATGATTTATTTTTATTATTTATATACGTGAGTGTAAATTGAAGTAGTGAACATGACCTCCTCGACTAGATTCGTGGTGTGGATATTTTTTATTACAACATGAGAATATAATACTTAATGCAAATTTGGATTTAGTCCATACACCTGTGGGTCTATTCTATGCTTATCGACCGCTAAAGTGATAAAGTGAAAAATATTATCAAACTTAGGGTAGGTTTGTATCAAAATATTAGCACTTATTGTAACAATTACACGAAGCCGGTTTTTATTGTTGCAATAAGTGCTATATTTCAACAGCACCTATCTTGCTGCTGTTAAAATATCGCACTTATTGCAACAATAAAAACCGGCTTCGTGTAATTGTTACAATAAGTGCTAATATTTTGATACAAACCTACCCTAAGTTTGATACTATTTATCAATTTAGTGTTCGATAAGTATAGAATAGACCCACTGATGTATTGAGCTACTAACTCACAAAAAATCCTAAGGAAACTGTGTTGACATGTTATTATCTACACTCTATTGTGAAAATACAAATTAATTTGACATTTAATACAATCTTGCACCGATATTTTGCGTTCACTCACCGGTAACTTCTCAATCAATATATTAGCATTCAATACGTTATAGAATATAGAATATAAAGCAGTACTTCTCAATTGAATATATTATCCACATAACCCATTTATATTTTGTACAATATAACGGAACACCGTAAATATTTTTAGCATAGAAAATAAAATGTTAAAAATGTAGTAAGATACAAATCGTATAGGTTTTTAAATTGAATATAAAATTGCATTTTTCTGATAAATTAGTTCTTTCTCGATATTATCAGCAAGATAGATATCAAAATTCATGATGAATTTAAATGACAATAAAAAAAATTGCTTGTAACATTGAACTGTTATACAGCGCGGGTGATTGTAATGCATAGATTGAACAAAATATCGAACAAGTTTACACACGTTTGTATACGGCACGTGTAACCATATTGCGACCACTGAATTTACTATCTCTCATGACTAAGGGCCGTATGTATGAGATTCCCAAATTCTTTATAAGCTATTTAACCGATTTTCCATCGAATAGCTTATAACACTCTTTGTGACGTAAGCGATCTGACGTCACGCGCCTTTAAAAATGGCTGCCTCAGCTGTCACTTTCAAATATCATTTTAATTTTGCATTCATTGCAACAAACATTTGGTTGAGGCCCTTATTCGTTTTGTAGATTCTGTAAAACATTTGCGAACTTTAAAAATAGTTCCTAGTCGTGCTGTTTACAAAATACGTATAATTTTGGTGCTGTTTACAAAATACGTATAATTTTGATCCCTAGTCTATAATCTAGATAGTAGGTAACTGATAAAATGCCTCGTACCTATTTCGCTTGCAATATTTCTCATGGAGACATTAGGCTGCGCGCACACGGCAAAGCGAAGTTTCGGATTCATCCGCCAAACGACGTTTGCGTTTTATTTGCGAGCCGATTGCGTTTTATTTACGAGCCGATTGCGTTTTAAATGCGTTAATATTTCGACAATGCTGTCCAAGAGAAAACACGGTTTTCAAGGGGATTCATAAACGCCTTTTTTTGAAACTGCACCCTGCTGCGAGAGTATTTATCTTTCATTACAGTGGCGTACAAGGATAAATAAATCAATATAAAATCAGTACATAATATTGCATTATACCTACATTTATTTTCCCACTATTGCTTCTTTTGGAGCTGGACTGTTTTATATTGAAAGCGTTTTGAAAATTACCTATTGTTGAGCCTATTATATACCATCATCATCAATACTATCGACCGAAAGCCATAATATATTATAGTAAAAAAAATACGAAATCTAACATAAATTTGGATATTTTATAGATAGGATAATACAATTTATCTATTACAGTTTGGTTTAGGCATAGCTTGACGAATTAAAAAAATGAACTTACAATATGTGTGATACGTATTTTTAATCTAAAGTTAAAAAAAATAAGTAAGAATGAAAAAATGTGCACAATTTTGTCATATCGCCTAAAATATACCAATACTATTATGGTTTGGTAAGACAGGGCTTAATTGATTTTTAAAATCCAACCAATACCATCTGTAAATTGTAGTCGTATTTCAATAAGAACATATACAATTGACTGAAAAAGGTTAATGTGCACTATTTATGGCGGACCTTAACAGCTTACCTGCACCCTTCGCCACTGTACCTACATTTATTTTCCCACTATTGCTTCTTTTGGAACTGGACTATTTTATATCGAAAGCGTTTTTAAAATTACCTATTATTGAGCCTTGTATGTATCATCATAAACTTTGTCTGATTAATACTATCAACCGAGGGTACTTGATGGAGTTTGAATTTAAATTCTAATTAATTTAAGTTTTGTACTATTCCACTTGAGTATTTTTTTGCGATCAGGCTTTTGCCTTTCAACATTTTGCGCACTCGCCAATGGCAAATACACATTGACATCAAATTCTAGCTACAATAAAAAAAGATTATAACTTAATACACGAAGAAAGGGTAAAAACCTTATTACCTAGATACCTACTAAGTAAATGATGAAGTATAAAAACATAATATTTTGAATAATTTGAATATTTGCAGTGTTTCTAAAAAAACCCGTTGTAAATACGATTAATACATTCGGTAGGTAAGCGTATTAAAATGTCATTTCTCGTAAACAATAGTTTTCTCGTTGTGCAATATGTTGGGAGTTTAATAATATTAACTAATGAGAGATGTCACCAACTGTAACTACTCACTAAATAAAAAAAACGAATAAACAATGTTAAGGTATAGTTCGCAATATGCAAATTTAAATAATTTTTGATGAATACCTATATACCTATACCGAAAATATTTATATAAGTACCTATAGATACGTATTGAATTACCCACCTACCTATTCATATTATTATGAAATACATATTTAAAATAACACCATTCTTTTGGGAAGAATACAAGTAGGTGTGCATTTGGTTATATTCGATATTAAATAAGTATGTATCTTTAATAGAATCATGCCTCCTTTTTATGATTGTAGAATCTTTATGTAGGTATCGAATCTATAAAATATTTTTATTAAATTTAATCTGTTTTTAAGCGTGAAGGCTCGCCATAACTATAAGGTAAACTAAACCATTATTATTTATTTTGTAGTAAGTATGTACTTCTTTAATTATTTTTTTTATTAGTTGACACTTTTATCTTCTATAGATACACTAAAATGGAAACGGGTGCCAATAATAACATATTGAAGTGAGAATAATGAATACCTTCCTACTACTATCGATAGGTATGTTCCTGTGTACTTGTGTAGGTACATGTATATTTATATTAATTATTATTTTCGTGTTATAATATATTATTTGCGATTAATTGATAACAAAATTTAGATAATTTATCTATTCACCCCTACAGTAAAATCTATAAAATATTTTAATTAAATTATATCTGTTGCTCTACATTGCATGAACGCCACTGAAGCAATGGAGTAATTAATTATGTCATACAATACGTGCCATGAATATACTACCTACCACATGTTCTTTTAAATCTTCCCATTTAGGCCAGGACCGAACTTTTGAAAGCTGAAATTTATGGGGGCGCGTATTAAGAAATATTACTGATTAACCACATAATTATGTTCAGAAAGGCCTAATAAATTTTATTTACCAATGACAAACTCATGACCGGATGAGTGGGTATTTTTCATTAGAAAAATGGTTCCATGACAAAACAGGACAGTGACAAAACAGAACACCTGGAGAAAACCTGGCTGTTCTGTTTTATCATGTTCTGTATTGTTATTGTTGTCGAAGTCATGATGAATTGTTTGCAACCAGAAAGATTCACTTGAATGCTTAATGCTTATTTGGACTATGTCTGCTTTTCCGTATAGCTAACAAAAATCCGCATGAAAGTCATTAAAAATAATTTCTACACTATGAAAATATCATCAAATTAAAAAACGCTTTCGATATAATATAACAGAATTCTATTCCAAATCAAGCAATAGTGGAAAAAATAAATATAGGTAAAATGGTAAAAAGAAATACTTAATAATTATGTAGGTAATGTTTACATATTATATTTTTATATTTTATTTTTCTTAGTTCGCCACTGGCGACAAAAAAAAGTTTTTTTTTAATTCTTCGGATAGTGCAATAAATAAATTCTTGTTTGTCGAACACAATAAGGCACATATTGTATGAGATAATTTATTACTTTAGTCCGAAAAAATTAAAAAAATCTTCCTTCTTTCTTAATTAGTGTCATCAAGAATTTCACAGTGGCGTTAATGCAATGGGGAAAACAGATATAATTTAATTAAAATATTTTATAGGTTTTTTGTATATAATTTGTTAGAACAATGTAATATATTATTATACCTATTGTATATTTTATTAAATAAACATTTAAAACATATTATTCATAAACATTTGAAATATCTCCCCTTAAAATCTGTTCATATTTCCAATAGAATATTATTGCTTAGAATTCAATAGCTACATATTAAAAAGATAGCTATTGTAATGAGACTATATCAGGTAATTTCGTGTTAGTAGTAGTACTAATCAATAGTAGTAGGTAGGTATTCATTATTCTCACTTCAATATATTATTATTAGTACCCGTTTCCATTTTAGTGTATCTATAGAAGATGACAGTGTCAACTAATAAAAAAATTAATTAAATAAGTACATACTACAAAATAAATAATAATAGTTTAGTTTAACGTAAAGATATGGCGAGCCTTTCTTCTCGTGAAATACTTCTTCTCATAGCTGTGCTGTGTCACAACTTTTTATTATATTTTGTAAAACTGCTTACCTACCGAATGTATTTAATAGTATTTACAACAGGTTTTTAGAAATACTGCAAATATTCAAATTATTCAAAATATTATGTTTTTGTACTTAATCCTTTACTTAGTAGGTATCTAGGTAATAAGGTTTTTACCCTTTCTTCGTGTATTAACTTATAATCTTTTTTTATTTTATTAATAAATAATAATAGTACAAAACTTAAATCAATTAGAATTTAAATTCAAACTCCATCAAGTACCCTCGGTCGATAGTATTGATGATGATGGTATATAATAGGCTCAACAATAGGTAATTTTCAAAACGCTTTCGATATAAAACAGTCCAGCTCCATAAGAAGCAATAGTGGGAAAATAAATGTAGGTATAATGCAATATTATGTACTGATTTTATGTCGTCCGCCATAAATAGTGCACATTAACCTTTTTCAGTCAATTGTATATGTTCTTATTGAAATACGACTACAATTTACAGATGGTATTGGTTGGATTTTAAAAATCAATTAAGCCCTGTCTTACCAAACCATAATAGTATTGGTATATTTTAGGCGATATGACAAAATTGTGCACATTTTTTCATTCTTACTTATTTTTTTAACTTTAGATTAAAAATACGTATCACACATATTGTAAGTTCATTTTTTTAATTCATCAAGCTATGCCTAAACCAAACTGTAATAGATAAATTGTATTATCCTATCTATAAAATATCCAAATTTATGTTAGATTTCGTATTTTTTTTACTATAATATATTATGGCTTTCGGTCGATAGTATTGATGATGATGGTATATAATAGGCTCAACAATAGGTAATTTTCAAAACGCTTTCAATATAAAACAGTCCAGCTCCAAAAGAAGCAATAGTGGGAAAATAAATGTAGGCATAATGCAATATTATGTACTGATTTTATATTGATTTATTTATCCTTGTACGCCACTGTAATGAAAGATAAATACTCTCGCAGCAGGGTGCAGTTTCAAAAAAAGGCGTTTATGAATCCCCTTGAAAACCGTGTTTTCTCTTGGACAGCATTGTCGAAATATTAACGCATTTAAAACGCAATCGGCTCGTAAATAAAACGCAATCGGCTCGCAAATAAAACGCAAACGTCGTTTGGCGGATGAATCCGAAACTTCGCTTTGCCGTGTGCGCGCAGCCTAAGATGGACTTACGTAAGATTACGATAAAATATCTCCGCTAAACCACCGCAAAAATATGTATCTACTGCTGTATCTGGCATTAAAATATACAATTGTAAGCATTCTGCGTTCTTCAACATATTACGGTACCACCTACCCACCTAGTTAATTATTGTAAGATAACTATAATAAACAAGGCACAACTCTCAAATACACTGGAAACATCAATAGTATCATACGGTGATTGGTATAAATGATAATATTATACAGAGATCATTACATATTATTGTCTTAAATCATTTGCATTTTCTGTCATTTATTCTTATTCTCTTTTGACATCTCAATAATTGAAGTGAAGTTAGTCATAATAATATTCAGTATTGCCACCAAATGTATTCAGTGTTGCCACCAAATGGAAAAGTTTACTGGCAATACAACCTTTCGTACAGTAGAATAATTATAAAATACATGTGATAAAATAGCTGATAAATTATTTAAAGTTCATAATAATTATTCATGTATAATTATTAAATTTATATGGTACCGTTCGCACACTTTCAGACACATTTACAATTTCAAAATTTCGAATTATTTATCGGGGAATGAAATTTTATAATACGAACACCATGACACATGATATTATGTCACATTCGTGACGTCACTTAACAGCTAATTACGTTTGTACTCATGCATACAAACGTGCAGTATATAGCCTATAAGGTTTTTGGGAATCTCATGCATACGACAGTAAGAAGATTTCAATCATGACAAAAAACATCGTTCAAAGATAAAATCCGTTTGTTCGGAGTTTTTTAGTATTTATGTATAATGTTATGTTATATAATAAATTACAGATTGTTATGTGCAGGTTTTCAACCATCTCGTTTAGGATATTAAAATATTACACTTGAACGAGAATGAGTTTGGGTGGACATTGTTTTGTAATGTCCACGATGCGCGAGCGGAAACGTTTCGCCTTATAATGACGTGGGTCGCGGGTTCGAAGCTCGGGTCTGGCACGCATGTTGTTTTTGAATCTTCGTTTGGACCCAGAGTATGGACAATTTCTAATCCTCGTAAAAAAATTAAATCTATTAATACTATTTCCACTCTGTGCAGGTCCATAAATGATCCCCTTAGATGGTGTAATGTAATTTAATAATTAATACATTCTTAAAATAGGTTCTACTTTTTCACGGAATTTTGAGTCTTTTTTTTTGTTTTTTTCTATTTACTTTTTTGATTACGTCATTTTTTATATATTTTTAATTAATACTATTGCATATATATAATATTATATCATGTTATGAACGATATAAATTCAGGGCTCGAAATGGACCGGAGCGCCGTTCCGGTTTATAAAATCCCCAAAATATCGCTCCGTCTCGTAGATATATTAATTTTACCGTCGGAGCAAGATATATCATATACTTACCTAATAAAAAAATATCACACACTTATTTTATTGAATACATAATATACCTACAGAATGATAATAATGTTAATATTTTCGTAAAATTATCGAGCGCTCCGGTTCGTAAAATCGAGCGCTGTATAAATTTACAATTTATACAAAAATACTATACCTATTGTTAAATAAATCTATTTCAAATTATTAACAATTTTTTAATCTTTTGAATACTTAATTGTATCGTTTGAGAAACGCTGCTATGGACCATCTGGAAACTGAAACTATCCTACATACAAAAGGTCTAAACCGCATAGGGTCTTTCCCGCACGCAGTTGGTCATTATCAAAGGTAGCCAACTAAACAAACGTGAGTAGTAGGTAAGTAATCATGGATTTAGAATTCATTGAGTGGATTGATGCTCAAATAAAAGGGATTCTCGGCCCATTCCATTTGATTTACTGTCCTTATTTAATTTGCCTGTATCAATTTCGACATTGTTGCTTCTCTTTGATTTCAATTAAGATCAAAAGTTTCCAACGTATTATGTTAAAACCTATGCAAAGGCTCACAGTTGGTTTTACGGTATTGTTTACGGCAAACCTTTCATGAAGTAATCCGCTGACGGTGGGTTGGGTCATGTTATTTATCGAAAAGCTCTTTGAGTATCGTCATATTGTCACTCAAAGGTATCATTTTATTTCCACCTTGGCCAGGAGATCGTAAGCAATCTTTGAACAATATATTCCATCTTCCGATAACATTATTTATTCTGCGGTTATCAAGATAACCCCCCCATCGAACAACACGTATGATATATGATAATGCTGTTTATCGTGCGGTTTATATATATGCACTTATAAAATTGGTGTCAGCATCATCATCATCATTCTCCAAGCTGCCTCTTCTTCTTTCGGTCCCATTGCGTTGCTACGTACTTCCGAAAACCATAAATATTTCATCAATATCTTTGATGCAACTGGATGAGTAAATTTCTAGATCGATTGTCTTTTCTTCGAGCTAAGAATCCAGCTCATATCCATTCGAGTGTTTGCTTTAATATTCACCCATATCCATTCCATCTGAGGCATCCGATGTTTGCTTTAATATACCGATGCGGCGTATCTAAAAAAACAATACAGCGCGGACGACACAAACGGACACTAACAATCTCAATAATTGTGACCGTTAAGTTACACGGAACTGATAACCACTTGTGGATGGACCGCTCGTGATAACTTGTAGATGAACTCCCTTAATTATACCTACAGGATAGATATTAATCACTAGACTCAAATTAGGTGTCTGGGTATGAAGAATATATTCCGCGGAGTAAATGTGAAAGTCAGTGGCACCTATGCAGTTATAAAAATATTATGATTTTTTTCAAAATGGACCCCCCCCCCAAAAAGTATATACGAGAACGGTTATACCATTAAGATTAAGTTTAATAGATGAATTATTTATGAATGCGGAGAATTATCTAAAAAGTCAAGGACAACTGAATTGCTAAGTAAAGCAATGCAAAGACAAAGCAGAAAGTCAAGAGTCAAAATTAGTAGTATTTTGTTGGTTTAGTATTGCAGGATTTTTCGAAATGAGTACGTGGAATCTATTTTCCCCCAACTTGCCACACACACTGTATGATAAGGCATAATATGTGTGATTCATTTATATACCTCCATATATGTACATTAATTATGATCCGTAAATACGGTTTGCACAAAAAGTGAACGGGTTTTCATAATATATGTTCATAATATAGTTTGGGGATCGATTAGGAGGTCGGCAGGTGAGTTGATTGAGGCATCAGCTGTGTAGATGGATGTAGCGTTTATTGTCTTGATACAAAGTACAGTGAGTTACAATGGTCAAAATAAAAATAATCGTACAGACTATCGCGGTGAACTTAGGTGCTCAGACCGAGCCGCGATCCTGTGGTGATGATGATTGGGTGACGAGCTCGGGAGTCTGTGCTCGAAAGACGAATGTCTAATGACGAGTGTCGAGACCAAGAGACTGTGTCGAGTGACAGGACTCGAGTGGAGTAGTAATGGGTTATGGATCGTCCTCATACAAATGAACTCAATACATTACAAGAGTTACTGTCGCAATTAAATAGTGCATAGTAGAAACTGTTGATCTAGGACAGCTATGGCAAGTACGTGGCACGCATGCTTATCTTGGCACGCTGAAAGTTTTCTACGGTACGCCAAAAAAATAATTACTTTTATTTTTTAATTTTCAAAACTCGGAAAAATAAAAAAAAAATCAAAGCGAAATCGTGTTGATGTATATGTATACTAATATGGCAACACATGGAAAAGCATGCCTGATTCTTTTATATAAATTAAAAAAACTAGCAATCTCGTTGTTGATCATTTTTTCTTCCACGTCATGTACATTCAATCGGTTGACAAAGGAAGTTTCAGCAGTATGTAATAATTTGCAATCAACAACATATCACCATGATATAAAAAGTCTCGCAAATAACATGAAACGAAAAACCTCAAACACATAGTAGTGGGTTATCAATTTTTTTTCCGGCCAAGTCCGATCCTAACAAGATCATAGATCCACTGAGAAATGGATGTCAACCACTTGCTCAACATATAAGGTCCATACTCTGAGCCATACACAAATTGAAAAACAATATGTGGACTTGCCAGACCCAGGTTCGAACTTGGGACCCACGACGCTGCGCGTTTTTATATTTCCTTATTTTTTTTCATTTTATGTCCATCGTTCTTTTATAATACATTGAATAAACAATATAGTCTGTACCTCAGAGGCAGACGGATGCAACTCCATTTTTGGGGAAAATGAGTTTTTTTTAAGAATCGTCATGCTAAAGGCTTTATTTATTGGAGGCAGAGAGATGCAAGTTCTAGTTGCTATATAAGGCGTAGCATAAAGATGCAAATGCCATACCTACCTTAGAAGCAGAAGGATGTAAATCCAATAATCCACTAAAATAAAATTCTCTCAAACCGTCTGCAATATGTACTAGACGAGAACCAGCCAGGAGAACAAGCTTAAGAAGAGGATATAGCACTATGGACCATATCCAAGTTATCAGAGAAATCAGAGCGTTAACAGGAATACAAGCTATCCATGGGTTTATAGACTATAAGAAAGCGTTCGATTCCATAAAGAAATTTTCAATACTCGATGCACTCAGAAATCAAGGAATCCCCGGGAACTATATAAATATTTTCAATAATATATTCAGTAGCGCAACAACATCTCCATTAATCATCGCGCATTTCCTATCAGCAAAGGAGTCCGATAAGGTGATACAATCTCACCTAAACTATTTACAGCTACCCTTGGAGACTTATTCAGGCAACTTGACTGGAATGACAAGGGTCCCCATAAATGGAGAATACGTGAGTCATCTGCGCTTTGCCGATGTCAATACATAGTAGTTTGCAAGACTCAGAAGACCTCCAAAGCAGAATGCAGGAACTCGCTGAAGTAAGCAACAAAGTAGGCTTGAAAATAAATGTATCAAAGAAAAAAGTCATATTCAACTGCTTTGCGGGCGAAAAAGAGATCCTCATCAATGGCATTCAGCTCGAACTGGTGAAAAACTACATCTATCTGGCACAAGTGTCTATAGATGGATGTATATTTGATGAAATAATTGTTCGCAGAGTAAAGCTAGGCTGGAGTGCTTTTCGCCGCCTGAATAATTTCTTCAAAAATGACCTCCCACTGTGCCTAAAGCGCAAAGTGTTCAACTAGTGTGTGCTTCCCGTAATCACATGCGTGTGAAACATTGACCCTAAGTTAAAGAGAGATCCAGAAACTTAGAGTAGCGCAACGTGATATGAAAAGGTGCATGCTGTGCATAACGAAAAAGGACAAAAAGAGGATGAGTGGATAAGGGAACAGACAAGGATTTATGATGTGATAGAGTTTGCTAAAAACCTCAAATGGAAATGGGCTGGACACACAGCTCGAAGAAAGGACAATCGTTGGACAAATTTAGTCATCCAGTGGCATGGCCCTCATATCCTGAAGCGGGCCCCCAGGCAAGGATCTTTGGCTGGCCCCCTACCTATCGCTAACGATAAAGGCAGTGTGACGCTCGACAGTAGCGTTTTCCAAATGGTGTATGCGGTAAAATTAATGTTTATATTGTAGTGTTTTTTTGTATACTTTAATACATCCTTTTTAATTATGGAGTTGTCGAGTATCGATACACAATTAAAAATTGTATCGTACAACCACACTATTTTAAATAATTTGTGATGTATGTATATCTCACTTATCTGGTCGACTCACCACACCGGGCCTGTCCTGAACCCGGGCCTCCAGGCTAGAGCCCTATCAGCCCCCCCTTTTTGGGGGCCATGTCCAGTGGTATCCAAGAGGTACAAAACCTCCACAAGGTAGACCCCTAGAGGCCGCTGGATCGATGAAATGATAAAGTTCTGCGGAAGTACTTGGCAACGCAACGCACAGGAACGAGAGAAGTGGAATCAGCTAGGAGATTAGCGAGGCCTTAATCTAGCAGTGAATAGATTCAGGCTGATGATGATGATGATGATGATGACATAGTAAAATTTAAAAAAAAAATGTGTTTTGCTTTGTTACATTTATACCTATAATTTTTTTTAAGTTATAAATTGTTTTATTTTGGCTAGGTAAATAAGATACAAATCCACATTAACAAAATATCTTTAGAGGCAGAAGGATGCAAATCCACACTACGTTTTTTATTTAATTTTTTTTAGATATAAATTGTGTTATATTTATTCCTTTTTTACATATTCCAGAAGTACTTTAATTGAATTAGAATACAAAAGATATTGATCATTCTATGTATATTTTCTTGGAAGTTATGAGTATTCGTTTAAAATAAAAATTGTTTTTTGGCTTTCCTGAACAATTGGGTATTTGGCACTTGCATCCGTCTGCCTCTGAGGTACAGTAGTTACCAATGTAGCTAATTGTATTATTTTATATACATTGAAGTTAATCCCTCCAAACCAAAACCCGCCACGCACCACACGCGGTCTTAATCGGGCGTATCACGTGGCCCTACATTGGCGATGTGAAGCATCTAGTTAAGTTTTAGGCCGGGAACGCCCTAGAAGGAGATACCCAGGACTAAGGTTGCTACGCTCAGAGTGAGCTCTGACTGAGTTTAAAGTTACTTTCTAATGCAAAGTGCCGGGGAGAGAAGAGCACAGGGAAATTGTGAAAATAAAAATGATTCTATTTTATATACAATATGATTTAGATTATATCATGTGTAGGTACATCTAAAATAGAATGGCTCGCGCCATGAATTAAAAAAAATCGTCTTATTGGCACGCCGATCAAATCCTATTTGCCATTGATCTAGGACCTAGGTTATGATTAATAAAACTGCTGACAATCGCTTTCACCACTCCGATTGAAAACAAAACATATCGAGGTATGTTACACTAATTGTAATGCTGAGTGGTATGAATGGTATGATTACTACATAATATTATATAATATATTGTACATCATATTTGATGAGAGTCTAATAGTCTAATATAACAATATAATTAAATAATATAAAGTAAAGAATAAGAATAAAGAAGTACGTGTTTACATCTAGCGCTCGCTGTGCGACGCTGCTAGATATAGATTATTGTTTGTAAGAGGGAGACATATTCTTCTTCCCACTCTTACGCCGCAACTGTATGTGCAGCGTGATAGTATTTAGTTCTCTTCAGTTAATTGTAACGCGCTCATATAAAATGTAATCTTTCTGTATAATAATATTCATGCAGTTTAAAATAAATAAAGTTAATCGTATATTAAAACTATGTTGCTTATTTACTATCCTCAAAACAATCCACTATTCCCAACAATATTATTAACAAGTTTAAAATAATATAAACGTGTGCAATTTTATTCTGAAGTACCTACTATATTAAGTAGCTATACTGTTTTCAAATGTGAATATTTATCTAAGTACCTACCCTCTGTAAAATGAGGTTATTAATAATTTAGTCTGAGTTCATGCATCTCTCATACAGTCATACGCTAATGAACAACGGCATCTGTCCATATGAGCTATCAAAGGAAATGCACTCTGTACCAGTATATGGACGCCTATGGTGTTATGTTAAATGACTCTGTTGTGCACGGGCGCTTCGTAATTTTCATATTTGAGAATAAATAGCATTACAGCTTTAAACTCGTTATATTATTCCATACAACATTTCGGATTGTTAGAAACTTTGAGAAGTTGCTTATAGTATTATATTATTTAACACCGGAAAATATTTTATATGATACCTAGATTAATTCGGACTAGGTACATAAATTATGGATGCATATTTTATTTTATTTTCTATTAAGGAATACAGACACATTGATTATACATTTATGTATAAAACCAAGGCAAACTAATAAATTATCGATTCTTTATGTATAAGTTTCAGTTAGTATTATCAGATTGCAATAAAAAAATGTTATTATTATTCATTAAAAAATTAATAAATTCATGTTTTATACATTCGATTTACTTCGAAAAACTATATGAAAATTTTTATGGCACTAATAAGATAATTTTAAATGTTCGATAATGGGGAGCATAATAAAAAGTTTCTCCTCTGTCGCATGTATTTTCCATATGTAATTATTTATTTTTTAGATGTTTTATTTCACTATTACAATGTCTGTAGTAGGTACACATAGATTTTAAATAAAGACCTTAGACAAAATTTATTGAAGAATTAATTCCAAATTCCTAAATGCAAAGATTTGCAACTAGCATTTCACTAATTAGCAGTTAACCAATACCGTCTGTAAATAATTGTAGTCTTAGTTCAATAAAAACAAATACGTATGACTAATAAAGTTTAATGTGCTCTATTTATGGTGGATCTTAACAGCCTCAATGAAATGAAAATGAAAATGTTAAATTATTTAAGAATGTGTCAAAAGTGTCTGTGTAATATGTATGAATGTAATTTTCGTTATAACTTAGCGAAGCTGAAAAATATGTTATATCTGCTCAAATGAATCGTACAATGTTTTAGTGAATATTGACTTACCTTTTCCAACTTCATGGTGTGGAACCGCATCTCAGATTAAAATTAATAACCAGGGAACCAAATTACGATGATCTGTCGTTTCAACATGAACAATTTCATCCTTCTCATTGATTATAATGAATGTTTTTTTTATAATATAACTTTTATTTATATTTTATTATGAATGAATTTATTTTTCGTTTATTATTATTTTGTTTGTGTACTACAAAAGGAAAATATAAATATATTTTGATTGTTATTAAAGTACTTATATGCATTTTTCTTTGACGAGGGGTACCCAGTGTTACGAGAATTATAGAAGGGGTACACAGATGTCGAAAGTTTGGGGAACACTGGTCTAGAGAGCTACAATATTTATGCCGAATTCGACCGAAAAAAAAATGTTCTTTTGATTTACACTACCACCGACTGTAGTGGGTGTAGACGTTCTTTTCGCCGAATGTTTATCGTAGATTTTTGGTTTTGTAATATTGAGGTTCCAAAATATTAATTGAAAATGGACAAAAAAAAGTTTTATTGCATTTAACTTATACACAACCTACTCAACACAACACAGCATAATATTTCGTTTATCGGTCTTTTGTGTATTGCACTCGGTGTACCTACACCATGGCCCCCACATCCTGAAACGGGCCCTCAGGCTAGGGTATTTGACGGGCCCCCTATCCACCGCTTAGATTCAAGGCAGTGCGAAACACTACATTAACGTTTTTCAAATTGTGTTTTAGTTCAAATTGAGGGTACTTATACAGTGAATTATTGGCGATTTTCAATACATCTACTTTAAGCATCTACTGGAGCTGTCAAGTAACGACACATAATAATCAGAAAATATATTGGACAATTATATAATTTATTACTATTAAAGCTAATTTATGATGTGTGTTTATCTCACTTATCTGGTCAACGCGACACGCCGGGCCCCCCACAGCCCAGGCCCCCAGGCTAGAGCCCTGTCAGCCCTCCCCAGCCATGACCTACACCACTCTGGAATTCGGGTGGACACCGAGAATTTTTTGACAGTTCATTAGGGAACGGGTTTTTAAAAAAACGCGACATTAGTGTTTCGAAATTAAAATCTAAGACATTTTTCTAAAAAGGGTGCTGGAGATCATTTTTTTGCCGTGTTATTTGTCTAAACCCAAGGTATAGTTTATTGGCTTTAAATTTCAATGGGTAAAATCATTCTGATGATTTTCATATTTTGGGGGGTGCCATGGCCCCCTGCCCCCCCCCCCCCCTGGGTGCGCCACATTTTAAGATACATAAAATTAACGAATTAAACGAACTCACGAAGTACCTACACGTGATTTATAAGTAAAAACTAAGTTCAAACATATAACTGCTTTATAAAAAAATTTATAAATATTTTATTTAAGTATCTTATAGTTTAATACATGAAGTTAAATACATTAAATTAAATTTGAACTTGCGAAGTATGCGTAATGCCAATAGGAATGATGTATTTGCAAAAAAATACAACCTTATTCTTAGGTCAATAATTATTATAAAGCAAACATTATATATAGGATGTTTATCACATTTGAATGGTCAAAGACATAGCTTATAATCAATATCTTTAGAATTGTCTTCAAATGTGTTAATCGCGCCCATTTTTTGAATAATAAAACGCCTAATTCTTGTCAAATTTGGGATGACAGAGATTATAAATATATTTTTTATCGTAAACATTTCATTATAAATAATGTTTAATAAAATAATAATTAATTTAATTAAAATAATAATAAATAATAATTAAAATAAAATAAAACATTATTTTACTAATGGTTTTTGTAAATGCGTTTAAAAAATAATAAACCTACAAATTTTTAACACCACTGCACATGGATGTACTTAAATATGACTATATTCTGAAACATTAGATCGAGAGGTTTAAAAGAATACTACTTTATGTAATCAAAATACTTTATGTAGTCATCAAATGTTTAAATGAAATATAAAGGATAACAAAGCTTCAAAATTATATACACAGATTATCTAGAACGTTTAAGGAATGTCCAGGCTTATGCTCTGAAAATACCATACAATCTCCATTTTCACGTGGAGCACGTGGGCCGTTAAAGTACATTTACATATTATTAAATAACATATTAAATTTAACTTAGTAACGTATGTCTTTGGATCATTTAAATGCTCTGTTCACCAAACAATAGTGAATACTTTATCATTATAATATGATTTATTATATAGGTACTAATTAGGGTAAAATAATATTAAACTTGTATATATTCGCAAGTGAACTTATTTAAATAAATTTGGATAACTCTTGATGCCAGCTGTGAATCATTTTAGTATTATAAATTATGCTAAAAACTATAAAAACAAAATTATTGCCTCTCCTTCTTAGACTATATAAAATAACTTAAGTAGTTGTTATAATAACTAGACTAAATAAATAGATTCATTGATAGTTTAAATTTATTATATGATAAGAGCACTCATCAAAATAAATCTGAGGTTTTTCAAAAATATGTATTTTCATTAAAATAATATATTCAGTACTAAATTATAAAAAAAAACTATTTAGTCTATTCTTAATAGAACCTATTATGAATCTACAGACAAGTCATATAAAATAAATATGTTTTGTGTATCCAGTGAATTGATAAAACATCGCATGAATATGATATATAAAGTCATTTCATTAGCAATACGATATAATAATGACGTACAAACTTCACATTTTCTTACTGTCTAGTTACTTGGCATTCCAAATGGAAATTGAAATAATATGAAGGAATAACAATGGTGTGGTCGAAGGATCAACAGTAATATATGACAATATGTCATATACGATAGATTAATTTACCGATAAGGCACTAAAAGGTACGATCTAAATTAATTTCATTCCATCGTATATTGCATGGAAAATTGAACATCGTGTTGGAATACATTCCAATAAAATAATTAAAAATTTGTTTGTATAAAAAAATAGGGGTAATAGTATTTCGGAAAATAGAAACATATATGTGTAGTTAGGGTTACAGAATCAACCATAAATAGGATGTGATACATTTTCCTAATAGTCACGAATCATTGTTGACTAAACATAATATTATGCAGTGTCCACACTGGCAACCTCATTAAATTTTACGATAGTTATCATAATCACTTAAGAAATTTTACGATAATTAATCATGAAATGAAAATATAATTAATATTATATTGTACAGGTTTTTTAAAAAGTTTTGTCGATAGCTATTTCGGTTGTAACACCATTATCAAGATATATTCAGATATGCCGTTTGCCTTTGCTTAAATACTATACGTGTAGATAGAGACAGAATACATTTTCTTATTCGTTCCAACAATATTATGACTTTGTATACGTATTATTAATAATTGTAATATTATTAATACTTTAAAAACCCTAAGTGGGTTTTTAATGGGTATAAAAATTTACAAAATTTATCTGAAGTACAGTGTTCTTGTGCTTTGGTTATTTCTTGGCATTATTAATCAATAAAAAACTATAGAATTTAATATTAATTATATTTTCATTTCTTGTAAAATAGAATTCTACCAAGTAAATGCTAACTCAATTTGTAATTATCGTAAAATCTAATGAGGTTGCCAGTGTAGACCCGGCATTGGGCTGTCGCAATTTTCACCCATTCCAATTTTATCAAAAGAAATCTGCGTGTTTGAAAATACCGTATGTATCTTAGACAATAGATACAGGTATGTATGATTTTTTTTATTGAGTTACGAAGTCTCTGCTGAGGTTTATTTAACTTGACATAATACACTATTATTACATTGGGGAACACATGTAGTACCTATATAATAACGAATGGCTGAGTACCTACATAATATTATTACAGTATTAATTAGAATATGCCCACGGTGGCCGCGCGGCTTAAGCGTTGGACTATAATTCCGTGGGTCCCAGGTTCGAATCCTGGGTCTGGCAAGTACACATATTGTTTTTCAATTTGTGGGTGTCAGGCAAAGACATATTAGTGTCAGGGTATGAACCTAATAGGTTGAGCAAGTGGCTGACATCCATTTCTCGTAAAAAACAAAATCTGTCAATGCAAACCTCTACTCTGTGGAGGCCCATATGATCCTATTAGGATCGGACATGGTCGAAAGAAAGAAAAGGAATTAATTAGAATCATTTATTTTTGGTAATTTTCCCATGGGCACTTTTTATTATATTAATTATGTGTAAACTCAGTCAAAGCAGAGTTTAGTGTGTGGTGGCCTCAGTCTTGGGCATCTGCTCCTGAGACATTCTCAGCCATAAACAACTGCTGATGCTTCACATCCATATGCAGGGCCGAGTGGGGTGAATGGACATGATGGTTTGGAGGGCACTATTATGTAGTATTATTCATCAATGATTGTTGTGTGCTTTCCATTTCTGAGAGAGGGTTTATGATAAGATTATAATGTATTGTACTTGATAGATATACTTAAATACAGACACGAGTACAAGATGTGATAAAAGTCGCTAAACAGATGAAATGGTAATGGGCTGAACAAATGGTGTCATACAGTGGTACCAAAGGGGCATAAAACGTCCACAAAGACGCCTTAAAATCCGCTGGATAGACGTATTCATAATGTTTGATGGATGTACGTGGCAGCCATGAACTAAGGATTGAGAAGAATTGAGGGAGCTAGGGAAGGCCTTTATTCGGCAATAAATCGACACCGGCTGATGATTATTATAATTATAAATAATTTAATACAAAATCAATATATCAATATGAATTAAATTTTTCACTTTATAGGTTTCTTAATAAAAATCTCTTATAAACCATTCAATCTCTTAGTCTATTGGAATTAATCCAATAAGTATAGATACCTACGTTGTTAATTTGAATTGCTGGAAATCGTGTCTGGAAACTTGTACGTATGGAGTTCGCCGTATCACACTTCACCGTGACATGTTGTATCGGAAATATATGGCCGTATATTAAAGACCATCCAACCTCTTTGAGTCGTATAGTACTGACATAAAATTCATGTCTAAATAAAACAGCGTTCTTGTCGCTTTACACTTTACAGGAAACCAGCAGCAAATAAATTTTAAAAAGAGTTGATATACTGGATTATTTAATAGGTTCGGATAGGTTAGGTTATGTTTTCATTCTTGAATTCATGAATTTTACCTAAATCAGCTATGAAAATTGAATTAATGTTCATATTGAATCTAATAACATTGGAGACCGTATAATGTACAGTCATCTCTTTCCAATAAGAAAGCTTACGGCGAACTGTGCCACAATGAAATGTTTTACGTACAACTTACATGACGCACCGCTGGAAATATATTAGACTAATCTATCTGCCATTAATTTACATTTCACGTATGAACATTTGTTCAAATTATTAAGTTTCAGGACTCATATAAGTTATAAGATTACATTGTGTTACTTTTTCTTTTGAATAATTCATGTTTTTGTATTTTTATATTAGTTAACACAGTCACTGCTGACCAGTTAATTACCACAACTCGGTCAGTGCTCAAGACACGCCTGGCGTGTAGCAATTAACTTGATAATTAAATGTGGTAATTAACTGGTCAGCAGCGAATGTATATGTATCTAATGGCCACACGGTAGGCATGTTTTAAGCACTGACTGTATTAATAACCTCCATTTTATTGATTGATTAACTTTTAACTATCCACGCTTATTAAGTAATCTGAAATCTTGATTGACTGAATGTCATATTTATAATAAAATTGTGATAATATTTCTAGAATAGGTAGTAGAGACAACATAACTATGTGTTACTTTTTAATTAATTACTTTTTTAATCAACAAATAATAAACAAGATTTAAGAATGCAACATTCTAATTATTGAATATACCTTATTTTGAAAACACTACTGAGAAAATACATTATAACCAATAGAAAAAAGTAAGACAACCCGCAGGAATAGATCCTGCATCTCTCGGATTTCGCGCCCACGCACATAGACCACTATGCTAAATACTACCACGACAAATTTTAACAATTGGCCCTTATAATACTCTCTGAAGCGTTTTCTAAACATTCTTCGTTTCTTCTAACGTTTCTTTTTATAATGTATTTTCTCAGTGTTTTCAGAATTATGTATGTGTTATTTTTTTATTAGTCTTTAGTTAAGCATCTATACATGAAAAAATAACATTAAAAATAATATAATTTCATTTTATTTTAACTCTATAATTGAATACTTATCACAAAGTGAAACTCGGTTATGTTAAAAAGCTCTTGTAGCTGTTTATATTAACGAGGATTTAATACAAATAGACCACGTCACAAACGCAGATGCCTTCGATACAGCCGGCCACGTCCCACGACATCGGCCATTTAGAGCGGAATCATTACACGGCGTGTACTCCAGCTACGGCGGAGAGACATCACGAATCACGGATCACGGGCCTCGTAGACCCAGAGTCACCTGCCCTCTACAGCGGGGGATTCTATGGGACTATTCCCGCGCGAGCCATTCGAGAAAGGGCCGGTCTAATACATAAATCTCCGGCGCCCACGCACGTCGCGGCCCTCCTTTGCGAACCAGTGCCGGCCCTGGGGACTAAATAAATGGACAATTACTTCATTATGTTTTCTTTTGCTGTTTAGAGACAATAAAGGTAAATAACATAGTTTGAGTTCAAAGCTAAAGACTTATTCCTTTGGGAGCTTGTCTGGAAATAGTTGCGAGAGAGCTTGGAATTGAAAAACACATAACATCATGTCTTGTCGAAATCGATAATTTGTAATAAACATAAAATGTAAAACATTTGAATTGAAAACATAATCTTTATAAAAAAATAATGTAAATACAAGTTGAAAATAGTAAATATCCTAGCTAAATAAACAAATCAAAATAATTTATTTTATGATAAATAAGGTGGATAAAAATAACTGTATATTAAGACGAAACTATATGTCTTTTACTATTAGAAATTTGACTATTTACTCGTAGAAAATATAGTTTTAAAATTTGATCTGACCATTCATTTCATTATTACTAAAAATATACTGAATAAATATTTATAAAAATTGCACAGACCAGCGTTTTCAAACCGCCGGTCCGCCAATAGTTGTCCACCATTTTAAAATGCATAGGTATGCCAACAATTCTAAGCAAATCTTCATTAAAAAAAAAATGTTACTATGGAAACTTCAATCGATGCACAATTAATTCATAGTCGAAAATAAGAAAAACTAATCGAGTTGTCTTTTGATGCCAGTTGGGTATTCAGACATAAAATATAAACCAATTAAATTACCTACTGATGTGTGAAAACTTTTTCGGCTGTCAGTAAAAAAACGAAATAGAGAAATCTAGTGGATGCCAATGTAGTGCTTCGTCTTTCCGAAATAATACTGAAGCCATGGTTATCAAGTATTCTAATTTATTTAGTGATCGGTTTGTGATTATTTTAATAATTAATAATACAATTTTCATGCTATTTTTTGTGTTTGCCATCATACTGTTATATTAATATATCTGTTACAAAACTTAAAAAATAATAAACAAAACAAGATATCAACAATATTTTTTTTACGTTGACGTTCCCCGATTTTTCCCCCCTATTTTTCCTGTCCGCAGGTCTAAAAATTTGGGAAAAACTGAACTAATGTACATTGCAGCTACTTAATAGAGCTTTATCTTAAGATTACGAAGTTAGAGTATCCTCCACGTAACTTTGCAATTGTACACAGTGACAAGATTTGTGTGTAATACGCACTGTGTATTAGTAATTGCCAGGCGCCTGATTTGCTGATTTCATCAAATAATTCAAAATAATTCAAAATGATTCAAAAAAATCTATTCCATATTGCAAGGTTACGTGAAGGGTAGATTACAACATAAAATATCTCCCAAAATTTACGAAGAGTAGGTGAAGTAGTCTTATAGAAAAGATGAAGTGACACTGTGAGGGTAGAAAGCGCACGAAACATCAAACCGTTGTGGATCATGCGACATTTGTCGAGCTTTCGTTGATAAACTGTGATTTAATTATATGTATTAAAATAATATTCATTTATCAATTTTATTACAACGTAGGTATTCACGATGTCTTATTGTAACACATAGTGAATGCACTATTTAGTATGCAAATTAATTTTTAGAACCATCGCCTAAGTACTAAAATGTCCACTTATGCAGTCGTGAGTTTGAATCCCGCGTCTATAAAATTCACGTGTTGTTTTCTAAAGTGTGTTTGATTCCAGATCTTGAACCAAAATAAGTTGAGCAAGTAGCCAACATTCAATTCTCGTAAAAAGAAGAATACTCTTTGCGATGCAGCTAAGATTCCCATCTGAATGAAGACCCAATAAAAAAATAATTTTCTGTACTTTTGTCATTGACAATCTCCCGCCACATGAGTTAATACATGAAGAAGTTATGTAATCTCCACATTGTCGTAGTTTGTTTACTTTTTATGAAAGAGAAATTTATTTAAATATTCATTTATCAATTTGGTTGCAGAGTAGATAGAAATTCATGATGTCACGTGATAAACCACAGTAAATTCCTAAGCACTATTTATTGTGCGCATTTATTCTTAGTGCGGATAAATTCGAGGCGCCACTGGTGTCGCAAGGCAGAGAAGAAGGGGAAAGAAACACACCGCTGAGAGGTATTTATTTGGACGTGCGACATTTTTGGGTCACGGAGATATGCAAAATTAAAATGGGATCGACGTTTCCCGAGAAAAGATTACGAGCGGAATGACAGGACGCTCCGTTCCTGCGAGGACTCCGGCTCAGACAATCATTGTAGGGACAATTGAATGAATATAAAAGGGAAAGATGAAACCTTTACGGTTTTGTCCATTAAATTGGTTAGGATAAAGCAAATTTTCTTTTTTTTTGTTCACCATTCTTTAGGCAGGAAGGATTCGTTTCCATTAAGTGAATATATCTCATGCTTATATTTGTGTTGATTTTTACAAATATTTGGTATGGAGGTTTACAGAAGTTTAGGTAACTTTAGTATCTACACTACATAGTATTTCATTATATTTACAAACTTCATTTACTCATGTAATTATACCACCAAAAGCAGCGGTAGCGCAGTTAGTGGAGGGCCAAATTCTGAAGCTATAAATATATGTTGTCACTTCAATATAATATTATGTTTTTAAAATAATACTTAGTGGTACTTAATATAATTTGATTTTAATTCGAATAGATTTAAGTTATTCATTAGAATGACTCAAATGACTTGATTAATTACAAGCGTTCATCGTTTTATAGTCATATAATCAGCTTAATTACGAGGAGACACTTCATGTGGCTAAGAAATGTGTTCCGGATGCCACTGGAGAGTGCACGGTGGGACAACCTCAAGGGTTCCTTCGGCGTAACCGGCCCTCCCTTACCCTACAGCGATGCTACAAAAGCGATCTACGCGCTGCAGGCCTGACATGATGGCGGGAGGTGCAAGAATTGGCGATGGACCGAGTAAAGTGACGCGAATTTGTGCTTGTCCTATACTCTATAACCCAATGCTGGGGCGTGACAGGGTGAATTAGTATTAGTAAGCTTAAAAGCATGGTGATTTACTGTATAGAAAACACATTTATATATTATTGTAAATATTATATTACAGTTTTTGCCACATTTTTTCTCAATATAACGTTGAAAAAGGCAGTAAGAATGACCGACATCAATGTCAATAAATCCATAAATATTTAATGGCGTCAAATATTAGTATAATAATAATATGTGAACGACATTAACTTCATAGGCCGGAACGAAAGTGCGAAGTATTTGTGTACCTTAAAAAACGCCAGCATACTAGAACTCATTGTTAGATATAGAAACTGTGAATAAAATCAAATATTGAGTGGTTGTATCCAGAGGGCCCGACAAACTCAAGTGAATAATAGCATTTTATCTTCGGTTGACAGTGAGAAAAATATCATCATTTATTTTATTGCACTACAACCGTTGGTGGGTCTTATCCTCCTTCAAAAACTTCCTCCATCCTCAATGATCCAGCGCCGACACTCTCCAATTGCTATATATAGTAAATCTAGTAAAATATAGTAAGTAATGTGATGAGGAACTGTTTTTCGGACCCTGCGATTATCTGTATTAATGGCACCCAACTCGAACAAGTCAGCAGCTGCGTCTATCTCGGACAGCAGGTGTCCATAGACGGAAGCATGCACGATGAAATCGCTCGAAGAACAAAGCTGGGATGGAGTGCTTTCGGACGTCTGAATAGTATCTTCAAGAGTGATCTACCATTGTGACTGTGATGGATCTGTGATGGAGTCACTATTTACGTTTGTGTTGTATATTTTCCTCCAGCCAGTGACGTGGAGGTGTATTAATGTTTTGTTGAAAATATGCTATCTAGTGTCAACTTGATTGGAGACAGAAGTATTATTGTGATGGGAGACTTTAATCTAACTTCAGCGCGCAACGGCGAAAGGGTCAATAGTGCGCTGTTTTTGGTTTTTTTACTACAATGATACTTTTAACTCTAGTAATGGGCTTCTGGATAGGGTATTCAGCAACATCAATTTGTCAGTTTCCCGATGCATGTCCCCTCTTGTACGGGAGGATGACTATCATCCTACTTTGGTTTTTGTGCTCAGGTTTCGGTCGATTCGCCCGCTGCGAACTGAAATACCCTCACATGAAACCGATTTGTGCAGGGGATGGAAGTTTGAAGGTGGAAATTTCAAGCTACTTTACTCATTAATGAGTGAAGTAGATTGGAGTGAGTTGCTCGGGATTTGTGATCTAAATGAGGCGGTACAATTCTTTTATAATACTGTATATAATGTGTTTGATGAATGTTTTTCAAGGAGGTCGCCATGTCGTGGTGGAAGGCGATACCCAAGGTGGTTTTATCGAGAGATTATTGGGGACATTCAGATCAAGCACTGCTATCACAAAGCTTGTAAGGCTGAGCATGGTCAACGCGACTATGAAATGTTTAGCCTTTATCGCTTGAGAGTGAGGCAAGCTGTTCGAATGGCCTATCGAACATATATGGAATCGGTAGAAGATTGCATTCGTGAAAATCCCACTTGCATATATATATAATCTTACAATGGAGACAGGTATCTTTCCGGAAACGTGGAAGATGTCGAAGGTTACTCTAATCCATAAGAGTGGTACAGAGTCATCAGTGGAATTACAGGCCGGTAGCTGTTCTGTCTGCACCAGCAAAAGTTCTTGAGATGATCATGCACAACATGATTTCTCCAAAAATTGAGTCATTTATAATAAATGAACAGCATGGATTTAGAGCAGGCCGATCAACGGAAACTAACCTGATGGTATTTACCAATTATGTGTCATCGGCCCTGGATAGAGGCCACCAGGTTGACTGTTCTTACAATGACTTCTCGAAAGCATTTGACAAAGTCGATCATGATGTCCTGATGGAAAAACTCCAACTTATTGGATTGTCTGATCGATTTTTGAAGCTATTCGGGAGTTATTTTAGGAACCGTCAACAATACGTATCGTACGGCCTTTATCAGTCACAGAGCTTTTACACATTTTCTGGTGTCCCTCAGGGCTCAAACTTAGGGCCGTTGCTGTTCACAATTTTTATAAATGACATAGCATTGGTAATAAAAAATGCTATGTTTTTGTTGTTCGCTGATGACTTAAAACTCTTTTTGGAAGTTGTCACCTTGGACGATTGTCATCAGCTCCAAATTGATATAGATAATATATTAGATTGGGGCAGGCGTAACAAACAATATTGATAAATGCAATCTTTTGTCGTTTACCAGAGCCTCAAAAGTGTTGTTTTTCCAATACTCGATGCATGGCAGAGTTCTGTCACGAATATCATCTGTAAGGGATCTTGGCATTACATTTGAGAGTAAACTGACATTTATTAGCCATATAGTTACCATTTGTAACAAGGCGCTTAAAATGTTGGGCTTTGTCATGCGTACTTCCCGGGTCTTTTCGGATGTTACGGTATTAAAACTTTTATTTAATTCTTTAGATCGAAACAGACTTGAGAGTGGGTCTATTGTTTGGGCACCGCATCAGTTGAAGTATGGCTTTATGGTGGAGAGGGTTCAGAAGAAATTCTTGAGACTCCTTTATTTGAGGTTGTACGGATACTATCCGTGGCTTTATCCAACTGACTTTCTCTTAGGCATGCTTACATACTGCAGTTTGCAATTTAGAAGAAATCTTTATTTAGCTATGTATTTTTTTCGACTTATACGAGGTATAAATGAGAACTCTGCCATACTGGGCAGTGTTGACCTGTGTGTCCCTGATAACTATCTTAGAAATAGAGAACATCAGTTGTTTATTCTCCCAAGGTGCAGAACCAACCTGCCACTGGTAATGCCAATTGGGAGGGCGATAACTATGTTCAACGAAATTGCTTCGGGTGTTGATATATTCCACCTACGTGAGGATGAGTATAGGTGGACGTTATTTTATAAATTTTTAAAATAGGGTCTGCTTAACTCATCCGGTGTATTTCCATGTACCTATATAATTAATATTTTTGTATGTACATATTTCTACTGTTTAATATCATACTATCTATCTCTTTTTTATGTCATGTTGTGAACGTCTTAAACTTATAATTTGTAATGTCCACAATATGTAAAAATAAATAAATTGAATTGAATTGAATTGTGTCTTAAGCGTAGGGTGTTCGACCAATGTGTGCTACCCGTGCTCACGTATGGCTGCGAGACGTGGACCCTCAACACGAGAGATGTCCAAAGGCTAAGACTCGAACAGCGAGGCATGGAGAGATGTATGTTGGGCATCCCGCGAAAGGACCGTAAGAGAAACGAATGGGTTAGGAAACAGACAGGAGTACGCGATGTAATAGACGTTGCCAAACAGCTGAAATGGAGATCGGCGGGGCACATTTCTCGATGAAAGCACGGCCGCTGGACAAATGCCGTCATCCAGTGGTACCCAAGTGGCACGAAACGGCCACAGGGTCACACTAAAAGCTGCTGGATTGACGAACTGGTAAAGTTCGGCGGAAATACGTGGCAGCGAACGACACAGGACCGAGAGAGTTGGAAGAAGCTTGGGGAGGCCTTCATCCAGCAGTGGATTGACCCCGGTTGATGATGATAATAGTAAGTAAATCAAATTAAAAAGAAGAATTGTGCTATTCGAAAAACTGTCGCTTCCTTTTCACGGCTTTAAAACGACACTTGAAATACATCTTGTACTCACTCCAGTAAGACCGTTTGTCATGTAGGTACGGCTCGAAAACTGGTACATGACCAAAAATGTTGAAAAGTGTTGGGCTCATTTGAGCGGAGCGAGTTGCGTGGTATCTTCGGACCCATCAATGGCACATAGTCAAGGTGGAGACGAAGATATATTAAAGGCCGCTCTTACATATGGCTAGCCAATGAACATAGGATGTACGAGTCACGCATGACAAAGATACGGAAGGCTAAAGAAGATTAGGTTGACCTCATGATAAATGGAGCGATAGTGTGAAGTTGGATTTCAAAACCTTAGGTTTCAATGTCCCACACAATACTATGTTATCTGTTTGTCAACTCTTGTCTGCCTACTTAAAACATTAGTTTATTTTGTGATCTTTCCACGTTATACTCAATATGCACTTTTACATGTCACGTAACGCTACTAGTTCTGATCAAATTAAGGTGCATGTCGCCTATTATTACGTGATGTCACAGTAAGCTGCCGCTACGGGAAAAAAGTGTGTAATGTCGTTTTTCTTGGTGTTTACAATGTTATCAGACTGATACTCCCACCTCGTAGCACATTTTGAACCTATAAACAAACATTGTCAGTTAGAAAAATCTGCCGAAATCACCAGAACAACAGTAAGGTCACCTCACGTTGAACTGCACTTCATCGACACCTGCATGACTCAATGAGCGTTTTTATCATATTCTACAAGCCTCCACTTTTCAAATGTCAAAATCACGTTTTTTTTATTGTTAGCGGTTGGCATTATGTATTTTCTATAAGAATGTTGTCTAATATCTATGGTCTGCAGGTTAGGTTCTGTTCAAAATATTACCTATGGATGTCACGTCGCAAGTAATTGTAACGTACGCTCATGTAAAAACTGTTAAAATTAATTGAAATTAGCATGAATTATTAATAATAATTCAAATTATAAAATATTATAGTTGGCACTCTTCATCAGTGTCATTCTTCAGTGAATTTATAGAGATGGTGATTGTTCAAAATATTCTGCAAAATGACGAAACCATAGACTAAATTTTTTGCCACGACAGCGTGACAGTAGGCTAAATGTAGGCGACATCCACCTCAATTTGATTCGCGCTTTACAGTTTTTGGATATCTCATATATTAAGAGTCCAAGTTGGTAGTGCTAATCAATTATTATTACATGTTATAAAATATAAAATTAATCTAAAACAAATCGATACTTTAGAAATAATTCGATTAACGGCTTATCTTTGGACCACATCTTTTTCATTGTTTAGCCGGCGGAGTGGAGCGTATACACGGGAAATAAACAGCGGCTCTCACTCAACAAACTTGTTATTTATCGCCCTTTTCAATTCTCCCGTGTAGTGGCGCATTTAGGGACCATTTTTCATCATTTGCCACCGCCAGCGTGCCTTGCCTCGCCTCGTCTCGCCCCCTTAGCGGGACAAACATTATTTTGTTCGCGGCATTAGGAGACTTTATAACTCCTGCGGTAAGAGGACTCCCGATCGAATTATCTGGTTTGATTTATTATGCAGCCATTCATGCAACTTTGGTTATGCTCTCTTCAGCCGTAAACTAAACTTACATTCGGATGGAGCGAAGTTTGAAAAGATAATATTGCTCACCGCTTACCCGTGGCGTAAATTTATGCGATTTTTACTTTTCAAGACGGAACAAATTGATAAAATTACTAGATAAATTCAATGTCCATAAATTAGTCTTAGAATTAATAGTATCATCATCATCCTTGAAAGGTTTCAAAACTTTTTCACAATTTTTTCATTCTTATCGGTCCCTCCTTTTTCCATGCTTCTTCTTCATCTTTTTTCATTCTGTTACGACTCAGCGTTGGGACATAGGACGAGCACAAGATTGCGCCACTTCCCTCGATTCATAACTCTTGCGCCTCCCGCCATTACAAACCTGCAGTGCGTAGATCGCTTTTGTAGCACCGCTGCAGGGTGAAGGAGGGCCGGCCACAACAACGGAACCCTTGAGGCTGTGCCACAAAGTGTACGAAGTGTTGCACTCTTAGGCGGCATCCGGAACACATGTCCCAGCCACGTAAAACATCTCTTTGTGATTACACCAATCACCGAATGCAACTGTTTCTGCTCACGAACTCAGGTGTTTGTAACGCTGTCGTATGCATGTACCCTTAAGATTCGGCGGAGACATCGATTCTCAAAGCTCAAAAGGCGAGACCTTTGAAGCTTGGTAAGATGCCATGTCTCACAGCCATACAGGAGGACAGGTAGCACGCACGCGTTGAACAAACGGCATTTGGTCCTCACAGAATACAGCTTTCACCTCCATGCGACTCTAAGTTAGCTGAATGCAGACCCCGCCATACCCATGCGGAGTAAGTATATTATGTTTTATAACTTTGCATTATTTTTGCACTTTTTACTAAACTAATACGCCTCTTTGCCTGATTACATCGCATACAATTTGATCAAATAATATTCACCTGTATTAATATATATACGAGGGTGGGTCAATAATTCCTTAGAAAAAAGCATTAAAACAGTTTTTATTTTTGTATTTTTTTTTATTTCTCAACATAATCTCCTTGGAGCTCAATACACTTGGTTAGACGTTTCTCAATATTTTTTAAACCGTCAGAAAAATAAGTTTTCGGAAGGTCCTCAAAATAAGCATCTGTCCGATCGATGACTTCTTCATTTGAAAAAAAACGTTGTCCACTTAGCCATTTTTTTAAGTTTGGGAAAAGGAAAAAGTCACTGGGGGCTAAATCTGGCGAATACGGTGGGTGGTCGACCAATTCGAACTTCAATTCTTCAATTTTAGCCATTGATCGTAAACATGTGTGAACACGGGCATTGTCCTGATGAAAGAGGATTTTTTTCCTGTTTAAATGAGGCCATTTTTCTTCAATTTTGTTTTTTAGCTGGTCCAATAAAGATGCATAATAATCCCCTGTTTTTTTTTTCCTTTTTCCAAATAGTCAACGAAAATAATTTCACGTGCATCCCAAAATACAGTAGCCATAACCTTACCAGCTGATTTTACGGTTTTCGCCTTCTTTGGACATGGTTTGCCTTCGCAATCCACTGCTTTGACTGTTCTTTCGTCTCGGGAGTATAGTGGTGTATCCATGTTTCATCTACAGTCACAAAGCGACGAAAAAATTCATCCGGATTGCGTTGCATGAGCGACAACAGGGCTTTAGAGGCCACCACCCTATTGCGTTTATTGTCGACTGTGAGCAAACGCGGCACCCATCTTGCAGAAATATTTTTCATGCCCAATTTGTCATGTAAAATAGAAATGACGCTACCTTTTGAGATCCCTGTAACCTCAATTATCTCACTCAACTTTAATCTTCGGTCACTTAACACCATATCGTGGCTTTTATTGATCATTTCTGGTGTAGTCACCTCTACAGGACGTCCTGAGCGTGGTTCATCCTTTGTTGATGTACGACCACGTTTAAATTCATTTAACCAGTTATAAATAGTTGCAAGTGAAGGAGCAGATATGCCGTGAACTAAATTCAACTCATTTTTTATTTCCTTTGCTGTTAACCCTTTTATATTAAAATGTTTAATAACAGCTCTAAACTCAATTTTCTCCATTTTCCATTTATCCATTTTCCACAAGCAATTTTTTTTTTAAATGTACGAGAAACACACAACAACCCGACCAATCTGATTGAAACTTCGCAGCATACTGAATCGGTAGTGCCGCTGCATGAAAACAAACCGCTTACAGTACTATTCGCGCCACCTGTCGGCTTTTCTATGGACTTATTGACCCACCCTCGTACCTAGTAATAAATAAATAAATACATCATACCTATATGTAAAAGAAATTCATCTTAGAGCCGGAGTCCAAAGTTATGAAGTATATAATACTCTACTTACGCTGAAAATTCCGTTACAAATGGAGCATGTGAACCTCCGAAGCATGGACTTCTTCATGCATCTTCTCTTCATTTGAGAATGTCAATATTATTCACTTTTTCGGTCCAAGGACTTTTGAGATACATGGTATACAGCCACAGAGATGTTCTTATTTAGAATATACAACTTCATTTTTTATGTATATTTTTCATGTAGGTATGCTAATATTAAAATTGTCTGTCAATGATTTTGAAATATTTATTTTTTAATCAACGTTTCGATTTTTTTCCATGAGTGCTAAGCAGTACGCATAATATATTATATTATCTGCTTGTTTCTCCTATTATAACTCAAAAACTAAAAAAATAATATTTATATAGAACTTACATAGGTATCAATAGAATACATTTTTTTATTAATCAATTCGAGTCTTAAAAGGTTCCGAAGTTACAAGACATTGCGTCTCAAATAATATGAAGTTGCAAAAATTCATTACAAGTAAGTAATTTGGACGGATAGTAACGGTAGAATGGTGAGGTGAGGTGAGGAGAGAATCGCTTCTACATCCAACTATTGTCCTATTGTTGTTGATAACGGAGGCTCTAACAAGTGTGATATTTTGTTTAAGTGTGTAAACCTATTCATAGAAATCCAATTATCGAGTAGAGATGCGCGTGCTTTAATTATTCTATCGTTGCCTATCTAATTGGCGAATTTCTAACATATTTCTTCATTCAATATATCTGACTAATTTCTTTCTATATTTTTTTGTAGACATAGTTTCGGTCAATCGCTATTTTACAACGTTTTTATTAGCTCGTATTCCTGTTTGTCCAGTACAAATCTTGCAATCGATTTTTAACTAACTTCCCGACTAGCTAGAAACTTTTAGAATATATCAGAACACGATGCTAATGCATTCTTTTAATACTTTTAGCCATCTTTAAGCAGAATTGAATTCATTTTCAGTTAATTCTGTTTTGTATGGAAAGTTATTTCAGAAAAATCCGTTAAAAGTAAAAGACTATTATTGGTTGCTAAGGACGTGGTCCTAAATTACTAAATTATTAATACCTACGTGCGTTACTATGGAAATCAAAATGAAATGTCAAAATGACATTTTAGTATTCTATATTTGTTTGTTTGTTTGTTTTTTATTTACTTCACATCAAGTACAAGCTTGAGCATATTGAGCATAATAATTAAACAGAATATTTAAAATCGTTGTATATAAAAAGTTCTTTTAATCTTGTAATTATTTTAATAAAAATGCAATATAAATTATAGTTTTAATTAAGTATTATTACCCAAATAAATAATATTACAAAAGAATGATAAATTTGAAGTGGTTAGATTGTGATAAAATTTTAATTTGAAAATTTAAGTGCAAGCAACATATTATTATATAATATTACTTTTAGTCCGATGACAAAAACCAATGCAATTAACATGTAAGCATACACCGCCATTCTATGTATATTTGTCTAGTTGTGTAAGTAGGTAATTTGTTGTAGTGGTCACTTAATAGTTTATAAGACCCATGTTTATGTTTTGTGCTTAGATTAGACCTAACCGCATTTTACTTGAAAAGTGGTTGTGATTCGTAGGCTGTTTTGAGGCGAAACTGAGCTTTAAGCTGCACGGGAAATTCGCAAAAAGCTCTTTATTACATTGTTATCAAATAATATAGGTAAGTAATGAAAAAGTGAGTACCTATTGTTTACAGTTTACAAGATATAATGGTATTCAGAATACTTTGGTAAATATGTATTCATAAATTTAATCCGAATCTTGCTAGTTACCTGCATGTAATAATATAATTATAATAATAAAAAACAGCTAAAATAAGTATTGCTTACAATAAAAACACATGGAAAATATTTATAATTATTTCACTATATAATATTTATTTGTCTTGATTTATTTATTTATTTAAAAAATACACATTGAGCACTTAACAAATTATTTAGTCAGGACGTTCACAACATGACATTTTGAATAAAAAATATAGGTAAATCAACTTATTAGAGAAAAATAAAAAAAAACAACAATGATTTAAAAAACAATACAAATTAAACAATAAAATGGAATTTAAAAAACAAAATACATTATGCATCGCTAAAATGTCTACATTCCCACGACGGCCGCGCGGCTTAAGCATCGGACTATAACGTCGTGAGTCCCAGATTTGAATCCTGGGTCTTGCAAGTACACATATTGTTTTTCAATTTGTGTATGAGTCGTATGGACCTAATAGGTTGAGCAAGTGGCTGACATCCATTTCTCGTAAAAACAAAATCTGTCAATACAAACCTTCACTCTGTGGAGGCCCATATGATCCTATTAGGATCAGACATGGTCGAAAGAAAAAAAGAAAATGTCTACATCTCTAGGGAGTGCATTGACCAGTCGCACAACCCTCGGAGACTGACATGAGGAAACAATTTTCATCCAAAATAGATCATGCTGCGACCACGCATGTAACTGACGGGTGCATAAAAATTCAAATTTTCCAGAATATCGGGATTGGAAACTATATCACGTGAGTGATGGGGAAAATACTTTAAGAGCAGAAGTGACCTACGAGTTTTGAGAGAATGAAAGGTGAGTATGCCTTGAAGAAAGTTAGTCGGAAAATACTCGTTTGAGAAATTGTCAAAAGGAAATCTATCTGTCTATCTATCAGTCGGTCACTTTGTCTGTAATGCGTATGCTGTATCTTTTTAACGCACGCATGCATCTTTGTTGCGCATGCATATAATACCCACGGTGCACTCCTGTCATGCGCCCTGAACTTTTATGGCCTTATCTCAGTTGATACAAGTTTCTGTTCTTCAGCTAATTTTTAGACAAAAAACTCATTAAGATAAATGCAACTCCGTTTATGTAGCCGCCAAATGCTGGTTCTAATTTGTTTTATAAAGGCGCCCAAAAGTTGGTATCAGAGACATTATGTCATTGGCTGTAATTTGAAAAAAATTGAAAATATGGTTGTAGTATTTTCTGAAGAACCAACCGAGTTCTCGAACCAAATAGCGTGATATACCGGACCCTACCTATACCAATGAGTTGACTGAATTAAAAAAAATCGGTGTGTGTACTTTTATGTACGCGTGTTAGAAGTTATACTTCTTTGGCGTAACAAAACAAAAAAAACTTAAAAAAAAATATTCTTTCACTAGCTCTTAATTATCTTGTTAAATTACACACTCAAGAAAAAGGACCGCTTATTAGAACACCGTTGGCTTATTTCTATACACTTTAACTTATATTACTAAATTATATAATGGTTTCTCGTTGCTTTTTTTATTTTTAAAGCACCAACTGTCACTTTGACGTTTAATAGTTTGTTTACGTAAGGAATTGCAAACGGCCGACAATAATAAATTCGCTGCCTAGGCAACGGAACAATTCTAAACTATAATATTATACTGTATAATCGTCACGA
Source organism: Rhyacophila brunnea (assembly GCF_057557595.1). Taxonomy (NCBI): domain Eukaryota; kingdom Metazoa; phylum Arthropoda; class Insecta; order Trichoptera; family Rhyacophilidae; genus Rhyacophila; species Rhyacophila brunnea. The sequence continues at coordinate 3,695,107 of NW_028233361.1, forward strand.
TTGCAGTATCATACTGTGGCGTAAAGGTAGTGCGTTCGGCTGATAACCGAACAATCGGTGGTTCGAATCCAATCGAGTGCGTTTTTTTTTTGTGTTAATTAAATTATGTGTTACATGTCACAACGCCAAAAATACACTATGATCAGATTTCGCAAACGGGCCAAAAGAAGTATAACTTCAAAAACTGTGTAATATACGTAGATACTCGTAAAATGTACCATATTACGCGGACGCTAAAAGTGGTTTATTGATAAAACTTAATTTTAACATTTATATTAGAGGCCCCAGATAATAATTGTAAAAACTAAAACAGCTGATCAGGTAAGTAAGGTTGGATTTATATTAAGGGAAGAGACGGAGCAGGTGTTATTGGTCTCATTGCGATGCATTACAAGTCGCAGGCTGTCAACGTCCGTCCCGCGGTCGTGTTTACGATTCAATTATCGGAAACAGCTGATGCGAAAAATATAACACTATGTCATATTATAGTCATACATACACAATATTCCTTACTCGTCAAGTGACGCAAATTGCTGAAATGATGGATTGTAGATACGAATGAGGACGGTTGACTATACATTTGAGCAATTAAAATAAAACAATACAATAATAATTTTAGAATCTAGGCGGGCGAACAGAAATATGGCTCAGGAGGGGTATATCTTATATATTATATTATTTATAAACTATACAAATATAATATCCATAATATTTTTTTATAGATTTAGGAGAGGGTTAGTTTAAGAAAATTTAGCAGGTGCCACTGACTTCTAAATTTACCCTGTCTACTACTCATAGTTTCTCGTCACTTATATACCCAAGAGACGCAAGCTCGATTCATGTCGGGCGTCTTACTTTTTTCGAAAAAGATTTTTTCTGCTGGCTATATTGTCTCATGAGTGTTTTCAGAATTATGTATATTCAATAGTTAGAATGGTAAATTATTAAATCTTGTGAATTATTCGTTGAATAAAAAAAATTTAATTTTTTGTTTATTGGATTTGGTATTTCCCGGCTTTAACATTTTTTTTTGACTATGTCCGATCCTAAAAGATCATATTGGTCTTCACAGAGTGGAGGTTTATATTAAAAGAATTTGTTTTTACGAGAAATGGATGTCAGCTTCTTCACTCGCTCAACTTATTAGGACCATACTCTGACTGATATACAAATTGAAAAACAAAATGTGTACTTGCCAGTACCCGGGACTCGAACCTGGGACCCACGCTTAAGCCGCGCGGCCATCGTGTGTGCATATATATACCTATATCTTCATTCGACTATGTCCGATTCTAATAGGACCATATGGGCCTCCACAGAGTGGAGGTTTGTATTAATAAAATTTGTTTTTACGATAAATGGATGTCAGCTTCTTCACTCGCTCAACTTATTAGGACCATACTCTGACTGATATACAAATTGAAAAACAATACGTGTACTTGCCAGTACCCGGGACTCGAACCTGGGACCCACGCTTAAGCCGCGCGGCCATCGTGTGTGCATATATATACATATATCTTCATTCGACCATGTCCGATTCTAATAGGATCATATGGGCCTCCACAGAGTGGAGGTTTATATTAAAAGAATTTGTTTTTACGAGAAATGGATGTCAGCTTCTTCACTCGCTCAACTTATTAGGACCATACTCTGACTGATATACAAATTGAAAAACAATACGTGTACTTGCCAGTACCCGGGACTCGAACCTGGGACCCACGCTTAAGCCGCGCGGCCATCGTGTGTGCATATATATACATATATCTTCATTCGACCATGTCCGATTCTAATAGGATCATATGGGCCTCCACAGGGTGGAGGTTTGTATTAATAGAATTTGTTTTTACGAGAAATGGATGTCAGCTTCTTCACTCGCTCAACTTATTAGGACCATACTCTGACTGATATACAAATTGAAAAACAATACGTGTACTTGCCAGTACCCGGGACTCGAACCTGGGACCCACGCTTAAGCCGCGCGGCCATCGTGTGTGCATATATATACCTATATCTTCATTCGACCATGTCCGATTCTAATAGGATCATATGGGCCTCCACAGAGTGGAGGTTTGTATTAATAGAATTTGTTTTTACGATAAATGGATGTCAGCTTCTTCACTCGCTCAACTTATTAGGACCATACTCTGACTGATATACAAATTGAAAAACAATACGTGTACTTGCCAGTACCCGGGACTCGAACCTGGGACCCACGCTTAAGCCGCGCGGCCATCGTGTGTGCATATATATACATATATCTTCATTCGACCATGTCCGATTCTAATAGGATCATATGGGCCTCCACAGAATGGAGGTTTGTATTGACAGATTTTTGTTTTTACGAGAAATGGATGTCAGCCGCTCAACCTATTAGGTCCATACTCTGACTGATAATATACAAATTGAAAAACAAGCTTAAGCCGCGCGGCTATCGTTTGTGCATTAAGTAGGTACTTACATATATTTTTAATTAATTATATATTGGTTTTTTATTATATATATCGGTCTATGTATATAATATACATATTTTATATATTATTTAACCATTTGCACTATGTTACATTAATATTTTAATTATTAAATAAAAAATGCAGATATAGAAGTGCTGACAATGACATAAATTGACTACCTACCATACTTATCTAATATTATATTAATTATAGCGTATTTGAGATAATTAATTGTAGCTTTGATATAATAATATATTATTGATGGGAATGGCCGTTCAAATTAATGTTTATGTCCAATTGTTTCAGGTCTAACACATTTTCTAGATTAATAGTTCGGATTTATAAAGTTGTACGGAACAATCAATCATGTGATATTGATTGTCTAACGATAGGCCAGTACGAAATTGGTAGAAACGTACTGACATAATATTATATTCGAGAATATTTTTATATATACACTAATAATATAATATATATATTTACCTAAGAGTAAGACGCTTGTTGATGATTGGTCAAATAATAATATTATGTTGTCAGTTATTTATACATACAGATTAAGATACATAAATAGATACTTAAATAAGCGTTGATATTTTTCTATATTTCAAATTACATTTAAATGCCTTCAGAAGAATGTTACTTCTCCATAAAAAATAATACAATAATATCCTGTCGAACAAGAACTTATTGTCCACATGTTAAAACTGTGAACTAACAACCCCCTTCAGTGCAGCTAATCGCACCTCCGTTTTCAACTGAGGAACGTCCCCAAATTTATGATTTCATTGTACGCTCCCGTGGTGTGCCGATCTGTCAATTTACGTAATTTGAAGCTTTTTATAATAAAAATATGTCTAAAACGATCATCAGTAACGTTAGAATTATTATTAGTAAACTTTTTGTTTATTAAGAAAAGGAGTCTCATCTAAAAGAATAGCCGATGGACACAGTATTTAAATACGCCTCTAGCATGCGTTGCCGCCATGACAGATACGTTACTAGATGTCTCCTAGATGCGACTACAGCGACTTTCTGTTATCGCCGATTTCTTGTTGTAGTACAATATATTTTGTTATTTGGCCACCTCTTAGTATGTCGAATTTTTTTTTATGAGAAATGGATCATCCAGTTAGTCAAATTATTCTGGTCATGTTCACATTGAAAAACAACATTAAAATTACTCGAAAGTATAATATAAATACGTCACTTTTTCAATTGGCTCTACAATCCTATATGGATCTGCACATCTAGCAGTTAACGAGGATAGTTTATCATAATATGTTTGTATTGAAGTAGATACATATTATAATTGTTATAATAAGTTAGCCGTCTAAGCCGTCAAAACTGGCTATCTCGCTCTAAAATTTAGCACAGCCAAGAGAGGTGCCGTAAAAACATAGCACGTATTGTAACAATTACTACTAACTTAGTGTACCTAAGTGTTACAATAAGTGCTAATACTTCGATACAAAAATATGAAAAACTATCCTCGACAGCTGCCAATGGTAGTCTTCTGTATAGAATAAAAATTGTCGCTAGATTTCAAAATCAGCCAAGTCCAATATATATGAATAGGAAAAAAACAGCTTTTGGTTTTCTCAAATAAACAGTCACAAGGGTGAAATCTTATATTGAATACCTATAGAATATTTAAAATTAATAAATTCCACATTTTGATATGGCAGAAATGTTAGAAAGCAGTAGTTCTTCAGCAATTCACAAAAAAGTCAAAAATACTTAAAGGTGGACTTGGCTGATTTGAAATATAGCGACATAAGTCTGATGCACTGGGTCGCCTAAGTTTAAAAAAAATTTAAGTATACCTATTTCGGTAGTATCAATACTATATTTTTAACATACTTGAACGGTTTGTCTGGGTTTATATTTTACATTATTTACAGTAAAGGACACGGAATTTATTTGCTTTAATAATTAATGATCATCACGACCTAATTAAACGCTGTGTTTTTTTAACTTTGCAAACAGTATCATGTAGTGCAGCAAAAACATAAAAAAGCATGTAAAACACATCTCGATTGTTATCTCGTTAAAAATGCGTAGGTAGATTTAGTTTTTGTACATAACTCGGCTCAACAATGTGTATGTAAAAATATACTAAATAAACCGTAAAAACATGTCATTAATTAAAAAGTTTTTATAGGAAACAAAGTAATGTTAGCCTAGATAAATATATTATCCTACTCAATATCACGAACATTTTCGTTATCTCGTTTTAAAAATCAACTCCGAATAATTTCGCCATCCCCCATAATTCATTTTATCTTAATTGTAGGCTTTTCGGTTGATTAATTGGTACATTATTTTTCAGCAAGACCACATCTGGTAAAGGTTTAAGCCGCGGCACACTCGTAAAGATATTCAACTCTTTTTCTGAACAATTTATTTCAATGTGCCCCGTCGAGGCCTTTGTTAAACTTTTAAGTTTAAATTGATGAGAACGAAAATATGTGAGAGTACATTTATAATAATTTATCTGGGATCTAGGTATCTTTCTTTCTTTTACAAAGTTTTGTAAAGAGAAAACAGATTATAATTTATAATACTTAACTAAGAACTGTCAAAATTGTTATACTTAAACGTATATATATTTTGCATGTTTTAAATTTAAATTGTTAAAAGATATTCCGATTGAAATCTGGAAAATAAGCTAAAGCAGCATATTGGTGACAAATGTATAAAGAAATAATTAATTGCCTGTCCAATGAGTGAGAAACGTCAATAGAATTATGACCATAAAATAATTTATGGTCATATAAATTATGATAATCATCGTGAAATTTAATGAGGTTACCAGCAACTTGTTGCCAATATGGACACAGCATAGGCTGCAGACACACGGCATTGCAGTAGACGTACGTCGATGCAAGGTCTTATTTGATTCTAATTCATTGTATCCGATTAGAATTACCAGTAGATTTGTTTTATCTAATTGGTGATTCTAATCGGATGTAATTGGAATCAAATAAGACCTGCGCGACGCACGTCAACTCCATGTGTCTGCAGCCTATGGTATCGTAACGATATATATGTCTGCGTGAATATACTTATATAATCTAAAATACGTTATTTTAATATATAAATAAATATGCACAACGAATCGGTGGATTTTAAAATGATTTCAAATTTCGACAACCAATTTGATGTTTAGAAAATAACAAACGACTCTTGCTGTTGGGACAAATTTAATATACAAACAAAATGTAAAGCATTCCATTATTTTAAATTGTAAATATTTGCCGAATAACAAGTGGTGGTTTTGGTTTATTTTAATTTCGAAACGTGTTTTCATATTCAGGAGATAAAATGTTAATTCATTCCGGAGAATACTTTTTAACGTAAACATCAACAAAACACTGTATGAAATCTGTGACAATATATTGTACCTATAGCGTAGAATAATATTATATCTATGTACCTAGCTCTGTTCATATTCGAAATAATATTGTTTGATAAAACAATATTGGATTGTGTACACACGGCTTGAATAAGAGTAGAAAGACCTTTTTAGTTACCATATCATTAGGTTATATAAATAATTCACAATAATAAGTATACTCCGCGACGTGTTTGTTTTAATATTACCGACAAAATAAATCTATACTGATAATAATATATACCAAACGAATGTCTGTTCCATAATAACCAAAAAAAAACTACTAAACCTATATTAAACAATTTAATTATTTTTCTTATACTAATATGAGTAAAAAAATATAGGTACTAATGTAAAGTTTATATTTTAAGCTTTTTAATTTGAGAGTATAAGATAAATATCACACAAATGCAATATGCATATGATAACCACTTGTGAGTGTGATAGGTCACAACGACTCGTAGTTGAGTGGTTATAGCCAAAACCTCTTTTTAAATATTTGTCTAAATACTCCAAATGTATGTATGTATGTATATATTATAACATGTGTCGTGTGTGTATAATTTATATGTAGGTACTGTATGTAGGTAAATTTGTAAGTAAAATGAAGATAACATAAAAAAAGTCGGCCATCCCTACTCTACAAGACGTATCTATGAAGATAGTTAATGCAGCTCTCGAAATGGACCAGAGCGGACCTGACTCCCGCTCAGTCGCGTGGAACAATGAAAAATTGCGTTCTGGTACGTGAATTATTTACACAATTATTAAATTAATTTTATTTACATATTTTTCTTTAAGTTTAATACGACATTTTTTGGGAGCATGTAAAAAAATAGCATAATTATAAACCTTTTTAAAGCATATTTCTAAAAGTAATAATGAGCTTCTACGCTATTTTACTACAAATATGTTTTAGGCAGTTCGATATTGTCATTCAGTGTAAACATTTTATTGTTTTTGGGGCATTTTTCTTAGAGATGGTGTGTTAAACAAGTTCTTGCTAACCAAAGCGCTACTTACTCTAGTAATAATAATTATGATCGATATAAATATAAGTGAAAGAACGTCAATATTATTATTATAATTAATATTATAAATCGTGTGAGTTTTTTACTATTATATATGATTAGGAAGACAATGAATGCATTGCTTGTGGGTAGAAGACAGGAATAAAATAAATTAATACAGTATACCTATTTCCTAAAAACGGCAATTCTTTTCTCCGAAATATTCTCCGGTTCATAAAGTTTTATATTTCATGCGCTGACCTAATGGTAATAATTTATATTAGTTTCAAATTTAGTAGTTTCTTTCATGGGATGAAGTAGTTTCGTTTAGCTTAGATCAGTGGTTCTTAACCGGTGCACCGGTTGCTTGTTGCAGGTGCACCCCGAAAAAATGATAAAAGCAATAAAAATCCGCGAAATAGTGAAAACCGAAAAAGTCCTTAGCGAAATTATGAAAATGTACCAAGAAAAAGAATTGGCCACATTAACAGATCGTACTCTAAAAATTAAATTGTCTGTAATAACTATGGAGAATTTTGGATTTCTGTCCAGCTATCTACATGAGGGCACTGAAAATCTTGTTACAGTTTTAAACATCATAATATTTGTGTGAGCTCGGTTTCCCAACAGTAACTTATATAAAAACTATAAAGCAAGAAAGACTTACGAATTTAGACGAAAAAATTAGGGGGGCTATATCAAATATTCGACCTAATATTTCTGAAATCTGCAAGATACAACAAGCTCAGGTATCACATAATTGATTTTCACATCGAATAAATTCTATTTTATTAAGGATAATTTTATTTATGTTAGAGTTTTTCCATATGTGTATATGTAGATACCTATATCTTTTCTTTAATAATATTATTTTTATTTGTTTTCTGACCTTTTGATTTTGGTGCACCGCAATTTTTGATTATGATCAAAAGTGCACCGTGACTTCGATAAGGTTAAGAACCACTGGTTTAGACTAACGTTTTTAATAGTGTTCTCACAATCAGAATTATTTTAAGGTTTTAAGAAAGTTACTTCAAGAATATGCACAACTGTCATAATCGAGAAGTAAAAAATATGATAATACCAAAACTTAATGTTATTTCAATTTAATTTAAAATAATATATTATTGTAATATTTTTTTTAACTTCAGATATTCAATAAAGTATTTTCCACCATTGGTACCTTCACTCAATAATATTGTTTCAACTCATAAATTCGTCACGCGTTCGGCATTTTCGGAGGAATTATCTGCGCATAGGTGAAAAATTCGAAACGTGTATAATGGATCCAAATTTGAATTTTCTGGAACAATGTTTCTGGGACATCCATCAATTTGACGTTATGACATTTGGAAACCTACGATTTTTTTTGAACGTCAATTTCCAATTGAAGAAATTCAATAAATTCTTTTTTGGTTTAACAAACAAAAGACGATTGCACTATATTTAGAGATATAATTATAGAACATTGTTTTAAGATTATATTATCTGGATGTATGTTGTGTAATAATTTTGAGACGTTGCAATGTAATCTGTATTCTGTGATATGTTTTTTATTATATTGTGGCTGTCAGTATATTAGTGATCAAATATCTATTTTTATTGTATAAATTTTTCGACCGCAATAATAATTTCTCAGCGACTCATATAACGGTAAACAAGTTAACTGTTTAGCTGGATCAGCAGATTGATTGGCGATATGAAATATGGTATCGCAATAGAAAATTAGTCGAATAATCCTTTCCCATAGTATTATATTATACTATGACTGTAATAATAAATAAAATTCACAAGCCACTCGTATTTAAACCGCTGACGCGTTCAATATAATTATGTACGGGAATATAATGTTTATTTATCACTTTTGACTGTATAAATTTCGAAAAATTTCACTCGAATCTAAGTACCTGGCTCGTAACTATCTCAGTAGATAATATGTACTGTCATTGTATTTATACTATTGTACCGATCGTTACGCTGCTCCTGTATACATCTTTGACTTCTTCGTCATCATCCTCAACACCATAACCCACACATCGAACACCACAGTGGTGACACCAACAATACTACTGTGGAAAATTAACTTTTTATCGCCGAATAAGCATAAAAAACTAACCATATATTGAGTACTTAGTATTTCTTGACAGTCATTATTTAAAAAAAAATATGTAGGTAATAGGTATGTATATTACAATACCGTAGGTAATAAAATGCGAAACATGTAATTTGTAAAATAAAAACATTTGTACAAATACTTTATGGGCGAAAAAAATGTACTCATTGTAAAGAGTAAAAAATCTACGAGACTGAATTATTTACCTATATGTTTCCAAATAGATTTTCTCTGAGTGAAATAAAAACATGTGTTATTTGAGATAGGACGCTTATTTTTAGACAGTAATATTCCAAATTCATCATAATAATATATGAACCCACGATATTAATTATATGATGAGATAAATACATCGCAATGAAAAACTAACTTGGTTCAAGGAAAGGAAGGAAAAGCCTTCGTCCGCCAGTAGATCGACAGGGGTTGAAATTATAGATGATTTAAATAAAAAATGACTCAAATCTGTTTGGCTGCAAGTGATAAATTACGCGATATGGTACGACACATGTCAAAGCGTATCGATAATAGATAGTAATAGATTATCAACTTTCACAGTTCAACTACTCCAAAATACAATCAATTCTTTTACAAGGAGTGGATGTTAGCTCCACTGTAACGCTAGGGTCATATGCCAAGAAACGTATTTCGGTGCTTGATTATTCATGAAAAAGCCTAAATAAAAATGGTCCTGATTAAACGAAACATGTTGAATACAGTATACTTCAACTGTTGGCTTGGACATAAAACTGTCCTTACAAAGTTTTTGATGCGAGCTTTCGCAGATATTAATGTTTCAAAAAACGCCCCTATTCATACGGCCATGTCATTTTCCACTTTCTAGCCACTTGGAAAATTGAAAAAGGCTCGTCCAGAAAATAAATTCAGAGTAGCACTCGAGCAGGGAGGGAGCGAGGCGCGGGGCCGGCAGGGGTCGCAGGGTTTAAAGCGAAACAAACGCTCTCTCCCCGTTGTGGGGCAATAAAACCCTGGGTCGACCCTTTTTCATCATTTTATTGGCGTTGGAGTCCTTTGGAGATTTGGCCCTGTATACGGTGACCAGATTTGGGTTTCCGATGATTTATTACTAAGTAATTAACTAACAATAGATATAATCTACCTTAAATAATAATATATTAAACAATACAACATTATATTATTATTATAATATTTCATGACAAATATAAAAATGTTTATCAAAAATTATGAATCAATTTCAAACGGAATGTAGTTTACGAGATAATGTTGAATGAACATTAATTAATTAAATGTATAATACGCGAGAGAGTTAGTAGGTACCTACTTAAGGCTGTTTTTTAATTGAAAAAAAACTATAAATTGTAAAAGACTCGGCGCTTTATGCCTCGAGGGGGGGGGGGCTCCGTCCCCCTGGCCCCCTCAGATGATGGTTACTTAAACCCTGACGGCTAAAATTATTAAACATGGAACATGCTTTGCCTACTGATTATTTGAATGCTGCTTGTCCGAATTCTAAAGAAAATTTATTTGTCAAAGTAACGTATGTTATTACAATAATAAAACTAAAGAAGACGTAATAATAACAGACGAACAAAATACGTCACACAGAATGTAGGTTCTAAAATGAAAATAATCGGCGCGCGTAAGTAATCGGAGCGAGGCGCGTGCCGCGGGCGGGCTGCGCCTCTATAGTTATTCTATGTCTATTTTTTGTAACGCTTTTGCGTAGGAGATCGCGAGTAAAACATGTTCCATGTTAAAATTACACGAAAAAAAAATACATCGCATTTTCAAAATGATTTCGGGAATATGGCCAATTTCTCGACGAAGCACATTCTGGACGTCTAATTTTGGGCTACTTTTTCGAGCACTATTGGCCGTATATTAACACGGACAATGTTGGGTACCACGGTGTCAATTGTTGCTGGTTTATCAGTATACTAGTGTCTTCACATAGCCCCACAGAAAGTAATCCAAATGTGTCAAATCACACGGATCAACTTATTGCCAAAGTTAATGGTTGCGGTAGCCATGTGGTTTTGAAACCACATAGAATCGAAATCGACGTCATCAAAACCAATTATCATGGTCCGGTAACGATTTAACACAGACCATAGTGTATCCCCCGGGGACCTCTTTGCCTTAGTTCAAAGCTACTTCAGCAATAGGGAGATAACCTACGACTCCGGCCCCAGCCTGATTCACAGGAGGACCACCATGGGGTGTCCTCAGGGCTCCGTCCTGGGACCCCTTCTGTGGAACATTCTGTTTGACGACGTTCTGTCCCTGCCACTGCCTCCGGGCTGCACGCTCGTTGCGTACGCCGACGACTTGCTCCTGCTTGTTGGGGCGACCAGCCGACCGGCACTTGAGCGTGCAGCCACGGACGCCTTGGGCAGAATCCTTAATTGGGGGTTGCTGAACAAGCTGACCTTTGCCCCGAGCAAAACGGAAGCTGTCCTCTTCAGGGGTAGTTCTCGGGTCAACATAACTCGACGGCCGCCCACGGTTCGTTTTGGCCAGACCTCAGTGCGTTTCTCCGAAAGGGTTACGTATCTGGGAGTAATTCTTGATGACAAGCTGTCTTTCGTTCACCACGCCAAGACGGCCGTCTCTAAGGCCAATTCGGCCTATCAGAGAATGGCCCGAATGGCGGGCAGCAATTGGGGACTTAAGCGTAGAGCCCTTAAGGTTGCATACGGCGCAATTTTCATGGGAATTGCCGGTTACGCCTCCAGCATTTGGCATTCTCGAGTAAACTCCTTAACTCTCGTGAGACGCGCACTATTAAGCGGGCAGCGACTTGCGCTGATCTCGCTTACCAAAGCCTACCGCACAACTTCTACTGACGCGCTTGCCGTACTCGCGGGGGTGCTACCCCTCGATCTGCACGCCCAAGTCAGAGGATCGATCACCCTCCTCTTGAGGGGGATCAGCACAATACTCGCCGGTGTCCATCTGACACCACCGCAGAGATCCGAGGACGTTCCTTACAGGAAGACTGTAAGTGACATTGTGTACAAGACCGCATTTGCGGCATGGCAGGCGAGGTGGACCGCCTCCCCCAAGGGGCGGCACACTTACCGTTTTTTTCCAGACGTATTCTGCAGGCACCAAACTAGAAGACTCCAACCTTCGCACTGGATTAGCCAGTTCCTCACCGGCCATGGCAACTTCGCCGCCAGACTCCACGAGTTTGGCTTGATAGTAGATGGGCCGGGTTGTACCTGCGGGCATGACCACCAAGATGTTGAACACATCCTCTGGGATTGCCCGCTTATGGAATTCGAACGAGCGGAGCTGTTTGCCAGGGTCCGTCCTCACACGGGCCCAATTGGTCATGGAGATCTGGTAGCAACTGAGGCCAACTTTGCAGCATTTGAGAAATTTGCAGCGTCGTATGGGGAGCGGGATAGTCCCGACTCTTCTGTAGACTCATCCATTTCAATTCGTGACACTCAGTATGCGGGTACACAAAGCGCTTAACGTCAGCGGACAGCAGAGCCAGTCCAAAAACAAACATTTTCTTTCTTAACTTTCTTCTTTCAGCACTACGGTGCATGGTTGCAGCATCAGTCCCGTGCGGCTCCGTCTCGGGACGGAATGAGCACTTAAAATCACTTCTTTCAGACACGTTTAAAGCGTCATAGAAAGCGGCCGTGCATATCCACGGTTGTGCATATATGACGGGTGGTGGTGGGCACTTTAACGTAGACCATAGTGTATCGTCTCTTACCATTGTAATTTTTGGTTACGTGTAAATTGTACGTAAAACATTTCACCGTGGCACAGTTTGCCGTGAGCTTTCTTATCGGAAAGAGATGACCGTATACTATACTGTCTCCAATTATATATTTTTTTAGAATTATTAATAACCATGTTCTTGCTTTTTCGTACAAGGTGGTTTTTAGTAATTTTTGAACAATCACAAACACCCAGGCCTTGAGAAAAACACATAAATATTGTGTGTCCTGGCCGGGAATCGAACCCAGGAACTCTAGGGTGGAAGGCAAGTGCCTTACGCTCTGCACCACGTGTTAAGTGCTAATAGTGTAATTACGTTAGATTTAATATGAACATCAATTTTCATAGCTCATTTTGGCAAAATTCATGAATTCAAGAATGAAAACCAAACCTAATTTAACCTAACAAATAATCCAGTATATCGGGTATTTTCCAAATTTGTTTGCTGCTGACTTGTTCAAAAGTGCAAACTGACAAGAAGCGTTTTTTATTTAGAAATGCATTTTATGTCAGAACTATATGACCCAAAGAGGTTGGACGGTCTTCAATATACGGTCATATATTTCCGATACAATATTTCACGGTGAAGTATGATACGTCGAACTGCATACGTACAAAATTAGGTTATATTATTAGCTCATTTGGAGGATAAGTAGGTATATTACCTGAAAAATCTGTCAACGTCAATCATAATTCTTAAATGATGTCAAAGAATTACACTTTTTTTACTTTTCATTATTTTAAGTTTTTCTCTGATTTTATTAGTGTGTTTTCCTAATAATTAACCAAAAGCAGATTTTGGACATATTACTGTATTATAGTATGGTCACCCCACTCGTCGCTCCCCAACTCAAGTCGTCGGTATCTATTCCAACTTGAAACTGGACAGTGGACGGAGAAGGTTGACATTTCGACGAATGCCGAGACCTACGCAGCCATATTATATGTATAGCACTGCCTGATTTGCTATTTGAATTCCGACATTCCGTCACGGCGTATAAAGGAGCCTCCATTGTATTATTGTTTCCTATTTATTACTTCTTTATCCAATAATAATGCGTCGATACAAAGAATTAAAATCAATATAGAGCATCTTTTCAATGCATTCAACGTTTACTTATTTTAGGTAATTCATAATAATTTAAATTTATAAAACGACATGCAACGTAAAGCTTTCTTCATATAAACTTTTGTTAACTGTCAATTCATGGTGGAACTGCATTGCATTGTTGTTTTTATTTAATAAAACGCAATTAATTTAAAATTAATCTGTTATTGGGAAGGTATTATTGGACGGATAATTATTTATGTGCCTATTGTTATATTACTTCTATCGCTTTGGATTTTGTTTGATAAATATTGTTTTAAAAAAAATGTATTCAGTTGAAAATGTCCCTCTGAGGCGGACGAAACCGGTCCTAATCAATTGTATAAAAGTGGAATAAGTACTACAAAAAATTGCGTTTTATTAAATAAAAACAACAATAAACTATTTCAAATTAACTATTTTTTTTATTCAACGAATAATTCACAAGATTTAAGAATGAAACATTATAATTATTGAGCATATATAATTTTGAAAACACTTCTGAGAAAATATATCATAACCGATAGAAAAAATCTTCGTTTCGCGCCCATGCAAATGGACCATTATGCTAAAAACGTCATACTTAATTGCGACAAATTTTAAACAACGGCTCTTAATGCTTAACGGCTTTCCAAATTGAGTTACTTATATAATATGTTAAATTATGTATGTTCAATAATTAGAATGTTACATTCTTAAATCTTGTGAATTATTCATTGATTAAAAAAAATAGTTAGGTACTTAATTTAAAATTATTAGCAAGTTCAAGTAAGATACAATAAAAAAAATTGGGGTGATCCGTGACGTCGGTTAGTAATTAAAACTACTTTTTACTAGGTTATACGTTTGAGTTTCGCAAGACGCCGCCGCGCCGCGCCCGCCAAACCACTACGGTCAAGCACTAAGAGCCCTTAGTCGTAATTAGATATGACACGTAAAGCTTAGTAGTCAGAATACATGGGCGCGAATCCCAGGGAGACATAGGATCGAATCATGTTAGGTGTCGTATTTATTTAAAAAAAAAAAAATTTGTAGTGGCTATATATATTTTCAATAACGTTTTTTCAAATTATCTACAATCTATAAAATATCGAGACGAGTTTAAAGATGAGATCCAGAAGTCGAGTGTCGCATATAACACAAATGCTATCAAATGCTGGTTCTAGTATATTTTCGAAAAGTGTAAAATAAATGTTATCATGATCTAATTTACAGAATGATTCTATCTTTCGTATTAATTTTATTTTAAAATAATAATTTAATTTATTAAATAATAATTAATTCCTACGAGTACTTAGGATGCCACAATATACTTTAGACGATAATAATATTTAAATAGTTGCCCATTTAAAGTTTTTTAGGCAATATTTTCCAGAGCTGTAAAAGATTACAAAGTTTAAAACAAAGCATTCGCTGGGTGGCCGTAACAAAATATCCGCATTGTGTAAAAATAATGGCGATTCTGTTTTTATGTAAATTTTATTAATTCTTTGCCCAGGTAAAGTATTTGGACACATTTAAACACAACAATGGCGGCCGGGCTATAAAGTAGACATTAAACTTTCATTTACCAAGCTCTTTATTGGTAATTAAATGGTTCTCAATTTTACATATTCATGAATCTCGAAAGCAAGCAGGATCAAAAATTAATGAAATAAATGGAATAAGAAAATGACTAGGCATAAACTTTTACTTTTATAAATATCTATGTTACTATGTAGATTCGTACCATTGTTCACTGTCTTATATTATATGAAGAACTTTCAAATCTTTTCGGTATAAAGTTATTCCGAATATAATACTGTTCGCTTATTAGGAATACAGCGGAAAATACATTTTTAAAATAGCCAATATACTGGATTATTTGTTATGTTAACCTAACCAAAACTAACCTAACCTAACCTAACCTAGCCTAACCCAAATTAACCTAACCTAAGCTAACCCAAACTAACAAATAATTCAGTATATCGGGTATTTTCAAAATGTGTTTTCCGCTGTATTCCTCATAACCGAACAATACCAAAGTTATTTATTTTCTGTAAACGGCCTACATGTTGAGCGTATGTCAAAATGGAGTTTTAATGGAATTTTCAAAAAACGTGTATGTTTTCGAAACATGTACCGTTTTTAAAAAATATTTTTTTTTCGGTTAGGTATATGTTCAAACACGCGCGTTAACATGATCTTAATCCCTACTTCATTAATTTATCGTTTGTCAATTTATGGCTACGGCCATATGTTGTAGCTTAGCCACTGGGAAATGCCAAAATAAATGGCGTATTTCAAAAAAATACTACCTTATTCTTAAGTCAATAATTATTATAAAGCAATCATTATTCGTAGAATGTTTATCACATTTAAATGGTCAAAGACATGTCTTATAATCAGTAATCTTTAGAATTATCTTCAAATGTGTTAATCGTGCCCATTTTTCAATAATAAAATGCCTAATTCTTGTCAAATTTGGGATCAAAAAGATTATAAAATATAATTTTTTATCGTAAATATGTCACTATATAATGTTAACATTAATTTTACTAATGGTTTTGTAAATGCGTTTAAAAATTAATAAATCTAAAAAATCCCAACACTACTTAACATGGACGTACTAAAATATGACTATATTCTAACATTAGAGCGAGAGGTTTAAAAGAATACTATTTTATGTAATAAAAATACGTTATGCAGTCATCAAATATTTGAAAAAATAAGGCTTCAAAATTATATAAATAGACTAGCTGACCAGGCAAACGTTGTTCTGCCATATAAATTATTTGTAGTGAATATTTTGGTTGTTAAATAAAAAGTAACGAATCTATCGTTAGAGTGTGGGGATGGGATCTATGACAGAAAGAGGAATAGAGCACTGTAGACGATGACCGCCGATAAAAACAAAAAAACATCAACCATTCATTTTCTCAATTGAAAATGAGTAATGATGTTCATAATGAATGAATTACCTGTGACAGGATCTCGTTGTTTAATGTTTATCCAATATCCGTCTAGTCCCTTCCAGAAAATTAGCGGATATTGGAGAGCGTCGTATGAACGGTGTGTGTCAGCGATGAACTCCAGATTATTGTTTCTTCTTCGAATCAAGATTTCTCGCGTCGATGTGCGGTCGCCAACCATGATTCCAGCAATGTCGTCAACAACAGTCGCATTGAATCGACGTACGTGCTCTCCAGCTGGTGTTTTATCAGGATTGATGAAAATAGCGTGATTGTCACTTTGCAATTCGTGCATGTGTGCTTTGAAGAATTTCAATAATTCATTGTGCTCATTCAACAGGGCGTCCAGTTCGCCGACGATGCGCCTAGCATTAGGCGAATTGAGGCTATTGTAGCCGCAACGTGCATCCACATGATTGATGTCCTCACCGCCGCGCCCATGAAGTAGATTTGTAAAAATGTATGTGGTTCGTTTGGCATTAGCAGCAATGAGCCTACTTTGTGGTATACTTGACCTTTGATTTTGAACGTAGAATGGAATTGTTGACCATTTTCCGCAGTATTGTGAACTATTTCTGTTGCTCCGGACGAAGTCATTTGGAAGCATGAATTGAATGTGCGAATGGACTTCAGGAACAGGTTTGAATCTGGAACCGTGCCAATGAGCAAGCTGTTCAATGGTTCTGGTGGTATCTCAATTTCTGGTAGTTGCACTTTTCCTGATGCGCAACACATCCCGGCTGACTCATGTTTGAATTTGAGCGCATGACAATGGGTACATTCTTTGTCCATAGCACCAATCAGCACTTTCGGATGAGCGACGAAGGAACGAAGCGGATGTAAATGTTCGATGTACTTGTTGGCGTTGTCGGTCATTTGCTCTGCGTGTGTTAACTACGAACCGGCGCGCTTCGGTCCGTTCCAATTGTCGTTGTTGATTTCGTTCAGCTCGTGCCTCTTGTGATTGAGATGCACGCAATTTCGACATGCTTACACTCACGTTTTTGTTATCATGTTGGATTTGTTCGTCTGTTCTTTCTACTCTACTATTTCGCATGTTTGTTGCTTTATTCGTTCGACGGCCCAAATGGCCCCCCTTGCGTCTTGCTGGCATTGTGCACTGTAATACACGCACATAAAAATAGATAAATTAAAATAAATCATACAAAATTTTGCACGCACTGCGTTGTGATTTGCCGAATGAAATGTCAAAATGACGCGACGCTTCTCTTGAATTCTTCTCGGACGTAGTGCCATCTGTCATTCAACAACATAAATAATTTCGTTCTGTTTGAAATACGAACGACGGTTAAATTTGTTCATACAAAAATAATAAAATCGCGATTAAAAAATGGGAGGATGGGGGTAGGATAATGAAAATTTGAGGTTATAGGTATTTTTTTATGCCAAATAATAAAAAAAATACAAAAAAAAAATTGTCAAAAAAATAAAAGAAAATTTTTCTGGATAGAGATACCCTAATCACCTAGCGGTATGAAATATACTTGTTGACCTATTCTCATACCTAACAAATATACATAAAAAAAATCATTAAAATCGGTCGAGCCATTTCGGAGGAGTTCGACCACAAACATCGTGACACGAGATTTTTATATATATAGAGATTATCTACAACGATTAAAGAATGTCCAGGGTTATGCTCTGAAAATTCCATAAAAGCTCCATTTAGCTCCACGCAGAGCATGTGGGCCCTTAAGAAAGTAGTACCAACATACAGAATGATGGGATAATATGCCATAATTCACAGTCAAGTAGGTATACAATGAATATAAAATAACATGTGACGGCAACACCTCTCAAACAGTGTGGCATGTCATTAAAAAGGAGCGACGGGCTCTTACAGCTTTACGCAGACATCATACTTAGGTACGTCAAAAAACCTGACGAAGTACTAAACAATAAAATAATACAGTAATACCACATTTAATATTATCTAATCCTACCCATAAAAAAAACTAATACGACTCACTATGGACTAAATCTAACACATTTTTACAACTTTTTTATTAGCTCGTATTCTTGTTTGTCCCGTATAGATTTTTTCTTGTTTGTCCAAGATTTTTAACTAACTTCCCGAATAGCTAGACATTTGAAACTTTTAGAATAAATATCAGAACACGACGGGAATGCATTTTTAATACTCTTGGCCATCTTTAAGCAGAATTGAATTTATTTTCAGTTAATTCTGTTTTGTATGTTTCGGAAAAAAATCGTTAAAAGTAATATTTACTACTCACTGTTATTGGTTGTTAAGTGGGTCCTAGCAACTAAATTATTAATATATACGTGCGTTACTATGGAAATCAATATGAAACGTCAAAATGACATTTCAGTATTCTATATTTATTAATACACAGAATTGTCAAGTTTATAAATGATTCAACAGAAAATTAAAAAACGTGGTATATAAAAAGTTCTTTTTGTCTTGTATTGTAATTATTTATATATGTAATAACTGAACCACCTTTTACGACAAAAAAATGATATGTTTCTTAATAAATTTAATATTGAAAAAAAAAATGATTATAAAAATTAAGAACTTGAAATAATAAACACAACACTTAATTAGAAATTAAAAAAAAGAAACAATTCTACGTAAGTAATAATGTAATACGGATAATTAAAGGCGAAATCCATTTAATGGTAATATTTATAAATTGGCGGCTCTCTTGGTGCAGTGCGTAATGCACTGGCCTTCCATTCGGGAGCTCCGGGTTCAAATTCCCTGTGAAGACACAATATATTTATATGATTTTCTCAAAGCCTGGGTGTTTGTGATTGTTCAAAATTACTAACAACGACCTTTTACGAAAAAGAAAGGACATAGTTATTAATAATTTAAAAATATATATATAAACTTACCACAGTTTCAAAAAATAAATAAGATTAACATTAATGGTAGGTACTATAAAATAGATTTGACAAGGATGAGAGCACTCAGTCGGATAGCGTGATAGCTGTGAGTTAGAATCCATTTTGTCCTATTTTTTTCTATGATTATTTCTAATATGAAATGACATTCTGTCTGAGATTGTTCAAAATTGTGTATTATCAATAATAAATTATAAGCATTATAATAATAATAAATTGCGTTATTATAAACATTATAACGTAATTCGATAAGCATTTCCTGTAACAACTACTAGGTAAAATCGTCGTAATTAAGTAGGATGCCCGTAGCTTAATTGGAAAAGCACACTTGCGCGAATCCAGCGGATACAGGTTCAAATCCTGTCAGGTGTCGTAATTTTTTCTACAAAAAGATTTTTTCTAGTGTGTATATTATGCATGAAATGTTTTCAAACCATGTTTAAACTTGTTATAATTAATGAATTTTAAATAATACAAATAGTAGATAAAATAAAGTGTTAGTTTGCTATAAAACTAAAAACCATTACGTCAAAGTTGATGTGGAATACAATTCAGAGATAATAGAGATACAGAAGCTGTGTGGCGAGTAATTTAGCTATTCGCTTGAATTTGGCCGTCCGGACTACTAGGTATAGGTTTCCAGATAGCATTCCGTGTGGAACGACGCTGTTTTGCGGTGGCAATTGAAATGCCGGACGTCGGACGTCAAATACTGCGACGGACCAGAGGCGCCGCGACGCCAACTTTGATACAAATGTTTCCAATGAATTAAACATTTTCTACTAGATCGTAGAAGTGTAGATAATCATGCAGCAAATGTTTATTTACATAGTAAATTAGTTCAGTTCAATATATTATTATGCTGCTAATGTTAATCAAATATTCAATGTATACAGTCGAATTTGGTTATTACGAGGAAGATGGGACCGACTGAATTTGCTCGTTATAATCATTACTCGTCTTTCTATTTAAGCATAGAACATAAAAAATCTGAAAACCATCGTAAAAATCCTCGAAACAAACATGGCATTCATAAACTACAAAAGAAGTTGTTTATTGTAATGAAGTGCTGAGCTGCCAGCGCTGGTAGGTACCTACTGACTTCACGAAGCTTGGATTTTCTACATGCAATTTCAACCATATGCGTGGATACTTTTTCAATATTGTCGGCGAAAACACCAATGAGGTACTTAAACACTTAACTAGTGTCATAAACTTAATCTGATCCCGGCGGCATCGGTTTTTATTGCTAAGAGTCGAAAATGTTGTTTTTAAACGATCGACACATAACAGTTTTGCTCGGTATAGCCGAGAATTAGCTCGTTATAAAAGTGAATAAATGTATGGAGAAAATCATAAACTAAAATGTCAACTAATGTTTTCTCATTACATCAGAGATCTCGCTATTTTCGTGATCGTAATAACCAAGTTCGACTGTATGCCAGTTTCATGACTAATTTGAATAAAAAACTAGAGTTATAATAAAATTGAAACTGTAATAAATTAATGTATTTTTATTGTTCCGACCAGATCGATCACATACAACCAAACACAATGCACTATAATACTGCATAACCAACATCAAGTGTGACAAGTACAAAGGGGTGCATGGGCGGTTAAATTTGTCGCCGTTGAGGCGCTGTAAACCTCCCCTCACACCACACGAATATCTATTCCAATCGACCTACCATATTCGCCAATCAATTCTTTGATGACAATTTCCATATAAAAGGATAAAAAAATATATCATCGATCTACTTTCCGAGATAATTATAGAGAATCTATTCACTGCAATGTTACGTCCCGTTGCAAATTTCACACCTTACTACACCGCCTCTTTTGTGTGTGATGGCGCAGAGACTAATTGTCGGCCAATAGAATAAGTGAGTGCTACTCAGTGGCTCTATTCTATACACAAGGCGGCTATCGATGGTAGTTTATCGTATTTATGTATTGAGACGGCTAATTGTTATTGTGGGAAACACCATGAATATCGATCATAGTGTATATTTAAGTTACGAGGGTGGGTCAATAAGTCCTTAGAAAAGCCGACAGGTGGCGCGAACTGTACTGTAAGCGGTTTGTTTTCATGCAGCGGCACTACCGATTCAGTATGCTGCGAAGTTTCAATCAGATCGGTCGGGTTGTTGTGTGTTTCTCGTACATTTAAAAAAAAAATTTGCTTGTAGAAAATGGAAAAATGGAAAATGGAGAAAATTGAGTTTAGAGCTGTTATTAAACATTTTAATATAAAAGGGTTAACAGCAAAGGAAATAAAAAATGAGTTGGATTTAGTTCACGGCATATCTGCTCCTTCACTTGCAACTATTTATAACTGGTTAAATGAATTTAAACGTGGTCGTACATCAACAAAGGATGAACCACGCTCAGGACGTCCTGTAGAGGTGACTACACCAGAAATGATCAATAAAATCCACGATATGGTGTTAAGTGACCGAAGATTAAAGTTGAGTGAGATAATTGAGGTTACAGGGATCTCAAAAGGTAGCGTCTTTTTTATTTTACATGACAAATTGGGCATGAAAAATATTTCTGCAAGATGGGTGCCGCGTTTGCTCACAGTCGACAATAAACGCAATAGGGTGGTGGCCTCTAAAGCCCTGTTGTCGCTCATGCAACGCAATCCGGATGAATTTTTTCGTCGCTTTGTGACTGTAGATGAAACATGGATACACCACTATACTCCCGAGACGAAAGAACAGTCAAAGCAGTGGATTGCTAAGGCAAACCATGTCCAAAGAAGGCGAAAACCGTAAAATCAGCTGGTAAGGTTATGGCTACTGTATTTTGGGATGCACGTGAAATTATTTTCGTTGACTTTTTGGAAAAAGGAAAAACAATAACAGGGGATTATTATGCATCTTTATTGGACCAGCTAAAAAACAAAATTGAAGAAAAACGGCCTCATTTAAACAGGAAAAAAATCTTCTTTCATCAGGACAATACCCGTGTTCACACATGTTTACGATCAATGGCTAAAATTGAAGAATTGAAGTTCGAATTGGTCGACCACCCACCGTATTCGCCAGATTTAGCCCCCAGTGACTTTTTCCTTTTCCCAAATTAAAAAAATGGCTAAGTGGACAACAAGATAATAATTTACATCGCTACTAAGGGACACTTTCAGTTATCTAGTTATGTAATATTGTAATATATTCCACATAATAGTAATATAATAATGTTGGTTATCCACCTATTTTTAATTATGGACACATACCGTACACGAAATATAATTGATAAAATATTAATGTATATTTATTTTGCATTTGAAAATACTTCATAAAGATTTATGAACTCCAAAATTTGCCACGTCATTATGTCTGACTGACGATGTCATGTTAGTTTACTTGAAGACGAATCTTGCAATATCATGCGTTCATTCGCAGTTGTTTTTTCCCCTCTGACCGTTTCCCAAAAAGCATGCCCTTGTTTCCACGAAATGTCTTTTACGTACGCCCCTGCATAAAGATCGCTTACTTGAGACAAATATAAAACTTGGGGTCTTCGATTCATAGAATTCAACTTAAGGCTGGGCATACAAAGATAGACCAGAAAATAACCTGATTTGATAATTTTGTAATGTGCATAATGTCATACAAGAAATCTTAATTAAAAAGTGGTTAAAACTTTGCGGTATATAATATGCATATTTTTTTCGGTCATGTCTGCCCTTTAATTAGAGCATATATGGATACCATATGACTCCTCCAAGAATCCATGTCGTTTGCAAGTCTTTTCGTCAGCCATTTCCTTCCAGGACCTCGGAATCTGGTTGGCTTGAAAGGGACATTAACTGATATTTATCAATCTGAAAGTTTACTATAATCTATACGACGATATTTAATAAATAATAAATGAATTAAATTAACCTAACTACAAATTACCGCTCAATATTGGAGGAAGGACGCGTCATCCGGTCAAAATGCTTTTCTGCTACATCATGTTAATTGAATAAAATAATATGTTCACGGTTATGGTGTATACGTAGAAGTGGTAAATAACAATTTATATGATACCGGCTAACCTCCGATAGGGGATATTACAAAAAAAAGAAGAACCAAAGCGCAATATATCTCAACAGGGATATTCTAATTGATCATTTAACTCTAAAATCGATAAAAATGATAAATATGATATATCGTATTAAGACAGTTAATTATCGCGGGATGTGAACTATCTGGCGTGATGTTTTTTGAATACGGTTGCTCATGATGCCGCGATGTAATGGACGGCTGCTATACGGTGCCGTTTCGGTTATTAATCGTCGCCGTGTAATGTGAAAAGGGCCATCATGCTTCTTCTTCACGCCACTAAAAGAATGTCGCCGTTTTTTTGCCGTACGGTGAAACCCGTATAACGTGAAAGGAGCGTTCGCAGTGCCGTGTGTTATATATAGTTTAGTAGATAATCGCCTTGTATACGGAATTGGCCCAAGTAACATCTGTGTTTTTTTTGATCAAAAAAAATAACATAGTGTTGACTAGTTAGAATAGCCCCCGATGGTGAAGCTAAGTGGCCGTTTCCACGAGAAAAACTATCTTTGTATGGCTGTCAAAAAATGATGTCCGCAGACCTCTTTCGTTCTCGCAGCACGGCGCCCGCTTTTTTGATCCCGCAGCGTAGTTTTATGACGGACCTACCATTGGATAAAGTTTTCGTGCTTCCAATATTGAAAAATGGCCAGCTTTTATTGGACGGCAGCCGCCTTCTGCGGTCCGTTTCGATTGCAAATGTTTTGAAATAAAGCCATGGCCGCTGTATTATGATAAACAGCAACAAAAAAGGAACATTTCTTTCATTTGGATGCCCACATATTATTAACATATTATTAGACTATCTTCTTCAACTGTCCATCAATATTCTATTGAATACAATTTTTATTCTGGAATCGTTTTTATTTTCTATCACCATTGAAACTTATAGAACGATTCAGGAATAGCTATAATCTCGATGGTACCTTCCTAGCGTATAATACATTGTTATAAACATACCATATTATAATCGTGAGATTCGAAAATTTTAACACGAAATAATACATAGTCGGAGGGCGTCGAGCCAGAGAAAACGATGCAATCGACTCAGGCACAAGGGAAAATAAACACAAATTATGTGGAATACTATTTCAGCTTTTTCTTCATGACGTGCTTTTAACCGAGGAGCGGCCCTCGTAGTCCAGTGCGTAATGCGCTGTCCTTTTGTCCGGGGGCTCCGGGTTTGATCCCCGTGAGGTCACTTTAAATTTATGTGATTTTCTCAAAGCCTGCGTGTTTGTGATTGTTTAACTTATATTCCTACAATCCTGATCGACTACACTACAATTCTGTCAATGGGCCTCATGACCTGCTGTTGTGTTAAAAGGAATATAATAGATAGGTACATATAGATAGCTCCAAGCAAAAAGGGAGTAAGTAACATTTTGGTAATGTTGAGTTGAATATGAGGATAGGTTTATAAAAAAAAAATATCTACAGACTGGCAAAAGGCCGTTCTTCATAGATGATTGCAAACAGAGTTACGATTTTCCAATTTGAGTGTAAGATAACCCCAAAGAAAGTGAATACGAATTAACATACCCACCACTAACTTTATATACCAAAATTAAAATGATTATAATAAACAAATAAAGCATAACAGAAATAAAACAAAAACATGAATAAAATAATGAAAAAAACAATTCGGTGTTTTCTTTATGAACTTTGTATTTTTTCTTGGAAAGAAAAAAGAAATTAAGTGATTTAAAAATTACAATTGCAAATAAATTAACACTATAGACTCCAAACAATATTATTTTACCATAAATGAACGAAAAATAAACTTCAATACTCGATTTGTCACTAACGCCCTTTTGGCTTGGAAAAGTCGACATATATTAATATATAATACATATACATATAAATTTACTTATCATGAATGGGATGATTTGGATATGGAACAACCTATGAACGGATTGGCCTTCACCATCTGGATATGCGTGCATATTTTCGCACTGCAAACTTAAAGTTGCTGTATACACTAAAAAGCTTAGGGCTTGCGCAGACAGAGAGCGGTCGGAGTTCTGCGTTCAACCGACCGTTGACCGCTAGCGTTCAGGGACAGCAGACAGGTGGCGGTCAACAATAAACGTTCCATTTGTGTACAAACGTTGTAGTGACACAGGCGCTGCATAACGCGAGACCGCTATATTCCGACTGCGAGTGGAGGTGAGAAAGCACCGCTGTTGCGTACTCACTCCTCCGTGTGGTTTCGCTCTATGTTGTTTGACTGCTCAAATTCCTATGACGGGACTGGACGGGAGGTACGGCGTTCTTTGTAATTCCGGGAATAGAACTCTAGAACGCTAGCGTTCCAATTGACCGGCGCGGTCTAACCGCCGGCTGTGTACCCATACAGTATGAAGTCCATACAGTACAAAGAACGCCGAACTACGAACGCGGAACGCAGACCGCCTGACCGCTCTCTGTCTGCGCAAGCCCTTAGTGAATGAAAATTAATGATGAGCTTAGATAATATTTTTCTAGCACATAAGATAGTGACTTTCTTTCTTAATGTAAAGCACGGTACGTCACCATATCACGTGCAAAAATATTAAAGACGATAACTCAGTCAGAGGAAGACTGGAGTGAAGAAAGAAGGTAGTAATATAAGACGGACGGGGGATCCCCGCGGCTGCACAGCGGGAATCCGTTTAATATCGTGCTCATACATCGTTTTAATGGACTTTGAATCAAAATTATAATAATACTTATTTAAATATGACTAATTAGGTACGTAAGATTAATTTTATACGTGTTTATTGCTTGAAAATAATAAATCTTATAGTCATAATCCGTACCAATGTTTATTCAAATAAATGTATATAATTTATGTGTGATAGAAAGATAATAATATAGTAATCATGAGAACGTTAACTATTAGTAAAAATAAATTTGGCATTTCCACCTCGAAACCTATTAATACACAACCGTCCTTCAGATAGAGATATCTTTTTCTATAGTCGGTCACGTTTAACCTCTAATATAATCCGAACCTGTGTTTTATTGATTTCGCAGGCGTACTATCGATGAAATAATAGGATTTTTTGATTCTTTAGAAGAGGAATCAGCGGGTTAATGGTACGAGTATGTTGTTCACTACTCAAAAGCGGTCCCTCAAAAACTACTCTCAAAGTCTACTCAAAAAAAGTAATCAGCGCTCGAAATAGAAAAGTTTACGAACCGGAGCGCTCGACAATTTTCCGAAGATATTTACATATTTATCAAACTTTTATGTGTATTATATAAAAATAAGTGTGTGTCAGATTTTCTATTATATGGCTTGTCTAGCTCAGGAGGTCAAAATATTTTTTCCACAAGACGGACTGATAATTTTACCGATTTCACGAATCGGAACGGTGATCCGAAGCGCTCCAGTTTATTTCGAGCCCTGCCAAAGTTGCTCTGTAATTGTGCTTCTATATTTATATATGATTCGCATTACTATATTCCTGTAGAGTGTAGAATCAAGATGGGACCCTCGAAACACACACAATAATGGTACACGTAAACAATTACATCGTGAATATTTTGACTACGTGGCAGCTCGTAAGCCGTTGACTTTTCTTACATTCAACTTTTAAGTCGCGCGAAAGCTCCATCTGATGTTATATTGAAGATGAAGAAACGTGTGAGCAAGGCCAAAATGGTTACATGTAAGTTGTACGTATGCAGTTCTTCGTGGGACACTTATTCGTGCGCCGCAGTACGTGAAACATGAGTTCGTATAACATTTTATCAAATGACGAGTTCTTCGTTGAACATTTCACCGTGGAATACATTTCACCGTGGAATACGTATTCTACAACATGTGGCGCTAGTTTGCTGTTCCAATTAGATTCAATACGAATTTTATGAGATGTCTTTATTGGTTTTAAATAATTTAATGTTGAAACTACATAAATAATATACCTATACGATATGATAGTATTCATAATCTACTTACCTACCTATTTTCTAATGTGTGTTCCTTGTATTATGATGGGTTTGTTTTAAGTGTTTTATTTAGACATTAGTATTGTCCGTTACCGAAATAGATATATTTTTTAAATATGATTAATAAATAATATTATATTTATAATTCCCATGTGTAATATATTAGTAGTGGTAATTGGTAAACTATTGTATAAGGAGATTATCTTTAGTATTAGAATATAATGGTTTCAAATGTTTTATTCAGAATCCTACAATCTTACCAAAACATTTGAATAAAAAAATTACGTGAAAAATGTTCTCTTATTGTATTAATATATACCTATATTTATATTTGTATATAAAAACAGATCAAATGTTTCTTATACATATAAATTTTGCGTGTGCACAATGGACATGTCGATTTGAAACCTTTTTTAAGCAGGCATTATTGAAAATACAAAGATGGCAATACCTACCTACTTTAATTAAAACAAAATAATGTATATAGGTACATAGGTATGTAGGTAAATGCTGTTATTTGATTCATTTGGGATATTATTGATTTTTACCTTTTTGTTACCTACTTTAATTTTAAATATTTGTGCCCGAGTTGGGGGAGCGGTCGTTTATGAAGAGTGGGTTCGATCCCTCGGATGTACCAAAATACACGTTGTTTTTTAAAATGTGTCTAATGTGGCTTATTGCGTTTTATTTTAATTAACTACCAAATATGTTGAAATTTTATTATAGTTTTATAAAAAATGTGTATTCTTATATTTTTCTTGATTATTATTTAAAATAATATTATGGACAATGTTGGTTTGAAACTTTTTGTAAATGGATATTATTGAAAATACGAACTTAAAAATAAATATACGTACTTATATAGATTACTGCATTTATTGAATTCATTTTGGATATGATTGATCTTTGCAACTTTATAGATAGGTACTACTACATAAGGTAACTTAAGCATATACTGACAATACAGGTATGGTATCCGACTTGGCAGAGCGGTTCCATATAAAAAGTGGGTTCAATCCCGTGACTGGATAAAAAATACATGTTGTTTTTTTAATGTGTGTTAATCCAACGTGAGACCAACACTTATTGTTACAATTATTACAATAATATGTTTGTAATTGTAGCAATAAATGCTATTTTAACAGCAGCAAGATAGGTGCTGTTAAAATATAGCATACAAACCTACCCTAAACCCTAAGCCTGAATCTATCCAATGCTATATGAAAGCCTCTTCAAGCTGCTCCACTTTTCTTGGTCCTGTGAGTTGCTTTGCCACGTACTTCCGCAGAACTTGATCATTTCATCGATCCAGCGGCCTCTAGGTCTACCTTGCGGACGTTTTGTACTTCTTGGATACCACTGGACATGGCTCCCACAAAGGGAGGGCTGATAGGGCTCTAGCCTAGGATCAACCAGATAGGTGATTTAAACACATCACAAATTCTCTCGAATAGTAAAAAAAGACAAATAGATGAATTCAAATATAAAAAAACACTAAATATACACATTTATTTTACCGCGTACACCATTTGGAAAAGAGCATCACACTGTCTTTATCTTTAGCGATAGGTAGGGGGCCCGTGAAATATCTGTAGGTATTTATTTATTTATTTTATTTATTTATAAACCCTAACTCCGGATATTACCTAGGTATGTTACAGTGGCCAAATATTTTTTGTGCACACAATAATAGAAGCAGGACATACTACCTACACAATAAACTGACCCTAATTTCTATACAAAATCATTACCATCTGGATACGTCTTTTGTCATTTTTATGAAATGCAGTCTCAGAAGATTCCACCAAAATACAATGGATTTGTAATTGATTTATTTCAAAACACTACATGAGTTATTGATTTTTTAATTATATTTAGGACATGGTAGGTACTGCATACTTTACATATATAAAGATCGATATTATCCTAAATGAATTAAATAACAGCATTTATCTATATACCTAGGTAAAAACATTAACTTTTTTTAATTAAAATAGGTATTATATTTTCAATAATACCTACTTACAATAAGTTTTAATTCAATTAGTCCACTGTCCGCACGCAAAATTATGTATAGGAGAAACATTTGATTTGTTTTATTTATACTTATACATAAGAGAATATTTTTCATATACTTACTTAATATATTTTTTTGGTACTGTTCGGTTATACGAAATACAGCGGAAAACAGATTTTGAAAATACCCGAAATACTGAATTATTTGTTAATTTGGGTTAGTTTAGGTTAGGTTAGGTTAGGTTAACCTAACAAATAATGCAGATTATCGGCTATTTTAAAAACGTGTTTTCCTCAGTATTCCGTATAACCGAACAGTACCCATTTTAAATATCTATTATAGGTCCATACCACAGAACTGATTAATAAGATAGAAATGCGAAAGCCAGTCACCATCGATCAAGAATTTGAAGCCAGCATCGCAAGAAATACTAAGCCCGTTTAGTGTCTTCAAATATTGCCAATATTGAATGCGCGTTTCGTTTATGTTAGGAACTTTAATGCATATTATGATAGTGTTGTTTTAATTTAATAAAACGCATTTTTTGTAGTACTTATTCCACTTTTAATTAGGACAGGTTTTGTCCACCTCAGAGGGACATTTTCAACAGAATACATTTTTTTAAAACAATATTTATCAAGCAAATTCCAAAGCGACAGAAATAATATAACAACAACAATGCAGTTCCACCATGAATTGACAGTTAACAAAATAAAACATATCATGATACTTACATAATGTAAATGACATATTCTTTATCACGTGGTTATTGACTATACTACTACTACTTTACTTGTATTAAAAACAACATAAAAAAACTATAGTGTATATTATTATTTAAATTGTCAATTAATGACTTTGAAAGGCATTAAAGAATCGTTTGTACTGGAAAAAATGACATATCGACATAACCACTTCTTTTACGAATGTAAAGAAATATAATATTTTTTATTTACAATTTTGAAGTAAATAATGCTATTTCGGTAACATATAATATTCATGTAAAATTATAACACTTAAACCATCGGAGTATATGGGAAAGACGGAAGAAAATAAGTAGGTAACTAAATTAGAGATACTTTCATATTGTAATTATATTTATGTAGTTTGAACATTAAATTATTTAAAACCAATAAAGACATCTCATAAAATTCGTATTGAATCTAATTGGAACAGCAAACCAGCGCCACATGTTGTAGAATACGTATTCCACGGTGAAATGTATTCCACGGTAAAATGTTCAACGAAGAACTCGTCATTTGATTAAATGTTGCACGAACTCATGTTTCACGTACTGCGGCACACGAATAAGTGTTCTACGTTGAACTGTTTACGTACAAATTTCCGGATACGCGCCAAAATAGTACTTTTATGTATGATAAAAACGCAGTCAATACCGAGGAACTATTAAAAGCTCAGGTAGGCATATTATCTAGTAGTGGCAAAGGGTGCCTGTTGAAGGAATGTAGATTGTGTAGTTAACTGAAAAAAGTCTTCGCACAGTCATATTTACGGTACTTGAAATTAAATTTTATTTCATCTTAAGTGTTGTTGTTTTTATTTAATAAAACCCAATTTTTTTGTAGTACTTATTCCACTTTTATTCAAGAGATAAGGACCGGTTTCGTCCGCCTCAGAGGGACATTTTCAACTCAAGTAAGTCTTAAGTATTTAACTGATACAACTTACCGAATGCATAAAATATTATATTTCACAAAAAAGGCAACATGCACAAAAATAAATACTTTACAAAAAAGACGATGCCGACCCGGTAATCAAACTAGTGTTAAAAAATCCAAGGCTTACATAGAACTTTTTGTCCGGTAGATCAGCCTTATTTTGCATACTGTGCGCAAAACAATATAGCCAATGCGCAAATATATGTAGGCGTTGTCATGAAAGCATTACCCGTTTCATACAATGAAATTATTGACAGTTATCCGATCTCAGGGACAAACAACATCAAAGTTTAAACAAGAAAAATTTTGGATTTTTGTTTGCATGTGTATGTAGAAGATTCGATAGACTTGGATACAGTTAATCTGTGAGTATGTGAATCCTAAATTAAAGAGGGATGGCTCTGTTGCGTAGAGGATTAACATTATATATTATCTCTGTTGTTTTTTTTACATTGGAAATGTCTTTAAAATTATATTTCTTAAGAAGGTGGTCTTTAAATAATCGCCTGGTATGGAATCTTCGCCACTGATATCTGGATTAGGGTAAATACCCAACAAGCCGCTAGTAAATATTATATATAATCTTAAACTAGATATTTTTAAAATAGATAGTTATCTGATCGTTAGTTAGATAGTCGTTGCTGACTAGATAATGATTTTTTAATTACCACCTTTAAAATGCACGTTAATTACATCGATCGAATTACATCGATATTACATCGATACTTACCAGATGCGTCTTCAGCGTCCAAAATATTAGTTACATACTTTGTAGTGGTCATAATGGTGTAACATTGCTAATATGAATAATATAATGTACTAAGTAAAAAATAATATGTTCAATATAATAATTATGCTAGTAGATCTAAGGGGGGGGGGGGGTTACATAGGATGCAAGACACTGGCCTTTTATGTCAAGAGGGCAGACGCGTGATGGAGCCGGTTCGGTGTTCACGCAATCACGCAGTGGGAAACGGACGGTTCGGAATGTCACTCTCATGGTTTCATTTTTGTTTTGGGATAAGTGATGATGGCAAGTTCAGGATGGATGATAGACGCGACGTTCGCTCAAACCATATCAGATTTAGCACAACGAAGGTCAAACTGATGCATGTTGTATGAATCACTATGTAATTAATGCGGCCTCGTTCGTATCATATAAGATATAGCGTGATAGCTTTAACAAGCCTATGCGCTCGGCTGTCTTGGAGTAACTAACTTAAATTTCATCACGGTCGATCATGACCCGTGACTGGTAGTCTTGTGACAATAATTGGGGATTTGAGGTTGGTGGAAAGAAAAGGATGAATTCGAATATAATTGGCCCAACCAGTATCTATTAACATAATGCTTACGGGCCCTTTTAATTAATTTTGTAATTAACGTGTTAATTTGCATTTGAAAAGTAATTAGCAAAAACACAATTTTGTGCGGCTCGTTAGCTATGGGTTAACTATCTTACTATCAATATAAATATGGATTATTATAATTTTATAGAACCACTAAAATGCTGACCAAATGCATTGATAATTATTATAAGCGCTTGATAGTATGTTTCGTTTCGATAAACAAAAAAACCTTGCATTACATTTTATTAGGTATTAACATAATAAAAGTAATTCGTAAAAAAATGACAATTGCACAATATAAGATGAATACAATGACTTTAAGAATATTTTATAATACATTAAATAATTATCTAGGCTTGAAATTTTTATTAAAAAACTCTTCACCAAATTTTTCGAAAAGCTTTCCGCGTTGACAGCTTTGTAAATGAAAGTATTCGCGGTTTGCCAACACTGGCCGCCGTGACGCCTTATTTGTGGATTAAGTATTGATAATAAGGCGTCGTTTTTGTATTCCCCTTGTTTTGTGTCACATTTACGCTTACAAAAGTAACAAAGAAAAGTGTTGACTGTGAAGCCGTAGCGCATTAATCAGTTATTATGCCCACGTCAAATTCCTCATAAACGTTGTTTTATTCATGATCAACAGTCAGTACCAATCCAGTGCTCTCGGTTCAGTGCATTTCATTGCCACCGAAGACATAGAATAAACATTTCTTCTATCAGATACCTTATGTGGTCTCCCTGTAAAAATCACAAGTTCCAGTTTGATATGAGTGCCATTTTTGTATGAAATAATGAGTACAAACCTGTAGTGATGTCGACTTTATATGATATTTTTGTATGCCTATATTTATCTTATTTGCATATCGTCACCTTACTATTAAGACCTCGTAAGTTCGACATTATGGAAAAATGAAGTTTGTTCGACAAAATTTAAACAAAAAAACATTTTAAATCATATCAAAACCTCAGTTCTCTAGACTAGTATGCTGTCCATCTATCGACAAATTAAAAAAACAAACATGGAATTAAAACATTGTATTTCACTACCAGTGTTCATCGATTAGAGAGGTGTTTAAAATATTGTTTTATTAAGTTTTTTCCTTCCCCTCAACATTCTTTTCAAACATACTTACTTGGTTTTAATACTCGTAGTAAGGTGACGATATTGAACATACACAATTTGAAAACACCCCAGATATTATACCTACCAGAAAAACATATTTTTGATAATCTACGACCCATGACAGAATTAAAACCTGTAACAACTGGTTTCACGCCAATGTGTTTTACTAATTAAGCTATTTGCATTCTATTTAAGTACGATGAAATTCACAATTACAATATTAAAACGATAATTAAGTAGTACAGAAATAGACATGAAACTGTAAAAGGTTTAATGAACGCATGATAATCATTTATAGTGTCCAATCTATGAAAAAAAAATATTCTCACCAGCGAGCGCATAGCACGGTGTTAAGCGCCTGGAGCGGTAACCAAAAATGCACCACTTACGAAATACAAAATTTGTTGGTAGTTGCCTACATAATAATATGCAAACTACTACATATCTATATAGTATTTAAAAAAATGTATGCCTTTTTTATCTCCGCTCTCTACTTTTCTATTTCCCACGATCTGGGGATACTGCACTAATATTTGCCAAACGATTTAGGGTTTATAACATTATACTAAAAAACGAAGACTTGATTCACATATGTACATGTTAGCTATACATTGTACACATTGTTAGGTACTATGTTATTTAAATGAGTGGGTTTCGAAAAACATATTTTGAATAAATAAAAATTTCGAGTACCTAGTAGTAGATTTTTCTCTAAATATGAATCAAATAATCACTAGCTTGCTGGGTTGAAAATTTACTATATTTAATATTTTACGTTCAGCGAAACTTAACTTCTGCGTCCCCTCCTTGGTGGCGCCTGGTGCAGCTGCCCCGATCGCCCACTCCTTGCTACGCCACTGCACACCAGTCGACCATCGAACTCTCAATAGAACAGGCGATATCCAACCTTCCAATCAATCAGTTGCCAATAATTAATAATTTCTCAATTAAACAATCATTCCAACATAGCGTGTTTGTAACCTTAAACTGTAGACAGTGTCTCCAATAAAAAAAAATACAATTAAGTAGTACAGAAATAAACTTCAAACTGTGAAACGTTTAATGAAAAAACTAAAGAATATAAAATAAAATAGTAAGAAATGTTCAAGGTTAAACGAATTTCATGCAAATTTCCGCGATAACTTGTTCCTTATTCATAATTATCGTATGCTAAAATATAATGTTTCATGATTGATGAAGTCAAAAGGTTTTAATAGTATTAGGAAACCCAATAATGACGCCAAGATACTGTTCATCAAATGTGAGCTACAAAAAAAAAACATAAATACGCTCACCTTCTTTTATGCAGAATCGGATATTTGGACAACATTTCCCGATGCGCTCTAAACATGGTAATATGGTAGGTTCAAACGATTGTCGTTTTTATTCTGTCGATGACCTTGATTGGTGGGAATCGACTCATGAATCTTAAGTTGTTGAAACAAGTTTCGGGATGTTGTATTATTAGACGAAAGTAAACTAGCTTTCATGTTCTTAATTCATTGAATATTGATTTACCTTTGTCCTACTGAAGTTTTTAAAATAGCATATTATGTATCACGTCACCACTGTTATATGGGCATGAAAACTCATAAAATTGTACCGTTTATAATTCGAGTCCCAGGTCATTACGCTCTTGTGTATTGTTTCAGCCGTCTGAAACCCTTACCAAATTTACAGTACTTTCTCACAGTAGCTGAAAGAAACAGGTCGAAATTTAGTGGCCATTGCGTATTCAGTACTCAATCAAGAGGTGATATTTGAAAAGCTATATTCGAAACAACGAAAGAGAGCATGCCGATAGGTATACCCATGTCAGAACCACGAAATATAAGTAAGTATATAGAATTTTGAGAACCTAATATTGTCCAGGTCACAAAAATAGTACAATTGAGGTATGCAGGCCAATAATATTCATCAAACAGATCCAGGCCGACGATCTTAATTGGTTCTTGAAGCGAAACTTCTTACCAGAGAATTTTAGGAAGACCCAAACAGTGAAACGGGGGGTGCACATGAAATTGGTATTGAAATATGGAGAAGAAATTGGAAAGCTGAAGGGGTGTTAAAAAGAGAGTTAAATACTGTTTGCAGCATTTGTAGTTTGTATCATACTCAGCCAAAATGGATCCACTGCTGGTTGAAGGTTTTAGATTTGTCGCGTACTCCCAGTGAAATTTATGAGGTCATCAGTACAACGGCTTTCGGGCGACCCTGTAATAATTATTATTGCCGTTTGGGTATAAGCGGTTATCCACTTTCTGAGTGACATATTTGGTTTATTTTCACTTCAGTAGCTTAGTGACCTCTATCCTATAACGAACTTATTCAGGTTAATTAACCAAAATAGACCTTTCCACAAAATCTTGAGTCAATATTATTATTTTTTCATTTAACTTAAATTAAGACTCTACGTTTTAAATGCATTCCTGAGTACTAGTAGCATTATGGATTAACGTAGTTCTTATCATTTTTAGCTAACAAAACTATCGCAAGCGCTCATTTTCTTCAAATAGAACCACACACCCCTATTTGGCGCAGCCTTTCAGAGTAGCGCTGCCATGAAAATTCTATTACTACCCTTTTAATCATAAATCGTCGTTAAATGAAAATAATACGCACAACCTTAATTACTTCTACCCTTAATTTCGACGGCCTGCATTTCATTATTTCGTTTCGAGGCCAATAAAGTTTTGTTCGCCTGAAACAATAGAAACCTGCTATTTTCATAACGTTAATTAAATCTGTAGTTTTACGGGGAAACATCTCATCATCGTCACTATAAATACGAGAACCGTTAGAAAGAGCAGGTGTGAAAACTGGTGACGAATTTTTAAGAATAATTTGCGATCAGGGCTCGAAATGGACGGGAACGCACCGGAGCGCCGTTCCGATTAGTGAGATCTGTAAAGTTATCGCTCCGTCTCGTGGACGAAATAATTTGACCGTCTGAGCTAGATATGGCATATAACAAAACATCTAGCACACTTATGTTTATCAATTTGATAACCATGTAAATATCCTCAGAAAATTTTCGAGCGCTCCGGTTCGTAAACTTTTCCATTTCGAGTGCTGTTTGCGATCAAGGAGTTTATACCACGATCTGAACAAAACTGGCAAATGACTGAGGCAATGAAAGTTTATTAAAGAACTTAGTACCCGATATGATAATTTTAGTAATAATCATTATATGATAGAACGAACTTTTTATATACAACGTTTTTAAATTTTCTGTTGAATCATATAAACTTGACTTGATTAGCTTAAACGATCATAGAGTACTGAAATGTCATATTGACATTTCATTTTGATTTCCATAGTAACGCACGTATGTATTAATAATTAAGTTGCTAGGACCATCCGCTTAGCAACCAATAATGGTGTCGAAATAACTTTTCATACAAAAAAGAATTAACTGAAAATGAATTCAATTCTACTAAAAGATGGCTAAAAGTATAAAAAATGCATTGGCATCGTGTTCTGATATATTTTAAAAGTTTCAAATGTCTAGCTAGTCAGGAAGTTAGTTAAAAATCGATTGCAAGTTTTGTACCGGACAAAGAACCACCGGACAAATAAGAATACGAGCTAAGAAAAACGTTGTAAAAAATATAAACATTGAAAAGTGTCCAGAGATGACCTAATCAATGTAAATGTATCCCGGGTTAAAATCCTCTCTTAAATTGTTAAGCAGAATTAAATATTTATATTGAAATAAATAATAATATAAATATATAGATAATGTAAACAAACAACGCCACTGTTGTGCAAAGAGAAAGAGATACATTAATACAATACACTCTCTCATTCTGTCATGACTTAGTAGCTGTAAAACGGTGACATGCTGCTGAACCACTTACCTTGCATACTTCTATTATTTGTGATTGTTTATTAAAATAATGATAGTATATTATATATAATAGATACATAAAAAAAACTTCGTTTACCCGTATCACACTAATGTAACGTGATTTTCTAAAATCTCAGAATGCCAAAGTAATTTCACATTAGTAGATTTTTACAATGTCGCTTTCAGTATGAGACTGCGACTATATATTATACAAATCTTTCTTCAATGTATATGCTTAAAAAAATATGTTTGTTTAATATAAAAAATATCTAATGTCATAAATAAGGTGGCTACGAGTATTTAGTAGTTTGGTAAAATGATGCATAATTCTATATTATCATAACCACATTTAAAATAAGTAACTCTATTAAAAGGAATACAGATACCTAAAGAACGAGCAAGATGTTTAATTTGCATAAAAGCATATTATTATCTAGCTTCAGAAATTGTGGCTACTTAAGAAAAATGTGAATAAGACAAAAACGTCTCGTAGGAAGAGCCTTTAAAGAAATTACAATTTCAAACTTTATTTTTTGACTTGGAGATATTATACTAACCAGGTATTTAGTCGATCCATGTTATTTTTGTTTTGTTTCATATCTAAATATTGTAGAGGAACTCGATTAACGCATTTTGAATGTTGCAGGTGTTTCTAAAGTTTATTAACACAAGAGACTATAAAATTAAATAAATTTTAAGCCGGAAAAAATGTGAAAAAATTAAGTGAATTAATGTAGTTTCATTTGCAAGAATGTTCATTATCGACATTACAAGTACGATGGTAATTACCGCCCCCAGTAACTTAACAATGTACTTTCTTAAATATTGTGTATACTTAAATAAAATAATTACAAGATAAAAAGAACTTTTTATATATCACGTTTTTAAATTTTCTGTGGAATCATATAAACTTGACAATTCTATGTATTAATAAATACTTTTTTTGTACTTGATAGAAATACTGAATAAATATTGATTTCCATAGTAACGCACGTATATATTAAGAATTTAGTTGCTAGGACCTCCTTAGCAACCAATAATAGTGTTTTACTTTTTACGATTTTTTTCCGAAATAACTTTCTTTGCAAAACAGAATTAACTAAAAATGAATTCAATTCTGCTTAGAGATGGCTAAAAGTATTATAAGAATGCATTGTTGCCGTGTACTGATATATTCTAAAAGTTTCAAAAGTCTAGCTAGTCGGGAAGTTAGCTAAAAATCTTCAATCGTCCAATACAAATTTAGGACAAACAAGAAAAAAATTGTACTGGACAAACAAGAATACGAGCTAATAAAAACGTGTTAATGAAAAGACAGGGACATGATTATTTAATGTTTGGTGATATTTTTTAGTGGACTGTATTTGAGGAAGTTTGAGTTTTGTGGAGAATAGTAAACGCAGAGATGTGCACCAGACTCTAAACTTTTGATGGTAGAACTGCTGGCTTTCTTCCAGCCGGATGCCGGTTCAATTATTCGTACACTTGGTTTGATTATTGTGATGTTTGTCACCTCGCAAAGAGTCACCCTGTACTCGTTTCTGATATTGTAAATATATTTATGATTGCGTTAAACTGTTGGCGCGGCCGCGGTCGAATTGCAACTAAATAATTGGTGATGTGCCCTTTGACATAAATAATTAAAGGGGTAGGTATATGATCAAGAATGTTTAGCGGGAGTTTTTTTTAACAATGTTCAAATAACAAACCACAATAATTATTACGAATTGAATTTTATTTTAATTATTAATACAATGTCATTCCACAAGAATTTATTTAGCACCACAGTTAAAGAAAAAATATAATCCGAATGTATTATGAATAATTAACGATTTTTTTATTCAACGAATACCTAATTCACAAGGTTTAAGAATGTTACATTATTAGAAAAAAATATTAGCAAGTTCAAGTGAGTTACAACAAAAACTCTTCGAGTGATCCGTGACGTCGGTTAGTAAGTAAATTAAACTTTGATTTAAAAATACAATAGCCGATCGCCAATAATAATCCAATTTAGAAAGTGCTTCAGAAAGTATTATGAGCCATTAGTAAAATTTTGTCGTAATTAAGTATAGCGCCTTTAGCATAGTGGTCTATGTGCATGGGCGCGAAACTCGAGAGATGTAGGTTCGATTCCTGCTGGGTGTCTTCCTTTTTTCAAAAAAGATTTTTTCTATTGGTTATAATAATATAATTGGTTATATTATGTATATTATGAATAGTTGATTAATGATACATCAGAATGACGGTTAGTACTATAAAATAATAAAGCAAATGCCAATATAACAGCTATAATAAGGAAGAAAGAATGAATGATGAACATTTCAAAGAATTATTAAATAAAGATACTCATAACTGTTATGAAAATATCTTACCTGTGTTTGAAAACATGAAATGCATTCGCGCAAAAATGTGAAATTTCAAAGTAATTGAAATAACTAGTAAAATCGAGAAAGTACTTGCGAAATAAAAACCGAACTAACAAAACTGCAAGAAGGCATCCCTTATTTACAGTATAAACTTATACAGATATTTATTTACCCCGTGTTGTTTTATATTTTGTGAAAATGAAACATTTTTGCATTGCAAGAAAAAAACTTTGTCTAATTAATCTCCAGTATAATATTATCATTAGTTAGGTATTTTTTTATTATTATAAAAACTAGAACAAAATTTTTACATATCTGTCTCAGTATGAATTTAACGTTTTCATGTTAAAGGAGCGAGAAAAACTGAAGTCGGATAAACTAACAATCCTTTAGGAAAAACTAAAAAAAACGAAACGTCGGAGGAGACGTAGACTTTTCACGAGATTTCAAAGACAGAATTCTCAATTTACGTAACTTCACGCTAATAGATCGAAAATAACCAATGAATATAATATACGTTATGATAATTATGATATATGCGTAGAACTATACCTATGTGGTATTTAATTACTACAATTTCGCCCTAAAACCCGCCAGATCAATTAGGTTTGCAAGATAGATAAACTCATAAAGTTCAGTGGATGTAAATGACAGTAAAGAATAAGTGACCAAGAAGAGTGGAAGAAAATAGGCGAGGTGTTTATTCGGGAGTGAATCATCCTCGGTTTATGATGATACGTAAATCTAATAAATTTCACATACATAACTTGAAAACACCTCAGATGTATATATAGGTACCCGCTAGAAAAAATCATATTTGAAAAAAAATACGATGCTCGACGGGATTTGAACCCATATAACCACTGTACCACTGTGCATTAACCAATTATGCTACGAGACTCCTATCTAATTGCGACAATTTAAACTAGTACCTAGATCCTGCATGAAATGCTTATCAAATTGCGTTATTATTGACTATCGGTATATATATACCCACTAAAAAAAATGTTCAATACATGAAATGTTACATTCTCATAATCTTGTGAATTATTTATTCGTTGAATAAAAGACATAGTTTATTAATAAATTTCAATTGTGTAATTATCAAATTCGTATTCGTCCATTTGAATTGTTGATATCGACGAGTTTTTAAGCGCATCTGATATTGCATATTTAGTATTATACTATATTGTATTAACTTAACGTAAACTAATCTAATAATATATATTTATTAAAAGATTTCGAGTAAAAGATTTATAAAAAGCCGTCAAACATAATACCATAATATACTTAAATGGGTACCCATCGATAGTAAAAGACTAATGCATTTCAAACAACACTTGTTTAATTGCTTAACTAAATTTAAATACGTGCAGAATAGCTTGTAGGTACCTAATGCATATTATTTTACGTAAAAGTTTACAAGTATATTTATCACTAAATAAACTAAAACATAAGAAAAAAATCCTTTTATACCTCGAGTGAAAAATCGCGTATTTTATCAATGCCATCTTGCATAAATTACGTGTTGTCTCACATACATCTCTGCTAAACTCTTTAAATATGTAGAAGGATCTCAGGAGTTTAATGTGTATCAAGGTTCAAAAGTCTCGGCTTACAAGTTCAGAGAATCGATGTCTCTGCCGAACGCTAGTGGTACACTCGTTTAACCACATCAAAAACGCTCGAGTTTGTGAGCAGATGCGATAGTTCTTGATAAAGGGCTTGAAAATGAAGAGATGCGTTACGTGAGGTATAAGTACCTCCCTAGCACAGATATTTTAAAAATAGGGTAACTTTTACTACTTATTAACAATACCAATGTATTGTAGACTATATTCTTTAATCATTATTATGAAACGTGAAAAAAATAGAGATAAAATAATTCTCGTAACGTATCAGACATTATCCTACATTTGCTACAATGTTCATTTTCACCTATATTCCCGTTCAACGAGACACTATTATTATAGGTGTAACCAGGTAAAAACAGCACCTGCCCGGTAACACGCCATTATCTTTATTTTATCTCCCCTGCCTGTGAAAGAATCGTCGTAGAACCACCTTTATACGGTTATTTCCCCACTTACAAAGCTCCTCGAATTTTACGGTTCACTGTTACCACGGCATTTAAGTCGTTTTAAATACACAGAGCTTATAGCAGAATCCGGCGAGAACACATAATAGTTTTCATCAACGACAAATGTTGTCAACTAACACATCATAATAATTAAGCTACGGTTACTATAAAATATATTTATATTCTATCAATTCGAATGTAGGTATGAATGATAAAATTATATTCAATGAGAGGCGGGCTCGCTCGTAGAAACTCGATACTGGAATCCAATACCGAGCCAAAATTCTGGTACCGGAATTTCGGGATTACAATTTGACAATCCCGGGATTGGCATTTTTTTCCATAGTTAATATAAAATTTTTGTATATACAAATAACGTTGATAAAATCGGTCAAAAATAAATCTAGTATAATTAATACTATTTAAGACATTTATTGTTAATATTGTATACGTTCAATATTGGAAATACATAAGTTTAACGGAGTAAATAATATTGTAATATAAAATATCAACGTGAATTTATTATGAGATTGCTGTTTCTGATAGTAAAGACTTAATGAATGGGTTTGCGAGATTTAAAATAGTAAAGCAAATCATGGTGTGCTTATGGCCTTTCCGCTTCATAAATCTAATTAGTCAGCCAAATATGAAACTGCCGTAAAACGTATGAGATCATGGTGGAATTACTTTGTTAATAGTGCGAAGCATTGTTTTTTTCGAATCTTTCTTATTTTTATTAATTTATGTGAAAAAATAAAATGAATCGGCTACTTAGACCTCCGTATAAATCAAACTTCATTCAAAATTAGTTTATTTCTAATGTAGTTAGTTATTTGTTATTAAAAGTATTTTTTTCTGTTATATTTTCGATTTTATTTTATTTTCCATAAAAATTGATAAAAGAATCAATCCCGAAAGTTTCGGGATTATGTTTATCAATCCAGGGATTCATAGGTATCGAAAATAGCTCGGGATCCCGGGATTGGAATCCCAAAATCTAAACTGTATTAAAAAGTTAAATAAAATACAAAAAAATATAAATAAGACAAGGAAGTATACCGAATGAGCTAAGCAGACCATATATTAAATAATTTAAAAGGAATGTCCACCTATATATGTCAATATCCGAATTGATTTGGTTATTGCCCTCCCAATTGGGATTACCAATGATAGATTAGTTATGCACCTTGGGAGAATAAACAAGTGATGTACTCGATTTCTAAGATAGTTATTAGAGACACACACGTCAATACTACCAAGAATGGTAAAGTTCTCATTTTTACCGCGTATAAGTTGGAAAAAATACACGGCCTAATATCGTCTAGTGCAGTGTTTCTCAAACTTTCCCCCCCAATTTTGAAAGTACGTATATTTTTTAAATAACACCCATAATGGTCATCAGCGGAATGAAAACACATTAAGTACATTTTATTGATTTTAAAATTACAAAATTGATATTTGAAGAAAAAAAATACCACGTATCGACACATGGTATTAAGTCGACTCTCACATCTAAACTCGCCTCTACACACAACAGAATAAAAAATAAAAACAATAATACTTAAAAAAAAAAAATACAAATTAAGGGCCCACATACTCAGCGTAGGTCAAAATAGAGCTTTTATGGTATTTTCAGAGCATAATCCATGGTTTACCGCGAGCTGTCAAATGTCATTGAGTAGTACAGTTAACAGGCCTTACTTGTTTTCCAATACATCCGATTAAAATCTTCAATTGGA
Source organism: Rhyacophila brunnea (assembly GCF_057557595.1). NCBI lineage: Eukaryota > Metazoa > Arthropoda > Insecta > Trichoptera > Rhyacophilidae > Rhyacophila > Rhyacophila brunnea. Next base: position 3,738,924 of record NW_028233361.1, read on the forward strand.
TAAAAATAGTCCAATTAGAGATTCTAATCAGATGCATTTGGACTCAAATAAGACGCAGTGCCGTGTTTTAACAATATTTTTGTAGGTTTATAGAATTGCTCCGGGTGATATCCGTGTTATTTGGGAGCAATATAAATAATGGAAAAGTGTTACCGTGTTAACTATTTAGAATAGCCCAGCAGATAAGCTACATGTGAGTTTTCTTTGCAGGTTGATTTACAGACAAGTTCACACAATAATGTGAGTACTATGAGATTAATTTGCCAATTTTCATGGTATATAAAAGAAAATTTGTCACTAAAAGTATATAAACAACTAATAATACAACACTTCCGTGTTATTACTTAGGTAAAACGTTTATATCTGTATATCTATTTACATAAACACATGCTGTCTTTTCTACTTTCCTGTTATATTAGTTGTTATTTATAATTAAGACATTTTTATAATTTTGTATATATTATGTATTATGGCGCATTGGCCAATCGCTGAAATGCCGTAATAATTTTTTTTCTAAATAAAAAAAAAATCTGCATCAAAGTAAGTAAATGGAACAACGTAACCACCATGTGTTAGCCAAAGTGGTGGCCATTGCTTGAATAAAAAATCGGGAATGCCAACGTAGCGGCATTAAAATCTGTTCAGTTGGTTAACTTAACCATGCTTCATTCGTTTGGTAAATGGCTTAAGATTCTTTCTATATAGTTCAACTATAAACTTGTTCATATTATAATGAGATTATTCATGGAGCAAATTATATATTTTTTGTTTGATTGTGCGAGGGCATCGCAGGAGTAATAATTGTAATCAATTAAACGCTGGGAAGGGATCACGGGAATAAAACACGATCCTTTAGAGGAGTTTCTAACAAACGGTTGTTCGGATATTGCCTAATAGGTTACAAAGTTTCAGCTGCGAGTATGTATTCTGGCATGACCCCGAAAGTTGGCGGGGCGTAGAGTGGGATCACTACGCTCTTCAGAATTGGATTAAAAAGAGGCTGAGTAACAGGGGCGGATTAGGTTGATTCAATTTGAATCGGCCTCATTCAAACATGACCGTGGTGGTTAATTAAACGTATAGTTAGATGTAGGTAAATTATCTCATCCGTATTTAAACAAATTACCATTTATGTTACCAGTATGAAGCATACTACCTGTATCATTTTCACCCAACGACATTAATATGGATGAAGCATCGGGAAAAAAAAATGACATTCACTTTGTTGTCGGGTCTGCCGAATGGCATAATCTGTTCTAACGCCATTACAATAAAGGTGATATTGCTATAAATTCTCGATGCTTTTTGTCGGGTCTGCCGAATGGTTCGGTTCGAACGGGTTTGCTCAAATGAACATTGACACTAGAAACACTGTTCTAACGCGATTACAATAAAGGTGATATTGCTATAAATTCCAGATGCGTGATATCGCAAAATGGAAGTTGCGTGACGTCTACCTATACATGTGCGAATGTCGCTATGCGCGAATTTACTTGCTAGCTACTGTATTGAGTGCGTTGTCCATTAATAATGTCATTGTTTTCACCTAATTAAGATCGTGTCCGGAAATTTTTACGTATGCAATTGGACGTATCACAGTTCAATGTGAGATGGTGTATCGGAAATAGATGGCCGATAAGGATGTAGCTTAAATTAATATCTAAATAAAACATGCAATAAAACCATCGAGATACGAAGGACAGACAGGAGAAAATGGGTATGTAGGTAAATAAAAAGTAACAAGTCGTACCTATCAATATCAAATTATTGTTCTTATTGAATCTAATCAAATTGGAACATCGCTATCTCCAATATCCCACAAAAAACGCGCGATGTTATACGGCCATCTCACTCTGGTAAGACAGGTCATGGTAAACTGTCCAACGGCGACATGTAATAACAACACCTACGTACAATTTGCATACTAATAATTTCTGAAAAGCTAACCTAAGCTAAGATGAACATATTATAAGTTCATAAACTACAACAAATCTAAATAATAAGCGTTGATTATGAATAAAAAATGTATTAAAAAAATCGTTGTTAATTAAAAAATATTTGATTTATTGTTAACCATTTTAATAACGAATGCTTCAAACTCCAAGGCATGCCAGATTTAGAAAAAGGGGGCTTATTGTGTTAAACCTAAGTTCGCTCCTGGAAGGAAGGAATGGAAGCACACACTGGTTAAACACTGCGCTTTAGGCACATACGTTAAAGTGATGACACTGATGCTGCAACCATGCACCGTAGTGCATAAAGAAGAAAGTTAAGAAAGAATTTTATTTTGTTTCTTGGACTGGCTCTGCTGTCCGCTGACGTTAAGCGCCCTGTGTACCCGCATACTGAGTGTCACCAATTTTTGAAGACATTATTCAGGCGGCCAAAAGCACTTCAGCCTAGCTTTACTCTATCGCAGAGTATAGATATTATATATATATATATTTAAATATATGATGAGTAGGAATTGCAATATCGGTATTTCAAAACCGGTATTCTAGTATTTATCAATACCGAAATACCGGTTTTAAAAATTTAAAATACTGGAATTTTCGGTATTAAGAAAGCACACAGGTTCACGTTTTTAAAAAAGGAATTTTAAGTTATGTGCTGCTAAAATGCAAATATATTGAGTGAATCCAACAGAGGTGAAAAATAATAAAACAAATTTCATCAAATATATTTATATAAGTAATTGTCGCGATCAATTATCATATTATTTCGAAATATAAAACATCCGTGACAAAAATGTTCAAATATTCTATTAGTATTGATGACTGTACAAGCGTTGAATGTAGAAGCTTTTCCTGCAGCTGGACTTGTTTGCACTTGGGGTACTTGAGGGCTTTAGTTAAAATTATCAATATAGTCAAATTATTTGTAAAAAATCACTAGTTCTACAATTGTGATCAATACATATTTTTAAATGTCAGCATAATACATGTAAGTATATAAGTTTTTGCTATAAAATAATATTTTAAAAAGTTTTTAATAGCTTTATTTATTGATAAGCACCTACTTCTGTTTTTTTTATGTTTAAGAAATACTGGTATTCAATAAGAAATACCGAAAAACCGGTATTGAAATTTTCATTCGGTATTGCAATCCCTAATGATGAGTAAAATAAATAAAGCATCTTCTTAAATGTTATAGAATCTAAATGATACTGCTATATTCGTTCTATGGTTTATAACATAGGTATACTTGTGATACGTTATCTTATTAATTATTATAAGTTTATAGTAAGATTTCTGTATTGCTAAGTTCTGGCCTGGTGAGGTTAGTTAAGCCGGTGGGAAATAACGTGAAAAGCTTTAGAGGATTCTTTCCGCGGCAAAGCGCCTTTCATTAGAGAAAATCTACTGAAAGTTCACAGATAAGATCCTACCTAGAACATACTCCATATAATAAAAAATACGTGTAGGGGTTGTTGACATTATGAAATTTTACCTACCATTCTTCTTCTTTGTCGATGGAAATTCTCGCAGTGGAGCATATAGACTCCTCATGTGAAATCTTGTCGTTCGCTAACCACTGAATGAATATCAATTGTATCTAGTCTTGCATTCATTACGTACGCCGTGAGCGTTAAGATTCAACTATATCGTCTGTGAACTATATGTATTACATACATTGATATTATATTCCAATGCGTAAGGAATTCGAAGTAATTCGCCAGTAAGGACAATATCGGTGAGTTAGCATGGGTTGTCCAGTTTTTACCAAAATTAAGTTATTATGCACACGACATACGTACATGTGAATCATAAATTTATTATGTAAAAATATTATCCAAATACAATACTTATTTCAGAAGATATTAGTTCATTGAAATGGATAATTAGCTATTTCGCCTTAGAATTTCGATCAACTCTAATCATTAAAATTACACTGCTATAGACACCCACGGTTGGACTATAAATTTTGTATCGAATCCTGGGTATAGCAAGTACACATATTGTTTTTCAATTTGTGTGTGTCCGGGTATGGACCTAATAGGTTCAGCAAGTGGTTGACATCCATTTCTCGTAAAAAAAAAAAACAAAACCTGTCAATAAAAACCTCCACTCTGTGGAAGCCCATATGATCCTATCAGGATCGGACTTGGTCGAAAAAAAATAGATACTATATTAGCTATAAATAAGTCACTCAAAATAAGACTCCTAATGTGGCTGCCCTATGCATAATTCATTCACATATCTACGAGTATCATACTAATTATTAATAACTTTGTATGAACATTATTCCTAAGCTGTCATTTTTTAATTCATTATTTTTTTTCCAAATGCAATTTCTACGAACTAACTGGATATTTTAAAATGCATTTTTCTTAGTAGTATCATTCACCGCTTGTATGATTTAAATAAGATGTATATCGATGGGTTAGTGCGCATTATAATATAACACCCACGATGGCCGTGCGGCTTAAGCGCTATAGAACCGTGGGTCCCATGCTCATATCCTGGGTCTGGCAAAACATATATATATTGTTTTTCAATTTGTGTATTAGTCAGAGTATTTCGATACCCTAGTTCTATAGGGAAACAAGTCAAAATTTCAAGGTTTTGAGTTAATAATGCCATTCAATGTAGAACGGTTCTATCTTCATAATTCAATAAAAAAAAATCAAAAAATCTATTCAACGGGTCAAAAACTCAAAAAACCGTTTTTGGGATTAATCATTAATTCAAATATTAACGGGAATGTCTGAGTTAATTATTTGTTAAACTGTAACATTTCATTTTGCATTGCTAAGTTCATTTGAACTAAATAAAAAATAAATACATTTACTTCAAAAATCAAGGCTTTAACATCGAAATGAAAATTTGTTCAAAATTTTCAAAAGTCATTATCTTGGAACAAGGTATTTTGAGTTATTTCCCTATAGAACTAGGGTATCGATTTACCTAATAGGTTGAGCAAGTGGCTGACATCCATTTCTCGTAAAAAAACAGATATCTGTTAATACAAACCTTTACTCTGTGGAGGCCCATACGATGTTATCAGGATCGGACATGGTCGAAAAAAAATATAATGTCAATTTTTTACCAAAATTATACACAAAATGTATACCTGCATCATGCATACCATTGAGCTGGAAGAATATTCTATTTGAGAAGATGTTATTACATCGTTCAAAAATATTCAATTTGCTTTCGGATACTTATTTTAAAATCAATTTTCTTAGAACATCGTCCACTACAGCTGGCCATCATCCAAACAATTTTCATTTGTATTGATTGTAATATATGAATACAGTAAACATCATCTTCTTTATCCTTCCTCACATGCCTGAGTATTACACACACCACAGAAGAATGCAATTCATTCCATATTACCAGTCTTTAGCAGGTATTGAGTTTGAGTGCAGTTATTTAAAGAACAAACATTATGGCATATTTTTGTTGGGGTAGTTCGTAGGATAGGACAGATAGAAAATAAAAGAAAATTTTATATTTTTTCTCTTCTGCAAAAAATTTGCATTGAAAACTATATTATTTCATCATTCTTTTTTATATGTAGGTAACAGTGCACATCGACATATCGGAGACTTATACAATAGGTACATATTTCATATATATATAAAAAAAATCACAATACAAATAACAGACGATTCAAAAGTTTAAAAAAATGTCAATGTTTACAATGTCTTAGGTATGCCAATACGGACATATGAATTATTATAATAAATGTCGCGAGAAATTATATAATTCAAAGAGATTTAGTATTTTTTTAACTGAATTAATTTTACACAGTTGTTTTCGTTTAAATTTGGAGATAAGAAAAAATCTGCGCACCGATACGGTATGAAAAAAAAACTAAAAAAATGAGAAAAACATAGTCTTACAAACTAAATTACAGTTTTCAATAAAAATATCCAGTTATGTTTATTGTAAAAAGGTACAAAATGATTAATTTTAAAATGCTATAATCATATTACAATAATGCTAGAGTATTAAGAGGTTTACATAGAAGTATCCTATGCTTTTCTGATTACGTATACGACAAGGGATGCACACTTCAAATACGAAGGGTTACACAATATGTTAAGAGAGTCAAACTTAATTAGCGATTCTACAAAGAAATTAACAGACAAAGATACAAGGAAACAAAAAGTACATACATGATAAATTAGTATACGCATAGACAGACTATTGTAGAGGTACGTTTACTTAACGAATTTAAGTAAATATTTGAAAGCTAAGCGCGATAGAGATACAATCAAGAATTTTAAAAAAAAATATGTAGTTCTTATAAGAGTCGTTTATTGTATTGATAAGCAGCACCAAGTTATGAAAGAAATGAATTTCAGGGAAATGATATTATGTATAATGAGAGGAGAGTTTAAAAATACGTTTGAAAAAACCGGTACCTATAGTGACAACCCTGAAAAATGTTATTTCCGAATTATTTGAACAAATTGTAATATTTGAACATTCGTAACTCTTCATTGACGTTAAAAATGAACTGTCAAATTTATTCAAGTGTTGCCAACACGGTTTAGGGGTGTTTAACTTATTTTTAAATTATTAAAACACTAAAAGTAAAGCAATGAGTAAATTTCTTTGTAGTTTAAAATAAAATTTTCTCAGTGTTTTATGAAAAAAAATAGAAAATTCAAAATTATTATTTAATCTTTTTGATTCAATTTATAAAAAAATACAACTAGACGATTATAACCATATTTTTGAAAAATGGAAATGTTTTATTCGGTGGAAATAAATTATAATAGAAAATCGCATTGGAATGTACACGTGTATAAGTAAATATAAATGTGAATACCAAAATAATGTATAACAATGTTGAAAAGTTATTTGATAGATACTGTCAAAATTAAGAAACATTACAAAACTATAAATATGGTGATTTAAAAAATATTCATTCGAAGACAAACAAAAATCGGTAGGTACCTACTACCTCAATTTTGAAAATTCATTTCATGGACTTCTAGGTTAATATCTATAAATTATTTTAATACATAAAAAATCTAAGAAATCATGTTGTATTATTAATTATATTACATAGCGTAGAAAAAAACTTTATCCACGGGAATGCCAAAAAATATTCTGGCGAACCTTCACTAATTTATTCTCTAATCAGCTTTTCTTTCTTCCATTTTCTCGCGCAGAGCCTCTTTACAACGTCACGTTTCCCGCCAATTTTACGCTAAATATACCATAGACAAACCGCGTCACGTGATATGCACGATTTATAGTAAATGTACGCCAGCTAATGATATTTTTCCGATGTTTTAACGTTAATTGCACGTCGGAAAACTTCAAATAAGTAATTATTTATCGATCGCATATTATAGAGAATTTTACCAGAAGTATATCTAGGAAATAGGCCGATAAGCAAAACAAAACGTCACAAAATTTCATAAAGTTACCACTGCAAATTTAACATATCGTCGTTTTCATTGCAGTATTGTATATCTGCAAAATATGTGTTTTTGACATTTTTGTATAATTAAAACCGCAAAAAACGCCTTTACACACTTGTAAAATAACACAATTTACAAAAACCGTTTTTGAATCGATTCGATCCATACATTTTTTTAACTGTTTTTATGCTCCCCGAAAACTTGAGATTTTGCAGATATACAATTTTGCAATGGAAACTACGATATTTAATATTTCAAAATGACACGATTATTTAACATTGATAGAATGCAATATGCTAAATATGGTACTCAATCAATTGTCCTCATAGAGTTTTAGAGGCATTAAATAAAAAGAGGGGCAAGGAATCGGCTTTCTCATACAAATGCATGAAGCAGGCAAACAATAGCCGACAACTTAAGCGAAATAGCAACGCGATTAAAAATGTGTAGGGCATCACGGAGGATTTACCTCGGTCATTATAACGTCCCCATATAATTAATAATGTAAACGTTAATTTTGCCGTAAATTGATTACCAACCTGCATCACCATACTTTTTTTATAGAACCTGCCTGCTTCACCATACTTTTATATAACCTGCCGCCCTTAGAATTGTACTATTATTTTAGATGCAATTATTATTTAATTCAACGATTGTGTAAACAAAAGTGTTCAATAACAAATATATTTCAGTGTTATATTATGTTGTGCATGCCCACAAATAAAACCGTTATATGCCATATCCTAGATACACTACTGGTAATTATATCGGACAGATATAGACAAAACAAATCGCGATGTAGATCACTCGACGTTAAAGCAAGAAAAAATGAATACAAAATATGAAATCGATGATTCAGAAATAAACGAATCGTTTTTTTCTAATAAATTTATTTAATTTAATATTCCGATGGCTCCTCGTACGCAAGTCTTAATCGAAATGTTTGCACGATAATTAAAAATAATCACAATAATTAATATAGGGTTCCTTAATAATATATGTTACGAATTCTTCTAACGCAATTGTTAATAATAATATATCCTTAAAATTAAGTTGTTTATACATTTAAGATTAGTGTTTCTCTTTTTTATTTTTGTTAAGAATATTAATAATTGTATATCAACCAGATTTTTTTACTAATTCCTCATATACCGATAATATTTATTTACAGTTTTTTTTAGGAAATATTCAATCACTTCCACAAAAATTTCATGGAAGTTACATACTCGCAATATATATTATATATGTAGTAATTTGGGAAACTTTTAAAAGAGTACATCAGCTTAACGATCATTTGCATCTATTTTTTTTTACAATTCATAATATGGCTTAATGCCCTTTTACACAAAAGCATAACATTGATTTCATCCCAGATTATGGAAATATAACAATATCATGTGAAATCACAAGATCCAGACACACCAACCGCAAACTGTTGTCTATATTGACCAGAAATCGACAAACGCATTTTTGTATTTTTCTGGCCAGTAATAATATAGGTACCGCTAGTGTGTTTCGATCTAAATATCAATTCGAGATAAGCCTCAGTTGAAGTAGGTCAATTCATCAAAAACACATCTTTAAAACCTTTAAAAAATCTCTATTTATTTTAATTATATTTACGGGACAAGCATAAAACATTAAAAAAAAAAAAAAAAAACACATGCAAGTAAAATTCCAAGTCAATGTTATAATATAGTCTAAGTTTGTATATTTATTACAGAAGTGATATTCCGCAAAATAATTTTTTTAGTAATTATCGATTGTTAAATATTTATAATTTATAAAAAAATATATAAAAATGTCCCTATAAAATATTAAAATATAAAAGTCTCTTAAAAAATATAATCACCTAAGTAAAAAAATCTTAAAAAAATCAATATAATTATTTCAATGAACGGAGACGTGATGAGTTTATTTTGCAACTAAATTAATTTAGCACGATAATAAAAAATATTATATATATAAACTATTCGAATTGGCAATAGTAATGTTAAACTTAAGGTGCAAAGAGTATTTTTATAACTACTTAAAATGAGCTAGAGCTAAAAGCGGTTAAGTGTCAATAAAATTTAACTACGAAATGCACAAATGGACGTTTTGAGGCAGTTAAAAATAAGACGAACGACGTACTTTTTGTCAAAAACGATGTTGTAAATGCGCCGTGTACTCTCTTCAGCCATTGAATGAGCGATGCTGAGATTTGACATACCTATCGCTAGAAAGTACACATGACAAAATGATCTAAGGTCATATAATTTATATAAACGGTATTATTACTTGATGACGACATCAGGAGCAGGCGTAGGAAACATTGCAATAAAAATTTTGCGTTTGGAAAGCAGAGTTGGGAGCCGATCCGGAACCGAACCCGTTGTTGCTTTTAGAACCGAAACCGGAACCATCGTTTCAAAATTAGATCTATAAAAGAATTGCGTTACAATAGCTTCGCTGGCAGTCGAAATATAATATGAATAAAAAAACATGCTAATACACAGCGTATCGATTACATAATATTTAAGCATAATGGGAGCGTTTTGCGGAGCGTGTTAAATAACTGCATACAATATGCACGCTGCACGCGCCGCCCCGCAAAACGCAGCCTCGAGGCATAACGCTAATTAATTCGAGTTGTGAAGTATAATATTTATTTAGTCATTGTAAATAAATTACCATGCGTATTAACACAATAGGTATGTCAAATTTCAAGTTGGGATTTTAAGTAAGTACTATAATAATTGATTCATTTGTAATATTAATTATCTTCAAGTGGCCTAATCTGCATTCGACAAACAATGCTTTCGCTTTCTTTCAAAACCACACTCTAATAATGATAATTGATTATGTTCCCGACCACTGATATGTTATCACAAACATATCCGATTCGCCTAACAAAAATATATATAAATCTATCTTTACATACGACCACGATCTAGCTACAAAGCTACATAATATTCTTCTCTAAAAAGACTGTCATAATGAGTATTTTATTAAAATAATTGCGATATCTTTATTTATGCTAATATATTTTTTCAATCATTGAATGCTATTATCAACCATAATCGAAGATGCACGGAAAAGCAAAGCTCAACAGTATTGTTAAGTGAGTGTGTCAGTATACCGCATAACGATATAACTATTTTGGAAAATATTTAATAAAGGCGCATTTTTACTGATGGTTAGTTCGCACTCGATCGATAAAAATGCACCTTAATTAAATAAAAATTGACAAGAATGCATTTAATTTATGGGCAAGCGACGACGAAACTACCGGGAAAGACTAAAGATTTATAAAATATAGCAATATAAATATACAACGAAGGCCGTAAAGATTTTACTGTAAATAATAATTATTTTTTTGTGATAATTGTAAATGAAGCACAAATGACATTGATTCGATAATATTCATTCAAAAACAGAGAAAATTTTTGTTAGAATTAGATTTTTTGTTAATATTTTTCTATCAGAACCTAAACATTTCAATATAACAATATTATTCCATACTATTAATGTACAAGCTTATTTGTGACGCTACCAAAAAAATATCATAGGCACTACTTTCAATAATTGTTTTATTTTCCCATGCAATGCATTTTTTAAATATATAAATTGGACATTGCAATTAAATTTCAAAACCATCGTAATACAAGGCAAAAGATTAGGTAAATGTATTTAATTTTACAAATAACATATAGGAGGATTTCACGATTGTTATATATATATATATACGATAATATCCAGAATGTTAAAAAAGTCCATTAGGATTATTGAAACACTGTTCGATATACAACGTAGTATTAACAATGTTTCATTGATATGATGAATATACAAAAAGTTAATATACAATTTAAAATAACCTTTTGCATAATACTCTGATGGATTGATGCTTTGTGTGCAAACATGCTTCACAAACCTCTGGCAAGAGCATTCATTATAAAATTTATATATTGGCAAACACCATAATCTTAGAATGGTGCAAATATTGCATTTCATCACTTTGACGGCCATTTTATTTACTATCAGTCGTGTTTTAAAACTCACAGCGTTACATTTGTTAATAAAAATGTGATAGACCAGGTGGCACTAAACGTACTCGTATAAAGATCATTATGCAATATAGATTTGATTCAGTTTTATAGTTGGTAGACTTTAAGTAACGTTACAAACAGAGCTGAAGATCTAAACCGGGACACCGAAATTTTTAACCCTATTCTCCCCAACTTTGACCACAATTAGTTGTCAAATATTTATGAACACATTTTAGACTATGGTATCAAGAAACACGTGAAAAATATCTGAATATTTCATTGAAAAGGTAGTTATTTCAAAGAATTCATACGATGTTTGTTTCTAGTAAGCAGCAGTTTGAATAAAAGATCTGTATACTTCTATCACGAATTTATTAAAAATGCGGATGTACAGCTGAAAACATGACCTGACTAATATATTATATTTTAAACCATTTTGATTGATTTAATCTATTATTCGGCCAGTCAAAAGTCGACTCGATAAGTACAAAGGCAAGACATATTCTCTCTAATAAAACACTCGTCTTTAAAACATTTCTCACTACTTGTTGATATTATTAAATACGTTGCGTGTACTTATAAATACTAATTAAAATTAATAAAACCAGATATCGAAGTAGAAAAAAGCTGCAAGTCTTTAATCTCAAATGAAAGCCGCGTAAGTGATTTATAAAGCTTGATATTATTTGATCTACCACTAGAGTGTTCGCTATAAATGTTAAAAATAGCAAAAGTCAACATAAAAGTGTTAGTGTAAATATAACATGTATTATTTAAAAATTCAGGCATATATATAATATATCAACATTGCATTCATTTATTTATCAGATTAAAAGAAATCATTAAAAAAATGGCATGCATAGTTTCACCTGGTCATTATGTGGCTAAAATCGGGCGCTTATCCATGGCATCGATAATAATAATTGGTACTCGATACAATTTTTCTTCATAGCAAATGAATTTTGGAATGAAGAGGAATGTGTTGTACGATCAACCACATTAGTTGATAAACCTTTAAAGCCAACGATTTCAATAAAAAAATTGTAAATATGTATAATTTATTTGAATGCGAAAAATAAATGGTTGCAATGCCGATGTATTTTATTACCTAAATATATATTCCACCTAAGCAACATGATGACGTACATTAATATGTTATTGCAATATAGACATCGACATATATTTTTTCCACACTTAATGGTATTAAATGAATTCAACCACACCATATTATAATAGTCAACGATTTTAATTGTCTGAAAATTGAATTCGGATAATTTTAGATAAGTACATAAAAGGTGAGTGTCAATTATTTTTTGATTTCACGTTGCTTAGGTGTATATAATATATACATAAGGATCCTTATTTTTTTGTATGAAGTCATGATGTTGATATAAAAATAAACATAGTCACAATTCGTATAGTTAAAGAATTCAATAATATAATAAAATGAACTTAAATTATAAATTAAAATGGGTTTTTGATGTCGGCAGTAGTGAGGCAGTGGGCGGATCGATGAAGATCCGCTTAGACGAGCCTGTCTCAAGGGTGTCAGTTGGCATAGTGGTCGAATGATCCCAAATACTCCAAGGCGGCGCGGTAGCAGAACTGGTACTGATCCTGTTAACGGAAACATGTTACGATCGCATAAGTGCTCTATTCGAACAGTAGGCCATCCACTCACGTGAATACTCAAAAAAAGACGAGACAGAAACTCCAGTATCTAGCTAATTGTATTTCAAAGGCGGCTCGCTAACGGCAAGACTGGAATCTCTCAGTTTCAAAACGTCCACGACCGAAACCGAAGAGACGCGACATGCTAGTCTCCCAGTCTCTCAGTTTCCTCATATTTTATTCCTAAAATTGGTAGCACTGAACTGAACTAAACAAGCAATAACAAGTCAAGAGGTCAAAGGTTAAAAATGTGCGAACCGTATTTTGATTTAAAATATGTGGCAGATGTTGAGAAATACTCCTGCCTGTATAATTACAGGCTGCCAGAATATTCCTGTAAAGATATTACGGAAAGAGCTTAGAATGAAGTAGGAAAGACAATGGGTTTGACAGTTTGAGGTTATAATATTATTAGGTTTCAGTAGCGCCTTGTGCGAAGCATCAGTCACTGGCCAGTTTATGAGTTTCATCACTAACCAGTTCGTCAGATTTTAGTTTCTGCGTGAGCGGATGGCCTAAGATTTAAAGCCATTAATAAAAACTCACTCTGAAGCCGTGTATAATAGGGGCATAATTTCTGACAATCAAATTAGCAAATCGTTCCTTCATAGTGTACCTCCCACCGTTAGTATAAATACAAGGTTTGTACGCATTTTGTGGATAGCTGTTCTAGCGTGTCGTGCTATATATAATGTATTTTTCTCAATGCCTTACTTTTGCATATAACATTTTATGTAATTTGTGGACAAATTTGTAACGTATTTTCAGTGTTATTATTTTCAATCTCTTTGAATGTATTTTATGGATTGATAATCTGGTGTGTAGTGTTGTAGTAATGTTTTTAATCGTGTCCGGAAACTTGTACGTATGCAGTTCGCCGTATCACACTTCACCGTAAAATGTTTTATCGGAAAAATGTTGCTGTATATTAAAGACCGTCAAATCTCTTTGGGTCGTATAGTAGTGACATAAAATTCATGTCTAAATAAAACACGGTTCTTGTCGGTTTACACTTTACAGGAAGCCAGCATCAAACAAATTTTGAAAATTGCCGATATACTGGATTATTTGTTAGGTAGGTTCGGTTAGGATAGGTTTTCATTCTTGAATTTTGCCAAAATTTTGAAAATTGAATTAATGTTCATATCGAATCTAATCAAATTGGAGACCGTATAGTATACGGTCATCTCTTTCCGATAGAAAGCTCACGGCGATCTGTGCCACGGTGAAATGTCTTACGAACAATTTACATGTAACCAGTGTACCTCATTCCGTTAGTATAAATACAATGTATGTACGCATTTGTGGATAGCTGTTCTAGTGTGTCGTGCTATATGCAACGTTTTTTCTCAATGCCTTCCTTTTGTATATAAGGTTTGTATGTATTCTGTGGACAGATTTGTGACGTATTTTGTAAGTGTTTTCAATCTCTTCAAGTATGAATGTGTTTTATGGATAGCTAATTTGATGTGTAGCGTTTTATATAATGATGTTTTTAATTGCCTTTCTGTTTCTGTCTTTTGATTTCTGTAACTCCTGGTGTTAAAAATGTAATGAAGTGTAATCGATTCATTTTGTTTGCTAAGTCTATTTTTGCATGGTTACACATATTAACCATATTATGACAGATTCTCCGTTCTTCTTTAACCACCAAAAATCGTTTTGATACAGAAGTAGTTAGTGGTCAAAACAAGTATTTTTAAAAACTCGTTAAGCAATATGTTAAATTGCAAAATTGTTCAATGATGATTTGATTAACTATAACCAACTCAAAAATTCAAATTTATATGATGGCCATGACTAGAGTTGGGTATTTCCCGAGAAAATTTCAATCTCGAGATTCGGAATTTCCAGAAAAGAATTCTCGAGATATCTGGAAATTAAAAAAACCCTGTAAAAATCCTAAAATCAGTGTAAAAACAGACGAATTCCAAAAAAAATATGTTTTTTTTAAATTATGTAAGAAGACAAACGAAATAGAAGTAGGAACACAAAAATAAGTCAAAACATTACTAAATTAAAATAGGATTTTAAAAAACACAGACTGTCAATCGCGTACGCTTTTGAGACACTAAATTCCCTGATGTTACAGGAGTTGCGCTCATTTTGAGTCGACGTTGGCTTAATTGTGTTAAATGCCCCGATCAGTCTTTGAACGTTTTCTGTTTTCTGTCCACTTTTTACACATAGAAAATTGTTTTTTCAATTAATATTTGATAATAAAGAAATCCCGAATCCCGAGAAAAGATTCTCGAGATCCGGGATTTCCCGAAATGTTAAATATTTCAATTCTCGAGATTCGGGAATGGAAAATCTCAAAAAATTCTCGAGAATTCCCGTCGGGAAATTCCCGAAACCCAACTCTAGCCATGACTGCGTAATTATATTATATATATATATTATATTATAATTGCAACCTTAGGCAAGGGGATCCAATTGCATGGGTATATATTACAAAACGTAGGTAAGTGTAATGAATATCGTGTAGGAAAGAAATGCTTTCTTTATTCGTTTCAGAACTTACCTCTGTCTGCACCATGGCCGGCCTCTGCGTGCGAAGAACTCTGACAGATTGGAAGACGTCCACCACTCCTTCGTATTGCATCCTCTCAAGAACGATTGAGAGGGTTATGAAGACGCCCGTGCGACCAACTCCAGCACTAAAAAAAATTACACATGTCAACGATGTATATCGAAAATAATCTCAACCAATAATAACCCAACAAGATATAGGTTTAGAAGCAGTATAGACGTGGATGCAATGGAAGTAGAAGTACCGTGACTTTAGCATTTACTTCAAACGTATTGTTTTCGAAACAAAATATTATTCCTGTCTAAATTACTACAATTACCACCAATGTCATTCATTCATAATTCTGAGTAGGTACCTAATTCAAAATACCCATCGAAGAAACGATGCGGCTTTTCATGGCGCTGTATATCGTGTGGTTTAAAATTGTTACCTATTCAACTATTAATTTTAAGGCACACATTTGTTAAGTTAATTTAATATTAATGAAAGACTGATTTGTTAGCAATTATTGTTTTAGTTCAGTTCTTATAAAAATGTGTACTGATTAAGTCGTTGGTCCTAAGTATGAAAATATCACATGTTGTATTTTCAAAAAAAATCGTTCCTGTGACCAACTCTAAACAATATCTCGTAAAAAACTTAAGAAACCACATCGGATTGCAGAGCTAAAAAAAATATAATAAAAAGCTCATTTATATTTTCTTATTCTCAGTTAACTAATCATAACAACACTTATTATGTAGTGCATTGGTCAAAACCTGTAAGTACATAAATGTTTTTATTGAATATGTAAAAAATAAATGTGACAACTTGGTGACAATCAAATTAATATGTTAATGACAAATTCAAATATATGATAATAGATATATTATAATCGTGCCTACACACAACATCATTGTATTTTTTTCGTTTCCCAAGTTTATATGTACAAAAAGTAATCATTTGCATGGCTTTATTCAATTTTGTTTTTGTTATTGCTTTATGTCTACATTTAAAGTTTTTTTCGTCGACTTGCGTGTCGGTGAGCAGTTCAACGTTGATTTGACATTCGGCATTACGTCCTCGTTTGCGGGCGACATTTTCTTTAATAATATATTCCGGCGGCGTTATTTATCAATTTACATTCACATTTCGCGGGATACGACGTGCTAAGCTGTCAGATGGGATTTTTTTTTCAATCACACTCACTAAACGTCTTCCGTCTAACTAATTTAACTGTTTCGTCGCAGTTTATATTTTGATCTTTAGGCCCGCCGCCCACAACGACGATAAGACGCAATCGTAAATCGAAGAATGTAGAGCAGTCTAGGTGAACATTTCATGGACGAACATGGGGATATTACGCCAGTGGGTGCGGAACAGGGTGATCAAAAGGTTGATGCAGATGCGGGGATTTGAGTTGCCCCATCTCCACCCGCCATATATATGCAGCCGTCTTCCATGTCGCTATAAACGTGTCAGAATGAAAATATTTTAGTGCCACACTTCCTAGTCCCGAAGCAATGCTGCACGGGACTAATGTGGCAACCATGCACCTTAGTGATTAGAGTTTTAGAAAATAAAAATAATCTTGACTTGTTCTGCCGTAATTTATCTATAATGACATGAAGTGTTCTCTGTACCTGTGTACTGAAACTGTATAAGGATTATCGGAATTATTCTGTCCTCCATATGACGCAGCAAATTTTTGAAATACCTCAAAGTTGCCCTTGGTTGATATCAAGTCGGCGTGGCCCGTGTGTAGACCAACCCTAGTAAACAGTTCCGCTCGGTCGGAATCTATCAACGGGGAATTTATACACCGCAGCCGTGCGTCCAGTCGCAGTCTATTGATCATGCCGTAGATTGGTGGTGTATGACACCTCCGTATCCCTCGCGAATTAATTCCTATGTCCGAATCATCCCAAAAATATTCATCTAGACTGCCACTTTCTGCGATTTGCAGTTACGTCAATTCGTCTTAATGAGCGGCGTGCCTTACACTATCCAGACAGTTGCTTCAGTTAGCTGTGGACTTCTTCAACTCCGTAGCGAGTCACATCAGCTTGGCGCACGCTACGCAGTGTAAGAATTGCAGTACCGAGCGTGTGACTGACATTGGTGGCTGTGGATAGCGATTGTGCTTGCCGTTAATATACACACGGTGAAAATACATAGAAGTAACGGTCCATTAAAAACTTACTTCCAGAGAGATTATTTGACCCCAAAATCTAAGTTAAATTGTAATTGAATAAGTAAAAACAGTAGGGTTTCTCTCCACCATATACACATTCAGATATGCCGATAAAAATAAATAATTATATAAGTAGTTTTTTGGGAGTTTTATTGTATTAAGTTCACATTAATAAAAGTGACTACTGTGCATTTGAAAAATGGAGAGATTCCTTCTCAATTATTCGTGAAACAATCAATTATTATTGCTATGTAATGTGTAGAAAAATACCTTCTAAAATCAATAAAACTTTCGAAATGTTCAAATGAATCGCCTTACCTGCAGTGCACAGTGATGGGGCCATCCTGTCCGAATTGCTCCTTTGTTTTATGCACCTGTCCTAAGAAGTCGATGACGCCTTCGCCGTTCTTCGGGACGCCCTGTTCCGGCCAATCCGTGAACTGGAACTGGCGCACCGTTCGCGACGAACCATCTCGTGCATCCGTTACCTAATGACAAACAAAAAATTAGAACAGTGCTATAAATTCCAATCGGTCACAATTAAGAGCAAACTTGCAGCCCTGATAGCTAGCACGTAGGGATTGCAATACCGGTATTCCAGTATTTATTAATACCGAAATACCGGTTTTAAAAATCTAAAATACCTACCGAAATTTTCGGTATTAAGAAACCACACTCGTTTACGTTTTTGACGCTGAATTTAATGTTAATTCTTAATTAGTTTGTAATGTATTTCTTATTCAATTGAGTGTATAAGTTATGTGCTAATAAAATGCAAGATATTGACTGAATCCAAAATAGGTGAAATAATAATAAAACACAATTCATTAAAAAATATACCCATTTATAAAATTGCCTCGATAAATTAACATAGGTACTGATATTATTTCGAAATAAAAAACATTCATGACGAATGTTTAATTATTCTTATTATTATTACAAGTGTTGAATTGATGAAGCTTTTCTTTTTTGAGGGTTTTAGTTGAAATTATCAATATATTCAAATAATTTGCAAAAATCACGAATTCTACAATATTGTGATTATTACATATTTTTAAATGTCACCATAAAAATGCATGTAGTTAGGTTTCTTCTATAACATAATGTTTTTAAAGAGATTGTAATAGCCATATTTACTGATAAGTAGGTACTTACGTTTTAACGAATACTGGTATTAATAACGGTATTCAATAAGAATTACAGAAAAAACAGGTATCAATATTTTCATTAGGTATTGCAATCCCTACTAGCACGGTGTAACAGAAGACATACACAAAACTCGACTGCAAAAGAGGGTAGGTAGGCAGGCAAACACTTAATAAAGAGTACACACATTTGGCCAAGTTTAATGGCTACATACTATACTAAAAATACATAATTATATATAAGTATCTTACCTTAAATTCTCGTAATATGTATTGTGGCATATTATATTCGGCAATAGGGTCCACAACAAAGCATTGGTAGCGGACTGATCTATCAGAAGGCCAGTATAAATGACATTTTTCCTAAAAAGAAACGATAATTTTAGAAAAATATCCTATTAATTAAAGATAAGTATAACATTTTTTTTATTCAACGAGTAATTAAGGCGATTTGATAAGCATTTCATGTAAGAACTACTACTTAAATTCGTCGTAATTAAGAAGGGTGCCCGTAGCTTAATTGGAAAAGCACTCTGGGACGAATTCAGCGGTTACAGGTTTAAGCCTCGTCAGGTATAGTATTTTTTCTAAAAAAGATTTTTTTCTGGTGGGTTTAAACATGATATTATGTTTTTAAAATATGTATGTTCTATATTATGATAGGAATGTTAAATTAAAATTCTGACAATTTTTAAGCTATACCTGCACTGTCTAATACTAACCAGTATTGTTATTTGTACCATTTGCGAAGTATTAAAATGTCACAAAGATGTTAAATATATTATACTGTGACACACGGGTAAAACATCGAGGAAAAGCAATGACGTCCCGGGGGGGGGGGGGGGGGATAGGCAGGTCATGCGTGGCATAAAGGCGGCACACTATAAAGGGCGGCGAACGAAGGAATAAATACAAATAGTACAAGTTTTGAGAGCGGTGTCGGTTTTCTATAAACTAGACGAGGCGGTCGCTCGATTAGAAAGTATCGACACTTTAGATTACTAAATCCGTACAAAATAACTATTATTGTATTCAGTATTGTAACATATATTGTGAAAGCGATTTATCGCTTAGACAAAATTTTCACATGAATTGCTTCAAACCTGTCTGACATTCACGTACTTAAAATGTTTAAGAGTAGGTTTCTTCGAAATGCTCTTATTATCAAAAGATGGTGTGTAAGTAAATGTAAAGATTTATTTTTGCCTATTTAAAACAGCCAAAAATCAATACGAAAATTAGTAAAAAGACGACAATTTAAACGAGTAGGTCACACATGAAATGCTTATGAAATACCGTTTTTATTGACTACTTATCGGTTTTTGTGTATTAAATCAAGGAATATTAATTACCCTAATTACTAACTGACGCCCGGCTCTCGCCAAATATTTTTAGTTATAACGTCTACTTGAACTTGCTAACAATTTTTAATACACCATTTCTTTAATTCAATGAATAATTCACAAGATTTTGAGAATGTAACATATTGAACATACATAATATGAAAACACCTCACCCACTAGAAAAAAATCATATTTGAAGAAAAAACGAAACTCGGCGGGGTTTCAACCCGTATAACCATTGGTTAATATTATGGTTTCTAAGCTATCTGCAATACATAATTAGGAGAGATAGATAAAACGGATGACTTACTCGTCCCATTTCCTTGAGTTTGGTGAGCATCACAACGATCGTGGAGTTATGCTCCCATAACATTCTCCAGAAGTCGTCCGTAGTGTCGACTAAAGGACCCTGAGTAGCTATATACGCGTTTCTGTATCTATAACCATCAACCAAACTGGCATTTATATAGTCGGATCCTTCCATGTTTCTCACGGGGGCCAGGCAAACGCGAGACGACTCAAAAGGCAATATGTGGATGAGACGGTTTTTATGCTTATTGCACGGCATATTGGCTGACATAAATCTAGTCGAGTCCGCTTTGATATTCGAGAGCTTCTTGAACTCTAGTTCCATTCCTGTGATATTCTCACCGGGTTCATTTTGCATTAGCTTCTGGATGTGGGAGTGTAGATTTCTCGCTCCGACTTCAGTGACTCCGCAGATCACAGCTTCGAGCAGTGCGTCGTGTATGAAGATGTATTGGTCCTCGGTTTGCACCATGTAGTTACGTTGCGCGCGCAGGCATGTCACGTGTCCATAAATATCGATCATTTTCTCATGCTTCATGCGTTCTAGCATCGAGTCGATGACGATGAAACAGCCCGTGCGACCGACGCCAGCTGAGCAATGCACGACCATAGGTCCAGAGTCTGCCGGGTTCAAATTGCGCACGCGTCGTAAGAATTGCAAAAATGGCGCGGGGTGATCTGGTACGCCGTGGTCAGGCCAAGCCGTGAATTGCAGTTGCTTTATTTCTCGTCTCTCCGCGAGCCCTGCGCGAGTCACTTGGAATGTTCTGATGCAATACGTAGCGAGTTCTTGCACATCGGAAGTGGTGACACTCATTTGACCGTAAGTGTCTGTACCCCTGGTCGGCCAGTACTGGTCGCATTTGATCCGAGTGCGTTCTTCGAGTTTCGTCATCATCACTATGGTAGCGGTGCGCAACTCCCAACACATTCGCCAGAAATCTGAGAATGTATCTTGAAGAGGACCCTGGGTCGCCACGTAAGCATTATGTTTCCTGTAACCGTCGCAATAGTTCGCATTGATATAATCACCTTCCGAAATACCATCTTGGTGTTGGAGAATGACTCTGCTGTGGTCGTACGCAATGACGTTGGCGTATCTGTTTTTAGGTTTGTTAACTTCCATATTGGAATAGTCCCAAGTGAATTGTTGTCCCGGTTCTATGCTTTCGTACTCTTGTGAGAATTTTAGATTGTCACTCGCCTTCAGTCTTTCAATATGGTTGCCGAGTTCAGATATTGGAATCGGGGGATGAGAGATCATTCCAGGAGTCTGGAAGTTGAGTCGTCGCATTTCCACAGGATCTGCAGGAGCAGAACTGATTCCGATATCCGCAGCCATTAGCGGACGTGTAACTGCGGCTTGATCTGGAGCTTTGCAGGGTTGTCTTCGTTTTTTGATTATAAACAAGAGTACTAAGAAAATTGACAGCACCATTGCAGCGATTATTGGAACAATAACCCAAAACATCCCAGCTTCTTCCGCATTCCTATTTACAGATACATCAGGGTCTAAAGGAACGTTCGGGTTCGGTCTTCTAGGTGGGTCGCCAGGAGGGACTTCGCGCATATCCAGTGCTAAGTATTCAGAGAAGGGACTCGAGGTATAAAGATGCTTTTGCGGCGTATCCACGACTGCTCTTACAAATATCCTATATTTTTTTTCCGGTTCAAGTTTTCTATTTGTAAATCCTTCATATATATCTCCACTACCTAAATGGAAAGTGTATGGGATGTTTCGTTGGGGAAATTTGGCGGCTATATAGGGAGCATTTTCCTTTTCAGTTTTCCCGTTCGTGTTAATCATATCATCCGTAAGAAACTGATCAGGTTGTTTATTCAAATTAGCTTTGTCTTCTGGAACAATTATCAAATAGTAATGAGATATAGGACCATACTCTTCGGAAGCCTGTGGCAATATGACTTGAATCTCTTCACCGTTTACAACGCCGTAAAAATCTGGTTTGACCATTGGCTGTGGAGCTGCCATTTGGGTGGTGACGGTAATTTTAGTAGGGGGTCGATATTGACGATCACTGGGTACTGCGCTTACGTTAACAGAATATGTCGTAAAAGGAGAAAGCTCGTTGATAGTGTGCGATTTAACATGTTGTTTTAGAATAATTTCTCTTCTAGAAATAGATTGCATCTGCGTCATACCCTGAGAGTCAACAAACTCTTTCACAGCATCGAACGAGATCTTATAATTTATTGGATTCAATCTAATAGGCGGTGACCAAGAAAGCGTCATGGAGTGGGTGGATACGTCATGGGCGCGTAAATCTAAAGGCACATCTTCAGGCTTCACTTTGACCTTCACCTTTTCAGAAAGCCTTCCGAAACCTGTCGCGGTTCTACTCGCCACAGCAATATCATACTGTGCAAACTTCTCCAGGTTTACAAGATCAGCCGATTCAGTCACGGCGACCGACTTCTGTTGCCATTCATCCAAATCTTCAACGGGGGTCATAGTGTAGAATAAAACATAACCTATTATTTTCGTTCTAGAAGGAACTGATTCCCACCAAACTTCAACACTAGAATCTGAGGTAGCAACAGCTCGGACCGCCATAGGGGCTCTGCCGATATCTCTCTCAGTATGTGCGGACAATTTTTCACTGAATGGACCAGCTCCTTGATTAGTGTACGATTTCACTTGGAACACGTACTCGGTGTTCTCTTCCAAATTTATAAATACAGCTTTGGTCGAGTTGGTTGTTCGTTCAATCATAGTTGATTGGTCATTCTTCTTCATGAATTGAATATCGTATTTGGTTATTTGTCCATTTCGATGCTCTCGAATTGGTATCGCCCACGTGACGCAGACAATATCAGGTGCTTGGAAATGATGTGATATATTAGTCGGAGGACCAGTCGGTGGACCTTCCGGGGTAAGCCAATATTTAAAAGCTTCTTGACCTATGCCTATGTGATTCTTTCCGGCGACCCTGAATTCGTATTCAACACCTCTTTCTAAATCGTTCAGTCTATGAGAGGTTATTTTGATTCCAGGGAGGTTTTCTTCTTTAAGAGGTTGATCTTTGACGCCATATCTTAACCGATACCCTTGCAATTCACCATAGGTTTGGGTAGGTCTTGCCCATTCGAGTTCGATTGATATGACAGGTTCTCTTTCCAAAATCCTGTTAAAAACGGGAAGAGTTAGGTATATTAAATAAGCCTACAAAGAACATTTATTTTGAAATAATGGAATTATCATTCTAAAGCATGCAACTTACTTGAGGTTCAAAGTGGGTCTATTCGGTACTCCACCAGGGGTTCTCGCGGGTGCTGGAGGACTTCGGTCTCCATCTCCTTTTCTAGTTAGCGCTGCAACTTGAACACTGTACCTTGTGTCAGGTTGCAATCCACTTACATTTAATTCTGTAGCAGCAGAATCGACTACGTCAAAGCGCATGGGTTCATTTAAAAGACTCTTTCCCTATAAAAAAATAAACCAAGTGAACAATCTGGAGCATAGCCTATTGCTAATTTTTATTGTAAAAATTATTGGGGGTATTCACCTCTTCTTTCGTCTCTTGGACATGGACATGGTATCCTCGGATGATTCCATTCCTGTCCTTTTCAAGTGGCGGTTTCCAACTAACTTGCAACGCAGTCGAGTTGATTGGAGTGACGCGCACTTCTTGGGGCTCGCCAGGCACTGAAACACGCGCATCCCAAACAAAATATTACTAAACGAGCATGATGAGGTCGCACAGATTCTTTTTGTAACCACTTTCATCCGTCAGATCGATCACAAGGACAGACACTTTCAAATGCCATACGACACACAACACCTTCCCGTCCACCGGAAATCGAAACCTCGTGGCCAGGTTAATCACCAGCGAGGTGCGGATTTACTGATGGACGCGATTTCTTTCGATATACATTTGAATACCAACACATCGATAAGACAAAGGTAAAATTTTCTCTATTATTATTATAGCGCCCAGCCTATCGATGGGTGCCCAAAATTTATCATCTTTAAATTTTTGCTTGTTTTTACAACAGCAGGTGATGTATATGAAGGTTATATAGTTACCTGCACGATCCTTTGAGTATGACAAATGTACAGAAAAATGCGTAAAAGACACATACACAAAACAATATACATGTTTATTTTATAATAAATACATATAATAGAAAGATATTAGTGAATAGAGTACATACAGCATAAATAAACTAATTTGTTAGAAAGTGGAAAGTTATAATATTATAAAACTAATACGACGTAAGAAGTCTATGTAACAAGATAGAGACATTTTTTTTGTAGATTCTATGTTTGGTTAAAATGATTATAATCCTGGTGCCGTGTTAGTAAGTGCACATTGTTTAAATACTCTTACATCGCATTATTTTATATTGTGTAAATTAAGGGTTATCAGGCGGAGGTTGACACAATATAGTGTATCGCATTTTACGAGTAATATTAAATACAATAATGTTATAATCTAACAGAGCCACTATGTCAAAACTAAAAGCGAAAACAACAGTATAATAATTGAATTATGTATACTTACTCTTGACGGCTGTACCGTAGAGTTACCCAGCGTGCCAATTAAAGTCAGAGAGAGTGAGAAAAAAAAAGAAAAAATCGCATTGAAGTAATTGGCGGTTTGCGCGGTAGAAGGGTGGAGCCTTAGAGGCCCAAGGGAAGCCCTCGAGGGCACTGACCATCATTGGCTTCACTCACACATGTATTGATTCCGGCAGACAAGTCCGAGGACCGTTTCAGAGAGAGCGCGGACCGCGGCGCTGATGCGGATCAGTAAGATCATCGGACGATACTACCAAAAAAATGGATCAAAACATAGGCCTGTAGTTTTTTGCTGTAGACTGTCTTGTGTGAGTGGCTTACGGCGGCTGAGTGGTGAGTGAGGAGTGGAGATACCGAGGTCCAAAAGAGCACCTCGTCATCCCGTGTAACGACTTTTATATCATAATAATATACAACATTCATCCGGTGCGACTCGTCAATGTACAATTATAAACTAGTGTCATGCATCAACAGGATCATAAAAAAATAAAATAAGTAAACAAAACAAGATCGACAGAGGAAGAAGGCGACAGGTGGAAAAAAGAGAGAGACAGCGAAAGATCGAGTGAAAGTCAGAGCATATTAATATGAACAGGTCGAGGTTACTTTTTACACAGACAGACGGAAGATAGTATATTATTGTAGAGTAGGTAAACTAGATAGAAGAGATATAGTGAGGGAAGTGAGTGAACACATCGAGCCGAGCCAGTCCACAGCCGAGTGAGCGTCGGTGTGTGATTCCTTTCCAGTCTGTTCCCGATCTCGACACTTCGCTTTGCCCTGAGAGAGTGAGCGTGCTTTAAGTTAACTCCGCCGTGCTTGCGCGGGTGTGGTTCCAGTTCGGTGTGGTGTGCTCGTCAATATATGATTCGACTGATATGTACAGATGTAAATAAACCATGAAAACAAAAAGAAAACATCGTGCGCCTTCGCATTTTCCGGCATCCAGCCACCGCCGCTTTGCCTTTGGACACCCGACGTTGTCAACGGTACCGAAAGGCGGAGCGGCAGTCACCGATGACGGAAACCTGCGAATGGAAAGAGAATGTTTTTTTCTTCTTTACATAATCTATCGAATATGAAATACTATCCGAGGCCTTTCGGCTCAGACAGTTGATTACTTATAAATGTAAGTGGTACGTACGTATGAGTCGCACGGCTCGAATTGGTGCTATTCTGAATAGAGTGTTTTTTTTCCTATTTGCAGGTATTGGTATTCAAATGTGATGGTTTATATGGCTACGCTCGCTACGATGCCTATCGAGCGTCGTTTGGGTTGGTTCTGTGACACCGCCGTATTTGTGATGAGCATTGTGTGACTTGAGCATGGTGGACGGCCCGGGGACCTGGTGGTCTTGTCCCCGCGCCGCCTGTGGACATTCCTCTTCATCCTGAGCACTCCACGCATCTCCATTCACACGTCCGATGGGTGCAGAAAGTGTAAAACATATTACACAAAGTGCGAGGTGCTATTAAATATATCAATCAACAAGGTGCGGCATTACCCTACCGGTGCCTGGGTGTTCGGGGAGGAGTGAGGGGGTAAAACGATACGGATGGGGCTCGAGTGGGAGGGTGACCGACAGCATGCAAACATCCGAGGTCTAAATACTGATAAAACGGTGCGTCAACTCAAGAAAAACGGTGCCGTCGACAATCCAATAATTACGGTGCATATAAATTGCATTTCAGTGAGTGCCAATACATGGTGTATCAAAAACAACGAGCCGTTTATCGGCCCTGAAAATAAATCATTACATGTGATCGTGAGTGGATTAAAACTAAACAGAGATAATATAGTGTGGTCCAAATAAACATTAAACTCAAACATTTGGTCAATATTATTAAAAAAATGATAAACAGTAAAGTGAAAAATGAATTTTAAATTCGAATAATAATAATGGAATGTTTTGCATTTTTTTTTTGTTACTGATACAACTTACAAGCAAAAGATTTTTTTAATATTAAAAAAAACCTCTCCTCTTAAACATTTCCTGCTAAAGCTTCGGGGACAGAAGAAAATATTTGCAGATTAGTATAAAGTTAATGCCGAGAATGGTTGGCGACAACTGGTTGCAGTTAGCTCGATGACAAATAAACAGTGGTGGTGAAAATGAAAGGGCGGGATGAGTCCTGGAGATTGAAGGCAGTCCCATGCCTTATTTTCCTTTGAGCCTTGTATTCCGTGCATTATAATATTATATGATTTATCAAACTGGCGTTTACGCGATGGACCTTCTTTATAAAGATTTTGTAATAAAGTTTTTGTTAGTTTTACAATTTTTGAGTTAATAATATTATATTGTAGAAATAACAAAAAATTAGTTTCAAAACCATTATAGGTAATAAATACTATTATAATATTCCTAAAGGAATACGCTTAAATATGAGCAAAATGGTTTTCAATTGATAAATATTATTAGTTGTATTTATCATAGGTAGTACAACATAATATTTGTTTTTACCAAAATTTTAATTTCTTATTTATACTTCATAAAAATGTTGTCAGAAATGAATTTTAAAACATTAGTGAACACCTTAAACGTAAAATAAAGAAATTATCAAACCTCCGAAGTCCTTCTAATAATTTTGTAAAATATAGGTAATATTAAAAATCAAGATTACAAAACAAATTATACTAATATTATATAGACCTTCACCGAAAGCATGTTAATACAAAACATCATAAACTTCACAAAAGTCATGCCTTTTTATTTTAATAAGGAAAGTACATGAAAATAAAATTCCATGTAAGTATTTACTAACTGATCAAGTTAAATTACAAAAGGTAGACCCAAAAAAATATTAAGTAATTTATTTATTAAATATTTTTCTGATAACATTATAAATTCCTCATGTATTGAATATTGGATCCAATATAATTCCTGGATAGACCTAATAATATTATAAAAGAAATACAAATTGATTTTATGCTCGAATGTATTGGTATATTGCTCGTTTTATAAGATATTTGTGTATGTGTTAAGTAAACTTCATTTAAAATTAAAATCACGGTTGTGATTGGCTGACAACCAATCCACTTTGTCCTAAAAGTGTAAACCCTCGGATATTCCACATACGTGAGAATGAGTTTGGGTGGACGTTGTTTTATAAATTCCTAAAATAGGGTCTGCTTAACTCATCCGGTGTACTTCCTTGTACCTATCTAATTTATGTACTGATCTATCTCTTTTTTATGTTATACTGTTTTATATTTATTTGTATCAAAATGTCATGTTGTGAACGTCTTAAACTTATAATTTATAATGTCCACAATATGTCAAAAATAGATAGATTGAATTGAAATTGAAATACCGCCAAACTGTGAAGGTCCATATTGATAATATACTTATTTTCAGAGAAGTGGTGACTTTACTAATGCATCTGACGTGTGTAACTTTTTTTTTTAATTTCGCAGATTACACATTTTTTGCGACAAAATATGCTTAAAATTATAAACATGGTGGATTCTTTTAGGATCGTATAATATGTAAATGCCGTGATATCGTTGATCAGCTTAATGATTTCAGCTTAGCGTGATATTACTCTCGTGAAACGTGTATAAATAACCAATTAAAAGTGTAGTTTGTTTTCAGGTAAAGTATCGAACCGGGTTGAACGGCAGTAAAATAATAAAGGTACCCCCCAGTAAAAGATATTACATTTTATGACGCTATAGGTACTATAGGCATGGGATATAAAAACCGACGCGGTATTCATAAGCCATAAACGTACTAGAGAAGTTTATTTTACATATTGTAGGTTATGTATTAAAACACTTAGAAAGGCACAATATAGAACGGCTATAAAAATATAGGATGACAAAATAAATTACAGTCGACCGAATTTTCCGAGTGTTATAGGAAAAATAAAGTGGGTATAAATAGCCGTTGAATATACTTACTCAGATATATGTCAGAATTTTCTTGTCCATTATATTTCCCAAGAGAGATAGGATAGTGAAAATATGTAATTAAATGGACTCAAAAACAGTTTTATTGCAATATTAATGAGATTAACTCGATTAAGAGTACCTATATAATTTAAAGTTTATAGATTGAATTTTAAATTAAATAATGAAATGTGCTTACTTTGAATTTCGAGAGCTTTTCTTATGCTTAGACAAATATTAATTTGTGTAAAATAAAACAAAATATTTGAGAATGTTTTTAATAAGTCCGTATACAACACACAGAAACTAATAATGGGTAATAATAATAATGATTGTTCTCGCCCAGAAAATATGAGTGTGAGAAATCTTTGGTGACAACAGTCTTTGAGTGTTTTATCAGTTAAAGATTAAGTTAATTAAAAAAGTTAAAAATGAATTAGGGTGTTGGTGTAATTGCTTAAGCAATACGTGTGTTTATATTATTTAGTATATTGTACATTCTAAATGAGTTAATTGCTATGAATTGAAGCAATATGAATTTGACTTATGTATCCCCAAGTAATCGTGGTGAGCTAATATTGATTTAGGAATAAATTTCCATGTGGCCAAGTTAGTTTCCGCCAACAGTTTTTGAAGTAATCGGCGACAGGATTGATCCTACGCCAAGACAAGACGCAATGGGTTTAGTAAACAACTAATTATTTGTAAAATAACATGTTCGCCACCTCCAAAAGGCTGGCTTTAGTGTAAAATATCAAAAACGAGCAATACAACACATCGACGATAACGTCATAACATTCTGACAGATGACATGTGTAGCGTTCGCATTCGCGTAAGGGGATACGTACCGTCCTCGAAAGTGCGCACAGTGAGGGGAAAGCTGGGAGGGCCGTCGCCCACGCTGGTCCCGGCCAGCACCCACACCCTGTACTCGGTCCAGCGCTTCAGCTCGTCGAGTACGATGAACGTCCTGTTCAGCCGGACGGTCACGGCGTCGCTGTCAGATCTTCCGGCCTCGGCCACGTGGAGTTTGTAGTAGACGATGCGGCCGTTGCTCCTCTCGGCGGGCGGGGGCAGCCAGCTGACGCGGACCGAGGTCGGGGAGACCGCCTCGCCGGTCACGTTGCGGGGCGGCGCACCCGGCACTGCCGATCGGCCATGGGGCACGGTTAGTCGCGGCCGGAACTGGCTTCTTTCGCCCTTCGAATCACCTCCCAGGTGCAAAAAATCTAACCTAAACCTGACTACCTCAGTAACTCAGTCCTATCCTATACTTCGGTAAACAGTAGTAACGTCACTGGAATGTGCCAAATAACCTGAGTCGCCTACAAGTGTCAATTTATCATGTTTATTAAAAACACAAAAAAATTTTATTCAACCTAGAAATTAAATCTTATATTACGTGACATATAAATGCACTAACGTACTATGTTAAAAAAAGTGTATACCTAATTCCAAAGTAGTAACTTACGAAGTAAATAATATAATATCTATAAAATTCTATCCTATCTATCGAAAATTAGTCAGGTGTCTCCAAAACGGCAATGTTACCAACATTAAAAAAACATAATACAGACTATTACTTCATACTGTCGGAATATCTATTTGCCAAAACATTGATGTGATCTTTGTAGGTAGATTATATTATATCCACTTAGGGACATTCGTTCACGGTACGACTTGAGATTTCCCCTGAATAAAATAAACACCATTAATCCAGCGTAAGTCACACACTAAACAAAAGGTATTTTGCGACTTTACCTAACGCGAAAGGCCCGAATGGTCGTTCTGCGACCTGTACAAGTCCAGTTTTGTCAAGTATTGTCGATCAATGCCAATAAATTAGCCCCCTGTGCCTAACGTAGCCTGACGCAGTTAGGTCCTAAAGGACAACCTCCTGGCGTTTTATTTCTTCGCGTAGATGGACTGATATACCCCCTAGAATCTAAATAAAGCTATTTATTTATTTTTTATATGTTTCTAACTATATCATAACTGTTATATTAATATAACCTATATTTCAAAGGTTAGCTGACAGATAACCTATGTCCAAATAAATAATATACGAAAACATTGTCTCAATCAAATACTACACCCTTATCATCATTGATTTTCTATTGACTCGAATCATTCAAATTAGATTTCCTTAAAACACAAAAAACTGCATACCTATACAACATCTGTAGACTAATCCAATGATATTATTATATAATTTATGGTTTTTAGTTTTCAAGTGAAAGGTTTGGTATACTCCACCATATACAAATTACCTTTCACAATTGACACGAAGTTATAGGTAATGTACATGCATTACTTATGTGTAGGTACAATGAGAATTTACGGTTAAATACTATTAATATAATATATATTTTAAAATGTAAAGAAGAATTTAAGTAGTTATTGACTCACGGATCAATGAAAAAAAAATGTTTACGCTACACAAATAACCTACATACGTTTCATATTTAAAACCAAGAGTTTAATAGATTCAATTCTCTTAGATAAGATACACTATATAAATACGGAGATATTCAAAACGATATTTCAATAAACTTTTCGTTCTAGTCTAGTAGTGAGAACTTAATTATGTTGTAGGTAGCTCATTATTTTTGAAGCTATCATTTTCACCACTGCCACGAGCATCAGATGTGAAAAATAATACATAATTACGAAGCCTATTGCATGAGAGTAGTTTAAGGGAGGCGATACGAAGGGCTGAAAGTACACCGTTTCATACATCTTTTTAATGAAACATTATCGACACTTGTGTGTTAGGCCGACTCTTCACAATGACAGACTGTGCTTCAACATTTTAATGATCCGCAATTATTTACCCCCTTAACAAAATAATACCTGAATACTTCAAGCCGGCATGGTAAAATGATTATGAAGGAAAAAATCCAACCACAACAATATAATATATGTCATGAAACACATACAAATTTCGATGAGTGTGTTTATAATATACGTTGTAATTATGATAAAATTTTGCCTGAAATAGTTTCATTATTAAAAGTGCAGTCACTGAATGCACAAAATAAAAATGTGAAAAATAAATAATTAAAAAATAAAATATAAGGTGCGGTGCGTTAAAACAGAATTCAGTCATTTGCCATTATAATATAACAAAATAAATCAATACACAAATAATTATTAATCATTCCTAGATTGTAATAATAAATATAATTTAAGTAGAAAATATTTTATTACTTTTTATCAATAATTTATAAATGAAACAAAAAAGCATGCGAGTGATAATAAAAAAAAATCTTTCGTTCATTCTCACAACACTCCGACAATAATTTGAGTTTTTTTTTTTGAATATTGTGTTGAAAACCTGAGTCAATGTTTTTGGTCCTATCAGTGTAGAGTTGTCTGCAATTTAATTGTGTAACATAATATTATAGTTATAAATATTTATACCTGTTATTTTGCTAATGGCTAACATCTTGAAAAGGCCTTATAAAAAATAATATACTTGATAAAAAATACTAAATTACGGTGATATACGGATAAATACTGGTGATCGAAAAGGGGTAGTTAGGCTGTGTAATATTTGAAAATATTGAAGGCTGCCTGCCCTCCGGCGTTTTTTTTTGCATAAGCAATAATAATTAATCAGTGTGGCTTGCTTACAAAAATAGAGCTTCATATATTTTTAGATACGCTTCAAATACAACAAGTGGCTTTGGTATATTTTCTACGATAATAATTATATTGTAGCAGCCGAAAGATACCGTGTATGGAAATAATTCGATTAAAACGATCGTTTTCACATAATTATAAAGATAAATAAACACAATTTTATGTGATATTACATTTCATTAATTTTCGTATTGTTTCAAAAGGTCGAAACAACGAACCATTTCACAAATCATAGACCAAATTATGCTTAGAATAATATTAATCAATTATTTAATATGTGGAAATAAGAAAATTAAGTTAACATTAAATTGAGTCTAGTAGTAATAAATAAAAACACAATAAAAAGTTATTCATCCACACAAATAAGCGACGATGAAAAGATCTGTTTCAGTCATCTTTAAAGAGACGTTGTCAACTAAAAACTTTACTGACAACAACCGTATGTCACTTGAATGCATAACCATTCCAAGACACGTTCTAATTTTATAAAGAACCATTCCGTAACAGTTTAATTATTTATAATTTGTATAAATTCAAGTAGAGACACATCTTTTTTTTTTAAATATACAATAAAATCAATAAATTAATGTTTCAAAGAACTCCCGTATTAAATATATAAAAAGTGATTATGAATAGTTACACTGTTAATAAATAGACATGATGTAGGTACATACCAATATGTATATTTTTATATTGTTATTCAATATAATGGCTTTCCTTAAAGAACATTAAAGCTTAGCAATATACAAATACATTGTATATTTACGATTAAATAAACAAAGTGAAGAGCTTTCGTAGATAAAAAATATTCGATAGAGCTGTATAGAATTGGTCAATAATACGTAACATCAGCATCACTTGCACAAAAAAAAAGAATTATTTCCATGACGATATCTTAAGCTGTAAAATACAAATTATGTAATACACACTTAAGTAATAATGGTACAATATCGAGCGAACATTGAATAGTATATAATGTGATATCTGAGAGCGATTGGTGCAACTATGTGTACTTAATACTTGTGCTGGGTGCTCGGACAAAACACCTAAGAACTTTATAATTTTACCTACCATTTGAGTTTGTTGTTTGATTGTGTGGATAATTCTGCCAACGAGACTAAACTGATATTTTCATAAGTAACTGGGTTCCAGGGACATAAATTTGAAATCTCGCTGGCATAACTATACTTATAAGTGTAATGGTGATAATTTTACTTGCTGAATGAAGTAAAAACGTTTATTCACTTGCCGAATGTGTCACGAGGCCTCAAAAATAATGTGTCGTGTGATTTCATCAGAAAGCGTAAAAGCTTAGAAAGTTTACATAGGAGCATTCGCGACGTAAACCTAATATATATGTACCTGTACATATGTATATATAATATGAAAAGTATACTAGAAATATTTTTAGAAGAATTCAACCTACTTACATGTAAATAAACTATATTTTCATAGATCTGAGTAAATGTATGCTTATTTACGTTCACGTGGGTTTAACTTAATAATTGTAATAATATATTTAGAAAGTAAAATATTCTGTATGAGCAAGCTTTATTTATGTTTAAATTAACGAATAATATCTACGTAGACAAAACAATAAACTATTATTTATTTTAATATAAAGGTAGATAAAACAAGATAAATGTATAACAATATTATTTTTATCTCCAACAGAAATAGTGGGTAAAAATAAATAAACAAGCATTGAATTGACAATTCAGGAATAATTATTAAGAATGAATAGAAAATAAATAATATTTTCTAGGATAAATCAGAAAAAGGTTTCATTGTAATAAAAGTGTTTATATAAAATAAACCATGGTGTTTAGGATTAATTATAGAGAGACAACTTCGGTCGAAATTTGAATCTAGCTTTTATTATTCATTGAATATATGTTCGACTAGGTCAGTGTTGGCGAAAATATGACACGCGAATGTTTTATTTATAAGAGAAAAAATATACCTATAATAATAATAATAAATGACAGATCGCATTGTTTAAAAATAGCAGGTAAATACTCTTCAAGAATACGCATTACGTTTAATGTAAAATATATAATTCCATAGCTCGGTTCTTAGGTTTTATCCGTCACATAATATTATCGCACTAACTTCATCAGGCGGCAGGAGAAGCCGCGCCGCGAACCTCTGTTTTCGATCAATTTACAATGCTTGTTACCGCTGTAGCGAGAGAATGCCTCATCTGATCGGAGCGATTCTGATGTCAATTTGTGCGTAAAGAACAAAACTAAGTAATACAATAACAAAAAATTTCATTTACACCCACAAAAACAGCTGTAGTAGTAATTCTGGCAGACAGTTTAAAAATTGGTGAACCGAAATGTATGGCGAAATTAAAAAAAGTAATAAAGATATATCTAACTAATACTGAAGCTAAGAACAGGGCACACAGTGGGTTAAAGATTTGATGTCCCCATGGGAAGAAGCGATGTGATGTTTAAGAAGACATTGTACATATAGCAGTAGGTACAATGCGATATCTTTGAGAATGTCGAAGAATTAAAAGGTGCCCTGGTGGTAGGTAAGACGGAAGAGCTTGGCAAAATTGTAAAGTTCTTTTACAGAATATGAGTGAGGACCTGATTGGCGGATCCGCTTCTAGAAGAGAAGAGGCGATACGACAGAGAGTCGTAGTCATAGCATCGGTAAAATCATAAAAAAGATATAATCTATGCTATGTTTTGTGAGTGATAACAAGAACATCATCATTTTTAAATAGAATTCTTAAAAA
Organism: Rhyacophila brunnea; assembly: GCF_057557595.1. Lineage (NCBI taxonomy): Eukaryota > Metazoa > Arthropoda > Insecta > Trichoptera > Rhyacophilidae > Rhyacophila > Rhyacophila brunnea. The sequence continues at coordinate 3,774,339 of NW_028233361.1, forward strand.
CCATTTTTTCTCAATGAAAAACTGCTCGGCACGTCAAAATAATATTTGGTAAAATTTGGGGCGCGTACGTAAAAAGGTTCGCCAACCCTGGACTAGGTATTCCAATTTAAATAAAACTAGGACGATAAAATTCAAATGAGAGGGTGTTGTGATTAAATCAGAATGAGGATTCTGGTTATGATTTTATAACCATTCGAATATGATATTCAGACTCGCGGATTTTCACATTTTTACCCGGTTTATCCAAACTATGCCTAAAGGTATGGCGAATTAGAAAGTGCGCGACACGTGGCAAGGTCGAAGAGTGATTTACATGTGTGGGTCATTTGATTCATTTCGGCGGGCGGAATAAAATAGTGCGAAATGAGCCGAATCATCGCAAACGAGCACATTATTGCTACTATATATGCACGAGGCTCGATAGCGACTTCCCATATCGCATAAACAAGAAAATTTGCGACATTAAACGGGTGTACCTAACGCAGAAAAAAACCTACGTTGTTATAAATTGACTGGAAAAAAAAGTTAAAACGTCAAAATCGATAAAAAAATGTATTTTTTACAACGTTTTTATTAGCTCGTATTTTTGTTTGTCCGGTGGTTGTTTGTCCAGTACAAATATTGCAATCGATTTTTAACTAACTTGACGACTAGCTAGACATTTGAAACTTTTAGAATAGTTATGAGAACACGATGCCAATGCATTCTTTTAATACTTTTAGCCATCTTTAAGTAGAATTGAATTCATTTTCAGTTAACTCTGTTTTGTATGAAAAGTTATTTCGGAAGAAATCCGTAATCCAATCCACTATTATTGGTTGCTAAGTGGGTCCTAGCAACTAAATTATTAATATATACGTGCGTTACTATGGAAATCAAAATGAAATCAGTATTATATATTTGTTTGTTTTTTATTTACTTCATATCAAGTAAAAGTTTGAGCATATTGAGCATAATAATTCAACAGAAAATTTAAAAACGTTGTACATAAAAAGTTCTTTTTGTCTTGTAATTATTTTACATTATGGTACCTACTTAGAATTTTGAAATTTGATGGTTGAATTATTATCACTATCAGTGTTGCTATATTCGAAAAATTATGACAAGACGATTTTGGTGAAGAAGCAGCAGACAAGCAAGAAATCATAGTTAAAAATTTAGCGATCGTTTCGTGATGTGAAAAAATATTTTCAAAAGTTATTCGTAAGAGACTTTATATTCCACCTTTTCAATTTATTATTTAATATAGGTAATATGTCGTTTATTTTAGTACCTATCGCACTGTTGATTTGAATCGAACGCCACCCGGGTTTCTCCTTTATGCATCTTCAGACACTAAACGCACTCATCAAGTGAAATATATGACAACTTTGGTCATATTAAAAAAATATTGAGCATATGATGCATACATTGATTTCATTTTACATTGAAAACGAATGTGTTCATATTAAGTTACAAATATGTACTTTGCTTAGTAAAAAAAAATATTTTATGCAATACATAATATGTATATAAAAATCAGTAGTAAAATGTCATCAGTTAATATAAGAATTACTTTATCTTTTAATTGGAGACCTGACAATGGTATAATATACAATAAAATAAGTTTTAGTGTAACTAAGATATTGAAAATTGCGTGTTTTACCTATTGATTTAGATAAATTACTTAAATTGGCTATAAAAATGAGTTCTATAATATCGATCTATTTGGGAATTTCATGCCAGGATAATCTTTTGTTACATAAACAATTATGAATAATAATGATGGTACCAATCGATATGTAAATTGATCAAATGAATGATTCAATCCATATGACGGAATCAATCGAAATGATTCGAATCAGTTTCACACAGCGAATGCAAATGTATGTGTTTATTTTTTAGTTTCATAAAAAATACCCATACGCACTGAAATAAAAACTTACATAATATTCAGTGGGCACATCTAAGGGGCAAAATATCCATGGGATCTATCTACTATAGTCGGAACTGTCAACATGTCAGCCAGACGTGATCCCCGAAGGCGAGAGGTCAGACGTCTTCTGATGTTTCTGTTTCACTTGGTTTCCAGCTTTGAAGTGCGACGGAGCGCGGCTCGACAGCCGAATTTGCATGTGAGCGGCGATGTGGGAAAATTGAAAATATCGGAAGGAGCGAAACTGAATATAGAGCAGTATTACGAGTAAAAGGTCGGGATATTAGGATGGTATTTGTTTTAGAATTTTAGACACATACGCACGAAACTATTTTTTCTCTGTATTTCAATGGAAAATCAATAATCCTCGAAACAAAACTAAGTATCCCAAATAAAGCGATGACCACTTTATTATTCAAACTGATTCAAGTCAAATCGGTGTTTCCCAGAGTGGGCGATCCACAGGGGGTGTTGAATATAAATTTTGGAGCGGTAGAAGTAAAAAAAAGCGCGAAAACTGTATAGTAAGTAATTATAGTAAATTCGTGGTGAATAGATACTTTTTTCAAAATAAATACACACACACGATGCAAGTTATACCGATATGCGCTCATGTCTGCCGAGCAGGTCTTAGCAAGCAAGTGTTGGAATGCGAGCGTGTCGGCAGGAATATGTGGATATTATTGCTTGTTTACAATACGATACTATGCATAGGCGAAATGTATGAAACATTTAAGATTGTTTCGGTAACTTTTTTCTGGAATATTTTGTAACCATAGTGAAAGTGCTTTAATTGTCCAATAAACAGATTGAGCATTTAAATGTGGAAGTGATACTAGAGATGGTTTGGCAAAGGGTTTAAACCAATACTGAATCGACAACGATGTGCATCCTACTATTTTTATTTTTTTCGACGAGACGAATTGTCTTACGACCGTGCTGATGGCATGGTAAAAGGTACAAGGTGTTTAACCGCTCTATGCTCCAAATTAATATTCAATCATTAAGTATCTGAAAATGACAGCGTCAGCAGTCATCTAGTTCAACAGCTACAAGAGTTAATACGAGTATAATAACATAACTACTAGAAGGACATAAGGGACATTTTGCGCGAAATTTGACGGAGAAATTCAACGTTTAGACGTTTATACAAGTGTGTTATTTCGTGAAGAAATTACAACTATTTATGGCCGTAAAACTTTTATAACTATCCTCTAATGTTGCAAATTGTCACTTTTTGGCTTGGAAATCTCGAAATCTTCGAGAAATTAAGGACAAATTCAAAAATTAATAATTAATAATTCATCGCTAGTCACCATCACTGGAAAGATGTAAACGGATTTCGACAGACACATGTAGTCAATTGGTAGCGCCCGCAAAAAATAATTCACTGTTGCGTGTACATTATTTATAACTCATGTAGTTTATGAATTGAGTTGAAACCAGGAGATTAAAATTCCCACAACTAAAATTGAATAAAATATAATAAGTCATACGAATAATATTCTTCTTAGGTAAGATATTGTTTAGTGATCTAAAGAAAATATATTGCTATCACTATATCCCTCTTTAATACTTGTTATATATAGCGATTTACGAAAAATAAAGTTTAAAATTAAACACATAATATAAAATATTGATAGAAAGCGGGAGTTATCAATAATTTGATTTAAAATTAGTGTTTTGATTTAAAAGCCTTGTAGAACCAGAAAAGATTGATGTTAGATGTTTATTATTGTAAAATGTTACTGATTTTGGGTTAGTACCTTAGGTATCAACCGAGTCATAGTATTTATACGAATATATTAAGACAGGGGCGAGGACTGGTATCTTGAGAAAAGTGAGGCAATACATGGGGTCCAATCACATACTTAGGGTCTCGTATGCGCGCACGAGGCACGTGGATTCAAGGAACCCTCCGGATATCACGACGAAAGACTGTTTGTCACTAAAGTTTGTATGACTTCTGTTTATTCAATACCAAACTGCAACCTCATGTATTCAGAAGATTGCCCGAAAGAAAGATCTACAACACGGTATGTCTTATTTTAGGTTGCTATATGCTTTGTGAAAAAAAAAATATTTTTAAATACTTAACCCGTTTGCTGTGGAAAATCTTAGTAAAACCTCCCTGTAGCTAGCAATTTTACAACTGAAAACCCTCAGAAGAGCGCGAAACATGCTAGGTCGGTGAACTTGGGGCAATATGATAATATGGCATGGCAGGTTTCTGATAACCAAACCTCCAAGTGCAGCGAAACGTAAAGTATGGAACACCTGTATTCATGCTGGGCATGCCTAATAAAATAAAATGTCCATGAAATCCAACAAGTTTAGGAAAGTGGTGTTGTTTTTGTCAACTTCTAGAGCGGTACCCTGTTTAATACCGCTTATCAAAATATCTTTTAAAAAATGTAGAATTAAAAAACAGGGTTTGATTGTTGATTTTTCGAATGGGAGGTACCTAACATGGACGATATGTTATTATTTTTGAGGCGTTAGACACAAAGCATCGGTGAATATAATAATAATTATTTTTGATTATGTTTTCGAGTGATAATGTGTATGAAGGGTGTGTGAAATGAACAACATTACTCTGAACAGCATGGATCCCAGTTAACGTTTCAACGCATGATGATGACAAATGATTCTTTTTATATTAATATTCATATTTGGTGGCACGAACAGGAAATATAGTTAATTTTATTTAGGCTTTGGTTTTAACACGCTCAGCCAAACAGTGATTAAAAAAATTGGCAACGTACCTATTTAATATTATTTAGATCGATATATTGAAAGAGTTTCTTTAAAATTATGTTAAAGAATTTTATCACAATTATATTATTGAAAATTTATTTCCGTTAAACCTTCCTGAAAGTACCAGTATATTTTTGACAGTTAAGTAACATATCAATAGACTTATATAACAAAAAAATATTAAGTCTAGCCTGGCCACACTGAGCTGAATTGCGGATACCGAAAAACGTTGCGATTTTCCTATGTTCCGTAACAAATATATTGATATAAACAACGCCACATTATTTGAATCACACAAACAAGACCGCTTTTAGCAGAAAATTATTTTCATACATATCTATTTATGAAAATATACAATAATATCGACTTCATTTTGTTCCGGATCATAGCCGCAAACGAGCAGTGTAAGCTCTCTATAATACTGAATAAACTTTGGAAACGCATCGTTTTTTCGCCAGTGTGGCCAAACCCTATGTATGTCAAATGTGTTCAATAAAATTATGTAATGAACTGTAGAATTACGTTAAAAAAAACTTGCTCAATTTGACGTATTGAAAACGTTTTATTTTGTTGTGACAAGTAAAAAAAAATCATTGCATTATTATCATAACAGTTTTACTGAGTAAATAATGACGTCCATTTTTCATGGAATATTGTAAAGCACTACATACGTTGATTACTATTCTTTTTGATAATACGTTGCCAATATATTTTTTTTAAATCCTGACGTGCCACCATCTTCCCTGATCGGTTTATCCTGAAGTTCCTCATTGGTCACTACTAGTTAGTAGTGAGCCAGTAGCTAGGATAGGGCTAGAGCCACTCGTTCCCTTACCGTACTGCTTGGTGCGAACCGGTACGGGTGGCGTATTGGCGCCCTCACCACGCTGGGACCTGGCTGCCAGCCACACGTAGTAGAGGGTGTTCGGGTAGAGCCCGCTCAGGGTGTAACTCTCCGAAATGGGGATTCGCCTAGTGGATAGACAAATAACAACAAATTAGTCTCAATATAAAGGTGGGTAGATATTTTACTACAGTTGGATTATCAACGAACAGCTATATTAAATAGTAAATTGCCTCACTATATTCCGATAAACTTAAGAAACCTTACGCCAGAAGCGAATGGTGGAGGTAGGCTGTTACGATCCGCCATAAATAGTGCACATTAAACGTTGATAGTCATAATACTCATAAGTATTTGTTTTTATTGAACTAAGACTAATTTAAGGATAGTGTTGTTTAGTTTCAAAAATCAATTAAACCCTGCCTAAACCAAATCATAATAGTTTTGCTATATTTTGGGCGATATGACAAAATTGTGCACACTTTTTCAGTCATACTTTGACTGACAACGTAAAGCGTTACACTATTTATGTCAGGTATTGACAGCCTACCTCCACCCTTCGCCACTGCCTTACACAATGGAGGTTTTTTAGGGGTTAGTAGTAATAGTTAGTAACAATGGGGTTACTAAGTGGTTCGTCCGTTTTTGAAGTGCTTCAATGGGAGAGCAATAGTAACTATTTTAAATGTCGATACAATACAAACAACACGATGATAAGACTGATGATATTAATATGAATCAGTGACCTGGTCACACACTAAACTAGTAGACACATGTTACTAGGTTATGCATTAAAGTTGCTCACCTGTGATGCTTCTCCTTGGCATACGTATCGTTCCAATAGAGTTCGTAGCTGACGATGTTTTCGCCCGAGTGTGTCGGTTTGCTCCACTGGAGAGTTACCGATGTTTCACCGATGTCGGCCGATCGCAGGTTAGACGGTTGCGAAGGGACACCTGTAGAAAATCATTGTCATATTATATGAAAGTCGGCGATTTAAATTGTAAACTTCGAAGAAAAGCGGATTTCGAAAAACTATGATGGAGGTGAATCATTGGCAATAACTTTAAGTCAGAGGTAAAGTATCGTTTGTGACAAATAGTTATAGATTGACAGATTGATATAATGACTTCAACAATAATTTCAATATATATTTAAAATAAAATTATCGTTGGAGGTTACTTGACGGATTTTGAATTTAAATTCTAACAGATCTATGTATTGCGTTATTTCACTTGGAATATGTTTATGTTACGGCATCTACGGGTATTGCGTATAGGTACTCACTAATGATAAATGTACGATTTACAAAGAATAAACAATTGTGTATGGAAGTACCAAATTGTACGGTATATAATTAGTAATTTAAACTAATAAGAACGCTATTAATGGAATCAAATTGAAAACATAATTAATATTAGGTGTTATATAAGAAAATATTATTTTCCGCAAGTACGATATTTTTCCACCAGGGTCAGATATAGCTAATGTTGTACACAGCTTTTTTGATATTATGTGTACTACAACGCTATCTATAAGAAAGAGTCTGTATGTAATATTGGAATAAAGTATTTACTAAAATATCCGGTTAAATTTAAATGAAAGCATATTATGATGATGTAAAATTACCTTGCTGCGTCTTAACCTGCACCGGAACGGACAGGGGACCAGGTCCGACAGACGTGAAGGCCTGGACTCTTATAGTATAAACAGTCAATGGCGTCAGTTCGCTAATTGTCGTTAATTGGTTATTGTCAACCTGGGTAAAGAAACAAAGTCAAAATGTAAAGGTACATAGGTACGTAGGTAGGTATACATGTATACGTTAGAAAAAAACGATATTGAATTGAGACCATGAATGATTGACAAAGTGAACATACCATTTGCGAGTTCCATGATTGCATCTGTAGTACGGGGTTAGTCGTAAAGTAAACTTTGTAGCCCTGAAAAGAAAACATATTAATATAATATAATATAGTAATATGATAATATTATATGTAAGTATATACTGATTTTTCAAAATTAAAAAAGTGAACATGTAGTAGAAATTGAACATAAACATTAAATCGGCATCCACTTGTAATGTATCCCTGTATCATCGTTGCATGTCAAAAGAAACCATTACACGTTGAACACCAATATCCGATGAAATTAGGTTTTCTACTTCAACTTGTTTTCTTAATTATTTACAAAGGAAATGTTAGTGTATAACCAATAATAATTGTCCATGACGCATGTATGATTCCTCTTATTCAGTGACCACACCCACGGACAAATGGTATGGGGGGAGGGGTTTTTCGAAAAAATATCTATAACAATTTATTAGGAGCAAGGTTTTAAACTCCAGATATTAAGTCTAGCGATGAACACCTGGTTTGCAGCTATGAGTTATTCCGATATGTCGCATTCACGAGTGGTTATCGTAGCAACAGAGCCAACCCTTTAAAAACGCTGTTCGACATTCAAATCATCCGGGTTACGATCCTCAGTCACGAGGTCCTGACGAAGAACTTTTATTCCATTCACTTTAATATTTAGATTTTTTTTCGTTTCGAGGGTGTTGCGTACCCGAAAACACCCCCTTGTGTGTGCCCCTGAGTGATCTTATAATAATGTACTTAATAGGTTGGTGGTTAAATATTTCTCAGAAGTGGTTTCAAATTATGTATGTTCAGTAATGGGTTATGTACACCAAAGATGCAATATGATTCATTAATACTGTAATGTCAACTGGGTGTAAGTTCATTAGCATACGTGTTGTCACTAAATCTGTGATGGATAACTTACCGTAACCTGTCCGTTAGGCGTCTCTGGTTCATCCCATTGAATGACCATGGTGCTGGAGCTTAGTGGCCTCACTTGTACGTTTCTTGGGGATGTTCCAGGTTCTGAGGAGGGTGGAAATATGTTATTACTCAAGTTACAAGCAAATATGTTTACGATTAATATTAAAGATTTAAAAATAGAATATATCTGAAAAAAGTAGGTACCTACACACTAGACATACAAATTAAAAAAACATTACAAATTAATTATTTCAGAAAAATGCGCGTTTTCAATCAATACAGTCATTTTTTTATGGCGAAAAAGGCTATAAAATAATGTTTTATTGTATTCACCTACATACTTAATAAAATATCTTTTAAACGATATCGAAATAGGTATGCATAAAGATTGTATATTCAAAAAGGAGTAAGTCACGATATTAAGTTGTCCAAAAGAGCAAATAGTCTTTTTTCCACTACTACTGTAAAATTATAGTAACTTCGTCATGGAACAACTCTTCCTGAAGATGACATTATAAACCTTATAAGCCTATAATTTTTCACCTAACTGTTCCTCACTCCTTTTTTGCTTAGCATATTATTAATATCAATTATATGTTTTGTGTTCACGTGTTATACAGATAGTATCAAAGCGCGGTTATATTTAAAGGTATAGGTATATATATATCTATATATTTTATAAGATACTGAATTTATACTAGACCAGAAAAAATAGACAATAGTTACATAAATACTTACAGAATTATTTATATTTAATGTTGTCGCACCACTCTGTATTCACCACGTGTGAAATTATTTTAATTTTATACGACACGTGTTTGAAACACGGTGAAGTACAAAGTGACACCAACAACATCAAAAGATTATCATGAAATTAATTTAGTAAAGTAAACGCTGAATTCATTAAAATTTTAAAAGACACTGAATTTTATTATCTCTCCAAAGATTTGTTACAGTTGTGTCAATATCTATTTAGTTTATTCAAGTTATAATCGTGTAATTATACATTTGTGTAATTTAACCAATCTTTAGAAGGACAATAATTATTATTCTTACTAGGTAATTTATTATTCAATTATATATTAGTAAGACGTGATTCTTCAACTAACTACTAACTCACTTAATTAACAAAACGTAAGCTAAAAGGTTTAACAATGCAAATTGTAATATATCACACATTTTTTGTACCTCTACGGTGGAGTTAAATAGTTCTAGTATATAAACTAAATCTAAGTGCTAGGTGAAGTAATAGTCATTAAAACATATTCAGAAATTACAACACTTGGACAGTATAACTATTATGTGGGGTATTTAATCACACGTGATGTAATAAACATCAAATTAAATTAAATCAATATTTCGTAAGACTCCACTATCAATAAGGTGTAATTAAAAAAACAACAAAAATGAGATAATAAAAACACAAAAAAATGTATTTTCAGCTAGTGATGTAATTTGAAAGAAGTAAAAAGATTTAGTCTAAAACAGAAATTCTAAAATCGCTAATAAAACTGTACTAAAAGGATCTATTTAGCGTATACATAAACAACATAATATAGAAATACACTTTGTGCAATTATCTCCATGCGTGCATATTTATGATATTATAAATAAGAAAATGTTGTAAACGACGTAATTTAAATTTTTAAAGCAATATTTTTTTAATTCAACAAGTATTAATACTAAATATTAAAGAATGTAGGATGTTTTAAAAATGGAAATAAACAATTTTAAAAAGCCCCACAAACATACTGATTGAAAAAATCTTAAAAAATGTTTCTGAGATTTTTCAAATTTATAATTTCAATATAAAAACTGAAAGTTTAAAAACTAGTTGTGTCTTCCTTTAATCACAATAAAGTCAAATTGATCAGCGCATCTAATCTATACACAAGACTGCTACCGGTAGCTATCGAAGGTAGTTTTTCATATGTTTGGAAGTATTATAATTGCTACAGTAAGTTTACCGTCTAAACCAATGATACTCAACCTTTTTTTTCTTCGGGCCAAATTCATATATTTGTAAAGTAACGCGGGCCGCATTACTACTGGTGTGACGAAAAAAATCATGAAACCCCCCCTTTTTTACAAAACATTTTTGAGATTTTAAAAATTATGCGTGTTTTTTAAATTAATCGTGTGCAATAGCAACACTCTTATACCAGATCTGATGTGGACCATAATGACAATCCTCTTCGGGTGTCACTATCTGTGCGTCAAAGTCGAAACGAATTTCAAGATGTACGAAATTCCTGATAATAAATGTGTTTCGGGCCGCACATAAAAGCTTAAAGGGCGCCGCAAGTTGAGTATCGCTGGTCTAAGCAGTCAAAACTGTCTATCTCGCTCTAAAATTTATCACACCCAAGAGAGGTGATGTTAAAACATGGTACTTATTGAAACAATTACAAGTAACTTATTGTAATTGTTACGATCAGTGCTAATACTTCGATACAAAACTACCTTCGATAGCTGCCGATAGCCGTCTTGTATATAGAATAGATGCGCAGGAACCATTTGGCTCCGCCGACTGGATGCTAGGACAACTGAGTGGCCGACCTCCAGGCGCCGCTATAATTAATGAAATTCGCAAATAAAAATGCGGGCGTTACGCCTTGAACCAGCAAGTCAAATAATGGACTGAGTGGGTAGAGATAAAGTATCTTCTCTATAAATACCTACAGTATGGCGAGAATTGCTGTTGCAAAAACTCACTTCCAATCTTTCACTGATGTTGTACAATACTATGAATAAATTGTGTGATATTCCGTAAATTGTAACAATGCATTTCAGATATTGCGTAATAACCTTTCAGTTCAATGCAATATTAGAATTTGTATTACAGATAGCTACTATTACTAGCTATTTTAGAATTACTTGTTTATTTGCTTGCCAAATTAGTACCTAATGTATTAATTTGAATTTTTTCACAAATTTCATTTATAAATGCGACGCCAAGATGTATATCATCCAGTTGTCCTGGTATCCAGTTGGCGGTGCTGAACCGTTGCATTCTTAGTTTAGGCGGTGGATTCAGGAAATATTTCATAAACTTTTTATAAAAAGCCCTGATTCGATGAATACACTGTTTATTTACAAAGTTTTATTGTTTTTAAAAACCACCAAGATCAGTATTGGCGATATTAAATAGAAATAAAGTCTTAGATAACTATTAGAATAATAACAAATGATTTTTATATATCCTAGGAATACCTCTTAAACTTAAACCGTGAATTTATATAATTACCTAATAAATTATTCAAAAGCCATAACATGTACCTACCACACAAAACAACTTAATTCACACAAGCACACAAACTATAACCTACATGTTTACTAGTTAATTACATATATGAGAAGAATATAATAGAATATATATTTAAATACTACAAGCAGGCATACTAAAATATAGATATACAAATAAAATAAGAAAAGCCACGAAAGCTCCATAAAGTTTACTCACTGGCGCCTCCATACGAGGAATCCACTGAAGTCCAAGAGATGAAAGAAGACAAGAAATATTTAGTCAGTATATTATTAGTCATGGAAGAACAAGACAGCATTACACAATTATATTGTATTAAATAAAACAATTTAATGTTAATAATATGAAATTATATCTGTTAATATATTGTTTGTACACGAGTAAATAAAACAAAACACAAAGAATGCTACAAATGATATTCAATATTATTATGATACAAATTTTTTTTTCGTTTTGTAAAATTTCAAAATAAAAAAATGTGCAGTTGAAATAATACAAAAAAAAACACCAATGTATTTATATTATTAAAGTTTTTTTTTAAATACACCACACTTTAATAATTATGTCCTTTAAATATTTTGAATTTCAATAGCATTTTAAGATTTTATGTCATTTATAAACTTCGTTGAAATTGATAATGACAAGCTTTTATAAAATGACCGTTAAAAATTCTGATGACATGATAAAGCTCCTACAAATTTGCGAAGACGCGGGTGAGATTAATATCTTACATTGTTTTTTTAAGAGAAAAACGAATTCAGTTGATTTAAAGAAAGAATGAATAAACTGAGTGATTCTTTTTAACCACGGAGAAAATGGTGCTACATAATAATATGTACCTACACAACTAATAGCATGTACCTATATGGATAAATACAATTATTTGTAATTTACTAAGTATTTAAAAATTTTGATCTTAATGTCATTGAAAACAATAAATATTGCATTATTAATTGAACTAGCGCATACGAATGGTTACGAAATAAAGTTAATGCAAATTTATATTTGAGTTACTTATATTGATAGTTGTATCGCCTACGAACTCATCGTCGGTACGGTTGATATTATAAATTATACCTAAACGATAATCGACCGTTCCGAAAAAACAGCTGTCAAAATAAATAACTCAGATATAGTAAAATCAACAAAAAAACAACTTTGTTTCAAAACCATAACAAATATTGCATTTTTAAGTAGATAGTGTTGATAATGACGTGAAATACACGATTTGAATCACGTAATGTACGAAATATTTTCAAAAGAGCATTTATTGTGAACATCAATCACATTACACGTGTCTTATTTTGTGGAAAAAGTGATATTTGAAAAATATAGGGACGTAATTGATTTTTATGTATATCTTAATTAAGTACCTAGGTGCATTAATTCCATGTTTGCTAATATAAATACAGAGGTGTTTATAAATAACGTATGTACAGATTTTTATGTACAACAGACTTATGGATAGTGAAAAAAATCGGTGCCAAAATCATAATCATTTCAAACGGCCATATCACAAAACAAATAACTTACATCAAGCGTTGGGACGTGGCGACAGCCCGTGAATAACAACCAATCAATCAGACGATTGAATATGCATGGAAAAGAATATCATCTCATCTCAAACACGATAAATAATAAAGTGGACAAATACAATAATCACAATGCAATGTTTTAGTAAAAGCGATGCTTCCCTTTGCGGGCAAACTGTTAGCATACAAATAATACTGCGCACATAAAATGAAACACACTGTAAGGTACATGTAAATAGTTACTATATTCATAACTATCAAATAGTTAATTAGAGTTGAACGATTAAATATAAAGCTTGACACAACACCTAAAACAAAGTTGGAACAATCATTTCGAGAGTAAAATGCATTTTTTTTTTTAAATTGGCTACTCAATATGATGTGTATGTTGACTCCCCACCAAAGGCGTTCACAGAACTGTTACCTACTTGAGACTTCCCGATCCACGAAAATCTTTAAATTAAAAAGCTTTGTTTAAAATAATAATACATTTGCACTGATTATAGTTTAAAAAACATCTAATAGATCCTACCAATACCAACACACTGGTTGGGAAATAATGAATCAATTTAATCAATAAATTTGTAACAAACAACATTCGCACCTTGAGTACTTTAAAGTATTAACTCAAAAAGTATCGTTTTGAGATATCAACGTTTGAAGTTACAAATTATTTATATCTATAATATTGCGGTAAGTTTAAGAAATTCGTATGAGATTAATACTTTAGTATATCTACCAAATGCACCAAAATATACATCACATTGATGCATTACGATAGCACCAAAAATATACATCACATTAATGCATTACCATAGTATATCTCAATAAATCAAAGCAGTCAACTTCTTAAAATATTTTCAAAATACTTTAGTGAAGTAACTCAATTACAACGCATTTCACATTTTGTTTGAGTTACTACGTAAAAGCAACAAATGAAACTACATTATTAACTAGAAAATGATAATTTTTGACTTAATACACCGAAGTACTTATGGTGCGACGCGAATGAATTTGTAAGATGCGAGGTTAACGTAAGCGACCAAGGCGCAGTTTTAACTACTATACTACAACGGGCGCTAAAATACAAGGCTTTTTCCCAACGTTACATTAGCCACATCAAGGTTAGTAATTGCGATACGATTCCATATTAAGAAACCGGTTATCGTTAAGTATATTCATTTCCGGTTATTGTTAAACGGAATATTCTGTCGGTCAATTCCGTTGATACTAAACGTAGGAAGTAATGCAGAGAAATTAAATAGTTACGCCATTTTTTCAGCTCAGTGCCTGAGGGATTGTTTCTAATCCTGAAGTTCTAAAAAAAATAATTTATACGTGATATAAAAATATCTGTCTACGTGGTCGCAGCCATGAAATAACCCAGATCAGAACTATTACCTCGCGTCAGGCTTATCGGGCACCATTGGTGAGGGGTGCGAGACTAGTGAATGCGTTCCTCAGAAACGTACTTACATTTTCAATGTTGTTTTTAAAAATATATTTTATTGTTTAACAATGTTGATGTTTTAATTTTTTTTTCTCATCTGAGGGTAATGTTTGCTATGTATTTTTATTTAATTTGTTTGATTAGAACCAGTTTTTTTTTATTTAAATCTCATGTTGTCAACGTTCTGAATTCTGAACTATACAATGTTTTGTTTTTTTAAATAATAATTTTTTTTTTTTTGTGATTTTCTTGATTGATTTTCTCTTCTAGAAGGGGATCCGTCGATCAGGTCCTCACTCCTATTCTGTTAAATAACTTTACAATTTTGCCTAGCTCTTCCGTCTTACCCACCGCCAGGACACCCTTCAATTCGTCGACATTTTCATAGATATCTGCAATTCGCAGCTGTACTCTGTGAACTTCATATTTGGGGCATTGCAGTGCTATATGTACAATGTCCTCTAAAACATGACATTCATCGCAGAGCTGCGATTCGCTTCTTCCCATGAGGACACCAAATCTTTTGCCCATGGTGTGCCCTGTTCTTAGCCTCAGTATTAACTTAAGCTCATTCCTCGTCAAAGAAGACTCTACAAACCAGGGCACCTCTCGTGGTGTTGGTAGAATCGACTTACTCCATTTCCCCTTTTCTAATGATGCCCTATGGTGAAAATCTATCCACATACTATGGCACATTTTCTTTATAGCCTCATTCCAGTCCAGGTTTTATGGTATCCACTGATATGGTACCCCTGAATGGCCGGCTACCTTTGCCAGATCATCTGCCCTTTCATTTCCCTCAATGCCCATGTGCGATGGGATCCATTGAAGGCATAGATCTCCTCCTCTATTTTTCTTGGCGTCGATCTGGTCAAGGATGTGGTATGCTATGGTTTTACTGTTATGTGAGCGAGTTGCTGCAGCAAGATGTTGTAAAGCGCTTTTGGAGTCTGTTAAAATGACAGCGGATTGCGCCGAGAAATCATCGCTGTTAACGTTATTAATAAGACAGACGCCAGTCTAATATGAGGATAATTTAATATCAGAAAAAAAACATGTATAAGTACATGAATAAAAAGTTTTATTTTTTCTTTAGAATGTAAAGCACAAAACAAAATACGATAACAAAGGTGGATAGGTCGACGTATTTAGACAAACTACAATAGTATGGAATCCTTTGGATGCGGCATTTAAAGAAAATTAAACAGAACGTAGGGCAACATTCCGTGGAGAGAAAAAAAAGTGTAATTGCTTTGCATATTCAAGATTAAAGATGGAGTTAAAAAATAATATGAAACAATTGTACCGTCGGTGTTTCATTGTATGGCGACAGTACACAATCGAAATCACGCTGTATATTAATTACCATCGTCGAGAAATGAAAGCATTTTTCGCTTCGGAAATATTTTCGATAAATATTCCTCCAGGTAAAAACTGGGCGAAAGGCTGTGTTCGTTAGTAGTCTTCTACAGTTGCAAGTCAAATATTTCACATGCAAAACAGAACAAAAAGTGTAGATTTTTTTTAAATTTATCACGAACGTTCCGATGATACAAAATATTATATAATATACGGATGTTAACAATGAATGCACTGTTTCGATGGAAAACATACATACATTAAACAAAATAACAATGAATTCATACCTAAAGCTTTGTCATAAAAGTTTGAGTAAAGGACATACTTATTGTAAATAATATAATTTGATGGAACATATTATAATAATTTTATTATTGGTGTGCTAAAAATAAGCTGTGCACTCAAAAACTCGCCTACACAGACGTTAATAATGATAACACATTATATATATCAAATTTATTTATGTATATAGAATATAAAATGTAGGTTATAAAATCTAGAATTAATATCGACTATGACGCGAGAGTAAGCATTTCTTTTAACCCCAAAAACTTGTCAAAATACTAATATAGTTTAATGTGTCTGAATGCCGCATTATTTTTTACCGAGCGAATTTCAAAGGACCGACACAACTGAACATATCAGCTTCAATATTCAATTCATGGAAAATATTTAAAACGTAATTCAGAAACAGGATATAAGTATCTCTGAAATTTGAATACATTTTAGTTCAATAATAAGAGAATAAGTACAGCAAAGAAGCGTTGAACTAAACGATGGTCGAAGCTTTTCATTGCAGAGATAAAAGTTAACACACCAAAATAAATACGCCATGACTCAGACGAAACATTCTTTTAACCAGCTTTCAACAGTAAAATCATCAAATAAACTCTTAACTGTAGTCAAAACACTTACACATTCCACTGAAATTTTTGAAGCGTTGAAAATATTCACAAGTTAGTTTTTTGTTTGCATTAGTACTGCCATCATGCATTTCACAATCAATGCGAATTTACAAATTGGCATTTCCAAATAACCAATATAATAATCAATAAGTTATATATTAGTACATAATAGCGGTAATTAATGATATTCGAAAGCATGTCAGAAGAGTAAAAGCATAAAATTTAAGACAAGCAAAAGCCAATCGTATTTTCAGAGAAAATATACATCAACAGTTTTTTTAAGTAAATCGAATAAAATTATAACCAAAGAAAAATACAGAATAGATCATTGAAGATAAACCTGTAAATCGATAATGAAATTCATCAAATACTTCTATTGGATATATCACATTATATAATTCCCAAAATCGAGTTATTATCATTTGTTACCAAATAATATATTATTTGTAAGACATAATTATATTTAAAATGTTAATAGTATTCATACCACGAATCTTAAAATTGTGGAGTTCAAAAGAAAACATCAATTCCTTATTGTAAAAAATATAAATATTTCTACTGGTAATTTAAGGATACCCAAATAAAAACAAAGTCGATTCAACAATACGATATAGGTAGATCAAACGGTTTAAGGAAGTATTTACAAAGTCACGAAGCATTAACAATATGGTAAATTATCAAATACGAAAAATTGATGCACATGTTAATTATTAATGCAGTTGTTATTTTTTTGTTTATTATGTTTATAAGTCTTTCTGTATGGCAATTACAATTAATATAAAATTTACATACGTTTTCTCCAGCTTTATCCTCGTCCAATGAATTTTCATTGAACACATTTCTTTCAACTTTAACACTAATAATTATTACTTAAGTACTATTATAATGCTCCCACCAATGTCATCCGTAACTCTCCCAATATCATAATAAATGCCATGTTAGATGATACTGTACATCGTGCAGTTGATCTAGTAAGGGTAATCTATTTTTATTAAGTTTACGAATTCATTAATTGAATTACCTATTGGAATTAGTTTCCTTGTGTGTATTAACATTAGTATAAAACTGTGCTAAATTTCTTTTCATTAGTATTTTCATGTTTATTGAAAAATCTCTACTGCGTTTTATTATAATCTTTGTATACTCTGCATATTACTGTGTATTGTAGCACTTAAGTCATAATAAATGAACAATAAAATATTTTAATAAAACCAGATATACGGCATACGGAAAACTAACAATATTTTATAATTTTAGCTGATTTGTTACTTTGTCAAAATCCGACCGTTAGAATGAAAAGTTTTATAGAAATGCTTACAAATTTAATTTAGCGTGTAAAGCTTCACTGGCTAATAATAATACTGAATTATATTTATGCGAAAGACCCAGGCTTAGGATATTATTTTAATGTCCTTAAAAATGCAGACGTAAAATAACATTGAAAAGTTACGAGGACATGGCCAGTGGTGGCGTATCTCAGAGCACTGGCAGGATACCAGCGCCGTCACAGATTATATTAATATGTTCTCAAAAAGCTGCCTCGCCTATCTATCTACGAAAACTTTCAAACGGCGCTCCTGGTTTAGTTTAAAACAGCGAAAATGCTTCTCGAGTTCGCGAAACTTTTATTTTATTTTTTCGAGCAAAAATAGGGAAGCGGTATGAAATAGTTGCTGTAATAGGATTCCGCGCCGAAATTAAAATACTACAGTGAATTTCGAAAGGACATTTAAAAATACTTTAAATAAAATACAAAGCCGATTTAGATTATATGTGTTTATTTGTGATTTTATTTATTTCATATACAACTCAGTATATAAAATATTAGGACCGGAAGGTGAGTAGAGCACAGTATATGAAGTGATATATATTATATAAATAGTGGGCAAATGGTTGGCAAGAGCCTCAATGAAATGCACTAATGCCAATAGGTACATTTCTATAAAGTGTTGAGATGCTACTCTACAGATGGCCAACAAATCTTATCTCTAGCCTCCACGCGGCGACAGTGTGTCTTGTGACAGTATAACTCATCTGCAGCTAATAGAGAAGGGTGAAAGGCGAAACTCTGGCGCCTTAAAACGAGAGACCCCTTGGCTACGGGATGGAAAACCCAGACAGAAAACCACACATCAACCCGTTTGGACAGCGTGGTGTGTTATGTCCAAATACCCCCATGGAACAAAAACAAAAATCTCGGACCTTATTCTCCGGAGGCCAACCTGACACTGATCACGGCAGCAATCAGCAAGGGAAGGCATAGGGTGCTAAGAAACCCCGGAAAGACGGTAACGGCTACCTACCAATACCATTGCCACATATAACGCGAGAACATTATCCAGCAACGCCAAACTTATAGAGCTCGAAGAAGAACTCGAAAAAATCCATTGGGATGTTGTCGGGCTCAGCGAGGTAAGACGTCAAGGAGACGATAACGCCAATCTCCACAGCGGACATGTACTCTGTTATAATAGGACTAAGACCGGACGCACAAGCGGTGTCGGATTTTTAATCCACAGACTCTGGAAAGATCGCATAGTTAAATTTGATTTCTCCTCACATAGAGTAGCAAGTTTGACACTTTTTGACACTGACACAGCTTAGCAAAATATACCAGATTCTGCTTTTGCAAGTTTATGCGCCCACTCAAAACTCACCTGATGAAGAAGTGGAGGAGCTATATGAAGAAATCAGTACGTTGAAAAATAAACGGAAATTTCACTTCACTATGATCATGGGAGACTTTAATGCACGAATCGGATCCCAACACCAGGATGATGTAGCGGTCGGGCACTTCGGACATGGCACCAGGGATGGCCAAGGAGACATGTTAGTGGAGTTTGCGGAAAACCACAATCTATACATCATGAACTCATTCTTCAAAAAGAAGCCTTCCCGAAAATGGACATAGCGAAGCCCAGCAAAACGAACCAGCGAAATCGACTACATCCTCACCGACAAGAAAGATATTTTTCTAGACTGCAGTCATTAACAGATTTAATACTGGCAGCGACCACCGAATGGTAAGGTGTAAAGTACGATTTAACATCAAACGTGACAGATCCAAACTAATGCAGAAGCCCAGAGTCCGCAGAGGCTTGAGAAGCAGAGTCCAATTCCAACAAGAGCTGGGGAACAGGCTAACGGCTTTTCAGGCTGAAAATGACCCCATCTCCCTACAAAACACCGAGGCAATCACAAAAATCATTATAGAATCTACGGAAGAGACAGTTGCTCCTGTGGTTGAACGAGTAAGCAA
The DNA here is from genome assembly GCF_057557595.1 of Rhyacophila brunnea. Classification (NCBI taxonomy): domain Eukaryota; kingdom Metazoa; phylum Arthropoda; class Insecta; order Trichoptera; family Rhyacophilidae; genus Rhyacophila; species Rhyacophila brunnea. The sequence continues at coordinate 3,794,411 of NW_028233361.1, forward strand.
ACTTTCAAAGGAAACGTTGGATCTTATGAAGCTGCGTAGGAGTACGAAAAGCGAGCAACAAGTTGCAAATGATCTCGAGTACTCTACGCTGTGCAAAACTCTACGTAAAACATACGAGAAGATTTTCGTAAGTTCAATATGAACCTTGTAGAATCAATTGTTGCGTCAGGAAAGAGCTTACATAAGAACAAGCAGCATCTGTCAATAGGGAGACGGCAAATCACGACACTAAAAACGCAAGATGGAAGTATCGTGCGTAACTGGGATCATCTACTGGACACTGTTGTAGAGTTTTACAGCGCTCTATACAAAGATGACACTGACATCAATTCAGATCTTCTCTTCCCGAGGTTACTAGCACAAAGGTGGAATATGCTATAATGTGCATGAAGACTGGGAAAGCCCCGGGAGAAGATGGGCTGACTATCGATGTTCTCAAACGGGCCGGGAGGACGGTGAGCGAAGTGCTTGCAAGTCTGTTCACGTCTTGTCTGCACGAAGAGAACATCCCAGAGTCATGGAAAAATGCCTCCATTATTATTCTCTATAAGAAAGGAGACACTGAAGATCTGAAAAACTATCGACCAATTAGTCTACTGCCAATTCTGTATAAGGTTTTCACGAAAATACTCTCAAACCGTCTCGAAACAGTTCTAGACGAGAACCAACCAAGAGAGCAAGCCGGAATCAGATGAGGCTACAGTACTATGGATCATATACAGGTCGTCAGGGAAATCATAAAGCGCTACCAGGAATACAAACTGCCATTATATCTTGGTTTTATACACTATGAAAAGGCGTTTGATTCCATCAAAAAATTCTCAATTATAGACGCCCTTAGCAACCAAGGAATTTCCAGACATTACATAAACACATTGAACAGTATATACAGTGATGCCACAGCATGCGTGAAACTCCACAAACGGTCGTGTAAATTTCCTATTAACAAAGGTGTCCGGCAAGGTGATACCATTTCACCTAAACTATTCACCGCTACTCTTGAGGACTTATTTAGTTGTATGTTTAAAATGTGTTCCAATTAATGGGGAGCACCTCAGTCACCTGCGCTTTGCAGATGATATTGTTATACTCTCACAAGACCCGAAAGACCTCAAAGGTAGAATGCAAGAACTCGCGGATGTCAGTCAAACGGTCGGTCGATAAATGTCTCAAAGACAAAAGTGATGAGGAACTGTTTTTCGGACACTGCGATTATCTGTATTTCTGGCACCCTATTCGAGCAAGTCAGCAGCTACGTCTATCTCGGAGAGCAGGTGTCCATAGACGGAAGCATGCACGATGAAATTGCTCGAAGAACAAAGCTGGGATGGAGTGCTTTCGGACGTCTGAATAGTATCTTCAAGAGTGACCTACCATTATGTCTTAAGCGTAGGGTGTTCAACCAATGTGTGCTACTCGTGCTCACGTATGGCTGCGAGACGTGGACCCTCGACACGAGAGATGTCCAAAGGCTAAGAGTCACACAGCGAGGCATGAAGAGGTGTATGTTGGGCATCACGCGAAAGGACCGTAAGAGAAACGAATGGGTTAGGAAGCAGACAAGAGTACGCGATGTAATAGACGTTGCCAAACAGCTGAAATGGAGATGGGCGAGGCACATCGCTAGCCGAAAAGATGGCCGCTGGACAAATGCCGTCATCCAGTGGTACCCAAGGGGCACGAAACGGCCACAGGGTCGCCCTAAAAGCCGCTGGATTGACGAACTGGTATTGTTCGGCGGAAATACGTGGCAGCGAACGACACAGGACCGAGAGAGTTGTAGAAAGCTTGGGGAGGCCTTCATCCAGCAGTGGATTGACCCCAGCTGATGAGCTGATGATGATGATGATGATGATGATATTATATAAATAGATAATACAAGAACAAGCAATCTTAATTCGAATTAATTTAGAAGTTGTAATTTAAAAATACGAAAAATCTCCACAAAAAGACAACTTGTGATTCCTCGTTAGTCTATAGAAGTTTTGCTTTGTTTAAAAAGGGTGATAAACAAAATATGAAAACTATTAAATTATACCTGGAATAATAGACACTGCATCTAAAGATTAAAAGGGTATTCGTAAACAATATAAATGAATTGTATGAATGTCATAGTGAGTGTGAAAAAAATATTTCCATCTGCCGTGTAATAAAGGTGTAAACTGGAAATCCGCATTCATGTTCTTAAACAATTTTTGTAATGTTCTGCTAAAATGTACACACAACATTTTATATTGATTGCAGTTAAAAAGAAAATTTCACCTACATTGCGATACGGGTGGATGTTGTTAATGTGACTTATTATGCGTGTCCACTTTATTATAAAGATTTTACATGTAATGCAGTGTCTATTAGTAAGTCAATGTCAACTGGCTAAATATTAAACAACAATAACTCCAGTAAGTAGGGTAAGGAAAGGTAGTATTTTGAGTATATGTAAAAAATGAACACTTTAAAATAAAAAGTTTTAATGAATAGAAGAAAATATTGATAAAGTTATTTGTTTAAAAGTAATATTAAACTTATTAATGTATCATCAATGGCTAATTAATTTGGCAATAGGATATTTATTTGGCAATAGGGGGTTAGGTAATTTGGCACTATGATCAAGCATACAAATATTTAAAATATTATTTCGTTTATAACTACTTTTCATCATTATCCGAATTCATGGATCCACTGCACTTATCACACATGAAAATATCTTCTTCTGTGGACTCGTCTTGGCAGCGTACATGATAAGGAACATAGCAAAACGAACACTGAAATTCTTTCTGACATCTGAGAGATACTGGGTATGAAAAATCTTAACCATTCTTCAAACAGTTAAGCATTTTATTAGAATTAGGCAATTTTTTTTTTGTTATGGTGAAAAAAAAACCAAATGTATGTAGTATAAACATGATAGGTAATTTGGCAATAGTCTTATTTAACTCAATTGTGATGAAATATCATTAAATATGTCGTAATACATATCAAGGTATTTTATACTATTTAGAAATTAAATAAAATCGATAAAATTTTACCTTTGAAAAATTATTATAACGAGCACTAATAATTTTGAAGTTAAAAAGTTATTATTTTCACACTATTAGCTAAGCAATCACAGCAAAACACTAAATGTTACATTCAAAATATTTTCACAACAAAAAACTACGTTTATTTCTTAATCACACTAGTATAAATTGATTTTAGTTGTAAAAGTCATGACATTACAGTAAATTAAATAAAACACGTCACCTCGAAATCAACAAAACACGTATGTTTCAACAAGAGAAACGCTTTACTGTTTTGTACCAGCGAAGATGCGTATGATAATCGTCGCCTGTAAATTATTTTAATATTATCAGATATTTTTCCATCTATCGGTGAGTCTTTGAAGCATATAAAGCGATAGGTTATTTAGAAGTCATTTTTTCAAAAACTACTGCCAAATTACCTATACTGCCAAAATACCTTACCTTACCCTATCTTCTTAATCAGACATTAGTTTTTTGTTTGTTTTAGTATGCACGACGTTAATAGTTTAATTCAAACGGCATGCTATGAAAACTTAGTGCCTGTTATTTTGGAGTAAGTAGTAGGTACTATAAAAAAACATTTTGTTTCCTGGAATAAATGAATTTGAAAGTATAAACCTCCAGGTGGCAGCGCTGAAAAATAGTATGAAATATATTGTTAAAATGCGATGGATAACGACAATGAATGCATGATTCTTACCGGTTTCGCCGGTGGTGACGACGGCAGGTGTGCTGGGCGGCCCCCTACCTATATTGTTTACCGCTATAACGAACAGCTCGTACTCAGTGTAGGGCGACAGGTTCCTCACCGAGTAATACATCGTGATGATGCCGGATATCTCGCTGTAAGCCTGCAAAGGATAACAAAGCCAGAGAAAGTCAATATCGGTCGGAAATTAGGACTATTTAAGGAGTTAAAAAGGATGCAACCAAACGGAAACAAGGTTCAGTAATTAACAGTTCACCGCAGAGCACTTATTCGTGCGCCGCAGTACGTGAAGCATGAGTTCGTGTAACATTTAATCAAATGACGAGTTCTTCGTTGAACATTTCACCGTGGAGTATATTTTTGTACGTATGCTAGAACATGTGGTGAATTTCATGAGATGTGTTTACTAGGTTAGGTTAAGTTAGGTTAGGGTTAATCTAATTGGAACAGTACTATTTGCACACCATCGCCGCATTTTGTAAGATACTTACAAATGTATTCCACGGTGAAATGTTCAACGAAGAACTCGTCATTTGATAAAATGTTATACGAACTCATGTATCACGTACTGCGGCGCACGAATGAGTGTCCCACGATGAACTGCATACGTACAACTTACATGTAACCTCAGTAATTATTGACCATTTAAAACGGAAGCATTACAATGTTTACGATTTAATAACGTTTCGCAAGAGCGATGGGTACATAAAATGTGTATATACTGAAGAAGATAAATTGCAATGTAAATGATACTAAATATATGGTTAACCGAATGCAGTCAAAGTGAAATATTTACTGAACTATTGAGATACCTTGTCATTTCTTAAATTGAACCCCTTTGGGTAAAATCGGCTGTGGTGTTTAGTATAGATAGTGTTTGATATTTCAAATTACTCGTATAGTCAATGTATCTTCGTGGGTGATAAAGCTGTGCGAATGTTGGAAATAAACATTTATTATTCCGTGAATCTATTTGTAAATATTTATTTCACATTTTGGGTGGAGCATTACTTTGATAAACTCGAATGAAAACTCAGACTACCTGTGCGAATTTTGTATCTTATATTGAAGCTTGTTTTATTAAACTATCTGTCATGAAAATTTAATTGGTACTTTATAATTTTATCGGTTGATAAGTTGGCAGTATCCCACAAAGAAAATGTCACCTCTACCAAACGTTATTTAATTACATAGTTAAATACCCATTAAAATATTATCTTTCTACTAAGAATTAACTATTCATACTATTTAAGTTTTCTTAAGCGTCAATTACATTGAACTTCTTTACGAGCTGTTTGTTGGCGAATTTATAATCTGCCTGTAAAGTCGCCCAGTGTAATCATCTAACAAGCTAACAAGCATGTTGTAAACACTCTACCGAGAAAAGTTGCAAGCCGGTCAACTTAACACGCTACACGCCGGCGTGTGGGACTACTGCGTCTGCGCAGTGGAGCGCAGTAGCAACCTCCCGGTAAAAAAACGAACTACGTTCTGTCAAAATAGGCTTGTGGCTTCTCAGCGAATGGAAAGGTTTGTGTGTAATCATCAAATCGCAGTAGTTGAATCGCCCGCTTTTAAATTCGCCAACAAACATATGAAATATATTGAGGGTTTTTTGAATATTTATATTTGGATGTCGTGACATCTTGACAATGTGGGTATAAGATTTCAGAGTCGTTAGGGGTTGACTGCTTTTTGCATAATTGTGTTTGCAACATATTATCAAAACGTTATTTTATAGACACACGTTAGAGAAGATATAAGAGATAGAAAGATCCCACGATGTTTTACTTATAGAATGATAGTCGGATTCACTAACTGTCATCGTGATATACGAAATGAATGTAGAAATTTCGATTGTATATTTTGTTCAAATATAGTTATTACAAACATGATAGGTACCTACTTGTTTACATACCTAATTAATTTTCAAATGCGATATTATATGCGTTTGTCAGAATTGATGGAATTCTGTTGCCTTGTAGTTTTGTCTTGCCGAGAAAGAGATGGCCGTATAGCATTGAGATAACAAATAACGCGTTGTTCGTGGAACATATTTCAGACAGTAATGTTCCAATTTTATTCGAAAATATGGACATTATTCTTATATTGATTGGTATATACAATATTATATAGTTAGGTAGGATCTGGTAATAATGCTGTAAGTATCATCAGATAGTTAATAGGTACGACTTGATATTTACGAGCACCTACCAGAATTTTATATACCTATATGTATATATAGGATATAATTGTATTTCTAATTTGTTAATTTGTTAACCTGCATATTTTCTTCTATATTTGTGTTTTTTGTAAATTTGATCTCAATACTCTACGGCCATCTATTTTCGATACAAGAACACACGATGAACTGTGATGCAGACAAATACATACTTAGAGAATTTCCGACTACAACATTATGTACCTAACATAAAAAGTGTAAAGCTCGATTATATATTATTCTGTTATAATATGTATCATTGATAAATTTAATATCGATTGCTTTGCCTGATTTTCAATTATAGGAGAATGAGTTTTGGATAGTTTTTATATTAATATATTGACTGAAACTAATGAAATGAATAGTCTTCAGTAACACTATATAAGGCAACAGAACAGGTTGTTCTATTTTAAGTAATTTAGTACTTTTCTTCTCAAATCTAGTTTTTATATTTTAAGTGTATCACATTGCATATACTTTTCGGTAAAGAATTTAAATCATTATGGCGAACGCTCAACGTATGTAACTCCATAACAGAGTGGTTTGTTATTTGATTAGCTGAACAAATTGAAACTTCGGCAGTGATGTACTAAGTGAGTATCTGACCGAATAGCAACCACTTGATACTCGAACGCGACCCGCTGCACTAAAAGTTGGCCGGCCCTGACGAAAACCATCGCCTCACGTAGCCATCCATTAATTTAACTTTACCTGGAATCTCACGTTGGTAATTCAATGCCACTAACTTTGTCAAATAATCAAGTCATTAAGCGGAACACGAGTCATATAAACGGCTATATCTTTAAAAATATTTATTTAGTTAAAGATATTTCTACCTTTCTCAATCTTCTAAAAAAAGCTAGGACCAGTATTTGGTGGTCAAATAAGCTATGATATTATTAATATTAAGTTGTATTTATGTATCTACAAGTCTGTAGTTAGAAATATAATAAAAACCACCTGCCTAGACTGCCCAATTCCGGGAAGGCATCCCGTAGCCGGGCAGACTATTAAGTTAATGTTACGCGGTGTATACATTTGCGTATATAAATGGTTAGAATAAATGACAGGTGAGTGTCGACACACGCGATATAAGTGCCCGATACAAGTACATCCACTATTTTACTTAATGCATATGGTATCATATATGCTCGTAAGTATCACGATATAAGTTTCAGATATAAACATACCATTAAAAATAAAATTCTAGCATTTTTTTGTACTAAGCAATTGAAGGTTTGAATCATAAAAGTATTAGACATAAATTAAATGTGATATTGTGAAAAATCTCCAAAGCTTGTAATATATTACTTATATTAATCATGTTACGTGTACTCCTATAATTCACAACTTTTCATGAAGTGTATGGTAAATTTTAACGTTTGTAGGTATTAGGTAAGTCCTTATTATACCAAATGTATATGACTTTGATCGACCTTAACAATCACTTAATTTTATTATTCTTGAACATACATAATTTTTGAAAACACTTCTGAAAAAAATATATTTAAACCAATAAAATTTGTTTTTTTTGAAAAAAGTAAACCATCCCGCAGGAATCGAACCTGCGTCTCTCGGGTTTCGCGCCCACATACATAGAGCACTATGCTAAAGGTGTCCTACTTAATAACGACAATGCTCTTATAATACTCTCTGAAGCGTTTTCTAAATTGAGCTACTATTGGCTATGCATAATGCCTTTGAGAACAACACGAAGTCATAGGTACATCGCTTCAGCGACAATTGTAAAAATTATAAGTTAACTTCGTCGCAACTACATAGGACACACATAGAATAGCGGTTGAATTAATAATGAAAAAGGAAAGAAAATAAGAATAAATGAAAAACTGGAATCGATACTTATATACAGTTACATCCAAGGCCTGAACAAAAACGATGTATAAGTGCGAGTGAGAAAGTATTCGGCACCTTTATAATCTCTGCGACACGCGCTAGAGTAACATAAAAGGTTTACAGTTGTGTAAGATGATTTGCTGTGGTGTCGCCGCCAAATCTTAGTTTGTTGCTTAACTATGCGTCGATAACCTGCGAGCGCGTCTTGCTAAAATTGATATTTTTTGTGTTAAACATAAAGTCAGTGGTAAATATTTTTAGTTAATTAAGTAGAAAAAATGGTTCTGTGTGTTACCGTACTGATAAGCAAGAAGATGGTATTACGTTTCATGGGTAAATTGATACATGTTCGTGATAATTTATTTGTACATTATTATATATTTTAATATCAGTGACCTAGTGTTTCTTTAAAATAACTTAAATTATGGTTATCTTTACCTAGTGGTTGCATTTTGACCGCTTAAAAATACTATATAACGTAAAAGAATAGAAAATTATATTTTAATTCTGAGCGTCTAGTGCGTGCACTTTGGGCGAGCACTAGCGAAATGGTCTATGGTCTCAAATATTTGAGAACGAATGCTTTCGCTCGCCCACAAACAAAACGCACGGGACGCAGCTTCATTTAGCAATGCAATGGTCGGCGTCTAGATGTATCTATAGTCTAAGGTTACATCATTTATTGACACATTCTGAATCAATAATAACACAAAATATAATGTTTAGAAGAATATTGTATAGTACCTAAATGTCCATGGGTTACAAAATATAATCCAACGGGGGCGAATTTTATTATAAAAGTGTATTCATCGTTGACTATGTACCTACATACATACTAAGACATCGCGATACATTGTAGCTTAGATAAATTGCAAGACTGAAGCTTCGAGACATAAACAATTAATTTTCATCTTAAAAATGAGTGCTCTCGTTATCTATTCGAGAAAATAGTGTGCACTATATTTTCGAACAGCGTAAAGTAATTAGTGCCGTTTGCGAGCTCTACAAAGTAAGCGACAGTATCGCGAATGAGCATAGAAAAACGGCAAAAACAACGCGAAAAACATCGTTTGTATGACGATAAAGACTATTCATTCTTATGTCAAAACTTTATTTAAGAAGTGAAAGTCAGACGAAAATAATTTATTAGAGGTTTAAGTTTATCAAGTAGTTGTACATTTTCATATAAGTGAACGAAACCCGTCTGGTCATTATAAAATTATATGAATTCAGCACTAATGCGTTGTATACGGTTTACTTATAAACAAGTGGGTATAAAAGATAATTATACATTGACTATTTAATTAAAAAATATGTGTAAAAGATTTAAAAAAAATGATCGGAAACTGTGGATTCGATCCAGCGGCTGGAAAATGCCAAACCGTCATTTATTTGTCTATAATACAGTGCAAAAAACTAAAGGATTGGGCAAATGGCTAACAACTACTCCTAAAAAGTCTGTTAATATAACCTCTACACTGTGGATGTCCCCATACGCTCTCTCTACGATCGTAAATGGTAATTTACTCATAATATCGAACGGTATTATTTAAATTAAGATTATATCTACAAAATTTACTTACAATATGCGAGGATTCGCCAGATCAGGATAAAGTTCAGTGAGACAAAAATAATACCCCTTTTGAACTATTTATATTATAATATTTTCTTTACACAAATTGACAATTAAAATCATTAAAATAATTTAACAGAATTATTATTTCGTCAAAAATTATTTCAAAGTGAATATTTTGAATACGCTTAAAAGAGGGTATTAATTCAAGTAGGTAGTACCTTTAACGGGATTGAAACAAAGCTATTGTCAATAATATTAGATTAATTAATTTTTGTTACCAACCGTTTCGGGGGGCTATAAAACCATCCCCAGAATGATCAAAATATAAATAATATAGAAACATACTCGTAACATTTAACTTGTGAACAAATGCTTCGAATAGGAGAAAGGATGGTAGTTTACTGATATTCTACTTGTATAATATAATGTATACATATTAAAATTGTGGTAAATACATCTGCTACGCCCATCGCATACAACAATGTCGTAGTTTTTATTTTGATTATACTAGAAAAAATGTAGTTTTTCGAACTTTAAACATTAAACCAATTTTAGGAGAGAATATTAAATAGGTCGAAATAATATAATAGGCATATCACCAAGTTTTAGAATGCGTATAATTTTTTCAGATGGTTAATAGTTAAAAATGAAATAGTTTTTGAAATTTTCTTACCTGGTTCGCGTACTTGGGTTTGAACTGAATAACGTAATATTGGGGATCCTCTGCACCGTTGAATGACCAAGTAAGTCTAACTGAGGTAGCGGTAATTTCAGATGCTCTAACATTTGAAGGGGGTCCCGGAAGAGCTGGAAGAAAGAGAAGGAAATAAAATTAAAATTATTACAATAATAATTACAAGACGAAATAAACACGATTAGTAAATATGTTGGGTAACGTTTGTGCAATTATTGGGCAAAGCCACGCACAAGCGAGAATAACTCGCTGCCCCAGTACAAGGGTACACCATTTGACAAAAACCTGTGAACCTGAGAAAATGGCTGTCAAAGTTTTTGAATACCACGAGAGTAATTATATATTACTATTATTATGTAAATATCCTAAAAATGAACATTTTATCTAAAATTATAAAGAACCTTAAATTCCCTCCCATACATAATTTAAATCAATTTATGTAATAAACTGTATTATTGCACTTAAAAAATTATACTCCTTTGATATTCATGTTGATGTCATACAAATTTATCTGAAATATTATGGTAAAATAAATTTCTACAAAAATAGTGCAGCATTGCCCAGAAACTTCAACTAATTCTCCAAATTTTATAAGTCAAATACGTCAAAACTGATATTTTGTCAAATAGTGTACCCTTGTACTGAGGCAGCGAACTTATGTGTGCAAAAATCAAAGTAGCTATGTGCTATGGTCATATCTGCGCCTAGCTAACCAGTATAACCGGTCGTCAGTGTTTTCTTGGGCTAATGCTGAAGCATTCCTCTTAAAATTATAAATCGAATGATTCTTCTATATAAAAATAGTTAGGTATATCAATACTGCAAACAATCTATTAAATGTGTTGCTAAACGACTGAACATAAAAAAAAGAAAATTCAAAAACAATCAATATTTGCAACTGATACGTGATGAAAATTTACATGAAGTCGGTATGCTCAAAAATTCCTTCCCCGCAGTCGAAATATACATAAATGACAAATTTAATATCGTTCATTTATTGCGATGAAAAAATACTTACACTGCACTTTCACAATGGACGTCTGCTCTATAACTCCCAGCACACTCGCAGCCTGGCAAGTATAGTTGGCAGATTCTCGGATGTCGGTCAGTTCCAGCACATTCTTACCGATCGGTAATTTGTCCTCAGGAGTCAGATCCTGGGCAAGTCCTGAGAATGAAAACAAAAATGATGGTTAATTAATCTGGGAAGTGTGACTTCCTTTAACACACTTATTAATTGGCCGTGTGTATGTGCTGTTTATCTGTGTGCTATACGGCGTAGACACTGTATAACAAGGTAGCATTAGGTTGTCTAAGTACATATTCCTGTGTAGCACGACTGACCAAGTGACACTCTCGTCTCCATTAATATTTAATATTATAAAACACAATAGAGTAATTAAAATTTCACCTAACCTAACCTAACAATAAAGTGTTGCTTGAACCGTTGATCAAGACGCATTTGGTACAATGTTTTTTCAAGATTTTTTTCGAATAGGTACCTATCTACCCATCAATGTTTGATCAAAATGGTTTACAATTACTCGTATCATCATCGTCGATTCTCTGCTGGGTAAAAGCCTTCCCTAACACTTTCCACTCTTAACCATCCCTAGTTCTTCGCTGCTACGGATATCCATCGAACTTTATGAGTTCGTTTTCGTGGTCGTTTAATGCCTCTTATGCCGTGTCCACACTGGTAAAAAGTTGCTGGCAACCTCATTAAAATTTACGATAATTATCATAATTGCCTAAGAAATTTTACGATAATTATCGTAAAATCTAACGAGGTTGCCAGCAATTTGTTGCCAGCAACTTGTTGCCAGTGTGAACACGGCATTAGGTTCCACTGTATGACAGCATTTTCCAAGCGGTTGAGCGGATTGCCACTTACTCTGCTAAGCGACCTATATCGACCTACTCTTGTCAGCCTCCATGTTTCACATGCATACGTGAGCACTGGTAGCACACATTGGTTTGCACACTCTACGCTTGACACAATAAGAAATTCTTTGTGAATACACTATTCAGGTGCCAAATGCGCTTAATGCCACTTCTACGAGTAATGGTGTATAATATTAAATAAATTGTATTGTTGTGTCAGATAAACAGCACCCACCTAGTATATTATTATATGGCACAATGTTACCGTAAGTAAAGATCCAGAATTAAAAAAATATATATATTATATACCTACATATCAAGTATAAACAGACAATTAAAATACTTCAGAACATTACGGACAAGGAATGCCCCAAGTAGATATGTTGTTTCCTTCGTCTTACATTTTTACAAAATAAACGAGGAATATATTTTCAAAAAAAAAAATATTTACCTACATTTTCTGGGGAAAAATACTTGGAACTAAGTTTAAACACAAATATTTTTTTTTACTTGAAACTTGAAACGGATAAGAGCGTCTGCTCGGAGTACTTGTTTTTATAAGTTTTGAGGGCCATTCGGAAATGTTCAAGTTAGAGGGAATTTATTTTTGCAGGCTTTGAAAATGTGAAATCATGACATCAGACACGTGTCTCTTATGTAACGCTATCAGACGCTTACCTATTTTTTATAAAACAAAAAACACGCACACAAAATATATTTCGGTTTATATGTACCTATTGAATGTGGCCTCCTGTAATTTATAGCACGTGTTACATAATTTGCAGGTAAGTATTTTATTAGGTAGACGGACTACAAGGTAAAGTTTTAAAAGTATTAATTACTAGTTAATATACACGTTCCAATATACACGTTCGGTAATTTGTTCGAAAGAAAATTGTATCAATTCGTAAATGTCTGAAAAGCATTCAAGCTGAAAAGCAAAAAAAAATTAGCACTTTGCCGATGCTGTAATTTATACAAATTAAAAATAAGTAAATAAGTAGGTAACATTCATTTAAAACACGACATTTATTTTATTGATGTTCTACTTAGCTTAGGTAAGTGAATAAATTGTATGATTGAAAATAATTAAGATGGGTAAATACTTGTTGCATTGGCTCTACGATTCGATTTGGATTTTGACCGCTTCATGAAGATACTTAACGAATATTTTAACATGTATATTTATTTACCGCTTGCCGTGACATTAAAATAAAATTCTGTGCACCAAATTTGAGTGTAACGCAAAATATTACCGTGATACTCATTTTATTACAATTTTTCACAAAATCGCGACGAGCACGGTGGACGAGCGGTCTAAGGCTTTAGTAATTGTATAAAAATTGAATTGAAGTTCCGCGTGGGTTCGAACCCTAATTCCGACAAAAAATTTTATATTTTATTTTATTACTACTAATATATATTTTTTAAATTATTAATTTATATTTTTAACCTTAGTAAGACAAATATTCTATTTCTAAAATATATAAAATTGTGTATGGTTTAATGGCATACTTTTAGATATTTAATAAATACATGAATATTTTTTGACTATTACCTAATATGACTTGGATTTAGGGTTTAATTTAAACTTAAAAAGTAACAAACACTATCTACATCAGTAGTCGGTAACCTTTTGAGAGACTGGGTAAAAAAATCAATATTGGAAAAAAAAACATTTGGTTAGTGGGTAAATACTGAGTACCTCCGCTACATGGAAGTACATTGGAATGTGAATATGTGTCTTCAATCGCTCTCAGACATGTACATGTTCCAATGTACTTCCGTGTAGCGGAGGTACTCGTCATCAGGCTACTGATGCTTTTACATGATAAATCGAAATTTTAAATATAATTTGGCACATTGAAAAATGGTTTTAGGTAAAAATCTGGTTCCAAAATCGTAGAATAATTTGGAAGACCAGTGATTTGAATTCAATGCATACATTATTTACGTTTAAATCATTCAGAATATTTTGAATAGGTAGATTCGTATATCGGTGCCAATGTGATTTTAATTTCAGATTGATTGAAAGGTAAGTAGGTACATACTGTAATTCTGTCTATCAATTATTTATTGATATTGTTCAGGTTTAGTAGCAGAAATAATATCAATTTATTATATGGGTAGTAACAAAGGAAAGCATCTACATTAACTTTACTACTACTTGGCTGTCCTACTAGTGTTATTTTGTGATGAATTTATGACTTTATTTATTACCTATAACACCAATAGAGGATTTATCTCAGGAAGTTTGGATTAGGATTAAAACGTAATAATTCAATACAAACCTTTTCGCCATTTAACATGGGGCATAGGCGAGCCAACGGCCACGCACTGCAACGTCAGATTTCCGCCCAGCATCACTTCGTTCAAAGGCGGGGGCGGAATTGAGAACTGCGGAGACACTCGTCGAACTGTGGAAAAGCAAAAAGGAAACATATGAATATAAAGTATATATAAATGACATATTGTTGCATATATTATGCTGTATACGTGTATCTAAGGCGCAACTCAGCGATAGCCTTAAAATGAAGAATCCATAACAAATTGCAGTTTACGGTGGCAGGCTCGTGACTTTATTTGTACAGCAAATAAAAACCATATGACTGGAGTAGCTTTCGCGCACGTTGAAACGAAAACCGAATTTCCGTTTTGTTTCGTTTTCGTTTTGAAATCATACTCTTTAGTTGCCACCTTTTTGTTGTAGAGCGAAAGCTATTATTTATTTTGGAAAACCAAATACGGAGTGTGTTTATTAATTCTCTGATGGGGCAAAAAATGTTTTAGCGGATTCATGGGTGAAAAAATGATATACGAACACAGGTTTTGTCTCTGGGCATTGTGTAACATACTACAATGTGTGAGCAAAGCCAAAACACCGCGAAAGTGAGAATTAAAATAAATAAAAATAGCCACACAAATAACAAATATAAGGTCGGGTTTTAAACAATAGTCTGTATCCCTTTTATTCGAACTCTTTTAAATTATGCGGTGACCAAATGTCTATCACGACTAGGAAGAATTCATTCATTATTAAATACTGTGACCAATATAAAAGAGCACCAGTAAGAGAAGTAAGATGGAGTAAATTGTTATGTTTTTATGATTGGGTACCAATTTATAGAACTAAACATTAAACATTTAATTTTTTAAACTGCATAGTTTTGTCAGTAAAAAGATTCAAATACTAAGCCTGTTTAGATTGAAAAATCAAAATGGCTTCAGTCCTGAAACCCGAAATAATATGATCCTCTTCTTTACCGGATATCCGACAAATAACAAGTATTTGCTGACTTCCGGGGCAAAGGAAGACGCTTAGACTACTTTTGTTAGCTTTTAATTGTTTTGTATAATAAGTTCAAATGATATATTGTGCTTTATAGATTTTTCGGAGGCATTGTCAAAATGATCGTTGTGCTTTATTATAAATGGCAAATTTCTGTATGAATAAATATTATTCTTCTACGTTGCGACCACACGACGGAAGATCGTCATCCAGATAATTTGGTCATCGACATTGCTAAGTCTGTGAAACGTGATTTGGGGTGTTTGTCCCCTCCCCCTCCCCCGAGTTTCGACCCGACCAAACATTATAAGTTTTTCGTGGTCATCATCTTCTCTGCGGCCCAGATGACCAAGAAACTGAAGAGTCAAGCAAAGTCAAATCGAGGAGACTCGAATCTACACTTGGCTGAAGATGGATTCGTTAGTACCTACAGTTAAATAAATAACAATTTCGTTAGCATATTTTGATTTCGACGTACCTACTCAACATGACCACGGGTGTATATTTAACATTCCTTCGATCACCGGTTCATTTCTGTCCTTTTCATTACCACATTTAAATAACACGATGATTACATCAAATGGCCAAATACTCCAAACGCGCCAGTCGTGGTGTTAGCACTAAATGAGAAATTAACAATACACTGAATACCCTTAATTTTACCTGGAACACCAGTTGGAAAACGCTACTGTAAACCGTTACACTATCTTAAATCCTATCAATAGGCAGGAAGGCCCGCCAAAGATCCTAGCCAGGGGGCCCGCTTCAGGATGTGGGAGCGATGGTCTATGTACAATATTTTATTTCTAAAGGGATTTATTTATCCATTTAAAAATATTTATTATGCAATAATGTAGAAATAATACATCGATATTAAGTATAATATTGTGGTAATGTAGCTATCTTAAATATTACACAATAAATCTTAACTAGGTAGGTATCTCTTATTTATTTATATAAAATCGTTCCTTGCGATAATATTTAATAATACAACATATTACTGTGGGAATTTGGTCAGTTGTTAACTAACTTATTGATTCATGTCTTATATCTAATAATATTTCATAACACAATCGATGCACTATTAGCATTGGACAGATCGCTGTGCTTGTTATTCATATTATAATTCAATAGAATGTGTGTGAGCAAATAAGCGATCGGCTGCAGTGATACGTTCGGTTCGAAGCAAACTTTGCGGGGCCGATACGGACGATTCGGAATAGTTAGCCCCGGCACAACAGTCCAACAAATCTGTATCAACAAAGTTACGCGGAATAAGTTACTGTGATAGAAGTAATATGAGCATTCCGTGTAATGCCCATAGGGCCAACTGTACATGTAATAGTTAACTTTGGCAGTTTGTTTACGCCAGGGCGGACGGTAGAGGGGTCCGCGGGCCGGATCATTAAGTAAAACATCAGAAAATTACGATTTCATACAAATAGTCATTATAAATTATTTTTAAATTGACATAATATGTAACCCGTGAACGAATATGGGTATAGATAGGGTAATATGGAAAAAGGCTACATTAAAAAAAAACGCATAGGAGCTTAAGTTGATACTGAGGCTAAGAACAGGTCACACAATGGGTAGAAGATTTGATGTCCTCGTGCAATGACATTATTAATGGACAACGCACTCAGTACAGTAGCTGGCAAGTAAATTCGCGCATAGCGACATTCGCACATGTATAAGTAGACGTCACGCAATTTTCATTATGCGGTATCACGCATCGGGAATTTATAGCAATATCACCTTTATTGTAATGGCGTTAGAACAGTGTTTCTAGTGTCAATGTTAATTTGAACGAACCCGTTCGAACCGAACCATTGGGCAGACCTGACAAAAAGCATCGGGAATTTATAGCAATATCACTTTTATTGTAATGGCGTTAGAACAGATAATGCCATTCGGCTGACCCGACAAAAAAGTGAGTGTCATTTTTTTTTCCAGATGCTTCGTCAATATTAATGTCATTGTCCTCGTGGGAAGAAGCGATTCGCAGCTCTGCGATGAATGTGATGTTTTGGAGCACATAGTACATTATAGCTGTGCAATGCCCTAAATATGAATGGCACACGAGTACAGCTGTGAATTGCGGATATCTTTGAGAATGTCGACGAATTGGAAGGTGCCCTGGCGGTGGGTAAGACGGAAGAGCTTGGCAAAATTGTTCTTTGAGTGAGGAACTGATCGGCGGATCCCCTTCTATAAGAGAAGAGACGATATGACAGCGAGTCGCAGTCAAAGCCTCGGTAAAATCGTAAAAAAAGGCATAGAAACAAAATTTTCTTATTTAAATATATGTATTTTTGCGTTCGTCTTCCAAAACTACCATAATAATTACGCAATGACATACAGCGCTATATTATCAAAAAATGTGAAAACAGCGTCAACATTTTAATACGAGTAGAATTCGCTGTAAAAACTTCGTTTAAGGGTGTGTATGACAATTAACACGTTGACAGTTAGTAATACTTCAAATGATCACCAGTTGAAAATATCATATTTGAGAGGTTAAATCGGTCCTCATCCATATTAAATTATGTATATTATGTGTGTCCATCAAAAATTATTGACAGTTGACTATATCAAATAACAAGGTCTCACATTATAAGGAAATACAAAACAAAGATAAATCGTATATTTTTGTAGTCCTGATAAAAATAACAAGGCAACTGAAATAGCCACAGAGAAATAAAAAAATAGCATATTCTTTTATTAATGCTAAAAAAGCATTTAAGAATAATCTCATAAGCGATATTGGGTGCTATAATGGTCTCTGTCGGTAGGTACCTTAAATCTTGAAGGACATCAAGAAATGTCGACATTAAAGCGCGAAATATATTATGGTGCATGTCGCCTACTATCATGTGACGTCACAGTAAATTGCCGCTACGGGAAAAAGTATGTAATGTCGTTTTTCTTGGTGTTTAAATGTTATCAGACTGATGCTCCCATCCTGTAGCACATTTTGAACGAACATTGTCACTTAGTAAAATCTGCCGAAATCACCAGAACAACAGTGAGGTTACCCCATGTTGAGGTACACTGCATCTACACTTGCACAACTCAAATGAACATTTTTTATCATTTTCTACATGCCTACACATTTTCGAATCGTGTCAAAATGACGTTGTTTGTTTTTAGTGGTTGGCACTATGTATTTTCTATAAGAATATGTGTATATGGTCTGCAGGTTGGATTCTGTTCAAAATATTATCTATGGATATAATATCGGAAGTAATTTTAATGCACGCACACGTAGAAACTGTTAAAATTAATCGAAATTAGCATGGATAATTATTAATAATTCAAAAGAAAACATTAGAGTTGGCACTCTCTATAATTAAATTTAGAGAGGTGGTGATCGTTCAAAATATTCTGACAGTGAAGTGCCATTCATCTCAATTTGATCACAACTTAACTGTCAGTGATTTCCTGAGGTTACATGTATTTGAGCGTAAAGACTTTTGGCATCTGTGGCATCACTACAGTCATAAGGGTCAAAATGCCACATGTTTAGTGGACCAGAAAAAAAACCAAATACAAATAAGACTAGAACGCTATTGCGTATATAAAAAAATGCGAGCGCTCTGAATAATCATATGAAGAAGAAGACCGAGCAGAATAAATGATTTCATCAGAGGTTGTAGCAACAGAAAAAAAGAATTAAAGTATTATCTAGCAAAAGTGGATAAAACAAATCTCAGTTACATGTATTATAATATAACGCCCCTGTTTCACAGAGATGAAAAACAAAGCAGTGTTTTCACAATAATGATTGTACCGTGCAGACCACCAGCTCATAAATAAACATATTAACGAACAACAATAATTACAACTAGGGTTGTATTAAAACAGGATGTAAATTAAGTTAATAGGCAACACGCTCCTTACAACTACGTACGTGATCTATCCGAGATGATTAAATATACCGTAAATACAATGAGGCTTCGGATATCACGAAGCATAAATAGCTATAAATTTACAAAGGAAATGCTATATCTGCGCACTATCTCATCATCATTATCCTAATCTTTTGGGATCGTTCCACTGCTGGGTCTTCATCTACTCTTCTTGGTTTCTTAGTTGGGAGAACTTGACGACATAGTGTGATCGATTCGTCAGCATGGGTAACGCTATATGACGTCCACACTAGGGAATCCAATCTCGAGCCAAAATTCTGATTCCGAGATTTTGGGATTACAATTTGACAATCCCGGGATTGGCATTTTTTTCCATTGTTAATATATTTTTTTTATGTTTACAAATAACATTGATAAAATCGGTCAAAAATAAATCTAGTATAATTTATACTATTTAAGACATTTATTTTTAATATTGTATACGTTCAATCTTGGAAATACATAAGTTTAATGGAGTAAATAATATTGTAATATAAATAATAATGTGAATTTAATATGAGATTGCTGTTATGAATTAGCGAGATTTAAAATAGTAAAGCAAATCACGGTGTACTTTCCTTTACTAGCCTTTCCGCTTCATAAATCTAATTAGTCATCCAAATATGAAACTGCCGTAAAACATATAAGATCATAGAGGAATTACTTTGTTAATAGTGCGAAGCATTGTTTTTTCCAATCTTTCTCGTTTTTATTAATTTATGTGAAAAAATAAAATGAATCGGCAACTTACACATGGGTGGGTATAAATAAAACTTCATTCAAACTCAGTTTATTTCTAATGTAGTTATCTGTTATTAAAAGTATTTTTTCTGTTATATTTTCGTTTTTATTTTATTTTTCATTAAAAATTGAGGATCCCGGGATTGGAATCCCTAGTCCACACTGTTATATTTACTATTATCAACCGGGTTAATGCCTACCCAGAGAACTATCAAATCTTTCCATTCATTTTTCTTATAGGCAGTCTATGTAAACATCTATCAGAATGTGGATTTGGATATCCACTTGCCAAGCGACATGCCCATGTCAACGTTTTGGCTAATGTTTGTCACATATGCTGCCTTACCCGTTGGTTTTATTTGTGGTCTTTCTGTGTTATTCCCAACATGCACCTTATAGTACTGTTATTAATTAATATCAATAGACTATGTTTAGAATATATCCGTGAGCACTAGTAGCAATACTTTTATGCTTACGGAACAATTATACAACACTTTTGCAAAACGAGTTAAATAATTTATCATCATTTATAATTTATCAGTGGTACATATTCAATTCAGTGGCGAAGACTGTCTGTTTAGAATTAAAAAGTAAAAACTTGAAGAGTACACTTACAGAAGTACATACTTACGATAGGTACCTACCCAATTGTTCAAATCTTCTCCCAGGACACTCCCAGGCCAATTCTTAGATGCTTCACATCACCAATTGATGGGTCCCGTGATACTCTCGATTAAGACCGAGGGTGGTACGGGGCGGGTTTGGTGGAGGGACTTTAACTTCAATGTTCAAACTAATATTGTAACAATACTATTGCTGCACACACGCTACAAAATCGATGTTATTTTTGAAGCTCAGATGCAAATGTTTTAAACATTTAAAAACATGTGACATAAACCCGAAATCAAGTCGTCAGTGGCTTTGAAGAAGTTCACATATTGTATGAGGGTTATATGGTCAATTTGTTCAGAATGTACGATATACCTTTGCAATAAAACAATTTGCAGTATTTTTGGGACTAATTTCCTACATTGGTCAAGGCTGTCGGTTTAAGTATTTCTTTACAAGTCAAGGAAAACGATACATAACATTTAGCACCGAGTCTTTACGATTGATAATTATTTCCTTATATCATTATCTTAATTTATCAATGTTTCGGGCTCATTATAGAGGTTATTCTCAATCATATATCTAACCCAAATAATCTATAATGCTAACAGACAACCGTAAAAGTCTCAAACATTATATTATTGTTTCATTAACATCAGTGTATCATGAAAATGTCCAGTAGCCACTTTATACGTCAAATAAAACTACTTAATTAAATATTCCCCGTCCCAAATTGTATTATGATTTATTTTTTATTTATGAGAAACGTAGCCGAGAGAGGTACAGAGCGACAACTGTTAGGGGGGAGGGGGTGGTGGCGTCGGGTTGCGACAGAGAGACACAGCAATAACACTAAGCATGCAAAAAGCTAGAAAATTCATGAAAATCCAACCAAGATTGACAGCGACGATAAAAATAAAGAAAACGAGATTTACGCTCGTCAGCCGGGTGAATCCGAAAGTCTCGCGTAATTTATAATATTATTTAAAAATTGACAAAAGCTACTCGATTTTTTTATTACACTGCATCGTCTGACAGCGGACAAGACGAGTAGCATAATATTAACGTTACAAATTGGGATAAAAGTTATCGATTTTTAATACATTAACTATTGAAATCAAATTTCTCTTATTCTACAGTCATTTATGCGAAAACCTCTGTACAGCCGGTCGTAGATTTATACAACAAATACCCATAAACACGTGTGAATAACGTCGAGGTTTGATGACAATATTTATTCTACTTATTTGTTATATCTAAATATTCTAAATATTACAATTTCAGACGGCACTATTTTGACCTGTATTCATAATCTTCTCTCTTTACTATATCTCCTTCTTCTTTCACTATGTCACGACCCAGCGTTGGGGTATAGGGCAAGCACAAGTTCGCGTCTCTTCCATCGATCCATCGCCAACTGATATAGGATAAAGAAAAACATCAAAAAACAAGTTTTTGTATTCTTCGACGACATATTGAGTTCAATAGGTGTATAGTATATTTGTAAAAATCACCTATTAATTTGCCTATTAAATTCAAAGTGACCCCTCGGTATTTGAAAGTTAATTGTAATGGGGCCGAGTTGGGGAGTTTATACACGATTTTGGAGGAAACATTCAGCACATAAAACTGTCGTCACGTATGCGAATGAGTTATAAACACTAAAACAAAATATAGTATAAATAAAGCATACTACTAAACGGACTAACAAAAACTATCAGAGTTAACACATCCTTCAATATATTATTTGATAATCGGATATTTGATAAAATAGCCCATCGATGGGTTATTCATTATTATTTTATTATGTCCATTGTTTACCATTAGTTATTATACTTGAAAAGCCTGTCATTCTCACGCCTTCACGATGTAAATGAAAATAAACACACTTGTTCATTAATAGGGTATTTGAGAATATATTGTCTCATTCAAATACATAATAATATGCCCATTTCGCCTTCGATTTTCAATCGCTTTCGAATCATTCAAATTCGATTTCGCCAAAACATTCAAAACTGGACATACAACATCTGTGCACTAGCCCACCGCTGTAATATGTCAGATGATATTCAACATACCGTGTTGTGTTAGGCCGGCGTACTTTTTTGCGATGCTATATCTAAAAACTTTCGGAAGTGCCCTAGTGAGCGAAAAGGGTTCCGCGATACTCCGTACCGTAAAATTCATGAACCGAGGAAATGCGAATTTCATAGAAACAGCAACACGCGACATGTGTTGCCGGAAATTATTCCTGAAACGAGAATCGAGAAAAAAATGGCGGGAATTTGCGATTCGCGCATATCGCTGAGTGTTCATAAAGTCATTGGCGTAAACATAACACACTTTCCGAACCGACTTTGCGTACACATATGTATTACCACTTATTTTTGCCACAAGGAACCTTTAACATGGAATACAATACTACTAGGACTATAAAACTTTGCATACTTACCTAAGTGTTTTTTGAATTAAATTATTTCAAAGACAACATCCTCACCTCTGAACTCTTAAAAACGCATTTTTTTGCAAGAGTAAGGTAAGAAGTCGAAAATAAATGACGTCATACGATTGTCCTTATTTTTGACTTCGTCAGAAAATCTGTCATCACAAAATTAGGGCACATTTATAAAACCTACAATTTGTTTAAAAAAAGATAATTTTCATAAAGAGTTTATATTTCCTTGGTTTTGTCACTCTTAGAGCAAGACGACGTTATCTTCGGACGACTCCTTACCCGTGATAGTCTCAATACTGCAACATCATGACTATCGTGCCAATTTATGAGATTTATAGTGTAAATAAAACCTCTCTTCTCCATCACATTTTCTTGCCTTTCCCAAGTGCGATTAGCTATGAAAATACACCTACAGCGTTATTAAAATATTGACAGTCCATTCATGGTAGCTTATTTGGTAGAGTAATTGTCCCTACAATCCTGATATGCGGGTTCGATCCCGTCCGAAAAATGAATGTTGGTTTTTTCCAGTATGTTTAAGATCTAATCAATACGGAGATCCAGTGAGTTGGGCGAATGGCCAACAACCATTTCACGTAAATACATCAGATGATATACTCTTCACTCTATAGAGGGCCCTTATTATACTCCACATTGGAGGGAACATTGTAATTTACCTACTTTTTATTTTAAAATGCAGGCATACCAGTGACAGTTTATTCGCCAGCTGCGTTGCTTGATAAAATGTTGAATTTCCCGATTGTAATACATTTAATAGATCTTATACTCAGGAACTGACAAGGGTGAAAGCAGCTAAATGACGCCTTCATCTAGTAGTGGATCGACCTCAGTTGATGAAGATGATGCATATGTTTTAAGGGTAGCATTTATTATTATTTAAATGATTTATTATATTAGGGTAAAACTATCCCCACTCTCTAAGTATCTATGTATACAAAGTTGCGGATTGTCCACAACCCCCATCCACGGCACATGCCACAGAACGAAACTATATATTGGAACCTCACTTCCATGACCCGAGACTTTGCGTACGGGACCGATGTGTCAAACATGCGACGCTGTGCTGAAAGAAAAATTTAAATATTTTTGAGGTCACTCGGCAGCTCGACCAGCCGCCTGACTTTAATTTAAATTGAGTCGTAAGGTGTTCTTATAGAAGAATTTATATTTTAGGCTGAAATGACAACATTAAATTAGTATTTTTATTAATTAAGTATTTACTTTGAAATAAGTACAGTCGTTGAGCTTTTTATAGGCATCCAGTAACCAAAGGCTGACAAAACTGCGATGTTTTTTCCCTCATTGAAATGCGATAATGAATGTTTTGTTTGACAGTGACAAATTCGCCTTCCACACAATTGAAACTTTAAGCAAAGTTTGTAATTATTTATTCTTGCGCAGTTTTCGGGGGAGAGCTTTTTTTGTTGCCTGAAGGATAAATATTTTTAAAACAGATACGCTAAGTAAAACCCAGAACGCGCTAAAAGCATTGGATTTTAAGCATATCGGCGATTATTATTTCGAAAGTGTTATCGACAATGTGATATAGCACGAGGGAAAATTTATCACTAACGACAAAAGTTGTTTGAGTGGCAACACTTTATGATGAATAAAGCTTTCACGTAAATACATTGAATTAAAGAGCTTATATAAAACTTTCGTAAAAATTAACCAATGTTTTTATATTGATTATTATACGGTATTTTTTGAATATACCTACTATATCAATTAAAATATTGTTATTGATGCAAAAACTGCCTTTCCACCAAAAAATAAAACCATTATTGAAACTATATTTTAATTGTAATTAAAAGATACACGCTTTAATACTATTTATTGAATAATAGTAATATCCATAAACTTCATTCGCGTGAAATACAAAAATTAAAAGAAATACACACGGAAGGAAAAAATAAAATAATTTAAAACTTTGAGATAGACAACGGTTGGTTCTTTTCACAGCACGCGATTCTTTATCCAGACGTTCCATTATTATTAATATCAAGTCGGTGCTTCCAGAAAAGTGTAATGCTTCAAATAAATTATCAACACGTTATGTTACTGTCACGGCGACAAATTTAGTCTATGGTTTCGTCATTCGGCAGAATATTTTGAATGATCACAATCTCTATAAATTCAATGATAGAGAGTGCCAAATCTAATGCATTATTATTTTGAATTATTATGCATTTTTCATGCCAATTTCAATTAATTTTAACAGTTTCTACGTGTGCGTACGTTAAAATAACTTTCGATATTGCATCAAGAGATAAAGAACAGAAGCCAACCAGGCGACTATAGATAATAGACGTAAACAGCAGACATGGACAATAATTTAATAATAAATCCAGAGAAAACTACTAAAAAGGCCTGCAGATAAAAAAGTCACCGACTAGTGCGATACGCGAGAGTTGACTTCATTGTTGTTATGGCAATTTCGGCAGATTTTGACAACTGACAATGTTTGTTTAAAGGTCCAAAATGTGCTACGGGATGGGAGCATTTGTCTGATAACATTTTAAATAAGTACTAAGAAAAACGATATTACACATTTTTCCCGTAGCGGCAGCGTACTTTGACAGCACGTGATACTCGTAGTACATAACGTGATTAAAATGTATTTGAAGAATAACAGTCGACTGACAGCTAGAGTAAACACGTGCAATCCACGGCGGTTTTTCTATTGTAACTTCTTTTGAGATATCGAGATGATAATCTACTAAATTGATACAAGCAACGTAATCTGTAAGCTAATCTCATCAAGTAGATTTCGAGTTTTAAAGGAACAAACAGACAGACAGACAAACAAATGAAAAATTAATCGGTGTCTATGTGTACTTATATACGCGGGTTAGAAGTTATACTTCTTTGGCGTAACAAAACAAAAACCAAACCTGTGATAACCTAGATTCTTCGACTAGCTCTTAATATCCTGTTAAATTACACACTCAAGAAAAAGAGCCGCTTATTGGAGCGCCGTTGGTTTATTTCTGTACACTTTAACTTATATTCCTAAATTATATAACTATTTCTCGTTGTTTTTATTTTTAAAGTAACAACTGTCGTTTGTTTGCGTAAGGAATTGCAAATGGCCGACAATAATAAATTCGTTACAACGGAACAATTCTACTATCAAACTTGCGCTTGTATACAATTGACTGATTCGCATGTAACTTCATACTGTCGCGCATTTTCTTAACGGTGTGCGCTCGCAGCTTTCAATTTCACTCTCTACCAAACGCCCAAAAAGAAGTATAACTTCAAAAAACACTTTTTTGTTAGGTTACATGAAAATAAAAAAATATTATGACGTAAGTAATGCTTAATAGGAACAACCGTTAATAACTAGTATACAACTGTTTTTTCGTGTGTTTTAGAGCCAAAGCCCTGTTTTATGA
The DNA here is from genome assembly GCF_057557595.1 of Rhyacophila brunnea. Taxonomy (NCBI): domain Eukaryota; kingdom Metazoa; phylum Arthropoda; class Insecta; order Trichoptera; family Rhyacophilidae; genus Rhyacophila; species Rhyacophila brunnea. The sequence goes on from NW_028233361.1 coordinate 3,820,793, forward strand.
TAAGACATTTATACAATCCGCTTATCAGACACCGCCTCTGAAAATTTCCAAATAATTTAATACGAATCGCGTGAACTATTTAACATAAGTATCTACAGACACTTCGGGCGTGAACTTAATACAAACTTTTTCATGGTCGATGAATCATAAACGCGCCAGATACCTACTCCGTAACGAAGAAGAAGCAGTAATTAAAATCCGACTTAATTAATCGCAGGCTACGCGCGGGGGGCGGGGCGTGGGTGTTAGGGATGGTGCCGGCTAGCCAGAGCCCCCCACCCCCGCGGCGCCGGCACCGATCGCGCTTGATTTTTCGGGCAAAGTGAAAACGGCGCCGGTTTTTGCAGGTTTATATTTTCAGCAGAGATTTATTTGACCGTATTTGGATGCCAGTGCTGCACGTGCCACTAACTGGATTATAAGAGCATACACAAGTGAAACGGCAAATAATTTTCAACAATAGGTGGGACGAAATTTCGCACTCGTCGCCAATCGGCGAGCGACAGACGAGGTGTGAGCGCGTCAATTTGTTTTGTGATGGCGTCGGAGGAATATATTATTATATCGTGTAAAGATGACTAAAAAATAAAAAAGAAGGCTTTCACCCGAAGAGGGGTTCTTTCAAACCAAACAAACTAATTACATACCATTGTTCAATTTATAAACATTATCTAATAGTATTATATGCAAAAAAAAATCTTAATATATATAATATGTATTATACAAAAATATAAAAAATAATAATAATTAAGTACTTAATATTAAATAAACTAGAAAATAAGTGGACAATACAACCATAGATAGATATATATATATATATATATATACATAATTGATATATTCATAGGTTAAATATATATTCATTAGATATAGTCATATAACTGTCATTTACTTTTGTTTGTAAGAAATAAAAAGGCTTTTTATTATTTATTATTTTATTATCGTGTAAAGATGACTAAAAAACGTTATGCATGTACTCGAAAAAGAAAACATCGAAAAATATATTATTATTATTATTACTACTTAATATAACAATAAAGATAATATTAAATGGATGCTTGTTGAATTTTTATGACAAATTATGTTTCGTTCGGCACGCGTGATTTGCACAATCCGCGCGTCTCATAGTTACGATTTTTTTAGACAATGCCTTAACTGAAGTATAGCCTTAAATAAATAAGCACACCAAACCAGCAATGAAGAGTGTGGACAGAAAAAATCGTGATATTTAAGAATTACAATACGTTATGCTGACTTTGCAACATGTAATCGGTTGCGTCACGGATAATTATAATAATATGTAAGAAACTATTAAAAAAATCAGCTTAATTGATAGTTAAGGCTATACTTCAGTTGAGGCATGGTCTAAAAAGATCGTGGCTAGGCGATGCTCGGATTGTGCAAATGACGCGTGGTGAACGAAATATAATTTGTCATAAAAATCCAACTTGCGTCCATTTAATATTATGTTTATTGTTATATTACTGATAATAATAGTATATTCATTGACTTGTTTTCGTTTTTAAGAACATACGTAAAGTTTTTTAGTCATCTTTATACGATTTAAGAATATTTTCATCCGACGCCATGACAAAACAAATCGACATGCGGACACCACTACTTTCTGTCTCCGATTGGCGACTAGTGAGAAAATTCGTCGCACCTACTGTTGAAAATTATTTGCCATTTCACTGAAGTACGCTTTTAAAGAAATGAATATTGCTCATCCAATGTACGAGTGAGTACTACCACAGTAATTAGTTATAGGTATTACATAAAAACTTGACCGGATAAGATGCATATAAAGGGTTAGAAGTCAAAAAGTTTACAGTAACGTGCATTAATTCAGTGCACTGCACCGAATCACGAGATATTAATGATTTTAAAACTACTATGGTTGATCTACTACGTAATGCGTATTGAATATAGTATCTCTCTTCATATGTTTTTCCTCGTTACTGAGATTGGTGATCAGTGAAATTAAAAGCGTTTCCAACAATCTCCATTCATTTAGAGAGGGATCATGTTCCTTCAGTTATAGTTGACACAGTCGCTTTCTTGTTGGTGTGACTGCATCTGGAAGCACGCCCTTGCCACGCCTTTGACAATATTATTACCAATCTAATTTCTATAGATAGGTAATCACACTAATACTACGTAGGTATATCATAATAATAATAATATCAAATAACATCACGTTGGTTGTAAGTCGATATGACTATTTAGATTGTAACGGAATTATTAAACTACATTAACAGTCCTTATCATTGCTTATATCAATGAATCTTGAAATGTGTCAACTAACCGAGACGAATAGAGAGAGCTTGAAGAGGCTATCATTCAGCAGTGAATTGAACCACGCTAAGTATGATGATGATATGTAATGTTAATTACAGAAAGATACTGTATCATATTCATTATTCACATCGAAAATCATCCCAAACTTAATTTTAGATCTTAAAAACTTCATTAACGTAATTAATTCAAAAATAAATGTTTATATTATTCGTTATGAGAATTCACAGGGTATCGTGACTTCGGGTATTTTCAAACAACAGTAAATTGAAATTTAAACCACATTATTAAAAAAAACAAATTATCAAACAAACAGTCCACCCACTCAACCGCATTAAATGACACTATATAGTTAATTAACGTTCAATGTGTACCTAGGTTTAGGGAATCCAATCCCGAGCCAAAATTCTGATCCCGGGATTTCGGGATTACAATTTGACAATCCCGGGATCCCGGGACTGGTCCCGGGATTGGCATTTTTTTCCATTGGTTTTATAAAATTTTTATATTTACAAATGACATTGATAAAATCGGTCAAAAATAAATCAAGTATAATTTATACTATTTAAGACATTTACTGTTAATATTGTATACGTTCAATCTTGGAAATACACAAGTTTAATGGAGTAAATATTATTGTAATATAAATAATAATGTGAATTTAATAGGATATTGCAGTTTCTGATAGTAAAGATTTAAAGAATGGATTAGCGAGATTTAAAATAGTAAAGCAAAGAATCATGGCGTACTTAAGACCTTTCCGCTTCATAAATCTAATTAGTCAGCCAAATATGAAACTGCCGTAAAACGTATGATATTATGGTGGAATTACTTTGTTAAAAGTGCGAAGCATTGTTTTTTTCCAATCTTTCCATTTTTAGTAATTTATGTGAAAAAATAAAATGAATCGGCAACCTACACAATATGGGTATAAATCAAACTCAGTTTATTTCTAATGTAGTTATTTTTTTATTAAAATTATTTTTTCTGTCGCTTTTATTTTATTTTCTATAAAAATTGATAAAAAATCAATCCCGAAATCCCGGGATTATGTTTATCAATCCCGGGATTCATAGGTAACGAAAATAGCTCGGGATCCCGGGATCCCGGGATTCGGGATCCCGGGATTGGAATCCCTACCTAGGTTGTATCTTCATAGATTGAATTAATTCTACTTTAATGAATGGCCTTTATTACAGAATAAAATTGTAAAACTTTGGGCAATGTGTTATGCCGCTATAAAGCAATTGGCAAATTTAAAAAATAATATTATCATTAATATATTCGTCACTCCGATTTAAAAAAAGCTCGAATACGCCACTGAGAAAAAGCTATGCGAGAATGGGGAGATTTCGCCAGCGTGTTTGGATAGCGGCAAAAGCTCGTGCCGAAACAATTGAATGGATCAGCGTTTCCAGCAGGCTTTAGCCGACGCTATACGCTACTATGCGAATGAGTCAATTATTTAGGCGTTATATACAATTACCTGTTTACATTATATTATTATACTCATAGCAGTACGATTTTTCAACTAACCAGTACAATCTTTTGACTTATGGTTACATTCCACTATATACAAAGCCACGAAGCGAGATACCAATTCTTGGTCTAATAACAACAAACATTTCCTAAATGGTTACAACCTCAGAGTACTGATATATAGAGAGTTCCTATGTTTAGGCAAAATGAAGCCGTGATTCTTGCGTATAACGCATAGTAGAACCTCGATTTTATTATTATCAACTTAACTATGAAACGTTATACCATCGTGTTGCTTCTCAGTACGGCTACCAAATTTAAACACAACATAGTTAACAATATGTTCTACTAAAATAACTAAAAACAATTACCACAAATTTTATATTTAACCCAAAAACAATAAATGTGACAAAAAACAAAACACGTGCTTGCAGTTTTTAAATGCATGTATGCAGTTAAATCTATATATACCGGCGACGTTTTCAAAAAATAACCAACTCATCCGTAGAAATTGTACCTTACTCTAACGCATCGTACAGATATATAAGCGTGCCGAATGCTTACTCACTCACACTTATGGTTCGTTTTTGTTCAGGCCTTGTTTACAACGAATGCATTTATTACAACGTTTTTATTAGCTCGAATTCTTATTTGTCCGGTGGTTGTTTATCCGGTACAAATCTTGTAATCGATTTTTAACTAACTTCCGACTAGCTAGACATTTGAAACTTTTAGAATATATCAGAACACGATGCCAATGCATTCTTTTAATACTTTTAGCCATCTTTAAGTAGAATTGAATTCATTTTCAGTTAATTCTGTTTAGTATGAAAAGTTATTTCGGAAGAAATCCGTATTCCAATCCACTATTATCGGTTGCGAAGATTGCTTAGTGGTCCTAGCAACGAAATTATTAATATTTACGTGCGTTACTATGGAAATCAAAATGACATTTCAGTATTCAGTATTTCTATATTTGTTTGTTTGTTTGTTTTTTATCTACTTCATATCAAGTACACGTTTGAGCATATTGAGCATAATAATTCAACAGAAAATTTAAAAACGTTGTATATAAAAAGTTCTTTTTATCTTGTAATTTTATACTACTGTTGAAAAAATATTTAAACACATACAAAATTAATAACAATAACTTTGAATATAGATTGGGCTGAGAGTACAGCATATTTCCCTCGCGCAATTCAACTTTATTCACAATATTGAATGAGTTGACAACATATAAAAATATACGATTAGATTTAAAAAATACATTTTATGGGTTGGCGTATAACTAAATAGTCTACCCCGTAAATTAACCCCTGCGCCACTGGTGCTAGACGCAATTGTTACATATATGTCGAGTTAAAACAAAGCAAAACAATTTTCATATTGTTTAAATAAACCATTTTTAAAATGGTTTTCATTGTTTTCATCATAGGTATGATAATGTCAAATTTAATTAACAGGGCGGATCGTTCTATACGAATTATATATGCATATATATACAAATATATTATATACTTAGTTGTATATATATTATTTACATTAAACATGTAATGAAATATCATATAGTTGAACGATGCATAATATACACCCGGGAATCGAAAAACATGTGGCTAGTTGGTTAGATAAAGTTCAATAATGCGAATACTCGTTGAATTGAGCATATCGTGTAGGTATCTATCGGAAATGCAACTGTGATGTGAAATCAAAACACTGCAGGAAGAAAATGTAGTTGCAGTGATGACAGTAAGAAAACAAGAACATCAAACGACGCCGGAGGTGATGCGCCAAGATTTCCGTTCGAAGAATCATATTTCAGACGCATACTACAATAAATGTATGTATGCAGTAAGGAATGCACCGATTTGAAAATTTAACTACTAAGTATTCATTACAAATACAATAATATATTTGTAAAGCTTTTAGCCGAATTAAACAAAAGAGTAATCAAAACTGAATCAATTAATTTATTAGAATACGTTCAGTCAGTGAGAGAGATATTAAAACATAATCAATAAAATGTAACCCGCCTCAGTCGTAAACTATTTAAAAACTTAAATATGCTAAACATTAATAATAGGGATACTTGTGTTTGTAAATTAACTAATTCATGCGTTAGTCAGAATATCCGCATATGTCGCGGGTATAAATTTCACGTGTTGATCAAATTTACCTGTTGTTTTTGCAATATGTGTTTAATTCCAGAGCATCAAAGCACAACAGGTCAAAGGAATTACGAATAATCGTTCTCCTTAAAGAGAATTAACACGATAATAAAGGAGTAGTACAAAATCAAATAAACACACAAATTTGATTGTGTGTAATGGGTTTTGAATATATTAAAAACAATAACAATTTATAATATTATCCACTAATATAATTACACAATAATTTAATAAGGTAAGAAGTAAGACACCAATGGTGGCCGCGCGGCTTAAGCGTTGGACTATCACGCCGTACACATATTGTTTTTCAATTTGTGTGTGAGTCAGGGTATGGACCTAATATGTTGAGCAAGTGGCTGATAAACATTTCTCGTAAAAAACAAAATCTGTTAACGCAAACCTCTACCCTGTGGAGGCCCATATGATCCTATTAGGATCGGACATGGTCGGGAAAAAAAGAAGTAAGAATAAAATAGTGAGGTTCAGATAAGGATTTGCGCTATGTGCGGCAAGAAATCATTTAAAGAAAAGGAATCTTTATCGATTTTCGTAGGACGAGAGTCGATGGTTTGAGAATGGAATGGCGGATTTGAAATATACATAACATATGAATGGGTTAGAAATTAGAGGTAGGTAAATCCCACATTTTAACAAATCTAGATTCACTGAAGAACGGAGACCTATTTGCTCTATTTTAACTCATATCGATAAATAGTCTTACGAAAAAAGCACTTCTGCAAGATTTAATTTCATCGATGCTAAGATAAAGATTTTCCCAGCGATGATCCGTTCTTCGAGCGATTTTAGTCTTTGATTTGAGTTCTTCATGCATTCTAATATTTTTCTTTTCGATACCAGTATGTTATGCACAATATGCATATCTTTAATCCGCATTGTGTTACTCTTAATAGGATCAGTATATAATTGCAACGATATATTTTTAAAATGTAATAAAAACTAGAACTTTACACTATCACTCTAAAATGACACAAACGTAGCAAATATTTTTTTTTATCTAGATGAGAAATCGGACAAAAACACTTCGAGCAGTCTATTGTCCGAATGATGATTTAGAGTATTTAGACAGTAAAGTTAAGTCTACACAGGTTCTGTGACTCATTCCGGAAACAGACAAACATTCAGATAGAAAATGCATATCCTGAGTAAAGAAGCAAAAGCAAATACGTTCATCTTGCTGGTGAGTAGACACGGAGACGTAACTTACCATTTCGAATATTTCACTTCGCAAATAAAGATAGCGCGACGCGTTTTCAATTGAAAAATACTCAAAAAAGAATTGAAGTCAAGAAAAGGCGAGATTTAAAAAATATATTATAATCGAATACAAAAATGTGCCGGCACAATATTATACGGACTATGTATGTATTAATACTACCCCGAGATTGCATTGACAATATATATCTACTCTACTACCCTTGTCATGTGTCTTGTTAGCTACGCTGATAGAAATAAAATATACTGTAAGTATAGACAAAACACAATCTTTAATGTTTATATTTTGAGAAGTCAGAAAGCATACTTTCACATTAACGTAAAAGATGACAATACATTTGTAATACAGGCATCAAATTGATATGATCAGTAGATAGCATTAAAGAATATTTACGGTTCCGGATAAGTTTAAAGTATTTCTAACTTTAATGATAGTTGTATGAATGTATATATTGTATCAGTCAGTGGCGAAGGGTGACTTTTGGGAAGAGGTAGGCTGTAGAGATCACAGAAAAATGTTACACTTGTAAGGTACACTTACAGGAAATAAGAAGATAATACTTACGATATTAGTACTGATTAATAATAATATGTGCACACTAATGACAACGACACACTGAATCGTTGAAATTTCAATAGCTTACCGACGGTATAAAGTTGAGCGATGAGTTTAAATTATGTATTTTCATAAACATTCATACACGTAACATTCGCCCAAAAATATATCATTGGTGGCTTTGAAAAAAGCCGTAGTTGTCATTTTGCCATTCAAAACACTTCAAGATATTTCAGTAGGTAATTAATATAAAGGCTTACTATAATTATGATCATTTGTACTCTAAGTCAATTCGTCTGTTTATCTGCAGATTTTTTTTTAAAACATCATCATAAAATATTTGCCCACGTTTTAATTTAATTAATAATTCTTTTTCAATAGCTATAATTGAAAGATTCGATAATCTAGTTTGATTTTGAGTATTTTGACAATATATATGGACACATAAATGTCAAACTCGAAAACGATATTTTTAAAATTTGATCCGTACTACAACAATCAATGACCAAGTTCAATTGGAAAACTAGACATTTTTATAAGTAATTTGTAATTAAAGCACTGACGAATGACTTAGGGTACAAAACAATATAATCTATCCACATTCAGAACACAATAAATCACTGAATTGTCACACAAAATAAAACTATACCACCATGTATTGAACAACAATCTGACTGAATTAAAACAATATAAATTATGTTTGTCTATGACTGAACTAACTAAATAATTATCACGAGATACAATTATTTGTTATTTTTAAAAACAATTAATAATTATATCTGATTGAACCCAATAGACATTATTTTTTTTAAATCATCTTATTTATTTATTATTTGCTTAAAGCGGCAGGCATAGACAATAAACTTTGCAAAAAGAGTTGGAAGCGGGTCTCTCGAGCGCTTCCGAAACGCGACAAAATTTGTAGACTTGCTTGAAGAGATGAGTCATCATAAGTATAGAAAACAATTTTCGATTATGTTGTCAATAATCGTCATTCAAAGAACAAAAACAGATGTCGCTACTCGCTTGTAATTTTTTGTTTGATTCTAAACTTGACTAATTTAAACAGTCGGGCCAATCTACATTCAAATTCACATCATAGATGACTCTTAATATTTTAAAATATTCCATATGTATTTAAATTTGAAATAAATACTTGAAGATATAGTTTTCTTAGAAGGTAGGCTTTAAATAATCGCTTAGTATGGAGCCTTCGCCACTGGTATCAGTTGAGAATGCCCATAAATGAAACCTAACCTAACCATTACAAAGTTGTGTGGAATAAGACATACTAGCTACATACATATTGTATTTTAGTTTAATTAATTAAAAGTACATATTCAACCCCAGTAGGGTAAATTGAAAATATTTTTACAGAAGAGTACCTGCTTGAAATAGAGAGCTAGCAGGATAGAATTCTGGTGCGTAAATGGTAAACATCAGGCGTAAGGAACTTCCATCTAATTGGAGAGCTTCCTGGCTTTAGACTTCGCAAATATTGTGTATGCTAAATGATACACATATGGTACTTAAAAGAGTCCCCAATTGGCGAATGTAATTGTGATGACCGGATGATACTATGCCGGTTCCACTACGTTTACACATTTTCTTGCTTAACTATGGGCATACGATTTTAAACGAAATAATAAAATTTCGAAGGACAGATATAAGACGAATAATATTGGCGATGTTCGTTGTTGGGTGGAAATCCTTCTTCGATAACTCCCGTTGTGCAAAACGGAGCTTTGGCATAAAATGACACGCTAAGCTCTGAAAGATCCTTGAACGCTTCTGGGGTGAATTGTAGCCAGAGCAAACAGTTATCATCGTATATTCATGGCAATCCGTAAGATTACCGACTAATTAATGCCACTGTCAGGGCAAATACAATAGTACGAACGTAATTTGCATAGTTTAGCAGACGTGGTACGTGCGCCTAACTGTATCACCCTTTCGCGTACCTACGCTACGTAGAGTAACGCGAGTCTGGTGAGGAATGATTACACTAAGTTTGACAATAGGAGACATCGTTTGCAGGATATTATTGCAGAAGTAATCGCAAATGAACAAAGAAGCTGTATTTGATGATAACTCTTAGTGATAAACTTAGAGAAATAAAAAATATGTACATTATTATATTTATTCAACATGGGTAAATAATCATAACACTGAGAAATATTTCTGTGGTATCCATTACAAAAAAAGATACTCCCACAATTCAATATTTATGGTAGGTAAATGAAGTATGGGTCAAAAGTAACTGATACTTTCTTTTTTGTTAAACGTATTGTATTTTCAATCAAAAGAATATACTCAGTTTTATTGGCCAAATGAAAACAATATAAAATTGGATATTAATATAAAATAAATACTATCGACCGAGGGGAGGGTAGGTACTTGATGTAATTTGATTTAAATCAAACACAGATTAAAAAACAATAGGTATGTGTATTTGCCAGAAAGCCGACGCTTAAGGGGCTCGGCGACGTCATAGACATATTAGTAATATAAACGTATTTTAGATTGAACAAATAATATTGGAAAAATAAAATGTGTAAGAAAAAAAATGTGAAAATTAGTTGAAATTTAATGTATTAATTGAACTGGCGTTTACGTCGTAGAACTCCATTATAATTATTTTGAAGCAAAGTTATTTTTGTTAATTCTACTTTAATTGCGTTATTTACGTTGACATCTGATTCAAGCTATAAACCTATCATTGGAACGTAGTTATCGTTGACCGTTAGTAGAATTAACAAAATATCAAAATCAAAATCAATTTAATGGTTTAGAAAATAAAAATAAACATTAATCAATATATTTTAAAAAAGTCCGTTTATGATTAATAATGATTAATTTTATAATACGTGATTTTAATATAATTTAAATTATCCTTATCGTAACATACAATATTGATGGATATTTCATCAATCGAGATAAAAAAAATACTTAGTAGAATTCCGATTTACAATATAGGTACTGTTGCGACATATTATTAGGTTTAAAAGCTTTCAAGACAAATCATATTACAGGAAGTAAGTAGCATAATATTATCTCAGCTGAGTAACTAAACGTTAAAGCTCACAGATAGTATTCGAAGCAAGACTTAAAAGATAATCTACAAGAACAGGAGGCGTAATAATATTTTCAGAAACAAGTATTTAATGCTATTTAAATTTAAAGTACTAATTTGTATAGATTTCGCTTACAAAAGTATTTATTATTATTATTGTACCAAAACAGCTTCAAAGGTTGAAAGTCTTAAGGGGGGACATGCTCAGCGTACGTCAAAATGGAGCTTTTATCCTATTTTCAAAGCATGATCCTGGACATTCCTAATACGTTGTAGATAATCTATTTACACAATTTTGAAGCCTAATTATCTTTTATATTTATTTTAAACCTTTGATGACTGCATAAAGTATTTTTATTACATAAAACAGTATTCTTTTAAACCTCTCGCATAGTCATATAGTCATATTTCAGTACGTACATGTGAAGTGGTGTTAAGATTTATAATATTTATTAATTTTTAAAAGCATTTATAAAACCATTAGTAAAATTTATGTCGACATTATTATAGTGAAATATTTACAATAAAAAATTATATTGATAATCTCTATGATCCCAAATTTGACAAGAATTAGGCATTTTAATATTCAAAAAATGGGCAAGATTTACACATTTAAAGAAAATTTTAAAGATACTGATTATAAGCTATGTCTTTCACCCACCATTCAAATGTTTAAAATAAATATAAAGGATAATAAGGCTTCAAAATTATGTAAATAGATTATCTCTACAACGTTTAAGGGATGTCCAGGAGCATGCTTTGAAAATAGCATAAAAGCTCCATTTTGACGTACGCTGAGCATGTGGGCCATTAGTAATTTAAAAAAATTATTAGTTGTTAATTAATTAATTAATTCAAAAGCATAATTGGCCATATTATGTGACATTTCGAGAGGTATAGGGGGAAAAATGGAGAAAGCTCACAGTCAACTCCTTTGTGTGATCGCTCCAGCGTGTCGACGATATTCCAACGAGGCTATCTACAATCGGAGGCTAATCCGTATTTTCTAATCCACGACGAGTAATATGTAATAATTGAAATAAATCGCAGAATGCACCTAAGCCCAAAAATTCGAAGCATTCGGCGTCAATAGTACCATTCAAAAACATCAATTGCCTTGTGCTATTTTACCATCATTCGATGTCATGAGTATAAATAGTAAAGCCATATTAAATGTTTGTTAATCTGTTACACGCAGTGGCGAAGGGTGGAGGTAGGCTATTAAGATCTGCCATAAATGGTGAACACTAAACTTTGTCAGTCATACGTATTTGTTTTCATTGAAATAATACTATAATTTATAGATGGTGTTAGTTAGTTTTTTAAATTCAATTAAACCCTGCGAAAACCAGGCCATAATAGATAATAGTCAAAAATACTCGTCTATCTATAAAATATCTAAAATAATGCTATTAAATCATACATAACTTTGAATATTTTATAGATAGAATAATATTTTTTTATCTATTATAGTCTGATTTAGGCAGGGCTTAATGAATTTAAAAAAAATAACCAACAATACGTATTCTTAATCCAATGAGAACAAATAAGTTTAGTATGAATGAAAAAGTGTGCACAATTTTATCGTTTCGCCCAAAATATACCAAAACTATTGTGGTTTGGTAAAGGCAGGATTTAGTTGATTTTTAAAAACTAACCAATACTATCTGTAAATTATTGTAGTCTTAGTTCAATGAAAACAAATGCATATGGCTAACAAATTTTAATGTGCATTTTTTAAGGCGGATCTTAACTGCCTATCTCCATCCTTCGCTACTGATTATAAGTGTAGGTACAGAAATTATTAGCAAACATATTAAGGTGTTATTTTACTTAACTTAAAACAAATGTTTTTACATTTTCAATTATTGTAGCAATTAATAACAGAGAAAGCCTACTAAGAGGGTAGTTGAAAAGTTTCATTATTTATTAATTGTAATATTCACTTTCAAAAGAAAGCATACAAGTGTTGAAGACATAGTAATTAGGCATTCGAAGCAAATTAAGCAATCAGCGGCTAAGTAAGTGGTGGGTTGGGCCGGGGGTTGTAGAGTATTGATCCGCCCCCGGAAATAAATATATTCCATTCAGCGTTTTAAATTAATCGAGCGGCTTTGCGTTGTTTCAACGCGGTCAAATAACAGCCCTTGCTCAACGGAATATCCGTCAATAGATATCGGTGGGCGACCGAACTAAACAAATATCGATGATTTGGGCGGCGCCCTTCGCTCGTTAGCGGCTGATGCCGTCCAAACCCAGTATACTAACAAAGTACCACTAACTCAAAATAGACACCTACTTTAAATTGTCGTGGTTTAAATGCGTTGATAAGTCGTTTAAAAATTATCTAACGAAAATACCATTTAAAGAAAAAAAAATCGGTGTGTGTACTTAATAATGTACGCGCGTTAGAAGTTATACTTCTTTGGGGTAACAAAACAAAAACAAAACTTGTGATAAACTAGAATCTTTGACTAGCTATTAATTATCTTATTAAATTACACACTCAAGAGAAAGGACCGCTTATTGGAACGCCGTTGGTTTATTTCTATACACTTTAACTTACTACATTACTAAATTATAATGGTTTCTCCTTGTTTTTATTTTTAAAGTAACAATTGCCACAATGACGTATAATCGTTTGTTTACGTAAGGAATTTCAAATGGCCGACAATAATAAATTCGGTGCCTAGGCAACGGAACAATTCTAAACTATAATATTAAACTGTATAATCGTCACGATTGCAGTATCATACTGTGGCGTAAAGGTAGTGCGTTCGGCTGATTACCGAAAAATCGGTGGTTCGAATCCAATCGAGTGCGTTTTTTTCGTGTGAAAAAATAAATTATGTGTTACATGTCACACCCCAAAAATACACACCAATAATCTGATTTTCCAAACGCACCTAAAGAGGTATAACTTCAATAATAATCATATTGTAATTGAACATCGGGCCGCGTCAGCCGTTGTATTTATTTATATATTTATAAAGAATGAGTCATTCTCAAATCTTGTGAATTATTCCTTGCATAAAAAGAATAAGTGCAAGTTCGTCATAACTACAATTTGAAGTGAACGTCGGTTAGTAATTAGAGCACTTACCTAATTCATGCATGGATTTAAAACACAAAGGCCAAAATTAACGTCATTTGATTAGCATTTAAATATGTAAAAACTATTAGGTAATTTCATCGTAATTAGATAAAACGTCCTTGGCCTAATTCGCAAAGCACATTGGTGCGAAGCTAGTAAACATGGCTTCAGGTCCCGATGGGAGTCGTATTTTTTTCAAAGATTTTTTTATAGTTGGTTTACCTGAAGTATTTTTAAATTGTGCATGTTCAATATAAAGAATGTTGCATTCTCAAATCTTGTTAATTATTCGTTGTCATAAAATAAATAGTTAAAGTAGCAAGTTGTCATAAATAAAGTTTTTGTTAAAAATAACACCTGGCGTGTAATTAATGAATTATTCGTGCATGGATTTAAAACACAAAAGCCGATAGCCAAAATTAACGCAATTTGATTAGCATTTAAATATGTAAGTACCTACTTATAAGTATTATATTTTTTATTTTATCTTCAACAATAAAATTTACGTAGAATAAAAGTTTTCCCGTGACTTTTAACTTACTGTATTCATCTATTTATTACGAAAGAATAAAATTCCCAAGCAATAAGACCTACTGGCAGGCTTTTCAGGTAATTTTATTTTCCATACACTTCGTCCATATAATACAGGTCACGTACGGTACATCAATATACTGAAATTTCATAGATATTTAAACCATCGAAAAATAGACAATTGCGTGGAAAAAATCATACAAATCTAATATTTAAACCTGTCACCTGCCAAATTAAAAAGAGTGACAAACGAATTCTGTATAAATATTTTATTTGTCCAACTTATCCACACGAAGAAGTGTCCAATGTGGATATTCCATAGTGGTAACATGTAATAAAGGCAGGCCAAACTATGAAATTGTTTTCAGTTAAAAATATTTTTATATAATGGGATATACATGTTAAAACAATTCACATTCAGACAGAAACAACTGACAGTTTTAAAAATAAAAAGGATAAAAACGACATTTATTTTAGGTTTGTGGAGTTATTTTGAGATACCTCACAAATATAATTATAGTATAAAGATTGACTATAAAAATGTGTATCAAATGTAAAATATTAAAAAATATTTTTTTTAATTTTAAATTAAATATCTAAATTACGAGAACTAACTTAAGCAATATGTACTTATTACTATTACTAATATGTATTAATTGCAACATTGAAATTACCTGTTTCATAGATTTTCGTTCACTTTATTTTTATGCGGTAGTTGTCACACCAATTAAAAGTTAAAAAGATTAAATCACCGTTAAATGTTGTATCAGAAATATTAGGTTAGGTTAGGTTAGGTTTTCATTCTTGAATTCATGAATTTTGCTAAAATCAGCTATGAAAATTGAATTAATGTTCATATTGAATCTAATAAAATTGGAGACCGTATAGTATATGGTTATCTCTTTTCGATGGAAGGCTCACGGCGAACTGTGCCACGGTGAAATGTTTTACGTACAATTTACATGTAACCATTGTAATTAGGAAACAAGTCATGATAGATTAATGGATTTTGAACAAAAAATAGCCCAATGAGAATAATTAAATAAAGTTAGTATTACATAGATAAATAATAAATATTATAATATTGATAAGTTACTTTGACGAAGAAGAGGAGGGGCGGGGGGTCACGTACATTAATAAGTCGCGAAGAAAAAACACAAACGAATCAAACAGCTTCTAAGCGTTATTACTCACGTCCATGAGAATGACAATAGCTGTGCGTAAATGGCACGCCTCTTACCTTTGACGTATAAGGAGGTCGACTTGGAGTACTCCGTGCCAATCGAGTTCTCAGCAACGCACTCGTACTTGCCTTTGTCTTCTTCTTCACTCTTCGTGATCTGCAGGGCTCCTGGAACAAAAAAAACAGTTAATAGTTGATAATAATTACAAGATAAAAAGAACTTTTTATATACCACGTTTTTAAATTTTCTGTAGAATAATATAAACTTTACAATTCTATGTACTTATTAATAATTTAAGACAAATAAAGCAATTGTCAACAAATCATTTTTTTTGCTATTTTCTAACAAACAAACAAATATAGAATACTGAAATGTCATTTTGATTTCCACAGTAACGCACGTATATATTAATAATTTAATTGCTAGGACCTCGCCCTTAGCAACCAATAATAGTGGATTGGATTACGGATTTCTTCCGCAATGTTGACAGCAGAAAAAACAAAACCGCCATCCGCAAACAATATATTTTACCAAATGTTCTATAAAGATTCCAATATTTTACCTGTGGAGTTCAGGAGTAATCACATTTTAATGAGTTTGTTTAATGTATGAATAGTGGGTACTAAAGTAGTACAATATTTTCAAACAATTCAGGTTTCCGAATAATTTTTACATAGTAATATTCACGAAGGTAGGTACTTATTAACTATATTCTGTGTAAGTTGTATACTTATTTGCCAATCGTGAGTGTGTATAAAAATGTCGAAAGGTGAAATCCAATTTGAAAATTCGACTCGAATGGAAAAGTATACAGATTAAAACAATTATAATTTATTATTTATTTATGTTAAAACGCTGATTAAAAGCAACAAGCCGTAACAGTTGTGTCAAATATCAAAATATTTTGCTCCTAACGAGAGATATAATGCAAAATAATCAAAACACAAAGAACAAACAATAATAATGCTCCTCTGAAAAGCAAACAGCCGGAGAAACAAAAATCGGGACAGAGCCAAGCGGATACGAACAGCAATTCAATAAGAAAGGAAATTAAAAAGATGACCCACGATGGAAGTTTGTCTTTGCTGCTGGAAAAATGTCTTGCGAACACTCGACAAGAGAATGGCGAAGACGGGGGGGAGTGGAAAACAACGTGGAGCCGAGGAGCAATGAATTTTCCATTAGGGGCAAATAACATATTACATTGTTGCCGGGAAAACTTTTCGTTTCAAGGAACAGATTAAAAAGTAAAGCTATTCGGAATTATTATTGTTTCAGCGGTGACTCCGCCGACTTGCTGCCTCTTCGCTCCGGTGCTCCTCCGCTCTAAAAAAGGATATTAAAGAAAATAAGGACGACAAAATAAATTAATAACTTTCGGTCCTGTTCATAGATGGTTTTAAGGTAAAACCAACAAATACATAAAAAAGACATGCTTTAAAAATAAAGCAACTTAGGTACTATTGGGAATATATATTCAAAAAAAAATCGTTTTCATTTTAACTATATATAGAAAATACAAAATATTAATGTGATCCAAATCTTAGAAATAGACTCACATATTATACTCTGTGCGAAATGTATACGACAAAAAAGAAGCAGTATACCTACCTACCATGTTGAAATTGTGTCATCGTTGGAATACAAGTGCTAGAAAATAATATTTTGCTGCACCCTAGATCGCGATCCCTTTTAAAATAACCTTTTAAATGAATTAAGATACGTCATGTTAAATTTAATGGTAAAAAGTCAATTGTAAATGCAATCGCTGTAGACGTGCGTTATATTATTGTTAATTGCATCAATGTCGATTGAAAATGTTATTCGCTTCTAATCCTCTCAATCATTCTCAGATTAGCATACTGTGAAACACGTATGAACAGATTTTTACGTCTCGATAACAAATCGTTATACTACCAATTGAACTAATTAATTTAATTATTATAAATTAAAGACGAAATATAATACCTTTAACACAATCACTGCTAACCTTTTAATTATCACATTTAAATAACACAAGAAATTGAAGAAGAAGTTGTAACACCATTATCAAGAATATGGTGTTACAACGGAAATAGCTATCGACAAATCTTTTTATAAAACTGTAGTATTTAATATTTTTTTATTTTCATTTCTTGTAAAATGGAATTTTACCAAGTAAATTCAATAAATTTAAATACCACGTTAATTATATCTAATCGCCAACGACTCCAAACGCGCCAGTCGCGCTGTTTGCACTAAATGAGTTAATACTATGTGTATGTTACGTATACATCGTATAATAAAAGGGAACCATTTACACATTTTTATTGAGCATTAAAATGCATATTCAAACATTACCTTCTCTTCTCTTGGAGTCATCTTATATCGATGTATTATGACTAGTAGCATTGCAGTAAATTTCCCTGTCCTAAGATAGTTAAGGCTACTTCAGCTGGGGCACTGTCTAAATTGATCGTGATTACGCGACGCGAAGATTGTGCAAATGACGCGTGCAGAACAAAACATAATTTGTAAGTTTGTTATGTTTATTGTTCTATTACTAATAATAATTGACATGTTTTATTTTTCAAGTAAATGGGTAACGTTTTTTAGTCATCTTTACATGATTTAATAATTAATTCCCCCGTCGCCATCACAAATGTGTGACGTGTTCACAGCTCGACTTTCGCTCTCAAATTGCCAGCCAGTCCGAAATTTCGTCGCACCTATAGTTGAAAATTATTTGCCGTTTCACTGACCAACCGCCTTAAATATCATTAGCGACTTATAAATTGAGGATTGAAAATAACCTTCCTTTAAATACGCATCGACAACCATATACATTTTCACATTTCTAATTGTAATAAATATAGCAGAGCATAGGAGATATACGGTATCTTAACTAATATACCTACTCGTAATTGGATACACGTATATATATACCGATTTTAATTTCACTATAAAAATAAATACGTACACAGAGAAAATCTGTCCACGAGGACACGGCATAAATAAGTTTTCAACAGAGGAAGTTTGATACACTGACATTATTTTGAGCGAGCCATATAACAGCTTTACGGTGCAAGGTTTTCGCATCAACGCCTTGATGATCTCCGAGAAGCGAAAGCAGCACAAACTAAAACAATCAAGGGGGTTTAACGTGAGAGCAATATTAAAGCAAGAAGTTTTCTGGATATGGGATATACTGGGTTTTACCAATAATGTTGACAAAACCGTAGCTCTTATAGTTCTAATATGTATACATACTGTTATGATGCTGTGGTATGACCGAGATACATCTAACAGATTAACAAGTGATGACATGCGATCACGATTATATTTATTCGATTTTATGCGACAATGAATATATGACAACATATAAATGAGTCGCCTAGAGTCATAACTCACATTTTGCAATTTTGTCATTTTTGAGTTAAATATAACAAGTGATTCTAAAGGCATTAATCTATATAAAGAAATAATTACAAGATAAAAAGAACTTTTTAAATACAAATTTTTTAAATTTTCTGTTGAATCATATAAAGTTGACTTGACTAGCTTAAACGACCAAAAAAATTTGTACTTGATTGAAATAATACTGAACTGTCATTTTGACATTCATATTGATTTCCATAGCACGTATATATTAATAATTTAGTTGCTAGGACCCTAGACCCCTCTAGCAATCAATAATAGTGGATTGGATTACGGATTTCTTCCGAAATAAACTTTCATACAAAACAGAATTAAATGAAAATGAATTAAATTCTACTTAAAGATGGCTAAAAGTATTCAAAACATGCATTAGCATCGTGTTCTGATATATTGTAAAAGTTTTAAATGTCTAGATAGTCGGGAAGTTAGTTAACAATCGATTGCAAGATTTCTACCGGATAAACAACCACCAGAAAAACAAGAATACGACCTAATAAAAACGTTATGAAATAGTTGGCAATGAAAAGTTACTTTAACAAATCGTTGACAAAGTTGACTGTTGGTGTCATAACTCATATTTTCAATGAATAATGTGAGTTCTACCATCAAGATTTTTCTAACTAATCTATAATCTATAAATAATTATTTCTTTTATTCAAGGAATAATTCACAAGATTTAAGAATATATCTTTCTGATTATTGAACATAATATATTCGGAGTTCGATTCCCCGTCGGGTTGGCTTACTTTTTTTCAAAAAAGATTTTTTCTATTGGTTATAATATATGCTCTCAGAAAGTGTTTTTCTAAATTATGTATGTTCAATAATCTATAATCTATAACTAGCTCTTTTTTATAGTGTGTTGTGTATCTGCAGTCTTAGGAGTACCTATTATATATTTAAAAAAAAATAATGTAATCGACTCGCTCATTAATATTCAAGGGAGTTCAATGCTTTTCTTCTAATTACAAAAAACAGTGCTCTGGTGGTTTTTTGCGATTATCTCAAAACTGGATTTATGGAATACGTAAGTTACGACTCTAGGCAACTCGAATATACTTATATCACATTGTCAAATAACATTTCTCAATAAAGCGGTACCTATCGATGAGTTCGTTATTTAATTTTCTTCGTAGTTATTCTTTGGTGGACCTATCATTGAATAAGACGTTTTCAATTTTAGTTATATAAACCCGTCTAAAAACACAAATAGTTGTTAAAATACGAACGATGTGTTCAAAAAGGGCAAAGTTTTAGCACGAGAAAACAAACCGAAACAACAGCGTTCAATACTTAAGTAGGTATTCCTCGATCATCTTTTCAAAATGGTGAGCCTGAATATTCAAAATATAAAATTGATACTATCTTTGTTTGCTACGTAAACATTTCATTGTATAAAACTGTTCTAATGAATTTAAGTTCCATTAAATTTAAAAAATTAAATTCCAGTAAGTACCTTCAGTCGATAGTATTAATATATAAAACTGTATTACCGTGGAAACGCTTATAAAGCTAACAATAACTAATTGAAAAGCCATCAGCGTTAGTAATAACTATGTGCAGTTGTGTAGTAACTTGGGTGCGAATTTCCATGTTATATCAATTGGCTAAGTCTTTACTACCAGGAATTATAGCCTCCAGTGCCTACATTTTATATTTAAAAAAAATCATATAGTATCATCAGTAACAACTGGGTAGATTCACTGACTTGTGCAGGTAATGAATATGATGATGAAGCTGATAAAACGACAATGGACCGGACATGTCACTCGGATAGTGAACAACCGTTAGACATAAAAGGGGAAGTAAATGACCATATGGCTGCCCTAAGACTCGATGGATCGACCAACTAGATTAACTCGATTAACCGAAAATGAATAAATCTCAATTGTTTAAATGGTAGTAGAACTGGCGTGATGATTTGTCTATTAACTCCTCGATGAAGACTTATATTGAGTTAGTAAACACTTCTAAGTAATTTAAAAATACAGTTTATATGTATGGTTAACTTCATTCGTCGAAAGTTTTGTTATATACATTTAATTACACAAAAAAACAACGCAATATTTTATCCTTAAGTTTTCGCGAGCTTTCGAAAACAACACCAAGCGAAACAAGAACGGCGCTCAAGTGGAAAGCTCAAAGTCCGAATCCAGACAGTGTGCACAAGATTGTCAAAGAAGGTGTAACGAGGTTGGAACTTTTTATTTGGAAAGTTTAAAACACGATTGTTTTTTCAGGCGCCTGATACAAAGAAAGCACAGTCGTGTCGCGATTGTAGTACAAACTTGATTAAAAGTCCTACATATACAATATTTCTATCCAATTCTCTGAGACTCACTGAATATAATGCTTTTTTATACATATATAAATAATTATAATGTGAAATAGAATAAAAATAATTTAGAAAAGTAATAGGTACCTTAAAAAAAAAAAACAATGAAAAACATTAAATCCAGTGGGATTCGAACAGCTATCATTTACTTGTCAGACGAATGGTCTGAACCAATTGACTTTCTTGCTAGTACCTACATTTTAATAACCATGAAATCCGAGTTATTTCAAATTTTATCCAAATTATAAAGATGGTAATCGTGTCTTAGTTTTAAATACTATTACAGATTCCATGTACCAAAACATATGTAATTAATTATTTACATATTTAAACAAATATACAAAGATTTAGCCACGGCAGGTAAATCATTTTTCAGTGACATCATAAAAGTACTTTCCGCAACGTAGTTTCACTGTCGTAAAGTGGACCCAGGTCTGATAATGAATATATCATATAACGTCATTTATATTTTATAATATTGGTTTAGTCATTGGCGGCCTTAGGCCCGAAAAAGTGGTAGGTCAATTTTGAATATATTATTTTAATTCGACTTCTCGTTGTATTTCGTTGTAAAAGACGTATTGAAAATTGACTTTTTATACATTATAGAAGAAGTGATAGAAATTGTTATAAGTAGGTAAGGTACATAACATAACAAATGTAAATTTTTCACATCGCCAACCCATCGTTAACCGAAATTAAACACAAAACGTTATATTTTTTTGTAAGTTGGGTCCTAAACTTCACAAAAATGTTATAAATAACTAAAAACCAAACTTTGTATGTCTATTCATATAATAAATGTACCTAATAATATTTACATAAGATTAAAACAATCAAACACATGTAATAAAAACTCCGTTGATAATACCTAGTAGCTTTTTTAGCTGGCAGAAAAAGCGTTGAATACGAGTCGTACATCGTAGTCGTCCGACGTTTTATATCTGTTTCATTTGACACATTGTAAATGTATTTCTATTTCATTCTCGCACGATCAAAATTTTGCCTAATGCTGGGACAAAACAATATGAAGAAAAAAGGCGAACTGTGCATTCTCGCCGACTCACATATGAAAAAAGAGAGATAAAGAAATATTTTATTCCGGCATTTTCTCAAATGACCGAGCGTGAGACATGTGTGTATGGTAATTACACACACATGTACATATACATGAGCATGCTCTCACGTTGACGTTTTAACCGATAATAATAATTATAATTGAGATTGTACATAGATTGTAAGATATTTATTTTTGGAGGGTCATTGACCATTCAACCCAAAGAGCCATCCGCCATTGGGTTTAGTCCAATAATACTGCTGCAGCACGCGGTATAGTTTGGTTATGTACCTACTAACCGCCACGTCTCCGTACTCATTATACGAACATATAATATGCGTAACATGGTGTAATGATAATAATAGTAGAATCAGTATTATGAAATTTGCGTTTTTATTAAAATTAATAATAATTAATTCTTAACAGATACCTATATGTTATCCAACTTTTATGTATAATTAAGAAAAAAAATCCACTAGACAAATTTTCACTCACAACGGCTGAGCGGCTTAAGCGTAAAAAAATCTGCTAATACAAACCTCCACTCCGTGGAAGCCCTATGGTCTTCTTAGAATCGGACATGGTAAAAAAAAAAATTTTCACTGCCAAATAGCGAATGTCACCACACGACAGCTAGTGTATAATTATTATTATATATTTTTAATTAACTATTTATTTTAAACAAAGAATGATTCACAAGATTTAAGAATGTAACATTCTAATTATTGAACATACATAATTTTGAACACACTTCTGAGAAAAAATATATAACCAATAGAAAATATCTTTTTGAAAAAAGTAAGACACCGAATCGAACCTGCATCTCTTGCCCAATGTAGGTAGCTAGCTCTATTTAGAAAGCGTGAGCAGTGAGTATTAAAAAAGCCATAGGCTAAAATTTAATTAAGTATGACTTCTTTAGCATTGGGGTCAATGTGCGTGGGTACGATGCCCGAGGGATACAGGTTCGATTCGGTGTCAAACTTTTTTTAAAAAGATTTTTTCTATTGGTTATAATATATTTTCTCAGAAGTGTTTTCAAAATTATGTATGTTCAATTATTTTATATATTTTTTTAAAATCAGAAGTTGACTGAACTCTGCTTCGGTATCGTGAGCTTCATTAATACACATTAAGTTGTCGTAAAGTAGCAAAAGAACAAAATTAAAGTTGACTCGCGTAATACACAAAATAATCTGCGACGTATTGCGTTTATAAACAATGCCGTTTCGGCTTAAATTTAAGTAGCACAAAAGATTTAATTTCAAAGAGGGCTTTATCCCAGAGACGTAGCGATAAGTAGTCATGGCGCCGTTTGAAGTGTTTGAGAATAATGAAAACTCCAGGACTTCTTCAAAAGGTTTTCAATACGATCTATTTGGATAAACATTTCCCTGCTTAATCAGAGGTATTAGCTAATTGGGATACGTACGTAATAGTCTGAATAGCAGCTTAATATTTGCAATTCACAAAGATTAAAATTAATACGAATGAACAATAATGCGAGAAAACTAAATCGGATTCATCTTACCTTGATTCTAAAAACTCGAGATATATTTTTATTGTAATTATTAATCTATTTATTTTTCATTTATATGTATGCATGTGGATGTAGGTATGTATACGTGTGTATATAAATATATATATCAGGTGGGTTTATTTGTGAAATTGTTATGTTAAAAAATTATATATTATATTAATTATAATTATATCAATAGTATTCGTTGTCAATGTATATTTGCCTTTTGGTGAGTGTACACGGAGCCTGAAGATGCCGAAAGAGTCGCAAAAAACGACTCAAATGGAATAGTACAAAACTTAAATACCTACATTAGTATTATTTTTCATTCATAACTGACTAAACGCAAGATTTGTAGCGTATATAAGAATAGTTTTATTAAGCATACATTTTAATATTTCAGTTTCATTGTAAATCTGTAAAATAAAACACAATATAATAAATAATACTTACATATTATGCCACACTATTGGGTAAATATTAGGACGGTTTTTCATATCAGTATAAGCACTGAGCTTTATGTGGGAGTTATCGGTTATATCATTACGTCATAATTTATGACAATAATGCAGGCGCACTGAATGCTTTGTTGAAAAATAAAATTATGATGGCAAAACGATAAGGAATAAATTTTCAAAACTATAAAATTTACTAAAACCATCATATTTTAGTGAAGATAAAAAAATTAATAATAAATTGAGGATATATAATTTTGAAAAGTACTGTATTCGATGTAGTACTGTACATATGGTACATTTAGTCAAGTACCTGATTGACATCATAAAGCTGATGACGGTTGTTGTTAATCACCCATTAGATTCATAATGAAACGTGTGGATTAAAATAATAATAAAAATGGAAGCTAGCTTCAGTATTGTAACGTTTTTATATTTCAAAAATAGTTATGCTTGGACATTGTGAATGCGAAGGCAGGGTATTCTTTACACTGACTGTCTGAACATGAGGAATCAACGTGGAAATATTCAGGTATCCTGTTGCGTACGCGATGAGGTAGGTACTGTAGAGTAATTGGTGGGGGACACGGTTACATGTAAATTGTACGTAAAACATTTCACCGTAGCACAGTTTGCCGTGAGCTTTCTTACCGGAAAGAGATGACCGCATACTATACGGTCTCCAATTTTATTAGATTCAATATGAAAATTAATTCAATTTTCATAGCTGATTTTTGCAAAATTCATGAATTCATGAATAAAAACCTAAGCTAACCAAACAAATAATCCAGTATATCGGCTATTTTCAAAATTAGTTTGCTGCTCGCTTCCTGTAAAGTGTAAACCGACAAGAACTGTGTTTTATTTAGACAAGAATTTTATGTCAGTACTATACGACCCAGAAAGGTTGGACTTACTTTAATATACGGTCATATATTTCCGATACAACATTTCATCGTGAAGTGTGATAAGGCAAACTGCACACTTATAAGTTTCCGGACACGGGGGGACACGCGGCAGACAGGCGCGACACTACGCCACGAAAAATGTAAACATGATTCAGAACCATACCTAAGCCGCGTAGGTCCCTTAGATAACGCGCCTATCTTTAAGAAGCCAATATCGGATACTTAGATTGCGTAGCCTACAGTAGCCATACATAATAGCATAAGCAGGTACAAAATCTACGGAAAAAGTCGGTGGCCCAAAACGAAACGATATAAAATAGGGTCAAAACACGCCAAATAAAGTCGAGCTAAATTAGCAAATCTAGATGGTGCTTATTGCTAAGTTCATCCGGATAGTTCTGCATCGCGCTCATAGAATGTGTGGTAAGATTGACGATACACTACAGAATTAACAATAATTTGAGCACCGATTACCTTCCCGCGTCTCGATGTTGGCAGCGGGTCTTCAGTATTTTCCCGTTTCGTTTTCTTTATATCCGGACAGTCTATGCACTGAACATCAAGTTTAAAGAATACTGAACTTAACAGGAATAATAAATCAGAAAGATAAATTATTCTAAGCTACGAAATATATTTGCCCATTGAATCGATATGTACGATCTCAAAATTAAGATATATTTTAAATGTTAAACCAAAATGAACTCATCGTAAATACGTCATTGTCATAGAAGATGGTTCTTTTTGCTCATTGCATCAGTGTCGACTAAATTATGAAGTACATTATCATTTTTGTTACGTGTATCCTCAGTATGTGAGTGGACTAACAAGGAATGCTTGTTAATAATTTGACCAACCGATTGGGTCCGTGCAATGGATTAAAAAGACATTTAAAAAGAATACGTATTTCTACAGCCGCGAGTTCAAAGACAGGCTTTCTACTAACTAGGTCACCGGGGGTGGTCACTTCTAAATTTAAGAGTAATAGTATAAATATGTCATATATTTATATTATTTATTATATAATTATATAATAAGTATTTTTCGCAGCTTGAAACGGCAAACGGCATCATTATTATATTTTACTAAATGACTACATGCCTCCCACGATGGCCGCGCGGCTTTGGCGTCCGCTTATAGCATCGGGGGTCCCAGGTTCGAATCCTGGGTCTGGCAAGTACACGTATTATTTTTCAATTTGTGTATGAGTCCAGAGTATGGACTTAATAGGGTGAGCAAGTGGCTGACATCCATTTCTCGTAAAAACAAAATCTGTTGTGGATGCCCATATAATCCTATTAGGATCGGACATGGTCGAAAGAATATGACTACCTACATGCTTTCCTTGAACAATTTTTTTTTAAACTAAAATAGTAGTTCTCAAAATAATGCAGTTATTGCGTATTTAGAACTAGAAAATAAATACTAACGTCACTTTTTAGACAAAAAGCAAAGCATTCACGCATTCCATTGTATGCGAAAAGTTTAAATTACAAGAGGCCGATTTGTTCTCGCAGGGGCGAAATATCGCAAAAACTAAGCCCATATCAGCGCGAAAATGACAGTTCTACTTTTTTCAATTTGAAATAAAAACTCGATACGATCCGGTGCGGCAATTTACTACCACCCTCATCCGCCCCGCCCCCGCCACCGTCTCTCACACACGCGGTACATTAAGTAGTGCTCAGTCTACCTGTACGAGAGGCGTAGAATTTGAATCTGTGGATGTAACGCGACACGGAAAAGGGTGACTCGTCAAATAATATTTAATCCACATTATCGTCATCATCTGCTATAATCTCAATTATACAAATGTGTACCTGCTTAAATTTAAGGACCAAATGCAACGATGTCGTTACGTTATGCTAGAATTACTAATTATAATAGCGTTGCGTACTTGACACCTAAGCAAAATAATAAATATCATGACAAGGGTTTTGGTTCGAAGTGCATAATTCCGATTTTACATTAGCTGTTAAAACATTTTGAAACTGACATACATTGGTAAGTGTGTGATTTAAGAATTAAGAGCATACTACAGTGAAACGGCAAATAATTTTCATCAATAGGTGCGACGAAATTTCGGACTGGCTGCCAATCGGAGAGCGAAAGTCGAGCTGTGAACACGTCAATTTGTTTTGTGATGGCGTCGGGGGAATTAATTCTTAAATCGTGTAAAGATGACTAAAAAACGTTACCCATTTACTTGAAAAAGAAAACATGTCAATGAATATATTATTATTATTACAAATAGAACAATAAACATAGCACTAAGTGGACGCATGTTGAATTTTTATGACAAATTATATTTTGTTCTGCACGTGTCTGAGTGCCGATGGCATTTTTTCTATTATTTAAATGGCAACACGCTCGTCGTGTTCATTATTTACAAATCTCTAGGGGTCGTATGCATGAGATTCCTAAAAACCTTATAGGCTATATACTGCACGTTTGTATGCATGAGTACAAACGTAATTAGCTGTTAAGTGACGTTACGAATGTGACATCTCATGTGTCATGGTGTTCAACTGTACAACATACGAGTATTATAAAATTTCATTCCCCGATAAATAATTCAAAATTTTGAAATTGTAAATGTGTCTGAAAGTGTGCGAACGGTACCATATAAATTTAATAATTATACATGAATAATTATTATGAACTTTAAATAATTTATCAGCTATTCACATGTATTTTATAATTATTCTACTGTACGAAAGGTTGTATTGCCAGTAAACTTTTCCATTTGGTGGCAACACTGAATACATTTGGTGGCAATACTGAATATTATTATGACTAACTTCACTTCAATTATTATGAGATGTCAAAACAGAATAAGAATAAATGACAGAAAATGCAAATGATTTAGATTTTAGACAATTATATGTATTTATCTCTGTATAATATTATCATTTATACCAATCACCGTTTGACACTATTGATGTTTCCAGTGTATTTGAGAGTTGTGCCTTGTTTATTACAGTTATGTTACAATAATTAACTAGGTAGGTAGGTACCATAATATTTTGAAGAACGCAGAATGCTTCCAATTGTATATTTTAATGCCAGATACAGCAGTAGGTACATATTTTTGCGGTGGTTTAGCGGAGATATTTTATCGTAATCTTACGTAAGTCCATCTTATGTATCCATGAGAAATATTGCAAGCGAAAAAGGTACGAGGCATTTTATCAGTTACCTACTATCTAGATTATAGACTAGGGATCAAAATTATACGTATTTTGTAAACAGCACGACTAATAACTGTTTTTAAAGTTCGCAAATGTTTTACAGAATCTACAAAACGAACAAGAGTCTCAACCAAACGTTTGTTGCAATGCATGCAAAATTAGAATGACATTTGAAAGTGACAGCTGAGGCAGCCATTTTTAATGGCGCGTGACGTCAGATCGCTTACGTCACAAACAGTGTTATAAGCTATTCGATGGAAAATCGGTTAAATAGCTTATAAAGCATTTGGGAATCTCATACATACGGCCCTTAGTACGTAATAAATTCATTCAAGTAATTAATTCAAACAGCCCCTTTTGATTGGTATTTGCGTAAATAATCGGTACTAGATACAATATTGATTTGGCGAAAACGTATAGACAATATTCATAATTGGATGTATTTATTTGACACCTGTAACTTCTGTTTCAAATTCGCAACTAAGGTTGCCACTCGTTATTTTGTTAAGACTTGTTTATATAGACTTAGTGCTAATCACTAGTACTTATTACTCGCACTAAAACCGCCGGGATTATAAGGAGTAGCGTAGTGCGAGTAGTTGATGAAAGTTAAGTTATAACAGCACAATATATGAAACTCAATACAATCTGTCTTAAGGCTATACCTCAGCTGAGGCATGGTCTAAAAAGATCGTGACTAGGCGATGCGTGGATTGTGCAAATGACGCGAGCCGAACGAAATATAATTTGTCATAAAAATCCAACATGCGTCCATTTAATGTTATGTTTATTGTTATATTTCTAATAATGATAGTATATTCATTGACATGTTTTCTTTTTCAAGTACATGCGGAACGTTTTTTAGTCATCTTTACACGATTTAAGAATATATTCCTCCGACGCCATCACAACACAAATTAACGTGCTCACAAGTCGACTATCGCTCTCCGAATGGCAACACGGCCGAAATTACGTCCCACATAGTGTTGAAAATTACTTGCCGTTTCACTTATGCACGCTCTTAACAATATTGCGAAAACCGAAATAACGAAAAATATGTACAATACCAATTGTGCCAAAAGAGATTTATCTCTGATGGGCTACGGACACCGAGGACATCGTGTATGGACAGTAGTTTTGAATACTTGGGGCAGAAAATCATGGGAGACGGCATTTCGCGAAAAGTGGGAATGGCTGGACCAATATTTAGTTAGTTAGGAATCTCTGGGGCATATGGTTGTAGTTAGTTAAGCCAAAATGGCGCCTGTTCAACGCTTGCATTCCGATGGATCTTACTCACAGAAATTGTATGCGGACTTCTAAAACAGGGACTTGAGGCGGATATTGGGTGTGTGGTAGGTATAACTGTCAGAAACAAGAAGATATTAAAGACGACCGTGTAGCTCATAGTGAAATGTGAATAGTCTAAATCTGATAAAATTTATTTTCAAGTCAAGCGGATTCCAACATCTTGGTGGCAAAATATCATTCAAAGTGTTTATACGGTACGTCATAGGTGAGGTACTGTTGACGCAAGAAGACGGGCGATTGACAGAGATACCCGTGTCCATATTGTGATCCACCTAAAAAGCGGCGAGATGGCCGAGCGGTAACGTGTCGGCCAATAAAGTCGAATATTGAGTCTGGTAAACAGACATGTTGTTTTTTTCGAAATGTGTTTCATCCAGAGTAAGGAATCCAATCCCGAGCCAAAATTCTGATCCCGGGATTTCGGGATTACAATTTGACAATCCCGAGATTGGAATTTTTTTCCATTGTTTATATAAAATTTTTATATTTACAAATAACATTGATAAAATCGATCAAAAATAAATCTAGTATAATTCATTATATTTAAGACATTTATTGTTAATATTGTATACGTTCAATCTTGGAAATACACAAGTTTAATTGAGTAAATAATATTGTAATATAAATAATAATGTGAATTTAATATGAGATTGCCGTTTCTGATAGTAAAGACATAATGAATGGATTCGCGAGATTTAAAATAATAAAGCAAATAATCATGGCGTACTTATGGCCTTTCCGCTTCATAAATCTAATTAGTCAGCCAAATATGAAATTGCCGTAAAACGTATGATATCATGGTGGAATTACTTTGTTAAAAGTGCGAAGCATTGTTTTTTTCCAATCTTTCTCATTTTTAATAATTTATGTGAAAAAATAAAATGAATCGGCTACCTACACATGGGTATAAAACTTAATTCAAACTCAGTTTACTTCTAATGTAGTTATTTTTTATTAAAAGTATTTTTTTTGTTATATTTTCGATTTTATTTTATTTTCCATACAAATTGATAAAAAAAATCAATCCCGAAATCCCGGGATTATGTTTATCAATCCCGGGATTCATAGGTATCGAAAATAGCTCGGGATCCCGGGATTGGAATCCCTAATCCAGAGTATAGACCTAATAGATTGAGCAAACGGCTAGCTTCCATTTCTCGTAAATCTAATATTTGTTGAAACAAGCCCGACTCTGTCGAGACCCATATCCTCCGCTCAGGATCAAACATGGTATTTTTTTTTAACTTTCAAAGTGGACATTACGACAAGTAGTTAAATCTAGAGGTATTTTAATAAAATTAAATATTTAACGAATATTTTTATACAGCTGTAGTGTAGCGTACTGAAAATCATTGAGCTTCTCCTGATCGCATTTGAGAAGCTCACCTTAGAGCGGTGGATGGGGGAGCTTTTATGTCAATAAAATTACCGTTCGACGGTAACCTGCTATTACATTTGAAAAATTGTTCAATTTACCGTCGATGGAAGCTCTCCTGCTTGGTATTTGTTATTGTCAATCGGGTTTTAACGTTTCGCATAAAATTTTATACCCCATACAGACTACGTAGGAAGAGAAATGTTTTAGTGTCATTTTTGATTTGATATGATACAGAAATAGGTGCGCAGGTACGGAAAGATTTTGCGCACGTTTTGTTTGAGGACTCCATCGAAGCCTTTATTGATAGCCATAAAAATTTACTGACCCAATGGGCAATACAGTCAGAATATTGGTTCTTGGACTATGGAGACAATTAAGAAAATATTAAAGCGAACTAAAACTAACAAATAACGGATATAAAAATTGAATAGAAATAATTACAAGATAAAATTAACTTTTTATATACCTACAACGTTTTTAAATTTTCTGTTGAATCATATAAACTTGACTTGACTAGCGATCAAAAAAAATTGTACTCGATAGAAATAATACTGAAATGTCATTTTGACATTCATATTGATTTCCATAGTAACGCACGTATATATTAATAATTTAGATGCTAGGACCCCAGACCCCTAGCAACCAATAATAGAGGATTGGATTACGGATTTCTTCCGAAATAACTTTTCATGCAAAACAGAATTAACTGAAAATGAATTCAATTCTACTTAAAGATGGCTAAAAGTATTAAAAAAATGCATTGGGATCGTGTTCTGAAATATTCTAAAAGTTTCAAATGTCTAGCTAGTCGGGAGGTCACCGGACAAATAAGAATACGACCTAATAAAAACGTTGTAAAATACTAAACGCGGAGCTAGTAGAACATCTGCATTCGTTAAGTTTGACGAAGATAAAATTTGTTGTTGAGTTATACGATTGAATCAATAATATAAGTAGGTACCTATAGTCAAATATGTTATTGACTAAAATAATTTATAGAAAATTATGCATAGGTATGGGTCGGGCAAACTGATACATATTTTTATTAATTTATTATTTTGACTTACGTAGTATTTAATTCTTTTGAATATATCCAACTGACGTACCCACATTGACCTAGTTGGTAGAGCGGCCGTCCGTGTATAAATACCAAGCCACTGGTTGCAGATTAAAATTTCTCCATAAAAAGAAACCAGCATTTATAATTTAACCAAGGTAATTATATTACTAATATTACGTATCTGACGGCAGGTGTTATTTTTAACAACAACTTTATTCATGACAACTTGCTACTAAATTTCTTTTATTCAACGAATAATTAACAAGATTTGAGAATGAAACATTCTTCATATTGAACATAAGTAATTTAAAAATACTTCTATAAAAAAATCTTTGAAAAAATACGATTCCCACCGGGACCTGAAGCCATGTTTACTAGCTTCGCGCCAATGTGCTTTGCGAGTTAGGCCACGGACGTCCTATCTAATTACGATGAAATTACCTAATAGTTTTTACATATTTAAATGCTAATCAAATGGCGTAATTTTGGCCTTTGTGTTTTAAATCCATGCATGAATTATGTAAGTGCTCTAAATACTAACCGACGTTCACTTCAAATTGTAGTTATGACGAACTTGCACTTATTCTTTTTATGCAAGGAATAATTCCCAAGATTTGAGAATGACTCATTCTTTATAAATATATAAATAAATAAAACGGCTGACGCGGCCCGATGTTCAATTACAATATGATTATTATTGAAGTTATACCTACTTCTTTAGGCGCGCTTGGAAAATCAGATCAGAATGTATTTTTGGCGTGTGACATGTAACACATAATTTATTTTTTCACACAAAAATAAACGCACTCACTTGGATTCGAACCACCGATTGTTCGGTTATCAGCCGAACGCACTACCATTACGCCACAGTATGATACTCACCGATAAACTATTATACGTCATTGTGGCAGTTGTTACTTTAAAAATAAAATCAACGATAAATACTCGTATTTATATAATTTAGTAATATAAGTTAAAGTGTATAGAAATAAACCACGGCGTTCCAATAAGCGGTCCTTTTTCTTGAGTGTGTAATTTAACAAGATAATTAAGAGCTAGTCGAAGAATCTAAGTTATCACAAGTTTTGTTTTTGTTTTGTTACGCCAAATAAGGATAACTTCTAACGCGCGTACATAAAGTACACACACCGATTTTTTTTATTTCTTCAATACTAATATACTTTTACACGATTTAAAAATGTTAGATAATAAGTGTATTACTGAGGTAGATATATTAACGAAATCTTTTCTATATAATAATGATAACTAAAAAAGACATATAGGATAAACATTTTTAAAATATAAAAGAAAGAATTGGCCGGTTAAAATAGCGAGAAGAATCTATAGAATAAGAGATAACATTATAATATTATTTACCGAAGGAAATCATTTTCTGGGGAAACTAATTTCACGGCTGTTGTGAAAATAAATGGGCGAGTATCAATGTGGTATATTTGTTTGATACATATTCAACAAACAAGAATCTGCTATAACATATCTAGCAGGCGAATAATAATAAAATAAATATGGGCAGGCTGTGTTATTGATTTTGGCCGTTAACGGCTTGGCATACAGCCTTCGACGATAAGCTATTTTATTACATAATACCCGAGCGAATACACATAAAGTAAATTCGACTAACAGGCCCGCCAACACATTATTCGCATAATGCACGTATTTTCATTCGACAGCCTTATAAGGAAAATTGAATAAAGAACACAAGCAGATCGCAGTGGGATTACAAACATTTCGCTATAGGCTTCTAGCAGCATATTTTATTATCCTAGCGCGAATAGAACTAACTTATTTGTTCCAAACTGCATATATAATTCCATATATTGTCCCATCCTTATTAGATTCAAAGATAGTAAAAAATATGTGTGTATTAAAGAAATTAACATATCAGTCGACCATAACGACAATACTGCTCCGACAGAAGTAGTGTTATGTGTCGTACTAGACAAATGCATCGACCCGATGTGTAGTACGACAATGACGTTCATCTTGAACCGAGTCGTATTATTCAAACAAGCTGTGTCTCGTTATCGCCAAATTCGAAAGACTAGCTTTAAACCTCAATAGATTTTTAATATTATTAATACTATCTGGTTGGGCCAATATTCACATTCATCCTTTCTTTCCACCAACCTCAAATCCCCAATTATTGTCACAAGACCACCAGTCACGGATCATGATTGACTGTGATAAAAAGTTAAGTTTAGTTACTCCAAGACAGCCGAGCGCGTAGGCTTGCTAAAGCTCTCGCGCTCTATCTGATACGACACAAACGAGGACGCGTTAACTATAACGTGATTCATACACAATGCATCTGATTAACGTTCGTTGCACTAAATCGGTACGTTACGGTATGAGTTAACGTCGCGGCTAGATAATCCATCCTGAACTTATCATTTTCATTCATCAACCTCATATATCATCCATCAAAAGTTTACCGTCTAGCGGGGCGCCAGCCCTCACAACATATAGATCAGTGTCTGGTATCCTGTGTAAACCCCCCTCCCCTAGATCCGTAATCCACCATCAGCATCTTCAAATTACAGTCCACTACAAAAGCGCCACCACTATCGACCAAAGGTACTTGATGGAATTTGAATTTAAATTCTAATGGATCCATTAGACATCACAATAAATTTGTTTTATAATAATACTAATGTGGCAGCAGATATTTGTACAAAAATACAAACCAAGATGCCTCCCTGGTGGGTTACCTTTTTTGGAATATAATTTTATTAAAATATTTTCGTTAGAATATACATTTAAACCCCAGTTTAATTCGTATAATATGTAGATAGACTACAGAGTGTAGGGTATTAAGAAAATATTGTGTGTGATACAATATAATATGTAGAACAACATGAAAGTGGGCAAAAGGGGAAGATACCTATACCTAGTTGATTATTTCGATGCGCTGATTAGAAAAGTTTTGTCGGCGCGAGCAGAAGTCGATTAATGATGCTCGCTATAGAATTGGACACATGGAGCACTCAAAAAAGATTGCTATCGCAAAGCTTTTAAAGGTATTGTTCCGTTATGTATTAAAAAATAAAAGCAACAAACACTGCCGCCGGGCTGCGAGCAATCGATAAAAATAAATTCAATTAAGTCGCTGAACAGTCACCTCACCTGTACCTATGTTACTATATTGATTCAACAAATTTAAATTACATTTTGTATTCAACATCGCGTATCAGATATTCGTTTATTTTTACATGTGTTTCATACGCGTCGATAGTAAAATACGTACTAAAAAAAAGTACATTTTTGATTCTGAGGCAGTGGAATAATCCATAGGAAAAATCAATTGATGAAGATAATATGAAAAAAAAACACTCGATTCGATTTAAAAATATATATTATATATGTACATAAAGCAACGCTTCGTATTTCTTGGACAGAGCACAGGACAAGCCAGTAAATCATCCAGAGACTATAAACGGCTCTCGACAATGTGTCTGAGACGATTATGATTTTTTTGGATATAGGTATTGTTCGGCGCACATCGGATAACTTGGAGAGACTGGTGATGTTGGTAACCTCTAGGGAAGGCAAATCAAGGAAGAGCGTCAAGTGAAGGAGCATACTGAGCCGTCACTCTGCCGTGAGAGAAGTATATGACAGAGAGGGGTAGAGAGTCATGGTTTATCAGAATATGACAGAATTTCAAGCCATGAGAGTATATTGCAACATTATAAGTTTAGTTGACATGTAAAAATATGAATTGAAGTAGGATTATTGAAATACACATATTATCATGAATTACCGCAAAGTAAAGTATTAATCTTCTGAAAAAATATAAAAAAAACGCGTTATAAAGTTATGTATAAGAATATAGTACAAGGAAGTACACCTGGTGAACTAAGCAGACCCAATATTAATATATATATTTAAATAATGCCCATCTAAACTTTCATTTACTCAGTGGAATATATCAATAACCGAAGTAATTTCATTGAATTAGGAAGTAATAATGATAATTATTCTTTTCTTATCGTGGCATCCCCTAACAAAGGTCGGTCAAGTATGTCGTATAACATGATCTTAAAAAAATTCAGGCTAATGCTACGTCCGTCCGGAGGAAAGATCAAATCGCATTTATTACAATTTAATAAGGGATACTAAAAAATAAACACGAAATAAATTAACTTTTTTTAAAAATGTATTGATTTGTAATTAATTATTAATTCGAAGAAAATTACTTTGAACCAAGTTTCAACGTAGAACAGGTTTTATGTCATTTCAACAATAGGAAAGATAATTCGTAAAAAATAGTATCCAACTGTTACTAACTGTCATAATATGAATACCGAAAACTTAAAAGGCTGTAAGTGCCAGAAATTATCATAACGGTTTTATTTAGGAAATTGATAGCATGTACCAAGGCCAATGTCCTACAGAAGGGTTCAAGTACCACTGATGCACGGAAATAATTCTTAAAAAATCCAGAAGATGGCGTTGGTTGTATGAATTGAATGTTTAAGTGTGTTTTAAATTCCCATCTACCTTCTTTTTTTGAAAATGGCCCTTACGCCCTTATAAGTTTCCGGTATTCATATATAAAATAAATAGATCAATCAATTAGGTACGCTCATCTATTAGCGTCGATGCGTAAATATATTATTCAACAGTTAATACACTCATCTATAATGTAGATGCATTATCGTTGTTCGATGGACTGCAATTATGGAATTATACTCCCATCAAATTTATAATTCCGTTTTTACAAGGATATTAAAAAAAACATTGTCATTTCTACTGCCGTTCTTTTATAAAGACTGATTTCATAAGAGATAAAAGAATCATTGATCAACTAATGAAACGTTCAAACGAATTAACACATTTCCACTATGCCTTACTATATTTTAGATACACAAAATAGGTAGATACAGTGCATTATTTATTATATAATAAGACGTATGATTAATGAAGCCAATATATCGACAAACCTTGCAAAACATATCCGTGTTAAAAATAACTGCGAATTTATATTTTGCTATCATTAATAATTGTGAATGTCAAGAAGAAAATCTTCAATAATGTTAATAAATCCATATATATATAAATATATATATATATATATAGATGCAGTCTTATATTTCAATTATTTCGCATATTTAAGTCAAATCCCACAGAAATTTTTTAAATTTTGATTTGAAGAGTACTCGCACTGATAAATATTATTGATTGATATTTACTGTTACGAGGGTGGGTTAATAATTCCTTAGAAAAAAGCATTAAAACAGTTTTTATTTTTGTATTTTTTTTTTATTTCTCAACATAATCTCCTTGGAGCTCAATACACTTGGTTAGACGTTTCTCAATATTTTTTAAACCGTCAGAAAAATAAGTTTTCGGAAGGTCCTCAAAATAAGCATTTGTCCGATCGATGACTTCTTCATTTGAAAAAAAACGTTGTCCACTTAGCCATTTTTTTAAGTTTGGGAAAAGGAAAAAGTCACTGGGGGCTAAATCTGGCGAATACGGTGGGTGGTCGACCAATTCGAACTTCAATTCTTCAATTTTAGCCATTGATCGTAAACATGTGTGAACACGGGCATTGTCCTGATGAAAGAGGATTTTTTTCCTGTTTAAATGAGGCTGTTTTTCTTCAATTTTGTTTTTTAGCTGGTCCAATAAAGATGCATAATAATCCCCTGTTATTTTTTTTCCTTTTTCCAAATAGTCAACGAAAATAATTTCACGTGCATCCCAAAATACAGTAGCCATAACCTTACCAGCTGATTTTACGGTTTTCCCCTTCTTTGGACATGGTTTGCCTTCGCAATCCACTGCTTTGACTGTTCTTTCGTCTCGGGAGTATAGTGGTGTATCCATGTTTCATCTACAGTCACAAAGCGACGAAAAAATTCATCCGGATTGCGTTGCATGAGCGACAACAGGCTTTAGAGGCCACCACCCTATTGCGTTTATTGTCGACTGTGAGCAAACGCGGCACTCATCTTGCAGAAATATTTTTCATGCCCAATTTGTAATGTAAAATAGAAATGACGCTACCTTTTGAGATCCCTGTAACCTCAATTATCTCACTCAACTTTAATCTTCGGTCACTTAACACCATATCGTGGATTTTATTAATCATTTCTGGTGTAGTCACCTCTACAGGACGTCCTGAGCGTGGTTCATCCTTTGTTGATGTACGACCACGTTTAAATTCATTTAACCAGTTATAAATAGTTGCAAGTGAAGGAGCAGATATGCCGTGAACTAAATCCAACTCATTTTTTATTTCCTTTGCTGTTAACCCTTTTATATTAAAATGTTTAATAACAGCTCTAAACTCAATTTTCTCCATTTTCCATTTTTTCATTTTCCACAAGCAATTTTTTTTTTTAAATGTACGAGAAACGCACAACAACCCGACCAATCTGATTGAAACTTCGCAGCATACTGAATCGGTAGTGCCGCTGCATGAAAACAAACCGCTTACAGTACTAGTCGCGCCACCTGTCGGCTTTTCTAAGGACTTATTGACCCACCCTCGTACCATACATAATCATGGGTTTGGGTCGAAATCCCGACGGTGAAATCCCGAATGGCCGAAATCCCGAAGGCCGAAATCCCGAAAAATAAAAAAATACAAACAGTAATAATTGCGCAATCTTATCACTTATCTCGAATTGCGCAAATTTTACAAGATAGACAAAAACTATTTTTTTGTGGAAAAATGGGTTTTGTCTCTATTGCGCTATTTTTTACAAGAGAGACAAAACCCATTTATCCACAAAAAAATAGTTTTTGTCTATCTTGTAAAATTTGCGCAATTCAAGAGAAGTGTTAAGATTGCGCAATTATTACTGTTTTTTCTTTTTCGGGATTTCGGCCTTCGGGATTTCGTCCGGCACCCCATAATCATGCACGTGAGGCGAAGGAAGAAGGACACAAGGTGGAAACCCAAAAATCTACTACGATATCATTTACAACTCCAACACATTGAGAAGAAATCATGATTCCTAGAACATTGTCAAAAATTTACAAACATCCAGCAGTTGACAGGTTACGGTGTTTAGAAACATAATATGTACTAGTATAGTAGACTACGGAACATTTAAACTTTTATTTCAAAACGTTGTGCATAATACATTGCCTCAAACTACTATAGAATGCGAGAAAACCCACTCTACAAAGCTTCGTATGAAATCCGTAAAATAAATCGAAGTTTTGCACACCATTAGCAATGCTAGAAAACTTGTGTGAATGTGTGTGAAATGTGTGAATGTAATTCTAATTATACACACACACACATACGTAACAAACATCTCCGTGTGTTAATTAGCATTGTGAGGGTTTTTTAATTGACAAGAAAAATAAAAGCATTGTATAACGGCATTGATAATTTTAAAATATTCGTATGGTAATGACTGTAATTAAATAGTGTTACGACCAACGGAAAAATAATTAAAACACCGACCGTTGGCGCACTTCCTCCCATATGATATACTGCTCGTAATTTAAGTAGACGATTCATTGATAATATAATAATTAATAATATACCTAGATCATGGTTTCCCAAATTGGTACCCGAAAAAAATTCAAATCATTAAAAGTGAAAATATACATATTAAAGTAATCTAGCTAGCAAGATAATAAATATATGGGTCAAGTCGCTTTTATGCTCGTGTAGGTACTAAACAGCATTTATAATCGTAATGCAAATTTTGCACACTTAACTAAATTCTAGGATATTAATACTACTTGATGGAATTAAGTTTCGTACTATGTAGTTTTTCGCGACCCGGGTGTCGCCTTTCGGCATCTTCAGGCGCTACGTATACTCACCAAATGCAAGCACACACTGACCACGAGCACTCTTAACTCTAACTTATATAAGTACTAAATCAATAAAATAAAGTGGGTAAAAACTCCATTACCTACCTATCAAGTCAAGGGTCACAATAAAAAATATAGCAAACAAATTATAAATAGTTGAAGTGTTAGTAAAAAACCCCTATCTTATTAATATGAATACACTCGATAAGCATATTATAAAAAATCTTCAAACCTAATAATAGATCATTAGTAGGTACTTATATAAACAATAAAAAAACTATACTCAAGAGGTGTAAAATCGTCCATTCTAGGAACAATGGTACGTATTGGACAGATGCCGAAAGGCGAAACCCGGGTGGCGAAAAACGACTCAAATGGAATAGTACAAAACTTAAATCCATTAGAATTTAGATACTAGGAAATGACGTACTGGTTGTGTCCCGTATGCAACTTCGTTTATTTCCATAGGGGTAAAACCTTCCACAGTCCTCAGTGACTGTAGGAATCGCAACGAGGTGACACGTGCTGTATACACTTGTATAACAAACTAAGTTATTTTTATCAACCTGTGTACCTATGTCAATAATCAGCTAAATATGTATGTACCATAATTATTAATACACAAATACGCCAATAGTAATCATTGAACAACAAAGAATCAGATAGATAGGTACCATAATTATCATTTAATTAAGATTAATAACTTGTAAATTTAGGGCGACTGGATTTATTTAATTAGCACAGAAGTGTAGATAAAAATGTAACATCCAATTTAACACTAGATTGTTTACACATTATTACTGCTAAGCTAAAATATTAATACGATTCTGTTATGTTATACGGGATATAAAGGGTTCCGTGACTAAAATATAATTGGGAAACGCTGATATAGAGAGATTAGATGTTTTGGAAAAAAAAACCTAAACGTTATTCGTGTCTTTGACAGAATGATGGAAAGCTACTTACGTTGATTACTTCCGCACATATTGTCACATTAAATTTATATTAGTATATTATTTGACCTGGAACTTTTTGCTATGGGTACCTATCGTACTTCATTATAGTACCTATAAGCAGTTACTTATATTTAGTATTTGTTTTCTTATCAATACGTATATAATAATATATTATATATTATGAATATGTATAGTGAACAATTAATTCAAATATACAATAAATCTTTTTTGGGATATTTACGGCCCGGGTTAATAAATATATTATTTCAGTTTTCATTTGAGAAAATTAATAATTTCGCCTTTTGGAAGTCACATAGAGACGACTGGCAGAGAGCAAAATCATTCAAGTGTGACTAGAGTTGGGTTTCGGGAATTCCCGAGAAATTTTCGAGATTTTCCATCCCGAATCTCGAGAATTGAAATTTTTAACATTTCGGAAAATCCCGGATCTCGAGAATCTTATCTCGGGATTCGGGATTTCTTAATTATCAAATATTTTTTGAAAAAAAACGATTTTCTATACGAAAAAAGTGGACAGAAAATACAAACGTTCAAAGACTGATCGGGGCATTTAACACAATTAAGCCAACGTCCACTCAAAATGAGCGCAATTTTTGCAAACGCAGCGATTGACAGTCTGTGTTTTTTGAAATTCCATTTTAATAAGTAATGTTTTTAAATATTTTTGTTTTCCTACTTCTATTTTGTTTGTCTTCTAACATAAATAAAAAATAATTTCATATTTTTTGGAATTTGTCTGTTTTTACACTGATTTTAGGATTTTTAGAGGTTTTTTTTAAAATTTCCCGATATCTCGAGAATTCAAAATTTCATCATTTCGGAAAATCCCGAATCTCGAGATTGAGATTTTCTCGGGAAATACCCAACTCTAAGTGTGACCCTTAATCATAAGGTTCCAAAGAAGAAGAATAAGGTATGAAATTATTTAACACCAATGACATACAATGACGTATCGCAATTGCGTGATTGATTTTGGATATTTATGTTGGCTATCGTCAGCAAGTAAGAGCATTATCAAATCGTCTTTCTCTGCCCCACACGTAATTATGAAAACTTTCATCTGAACGTATCGGAACACTTACCTGGCATATTTCCTTCAAGAAGTGTATATCTCGGGTTCGATCGCACGTCCAGCGGCATATTGTCACGCATCCAGCGAACTCTTGGGGCAGGGTTTCCAGAGGCGGCGCACAGCAGCACGGCCGCATGGCCAATTTCCACCACCTGCGAGCTTGGCGGAGCCGCCACTGACGGGAAACCGCTTGGTACTTTGTCGGCTATAAAAAAGAAAAGAAAAAATATTATAGATACCAGTGATGGATTGAATCACATACCGAAAAATGTACACAAGATGATAGCATATCTTGACTATTATACTTTACGTAATGTTATGTTCCTATGTAAAAATCATAAGAATTCTATATTATTACATATTATTCAGCTACAATTTTAAATTTTCACGTTTTGTAGAAAAAACAAAATAAGTATTTTTTAATGGGTTACCTAATCAAAAATTCAAAAATCTATGATGTTCGCCGTGGGCCAGACATGAAGGTGCTCGTGTTTTTTTAATCGTATTCAGGGAAGGAAGAACACTGGTGCGCTGTACAACTAAGTATCGGAGCTTACAAGCACAATCCTCACTATGCCAAAAGAGAAAAGAGAAAACCATATTCAACCAATCAACAATCCCTACATCCATCCAGCTGACCTCAGTTTTAGACATCTGCTCCTGAGATATTCCTAATCGTAAAAACCTGGTGATGAGCAAGAGCCTTGTGATACGCTTGATAAAAATCGATTATGGTGCGGAGCGGTTTTGGGCGAGTTTGAAAAAAACTATTAGGCAATCCCTCCAATATATAAATAACCGGAAGTTCCTGGAGTCGCATATTGAAGACTTCTCAGTGTATTGCCATGGCAACAACGCGTGTTTAAATAATGTATAGGCTCTCTTTTGAGATGTGACTCCTTTTCTTCTTCCAAATAAACCAAAAGTTTACTAATAATAATTTTAATATCACTCCTGATCGATGTATAT
The DNA here is from genome assembly GCF_057557595.1 of Rhyacophila brunnea. NCBI lineage: Eukaryota > Metazoa > Arthropoda > Insecta > Trichoptera > Rhyacophilidae > Rhyacophila > Rhyacophila brunnea. Next base: position 3,863,855 of record NW_028233361.1, read on the forward strand.
ATATATTTATTATAAAAAGTATCAACTTACGTAAAATGATAGATACTTACACCACGGAAGCGTAAAATGTAATGATAAATTTAAGGGCGATCCTCAATTGAAACGGAAGTGCAATTAACTGCAAAGGAGGGGCTTGTTAGTTCACCGTTGCAGTAAGTAATTATTGCTCGGATTAAATATTTATATGGCATTAAATATCAACAAAATACAATCGTATTGCAAAAACAATCACGGACTCTACAAGTCCGTCGCGAAAGCTACAATGAGTTTACTATCAAATATAGAACAAAGGAATAAGTACAAATACCACTGAATTACATTTTAGGTGGAAAAAAATGTATTGTGGAAGCCTTATTATGGGCACACGCAAGCATAGCATACAAAACGTATAAATTGAGAAACTCTCACTCTTTTTTGCATAATTCAACAGTTTCAGCCGGAGCGAGAAGGCTGGAATTCGAAACAGTTATCCATAATATAGCCGGGCTAAGGGTAAAACTTGAAACGTAACTCACTTCTATTTAATTTCATAACTTCGCCCCTATTCAATAATATCAGAACTATACGATCACTTAAACAATGAAATTATTTATTCGATTACCTACTAACGATATTGGGCTCTTGAAATTATCACAAACTACCTACCGGGAATTCCGCATACTCATTTAACAAACTGCATTGAAACAAGTTCAAATTAGTTACTAGACTTATATTAATTTCTATCGGTTGCCCTTGGTCAGCGATGGCGAACTGTGACCCACATAACCACTTGTAAGAATATTGTACTTCCTTTTCGTTAGAACCTCATTATCGTGATTATCTGTCTGTTTTGTTTGTCCGTATTGTTTTAGCTTTGTTTTTTGTATATAATACATCATTAAATTTGTTTATTTCTGTTAAGTCTCCGTGACTTGATGGCACTTTTTATTAAATTACATCTTTCAGTAAACTCAGTCAAAGCTCACTTGAGATCATGGCGATCTCAGTCTTGGGCATCTGCTCCTGAGACATTTCCAGGCGTAAAAAACTGCTGATGCTTCACAACAAACGTAGAATCTCGTGATACACTCGATTAAGACCGAGTGTGGTGCGTGGCGGGTTGGTTTGGAGGGGTCTATGTTTGTGTTGTCGAATAATTGCTTTTTTATTTTTTTTTCTTCTTTCTTAACTTCCTACTTTGAGAACTACGGTGCATGGTTCCAGCATCAGTATCGTGCGGCTCCGTCTCGGGACGGAGTGATCATTTAAAATCATTTCTTTCAGACACGTTTATAGCGTCATTGAAAGCGGTCGTGCATATCCACGGCTGTACATAGATGACGGGTGGCGTTGGGAACCTAGCTTACAAGTATGGCTCCACTCTTTTCGACAGTGTACGTCAAGCAAGGCCTGTATCAGAGAAAGATCCGTGGCACTCGTAAATTGGTGCAATAATCAGGGGTATCCACTTTTTGCTTTTAGGCATGACAAATTCAGCAAAAATATGGATCCAATAGTTTGAGAAAGTGGCTTACAACCAATTTCCGTAAAAACAAAAATCTGTTAATACAACTCCACTCTGTGGATGCCGATATGATCTTAGAATCGAACATGGATTAAAAAGGTGTATGATTAATTTTTCCATTTTCAAAATTATACCGTTAATTTAGAGTTCAGATAATTTGATTTATTGTTTACGAGGTAAAGGTTAGCTAATGCTGTCATGCAGTGATTTCGAATCATGTCCCGTTAGTTATGTCACACGAGCAACTAACTAAAAGAATACCTAAGCCTAAATCCACAATCAAAGATGTCGAAGAAAACCTTCTTATATCAGCGCCATTATTCCATTGCACTCACAGCAAATGGAAAGTATCGCGACGGGATTATTCAGTTGTTATTATCTTGTATGCAATTTTATAGAATAACAACTAAATCAACCCGTCGCGATACATTTCACTCGCGGTCAGTGCAATGGAATATGTATGACCAACAAGTATATTGTGAAGCAATTTTTTAACGAATTAATATTTTTAAAACTCTTGAAATTCAAATAATCAATTCGAAAAGATACAAGATTTAGGTAGGTACCTACGTGTTTCACAAATAATGTTTAATTGTTTACAAATGGTAAATTAATAATTATATTTAGCTCACGTTTTAGAATATCTTACTTTTATCATTAACTTCTATCATAGACCTTTTACATTTGTCAGTTACAAATGTCGTTTGTTTAACGCGTGCCTGCTACATGTGCTCCTGTATGGCTGTGAGACATAGCATCTTACTAGGCTTCAAGAGTCTCGGCTTTTGAGCTTTGAGAATCGATGTCTCCGCCGAATCTTAGGGGTACATTGGTACGACCGCGTTACAAACACCCGAGTTCGTGAGCAGACACAACAGCCTTCGGTGATTGAAGTTATCACGAAGAGACGATTTACGTGGCCGGGACACGTATTCCGGATGCCGCCAAAGAGTGCGGCGCTTCGTACCCTTGTGGCACAGCCTCAGCCGTGGCCGGACCTCCCTCACCCTGCAGCGGTGCTACAAAAGCGACCTACGTGCTGCAGGTCTGACATGGCGGGAGGCGCACGAGTTGGCGATGGACCGAGGGAAGTGGCGCCAACTTCTGCTTGCTCTATGCCCCGATGTTGGGACGTGACAGGGTGGAAGAAGAAAGAAGAAGAGGTATATACCTCAGAGATTTTTTATTAGTGGTAGATCACGACAAATTTCTTACCTACTTACTGAAAAAGTCGTCCGCATTTCCAAACAAGTTTACTACCCCTGCTATATAGCATCTAATGAAATATATTTGGGCGCAATAATATCTACTTATTTAACGTAATATCAAGTATGTTCCGTAAATAAATGCTAACAAAATACGATGTATAGGTTACATAAGGATTTACTTAAAAAATAACCACGTATTTTTATCCAGTTCGTAGGCCTTCTGAGTTTATGGCCTAACAGCTAAAACACCGTATTAAATACAATATATTTGCAATAAAAACACAGACAGCTATATCAGGAACGCGCTCAACATGTAATATTAAAGAATTGGCCCATTCGCGAAGAAATATATTCACTCTCATGTGTCATAAATATTAAGTAACAGTATTATTTTTCCAACGGAACTCTCCCTACCGCCCTCTTTGCCGGGGAACATTTGAAAGTTTCACGGTCACGCGTATTTCTTGAAATTATTAACGTCCGGGGATAGGATAAACGCCTTTTTTCGTATGCGAGCGCCTCCGTAAAGACTGTTTTTAAGAAAGAATATTTGAAATTGATGTGGATACTTTTGTTAAATTACATATGAATAGGGCCTGGGGATTTAATTCGAAACCTAACTCGACAAACTTATCACTGTGGTGTTCTTGTGCAAAGTAATGTTTTTATTTTACTGAAACGACAGTCTCAAGAATTAAAATATTTTGGTAGGTACTCAAAAATATCCATATTCACAAGATTTAAGAATGTAACATTCTTTTTTTTAGAATTATTAATAATCATGTCCTTGCTTTTTCGTACAAGGTGATTGTTAGTAATTTTGAACGAACACAAACACACAGGCTTTGAAAACAACACTAAACATAAATATTGTGTCCTCATCGGGAATTGAACCCAGAACTCTCGGGTGGAAGGCCAGTGCCTTACGCACTGCACCACGGAAGCCGCCGAAATTCTTTTTATTGAACATACATAATTTTGAAAACAAATTAGAAAGCGCTTCAGAGTAGGTATTTATTGTAAGGACCATTATTTAAAATTTGTCGCAATTAGATAGGATACATATAGTATTGTGGACTGTGGTCAACGTGCGTGGGCGCGAAACCCGAGAGATGCAGGTTCAACTCTTGCTGGGTGTCGTCTTTTTTCATTTTTTCTATTGGTTAAATATTTTCTTAAAAGTGTTTTCAAAATTATGTGTTATAAAATACCTTTTAGTTTAAAGTGTGAAAGTAACAGTAGACTAATTAAATTTAATATATTTTTGAATACCTATAAGTACTTAATTGTTGTAAACATACTATCATGCTTCGGAATATGTATATTAAGCTCTTGTTAAAACAATTAAGGCCAGTCGAAGGCGTCAAAAAATCGCACAAATTGTCATTAGATATAATGTTATCGAACAAAATACTGTTGGTAAAGTGTTGGCGAACAAATCACCGGACGTGGGAACATAATAATGGATGACACCTTCATCTTTATTCTCTCGGATATATCCCAACTCTTGCACGGGGGTATTCATTCGCAAGTTTTCGATCACGTCGCGAACACGAAAAGGTAAACACAGGTAAGATGCCAGGTAAGTAAACGAAAGATCACGGTTTCCGCTATGACAAAAATGAGGGTGGGGCGCTTCCATATCTCCGAAAATGCGCTCGATGCCGTTTTACGACACACGGGGTCGATCAGTTTCGCCTGAATTATTTTCAGGGCCGTATATTTGTATTAGTCGGGTGGACCGGGGCAGCGCGTGGAACGGGGCAAGAGTGGTTTTCGCCGAAGATTTCGAACCACAAATTTCGTTAGTGTAACGAAAAATTGCGGTACGTCTCGCATCCCTGACGTCTCAGTTTTACCCGTTAACGTAGTATATTGGTTTCAAATATTTATAAAAAAAGTATATTATCGAAGATGCTCCTCGAACATTTTTTGTAACATAATATAAAAATAAATAATTACAATACAAAAAGAACTTTTTATATACAACGTTTTTAAATTTTCTGTTGAATTATTATGATCAATATGCTCATACAAGTACAAGTACTTGATATGAAGTAAATAAAAAACAAGCAAACAAGCAAATATAGAATACTGAAATGTCATTTTGATTTCCATAGTAACGCACGTATATATTAATAATTTAGTTGCTAGGAACCAATAATAGTCTTTTACTTTTTACGGATTTTTCTGAAATAACTTTCCATACAAAACAGAATTAACTGAAAATGAATTCAATTCTGCTTAACGATGGCTAAAAGTATTAAAAGAATGTACCTACCTATTGGCATCGTGTTCTCATATATTCTAAATGTTTCAAATGTCTAACTAGTCGGGAAATTAGTTAAAAATCGACTGCAAGATTTGTACTGGACAAACAAGAATACGAGCTAATAAAAACGTTGTAATATTGAGTGAGGAATATATATATTATATTTTAAATGGAAAACACTGAACATACGTTTTTATAACATGTGATAAAAAATACCTATATATGCTTACAAACTAGTAGAAAAAGTTGAATAAATATACCTACAGTTAAAATCTAAACCAATCATTAAACCATTGTTATCATGTCATTATCATGGAATCATGTTGTTTATTTTCGGATTGCAGTCTATCAACGGATTTAAGCCAAAACGTTAAACACGCAATGGCGGAAATTGGTTATTTATGGAATTGCATTATTTAGTTAGACTATCTTCACGTCTCAAAGGTGTTCAAAAATAGATGTTTAGAGACGAAGTTACAAGTGTATTCTGGTGGCGAAACACCTTGGCTAAGCAATGTCGATATGTTGTGATCATAGGATTGCCACCAAGTTTTGAATTTGATATAACTATTGATGCAATCAATTATCATTAAAAAATCGTTGGTGGTTGAAATATTAAAAAAAAAAAAAATAAGTCTGGGTATAAGATTACTTACTATAAATAATATAGTATGTATATATTGATATAATAAAATACAATCACACAGTATAATATTATGTTACAAATTTAATCAAATAAAAAGTATATTACGTTAAGCGAAAACATGATAATATTATAAAACGAATATAATATTTGAAAAATAATGAAAAAAATAATTTATAATACCTAGCTACGGTATCCTATGAAAAAAGGTCAAGGAAAAGTAGGTACTTGTCTACCTATAGTACCTGATTTAGTGGCGGATTTAGGAATGTTAAAACTCATTTTTCGAATTGGCGAGTAAAATCAACAGTGAAAGAGAGAAGGCGGCTGCAGAAAAACGTGGAAGTATTTCAAGAATTTGATAAAAAATCCACGAGAGGAAAGTTTTGTTTATGAAAATTTTATATAGTCGTCTGGGAATGTTGCGTAAATAGTTAACAGAATCTCTTGAAGACGTCTTGTTTATGCTGTAATTCTAATATTTCGGTTTATATACATACCTTTTTTATAAAACAACAAATTTTAAGCGTTTTATATAATTCATTATATTTTTTGGCGTATTATCCAAATTTTGTAATTTCGCTCCAGGTAACAACTTGTACTAGATTAATTTAAATAAAAATATATGGTGAGGTATACAATAATGAGGAAATTTCCCACCTCCCCCAGGCTATCTCGCTGCCTACAACTACATAATGGAAAAATTGATAGGCCCATTAAAAAAAAAACTAATTGATACATATATAATATAATAAAACTTTTAACAGGCTATAGGACACAGCGACAGTAGTGGAGTTAGTAATAGAAGTGAAATAATCACGACAATAATCACTGGTAACTCGTTCCATTGGGTTTCTTTCTTCACAAAATTGTTTTTGCAAAACCCGATAGCATTTTTTACAGTATCTCGGAAAATATATAGGTTCAGTGTCACATTACTAGCAGACTGGCTGAAGACCTTTTCTTTTCTCTCTTTTTAACACTACAACATGCCATGTAGCTCGATGACAGTAGGGTAGTGAAAACATAGTGTGTAGTATAAGATCAACAATCACAGAAACGTCTAGGATTGAGAAAATTAAATAAGTGTATTGGCAACTCACCGGAAATAATATAAGTAACTAATTGATACAATAATCGAAGGTATAATCCACGTGTTGACAAAAGAATAATAATTTAAAAAGGTACTATAAACACGAACATCTAGTGCAGCTACCTATTCACCAATTTTCAATTTCAAACGACGATTTTTACAATAATACCTTTTTATACTATATAAACATTTTTTATATCATGAAACATTGATTTCTAAGATATATAGCACAATAACGACATATAAATCTTTCTAAGATAATTAGCTCCCAAATATACCCATTAGTCTTAATTTTGCACATGGCACGTATATTATACTTATCGATCGTTTTTTTGCTACATGGGTTTCACCATTTGACGTATTCAGGCAATTAGACATACGATATACATAAGATTGTCAGATGGGTATAGAAGTTCAGATAAGTAATTTAAAATATTTAATTAACATTTTTTTTTTTAAATAGTTTACAATAATTGATTTTCGCTGCTACAGAAGCATCCATGGCTTGAAGTAACTGGATGAATACTACATTATATATGAATATCTCAATTTGCAAGGGAAGTGAGATTAAAGTTATATTATTATGTTTATACAGACTTGAGAAAAGATTTTTTTTAACCCGGAAAGGGATTTTCAGCATCCACATTTCCTTAACTTCCGGCTTCGTTCCAGATAGCGTTCGGGAGTTTCCCTCCGAAAACCCCGGGCGGCGGGTAATTGAAAACACTAATAAGAATTCGCGCGTTCCATATTTGACTTTCCCGCGTGCGTAGGTGCGAATTTTACGCGGCAAAATAGGATTTTACTGTTATTATTATCGCTCAAAAGCGGGAAAATATAAGACAACAGAGGAGCGAAATTCAACTCGCTGAGAGTTTTATGAAGTGCATTATTTAGAATCTCGGAGGATTTATTTTTTTATTTCACAATTCGACTACGCGACTAACTCAGAAAAATGTTTAACATCATATCATAAAGCACTATAATAAGAAAATAGTTGCATGAATACTATAATCAGTCGATGTAGATACAACTTTACTGCCGTATGAATTGAACCTGCATCTCTCGGGTATCGCGCCCACGCACATATACCACTATACTAAACGAGCAATACTTAATTGCGACAAAATTTTAACTAATGGCTTTAATATGTTCAATAATTACCATTTTACATTCTTAAATCTTGTGAATTATTCGTTTAATAAAAAAAATATAAACAAGTTCAAGTAAGTTACAACAAAAAATCTTGGAGTGATCCGTGACGTCGGTTAGTAATTAAAGTAATATCTACTTTGATTTAAAATACAAAAGCCGATTACAAATAGTAGATAAATTTGGAAAGCGCTTCAGTGAATATTAAAAGCCATTAGTTAAAATTTGTCGCAATTTAGTATGGCTCCTTTGGCAAAGTGGTCTATGTGCATGGTCGTGATACCCGAGAGATGCAGGTTCGATTCCTGGGGTGTCTTACTTTTTCCAAAAAGATTTTTTCTATTGGTTATTACATATTTTCTCAGAAGTGTTTTCAAAATTATGAGTTCGTTAATTTGGTGGATAATGTTAAACAGCAGCGACAGTTGAGTTTTGTCTTGCAAAACTATATAAAAAGAAATACAGGAAAAATTAATTTTACAAACTAAATAATCAATCATACAGCAAATTCAAAGGCACGTTCTATCATAACTTCTCTAATAATCGATTTAATATTAAGTAAATAGAAAGGTGTTTACAAATACAATTTCGATTTTTTCATTGGAGATCGGTAACAATTATGTTATAAATGTCATTTATTTGATCACACAGCCAATCGCCTCCTGACTAACGGAATATGAAGTACCTACTCAGTATAAAATGGAAAATAATTTGAGTGAATTTTAGACTGATCTATAGCATACCAAAAGCAAGAGCTCTCGCCCGGAAAAAAAATATTTGATTATATATAATTATAATGAATGAACCCAAGAGATTAAAAATTATTGACGTTCACAACATGACATAAAAAATAAAGAAATATTAGTAAAAGAGTAAATACAAAAATTATAAAGCACATGGAAGTACGACGAATGAAGTATAAGACAACATCCCACTAATCTCACGTAGGTGGAATATAATATCAACATCCGAAGCGATTTGGTTGAACACAGTTTTTAAATTGAAAGTTACGAGTCCTACTAGGTCCAACTGTTTTCTAATATTTTTTCTATTAAGTAGATATAATGATTCTAAGGTTTTTCAAAATTGTATTTCTTTCTATAAATTTATATTAATTTTGTACATGTATGTGCGTTTTTTATTATGTCATGTGAGGCCTATAAGACATTTTTTTATTTTGTTTTTATTTTATTCATTTAAAAAAGACACGTTGAGTACATAACAAATTATTATGCAGGACGTTCACAACATGACATTTAGAATAAAAATTACAAGTAATCAGTTAGAGAAAAAACAAGGTAGAGAAAACAAACAAAGCAAAAATAGTTTTATACAAAAGAAATAAAATAAAAAAAACAACAATAATTAAAAAAAATACAAATTAAACAATAATATAAAAAACAGAATATATAATGGATCGCCAAAAATATCTACATCTCTAGGGAGTGCATTGACCACCCGCACAGCCCTCGCTATTGGTGCCTGGTGAGCCTGACACGAGGATACAGCTTTCACCCAAAATAGGTCATGGCGACCACGCATGTAATTGACGGGTGCGTAAAAATTCAAATTGTATAGAACATCGGGATTGAAAACGATACCACGTGAGAGCAGGGAAAAATGATTTAAGAGCAGAAGTGACCTACGAGCTTCAAGAGAATGAAAGGCCTTGAAGAAAGATGTCGGAAAATACTCGTTTAAGAAGGTGTCAAAAGGAAAATAATTATAAACTTTAAAATAAAGATTTTTTCTGAACACGCTCTAAAACAAGCTTATAGGAAACCTCATAAGAACTCCAGATAATGGAGCCATACTCTACTATACTAATTCAAGATCTGGAAAGAAATAAGTTCTTCATTGTGTTTAATTTGAAATTAAGGCTACCCAAAAAGAGTTACACGACCCATGCACTAACTAACGTATTCGATATTCTCGTTAGAATAACGGTACCATACAATATTGTTTTTAAAATAGATTATGTAGGTAGGTACCTGAGTGGTGCGGTGCAGATTATTCAGTGATCGGAATTTGCACGTGGTATGTGTAACAAATAGACCGTGAAATTCCATTGGATGTGCATTATTTCATAGTTTCAGTTCTGAGTATTCGCCGCCCGCTGGAAAGCACGCGGTGTGAATTAGTATTCCACTGAATAAAAATGCCATAAATCTCAACCCTCATAGTATAATAATAATATATGATAAACGACGTATCGCATATTTCGGATTCAATTCTGACACACTTCCAGCGGATTTTATCACGCGAATTATATGAGTGTTTTTTTTATAACATTTTGCAATTTTTAAATAACCATTGTCCATGAACTATGTAATAGTTTCATATAAAAGTTGAACAGGTGATTGGTAGGTACTAACATAGATCTAGCAGAATATAGATCGGTTTTTAAAGTAACTCTAGTGATATATTATTATAACGCAGTAGCGAAGGGTGCCTGTTGAAGGTAAGTATGCTATGTTCATAATTGAGTCCTGCGATAGCCATATTTACATAGCTTGAATTTGAATTCTGTTAATCTTCAGTATTTTACTGAATAAAAATTATTATATTTTACCACCTTTTCATAAAAGATGTTTCACGAAAAAAAGGAAAATAGGTACTAAAACAGATATAAAAAAGTAATGCTCAACTGCGATTTGAACTCGGGCGTTTTGTCAAAGAGACCGTTTCGGATCGGATCCAGCGCAAAAAAATAATGAATATAAATATATACTTACATACCTACTTAACATAGAGGAATTATAATTAATTGCACACTTCTCCGACCTGTCTTCACAGTGTAATTAACTCTCTCAACGACCTTGTACGAAAAAGCATGATTATTTAAAAAACAAAGTTAGTATTCATGTAGATATACGATCGACGATGGGTAAGCGGCTTACGCGTCGGCCTTTAACGTCGTGGGTCCTAGATTCGAATATATATTAATATATATACGGCAAATAAATATATTGCTTTTCAATTTGTGTTTGGAGTCAAAGTATGGACCTAATAGGTTGGGCAAGTGGCTAACATCCAATTCTCGTAAAAACAATCTGTACTCTGTAGATGTCCATATATGATCCTAGTAGGATCGGACATAGTCAAAAGAAAGAAGAAGAAGAAAAGAAAAAAGACAATTTGATAAACTGCCACTAATCACCGTCTCAATTTTATGTAATATTGAAAAAATATTAAAATGTGTATGTATACATTATTTGTATCATTTATCACACAAAAAGCAAAGTAAAAATAAAACAATGACGCCTGTCAAAAGAAAACGAGATAATAATATTCTCACTATAATACCACACTACTGTATTACAATGTCTAAAAATTCTTATTTTACTATAGACTTATATGACAGGTAGCATTTATAGCACATATGACCGATATTCCTCTCAATATATGTCACCTCATCTATAATACTGTTCGGTTTCTGCCTCACATATCAAACCACTCAGTTATTCCACGTGCTTTTAGACGTGTCACTCTTCGTTTTTCCCAAAGGATTTAGCGGGCTGTGGACCATTTGGCTACTAACTCGGAACAAAGATAGATTTAAGCTGGAGGACGGGTATAGAAAGACTTTGGATACACATTTGAGGAAATTCAATAAATACAATGTTATAAAAATGAGAGTTGACAAATTTAATGGAAAATATGTCGATATTCTTTCATAAAAGTGGCATTTTATATAATTTATTGTTATAGTCTTTATTGCTACAGCTACTACCTATAGGCTTAGTTATCAATTGATAATATCATTCTAAGGGGGCTATAACGGATATTATATTTATATGTGAATTAGTTAATATATTTTCGAGTAGGTACTGCCGGAGAGCGACTGTGGGAGCCGGGTATGAATCCCGCTGTTGGCAAAAATCACATATTGTTTTTTTTTTCAACAACCACCCCTCGAAACATCCACTCTAATGATAATTCTTTTATTATTTTGATTTAATTTATTTTTATAATTGTATAACACAGTTTGAAAGCAACAATTGAGATATTAACAAAAAATTAAATGTTACCTACCTATGTAAATAAAAATAGAATGTCAAATATTGGCTGGTTAACGTGTCGACGCACAATGCCGGGTCCACACTGGCAACATGTCGCGCGACAACCTCGTTAAATTTTACGATAAGTATGATAATTATTGTAAAATTTCTTAAGCAATTATGATAATTATCGTAAAATTTAACGAGGTTGTCGCGCGACATGTTGCCAGTGGACCCGGCATTAGAATTTGCATTTAACCATATATAATAATGTCACAGTACAGCCAAAATAATGAACTTTACTATTTTATGCTTACAAATAATAAATAAGTACTTATACAATTTATGTGACATGGTTCCATAGAAGTAATATAAAATAGCTAATAATATAAATTTTTTAATATATACGGGTGGCCCAACTGTGACAGATGGATTTAAATTTTTTTAAAACAATTATTATTTCTTGGAGATTTATGGCGGCTACTTACAATGTGCATTAACGAAACAAAGTTATCGATGAATTTGTTTTTTGATACTGTCGATAGTGGTGATTTTACTTATGCGTCTTCACATGCAATTGCGTATTGTGTACGATACATGTATTCATTTATTTGGTCCAGAGCCCAAAACCTAAATGAGACATGTTCTAATATTTTCTTTGAGTAGCAATAAATACACAGGTCTTTTCAGAGTTGTAATAGTGTGACATCAATTCCGTGATACGTGATATTTTTTGTTCCTCGTATTAAATGGCTCTTTAGTTTACGGCAGTGATATGTTTGTTAGAAGCAAGCACAAGTGATGGTGTTCGCAAGCTATTGCAGCAAGCAGCTCCACCGCATTCGGCTCACTTGACAGTGCCCATAAGTCTCCATTTACTTGGCCACTAAATATTAATAAGCGCACTCTGGGGGGGCCCACACTTCCCGTAGCCACGTGCATAGTGCATGTCCGATCTGGAACATTGAGAATGTCACGTGCCAACTATACACTTAACACTGCCGCCATATATCTCGTTGATAAGTAACTTGACAAACTTTGCAGGTGGGGGCGCATCTATAAGATTTGACATATTATCGTATATACTTAGTATATTATTATAACGAGATTTCTCGCAGAAAAAATGGCTTAGAACGTTTATCCATTGCAAAGTATATAAGTATATAATAAAGTAAATACTTAACACATTTACAGATCACATTAATGACTTAGTAATGGATCTAAAAGACTTTCAAAAGGCAAGAGATTACAAATGAAAGCCGAAAGTAGGTTTAAAGATAAATATCTTGACAATAAAACTACTGATAAAATGCTTTCATTATCTACCTAAAAGCGATATACATCAAAGCCATGCAAATCGAACAACTACGTCTATCTCGAGCGACAAATGTCTATTGATGTATCACGTCGCTCTTTACCTCATTTTAGTGGGTATCGTCAGGTGAAAAGTTATGTTGACAAAAGATGCCGACTGATAAAACCCTGTTACCCGTGTACATTCCGAAATACTCATACACACTTTGCATAGATTTTGACAATGCTTATCTACCACTGATGGGACGTACACCTGTCTTTGGCTGCGAACTGCAGCAATCACAAATGTATGTATACCGTGTGCGTGTGGCCTAAAATTCCAGTAGTAGGTAGGTATCATTATCACGCAGGTGATTTAATATCAGTAAATTAATTCGGTTTAATATTAATTCATTTAATACACGAATTGTTAATCCAAACCCACTAAATCAAATGTCCATTAAACGAAGGTATTCACGCGGATCGTTTACCTGTAATTTAATACTTACTTCGAACTGAACTGCAGCTTAAAGTCTCCCACAGACCGACGCATGTTATTCGCAGTGATGTCATCGGCTTAAGAATATGTCCAACTTTATTCGGCAGTCTAGCGTAGTCTTGTGTAGTGAATATTTGTCGTTAATTATGTTTTTCTGACAACAAGATTAATTTGTCTCTCAGAATTGTTTTAACTGATTTTTTTTTTTAAATAATATCTATGTATTTATTATAAATCGTTAATTTTTCATTAGTTAACCGTGCTCCTCTCTCCCATGGACACTTTGTTGAATGAGTCATAGTAAAATCAAACAAAGTGCTCTTGAGACATTCCCAGGCGTAAAAACGCTTGATGCTTCACGTTTAAACGTAGGAAGAGCGTCGGGGCAGGATGGTTTGAGGGTTCTATGTGTGTTTATGGAAAACAACGAAAAAGTAAATAGAAATTGTGTGAAATTGTCAGTATGAATATTTTATATGATTTAATTTATTTTGTAAACAAAGACAATAAAAAGCTTATGGAATAAATACAAACTGTCCGTTAAAATTATAAGATAATTGAATAAAAGAGTTAAGTAATATGATAAAAAAAATAGTTTATAAACTGTTATCGACTAGAACAATCACAATCAAATTTTTTGTTTATCAATACGTAGTTGAGTGCATTTTTTTTAAAGAATTTATAATAACCATGTCCTTGCTTTTTCGTACAAGGTGGTTGTTAATAATTTTGAACAACCACAACCACCCAGGCTATGAGAAGACCGGGAATCGAACCCAGAACTCTCGGGTGGAAGGCCAGCGCCTTACCCACTGCACCACGAGAGCCGCCTGGTTAAGTGCATTGTTAGCAAGGTCTGCGACTATAATGACGCGTCGTTTTGATCACACATGCAATTTTGTTGTCGCCGCGAATATTTCGCTTCGGTCTGTGGGAGCCTTTACCCGGCGAGTCTGGAAATATACCCTCTGGTTTGCAATTGAGGTGGCTTGCGACTAAGTGCGTTTCGACGAGACACGTGTACCAAATGCGAGGAGAGAATGAATTAATCTCAGGTGTGCAAAATGATATAGTGCCTGGGTAGGGTATTAACTAATTACGGGATGGGGAGGTAATTTTAGTACTCGAATATACATAGTGGCAAAGCAACTAAGTGCTTGCATTGTTCTATTTTGAACTTGATACTATACCATTGAAGATTATGAGAACGTTTTAAAAATAATTACAAGATAAAAAGAACTTTTTATATACAACGTTTTTAAATTTTCTTTTGAATCATATAAACTTGACTTGACTAGCTTAAACGATCAAAAAATTTGTACTTGATAGAAATACTGAATAAATATAGAATACTGAAATGTCATTTTGACATTTCATATTGATTTCCATAGTAACGCACGTATATATTAATAATTTAGTTGCTAGGACCCTAGACCCCTAGCAACCAATAATAGTTGTTACTTTTAAGGGATTTCTTCCGAAATAATTTTTCATACAAAAAAGAATTAACTGAAAATGAATTCAATTCTACTTAAAGATGGCTAAACGTATTAAAAGAATGCATTGGCATCGTGTTCTGATATATTCTAAAAGTTTCAATAATGTCTAGCTAGACGGGAAGTTAGTTAAAAATCGATTGCAAGATTTGGTGGTGATAAACAACCACCGGACAATTAAGAATACGACCTAATAAAGACATTGTAATATAGATATAATTCTGATATTGTTTGTTACATAATATTTAAATAGAAACAATAATTGAGGTAGGTAGTAGATACATTACTGTCATTTATATGTTTAGTGTGTAAGTAAGACAAGTCAGGACAAAACACTCAAATTAAATATGTATGTGAGATATGAGAAGTTGGGTGTTTCACGTATAAATAAGTATGCGGTGATGTGAAAACTTCTTTAAATATTTTTCTAAATTAATACAAGTTGTACTCATTTAATCCTCAAAAAATAAATACTTTAAAATGCAAGAGGTATATTATATATTATATTGTGCTCCACGATGGATTAGTCCAATGATACTCAACCTTTTTTTTCTTTGGGCCAAATACATATATTTGTAAAGTAACGCGGGCCGCATCACTACTGGTGTGACGAAAAAAATCTTGAAACTCTCCCTTTTTTAAACCCCTTAACAAACAATACCGCGCGAGTGACAGTACAACCAGACCACGGAGCCAACATCAACATCACAAAAGGTCAGTATCTAGCATCCTGCTAAATCGCCCCCCCTAGATCTACCATCCACCACCATCACTTCAAAATAATACAGTCCACTGCAAAAAGTGCCACCAGTTCTAATAGATACCTATAATAAGCAAGAGTTTAACCTCTTTTGATTTCATAATTTCTTAGTTGTCTATATTATTATGTTAGTTTCTTTTTTACTGGGTTTCTTTACTAATAATAAACATACAAAAAATACTGTATGGAGATACGAAGTAGTAATAGGAATTATATACCTTAGACACAGACAAAAATTCCCGCCGTAGCTTGTCTAAATAGTAAACACAGATTGTCATTACGCGGTCCGGTGTCAATATACGGACGTGTCAACAGCGAGACCCGAGTGTTTGCCCAATCATATTTGTAGATGATTGATATGATTAAGTGACGATGGACCGGTAGTGTAAGCACGTTCACCGAATTACGGTAAATCAATTAACCGGACTGCCTCATCTGCCCTCGCTTTTAATTGGCATTTCACGGTACATTAGGACCATGAAGAATAATTCTAACCAAGTAAAATAGGATATTAAACTACGCAGACATTTAAGAATAAAATGCTACTGGTTTAAAACTCCGAACTCTGTGTAACTACGGCTCGATTATCCAGTTTTCTAATTGGCTGTGACTTCCATTAACTACAATTATTGTATTACCTTCAATTCTTGACGGTAATATAATATAATAAAATCTCGAATGTATGTATATGCATACATTAAACAAAAGCAAGATTAAAGCGAACTCACGGCTGATCTTTTTTCAAAATAAAAAAAAGCATTTTGGATCGGTCAAGCGCATTATTTATTACTGATAGTTCATTAATAATAACCGTTATTCTAAAAACTAAATTCCGAAATATTTTTGGTATAAGGCATAAAGCCCATTGACGCAGCGAGTGCGGCGCTCGCGCAAAATTTCTACAAGTGGCGCGTAAATTATCGAAAATACAACGTAATCAAATACGCCAGCGCACACTGGACTTGACGATGCCTTGTGCCCCGCCTGCCGCATGAGTTACCGTTTTTCGCTCCTCGGCGATACGATTTAATGAAAATACAAAGAAGTCCATTCATTAAACACGGCTACCAAAATCACGCTGCTCGAGGCGTCGTCGATCGACGGGCGAAAAGCAATTATTTAATAACAGAGAATCATTGTTTAATTTTATTGCGTGTCCAGTTTATCGCTGGTTGAATAATGTCGTCGTAAATATTAATTACAAGCCCCGAAATAATATAATATTTTTATTGCTTTGTTATGAGAGGCGCTGTAATACTAATTATTTTGTGCTGCTTGGGCCGCTTATTACATAGGTGAAGGGTAATGCGCGGCACGAGACGTGTGATTATGGTTATGAATAAACGCTTCATACGCGGACTTCGCCCGCTCGACGCGTTCTATGGGCACTATCGCTAAGAGCATTTTTGTCCTATGTCTGTTGGCCTGTCTGTTGGAAAAAAATATACATGAGTAATAAATGTAAAAGAGTAAAGATGTGTGTTAAAAATACAATCTCGTTGCAATTAACGTGTGGTCAGGATTATAAATCGACATCAAAGCTAAATATTAAGCGATTGTAAATACTACGTAGGTAATTGTTTTCAATATTCTGTAGATGAAGCCATGTTTTAAATGATTCATTATAATCACTAATCCAAGAAAATATATTGATATTTCTTTTTTTATGTTTAATATGGGACAGGTAAAGTGAACACATTCGAAAATAGATACGTTGCTATTAAAATAAGAAGAACATTTAATACCACATTAGTTCATATTATAATGTATGCATGTGTTAGGAGTAAAATGCTTATAATTTCACGGTATTAAAAGACAGTAAGTATTTACAAATCTGAACCATGTTATATGCATACATATATGTATGTGATGTTATGAAGCTAGTCAAAAGTTTTATTTTAATATTATGCTATTTTAACACGTTTAATCATAGCAATTAAATTATAAATGGAAGATAAACGTTTTAGTCAAAAATGGGAACAAAAGAGAGCAATCCACACTGTTATTTTCGGAAAATAATCAGCACATTAAAAAAACGACTGAAATGGAATAGTACAAAACTAAATCAATTGGAATATTAAATTAAATAGTAGTATTAAAGTGACAAGGATCCCATTGCAGCTAGCCACGCAGGGATGCAGTGGAGAATATCTACCATAGCAAACCACCCTCAAACAGGAGTAATATTTGAACAGTGGGAGAGAGAGCGAGTTGGCAGAAGCTCGGCCGAGTGTTTACACTGCAGGCCAGTGGAATCGGCCCGCTGGAGTGGAACTCAATGATGACAAACTACTTGTGTACGAGGAGACGATCTTACGCAATGTTGTCATAATATGTCATGTGTAATTGCTAATTGGGTGGATGATTTGAGAGGTATCATAAAAAAACCATGTTACTGTAATTACTATTTTAGTGAAATAAATTTACCATTTCCACGTTTGATGAAACATGACACGAAGTGAGTGTAAAACAGTAGTAAGTACAAAATGACATAGTTTGAAAATGTTTGAGGTTAAATATTTCATTTAGTAAAGCAAAATAGAGTTTCTATAATAATACGACAATATTGAGTTTATACCTATCTACGTACACCAAGCAACAATAATTGTGATATATAATAAATAAAAAAGCAAAAAATATTTTTTTTCTTCACCAATCAATAGACTAGGAAGTTGTAATTGACGTTTTGTACTTTTAAATTTTAGTAATTTTTGGCGATCAGGGTTTCGCCTTTCGACATCTTCAGGCACTTCAACAATGGTAAATGCACGCGGACACAGAATTAATAGTCTCGTTCATATAATAAAAATACAATAAAATTAGGTGCAAACCTTATAAGTAAACAAAGAGACAAAAAGTACACAAATTAGTGTTGGAAATACCGTAGTAGATAGATACATTAGATGCCTACTCTTGATACATTCAGTATGAACAATAAAATATCATTAATCGTAAATAATGGAACTAGGTAGAATGTTGTGATCTTAATAAAATAAGGTAGGTACATAATGAGAAATGTCACTAAATGTATTAAATAAAATCAATCAGACAATTATGGATTATTCCTTAACATTGTACAAAACTTAAATCAATTAGAATTGAAGTTCAAATTCCACCAATTACTCTCAGTCGATAGAAGTGTATAATTTAAAAGATGTATAATTTATAAAAAAAATGTTAAG
This sequence comes from Rhyacophila brunnea, assembly GCF_057557595.1. Taxonomy (NCBI): domain Eukaryota; kingdom Metazoa; phylum Arthropoda; class Insecta; order Trichoptera; family Rhyacophilidae; genus Rhyacophila; species Rhyacophila brunnea. The sequence goes on from NW_028233361.1 coordinate 3,882,958, forward strand.
ACTACATAGATATTATATTCATGTCTCCCATAAGGGGGGCTGACAGGGCTCTAGCCTAGGGGCCCGGCGTGGCGGGTCGACCACATAATTGAGATAAACACACATGGAGAATCACACTGAGAATTAATAAATAAGGTTCGAATATCACCAGTGTGGGGTATTAATTAAATAATCTATAAAATGTAGTCAAATAGTACTTAGGCAAGAAAAGTACTCGGCCATGAAAAAAAAACTACAATATAGTAAGTAAAAATAAATCGAGCGAAAGCTGAAAAATAACGTTGGGTACGTATACAAGATATTTTTCCGTTCATGCACTAAGGAGATACATGTTAGGAATAGACACGCCTATCCTCTTAGTGGAGTGGCCGGGAAACTTAGAACACATGAGCCCATTTCCTCTTTGCATATAAATGTTGCAACATATACTGGAAAAACTTAGAGGTGTTTCAGTAAAGAGACGCATATTTGATAACGCTGTCAATAACTAAATGTTATAAAAATAACACTTGGTTATTGTTCAGAATAACGTTAGATATTATGTTAAGTGTGCAGTGCTTAAGACAGGGCTTTTGGTAGTTGTTTCAAGCTTTAAGCTCAATTGGAAGTATTGAGCCGAACGTTAGTCACGTTCAAATCTTCCGACTGTAAACTGCAGAATTAATATCAGTCTCTCTCTATTATCTATGAATATGTGAGAGATACCTACTACAGTAATTGTCGATTAAATGAATTACTTTTTTTTTAAATCTCTGTAAAAAGAAAACAAAAACAGAAAATATTGCATACAAAAAAGTAGGAAAAATACATGTTTATAGAACCGCGGAAAAATGTTTTTTATTCTATTTAGACAACATTACTGGTATTAGATTTATGTAGGATCTTTTAATAACAATTCCCTCAAATTTAATATATTATCAGTTTTATTTCAATTTTATATAAATGATAAAATAGGTAGACACAAACAGGCACAAGTACTAAGGCATACACCAAAAACAAAACCACATGAACTTACATTATATTTTTTGATGTAGGTAGGTATTAGTTTTTATCTGAGATTACTGACTATCGGTTTAATTATTACCGATATTAATACGGTATTTTTTTTATATAATTAATGATTAGTAGCCGATATAAATGGTAAAATAGTACGTCTATTAAATGTCTTACAAAAATGAAATGTACCATTATACAATATGCATACCTACTACCGAATCAACGTACCCTCGGCCAATAAAGCGTATTGAATTATTTATTATATTTAGCGTTTAAAAGATTTCTATTTATATCTTATGAATCTGAAATTAACGAAATATAATATTTAATGGGCCTTGTTTTTTCCGAAGCCACAAAAGCATAAAGTTCAGAAATAAGAAGATATCGGTACAGCTAAGAAAACGTACAAACGCGAAATATTATTTTGCAATTTAGGAGTTATTCCCAAAATAATTGGTGAATAAAGTGCCGACTTATTTTCGACCACAACATAGCACGTTTTTCTATCAATTTACACCGACCAGATATTAATTAAAATTCACAATAAGATTCTAAGGATTCAAAAAAATATTTTGTATTAAATTATAGATAATATCTAATATTGAAATAATTACAAGATAAAAAGAACTTTTTATATACAACGTTTTTAAATTTTCCGTTGAATCATATAAACTTGACTAGCTTAAACGATCAAAAAAATTGTACTAAAAATAGAAATACTGAATAATGAAATGTCATTTCATATTGATTTCCATAGTAACGCACGTATATATTATTTAATAATTTAGTTCCTAGGACCCCCTAGCAACCAATAATGGTATCGAAATAACTTTCCATACAAAACAGAATTAACTGAAAATGAATTCAATTCTGCTTAAAGATGGCTAAAAGTATTAATTAAACGAATGCATTGACATCGTTTTCTGATATATTCTAATACGAGGGTGGGTCAATAAGTCCTTAGAAAAGCCGACAGGTGGCGCGACTAGTACTGTAAGCGGTTTGTTTTCATGCAGCGGCACTACCGATTCAGTATGCTGCGAGGTTTCATTCAGATTGGTCGGGTTGTTGTGTGTTTCTCGTACATTTAAAAAAAAAATGCTTGTTTACAAAAAAAAAGAGAAAATTGAGTTTAGAGCTGTTATTAAATATTTTAATATAAAAGGGTTAACATCAAAGGAAATAAAAAATGAGTTGGATTTAGTTCACGGCATATCTGCTCCTTCACTTGCAACTATTTATAACTGGTTAAATGAATTTAAACGTGGTCGTACATCAACAAAGGATGAACCACGCTCAGGACGTCCTGTAGAGGTGACTACACCAGAAATGATCAATAAAATCCACGATATGGTGTTAAGTGACCGAAGATTAAAGTTGAGTGAGATAATTGAGGTTACAGGGATCTCAAAAGGTAGCGTCATTTCTATTTTACATGACAAATTGGGCATGAAAAAAATTTCTGCAAAATGGGTGCCGCGTTTGCTCATAGTCGACAATAAACGCAATAGGGTGGTGGCCTCTAAAGCCATGTTGTCGCTCATGCAACGCAATCCGGATGAATTTCCGTAAAAAGACTATTATTGGTTGCTAAGGGGGTGTTCCTAGCAACTAAATTATTAATATATACGTGCGTTAGTATGGAAATCAAAATGAAATGTCAAAATGACATTTCAGTATTCTATATTTGTTTGTTTGTTTGTTTTTCATTTACTTCATATCAAGTACAAGTTTGAGCATATTGAGCATAATAATGCAATAGAAAATTTAAAAACGTTTTATATAAAAAGTTATTTTTATCTTGTAATTATTTATAATAAATTAAGTATTTCCGTGAATGAGGCCGATAAGCGGTATTACTACCACTGTTTATTTAGTAATCATATAATATATTATGTATGTAGGTCCCTATGAACTGGATCTAATATGCATAATAAAATATTACGTTATACTTATTCCTAAATAACATTAACCCGTTCTCAATTTACATAAACATACTAGAGATATTCCGGTATTTAATGTCGGTACATATATTTAAGGGTGGCAATTGTGGCCTACCCGACAAGATACTTATAAGCAGTGAAAGGGGAGGTATAAAACAGTATTAACCGCGATTCTTGGTCGATCATAAACAAACAGAATATGGGATGGCAGAGGGGTAGAGTAAATTGGGTCTCATGTGGTGAATAAACACGTCTCAGAAATGAAATGATATTTTCAAGGGCCCATATTATAACCTACAAAACAAATAATAACATAGCCATATTGCAATTACAAATACAACACAATATATGTTATTAATTGAGATAATATTATTTGATAGAATATATCACTATCACGAATATGTCATAATAATAATATTGAATTAGACATATTAGTACTTTTGTAGATGAATTTAATTTCCAATTTATTTAATTATGTTTAACATATTGTGGACATTACAAATTATAAGTTTAAGACGTTCACAACATGACATGAAATATTATTGTAAAGAAGAAGAAAAGAGTAATAGTAAGCATAAGCATTTTGAAATTTAGCTAGAGCTATCGACTAAAACCAGCTTATGAATTTAATAATTATCGTTAAAATAAATATGGAAAATTATTATTGAAACTGAGTGACAATATACGACACAGAATATATACATTAATTAATTAAACATCATTGTTCGAATTACATATTTAATCTGATAAGTAAAACAGCAAATCTTTAATTCAAATAAGCCTTTAAAGCCCTAAAACATGTTGTACGGACCAGCAAACCAGGCTCGGCGGAAATACGTGGCAGCAAAAATTTGTGAAACATGGAATTAGATATGGGAGGCCTTTATCCAGCAGTGGATAAACTCCAGCCGATATATGTGTATTGTACGTATATGTAAGTATTGACATTACAAAATTTCTTTAATAAATACATATTAATATAAATTAGGTATTATCGTTATAGATTGATACAAAGTTGAACTGTGTAGAGGTGATTTAAAATGATATTTAGCGTAACAAATAGGCAGAAAGTTAAGACGATATATTTCCATAGGTACTGCATCAATCTAGTGTCAGATATAAACACACAAAAATGTAGGTATGTAATGTTTGTCAAAAAATATCATATATAAGCCTTTGACAATAATTAAAAAATTATATTCATGAGATGTCATATTCTATTACATATAGATCGTATTCTAACACTTCAAGATAATTGAACAGAAATATCTTTTGGTACTGTTCGGTTATCAGGAATACAGCGGAAAACACATTTTGAAAATACCCGATTATTTGTTAGTTTGGGTTAGTTTAGGTTAGTTTAGGTAAGGTTAGGTTTGGTTAGGTTAACTTAACAAATAATCTGGTTTATCGGCTATGTTCAAAATGTGTTTGTAAATTATGCTGTATTCCTGATAACCGAACAGTACGATAATGAAATTATAATAACTATAATAATTAAACTATAATGAAAATATTATAATGAAAAGTTGTAAAAAAATGATTTAAGACATAAAACTTTATAGTAAAAAGAAAACCGAAACAAAAATGGTATTTTTAACATACCCACTATGATATACGTAGAAATATGACCATGAAAAATTCAACACGTGAAAGCTTAATCAGAAAAAAACTGGAATTTCTCAGGTATTTAACGACCAACATCGAAGTCTAAAAATACTGGAGGTTTTTTTTTAACAATACACGTTTGATAACTACGAGATCTTAATCCTCGCATAAAAACGGAAACAGAAGGGTAGAAAATATAGTGGCATATAAAAAAATTATTGCGTGGGCCGCATTTACATTTACGGAATAGTGTACATTTAACACGGATAGTTCTACGGTTGGCGTAGAGCCGTAGAAACGTAGTAGCGTAGACAGCTTATATATTATAAATTCAAATATGAATAATAATGAGTGATTATATATAGGTAGTTTTGTGTTGATATTGGATATATATACCTAGTGATGTATTAAAATGTAAATAATGTAGTGTTATGAAACTGAGCCAAAAAATGACTACCAACGTAGATATAACTGACGTGCGTTGTCTTTTGCCAACGAGCATGCTCGTAAATAGCATATAATTTGAAATCACAATGGGTATTTTGAGATACTTATAACACTATTTGTCATGCTGAATTTAGCGTTCCTATCATTAGTTATAAATTAAATTATGTGAACGCGTATTAAAATAATGGGGAAATGTTAACAAAGCATGGAAAAGATACAACTAAATATCAGAGTCCCAAGTCATACCACATTTTTTGATTCCATATGTAGCAATACTGTTATTGTTACGGTTACTATTTTGGACTGCACTTTCATCTATCCTATTGCAACGCTCTCTCTTGCTCGGAGCAGCTCCGACTGTGTTGTTTTCCGTCTAACTATCGAACCTCATGCTAGTGTGGTAAGTTAATAGTACACCATTAGATTAATTTAATTAGTAAAAAAGACTAGACTAGACCAGAAGGTGTTACAACTAAAAAATCGACTTAAAAAACAACATGCAGAACTTAAATTATCATTTAAGGTTTATTATTACTTAAATTTACATTTTGTTTTACGTACGCGCTAGTAGGTATATGTTTTTCACGGTAGGCACCATACTACGCCGGGTATCTAGAGACAGAGTGCGCGATTTAGAGGTGGTTAACTTGTATTTCTAACATAAGATATGTTAACAAAAAAATATGACAATTCTGTTGGTAGTTCATGCACATCTATGTTAATATTACTGTTGTCATATACCTTATTTATATTCTGGTAACTGTTCCGTTACATACAATTGATTATACATTAGGAATTACTTAATTGTGCACACAATCTGGAGATTGTTTCCAAAAGGGTGACCCTAGCGCTAAATCCGGCTCTGATTATTGGCAATTGGCGGCCTGACGGCTGATGTTTACGGTATGGGTGGGGAGGAACCCGTGCCCTAATGGCCCGCACTGCATTAAGAAAAGGCTACTTGCCTAAGACACCGGGTATGACTGTTCCCTAACTATGCGACAGTTGGAAAAACGAGAACGATACAATAAATATTCAAAAAACCTTTTAATTTAATAATAACTTGTAACATATTTTTATAAATTCCTATCCCTACTATAAAGTCGTTATTATTGGCTTAATGTTTCATTCAAATACCAAAAAGTCTATGTATTCGTTTTTACTTCCTATTGTCAAATTTAATTTTAAATTGTGAAGTAAACTATAAATTGAATCAAAGTCTATCTGAAATCACTATATTCCATAAAAGACATGTATTTATTAAAATAATTGAAGCACACAACATACCAATTATGAATTTTATTCTAGAAAGCTGTTATGATTTATAAAATGGGTTTTTGATTGTGTTACTTGTTATTCAGAGAATAGAGTGATGTAGTATAGATGATGACTCAATTTTTTTATAGGATGATGGAGAGTTTAATTTTTAAAATATCATTACTTCACACACACTGGTGCTAAGCACACAGACTGGAGTCACGGAGGTTCGTACCGCCCCATGATCAGTTAAAAAACTCATATAAAACACCATAATTTAAAAATTCTTTTGTAATATTCATTGTAGAAAATCTCAGCCCTTTTATAAAGTCTTCAGTATTCTTTCACACTCACAACAAATTATGACAGTTTTAAGGTGTAAGATTTACAAACAATTTACATTTTACAATTATTATTGATTTTACATCTTTAAAAAAATACACGTATTCCTAGCCCCAATGGACGATCAAGAACACGGCCGTATGTTTTATAAAGCATTTTCTTGACTACATGTTGAATCAATTATAAATAAACTCTTTATATATTCCGTCAAAACGAAGGGTAAAAACGGGTAGCTAAAAACGATTGTTAACATATTTTGCTTGAGAGGGTCAGATAATTTGTTTAGAAATGACATCGGTTCCATAGAAAACTTTCAATATAAAAATATTTCTAGAAAATATAAATAGATACGATTAATCTCACGTTGATTGTAGAAATTAAAAAAAAACCGATCATCTATAAAGAAGACAGCTGTAAATCGGTGACCTGAGTAGCAGCTTTTTAAATACTCGTGCGAACACTCACGCGATTACTACGTAGTCTTAAGTTAGTGATATACCTAGCAACCACCATGAAATATGGTGGGAACATAATTCAAAATATTGCTATTTAATACCCATATATTGGAGTGATCCGCTGGATTTCGTGATGTGACTAAAAACGTGTGACTATATCACTTTCAAAATCTTTTGAAAGATCCTGCGGCTCTCAGAACGATAACGTGAACGTCTTAACTGCCTTTTAAAAGCGTTGCTTTTCAGCATTGTTATCTGATATTATTACCTGCTAGAACTAGCATAACTAATCAACAACATCCCACCGTACCAATTAAGCAATCAAGACAAAGTAATTAAGGCAAAAATCAAACAAAAAAAAATATAATTATTATTGAAAATCTTATCATAAAGAGATTAAAAATTATACATTGGATAGTTTCTATGTAGAGAGATTTATTATATACTTTTAGAATAAATACTTACGCGGTATAATTACAGATTAAGTTAAACAAATAATATAATTATTATATAAGTATGCACATACAATTGAAATGTAGCATAAAGATTGATCCCTGATAATTATCTAATCGAAATCGGGAGCGTCATTTGTTTGTTCTCCCAAGGTGCAGCAGAACTAACCTGCCATTTATGATGTCAATTGAGGGGGCAACCGCTTCGGATGTTGATATATTCCACCTACGCGTGAGGATGACTAAAGATGGGCGTTGTTTTATATATTCTTATAATAGGGTCCACTTAGCTCATTCGGTGTGCTTCCATGCTTTATATTTTTTATAATTTTTGTACCTAAGTATTTACTTGTCATTGTTTTGTTTGTGATACTGGATATATTTCTGTCTTCTTTATACTGTTTTAATACTATTTCTTTGTTTATAAAAGACACGTAGGGTCTAAAATTTGTAATTTTCAATGTTCAGCGTATATAAAGAAAAATTATTTAAATTTGACTTGATTGATCGTTAATTGGTTATCGTCATACAGGAATACATTTATTGTTTTTTTGCTCAATAGTAATCCGTGGTTATTGATCTGCTATTTTAATTAAACGCACGGTATTTTTATTTCATATCGGAGATTAGTTCAAATGTCGATATCAGTGAAACCGGACAAAATAATAGTTAGAAGTATTAAAAAACAATAATTGTGACTATTATTATGAAGTAGATTATTGAGATTATTTTACTGGATTCATTAATACATGTACAAATTTAAATTTCTTTACCGGGTATTGTGCAAGATTGGAAAAGTGTAATATAATGTAATACATCATATACCTAGGCCAAAAATAATAATTGTGACATAAGTCATAATATATTAAAATCAAATGATGCTGTAATACCTACACTGAAACAGGAAGGGCGGTTGACTATGTACGATATTTATATATGTTAGAACTACTCGTCGTATATAAAAGACGCACCCCCCATAATCCCTCTTAAAGCAATGTACAGGTCTGCGCGCAAATCCCTGAATCGGTAACGCTAGAACTCGAAAGGGAAGAATGATACAGAGGAAAACAGCTTGTTAATAGACTACGAAAGCTGCCTTGATTTACAGGGTACTGTATATCGTACCGAATAATAATAAGTATAATATGTACAGTCATATTGTTTAAACTTATAAATAAATGCGAAATAAAATCGATACTTGCAAAAACGAGATTACAGTGTTGAAAGCTCGACGAGAAAAATCGATACGTTCGAAGAGTAATGTCGGCAAAGGATGCTCTTCATTCTATGGACGGTCATGCGCGCTAATGTATCCGTATTGGAAGAGCTTTTCTATTATGCATGAGACTAGTTCTACAATTCTTCGTGGAGCGCATTCTCAGAAAACCAACCAGATTATCACTGACTGAGGCAAACGGATCTGCGCAGGAATGTTGAAAAGCCTTTACAGTGATTGCCATCCTCAGTACTCACGAATTCATTTTATAGTATAATTATAAACTTTAGAGGTGGAGCATTGTAACCCGACAATCGCGTAATCTAACCGGATAGTCGACGAATATTAGGCCAATATTCGGTTACTCGACTAATCAGCATCATAGTCAGCAAATCTTGAGAAAAGATGTCAGTGACAATATTCATTTATGACTTTTATTTGAGAACATTTAAAAAAATATATTATTTCAAATATTCAATAGTAATTCGGAACCTACATCGTTTAGTACCTACTCCGAAAAACATATTGAAAAAAAGTTGACGTACATATAAAATTATCGAGTTGTTTAAAAACAAAAAAAAACTAATAATTAGATAATATGCAGAGCGTTGGAGCAGATTTTTATTTGAGTTGCTCCGCTCCGGGACCTAATACTTGCTCCGGCTCCGCTCCGGGTAAAAAAATTAATTAAGTATTAATTATATATTATATGTATGGGTATATGTTAAAAATAGGGAGTTTTAAAATAAGCGTCATTTTCAATATTAATTATATTAAACAAAACCGACAGCAAATCGTCTCTCATTATTTGCCTCTTCTGTTAAAAAAGTGAGGTTATTTATCACTCGGCAGTGTTGATATATTTAAAATAATTTCAGTGTTTGAAAGTGTCAAAATAGACTATTTTCATTGGATTTAAAAACGAAAATTTAATAATAAAAAAAACATCCGGAGCAGTGGAGCACTACAGATTTTCGGTGCTCCGGCTCCGCTCCTGCTTCGGGTAAAATCGCATTGCTCTAGTGCTTCGTGCTCCTGCTCCGAGCTCCGCTCCAACGCTCTGATAATAATATGACCAATCACGAATGAGTATATTATGTCATCGTGTCAATATTCTTACAAAGCAAATTTGATTAAAAAAAATAGTGTCACTACTAATTATTAAATAGTGAGTAATGAAAGTATCAAATAAGGAATATTCAATTGCATAATAATGCAACGGTTATAGGTGACTAGGATATTAAATAAAAGTATGCTCTTGTGAGAGTAGTATATCGACATTAATTATTGAACTACATACGTACATTAGTATTAGTCGTATAAAGAAGCAATTCGTTCAATTTAAGAGAGTAGAGTCGGTATTCTATAAACTGGCGTACACGTCACACGGAAAGAATTGTGCCATCGCGTTCAACTGTTGAAAGTTTTTTAATGGGAGGGAATGAGAAGGGTGCCGAAGCGGGGGGAAACCGGCACGCCAACTTATAGAAGACAGGTTACAGTTCGGTTATGAGGAATACAGCGGCAAATACATTTTGAAAAAACCCGATATAATGGATTATTTGTTAGTTTGAGTAAGTTTAGGTTAGGTTGGGTTAGGTTAGGTTAACCTAACAAATAATTCAGTATATCGGCTATTTTCAAAATGTGTTTGCCGCTGTATTCCTCATAACCGAACTGTACCGAAGACAGACTCTTAACTTAATAACGGAATTATTTGAAATGTCATGAACCTTACAATAAATACGTTAAAACTAATAGATACAATAGGACAATTTAAAATTATATGAAAACTGAACGAGAATAAAAATGTACTCAATATAACAAAAGAAGATAATATAAAAAAATATTTAACTCCAACATAAATAACCAGTAAGTATTTTCGCAAAGCGTTCGGATATAAATCATGATAAAATAACAAGAGCATTAGATTTCATTATTTTTCTACACATTATTTCCGCAAATAAAGACAAAAACTCTTCCATTCATCTCGATTCGCGTTATTTATCCTCTCGTTCGATAACAGGGCCATACTGAGAACGCACTATATTGCTCACTCACTATTGAGATATTTTTTTTTATCAAAAACCGTATCGAATAAAATTATAATTATGTTCCGACATGATTCCAGTGAATTAATATAAATACTGGATTCTGGAGCAAAGTTTTTTTACATACTTCAACTATAGTTCAGTTAGTGAATGACGGAAATGTGTTGAATATCGGTTTATATACTAAAGTTGTAAATATCGCCAAGTAAATAATACGGAATTATCAAAACAAATCTATTAGGTATCCGACCATGTCTGATCATATGCCTCGGCCTCCACAGAGTAGAGGTTTGTATTAACAGATTTTGTTTTTTTACGAGAAATGGATTTCAGCCACTTGCTCAACCTATTAGGTCCATACCCTGACTCACACACAAATTGAAAAACAATATGTGTACTTGCCAGACCCAGGATTCGAACCTGGGACCCACGGCGTGATAGTCCAACGCTTAAGGGGGTACATGCTCGTCGAAGGTCAAAATTGAGTTTTTATTGTATTTTCAAACCATGATCCTGGACACTCCTTAAACGTTGTAGATAATCTATTTATATAATTTTGAAGCCTTATTATCCTTTATAGTTATTTTAAACATTTGATGACTGCATAAAGTATTTTTGTTACATAAAATAGTATTCTTTTAAACCTCTCGCTCTAATGTTTTAGAATATAGTCATATTTTGGTACATAACTGTGCAGTGGTGTTAAGATTTTTTGCATTTATTAATTTTTAGACGCATTTATAAAACCATTAGTATAATTTATTACGAGATAATTTTTGTAAAATATTCAAGATAAAAAAATATATTGATAATCTCTGTGATCCCAAATTTGACAAGAATTAGGCATTTTATTATTCAAAAAATCGGCAAGATTAACACATTTGAAGATGATTTTAAAGATACTTATTATAAGCTTTGTCTTTGACCATTCAAGTGTGATAAAGATCTTATGAATAATGATTGCTTTATAATAATTATTCACCTAAGAATAAGGTAGCCTTTTTTTTGAAATACGCCATTTCTTTTGTCATTCCCCAGTGGTTAAGCTACAACATACGGCCGTAGCCATGAATTGACAAACTATAATTAAAGTAGGGAGTAAAATTATGTTAACGCGCGTGTTTGAACATGTACTTAACCGAATTTTTTTTTATTTTTTTTTTAAACGGTACATGTTCAAACACGCGCGTCAATATCATTTTCCTCCCTACTTCAATTTTAGTTTGTCAATTTATGGCTACGGCCGTATGTTGTAGCTTAACCGCTGGGGAATGACAAAAGAAATGGCGTATTTCAAAAAAACACTACCTTATTCTTAGGTCAATAATTATTATAAAGCAATCATTATTCATAAGATCTTTATCACACTTGAATGGTCAAAGACATAGCTTATAATTAGTATCTTTAGAATTATCTTCAAATGTGTTAATCTTGCCCATTTTTTGAATAATAAAATGCCTAATTCTTGTCAAATTTGGGATCACAGAGATTATCAATATATTTTTTTATCGTGAATATTTTACAAAAATTATCTCGTAATAAATTATACTAATGGTTTTATAAATGCGTCTAAAAATTAATAAATGTAAAAAATCTTAACACCACTGCACAGTTATGTACCAAAATATGACTATATTCTAAAACATTAGAGCGAGAGGTTTAAAAGAATACTATTTTATGTAACAAAAATACTTTATGCAGTCATCAAATGTTTAAAATAACTATAAAGGATAATAAGGCTTCAAAATTATATAAATAGATTATCTACAACGTTTAAGGAGTGTCCAGGATCATGGTTTGAAAAAACAATAAAAACTCAATTTTGACCTTCGACGAGCATGTCCCCCCTTAAGCCGCGCGGCCACCGTGGGCTATCTATTAGGTATAGTAAACGTTAAAAAATCCATAGAATAATATTATACGTCTAACTAATCATGGGGTAATTAGAACCCTCGATCTACTTATACTATTTCTAAAATTATTATTTGATATTTAGGAGTTGAAACCAGTCCGTAAAGATGGTCGATAACCATCAGAAACCACAACCGCCTCTTTATCACGGTAGCCGTATTTTTTAAGAATATCCAATGCAAAATGCTTGTCAACACTTAATGAAACCAAATATACGTGATATTATCCTATTTTTTTTATTCAACGTATATTTCAGAAGATTTGAGAATGTAATACATATTCTATATTGAACATACATACGATTATTAGTAAGTATCAAGTACGTTATAACTAAAATTGCGAGTAATCCCGACACCGGTTAGTAATTGAGGTTAATGATACTTTGATTTAAAACACAAAAGGCAACTGCCAAAATTGACGCAATTTGTGAAGCGCTTTGAAAATGTAACAATTACCATTTCTCAATTGGTAAAGCACGTTGGCGCGAGTCCAGTGGATGCGGGTTCGAGTTCCGCTAGGCGTCTTCTTATTTTTATCAAAATATTTTTTCTAGTAGTTGTATTAACTGTTTTCAATGATAATTAATATATATGGGTAAGAATAACAAATCTATATAACCTAACCACTGTAGGCTGAGATTGAACGAATTCTTATAAAAAAGAAGTAGATATAACAGTATATGTCACAATTTTCTCGATTGAGAGCACGTCTGGGAGATAAAAATGTCTTTGCATATTTATATTGAACTATGTGAATTTATTGCAGGCAAAACGAATCAAGTAAGAGTAATTAATACTTGAGAATAGTTGCTACACAATATCCATTCCAGGATAAAACTTCACTTTTCCGGTGTATATTCCCGTGTGCCGGCAGCAGGCGAAGTTCGCCCGCTCGGACGGCGCGGCCCTGTCCGGGGCGAAGTTAACGCAAAGTTAAGGCGATATTTTGTCCAATTCACTAAACCAAAAGTAGGCAGACCGGCGGGCGCGGAGTGGGCCCCCTAATAGAGAAATATCACCACTCTGCGGTCTACGCCGGAACTGGGGGCTCTACGCTCTATGCCAGCTGTTCACAACACTGCGGGCGCGCGGCATTGACGAGAATATTTTTGCGGTATCATTAAACGGCATATACTTATTATAATAATCAAAGCAACTGTGAATTTTCGATGGTTTCATGAATCCTCTCCATTACACAGCAGTTAGTCAATAACAATATGATTATCGTGTGTTAATTTAACCGAATAGATATATTTATAGTTTTCATTACAACATCATGCGTAAAACATGTGTATTTAATTATATACACAAATAAGGGAAGTGGGTTATTTTTTGAGTGTGGCTGTATAAAGGAATGATTCGATAGTCATACCTTACGTTTTCTTCTTTAAGCACTACGGTGCATGGTTGCAGCATCAGTCCCGTGCGGCTCCGTCTCGGGACGGAATGAGCACTTAAAATCACTTCTTTCAGACACGTTTAAAGCGTCATGGAAAGCGGCCGTGCATATCCACGGCTGTGCATATATGACGGGTGGTGGTGGGAACTTTAACGTAGTCATACCTTACATCTGTATCATAATGTGTAATTAAAATGGCCATGTAGATTAAAAGCGCATTCAATATTGGTAATATTTTAGGGCATTCATGCCGCTTTGTTTAATCGCCCGACAGTCAATAAGTCATAAACCAAGACTGATTTCAACGTCTCCGTTTATGGCGACTGAAACTGTTATGATGATTGTATTATCACAAGTATGTTGATTTGCGTTCGGCCTAGCGGTCCGGTTAGAAAACGAAAAAAAATATATCGCTTTAGTTTAATAGTTAAGTACCTATATACATATATATATTCTACTTTTAATGGTTAGGAACTTTTCCTTTATCTACTTTCTTTCTGAGAATCTCGTCAGCAAGATTCTATCGAGTTAACAGATTTTCTCTGATAAAAAATATGCCATCGTAAGCGCGCGGTTGAATATTTTTTTTTCATCGTAGAATGCGGTAGGCTGACTACCTCAAAAAATACACTTTTCATACTAATGTCACACTAAGGTGTCATATGAAATTGTGACATTTTTGTCAACTATACTTTATAAGCCACAAGATTTAAGAATGAAACATTAAAATTATTGAACATTAATCATTTTGAAAAAAACTTCTGAGAAAATAATATATTTATTATAACCAATAAACAAAATCTTTTTGAAAAAAATAAACACCCCGCAAGATCGAACCTGCATATCTCGGATATCGCGCCCATGCACATATACCACTATGCTAAAGGATTAAAAGCCATTAGTTAAAATTTGTCGCAATTAAGTATGACGCCGTTAGCATAGTGGTATATGTGCATGTGCGCGATACCCGAGAGATGCAGGTTCGATTCCTGCGGTGTCTTACTTTTTTCAAAAAGATTTTTTCTATTGGCTATAATATATTTTCTCAGAAGTGTTTTCAAAATTATATATGTTGAATATTATATATATCAATTTCTTTGGGTCTACGCTGTGTTAATGCTAAAAACCATGCAGTAGGTAGTCTAAACAATAGTTCGTGTTATCTTTAAACTAATATCTCATTAAGATACTCTTTTTTCGTATACCCATGACTCCCCGGAGATTCATTGTACTAAAGCGGGGCGCCACAGCACAAAAGGTTGAAAAACACCGCCAAACCCCGTTGCGGCGAAACCTAAAAGGACTGCCAGGGTGGCGTAGGTAGGTAGCGGCCGCGGAAGCATGCCACGTTTAAAAAACTACGTGAGATAACGGTTTTCTCTCTTGCAAAAGGAATTTAAATGGCATGGCAGGAAACGGCGCGTACGGATAATTCATTGAGGACTTAACTGACGATCAGAGTACATTTTCGCTGAGGGTTTGCGCGAGGGTTTCCGTAGATAAAACCTTTGTTCGAGTTTATTTCAAGATCCGCATTACAAGAATCATTACACAGTCAGCACCGTAAGTACCTATATAACAAACAGTTAGCCAAACATACACACTGTTTCCAGGTTGATACGCTAGTGATTTACAATATATACACAATATGAGAAAGTGGCGAAGGGTACCTATTGAAGGAAGGTAGGTATATAAAAAAGGTCTAGTTCTGCCATGTTTACAGGACTTGAATGCCAATTTTGTTTCATATTCAGTATTTTTATTGGTACAATTTACTGAACATAAGATATATTTTACTTGCTGATAAAAGATATTTCACTGAAAAAAAATAAAATTGATATTTTAATCCAATCGAACCGAGCGCTAAAAAAATCAATGGCTTCGCTAGTTGGGCTTCTTATCCGGTATGTCACTACCCGGACTTTGTTTATTGTGCGCAAAATACCATAGCCATTACACAATATGCGCAAAGATAGGTAGGCGTTGTCGTGAACGCATTAGGCCCGTTTCAGACGGGACACTTGTGTCGCGGTCGTATATAATAAGGAGGCCTTTGTATTATGTTTATAAACGCCCTAGAGCTAATGAGTCAACGTGTGTCCGGTACACTTTTCCGTCGGCACATTCTCAAGCCGCCTATACACTTGTTTTTATACACGTGTCTATCATATGAAGAAGTAGTCAGTTCTGAGTTCGTAAGGACAAACACTATCCAACAACATACAGAAAAATATTCTAAAATTAAATAAAAATATTCCAAACCATTGTTTGCATGTGTTAGAAGATTCGATAGACTCAAAAACAGTAAAATATTATCTATGTGTCAATGAATCATGTATTCAATAGTTGGAGACGTTCTCTGTTGGTATTATTTTATCTTGGAATCTCTTTAGTTTATTTGAATTTATATTTCTTAAGAATGCAGGCTTTATAATATAATCGTCTAGTACCTACGGAATTCTGATGGGAGTTCAGAGGTCACTTTGAAGACATTATTCAATCAGTCAAAACCACTTAAATTAAATTAATATTAGATTAACTTAATAATTTCCATAATGTATTTACGTACATACATAGGTTATATTGCATGTCACAAAATACACTAAGTGCTTCCCGTAATTAGTGAACATAATAAGTTAATGATTGCACAGTATTTATTAAAATTAGCCACTAATTCTATTCGTTATAAATGGCAATTGCACACATTTGCAGTAACAATCTCATTAATGGGCACATCATAATTAATAATAGATAATGGAATATAGCTACATTGTTGTAAAATACTGTTACACAACATACTAATTTTATCATTAGAATCCTATTCCAGTACTATAATAATATGTCAAAACATATATAAAACACCTTACATTCATAAGGTACGCAGTATCATAAGTGAAACATTTCGTTATGCACCAAATTGCTGCATTCCATATTTAAACTTCGCAAATAAAAAAGAATCGGTAAGTAGGTATGCATCGAGTTAGCTATAATTAGATAATATGTATTGCATACAATACTATGAATATTATGTATTGCATATAGGAGAGAGGAGTTAACTGTATACTTCTGTAAAAACCTATACATTGCTGGATGACGTCCCTACTAACAACCAATACTTTTTAGATGTTTCAAATTTGAGTGAATGCTTACGGTTCTTTCATAATATTATATTTTTTGGAACATTTAAAGATAACTTTTCAATAAAAACAAGCATTTACGTTGTGTCACTACGTATTATAATATACAGGCATAACTAAGTACCGATGGCGGGCTTCGTCTTGGATAAGTGTTTCCCAACCTTTTACACCTGCGGACTGGTTAAAATAGGATAAATATTTCGCGGACCGCTAACGCAAAATAAAAACTATTAGTTAAATAGTATTTTGTGAACGAGTGTTTAAATCTTGTAAGACAACTTATGAAAATACAGACATATAACAGTCTGATTGTGGCTACAACGATATATCAATTCTTTAAACAAAAATAATCAGAAACTAAAATTGTAAATAATAGTGCAAAATTTGCTGATATCTTGCTAGAAAAGTTGATAACCGTGGCAATCAATGTTGCTTCAGAAAGATGAAACGCTGCAATGAGACCAATTCGATTGATTAATTATTTTTTTATTTTATTATTGACATGGCCGAAAAAGTCATCTCACATCATTGTATAGTCGAAAATTCCGACAATAATTTAAGTGATTTCGGTAATATTCAAAACCTATGTAATGCTTGTATTTTATGTCTGAACACAAAAGTGATATTAGCGGAATATTAATTATGTGTTGAATTTTTTAAATGTTTGGAATTTTTAGCATATGCATTTTAAAATGGGCGACATTAGCATTTGCGAATCGGTAGAAATTTTCTGCGGACCGGCGGTTGGGCAACACTGCCTTAGAGTGACTTCGTTCACCAAGATAGTACTCATTCGACAGAATCTTAACCGTCCATTGGATTGTGCAGCAAATTAATTACGGGTAAATTGCTTCTAGGGAGTTGCCAGCCGGAAATAAAATGAAAGAAAACACTAATAGACCAATCCCGCTTTAATGAAGTGAGACAATGCCGGAAAACAAACCGGAGAACGCCGCATCTGCTTGTCATTCTGGGAAAATGGTCTCTGTATTTTCATCAGTTTACTTCAGTATAAATGCTGCATTTTTTATTGTAACTAAATTTCTTTCATGTCAGTCTTTGGTTACGGATACGGTTCAATAAAGTGAGTTACAAGACAACGTCATGTTGGAAACATGTATTTATCACTACAGCATATTATGTCACACGGTCAATGCTAAATTCAGAGAGGATCAATTGCCGCTTGATCAACGCGTGCACGCTATATGTAATCTGTACTGTATATATGTAAGAAGTTACCGGGTCCCAAAAATCCTGATTATTGAGCCATCAGTATCAATGTTTACGTCAAATTTTAGGGATACATTGGTAGGGCTGCATTACAAACATTTGAGTTTGTGAGCTGATTCGTCAGTCTTAGGTAACTAACGAATCTGAATAATGATAGTTATAGATTATGTCGCCGAGGCCGACCCTTCCTCCCCCTGCAGCCGAACTATAAAAGCACGGAAGTTGCATATGGCAGAAAGCGCGAGTCGTGACGATGAATCGATGAACCGTGTGCTTGCCCTATGATCTGGTGACGGGAACAGGGTGCAGTGAGTGAAGTTAGTTACTTGTGACATGTGTCCCTTATTCATGTTACATACTAATGTGTAGTTACTTCTTTGTTTAATCCCAACACATAGTATTGGCATTGATTGACGACTGGCGTATATAAACACAATCGTACATTTTAGTAGACTAATAAAAAAAGAGTCATAAATAACTAAAATTTGTGGTGAATACCGAGTGATAAATACAGTAAGTTCATACATTATCATCTATATCTATACCACTAAATAAACGCTGAATCTCTCAAGACGACAGCATGTAGATCTTTAAATAACTAACTGCATGGTTTTAAACGTGTTTTTTGGGTTTATTGAAAGCTATTTTATACTGAAATTATTCTTACTTATAAGATTAAAATTTATTGAGTTAATCTCACATCAAAAGCCAAAAAACAATAACACAGTATTCGACTAAGCCTATTATATAAAACTAAACCATACAAGTTAATACAAAAATTTATTACACTCACGTAAAACTAATAACGTTTATCATGTAACATGTAAATTCTATTAACGTAACATGGCATCAAAGAACAAGTTTACTGTTGTTCCACATTATAACAATATTATAGAATAATAACTTACTGTGTACCTATTCACGTAGGCATTCAAGAGCCGGAAAGGAAATAAACTACGCGAACTATGGTATTTCAATTTAAGTTAACAGAGTACGAATTGAATTTGTAGTAATAAAATAGGCTCGATATCAGGTATTCATATATGACACTTATGCATACTATTCAATAATAACCGTATACACGGGAACTTAGTACAAGAGAGATTAGGTGGGTAGAGTCTCCGTCACGGAACCTTGCCATTTGGAATAGACGTTTTTGAATGAAAACGTGAATAAACCAATCGAGTGCTTGGAATTTACTAATACAATTATACGGCGTTCGTGTGGAAAACAGTCGAGTGCCCGGCTTTTACTAATACATTTATACACATACACACATATCCTTGTCACTGTGTACAATGGCAAGGTTACGTGGAGGATAGTCTAGTAACAAACCGCCCTTTGGCTCCGGACGAATACGGGGAGGAATCGCAGAAGAAATGAGTGGAATGTTTTTGGTGGGGGGGCGATGCTTCAGGGTGATCACTATTTTAGTGAACTAATTTATTGACACAGTAAAAACTACAAGGATGGTACACAATGTAGTATTTAATACGTTTTCTAGGTTCGACAGGGATGTCGAAACTGAATTATTCAAAAACAATATTCAAAGTTTAAATGAGAGTGATTAAACTTTATGAATCCTGAGTGAACGTGAATCGAATGCGTGGCGAATTGATTTTATTACCGATAGTGCTCAGAGAGCGTCCAGATGCGTAGCGTCACAAAAAGAGAGTGTTAGGAGGTACAGTAAAAACCGTGAAAATGATTCGTTCGTAGATTGTATGCGTACGAATACGTAGCTATGCGTAGCAGCGCTACGAGTACATCGGCTGCCATGTAATTAGTAGCACTAGTAAAGGTAAACATCCGCACGCACACCATCGACCAACTGAATCATTGTTTTGTTTTTACTGTAGCAAGGGAGTGCGATAATGATGTTGATTTGGTAATCGCGAGAATGACGTCTTTGTGAAATGTTGATTGAACTGACAATTTCGTGGAAAAACTTACACAACGTCATAACACCATCGCAATGGTAATTTCAAAAGAAGGTTAAGCTAAGCCAAGTATTAAGGAAGATCAGGCCAAGTAAATTGTTTTGAAATTTTGATGTATCTATTTAGTTTCTGTCTATCTACTTGCAGTACCTATTCAAGTATTCCAAATAACAGTATTCTGTAACATTAACAATAAACGTAGCATTTACTCGGTTGAAATACATGTTGTAATATTATTATTTCGTTTTTAACTTGTGCAAACGTAATTACTGACTTGCATTGCTATCAGTTACAACAAATGTATGTAGTTTTCGGCCGTATTGAGTAAGAATTGCCAAATTTTATCAGTCGGCTTAGGTCTTTGGTAGGTAACTGAAATCTTGACTCGATCGACTTGATCACCTCTAAACTAATATAGGTACCTGTTTTATTATTACAATTTAAAAGCGTAAAGTAAACCAATATATGCATACTCGGATTTATTTTGTATAATTCGTTATTTATTTATGATCAAAAGTTTTCAGTATATTGCAGTGTAGATGTTGGTATGATACACACTACTCTTAGACCAATTTCTACGTCTTGCTTCACACTAATTCGGTTGTAATAGCCCGTTCCGATTAAATCCCAGACTCAACAGGTGTGACAATGGCCCAGCACAAGGGGGGGGGGGGAGTGACAGGGCTCTAGCTAGGGGGCCCGGCAAGGTGAGTTGACCAGATAAGTGAGATAAGCACACATCACAAAGTTGCTTTACTAGTAAAAAATATCCTTCAATAATATTAATATTTCAAATTATGTGGTTGCACAACACAATTTTTAATTGTGTAGGTATATAATTCAAATCAAATGAATGTATTAAAATATACAAAAAACACTAAATATAGACATTAATTTTACCGCGCACAACATTTGGAAAACGCTAGAACCTTCGAACTAACGTAACGTAACTAACGAAAGAGCGTCACACTGCCTTTATCCTTAGCGATAGGGAGTAGGGGGCCTGTCACAGATCCTAGCCTGGGGGCCCGTTTCAGGATGTGGGGCCATGGGTGTGACACAGAAAAATGATGAATTAGCATACTGTGTGTAATATTTTTATTCAGTCGAATAGTCGAGTTTTTTTTTAATACGATTGTAAGATTAAAACAATGCAAGCAAGATAATTTCACTAATAATAGGTGATGGGACCAATGCAAGTTTATAATAAAATTGTAAATGAATGCCAGCATAATGAATAAACACGAAACGACCAACAAAATAATATTTGCTTAACTTTGTAACTCGCCAAAAACGTCATGACGTTTGACTTACAAGTATTGACACGAAACAACTGCGGGCGTGGAGTGTTCGCGCATCAGCGTGGGCGGGTAGTGTGTCGAATCAGACGGACGGGAGGGCGGCGGCAGGTAATTGATATACGAGCGGTCCGCCGCGCGTCCATTACTCAAAGCTGGCATGATATAGGGGCGGCGGGCGTCGGGGCGCCGATGCACCGAGCGTCGCGGCGCCCGCTGCACCGCAAGCTGTGCTCTCGCTGTATCATCGGAAATATTTCACGCCCTGGGAAATGCCTGATTTAAAGACGGCACGTGGGGGCGAAATAATTTTGTCGCAGTAATCAAAGTCCGCATATAAATATACAGCAGTGGCGAAGGGTGAGTTTTGAAAGAGGTAGGCTGTGGAGATCTGATAAAAACAGCACGTATGTCAGGTACACTTACGAGAAATAAGAAGATAATACAATATTAGGTACACACTAATTCAATGAAACTTCAAAAACTCACTGACGACATAAAATTGAGCGATGTGTTTAAATTACGTATTTTACAAAACATTTATACCCATCAAAAATTATTAGATAAAATCTCTTTTTATTTTTATTATAATTAATATAAGATATTCGATTAAAATCCATTGAAATATTTTGTTTAAATTATTAATTCTAATCTAATTATTAATTATTTTGGACAAACTGCAATCATGACAACAATAGTATGCGCGAATATTGTAGGCTCTGCGATAGGAGCTTACCTTATTTCATACAATTCGATAGACTGGCGAAGGCGACGTAGCGTTAAGTCCATACGAAAAAAAATCTGAATTATTTCACACATAATCCGACCTTTATTTACGTCAAGACAGATGGCGCACTGTGGTATATTTTTTAAAACCTTTGCAGATTGTTTTGTAATCTGTGTAATACATTCCTACATATACGACATACGACAATATCTCTTGTTGGCAAAATAAATTATTTTTATAGAATATAAAATAATGAAGTGATGGTATAAACATGTCAATATGTAATTAAAAATATTCTTCTTAGGAAGGTAGGCTTTAAATAATCGCCTAGTATAGAGTTTTCGCCACTGATATACAGAGTTATTGTTTCTAGGAAAAAGTATGCAAAAAATGTGGAATTTATTAATGTCGATTACATTGTTTAGAATGGTTTATCGTCAGCGGAAGCGGTCTACGAGGAAGAGGGAGGTTGACTACACAATATTACGACCAATACTATCAGCTATGCGGGCGGTGGAATACAGAGATCACTGGTGAGGCATAGTTGGAACATTTACGAGACACGATCCTCGGCAGTAAGATATACGAAAACAAAAAAAAATATAATTCGTGGAACTTATTCCACATTCGTCCATGAGATCTGATCTAACCGGATTGTTATCAAATTACTTATGTGGATATAGTAGCAGTAACCTATTATAATAATATATTATATTCATTACAATTGATGTTTTTAAACGGAGAATTGACAAGTAACACCAATAAACTAATCTATATTTTTAATTCAATAAATATATTAGGTACCTTTTAAAAATTTAAACGTTCATTATTATTAAAGGCTTTAATTTTATATCCTGAATATTGCAAGGAAGCAATTGACATATAGATGTAATTATCTTTTGTACAATAATTATTCGGACCTCTGAATTCATTACGCATTGTCATATGATTGTGGCTTGACGATAAAACGAATTTTAGCTCCAGCATCAGTTCTGGGCAGAATGCCAGGTCAAAGAATCAGAAGTCATGCGCCAAAGAAACGGAGCGGAGCGATTATGTAAAATAATGCATTATTGAAAAAACCTATATACCTAGTCCGTTTCACACGTGGCAGACGACTGGATTCAGAGTCCTGCAGTGTTCAAGGGTTTTCCACCAACAATGAGAGATACGCAGATGTCAATTAGTCTATTCTCTATTACATACAGATATGCTATTAAAATCGTGGATGTATTTTTCACTACAAAAATTCAATTGGATGCTTGCTCAGAAAATATGTTTATGGGGCGCAGGATTTTTGTAAACTAAGGCCATCCGCTCAAGCAGAAACTAAAATATGACGAACTGGTTGGTGATGGAACTCATAAATTGGCCAGTGACTGATGCTTCGCACACGGTGCTGATGAAACCGAATATGTAATCTCATAACCTCAAACAGTCAAACCCATTGTCTTTCCTACTTCATTCTAAGCCTTTTCCGTAATATCTTTACGGGAATATTCTAGCAGCCTGTAATTACACAAGCAGGAGTATTTCTCAACATCTGCCACATATTTTAAATTAAAAATCGGTTCGCACATCTTTACCTTTTGACGTCTTGACTTGTTATTGCTTGCTTAGTTCAGTTCAGTGCTACCAATTTTGGTAAGAAAAAATGATTTTTCATCGAATCTACTAATATTTATACAACTGTTTTATGGGTGATTGGAAACTGAGAGACTGGGAGACTAGCATGTCGCGTCTCTTCGGTTTCGGTCGCGGACGTTTTGAAATTGAGAGATTCCAAACTTGCCAGCGAGCCGCCATTAAAACACATTAGCAAGATACTGGAGTTTCAGTCTCGTCTTTTTTGAGTATTCACGTGAGCGGATGGCCTAAATGCGCAGCCGTGAAAGGAAACCAATGAGTTATTGTGTAGTCATTAGTTAGTTATGTTTATTTTAATCGGGTTTTTGAGTGTACTTACATACAATAGATATATTATATATATATTGAAATTATATCAAAAGGTCCGACCGTACGTTGTTAGACCGAAGCTAAGTTACACTCATGTTCCGTACCGTATCGCATGATCGGTCAGATCACGAATACATTCATTCACACGACACATACAAATAATGTATGTTAGTGCTGTTGGGCTGTTTGTATGTTGTATTGGAAATCGGAATCGACAGGACCTGGCTATTTCAATACATGCTATATGTGTTGTTTATTTGACGTTTTGAAAGCAACTGCGAACTATCGTAGTCACTTGAGAGTCAATATGATACTGGAGTATCGCATATATACGTACATTGGACAAAGAATACATATATCTCTAAATTTCATGTATGAACTGTTAACTATTGAGTATTGTGTTTTCAATTATACAACAAAATATTTGAACAATGTAGAGAGACAATGTTTTAAGTGACATACTTACGTTAACCTTACACCAAAGATTAACAACGGACAAAATAAATGAGATGCTGAAGATTAAACCAGTATAATTAAAAAAATAGTTACACACAGTTTTTAAAACCGCGTATAATCAATAACACAATTCAGCAACGAAGTAACAGCGGACAAGATATACGCGTTACAGAGATTTAAAAATAATAGACAAAAGGCGCGAGGTGAGTGTCCCTTTTATATATTTTTGGTGATATCATTTTAATTAGTTTATTGACGTCTTGTGTGTGATGTCGATGTGATATCCGGCGTGGCTCCAAATTCCAATGATCGCCTCTGCCCTACATTTGTGTTTATCAAGTTAGAATATTCTGTAGGTGCTGCATCATATCACATGGCTATTGTTTATTAACCCTTATAAACTTGCAGAGTTTGGTAGGTATAACCTACTGTGAGACTTGGGATAATGTATAACATAACGAACGAAATAATTACATGTTCCAAACAGATGTTACACATGATATGTTAATTTTATTTAACTATGGATATACGGACAATATGTATTAATGTGAGTAGTAAACAAGTACACATGACGGTTAATTAACCTACTCATGATGGTTTGTGAAGCAACACATGGAAAATTGAAACCTAATTAAAACGATAACGTATCAATTCTAATGGCAAAAGCCACACATGGACTCTATAGTACATTATTGTATGTCTATAAAATCCGTCAAAGGTAAAACGGCAGCCGGGCAAAGGTTGACTAAACACGAGAAATTAAGTGCGGTCGAGCGTTATTAGACGCTGGTTTACAAGGGACAAACGATGCCTTTTTTAAATTAATTAAAATTTACACAAAAGTGAATTAAAAAATATTTACACAAAAGTCAAAAACATATTTAATAGTCACGTAATAGGTACTTTTAGTAACGAAGAGAAATGAATGCGGATCCTGCAGTCAAATTGAAATAGACGATCCAATATTGGACAGCT
Organism: Rhyacophila brunnea; assembly: GCF_057557595.1. Classification (NCBI taxonomy): domain Eukaryota; kingdom Metazoa; phylum Arthropoda; class Insecta; order Trichoptera; family Rhyacophilidae; genus Rhyacophila; species Rhyacophila brunnea. The sequence goes on from NW_028233361.1 coordinate 3,908,753, forward strand.
CGGCAACATACTACGGATGCCTCGGGAGACTCTCAACTTAGACAGTGTTTTCTTCAAGTCACCCACCGTCATCTTTAGATTATTAAAGCCTGAGCATACTTTTTTGCACAACCAACGAGTGGTCCACTGCCATACTATTTATTGATAAAAAAAAACTTGCAGCCAGAGTTTGGTATTTTATAATGACTGAAGAGTATAAATAGGTTATTAGTTATTGTCGTTTAGAATCGACTGTCACATTGACAAACGTCCTAGTGTATTATGATATTATTATTCACAGAATAAGTTTAAATACGTTGATCGTCACTTCCAATTATTAATAACACAGAACCACTAAATCAGATGAACTCCAAGGTCTCCAAGGTACATTAAAATAATCTGAAAGAAATCTAAAACTAAGAATACTCCGACAAGTGAACACGACAGACGCGTCAGTTTGAGCACTCTATAGACAATGACAGGTCATCCAGAGAGAACGGGAGGGCGGAAAGGTAGGACCAGTGGTGAAATGTATCAGCTTTCTTCTTCAGTCGGCAATGAGTCACCTGATTCAGGCGTCCCGAAAGTAGAGGTGCGTCTTTCGTCTACGACTGATAAAAACTGTATGAAGCAGTGGCTGGTTGTTAATCAGACTGACTCATGGGTAAAAACTACGTTTCCGTAAAGCGGACGTGATTCGTGAACGCTTTTAAAATAAGAGGGAGTCAGAATGCGTTCTCAGTGGACATGTTCAAGAATAAATTTCGATGACTCGAATGACCTAATCAATGAGAAGAAGATGTGGCGGTCTCGTTGTAGAGGGACGAAACCGCGGTTGGAGGGTGACCAGGTGTTAAGATGAGAAGTCGGTGGTTGCTCTGGTGGATGGAAGAGCGAGTTTTTTATTGCGGCGTAAACAATCGGTACAAGAGTTATGATACTGTTCCGAGGTCTGATGATCGGTAAATAAGATGCTGTGCACTGACGGAGACTGGGATACTGACAGTGCGGGAAGTTATGATAGAGTGGCATTCTAATGTTCTATGGCAAAGTAATATCTTGAACAGCATATTTAGGAAATAGCTATTATGATTGAGTCAGCTATTTTATATCGAGTTGGCGATAATTTGATATTGGCTGACTATATGAGAAAACAGATGTTAAATAAATCATAATCTCGGTAAGCTATGTCGGCTATTTAATCTCGCCGATCTATATGATGTGGCGGCTTGGGTTGTTGATCCCCATGAAGACATCAAACTTAATGTAATTGACGCGAAGACTTACGTTCGTAATTATTTGACTCATTTCCCTTGTCTACCCCTACCCGAAGAGCCGCTAAATATTAAATACAACCATTACGTATGTATACAGCGACAAATAAAACATATGGTGAAGATTTGCATTTATGATAAAAAAAAAGAATTTTCCATACTTCTATTTCACACATACAGGTACATAAATAGCGGATGTGAAGAGGCACCGAGGTAAAATAGTTGCCCACTAAGGCCGTATGTAGATATATTTATATTTAGATTTGTTTATATTGCATATTTGACGAAATTGTAACATACATACAAAAATATAAAGTTTATTATATTTAATTAAATGCAGTACTCAGAATCAGTCGATTTTCGGCAATGACTTTTCATGTTGTCCATTATCTTTTCGTGATGATTAAACCAGTAACAACGCAGAATTGTATACAATTTATGATTGTTTAAATTAATGTTCTGCAGCGACTAACTTTCGTAACGCGTGCTAAATTTCTGAAACCGTCAATCAAATCGTGATCAAGGTAAAGGAAGGGTGTTTAACATTGACGATAAATAAAGAGGAAAATATTCGAAAAAATGCGGGAAAAAATTCGAAATGTAAGGCGGAAAAGCTTTTATGAGAAACACTATTACGTCACAGAAGAGTTTTCGTCTTTTTTACGTAGAAAATATGGGGGAAGTTTTTAGATAAATATGTACGAGGCACGTAGGTACGTACTGACATTATTGTAAGTACGTACCACATCATGTTTTAATATAACGCCTGGAATATGTTGTCATTTTCAGTGCGCAACAAAAATGTCATTTTTCTCGGTTCATCCAGTCTTTCGCATCTGCGGTTTTTGAACGCAAAGTTTTATTCGGCAATTTGAGGCGGTTATTCCATTATACCACGTGTCATATGAAATATCGCATACTTACAAATCTACTAATGGCCGAATAAATTGGTATAATAAGAATGAGATGACAGAATAAATAATATTTACTAAGAATGTCGCTAATGCGTATGACTACGTCAACAGAAAACTGTTTTGAGAAGAAATTACAAGAATGCCAGCTGGACGGAATCCATACGCACATAGAGTGACGCGATATAAGACTGGATATTATCATACTCATATCAATTCTTTAAAATTGGGGTGGGGTATGTTACAAATGTTTTCCCTTTATATTACATACTGTCTGTTTTACCACGTATGTAGCAAACGATCAATATACACTAATACTTACTATGTTAAATAGCCGAAATATTAAACAGTACTTAGGACCTCCAAAAATAATAATGGTATTTACGAAAATGGTAAATAATAATATTACCTGTCGGCAAAAAAAATATTTTTTATTTTATTTAAAAAAAAAACTCTCATTTGGATTTTATACCTAAATAACTTAACAATGTTCTCTGATCATTCTTAAATTATGTAGAATACGTACTATAATTATAAAGTTTTTTGGTACTGTTCGGTTATACCGGAGGCAGCGGAAAACGCATTTTGAAAATAGCCGATAAACTGGATTATTTGTTAGTTTGGGTTAGTTTAGGTTCGGTTAGGTTGGGTTAGGTTAGGTTAGGTTAGGTTAGGTTAGGTTTGGTTAGGTTAACCTAACAAATAATCCAGTTTATCGGCTATTTTCAAAATGCGTTTTCCGCTGCCTCCGGTATAACCGAACAGTACCAGTTTTTTTTATACTTATATTATTAGTAAATCGTAAGAAAAAAATCTTGATCAGAATGAAACCTTCGGATACACATCATTCACTGTCCAGGCGAAGGCTCTAGCCCAATGATACTCAAGCTTTTTTGTCTTCGGGCCAAATACATACATTTGTAAAGTAACGCGGGCCGCATCACTACTGGTGTGACGAAAAAAATCATGAAACCCCTCCCCTTTTACAAAACATTTTTGAGATTTTAAAAATTATGCGTGTTTTTTAAATTAATCGTGTGCAATAGCAACACTCTTATACCAGATAAGTCGAAACGAATCTCAAGATATACGAAATTCCTGATAATAAATGTGTTTCGGGCCGCACATAAAAGCTTAAAGGGCCGCAGGTTGAGTATCGCTGCTCTAGCCAGTAACCTTGCGACCGATGTACGATTATTACCAAATAATTAATTACGTGTGAGGTGTTTTTCAATTCAATTATTAAAATTCTAATTGATTTAAATTTTGTACATTGGAGTCGTTTTTTGCGACCCGGGTTTCGTCTTTTGGCAACTTCAGGCACTATGCATATACGAATAGTAAATGCAAACTGACAACAAAATACAGTTCGTTCTCGCTTATATAATGAATACAATATAATGGGGTAAAAATATTATTACCTGCTGAGTAAAGAAGAAAGATGTTTGTAAAAATCCGTAAAAGATAATTAGATACTCACTATATTTACAAGATTACTACTATGATCAGTAGATTAGTGGTTAGCATGTTCCCGGGAGTTTTCTAAGTTAACCAGTGTTGCAATCTTTTTCTATGTTGATTATGGTACTAAAGGGTAAAAATTATAGTATTTCTGAAGTACAGGAACATTTTACGTCTCGAATCCTTAAAATTATAGTATTTTTGGAATATTTGCGTAAAATTCTAGTATTTTACATTTCTCGCGGATTCAGTTCATCGGATATGCCAGTTCATCAACAATTGACTCGGAACACAATTGATTTTAAATTTTAATGGATTTAAGTTCTGTATTATTCCATTTGAGTCGTTTTTTGCGACCCGGGTTTCGCCTTTAGGCATCTTCAGGCAATGTGTCCAACCAAAAGGCAAATAGGTACACACTGACAACGAATACTATTAACCCTAACTTATATAATAAATTAATGCAATAAAGTAGGTAAAAACTTTATCACCTACCTATTAAGTCAAGGATCACAATAAAAAAATATAACAAACAAATTATGAATAGTTGAAGTGTTTGTAAAAAAAACCCCTTATAATAATACACTCGATAAGCGTATAATAAATACAAAAAACGGCTCAAATGGAATAGTACAAAACATAAATCAATTAGAATTTAAATTCCAATCCCATCAAAAGACAGTCGATAGACAATTGATTTTGAGGGTATTTTATAATGTTTCACCAAAATGTTAAATTTGGTTGATATTATCGTGGCAATTATGCATCCAACAAATATGTAAAAACATTTAAAAGGGTGAACGTATAACGAGACCACAGATTTACTTTGACGGACATAAAAAAAGATCTTAATCCCGTTTCCGCCGGCTGGTCTCGCTGACACAATATCCTGAATGCCGCTGAAGAACGCTCCGTGAAAACAAAAACACGGTCTCAATGGGATGATTAATTAAATTGATAAAATACTATACAACCGAATTGTCAAGATAATCTCGACGTGCCGAAGGAACAAAACTAGATCCTTACCAAAATATTTCATGTGAGACAAAAAGTAACATACAATATAGAGACAGAGGGGTTTACGCAATCTACCGTATTTGTTAAAACTTCAACTACATAAATTTACTGACTTCGGCCAATTTAAATTACCCACCAGTAAGTTTATTAGGGCCTTTTCAAGTGATTTGGCGTTTAATTGGTAGCAGTATTAATACTTTGGACGCTGAAGACGCACCTGGCGCGTAATGACCAGGCGGCCGATTTTAAATTTAAAGCATTTTAAAGGTGGTAATTAAAAAATCATTATCTAGTCAGCAGCGAATGAGGTAAATTAAAAAATGTATTTATTACATGATATTCACATAATAAAAAAATCGCTTACGACACGTGATTTGCTCACAGTACAGTGAGCGTTATTGTAAGGATAATAATCATATCATCTCTTGATAATGGCCTCTGCAAGAAGCCCTAACGTCGAGGGAAGAAGGAAAAAGTACCTACACACGGTGGAAACCCAAAAATCTATTACGATAAGAATAAGAATCTAACGAAATTTTACGTTTGATTTTTGATAATAGGTATAGGAAAAGGAGAGTTGGTCAAATTTCAAATGTTGATAGAGTAGGATGGGTGGGATTTTTGATGGGAAAAGTAGAGAAAGCAGCGGGGAGAGATTACAATATTTAAAATACATAACTTGAAAACACCTCAGATATTATACCCACTAGAAAAAATTACATTTGAAAAAAATACGATGCTTGACGGGATTTGAACCCGTATATCCACTGGTATCGCGCCAATATACCTTAACCAATTAAGCTACGAGCCTCTTACCTAATTGCGATAAATAAAACTAGTAGGTCATACATGAAATTGCGTTATTATTGACTATTGGTTTTTCAAATGTGATTTATTCTAGTGGGTATCTGAGGTGTTTTCAAGATATGTATGTTCAATATTATTGTGGCATATTACATTCTCAAATCTTGTGAATTATTCGTTGAATTAAAGAAATGGTTTATTACAATTTAAAATGTTGTTATTTTACCACGTTTTTATTAGCTCGTATTCTTGTTTGTCCAGTACATATTTTTTCTTGTTTGTCCAAGATTTATATTGGACGATTGAAGATGTTTAACTAACTTCCCGACTAGCTAGACATTTGAAACTTTTAGAATATATCAGAACACGACGACAATGCATTCTTTTAATACTTTTAGCCATTTTTAAGCAGAATTGAATTCATTTTCAGTTAATTCTGTTTTGTATGGAAAGTTATTATTGTTGGTTGCTAAGGGGGTCCTAGCAACTTAATTAGTAATATATACGTGCGTTACTATGGAAATCAATATGAAATGTCAAAATGACATTTCAGTATTCTATATTTATTCAGTATTTCTATCAAGTACAATAAAAAATTATTAATACATAGAATTGTCAAGTTTAAATTTAAAAACGTGGTAGGTATATAAAAAGTTCTTTTTATCTTGTAATTATTTTAATTTATTTCTTAGGATTCTAAACTATTTATTTTTAAATTTTAATATGTTATTTAAAGTATTTTTTTGGGATCACACACATTTAGGTATCGTTTATATAACAAATTGATACAACAAAATAACGTGAAAACGTATTAAGTACCTACTAAGTAAAGAATTTTGAGGTGTTTGGAAATCCCGCAGTAGGAGCATTAGATACCGACTATTAATACACTGAGAAAGCCAATTAAAATGTCGTTACTCATAAACAATGGAACTAAGTAACGTGTATAAATACGTACTGTGCTAATGAAAAATGTCACTAATTATATTAAATAACAAAACAAATGTTACTGAAAAATCCATAATAGGTAAACAGAATGCATTACTATACAGAAGAATATTAAGTTCTTCTTATTGTGCCATCCCCTAGCGGAGGTCGGCCACCATCAGGGCGATCTTATCTTTATCGTCTGCTACCCGGAACAGTTCAGTGGACCTGCACTCGTACCAATCACGGAGGTTCTTAAGCCACGAAATGCGGCGCCGTCCTCTGCTACGCTTACCGTTGATCTTTCCTTGAATGACAAATTGGGGAATGCTGTACTTTTGTCTTCTCATAATGTGGCCGAGGTTACTGTAGTTTCCTGGTTTTGATACTACGTAGAACTTCTCGGTCCTTCCCCATTCGATTGAGAACTTCAACATTTCGCAAGGAGCGCTTTTCTCAAAATGAGACGCCTCCTTAGCAATCGAGACCTTAACCTAGGTCTGAGACTGCGTATGGTACCTACGTTGTTATGTTCTCTCAATACTTTTCTATGGTATGGAAGTATGGATGCTAAACCAAGAGATGTCACGGAGACTTGAAGCTTTCGAGATGTGGCTGTATAGACGCATCCTCAAAATTTCTTGGACTGACCGGGTGACAAATGTTGAAGTTCTTAATCGAATATTAAGTTATTGAATATTAATATAAAATATATTTTTTAATGTTTTCAACAAGTTTAACATTAACTACAGCAATAATTAAATATTATTCGCTAAACTGCATTCTAAGAAATGTACTCACTACAAAGGAACATTATTAAGACATACATAGTGTAGACTTCAGTGGCGAAGGGTGACTTTTGGAAAGAGGTAGGCTGTGGAGATATGATAAAAAGAGCACACTTGTCAGGTAGACTTACGAGAATAGTACGATATTTACTACTAATGAATAAGCACACACTAATAAATGATAACGACACACTAATTCAATGAAACTTCAAAAACTCATTGACGACATAAAAATGAGCAATGTGTTTAAATTACGTATTTTTCAAAACATGTATACCCATCAAAAATCATTAGATAAAATTTATTTTTATTTTTAAAAACAATCTATACTGACTTATTTATTAATATTCGATTAAACGCCGTTGAAATTATTTTTTTAATTATCTAATTATTAATGATTTTGGACAAAGTGCGCAGTCGTGACAACAATATTATGCGCGAATGTTTTAGGCTCTGCGAAAGGAGCTTGCCTCATTTCATACAAATCAGCAGACTTGCTGAGGTTACGAGACGTAAAGTCCATACAAAAAAAATTCAGAATTATTCCAAACATAATCGGAAATTTATTTACCTCGAGAAGTCGCAGCATTTATTATTTAATTTACGGCGCGGCGCGCTGTGGTTTTTTTAATACCTTTGCAGTTGTTTTGTAAACTGTGTAATACTGTAATACATTCCTACATATGCGATCTCGTTGGCAAAATAAATTATTTTTATACCTATAACATAAAATAATGAAGTGATTAAGTATATAAATATGTCAATATGCAATTAAAAAATATTTTTCTTAAGAAGGTAGGCTTTAAATAATCGCCTAGTATGGAGTCTTCGCCACTGGTAGACTTTGCACATCATGATATGCAAGTAACGTATCTGATGTGGGTTAATTATCTGATGTAGGCGTATGGTTAATGTGCGATAGGGATATAATTGGCAGTGTACTGTTGGACTTCCAAGTAAAACTATTCTACCGTAACAAGTCATTAGGAGCGGTCAATCAAATTGGATTCTGCACAATTACACATAATAATTGGCAAAGTAAATTTAGCATCCAAACTGTCTAAAATGCATGTGAATAACTATGATTTACCACAGAATTGTGTAGTAAAGCATTGAGTATAGAAAAATGGAATAAGCTTCTTTGTTTATTCAATTTATTCTGATCTTATTTGATACAGTTTTGTATTATTATTATTAATAATTATGCTTGTGATACACACACATGTAACCTGCTAAATTAATATATGAAAGTGCATACAATTTTGGGATTTAGGTATCCTTCGGAGTTATGTTCCTGCCAATGATATATATATTTAATATAACATAAATTACATAATAAAAACAAAAATACTGTTACTGATTAAGCAAGAAATACTGGCACACACGTATACAGACAATAGTTGTCGTGTACAGGATGTGTGAAATACTGCCGCGAGACGACGTAAGTGGCCGCAGGGGAGGTGTTCCGGCAGTTTTTGCAATGGGGGCTTGCTTGAGCTTCAAGATACTCGTAGAACGTGAGGCGACTGGAAAAAGTTTGTACCCCATTCACCTGTATTACCTTTTTTAATACACATATAAATAGAAAGTCGCGGGGATAAATATGTCAAGGATTTAAATAAACTGTTGTTTATTTTGAATTGTATGTGAGTCGTCGTGTGAGTGGAACCAACCATAAAAAACGCAGGGGGAAATAATTTATGGTAATATTGTTGAGACCGGGTCACAGTTGTACGATTTTTGGCAAGGCGTTCAATTCCAACAATTCAATGAAATCGCGTTCTAAGATGAGGCTCTCTACTGATAACTATTTCTAGAAATTAAGATTTTGTGTTGACGGCCGTGGTTTGTTTCTATTCTGAATTGTGCACCCTGCTGTCACACCGGTAACTGGGTGTATTAGAAATATATTTAAAAAAAAAATACGTTCCCATGTATTTAGATCACGATATCTAATAAGCTGGACTGTCAGAGACGTCATAAAAAGCTCCAGCTAGATGACGGGAAAAACCAAATAGAAACACAGCATTCTGTGTCGTTAGGCGTGTAAAAACAAATGTCGAATATTAAACTGAAGAAGAAATTTATTAAAAAGGACTTGATTACAAATCGAAAGGTTGAAGGTTCAAATTGGTTTTTCGTTTTTTGAGTCTACTGTGAGATCACTCTAATGGCGACCTCACTGTACCGCGCGTAACATAAATAGGTAGGTACTATTAAGAATCAATAATATATAATTCACAATTACACGAATAAACAGTTAATTATTATGAATAATCTTATCGATTGTAACTAAAGGCCGGTTCGGATTACTCGAATAATTTAGTCAAGTGGCGAGTAATTTAGTAACTAAACGTGAATGAAAAGACAAATTTAGTCGAGTAATTTAGTAAAATCAATTAGTCGAGTCAATCCATGTTGTACTATTTTTTCGGTCGAGTAGCGGTCCCCACCACCTCCTCTCATTAGATACCGAACAAGCCACGAGACAATTAGTCTGAACACGTTCATTAGTTGTAGAATTTCTTCCTCTAACTCTTTATAAATGAAGTTATTAACTTATTTATTTTTGAACATGCATTCTTAAATCATGTGGATTATTCGTTGAATAAAAGAAATAATTAATTATTTTTGCTTTGTTACGTGCTCTGTTCATTTTGACACGTCACTCGCATATGTACTGTGTTCGGACACTTTTCAGTTACTAAATCATTTAGTGGTAACTAAATTCGCCACTCGACTAATCTGAACCGGCCTAAACTGTACATATGGATATTTGCAATGAAATAATACGGAAAGAATGTATAGAATTATATTAAAAATCACATTGAATCCCATTATTATAGACGGAATATTATTCGCACATAAAATTTATTGATACTATATTCATCCGCGGAGAATTTTGTTTTATGCATATCTAATGTAGGTAGTCGTTTTATCTGCATTCAGAGCGTGCGGCGGCAGTCGTATAAATTCGTTATTATCAATAAAAAAGTTTACTTTGCATATCTCTAGTCATCAGCATAATGCGATGCACATTGTGTAACATGTGACAATACTACCTCCAGCCACTTTTACCCGAATGTAAATACGCTGCCATAAAAAAGCTCGTGGCAGTGATGGAAAACTGCAGCGTCTCGCGCTGGTAATCATCGACGTTCAATTTTATATTGAGTCGTTTCCGCGGCATATATTTTCTTAAGTACAGAGACAAAAAAGAAACAATGAATCATAATAATATTATAACATACGCTTCTCTGTGAAAATTTTATATTTATCGTGGCCATGGAAAAATATTTTATGAAGGAATCTACAAAATTAGTTGACATGCGATGAATTTGAAAAATCTGTTGATTTGAAATATTACAAAGTTTTTAAAATAAAATATTAAGTAAGTAGGTATATAACTCACATGATGGCTGCGCGGCTTAAGCGTTGGCCTATAGCGTCGTGGGTCCCAGGTTAGAATTCTGGGTCTGGCAAATACACATATTGTTTTTCAATTTGTGTTTGAGTCAGTGTATGGGCCTTATAGGTTGAGCAAGGCTGACATCCATTTCTCGTAAAAACAAAATCTGTTAATACAAACTTCCATTCTGTGGAGGCCCATTTATGATCTTATTAGGATCTGACATGGTCGGGATATAACTACTTCAATATCGGCAAGCTCACGTCATCTTCGACGAACTATTGCCAAAAAAGTGATCAAAAACTACTGAAAATTAAAATAATGTGGAAATTTAATCGAATAAAAGATATTGATATTTATTTGTGTTTATTTATGCTTTTGTCATTCTAAGGATGATAAGTGAATATATTAATATTTTATAAGTACCTACATGGGGTGGGTTTGTGGAATTTAATCTCATGTCTTCAATAAAATGCTTAATCGTACCTGTTCATAGAAGCAGTTACGTGTTTGCATCCTATTTTGGGCTTAAACAAGTGATATGAAAACTGCTCTAACTCATTTTTTGTATCACAATACTTATGTGATGTGATTTGTACGATTTAAATAAATAATAATACCACTGACTATTCAATCGAACATATTATTTGGTAAATACAGTTTTACACCTCACATTAGATGAAATTGTTATTCGTGTTGTTATACTATAGCACCACTTTTTCGTCAAGTACGTTACATCTAAGTGTATGCGAATAGGAAGCCCCACGTTTGTGGCGCTTCTAAAAACGCCAATGTATAAGGAGTCAACGGAACGCTGTAGGCTTGTGACTAGACGCATCGTGTTTGTGATGTGTATCAAAAATATCACGCGAGATTATTTCGAGTCTTTTAAATACGACCAGAAAGAAAAGGTGTTTTATCTCTGGGTTTATGTAGATATACACGAGAGTTTCAAAAGAACGCTACATAAAATGAAATCGCGCACAAAGTTTCTGGATAAAGCATTTTTTGTGTAAATTTAATTGGCCGGTGTCGGTGGGGTCCCCTCGACCCGCCGCCCTGACCAACCACCACACGGATGTGGATTCTGCGGAATATTCGCTTTTCACGAGGCTTGTGTCCTTGTTTTGAAGAATTATACTGGAATTTATATGATTTTTTTACGGAACGCCAGTGCTTCCAAATAAGAATTTTCACTTTATTTTATAAAATACACTACTCACGGACACTCACTGAATTTAATAAAGTCTAAAATGATATTTCATATTACAGTCATTAAATGGCAGTGGCGAAGGGTGGACGTAGGCTGTTATGTTCCGACATAGTGCACATTAAACTTTGTTAGTCATACGTATTTGTTTTTAGTGAATTAATACTACACTTATTTACAGCTGTTAGTTCATTTTTAAAAATCAATTAAACGTAGCCTAAACCAAACCATAATAGTTTTGGTATATTTTGGGCGACCCGACAAAATTGTGCACACTTTTTCAATCATACTTATTTGTTTTCGTTGAATTAGTAATACATATTACACATGTTGTTGGATATTTTTTTAAATTCATTAAGCACTGCCTAAACCATACCATAATAAATAACAAATATTATTATATCTATAAAATATCCAAAACTATGTAAGATTTAATGGCATAATTTTAGATATTTTATGGATAGACGAGTAAATTTTGACTATTATCTATTATGGTTTGGTTTTGCAGGGTTTTATTGAATTTAAAAAAATAACAAACAACATGTGTAATATGTATTACTAATTAAACGAAATTGAACGAGATTGAATTTAAAAAAATAACCCACACCATCTGTAAATAATTGTTGTCTTAGTTCAATGAAAACAAATACGTATGACTGACAAGACAAAGTTACAAAACAAAATACTCGCTTATCTATAAAATATCTGAAATTATGCAATTAAATCATAAATAACCTTGGATATTTCATAGATAGATTAATATTTTTTATCTATTATAGTTGGGCTTAAGTAAATAAAAAAAAATAACCAACAATATGTGTAATATGTATTATTAATCCGGTGTAAACAAATAAGTATGAGTGAAAAAGTGTGCACAGTTCTGTCGTAGGTATCGCCCAAAATAAGCCAAAACTATTATGGTTTGGTTGGGCAGGGTTTAATTTATTTTTAAAAAACTAACCAACACCATCTGTAAATTGTAGACTTATTTGCAATGGAAACAAATACGTATGACAGGCACAAAGTTTAATGTGTACGATTTATTTGCGGATCTTAACAGCCTACCTCCACCCTTCGCCAATAGTGCCTACGTGATACTATCATAAAAATGATTTATTAAATGTAATATTTCAGTTGAAAAATGCCAGTTGAAAATGTTTTAATAGACTGAATTTATTGGTCGTGAGTTATTCCCCGTCTATAAATACCTACTATATAAAAATTAGACACAACCTACTCTTATAATGGGATACATAAAATAAATTATTTATTTATTATGTTCGACCAATATTTAATGAATTTATTTGGTCCACGGTCCAGGAATTGTGAGGCCCTCCCATGCACTGTGCCGTGGCGCTGCTCGCTAAATTAAAAGCGCCACGCTTATTTATGTGCGGAATTATTACATTAAAATTCATGTCCAGGTATATTCATCTTTTAATTTAAATACATCACATCTTATTTATATAATATTGCATAGCGCGGAAACATAATTAAAATGAAACTCCGGCAACGTTGCGGGGCTTTTATTGGACATTACCTCAAAATGTATTTACTTATAGAGCTCAGAGTTGTGTCAGAGGCAAGACATAAGTTTTACACGTCGCATAATTAAATTTTGTACGCAAAGAAAAAACACTGAACCGAATTATGATCCATTTGCTTCATCTGAAGACTTTCTGTCTTCAGGTACACATGTAAATATGAATAATCAATACATAACTTATTCATATATTTTTTTAAATACAACATGTCGCATTCTTATAATAACATGTCGAGTATCTAGAATGTACAGTTGCAGCTGCATGTTCAACGTTTGCATTCTAGCGGTGCTGTTTTACGGTTGGGTAATGAAATATTACGAATAAGTACTCAAATGAAAGTTTTACAGATCATCGAGTATGCAGCTTAGCTTCTAATAAAAATGAGTGAAACTGTGACGTCTGTTACGGTCACGGCCTTTTCTTAAACTAAACAGAATATGACATGATAGGAATGTCACAAAAAGATACTGGAATGACCTGGACAAAAGCAAGTCTATCGTCTTACAGTGCGACGAGCATATTATATACGTTCAAAACGTATATATTTCAGTAGGTATATTACATTAGCTAGCCCGAACTATGACGTCTCCCTTTAAAATCACTTCCGACCTCTTTTCCGAAAACGCTTAAGGCCTATGAGGGTCGACAAATTAGATATAGGAATCCATTATCCACTACGGCCGTCCAGTCCGGGAGGGCAAAATCAATCACTGCGAATTCAGGGTTCCAGTGCCACGGTTCTCAGACTGTGGGTCGCAACCTTTCGGGGGTTGCGGGAAATATTGATGATGTGTTAGAAAATTGTTTGGCCATAATAAGTCTTTGCATTGTATTCTGTAAACTGCCCCCTAAACATTATTTATAAAAGACTGCAATTATAGGATTTTGAATTTCGTTTTAGGATTTTTTAAATTATTTTATTAAAATGTGATCTTAAAATAATTAAAATAAAATGAAATATATTTTTAAATATATATTTAAATATATTTTTTTACTTACTAATATTATATTTTCTTCGAAGTTTTAAGCCGCTGACGTAGTATCTACTACCGTAAATCCAATAGGGTATATATCTGAGGCGTTTTCAAGTTATGTATGTTCAATATATTATGGAATGTTACATTCTCATTGAATAAAAGAAATGGTTTATTAATAATTTACAATAAATAAGTGTTAAAAGTTGCAATCCACGTGAGTTTAAAAACATAAAAACAATGATAGTATATGAGCAATTTTATTATTTATTTATTTAGCATTTTATGGTTGTATTTTAGAATTTTAATGTAGTTTCCACACGAATGTTTTAAATAATTTATAGTTTTTTTCGTGTTTCGATCTTTTCTAATAAAGTCGATTTTTCTAGATGGTAAAAGTGTTGTAATTCCTTTTTATTTATATCGATTCGAAATTCTTCAGTATTGTCACGATAAAGATGACCTTCGAATAAAAAATATTGTGTACGTATATCTCCATCTCCATAGCCAACTTCATAACTATGTACCACCGTTTTTGAATTTCAGTTATTTCTTCATGAATAACAAAATATGCGAACGAGTAAAAATTACAAGGACGGTAAATTAAGTATTGGAAAGAAATGATAATGAAATGATAATGAAATTTATAGGATAATACTCGTCAGTGGCGAAGGGTGACTTTTGGAAAGAGGTAGGCTGTGGAGATCTCATAAAAAGAACACACTTGTCAGGTATACTTACGAGAATAATAAGAAGATTATTCGATATTACTACTAATGAATAGGTACATACTAATGACAACGACACACTAATAATGAAACTTCAAAAACTCACTATTTTTTCAAAACATTTATAGGTACACATCAAAAATCATTAGATAAAAGTTCTTTTTATTTTTAAAAACAGTCTATTAATATTCGATTGAACACCATAGAAATTATTTTTTTTCGTTTTTAGGCGCTGCGATCGGAGCTTACTTTAGTTCATACAATTCGATAGACTTTGATAGAATTGTGAATTATTTGAAACATAATCCGACCTTTATTTACGTAAGGAGAGATGGCGCGATGTGGTATATTTTTAAAACCTTTTCAGATTGTTTTGCAATTATCTGTGTAATACATTCTTGGCAAAATAAATTATTTAATAGAATAATATATAATCAAGTGATTATATAAATAAGTCAATATGCAAAAAAATATTTTTCTTAAGAAGGTAGGCTTCAAATAATCGCCTAGTATGGAGTCTTCGCCACTGATACTCGTAGTATGTAGAATTGGGATCTCCAATAGAAGAAGTTTAAGAGCCATAGTCGTAGAGTGACCCGAATTTAATTCTCTTGTCTGCTGCGATTCGACGGTTGAAATGCTCACGAGTTTGGGATAGTTTTATTAACTCCATCAAATCTACGGGTTGGCTTTACGTCACGGTAATGTTTAAATGATTTCTTCATTCTCTTTAGCCATTTCCCAGGGCAATTTATGAACTCGTCTCCCCTTAATGTTTCTTCGAGAAGTAATTTTCTTTTATGCGAGCGAAGAAAGTGACAAAATATTCTATTGAAAAAAAATCATTAGCAGTAACCTTTATTCCATATAATATGTATGTAGGTCACAATTACATTAATCGTGATTATACGAATTAGGCTTTTATTCTAGAATATTGACAGTTAACACCATTAATGTGTATAGTCAAAAATCGTATCTAAGATTTACCCATTTAATAATAAACGTCGCATATTGTATATTTAACACATTTTATGTTTATGAGAGATATGCAAATTATCAATTACCTACTTAGTAAAGATATTTTGAAAAAAAATAAGGCTGAGTTATCTACGAGTACGAATTTCACCACGGTAGGTATGTATATATTATAATAAGAGTATTGTGTGTTTGTAAAGCCTTTAATATTCAAATTCTCATTTTTTTTTTTTTTTTTTTGCATACCGTGAACATTATAAATTACAAATTTAAGACGTTCACAACATGAAACTTAAAAACAAAGAAACAGTCTAAAGAAGAAATAAATACATGCAGTATCACAAAAAACAGTAAGAAAAGTAAAGTAAAAGGTAACTACAAAATTATAAAACAAATATTAAATATAAAAAATATTAATTATAAAAGAATGGAAGCACACCGAATGAGCTAAGTGGACCCTATTTTAAGAATTTATAAAACAACGTCCACCTATACTCATCCTCACGTAGATGGAATATATCGACATCCGAAGCGATTTGGTTGAACAGAGTTATTGCCCTCCCAATTGGCATCACCAATGGTATAGTATCGAAATTAGTACTATCACATGGAATAGTTCCATCTTTGATACCTGATGTCTTATTATACACTAATACAGTTTGTATGTGCGTTTAATGTGTTAAAGAAAATTGTATTTAATAACAGTATATACATTAAAATGCGACGTCCAGTGAGACCATAATTAGCAAAACTATATTTAAATAACGATGAAAGTTTAATGGCAACAAAAAGCACAAAACATTGAAATAATCGGAGCTAATTCCAGATGGCGCCGAGCCAAGTAATTTGTAGGATAAACTCACTATTAATGCTCTCATAAATATGCATATTATCTAAGCCGATGCCGTTATTCAAACCCTACAATATTTTGCAGCATTACAAAGCATTAATAGTTTAAAAGTACCACTAATGCCGTAGTTTCTCGCGCTACCGTGTTTGCTAAAACATGTAACCTGTGGCTATTGATTAATTGAAGTCGGATTAGAACTTCTGTATTCGAAACGTTTTTTGAGACAACACGCCACACGGATGCATTTTAACCAACTCTCAGTTTTAAATACAAATGATTGTTACTCTAAAGTGCTATCAACAAACACCAAAATAACGTAGTTGAGGCAGGGTTAAATTAAATTTAAAATAACAAACATCTTCTGCCAATTGAATTATTAGTTCGACGAAAACAAATAAGTATGACTGACAAAGTGTGCACTATTTTTATCAGATCTCCACAGCCATATCTCCGCCCGTCAACACTGATAATTATAACAAAAAATGTATTCTTATCAATTGCTTTTTTTTTTTTTTTAATAAAAGTCTTATGACGACGTGGAAAAATCAGTTTTTAAATACACCAACTACCCCTAAACATAAACTCTAGCTAGACTGTCTATCACCTAAACAAAGATAACATCATCTATGGAATTATTCTCCAAAAATTTTGATAGCTGTAATTTAAAGCAAAAACTAAAAGCAATAAAAAAGATTTTTTATTAGTAATTTATATTGAATTTTGAAAATGTCAGATAACTTTTAACCGTACCTTCTCCCTATTTACTTGTTGACGTCTTATTACCTGGCTAAATTTAGATAAAAGTATATTTTGGCTAAAGGTTAAATGTGGGCCCGTTATCAGCTTTATGGCTTTCCAATATTAAAGTGTTTCCAGTAAGTGAGTATATTGCGCAACTGACTTTTGTGGAAAATTAAATGGTTTATGTATGTTAAATTATCGGCACGAAAACAAAGGCTTCTCTCATATTAACTTATTGATTTTATTATATAATCGTCGTGTCCTTTCTTACTGAGAGTCGGGCTCAATTACTCCTTCCACGAGGTTACCTCATCCATCACGATCATGTTCCAATCGGAAGGTAACACACATTGAAGATTCCGCGTACATACGCTCTTAATATTATATGTATCTATATAAAAAAAATCATGTGGTTCTTTTTGATTCAATTTATAACAAAAATTACCAAAATTATGACGACTACAATGTAGTGGCTATATGTAATGGCTCTGCTTATTTTTACACCATACAAAATAAAAAATACCAAAGATATATTATATTATTTATGCATCAAAATTTCGTAAGAAAAAGTTATATTATAACATTATCAATAACATGCTATAGCATTATATTCGACATATTATATAATATGATAGATATGAAATATGAATGACTACTGAATCGTAAGTTCATAAGATTAAATAAAAGGAACAGTTAGCTGTGTAAGAGTATAGATCCACACAACAGTATTATACTAGTATCTAAGAACTGGATTAAATTAAACTATTTTTATTATTTTCACCTTTTTTAAAATCTATAGTAGATTCATATTTTTAAGTCTGCCGCCAATGCGCCGATTGAATGCATTTCCGCAACAGGTAAGCAAAGAGATTCGTCGTTTACCTGGTGGTACTTCATGATAATTAATAAAATAACTTAGTACACAAACATTAAAAAACAATACAAGTGTCTGGCATCATGAATATACAGTGTACCTACATATACAAAAAATTAATGCAAAACGTGTAGGTATGCAATATTATATCATGTACCTACCTAATTATTTATTGTCAATGGTAGGAGGTAGGAAAGGGCTATGTTCTATGAAAAAGGTATAGTACAGTACAGCCGCTTGCGAACCAACACAATGCGGAGTTCCCCAATATGAAATTTCGCCGGCAATCATGTACAACGTTGCCGGTTTATTAATATTTATTTTCGTAATCAACCCACTATTTGTTGATTTGATATCGATTTGGGCCTCTCCAGATTCACAGAGACATCCCCAAATGGAGGACTATTTGGGAATGTAACACGAGAAACGATGAATTTTGAAATAACTACTTGAAATAAAAATTTTACATTTTTAGAGGATCATGATGTTTTTCCAATATATATCTGGCCACAGTTGCTGCATGGTAATTTATAAATGCCGCAGATACATAAAAGATTATGATGTTTGTTGTTTGAGTAGAAGTTATAGACGTTGGATCTGGTATTGTAGGTTGTAGGATCCAACATCTATTGATATATATGAGATGGATTTTGCCGGATGCGTTTGGGTGTCGGTTGTGCGCCATGCGATGATTTTTACGATGAACGTATTATCATTTTTTTTGTTCACGTAGGGGTCACCACTTATAGACGTTGGATCTGGTGTTGTAGGTTGTAGGATCCAAAATCTATTATTTGCATGTTGAAGGTTGCTTCGTGGATGTGATAATATAATGTTCGGGGGCGCAATTGAAATGAGACACAGAATTGATATGGATTGTTTTATATTGTCATAAAAACATTTAAGATTTACACTGCACTAAAATAAGACTGTCACATTGTTTTTATACTTTGTTACTGAATGTTAACATTATGATTTTGAATTTGATATCGAAACTTCATGCGGAGTTGCTCGCATGATTGACTGTGCTGTTGGAGGTCGGATTTTACAACTGAATTGTTGACTCATTTCATTATCATTGTCTACGGTCGATCAATGACGATAGACAACAACTTGACATTTGTAGAGTTAAAATATAAAACCTCTACAAAGTTAGCTACTAGAAACTACAACTAACTACAATACATACGCAACATAATTACAACAAAGGAGTACTAATAAAGTTATCATATCAAGTCGCTTTTTTCATCATGTACACATTCATGAAATAATTCACTTTATATGTTTCTTTCAAAGTTTATCATTTCGCATAGCGACGATGATATTCTGCGTAAAATTCCGAAGGCACTCGTAAAATATGATGTCATAAAACTTTGATACGTTGTCGTTAAAACTCCATACTGCCGGTGGGTAACTACAGGAAAGGGGGGGGGGGGCGGGCACAAAGCGCGCAAATTTAAAAACAAGACACTGACAAAATATTGAAATTTAGTATAAAAGCATGTTAACATTTTAAAGGTGTACGATATGGAATGCTTTCAGCTGCGCCGGTTTTTGATGAGAGTGGTTGGATGCCATACAGGCATTTTACCTCTCGTATTATGGTCGAAACAAACGTCGTAAAATGTAGATGATCTACTGTGTATAATTGATACAACTGTTTCAGCTATGATACTATAATATGGTCGATGAATTAATTTGATTCAACAAAGTGCAATATGAATACTTCATTAAGGCTATACCTCAGCTGAGGCATGGTCTAAAAAGATCGTGACTAATCGATGCGCGGAATGCGAGTCGCGGGTGCAAATGAAGGAATGAGAGGAAGCCGACCGAAATATAATTTGTCATAAAAGTTCAACATGCGTCCTTTTTATGTTATGTTTATTATTATATTCGTAATAATAATAGTATATTCAATGTCATGTTTTCTTTTTTAAGTACATACGTAAAGTTTTTTAGTCATCTTTACACGATTTAAGAATATTTTCATCCGACGCCATGACAAAACGAATCGACGTGCAGACGCCTTGACTATCGCTCTCCGAATGACAACGCGGCCGTAAATTCGTTCTACATACAGTTGGAAATTATTTGCCGTTTCACTTATGTACGCTCTTAACTGCATTTTGTCGCTGAACTTCTTATTTATTAACTACTCTTCTCGGAAACATGTATTTGCAGTTTCCACCAAAAATATCGCGTATAGTTAATCAACAAAAAATAGACTTTACACCTTTTAGCATCACTTGGATAATTTTAGTAAGTGCAGGAGAAGAGGCTGGAAAGCTAATGCAATGAAATAGGTCAGGGACGGCGCTCTGTATATCCATATAAAAAATGCAGTGGTATTTGGAGGACAGTACTTGAGACACTTAGTACGCAGGGCGGGTGTGCAATATCTAACTCTTCTGATATACCCATGTCAAAGTCGTTCCTGCATCGCATATAAATCTACGATTTCCTGTTTTTAGTAAGGTCTAGCCGTCGTCGTGGGCGGAGCCTAAACGACAAAAATCGACGCTCGCTGAATGGAACTCACTAAGTTGTAAAGAAGGGTTATATGGCAAAATTCACAAATTTAAGAATGAAAACCTAACGTAACCTAAAAATAATCCAGTATATCGGCTATTTTCGAAATGTGTTCGTTACTGGCATCCTGTAAAGTGTAAACTGACAAGAATCGTGTTTTATTTAGACATGAATTTTATGTCAGTACTATACGACCCAAAGAGTTTGGACGGTCTTTAATATACGGTCATATATTTCCATGCAACATTTTACAGTGAAGTGTGGATACGGCGAACTGCAAGTTTATGGACACGGTAAAGAAGAAAGTGTCGGCGAAGAATTGGGGAGTGGGAAGATAGAAAGCAGTAAGGGAGGGCCTTCATCCAGTCTGACTGGTGATGACATAATTAATTATTATAATTCGTACAAATATTAAGAACGGAGTAAAATAATAGTATAGTAATTCATTATTACGTGCGATCTATTACTGAAAGTAATGTTTGATGTGCGTTTCCGTAAATTCGATCAAGCTATGAAAAGTAACTGTGGTCGTATAGAAGAGGCTTTGGTGACACGAAGTTTGGTCGCCATACTCAGTACATCATGTATGGAGATTTATGGCACACTTTCGCAGATTACTTTCTATAATACACAAAACACATCATGGAGGTGGCACTTTTTTTTTTTAGTAAAACGAATCACCAAAGTACGATCCGCGCGCTTATCCATTACATAAAAGCTTTAAGAAACTAAAATTTCGCGTGCACATTATTCATTTTTGACAGAGAATTTTTTTCTATTGAAGTCAAAAAAGTATGACAGGTCAATTAGCCAACCTACTCTTATCACCACACTTTAATAATAATGTTGATAATATTAAAATGAATATATTAAAATACTTCGAGAGCGAAGACAACACGACTGAGGAGAAAAGACAATGTCTCCGATGTTTAATTGTTTGCGATTCTTTAAATAAACTATGTACTTAAATAAAATTATTTTGGACATTATACAAATAAGGTCCAAAAAATCATGACGTAACGTCATGATTTTTTGGTATTGATTGAAATGAAACTTAATATTGTAGACTAGGTACCCCCCACTACATAATATTGTGTTATATTGTAATGAACATGGTATACTTTTTTAGTAGGTATGTTTATGTAATAGATCGTGTTTTTGTAACTATTATTTTAATGGTTGTATAAATAATTGTATTTTTAGAAAGAAGGCAACATTGAAATTGACATATTGCCACAAAAATAACAAATACTTTCAAATATAGGTGGACACAATGAAGGCACACGTGGTAATGAAATGAACGAGCGCACCATAAGAATACCTATGTTTTCGTTTCTCTCTAAAAAAATGAAATGCAATTTTATAAAATGACTAAATATCAAATTAAAAATCTGTTAAGTAGGTACTGCAATAAAATACCTACCCAGAAAATATCGTCGTCATAATACTGAACCCAGGTTGAATAAATATAAATATAACGGATTTCAAGATAAAAACATTTTTATATCTTAGAAAAAGCAATGTATGTATTTTTAAATTTAAAAATACGTTAAATCATGATTAATTAAAAAATCATAGGTAGGTACGGAGATAAATGATCAAGATATTATACTAAGAAAATTTGAGTTAATTTAAAATGTAATTTAATTTTTAATTAAAAAAGGGTACTTTTTCACATTTTTAATTAACTTACGTACCTACCTATTTAAGTAAAACATTTTAGGCATTGCTTCAGCAATTGTATTGAATTGAATTGCATGTCTTGTAGTTCCGTCATTAGCTGCACTGGCATATTATATTGCACTCCACCTTGAATGATAATACTTAGGTGCCCACCATTAAGTACCTATTTAAGTTTGATAATATAATCGGTTACTAAACAATGTATTTCTTTGGTAAATATAACCGTGCCGTATTGAATATTCAATGAACTTGCCGAAATCCCAATGCGTTAAAATAGATTCCACTAATAATAATATATCGTGTATCTATTATTAATTCCCCGATAAATAACTATGCCGTGCTACTGTCATAAATAATGTACCGCGAAAGCTAAAACCAGATTATCGCAAGTCACAACCTAAAATTAATATCGTTTGGGATTAACAATTAACAGGGGTGAAATAAATTGAGCAATTTTGTGAAGAAATACAACGCTTTTAGATATGGTATAGCCATACAATTACTGGCTATTTAGAAATAACATGATGTGTGAAATAACAATAGTTTTAACAATGTTGTGCCAAATGAATAATAATTAAGAGAGGTAACAATTAGTGGATATATATAGGCAGAGCTTTAGGGTAAGTATGAAGATTCAAGCGTAGTTAAACTAAAGTTAAGTAGTAAAATAATGTCATGTACATTGTACAAAGGCCTAAGACCCAAAAAGAGAATAATGTCGAGAAAGATTATCTGGCTATATAATAATTGCCGAATGATTGTAGTACTGATTTTAGAAGTGGCGACGTTGGATAGAGGCGCATAGAGAACTTTTGAAGGATAATGCAACGAGATAGCCATTGTCTAACAACCGAATGTGTGGAAGTTAATATTAAACACGTACCTACATAACATACTAAACTTATGCGCTTGCAAGACACTCTTGGGGCAATCTAACCACCAATTAGCATTTTGGTTAGATGAAATACGTAGGTAGGTACTTAACAAATAGTTAATTAATTTCAATAATGCAGCGTGAGTATTTTGAGTAGGTACCTACTTTATCTCGAGTAATATTTTATCACAGTTATGACACCAATAAGTTGTTTCGATTAATAACATATTAATAAAATTGGTAACTTGTAAAAGTTATGTAGCTGTCAGTATATTATTGATCAAATATCTATTTTTAATGTATCAAATTATTCGACCGCAATAATAAATTCCCAGCGACTCATAAACCGGCAAACAACTGTTTACACTTGTGTCAGCAAATTGATTGGCGATATTAAATACGGTATCGCAATGGAAAATTCGTCTAATATCCATTCCCATAGTATCATAATTATTAGGTATATTATGACTAATAATAAATAAAATTCACAGCTACTTGTATTTAAAACGCTGACTCGTTCAATATAATTATGTACTGGAATATAATGTTTAGGTATTACTTTCGACTGTATAAATTACGAATAATAATTTATCAAAATGTCACTCGAATATACGTTTCCAGTCGGTTACCATCGCAGTCTCTATATCGCTTCGCCCAACATCTGATTGTACCGAGATGCGGACCTCGGATCCCTACCTATCATAAGTATAGTATTGTAACATAACTGCTGTAACATACTAGTGTACCAACCGTTACGCCTAATAAAACTCGCCCCTGCATACATCTTCGACTTCTTCATCATCATCCTCAACACCATAACCCACACATCGAACACCACAGTTATAAATATAAATCATTAAAATTTCTACTATCATACTTATTGAATGAAATCGGTAGGTATATAATATAATATGGGAAGAAGCATACTTAGCGGCAACTATTGTTAAAAATAGTTGAGCCGGTTTCTGTAGGTATATAGAATGGATGGGGTAAAAAAACTGAACAGATTATACTCTTTTATTAAAAGACAAAGGAGAGAAAGGCAAAAAGAAAATTCGAGACGAGGAATCGAGAAATAAAAGGCAATAAAGAGAACATCTAGCGGAGGCCCGAGGGGCACACCGGATGGATAAAAATCATACGAGTGGAAATAAAACTGTTGTGGTCTCTCGCTGACAGCGTAGAGCGCGCAGAAAGTTCATTTCTTCGCTTCAAAGTGAACCATTTCACGACGGAAAGCATTCGGAAAAAGAAACATTACAATAATGCGTTGAATATATTATATATAACTGATATAATATAATTATTTACGAAAGCACTGATACGTGTATACGTATGTAGTTACCGTTGATATATCAAAAAAAAAGGATAATTAATAAAAAAAATCTGGGATAACAAGTGTTTATAGATGTCTTCAAAAGTAACCTTCCACTGTGCATAAAGCGCAAAGTGTTCAACTAGTGTGTGGTTCCCGTAATCACATATGCGTGTGAAACATGGACCCTAAGTAGAAGAGAGATCAGAAAACTTAGAGTAGCACAACGTGGTATGGAGAGGTGCATGATGGACATACCGCAAAAGGACAAAAAGAATAATTAGTGGATAAGGAAGCAAACAAGGGTTTGCGATGTGATAGAGTTCGTTAAAAGCCTCAAATGGAGATGGGCTGGACACATAGCTCGAAGAAGAGCAAATCGTTGGACAAATTTAGTAATCCAGTGGTATCGGAGAGGTACAAAACGTCCTCAACGTCTGCAACTGGTCCTGTGTGCTACGTCCTGTGTGCAGTCTGGTCCTGTGTGCTACGAGGCAACGTAGTACACAGGACCGAGATAAGTGGAATCAGCTTGGAGAGGCCTTCATTCAGTGGTGGATAGATTCAGGCTGATGATGAATAAAAAAGAAGGAAATGTTGGGACTAAAAAAACATAAAGCAGAACGTGTAGAAGCCAAGTAAAAAAATATTATTCAATCATTGGAGCAGCATTATAATCTCAAAATAGCGATACACGTACCTAGACCGGAACACACAATGTACAAATAATAATATGCTGACGTATTTGCACAAATTCTTCTTATCCAATCGCATTATTTATAGGCCAGGAAAAAGGGCGAACGTGACAATAGAGCAAATAAACAGACAAGTTATGTACCTAGTCATAAATAAATTATTGTTGGAAAATACGCTAAAAATATCAGAAAAACCTCCGATTTAAATTTACCTGGTACTTGTACACAATTTATAACGACGTGGGCGATCATATTATAACGTTATTTTTCGATATTAAAATAAGTATTGAGTTAGGTACCTACGTGAAACACAATATTTCCGGAAAAAATAACACAAGACTAAAATAATAAAATGACTAGTAATTAATTAATAATTTATAAAATATCAAAATATACATTGCTATTACACATTAGTTTTAATATTCTATCACTTGGTATGGGTATACCGTATAATGGCGTATAATATATTGAAATTATTATCTTCTAAAGTACTAAAATTTTACGTTAAATTTATGTAGGGTGGTAATATTATAATATATACCTATTGCTAGTCTTGGTTTGGTGTGGGGTTAAAAAAAATACTATGTAATGTGAGAAAGGGACAGCTCATAACGTTTTCAATATATAATTGTATTAACACTGAGGGAGGGCCTCAGGAATCTATAATGGAAACAGTATAACGAGGTGGGAGCAATAAGGATTCATAAACAGAAGTGTTGACCTGTGTGTCCCTGATAACTATCTTAGAAATAGAGAGCATCGGTTGTTTATTCTCTCAAGGTGCAGAACCAACCTGCCACTGGTAATATCAATTGGGAGGGCGATAACTATGTTCAACTAAATTGCTTCGAGTGTTGATATACATATTCCACTTGCGTGATGGTGAGTTTAGGTGAACTCTATTTTACAAATTCTTAAAATAGGGTCTGAGTACTTTTTTGAACTTCTATATATGTATAATTGTATTTTCACTGCTTTTGTATGTTTATATTATGTTCTCTTTTTATATTTTCATTTTTATCGTTACTATTACTTACTTTTTTCTTTATAATAATGTCATATTGTGAACATCTTAAACTTATAATGTCCACAATATGTTAAAAAATAAAATGCTTAACTTATTTGTTATAATTAGGAGGGCTACTTTATGCGCCCGACAACGAATTTTTAAATTACGATCTTATGATTTCATGTTTTTTTTTAGAATTATTAATAACCATGTTCTTGCTTTTTCGTACAAGGTGGTTGTTAGTAATTTTGAACAATCACAAACACCCAGGCTTTGAGAAAAACACATTAATATTGTGTGTCCTGTCGGGAATCGAACCCAGGAACTCTCGGGTGGAAAGCAAGGGCCTTACGCACTGCAACACGAGAGCCGCCTGTGATTTCATGGTTGGCAAATTCTGGAAAAATCGCAATTCTGAATGTTACTAATTAAACTTTAGTAAAGATGTTCCATTTAATTTCGAACATCAGTCAGTCTTATTGAATGAATATTAAGATAATACATAGATCGGCGGTGATAAAGTTATATTTTATAAGGCTCTATCTATGGTACTGAAAATTTAAGTTGTTTTGCGGAGGGGAGGCGGAGCGTCGCCACCTTACGTGTACTGCTACACTGAAGCAGCGTTCCCCGCGGCATGTTTTTCTGCATCCCTACTGCGAGAGTCTGAAAGCACGAGCCCTCTTCTGGCGTTTGATGAAAGCTTCGCGGTAAATTTGCAACGAACAGTTCGTTCTCGCTTATAAGAAAACTGTTACTACTTTAGAGTAGAAAGAAATTGATGATATTTTTACTTCGTAATTTACACATAATAAATCGGTGGACCTTGGTCAAATTATGATTAGTGTAAAGTAGTGGGTGCATAATTAAAAAAATAATCTCGATAATTGGTAAAAAATAGTATTACTATAATGCTAATTGATTGTAGTTTTATATTATAATTTACCATTGTATCTACCAGTGGCTAAGGGTGGAGGTTGGCTGTAAAGATCCGACGTAAATAGTGCACACTAAGCTTTATCAGTCAAACGTATTTGTGTTCATTGAAATAAGACTACGATTTATGGATGGTGTTAGTAAGTTTTTAAAATTCAATTAAATCCTGCGATAACCAAGCCATAATAGATAATAGACAAATAATACAATTAAATCATACGCAATTCTTAATATTTTATAGATAGAATAATACTTTTTATCCTTTTTAGTTTGGGCCAGGAAGGGCTTAATGAATTTAAAAAAATGAATTAACAATATGTGTAATACGTGTTTGTAACTCAACGAAAACAAATGAGTATGAATGAAAAGGTGTGCGCCGAATGTTGTATCGCCGAAAATATATCAAAACTATTATGGTTTGGTTAGGCAGAGTTAAAAACTAACCAATACCATCTGTAAATTGTAGTCTTAGTTTAACAAAAACAAATACATATGAATACCAGCCCACCTCCATCCTTCACTACTGGTATCTACTGTTCTCGGTTTACAGGAATCGTGGAATAAGAAATAACTCATATATAGGTAATTGAATCATTTGACTTAGTGACATCGTTTTCATATAATATTTGTTCTCTATCTGCGTCCAATAAGAGATTCTTTAATTTTTTTTTATTACAGTTGAATAATTATTATTTACTACATGGGACATACAAATGATAATGTAACCTTGTAAATTTAATATTAGGGGTACCTATCCAATATTGTTCAATTATAATATTATGCGTCTAAAATTAAAAAGATCTTTACGGAACTTGTGATAGTTAGAAACATTGGATAATTCTTGTTTGATTTAAGATGCTTTTGATAAATAAATGTAAGCGGCCGAATCGTTAGGTGAGCATGCAAACATTTCCCGCGTCGATCCGCCCCAAGCTATGAGACAAGCCGCCCTATCTCAATAACAACAATCTTGAAGAAACCCCTATGTTTTATTGCTGGCAACTTAAGATAACGAAACTTTGAAAACAATTTCAGGTATATGATAATGGATGAAAAATATAGGCAGCTATTTATAGTACCCCGTGTTGGTTCCGTCTGCTACTAAAAACAAGGACAATAACTAAGAATTTTGAATCTTGCTTCGATACGAGAATATATCAGGCAGTGTAAATAATGGAGCGAGTCCTTGATCCTGTCTGGCCTTCTAGTGTAATGATTCATGATCTAAATGATTTCAAGTAAGTACCATTATCTTTACTTACCCTAAGCAGCAATCATACATTATCGTTCACAGTGTTTATTAATTAATAAACACAGACGATGATTGAAATCAAGCGATTGAAAACGGAATCGACAGAAGTGACACGTGTTTCTTTCATTCCGAAATATTATCGAGCGCAGATGATTTCAGCTACAGAAAATTTTTGAAAAAATAAACAAAAAAAACAACAAGAATTGTGAATTTTTGTTTTGTTTTATTTATAACACAGCGTGAAAACGTTCATAACTGGGAGCCACGTGTCATGAAATAGAATTTTGCTTATTATTATTTATTCATTGACTGAAGAACGTACTTTGTTCGGGCGTTACCTCGTGGCTGGGCAATGTGACCACTTTTAAATGCAGTCATTTTTTGAGCGTTCATAACTGGGAGCCACGTGCCATGAAATAGAATTTTGCTTATTACTATTTATTCATTGACTGAAGAACGTACTTTGTTCGGTCATTACCTCGTGGCTGGGCAATGTGACCACTTTTAAATGCAGTCATTTTTTGAGCGTTCATAACTAGGAGCCACGTGTCATGAAATAGAATTTTGCTTATTATTATTTATTCATTGACCGAAGAACGTACTTTGTTCGGTCGTTACCTCGTGTGGCTGGGCAATGTGACCTCTTTTAAATGCAGTCATTTTTTGAGCGTTTATAACTGGGAGCCACCCATTTTTTTTTCCTCAGACCAAGTTGAAGGATTCCTCAGTAAGCGTTAACTTGTTAACACCAACATAAAATACCGTTTAAATATCTATGATAATATAATATATATTTGATGGCCCAAACATTGTCACCTAATCTTTACCCCGGCGGCTTTATAAAACTCGTAACTAAAATCCCTTGGAAAATCGTCAATCTATTTTTCTATTTCAGTTTAAGTCCTCGCCCTGTGTATGCACTGGTGTACACTAGGTGGGAAGAATTTGGTAAATTGAAACAAGTATGCGAGGTGACGAATGGAGTCAATAGATTAAGAAAATATTTAAATTGTTTAATTATGTTTTCCAATAATATGGTATGTACCTAGCACGTAAGTTTTAAATAAAGAAATATCTTAATAATAAATATGTATACTGGTATGTGAGGAAGATGTAAAATTGTTATACTATAAAGGAGATGAATGCCGGAGTAAATGAGAATTGAGATAAATAAATGTAAGCGAGGATTAAAATATAGTAACATGTATAGCATAATTACCGAAGAGGGTTACTATTAAACTCAGTAGTTTTGTTTTGTATAATTAAATTCAGTAGCTGCATTTTATAATTTAAAATAAATAACGTGTTTAAATAAAATCTGTAAATTTAAAATAATACACGCACTGCACTGCGTATTCTGTCAATCACTCGATATGCGTGAATCGGGACTATTTTGATAGTGTGTGTGCACCGCTCACACCGATTCTAAACAAAGAGACAATTTTCGGCGGGAGATATGTTTTTATAATTTGGAAATTGAAATAACTTCTTAAATACTTAACTTTCTACATAGTTTTCTTCCGTAATTATGTTTTGAATAATTTTGTCTAGTTTATAGATTAGAATAAGATTTTATAACAAATTAAATGTTAAGTAATAACGCGCGACGCACTGCTAATTAGGTGGTGCCTCTGAGGAGGGGGGAGGGAGGCTTAAAAAAAGTTCCTCTCCCGAAATGAGTAGTGAGTGCGGGAGTTCGATTCTGTCCTTCTAATAAGGTAGTAATGTAGTTCGATTTCGCTCTTCTGATAGGATAGTTGAGTTCGATTCGGCTCCTCTAGGAATATAGTATAAAACCCACGCTCCTTTATGGCGTGCCAGTTAATAACTAAATAAGTAAAAATTATCAATTGAATATTAAAAAATAAGTTCCTAAATAAATAATCCTTTTTATATAAAGTTAAAAATTAGATGTATAAACCCTGAAATGTTTTAAATGATAAAAACCGTGTTATAACAAAATAAATAAATAAACAGATTTTAATATTTTCTTTAAGACTTTAATTCACATTGTATACATTTCCAAAAAAAAACTATAAACATTTAATAACCACCCTATGGTACGTGCACTAACAAGTGAGCTAGCCAGATTTGTGTCGTGCTATTAAGGGTGTGTTATTGTCAATTATAAGATAATAATATGACCTATGTAAATAATTATGTTAAAGTCTCACAAACAAAACTTTTTTTGTGTCATACAGAATTTGATTTTCATAATTTTATTATAATATTTATTTTTTCCCCTAATTTTATTTATATTATGTATATACCTACTTACATATATCTATAATATAAAAAACAATATTTGTTTGTTTTGTTCGTGTTTTATGCGCTGCCATACCGTTCATCCGATTGCGATAAAACTTTGTCAACTTATTGCTTGCACTTGCGCGAAGAGTATAGGCTATAATCTTATTTATAAAAATGAATGTCTGTCTGTCTGTCCCGTATGCGTTTCTATACCATTCATCCGATTGCGATGAAATTTTGGTAAGTGGTTCTGTTCTGATATATTTTATTATTGTACCTTGTGTGTGCTCTGTTTTACTTTATTTTTTATTATATGTTTATGTATGTAATACCTACTTACATGTCTCTTTATAGAAAAACTCGTCATGCGTACCTAAAATATACTACATCATCATACATACTAATCTAGATTTTGTAAATAAGCAAATAAATAAAATGGCTAGTAGGTACACCAGAAACTGCTGTCAACAATTCTTAATTAATGTTGTATCATTTTAAATTTATTTACTGTGATTCCCACGAAAACTAAAGGGTTTGTGATTTAGTTTACTGGATTTCACTTCTAACTACGACCGATAACCGCTACATTATAAAACTTTTAATGTTATCTAGTACACATACATAATTACTTGTTATTTTCTGATAATGATAATTAGTTTTGGTTGGAAATTGTAAATTATTCATTTATTTGTCAATCAACCGAAAACTAAGGGTATACCTATTAGAGTGCTTCTGGGTTTCAGAATAGGTTTGTGACACGGCAGAACCGTTGAATTATAAAACTTGAAATGGAATCGCGGACGGGAACATTATGATTGCCGAGTGAGAGCTTTCTACACACAGATGCGGTTTCACAGCACTATGAACTCTGTTCGCAACTTTGCCAGATTTGGCTCGGAATAATACACGGTTACTATGCTTTCCCAGAAAATGTATACCTACCAACTAAAATGTTGGGAACTATTTAAAAGGTTTTACAAACAATACTTCCGTCTACACTTGACGGTAATTTGAGTGAAATTTAGGTAACAACTTTCATAATACTACTGCATTACAAACTTCAACAATGAAAGTAAGCAGGCAAGTAAGGGTAAAAACATGAATTGTTATATAAGTAATTTATTAAGATTTATTTTATGCAATGGTTAAATAACTTTTTAAGAGTTTTTAATTGGACACATGGATCCATCTTTTTCGTCTTTTTGAATAGGTGAGGGATTTATTAAAAGTATTTTTAAATACTGATTATAAATATTGTACGGAAAGTAGGTTCAAACAATAACCCTACATAAAATTTATAATAATTATATTTGTTAATATCTCTAGTAATTTTAAGTCAACGTGGGTACATACACATTAATAATAAATACAAACTTGATTCTTGGATGGTGTCAGTGTCTGAATAATATACTCATAAGATTTAAGAATGCAACATTCTTTAAGGATTAATATTTTTCTGATGATTCTTTGGGCTCGTTTTATAAGGATTGTGATTTATAATACTAACCTACGCTATGGAGAATTCATGATATTTAGCATGTAGTTATATATACACACACACATATACCTACATTAATTAAGTATGGACCTAATAGGTTAAAAAGGTGCGTAAAACCCATTCCTTTTCACACAAAAACCTTCTACACTTTGTGTGCGTATAGGTATATTATAATGTACAATGTGTAAATGTGTATTGTATTAATATTAATGTACCTACTTATTGTAATACATGATAATATATTTTATATACAATTTAAATATCCAGCGGTGTAGCAAACTGACAAAAGTTGTACAAAAGAATAATATCAATTAAAAATTGTAGAAGTAAGTTATTACCTATTTAATATAAGATTGGAATAAAATATTAATGATATCACTTTATATAATATTAAGTAAGAGCCTATATGGATAGAGATACCGACACATCGCACCCTCGCAACTAAACCGCCACAAGTCCAAATTTACGTGTTTTGAGTTAATTACTACGTTTAATTGTCTATCGTCCATAGTATATGTACCGAAAATTTCATATCTCTAAGTCATCAAATTCAAGTCAAAACTTCATTCAATATCTAAACATATTTAAAAAAAAACACAGTACAAAAATGCGAAAGGTAAAAACTTCAAAGCTGATTTTTTCTGTTTGACGAATTTTGGATTGTGGTAGTTTAGTTGCGATGGTGCGACATTCTAATTTACAGGACAGAATAATTTTTACCTGTTTACTAAAAGACAGTCCAGTTTTCAGAAAGAATAATATATTTTTATTTTAAATATATATCACAAGTTAAATACTAAGAGCCGAGCCACACCGGGCGACTCTGGTCTCGAGACCAGTCGCGGGACTGGTCTTCCTGGGAGATTTACTCGGGCGACTTGCAGGCGACCAGAGAGGCAGCCAATAAATAATAATAATAATGAATGTACGTACAGGTAGGCCTACGCAAGTATGCAAAAAATACGTTCTCTCCGCGCGTGACAAACGGGAGGCACCCAATAATCCGCTCATTGGCGCTCACTTTTAAGATGGACGTCGAAGACGTTGCGCTCGTGCTGTATTTGCGGCATAAAAGATTCTTGGAAAAGAAGAAGAAAAAAAGGATCTGGACTCATCCTTTCGTCGCAGCTCGCTTTCTGTCTGGAGTGTTTATCACGTTGTATGATGATTTAAAAAAATACCCTGGCAAATTCTTCAACTACGTTAGAATGTCGATATCATCATTTGATTAATTATTGACTCTGTGCAAGAATGACCTAACCAAACAAGATACTATCCTACGGAAGTCTATACGTCCCGTTTGTATCTCTATAATGAACATATCCGTATCGAACGCCATGGCTGATAATGAATGTACACGCAAGTATGCAAAAATACGTTCTATCCGCGGCGTGGCTGCCGGCGACTGGTCGCCCAGTGTGGCAGCGCTCAATACATTGTTATATGTTTTCATACATCGCTACCGATCGCCGGACCAGAGAGACCAGAGAGACCGGGAGACCAGACCGAGCGCACGAACGAGATTTTACTGGTCGCCCTACTTTATTGCTTGCGCGACTACTGGGCGACCAGGTGTGGCATGCTCCATATAACTGCATGCATCGGTCTGGTCTCGGCGACTGGTCTCGAGACCAGAGTCGCCCGGTGTGGCTCGGCTCTAAATATATCACATAGCTTTTTTTACAATAAACAATTCTCATGGAATATATTTTAACAAAAACACTGTGGAGTTTCACAATATTCTGTCGTGGGAAGAAAATGTTGATTTATGTAGGTACCATTTTTACTAAAGATTTTTCTCGAAATGTTACAATAAACAAAAAAAAATATACAAGCAAAAAGCATTTTCAATTGTTGGCATTATACAAATATCATCAAGAAGATAGCTGAAAGATATTTAAGTGTATTAAAAAATAAAGCGGTGTCATTGAGACGTAAACGTTTTGATAACATCCTCGAAAAAGATGTCAACAAATATTGACATCTTGGAATCAAATACAAAAATATAATATTGTGAATACAAAGAGTGTAATAAAAGGGAAATACAAGAGAAAACATGATCGTGAGTTGAAAAAAACCCTGTCTGAAGCACTTGGAGAATCAGAGAAGAGTAGCTCAACCCTCCTCATATCAGACCTGTCATAAAAATTGTTGGGATTTCAAATAAAACGCAGGGAGAAATTATTCAAGCGGAAAAATATTATGGAGACCAAACGCGAATTTTCATTTTTTACAAATACGAAATCGATAGACGAACGTAATAAGAAAGTATATTATTATAGAACATTAAACGAAAATCATTTTCTGCTGTCTATGATTTATCTCATTTAGTTTTCATTAAAATATGATTTCCGGTAAAAAAAAACCTAAAAAATATTATGTAGGTAATACATATTATACTCCTACATTTTTTTATGTTATTCTTTTTTTCATAAGGCGGCAGGGCGCAAAATACAACAATAAACACGCAGAGAAGCAAGGCCACGCGCATGATGTCTATTTATGCGGC
This sequence comes from Rhyacophila brunnea, assembly GCF_057557595.1. Lineage (NCBI taxonomy): Eukaryota > Metazoa > Arthropoda > Insecta > Trichoptera > Rhyacophilidae > Rhyacophila > Rhyacophila brunnea. Next base: position 3,943,772 of record NW_028233361.1, read on the forward strand.
TGTTATTAAATTAGAATTAATTGTCAATATTAATTTTGTTTCTACGATTTACGTTAATATTGTTTGCAATAATCTTTTCAAATAAATCGAGAGGTTAAGGTCCATTTTATACGTCAGTTCAGTCTTAATAATTATTGACAGTTCATTTCGGAAACAACGATGTATACCTATTCACGTATTTTTTATACATAAAAAATTATGTTATTTTTATAAAACCGTCCCAAGCATAGTGATCGGGTATGTAGTATCTATTTTTTGAAGAAATAATAATATTTTAATCGAAATAAGGAAAATTATATGAAAAATACAGCAACACAAACAAATAATACGGGCATAAACAATTACGATACATCTCAATTAACTGTCATTAAGTTGTTTACACGTCAGTTTGACTAGCAACTCTAAAAACTGATACGATAATTGATTGTTAATCCACCCGGCCACGTCTCAGTTTTAGTCGGCCGCTTCAGTTTTTCGGTTTACACATCAGTTTAACTGATAGCTCGACTAAAACTGAGACTGAACGGATAACGAAAGTGATTATTTAAAAGGAACTTTAGAGTATTGTCGGTTCCATTTTGAAGGCATTTTAATTATTGAGTGAAACTGGAGTAAAAGTCGTAAAGTAAAAGTGAGCCAATTACTGTCTTTGATCAATTTCTATACGACATACAATTGACACGTACTAAAATGCCTCTCTCAAAGGGTCTCAACCTGGCCTGCAGGGAGCTCTGCCCTATCTATGGTAGCGAGTCATGGTGACAAGGGAATTCAGAAATAATGGGAACTGAAATACCTAACGGGTGTGGAGTAAACAGGCAACCGATTTCGAGTGTGGAAGAATATGGGATAAACTTAAACACGTGTTAAGAATACGCTTTTCCTTAGTTATGACAACTGCTCTCGGTTTATAACTTCAATATTGGTGTATTTGAAGGTTGCAACACACACTTTTGCACGTCTATAATGTGTGATTCATTTTCGTTGGACAATCACACATTCAAAACCTTGCGTCAAAACGTAGGTTTTTGGGTAGAGCGTATCGAAATTTCATTTATTAATCTGTTCTGTGATGGTGACCATACAAAACATGCTGAACTTTGAAAACAGATCCCGGTGACTGATAATGTGTATGCGGTGGCACGGCTTTAAAAATCACAAAGACCATGCAGCTTATCGTCATATCTAAGGTGAAGTTGTGACGTTACACTTGGATGTGCATGACTAAGTATGCCTTAAGAGATTCTAAACAAGTATTGCGTTTTATTTAAATTAACCCGATTGAGATCGTCCATAATGGCAACTAAATAACGTCCACACGGTGTATACCAGTATTCCGTAGAGTTGCGAAATGCTAGTAGGATCTGGGAAGATTAACGATGCATGGTGATAGAGTCTTGGAGGCGTCGCATGATGTCGATATCGACATATTTTGACGGAGGAGTTGATGTGGAAGAAGAATAACATATACAAAATTAAATCTTTTAACAGAAAAAAGTAACCAGTGTTAAATCCGATGATAAAATGTAGTTACTTGTGTGTATAATCTATTACTTTTTAGCTCCACCACTACATTCTTTGTCATGGCCCCCACAAGGGGGGGGGGGCTGACAGGGCTCTAGCCTGGGGGCCCGAGCTCAGGAGGGGCCCGGCGAGGCGAGTCGACCAGATAACTGAGATAAACACACATCATCAATTTGCTTCAATAGTAAAAAAGTAACCTGCGGTGCTATTTTCCTTCCGATATTATTATTAAAAACACAATTCTAAATTGTGTGTTATACAAAATAACACTAAATAAACACATTAATTTTACCGCATACACCGCTACTGTAGACCGTCACACTGCCCTTATACTTAGCGATAGGTAGGGGGGCCGCCAAAGATCCTAGCCTGGGGGCCTGCTTCAGGATATGGGGGCCATGTTCTTTGTTTTAATAATTTTGACTTTCAGTTATTTCTATGATACATACTTTATTGGCATTGAAGCAGCTAAAAAGGTGATTCCTTAATTTAATTTGAGACAAGAGTGTCGAAAACAATATATTTGAATTATAGCAAAAGTTATATTTTGCTACGTACGAGTATCTTGGAATTATGACAATTATTTTGAAGTATAAATTTTTAAAAAGAAAATTGCAAGTACATTTAAAACTTCATTTGGTTTAACTTATTTATGTAAAATGCACTACCACTACGTATTTCATGGTTAAATAAATTTTAAATAAAGTCGACCGAACTGCAGGAAGGACTTGATAACGGTAAGTAATTAATTATTATCGACACATATCGTATTTTCGGAATCTTGTGCAACAGTTGGCATTACTGTTAATAAATAGTGAGTATATAATATGCCGAGATATTTTACCGTCTTCGATCACATGCATATTTAGTAACACTGATGACAAATTAATTGTGAACCGTCTGTTAAATCCAAAACTTTAATTTTTAACACAACACACGATTTTGAGAATAAACAACTCTTATTCCGACATGGGGCAAGTAAGAATGCAGATATTAATTCATCGAATCTACAGTGATAATTTTGTCAGGTAGGTATACGAAATCCATATGTTTAGTTGCTTTTTCGAGATAAATTTTGCCAGTTATAATCAAGTAATAAACACCACTGACATCTGTCTCAAACGTTGGACGAACTAGACAATATCGATAAATAATAAACGAGTCTATCAGAAAAGTTTCCGTACGGAATCTTGTCACATTCGACAGAGGGAAAACGCCCGTCAACTTATCAACAAAATACCTCGACCTGTGCAATGACTGACTTTCTGTCAATGTGTCACACGTCAAATATATTCAAAATAAGCCATACGAAATAAATGTGATCAGCCGAGCTTAAATAATGTCTCTTAGACACTGGAAATGTACCTAGGGATGATATGACATTCCAAATAAATTAACACAGTTTTATACATCGTGGAATTGAATTATGAGACCTGGGCATCTATTCTATACAGAAGACTGCTTTCAGCCGCTACGGCAGCTATGTAATGCAGGAAAGTATCGAAGTATTATCACTTAATTTAACAATAGTGGCGAAGACTCCATACTAGGCGATTATTTAAAGCCTACCTTCTTAAGAAAAATATTTTTTAATTTTATATTGACATATTAAATAATATAATCACATAATAATACACAACGACATCTATCGTATAATCGTCATAATAATTTTACGATCTTTTCCACTATTTCAATAAGCACCATTTATGGCATGTCTCGAAGGTTTAAAAAAATAAGCGACATCTCGTTTCGCTTCACATATTGTATGGATTACGTTCGCGTGAATCGAAAGCTGTTTTATATGACATTTGTTTCTCATAATTTCAAGACGTCTGCGACGGCCCATATAAATTGGTAAGCTTTTTAAGGAGCGCTTACATTTTACGTAACTGCACATTTACTCAAAATTAAGATACTTTAAAAAAATAATTTCTAGGATTCAATCACATATAAATATTGGTTGTTGTTAAAAATAATAAATAATTTATCTCGTGATTTTTATTTGTCAGTTAGTTTATTCATAGACTAAGACAATTTATTCAGCCAATTATGTAAGTTGAAATCTGATATTGTATCTAAGTCTGTGTTTTAAAAATAGAAGTATTTTAAAATGTCTAATTTACGGGTTAAATTATAAATTGTTATGGAACAGATTCACAACAACGGATATTTTCAATAAATTTTGACCTTATCTTGCGTTTATATTTAGGAAAATACATAATTCAAATTAATTGCTTAATTTTATACCATCAGTGAGCTTTTGAAATTTCATCGGTTTTTGTGTACCTACCTATTCATCAGTAGTTATGTCGGATTATCTTCTTATTTCCCGTAAATACATCTAACAACTGTGCTTTCTCCACAGCCTACCTGTTTCTAAAAGTCACCCTTCGCCACTGACAATTAGACTATGTTAGCCGTCTAAACAGACAAAACTGACTATCTCGCTTTGAAATTTAGCATAGCCAAGAAAGGTGCTGTTAAAACATAGCACTGATTGTAACAATTACAACTAACATATTGTAATTGTTACAATAAGTGATAATACTTCGATACTTTCCTACCCTAGATGGCTGTTGTAGCTTGCGTAGTTGTATAGAATAGATGCGCAGATCATAAAGTCGTAACTTTTAATACAACAAAATTAATTACAGGAAGATACTAACAAAATAATATTGTACTTATAGTAAATTTACTATAAGGTAATTCACATTATAGTATATTGGAATATCTTTGAAGTCTTGGTATCTGGGGTTTATTAACATAATAATATGTTTATCGTATGTATAAAAATACTGTAAGTAAATACAATAGTTTTTAAGCCCTCGGGAATGGGGTTGATTTTCTTTACGGTACGATATAAAAAGAGTAATGCAAGAATGAGTAATACTATATTATATAAGTAAGTACATATTATATAACTTACGGATAAAAATCAAAGTTCGTTTATGTATACCCCAAATCTCAAGGATCCTGTAATTATGAAATTAAGTAAGTAACCTATTGTCAGAGCAGTCTGTCTGTATACACAAACATTGTCCTAAAAGTTTCTTGACGAAATTATTAATTCATTATCAGAGTTATTTTGTTTGAATTACTGGCAAGAAACTTTTGAAAAACATTAGGCAACAAGAATCCAAGAATGTCAAAGCATTACACGACGTATTATTTGAGATTCCATGCCAATCAAGAACCCATCTGAAGTAGCGAGACTGTTGAAGTTATATGTACCTAATTACAAGTTAATAATTATGTACAACATAATTACGTGATGCATACATAATTTGTATTGAATTTAAAAACATATTTTTATTTGATTTCTATACACGTAATAAAATAATTTTTAAACATATTATTTTAAGAAATAATTGAATCTTTTACAGGTGTAGCATGTGTGGCCCCAATATGTGGAAATATATTAACATTATTTCTTATAAATATAGTAAGTTAATTATAAGTGTACGCCCTACATAAAATGTAAACCATATTAGTGCGTATGCATATGGACGAAGGAAAGGAGAATATTAAATACAACAATGTCCTGAATCAAGGTACACATGCAGATATTGTCTAGTTTTGGTTTGAGTCGTCCCATATTCATGGTTATTTTCACAACAAAACAACTACACCAACAAAATAATCTATGCACTCCATTCTTAGTAATTACACGTTTCAAATTCCTGTCTTTATAGAATACAAATTCATTTTAAAACACACATACTATAAGAGAAAATATATTTTTTTGTATTGAGTGGGCATGAACCCGCACCCATTTCGTTACGTTATTTCTACATTACTTTTCCAATTAAGTAACTGGTACAAAACTAATCATGACTATATATTTTAATGATAACTGTATGTCCGAGGTATTTCTTAAATAACGTTTTTATTGAAGACCATCTTTTCCAATTTTGAATCAATGTATTGAGAATCTCATTTTTTTTTTGTTAATATGCCGAATTTGTTTTCTATTTTTTTTTCAATATGTATTCATCTAATTAAATATAATGATATAAAGAAAATAAACAACATTTAACATGTTAACATTCGTTATTGAACATGCGTAATTTGGGAAAAAAACCCTCAAAAACATCTACTAGGAAAAAAACATTAATTCATTATTAAAGTGATTATGATTTATTTCGTTTTCATTTCCATTTCCCTACACCCGTGATTAAGGGATGGGTAAATGTCTAACCACTCATCTTAAATAAAAAAAAACACTGCTATATTATTGAAAAAAAAAAACAAATACGCAACATGATGTATTGCGCACTATAGCAGCTATTTATAATTGCATAAGATAACATCAATGAAAATTTAATGAATGCATATAATATCAGATCAAATAATTATTGATCAAGTAGGTACTTCGCAGCGATCGAATAAATACTATGAAAACACTTGACCGTGATCAAAGTGTTGAAAGCCATACGACAGCAAGCAAGTAAGAGAACTCAGAAGCATTAAGTACACAGTTGCATTAATTATTCGCCAAGTTGCGCTGGATCACCTCTCCTGTATCCGTATTTTGCCATATAGTTCACCTCACTTGAGGAGACTGACATCTTTAAAAAAAAGTTAATAACACATAGGTAGTGACGCACACTTAATTTTCCGCCCCTGTGGGGGGCGCTCCCATAAGGAGTAGTGCCTCCCAACCGCTCGGTCTGATCCTGGTAGTCAATGTACCACCGGTTAGATGATTACGACCCTCGACAAAGCAGAACAATATTTAATATATGTAGAAGTCCCGCAGTTTGCTCTGACAAGTCCCACCACTTCTCAGGGTGAACTGTGGAAGAGATAAGTCGGTCACAGACCATGTACAGAGAGGTAATAAGATAATAGGATTAAATTTTAATTAAATATAATATGCTTAGGTAAAGGGTTAATTAAGATAGATTAAATATAAAATATGATTTGGTTGTAAGATAATTGGTAATGTATAATTGTAAAACGAGGGTGGGTCAATAAGTCCTTAGAAAAGCCGACAGGTGGCGCGACTAGTACTGTAAGCGGTTTGTTTTCGTGCAGCGGCACTACCGATTCAGTATGCTGCGAAGTTTCAATCAGATTGGTCGGGTTGTTGTGTGTTTCTCGTACATTAAAAAAAAAAATGCTTGTGGAAAATGGAAAAATGGAAAATGGAGAAAATTGAGTTTAGAGCTGTTATTAAACATTTTAATATAAAAGGGTTAACAGCAAAGGAAATAAAAAATGAGTTGGATTTAGTTCACGGCATATCTGCTCCTTCACTTGCAACTATTTATAACTGGTTAAATGAATTTAAACGTGGTCGTACATCAACAAAGGATGAACCACGCTCAGGACGTCCTGTAGAGGTGACTACACTAGAAATGATTAATAAAATCCACGATATGGTGTTAAGTGACCGAAGATTAAAGTTGAGTGAGATAATTGAGGTTACAGGGATCTCAAAAGGTAGCGTCATTTCTATTTTACATGACAAATTGGGCATGAAAAATATTTCTGCAAGATGGGTGCCGCGTTTGCTCACAGTCGACAATAAACGCAATAGGGTGGTGGCCTCTAAAGCCCTGTTGCCGCTCATGCAACGCAATCCGGATGAATTTTTTCGTCGCTTTGTGACTGTAGATGAAACATGGATACACCACTATACTCCCGAGACGAAAGAACAGTCAAAGCAGTGGATTGCGAAGGCAAACCATGTCCAAAGAAGGAGAAAACCGTAAAATCAGCTGGTAAGGTTATGGCTACAGTATTTTGGGATGCACGTGAAATTATTTTCGTTGACTATTTGGAAAAAGGAAAAAAAATAACAGGGGATTATTATGCATCTTTATTGGACCAGCTAAAAAACAAAATTGAAGAAAAACGGCCTCATTTAAACAGGAAAAAAATCCTCTTTCATCAGGACAATGCCCGTGTTCACACATGTTTACGATCAATGGCTAAAATTGAAGAATTGAAGTTCGAATTGGTCGACCACCCACCGTATTCGCCAGATTTAGCCCCCAGTGACTTTTTCCTTTTCCCAAACTTAAAAAAATGGCTAAGTGGACAACGTTTTTTTTCAAATGAAGAAGTCATCAATTGGACAAATGCTTATTTTGAGGACCTTCCGAAAACCTATTTTTCTGACGGTTTAAAAAATATTGAGAAACGTCTAACCAAGTGTATTGAGCTCCAAGGAGATTATGTTGAGAAATAAAAAAAAAATACAAAAATAAAAACTGTTTTAATGCTTTTTTCTAAGGAATTATTGACCCACCCTCGTATAATGGTTAATGAAATGTAATATGCAATGGGTTAGCGAAATAATAAAGTGGGACATATAGACGGGCGTTAATAGTATATGGTAATTAATGTAATTAAAGCAATATTAATATTAATCATATTATGTACATCGATATCACTATATGTTTGGTTGATAGACTGACACCTGTCAACCTTATATAAATGTGTAGCATATGGCGGTATCGGTTTGAATGGGTAAGAAATACGACCACCCCTAACGGATAAAAAGGCAAGATTCTAAAATCCGATCATCAGTCTGCTTGTGGATTTCCGGGGGGGCGTCTCTGTGACGCTTTGTTGCCCCGGGACCCACGCGATCTCGTCTGCATCACTAATTAGAAATAATTAAGTTAATGTTAAATAATTAGTTAATAATAATCAAGTTAATTTTAAAATAATTAATCAATAATATTCGAATTAATTTTTAATTTTTAGTAATAAATATGGATATTTTTGTGGACTTCGAGATATAAATAAATCGGACGTTTTCAAATGTTTTTTAAAATTTCGAGATTTAAATAAATGACTTTTCATAATTTACTTGTGAATTTCGGATGCGAACAATTCAGACCTTTTCCTTTTAGATAATTGTGGCTTGTAGACGTTAAATAATTTCGACATTCGACTTATTGTGATTGTTTAACGAGAATCAAGTTACATATAAACATTATTTCATTGACATTTGATTATAAACTTTTGAATAAAGGGTGACCATAAGTTAAATTGTGTAACAACATTGATAATATACCAGTTATGAAGTTTAACCAGTGTTTTCTTGAGTTATCGACTTTTTTTCTCTACCGTAACTTCTTGGTTACTCCACGTCTATGAGATTCCTGCCTGTTCCTCCACATTAATGAACCTCCACTTCCAAGTGCCTGAGCTAGTCAGGAAGTCGGAGGCCTTCAGTAGGATAGTTCGACATCAGCTGGATGAAATTACTCTCCAACTGATTCAGCTTTTCTCGGTCCTGTGCGTTGCGTTGCCACGTGCTTCCGCAGAATTTTATCATTTCATCGATCCGGCAGCCTCTAGGCCTACCTTGCGGACGTTTTCACCTCTTGGTTACCAATGGATGACTAGATTTGTCCAACGATTATCTCTTCTTCGAGCTATGTGCTACTACGATGCATACTATCAGCATAGTTTGACAGTTAGTTACATAATAATTATGTACTATTTTGCTTGCTTAAACAATTACGGCTCGACTGGCGATTTAAGCCTGAGAACTGGAACGAGGAGGTTAAAATGTTGTCCTACTATAAGGAGTAGAATCGTGAACACTCACAGAGACAATGTTTAGTTGAAGCTTTTGAAATATGGGTCAGTTAGAAGGACAATTTTACAAGTACCGAGGTGATATCGAAGATGATAAAATAAATAATCAAAGCAGTAAAGTTTGTATACTTTCGCTATATATTTCGAAGGGATCTTTATTTAGCTATGTATTTTTTTCGACTTATATGAGGTACAAATGAGAACTCTGCCATTCTGGGCAGTGTTAACCTGTCCCCCCCTGATATTTATCTTAGAAATAGATAGCATCAGTTGCTTATTCTCCCAAGGTGCAGAACCAACCTGCAACTGGTAATGCCAATTCGGAGGGCGATAAGTTTGTTCAAGCAAATTGCTTCGGGTGTTGATATATTCTACTTGCGTGAGGTGAGTTTAGGTGGACAAAAAATGGATTGAACTGACTATAATGCGGTTTCCCGAGAAATGCTGAAATAATGCAGTAGTGAATACGCATATAAAAACGCAATAAAATATATGCTTCTTTCCAGTGTTTATTTTTTAAATACTTACTAAATTGTGAAAAGATACGTCACCTCTCTTCGACATCGCTACTGAAAATGAATTCAATTCTGCTTAAAGATGGCTAAAAGTATTAAAAGAATGCATTGTCAACGTGTTCTGATATATTCTAAAAGTTTCAAATGTATGTCTAGTCGGAAAGTTAATCGATTGCAAGATTTGTATTGGAGAAAAAAGAAAAAAATTGTACTGGACAAACAAGAATACGAGCTAATAAAAACAAGGTAAAAAAATACTGGCGATATACTTTAATTTAGTTGTAAAAGCGCGTTGACACGGTCCAAGTACGATCCAAGTACACTTGGACCGAGTGCCATCCAAGTGCACTCGTATGAGACATCTTCATACTAATTATTCCTACCAAGCTAGCTTGGATGAGTAGGACGCGATCCAAGTAGCTTGGATAGGACTGATAGGAGTAATTTGTATGAAGATGTCCCGTACGAGTGCGCTTGGATGGCGCTCGATCCAAGTGTACTTGGACGTGTCAGCACGGCTTAATGCTTAAATAATAATGTACCTATCATTAATTGACTCACGCATGGTAAGGTCAAGAAGACTGACGTCTCGATTGTTAGAAAAAAATACATCTGGCAATCTATAGTCTAAGTCTGGTAATATCGATTCTTGTTTTTATTTATTTCCTTATAATCTGATGTAATTCTAGTATGGATATTATGTTCTAATGATTATCAATGTTTAAAATACCTTTGTTTTAAATAAACGTGTTGTAATCGTGATACATATAATAGGACTATCAATTAAATTTGAAATTTAATACTATTATAATATTATTTCGGAGTGAATTATTAAATTAAACCGGTTCGCGGTCGGTGACCAGAACCATTAGCGTTATATATATTATTTTCATGAATTCGATTAACTGTGCCAAAATTGAAAACGTGCAATCATAAGTGTTAATGTTAATTTATCCTACTGCCTGATTATCATTCGAATTTTCATTTCATTTTATACGGGCCGTAATTTTAATTAAATAAATTGCTAATTAGAAACATTAATTTGCATTTTGTTTAAATAGTCAGGACAATTCGACATAATTCACTCGGGACCTTTCTAAATGCTGAAAAGCCCAAATCATTTTAATCTAATTTGAATAGCGAGCGCGGAGTCATGTTTTTGTTAAAATATTAACGGGTACACGTGTGGGGGCCGAGGTGAATTAATTTTGAAAATTCTATTTAAGGCTATACCTCAGTTGAGGCACGGTCTAAATTGAGATCGTGGCTAGGCGATGCGCGGATTGCGGGTCGCGGGTGCAAATGACGCATGCCAAACGAAATATAATTTGTCATATAAATCCAAAATGCGTCCATTTAATGTTCTGTTTATTGTTCTATTAGTAACAATAATAATACTTCTATTAATTCACATGTTTTCTTTTTAAAGTAAATGGGTAACGTTTTTAGTCATCTTTACACGATTTAAGAATTAATACACCCGTCGCCATCACGAAACAAATTGACGTGTTTCCAGCTCGACGAGTCCAAAATTTCGTCGCGCCTATAGTTGAAAATTATTTGCCGTTTCACTGATGTATCACCTTAAGTTATTTTTAACTCAAGTTTTTGAAGTTATACTTAAGGCTCGTTTGGAAAATCAGATCAGAGTGTATTTTTGGCTTATGACATGTAACACATAATTTATTTTTTCGCACAAAAATAAACGAACTCGATTGGATTCGAACCACTGTTTGTTCGGTTGTCAACAATGAATTGAAACAAGAACGCTTCTATTCAGAAAAGAAACGCTACGAGTGACGGTGCACCGACAGGAGAGATGAAAAAAGGTGCATTCCGCGTCATCTAGTCCAGCCTGCGTCCGATAAAACGTGACCGGTGAGCGTTATCGTCGCCGTCAAAGGGGCAAAGATGGCGATCACGTGCGCGGTGTTACATTTATTTCCCGTCCGAGATGCCGCAACGGCCGCAGCAATTGCCACAGATGATACTATGTTCGCGAGATGCAGTTTTTGTGGTCAGCTGCGGAAATTAAACATAGTGTCGTCTTTGAACAGACACTATGCCTTAATCGCTGACGTTTATATCAGCCACGGAACGCCAGTGCCATATTATTTTATGATAGTGGCATTTATGGGATATAATATACTGTAATACGGTGCTATTTTCAACCATTCACATAAGGCGCAATAGTGTCTACGACAGTGGTGGCGAACCTATGGCTCGCGTTTGAAGATAAAAAAAATACCTATAATAAATGACGGATCGCACCGTATAAAAAATAGAAGGCAAATACTCTTCAAGAATAAGCATTGTGTTTAATGTAAATATATAATTACATAGGTCGGTCCTTACGCTTTATGCGAGGAAAACACACTCTTTGACTGGGTCGATGCTTGAAAGAGTTAATCGTAACTCATTTATACTATAGAGTATAGATTGTACACGGATATATATGGTCTCAATAATAATAGTAAAAAGAGTTATTCTATACCTATAGCCTTTTATGCGAATGTGGCGTACGTGTAAAGGGTATGCAAATTAATCCGGTTACATGTAAGTTGTACGTACGTAGTTCAACGTGGGACACTTATTCGTGCGCCGCAGTACGTGAAACATGAGTTCGTGTAACATTTTATCAAATGACGAGTTCTTCGTTGAACATTTCAACGTGGAATACATTTGTACGTATCTTACAAAATAACTGTTTCAATTAGATTAACCCTAACCTAACCTAACATAGTAAAGACATCTCCACATGTTGTAGCATACGTACAAATATACTCCGCGGTGAAATGTTCAACGAAGAACTCGTCATTTGATTAAATGTTACACGAACTCATGTTTCACGTACTGCGGCGCACGAATAAGTGTCCTGCGGTGAACTGTTTACGTACAAATTTCCGGATACGAATTAATCCGACAGGGAAATTATTGCATACGGGAGGATTAGCGACGCGAGTTGCGGGGATTTTATTTCCCATAATATCACCATGTGCATACCGTCCCCGTAATTAAAAACTAGCCTGCGGCGTCTTGCTACTTAACGCAACGTTTTGTGGTTAACGTAGGTAAGCGTGCGCAATGTTAGATTTTTGAATAATTATAATTTCTCTAAACTTTATATTCTAGCTAAATAGAGTACATTAACTTTTGCAGTACGAACACAAACTAAAAGAAACCCTTCAAACGTTCCAATGATTGATCGGGTAAACCGAATACAACAATATTGTGTTGAAAGTATTACAGATACCTGTTACCGAGAATTAATTTAATTGTACCTTGGTGCTTAATACACGTTTAATAAAGATACTTCACTTAAACGGTTACAATGATACAATGAAATAACATAGGTACTTAACGTTACTTATTCTAAAATGCCTTAGAAACTAAAGAGTTCAAAATTGAATACGATTTACAGTATATTATGTACATAGAATATAAGCTTGCGCTTGTAAAATAAAGCATATTATTTAAGCCGGATCTGAGAGTGGGTACATCTTTCCACCTATGAAATAAAAAATGGGCACTGCCAAAAAAACTCTTTTTCCGCTCCATATGACGCGATTGAAATTATCATTCGATTCAGGTAACATATTGTAGGATTAAGGGGAGCAGGAAGGAAGAGCAGCCCTGGAAAAAAGTACTCAAAGCGACATTCCACTTGATTTAGGGTTCATATAACGGGGATATTGAGCAATTCTATACTATTTCTGATTAAATTTAGCCAGTAGTCATAGCTTTTTGCGAGCACTAGATGCGTAAACTAAATCTCTCTGACAGAATGGAGATAGATTTTGAATTTCTCCCGTTTGGAGTATGGCGATATAAAATTTAATGATAATCTACTCTTAAGTTAACGGTAAAAAGGTTAAGTGTATTTTACCCTACAGGCCTACTTATTCTTGTAAACGTACTCTCAGTTAAAATGGAGCTTTGATAGCATTTGTCTTTATCTTTACATATAAACTTCATAAGGATTTTTATATTTAATTCAATATATTGTTTTTCAATGATTAATAGACGAGATTTTACAATGAATATAACATTTTTTTTATAATGATAAACAAATTCAATTTCGTTAATGTATTAACAATACTAGCTTTGGTTTTTCAACGATTTTTGGATATTTCTAAATTTTGCTTGAACTTGTGTGTCGTTTGATATTATACACAAAAACCATGCATGGCTGTTTGGAATGTAACGCGTTATTAGCAATTATATCGGTAGCTTAATCGGTAAATTTTACCGCCCAGAATGTGATAGATGTGAATTCAAGTCTCATTCGGTATATGTTCTTTAGGATTTTTCTAATATGTAGGTATAATAAAATATTTATGTGTAAACATACAAAAACGTTAATGCAAAATACTTATTAATATTAATTTTAATTCCACCAAATACCCTCGGTCGAACGTATTAATTTTAATAATAATCGCACGGTAGAAATTATTAAAAAATAAACATTATCAAATTTCCAAAATACTAATTCAACAGTACGAGGAATGTTTTACTTTTCTAGATTTCTGCACACTTGTGTAAGCATGGGTAGATTATTATTTTTTTTACTTTATAGCAATATGTATTCCGTCAAACTTTTGAAAATAATTTAACATATCACTCAGCGAGTGAAAACTTGGTTATCTAGTCATCACGAAATGACCACCAAGGCCGCTGGATGTAAGAAGTAGGTAAGCTCGGCGAAAATACATAACAATGAAAAGCTATGGACCAAGGGGTGTGAAAGAAATTATGGGGGACTTCGATTACGTGAATCGACCTCGCCTGATAGGGATGTTATGACGACGAACATTATTTTAATAACAATACTCAAAAAAAAGGAAAACGATAATTTCTGAGAATATCGTTCACCATAATGCAGATTGTATACGAACATACGTTTTACGAGACATTATTGTTAGTCGAATACTTAACCAGTGTTCAGGGAGTTTAGACCTAAGGTACAATACATATAAAATATGTACATAATAAATAATATATACCTTCTCCCGTTTTGACGCTATAATCATTTCATGGAAAAACAAAATACCACTTACTAGATTTCAGACAATATTTTGGCTTTTCGTACTTTCATACATTCGGAGTGTGTATTCTGCCAAGCCTCTTCCAAAAATTCATTTTTTCTCTGAACACATAATAATATAATATCCCTTTCAACTCGATTTAGTTAGAATATAGGTCATAGACATAAAATAAAAATATCACGATTTTTTCATAAGACATAAAAATAAGTAATAATATTTGCAATACGAATATTATTTATAATTTAATGTAACTATTCTGGGACGATAAAACAGTAATATAGAAGAAATATTTAAATAGAGCATGACAAAAGCAATATTAGCCAATGTGCAATTCACTAACCTTGCAATAAAACTAAACGTATAATATTTTAAGAGTGATATTGATCAGTGAATCTACTTATAGGTGAAACAACGATCGAACATGAAATTAAATAAAGATGAACGAATGTTAGTATTCGTTATATTTAATCCAATAAGCTGTCTTTGCCAATGATGAAATGAAAAAAGCCCAAGTGACATTATTCGTTCATAATAAGCGTTATAATAATAAGAATATTATGCTGTATAAAATCTCTATATACGAGGGTGGGTCAATAAGTCCTTAGAAAAGCCGACAGGTGGCGCGACTAGTACTGTAAGCGGTTTGTTTTCATGCAGCGGCACTACCGATTCAGTATGCTGCGAAGTTTCAATCAGATTGGTCGGGTTGTTGTGTGTTTCTCGTACATTTAAAAAAAAATTTGCTTGTGGAAAATGGAAAAATGGAAAATGGAGAAAATTGAGGTTAGAGCTGTTATTAAACATTTTAATATAAAAGGGTTAACAGCAAAGGAAATAAAAAATGAGTTGGATTTAGTTCACGGCATATCTGCTCCTTCACTTGCAACTATTTATAACTGGTTAAATGAATTTAAACGTGGTCGTACATCAACAAAGGATGAACCACGCTCAGGACGTCCTGTAGAGGTGACTACACTAGAAATGATCAATAAAATCCACGATATGGAGTTAAGTGACCGAAGATTAAAGTTGAGTGAGATAATTGAGGTTACAGGGATCTCAAAAGGTAGCGTCATTTCTATTTTACATGACAAATTGGGCATGAAAAATATTTCTGCAAGATGGGTGCCGCGTTTGCTCACAGTCGACAATAAACGCAATAGGGTGGTGGCCTCTAAAGCCCTGTTGTCGCTCATGCAACGCAATCCGGATGAATTTTTTCGTCGCTTTGTGACTGTAGATGAAACATGGATACACCACTATACTCCCGAGACGAAAGAACAGTCAAAGCAGTGGATTGCGAAGGCAAACCATGTCCAAAGAAGGCGAAAACCGTAAAATCAGCTGGTAAGGTTATGGCTACTGTATTTTGGGATGCACGTAAAATTATTTTCGTTGACTATTTGGAAAAAGGAAAAAAAATAACGGGATTATTATGCATCTTTATTGGACCAGCTAAAAAACAAAATTGAAGAAAAACGGCCTCATTTAAACAGGAAAAAAATCCTCTTTCATCAGGACAATGCCCGTGTTCACACATGTTTACGATCAATGGCTAAAATTGAAGAATTGAAGTTCGAATTGGTCGACCACCCACCGTATTCGCCAGATTTAGCCCCCAGTGACTTTTTCCTTTTCCCAAACTTAAAAAAATGGCTAAGTGGACAACGTTTTTTTTTCAAATGAAGAAGTCATCGATCGGACAAATGCTTATTTTGAGGACCTTCCGAAAACTTATTTTTCTGACGGTTTAAAAAATATTGAGAAACGTCTAACCAAGTGTATTGAGCTCCAAGGAGATTATGTTGAGAAATAAAAACAAAATACAAAAATAAAAACTGTTTTAATGCTTTTTTCTAAGGAATTATTGACCCACCCTCGTATATAAAAATCTCGTGTCACGATGTTTGTGGTCGAACTCCTCCGAAATGGCTCGACCGATTTTTATGATTTTTTTAATGTATATTTGTTAGGTATGAGAATAGGTCAACAAGTATATTTCATACCGCTAGGTGATTAGGGTATCTCTATCCAGAAAAAAATTCTTTAATTTTTTTGACAATTTTTTTTTGTATTTTTTTTATTATTTGGCATAAAAAAATACATATAACCCAAAATTTTCACTTTCCCATTTTTTAATCGCGATTTTATTATTTTTGTATGAACAAATTTAACCGTCGTTCGTATTTCAAACAGAACGAAATTATTTATGTTGTTGAAAGACAGATGGCGCTACGTCCAAGAAGAATTCAAGAGAAGCGTCGCGTCATTTTGACATTTCATTCGGCATATCACAACGCAGTGCGTGCAAAATTTTGTACGATTTATTTTAATTTATATATTTTATGTGCGTGTATTACAGTGCACAATGCCAGCAAGACGCAAGGGGGGCCATTTGAGCCGTCGAACGAATAAAGCAACAAACATGCAAAATAGTAGAGCAGAAAGAACAGACGAACAAATCCAACAAGATAACAAAAACGTGCGTGTAAGCATGTTGCAATTGCGTGCATCTCAATCACAAGAGGCACGAGCTGAACGAAATCAACAACGACAATTGGAACGGAGCCAAGCGCGCCGGTTTGTAGTTAACACACGCAGAGCAAATGACCGACAACGCCAACAAGTACATCGAACATTTACATCCGCTTCGTTCCTTCGTCTCGCATTCGAGTACGAGCCAGATATTAAATATTCCGCTCATCCGAAAGTGCTGATTGGTGCTATGGACAAAGAATGTCACCATTGTCATGCGCTCAAATTCAAACATGAGTCAGCCGGGATGTGTTGCGCATCAGGAAAAGTGGAACAACCAGAAATTGAGATACCACCAGAACCATTGAACGGCTTGCTCATCGGCACGGTTCCAGATTCAAACCTGTTCCTGAAGTCCATTCGCCCATTCAATTCATGCTTCCAAATGACTTCGTCCGGAGCAACAGAAATAGTTCACAATACTGCGGCAAATGGTCAACAATTCCATTCTTCGTTCAAAATCAAAGGCCAAGTATACCACAAAGTAGGCTCATTGCTGCCAATGCCAAACGAACCACATACATTTTTACAAATCTACTTCATGGGCGCGGCGGTGAGGACATCAATCATGTGGATGCACGTTGCGGCTATAATAGCCTCATTTCGCATAATGCCAGGCGCATCGTCGGCGAACTGGACGCCCTATTGAATGAGCACAATGAATTATTGAAATTCTTCTTAGCACACATGCACGAATTGCAAAGTGACAATCACTGAGATCCTGTCACAGGTAATTCATTCATTATGAACATCATTACTCATTTTGAATTGAGAAAATGAATGGTTGATGTTTTTTTGTTTTTAACGGCGGTCATCGTCTACAGCGCTCTATTCCTATTTCTGTCATAGATCCCATCCCCACACACTTACGATAAATTCGTTATTTTTTATTTACCAACCAAAATATTCACTAGAAATAATTTATATGGCAGAACAACGTTTGCCGGGTCAGCTAGTATATTATAAAATTATTATTGGAAATGAACATTGGCATTTGAAAGTGAACAGTTTTATCGGAATCGACGTAAGTGATCGTCTGTAACGATAAGTATAGGTACTGAACTCTATTCATACCGGATGGTTTAGAACAAACTAGGAATTAAGATATTGTGAATTGTATGTGCTAGGTATCACATAGTACCTATCTAATATTATATCAGCTATACTGCTTATAGCAATTATCCTAAAAAAATAAACACACAATACGTAAACGTTTGAATTTTCTGATGACGGTTTTATATGGGTACTTCAAACTTTATATTTACATGTACATAATACATCGCATTTATTTAAATATAACGAAATCTAGAGTACTTGATTCCGTACTTTAAAAAAACGGCCGGATTCGTCCACCAACAGAGAAATTATCAACTAATATGCATTATAATAATAAATAGATGTATAGTTTTAAGTAAGTACATCTTTCATATTAATGGAGAGGCTAGGAAAATTTAAATGTTTTTGAACCTTGATATATTATAATAGGTATTGTATATCTTTAATTAGTTTTCATGTATTGTAAAGTAAAATATTGAAGTATCAAAATGTTGTATAACGTCATAGAAACTAGAAAATTGACTTATTAACTTCGCGTGTGGTCACAATCTAACAAGAAAAAACGAAGGTTTAAAATTCTATATGGCACCTATGTAACTTTAAAGAACATGTTATAGGAATATATTATATATATATTTTTAGATCCTGAGATCATAAAAATCTCCAGAGTAGAGGTTGTTTTTTCGACAAATTGATATTAGTCGCTTGCTCGACCGATTAGGTGGAAACACACATTGAAAAACGACATGCGAATTTGCCAGACCCGGGATTCGAAGACATTATAAGAATATAATATTATAATTTCTCATACCGTCAAAAGGATTAAATGAAAAAATAATATGTTTAAAACTTATTGATTTACAAAAACCGATAAATCAAAAAGAATAAACTAAAGTGTTATATTATACCAATATGCTTTGTGCACATATGAGTTTTTTCAAAAAAATATAAATGTATTAACTAATTCAAGACCGAACATGAATATATAGAACATGCGTTCAATTGTTTTCAGCCATCCTGTAGTGTAGTACATGATGTTATTATCTGCTAGTGTTATTCAGGCTCGCTTCAGTAAACGGAAGCTCGCTTCTCTTGGGCGATTGCAGTCGGTCTGGAGCAGAGTCAGGGGTTGGTGCAGGGACAGGTCCGTGTTTCGGTGTTTGCCAACCGCTACCAATGGACGGCGGAGGCGAGCATCTTTACGCCGCATTTGGTAGAATAACCGAAACACGTACAGTCAAACGGCGGGGCATTCCGCAGGATAGATAGATGGTGAAGCGCAAAACTAGGCACGATCGAAAAACAGGACGTATGTTTCAATACACGTTACAACATGTAGATAAATCGTTCGATTAGTTTTAGTTAATATTCATTTAAAGTGCCAAAGATATAAAGAAAACAGCGAGAATGTAAATTCTAGCGTAGATAACCTAATATATTTGTGCAAGCATCTACATAAAAAAAAACGTAACGATTATGTTAGCAAAGAGAGAATTGAATGATGCCTAAAGTTGTCGTGTGTTTTTATACTAGTGGTACCACTGGTACCACGCTTTAAATAAATTAAGTGCCGAGGATTAGTCGACTACACGTGACATATAATTAAAATAATAGTCAATGTCTAAATTTACGAAAAATAAAACTATCCTGTAAATTGAATCGCGTCTAATTAATAATGAAATTCTAATGAAAAAACTATTACTATCCAAATTACCTACTACATAAAGGAATCAGCGTGCCAAGTCAATGGGTTTCATGGTGATTAGACGTTTTTCATCATTTTATTAAAATCCAAGACTTTTATTTATTACTTATTTCTATTAGATTCGGACGCCAAGCGACTTGCAAGGTCTAGCGAGGCAGCTGGCTCTGCTTGCTACATATAAATATATATCAATATTTTTTCTATAGTAATAAAAGGTTATTCGAAAATGCACTGTCATTTATAGAATGCATGTTGAAAAGAGTTATGTAGAATAATTTACAATCAGATATTTAACTTTGAAATATAATTTTTGTTTTCCAGTACCTACACTAATTGTATTCGTTTAGTGCCTACCTATTATATTCATGATACAATTATGGAGCAATATGATAACGTTGAAGTACACCAAACATTCGCCAAAATGGATTATAATTTTTACATCGTAATGAATATTTATGATTTAAGAACAAGTAATTTATGATACTGTAGGGAAGCAGAATTTTAATCATTACTGGAACCTATTACAGTAGAATAAATCCCAACAAAAATATTTTAAAATGTATTTGCCGTCAATGATTAGTATGCACACATGCGTTTAATCAACATTATCGTATCTTACGAACGATTTTCATACGGTAGTGTTCATAGAAATTTGTACAAAAAATGTGTTTTTACTGTAGGTACACGTGTCTGAAGAGTGCCACCCTGTCTGTTTTGGCATGTAACTAAGAAACAACATTTCCATGCTGTACGCTAGGAGCATTACCAGTCCGAAGTGGTGCACACGTGGAATATATGATGCTGTCGACCGCCCAGAACTGGCATCCACCTTCGGTATTTGATTAGACGGGCGGGGCGCGCCGCCCTCTCCATTATCGATAGTGCATCGGGAGATATTAATTTCAATTGGCTATTTACCCCGCCGCATACATTAGCGGCGGACGCTGGAAGTGAAAAATGCAAATCAATTAAAAAAACGATTGAGTTGTTTGACTCGTGCATCGTGGCGGGAATTGTAATTTTATTGTAGATTGTAGCGCAAACAAACGCGTCGATAACGATATTTGCCACGTAATTGCAAATGCAAACAAATTTGCGACTGGAAAAATACGCGTATGACATCTACTAGAATTGCATTACAATAAAAAATTGAAGTTCTGGTTTTTTTTTTGAAAAACAAATCAATAATATTACTATGTTCAACTAAAAGTAATTAATGAAGTAGCTAATATGGTGATTGTATAAATACAATAGGTAACTCATTGAAGAATCAAATTTAATGGTTGGATGCTTTACTGTAATTTAAATTGGGGTAGGTATAATACAAACATCTACTAGTCATTATTAGATGTGAACAGACTTTTTTACGAAGAATGGCTGAGATGAGTCATTCATTCACACCATTAGTTTTTTCAATGTATCAAAGTGAGGAGAACCACTAGGCTAATTAAAGTAAGTGGAATCTCCCCATAAACTTAATTCAGTAAGTCGCTTTCTTAGTGATGTCGCTCAATCTCGAAAGCGTACGCCGTTCTTTGGACACCACAGTGATCAGCCCCACCTACAGGTTGCTTAGATATTTTGTAACAATGTGAATTAATAATTGAAGAATGTACCTATCAGCTATTAATTGCAGGTAAACAAGAGACGTTATATTTTGATGCCAATATTTTAAACTGTACGCATTGGCTCCATCGTCTGCGCATCTATTCTATACACAAGACTGCTATCGCCAACTATCGAGGGTAGTTTGTATTATAATGGTTAAAATAAGTTAGCTATCTAAACTGTCAAAACTGTCTGACTCGCTTTAAAATTTAGCACACCCAAGAGAGGTGCTGTTAAAACATAGCACTTATTGTAACAATTGCAAAATTTGCAACTAACTTATTGCAATCGTTACAATGCTAATACTTCGATACAAAACTACCCTCGATATAATCTTGGGTGTAGAATAAATGCGCTGAAGTATATATTATAATATGATAATCGTTACATATTATATTTTTGTCTAATATTGTCTTAGCAATAAACATCACAAATGGAGTAGTAAAATGGTATTCAATAGGTTTATAGGTAATATTCAATAATTCAAGAGGTAGTGCTTTCCAAACTTTTTTGATTTTTAAGATTTAAAGTTTTATAAGATTCTCTATCACAATGTCTACGTAGAACCGTTAGCAGAAATCTTTAAGATATCGTACTTGCGTAAACAATTTTGCATACATATGTAATTGAAGTGTTTCCTAATTAGGAATAAGAGACAAAAACATCCATTAATCTTCGCAAAGCAACCTCAACCCATCAAAAGTCGAAACGGCCCCCGCTGCGGCTCGAACTTAATATCATATTTCCAATAATAATTTATTTCCCGTTGCTTTTACCGCTGTAGACCGGTAAAGGGAGAGGTGGTGCCTCCGGTGTAAGGTTACCACACGACGAGGAGTGAGAGGTGGCGGAGCACACATCTTCGAACATTCGGGAATACTTGGAGAAGAAAATTGAATTTGAGCGTAGCGCGAATGAGTGTCGCGTAGCACAGTTAAATATATACCGCGAGCAATCCCGCTACGGGGTGCTACGCCGGGACTTAAGTGAAATGTGAAGAATAATACAAATTGAAGTGAGAGCGGAGGTACTCGCTTTGTGCGATTATACACCGAAGTCGCCGATCAGTCATTTTTGATCCAGTTATCTGACTTGCAACAAAGGAAAATTTCTTTGCATTTTTTAAAATAGACACGCGGAAGACATATTGCGATACAACGAGGTTATTTTCACGTCGATCATGTAGGTGCAATATGCAGACTTTAACCATACTTACATATTATTTCAAGAGTCTCCGTATTTTAATTATTAAGAGCGTATTTCAGTGAAACGGCAAATAATTTTCAACTATAGGTGCGACGAAATTTCCGACTGGCTGTCAATCGGAGAACGAAAGTCCAGCTGTCAACACGTCAATTTGTTTTGTGATGGCGTCGGGGGAATTAATTCTTAAATCGTGTAAAGATGACTAAAAAACGTTACCCATTTACTTGAAAAAGAAAACATGTCAATGAATATATTATTGTTATTATAAATAGAACAATAAACAAAACACTAAATGGACGCATGTTGAATTTTTATGACAAATTATGTTTTGTTCTGCACACATCGTTTGCACATTCTTCGCGTCGCGCAGTCACGATCGTTTTAAAACGTGCCCCAGCTGCCTTAATAAATCTATGATATTTTGAAAAACATATTTATCAATAACTATTCAGCACATTTAAAGATTATTTTACGTGTGTTTCACTCACATTTTGAGTTTTATCAAGTATGAGTCCTGAGAGTTAACGTTTAATAAAATACCCTCATTGGAGACAATCGGCGTCAATTTGGCACCGCTATTACGTAATGTAGGACTTGGTGAAAATCAAACATTTATTAACCATATTTTGATTTAAATTCTAATCGATTTAAGTTTTGCACTATTCTATTTGAGTCGTTTTTTGCGACCCGGGTTTCGCCTTTTGGCATCTTCAGGCACTGTGTACACTCACCAAAAGGCAAATAAACACTGACATAGAATGCTATCAACTCACACTTATATAAAATTTCAATACAATAAAGTAGGTAAAGGCTCCATTACCTCTCTACCTATCAAGTCAAGGGTCACAATAAAATAATATAACAAACACATTATGCATAGTTGAAGTGTTTGTAAAAAAAAAATCTTATCAATAATAATACACTCGTGTTTGAAGATGCCGAAAGGCGAAACCCGGGTCACAAAAAAGCTACTCAAATGGAATAGTAAAAAACTTAAATCCATTAGAATTTAAATTCAAATTCCATCAAGTACCTTCGGTCGATAGTAGCAATATTATATTTTGATTTTTTTAAAGTTGATATTACTTAACAATATATGGTATTATCATTTTATGATTTTAGTTATATAGAGTCCGATATATATTTAAAGAATTATTTGAATTATAAAATCTATTTTTATTTAAATTTGTCAAAAGAGTGATCGGTACGGTAAATATGAGGTGTTTGAGAGAGTAAAAACTAGTTTGAAAAGTTCATCAGTAGACCTGACAAAGCTTTGAATAGAAAATGTGAAAAAATATGACGATTTACATATTTAACACAAAGCCATGCTCTGTGTTAGTCGATAGGCAAAAGAATAGTAATTTATAAAACGAAAGTCGCCGAGCGAACTTTTTCTGACTTCGGATGAGCAGTATAGAAGCAAAATTAAAAAAATATATTTAAGAGGTAAGTCAGCGCTATTTCTATGTAGGTACCTTGTCCACTCGGCATCGACCTACTGTGGAGACACTAAAAACAGAATGTTTATGTAAACGCAAGCCAACAACTTAAGTGGTGATACCAAATATCATAATGCCTAAATCCCCCATCAAAAATCCTCCAATCGACAGAGTTGGATCCCTGTATGTCCTTCAATCAGTGTTTTTAATAAGTGGTGAGTAATAAGTAATAAGTGTAAATCAACACTACATAAACCCATACCCATCAGTAGGTAATCATTGATAATTGAAAAAAAAAATAATACATAATATTAATTGTACCCATGATGCACTTTCTACTACCAACGTATTTAATACGAATGCAAACCCATCCCAAAATTAATGACGGTTTATCAATTCTGCTATGTTAAGTTTACAGCTGTAAAGTCTAAAAAATTGTCAACTATATGGTAGATATCTACGGAGCAGATAATTTTCTGATAATTGGTTGTACAACAATAGATTCTTTCTTTCCTTCGACCATGACCGATCCTAATAAGATCATATGGGCCTGCACAGAGTGGAGGTTTGTATTAACAGATTTTGTTACAAGAAATGGATTTCAGCCACTTGCTCAACCTATTAGATCCATATTCTGACTCACACACAAATTGAAAAACAATGTGTATTTGCCAGACCCAGGATTCGAACCTGGGACCCACGACGCTATAGACCGACGCTTAAGCCGCGCGGCCATCGTGGAGATACAGTTAAACAAAAAAAAAACCTAAGTAGGTACGTTAAGATGGATTTAATTGGTTTATATTTAATAAACTGTATTTACTCGTCTTGACAATGGTTTATTAAACAAAATAGTAAATAGAATTACTATAGATACATGAAATAACATCACAATTATTATTATTATTGTTTCACATATATAACACCAGTTTCGTCTGGGGTTGTGTGTTGTTCAGCATTTCATAATTTCATATTTCATAAGATGAAACTGGACTAGGTATTTTATAAATGTGGAAAAGTTACTATACTTAATTAAAAATGTTTAATAAGAAATATATTGAAGTGCATTGTAAACTCTACGAATGCGAAAGCCGCTCTAAGTGTATTGAAAATGTATCTGTTTAGGTGAGAACGAATGTTGTTCATAGTAAAAGTTCAATAAACGAACATAAATTACATGAAAATGATGACACATAATAATATTAGTGTGTTATTTTTATGTACTTACAATTAAGTATTATGGTAATGTTAAGGGCTTCTTTGATGTCATTTGCAGGGATTTTGTTATGCTTTGGATTTTATATAAAATTTGTGATATACATTTTGCGATACTTTTTAAATTGCATGACTGGTTTTAACTGTTTCGAGGTTCCTTTTCGTTATTCTAACGAACCAGTTCCGTCATTTGTGCCAAAGAAAATCTCCCACGCGGTACCATACAATAACACGATAACAACTGCGAACGTCTCAATTTATCAATAGTAAAGAAAACTAATAATATTATTATTATATTCTATTTCGATGTCATGGGTTGTAAACCAATGACATTAATATGGACGAAGCATCTAGAAAAAAAATGACACTCACTTTTCTGTCCGGTCTGCCGAATGGCATAATCTGTTCTAACGCCATTTACAATACAGGTGATATTGCTATAAATTCCCGATGCTTTTTGTCGGGTCTGCCGAATGGTTCGGTTCGAACGGGTTCGCTTAAATGAACATTGACACTAGAAACATTTGTCTAATGCCATTACAATAAAGGTGATATTGCTATAAATTCCCGATGCGTCATATCGCATAATGGAAATTGCGTGACGTCTATCTATACATGAGCGAATGTCGCTATGGGCGAATTTACTTGCTAGCTACTGTACTGAGTGAGTTATCCATTAATAATGTCATTGCTGTAAACTATGAGTTAAAGGGTAATTAAGAAAGGTATTCATGACTAATCCTGTGGATCAGCGGTGAATAGTAGTAAAACACTATCTACGAGTAGGTATGTAAATATCGCTGTTTTAAAATATTATTTTTTTCCCGGGGTCTTTAGTATAAATTGTCCAACGTCTGGTGGATTTGCACAGAAAAAAAGTGTTGTCAAAAACAAGCAAAGGGGGAGTCGACTGGAGATTTGCTGAAAACTTTTCTAATTAGCATATTTTTCACGCTCGCGTAGGCCGGGAGTTTCAAACAGTGCGCGGCGCGATGCACCCAGACGATAATCACAGGATAAACAATTTGCTCCAGCTCTTGGAATTTACATAGTTAAATAGTTGATGTGTTTGTAATTCACTGTTCGCATACCGGAAAAACATTAAACTTTAACCCCGGTTTAAAGAACAAAGTCATTCACATACGGAAAACTAATTGAAAGTTGTAGTGCACTTGTAAACACATTGGACCAATTGGATGAAAGTTAGTGTGTACTTGAACGTCTTGTTTAAAAGTAAATTTCCATTATTTCCGAAGTCATTTTTAAACATTTTCTATTTATATGGTAAACCCTCTTATGACACGTATTACCTTATATATTTATTTCCATTTATCTGTAACGCATGAGAGAAAACAGATGTAAATGTATGCGAGAGAGCGAAACAGGGAGATGTACAAAATGGAAAAATGCGAAGGAAAAGATACATAATAATTCTAAATTTGAAAAATCAACTGACACGAAAATAAAGGAATACTATATTTTAATCGGGTCTTGAAACAAAATAAATCAGATGGTAATCTCATAATCATGGCCCCCACAAGGGGGGGCTGACAGGGCTCTAGCCTGGGGACCCGGGCTAAGGAGGGGCCCGGCGAGGCGAGTCAACCAGATAAGTGAGATAAACACACATCACAAATTTTCTTTAATAGTAAAAAAAGTGTTTCCTTCAATAATATTAGATATTATTTAAAGATATGTGGTTGTACGGTACAATTTTTAATTGTGTATCAATACTCGCCATCTCCATAATAATTCAAATGGATGTATTAAAATGTACAATAAAACACTAAACATACACATTATTAATTTTACCGCGTACATCATTTGGAAAACGTTACTGTAGAGCTTCACACTGCCTTTATCCTTATCAATAGGTAGGGAGGCCCCCCAAAGATCCTAGCCTGGGGGCCCGCTTCACGATGTGGGGACCATGCTCATAATAGTTTGAAAGAGATAAATTATTACTAAACAGTATACGTAACAATTAATTAGTGACATTTCTGTTGCATAATGTTATAATTCAAAACAAGTAATTAGAAAACTTGACCAAATAAACCGTTGAAGTTCAGGTTATGAGAGTAACTATGCGTCTCGCATTAGTTTGAAAATCAACCCGAAGACAACCTTCGATTTGTGTCTACAGCGGCTATTCCGATCCAGATTTACCCCTGATTAGCCGCCAGGCAGGATATCAGAAGTGTTGACAACTTTAAATATCTGGGGATGTACAACACGGAACATGACATAAACATCGCTATACAAATGAAAAGGATTGGAGTGGCGTCCAACCGTTAGATTTGTAATCAATAATTTACAACTCAAGAGAGTCAAAAATATTACATTATTTTTAACGTAAATTTATTTAAAAGCGCAGATATTGTAAAAGTGATTATGCTTGAAATAAGTATAATTCTGTAGACATATTTTTGAGTGTATTATTTCTTAAAATACCTCATAAGTGGGCAAAGACTGCTCTGCCCTTCTAAGGAAGAAGGCAGTAACTGACTCTCACATCCTTTCGAGATAAATAACATATTGTATTATTTCTCAAACTTTAGTACTGTGAATTAATAAAAAACGGTGGTAATTTTTAGTAGTAGGATGTTAAAATACAAAAAAAGTAATAATAAACAAGCAGTAACTGCAATGAATAGGTAAAATTTCTGCCTTTTTGCTTAAAAATTTATTATTTTAGAAGATGCCTATTTTTTCACTAAGGATTTTGACGGTATTTAAGTGATAATACTGATTTTAAAGTGAACAGAATATATAGCTTTCAAAATTACCTAACGGATGGCATTCATAACTCAATTTCACAAATTTTGCGAGTAGTAGCCTTCTTCCTTAGAAGGGCAGCGCTGTAGTGACCGTTATGAAATAAAATGAGGGACATTTTCA
Source organism: Rhyacophila brunnea (assembly GCF_057557595.1). Classification (NCBI taxonomy): domain Eukaryota; kingdom Metazoa; phylum Arthropoda; class Insecta; order Trichoptera; family Rhyacophilidae; genus Rhyacophila; species Rhyacophila brunnea. Next base: position 3,972,081 of record NW_028233361.1, read on the forward strand.
ACTGTTGAAAATGTCCCTCTGAGGCAGACGAAACCGGCCAGACTTATTTATTAAAAGTAGAATAATTACTTTAAAAAATTTGCGCTTTATTAAATTAATTTAGTATAATACAATGCAGTTCCACCATGAATTGACAGTTAATAACACAATAAAAGAAATTAAAATGACATGGTTTTAAAAAGTCTCAAAAACATACCCTTTAGAAAAACTCTAGAAACCATCATCAACTAAGTAATATATAACAATTTACTATAAGTACTTAATAACTATTGTTAATTTTAATAACTAATAATTAATGTTAATACTACTTTGATGGAATTTGAATTTAAATTCTAACGGATTTCAATTAGAATTTATTAATTAATGACCAAAAAAGTACAACATACATGTATTTTAATGTTTTATACATAAATGGTTATGGTGAATAAATAGGGGTTATATATTTTTGGAAAGAAATTACCAGATGAGATACGTACTAACGAAATTTAATGTTCCCTCTAAAATAAGAGTCGAGCACAAACCATGAATAAAACTCACCCATGTAAGGAAGAGTTAAAAGGATGTGGATGGAACCGTTCCCAAGCGGTTAGAAGGGGAAATTTGTTCGCGCATGGTTAAAGAAATAGACCGTAGGTATCTAAATAATAAAAAATATACATATACCTACATATAAATAATAATATGTCTGGGGATTCGACAACAGCTAACAAATTTAAATTCAAGTATTTAAATTCAACACACTATAAAACTTACTATCGATAATGATAGTAAAATTCTAAACATGATCTTGTCGATTTAAGGGTCAGTGTCAAGTGTGCGGAATAGTGTCGAAAATAAAGGCTTTGGGGAAGCTAAGCCTGAATAAAGTGTAGAATTTGTGGGAATGAATATATATTATGTAATTATTGATTGGAAAAGAATATACACTGTGAATATAACATCATATTAGACTCACTATCGTAACATACTTTCGAGTACCAACCAACTATGCACTCACTATATCATGACAAATATACATTCCAAAATTACGGAATAGAAAGTTTTTTTTTTTTTTTAATATATTTCATAATAATAATATAATCTTGAATGAACATTTAAGACGGTACTTCAGTGAAACGGCAAATAATTTTCACTATAGGTGCGACGAAATTTCGGACTGGCTGGCAATCGGAGAGCGAAATTAGAGCTGTGAACACGTCAGTTTGTTTTTTGTGATGGCGACGGGGGAATTAATTCTAAAATCGTGTAAAGATGACTAAAAAACGTTACCCATTTACTTGAAAAAGAAAACATGTCAATGAATATATTATTATTATTATTATTATTAGTAATAGAACAATAAACATAACATTAAATCGACGAATGTTGACTTTTAATGACAAATTATGATTCGTTCTGCACGATTCATTTGCACAATCTTCGCGTCGCGTAGTCACGATCGTTTTAGACCGTGCCCCAGCTGAAGTATAGCCTTAATGAAATGTATAATGCGAAAGTTGACAATAGATAAATTTGGAAAAAATGCTATTACCAGAGATATCTCATGAAACAAAATATGACGATATTCACAATAATTATATAGCCAGGACATTTAGAATAACATGGTTTTATGGTATTGCCTAAAAAGTTACGTAGCCACGAAGTGTTGATTCCCAGGATAAGAAAAGACTGGGAACTATAATGACATACATATTTCATTTAAAGTCCACAGATTGATCCCAAGATTTTTAAAATTCTTTATATCCGACATATATAATCGGCACGTGGAGTTTTAAAAGATATAATACTTTACACAACATAATATACGGAGATCCACATAATATACATCCAGCGCATCCATTCTATATATAAGATATCGGCCGCTATCGAGGGTAGTTTTTCATATTTTTGTATTGAAGTATTGTAATTTCTACAATAAGTTAGTTGTAATTATTACAATAAGCGCTATGTTTTAACAGCACCTCTCTTGGCTGTGCTAACTTTTAGAGCGAGATAGACAGTTTTGAATGTTTAGACGGCTAACTTATTGCAACAATTATAATATATCAATACAGACATGGGATTAACTACTCTCAATAACCGCCGATAGCAGTCTTGTGTATGGAATAGATTTGCAGGACAGGATGCAGGTGCTAGCAAATGAATGTCGCAGGTAGGTTTAAAAATATGTTTCGAAGACAACACAATATACATGTATTGACGGGGGTGTACAATAATTTAAGACGGAGTTGCTCGCATGGAGTGCATTTGGGTACTGAAAAGTATCTTCAAAAGTGATCTCACGTTGGTGTTAATGTAGGGATAGAGGAAAGATATCTCATATAACCAAACAATGCAAAGGGTATTTTTGAAAACTTTTACCCGGCCATACATGGCTTACCATTTAAGAAAACTACACTTCTTTTGTTGTTCGATATTTGAACAATGTTATGTCAAACGAAGGCGTATTTTTATCAGTAATAGACAATAAGAACAATATAGTAGTGACGGGAAAAATGATAAAAATGAATACACCAGAGACAAACAAAACAATATTACACGTTCGCCGACGTAAAGTTACAATATAAAGCTTACTCCGCAAAGATTATGATATTACGGGCGAACATTTTACGAGGCAGTAATATTTCACCGAAATGAAAATTGAGACACGGCATTTCTGCGCTTTGTCCGAAGATTTACCATTCTTCTGCGTACAGGGTAGTTAAAAAATAATATACATAACAAAAAAAAGTAAACGTATCTACCTATTCTTATGCATGAAAAGTGGTAATTACGAGATAGCATTTCTAGCTCAAACACTTCGTCACTCGAATGATTCTTATAAATGTATAATTAAAATGTTTTAGGTTAAAAATTGTTATTGTACGCGGGTGCAAATTCCAAGAGACGCAGGTTCGAATCCTGCTCGGTGTCGTATTGTTTTTTTTAAAGAATTTTTCTATTGGTTATATATTTCTCAGAAGTGTTTTCAAATTATGTATGTTGAATAATAATACAATTAACGATTAATTTCAGTAAGAATGATTCATTGTCCAGTTGACAATGCTGAATTTAATATAATTTGTATTATAATTTTCAAATAAATATGATTCTGAAGCTTGTTCAATTATATGCTAGATTCTAAAATCTAGTGTATATTTAGTCTTAAATAAAACAAATGTGCGAGTAGGTATAAGGATGAAATCGATGTAATAGCATTCGCTAAAGGCCTCTAATAATGTTTTAATAATGTTTTAACCTTGATACGTACCTAGCCATTCCTTGTCAGAATTTCGCAACCTCAAATAGCGTAGTTTTTAGGAAATATCTGAAAGAATGGCTGGCTGGCAAACGAAATGCGTGTGTTCGAATTCAATTAGGTCGAAGATATTTTAGGATTTTTAATAGTTATGCCACTGACGATTTTCTAAGTTATGTAATATAAGCAATTAAGCAATACTAGGCACAAAGAAAAAGTATAAATTTGCAGCAAACGATCGTTAAAATGAATCAAAAATACCCTGTACTCGGCGATAACAAACGGCGCTATAGATAAAATCAATAGATTGGCTCTCGACCTTTTGTCGAGCGCTCCAACATTTGCCGAAGTGTCGGCCGAAAGTTTTCACGATATTGGCTGAGGGGCCCTCCACACACAATGGGAGGCTAGGTACACACTGCCGAGTACTCGTGGATGGGTATACGACGCCAAGCATCTACGACAGCGCACTTATTCTCTCGTGCCGCACATATCGATTATTTTATAGCGGAAAATTAAGAGGGTGCTTAAATGACTTGTGGCCATGGGCAGTTACTTATCACTTTGAGGTGTATACCTACATGTAAAGTTTTCATATAAGAACCTTGAGAAAATATTGTTTTTTATGTATTCATGTTATGAAGCTGTATTTCGAATATAATTTAAATGTAAAGAACATACATAATTCAAAAAACACTCAATAGAAAATATAGCCAATAGAAAAAATCTTTTTGAAAAAAGGAAGAATCGAGCCTGTGTCTCTTGGGTATCGCGCCCTGTGCATTACCACAATGCTACGACTGCCATGCTTAATAGCGACAAATTTTAACTATTGGCCTTATTAATACCTACTTATAGGTGCTCACAAGTATTTTCAAAATTATGTATGTTCTATTATTAGAATGGTACATTCTTAAAATCTTAGAATTATTCGTTGAATAAAAGAAATAGATAAATTAAATTAATAATTAAATTAAAATAAACACAATCACCATACTATATGCTTCCATGGAGTGAAGGTTATATTAATATTAGTTTACGAGTACTGGTTGTTACCTATTCCCTCCGGCCATTGAATCCTTCATACGGGATTGAACACATAAACGTGAGATAAATCCATACTCCACAGATATTATAAAATTGAGAATTCATAAAAAAGATTGCATAACGAAATGGCGTAACGAACAATAAACGCTCTCTAAAGCTGTGGTGGGAATGTCCTATGATGAATTTCCCGATAATCTGGTTATAAATGGTGAGCGCTAAAGTGTGATGAATTACTAGTTTGACTTTTTGTGGTTCAGTCAAGCCTAATAAGAAACATTTATTATCGGAGTGTGACGCTAAAGATTCTCCCCGCGTATATTATACAAAGTCGCATTGGCCAATTGCACCTGGAAATTCGGAAATACGTGAGAAGTTATTCCTTTTCAACTTTCAACCGACATACGGGGGAACAATCGGTAAGATTGGCACCATGCGATTCGTCATATCAGAATGCCTGGGACACTATTTGACGAAGCTGACAGACCTTGGTAGGGAAACTACCATTGCTGGTTAAATAATGACACTTGAGAGAAAGGTAACTTGAATAAGAGGTAAGAGCTTGACTCACATTCGAAGACTGACAGGATGGCCTCAGCGTTGACGGCGTCCCCGCCGCCGTTCTCGGCGACGCACTCGTAAGTCGCCTCGTCACGGCCGGCGCGGACTGGTTCGATTCGCAGCATCGCTCCTCCTGAATACTCCTGCACGTGGTAGCGGGATTGAGTGCCTAGAAAGAAGGTATACAAAATTGATTAAAATTGGCACTACCACGGTTATGTGTAAACAGCTGGTTGAGTATCTCTTCCCTTTCGGAGCACATTCTCGTATATTCCAAAAGGATGTGGTTTGCATCCTGTAGTACAACATGTTGGTCGGGTAAGAAGTCCTAGCTCAAATAGCAGCGAATCCACTGTGCCCAGTCAAAATATTACGGGTGCATTGGTAAGTAATCGAACCTGTTATTGAAGGTGAACAGGTCACCGCATCCCATTCAAAAATAATCAATAACTAGCAATATCATCGTAAATCGCAATTGAGCGCCATGGCCCGAATATAATCAGCCTTTGTACACTCGGTACTTTTATAGTCATATATATTTTTGGGTCGTAACCACGTGGTCTTCCTTCATCTTTCGACGTTTCGGGCTCGTACAAAGGCCATTCTCGAGACATAATGTATTGAAATGTACTGGTAAGTTTATAAATGCGAACGCTGCTTTAAGTGATAATAAGACATTACATAAGCTTTAGTATAAAACGTTTAAAACATCATTTGCAATTTTACTTTTGTATTATGGCGCATTGGGGAATCATTGCTATGTCATATTACGAAAAAATCTTGTTTTACGCTTGTAACATCAATGCAACACAACAGCGCCCAAAAGTGTGATGAAATATCAATTAACAAAACTGCAATCCGAAATGCTTATCTAAACTAATTTATTTCTTATTAGTTTTAGTAGCTACCAATTTACTACGCCTTTAAGATTAAAGTGATTAAAGTTCTATATTTTCTAGTGTATTTCACATTTTCCTTCATTCTTTTTCGGTAACGGAAAAGCTACAGTTATTAAATTTTCCACATAATAATAATAATAACAACAAAAAACACATTATTGTATTATTCATCCGAAAAAGATTCTACGTTGTAAATTTACGCTCTATAGACACACCTTAGATACAAAACGGCGCTAATTTATTGACCCCATCCAGAGAATTACACTTTATGTAAAACATAATTAAGTACGCGAATTGTGAAAGAGAGAAGGGAGGAAAAAAATACAAAAAAACGTAAAAACGCGAGGCATTTCAGCGATTCCAATTATTGTAAATGAGATGAAGCGAAGACGAAAAAAAAACACGAACGCAGTGGCCATCCCCCTTGGAGGGGGGGCTCAAGATTTCAAACGGCATGGGTTTATCAAGGAGAAATGAGATCAAAAGCAGATGGTGCAATGGTTATCTCGGGCTATCCTGTAATTGCAGACACATGGCAACAACAGAGAGACGAAAAAATAAGGATAAAATATTGCGCAAAGTATATTGGGCGAAAAGCTTTCGTGGCAAACTTTCGAATGCCTTCATAAACTACCAAACGGATTAAATCTTACATAAATTGAGGAGAATAAAGTAAAAGTGAATTATAGTTAACATGCATGCGTTCATGTTTGATTTGATAGGCCATAAAAAATAAAAACAAGTTCCCAAAAAAGTAAGAAACACGTCTAACATGTCCATGAATGTATTGACTAATAAAGTTACAAGTCTCTATGCGAACTGATATATGGGAGGTTCACAATTGTTATGGATTAAGTCCGATTTAAAAAAAAAATCGTTTCAGTGGTTAGATAAAACAGATTTCTATATTGTCAGTTAATATCACAATCGTCGCCCTACAATATTCCGCATAAATGGCAATACTAGTATTAATAAGACATCGAATTGAATGTGAATCATGTCCATTTTGACAGGTTCCTTCAGCAGTATAAAGAGGTATTTGCTAACATTAATATGCTAATAATTTTATTAATAAAGCCTGAATATACGTCTTTATGTTTCGACTATTTATTTAAGGGGGGACATGCTCGTCGAAGGTCAAAATTGAGTTTTTATTGTATTTTCAAACCATGATACTGGACACTCCTTAAACGTTGTAGATAATCTATTTATATAATTTTGAAGCCTTATTATCCTTTATAGTTATTTTAAACATTTGATGACTGTATAAAGTATTTTTGTTACATAAAATAGTATTCTTTTAAACCTCTCGCTCTAATGTTTTAGAATATAGTCATATTTCGGTACATAACTGTGCAGTGGTATTAAGATTTTTTACGTTTATTAATTTTTAAACGCATTTTGAAACCATTAGTATAATTTATTACGAGATATTTTTTGTAAAATATTCACCATAAAAAATTATATTGATAATCTCTGTGATCCCAAATTTGACAAGAATTAGGCATTTTATTATTCAAAAAATCGGCAAGATTAACACATTTGAAGATGATTCTAAAGATATTTATTATAAGCTATGTCTTTGACCATTCAAGTGTGATAAACATCTTATGAATAATGATTGCTTTATAATAATTATTGACCTAAGAATAGGGTAGTGTTTTTTTGAAATACGCCATTTCTTTTGTCATTCCCCAGTGGTTAAGCTACAACATACGGCCGTAGCCATAAATTGACAAACTGTAATTGAAGTAGGAAGTAAAATAATATTAACGCGCATGTTTGAACATGTACCTAACCGATTTTTTTTTAATTTTTTTTTAAACGGTACATGTATATTCTAAAACATTAGAGCGAGAGGTTTAAAAGAATACTATTTTATGTAACAAAAATACTTTATACAGTCATCAAATGTTTAAAACAACTATAAAGGATAATAAGGCTTCAAAATTATATAAATAGATTATCTACAACGTTTAAGGAGTGTCCAGGATCATGGTTTGAAAATACAATTAAAACTCAATTTTGACCTTCGACGAGCATGTCCCCCCTTAAACTGATACATTTACTATCAAAAAATGGTAAGTATTATACAGTGAAAACATTCCTGAACTTTACAAAAGGAGTTTCAACTTCAGTTCCAAATATCTCAGGTTCTATTTTGATGGACTTGATCCACAATTATTGTGAACCACCCATATGTGTTTGCTCGTTGAATCGATATGCACATAGGAATGCAATTTCAGAATAAGTTACATCTCAACGTACATACATCATCGTCATAAATGAAGTGTGCATAGTATTTGTTTATTGAAGCAGTTCGATCGGCAGCAGCATATTATTAATAAAAAAGTTTCTTGAACCAGGAGAATTGGAGACTGTGGAAGTATGTATATCAACAGAGTTAAATACGTTAAAACAGAGAATCAAAAGATATAAGGTAGCAACGGTTCTATCAACCTTATCTAAGATGTATTAACTAAGAAAAAAAGATGCCAACATTACATTCATGATGGAAAAGTATAATCTGAATTACCCAGTCCTCTCATTGACCATTCAACGCATTTCCTTCTACTTCACGGTACAAGGCTGTTTAAATATAGATTACCGTACAATCCAAACAAAAATTGATAATACACAAGTTGTATTTAGACTATTGTAGTAATAATATATCAATATATGGTTGGGCCAAATATGGTTCCGTCATCCCTTATTTCCTCACCTACCTCACATCCCTATTTATTATTGTCACAAGAACAGACGATAGCAACTACGGGCCATAAGACGACCGTGATTGCGAATATTCAGTTACGCCAAGACAGCCGAGCGCGTAGGTTTGGTAAAGCTATCGCGCTATATCTGATAAGATACTAACGCGCCGTCATTAACTACCGAGTGACTCAAAACCGATTACATTAATATGGATGAATCATCTGGGAATAAAAATGACACTCACTTTTTGTCGGGTCTGCCGAATGGCATAATCTGTTCTAACGCCATTACAATAAAGGTGATATTGCTATAAATTCCCGATGCTTTTAGTCGGGTCTGCCGAACGGTTCGGTTCAAACGGGTTCGCTCAAATGAACATTTACACTAAAAATACTATTCTAACGCCATTACAATAAAGGTGATATTGCTATGAATTCCCGATGCATGATATCGCATAATGGAAATTGCGTGACGTCTAACTATACATGTGCGAATATCGCTGTGCGTGAATTTAATTGCTAGCTACTGTATTGAGTGCGTTGTCCATTAATAATGTCATTGCTCAAAACGCATATGTTTGATTTTCGTTGCACTAAATCTGTTACGGTTTTAGTGAACGTCGCGTCTATATCATCCATCCTGAACTTATCATCATCATTCATCAACTTCATAATATATCATCCATCCAAAGTGTATCGCCCGTTTACCAGTGGGTGAGTGTGTGAACACCGAACCGGCCCCAGAGCGCGCCAACCCTCTCAACATAAAGGTCAGTGTCTGGCATCCTGTATACCCCCCCCCCCTAGTTCCATAATCTACCATCACCTTCAGATTACAGTCCACTGATAAAAGCGCCATCAATATATTTTACATAATGACATTACATTGATATTGACTTGTAATTAATATTCAGTGACCAAAAAGCGAATCATGTGATAAAGAGATGCTTTCATAACCACCGTCCTGTTCTATAGCTGCTCCATTTTTCTGATTCATTAACGAACATTTATTTACCTTCCTAAATTTCTTGTTGATATAACTGTTCATTAAACGTTCAAAGTTTTACTTGTTTCCGCAATATTGTATGAAAATAAACAGCAGTGTGATGGAACGTTGTGTATATTTGCAGACTCTTTTGTTACGTGTTGGTAAATCTCATTCAGCATTGAATAATGTTTATTGCTCAACTTCTTGTGCATTCGTATACCGCCAGACTAATTTTATTGCTTCCATCAAATGTGCACAGATGAAAAATGCAAATTGTTTCATACAAATAAGACAATATGACACAGCAGCCCTGGTAGCTGTGGAAACATATTTCGTAAAAAGTAGGTATCATGTAAGAATATTATTTAATATTAACAATTGTTTAACTAATAACTTTTAAAGACAGATATCATTGATATATCTCATTAGTTAACACTCCATTATTTCCCAATACCTACGATACCATTACTCCCATAATGGACGATTTTATTTATATTGCAGTATTTGTATTGTTTATAATTACTCATGATCTATTATTAGGTTTTGACGATTTATATATGATTATCGAGCGTATTATTATTGAAAAGGTAGGGGCTTTTTTACAAACACTTCATCTATTCATAATTTATTATGAATGTAATAAAGTTTTTACCTACTTTATTGTATTGATTTGTTGTATAAGTTAATTGTATTCGTTGTCAGTGTATATTTGTCTTTTCGTGAGTTTACATAGTGCCTGAAGATGCCTATAGGCGAAACCCGGGTACGCAAAAAACGGAATAGTACAAAACTTAAATCCATTAGAATTTAAATCCAAATTACATCAAATACCTTCGGTCAATAGTATTAATATTTCTTAGTGGTTTTTTATATAAATAAAAAAGAAATACAAAATAATAGGTAAGAGAAAGAATTATTAAAAAATATTCATAGAAATTATGGGCCATTAAATAAACAAAATACAATTTAGTATTCACAGTTATTAGTCAATAATAGCAATGAGTATCTTTTTCAAAATGTGACACCTCTTTAGCAATATAGAGCAGGGGGGGGGGCAAACTTTTTGGATGGAGGGCCAAATTCAAGAATTCAAAATGAGCGGCGGGCCGCAAGTAACATACCATTTTTAGATATACACTATTTATTATAACGAAAAATAAACTTTACAAAAAAATTAATGAGAAGAATGAAACTGTTGTACATTTTTTAACATTTTTTAAATTCAAGTGTTAATTTTGTAGTTGATATTCTCAAAACTGCTTGTAAATGGGCATCGGAGATATTTGATGGTAAAGAATTTTTATTGAGGTTCATGATCAAAAATGTTTGTTCATATATATAGGTTGATCCAAAAATAACGAACATTTTTCTTGCATAATCTTTAAGGGGGGACATGCTCGTCGTATGTCAAAATTGAGTTTTTATTGTATTTTCAAACCATGATCCTGGACACTCCTTAAACGTTGTAGATAATCTATTTATATAATTTTGAAGCCTTATTATCATTTATATTTATTTTAAACATTCATTTATAGTCATATTTCGGTACATGAATGTGCAGTGGTGTTAAGATTTTTTACATTTATTAATTTTTAAACGCATTTATAAAACCATTAGTATAATTTATGACGAGATAATTTAAGTAAAATATTCACGATAAAAAATTATATTGATTGACCTAACCGAAACTTTTTTTATTTTTTTTAAACGGTACATGTTCAAACACGCGCGTCAATATCACTTTACTCCCTACTTCAATTATAGTTTGTCAATTTATGGCTACGGCCGTATGTTGTAGCTTAACTACTGGGGAATGACGAAAGAAATGGCGTATTTCAAAAAAACATTACCTTATTCTTAGGTCAATAATTATTACAAAGCAATCATTATTCATAAGCTGTTTATCACAATTGAATGGTCAAAGACATAGCTTATAATAAGTATCTTTAGAATCATCTTCAAATGTGTTAATCTTGCCGATTTTTTGAATAATAAAATGCCTACTTCTTGTCAAATTTGGGATCACAGAGATTATCAATATAATTTTTTATCGTAAATATTTATTGTAATTATTTATTAGAATTGTCCAGTTTATATGATTTAACAGAAACATTAAAAACGTGGTATATAAAAAGTTCTTTTTATCTTGTAATTATTCTTAGATGCAAATGACGCAATCGATTCGTCAGAAGATTGAAAGGGGCCCTCGGAACAGTTCAGACAACAAATTGTATTTATCGTAAATTGAGTGTAAAATATTGCTCAAAGCATAATATAGTAATTGCAATACAACGCCAAAGAAGGTCTCTAACCTAACCTTTCGTATGTAAAAAATGGTATTTAACTTAGAGGATACTTACACTATTTACCAAATAAATTGTGATTTTTTTTATTATCAAAAGTATTTTAAAACATATTTTAAATGTGCAGTAAAAAAATGTTAGGTACATAGTTTATTTGTGAAATGTAGTGTTTGAAAAAAATATGGGTCTTTGGATATCTTTTGACACCTTTGGTGAGTGCAATAGCGCAATAGTGAGATATTGAGGATGACGATCCGGAAATTTGATCTAATTACCTCTGCGGAAGTGCGTGGCAACGCAACGCACAGTACCGAGAGAAGTGGATAGGTTCAGGCTGATAATACAATTGTTAAGGTCAGTGGGTGAACACTGAATGAAGGCTTCACTACATCTGAAAGCATGCACTTTCCGGATGGAGCAACATTATCAAAAAGTGACCGAAATATTTGTTTATATAACTGGAAAATACAGCCAAATTCATTTAATATAATGTAGGCAAACATAATTAAATATGTTGATACACAAAACTGTTTTCATTTTCAATTGTTCATTTAACTCGTCAACCGGTATTCAAATTAGAAACATACAGCTGCGGGCTAACATCAACATGCCCTGTAATAATAATATGACATCGCGACGAAAGGGAGATAAAAACTGCTGCTTGCTAAGCAAGAATAAGGGGAAATATACCGATATATAATAAAGTCTGCGAGTATTACTAAATATTGAAATAATGTAAACTTTTGTAAATAAAAGATAAGAAATTAAATTGTCGTATCTTCGAAGAAATATTAGTTTTGGATATTTTTTGTGTGTTTATACAACTGACTTAATACAATATTATGTCTAAAAGATGGTGTTTTCATTTTAGATATAAAGAGGCCGACATAAGATAACAACCCTAATGAACAGCGTTTTTAAATCATAATTTTATATCGGTCATCTAGCATGGGGAAAAATAAGAAGATCCATCTTTATAAAAAAAACTGATATTGTATCGAAAGAAATCGTGAATGTTAACTGAGAAAGCGTATGGAGTTATCGACACTTAGGTATGGGAGGAATATATTATAACTCAGTGTCTCACTTCCTTGTCCCAGGACGAAGCCGCACGGGACCGATGTATCAACCATGCACTGCAGTGGCTAGGTATATATAATTTATAATAAAAATCGTGACTACGTATTTATCGATATCGAGCGTCATATGTATCCGATTACGGAAAATTTGCCGAAGCATAGTATTCAAGAGTGGAAAGTGATGAATCCACTACCCATGGAAATTGAGGTCGCCAAAACTATGGTCCGACCAAAATGAAGGATGCTGGGAGTCTCTCAACACACCCTTAGCTATATGGACGAAGGAATGCAGGGATCGCTTTAAAGATATAACTAAGTACCACATTACCATCGACAGTGGCGGAAACGAAATCGATGTAGGTATTATATAAATGACAGTAGGTATATAATACCCAACAATATTAAAGATTTTCAAATCTAAATTTTTAATTAATAATTAATATTTTACTGTTCGTATTGATTCTGCAAACGATTCTTGAATATGTCCATTTAAAATTTGAATGAATTACCTACCTATTTATTATTTCTACATATAATGCGAATTGTATGATTGGATAAGGATTGCGATGAATTCAATAAAATATAATAAAACTTAGGTACTGTTCGGTTATGAGGAATACAGCGGAAAACACATTTTGAAAATACCCGATATATTGGATTATTTGTTAGGTTTACCTAACCAAATCTAACCTAACCTAACCTAAACTAACCCAAACTAACAAATAATCCAGTATATCGGGTATTTTCAAAATGTGTTTTCCACCGTATTCCTCATAACCGAACAGTACCAAAACTTATGATGTACCTACTCATGTATTTGGAAAGTTTGACACCCCTCACTGTCATTACGTTAATGCACACTATCTAAATGTGCAAGTGATGGAGGAGTGGCTCTTTTGCTTTTGAGCTACCAATATATTTGTGATTAAGTTCTTTAATAAACAAGAGAACAAGATACTTATATAAAATTTATTGGGTAATACAAAAACTGACAATATAAATAGAAATTCCAATAAAATTCGACAAAATACCTGGACGGCAAACTTGTGTACATGGTTGGAGATTATTGAAAAATTAATACAAAATATTCACCTATCTCAGGACTTTCAGTCAGTTTTTCAAGTGAAGTTTTCCAGAGTATTTAAATTAATTCCAAAGGAGAATGTAGGCTTAAATGATAATGAAAGTTTAGGAAATTTTCTTATCAAAATTTCCTACAACTGCGGCGGAAATAAAGCGAGCACTCGGGATCCTCAGAAAAGTTTACTTGAAGATAAAATTGTATTTATTTGAAGCATTTATTCGCAAGTGAAAACATATTTTTAGAATGAAATATTTTTATATTACTTAGTATACGTAGATACGACGTGAGGGCATCGTTTTCAGAGCGCTATGAAAAGTGAACAAACATATTATACAAATTGAATAGGCAGGCAATTCTCTAATGTCTAAGATTTCTCGTGATATTGTAATCATTTCTAAGATATTATAAATCATTTATGTCGTGCCGGATAACAATTATTATTAAATGGGGAACAAATTTTGTATGTTAGTACACAATAACGGAAGAAGATAAACAAAAACAACAATTCACTTGTAATAATAATCACTCGCTTTAAAACTGAAAATTCGCGTTTGAATGTCTTTAATAATTCGGGTAATATAATAATTATTATATTGACATGCTAACAGAGCAAGGTGGTTACAATACGAGAATACTATAGTAAATATTATATAAATGGAGTTGTGTATATGACCTAGGGGTCGTCAATATATGACGTCACGGCCTAAAAGGGAGGATTGATTTAATATTATAATTTATGGTAGGTATAGTGGACATGGGAAGGGAGGGATTCTGGAAAGTAGGTATTACTGTAATTACTAACCGACGTCAAGGATCGCTCCAAGATTTTTTGTATACTTTGAACATGGAAATAATTTTTATATAACTAATTTTTTGATTCAACGAATAATTCACAAGATTTAAGAATGCAACATTCAAATTATTGAACATACATAATTTTGAAAACACTTTTGAGAAATTATATTGTAACTAACCTATAGAAAAAATATTTTTGAAAAAAGTAAGAAAGTAAGTAAGAAGTTAATTAAGTTTTCTATTTTTTGCGACAGCGATTTTTGACTAATTCATAGTTTTAATATTTTTTATATTTATTTTAAAACACATCGATTTTTATAAAAATATAAATGTGTATAACTTGAAATCCTTTTTATTTTTTACAGTTGAAATTGTAAATTATCTAAAAAATGTCTCAAATTGCAAGTCTTATATTTTTCCGCTATGTGCCTCTTTTAGAAAGGCTGAGTAAATGCTTCACCTTAAACACTACCGCTAGACGATATTTAAATTTGGCCAAGTATTTTTTCCGACTTACACGCGGTGAAAAGAGAATTCTGCCATTCTTGATAGCATTAACATGTGTGTCCCTGATAACTATCTTAGAAATCGGGAGCATCAGTTGTTTGTTCTCCTAAGGTACATAACTATCCTGCCCGTGGTCCTCTTGGTCCTTGCATTACCAATTGGGAGGACAATAACTCTGTTCAACCAAATCACTTCGGATTTGTTTTATAAATTCTTAAAATAGGATCTGCTTAGCTCATTCGGTGTACTTCCTTGTATCTGATTTATATATACATATCTATAATATATATTTTGTATTTACACTTTTCTACTGTTTACTAACGTTTATATAATACTGTTTTAATAATATTTCTCTATTTCTAAATGTCACGTTGTGAACGTCTTAAATTAATAATTTGTAATCAATATGTAAAAAAAATGAAATGAAGAAGAAGAACCTAATCAATAATTGAATAAATATAAATGCACAAATGAATATTTTTAATTCTAATGAATTTAAGTTTTGTACCTACTATTCCATTTGAGTTATTCCATTCCTCAAATGGAAAAGTACCTACCAAACTTAAATCCATTATAATTTAAATTCAAATTCCTTCAAGTACCTTCGGTCGATAGTATTAATATTTTGAATATTTTAAAGCTTAGTTATCAAAAATAGCAGCATATGGGGATAATTAATTATTGTAAAAATTATGTGTATGATTTTATTAGCAAAATTAAGAATCTTTATGTAGGTACTTAATAAATGTGTTATTTCAAATAAATGAAATGAATATATTTATTAATCATACCAGGATATAACAACACACAATTCTTTGAAAAAGTCACTTCATGCTACGATTTTTATCTCACGGCGAGGATCAGTATTTTTCGCAACGAATTCACTGCATTTTTAAAAAATATGTCTTTAATTAGCTCAAAAATCCTTAAGTCGCGCGGAATTCAAAAGATATGCAAATCAGATTAGCAGGAATTTAAATTAAAATTCACTCACTCCCAAACCACTCGTGGAAAATCACGAATTAACTCAGTTAAACTTTGGTTGAAATATATTAAAAATAATAAGACGCAAACTCTGAGCTGGAAAAATATTCTGGAGAATTTCCACAGATAAGACGGGAGATGTAAACGTTTCCTAACCTCTTATTGTTCATCCCTTGGGATGGAAACTAACATTTCCCGGAAGTTAAGGCTTCGCAGGAACGCAGGATGTAAAATGGGTTCCATTTTTCATGTTTACTTTATCGATGTACCTATACCCACTAATAAAATATCGTTTGAAATATTGAAAAAATGTTCTCAAGCAAGGTTATATGGGCAATAAATAGTATTACTGAAATATATAAAGAATAATAAATCCCCAGGAAAATGATAAATGATAATTTTAGAAATAAATAATGACATTACGTCTTTTCATAGCACGGAACTTTTTTTGGCCTGGCCTTATTTCATAAATAATTACAAGATAAAAAGAACTTTTTATATACAACGTTTTTAATTTTCTGTTGAATCATATAAACTTGACTTGCTAGCTTAAACGATCAAAAATTTTTGTACTTGATGGAAATAATACTGAAATGTCATATTGATTTCCATAGTAACGCACGTATATATTAATAATTTAGTTGCTAGGACCCCAGACCCCTAGCAACCAATAATAGTGGATTGGATTACGGATTTCTTCCGAAATAACTTTTCATACAGAACAGAATTAACTGGAAATGAAATCAATTCTACTTAAAAATGGCTAAAAGTATTAAAAAATGCATTGGCATCGTGTTCTGATATATTCTAAAAGTTTCAAATGTCTAGCTGGTCGGGAAGTTAGTTAAAAATCGATCGCACGATTTGTACCGGACAAACAACCACCGGACAAATAAGAATACGAGCTAATAAACACGTTGTAATAAAATACTCATATAAATATAGTGATTGATTATTTAAATACATAATCGTTATAAAAATCAACTATACCTACTATTAAAATACGTCTTTCTTATTTTAACATAATAATAGAATTGATGAGTAGTTCTATACAATTTCATGGCAATTAATTATAAATGAATGCAAAACTTGAGCATCGGTGGAGCACGGACAGTACGTGGTGACGGGTCTAGGACGATTTGGCGCCGGGACAACTGGACGCCACAAAATTTGAAAATAAGTAGACGTTAGGTACTTAAAGGTAATTTTTAAAAAAAATATTTGATATTATTATTTATATTTAAATTGTTATATTATGATTTAATAGTTGGTGAGCATTTAAATATGCAGACGTAAATAATGATTAAATCGTGTATATGTTTAAGTTCCAACGAAAAAAGAGTTTTTTTATTTTTATATAAAGCCTTAGGCATGGTAATTCTCAATCCTTCATAATAAAAAAAACATTATGTTAAGAGTAAAATGAAGTAAAACTACTAAGTAGTAGATAGAAACTGATTAAAATTCCTCTTCTACATTCTGTTTAGGTGTCTACGACAGTGCGGCGTCCAATTGTCCTGGCGTCCAGTTGTCCCATTCTCCGTGGTGACATATCACATCACAAATGCAATATGCAGTCTACACTATCTGTAGGTTATCTGGACCATAGTTGTTTTCTTCAAATACTTCCAGTTACGGTGGTTTCGCTGATGGTCATGTTATATAAGCCGCCAAGTTCTGTTAGCTTGGCGTAATAGAATTCCATATAATGTTCATAATGTGAATATAATAATGTCATATATTATATGACAAACACATCATCTTGTAGTCTCCCCATGACGGCTGAGCTACTCAGGACAGTTCAATCTTGTGTAAGTATAGCTTTCAGTAAATTTGATGTGACATGAGGTGACAGAGGTAATTTTTTCATCTATACGGTCGACTGGGGTAGTAATAATATACGTCAAACTAGGCATATTGCATGCCATTTACTACCAGGCTCTTTTCACGTGCAAGTAAGTGCTTTACGGGGCTTCCCATGACAACTTTAAAGTTACGTCACTGTAAAACACCTGACAGGGTGTAGAGACGTAATGGGGGATGGTGGACGAGCTTATGTTAACAGCTGATGTGCTTATTTTGTTACGTATCGTTTTAAGTATGTTGTACTAAAATATTATTGCATTGCAGTAATATACAAATATTTCATTAGATACTCGTAGTTGTCATGTTATAACATGGCCACACTTTTAAAATTGAATGCTATTTACGACGCTGGCAACTTTAAGCCGGCTCGCACATCGCAACTCGCCTTGTGTGCCTGACGGCCATAAATCAAAGACTTCTGAGACTGCCGGCGAATGTTGTATGCTACAACTCGCACATCTGCCTAGCGGCAAACGTCAAACGTCAAAAAGGAGAAGTCTCTCGTCTGCCATTTTTATTGTGTTGATTGTATGAACAAACGTCAAACGCTCACCGCGATGAGCGAGCAATGACAGTGTAGACAGAGACAGAAACAGAAATGGCCGATGGCCGCAAGCTGTGCGCTTGCGCGGAGGCGACATTCCCGAGATCGACATGCACGCTTTGGTCATTGCAACTAGACGAATGTCGCAGGGTTGCAGAGTTGCAGTTGCATCGGCCAATCTGCGAAGGTCCATTTGATAACGTTTGTTTCTTGGTTTACGATGACGTCACATCGACGAATTCGTCGTAAGACGCATGCGGCGAGTTCTGATGTGCGAGCCCTCTAAACTCGACGGCGGAATAAGGACGGATGCGCGCGTCGATAAACTTGCAAAAAACGTTCGCTTGAATATTTCCGGCGCGAGGTTCAAGGACCCTATATACGGTGTCGGCCGAGCCCGGCTCTCTATCTCGGTCCACGACGTCCAGCAGAGGAAGATCTCGCTCTCAGTGCCCGACGATCATCAGATGGACACCTCGCTCAGTTCCCGCTTCGGACGGAAGATGGTCCGAAGTGAAGTCGATGGCGTCTAAACTGGGAGGTTTTATTTTAAACTGGTATTTCGTCCCCTGTATTTATTTATGAAACGGTCCACCGAACAAACATATTTATTTGTAATATCATTAACTAAATTATTCTATGCAGGCGCTCGTTAGCACTTAACTAATTATACACTCATTTTATAGTTTTGTTCTTGCCTGCTTGTTAAATACCTTTACCTTAAATTATACACCTTGTTAAAATTTATACTCGCGTTTTTATTTATTGTTGAATATCGTCTCTATGCATACAAAGAGTGGTGTCCAAATAATCTTCTTGTATTTTAAATTACAGCAGAAACCGAATGACCACCTGCAGTCCGACAGGTAACTCAGACTCAGGAGATATTTCAAGTACCCACGATCCTGCCCCGCGTCTCATGCTCTGCCGCATTCCTTCCCATTTCCTTTCCTATCATTATCCATCCTTTATCCACATTCCCTATACCCAGGCGCACCTTCCTTCCTTCATAATTCCAACCCGTTATTATCATCAATCCTACCCACCACCAATCCATATTTTTATACGTTACAATATATATAAATAATGCTGTGGAGTGTTGACTGTTTGTTGACAGTGAGTGACTGTTTTCTGTCGCAAAACTAATTAGATACGTTATTCCACGATTTGCTGAATACTCCATTAAGTACCATTTTTTATCAACAACATAAGTATTCAGTAGTAACTAATAAGGACCCAAAATGCGAGAGAGAAATTTCAATTCCCAAAGCTACACATTGAGAGGTTTGTTGGGTTCCGCAAAAAGTGGGTTAGGAATCCCTCTGGGGAATTCCGGCAGACTAAATCGATACGGATCATAAATATATTATGTCCGAATGGGGATCCCATAAAAATGGACAAGCGATAAACTGAGATGATGAGATCGTGTATTACATAACAAGATTTGAATAGTATTTCGATTAAAAAAATACGTGCCCACAAATGTAAATAACAGAACCTATTAGTATTAGATAGATTCGATATAGTTATATTGTTGACAATATTTTTGACGAAATTTACATTAGGTACTTAGTATTAAGTACATACGTGTGTAGTAAAAGGTGTTCAATAGAATTATAGAACAATTAATTAAATACTACATCTCGACAATTAAGGCTATACCTCAGCTGAGGCATGGTCAGGCACGTGACTAGGCGATGCGCGGAATGCGGGTCGCGGGTGCAAATGATAGAACCCGAACGAAATATAATTTGTCATAAAAGTTCAACATGCGTCCTTTTTATGTAATGTTTATTATTATATTCGTAATAATAATAGTATATTCATTGACATGTTTTCTTTTTTAAGTACATACCCAAAGTTTATTAGTCATCTTTACACGATTTAAGAATATTTTCATCCGACGCCATGATAAAACGAATCGACGTGCAGACGCCTCGACTATCGCTCTCCGAATGACAACGCGGCCGTAATTTCGTTCTACATACAGTTGAAAATTATTTGCCGTTTCATTTATGTACGCTCTTAAGAGATAAAACAATTTTTAAAACACGGATTTTTTTAAATACAGAAATATTGCATACACCAACGATAAAATGAAAAAATTGTAAAAAACATCCTAGGTTTAGAATACATAATAATATAACACATGATATTCAACGTCTACTTTTGTAATCCATTATAGTTTATAAAAAAAATGTGGATTCACATAAAAAAATACTAAAAATGTACATTTTTGGTACCTTAAATACATGTATCGCTCACGTAGAAAACTTTATGCAGTATTTTAAAATGTTATGAATTAAGATATTAAACTTTGTGTTGGTACCCCTGGAGGAAAAGGCCACAGCTGTCATATAATTACGAATTCTAAAAAGAAATCAAGTAAATATAATTTTGAATGACGTTTAGGTACTAAGCAAAACTATTTTGAGTGCCGATAATCAACGCTAACATAAGAGATGCAGTATTAAACACGTTTTATATTTCTTTTAGTGTTAACTGTCAATTTATGGTGGATCTGCATTGTATTATTTGATTAATTATTTGTTTAATTAAATAAAACACAATAAAGTGAAATAAGTACTATAAAATTGTGTTTCATTTAATTAAACAAATAATTAATCAAATAGTACGTTTTATATTATTGAAATAATATAAACCAGATTTGACAGCTATTGTACATATGCATCGGTTGACGAAGTCTTATAATACTTGCAATTAGAGAAGTATTTCTACATCTGTTTGTGAAATTAAAACAGTTTAAATAAATTACGGAGAGTCATAATGTTAAGGCTATACCTCAGTTGTGAGGCATGGTCTAAAAGATCGTGGGTAGGCGATGCGCGGTTTGTGTAAATGACGCGTGCCGAACGAAATATAATTTGTCATATAAATCCAACATGCGTCTATTTAATGT
Source organism: Rhyacophila brunnea (assembly GCF_057557595.1). Taxonomy (NCBI): domain Eukaryota; kingdom Metazoa; phylum Arthropoda; class Insecta; order Trichoptera; family Rhyacophilidae; genus Rhyacophila; species Rhyacophila brunnea. The sequence continues at coordinate 3,993,604 of NW_028233361.1, forward strand.
TCTGTTTATTATTCTATTGGTAACAATAATAATATATTCATTGACATGTTTTCTTTTTCAAGTACCTAAATGGGTAACGTTTTTAGTCATCTTTACACGATTTAAGAATTAATACCCCCGTCGCCATCACGAAACAAATTGACGTGTTCACAGCTCGACTTTCGCTCTCCGATTGCCAGCGAGTCCAAAATTTCGTCGCTCCTATAGTTGAAAATTATTTGCCGTTTCACTGAAGTATGCTCTTAAATCGCTAAAAGCGACGCAAAGTTGCCGTGAAATTGATTGTTTTGGTCACATGTTATCTATGCACACCAATCTAAATGATTACAGTTAATTTTACATAGGAAACGTTAACATTTTATGCATCGGGCCGTAAGTTGCGGATGTGTGATTAATTGCTGATTGGAGAAGGGCTATGTCTAACAATCTAACATATCAGGAAGGGATGGAGATGTAGTTGCACGAATCTGTAAAATTACGTCAAAGACTCACCAATACGTCAAAATCGTCCGCAGATTAATGACAAATTGATAATCCTAACCTGGCACTCGTTTTCCGTTCTTTTTCCACTGAATAACGGGAGGCGGGTCACCCCTCGCGCTGCAGTAGAAGGCAGCTATCCCTCCAGCACGAACTTGAAGGTTCCTCGGTTTCGTCGTTATCTCGGGCGGATCTGTAACAAGGGTTTTGAATAAGTATATCGTCCGGAAAGAATATCATAACTTCTTTTACAATATATAGACAATTACGCTGTTCTACAAATTGGTATCCAAATCCAAAATCATTAATTCATTAAAAAAACATTTTCATAGTGGGTATTTCAATGATTGGTTTTCAAACATTGGAATAACTAAAATGAAAATTTAAATAACGAATAGTGAAATTTTATTTTAAAATGTTTCAAATATGATAATATATAAATAAACTATACTCATGAAATCAGTTTGACTGATAAAATGTGGATAATAAACATATACTGGTACTCTGTTCATTAATAGTCATAAAATTCATATAGTTTTTATAAACCACGTTAAGAGTGATTGAAATATTATTTTTTATCAAAATCGTATTTTGATCAAAACTATTTAAAAACTAGTAGAAAAAATAAAATAACAGGTAAATACAGACATACTCAAAGGCAAAATATACAACAAATCGAGATGTGCTGAATTTTTTGTTATACATTACGATATTACAATATATGTTAACTTATTGTAGAGAATGTATTAATTTACTGTGTAAATACATATAATTATGTACTAGTTTTAAAAGAATCTACTAAGTATACCATAGAAATATATTTCGCACAAAATCTCGTATGTAGATTTGACTTTGAAAATGTGCCGGCAATGTAAATGGATTGATAACACGTGTTTATTTTTAACGAGCACTTTTCATCATCTGCTCTAATTTGAAAAACGTTATACATTTTGAAAACAGCGTTGAAGGGCAATTCAGTCTATACAAACAAACATAATATTATATATTAAATACTGCAAACAGTTTTTTATGAATCTATTAAAACATCATTTATGTAAAATTAAAAATACAGTACAACATGGAGTTATTATAATTAATTGTAGGTATAATAAATTGTTGGTAACGTAGCTCGTTATAATATAACACGTTGCTTTATTTATTTTATGTGAAAAATAATATTTCGTTTTTGCTTTTAACATTTCATCAAAAAGTAATTTGAAAACACGGAAATCATAAAATACACGTTGGAACATTTTTTTTTCTATTATATTAAAATACATAAATATTTTGTAGTCTTGTTAAATTGACTATTGATTGGATGGAATCACCTATACGGCAACGGTTGCCATGAAGAATGAATATTTTGTAAAGGGTACCTCATTAATTCTGGCCATTTTAATAAGTAAACTAATCACCTAATCTAATACAATACATGCTGAAATCGTAGCTACTTTTCTACAAACACGTATCTCAATTTTTGTCAATTTTGAGTTGTTTGATGCAATGAATTCAGAATAAGAATATGCACATATTCCACTAACACTTATCTCAAAACATACTTTATAACATAATAGATTTAAGAAATTACAAAAAACTCGTATCACAATAAAACAGTTTTATAAATATTATAAACTCGTTGCATGAGTTACGTGTTTGTAAGTATACAGAATACTGAACTTCAACAGATAGATGATTATACTAAAGCACTTTCGCGTATGTCAATATACGTGTTTACTGCAGTTATATTGTGAAATGACACACGGTAAAGTTGCAACGCATTCTCGTATCTCCGACAATATGACTGATTGGTCGAAAGTATAGTGCGATAGATTGAAGAAACGTAACATTTATTCGTGAAAATATATATTTCAAGAAGAAAACTTATTCCTGAATTAAAAACTGAGAGAATAAAGTTATTATTTGCCTCTCCTGAAAAGTTGTGTTTTTTGAGATACGTGTTTGTAGAAAATTATCGACGAAATGGGATACGTAGGTATAATGCGAAAAGGTAATTAAAAAAAGTATTTATTATAAATATTTTTGGATAATTAGTCTGTAAAATATAGAGAAGTAATTAATTTTGGCTTTTTTAGAAAAATATTGCTATTAAAATAATATTTCATATCCTATGTTAATTTTTATTATTTATGCCTACTATCTGCCTGAATTGATACAGCCAACTGTAAGTCACTGTGTATAATATACATATAATGGATACATATATAATAATAATATTGATGATATGGGATATTCGTCGTAAAACTATACAGATAAAAGAGTGGTGTAGGGTATAGATCGACATAAATTGCATTTTATACTAAGAGAGGTATAAACCGCGCTAACAAAGGCAAGGAAGGAGCTTAGCCTCTCTTTGAAACGTAAGAAGCCGGCGAAATTTCCCTTTGAAATAATATATGTTTAGATTGCAAAGTGAAATGGGAAGAGTTGGACCTCGTCCGCACTTCACGCTGCAGGAAGAAGAAGACGAATAAAAGGAAAATAAACAACAGAAAAAACCACATTTGGTTGCCGAGCCGGAGTAACCTGCCTTGAGGGAAACGCCCGGGTACTTAAAAGGGTCTGCGCTGAAATGCGAGATACCTGTAGACAAGTGTTTGCGATACCGGTTTTCGGTAAATGACAAATCCGGTATTTTTAAAAAAAATCACCGGCTAAGAGCTAGAATTTTGAAATCAAAATACTACAATTTTAAAAACTTAATAGGTTTCTGGCAATATTACACTATTACACTATGCAGTTAATATATAATAAAATTTCGCCTATCTACTACTTTAGATTCATAAACTTTTGAATCGTATATTAAAGTTTTAAGTACTACTACCTCATTTATACATATAGCAAAAAAGACACGCACTACACACGTCTTAATATATTATTACCCGAAGTGCTAACTTTGTAATATTGTATAACATTGTAATTAACTATTTATTTGGAAGCTGACCATTCAGGGATGCCATATCAGTGGATACCAGAAAACCTGGACTGGAATGAGGCCATAAAGAAAATGTGCCAAAGCATGTAGATAGATTTTTACCATGGGGCCTCACTAGAAAAGGGGAATTGGAGTAAGTGCAATCTACCATCCCTATGGTTGGTGCCCTGGTGTGAAGAGGAACGAGCTTAAGCTGATACTGAAGCTAAGAACAGGGCACATAATGGGTTAAAGATTTTATGTCCTCATGGGAATAAGCGATTTGCAGCTCTGCGATGAATGTGATGTTTTCGAGGACATTGTACATAGGGCAGTACAATTCCCTAAATATGAAGGACACAGAGTACAGCTGCGAATTGCGGATAACTTTGAGAATGTCGACGAATTGAAAGGTGTCCTGTCGGTGGGTAAGACAGAAGAGCAAGGCAAAATTGTAAAGTTCTAAATTGAACAGAATTGGAGTGAGGACCTGATCGGCGGATCCCCTTATAGAATAGAAAAGGCGATAAGACAGTGAGTCGCAGTCAAAAACTATATTTTTAATATTCAAGTTAAAGAGTTATAGTACAACAACAAAAAAAAAATACCGGAAGTAGCTTAATATTTTAGGATTGGCATCCCTGCATTGTAGACAAGACAAAAAACAGAGGGGAGAAACTAATAATAAAATATGAAAATATTTATATTATGAACAGGAATTGAGTTTGGGTTGGAGATTACGTGGGTAGCTCTCTATTTCATTACTACAAAAAGAATATCACAACAATGTTCAAGAATTATAGGAATATTAAAGTAAATTCGTATTTCAAAGGTTTATTATTTCAATTTTTATATTGAAATATGAATTAATATAATACTTAACGAAACCAGCGTGACTCAAAAACAAGTGAAGAATAATATACATTATGTTTACATGATACAAGGGATAAGAATGTATTTATATAACATTACATCAATCCACACTACAAATAAATATTTTTGAATATGAGATAGTCGGGATATTGGATTTTCTTTTTATCTCATTATTGACATTACAATACGCAACTGGCCACAATTATAGTAGTGTAGTAGTAGCAGTGAAACAATCAAAGAAATAATCAGTGTTGAGAGAATCTCAAAGAAGTATTGTGACCTCGTCGTAAATATAACCCGGAACCCTCGGTATATGAAGCCAGTGCCTTATGTACTAGACTACGAGGATCGTCTTAGTACACTACGTATTATAAAGTGGATTGAATTTATTTTCATACTTGATTAGTGCAAAATCCAGTTATGTTATAGGTAAATGACTAAAAGAAAGCAACAACTAAATATCTTAAAATATTAGTTTTTTTTCACCAGGTAACTGTAGAATGTAGATCAGCAATGAGCACCGTTCGACCGACGAAAGATCGGTTTTATAATAATATGTCGAATGATGAATATGATTGTATTGATTTGTAAAATAAACGATTTGGGTATTTATGTGAAAAGTATATAAATGCGGCACGGAAAAAATATGGTATTTAATTCGACGCCCGTGAAAAGAAAGGTTTCTCATCACTGAATGTAGACAATTGTAGAATTTAGAGAGAGAATATTATGAAGGTATCTACTTTAAGTAAGTTTTTATATGAACGGTTTACAGTTGAGTTATCTACTGAAAAAAATGTAGGGAAGGAAGTGGGTAATGTATCACATTCAATAATATTCTCAAAAACAACATAAATCAAGTAACTCGGTTTTTGTATTACGGTAACGATATTCATCCTAAGTTTATTCAGAAACATTTTGTTCTGAATATTTTATTGTGCCAACAAAAAAACAGTCTTTAAATAATGAATATTGTACTATTATATTTTGTAAACAGAAATTAAACCATTAATTAATGGGAGATCATATTATGTAGATATGAAAATGGAATGATAATTAACTGCCGTGAATAAATTCAGTATGCAAAACCGGAGTTAATATTGTGGAGATTTTTTCGGGCGGCCTTTGACGCCGGCCGCCCACCGGCCGCACGCCACTGGGCGGGGAAGCTTCTGTCACATCGATGAAATAAAATTGCTCTCGCACCCTGTTACATGTAGAATACAACACCGTTGCATACGCACCGATGTTTGAATAAATTAACCAAATTTCGGGCAAGGATTAAAAGTATTCCACCGCGCGGCCGGCCCGGGAATTATTTCGGGATAACATCAAATTATCATACGGTGGATATGAAATTTATAGGCTTGGCATAACAATTAAGTAGATAATTAGAATATAAATTAACCGTAAAGAACTTAATTATAATTATGATATAAACATAAATAGTTTGTATGGAATTAATAGTACAATATAGTCAAATATTAATGTTTGTCTTAGATCTTAAAATACACTTACGAAACAGTAACCAATCCATTTACAATACATTTGAAATATACACTTGTTAATTATTGGGATGCTTTATGTATAATATACCAAATCAAAAGACACGGGCCAAAAAAAAGTTCTGAAAGAACTGTCAGTATAATCTTTGAATTAAATAATATCAATGGTTTTTCTGACGTATATAAAAAATACGAAAATTGAAAGTAAATTATCTTAACTACGCGAAAACGTCGATTGATCTATAAATACATAACGCAATCCAATCAAAGAAATTAGCATATTATTTAAAGCGACACATTCATTCATCGTCGTTAATGCCACACATAACTATAGGCAAGTACCTATAATTCATTATAGGGAAATAATCCGTTAGTAATTATTTTATCAATAACAGAAAGAAAACAATTTTGGCAATAATAACATATAATATTAACTCTTAATGGCAATACAGTAATGGCAAAAAAAAATAGTAGCATCAATTAAATGTATACAATTAATTTTATTAAATAGAGAATACATGAAATAATATAATATATCTAAGACGTTAGCACTTCGTGAAAACAACTGACTTACTCCACGGTGCAAAAGAAAATGTCGTTTTTGTGTTTACTCAGGATATTTTCGACTCCACATAACAGAGACGGGGAAGCGTAAAAACACTGCTCAGACTAAATTCAAATTGCGGAGACAAAAACAACAGCTTGTTTCCCCATAACGGAATACGTGGGACGCCTTTATTGTGCTGCAAACGATGGAAGAATGTGCGCTACACCTTTGGGCGGTAATTGACAGGATTTTTCCAGGTACAGCGCTCGTTCAAACGTTTCATTTTGACACTTTAGCATGTCTAGTTCTTTTCGACAGTTTTTTACAACTGTCACCTATTACACTCATGTACTCGTACGTTTTTAATAATGATAAAAACAAATATCTATATTCCGTAACAGAAATATTCGAATATTTTCAATGGGAAGCTTCGAATATTTACTAACAGTTTGTACCTGGGTTCAATATTAAAGTAGGGCTAAATAATATACACGAACTTGGTTATTACGATCACGGAAATAGCGAGATCTCGGATGTGTTGAGGAAACATTCGTTGACATTTTATTTTATGATTTTCTCCATAAATTTATTCAGTTTAATAACGAGCTACTTCTCGGGTATATCGAGCAAAACTGTTAATGTGTCGATCGTTTAAAAACAACATTTCCGACCTTAAGCAATAAAATCAGACCGATGCCGGGATCAGATTACGTTTATGACACTAGTTAAGTGTCTAAGTACCTAAATGGTGGTTTACCCGATAGCATTGAGAAAGTATCCACGCATATGGTTAAAATTACATGTAAAAAATCGAAGTTTTTTGAAGTCAGTAGGTACCTACCAGCGCCGGCCTCTTTAGTAGTTTATGAATGCCATGCTTGTTTCGGGGATTTTTACAATGGTTTTCAGATGTTTTATGTTCTATGCTTAAACAGAACGTTGCGCGTGAAAAATGTTATATAATTATATAACGAGTAATGCTTATAACGAGCAAATATAGTCGGTTCCATCCTCCTCGTAATAACCAAGTTCGACAATTAAATACCAACTAGTTGCAAAGAAATAATAAGGCAAATTGAATGCATGTCAAATATTTTAACTACCAATTATTTAATAGGTTCGTATGAATAGTAAACTTTAGTTCAAGAACAATACATGAGAGACCTGTTAAATTAACTAATTGTATTTTGACAGAAGCAATTTAATTTATTACATAAATGAAAAGGTTTCACAATTTTGTGTTCATATTGTTCAGTTCAGTAAATAAATTTGTATTATGATAAAATTATCTTTATGGCAACATTAAATTATAATGTAATACAAATTATAGTTTTGTTATTAAATAAAACTCCGAATACAGCACAAGAGAATACTAATAATAGTAATAAAATAATGACGTTGTCTTTGATTGACGTATCATGGCTATCGACTGTATTGCCATGGATCCAATGATGCACTTGCACCAGCGCTGCACCGGGGACAATCCTCAGCCCACCAACTTACGTGTGAGGTACTGGATATAGGAAACCTCTGAGTAATTTCCGCCTATATTGGCCGAGGGCGGGGCGGCGGTGACGGTTTGAGGGGGGAGATCCGGGTCGAATCGGAGATCAGCGCACATGAGACAAACGAGACAATACTTGTAGAACATATTGTAAACGACGCCTGCCATGTTGCTCACAATTAGACGCCGACTTGTGTTGTTTTATTATAATATTTACATATTGCTTAGCGCATTTTCTTACATTCGTACCTGTACACTTTTTAATATACTTAGTGACAATTAAATTTCCAGTATAAGAGAATAGAACAAGTCTAACTGATTTTTTTACATTTTACAGGAGAGCACTTTAAAACCTTTTTTGTCATTAATTTGAAAACTGTAAATATAAGAATATTGATTTAAATATACGACAGTGGATTAGGTTAAAAGCATTATTTATGTGAAAAAAAGCATTAAAAAGTATATTATTCTGTTACATATTTCGTCAGATAATGTCAAACAGGTTAATTTTGTTGCAAAATATTTTAAAGAATGAAGTTAAGCTTGAAATGATCTAAGCTGACAACCTTTTTATGTTCATAATTCAGATACGATTGTTCTGACTCCATACAGAGAATCAAAAAAGGGTTTTTTTAGTACAATACAATTATTTTCACAAAAAATCAGTAAGGCTTGTTCTGTTCTAAGGAGACGTGATGTCACTAATCGTTTATATTAAGAAATTCTTATAGTATTCAACTAGGTACACACTTACAAATGTAGTATGTCTTCTATATAAAAACAATAACCATCACATTTTAAATTGTACAATTGTGCAAATGGATTCTTTAAAAAAATCTTATACTATGCGGGCACAAATGCATCAAAATTCATTTCTTATAGGTATGGTATACATCGTAATTACATAATATCTAGAAAATGAGCTAAACAATATTTACAAATTGTAATATAATATAACTAGTTTTAAATATATCTAAAAGGACAGCTTTTCTGCTACATAATGTCGTTGAAATGTTACGACTAAAATAAGTTGTATATCGAGATACATCAAGTGGGGAGGAAGAAAGTTCGTTGACATTTATTAACTTTTAAACATGCATTATCGTAAGCCTGAATATTGAATATACATATTATTATGTTAAATTACTTCATAATAAACGATTCATCTTGATATCAGACATATTGATCATTAGGCTAAGGCCACATTGGCAGGTGCCTTGCTTGGTGGCTACGTGCTAAGTGACATATCCTAGCGAACGGACGCACACTATATTATCGCAATGGCCACACTGCACGCTTCGCGCCTCGCTACGTGATTATTAGTCACCTCGTGAGTCTCCCGGCGAACAAACGTCTTGGTTATTTTTATTGTGTCACCTAGTCATTTTGCAAGATGGCGGATGTTTCTTCAGTATGACAAACATCAAACACCGTATATTTCGAGGTTATGAATAATGACGCATGGGATGAATTGACATTATGCACCCAACAAGTTCGAATTTGAGACTTTCGAATTTTAAAACTTAAATTCTCTGTGAGAAGTAGCTTACTGGTTAGTTTTGAGAGTGACAGTAGTGTTTTTGGTAGAAAAGCATAGCACCTAGCTCAGCACTAACGAAGCACCTACTTATGTGGCCGAAGCCTTAACGTCCGGTACTATACAAAAATCCAGTGCGTCGCCAATTTGACGGATGTCATAGAAATTTAATAATGATGTTCGGCCATTGTTCACATTTTGCTTACATAAAATTGTCTTGCTTTTATGAAATAATAGGAATATAGAATAAGTATATAAAATACTCGTTACAGTAGAGTTACTATTTTTAAAACTACGTAGGTACTTAATATATAGTTGCTTTCTAAGCATGTGATAAAACAGTGACGATTGAAACTTTTCCTCCTGTCTTGTAAATATGACATACGATGATTATTGATTACAAGTCTACTCGTGAAATTATATTGTCAGTGGCGTTGTCAATACATAGATACATACGTCGAAAAGTTAGTTACATTAAAAAAAATACAATACATATAGGTAGATAGGTACCTAGGGTACTGAATAATATTTTGTGGTAAAATCACGTAACAAAAGAAAAACCTTTTATGACGGCTACGGATTTTTACGTCGGCAAGATAGGTAGAGATACGACTGTCACAATATCGATAGGTGAAAATGCTAAACAGAAGAGTTCGCTCACGACATGGCATTATTCCCGGGCAAATGGTGAGAGGTAAACGTTACTCACACAATTTTCTATTTCAGAAATTCTTATAGACAATAAAGCTTATTCAAGATATTCATATACATTCTGCCCAATGATAACATTAATTTTTTAATAACAATACTTACGCCAAGTAATTAATATAATATATATAAATGTATGGAAGCCAATATACGGATAATGTGATCTAAGTAGTTCGTATTTTGGATCTCTCACTTCCCAGTGCTATTTTGAGAATAATAATACACAAGGCAGACCATGATAATATTCTAACCGCAACCAATATGGTGTAACTAGTGAGAAACGTAAGCTGTCTAAAATATAGGTCGCATATACATACTCCTCCCAACTGCAACACATCGAATTCGTCGATGTAATTTTGTTGTCATTCACAAAACACGTGCGACTTTTTTTGTAAAAAAATATCCGCTTGTCGCATATAAAAAGTTTCATTCGTCATGGACCATAGGTAGAATCGTATACGGAACTTTGTACGTAAACAGTTCACCGCAGGACATTTTTCGTGCGCCGCAGTACGTTAAGCATGAGTTCATGTAACATTTAATCAAATGAAGAGTTCTTCGTTGAACATTTCACCGTAGAGTATATTTGTACGTATGCTACAAGTGGCGAATTTTTTGAGATGTCTTTGCTAGGTTAGGTTAGGTTAGGGTTAATCTAATTGGAACAGTACTATTTGCAAACTATCGCCGCATTTTGTAAGATACGTACAAATGTATTCTACGGTGAAATGTTCAACGAAGAACTCGTCATTTGATAAAATGTTATACGAACTCATGTTTCACGTTACTGCGACGCACGAATAAGTGTCCCACGATGAACTGTATACGTACAACTTACATGTAACCAGGTAGAATAGCAAAATGTTGCATCAGCGCATGCGAAAATTCTCCTTTTCGCAGTCAGTCATTCGTTTCGACTGGCCGCGTGAAATCAATATCCCGGCATGGTCCCGCTTGTATTCACGGAATAGAGTTGCAACATTGCTACCAATTTTGATTACGTGACAGAACTCGACTATGTTGATGAAATATATTCATATAGAAATTTAAATTGAAATTGACAGCGTATCCTGAAAAGTTTTAACAATTATTGATGACGACTGGCAGAATTAATTCAACGTTTACAACGTACTATTTATTTTATTTCGTATAATCTACATTGCCTGAAGTTCACAAGTTGTTTGACGACGAGCCAAAGCCGACAATGTGCTCACATCTTATGAGCTTTCGGTCGACAAAAGCTCGAAGAAGACGGTTGGATAACGCGCCGTGATATCCTTTTGACGTCCATTTGCATACATATTGCCGCAGAAACGTCTGAATGCGCATCGCAAATGGATAAATCATACACGCAGAACAGAGGGTCCGCGCCAACTCTCAAAAGGCTAAGAGGTATAATGATGATACTAGACCCTTACAATAGTATGATATTACTCCATATAAATAATCATCGATATTTCGATATATATAAATCTGTATCGAAAAGGACACTTAAAAAATAGAATGTACGTAAAACAGGAACTAGATATAAACGGTTAAGAACATTAATGTGATAAAAATATACGTAGAATAAAACATATAGGTACGATATATAAATTGTAACAGTCTAGAAAACGAAATGGATTAGATTTTAATTTGCGTTTTCCGTGATAATATTTAAGTGCATGTACCTAACAAGGCCGACTATAGTCAGGCCATGACGCGAAACTGTAAACTTCGATTGGAAGTGCTAGTTACCGCTTATAATTTAAAATCGTAAACAGTTTGTAGAAAATGATGATTGTTGTATATGGAAATAAACTGTATCAATTTTAACGAAATATACAATCGAAAATTTGTATTTATTGCGAACAGGTTGCAGTCGAAGATAATGAATAACTAACACTACCATGGTAATTGTCAATTGAGTGCCACGGCCTGAATACAGTCGGTTTGGACATACAACGTTGACTACCTGGATATCTCGGCTTTATTATAACAGTCTCAATGTCTACATAAGATTACAAACATATATGTACATATTCGTAATTATTTGGAAAATAAAGCGCACGCATGTATTTAGATTAGTACCCGAATGTAGTACTTATTCAATTGTTGAAATGAGATGAGTTATAAAAATTAAAAAAACATAATTTTAACTAGGTTAGTATGTCAATGTGAAGATTTCCTTTATATTAATAGGTAAATTAGGCACAATTAGGTTTAAATTCTTCCGTGTTTTGTTATAATTGATGCCGAACATTCTTAGAAAATACACGAAGAAAGCATTCTAAATATCAACATCGATTTCTAAAGTGGAGGCACGATCGTTATGTGGAAAAGGCTGACTCACACCCCAATCAATTAACTCTGATAATTAATGAAAAACGGCGAAATTTCCGTTAGCCGAAAGAACAATATTATGTTATCTATTAGTTTCCAAGTTAACATTATCTTGTCTGGATCGGATATTCGTGAAATAATCAATAAAAACATTGGATGTTCGACGCATACAATAATATGGGAATTGATTATTGATACCCGCTCAATATACACGTTATGTTTGTTATGTTATGATTATGAATCTGTGAGATAACAATGTGACATATATGTATTTCATATCACAGCCAGTATTTCTATTTTTTTATACTGATTGATTATATTATTGTATAGTAGAGGCGTAAGACATGTGTACTTTTGACATAATTGGCGGACAGTTATAGTTTTGTTATAGACCCGCAATCTGCGCTTATATTCTTATAAAATGTTAATACGCAGTATAATGAATGCGTCTAACGATTTGATTTATCGCTTATTGTTTCAAACTTACCTCCAACGGATATTGTTATATTATATTATATTAAGGCCATGCATTAGTTGAGGCACGGTCTAAAAAGATCGTTGCTAGGCGATGTGCGGATTGCGGGTCGCGGGTGAAAATGACGCCTGTCAAACGAAATATTATTTCTCATATAAATCCAACATACGTCCATTTTATGTTCTGTTTATTATTCTATTAGTATCAATAATAATATATTCATTGACATGTTTGCTTTTTAAAGTAAATGGGTAACGTTTTTAGTCATCTTTACACGATTTTAGAATTAATTGGCCCGTCGCCATCACGCAGCAAAGTGACGTGCGTCCGACTCCACGTTCTCTCAATGAATGCGAAGCAAGTACAAATTTTCGTCGCGCGTACAGTTGAACATTATTTGGCGTTTCACTGATGCGTCACCTTAATCAGCTTCAAATAAAATCAGTTTAAATATAAAAGGTGTTTATATGAAAAAGATCCCGCCGTTTCATAACAGTTTAACTAACTATTAAATATGTAGAGCAAAATTAAAATAACAGTGTTGTATTGTAATACTAATTGGCGACTTTAGGAGTTCGGAGACTTCTCAGAAACATAGTTCCCCATTACTTTAAGGAAAGGTTAATATTAATTACAAATATAATAATACTCCTGAACGGACAATTTTATTATTGCAGAATACAAAGCCATATCGTTGTAAATGGCGTTGACCGATACAGTCTTCGAAAATCATGTCTTTCATAAATGAGGCTAAGCGACAATGAAAAGAGACCAATTAAAATTACAGGTAAATTATGACAAGAAGGTATAATTTAAAATGACAATCTTATATAAAATGAAAAACTTTAACGAGAGAGTAAGGCTATATGGATATTTTAAGCTCAAGCTTGCACAGGTGGGTGGGCAAGTATATGAAAAGCTCGGCTTTTAACGTTGGCTTGAAAAAACAATTAATTATTATGAAACGTTCTTTGACGGAGCACTGCTGAAGTGCGTTTTAATGAAATTACCAAAGAAAGCACACGAGGATGGGTTCGTTAATGTGTTGAGGGGGTGGGGGGTGGGGGGGTTAACCGGGCGGGGGGAAGATTGGTTCGTGGGCCGTTCAGCGTTCAGTTTTTCACCCCCCACGCTTTGGCTTTAAACAAACGAGGCAAAAACGCGCGGTTTCCATAAAAGCTGTGGAAAATTACAGCCTTCAAATTATTATTCAACCCTTTCTGATATTCAATATTCGGCTTGCAATATTTTATATAAGGCGGAATAGCAATATTTTATTAATAATAGAGCTTTTGCTGTGCGTTGAAGACTCTCCGTTTTAACCGCCATAACGAGCGAGTGAAATGTATTTTTTGATAAACGTAACGGAAAACCATTTTCATAACTAAGTATTAGTACCCACATATAATAATGTAGACAAGCCCTGCACATTTAAATATTTCAATCAATGCACGGATTTTGAATGTATGTTTTGAGAAATTTCGTGTATAATAAATTAATTTTAGTAAAAACTGGATACAGTTGTAAAGTCGGTACTTTTATTATAACAATAGTGTTCAACGCTGAATTGGAGTAAATATTTACTTGATAGTCTGTATTATTTGATATACTCATACTCATAGTCTGATAAAACTTATTGATGTGTGACATAATATTCGACCATGATCAGCCAATATTCACTAACCTTTTTTAAATAAAAAGTATTTTTAATGCCATCTGTTCGCTGTAGAAATACAACATTTTCCAAATATTTTATTATCGAACACAGTTCTAAATATAAAAAAATATTAATGTAAATATTGCATAACGATAAAAATTTATACTTATGTTTTTTTAATACTTTGTACGCAATAAGGTAGGTATTTACTTTATTTTATTGCGTTAAATTACTATAAAAACACGAATTTACTGTATTCGATGTCAGTATTTGTTATTGGTGTTTGCGCATAGTACCTGAAGATCATGGCCCCCACAAAGGGGGGCTGACAGGGCTCTAGTCTGGGGGCCCGGGCTCAGGAAGGGCCCGGCATGGCGAATCGACCAGATAAGTGATTTAAACACAAATCACAAATTGTCTCGAATAGTAATAAAAAAAGGTCGGCTGCGGCGCTATTTATCTTCAATATTATTATTATTTAAAATGATGTGGTTATACGATACCATTTTTAATTGTGTATCAATGAGTAGGTACTCGACAACTTCATAATTCAAAATGAATTCAAACATACAAAAAACACTAAATATACACATTAATTTTACCGCGTACACCATTTGGAAAACGCTACTGTAGAGCGTCACACTGCCTTTATCTTTAGCGATAGGTAGGGGGGCTGTCAAAGATCGTAGCCTGGGGGCCCGCTTCAGGATGTGGGGGCCAAGCTGAAGATACCAAAAGGTAAAATCCGGCTTGCAAAAAATGACTCAATTAGAATCATACAAAACTTAAATCAGTCAGAATAATATTAGTGTTTCTATAACAGAATAAAAAACGTGTTTGGAGACAGTTAATAGATGTATTTAAAAAAATGTGTTAAATGGAATTTCAACGAAAATTTGACACAATAGCAGTAAACAAAAACGAGATAGTAGTACGCATTATTAACGTGGATATTTTTTAATCAAGCCAAAAGAACAACACAATATTAACGTCGCTATGAAATATACGTTATGTGTGAATATTTCCCGTTCTTTATTATTTAATATAGCATAAAACCAAAGGTAATTCAAATCGAGCTTTTAATTAAGCTCACCCGATACAGCCGCAGTGGGATAGAGCTTAACGGGAGCTTATCAATTTTATGAATATAAAATCATAATTCATAATATCAATATTGCGAATTCATCGTGGTTCTGAGAAATTACTTGCGCGCCATTACGTTTTTCATAATTATTTGAAACGAGAATGATATAGGTATACAACATGAAAATATTTTTAAATTTACGTATTTTACGCTATCCAATATAATTTGAAAATATACATAATATAAGAGTATGCATTAAGGGGGTCAAAATTGAGTTTTTATTGTATTTTCAAACCATGATCCTGGACACTCCTTAAACGTTGTAGATATTCTATTTATATAATTTTGAAGCCTTATTATCCTTTATATTTATTTTAAACATTTGATGACTGCATAAAGTATTTTTGTTACATAAAATAGTATTCTTTTAAACCTCTCGCTCTAATGTTTTAGAATATAGTCATATTTCGGTACATAACTGTGCAGTGGTGTTAAGATTTTTTACGTTTATTAATTTTTAAACGCATTTATGAAACCATTAGTATAATTTATTACGAGATAATTTTTGTAAAATATTCACCATAAAAAATTATATTGATAATCTCTGTGATCCCTAATTTGACAAGAATTAGGCATTTTATTATTCAAAAAATCGGCAAGATTAACACATTTGAAGATGATTTTAAAGATACTTATTCTAAGCTATGTTTTTGACCATTCAAGTGTGATAAACAGCTTATGAATAATGATTGCTTTGTAATAATTATTGACCTAAGAATAAGGTAGTGTTTTTTTGAAATACGCCATTTCTTTTGTCATTCCCTAGTGGTTAAGCTACAACATACGGCCGTAGCCATAAATTGACAAACGATAATTAAAGTAGTAATTAATAGTAATTAGCAAAAACACAATTTTGTGCGGCCCGTAAGCATTGGGTTAACCCAGTCTTTATTTTAAGTATAACAGTATAACAGTCTTTATTTTAAAATCATACTTTTTACGATTAGTTAATAAACTCACATTATCGATAGACCATTATTTCAAACATTTTAATAACTTCAAAGTCAAATTACTCAAAACTAGTATTCTCCAGTTAGTGTGTTCTGCCAGAATAGACGATATACGGTATACATAGTATTTAACGAGGTAACAGCACATTTAATTTGTAGAGAAGATATGTATGTATAATTTGGTTTAAAGATGTGTTATATTTTATGTTGTTAGTACTAAAGATTTGTATTGATATGATTTTGAATTTGTATTGATTACATATCGAAATGGGTTTATGGTTTCAGGCAAGCTAGAGTTCACGACAGGTGTGAGCATAATAGAGAACAATTACTATTCGTTTTCGGGTTCTAGTTGCATAGGAGTACCGGAACACCTGTGAATCATTATGTTTATCAGGTCTCTATAATAGTGATACGACGAATTTTAGGTTTAAATTTTACCAATTATGAAAAGTTCAAATAATATTATAACACTTCATCCATATACGGTCGATGATTATTTCTCTGTGATATTTTACAGGGAACATTAGGAAATATGTAGGTACACGCAATATATATTTTAACGATTTAGATTATAGCGCATTTGTCGGGATTTCTACTAATCGGGATTTCAATCGTTTGTATTATGACCTAATCCCGGTAATATACCAGAGGTAAAACAGAATTAGTGAAACGTTTTGTAGTATATTTTATTAAAATAGTCAAATCATTCTGTTTTTTAAACTCGTTCGACAAATCTCATCATATACAAAATATATAAGATACTTAAAGGGTACCAACAGTCTGCTGGACCCATGAAATATTCAATTCGTGGCAACGAAAGTATAAGGAACGAAATGAAGTATGGACAGCAAGAAGGAGGGTTCATCCAGCAATGGTTCGAAAGTGGCTAATAATAAGACATAAAAATATAACTTTATTGATCTAGCCCTAATTAGGATCATTAAAGTACCTATGCATATGAGTAATTAAGATTAGGTTACGTCAGGTTAAAGTTATTGGACTAAGAAAATATCGTATATGTTAGCGAGTAAGAAATTATACATATTAAATTTAAGGTAATTTTTAGATTAGACACAATTTATTTTAGACGAAAATATAGTGAAACTAACATTATTTAATTAAAATTGAAACCGACAGTAATTTATTATAAAAAATATACATGAGTATTATTTAAAACTCACGCTCCACGTGACGCACATGCACAGATTTAAAACACGTGAAATCCGCAAGGTAGGGTTAATATGAACCTTATGCAGGGTGGCATAGGGAGGCGAATAGGTGGTTAAAGCAGTGAGTTTTAAACTCACTTTATTGTCGCATGGCGTGTTATGCAATAAGCCCCGCCAAGTATGGTATAATAAACAACAGAGGCGGCGCGAATAATAAAGCCTAACGGGAAAATTATATATTTTTTCGAATTTATTTTCAAATAAGCACCATCGCAATGGAAAATATTTTATTCTCGCTTCGAGCGAAAGAACTTTTAAGCAGATAATTCAGTCTGATTTATTTTTTTGACCCAATACAATAGAAAAAAAACAGTTCGTAAAAGCCAGCAGGTGTTAATTCATAGCTAAAAGTTAGGGAATAATTCGTATACCACTACACTTTCATGCTCATATTTTAAAACGTGCTGACCTCAAATGCGTTAACTATGGACACTATTGTATAGTTATGTTACTTATTTATGTTTTTATATTCAAATTTAGGGTAGACTATGGTATTGGAAGAATACAATTAATAAAGTATATTGCGAGCACTAAGTGCTAGCCGTGTTCCATCCCTATTAAGGGATGAAAACAGGAACGAAAACGGGAGGTCCTTCATATATTCTTAACCGAGACATCTTTTCATCTGAGGATTTTTAGCTGCGAGCAGTATATTAGCCGTGGTCTTGATTTTGATAATTAGAATTTAAAACTATAAAAATGTCATACATCGAATATATTTTGCTATGTAATTATTGTAAATAACCTAATATATTATAATATGCACAATTAAAAGCTCGCCATAATATTGACACTCAACAACAGTAATTCCCATTACACAAAGGATTAGCTGTCAATGCTCAGGCAATGATTTGATAGATTAGGGTTATTAGACAAAATAATTTTATTTCTAAAGTTTGGAGTATTCATTATTTTATCATAGTTAGGAAAACAATTAATAGGTATCGTTGTAAATGTAGATATTCATATATTACAGTTTATTAGAAAACAATAATAAATTCATTTCTATATTATACACTAATAATATGACAAAAATGATTGATTGACTTAGTGACAACATGAAAAGGTCATAACTTACGAATGTAGTAATACGTGGTGTGCTCAATGAAGAATATGAAATCATGTAAAATACCATAAACTGGATGGTGAGATAATTCACTCACCTTATCTATTATCACTTTATTAGTGTTGACACTGTTCATTTTTGTGTTACAATAACTTATATCTCAATAAGTATACGTGTTATTCCACATTGAGTTTTAAATTTAAAAACAAAAAGTAAATTATATGTTCATTCTTAATCGGAGCATATGGGTACGGGTGCTCTTTCACGAGACTCAGTTTTCAGCCATTCGTCTAACAAAATGGGATCAAAGGCACATTGCAAAACTAACTAGTAGTTAGTAGGGTTCAAATTCGTGATTTAATGCTACGCATGTATATATAGACGGCCACTCTACCAATTAGGCCACCGTGGGTGCATCATTGTGGGTAAACTTTTATTTGTTAACTATAATATTTAATAATACTGTCGCTGTTTTTCTGATTGGATTGATTTCTGTTTGTTCAACTAGTAATTCCTCCACCAATCCATAGACACTCAATTAAGCTGGCTCCAGTGTTGCCATCTTTTTCTAAGTTGATTATAGTACAAAATGGTAAAAATTATAGTATTTCTTGTTTTTTTGAAAAAAAAACTATAGTACAGGAATATTTTTCGTCTCAAATCCTTCAAATTTATAGTATTTTGGGCATATTTGCGTAACATTATAGTATTACATATTTTTCACGGATTGAAAATTATAGTATTGTACTATAATTATAGTACGGTTGGCAACACTGGCTGGCTCTCACATCTAAGCTCGCCTCGTCAGCCGCACAGTCATAAATCAAACCTTCTATCC
Source organism: Rhyacophila brunnea (assembly GCF_057557595.1). NCBI lineage: Eukaryota > Metazoa > Arthropoda > Insecta > Trichoptera > Rhyacophilidae > Rhyacophila > Rhyacophila brunnea. Next base: position 4,013,374 of record NW_028233361.1, read on the forward strand.
GATATTGTATATGAAGACCGCGCACATAGGCACCTAGCGACAGTCGCGCGTAACCTCTCGAAAGCGGATATATTGGGATGCGGCGACCGGCGAGCCGGTATAGAAATGACCAAGTCATAGGTGTGCGTATGCGTTCTGGCGGCTTCGACTCGCAGCTAGAGATGCATGCGATTTGTTGCTAGCAGGACTAGATGTCTTCTTAGACTAAAAAGTAGCATTCCGTTAATATGCGGAGCTCCATTTGGCAACGTGTTTTGTGAATAATATCTTCGTATTCGACACGTTGTAGACGGACGAGTTTTGATGTGCGAACCGGCAAACATATAATATATACATGTTATAAATACTTAATAATCAAGAAAACCCTGCAGTCCAATATGTAAGGCGGTTGGATTTTTTGGTTTGGAGATTTCAATAAATAAATATGATTATTTTAAGCTCGGGTATTGTAGTAGTCGCCGTTGCGGCCTATTGTAGTGTAAAAAATGTCTGATATAATGTAGACGAAACAACGTAAAAAATAAATTAATATCATATATATTATATTTTAACGTATTATAAGGTATATATCTCCGCTAAGAAAATTGTATTCCAAGATTTAAATACACAAAATATTCACCAGACAAGTGAAATGAAGGCAGTAGGTGTTCGGATCAATAAAAGCCTTCAATGTGCTCTTCACAGGCTCAAAGAAATTGTATTGGACGAATGAAAGATTTGAACATCTTTCAGAGAGAGAAAAAGACTTACTCAGCAATTTCCATATGCAAAAAGACGAGTATATTGTTATGTAAATACGGATAAAGGTTTAAATAAAATATTAGAAAAATAACTATATATCTTATGTGATACAATATGAGGTTTCAGTGTGAAGGCCTAATGCAAAAATGTCAACGTTATATAATAAAACAAACTAATTACGAAACCCATTATATAGTTTAAAGTTTATCAAAACAATAAAATATAATATGCTTAATATAATATAATATCACTTATAGAGATCGAAAAATCTGACATTTTTAAATTCTCATTAACTGTACTTTGTATATTTTTAAATTCACAGCGAATAAAGTATGAAAACTGGACAATATAAATATAATGTTTGAGACTTTCACGGTTGTTTTTTATCGTAATATATTTTTGGATTTCTACCGTGTTTACTTATTCCTTCTTTCCTCGACGTTTCGGGCTCGTTGCAGAGGCTATTATCAAGCGATCTCTGCCACAAATCTATTACGATGGACAATACAAATTATTAGTTAATATAAACTTAAAATGATTGCTTTATACGTGGTTTATTTGAATAAATTCACGTACCGCGAATAAACTGTTCATAAAATTATTTTATTGATTATTATTATTGGAATAGCAACACGTTCAGTGTATTCATTATTGAGTAGTGTGTATAGGTGCCGTATGTACTGACCGCATGTAAATAATTCAATATAATGGTCAATTTTGGTCGGTATTTGGGTAGATAATTCGTCACTAGTGGATCCATTCGAAAATCGGCTACATACCGTAGAAGACCACTCATATAATACGTAAGTACGACTATGCGTAGAGATTTATTGTCAGTTTTTTTATTATTAATTTTTATTACAAACTGTTACGTGATAAAAATTTTATTCATTTAAATTTAATCTTTTCAGAAACAAGTATCACTAACATTAGTTGAAATAGAATAATTATAACAATTAATAACGTAATTCCATGGCAGTAGAAAATAAATGTTTTATGGAAAACGCAAAATAATTATCAACAACGAGTAAAAAAATAATACTTATACCAGTCGAGTGGTAATAATATGTACCGATTCATTGTTTTTTTATTCCCACTGAAAATGCATTGTTAATTAAAAGTCAGAGCGTTTCACACAAACTGTAGTAGCGGCATTCAATCAACGATTAGTGAATGCAACGCTGGTTGTGGGGGAGGGTGGAGGCGAAAGGGTTGAGAACGACAGTCCCGGTTCAACCTTTGAAATACAGGACCCCACAATACTGTTTTTTTTAAATCTGCCGACACCATTCATAATATTATAATGGTTGCCATAAATTCAATGCATATACATATTCCTATTTTAGACCAACATTCATTATAAAATCGATAAAGAAATTAAATAATATTCAAAATAATTTGTATAAATACTTAACTTAACATGTATCTATAGTCTATGTTAATTAACTATTTCTTTTATTCAATGAATGATTCACAAGATTTAAGAATGTACCATTCTAATTATGGGACATATATTTAGTTATAGAAAATACATTATAACCCATAGAAAAAATCTTTTTTGAAAAGGCAGGAATCGAACCTGCATCTCTTGGGTTTACGCTCCGTGTGCATTGTCCAATATGCTACAAGGTGGCATACTAATTACGACAGATTTTAATTTAATTTTTAATTTGTCGTAATTAGTATGTCACCTTGTCGCATAGTGGGCAATGCGCACGGAGCGTAAACCCAAGAGATGCAGGTTGGATTCCTGCCGGCTGTCTTACTTTTTTCAAAAAAGATTTTTTCTATTGGTTATAATATTATATTGTTTTTCAAAATTATGCATGTTGTATAAATACGTTAAAATGTTTAAATAGAAATAATCACCATATTTGGGGGAAATATTTTACTGTTCTAACGGAAGTAGCAATGCGTGGTCTTGTGGAATATTGTTTTGATTCAAGCACGGAAATTTTTACGACATCGACTGTTATTTCATTTAGTTCCATAGCAATGTTTGCAGCGCAAATGATTGTGACGTGCGACGGTCACTTACGACTGATTAAAACTACACGAGTCAAAGTCAGTGATCGACAAGCTTCTACGTGAATGCATCATGACTGACTATCGACGTCATTGTTTCACACGTTTTGTACACGTTTCCATAGCCAAAGTCTGTGAAACACTTTATGCGAATGCAACATACAGTAACTGTTTATGACGACATAACCAAGTGTTCATCATTCATAACTTGATTAGTATTAAAAAAAACAGACTCGTGTGTTAAAATGTTATTGCGCAATACGTTCATATTTCCACCTGACTCAAATACCTAATGAATCAAAATAACTAACCGGTCAGAACGAATCATTACCCCAAATTAAACGAAAGTCTCCGAGTGACTCGATTCCCAGTTTAATATTAATCGGTTTCGTGGGCTTCGAATGGATATTGTCAACTGGTAAAGATTTTATACCGATTAGACTAAGTCGAATTAGTATTACATAGTGTGTTTTATTTTAATTACTTAATAATGTATTTTACCAAGAAATTGACAGTTAACACCATAAAAGAAAAAAGTTTACAAACCATTGTATTTTATTATGTCTTATGTTATATTTAGCAATCAGACATATTAGCTGTTATGTGTCTGGATTAGATAAAAAATATACTTTTACTTTACCACAGCGCGTTTGATAAAAACCGTTGACATGGACTAAATCTACAAATGAGAATGAGATAAATAAGATGCTGTGTCATTTCGGGCAAGGTGTATGGCGGAGTAGTGGGGGGGAGGGGGAGTTTGGCCCCTCGCAGACACAACGCCAAAAAAATTTTTTGAAATGTGTATAGTATACGTTGGAAGGACAGAGTTACGAACGTAGAGGTCATGCCGAGGTTGTAAATGACCTAAAATAATCAATGAAGATAAAACTGGAAATTCAGAATACTCTAATGTGACATAGGTACCGAAAAATATTAACTTCTGCATCGTGATAGAATACGGACATCTATATCAATAAAAATTAAAATGTTACATGTCGCATTAACATTTTTAATTGAGGTTTCGTCTAATAAGATATTTTCCACCAATCACGAAAATTTCCCACAGTGAAATCTAAAAATTAAATTGTAGAAAAAATATGTGTAAGTACTTTTAAGGCAATTACAAATCTATTGAGATGAATATAATATCGTTATTAATTTTTCAGTAACGCAGCAACTTATTTCTATAAACTCTCACTGAGTCCAAAAGAATAGTTACTTTGAGAAACGCTGGTTTACAAAACGCGCAGCGACAGGGTTTCGTGAGCGTTCTGTGTCGTGCCTGATAATCAAATGCACCCGAGCAAACTGTATTCACAGTTAATAAGAATCCCCTTTACAATTGGCATGGTGTAGTAACTGAAAAAAAGCATTTACATTCCGCCATGGGTCGTCGTCTACAACTTTGCAATATAATTTTATTGTTAAACGAATTCCACTGAAAATGAATTCAATACACATAAAATCTAAAAATACATATATGAATCAGCTATAGATGTACAACATATATAAATACGTCTACGGATTCCAATGCATTAAATCACAATACATTTAAGTGATTTTTACAAAAGCCTGGTTGTTTTGTGATTAGTAATTCATTTCTACTACAGCATTACCGTTAATGGGCCTCATGGCCTGTTGTAATGTTAAAAAGAATATGTGTAAAGGCTTACTTACATCGGCAGACGCGCAGATCCAACCAGATCCAACGATCCACGCAGACCGTCGTGACCAACGTCTTTACTCTATTTGCAATTACACGCAACGATTCGATCGCGTTGGTCCTTGCTTTTGAATGATTTAAAATAAACATAGTGTTGCTATTATTAAAAATAAAGGTTGACCGAAAACTATTTCTTCGTGATATTGATGGCTACACTGAACAGTTTTCCCGCGCAATTTTACGTCAAAACTTAGCTGTCAAACCTTTCGTGTTCGTGTTCGGATATTTTCGTACGTTCTCGGCAATCTTCGCTTGCTAATGAATGGATCGTGATAGACGGAAATAGAATTTGTTCCAATTTGCTCAGAATCGCTCACGATCCCGGAAAACCATAGATTATGGCAATCTGCCAATGTAGTTTGAGCAGGGAACAGCGAGAGTTATTTGTTATGTACCAGAAGGCGAAGAAAACGTAAGTACATATACTAATTTCAACTATTCGCATACGGGTAAGAGCTCCAGGAAGAACCAGGATACTACTTAAAGGCGACAACAGAAGGGTGGACTGGGTGGACGTGAACGATCTACCACAACTACTGAAGTGCTGAAAGATATGCAAAGATCCGTTAACCTATATTAAAATTCTTTGAACATGAGCATATTTAATAGTACCTATATAAAGAAGGATTTCTTCAATTATGGTTGTGGCTAACAACCTACCGTCATATAATGTTTTTTCTTATATATATATAAATATTTTACCGCGATAACCGACATACTTAGGTGGTTGAAAATAGAAAAAATCGCCGAGCGTTTACCTCTCTATTACAGTCCCGCCGCATTCACAGTTAATAATTATTTCCACGGCGAAACGCGATAAAAGAATTCAGCCTACTACCCCGCGGAGGGCGCTCCATAAAAACAACCCTGGAGGGCTTTTAATACATTAATGTTTTCAGCGAAAAATAACACCCTTCGGAAACGAAGGCACGATTGCGTTAGAAGAATTTCATGGATTTCCCGTTGACTAACGAAATAATTGCCCGACAGTAAAATACTAACAATATAATTCAGAGAAAAAAGTGGAGTCTTTAAAATTCCAAAACACGACATTGTTTTTCTTACGCATTTTTATTCTCCAGTTTTGATTGTTTTTATTTTCTTTCCAGCTAAATCTATACCTATCACATTTATACACATTGTGACGGCAGAAGAACATTTAGATCAAAGTGAATTTTCGTCGAAAAACATTTGGCCGAGCGATAATTTCCAAACAGAATGAATTGGAAAATTTAGAAATACTGTAGTATTTACAAGTGCTTTCGTTATATTGTTATGTGACTAAAAAAATGATTGTATTAGCCACTAACTATCTTACTATTATGAGTAGATTTACATATTTTAAAATGACAGAATGTTTTAATGAATTAAAATAAAATACAATGTAATACAATACTTAAAGATCATGACTAGGTCTGGATCGTTTATTCAAGTATATATCGTAAACTGACGTTAATAATCATTTGGTTGATGATGTAAATACTTAACGTAGTATTATTATTTATTATATTGTATTTTATAATAACTTAACTTTAAATTGACAATGATTAATTTGCGTGCACAAAGAATGGGTTATAACATTTTAACATTTGGCACAAACTATTTATAATAAACAATACTGTTTTACCTAAAACATTTGAATACGAAGAATTATTTTTTTCAAATATAATTAAGTTTTACAAGAATGTTCATGCAGTGCATGAAGTGTTAATGGCTGAAAGATGTTAATAAAAAATGGTGAAATAAGATTAAGGACAGTAGAATTTACTCGGTAAAAATATTGATTGATTTTTTACACATAACAATACTTATCTATACAAATGTAATCCATACAATATTGGCTTTTAATACTGGTTAGACTAATACGTATTATGATCTAATTTCTGTTAGAACATAACTGCATACTAGACTCATAAACATGTTTCGTTGATATCTTTAAAAAAAATCTTCAACAAATTAAATGCTTTTACGTCCATTAACACTTAATGTGTATTTAGTAAATGCAGAGACCCTTTTTTCTAATTACTTATGTATTATTGCTCTATGCTAATACCATGCATAAACCACGTACAGTGTATAATCCGGACATCTTGATAAGAACATGTCATGAGAGTCATTAGATTAATTGGATTCGAATGCAACTATGTAGATGTACCGAATTAGATTCAAAACGCATATAAAGTAAACACCTCATCAGTATAAGTAACATAGTTATTAAAAAATATGTACATCCAGAGAGATTGTTCATTATTTATTTTTTAATGAATGATGATAGTTTTCATTCAGAATCAATTAAATAAACTGATTGTTATTGAATCAACTATTGAAAATCATTCGAAAATGTTGAGAAGACGACAATGTTATCCATAAAGTATAGGTGACTTATCTCTGTATTCACACTGAGTTGTCAGAATACATTTTCAAGAGTGCTTAACCGTAGAAAGTTTAGGTCCGATTCTATCGCCTTGACGTACATTTTCACCGATGAGAAATTTGCGAGATTAATTGCATTTAAATGTTTAAAAATTTTATTAAAAAACTAGCAGATAACATCACCAAATACGTTTTAAGATAAAAGTCTAGAAAATGAAATTCATGATGAGCCACTTGGTTGACCCAAAGATAAAAATTTGATCAATGGTGTCCAGCTCGAACATGTCTACAACTACATCTATCTCGGATAATACGTATCCATAGATGGTAGTATATGACGTGTACTACCACCACGCAAATTATGATACTTGATCGTAACAGAAAAATTCATAAATGAATAGTTGCACAATGTGACATGTCAAGGTGTATGTCAGACATCACGCGTTAAGGCAGAAAGGAGATCAAATGCATACAAAACAAAATAAATAATGAGTGAGTGTATACACAACATTTTCAATACTTTAATTTCCTACGTCTAGGTAAATAATTCTTTGATTGTGAACATTTTTTTTAATCACATTTTAATATCGACCCTTAATCGGCAGAACAACGTAAGCGACACTTTTTGGTAAATTGCGTTTTAAATGGAGAACTGTTCAATATCACCTAGCGCATAAGTGACAAAAATATTAGAGCCCGATCTCAATCGCGTGACATTTTTTTAGGGTCTGTGCCTTTTAGCGTTTTAACTTGTATCGCATTATAAAGTAGAGCAAAACAACGTAACCGACGTTATTTGATAGTGTAAGCTACGGTACGGTTTATTCGGTGGTCCGTCTGGTAGTGAGTTGTGCGAAAACCGATTTAGGAGCAAAGCTCGCGCCGTCCAGTAAAACTGGCTGAGATAAAATAAACCTGGTAATAGAGTTTATTAAACAATAATTACCCGCCGTTACATCTCACTGCTGTCGGAATAATCTACGAAGAATAGTATATTCCTACAGATTTTTGAAATGTTAAAAATGTATAAGTATAAAATTTATACTGAAAATTTGGATTCTTTGAATGAATCCACTAATGTCATGATTCGGAATGTTTTCAGAAACGTATTTAATAGACAGTAAGTTCAACTTGGGTTTTCATCTACCAAAAAAGAAATAGTGTTCTTTTTGCGAGAAAGTAACAAATATGTCTGGTGACGAGAGACTTCGGCTAATTGAAACGGATACTTACAAATGTCCCCTTACCGTAAAGGATAAATGCAAGGAGATGTTCTTTAATGATCTGGCCAAAAGTAAAAATCACAATGACATTTTGTGCGCAAGTTTTGACATCGAGAAGGTGCTAAACACTCCCTAGTCGAAATACGCATACTATAATGAAAGTATCTACGAAAGTGGAACAAATAATGGATACTGCTTTTTATGGGGTGAAACTGATGGTAATCGTGGCAGTAATGAGATCTCAGCAATCATGCACAAATCTTTGGACAGGACTGACAAAGCGGGAAAAAATCAAGGAATTATTATACTGTGATTGGTCAGAATAAGAACCGGGCAACACTGGGTATGCTATCTTATTTTATGAAAAATTCAACTTTCATTGAATTGACAGAAATACATTTTCTATTACCAGTGGGTCTATTCTGTATTTATCGACCGCTAAAGTGATAAAGTGATAAATATTATCAAACTTAGGGTAGGTTTGTATTATAGAATTAGCACTTATTGTAACAATTACAATACGTTGATTATAATTGTTGCAATAAGTACTAACACTTTTATATAAACCTACCCTAAGTTTGATAATATCTATCACTTTAGCGGTCGATAAGACAAGTATAGAATAGACCCACTGGTCGTACTATGATGCCGGTCGATTCCATTCATGCGACAATTGAGTCATTTATATAGTAGTTTGGGCACTATCAAAATGACCCACCATCATTTCCAACGCTAGGTCATCATGTCATATGCAGAATTCCGTGACTGGAAATCTTTCGCTGCTACTTGCATTCCTTCAAAGTTCAAAATTAAATTTGGTGAATTATGAAAGGCATAATTTAAAAAACTTACCAAATATTGTACCTACTCTAGTAGGACTAAACTGTTAGACCTAGAAAATGTCATCAGATCCCGATCAAGTGCTGTGATGCTTTAAGCGCAGCCACCCTTGCTGTATAGTGCTAAATCACCAATATCGGAAATCCAGTATAACGAGTAACAGTATAAAAGTCTCTGTGTTAAATGTAATATCCCTCAGAGATGACGGATGAGTTTATGAAACTGCCACATGGATTATCAGTGGAAGATACTTTACCGGAATCCGATCAGGAAGATGTGAATGAGTATAATACAGCGATTACTGCTTAAAAAATGTGGGACAATATTTTTTTTGTAAAACTGAATAGTTGATTACAATTTTATTTTATCATAATTAGTAGGTCCCCATATTTAATTATGTACGAGTAGATACGTACCTATTTCATTTTGAAAAATAACAATACCTGATAATATTAATAATATAAGCGAAACCTTAAAAATACCAATCATTTATTTTTATTTTACCTATATGTGATTAAGTATCTACAAGCAAAAATATTAATTTAAAAAGTAAAAGTATTTTTAATTTATTTAACAACGTCCCCTTTCGTAAAATAAATGGGTGCTTATGTTATTTATTTTAATACTTAATTAGTAATGCCCTGTGATGATAATTAGCATGAAATTTATAAATAAAAACGACTACGCCAAATAGCGTAAGCGACATGCCTGGACAAAAATATCGTGTCATAGACATAAGCAAAACAGCGTTACCGCCACTATCTCGAAAACTAAAAGCACTAATGCAATTTGTTTTATAATTTCCGTATAGGCAGTAACCAATTATTATTAACCACATTAACAGAATTCATTTTTGGAACTAATTAAGGAAATAATTTAAAAAAAACCTTCTCCTGTAAAATTTATGAATTGTCGCTTACGTTGTTCTGCCGATTAAGGGTCGATATGTTAATGTAATACCTATATAAATAGTAAGTAATGTAAGTAACTCATTTTCTTCCGAAACACCGGTCTCGATTCAATTGGAAGAGTATAAGACTTAAATCAATCAGAATATATATCCATAAAATAACCCAACTAGCATAATATCTCTAACTTATTTAAGGTAGGTGTAGACATCAGAAAAAAATAAATTATCATTTAATGGATAAAGTATACACCCGATCCTCCTTTTGCACGGGGGATACGTTCCAAAGACTACCGTGCAAAACAAAACCGTGTAAAAAAAGATAAGGTGCCCATACAGAAATGGTAGATAGGTTCCATTACTTAAAATCAACTCAAAATACGAAATTCTTGAACATGAAACAATAAAAAGGTGTATAGGTACATAAAATACATAGTTTTCGATTTCAATTAAATTTAGCATAGATAAATATATTCATTCAGTGTCGCTACTTGACAATAAATGTGCGCGCTTACTGCTGTTTTTCGCTGGCGAAAAATAACTCTCATCGGTGGAAATATTTAATGAACGCCGAAGCACGCGGCGCGTCTCTCGTAATGAATCCGAAGTGACTGACTAGTGGCGCCATTCATTTACGTGTGTATGTCTGGGCGACAACATATTATGAATACACCAGTGGTGTGCGGTCCATTACAACGCAATTTTTTGATAAATATGTACATGCATAGATACGTATTTTTATTCTTTTTAGTTTTTTTTAAACCGTGTTATTTCGAAACCGTGCAAAAAAGGATCGGGTATGCTTACATTGTATCAATGAAATAAAATTTTCTCATAAGTTAACACTAAGAGATTGACGACATCAAGAAAAATACCTACTTAATTGTTACTGTTAGAAGAAAACGTCTGAAAAGCGATCCTTACTCCTACTTACGGTTTTTAATATTATTCTTGTTTTTCATTTTACGATACGCAACAAGCAGACGTAACGTGGGAAAGTTTAATGAGACAACTGTGAAGCACTTGTATAATGGATTCTTCAAATTAGACTTAATGTAGACAAATAAAGGGGGGTGCGTAAATACATCACGGTGCGTTATTCATTTGGATGGCGAGACTGGAAATATTAGGTATGATAAGGCGCTCTAAAATGTGACATAAAATACACACATTAACAAATCTGGATTTGTAAACAGTAAGTTTTTTCATTACCAATTGTTTTATTTTTGTTGCTTATGTTATTTTTTTTTAAATATGTACCTAATTGCATTTCGAATCAGCGCATTTATTCTATACACTAGACTGCTTTAGGCCGCTACAACAGCTATCTAGGTTATAAAATATCGAAGTATTATCACTTATTGTAGCAATTACAATAAGTTAGTTGTAATTGTTACAATAAGTGCTATGTTTTAACAGCACCTCTGTTGGCTATGCTAAATTTCAGAGCAAGATAGTCAGTTTCGACTGTTTAGACGGCTAACTTAGTGAAATTGTTACAATAAGTGCTAATACTTCGATACTTTCCTACCCTAGATAGCTGCCGAAGCGGGCCGAAAGGAGTCTTGTGTATAGAATAGATGCACAGGTAGGTACCTACCAACACTTAGGTTTGGATAGGTTAGTAGTAATTATATATTTAACTCGTTATGATTGATTATTCCACATCGTTCATGAAGAACATTGGTTAAATGGATGTTGTAGCTGATGTTCAATGACGTCATTACCCATGACTTACGAATCTCTTATGAATCCCATGAATCACTGATTAACGTGCTTTAAGTCAGTCGTACATGAACGATCCATATCTAGTACATATCCGCTGTTTCTTTTATAATAGTATGTCATCTTGAATTAAGTATAAATTCATTTTTCTTTTACCAATGATACAATTGCTTAATTCTAGTGAATGCTATTCCGAGTAATCAGGAAACGGATTATAGTATCCCCAATCAGGTAAAATGGTCATTTTTTATATATAAAAATCATATGGAGTTTTTATTCCTTTTTTTCTAGCCATGATACCTGATATTAATTGCCTAATCCTAACCTATAACTGCACCTAAACGCCAAAATCAATCTGTTACGTGGTATTATTATAATTAATAATATCGATTCAAAGCAGAGTAGCAAATCGAACATTGGGCCAGGGCTCTGAGTTGTCAATGATGTGAGGTTTTACAGGTCAGCAGGGCTATTCTAACATATCATTTAATTCCCAAGGTGATAAATATGATATGTCGTATTCAGGCAGTTAATTATCCCGGGAAGTTAACTGTCACATGTGATATTTTTTAACACGGCCGCCCATGACAGAGAGGTGTGATGTCGTTGATTAACACAGTCTTATTTGATTCAACCGCCTTCTTCATGGAATTGCTCCGAGTGATATCCGTGTTATTTTGGAGCAATAAAAATAACCGTGTTCCGTGTTAACTATTTGCCCTGTTGGCCAACACAAATGATTCGTGATTTAACTTACAAAGTTATGTATGTATTTTCATAGAGCGCTATTTTAATTTAAAAGTATATTATGTTAATTTTAAAAGATAATAAATCACTTCTAATAGATGTCCCAACTGTTAACACTACATGTAGGTATTTATTTTGTTTATGGTATTCATATTATAATTTTATTGAAAATACTTCTTGATGTAGCAGAGTAGATGATAGTAGAACATTAATGTACATATTCTGCGTGAGCTTTAGTTTGCGGTTCCAGTAATTGAGTGGCAGGCTCAAATAAAGAGATGGGGTAGGTCTGCCGTACAATGCCAGCCTGGTTGATGTATCACCAGGCGACACTTTTAATTATCCCTAATAAATAATGCAACTCTATGACGATCGCTGGCGGTAGGGGGTGAATATTAAAAACAGATAGGCGTTGGGCGGCGATTCTAAGCTGAGCTCTGTGAACAATCGCAAAGTTAGATATCTCTAATCTATATTGGTGTTGCTCAATTACTATCGACAGCATGATTACCGTCATCTTGAAATAACTAAGAATTATCTAAGTTATTTAGAATTAACAATACTACGTGCTAGTAGAATACTTTGCCGTTCTTCAATTATATCAGTTTTTACGAACAATACATCAAATAAATATTTGTCGCTACGGTAAGTTAATTATACTTGTAAAAAAAGATAAGCAATATGTTAGTGGCTTATAAAGTAATGAATTATGGTTAATTAATACATTGAGTTCTCGACTCGTGATAATTCGCACTTACAACGAACAAAAAAAATCGGTAAAAATCCGCTGTTTAGTTTTTGTCATCCTGCGTGTGCTGCTGGCCTAAATAAGATGATATTATAATCGATTGTGTCGTCTATAATGTTTTAAACTATCTGCAGTTGGCCAACCTTTGTGTACGTTTCTGGAAGGTGGTTTACCCGAGTTTTAAATTTGGAGTTGGATCTTGGAAGGTACGCCGCCTCATTCAGCAAGCACTCACCAATGTTATAATGAAATTCGACTTACGACACAGGTGGCTAAACGGAACCTCGTCGTAAGTCGAGAATTCACTGTAGTCTTAGATTAAAAAAAAATTGTATATATGCCTTCATTACACGAAAAGGTAGCCTGAACGAATGCTTTCTATTTATAAAAAAAAAACTATGTATATTAATTACCTGTTCTCAATGTCAATCAGACGAAACTAGTTCCGAGTATTACCTACTATTAATTTGAATTACGTGTTATTATAATTTAATTATTTAAACAACATATTATTACCTATATCTTATTACATGTCTTTAATTAAGATATGAGTTACATATCGACATCTGAATATAATCAATTGATGTAAAGACCTATTGCGAAAAGACATTAATGCACGATAATGTTAAAAGACGAGTTGTAAAACGCATGTCAAATAGAAAAAAAAACAATAAGCAATAAAAGTTTAAATTCCATGAAGTAAGTAACCATAGTTGATAGCAATGTTTTTTGATTGACAAGATATTACTAAAGTAAACTTTATTACATACTTTATTCTGCATTAAAGGCATTAATACCGAGACATATATATATTAATTATATGTATGGGGTAAGTACCTACCTACTATAAAATATTAAGAGTACATGAAGCCTCAAACAGATATTGTAATGGACCGTAAAGTGGAGGACTCAACCTCAAGAGTCAGTCGGTAGAAGCAACACTTCCATATCCCGGCTGGAAGGAATTAATTAATCTTTCCATTGTTTTTCACGGTGTTATTTATACGCGAAATTCGTTAAAAGCGTGTTATGAATATTAAATTATGGCCAACCTTCGGGAGGGGTGGAAAGTGATCCACGCTGCGACCGAAACGTTACGGCCGATGCGTCTAAATGACGACGTTATTTACAGCTATCAGTAGGTATATATTGCTATGGGCCAAATTGGTAAAATTCGTGTTAAAACGATATGAATGTATTAATAATTATAATAAAACGCATTTTTTTTGCACTGAATCCACTTTTTACAACGTTTTTATTAGCTCGTATTCTTGTTTGTCCGGTGGTTGTTTGTCCAGTACAAATCTTGTAATCGATTTTTAACTAACTTGCCGACTAGCTAGACATTTGAAACTTTTAGAATATATCAGAACACGATGCCAATGCATTCTTTTAATACTTTTAGCCATCTTTAAGCAGAATTGAATTCATTTTCAGTTAATTCTGTTTTGTATGGAAAGTTATTTCAGAAAAATCCGTAAAAAGTAAAAGACTATTATTGGTTGCCAAGGGGGTGGTCCTAGCAACTAAATTATTAATATATACGTGCGTTACTATGGAAATCAAAATGAAATGTCAAAACGACACCTTAGTATTATATTTTTGTTTGTTTTTTATTTACTTCGTATCAAGTACAAGTTTGAGCATATTGAGCATAATAATTCACCAGAAAATTTAAAAACGTTGTATATAAAAAGTTCTTTTTATCTTGTACTTAATTATTATTAAATATTGCACCGTTTCGTCCGCCTCAAATGCCATTTCAAACTGGATTCAAGATGATTGATTCAGTACAAGAAATTGCCTTTTGTATTAAACTTATTAATACCTACACCGTGAATTGACAGATAACACAATTAAAGAAATATGAATGTAGTTAACTATTGGAATTACATTCAGCGTTTACTTAGTAGTGTGTAATACATGCTCGGTTTAATAACGGCTTTAAGAAACACCATGAAAACTTTTATTATTAAATATATGAGACTCATGTAACATACGATGGATTTAGAGCCCTCCATAAATTTTACGAATGAACCCCTGGACCGCTCCCAGAGGAGATGTATGGATAACGACAACAGGGACGCAGATTGTGACCGAGAGAGAGAGAGAGCTCGGGATAGAGATCCTGATGCACGGTTGTGCAGTCGACCATGGAAATGAGTGGATGTAGCGCCTAACTAACTATTAAATATATTATGACAATTCTGAGAACAGTAAATCGCGTAAACGACCAGTGTAAATGGATTATTAACAGTTACATCGTTTTCAATATAATATGTAGGTATGTCAGGACGTGAATTCATAAAAATTTATACAATAACTTTAGCACTTAGTATTCACACATATAATAATTGTTTTACGACACATACCTCTATCGCTAACATGACGTGAGCTTTGTAAAGTACGATGAGAACTGAATTCTAGTTTATGATACGCTAACTTAATCAGTAAAATTGGTGGTGCTATTTGCGTCATTTTCGTATTATGTTTAGAATCTTCCCTTTAAAATAAGGTGTCCTCCAATACCTTTGAACATTTGTAATTCAATATGATTAACCAAATTAAATATGTTAGAGAGAAGAATCGTATTCGAACTTTTATCGATTGATAATAAAGATAACTGATTGCAATACCTACATAAGTGTAATTATGAATACACACGTGCTACCAGGAAAGAAGCTCCCTGTACATTTTTCATACGTAAATTATTAACTCATCAAACATCAACAATGGGATAACCCAGTGGCGTAGAAAATAAATCCTTCAGCCGGGCAATTAATCATACGACAGCGAGCCGGTTTGCTTTTATAACAATAAGCCTGAAGATATGGTGGCGCTCACAGCGAAACTGGAAAAGATTATTTATTTTCCCTCTAGTTCGCGCCGTCAGTCGGCCAATAGCCCGAAGCTAACTTTATATGGACTAAAAATTCTTTTCAAGATGAAACAAAAGTATTATTTACACTCCAGGTGCTTTCCAGCTATAGTTTAAGCTTGCTCTTTGAACTGATGTTCGCCAACAATTCGAAACAGCTTTTAATCATTAATAAAACGTTCTACTGTTATTTATAAGTTTAAAATATTAGAAATGTAAAACTTATTTGGATCACCAAATCAAACTAGTTAAAAACTTCTTAGTAACGTGCAGTCATATTAATATAAATAATGATCATACAACACTTGGCCCTAAAAACCATATCAATAGATCGCACCCTTAAACTCATCGCACATGATGCTAGTACTCCGTGCATACCACGTGTCGCCAAATTAACGGGTGTGGGATTTCCTTACATTGAACATCAAACTTGCTATTTTTTATAACGTCGTAATGTGCGTAGAGCCTTACTTACACTTTGATACCATACCAGTAATTTGCATCCATATTACTTATATGATAGTAAAATGTCAGAGATTAAAAGCTCTATGCACTTATTGTTTACAAAGAGGCGAGAAAGAATGAAGACCCAAACAAACAATCATTAATTAGATTTTAACATGTCCCCTCATAATTAAACAATTCCTTGAAGGCATTTAGGAGACAATTGATAGGTTGCGTAATAAAATAATACACCTGTCGCGTTGGCCATAAAATCAATCGACATCGTGTGCAATTAATAACCCACCTGTTATTACTTTTTCCAGATTGTTATTTGATCACCGACCGAAATACCCGAGAAGACAAGCGGACAGGTTTGCGATGAAGATGCATTATGGGTCTACATACGCTTCCCACTGGTTGATACTTGATATAGACAGCAAATTGAATCGTTGTTGTTTATGTGTATTTTGAATTCCCAATACGACATCACCAGTTTTACAAATGCCCTTAAATTTGGGTTTAGGTAACATGTAAACTGGAAACCTGTGAGGGGTTCCAAAACAAACAAACTCGAAATATTTATAATAGTAACCTTTTACGGTAAGAAATAACTCTAGATACTCAAATGTATATTGCCGGATTTTTTATTTTTATTTCAACATACTATTATTAAGGGTGAATCGTCTAGGGATGAATTGTCGGAGTGCGTATTCTCAGCAACCCTTGCACGGAAAATGCGTGAAGTTGAGTTTTCGTTATGAGAATACAAAAGAGGGTGGCAGGGTAGATAAGAATGAAAACGGAGAGCATGGAACTGCGTACCCACCTACCAGAGAACAAGGCTGTTATGATTGAGCATGATGCAACAATATTCTGTGTATAATAAATGTTGGAGTGTAATGAAAAGTCCGTTATATTGTCGCTAGTAACATTTTTAGAAACTTAATCAACTGTTATCCACTTTGGTATACTCAAACTTACACTCCTCCATAAACCGTACCATATTCTTCAAAATAGTTCATGAACATATTATTTTGTATAATTTGTGGAATTCAATATAAATAACTTCACAATTTTTATCAAATAGAATTCTATACAGTAAATTACTATTGTGACTGAAATCCACACCGCCTTAAATGAAAATAATTAAATTGTTAGCATGTGAAAGCACGTCAAAATTTTAGATCTGAGACAACATTACGCCATATCAAAGTTAGTGTTATTGATACTGAACGTACACACTATGAAAACACGTATAACACATATATGACCACTAGAAAAAATAAGACTAAAATAATAGTGGTCAGTGCACATGGGCGAGAATACCAGGAGGCGTAGGTTCGAATCCTGTTGGGTGTCGTACATATATATAAAAAAGAAAACCTCTAATGGTTATATATTTCACAGCAGTGTTTTCAAATTATGTACATTATGTTTAATAAACACGATTGTTACATTCTTGAATCATGTGATTTAACCGTCGAATATAAAAATTGTTTATTATATTATCGATACCTTGATTAAATAGTTAACAATATTGACGGAACCTCAGAGACATGGCCGTTTGAAAACATCAGTAAACCTGTAAGTCTGATTATTCTGGGTGTTTGAAAATCAATACACATGGCATAGTAGTACCTACATGAAAACAGTCTGTGAATTTTTAACCATAAAAAGAAGAAATACACCGTCCTATTTTTCGTATTAATGGGAGTAAATAGCAAAGTACACGATTTCATTTGCTATTCAGGAAAATGAGCATTTGCTTTGATTACGTTTTCAGCAACCGCCGCTACGGTTCTGCGGCATAATGAATGATGTTATGTCACCGGCACAATGCTGACAACTGCACTCTTATATGGTACGAGTATCACAATGATATCACTACAGGGTACACCATACATGATAATCCAACTATATACTGCTGATATATAATATCAGTAGCAAATCTTGCAGTAAGTTTTTTTAATACTGTTATAATATTATGTACCTACGTTCCTATGTATGCATAATACTATATCACCGACATCTATAATACATAACATGATTTGTCGTCGCAACGTAACATTTATGTATGAAATTATATACAGAGTATAAAAAGAATAATATGTTATAATATGATAAATAAACAATGCGATTTATCCGAAAATTATCCAGGCAAGTGAATGTTTCCTACAAAATAAACGATTATTTGACAGAAAATTCGAAGTTGAAACTAAGTAAATAATTACTCCAGAATAAAACTTAACATCAGCTATGCATCAATTAACAATAGAAAAAAAATAGCCTAGAATCGATATTGTGCGATTTTGAAATGTTATCGATTTAATATATCTTTGTCGTTATCACTACACTGTAATCCTATTCATAAATAGTAACATAATACAATTATTTTGTATACTTATATCTATCGTCTATCTGGCATCGTAAATATACGAGATGCGGTAAAGGGCCGTTAACTATCCTAAAATTTGAAAAATAAGGTCATTCTACTTGAAGATGATATCTACGGATATGCTTTTCTTAAGATTCACATCAAATGCAAAGAAGAAGGTCACCAATAGGGCAAGTAAATCAGCGAAATTCTGGAGCGTTTTAAGAAATTTAACGTGCACACGTTAAGTTAGTACCTAGCTACCTAGCAACTTAAATATAATAATATATCCATTGATATAAATTCTATTTAGTTATCTATTTGAGTATAATATTCCAATCGCTATAAACCGTTGAACTGGTAACAATTCAATTTTGACAATGAAATGGATGTATTATCCACCCCCATACCTAGAATTGTGTGGTGACCTATTTTCTAACACAATTCGTTACTTACCATTTCAAGGAAGTATTACAATGGAATGCAGTAAGTAGCTGATTGAAATATTTTAGCTGATAAACTGATTTGAATAATAACATTACGCTGTATGTATTAGGTTTATACGAGAAGACTAGTTTTTTATCGAAAATGTTCAACAATGAATGTTAACACCTGGTGTAAATTTAAAACTAGTATTGTATCAACCCACACATGGAAACTCAGTCAAAGCACACTCGATTGGGTGGCGACCTCGTCATGGGTAACTGCTCCTGAGACATTTCAATACACGCTTCACTTTAAAATTAGGGCATCATCATACGCCTGATTAAGACCGGGTGTGGTGCAAGGAGGTTGATTTGTATATATATATATATGATAGTGTTGTACCAAACCACGTGAAACGAATCGACGGGATTTGTATCAAAATAGAATATCTTTAAAAATTATCATTTTGACAAAACTGTAATAATAATAAACACTAACATTACCATTGCGTCTTAAAACCATTTTGTCTCATAGTATGTCCGGATTATGCGAGACCTACCGCAATAGTTCGACGTTGTTATAATATACCTACCAATTTTAGCAAAACTTAATCAAATGACATACAATACATTTAAAAAATATAATATATCAGTACACATTTACGGTGATACGAACCATGAAGATGAAACAGGTTTTCATATGCATATTAACATGGATGAAGAAGCTTACCGGAACAGCCTTCACTCTGCCTTAAGGCTATAACCTCAGCAGAGGCATGGTCTAAAAAGATCGTGGCTAGGCGATGCGCGGATTGTGCAAATGACGCGTGCCGAACGAAATATAATTTGTCATATAAATCCAACATGCGTCTATTTAATGTTCTGTTTATTGTTCTATTAGTAACAATAATAATATATTCATTGACATGTTTTCTTTTGCAAGTAAATGGGTAACGTTTTTTAGTCATCTTTACACGATTTAAGAATTGATACCCCCGTCGCACATCACGAAACAAATTGACGTGTTCATAGCTCGACGTTCGGTCTCCGATTGCCAGCGAGTCCAAAATTTCGTCGCACCTATAGTTGAAAATTATTTGCCGTTTCACTGAAGTACCGTCTTAAAGGGAAGCAGAGGACCGAGAAGGGTGGAGAGTTTTGGTCAATCAGAAAATTACTAATTTTAAAGGTGACCAAGAACACAGATAAAATACCTACTACAGATTTGATTTCATAAAATGATGAGGCATTGTACTATTATTTCTACGAAGTACCTAAATGCCAAACAAAATAGTAAGTAATAAACTAATTAATAACAATCTCGCATCAAAGTATTGAGTTACGGTGTGTTATTTGATATTCGCTGCAGTTGTATCGAACTCATGGCGTGACCATAAAACCACAACATTTCAGCTGTTTCCAGCAAAACGTATTGAATTGTCAGCCAGCGGTGTGGGATACATGATACGTACAATTTATAGGCAGATAATTGAAGTTTGGTTTATTTAAAACAAAGATCTTATCCGATTTGTGGAGTGCCAATACAAACTATTTATCCATTGTAACGCCGTTGAATTGAACATGCACTTCGTGTTTTGTAAATGAATGCGCCACAATAGAATAGTTAGTTAGCAAAGCTCACTATATGGCATCAAACTATTGTATTTCAATGATTGCAAACTATACATTCGCTTGATTTACGCGAGCTATCGTAGAAGGACGTGCCTTTACTTGACTCGTATTAGGTATAAATATCTAAATTCCAAATTACATTTAATAATTTTCCATATGACGAATAAACTCTTCTACAGAACCAATGTAAAATCCGTATTGTAATCAATACCCCAGTCATATTGGGGTTTTATCAGGTAAGAATACCCCCGAAGGAGAAACTTTGAAAAATATGTATAGAGCTGTAGTCAGTAACAAAATACCAACAGTCAACTATCACACGTGGTAGGCATTTTATTAAACTTTTATTTGACATATTTTTCGATAATATGAGTTGTTAATAAGATATAGATGGAAAACTGAAAATCGTTCGCCATTTTCCAAGATTTGCTGTTGTTAGGCGTCTATCGAATTAAACGTAATGATTTAAGATCAAAAGAATATGAAGTAAAAGTGGTTCAAGTACAGTTTAGATTATCTAATGGTCTTCCACAAATACGGATTAAACGTAAATACTAAACAAACAAAATATTTTAGTTCAAGAAAATTCCTTATAGATGACAGAGGGAGTGCTCTTGGAGACAGCACATCCCGCTGTATACGTCTTAGGTTGCGCTCTGATGGGGACCATACCATTGAACTGAATTGCCAAGTCGAGAAATTCAGGGGTGCTTTTACACGACTGAGGAAAATACTATGTAGGTACCTAGCCACGACCTAAAGCTAAATCTACTAGTATGTAGGTATATTTAGTGATATTTTTCATTAGTTAAATTTATTAAATTTTCAACAAATGACCTAATTCCATTTTTTACGAGTAATGACAATTCAATGTGCTTAAGGAATGTAATATTAGTGAGTATTTATTGTATATACTTAGACGAGTTTTTTTTTTAAGTTCAAATATTCAATATTTTGTTTAATAGTAGTAGTAGTTAAATCATATTTTACTAAGGCCTTTACCTTATTTCATTGTATTAACTTTACTTATTATATAAACGATACTTAACTGTATTCGTTGTCAGTGTGCATTTACCATGGTGAGGGCGCTAGCGCCTTAAGATGCCGAAAGACGAAACCCGTGTCGTAAAAAACAACTCAAAGAGAATAGTACAACATTTAAACAAATTAGAAAAATAAGAAAGCTGGCATAATTTGGCCACATCATGCAGCATCCCATGAGACATCAACTTCTCCATCTAAATATTTAAGAAGATATCCGGTAAGCGAAGCTCTGATAGAAGAAAAATGTCCTGGCTCAAGAGACTGGGTTGAGCTCAGCATTCCATCCACATAGGTATAGAGTAGCAACGGACAGGGGGGAAATGGCCGAAGTCATTACCGATGTTCAACAAAAAGAAAATATGTGTAAGTATTTAATAATGTGTGATAAATGATATTCCATACATGAGTAGGTAGGTACCTATCTACCTACAATATAAAAAAAATAGGTACTATGGCATAGATACTTAAGCTCATAATAGAAAAATTAATACTAGGTAGGTACATGGCACATTGGGTATTTTCTAATGATCTAATGACTGCGCATGGCAATGAATAAATTGCATAAAATCCTATTAATAGCCCCATTTCCGTATTTAACTAACTGGATATAGGTTAATTGAAATACTTTCATTGCCGTTTACTCGAGTCTATTGGGTTTCGAAAGCTTTTCTAAGACACGTGTTCCACCCCGTTCGGCAAACTTCGATTAAGAGAGAATCCAGAAATCATTTCAGAATCAACAGAAAAAATCGGACACGGTGTTATTACGGTCACAGTGTGGGGTCGCAGGAAGGGCTGGCGATTTCGCCGCCCATAGCTGCGTCCAGCGAGGGCGGCGCCCAGCATCGTAAAACAAAATGTAATCAGAACCGTGAAGGCTTGGGCGGGAAAGAGGGATAGCATTTAGTAGGCGGTTTTGTATCAAAACGCCTTGGACGCGGAGCACGTGTAATTGTAACATATACAAAACATCCGACAAATCGTAATGTAACTAGTTCTACAATCTACATGTTGCTTGACAATATTCAAAACAGTAAATCGTGGGGTTGCTACAAGATATTATTAAGTCGACACTTTAGGTATTTAAAGTTAATTATAAACTAAGTGTATTAATATTATATGCATATTTTTCAATATGTGGTCAGGGAAAATCTTGTCAGGTGACACTTATCAATATCTTGAGGATCAATTATTGATGAATCAAAACAAATTAATATCTGTACAGCAAAAGGTTGAAAGACCACTTACGGAATTCTCACATGAAACTTGGTGGTGAAATATATCATTATAATAATTTAAAAAATGTTATGCTAAAAGTTGCTAGGTAATTGAGTACCTTGGTATCAAAGTAAGACAAACGCCACCTCCCACTAAATTCACGTTTTAATTGATTGGTAGGGCAAGTGATCACACATGTTTGTGAGTCTCCTGTAAAATTTTGTAAATGGCTTATGTCCCACTTTGATACTAAGCTACTCAATTATACTTACTGTAATAAAAGCTATTTTTACCATTTTGAATGTATTTGGCGACCCCCAGAAGAGATAAATTACTAGTTCCATGATATTGGATGAATTTAACCATTGTGATATGGTTTTTTAACTTTTCTGAAATAACTACACTGACACATCGACAAGTCTTTAGACGATCTTCTTCCTTGATCCCAATAGGAATAACACATTAAAATCGTATCAAAATGTGTAAAATTTTTTCTGCTAAATATTGATAATTCTGATAGTTTCTTAATAAATATCTATAGCTACTATAATATTTTACATTGCGATGTATAAAATATATCCTGAAAGTGGGATTAGTACCTACAAATAGGTATAAATATAATATTTTGTCACAAAATGTAATTTCTAACCAATAAAAAAACAATATCTGCGCATTTCTCCAAGATCTGTTAGCTGTACGATTTCGTATCATGGTTGCAAACTGGCTTTCACAACGTGTGGGAGTAACTGTCCTTAAATACCGGAGAAAGAAGCATTCTGAGATTCGTTTACAATAGCGACTTAGTATCGAAAATGTCCTGTCTCCAGGTTTAAAATTATGCATATCACATTGAATCACACGAGTGAATTGTCTTCTTATCAATGCTTGACCATAATAAATAGAATAGAGGTGACATATGAAAAGTCTTCGGAGGTTTGCACCGGGGAAATTCTCTATATACTTCTGACAGGACGATTAAAGTTTGCCACGCCACGGTATATTCAATCGCGTAAACGTAAGGGTGTTATAGATAAAGTCAATGTATCTACTTGAAGGTGTATACATGTAGGTACATCTTGACCTGAAATGAAATTAATAACAATATTTATGAATATATTTCCATATGCTATAACTAAATGTATAGAAGCGGACCATTATGAACGAATAACAAGCCAAAACACGACCCCTAACGCTTGGCTTGGCGTTCTACAGGAAATATCCACAAACACGATGTGGCAACACTGCCGAGGCATTAAACTTAATAACTTAGTGGGGAATTAATGCCCCGAAATAATGGTGAAATTTGTTAACTACACTTATTTGAGTTAGACCGCACGTAATAACATGCCCAGTTTATTTTTATTGAATTCTGCCAGATTAGAAATAAAATAAAAATATTTTGGAAGGCGATATAAATGAATATGGCGCAATTAAGAATTACATATTGAAACCTTTGTGCTAGAAGGGGGGGGGGTAGGAGGATGTTTACCTATTCCTGCTAGCTTACGAAACTAACAAAATGGCAGGGCTTACAATTTTTTAATTATTCCCTTTATAAATACAAGGTCTACGTGACTGCTGTCGTCCAACTGCCAACAGTTAGAGGTCAATGTACAGACACACTGTTTTATTTTACCAGACAAAACGCGGGAAAATGATTTTCTAAAAATTAACAGAACATGTTTAGGTTAAATTCTCCCAATCATAATGTTACACCGGTTTATAATAATAAATTATTATAAGCCTTACTAATACATCATCATGATGGTGATAATTGATAATATTCATAATTCTACAAATATGTGAATACATATGCATCAAATTAATAATGGCCAAATTACTACCCATCGGCAGACAAACGACTTTCGGTGGGTGACGTTAACCGACACTTTAGTAGGATGGAATTGAGTGTATGCATACATGCAATTATCGGTCGATGATATAGGTAGATAGCTTAGTCCGCAGACATCAATATGTGTTTATACTAATTACGAATTGCACGTACAATCAACAGGTGATATAAATCGATCAATAAATACAAAAGGGCTTTTAATCGTATCCACTATGGCAGGAGTGGAACAGTGAAGGTGTATTTAAATGATTACATACTAAAAATTCAGTATATTATTGTGATTTCACAATGAGCTTAATCATATAAATGATGGTAGTGTAGTGAAAGAGTCGTGTAATCAGTAATATAAGTGAAACAATCACAAACACCGAAGCTTTGAGAAAACCACATAAATTGATTGTGACCTCACCGGGATCAAACCCGGAGACCCCAGATGAAAGGCATGCACCTTATGGAGAACGATGGCCGGATGGAGTCCTATCAAGTAATAAACTAACAAAAAAACATAAATTAATGGAACATCTAAATACAATCCTAAGTGGGTAATAAAGTTGATAAAAATCTACCAGAATGTCCGAGCAAATAGAGAAGATAGATAAATATGTCCATTAAGTATTCGAATTTTTCAATATTTTCAAAAACTGGACATACAACATGTGTGCAGTAAACGGTCGAAGTATAAAAAGCCCGTCCGCACGAAAAGCCCAGCCGCATCAAGATAGGAGGAATTAATCGATAATAATTGTCGGATACTTACCCCCCGTGGTGTTCGCGTGATAAAATTTGTAATAAAAGAGCGAGCCGATAGCGCGGGGTGAATTAACACTGACGGCGCCTTAAGCCTGTGTTGAACAGGCATTAAGGGGTCGTAGCGCCATTCAAACTCAGCACTTAACACGCTAAGACTAGACACGGATATCTTGCAGTGATCTTCCGTTTGAGTGTTTGTACAAAGTTTGATTCATCACATGATAAGCGAGCGCTCCAGTTTTTCTTCATTCTTAGGGCTCTATTATAAATTATAACGATCGTACCTACATATGGGTGGTTCACAATAATTATGGATCAAGTCCATCAAAATGGATCCTGAGATATTTTGACCTAAAGTTACAATTCCTTTTGTAAAATTCAGGAATATTTTAATTGTATTTATACTTAACATATTTTGATAGTACCTACATGGATCAATTTAAATAAATAGTCGAAACATAATGTATATTCAGGCTTTATTAATATTGGCAAATTAATGTTAGCAAATACATCTTTATACTGCTGAAAGAACTGTCAAAATGGACATGATTCACATTCAATTTGATGTCCTATCAATACTACTTATTGCCATTTATGCAGAAAATTGTAGGGCTACGATTGTGATATTAACACACAATATATACACCTGGTTTATCTAGCCACTGAATTAATATTTATTATTGTGATAATAATTATTGTGAACCACCCATATATCAATAATCTTTCATGAGACATCCACAAAAAAAAATCTCGACTGAAATGTATTAATAACTTAATTAACAAACGGTGCTCTGAACGATCAAGATTGTTAGAGGGAATAATTACTTATAAAATATAGTAAATGAACATTTTTTTGCATCACATTGTCTATACAAAATGACTTATAGACAACTGCAACATCTATCCTATGGTATCCTTGGTATGCGACAATTAATATTCAATAGTAGTTTCAAAAACGAGTATCTGAAGTCATGGGTACGAATGCCACGAATCTCAAACTGTATTTTTTCAATTTGTTTGATTGATAGTAAATGGTATAATGGTTTAGTTTAGGATGTTTAAGCCAATGGCTAAATCTATTATACGTAAAAAAAAAATATAGGTATCTTTATAATCTCCATTCTGTGGAGTCTTTATGGTCTACTCAAGAGCGAAATGTCAATTTACATATAAGTACATTGCTTTTAGGCTAAATATTATATAGTTGGATAATACGTAACAAATATACGGCCTCTGTAGCAGTGAATTGAACTCCTTTGACCGACAAAAATCACATACTATTTTTTAATCGATTTGCGTTTGTTTCAGAGCAAGGACACTGAATTCATTTCGCGTAAAAATAGTATGTTACTATAAACTACATTCATATCCATATGTTCCACTTAGAAAAGAAAATGCAAATTTACACTTTTAATGTTAAAGCTACCTGAAGTGTTTTTGGGGAAATTTATCGGGAAAATCTTGCATGGAGATTTTTTATTATTATTAATCCAAGACAACTGTGGATATATATATATATATGCAATAAGAAGTAGGTAAATACAATAACTAAGTGTATAATATATTTAATATTGTATATTTTTGCAAATTGTTAGAATTAAAAATATGCATTAAATTATTAGCAAGAACTAAATATATAATAAATAATGTTGAATAGAGTCAAATGTGGTTATGCGGTAAGGCCGGTAAGTACCCTACTTATAAAGTCCAACAAGGCACGTGTATAATAAACAAAATAATTTTATACGTGTGGATACAAAATTGAATTTTAAAGTTATAAATTGAAGTAGGCACTTCACTCGGTAGATATACTGTCTCATAAACGCGTCTAAATTAATGACCGAATGGAGATAATCAGTTTTGTGTGAAGAAACTCGATCGAATATCAAACGGCGTCAAAGCGTTAAGCCGATAGCTCCAGATAATCGCGGCTGCTTTGAAAGATGAATACAAAAAAGCTCACCGATACGGGAAAGTTTCATAAAATATGTACCGGCGCGTGCTAATGTTGCGTTTGAAAAACATTCATCAGTTTTACAACTTAAAATATTAGCGGGAACGCCTTCAGGCTCAAGTTTAAATGCCGAAAGCTCCGCCGAAAAAGCGATAGATTTTCTTTTTAAATCGCGATTTACACAAAAAAGCTCTATGTTTTCAGTGGATTCTAACAGGATGAAATGATCCGTATGCATGCTATTTAAAAATCGACTGTGATTTTTTTTCTTCTTTCGTATGACTATGGTAAAAACACGCACAAAAACCAAGGAATCGTTTACTGTTTCTAGTAAATGCAGAAAATAATGTTATATACACCATTTCCCCTTCATAAACGACAATATGTATATAAAATCATGTCAATGACACTATTTATGTTATCTCAACCGATGTTTTATAATGATCAGTGTTGTTAACAATCGTTGGTCAATCGATTATTCGAAGGAAGCGAATAGGAGAGAAGAACATTGTTATATAGGTACCTAGTAATAATAAAATTGTATGTAGTGTCTCGTCTATCCGTCCGTTTATTCAGATATAACTAAAAAACTACTATACCGATATTGATATAACCCGCACGATTTATAGACAAGGTACATTGTTGGTACCTACCAATTTAGTAGACCTTCATCACGATTCATGCATTCATTGCATGCAAAGATATGGAAAAAAATAATAATACGAATCAGTCTATTTCTTCATCGCGTACATTATCCCAAGTCTGAAACATTGAATCGAACAAATGGCTGGCAACCAGTAAAAATGCTCTAATGTTAAAAGTATATCGGTACCTAGGAATTTTAATAAAAATTCATTACTAGGTCATTTTAAATAGGGATTGCAATGCCGATATTATGAAATATAATATGGAAAAAATGAAAGTGTGTACTAATAAATAGAAATAAAAAGTTCATTAAAATATAAGTATTTTATAGCACGTGGCGTTGTTGGTCTCCAAAGGCGTTGAAAAGTAACGGAAGTAAACCAGACATCGCGTAACTCGACAAAAAATACAGTTATGTTAAACCTTTTATCTTAATTAATACACATTGTTTCCACTTTCAATACCGAATGTATCGGTATTGTCCGATTTTAAAAACCGGTATTTCGGTATCGAAAAATACTGGGATACCGTTATTGCAAACCTTACTTCAAATTATTCTCAGTCATTATTCAGTCGTAGGTTTCGATTTTTGGCGAAACGGCAGATAAAACGATATTATAGTTTAACATAGGGTCTTGTAATCTTTCATAATATAATATTCAATATTTCCTACAAGGTTATTTGTCGTATGGTAAAGAAAAAAATAATACTCAAAAAGTGAATCGAAACATGTATATTATATATATTATAATATAAATTATCATTGAAGGCTATAACACAAATTCAATGACAACAAGGGTCTAAACACCGTTGATGTTTTGTTTCTACGTGGTCAATAAACCTTCAGGAAAATTCGCTAATATATGGCGCACTAATGACGTGCGAGCAGAAAAAAATATACGAAAAATACTCAGTATTGGCTGTCACATTGATGGTATATATAAAAACCAAAAACAAGGTGAACACAACGTGTAACGTGATATATTTACAAATGCTAAAGTTGAACACGTGAATACATGATTATTAAAGTTGAACATGCAATCTATTCGAAATGTGAGCAAAAACATATTTTGTGTGACATAACATTGCTTTTACAAATAAATCTCTTTCGTTATTTTATTTAGTCAAGGTCTGGGAAATATTTGATGTGTACAGAGTGTCTACAAACGAACGATGTGCTGTCTTAATAATGTATGTCATGTGAAAATATGTTTCTACGACGATGTATAAGTATAAGGTACCCGAATGACTGCAGAAACATCTGAGATTATATAAACATGTAATTTCAATTATTTATATCAAGCAATCGAGATAATTGTTTAGTACTTAATTAAGTATATTTTATAAATACATATTTACCGAAAGATTAAAACACGTTTTTCATCTGAGACATTTTTGCGACATGATTCCGCTAAGATAATATCTTAAAGATATTACGCTAGCCGTTACCACAAATGGTAAGAAGTCACAGGCTTGGTAGTCAGTGCAGGGACAATTTAGATATAGGGATATCGTGTGGGTCGACTACACCCCCATCCCCAGTGCGCGATTTCCTGCGATTTCTGGCAAAATCTACTAGTCATCACGTGAGCACGGTGTAAGGTCGTCAAATTTATTGAAAAATATAATTTGTAGGTATTATCTAAAAAAATATCATCAGTGAAGTGGGTGTTTTCAAAAAACACTTTGACAAAAAATAAAATATACATAATAGCAATATTTTTCAAAACATGGTACTTAATAATTTGTGGCTTGAAAAAAATGTCTAATTTCTAGGACGACGATAAAAGTTATGGGGAATTTACACCTAATTGTTCCATATCTTCGAAGATAAATTATCAATAATGATTACAACACATTGACTGCTGACTAGATAATTACTTTTTAATTACCATATTTAAATAGCATGCTAATTACATCGAATGTCCACCTAATCGTTACGCGCTATGCGCGTCTTTAGATAAGTCAGTTAAATTATATTCCACCAAGAATAGAGGAACTGACTGCTAAACGGACTAGATATGCATTAATTATGCAGACTGCAGAAAACATAATTACAATAGCATTCGCGTATTGATTTTTTAAATACAAAACATTTTAAATTCCTTATTAGTATAATTTATTTTAAACTCGTGGAAAAGACGACATTCGATGTTGAGTTATTCAAAAATAATAGTCGATCACCGTTATTCTACTTCAAGAGAATATTAAATTTATTAATTGACAATGATTTTGACAGAATAGTTCCGCGAAAACCATGGCAATTTCTGTTGTAGTCTGCACATCGAGTGAAATATATAAAATACATATTAGTGACACTAACGACACGTCATTCATGTCGCAAGAAAAGACACATACCTATTATGGGGAGCAACTTCAGAATTTTCAGATAACAAAAAACTACTTTACCTTTGGCGAAGAGACATATTACTACAATACAATAATCTACGTATCACCTGAAGCCATGAACACCAACAATAATATGTATGGTATACGCATACATTATAATACTAGTCTACAAAATATGTTGCATTGGGTATATTATATAAAAATAGTATCCATACACAAACCGAAGTTCACTAACCCCTCCCAACAGAAATACAATAAGTTATACATAGGTACTATAGGTATTTACCATTTTAATATCAATGTTCTACGATAGTTATTCACATAACATAATACATATTAAAGATAAAAATGTAATACAATACAATGTCGTAGTTGAGGTTACATGTTACTACCACGTTGCTGCGTATAGTTGACATGAGAATTTTAGTATTATTTAAAATATGATTAAATTCACATTTCGACTGCTTAATCTGCAAACTGGCTAACTCCACTTTAGCAAATTGTTCAGCAAGGAGAAAAAACTTAATATTTTAACTATCGAGGGGAATTTAACAATTTATAAATAAGCTTTACTATGAATTAATACAATATTTTAGTTTCTTAAGAGAATTTAAATAAAGAGCGGAGTTGTTCCATGTATGGTATTGGAAATTTGGCACCTGTGGTTGGCTATTTTGTGTGAACAACGGTAACGCATTTATTTATTAGTTTAGGAATTTGAATTTTGTGTGAGCATAGAAAACATGCTTTACAACAAAATGCCATTAAAATCTCATTTTGGTGAAAAGTGCAGTTGGCTGGTTTGCAGATTAAGCTGTCGAATATTCAAGTATAAGAAACTGCGATCAGTTTATATCATTATCATTATCATCAGCCGGGGTCAATCCACTGCTGGATGAAGTCCTTCGTTAACTAAGCTCCACTCTTCTCGGTCCCTAGTTCTTCGCTGCCACGTAAATATGGCGAACTTTGTGAATTTGTCTATCTAGCAGTTTTTAGAGTGTCCTTGTGTGAGTTTATAAAATATTATATTGAACATACATAACTTGAAAATACCTGAAATATATACCCACTAGAAGAAATCATATCTGAAAAAAATACGATGCTTGACGGGGTTTGAACCCGTACCCATAACCACTGGTATCACGCCAACTGTGCATTAACCAATTATGCTACGAGTCTCCTATCTAATTGCGACAATTTAAACTAGTAGGTCCTGCATGAATTGATTATCAATTTTCGTTATTGCGATACCATCATTATTAATGACACTCAAATCGAGGGATAACAACTACGTCTATCTTAGACAACATAATAATGTGTCAATCGACGGTGGTATGTATGACAAGATTGCTCGTAAAACCAAACTGACATGGAGTGCATTTAGGCACCTGAATAGTAGATGCTAATCTAAGTAAGTTATTACATAATACATATGTGTTTATGGGTTCCAAAAATAAATATAGCGATGAAAATATTTTTATTTGTAGTTTTAAAAGATATTCTCGATTGAAATTTAAAACATTCATTTATTCAGTTTTATCTGAAAATGGGTCATCGATATTTTTGGCAAACTGTGACAAGGGCGGAAGTCAACAGGGCTGTCCCGTTCGAAAGAGCATGAATATGTATGGCCAACCTAATAATATTAGATAATACATAGCCTGATAGATAGCGTGTTTAGAAATAATTTCTACTATGCTGTAATCGGCTGATTGTTGCCTAATTTGCTTTTATCAAGCCACAATCCCTCTTATTCAATGATAACAGTGACTTCAGAAACTTTACAGATAAGTCGACCGAAAATGGCGGATAATTAATTAAATTAATGTTGATTACCTAAATAATTGATTATTCTAGTGAAGCGAATGATTGTTGTTAATTCTACGATATTTGAGTTATGTTAGTTTACATTCTACGGTCATTGTATAGCCAGCGGCGAAGGGTGGAGGTAGGCTGTTATCCACCATAAATAGTGCACATTAACCTTTGTTAGTCATACGTATTAGGTTTTTTGAACTAAGAATTCAATTTACAGACGGTGTTGGTTAGTTTAAAAAAAATCAATTAAACCAAATCATTAAAAGTTTTTTGTATATTTTGGGCAATATGATAAAATTGTGCACACTTTTTTATTCACACTTATTTGTTTCCGTTGAATTAAGAATACATAATAGACATTGCAGGTTCATTTGTTTAAATTCATGAAGCCCTGCCTAAACCAAACTATAATAGATAAAAAATATTATTCTATCTATAAAATATCCAAAGTTATGTACGATTTAATTGCATTGGCTTGGTTTTCGCAGGCTTTAATTAAATGTTAAAAACTAACCAACACCATTTGTAAATTGTAGTCTTATTTCAATGAAAACAAATACATATGACCGACAAAGTTTAATGTGCACTATTAATGGTGGATCTCAACTGCCTACCTCCACCCTTCGCCACTGTAATGTATACCGTAAATTTGTGTATAGGCCGAAACAGATGGAAACCTAAATAAAAGTATCGTAGAATTAACAAAAAAAACTATTTAACGGAGTGATGGGTACTACGTAAACACCAGTTAAATCAATGCTTAAGGGCGGACATGCTCAGTGTAGGTAAAAATGGAGCTTTTATTGGATTTTCAAAGCATGATCCTGGCCATTCCTTAAACGTTGTAGATAATCTATTTATATACTTTTGAAGCCTTATTATCCTTTATAATTATTTTTAACATTTGATGACTGCATAAAGTATTTTTAATACATAAAATAGTATTATTTTAAACCTCTCGCTCTAATGTTTTAGAATATAGTCGTATTTCAGTACATGCATGTGCAGTTGTGTTAAGATTTTTTACATTTATTAATTTTTAAACGCATTTATAAAACCATTAGTATATTTTATGTCGATACTATTATAGTGAAATATTTACGATAAAAAATTATATTGATAATCTCTGTGATCCCAAATTTGACAAGAATTAGCCATTTTATTATTCAAAAAATGGGCAAGATTAACACATTTGAAGATAATTCTAAATATACTAATTATAAGCTATGTCTTTGACTATTCAAGTGTGATAAATATCCTACGAATAATGATTGCTTTATAATAACTATTGACCTAAAGAATAAGGTAGTGTTTTTTTGAAATACGCTATTTCTTTTGGCATTCCCCAGTGGTTAAGCTACAACATACGGCCGTAGACATAAATTGACAAACTAAAACTGAAGTAGGGAATAAGATCATGTTAACGCGCGTGTTTGAACATGTAGCTAACCGAAAATCGTTTTTTGCAATAAAAGCTCCATTTTGACCTACGCTGAGCATGTTCCCCCTTAAATAATGTAAAAGCTACGATGACTTGAGATAAGTATTATAACGTTAGGTAAAAAAAAAACATTTATATAATTTATAACGATACATTTTATATTCTTAAAAGGTTAACGGGCGACATAAGTGATCTGAATATATATATTACTTTCACATTATTCCCATATGGAGGATAATCAAATCGACGTATATGTTTGAAGCATTATGAAATTATATTTCATACGATGGATTCTCTCAAGTGTGTGCACGTCTCAGTTAATTTCCAGCTCTTAAAATATTCAATATTATTATTTTGCAAACATTAAAATATGCGGAAAATACACAGGCCCTCGGGCGCAGAGAAAACAATTTCGTTCGTAATAATATATTTCGGGAAGAATAGTATTATTTCGAATTTATTAAATCGCGGTATAACGTTTACAGCTTTATCCACATCAATTATTCACCTAGCTATTTTGACGTAAAAATACAATATCAAGGCATCATCTCCTAGAACGTGACGACATAATTAATACTATCGTTGATATTACAAATTTTATTATGCTTGTTTTGGCTAATTAAATCCAAGCAAACTTCATCACACCGGTCTCAAAATATACACCAATAACTCAATGAACACTTAATTCAGTAAAATTCAGTTAGTGCCATAACAAACGTTAACTAAGCAACATCTAATTACTAAAATGTATGCCTTCAATAAAGTAACACCAATTTACAAGTGTACCTATATCGCATCGCTGTAGATCAGTGAATAGATCAGTCAGATCAGATTAGATCAGAATAGTCATAGATCAGTGACCCAGTGAATGAACGATTCTTAACCATTTACAAAACTAAACAAATACTTACTCTATATCAAATACACACTGAAAAACGACATGTGGAATTTAGCCAGATATATTATTCAGGTCTGTAATCCACAGTTTCAGAGGCTACGTCAGTGCTACTCCACACACCTAATATTTGTATTATAATAATATAGTCATCTGTTGGCGGCATTCGAAGCATCCTGCTATGCGTATTTAAAATTTGTTTACGCGAATCCCCGACTAGGCACAAAAGTTTTCCCAAGATAATTATTATAAAACACATACATAAATAAAACAAAAAATAAAGTATATTATTCAATATTTAATGATCCTACTAATAAAGACTTTTATATTTATATCAAATACCGATATCAAGGATCCGTATCCGTGCATATAATAGTAAAGCCTTTTTGCTTTGGCTTTCCGAAATTATTAGTGATATCATCAAAATAAAGCTTTCGGCTTGCTATACATCGTATAGTAAAGCTCTAGTTGGAAGCTTTATTACCGACCATCATCCCTTTGGATTTTCGTTACAAAGAGAAATTTATTTATGCATGATTGACACAGCTAGTAAAGTGCCGCACTACCCCGTATGGTAAAAATAATATTACACTGATAAAATGAAACTGCCGGTTCCCCAAGGTTTAAAAGGCGTGAAATGTTGAGCCCGAATGGTCCAACGTCTATACACGCCCCGCTCCCATCGCATTCTGTTACCGGCATGAAAAACTTTACTACCGGTCATATGTTTTCTTTGTCACCACTTTTATAAGGCACTTTCTAATATGTCAGCAAAATTTCATATCTCTACCCGTCTATATACGAGGCCTCACATTAACCGACGTGTATTATTGTAAGGCATATGCCACGGTCATTAACACACCAAAGTATCGGTGTGGTAAGTAATACCGAGGCATAAAACCATATGAACATAAACATAAAATACAGCGAAAAATGTTTAAATCATGATGTCTTACTACGTTTCGGTTCAAATTATGCAATGCCTTGTAAATATCTCAAATATACAAGATTTCTTTGTTGATATAAAATATATTTGTTTTTTCGCAAACACATACTATATAACATTTTGGAGTACCTAACTACTAAATATGCTTTTCCAACCACAAAATAATAAAGCTATTAAAAATATATTAAGACTTATACACATGTAGGTATTTTGCATGTCATTAGAGCTAACATTACTACAGGAAAATTAATATACCGTTTTAAATAAATTGTTATCATACCAGCCATTCTCAATCCACTGCAGGAAGAAAGTCCCTCTTTGATGTCTACAGATTTAAAACAGAACGTAAGAAATTAACATAGTTACAAAACATTTCGTGGATTTTTATAACATTAGTCAATATTAAGATAAACTTTTTTTAAAAAACTATTTCTTACTCGATTTCCGCTGTACGTTAGTTAATTTATGAGTTTTGAGAAGCCCTTATTCAACAGAGTATTAGGTCCATCTGATATTGATTCATAAATGAAAACACTAATAGTTTAGAGGAATCTATCTGTAAGTGGTTTACTAGTAAAGTGAGTCGGAGAGTTTATAGACGTAGATCTGCGTTTTTATCAGCGAGGGCAGTTCAGGGTGAAATTAACGAAAGAGATGTTTGTTTTGTTTATTGAAAAGTTTACAAAGTACAGCGTATACTTATAAAGTGCCCGCGGAACACAGTTATCGAGGCTTGTTTTCCCCTACCCGTCTCACCGGGCTTGAGGTTAATTTTTTACACAGTGGTAAATGTTATGTTTCGCGATGTTTATTTTGTCAAAGGTTATAATCGATTTTAATGAAACATTTTTTGGAGGTCATCGCGGTTGGCAAACCGACCAAGGCGAATACAAATGTGCGTATATCGATATTCATAGCTAAAATTTCATCAGATAGGTGCATAAATACATTATAACAAAGGGAGGGTTTTCTTCAATATGTCACAAGTAAAACTGATGACTTTATATATTAGTTGGCATGAAGGTTAGACATGAAACAAAAAAGGCTTTTACATAGCCCATTACGTAGAAAGCTCCATATCTGCGAGGTCAGCGGAAAGCTCTTAGTGTATAGTGTATGTAAAAGGCAGATGAATAAAATATCCAGAGTGAACCATAATCGAACTTTACCGTAATTTGGAAACATTTTTTTTCCTTTTTTACTACTTGTTACTTTTGCAATGTAAAAAGATCGTAAATAAAAGGATAGGGGCCATAGTCATCGAAACGAAAAATAAATTTGGACACTTTATTTGGCTAGCACAATCGGAAGTTTAATTATTTATAGATTATATTTTCAGCTATCTACATACTTACCCGTATCGCCATTGTTATGCGTTTTTTTTTACTGTGAAAAGATGTAACAGTACCTACTTTATAAAATGAATTTATCACTTGCCATACATGTAAAGATTGCTTTATTACACATGTTTTGTTAACATGGAGAGCTGTATCAACTTAAAACTATTATCAATACTGTACCCTGTACAAGAGATAGTCAGTAATAATTTTCATTGAGTAGATGGGCTGGAAATCTTTATTGGAAAATATTAAGGAGTGGGGATATTGATAATAAAGGAAAAATTATATTACCTTAAGGCAAGGCTAGTATGACACTCTGCTACGCAGCTATTTTAATAATAGTAGTTTAAGGTACGTAAAGTATAATAGGTAGTGTTAAAGTGTCAAAACAATATAAATGAAAATAATAAACGCATAGGTGAAGTAGAGTTTCACCCTCGAGTATACTTATATTAAATTTAATTTATACATTTTTAAACGATAATTAAAAATGACTGCATTATACCTACTTGCTTAAAGTTGTTACCTTACGTTACGTTACTTTATGAGATTTCGGATAATTTCAGGATTGCATTGAAGTGAAATATAATAGTTTTAATTAAAAAAAACATTGTTGAATTATATAGATAACTATTTTGTTGTTCACTGTTACCATTGAAACGATGTTAAAGTAAGCTTAAGCATGCGAAGAGGGAAGTTAATAACACTAATATTAATGTTTTTATATTATTGATTTATATTAATAAAACGCAAAAAAAATGTACTTATTCCACTTTTTTATTTAATAAATTTGGACCGGTTTCATCCGCCTCATAGGGGAATTTTCAATATTTCAGTTGAAAATGTTTCTATGAGGCGGACGAAACCAGTCCAAATTTATTCAGTAAATAAAAAAGTGGAATAAGTACAAATTTTTTTAGCGTTTTTTTTAATATACTTAAATCAATAATACAATGCAGTTCCACCATGTATTGACAGTTAACACGATAAAAGAAATTAATATGGTTGGAAAATAAAATAATTTATAAAAAATACGGATAAGCGCATAATTCTTAGAATACAATGTTGAAGAATATCGCTTCGGTTTATGAAAACTGAATGAAAATAATTTGACGAGCAATGAAGAAACGCCACAAAAATCCCTCAAGACTGCCTTTCTTCCATTCAATACCTGTGGGAGAGTAGTGAGCGCATAATCAGCGGGAAAACCAATTCAACATTTTTATAAGCATTCCTGAATAGATGGTTCTTGTCTTAAGGCGAATGTTTTTTTTTGAATACACACAAGTGCAGCAGGCGCTATTCACTTAGGCAAAAGTGTGCGGCGGGGATTTCCTCGCAGATCTCTTTTCAACGAATAATAAAAACGTTGAAAACGTAATGGCATTATAATGTTTTAGGTCCCGGAGGCAGCCGGCGGCCGGGTTCTTATTACACCGAGAGACCGGATTTTACTTTCTAGGTTGTCTTTTTAAGGATATATAGTTTTAACTATCATCATCATCATCAGCCGGGGTCAATCCACTGCTGGATGAAGGCCTCCCCAAGCTTTCTCCAACTCTCTCGGTCCTGTGTCGTTCGCTGCCACGTATTTCCGCCGAACTTTACCAGTTCTTCAATCCAGCGGCTTTTAGGGCGACCCTGTGGCCGTTTCGTACCCCTTGGGTACCATTGGATGACGGCATTTGTCCAGCGGCTGTCCTTTCGGCGAGCAATGTGCCCTGCCCATCTCCATTTCAGCTGTTTGGCAACGTCTATTACATCGCGTACTCTTGTCTGCTTCCTAACCCATTCATTTCTCTTACGGTCATTTCGCGTGATGCCCAACATGCACCTCTCCATGCCTCGATGTGTGACTCTTGAGTCACACAGTTTCAACTATAACACTATGTATTTACAATATTAATACTAAGGACTGAAGGTACTTGATGGAATTTGAATTTAAATTCTAATGGATTCAAGCTCTGTACTATTCCATTTTAGTTTAACATTTAAGTAAGTTCCATTTACTTAAATGGAATAGTACAGAGCTTGAATCCATTAGAACTATGTATTTACAATTTGTATTGCCATATAATCATATAATTCCAACTAACCAACCATGTCCGATCTTAATAGGATCATATGGGCCTCCACAGGGTAGAGGTTTGTATTAACAGATTTTGTTTTTTACGAGAAATGGATGTCAGCCACTTGCTCAACCTATTAGGTCCATACCCTGACTCACACACAAATTGAAAAACAATATGTGTACTTGCCAGACCCAGGATTCGAACCTGAGACCCACGGCGTGATAGTCCAACGCTTAAGCCACGCGGCCACCGTAGGTGTTAAAATTCCAACTAAAAACAGTAAAAAATAATTTCTTTGACAGCTCTTCTATTAGTCTCTCTTCTCATATCAGAAGTGAGATCATGAAAGTAGTAGTGCATAGTAAATATGATATTTTGCAACTGAGCCAGGAAGCAAAGTATATATATATATATATATATTATATTATTCCTTGACTAACCACTTAGAGGCATGGCTCTCACATCCTGAAGTAGGCCTCCAGGCTAGGATCTTTGGTGCCCCCCCCCCCTACTTAACGCTAAACTTAAAGGCAGTGTGAAGCTCTAGAGTAGCATAGGCATAGGAAGAGTCCAAATGGTGAATGGGGTAAAATTAAGGGTATTCAGTGTTTTTTGTGTTTTTAATAAATTGATATTAAAGGAAGTTTGTGATATGTGTTTATCTCACTTATATTGGCGAACCGCCACGCCGGGACCTAGGTTAGGGACCTGTCAGCCACCCATGTTGGGGGCTACGTTTGGAGTAGGTACTTATTAGAGTTTTGTGATGAATTATTATTCATTTTAGTTACCTATATGATTTTAAATTGAATAGCTTATTTATGTCCGATATGCTTGAGCGCATCAAAATTTATCAATTCGAACAAACGATTTATGTACAAAATATGTAATAACACTAATAACCTATTTAAAAATATATTTGATTATGTTAAAACTGTATCAAAAAATACTTTTTAGCATCCTGTTTTCCTAAGAGTAAACAGTATATAAAGAAAGAGAATTCGATAATTTATGTAGTACCTAGTATTGAAAATGAAGACACCAAACAGTTGAAATTATTGATTTCATAAAGCAATCAGTATTGATTGATTACCAATTGAATTATGCCCGACAAATATGTTATAGAATAGAGCTATAGACGAGGTATTTTTAAACTAATGATTTTGATAGTCGGGTCGGGTCCATATGGTTCGGATCTCAAGGTGCAATATGACTCAGAGGCGCTTTCTCTAAGGAATGTGTTTTTATCGAGCAATAAATTCCGGCGGCAACTCGCCAATTTAATTTCACACCCTGTATCAGAGAAAGCACTGCTATTTTATCTGATAGGAAATAATTGGGGACAATCTGGACTAAGGCATAGTATGAGAATTAAGATATTTTCTAATCCAGTGAGATAGTATACTTTTTTACGAATATATTACTTTTAACTACTGCATATAAATAAGGAAACAGCGAAGAGAATTCCTAGCTATTTTAATATTAAAGGGGAATATTTTTCAGTATAAATACCGAGTAAAAGAATTTATTAGAAAGATATCACAGATAAAGTACAGTGGAGGTACAGAATGCTACAAAACTATGCTTAGTAAATAAGTTCCACGAACTCAAAAGTGATCTTTATTTATAGCAGGAAAGGAAAACTCAATGCCTATCGGAAATATTCAATTACCATCAAATGACCAAATTTAATGGTAACAGCACATAATTTGTGGTAAATGGTAATTATTATATAAACCAAAATAATATTAAGTATTATTAAAGATAAATTAAATTAAAATCACATAATATGGTAGACGTACAAGTCAATCAGTATTATTTTCATAAACTATTAGTGACTATTTCTAATGCATCAATATCACTGGTCAAAACAAACGTCTTTACTACTGCCGATAAATGGTGTTACTTTGTGAGCACGGTATATAGATGTCCTAGATTCTAGAATGTCAATATAAAACAGTCAAATTTATTTAAACTTTTAGTGAAAACATATATACCGTATGATTTTATTTTTACTGCTATTTTTAATTGGGCAGGTATATAATATGGATCCTTTACTAAATTGTTACTAAAATTATTTGAAAGAAATCTGAATAAGCAGGTACAAAATTTGACATGGTCACCTCACGGAGAGATTTTTTACGTGAAATAGATGCTAGCCACCTTCTCAAAATGTCCATGTCAATGCTAAAGGTCTGAAGACGTATTGAAACAGCAATATGTGAATTTGCTAGACCCGGAGTTCTAACACGAGACTCTCGTCTTCAAGGGTACTTGTTAACTCTCATCTATCTCGAGCATTCATTGAACTTATGGCTTTCTATCCAAATTATACGAGTAATGAATCTTGAATTTTAACTCAATAAAAATAAATTTATAAAAGTGTTTTTTAATTAAATATACTTGGACAGAAATTTCGTAAAAAGATCTCATGCATGTCGTAGGCATGAGTACGTATTTAAACTGAACTGAAATGAATAATCATCAGGTATAAACCGAATTACGTCACAATGGAAAATAAAATGAGCGTTTCATATTGACTTAAACGTTTCACTTTTACTGGAGCAATTCAGGCGAAATATATAAATATACCGCTCAATTGGAATAAGTGTAAGATATGTTCGAGAGAAAGTAGATGTTTTTCTCTTTGTTGAAGTTTCAGATCAAGAAACAAACCGCGGGCAGAGGGAGGATTAAGGAATTAGGCCGTTTGACACGGATTCGATTTCGCCCAGCCAAGCCGACTCTGCTAAACGGTCGACTTTCCTTATTTTAGTGATTTTATTTCATCGGGTAATGCTCTGCGTCTCTTATCGCGGAGAAACAGGTCCTAACCTTTCGAATCGGAGACATTCATACGACGCGGTCGTATGCGATTCGGGGGGCTAAAGTCGACGAGGAAAATATTGACTCGTGCGCTTCGGGAAGAAAATACCATTAGGTACAGCATAAAAACAAATAGTAAAACAATAAAATACAGTGATTTTCGATTAGAAGAGGTCAACAATGTAATACGATTATTAATAATGTCAACTGACGGTACCAAATAGAATTTAAAAATAAATTATATTTTTTTAAAATTTTGAAAGTCTTGTTGAATGTATTAGCAGTGTGTATCCATGTTCACACTTCTGAAATTTCCAATACTTACTTCAGATTTTCTACTTGCTTGTACACTTAATTTCACGATAATACACTAGTTGGTGTATAAAAGATAATCCACCTGTATTTGAGATATATCAATAATTGTGGATTATCTATTAGGTGAGTGAGCATAGTGCCTGAAGATGTGAAACGTTGAAACCCAGGTGGCAAAAAAATATATGGAAAAGTATAAAACCTAAATGTATTACGATAATGTGGAGTAATATTTATTATATAGGTACATGCAGATTTTCGAGCATAATAGTGGGTTAGTGGTAGTGGTTAGTGGTTAGTGGAGCATAATAGTGGTAGTCAATTTCAGGTTCAATATTAAAATATTCCTTTTAGTATAAGGACGAATAAACTAAACTTAATAAATTGTGCCACCACATTTAGTTAAAGCAAAGTGTTTGAATGTAATATTGTCAATATAAGTAAATTGGGGTGATTTTAAACATTTGTTT
This sequence comes from Rhyacophila brunnea, assembly GCF_057557595.1. NCBI lineage: Eukaryota > Metazoa > Arthropoda > Insecta > Trichoptera > Rhyacophilidae > Rhyacophila > Rhyacophila brunnea. The sequence goes on from NW_028233361.1 coordinate 4,056,117, forward strand.
CGCAATTTAGATTATTTATATGATTTGTTAAAATATATATTTTTTTTTAAATTATTAATAACGCTTTTTCGTACAAGGTTGTTGTTTGTAATTTTGAACAATCACAAACACCCAGGCTTTGAGACAAACACATAAATATTGTGTGTCCTGACCGGGAATCGAACCCAAGAACTCTCGGGTGGAAGGCAAGCGCCTTACGCACTGCACCACGAGAGCCGCTTAATATATTGTTTATTAATTAAATTATTACGGTTTCCAAGTAAATAGGTATTAGCCTAGAATATGTGATTATAATATTATAGATATTATTGTAACTTGTCGTAAAATAAATTAATTATTCTTGTACATGAATAGGATTTCCAAAAAAGAAGATAGGTATTATTGTTGAATAGTCCTAGAGTGAGAGATTTTACTTTTACCAGCTTTATATTTAAACATGGACAAATCGTTTTTTTTAGTCTTCATAATAGTGTTATAACCAAAGAGATTGACTTAGAGTTTAGACGTTCTGTAAAATTTTATATATTTATAATATAATTTTTTGATTTATGTACATACCTATATATATATATATATAATTTCAATTGGCAAGGTTTAGACCTCAATTATGTACTTGCATTAAGATATTAAAAAATCATTACATTTATATCAAACTTCAATTATGTACGCAATGCTTTTATCGAGTAGGTACCTATTGGTGTTGACCCATCTATAAGTAGGTACCTACCTACCTAAGTAAGTGTTACTTATTAGAAAGGCAGACACTCATCAAAGAGATAAGATGGCATTATCGAATCATTCAACCAATTTCTTTGGAAAATCGTTGGGCGAATTTTCACTCATACATCGTAAGAAGGAAAAGCGGTTTGTGGAGAAGCGCGATCACATAATAGGCTGCGCCGGACTTCATATGTCTCGTGGAAAATCTCTCTGCCTAATCTTCCCGGAGCCGGTGACAAAATCTATGGCCTGCAGAGGAAAATGGCGAGCCCAAGGGGAGTACCCCCGTCGCATTTAACCCCATACTAACCTGCCGAGGTTCGCTTCCGGCTGCTACTGTACTAGGCAAGATTATTTATTGAGGGTTTAATGCGTTCGCGATTTTACTTGGCACAGAGTAAAAGCCCCGCTTCATGTTGTAGTAGCCAGATAAAATTCTGCTTTGCTGCAATTGAATCGTGAATAGAAAATACGTTCCCAGTACACGTCGCGTCAATCAAATTTGTAATGACAAACAAACATGGCTGAAATAATTCGGATTGAACATACTTATTATAAATAACATATTTTTCTTATAATCCAAAATAAACATTTAAACACAATTTCGAAAAGACGTTATAAATGGGGATGTATTTTAATAAAATCTTGTTTAGTTATCGATGTCCCAAAACATGTTATATAATTATCTCAGAAAAATGTGACGAAACCAGAAAATAAATGCACAAATCGCAGCAAAGCCCTGTGCACGCAATAGCTATTTCGGAGAAGGGATAATTGGCAGAAACAGTAACAAAAGCCTGAATGCGCCTTTTCACGATGTCGTATATCTTTAGACATTGTTATGTAGATGTTGTTTTCACTTCGTAAAAATTCACTCTTCAAAAGTGAGAAGCAACAATTTTACGGTATAAAGTAAGTCATAAATATCCTAACATTATTTACATAAACATAACATAAACATGCGACGATTATGCATAACCACGAGAGTACTAATTTGAATCACTATTTTTTACAAACACATATATATATATATCATAATTTGAATGTCAATTTATGTTGGTATATTCATCGTTGTATCGTATATTTAGTATACATTTATTTAGTTTTTTCCAAAAAGTTCCACCGTGCTCTATCAATAAATAAAGGCTGCAGAGTGTAGAAAGTAAATTTACAAGAAAAACGTTTTATATAATCGTCCAGCTTATATGGAGTTCAAATTGAAACCTTACAAAATTAAAACATCAACAATATAATGGGATGAAAGATATTTACACGCATGAACAACGAGAGCAAAATAAACAGGAAAATGTGTCATATTTCAGAGTACACTCTTGGGAGTTGCTTGATGGAAAGGTTGTTACCGCGTGATTTGTTTTGTTTATTTTGTCAAGAGCAAAGATTAGTCAAAAATAAGCAACACAATAAAACAAATATATCCGTATATGGGGAAGATTAAAATTATTACACAAACAACCGTTAGGGGTTTAACGTGAAATATTCTTTTACATGTCCTACAAAGAATGTGTTTAAAATCTTACTCACTGTAATTAATACGGAATGAATGTGCTAAAGTTTGTCATGCAGGGGAAGTTGGAGGGCAAAAGAAGACCACGAAGAATTGTTTTACAATCAATGATTCGACTAAAATAAGACACTTTTAATACCGCAACTGTTTTAATTTCCTATTGTTGTGGCTTGAAAACTGACTACGAACATGTGTCGAACATATCATGTTGCACCAAACCAAGTAATTTGTCGTCTTTACCACATATCTTTTTTACATTCGTGCATGAAATAGTTGCTTCTATACATATTATAATTCGTAAGACGTGAAACAGATCCCACGGTTGATAAACCTTAAAATATAATGCACATTCCGCTTGCAATAATCGGTATAAACTATTCGCTCACTCTTCCCAATCCCTATCGCTTGTGAGTGCCACGTGGAGTGCAGTTCTGAGTTGTAGGTGAATCTGCCAATACAGGGCGTCCATGAGGACGTTTGGTGCCCCTGGGTATCACTGTATGTATTATGTTAACTCAACAAACGATATCTTAGGTTAGACCCATCGACATTCCATCTGCTTGGAGACCTTTTGACATATTAAGCTATTTTTGAAGTTATACTTCTTTTGACGCGTTTAGGAATTCAGATCAGAGTGTATTTTTGGCGTGTGACATGTAACATATAATTTATTTTTTCACACAAAAACAAACGCACTCGATTGGATTCGAACCACCGATTGTTGGGTTATCAGCCGAACGCACTACATTTACGCCAGAGTATGATACTGTAATCGTGACGATTATACAGTATAATATTATAGTTTAGAATTGTTCCGTTGCCTAGGCAGCGAATTTATTATTGTCGGCCATTTGCAATTCTTTTTGGTTTCAATTGGTACTTTAAAAATAACGAGAAACCATTATATAATTTAGTAATATAAGTTAAAGTGTATAGAAATAAACCAACGGCGTTCCAATAAGCGGTTCTTTTTCTTGAGTGTGTAATTTATTAAGATAATTAAGAGCTAGTCAAAGAATCTAGTTTATTCTCTAGTTTACTACTCAAAATATCTCTATAGACTGGAGATATCGACCGCAAGAGCCGCACAATAAATGTCTCAAGTAAAGAAGTAGCAAAAAAAAACTGTTTTTATAACCCAAAAGCTATCCTTACCAATGAAATCCAAAACTAGTAACTACGCTTTCCTCAGACGATAATTAATGTTTGAGATATGATTGATGAGATTTCTCATGTTGAACTTAGTTATCTAAAACTAGGGATTGCAATACCGGTATTTCAAAACCGGTATTCCAGTATATATTAATAACAATATACCGGCTTTAAACATCCAAAATACCGCACAAAATTGTGTTTTTGCTAATTACTTTTCAAATGCAAATTAACACGTTAATTACAAAATTAATTAAAAGGGCCCGTAAGCATTGTGTTAAGAAGCCACACTCGTTTACGTGTTTGGAGATGATTTTAATATTATTTCTTCATTAGTTTGTCCTGTATTTCCTATAAAATTGAGTGTATAAGTTATGTGCTGATAAAATGCAAAATATATACTGAATCCAACATAGGTGAAATAACAATAAAACACAATTCATTAAAAAATATGCCCATTTATAAAATTGTCCCGATAAATTAACATAGGTACCTACTGATATTATTTCGAAATAAAAAACATCCGTGACAAATGTTTAATTATTATTATTATTACAAGTGTTAAATTGAAGAAGCTTTTCCTGCAGCCGCGTTTTTTTTTTGAGAGCTTTAGTTGAAATTATCGATTTATTTGTAAAAACCACCAATTCTACAATATTGTCATTAATACATATTTTTAAATGTCACCATAATAAATGTAGGCAGGTATGATTTTTATATACTTGACATAATGTTTTTAAAGAGATTGTAATAGCTATATTTACTGATAAGTAGGTACTTATGTTTTAAGGAATACCAGTATTCGATAAGAAATACCGAAAAACCGGTATTGATATTTTCATTCGGTCTTGCAATCCCTATCTAAAACCAATTCGTACTACCAGTGCTCACATACGCATAGGAAACAGACTTTTAATGAAAATAAATAAGATAAATTCGTTAACTAAGAGTACCTACCGCAATATAGCATGGAATGGTGCATGTTGGGCATTACGCGTAAATACCACAAAAAAATAATGTATTATGTTGCGGGAAATCCTCAATGTGACTCATTGCAAAATGCGATACGTACATGTATCGTAGCCGCAAGGGTTAACGTCTTCATTGTACGCGAAGGATTTAAGTTTGCTGGAGTTGTGATGCGACAACGGATATGAAGCTCGGCCCAAAACGTCGAGGGCCACATACAATTTGGAGATTAGACGTTCGCTGATACGGTAGTTTGCAAATCCTTTTAACGGCGTGACGATTGGGTCGTCTTAAGCCATCTGCAGCGACTGAGGTTCGGGGTGGCTTATGCGAAAACACTTATGTATTAAGAAGGACATTTCGACTGCAAGTAGCTCCATTTCTATAATATGGCAAAGGCCAAATGTTAGCAACGTTTTCTAGACTTTTGTCGAGTGGTATTTTTCACATAAAATCAAAGGTTACATTAGTAGCGTAAATTGTATTTTTTTTTAGAGAAAAGACATTGTATTCATCAGAATAAAACACGTTATATTGTTATATTGCGTATTATAAATAATTTAATATCGATCAGCGCAGCTATTTTTAACATGTTAGCACGTTTCCGTTATTTGCATTGGTACAAATAAACACGGAAGGCATTCCACACAATGTGGTATCGAAAATTATCGACAGTTATCTACAATAATCGGTAAATTTATAATACGGTTAAAATTTAGGTTGTTAGACATGTCAGTCGAATTCGGGTATGTTCGTGCTGGCGAATCCACCCGAACACCAAAACTTTGTCCTAAAACGTCAAACATATCAATGCGATTGCAGCATGTGGTAAAATAATAAATATTATTGCGATACTACTAATCACTCGATAGTTGACAACTCGCGGAGAACTATAAATTAAGGCGGCGGCCGTGAAGTAATTACATTTTAAACAGTCGTATCTTGTATCTCAATTCTCAATATGTAAAATTGACATACTCTATCTCGCTCAGAAAGTTAACATAGCCAAGAGAGGGGCTATTAAAATATAGCACTTTTTGACAGTTTAGACGGTTAACTTATTGTAATAATTAACTGCCTGAAAACAAAAAGTAATATATTTATCACACTTTAACGATGTTAAGTGACATGTAAGAATAGCATCACTGAGTAGTCGGTTTTACTCGCTTCGAGAGAATATTTTCAACTGGTATTAAAAACACCTACCAACGGATATTTATTAGTACAACTTGAAGATAAAAAAAAATATTAAAGACACGCGCATACATTTCATATAACCTGAACAACCTGGTTACTATTTTAATGCAATTAATTTTATTTATTTAAAAGAGAATTTAAAGCAGAGAAGCATAGAATTTGTGTTTGAAAAAGTGTTTAATTAGTCTATACGTCGTATATAAATAATCAAGAATAACTATTATGGACATGACTGACGTATTTCCTACGTGGTTATCTCTTTTGCGAACATATCTATTTTATTTTAAAGGAGTTTTTGAACTTCTACAACAACGTACATTTTTAAAAAGGTAGGAAGTCTTCAGGATGTATTACATAAATGGAAGACAACCTTAAATAAATACGCATTCCGCCATTATAACGATGTTGTCACATAATACTAAGTAAGTAGTGCACACGCGGCAGTAATATGCTCGCAACGTCGCGTAGTTTCATGCATACATCAAATACATGCATGCACGGCTTAAGTTTGCCTCTTTAGGGAAATCGCAGAGTGAAGGAAGCTTCTATCTACAACTCGTAGACGCGGGTCTACGAGGCAGCGCGACGAGAGTGCTACGGTCTACGTCGTAGGCTATGCCTGTTAGCTGATTTTTTCGTTGTTTTTTTTCGCAGACTGTTGATTTTAAATTAGGAAGACGGGCAGATGCCGTAAATGCTTAAAAAGGATTTTACTTAGGGATAAACGCTGTAAACACAGAAACCTAGCGCAAGAATATATATATATATATATATATATATATATATATATATATTATGTATTTTGTGGGCATGGTAGTGATAATTTTATGTTAGAATAAAATGGAGAATCAGCTAGAATCTAAATCAATAACATAAAAGCAATATAATATAACAGTAGCGAATTGAAATACCTTTAAAATATATCAAGACACATAAAGATGCATTGAATTTATGGAAAGCTGTATTTTATAATGCATCATCAAAGTTGTCGTGAATATAAAACGTATTTTATAACTTGTTATTCACCACATATAATAATTATTTTACAACACGTGATTCACTCACATCGTGAGCTTTACCACCTACCATAATTTACGTTTGAGATTATCTAATATTATAATCATTATTAGTACGGACTGGTGGGAGTATAAAAGAGTTATGTAATGAGTGAAAGGAATAGCTTTCCAAGTTACAATTAAGTAGAGGTTTAAAACTAATTATATGATACATATTAAGTCCATTGCATTCAAATCTATAGTTTGTGCTTTTCTCCTAGGTATATTCTTTAGATTAGTGATGAATGTTATCTATTCTAATTTATATACCGTTTGAAAATTCAATGCGTTGATAAAACAAAATAAATGAATGTAATACTTCTACTGCTTCTTGGTAAAACAGGTAATAAATAAAACTCAATATTTACATAAAATTCAAACAGACGTCATAAAAATGTATTTTCTTATATTATCTTATCAATATCAATCAATGGCTTAAACAAAAATACATGAATAAATTCTGAGAAAACATTAAAACAGCCTCGAGGCGAAAAAGAAAATTATATTTTATTTAAGTACATAGATAAGGTAATGATATTTTCATAAAATAGTAGATACATAATATTATACACAGCAGATGTAATCCGAATTGTAGGCGTTTTAGTAGATGGACTTAAACGGTCCAATCATTCTGAGAACAAATATCTCAATGCCCTTAGCAAAGAAATGAGATGAAAGGAGGGTATAATATTATATTACAGTATCAAAGAGATATATTTTAAAAACCACTGCCGTCAAAGTTTGGACCAGTAAAGGCAAACCTTAATAAATGTGATACATTTATGGTATATTATAAAATTCACAATAATCGATTACCTACTGTTATCATCGCAATAATAGATCGATGTATTATTTTAGGACAAGTGATCAATTTACCAAAGCAGAGCCGGTTAAATTTTATTTGAAATGCGTGTTACCAAGGCGCTGGCTTCTTGCGGCGAAAACAAATAACATAGTTTTTGATTCAACATCATTTGAGATACTTAAAAATAGGTCAGTTACTCAGTTGACCGCCGACCGCCACCTTTGCGAGCACAAGCATTAAAATCCGGTTAAAAGCATACTAAAAAAATGTCTATGATCACAATGACTTACAGAAACCGATTAATTTAGATATTACATTCTAATTGGTTTGAGTTTTGTACTATATGATTATAGACATTTTTTTTCATATGCTTCTAGTGGGTTTTGGATCGTTGCATGTGTTATTAAATTGCACATATTATTGTTCCGATAGAATTTAGCCATGCATGGATTTAATACATGGACACCTGATACCAATGTTACCTGTAAGGTGTGCGCGTGTGCGTGTTTTCATACCCCGCACTGTCCTCACACAAAAATATTGTAAAAGAATGTTTCTTTTGCCAGATTTTAGTTTTGCTCGAATGCACGAAACCATCACATACACAATTCTTCAACTCATTTTTCAGAAGGCGACTAACGCGATCACGCAAGTGAAATTTTACGTCAAGCGGGATCACTATATCCGTCCCGTTCTATCGCGTACCAACGTATACGAAAGGAAGATACGTATTTTAGTGGTGTGTTTGTGGGGGGGGGGGGGGTGTAAATTTACTGCACCGGGTTATGGCCCGTCACTGACGGATGACACCAACCCTAGTTACGCCACTGCTCAGATGCGTTGATGATCCGCACACACAATAGAAAAATTAGAGGGAACGTTGCATGATACCCACACATATTTAAGAATTTTTCAAAATTTCTGTAGGTAACTTAGGTAGGTAAATAGTTTCGTGTTATATTATAGGGTTTTGTTTACATCGTGACTAGTTTCGCAGGCTGTAAGCCGTAACATACCTAAGCACCGTGACGACTTGGCACTATCGATTCCAGTCGCCTCGTTACGCCTCCAAAAAGTATATTAAAAATAAACGTTTCTCCTTCCCTACATATCGGAGATAGCGACGGCGCCGTTTCGTGTATTTTAAATTATAGGAGCTGTTTAAAAATTCAACACGGCAGTGAAGTTTACTTTTCAGAATGTTTAATCCGCCGGTGGAGTAAATCTTAAATTTATCATGTTTACCTACGGAAGTAGGTGTAACATCGGCTGGGCTACGGGTATACAAAGAAGCGCCAAAGGATTATCCCGAAAAAATCTCGACGCGAAATTAAAAACAAACACAGTGTCTCTGTTCGGAAATCTAACGATTTTTGATCGAGCTTCGTCGGATTATTTATAAACCCAGTAGACTCATTTAAATCTCTTTGATTATTGAGCTGAGTTCTTAGCGACTTATAGGAATTTTGGATTTGGCTACTAGGAAATATTTTTTTTTTAATTGGTTGGTAAGAACCATTATTTCTCTTTGCACTTCTTTAACGGCCATATTATACACAGTGAAAACTCCGCTCGGCTGAATGCGTGGTGGTGCTCGGGAGTCCTTTATATTCTAGTGAGAGTATATGAAATAAGAAGGGAGGCGTTTGCAGAAAGCTAATATTTATTTATTGAAATATATTTTTTTAATTGGTCGATAAGAACGCAGTTTGTCTACAATTTTGTTATGGCCATACAGATAATAACTAACTGCAGGAGGTTGGCGATTATAAGCATTATTTAACTTTTGTTTGCTAATTTTGCGCTCTGACGCCATGATATTCTAGATAAATATTTATTTTTCTATTTTTTAGATTCAACGTTTACTTGGTGACAGTTGGATGCCCAAGATAAAAATAACATTTGTTACTTATACAAGGCGCCGTGAGCAACTTATGTAATGTAATGAGTAATGACTGCAACACAACATTCATTTGTTTTTATAATCTCTATATGTCATTTGATATCAAGTGGAAATAATGTGCTTTAAAAGTGGAATAAAGCGTAACAAAACGATTCCTATCTTATATTGTAAATATCAACATATGCCTCAAAATATCACGTATGATTTTAATATAGATATGTTATATATTATCTTATGTAGTCATTAATGATATAGTGAAATGCCTTCAACTACTTTACTTATTTCATGTCATCATACTTTATACATTATTCATTCATAATTCAAAACCAGCTTTGAAAGTGATATAATATACTTACTCACATTTTAGATTTAAAGCTATGTACACACTTTAATTGAAAAATATGCAAAGCAAAGCTTTATTTTCAAAAGTTAAATTAAAAAGTTTACATCAATATAAGCAGAAAAGATTAATATTCGTATATTATAAACAGCCACAGTTTGCGGTGTGTCAAGGAAACTTTCTAAGAAAATTATGCCTATAAATACTTTGGCATTGAAGCACTGAGACGCCTACATATTTTCAGGGGTCGAAACGAATGTATGTTGGTACATATTACAAGGCAAGGAAGAAATTAATCCTGAAACGATAATTTTATTTGGACAGATTGGTTAAAATAATTATTTCTAAACAATAGGCGTTCCATGCTTTGCATTTAGCCCCCTCCCCCATAACCAAGATTCGTCATCAGTCATCACAGATTTCCATATCTGTACACTCTTAAAGCAACTGATCTATAGTTGAGATAGTCGTGTAAACGCCCTGCATGCTTTCTCAGAGATAAAATTGGCTTTCCAGTTTATTATTTTACACATAATATGATATAGCTTATAATCAGTATCTTTAGAATTATCTTAAAATTTGTAAATCTTGCCCATTTTTTGAATAATAAAATGCCTAATTCTTGTCAAATTTGGGATCACAGAGATTATCAATATAATTTTTTATCGTAAATATTTCACTATAATAATGTCGAGATAAATTTTACTAATGGTTTAATAAATGTTTTTAAAAATTAATAAATATAAAAAATCTTAACACCACTGCACATGGATGTACTGAAATATGACTGTATTCTAAAACACTAGACCGAGAGGTTTAAAAGAATACTATTTTATGTAATAAAAAAACTTAATGCAGTCATCAAATGTTTAAAATAAATATAAAGGATAACAAGGCTTCAAAATTATATAAATAGATTATCTACAACGTTTAAGGAATGTCCAGGACCATGCTTTGAAAATAGCATCAAACCTCCATTTTGACCTACGCGGAGCAACGTCCCCCTTTAAAATCCGTAAATTTAATTATTCAGTCTACTTTTATGAAACACAAATAAAATAAAACGACTAAGTACTTGAATTTTATATGAAATGTATTTCTGAGGAAAGAAATGTGCATACTGATATACATAATATAAGCTAATATTTTTATTCGTATTCAGCTGCAAACAATAAGTAGATACCTACTCCGGTGTGACGGTTCCTAAGCATATCGTACGGAAGGTATGATACGAAATAAAAATAGCAAACAAATCGCATACAGAATGCAGCGTGTATGCAAAGTGCAGTTCTGAGGATGCATTCAAACAATCAGTGTATTAGAACCCCGCTAGTAAGCAATTCCGAGGGACGTCTGTCGGAAGCAAAAGTTTTCAATACTTCGTATTATTCGCGGATCTAAAGAGAAATGAAAACGAAACCTGCTATAGTAAAGACAAATGATATTTTACGGCGAATTTTAGATCAGTGAATAATGGAAATCTTTCATTTTAGCTACCAGAGTTTATCAATGTGATATTGCTATAAACAAAATGTGGCATCTCATGTGTATTTTTTGCGTGAATAAAATATGAATCATTTGAAATACGTAATGAAGTGACTAAAAACTATTTCGAATTTACTTATTAAGTCTTCAGAGGTTTCTTTATAGTCATGTAGACATATTTAGTAAATTGAAGCAATAATCGCATATATTTCCATACCTACTATATCGAAATAATATTAAAAAACTGCGATTTCGTTTTCTGATCGACGTAGGATCTGACACATTAATAATTGCATTAGGCACGGATCATTTACCGTCACTTTTGATGAAAATATTCATACGCCTGGATTTTGACAGATGTTCTCAGTGACAGACAGAAAAGAATAAAAATAGATAACTAGAAAACTTCCATACTAGCAGTCAAAAAAATCCGATGAACATTAAATTTGTCGCAGCACGAGAATTTACTATAAGAAACTGCAATAAGTTTAGATTTCGTAGATGCAATATATACATTTGATTCGAGATTAGTTCGTAAGTATTTAGATTTTAGTGACATACTCTCATTATTTTTTACATTTATCAACTACAACAATCGACTGATGAATATCAATGAAAAGTAATTAATAATGCCGATTGGACATGTGTACATCGTGCCATATTCATTTGCATCTCAAAATATAATATTTAGGTACTAAACTTTATTGCGTGGCGAGTCGGGACGAATCATTTTTTATGTTGGCATCCTGAAGTTTGACAACAAGTTTGAAAATTTTAATACACGTAAAATCTGTGTTTGACTCAATACTAAACCTCTTACAGGCACACTAACTTAATGAAGCTTTACCAATCATATCAAATAACACGAATTTCCGAAATAATCTCGCACCAAACAAAATATAATAAACTAGCCTGAAAACTAGAATCACTCGAGATAGATACAGATCCAATTCAAACAAATTGAATAAATAATTCTTTGTATGCTGTCCTCAAAGTAATACGCCTATTTGTCATCCGGAATCTTGACAGTTAAATTATAGAAGAAATAAATTTCACTCGAAATATCAGGAGAAACCTATAAATAATTGATGGGATTTATTAGGTTCGATCGGGCCTTTAGAAGCAGATCATGTTTATTTATGAAATTTACAATAACACATTAAATCGTAAAAATGTATCCAGCCAGTTTTGCAGACATTGTAAAAAAAACATTTATAGGTAATGCGTACGTTATAATACAATATCGTATTGTATATATTATACAATCAAATGCTATAAAATGACTTGCATTTAGGTATGTTTGAGAAAATAAATCGTACATCGGCAATAATATTACGTAATATTCAATTTTGTCATTTTGTAAAATATATTTATACACGTAACTAAATGATAACTCAACTAATAATACCACTTGGTTAAGACTCGTATTAATTACAATATAACTCATTTTTATAACGATTTCAGAAAGGAAAAAGTACATAATCCACACAAATCAAATTTTACAGGAGGTACAAAAAGGTTTTTGATATGGCTTCGCTCAAAGTTAAAATACTTAAGGCTATACCTCAGTTGAGGCATGGTCTAAAAAGATCGTGGCTAGGCGATGCGCGAATTGTGAAAATGACGCGTGCCGAACGAAATATAATTTGTCATATAAATCCATCATGCGTCCATTTAATGTTCTGTTTATTGTTCTATTAGTAACAATAATAATATATTCATTGACATGTTTTCTTTTTGAAGTAAATGGATAACGTTTTTTTAGTCATCTTTACACAATTTAAGAATTAATACCCCCGTCGTCATCACGAAACAAATTGACGTGTTCACAGCTCGACTTTCGCTCTCCGATTGCCAGCGAGTCCAAAATTTCGTCGCGCCTATAGTTGAAAATTATTTGCCGTTTCACTGAAGTACTGTCTTAATATACATAACCGTGAAATCCATGATAACTAATAATTTGGTTTTTATATTCCTAATCTGATATTAATTATTTTTGTTAATTAAAGAAAAACCAACAAAAATGATGGTCAAGTCGTTTTTCCAATTACACTTCCTTATATTTTTGAAAATTGCCAGCTAAATTTAGATTAAAATCTACATTTTAAGCTTACATCCGTTGGACACAACGTGTCGTCAGCTGAATGCAGAACTATTCTAAGTTACATTTGAAAATTTTGAGGAGAGTTTTTTGAAACAACTTAGTGAAATTATTTATTATCTTTATGGATAAACGGATGCATCATATTTTAGTAGGATTATTGATGAAAAAAATGGTGCATACACTTGTCCATATAAATAATAAATAACTGAAGTAGGCTGTTTTAAAAAACTCTTCTGCAAAGTATTTCAAATGTGACTTAGAATAGTTCTGCATTCAGCTGGCGGTGTATTTAGTCGTGTACGACGTTATTATACAATGAAACCTATTTAAACTGAGCGTTACGTCCTTTTTCCTTTCTAAAGTTAAATTATTAATCCACAAAAATAATAAACATCAGGAACTAGAGACATGCACTGAAAGGGAAATAGTTAACCGATCGTAAGTGTCACTGTGATATACCTATATTAATATACAAAAATTAATTAAATGATCATATTCGCGCCCAAGTATATGTTAAGAGACTTTTTTACATTGCATAGTAGCTAGCTACTCGGCTAACCCAATAGGATTCGCTGGAATAAGAGCATATTGGAAAAAAAATGAATTTTCGACTTCCTATTCATACAAAGACAGCCGCTATATGAACAAGGCGAACGTGGGTGTTAAATTAATATATCATGTATAACACCACTAAAGTTATTAATTAAACAACAATATCTTCAAGGTGGACTTTTTCCGATTGTATTTAAGAGCGTACATAAGTGAAACGGCAAATAATTTTCAACGCTATGTGGAACGAAATTTCGGCCGCGTTGCCATTCGGAGAGATTAGTCGACCTGTTCGCACGTCAATTTCTTTTGTGATGGAGTCAGATGAATATATTCTTAAATCGTGTAAAGATGACTTAAAAACGTTCCACATGTACTTGAAAAAGAAAACATGTCAATGAATATACTATTATTATTACGAATAATAATAAACATAACATAAAAAGGACGCATGTTGAATTTTTATGACAAATTATATTTCGTTCGGTTCGCGTCATTTGCGCCCGCAACCCGCAAGCCGCGCATCGAGTAGTCACGATCTTTTTAGACCATGCCTCAGCTGAGGTATATCCTTAAGAAACAAAAAAAAAGATAGTACTTATCGTTTTTATCAGTCAGATATTTTATAAAACTATATGTAGACTTTTATATTATAAAGTATAATACATAGGTATGTAGGTATGTAATAAAAATGAAAAGTTGTGAATATTCTCTTAAAAGATACAATATTTTTAACCAACAGTGCGAATGTGTATGACACGCCAATGTCCGCTGCGCATATGTCCATGAAACATCAGAGGTGAATCAATAAAAAACACTATCGATTATAATACGCAGAAACGAAATTTCTTTGGGAAATATTGAAATGGGGACATTACATGTGTCACCAACGACTGTGGGGCATTTATCAAACAAAAAATCAAATTGTAATCTACCCGCTCTGGGTCTCTCACCTTATTTATGGCCTACTGAACGTTTTCGCTGGAACATTACGTTCCTTCGCGTAGTTATGGCCAGAGACGTGCCTGGCATTGCATTGCTAACGTGAAATACGAGATTTATAACAATTATTATCGGTGTTATCAAATGAATTTGCATTTACATGAGAGAATTTCATTTTATATTACTGCCCCCCCTTGAAATAAATAATCGTAGCTCTATCAGATGATTAGGAAAAATAATTACAAGATAAAAAGAAATTTTTATATACAACGTTTTTAAATTTTATGTTGAATCATATAAACTTGAATTGACTAGCTTAAACGATCAAAAAAATGTGTACTTGATAGAAATACTGAATAATGAAATGTCATTTCATATTGATTTCCATAGTAACGCACGTATATATTATTTAATAATTTAGTTGCTAGGACCCCCTAGCAACCAATAATAGTATCGAAATAACTTTTCATGGAAAACAGAATTAACTAAAAATGAATTCAATTCTACTTAAAAATGGCTAAAAGTATTAAAAAATGCATTGGCATCGTGTTCTGATATATTCTAAAAGTTTCAATGTCTAGCTAGTCGGGTAGTTAAAAATCGATTGCAAGATTTGTACCGGACAAACAACCACCGGACAAATAAGAATACGACCTAAGAAAAACGTTGTAATAAAATACCTACTCATATAAATATAGTGATTGATTATTTAAATACACAATCGTTATAAAAATCAACTATACCTACTATTAAAATACGTCTTTCTAATTTTAACATAATAATAGAATTGATGAGTAGTTCTATACTAACTTTACCAATAAAGAGAGAAATATTTTTTTATAAATTAAAATAAAACATAAGTATTATATTATACCTGCTTAATACAATATCAATATTATATACACACTTGACACAAAATACTGAAATATTAAAAAATATAATCTCACATGCATTCTAGAATTAAGCAGGATAAAAATATGTACACAGAAATATGTTATTGAGAAATCGTGATAAAGTGGCTACAATTAATATTTTTGGCAAGTAGGTATTGTAAAACTTTACCAAACTAACAACTTCTTAACATTAACTTCACTTTGATAAAATTGATAGTTAAGACCATTTATTTTATGATTGCACACTGTTGAATAAGATATTCGCATTATAATATACCTACTGATGAGTTATTTCTGATATTTACGAGAATTATCAAGTCTAAAAAAAATAATAATTCCATTGCTTAAGTAGATTGTTATGTATCGTAAGAAGAGCTTTTTTTAATTTTTTTTTTCTTTGGCAGCACTGTAATTAAATTAATAATAATGTTACCGTTTTAGCGTAATGTTTTAATAGTTTTACAACAATGCATCCATTTTTTCACTGGCTCTACAATCCGGTGTGGATCTTGATTCTTGACAGCCTCACGAAGAGATTTCGTAAAAGCCTTTTTTACTAGAAATGGACATAAGCCACTTGCTCAACCTATTGGGCCCATGCAACGGGCTCAGACACACATTAAAAAACAACTTGGGGATTAGAACCCGAGTTTCGTCTTCATAAAGAAACTTGTTACCTAATGTATATCGCGAGTATTCAGCAAACTCGTGGCTTTTTAATTAGGTATCTACGTAATGAATTTTGAAATTAAACATACTTAATACCAATCTATTTATATACATTGTCTGGCTGATTTACGGAGTGGATACGTTGCCAATCGAGCATAAAGGGAATTTCAACCAACATTATAGATTATTTAATTTGAATTTAATTCGTAGAATTCATTTTTATAATAATTTAATGATTCCATAATCTTTTATAAACATAGAATCTCATTGAAATGTTTTTAAATTGTGTAAAAAAATCTTGTAAATACAATTCAATTAAATATCCCACTGAAAACTTATCCATCCACAAGTATATAATATAATATTATATTTATATAAAAACGAGATGTGCCTTTGTTTCGCCGTACTAAACGATGAAAATACTATTTTTATTATTCTTATATTCCTTTCGTACTGAAAGTTTTTTTATTACTCTTACTACTAGTATTCATGGAAATCAAAAATGCGTAGGTAAATAATAAAAGAATTAATTGAATAACAGATAATATGAAAATTGTTTAATTCTAAATAAATACGAAGTTAATAAACGAAAATTGAAAATTTAACTAAAGAAATAGGCATGTGAGTGGGTGTTCCTCGAATTAATCTCTTTCGTTCTCAAATTTAATAGAATCTGCGGTCTGCCACTGAGTGTGTAAGTATGTACCTGCCCATAGGTACATACATATACGTTAGCAAAAGTGCTCATGCAAAACACGTAGTTTTTAGTTTTTACAGCTCGCGAGAACTGGGAGACGCGACACGATCAAAAAAGAGATTTCATTATTTTTTAATTTACCCATCACTGCACGAATACAGTAAAATAATAGTTCGACAGATTAGTACTTATGTCATTTTATTTTGAACAGTATAAGATAAACCATAGCCAAATCTTTATCTACACTACAAGATACACCATACATATAAAAATAAGTACTTTTTCAAAAAAGATTATCGATATAAAATAATATGTAGGTACACAGTTAAGATTTTACGTTAAAATAGAAAAACGTTGGGTATAAAAATAAACAAAGATAATATATACAAATTAACGCAGTTTGAAAATTTACCAATATTAGGTACAATGCAGGCAAAGTTCATTTACCGTCATTTTCACCAATAACTGTCGGTAACCTCCACAATCCGCCATTTATAGATAACCGCAAAAAATCAGTCAAGCATTTAAAACTGCAAATAGAATTTTTTTTTTGTAATCACTAATCACATTAGTAAACAAACTGTGAAAAAAATGTCATTAACGTCATTAAAAATAATAAAAAATCATGCAATCGTTAAATAAGTATAAATAAATATATATATATATATAACGAGTTTGCAATCAAACTCCGGTTTAATTTTATTTCATTAGAAAACTGAGTTGGATTTGATATTTTATAAAATTTGATAGTGTATAGATTCAAAGTACAATATTCATTTAATAGAGTACATTATCCTCCCTTGGATAGAGGCTTATTTTAGTTTCATGCACTCATTTCAGTGCGGTGTTTATATGTAACAAAAAAAGCTTATATCTTACGCACAGACAAGAATCGAAAAAGGCTTTCTCGGATCACCAACGCAACAGTTAAAATGTTGATGATAAAATTTTATGCAACTGTTGACAATGTTGCTCTAATCAGTCTAATCGGACGAAATCAAAACCTTACCGTTACAAAGTTATGTGAATTAAGTGCCTAATAGGTTGTTTAATAGATAAACATGACGTATTGACAGTGATTTTTAAGGGGGTCGGAAGTTTGGAGGTGGAGTGGCACATCAATATATATATTAGGCCCTAATAAATTTGGTCTTTGTTCTGGGTCAACAGAATATTTTGTTCGAAAAATATATAATTATTGCCAATTACGTGTTATACCCAGGCATCAGAATCGGGTACTCTGTTTCTACTTTACTCACTTACACGAAATAGGTTTCATGTAATTGAAAAAAGTGTGATAACTAAAAAAGGCAGTGACATTAAAATATATTGTGTTAAGGGTCAGACTGTTAGAGCCTAATATTATGTTTTACGAGACACTGTGAAAATTAATGATAAAAACAAATGAAAAAAAAGAAAACCGTACGCAGCGCCAAAGCGGAAAATCTGAAAACAAAAGCAAAGCGCCGAAGCCATTAAATCCGATGATTAGATACTGGCGTGGGAAATTAAAATACGAAATAAAAAATCGTCGCGCGTCACCATTATTCACACAGAGCTCGGGACATCCGCAGAAAAATATATTAAGGCGACGACGCAGACAGAAAAAACAGCGGGCGGGCTTAGAGAGGCACATAATATTCCCTTATAATAAATCAAGCGACACCCGGGTGGTACATGGCACAACTATGTCTATTAAATGGAAAAGGGGGGCTCTCTACGCCACTGGGCCGCGCCCCCGCAAGAATGAAATGTCACTTTGAGAATAAATCAGTTGCGTTATTAATATTTTTATGATTTTATTAGAAGCAACATGTAGAGTTGAAGGTCTCTTCGCATTGTTGCTACTCTTTGTATACGCTTTCGTGAACCATTTTGACATACTAATTTTATTGCACACAATATAAAACGCGTATTTCAAATAACATTACGTACGTAATTCAACCATGGCACCCACAAGGGTGGGGCTGACAGAGCTCTAGCCTAGGGGCCCGGTATGGCGGATCGACCGGATAAATGAGATAAACACACATCTTACATTCGCTCTAAGTCGCCTGCGGCGCTATTTCGCTTCGCGGTTATTACCATTTATAAATATATAGCTGTGCGATGCAATTTTTGATTGTTGTGTGTATACTCGACAACTACATAATTCGATGTGTTAAAAAATCACTAAAAATACACTGAATGCCATTTGACCTCGAACACCATTTGAAAAACACCACTGTAGAACGACAGACTGCCATTAACGTTAGCGATAGGTAGGGAGGCCCACCAAAGGTCCCGGCCTGGGGGCCCGCTTTAAGATGTGGGGGCCATAACCACATTTCGAAGGCATGAATATTGCCTTCAGTTTTTTACGTTAGGTAATAAGTGCAACAACTTCGTAGAAAATGAAACGTTTCAAGCTTATTTGAATAAACGTGTTTGAGATAAAAGAATAAAGCCTTTTTCACTCATCTATAACAAAAACAATGAATATGTTTTCGGCCACAAAGGTTAGGCACAATACATTTATGAAACGACCCAATTAATCAAACGAGATAGCCATGAATTTATTTTAAATTCGTCGAGTAAGTAAGCACTATGACAAAAAGGCTCCTTTTACGAAATCCTTAATGATCCGATAAGATCTGCCGTTTTTTAGAACAAGATTGATGAACAGAGTTAAATTTATCTTACGACACTCCATGAAAACGGCTCTTATTTTTATAGTAACTAATATAAATCGCTATACGTATCTAGCTTTGTACGACTATATACTAATTACTAATGGCATCTAGAATGCATCTGTAATTTGTATGACCTCCCACAGTTTCTTATAAACATCAACAATAAATAACCAAATGATATGAGACTGAAGGAGAGCGACAAATAAACATCTCGAGTAGGTACATACGAGGGTGGGTCAATAAGTCCTTAGAAAAGCCGACAGATGGCGCGACTAGTACTGTAAGCGGTTTGTTTTCTTGCAGCGGCACTACCGATTCAGTATGCTGCGAAGTTTCAATCAGATTGGTCGGGTTGTTGTTTTTTATTTTCGTACATTTAAAAAAAAATTTGCTTGTTTACAAAAATGGAGAAAATTGAGTTTAGAGCTGTTATTAAACATTTTAATATAAAAGGGTTAACAGCAAAGGAAATAAAAAATGAGTTGGATTTAGTTCACGGCATATCTGCTCCTTCACTTGCAACTATTTATAACTGGTTAAATGAATTTAAACGTGGTCGTACATCAACAAAGGATGAACCACGCTCAGGACGTCCTGTAGAGGTGACTACACCAGAAATGATCAATAAAATCCACGATATGGTGTTAAGTGACCGAATATTAAAGTTGAGTGAGATAATTGAGGTTACAGGGATCTCAAAAGGTAGCGTCATTTCTATTTTACATGACAAATTGGGCATGAAAAAAGTTTCTGCAAGATGGGTGCCGCGTTTGCTCACAGTCGACAATAAACGCAATAGGGTGGTGGCCTCTAAAGCCCTGTTGTCGCTCATGCAACGCAATCCGGATGAATTTTTTCGTCGCTTTGTGACTGTAGATGAAACATGGATACACCACTATACTCCCGAGACGAAAGAACAGTCAAAGCAGTGGATTGCGAAAGGCGAACCATGTCCAAAGAAGGCGAAAACCGTAAAATCAGCTGGTAAGGTTATGGCTACTGTATTTTGGGATGCACGTGGAATTATTTTCGTTGACTATTTGGAAAAAGGAAAAACAATAACAGGGGATTATTATGCATCTTTATTGGACCAGCTAAAAAACGAAATTGAAGAAAAACGGCCTCATTTAAACAGGAAAAAAATCCTCTTTCATCAGGACAATGCCCGTGTTCACACATGTTTACGATCAATGGCTAAAATTGAAGAATTGAAGTTCGAATTGGTCGACCACCCACCGTATTCGCCAGATTTAGCCCCCAGTGACTTTTTCCTTTTCCCAAACTTAAAAAAATGGCTAAGTGGACAACGTTTTTTTTCAAATGAAGAAGTCATCGATCGGACAAATGCTTATTTTGAGGACCTTCCGAAAACTTATTTTTCTGACGGTTTAAAAAAAATTGAGAAACGTCTAACCAAGTGTATTGAGCTCCAAGGAGATTACGAGTATGTTGAGAAATAAAAAAAAATACAAAAATAAAAACTGTTTTAATGCTTTTTTCTAAGGAATTATTGACCCACCCTCGTAGTTAGTTACAACCGGATCTTGTTAAAAATATTATATTTTACGTACCTATATATTTTTAAATTTTACCAGAAAGCAATATTGTAAGTGAAGTAGTGTCAATAGTAATTATAAAAAATAAAAATACTACACTCAAGAAGTGTAAAATCGTCCATTCTGGGAACAATGGTAACGTATTGGGAATTGATGGAGTTAATTGTTTATAATTAGGTACCAATGATTTATTATTAGGTTTTGACGATTTATTATACTAGTGTATTATTATTGATAAGGTAGGGGTTTTTTACAACACTTAAACTATTCATAATTTGTTTGTTATATTTTCTTTTTTTATTGGTTCCTTGACGTACCTAATATATAGGTGATAAAGTTGTAACATACTTTATTGTATTGATTTGTTATATAAGTTAGAGTTAATAGTGTTCGTTGTCGGTGTGTGTTTGCATTTTGGTGAGTGTACACATTGCCTGAAGATGCCGAAACACGAAACCCGGGTCGCAAAAAACGACTCAAATGGAATAGTACAAAACTTAAATCCATTAGAATTTAAATTCAAATTCCATCAAGTTGGTCGATAGTATTAATATTAATAACTCAATATTGATTGTAAATTAATTTTGATATAGGGTTAAAATAACCACTGCATAAAATGAATATGTTTCGTGAGGGGTGAAAAATTTATGTTACAGTGCACATTGATAAAAGGCATGACAGAATTATAACAATAATATATTGCTCACGACAGTGTGAGATGTTACAAGCCGCTATAATAACTGAGTAGTAAGTCCCCTATCCTCATTTTCAAGTCAAGTCACTCGAGCGAATAGTCTCTCCATCTACAGACCGGAGAGATAGAGTACACGCTTGGATAAGTTGAAATGCCTCGTGCGATATTCGTCAAAATAAATAATAATAGAGCCCACATTAGAGATGCAGAGATGTAATATAACAATGGAGCTTTCAAAAGCTCCAGACTGATTTCGGACAAAAACACAGTCTAAGCTTGAAAGTGTTTATCTGCAAAAGTCTGGCAAGAAAACGCCGAATCGGAATATATTATATGAAGAAATCACGTTGACGACAGATTATTTTAACCAAGGATTGTGAAGAAATCCTTTTTCTACATACGAAAATGAAACTGAAAAGTGGCTACATAATAAAATAAAATTAGCTGAAAATTATTTTGCCTTGCAGAAAGATCTCTCAGAAGTCTCACACTCGGGGCTGAAGCTGAATATTAAAAACAGTATACATTAGTGTTACACGCCTAAAAGAATGTGTATAAATGTATTTACACAATTAAATTAAATAATAAACAATAAAATAATATCGCAAATAACTGTACCTAGATATCTACCGGCGTAAGTTCATAATAATATATTATTAATACTATAACTAGAGGTACCTACTTGATGGAATTTGAATATAAATTCTAATGTATTTAAGTTTAGTACTATTCCATTTGAGTAAGAGTACAAAACTTAAATCCATTAGAGTTTGCATAATACACGACTGAAACAAAACATCGCCGAATAATATGCACTATTTTTATCGTCGAATAAATCGGAGAATACGTTCACGCATATTATCAATAGTGTGTGATAATAATTATATAATCTCTATATATATAAAAATCTCGTGTCACGATGTTTGTGGTCGAACTCCTCCGAAATGGCTCATCCGATTTTTATGATTTTTTTTATGTATATTTGTTAGGTATGAGAATAGGTATATTTAATACCGCTAGGTGATTAGGGTATCTCTATCCAGAAAAAAAATTCTTTTATTTTTTTGACAATTTTTTTTTGTATTTTTTTTATTATTTGGCATCAAAAAATACCTATAACCCCAAATTTTCACCCTCCTACCTCCACCCTTCCATTTTTTAATCTGGTTTTATTATTTTTGTATGAACAAATTTAACCGTCGTTCGTACTTCAAACAGAACGAAATTATTTATGTTGTTGAATGATGGCGCTACGTCCGAGAAGAATTCAAAAAAAGCGTCATGTCATTTTGACATTTCATTCAGCATATCACAACGCAGTGTGTGCAAAATTTTGTACGATTTATTTTAATTTATCTATTTTTGTGTGCGTGTATTACAGTGCACAATGCCAGCAAGACGCAAGGGGGGCCATTTGGGCCGTCGAACGAATAAAGCAACAAACATGCGAAATAGTAGGGCAGAAAGAACAAACGAACAAATCCAACAAGATAACAAAAACGTGCGTGTGAGCATGTTGCAATTGCGTACATCTCAATCACAAGAGGCACAAGATGAACGAAATCAACAACGACAATTGGAACGGAGCCTAGCGCGCCGGTTCGTAGTTAACACACGCAGAGCAAATAACTGACAACGCCAACAAGTACATCGAGCATTTACATCCGCTTCGTTCCTTCGTCTCGCATTCGAGCACGAGCCAGATATTGAATATTCCGCTCATCCAAAAGTGCTGATCGGTGCTATGGACAAAGAATGTCCCCATTTTCATGCGCTCAAATTCAAACATGAGTAAACCGGGATGTGTTGCGCATCAGGAAAAGTGCAACTACCATAAATTGAGATACCACCAGAACCATTGAACGGCTTGCTCATCGGCACGGTTCCAGATTCAAACCTATTCCTGAAGTCCATTCACACATTCAATTAATGCTTCTATCTCGAATCTACTTCATGGGCGGCGAGGACATCAATCGTGTGGATGCACGTTGCGGCTACAATAACCTCAATTCGCCTAATGCAGCGCTCGAAATGGAAAATTTTACGAACCGGAGCGCTAAACAATTTTACAAAAATATGTACATACTTATCTAACTTTATGAGTAGGTATTTTATAAAAATAAGTGTCTTAGATTTTGGATATGGCCAATCTCGCTCAGACGGTGAAATTATTTTTCCACGAGACAGAGCAAAATTTTTAAGGATTTTATGAACCGGAACGGCACTCCGATGCATTCCGGTCCATTTAGAGCCCTGGCAAACTGGACGCCCTATTGAATGAGCACAATGAATTATTGAAATTCTTCGAAGCACACATGCACGAATTGCATCAATCAATCCTGATAAAAAAAAAACCAGCTGGAGAGCACGTGCGTCGATTCAATGCGCCTGTTGTTAACGACATTGCTGGAATCATGGTTGGGGACCGCACATCGACGCGAGAAATCGTGATTCAAAGAAGAAACAATAATCTGGAGTTCATCGCTGACACACACCGTTCATACGACGCTCTCCAATATCCGCTAATTTTCTGGAAGGGACAAGACGGATATTGCATAAACATTAAACAAAGAGATCCTGTCACAGGTATTTCATTCATTATGAACATCATTACTCATTTTGAATTGAGAAAATGAATGGTTGGTATTTTTTTGTTTTTTTCGGCGTTCATCGTCTACAGCACTCCATTCCTCTTTCTGTCATAGATCCCATCCCCACACACTTACGATACATTCGTTATTTTTTTATTTAACAACCAAAATATTCACTAGAAATAATTTATATGGCAGAACAACGTTTGCCGGGTCAGCTAGTATTATATAATAATAAAGTAAAGAAATATAATATGTATAAATACACTTTTATGTTACAATTAGTCATACGATGGGAGTTATCAAGAGAATTTATATGTATATATATATATATGACAATGGCGAAGGGTGAAGGTAGGCTGTTAAGATCCGCCATAAATAGTGCAGACTAAACTTTGTCAGTCATTCGTATTTTGTTTTCATTGAAATAAGACTACATTTTACAGATGGCGTTGGTTAGTTTTTAAAATTCAATTAAACCCTGCGAAAACCAAAGTTAACTAAAACAAAAAGTAACAATGTTTCGTCTGCATTATTTACGACGGATCCAGCCTACCTCCACCCTTTGCTACTGATATTTGATATTATAGGAGTATCTCCCCATATCAATTTTAATAATATATATCTGATCAGATACCGCAACGAATTCAAACATTCAGTTGATAGTAGCAGGATACATATGGTGGTCCAATAATAAGTAGGTACCTAAAAATGTCACTTAAATGTTGTCATCTGAGAATTTTTAGTAATAAATGTAACTAAAACTAGCCATTTAAATCCATGAAAGATTATGACGAGCAAATGAGATTGTACTCTATAAACGTATTTTTAAAATACCTTGGGCAGACAGGATGAAAAATCTACAACAAAACTAGAAAAGTACCTTGGTCACATTATGAAAGAACAAAAATATAACATTACCCCAGGACATCAACCAAGGAATGATCAACGGTATAGGCAGCAAATGAATATGCCGAAGTTAGAGGTTAGTAACATCCGTGATTGGCACGAGTGCAGAACACGACAAAATAGCACACAAGAATAGTGCAGAAATGGGTAAACTAAATTGCGTTTGGTTAGAAGTCATGTACGTATAATTAACAATAAAATATGCAAATTATTACGTTCAAAAGCAGATCTTCAATAACGATACCTATTCTTTATTTGAAATCTATAAAAAGTATCACATTTACAAATCCTAGTCATAACGATGAAACAACATCAATAAGAAAGAAAGTTTAAGTAGTTATCTGAATTGGACGCAATGATTTTTCTTGGTTCGCAACACACGCTTTTAGTACAGTTTTCCACGATGAATAATATTTCCCGAACAGCTTGCACCCGCGACGCCTGGAGACGCAGACGCAGCGATATTATTTATACCCCAGCTTTCCCGGAAGTGACGTCGACTTTTATATTACTATCTTTACGTAGAAAATGGGAAACTCCCGGTCCAATTATGGCGGAAGATCTACTGATTTTAACGGACGCCATTCCATGAAGTGCTTCCGGTTGTGACATTGGACTAATTGTATTAAAACGAAGAATTTATTATTCTTCGGTTTCTTTTCATACGCATCGGATTAGAATGATTACACGATTACAGCATTGCTTGACAGTGTCGATGACTCGTTTAACCTATATACATGCTCTGTTTAATACAAACAATAAGTAGGTACTTACTTAAATAAAGAAAATGCTAAGCATAGTGTATGCACAAAAGCAATAGCTAGAAATATTGCAAGTTGGTATATTAGTGAGTAATTAAATTATACAGTGAGAAAATATCGCCACCTTCAAATACTATGAAATTATTGGGTTTATAATCGATTTTTTATATTTTTTTGTAATTAAGGATAATCGTGGAAAAATTAAGTATACCTACGGATATTTCTCTAAATACCTACAGTAATATTGAACGTATACATCCTTTCGCGGGATTCTTCGTTTACTAAGTGATAATATATTATAATTTTTACAATATGATTATTGATTACTTGAAAATCTTCACTATGTCAGTGAAACATGTGTCGTAAAGCTATGTGGTGAATACCGAGTCACAAATCTATTTTATAATTGATTATGTTATATATTGTATGTATGTATGTATAGTATGTATGTATGAGAAAAGAATGGGTTAGGAAGCAGACAGGATTACGCGATGTAATAGACGTTGCCAAACAGCTGAAATGGAGATGGGCGGGGCACATTGCTCGCCGAAAGGATGGCCGCTGGACAAATACCGACATCCAGTGGTACCCAAGGGGCACGAAACGGCCACAGGGTCGCCCTAAAAGCCGCTGGATTGACGAACATATGACACAGGAACGAGAGAGTTGGAAGAAGCTTGGGGAGGCCTTCATCCAGCAGTGGATTGACCCCGGCTGATGGATTTGTTATAATTGTTTTCCCCCTTTCAACAGGCAGTCTTAAGCGGATGCCGTTTCTTGAATTATATACGAAACTTACTCTTAGCTACAAAGCATCGAATACGTAGTAATATTTTTACAGAAAACTATTTGATTCGTATTGACTATAGACAGAAAGTATAGGAAAATGCATCGGAATACTTGTGCAAAAAAGTCTCTATCGACTTAAAGCGAAGCGAAAAAACTGCAGAGTTAATGAAAAATTGAAGAAAATTAATAATCCGTTTCATTTGCAAATAACCATTTCTATGATACACTGTCAACAAATGGTTTATGTTTGTAAAATTAACAGATAGGTACAATACAAAATAAATTATAGGGATCTTATGTTTCAAATTAATACAAGCGACTAGACTCTAGTCGATTGTATTAATTTAAAACATAACTAGAGGCACCAACTTGGAAATTTAATTTTGTTATAATACTTACTTGTTATTTATTTGAGTTTTATTAAATTTTGAAATTTTCTACTCACAGTTAAAATTTTATTTAAAAATCATTCGTAGTTATATACGCAGAAAATAATATGTAGATATATAAGATCTAATGCCCTGTCTGTGAGCGGATATGGATGTAAAATATAAAATTTGAGTGTAAATTGACTTTTTGTTTTCATTCAACAGTTTGACGTGGATACAATGGCAATATTATAATGTAACCGTAACTCAAGATTCATTATTTTGCCGCCTTGGGCTATAATCGCAGAGATATTCGCTTCTAGTTGGTGGTAGTTTTGGTGTACCGAATGATAGCGTAGAGACACTCACACACCCTCGTAGAAAAAATAGAAAATTTTATTAATAAATATGACCATAAAATATAATGTAATATTAAGATGTGGTCCTGTGACAAATTCACATTTTATAACATTTTTTACAATTGAAGACACAAGTGGATGAAAGAGTTATGTATTACAAAATCAAAGTTTTGAGTAAATTGAGGTCAAAGTTTTTTTGACGTATTTTTTTCAGTTGAGGATAATTTAACTAGTGATGTAAGTATTCAAGTGGTAACTAAGGATCACACAATTTTACTAACGTCAGAAATAGTTTGTTAAAATCTTCAAATGTGTAATTTATTTATAAAAACGTGTGCATGACACCTACATCCACTAGAGAAAATAACAAAATAAAACTAAAACTAAAAAAAATAAAGTAACATATTCCTTTCATCCCTTGCCGTAATGCCAGACCAATGATTATTTTAAGATGTTTGATACATCCATATGAAAGATGGGTACATAACACCTTCATCCACGCAATAAAAAGACTTTGTCATAAAATGTAACATAACACCTTCAACCACTTGTGTCTTCAATTTTTTGAAGCTCGAACAAAGTTTATCTTTGACTTAAGAAAAAATCTTTTTAATATTTTCAGATAGATAGGTATTTATTATTTAATACAGTTGAAATTGTAAATTATCAAAAAAATGTCTCAAATTGCAGGCTTTGTATTTTGTCCGCTAGGTGCCTCTGTAGGTACAACCCTTCACATTAAGAAAATGTTATTTAATAAGAAGTAAATAACTTCAGTATTATTATATAAACAAAACCTGTCAATAGGTAACGCATTGTTGCCATGTCTACTGAAATTTCAGTAGATCTACTGATATTTTTTGATATTTTTGGCAATATACTGAATCTACTGATATTTTATGAAATCTACTGATATTTCTTCATTCTACAAAATTCCCATCATCCGGGAAAAAAACGAGTCGTCTTTGAAAATTTGGGAACCTGCGGCCCGCGGCGAAATATTTCTCCTAAAAAAAACAAGCTGACCATGACGGCGAATTTTTTTTCCTAAAACAGAAATCTACTGATATTTTGTCGAATCTACTGAATTTTTTTTACACATTCTACTGAAATTAAAAAAAATAGAGGTAACACCACATGCCTCTGGCATGTTAGTAACAAAACATAAACTTCCTACCTACATCAGTTCCCATGCGAACTATTATTAGTGATAAAATAGTTTAATATTACTTACCTGTGTAGGTTGAAAGTATAACATCATTAGCGAAGGATATGGGTTACGTCTTACGTTACCGACTTTCATTTCGTTTTCATTGGAATACTGCAGGGTAAATGTTATAAGTTTGCTTATTGTTAGAACAGGCAGTATGGAAAGTTAATAAACAACGCTCATATCAACTTCTGAAGAAGCTGTCAATAATACTATGTTAACCTTATTTTGCATGATCCATATACACCTACATATGTAATTATTTTATATGAAATAGGTACACAGTCACAAAATGAGTAGATAGATATCGTAAACTACACAATATAAAAATAAAATAGACAAATACTTTACACATTAAAGTCTAGTTTGTAACCCCAAACTGTTTATTTGTAAGACCTTAAGTTTAAAATTGTATTTCTTCTCATTAATGTTTGATTTTTACTAAAACGCGTGTTTTCGAATACATATACTGTTTTCAACAGCAAATATCTCATAAACGGTTAAAGATAGAAAAAATGTATTATGTAAAAATTTTAGGAAATCTAATAAGCTTTAATTCTGTATATAACAATATTTTTTCTACGACCAATCGTTTTTGACATATAAGCGAAAAACCAAAAAAATCCCAAAAATTTTGCGGTTTTTTGCCCGCCAAAAGTTGTGCCGAAGTCATCCGAATCCGAAGTAGAAAAAAATCTTCTACCCCACCTTCTGCAACCATAAACTACAGATTGACTGGACTATAATGAAACAATATTTATTCATTCAATAAATGCGTCGTTAATGAATCGGCGGGCACAAAATGGAAAGCAACAACGGATAATAGTTATAATTATATACGCAGATATATAAAGAAGGTACCTAGTGCCTTCAATCATTAATGAAAAAACAGCTAATATAAACATAGTAAAATTGCTCTCTGTGGGACAAGGTCGCTTGCCTATATTTCCATTGATCGCCAGTTCGAAATTTTAATGTGAATGTTAGCATGTTGCTTTTTCTAATCCAGGACGATTTGGCGCCATCTGAACGAGATGTAACTGTGGTACCGGTAAATTATGGTGAATAAATAAGTAACTATCACAACTCTAATAGAAAAGCAGACTTTCGGCAGAGTTTCAGTACACGGGTACTGATGACACTTTATGTCATTAAAGATAAATGACGGCAGAGCAAGTCAAGATTCTTTTTATTTTCTAAAACTCTTTCTTAAAGCACAAAAGTGCGGGGTTGCTACATCAGTCCCGTGCAGCATCGCTTCGGGACAAGGAAATGTGGCACTAAAATCTTTTCATTCTGACACGTTTATAGCGTTATGGTAGGGGCGGCCGTGCACAAACCGCGGCTGCATATGGGCATATGGCAGGAGGAAATGAGGAACCTCAAATCATTGAAGAACGTATCGATATTAAGCAATTTACTTATTAATAAAGTAGTTTTTTATACAAAATTACGTGAATAAGTATAGGTGTAAGCAATAATTTTAAGTCATAACGTAGGTATGTGTATATTTTTGACGCATTTCATTAAACTTTACAGATGCCAAAATGGCAATCGTCCAGTAAGCAGGCGTCCAACAATTATCTACGTATGGACACTAATTCCAAAATCTAATTCCAAAAAGCGATAAGTCCACATTTGGTCGAAAAAAATATTTTAAGTCACAATTTATTAAAAAAAGCGCCAAGTCCGTATTTCATATTATTTAAAGATTGGTTGATTTCGCGCGTGTTTAAGTCAACCTATAAGGGAACGTTCAATATTGAAGTAGCATCTGGCAAACTCATGACAGTGCCACGGAAATATGTGCCTTATGCGGAGTAAATTAAAAAGTGAGGTACAAATAGCGCTACGTCCAATTTTATTTTGCCTATATTTATTACATTTAAGAGTTTATCGGCTGAAACAAATTGCCATTCGGTTCTAATTTCGACATAGAATACAAAGGGAAAAATAATCTCACGCTAAAACAAATAATTGAAGCTTCAAACATAAAAACGTTGTTTCCCGAGAATATTGAATTGTGGACTCGTCGCTTTTTGTAATTAGACGCCTCATATTATGTTGAATGAATGCCTAACAATCGTAGTTCTAGTAAAATAATATGATAAAACACGCCTATGCAGTATACTATGGTAGTAAGAAGAGTTGATGTTAAAATTGAATAGTTTGGATTTGCTTCAATGAAATCCATCGAAATAATCACGTGCCGATAATACTTGTTTACACTATCATAAACCTCACCTACCGTTGTTAATCTCCCAGTATAATGCTCCATCAATTCTCCCTTATCGAGGGAAATTTTGACAATGATTAATATGCCATCAATGCCTTTTGCTTAATACGAATCGAGCATAAGATTCTGCTATATAATTTCATCTAGTTTCCTGTCAAGGTGATACTATATAATAAGTACCTAACCTACCGAAACATATTATAATTTATGATTTTTTTTAGTCTGCATTGAATATACACATTATTTAATAATGTTGGATTCTTATTATTAAACATGCATAAAGAATTCAAAATGTCTTCGGGAAAAAATTGTTAACTACAACAATAATAATATTGTATAGAATATACGTTTAAACATAATATGCAGTATACAAGTGTCTGGTTGGGCCAATTATGATCGTATTCATCCTTTCTTCCCACCAACCTCAAATCCCAAATTATTGGTCACCAGTCACGGGTCATTATCGAACATGATGAAAGTTAAGTTCAAGTTACTTCAAGACAGCGGACGCACCTAGGCTTGTTAAAGTTAAGCCGTCGTTAACTACAGAGTGATTTAGCCAACACGCATATATTCGACTTTCGTTCCGCTAAAGCGGATACAGTTTGAGCGAACGTCGCGTCTATCATCCATTCTGAACTTTTCATCATCATTTATCCCAAAACAAAAGTGAAACTGTGAAAGTGACATTCCGAACCGTCCGTTTACCAGTGAGTGAGCGCGTGAATACCGAACAAGCCCCAGCGCGCGCCCTCTCAACATGAAAGATCAGTGTCTGGCATCCTGATACCCCCCCCTAGATCCGTAATCCACCTACCAGCATCTTCGAATTATAGTCCACTTCAAAAGCACAATCAATGTCCTTAACTACAAGGATAAAAAGTGATTACAATACACGAAATAAGTACCATTTTATACAGTTACCTACACAATCATTTAATAATGAGATAAACGTACGTATTGGATAGGGCAGAACGCATTGTGGCCACGACGAAATCACTTTGCAACGGTGTTAGTGTCGTTTGAAAGATACGACACCAACACCTAATTGAGGTGCCTGCACTGCCACAAGAATCTAAGGCCATACTCCTAATAACTGCTTCGCTCAATACATATACGTTCAAGAAACTATATATAAATATTTATATTAAATTAGTCTCTTGTTGTAGAATTTAATAACAATTTGTCGTAAAATAATATAATTACCACTAAAAATACTTACAAAGTGTTTTCAATTAATATAGATAGTTATTTCCACCACTTGGGATTCTATAGGTACAACCCAAATATTATTTTTATTCAATTAAAATATGTACTTACATACCAAATTGTGAGATTATTAAGAGGAATAAAAAAATTTTATTCCATTTAAGGGAGAATATATTCGCTGACCCTTCTACAGACTCCTATAACCTTTGAAGAATATTTTCTATCGACGAAAGTGAATTACAAATAAAGCCATTTCCGTTATAAATAGGGACACGAGGCAAGGGTTTAATTGGGGTATAAGATTGTCGTGGCATAATCAACGAAAACTAAAGATACAAAACGTACCAATCACATTCAGTTTGAAAATGGCTACGACAAGTGCAGGTGACCCGGCGATAAGATGATTAGGATCAATGGTATCATCTGGCAGTATTGTGGATAAATGTAACTCCGCTTGCGACAAGGCTGTTGCCCCGACTCGACGTCCCGTGAAATGAAATGAGAATTAGCATAGTTAGGGTTATATTGAATATTGAAATACGTGTGAATAACCTTTACGCATTGATGTATTATGCCTAGATAAGGAATTTCGCATAACTATACAGTTCACATTGAGATAAACAGTGGAACGGAGTTTGTTTAATAGGCAAAAACCGAAACGTCGACATAATGATATTATTACGAGAGCTCTTTCCTTAATATTAATTTAAGTTTACTCAAACGCTGCTTGAATATTAATACAAAAATATAATATATTAATCGAAATTGCTTGTACGTGGTAGAGAACTACACTGTAATGATTTTAAAACAAAGTATTCATCATCTTTTTATATTTTGAGGATTCTACAGAATTATTCAAATCATTTGTTTCAAATGTGTACGGAAACTTGTAGGTATATACCTCGCCGTATCCCACTTTACCGTGAAATGTTGTATCGGAAATATATGGCAGTGTATTAAAGACCGTCCAACCTCATTGGGTCGTATACCTATAGTACTGACATAAAATTTTTGTCTAAATAAAACACGGTTCTTGTCGGTTTACACTTTACAGGAAGCCGGCAGTAAACAAATTGTGAAAATAGTCGATATACTGGATTATTTGTTAGGTTAGGTTAAAATCAGCTATTAAAATTGAATTAATGTTTATATTGAATCTAATAAAATTGGAGACCGTATAGTTATAGTATAAGGTCTTCTATTTCCGATAAGAAAGCTCACGACGAACTTTACGACGGTGAAATGTTTTACGTACAATTAACATGTAACCAATTTCAAAGCCATTAAAATAATGCAGATAGAGCCATTATGTATGAAAATGAAGCTATGATACAATTAGCTGCAAATAATTTCGTAATTGCCCATTAATCTGTAGCAATCGTCAGGCAGTTAAGGTAGAGAAATTATTAATTGTCATTATTTATTTAAAAATAAAAAAATAATTGCGTGAAAATTAAAGGAAGGCTCCAACGTAAGACCATAAATTCTATTTTCATTTACTAACAATGAATTCAATGTAACCAACGCAAAGAATATTAATTTTCGGTCAGATACCAATTTGCTACAAAAATTTCGTATTATTCCCCGTTTTAAAACAGTTCAGACATTTTGTAACTAAGTCCTTTTCATTGGATACCCAATTGGGTCCTGTTATCAATCGCCATATACATATTTAGAAGATTTATTTGAACATCTGAAAATATAATATCTATAAGTATCCATGAAGATCTGAAAATGTATTAAATTAAAAGCAACTACGTTAATTAAATGCATATTTGACAATACGTAAAGTCGATTATATCGATTTCAAACAACATCGCCTAATGTACAAAACCATAACAGGTTCAATTACTTCCCGCATGTAATTAAAGCGGGCATCAATTAATTAAGTTTTGTGAACAGCATTTTTAAAATAGTATTCATACTTTTATCAAAACGATGAAACACAATAAAAATTGAATCCATGAAGATCTGAAAATGTATTAAATTAGAAGCAACTACGTTAATTAAATGCATATTTGAGAACACGCAAAGTCGATTATATCGATTTCGAAAAACATCGCCTAATGTACAAAACCATAACAGGTTCAATAACTTTCCACATAAAAAAAATGCGTTTTATTAAATAAAAACAACAATATAATGTAAAGCGGACATCAATTAATAAAGTTTTGTGAACAGCATCCTTAAAATAGTATACATATTTTTATCAAAACAATGAAATACAATAAAAATTGAACGAGACAAAAGAAAATAGCTGTAGAAAGACAATTTATTTTGAACAAGGCTGCAATTGAAAAGTATTCTAGCTGAAGCAATCGTAATTAGTACAGGTTTTGTAGAAAATGAAGCTGCTCTGTACCTGTTGAAAGTGAGTAGTTACGTCACAACAAAGAAGTACATTATTTGAAACAACGTTTAGGAATATCAAGTAATATCGAGGCTTACTGAACATTTTGAGATAACCTAAGGTTATGTATCAGAAATTACCGGGTCGTAAAGACACAAACAGTCTTATTCAATACATAATAACTAACCTTACTTCAAATGTCACGGAATATTGTTTGCCTATTGTATGTGAGATTAATCGGGCTGGAATATTCATACAAGATAGATAGTCTATTCAAATACTATTGAGAATACAACGTATAGCAATAAAATCATTGAATATATTTCGTGATAGCATGGTAACGGTGTGAAAGCTTTAGCAGAACTGAGATTATCAACTCAGTGAAATTATTGTATCGCTAGGTAACATTGTTTTAAAATTATATCTCAGAAGTTTATTAGTACGTATAACACGACATTGTTAAATGATTGTCTATTTAACTAATGATGTATTCTAAAATCGCGTAATACTTCGCGTAAAAAGTGCTTAAACAATTAAAAAATCTGACTTTTTAAGATTACGGTCGATCCGGGCGGGAGAACCGCAGTCTA
The DNA here is from genome assembly GCF_057557595.1 of Rhyacophila brunnea. Lineage (NCBI taxonomy): Eukaryota > Metazoa > Arthropoda > Insecta > Trichoptera > Rhyacophilidae > Rhyacophila > Rhyacophila brunnea. The sequence continues at coordinate 4,091,416 of NW_028233361.1, forward strand.
GCAAACGTAACTGCAGTAGGTACCTAAGGCGGGTATAATTCGCAATTTTCATTTAGGACTTGTAGGCATACATCATATTTACGGTTATCTGTGCATGTATAGTGATTCGCATTAATATAATCTCGTCACTGTTCTGGCAGCAGAATTCGAAAAAATGACATATTGAGTTAGTTATACCAAAATGTTCCTTATTTCAAACTTTACCGTCTGGAAACCTTCTCAATAAATAAACAGTCATCCTTTTTACGATTACTTAATAAACTCACATGATAGACCATTTCAAACATTTTAACAACTTCAAAGTCAAATTACTCAAAACTAGTTAGTATTCACCAGTTACTGTGTTCTGCCAGAACAGAGACGATCTGTACCTAAGTATCACGCGTAGGAATCTTCAGGCTGCATTTGAATAACAATATGCGCGGACGGGGCGTAAACCCAAGAGATGCAGGTTTGATTCCTGCCGGGTGTCTTACTTTTTTCAAAAAGATTTTTTCTATTGGTTATAATATATTTTCTCACAAGTCTTTTTCAAAATTATGTATGATTAATATAATTTATATTATCATTTTATAAAATCGAAATCTATCATATAAATAATGACTCACTAAATAAATAAAATAACTTTGCAAAGCTTAGCGTCTTTGTCTATTCATTTATGTTAAAGTTGTGTCAACAGAATAATTACACGGTGACTTATTAACAAGGTAAGATATTATTTTATCTAAATACCATTATATTTGACTGTGTGAAAGACGTAAGGAGTTAATTTCATTACTCGACGTCTTAATGTCGGTCACAAACGACAACGTTACAGTCACGCGAGTGTGTATTTTATTAGAGTGAATATTAAATATAACCCATAGCTCAAACGCCATGCCAACCCCGTGGCATTTACAACCATTCAACCCTGGCGCCGACGTTTTAGTGCAGTATTAGAGCAACACGGAAATCCTTTTAAATCTATTCAAGTTTTACAGTGTTACGCGTAGCCATACAGAATGCTGAAATATATCCGAGGATGATAATAATTATTCATATTAGCTCGGCATAAATATTACAGGGTAGACAGTCACGTGATATATTAACAGAGGGTGGATTTATGTGATGACATGTTGAAATGAAATGTATATTATGTCATGTAAATAGCATACATATTTGCGGAGATAAATGTCTGGCTTTAACAAAAATTACGATGTTAAATAAAACGAAGATCACTAATGTATATTTATATACCATACCTATCTACATATTAAACTAATCGGCTAGTAATAAAACCGAACGATATCTACTGATGAATTCTTTAAAATACGTATCTGCACGCATATTTTCAGTGGGCCAAAAGACAAAACTACTTTCTATTCAATAGAAAAAAGGTCAACGAAAAAAGTTCAAACAAAGAATTTTCCATCTAATTGATTTACTTTTCCAGTTGACTCAATTTTTTGTGACCCGGTTTTCGCGTTTCATCATCTTGCGGCCATGCACAGTCACCAATGGAAAACGTACAACTACGGCATAATATACTTACGCACCTATAGTAATCTATTAAAACATTATTGTTGCCGTGTAAAGAAACACACTAGCAGGCATTGTTTGCTTCCCATAGCTATAGAATTTTCGGCCTGTCTCTTCTGGAACCACTTGGATTGCTCGATACTACGTTCATTATTAGTTCACACGGTTCCCATCAACCAAGCCAGCGCAGTTTTTCAATCTTACTTGTTCTAACTGCGCTCAATCGTTCTACAAAGCGTAAGCAGAAACCTTAGGATATTTTTTAGATTCGACTGTCATGTATTGTTACATTGTGTATTTTTTATTTATCGATATCAGGAGATTTAATAGTTTTTGATCGCATTATTTATTTAATTTGTGGTCTACGCATGACCACAGGACCACTTAGGTTAGCCATCACAATAATTCTAACAAGATAAAGCTTCAATCTAGAAAATGGCATAACTGTCGATGGGTACGTAAAAATCTTTTTTTTTTGGAAACATGCAAAAATGCTTTGTAACCACATGCGACTTACTACCCTCGATAGAGTGAAAAGCGAATATCCTTTGATGAAGGATAGTCGAAAGTTTGTAGTTGATGAGGTGAAAATACTGTAATGGTAATTATCAAACGTTATCTTGTAAAATCAATGGAAACGGAAGTGCTGCCAGATACTGAACACCGGAAGGTATCGAGCCAAGCCGTCGATAAAGTCGAACGTCGCAATACTCTATAAAGCAGGATATACACATTTATAGATACAGTAAAAAAAGAATGACCTGCTAAATTCAAACAGGTGTCAAAAATTCATATTACCTGTAGTCTGACTTGTTTGTGTTTCCATAATCGATTGTTAACATGATTTTGATTTGACACAACGATAAAAGCGTAAAACATGACAAGGCACTTCACATAATTGATAAATTGAGTACACATTTTTATCATCTACCTACGCACCTACCCTCCCCATTTGTGTACGTAGAATAAAATAGGAGTGGCGCTGTTGGAATATTTACGTTTGTATGCAGTGAGGGAGTCGTTAAAAACATATATATCTACGTGTTTCACGTAGTCCCCATTGATTTATTTGAGAGCATGTGCTAAGCAAGTCCTCATATCATTGTTTGCACCATAAGTGTGTTGAACGTAAATATTTACTGTGAAATATTATTTGATTTTGTTGCCAATTTAGTGTGTTTTTTTTAAACACAAACGACCATTATTACAGTAGAGTGATAGTATGTAAAGAATTTATTTACGACGTATATTCCACACAAAATTATATTACATTCTAAAAGTAGTCTTAATAATGGTTTTATAATGGAAATAGCTATCGACTAATAAAACATTTAATATAATTTGTATCTATTACATTCTGTAAAATCTCGCTTGGGTATAATAAATGACCCTGGGTGCCGGTGCGGAAGTGAGACTGAAGATGTTAACCACGTAGTTTGGCAATGTTCTTTGTATGACACCCAGCCAGCGGCTTCTTAAAGATTTAAGTAAACAAAAGTACCAATTGCTACTGGATCTTACGATATTTTTGGCTCGGCCGAATATCAAGGCGTTCCAATGTGTCCAAATGCCTTAGGCCTACAAGTCTAAACTGTTTTTGTTGTTTCTCTTTTTTTTTCCTCTCCTGTAAATTTGTATTGTAATAACTGTATGAGAAATTATTTTCATAATATTTATAAATAGTGTATGTTAAAAAGTAAAGCTAAATAAGACTCAATTGAGACTTCGGAGCTTAATAAAAAAATACAGTCACGATCGAATCATGGGTCTGGCTTGCAGATTGGCTGCATGATTGCAGTTCCATTGAACTGCTCCGGGTAGCAAGCAGATTACAAAGCTAAGATCTCCCTGATGGCGGCAGACCTTCGCTAGGGGATGGCACAATAAGAAGAAGACCAAATAAATGATAAATTAATTAATATATTCTTCTATATGTGAAGTCCAGTATACATTATCTTCATCCTGCCTAGTTTCAATAAATAAGACATCGATTAATGAAAGATAAAAAGAACAAATTTAAAAAGCGGCATAAGTAGGTTTATAGATTCACGCATTGGATATGTTCGTCTTCGTACTGTTATGTCCTACAGGTAGAAAGGCAAAGGAAATGGATAGCTTGGGTAGACAGGAACCTTATGTGGCATATTAGTATTACCCTTTCTTCGTCGCCTTACCAAAGACAAGACTTCAGTGCACTCCTGAAGTAATATTCACAGCTGTTACGTTTAAAGCGTCGTCTTGAAGGCAACCGTCAGGTAATTTACCTTCAAGGATGTATTTAGACTAGATGGCGAGAATATGATCGGGAAACAATAAGCTTTCAGGAAAGTTAAAACATTAAAGTTTATTTAACGGAAATGCGAGTACATATACAGCGGACAGGATATAGGCGTTATAATAATTTAAAATAATAGACAAGAGCGCGAAGTGTGTGGCCCTTTTTTATACATTTTTGATGATAACATTTTAATTAGTTTATTTACGTCTTGTGTGTGTCCGGCATGGGTACATAGTCGAATGACTGTCTGACGTCTTATTATTGGTCTCTGGATATTGTTTATTATCTTATCTCTTATAAAACAACGTATTTTGGGTATACTGTGGCTTCAAGTCAGAATTCAAATATACGGTGTCAAGGTAGTACGGATACTGAACCGATACTGAGTATGTGAAGCGTTAGTATGTGATGCAGGTATTATGCGACAAGTAAGTATAAAACATGGCTTTGCTGACTTGTGACGGATGCAAAAAAAATAGCTACTGTCACCGTATCGCGTGCCACTTTATCAATGTCCACGTTAAGTTTTATTTGTGTTAAATTATCGAGCACGCTTCGAATGACAGTCATTGAATATTATTTTTATCGACCGTAGCTATTAAATTGGAAATCGCATTGGGAATGGGCGTGGGAATTGGAAATTGTCGAAGTTTAGTTTTTAAAGCGAGCATTCAGTACAGGGAGAAGATTATAGTATTAACATATTTTTTAAAGGGAAATGGTTGTTGCCCATTCGACTAACATATTAACGTCGTTGGTTTGGAGCACACACGGAAAAAATAACAAGAGTCCCAACGTTTTGCTAGACGGGCGCACTACCAACCATGTCAATGTCGGGCCAGATATTAGGCTGCAGACACACAGCATTGCAGTTGACGTGAGTCCACGCAGGTCTTATTTGATTCCAATTAAACCCAATTAGAATCATCAATTAGATAAAACAAATCTAACTGGTGATTCCAATCGGATGCAATTGGAATCAAATAAGACCCTGCGTCGACGCACGTCTACTGCAATGCCGTGTGTCTGCAGCCTTAGTGTATAATAAACAATAATAAAATCGTCCATACTATATCATAGTTTTATAAACTTCTTTGGCTACCCAAAAATTTTTAGTGACAACTTTTGATACCCCTCTCGGGCAAATTCCATCTCAAAAACATGGTCAAAAAGGTAGAGATGTGTGTATTTTTTTTAATCTCAGCATTGCGACCATTTAATATCATCATATCTTTCTCCCTAACACCTCCTACTACCCCAAGGCCAGCTACATCTCCACCCAAGAGCACTTCAGAAATCCTGTTATACATAGGAGACGAAACACGTGTAGGTATATATCTAAGGCTATACCTTAGCTGAGGCATGGTCGAAAAAGATCGTGACTAGCCGATGCGCGGATTGTGCAAATGACGCGAGCCGAACGAAATATTTGTCATAAAAATTCAACATGCGTCCTTTTTATGTCATGTATATTATTATATTCGTAATAATAATAGTATATTTATTGACATGATTTCTTTTTCAAGTACATGCGGAACGTTTTTTAGTCATCTTTACACGATTTAAGAATATATTCCTCCGACGCCATCACAAAACAAATTGACGTGTAAACAGGTCAACTATCGCTATCCGAATGGTAACACGACCGAAATTTCATTCCACATATAGTTGAAAATTATTTGCCGTTTCACCTATGTACGCTCTTAATACATTACAGTGTATGGCGTATCTTCACATTAACTTCACAAATAAAAGCATTGTTTTGATAAATAACAAAAGCATTAGACATAAGTATTGTATATATAGGATATAATAATATCTAGCCATCTCTTATGTGATTATCACTATTGTTTCCAACGTCTATCACAATATGATTAAAATTCTCTCCATTAATTAAATCTAGTACATATAACTTATAGGATTGTACTGGAAAAATTAACTTTTAATGTAATTCGCTCATTTCTTGCAATCAAGCAAACGTTTCTGAAAGTATTCAACTCTTTTTCCCATGCTGCTTGAACCAAGGCGAAACGAATAGACGGGCGCTAACTTCGTACGGCAATTTGTTTGGGGCGGCCGGTCAGTTGGATGGCGGGGAAAGCAAAAAAAAAAGATTAGCGAAGAATTGGTAGAGTACGAAAAATACTTTGCACAGCGAAGGATTTATTCACAGAGATACTTGGCATCATCGATCTTGTGCCACTGTAAAATAAAAGGGAATTAAAAAAAACAGACACAAAAAATAACAAATTCGCCGTCTGTCTGAGATGGATTGGTTTTAATCAATTGATTGAATTTAGATTAAATTCAAAAGATCGATAATGACCGGTAATATAAGCCAGTGAATCCCAACCACGTTTTGAGGGCCATTCCGCGCAAATTTTCAAAGCCTTTCAAACATTTTTGAAATTGGGAAAAATTAGGTTTGCATACTTAGGGTCGCAATCGTTTGACGAGCACACTACATGTCAACAAGGTATAGGCTGCCATTTGAAGGAAGGTTTCGATATCGTTGGTCTAAATTTAGACCAACCAATAAAATATATAAGCGTTTCATTGATACGGAAGTAAAATATAAATTGTAAACGAAAATATACAACAAGTCAACACAAAATCACACGGTTAAAATAGTTGACAGGTAGATTACAGAGCTACCTGAAAAAATCAAATCTATGCCAAAGCATTCAAATCAGCCTTGTGGATACCACAAACAACATAGTGAGATATTCAATAAATAACATCCAATATAATAGCCCACGGTGGCCGCGTGGCTTAAGCGTCAGCCTATAGAGTCGTGGGTCCCAGGTTCGAATCCTGGGTCTGGCAAGTACACATATTGTTTTTCATTTATGTATGACTCAGAGTATGGACCTAATAGGTTGAGCAAGTGGCTGACACCCATTTCTCGTAAAAACACAAACTGATAATACAAACCTCCTCTCTGGAGGTTCATATGATCTTATTAGGATCGGACATGGTCAAAAAAAATATAATGCAGTACAACTGCAAGATTTTGCTTAAATTGTGATTGGATAGTAATCAATTTGAACCTTCGGTATGCATTTGACAGCTGGATTACCCCCATGCAAAACATGAGAAGATTCAGCAATTTGACATATGGAGGCCGAAGTGGTGGTAAGTGCGTCTTACTTAGGGATTCTAATCCCGGGATCCCGAGTCCCGGGATCCCGGGATACCGAGCTATTTTCGATACCCATGAATCCCGGGATTGATAAACATAATCCCGGGATTTCGGGATTGATTTTTTTATCAATTTTTATGGAAAATAAAATAAAAGCGAAAATAAAACGGAAAAAATACTCTTAATAAAAAATAACTACATTAGAAATAAACTGAGTTTGACTGAAGTTTGATTTATACCCATGTGTAGGTTGCCGATTCATTTTATTTTTTCACATGAATTATTAAAAATGAGAAAGATTGGAAAAAACAATGCTTCGCACTTTTAACAAAGTAATTCTACCATGATATCATACGTTTTACGGCAGTTTCATATTTGGCTGACTAATTAGATTTATGATGCGGAAAGGCCATAAGTACGCCATGATTATTTGCTTTACTATTTTAAATCTCGCTAATCCATTCATTATGTTTTTACTATCAGAAACAGCAATCTCATATTAAATTCACATTATTATTTATATTACAATATTATTTACTCTATTAAACTTGTGTATTTCCAAGATTGAACGTATACAATATTAACAATAAATGTCTTAAATAGTATAAATTATACTAGATTTATTTTTGACCGATTTTATCAATGTTATTTGTAAATATAAAAATTTTATATTAACAATGGAAAAAAATGCCAATCCCGGGACCAGTCCCGGGATCCCGGGATTGTCAAATTGTAATCCCGAAATCCCGGGATCAGAATTTTGGCTCGGGATTGGATTCCCTAGTCTTACTGGTGAGAAAAAGCCCAAGATCGAGATGTCTGAAACCAATTTTGCAGATGGGCATTTGGCGATTGTCGGTCACGGATAGTAGGTAGATAGGTATCCTCAAACGATGTCTGAACATAACCATCCCAGAAAAGATTTTAAGGCAATGTAGCTCGTTACAATACAACATAAATCTACTGTAGTTATTCAAACAGTTACCTAAACAAATCGATTGGTCACATTTTGACAGATACACTCGTCTTTTTACACTTAGCAATAAAATGCAAAAAATAGACGTATTTCAAAAAAAATAAAACATATATTTTATTCATGTCGGGCATCGGTCGGTGTAAAAATACCCCGTGCCGGTAACACCCTCGTCAATGGCAAATGCCAAAGGTATGAATATGTGATAGAAAGAATGTTTACAAGAAATGTTACTACAACAAAAGATCGATCAAGTTTTTGGGGACGATAGGTGCTTTACACGCGAAGCTCTTGCACCGAACATACAAGAAAAAGCCCTTACTACAACATGACATTATAATATTATTCAGACTACTCTATAGTCATAGTCCGCGCACAGATATTGTTTTACAATATAATCATTTAAATTCTTAAAATATTTACGTCGTAAGGACGAATAATACCTAGGTATATATAATTATTTAATTTTAAAACAATATTACAATAGGTGCATACTAACACTAACGTTAGTAACACCATTATAAAGAGTCAAGACTATAAGAACACACGATTAGCTTAGTATTGCTTGCACGTTACTTTGTGGTAATGCAAAATGACTTCTTTTGTTTCAGAGGAGCACAATGTGAATAAGTAAGGCGGCTTTTGTGGTGCAGTGCGTAAGGCGCTGGCCTTCCATCGGGGAGCTCTGTGTTAAATTCCCGATGAGAACACAATATCTTCGTCACTGAAAATATCTACGTTTTTGGGGAGCGCATTGACTAGTCTTGCATCCCTCGCTAATGGTGTTTAATAGGCTTGACACGAGGAAACGGTCCGATCCAGAATAAATCATGGCTGCGACCACGTCGGTAATTGACAGGCACATGTAAATTCAAATTCATTAGTAAGTATTATACCACCATAGGTCAGTTCTGACCTAATCCTCGAAAGGGACTCAATATAGCGGAATATAGCTATTTGAATACTGAATTAGTAGTATCATTGTTAGATGACCACATAGCGAATATAATATTAAGTACGATATTTCAAGTTATTCCACGTATCATTTAATGTTTTCAAAAATCGTAAAGAATGAATTGTGACACTTGATATGATGGCCCATAATTTAGTATGCATTCAATAACGAAGTAATGCTGCCGGTTACATATTATGTAACGACGAGTGTGAAAAAACGCTTTTACTTGAACATACACATGACGAAGTTTGTTTAGAATTTGTCACTATTTTTACACTATCTCTCTTCATAGTACTAAATTATTTGATTCAAAATGTTGTCTTTACGTCAAGCTCACATACAAACACACAAGCACACGCAAGTCTTTGAAATTTTCTCTATTATCATATTAAAAAACAACATGTTTGCATCTGATTCTACACGTCACATGTTGCAATAACTTACGTAGAACCGTATACAAAAACGTTCCCGTATACATACATATAAGTATATTTAACGCTCAAGATAGTAAAGTAATATAATACGTCCCGATAATAGCGAGCGATTTCAATCTGCCCTGGCTTTATTTGCCCTCATTTGGTGCGTTGGAAATTTCCCAGTATGCAGCGGCAATCAACCAATTTAGTGACGATTTATTACGTCACGTGACATGCCCCGCTGATTTGACGTGGGCCCCGAATAGATTTTACAAACGCGCATTCGCAAATTCTCACGCAAATGTAATACATTATTGGTCCTGAAGATTATTATTGTCAACACGTTAGCGTTTCACTAGCTACTCGAATATAATAATATGATTTATTTCCATATGCGAATTCAATATGACGTGTTGATTTAGTTAGACACAAGCAATACACTATTATTAATGTTTATTAATTAATCATTGATCTAGATTTGTTATGTTATTAATGACACTTCAAAGTGAAATTTATTTTACATTTGATTGACAAAAGCTGAGTTGTTGAAAAACAATTAGGTATATTGAAGACGGAGCCAACGTTCCCTCTAATTTTGTGTGCGGATCATCAACGCACCTGAGCAGTGGCGTAACTAGGGTTGGTGTCACCCGTCAGTGATGGGCCGTCACCCAGTGCGGTAAATTTACACCAACAGGGGGGGTCCCCACATACACACACATACAATTTTTCATGAAAACTTATATTTTAAAGGTAGGTATTTATTAATTTCAGTGGTTTTACATAATAATAACATGAACAATGATAATTTTTGAAGTAAAAAAAAATAGTTAGTCGCACTTCATCTTCGCCTTCCGAGAATAGTGCATGTGATAGTTTCGTGCATTCGAGCAAAACTAAAATCTGGCAAAGGAAACTTTCTTTTACAATATTTTTGTGTGAGGACTGTGCGGGGGATGAAAACATATTATGTGCGGACACATTTTGGTGGGTGTGCGCGCGCACACGCGCACACTTTACAGGGAGCATTGGACGGAGCCTAAATACATGAAATCGAAGCAGAAAACAGAAATACTACGCATGTGATGGGTTTGGAGGCACTTTCACGAAAAAAAAATCTTGTCGGATAAACAACCATTGACGATAACAAAATACGGCATTAGTTATGTTACCATGGTTTATTTACAATTTCATGTTTTTTAGGCTTAGGCTATGAAAAATAACTAAGTACATATATTTTTTTAAGATTTTCATATATTCAGACGAAGCTACCGCCTCATTCTATTTTATGAAACGCTTGCTATGACCAAGGTTTAGATTAGATGAAATTTATTATTTCTAATTGCAGATTGATTTGTAGCTAACTTCGCTGTTCTTCGTCTGCGTTTGTCAAAAACCAAATATATTTCAACTCAACTTTATATCCATTCTAACTGCTAATGTCATACATTAATAATTGTGCATATAATATTGGTAAGGTAAAATTTGAATTACTATGTCGGTATGTACATTTTCATTTAGGTCGACTTGTACCGACTCAAAATATTCGCATATGACTGTCTATCTAATGCTAAAATCTCGTCTTGAGAATTTTCGACAAATAATCAAAAAAATGAATATTCATATTCATATTCCGAAAATTTGCGAATTCTTATTTCTTCAAAAATCATCAATGAGAATCTCGATAATTCAAGAAATGTTACTAGGCGAAAATAACAAAGGGCAATTAACACGGAAAAAAGCTGTCGGAATTTAAAAAATCGCCAGTTAAAAAAGGCATGAGAAGATTAAAAACGCCATGGACTTTGAAAGAGAACTGATTATTAAAAATTCACCGTTTATTTTATTTCCAAGAAAAAAACCATAAGAAAGCTCTCGACTTTGAACCGGAACGGGATTTTTTAAATTCGCCTGAAAATTATTTTTTCGCAGCTGCGAAAGAAAATACCCCTTCTTATCTGGACAATATTTAGTTTATCGTAGTAGATTTTTCGGTTTCCACCGTGTATCCTTCTTCCTTCTCTCCTCGACGTTTCGGGCTCGTTGCAGAGCCCATTATCAAGAGATGATGAGACAAGCCCGAAACGTCGAGAAAAGAAGGAAGAAGGACACATGGTGGAAACCCAAAAATCTACTACGATAAAAAAACAACCATGAAAACCTCAAAAATTATATTTTATAGATTAGATGAACACACGCGATACCTACGTATGAAACGTCAAACATATATAGGCAATATACATATTAACGTTAAAATTGCTTCAAATTTGATTTCAACCACACAAAAAATGTTCCAGAATTGCCTATGGAGTACTGTAATAATAAAAGTTCATATGTGTCCATCTTGCTATAGTTAAAACTCTATTTAAGTACATTATTTACAAATTTCATAATCACGTTATACAAAAGAAAGTAATTATACTCGTATACAAAATACACAGGTATAAAAATACATAATTTTGAAGAATCTGTAAGTGACTATCTACCATTCTATCGATCAGTCATATTATATTGTGTAAGTATGGTTAGTATTGAAATTTAGTCGCGGCATCTCTATATATAGCACTGCTATAATACAAGGAGGACTATTTATACAGGTAAACATATTAATTTGACGATTAGTACCAAGTAGCAGTCAAGTAGGTATACCGATTCATTTTTAATTTAAATTTGCTTCAATTGGGTCACATTTTTTTTACACTGACATGTAAGGAAGTAAAACTTTGCATAAATATGTAAATTATTGCCGCCAGCTGATAAGTGAAATATTTCGAACGAAAAAAACATTAATATTTTCCTTCACATCAAAGGAAACGAATGTGAAAAAAATATGCAAATAAAAAGGCATGCATGCTTGGAAGAGGTGTGTAAAGTGACATACATATTATTGGGAAAAGATAAGCAGTTGAAATATTATATGACGTGGGTTAAAAGTCTTGTAAATAAACTTCATTAAAAAATTCAAGAATTTTATTGCAGCTAATAAGTAGTGAAACAGTTGGAATACCTATTTGAATAAAATTCACTACATATATGCTTATATAATTATGCGTTATCCATATAGACAAATCCGTACAAATAAATCGAGCATATTTGAAACGCACTCTGCAATTTTTTTTAACATATTATTCGGTGTGGACCGGTTAACCTGGTGATACTGGTTGTTTTGGGTAACCTCAAAGGAAAGCAAACCAAAAGAAGATAGTCGGCGCCTTGGAGCGACCAAGTGAAAGAGCTTGTTAGGGGTAGCCTTTACCCTGCCCTGAGAGAAGCAGATAACCGAGTTAAGTGGAGTCGTGGTCGCTCTGAAAATAACCAGATTTTAAGGTGTTCATGATCTCCGGCATTAGGCAACAACCAAGAAGAGAAATTATCCGCAGATAAATCGAAATCGATAAACGCACTATGCTAAGATAACAACAAATTTACGAATAAGAAAATTTACATACAACAAACAGGACACGATGTGAATGTGAATTTCAATGCGTACACTATTAAGGTACCTACTATAGTTAATTATTATCAGGAAACATGATAATACTAACTTCCTTTATTGATTTATTTTCATTTTTTATTAGTAGTGTGCTTGGGTGTTTTCAACGTTTTTCTATTGTCGGTAACAATGTGCCTCAGTTTTCACTAAAAGCTTATTTGTGTACGAAACTATAATAGAATAATCATCCGGAAGTACCACTGTTTAGGGATTTCTCCAATAGATTGTGTATAGTGTTAAGCGTCGACATTTATTGACATATGAGTGAATCGATTTATTCTACCATCCAATTAATAACACACACGACACAAATCTAATTTCACAATGACATCATGCAAATATACACATCTATCAACAGTGTTTCATATTATACTGTTATACAATTGAACCCTAAAGTACCGTTGTGAAATGAAGTAAATATCTTTTATTAAAACTAAAAAGCTCTGTATATATGTATTAATTTTGTATATAGATGATACGTATTCTATACCATTGATGAGTTTGCATAGTGACAGAAGTTGAAGAAAGGCAAAATCCGGGTCGCAAAAATGGTCCAAATGGAATAGTACAAAATGTAAATCAATTAGAGTTTTGATTCAAATTTCAGCAAATACACTTAATTGATAGTATTAATTGTCTAAGTACTTCATATTCGTTCATACTAAATTCAATTGAAAACCATTACGAGTTACCAAACAGATCCACTACAGAGCAGGAAGTGGTTCCTTCCGAATGCAAAGCTTTATTTACAGATATAATAAAGCCCAACCTAAAAGATATAATAATATAGATTATACAAGTATCAGAAAAGTTTATTGGTAACGAATCATTAAAAAGCAGTCTGGCAAATTCAACGAGTATCATCTCTTTGGATAGCAGTTTTAGAATTTCTGCTGATGATGGGTACTGAATATCAATTAATTATATCTCTCTGATACTAATATATTATTCAGTAATACGTACTGATACCATACCGAGATAACTGGACGCCACGCAATTCGAAATTAAATAGACGTGAGGTACTTATAGGTATCCACTTTAAAAATAAATATTTAATATTATTATTTTTATTTAAATTATTATAAGTATTATGATTTAATAGTTGGTGAATTTAAATATGCGCACGTAAATAATGATTTAATCGTTACAACGAAAAAAGAGTTTTTTTTTATTTTATATAAAGCCGTATGCATGATAATTCTCAATCCGTAATAAAAAAAACATTATGTTAAGAGTAAAATGAATTAAAACTACTAAATAGTAGATAGAAAATGATTAAAATTCCTCGTCTACGTTCTGTATACATGTCTACGACAGTGCGGCGTCCAATTGTCCTGACGTTCAGTTGTCGCATTCCCCTCACCAGAGTTTCCCCGAATGCTAGAAAGGAAGTCAGTACAAAAACTACAAGCTTAACACATAATGGACTTTAGGTATCCAGATAGAAAAAGAAAAGAATGGGTTATTATGAAAAGAAGAGAATACACTTCGAGGATTTAGATAGCATTCGTATATACTGAAACACGTTAATATACCTACATCGCTTTAAGTACCTAACTATGAAACTGAATAAGTGATTCTACATAAATAAAATAAATAAAAAAGCTTTTTTATTTCTTACAAACAAAAGTAAATGACAGTTAATTGACTATATCTAATGAATATATATATAACCTATGAATATAATATCTATTATGTATATACATATATCTATGATTGTATTATCTACTTATTTTCTAGTTTATATAATATTAATTATTATTATTTTTTATATTTTTGTATAATACGTATACATATTGAGATTTTTTTTATTTTGTATATAATACTATTAGATAATGTTTATAAATTAAACAGTGATACGTAATTAGTTTGTTTGGTTTGTAAGAAACCCTCTTCGGGTGAAGGCCTCCTCCAAAGAGGCTCGGTTTTTGGCTATTTGGGCCCGCTGTCTATGATGTCGTCTTGCCATCTCGCATGGGGTCTTCCTATATAGCGTTTCTCTTTTGGGCCGTTCCATCAAGTAATACTATAATAGACTGCATCCATAACATAATCAATTTATTCGTTTTTATCAATAATAATTAATAATGAATAAAAAATAAATACGAAAAGTACATATTATATTTGATAAGGAATGAAATATATCTAGTAATAAACTATTTTTGATTATTCATTGAATGTATGAGACAATAATTAAGCATCCCAGACGCCTCATAATGGATTCTTTCTTCGTAGCAAAAATTATACGAAACCTTAGGGGCAGACAAAGCATTTAGTGAAAACTCCAACAATGTCCATTCAATCAGTCTTGTTTATTTGATTGTGTCTGATACACAGCTCGGCTCTTTACAACGGCCATATTACGATGAAAGACCCGACATAATTAAAACATAAACCGTAGACGCATAAACGAATGGCGTGTCAAAACAATGGGGACTTTTTCGCTTTGGCTATTATACTAACAAAGTCACGGTATGTTAGTAGTTGTTTGATTCGGGTAAGGAATTTCTTAAATATGTGAAAAAAATATTCGAAAACTGTTTTTTCACTGTTATGCCTACTGATGTAATGAAAACGTATAGGTTTAAAATTAAGAGACATTACACATCCCCGGCGGACGACTGCTTGTTCGTTTTTATTTGTAGTCTGGTG
Organism: Rhyacophila brunnea; assembly: GCF_057557595.1. Taxonomy (NCBI): domain Eukaryota; kingdom Metazoa; phylum Arthropoda; class Insecta; order Trichoptera; family Rhyacophilidae; genus Rhyacophila; species Rhyacophila brunnea. The sequence goes on from NW_028233361.1 coordinate 4,106,843, forward strand.
AAATAATTGAGTCAGCATTTACTTTTAGAATATGAAATATAAATTATATTATATTCTACAGGGTATTTTTCGGCTCGATCGGTATTTCAGTAGTAACACCATTATCAAGGTACCTACACAATATTTTGGAGAATATCGTAATTCGTAAATAAAACTATATAATATATTTATAAATATATATATATATAAATATATATATAAAATAAATCTATAAGATGTTAATTAGGTTCCTAATAGAATCGTTACAGTGTGTATTCTACCAGAATCATCATCTATATTCTATATTAATACTGTCACGCAGAATAGGGCAGTGGTGTTAATATTGTAAAAGTCCCGTTTCTTTTATTACTATCAGATTTACTTCTACCGCTCTACTCAGCACTTTTTTAGAACTGAAAAACTTTTGTTAAAAGCTAAAATATTAGTCATATTTACTAGTGTTGCAATCGCTGCTCCACCGAATTTATAACATATTATGTATATAAATTATTATTTTAATTGAAAAAACAATATTAGCCTTAGAAACATATATTTTAGAAAAAAGATCCTAATTGGATTCGAACACGCAGCCATCCCTTGCAAATGTACCAAGTGAAGTTGACGAAACCGATGTTGATCAATATTACATTATGTAGAATAAGTACTATACCATATGTTTTATTTTAACTAGCAACGAATTAAGTAACCAACCCTAGTTTCTTATTGCGGCTAATCTACGGTAGGGTTCAATTCCGTCATGAATATCATTGCTGATTGAATCTCTACATAAATCTAAGCAAGCCATTGTACCTAATAGCGCCTGTACACATGCATGGAATTACTGTCGGGCGTCGCAATTGTGCTTATTTGAAAATGTCATGACAATAACTGTTTACACGTAAAAGTGCTGACTGTCTCTCCAATCTCATTCTTCAAGAGTAAGCGAGGCGCGATGTTGTCATTTTATACTACTATCTGACAGGTCGTATTGAAAATCGGAGCTCAGAATGAGTAGTTCATTTTTTTACCGGCATGTTCACCCCATCGCTCTACTGCGCAGGCGCAGATCGAAAATAATCTTACTTGCGCGCATTAAATCATCACAATTTGGAATCTTCCAATCTTGTTTGATTTATGCACGCAATCTTACCAACTGCAGGATAATACATGTTTCCCCATACATTTTCTTACTGTGCACAGTACATCCATGTACGTGTAAACGGGGTATAATGTTTTAATGCAAATAGTTCTAAAAAGAAATGTGTTATCGTTCGATATTGAGTGGATACGGATCGTGGCGTGTAATATGGAAAATACAACGGCGTTCAACGAATTGAAAAGCTCCGTGAACGGAATGCAATATTATGAAAAGAGGCGAGGGAGGGGGTTAAATGTGATTAGCACAAAACCGATGAAGAAATCTTAATTACCCTAGCCGGGCGAAGATGTCTCGTCTGTAATATAAACGAAAGCGATGTTGTTTGGAGCGGAGAGTGCGATGCTTGATGCTAAAGTTCGGAAATTCTCATCACGGCGTTATTGTTTAAGAAACGCCGGGACTCATTGAATTTTAACGGAATGAATCTAATTAAAGGAGAAAACACCAAAGGGACAGGGGGAGTGGATACCACTTTTGCTTGTTGACTTTAAAGACTAGGGCGAGTTATTCACAATTTACCAGGAACGGAGCCTGCAATAGACAGGGAAGCTTTTTTAGAACTTTGCCGTGTTTATTGTTGGAAAATTGTCATATCATCACACTATAGACAAACGTATGGATAGTTTAACGTTATATTAATCTTCACATTTGGCAAATGGTCATACGCCAAACCTGTGCAGTATTTGTAAAGAAATTTTATTTGTTGTGGAAATAGCACATAGCCGCAATTATATTTACGACGCAGAGAAATACTATATTTAGCCAGTTAAAACACAATATGTATGTGGGTATGTTCAAGTTATGGGAAATAAAAACAACGACATTAAAATAAATAGTAAATAGATACACAAATATGGAGATACTTGTCTTAATTAAGTAAGTGCCTAGTCTAAATATGAATTTAAAAATGATTGCCTAAACGATTTCCTAACTTCAAAGAGTGTTCTAGGCAGATATAACCATTTGCAATCATAGTACCAAAGTGAATTTATATCCGAAACCCTGGTTGATTAATTTATCACATTGACTGCTGACTAGATAATTACTTTATAATTACCACATTTAAATAGCATGCTAATTATATCGAATGGCCACTATTACAAAAGTAGTTAGCAAAAACACAATTTTGTGCGGCCCGTAAGCATTGGGTTGAAAACGTGTTCAGTCACATTTGGAAACGATATATATTAAATAGAGCATTTTTATTATATTTGAGCCATTATCGAGTATACTAAAATATTATTCTAATCGAAATAGTTGTCGACAAAAAATATATGTTATAACTTAATGATAATAAATATTGCTACATACTATTGAAAAATGCAATTTTACCAAGCACAAAAATGCTATCCTTGGTAGGGCAACATCAATCAGTGACGTCCCGTGGGGGTAGGCAGATTGAGCGTCGCTTGGGGGCGGCAGTTACCCGAAGGGCGGCAAATCGAGGAGAATCATTATTTATACATTGAAATAGCAACCTAAGCTTAGTAATAACGGAAATATAATTCCATTAAAAAATTCAGCTCACTGGTTGGAAACAAAATGTACTAATTATTACTATAAAAGTTTTGAAAGGACTTTATTTTTTTTGTCGGGTTCGCGATGTCTTGTTTACTTCCGTTGCCCTTGGACGTCACGTCCTTAGTGAACAGCAATGACACGTGTAGATTTTCAAATAATATTTGAATTGTAGGTAGGTAAATACTTACATTAATTTAAAATTTATCCAAATATGTTTGCTGGTTACTCCTTTTGGAAGTTGTCAGGCGTATTTTTAAATGTACCTATCTGAAATCGTAGATTCGCAATATTGTTTATTGAAGCAGAAATGGCATTTAAATTAAATTTAGTGGTATTGTTAGTAATGTATCCATACAACACATTTCTTAGATATTGGAGTCATGAAAGGATGATAAAAAGTACTGTAAGTATAAAAAAATGTGACGGCATTTTGGCACTGCCTAGGGGCAGCATTTTGTATACGGACGTCACTGACATCAATTGCTAGACACGTTCAGCGTTAAAAAAAATGAGTTTATTTTATGAGTGCGAGTGCAATAAATGATAAGGATGTAGGTAACACCTAGTATTAATTGTGCTTGGCATGTACATTAAAACCATCTAAACTCTACAAGCTGGAAAAAATGGTAAAGCTCGTGTTAACTTTCGTAGTGACACCATGTAGCCGTAGAACGACACCGCTTAAAATGGAGCCTAAAAATCAAACATAATTAAGAAATACGAATACTTGGTTCTATTACAAAATTCAGACCGTATTTAAAAGTCAAGCGGATGCTTTTTAAAGATACATTTATGTACATTTAGTTATCTATTATGGACATACCATATCAGTTTAGCATAATATCGATACGGCACGCAAAAAAGCTCCACGTTATAATAAGCTCAGTTTTCGTTACGCTATTCGGAAGCTTCGGCACGGGTTTTACCTGCCCGGACAACAAGAAAAGGTGCACGATAAACTCCTTATCTTACGTATGGATTATTTAATAGGCATGGTCCCAGAAAAGCCGCTGTTACTTATTCATTCGGCAAAACATATTATTTTCCATACGAGCGAGACAAAAATATTTACAGGGGAAAAGAAAGCTCTTGTGAAAGTGCCGCGGCATGGAAGGTAAGTGGATTATTTAATATTTTATTCATTTCGTGATACGGGGGTTTTTTTCATTACTATGGGTACTTACACACATATAAGATGTATAAAAAACAGGCTGAAAGTTTCGAGTAAAGATACGGAAAACAATCTTGTGAATCTTTAAACTTCGAGAGGAAAACAGCGAAGCGGAAATGATACCTTGGGTCCTTGGGATACTTAAATTACTGCGAAAATTGGACATAAACATAATCAAAGGTTGAATTTTATTATTTTTACATTATCACATATGGGTAATAAATTTTAAGTGAGAAAAATTGGGATTACTTGAAGTAGTGATCAAATTGAGATGCATGTCGCGTACTGTCACGGCGACAAGTTTAGTCTATGGTTTCGTCATTTTGCAGAATATTTTGAACGAACACGATCTCTGTATTCAATGATGGAGTAACCTAGTAACGAGTCTGTAAATTCAATAATATTTTGAACGGAACCCAACCCGCAGACCATAGATAATAGACAACATTCTTATAGAAAATACTACCGCAAAAAACAAAAAACACGCGATTTTGACATGATTCGAAAATGTGTAGGCATGTGAAAGTGATAAAAAGCGTTCAAAACGTCATGCAGATGTCGATGTAGTGCAGTACAACGTGAGGTGACCTCATTGATGTTCTGGTGATTTCGGTGGAATGTTCGTTTAAATGTTCAAAACGTACATAATACAAAGGCCCATTTATTCGAATACAAAGGCCTCCTATATTATATCGAGCGCGACACCAGTGTCCCGTCTGAAACGGGCCTAAGAGGACCATCTACAATATAGACATGTCGCTTAAATAAGAGCGTGGGTAGATTAAATTAACAGCGCGAATATTGATGATCTTTCAAATATTCAAAGTAATATCGCATATTTGAAAGACAGCCATCGAACTGTTCAGAAACTATTGACGTATGAAATTGCTTAATTTATCTTTGTGTAGGCATCTATCGTTTTATTGTGGAGGATAATAAAATTTTGTTAATTTAACTGTTGCCAATAGAAGGCATTACCTGGATAAGAACCCTCTATCGATATTACTCATAATCAGTTTAAATACTTCAAATAAATAAGTTTTAGCATTTTTATAACTATATATTTTGTCGAGCATCAATTCACCCAGCGAGATTCATTATTTTAATTCCGATGTGCGCTACAAGCTCTAGCTTTGGCATTTGTCACCATTCCATTATAGTCGGTTAAACATCCTAGTTTGTTTTTGATATTTCACCATTATTACCAACATGCATCTTTTCATAGCATGCTACTCGTATCGTTTGTATACTCACCCATTAAGGAATTAACTATCATGAGAATATTTAGTTTCTAACCAGTAATAATTAATTTTACTTTAAACCAAGGGTAATCAACCTGGCCCCTACCGCCCACTAGTGGGCGTTCCAGCTTTCATGGTGGGCGGCTGGGGTTTTAAAAACATTTTCATTATGCACCAGCCTCAGGGATCTCATTAATAATTGAATTAATTAAAAGTAATTTCATCAGATTTCATGCTTATATGTATGCAAAGTATAAATAAAAAGATATATTTATATATAAATTTTATAAAATATTATATAAAGTTGTTTTATAAAGAAAGTCGGACCAAGTATTTGTAAAGTAATTATTATCTAAAAAATAAATTTTATTAAATTATTAAAGTTACTTCCCTACTTTATAAATCACCATTACTGTGGAACTGTGGGCGGTTAGAAAATTTTACAACTAACAGAGATACAAAAGTGGGTGGTAGGTATAAAAAGGTTGACTACCCTTGCTTTAAACTGTAATAATTGTCATAAATTAAGGTAAAGTCTATCGTTTCTGTATGAAGAATGTAATATTATTATCTTTCTTAATGTCCTAATATCTCAAACATATAATAGTTGAGCCTGTACAGATGTCAATAATACACATTCAATATTCGCCAGTTCCCCAACACTGCATGTTCATTTGAATTATTTGCGAACAAGGCAAATATTTGCCTCGTGTGCGAGATCATAAAGCACGCGCGAAGTGATTTTGACGTTTCGGCGTGGCAGATTTTCTCTCTCGAAACGAGGGTACGTACGCATAATGTGTCTCATGAAGTTATGACATACATAATTTAAACTCTGGATCATATAATGTATGATGTGATGTACGGTATTTGCGTGTCTAAGATAGTTAGTTCAAGGTCTCGTTTGTATAGAAGATTTTATAGCATTATTGAAGCTTTTGTGATAAATGATCACAAGGCGTGGGAATGGGAACATAGATATAATTAGTTCTATATAGGTATCGGTGATTTACATATTTCGCAGAAATTTGTCTTTCATTACACATTCATTTTCAATAATTCACGCAAAACAAGACTACCAAATGAAATGAATAAATAGTATTAACCAATCCGCATAATTAATGAATATGTAAGCATAAATAAAGTAATTCTATAAACGATTTATTATAAATACTCAAATTGTAAAATCTTCAGAAACATATTCGAGTGGGATAGATTTGAGCGTATCTTGCTCTTACGGTATGTGTATTCTAATCCCAATCGGACAAAGGTTTTTCTACCACTTTTCTGTTAAGTATGATTCAGAGACTTTTGGAAGTAGTCGAGAGTATTGCTTTTGCATTACTAAGAGTTACATTTTGTAAATGGTTTTATTTAAACAAAATAAAAACAAATAATATATAAGTATTCAAAAAATAATATTAACAATAATTGGTATAGTTACCAATTTACAAAATTATTATTTTTATATTCAATAAATATGATTTGACGAATGACACGGGCCACGAATTAAAAAAAACGGTTTATTTTGGCACGCCGATCAAAGCCTATTTGCCATCCTTGTACCTACTAGGGAATGGTATCATAGCGCAAATAATCTAGACTTTCATCACTTCCATTTCTTTTACAGAACGCTATCATCACACCATTGAAAAAAAACGATAACGGATGCGCTAGGGAAGGAAATAACCGCTTTTCGATCGTAGACCATTGTGAACCAAATCATTCAGAGTTGAAGAAAGTAACTTATAGCCTGTTAGCAGAGTGCGAGAGGCAAATGGCGTCATTAAAGAAGTCCGACAAACTATCCGACGTGGCCAACCCCCCACCTCTCCGATACCGGACACGGCCGCGGTAGGGACGTGTATGGCCGGCCTAATTTCCGGCGCTCGGCTGCCACATCCGGTGCGCTGACTGAGCGCGGGAAAACGGGCTACCCCGTCTACAATGTATGAACACTCCGCGGTTAGGGATGATATTTCATCAAATTTGTCTTGAACATATTTCCTTCATTACTTAATACAGGTAATACGTTTTCAGGTAGACTGCACATCAAACCGGCTATTTTATACAGCGATATCTAATCATAATATATTAGTAAAATTATAATAAAAGAAAAATCTTAAGACATCTAGATTAAATATATAATAATATGAATAATTTTAATTATGTTAACTGTCAATTAATTAATTATGAAATGATAATAGTTAACATACAACACAGCGTGTAGGTAAATTAGTACTTCACCCACAAAATTTAATAATCAAAATAACCGCTTTGTCCGCTTGAAAGTATAAAAAAATAATGAAACTTTTAATAATTCTAAATTACATCCTCAACTGATACTAACACATTGTTACTTTTGACGAATTGTTATTCGTTAATCGTGACTAGGTAGGTACGGTGTGCAGGTGGCTTAATTGATAAATCACATCGAATCCGATAGATATGTACGGGTTCGAGTCCTGCACCAATATATATAAAGTGTTCAGAATTATGTATGTCAAATAAATAACCTTACAAAACATACATGTCGAAATAGATACGTTATTCAATAATATTGCGTAGATAATTTATAACTGCCTAATTAAACGTAATGGCTGACCCAGCGGTGCTACAAGAGCGATCCAAACGCTTCAGATTTGGGATTGGGATGCGACACAGGCCATGGGGTTAAACCGTCAGAAATGACTCAAACTTCTGGTGAAAAAAATAAAATCAGAACATGGAAAGACAATCTCTTACAACTCGGCAGGTCAGACAGTTTGGTCCGAAATATTACAATATATTCTGAGTGGAAAGACCGAGTGGAATGTAATATGAAAGTGACACAGTACGAAATCTAATAAAGCGTTTTTTTTTTTTATATATTTCTAAGTACCTACATCTTATCTCATTTTATCAAACGTTTTCGTTTCTCACTCATTATACCGACAATTAACTTTTGTTTGTCCGCGGATTAAGCGTTGGCCTATAGTGTCGTGGGTCTCAGGTTCGAATCCTGGGTCTGACAAATTCACATATATACTTATTGTTTTTCAATTTGTGTCTGAGTCAGAGTATGTAACCTAATAGGTTGAGCAAGTGGCTGGCATTTATTTCTCGTGAAAATATAATCTGTTAATACAAACCTCCACTCTGTGGAGGCCCATTATGATCTTATTAGGATCGGACATGGTCGGAAAAAAATAAAGATGTCACCAATATGTTACCTACATAAAATTTTATACCATAATATAATCGGAATAGCTAAAAATTATTGGATTAATTGATCACAGTGCAACCTTGAATTGAAAGTAGGTATATAATACACAACAATAATTATTTGAAATCACACATAATAAATTTTACTCGTTTTCACCAAAAAAAAAATCAAACCTATAAGTAGGTAACTGTTTAACTAGGTACGTATTTACATCATAGGTATGTATAAAATAATATTATAATGATAATACATACAGTATGTACATAACGACTAGAGTCCTAATAGATATACCCGATAAATTATAACGGAAACTATACTACCACAATTTTAATTAAATCAATGCTAAAAACCAAAATTTCATGAAAATCCGTCGCACAAAGTTAGAAGTAGAAGATAATTCCGATTATATTATTACCCTTTTTCCATTACGCACAATGGCAATAAAACAATGTGCGCAAAGGAGACGTAAATAGTCACAATGTTGCGTCTGTCGAAGCAAATTTACATTCGATAGAAAATGTTTGCCCGCGTCAATCATGGTGAACAGAGGTGGGATTTTGATAATAAATAAGGCAATTGAAATCATCTATATATTATAATCTATTACCCATAATCAATCTCAAAGGAAGACAATATCCTACATTCAATATTGTAGGTGCGGATTACTTTGTTACCGAATACCAAGTCTCAATAAGACGAACTCACTCTAATAATGTTGAGACAGTCAATTCTAGGACTTCTATTCTATTCTAGACATTCTATGAATATGAAGAATCAACGAAAACTAAAAGATCGCAGGATTTTGAGACCTGTTAAAAGAAGTGATGGTATTATGCCACAGTAAGTGCCTGAGTCGGCGAACTGATAATGTACGCTGAATAAATAGGAAGGTAAAAGGGTAAATTTCTGTCATAAGTAATGGATAGAAAATAACTGAAGAAATTGTGGAACATAAGCAAATGTATTCGTGCTTGAATGAAGTTTTTAACGGGCAATTCATGTACAATGTTAGTACAGTATACATGTATCAACAAATTATGGCCAAACTCATAATACAGTCACAGTGTAATAAAAATATCGGTTTATTACTACACTGTAATAGTTACACACGAACGTTACATATTAAATGTAACAAAATAAATTTGAAGATTTGAAAATATATTGATATCAGAGATGCTTTGAAGGAAAGTGGACAATATATTATAGTATGATACTTGGGCTTAAGATACTTTGCGGATAATGGTAGGAAACTGGATACAATCTCGAATCAAGGCGTAGGTAATTGACATAAGGCACTTTATTTTTATTTTCTTATTGAAAGGCGTTAGAGATATCCCATTCTCTTACCCCGAAAACATGGCTAGAAAGTTACATTTTGAATGGAATGCTTGTTCGTGTTCGCAAGGGTGGAAGATGGTGGTCACCTGACCCTTTTTCAGGTATCTCAAACAATGTTGTTATGAATTATTTTCGCCCCAAGGAACGCGCGTCTTGGTAACACGCGGCAATTTCAAATAAAATCAAACCGGCTCTGCTTTGGTTAATCGATTATAACTACAATAATACATCAATTCACACGTGGCATCGATCTAATATTAGTTATTACCATAATAACAATATATATTCAATGAATATTATATAATATAGATTATAGATGATAAGAATTTTAGTCAAGAGATTCAGAGTTTTCTCGTTGGTAATTCCTGACAATTTATGAAATGAGTGGCCATTTAATATTCACCACGTATGGATATTGTTTCTACGACACGTATATTCCATTGGACTTATTTTTGTTCTTCGCCGCATACTGTGGTTTTGACTGCAACCTATATCATTAGCATGGCCACTACAGTATCCCACTTGCTTATGCCAAGAATCGCAGGATGCTAATCACAATTACACATTCTTCATAATATGACGGTTGAAAGGGTCTTCATAATATTAAGGGAAGAACTTTTCAACTCGGTCATAACAACAAATTTCTTAGCTTTCAAAAAGTGTGCTAGTCCGGTGATTCAGAAGACTTCTTCTCGTCAAGGCTTGACCATAATATATTAGATACGAATATGAATCACGCACACTTAAATGCCCTCCGACCAAGGTCTTGGGAGGTTGCTTCTGGGGTACTCCCAGCACAGACGCACCTAAAGTTTGCTATGCTATGGAACAGGCCCGCATAACGGATGTTGAGACGCGTAGGAAAAAACATGTAGTGGAACTGTGACTAAAGTACAAACCAATTCGCAGTCCGAAATGACATGCAGATAATTAAATCATTATGTATTAAAGACCGTTTTCAGCAGTCTTGTATCATATACATTAATATAAGATACATCTCCATGTGAGGGTTTTCTTCTAAGCAGTAAAACACATTAAGTAGATACAAAAATTCATACAACAAATAGAACTAATGAAAGATTTCACATTTTCGCGTACTTAGTCGTAGTATTTGTTAAAGGTACGGCGTGAGGTAGGTAAACCAATCAACTTTTAGCGGTGTGATTGACATGCGGGCGGGCGAAGTAAAGGGGTGACGTGTAGTTACTTTGGAGGTAAAAGTGTCCGCCGATAATGGTGCCTGAACACATTTCAGAGCGGAAATTATTTAATTCTCAGGTGCGATGTGGTTGCGAGAATTGGTAAAGTATATCCACAAGTCGTTAGTATGGCAAAACTTAGTACGTCAGTACGTCTCCCTCGTACCGCATATGCGACATGAAATTAATGAAAATATTATTATTACGTAAAACACAAAATTCGGAAAAGCTTCTGGAATATTTACATTGGAAAGTGTCTTGAATATATAATCTTGGATGGAGTAGAATACAAGCACACTATCATTGGGAGCTTGTTTTTAGGTCTTCCAGCCAAAAGAAAAATCACCAAAAAGAAAAAAGAAAAGTCGACAGCTTTTTTAAACTCTTCCTACCATTTTTTAATATATCCATGGTAAAATATCTTGAAATTTCTGAAAAACGCTCGAGAAACGAGAATCAATGTTCCCCTTATTTCTCGAGAAATCTTGATCACAAGATCACAACCTCGTATTCGGTGTGGGTTGTTCCCCTTATTTTTCGAGAAATCTTGATCACAAGATCACAACCTCGTATTCGGTGTGGGTATTTATGCATAATTTTGTATAATAAACTATTTCTTTTATTCAAATGAATAATTCATTTTTCATTTCAAGTTATGTATGTTCAATATATGGCATGCTACATTCTCAAAATCTTGTGAATTAATCATTTGAATAAAAGAAATGATTTTTTTAAAAATTGTTAGCAAGGTCAAGTAGAGACGCTATAACTAAAAGTATTTGGCGAGAGCTGGGCGTCGGTTAGTAATTAAGGTAATTAATATTCCTTGATTTAATACACAAAAATCGATAGTCAATAAAAACGCACTTTGATAAGCATTTCATGTAGATATAACCTACTAGTTCAAATTGTCGTCATTAGATAGGAGGCTCGTAGCATAATAGGTTAATACACAGATTGGCGCGACATAAATGGTTATACGGGTTCAAACCCGTAGAGTTTCGTATTTTTTTTCAAATATATTTTTTTCTAGTGGGTATGTATCTGAGGTGTTTTCAAGTTATGTATGTTCAATTATTTTTTTATCTAAAGGCCAAGTTATGTACCTATATAATTTTGTATACGTATGTATTTTAAAAGGTACTACTCCTTTAAACATATTATTTTTATCGTATTCAAAGATTTAGTACAAAACGTAAAACCATTAGAATTTAAATTCATATTGTCAAGTACTGTCAATGTTTTCATTGCAATTTTATTAATACAAACATTAACGTGCGAATCTTTTAAATTTGTAATGTGCATGTAAGACGTAAGTGAATGAATAAATTGATAATGGCAACCTATAGCAACAATTTTGAAAAGAGTACATTTTTTCTAATTTTAGTTACCTGCGATGTTGTCAATAGGACAGGCAGTCTTTACCGGGCCTACCCATCGACTTTTTGTTAGACTTCGTTTGGCGAATGAGTGGGTGTAGGTAGGTCACAGGATATTGACGTATTTCCTTTGATTGTGTGCGTATAAATAAATACATACACGATATTCAGAAGTAGGCTCAATACATGCGGGCTAACGTAGTTTCATTGCAAAAAAAATATACTTACGCGGGGAACTCGCCATAATACCTCCCTCTATTTTATAGACAGGATAATGTACTTATAATAATAACATAGCAAAAAATATATATTTAAAATACCTTATTTTATATTTCCAGCGAATCATCTACCATATTTTTAATAGAGATATTTAAATAGATTCGAAGATTCGATGGAAATTGTCTTACTGTTATCTCTTACTTTTAAATAGTGTAAGTATTAAAAAAAAAAAGTAAAATAACTTACTACATAATATATATATACTTAATTATAATATATCTAATGTCAATCTTGACTTTTAATACGAGATTATAGGATGACGTTTTTTAGTTGACATAATATACTGTTTCACATATACCTATATACATTAATGGAGAAAGGGAGATGCTAGGAAGGTGGTTGAATGTCCAGCCTCCGAAAAACAAGAGAGTGTAGGCTACATTAAAAATAATTGCAAGATAAAAAGAACTTTTTATATACAACATTTTTAAATTTTCTGTTGAATCATTTAAACTTGACTTGACTAGCTTAAACGATCAAAAAAATTTGTACTTATAGAAATAATACTGAAATGTCATTTTGACATGCCATATTGATTTCCATAGTAACGCACGTATATATTAATAATTTAGTTGCTAGGACCCCAGACCCCTAGCAACCAATACCTAATGCTGTCGAAATAACTTTTCATACAAAACAGAATTAACTGAAAATGAATTCAAATCTACTTAAAGATGGCTAAAAATGCATTGGCATCGTGTTCTGATATATTCTAAAAGTTTCAAATGTCTAGATAGTCGGGAAGTTAGTTAAAAATCGATTGCAAGATTTGTACCGGATAAATAAGAATACGAGCTAAGAAAAACGTTGTAAAAATATCTGTTTCTCTGACAGTGTTATTTGAGATCGGATCCAACAAACTGATCTCAGGTCTCACAGCTCGAATCATGTATTTCTAGGTCTCGCAGTATTGTTTAGTCTGATGGTGAACGAAAAAGATGGTGACGCGAAATATAAATTTACAAGAATTAAAAGGGTATGTTTTGGTTACATTACTTAATCCAATAGTACATCGCCTCACACTAGTTGAAGTTGTAATATTGTTTTGATAACGTAACATAAAGGTTAAGTTAAAATATGTTATATTTTATACATTGATACATTTTTGTGTGTTATTGAAAGATACATAAATAGCACCGGTGAAGGCAGTTTCTATGTAAAAGTTCCTATTTCAAAAAAATAGCAAAGACAAGGTCAATACAACAAAGTGATAAAAATATTTTTTCACTCATATAAAAGCCAATTTGAATATCTACTACCTTCGCAGAGTGCCGTAAAAACTTCGAACGTAATAATAAATGTCTGAAGCGGTAAAACAAAAACAAAAAATAAGAAAGTGATAAAACCTCGAACGCGGCGCGCGCATCCCCGGCGCCGTCCGTTTCCCGCCTTCGGGCGCTGCGACGCGATCTCCTGCGATATTTTGCCAATATCGCAAAGTGCTTTCCCAGGTTTCCATATTTACTTTTCATATAAAACATGTGCAGGTTGAGCCGGACGAGGGAGTCCGGGCGCTTGCCTCTCTGTCATGATTTAGCCGCCGTTATTTACAACGACCGTTAACAATATTTGTGAAAAGAGTTCTCGCCATAACGATTAGGTCTGCCCAAAGTGGACCCAATTTTCCGATATATGGGTGGTTCACAATAATTATGGATCATGTCCATCCTGAGATATTTGGACTTAAAGTGAAAACTCCTTTTGTAAAAATCAGGAATGTTTTCGCTGTATATAATTACCATATTTTGATGGTACATGGATCAATTTAAATAAATAGTCGAAACATAAAGTATATTCAGGCTTTATTAATATTAGCAAATACCTTTTTATACTGCGGAAGGAACTGTCAAAATGGACATGATTCACATTCAATTTGATGTCTTATCAATAATACTAGTATTGCCATTTATGCGGAAAATTGTAGAGCTACGATTGTGATATTAACACATTAAATCTGTTTTATTTAGCCACGGGAAATAAAAACATCGAATTTTATGAAAATTGGACTTGATCCATAATTATTGTGAACCACTCATATATGACTGGATTAAATATAGTTTCCATACATAGCTAGAGTCATCGAACAGACATCAGTAGTGTACATGGACAAACATACTCATATGAAAGGCGCAGTTCACCGAGACACGTATGCAGTTTTAAGGCTCGAATTAACCGAAAATTGTGCTACGCATACAGTAGGCTTTATACGGAAAAGTTGCATTGTCTGTACATACCTACAGATGACTTCAGAATGTCAGCTTTATTCAATATATTACGAGCGATAATTACAGCTATCTGGAGTTTCTGTCAATACATTCAATCTGTCTTTATAGTGTAACAAGTACCTACTATTGCTGGGAATGTAACAGTGTGATTTAGTAATATTACGTACCTACCTAGCGAGTAGAGTTGGGTATTTTCCGAGAAAATCTCAATCTCGAGATTCGGGATTTCCAGAAAAGAATTCTCGGGAATTCTCGAGATATCGGGGAATTTAAAAAAAAAACCTGTAAAAATCCTAAAATCAGTGTAAAAACAGACAAATACCAAAAAAATATGATTTTTTTATTTATGTTAGAAGACAGACAAAATAGAAGTAGGAAAACAAAAATAATTCAAAACATTACTTATTAAAATGTAATTTCAAAAAACACAGACTGTCAATCGCTGCGTCTGACAATCACGTGCGCTTTTGAGACACAAAATTCCCTGATGTTGCAAAAATTGCGCACATTTCGAGTCGACGTTGGCTTAATTATGTTAAATGCCCCGATCAGTCTTTAAACGTTTTGTGTTTTCTGTCCAATTTTTTCATATAGAAAATCGTTTTTTCAATGAATATTTGATAATAAAGAAATCCCGAGAAAAGATTATCGAGATACGGGATTTCCCGAAATGTTAAAAAATTCAATTCTTGAGATTCGGGATGAAAAATCTCGAAAATTTCTCGGGAAATTCCCGAAACCCAACTCTACTAGCGAGTGACGCCAAGACCGACTATAGTGACGCTTAACCAGTCATCAGTTTTGACATTGAACGTTTTACCTGTGAAATCAAACGGCTTCCCGACCATATGGAATATGTGCCTATATAGAATTTAAAAAACAATGGGTAACTACATAATATATCCATGTGCACTAAAAGGCCGCATACTGTGCGCGTTGCATCTATTTTACAGGCATGCAGGCTTTCAAAGTCCGGTGCGTAAGGCGTTGGCCTTTCATACGGGTTCAATTCCGGTGAGGTAAGAATATACTAATGTGATTTTCTCAAAGCCTGTGTGTTTGTGATTGTTTAACTTATGTTACTGACTATAATACTACTGTTACTGGGCCTCATGACCTTTGTAGTGTTAAAAAGAATAAAATTGGCAGTATTTCAATTAGAATTATGAAATCAACGCAATATGGTTATTTGAGCGAGAACCGGTGTACACTGTTACGTACATGACGTATTTTTACAATCGTTTGTCCAACGACATGCGGACAATGAAGCAAAATTAATATATTTTTAATATATTCACACATAAAACTTACAGTTTCTAGAGCCTGGCTTAGATTCGACTGTTAATTTCCGGGTCTTGTAATTAGTTCCGAGTCGAGAAATTTACACCGGAGAGGTGTTTAGCGGCGCGTAAGAAAATTATACATCAATTCCGCGCGATATGTGAGGAATATTTATGCAGCAACGTAGCTAACTACGCACAGATAATTTTACATTTCATTAACATTTAACTACATAGAGCTCAAAGCGCGGATTACAGGCAAGACAACAACCAACACAATTTATGCATAAAATATTAATATGTGTTACATAAATTAAAACAATACATTATTGTATCCGTACGCAGGGTGGCGAAGACTCCTCACTACGCGAATACTTAGCATTTACCTTAAAAAATATCCTGTTACAAACAATTATTTATAAGAGTTAACGCACACATTGACTCGTAAAAAATGTGCGATAATATCATAACCAGCAACCTAGTAAACTAGAAAGCGTGCCTTTACCTGTCATACCCAGGATGATTTTAAAAGTTCAATATTTGACAAACATAAACATAGCTTAATTACTTAGGAGTTATTTTTTCTCAAAGAAAACTTTTAATTGGTATAATTATTAAAACAAAATTTATTCGTTAATAATTACTAGCTGTCTACTGCATTGGTGGACATAATAAAAAATATGCTTTACAACATTTTTTAGTGCGACTCATATAAAGTTAGAAACTTTAAAACTAAAAGTATACGCTCTAAAAAGCTTTATACAAGTAATATCAAAAGTTTGTCCATACACATTAGTGGAAAATAGCCCACCGAGGACACGTTGAGTCAGTTTGGACTCATGCAATGGCACTTGATACGAAATTCCCTCTAGCAGCATTATATCCTATTAGCCAGACACATATGACTAAATATTTTAGCCGGTTTGGACTTTCTATCCCGAACAACGCTTCGACACAAATGATATTTCCATAGATGAGGCGGACGAATTATGGTACAGCTTTTATTTAAAAAATAACATGACTAGGAGACACTTGTATTTTAAATTACATTAGCGAATAGTTATGAGTTAGAGTAAACTTATCATTGAAAGGAAGATATTTCTTAGCATCAGTTCAAATGTGAAGATGTAAAAATTACAAACTGGATGCGTTCTACAGTGTTTCCCACGTCGTTTCAAATATTATGAAAGTGGGGCCACTCCGTTGGGCTCGCAATGTCTTAATGCCGGAAGATACCCTATAAGCTTCCCTTCAATAGATAGGGAAAGAAAAAATAGGGGCGGAATAACTAAACGCAGTGGCGAAGATTCCATACTAGGTGGTTATTTAAAGCCTACATTATTACAAAAATATTTTATAATTGTATATTCACGTATTTAAATAATAGCGTTATAATTTTATATTCTACTAAAAATATAATTTGCCAGCGACATCTGTCTATATGTATGTAATATAAATTGATTATCGACTTCCTGCCGGCACGTAGCAATTTCACTAAAATAATTCTTCACGCATACAACACATACAAACGATTACAAACGTATTGTAATAAAACACATGGACACAATGTCAAAACCTGATGCTATGGGTATAAAATCCTAACATGCTTTGTACATAGTATAGTCATTGTTTTTTTCGTGCTGGATCCGATCCGCAACGGTCGTTTCAACAAAACGCTGATCTACCGAGACTGTAGATGTTTTGTAAGCGGTTGAGCATTACTTTTTTATTTCTATTTTTGTGCTTGTTGTCTTTTTTTTCGTGAAATATCTATTATGAAAAATATAATAGTTTTTGTTCAGTAAAATATGGAAAATGAACAAAATTCAAATTCAAGTCCTGTAAATATGGCTGTCTTAGGACTTTCTTTCAGTTACCCTTCGCCACTACTAAACTGATTTGATTGTGGCTGGTCAACGATATGTCACGGAGACTTGAAGCTTTCGAGATGTGGCTGTATAGACGCATCCTCAAAATTTCTTGGACTGACCGGGTGACAAATGTTGAATTTCTCAATCGAATGGGGAAGCATCGAGAAGTTCTACGTAGACCTCGGCCACAGAGGACAAAAATACAGCATTCCCCAACTTGTCATTCAAGGAAAGATCAATGTTAAGCGTGGCAGAGGACGGCTCCGCATTTCGTGGCTTAAGAACCTCCGTGATTGGTACAAGTGCAGCTCTACTGAACTGTTCCAGGTAGCAGATGACAAAGATAAGATCGCCTTGATGGTGGCCGACCTCCGCTAGAGGATGGCACAATAAGAAGAAGAAGATCAACGATAGTGAGGATATTACATGCAGCAAATGCCCACATTGGACTGTAGTGTCAATAATATTGAATAATATTCAGTTTACTTGACTATAAATACCTCAGAATATACTTGATATAGAAAACGTAAACTAACAATAATTATCTAAATATGAGCGGGTATGAACTGAGTGATTATTAACGATTTAAATCAAAATAAAAAATATATCATTCACGTACAGGTAGTTAACATTGTTAGGTTAATCTGTTACCACAATATAATATCCTCAAATCTTAGGCAACTCGAGCAAATCCAATCTTGACGAAGAAAAACAGTGTATGCCCATTGACGGTCGCTTCCGGTCTGTGGGTTGGAACAAGGAGGTCCCGCGAGGGTCGCAGGGATGACCACATAACAAGCACGGGTCCCAGAGTAAACACAATCTCCATTTTGGACATTCCCGGGTTAGGGAGCGACCCCAAAAAAACCTAGACACGATGCTTTCGAAATGTGTTATTGTGTACACCAGGAGTTTTCAACGTCGAGAATGAAAAGTTTTGGGAACATTTTGCAGTACAATGTTAATCTTGTGATATTAATACGCCATCACGTACACAGTACGTCAGCGATATATAAAAGTTTAAGAACTTATTTGGAATAAGACTTATAAACATGAATATGGTCAATACCACCATAATATATTATTAAATATATAACACAATAACTATTGATATTATAGAAGTGGGTAAATTTTCTATATTATAAAAAAGTGTTTATAACAATTAATTATTCAAATAATCGGGACCAATTCAGTTGTTTCTTTTCCCAAAGTGTAGATACCTACTAACTATTATAACAAAGTACCAGTTGTAATATTGATATATTCCACTCATGTGAGAATGAGGTATGATGTATGTACGTTGTTTTATAAATTCTATAGAGTTTTATAAAAACATTAAAGAGTCGTTTCGGCCACTACTCTGGAAAACACACTATTAATTCAATTAGCATAGGTACCTATAAGTCCATTTCTAATTAAAAAATCAGACAGTATTAATTACCTATATAATTTATCTTTATTATTCAATACTGAATATCTATAAAATTCTAGCATGAAAGATAATTTGGAAAAACCTAATGATAGTCCCGGTTATATTTTTCTTTGAAGGTTTTCCAAAATATCCCCCTTAGCTTTATAAAATCTGGCATATTGTGTTTTTTTTATATATTATGTGTTATGTCATTCTATATTTAGACTATCTATTATTATAATACTTATTGTGTAAGTTTCATTCTATTAATGAACGTCTTTAACTTATAATAACGGCAAGAAACTATGAATAGGTTGGATTTAGTATACACAAAAATCGCTATTTAATAATATTATTACCACGTGATTTGACTAGAGTTGGGTATTTCCCGAGAAAATCTCAATCTCGAGATTCGTGATTTCCTGAATAGAGTTTTCGAGATATCGAGAAAATGAGAAAAAAAAACTTGTAAAAATCCTAAAATCAGTGTAAAAACAAATTCCAAAAAAATATGATTTTTTTTTATTTAAGTAAGAAGACAAACAAATAGAAGTAGGAATCAAATATTACTTATTAAAATAGTATCTAATATAAAAACTATTCAAAAAACACAGACAGTCAATGGCTGCGTCTGAGAATCGCGTACGCTTTTAAGACACAAAATTCACTGATGTTGAAAAATTACGTTCATTTTGAGTCGACATTGGCTTAATTGTGTTGAACTAAAATCACACGATCGCACGCTCGCAAACACCCGAACTCAATTTTTGTTAATTTATTTCAATTAATAAGAAAAAAATCGTTTTTTTTTCAATTAATATTTGATAATAAAGAAATCCCGAAACTCGAGAAAAGATTCACGAGATCCGTGATTTCCCGAAATGTTAAAAATTTCAATTCCCGAGATTCGGGATGGAAAATTCCTGTCGGGAAATTCACGAAATCCAACTCTAGATGCAACCAATATTACGGTTTTTCCAACGGCCAGAAATTAATTCTTCATTGCAGTTGAGAGCCTCTGGCATAAACCCAACCGTCCAAACACTTGGAGTTGTGTGTTTATTAACTTGTGTGGAGTTTACATAACTACATAAAGTGGACGCGTCAACTATGTGGTCATCAGGAGGATTGACAGCGGAATGTGGTTCAGGGAATGCAAAGGATTTCACTCAACAAATAATGCATAACGATTCAGAGCTATTTGGCTACAGTATTAATAGGACAGCAAAGCCGTTGTCGCACTGTTGGCTTTAGCGGTACATTAACTTAACTAATAATGTTGTGATATTATTAATTACGACATGTGAATAGTATTATGTTTTGTAACTACGTAGTTATAATAGTTTTATTTATTATATACCTATATTATTAAACCGAAGAACACCATTCCGTATAAAGCCGTTGCCCAAGCGACATATTAATCTGAAATAGAACGACGAAAAGGCTAATTTTATTAATCAATCGTTTGTGATAAAACTATTTCATTGAAATATAGTATATACATAAGTACTATAATATATAGTAGATTGTTTTGTGTACTGTGCAATATATTTACTACCTTTATTTATTCCTGTTTGTTTCTTATAGGTACTAAATATAGATGAGATTTAATAATGTCAATTATTACTTATATAATACAAAAATCTGTTAATACAAACCTCCACTCTGTGGAGGCCCATATATGATCTTATTAGGCTCGGACATGGTCGAAAGAAGAAAAAATATAGCTACTTTTCAAATCTGTTATTCAGATTTCAATATTTTTGTCACTATCAGCCGAGATCGATTCGCTGATAGATGAAGAACTCTCCTAGCAGCTTTCAATCTTCTTGTTTACAAGGTGTTCGTTGCCACGTGCATCCACCAAAGTGGGACTAGAGAGCGTGTTGTAATCTCGAGTCCCTTTCAATAAGTGACAGATTAATTCTATAAAGGTGTATAATATTATAATATAAATATGCTCTCTCATATGTTTAAATAATAAATACAATATATGTTTGATCGGATCCGACAGCAGATGAAGTATCTATTATCAATTACCTACTTTTCGAATCGTAACAATATCGAGTTTTCCGTCATTCACCGTAAAGTACTATCAACCCTAGTACCTAAACCCAGGTACTAACAAAATGTGTATAAATCACCTGTTACAATACATTAATTGCCTTTGTTATGACGTGTAGCTGTGACCCTAAAAAAATACCTATCGTGACATTTTCATCAATATAGCAGCCAAAATACTTCAAATCTAGCTATCTATTTTTGTTTAAAGTAAGTAACTTGAATGCGTTGCAAACATTCATTAATTATGAAAACTATGTCGATTATTACAATCATTGCTGAAAAATAATATGTATTTTCAAAATTAAAAAAAATATATCTTCATAATATATATTTCCGCGGAAAATACTACGGATCAAATCATAATATGCTTAAAAGATTAATGTAACTTTATGTGTGGTGTGTGACTTGGTGGGCCCGTTAACTTCAATAGACCCAAACCTACTAATAATTATCACTGAATCGTACCGTAAAATATTACATAGAATACCATATTCCTAGATAACCATTAGATAACCATTAGTAAATGTCTGCTCACTAAAAACTGTCTACCAGAACGTAGTTAATAGATAGCACTGAATAATATATGGATGACTGTCACCAAAATCGTCAAAATATAGTCACGTAGGTACTAAATTTTACTATCAATTGACAGGTCGTGTCTAGTAATTTCAACAGTCGCTTTAAAAAAAAAACTAAAACTACAATCACACACCTGAGTAATGAATTCTATCAACTTTGAATAATCCAAATTACAAAAGTATAAACGGACGTGAAGTTAAACAACGAAACTCAATTACACGAACATAAAATTAAAAAGATCAATCGGATGGCAGACAGACAGTCCAGTAAGCATTCCTACCATTCGTCATTTACTTGACAATATACATTTTAAAGTTATTTCGATGTTATCATATAATTACCGTTTTCATTTATTAACCGAAGGCACGTAACAATTTTACGATTGAGAGTAATTTAACAAAGGAAAAACTGTGGAGATTCAAGGGAGGCCAGAATCGATTTCATTGTTATTAATGTCCTTATATTAATTAACTGGCCACTGTAGTTTCGCCACCCAACGTTGTCAACGTGGCACAATAGAATACTACACCTGATTATATGGCGAATCGTAGAGTGCCAATCATAACCTCTGCAAGTGTCCCCATGTGTCGGTTGAAAGGGATGGGCTACTCAAGAATATTCTATCTTATTGCCACGTGGTCTCCGTGAAGGCTCATTGCCGAACATATAATAAAATTGCAGTATCGTACGCCTGAAAGGGTGTTGGCAGAACGCTGTGTGTTCTCGCAGTATTAAGGCTAAACCTCAGTTGAGGCATGGTCTAAAAAGATCGTGGCTAGGCGATGCACGAAATATAATTTGTCATAAAAATCCAACATGCGTCCATTTAATGTTATGTTTATTGTTATATTACTAATAATAATAGTACAGTATAACCTCGTTTTTACGTGCCCGGAATTTACATTTTCCCGGCAATTGCGAGTAATTTTTTCAGTCCCGATGTATTTCAGTACATTTAATACCCGCATTTACATTTTTCTTTCCCGCGATTTACGGCAAAATATGCGAGTTACGCGCGCTTCTGAAGAACTGTCTGATGAAGAAGAGGTTGATATTCCAACAAAAGAAAAAGCAATGAGGATCACCGAGGGTTTAAAAACCCACTTAACAAGCTTTGCTGATATTCAAGGTGACACTTTTAAATGTTTATATAGTGTTGAAAGAGAATTATATAACAAAAAAACAAAAATGCAACAAACTAATATACATGATTTTTTCAATAAAAATTTTAATTAAATGTTCTTTTTTTCAATACCCCCTTTTACATTTTCCCTCCAATTAGGTTTTTTTCCAGTCCCTTAAAAACGTAAAATAGGGGTTATACTGTATATTTATTGACATGTTTTCTTTTTTAAGTACCTACCTACATAGGTAAAGTTTTTTAGTCAACTTTACACGATTTAAGAATATTTTCATCCGACGCCATAACAAAACAAATCGACGTGCAGACACCTCGACTATCGGTCTCCGATTGGCGACTAGTGAGAAATTTCGGCGCACCTACTGTTGAAAATTATTTGCTGTTTCACTGAAGTACGCTCTAAAGGTAAATTTAGTAAGGTCTTTTCTCATCGAGAATTGACCGTAATACACTATATCAAAGTAGGAATCACGCACACTCTCGTGCAGGCCAACCAAGGTCTTGGGAAGTTGGTCCTGGGACACTTTCGGTACAAATTTGAAGAGCGCCTAACGTTCGTTACGCCACGGTATACGCCTGCATAACGGATGTGGAGACGTGGTTGGTGGTGGAGAGAAAAGTAAGTATTAAATATTAGTATTAATCTATTATGGACATTGAGCCACTTATTTATTTTGCAAGATTTCGTCACAGTATTAAAGTGCATTTTATGAAATTGCAGCAGATTACTTGGCGATTATAAAAGGATGTTGTGACTGGGAAAAGGTTGGGAGCCTAGTATGTATGTTTACTGACGCAGCTGAAATGCTTTATATTTACGCGAGAATAAGAAACCGCGTAATGCGTTTGAAATTTAACACGAGCGAAGAATGAATAAGAGAAGTAATTCGACATTTCGGATAACTTTTGTTTGAATCGCATCCGCCGAATATGCGGACGGCTGAAGATGAAAGATAAAGGCAACAAGGCAAAATACAAAAGCTCGAGCCAACCAAATCTGCGCGCTATCTCAATAATGTATTACAATAAAAACCAAAATCAACCCTTGCCAAATCTGAATTAAATTGCGAAAAGCGCAAGACAATTTTGTATTAAGCGTATATACCCCTCGTTAGGTACCTATAGTTTTGGGATAACAGCTGATTATTTACTCGATATGACTTGACAGCGTCTATGAAGACGACATTTATTTAAAAACAATGTATAGGTGGTATACCAAAGAATTTGGACTGTCGATAGGAGTCGAAAGCATTTCGATTTTCGAATCGAACGATTGTACGTGTAATAAGTTTATTGTTTTTCTTTTTCTATTGGCAGCCCCGAAAACAAAATGGCAGCTCACGTTCTGGTTTGAAATATGTTGCTTTGTTTATATAACTTTATATAACCAACGTAAGCATTGCTCGGTGTTTTTCGTGAATATTCATCTTAAAAAGAATGATCAACGTA
Organism: Rhyacophila brunnea; assembly: GCF_057557595.1. Classification (NCBI taxonomy): domain Eukaryota; kingdom Metazoa; phylum Arthropoda; class Insecta; order Trichoptera; family Rhyacophilidae; genus Rhyacophila; species Rhyacophila brunnea. Next base: position 4,131,334 of record NW_028233361.1, read on the forward strand.
TTGCTATTGGGTGCCTATATAAAGACAACTGAGTCCACAGGTATTTACAGATAAATTTTGTATTCAGATTTCTGCTTTGATACGGCCATATGTGAGATGAGTAAAATGTCAAATTAAAGTCTAATTTATTTATACAACATTTGCACATATAACCGGGTACGTAATTAACTAATTGGATGAATCTGAAATTATAGTGGAATTTCATTGTAGAATTGTGACATTTTCCTGTGAGCATGACATTGCAATGTCACGTGTAACTAACTTAATAATAACCGAGCAAACGTCCTATCTAAAAGAAGATTAATTTTAACATCTCTGGTATATAAAGTGACAAATAAGGACATGAACATAATATAAATAGTTTACAATTATTAGTTTATTATACCCATGAACAGTGGCGAAAACCATCGATGCAATAGACAGGGTTTAACCATAAAATGTTCAAACATCCCAATGAAGCCTTATGCGGTTTCACTATCAAAAGCGCTGAAAGAAGTTCTATTATAGTTTTGTGACATTTTGACAAGTGACATTTTTATATGCAACGAACAAGCACGAGTAGGCAGGCTTTGTTTGAAAAATAGTATACCAGATGTTCCTTTTCGCCTCAGTTCTATAAGTATGTTAAGAGCGTACATAAGTGAAACGGCAAATAATTTTCAACACTATGTGGAACGAAATTTCGGCCGCGTTGAGGCGAGGAGAGGAAGAGTCGACCCGTTCGCACGTCAATTTCTTTTGTGATGGAGTCGGAAGAATATATTCTTAAATCGTGTAAAGGTGACCGCATGTACTTGAAAAAGAAAACATGTCAATGAATATACTATTATTATTACGAATATAATAATATACATAACATAAAATGTACGCATGTTGAATTTTTATGACAAATTATATTTCGTTCGGTTCCCGTCATTTACACCCGCGACCCGCAATCCGCGCATCGCCTAATCACGATCTTTTTAGACCATGCCTCAGCTGAGGTATATTTAGCCTTAAGGCGAAGTCTTCACTGAGCCTTTTTTAAAGAGGCACCTAGCGGAAAAATACGAAGCTTGCAATTTGAGACATTTTTTTGATAATTTACAATTTCAACTGTATTAATGAATAAATATGTATCTGAAAACATTAAAAATAAAAATATTTTTTATTTTAAGTCAAAGACAAACTTACAATTGTAAAAAATGTAATAAAAAGTGAATTTGTTCTATCGATCCGCACCCTATTATTACATGTATTTTATGGTCATATTTATTATTAAAATTTAGTTTATTAAGTTTTCTAAGCATCACCTAAGCGATTTTTGACAAATTCATAGTTTTAATATTTTTTATATCTATTTTAAAAAACATCGATTTTTATAAAAAATATAAATGTGTATAACTTGAAATTCTTTTTATTTATATTTATATAAATATTTTAATTTTATTTATAAAAATAATTGATTTGATATAAATAAAAAGGATTTCAAGTTATACACATTTATATTTTTTATAAAAATCGATGTTTTTTAAAATAGATATAAAAAATATTAAAACTATGAATTTGTCAAAAATCGCTTAGGTGATGCTTAGAAAACTTAATAAACTAAATATTAATAATAAATATGACCATAAAATATATGTAATAATAGGGTGCGGATCGATAGAACAAATTCACTTTTTATTACATTTTTTACAATTGTAAGTTTGTCTTTGACTTAAAATAAAAAATATTTTTATTTTTAATGTTTTCAGATACATATTTATTCATTAATACAGTTGAAATTGTAAATTATCAAAAAAATATCTCAAATTGCAAGCTTCGTATTTTTCCGCTAGGTGCCTCTTTAAAAAAGGCTCAATGAAGACTTCGCCTTAAGGATCCATAGAAGAATATTTATTTCATCATTTCGGTGATATAGAGATCCGCTACGAAGAGGTATATGATGGCTACAAGGTGTAAGGACAACAAACTAAATAATTGGATAGAGTAGCAAACTATTAGACTTTGCTAAAAACGTCAATTGGCAAAGGGCTCCACATATAGTAATGGCCTACGGAAGAAATGTGTGGCAACAGACCGCAGAGGAGAAATGTAATCAATTAGAAGAGGTCTTCAAACGGCAATGGATTGATGCAGGCTGACGATGATAGTGAAAGGTAGGTATGCCTGTATAAATTATACAGTGATAATTACTTCAGAATACTTTTTGAGTGAGGTCCACGAATATAAACCGCTTCAATATTTACACGAATGAAGGGAGGAACGATCGAATAAAGTTTTGGCAGTATTTCGCAGTTGTGGAGAGCAATAAATATGGGCACGATAGATCAGGAAGGGTTAAACGAAAGCCTAGGGCGGCCCTCTGCGGACGAACATGCGCGATTGTGTCTGATTGACGCCCCGGATGATTGCCATCAAGAGTCGCGGGGGCTGGATAACTTTGTAATTGAAGGGCCGGGGGTGGAATCGATTACGCGGGGCTCGCCGAACCTTCGCATCTCGAAAGGCAGGCACCGCAAAACAAATCAGTCAATCGGAAGGGGCGGAGAGTTCAGTTCGCGGGTGCTCAACCTTTTTGTACTTGGGAGCTACACACAAGGTTGAATTTACCCTTGAACGGAATCAGACTAATACATATTATTTGATGCTAAAAAAAACTAAATAGCACTACCAACGCACCTCAAAAGCATGTTTTAGCAAAAACTCAAAAGTCAACTATTTTAATGGCGTTCAAACATTTTTTTTGTAAATTCTCCTATATCTGAGTTATTTATGTTGATAGCTTTAACATTACAGAATAGTCGATAGTTCCGAAGATGGGTTTATAGCATAAAATACTTGTCAATATAAACAATTTAGATAAAGTAGAAAACTATTATAATGTAATTTTACTGCATAAACGCCAGTTCAATTAGAATTAAACAAATAATTTGTTGTTTTGTATATAACGCATACTATAAATGCACGTACAACTTCTTTACACGAGTGCTTGAAGTTACTTTATTTTATGTTGGGTCGAGTATAGGTACTTATAAAAACTTATTATTATAACAATACAAATATCTTATCAATATAACTGTATTTTAATGAAAAGCTTAATACTATTTAATATTCAACGATTTACAACACTTGAGACTTACGATTAATATCAATTTAACGATAATTTAATATTTTCAATTAGTACATAAACTCTAGACTTAGTCAGTTTTATATTTATCATGTACAAAATATACAATACAGAGCATGGAAATATTACAATGCGGAACCCGAGTATCGCCAAGTACCCTCAGTCGATAGTATTAATTGCCATTAACTATGCATTCTTGTACGACTGAGAAGAACTCCTCCGCGTTCGGTTGGCCATCCACGATTTAAGGGTTGCGATCGTTGAATTGGGGGTGGGTGGCATAGCTCGATTGTTGTTTTATTTAAATCGGGGATCTTTTTTGGGATCTTATGTATTTCCAAGGAAGATATGCGTTTAAGGCGCGGATGCCCGATGGTGGAATCGCTGAGAGAACAATATAATTGAATTCTGTCGGCACGCGCGGATTCCATCAGCACCATCAACCAAGCGTCTCTTTTTTCTAGCCTTACATAGTCTATCCATCCATTCATTCGGGTGATAGAGAAGTCAGCAAGCAACAAAAATATACAAACAAATGCGTTTAGTATATATAATAATAATATAATACTTATATGCCGTATTCAATTGAATTTTAATGAAACAAGCCATTTTTAATGTATAATTTAACAACGCCACCGGTTTCACTTTGCTCTGATTTTCAAAGTATATGTCATCAATGTCTATGACACATTCTATTTTTCTATATACCTACGCACATGAATACATAATAAAATATTATAAGCAGTAAACATACATTACATAGATACATACAATAAAGACAAAAAATAAATTAAACAAAATAACCCATTACAATAACATTACAAGACCATATCAAAAGACAACTTAACCACAAGACCACAACCAAAAAGTTCATTAACAGTCATGCTCGAGCGAATGAAGGTATTGAACAAGTCAATGGTATTCCGCACTAATTGTTCTAATATATTGGCCAGACAATCTGAAGAGACTGTCAGAGGAAGACCGTCTACGCGCTACATGCTGGATTCAGAATTGAGAGACGTAGAGGAGCGTGTGGTGGGTCTTGGTCGCGCAGAAGACGGCCGCATATCAAAGTACATATATATTATTAATATTAATACTTTCGACCGAAGGTACTTGATGGAATTTGAATTTAAATTCTAATGGATTCAAGCTCTGTACTATTCCATTTAAGACGACTTAAATGGAATAGTACAGAGCTTGAATCCATTAGAATGTACATATATATGTTTATAGGGAAACGAACATGAAGAAGGATAACTGAATAATGCTTTTTCAATGGAAACGGCAATAATCATTAGTACTATTATAGTAGAGATAAGAATTCACCATTACTTAGTATTTCATACAATATTATTTATTTTGTTATAAACCGCAAACCCATCAATTGGTGCTTTAATGTCTAATCCTACGAAATTGTCTCATCTTTGAATATTTCACACAGCATTCATTGAATTTCATATATTTCGGAATTTCTCCGAAAATAACGCAGGCACTTGTATGGTGGTAAACGTCGAGTGAAATAATATACCTATACGGGGAATCCTTCGGCTTGCGTACTTGGGATCAAATATCGTGTCATCACTAAGAAAGTAAACAAATTCAAGAACTAAGAGGTTGCCACGGAAATAGACAAATATAATATATATACACATGATCCTTTCTATGAGCTCCCTCAAAACATTCAGTATTTACCAGCGAAAAGATATTTAAAATATTGTAATACCAAGAGGCTTACAGAATTATTTCAAACGTCATTTAATTTGAAGAGGCTTTATTAAGCACTGTCGTATTCTTTTGATATTGTAATGAAAATATTTAACACGTAAGTATATACATTTAAAAGCTCCGTTTCATTAAGTCATACTTCAATACATATTAAAAGCTTCGAAAGCTCTCGAATGGCAAAACAACCGTTCTCGAAATGTTTTGCATTAATAAAATTTATTTAGACGTAAAATTTTGAGAATTTCATGAGCTTTGAGTCATTACCATTATTATCATTGGTATTATTTAAATCTCAGTGTTTAAAATATAAAGACAATGTTTTCGAATAAAAAATCACCGTATTTCATTTGAATGGCGGTGGGTAGTCAAAGAAAGGAAAACTTTTGTGGATTACACAAAAGGCAGGGAAATTTTTCCAAGAATATTTTGAGACGCTATTTTTTGATCCCGGGGAAATATTCTCTTTATCTCTGAATACTATATTGAATTCAACAACAAAAGGCTACATGAAAGCGATAGTTTTTTCACAGTGATGTAAGAGTTTGAGATAAGATATATTAATAAAGGTTTTATATTCTATTAAAAACGTATTATATTTATATCTCATATATGTCCTTAATAAGTAATACTTCTTTATCTCCCTTTTACGCGAATCTGAAATCTGTAGCGATATTAATATTTGAATTAAATACAATTTCCAAGAATTAGAGAGAAGTCAATTATAATATTGGTATTTATAACGTGGCGTCGTCATCGATTAAAAATATCACTTTGCGTCAATGTCGGATAAATGTAATCATGTAAACCAATTATTAAAAACCACAGGTAGAATTTGCATTAAAACATGTCGACTATTAGAAATTTCTATGTAACCTGCTCAGAGATATTAATGGCGTATTACATGCGCGATTTCTTGGGGTTATATATCTAAACTATATGAATAAATATCTTTGAATGATAATCTTTTTAGAATAATTCAAGTCTCACGGTTTACTTAGATCTTAAATTTATGAAATTGACTTGATTGAGTGAATCTAAAATTGTGCTTTTAGTTGTTTACAGATGCATGCGAAACTGACGTGAATTGTTGCTACAAATGATTTTGAAGTGCAAAATAACACGTGGCTAACTTAATCATCAGTCATAGTAACCATGTTTTCAGCTTCACTTTCATAATTGGTATGAACATTTTACGTGAATTACATTTTATAGGTACTGTTCGACCCAGGTTTCACTTTTTGAGATATTCGGAAAAGATGTGCTTAAGTATGCCGATTATATATACTATAGGTACTATTAAACGACGCACAGTAACTATAATATATGTCAGTTATATAAATTTGTTTCAACAGGTTACCTCAGGTATTCATATCACCTGGATATAACGAAGTCAAGTCGCTGAGAATGATTCAAACGAAATAATACAAAACTTAAATTAACTAAAATTTGAATTTAAATTCTAGTATCCTCCGTCGATTTGTTTACCAATACATTATATACGTACCTACTACCTAGAGTATATGCTTTATAGCTTTGCACTAGGGTGAAAATGATATAATATATTCTAAAAATATTTTTTTTACATTTAATGTCTATTTATTTTCTTATTACCTACTATATATTATATTAATACAAGTTAACATCATTTGATCTAATTGTATGTGATGTAATCAGGGAAAAAGGCGTATCAGTGTAGTAAAATGTTCAAAAAAGTGCAAAGTTCTAAAACGGATACCTACTCTACAAACAGTACAAATACTGACATTGAAGTCAGCTGTCGTCCAGGAAGAGTGGAATCAAGTAAATAATGAATTATTAATTAAACTAGAATCGAATACGTCTGTAGATGTGCTAAAAAAAATACAAATGTATTTTGATAGACGAAAAACGTGTATGTATATTTAATCTCTCTTTTCAACGGAAGCATGTTTGCCTCAGAGGTAAATAAGTACTATACGTCTACACGGAGTCTTAGGTGGAATTTTCCGAGCCATTTACCGGTGTGTTTTCCCCGCGATCGATTGTATAATGAGAAACAAAGTAAACCTTCGTAATCCGAGTCGCGTTACTACCGATTAAAAAACAGCACGAACCTTAATTTTCCTCGGCAAAACGAGCCTCATTTTACATCGGCCGCGTGAAAAATCATAACAGGAAAACTACACCTAAAATAAAATGCGGATAACTTACAAGGTAAGAATTACAACCGTTTCAATACAAAGTTCGGTTACATATTTAGCATTATATTTATATTACACGTAATGGTTGTTATTTTCGAATACGTTTTGTATAAAATTAATATTCAATCACTACAATTACTAATAAAGGTACCTACTAAAACTTTTCGGTTTATTATAATAAGGCTATACCTACCTCAGTTGAGGCATGGTCTAAAAATATCGTGACTAGGCGTTGCGCGGATTGCGGGTCGCGGGTGCAAATGACGCATGTCAAACGAAATATAATTTGTCATATAAATCCAACATGCGTCCATTTAATGTTCTGTTTATTATTATATTAGTAACAATAATAATATATTCATTGACATGTTTTCTTTTTTCAAGTAAATGGGTAACGTTTTTAGTCATCTTTACACGATTTAAGAATGAATACCCCCGTCGCCGTCACGAAGCAAATTAACGTATTCACACCTCGACGTTCGCTCTCCCAGTGCCAATGAGTCCAAAATTTCGTCGCGCTTATAGTTGAAAATTATTTGCCGTTTCACTGATATTATCGTCTTAAGTAGCAGTATTTGGTAAATTTTAGTTAGAGTGCAAAACTGATATTTTTCATGAAAATAGTACAAATCTTTTATGTCTACCTGTAAACTGATAAAAGATTTCCTTAGAAAGCTTACTATACCATATACATTAAAATATCATCATTATTTCAATAGTTTTTATTGATGACACGAAACACCATACAATAATATAAGTAAATAATAATAAAATCAGAAGTTACCAATTTTGCAACTACACGAAATTGATAAAAAATAAAACACCTAAACGTAGCATATGGATAGACGATGGTGTGTAGTGTTCACAGTATTTTACGAGGGTCTGTAGATATATAATCTCTTAAACTCGATTTGAGTTTGATTATAAAACTAAAAGAGGAAATCAATACTAATCGTCAAAATTAATAATCGCGGGTTCGAATCTAGCACAGTAAATTATCGTGCTATTTTTCAATGTGTGTTGGTAACTAGAGCGAGTGTCGAATTAATTGACTTTATATTGTGTCTTAAGGATCAGACGAGATCGGAAACTATTTATATTTTCATTCGTTTGTATTGATTTAAGATTTTTTCTCCAAATTCTGTTCAGTTTTTCGTAAGTAAGTATACAACATTCAATCACATAAATGGTTCAATAACGTCATTTAATTTTCTTACATTGTGTATAAGGTATATATAGATCGAGAGCGACACGTGATATATGGAGGGAGGGAGATAGTACTACGCAAACTATGCGCTACGCGTTACAGCATCCCCACGACACACAATCGGAATGTCTAAGTTAAATAATTAATGTCAGTTAAATTATAATTAATGCTGTTATAGACTGCTTGACAATGGGTAAACGGCGGCAAATTTAACGTTAGTTGAATCTAACCATTCGCGAGAACCTCTTAGATTATTACCTTAGCACTAAACTTTGAAAAGCCCTTTTTGATTATTGTCACACGGGACCGGTCCATTGCATGATTAAGGCCTATTGTAGGTACTTCCAATTCAGGAGTTTGGCAACCATTACATCAAATCGCGTATTCTAACCTGCTACGGTATTCATCGGTATCTCTTATGTATATTTGTGCAATTTGATGAATAAAATACTCTAAGAGCTTGTCCAGATGACGCGTGTCTCACCGCGATACAGTGGACAGCTCAATGAGGTCGCCGGTACCTTGCCCGCGCACGATAAGTGACACGCAGCGAGTGCATGTGGACGGCTCAATCAGGTCAAATGTACCTGGAATACGCGCGAGTCAAATCGCGCCATCTAGACAAGGCCTTAGGCAAAATCAAAAAGATAATATAAAATCGTTCGCTATTTCCGGTGTAGGACTATTCTCAATACAACAAACATAAAAAAATTGTCTGTGCTTATGTAGATAGATTACTCACATAAAGAGGCGGGTTTCTCTTTCTTATTTAATCAAGTAATTATTTCAAAATTATAGCTTAGTTTTAAGTGTTTTGGAAACTGTGTTAATGTAGTAAACAGTATTTTAAAATAGGCTATTACAATTTGTATTATTATAAAACCACCTCTTTATAAGCTGGAAGAACAGTATTTTTTTACCGATATATTCAATATTATGTTAAAAACACAACAGAAAATACATCATTATTATGACATGTCTAGTAAATTACAGGCAAATAAATTACAACCAACGCCTATTTTTCACGGAAAAAAATGTACGAAAATCGTTGAAATTCAAAATAGAGACAGTGCGAGCGAAAAACAAACGAGCTTACGCATACGGTCGGTTTGTTTTATTGATGGTGCGTTACTATGAACTACAGTGTGTCATTTATACAAATCGGTTTACAAAGAGAGCTATCCGTTTTTTTCGGTCGGGTCATTTCTCATTTTGTACTCATTGCTACAGTCAAACCGGAATACCCACCGGCAACCAGAATTATGCAACGCATTAATACAGGGCTCCAGTCGAAATTAACGTTGTTTGCTGTTTGGAAAAAGGATTAGCGGTTAACTTAAATTTCATCATCGTTTTCCTTCACATCTATAGGATGCAGGTATTCCCTAGCTCCTTCCACTTCTCCTGTCATTAATATTGCACTATTTCGTAATTCCAGATAGTGTTAGTGGGATTGTGTGATTGTTCAGTATCGCGTGAAAGCCAGTTATATAAGATATAGATAATTGAAAATCATCACATTTTTTGCGGTCAGGTAGGACTTTTTTTATTCTAATAATTTACATGAAAGTACAAAGAACTTATGATCGAAATCCCAAGATGCTCTCTCGGCCCGAAAACAACAAGCCAGTTACATTTATGAATCGGCTACTTGTTAACACATGCGAATGGAAACTTTCCTTCTTTAGCTACCTGCCTGAAATCGAAGCATTTGTGTTTCACATGGAGAAAGCGCATCTCGTTAAAAACGGGCCAATTTCAAATAAAATCAAATTGACTGTGCTTCGGTCAACTCATGACAATTACAATAATACATTAATTCACACGTGTTATTGATAATATATTATTGCGATGGTAACAGTAGCTACATTAATCTTTACTTTGCTAAATCAAATGTTTGAAAAAAAATCCACACATATTCAATAAAATATCTCATAGTTTATTTATACCATAAATTATGTTAGCCGATGGCAACTGGGCGTAAAAGTTTTAAGATGCGACCCTAGGATAGTCAAAATAAAACGATGCGATTTATTGAACGTTTAATTTCCCAACAATATTAAGGGAGGGTAATAATTATTGTATTGCAACAGTAAGAGATCCAGACAACAATTTAAGCGCACGTAAACCGGAGGTAATTCACAACGTGAAAACATCCCCCATCCCTCCCACCCTCCGGCTCAGTGACAGGCTTTAGAGGAGATAAAACCAAAACGTGTGTAACGGCGGCGCCAAATTGCAAGTCGGATTTAATTAGTAAGCGGATGCAATAATTCACATTGTAAAATGCTTCTCCCGCTAAGAGGCAACGGGCCTTTGTTCGGAAATGTACCAAGCGCCAGGCACTCCATTGAATGCAATTATTTTACATTGTGATAATCAAAATGTAAGGATGTTTTAAAATGAAGCATATATGTTTATTACTTGCAATTAATTCCGCGTGTACTCAGTGTATTTGTGATTGCTGTTGTATATACTTTATATACTAAGAGTCGCACAGCGAGGCATGGAAAGGTGTATGTTGGGCATCACGCGAAAGGACCGTAAGAGAAACGAATGGGTTTGGAAGCAGACAGGAGTACGCGATGTAATAGACGTTGCCAAACAGCTGAAATGGAGATGGGCGGGGCACATTGCTCGCCGAAAGGACGGCCGCTGGACATATGCCGTCATCCAGTGGTACCCAAGGGGCACGAAACGGCCACAGGGTCGCCCTAAAAGCCGCCGGATTGACAAACTGGTAAAGTTCGGCGAAAATACGTGGCAGCGAACGATACAGGACCGAGAGAGTTGGAAGAAGCTTGGGGAGGCCTTCATCCAGCAGTGGATTGACCCCGGCTGATGATGATATACTTTTTTAAAAGATTTCTGAGGACGATTTCAATTTGTGATTAATGTCATATGATTCAAATTAATTAAAACAAATAATAAGCAGCTATTCTACATTTACTTTGTGACAATAACAAAAAAACACAAAAGGTGCAGCAATTATAAATTCAGCATAGACCTTCCACAGACAAATACATATTCACAAAGTTCATTAAATTAACCCTTAACCAGGCCGCGATAAAGTGGATATGATAAAGTTATTATAATAGTGATTTGTACCTACTTGCTTAGAAATAAAACATAGAACAAGTTTTTATTTTAAAATAAAATGACATTATGTGGGAATTTTAAAACCCATGCCCTGTTAGCAATCAATCAAAATTTGTTTGGGAAGAATATATCCCCCACACACTATCAACTGATAATTAGAGCATTTCCACAAAACACACTCTCGAACAGTAATGGTTATAGGTATGTGGATGTCTGTGGCGCTGACAAGTCATCCTTGTGAAAAATTTGCATAACAAAATGTATTACAATTCTTAACAACAATAGTTATGTTGTCAGAATTTTATATGCTTCGATACTTTTTCAAACGAAGATATCTATACTTTCTAACGAAGCGACCACATCGTCTACTTCATGGAGAATGTGCCGTCCATATGCAACGCATGACCTGCCTAGCCCCACGGGATGTTACTGCATACTCATCAAACGTGAACTACTATTGCGATCGAGTACATACATGCTAGTCGATACATAATTTTGTGACCGTATACATGTTGAGAAAATGATAAAAAGCGAATGATATTATATACATATTTTATGTGTTTTCCATTTTCAATATCACCTGTCAGTTATTCAAATTATTCACTGGACTGTGACATTTCATTTTGTCACAATATTGTACACTAAATAAAATATTTATCGCTAGGTATAATATGGCGAATTTTTCTAAGTTGAAATTATAATTTAAATATATAGGACCTCCCACGTTTAGACACAACACAAGCACAATAGGAATTGCAAGCAAACAAAATGAGGTAAAAAAAAAGAGTGCATCAAAAAGTTTTTCCAACAAGAAAACTTTGCAAGAAGAAAGTGCATAGAGCAAAGAACGTTTTGTATGCTAAGTATGGTAATTAAAAGAAAATATACTAAGGAGGGCACTTACTAATGAAAACTCCGTCGTTTGACATTATTGGTGATTTTGTAGCAGAAGGTAAAAGCTTTTATAATATATATTCTGCTATGGCAGAGAAACGTTACATTTTATTTAAGTACGAAAAACCATTAAATGTATTTTTTTACAATGTCAAATATTTTTTATAAAATAATAAACACTTGAAAGTGGTTAAAGAATATTGATTTTTATTGACGTATCATAAAGTCAATTGACAATTGATAAATTTCTATAAAAGAATTTAAATATCTTAACGTTATTACTATTCTTCCAAATTATATAAATGGCGACGGGTATTTTAACGTATGATTTTACCATACCTAACTTACCATACCTATAAATAATGAAGGAAGGCATCACGTATATATTTTTATTCCTAAGTTCAGCAAAGTTACTAATAAAACTCAACCGTCGTATTAATTCATATCATGAGACATATTAATCAGTCGCGTTTAACGTGTTCTTCTCCTTTCGTATCGTGACAGGTTTTTAAATGTGTGTCGCTCTAGAATAGGGGTTCCCAACCTTTTTGTACTCTAGAGCACATTCTAAAATATCGGTAGGGTGGCGAGCACCACCTATTTTTAATCGACAAACTCCTTCCATAACTTCTCATTTTCCCATAATTTATTTTCTTATATTCATAATTTATTAATAAATAATAAACAAAAATGTTTCAAAATAATAAAACTATTCTTCAAATTGCATACACACAGAGAAATGTATTTACAAAACGTAAACAAAGTAAACAAAAAACACAAATACAAAGAAAACATTTTATAAAAAAAATAGAATATCAATATGTCAATGTGATCTTTGGCATTGCATATCATTGGCCAGTGCCTCATAATTAAGAGAGTATGACGATAATCCTGTTAGCAAACAATCATAAAGATGCTCATCGGTGAGTCGAGATCTATATCTTGATTTGATTAAGTTCATGTTTGAAAACAATGATTCGCATAAATATGTCGAACCGAAAAATGATTCAATTTTATATGCCGCTTTTTTCAAAAATGGGAACTTTTCTCTGTCCACTGTATTCCAAAAGTCCTCTGATATTAAAGATTTAAGCAAAATATCATTCTTAAGCTCCAAAATTTCTAACTCTAGTTCTTCTGTCTTACCTTGAACAAAATCTGCAATACATGCGGCCATTTCCATTACATTTATTTGGCAAGTAAAAGGATTGATACAGAAGGAAACAATTGGCTTGATATCTGTAAACTGCAAAAATCTCTCTTCAAATTGTTTTTTTAACATTTGAAGATGCTTAATAATTAATGACCCGTTTAATTCATTGTTACCTAGCATTTTATTCATATGTGGGAAATGCACGAGAGAATTGATCTGCAGATGTGATATAAACAAATCCAATTTAACATTTGTTCAATAATCAGAATGATATATTCTTGAATCTTGTGAATTGTTCGTTTGAATAAAAGAAATAGTTAATTATAAATTCAATTTAGCTTTAAATGACTTACAGAGCTTATCATTTCAGCTATGTTTTTGTCTTTCCCCTGCAACTCCAAATTTAAAGAATTCAATTTTTCCATGATGTCTGTGAGAAATCCCAAATCAATCAGCCAGCGAGAGTCAGCTAGTTCATCATAATTTTCCTTTTTATCGTTTATAAATGTTTTTATTTCTTCAAATAAACTCACAAATCTTGTAAGAACCTTTCCTTTACTGAGCCAACGTACTTCAGTATGCAGAATAAGATCATGTTTTTCATCTTCAGTATCTTCTAACAGGGCCTTGAAAAGTCGGTGTTGCAAAGGAGCTGCTCGAATAGAATTGATTATTTTTGTAACTATTTTCATAACGTGTTCAAATGACAATATTTTACAACACAGAGCTTCCTGGTGGATAATACAGTGGTAGGACATACAGTTTGAAAATGATTCATCCTTCTTGCAGAGGGAAATAAATCCTTTGTTTTTACATTGCTGGTGCCCCATCGGTGGTTATCGCAGACAGCTTGTGCAGAGGCATATTTATTGACTTGGCGTATGTTCTGAATGTATTATAAATATCCTCACCCCTTGTCTGTCCTTTCATATGTAATATTTGCAACATATCCTCTTTTACTGTGAAGTTACTAAATACCATTCTCACCATAACTGCTAACTGTGCGGTGTCTGATATATCTGTTGACTCGTCAAATTGTAGCGAGAACCAGTCACATATTTCCAAGGCAGTCTTTAACTGAGTTTGTATGTCTGTTGAAATTGCATGTATTCTTCTTGTGACGATGTCATTTGACAACTGTAGGTATTGTATTGCTGAGACAATCTCACGTTTGTTAGAAAATCCATCAAACAAACAATCGGCACCAGTCAAAAATAGTTTTTTAAACAACTGACCATCAATGAAAGGTTTCTTCATTTTTGCGAGCATGTGAGAAATTTTGAAAGAAGCAATGGTGGCCTTTTTAGAATTTTCCACATGTCTAGTGAAAGCAGTCTGTTGTGCAGTTAGACTTGATTTTAGTTGACATATTTTTTTCTTTCTTACTTCAGATTTAAGTGGATAATTCACATCAAAAGTGGCATGAATTGTCTGAAAGTATCCTTCAACATTATGTTTTTTCGGCACTGCGATACTACTACCACACAACAAACAGACGCATTTATTTTTCACATTAAAGAAACAATATGATTCCTCCCAGTCAGTGTTAAAATTATAGGTTCGTTGTCTTTTACTCGGTTTATATAGAAGGAATATCAAAACTCCGTGTTCGTGTTTCGTCAGACGAAGATGTCTCCTAGCTAACTGTCGCGACCCGAACGGGGCAGCAATCGCAATAACAATGACAACAACGCGGTTCCAGGCGGGGAATGCTATTTGCACATCACTCATTGTACACGCCGAAAACCCGAACTGAGCCGATGATCGCCGAAGCAATCGGGACGGTACGAGCACGTGACTACTTTCACGTGCTCGAACCGTCCCGCTCAGTTTGTAGCGTTTGTTCACTTCGGGTTTTCTGCGTGTGTCAGGCTAGCGTGAAAATTCTGTCTCTGTCGAATAGTGGCGGGCACATACGAATCGTTCCGCGGGCGCCATGGTGCCCGCGGGCACGGGGTTGGGAACCCCTGCTCTATAAGTTAGCAAAGGCAACACTACTGTCACCAGTTTATAGAATGTCATTAAAATTGCATTTAAGTTGATAGGTCTTTGATGAAAACAGCGTGTACCATGCTTTATATTTCAAAATCATGTATCGAGTGTACCCACTAAGAATCGGAGGCTGCTGTCGGCATTACATGTTATGTACACGAGAGTGACTTGGGGGAAAACATTTTGGTAGTCTTCGCTATCTATTCTATAAGAATCTTGGAGGATAAATTCTCTTCTCATATAGACAATCGATAATTTTCGGGTGAGACGTTAGACTGCAGTGATCGCCAAAAGTTCGCGGCGGCAATTTCGGTGTCTCGCGTACGATATTTTATCTAATATAAATTGGACATGATATTGAAAAACTATCCAGCTGTAACGTTGAAAATTTTCAAGAAGATGGAATTCCATCAGAAGTGGAATTGATAGAATTTCAATGTGATTTGTCGCTTAAGCTTGTTGCCTCAGCTATAGAATCTGTATGGCCTTGGGTCCCAATAGACAAGTAGGTATCCAATTTTAGTTCGAATTGCGCTTAAAACGAAGGCATTCTTTTATTCCACCTACTTATATGAATCAACGTTTTTCACGGTGAAGGTGGTTAAAAGTAGAAACAGACTCACATATTATGTACGTACATCTTGATAATAATTGCATTCGGATGGGAGTGACAAGGTACTCACCGAGAATTGAAAAAAATGCGGAGGAAAGTGAATGTCATTCTTTTCACTAATTATTTTTACTTTTACTCACACTTATTTCAAGATATTTTTCAATTATTATGTTGTTGAACATTTCTTATTTTAGCAGCAGTATTGTTTAAAATATTAATTTGCTCCACTAGTGACTTAGTAGATGATTCTAACATTTCAATTGTGTTTACCAGATGACCATAATTTGAAGTGATGAATGCCAATTCATTTTTTATGGAATGGTTTCCTATTATTTCTTTTGCTATTGAAATAGAGTTGGAATCTTCCAAATTTCGCAGTACATAATATTATAGTAATTTACTGCACTAAGATCACGGGTTGAGGGGGTAGTGATTAAAATTGAAATTTTGTGTTTATGTGAAAATATGTGCTTAAACCTAGAATATGTAAAATTATGTAATAATCCATAAATATTTAAAAGTAGGTGCTAGCAAATAGGGCTTAAATGTTTCAAAATTGTCTGAAACAGATATATATTTTTGATAATTTGTGGTGGGCCGCTCAAAAAAAATATTTAAATACCTAAGAATCCTAAGTCTAGTCATGACGATTAGCGGGCAGGCTCTCACTCATGTAGTTTTAATGTTTTTAATCAGTCGTACATTAACGTCGCACATACACTACTTGATAGTCTTTCCCAGCAAACAATAACTCGAGACGTTACCACAATCCATTACGGCAAGTTAATACGGAGATTACCGAGGGAACATTTCCTCGACCGTATCGATTCCGCGATGAAAAGCGCACGCATAAATTCAATCAGGTGTGTGTTTTTATTTAACATGGTGTTTCTCTTTCAAGTGAATGGCGTGCGCGGAGTAGGAAGGAGGCAGCCTGAAAAGTTCAAAACCATCGACATTAATTAGCGGCTCACCGAGGCGGCTGGGCTGGGGTTACACACAATAATATTACGGCGTTACAACATGCCTAGTACAAATTCGATTTTAATTTGTTTGCGCCGAGCAGCGTAATTCGACGGTAATACGACATTAGCGACTCGCACTTTTACGACATGAAAATCGATCGAAAATGTTACAGAAAAGTTAATTAACCTAGTGACAGGATCAGGAGATAAATAATACAAAAAAACGATGCACGTGACGTTATCGTGGACATCTAGATCAGATGCCGAATGGAGATCAACATGCAAAATATGAGGACGCATTCTGACATTTCGATAATATCGAATAACAAATTTTAAAAATTCCATACTACAAAATTGTTCAGAGTTCGTCAGGCTCATTTACACGAGTCACTTCAGATGATCATCGCGGATGATTCTCCGCAGGGAATTAGATTTAGGCATTCACTCAATTCATTCGTCATGGCGTCAAGTGAAATAGCGAACACAGAAATCACAGAAACAGCAACCAAGAACCACAAAACAACTCTTTTTTTATTACAATCAGTATGTACTACTATCAAATATGATGTGGACTGTAGGAACATCTATTTAACCGGTTTGTTTTCAATTATTCAAAATGACAGTTTACGCACATATGTAAATATTATGACATTACTTAGAGGCGCAGTGCGCATGCACGGAATCGTCCGCAGTAATCAAAAAATGACCCAAAGTAGAATAAGTTCAATTTCATTCACTTTTAATTCCGGATGATCACTTTCGATGATTCGTTGATGAATGTGCGTTTACACGGGACATGCGGATGATTCCTCCGCGATGACCGTCAAAAGTAAACAATGTAAACGGGACTATAGATAAGTAGATTGAAAAAGTGGTAAATTACTTTTACCGTCTTATTGGCATAGTGGTAAGAGGGTTCGTCTTATTTGAAAAATTAAAATATAATGTACCTAGTTTGGAATTAGCTTAAATTTCCTGACACACTACTTAGAAGTACCTAAGTATGTATTACTTAACTATTTTCTAAAAGGTGTATGTACAATGTATATGCGGGCGAGCACATAGGTACCTTTGAATTTTAAAGGGCGAGTCGAACTATGTTGCCATTTTTATAACGTTGTGTGCGTAGACGTCAACGTGTCCTTCACAATATAATAGTCGCTCTATTTTCAAACAATTTGGTTTTTATTAGGTAGGTATCAGGGCTCGAAATGGACCGGATCGCCGTTCCTGTTCCTGAAATCGGAAAAATTATCGCTCCGTCTCGTGGAAAAAATAATTTGACCGTCTGAGCTGGATAGACCATATAATAGAAAATCTAACATACTTATTTTTATGAAATACATAAAAAAATGATAACTATGTCTTCTAACTACGCTAATTATGTATTGTTCTTCAGAAAACTGTCGTGCGCTCCGGTTCGTAAACTTTTCCATTTCGAGCGCTGGTAGGTATGTAAAATAAGCTGCATATAAAATTTAACAAAATAAAAATACATAATGTCGGCTCATGTTCCAACAAGGATTCTGAATAAAATTTAAGTTCATAAAAATATTAAACAAAGTGTCTACCTAAATCTTGCACACACCAGTATGTGTATGTATCTATCTACCTACCCTGTTTTTGTTTTAAACGAGATTGCGTCGTTGTGGTTATCATTTTGGTCTTAGGTAATATTACTTCGGCAGGTACTTTATAAATAGCATTTTATCACAAATAATACATGAAATCGTATCGGAAAAGCTTGTATACCTGCTACAAACAATATACTCGATCAGAGGTAAGTTTCTACTTTAAATAAATAAATCATTATTCAAAGATGTTGGCTTATGGAAATACTCTTTGCTAGATTGTGCATTTATTCTGAACGGTATATAAATAAAGACTCCGAGAGGAGGAGTATCAAAGAAGGGATGTGGCTTATCCTCTCGAATAAAAAAGATATTGCATATCTTTGGATCAATTCGCTGCAATAAGACCAGCACGCGAGCGGAATGCGGCAGACAGATGCAGGTATCTAGGGAGATATCTATCTATTGGCTGAATATTAGTATCCACCTTGAATGATACCTATATGAAGTTATATTAGGATACTTTTTGGGTGTGTATTGAGGCAGTAGCATTTTATAGTAATATATCTATAAATCATTGATAGCATTTTAATCATTTATACCTACATCAACATACTTATATATTTTTTTATTTTATATTATTTTTGATCACGCTAAGGCGGCTAAAGGTATTGGATTGCTCTCGTTTTTAAATGTCTTCGAAATCGTGTATTTCCAATCATAATTAAGACGAACTGGTACATATTAATCACTTTTTTTACGATACCTACATAAAAAAATGGTAATAATATACTTGAAACTGATGGCAAGTTAGTTTCCACGTTGTCTACCCCTACTGTATATGTCGCACTTTGTCGCAATAACGATTAGAAATGTGCCACGAGCGAATAATCTAATTGCGACAATACTAATATAACTAGTAGTTTTTACACCCTGACGCCGGTTAGTAATTAAGGTATGTAACCGATACCTTGATTTAAAACACACAAAGAACATTAACGTGAATTCAATGAATATCGGTTCGAGTTCCATTGTGGGTTGTATTTTTTCCAAACATATTTTCTAGGTGTTTTTAAAGTATGTTTGCTCAATAAAAAGAATGTTGCATTTTCAAATCTTATAAATTATTCGTTGAATAAAAAAAAGAGTCAATAAGTAAGTTATGTATGGCTTAAATTTTATAGAAGGATATGATATTCAATAGGTATCCTAAAAGTATATCAACACGAGTTATTCCTGTAAGAACGTCTTATGTGCGTGTTGTGGGATGGATGTCGTGGAAGATGTCAGAAATATGGCGATCTACGCTGCAATGTTTTACAAAAAAGTGTCATGATTCCGAAAACGTTGAGTACCTAATAATTAAATATTAAAACGTTCACTTAAAAACATAAATATTATGAACAACACGAAAATACTTTTAAGGGATGTGACATTTCTATGACTTGAATCAGTAATGAACGTAAAGTAAGCTATTTTTAAAATCCAAAGTAAGCTACTTATCTCCCACGGCAGATAAATAAATAATTAATTAATCAACATCCGTCTGTCATGAATAAATAAATATCCAGAAACCCGACGTTAAATTTCAGTCTTCGCTACTCTTAAAGCACAGGTCCACCTTGATAGCAACAGCAGTGTTCATTTTGGTATACCAACATACGATTATGGCCACACCTAATGTTATTATGAACCACATATATATATTTTAAGTTAATATGTTTGAATATTTATAATGTTGACGAGGTATTTTATAGTTAGTTAAAAGAAAACTCGTAAATCGAGAAGAATCTCACGACTTCTTCGTAATACCGTTTTTTTACAACGTCATTAAGGTTTTTTTTCCAACATGGCTGCCGAAATTATTAAAGTAGAAGTAGACGATAAAGAAGGTTTATTGCCTGTTGGTTACCATAGTACAACATTCATTGTCCATTGTTCATTAGCCAAACAAAATTGCAGCATTTTGTCATGCAGTATGCAGACGTATGTATATTGATATATTTTGTGAATTGTATGTACCTACACGTTGTACCAATCATGCAACCCATAAAATTTCGCAACGCTCTACACAAAATTATCCGAAACATTTTTGCCACTTCACTTAAATAAACGAATTTACAAGAATTTTATGTGTGCACTACTATCCATTCCCTGGACTGTGTCATGCTTTTTTTTCGACCATGTTCGATCCCAATAAGATCATAATATGGGCCTACACAGATTGGAGATTTGTATTAAGAGATTTTCTTTTTACAAGAAATGGATGTCAGCCAATTGCTTAACCTATTACGTCCGTATTCTTACTCAAACACAAAAAAAACAATATGTGTACCTACTTGTTAGACCCAGGATTCGAGCCTGTTTTTCGAGCATTAGCTCACAGTGCGCAAAACTAAAGTAGAAATATTTTATTCCGCATAGCATGTAAAAAATAGAGGGTATATTTCAACTACGCGAATAAGTATTATACTATGTTGCAATACACGTCATGATTAATCATCGGTTGCCGATGTAGGTATAAAGAATGGTTGGGCGACCTTCCTCTAAATGGACGGACCAAATCAAGAGTGCCCCGGGTTTCCCACTGATGCTCCTTTCACATCATACGGTTTTGACCGTACGGCGACATTCTTTTAGTGATGTGAAGAAAATCATTGAAAGGCGACGGTTAAAAACCCAAACGGCGCCGTATAGCAGCCGTCCATTCCAATGTTTTCACGGCGCCCAGACGGCCACCGATGACTTGGTCTGTCTAAGGTGAATGCACGCTTTCACCTTAGACAGTTTAAAATCGTACGGCACAGCACAACACTCAATTCAAAACTGAGCTTGTGACGGGAACAAACCGTGCATAAACCGTATAGTGTGAGAACACGATACTAAAGAATGCCGAGAGCGGTCGACTCGAGCCGTTGATAAAGCTTCTGCTCGACTGCCACATCATCAGAATCACAATCCTTATTCATGAGGTTGAAGGGAAATCTAAAATCATTTAGAGAATAAATAAAAATAATTATTGATAAATGCAGCTTGTACCTATAAAGTTTTGTTTTTTAGTATACTTGTTCGAATTTAATGTTAGTATCACAGGGTGAGCGCTTTCATCAAATGAATGAGTTAACAAGGTTGCTCAAAATGCCGTATTTCGTTTGTTATATTAGCGCTGAGGCCGTTTTTCAGCAAAACGGGGAGACAATGCCTTGTTTTATTTGTGATAAAGTTTTCCCCCCGAACAAGAATTAATTCCTTTCGCGAGAGAAACGAAAGATTTTCGGTAAATGCCAGTTTGCTTTGGCTAATTTTTGTATTATAGGCGCCGCCGCCGGAGCGCCTTTCCCCGCTGCGATCATTCCGGTTAAATAATTCTGAAAGCAACACGAAATTATACAACATAAACAAAAGTCGGGGAACTGAAAGTCTTAAAAATCACGATCCGTCAACTGTTTGGTTGAAAGAATCCATACGGCCGACGACGGAAAGTGGCAATGGCAAAGCTTCAACAATAATGAATTAATTGTTTCATTTTATGAAAGAATTCGTTCGCGGAAAACAAATTTTCTAAGTATAATGCGTAAAGAAATATTATTACTTACAATATTCCCGACTAAAATGTTTAATTACGTCGGTTGTCATTGTGCGACCTTTAGACGATGAAAACAAAAGAGATCAAGAAATGCGTACTGCGAGAAAACTTGACATACGTCACAAACAAATACTATAGATTTTCATGGAGAATTTCCCCCGCCCAGTTTCAAGGTGATAATATCTGTATGTTAGTAACTTATGATTGGTGGCCGCTTATGGTTAATTGATGATTTTGTTGTGATGCCGACTATAAAACAATAAATAAAACATCCAGCCACAGAGGAAAGTAAAATGATTTTTCAACGGTTTAATGTTTGATCAACTCACTATGCATACTATGTATCACTTACATTTTTTTAAAATTTTAATTACTAATTCGCAATATTATAGTATATTTCGGTGAGATTCAATTCATTCATTATTTTATTGACATCAGCTTTCATTTCTCACTGTATATAAAATCTCTTTATTATTTTAAATTTAAATAACGTAAAACGAGGCAGGCATTATTATTTCATAAATGTATGAAAAGTAATAAGTATAAATTTAAGAAATTAACAAAAAATAATAATGTCATTAAATGCATGGTTATCGTGTTAAAGTAAAATAAAAAGACGCATGTAACTATTTTCTTTCAACCATGTTCGATCCTAATTAGATCATAATATATGGGCCTCCACTGAGTGGAGGTTTGCATTAACAGATTTCGTTTTTACGTGAAATACATGTTAGCCACTTGCTTAACCTATTAGATCCATACTCTGACTCATACACAAATTGAAAAACAATATCTGTACTTCTTGCCAGACCAAGGATTCGAACCTGGGACCCACGGCATTATAGGCCGACGCTTAAGCTGTATGTCCACCGATATTGAGTTTTTAAAAGCTTATATGTGACAATTATGACATTTTTTTTAAAACTTCTATTCACTTAAATGGTTTCGATCATCAAGCACCTATAACCCTCAATATTATAATTATTCCAACAAAATAAAAAAACAAGTACAAGGTAACTAATTAAAGTAACCTCCGATTTACAATGTTTATTTTAACACTAACATCATACCTATACACCCAATGTAGGTCACAGTCATCGTATATGAGCTATTACGAATAGGTACTCGATGACGAGTGACGACCTCTTCATTGTATGTTATTAAGAAAGTATTACTCTATAGTAAGTAGTCTATAGTAAGATTTCCAAAATATTGAGTCTATCTACAGCTTTGTTCTGTTATTATGCAATTTCAATTTTGTCACATCGGAGATTTTAACTCGTACTAGTCTACTAAATACCTCTTCTAAATTCTACCAAATAGAACCTAGTAGGAAGGAGACACTGTCCAAAAACAGAAAACTATCTTAGAAATCGGGAGCACCAGTTGTTTGTTTTCCCAAGGAGCAGAACTAACCTGCCATTGGTGATGCCAATTGGGAGGGCAATAACTCTGTTCAACCAAATCGCTTCGGATGTCGATATATTCCACCTACGTGAGGATAAGTATATAGGTGGACGTTGTTTTATAAATTCTTAAAATAGGGTCTGCTTAGCTCATTCGGTGTAGTACCTACTTCCTTGTATCTAATTTATTTATTTTTTTATTATTTACACTTTTCTTTTGTTTAATAATTTAATACGTAGGTCCTGATCTATTTATTTTTTATATAATACTGTTTTAATAATATTTCTTTCTTTCTAAATGTCATGTTGTAAAAGTCTTAAATTAATGTATTGTATTAGTCAATTCTATTGAGGTTCTTCACTGATTTAACAAATACCTCAAACAAACTAGTACATTTTGAGCCAGATTCTAACTGGAATATCTAATAATTATTGGGATGAAAATGACCAGATGTGCAAAAGGCTGTACAACTACGATATGTAAACAATCTAATATGACGCATGGGAGGCGAACCTAACCTCTGAGGGTCTCGAAGATTGGGTAAAGCCAGCAGAGCATCTCCCACCCGGAGCCAGTCTCAGGTACCGTACATGGAAAGCCCTAAACAGACTGAGAACCATGGTAGGGCGCACTCGACACAACATGGTGAAGTATGGGTTCTCCAATGACCAAACCTGCGAGTGAGGTGAAATGCGAAGTATGGAGAACATTTTTTCATGCAAGGCTTGCTCAGTAAGCTGCAATTTCGATGAGTTCATACAAGCCGAGGAAAATGGTGTTGCCTTCACCAACTTCTGGAGCGACACATTGTAGCTATTGAAGACCCAACACGACGAAGAAGAATACGACTAAGACTGCAGACACACGGCATTGAAGTCGAACATGCGTAGACGTGCGGCGCGCGCATTGGATAAAACAAATCCAATTGGTGATTCTAATCGGATGCCATTGGAATCAAACAAGACCTGCGTCGATACACGGCTACTCATATCGACTGCAATGCCGTGTGTCTCCGCCCTAATACGGTATTAGCTTTTAATAAATATATTGATGATTAACAAACCTATATCACCGATGTTGTTAATCTTATAACAGTGGATTGACATTAAAGATTAGTTTGTTATACTAGGCCTCACAGCGTTTATAGAAAGTTTGCAAAGCACAATCCATTGTTCCATTTGTGTCGAAATCGAAAACAAAGAATTTTTTATCGGATTCGACAGGCTCTCGAGGCAGTTTGAAGTCCCGCAAACAAAACAGTCGCCATTCATTAACTCAAAGCTTCCAGAGTTGGATATGCCTTCTGACAGTTGGGAAGAGACTACGACGAGCCACTTCAAAGTTGCTTGACAATACAACTACGGCGTATAGTTTATCAAAAGCTGAAACTTTGGCCGCTAATATATGTGGACATTGTAACTTTTCACGGAAGTTCAGTCGATAAAGTTGTAGAGGGCACTTACGGATTCTGGATACGTCTTACTTTTCGCCTTCTTCTCTAGATATAACAAAGTTTTCCCGACGATGCTCTTTCTATGTATGAGATTTTGCGGTAAAAGTTGATTTCTAAAATAAACCTTTTGTCCCTAAGATTATGAATTTACTCAAAGTATTGTCAAAAGACAAAATATTTTTAGTTTTACATGTCATTGACTATGCAAAACAATAAATAGCTTGATAGAAATGTTTCGTGAACAGTAATCTAAACAAATACTTAATTGCAAAGTTCAGCCTATTGACATAATATCGAAAACAGATTACAAATCGTCGGTGTTTTGTAAAAAAAGGCGAATCAACCATTTTGGCGAAATCGAGATTTTAATGAAAATACAATAAATACCCCACTAGCTTTGTTGTGTAAAAACTGCGAATTTTTATCTCCACAGGAAAGTACTTAAAAACGATAATCGACTAAAATTAATTTAATTAAAATTACGAAATAAAAAGCAAATGTGACATATTAGGCCTTTTAAAATATTATATAATAATACCTATTATAATGACAGTATTCTTTCTAAGCTTTATTATAAACTTGTCAAATATTTATAATCATCTACAGGTAAAAAACAAATAAATGTCAAAAGTTAAAAACCCTCAGCCTGTAAAGTAGCATTTTGGTTAATTCGCCCTTTTTACAAAACAACGACGAAATATAATAATTTCTAATTACCTATCTTTCGCCGCTGAAACAATCAACTTTTCTATCATACAATTTAAATAAGTAGATATAAATCATAAAACGTTAGACTGTAGATACATTCATAAAACGATTTTTAAAAATCCGGCAGTGGTAACCCAATTAAAAAATACAGTATTAAGAGATAAGGGAAACACAAAAAATAGAACAGTAGCGCAACTCTGCATGCAAATGTGCATATTGGGTATAACACGGGAAACCACAAAGCAACCCAGTGGGTAATTGGACAGACAAGGGTATGCGATGTGATATAGGTCACCGAGCTGATAAAATTAACAGCCTTAAATTGCCACAATGGACAGTGAATTGCTTGCACGTAAACATACCTACAGTAACTCGTCGTAGCAATACTATGGACGCTTCTAAAGTCGTATACCTACAGCCGTTAGCGAGTAACCGATTCAAAAATGTAACATCTCCACGAGAGCGTGTTGTAATTTAGTATCAACATAAAGTCGGACCCGACCGTAAATTAAGTACGTATTATCAGTTATTACTTATCCCTTGAATCGAAATCGTATTGTTTCTTGCCTTCCCCGTAAATTACCATAAGTCCAGTGTCACGTATGTACGAAAAACTTTACTATGCAACATATTTCAAATTCGACTCCAAGGCGTGACGGAATAATTCTTTTAAAAGTATTGTAAAAAATACCTCAGTCGTTTTTAACTAGTTCCAAACAAATTAATTGGGTAATAATCTAATTAAAACAAAATACGGCCACAAAGATCGGTTGTGCAGATTTCCAAAGGTAAAGGTGTTGTGTGGCAGTGTATCCAATATTCTAGATTGGCTTGTTTGATGAAAAACTGCTACTCACGCCTTCCCAAGTCTTATTGTTTGACTGCGGATAAGTGCGCTTAATTAAAGTGAAAACATACCGGTTGACACGCAAGCCTTGGTCGACTGTGGTAAAAAAAATAATACACACCACCGTAATAAATGACAAAGTCGGAATTACGTAATACAATATAATAGTGCGTCGTTCGCACTCTGAAAGGTGTGGAATATTGCGACAAACCTATAAATATATAAAACACTAGGTACAATATTGTGCACGATTATAATCTAATCACATATTATGAAACATTCCAAATCCGAGGATTCCTTCTCTTTCCAATAGTTCTTCTATTGACATGTTCAATACGTCCGATCAGGCACTAAAGTATTGCATTAGGTAAATGACTTTTTTGCTGTCTACCAGGGAACTTATTTTTTATCTGTTCTGTACTGTCTACCTACCCAACAATGCTTTCATAACTTGACATACTGCTTTTATGTTATTGTACTTTTTCTTTTATTATTTCAAATTTCACGAACAATAAAATTGTATGTTTGTTGTTGTTTTAGAAACTGTAGTATTATATTAGTATTATATTAGTATTAACTGGCAGTATTATTTTATCATAATTATTTTGTGTACTTACTCTTTTTTACTGTTGAATTTCATATCTTATCATTCATATGTGCATGAAGTCTATAAATAAATAAAACTATGAAAATATATACTTACATAACTTCAATATGCCTCAAAAAACTACCTACCTAAATATAAGAATAAAATCTTAAAAACAATTTTGGTCTGAGTGTATGTGTCTGGTGCATTTCAGAATGATGTAGGTATGTTCAATAAATAATGTCACATTCTAGTTTGCTAAATATGTGTGTTCAAATTCATTTCGCTTTAAGAATTATTCTGAGGGTATTTTCTGAGGATTTTCTAATTTATGTATGCCAATGGATAATGCTACATTCTTAAACCTTCTCTACGATCAATCCGGATTAAAAAATAATCAGTAATAACGATATAATAATATATTTAGAATAATTCACAAATAGACACACACGAAAAAGTATATTGTTATCGCTTTCTGTACCTATAGAATGCAGTATGAAATGCTTAAAAAATATGTGATCAACGTATTTTTTTTTGTCACAACAACATTGTAAGACCAGTTATTATCCATTCATTCTCTGTTTGGGCTCGTGTTCGTACGATAACATTGATCTGTGGTGGAAGACGATTTCATAAGTAACCACTGGTGACAATGGCGACGGGAGCCAACCCTCACAAATAAATGAATAAATACAAGCTGTGCAATGAACTAGTATTACTCGGCCGAAGTGTTAAAAATCAGAGTGTTGGAGCGGAGCTCGGAGCAGGAGCACGGTGCAGTGGAGCAATGGGGTTTTACCTGAAGCAGGAGCGGAGCCGGAGCAACGAAAATTTGTAGTGCTGCACTGCTCCAGAATTTTTTTTTTATTATTAAATTTTCGTCCTAAAATCCAATGAAAATAATATATTTGACACTTTGCAACATTGGAAGGCCTATTTCAAATAGGTACGGCAAAAAAATAATCTTACTTTTTAATAATGAAAATGACGAATAATCAAACTTATTAAAAAACTACCTATTTTTTTAACATTTGTATACATACCTATAATATTAAATAATATTAAAACTTTTTACCCGGAGCGGAGCAGACCCTATAGCGGAGCTGGAGCAACTATTAGGTCCAGGAGCGGAACAACTCAAAAAGGGGTCCGCTCCAACCCTCTGGTTAAGACGGTACTTCAGTAAAACGGCAAATAATTTTCAACTATAAGTGCGACGAAATTTCGGACTGGCTGGCAATCGGAGAGCGAAAGTCGAGCTGTGAACACGTCAATTTGTTTTGTGATGGCGACGGGGGAATTAATTCTTAAATCGTGTAAAGATGACTAAAAAACGTTACACATTTACTTGAAAAAGAAAACATGTCAATGAATATATTATTATTATTAGTAATTAATAGAACAATGAACATAACATTAAATGGACGCATGTTGACTTTTTATGACAAATTATGTTTTGTTCTGCACGCGTCATTTGCACAATCTGTGTCGCGTAGTCACGATCGTTTTATACCGTGCCCCAGCTGAAGTATAGCCTTAAATTCTTTTGAAATCGTTCCCTATTTCACATTTATGGTGCTTCATTAGATTTCGTAAACTTTAAAGAAATATTGCAAGTACAACGGCTACGTATACTTTTATAAATACGTCATAACGCGCGCGGTTAATTACGTAAAAATACCTATAGGGTGTTGGAAAATTTCTAAGCGGCGGGGTCAAGGTTTTCATATAAAAGAAGTGAATTCCCCATTCACTGCTGTAAATGATCCGCTTTCATTTACCTAATGGAAATCGAGATTAAATAGAAGCCTTTGAAAATTCTATTCACGTTTAAGACCGAATATTTTCGACGAAAGAAAAAAATACTATTCACAGTGGCCCAGATTTCGCATGCAAATATATAAATATATACCTATAAAAAAAAAAAAACAACACGAGTCGGTCATCAATAAATGTCAAAAAATGTTTCCCGAAGATGTTCGAAACAGTAGTCATTAATAACGCTTGTCTTCGATTTTCTTGACATAAATACCAAAAAAAAAAAACTTTAATGATTTAGTGCGTATCGTATTACTATTTTTAAAATAATATTTCGTGAATATCGTGCACGGTTAAGATATATCTTGCAATACATGGAAAGTTTACGAAACTTGAATGTCCGGGCGTCATATACTCATAATACTCGAAAGGGTGGTTTCAAAAACTAGCAACGTTAGTTATTTCTGAAATTAAAAAAAAATACATCATCATTCATAACATTCCAACGCTGTTTTTTTGTAAAATATTTTCGCTTTAAAAATATAAGTGTTCTTCAAATAGCCGAAATTCTATCTAATTTTATATATTAGCTTACACTAATAAACGTAAAAATTATATATGTTGTCACCTCAATACTACAAACTAGATAACTCTGATTTCATCATTGTTGGGAAAATTAAATTTAAACTTTACTTGATTAACATAAATCTAGGCTATAATTAATATTTAAAATTAAAATGGAAAATTGTGCTGTCTAATTGGGTACAAATAAATAATGTTCAATTGTATGAAATTGTATTATTTCATTTATGGTTTTAAAGTTATCTAATATTTTCAAACACAAAATTAATACAGTTCACATTAAATTTTGAAAAAGAAATGTAGAATCATATTATACAATAGCTATCTCAAAATGGTGAAAATCTATCTAGTTGTAATATAGAGGTGACTATACATTTCGGACTAATGTAACAATTAAAAACTAGAGTTTATTTAGAATTTTAGAAGATAGTGAATGACGTTACGTTGAAATTATATTATCCTTTTAATCCTCACTTCATTATTCCGTCTAGCCACGGGATTCGACCCTTGGACATAAATGTACATGGACACGCTAATGAAACATGTGATACAATTGGACGGCAATAACCAAAAAAGCAATGATTGATAACATTATTATTGATATCGTATTCATAATTGGAACATCCGTATTTTACCACGTTTTTATTAGCTCGTATTCTTGTTTGTCCAGTACAATTTTTTTCTTTTTTGTCCTAGATTTGTATTGGACGATTGAAGATTTTTAACCAACTTCCCGAAAAATGAAAATTTTACAACGTTTTTATTAGCTCGTAGTCTTGTTTGTCCGGTGGTTGTTTGTCGTGTACAAATCTTGCAATCGATTTTTAACTAACTTCCCGACTAGACAGACATATGAAACTGTTAGAATATATCAGAAAACGATGACAATGTATTCGTTTAATACTTTTAGCCATCTTTAAGCAGAGTTGAATTCATTTTCAGTTAATTCTGTTTTGTATGGAAAGTTATTTTGGAAAAAAAATCGTAAAAAGTAAAACACTATTATTGCTTGCTAAGGGGGTCCTAGCAACTAAATTATTAATATATACGTGCGTTACTATGGAAATCAATATGAAATGTCAAAATGACATTTGAGTATTCAGTATTTATTAATACATAGAATTGTCAAGATTATATGATTCAACAGAAATTTTAAAAACGTGGTATATAAAAAGTTATTTTTATCTTGTAATTATTTACCCTATATTTACAGTATAAGTTCGTGCTATAGGTACCTACAAACCTTGTATATTTGGATAAATCCAAAACGACATCCTGTAAAATATATTAACAATAATATACTTTCTGTATGTGGATATTTCACGTCAAATATTTTTTAAATGACAATCACAATAATAATAACACTATGTATTATAATATTCTGACAGTAAGTAAATGCACGGATATTACAGACACTGTTCATCCTTTTGCGGAAATATATATATAAAAAAGGGAAAAAAATAAAAACAGATTGATAGCGGCTCACGGGGGAAAATGATGTAAGCGGAATGCGAAAATCCAACGTTATCAAATATACGAAGGAAAAACGTCAAACTGCCAAGCAAGGATGAAAGACGACGCTTACCCTGGCAAAAATCTATGGGGGTATCGCTAATACAGCATTATGAGGAGGCATATATCCCCGACCGTCCAAAATAAGGCCTCTGAACTTAGCATCGGGTATAGCAATATGTATTACTATTTTTTTTTAGCCAGTGAATGTGACTACAAACTACCGTATTCTCATTGGAATCTATAGTACTGAAAGATGACAGGGGAACCGATGAGAGATTTCCTCTGATGTTGTGTTCAATACACGAGTAAATTTATTATGAGATTAGGAATCTTGAAATTTTCATCATTTTGTGTGTATTAAAAACAAATCACCGTAATATGTAGAAACCATTTTTTTTTCATTTTAGCAAAATAAACAATACGCGTGTCGTGAAAATAAATGTAGTTTGGGATATAATTAAGCATTTTACTTAGTAGAGCGCCTACCATTTGCCATTGATTCAAATATAGCAAAAACATAACACGCTGAAAGTTCTTCCAGTGTTAAATTTAATATTGATTGTGAATGTTGACACATATTTTACAACTATATTTTAACAGCAATTTTAAAAAATAAGATCATTTTTTACAATAATTATATAAATGCGGCTGTCATCAGATTCCCAGATCTCAATTATGATATTATTTATTAAATATATTCATTTTTCACGTACATTCAGTCTTCTTCAACCATGTCCGATCCTAATATGATCATATGGGCCTTCACAGGGTGGAGGTTTGTATTAACAGATTTTGTTTTTACGAGAAATGGATGTCAGCCACTTGCTCAACCTATTAGGTTCACACTCTGACTCATACACAAATTGAAAAACATGTCTACTTGCCAGACCCAGGATTCGAACCTTGGACTCACGACAAGCCAAGTTTAAGCCGCGCGGCCATCGTGGGAGTCAGGACCTATATAAGTATAATATGATTTCATAATATTATGAAATAGCGGATCTGCAATGTCATAACATTACGAAGTAATGTTACATATTTCATCATAATTTTAAAATATTATTTCATAGTGTAAATAATATGTAGGTATAAATAGCGGGTCAGAATCGATTGACATCTCACTCGATTATAAGTTTCCGTGAAAGACACATCGCACCGAATTCCCGTTATACCTACATAGGTACCTATTTATTATATTGCATCGATTGTACCCTAGTAGTTATTTGAATCAGTAAATAAATTATTCTCGCCTCCTTCATCATCATGAACAAGCACTACCGTCTATCATCTGCAATACCTAACTAACCTCTATCGAACCAAAGAATACCACATCTATAACAGAATACTACTAATAATTCTAATATTACATATAAATACTACGTTATATCATATTTCGTCGACACTCATGCAGTTCTTATCTACATGTAGGTATATTGGATGGTTTATATTTTTGTTTTACTTATAAATATTTATTATGCGTATAAAATTTAAGGCACTGTTATTAATTCTTGTACAGTTGTAAAGCGCACTAATATTCACAGATATATATTTTACAAAGGAAAGCAAAATAAAATTGATGATTTCTCGCTGCTATCTGACCTGAATAGGGCATTGAAATATCTTGAACGTCTTTCTAAGGAGCCGTAATGATCTCGAGATGGCATCGTCTCCTTCTTCTTTTACACGGTAGGGGCGGAATTGATTTGATGTTTCTCGTGTCATATCAAAAGACAGCTGCTGCATTATATGATACAGAAATACAAACAAGATCCAATCTCACAAATTGTGTGAGATATCGCGGATCTCAGCACATTAACAATGTGTCAATCGTAAACGAAAATGACATTTTCTTTTTGCTATATGTAGGATATAGAGATCATAATAATATATTGCATAATATATAAGAATAACGGCCAAAATTAGCACAATTAATGTTATAAGAATCATTAATACTCGTACCGAAGGTACTTGATAGAATTTGAATTTAAATCCTAATGGATTTAAGTTTTGTATTATTACAATTTGAGTCGTTTTTTGCAACCCAGGTTTCACCTTTCGGCATCTTCAGGCGCTGTGTTTACTCACCAAAGGCAAACACACACTGACAACGAACACTTTTAACTCTAACTTATATAATAAATCAATACAATAAAGTAGGTAAAAACTCCATTACCAACCTATCAAGTCAAGGGTAACAATAAAAAATATAACAAAGTAATAATAGATCATTAGTACTTATAAACAATACAAATACTACACTCAGGAGGTGTAAAATCGTCAATTCTAGAAACAGTGGTAATGTATTGGAAATTAATGGAGTTAACTAATGAGATATAATATTATCTATGATCTATGGTCTTTAAAAGTTATTAGTTAAACAATTAATAGTTTTTATTTACGTACCTATTATGAAGACATATTTTTTCTAAATAATCTTTGAAAAATACATCATATAAATTAGAGTCAAACAAAAAGTGCGCTACTATCGGGTCTTTAACAATTCGTTTTTAGTTGCGTCCCAAAGGTAAACAATTATTGGCAGAAGTAAAACTGTTATTAATTAGGAGTAAAATTAAAAATAATTACAAGTTAAAATAACTTTTTATATACAACGTTTTTAAATTTTCTGTTGAATCATATAAACTTGACTTGACTAGCTTAAACGATCAAAAAAAACGTGCTTGATATAAATAATACTGAAATGTCATTTTGGCATGTCATATTGATTTCCATAGTAACGCACGTATATATTAATAATTTAGTTGCTAGGACGCCAGAGGGGTCTGCAACCAATAATGGTGTCAAAATAACTTTTCATACAAAACAGAATTACCTGAAAATGAATTCAATTCTACTTAAAGATGGCTAAAAGTGTTAAAAAAATGCATTGGTATTGTGTTCTGATATATTCTTAAAGTTTCAAATGTCTAGCTAGTCGGAAAGTTAGGTAAAGATCGATTGCAAGATTTGTACCGGACAAAGAACCACCGGACAAATAAGAATACGAGCTAAGAAAAACGTTGTAAAATAGCAATTTATATTCAACGAATAATTCAAAAGATTGAGAATGTAACATTCTTTATTGAACATACTAACATACATAATTTGAAAACATATGAAAATTATAATTGAATGCTGATTGCTGGCGAAATTTGTAAAGCGCTTCAGTTGCATGACTACTAGGAATACTTAAGTAGGACGCAGGTTGCTCAAATTGGTAAATCACATTGGCTGGAATCCGATGGAGACAGGTTTGAGTCTTGGTCTGGCGTCATGTCTTTTTTAAAGATTTTCTTTATAATTTCTATTTTTGTAAGTATTCTTGAAAGATATTTATTTGTAATATTTTTTCATTGTCATAGGCGTGAGTTGCTGGAAGGTTTGATGTTACAAATCCAATTTTGATGTAGATTATAATCTTATCATTTTTCTAGGATGATTATACCAAGTAAATAGCAACTCAATTAATAATATACGCAAATGTTTGTAACTGACGTATGCCCGGAATACAAGGTTTTTTTTCTAAACACGTCAGTATCGTTTTGTGGGCACATTGATATTTTGTTTAAACCTGTGTTAAAATCAAAATTTGCATAGCAAAAAAAGGGGGTAAACGAAAATAACAAACGACCCCCGGACGAAACGCGATGCGGGGAATGCCAAAATGAAAAACGCATTCGAACATATATTATAACATTTAATTATGAACAGAATTTTAAGAGTAGAAAAATGTGCGTGTCTCACGCAAGTCATTTGTGAAAACACAAAAAAATGTAACACACTGAACAAACAATAAACATGTCAATATGTGCCTAGCGCTCTATTTTCACCCGCACCAAAAACACAGTCCCAACTTCGCGTAGGTGGGTATACGTTACCCCTCCAAGCGTACAAAACAATAATAAAACATAAAAACATTACCAGAATTAAGTAGAAAAAATTTGATAGGTATGTTAGGGTTTACAATCCCGGAATCCCGATATATTTTGAACTTCTAAACACCGGTAATAAAGTAGCTGAAATGCCCTGATGATATTATTTACGCGGAAAATGATATTGTATTACAATATTATGTAGGATAACCATTATTTTAAATATTATGTTTAGGATGCATGCATCCTGTAATTTTTCGGTTATTTTGCTTATCATGAACAGGAACTCGACGTAAGTATTTATCAGTGGCGAAGGGTGGAGGTAGGCTGTTAAGATCCGCCATAAATAGTGCACATTAAACTTTATAAGTTTTTATTGATCTAAGATTACAATTTACAGATGGTATCTGTTAGTTTCTAAAAATCAATTAAACCGTGCCTAAATCAAACCATTATACCTAGTTTTGGTATATTTTGGGCGGGATGACAAAATTTTGCACACTTTTTCATTCATACTTCATTGTTTTCGTTGGATTAAGAATACATATTACACATATTCTTGGTTAATTTTTTTTACCCTGCCAAAACCAAACTATAACGGATAAAAAACATTATTTTATCTATAAAATATTCAAAGCTATGTATGATTTAATTGCATAATTTTAGATATTTTATGGATAGACGAGTATTTTTTGACTATTATCTATTATGGCTTGGTTTTCGCAGGGTTTCATTGAATATAAAAAACTAACCAACACCATCTGTAAATTGTGGTCTTACTTCAATGAAAACAAATTCGTATGACTGAAAAAGTTCAGTGTACCTTATTTATGGCGGATTTTAACAGCCTAACTCCACCCTTCGGCACTGGTATTTATTACCCACATAAATAAACAAAGGACACTGAAGTGGAGATACAAAGTTAATTATACGTAGGTACGAAATAGACATATTATAATATCGTGAAAATTACATGTATCCATAGATAAATAAATTACCTCGAATATAGGATATCATTTAAACATGACTCCAGTAGTTAAGATAAAGTACGTAGGCAAAAAGCTATAATATCAATAAATATAAAGATATTAAAACATGATATAAAATAACGGTGAAAATACTTTTGGCACCACATGTGATATTGAAATATTTTTGTTGTTTTGTGGTAGAATATAATATCTATTATTAATTGGATATAAAAAAAATATGATTTCTGCTATCGATCACAAGACTTAAATGAAAACTACAATTAAATTAAGTAATTCCTGAATCGAAAATCCCGTCCCATATT
Organism: Rhyacophila brunnea; assembly: GCF_057557595.1. Taxonomy (NCBI): domain Eukaryota; kingdom Metazoa; phylum Arthropoda; class Insecta; order Trichoptera; family Rhyacophilidae; genus Rhyacophila; species Rhyacophila brunnea. Next base: position 4,167,453 of record NW_028233361.1, read on the forward strand.
ACACACCCTGTTACCTACCCTACCTACTTGACTTCTTTTATGATTAGAAAATGTGGCTTGTTCGTGTTTCTTTGTCTTTCTGGCGAATCAATAAATTATTATTTCATTTGTTTGCCGGATTCAATTTCGACGAGACAGAACAATCAGTTATGCCGCATACCTCATTCAAATTATCATGTTATCGGCTTTCAGTTATTCATGAAGGTCCCTTTTCATAGGAAAACCAAACACTACGAGGCATACATACAAACGTGTGTAAGAACACGTAACTACTGATAAACACCTGATAGCTCACGAAAAAATGTGAATGAGAAATATGTAATCATTGGGATATTTAGGTAAGCATTTGTTGTTTGAAGTTTGTAGAATAATTTAAAGACATGAAATTCTTTAACACATCTACAGTACATTCAGTTGATTAATGAAAGAACTGTATGGAATAGTAAAACTCAGCAACATTCTGCTAAGTGTTATTGGATAATGTATCGATTCTTTTTTTACTGTGTCACCAAATACTTGCCAAATACGATCTGACAGTCGTGGGTGCCATAACTGTTCAAAATGTAAACATACTGTACCTACTGATACGCCCTATATAATAATATATGAAAAATAACATTAACCTTTTTTTAAAGGCGTCTGTGTCAAAACTATAGGTCAGTACTTAAACCAATATCGACCCAACTCCTCATTTACTACATGTAATTATTATTCCACTAGTGTATGTAGATATGTTGATAGCTACCTACTTCGGTTACCATGTGGCATATACCATTGCCAAGAATATAATCTATAAAGCTTGTGTAACTAACTTACATTTTAGTTTACAGTTTGTTATAGTAATATAAGGGAAACAATCATAAACACCCAGACTTCGAGAAAATCACATAAATATATTTTGACCTCACAGAGAATCGCACTCGGGCGATCAATAAATGGCCAGCGACTTACGCACTGCACTATGAGGACAGCGCATCAGTCATCAGGCATGGGGCATCTTCATCAGCACTTTATGATACTTTTTATAATAAGAATAAAACATTTTTTACGGTAATACCTACATCTATAAGCTTCCATTTAAAGATATGCGTTAGTATGGAGTTACGATGAAATAAGGCACCTATCAAAGACAGTTCAATTATTGCCAAACAACGCGAGATATGTCACACAATTACCGCAAATGTAATTTTTCTGAGAATATAAATTGAATTTTTCTATTAGTGCATGTCTACATTTTCCCCTCTTAAAATAGCCCCAACGCGATAAACGCCCTCGCAAAAGTTTCATGCTGATACAGGCGAGAATTTCCTTGGTTAAATTATTCAGCGAAGTCAGGTGATGGACTCGGTGTCATTTTGAATAAAAATAAAGTCGATTAAGGCAGACGTCCTTGGATCAACAGAGCAAGGTGTTTAATGAAATATGAAGGGGAAAACGGTGAGATAAAAAGAAAATTGAGGCGAGGTTCACTGTGCGAGATACATCACGTTCACGCATAAACGTTATAGGCACAAAAGAGATATTGAACCGCGGTTATGTTTAACGGAACAATGTAGATAAGTACTCTACTGTAAACGAGCCATATATATTTTAGCGTAAGTAATTATTATTTATGAGCAATGAAATCCTGTATCCCATGTTAAAGACGTTGGCACGAATCCAGTGAATGCGGGTTCGAGTACCGCCAGGCGTGGTATAGTTTTCATTTTTTTAGTAGGGAGGTAGGTACTAGGTATAAGTATATGAGAAGTATTTTCAAATTATGTAGGTATGAAGAATATAGTAGATAGTAGAAGTAGTAGAAGAATATATTAACAATAAAGAAGGTTATTCCCAAATCTTATTTTTTTAAAGTCGGTGTGGGTACTTCGGTATATACGCGCGTTAGAAGTTATACTTACTTCTTTGGCGTAACAAAACAAAAACAAGACTTGTGATAACTGATAACCTAGATTCTCCGGCTAACTCTTAACTATCTTGCTAAATTACACACTCAAGATTTTTCTTACTTACTTACTTATCGTGTCCGGGATCATACCGCTCTTTTCCAAAACGTTGCAGCGGAGACCGCCCTGTCATTGGTCTTCAACAGGTCCTCCTCAACACACTCAATCCCAATTCGAGGACATCTGTCTATTCATTCTATCCACTTTAACTTATATTACTAAATTATACAATTATTTCTTGTTGTTTTTATTTTTAAAGTAACAGCTGTCACTCCGACGTTTAATCGTTTGTTTACGTAAGGAATTGCAACTGGCCAACAAAAATAAATTCGTTGCTTGGCGGAACAATTCTACTATCAATCTTGCGTTTGTATACAGCTGACTGATTCGCAGCTAACTTCATACTGTCGCGCACTTTGGTAACTCTCAATTTTACTCTCTAACAAACGCCCCAACAGTATAACTTCAAAAATATATAGTTCAATAAAACTATTCACTAAAACCCACGATTATTTAACATTACTGGTCTCGCTTATTCGCAGATTCTTTAAGAATGTATTTTTAGTATCTGAATAAAACTGTAAATAATTATATAAGTATGTAAGTCCTTACATCAATGATTCCAAGTAAGGTTCTGTGAGCTAGTAAAGAGTTCCACGAATTACATGGCGAAAAAAGCTACAATTTGTCATTTTTTGCGATTATTTACATGATATTTCATAGTAACGTAATAAACCGTTTAGGTTGATTGAATATTCGCGTAACGATTATCATAAAAGTATTTTATAACATGTATAATAATTACACAATGTTTGTTTGTTATCTTATCAGTAAGCTAATCCTAAATTTAAAGTGTATTTTTTAGACCCGCCGAGCATTACATGTGTCAGTCGCGTAGGGATCTCTGAGATTTTACAAAAGTGTTTCTACAATCAAAAATGGATGGGAGCCACTGCGGCCTGCACAGGTGTCGAAGAATTGATGCGACATGCACAGGACAGGACACGGACATGAACTGTAATTTCGACACCGACCTTACATTATTGTAGACAGATGGTCATTGAGACAAGAATTAATAATATACATAATAAAATGAGTTATATAGTTGAGTATAGAGGCGATTTTCTTTCACGCAGATGACGCTGTCGATTCATCAGAAAAAATGAAAAGTGGCCTCGAAATAGTTCAGACTAATCAAAAATTTTAATATACAGAATATTAGCATCCTTAAACGTGTCACTGAGTATAAATAATATTTTCCAATATCAAATTAATAAACCAAACACATCGCAGCTAATATTGCGTTTAATGGATAAATTTCACAACGAAGTAGGTACCTACTAGAGTATTAAGGCAAATCTTAATTTTCTCTTTTCATATTATAATAAAAAGTATTATTTTTAATGAGGAACATTTAGTATTCTTTTCACGGAGTAGTTTGAAATTGAATTATGCGAGGGGCTTTGCGAAAGCGCTAATCCTTTGTAGCCTTGTCAGTATAGAACGCTGTGGTCAGACAAAGGCCAAAAAGCCAGCCATTAAAAGATTGTTTCTGAAATGAGAACGGTAGCGGAATCTCATGAAATATTACGTTTTTTCAGCATTTTATTGTACTTACGTCTCATTTATTTAAAACATTTCGCTCACAGTTTCTCGTTAAGGCCTATCCGATCTTTTGTAATATTTTATAAAAGAATATAACGCTTAGGTAAGTATTAAGGTACTGTTTGAACTATTTTGTTATCTACCCTATAAATACCCTTGAGTTTCCTGCATTTGAACTCGATTAGAGACAATGATTTCAATTACCACATCTCCACCTGCCATGTATATGCAACCGCGATTTATGCACGGCCGTGTTCCATGACGCTATAAACGTGTCAAAATGAAAAGATTTTACTGCCACACTTCCTTCTCCCGAAACGAAGCTGCACGGGACTGAATTGTAGCAATCATGCACCTTAGTACCTACTTAAAGAAAGTGTTTTACCCATGTATTGAAACTCTGCCGAAACAGAGGAGCCAGGAGTTGAAAGTGATGAATCTAAAGAGGGATCGGAATTATTCCGTCCTCCATATGACGCAGTTAATTTTTCAAATTTCTTAAAGCTGGTCTTGGTTGATATTAAGTCGACGTGGCCAGTTGGGCCCTATGTGGACGAACAGTGGCAAACAGCTCTCCAATAAAATATTGAAAACCCGTAAGTATTTGTGCATTGTGTTTTTGTTATTAAAATACATCAATAGTTTTACGTCGTGAAATCAACCGCTATCAGACGGTATTATACGTTACTATATATAGTATAATCTTTATTTCTGCGTTAGCGGTCTGCAGAACGTTTCTCCTTATTGTGGTCGACATGTGTAAAGAGGTAGAGATAGGGAAAAAAGGTAGTGTAAAGATTACACTACGCGCTGCAACTGCAGTGCTGTATGTCTGAGCCCTCAATTATACCCAACGCATTCATTTAGTCATCTGCTTATAGGTATCACAACTTTTTCGCCGAGTAAGTAATAAATATAATGTAAAACAACCCGTATCAAGAGGTAGAAAACCTACGAACGGTAGACCTAGAGACCACTGGATAGACGAAATAATATAGAGCCGAGAGAAGTGAAATCAGCTTAGAGAGGTTTTCATTCAGCATTGGATAAATACGTCTTAGGTAGTTTTTTACTTTTGAAATAAACTGGCAATAGGCATTAATATCCACCATAAAATAATTATAATTGTTACAGGGTCCGATGGGTAATTTAGAAGATTTAGAAGAAAAAGTCATGGTATGTAAGCATTTGTTAGTACTTATGCACCATTTTATACTTTGAAGAGTGTAGAGTGAGGGGAAGAAGGTTGGGAACACTGTTCTAAAGATTTATTATATAAAAAGAGACAATTCTGTGCAAAGATTTAATTCAGCGCATAAACGCAATAATTTTTCATAGAAGTTTTCAAAAACTTTTTGACGAAAGTCTGAGATAAGTCTCAAAAGAAGCAAAATAATATTTAACTAATCGCTCGTTCTCACTCTGGTCTCACATAAAACTGAAATTAAAAAGTCTTGCCCCGTCTCGTCGCACGAACCCGTGGCGGTCTAATAAAAGAAAGTGGGGGGGGGATGGCGCTCCGCAAACTACTCAAATTATAAAAGAAACTTTTCCATATTTTTAACCACGGAAAAAAGGGAAAATTCGAAAGTAAGGTAACAATTCGGCGGAATGAAAGCGTGTAATTTACTTTCTTATTTAAATTTATTAAAAATTATTCCAATTGCGGGAGAATTTACGAGTCGCGGTATCGATTATTTTCACACCGAAAGCTTGTAACTTGTAACACAGTGCTGGACTTACCGTATACCTAATATAATATATAGGCCGTCTATACTAATACAAAAACAGGCGCAAATCAATGTAAAGTTTAAAAAAAAACGTACCTACTTCAAGAGTAAAATATTAACTATACAGTAGGCAACAAAACGATAACAAAATTAATCAACCAAAGGCCAAACAATAACAGGTTTGTGAATTCCTCTCGCTATGGAGTAGTACACAAGCATATCTCTATAAACGCCCACAAAAAATTAATTTGTTTATAACATACATAATTTTGAAAACACTTCTGAGAAAATGTATTATAACCAAGTAAGACACCCCGCAGGAATCGAACCTGCATCTCTCGGGTATCGCGCCCGCCGCGCATAGACCACTATGCTAAAGCTGTCATACTAATTACGACAAATTTTAACTATTGGATCTTAATATAATACTCTCTGAATCGCTTCCCAAATTGAGCTACGATTGGCTATCGACTTTTGTATTTGAATTCAGTCGTGTAGCGTTTGATTGAACCATATTCATTTGAAGAATGACTAACAGCCATTATTTCTGTATACAAACAAATGTTAAGGTACATTCACAAGGCTGGGCCAAGATCAACACCACATCGTACACTTAATAAGAAAGATTATAGAAACCGTTAATTTCACTTATGGCTAACAGATTTAGTGTATATTTAATGCAGAACGTAGCAACGACCAGTCAAGTTTACTACAGGCGAAATGTTAACTGATGAGAATGATCCTCTAAGGCCGGTTTCAGACGGGACACCGGTGTCGCGCTCCTATATAATAAGGAGGCCTTTGTATTCGAATAAAAGGGTCTTTGTATTATGTTTATGAACGCCCCGGGCTGGGGTTACCCCCTTTTCAGACGGGACACCGGTGTCGCGCTTGTATATAATAAGGAGGCCTTTGTATTCGAATAAAAGGGCCTTTGTATTATGTTTATGAACGCCCAGAGCTAATGAGTCAACGCATAATTTCGCGATATAAATTAGAACATAAAACTGGCTGCGTCCATAAAAACATGTGTATCGGCGGCTTGAGAATGTAGCGGCCTACGGAAAGTGTATCGGACACGCTTTGACTCGTTAGCTATGGGCGTTCATAAGCATAATACAAAGACCTCCTAATTATATACGAGCGCGACACCGGTGTTCCGTCTGAAACGGGCCTAAGCGTCTAAGCGGATGAACTCGGTCTTAGAATTGCCATTTAACAATAAAATTAGAATATTATAAATTAGTATTACTTCATCTACATTAGCAGGTGTAGCCATATGCGAATTAAAAATACTGTCACCAATTAATACACCTAAAGGCAGGTTAAAATAAATATAATAATTATACGTAAATATTTTATGTGTATTTCTTGACATAATCAGTGCATTGAAATCCCTCGATTTGACCCTTTATCGGGCAGTGTTACTTAGGCTTCCTAACCACGTAGGTACGTGTGTTTAAATTACTTTTAAAGGAACAAACAAATTACTGGTTTAGTACAAGAAAGGAACATAAATAATGTTATCGGTGGCACTGGTCTAAGATTGCAGACATCAATATAGCCACGCACCATACTTACGGAACGGATCGCCCTTGGATTGCCTGCAACGGTGCTTATGAGGAGGCGAGATCGCTCGCCCCGATCCGGCTCTGATTATTATTTTAATCCGCGTTTTGAAATCAAGTAGGGAAGGCATGTGTTTTAACCTGGTAACGCTGTAATTTTCAGCAATAAAAAACGCATTTAATTCAACAGGTGTACGTAAGATAGGCGCAATTACGTTATTAAAATATCATAAATTGAAAACAATGGTCAAAAATTATTGTTATTTATATTCAAATGTATTTTTATTTAAATATTCATACATTTTTTTTATTTCAATTTAATTCATCATCATTAGGCGGGGTCGATCCACTGCTAGATGAAGGCCTCCATTAGCTCCCTCCACTCTTTTCGGTTCCTAATTATTCGCTGCCACGTATCCACATCCATCGAATCTGGCAGGATTTTAGGTCGTCCTTGTGGCCACTGTGTGACAGCATTTGTCTGCCTTTTTCTACTTAATATTATATCCACTTAGTTAAATGTTTTAAGAAATCGTTCAATTGTGTAATTTCGTAAGTACCTAAACAATGTGACACGGGTATCGTGTGAGACGCTGGTGTGTCGCGAGGATAACACAGGAGTGGCGCGAAGTTTTTTCGAAAACTATAATAATTAATGCAAATGTGTTATTATTTCATGAATCATTTTTCAATTTGATAATTTTGATGTGCTTATCGCTAAATCTTAATTAGTTTTAAAGCGTGTCACTATTTCCAAAAGGTTTAAAATCACTGCATTAGTACGTCATTAATTAGCTGAAATTCATCATATAACAACATTCCAACATGTATCTATAGTCTAAGATTCCAACATAAATGCAAACTCAATATAATTTGTTCCATGAAAGGCAGATTGTATACAAAGATCAGGTTTTTCAAAGCAAGTAGTAACTAAATAAATATGTCTTTATTGTACACAATTGAATATATTGCCGTGAGAGGAAATGGAAGACTTTTTTTTAATAAAGTCAACAAACCATACTAAAATTCGCGTGTTTCTAAAAAAAAAATGTGCGAATAAATCACTAAATTTTTATCGAGCCATGCCCTGCAATATTTTAATTCTAATCTTGCACACCAAGCATCGGCAGGACATTGAATAAAAAAAATACAAATATTTTGTCAACAGAGGAAAAAACGTTCGTGCGGATACGGTAGCAGCAAAAGAAAATAAAATCCGATAAAAAACCCCCCCAGGGGAGGCACTCGAGGGGTAAACAATCGAGAAATATTGTGGCGCCAGCTGGTGAAAAACATTATAAATTACCATCCTAAAAATGAAAAACCTGTCGAAGTTACTTGCGGTTATCGGCGCGGCACCAGGTAAAAAAAAAAAGGACCTCTCCGGGTTTACCTGTAAAGGCAAAGTAATGTGTGTAAGCAAAGCTTAACAGGTAGAGCCACTTACAAGCCGTGAATAATGGCTCAAACAACGATTTATGAAGTGCCAGAGGAGAAATTAATTGCCGGCAGCAAACGAAAGAGGTCTCCTTAGACTTGAGAGTCAGGAGTTAAAATCTGGTGGGTGTGTCTAGTTACTAGTATATATTATATCTATCTCACTATGTGGAGACTGCAGACTATCTTCAACATGTGAATAATGAACTTGGCGCATGTAATAAGATGCTGCGAAGCCTGCAAAGAAGACTTGCAGTGATGACGCACTAATTAAATTGCAAACAGCCACTATATTGTAATATCGATAAACGCAAATTATATATTTTTATTCTTCAAAGCTTCAATATTAGCTATATACTAATTGCCATGTCAGCAGTCAATTTATTCATCAAACATGGCTGACTTTAGTTTTGAATATGCTTGTAAATCATGTAAACTTATTTGTGACGTAATTTATTTTACCATTTTTCTGATGATTTACTTATTACTATAATAATTATTGTAGTATCAAGAAAATTAACTGTTATATTTATTAAAGATCATGTACTCAATCATACCAACCATACAGAACGTTGCAATATCTGTATCAAAATTCAGCGATATATTGATACTTATTTTATTTGATTTATTTATAAACCAAAAATAAACTGATTGATTGGTGGTGATGGATTGAATTGCACCAATAGTGTGTATTTTAAACTATCGCGATAATAACTGTTTACACGTAAACAGTGCCGCCAGTCCCATTCTTTAAGAGAAAGCGAGACGCGATGTTATCATTATTTTGTACTATTTGACAGGTCGTGAAAATCGGTTAACCTCAAAATGAGTCTCTGCGCGGTGTAGTTCGTTTATTTACAGGCAGTTTCGCTACTATCGTTCTACTGTGCAGGCGCAGATATCACACGGTCCAATTGTCGCGTGAACATTCAAAAGCTTCTGAACGTTTTTGAACCATGCATGCAAACTTGGAATTTGCACGATAATACGTGTTCACACGTACATTTTTTTGTTATGGCCGCAATAATATCTACTGTCAGCAGTAAATCCATGCATGTGTAAACGGGGTATAAATAATTTATTAAAATTAAAGATATCGTTTTTAGCGACTACGATCGTTTTACCACACAAAATTTTGTCCGAAAAGACCCTATCTATCGAAACGATGTGTTCTTTTTATATAATACTTAAATGGTATAAAACATCACGGTATCACGGTGTATATGTTCGCCGAGTCCGGTTTCCTCTAAAATACATAGTAGTGAAAATAAACGCATACCTAGTCTGAAATTGGCGTGAGATTATTAAATTTGCGCTTTACAACAGTGACATACAAATTCGCAATAATTTAAATTTATCAGTGAGAGTTTGACAAATGAATAAATGAGTTTTATGGGGAATTTCATGATCACAAACACGTGTTGAACACGTATCAAGTAGGCATCATTAAAAAGTTCCCAAGCGTTTGTTTTGAATTTTATGAGAATCACAGTGGATATTCGCAGATAATATCACAGTTAAATCCACCATAAAGAAGTGGCAATAAACACGGAAAGTATGTTGAAAAAAAAAACACTAAACATGTAATAATCACGTGACGTCAGCCTCGAATTGTAGGACCGGCGCGCGTGATGGAAAAGAATAAGTGATATGAGGGCTCGAAGCGATGTTTTACGATATTCTAAATCACGGTCGGGGAGAAATGCGAATACAAACCGGGTACCGAGTTCGGTATGGCGCGGGCGGGGATTTTTCAAGACAAGGCCCTGCACGCAATACTTCGACTAAAATGATTTACGCAAGATGGCGGCACATGGAAAGCAGGCGGTCTGGAAAATTGAGTCAAGTTATGAAAATGTGTGGAATTATTATTGCCGCGGCCTGCGACGCTGCCGGAGTGCCCTCTTCCGAACTCGACAATCAAAGGGCCATGCCGAGTGGTTTATGAAACGAATTTTTGAAATCGCTTTTTTGAGTTGCGGGCGTCAGCACTTTTGTCGGTTCTATTATTTTGCGAATATATATTTATACTTACATTTTTCTTATACAAATCATACAATGTAATGATTTTGTCAAAAATATACTCATATCCAAAACTGTATCTAGGTACTTCTAAGGTGATGTCTTTACCTACCAGAGGCACCTTGCGGAAAAATACGAAGCTTGCAATTTGTGACATTTTTTTGATAATTCACAATTTTAACTATATTAATTAATAAAAATCTATCTAAAATCATTAAAAGGAAAGATATTTTTTATTACACACAATTTTTATATTTTATTACAAAGATAAAACTTACAATAAATTGTAAGGAATCTAATAAAATGTGAATTTGTCGCAGGACCCCCCATCTTAGTATTAGATATATTTTATGGTCACATTTATTATTAAAAATTAGTTTATTAAATTTTATAAGCTCGCCTAAGAGATTTTTGACTAATTCATTGTTCGAATATTTGTAATAAAATAAAAACATCAATTTTTATAAAAAAATAAATGTGTATAACTTGGAATCCTTTTTATATATATCAAGTCGAGCTTTAATATTGGGACGATACATGAATAAAATATGATATAAATAAAAAGGATTGCATAATACAATACACGATAGATGTCGTTGGCATAATCAATAGTGAATAGATTATTTAAGTACGTAATACGTTAATACTTAAGTACGTCAATATGAAATTAAAAATTATTTTTCTTAGGAAGACTTTAAATAATCGCCTAGTACGGAGTCTTCGCCACTGCTGTGTACCTATGTATATTGTGTCCTTTAATACGATCTGAAAACTGGTCCAGTAAAACCGATACGTAAGGTATAGCAAAAACCTATCATCAAATTGTATTTCTATACGTATTTAAATGTCATCACTAGGGCCCGGATTTGTATGCAACAAAAAACATGATTATATGCATGCACGTATGCACTTAAAATCAATAAAATATGCGCTAAAACCGAAGAAATATGCAGTTAAAAATTGACATTTTTTGTGGGAAAAAATTGTAAATACCCACTTTACCCAATATTACTAATAAAAAATCAAATAACTAGTTAATAATTTTTCAACATAATACGATATCAGAACAAAAAACACAAACAAAGAATATAAAGTTAATCAATTACAATTTTCAAAATAGTTTTTTCACAAGTACCTACAAATAATTGAATAATAAATGCAATGTAAACCAAACATAACTTAAAAAACAAAAACGACACACTTAACTATTCCTAAATACTATTTTCTGTTTTTTGCCCAAAAAAAAAAATTATTATTTTTATAAAACATTATTTTTTTCAATATTATGCTCTGGCATTAAATTTTTCCGCATAGGTATCTGTCAGTATTTTGTTTATGTGCGGAAAACTACCTCTCAACGGCCACTTGGGCAAACTTTAAATAATAGTGCCCGAGTTGACTTCATTTTTTTCACTGATAAATCCACAGCTCGGAGATGGCATTAAAAAGGCAAGTGCATCTAAACTATCTTCCTTCCTAACTTAGTTATATTTCGATAAAATAATTTAAAAAAACTAAAATTATAAATTCAAAGGCTCTAAAATATACCTACATTTATTTATGAAATATGCACTAATGTCTCAAATATGCTCTAACGTCTCAAATATGCATTTATATGCACAATAAAATTTTATTTTTGGATTCTGTGTCTTTCAAAACAGATTTCTGTGCAACTCTCATAGCTGTGCATACACCCTAACAAAACATGCACTAGCATATAAATCCAGGCCCCAGTCATCACTCATCAGCTATTCACTCATGCGGTAGCTGGGTGTGAATGATAAGTGAACAACATTTAAGAAGGAGTTGCGTTTAACGAATTTTACAAGCTATTACAAAACCGTCATCCAGGACTGCTTGATAAAGGACGTAAAATATGTTACCAGATATATTTAAATCTCACACAATCATAAACTACAGCAAAATGTTTAATTTTATCAAACCGATATTAAAATTTACAGAATAGCACTTCAAATTATCGGAGAATTATTATTCCCTGTTATCGTTTCTATATAACGCGACAACGCGGCATGCTATATCGGACGACTACTGTTCCTTCATAAAAGACTGATGAATTGAATGGGGAAAAGATTGCCATTAAAATCGTTCCCGTACTATTGTACTCTAGAAAAAAGCAATGGTAATACGAAATTTCAGCTGTCGATTCAATGCAAAGAATGATTTCAATGCGGGAAGCAGGCTATTATATTTTATTTAGAGACGAAAAGGATGGTACAATCGTAGCACGCCAAAACAACAATACATATACAACTTCAATAAAGAACAATAACATTATTATACTTTCATTTGAGATTTTCATTCATTATCTCTCATGGTTATCTTTGTTTATCTATTCGCAATAGTAGTAGTACGTAAATACTGAGGCCCGAATACATCATTACTCTTATAAAATGTCTGAGCTTTGCTAACTAATAACGACATCTCTGCATATGGCGATAAGTGCAATTTGTTTTGAAAACTAATTTAGAATTAGATTTATCCATAATCCGTAGTTCGTCTCAATTAAATTAATTTATTTAAAAATATATTGGAAATTGGGTGCAAAGTATTCACTCAAGACGTACACAACACAAAAGGAAATAAATATTACTGAATTCAGATTATTTAATAAAAAATCATACAGCCAATCAAATAACCATTGTTATAACAACCGCTTATATAGTTAATAATAAAATCACCGAAAATAATATCAAAACTGGTCACAAACAATATAGGTAACCTGTACTTCAATTATGTTTATAATCCATAAAGCATTCATATTATATTATATGTATACATATAGGTAATTAATAAATACTTAATATGAATTCTAAAACAACTTTCATCTAAATTATTATAATAACAATGCATCTAATAATTAACATCACACATGACAGTTTAATGCTACATAGAGACAACTCTCGATTTCTCAAATAGTTATCAGTGCTATCAGTGTTATCACTATCAGACAAACATAAATCAACATTAGCAGGAATGGAAGATTTCATGTAAGTATACCATACCAATACCATGTATGAGTCGAAAAAAATCCATAGCCAATTAAACACCTCTTTAAATTTGTAAACTGAGTAGTTTGAATATAGCAAAGGAACAAAATACTTCCATCTGGAACTGGCCAATATGATTATTTATTCGTAGTTACCCAGGCGGGTCACCGGGTATTAGTAGTCTATGCATTCTTGCAATAAACTGGTATTGGTCCACATCTGAATGCAGGCCCTAACTTAATCAGTTCCAGAAGCCTTTACGGCGATCATATCGTGACTTTATGAAATTCGTTTTTGTGCGTTTTTAGTTAAGGAGTCTATGTGGTATAAAATGACATAATATATTTTATACAAGCAGACTAGAAAAACAAAATGACGTGTTTACATGTCGAATTTAACAACGCATAAAAATATAGATGGCGGAAGCACAAGTATGCATATTATAATATAGAAGTAAAAATATACAGATTTCGTTTTTGTATGTAACATAAATACTTAATCATCGATGTCCAATCTTTACTACTATATGATGCAAACCAAATCCTCTGGGATTGTCCCTGACACTATTTATTAAATTACGTCTTTCAGTAATCTCAGTCAAAGCTCACTTGAGAGCGTGGTGATCTCAGGTCTTGGGTATCTGCTCCTGAGACATTCCTAGGCGTAAAAAACTACTGATACTTCACATCCAAACGTAGGGCTGCGTGATACGCTCGATTAAGTGTGTGCGGGCGGGTTAGTTTTTGAGGGGTCTATGTTTGTGTTGTCCAATCTGTTGGTTTTCCTGAGTATTGTTAGTCGCAGACTACAGACTATCTTTTTTGTGGTTTCATTATCAGAGTATAAACACAAAAGAGAAATTTGTTTATCAAAAATAAAATGATAAACGTGCAAATGCCAGTTAAATCAAAGTAATTCTACATATACCTACTTACATCGTATAAGTTATATTATTATTATAAATCGTAAGTAGTGTACGGCGTAAAATATTACACATAATTGCATACAGGTTAGTTGTTCTGAAACATTTGAAACAATACACAAAGCAAGAATTCCAGAAACATACTCCCGAGACCATTATTGTATAAAGATGTCGTAGCGAAATACCTCGCGATGCCACTTGAATGAGAGAGGAATTTCCAAGGTGAAAGATAGTAGGCGAGAAGGAGAGATTTGAAGAGACAGTCGCACGTTCCTAGCATTCCACCCTTATACATTACCGAGCTTTCATAACTTAACGTTTGTGACATTAGCCTCAAAAGCTCCCGGCACTCTGCCACTTATGAAATAACTTTTTTAATCCGCGCCAAACTTGGGCCGATCTAGACCCACATAATTCTGTTACAAGGGTCAATATACCCACACTGTGAGTGGAAAATTTGACTATTTTTAAACACTGAAACAACACTATATTTGTATATATTCACAAGACAATATACCTACATGTGCTTTTTTAGGTATTCACATACAATCGTTTGCCTGAAGTAGATATAGGTATGTCAATAACTAGCTTATTAATCTTAAACATTCACGTGAACCATTTTACATTGGCAATGTATTAAACAATTTTAGAAATGTGAAATACCATTATTATTACCAAAACTATGCATCAAAAGAACAGTGCGCTAAGATCTATTCAATGATAAGTATCTAACAAGTAAGTACAGTGTCAAAACACCCGAATAAAACCTACTATAAATAAGGAAAAGATAATAATAAATTTAGTCTGGTAATGCAATTTTTGTATAAATTTCATCGACTAACAAGAATATGCATCAACATATTATATACGTTGTTCGGCCAGTGGATAATACCTGCTATGCAGATGTAGGTATATTGTGGCGTGACGAATCTTAAGCGCACTGTTAAGTTGTGCTAGGAGAATCCCAGAAGAAGCCCCACAAGCCCTTGATTGGCCCGTCAGTGTGCCTAATTTATATTCCGATTTAATCTCTGGTCAAACCAGATGGAATCGGTCCAAATGAGAGTCTGACCGAGTTCTTCCTATTCAACCGACATATAGGGACACTCCCAAAGGAATCAATTCTCCAATCTGGCACATAAACAAGCAGAATCTAGGTAACGATCGCGAAAAATAATGATTAGTGTTGGAATCTTATGAAAAAATCTGGATGCGAGGCAACCACGGTCAGTTTAAAATTGAGTTCTTAACTATGTTCGAAATTATTTTTTCGCTCTATAACGTGATAAACAGCAATAATTCCTTAATAATAAAAAACATGTTTATTTGGTGATAAAGTAAATGTAGGTAACTGTAAATTAATACGGTTTCAAATACCTAAGTAGGTATTATTCTTGTATTATATTATATTGTAACACGTAGGAAAGTAATTAGGAATAGTTTAAAATTAATACAGTTTTCATAGAGCACATTGGTTTCCAAATAAGTACCTAAGTATTATTCTTGAATAATAAATACCAGGTTGAATGAGACAGATCATTCCGTCTCATTCTATAAGTTTTATACTTAAGTGAAGATAATACCTACGTGTATTTTTGTAGTCTTAATAATGGTGTTACAATCGAAATAGACGATATAAAAATTCAAATTTTATTTATTTTTACATAATATAGTGAACATTACAAATTATTAATTTAAGACGTTCACAGCATAACATTTAGAAACAAAGAATTATTGTAAAAATAGTACATATTATATAAAAAAAGAAGTAGATCAGTATAAAGTTATTAAAAGGTAGAAAAGTGTAAACACAAAAAATATTAATTAGATACAAGAAAGTACACCAAATGAGCTAAGCAGACCGTATTTGAAGAATTTATAAAACTACGTCCACCTATACTCATCCATCATTTACTCTAAACCTTTTCACTAACAAACACCTGATGTTTAAAACATGAAAAAAATCACCAATTCGCCTCTCCTGAAAAGTTGAAAATATGAATTTAACACCGTTTAACTCTCGCATACTTAAATATAATCCGTTTAACTTTGGAGTCTTCTTGTATTTTCCGGCAAAACCGAGTTGATTTTATATAAAATTATGTTGGCGTTGAACATCGTGCGTAGCCATTATTCAAAATTTCTCCGCGCCGAGCTTTCATCGGGTATCTTTGAAATATTATGTTTCAATTCTCGCCTGCATCCAACTATATAATAATGCTCGGATAATAGGCTTATAACTGAACCTTCCATATGTTAGCGGTTTCAGAAGTTATCGCGCTATAGAGCCGGAAGTTTATAGATGCTATATGTCTGAGGTCCTACTTTTGAACGGATCGATTCGGTCGTGAATGCAAATTTCGGAGAACCCTTAAAACGAAAATTCGCGTTGTAACGACGTTCCAAATTCCTACATCATGATAGGCGTTACTTTGGGTTTCTAAACCTAGCTTTCGGTGTTATCCCTATTACAGAATGAAAAATAATAAATCGCAAATTGACTTGGTATTAGAGGAAGTAGCTTTATAAAATTTGTAAAAATAACGAACTTTATCCAACGTGGATCAATCTCGACTGAATAAGCTCAAATGATGATTTGGTATGTACGTATTCATAATAATTATCGGAGTAGAACATTATTTTTAGAACTAGGTGGAAAACCCATCGAAACTACGAAACAATATTTAATTCTTGTTACTTAATTATTATTAGGAACATCATGCAACATCTATAATAATTTATAAACGTGCCTCAAGTAAAATAGCAGAAATATCCATATTATGGTAACTATCCATCTAATCTTCTAATCCAATTATCATGTTATAGCCACTGACAATTAATAATTATTTAAGCCGTTCAAATGGACAGAACATCTTCTAAAACGTTATAATATTTATTTTTCATGCATTGCACAGTTTTCCCTATTAATTTAAGGAACAACCATTAAATATAATTTACACGTACTTATATATAATTTATTAATAACTATTTTTCATTAAATATTTCTTTTATTCAACGAATAATTCACAAGATTTTAAGAATGTACCATTCTAATTGTGGAACATACATAATTTTTAAAACACTCATGAGAAAATATAGCCAATAGAAAAAATCCTTTTTGATTTACATTCTTGGTAAAAAATCTTGTGAATTATTCGTTGAATAAAAGAATTAGTTAAGTAATTAAAATTATTAGCAAGTTCAAGTAAGTTACAACAGAAAATATTGGAGTGACCCGTGACGTCGGTTAGTTATCAAAATAATCAATACTTTAATTTAGAATACAGAAACCGATCGCCTACCGTAACTCAATTTGGAGAGCGCTGATGAGCAGGTAGGTATTAAAAAGGCCAATAGTTAAAAATTGTCGCAATTAAGCATGGCAAACGTAGCATGGTGGTAATGCAGAGGGCGCGATGCCCAAGAGACGCAGGTTCCATACCTGCCGGGTGTCCTACTTTTTTCAAAAAAGATATTTTCTCAAAGTGTTCTTATTAGTATTTTCAAAATTGTGTATGTTCAACTATTTTTCAGTGAATGATAGCAACGATATTTTTATTTGTTTTATTCATCTGTCTTCTGGCTTCAATATATATATATTTAATTGGAAATGTACCTACTGAATACACGTGCATATTTAAGACTTCAAAATCTGTAGGTAAAATATATATATAAGATAAAACTATAGCAATCTAAAATATTAACGGGCTATTTGTTTTGAAAAGTGATTATTGAACATTTTCGGATATAGAATATTATTTCAGTTGCAGGTGTGTCATGCATCGCCGTGATTGATCGCCCATCTGGAGCGATCAATCACCGATTAACAAAGACGCGGACATTCCAAACAAGGCGAAATTTTGATTATTTCCGAGTGGAATTGCGTCATTGAATTTTTAAATTGAAGCAATTTAAAGAGGAAATTTATCATGCTATCATGAATACACGCAACGTCCATCAATGAAAGAGCCATAGATAGGTAGGTACCGGGACTTCCGGTAGGAAGTTATATCAAATTATATTATCGCAAAAAAAATTTCACGGTCGTTCCTTAGAAATTGAATTGAATATTATGTTATACTTTTATTATACTTATCAGTCACAAATAAGTGGTATAACGATACGCCTATTAACAATATAATACATTCAGTTTGACACTTCGAAAGTAACTTAGTAACTCTCGTAGTTTTTTTAACATAAACTGTACATCGGTTATTTGTATAAAAAAATAATTAGGTACCTACCCAGTTAAGCAACTACATTTTTACTTTACCAATTTTTTCTTATCTTAAAATAACAATTTGGTCATTGATATATTACTTAGGTGCATATTATATATCAGTGGCGAAGGGTGGAGGTAGGCTGTTAAGATCTGCCATAAACAGTGCACATTAAACTTTTTCAGACATACATATTTGTTTTCATTGAAATAAGACTACAATTTAAAGATAGTGTTGGTTAGTTTTTTAAAATTCAATTAAACCCAGAGAAACCAAGCCATAATAGATAATAGTCAAAAAATACATGTCTATCTATAAAATATCTAAAATTATGCAATTAAATCATACATAACTTTGAATATTTTATAAATAGAATAATATTTTTTATTTATTATAGTTTGGTTTAGGCAGGGCTTAATGAATTAAAAAAATTAACCAAAAATATGTGTAATATGTATTTTTAATCCAACAAAAACAAATAACTATGAATGAAAAAGTGTGTACAATTTTGTCGTATTGCCCAAATTAGACCAAAACTATTATGGTTTCGTTTAGGCATGGTTTAATTGATTTTTAAAAACCAAATAACACCATCTGTAAATTGTAGTCTTAGTTCAATAAAAACAAATACATATGACTAAAAAAGTTTAGTATGCACTATTTATAGCGAATCTTAACAGCCTACCTCCACCCTTCGCCACTGTTATATATCGTTAATAATCATGATCTATCTACTCTATCTTCATTGTGGTTTAGATATAAAAATATATAATTATTATGGAATTCATTAGAAATTTACATAAACCTAACGCGAAAAGTCCACAAAAGGAATCAAAAGTAGGCGATGTGACAGAGGTCGTTAAGCTGATGAAATGGCAATGTGCTGGCCATATATGTCGCTCAGCGAAAGGTTAACGGCTAACTAGACAAATACCATCATAGTGGTAGCTAGTTCGGTGGATGTGCGTTGCAGCGAAGAACTAGTGATCGAGAAGAGTGGAGATAGTTAGGGAACTCCTTCATCCACCAATGGATCGACCTCGATTATAACTATAATGTACATATGTTGTATACTGAAACACATACATGCTTATAAAAAAATATAGAAAAATTTCTTTCAATTATTTTTGAACAGAGAATTTTCGTGAAATATTTATTGTATTTATTTAGTTGTAATTTCTTATTTTTTTTAGTATAAATGGCTAAATGTATTTTTATCAGTCCACACTGCCCTGATAAGCTGATCTCAATCTAACCATTTGAAAGAAGTGGTAAATAACGTGTTTCATATGAATAATGACTTGCTTTTCCACAAAGAATTATTGACAGTTAACACCACTAAAATGATGGATAATAGGTATCAAGTGATATCCTAAGAATAAAAACGTTGTGTTATGGATCTATCAAAGCCATCATATTATCATAGTAAGATACAGGCTACCATGTATGATAAAAGAAAGGGAGCTATTTATTGAAAGTGGATTAATAAATTAAACCTATCTGAATAATTAAATATGCATATCAATGACTACCTACCGTTAAAATGCTGAAACTACTAATAATCAAGCTCATTTAGATTGATTAAAAAATATAACATTGGTTTAATTATATGACACATAAAATATGAACAAAAATACACGCGTAGTTACAAAAGCTTTTTAAAGTAAATTTAAATGAAAGAGTCATCGTTCAATAATGTTCTTGTGTAAAAACTCCGTCAAACTAATGAGTAATGTTTACTGCCGTATTAAGCCACCGAAGCTTTCCATGAAAAGTAATAAACTGAAACGAGCTTTTGCAAAAGCGTTATCTAATCAATCAAAACAACATTACAGGCCGAGGAGCTTTGAAAGCTTAAACGTTACGCCTTACGTATGAAATCGTCCTTAAAAAGTCGTGTAATTTTACCATCCAGAGAGAGAGGAATAAATAATACTTAGGGCATTCGTAAAATGTGAATAAAAAAGTTTTCTCGTTACTTCCATCGCGATAAAAGAAAAAGTGGCCCGTTGACTTAATTAAAGGAGACCTTTTATATTCTCGTTTCCGTGTCAACTGCCGGACTGGCGGGAATAAATTTGAATATTGAACGCTGACAAATGTATCGGATCGATAAAAAGTTAATCATGTTCAGAGTATTCTTGTAATCTGACAATTTGAAGGCAAAATATGTTTTCAACTCTACTACATAAGATTTTTAAATAATAGCCTCAATTCACAATTTTCACAGTACTGTTCATTCAGTTTTCCAAATTTATTATAGAACTAGTGACTATATATTATAAGATTGTTATTTTGATTTTATTGATTCTTCAGTAATCGTCAAAATTGAAAAAAATACGATCGATTGAATTTAATTTCTAATTGATTTAAGTTCTGTACTAAACTTAAATCATTTAGAATGTTATTATCATTTGGCTACACCTTGTCAATTAAGTATACACGAAACAGGAACACTATGTCACAAACCATACACAAAGTCAAACCAGCCAACAGACAGTCTATTATTTTCACTGTGTTTAGTTTATGTTGTGGAATTCCGTATTACCTACTAGTTGCACTATCAAAGCCAGGAAATCCCGGTTAGTAAAATTCGGCTTCATTTTTAGTGACATTTATTTTGAGGTTATTGAAAGTCCAATTTTGTAATCGCTATTCAATCAGAATTCTACTGCTGTATTTGGAACAAATATTTTTATAAAGTTATCGATCACATTCACAGACCATGCTGTGACACACTACCATTCGTTTCACTACCATACATATAATAATATTATATTATACAAATATTGGATGCTATCTGAGATAATAATATGAGGTAATACGATAATTGAGAATAAAACACAGTATGGTGTAAGTATGCACTTATTCTACTTGATTTGATAATGCTCAGGATCGGATTCACCTGTTTCGATATGACAGTCTCAACACATTTTCAATTCTATATGGTATCAACTGATACATTATAGTATTTTAATTATTAATAAATTGGTTTCAACCGATATTAAATTGTATAGTGAACATCAATAACATGAGTGTCATACGTATTATTATAAAACTAGAATATGAAGCGCCTAGTTTAAAAAGCCCCTAAAACGATTGCAGTTACCTAGTTCTGAGAAAAATGAGAAAAACGATTTCATGAAGTTTTGAAAAAAATGAGAAAAAACTCATATCTATTAAATCTCTGAACATTATGTATTTATTTTTTAATTCGTACATTCTAAATAGTATATTGGCTTATCCATTTAAGGGTATTTGAAAAGCACACCAAGCATTTTAGCGGGTTTTGAAATTTACTCTAATTTTTGATCATACGTCGTATTGACGGTTTTTGGCGTTTTTTAAAGTCCAATCTTTGGCCATCATATAGATAACAAAAATATCCATCTAAATACATATCTAACTCAAAAATTTTCAAACACCGTTTTAGGGGCATTTGAAACTTGGGGCTTCAACTTATGATTTGCAATAAATAATAATATTTCAGACCTAAAATAAAATTTAAAAAAATATTTAGAAGTTGTATAATGTAATAATTAACGAAATGAAGTTTCAACGTAGCGTTTGATACACATTGTTAAAAAAAAAACACTCGACATTTTAATATATACGAGTGTATAATAAATGTCGCAATTAATCATCCATTGTTAACAAATGATGTGCTTCTTGACTAATTTGATGTATATGTCTCACCATTTTTGTTTATTACCAAGTACCTACCTAAAAAAAACTATCATTAATTATACGAGTGTTCGAAGCTATATCAGGCCATTACGAAAATTGAACGTGGGTTTAGCACTCTTTTACGGAACATTTGTTTCCAGTGGGTAATAAATACGTATGATTTGAAAGAATAAAGAATGCTGAACGAATTTTTTATATTTCAAATTACCATTTTCGCCCCAAAGTGGAGCATGCTGGGCTTCACGGGATTGAGGTTATTTAGGAGGAACTATGAGTTCAGTGTCGGACGCCGCCACTACTCCACTATCGGCATCAACGACATAATACAGCCTATACTAAATGAAGTCTTTCTTTAAACTCTTCTACTTAATTTTTCGATTTAAAAAAAATGGTAATTAATTAATTTATATTATTAATACTTAATACTACGACTGAAGGTACCTACTTGATGGAATTTGAATTTTAATACTAATGGATTTAAGTTTTGTACTGTTCCATTTGTGTCGTTTTTTGAGACCCGGATTTCGCCTTTCGGCATCTTCAGGCATTGTGTACCTACACTCACCAAAAGGCGAATAGGCGTCAGTTTATATTTGATTTTTGGTGAGTGTACATAGCGTCTAAAGACGCCGAAAGCCGAAACCCGGGTCGCAAAAAACGACTCAAATGGAATAGTACAAAACTTAAATCCATCAGAAATCGATTAATTATTATATACGTTCAAATATATGAATGAACAGGTACCTATTCTAAAAAAAGTAATAAATACTATAAATACTTTTGACGTTTCCATATTTCTAGTTGGGGATTTTTAAATGTTAAAGTCACTAGGTAGGTATATTTGGAGAAAGGTGTATTTAATGGATAATATTTTTTTCTTCATTATCTTAGAAGATAATGAATTTATTTGAATATTAAAAACAGTGTTAAAATCTGTATAAATGTGATGCACGTTCTTTTACATTCATAAAGTTCTATGACTCCAAAGCGTCAATGACATTGAGCTACTTTACGAGCTGTCTGTGTTTGCGAATTCACAATCTGCCTGTAAAATCGCCCAGTGCCATCATCGAACAAGCTAACAAGCAGATTATTAAAAAATCTATCGAGAAAAGTTGAAAGCCGGTACACACGCCGGCGTGTGGGCCTGCTGCGTCTGCGCAGTAGAGCGTAGTAGCGACCTTCCGGT
Source organism: Rhyacophila brunnea (assembly GCF_057557595.1). Lineage (NCBI taxonomy): Eukaryota > Metazoa > Arthropoda > Insecta > Trichoptera > Rhyacophilidae > Rhyacophila > Rhyacophila brunnea. The sequence continues at coordinate 4,190,787 of NW_028233361.1, forward strand.
AAATAAACGAACTACGTTCTGTCAAAATAGTCGCTACCTTGTTGGCTTCTCAGCGAATGGAAAGTTTTGTGTGTCATCATCACAATCTAGTCGCGTAGCTGAATCGCCCGCTTTTAAATTCGCCAACAAACAGCTTGTAAAGTAGCTCAATGTCATTGACGCATAATACACAAAGATTTACAGTGGTAAAGGTAAGAGGTACCTACTAGTATTACTTTCCCTTATTGAGCAACGTAGTCTCCACTTTGATAATCACGGATAAGAACACTTCATATTATTTGTATTAGTTTTCTGATCATTAGGCTAATAATGAAGAAAGTGTGTAACCGTACAATTCTAGCATTAGCCGGTCTACATTGCAAAATCCATCTCGCCTATCGCCAGGCAAAGAACCGCCTGTGATGAACAAACAGAATAAAAACTATGCTAAATATTACATTGCGTGTACGTAGAGTGAAAATGACCACAAGCCTCGTATTAATATCAACTATTCCATTTAATTTACGATAAGAATATTCCGTTAATGAGCGCCACAATAGATCTGCGGGGGTAAATAACGCATGCTATCACGAGTGAGCATACCTTGTAAATTTCCACACTTTTAGGATAATTCAGTGGTTTTCATAACTTTTCATATCACGACACCCATTTTTTCTTGACATCATAAACAAAACTGACTATCCAAGTGGGCTGGGTGACGTTATAAGGCAAGATAGATAGTATTCTATAATAAATTATTGATTTGTGATTAACATGAAATGAAGTCATATTCAGTCTCTACACGGCGCGTATTGTCTGCAATACGTGAAGAGCAGTATGTTGTGTCACGCGAAGAAAATAATCACAGAAGCATACAAAGCGATGTGACCGTCGCACAGTAGGAGAAAAGCCCAAAAACATGGCCAAAACCCCAGAAATGAATTTTCGAAATGGGGATACTTGAGTTATCAGTCAGGTAGAGGACTAATGACTGCATTTTATTGTGAAAGGGGAAGCGTTTTGATCGCATACCTTCGTCGCTGCGTCAGTTGGAAGTTAGCCTTCGTGGAGAGTATACGCGTCGCGTGCTAAACAGACTAAAATAACGGTGACTTTGAAAACCCATAAATTTCAAGTGAAGTGTTCAATTTCAATTCTGCGACACGAATACGACTTCTGGAGGTATGTAAAAATATTTTTACATTGGTTGAGTCTAAACTTAATGTATACATTATTGAAATGTAGTATAAACTTTTGCATAAATAAAATTGAATAATTTTGAAAACTTGCATTTTCAACTATTCGAAAAGTTATATATTTTGTCACATTTTGCAAAGCTCATAGTCTAGGCCTTTAGTTTATTGTATAAACTTGCGAAATTTACAAAAGTTACCTGCGGAATAGGTGCGTTTTGTGCTTGATAGGCCATGTTGTTTACTATAATTTAGCTTTTGAATGCGTAATCAGTGACCTTCAAAACCCGCATATACCAATTTTTGTCATAATCTGACACTTTTTTAACATCCATGTCTGCCATTTTGGATCGGCCATTTTGTTTACAATAATTTAGATTTCGGATTCGTAATCAGCGATCTTAAAAACCCGTATATACCAATTTTTGTCAAGATCTGGTACCTTTTTAACATCCATGTCCGCCATATTGGATCGGCCATTTTGTTTATGATCATTTAGATTTCGGATTCGTAATCAGCGACCTTGAAAACCCGTATATACTAATTTTTGTCAAGATCTGGCACCTTTTTAACATCCATGTCCGCCATATTGGATCGGCCATTTTGTTTACGATAATTTAGCTTTTGGATTCGTAATCAACGACCTTCAAAGCCTCTGTGTGCCAATTTTTATTCAAATCAGAGGTCATTTCAGGTTTTGGCCACGATTTTGGGCTTTTCTCCTACTGTGCGTCGGCGTATTGAATTAAGATTGCCTGAAATCATTAAAAGTATCGAATATCTTGTGGTGCACAATATGAAAACTTCTGATACGGTCTACGATGTAAAAAATACTAAAAATATAGTATATTTGGAAATATATACTTTTTACAGACGTTCAGTATAATATAACAAATTCTATGATAATTCGATGATCCAAAATAAAACGTTATGTTAATAATACTCGTACCTACATTGTAATGTTCATTTTTTATCGACAAGTATTTTAGCCTTACCGCCGCCGTCAATGATGCAGTGTGTTGTGGTTTTTCTAAGAGAATAGTAACCATTTCTAAATTATTGAAAAAAACTATTGTTAGTTTCTGATAAAGCAGAAGATCTCAGGTTATGCTAGCGTCCCGTAGCTCCGCCATATATACTCTAAGGATGGTATTGGTATTTATCAGTCTTCCGGGACGTCGTAATATGATTGGCTTAAGGTGACGCATCAGTGAAACGCCAAATAGATTTCAAATGTACGCGCGACGAAATTTTGTACTTGCTTCGCATTCATTGAGAGAACGTGGAGTCAGACACACGTCACTTTGCTGCGTGATGGCGACGGGCCAATCAATTCTAAAATCGTGTAAAGATGACTAAAAACTTTACCCATTTACTTTAAAAAGAAAACATGTCAATGAATATATTATTATTGTTACTAATAGAATAATAAACAGAACGTAAAATGGACGTATGTTGGATTTATATGAGAAATAATATTTCGTTTGACAGGCGTCATTTTCACCCGCGACCCGCAATCCGCACATCGCCTAGCAACGATCTTTTTAGACCGTGCCTCAACTAATGCTAATGCATGGCCTTAAGAGGGGGCTCAAGAGGAGGAGATTGAAATATAATCTAGTATCAAAAGGACATCGGCGTCGTTAGGACGTTAATTTAAATCGATATTTTCGCAAAAATCACTAATCATCGGAGATTTTATTTAAAAAAAAAAAAATATTATTGGCATTGTCGGCCGTCTTACACATTATTATTTGATAAACAACTGCACGTGTCCGCCGATCAGAAAACAGGGCTGTCAAAATATTATATGCATTAATATTTTTTAAATGTTAATTTCGTCATAGTATTATTATTACCTAATTAAAATTGAGCGTAGGTTGATACTCAAATACTATTATAGTATGTTTATGATTTCGAGAAAATAATACGATGGTATAATTAATCCATATCAATTATTTGAAAACAATACATTTGCATGTAGGTACATGTATAATATAGTGAAAAGGTCAGATACCTGTTTAATTTGCAAGATAATATCAAAATTTGTATATACTTACCTAAATGAAGAATATTCGACATTCATGAGTGAGCACGGCTCAAAGCTATGAAAATGTGTTTTTTTCAATTTGAAAATATTTTAATTGTGTATTATTTTATTACAGATTCATAATACGTTATATAACTAATACAACATACTGTTTTTTTCTATGAATAAAAAAGACTGGAAGGAACATATTGTGTCACGGCAATCAAGAAAGACCGGAAAATATGGCCAACAATGCATGATACACAAACATAAAATACACAAAATTACCTATTTAAGTTTACCGCACACGATATTTGTTTTCGCAAAGTCATCGCTTTCCAAAATGGCGAATTTGGTTGCCAGTTTTTATGGCGATGAATCAGTATGTTCCTTCCTGTCTTTTTTTATTCGTAGGTTTGTTTACTATGTACACCAAGAAATTTCCATTTATAAAATCCAAAATGAGTTTTGGAATATAATGCAACTAATACTAGAAAAATTCTATCATGGGTGTTTACTTCTTGAATTAGTTGACCCCAGAAACAACAGGTCCATTCCACTACGTGAACCACAGTGGATATTATGCAGGGTCCACATTGGCAACATGTCGCCGGCAACCTCGTTAAATTTTACGATAAGTATGATAATTATCGTAAAATTTCTTAAGCCATTATGATAATTATCGTAAAATTTATCGAGGTTGTCGCGCGACATGTTGCCAGTGTAGACCCGGCATTAGATGCACAAAACTTGAATAAAATATATTATAAATAAAATTTAAAAAGTACAATATAATTAATTGCGTCGACAGCCCTGGCGTCGCCCGCCAGTCGGATGGACTAATAAAAAAATAATGTATCTAGTGACTGTATGTTAATAATTATTTTTAGGCACTCATGATATAAATTATTTCGCCCATTGCCTTTACATGCAATAATGGTTCTACCTACCACGTCTTGTTTCACTAGTATAAAAGTGAAGTTGCGCAGTCAATAAAAAGTCACTTTCTTTTTATAATAGGCAGACACTAAATTCTACGTTTTAAAAAATATGCATTAGAATTAAACAATACCTATTATTTTTAATACGTACGTCCTAAACATTACAAATAAACACTATTCATTATTATTGTTTTTTGGATAGCACATGAAATAAAAATGTAGGTAGATATGCATTTCAACATCCTTCGTATGTTTAATTCTCGGACAATTTCAGGTTAAAAAGTTATTAATATATTATTAAGTTTATATTGTGGCAACCACATAATTGAAAATGTCACCATCATATTGGTTGCAATACTTTCTCCCAAACAGTTGATTAACAAATTGAATTTAGTAACATTTACGTACCTACCTATATTAGAAGATATTATTTTTTGGTCACCCCATTCTGTCTTCACGTCGACCGTGTTTATGATTTAAATTTAATTTAGAGACCATTTACATTTGACACAAGCATTGTCGGCGACCTTTGTATATTGCTAGTAGACCAACAATTCCGGACCACATATAAAAAAATCATATTTTCAATTCTCAAGGGCAATTCTGTAGAGCTTACCCTTAAAGAATATGTAAGCCAGATTTACATGTCGTCTCTTTACTTCTCTGCATGGTCGGCTCTCTTATCTCCTCGTTACTCCTAAAATGATGCCAGCGTACATTCAATATCCGCCCAAAGATCTGGTCTCTGAGCTCAGTAGATACGAGTTGTTAAACATGTATTTACTAATTGTCGTAGACTGCCTAAAAACAGCAACTATGGTTCGTTTTATTACTGTATGTATTCATTTTGTACGTCAATTGAATTTTAGTTTAATTAATTTTCCAGACTGCTAGAATTTGAAACGAATTTCCCAGTTTTCATATACGCTAGTCTAAAAAAACGTATCGCATTGAGCAGACTATAACTACTGCTACTAGTGAAAACAAGTATCGGTCACAAAACTTTAATGGTATTTACAAAAACTGCAAACATTTTGCCAGTGTCGTGTGGCCCAGAGTCTAAAAGCATTTTTTTACGTTTTCCGTGAATAAGTGAAAATATTTCTAACGGTGAGTATAATATTTGACGTAATATGGGTATGTACAATTCATGAATACAGTAAACAGCTACTATGTAATAGTTAAATTGATGATATCGTAGATAAGGTCTCGTAAATGAACAAAATCAGTGTTGATTAGAGATTATAATTTCAATTATATAGGGGTTGATTTCTCTAAAGAGATTTTTTGGTCATAACCTCTACTTGTGAACATTGATAAATAATGTGGATTTACTTGATATTTTGGTGACTTATGGTGCAAAATTAAAACACTGGTACTTAGGTAGTACGAGGACATACTCTATATAGCAAAATACATTCGTTAAAATTAATAAACATACACCTCCTGCATACAAATTTTTGCATGATCGAACAAACACTGTTGACGATAATCTCGCAAATCATTCGTATTGTAATGTAAGTAGAGTTCATTTTTAACTACGAATCACACGTGTTTTTTCAAAAACAATAATTCGGTGATCAGTCGAAAACGCCATCAGAATAAGACAAGAATAATATATGTATAGACAAATGCAGAATTTTTATGACGATGCATGTTAGTAGTTATAGTTATAGTTACACCACATATAATACCTATATCCATATAAATCTGTTAATGAAAGTAATGTTTTTACGAGTGGGCCTAGATTAGACTAAGAATTTTATGGATATATGTACTAGTTTATGGGGATCTTTTACTTTTAACATGGTTCATCTAGTTATTTATATGAATGGTTTTAACAAAGAAATTAACATAAATAGTAAGAGAAAAATATATTGTTCGCTTTCCCATATAGACTGAAGCGATATTATAAATTAGATATACCTATAATATTGAATGTATGGCGGGTGTTCAATGTGCATTTCATTTCAATTCAAATCGATCAAAATGATAAATATGATCTGGTTTCATTTTCCATTGAAAACACTCAATGTGATTTTGATTAAAATTCGTATGTACATTTGGAATGTCACTGCAGTTGACCTGTATGACATGTATGTATGAACATATTACGTGTAAGTATGGATTCCCGAGACAGACGAATTAGTATGTTAACCGCGGAGTTGCTAAAACGTCAACAAAACACAATAATTGCGTCTGTGGCGACACAATAAACGTAACGTGCTTTCGGAATTAAATGAACACAAACAGCCGCACATGTTTGCATAGAATGAGCTTTCGAAAAAATAAATTTATTGGGCATTCATTAACTAACATACCATTAATATAGGTACAGACACAGAGTACATACATATAACTACGTAATCTACATATTATTGGTTTGGGAAAAATCATAAAACCTTACTGCGTCATGAAGATAATGAAATTGTGCATCATTAAATTTTAGTATTCTATTGTATATTCAAGAGATTCTAATATAAACATATTACATGTGTTTCGTTCACGTGGTGAGCTTTATCAAGTATGAGTACCGAAATATACATTAAGTGGGATTAATGGTGATTCTGTGGTGGATTAAGTAAGGTAGATAAGTATTGTGGAAAGGGTAAAATTCTGACTTATAATAATTGTGTAGCGGGGGTGGGAATTTTTAAAGTGAAAATTGTGATGAGTCAAAACCAATTAGGCTTTAAAGTGCGGTTGATTAATTATGTATGGATGCTAATATATTTTTTTTTGAAATTTTAAACTTTAAGCAAATTTTATTCGTGAGATGAAGGATTTTGATAATAATATATGACTATCTTAATCTTTGACATACCTTGTTATATTATTTTCGATTAGGTGGTTTAGAATTTATGAAAAATTTGTGCATTTTCGACATACAATAGGAATTGTTTCTGCCAATTCCAAATTACTCTTCCTGTTCTTATCTTTCCTAAGCACATACATATCATTGACCACCCTCGAGAACGTCAACATTCAAAGGGTAAGTAAGCACTGACGAACAGGGTAATTTAATAACATTAAAACCGCGCGCGTGCAGACAGTTTACTATTCATTACTAGTTCTCAGTGCCTACCAACAACATAAGGTTAGTTCCCAAGGATCCTCATTTCTGCCACCCCATGAAAACAATACAGTCCATTAAATTATCACCTGATATGTTAATTAATCCTAATATTAAAAGCGCACTGGCTTTTAAAAACGTACACCCTGCCACAGTCATCGTATAATTCATAAATAGAATTATTCAGTCTCAACGAATCATTGTACAAAATTAAAGTGGTAGATAGCCCTCAGTGTCAGTGTGGGCATCCCACTCAAGATATTAACCACATTGTCTGGCAATGTGATGCCTATGACCAGGAGAGATAGGTGTTAATGAATAAATTGGGAAAATGCAGGTTATACCCTCCTTTCACGATTAATTCATTCCTGGCAAAACCAAATACTTCAGTTATGAAAATTGTACATGAATTTCTCCAAAAATGTAACGTAAATGTCTAGTGTATAGTGTAACAAAAATGTAATTCTGTATTATTAATAATGTAACTATTTATGTCTGTAGTTAAAAAACGTGTATGTATACTTTTGTAAACCATTGTAAAGCAGAATAGCCTTCCATTCAGAGAAGGGCTCAATTGCTTCCAAATAAAGAAAAAAATATAAAGGTAATAATTTTATATACCTACTTACGTATTTTTATTTAATATAATAATTATGTCATTTGGCAATTACAATTATGGTAGTTAACCTCCGATAAGGAACGGCACCACAAAATGAACTGATGTTCTCAGTCATCGTAAATTTAATAGATCTGGATGGATCACGGCTCGATCTATGGAGAATACAAAAAGATATCATCGCACTGTTTCCCGCTCGCTAATGAGGGAAGTTAAAAGGCCGGAGAGATGAAAAGCGTCTGCCTGGCATTATTGTGAATAATAGCGTGGGTGTCGCACACCTTGTGGGTGTATCCAAGGCATAAAGCCCACCAACGCGGCGCTCGGTGCGCTCTCTATGAAGTAGGCCCCATCCCACCCGCGCATTACCCTTCACCAATGTAATAAGGGGCTCAAGGAGCACAAAATAATTATTATTATCAGCGTCTCTCATAACAAAGCAATAAAAATATTATTAAATATCTCGGGGCTTGTAATTAATATTCACGATGACATCATTCTACCAGCGAAATATCGGACACGCAATAACTAAATAAAGAGTTCACTGTTATTAAATAATGCCTTCTCGCCCGTCTATCGACGACGCTTCCAGGAGCGTGATTTTGTTTGCCGTGTTCAATGAATGGACTACGTTGTATTTTCGTTAATTCGTGCCGCTGAGAAGCCACACAACGATGACTCATGGGGCGGGCGGGCACAATGCGTCGTCAAATCCAGTGTGCGCTGGCGTATTTGATTACGTTGTATTTTCGATGATTCACATAGAATATGCGCGAGCGCCCCGCAAGCCCGCTTTAGTGGACTTTATGCCTAAGGGGTCCAAACATTCAAAGGAGTGTGTTGCACAAATTGCAATTGCATCGTGGCGGGCGCACTGATTCTTGTGCACTCTTACTAACCGGCGATACGTTAATAATGAACACAGAAAAAAAACTACAACAAATAGGTACCTACATCCGAAAATATAGCAAATTTTCTATAAAATTATAATAATAATGATACCAAACTCTACTAAATAATTTCTTTTCGAACGACAATTTAAATAAACTATTTACTAGTAAATCTCTATATATATAAAAATCTCGTGTCACGATGTTTGTGGTCGAACTCCTCCGAAAGGGCTCGACCGATTTTTATGATTTTTTTTATGTATATTTATTAGGTATGAGAATAGGTCAACAAGTATATTTCATATCGCTGGGTGATTAGGGTATCTCTATCCAGAAAAAAATTCTTTTATTTTTTTGACAATTTTTTTTTTGTATTTTTTTTATTATTTGGCATAAAAAAATACCTATAACCCCAAATTTTCACCTTTCTACCCCCACCCTCCCATTTTTTAATCGCGATTTTATTATTTTTGTATGAACAAATTTAACCGTCGTTCGTATTTCAAACAGAACGAAATTATTTATGTTGTTGAATGACAGATGGCGCTACGTCCGAGAAGAATTCAAGAGAAGCGTCGCGTCATTTTGACATTTCATTCGGCATATCACAACGCAGTGCATGCAAAATTTTGTACGATTTATTTTAATTTATCTATTTTTATGTGCGTGTATTACAGTGCACAATGCCAGCAAGAAGCAAGGGGGGCCATTTGGGCCGTCGAACGAATAAAGCAACAAACATGCGAAATAGTAGAGCAGAAAGAACAGACAAACAATTCCAACAAGATAACAAAAACGTGCGTGTAAGCATGTCGCAATTGCGTGCATCTCAATCACAAGAGGCACGAGCTGAACGAAATCAACAACGACAATTGGAACGGAGCCAAGCGCGCCGGTTCGTAGTTAACACACGCAGAGCAAATGACCGACAACGCCAACAAGTACATCGAACATTTACATCCGCTTCGTTCCTTCGTCTCCCATTCGAGTACGAGCCAGATATTGAATATTCCGCTCATCCGAAAGTGCTGATTGGTGCTATGGACAAAGAATGTCCCCATTGTCATGCGCTCAAATTCAAACATGAGTCAGCCGGGAGTGTTGCGCATCAGGAAAAGTGCAACTACCAGAAATTGAGATACCACCAGAACCATTGAACGGCTTGCTCATCGGCACGGTTCCAGATTCAAACCTGTTCCTGAAGTTCATTCGCACATTCAATTCATGCTTCCAAATGACTTCGTTCGGAGCAACAGAAATAGTTCACAATACTGCGGTAAATGGTCAACAATTCCATTCTACGTTCAAAATCAAAGGTCAAGTATACCACAAAGTAGGCTCATTGCTGTCAATGCCAACGAACCACATAAAGTTTTACAAATCTACTTCATGGGCGGTGAGGACATGAACCATGTGAATGCACGTTGCGGCTACAATAGCCTCAATTCGCCTAATGCCAGGCGCATCGTCGGCGAACTGGACGCCCTGTTGAATGAGCACAATGAATTATTGAAATTCTTCAAAGCACACATGCGCGAATTGCAAAGTGACAATCACGCTATTGTCATCAATCCTGATAAAACAACAGCTGGAGAGCACGTGCGTCGATTCAATGCGCCTGTTGTTGACGACATTGCTGGAATCATGGTTGGCGACCGCACATCGACGCGAGAAATCGTGATTCGAAGAAGAAACAATAATCTGGAGTTCATCGCTGACACACACCGTTCATACGACGCTCTCCAATATCCGCTAATTTTCTGGAAGGGACAAGACGGATATTGCATAAACAGTAAACAACGAGATCCTGTCACAGGTAATTCATTCATTATGAACATCATTACTCATTTTGAATTGAGAAAATGAATGGTTGATGTTTTTTTGTTTTTATCGGATGGTCATCGTCTACAGCGCTCTATTCCTCTTTCTGTCATAGATCCCATCCCCACACACTTACGATACATTCGTTATTTTTTATTTAACAACCAAAATATTCAATAGAAATAATTTATATGGCAGAGCAACGTTTGCCGGGTCAGCTAGTGTCTTTATATTTATCTTAGAAAAAGGTATAGTTCTCCTCTCTATTGCGATATAGTTATTATTTCTAAGACAAAGTGAAGAGTCTGGCAAAGATCAAGACTACACCGAGAATATGTTATATATATAATTACTATTAAGGGTAATAATATTATGATGAATGAACAAGTCACTGTCAATAAAAAATGTGATAAATTGTTAATATACCTGGGAATCAACTCATAAAATTTAATGAAAAGATAAAACAAACTATTAATAGACAATATAATGATATATCTAGATTAAAAAAAAACATCTTTATCAGATCACCGTAAGGCGTAAGGTATCAAGGTTTCACAAGAAATGAAAATATAAATAATATTAAATTCTACAGGTTCATTATTTATATATTCATTTCTTGTACAGTGGAATTCTACCAAGTAAATGCTAAGTCAATTGATATCAAGATTTCGTTAATGATACACATTAACAAGTCAACATATTTTTATAAACTTAAATATAACGTGACAGAAATGTAACGTTGATATACAACATTAGAAATATTATATTATGTACATATCTACCGATGAAGTCAGTTGAACGACACCATTAAAATCTAATAGTAAGTCAAGTTGGTATATATCTCGACCTGAAAGGTATACCTAGCAACTGAATTTTCGTGATTCAGCCAGGTTTACAAAGTAGGTACCAAATAATATTATATAACCGAATGAAAGGATAGCGAGCTGTTTAAATATGAGATCACCTCTATTACTGGATGCAAAAAAATAATGCGAGCTTTTTGTATTTCATATTGAGAATTTCAGAGAGCTTTTAACAAACTTACAATAGATTCATCCCCAGTTTCGGAAAAGGTAGCCTCTATAAATTTTGTCGTATAATGTGGCTTATTTAATAGATTTAAATTTACTTATAATATTTTTATATTCTGAATAAAGAAAAGGCATTAATATATATTATATTTATCTATAGTTGGTACACTCATAATCAACGAAATTCCTGATTAATTTTGTTGAATAAATTAAACCTACTGCTGACGATCATGTCTCACACACGATGGATTTGAAAATGAAACCACCTAGTATAGAATAACTAGATATAAATATTTTTCTAAATTTCAAATTCAAGACTTGTGATTAAAACGTAAAAATATGTACCTAAGTTATATTTATTCGTAACAGTGAAAGTTTAACAGCAGTCCGCTACTAAAATTCCAAACATAAGGCCAAAGTACTGGTTATATTATCTTATTCTTTTTCACAACGATGTAGAATACCGATACCTTTCCCTGTTCATTAAATTTTAAGTCAGGGATATTGCTGCTAAACTTTTGGTTGATATCATCCAATTAACCGTGTAACGAATCGTGTGAATACCTAACTATAGCATGTAACAAAAAAGCTGTCCTTTTGTGTTTAAGTTTATGTACATATATAATTAAAACAATATTTTGAATGAAATACCTACTTCAAAATAACAAAAAATTATTATGTAAGAAACAAATAAATATATTTAAAGAAATTTTCTTTCGTTTGATATTTTTACAATAATTTGTTATTTAAAAGTTTTCGCCAGTAGGTACGATATAAAAAAAAATAAGTACATAGCTGACGTTTTATTAGGAAAAAAATATCGTTCAATATAAAAGTGAAGAAAGTTTTTAATTACTTTTAAAATTAAAATGAAGTAGGTATTGAAAGAAAGTATGAGAGTAATTCAATTAAGATTCATAAATAACTAAAAAGGCCGTAAAACAATTTACATTAAATTCTCTAAATTAGCTAAAGACTAAATAATAGTGTAAAAAGAAACTCACCATTTGCGAGCGCCACGGTGTTCGATATGGCGAGCCACAGTAATAGTACAGCGATACCGAGACGGTTTCGCTCCGCTGTGTCCGTCCACCACAGCCGCCGTACCCGCTGTATCATTTTACCGGCGCGGCCTCAGACGACCGATCGCCTCGGCTCCCTCCTGTATTTCCACCAAAGTCGGTGAAAATCGACAAAAAATGACAGTGATAATAACAATAGAATTGAATTGGAAAGTTGAGACATATAATACGGCGGATACGGAAGGGTCTAGGTGGGGGTGGACATCTTGGAAAATGGCCGACCTTGGAAGGAGAGGGTGCTACTTACGTTTCTTTCCGGCGCCAAATGGCGACGCTTTATGGGAATGTTTATATTACCATAGAGACAAAGAAGGATTCATAGGTAAAGGTTCGAGTTATCAGATATCCACTGGAATTGTGTTGAACAATGTATACGAAAAGTATCTTCAACCAGATACAAGAATCCAATTATCAAAAAAATCCACTGAGCTTTCTAATGTTTTTTGGTTGCTTCATTAGGTACATACAAACTTATTCGCAACAACCTTTAGTATATAAATTTTCGTTGAACTTCATTGATTAAATTGAATTTAACTTTTTTATTAATTTAATACACGTAGAATGATTTTTTTAAATTACTTAACATGCGACACACAGACACATTAATATCACAGATATGGAATAAGAATCCAATAACAACACAGATTTATTTAAAATGTAATTAGGAAGGAAACACTGGAAGTTCAACAACACAGAATCCCTAAATATTACGAGATTAAATTTTAAATTGAATAATTGTTTACGATTACGATTACTTTTTTTTTTACTACGTTTTGTTATCACAACACACTTTTCGGAGCATCCTGTAGTCACGTAAAATACCGTTACTGTATATTTTGTTTAAATTATCCTATTGAATTTAATCGAAATTATTATTGTCAAACTTTTTTTGTAAAATGTTTTAAAAATGTGACGTTTTGACGAACAAGTGATAAAAGAAAGCTATTATAATACAGCCATCTCTCTTACATTTAAAAATGTTATTATTTTATTTAGCAGTTAAAAATTTTGCGAGTTTTTATGAAAAGTTTTTATGACTGTCTTTTTGTTAAGATTTCTTAAAACTTTAATATCGTCCTGTGTCATCGGCCAATACGCAAATTCATTTGATCACACATTGTTTTCTTGTTATCGCGAGATATTAGTTAGCCGAAATCCATGATACAACACTGTACAGATGTCGAGTACTTGTGATTGTAATAATTATGAGTCTGGCCGGCCATAAAAGTGCCCTTACGTACCCGTGCCAGTTATTTTTCACATTAACCACTTTTTCTTTTTACTCTGCTCTTCATGATGTTTACTCTGGCGCTCAACTTTGTGCGGTGCTGTTTAAAAATGTCACATTGAAAAAACATCGCTGCAAAAACAACTTTTTAATGTAATAATTTGCCAGCAATGGAAATGCGATCCCGGGTAGGCGCTGTTACGTTTTACGATTAGCACTGGAATGAAATATTTTTTTTATTATTTAGTGTGTCACATATATTTTTTTTAAAATCGCCTACTCCAATATTATTAACGATCCTTTGATAAAATAAATATGACGTTTTTTTACGAAATTTTAACTCTGTGTAGGTGTAATGAAAGTACTGTTATGTAATATAATATAAACAACGTTCAAATGTGAAACCAGAATCAAAGAATTACTCGCACCTAGAGTTGGGTTTCGGGAATTTCCCGACGGGAATTCTCGAGAAATTTTCGAGATTTTCAATCCCGAATCTCGAGAATTAATGTTTTTACATTTCGGGAAATCTCGGATCTCGAGAATCTTTTCTCGGGAATCGGGATTTACTTATTATCAAATGTTAATTGAAAAACGATTTTTCTATATGAAAAAAGTAGACGGAAAACAAAACGGTCACAAACTGGTCGGGGCATTTAACACAATTAAGCCAACTTCGACTCAAAATGAGCGCAATTTTTCAACGTCAGGGAATTTTGTGTCTCAAAAACGTACGCGATTGTCAGACGCAGCGATTAACAGTTAGTGTTTTTTGAAAGTCTATTTTAAAAGGTAATGTTTTGAATAATTTTTGTTTTCCTGATTCTATTTGTTTGTCTTCATACATACCTAAATAAAAAAATCATATTTTAGGATTTTTTACAGGTTTTTTTTAAATATGCCGATATCTCGAGAATTCTTTTCTGGAAATCCCGAATCTCGAGATTGAGATTTTCTCGGGAAATACCCAACTCTAGAGTCGCACCATTCGTATTTTATTTAATATTAAAATGAATACCCGTCTAACCTCAAAAAAAATTCAATTACTTAATTAAAATTCTAGAATTATAAAAATATATATCTAATCATTGACTTTTTTGATTTGCTGTGTAATGGAAATAACCACCGAGTAGACAGAGTCTATAATGAGAACAACATAATCAAGCCATCCCAACCCAAAATATATTGTCATTTAATTTAATCATCCTTTAAGAATTCATAGTTAATAGCATTAAAGAAACCATTTAATTACATTTCATAAACTCTTATTATACGAAATACAAGGGCAATTACGTTAAGCCCAAATATATTTGTATAGGGTTTTAAAAAATCAATTAGAGCAAAGATCCGCCTCGTTGTGCAAGAAAAGTACATTAGCTGAAAAGCGTATATTTCTGCAGTCTTGATAATGGTGTGTCAACCGCAATATAGTTATCGAGTATAAAAAGTATACTTAGTGTAATTTAACATATTAATTAAAATAACAATTCTCTTTTAAGGTTTTAGGTAACTGACAATTCTAGTTGTAAATGCATTATATTTTATTAGTAAGTGGGTTGGAACTGTTTAATTTATTTTTATATAACAATTAAGGGTTTCTTTTTTTAATGACTATTAATAGTATTCCAATCCATAATGATGTATCGAATTCCTAGTAACTAAGCATTATTGAACTAGTAATATTCACTTTATGCAGCCTAAATGCGATTAAAGCAATGTGATCTGATAAGCCAACTATATACCTACAATTGTTTTATTTTTGAACAGAGAATTTCTTAAAATGTTATTTAATTATTATTCGTATCTTCAATAAATAATTTTGACTTTTAAAATTTGCTACTTAGTATACAATATGCCTGTAGTATCGTATGTATATTATTTACTAGTAGACAATATCCCTGTGAATCGGACGAAACCGGACATGACTAATATTAAAATAAGTGGAACTAGTACTTCAGATTGTGTTTTATTTCAATTAATAGCAATTTCCTTTTAAAGCGAACGAAACCGGTCCTGATTATTATTAAACCATGTGGAATTAGCACGGCTTATTATTTTCATTTAATGAATACAATGTTAGAATATACCTACCCACAGTAACAGTAATTTGACGCAGTTAATATAACAATATTTAAAAATGTAATTAGGCCATCTAAAAGCTCCCTCAGTTAATAAATTATGACTTTGGTATAATTAAATTGAATTGTATTACATATTCTTTGTTGACTTCGTTATCTAGGTCAGTAAATGAACGCTCAAAATCGGTGAAATATACGGGGTCGCAGTGCCAAATATTATTCTTATTCCCTCGATGTATTTTACTAGTCCAAAAATCAAGATATTATTGATGTACAAATCAATCTCGGAAAGTGTGTCAAATTTCGCCTGTATTCGTATATTTGCAACAAACCCTTATTTTACAACGTTAACGAATAATATCAAGTCATTCGACGCATACCTACTGAGTAAAAATTTGTCTACGTGTAAACAAATTTTTGTTATAACTTTAATTAATATACAACATGACACGTTGGCCTACATTCGTTAGTTGTATACCTAGCGAATAAGCTAACACTCACAATAACATCTCAAAAGAAAACATACGTACCGCAAATTGCTATTTTCCAAGTAAATACGCCATGTCAATCAGCCTCCATTCATAATCAATCGCCGAACAAAAGAGTTCAAATGAGGCGGAGCTTTGTTGTACGTAAACATGGCAATCGAAACAGTTCATTCCGGGAAACGCTATTTAAAGCACAAAAGCTTTAAACCGAGACGTTTGAAAGCCCTTTTTAATGAGCTGTATTCATAAATTATCTATATAATACTATAATCAATAAAAAAATCTTTTGTATCGGCACAGCATTAAAGATATTCGAAATGAAAGCCTATTTTTGTATGTTTTTCGATTAAACTGATAATTAAATCTGTCTATTCGATAACCCGATATTAATTCCAGAATGCTTTATTGGTATTTTAACAAAGGGATTTTGATTCTCAGGATTTATACATAACGTCTTTAAAATAGCGCTTTTGACGTAGATGTGGTTAACAATAGAGCTTATTAATACAAAATCAAAGAAAATTACAATTTCAATAGATGTAACCATTACAAGCGTGTTTATAGTAAGTTAGTTAACATAAAAAATAGATGCAAAAAATATTTTAACAACACATTACATTTTTGAATAATATATGACAAATATGACAAGTTGACAAATTACATGTTTTTCTCATACCTAAACTACAATTTTTTTTATAGTTTAAAGCCATTTAACATTAGTTTTCTTTTTCAAGAAACACTTAAGATTCAGTGGCGTCTCCGCTAAGTAGCGCTTCCATTTTTGCGTACCTATGGAACAGCAATTAATATGAACATCAATCGTATTATTAAATATATGTACACACTCACTTTACCATAGATAGTACCTACGCAAAGGGTGAGTGACTCATTGTATTGGCAAATGGCAGGAAGAAATGCCATGTTTTTAGTAAATATGCGAAATGCAATGAAAACTATCGCAAGACCTTGCCATTTAAGCGCATCTTTATTGGACATGGTCAAATTGTGCATATATTACAAATAAATGTATGAAAATGAGAAATATGTCACTGTATAAGATAATCAATAAAGAACTACTATTTTAATGACAAGGGTGGTTATGTGTTGCGGATTATTTAACATCAGCTAATTTAACGAATAAAATACCACACGTCGTCCCTCGAATGTCAACTTCAAGGAAAATATTATGTAATCATCACTACAACACAAAAATCCCCGTAAACGTTCACGGCGTAGACCCAACCCTCTATGAGGCAAGTGTTTTGTAGACCCTGCATCCACTTAGCGTGAAGGGAGTCGGACACTCGATGCAGCCTTTGTAGAAGCCTGACATCACTGATGTTCGCAGTGAACTTACGTTATAAGTCCGTTTAAAGGTTCTCAAGTGTGTCAGTACGTTTAGTTAACGTCAAGGCTTGTTGTGAGAGATCGCACGTGAATGTGACTACCGGGATATTGATCGTCTGGCGCTATTACAGCAACGTATCAAGTTATCATAATCGTATTATTTACTATGTTATGGCAACACCGTTATATTATTACATACCTCTGAGTTTATTATTTTGTACGACAGCTTTCGGATAAACAAATAAGCTCAACTTATTTAAGTTGCCTAATGATAAATTTTATAATGCCACCACATCGTAAAATTTGTGTAATGCCTATTACAAAAAACTATTTTCTTTTAAATAAATAAATACTTTGAGAATATTATAATACATGTTCATTATTGAACAAATAAAATTTGAAAATGCCTACATCAGAAACATACCTACAAGAAAAATCTTTGCCGGGAGGGAATCAACCCCGCATTTTTTTTTTGTTTGACCAATGTCTTCAAAAATTGTTACTATAAATATCTGAATTATTGTATATTTTATACCGTTGACAATGTCACTTTAAAGCTTAATAGTTTCCACAAATAATTGACAGTTAACACCATAAAATAAATCGAGTGGTAGGTACCTTCAATTGCATGAAATTAATTCAAATAAACAAATAATGTATAGGTACTTTTTTATTTATACTATATTGTTTATATTCCTAGCTAAATTAGTATAATGAAAATTAAACAATACTCCGCCATACATTGTGCAACGGTAAATGTACGGCTATTAACAAAAGCGCAGGTGTTAGGTATAATATGAAAAACTGTAGTGCGTACAGAAACACATTGCGTTGTTTGGTTAGGGACCGGTCCGCAACAAATTAATTAGCTTTCAACTGAATGAGCAGTACCCCTAAATCTCGAAGGCTTTTCATTGAAATAATTCGAACAATATTCCAGGAATTACAGTCTCTCTCTTCTTCCGTTCGCTGTTTTAATAAGAGAATATCAAATGACGAGAACACATTTTGTACAAATGCAAAGAGATTTCCGGTCAAATTATACTAATCAATTTGTTTCCGGATAAAGCTTTCATTGAAAAATACGTTATTAGAATTCCACGGATGGGAAACGAAACAGAGGGGACGTAATGAAGTACGAATATCAATTGTATGCGAATAAATTAAAATAACAGACAAAAGAGTACTAATAACCGTCCGATTGACAATTTGCATAAGAAATAGGTTAATCGATATAAAATGTTTAAACGATTTTTTCAATTTCAAATAAAATAAAGACAGTGACTTTTGAGTATGCTGACACAATCAACCCTTTTCATTACAAAGATACGTGGATATATTATATAACTATACTACGAAATGTATGAAATATATGTCTCCCACGGGAACTGTAACTGCTTATTAAAATACACACCACATATTCGAAACGGAAGGGCGTGTAAAAATTTCCCTTTATTTATTTTTCATTTACAATGTAAAGCATTTGTCAACTAGCTTTATTATTTGATTCATTTACTCGTGGTTTTTCCTTATTCGTTTCGACCGTCAACAGCGTTCTCCACAACAGAACAATACTCTTGATTTGATTCGTAAGTCTCCAGACGTAAGTAAGTATCTCTAGTCATTTCGGAACTTTAGCTAAACCATTGTTTAACTTTGTTTTATGCTCTGATTGTTTTTTTACATTCAAAATAAGTATCTTATTAAAATTTTCATACTTTTTGATAAAACGACTGCCTAATAACATAGTTTAACAAAAAAACGCTGCTGATTTCGATCAGTTTCTTTTAATATAAAAAATATTTTTCACTGCTTCAACTAGAAGAAAGACGAAAAAACCATATTTATTTACAAACATATTAAATATTCGACAATATTTTGCTGAATTGATTAATTTATATAAGAATATGTTGATGGTGATAACGAAACATAGAAATATAAGTAGGTAGGTACTTTGTCGCCGAGATAGGTACGGTCTAAAAGGAATAAAAATGAAAAACGTGCACCATAATTTTCTTTAAAAGGCATAAATAAAAAGGCGATCAATCACGCTGAAAAGTTTTCCGTTGGTCGGTTTTCATCCAGACAATAAAAAATATACGATGAAGACGCCGCCGGTGTGCACATATTTAATTTTCAAATGGATGTTTTACTTTTAATGTATTCGCCAAAAGGGCAAAAAAAAACTCTTTGAAAGAAGAAGGCTGGAGGTTACTTTTGGCGAATTTTGTTTCCGGAGAGATCGTAGCGAAGCGACAGCAGGACGCGACAACGACAGTAACTTGCAAAAATACATACGTATACTAGTAGATATGCACACGTAGAAACACAGCGGTTCTGCGACGCCTGCGTGTATAAATCAACAATAAATTTATTGCAATATTGCCTTCATAGCACAGCTTTGACTCATTTATTTTTCTTCTTAAAATGGGATTTAAGTATTACTTGTTACACACTACGTACTGATTAAAGGAAGTACGAAAAAAGTTAATAGTATATATTCGGTACAAGTCGGTTTACGGGAAGCCAGGCGGGAACCTTGGAACCCGGGAAATTTTTAATTTTCATTGGCAATTTTGGAAAAATTCAAGAATGAAAACCTAATCTAACCTAACCGAACCTAACACATAATCCAGCATATCGGCTATTTTTTAAATTTGTTTGCCGCAGGCTTCCCTTGAACCGACAAGAACCATACATTCTAATTCTATCAAGAACCCTCGGTCGATAGTATTAATTTTAATAGTATGTTTATAAGATTTTAATGATAGTGTTATTATCCTTTTGATGATGATGATTAAAACCCGATCCATAAAATTATTTAATTATGTCACTAAGTGTATTTAACACGTATATATTACTTTAAACATTAAGATTTATATGTATATTATGTCATTAGGTAATTTACTTCTTCAATTACCGAAAAATCTATGAGAATTTGTGTCGCAAATTTTAAAATTATTTCTTCTTTCTTTCTTTGCCCATATCCGCCCCTTAACTGGAGCATATGGACACCACGCGGCGCCTCCAAGAATCCCTGTCGCTCGCCAGTCTTCTTGCTTCGTTCCAGGTCATACCAGCATCCCGTAGCTCCGCCGTATACACTCTGTAGATTGTATTTAGCGGCCTTCCAGGACGCCGGAATCCGGTCGGCTTGAAGAACAGGCAAGCCAGGTTAAAGTTCTCTTCTGGCATCCGCAGCACGTGGCCGAGCCAGGTCCAACGTCGCCTCTTCACTTTCAGCGTGATGAGAGGCTGCTTGGTACGTTCTCTTATCTCCTCGTTGCTCCTAAAGTCATACCACCGCACACCCAGTATTCGTCGCAAACATCTGTTTTCGAAGCTCAGTATACGGTTGCTCTGAGCCTTCGTAAGGTGCCATGATTCGCTACCGTAAAGCAGCACCGTCAGAATGCAAGCGTCGAAAAGGCGGCATTTGGTTTTGACCGAGTACAATCGTGAGTCTACTCTAACTACTAAGTATTCACATAATAATATGTCGGTACTATTTTCTGGCATCACTGTCTACTGTTTAATATACGATTTCGTACAAACATGAAATGATTTTTATATCGCGGATTCACGTCATTTTACTTTATATAAATTAATGGTTGAACTATTTGCAAAGCGGCGATATAATATGACGAAGGAACATAAATAAAACCAATGCAAAGTCAGTGTTTGCTTATGTCATACTCATTACTAGCCAATTTTGCGCTCTCGGTTGATTTTAGTAACGAAGATAGCGGTGAGAAAAATCGCTTTCGTCCACCGCTTCGCTCCACTATGTCCTGACGCGAATGTACGAGCGAGCGTTTTTCGCACTGCATTAGCCCCGTATAATGAACGACTTCCATTACTCTCCCACCCCCATAATTCATTACCGTATAATGGATTTTTGTATCTACCAAAATGATATCAATTTTTCACCATCGTTTTGGCTCCTCGAGCGCGGGCAGGGTTTAAAAGCAACACTGGCGAAGTAATAAATTACATTTTAAATACCTACGCCAGCATGTGTTACATACTGAAAATGTAGCCACGTTTAGGTACTACTCTATATTATTTACCCGTATGAAAGGTGCACCATTGCAATCACACATAATTAAATATTTCTCACCGAAAGTGAGATACATTTTCTTATAAATTATAACAAAGAAATAAATAATTTTCAAACTATATTATTATAATATAACTACTCAAATGCTAACTATCACTGCAAATGTTTAGTACCTATATATGTTATGAGTACTAGTATCAAATATCAATATCCATCCAATCTGTGACTAGATTCTCATGTTTAAAAAAAACAATAGAAATAAATAGAAAAAGGGTACGCACTCGATATGTATAATTATATACATAGATATACTCTTTAGTTATATACTCGACATAGGCACACTAAATTATTTGATTTATATTTACAGTCAATGACAATGACCATGTCCGATCCTAATAGGATCATATGGGCCTCCACAGGATAGAGGTTTTGTATAAACAGATTTTGTTTTTTACGAGAAATCGATGTCAGCCACTTGCTCAACCTATTACGCCCATACCCTGACACACACAAATTAAAAGACAATATGTGTACTTGCCAGACCCAGGATTCGAACCTGGGACCCACAGCGTTAACCTAACCGAAAAAAAATCTTTTTTTTTAAACGGTACATGTTCAAACACGCGCGTTATCATGATCTTACTCCCTACTTCAGTTTTAGTTTGTCAACTTATGGCTACGGCCGTATGTTGTAGCTTAACCACTGGGAAATTCCAAAAGAAATGGCGTATTTCAAAAAAACACTACCTTATTCTTAGGTCAATAATTATTATAAAGCAATCATTATTCTTAGGATGTTTATCACATTTTAATGGTCAAAGACATAGCTTATAATTAGTATCTTTAGAATTATCTTCAAATGTGTTAATCTTGCCCATTTTTTTGAATAATAAAATGCCTAATTCTTATCAAATTTTGGATCACATAGATTATCAATATAATTTTTTATCGTAAATATTTCACTATAATAATGTCGACATAAATTATACTGATGGTTTTATAAATGCGTTTAAAAATTAATAAACGTAAAAAATCTTAACACCACTACACATTTATGTACTGAAATATGACTATATTCTAAAACACTAGAGCGAGAGGTTTAAAAGAATACTATTTTATGTAATAAAAATACTTTATGCAGTCATCAAATGTTTAAAATAAATATGAAGGATAATAAGGCTTCAAAATTATATAAATATATTATCTACAACGTTTAAGGAATGTCCAGGATTATGCTTTGAAAATGCAATAAAAGCTCCATTTTGACCTACGCTGAGCATGTTCCCCCTTAACTGGTGACAGATATTAAAATAGATATACGCAAAACAAAAAAAAAATCGTTATTTTCATATAATATATTAATGTCCAGTTTCTACATACATAATTATTATGTGTTAATTAAAAATATATATTTCAATATCATTTTTCAGTTCTAGATATCATGGCCGTTGTCAAAAATGTAGTTGCTATTGATTATTGTATTATGTAATTTTAGACGTGAGCTTGGAAAACATTAATATTGGGGATGTGCTCACGATTAAAAGAAAAACTATTTATGGATACAGCTGTTGTTAAAGTAATGAAATGTACAATTTAATCGTGACTTTATTAATAGGTATATTTATAGAAATATGAGCAGTTCTATATATTTTTTAAATGAGAATTCTCATATTATTACAATAAAAAAATCATAATGGTTATTGACATACTCCTGGACTTCCTGTCTTCAATGGGGAGCCGGAATAAAGTTTTGTAGGCCTAAACGTGCAGCTTGGCCACATAGTCAATTAACAGAATAGGAAAGACTTATGACGTATCACTTGGCTATATGGATAAAAAAAAGGATATGTTAGATTAAGAATACTAATTACAATATGTACCTAGATATAAAATTTTAAACCAATAGCTTTAAGTGTAATATTAAGATTCATAGTATTAAAATTGTAATTAATTTAGTAATAGGAATAGCTTGTAGATCTATGTAAGATTTGTTTTATGAGTTTAAAAGAGATGGATGTAAAAGATGTACAAGTGAAAGAGAGTTAGCATGAACGTTCTTTTGTAGTAACTGTACTCGCTAAATTATCACGCGAGCGTTTTTAAACATTTAAAATGGCAGTCGGAAAAAAATGCGTAATCACGAGCAGACGTAGAGTTGAGTTCGCAAACTCTCGCGTCAAAAATAAAACTAATGTGTTAATTATTACAATATAAGTGTAAAAAAACCATTGAAAATACAAAGCCACGTGCGTACAAAAAAAACAAAGACTTTTATTTAATCTAATTTTGTGAGTCCTGAGTTCAACCAATACCCTGAGCTAGCCCGAACTCGGGATATCTCAACATGAAACAAGTTTTTTATTATTTCTATTTCATATATGTTATTTATATAGTCTTTAAGGCCTATGAAAACATCGCTGGTTCGATCGACTTTAATCCGTTATAGTTATAATTGACCGAATAACAGTCAACATAAATATTAATAAAAAAACTGTTTCAAAACAAATACTGAGTTGTAACATCCACATAAACGTCAGTAAAAATAATAAAAATAGACATACCTACATATACACAAAATAACCTTATATTTCTTTAAATGGTCATACTTATAAATACATTCGTTATAACTATCTATATCAGAAATTCTTCTTCAAGAATTGCAATATAATATTACATTGACATAGAATAAATTGCCGCAAAAACTAATATTATTTATTGAAAGCAATGAGAGTACTTTACATTCGACTATTATATTCGTTTAAATATTTGTTAAGAATACTCGGAATACAGCAGATTCAGTACAAAATAAAATTTTCATGAGCTACCACTATCCTCAGATAAAGTATTAAAATAAATTTCAAAAGACTTGACTTTTCTGAATTATGAATAAACAGTAAATTTTCCTCGGAATAAGTTCGCTGACGGTTCGTTATTGGAAAAATGTAATAATAATTGTTAGCTTTCGTCAGTGGATGTGAACAGACAGTGCATTTTCATTTAAGTTTTCAAAGACCGTTACTCATTCATTGAATGGAAGGATTTGCAATGGGATAATTCTCAATTTACGCAAATAAGTTTGTAAAATGAATGAAAGAGATTTTCTTGAGTTGAATCTCACAAAAGAATCATCTCTTAGGTTGTATTATTGTACAGGGAGTACCATGTATAATACAACACAACGGTTTAGAGTCTGAGTCTGGCGCTCAATGTTTAAAAAAAGTTGAGAACATTTTCCATATTATTAAACCGTTACTTTGGTCCTGAGTGTCTCCATCAGCATTATCAGAATATCCACATATACAAATACGTAAGAGGTCAGAAATAACGTAAAACATAAACATATTTTTTTTATCGAAAACAGCTACGAACCAGCATAATATGTCATAATTAACTTTAGGCGATATGCAGATATATATCCATTATACTCAGGTAGATGTAGAAATACAACCTATATCCGAGTGGCAATAATCGGTTTTCCATATTAAGATTTCCCACTCATTTCACTCAATTAATACTATTACTTGGACTTTTATCAACGATCCATTTCCCCCATGATAATATCTTATTTTCACCACCCCCCCCCCCCAACACTTTTTTCAATAATCTTTAACATTACATAAACCCAGCTCACCGTGTGTCGTAAAATATTTTATAATTAATGAACCTTGGTTATAATTCAGTTAATAATTGCATTTACCTTAGTAATACGATCACCTTTCCATTGACGGATTTTGAAGGCATCAGATAAAAGACAAAACATAGCTAGTAAAAATTATTCGCGTGGATCATAGACTGAGCACTCACCCGGAAAGTGAACAATATGAGTTAGTAGAGATTGGTAGAGAGTGAAATTGAGAGCTGCGCGCGCGAAAGTGCGTGACAGTATATGAAGTTAGCTGCGAATCAGTCAGCTGTATTACAAACGCAAGTTTGATAGTAGAATTGTTCCGTTAGGCAACGAATTTATTATTTTCGGCCATTTGTAATTCCTTACGTAAACAAACGATTAAACGTCAGAGTGACAGTTGTTACTTTAAAAATAAAAATAACGAGAAATAATTGTATAATTTAGTAATATAAGTTAAAATGTATAGAAATAAACCAACGGCACTCCAATAAGCGGCCCTTTTTCTTGAGTGTGTATTTTAACAAGATAATTAAGAGCTAGTCGAAGAATCTAGGTTATCACAAGTTTCGTTTTTGTTTTGTTACGCCAAAGAGGTATAACTTCTAACGCGCGTACACAAGTACACACACACACACCGTTTTTTTTTATATGATTTTTATTTTGTTTTGTATGTTTCCAAGGTTTTTTAAATGATGTATTTTCAAATAATACGAATTAATTATGTGTGTTTCTGACTAATATATAATTCTATGATGATTCACAAAGTTCCATCATATGGAATAACTGAAATAGAAAGCTCATCTGGCGCGGATGGCCTGGCCGAGAGCCGCCCTGCAGCAATCGAAGGGATGAGGCAGCACACACATCGAATCTTAATAAACGAATTTAAATTCCACTGCAATGTGACCGATTCCGACTCGAAGCTCTGGCCATATTTATAGGGCTGTGACTGCGGTAGCAACTGCTCCGTTTGAAAAGCGCTTCTCAAACGGTATGAACAGATTGTCCTTGTTGACCGCGAGAGTATAATATGTCAAAATATACATTAAATTTCGGTAGTTATACTTGACAAAGCATGTTATGTGAGAGAAATACGGGTCGTAAAATAACTTTAATATGTGGTGAATAATGCCAAGCGACAGATGCCCAAGTAAAGTTTCCGTCCACCTCCCATGTCGTATTATTATATATAAGCCATATTATGGCTAATATTTATTTATATATGGCAATATTAATTAAATTAAAACAATAATATATCGTTTAAACATGTTATTAAAATCAATCGACTAATAATGTCTTCAGCGAACGAAGCCGGCCCTAATCTTTATTAAAACATTACTACTTATTGTGGTTTATTTTAATTAATACACTGTCTTCAAAAATTCATAAAATACGGCGTCATAATATCAACGTGAAGATCACTATACATATTTAGATTCTTCGACAGTTTTGTAATAACATTTTTTGTTAATCATTTTTTTTATTTAGCCTCCATGTGTTTCTCTCTCATATGGGCACTTTTAACTTAAAGGCATACGTAAGTTCAGTCAAATCACACTTGAGTGCGTGGTGACCTAAGTTTTGGCTAGCAGTTCCTGAGACAATCCCAGTTATAAAAAATACTAATGCTTTAAATTCTAATAGATTTAAGTTTTGTACTATTCCATTTGAGTCATCAAGTCCATCAACTCAAATGGAATAGTACAAAACTTAAATCCATTAGAATTTAAATTCAAATTCCATCTAGTACCATCGGTCGATAGTATTAATACTAATGCTTTACAACTAAACGTAGGGTCCTGTGATACGCCCGAATAAGACCGGATGTGGTTTGGTGGGGGCCATTAACTTTCAGTCTTCTATGTCTTTCCACTAAGACTTGGCAGTAAGTCAACATCATGAAAGTGATCATTAGCAATATAATATCATTTTGAACAGTAACCTAAGTGACAGTATTAGTTAATTTTACAGTCCAAGTTAAGTGTGTAAATTTATAATTTATTAAAAGTAGCCACGAGAAGAACACGTTTGAGAAGCGCTGTGTCAGAAGCTTGGTCACGTAGACACGTGAAACGTTAAAGCGTCCACCTCCTCTCTACAAACTGATATCTTGGTTTTCTTCACCGCATACCAACACCGCGACCAGGAATTCAATCAATAATTCCTATTCAACTGCGAACGCGCGTTGCTTATTTTATTGATACTAAACACATAATAGCAAACACGATGTGATTGTGATTATTTGATTAACATAGGTCCCCTCCTTAAGTTCACAGTAATGCCCGAACGGAACAGTCGAGAAATTAAGATTGATCTGTCAACCAAATTATCTTATTATTGTGGTCATGTATCATACGATGACTTTCTATAAACAGTTGTAAACAGAAATGTGTTTAAATAATTTTGATCCAGTACGCGTAAGTCAACATATTTACACAAGAAAGTGTATATTTCTACAGAAAATGCAAGTGTAGTGATAATCATTTCTTTGAAAATATTATTTTTAATCTATCTGCTTAAGAACGAATGATATATTTGATATAATATTGTATGATCGTCTTTGTAGTCAATAATAATTTAAACTATCAAAATAATGATTGCATTTTATAATTAGTTTTACAAATTTACTATTGCAGTTTCTTATTTCGGTTCACAAAGAGGCATAATTATGCAATCAAATAAACTCAAACTGCTAACGAATAATGAGTAACGCATGAGAGAAAACACATGTAAATGTACACATTACATAATCAACAAGATAGAGCGAGACAGCGGAAAAAAGTTTTAAAAGGGGCAAGGTGAGAGAAAACATACGCGTAAACGTGAACGCAAACTCTAAGTTTCATAATATATAAACTGATAGGTACACATGTAAAATAAGCGTTTATTTTAATCGCGTAATGAAAGAAAACAAATGTTAGTATGCTCTCATAATAGTTTGACAGATGCTTATATTGAAGTAGTAGCATACCGATATATATATCAAGTATTAAACAACATTACAATCAATTTGTGACACATTGAAGGAAAAGCATAAAGAAGTATTGTATCAGGAAGGAGGCACGATTTTGAAAATTATATATTTCTAAAAATGTCAATTTCTATAAGAATATTCTCGGTTCAAATTGAAGAGTTTTTGGGAGTGGATAAATCGTGTAAAAAGGTGTTTAAAATCAACAAAATGGCGTGCAGGTAATAAATTAGTATGTTATCTAATACGCAATAAAATTATGGCAAGGAATAACCATCAGCTAAGAATCGCCGCTAGGCAAATGAACGAGTTCAGCGATGTGTTCAGCCACATCCAAGAATGTTGACAGGGATCACTCCCACCTGGATAATTTAGGTATTTATGTCTTAGAAAGTGATTCTAAACTGATGAATAAAATATGTTAATTTTATAAGCTGGTTTATTATGTTGTACAAAGTGATAATATTATATTCTGCAATGTGACATAGCCGCAATATTTTGTCTATTGGAAATGGATAAAAAAAATACTACATTTCCTGAATAATGTGAACGCAAGATTAAATAAAATTCTTTTGTAATAAGGTAAATATAATTTGGAAACATGATTCCATTCGATCAAAAGGTCAAAAGGTAATATTGGTGGCAGGAAAGGAGGTGAGTGGACATATTAGTGAACGTAGGTTCCGTAAAACGATGGTTCGAGTGTTTGATGTAAAAATGTAATCTGCAAAACTTTTAAATTGTGAAAACACCCCCCATTAATAATGATCATTCGGGTCACAAAGGAAGGATCCATCTATACGTTTGCCATTCACTGCAAGTTATTTTACAAAAAGCTTAGTATTTAACGAGCATAATCCTCAGACATTTTTCGTCGTGACAAATTATCCGTCTGAGAAACAGATGTGGGTACTTCCCCAAAGATACAAAAGTATATTATATTTATTCAAACTGCCTTTTGTCGTCGGAGATCAAAGACAATCCAAGAATGAGACGAAAAACGGACTATGTCAAATGGAAAATCGGGTTGCTGTGTCTTTTGGCAGAATGAACACTGCTTAATTCATTGAAAAATTATTTTTGACTCGGCGCAGAAGGTGCCCTTTTTGGCTTGTGGTAGAGCAATTTTAAACAGTTATATCTTAATACACTACTTTCCGCAAGAATATTAGTGAGCTTCGGCATCGAGGAAACAAAGCGTGGATAAATTTCAAGTTTAATAATTAATAATTAACGTAAGGAGATAATTTTCCTGAAATATGGCTGCAATACTTTTAGCTTAGGGCGTGTACTTGTAAACAGATGTATGGTAAGTAAGTTAATTGTTACTACAATCTAAGTAATTGTATATTTTAATACGTCAGTAGTACGTCCTCGCTCCAGCATAAATCTTACTTAAATTGATCTCAAACTACACAACTACCTACTGAAAGGTTAATTTATTCATTATTTTTTTTTTATTTAAAACGTCTCAAAAACATAAAATTTAAATTCAACAGGTATGTACATCTTGTTTGCTAACAACAATAGTTGAGACGATTTTTAATAATGAATATTTATGTATATATTATTATTCGGCTTAGCAATGATTAACAACGATTGCTATTTATATTACAAACAATGCGAACAAACGCCATATTTGAATGCTATAATTTTATAATTTCTCAACGCTTTAAACTGACTTTGAGTAGATACAGTCAACATCAATTTCCAATTTGTATAATAACAACTAAGAAATGATATCGGCTGAAGTATAACATTATTCTATTAATACTATCGACCGAAGGTACTTGATGGAAATTGAATTTAAATTCTAATGGATTTAAGTTTTGTACTATTTCATTTGAGTCGTTTTTGTGAACCGTTTTTTGCCTGAAGATGCCGAAAGGCGAAACCGGGATCGCAAAAAAACGACTCAAATTGAATAAGTACAAAACTTAAATCCATTAGAATAACATTATTAATTTTTGACATTTTACATACATTAATTCGCTATATCTAATATATGCCATTATCAGCAGTTTAGACCGATCGACTGCTGGATAAAAGGCTCTGCAAGCTAATAACGTGCTTCTTGTTTCTGTTCGTTGTGTTACCACGATTTTCGCAAAACTTAAGGCTGTACTTCAGCTGAGGCATGGTCTAAAACGATCGTAACAACGCGAAGCGCAGACTGTGCAAACGACGCGTAACGAACAAAACATATTTTGTCATAAAAATTCAACATGCGTCCATTTAATATTATGTTTATTGTTATTTAAATAATAATATATTCATTGACATGTTTTGTTTTTCGAGTAAATACGTAACGTTATTTAGTCGTCTTTACACTTTTTAAGAATTAATTCCTCCGACACCATCACAAAACAAATTGACGTGCTCACAGGTCGACTATCGCTCTCCGATTGGCAACGCTTGCGAAATTATGTCCCACCTATTGCTGAAAATTATTTGCCGTTTCACTGAAGTACGCTCTTAACTATTCCGCAATATACAGTATCTATATTATTATCTACATTTTGGGCATTCTCTATCTCTTTGTTACTACTAGATTTTTGTAAGTATTTAGCGATAGTTTTAATGTGATTCTATTATAAAAAAAATGCGATAGAAAAAAGTGCAACGGTTAATTTTTGGACTGTATCAAATGTATAATATAAAACATGTATTATTTTATACGTTGTCCTGGGTTGAAACTGTAAATTTCATTTCATTATTTACTCCTTTTCAGTAGCAGCATCTTTGTCTTAGACCTGTAGGTATAAGCTTTATTGAGTAGACTATATACGTGACTTAATTTATATTGTCACTGAGTGAAATGTAAAATACTATGCCAGCGGTACTACGTACAGAGCAGTAAATAAAGATCGTGTTGCTTGGATGCAGCCAGGTCTTGTTTCATTGCCTGGTAGACCGCAGCTCCCTTGCTTGCCTTAGGGCAGACATGGTAAACTTATTTGTATGTGCGGACCGAATAGCAAAGTTGCACCGCCATTTACGGTATGCAAAAACACATTGGCAAGCTGCCGCCTTTTGGTGCATAAACAAATTAAAAATTAATATTTAATGCGATCAGGCGACATTCAATAATAATGAAAGATAAAAAAGAGAAAATATACATATTAAACGACTTTGGTTGGAAGGACAGGTTAGGAAGCTAATGTGTGTGGGTTGGAGTCCCTCCCGGAACCTATTTTTACATTTAGATTTTTTCTTCATTTTCGATTTACGTAGGTATATAAACATAGAATTAAATGTGTACCCTTTGATATACGACAAGTTCTCTAGGACGCCCGAATAGTATATTCAAAGGCAGTGGCGGAGGGTGAGGTAGGCTGTTAAGATCCGACATAAATATTGCACACTAAGCTTTGTCAGTCAAGCGTTTTTGTTTTCATTGAATTGAGACTCGTCGAGATTTTTTAGTTTTGAAATTCCTTAGTAGATAATAGTAATATTCGTTAATTATAATATGTATGCTTTAATGGCATAATTTTAGATATTTTATAGATATAAGAATATTTGGTACAGTTCGGTTATCCGGAATACAGCGGCAAAAACATTTTGAAAACACCTGGATATACTGGATTATTTGTTAGGTTAACCTAACCAAACCTAACCTAACCCAAACTAACAAAAAATCCAATATATCGGGTATTTTCAAAATGCGTTTGCCGCTGTATTCCGTATAACCGAACAGTACCAAACGAATATTTTTTATTGATTATGCTTTGGTAAGGCAGGAGAACATCTGCAAATTGTATACGTATTCTCAGTTCAATAAAAACAAATAAGTAAGCATGACTGACAAAGCTTAGCGTGCACCTAGTGCACTAGAAGATTGATCAAAACTATAGCAGAGTAGGAAAAGTACAAATAAGTATATATTATGTACTTGCTTTATTATTTTCTCAATCATTTCATGGTTCAGTTTGACACGCCTGCCTGAGAAACTTTCATGCACGCCACGTACAACAGTTGTTGTCTTCTAGAACTTAAAAATAACTACGCTATTGTATAAAACACGTAGGTATAAGCTAGTACTCGAATTACCTTAGCTGGAAGATCGCACCTTTTATTGCCTGAATGAGCAAATATTGGAAAACATCATTAAAGTAAATTAAGTAACCAGTTCATTAGTCGCCGAAGGCAAAGTACACTGTAAAGTTACGGGAGGAAAATACATTGTATTAATTAAAATAAAACACAACATCTGCTACTTATACCTACCACATAATAATATGTACCTACTACTTATTTTTTAATGAATTTATTAGATTTATATAACTACGGTTGTATTCATGGTAATCTTTTAAAGAAATGTAAATTTCAAACATAGTATTCTTAGAATATTGGGTTCTTGTCGGTCGGTTAAAGGGAAGCCAGCGGCAAACAATTTTTGAAAATAGCCGATACACTGGATTATTTGTTACGTTAGGTTAGGTTTTCTTTCTTGAATTCATGAATTTTGCCAAAATCTGCTATGAAAATGAGCGCGGTTCCCACCTGGCTTCCCGTAAACCGACTTGTACTGAATAACTGTAAGAATGTATAAACCGCTCCTGATAACTATCCAAAATTCATGTAAATGTTCTACACTTAGATTAAATTGATAATACGATTACTATCTTTATAATCAACATTTATCCATTACAAATCTGAATAAGTACGAGTATATTAAAAAATAAAAAGTGAATAAATTTGATATAGTCGTTAAAGAATATTAAGTAGGTACATCGTATAACTAATATACAATATAACGTGTAAATATATTTACTTATACTTGTTATAGTGAAATAAAATATAACATAGAGATGGATCATTCGGTTTATCTACGAGTATTTGGTGTAAATAATAAGTAAGTATACAACAGTACACAGTATTACTTTGAATTTATGGATGCACCGTTTCAAGCCGATTCTCTACTTGGGCACTCGTTGGAGATGAGCTTTCGTTGCAATTAGTGTAGAGTTTTTATTACTGATATAAATATTGAATTCATTACACAGAAGTGTATGTAGAGCGTTATGCGAGTAGTTGTAATGGAATATTAAAAATAATAATGCTCGAAAAGATGTTAAATATTGCACGCTACAGTGTTACTATTGATACTACGATAATATTGATTACAATCTACTATGCAATTAATTTAGACTGCTGTGACTTTATTATTAATTACAGACAAATAAGAATCAAGTCATATAATATGTAAGCATACACGAGCAATACGTTATATAGCCAGCCATAGCCAAAGGAGGTCGCTAGATCGACGTGTATACCCAATTTTGAATAATCGATTAAATTATTAATCGGACATATTATAAAAAATGAAAAATAGCTTCAATGTAAAACAAAGGTTCAAATCGTTGGGTTTTTGCAGATGTTTTATGTCCATGTTTGAGATAATCGAATTTCGAATATTAGAATCGATTGAATATCAAAAGGGAAACCATATTACGTAAGTACTTGAATGATACTTGACAGGCGGTCGTTTAGTATTTCGGTAAAAACACGTCGAGATTATCTTCGCTAAGAGAAACACCAAAGAATGTGTCTATATGTGGACATTTATACGAATTTGAATAGATATGTAAATTAAGTCTTGAGATGCCTACGAACTACAATTCCAGATGAATAATAATATATTGTGTAGTTTTAAAATATGAACTACGGTAGATATAGAATGTTTGACAGCGTCTATTTAGTAACAAATTTATTATAACATGCCATCTAGGCCAAAGCTGAGACAGTCAAAACTAATTAATGTATGTTGCAAAGGTTAAAAATTGCGAAACTTAAATACATTGCAAGGGAAACCACCAGAATGATATCATACATACAAAGAAGAATGTTACACAATATATACGTGGAAAGGATGGCTGGATCTAGGATTCTACATAACGTATATACAAAAAAATCGGGTAGTCACCGTCCTTAAAAAAATAAAAAGATTGCAATGATGCAACTTCACAAAAATCTAAATAAAACAGAACTCAACGAAGAGGAAGTAGGTATCTAGTAAAATGTATAAAAAATTCGAAGTATCTTCGCTGAAACGATGGATTTCTTTTAGACGTGCAGGTAGGTACTACTTCTTGATTGAAAGATAACATTGATCAATAGCAAAAACTCGAACGAAAGAAAATAAATACAGGAAGACAAGCCACTTAGAAAAACCCTAGTGGCAAACATTTACGTTGCAAAACATGACAACACAATTAGAGTACAAGTAGAATATACACTCACGGCGGGCAAAGCAATACACGGAAAGGTGTTAGCTGAAGGGATCGACAATCTTCCGCACGATGGATCATTCAAGTGACACGCGAGTAAAGTTTTGATAAGAAAATTAGCTTGTCAGCATGTTCTGTGATTACTACACGTGGGAAAAAAACTACAAACCGCTAAATTATACATGACTTGAACCCGCATCTATCGGATTTTTCGTTGAATAGAAAAAATGGATTATTAAATAGTCAGCAAGTGCAAGTACGTTAAGACTAAGATTTCGAGAGATCCTGATGTCGCTTAGGAATCATTGTAAGTAGGTACCAATTATTTGTATCTTGATTGAAACTACAAAAGCCAATTTCCAATATTAACGCAATTTGACAACCGCTTCCTGGTTTCCTTCCTATCCTGACAACTGGTAAAGCACACTGGCTGGAATTCGATGGATGCTAGCTTGAGTCCGCCCGGCGTCGTATTTATTTGGCTTACCTACAAACTGTCTGACAATTTACCGCTTCCGCGAAACTTATGCACATATTTCACTTAATCTAAATATTGTAAGAATTTAAGAGAATACGCGTTATAAAACTAAAATGGTATTTCAATATAATATGGGTGGTTCACAATAATTATGGATCGAGTCCAATTTTCAAAAAATTAGATTTTTTGTTTCAGTGGCTAGATAAAACAGATTTCTATATTGCGTGTTAATATCACAATCGTAGCTCTATAGTAGTAATACTAGTATTGATAAGACATTAAATTGAATGTGCGTCATGTCCATTTTGACAGTTCCTTCAGCAGTATAAAGAGGTATTTGCAAACGTTAATTTGCTATTATTAATAAAGCCTGAATATACTTTATGTTTCGACTATTTATTTAAATTGATCCATGACTATCAAGATATGGCAAGTATTATACAGTGAAAGCATTCCTGAATTTTACAAAATGAGTTTTAACTTTAGGTCCAAATACCTCGGGATCCATTTTGATGGACTTGATCCATAATTATTGTCAACCACAAATATAAAGGTAGGTATATTATTGTATTACTAATATAGCATATTATATATATTGAAATTTGTACACGACTACTTTCATAAAATATAAAGCCTTCTGAAGATACACAATTATATCATATATTTAGGAAAAATATTGGTTATATTAAGAGAAACAACTTTATTGCACGTCATGTTAATTATTGAAAATATAGATTAAGCTTTCGACCGCTGAAAGCTCGCCGTGTGCAGTCAACAGAATAAAAGCTATAGAGCAATAGTATAGATAGGCGAAGGCAAACATGTGGCGGCCGTCGATGGCCGATTGATATTTGCCATTTAAATTCAGTCTATGTTCGGCGGCCACCTGGCGGCATACCGCCCCACCTGTGCGCGTAGCCTGGTCACTCCATCGACGCGTGAAAACTCCCAGACACAACTTTATGCACAGCTGTTCGCCGGATACTTGTAAAAGCTCGCATCGGAAATCGATTAGGATTACCCACATAATCATTTTTGTATTATGTAGACATAACCATCATTATTATATTATTATAATATCTGCTTTCTATTTATATCGAACAATCTTGAAAGTTATGAGTTTAAAATATTTTAGTCCAAGTATCCAATAGGCAGAGATGAGCACAAAAATTTGTTTAATTAATTCGATAATCATTTGTTAACTGACA
The DNA here is from genome assembly GCF_057557595.1 of Rhyacophila brunnea. Classification (NCBI taxonomy): domain Eukaryota; kingdom Metazoa; phylum Arthropoda; class Insecta; order Trichoptera; family Rhyacophilidae; genus Rhyacophila; species Rhyacophila brunnea. Next base: position 4,227,161 of record NW_028233361.1, read on the forward strand.
TAATCTACTGTTGCTTTTCTCTGTAATATCATTATGCCGGTTCACAAGAAAACTAATATTATAGAAGAATACGTCAACAGTGTCAAACTTGCATTTGCATGTATCGATGTCAAATTTACGGTTTCCCATGGAGTGACAAAGGCTGTCATATATATTTTTGTTGTTACTCCGGTATTATGGATGTCCTTTTCAGCGTCCATTAACATTACAGGTGCACATATTTAGTTAAAATTGTGCTGCTACCTATTTGAGTTTTGTACCCCTATAGCCTTATCCAGTGCATTAATAAATAGCCATTGACCACTATCAATATTTGGTCACCTATTTTTTCGACTTATAGGTACGTGGTGTAAATGAGAACTCTGCCATGGTAGTATTGACTTGTGTGTCGCTGATAACTATCTTAGAAATCGGGAGCATCAGTTGTTTGTTATCCCAAGGAGCAGAACCAACCTGCAATTGGTGATGCCAATTGGGAGGGCAATAACTCTGTTCAAGCAAATCGCTTCGGATGTTGATATATTCCACCTACGTGAGCATGAGTATAGGTGGACGTTGTTTTATAAATTCTTAAAATAGGATCTGCTTACCTCATTTGGTGTAGGTACTTCCTTGTATCTAATTTATATTTTTTTTGTATTTACACTTTTCAACTGTAATAACAACTTAATACTGATCTATTTCTTTTTCTATATAATACTGTTTTAATAATATTTCTTTGTTTCTAAATGTCATGTTGTGAACGTCTTAAATTTATAATTTGTAATGTTCACTATATGATAAAATTTGAATATCTAAGATCATTCAGCTATATCAAGGACTTATGTATGTAAATGGCTAACAATCATATTTCTAATACAAAGTTTTAACATGTCGGTACCTATATAATTGATCTTTGCTATTAAGGGGGAGACGCATGCCAGCAGAGAACCTAGCGGAAATATACGAAGCTTGCAATTTGAGATTTTTTTTTGATAATTTACAATTTCAACTGTATTATTTAATAAATATGTATCCGAAAACATTAAAAAGATTTTTTATTTTTTTTAAACTTAAAGATAAACTTACAATTGTAAAAAAAATGTAATAAAATGTGAATTCGTTGCAGGGTCAATTCTTATTATTGCATTATATTTTATGGTCATAATTATCATTAAAATTTAGTTTATTAAGTTTTAGATTTTATGTGGTGTAGATTTTTGACTAATTCATCGTTTTAATATTTTTTATATATATCTATTTCAAAAAACATCGATTTTTATAAAAATATAAATGTGTATAACTTGAAATCCTTTTTATTTATATCAACTCGAGCTTCAATATTGTGACCATGTCTAAAATAAAATTTGATATAAATAAAAAGGATTTCAAGTTATACACATTTATATATTTTTTAAAATCGATGTTTTTTAAAATATATATAAAAAATATTAAAACGATGAATTAGTCAAAAATCTACACCACATAAAATCTAAAACTTAATTAACTAAATTTTAATAATAAATATGGCCATAAAATATAATGTAATAATAAGATTTGACCCTGCAACGAATTCACATTTTATTACATTTTTTTTACAATTGCCAGTTTATCTTTAAATTAAAAAAAAAATAAAAAATCTTCTTAGTGTTTTCAGATACATATTTATTAATTACTACAGTTGAAATTGTAAATTATCAAAAAAAATCTCAAATTGCAAGCTTCGTATTTTTCCGTTAGGTGCCTCTTTTCGCCTCTGATAGTATAAGCATCCCCCTTAAGAGCGTAAATATACAGGTCATTCTGTGTATACAATATATATGTATACAAATATATGTAACGAAATAAATTTGTAATAAACATAGCTTTGATAGCTCTTCTCGGATAAACAACAAAAAACACCGCATTAGTAGCTATGTTTCTGAGTAAATTGATCGATTACTTCGTCTTTCTATGGAATCTAAATAAAGGTATCAAGTTTCTTAGAAAAAAAATCTAGTTATCAGGAAGGTTAGATTCAGATTAGTTAGATATCTTCCGGGGAATTCATTCGATTAGGTTATTTGAGTGGATATTTTATGGATAAATTCGAAGGCATGTTTATGTGTATTGACGTATTTGTAAACCTACTCAGATTTCATACCAAATATTTATGAAAATAAACTAATAGAAGTATGGTGAAGAACTGTGATAATTAGAAAATTGTTTGATTTCTACAACTGCGTAAATTAAATTACATTCTAATTATATTTTTAATGAAGTCGTTAAACATGAATCGTTCTTAATTCGCATATAACATATACCTATAACAATAAACTAACTTGAAACTAGAACTTGATAGGCAAACTCACAAAGTTCTGTGAATGTACGTACGTAGTAGCAAAGAACTACGAACCGATAGGAGTGAAGGAAGCCAGGACAGGCCTTCATCCAACAGTGGATCGACCCAGGCTTATAATAATAATATATAAACATATACCTCCTTAACTAGTAAGTATTGTTTCTAATAATTTTAGGATATAAATAAAACAGTTTATTAATTACACTGGATATATTTTTCATAAATAAATGTCAAGACTAAGGACTACTTACGGTTTGTTAAAAAAAATGAGACCATTTTAAGTAATTTTGTAGACATGCTAGCGGTCAAAGAAGAGAGTTGAATTCACTTAAACTACTATAAAATGCTAACACAATTAAAAGATGGAATAAAACCATTATCAGTGGATTAATAATTAATTGTGAATGAAATAGGTATTAATGGATATAATATGTGCCCACTTATAAATTTAATTAATTAATCGAACTGGTGTTTACACGGTAAGCCTATGTGTCATTAGTTTGGAATGGAAAAAAACATCAGTTAAATTAATTAAATTATGAAATAATAATATTATACAACTTAGTACAAATGTGTAATAATAATTAATATAATCGTATATTTATACATATTAATAGGGTTTTAAATTATTTTGGCATATTATCACAAAAAATATAAGTTAACTCAAAAATAAATATATTAATAAAAATCTGATTACATATTATATTAGAATTGATATTAACGTATAAATGCACGTAATTCTTAATACCTAATAATCGAAGAATAATAAAGCCAAACTCTTAGTAAACTAGAATATCTACTTGAGGGTACTTTTGGCGTCTTCAGGACCAATAAACAATATTTTAATGTAAAAAAATGTAATTGCTAACATTCAAGTTTCTCCGATGCCCGGGTAATTCAATAATGATCTGTTCATCTTGAAATAATGTGTGAATTTAGTATTTAAACTGTTTGTAGTTAACTATACTCAAGAGTCAGGTGTATATTTACGAAAGGTGAATGAGCATAGTGCCTGAAAATACTGAAACGCAAAACAAGATTCAAATGGAATATAACAAGATTTAAACCAATTATAATTAAGAATGATTATTGGTGCGCTAATTAATTTAAATATTTTTTGCAGTTAATTTCGCGGTTACTTTCTGTTAGTCACTGATAAATTTATCAATTCTAAATCTATCTTTTGATTGGTTCGTGATTTATCTCATACTTAATTTAATTTGGATTGTACCTACGTATGTATTTAAGCAATGTTATAATGGAATATTAGTCAAACAAAATAAACTTTTGTCTCGCTAGTACCTAATATGTATAATATAGTGTCATGAAATAAAGGAAAACGACTGTGCGGTACAATTATTAGGTAGTGTAAGTAAGGTTAACCCTTTTTTGTATGGGAGTAAAATACAGATATCCCTTTTCGGAAAGAATGGATCGTAACACAATAACATTACACTCATATAATATTCCGTATGCGCGTCTAAAAATACGAAAAACGTATGAAAAGGAGGCATAATGAAGGAAGGCCAGGTACATTGAATGGGGTCGCACAAAGGCGAAAGTTTTTTTCGCGGCAAGGCGGCGGATGCTCGCCATTAGGAAATTTTAAAGGAACGTCAGGTGAGGGAACGGGGCAAAGGCGTGACGTAGTTTATTTCTAATACTGTCGGGTTTGCATGGTGTTATCAGTCATATTTTAAAATATTATTAATATTACAATGTTACCTACATGTTTCGATATCATTTTTAGTGGCCAGGTCTAAACTTATTACAACGTTTTTATTAGCTCGTATTCTTATTTGTCCGGTACAAATCTTGCAATCGATTTTTAACTAACTTCCCGACTAGCTATACATTTGAAACTTTTAGAATATATCAGAATACGATGCCAATGCATTCTTTTAACACTTTAAGCCATCTTTAAGTAGAATTAAATTCATTTTCAGTTAATTCTGTTTTGTGTGAAAAGTTATTTCGGAAGAAATCCGTAATCCAATCCACTATTATTGGTTGCTAAATGGGTGGTTTTAGCAACTAAACTATTAATATATACGTGCGTTACTATGGAAATCAAAATGACATTTCAGTATTCTATATTTGTTTTTTTTATTTACTTCATATCAAGTACAAGTTTGAGCATATTGAGCATAATAATTTAACAGAAAATTTAAAAACGTTATATTTAAAAAGTTCTTTTTATCTTGTAATTATTTTTTTTATTGAATGAATAATACACAAAGTTTGTCAATTAAACATTATGCAAATATGTATGTTATTATTATGTAATTATTTATTGAATAAAAAAAGATTGTTAAATTACTAGCAAGTGTAAGCACCTACCTACATTACGACAAAAATTTGGAGAGATCCGGACAATAAGGGTACCTATTATTAATAAGTACCTTGATTCAAACAACAAAATATTAAAATTTGCAATTTGATAAGCTCTTCATTTGTGTACTACCTAAAAGTAAATTTCATTGTAATTAAGTAGGACGCCGGTGGGTTAATTGGTAAAGTATATTGGCCGAAAGTATATATTTTTTTCTAGTAGGTATGATTCTGAAGTTTTTCAAATAATATAAGTAATCTACGGTTATTCATAAATGCGATGTCATTTGTTGTATTGCAATAATTTGTACATAGCATTGGTACATTGGCTGTACATTGGTAAAAAATATAATATAATTACATCCTCAAATATAAACATATAAAAGAAATATGCTAAATTTAAATAAAATACGATTGAAATATTTGATTAACTTAGGATCTGTATGATACATCTAAGTACCCAGAATTCTTGGGTGTGATGCAAGAAGCAAAAAAAATCTTATTCTATGTTAGGTAGGTATTAAGATTATTATTTCACATTTTAAATGTATTTAAATCCTGATGTAAGTAATGTATATTCTCTTCATATATTTTCATTTATTACCCTTTTATTACTTTTCTTCTTTATAATAAGGTTTCGTGTCATGTTGTGAACGTTTTAAACTTATAATTTATAATGTCCACAATATGTTAAAAAGATAAATTGAATTGAATAATTGAATTGAATTATCCTGTGATCGTTTAAATGAACATTTTTCGTACCTTATACGGACCTGACTTTCTGTTATTCCCAATATATTTATCTGTCTGTCTTTCACTCTGTCTGTAACGGACAAGCTGTCTGATGCACGAACGCGTATTTTTTGCGCGATCACATAAATAGAAGACTCACGTTGCATCCTTTAGTCACGTATATGCATTTTTTCATACGCATTTGTATTTAAATCAACCCGTTCTTTAACTATGAATATTGTTACCCAATATTGCATTGTATATTATATAAAAATAGTATTATCGGGCGCATCGATAAGAATGCTAACAGATGGCCCTTCCACCTGGTAATTTTAATTCAGTAGCCATGTATTAACTTCACCTGAGCTCATTAAATATAAATGCTACAACTTTGAATTATGTTAAATCGATACTGACTCGACAATTAAAATGTATCGCAATCTTTATTCAATATTTTTCATGATAGCCGATTTTCTGTTGTTTTTTTTTTGCTAAGAGTTAAGTTAGTGTATTTCATAACAATCATAACAAAATGTGTATTTATTTTTTTATATTTTGTGTTTCAGTTGGTGAAAATTCTCCATTATATTATATTATCGACTGTGTGAGGTTCGATTTGGGTCATCACTGTGGAAGTCGTCGACGTGTCGTAGGTCATGGTGTTAAGGATAATGATGAAGAAGTCGAAGATGGATGCAGGAGCGAGTTTTATTTACGGCGTAACGGTCGGTACAATAGTATGTTACAGTAGTTATGTAACAATACTAAACTTATGATACGGAACCGAGGTCCGCATCTCGGTACCATGAGATGTTGTGTGGGACGACACGGAGATTGAGATAATAACGGACCAAGTACTCAGATTCGAGTGAAATTTCCGATGAAATATTATTAGCTATTTATACAATCAAAATAATATTCTTTTTATTGAAACAATCGTGCCAGCTATTATCTGGCGTTTGCGTCAATGGATGACTGACTAAGTGAAAAACGGATATGCGGAATTTATCATTGCGGTCAGCTACTTACCGAGTTCGCTATAATTTGACACTACGGAAAATATATATTTAATTTATAATTCTATATATCTCTATAACTAGTAAAGCAGCTTTTTAATGTGTATAATTTTAACAGGGGGGAGGTCACAATCGGTGCACGCCTTTGGGATTACTGCGGGAGTGAGTGTGAGCGCAAAGCCTCCGCGGGGACTTGCGGCAAACAATTGTTCCCGCGTCTTTGTTCCCTGGGAGCGCGTGTGAAGCCGCCAAATAAAAGGCAAATAAAAGAGGCACCGAACTCCGTACGGATAAGTAAACGGCCGAATTGTCTAAAGCAGTGCGCGCCGCCGAAATTCACGCCGCGTGAATTGAAATCGACCTCATTATAGCGGCCTGCGACTTTATGTGTGGCGGGACCGCTGATTGTTTCACGGACCCTTGCTTAAAAAGCGGTTCACCTGCTGTGACTTACAACTTGATTAATTCTACATATTATTATCTAAGTATTTATTTAACTCCAGGTACCCAGCTAAATATTAAGAAATATTTTTTGCATAGTTGCAGTGTTTGTAAAAGCCCGTACCCAATAGATAATTAGATACCCATTCACTAACCGCATAAATCGTCATTACTGAGTAACAATGCCAGTAGGTTTGTTTTTTTATACTTGTTCCTTTACTTAGTTGATAGGTAATATGGTTTTAGGTACTTTGTTTTATTGTATAAAATAATTTTATAAGCGAGAATCGTAGAACTCGGTACTGTGTTATATAACTGATTTTTTTTTCCACTTTTTTAGTTTTCTTCCATAATATGTTCGAAAGTATACATTCTTAGAGCTGTAACTTGATTGGTCACAAATTTACGCTAAAAGATCTGCATCTAACCAAATGTGACAAAAGTTGACGGCAAAAAGATATATCTGCTTAAAATGCAAGATAAATAAAACTTTTTTTTTATTAAATTATTATTAAGAAATGATTTGAGGTTTGTGTTGGGACGCTAACTCCGCTTATTTCGATATAAAATACTTCAAAATATCTTCTAAACTAACCCTTGTCAGACTGATTTCAAAACTTTGGTTTTGCTTTCCTGTAAAATTGTAACCGCTTGCCTTCACAGTAGGTACCGAACTGTATTCGTTGTCAGTGTGCAACCATTTACCATGGTAGAGTGTACATAGTTCTTGAAGAACCCGAAAGGCGAAACCGACTCAATTGGAATAGTAAAAAACAAAATACATTGAATTTAAATTCAAATTATATTGATGTATTATATGTAGCTAAGAATTTATTCTAGTATAATATTTAAAATATATTCAGGTTTATTTTAATTAATAGTTACAATGTCTTTCCACAATGGATTGACAGTGAACACCATTTAAGTGAATACAAAATGCATCAATTTTATTACGGAATACGTCGGCGTATACGATAATTAACACCTTTTCAGGTAGAGCATGGGTATATTAAGATAAGGGCATAAATTGTTGTGTTTTCGTTTTGGTTTCCAAAAGCCAAGTTAATGTACACGTGGCTCTAAAACCTTCAAGCCATAGAGGCGAATTCATTGTTGTATGGTAATATATTGAGCTTGAAATGAGAATACGAAACGATGTATAATAATTTATAAAAGGTACAAAATTACATTGCATTTTTTTGTATTGCGTTGCCAAAGGGCAGTCGTGTCACACTTTGGATGGGGGTGTATCATACATCATACCAATAAAGTAATTACAATGATGAATTGAGTTGATATGGAATTACCAAGAAAATATTCTGCTAAATGATTACCCCAGTACAATTTACGATATAACCGATATAAGATGAAACTTGCATAGCTGATTGACTGACTACATCGTTGCTCAAATTTGTGTCGAAAAGTTACTAAGCTACACGATACAACTCTTTTACATTTAAATACACGAATTAAACAAAATGAATCAAATACTATTGAAATGTAATAACATAAAATTTGTAAATTAACAAGTATCACTACAATCGTGGTTTATATTAACAATAATTCGGATAATCACTTACTGCCGTCAAATGTAGGTATGTTATTTTTCATTTACAAAATCTCAAATATATGAAATAGTCGAGTTTGTAAAATCACTATTTTTAGCTATTTTAATTAATCGTCTTTTTAATCACGTACTAACGGCCTATTCTTTAGTTCGGTTCGTGAGCATTGAACGTGTTTGCGGATCGTGCCGGGAGGACCAAGCCTTTAGGGGTCCCTGGTATAGTCTCATTTGGGTTCCGAATCGTCCAATAAAAAGGGTCCGTTCGAGCCGTTATCGGGACCCTCCCGTTATCTCGGCGCGGGAGGGACCCTTTACACGCAACCCGAAACCGCGGGGTCGCTTCGCTAAAACAGGGAGCAAATGATATTTTTATGGGAATAAAATCTATAGCCTGATTTTTTAGTGCCTACCACGCTCTGCGATTTGATTCTTTCAAGTTAAAAAATCACGCAACGAGCTTCCAAGAAATTTGTGTGTAAAATAATTAACTAAAATTTATAATCTAGAATTTATTTAGAATGATTTGAAGTACCAACATGAAAGTTTACTAAATTATCTAGAAATACACCGGATATTTTTCAAATTGTTAAGAAACTTTCACTACAGTTTTCTGGGATATGTAAGTTGATAGGTATGTATAAAAGTTAAACATAATAATATATTTGAGCAGTAGTTAATCTATATTAAGATCAACTTAATAAACTTCTGATATTAATATTATTACCCAGGGTACTTAATGGAATTTGAATTTAAATTCTAATGGATTTTAATACCTTTCCTGGAATAATTTAATTTCTACTGTCGTAAACTTCGGGATTATATGAGAAAAATTCCACACCTGCTGAAATACTGATTATATTAATTAAAATAAAGCACAATCATCATCAACTGGGGCCGATCCGCTGCTGGATGAAGGGCTCCTTTAGCTCCCTCCAGTTTTCCCGGTCCCTAGTTCTATGCTGCCACATACATGTACCTATGTGGCAATAAAAACACTAATTTTATTTAGTTAATAAACTACTCCGGTTTCGTCCGCTTCAAAGGGATATTTTCAACTGATACAAAATATACAGCAATACAGATATCTACACAAACGAATTTGAAAAGGCAACATTATTTTAATGAAGATATGCTCATATCTTGCTCTTGTGATGTGCACTGTTCTACTTAAATATTACTGTAGATTGTAGAATATGGCCATTTCGAAGAAAACGAACGCATCCAGCAAATGGGAGAAGATAGGACCTTATGGAGCACTTGAATAAAATAGCATTTATATATCGAGGTAGTCGATTCACCGGATAGTGGTGAAACCGAGTAGGTGGTAGAAGCCGAGATGGCTGGATTACAGCACAGATTTTAAAGATTTCCGAAGAAGAAAACTGCGGCGCTTGATTGTTCAGGATGGAGACAGAGAATTCTAGAGGGGACAGAGTACCGTTCAAGATTGTAGAGCAGTGAATGATTTTGAAAAATAATATATGTATGAGAACTAATATTACATCAAATAACTATATTACATCACAAAATTTTAATTATCAATTGCCTATAGAGAATTAAACATAGTCAAAATCTGACTTGACACTAATAATAACGTAACTATATATCGATAAGTATACTAATTAGCGGAAAATGAAATGATCTTATTGAATTACACTAAGTATATATTGCTGATCGGCAGTATTCAGAGCGGTACAGAGAATAAGGGATGTTTCCGGGAAAATCATTTGTTCCCAGTAATACGCAGTTGGCAGTCAATCAATCAGTGATCGTTTCACTTATGCCACAAGATAGGTAAGATTTATTGACCGAAACTAGAAAGAAAGAACTTTCGTCGAGTATTCAGATCGAGCAGCCTGGCGGGCACTAGGGCGGCCTCGTGGGGATGGGCGAAAACAATTTTAAACTTCTCCAACCAAACCTTTCGCGGTTAGTGCCGTAAATTAATTTTGGCAAGTTTTTCTTTTCTTAATATAACAAATGTTCCTGGGCGAAGGGTAGGTGCCCGGGCGTGGGGTGAAATGTTTTAATATCAACGGGCAATAAAACGTTTTCACGTTTACTACGGCGGTGCCCGCGATAAAGTGAAATATCGCCGTTAATGTTACGACAAAGACATTGATAAAAAAGCTTTACAACGTATAAAGCGAAATATATCCGCCGATCAGAAGGGGGTGTATATGAAATATATTGAGTCAGGTACCTTTTTGCGTTCATCAAAAACAGGTAATGATATAAAACACAGTAGCTAGCATTTCCCATTTGAAAGTGTTTTGTAATATGACGATGGTTAATAGTTTATTAATTAGGTATGTATTACTAGTATCAAAAATAGCGACATCAGACACCAACACAAATTTTGTCATTAACAGCGATCCAATCGAACGTGTGACCCATTATAAATATTTAGGTACATGGGTCAATGAGAATTGGGACCAGTCTCAGGAAATAAAAACTAGATTTAAAAACTAGAAAACTAGATTGCTGGTTGCAATAACTTTTCATGATAATATTTTAAATTTTTGTAATCTATATGTAACTGGTTGTTTCCTTAATAAATAAATATAATTGAGATCGCAAGGAGCGCCTTTCTCAAAATGAGACGCCTCCTCAGCAATCGAGACCTTAACCTAGGTCTGAGACTGCGTATGGTACGCGTTGTTATGTTCTCTCAATTCTTTTCTATGGTATGGAAGTATGGACGCTAAACCAAGAGATGTCACGGAGACTTGAAGCTTTCGAGATGTGACTGTATAGACGCATCCTCAAAATTCCTTGGACTGACCGGGTGACAAATGTTGAAGTTATCAATCGAATGGGGAAGGACCGAGAAGTTCTACGTAGTATCAAAACCAGGAAACTACAGTACTTCGGCCACATTATGTGAGGACAAAAGTACAGCGTTCACCAACTTGCCATTCAAAGAAAGATCAACGGTAAGCGTAGCAGAGGACGGCCCCACATTACGTAGCTTAAGAACCTCCGTGATTGATACGAGTGCAGCTCCACTGAACTGTTCCGGGTAGCAGACGACAAGATCGCCTTGATGGTGGCCGACCTCCGCTAGGGGATGGCACAATAAGAATAAGAAGAATTAGGTATGAACCTATGTGATAATTACGATGGACAAAAATTAATTGAAAATTAATGATAGACAAAACGAAACGGGTATATTTGTAATATCAATATGGTTGGTTATCCAATTTATTTATTATTTATATAGTTGCGTATTTAACACGTTAACATTTGCGTAACAATATTATAATATTAGCCTTTCCCGGTAGTAAATTGATTTATCTGCCGTTTATGTAATGGAATTGCAATGTAATTTTTCTGAAATGAAGTTTTTGTAAATTCTACAAACACTTAAAACTTTTACACGATTTTACATAATATGTTGAAAAATCGAAATGCATTCTATCGCCGGTTGCGGTATTGAAGCTCACGGTCCAAGAACTAGCCCACTGAGAGTATTTCAATGTATATTAATATAATATAGTTAATTGCTAATTGGCTAGGTACTTTTTTAAAGTCCTGACCTGGCAAATAATCTCACCCATACAGCGGCATTATGTTTTAATAATTTGTTAATACGTAGGAATTAAGAATAAGGAATAGACATTTATAAATCTACACAATTATTAAGGTAATACGAATTGAAATTAAAATTCAATATCCATCAAGTGCTCTCAGTCGATAGTATTCATTGTATTGTTGTTTAATTTAATAAAACGCAATTTATTTTGTACTTATTCCACTTTTAAACAATAAATTAGGACCGGTTTCGTCCGCTTCAGAGGGACATTTTTTCGTTGTTACAGTCGATGCTAAAACCATGAAAATATAACATGAAAATATTTAAAGTTGTACAAAAAAACTTGTAAAACAAAATAATGAATTAAACAAAGATATATTAAGGTAAAAAATGAAACGTGATATAGAATTATTATTTTTATTAACAATATAAAAATTATACAGCGTTTTGAGGACCTACATGTTAAAAACAGAAAATAAAATAATTCGATACATAACCAAAGTTTTCTAAGGTTGAATGTAATAATAAAAGCAAACATAACATGACCACGGGTAGTTAGTTCCGTGATAATTGGAATTTCGGACACCTGGTAGTCGATTTGGAAGACATATTCACGACGGCAAATGGAATTCAAGATTAGGCGTGATAGGGGAGAATAAAAGGCCAACCCCGAGCGAGGATATAATAATAAAAAACAATACAGTTCGTACACAACCCCTCTTCGGATTCCCATCACAGCGTTACAGTTTATCACTATTCACACTTGAAAAAGAAACTATGTATTCACAAATACAGGATGACTATTTTCAACTACACAAAGGAAAATTCATATCGCGTGTTTACAGCCACACTAATAACAACGTTAATGGGAATTGTGACGTCATGAGCGCGGATATACTCCACGAGTCGTAAAAGTGTGCCCGAAATTGAATTATTAATGAAAACCGTATACTTTATAAGCTCACTAGCAGGGATGCTGTCCGGAAGACTTAGACATAACCGTTTTCGGTATTATTTATCAAAAGGATTACCGGTTATTTATACGCTGTAAACCTATGTTAACCAATTTTTGCTGAAATTGGGTCTTAAAAACTATTTCATAAGATTTTTTTCGTTGTGATTTCGGGTTAAAGTACGCATGTTATCAGTAGAAGTAGTGTACTTAGCCGTTGAAAATTGATGTGACATACTGTGTTAGTAAAATAGAATAAGCACATATTTCGCCATCAGCGTTACCAACTTCGCCTTTTTCTTGCCAGATCTATAATTTTTGAATATGTATCAACGCAAACCGCTTTAAACTTTCCGTAATAAAGCTAAAATATTATACCAGATTTGCTTGAAAATCGATATTCTGGTCTTATGTACATTTTGTCATATAAACGTTACATCAAAATGAAGACAAAAGTTCTTACCTGGATTGATTTTTAATTTTATAATTTATTTTATTAGTTAAAATACTAAATTCATTTTCGATCTTTGTTCTTGTAAAAACAACTTGTAAATAATTATGATATAATTTTATGAAATGCTTGTTTCTAGACACTATTTAAATATGAAAAAAATCTATCATTTTTTTCTGCCATCTAGATTATTTTCTTACAATATCTGGATGTTTTTGTGAATGACAGTTAGCAGTACTGTTAGCAAAACTGCAGCAGTTTATTATATTGACTTGTTCAATGGATTTAATTTTGTTTTATTTAAGTTAAATTGCTTCCAAGAAGCTCACTGTGAAATGGCTTATTATAAAAAAATGGATACTGTTCGGTTAAAGCGGATACAGCGGAAAACGCATTTTGAAAATAGCCGATAAACTGGATTATTTGTTAGGTTAACCTAACCAAACCTATCCTAACCTAACCTAACCCAACCTAACCTAACCTAAGCTAACCCAAACTAACAAATAATCCAGTTTATCGGCTATTTTCAAAATGCGTTTTCCGCTGTATCCGCTTTAACAGAACAGTACCAAAAATGCTATTCTGTGAAGTTAATATTCTCGAAACACGTAGTTTTACCCGAATAAAACAAATTTAATAATCCACATATTCCATAAAAAAGTAAATTTTATAAAATATTGACCAGTTCAAAAATATCACACTTAACCAAATACGAAAAAAAAAATTATCGCTACAACATGTTACGAGGCTCAATTATATTAGTAAAGTAATAGTAAAATAATCACAGAAATACACTGAGTTACATAAAGCACATATTATATGGGTTATTCACAATAATTATGGATCAAGTCCAATTTTCATAAAATTAGATTTTTTTATTTCAGTGGCTAGATAAAACATATTTCTATACTGTGTGTTAATATCAGAATCGTAGCTCTACAATTTTTCGCACAAACGGCAATACTAGTATTGATAAGACATTAAATTGAATGTGAATCATGTCTATTTTGACAGTTCCTTCAGCAGTATAAAGAGGTATTTGCTAACATTAATTTTCTAATATTAATAAAGCCTGAATATACTTTATGTTTCGACTATTTATTTAAATCGATCCATGTACTATCAAAATATGGTAAGTATTATACAGTGAAAATTCCTGAATTTTACAAAAGGAGTTTTAACTTTAGGTCCAAATACATCAGGTTCCATTTTGATGGACTTGATCCTTAATTATTGTGAACCACACATATGTATTGTGACCTCATCGGGAGCCTCTCCTGTGCCACCAGCATAACAAGCCAGTGTCTTACGCATTGGACTACGATGGTAGAAGTTAAACTTGTAGGTTAGGGGTAGCAAATATAATCACAAACGTGGGTAATTTAATAAGATGTCAATATACCGAAGAAAAATGTAGAAAATGTAGAAAAAACGGTATTGCAATCACTGCTCAGCAGTTTGAAACAGCGTAAGGGATAATGCTGCTGAAAAATCGACAAACCGCAATGTGTTGGAATAGTAAAACTGTTATTGAAACTGCGAATTTGGCAATAATACGTTTCAGTTCCACATATAAATATTTAACGAGTGTGCACATTCAGTACACCCTTTTACGGGTCCGTTTTAGTTTTTATTGTGCGGTAGATACTTGATATATTTTATTACAGATAAATTTTACTAAATCAGTTATACTTGTAATAATATATATCTGGTGTGTACCTATAACGTATTAATATTCGATGAATGGGTTTACATTGCGATACAATATTAATTAAGAATACGAACCTAAGTAATATTCGTAGTTGTCCACAATAAACAATGCATACTGTTCAAATCCACTAGAATTTAAATTTAAATTCTATCAAGTACCTTAGGTCTATAGTATCAATAGCATAATGTTTCATTTTAACTATAGAGCCTATCTAACATGAATTAAAAGTAAATTAAAATTAATTCATTATCTCACATGGCGGTAGGGTGTAAATGATAGACACACACAGCCAAACACAAAACTTTGTGGGAACTTCTTAAACTTTTCGTTTTTAAATCAATACCAAAATCGGGATATATCTTTCCCGGTAGATCGTCTTCATAATGCAATGAAAATAGCGCTAGTGTATTTTATAAGTAAAACAGTAAAAAATAACTTTAATAAAAAAAAATACAAAATAGCCTTCATTTAAATACTTAACATAATAATAAAATAACGAATACGATTATTTTAAAAAACGTTTCCAGCATGTGATAGATTATTTCCTATTCTCGATAGTAAGTACAAAGAGGTTTCTAAAGAAAAATATAACTTTAAAATCTACACTTCACCGTGTAACGTGTAATGAGGGTGTCGTATAAAATTAAAAAGCTCTTGAAAATACGACAAATGACGTAGATTCTTCATATAAATTAAATGTCAAATACCTAGTAAAAAAAAAAGCATTGTGTTACTTTTATGAAATGCCGTACATACAAATTTAGATAATGTTATACAAATGATATTATTAATATTTGTATAGTCGGTTATTAAAGTTCGCAAATGAAAAATGAAATCATTATTTCTGTAATTAAAATTTTTAACATGAAATATGTATCATTACTTTCATAGTAATATAGATATTATACGGTTATATTTTTTTTAAATAGCATCATTAATATCATATTTGCAATTAAAATGATAAATTCTTTACAGATTTTTTCAAAGGTCGTGCAGGTGAACAAGAAAGATCGCGCACCAACAACGAAACGTCATGAAATTCAATATTTGTACATCGCATAATTAATCATTTATTCATCGACTATTACATAATATACTTAATCAAAGGAAAAGTAAAACGGACATACGATCTATTTAGTTTTTGTTATTTCATATAAGGTATAAAAATATAAGTAATAGATAATATTAGATAACATATTATATACATTTCACATAAAATTTGATACCTGCAAACAAAATGTGCTCGATCTAACTAAATGCGTGTTTCCAAATCGGTCTACTATCTGACTAAACATGAATTTTATCTAACATGGACAGTTAAGGGTGGCTGAATCGTTAATAATAATGTTATTTGACAGCTTTCATTATAATCGACATAATTAAGGGAACATCAGTGACTCATTGAGTATTCAGTGAATAAATCGAGAGGGATAGCGTTATGTTTAGAATTGCCGGGTCGTTTTATCGTCACAATTAATTATAAAATTAGATAGTTAAATACTAAAATCATTTATTTATCAATTGAGTTGCTAGAATTTATTGCATTAGTTTAAATCACGTTGAATTGAATTTTATAAACTTTTTTCAGTCCACAACTACACATGCATTCCAGCATAATTTTACCTTTAACAGTTATCACCAATTTATAATAAATATATGTTTAGTCGATCACGAAAGCTATGAGATTTTAAGAGAATCTAAATATAAGAAATAATAATATAGATAAAGATTACAATTAAGCAAATACGTATTTGGTATCACCATTAGAAAATGGCCATTTAAATTTAAGTTATTATTGATATTGAAAAGAAGATTTCTATACAACTGATCAAAAATGACAATTCATACTTAGGTACTATTATTTTGAATAAAATAGTAATATTTCATTTTCTCATTTCGATAATCATGTTCATTAAGAATGCAGATATTCACGTTATGGAATATTTTATTTTAATAGCAATGTATCAGCAGTAGGTATACGATCACAAATTTACATTGTAAACGCCCGACAACAAAATAGACATATCACTTTTGTACTCCAAAGGGACGATACATGATGAAAAAAGGATCGTAAGTATATTATTTAATAAAATATATTCTTGTGAATCAATGTATTATCAAGTTTGTATTTGAAAACTTTTAAAAATATTTTTCTTGGAATATAAGCATTATTTTGTGTATACATTTTATTATTATTCGATTATTAATTATTGAGAATCTACTTCATTAACATCTAAGGGAACTGTATCAATTGCAGGATTCCTTTTTGTAGAAGCAAATGTTAGATAACATTGAAGGTATTCATATATATTAGGAAATTTATTGTGAAATGCATTTTACGTAAATCAAATCGTAAATTAGATGGTCAGGCTTTATGTATTCATCATTAGGGAACAGCCACCATCACTAGATTAAAGAACCATTTATCTAATAAATACAAATTAGTCGTAATATGCATGTTACAATAATTTATCCTGCTCTGCACTAATATATTATATTCTTTTAAATATTTTTCTAATATATTTCTAGTTTTTCAAATTATGTATAAATAGTTAATAATAAATGCTACTTTCCTAAATCTGGTGACGTATTCATTTTCACAAAGATAGTTTAATTAAAAGCTACAATTGTAATGTATTTGTTGAAAAAATGTTCAATATAAACAATGCTTTGTCTAATTGAAGAATTTTCATACAAAAAAACCCATATTTCCATATCCGTGTTTATACAGTAGATAATCATCTTAATCAAAACTTATCGGTATATATGTGCTCTTAATCGTACTAAAGTGAAAATGAGAACGCGTTAATTTAGTAGTGTTTGTATTCACTGTTGCAATGTAGCTAATAAGTTGGAAACATTTCTCATCAAAAACAGAAACTGGATTCTCCATCACACAACAAACTTCAAAAGTCATTTATTCAACTGTTAAAAATACGACCGTCCGTTTGCATAATATGGTCGAGTGTAAGCCCCTTTAGCCGGTACAACTTCGCAGGCAGTCTAGCAGAAGACAGACAATTTACGAGGCAAGGAATACAGAAGGTTTTACAAAAAGCTTTTTCAGAACGTATATACAATATATATCCCAATGTCCGGCGAGTGGAACTATCAAAACTATTGCGGAAATATTATTTCGAAAGGCCGTATTCAATTCCTACTCGGAGGCTTTTAAGCGATTTCGATCGGAAATGCGGCGTCCTTCTTACCGAATAAATAGCCCCAGATATTAAAATAAAAAGATATAGGAAAGGTTATTTATACGAGAAGAATTTTAGTGAATAGATTCTGCACAGAGGATCAAAAATATCGTAAGTATGTATCTATACTGATTCCATAAACGTTAAATCTTTAGCAATATAAAAAATAATCATAAATCTTGTTTGGATAATAAATTATCAGAGGATCATAAGATTAATACAAATGAGTTTGGCAGGTTATTTCGATATTAAGACACGATTCCATGAAACGAAAAAATATCCATTTTTTTCACATTACCGATAAACCGATAAGATCGCAACGAGCACACTTTTTGAACAACACATAATTCACAGAAGGAGCGCCCGGGGAATCCGCCAAGGGCGGAATATTTCTATCATCCATTAAACACTTTTAGTTTTATACTCTCTCTATTATGAAAAAAATAACACTTTTTTTCCAATCAACTAAACACTCGATTTTCACTAGTGTGTTAACTTTATTACTCAGTTAACTTTTGAAGCACATTTTTCCATGAATATTTGCGCGTATAGCGCTATTTTTTTATTGTAACTAATCACTCCGAAATTCTACTTTTGTAACACTTTACTGTGGTTGTTTTGAATGAGAACTTGTTAAGGTGTAAATGCACGCAAGTGACGAGTGACTTGATTTACTACCGGCGAGGCCCGCGCCACACACGTCGGTACGCCAGCGGGCGCGCTGCCGACTGGCCGTAGAGGGTCTACGCCGTCGTAGAGGGTCCGCCTCTACGCTTCCCTCGCGCTACGATAAGCTCGCACAGTCGAACGTAGCTACGCGGCGTCTCAACGGGTGCAATTTCACCGTGGCCGGTGATGAACGTCTTTTAAAACGTAAACAATGTATATTGCGTTAAATAATAAAAATATTAAGCTAGCCCGTGTTGTATAAATAATTATTTATCCGAATTCACGTATAAGCGATAATCATGCTTGTATGTAGCTTTAAAAAATAATTCGATAGATGTAACAGATAGTGTTTTTTTCATATGCTACTTAAAAATCATTATCGAAGCAGGCGGACGTATATCGAACACATGAATACAGTAGTGTAAGTATATGAGTAAAAATTTGTAGTAGGTTCGGAATTCTACTTAAGACGGTACAGTGAAACGGCAAATAATTTGGTTAATTTAAAACTATAGGTGCGACGAAATTTTGGACTCGCTTTCAATCGGAGAGCGTAAGTGAGTAATCGAGCTGTGAACGCGTCAATTTGTTTCGTGATGGCGACGGGGGTATTAATTTTTAAATCGTGTAAAGATGACTAAAAACGTTACCCATTTACTTGAAAAAGAAAACATTTCAATGAATATAATATTATTGTTACTAATAGAACAATAAACAAAACATCAAATGGACGCATGTTGGATTTATATGAGAAATTATATTTCGTTCGGCACGCGTCATTTGCACAATCCGCACATCGCCTAGCCACGATCTTTTTAGACCAACTGAGACTTAATATTTAGAATATGTGCTTGGTACTGAAAGCAGTGACACTCGAGGTATTTCTAGGTTTCAATTAAGGTAGTCATAGTCCATAGCGTAAGGTACTGGCCTTTCATCGGCGGGTGCCGAGTCCTAATTCCGGTGAGGTCCTAAGTATTTTTTGTGATTTGCTCAAAACCAATGTGTGTGTGTGTGATTGTTTCAATCCCAAAGACGCCCTCCAGAATTTCGTAGCATAATTTCATTATCATGAAAATAAGTACGTAGATGTCGACGATCATCTCCTTTAATTCTAAATCATCATTACTCATCAACATTTCAGAACATTTCTAAACTATACATAATTTTGAAAAACACTTTCTGAGAAAATATATTACAACCAATAGTCAAAATCTTTTTGAAAAAAGTAAGCCACCCCGGCAGGGAATCGAATCCTGAATCTCCTGGGTTTACGCCTCCCGTCCGTCGCATTTACCTCTATGCTACGCAGTGACGTACTAATTGCGACAAATTTTAACTATTAGCCTTTTTAATACCTACTCATCAGCGTTCTTTTAAATCAAGCTACTTTGGAAATCGGTTTTTGTTTTATCAAATGAAAGTAGATTACGAGCAAATAAGTCAATATACTTATATTAAAATTACACAATCAATTAATAAATGACAAAAATTGTAAAAACAAAACACTGTAATTAAATCAATGTAAGAATACGATTTCAAATCGTTCCCTCCTACGCCAAACTACTAACCAGCGTTTAGGCGGAGTACTAGGAATGAGATTGCCGAGATAATCTAAAATATCATTGTAGAACTGACACGGTCAATTGTGAAGCATCCTACGGAGAATAATTATTCCAACTAACAAGGTCAGGCTGCCATCACATGGTTATTATTAATTATTAACGAGCCAGGTTCCAGTTGTAGGCTTATTCTATAATTTCACGAAGTATATACGTTGACAGTTCCCAGAATGCTACGTAAATCAGGTATCTACCTGTCATAGTACGTAGGTATATAAAATTGGTCTTATTTTATTGCAAACGTCTAAATTAAAAATATTTTTTATGGTAGTAATAAAATTAAACATCGCGCGTTCAGATATTTTAGTCAGTATCAGAGAATCTCAAACTTATTTGGCCCACTCTCCCTTTTTCATAAAAAAACAATTAAGTAGTCAAATCTACCTTATTTACGTTAGCGAACGAAACAACGCACAGAAACACGTAGTAGGTATCAAATTTGCGTTTATTTGCGTACGTACTCATATATTATATTTCTACTTCCAGAACACAATAAATTAATATGTTGCAAATAAGATGTTTTGGTGTTTAAATACAAAATCAAAATGCTTTGTCAGCAACACATATTCCTGCCGACATGCTCGTCTTCAAATATTTTTTTATTAAGACATATTGGCGGACATGACTAGCATGTTGCTTGTTTATTTAGAAAATATTATAGTGATCACGATGAATTTAACTGAGTCAAAATTTTCTTCAGCTTTCTTTTAACTTCCACCGCCCCTTGGATCACTCAGACGCCCTAAGGGATGGGGGGGTATCGCAATTTTAAGATGAAACGACGAGATACACTCTCGTAATCGTACTATTTACAAGACTTATTGGAAAAGAGGATCCGTGTAAATAAATTATATTAGCAGAAACAAATCATTCATTGATGTATCTTAATATACATTCAAGTCTGTCTAATTTGATATTAAACTAAATAAATCAATATATTTTATATTAGCTTTGTATGTATGGGTGAAGCTAAGCGGGAAGAAATAGGTACCCTACACAGAAAATAACTTAGAGAAAATTGACTTAAACGACTGACAAAAAAATACATTGTGTGACACTAACACAATAGTGTACGCATACGAAAATAATAGAAAACTTGCTATGAATTAAGTGACAAAAGTAATTAATTTATGAAATCTTCGGTTGTTTATGCAGTACTTATCTCGTTTTTATTTCTCACCAGTTACATAAGTACGGATTCATACAATACTTCGGTTATTCGTCAGTCGTATTAACAATTGAACACAAAACGTTAAATACAATCCAGTTCGATCCTCGAACCAGCGAATCACCAATCAGTAAGTAACCTAGCGTGGCAAGCTCCGCTTTACAGTGGGCGCATTTCGTCCAGTCTATGAGAGAAATATTATTTGAAAATTATTGAGCCTATTTCAAAAATACGCTAATAAAAAAAATACATCACATATTATAGTAGTCTGCTAAATTATTATTAATTATATAATCAAATAAAGAATAGTATTGTTTAGCTGGGAGTGTTAGTAAGGGTTAACAAAAGAATAGCCTACATTTAGCTACATTAATTTAGCATACTCTATAGCTGAAAATGTGATGTGGCGTATACCTACAGCAAATTAATTTTCCGGCAGAATTTTATATTCATTTGCATATTTCGCTAAAACTGCTACTATTTATACGTAGAAATATTTCAGCAAAGATAAAAATATTCCATTTACTGTGAAAAAAACTTCATAACAATATTTAGCACCGAATTTTTCTGGGCGGCTAATAACATCAAAAGCATTTTAAACTCCAGTGTCATTTTTGTGCGAAACTTATTAAGGGAAATAATATGTACCGTCTCTAAAAACGCCAGACATGCGTAGACAGTTCAACTACTTTTTGATATTAGTACGCGGAATCACTATTTTGAAACGATTCACAGAAAATTGTTAACTTCGCGGTAAAATAGTTAACTACGCCCGTGACCTAGCACGCAATTCTAAGTCAACCTTCATAATATAATACCTAGATATATTTATAATATGTATTAAACATACGCAAATTAAATTCTTTAGAACATGTCTGGGACGTATTCAATAGAATTTTATATTATTACGAATTCATTAATAATGTATATTAAATGGGTCTTTTCTAAATTCTCTGGGATTGAATAACGTATTCGAATCGATACAATTTAAACTTTATAATATTATTTCTTTTCAGTTATCGGCGGATCAATTGTAGGGTGTAAATCATATTTTATTACCATGTTTTCTTAGCTCGTATTCTTGTTTGTCCGGCGGTTGTTTATCCAGTACAAATCTTGCAATCGATTTTTAACTAACTACCCGACTAGCTAGACATTTGAAACTTTTAGAATATATCAGAACACGATCCCAATGCATTCTTTAAATACTTTTAGCCATCTTTAAGTAGAATTGAATTCATTTTCAGTTAATTCTGTTTTGTATGAAAAGTTATTTCGGAAGAAATCCGTAATCCAATCCACTATTATTGGTCCCAGCAACTAAATTATTAATATATACGTGCGTTACTATGGAAATCAAAATGACATTTCAGTATTCTATATTTGTTTGTTTGTTGCAAAGTAGCAAAAAAATGATTTGTTGACAATTGCCTTATTTCTCCTAAATTATTAATACATAGTATTGTCAAGTTTATATGATTCAACAGAAAATTAAAAAACGTGGAATATAAAAAGTTCTTTTTACCTTGTAATTATTATTATTTAAGTATTATTTATATATGATGCCTAATTTCTCAGCTTCATAATATTATGATACACATAATGATCATATACAATATGGACATATTTTCTACTATAAATTACTTAATTATATAATTTTGAATAAAACTATTTTCGTTATATTATAATGGTAAACAAACATATTTTAATTACCTATTTCTTTTATTCAACGAACAATTCAGAAGATTTAAGAATGTACCATTCTAATTATTAAACATACATAATTTAATCGATTACCGGGTCTTGTGATGTCTTAATTTTCTCAAAAAGATTTTTTCTATTAGTTATAATATATTTCCTCACAAGTGTTTTTCAAAATTATTTATGTTCAATCATATTGTAGTTTTTTAATTAAGTATTTATTATATACGCGTATTATATACGAACAGTTAAATTGGTTTCAAGTTGACACGGTCCCGTTGAATTTATTAGGTAAAATTTGAGTTTGAATTAACTTGCTTATAATAAATTTATATTACAATCTACCACAATTACTCCTTCTATATAATGTAAGTATATGAAATACTCTTATATTCCATTAAATAAACGCTAAAATAATTAGGGAAATATCAGTTTTATGTTACGAACTGGAATTTTAAAACCTCCTACAGTTAAAAGGCCTGATATTTGCAGCGCTTTACATTATTAGCAAATGTTTATTAATAATATTAATCGTTACCTACTTAAAGAAGCCTATTACACGGTACTAGTATTACGAATATATTATATATATATGGCAGTACAACTAATTAAATTTACTATCGAATACACTTATTGGCCAACAAAATTCATATAATTTATTCAGTATTATTAAAATTTTAACTATTTAAAAACAATTCGTATCAGTTAATTGCAACAGTAATGTATTAAGAAACACAGTTAATAAGAATTATGGATATTAAACAATCAATTAAGTAGACAGATTTTAGAACATAATATTATAAAAAACAGTGTTATTTTAACAATGAAATAAAATAGTTACATATACCTACAGAAAATTGAACATATATAAAAAATAGAAAACTCGTGGAGCAAAAATTGTATGGAGAAAATGGGGTCAAGAATATATCCGTTAATATAGAAACTGAAGATTGTAAAGCTATATCTAGTAGTTTTCTTATCTTTTTGTGAATCCGATGCTCTAGTGGCAGTCTATTCCACAGTTCAATGAAAGCTAATACAATTGAGAAAAAGGCGTGCAAAGGAATCTAAACGTAAAGAAATCCGTACAACGTTAATAGTGACTCACTCGTTAAGCTGGGTTTCAACGCACGTGTTTTGCAAGTACAATAAACGCTCATAAAAAAAATTGTTTTAATTAATAAGACAGTACAATTTTATAGACATAATCAGTCAAGAATCCTGGTCGATCTAGTGTACACTATTCACAACCGGGACCTTGGCTTTGCAGCCGGATGGATAGTAAAGCAAAAAGTTTCACATCTGTCACGTGTTCTCGCTATATACTCTGTTCAGATAAACTTAACTGCTTAACTGTTAAACCGAGCTGTGTACGACCAGTATAGTCTTGGCAAATCATCATGGATAGAGTGACGCTTGAATCGCGTCAATTAGAGAGTGCCAACTCTAGTGTATTAGTATTTGGAATTATTATTAATCATTGTCATGTTATTTGTTGACATGACACACTATTTTGATGATGGCAACAAAAGCAGAAGATCGACCTGAGTGCGCATGCGCAGACGTTAGTTTCAAAGAGTTCGTAAACTATTTCCGGCGCTAAACAAGAGAGCGGGCTTTTAACATGAAGGCGAAGCAGGAGTCGAGCTCTCAGTTTTTAGCCTTCGAACGAAGCAGAAGTCTCTCTTAAGTTCCGATCCAAGGGAACCGGGGCACATGGCCTTGATTTCCTGACGTTTTGGAGACGTTGATGATGGCCCACCGAAGGACGTCCCCATCAGGCCAGGAGATTGAAGGACGCCCCATGGACCTGACGCATTCGATGACGGCGAAGAAGACTGAAGAGCATATCTGTATTGGTATTATTTGTTATATCTTCATGTTACGGTCCACCGAGCTAGCGTTTTTATTTGTATTTCTAAAATTGTTTGATTATTATATTGCGTTAGGCGCTCGTAACTAACTAAATTAAAATTCACTTTTATACACTTTCACCCGCAAGCTATTCTTATATAATACGACACTTGGCGCCCAACGTAGGGCACGAAGTGTCGTATTATGAATAAGGAGAGGAAGAATAGGAAAGGTGGGAATGGGTATTGTGATGTAGGAAATGGAATTGGACGGGACTTATGCAGGCAGGTGCGCCTGGGTACGGGGAAGTGGATTTGGGATATGGAATGGGATAGGAGCGCGGAGAGCATGAGACTTGGGGGAAGTGCAGGGTCGTGGGTAGATTGACAATGCCTCTAAGACCTCAGTTACCAGTCCGGTTACTTCACTCATTCGTGGATGTTCCTGTGTTAATAAAATACATAAAAATGTAATTAATAGATATCTCGGATTTGAGCGCCACTCTATGAAATGCATATAGACAATATTGATGAAAGGTAAATTAAATAAAACGCGTGTAAAGAAATTGATCAGAAGTATAATTAATATATAAGAATAGCTTGCGGGTGAAAGTGTATAAAAGTGAATATTAATTTAGTTAGTTACGAGCGCCTAACGCAATATATTAATCAAACAATTTTAGAAATACAAATAAAAACGCTAGCTCGGTGGACCGTAACATGAAGATATAACAAATAATACCAATACGGATATGCTCTTCAGTCTTCTTCGCCGTCATCGAATGCGTCAGGTCCATGGGGCGTCCTTCAATCTCCTGGCCTGATAAGGACGTCCTTCAGTGGGCCATCATCAACGTCAGGAAATCAAGGCCATGTGCCCCGGTTCCCTTGGCTCGGAACTTAAGAGAGACGTCTGCTTCGTTCGAAGGCTAAAAACTGAGAGCTCGACTCCTGCTTCGCCTTCATGTTAAAAGCCCGCTCTCTTGTTTAGCGCCGGAAATAGTTTACGAACTCTTTGAAACTAACGTCTGCGCATGCGCACTCAGGTCGATCTTTTGCTTTTGTTGCCATCATCAAAATAGTGTGTCATGTCAACAAATAACATGACATTATTCATGCTAATTTCAATTAATTTTAACAGTTCATACGTGTGCGTACGTTAAAATTACTTGCGATATTATATCCATAGATAATATTTTTATAGAAAATACATAGTGCAATGCCAACCACTAAAAGCAAAAAACCTGATTTTGACATGATTCGAAAATGTGTAGACATGTGGAATATGATTAAACGTTCAAAACGTCATGCAGGTGTCGATGCAGTGCAGTTCAACGTGAGGTGATCTCATTGTTGGTTGGTGATTTCGGCAGATTTTCTCAACTGACTATATTCGTTTAAAGGTTCAAAATGTGATACGGGATGGGAGCATCAGTCTGATAACATTTTAAACACCAAGAAAAACTACATTATACACTCTTTTACTGTGACGTCGTGTGATAGTCCGCGACATGCACCATAACATATTTCGCGCTTTATAGATGTTGTTTTAGATCATTTTCACATGTTAATACCGTATATTGATCTTTGGAATATTTTTGTTTTTTGTGATTTTACCGAGGCCTTGACTGCGACTCGCTGTCATATCGCCTCTTCTCTTCTAGAAGAGGATCCACCAATCAGGTCCCCACTCCTATTCTGTTAAAGAACTTTACAATTTTGCCAAGCTCTTCCTTCTTACCCACCGCCAGGGCACCTTTCAATTCGTCGACATTCTCATAGATATTCGCAGCCGTACTCTGTGACGTTCATATTTAGGGCATTGTACTGCTATATGTAGAATGTCCTCTAAAACATCACATTCATCGCAGAGCTGCGATTCGCTTCTTCCCATGACGACTCCAAATCTTTTACCCATTGTGTGCCCTGTTCTTATCCTCAGTATTAGCTTAAGTTCGTTCCTCTTCAAATTATATACAAATTATCACCCTATGGTGAAAATCTATCCACATACTTTGGCACATTTTATTTATAGCCTCATTCCAGTCCAGGTTTATGTCTTATTTTTACAATTTCAACTTCTATCAGGCTTTAAGAAACAGCCTTTATCTTACATGTTTGATTGTTGTAAGCCGTATGCCACTGCATGAACAGATTGTCAAGTAAGCAATCGGAAGTCTAGCAGGAAGCGAAAAACGGACAATACAGCGCCCACCTCCCGACGATGACAGTACCGCCACTGGCACACAGCGGCCGAAAAAGAGGAGGGGGATGGCAATTATCTAATAATCTATAGAAAAATAAAACGACAGTCTCAGAACAAAGCTAGGAACAAAAGGTGAAATAATCTAAGGCAGCCTCCCGCGCTATCTAACTGTTCCGCCGCCATAAGCATTAGGGCTCAATGAATGCAGGAATTATTTTCAAAGGACGCTATCAATAGGCTTCGGATATAATCGATAAGAGCGATGTTACTTGCGAAAACGTGATAAGTTATTAACTAATAGGAAGATAATTCCGCGCTAAGAAAAAAGACGGATCGTGTTCGAATTGGGGATTACGACGCGATTACGTAAGGCTGCGACACACGGACCGACATTTTGCGGTCGTATAAATAAGTTTCGGTAACAGCATTTGTCACCATAAACAACTACTGTTGTAAGTAAGCAATAATGTCTGTGGTATTAAGTAAATGTAAAGTTAGTAAATTCTAATCGATTTAGGTTTTGTACTATTCCATTTAAGTCGTTTTTTTGCGACCCGGGTTTCGCCTTTCGGCGTCTTCAGGCACTGTGTACACTCACCAAAAAGTCAGTGTTTATTTGCTTTAAAATTATTATAATTTAAATTCAAATTCCATCAACCATGTCCAAAGAAGGCGAAAACCGTAAAATCAGCTGGTAAGGTTATGGCTACTGTATTTTGGGATGCACGTGTAATTATTTTCGTTGACTATTTGGAAAAAGGAAAAACAATAACAGGGGATTATTATGCATCTTTATTGGACCAGCTAAAAAACGAAATTGAAGAAAAACGGCCTCATTTAAACAGGAAAAAAATCCTCTTTCATCAGGACAATGCCCGTGTTCACACATGTTTACGATCAATGGCTAAAATTGAAGAATTGAAGTTCGAATTTGTCGACCACCCACCGTATTCGCCAGATTTAGCCCCCAGTGACTTTTTCCTTTTCCCAAACTTAAAAAAATGGCTAAGTGGACAACGTTTTTTTTTCAAATGAAGAAGTCATCGATCGGACAAATGCTTATTTTGAGGACCTTCCGAAAACTTATTTTTCTGACGGTTTAAAAAAAATTGAGAAACGTCTAACCAAGTGTATTGAGCTCCAAGGAGATTATGTTGAGAAATAAAAAAAAAAATACAAAAATAAAAACTGTTTTAATGCTTTTTTCTAAGGAATTATTGACCCACCCTCGTAGATGTGGTTATGTTTTCAGCGCAAAAATTAAACGCCAAATTTATTTTATAATGCTTAGTGTTGGAAAAGTTTGGTGTAAAAATCGTTTAAACGTCGCTGTCATACAAGGTTAGATAATACGAGGGTGGGTCAATAAGTCCTTAGAAAAGCCGACAGGTGGCGCGACTAGTACTGTAAGCGGTTTGTTTTCATGCAGCGGCACTACCGATTCAGTATGCTGCGAAGTTTCAATCAGATTGGTCGGGTTGTTGTTTTTTATTTTCGTACATTTAAAAAAAAAAATTGCTTGTTTACAAAAATGGAGAAAATTGAGTTAAGAGCTGTTATTAAACATTTTAATATAAAAGGGTTAACAGCAAAGGAAATAAAAAATGAGTTGGATTTAGTTCACGGCATATCTGCTCCTTCACTTGCAACTATTTATAACTGGTTAAATGAATTTAAACGTGGTCGTACATCAACAAAGGATGAACCACGCTCAGGACGTCCTGTAAAGGTGACTACACCAGAAATGATCAATAAAATCCACGATATGGTGTTAAGTGACCGAAGATTAAAGTTGAGTGAGATAATTGAGGTTACAGGCATCTCAAAAGGTAGCGTCATTTCTATTTTACATGACAAATTGGGCATGAAAAAAGTTTCTGCAAGATGGGTGCCGCGTTTGCTCACAGTCGACAATAAACGCAATAGGGTGGTGGCCTCTAAAGCCCTGTTGTCGCTCATGCAACGCAATCCGGATGAATTTTTTCGTCGCTTTGTGACTGTAGATGAAACATGGATACACCACTATACTCCCGAGACGAAAGAACAGTCAAAGCAGTGGATTGCGAAAGGCGAACCATGTCCAAAGAAGGCGAAAACCGTAAAATCAGCTGGTAAGGTTATGGCTACTGTATTTTGGGATGCACGTGGAATTTTTTCGTTGACTATTTGGAAAAAGGAAAAACAATAACAGGGGATTATTATGCATCTTTATTGGACCAGCTAAAAACAAAATTGAAGAAAAACGGCCTCATTTAAACAGGAAAAAAATCCTCTTTCATCAGGACAATGCCCGTGTTCACACATGTTTACGATCAATGGCTAAAATTGAAGAATTGAAGTTCGAATTGGTCAACCACCCACCGTATTCGCCAGATTTAGCCCCCAGTGACTTTTTCCTTTTCCCAAACTTAAAAAAATAGCTAAGTGGACAACGTTTTTTTTCAAATGAAGAAGTCATCGATCGGACAAATGCTTATTTTGAGGACCTTCCGAAAACTTATTTTTCTGACGGTTTAAAAAAAATGAGAAACGTCTAACCAAGTGTATCGAGCTCCAAGGAGATTATGTTGAGAAATAAAAAAAAATACAAAAATAAAAACTGTTTTAATGCTTTTTTCTAAGGAATTATTGACCCACCCTCGTATCATTCATTAAGTATTTCAAATAATAACTTAGGACTAAATCATCAGGCGATTGTCGCTCCGTACTTTCATGAATTATAATGGGAATCAATTTTACATTTCAGTATCAAAAGAAAAAAGATTTTTTTGTCATCTATTAGGTACTTTGATTCTTTTTATTTTAGGTATGTGACATAAATATTTAATCTTTTTGACTCGTGGGATGACTTATTTCGAAATTTAGTAATATACCGCGCGAAGAAAACTACTCTGAGTAACCTACTTCACTTAGTCGACCCAGCGTGCAGACGATCTTTCTCTGCTTTGCTCAAAACAACTAGGTAGTCTCCCAAGATTCACCGGTCGATGACAAGTCGGACAAATTTCAGAATGCATCTTAAACACTTTGTTGATAGCTTTACCTTTATGTGAAGTCTCTGAATGATTGGTTGGTTAGTTTTGTACTCTATCTAAGGTACTGAAAGCATTCCACGACTCAATGCCGTACATAATGTATTATAGAGATCACCATTAAAATTAGTTTTTGACAATCATCATTTTAGTAGTAATTGAGTCCTTCCATAAGTTGGTGAGATGTATCATCGTTGTGAAATCTGTGTTCTATCACTTTACGCAAATCAAATAATATGTAATAATATCCTGTTTTTAGATTAATTTAATTAAATGAATACCGACGGTTTCCAAAAAATACTCAATATTCATCATCATCATCAGCCTGAATCCATCCACTGCTGGATAACGGCCTCTCCAAGCTGATTCCACTTACTCTCGGTCCTGTGCGTTGCATTGCCACGTACTTCCACAGTACGTTACAATTTCAATCAATCCAGCGACCTCTAGGTCTACCTTGGGGACGTTTTTACCTCTTGGATACCACTGGATGACTAAATTTCTCCAACGATTGACCCTTCTTTGAGCTATTACTAATACTATTATAAATAGTCGCCTCAATTAATAGGAGAGACGAAATATAGATACCACCCCGTTATTTGAGTTCAATATGTAAGCAGAGACAAGTATTCTTGAGTCTTATCAATGGTGCAACAACCGAAATAGACTAATAAAAGCATGTACAATTTTATATAACTATCGTTTTGTAATCCATGAGCACCTTCTTATTTCTGATCACCTTTTCCACTAAGATGTTAACAATAGTAAATAGAACAACCACATTCATATAATTAATTAAGTATATTAAAATTTAAAAGATGTCTATATTGCCCAACACCATTACCATGAGTTGCAGTCTATTTCAACCGAAATAGCTATCGACTTAATAAAATACCTTGTACAATTATATATAATTTATATTATCATTTCCTTATTTATATTATTTTCACATGTCATAGAAACTGTATCAAAATTTTCTTTCTTTAATTAATACAGTAAAAGAATTAAAAATAATACAATTTTCCAGTATGCATATTGAGTTAAGGGTACCTATATCATAGCATTATTATTCAATTAATTTAAAATAAAATAAATATCCATAAAAATAAACGATGTTATTATTTCATTTTAGACGTATATATGGTGTTTATACAATGTGAACCTTCTATTTTTCTTACGTCCACGAGTACTTTCGGGAATATTATTTTAATCCTATTTTCAGGCTTCGACAAAAATACTTCCAGGGGTTGAAATTTCGGAAAGCCATTACGGAAATAAGCGATGAATGCAGCAAAAGGGCTGGGTGAAAAGATAATCTTCAATAATTTTCGGAAGATTAATTTATTTTCGCTTTTTTATGAGGTATTAACGCTTCCGTAAAGCTCTCATTATAAAAACACAAAAATTCACCAGGAGATAAGCTAGCCGCTTTTTATTTTATATTGAAAAAAACATTCGAAATACGCTCGTGCCATGTTTTATGACGTATTTTAAAATAATTATTTTAGATTTTTTTAATATATCGCAAGTATCACAAAATAATTTTATGTAGGTAATAATTAATACCTTAAAACAAAGTACGTGTTTGACAAATACAACAAACACGCCACCAATTACGTTATAATGAAAACCCAAAATCGGTTTCGATACTACTACAATAATAATATCTCCAGCGGGTCTATTATATACAGAGGGCGACTATCGACCGCTTAAGTGATAGTATTTATTACTTATTTGTATTGAGGTATTATGATTATTACAATAAATTAGACGTCTCAACTGTGAAAACTGTCTTTCTCGCTCTAAATTATATCACAAGGCCAAAAGAGGTGCTGTTAAAATATAGCACTTATTGCAACAATTACAACCAACTTATTGTAATTGTTACAATAGGTGCTAATACTTTGATACAAACATACCCTAGCTAGTCGTTGTAGCGGCCGAAAGCAGCGTGATCTCACAGAAAAAGTCTAGCCTTAATAACTTTATTAAAGATGGTAACTTTAAACATTTTCATCGCACGAATAAAGTAGGCGTTAAAATATTAATTGTTTAGAATTCCTAGAAAAAAATACAACAATTTTAACGCGAATTGCTACCCACTCGTACCCCTTATATTAATCCTTTTTAATTTATCCTTTTCTCACATTATATAATATTTCCTTTCTACTTCCAGTACACAGTAGGTATTGAAAATAACATTACATAAACTCAGACGTAAATTTCGGAAATCATACTTGAAAAACCTAACCATGTGATCGAAACGTGTCATAATATGTGATGAATATATTTTATAAGTATATTATTAATATTATGTTTAGCTATTTTGACCTATAATCACCGTCTGACACCACATAGCAGAATCACAAATATGGCACAGGGTTCGGATTTATAATAAAGGATATTGACCCACTTTCACGGGAGCCAGTGGAACGTGCACGTAGTGACAGACCAACCAAAACAGTGGTATTAGGAGAGGAGAAACCGAGAAGGGTTGCCGAATTTGGTATTCCGATTACTTCGGAAGTGAACAAAAAGCGGGGACGTATGGATAAGAGAGCCATATGAGAAATAGACCTGGGTGGGTGTCTGTTCGCCTAATAGTTCGTATACAGGGTGAATTGTGAAGCATTAACAATTGGAGATTTTCTTCTATATAAATTGAGAGGCCAGTTAGTAGTAAACTGCTCAGTATATACGTGCGACCTTTGGTCAATTTATGATGAGTGCAATGTCACTTGCCACACAACATTGACGGGCGAATTTGTTACAGAATACATCATATTTATAAGCACTCAAAAATATGTTGGGGGTCATTGTGAGTTACCACTGTGGGAGTCGTGGTCGACGTGTCGTAGATCATGGTGTTGAGGATGAAGATGAGGAAGTCGAAGATGGATGCAGGAGCGAGATTTATTAGCGGCGCAAACAGTCGGTACAATAGTATAATACAGTAGTTATGTTACAATACTTATGATAATGTTCCGAGGTCCGAACCTCGGTACAATGGGTTGATGTGCGAAGCGATATAGAGACTGAGATTCTAACAGGCCGGAAACGTATAATATATTCGAGTGACTTCGCCGATGAATTTTTATTCGAAATTTATACAATCAAAATAATATTATTTTTATTGAAATAATCGAGTCAGCTATTATCTGGCGTTTGCGTCAATGGATGACTGACTAAGTGAAAAATTGATATGCAGAATTTATTATTGAGGTTAGTTAGCTCCTTACCGAGTTTGCTATATTTTGACAATACGAAAAATAGATATTAAATTTATAATTCTATATCTCTACAAATACATATATGACATACGTATTTTTATATACATATTTAAATTGTTTTTCTTTCGTTAACATAATTCGAAAACAACTGAATCACTATTGACGAAACTTGTACACTCTGTTCAGCTTACAGACTGCATTACTGGTAGCAATGTTTGGGTAAGCAGCAAGTAGAGGGGGCCGTGCCTACATATCCAACCGTAGTCGTTGGCGTGGGCTTGCTCGAGCATCTCAGTAGTGTGATACCGACGTACGTGTATAAAGGTACATACAGAAAAAAATCCTATCAAGACAGTCAATTCATTTATTCTGTACACATACACATTGTCGGTGTTTTGTAAAAAAGGCGAATTAACCAAAATGCTATTTTACATGAGGATTTTTAACTTTTGACATTTATTTATCAATTACCTGTGGATGATTGTAAATGTCTAACAAGTTTATAATAAAGCTTAGAAAGAATACTGTCCTTATAATATGCATTATATTATAATATTTTAAAAGGCCTAATATGTCACATTCGCTATTTATTCGTAAGTGGATATTCGCCCTTACGATTATCGTTTTTAAGTACTTTCCTGTGGAGATACAAATTCGCCGTTTTTTACACAACAAAGCCAGAGTGAATTACATATTGTTTATTCATTAAAATCTCGATTTTGCCAAAATGGTTTATTCGCCTTTTTACAAAACACTGACGACACATAAACAATTCAGTCTATATAAAAAAAACATCTACATAAATGTTAGTAACCGGCATTTTCAAACAATTACCGACATAAATCCAAATTTATCAGTAAGTATAAAACACACAGGTATAAGTTACGAGGGTGGGTCAATAATTCCTTAGAAAAAAGCATTAAAACAGTTATTATTTTTGTATTTTTTTTTAATTTCTCAACATAATCTCCTTGGAGCTCAATACACTTGGTAAGACATTTCTCAATTTTTTTTAAACCGTCAGAAAAATAAGTTTTCGGAAGGTCCTCAAAATAAGCATTTGTCCGATCGATGACTTCTTCATTTGAAAAAAAACGTTGTCCACTTAGCCATTTTTTTAAGTTTGGGAAAAGGAAAAAGTCACTGGGGGCTAAATCTGGCGAATACGGTGGGTGGTCGACCAATTCGAACTTCAATTCTTCAATTTTAGCCATTGATCGTAAACATGTGTGAACACGGGCATTGTCCTGATGAAAGAGGATTTTTTTCCTGTTTAAATGAGGCCATTTTTCTTCAATTTCGTTTTTTAGCTGGTCCAATAAAGATGCATAATAATCCCCTGTTATTGTTTTTCCTTTTTCCAAATAGTCAACGAAAATAATTTCACGTGCATCCCAAAATACAGTAGCCATAACCTTACCAGCTGATTTTACGGTTTTCGCCTTCTTTGGACATGGTTTGTCTTCGCAATCCACTGCTTTGACTGTTCTTTCGTCTCCGGAGTATAGTGGTGTATCCATGTTTCATCTACAGTCACAAAGCGACGAAAAAATTCATCCGGATTGCGTTGCATGAGCGACAACAGGGCTTTAGAGGCCACCACCCTATTGCGTTTATTGTCGACTGTGAGCAAACGCGGCACCCATCTTGCAGAAATATTTTTCATGCCCAATTTGTCATGTAAAATAGAAATGACGCTACCTTTTGAGATCCCTGTAACCTCAATTATCTCACTCAACTTTAATCTTCGGTCACTTAACACCATATCGTGGATTTTATTGATCATTTCTGGTGTAGTCACCTCTACAGGACGTCCTGAGCGTGGTTCATCCTTTGTTGATGTACGACCACGTTTAAATTCATTTAACCAGTTATAAATAGTTGCAAGTGAAGGAGCAGATATGCCGTGAACTAAATCCAACTCATTTTTTATTTCCTTTGCTGTTAACCCTTTTATATTAAAATGTTTAATAACAGCTCTAAACTCAATTTTCTCCATTTTCCATTTTTCCATTTTCCACAAGCAAATTTTTTTTTTAAATGTACGAAAAACACACAACAACCCGACCAATCTGATTGAAACTTCGCAGCATACTGAATCGGTAGTGCCGCTGCATGAAATCAAACCGCTTACAGTACTAGTCGCGCCACTTGTCGGCTTTTCTAAGGACTTATTGACCCACCCTCGTAGTATTGTAATGGAAAAATAAAAATCTCTTTCTAAAGACATATCACTGTTATTTTTCTATTATTATAGTATATATTATGTTCCAGTGCATAAACATTGCTATGAATATGTATGAAACACTCCGGTGGAAAGATAGATCACTACCTACGTGTACAATATTAAAACAGCCTTTATAAAAGACCGGAAAGCCTTTTAGAGGAGCTTTCTACGTTTGCAGTGAAAACTTGATACGGCGTCCGCCACGCACGAAACGCGCTAAGTAAGAACTAGGACCGGTATCTCTTCGCGAATATATTCTTACATGTTTTGACTTTAAAACTGCACCACTACCTGTCCATTAATATTTTAGAATAATATAATATATAAGATTTTATATGCAAATTTCGCAGTTCGTCAGTTGAATATACGTAGTATATAAGGATAAAAATAAATGTTTTCATATGACGCTATTCTAAAATTAAACTACTTATAACTAGAGGTGAGTTGGAAATACTGTCACCAGTTTGTGTACTCAAGTCTCGAATGCAACTACCCGTACGTGTGGCCCAATAAAATTGTTTCAAAAAACTTGTTCGAACGCATGCGATTATATCATCGCTCGCTAGTTGGTGACTTGCAATACTATTGACATTAAATGGGTGAGATAGCACTTGAATACAAGTTTATTTTTATTTATTTTTATTAGTCAATGCACTCTAATAA
Organism: Rhyacophila brunnea; assembly: GCF_057557595.1. NCBI lineage: Eukaryota > Metazoa > Arthropoda > Insecta > Trichoptera > Rhyacophilidae > Rhyacophila > Rhyacophila brunnea. The sequence continues at coordinate 4,263,788 of NW_028233361.1, forward strand.
CAATAACATAATACAATGTATGAACAATATGTCATAAATTTTGTGTAATTGGCAGCACATTCCCTCGGGAATGTGGTGAGGTGACAGCACAGGCTAGTTATGACAGCTCAAAACATGTTTAAAATTAAAAAAAAAAACATTTTATATTAACAAGAATATTATAACATAACATAAAAACAACTCATAAATTTAAAATGTGTTTAAAATTTTATAATAAATGGGACATTTCGAAAAGCCGAGTTCAGTGTATTTTTAGCGATTCTATTAAAGCCGATATTTCAAATATTAGTAAGTATTTTGGAACAAGTTTCGATAGGTACTAAGTATTTTTTATACTGGTAGTAAGTATACTTAGTCTTCAAAATTGACCAGTTTCCTCTACGTATAACAAACTCTCTACGTATAACAAACTGAGTCATTTGTCGTGTTATGTTCCGCCATAAAAAGTGTGTATAAAGATATGAACCAAATTTGCTAAATTCAAATTTTGCTAATTCAGTTCACGTCACTGCCTAAATAAGAAGATAATTAAGGGGTTCGAATTCGTTAGGAGGCCTCATTATAAGCAGTAAATTCGCGAAAGTTTGGGGGGGGGGACAATTAAATTTTAAACCGAGCATCATAATTCATCCGCCACTAATGTTGAATGTTAAAATGGCGGCCGTAAAATGAAAAACGAACCGTTTTTGCACAATAAGTCAGTAGTTGTTCACGCGATCGAGCGACTGACCGTGCCGACTGTTGTACGCCGGCTGACATTATTAAATTAATAACAACTGTTTCTGGGAGGGGGGGGGGGGCTCCGGCTCCATAAATCAAAAGAGAATAAATTGAACGAGTAACGCCGCGCACTAAATTCAATAGCTCCAATTCAATAACTGAAAAATATTATTAATCGAGTTTTTTTAGTCAGCGAGAGTGCAGGTAAAAAAAACTAAATTGTTTTTTACAACAATATCGACAACAAAAATATGCAATATTTAAAAAGTTTTCATGAATTCATTGTAACCAAAAATCTAATCAGTGCAGTTGTAAGCAACCCGCCTCCTATAATAATCACAGTTTTATTGAACATACGAGTACCTAGGTACATACTTTTGAATACACTTCTGAGAAAATATATTATGTCAATAGCAGTGGCGACCGGTGAGTTATTTTACTGGGAGTTCACTTTTTTCACCTTTTGACTGCCGTAAAAAGGCATTTGCCTTCATCAAAACTTCACCAAAAAATCAAAAAAAAAACTATTGTTTTTTTTAATTTAGTACATTTAAAAGAAATCATAAATAACTCACTATTTATTATTTGTTGTACCTCTAAAAACAGTTTTTATTGAAAAAAATGGATTTTAAACTTTAACACAAACTGGTTGACACGAACTGTTTTGTTTTGACCGAATTATTAGTACTACCGAAATATCTCGTATCTGGCAGTGACCGGGATTTATTGTTCATTTGTATGAGAAATCCATTCTTCTGTTTTTCATCGACACAAATTTTTCAATTACGCGTTTGTTGAAGTCAGGAATCTCTTGTATCATTCTTTTTTCGATACTGAGCATACATAATGCGTTCAATCTTGATTGCGCGATGGCGTTTCTACTAAAACACTTGATCCGTTTGAGTGTGAAAAAACATCTTTCGCTTTCCACTGATGTCATCGGAATAGTAAAAATTAAATTTAATAGTAAAACCGTTTCCGTAAATATGTCAATGAGATTTTTTTCGATTAAAATGTTTTATAATGCTGAGGCGCCATCAGCATTATAAAAATTATCCAAGCTGTAAATAACAGACAATTCATTTTTGAGTTTATTTTTATCTAAAAAGTCAGACGTATTACAGAGCTAGTTTGGAGATATATCATAATTGATAAACATTGTGAATTTAGTTATCAAACTGAAAAAAAACTTGAAGTTTATTTTTAAATTGTACTTCGCCTAAATTTGAGAAATGTTGTCAACATGTGCGGAAATTTAAATGCGTACTGTGAAAAGAATTTATTTTTATAATAATATTGAATAAAAATTGTCAAACAATAATTGTACGTGTGATACGGGCTGTATTGTTTTAAAACCGACGAATCTGCGTTCGGGCCGATAGCGACTGAAACTGTCGCTCCCGAGCACGTAGAAAAAATATTTACGTATTGCTATCCCACGCGACAGACGACGCTCTTTCTCATTGCAAAGAAATCGAAATTAGATTACTGGGCGCTTTGGTCGAGTGATGGCGAATACCGCTCACATCAACATATAATATTATTATTTAAAATAGCCGGTTAAAAACACATATCAGAATTTGTTTTTGTATATGAATTAATGACTACGGTAATAGATCAGAACACTTTTAATTAATCAAATATAAATTAAATACTCATTTAAAAAAAGTCTTTTCCCATAAATTGAGTGGGTGGGTGTGCACCGCTCCAGCGCTCTCAAGGGAGAATCGCCACTGGTCAATAGAAAAAAAAATTGAAAAAATGAAGACATCCAGCAGATATCGAACCTATGTATGTTCAATAATTGTAAAGTTACATTTTTAATTCTTGCAATTGTATTGCTTTATAAAATAATCGGTTTAGAAGTTTAGATGATTATACAGTCTCCGAAAAGTTTTAATTTGAACCTCGTGAAAATAAACGGTGCTAATCACTGAATTAGTGTGAACTGGTTGCTAACCTTTTTCGTAACGCGACCCCCAGCCACATTAGCATGGATGCATAAATAATCACAAAAATAGAACTTTACGCGCGTATTCAATCTTCGTACATCTTTTCTTACTCTGGGGTTACATGGAAATTATTAATAATCACATTTTATTTCACGTTACAATTTTCTCATGTGGCTCTACAATATAAATTGATACCATGGAACGAAAACACATTTTTAATTATATTTCAACGGTAAGATAGGGTAAAATATTATCAAAACATAATCATCAACGGAACTCGATTCACTGCCTGGTAAATGCCTGCACCAGTTTCTTCTATCGCTCCGAGTCGTGTTAAGCTGCCTGATTTAAACTTTTGTTACCATTTATCGAACGACTTTGCAAGAAAATCTATGAAAGTGTTACTTTCCATCAATATTTAAAAGTAATTGTTAACCACCCCCTAGGAGTCGCGACCCATGGGTTTGGAAACTCGTAGTCTAGGGTGAATATAAAGCCTCGAATGGTTCTTACATAATACACAAAAAAATACTTTAACTACCGTTGGAAGTTATCGTAAGTCGACTATCTTATCGTTTGTCGATAGGTTTTTCGGTTATCTCCATTTCTTTTTTGACATTATGTAATAGGCAATAAAATAATAATATAATTTATGGTATTGACTGTTTTATTGTAGCTTATAATTATTAGGTTGCAATTTGAACAAACGAATCAGCAATGCCAACCGACTTTCAGCTAATTTAAACGCGCGTACACTTTCAAATATTTAAGCTCCGTCTGGCAGAGAAGATTTTCCTCAATATTTTTAGCGTACAACATTATTTGTAAACCAATAATAGAGTTTTTAAAACTAAAATATATAACCACGCAAAAAGCGAAGGGCTGAAAGCATTCTCAATACGGCGTGAAAGCATTCCAATATCGCATTACTCGGGAGAGCGTAGTCGGGTTTGAACATTTTTCCCTCCCCGCAGCCGGAGGAATTCGGCGACGAACAAAAACAACGGAGGGTTTCCAGTGTCAATCAAGCCCGGCGACAAGTGCTCGGGAAACAAAAGAAAAACACGCCTTGGCGATTTCCGAAATGTCTCTGCGAAACAATGCGGCCAGGGTTAAGCCGATAATCTCTAATATCGGGTTACGATTATTGTCATTGGGATTTAAAAAGTTTGCGCGCGGATATTGCCGGCAATAAAGGAAAATTAAAAAGTACGTCGATTACTTAGGTTGATACGATCGGCTGTTATGTGAAATTATACTGTAATTAGTTTCAGTAATAGCACACAATTAATTTAAACCATTATAATACCTACCACGAATGTTTTGAATTAAATACAAATTTAAGACACAACGGTCAAGAAATGATCCGTACTTAATACGTGCCCGTCGTAAATGCACGAATGTAATAATTTAGGTAACCAAAGCGCGAATCAAATTGAGTTGCATGTCATGGTGGATGTCACCTACCGTCACACTGTCGCGGCGACAAATTCAGTCTATGGTGTCGTTATTTTGCAGAATATTTTGAACCATCATAATCTTTGTAAATTCGCTAAAGAATGACACTGATGAAGAGTGCCTACGACAATGTATTAGTAATTTGATTTATTATTGATTATTCATGCTAATTTCAACAGTTTCTACGTGTGCGTCCGTTAAAATACTTGCGGCATGACATCCATAGATAATATTTTGAACAGAACCCAACCTGCAGACCATAGATAATAGACAACATTATTATCAAAAATAGATAGTGCCAACCGCTAAAAACAAAAACAAAAAAAACGTAATTTTGATATGACATTTGAAAAGTGTAGGCATGTGGAATATTATAAAAACGTTCAAAACAGTGCAGTTCAACGTGAGGTGACCTCATTGTTGCTTTAGTGATTTCGGCAGATTTTGCCAACTGCCTATGTTCGTTTAAAGGTTCAAAATGTGCTACGGGATGGGAGCATCAGTCTGGTGATGAACATTTTAAACACCAAGAACAACGACATTACACACTTTTTTCCGGTAGTGGCAGCCCGTGACAGTAGGCGACATGCACCTCAATTTGATTCGCGCTTAAACGTTCTTTCATGTCGCTACTTTCATGGAATCGTAGGTTTTTTTAGTAATGCTTTCGACATCAGGTTTTTGATCAAACAAACTAAAAAAAGGCACAGAGACACGTTCTCTTCTTTTCTAAAAATGAAATAGCTATAAATAAACAAAAATATCTTTAGGAATCCCAATTATAAAGTGAATGTAAAATTGCACAAGTTTGATATCTACCTAATTCATTTGACATGTATTTAAAAAAAAATATCACTAAACAAGAAGTCTAGAGATATTTAACTATTCACCGAAATACTCATTGTGTCTTGTATTTTTAGACGTTTTGGCACTACATTGTCACCTTACTATTAAGACCTCGTACGTCCGATATTATGAAAAAATGAAGTTTGTTTGACAAAATTTAAACAAAAAAATATTTTAAATCATATCACTAGACTAGTATGCTGTCCATCTATCAACAATAAAACTCGTAGGTCTCGTGGTTTCAAACATGGAATTAAAGCCTCATATTTCACAATCAGTGTTAGCAGATAAATCGATTAGGGAGGTGTTAAAATATTGTTTTTATTACGTTTTTTCCTCGCCTTTAATATTCTTCTCAAACAGACTTACGATGTTTTAATAGTAAGGTGACGATATATGAAAAAAAAATTCTAAGCCCTGCGATTTTTTGGATTTCACTGTTATTTTCAATCGAGAGTTACCCTATGTTATTACATCCTCTCAACAAATAGCTTTTCGCTTCCACATTAATGCGTCTATGAAGCCCAATCATTTTGTCGATCCAGTTATAATAATAATGCATGCCTACATATTCAAAGTAGACGGCCCAATTCTTTTGTTATGCAAATACAAAGCAACAGTATTATTCGTATTGGAAATTGATATCATGCATAATGCAGGTCGTGGGAAGCATCTGAGGTAGCCGATCGATAGCATCTGCTTGCTGGAGTATGGGCTAAGGTCATAATTGGTGTCATCTCTATGCAGATTCATATTGCATTTCTCCCATTTCCCGTCGGATATCGCGCTATGTACACTACACTGGCTCACCTCCTTATCTGGACTAGCTATTACTAAACAATTCACGAATCGGTTAGATTCACTACGCGTTGACTGTGACCGGGATCAGATAATTGGTTTATTCTGTAACTTATTTGTGGGTATTTCAAATCAACGGCCACGGACAGTATAATGAATCGATGAATTGCAACGATTATAATTGGCAATTAGCATTTCAGTACTATAATTATTATGTAGATTGTGTTGGCTAATGACTGTGATAATAAAAATGTACCCTTTCTGTATTACAATATTTTTTGGCAAAAACGATTTCACTACTCATATATTACTACAGTCGAACTTGGTTATTGCGATCACGGAAATAGCGAGATCTCGGATATAATGAGGAAATATTCGTTGACATTTTAGGTTATTGTTTTCTCCATACATTTATTCACTTTTATAACGAGCTACTTCTCGGGTAAACCGAGCAAAACGATGGTTTAAAAAACAACATGTTCGACCCTAAGCAATAAATTCCGACCGGGCAGTTAACTAGATCGGGATCGGATTACGTTTATGACACTAGTTATGTGTTATAGTACCTAATTGGTGTTTTCGCCGACAACATTGAAAAAGTATCCACGCATATGGTTGAAATTGCATGTAAAAAATCCAAGATTTGTGAAGTCAGCAGGTACCTGCCAGTACCGGCGACTCAGGACTACATTACAATAAACAACTTATTTTGTAGTTTATGAATGCCATGCTTGTTTCGGGGATTTTTACGATGGTTTTCAGAGTTTTTTTACGTTCTATGCTTAAATAGAACTTGGCGCGAAAAATGTTAAATAATGATATAACGAGTAATGCTTATAACGAGCAAATTCAATTGGTCCCATCTTTCTCGTAATAACCAAGTTCGACTGTATATGAAATATATAGTCAGAGATTTGTAATGTAGGTATAACCGTAATACACAAATCAAATCTAATAAAAAGTGATATGTAGTAAAATACCTAAATGGTTTCCAAAAACTTTTTAATTGTGGTTAAATATGTATCTAGGGTACTGATATTAATATTAAATATAATATAATTATATACCTAATCAATTCCTTTGCTTAGGCCTTAGATGGTGTCAGGTCGTAGTAGACAATAAAGAAATATTTACAGAAATACACCCGGTTACCAACACAAAAAATTCCCACTTGAGATGCACCCGTAGAGCCTCAGTGCATTTCAAAGAAATTTCACTAGCTTTGTGTGGTGCATGCATGTCCAGTGGTTAGAATTTCTCAGCATTCAGACAAGGGATCGAGTTTTAATCACCACTTATGCATGATATACACACTTCTGTGTATGTGCCGATAACACGTACGTATTTTACAACGTTTCCGAAAACTTGTACGTATGCAGTTCACTGAATCACACTTCACCGTGAAATGTTGTATCGGAAATATATGGCCGTATATTAAAGACCGTCCAACCTCTTTGGGTCATATAGTACTGACATAAAATGCTTGTCTAAATAAAACACGGTTCTTGTCGGTTTACACTTTACAAGAAGCCAGCAGCAAACAAATTTTGAAAATAGCCGATATACTGGATTATTTTGTAAGGTTAGGTTAGGTTTTCATTCTTGAATTCATGAATTTTGCCAAAATCAACTATAATAATTGAATATTGATATATGTTCATATTGAATCTAATAAACTTGGAGACCGTATTGTATACGGTCATATTTTTGCGATAAGAAAGCTCACGGCGAACTGTGCCACGGAGAAATGTTTCACGTACAATTTACATGTAACTATTTTACATAGGTGCGTGGTAGCATTATAATATTTCAATTTTTTTATTCAATTCTGAATACACGCCAAGATTTAAGAATGTTAGATTCTTTATAGAATTAAAAAAACAGGTCTGAAGCAGAACTTAACTGCAATAAATCGAACTACAAGCAGAATAATAATTAATTCATTTTCTCGCAACATATCGATAAAATGAACAAAACAGAACATGACAAAACAGAAAATGACATAACAGAACATGACAAAACAGAACATCACAAAACAGAACATGACAAAACAGAATAGTGACAAAACAGAACAGCCAGGGGGGGAAATTAAACATTAATTTTTGTGGAATCTATTTAGGTTGGGTTAGGTTAGGTCATTATTTCGTTGTACCTAGTCACCTAATCATTTTGAACATATTATATTGATTAAAATGAGATATCCTAAGCTTGCCGGCAACACGCAATACTGTACGGCAACACTGTATATAATTTGATTTATTATGGCGTATTGAAAATCTGTGCTATTAAAAATCTATCAACATAATAGAGATAAGACAATTTCAATATTAAATTTATATTTTACCTGAAAAGTCATAGTTATATTTATCGTTGTTTTGTCATGGAACCGATAAAATATGCTAAACGTGTTTCCATACTCGTATATTATTAAATGCAGCCGGTAATATGACAATTATTGTTTTGACTAGAATTTAGAAAAACTTTAAAAATAGGAGTAACAGTATAATGATACTTAACGAAACATAAACATTTACAAAACTATCATTTATTATAATTTTATAACACGGTAATCGTGTTTACCAACTAATTAAATAGATCCCGACGCTTTGGACGGCAAAAAAAACGTAACAAAAGTTGACGAAGAGCCAGCGAAAAGTTTCTAAATAAATATTGCATGAGGTTTACTCCGGCTTTCCACTTTTTCTCATATCTGATCTGGACAGCTTTAAAAGTTCATAACATAGTTACACAGCGAACTTTCTTTCATAAAAGTACGGGTAATAAATATCAAGCACTATCTTCGCATAAGACGACAACATCCGAGATATAGTATATATCTGATAACATCAGTCGAATAAGAAATACCTAATGAATGTAACAAAATTAATATTTTTTCATAATAATTACACTTTAATGGAACGCGTGACCAAAAAGAAATATTTAGGGATCTTAATTAATGAGGCATGGAATCAGTCACAAAGAAATAAATATAAAAATTGAGATCGCAGAATTTTTTGTACAAAATGAGACGTCTCCATGGGAATAGAAACCTATGTGTGAACTGGCCCTTACCCTCTCAAATATTTTATTTTTTTTAAATGAAGGAATGCACGTTAAAAAAACAAATACTACTACGAGTTAAAACTTTCAAGATGTGATTGTATAGAACAGACATGTATTTCGTGATCTACTTATCTGCATAGTACCAAAACTAATAAGTAGTACTCTACCATCCTCTCTCATTATCATTCTTCAACTTAACTAAAAAACGTATTATATTTGACTAAGGTTTTACAAATAAACAAGAACACATGTCTTTAACAATCATTAATAAATACTCAATTTACCATTCGTTGTAAAAATGATAAGTTTTGGTATTCTACTGGGTAGTCATTGCACTCGTCAAAACAACTATTTTCCTACTGTGCAAAAAGCCTACCATGCGACTGTAAAAGGAAACTACGTCTGATGTTAAGCACAGGTATTCAAATCTTCTCTCTCTCTCACTACTATGACAACTACAAGTGATATGACGAAGTCACGGGGGCTTCCTCGTAGTTAATTTGAAAACGATTGTTACGTAAGCTGATTATGTTCTCCTCAATCCTATATTAAAACCTAAAATACAACCTTTTTGTATTTTAACGTCTTAATTCCTATGGGCTTATGGTGCGATGGACGAAAATCCATCCCGTGATCGATTTATTCGAAAGGCCCGTTATAATAATATACATATCCTCAAAATGTATTGCACTGAAAAAGTGAATAATGATAACGTCATCAAACTATATAAATCAGAAAATGCAAGAAGACTGGCGAGCGACAGGGATTCTTGGAGGCGCCGCGTGGTGTCCATATGCTCCAGTTAAGGGGCGGATTCTGCATTATCATAGAGAAAATGTAGAGAATTACCCAGGAATTGACAAGGATATACGTTGCAGATGAATACGTGGTATTCCATGGCTTTGTGATTGATACAAGCGTAGCTCTACTATTTTTCCGGGTAACAGATGACAAAGTGAACACGGTGCCTATCTCCGATAGGGGATGGTACAACAAAAACAATTTAATTAAAAGTGACTATTTATTAACACTACAATACTACACAGCACGACAATGGTATGACACTTGAAATGCATCCTATAAAAAATAATAAAAATACAACTAGACATGCTCTGGTTTATTGATGTTATGAAACATTTACAACCTCATATTGAAATCTCGAATCATAGCATTCCGTGTAGTAGATGAAAATCCTAAGTCACACAGGGTATCTGGAGCAAATTGCTTTATTTTAAACCCAGCACATGTTACATAACATCAAACATATTTGTGCTGTTTTGTTTATGAGAAACCGAGCCAAAGAAAATAGTTGTAACACTGTATTTTTATACTAAAGTATGATAAGGTTTCATTCCATTTGAGGCTTATAGTAGATTAATAAGCATGGTGCTTTGACAGCAACACAATTTGACACGGGATTTTCGGTGTACGCTTCCTTTTACGTACAGCGTAGGTCGTAGAATCTACGCTGTCTACGGCGTAGCGCTGTAGAGCTCTACGTGAAACGTTTCTGGGTCGATTAGCACTTGATGGATTTATTTCAAAGCTTATATTTTTACTACTGTGGAAAATTGGGGTAGCTGATTTCGTAGGAAACTCGAAACTAAATATATTTTAGGAATGGAAAACTAAAGAGATCGAATAATTCTTTTATTTAAAGAATATGTTTTTTCATTACATACAAGAATATCTTAAAGTAATTATTTTTTTACATCGTTCAAGGTTTATAATATTTAAATAACAACAAATTAACTTTGGTGTTGGGGAGATATTGACGGTTCACTGAATTAAAATTTGCAGCAATTCTTTTGCATATGTGATTTCATTTGATTATTAGTATCTACGCATTCACTTGGCAATAATTCATGATGAATATAGGTAACACGATTCAAAAATAAGCATTAAATATATGTCAATGTGTCACGTTTGATTTCTCGTATGTACTAAATAAAAAGTTATAACGTAACGTTTAAAAAATATCATCGATCACAAACAAATAAACATGGAATCTAATTGAAAAGACTATCATTTTATTATAGATGAATATTGTAAGAACAAAAAAGTAAACTACTAAGTAGTCGCACAAAAAGTGGAGGTTATATTATTAACATTTTACTTGGAATAATTTTAGGTCGAATTGGTCCAATATAATTATTACTTCAACGCTATGGATCAAATATATATTGAAAATACGATGTGTCATTTTTGCCTGACAATGAATCAAACCTGGCGCTGCGCCAACTATGCTACCGTGAAAATCTTAAATACTTGACTCTCAAATAATTTCAGTACACAGTTGCAAAAACATTTAATAGGATTTTCGTTATGGCTGAAAGAAAGCACTTGAAGTTTTGATACAAATATATAATATAGTAAGGAATTATTCAAAATCGATATTGAATTTCGCATTAACACTATAACTCGTCGAGAAATCCATTAACGATGGCGTCAGGGGCGGTGGGTTGGTAGATGTACCCCACCTAGGTATTTTTAAGAACGCGTTTTTCACGAAAAACTTACCCGCTGAAAATCACGAAGCAAAATTGCATAAATTTCATTAGCGCCCACTTACAAAGCCATTAAAGAACATTAACGATTCCTTCTGTGCATCTTATAAATATTTAAATATAAGCTTTTTTAAAAACAATCAGGACCTGCGAACGGCAAAGGACTTTTGCCCTGTACTTGGTTGATTTTATTTCGGCGTTAACACCTTACACTCCATGTTTGACGATAGTACAACTAAAAAGAGATAGATACAGAACAAATGCAACGTATACCTATAGTTTCCACGACCATTTACAACTTCTTTTGCTGTGACGAAAAAATAAATATGCTTCAAGGTGAACTTGAACATCATTTTCGAAATATTTTAATTTTGAGCCAAAAAACTCACCATCCCCTCGGTCATCTGCTTCTCTCAGGGTAAAGGCTGCCCTCAGTGAGCTACTTCACTTGGTCGCTCCAGCTCGCCGACGTATTTCCTCGGCTTTGCCTTACCTGCAGGCTACCCAAAAGTCTTTCCAGAGTATTCAGTCCGCGCCGAATATGTCCAAACAACTGCAGAATGCATCTCAGACATATTGTCGAGATCCGTTCCTTTATCTGGAATTTTTGGATGATATACTAGTTCGTCATATGCTCTGCCAAAAAATTCGAAGCATTCGTCAGCAACACAACATCAATTGCCTTCCGCTTTCTTGCCCTTAGGGTCCATGACTCGACACCGTACAAAAATATATAAAACACTAATGTTTGCATAAACATTATTTTCGTGGTAATGCAAATTCGTCGATTATTCCATATACATATAGTGGTAAGACGTGTCACCGTATTTTTGTAAATTTATGTGCGTTTTCTTATTTTTGTTACACATGCATCTTTTCCACCAACGGTAGATCCCATGTATACAAACTCGTCTAGTGTTTCTAGATTTCAGATTTTACTTTAGAGAAGGTTAGCCCGATCCAATCTATCAAAAAATAAGTCTTAATCAACATTTGAAAATTTCTGAAACACTCGTTGACATTAATTATTGACTTTCAAATATCCCTATAGATATAATATGACTCTTCGCCACTGGTGACATAAACACTCGTTGACATTAATTATTGACTTTCAAATATCCCTATAGATATAATATGACTCTTCGCCACTGGTGACATGCTGGAATGAACGATGTTAGTAGATTTCAATATTATATACGTACTCGGATCAGCATCTAGAAAACCAATATAAACGTAGATAAGCATTCATTAAAAAGATATAAAAAGAATTGCGAAGGTAACACGGTATCCAGGGCCGTATGAGAGAGTGCGATGTTTTCGCCGAAATCCGATTATCATGCATTATGCATTTACGAGGAGCAAGGTATATTGGGGGCGGCAAATAGCCGAGTTCGTCCCATAAAGGCGACCGCGATTTGGTTAGTCCGTCCGGCCGTTTTACAGCGAGACCGGTAAGTATATCGGCGATAGAATTTTGTACACGAGCATTCGCTTACAAAGGGAACCACCACATACTAACAGAATTGCTAACACGATAGATTATCAACTAACCGAAATAGTTCGTAGCTTTTATTCTTAGCAACTGGAGCAAATTTATTCAAATTCGTTAATTAGTTTGAAGCAAGCTAGAAAAAATGTCGAGTGTTGCCTCCACAGAAAAGATAATAAATAGAATAACGATAGGCTAAGTTCAATACGCCAACAAGTTGATGCTGGGTTTTGAATGTGTGTAATATGAAAATGAAACACGCATTATGCACGTGTAATAGTGTGTGTAATACATCAATATTAAATGAGTGTAAAAGCATAAATCGAGAGCAGTTTTCAGTATCCGACGTAGGTATAACTTATTCTTGTATTTCCGTATTCTTCCTTACTCGAGATCGGTTGCCTACTTCTGCTTACCCGTTAGGTATTTCAGTTCCCATTATTTCTGAGTTCCCTGGCTGCCTCCGTACCAGTCTGAGGACATCCGTGTAGTGGAGACGGTTTAGAAGACAAGTTTAGACCTCTCAGCTTGATTTTTACCCGCCTGACTTTCTTTTACACAGGTTTAAATAAATATTGTAATCTAAAAGCTATTTTTATTATTAGGATTAAATTTTTTCATCGACTATATATATAGTGGTTTCGTGGCGCAGTAGACATTACGTGTAATATTCCACTAGATCAATGTGTGTTTCCGATGTTTTTTTTACTCAATATTATATAGGTATTTTCTATAATTAAGAATCTCACATTCTGAAATCGTGTATGTATTCAGTATCGAACAAAAAAAAAATATTCGCAAATACAATAACGTCAATAATAAATTTGGTAAGCGCCGGACGTCGGTTACGATCAAGTTGATTAAAAAGTGGATCGTCTTTTGATTGGCGGAATTAGAAGTACTTCAGATATAACGTAGTTATTTACAAATAATTCGCATGAATTAAGGGTAAGCCCACTCACGTGGAAAATGAAAGATGTTTGAGTCCAACTACTTGGTATGGTTCTGAGGTTAATCAACGTATATTTTTACTGAATATGCGTTTTTATTGTTTAAATACGAAATTAAAACTAAAAGATAAAATATTTATATATTGAAAGCATTATTTAAGGATGTTCAAAATATTCAACAACAAAACGTAAAAAATCCAACTGCCACGTCGATTATGTGATTTCCGGCATATGCAAAGCTTTCTATACAAATCGACCAATTTTCTAAAAGACATTCACAAACTAGCGATACGATCGCAGCAGGTCTTTTCAGGGGGTGCAGCTTGCTATTTTCAATATAAAACCTGCGGGATTCCGAGGCGACAATTTTAAAGTATTTTCATACAGGCACTGCGTTCTAGTTAGCGTGGATTTCCCTGCAGCACCCGAGAAAATTTCATTATACTACCATAGCAACAAATGGCTCACTTATCGAGTGCAAAGTTTATGAGAACGAATCCCGATAGTAAGACATGTGAAACTGATATACGAAATAGTCAACTTCGCGTACGAAACTTTAGTACCTAATAAACACGCTGTACATTAGTGATTCGTTTTTGATCAAACTTTACCGCAGCTTTAGGAATACTAATAATAGTTTCGTTTATATTCTAAATATACTATACTTTAGTTTAAATCTTAACGCATCAATGGAAAATGTTGCACTATCAAAGTAAAAATTGAAATAAAATCGACATTGCGTGAAAACCTAATGATTATGGAATTCGAGTTTCAATAATTCGCATGAATCATAGACGGAACGATAGCTTAGAGGTGAAAGTACTCACCCAGAATGTAAAAGACTTGAGTTCGAGTACCACTCGGTCCAACTTTATTTTCTAGATTATGTTCTTAATATTCAAAATTGTATTTTTCCTATAATAAAGAATCTAACATTCAAATAATCCAAAGTTAAATTAGGATAGGTACCTTCCAGACACCTAGATCATTTATTAAAAAAATACAGTTAAACAACTAGTATAATTTATTATAATATATATGTCTATTAGGAATATTGTTGAGCTATATATAAATATATTACATGTCTGCATAATATTATGCACGTGTAACTATGGTTAAATAAAGACGTCATAATTCTGCAACCCCACACAAGTGGAGAGGTTTAAATTGAATATTTATCAAAATGCATATAATATAAAATGAGCCACTTCTACGGGCAGACGAGTTCCTAGAGTGAAACTTTACCCCTGATCCTTTAATAAGAAAGGAACTAAAGTTTCTTAAGTACCGTTCTAACACAAAATGTATCTACATACTCCCCGCGTAAAGTGCGATATAAGACGTCATACTATTTCCCTTTCTGCGAAGAATATAAGCGAAGTGATTTATCTGACCGACCATATTAACCCTCAAGGCAGGCTCAGCCTCTTTCTTTGTTTAAGATTTCGCTATTTTTATATCTGCATATTTCCATATAAAAACAAACACGTGAAAGATAATAATATAATACATTATATCTTATTTTTACAGGTTTTTTATGTTTAATTTTATTAAACAGTTTATAAAAAACAGTTAAAAAATTCACAGAATCTCTGATTTTCAGTATCGCCTAGCTATATTTTCTAATACTCAGCACATTTCTTATGCCCAGTTCAAACCAACGTACATCCTCAGCAGAATAAAATAAAAACATACTTACATAAAATATATTTTAACAGAAATGTTTTCAACAGTTTCCATACGATATACGTTTGTTCACGTACATAATATGTATTTTGGTATTGGCTTGGCATTCAGTGACCCCCAACTGAAGTTCTGCTGAACCCTGAGATTCCGTAAGATTTGTCAGTTTCTCCACGAAAATTCGGAAAAGTTTAATCAAAAAGTAGGTATATCCTTTAACCATTTTGCTAATAGGCTTTAAAGGTAAGTCCCTATATTACCTGAATTTAAACAAGGAGTGTTGGAAAGTTAAGCTTTTATAGGTTTATATATCAATTAGACACATTTAGTTATTATTGGAACTAGGGCGAATTCTTCTCGGAAAGAGAATTTTTTAATAACTATATTAAGTAACAAATTTTGAGTCTGTTTATAGTTAACTCTCTGCTTACGTATATCACTGGATATCTACTGCTTGTCACGCCCATTTTGTAATTTATCACCCTGGAACTTAATATGAGTCAACTAAGTAGGAGTTCCGGAAGTCTTAAAAATATGCCTCAAGGGTTCCGCCAAACAAAAATGTTGAGACACATTGAATTTGTCATGTGATTTATGAAAATAATATTTGTTATTGAATATATTAGACGGGAAAAAATGTGCCGGGCAGCACTTGGAAGCCGCATCTATCGGATTCCGAAACATACATTTTACCATTTAATCTACCTGCACCATATCTAATTACGACGAAATTACCCAAAAAACAATAATCTTTATTCGTAAATCATGATCTTTTCAAATTTATTGTGCTTGTAAAATTATAAAATGTGGTTGAATTGGGAAAGGTTGGGAACCCGTCCTTTAAACTATTCGTTTTAAAAAAAATGCAAAAACCTTGTTAAATAGTCGAGAGTGATATTAAAATACATACTATATAAGGCAATATGTGGATACATATTACTCAGGATTAACGATTGGTATTAGATGCTTTCTTATTTCCCTCGTATATCGCGGGTTAAACACGTAAGATCAACCGTTTAAGTAGAAAACAAAGTTGGTAAGTTGTCTGCAGGCCAAGTGGAGTAAATAACGCGTAATACGTAGCATATGAGTTATTAGCGCGGGAATAATTGGTTCCGGAGCGCACGTGAGCGTGTAATATATAATATTGGGGGAACACCAGCCAGCCACCACGGCCGTCTACGGCCCGTACTTTCAAATACCTGCAAAAGCCCAAATAAATCGTAGACCTGTCGCACTGATTTATGCATTTTTGGACACGCCTTCGCGCCTAGACACATCCCAGCAACTCGGCCTAGTATATGAGGACGTAGGTATTAACTGAGATGCTGATAAATGTAGTGAAACAACTACACCGGTAATGAAACAAAGTAAATCGACTTCGAAATTAAATATACGATTGTAAATTCAACATAACTGTTATCAACATTCTATAAATGAGTTATTGTTCTAAAATAATCCATTATTAAAATGTATTCATATCACTTCATAGGTTTTAATATGTGTAGAAATCATACTACTCAGCATTAAATTAGTGACACCCTTTAATATGTAGGTTTTGCTGTTGAAACAAAACATTAGAACAATAATTGTCAGCGTTTCCTCAATAATAACTAGATCAGTAGTGATTATTTTAATTGGTAATTATGACAATATCTATTGTAATATATGTACTGCATTAATATAAATATAAGAATCCTCATTCATCTCATCGTGTCCGTCACGAGACGTGCTGCTATTGCCACGACTTCTTCACTCGACATAGTACATCCGTTATTCTACTCGAATCAAGTCTCAGAAGTCCATTCTTATAATTAATCTCTTGATCATAACTATCTCACCATTACATCATTATTACAATTTCGACGTATTATTCCATTCTTGTACCAACGTGAAATGACGATCTATCTCAAAATATGTTGAGTGTTTGAAAGAGGACAAGTCAGATCCCATTTACGTTGCCATGTTAATAATAAAATGGTCATGGTATGGTGCACTCAAGAGAATATAGTGAAATAGGGGTTGAAAAATACGCCTTTAGCGTTGCCGCCATGACAGTTACGTTACTGAGAAGTCTTCTATATGCGACTACAGCGACTTCCTGTTGTCGCCGATTTCTTGATCAAAATGCCGCCAAAATGGAACCAAATAGCAATATCTATGATAAATTATACACTTGCGTGGTATATAATATTGATATGCTTGAAGTTAGTGTGCTAAGTGCTTTCTGCTGGCATGTGTTTAACTAGCGCGTGTATCACCTGCATTATCATATCTCACTTGTGTTAAGAAAACTACATAATATTTGGAATAAGAACCCGTGTTTATTAGTCCTTGTTATTTAGAGTTATTGCCAGGTCAGATTCACGGCGAACATTTCACGCACTGTAATGACACAATTAAAGCTCTACGCATGTGTACAATGAATGATTTTGATAAAAGCTTTTTCAACAAAGGGCTTTTTAATATAGCTATAAAAGCTTTCTCTGTGATAACGATGTCTTTCGTTGATGTATCATTTTGGCCAAGCCCTTTCATTGTAGTTTTATTTTCATTAAATAATATTTACAAAGCATTAGTATTGCATTCATTTATTATTCGGGTAACTACATTTAAATTGTCATTTGAACTCGTTTTTTTAATATGATGTACACTAAAGTAATACGTACAATAAAGAACACTGAATTCCATATGATTGCTTATAAAAACGATAATGGCTTTATGGGTGAGGATCGTGACCCGGATGACTTGGCTCCAGCGGGCAGAAACAGTAGAAAACCAAAGGTACTCTTGGTTTGATCCGTCTATGTGGATGAAGCTTTTCTTCATCCTTTCCTACCTTCGACCTGATGAAATACTATGAATTTGTCATTTTACTATCTTCCCTGCCCTTGAAAGATCCGATGCAGGCAAACAGATGAGAGTCTGTCTCAAATTCCAAACTCTGTGTTGCAAGATTAAAGGTTTAAAATAAACCATATTTCATACTTTCCTAAATATAAAATAATGTGTTATGAATAAAATAATAACAGAATTAATTTAACTACCGTTACCCCAGTAAATATTTACACGGCGATTTTTTTATTCTCCAATTTGATTTTAACAGATATTACTGAAGGCTAGTCCTCGTGTGGTTGCAAAAATGCACGATATAATTTGACGTCTTAAATTTTAACTTTTCGTGTACTAAATTTTAAACTATAAATCTGTTTTTACCATTATTTTCAGATTGGGATAATTATGCATTGGAATGGTTTCTTTTTCGAGTGCAAGCATAGAGTTTAAGCCATACTTTTACTAATATAATTACAATCACACACGTGAGTAAATTTAATACGGATTGATATCCTGCATCTTTGCTTCGAATATGGGCGAAATTTTGAGCATTTATAAAATTGGAATAATGTATTGTTGGTGAATCGATAAAACGAAATATGTAAATACTATAAATAGTTACATATTATTACAATAGGGGGAGTACAAAAAACCAGACGATTTGCGGATTTATTTCTTCAATATCTCGATGGAAACTTTTGATACTTATTTTGTTTGAGATGGGTTATTAAAAAGAACACTAAAGATTTGATAAATAAATAAATATTAGAAAAACTTACAAAATAAACATAATATCTTATTTTATTCGCTGTGAGAAATAGAAACCCTGCTATTTTTGTGGATCGCTTAAGTTTCCTCTTAATGAGGTACATATAGTAATATTATTTATAGGTATTTGATTGGTTGAATGGATTGTAAGTAACATCAACGCATTACTTCACCACTGACATATTGAATATTATCCTATTGAAATTGAAAGCCGATGGTTTGGCAGGGTATTATCGTAATGTTTCGTTGAATGTGCGATGAGTCGCTCAGATTACATTGTTAATGTTACCATTATCAATACATGTTATTATTCCATCATTCGAAACTCCGTGGCATAATATTAACTAAGCACATTAGTTCTGCTTTGATCTGAGCGCATGAAATTTGATGTGCAGACACCATGGCAACATCCAAGTGTCTGTGTAATGGCGGTATTACGCTACGAGACCCGACTCAATGAACCTGACACGACAATCTACACAATTTTAGTTTTATTATAAACGGAGGGTGCATGCACCTTATAATGACAAATTACAGATTCAAATATAGATGACAGCGACATCTATAAGGCACAAAGTAATAATAATAAAGTTTTAGAATTGGATATGGCAAAGTCAATGTATCTTTTGAAAAAATAAAGAGAAGATAAGGTGAAATAAACATATGAATTAATGAATAAATTAATGATACAAGGTAAGTTGAATACTTAAAAAAAAAATATTTACTTCAATTGTTGAGTGGGTGAATAAATCATCACGATCATTGAATTCGTCACATCTATTCATTATTGAAATATTGATATTATCATAGCAACTTAGGTACCTGAATACGATTATAACAATGGTTTCTGAAGAGCTAGGTCAATTTAATTGATTTATTTTTAATAAAACAATTTTTTAGAATCGTATTTAATTATTATATGTTTGGAAGTGAATCACTTCGGCAACACGTCGGGACAAGAATGAAATAGTATCTACATAATAAAAATGTGAACGTGTACATTATAATCGCGGATAATCATGTACTGGCGAGATCGAGATGATCAAGAGATTAATTATATTAATAAACTGAGAAACGTAATTCAAGTGAAGAACGCGTGACAATAGTAGTACGTCTCGTGACGGACTCGATGAGCTGAGTAAGTATTCATAGATTGTGCTTTTTATTTATACTAATGCAGTAGATATATTACAAGAGATATTGTCTTAATTACCAATCAAAACAGAACCTACTGATCTGGTTATGATTGAGGAAACGCTGACAGTTATTATTATTGCTCTAGTGTTTTGTTTTAATAACAAAACCCACATATCAAAGTGTATCACTAATTTAATGCTGAGTGGTATGATTGCTACATACATATATTCAAAAAAAATGCCTTTCAAATTTGTTAGTGTAAATATCTGTATTATTATATATTCTGTAAAGTTGATACTGTCGCTTTGAAGCGGATTAAACTGGTCCTGATTATTATCAAACGAAGTGGAATTAGTATCTACTACATATTATTTTACTTTGATTAATACATTGTATTTCGACCAAGAATTGACATTTAACAACATAAAAGAAAGAAAGAAATAACAGACTGTATAATTATGGAATGTTATGAAAACAATGTTTTTTGAATTCAAAACGTTCAACCTTGTAAAAGATCTTTTCTATAGATGACTGCCTCGCTGCTCTTATCGTCAAGACCGACTGTATATTGTACACCGAATCGGTTTAGGAACCTAACATCAGACATCACGGGAAATGACAACGGGACTTCGAGAATACTTCTTAGCAGCATGTAAACAGCAGAAATAAAAATCTAGTCGAGATGAGTCACGGGGTGTAATATTCCCATCGAACCTCAACAGCGAGTTCAAATCCGGAAAATCAATTTCGAATGGAGTACTTGAATGGTATCGAAGACGCAGATAATAATTGAAAACAGCTGTGCGAAAACACAATCGCGAGTGAGTATCAGCGTGAAACAAATCACAACTCTGTTGAGAGCATGATCGAGTTTCATATACATACATTCACACAACATACGTTATTAATTATTAGCAATCACAGAACAGAAATTCACAACGCGCTTTAAAATAAAATTGGTACCTGACGTTGAACAGGTTGACAGTGATAAATAGCTTTGACAATGTAATTTTTAATTAATCAGCTGTTACTGTTTATCTAAGAAGACAAGTCGTGATCGCAATTAGACTTGTGTTTTTTTCTTTTTGGTCTTTTTTCTACTATTTGTTATGTTATGTTGTTAAATGTGTAATTAAATATTAATTAAAAAGTCCGCAGTGAATGGGTTTTAAGGACATGTAATTATGGATTCTTTCCTTGTGATACTGATAATAAAATGAATTTTCCGACTCGTTTTCTTCTGGATATGCTATCAATGAAACCATGATCACCCGAAGAGTGCTCTTTTTCACTTCTTCGTGGGTTCATTGATAATCCGTCTATACTGGCAAATATTATTTTCATGTGCCCACCAATAAGACTCGTAACTCTGCGGTCTTCGTGATACCCCGTCGCAGGACGGATGTGATGTTTTATGATGCTGTGTATTGTGCGATTAACCTGTTTGGTGGCACCATAAATGTTGATTTTTTAAACTATATATAATTAGTGGATCTGTTAACGTAGGTTTAATTTATATTTGTTTTTATCATTTTACTTTATATTTACACAAAAACATATTATGATTCTACTTGATTGTTATATTGATTATTATTTGTAACTAAATCATTTTTATATTATGTATGTATTATGGCGTATTGGTCAATCTCTGTAATGTCAAAATACTCTTTTTTCTAAATAAATAAATCAATAACACACTCATTGATTCTTGTCTTTACAACTTTACAACCCTTGACTACAGTGTCCTCGTCCAGACACTCTCTTCATCCCGGACATTCCAGCGTCGCCACTTGCCAATTATTTTAGCCGAGCATCTTCAAATCAACCCCATGGTAGCACCTTGCCGGCCACTCATCCAGCATTGTAAGTTTTGGCCGATCTGGCGATCATATTGTTTGTTACAGACACATTACAGATACATTCAGATACATTAAACATAGAAACAAATCATTATAAGTCGACCACATAACGCCAATTTCGTTGAAATCTTTCTTCCAAAACTATTCCCACTATCTTTCTCTTTAAATATTGTATATACCCGTCTATCTTTCCGTTCACCCGTTTGCGCCCAGCATTCTGATACATATCTAATAATATAATGTTAATACTGTGAGCGGCAGAGTTTCATAAGGACTTGTATTTGTTAGACACCAAAATAACACACATTGGTGAGGTTATTTCGGTGACTTTTCTTTAGCATTAATATTATTTTCCGTCGATTTTTTTTGAAGTAATACTTCTTTTAGGGCGTTTGGTAGAGAGTGAAATTAAGAGCAGCGCGCGCGCACCGTCACGAAAGTGCCCGACAGTATGAAGTTAGCTGCGAATCAGTCAGCTCTATACAAACGCAAGTTTGACGGTATAATTGTTCCGTTGCCTAGGCAACGACTAAACGTCAGAGTGACAATTGTTACTTGAAAATAAAAAACAACAAGAAATAATTATATAATTTAGTAACATAAGTTAAAGTGTATAGAAATAAACCAACGGCGCTCCAATAACAGGCCCTTTTTCTTGCGTGTGTAATTTAACAAGATAATCAAGAGCTAGTCGAAGAATCTAGGTTATCAGAAGTTTTGTTTTTGTTTTGTTGCGCCGAAGAAGTATAAATTCTAACGCGCGTACATAAGTACACACACCGATTTTTTTAATACAGAGATACGTATCGTTATAAATTATGTTTACCTATAAGAAATACGTAAGGCATACTTAACAAGTGGATGTAAGTATGATAGGCAAGCATAACCTAATACAGTAATAAATAGCATTAAAAACCTGATATCCCTAGACCGTTCCTTCAGTACGATTTGAGAGCGCGTAACAGAATAGTTTTCCGCCGCCATTATCATCGGCAATTAACCTATGTTAAGTGCTTCCAGCGAAAAACTTTTTTCCAACGGAGGACTATGTTTCGTGCAAATCTATTTCACGTCCGGGCACTGTCTACATTTTCACTAAATATAGCATAAAAGCTTTCACGGATTCCCACTATAAATAGGAATGCCTATGTAAGAGCAGGTCGGCTTTTAACGTGTGAGGGTATAAAGTTTCTTTTCCTTAAAAGGTATATCAGCACTTCTACTACATTTGTAGCCATATTAGATACTCCGTTTAGAGTGTTATTTTGTAGCACAATAGAAACCTCAATTTTAAAAAAATGGATTGATTGTGACAACACTACCTACCTAAAATATATTATATATTAATATTTAAATTACTAAATGTGTAGTAAAATTCCTGAAATTACACTAGTGACTGAATAGCTATAGGTGCCTATATACCAGGGGGAAGTATTTGAAACTTATACGGAACTTTTTCGATAGTATCCAATGGGTTATATGTCGGGTATGTTACAAATTACATAAATCTGAATTCACTTAAAAACTTCTTGCTATATTATTAATTAAGACAGTGTTTACACGGTAGAACTCGCAAGTTAAATGTTACAGTAAGTATTATAATATATATTATACACATTTCATCTAAAAACCTAAAGTGTCCTAAGCATGTAAAATATCTTTTTCCGTCCCCTGGATAGGTCAAGTGTCCCCAATGCATTGACCGCGTAGCGTAACCTTTATGGATTTCTCACTTGGTTTGTCAGCCAACCGACGACTCATCACTGCAAATGTCCCCGAACCAGAGACTTCTCAGGCTCAAAATATCTCGAACCCCAGGGGACAGACAATACAATTTATGATGTGTTTTTTCGCCGTCTTTGCTGACCTCAGCCAACACAGTTGATACGCCCTCTCTTTGTGCGATCATCGTGACACTATAGGGCTACATGGTTAATCTTAAATCGATAGCCATTTTGGTTGTAATACCATTGTTAAAACCATGGCCCCCACAAGGGGGGGGGGGGCAGATTGGGCCCTAGCCCGGGACCCCGGCGTAGGGATCGGTGTGGCGAGTCGACCAGATAAGTGAGATAAACAACTCAATCACAAATTTTCTATAATAGTAAGAAACGAGACATATCTTCTAAGTCAGCGTATTTATACAGGAATGTTGATCATATTATTATGTGTTATTTTAAATATTTGACCAAACACTGAAGTTTAGATAAGACCCCATCGGCACCGAAATATTGCTGCCATATTATGTATAGTCTACGACACCAACTACACAATAAACTACTATTTCGGTGGAATCCAGTTCAGAAGTTCAAACTATTTCCGGCGGCCGGTGCAGCTGGCGATCAATACGCCGCCGCGGTGCCGACGACGTCCTCATCTGCCAGGTGACGTCCGAAAATAATTAACTAATTGAAAAGAGCAACGTTTCCGTAGTGTATTTTTGAATTGAGATAATATTAGATAAGATAGTTTTCTTATCCTTCCCTCTTCTAGAAACCGGCAAGAGATTTTTTTAACATAGATACTCGATATTTACTAGTAGCTATTCGATCAAGGTTTCAATCGAACTCATCTCTCACAGGGTTTCTTTTGTCCGATACACCTATTTCTAATGAGACGTATGTTTCCAGTTTTAGAACCCAATCCAAAAGATAAATAATTAAATTCAAAATGTGTCCTCTCAATAATTATCACTCAGTGATAATATTATAAAAATGGAATAGTACAAAATGGTAATAAGTTCGGTTATGAGGAATACAGCGGAAAACACACTTTGAAAATACCTGATATACTGGATTATTTGTTAGTTTGGATTAGTTTTGGTTAGGTTAGGTTGGGTTAGGTTAGGTTAGATTTAGTTAGGTTAACCTAATAAATAATCGAATATATCGGCTATTTCCAAAATATGTTTGCCGCTGTATTCCTAATAATGGAACTGTACCCAAAACTTAAATCAATTAGAATTTAAATTGAGATTCCATCAAGTACCTTCGGTAGATATTATTAATATTGAAAATATAATTATCAGACTATTCTGAGATATCTTTAAATTATTATAAATGTATCTACAAATTATTTTTATTGTCCACGTCCGTTCCTTAGGTAGGCACAGCATATTTTTTTTTAGAATTATTAATAACCATGCCCTTGCTTTTTCGTACAAGGTGGTTGTTAGTAATTTTGAACAATCACAAACACTCAGGCTTTGATAAAAACACATAAATGTTTTTGTTATGACGGGGAATCGAACCCAGAACTCTCGGGTGGAAGGCCAGCGCCTTATCCACTGCACCACGAGAGCCGCTCTAGGCATAGCATATTGACGCAACGCGGTACTTTTAAATCCTTATCGTTCGCCAGCTTTCTTATAATCTTCCTGTCATTTCTGCATTCTACGACCAAAGTCAGACAAGGTTATGTATTTGCATTTTTTTCTCCAGTATCATCTACGTAATTATTATTCATCTCTAACTACTGAATAGATAAATCTCTCTACAGAACACCTCATTTAAGTCTAGATAATGATGCCAACCAAAATACCTATCGGTTAAAAGACGTAATTTATGAATGTTATTATAAGTAGTATATGTATTGTAATATTATGTCTATCATGTAACAGTTATTGCAATAATTAATAAATCATTAATCGAGAACCAGCAATAATTAATACATAGCAATATTTAAGTACAAATCAGTTTGCGGATAAGTTAAATAAAAATTTCAAAGTGTAAAAAGTAAAATAGTAAGTTAAGGAAGGCATTCATCCAGCGTCAATAATAAGATAATTTAACACTAGAACAGGCCACGAAGCTCAATTATTACGATAGCTGAAACATTCAGGCTCGACAAAAGCACAATAATTATTGTGACCAGTGGCGGCCAGTGGTCTTCAGAATAGCATATTTTAGGAGTGCACAGAAAAGTTACCTACCAGATATAAAATTAAAAAATTCGGTGTAAAATGGCTAAAACGTTTAACTTACTCATTGGTGTCTGGAATTGTCTGTACGTAGTAGTTTTGTTAAAATGATTAAAACTCACAGCGAATACAGTCTTTCATGGTTTGTTTTGTTTTTCAAATGCATTATCGTTAGTACGTTAAAGAAGTAATTACACATGTAAATTTAATCATCAGTCCCGTTTTTTTCATTTTCAAATATAATTAAGTTCGTATTTTAGTTCATAATTTGACCTTGCTAGGAATCAAACCCGGAACCCCGTTAGATATAAGAAATGGCCATTTTAGAATTGAATTGCAGGTGACGACAATGTAAATGTTAGAACATTGTATTCAGTTAAAATGCGAAACCATATTTTGAACATCGATCAATACTAGTCGAGTCAATAATCTTGAATAAATTATAATCCTTATTTGACCTTTTAAGTTTAAATGTTTGTGAACATAAAAAGTTGTATTTGGGAAACATGAAACGCTCGTAATCGTATAAGAACGACGCTTTGCTTATTGAATATTTATGATAATTTTATTTTTGGAAGCTTAGAGCTCAGACATATTAAAGAAAATCCCCAGTTCAATATCTCATTACAATGGTATCACGTTTCATATTTTTTTTCGGTTCGCGATAATAATTATTATCGGATTTTGTTGGAAGTTTGTAAAATGAAAAGGGGAAGAACACGTCCTTTGAATTATACTCTATAAGAAGTTAAATAACAAAGAAATGAAAAACATAATAATATTTTCTGTATACTTCAAAGCAAAATAACTAACAATCGAAGATGTCCGGAATACCAGTTGTGTTTTCTCTCAAGGTGCAGAACTAACCTACCATTGGTGATGCCAATGGTGAAACAGTTTCAACCAAATTACTTCGGGGATTGATGTATTTATTCCAATTGCGAGAGTGATTATAGGTTCTTTCTTCTTTCTTCTAATTTTTTGTACTTATACATTATCTTGTATTTGCATAACAGTGCTTTTTAAAAATATAAATATTTATTATATTAAAGATCTTGGCATATCGTTTGAATCATTAGTGTCTTACGAGTGCTACATGCTCGGCTTCACTATCAGAGATATTATGACAAAACATGGATCTTCAACCAAATAAAAGGGGCCGACGTCGACGAAGATATCTTGGTAGACATCATAGAGAAAATCCCAGGAAAAGATGGAGCGATTGTATAAGACTTAGAGATATAATTGTTATAAAATAATTATAAGATTTCCACATAAAATACTAAGTCATAACTCTAAAGTTAAACACAAGGGAAGCTTAACATTACATATTACTATTGTTACAAACAAAGCAGTAAGAATAATACAACGAATTATAATTTAATTATATTTTAATACAAAACAGAAACTTCGCTGGGAGCTGAACAATATGTAGAGAGAAATTCGAGCACAGTGGGTTGATTGCTAACACATAAGTCTTCCATCCCTTGCCAAATGTAGTGAGATTGAATAGAATCAGTGGCTGTGTGCCAAACTCTAAAATGGGAATAATGCTCAATATATCATTATGCATATCTATACAGAGCCATCTCTACGACTACATTACTATCTCTCAGTTTATTATATGCACTGTTTGTTCGTCAGATGGCTGAATTCGAGCGAATAATTCTGTTTTGTGTTCTAATATATCCTTCATATTACAATAAGCGAGATACGTTCTACTAAAGAAAATATTAGTGTAATAATTGCAGTCTCAAACAATACCCTTTGCAATAATATCTACTAAAAGCAATGATGTTATTATATCAATAGGTATTAAAAGCCATTGCGCGTCTGCGCGATACCCGAGAGATGCAGGTTCGATTCCTGCGGGGTGTCTTATTTTTTCAAAAAGATTTTTTCAAAAAGATTTTTTCTATTGGTTACAATATATTTTCTCAGAAGTGTTTTCAAAATTATGTATGTTCTATAATTATAATGTTACATTCTTAAATCTTGTGAATTATTCATTGAATAATAAAAATATTACTCTTTTACCATCAATTTACGATAATTTATATAATATAGGGCAGGTGCCAAGTTTTAGCACTGAAGTACCTGTTGAAGGAAGGTAGACTGTGTAGGTAACTGAAAAAATGAAATAGGACAGTCATATTTACGGCACTTGAGTTTTGTTTATTTCCAGTATTTAACTGTACTGCCACATACGGACTCAGTAGTGAATCTCATGCCTTCAATGCATTATCCAATATATAGATCGTGAATGAATCCTAAATTCAAGTAACTTATAATAAATGTTTGGTGTTCACTGTCAATCCTCGGTGGAAATGCTGATTAATTCAAATAAAACACAATAATCTGTAGTATTAATCCCACTTATTACAGCGTTTTTTTTAGCTCGTATTCTTATTTGTCCGGTATAAATCTTGCAACATTTTTAACTAACTTCCCGACTAGCTAGACATTTGAATCTTTTAGAATATATCAAAACACGATGCCAATGAATTTTTTTAAATACTTTTACCCATCTTTAAATAGAATTGAATTCATTTTCAGTTAATTCTGTTTTGTATGAAAAGTTATTTCGACACCATTATTGGTTGCTGGGGGTCTGGGGTCCTAGCAACTAATTTATATATATACGTGCGTTACTATGGAAATCAATATGACATGTCAAAATGACATTTCAGTATTATTTCTATCAAGTACAAATTTTTTTGATCGTTTAAACTAGTCAAGTCAAGTTTATATGATTCAACAGAAAATTTAAAAACGTTGTATATAAAAAGTTCTTTTTATCTTGTAAGTATGTTAATATTAATCGAAAGAAGTTTGGTTGTAAAATAAAGCTAGTACGATAAAACTTACTGGTTTGTGACTAATATTAAAAGAAGGGTGTGTTTTATTTTAATTAATAAGTTATAATACTTGAAGACAGGTAGCTCTTTTGGTGAGAAGTACAGGCTCGGCCGACGACAACGAGCGAGGATTTCTTTTATAAGATATAATTAAAGTAGTCCATCCGTGACATCGATAACGTAATTAGAAGCGCGTTTCTACCTAGGCATGCGTTTTTAAATAACCTACAGTCTAATCGTATTATGCTAAAACTGCATATTGAAAAAATACAATAGAGTTAAAAGACAACACGACAATGAAAGCTAGGCAAGTTCCAAAATATTCAATCTAAACATAATGACAAACGCATGTTTATTATAATGGGTCTCTGTTAGAAGCTATTATAACCGATTTAGTATGAACGTATGGGAAACTGGTATATCAAATTGTCTTTATAATGCACTCGAAATCCATACAAATATTTAGCTAGGTACCTACTGTCACCACCTCGGACTTCGGGTCTTATACCTGGAGTACCTTCTATGGGTGTAGAGTGGCCTGAACACGCCCTTGGCCTCGTAGTCAAATAAACTGCACCGAGCCGCACCCTTGATCACCCACAGGGACGTTTCTTTCCAGAAATAAGTCCCACGGCCCGTGTCTTTGAGACTGAGGACACGGTTCGTGGAAGACCAGGTGTGAATAAGTAAGAAAGTATGCGAGACGACGAATGCAGTTGGGCTTCACCACTTAAACAGTATAAAAAGTGACCAACTGTCGCTAACAATAATGTATGAAACATGTCAGTAGAATGTGTAGACAAAACGCCAATAAATTGTAATACCATGTATAAAGAATGAATGGGAAAAATAACTTGTATTGTAATTGAGAGAGAGGAATGTTAGATAGTGCAAGGAGAAGAAAAGGAGTTGTTAGAAAATAATATGTTGAATGGCAACAAGGCCATAATTTTGACCATTGAAGATAACGCAACGTCGCCCAAGAAAAAAAACCGTTGGGAATGAATTTTTCAAGATGGCGAGAGTATGACGAAAGGAGTAATACACGGGACACGCATTTTCGCCCTCGGTAACTTAAACTATCAAAAAAAAATCGCGTGCCGATAGCATTTCGCGGCTATTGTATATTATAAGTAACCAGCTCGGGGATATAAATATTTTGGAATCAATTGCGCTTATAAATTGTGTGTTATGAATAACCTATAATAATTCTTTAAAAAAAACATATTGTGTCCGTAAAACAAATTATGAAACTATGTAATAATTATATGACGTCGACGTAAATATACCCTGCCGTTATAAAACTAATTCCGGTGCGTTATTTTACCCAGCCCAAATCCTAAAAAAACCATACTAAGAATAAAAAGTGACAGTTTACCAGTTACTAACAAAAAAATTGTGATACCAGGGTTCGAATTGAACTTTGTCTGAGCTAGACCGGAACCCTGGATTTATCACTACGCAAGGTTTAGTTTAAACAATGGTTAATGACATTACGTTATATTAAATTTAAATCTTCTTTTTTGTATTGATCACAGCTCAGATGGACATAAATAAAGGGTGGGGCGTGTGAACTTTCATTTTTTAAAACGGCATGGTGAAGTTAGTGGTGGTCACAGATGGGAAAAGAAGGGCTCAATGAGAGGGGCTGAATTTAAGGTTTGTATTTGTGTGATTATGTAACCCGACAAACATCATGTGAGCAGCTGGTTGACACTTTACCCAACAACGTAATTGTGTTCTTCTCTGACAAGGCACATTTTCACCACAGTGGCTGTGTTAATAAACAGAATATGCGGTACTGGAGTGAAACAAATTCCAGGGTACTTCACGAGAGACCCCTTCATTCGGATCGCGTCACGGTATGGTGTGCAATTTCAAGAGTAGGGATCATCGGCCCTAACTTCTTTCAAGAAAACGGTTTTGCTGTAACCGTGAATTCAGACCGTTATTTTACAATGATCCAGAAGTTTTTTTGCCTGGTCTCGAAGAAATGGAACTGGATAATGTATGGTTTCAGTAAGATGGGGACACATCACACACCACCAGGGTTTCAATGGATTTTTAAGACAAACATTCCCCAGGCGGCTGATCTCACAGAGAGTGGACTGGCCTGTGCGCTCGCTTGATTTAGCAACCTGTGATTATTTACTGTGGGGTTATTTCAAATCGTTAACGATAGTCCACGGACCCTGGAAGACATACAGAACAATATCCGAGCTGAAATTGGCAATGTACCGGTCGGCATGCTTTAATGAATGAACCAAAACTGCCGAATTCGACTGAATCAGTGTATTGACAGTGGAGAGCGATATTTACAAGATATTATTTTTAAAACGTTGTAAAATCAAATCTCCTGTGTCATGTGATAGGCTAAAAATAAAAATAAAAACATTTGGAACGTGTACAATTTTTTATTTCATTTTCAAAAAGGGAAGTTCCCACGCCTCACCTTGTATGTATTTTAATTTGGGGAGGAGGTGGTGATTTTATTGAGGAGGAAAAAAAGAATGCGAAATAATCTCGCTAAACTCATCATACGAGTATTAAAAATGCGACATGATTTTCTTTGATATCAGAAATCAGTTCAACTGATTCTAGGAACAACTGTAGGAGCATCATGAGCAGAATATGAACTGCCCACGAAGACGACGATCTTCATTAATGTAAAGCAATGTTGAAGAAGAAGAAAATACAGATTAATCAAATCTACGCATATTATATGACATCTTGATACCTACAGTTTAGTTCGTTATTATGAGTGAAAACGGTTAATCCAGTTTCATGCGAGACCCGTAACTTTGGCGCTGACGCCAAAAACGGATTTACTACTTAACTGGCTCATGAAAGTTTGTAGTGATAATATGTCGTACGTAATACGACGGTAGTTATCTGCATTAATCAAGACACTGTATAGAAATTACTGGCAAACGTATAAATATCAATGTCCGTTTATTTTAGAATTACAGGCGGACCTCGACTTACGAACGTTCGACTTTCGCACAATTCGTTATTTCGCACATTTCAACAAAATCGTTTTTTTAAAACGTCGCGCTGGCCGTGGGGTTAAGATATCCCCTTCTCGCTCGCTCACAAGCAAGTGCATTTCTTGCGTCACTTGCATCCTGATCGCACCCGTCACTTTGCTTGTGAGCTAGCTAGGATAGGTGTCTTGAGCAGGAGCGCGTGCGGGCGTGTCATGTTGTGCGTTTTGCTAATTTTATTCATTTGAAATACTTCACCCTAAAAATTTATAAACATGAGTGAGAAACGGAAAAACTGCAGTGTTGATACGAACAAAAAGAAATCAAGGACTTATAAACTTCACATGACGTTCTGATTGCGGTGAATCTTTTGCTTCAATCGGACGTTCGTATGATACAAACAGGTCTACTACGATATGTTCAATTTTGAAAAATAAAAATAAAATTAAGGAATACGTTCAAAATTGTGGAAATATATTATCTTTAAAGGTTGTTTCTAAAGGACACGGCATAGTTATGGATGAAATGGAAAAATATTTGTCATCATGGATCGACGACCAACATCAAAAAGATGTCCTTCTGAATATTTCAATTATTCAAACGAAGGCTCTTAGTTTGTACAAAGATTGGAAGGCTAGAAAAAGAAGATTCTAACACGATTTTTCAAGCAAGTAACAGTTGGATTATATTAAATTCACTGGAAAATCGGCTGATGCGGATAAAGATGCTGCAAAAGAATTTATTTCCTCATTATCCAAAATTATTGAAGATGGAGAATATTCCTCTAGCCAAATATTTAATGTAGATGACACAAGTTTATTTTGGAAAAAAAATGCCTAGTCGTAGATTCTTATCTAAGGAAGAATCAGTTGCTTCAGGGCATAAACCTTCTAAAAACCGATTGACATTGCTTCTTGGTGGAAACTTGGCTGGTGATTTAAAATTGATGCCAATGTTAATTTATCAACCAGAAAATCCCAGAGCATTGAAAGGAAAGGATAAAGAATTGCTTACAGTAATCAAATAAAAAAAACCTGGGTTTACTGCGTTAATATTAAAAGATTGGTTCACTTTACATTTCGTGCCAGCAGTTAAGCAATATTGTTAAGTTAATGATTTACCATTTAAAATATTTTATTTAAAATAAGAAAAAGAAGAGTGGCAAAGAGTTAACTCTTGATAACTTTTTAAGGGAAACACCCGCAAACCCCACTTAAACATGTCTCTTTAACATCTTATATTTACTTGATAAATAAATATTTCAAAATACACACAATTTAATTTTTTTTACTTCCCTCTACTTTCGAACATTAAACATTCGCACACCTTTTCAGGAACCAATTATGTGCGAAAGTCGAGGTCCTCCTGTATATAAAATATAATAATGCATACAAAAATAGAAAGGTTTACCTACAAAATATGCAGTAGGAACGTAATAACAGGGAATGGGACAACTGGACGCCGGGACAATTGGACGCCGCACTGTCGTAGACTCGTATACAAGACGTAGACGAGGAATTTTAATCTGTTTCCATCTACTGCTTAGTAGTTTTAATTTATTTTAGTCTAAACATAATGTCTTTTTATTGCGAATTGAGAATTATATGCCTAAGGCTTTATATGAAATAAAAAACTCATTTTTCGTTTGAACTTAAACATTTGCACGATTAAATCATTATTTACGTGTGCATATTTAAATTTTCACCAACTATTAATTCATAATATAATAATTTAAATATGAATGGCAATATTAAATATATTTTCTAAAAGTACCTATAAGTACCTAACGTCTATTTAATTTCGAATTGCGTGGCGTCCAGTTGTCCCGGCGCCAAATCGTCCTAGACCCTAATAACACTACGTATAGGTACTGCATTCGAATCAAATAGAGGTCGAATGAATAGTCTTAGGACATCGGTTATTATCGGGCATTCGGCAATATTCGGAATTGCCGGGTGAACCGAAAGTGTTTGAGAAGAAAATAAGAAACGGGAAATATGCATACACAAAAATACCTACATCAATATAAAAACACATTATATGCAAATGAAGGGTACGATTCCATCTAGCGAGCTGTCACTTTCACATGTAGCAGGTTCACTACGTAACACGTTACTCAAATTAACTATAACATTTGCTACCTTAGGCAGATCATCTATGACTTTCTCGGGGTCCATATACCTAATCATTTCACACGTGACTACATAATTTTGACCGCTCTTCAGCTGTATCCATTACTGTCTTTTCTTCCAGTATTTTTAAGCATAGTATGAATGTATTATAGTTTTCCATTAATTTCATAAAATTCATTCGGGTTTCTGTATATGTATCGCTTTTACAAGACGGTGAGGGGAGAAGGATTCAATACTACATTGTGGTAGACAAGAATAGTAAATTTGGAAACGATTTTTTTTTTGAGTCACTTTATAATTTACGAAATTTATTGCATGGTGGTAATGAATGACGTAATGATTTATAAAAAAATCCACCGTTGATTTAATTTCAACAATTTTTTCTTTAAGATATTTCACGGACAGTATGTACCTATATGCGCAGTCCCCTGCATTACCCTGCGTCCAGAATTACCCCTCTCCAAAAAGTTTACGAATTTAGCATATCAACGAATATAGCCGAGTGTCGTAAGGAAAAGTAGATCCAATAATACGATATTTACCAAGAATACGTTGATCTGTTTTTGGGTGATGAACTGGAGAATACTGAACTTTTGTCCTCTCATAATGTGGACGAGGTACCTAATGTAGTTTTCTAGTTATTGTAATATAGCACAGTACTTATCGGCCTTTTCCCATCATATATACATATTATAATTAAACTGGATGGTAGATAAAACTCCACAAAAGATGTTAAATTTATAAGGTTAGTGTCATGAAAGCTTTTAATCAGCCAATTATATATTTTTTTGCAACAAATTATACCTTCATCAACGGTTTAAACTTTTTCAAAGAAATGAGTGCGATATAAAACGTTTTTACAATAATAAAAAAAACAAGCAGAAATATTTATTTATCTGTGCACAATAACTTTAAAAAAAGACAAAACATTGAGTTATTTGATTTTAGTTTTGTACTATGTATTCCATTTCAGCATCCTTTTAGCATCTTCAGGTACACTAACATAGAAAACAGGCAATTCTAGTTTATATAACAAATCAATACAATATCAAAACGTGAAAACCTTCTAACATTTATAACTAAGTAAATAATCAAGTATAAAAACTAATTGTTGGAAAGAGCAGTAGTAGATGTAGATACATTAGGTAGGTAGTCCATATTAATACATTTAGTAAGTACATTAAAAAAATGCAATTACTCATTAAAGCGAATAATCTCAGTGAGGTATACAAAAACATCACTCGATATACAGATGTATAGTGCCCAA
Source organism: Rhyacophila brunnea (assembly GCF_057557595.1). NCBI lineage: Eukaryota > Metazoa > Arthropoda > Insecta > Trichoptera > Rhyacophilidae > Rhyacophila > Rhyacophila brunnea. Next base: position 4,299,013 of record NW_028233361.1, read on the forward strand.
ACCAAAAGACAGCTTATTTTTTGTGGTTCAATATATGTACCTAAGCAGCTACCGTAAATCAGATTTCAATATTTTTAATTTCACAACTACGATATATACTCTTGAATAATAATTAAATCATCTGCAAATTAATACTATCAGAATGTTAAAGGGGGATAAAAACATGGTTCAATAATTAAGTAATGCAGTTTAATATAGATATGTGTTAATCAATGATTAATGACTTCAACAAAGTTAGTGAAAGTAAATACGCGCACCGGAATCGAATCCTTCCTGTATCACGTCGTGATATCCTTATCGTCTACTGGATCTCTTCCGCACGAACGAAAAACTTAAAGCGATTATATCTACTTATAGGGACATCTACTTCACGTCGACTTATCCAGAAGCTAGATTTTAAATGGTAACGCAATTTGTTCTTCGAAGATTGTCGTTTAAATTGGAGTACTACGTCGTCCTGCCACATGCCACGCTCTTCAATATACCAAACATTGAATCTATATCCCAGACTGTGCAATCAAGAAAACTTTCTCATTCGTATGCCTCCGTTGCATTCAATTGCAACAAATCGTACATTGTAGAAAATTTTACTGATATTATAATAGTATGCGACCTTTCTGCGCTGTACAATAGCCATAGGTTAGACGTTAGGCGTATTGGTTATTGATTAGATGATCCATTACTATGGAATAATGATTTTTTAACGTATCGTTAGCTTTTAAGCAAACAAGCGAGGCTTCAAAATTCATTACTTATCTATTTATAGTAGCAGCGAATTGTTTGTCTAAATAAAGCCATAAATTGTGTTGTTATTATTAAATGCTTTAAATATAATACAACAAGCCACGCGAAGATGCAGTTAAAACGAGAACCACTTCAATGGCGCTTTTAAATGGCGTTTTCACATGTTTTCGCAGCGAATTATTTATTATTTACAGGGCCCTAAATCGAAACATAAACCATAAAATGCGCCATCTCTTCATCGAGAATCCATTTCAAGGCATCTGCTCCCCCTGTCTTTATGGCGATATAAATATGCGCGAGTACGCCACTGCAATATTTAACGGAGACGCAAATAAACCACCCATTGGCAACTTTGTCGTTAATAATTATGGTGATGTATTTATAATTTATACGGGGTCCTGTCGGTCCAGGAACTCAATTCCATCATTTCCAACGGGCCGTTCTATCAGCGGGTCTATTCTATACACAAGACGACTATCGACCGCTAAAGTGATAGTATTTATTACATATTTGTGTTGAGGTATTATAATTGTTACAACAAGTTAGCCGTCTAAACAGTCAAAACTGTCTATCTCGCTCTAAATTTTATCACAGCCAAGAAAGGAGCTGTTAAAATATAGCACTTACTGCAACAATTACAACCAACGTATTGTAAATGTTACAATAAGTGTTAAAACTTTGATACAAACGTACCGTAGTCAGCCGTCGTATTTATCACTTTATCACTTTAGCGGTCGATAAGTATAGAATAGACCCACTGGTCATTTAAATTGATAGCAGATACCAAGTCGGACAGTGGATTTTGTTGAATGCATCGGATATCAATACGTTTCCAAACGTAACCCACTGTCACTATTAATATTGTCTTCTTCTTTTTCTTCGACCATATCCGCCATTTAGTTGGAGCATATCAACACCACACGGCGTCTCCAAGAATCTCTTTCGCTCGCCAGTCTTCTTTATTCGTTCCAGGTCAAACCAACTTCCCGTATCTCCGCCGTATACACTCTACATATAGTATTTAGCGGCCGCCTTCCAGGACGCCGGAATCCGGTCGGCATGAAGAACAGGCAAGCCAAGTTGATGTTATATTCTGGCATCCGCAGCATGTGGCCGAGCCAGGTCCAAGTCGCAATGAGAGGCTGCTTTTCAAGGTCCCGATAATATATACATGCGAATATAAAACGTCCAGGAGAGGACAGGCTAAAAATCAAATACGATAACAACTAACCGTATAATATATGCTTTGCCCCCATTTCATGAACGTAATATTCGGTTACATGTCAATTGTAGGTAAAAAATTTCACCGTGAGCTTTTTATCGGAAAGAGATGACCATATTATACTATACGGTTGCCAATTTTATTAGATTCAATATTAACATTAATTCTATTTTCATGGTTTGGGCAAGAATGAAAACCTAACCTAACCAAACCTAACTTAACCGAACCTAACCTAACAAATAATCCAGTATTATCGGCTATGTTCAAAATTTGTTTGCTGCTGACTTCCTGTAAAGTGTAAACCGACAAGAACCGTGTTTTATTTAGACATTTTACGTCAGTACTATACGACCCAAAGAGATTGGATGGTCTTTAATATACGGTCATATATTTTCGATACAACATTTCACGGTGAAGTGTAATACGATGAACTGCATACGTACAAGTTTCCAGACACGGTAAACATTCCATTGAATATTTATTATTTGCCTACAAGATGCAACACTTGGTACGTATTTTTTTCTGAACATACGAATAAAAACAAGAGAAAAGGTCTAAAAGTTTTAAATTTCCGTTATTGGTATAAAAAAAGAACGCTACGAATATGAACATGCTCGTACATATTTCATACCCAGCAATGACCCGAAGGTTACCGGGCCAATAACTGAAAATAATAGAGTCGATAAACGGGGGCGTTCGATTTACAGATGATTTAGGAGGAGCGTTAACTTTTGATCTCGGCCGCAAAACTGCTCATTGGCCCGCTATCGGTCCGACACTGGCCCCTAAGGCCAAATGTTTTTTAAGCTTTTTTCTATATACTCGTGGGTACATATATTTTACACGATCGGGGCGTGCTTTTTGGTGGGTTAACTGAAGATACTATCGACAGTTGATATTATGATAACGCTCAATCGAACGGTAGGCTATTAAAGGATTATGTACAACAACCTATTGTTAGAAACTATCAAAAGTATGAATTGGAATTTCTTTATTGTAAGTAGTCTAATATATAAAAATTAATATTTGTGTGTTTGTGTGTTTGTTTGTTCGTATTTAATGCGCAGCCATACCGTTCATCCGACTGCGATAAAACTTTGTAAACTTATTGCTTGCACTTGCGGGAAGAGTATAGGCTATACTAATATATAAAAATGAATGTCTGTCAGTCTGTATGTCTGTCTGTCTGTGTGTCTCTCCCGTATGCGTTCCTATACCATTCATCAGATTGCGATGAAATTTTGGTAAGTGGTTGTATGCACACCCATGAAGATTTCTGAATTAGAAAAATCGTCATCTTCTTCTTCTTCTTCATTCTATTTTCTTTTATTCGTATGGTTCCTATACCATTCATCCGATTGCAATGAAATTTTGGTAAGTGGTTGTATGCACACCCATGAAGGTTTATAAATTAGAAAAATCATCATCTTCTTCTTCTTCATCATTATATTTTCTTTTATTCGTATGGTCCCTATGCCATTCATCCGATTGCAATGAAACCTTCGTCAGTTGTTGTGGTAACACCCACAATGGTTTTTGAATTAGTACAACCATCTTCTTCTTCTTCTATTTGTATGCGTTCCTATACCATTCATCCGATTGCAATGAAACTTTGGTGAGTTGTCGTGCGCACGCCTGCGAAGGTTTCTGAGTTAGTACAACCATCATCGTCTTCTTATGTTCGAATGCGTACCTACACCATTCATCCGATTGTAATGAAACTTTGGTGAGTTGTCGTGCGCATGCCCACAAAGATTTCTGAATTAGAAAATCATCTTCTACTTCTATTCGTATGCGTTCCTATACCATTCATCTGATTGCAATGACATTTTGATCAAGTGTTGTGCCCTTGCCCGCAAAGGTTTCTGAATTAGTACAATCATCTTTTTCTTCTTCTATTTGTATGCGTTCTTATGCCATTCATCCGATTGTGATGAAATTTTGACCAGTTGTTGTGCGCACGCCCGCAAAGGTTTCTGAATTAGTTCAACCATCTTTTTATTCTTCTATTTGTATGCGTTCTTATGCCATTCATCCGATTGTGATGAAATTTTGACCAGTTGTTGTGCGCACGCCGCGAAGGTTTTTGAATTAGTACAACCATCTTCTTCTTCTTCTATTCGTATGCGTTTCTATACCATTAATCCGATTGCAATGAAAATTTGATCAAGTGTTGTGTTCACGCCCGCAAAGGTTTCTGAATTGATACAACCATTTTTTTCTTCTTGTTCTTCTATTCTATCTTCTTCTATTTGTATGCGTTCTTATACCATTCATCCGATTGCGATGAAATTTTGACCAGTTGTTGTGAGCACGCCCGCGAAGAGTTCTGAATTAGTACAACCATCTTCTTCTTCTTCTATTCGTATGCGTTCCTATACCATTCATCCGATTGCAATGAAACTTTGGTGAGTTGTCGTGCACACGCCTGCGAAGGTTTCTGAGTTAGTACAACCATCATCTTCTTCTTTTATTCGAATGCGTACCTACACCATTCATCCGATTGCAATGAAACTTTGGTGAGTTGTCGTGCGCATGCCCACAAAGATTTCTGAATTAGAAAATCATCTTCTACTTCTATTCGTATGCGTTCCTATACCATTCATCCGATTGCAATGACATTTTGATCAAGTGTTGTGCCCTTGCCCGCGAAGGTTTCTGAATTAGTACAATCATCTTTTTCTTCTTCTATTTGTATGCGTTCTTATGCCATTCATCCGATTGTGATGAAATTTTGACCAGTTGTTGTGCGCACGCCCCGCAAAGGTTTCTGAATTAGTTCAACCATCTTTTTATTCTTCTATTTGTATGCGTTCTTATGCCATTCATCCGATTGTGATGAAATTTTGACCAGTTGTTGTGCGCACGCCGCGAAGGTTTTTGAATTAGTACAACCATCTTCTTCTTCTTCTATTCGTATGCGTTTCTATACCATTAATCCGATTGCAATGAAAATTTGATCAAGTGTTGTGTTCACGCCCGCAAAGGTTTCTGAATTGATACAACCATTTTTTTCTTCTTGTTCTTCTATTCTATCTTCTTCTATTTGTATGCGTTCTTATACCATTCATCCGATTGCGATGAAATTTTGACCAGTTGTTGTGAGCACGCCCGCGAAGAGTTCTGAATTAGTACAACCATCTTCTTCTTCTTCTATTCGTATGCGTTCCTATACCATTCATCCGATTGCAATGAAACTTTGGTGAGTTGTCGTGCACACGCCTGCGAAGGTTTCTGAGTTAGTACAACCATCATCTTCTTCTTATATTCGAATGCGTACCTACACCATTCATCCGATTGCAATGAAACTTTGGTGAGTTGTCGTGCGCATGCCCACAAAGATTTCTGAATTAGAAAATCATCTTCTACTTCTATTCGTATGCGTTCCTATACCATTCATCCGATTGCAATGACATTTTGATCAAGTGTTGTGCCCTTGCCCGCGAAGGTTTCTGAATTAGTACAATCATCTTTTTCTTCTTCTATTTGTATGCGTTCTTATGCCATTCATCCGATTGTGATGAAATTTTGACCAGTTGTTGTGCGCACGCCCCGCAAAGGTTTCTGAATTAGTTCAACCATCTTTTTATTCTTCTATTTGTATGCGTTCTTATGCCATTCATCCGATTGTGATGAAATTTTGACCAGTTGTTGTGCGCACGCCGCGAAGGTTTTTGAATTAGTACAACCATCTTCTTCTTCTTCTATTCGTATGCGTTTCTATACCATTAATCCGATTGCAATGAAAATTTGATCAAGTGTTGTGTTCACGCCCGCAAAGGTTTCTGAATTGATACAACCATTTTTTTCTTCTTGTTCTTCTATTCTATCTTCTTCTATTTGTATGCGTTCTTATACCATTCATCCGATTGCGATGAAATTTTGACCAGTTGTTGTGAGCACGCCCGCGAAGAGTTCTGAATTAGTACAACCATCTTCTTCTTCTTCTATTCGTATGCGTTCCTATACCATTCATCCGATTGCAATGAAACTTTGGTGAGTTGTCGTGCACACGCCTGCGAAGGTTTCTGAGTTAGTACAACCATCATCTTCTTCTTATATTCGAATGCGTACCTACACCATTCATCCGATTGCAATGAAACTTTGGTGAGTTGTCGTGCGCATGCCCACAAAGATTTCTGAATTAGAAAATCATCTTCTACTTCTATTCGTATGCGTTCCTATACCATTCATCCGATTGCAATGACATTTTGATCAAGTGTTGTGCCCTTGCCCGCGAAGGTTTCTGAATTAGTACAATCATCTTTTTCTTCTTCTATTTGTATGCGTTCTTATGCCATTCATCCGATTGTGATGAAATTTTGACCAGTTGTTGTGCGCACGCCCCGCAAAGGTTTCTGAATTAGTTCAACCATCGTTTTATTCTTCTATTTGTATGCGTTCTTATGCCATTCATCCGATTGTGATGAAATTTTGACCAGTTGTTGTGCGCACGCCGCGAAGGTTTTTGAATTAGTACAACCATCTTCTTCTTCTTCTATTCGTATGCGTTTCTATACCATTAATCCGATTGCAATGAAAATTTGATCAAGTGTTGTGTTCACGCCCGCAAAGGTTTCTGAATTGATACAACCATTTTTTTCTTATTGTTCTTCTATTCTATCTTCTTCTATTTGTATGCGTTCTTTTACCATTCATCCGATTGCGATGAAATTTTGACCAGTTGTTGTGAGCACGCCCGCGAAGAGTTCTGAATTAGTACAACCATCTTCTTCTTCTTCTATTCGTATGCGTTCCTATACCATTCATCCGATTGCAATGAAACTTTGGTGAGTTGTCGTGCGCACGCCTGCGAAGGTTTCTGAGTTAGTACAACCATCATATTCTTCTTATATTCGAATGCGTACCTACACCATTCATCCGATTGCAATGAAACTTTGGTGAGTTGTCGTGCGCATGCCCACAAAGATTTCTGAATTAGAAAATCATCATCTACTTCTATTCGTATGCGTTCCTATACCATTCATCCGATTGCAATGACATTTTGATCAAGTGTTGTACCCTTGCCCGCAAAGGTTTCTGAATTAGTACAATCATCTTTTTCTTCTTCTATTTGTATGCGTTCTTATGCCATTCATCCGATTGTGATGAAATTTTGACCAGTTGTTGTGCGAACGCCGCGAAGGTTTTTGAATTAGTACAACCATCTTCTTCTTCTTCTATTCGTATGCGTTCCTATACCATTCATCCGATAGCAATGAAACTTTGGTGAGTTGTCATGCGCATGCCCACGAAGATTTCTGAATTAGAAAATCATCTTCTTCTACTATTCGTATGCGTTCCTATACCATTCATCCGATTGCGATGAAACTTTTGTCAGTTGTTGTGCGCACACCTGCGAAGGTTTCTAAATTATTATTATATACATTACAAAGTTTGAAGTTTGTTTGTTCCATCCAATTTTGATTTTTTTTTTACTACATATTAATAACATTAATAACGTTTTCATATTTTGGATTCGATTTTAATTTAGTGTTCTTATGTTTGACCTTTACTTCTATTAGAATTATTTTCATATTGCCATATTGTATTACCCAGATATTTTAATATTAAAAAAATAATTACCTCTTATTATTTTTCAAATATCTAAGACAAATATAACCACGAAGCGACCCTGTGCGAAGCCGGGTACTTCAGCTAGTTTATTTATAAAATTTAAGTTTCTCGGTGTTATGCGCAGTAACTATAAATTAAGTACATCAATAATTTTGCCACTTTTTGTTTCTGTTGGTTTATTTTTCACCCATTTTTATACTCTGAAACTTTACCATATATTTATTTCGATACGAATTTACACATAACTTTAACCTATTTAAAGAATATACCTACTTATTATATATAGACAAATAACGGTTTCTTCAAAAAAAATATTACCCATTCACATCGAATGACAAACAGAAAATCACATAAATATATTGTGTCCTCAGGGGAATAGAACCCGGAGCTCTCCGATGAAAGACCAGCGCCTTACGCAGTGCACCACGAATGGATTTTTTAACTCATTTAGTGCTAACACCGCGACTGGCGCGTTACAAGTCGTAGGCCATTTGATATAATTAACATGTTATTTAAATGTGGTAATTAAAAGGTTAGCAGTGATTCTTTTAACGTTCGAGGTGATCGATTCCTGACCCTAAATAAGTAATGATCACGATCAACCACTTAGGTATCTGTTTTATAAATACAAACCAAACAATATTGTTTTAATTGAATAAGCGTTTACGTGGTAGAATTCCATTATAATGATTTAACAATTAAATTTCAATTATTAGAAGAACGTTTACTTTAAAAATATTAGTAGCATTAAAACTGCTGATAATTACACGTGCGGTAATAATTTCTTGCAAGTTATAGGTTTTAAGAACTAAAGGTTACCAACGTAAATTTATGAATTGAAATTTTTTTAAAAAATTATAAATTTAGTGGTATTATCATAATGTTAGGGGTACACCACATTGTAAACAAGATTACATTTCACATATTATGTAAGAAGTGTAATACAAACAAATGCCACGAAGATAATAATACGCTCATGAAAAAATAGAGGTAGTAAAGTAAGCATCCAATGACAGAGGTAAATAAATTGAAGAACAAACGGCTTAGGTAAGAAAAAACCAACAGTGCCCGCGCGGGCTTGAATATTGTGGGAGAGAAGAAAAAATCCGCCCGCCTTTTTATTATTAATACTGGTTAAACAGAGAGTACCTATCGGAGATATTTTTTCAGACATTTTGTTTGTCCAATATTTTTAGTGATATTAACTACACTTTATCTACGTTTTCCAGAGTCGAAAAAGAAGCAGAGCATGCAAATTATACACTTTCTGATCACATTCAAAAATATATTCATACTGAGATACATACGCATTTATTTAATATAAAATATCATTTTCATCACAATTCAACTTTTAATATTTTGAACGCGTGTATCATATACCTACCTTCTAGTTTGAATAATTATTTATGTCACGTGACATCAAATCACATAGTCAAACTTGCCCCTAGACGAGTTAGACATAGTCTTATTCTAAATAGATACTTACTAGGGTTAATTTAAACAAAAGAAAACGTTTTGACTGTGACTTATTATATCACCGTTCTTGATTGATTAACGACAGCCAATGTGCTACGCACTAATAAGTGGCAAAACTCCTATAAATCCGTGATTTACCTGTTTGAATACAATCGATGGATCCCTATTCATACTTTTTGGCAGCTTTGGTAATTTACACTGAATTCACTTATATCTACTATCATTAGTACTACTATACCACTGTCATTTTATATGCGTTTACCATAATATCTTCCCATTACTTTTACGACATCACTAGTTTGATGAAACAGTAGTGTAATCAATCAACAAACACTCAGGCTTTGAGAAAATCACATAAATATATTTTGACAACACCGGGTCGAACCCAGCGCCCCCGGATGAAAAGCAAGCGCCTTGCGCAGTGGACCACGGGGCCACGTATTACCTAGAAATGGATGGATTCTTTAGCGCTATCATGCGCACCCAATAACGCCTTGTGTGGTTGCGTTTTTATGCAGTGACGTCCCTAGACAAAATGCCGCCCCCAGGCAGTACCAAAATGCCGCCACATTTTTTTTATACAGTAGGTACTTTTTATCATCTTTTCATGATTCCAATATCTAAGAAATGTGTTGTATGGATACATTACTAACAAAATATATAGGTACTACTAAATCTTACAACTTACAACTTCCTAAACTCGCGAATGGCATGTTTGGATAATTTTTAAATTAGGTATGCACGTGTCATTGCTGTTTACGAAGAATGTGATGTCCAATGACAGCGGAAGTAAACTAGACATCGCGAACCCGACAAAAAAATAAAGTCCCGTTAAAACTTTTATAGTAGGTACCTTTGTTTCCAACCAGTGACTTTAGTTTTTGTGATGGAAAGATATTGTCGTTATTATTATTACTAAGTTTAGGTTGACATTTCTATATACAGTACCTAATGATTCTCCTCGATTTGCCGCCCTTTGGGTAACTGCCGCCCCCAAGCGACGCTCAATCTGCCTACCCCCACGGGACGTCACTGTTTTTATGTATTGTTATGGATAATGTGACATGGAAAATTATGCGTAATGCGTGGGTAGAGTGATAAATATTTTTTTTATTAATATAACTAACTCACTATATATGTATAGGAATATAATATTGTTCTAAAACATTAAACAATTAAATTGCACTCTTGCTTATTATATAGGAACAATATTTACAGTTAACGAAAAGGGAAATTACATTTTTTGTTAATTTTTAAAATATTTGTTGATAATTGAGTTGGCAATTACAAAACATACATTGCCGCGAGAGTGGGTGAGTAGCATAATGTATCACTGCTAGGTGAAATTAATAAATTAAAAAATATTTATCACTCTGCCTGTACATTATTTAAAATACACTATTATTGACTGATGACATTCTTACAGTATTTTAGCACTGCATTTAATATTTAGTACAGTGTTTGCTTTCAATGTTGAAAATACAATGTACGAATTACAGTTGTATTCGTCTTTGATTACAATTCAACAGTAAACCATTGATTAAATGGAAAGCGTAAGAGACCGACTTAGCCCTTGAGTAAATTGGTCCTAATATAATTTGAGTAAGGACTGTATGTAGAACGCGGTTTGTAGGTGTAGGATGCCCCGGAGGCGCTTAGTCCCTCCCTCGCCGAGGCCATGTACCGGGAGGTGGAGCGTGACTCAATGACTGCCAAACGTGACCAAACTATGGCTTTTTTCCGGTGTTCCCCGCCGCAGTACCCGACGCCGGAAATCATATGTGACGTCCCGACGCCGCCCTGACAAAACTGATGCTCGGGATCTCTCGCAGATTTGGGGGACAGCGGTTTTGTCTTTCCGTGCCCGTTTACGGCGTCGGATTTGTGTAGTTCTTTTTTGCTAGGCGATGCGTGACGAGTTTTCTTGCTATGCCTGAACACGACTGGAAAGTAAAGAGAAACGTCTCTGACGGAATCTCTTGACTGTTACGACTGCGGCAAAAGACGGTGGGATTTGAAATAAAGATGACACTTTAAAAAGATTGACTGGTGATATTCACGTAAGACGTACATTTAAATAATATAGCCTTACCTACAAACGTTACCTTTGTTAATACGGAGTGTCCTTAGGTGCATATAACATGCTACGTAGTAAAAGTGTAACTAAAAATACTTATAAAACAACTCTTAGTCATAATAGTACTATGGCGATATTACATATTACGAATTGAATTAATAGGCGACAATAATCTTTGTATATCTGTTCTAACTTAGTCAGTTAATAGCTGACTAATTATTTCATAATTATAAGTTGATAAACTAATAATTAGTACATCACGATTGATTGAAAGAGAATTATTCGATTATAAGTTTTCGACAGAAGCACATCGCACTGTGCTGTCAGTTGATTCAAATTATTGTAACAATTGTACCCCTGTACTTGCAAAAATTAAATAAACTCTCACTCTTCCATAATCACGACAACGACTTCTCATCTCTCGTCACAACACCATTGGCCCTCACATCGACGACTCCTACAGTTGCATACTTATTCGAACTCGCCCATCTATGATTTCTAGTTTTCGTTAATTTATAGAGTCAGGTGAATATTCCTTTAACTGGACAATATTTTGTTCATCTTAATAATTAACTAGTTTAACTGCACCAAACTGTCATATCGGATAGCAAACGGTAAAGCTAATACCATCATCATTGTGTCCGACCTCCAATAGCTGATAAACATACTAATGTCAAAATTCCAAAAAAAAATATGTCATTAAGTACATACAAATATCTCATGAATCACCCAATAACATGTAATTCAGTTTTTAAATATGAAAGTGCTGTCATAAAAAGATTCAATAAGACTGGTTTTATGTGTTATGATATTAACCACAGCTCTTAGAAAACTCTGATCAGAAAAATCCAGGATTGATCGAAATAAAATCAATGCAAATATTTAATTATAATGGCATTCTTACATTAACAGTACATAATGATAACTAACACACTACAACATACATTGTTTTCAAGGAAGTGACAACTTTTCCTAGACATAATAATATCGTAACTGTAACGTGCACGATTATCTGACAAGAGTATAAATTAAAATACATTATAAATCGTGGCCATGTCAATTTATAATCTCAAAGTCAAATCTACGATTGCTATTTTGAGAAGGGATATAATATTTTACTTTTAGTTTTGTGAACACTTTAATTTATTAGTCAATTCAAAGTATTGAAATAACGGCAGTAGAATTTATAGTTTAGTTTTTAAAAGTTGCAGTTTAGAGCGAGAAATTAAGGGTTCAAACATTTTTAATGAAAAATATTAGTTTCCCACTAGACCTGAAAATTGTTCCAAAGATCACAGAGATTATTATTCTCTGTTATCGATGAAGGTATTTTTTTTCTATCTACATCGCGTATTTTTGTACACATCGATCACTACTGAATCCAATGATCTAGTATTTAATGAAAGTTACTGTTATTATGTATTTTTTTTAGAATTATTATTAACCATGTCCTTGCTTTTTCGTACAAGGTGGTTGTTAGTAATATTGAATAATCACAACCACCCAGGCTTTGAGAAAAACAAATAAATATTGTGTGTCCTGACCGGGAATCGAACCCAGGAACTCTCGGGTGGAAGGCAAGCGCCTTACGCACTGCACCACGAGAGCCACCTGTTATTATGTATTATGATAAATTTACTGTAGGTTTTTTTTTCTTTTTTTTCCGACCATGTCCGATCCTAATAGCATCATATGGGCCTCCACAGAGTAGAGGTTTGTATTAACAGATTTTGTTTTTTACGAGAAATGGATGTCAGCCACTTGCTCAACCTATTAGGTCCATACCCTGACTCACACTACTCACACACAAATTGAAAAACAATATGTGTACTTGCCAGACCCAGGGACCCACGGCGTGATAGTCCAACGCTTAAGCCGCGTTGTCACCGTGGGTGTTTCTATTTATACCTGTGATATTCCTTCCGCTTACTTTACAGTCCAAAAAGTCGAGGAAGGAGAAATAAGGAACAACACACGTCGATATTCCAAATCCAGGTAAAGGTTTAAAATAAATATGAATGTTGAAAGCAATATACGTTGTATAAATTATCGCATTATACATGTATTACTTACTACATGACATGTGACAGGAAATATATATTATGAGACAAGTACGCTTTAGAAAGGCATTAGATATACAGCGAGGAGATATTATGATTTATAATCAAATATATCCGATGGCAACAGCTTGATTCATATTCTTGTCGTTAAAAACAAATAAAAGTAGAGAGGAAATGTTGGCAACCCCCACGAATCATAAAGGCGCATTACCAAATCTTGAAACGCGAATCCCGCTCGCAGTTTATACGTTACACGGCGAACATTTTCGCAAACGACGTTTTACATATTTTAAATAAACAAAAAAAAAGAATTTTAGCATTCACACATAAGCGATTCTGCGTCATTTGAATTCTCGGGATATCTCGGATCTGATGGCGGTAAAAACATCCCTGCACATAAACAAAACATTCCAGGAACAATATACAACGCGAACACAGCGCAAAGTGAGCTCTTTATGCGTGAGGAAGCTCCGTGCTTTTTTTCCGTCGCCGCAGAAATGCCTACATGCATTCCAAGACAGAGACGTGCGAACGGACTTTGTATATATTTATATGGAGAGAGATTTCCACTACAAACGATATAGCGTATAATGCATTGTCTTTAATTGAACATACGTAATTCTGAAAACACTCATGAGAAAATATAGCCAATAGAAAAATCTTTCTTGAAAAAAGTGACACAACACCCACCTGGCAGGAATCGAACCTGCGTCTCTTGGGTATCGTACCCTGTGCATTACCACTATGCTACGACTGCCATGCTTAATTGCGACAAGTTTTAACGATTGGCCATTTTAATACCTGCTCATTAGCGCTCTTCAAATTGAGTTACGTCAGAATTATGTAGGTTCAATAATTAGAATGGTACATTCTTAAAATCTTGTGAATTATTCGTTGAATAAAATAAATAGTTAATTAAATTTATTGGCAACAAGTTAGTTACAACAGAAAATATAGGAGTAATCCGTGACGTCGGGTAGTAATTAACGTAATCAATACTTTATTATGAATACAAAAAACCGATCGCCTACCGTAACTCAATTTGGAGAGCACTTATGAGCAGGTTTTAAAAAGGCCAATAGTTAAAATGTGTTACAATTAAGCATGGCAGTCGTAGCATAGTGGTAACGTACAGGGCGCGATACCCAAGAGACGCCAGTTCGATTCCTGCCGGGTGTCTTACTTTTTTCAAAAAAGATTTTTTCTATTGGCTATATTTTCTGTGTGTTTTCAGAATTATGCATTGTCTTTAATGTTGATATTACATTGCAGTGTGGTAAAACCACATATAATAACATATATTTAGTAATTTCCAATAACGTTTCAGACCACTTTTGTAGCCGTGATCAAATTCTAAAACCATTTCGACGTATTTTGAACAATACTCTTGAAAATCAGCCAACACGAAAAGTTCTTATTATGACATCGTCAATATTTTAATTTAATGTGATTCAATTAACCCGGAACATTTGATAAAGTTGAGATGCCTATGTCAAGGTGGTTGGGTAGCGTCACCCAGATTGCGCAAGCAATTGGCATCTCATATTTAAGGATCAGAAGGACCATAGTGGAGAATAGACCGTAATGAGGAGGCCGACTAGAAGAGGTCAAGGCCCATCTTGGGTCCCGATTCCATAGTTATACGTGCCAGCGAATAAAAGACTGGGTGAAGTCGGCTATATGTTTATCATTCATTCGATTTCAGCATTCGGGATTTCGGCCTTCGGGATTTCGTCCGGCACCCGTTTTTTAGAAGTATAAATATTTGAATAACTTCAATAATAGTGTCATTAAACTAAAAATATTTTTCAGATAAAGCAGTTTTCGTTATTATTTTGCTTTTAAGTATGTGACATTAGTAACACTTTTTATTAGTATGCGTTAAAAATATATTCAATTATGTTTTTTGAGTTAATCACGCAATATTCTCATAAACATACTTTGGAAAAAAATATGTGCATTTTGCATAGTGAATGCGTGCTAATGAGAGAGGGAGAAATAGTGACACATGCGAAACCCCTCGGCAAATATTGGAACTCGGAGTCAGCTGTTTTTTAATGCATGCGGTCATCTTCAGCTAGGCATTGAAATTTCAAAATCGTGAAATTTAATGTAATGACACTATACGTGTCTAAATATTAATTTATTTGTGAAAGCACGTCACTGTTAAGAAAGATAATAAAAGTTATGAATAAAAACAGAGTGACGATTCGTGAATTTTAGCGACGTCGACTTTCCCGCGCTGCCTTTGCGTGTGCTCAATTAAGTGAGCTACGGCACTTCCGTTTCCGGTTTTTTTTTATCACAGCGCCGCCAGTGGGCAAACATCTCGACGCGCCACTTGGCTGCGGTCGTATTTTTTTAGGGCGCCACTTATGAATTTTCGGAAGGAAAGGAACGCCAAAGACATTCGTCCAAGAAACGTCGGAGGTGTGAGATAAATATTATCAAACGTTTTGCGTCACCACACACTAACATTTGAAATACACATAAAAATATTTGATGCCTCACTGAATTACGCCACTTGCGTAAAATATATAATTTACTTTAACAGATTATCACTGTCAAACTCTTATATATTTTTATATATTATATTATTTAAAATAATCCAAAACATTATAAAGTAGGTAGACACGACTAATCCAATACTTATGGCACAAAAGAAAAGATATGCCAAAAATTCACCGACTAGATGACTGCGGTAATATGCTCGGGGTAGCGAATTGGAAAGTGGCCACTTTGGGTAGTGGCTGGTGGAAAGAGTTGCTGAAGTAAGCTAGGAGCCATCCTTTTCATGACGACGATAAAAACATACAATACTATTGTCGAACAAGAACTTCTTGTCCACGTGTTAAAACAGTGAACTAACACGCACCCACTTTGCAGTTAATTGCACTTCCTTGTTAAATGAGGAACGCCCCTAAATATATCATTACATTTTACGCATCTGTGGTGTACGGGTATGTCAATTTACGTAATTTGATGCTTTTTATAATAAAAATATATATAAAACAATCCCGAACAATCGTGATATTACAATTATTATTAGTAAACTTTTGGTTTATTGCAAAGAAGAAAATTAGTCATATCTAAAAAGAGAGCCGATACATTATTTAAACACGCGTTGCCGCCATGACAGGTACGTCACTGAGAAGTTTTCCATATGCGACTACAGCGACTTTCGGTTATCGACAAGATCTTGTTGTCAGACACATCCACATAATTTTGATAAAAATAGATATGTAGTATTGTACATCATGGCACCATGTGGAAAGTATGGAAAACCTTTTTATTTAGTCCAACATGCAGTAGATTTCTCATTTCTAATTTGTACAAAAGTATAGAAGTACCTACATTCAATGTTTTAATACAATGACACCGTGCACCATAATTACTAATTATGGGTAGTAAAAAAACAGAGATACATTTGTTTAATGAAAAATTATGGAAATTTACCCGTTTAATTCGGACATAATAAGTTTTATAGCATTATAAATAGCATTTTGGACACCCGCAAGTGGGCGTGTTGGCAAATTAACATATTATTTGGAACAAGGAAACAGAATGATTGCATGCATCCGTATTTATTATGTCACTCATTAATTCGGCTGCTGTCGTAAAAGTTTGTATCGCATTTACACTGTACGTAAATGTTTAACGGCCAATTTTGATGATTTTACGAGCGAATTTAGACAATTAGAGAAGACTAAAATGTTTCATTATACAGGATGACTGCCACTTATACGTAGAATTTTTTGTGGTATCTGGTACAAAAAACCTGAAATCATGTACACATAATCTCACCGATCACCTTCCACTACAGATGCGAAAGGCTTGATGTAAATTAAAGGTTGGGCATATTGAATAAAAAAATCATGCCATCGACCGGTGCGGCAAACATATTTATATGTAAGTACAAGGATTTGGTAATATTACAACAAAACGCATGTGAGTTTTACGATACATTAATATAAAACGATAACGCGGAACTAAGAACTTCAATTCCTTCAATCATATTGCATAGTTAGACTTTGCTTAACTAAACACATTATATGGAACGGTCAGCAAGCCGACTTACGATCTTTTCACACTATACGGTTTATGCACGGTTTTTTTCCGTCACAAGCTCAGTTTGTGGTTGAGTGTTGTGCTGTGCCGTACGATTTAAAACCGTCTAATGTGAAAGCGTGTATTAGGTCACGTGCACCACTGAGTCATCGGTGGCCGTCCGGGTAATGGACGGCTGCTATACGGCGTCGTTTCGGTTTTAACCGTCGCCGTGTAATGTGAAAAGGGCCTTACTCGGTCATAGAATAACGACACCGTGTATCCAGTAGACGCGGCCATTTTGGATTTCGAATACTGTTTCAAGAGCAAAAACAAAACGAGGATATTATTTCACAAATTCCTCACCATAATCATGACGTATTGACTTCTCATCCCATACCTACTTGTGAATTCTTATGTAAATACGATAATCTACCTGCACAATTTGATTATTAAATGTAAAAAAAATACATTGTAAAATTCTAGATTATAACTATCATCTAAAAAAATCCTATTAAACTTACAACTTATTAGTGGTGTTCATCATAATAGAGCCAGGAGAAGCGAAAATATGTGACCGGTGTTTCTTTGGATACAACGTGTGAAGAGTTAAACAAATTCAAACAGATTCTCTGACATTATGACTTTTTAGCAAATGACCTCTATATGAGAAAATCTGAACGCCAGTCACCCTGTACGAATAATTAAGGTATTCCGTGCGTGTAGGTTTAAAATTTAAATGTAGGTATAAAATGTACCTATAAATTTAAATTAATAATAAGTTTCCACAAAAGATTTGCTTAATCTTTCAAGTATTATTAATACACAACACGAAATATAGTTAAGCTCATCATCTAGGTATCTAAATACGTAGTTGAGATTTGAAAAGAAAGTCAAAGCTTTATGAATTAATTAGGTGATCAGATTCGCCAGAAGTACGAGGCAAACGACAGTGAATTATTGAGACGACTGTCTTCGGAGTTTTGTGTATCAATAAGTATAATCATGCAATGGTGAAAGTTAATAGTTGTGTGTATACTGTTGTGTTTTTAAGCATTGAACTAGCAAGAAATTAATTTAAATTTGTTTTATTAAATATTTTACGGCACAGAAAAAAGGCTTTTATAAAAAATTTTATCAATAAAATATGTACAGAAATCCAAGCGATAAACTCACTGTGTAAATCATCATGAATTATTACCAACTAAACACGCAATATCTTGAAAAACCCAACCTACTTACTCAACTGATTTTTATGTGTTGTTTTTTTTTTCTTCTTTATCTTCTAAGGTTGGCAACCAACTTGCAGTACACCTCCCTATCTAGGCCTAGTCGCATCAGATCCCAACGGCTTGGACATTTACTTTGGACTTAAGAGCTTACAAAGACAAGAGAATCTCCGCCCACTTTTATTCCATTATGGGCTGGTGTACAATGTACATCATACTTCTCATTGCATTATGCTAACACCTATAAGAAAAATACTATATATTATGAGTTTCCTGAGTTATTATTGAATGATTAAATCAAAATTCTCCAACCTATTTCGTTCCCTGTACCCTGGAAATGGATTATTTAAAGAAACAAACAGAAAAATGACTTTATATAAGTAACTAAATGTCTACCTACTAACAAAATGGTTAGATGGTTAAATTATAGACATATTTATTAAAATCAAGAATAGTCACAGTCGCACGAATAGAATACTAAGATAAAACTACGAATAACTATATTTTTGTCAGCAGCACCCCTTTGGATCGCTCCAGTGCCATTTAAGGAAGGGGCGATGTCACCCACTTTGGAAATCACTGAATTCAATCAATCTTAATAGAAAATTATTTTCAAATGTACAAGTGCATGTAGGTACAATTATTAATTTCCAGATGATTGTAAATCACAATCGCTTCAGTTATTTTTCCACAATATATGTGTATAAAATCTATTTTTAAGTTATTACGCACAACCACATTTTTGATTTTTGAATGGTACATATTATATTAAAATACGGGAGTTATCTTTTTATGTTGACGATATTACGATGGTTTATCGATTTTCAATTTTATAATATAATGAGACAAAGTTAGTTTATTTTACATCATTTGCGGATGGACGACGTGTACTTGTAGTGCCTGTTCGATGGCGCATGTTTTTATTATCGACCGAGACAGTTCGTTCTGTTTTCTGCAGATATATGTTACTGTATCTATAAACTTTAGTCTTCAAAGTTCAGATGCTCTATTTGATGATATAATTTGCCTTTTTTAAAAGTCCGAATTCTCCGGCAACCAAAAAGAGGGAAACGTTTTCTTTGTCAAAAAAAAAACATCTGAACGGTGGCAAAGCGACTTTCGCTGTGTTATTAAATATTTGTGCAGTTTCACTCGTTAATTTTCGCAATTCCACTTCCGCGCGATCAAAGAGACGGAATAAAACATTTAAAATCGTCGTAAAGGACGGCCGGGGGGAGGGGAAAACCAGAAAAATAAACAAGATAAACATTTTTTATTCATTCGCTACCCAGAGCTAAGCGAGAAGTCACACAGCAAGAGAGAGAGAGATATGTATTCAAAGGCGCTACGACCAAACCCGTAGCAGTCCGTGTTCGAACGAAATACTGCCAAACCAAGTGCGGTAAGTAAATAAACGGTGTGCTACGAAGCCAGCGTAGAGACCGCTACGCGATACAGCCCGAGCGTAGCAATGATACGCTCTACGCGACGTGTGTGTTGTCAGAGGTAACAGTGACAAAGAGGTGACCATGACGTAGTATGCATATACTAATTTACACTTTAACCAAATATTATGCAGTAACCGGTTGGCTTTCGATGTCGTACCATAATATGAATTATTAATATACATACAAAAATAAATAAAGTCGTATAAAATCAATGAATATGCATACCAAAAAATAATATATTATGCTACATAATGACGATTTCTATGGGTTGTAAAACAAATATTTAAATATGTGAAATCCCAAGACGTATGAATGTATTTGCATATTTATCATTTAAGGGAAGATTTCCAGTAGGCGACTCCCTGGCAGCTGGCCCAAGAATCTCAGCGACTGTTTTGAGCTCAACAATCCATTCCCTTTCATTACCGATGTCCGATAACGGATGTGGCACAGAATAAATAAGTAGTTACCTACCTTATCATATTTAATATATTCTTATTGATAATTTTGGAACATAATATAATAACAAGTATATTTACTACTCGTACTAATTAAAATAATACACAATATGCAGCAAGTATAAGTAGTGAAGGGTGAATGTAATCTGTTACGATCCGCCATAAATAGTGCAAATTAAACTTTCGTCAGTCATACGTAGGTACTTGTTTTTATTCAACTAAGACTACAATTTACAGATGGTGTTTGTTAGTTTTTTTTGTAAATCAATCTAAACCAAACCATAATAGTTCTGGTATACTTTGACGGTACGACAAACTTTTTCATTCATACTTATTTGTTTTCGTTGGATTAAGAATACATATTACACATATTGTTGATTCTTTTTTTTTAATTCATTAAGCCCTGCCTAAACCTAACTATATTTGATAAAAAATATTATTCTATCTATAAAATATCAAAAGTTATGTATGATTTAATTGCATAATTTAAGATATTTTATAGATAGACGAGTATTTTTTTAACTTTTATTTACTATGGCTTGGTTTCGCAGGGCTTAATTGAATTTGAAAAACTTACCAACATCATCTGTAAATGGTAGTCTTATTTTAATCAAAACAAATACGTATGACTGACAAAGTTTAGTGTGCACTATTTATGGCTTTTCTTAACAGCATACCTCCACCATTCGCCACTGAAGTATGTATTCCACATCGGTCAGATCCATCAGAACTGGTTTCATGTGCTTACAAAATACAAAATATACAATATTACGGTATATACCTAAAATAAATTAAAGACTAAGGTAAGTGTCAAATTAATGTACTAATGACGAGAATCTCCATGTGCCTTTAATTATTGGTCCAATATGTCTATGACGAATGCACTATGTAAGTATTCCCTGTGGTTATAATAAATAAATTAAAAACGGGCGAAGACCAAGTAAATTTGTTTTGTAATGTTGCCACATGTTACAACACTGTCAGCATTTATATACTGTATGAAAATGGGCAACGGTGGTAATGTGGTCACTTGAACAAATAAAAATTAAAAATTGTGTTTCGTGAAAATTGTCAATGTTTTTTTCCCTACAACTCTACATCTCAAGTCCACTTTATGGCACTTTATTTGAGGTATGTAAGGCCCGTTTCAGACGGGACACCGGTGTCGTGCTCGATATAATATAGGAGGTCTTTGTATTCGAATAAACGGGCTTTTGTATTATGTTTATGACCGCCCCAGAGCTAATGAGTCAACGCATAATTTTGCGTCATAAATTAAAACATAAAACTGGCTGCGGTAATAAAAACAAGTGTATCGGCGGCTTGAGAATGTAGCGACCGACGGAAAAGTGTACCGGACACGCGTTCATTCATTAGCTCTGGGGCGTTCATAAACATAATACAAAGGTCCCTTTATTCGAATACAAAGGCCTCCTTATTATCATATTATATACGAGTGCGACACCGGTGTCACATCTGAAACGGGCCTAAGAGACGGTTTTAATACCGATGGATATTTCGTATGGTTGCACGTCCATCGTAATCGATTAAGCCGCCGACACAATTTATAATCACCTGAAAATTTCAAAAATGATTATGTTATCTTTTAAAATGGTCACCCCGAAGATGGGTAGTTTTTCGGAGGATCGGAGTGAGATGGCTTGACACGCGGGCAGGTTGGCTCCCGCCACTAGGCTGACGGGGGGTGGATTGCGGCGCTCAAACGCGTCGCGGCGCCGCGTGCATACGAAAGCGCCGGGCGGACATGTCGCCCAAGGCCCACGTCAACGGGGTACGAACGATATGCCCCCTTTCCCCTTTTCGCAGGCAGTACCAGGTGTTGCGGTGCCCGTATGTACTGTGCACTGCGTAACGGAAGTATAATATTTTGACACAGGCAACAGAAATACTACTTTATGCGAAATTAATATACTCATAAAACACATTTTGAATTTTCTTGAAAGAGAAAGATGGACTTCTTTTCATCGCCACCTACTTTATATTTTTAATTTCTCCTGCATCATAGTAAAAAATCTTTGCCGATTCTAATAATGTCTAATAGCGATACCTGGCTCCCTAAAACCGATTCCTATGGAACAGTAGGTATAAAGCTTTCGATAATTAGAATATTTATTGAATTTGTCCACACGGACAGCATAATGTTGCGGTTTAAGTGTCGGCCTATAACGTCTTGGGTCCCAGGTTCGAATCCTGGGTCTGGCAAGTACACATTTCGATTTTTCAATTTGTGCATGAGTCAGAGTATGGACCTAATATGTTGAGCAAGTGGGTGGCATCCATTTCTCGTAAAAACAAAATCTGTTAATACAAACCTCCACTCTGTGGAGGCCTTATGGTCCAATTAGGATCGGACATGGTCGAAAGAATGAAAGAATAATTACAAGATAAAAAGAACTTTTTATATACAACGTTTTTAAATTTTCTGTTGAATCATATAAACTTGACTTGACTAGCTTAAACGATCAAAAAAAATGTTCTTAATAGAAATACTGAATAATGAAATGTCATTTCATATTGATTTCCATAATAACGCACGTATATATTATTTATTAATGATTTAGTTGCTAGGACGCCCTAGCAACCACTAGTGGTATCGAAATAACTTTTCATACAAAACAGAATTAACTAAAAATAAATTCAATTCTACTTAGAGATGGCTAAGGGTATTAAAAATGCATTGGCATCGTGTTATGATATATTCTAAAATTTTCAAATGTGTAGCTAGTCGGGAAGTTAGTTAAAAATCGATTGCAAGATTTGTACCGGACAAACAACCACCGGACAAATAAAAATACGACCTAAGAAAAACGTTGTAAAAATAGGTAATACAATGTACCTAAATAACAGCAATTAAATATATAGTATATAATTCAACAGCAAAAACAATTATCTACAGGCAGGTTTGCGGGACAGGTGTTGCAATTCTCTCAAATAAAGTAAACCGCTACACGATTAAATAATATGACGAATATTTTTTAATTAAAACAATGTTGAGTTTTTAAAGCGCTGGCTTAAGACAACATTTGGAATTTAATACACCGATTCCGGTGGCGGGTTTGACCGCACACGTAAACTGCCATATTATACAGTGGGTATGAGCGAATGAGTGGGGTTACCTCTTAATATTGTGGATTCTGGATAAACAACCTTTATGATAAAGCGACACAGGTACGGTAGGATTATTAATATGTATCAGAGTTCGGTAGAGGGAGTTTTTTTTATTTTTCAGTTATTATTAAGTTATATTTAAGTGGAAACCTCATTGTTTTTTTTGCATATCAGACTAATGCAATGACATATTAAATGTCATTGAACTAATGCAACTATAGAACAAAATAAATAAAGTTTTTTATGTCAAAAAAATGTCCACTGTCGAGATATCGAAGAAATAAAAGCGGTAATCGAACGTTTTTTATACTGACTTTATTGTCATAATATTTAACTTTTTATATACTTAACTATTTTTTTTCAATTAATTGTCAGGCAGACCTCGTTTAAATGATTGTGTCATTACACAGTCGAAGGAGTTTATCAAAGTAGTAATAATATCCAGTGTCAAAGTTTGTTGTTTGTTTGATCGATCACAATTTTTAAAAGCATCACTAAAAAACTCTATGCTTGCACTCAAAGAAAAAAATCATTAGAATCAATATTTTTTCCAGTATCTATGTACAATAATTATAATATAAAAGGCAGTGAAGTTTGGGTTCAGAACACCAACAATGTTACGAGTATCATAACGACAGTCCAAATTCAAACATTTGTGCATTAGCCAAATAATATTTTTAATATTATAGACCATCTCACGACTATTGGGCAGCCTATTGATAGTATGGAGTGAGACTTTCTGACGAATTACCGGCATCACCGCGTCATGTAAAACCGTCCGTCTCGTCACATCACATTTTGCTGTCCGAATGATTAGGTTCATTTTCATTTTTTACATATACCTACCTTAAATTTTTTTTATTTTTGTAATTACCATGTGCTCTTCTCTCCCCGGCAAATTCTTTACTCAGTCAGAGCCCACTTAGAACGTAGCAACTTCAGTCTTGAGCATCTGCTCCCAGGATATTCCCAGTCATACATTAAATAGATGCCTCACATCGCCACTGTAGTGTCCCGTGATACGCTCGATTAAAACCGAGTGTGGTGCGAGGCGGGTTTAGTTTGGAAGGATTAACTTAAATTGTCACATCACATGCTTCTTCTTCCAAAGGCACAAATCGAGCGTTGATCTCCTGGGCCCCAAAGATTTATGAATAAATAATAGTGTAAACAAAATCATTAACTCAATCCATTCCATTAAGTCCCGTTTACATGGTTCACTTTTGACGGCCATCGCGGAGGAATCATCCGCATGACCCGTGTAAACGCACATTCATCAACGAATCATCGAAAATGATCACCCAGAATCAAAAGCGAATGAAGTTGAACGTGTTCTACTTGGGATTATTTTTTGATCACTCTTAATGATTCCGCACATGCGCACACGCCACGGATACGCACTGCGCCCCTGAGCACTGTCATAAGTCATAATATTTACATAGGTACGTAAACTGTCATTTTGAATAATTGAAGACAAGCCGGTTAAATATATGTTCCTGCAGTCCACATCATATTTTTGATAGTACATACTGATTGTAATAAACAAAGTGTTGTTTTGTGGTTCTTGGTTGCTGTTTCTGTGATTTCGGTGTTCGCTATTTCACTTGACGCCATTTTGGAATGAATCGAGTATTTCACTTTCGGTGACACGTGTAAACAAAAAGTGAATGCCTGGATCCAATTCCCTGCGGAGGATCATCCGCAGTGACTAGTGTAAGTGAGCATATAGAAAAAAAAATCGAAAAAAAACATACGGGAACTTGTTCCAGTCGCGGAATTCAAGCTCACAATGTTTTACGTTCGAACGTTTAGAATCAGATGGGAGTTGTAATGAACTTTATATAGGTACATTGAGATCACGAAATGTTATCTCGATATATATAGCGGTTCCTAACTGTTTTTTTTTTATTTTGTTTTAAGGACGGTAGTATCGCTATAGTTCGCAAGTCATAGGTGGATTACCTGTGATGTAAATACCAGTTCCCTCACACGTAGGTAGGTGGGTACCTGGTGCGGGAAAAAGGCAGGCACTTTCGCCAAAAATTGTAACCACGTTCACGTATTTTTGACATTTATCTGCACATCAAGCGACACACGCGCGTATATTCTTTCTCACTCCCCTCCTCCGCCGAATGTGTGACAATTCGAATGCTGCACGTGTCGCACATTTATAAATAAATTGTTAATTATACCCCGCCCGAGTTCATACGGTAAACGGTGGTATCTTCTGTAAAATTTATGATACCTGTGGTGTTTGAAATACAAGATCTGTACGCAGAACCATGTAAAAAGATTGTAAATAAGTGCATACGTTTTTAGACAATCTTACAACCATATCCACGGTGATAAGATATAAAAACATACCCCTTGAAGAATTCATGTTTTTTTATAGATACTAGAAAGTGTTAGGCTAACTCAGATGTTACGAGTACATTAAGACACTTATTAATTTAAGTGGACGAATTTCATCACAGAATTTATTGCATAAAAATACGATACATTTAAATAAAAAAAACACCACAAATAAGTCGTCTTAATAGAAATATAAGAGCTAATCTAAACATAGCAGCATAAGAAGTGGAATTCTGCATAATAGCCGGAAAGAATGTAAACTGCTGCAAATGTCGACAATACTGAGTATAAGATGCAAACTTATACTTACCTACTAATTAAACGCGGTGCCTGACCCAGAACGAAGATGAGAAATTAGCGGTATTTAAAAACGTTAACACCGCTCAACTTTGGAGGAGGCCTTCACCCGAAGAGGGGTTCTTTCAAACCAAACAAACTAATTACATACCATTGTTCAATTTATAAACATTATCTAATAGTATTACATACAAAAATAAAAAAAATCTTAATATATATATTATATGTATTATACAAAAAATATAAAAAAAAAATAATAATTAATATTATATAAACTAGAAAATAAGTAGATAATACAACCATAGATATATATATATATACATAATAGATATATTCATTAGATATAGTCATTTAAATGTCATTTACTTTTGTTTGTAAGACATAAAAAGGCTTTTTATTTTTTATTATTTATAACACCGCTCAATAAAGATGAACCCATACTGCGATGGGCAGGCCGTATTGAAAAATACTTCCATGACACCTGACCAGCGAAAGGCAGAGCCCGATAGAATTGGATTTAGTAAATAATTACTTTAAAAAGATGGGAAAGCCTGAAAACAGTAGACGAATGGACAGGAGATTCGAGGGACAGCAGCATATCGATGGCCTAATGTAATGTAATCCTGTAAGTGACTTTTTACAAATTTTGCGGGAAGCTAAAACGACTAAATATTTAATATCCCGTACCTGAATGTTGTAACTATATAGCATATCAATAACCCGTAAGATAAAAAGTGGTAAAGCAAAGCACATAACGTCTAATATAATGATAACATCCAATAAAATATGACATATTACATATTATTATTATGAAGATAAAAATCCAAATTATTTATATTACTTAATGTTTTCTAAATAATTGGAAAGTGACATTTTGAAGCTGAATTCAACGGGTTATTACAGGTTTATTTCTGCAATGTTCAGATACGGGAAATTACAAAAATTAGCTCAATCATTTTTTTTTAATAGCTACAGATATGAAAATTTCGCAGTCGATGGGCAGCATCTTTGTCATTAGTAGGTACATAAAAAGTAATTTTCGTCATATAGGTCAGATACGGGGTATTGACATTAGAACATCGATATCATATATATGATAATTTAAGTGTAGTTTTTTTGTAACTGATTTGGGTATTGATCATCCATCAACAGTTTTATCAGCTGGAATTTAGAATAATTATTAAAACGTACCTACTAAATGGCAGACGATAATAATATGGCAAATAATATTTAATGTATGTAGCACAGAACAGATAATAAATATAATACCGATAGGCTATATTCAATACGCCGCATCTTGATGCAGGGTTTTGAATGTGTGAGTGTCCTACGAAAAATGAAGCACGCATTATGCACGTGCAATAGTGTGTGTAATACACCAACATTAAATGAGCGTAAATGCATAAACCGAGAGCAGTTTTCAGTATTCGAGGTAAAACGTATTCTTGACACGTGTGTAAGTTTAGCCCGGATTCTTCCTTACTCGAGTCGGTTACCTGCTTCGCCTTACCCGTTATGTATTTCAGTTCCCATTATGGTATGTAGGTACTGTCATGTTATTTACGCATGACACACTTTATTCATATGGCAACAAAATGGCAAAGGACAACCTGAGTACGCATGCGCACCACGTTAGTTTCAAGAGAGTTCGTAAACTATTTCCGGCGCTAAAGGGACGCAAAGCGGCTTTTTAACATGAAGGCGAGGCGGGATTCAAGTCTCTCAGTTTTGATCGTTCGAGGTTCGAACGAGGCAGACGTCTCTCGGTTCCGATCTTTCGAGCAAAGAAGACCTCCTGAAAACGGCTCTTAAGTTTTGAGCCCTGGGCCGGACCACATGGCTCTCCGTTCCTGACGATTATTATGGCCAACCGAAGGAAGACCCTCTCAAGGCCAGGGAGATCGAAGGAAGTCCAGGGTTTCGAAACATTTGAAGGTGAGCTGAGATCATATTATTTGTTTTGTGGTATTTATTAATATTTTCATTACGTTACGGTCCACCGAACTAGCATTTGATTTGTATTCTAAATTGTCTGAATATTATATTACGTTAGGCGCTCGTAAATTTTATATATTAATTATACATCTGTTAAAGTTCTTTACACGCGTTTTATTTAAATTACCTTTTATCACTATTGTCTCTATGCATTTCATAGAGTGGCGCTCAAATCCGACATATCTATTAATTCCATTTTTATGTCTTCTATATTACAGAAAGTAACTGAATGAGTGAAGTAACCGGACAGGTAACTGAGGTTTTAGAGGTATTGTCAAACCACCCACGACCCTGGATTCCCCAAGTCTCATGTGCTGCCGCACTCCTATCCCGTCTCCACGCTCCATACCCAGGCGCACCTGCCTACATACATCCCATCCAATTCCCTTCCTATCCATACAATCATACCTACCTTTTTCCTAATATGACAGTACGCGAAATACAGACATCGTTAAATTGATTATGAAGGGGGATATCGCTATGATAAATAAATGCAATCATGATGGAATGAATAATATTAGGCTATGAGTCTGTTTGGAATATTCAAACAAGCGTAAAATAACTAATAAAACAGTTTCTTTAGCGGCGTTTATTTCAAATCAAATTAATGCAACCTACGATCCCTCTCGTATCTTTCATACCGGTACAAAGGTAATTTAATTAGCGAGTAATTATAAAATACATTATTTAAGTTGTGTTTTCATAAATTAATTAGCCGGCGATGTTGTGTGAGAGCGGAGGGGCAAAACCGCGCCGCGGATTCGACTTAATTTAATAAATGCGCAAAAACTTGACGAGTTCAAGAAAACATGTTTCGCTATACGGCGGAAGACAACCAGCCACGTTCGATATATGATAATTAATATGTATACACATGCGCGGGGCGTTTTCTATACAATATAAAGTTTGCCTCTACTTTCAGCGGAGCGAGCTCCATAGGCGATTGTTTACAGGCACAAGACTTCGCAGGCATGCTGAGTTACGTTGAATCAACACGTTCAGAGCTTTGAAAAGCTCACGATATTTTCTTAGTTATTTCCCATAAAAGCTTCACCCGCTTTTAGTGTACAAAAATACTAATTTGTTTAAAGACAGTTTGAATTGTACCACATTTAAAATCGCTCAATATAATATATTTTTAAAAACTTCTGAAACATGGGACAACAGAGTATATATAATAATTACGGACCAAGTAGAATTCAAACACGTATCTTTAACTTTCTGCGAGTGTGCTCTAAAACAATAAGGAATCGCGAATAATTCCTAATAACGACGGTAAGATATTACAAATTCCGTCACAAATGGCTAAGTACCATCATTATAAATTAAATAAAGGTAATGATGTTACTAATATGATTTATAGATAGCGTCAGGACTCTACATAACGCATCAACAGTCCTAGATTTAAAAAAACAATGTACCTACTTATAATATTGAGGCATGAACAAAAATATGATTGTATTAACATGCATTTAGGTTAAACAACATGGTATGCTTTTTTGAACCAGACCAAATCAAATTAAACTTATCCAACATCTACAAAATATACAGCCTAACTTACCTACACAGGATTCTTTTAATAGGTAATTATATTCTGAGGTTTATCCAATACCACGGAAATATTGACACTTTCCATACAAGGACGGACACATAATAATCAGTAGCATAGAAGTTACAATATATTATGTTTAGGACTTTGTATCAATATCATTATCAGCCTGAATCTATCTACTGCTGGATGACGGCCTCTCCAAGCTGATTCCACTTCTCTCGATCCTATGCATTGCGTTGCCACGTACCTACTTCGGCTGAACTTTATCATTTCATTGATCCAGATGATTACGAATACCATTACATCGCAAACCCTTGTCTGTCGCCTTATCGTATCAATATATTTTATTAGAAA
Organism: Rhyacophila brunnea; assembly: GCF_057557595.1. Lineage (NCBI taxonomy): Eukaryota > Metazoa > Arthropoda > Insecta > Trichoptera > Rhyacophilidae > Rhyacophila > Rhyacophila brunnea. Next base: position 4,329,030 of record NW_028233361.1, read on the forward strand.
ATGAGAAGTGAAAAGATTTAAACTTTTTCATGCTGCGAGTAAGAGAATAATTACAAGATAAAAAGAACTTTTTATATATAACGTTTTTAAATTTTCTGTTGAATTATTATACTCAATATGCTCAAACTTGTACTTGATATGAAGTAAATAAAAAACAAATATAGAATACTGAAATGTCATTTTGAGATTTCATTTTGATTTCCATACGTATATATTAATAATTTAGTTGCTATGACCACCCCCTTAGCAACCAATAATAGTCTTTTACTTTTTTACGGATTTTTCTGAAATAACTTTCCATAAAAAACAGAATTAACTGAAAATGAATTCAATTCTGCTTAATACTTTGGACGTGGAAGACGCACACGGCGCGTAATGACCAGGCGGCTGATCGATGTAATTAACCTGCATTTTAAAGGGGGCAATTTAAATCTCATTATCTATTCAGCAGCGAATGCGTTAAAGATGGCTAAATGTATTAAAAGAATGCATCGGCAAATTTCTAGCTAGTCGGAAAGTTAGTTAAAAATCGATTGCAAGATTTGTATTGGACAAACAACCACCGGACAAACAAGAATACGACCTAATAAAAACGTTGTAAAATAGAGGAATGCCGTCAGGAATACTGAATTTTTCACCGTTGTAATGCATTGTTAATATCGATAATTTAATAACACGCCCGTATATCACACTGCGTTAAGTTTTTTGTGATTAATGGTTTTCTAACGATTGTAATCTGCGGAGCAATTTTTCAAATTACCGCCCCGCCGCAAGGTGTATAAATGCATGCAGGTAATAAGTAATAAGACGGTCGATATTAATGCATCGCGGGGGAGGCAGAATGCACCGGGGGCGGCGGAGGGTAGTTCCGCGAGGCCGCTCTGGTATTAACGTCAAATAAATCGTTCACTCCGCAGCCTTTCTCTGGCGGCGAGGCCTCCATTACCGAGCTCCTCCGGACTCCGGAAAATACTGCAACGTATATTGCGCCCGTTCAATGTGTGATCTAAGTGCCTATGAGAGGCATTGTAATGTTGCGGCCCGCGGGCCATATAAAACTAGAATTCTTATTTGTTTATTGATCAAATATCTAGCATCTAATCTACAGCGCGAACAGTCACGACCACTAACCACAACCATCAGTGGTATCAACACACTGGACTGCACATCACAATATACTTATTGTTTGTACGGCATTGTACCTTACTTGTCGATCAGTGACGTCCCGTGGGATTTTTAGTAATTTCCATGTGCTTTTTCTCATTTCTCAGACATTTTCGTCATGAAAGGATGATAAAAATACTGTATAAAATGGGACGGCATTTTGCCTAGGGGCGGTATTTTGTCAAGGGGCGTCACTGTCGTCGATTCCCCTTACCCCGGCCCATTTCAGCAAGCATTCCCAATACCATTTGCCAGACACTTTGCCAGGCAATAGCTTCCACTGGTTACCACGAATCGTTGCGACCTGTCGTACCCGCAAGTGATTATAATGTATGCGTGACCGTTGTCATCTTCTATGATAAATATAAATAACTTTTATGAAACTTTTCAATTTTTAGTTAAATATTTCAACCACCATTTAAAGCGTGATCATGGTGATTAGAGTTAGTCCTGTTGTATATATTATAAAGGTTGTGAATTTAAATCATCAAATTTGTAATTAACATCCTTATAATTATTTTAAAGACAGCAAAAACACCCAGCAATGATAAAGATGTTGGCAACTGAATAAGGATTAATTATAAAAGTATTGGTTCAAGTTTTAAATGCATATACATCGTAACACAAAAAATATATCAAGGTAGGTAGAGTATGTATACGTTTTATAACTTTTTTTACTGTACTGATATGCCTCTCTGCCTGATTATCTTGCATAAAATTAGATCAAATGATAATATTCACTTGTATTGATATATAAGTATATGTGCTAAAACATAAATAAATAGATAATGTATGTAAAAAAATATTTTTGAAATATATTACATCATTTTCATCCTAGAGCCGGAGTGCAAAGTTATGAAGTGGCAACTCTACCTCGTTTCAAGTGAGTCAACGTTAACATGGTAGCAATTTATTATAATTTATAAAATGCTTTATATCATAATACATAAGATAATAATATAATCTCCAATCAGTGGAGGCTTATATTATGCTTATAAAACGGTTATTTTAGTTCTTTTACAATAGTATAGTTTCAGTTGGTATCAATACTACCGAATGAGAGTCCTCGATAGTCAATACACTTAAATACACACGCGACGTTTCGTTTGAGGTAATGAGCAAATACGTTCGCCATACCTGGCCGATGGGAATACCTGTGCTCCGTCACGCAAGGAAGAGACCAGACAGCTGCAAGGGCTTTTGTCAAAATTTATGCGAATAGGGTAGCAGCTCACCTCAAATATTAATTCAACCCGCTTAGTTACTCAAATACCTATTGTATGTTATTCCAGGTAGTGGTTTGTAAAGGTAGAGTGTATAAAATATAACAGGTAGTGGGTATATTATTCTACGATATATCGGGACGGTTGATTTAAAGTAGATCTCGTACAATTAATTGTAGCGTCCGGGTGATTACGGTAACATAGAAGCCACCAACCAAAGATTTTATAAGAACGATAATTGTATTAAGATAGATATAGGACAGGCAGATTAAACATACTGACTTTTGCTTCTTCCTCAGTCCGCGCTCAGCCTCCGGGGTCGAAGATTGCCAGAGAACTGTATATTGCCAGAGACCTGTATATTGCCGAAAATTTTCGGATGATATGATTCAAATAGGCTTTTATATTATAACAATATGGAAAGGTGAAATAAAGTGCGTTATTCATACGAGCGTTAGGAGCTTTTTGAGTCACACACTATGACATAGGGATTGCAATACTGGTATTTAAAAATCGGTATTCCAGTATTTATCAATACCGAAATACCGGTTTTAAAAATCCAAAATAACGGAATTTTCGATATTGAGAAAGCACATTCGTTTACGTTTTTGAAAATAAATTATAAGTTATGTGCCGCTAAAATGCAAATATATTGAGTGAATCCAACAGAGGTGAAAAAATAATAAAAACAAATTTCATCAAATGTATTTATATAAGTAATCGTCGCGATGAATTATTATAATATTATTTCGAAATAGAAAACATCCGTGACAAAAATGTTCAATTATTCAATAATTATTGATGACTGTACAAGCATTGAATTTAAGAAGCTTTTCCTGCAGTCGGGACTTATTTGCACTTGATGAAATTTTGAGGGCTTTAGTTAAAATTATCGATATATTCAAATTATTCGTAAAAAATCACTAGTTCTACAATTATGATCAATACATATTTTTAAATGTCAACATAATAAATGTAGGCATGTAGGTTTTTGCTATAAAATAATATAAAAAAAAATAATAGCTATATTTATTGATAAGCACCTACTTCTGTTTTTTTAAATGTTTAAGAAATACCGGTATTGACATTTTCATTCGGTATTGCAATCCTTACTATGAACAGTAGATTATTGTTTTTATCATTTTCAAGAATTTAAGTATGACAATATTTCTGTGTGCTAATGTTTATAAATAGGACATTTCACACAAGGTGCCCATATGCTCCGCATTTGGAGCAAGTATTTATTGTTAACTGAACGACGCCTTCCGGACAGCAGGACAAGTGGACGCCGGAAAAGATTACTGAATTGAGTGAAAAGATATACTTACATGGGTACGTCATAAGTTCAACAGCTAGCGGTTAAGTGTAATATACAATACTTATCTAAACTAGACAATATTGTATTTTTAATACCTATCTGATTCTTATACCTACCGCCACTTGGTGATATACTTATCTACAAAATTTAAATTTTATTACGTATGTGAGACATTATTGATGACCTATATAGACAATGTTATAATAACTCTAAGTTGTCCAATATATTATTTTTTGTACGATATTTTGAATACGCGATAATTTGTGCTTTCGTGTACTGAGAATGTGCAGCAATATTGCACGATACAATTATTAACAAACGGACCAATATTTCGCATGTTAGGTATATATTTTAAGGAACTCTCGATTGCGACAATAAATTAAACACATCTTCGATATAACTTCCAAACGTTTTATTATATTCGTTTACATGATATATGAACCGTTATAGAGCCAGCAATATGCTCGGGTGGAAACTGACGCTACTAAGAGAACATAATATTTATATAACATAATAGTACAAACAGAACGAACATGTTTGCATGGACTGAGCTTCAAGACGATCGAGCAGAAAGTGTTCCTAGGCATTATACGGTATACCATTGATATACTACTGGATGAATCATATGCTTCTTAAAATGACGCCCGATTTTCAGTGACTCGGCCAGTGTTAAAACTTACTGTTTTAATAGCAGCGGACTTAACTCGATATAAGCTCACTTAATATTTGTCTCGAAAACGACCTGGCAATAATTATGAGTAAGCCCGATCTAGCTTGCATCTTACTCTAACTAATAGTCAGCGCATGACGACTTGCTCTGTCCGCCCAGACATGAATTTTTGGTAGCTTGCAAGCTTTGGGTTGCAGACACCCTTAGGGTCACTATTCCAAAAACACAAATTTAGTTTTACAGTCAGGGTAACGGGTGAAATTCGGGAATCCATGTTAACGGTCTTAACGCATTATACCTACCTACAAGGAAATATTATAAGACGATATTCGTAATATCTTCTTTTTTCTTTTGTGGTACATTTTAAAAATTACACTTGTATGGGAACTCCTCATCTAGTAGTATATCAATGCATTATACTGAACCTGTAATAAGCCATTAAAGTCATAATTTTCATGGGATATGGGCACGGCGTAGCACAGCCGGCTTGCATCATGAGACGGGAAGCCTTTTAAAACAAATGTAGGTACATTCATAAAAAATATGTCAGGGCTACGTAACATTTTTTTCGACCATGTCCGATCCTAATAGGATCATATGGGCCTCCACAGAGTAGAGGTTTGTATTAACAGATTTTGTTTTTTACGAGAAATGGATGTCAGCCACTTTCTCAACCTAGTAGGTCCATACCCTGACTCACACACAAATTGAAAAACAATACGTGTACTTGCCAAACCCAGGATTCGAACCTGAGACCCACGGCGTGATAGTCCAACGCTTAAGCCGCGCGGCCACCGTTTAACCACCACCAAAATAAACATAAATTTACCACCCCATTTAATAACTGCTTTGTTATTTGGTTTAGTACTAGTTTCTGAAGTTCTTCCAACATATTTCAAGAAATATATTAATCAAAATCAAAAAGGTATGAATTTAACGTGGAATAGTTGAGTATAAACTCAACGCGTTCCGCTGCAATCAATAGGACACATGTTCAAATTTCATAATCTTCGGAAAAGTACGATTAATTTTTTCGCAATCAATATAAATATTTAGACATAATGCCTTCGTGTTAGTAATTTCCACCGTCCCCTTTCCATCCAATCAATCGTGAGATAATTACAACCAACCCTTGTCAAAAGCGTATAACTTACTTATTCCGTTGCGGAAAAAAATAATTTAGGTAATATTTGTCTTGATTATTTATCTTTAAAAACTAGTCTGCTGACCAATTGAATATGTCGTAAGGACGAAACAATTCTAAGGCCTCGGAACAATTATAAAAAAAAATGTGGAAATAGTATAACCGAAAAAAAGTGTGCTTTGAAATTGTTGACCGATGTTTATATAATGCTTGAAACCGCATGTCGCTATATTCGATAATTCAAATAAGTGTCATTATTGCAGGAGAAAAATACCCTAATATTATCAGATTACAATTATTAATAATATTTAAATAATGGGATATTAAATTTAGTATAGGTATAACACATAAAATAATAGAAAATTGTATTATTAATAAAATGAAACAAATTATGAACTACCAGATTTAAATTATAAATACAATAAAATTAGGTGTTTATTCTTAAAATGATTTTAAATACAATTAAAATCAAAGAGTGAATGTGTCTGCAACAAATTGTTTCATTATTTGCTAAAAAATACATTTATATAAAATATCTATAATACGATGTAATACCTACTGTATGTCTGTATTATATATGTAATTTGTTGCTATTTGGCTATTGAAAGCAGATATCAAATGGGGTGGCATTGAAGAGGGTAACTGGTCCATATTTTTACACGCGGTCACGTTATACTGGTAAGACTATAGTGTCGAAACCGGTACGTATTACCAAGCTTCATAGAACTAGTAGTTCGATCCCAAAAATAAGTATAAGTAACTAACAAAGCACAGTAAAATATTCTGATACACAAAAAGTGTAATTTCATTAGAGATTTGTACCTACTATTTCCTGATTTACGTTTCATAAATTATAATAGAAATTAAATTTCCATCGAGTAGGTCAATAATATTAATGAGAATTTCAAAACTGTTGATTGGATATAATTATCTGTAAAGAGTTATACTTTTGGTGGATTCTAGTAATAGGTACTTATTTTTTATTTTATTTCATTGCAATTAAGCAAGATGGTACCCCAACGGTTAATTCTTTCTACTACCGATCGACTACATCTTGCGGTGGAGCAGTTCACAATTTCCTTTAGATTTAACATTAAATTTAATGGCATTAGTTTATACGGCCCCGTCATCGCCGGTAATTAGATATCTCTGATAATTGATTATGCCGTATCTACAAATGCCGCGGCGCTAAATTATGGGAATACCTACAACGGTTTGCCGAGATGCTGTGGGTACATCCTATTTTGATAATTTGTGTATAATTAGTTTCGGTACTTACTGAGTATACAGTTTTGAATTTCAAAGTGCTTAGGTACCCCTATTTAGTTGCGAAATAGTAATTCTGCTGATTGGAAACTTGCTACTTCAAATCTGTTATAATATATTCGTGTATAAGTTAATCCAAACATTTAATATACGCGCGTAAGTATTTAAATTTAATATAAGTATAATTATTTTTAGTAAAAGAGCACCGACCCATTTTGTGATAGGTAAATCCTAAGCACTGCTGATAAATTAATTACTGACGCAAGTGAAATCGAAGATTTCGCGAATTCCCTTTCCTGTGCAATAGCTACCTACTTGCGCAAGAAAAAAATCGTTTCGATAATATAAAAAGCGGAAATATCTCTGAAGAAATTTGCAAAAAAAAAGTTGAAGTGTCGTAGTCAATTTGTAAATTTTGTCAATAAAATAAAATCAATAAAACGTCATATAAAGTCAATAAAACAGGTCAATGGCTCTCATATGAGTATCTGAGAATCCGGATAATTATAGGTATCTAAAAGGGTAATACGGTTACTATTATTGTTAGTACACTATATGTCCACAGCGAACCAGAGTATAATATAATTAACATAATATGTATGTAAGTACTGAAGGACACCTTAGGTATTTAAAAAAAGTTATGATATAATTGATTTATGGTGTAATATGTACATATGTGTATGTAAATTTTATTGTAAATATATGAATGTGTGAATGTAACTTTGCATTTGTCCTACCTACACAAACGCTTGAATATTTTTAATGTTATAATAATTAAGGTATATAATATGAGTATTTATTAATAAAGGCTACTTTACAAAGAATTGAAAAAAGTATTTTAGATAATTTCCATTAAATTATATTCTACCATATTTAAACTGTTATTTAGCTATTCTCATACGATAATGCAGAACCTGTATCAAAAGAAATAGTAAATCGAATGTGAATCTTTACGACGTCAGATAAAAAGTGGGACAACTTTACAGTTCGTACTTCCTTGGGGATAAAATCCTATAAGGACTATCGTCATGATTTTCTCCAAAACTGGGAGGGAAACTAGGCTGACGTGTTAGTATGACACGCATTGTAATGACTGCTGTCAAGAATGGTCTATTTATGACAACCAAAATGCTGCAGCATTTTGGAGATTACGCAGAGGTGCACAAGGGGTGTTTTCAGTATTCATAATAGCTAATCATATATAGCAAAACACAATATTTATTTTTATGATATTCATATTTGCGAATTTTTCTGTGATTATCCATAGCAAGCTTTTAAAACATATTTTTAAAGTATGGAGCTTTCAACTACATATAGATACCTACTATCGAAATAACTGACATTAAAAAAAACCACTGATGGTGCACTTTTTAAATTCAAATTCAAATTTATTTACTTTTACATACCGTGAACATTACAAATTATGAATTTAAGACAAAAAAACATGACATTTGACAGGGTAAAGAACAAATAAATATATGCAGTATCACAAAAACAGTATGAAAAGTGTAAAAGGTATAAAAATTATAAAAATATAAAATATAAAGCACGGAAGCACACCGAATGAGCAAAGTGGACCCTATTTTAAGAATTTATAAAACAACGTCCACCTATATCTACTCATCGTCACGTAGGTGGAATATATCAACATCCGAAGCGATTTGGATTAACAGAGTTATTGCCCTCCCAATTGGCATCACCAATGCCAGGTTAGTTCTACTCCTCGGAAGAACAAACAACTGATGCTCCCGATTTTAAGGATAGTTATCAGGGACACACTAGTTAATACTACCAAGAATGGTGGTTCCATGGAGTTCTCATTTACACCACGTGTAAGTCGAAAAAAACACGTGGACAAATATTGATATCTTCTAGTATTTAAACTACAGTATGTAAGCATACCTAAGAGAAAGCTAGTTGGATAAAGCCACGGACAATAATATATTATCGTATATCACAAAATAATAACAATTCACTTGAAAAATGGCATGTACATAGATTAGTTCTTTTCAGAACGGAAAGCAATTTTTAAGCAATATTCCATTTTTTACAAAACATCACTCCAATACCATAACGTAGGTATTTCCTGAACGATGTTTGTTGATGATTAGTATTGTACAGAATATTACACATTTTCTAGTGCTTATGTAAGCAGTAATTTCGAGTGCTTGTAGAATTTCAAGCACAGAAAATAAATTGCTCGTTTTGTCCGGCATCAGTAGCAATGGAAATCGTGATGGATATATTTCAAATACAGCCCTGTGTAAAAATGGCGGGAATGTACAACAGGGGTGGCAAAAATTGGCGGTGAAAGGTTAAGCCAAGCTTAAAAGTCCGGCGTGTCTAGAAGACTCCCAAGCAGATGTGGGGAAAACTTTTGACAGTGTAATAAATATAAACACACCAAGAGATTTTCGGACGGTCCGTAGGTATATTTAACACCAAAATATATTATATAAATTAGTTTAAAGTTTCTACCACATAACTACACAGTTTAAATTGATTAATAGTTGATTTTTATTAAAGCCTGAAAAAAAACTGCGATCTTGGCTGAGATATTCGCTAAAATATAAGATAAAACCAAACATCACATCCTCACTTAGTTAATACTAAACAAATCATCTAACTATACTGTTCGTATTCTAAAGTTTTTAGGTCCGAATACACATTTTAAATAAATTGAAGAAACACAATCAGATATTTGAATTCTGGATTTCTAATCCAACTGGTGATGTTTTTGGCATTTTTTGAAGTGACATCAAAGACCCGATTCAAAGAAGAAAATTACTCCAACATAAGATATTCTTAGGGCGAAGTGTTATTGAATAGGTACGTCAAAATAAGAATTATAATATATTTATTAGCAAAAATATCCGCCATATTGATCGCTCATGGAATTCAGAAATAGCAGGAGAGGCATAACCAAGACGTTTAAAAGACGTCACAGTCATCATCATTGAGGGTCATGAAAATAGAAAAGTCACTCATGTATAGACGATTAAAACTGCTGTCTCACAACAAGTATATACAGGTTAGTAAAAGAACCAGGAGCAGATCAATGATCATATCATTTAAGAATATTTACCGATGAGCAAAGAAAAGAATTAAAAGCTTCCTGACTTGTCCTCCGGATTGATCAGTCATTGGACACCACACCTTTAACGAGTACGATTGCGACGTCTTATTACGTAAATTGTTTCGGAATTAATGCCCGATATTTCAGATCTGAGCCACAAAGCTTTACGTTGTTATACTGCGGAATACACCATGAAATAAGAGTATGAATCAACGCTTAGAAGGTGGAGGATACTGGCAGTTTTCACTTCATCAGAAAGTACAAACATCACATAATTAAACTTAGTATTTTTCAAATCGAAGCATAAAAAATCAATTGAAACAAAAATCATAAAATGTGTTTTGAATACTCAGTGATATAGTCATTTTTTCACAATGTGGTCTCTAGACGGCGATCCAGTATTGCTTGTGAAGACCGCGCAAACATCTACATAGCGACAGTCCCGCGTAGCCTTCGAAACGTATAGATATTTAAAAGCGGCGATCGGCGAGCCGGAATGGGAATGAAAAATGCGTAGGTGTTTGTATGCGACCTGGTGTCTTCTCGAATTTGTCAATTGCAACAGCAGATGTTTTTTTTTCAAACTAAACAGTCGCATTCGACCAATCTGCGGATCGTCATTTGGCAACGTGTGTTCTGTGAATAACGATGACGTTATCGAAGGGTGAACGATTGTGCTATTCATACCCCCGATGTTAATGTTCGTATAGTATTTAGAAGGTTGCTTGCTAAATCAGATGAACTCCAAGGTATCCAAGATACGTTAAAATAATCTGAAAGAAATCTGAAACTATGAATACTCCGACAAGTGAACACGACAGACGCGTCAGTATGAGCACTCTATAGACAATGACAGGCCACCCATAGACAACGGGAGGGGCGAAAAGTAGGACCAGTCGTGTAATGAATCGGCTTCCTTCTTCAGTGGGCAATGCTAAACCTCTACAACGTAACATCGACATCTTCGACACGTTGTAGGCGAGACGAGTTTTGATTTGAGATCCGGCTTAAGGTGATACATCAATGAAACGGCAAATAATTTTCAACTATAGGCGCGACGAAATTTTGGACTCGCTGGCATTCGGAGAGCGAACATGGAGGTGTGAATACGTTAATTTGTTTCGTGATGGCGACGGGAGTATAATTCTTAAATCGTGTAAAGATGAATAAAAACGTTACCCATTTACTTGAAAAAGAAAACATGTCAATGAATATATTATTATTGTTACTAATATAACAATAAACAGAACATTAAATGGATGCATGTTGGATTCATATGACAAATTATATTTCGATCGGCATGCGTCATTTGCACCCGCGGCATCGCCTAGCCACGATTTTTTTAGACCGTGCCTCAACTGAGGTATAGCCTTAAGTCGAAATTAAATACCTTGTCAGAGGCGTGGAAGAGTGGATCGTTCGTTGTGTGCCAGTTAAAATCCGTAGCAAGATCACAATCGCCAGACTATGAAAAAATGCGCGTGTGATATTGGATTTTTTTCCTCCAATTCTTCGCGTCATAATAATAATAATATAACAGACGTTTTCATTTATGTGAGTCGGTACGTGACGACCGCTCACCAGGCATTTACCGAGTATCAAAGAATATATTTGACATGGGTCGCTACACTTTCTCTCTAACGCCCGATTCACGACGCCTGTAAATTGAAGGCATTGTAGAAAAAAATACAATTATTTTACTAGAAAAAATATAGCAAAAGTTTTTTAATATACCTAGTGAGACTATTGTTTTATTTGTTTATATATGTTGAAAGTATTAAATCCTAATAATGATATTTAATTATTAATAAGGTGAACCTCCATCGGTTTTAGTGTGAACTACCAATGAAAGTAAATGCACTTCTTATACTAAATACACTACTGTCATTGGGCTTCTAGGCCTATTGCAGTGTTGAAAAGAATATATTTTTTTACTTATATTTTTTTATATATATTTTGTGAGTTACATATTTGTCTACGTCTACACTATCATATCCCGCGACCTTGTATGCCATTAAATACGACGATTTAGTGATTTTAATCGATTTTTTTTAAAATTTCGTGTACCTACATAGATACGATTTATCAGACAATTAAATGAATTATATTATGCAACAAAGATCAAAAATAAATCGCCATATAAGTGTTATAATTTCCTTTTCAGTAGTAACTATATTGCTGACATTAATCGCAATATTGCACCTTTAAACATTTAAAAACAATGTGAGGATATGACTATGTTTTAAATCTCAGTATTCACTGTATCTTCAATCCGCGTGGCTTTTAATTTAATAACTCAGCCAGGGATTAAAACTGTCACACGGACAATAAAAGTCGGAAGAAAAAGCTCACAGAGAAAGCTGCGTTAGGGGTCGCCACGTATGGTTGTCCAAGCAACAAACCGCTACTAAGCTTTCCGGGGGGCGAACAATGGGCCACTGGACAACTTGTGGCGGGCATGGAAAAAGGTTGACTTTTCAAAGCCTTTTAAATGCTCGCCTCTGAATTGTCTCGTTTGTTCGAATTATTTGAATGAACGAATTATTCCGTCGTAAATGTCTCTGTTGCGATTTTATCATAGCTCCTACATTTTTTTGCTCGTTAAAAAATAGATGACAGATAAACAATTGAAACACAGTAAGTACCTACCTACTAAGCTTATTGCCGCGATTTATTCATTATAGATCAAGAGACCACTCGCTGATTGATCGTCTGATTTCGTGCCATCATAGAGTAATTTAACATCGTAATTTTACCGAGCAGACAAAGCTATCTTTGGAAAATGACGCACATAATGACAATTGTTAACTGTGATATGGGGGTGGTTAACAATAATCATGGATTAAGTCCAATTTTCATAAAATTCTATTTTTTTAAAGAAGTTATACTTCTTTTGGCACTACCTTTACGCACTACCTTTACGCCACAGTATGATACTGAAACAAGATAATCGTGACGATTATACAGTATAATTTTATAGTTTAGAATTGTTCCGTTGCCTAGGCAGCGAATTTATTATTGTCGGCCATTTGCAATTCCTTACGTAAACAAACAATTAAACGTCAAATTGACATTTGGTACTTTAAAAATAAAAACAACGAGAAACCATTATATAATTTAGTAATATAAGTTAAATTGTATAAAAATAAATCAATGGCGTTCCAATAAGCGGTACTTTATCTTGAGTGTGTAATTTAACAAGATAATTAGGGCTAGTCAAAGAATCTAGTTTATCACAAGTTTTGTTTTTGTTTTGTTACGCCAAAGAAATATACTATTTTACACATACCGATTTTTTTTTATTTCAGTCGCTAGATAAAACAGATTTCTATATTGTGTGTTAATATCACAACCGTAGCTCTACAATTTTCCGCATAAATGGCAATACTTATATAGATGTAATGAGAATTACGCGTAGCCTTATTTTGGTAATGTACATAATAATAATTATCACCATTATACCTACTACCAATTGATTTTACTACGTTTTTCTTAGCTCGTTTCTTGTTTGTCCGGTGGTTGTTTATCCAGTACAAATCTTGCAATCGATTTTTAACTAACTTCCCGACTAGCTAGACATTTGAAACTTTTAGAATATATCAGAACAAGATGCCAATGCATTTTTTAATAGTATGAAAAGTTATTTGGGAAGAAATCCGTAATCCAATCCACTATTATTGGTTGCTAAGGGGGTGGTCTTAGCAACTAAATTATTAATATATATGTGAGTTACTATGGAAATCAAAATGGCATTTTAGTATTTTATATTTGTTTGTTTGTTCCAAAATAGCAAAAAAATGATTTGTTAACAATTAATTACCTTATTTGTCCTAAATTATTAATACATAGAATTGTCAAGTTTATATGATTCAACAGAAAATTTAAAAACGTGGTAAGTATATAAAAAGTTCTTTTTGTCTTGTAATTATTTTAATATAAATATAATCTTTTTCTCTAACAAAAAAGTAGAGCTTTAAATTTTCATTTGCTTTTTTAGATATATATTTTGCAGTACATAATCAAATTTAAAGACCACAACCCCTCAAGGGATCTCAACTGAACGGGGTAGAAAAGTAGATTCCGACTTTCGGTGTCCAACTGGCGATCCAAGGCAGGAGGTGAGAAGATGGCAGGCAACAATGTTGGAGGCGACCAGGGACTATCACAGACTGCAATGGTATTGATCATGAGTAATCAAATAAATAACAATCTGCAGTTTTTTTAATGGCATGAATATTTAATTATTTATTAGCAGAAATTGACTATTTACTCAATGCTTTAGTATATTGTGAGATTGACACACAGTGACATGCTGCTCGTGATATATATGATGCGAATATTATATGTTTTTAGATTCATTAAGGCTATACTTCAGCTGGGGCACGGTCTAAAACTCTAAAACGATCGTTACTACGCGACGCGAAGATTGTGCAAACAACGCGTGCAGAACAAAACATAATTTGTCATAAAAATTCAACATACGTCCATTTAATGCTATGTTTATTGTTCTATTAGTAATAATAATAATATATCCATTGACATATTTTCTTTTTCAAGTAAATGGGTAACGTTTTTTAGTAATCTTTACACGATTTAAGAATTAATTCCCCCGACGCCATCACAAAACAAACTGACGTGTTCACAGTCCACTATCGCTCTTCGATTGGCAGCGAGTCCGAAATTTCATCGCACCTATAGTTGACAATTATTTGCCGTTTCACTGAAGTATGCTCTTAACATAGCGACGGTGATATCGCATGATTAAATTAAGTTAATATTTCATATAGAATCGTTTTTATTATAAGTGAATAATGTTTTATTTATGTAAGTTTACTTAAACACGACACTCCCGAATAATACAGAAACTTTCGAAGTAGTTGGTAGAGATTTCCAAGGACTGAAAGAATATTTTAAGCAGCTGTCGCAACAATTCAGATTAAAGGGATTCTCGTATGACGCAACAAACTCATGGGTTTATGGTAGGGTGCTGTACAAAACCTAAAATCCGTGTCATTTAAAGTGATGCAGGGATTGTGATACCCGCAAAACGGGGTGATAGGGACTTAGGCTTAGGGAGCGTCGGGGTGCGTAAGCTCTGGACATAATGTGTACATTAATACCCTACGACTACCGATGTTATTTTTGGACTTTTACAATAGCATATCCCCTATACAAGGAACATACTGTTTAATGTTAAATAATTATATTATTGAAATAAAAACTTTAATAATATACTTTCAAATACCTTTTTTTTAAACACAATAACTCAGGTCACGTGGCTTAAGTATAGTATCTAGTATTATAGTAGTACACAGAAATCTCGTAGCTATACGTATTGTAACCTAACCGAGAGTCGAACCTGGAACCGTTATAAGTGACTACGAGGATTTCATACGCATAATGCTTGTCTCCAATAATTCAGTTCTTGAGTTTTTAAATGCCATACTGAATACTCTATATATTTTTAATTACATCACATTATTCGCTGGACCAGATAATAGGATTGTAACAGATGACAATCTTCAACTGATTTTCATCTGCTTGAAAAACAAAACCGGTCCCCAAATATAAAATGTCTTATTTTGCGAAAGTAGTATGGGTACATAATAATATAAAGCTTTCAATTTCTCTCCAATAAGTAATGAACCGAACAAGAAAAGGCCTTGATATACTGAGAACCACGCTAGGACGCAACCTGTAGCCATTCAAGACCAAAGGCGAACAATAAGAAGTGAAATAGTGCCCACTTCTCAATGCACCATCTCATCAAATCTTCTCACTTTCTATCAATCTAGTTATAGTTAAGTCACAACATTCCCTCATTTTTCATACTTATCTCGGGTCCATTTGATATTTAATTTAAATTCCTACTTCTTTCCTCTCCTTCCTCGTCTTTGCCGCGGTCAATGATTTCTTGATCTCTTGAAATTTAATCAATTAAACATGAAATCAATTTCAAGGAAAGAATATTATAATTCTGTGTGAATCAATCTAGTCATTCAAACCCAGCGTCAGAAACGGTCAAAAGCAACAGACGACACTATTCCATAAAAATGAAACGCCTGTTGTACCTATGTGTTCGTCGCAGGGTTCAAACGTCTAGCTTAAGGGAAGAAAAGATGGGTGTACGTCTAAAACTAAAATCACAACTCCCCATGGTAACAAAAAGATTTTTGATAACCATGTATGTGAATTTTCTATGTTTCATTGTAGTGTAAGTCTTTTACCGCTGAAGACGCTCTAGGCAAGTGGCCATTAGATCTAATACTTTCACTGCTGACGAGTTAATTACCACATGTAAGTATCATGTTAATTGATACACGCCAGGCGTGTCTTTAGCAGTGACCGTATTGTGGTAATTAACTGGCCTCTGTCTGTCTCTTTTGTTCTTTAAAGATTGTATTTTATCTGGCATAATTAAATTGATTTTAATTATTTTTGATTTACCTCCCTTTTCCGTCCGCACGCAGAATTATACACGCTATACTTTTTAGTTTTTAGTAGAGATCGAGAAGAAATAATTGCAAATAATAACAAATATATAATATTTAAGTACTGTAGTAGACATCTTCTTAAAAATAATTATTAATTTACAAGTATGTTTTTAAGCTGGGGAGGTTTTAAAATATGGTTTATTCACAGGCAACTTCGGCGAAGACGCTCATCAATGTTTACACAAAAACCTTTTGCGAAGTAAAGTCTTCCGCGCATGTAAAATCTATTGATGTAAACACGTTTTATTCGCACTTTAAAACATTTAATACCAGCGCAAAGATGGGGAGACACACACGCGCCGAGAACGTGCGATTAACAACCGGGCTTAGCCGGAATCCCGCCGACTTTTCGCCCGGAACATACAATGTAACGCTTCCTATTTAGAAAAATACAGCGGGGTAACATTACAGGGGGTGTAGTAGTCGCAGTAATAGTTTTTTTTTCAGATATTAAACCTTATTTTTATTTACTAGCATAAAACCGGTTCCCCCAAAATATGTCTGCGTAGAGTTTCCTAGTTTTTTGACCACATAGTCGGTAGAGAAAGAAAAAATTAGAAGAGATAGAGTAAGTGCAGGGAATGTGGAATATGGGCGTTACTCGTTTACATAAACAGTTCCATCTCTAATTTAATATTAAAACTAACATAATTTCGTCGGTAACTGACGGCATTGTTGGTTAAACATTTTACGATAACCATGTTTTTGTTAATCTGGCGTTTCATGATTTCAAGCACAAAAAAAATCAATGTATGTCTTGTGCATGTTCTGCACTGAACTATTTTCAAAATATGTTAAAGGATATGTATGGATACGGTGTGTAGTTTGTCAGAATTGGGCTCATGAGGTTTAATGGAATGCTGAATTGAATCATTTTATGTGCGAATATTGTTGTAAATCATATTTTTTTACTGAACTATGTACGTAACATCTGAAGTATTATTCCACATTACCTTCACTATGCGGATATTGTGTAATTTACACATTTTTTTAAATTTAATTCAATATGAAATAAAGTTTATTTTATACACTATTCAGCATTTCACTACATATACCTAATTAAATTATCTATTAAAAATGTTTCAGATTGATTAAGGTAATACTAGAGTCAAAAATAAAAAGGGTATTCCACAATCCCTGTACTTACCCTAGGTCGCAACAGATAGACCGACCATGTGAATAACTCTACGGTAAATACATTTAACTATGGAGACAGTGGAAGTGGCATTAAAATGACTTATAAAACTAATGACAAATAGTATCTAAGAGATAGAAAAACGAGGATATCGAGTCAGCCAGAAGAGCGACAAGGAGCAGCCAATAACAAATTAAAATAAAACAATAAATGTATTTCAAATACTTACATTATACATTTGTGTTTCAGAATATTTTTTTATTATATTTCTCTAAGCCCTCTTTATGAAAGGTCATAACTACCTACGCTACTGGTGAAAGAGAAAAGCTTCTCGTCCTGTATGACAGGGGTACTTAACCAGTACTTTTATCAGACTGGTCTGAGCATATTTGGGGATTTTCACAATTCTTACGACAGTGAAAACATGCCATGGTACTTTTGTAGTATTACGTCCCACACTGTTTCACTTATGGCTAAATTACACGAAACGACTACCCGACTCGTCATGAGAAATCGTCAACTATATAGGTACAGCAATCACACGGTATACCTATGTAATTTTTAAATCTTAGTCTTTCGTGTACTAAATATAAAATTGCTAAATTGTTTTATTATGCTAGGACAATAATTTTTGACAGTTTTAAAATTGATATTGAATAGATAATGAATACTTTTGATTCTATATAACTTGAATACAACGAATATATTTATCAATATTATGTATTTCAAATTTTATAACTTATTTTATAGCTGGATCAGGTGATAGTTCCGGCGACTTTGAAGACGGAACTGGTAACAAAATCTTTAATTTTACTAAGTTTTTTTTTTTTGAGAGACAGTAAAAACCGTATAAATAAAGGATGATTCATGCTACGGGCCGTTTTTGAGCCGGGTGTTGCCAGTCCTTTATATTGGCTATGTTGTATTGTCTAATGTTGAATTGTGTAAAAATTGGAAAGTTAAATGAATTATAATTCATGGGGTTATTGCCAAAAGTTGTAAGTCTCGAAATCATGTAATGGAGTAATTATTGCAATTTTAAGTTTGACTTACCCCCTAAAATCAGACATGGTGGTAATATCATTGTGCTTTATGTGCATGTTCTATTTATATCATATTACATTAATTATTAATGTTCATTGGAATGCTTTCTTCTTAGATTACTAGCATAGAACTTTATCTCATTTTATCTCGACGTTTCGTAACAGATATTTTACGAGAAATGGATGTCAGCCACCAGATCGACCAATCGGGTCGATAGAAAAACATACAATGAAAAATAACCATGTGAATTTGCTAGTCCCGGGATTTTAAACCCGGTACCCACGATATTATAAGACGACACGTTGCCTCTGGTACATGAATCGTACTCTAGGTGCAAACACACATTGAAAACCAACGTGTGAATTTTATCAGAACCGGGATTTGAACTCGAGACCTTCGACTTACCAATCAGGTACATTACCACTCGGACATCCATCGGCAAACCATTGCAATATAAAAAAGGTCAATAATAATTACTAATTAATTACTAAGGAGAGAGAAATCAGTGTAGCCCACAGGGCGACACACGGGGTGGCGACACCACCAGTGTTACGCTGTGGGCCAACATTGTATCATTTATATTATTATGTAGGGAGACGTAAAACGGTCTGCGGGACATGTGCTTAGTGACTTAGTCCACTTGCGGATGCTTTAAGCCTCTCGAAATAACAACGCGCTAACATACTCGCCTACAAACATAAACAACAGAGAGGCTCATAATAAAATTGTGTTTATATTTTGGGTGCTTACAAGACAGTGAGGTGTTTTGTTATAAAGAAAAAAAGCTTTATTTGAGTAAAATTACCTACTGTAAGTCTATCTCTCGCCATAATATCTGCTTCGCTACTGGTGGTTAATGGATCAATGAAATTATAGGCGCGGCCAAAAATATTTTTATCACTGAATCGATCCAACGATGGCCCGGTTGCTTTAAATTTTTTAATTCGGTAGAATGCATGCCGAAACAAATAAGGCTGGAATATGCCAGGGGGATTTAAAGATGCTAGGCTATTTAAAGATGCAACTAGAAAGCATTGGCGCTGGAGAGAATTTATTGAGGAGGTCAGAAATTAAGGTGAATAAATCACAAAAATGCAGACGTAGTCAAAAAATGTCTTTCTACCTGAACCGATCATGTGTTGACCTTATTTCTTCATTATGCTGAAGAGCACACCTATGTTCCCGATGAATTAATTATTGAATCATTCTGAACAGCTAGAGCCTAAAACTACATATTACCTAAAGTAAAATAGTGGTATAGCGCCCGTCATTGAGCTTGTGAAACCCAGAGTTCGATGCCTGTCTGATACAAATCACAGACGTAGAGGGTTGGACGAATGGCTAACAATCAAACATTCGTCGTAAAATCTGAGCAATTTAATCCCACACTGTGAAATGTCATTCAAATCCAGAAATGTCCACAGAAAAACTACGACCCGGCTCTATAAGACCGCCATACGCACAGTCGTTGCATACGGGTGCGAGTCATGGACACTAATTATTATGAAAGCAGCTGAAATGGTAGACTGCTTTGAGAGAAAGATCCTGAGGCGGATATACTGACCCATGAATGATGGTGGGGAGTGGAGAATTAGGTACAACACGGAACTATACCGCTTATACCAAGATTCAAAACTCTCCACCTTCATAAAACTCCAGAGGCTAAACTGGGCAGGCCATGTCCAACACATGCCTGAGTCACGGATACCTTAGAAGATCCTCGAAGGAAACCCAGGGGGGAAAGGCCAGTGGGAAAGCCACGCACACGAGGGGTGACAACATTACAAAAGATGCCAACCAGCTGCTAAAAATCATGCACTGGAAAAGACGTGCGTTCCGGCTGGAGGACGGCGGTGGAGGAGGCCAGGGCTCGACTTGAGCTGTAGCGCCATCGAAGAAGAAGCGAAATGTCATTATTATGCTCTACTGAGTATTGAAAATGCTATTTAAAATTTATTATCTAGGTACACAAAATCGTTAGTGTTATACAGATGAGGCACGTAAACCATTTCCATGAAAATCAGGGTCCTTTTACGGGTCAATTGAACATCGCGATAGCCAACGCCGCCTCCGGGCATAACTTAAGACTACTCTACTGATGATAATTTATTAATAATTAAATGAATTGATCGTATTCGAGAGAAGATTGCCCAATTAAAGGGTCGGACGCATAAATACGGTTATCCTCGTTAGATTTATAACATGCCATACAAATTAATGCCTTCGAGTCGTTCTAGTCGAGATACATCGACTTACACATCAAGATCCAACCGTGATAAACTCGGCCATACAATTATGTAAAAAACCGGTATAAAATCTACTGGAACTATAATACTTCGTTCGAAATTCTATCGTGAATGACTAGAAATAAGATGATTTGTTCTAGAACCAAGATCCGTGTATATCGGACTGGACTACACAATCGAAATTGTTAGTTTTTAAAAAATGCACATCTTTTGGTACCACACAGTTAGGGATTGCAATACCGGTATTTCAAAACCGGTATCCCAGTATTTTTCGATACCGAAATACCGGTTTTAAAAATCAGATAATACCGATATATTCTTTATTGAAAGTGGAAACAAAATGTATCTATTAATTAAAATAAAAGGTTATCAATAACAGGACAAATATTAGCATCTCTACTATATCTTGTCCTTACATATTTTTAAAGGTTTACATAATATGTATGTATGTACCTATTAAGTTTTTGAAATATTTTAAAGAGATTTTTATATCTATATTCGTTGGTAAATTCTTCTGTTTTTTTACATAATATTATAATTCACGTATACCGGCATTGGTATTTTCATTCGGTATTGCAATCCCTAGCTAGTGGTGAAATTGTGTCACGGTGATATGTATTACAATATTAAGTAAAATGTGGACAATATTACGATTTGTTGCGTGGCCTTATTGCCAACGTCGTCCCACGACACGTCCTTTATCTATAATCTATTATATACTAACATATTATTATTATATTATAACTGTATCAAATTGTATTCGTTTTTAAGTCAGCATTTATTTGGTGGAAATCCATTTTACACAACGATAATAAAAATTATATAAAAACTTAGGATTTTTTAAGTCGATAGCTGTTTCAGTTGTAAAACCATTATCAAGACTACAAAAATAATCGACATGTGAATATAGAATACTTATAGAATGTGACGGGTGACCATTATCCCTCACCTTGGGATTATTCAAGAACACATAGTTACATGGAAACCGTCTTAATTTGTACATGTTATTTATTATTGTTTTCGTGAATATGTGCCTAATCATGCTTTAATGCATTTTTGTAGTCTTGATAATGGTGTTAGGTACCACCGAAATATCTATCCACTAAAAACACCTGTAGAATTTATTAACTTATATTTTCATTTTATATTATTTGTTATGTTTAATGTCTAATGAAATTATGTGTTTAAATAAATTTAAAAAATTGTGACCACTGAAAAAAGTCTTAATGTTAGATTACCTACATCAAATTTAATAGAGATAATTAATGTGAAAAAGTGCTCAGCTGCTAGTTTTTAAACCAATACATGTACATTTAATTTTCGGAAAACATAGAAACGAATAATTCGTACCGACATCATACCATACGACCGACATACGTCATGATTCATAAAGGTGGGTTTTTGACGCTACGTAACATTTTTTTTTCGACCATGTCCGATCATAATAGGATCATATGGGCCTCCACAGAGTAGAGGGTTGTATTAACAGATTTTGTTTTTTTACGAGAAATGGATGTCAGCCACTTGCTCAACCTATTAGGTCCATACCCTGACTCAGACACAAATTGAAAAACAATATGTGTACTTGCCAGACCCAGGATTCAAACCTGAGACCCACGGCGTGATAGTCCAGCGCTTAAGCCACGCGGCCACCGTGGGTGTTGAAATATTAATAGTGATACTTATCCTAAAAAGAATTTGACTTTGACAGGCTGAATAATAGTCTTCTGTCATTGACTATAAAATAAAATCGGTTCTTGATGTGTAATACGTCCCTAATCTTGGATCGCGTCATAATCGTAAATAGGAGCATTAACTGATACATTTGGCCCATTGACTTAAGGGTGATTGCTACCCGTATAATATATATTTTAAGCCGGGTGGCTATGGATGAACCCTTGAATTATTTTTACTTTGATGTGAGATGAGATTATTTTACTATGATAACGATGTTTTCGAAATCTTTTCGGAGCGGTCGGGATATTTTGTCGATAATTAAAATATATGAGTAGGTACCAACCTAATACTAAGTTAAATATCATTATTATAGGAAACACATTGTAAAATATATTATGTCCTAGTAAACTTATGATATGTGCAAAACATTCATTAGAAAAGTTTTAATTTTTAATTTCTCCGTGTAAAAATAAAAAAAGTATCTGATACGCTTAATCATATAAAAGTAACCACGAAATAGTAATAAGTATCAATAGTAATAATAATGAATGACTGATTATACAATATGGTTTTAAATCAGGGATTGTCTGCACCATTAACAATATACCTAGTAACTTACTGGGTTAAACTTACGAAAACGATGTTTGAAACATCTTTTGAAATGCTTGGGGTTTTTAGAAATTCATCGTTTTTTCAGTATGTCTTTCGTACATTTCAGCTGTCTAATAGAGTCGATTTTCTTCAAAGTTTTTGGTCAACAATGTCAATAATATAAAAAACGCTGAGATATTTTATTCCCTTCAGAACACCAGATGTGGATCCGTGTACTACAGAGGCGTAGCATGGACGCTAATTAAATGGGTTGCTATTCTCAGACGGGACGTTGAGAAAATAACTACATAATCAGATCAAGCTAAATAGTAAAATGTCTTTATCCACAAATACTACTAAATGGTTCCCAGAGAATTTACGCCAATTCCATGGACCCCAAACATTTTTAAAAGGCTCTACCGCCGTGCTAATGGCATGGTAAAAGTTACCGCGTTTTAGTGGATCTATGTTCTGGACTTGACTATACCATCTGCCCGCCTATTCTATACACAAGACTGCTTTTCGGCCTCTACGGCAGCTACATAGGGTAGGTGTGTATCGAATTATTAGCACTTATCGTAACAATTGCAATTAATTAGTTGTAATTGTTACAATAAATGCTATGTTAACTTTAGAGCGAGATACACAGTGTTGAGTGTTGATTGTTTAGACGGCTAACTTATTGTAACAATTATAATAAAAACATAACTTTGATAAAGTGATAATATTTATCACTTTAGTGGTCGATAACCAGCCTTGTATTCTATATTATAGAATAGACCCACTGGAGTGATTATGGTGACAGATCTTTATATCTTGAACGATTATATCTTTATTCCCACTATGTAAAGAAATAGTGGAAGAGAATAGCATTTACATCGGAATTGTCATTAACTACAGAGATTCATTATTGGAATTAAATTGAAAAAAGTCGCCCGAGCAAAACGATCGGACAACGATGTAATAGATTACGAGGCCGGCCGTAAATTCGCGGACAGGGTGTATATATATTGCACTGTTCGCGCAATTATCTAAGAAGGGGTGGCGGACTTGACAATTTACGGTGGCAAAATGTGAAGGTTACTTCTGCTTTCATTGCTTTGCCACCCTGACAACTTCACCCCGATCGACACGAGAAATCGATTAACCAATAACCGGTTAACCGGCAAAGTAAACAAACTATCAGAAAATTTCAGTCGAGATATAATTTTTACTCAATCTAATTTTATTAGAATAAAAAAATATATATATATGTAGTTTAATAATAATATTAAATTACAAATTCGTTAGTTCTACATGATAACTACTTTCACTGCTTTACAATTCATGATAATGGTCTACCGGTAGAAATGAAAAATGCGGAATTAAGATAATAATCATTTGTAAAACAACATAACAGGTAAATACGCATTTACCCATAATGGTACAACATATAGATATGTGTACACATATCCTTTATGAGTTGTTACCCTGGAGTTTTGCTAGCTTGATGCCCACTTTTCAGGACATAGATTTAAATCAAATCTCGGATAAAGATAATAAAAAAGGATTAAATATCATATAGCACATGCTAAATTCATGTAAATATAGATGTAATTTCGAGTTTAATAAATGCTAAAACGCAACATAAAAAACATGTGCGTACCGCCAGTGGTAGACGTACACCCATTAAACCCGTGCCGTTGAACGCTGATTTAGAAGAAAAATATAATGTACATTTAAGTAAGTCATTTGAAACGAGAAGATATAAACAGTTGATGTAAACCATATTATGGACCTATAAGGCTGAGCAAACTACTAACACCATTTCATTGTAAAATGAAGTATGTAAGGCTTCCACATGAGGCAGCTATAATCCACAACCATGTCGTAATGAATAAAAA
This sequence comes from Rhyacophila brunnea, assembly GCF_057557595.1. Lineage (NCBI taxonomy): Eukaryota > Metazoa > Arthropoda > Insecta > Trichoptera > Rhyacophilidae > Rhyacophila > Rhyacophila brunnea. Next base: position 4,353,961 of record NW_028233361.1, read on the forward strand.
AATATATTATATTACGTGGCTAACTGAGTAGCCGTGTAATGAATATCCGACTAACCGGTTATTTAAACAATCGATTAATTCAACATGCCCACGCCCAGTCTCCCCATCTCTCTGATACTTTCATTAAAAGTTATCTCCGCGTGATTTCCTTACTGCTTCGTCGAAACAATTAGTTTCAGCAAAGAATTTTGATACAGGGCCTCGATGTTTGGCCTGGCTTCGCTAATTGATACGCTCGGCGCTTGTTGTAATACTATAGCAAAGTTTTCGCGGAAAAGAAAACTTTACAACGCGTTCTCTTGTGTATATATTATTATTGGTTTTAATATGATTGACGTGTTCGTTGTCAGTTCATCATCGCAGACTTATGAAGAATGTAGGAATGAAAAAATTTTTTCTCACAATGAAAAACCATCAAGGCATTTATTTATAATAGATTTGACTTTCTCGGCAAATTCACTGGTTACACCGTAGAACACGTCTCTACTGGGTTGCGAAGTTGTGGGGTATTATGAAATCAATATCTGCGGTAAGTGTCACATTTTCCTTAGACTGTGCCCTATCCGATTGATAATGTTTGACATAATTGGCATATTATGTTAAACTATATGTCAGACATATATTCAGACATCTCCGATCCGCGTACCCCGCTATCTACATAAGCGTTCGTTAACAAGTACATAGCGCGTGACATATGTTTTCGATTGGAATATTGGGGTCTAGGACAATTTGGCGCCGGGACAACTGAACGCCACGCAATTCGAAAATAAATAGACGTTAGGTACTTATAGTAACTTTAAAAAATATATATTATTTATATTTAAATTATATTATCATTTAATAGTTGGTGAGAATTTAAATATCGACACGTAAATAATAATTAAATCGTGCATTATGTTAAAGTTCTAACTAAAAAAGAGTTTTTTTTATTTTTATATAAAGCCTTAGGCATGGTAATTATCAATCCACAATTAAAAAACATTATGTTAAGAGTAAAATAAATTAAAACTACTAAGTAGTAGATATAAACTGATTAAAATTCATCGGCTACGTTCTGTTTACGTGTCTACGACAGTGCGGCGTCCAATTGTCCCGGCGTCCAGTTGTCCCATTCCCGAATATTGTGCTATGTCTTAATTAGTGCCTAAGTTTTAGCCGTTTGAAATCTCATAATATATTATATTGTTTTTAATTATACAAAAAGCCATGAATTCAGATGACAGTAGTATAGTGCAACAAAAGTAGGTATAGGTAGTTAGTGCCTACACAAACACTCAGACTTAGAGAAGAATGCATAAAGTTATTGTGACCTTACCGGGAACCGTTCCCAGAGCCTCCGGATAAAAGGACAGCGTATTACACGCTGGGCTACGTTTAATTTGATAGTAATAGTTGGAGATGTTGACATCCATAGTTTACGTAGTTTACCATACGGGCAGAAGTTGTATAATGTGTTTGTCAGCAGATGTATGTAGGTCTTTAGGTTTCGCTTCAATTACAATACAAAAGACGTGCAAAAAATGGGCTTGACCTTTCGCGATAAGTGTCGGGATATTTTCCGTGCCGGATAATAATTGGCAAAAGGCTCGCTCGAATTTACGATCCTCTGACTTTCCAATGCAGCAATAACGACTTTATTTTTTCGCCTGCGCCCCCACCTCCGTATTCGCCCTTGGCGGAGCACGGCAATGGAGTCATTTGCATAAGTGAACTTCTGCTCGGGCCAATATTAACTCTCCGGCGGTCGTTATTCATACATGCCCCGACCGCCCCTTGAACCCTGTACGCCAGTGGCAATGAAAAGTTCCAGTCGCAGGAGGGTGTATGTAATTATATATCTGCAAAATTAGTCATGAAAAAAGGTTTACCGTTCCCGCTATACACAAAGCAAATAACACCACAATGTGGATACTATGACATGTTGACATGGTTTAGTCATTCATTCAGCTTGACCGATAAAATTCCGTCAAACAAACCGACGATTCCATAATCAGCGAAATCCAGACTCGAAACGTTGTTCTCCTGCCATGGAGAAGACCGTCAGACGACCAAAAAATCATATGGGTCATGATCCTCAATAATAAATAATTGTATTATTGTAGCAATCATTTAGGTACATGGGTCAATGAGAAATGGGACCAGTCTCAGGAAATAAAAACTAGAATTGAGATCGCAAGCCTCCTTACCGATCGAGATCTTAACCTAGGTCTGAGACTGCGTATGGTACGTTGTTATGTGCACTCAATTCTTTTCTATGGTATGGAAGTATAGACGCTAAACCAAGAGATGTCACGGAGACTTGAAGCTTTCGAGATGTGGCTGTATAGACGCATCCTCAAAATTCCTTGGACTGACCGGGTGACAAATGTTGAAGTTCTCATTCGAATGGGGAAGGACCGAGAAGTTCTACGTAGTATCAAAACCAGGAAACTACAATACCTCGGCCACATTATGAGAGGACAAAAATACAGCATTCCCCAACTTGTCATTCAAGGAAAGATCAATGGGAAGTGTAGCAGAGGACGGCGCCGCATTTCGTGGCTTAAGAACCTCCGTGATTGGTACGAGTGCAGCTCCACCGAACTGTTCCGGGTAGCAGACGACAAAAATAAGATCGCCTTGATGGTGGCCGACCTCCCCTAGGGGATGGCACAATAAGAAGAAGATTGTAGCAATCGAGAATATCCTGCATAGCGGACGAAACCAGTTCTAATGGTGGAATACGGACCATTTTATATTTTTTTATATTTAATTAATGTAATATCTTTCCACCAAGAAATGACAGTAAATAATATGGCGAAATAAAAATTTGACGACGCCTTTGTAATATGTATCTCATTCTGTATAGTATTAATTATTTATTCCCTTCGTAGGATTACATTTTATTATGATTACAAAACCACATTTTTGTTATATGTATTTATCACTTAGCGAGCTTTACCAATTACTACTGAGTAAGTACACATTGACTCTTAATATTATCTATAATAAAATAAATTATTGTACATATCCAAATCTATTGTATCTAGCCAGATTGAATTTGAATCTTATTATGCCATTATCCCAGTTTGTTACAAGCAATGATCTAACCCCCGTGTGTAATCTACGCCACTGCCCTCGCCAGACTAGTCAGTGGGGGAAATCTTTTCAAAGAATATAATGAAAATACTGAAGTTATTATTAGGTTACCAGAACTCGTTTGTATTTTTATTGGCGGTAACACTGAACGTGGCAATGGCGGGCGCGCGGGGGGGGAGCGGGGGCAACCTGGCAAATTAAATACGTGTGCCTCGTTTATGTAGCCATATAAAATATGGTAAGATATTCTTATTGCAAATTTCGCCGACGACGGGGCGAAATTTATCTATTTATTTTGTGTGCCATTATGGTAAAAGGCGATGCGTTATCGCGCACCCCCCCCCCCCCCCCGCCCCTTACCTGGTGGCCTGCCGGCGAACGAATTTGCGGGAAAGTTTTTCAATAAAACGCGTTGGATGCGTAACGCGGAGAGGTCTTAACTCGTCAGATTGAAATGAGAAGAAACACGGGTTTGTATGACTTGTTTCGAAAGTCAGTTATATTAATAGAAGTGATTTGATTGGTAATTCCTCAACATGTTAGTAGGGTTGAATTAGTAGCTATAGGTACGTTGGTTGCATTGAAAAACATCGATGATAAAATCTGATTTATAACAGATACCTTGTTTTATTAGGGAACGCCTCCATCGGGAAGGCTTAGCCCAACTCAGCAACGTTGAGGTGGAGGCAGCGCCGCATGGTAATTACCGCGGCAATAATGTACTCACAATCACACAGTTTCATACTCTGCTCCGAGAGGGAAGAGAATGATGCTCTAACTCTAGTCGGTCCAACCAGCTGTTAAGTTAGTTTATTTTATTGCTTTTAAAAAATTTGCGGCGACTTACTGCAGGCGTTAAGATCTCTTCACATAAATTTTTGCTGTCCATAAGAACAGTTTCGTTTTTTTTGTTATATATATATTATTTCATTTTCTGTCATTTCCATGCTTTAGAGTAACTCAGTTAACCCAGTCAAAGCTCACTTAGAGCGTGGAAACCTCTGCCTTGGATATCTGCTCCCGGGACATTACCAGGCGTAAATACCAACGTAATGTACCTACCTCGTAATACGAAAAATTAAGACAGAGCGTGGTACGGGGAGGGTTTGGTTTGGTGGGCCTTTTTAACCTGTATACCTAATCGGAGTTATTTTAACATAATTTACTATTGACAGTTATAATTAGATATTTAATCATATGACATTTACAGAAATCGACAATCATTGCGGGAGCTCTGGCTTCACCACCCGGATATCAAGTCCTGGACAAAGGGCTCACAACATATTTATATTTTTACCTACATTTTATGAAAGCCTTATTGGCTGGAGTAGGGATCCCGAACTATTTTCGATACCTATGAATTTGAGAAATAGAATAAATATAGGTACTGTTCGGTTAAAGCGGATACAGCGGAAAACGCATTTTGAAAATAGCCGATAAACTGGATTATTAGTTAGGTTAACCTAACCAAACCTATCCTAACCTAACCTAACCTAACCCAACCTAACCTAACCTAAACTAACCCAAACTAACAAATAATCCAGTTTATCGGCTATTTTCAAAATGCGTTTTCCGCTGTATCCGCTTTAACCGAACAGTACCTAAGTATATCAAAAAACATTTAGTTAGACGTTTCTACCAGAAAATGCTATTCTGGAGACCCACTGATCACAGGGGGAATCACCGGATAATAAATAACCATTTTTTGCTGCCTTGCGTAATCGTAACAACGTCTAAAAAAACTAACACTTTAGTTTATTATTATATATATTATAGCTAGTTTGTATCTATTGTCAACACAATATGTTATTTTTTATTTTAATTGAACTTGTATTTGTTATCTTTTCATAACAAAATAGAACTGTTTTACTGTCACAATATTATTTACTCCATTACACCTATGTATTTCCAAAGTTGAACGTGCACAATACTAACAATAATTGTCTTAAATAGTATAAATTATTTATTTTATTGATTTTTGACCGATTTTATCAATGTTTTTTGTATATATAAAAATGTAATGTTAACTATCGAAAAAATGCTAATCCCGAGATCGCCAAATTGTAATCCCAAAATTCCGAGATCAAAAATTTGGCTCTGGATTTGATACCCTAGGCTGGAGTATAACTGATAAAATGGTTTGGCGTAGCCTTTATCAATTAATAATTATTATATTCATAACAACATAATTTGTTCATATAACAACGTTTAATGCCTGCTCACAACCTGTGCTCCATTACGAATACATATATTTATATGATTTAAAATATATTTGATGCATTTTATTTTTAAATAGCACGATTATAAATAATAGGCTACACGCTCGCCGTTAGAATGCTAATGAGCACCAGAAGACTTAGGCGGCAGAAGCTAAAAACTTACGATCTCATTTTTCCGTCATATGCAAAACTAAAATTTATAACTTCCCGCTTGGCGTGTGGCGAGGTGTAAAACCAGGCCCGAGATATCCACCTCCTTGCCTAGGATAGTGTGGCATAAATTACAGTTAGGAGTACATACGGACGGCTATTAGACGGCAAACATTTTATCAAGGTTTATAAGGGAATTAACACAGACGATGTTATTATTTCGCAAGCGGAAAAGATCGCTTCAAGATTAAATATTTTATGAAAAAATGACCACCGCAATATTTTTTTATGTAACGCCAATGGTTAGAAAACATGACAGACAATAAAGATAACTAACCAGTTATTTATTAAACATAAAACAAAACAAAAATCATAATAAGTAGGTAAAATTTCTACCACAAATATCGAGATGTAATTCGTCACCTCAACTAGATAACTTGATTTTCACTGTTTGAGATAGCTATTGAATATGATTCTACATTTCCTTCTCTACAAAATGATAAAAACTGGGTAAGTCAGGTGTTAATGAGAACTGTATTAATTTTGTGTTGGAAAATATTAGCTAACTTCAAAACGATAAATATATCTAATAATATATCTACAATATTTTTTTAATAAAATTGAGCATTATTTAATTGTTCTCAATTACACAAGCACAATTTTTCATTTTTATTTTAAATAATAATTATAGCCTAGATTTATTTTAACCAAGTAGAGATGAAATTTCATTTCCCCAACAATGACCAAATCAGAGTTATTGGTAGTATTGAGGTGACGAATTGTTTTTGGTTAATGCACCCAATACCCACTTGGAGGAAAAGGATGAGTTGGCTCATCGAGCCGTCCAGCCTGGTCTTCTCAATCAACAAAAAATCTCAATCGATCCGATTGGTACCGATCTTTTTAGAGGCCAATCTGTTCAATATCCTGATGTTTACAAAACCTTGACTAGTCTGGCTTAGGGAATCCAATCCCGGACACTTTTCGATACCTATGAATCCCGGGATTAGTAAACATAATCCCGAAACCTCCGGGATTGATTTTTTTATCAATTACAATCAATTAATATATGTACAAAATTGTGTTAGTTTAGTGTATGTACCTGCACATGTTAAAAGGGGAATCGCCGGATGCTCACGGATAATAAATAACCATTTTTTGTTGTCATACGCAATCGTAAGATCATCAGAAAAATAATAAATTCTTTCATTTAATCAGCTAGAAGTTCTGGCACGCGAACGGCGTCTAACCGCCAGTGCCACGGACGTACAGGCAGGCACTTGTTTCTACGCCGAATTTTATGAATGTTATCTTTTTTTTAAATAAATAAAAAACTGTTTTAGTTTCACATTATTATCTATAGGTATTACAATAATATTTACTCCATTAAACCCACGTATTTCCAAGATTGAACGTACACAATATTAACATTAAATGTCTTACTTAAATAGTACAAATTATACTAGACATATTTGACCGATTTTATCAATGATATTTGTATAAATAAAAAAAATATTAACTATCGAAAAAAACACCAATCCCGGGATCGTCAAATTGTGATCCCGAAATCCCGGGATCAAAATTTTAGCTCTGGATTGGATTTCATAGTCTAGCTTGTTCCAGAATTTTGAGTGTAATTGCGTAGTATATGGAATAATGAGAATACAATTTGCAACAAAGTACTGATCAGAACACAAGATAGTAAAGATAGCAAGCATTTAATACATCCCTTTACTTTGATTTTTTGGGAAAGCTGCATGGCTATGAAACTAGTTGAATTCTATATCGAAGAGTTTCCACACGTCTCTCCGTGTACCGCAGTAGCATCGGTGCAATTATAAAGCCATATAAAATGTTCGGACGCTGATAAGTTCCAGCACGCACGGCCTTTCTACCATCCAGTGCTTCCGAAGCTATGAAGTAAAAAGGCCCATAATATTATGGACACTGGACCCTTTTGTTAATAAATGAACCGATAGGGTCGGCTATTGCGGACGGGTTACGGAAAAAGCATAACTAACAAATGGCTTCTCTTCCTAACATCTTCTGTCGAAGGTCGGCCGACAACAACGCGATTTTCACCTTATCATCTGATACATGGAATAGTGCGATGGAGCTGCACTTGTGTCAATCACAGACGTTCTTAATCTCATATGCTACGTTTACCGTTTAACTTCCCCCTTTGATAGTGAGTAGGAGAATGCCATACTTTTGACCACTCACGATGCAACCAGATACCAACTGTAGTTTTCTTGTTTTGACACAATGCAAAACTTTCTAAAAGTCACACAAGGAATTTTGAAATGGCTTATATCATGTACATATTTGAAAAAAAAGTCAGAAAATGAACAGATAGAAAATGTGTTGAAAATTTCCATCTGACACGGACGAAACCGGTCGTAATTTATTGATTAAAAGTGGAATAAGTACTACAAAAAATGCGTTTTATTAAATAAAACAATAATACAATGCAGTTCCACGATGAATTGACAGTTAGCAAAATAAAAGAAACAGATAAACACTCAATTGTTTTATAAATGTATTTTTCACTTACTAGGTATTAGCCATATATAAAAACACGCACGTGGTGAGGACATTGAAAAGTTAATCAGATGTCTTTCCATTACTACATAATATTATCTATCGTTATATACCCACTACAAGGTATTAAAAATGACTGTAGTATTAAAAAACTCAAAACGTAACTAATACTTTAAGCCAGAGGGGGGCAAACTGCGGCCCGCGGGCCGCATGTGGCCCGGCGGGTATTTTTTTGCGGCCCGCCATCATTAATTGTACTTCTGACTACGAATAACTTTTTTATATTTTTAAAAAAAAATATTGGCAATAGATTAAACTTTGTTTAGCAATAGTACGCGATCCATTTTCAATAGATATTGTTAGTGTACCGACAGAGCTACAACTTGAGATTATTGATCTGCAGTGTGACACTGATTTAAGAGAATTGCATCACCGTGAAGAAATCTCCAAATTTTACAATGCCTTTAATTCAGACAAATTTGACCAACTGCGATCGACCAACGATTATGCAAGAAAAATGTTCGTTTTTTTGGATCAACCTATATGTGTGAACAAACATTTTCGATCATGAACCTCAATAAAAATTCTTTACGATAAAATATCTCCGATACCCATTTACAAGCAGTTTTGAGAATATCAACTACAAAATTAACACCTGAATTTAAAAAAATGTACAACAGTTTCATTCTTCTCATTATTTTTTTTGTAATGTTTATTTTTCGTGATCATAAATAGTGTATATCTAAAAATGGTATTTTACTTGCGGTCCGCCGCTCATTTTTAATTCTTAAATTTGGCCCTCCATCCAAAAAGTTTGCCCCCCCCTGCTTTAAGCGAAACAAGTGACATAAAATAATATCACGCGTGGCGAACGCCTTCACATCAAAAAAAAAACTAATTCTCTGGAAAAGGCAATGAGTCAGTTATCGAAACTCTGCAATTAAATATATAATGTAAATAAAAAAACTGTACAAATTTAACATGTGTAAAGGTTTCACCACCAACTTAACTAATTAATATTATGGGTAACTAATAATAGTGAATAAGTAAAAATGCATGGGTTCACAATGTCATAATTTAGAAATTGAATAATAAAGTTTGAGAGGCACCACTATTTCTACAGCCAGTCGTATTTATTACACGACACAACTTTGGTTTAATCAGCCCCGCCGTCGAAAGTCAAAGGAAAATAATATCTAAATACTAATATTCAGAGGGTATTAAGAGCACACCATTATAAAGTTCATAATGACCACAGTGAAACCAACAGATAGAATATTATAGAAATTAAATTACTAAACAATGTTTAAATAAAATAATTGTACATAAAATTATCAGATATATCCAACTTCAAGTCAACTGAAGACTGTGATTTACTATCAAAAGTGACAATGATTTACCATATTATGCTACACATGGCCCCGACATCCTGAAGCGGGCCCGCCAACCTATCACGAAGCATAAAGGCGATGTGACGCTCTAGAGTAGCATTTTCCAAATGGTGATTGAGGTGAAATTAATGATATTTAGTGTATTTTTAGCGATTTTTTGTGTTTTTAATACATCCACTTGATTTATGTAGTTATCAAGTATCGACACACAATAATCAAAAATTTCATCGCACGACCACATATTTGAAAATGTTACAGTTAAATAGCTCCGCATGTGACTTTTTTTGCTATTAAATGACGTTTGTGATATGTGTTTATCTCACTTATCTGGTCAACTCGCCACGACGGACCCCCCTGAGCCCGGCCACCCAGACTAAAGCCCTATCAGCCCCTCCCCCCTTGTGGGGGCCATGATGCTACCATTGTCATTATTCAACTTGATAAATTAAATAACACTCTTTCACCTGTCCATCACAATGAAAGACTGAATTTCCCAATCATCGACAAAATTACATTTGTTGGTCATATTTTTTTTATGTACGCATTGCACTCATCGTCAAACTATTCTCTGACTACTGTAATTGTATACTGTAATTTGGGTAACTCTCTGAATGTTATTTTTACCCATCACAAATTTTTCTTGTTGTCGACTAGTAAAGACTCGTGTCCTGCTTCGGAATGCAAGTCACGCACACCACGCGTTCGTCTGTGTTTGTTTTTATTATATCCACCATCGTATGTAAGACAACTGGTAGTTAATTTGTTTTCATGCCACTGATGGCAAGAAAGTGTACACTAGTCTGACTAGTCAACATTGTTGTAATACAAAGACGTGGAAAGAAGTTAGAATTTCCTGAAAATAGAACCATGACGCTTTTCATAGTCACTGGCGTCTAGCACACAACAGAGAATAATGGACCTACTTTAATTAATAATACAATAGTCACCTAAGCTGATTTTATTCAGAATATTAATTAAAATAACAAAGAGTATAGTATTTGGACTTAGAACTACGTGTTTCTATTCGGTCGTTAGCTGGAAAATAATAGTATTAAAGTAACTGCTACGTTAACAGAAAAATTAAACCAGGTGAAACTAAATTATATGAATGTGTAGGTAGGCAAAAGTGTCATTAACGGTAAATATCAGGTTAAGCTTACAAGGTCGACGATACGGGTAAGGCAGAACAGGTCTCGATTACTGCGTTTCAGCGGCCATCTTATGATTATAACTCCGTAAGATGTCAACTGATCCGGACTATTACCAGTAATTCATTCAATAAGAAAAACATTAATTTTTATTTAAGGTTGTCAGAAATATGGCCTGCAATTTGTAGAATTATCTGATACTAAATGAGTAGTCATACGACGAGCGCTAGTATTGTAGTTGGCTCGATCACTTTCCTTGATTTTTCATATTTTCTATTTATTTTTCTTTTCGTAATTCGCCCTACTTCGATGAGCGATTTTAAGATGAAATAAGCACGCTTTAATTGCGTGGTAGTCCTGTTTGGGTAGTTTCAGTGACACATTCGCTGACCTAAATAATACAAATTACAAAAACACGAGTAAAAAAACTCTATGGTTGTATTCGGATTTGAAAGCAATGCAGTGAATAGCAGCACGATATTAATGAAAAAAAGCAGCGATAACTTTAAATTCCGTATGCAAAAATTAAGATTTAAGTAATTATATTATATCAAGCAAAATCACCATACGTATTGGTAATCATGGCAGCTTTCAGACCCACTCCTAGCCTTTTATTATAGCTTTCAGATATCAGTTATGCTATTCATAATAATATCTAATCTAATAGGTCCAACTTCAACGTGAAGTTTATATAAGTAGGAACATCCATTTGAATTATTGAGGTACCTGTGATAGAGTATTATTACATTTAATATCTATTGATATTGAGTAAGTACCTACGTACGATATCTAGAATATTTTGACCTAATGCAAATAGTATTTGGGCACAGGGAAGTGGCGCGCGGCTTTTTTAGCTCCGGCCCGCGAGCCACACTCGACCCGCCACTAGAGCTTTCCCCAAAGAAAACGAAAGCTTTCAAAGCGTGTATAATAATAATATGATGATGAATCTTGGAGCGACAATCAAATCTCAAGATTGAAATTTCTTTATGGCGGCCTGAGTAGAGCCACTTGACTCTTTGAATAAGCTTTTTAAAACATGATTTGTATTTTACTGGTTAGCTTTAGCGATATTACTGTGGATTTTTTTTTGCTGAACTCGACGTGATAGATTAAATAAAATATTCCGAGTTTTTTATTACATATTCATAATTGGATTTTAAAACCGAAAAGACATTAGAATGCGGATGTATACAAGTAACTAAGATTGTGGTAAAAAAAAGTTGTATAGATAATTTTTTGTGATGCCAGTATAAATATGTTAATTCATAGCGATCATAATTGTATGATTCTGAAATGACATTTAGTGCATAAGTCGGTACAAAATATTTATTGACTCAACATATTGTTGTCACCAATAATTGACAGTTAAACAACGCTGTTATGAGAAAACTGTTTTTTTATGATCCAATACTGAATACACACAAGATTTAAGAGAATTGTATTCTTTTATTATGTAAAACACTAAATTTTTAAAATCTTAACGCCTACTTCGGTATATTTGAATTTATTTCTGAACCTTTTTTCACTTTCATTGAGTCTTTAATCTATTGATTTTTCCATGATTTATGCGAATTATATCTAATAACAACGTTTTATCTAAGATACTTTCAATTCTACCAATCGAATGGCAATTGGCTTTATAATCAATTAAGGCAAATGCAATTACTAACTTAATTATAGCCGACATAATGAAAATATTTTTTTATCAAACACAATACTTACATACACACAAGATTTTAGATTTACAAAATAAGTAGATAGGTAATATCTACTGGCAGAAGGTACCTAATCAGTAGAAAATTAATTTCAATTCGAAAAAAATACAAAACAAACATTACAAATTTGAAATCCTATTTTGTATAAAATATGATGCAAAAAAAATATGTTATGCCCTGGGAACTCATGGAATGGAATAATGGGAACTGAAATACCTAACGGATGTGGTTAATAAGCAGGCAACCCCGTTCTCGACTGCGGAATAATACGGGATAAACCTAAACACGTGCCAAGAAAACGTCATACGTCGAAAACTACTGACAACTGCTCTCGGTCTAGGCAATGATGCTCATTTAATATTGGTGTATTGAAGGTTAAAACACACTATTGCACGTCTACAATACGTGGTTCAATTTCGTAGGACACTCGCACATTCAAAACCTTGCGTCAAAATGTACTGTATTGGGATTAGGGAATCCAATCCCAAGCCAAAATTCTGATCCCGGGATTTCGGGATTACAATTTGACAATTCCGGGAATGGCATTTTTTTCCATTGTTAAAATAAGAATTTTATATTTACAACATTGATCGGTCAAAAGTAAATCTAGTAAAATTTATACTATTTAAGACATTATTATTGTTAATATTGTATACGTTCAATCTTGGAAATATATAAGTTTAATGGAGTAAATAATATTGTAATATAAATAATAATGTGAATTTAATATGAGATTGCTGTTTCTGATAGTAAAGACTTAATGGATGGGTTTGCGAGATTTAAAATAGTAAAGCAAATCATGGTGTACTTATGGCCTTTCCGCCTCATAAATCTAATTAGTCAGCCAAATATGAAACTGCCGTAAAACGTATGAGATCATGGTGGAATTACTTTGTTAATAGTACTAAGCATTGTTTTTTTCCAATCTTTCTCATTTTTATTAATTAATGTGAAAAAATAAAACGAATCGACAACTTACACATGGGTATAAATCAAACTTCATTCAAACTCAGTTTATTTCTAATGTAGTTATTTGTTATTAAAAGTATTTATTCTGTTATATTTTCGTTTTTATTTTATTTTCCATAAAAATTGATAAAAAAAATCAATCCCGAAAGTTTCGGGACTATGTTTATCAATCCCGTAATTCATAGGGATCGAAAATAGCTCCGGATCCAGGATTGGAATCCCTAATTGGGATATATCCTATCGGAATTCGATTTATTAATCCGTTCCGTGGTTATACCGAATAAGTGTGTGTTGTGCCCGTCGAGAAGTGGATGGCGGCAAGGTACGAGGGTGGGTCAATAATTCCTTAGAAAAAAGCATTAAAACAGTTTTTATTTTTGTATTTTTTTTTATTTCTCAACATAATCTCCTTGGAGCTCAATACACTTGGTTAGACGTTTCTCAATTTTTTTTAAACCGTCAGAAAAATAAGTTTTCGGAAGGTCCTCAAAATAAGCATTTGTCCGATCGATGACTTCTTCATTTGCAAAAAAACCTTGTCCACTTAGCCATTTTTTTAAGTTTGGGAAAAGGAAAAAGTCACTGGGGGCTAAATCTGGCGAATACGGTGGGTGGTCGACCAATTCGAACTTCAATTCTTCAATTTTAGCCATTGATCGTAAACATGTGTGAACACGGGCATTGTTCTGATGAAAGAGGTTTTTTTCCTGTTTAAATGAGGCCATTTTTCTTCAATTTCGTTTTTTAGCTGGTCCAATAAAGATGCATAATAATCCCCTGTTATTGTTTTTCCTTTTTCCAAATAGTCAACGAAAATAATTTCACGTGCATCCCAAAATACAGTAACCATAACCTTACCAGCTGATTTTACGGTTTTCGCCTTCTTTGGACATGGTTTGTCTTCGCAATCCACTGCTTTGACTGTTCTTTCGTCTCGGGAGTATAGTGGTGTATTCATGTTTCATCTACAGTCACAAAGCGACGAAAAAATTCATCCGGATTGCGTTGCATGAGCGACAACAGGGCTTTAGAGGCCACCACCCTATTGCGTTTATTGTCGACTGTGACCAAACGCGGCACCCATCTTGCAGAAATATTTTTCATGCCCAATTTGTCATGTAAAATAGAAATGACGCTACCTTTTGAGATCCCTGTAACCTCAATTATCTCACTCAACTTTAATCTTCGGTCACTTAACACCATATCGTGGATTTTATTGATCATATCTGGTGTAGTCACCTCTACAGGACGTCCTGAGCGTGGTTCATCCTTTGTTGATGTACGACCACGTTTAAATTCATTTAACCAGTTATAAATAGTTGCAAGTGAAGGAGCAGATATGCCGTGAACTAAATCCAACTCATTTTTTATTTCCTTTGCTGTTAACCCTTTTATATTAAAATGTTTAATAACAGCTCTAAACTCAATTTTCTCCATTTTCCATTTTTCCATTTTCCACAAGCAAATTTTTTTTTAAATGTACGAAAAACACACAACAACCCGACCAATCTGATTGAAACTTCGCAGCATACTGAATCGGTAGTGCCGCTGCATGAAAACAAACCGCTTACAGTACTAGTCGCGCCACTTGTCGGCTTTTCTAAGGACTTATTGACCCACCCTCGTATGTGTAGTTATGTATGAATGTGGAAATTTTAGTTGTATTGTAGTTTATTGGAAAATGTATTAAGTATATAAGTAATGTTACTTTTTATTATTATATTTGTAATCCATGCAGTGATGCCAACCGTACTATAATTATAGTACAATACTATAATTTTAATTCCGCGAAAAATGTAAAATACTATAATTTTACGTCAAATATACCAAAATACTATAATTTTAAAGGATCCAAGACGAAAAATGTTCCCGTACTATATATTTTTCAGAAATACTATAATTTTTATGCCTTTGTCCTATAATCAGCATAGAAAAAGATGGCAACACTGATTCCATGAAGTAACAGTCATAATTAATACCTAATCGTTGCCATAGCCCAGATTTTAGTAATAATAGTTATTTACGATATTTACGTTTTATTATAGAAACAATGTTTAAAATGTGATATTTCAAATCAATAAAAAAAACCTACGCAAGCCTACCTACTCAACTATTACCAAGTCGGTATCTACTAATTACTCAAACAGTTCATTTAATATTTAAGTAAATTTAACCAACCCTAATTATTATCCTTAACCAACTTTACTTTAATTAACACATCCCAATTGTAATAGCCCTAAAGAGCCTTACAAAGCCACATTTACTCAAAAAAAATAGCACATAATATATACTTAAACAAAAACAATATTATATTTTGCAATATTAATATATAAATATTTTCTCAAAAATGTTAGAATTATAATCGAGCCAGGACTAATAATTTAAGTAATAAATCATCAGCGTCTAATTGAGCCTGTAAAAAACGAAAGCTTCCACTCATTCAAATTTTGCAATTACATATTTTGAAACGTATCAAATTTAAAAAAAAATGAAAACTCTCCCCATAAACATTTAACATAAATTCGTTTTTATTACAATAAACTTTTAACAGCCGGCAAAATAATAAAAAAAACACTGGCCTAAACTGAAATATAGGTGTATACTATAATAATTGTTTCACACAAGTTCCGTCGGGTATAAATTAACTTAATTAGGCGTATATCGAAAAGCCAATAACAATGTTGATTGCAGTGTTTAAAGTTAATTAAACTCCCACCGACCCTACATTAACAGATTTTATTTTCAATTTATTCCATATATTATTCAGTGTTATGGAATTAAATTTAAATTGCATACATATTCCGCAAAAGGTAAATAATATTATACTTCCTGACGACTGTTTTAATCTAATAGTTTCAAAATGTTTGGTCTTCAGAATCACTCCCTAGTTTAGTGTATGAGATTGTAAGCATATAAAGCGCTCGAAATGGAAAAAAAATGTAACGAACCGACGAGCTCGATAATTTTACAAAAATAATAAAATATTTATTAAATATTAAATAACTAACTAATTATAATTAAATAAATAATTAAATAACTGAAAAAATATGTCATGTAAATAAATGTGACACTTTCTTAATAATTCACGAACCAAAACGCATTTCATAAATTTTCCAGGAAACTGAGCGGTGGCCGCGAGTATTTCACGAAACAGAGCTACGTTCCGTTCCACTCCGGTTCATTTCGAGCCCTGAGAATATGGAAAAGTACATATTCATACGACAATTTTTTTTTAAACACCATGGTAAATTAAATAAGTACTCCTTGAATTTTGACTTAAGAGCATACTTCAGTGAAACGGCAAATAATTTTCAACTATAGGTGCGACGAAATTTCGGACTGGCTGCCAATCGGAGAGCGAATGTCGAGCTGTGAACACGTCAAATTGTTTTGTGTTGGCGTCGGGGTATTAATTCTTAAATCGTGTAAAGAGGACTAAAAAACTTTACCCAGTTAGTTGAAAAAGATAACATGTCAATGAATATATTATTATTATTAGATACTAATAGAACTATAAACATAACATTAAATGCACGCATGTTGAATTTTTATGACAAATTATGTTTTGTTCTGCAGGCGTCGTTTGAACAATCTTAGCGTCGCGCAGTCACGATCTTTTTAGACCGTGCCCCAGCTGAAGTATAGCCTTAAGATTTCGAGTGGTCGATTGAAATAATATTTTTTTTTGTTATGAATAATACTTATAATACATTGTATAGTTCTACTATTATATTTCTTTTAATATTTGGTGTTAAAATTTAGATAGGTGTGAGTTATTATGCGATGCAGTGCTTTATTTGAAAGAGAATAAAATGCACTTGTCACTTCGAGGACTGGGGTTGGACAGCACTTATCAGACACTTTCATAACAGTATTTGTGTTACCGATACTCGTCAGTATTTTTTAATTTTAAATTATTTCGTTGGTTCTCGTAAGTTGTTGTTGGTGCATTTACGTTATAAATCAAATAGGTAGGTACCTAGAGACATCTCTACAGCGAAAGTAATTATTCTTAGTTTCATTCAGTCGATTATTTGGATTTTTTTAAAAAGAGACAAGAAAAAAATGAAAGGCCACTGCAACAAATACGGAAATCGGTAATTGTGGTTCACTTCTGGCGTTTATGGGTAGCTTTTTTACGGATATAAAAATGGAAAAAAGAACCATTTAAATCACGCAAAAATAAAATTCACATTTATTAATTTTGTTAATATATTTTAATCACTGTGAATAGAATTTAGAACTTTTCGTAACACTATCCTGATGGGTTTCCAGAGTAGCCACGAAGAATAACAGCTGTTATCGAAGGACATAAAATATTTAAAAATACTAGTAAGCATCTCTCCTTTTGCAACTGACAATTATTATCAGAATTTCAAATGGGTTGGAAACTCGTGCATTAGGATGAGAAAAGACTGAGCATCATAATGATTAATGACATATATAATGCAACATATAAGTTGAATACTAATAGCCGTATTCATACAGTTTTGAACGCAGTTAGCCGTTTATCGGCCGAATAAGAAAACTATAAAAAAATGAGATGCGTACAGGAATGCGCACTAAAATGAAACATGGCGGCCGTCCACCTCCTGTCACTCTGACACATGACAGGAGCATACTTATATACATACATAAAGAGTCGGCAAAAATGAATTCATCACAAGTTTTTTTGATAGTTAGAATTGTCATTATACTATAATATATGTAATACATTTAAGAGAACCCATCAATTTTGTAGATTCGGTAGAGCATTTGCGAACTTTTAACAGTAATTGTGCCGTTTAAAATACACATCATGAATTTTAATCCATAGTCTAGATACAATGCTCCCGTGGTTCGATTACTTACTAAAGACGTCATAAAAATGCAGTATTTCCCATGGATAAGATGGATTTACGTAACATTACGATAAAATAGGTCAGTACTACATAATAATACGAGCCTTCTAGTTACTGCTTTATTTAAGATATTATATATGCAATTGGAAGTAGTCTGCATTGTTTCAAAATATCACCTAAACTGTAATAAACAAGATTAAAATCTCAAACACACTGATAAGACTGTCAAAGGCTGATTGTTATAAATAAATGATAATAATTAGATCCCTTTTCATTTCCGTATGGTACATTAGGACGGAATTCTCGCAGTCAATTAACACGTCTCTCATAACAACATAAATGAAGTTAGCTGCGAGACAAAAGTGTGTCCACTCGATTCCTAAATAAATATTTATATTGTTAGAAGTATAAAATAAATATGATGTCATAACTAATAAATTATTTAAAGTACATGATAATTATTCATTTATAATTATTAAATTTATATGGTACCGTTTGCACATTTTTACACCAATTCACAATTTCAATATTTTAAATTAATTAACGGGGAATCAAAATTTAAAAATTGGTAACATTAGTCTCGGCATGACGCGTATTACGTCAGAGACGTGACGTCACTATTCAACCGACTCTATTTAGGTTTATGCATGCAAATTTGCATTAAATAGCTTGAATGCAGTTAGCTGTCATATGCATACGCCAGTAAGTTGACTTTGTAGCGAAGGTTTTATATTATTTTGTTGATCGGTGCTAGTGTGGGTATATTAATTTTTACGCACACACATGTACGCCACGTGACTTCGTGTGCAAACATATTTATATACCTATACAACAATGTAGTTATTGTTTTACGAGCCGGTTATGCTACCTGAAAAGCTATTTCCGCGTTCGTCCGTAAAAAAGAACAAAAAAAATATATACTAAAATACGAGAAAAAATAACATTTTCCCCCGTTCTTGCCATATAAAGGTTTCGAAAATAACAATAAAAATGGAGCAATTGCCTATAGCGTTTTGAATATTGAATGTTTTGCAGGAAATATACTATTTTACGATAAGTTCCGATGGAAAAAAATGTAATAAAATATTTGCCTGAATGAAATCGTATACTATTTAAAAGTATTTTGTTGTTAAGCATAGATAAAAATACCGACATAGAAATTATTTGCGACACAATATGATGACAATAGAGTAAATAAATAATTAAAATTTCTGTTGTAAACGTACAGCGTGCAAGAAATAAGAGTGGGAGGGGCACTGAACTAGATGATAAGACGATGCAAAAAGGGCTATCTATAGAGACCATAGGTACTATTATACACTGAACAGATTAGCCTTGCCTACATCTTTTGCATGGGAATAAATCGCACATCTGCGGCTTTTAATCGGTCCACTTATGTAAATAGTAAGCATTTTTTTCATTCATATCGAAATGAGAAAGATAGTTAAATGTTAAAAAAAACTCCATCCCAATAGGTACTGAGTTTGCGTAGTGAGCAGCCGGTCGGTAGGAATCATGGCACCCACATCCTGAAGCGGGCCCCCAGGCTAGGATCTTTGGCAGCCCCCCTACCTATCGCTCAGGATAAAGGCAGTGTGGCGCTCCACAGTGACGTTTTTCCAAATATAATGGTGTAGGTACGCGGTAAAATTAATGTGTACGTTTAGTGTTTTTATTTTTGTATAATTTAATACATCCATTTGAATTATGGAGTTGTCGAGTATCGCTACACAATTAAAAAATGTATTGTACAACTACATACCTAATTTTAGATAAAGCATTATTGAAAGAAAATAGCGCCGCAGGCGACTTATTTTGCTATTAGAGCAAATTTGTGATGTGTTTATCACACATATCTAGTCCTCCTGGGCCCTATCACCCCCCCCCCCCCCCTTGTGGGGGCCATGGTAGGAATATCTTAATACAATTTAAATGCAAGTCAGATACATAAATCATTAATTAAAATAAAGCACAATATATCTAATACTTATTGTACGGACATAATTTAATAATTATCAGTACCAATTATTTTCAACTTGTCACTTCGGATCGCATAAATTATTTAGAATAATTACAATATATTTTGGTTTATATTAATTAACGCCATGTATTTCTGCCAATTATTGGTAACCAAGACCGTGTATATTCTATCTACCTATATTTTCTGTAATATTTTTATATTAAGTATCATTAAAAAAAAAAACGATAAAATGTATTGCCATGTCAGAAGAACATACTTCTTATAAGAGGTATTATTAAACATTTGCTACAACTACAATTATATACCAATACGCATGTAATTTGAATTTACATACAATTACGGGCGAAACGCGGTGGTATGTAAATTTGTATTTAAAAATTTCCTAACTTATATTGTCATGGGATTGTGTTAAGATAATATTTTCGAACAAACACAGTTATTAAATTTCAAAAGTTAGTAGTCGAAAGAAGAATAATAATTGAGGAATCAAACAATTTTTGTGGGGATTCGCCTCCAATCATACTTTCAGCCGGGCGAAGGGGGGTGGTAAATAACATACAAGGGTAGATTAGAAACATGCAGCGTCTCAAATATTCAATAAATTATTTATCATCATCAGCCTGAATGCATCAACAGCTGGAGGCCACAACAATTCAGTTCAATCCTCTCGAGATACTTTCGCAGAACTTAACCTTATTGTCGATAAAGCGATAAATGTCCGACCATGGCCTCAACGGGGAATTATATCGAAGTGAATGGTGCCATTTGATAGAATTTTGAGGATACATCCGATAGGCCAGTAGATTTTTTTTATCTCTTTCTAATTAGTCACAGAAACCACAAAGTAAAGGTACAAAAAAAGCGGTGATACATTGTGTAGGTACCTACCAATATAAAATATTATGTTATTTTTCTTTACCAATCAATACAATATTGCCAGTGCCATCAATTTTCCATGAACCACCTCTGCTAATGTATTTGTATAGATAGCTGAAAGACTATAGATAGAAACGATACTAAATAAAAAACGTACATATTACTTTTTACTGCTATATTTCGTATTTTCAAAAATCAACAATTGAGGAAAAATTCAGATATTTTACATGAGCCTTCAACGAAATATTTTTTTTCCTCGCACGTAACCCGATCGTGTTCATTTATATCGAGAACATGTACATTGTGTGCGACAATCGTGTATTGATATGATTTTTGAAAATACGCGAAGCCTAGATGAGTCCGCAAAGCAACGTCATCAAAGCACAAGATGGCCTGGAAAGCCCTTTGAAGTCTCGGCTCAGGGTTATACTAACCGGTACTATAAAGCCAGGGGCAGGGGGGATAAGCGAAAAGCGACCTTAGACAGCTCGCATATATAGATCGCTTCGACACTGTAACCATCAATATTATCGGTTGGATATTATCATAGTCATACAGAAAAGTATAATAACATTATGTTGAGAATAAGGGCTGAATGATCGCTTTATCATACATAACTGCTATCATGATTTTTTTCATGGGCCTCCACAGAGTAGAGGTTTATATTAACAGATTTTGATTTTTACGAGAAATAGATGTCAGCCACTTGCTCAACCTATTAGGTCCATACCCTGACTCACACAAATTGTGTGCACACAATGATATATGAACCGTTATAGAGCCAGCAATATGCTCGGGTGTAAACTGACGCTACTAAGAGAACATAATATTTATATAACATAATAGTACAAACAGAACGAACATGTTTGCATGGACTGAGCTTCAAGACGATCGAGCAGAAAGTGTTCCTAGGCATTATACGGTATACCATTGATATACTACTGGATGAATCATATGCTTCTTAAAATGACGCCCGATTTTCAGTGACTCGGCCAGTGTTAAAACTTTTAATAGCAGCGGACTTAACTCGATATAAGCTCACTTAATATTTGTCTCTAAAACGACCTGGCAATAATTATGAGTAAGCCCGATCTAGCTTTCATCTTACTCTAACTAATAGTCAGCGCATGACGACTTGCTCTGTCCGCTCAGACATGAATTTTTGGTAGCTTGCAAGCTTTGGGTTGCAGACACACCCTTAGGGTCACTATTCCAAAAACGCAAATTTAGTTTTACAGTCAGGGTAACGGGTGAAATTCGGGAATCCATGTTAACGGTCTTAACGCATTATACCTACAAGGAAATATTATAAGACGATATTCGTAATATCTTCTTTTTTCTTTTGTGGTACATTTTTAAAATTACACTTGTATGGGAACTCCTCATCTAGTAGTATATCAATGCATTATACTGAACCTGTAATAAGCCATGAAAGTCATAATTTTCATGGGATATGGGCACGGCGTAGCACAGCCGGCTTGCATCATGAGACGGGTAGCCTTTTAAAACAAATATACTTTCATAAAAAATATATGTCAGAGCTACGTAACATTTTCGACCATGTCCGATCCTAATAGGATCATATGGGCCTCCACAGAGTAGAGGTTAGTATTAACAGATTTTGTTTTTTACGAGAAATAGATGTCAGCCACTTGCTCAACCTATTAGGTCCATACCCTGACTCACACAAATTGAAAAACAATATGTGTACCTACTTGCCAGACCCAGGATTCCAACCTGAGACCCACGGCGTGATAGTCCAACGCTTAAGCCACGCGGCCACCGCGGGTGTATCATGATACCTAAGTCTTATGGACAAAATCCTTAATATTATAATTTGGTAATACTTAAAATGGTTTTGTAGAAAAACTATCATATTTCAAATTGACTGAAATCCAACTCTGGCCGTCTTTCAACAACTTTGACTTCGGAATTGTGTCTTAAATTATACGTTGAACAGAAGCATGTTATAATATAGATATTTGGTGTTTTGGGGTAATCACCGTGTGTTAGGAATATTCTCTCTCGAAACTGGCATCTGTAACGAGCTCGAAACGTCGAAAAATAACGGCTCGTCTTACGTGAGCGACGTCGGCGAAGCGATGAGCGGCGCGCGCAACTCAAACATATAACCGTATAAACGTACAACCAAAAAGACTGTTTACGAACATTTTCACACACGGTTATACGTTTGAGTTGCGTGTGCCGCTCAACGCTTCGCGCGACTTCGCCCACGTAAAACGCCCCGTAAGATGGAAGACACGCGAAGTATGCAAAAACAATGAAGGAATACCAAAATACGTTTCATATTTTATCATTAATATGTCGTACGTTATATGAAACACATGCTGCGTGAATTAAAAATAATGTAATATTCTATAAAAAAGTTGATTTAAACATTATTTGGAATATCGATATTTGCCATATCGAATTAGTAGGTACAAATAAATATTAAATTGCAATTTCGGACATATGAAAATTTAATCAAAAATTCCGATCAATTTAGAAGAGCGCTGATAATTTCATTTGATTTTCCGTACAATCTAAGTTATTTTGTTGTGAATTATTGGGATCCGCCGATTTGATACTAGTGATAAAAAGTTTGCGTCGCACGCAAAAATATGTGCGAGCTCGCTAAGTTGTAGACAAAAAGTGATCGTCTTTGTTGTTGCTTCGCAAGGCACCTCTGTCACCCTTCTTTGTGTTTGTCAAGTCGAATTTGGGAGCTCACGAGACGCGACACCTCGCTCCGCGCACACATACATCATCCCGCGTGATAAATTGCAAGATGGTAAAATGATACATCTACCCCCTCCACCCTTCCTGGGCGCTTATCGAACGTTTCCTCTCGCCACTCTTCTGTGATAAACAATACAGCGGTTATCACGTCATTAGACTACAAGCCCTTTAAAATCCGTCAAAATAATGGGGCAAGTAATTGACATTTGCATTTTTAAAAAATCAGTAATTACTTACAAACTATAATTATGCAAAAAAAGTAGGCAACGAGTACACATTTTTTACGCTTTTTCATCATTTATAATTTCAAAATTAGCCGATCATAGATCTGTTGATTTTGAGATGTTCCATTTAATAATACCTAAAGAATATCAGCTGTCATCGTCACGAAAAATTTTTCACGCAAATAAAATTTTAACTGTGTTTAAATTAATATCTAGATTGTGTACATAAGAGTGTACGTTTTCATTTCTCATATTTAGAGCAGAGGTTACCAACTGGTTTAATCAACGGATAAGACAGAAGATTGCAGAATGTATAATTCTATATAGAAATATACCTACATAATTTGAAAACACCTCATGCATATACATACTAGAAAAAATCATTTTGTAGAAAAAAATACGAGATCCGACGGGACTTGAACCTGTATCTGGTGGATTCGCACCAGTATATTTTTCCAATTAAACTACGGGCATCTTAGTTACGACAATTTTAACTAGTAGTTGTTATGCTATGTGGCTATCGGTTTTAGTATATTAAATAAAGATAGGTATCAATTAATTACTAACCGACGCGACGTCGCGGATTACTTACTTACTTAATTGGAAAAACATACTGGCGCGAATCCAGTAGATACAGGTTCAAGTCCCGTCTGGTGTCGTATTTTTTTCTAGAAAATAATTTTTTCTAGTGTGTATATCCAAGAGATGTCGTATATGGTTTAATCGGTTAAAATTAAAGAAAGTGAGTGACCCACTTCGCTCCATCCTCACAAATCATTAGTATGCCAGAACGTGCATGGATGAGCCCTAACCATGTTTTGAGCATGGACCCAAAGTTTTCCGAAATTTACCAAACTTTAGCGATTTAAGAAATTATACGACTATGCATAATCGGCCAAAAATAAAAATCGTTGTCCGAAATTTAAGGTAGCGTGCCAGCGGACGACTTATCAAGCAAGTTAACGTGTTATTTTTAAAATATATCGTGTGCCAGCGATAAGCCATACGATATTAATGATTGAGCCGATACAATGTTCTGAGCAAAGCCGTATTTAAAGCCTTGTCCGATGTTAATTCAGTCTAATGATTTCGTTGCCACAAAGAAGTCTTTAAAAACGTTCCATTTTATTAGCACTACTAAAAAATACAAACTACCCAAGATTGATGCCGGATAGTGCCTACTTGAGTAATGTAAACATTTAATTTTTAGATAAGTACTTGGCTAATTAGATTACTATTTGCAAATCGCTGGTGCAAAAAAAAAATAATTAGAAATATTTTAGTATAGTGAGAATGCCAATATCTCTAATTTTTAAACATGAGATTAAAATAGTATCATTCACTATAATAAGTTCTGTATGAATAATTTTGATATTGTATTGCGATTAGGCGCTTCATTTTTTATTAGACATTACAGTACATTTAATACCATGCCATAATTAAGGCTATATCTCAGCTGAGGCATGGTCTAAAAAATCGTGACTATGCGATGCGCGATGAACGAAATATAATTTGTCATAAAAATTCAACATGCGTCCTTTTAATGTTATGTTTATTATTATTATCGTAATAATAATAGTACTTATATTCATTGACATGTTTTCTTTTTCAAGTAGTAGGTACATGCGGAACGTTTTTTTGTCATCTTTACACGATTTAAGAATATATTCCTCCGACGCCATCACAAAACAAATTGACGTGCTCACATGTCGACTATCGCTCTCCGATTGGCAACGCGGCCGAAATTACGTCTTACATACTGTTGAAAATTATTTGCCGTTTCACTTATGTACGCTAAGGGCCGGTCTGGATGAAGGTCAAAAATGAAGAATTTGGGGTATCTCTCCAGAAATAGGTAACGGACAATCAGTTGATCCAAAAAAATTATTTCATGGTAGACGTTACGTCTCATCTAAATCAGCTTAATCGTAAACTGCAGGGGGAAAGAAACACATTTTTTTCGATGTTAGAAGAAGTTTTCATTCAAAAACAAATTATCCCTTTTTGCTTAAGATTTCGAAAGAGAATCTTCGATTCTCTTTCAAAGCCTGCTGAAACATCGCTACGAAAATAATTCTGATATTGACATTTGCTATTTTAAAACAACAATTTAAAAAATGAGGGAAGCTCTTCTCAACAGGTTTTAGGAATTCAGAAACAGCAAAGTGACGTTAGTCTTTGTTAAAAAACCTCTTAATGCTACGCTAACAGAATTAATTTTTTCTCCCTTTAATCTTGACATTGGCAACTTTGAAATTTTGAAATGCAATTGCTGGATTTAAAAAATTAAGAATTATGGAGCTTTAAATTTCAACGTCTCTGTGCTGTTATGGACATATTGGAGAAAAACAAACATGAATATGGTTCATAGCACAAGTAGTCTACTTTGAAAGACCTGGAGAAGGAAGACATGATGATTTTTAACACCTGGAATAGTACCTATTCCTGACTCATAATATTATGATCAATTGAAAAAACTAGCGTTTGGTGTTCTTTCCCTTTCCAGTTCTACATATTCATGCGAACAATCTTTTGCAAGCATGAACCTTATCAAGTAATAGTAAATTGAGAAGTCGTCTTATTGATGAAAACCTGGAATCGTGCCTAAAATTAAAAACAACAACATACAATCTTGACTTACGCAAACTTTTCAAGGAGATGGAAAGGAATTGTTAATTTAAAGAGAATAATTGACGTAATTTATATCTATAGACTTTTATATCCTTTATTGATTTATTTTATGGATACCTTACTTACAATTTAATTTTTATCAATAAATAATATCATTATTAAGTAAGACATCAAGTTTTTTTCAGTGTACCTACCTATAGTTTAATTAAGACTTAAAACTTTAAAAAGTTTATTAAGTTAATAATCAGTGTACCTACATCTTTAGTTTAAGTTTAAGAAATTTGGCTCTTCAAAGAAATCGCAATCGTTGTACTCTTGATATTTGGCTCTCTTGACTTATGAGTTTGCCGACCACTGGCCTAGGTAATATCTAGACTTGTATAACATATATTATGATACTTTGTCTTTTCTCATTTTAGAAATTAACATTATTTAATGACCACATAAAATATCTTAATACCTACCACAAAAGAGTATTGTTGGAAACGTCGCAGTATTCAAATTGAGAATAAAGTCATATTTGATACATCGGATGACTGTGGTTATAGCACTTGTTCAAATTATTATTCCGTCAACACTCTCATTATATCTTCAATTTTCATCAAATGTTGCAGATTAAAGTCAAATAAATATATTCGGTAAACTATTCAATGGAGATTGTTATTATGGAGAAATTGCAACATTTTGTGCTACGTCGATATAGATAGAGCAATAGTTTTAGAATACATAATACAGTTTGAATATAAAACAATTATATTTATTAGGGGGAAATTCTCGGAATAGTGGTAGTGACTAAGTAGGTAACGAAAAAGACAAGTATTTCCATTTATCAGAATATCGTCATATTACTTCTACTGAAACGTGTTATTAGATGCGTTAATATGTCATTTATGTCCCACTGAAAGAGGCACATTGCAGTATAGTAAATGTTCACTTTTTATCTAGTGTCAAATTGACAATGACCGATTCTGATGTTAAAACAAATAACCGGTTCTAGACGTCATAGACGTTCCAGTTCAGACATGCATAACGCGTCGATCGCAAAATTGAGCCGTGCAGCGAACCTACTTAAAAATAATTTTAATTAGCCCTAAGGTGACCCACGTGATCTTGAAGTATCACTCGATTCGTATTGCATCACTCACGGCCTGCCCCAAAAGTGAGAGAAAAGAGATTATGTAAATCCCCGTGCTAAATCGTTATGCAAGAGGCTCTGAGCATTATAGGAGAATAATTATTTAAGGATAAATGTGCCAAAAAGGTCAATTGAGTATTTATTTGTAATGAGAAAATACAAGTGTTTTTGTTTAAGTTGTAACGTCTCAGTGTGCTTAGCCAAAATCTGAATACTTTCTCATTTTATAGCGGCCTGACTTCGAAGAGACCCATAGATGACGCTGCTTATTGACTGAACACCACAAGCACTATGTAGACGGATTAAGATTTAACTCTATGTTGACTTGGTATCTCTCACAGTCTTACGGCCAGTCAGCTTAGTCTGATTAGCACTGATCCTTTTGATCATACAGGTACTCTATTTTGAAACTAAGCACCTTACACTATCAAGATTCGTTTCGAGTTATAAGTGTGGTTTCTAGTTGTCATATGTGATACCTACCTGAACTGAACTAATTCTTTAGCAAGCTCATCTGGTTTTGGTCGAGCGAGTCATCTTATCTTATCTTGTTAATCTGTTTTCGTGTACCGTTTGAAGTATTAACTGATATTATTGATTAAATCTCTGTGAACTCTGAATAAATACTAAACCGGAAGTGTTTCTAATTTATAACATACTATAACGGAAGACCAACGTGGGCCCAAACTGTTTCTATGTTATAAATAAATAATACCAATCATGACAATGGATGATTGTTGTAGAACACTGCCTGATTTGATACTGGATAGTAGATCACACCCTACTTGAAGTTGGACATGCCTGTTCTAGTCCACGACGGCCTGACGCTCTATCTGCGAATAGACGCAATTTGATAATTTGTAAAGGAGTGGCAATGTCGGACGATGACATATTCCGATTAAGTGAGACGATACGGTGACAAAGAAAAGATGAAAGACGCTAATTCTGATTGACTGCAGCAAAATGGCTCTCATTCGTTACGCCAAACGACACAATCGACGGTAATGTAAGACAAAAGACGGAACACAGTGACGTCGCCTCAGCAATATTTTCTTAAGGCGTAGACACAAAAGAGGTGTAGTTAAACGGTGAAAACTCTTGACATAATACGTTTTGACTATCGATTTTACCAATCACCTACAGCAGCGCGTATAAAAAAAGAAGATCTCCGTAAGCTTCACTGATTTAAAAAATCACAACTCTTGAGCCGGGTACACATTAGCGAGTCATAACTGTAACAGTTCCAGGTACTGTAACTAACTTTAGATGAGAATTATTTTTTTATTAGGCTTGCAAACTAATTATTTGGCATCCATATTAGTTACTGTATCTGCAACGGTCACAGTTACGGCTCGCTAATGAGTACCCGGCTTTATATGAGGCTCCTTCGAAATTGCTGTTGTTGTAAATTTCTGGTAACAAAAACGTGAAGTTTTAAATCATTTTAAAGAATTAACATTATTATTAAAAATACTGAAGCGAGAGACGAAATTACTATTCATATATATCATTAATAGTCTAAAATCTTTAGTTGAAACTAAAGATATCTATGTATCAACATAAAAACAAATATTATGTAGAATTTAATTGAAAGTAATTATTAAATTATTTAACAATTAAAATAATTATTGATGAATATACACACGATTCTACAATATTCGGTTGTTTGTTAAAAATACACAGAACTAATACATTCATATAAGAAAAATCGTATAAAACAATTATCATAGATCAAATGGGATTCCAATGCCCTAGTCAGTATCTACTGAGAGTTCAATAAAGTGCTTTCCTTACTTATTCTACGATTTTTCTAATACATACCTATGTTTCTTAAGGGGGGACATGCTCGTCGAAGGTCAAAATTGAGTTTTTATTGTATTTTCAAACCATGATCCTGGACCCTCCTTAAACGTTGTAGATAATCTATTTATATAATTTTGAAGCCTTATTATCCTTTATAGTTATTTTAAACATTTGATGACTGCATGAAGTATTTTTGTTACATAAAATAGTATTCTTTTAAACCTCTCGCTCTAATGTTTCAGAATATAGTCATATTTCGGTACATAACTGTGCAGCGGTGTTAAGATTTTTTACGTTTATTAATTTTTAAACGCATTTATAAAACCATTAGCATAATTTATTACGAGATAATTTTTGTAAAATATTCACGATAAAAAATTATAATGATAATCTCTGTGATCCCAAATTTGACAAGAATTAGGCATTTTATTATTCAAAAAATCGGCAAGATCAACACATTTGAAGATGATTCTAAAGATATTTATTATAAGCTATGTCTTTGACCATTCAAGTGTGATAAACATCTTATGAATAATGATTGCTTTATAATAATTATTGACCTAAGAATAAGGTAGTGTTTTTTTGAAATACGCCATTTCTTTTGTCATTCCCCAGTGGTTAAGCTACAACATACGGCCGTATGCATAAATTGACAAACTATAATTGAAGTAGGGAGTAAAATGATATTAACGCGCGTGTTTGAACATGTACCGTTTAAAAAAAAATAAAAAAAAATTCGGTTAGGTACATGCTCAAACACGCGCGTTAACATAATTTTACTCCCTACTTTAATTATAGTTTGTTATTTTATGGCTACGGCCGTATATTGTAGCTTAACCACTAGGGAATGACAAAAGAAATGGCGTATTTCAAAAAAACACTACCTTATTCTTAGGTCAATAATTATTATAAAGCGATCATTATTCATAAGATGTTTATTACACTTGAATGGTCAAAGATATAGCTTATAATAAGTATCTTTAGAATTATCTTCAAATGTGTTAATCTTGCCAATTTTTTGAATAATAAAATGCCTAATTCTTGTCTAATTTGGGATCACAGAGATTATCAAAATAATTTTTTATCGTGAATATTTTACAAAAATTATCTCGTAATAAATTATACTAATGGTTTTATAAATGCGTTTAAAAATTAATAAATGTAAAAAATCTTAACACCGCTGCACAGTTATGTACCGAAATATGACTATATTCTGAAACATTAGAGCGAGAGGTTTAAAAGAATACTATTTTATGTAACAAAAATACTTCATGCAGTCATCAAATATTTAAAATAACTATAAAGGATAATAAGGCTTCAAAATTATATAAATAGATTATCTACAACGTTTAAGGAGGGTCCAGGATCATGGTTTGAAAATACAATAAAAACTAAATTTTGACCTTCGACGAGCATGTCCCCCCTTAAGCTTTTTCAAAGTTAAGTGTAAGTATTCCATCATATCATGTATAAAATAAAACAACACACCAGGCATTGGTATAATAATTATAATACATAGAATGTATTGTTGTATACTTAGAATATTGTTATATTTTCATCATAAATAGAATATAACCTAATAAAATGTAATATTACTGTCGCCCTAATATGACGAGCCGACGTTTATTAATAATTAAGGGATGATCCATGCGCGCGCCTTCCACGAGCGTCACTGCCTAAATGGATAAGAAAGAGCGAAGGCTTAACGGGCTAGGTACGAGGGTGGGTCAATAATTCCTTAGAAAAAAGCATTAAAACACTTTTTATTTTTGTATTTTTTTTTTTATTTCTCAACATAATCTCCTTGGAGCTCAATACACTTGGTTAGACGTTTCTCAATTTTTTTTAAACCGTCAGAAAAATAAGTTTTCGGAAGGTCCTCAAAATAAGCATTTGTCCGATCGATGACTTCTTCATTTGAAAAAAAACGTTGTCCACTTAGCCATTTTTTTAAGTTTGGGAAAAGGAAAAAGTCACTGGGGGCTAAATCTGGCGAATACGGTGGGTGGTCGACCAATTCGAACTTCAATTCTTCAATTTTAGCCATTGATCGTAAACATGTGTGAACACGGGCATTGTCCTGATGAAAGAGGATTTTTTTCCTGTTTAAATGAGGCCGTTTTTCTTCAATTTCGTTTTTTAGCTGGTCCAATAAAGATGCATAATAATCCCCTGTTATTGTTTTTCCTTTTTTCAAATAGTCAACGAAAATAATTCCACGTGCATCCCAAAATACAGTAGCCATAACCTTACCAGCTGATTTTACGGTTTTCGCCTTCTTTGGACATGGTTCGCCTTTCGCAATCCACTGCTTTGACTGTTCTTTCGTCTCGGGAGTATAGTGGTGTATCCATGTTTTATCTGCAGTCACAAAGCGACGAAAAAATTCATCCGGATTGCGTTGCATGAGCGACAACAGGGCTTTAGAGGCCACCACCCTATTGCGTTTATTGTCGACTGTGAGCAAACGCGGCACCCATCTTGCAGAAACTTTTTTCATGCCTAATTTGTCATGTAAAATAGAAATGACGCTACCTTTTGAGATCCCTGTAACCTCAATTATCTCACTCAACTTTAATCTTCGGTCACTTAACACCATATCGTGGATTCTATTGATCATTTCTGGTGTAGTCACCTCTACAGGACGTCCTGAGCGTGGTTCATCCTTTGTTGATGTACGACCACGTTTAAATTCATTTAACCAGTTATAAATAGTTGCAAGTGAAGAAGCAGATATGCCGTGAACTAAATCCAACTCATTTTTTATTTCATTTGCTGTTAACCCTTTTATATTAAAATGTTTAATAACAGCTCTAAACTCAATTTTCTCCATTTTTGTAAACAAGCAAATTTTTTTTTTAAATGTACGAAAATAAAAAACAACAACCCGACCAATCTGATTGAAACTTCGCAGCATACTGAATCGGTAGTGCCGCTGCATGAAAACAAACCGCTTACAGTACTAGTCGCGCCACCTGTCGGCTTTTTAAGGACTTATTGACCCACCCTCGTACCAATATATAAAATATATTAACAAGTCTGAAGACAATACAGCCACATGGCTTGAATAATATAATGCAGATTGTATTAAACGGCATGTATTATCAAGTATTATACAAAAAATACAGTTTATACTTGCGTACTTATTAACCACTCGGAATATGAATACGCCATAGATATAAATGCGCATGATATAGGTGTGAGAAGAATATGTGAATTTCTCTGTAGATTAATCGAGTGGCAACAGTGACAAAATCCCGAACGCCATAACGCCTTTTCGACCTATTGCGTGTAGCGACATAATACGAAATTGTTATATTGGAGTGCTATACCAGGGGGGGGCAACTGCGGCCCGCCTGGTATTTTTTTGCGGCCCGCCACCATTAATTGTACTTCTGATTATGAATAACTTCTTTATCATTTTTAAAAAAATATTAACAATACATTAAAATTTGAAGAATTTGTTGTTTCGTAAATGTATTACCTCAGTACGTCTTCCTCGCGTCTCGTCTCACACTATGTAACCACTATTTTCTAAGGTCAACATCGATTTCAATAGATATTGATAGTGTGCCGATAGAGCTACAACTTGAGATTATGGATCTGTAGTGTGACACTGATTTAAGAGAATTGCATCGTCGTGAAGAAATCTCCAAATTTTACAATGCCCTTAAGGCAGCGGTTTCCAACCTGGGAGGCGCGATCTATTGCCAGGGGAGGCGCCAAAATTTTTTAATAAATTAATTTTTATACCATAATATCTACAAATAAATAAAACTTCATATCTTAACGTAACAGTGAAAATTCAGTGCATGAATGTTTATTTTAATATATAATACATAATACATATATTTAAATCCTATTAAAAAATATTTGGAGCGGAGAAATTAAAAAATGGCGCTTTTGCAAACGCTCTATTTCGTTAATGCACAAAACGACCGCTGGTTGCATGAAAACAATAACCTCAAATTTAAATGTCACTCGCAAACAAAAATCTATTTCCTGAGTTCTTGGTTAGTTTGCTAATGCATTTTTCATATTATTTTATTATTAGTAAAAAAAGTCGCCTGCGGCGCTGCTTTGTTTCGGGACTATTAAATATTTTAAATATATGGGTGAAAGATCCTGGCCTGTGGACCCTATTCAGTATGTGGAGCCCATGATAGAATCCATTAATTTTTGTCAATGAACGATGATGAATTTGGTTGACTTCTATTAAAATTGATTGTGGTGATAAACAAGCTCATTCGTCGCATGAAAAAAAAATTTATTAAAAAATGAATTTAATATAAGTAAGTAGTAAAAACTTGTGTGTTAAAAAAGTGTCTGTATTATTTAATGAAATAAAGGGGGGGGCGCCAAGATTAGATTTTTTTTAAAGGGAGGCGTAGTAACATAAAGGTTGGAGACCACTGCCTTAAGGCGAAGTCTTCACTGAGCCTTTTTAAAGAGGCACCTAGCGGAAAAATACGAAGCTTGCAATTTGAGACATTTTTTTGATAATTTACAATTTCAACTGTATTAATGAATAAATATGTATCTGAAAACATTAAAAATAAAAATATTTTTTATTTTAAGTCAAAGACAAACTTACAATTGTAAAAAATGTAATAAAATGTGAATTTGTTCTATCGGACCGCACCCTATTATTACATATATTTTATGGTCATATTTAATGTTAAAATGTAGTTTATTAAGTTTTCTAAGCATCACCTAAGCGATTTTTGACTTATTCATAGTTTTAATATTTTTTATATATATTTTTAAAAACATCGATTTTTATAAAAAATATAAATGTGTATAACTTGAAATCCTTTTTATTTATATCAAACCAATTATTTTTAATAATATAAATAAAATATTTATATTAATATAAATAAAAAGGATTTCAAGTTATACACATTTATATTTTTTATAAAAATCGATGTTTTTTACAATAGATATAAAAAATATTAAAACTATGAATTAGTCAAAAATCGCTTAGGTGATGCTTAGAAAACTTAAGAAACTAAATTTTAATAATAAATATGACCATAAAATATATGTAATAATAGGGTGCGGTCCGATAGAACAAATTCACATTTTATTACATTTTTTACAATTGTATGTTTGTCTTTGACTTAAAATAAAAAATATTTTTATTTTTAATGTTTTCAGATACATATTTATTCATTAATACAGTTGAAATTGTAAATTATCAAAAAAATGTCTCAAATTGCAAGCTTCGTATTTTTCCGCTAGGTGCCTCTTTAAAAAAGGCTCAGTGAAGACTTCGCCTTAATTCAGACAAATTCGACCAACTTAAAGATTATGCAAGAAAAATGTTCGTTATTTTTGGATCAACCTATATATGTGAACAAACATTTTCGATCATGAACCTCAATAAAAATTCTTTACGTTCAAATATCTCTGATGCCCATTCACAAGCAGTTTTGAGAATATCAACTACAAAATTAACACTTGAATTTAAAAAAATGTTCAAAAATGTTCAAAAACAGTTTCATTCTTCTCATTATTTTTTTTGTAATGTTTATTTTTCGTGATAATAAATAGTGTATTTCTAAAAATGATATTTTACTTGCGGCCCGCCGCTCATTTTCAATTCTTGAATTTGGCCCTCCATCCAAAAAGTTTGACCCCCCCCCCCTGTGCTATACTATTGAACTACGTATATTTTTTAAACATTAAACGAGCCACCAAATCGCTCGGTATGTGTAGATATTGATAAAAATAAGGCCATTTCCATATTGTGCTATTAACTGCTTAGCTGGCCGACAAGAGATCCTCATCGATAATACTAAGCTATAACTGGTAAAGACCTACAAGGATCTAGGGCAATAGGTTTATGTAGAGTGTATATGGATGAAGCGCTAGAAAGGAAAATATTAACATAGTTTAAAACATGTATTTGATAAAAATAAGTGTTAGATTGTTTTGTTATATTATGGCCATATGGTCAAATTATTTTTTCGACGAGACGGAGTAATAATTTTGGGGATTTCATGAACCGGAACGGCGCTCTGGTGTGCTCCGGTCCATTTCGAGCCCTATGGATGTATATTTGATGAAATTTGTCGGATAACAATCCTGGGTGCTTAGTTTAAAATAATCTCCAATAAAATGCAAACTACACTTCCCGTAATCACAATATAATATTATGTATGCGAAGCCTGGAGCTTCAGTAAAATAAAGATCCCGATATTAGGGGCTATGATTATAAAGAAATACAGACAAGACAATAATGGAAAGATAACACCTATTAATTATAATGAAACATTTAACTTATGCACATGGTAAATATAAAGACATATTCCACACGTGATGTCCAATATAATGCATCTAAATTTGCATAAACATAATGTAAACATGCATACTCCGCTCACACGAAATACGTAGGTAATACAGAACGCTACTTTGTTTAGTTAAAAGTGGAATAACGGTTGATAGTCCGAAGCTAAGCGGCATTTTGTTTGAGGCCTGCCTAATCTTATTATTGTTTTCGTCCATTTGGTTTAACAGTCCGCGCTTTTCACTGTAGAAATAGCCAATTAAAAAATAAACATGCCCTGGAGACTATCCCATTAGGGCAGTGTCGTGCGGAGAATTTTCCGAGAGCAGGTATCGCTTCTTTTGCCGGCCGAGTAAATGACAACAAAGAGATCAAAGTATATTTCATAGAGGTATTAAATTAAAAGAGAGGTAAGGAATCGGCTTTCTCATACAGCTGAATGAAGCAGGCCAACAATAGCCGATAACTTATGAAAAATAGCGACGCGATAAAAAAAATTCAGGGCATCACAGAGGATTTACTTTGGTCATTATAATGTACCCATATAATATAATGTTAACATTCAAATTTTGCCACAAATTGATTACCAGCCCGCCCCACCATACTTTTTCGCCATACTAGCCGGCTTCACCATACTTTCATATAACCTGCCGCCCCTAGGTATATTTTAATATACCTGCCCTGCATTCATTTTCGAACAACGTGAGATAATTAATAAAGCTTCTTATTATTTAGGTACCATAATTTTTAGCCAGCCCTAGCAAGCTTAATCCAAGGATAAAATAATAACCTGCGTTCAGACTTTCAACACTAAATAATGAAAAATAACTGATTTCGACTTGCTGTTCTGTTATATTGTACCGATGTTTTTAAGTTGAGATTCGTGTTTATATGCTCGGGTTATATTCTCATTACAGGTATTCAGTTCGAATTGGAATCACACCAGAGTAGTTCTACGATACCTCTTTATGATGTACCTATAAATAATTCACAATTGCTTCTGCGCACAGAGAAAAAAGTTGTAAACCTAATAATTAAAATATAGATTTGAATGACTTGTTTAGCTATGATGGCGAATTTAACTGTAGTCAACTCCATCCACACAAAGGATATAAATGGCAACGGTTTGTTTCATTGTCATCGCTTTTTTCCGAGGTTTAATTAATGAGTCAAGTATCAACTTCATCAATAGAAATCAGACAGACCACTACTACAACTCACACCTCAGAAACATACATATAGTAAAAATATGTTTAGGTATATTCAATAACGAAAGCTACATTCTTAAATGTAGAACATTATTTATTTTAGAAAATATAGTTTAATTGAAAACACTACTTTAAAATTCTGAAATCTTCTCTTCTCCTTTAACTCTTCTTGGTCTTTCTCCCTTTATGGTTGACGATCGTAACCCTCTGAAATGCAGTCATCTTTTCAACGATTAAGTCTATCCTCTCTTTACGGTTTTCTGCTTCTCTCACGGCAGAGTACAGTGTTACTGGACTATGATAACATAAAAAGCTTACATATCGTCATCCGCTACAGAACTATTTTTCGTCATAGTATTTATTTCATTTAATTTATAGAATTCGTTACTCCCGGTCTTGCACCACATGTAGAAACGTTGACAACATTTTATAAATAGTACCATTTTATTCACGGACGTCCATGGGCCATTCCAGTAGTTTGTGGAATCCATTTTTTTAATGAAGAATAATGTGAACATAAAACGAGATCCCTCTTGACTTTAGTAGTCCCGGCCACGCCACTGCGATGATATCAACCCCCGCCCCACCCCGCGGGCAGGACTTGAGCCGGTATAAAAAGCACCTGCGGCCACTGCCGGAGGATAATATCGCCCGCGGCTCGGCGTGAGGATCCTCCTCCGTAATGGCCCGTCCCGGCGAATTGAGAGGATATATGTGAAATGGGTCTATAAACGGCTCCGTGACACTTTGGCGTTACTGCCGGCGAGAGTGTGTACTTACAACAACTACTGCCGGAGATGTAACGGCGGACTAGCGCGGATAAACGACTCGTCATGCGTGTTGTGAATTCAAAAACGGATTTAAAGTACGTACCTACTTACCAGCTTCATTTTATTGCGTCACTCGAACTTTGACCCAAGACTTATTACTTATTACTTATTACTTTTTGAAATCATAAAGTGGCTTCGCATATTTTATACTTATTCATTATGAATTAAAAATATAAAAACACAATAAATTTATATACTTAATCAATTTTGGGTAACTACGTACTTTATGGAGTTGTAATTATATTATTTAATTTATGTAATGTACTATTCCATTTGAATCGTTTTAATGACCTGGATTTCGCCTTTCACCATTAGACTTTGAATTGAAATTCTTTACATTGATACAGAATCGTCAAATCGTAAATGACGAAAATCACGAAACTTGGGTCAATATTACAAATGATTTCAAGTTAACATTTTTTCTACAAAAATCATGTTTAAACAATGATCTAAACTAAATTATCAACTATTAACCAAAAATCTCGCCAGTACATACCTACGAGGGAATTTAATAAACTATATATAAGTATCTAAATGATAAAAGCAATCATAAAATAATAACTAGGTATGTAAAAATAAGATGAAAGTGTTTATCAATTTTTTAAATTATATACCCACATGGTTATATTTTTAAAATAATTTTAAATTTAAATTAGGTATTAAAATGCCATAAATTGCATTTTTCGTATTCTACCGCTAGGTGTTATCATTACACTATTTTTTCCAAATAAAAACATAATTATTATGTACCTATTCAAATTATTTTTTTATTAAAATACATAAGATTCAAGAATGTAACGTTCATTATTGAATATACCTACCCATCATTTCTGATAATTTCAATTTGTAATGAGCTGGACCTGCATCATCACATTCCAGGAAATTTGCTTTATAAAAATGAAAGTTTGAGAAAAATATAGATGACTGTCGTCTAATGGTAGGATTCAAAACTAATGAATCCCACCATCGAACATTTTTGTTGGAATTGCCATCCATAATATTGAAAGCTTGATTCTTAATCCTAGACGAGCAACTTACGACTCTAATAAATTTATTTTTTGATAATGATCTTTTTTAATAAGGCTCCTTTTTCACACAAAATACACTGTTCAAAATCAAAATAACACAGTGCAGCGCCCCCTTAGATTGCAGTGAACGTGAGATACGGCAACTGCTCCAGCCGTGCCCAAGTGTGCCATTAGCATCCCCAAGTAGTCCCAATTGAATTTAGCAGCTCGGCAATCAAGTAGGTATACGAAACGCATTCGCTGTATCCTGTATCATGTTTACCACCTTTCTGAAATACGATTTTTCCAAGGGGCAAAAGTTTGCGAAGATTGATTGAAAGAAAGTGCATGGGTAACAAAGCTGAGTATTTTAATTAATCAATTATGAATTCTACATAATTGGTACATTATTACAATTCCGTTAAAATGTGTTGATATTTCTTTATATTATGTATTAGTGTGTGTAGTGTTTAAAGGGCAAGAACATTTAGATTAGCAGATACTACGTTGCTAATAAAGTCATGGCCCCCATAAGGGGGAAGGCTGGCAGGGCTCTAGCCTGGGGGGCCAGCGTAGCAGATCGACCAGCCAAGTGAAATAAACACACATACAATTGCACCAATAGTAAAAAAAATGTCACCTGCGGCGCTGTTTCACTTTAAGCATCGTAACATTTTTTTAACGATACGTGGTTGTGCGATACAATTTTTGATTATTGTCGATATTCGACAAGACATTGTGCATAAAATAAAAGTGGGTGTATTTAAAATGCAAAACATCGTTAAAAATACCTTTAATTTTACCTCGAACATCATATGGAATATTATGCAGCTATAGATCGTTAGACTGCTATTAACCTTAGCGATAAGTAAGGGGCCCGCTAAAGATCCTAGCTTGGGGGCCAGATTCGGGATGTGGGGAGCATGATTAAAATAATATGTAACAACATGTTACACAAAGGACTTCATGAAGTATTATCTAGTATTAGGAAAAAAAGAGTTAAGACGTTTGTTTGAAGCCTTCTACAGAAATATTTATACGGTTATGTACCTGTGGCACGGTAATCTTTAGCTTCTCAACTACAATAATGAAGTACTAATATAATGTAACTATATTATTTAAAATATTTTTCTAAAACGGTAGGTACTTATAGATCCCAACAATGTACAGATACATCAGCAGATCAATCTGGTCTCAAGCATAAAAGTTACAGAAGGAAGAGCAGAAGATGCTTTCAATCTAATTTTTACATGAACTCACCACAAACTCTTTGTTTGCAGCAATACTAATTCACTACGATTTTTATCTATATATATTTGATTCTTGCTTATTATTAAAACTCATACATTTGGGAAAATGCGTGAATATTTCGGCTAAATTACAAACGTTTTCGTAGGTACAATTTACAGTGTGGCGTATAATTATAACTTCTAATACATAAGGACAACAGAAACATAGGACTCTTCCAAGACCGCAGTTATTATCATGAAACGCAGCAGGCCACAATTTCCTAGTGCACGTTGAATTCCATGATGTCATATTAAATGATCAATGATCGGTGGCCGCAACGACTCTGATCGTAGACGTGGTCGTGGTAGAACTACATTACAATGAAATGTGGAAAACAGTGGGGTCAGCCATGAGAGGCCTTCATCTACTGAGAATGGCTAAGATGATGATGATGACATGCGTAGAATAGCCAATCCCCCCGCTACAATGCCATTATCAATGAAAAACACATACCCCTACAAGACTAACTTGTTAGAGAATCAGAAAATATATTATATTATACACATTTTGATAGCAAAGGGACTGTCCGTGCACCAGAGGCGGTCAGTTAATAAAGGGGTCAGTGCACGTGAGAGTGGAGGAGGTGGGGTCGGTCCGGACCCACGCACGCGGGTCTTTTCGGCCAGGGGAATCATAAACTAATATAAACATCGGAGCCGACACGTCTCGCCTTCTAATTGGTACACAACCATCCCCACAGGGCACAAAAAGGAAGCCGATTGGGGATTTCGGACTACTGTGCTCGTTGGACAAGTTTCACGGCTGTCCTCGACATCGGTTATGGAAAACCTTTTTTAATGGGTACCATTGTGAAGGAGTATACATGTGTTTAATGGAATATGTCATATTATCATAATATAAGTACATACAGAAATAAATAAGCACAAAGAGAGAAAATATATAAGTAACCCTTATCTACAACGATAACGTAACGTAGAAGCCAGATATATTATTGGTAATAGGTACTATTTATTACCTTGATTTAAATTTGAAAGTTGGTATCCATGTTTTGGTAAGTAGGTAAGTTACAATCAAGCAAGCAATTAACAAGGACAGTTGGATTGATAACTTGAATAATTAAGTCAGCACCCAGGCAATGGGTGTCGAAAATATGGAAAATTGTACCAGCCAAGATTGTTTTACCAATCGTGCCATATCCATATGCCC
Organism: Rhyacophila brunnea; assembly: GCF_057557595.1. Lineage (NCBI taxonomy): Eukaryota > Metazoa > Arthropoda > Insecta > Trichoptera > Rhyacophilidae > Rhyacophila > Rhyacophila brunnea. The sequence goes on from NW_028233361.1 coordinate 4,395,196, forward strand.
CTAATGCCATGGATCGCGAGTTTAAATCGTGAGACGAATCAATCTCAAATTTTGTATTTCTCCAACGTGTCTGAAGATACACATGCAGATGGAATTTGGAATGATGGGTTGAGGAAACTGTTAACCACCATTATTCGTGAAAGAGAATCTTCAAGCTATAGCTATGGTGGGTCTAGGACGATTTGGCACCGCGAACTGGCCTCCGCTGATTGGCCTCCGGTAATTGGCCGCCGGTACAATCGGACGCCAGCCCAATTGGACGCCGACCCAATTCGACGCCGACCCAATTGGCCTCCGGGAGGATTGGACGCCGCACAGTTGAATTAAATGCGCAAAGGAATAGACGTACGTTACGATTTGTTGGAGTAAATAAGCAAGTCAGTTTAATATGCTTCTATCTTCTCAGTAGTTGTACCTTATACATTTCGCGCTTGAGACATTTTTAATATAGATTGAGAATAATTATTATGCCTTATGATGTTTATTAAAAGAAAATAATTCTTCCGTCGTTAAAACTTAAAGATGTGCATAATCAATTAATTTATTGTCCACAAACATTATATAGTTAATAAAAAACAAATCAACCTTTAGGCATAAAGCCCATTGACGCAGCGAGTGCGGCGCTCGCGCAAAATTTCTACAAGTGGCGCGTAAATCAACGAAAATACAACGTAATCAAATATGCCAGCGCCCACTGGATTTGACGACGCATTTTACGCGCGCGCCGCATGAATCATCGTTTTTTCGCGAATCACCGCTTCTCGGCGATACGAATGAAAGAAAATACAATGGAGTCCATTCATTGAACACAGCGAGCAAAAACACGCTGCGCGAGGCCTCGTCGATCGACGGGCGAAAAGCAATTATTTAATTACAGAGAAGTCATTGTTTTATTTTATTGCGTGTTCAGTTTATCGCTGGTTGAATAATGTCGTCGTAAATTTTAATTACAAGCCCCGAAATAATATAATATTTTTATTGCTTTGTTATGAGAGGCGCTGTAATAATATTTATTTTGTGCTGCTTGGGCCGCTTATAACATAGGTGAAGGGTAATGCGCGGGAAGAGACGTGTGATTATGGTTATGAATAAACACTGCATTCGCCGACTCCGCGCGCCCGACTCGTTCTGTGGGCACCATCGCTTATGGTGCCATCAAATAGTTAGATCAATATGTTAGAATGAAAATAACATTATATTTCAGCGTTTTATCGACTTAATATTATAATAAAGCTTAAACATGTATATTATTATGCATAAATGCGTATTCTAAGATAGTATGAAATTACAAACAAAATATTAAGTAAGTTATCTGCTAAGTATAAATGTTTCAGTAGTTTGATTGATAAACTACTTAGGTACTGGGTGCCGGACGAAATCCCGAAGGCCGAAATCCCGAATACCGAAATCCCGAAAAATAAAAAAAATACAAACATCAATAATTGCGCAATTTTTGCAAGAGACACAAAAACCCATTTTTTGTGGAAATATAAAAAAATGTAAAATACAAACATCAATAATTGTGCAATCGTGAATTGCGCAATTTTTGCAAGAGACACAAAATCCATTCGTTCTACAAAATGGTCTCTCCTGAAAATATTGCGCTCACGATTGCGCAATTATTGATGTTTGTATTTTACATTTTTTTATATTTCCACAAAAAATGGGTTTTGTCTCTCTTGCAAAAATTGCGCAATTATTGATGTTTGTTTTTTTTATTTTTCGGGATTTCGGCCATTCTGGATTTCGGCCTTCGCGATTTCGTCCAGCACCCAGTACCTAAGTAATTTATCAATCAAACTACTGAAACATTTATACTTAGCAGATAACTTACTTAATATTTTATTTGTAATTTCATACTATCTTAAAATACGCATTTATTCATAATAATATACTTACATGTTTAAGCTTTATTATAATATTAAGTCGATAAAACGCTGAAATATAATGTAATTTTCATTCTAACATCTAACGTTATTTTTAATATTTGTTGTAAATATAAATAAGTACCCATGTATAGACAATAAATTAATTGATTATGCACATCTTTAAGTTTTAGCGAGGGAAGAATTATTTTCTTTTAATAAACATCATAAGGCAAAATAATTATTCTCAATCTATATTAAAAATGTGTCAAGCGCGAAATGTATACGGTACAACTACTGAGAAGATAGAAGCATATTAAACTGACTTGCTTATTTACTCCAACAAATCGTAACGTACGTCTATTCCTTTGCGCATTTAATTCAACTGTGCGGCGTCCAATCCTCCCGGAGGCCAATTGGGTCGGCGTCGAATTGGGTTGGCGTCCAATTGGGCCGGTGTCCGATTGTACCGGCGGCCAATTACCGGAGGCCAATCGGCGGAGGCCAGTTCGCGGTGCCAAATCGTCCCATTCCCAGCTATGGTACGTATTTCATATTAAACTATTTACAAATTCGTAAGAATGTTGTGTAAAAGTGATTTTTTTTCTAGCGCTACAGTCCTGGGTGACATTTGGCTGCTTCAAACTGACTCTATTCTGGTCGACCTTCCGTGGTCCTTCTCCGGTTGATATCTTGAGTCTTTCTGCAGCTCATCAGGTCACCGAGGTAATGGTCTTCCCGCACTCCGTTTTTTTTTTGGTCCACTAAATATGCGGCACATCATTGGTGCTTTAACGTCCACTTTTTGACATAGTCAGCACATCACAGGGTTATGATACATCTTATAACAGCTAAAGAGCTTATAGATTCCATGATTGTACCGATATCACCAGATACCCTACGTTTCTGAACCATAACACAATATGTACTGGTTTCATCGTGTTCATGTTTCAAAAGTCGCATATATTAGTTGCATAAATTGTTAATGACAGACATATTTAGCATTTCACGACCCGAAATGCAGAAAATAAGAATAAATGAATCAGCGCATATACACAACACTGCTTTCGGCCGCTACGGCAGCTAAATAGGGTAGGTTTGTAATTATAATAATTTAGCCGTCCAAATAGTCGAAACTGTCTATTTCGCTATAAAATTTACCACAACCAAAGGAGGCGCAGTTAAAACATAAGCTAATTGTAATTGTTACAATAAGTGCTAATAATTCAATACAAACTTACGCTATTTAGCAGCCGTAGCGGCCGAAAGCAGTCTTGTGTACAGAATATATGCGCAGATATTTAATGTATTCTTGTCGGTTAGTTTAAACACAGCGTCGATGGTTTAACATCGCTGATGTATGTATACATGTTTCGGTATGGTATTGTTTAGTTTAAATGTAGATGCAGTAATGTAGAAGGCAAACATTGAGGTTAACTTTTCACTGGCCCTATAATATAGTTACAAAGGTAGTCATATTATTGTGGGTTGCTACCTTTTCAGTGAAAGCTAGCATGGTGGTGTATAGAGTACAAATTATAGAATTAGCTCGGTATGTGAATTTTGGTAGGATTATTATAAACATACCAATACAAATATTGGTTGAAGTCCTCTCTTTATCTCTCAATATATAAATGTTAATATTAAGTAGGTAGGTTTTAAATTTTAACATTCACATTGTACGAAGGTGAAGTAAATACTAATAATATGATATAATTGATAGTGGATCGATTATTTGGGATCCACATCAGTTGAAATACGACCTTATAGTGGAGCAAATTAAAAATAAATTTGAGACTGTTCAAAGAGTCTACTGCGTGACGGTAAGGTAAAACTATTCATCATTTTAAACCGCGGGAATTCTTAGCTTATCTTTCTTTCACTCATGCGGCTGTCCGTGAGTGTACGAATACGAATCACATGATACAAGGTCACGCGGGCTTCCTCATGGTTATACTTTCACATTGGGTGGACATGGAAAAGTAGGATTGGTTAATGCTACTTCAAAATCTCAGTAAATCATTGTAGGTATATAACAACTGAATGTACAAGCTTTTTTATACAGCTTAATTCAAATGGTTCGATCGACAGATACATCGCATGGTCAACGGCGTTGGACATGCCTATTACAATATTATAAAGATTTATTTGTTTAAATTTATTGGGTCGTTGTTACAGAGTTAACTTTTTGGTACTGTTCGGTTATCAGGAATACAGCGGAAAACACATTTTGAAAATACTTGATATAGTGGATTATCTGTTAGTTTGGGTTAGTTTAGGTTAGGTTAGGTTGGGTTAGGTTAGGTTTGGTTAGGTTTGGTTAGGTTAACCTAACAAATAATCCAGTTTATCGGCTATTTTCAAAATGTGTTTACCGCTGTATTCCTGAGAAACGAACAGTACCAACTTTTTTATTTTATTTTTATCTGTAGGATAAATATTTACTTGGGTCCGTCTTAAAAATTCAACTTCGTTAACGGGCACTGCGAAATTAACAGTAAGAAATCTAAATAAGGGGGCCATTTTTAAGGAAATAAAACTTGTTAAACTGACTCTGACTGTTGTTTAATACATATTGTTGAGGAATCATTAGGGGCTTTGTTTTGGAGCGGCGTCTCCGCGCAAAGTTTCGATCGTTATCGCGTTAAGGAAATCACTTTCACCAGAGAGAGGAAAAGCGAAGGAAAAAATAAACAGAAAAGAAAATACAAAAAGACGAGAAAATAAAAGATACGGCAAGTTTGTCACTGCCATTTTATCTTACTTTAAACGGGGAAAAAATCGAGACAGCGGAAGAGAGGGAACAAAAAACAAAAGCAATGTTTGTTCGCAGTAAAACGCCAAATTATGCCGTGTACTTAAAGACCTGAAAGGTTTTTAATGTAATGATTCAACAGGTAGAATTAACACAGCGATATCTGAAAAGAGTCATCGCAAGCATGCCGTCGTAAACGAGACGGATGAATTATTAATTAAAACTGAGTAGATTATAATTATTATTGTTACCCGGCAAGAGGTAGCGATGAAGGTAAATCCTGCGAGGCTGTTCTAACGAAACACTTTATGTATTTAAGCAGTTAATTATCATAAGAAGTTAACCACCAAAAGTACTATCTTTTAACACCCCCTGTCTTGGCTGTATTAACTTTTAGAGCGAGATAGAGTACGTTAAATACATACTGTAATAACATGACTAATAAAATTGTAGGATATTTTGATATGTTCAATTATTGTTTGACGTTTCAATACAAAAATTCGGGGTTCGGGTGGGAAAATCATAGATACGTCTGCACGAGCATACCCGAGTTTACCGAACTCCGCAAATAACAGCAAAGACGTATTTTACACGACAGGCGTACCAAGTTAAATGTTCACACGGTTAAGAATTACCAATCATTGTAGATAACCGCCTTGTGTATGGAATTGCTTCTGTATCAATTTGGACAGATAAAAATAACGGAAAAGTGTTACTGTGTTAACTGTTAAATAATTACAAGATAAAAAGAACTTTTTATATGCCACGTTTTTAAATTTTCTGTTGAATCATATAAACTTGACAATTCTATGTACCTATTAATAATTTAAGACAAATAAGGCAATTGTCAACAAATCATTTTTTTCCTATTTTGCAACAAACAAACAAATATAGTATACTGAAATGTCATTTTGATTGCCATAGCAACGTACGTATATATTAATAATTAAGTTACTCGGACCACCCCCTTAACAACCAATAATAGTGAATTGGATTACGGATTTCTTCCGAAATAACTTTTCATACAAAACAGAATTAACTGAAAATGAAATCAATTCTACTTAAAGATGGCTAAAAGTATTAAAAGAATGCATTGGCATCGTGTTGTGATATACTCTAAAAGTTTCAAACGTCTAGCTAGTCGGGAAGTTAGTTAAAAATCGATTGCAAGATTTGTACTGGATAAACAACCACCGGACAAACAAGAATACGAGCTAAGAAAAAGGTGGTAATAAAATAAAATAGCTTCGCTGTACCGTATCAATAGCGAATCCCAAACTAACTGATAAGTGCGAAAGAAAGATATATCTACCAGTAGTAAATCAGTCCGGTGAAATGTCTAAGTGTATAATATATAAAAGGATCCGCGGCTATCCATATAAGTATATAAAAAATACTCATGACTTAAATGAGCGTATTAAGGGATTGACGCAACGTATTAGCGACTATTGCATTTTAAGCCAAATGCTCGGGGGGAAATGACCCATGGGAAGACCAAGACTTCGCTGGAGGGAAGATGTTTCTCTTGGACGACTGTATGAAAGCAGTGGAGGACCAAGAGTCGTGGAGGCAGAATATTGAGGATGCTAGGGCTTGATTTGGGCTGTGGCGCCATCAAATAAGAAGAGAATAATAAGTATCAAATTTATTTTAGGATACCGATTGTCATCTAGGAATTAGACAGATTCTTTTTACATCGAAGCTTATACTATAAGATCATGATTGAATGTGAATAATATTCAACGATAGGTGCCTCAAGAATCTCAACTTAGGCTGTCTTTTTTTTTTTAAACCGATTGGCGTCCTAGAAAATCGATAAATGGTCTCCATAAGACTCCATATGGTACCCATGGCAGTGGCGAAGACTCCATACCAGGCGATTATTTAATGCGTACCTTCTTAAGAAAAAAATTTTTTAATTGCATATTGACGTATTTAAATAAGCACTTATATTTTGTATGTCACGTGACCTTAGCATGTCTAGCGCAATGTACGCAATACGATAGGCTCGGATGGCTAAGCCTAAAACAATTGCGCATAATAATACATTGTTTTTAATAATAAAAAATAAATATTTTATTTAATGATAAATCCATAATTTTTACTTATCGCCCAATTTTATGACGTCAGTGAGCTATTGAAATTTCACCGAATTAGTGTGTCGTTATCAATAGTGTGTACTTATTCATCAGTAGTATTCTTACTATCTTCTTTTGCCCGTAAGTATACCTGAAAAGTGTGCTCTTTTACTCTGACTTCCACAGTTTACCTCTTTCCAAAATTCACCTTTGGCCACTAATATATGGCGTGAACTGGTAAGATGCAAGGGGCCTGGTGAGCGACAAGCACGAAGAAGAAGAAGATTTGTTACCAAATAAACATCTTTTTTATTTCATAATATTACAACCCCGAATGAAAGAGACCTAGAAACGCTACGGAAATGTGCGTAGGTACATTTGTCGTACACATAAGTATATAGAACATTTTGAGATAAATTGAATTATAAAATACAGATATAATGTAAGGTGAATTTCAATAATATTTTGCCAAGCACATCAAAACATATTTGAGGATCGATGCTGCCTAAGTATCAAGTCAAATATTAAAACATGAAACTATTGGTTGATTCAATGCTTCTTACAAACACAAATAAATTTGATTAGTTTTGAATTTCAAATGAGGATTCCTACTTTGTGAATCGTCTTTCATCGTAAACTATTGGTAAATTATAGGAAACATTAAATTGTATAAATTAATGGAAATATGCATTTACTACTTATATCAGTCGATTAAGTACTTCTTCTAAGATGAGGAAACCGGTCCTTAATAAATGTAACCCTAAAAAATGTTGAAAGTATGTATTACATATTAATAAATAAATAAATAAATAAATATTGTGTTTTGTTATATCGCATCGGGTACGAAGTATGGAAAAGTAGTTTAATGTTAAAATGGACCAACGTTCATTCACCTCGTCAAGTCTCTGGTTTTCTCCACATTTCTTTGATGTATATCGAATTTAGACTATAATGACGAATGGTGGAGGATGCTGTTAATATCCGACACAAAATAGTACACTAAAATTTGTCAGTCATACATATCTGTTTTAACTGAACTAAGAATACGAATCGCAGATAGTGCTGGTTAGTTTTTAAAATTCGATTAAAGCTAAGTAAAGGATCGGGTGATCCTTTTCTTAGTGCGTAGTAAGGTTTTATTTGTGTTTGGGGTCAGATTATGGGCTTCATGGGTTGATCAAGTGGCTAACATCCATTTTTCGTATAAAATAATCTGTTAAGCCTCCACTCTGCGGAGGCCCATATGCGGGTCTATTCTATACACAATAGATAAAATGATAGTATTTATTACATATTTGTATTGAGGTATTATAATTGTTACAATAAGTTAGCCGTCTAAACAGTCAAAACTGTCTACCTAAATATCTAATCTAAATTTTATCACAGCCAAGAGAGGTAGGTGCTGTTAAAATATAGCACTTATTGCAACAATTACAACCAACTTATTGTAATTGTTATAACAAGTGCTAATATTTTGATACAAACCTACGAGTACCATAGTTAGCCGTCGTATTTATCACTTTATCACTTTAGCGGTCGATAAGTATAGAATAGACCCAATGATCTTATTAGGATCGAACATGGTTAAATAAAAACTACTATATAAACAAGAGTTAACTGTATGTACTTATTCGTTTTCAGTGTGTCTTGTCTGAAGGTGTAGGAAAGCGAACATCGGGTCGCAAAAAAATACTCAAATTGAATAGTACTGAACTACCCTCGGTCGATAGTATTAATTTTTAAGTGTATTATAGGTATCTACACTGTTTATAATAATTACCAATGGAAATTTATGTCAAACAATTTTAATGTTGAAGCGGTGTAGTAAAAAAATATAATTTCTACACAGGGCAAATAAAAACAAGAATTGTCCAAAGCGTACGTTTCCCTTTATTCGGTCCATTTAATATTTAATTGATGGTCGGGTCACGTTTCTTGGGGGGCAATGGGGATGGGGGGGGAGACCGGCAGATAAATATATCCGCAAAATATTATTATTACAGGTGTAAAGTGTTCCGTTTATTATGCGCGGGGCGGGGCGTTTGAAAAAAGAAATTTTAAATATTTATAAAACAATGCCGAATAGGAGCGTTACGTTAAAAATACAAAAAAACAGCCGGAAATATTAATTTAAACGTAACGAATACCTGCCGAGTCAAAATATTCATATTGTAAATTCTCAAGTCGGAAAATAATTATCCTGCTACTAACGATATTGTTTTCCTTCTTCGAAATGTTTTCCACGGCCAGTTGACCTTTGTGAAAATCTCAAGGCATTTCAATTAGACACATATTATAAACATTTCACTTTTGTTCATCAAGAACCCTCTTATTCGAGTGGCCATTGAGTTATGGTTGATTAATTAGTTTATATATTTTTTTGCACAATCCAAAAATTAAATGACAACACTCAAATCAAATGTAAAGGTGGAATGAAGACGCGGTGTCGAGATACAGATGAATATAAAACGATTATAGGCAGTTTTCATTAGTAATGCCAATTGGGCGGGCAATAACTGTGTTCAACTAAATCGTTTCGGATATTAATATATTCCACCTACGTGAGATGAGTCTTGTTAAAATATGGTCTAACTTTACCTAATTCGGAGTGCTTCCATTAGTTCCATTATTCTGTTTATATGTAAGTAAGTATACATATTGTTAATATGTACTGTTAATACATTTCATTCGCCCCCCCCCCCCCCATGTCACGTCTTGAATTTCAAAGTTGTAAAGTTCAATATAGGTATTACGATAGGGACGTAAGATGAGATCATCTTTGAAATGTGGTGCTGGAGGGGTATATTTTGGACTTTGTGAACTGCTAAAAGAAAAAACAACCTTAATATATAGGTATGTACTTAATAAAAAGAAAATAAAAAAAATAACTCTGAAAAAAACGTCGTTTTAAGACTTGTAAACATTTTAATGAGTTGTAACCATACAAAATTTTAATATTGGCTATCCGTTTTTATGTTTTAAATCAGTTATCACTTAAGTGCCCTAATTACTAACCGCCCCGGATCATTTTGATCCGATCTTGGGAAGAACACTCCACGCAAACGTGCAGTCGTCGTGCGTAGAGTGGGTAAGGAGACATCGCATGTGATGAAGAGAAAGCATGTGTAAAATAAACATAAGTGTATTTGTCAACACTAGATTTGTTTAGCTTGCCCCCTCATCATATGGATTAAATGTCGCATTAGTATATTAATCGATTGCAAAATGCTAATATCGGCCGTTTTCAATCCACGTCAAAAATAATGCAAATCCATTCCATCGCGGACGGCAAGTACGTGCAGCAAACAACGCAACTCGTTTTCCCATAAATCATTCGCTAATTAACTCGGAGCCGAAGGAAAAATCACGGTATCAAAATGGACTCCTACCGCCATATTGCCGGCAGCTTTTGTAGGTTAATTAAATTTAAGCACGGCACAAGTGGGTCTTTCTGTAGGGTTGCAATTCTAAAAACTCTCACATTGTACCTACTTAGTATTGATTAGTGGAGAAGACTCCATACTAGGCGATTATTTAAAGCCTTCCTTCTTAAGGCCATGCATTAGTTGAGGCACGGTCTAAAAAGATCGTTGCTAGGCGATGTGCGGATTGCGGGTCGCGGGTGAAAATGACGCCTGTCAAACGAAATATTATTTCTCATATAAATCCAACATACGTCCATTTTATGTTCTGTTTATTATTCTATTAGTATCAATAATAATATATTCATTGACATGTTTGCTTTTTAAAGTAAATGGGTAAAGTTTTTAGTCATCTTTACACGATTTTAGAATTAATTGGCCCGTCGCCATCACCCAGCAAAGTGACGTGCGTCCGACTCCACGTTCTCTCAAGGAATGCGAAGCGAGTACAAATTTTCGTCGCGCGTACAGTTGAACATTATTTGGCGTTTCACTGATGCGTCACCTTAAGAAAAATAATTTTTATTTTCATGTTGACGTATTTATATAATCACAAATAATAATAATATATTCAATATGCCCAAAGATATCTATCGTATAATTGTCATAATTCAGCGGAAAACACATTTTGAAAAAACCCGATATATTGGATTATTTATTAGTTTGGGTGAGTTTAGGTTAGATTAGGTTAGGTTGGGTTAGGTTAGGTTAGGTTACGTTTGGTTAGGTTAACCTAACAAATAATCCAGTTTATCGGCTATTTTCAAAATGTGTTTTCCGCTGTATTCCTGATAACCGAACAGTACCGTGAAGCACCTCGTTGAATATTCGATAAAAGTTATTTAAATATTCGTGATTCGGTGATTGACGTAATCACGATGAGACATTTTACGTGGCTGGGGCATGTGCTCTGGATGCCGCCAAAGAGTGCGAAACTTCATACCATTGTGGCACAGCCTCAAGGGTTCCGTTGTCATGGCCGGCCCTCCCTCACCCTGCAGCGGTGCTACGAAAGCGATCAACGCCCTGCATGTCTAGAATGGCGGGAGGCGCAAGAGTCGGCGATGGATCGAGGGAAATGGCGCGAACTTGTGCTTGCCCTATGCCTCAACACTGGGTCGTGACAGGGTGAAATAAAAAGAAGAAATATTCGTTAATATACATCGTAATAATATGAGCTTAATTTTCTGACATCTTAGATATTGTAACGTGCTGTCAACCTACGCGACAGAACTTATAACTCTGACCATGGGAAAATCGCAGAGGCGACAAATGGTGCAACAGTGAAGTACGTGAATAGGTACCGAATAATGCAACATTGAATTACCTCCGTAGAGTATGTATACGTTTTATAACTTTGCACTTTTTTGCACCTTTTACTACACTGAAACGCCTCTTTCCATGATTACTTCGCATAAAAGTAGATCAAATGATATTCAGTTGTATATAATATGTAGTCATAAGTAAATAAATAGATAATAAATGTAAAAAACATATTTTTAGAATATATTACATCATTTTCATCCTAGAGCCGAAGTGTAAAGTTATGACGCATATACTCCACCCATCCACTTAATTTTATATAAGTAGTACTGCGAAATTTAGCTATTAACACTTGAACGAAAATGTTGTTTTTCTTTGAATCGCGGTGACTTCGATTACACTAAACTCACAACCCTAAACGTGGTCATATTAAAAGAGGCTCGCGAGGTTTCAGTAGGCGCCATGCGCCACCTTCCTCCTTCGGCGGCTTGAAAATATCGAAGTCCCGCGTAAAGCACGTTACGCCCGCCCTTAATAATACTATTTATCATCCGGGCAGACTGCGGAATTATAAAACACGCCGCAAATAAATAAAACACACCAACAGTTGGCAACAAATGAGTTTATTTCGAACTCCGAGGAGTAACACTTTCGCAGTAAATCATACGAAAAAATATCGCCCTTCGCGGAATATTCGTCATGATATTATTATTGTGAACGTACGTAATGCGCCTACACGAATAATTTGAAAGTTTTTTCGCGTTCTCGGTATATGCGCTAATAAATCAACTTTACTATCACACTTCGATTGTTTGCCGCCAATGGAAAAAAAGAAAAACTCAGGAATACTTTGAAGGTTTTCTGTGTGAGATATATTGAACAATTTAAAATGATTTTCAATATACTTTACTGTGCGTAATATGTAATACGTCACGTTGCGTATTATGTAATACACAGTGACTGGCAATGTGGAAACCAATGGAATATTACCTATATTATTTTTTCCAAGAAATTCTTAGAATAAATAATCAAAATAATACATAATATATATATGGCACCTTCAGTAAAATACTGTAGTAAGAAAGAAGTGCCATTTTACATGAGAGACGTTTTATGTTTCAAATCTTTCAAAAATATTCTCTGTAAATACATACGGGAAAAGTTTAGGTGTATATTTTTTTTATCATTACTTTTATGGAAAAAACATGATCAATTTTTAACCAAATACATTTTTCATTTTCTTTAAAACATAAAGTGGAAATATTTTAATTAGGTATTCAGAGTTGCGACAGTATTATACATATTTGTATAATAATACGTTGTTTAAATAGCATTCATTGTTGTAGGTTAATAAATACACTATTTTGGTAAATACAAAAGTTATAACATTAAACACATTGTACCATGAGTTTAAGACAAGTAAGTATTTTTAGCAGTAAAAAAAAAGAATCCAACTTAATTCATAGCTGAGTAGTTAAATAAAAGCAAAGTGGTTATTGTTCATCACCTACATTTATTGAGATATGCGTAGGTGTGTATATATCAGTGGCGAAGGGTGATTTTTGGAAACAGGTAGGCTGTGGAGAAAACACACTAGTTAGATGAATGTATTTACGGGAAATAAGAAGATAATCCGACATAACTACACAAAACAGATGAAATTTCAAATGCTCACTGATGGTATAAAATTAAGCAATTAATTTGAATAATGTATTTTCTTAAATATAAACGCAAGATACGCTCAAAATATATTGAAAATATCCGTTGTTGTGAATCTGTTCCATAGCAATTTATAATTTAACCTGTAAACTAGACATTTTAAAATACTTCTATATTTAAAACACAGACAGATACAATATCAGATTTCAACTTACATAATTGGCTGAATAAATTGTCTTAGTCTATGAACAAACTAACTGACAAATAAAAATCATGAGATAAATTATTTATTATTTTTAACAACAAGCAATATATATATGTGATTGAATCCCTATAAATTATTTTTTTAAATTATCTTATAAATTATTTTGAATAAATGTGCACTTACGTAAAATGTAAGCGCTCCTTCAATAGCTTACCAATTTATATGGGCCGCCGCAGACGTCTTGAAATTATGAGAAACAAACTTCATATAAAAAAAGTTTCCGATTCACGCGAACGTAATCCATACAATATGTGAAGCGAAACGAGATGTCGCTTATTTTTTTTTAAATCTTCGAGACATGCCATAAATTGTGCTTATTGAAATAGTGGAAAAGATCGTAAAATTATTATGACAATTATACGATAGATGTCGCTGGGTATATTGAATATATTATTATGTGATTATATTATTTAAAATGTCAATATAAAATTAAAAAATATTTTTCTTAAGGTAGGCTTTAAATAATCGCCTAGTATGGTGTCTTCGCCACTGCCAATGGCGAAGGGTGCCTGTTGAATGTGGTAGGTTGTGGTAAGTAACTGAAAAAAGGTCCAAAGACAGCCTTATCTACTGGAACTAAATTTGAATTTTGTTCATCTTCCAGTAGTTTACTGAAGAAAACATTATATTTTACCTTTTCACGAAAAAAAGACAACATGCACTAAAATACATATACATAAAAAAGTAATGCACAACCGCGATTCGATCTCGGACTAGAAAATTCTACTGTCTCGGTAGGTCAGCGTTTTATCGGGGAGCGACCATTTCGGATCGAATTCAGCGTGAAAAAATAATGAACACATAATAATAAACATGTTAGGCGCATATACCTATAACCTCATTGTGTGTGCGTTTTATAATAAGTGTGTGATTGTTTGTATGTATTATATCCATGAAATGCACCAAATAAATTGAAGCCTTCGACTTTGTTAGTTTGTGTTATAACTCTTTACGTATTAGTGTAATAATTATTACAACAAGTCGAAAATCGATGTATTATACATACCTACGGACAGATGTCGTTGGCAAATTATATTATTTTTGTAGAATATAAAACAATGAAAATATTATTTATATAAGTAAATAGGCAATTAAAAATATTGTTTTAATTAAGTAGGTACATACTTACCTAGGTAAACTTTAAAAAATAATCGCCTAGTATGGAATTTTCGCCACTGAATAATAATTATTGTATTATATGTAGGTATATGCAATTTCAATAATATGCTATTCAGCTGTTGTATATTTTACGACTTCGGAATGGAAAGAAAGTTAGTGTACTACTTAGTACCAACGAATAATGGTTTAAAATTATACCCATGAGGAATTATTGGTGGTTTTCCTTTTCCACGTAATGAAAATTGTTTCTCTCTCTCGATGAGAGCAAATTGAAAAAGTTTCGACACTTGCACGCGGACCGTGTTTGTGTTTTTTTTAAGTATTGCCCTCCGAGGGCAATCACGCCACTGGAAATGCCAATTAATAAGGCAGATTATTTAATTAATTTATAGACCTGTTTTATGTGGATGTTAACTACGTGTATATATCATCATAATCGAATAATGTCAGTTGGAACGTGCTATAGACGATTTCTTTATAAACGATTATTTTTATTGCATGATATGGAATATAAATGGATTTAAAATTCAATTGAACTACCCATAAAAGACATCATAATTTGTTAGTGTACAGGCCAATTGTCGTAACCCTCACTTTTCACCAGTGTCATTTTGATGGTAATGGACTTATTGCATACTCTTACACGAACTGGCCAAATTTCATAAATCCCAAAAAAATATTTCATATCAAAATAATTCAAAACTATTTTTTAAGCCATTTGTAACTTGACAAAAAATATTGTAGCCAAATGCTGTAACCCTCTCTAAACGTAAGCCACATGGTAGGTACAGAGTAAGCCACTCAATTTGCTATAAAATAATAAGTAAATCCAATGCCCACAGTTTTTTTTACTTCCTGAACAATTTAATATTCGAGGGATATGATAATTGGCCTGTACAGTGACGATATCATTATAACATAATAATATTGTAAGTTTCATTCATTATCGGAACAAATTATATTTTCTGCTTTGATAATTTTCCGACAGATGGCACATCATAGATGAAACAACATTTAAGCTTGTCCAAAATATTAAGTCAGCTACGAAGTGTCAATGTTCGACTATCAATTTTGTGTTCAATAATTGTATAGGTACTGTTTTAAATTTATCTAGTTAAGCGTTAAATAATCTCTCATCAAGGAATCTTCGCCAGTGGTAGATATATATGCCATTCAGTTCATATTATGGACAGATAAGACGGCGGTCATGATCTTCAACAGAATATAGGATGAATGGTAATCTTTTTTTTAACACTACAACAGGTCTAGAGACCCAATGACAGTAAGTGAAACAAGAGCCGCTCAGTTTAATTTATATTTAAATTTAAAACTAATTCCTATCTATGCAACGTGGTAATGGCAATCTCATGAAATGGCAATGGACCGCACGTGTCGCTCGGCTCATAGATGACCATTGGTAATATACAGTCGTACAGTGATACAAGTAGTACTAAACGATCACAGGACTGTCATAAAAAACCACTGGATCTACAGACTCATCAAGTTCATTGAAAGTAGAGTATGTATACGTTTTATAACTTTGCACTTTTTACTACACTGATACGCCTCTTTGCATGATTACCTCGCATAAAAATAGATCAAATGTCAAATTTAGTAATAAAAAAATAAATAGATAATATATATTAAAAAAATATTTTTAGAATATATTACATCACCTTCATCCTAGAGCCGGAGTGCAAAGTTATGAAGCATATACTCTACGAGGCAGTTATGAACAAGATACCGATAAAATGGAAGAAGCTATGTGGAGACCTTCATCAAATAATTACAAGATAAAAAGAACTTTTTATATACTTACCACGTTTTTAAATTTTCTGTTGATTCATATAAACTTGACAATTCTATGTATTAATAATTTAGGAGAAATAAGGCAATTGTCAACAAATCATTTTTTTGGTATTTTGCAACAAACATACAAATATAGAATACTGAAATGTCATTTTGATTTCCATAGTAACGCACGTATATATTAATAATTTAGTTGCTAGGACCACCTCCTCAGCAACCAATAATAGTGGATTGGATTACGGATTTTTCCGAAATAACTTTTCATACAAAACAGAATTAACTGAAAATGAATTCAATTCTACTTAAAGATTGCTGAAAGTATTAAAATAATGCATTGGAATCGTGTACTGATATATTCTAAAATTTTCAAATGTCTAGCTAGTCGGGAAGTTGGTTAAAAATCGATTGCAAGATTTGTACTGGATAAACAACCACCGAACAAACAAGAATACGAGCTAAGAAAAACGTGGTAAAATAGGATAGACCCCGACTGATGATGAATATTATGTATCAATAAAGTTTGTTTTATTTTATAGTACGACAAATAATTGAAAGTTGACAGCATTTAAGTATATTTACTTAATATATTTTATATAAATTTGAAATAAAGATTAATAATGGCAACACATTTTTCATGTAAAATATCGTTTGCAAAAAGATTACGAAAAATCCTTGAAAACCGATGTTTCCCAAAGATTAATACGCTAAACGACTTCTTGAATACGACTCGGATATTTTAAATATTCGTTCCGCGGACTGAAACATCTTGTACTATGGGAAACGTTGCAATAAAACGTCGTCCCTCCCTGCTTTATACGTTTACTGATTTTTATAGCCGAAAGTAATCAAAGGTCCACCGACAAGGGTGGTAAAAAACAATAAAAGGGACCCTGGCGTGATGCGAATATTAACAAGAGGCCTGCTACGATATATCTCGGCAGGCGACCAGGTTATCGAGTAACCGGTTAGCCGGCAAATTTCGATTGGCCGACCTATTTTACCACGTATTTATTAGCTCGTATTCTTAATTTTTTTTTGTGTGTCCAGTACAAATTTTTTCTTGTTTATCCAAGATTTGTATTGGACGATTGAAGATGTTTAACTAACTTCCCGACTAGCTAGCTAGACATTTGAAACTTTCACTAATATATCAGAACACGATTACAATGCATTCTTTTAAGCCATTGTTAAGCAGAATTGAATTCATTTTCAGTTAATTCTGTTTTGTATGGAAAGTTATTTCGGAAAAAATTCGAAAAAAGTAAAACACTATTATTGGTTACTAAGGTGGTCCTAGCAACTAAATTATGAACATATACGTGCGTTACTATGGAAATCAATATGAAATGTCAAAATGACATTTCAGTATTGTATAATTTATTCAGTATTTCTATCAAGTACAAAAAAAGTATTTATTAATACATAGAATTGTCAAGTTTATATGATTCAACCGAAAATTTAAAAATGTGGTATATAAAAAGTTCTTTTTATCTTGTAATTATGTTCACTTAATTTAACCAGTGATATTTAATATTTTAAAACAATCTGAGTTTGTTACTAGGTCGGTATTATTACACTTGAAACGTAAAAAAATCGCGAAGTCACACATTAACGACAAAAAACCCCGATGTACTTTAACAAATTTAATAATATTGAGTCAAGTTTCAAACTTAATTAAAAAATGTAATATAATGTACTTATAATATTATATTATATACATTTACAGCAAATGACAATTACTACAGCTAGTAAAAATCTTAGGCGATTGATACAAGATGGGAATGAATGCCTACCGAAAAGAGACCAGACATTTGTAATATGTGATAGCATTTCAAGAATGCCATTTTCTCTTAAAACTAAATTAGAAAAGGGTCACATGTCCTGATAACACCTAGCAAATTCAATTTACAAAATTTTTATATAACATTTAAAAAATGGATCATTGTTGGGTACTCTAGTTCTGAGAAATGAATTAATTCGCATGAATCACAGACGGACTGATAACTTAAAGGCTAGAGCACTCAGCTGGAAAGTGAATGATGTGAGCTCGAGTCCCACTTGATCCAAAATTTGTAATATGTATATTTCCGTGGTTTTTAAAATTAAGTATTTTCTATAATAAAGAATCTTAATTATCATTCTTAATTCGTGTATATTCAGTATTTAATAAAAAAGGTAACATATCATATATGATATTTAGATACCTATCGATAAATATATAGAACTATTTAGTTTATTCCCTTGCATTAAAATTATTTATAAATCTATATACTTACCTGTCATATGCATAAATTTGATTAAACTATCCAATATGAAATGCCTCGATTGCGATATTAGAGGCGTAGAGATGTTATAATGCGTGTTTAACATTGGATTACGCCGGATTATACAGCCGATGATGATTGATAAATTTAGTTATGCGTTCACGTAGTTGTCGCGGAGATCGCCAACATTCAAAAGGTATTCGTGTAACCGAATAAACGTAGAAATAAATACTCGATTATCCGATTACACAAATGTCCAGTAATCTGACATGCCCAGCGACATCTAGGCTGGCGCTCGGATATGAAATGTAGATTTACCAAAAGATACAAGAATGGCCACTATAAAAAAACCATTATGTTTTAAGAAAATTAAAAGCGGCACAGAAGTTAATTGTGCTGCAGCACAAACCGGCACAATTTAAAAACGAAATTAAAACGGCGCATTAAAGTGTGATAATTATTACAAGTTATTAAGCCCGTCAAAGGCATTAACACGGCAAAGCTTTTTATATATATTTTATATTGTTAATTAACATCAGATATTAGACGCTGCTAAATGGGTACAATTATTTGATTAACATTATAAATTTCGGGGCGAATTCAGGTTATAAACGTCACGAGCTTTCGTAACATTTTCTGAAATCGGTTGAACGGCCTTCCAGCAAGATTTAAATTTTAACACATTATGCCCTTGATCCATTAACGACCATTGTTACAGCTTTTGGAGATGTCAGCATTATCTTTGTAGTAGGTAAATCATTTTAAAACCACGATATTATAACACAAAAAATAAAAGTTAAAAAATCTTTATTCATAATATACCTACCAATAGATCAGAATAAATATAAACCGAGATGATATATTAAATATAACCAGTGACTGACCGTTAGTGGAAAAGGCGGACGTGTAGCAAAAATAAGAAGACGTACGCATACTGCCAGAATTACGATAACTCGTCTACCCATTATAAGATCCAGCGCATCTATTCTATACACAAGACTGCTTTCGGCCTTTACAGCAGCTAACTAGGGTAGGAAAGTATCGAAATATTAACACTTATTGTAACAATTACAATAAGTTAGCCGTCTGAAACGTCAAATCTGTCTTTCTCACTCTAAAATTTACCGCAGCCAAGAGAAGTGCTGTTAAAATATAGCACCTGTTGTAAGAATTACAACTAACTTATTGTAATTGTTACAATAAGTGCTAATACTTGGATACTTTCCTACCTTAGATAGCGGCCGAAAGCAGACTTGTGTATAGATTAGATGCGCAGGATTCTCAATTATGTAGGTACCCCGAAAATAATGCTTATCGAAAAATTGCACCAAATACTTCAAACCCTAGAGTACGGAACGAATCAATCATCCGGAGACTCGAAATACAGTACGGTAGTCGACTAGGTATAATGTCCAAGGGCACAGACACAACAATGCAGTTTGCGTGCGTCGACGCATATCTTACTCGATTCCAAATGTATCCGATTAAAATATCCAATTTGATTATAAAAATAGTCAATCAAGTAAGAATTTCGCCCTTTCTGCCGAGAGTCGTACATTCTTACAGTCACACTCAGAAGGTAATCAACTACCATTTTCAAGTTTTTTTTATGATTATTCTGAACGTCAAAGCGGGTTTAGTCTTTTTAGATCAAATAATATGAACGAAAAAAGCAAAGCTTTATTATTGATGTATACGAATTTATGACAAGGAGCTTTCATTAAAACACATCGGTAAATAATCAAGAAAATCTGTATGAACTGATTGAAAAGACTAGCAGTATTAACATCAGGGTCTCAGTTACTAATATTCATTATAACAAAGCATATAAAAGAAAAGAGTGATTCATTTGTGTATTTAAAACGTGACCGTAATAATAATTATCAAGTTGGAAACGAACCGCTCCGGGGACCCAAAGTACCGTGACTGTAATGCCGGGTCCACACCGAAAACAAGTCGCGCGACAACTCGTTAAATTTTACGATAAGCATGATAATTATCGTAAAATTTCTTAAGCAATTATGATAATTATCGTAAAATTTAACGAGTTGTCGCGCGACTTGTTGCCGGTGTGGCCGCACTTTAATGTTCATATTCATTACTAATTCGTACCCAAGACGGATGGCAGGGAGGATCCGTGTTGTACCGGGTAAGATCCATTATCGTGAATATTACATTTGATGGGTTAAACAAATCGTTGGTATCATTCGATCTAACAATCAATGGGCATGCTTACTACCAGCAAAAGAGAAAACGGAATCGGGTAGATTAACCCCTTCGACCAAAATGTATGTAGGTACCTACATCAAACTTATAGTTATAACACTGTTAATTTAAATATTTAGATCGTTTTCTGGTACAGTTATAAGCAACTATGCGTATGTAATTGGCGAAGGCGACAACAATCAACTTTCGTGCAGTGCAGTGCGCTTGCGGGGAATCTGCATATTTTGATGCCAATATACAGAATTTGAAAAAAAATCACAAACAAGCTTAATATTTTGCTGCTGAGAATTTTTATTGACACCATAGCGAAAGTTTCTATGGTAAAAATAAAAATATTGTTTGGTATTTTCTATGTACCATACATTTTTGCATTGCAAAAAGCAAAACGTGTTAATTTAAGTATGTTTCGAGAACACTGCATCAAGTTGCCCACGCACTAACATTCCGAGCCATACCGGACATTGTATCAAATAGAATTAGCCAAAACTTTGACAATAAAACCCGGTGAAAAAATGTCGAAGTGTGAAACGTTGTGTAATAAATTGTAAATATAATAAGGAATGGGAGGATAGATATCAGAAACTAAGGCCTTCTCCAGATGGAATGATTTGACTCGCGCGTAAAAACATTCCAGGTACATGTGACCTCATTGAGCTGTCCATGTGTAATCGCCGCGTGTCACTTCTCGCGCGCGGTCAAGGTACATGTGACTACATTGAGCCGTCCACACGCACTCGCAACATATCGCAGCGAGACACGCGTAATCTGGACAAGCTCTAAGCAGTCTGTTTTACGATGATACAGCATGATAGATCAATAAAGTGACTCACCCTCCATTGTACTTCGGCGATGTCACAATACGTGTTGCATGGTTAACGAAGCAAGAAGCATTGGATAAATGTGTACTGCCGCTATGTGTTGCAGCATAATTGAGTGAAATATGTTAATAGGTAGATAGATATTATAATTTAGTTTAGTGGAAATATGTATTATACCACGTTATCTGCGTTCAAACGCGGGTCCTAAACATCCAGTTAAAGTGTACTTAAATGCATCTCGGAGGACTTGAAAGTTTCCTTTTATGAAACGAAGGCGGATATCGCTTTTCTATGATCTTGGCAAGGTATTGTATTCATCTGTTCCTAAAATCCCAACGGGGTCTTATACGGCGGCACTTAAAACATATATATAACTACAAGCGATACGGCGGAATGCGAAAGACAGTAACGGTATTCAGTGCAATATGACAGTGGTAACGAAACCTGAGACTTCGCGAACAGCTGTATAATTATAATATGTAAGAATATATATATGTAAGTATATAATGAAATTAAGAATTAATTATACATTTCTTGTGAATAAACATCACAAAGAAAACACAAGTATTTTAATATTTTATGTTTATAAATAATACCCCCTGACAGGACCATTTAAAATGTTTATTTATATAAGCAGTAAGTAACTACAATCTGTGTCAGTTATACATTTATGTGCATAGTAATGCGCTAACAATGCCGACAATTCAAATGGAATAGTACAACACTAAGCGATAGCGCTCATAGAACGCGTCGAGCGGGCGAAGTCGGCGAATGCAGTGTTTATTCATAACCAAAATCACACGTCTCTTCCCGCGCATTACCCTTCACCTATGTAATAAGCGGCCCAAGCAGCACAAAATAATTATTTTTACAGTGTCTCTCATAACAAAGCAATTAATTTCGGGGCTTGTCATTAATATTTACGACGACATTATTCAACCAGCGATAAACTGAACACGCAATAAAATTAAACAATGACTTCTCTGTAATTAAATAATTGCTTTTCGCCCGTCGATCGACGAGGCCTCGAGCAGCGAAATTTTGGTAGCCGTGTTCAATGAATGAACTTCTTTGTATTTTCATTAAATCGTATCGCCGAGAAGCGAGAAACGGTGACTCATGCGGCACGCGGGGCGCAAGGCATCGTGAAGTCCAGTGGGCGCTGGCGTATTTGATTACGTTGTATTTTTGATGATTTACGCGCCACTTGTAGAAATTTTGCGCGAGCGCCGCACTCGCTGCGTCAATGGGCTTTATGCCTAAGATCTATTAGAATTTAATTACGTATAAAATAGAAATCACTATCAATAAAGTAAGACAAATTTCAAAATGTATTCACCGGAAGTCACCTCGCGTAAAAACATTCACTTAAAAAAAATCGAGATAGTAAAATTATAATAATATGCCCCCTTCTACGCTTGCAAGACTAATTTTTTATGTAGATTTCCATCAGTTGTATAAAATAAAACCAATTTTATAAAATGGCACTATTTTATCCGAAACATTTATATGATGAATATCAATGACACCTAAAACGCTTTGTAGAGAGTTAATTTTAACAGAAAGTTAAGACATTATTTTTAAACTATTAGGTCTGCTCATATATAAAAAAATGTACATATGTACTTTCTAAGTTATTCGTATATTCTTATAAATTATCAGTAATAAACTATCGCATTATGACAGCATCTACGTCAACTTGACGTCGTCAACTACAATCAAGAAGTAACGTAACAATATAACTTTATTAAAAAAATTTCGAGTTAGTAAAAAATGTCGTCAGTTAATAGGCAGACCATAAAACTTCATTTTTTACGTCACGCAAATGTTAGAATGGCAAAAGGGCAGGCGGCTTGATTATGCACTTGCACTGAGATGTTATTAAAAGATTAATATGCCGGAATGGCAGTGAGGATATTTGAATTTAATATCTATAATAATTTAATATCTTATAATAAGTACCTATCACTAAAAAAATCAAATATCTTTTGTTACAAAGATGGTAAATACAATTCGTAAAGTATAGCACTATAAGAAAACAAATGAACTTTAATTTGTATTACATATAACTGCATTAGTGTTATATTGTTAGCTTTAATATTATGTTTATATAGTTAGGCCTACTAGTACTAGTGTTTATATATTATTTACTAGAAAATTGAAGCGATCACACCGTCTATCTGCAAGGCTAGGCCGATTACCGTAATGAGTCGCACATGCTCGACACAGCGACTTTTATGCATTGCGAAAGTCGCATATAAGCAGTATGAGAAATTTTGGTTGTCATGTCTCACTCATTGACATCACATCAAGCGAAAACTCTAAAGTGACATTTCACGATCGGGTGCAATCGCCGCAGATAGAGTTGGGTTTCGGGAATTCTCGAGAATTGAATTTTTTAACATTTCGGGAAATCCCGGATCTCGAGAATATTTTCTCAGGATTCGGGATTTCTTTATCATCAAATATTAATTGAAAAATATATACTAAAACTATATGAAAAAAGTGGACAGAAAACACAAAACGTTCAAAGGCAGATCGGGGCATTTAACACAAACCCAACGTCGACTCAAAATGAGCGCAATTTTTGCAACATCAGGGAATTTTGTGTCTCAAAAGCGTACGCGATTGTCAGACGCAGCGATTAACAGTCTGTATTTTTTGAAATTCTATTTTAATAAGCAATGTTTTGAATTATTTTTGTTTTCCTACTTCTATTTTGTTTGCCTGTTTTTACACTGATTTTAGGATTTTTACAGGTTTTTTTTAAATTTCCCGATATCTCGAGAATTCTCTTGAATTCTTTTCTGGAAATCACGAATCTCGAGAATTCAAAATTTCATCATTTCGGGAAATCCCGAATCTCGAGATTGAGACTTTCTCGGATCGCCGCAGATGATCGACTTGAGAATCTGCCAGTGTAATTCAAACTTTATAATGTGTAATCATTTCAATACGTAATCCCGCCATTTTTTCAAGGGCACGGAATTGATGGAATTAATAATAATTACGTATATTGGAACTGCCGTATAAAACTAGCTCAATACACACAATATATGATTCATACATTAGGGTCAAGTTATACCTACATACACCTTGTTGCTACTCGTAATGTCGTCAACGCCGTGGTAAGTGCAACCGTTGTTGAAGATGTTAATTGCAAACACGGCCCCGAACGTACAGCACCTCTGCATTGCAAAGAGGCTCCCGGTTCAGCCAACGGGGAAAACCGAAAAAGCAGTGCATCGGGTAAACTGGTGGAAAATTTATTATGTGTGATAAACGGGGCAAGATTATATCTCGAAATAACTCCCGAGACGGTCCGCTGGCTTTGGCACCGGTTCAGCGGCTTGTTCCACTGCATCCACCAGCCAAAGGCCAACGGGAACTTCCTAAAGTGTCGACTTAATCGGTCCAGTATTTGTGATGGATAGAGTTCGGTGGCTTTTATCGTTAATACATTAATATTTCCACTAAAAATTGACAGTCAACCATAAAAGTAAAATAATTAAATTATGTTTGTTATTTTCTTTCAACTATCACATCTTACCACGGATAAATACATTACAAATACATGCAAGTGTCAGAATTCTGAACATTGAATGAGGAATGAATAATAATAACAGCTGGCTTCATCGAACTTGAATTCACCATTAAGAGCTTCCTAAGACCGACAAAAAGTCAGAGATAGGTACCTACCTACATTATATGTGTGATAATTTGTGATTGATTTCAACAACAGCATCTTAAGCTATTAAGATCAGAAATAAAAGAGAACCATCTTTGAAGAACACTCACTAAGCAGCCAATCAACATCAAACGATTAGCTAGAAATCAATGATATACTCGTACATACTATATTTATTTATGTAGATTGTTACTTAAGGGATATATTGTAATCTAAGTTAAACCCCCTGCGGTGTTTTATATTGTTATATTGTATTTTACAGCTATATCAGAAAGAAAATCTACCCTCCACTACTAATTAAAACTCCGTATAAAAAGTATATAACCCTTACAAACTAAGTATGTAGGTACTTATTGTAATTACATATTAGATATCATGCATGTAAATATAATTATAAATCCAATTAATATATTAAAGTATGATGAATTCGTTATTGTGTGTATAATATTTTTTTTCAGTGAAAATACCTTTAAGTACCTACCTAATTCAATACAAAAATAAAAAGCAACAATGAGCAGGCACATAATAATATCTAATCATACAAACAGTTTCTGATTAACATTTTTTCCGTTACAAATAAATATCCAATTTACTTAGGTAATTCGTTTACTAATATCTAAATAACATCACAATTTATAATGATTTCTATTGCAATATAGTTACATGTCAGGGTGTCCAACGGTTAAGAGCATACATAAGTGAAACGGCAAATAATTTTCAACAGTAGGTGGGACGAAATTTTTCATTCGTTGCCAATTGGAGACCGACAGTCGAGGTGTAAGCACGTCAATTTGTTTTGTGATGGCGTCGGAGGAATACATTCTTAAATCGTGTAAAGATGACTAAAAAACGTTCCGCATGTACTTGAAAAAGAAAACATGTCAATGAATATACTATTATTATTACGAATATAATAATAAATATAACATTAAAAGGACGCATGTTGAATTTTTATGATAAATTGTATATCGTTCGGCTCGCGTCATTTGTACAATCCGCGCATCGCCTAGTCACGATCTTTTTAGACCATGCCTCAACTGAAGTATAGCCTTAACCTGTATGTGTAGATTCGAATTCTAATTCTGACAAAAAAAACTTTGTTTTCTTAATGTGTGTTTGATCCAGAGCAAGGAGGGACAGATATGCGCATTACTCCGGCAAGAAGAATTTACACAGTGAATCTGTGGTGGAGCGGACCACGCGCCACGAACCTAATGGGGTCGCAAAGTGGACTACATATTAGCACGGATATATGCTTTTGTCTTGACCTCCCGGGCGGATTCGTTATGAAAAATCGCACAGGCGTAACGAAAAATAAAGTCACAAAAGTATTGCGGCCGCTAGAGACTCCAGTCGGCCGCCAACGGCGCTTCGAGAATGACGTGTAACTCCGCGCGTCGCAATTTAATTAATTTTCTTTCGAATTTGGACAACCAGCATTCAGAGAATCAGTAGGCAAAGCATGTATCCATGTTTAATAATTTTAGCTGTCAGGGTTTAATTGTTTTATTATTATTATCGTCGTCCTCCGTATCGTAGTGCAGTCCTGAGGATCCCTGTGAAGTCACAACACAATACATATATGTGATTTTCTCAAAGCAAGGATGTTTGTAATTGTTTCTCTTCTATTACTAAATACAATATTGTTATTAGGCCTCATGACCTGTTGTACTACCCCAAAAATACCCACACTTTCCTTGTTTTCCCCGTCAATCTTTTTACAACTTAATTAATTCTGGTGTAACATCGATTATAATAATATTTACATAGTTCATGGCGAGGATGACAGGCATGGCAGCCGAGAATTCTGGGGCAAACATTTATGGCTGGATTTTTCGGTGATTGATGATGGAGCGCCGAGCACACGAAAGCTGACGGCACAGCGGGGTTCCGAACCCAGAACACAGCCTTCAAACGCGATTGATTTCCATGCGACGTATTTACTTAATCAGTATTTAATTTAGTTGAGGAAAAAATATTTAAAAAAAACCGGACATTACATTTTTAGTTTTCAATAACTAGCAATTCACGTTAACCTGTGCATGATTAAGTAAGTTGATAAATAATGGGTAATACAACAAATATTCAGTATCATTTTTAAAACATAATAATATATTAAGATTATTCCAAACATATTATTTATGAAATACAAATCTTTAAATCATAACTTGTAATCCTGTTGTTCGTGCCATGAAATTATCCATTTTAAACAGAGACACGACAGAATAATTGAAAGACTGGGGACCTAAGGAATATAAGTGACAACCAAGTTAAAAATGAGTGTAGTTTTGTCGTTTGTCATGTTTATGAGAATACTTTCTTGCAAAAAAGTCATGTTTCACAACTTTGTACTCCGGATCTAGGATGAACATTATATTCATACAAGTAAATATACTTTAATTATTTTATGTGAGATAATCAGGCAAAGAGGCGTATCAGTATAGTAAAGAGTGTTATAAAACGTATACTCTACGTATGTGCCATGATTTGTCCATCATTTACTTACTAACATTGGCTTTAACTTCACAGTATGTATAAATGATAGTGATTTGAATTCCAAACCATGGTCTACTTTACTTTTTAATATTTTCAATTCGCCTACTAATAATGTGTATTTTGGCCACGTTTATAGAAAAATGACAATACATATTTGAAATTTACAATCGAGGATTTAACATGAAATTAATTCACACAAAAGCTTTTCAATAGTGATGGCTTACTTTGATATTTAGATTATGACGCTGAATGAAAAAAAAACACATGAAATGTGAAGAGACCATCACGGCTAAAAAGCAGCATATATATTATATTATAAATGGTAGCATAAGTATTGGGATAATAAGCTTTTCTTGGCATAAAAATTTTAGTAAAATTTTCAATATTCAAGATGGAGATGGATTCACATGGCGGTGTAGGTAGGTACCAACTGTTATTTGGTAATCAAACTTTATTAAGGCTACACTTCAGCCGGGGCACGGTCTAAAACGATCGTGACTACGCGACGCGAAGATTGTGCAAACGACGCGTGCAGAACAAAACATAATTTGTCATAAAAATTCAACATGTGTCCGTTTACTGTTCTGTTTATTGTTCTATTAGTAATAATAATAATAATAATATATTCATTGTCATGTTTTCTTTTTCAAGTAAATGGTAACGTTTTTTAGTCATCTTTACACGATTTAAGAATTAATTCCCCCGGCGCAATCACAAAACAAATTGACGTGTTCACAGCTCTACTTTCGCTCTCCAATTGGCAGCGAGTCCGAAATTTCGTCGCAACCTATAGTTGAAAATTATTTGCCGTTTCACTGAAGTATGGCTCTTAAAAGACATTGATTTTTTTTGCTTAATAAAGTGGCCACGGTGTTGTACGTTATAATATAAGCTAAATAAAAAATTAAAGAAAATTAATTTCGCCACAAAATATTTGACCAAACTCTCGAGCGCAGAGGCGGCGAGGGAAGAAAGTAAAACTTTCCACAAAAGCAACAACTTGATGAAAGTAAATTACAATTCAAACATTTCATTCGTAAAAAAACGTAACAAAGAAACGCAACAGTTTTTCTTTTAATATTTTATTTTTCCCTACTAAACGTACCTATTTACGTCATAACGCTCGAGGAGTTTCAGTTTGAAGCACGGAATCTACTTCACAAAAGAAATTCTAAAACAACACGAAGTCCGTGAATGAAGACATGCGATACTGACGCGGTAAAACATTTATTACTGTGCCGCCCCGCGAAAGAAAACGCTGCGAAACGTCGATACAAACATACTATCGACATTCAGGAAAAACTTTTCAGTTAGGTACTTACCACATATTATTAACGTATGAAGTATTTTTTGGTTTATTTAATTGACTCTACAAATAAAGGTTATGCCTGACATATACCTATAATTATATATGTATATATATACATAGATAGATATATTTAATGTTGACGTTGACTATTTTCCTTTCGATAATTATTCGTCAAATGATTATTTTCTGACTGGCATGCTTACATTTCACTTTCTCGAATTTCGTAGGTCTCTTCTGCTCTTGAAACACTTTTGCCTGTTATCGCGAGGGATGGTTTCCAATCATATTGTCTGAACCGTTTCCTAGTGTCAAGCCCATCAGGCATAATTAGCGAGGGGTGCAAGACTAGTCAATGCGCTTCCCAAAGATGTAGACATTTTCGGTGACGTGCTATGTATTTTGTATTCGAAATTTTTATCTTGGCGACTTATGCACTTAGCTTCTTTTAATCCGCATCTCCTCTATTGTACATATTTCATTGGCATATTAGGTGGTCTAATACTAATTACTAATTTAATTTTCTCATAAAAACGTGAATACATACAATCAGATAATTTTGTTAATATAAATCGTAAGCTCATGGATGTCTAATAAGTAATAACAAATGGTGCACTGTCATTAGTACGAGCAATGTCATGGAGAGTTCCTATTACTAATTTACAGGTGGATGTTTCAGCTTAGGTGAGATGATATCTGGCCAATAAAAAAATAATTTTATGAGACTGTTACAATGGTCACAGCAAGGTGAACCTCATACGAGTCTAGCCACCTGCCTATAATCGGTTATAAAAACTGTGCAGGGCAATTGCATTAAAAATGCTATTTGATAAGGATGCGAAAGTGCCATAGTAGGATTGAAGTTTAGAACCCTACCTTAATTTAATTTGAAAATTTGTTTAATTAAAAATTAAAATGAAGTGTGTTAATACCGGATTCAGGTTGTCGTGCAATGGAGTAATTTAGAATAGGAAGCAGGGCAGAACTAGTCCCTCAGCGCGCCCCTATAATTAACAGTACTTTAGGAAAGTGATACAGTCACTCTTGAAATGGCGAATCAGTCATTCCACACGCTGAATTTTATTATATTTTTTTCCCTTTTGCTTTTTTATTACTATTTAATTCGAGGTTTTAATCCATTTTGAGTGATCTGACGACCTACATAAAGTCTATAGTAGTATTGATAAATAAATTACTTCCGTAAATGTCAACAAGTTATCCGATTTGTATAATTAATACAGTCTATAAGCTTTGCGGCCTCAGTATAAAAGAAAAACATAATCATAAACACGTGACTAACCTCATTTGAAATAGTAAATATGAATAAATTAAGGAATTGGATATATTTTAAAAGTACCTACATCTTGCTTGATGCAGAAGGATTACTGGTTTAAATACTCAGGAAATGTAAGTGTATTAATAAATTTTAATAATATTATATTGTAGGTAACTTTGTAAAAGCGAAACGTGCTGGGCGTTCTTCACAGTGAGGATGAAAGACTGAGACACAAATCGGGCCATAAACATATCTAACATTCAGGAAACTGGAAGGCAAACGAAGACCTGGTCGACGTCACACAAGATGGAAGGACGATCAGATGGATGTTAATACTTTGGGCCATGGCCCCCGCAAGGGAGGGGGCTGACAGGGCTCTAGCCTGGGAGCCCGGGTTCAGGAAGGACCCGGCGTGACGCGTCGACTAGATAAGTGAGATAAACACAAATCACAAATTTGCTCTATTAGTAAAAAAAAGTCTGCAATTAACTGTGTGCGGATACTCGACAACTCCATAATTGAAATGGATGTACATATTAAAAATTAAAAATACGAAAAATCGCTAAGAATACAATTTAATTTTACCGCGTACACCATTTGAAAAACGTTACTGCAGCGCGTCACACTGCCGTTACCCTTAGCGATAGGTAAGGGAGGGCTGCTAAACATCCTAGCCTGGGACCCCGCTTCAGGACATGGGGGCCATGCTTTGGGCATTCAAAGCTGGAAGGAAGCAGTTTTCGATTGACTTGTGTGTAGTTCAAAACCCAAAATAGCGTTGTAGCACCAGAAAGAAGACGATGTATGTACCTATATTGATTTTCTTTGATTGAACATTTTTTTTCTTTTTTCTTTCGACCATGTCCGATCCTAATAGGATCATATGAGCCTCCACAGAGTGGAGGTTTGTATTAACAGAATTTATTTTTACGAGAAATGGATGTCAGCCACTTGCTCAACCTATTAGGTCCATACGACTCATGCACAAATTGAAAAACAATATATGTGTACTTGCCAGACCCAGGATGCGAACCTGGGACCTTTGACACTATAGACCGGCGCGGAAGACTAAAAATACCGCGGTCTGATAGAATTTTCACCGCATTCACAATAAAAAATTGCTACTCGCCTCGGAGACGAAATGAATGCTCACATATAAAATTTAACGTCTTCAGTTTATAGCATAATATTATGGATCCCTAATAACACAGAATGGGCCGGAAGATTTTTCACGATCGACTCGTAATTTTCACGAGGTTATGCCGCGCGATAAGAGCACTTGGGCGAAGCAAGAGAGCCTCCTCGGTCGATGATTTGATGGGTTTGTGTGTCAACCCCAAGTAAATAATGAATTCCAGTTACTTCGTACCTATCCTGATCATTAAATAACAGGATTAATAGAAAGCATGACACATACGTTGCTGCAACGTACGCAGTGGCGGTTTTATATTAAACTGACAAGACGGTCGCTTCGTCACAAAGTAAGCAAATATAATTTTCGACCGAAGGTATTTGATGCCATTTGAATTTAAATTCTAATGGATTTAAGTTTTATACTATTTCATTTGAGTCGTTTTTGCGACCCGGGCTTCGCCTTTCGGCATCTTCAGGCACTGTGTAGTGTACATTCACCATGATCATTAATGATCTATTATTAGGTTTTGACGATTTATTATACGCTTACCGAGTGTATTATTATTGATAAGGTATGGGGTTTCTAACAAACACTTCAACTATTCATAATTTTTGTTTGTTATATTTTTTTATTGGACCCTTGACTTAATAGGTAGGTGATAAGTTTTTTATCTACTTTATTGTACATATTGACTTGTTATATAAGTTAGAGTTGGTAGTTTTCGTTGTCACTTGTCAGTGTGTGTTTGCCCCATTGATATATAGCAATGGTTTGCCCATGGTGAGTGTATACAGTGCCTGAAGATGCCGAAAGGCGAAACCCGGGTCGCAAAAACGACTCAAATGGAAT
Source organism: Rhyacophila brunnea (assembly GCF_057557595.1). Lineage (NCBI taxonomy): Eukaryota > Metazoa > Arthropoda > Insecta > Trichoptera > Rhyacophilidae > Rhyacophila > Rhyacophila brunnea. The sequence continues at coordinate 4,427,489 of NW_028233361.1, forward strand.
AGTATAAAACTTTAATCCATTAGAATTTAAATATTATTTTATTTGAGTACTTATGTGTTTTTCAACAACCCGAGTATAAAAAAAACTCGGATTTTTTTATATTCCAGCAGCATACATAGTATAATAAACATTATTTTATTCAACACACATGTTTTGAAAACACTTCAAGTGATCCTTATACTGGTTAGTAATTAAGGTAATTGATTCAAAAACATAAAGGATGTCAAAAATTAACCCAATCTGTGAAGCGTTTCAAGATGTAAAAACTACTAGTTAATTTCGTCGTAATGGATGGACATCACTCAATTGGTAATGCACTTTGGCGGAAATTCTTAATAACAAAGAATCAATGGTTAGACATTCGAATTAGAGGTATGAGTAAATACATAGGCATAATCGTTAGTCGTATACGTATGTACCTCTTAATTGAATAAAATATTATTTATTATTAACTTCAAAGGGGAGTTCAGAATGTTTAGATGCCGTCAAAGTTATATAACAAGGTGCTTATTTGGAAAAGGGTTACTAGGAAAACGTAACAGTACCATCAGCATTATTTCCAGCTGGTCCGCACTAATTATTTAGCATGCTACGGCCACGTAATTAGCGGCCCCGCGAAGTGTGGCTAGGGTTGACAACCGCTTTGGAACAATTCCGGGACACGTGGCCCGCAACCAGCGTTGCCAACTTTGTGTTTTTTACACCTCAAACAGCTTAAAACTTCTCATAATAAAGCCAGAATGTTATACCAGATTTGCATAAAAATCAAGATCCTTGTCTTTTGTACCTACCTTATATTTATTATGAATTTAAGATACAAAATGAAGACCAAATTTCTTACCTGAATTGATTTTGTATTCAATTTTATTACTTGAAAAATCTGAAATTCTCTTAGATTTTTGTTTTGTAAAAAAGAGGAATAATTACGAGATATTTGTTTTTTGTGATTTTACCGAGGCTTTGACTGCGACTCGCTGTCATATCGCCTCTTCTCTTCTAGAAGGGGATCCGTCGATCAGGTCCTCACTCCTATTCTGTTAAATAACTTTACAATTTTGCCTAGCTCTTCCGTCTTACCCACCGCCAGGACACCCTCCAATTCGTCGACATTCTTATAGATATCCACAATTCGCAGCTGTACTCTGTGAAGTTCATATATAGGCCATTGTAGTGCTATATGTACAATGTCCTCTAAAACATGACATTCATCGCAGAGTTGCGATTCGCTTCTTCCCATGAGGACATCAAATCTTTTGCCCATGGTGTGCCCTGTTCTTAGCCTCAGTATTAACTTAAGCTCATTCCTCGTCAAAGAAGACTCTACAAACCAAGGCACCTACGAGATATTTATTTAAAATGTTAGTTTCTAGACAATTTTTGGGTTTTGAGAACATCTAGCATATTTTTTGTGAATGGCAGTTAGGACCACTGCCCGCAAGAGAAATCGTTAATTAAAATAAAACACAGTATTGTATAATACTAGACAGCCGCATGTAGTTTTTTTGTTTACGTATTTGATCCAGTGTAAAAACCTAAACTAAACTATTTCTCATAAAAAGTCTGTCTATGATCGCACATGGGAATTTACTTTTTATAATACTTATTTTACATCATTTATCAATGGTTAGCACCAGTTTTGACCGCTTCAACATAATATTCTCGATAGAACAATACATTATAACAGATATTTAACTAAATAAATATTGTGGAAAGAATATCGGGTTCGAACCGGTATCCTAGACGGGCACTTGCATTCCGGGACGTTCGCGGCTAATCCGGGACAGCTGGCAACCCTGTGCGGATCTGCTAACCGCACTATCCATTCTGGATATTAGTTTCTTTATTATCCCTGCATGCATTATGTTTTATTGCATCGGTCTGTTGTTGAATAGGTCAATGATAGGTTAGAATGGAACAACTAACTACCCATTGTATTGTTATCTAGCAATGTTTTCTACAATGCTCGTAAGTTCAATTTGATTAATTATTATATTGTATTACAGTGGCGAAAACTCGGCACTAAACGATCATTTAACGTTCGGTTAATATAACTTGTAGAAAAATATCTACCGTCATTTATTAAACCGTGCTAGTGGACATGGCGTAAGAAGCATTTTGGCAAAAGTTAGTTATTTATGGAATTGTACGTGTCCGGAAACTTGTACGTATGCAGTTCGCCGTACCACACTTCACCGTGAAATGTTGTATCGGAAATATATGGCCGTAAGTATATTAAAGACCGTCCAACTTCTTTGGGTCGTATAGTAATGACATAAAATTCTTGTCTGAATAAAACACGGTTCTTGACGGTTTACACTTTACAGGTAGCCAGCAGCAAACAAATTTTGAAAATAGCCGATAAACTGGATTATTTGTTAGGTTAGGTTAGGTTTTCATTCTTGAATTCATGAATTTTGCCAAAATCAGCAATGAAATTTGAATTAATGTTCATATTGATTCTAATAAAAGTGGAGATCCTATAGTACCTATACAATCTACTCTTTCCGATAAGAAAGCTCAGCGCGAACTGTGCCACGGTGAAAATGTTTTACGTACAATTTACATGTAACCGGAATTGTATTGTTAAGAGCGTACTTCAGTGAAACGGCAAATAATTTTCAACAGTAGGTGCGACGAAATTTCTCACTAGTCGCCAATCGGAGACGGACAGCGAGGTGTCCGTATGTCGATTTGTTTTGTCATGGCGTCGGATGAAAATATTCTTAAATCGTGTAAAGATGACTAAAAACTTTACGTATGTACTTAAAAAAGAAAATGTCAATGAATATACTTTTATTATTAGTAATATAACAATAAACATAACATTAAATGGACGCATGTTGGATTTTTATGACAAATTATATTTCGTTCGGCACGCGTCATTTGCACAATCCGCGCATCGCCTAGCCACGATCTTTTTACACCATGCCTCAACTGAAGTATAGCCTTAAGAATTTCATTTTAATGTTGCAAAATTGTGAAAACAAGTTTTTTTACTAAACTTCATCGTTATTTATTTCATTGTATTTACTTTTTATAATTAATATAATTGGTTACATCTTTCATTACCCAATTTCATTAAGTTGCCAACACTTAATTCCAATGTATAAAATGATTAATCAAATTTTAATACGCTTTCTGAGTGTGTTACCTAATAGTGGGTATATAATACTAATGTGTCTACCTCCTACGCTATTTCCAAACACTCAGATTTTCCAATACTAATGTTTATACTCGGCTTCTTGGCTTAATAATATGTTTTTCACATATTGTATTAATTTGTTATAGGTATAAGCAAGAATTAACTGTGTTCTTTGTCAGTGTGTATTTGCCATTAATGCGAGCGGATTGTGCCAGAAGATTTATTTATCTCAATTTATTAGTACCTACAAAACATAAAAAAAAATGAATTTAAACTTAAATTCCATCACGTACCACAATCAACTGTGTAACAATTTTGTTACGAAAATATTATTAGAAGCAAAAATCTAAAAATACCAGTATCACAAGTATACGGCATTTGTTAATAAAGACATCTTCTCAAAGACTTCGTCATGGTGTAGCCATAAAAGAAGATTTTAAATAAATTCAATTTAAAAACGAGGGCAAGGTGAACAGAATAAATTGTTCCCGCGAAATGTTTGCCTATAAGCAGATTGATGGAAACACATTTAATAAATAAGTTCCGACAGCTACGACATAGGGTTGATCAATCCACGAGAAGTAAAAATTAACCCGAATTAATAATACTATTGGTTTTTTATGTTCGATCAATGGCATTGAAGGCTGATCATAGATATTTCTCTGGTGTCTGCACTACTTAATTTAATCATCTGATATTTTAAATACAGACTATAAGGCGTGTATCTTGCTTTCCGTGATAAAATCAACACAGCTTGATTCTTTCATTTGATCCCAGATGATGAAAATGTCATTGCTGCTATGACAGTCGCCTCATTTTAATATTTTCTGTAATTCGGTTTCTTTCAGTTCGTACGTGACCACTATAAATCATTTACTTACTAGATATCTGAAGCCTGTACTTGTCAAACGTAATACCTACCTAAACTGAACTAATCCTTTGGCAAGGTGATCTGGTTATTTGGTCGAGCGAGTCATCTTATCTTGTTAATCTGTTTTCGTGTACCGTTTGAAGTATTCTCTGTTATTATTGATTAAATCTCTGTGAACTCTGAATAAATACTAAACCGGAAGTGTTTCCTATTTTAGAAACAACATACTATACGCCATGTAAATTTTTGTTATAACGTACTATTCGTACTTTACTTTTTATTAATATTAATAATTCGTATTTTACTTACTAATAATTTAATAAATTATTTTTCTTTATTCAACGAATAATTCACAAGATTTAAGAATGTAATATTCTTTTATTGAACATACATAATTTGAACACACTTCTGAGAAATATAGGTGCATGTTCAAAACCAGCTGGATGTCAATTTTTAAAAAGATTTTTTCTAGTTATATATTTTTACAGAAGTGTTTTCAAATTATGTATTTTAAAATAAATTCGGTACATATACGTTCTTGATTACTTAGTTAAAATACAAACCGTGGAATTACATAATATCTTGCATCAGAATTATGATTCATTCCAAATTATTAATTATATATGCTGGTCAAAGATTGTTGATGTAGTATCTGAGCTACCCTAACATATCCGGGCACGGAAACGAGGCCTTTTAGCTTTTCACGGAAGCACTCTAAAACAGTAGTGAGCAACCGTAAATGTCTGTCGATAGAAATACAAATATTATAAGGTTGGAGTGATCCCCAGTATTCAACTAATACTTGAATTCATTGTTTCTTTACAGTAATATGTATAGTTACGATTCAAATCGTAGGTATATAGTAAATACGAAGTATTAAATTCATGTACTTGAGTAAATCATTTTGAACAATACCTTCCAGTATACAATAAGATAATATATAAAAAGAGAGACAAACAGTGATTGATTGTATATGAATTCCGAGAAATCCAGCTCCCTATGTATAATATTAGTGAGCAACACATTTTTGTACTATGGCGTAGGTAGACTAAGTTGAAAAGTATTTGTTGTGTGTAGAATTTATCCAACAGAAGTTTTAATATTACTTATATTTGTTGGTATCTGCTGTAGGTGTGCCAAAAGCCTAATTATCGAAAAAATAATCGATTACGTAGTAAAAAATTGTAGATTACCAAAATTAAGCATGCGAGCCTCCACATATTATTGTACGTAATATTAACAGATTTTTTATCGAATAATGGTTGTCTGCCTTTTGCATGATGCCTTCAATTTTGCTGTGGATCAACCAGTGATATTTTATTGTAAATTTGATTACACACCCGATTTGTACCCTCGACACTTAACTTCGAGGATAGATAGTGTGCCAATGCTTGAAGTCGTAGCGGTGATTTTTAATCCTTTCGTTTCCGTGTCCGTTTCATGTCTAAGTTAGAATCGGTTTTCATTCTTGAATTCATGAATTTTGCCAAAATCAGCAATGAAAATTGAATTAATGTTCATATTGAATCTAATAAAATTGGAGACCGTAAAGTATACGATCATCTCTTTCCGATAGAAAGCTCACGGCGAACTGTGCCACTGTGAAATGTTTTACGTACACTTTATATGTAACCTTCGTTTCACGACGCCCTTAAAGTTGTCAATGCGTTAGTGAGATGTTTAACATACAGGTTTTCAAATATTGGCATCAAACTGTTAATAGAACACAGGTACCCCCATTTTCTTAGATCTTTAAATCAAGTAAACTTCGTAAAGCGTCTTTTTTTTATTAGCTATATTTTTTATGAATGCTTTCAAAATTATGTATGTACTCCATATTACATTGACGAAAGTATTTGTAGGTGCCTTTATAAAATTATGTCACTTTAACCGTAAGCGATAGCGCTCACAGAACGCGTCGAGCGGGCGAAGTCGGCGAATGCAGTGTTTATTCATAACCATAATCACACGTCTCTTCCCGCGCATTACCCTTCAACTATGTAAAAAAAAAAAAAAATGTAATATGCGGCCCAAGCAGCACAAAATAAATATTATTACAGCACCTCTCATAACAAAGCAATAAAAATATTATATTATTTCGGGTCTTGTAATTAAAATTTACGACGACATTATTCAACCAGCGATAAACTGAACACGCAATAAAATTAAACAATGATTCTCTGTTATTAAATAATTGCTTTTCGCCCGTCCATCGACAACGCCTCGAGCAGCGTAATTTTGGTAGCCGTGTTCAATGAATGGACTCCATTGTATTTTCTTTCATTCGTATCGCCGAGAAGCGGTGATTCGCGAAAAAACGATGATTCATGCGGCGTGCGCGTATAATGCGTCGTGAAATCCAGTGGGCGCTGGCGTATTTGATTACGTTGTATTTTCGTTGATTTACGCGCCACTTGTAGAAATTTTGCGCGAGCGCCGCACTCGCTGCGTCAATGGGCTTTATGCCTAATGGTTAACTCACGGTGTCCATGCGGATTATTCATAGCGTGCACTTCGAACTGGCGTAGACCCATTGGCGTAAGTTTAACTACGGTTATTTAACTTTAAAATAGAAAATCGCGTAAAAATTGGATGTGCTTGTGAATTATATTTTTATTTTATTAAATATTACAGCGTAGAGCAAGCAGCGTAGACTCATGTTTATGCGGCTTGTAAAACCTCTACGACGTGACACCGATTGCAATAGCCGTGCGATGCGGCACACCTGGCGCGATCCCAAGATATCGGAGCCGGCGATAGCGCATCCAGGAGACGGTTTTACTTTTACAGCCACGGCGATAGGAAATCGAATTACCGGAAGGGGCGGAAGAGACGCCGCGGGCTCCCCTTACGACCCACTCTAGTCGCTAAGTTTGTTTGCGAAAAACCGACGCCTCTGCGAGACAACACGGCGCCTAATGGATGATATAAGCACGGCGATTCATTATCTGCGAGCGTGTTGATATGATGACATATGCTATGGTAATTCTAGGTTACGAAGCATGTATTTCAAATAAAATGCTCTAAATATAGAATGGTATATAGGTATGAGGCGTTTAGAGTTATAACTAGACTTAACATACGTCCCGGTTTGACCGGGATAGTCCCGGTTTCACACATTGGTCCCGGCGTCCAGGCCGGTTTCGAATTTTGTCCCGTCTGTTATTCCGCGTATGAATGATTGGCAATAATACATTATTATGACTGGCCGTAGACAGAAAATGCATTTTGTAAGTGTTACTAACAACATTTCAAATAGAAAAGAAGTAAAACTAGCGCCTGTTGCTGTTATACACTTTTTTACCGCTGGAAGGTGTGCACGTAAAACTGCTGGATTTTGAGCCTGTTCACGGCGAGACATCGGAAATATTGACTAAAAACATAATTTGAACAGCGCGTCGTCATGAGATTGATAAAAAGTTTGCATTTTGTAGTGACAATTATTGTAACACGAATTTTGGAGGCGTACATTGAAATGTTTCAAATAAAAATGAAAGCTAATTAAATTTCCTATAAAATTGTTTCTATACATATTTGTCGAATCCCAACGGTTTCCAAGATATACGTTATTGAAAATCGATAATTGGCAGCCAACGAGCAAATTCTTCTTCGCGATATAATTCATTAAATTCTTTTATTAGGAGTGGTATGAGAAGGTTAGTATATTTTTTAATGTACGTTTTACGATCCATGTTTCCGTACACTAAACTATCCTGCCTTTTGATCGAAAGTGAAATGACTCGCCAAAAACTTTGAAAAGAGAAAAATACGTATAAACACTTTCGCCCACACCACTCTCTCGGCCTAGTGACATTTTACTGTATCACCACTGTACTCGTTACGTGTAATCAAGGCATAATAATAGCTACTTTGTTAATACTCAAGAACCCTAGCTGACAAGAAGTCCTCGATGCATTGTTTTGTGTGAGCAAAGATATAGAGCTATGATTACTCTGTACCCTTCAAATAGACCAGGGTTTCCACAGCAACGAAAGGGGGAAGCGGAAAAAATCGGCCTGCGAAGAAAACAACGCAGCGTAATGAAATCACCAGCTTTGTCTGAGAGGCTTTCACGAGGCGCGCCCAGACACCAGGACCGGTGTTGTCTTTTGGGATTTGGCGTCAGGCACTCTCTTAAAGCGACAAGATTTTTAAGAGCCAAATCGAATTCGTTATCGCAATATCGCGCCACGATCGAACGGGGGGCGCCCTTATAGCCGGCAGGGGGGGGCAAAAGGGAAAGCGGATGGAGGCTGTGTGCACAAGAAGTCGAGCTTTTAAATTTTATAGGATTCCGATCGCGCCGAAGGGAACGCGCGACCGTTATTTTTTAGTTCTGTCAAACCTGGGAAGACTCCAAATTAAGTGTTTTTTTAACCTTTGGAGCTTTTAAAAGCTGTTTACGTTCATATCGAAACATAATATCGCCATTTAAAGTATATCACCGCTATTATTTTACTTTGACACCTTTTTAAAGGTCATAAAAGACATTTTACATTAATATTGTGAATTTCTATATGGTAAAAGCAGAAAACATGAGTGAACATCATAAATTACAAAATTAAGACGTTCACTATATGATATGAAACATTATTATTATTTTAACCGTTATTTTTTGGTGGAATGTCATTTTATTAAAAATAACATACAAGACGGTCTTGGGTTTATATTCATATATTATGGAATGAGTACATATACCTACACGTCTTATATAATGACATGCATATTCAATTTCATTTATTTATATACAATGAACTTTACAAATTCAAAACGTTCACAACACGCAGTTATATTTAGTTTATAACATTGTAGTGTATAATGTATATAAAAACTATTCAACAGTATTAAAAAATAAAGCAACATTCAAAACAACAGAAAGAAACAAAGAACATGAAACATTTAGAAAAAATAGTTATACAATGCGAGAAGTGAAATAATACAATAATCTCAATATTTAAAAAAAAGTAGGAACGATATATAAAATCATATATGATTAAACAAACATACATAAACTAATTACTTCAAATTTATGACTTCGAATAATAATACCCACCAAGTATCCCTTTCCCACAAAAAATTACCTCACCTTCTATCTCCGCACACAGTATTGACAATATTTATAACCCATACAAACTCAAATGTAAATTTTGGTGCTCATACTATATACGATATCTTTTAACACATATATATTGTCGTGAGAACAATTAATATATATGTGGTAAATACTAAGTGAGAATTCATTTTATTAACTATCATGGATTACCACTAAACAAACGCCAAGATTAAATAAGCCATTTTTGCATGTATAAAAATATACACCTAAACTCATCTCGGGGTATATAACAAAACCTGAAGCGATTTCGTAAAAAAAACAATTATTTTATTGCGCTCCCAATTGACATGATGAAAAGACAAGGGTTCTTACCCCTAGCAGTTTAAATCCATCATAAGCCACGAATAAAATTTCTTTACTAACCATATGTCTGAGATAAATATCCTGAAAAAAATATTCTTGCACGGCAAACCTTGGCAGCACCGATTTTCTTTGATTATCGATTCATCAGAATATATGAAAATTTAAAAAAAAATGCTTATTTCATACAATTGATTTTTCAACACAAAGTATAACAAAATCCCTGCAACTAACATCAAAGGGGGCAGGATATAATACCTACAACCAATCAAATAGATCAGTGTTTCCCAAAGTGTGATACGCGTACCCCCTGGGGTACGGGAAAAATTTGGTGGGGGTACGCGCTGCACCGGGCTTTGTCTGCTCCTGGTGCAGCAAGCATTAATACGACATCAATATGTACAACATCCATGCTAGAAGGTTTATCGCATACGGAATAAGAGCAATTGTTGGAGTTAGCTTCAGACGGATTCTTGAAAAATAAATATAAGAAGTGTACTTTAACATCATTCTGGTTGCAAATGCAAGATGTGTATCCAGTTTTAACAGAGAACATGACATTTTGCCTTTTCCAACTTCATATCTATGTGAAGTTGCTTTTTCAGCATCTGTAGACATTAAGTTAAAAAAAGGAACAGGCTTCTGGATGTGGAACCGCATCTCAGATTAAAATGAATAACCAGGGAACCAAATTACGATGATCTGTCGTCTCAACATAAACAATTTCATCCTTCTCATTGATTATAATGATTGTTATTGATAGTATAGGTAAATACTATTTATTTTAATATGAATGAATTTTATTTTTCGTTTATTATTATATTGTTTATGTACCTACTAAAAAAGGTAAAAATAACTATATTTTGATTGTTATTAAAGTATATATACTTATGCATTATTTTTTGACGAGGATACTCAGTGTTACGAAAATTATAGATGGGGTACACAGATGTCGAAAGTTTGGAATAGATAATAGACGTGTCACCGCTTCCAAGCTCAATAATAATTATTTTTAGTTAAGGGGTGTGAATTAAAGCTTTTATTTCATTTTTTATCGTAGAGAGCATCAAAATCAGTCGGGCATCAACATCCATAAACCCTCCACTAAACCTTAATAACAATTACTGATAGTTTAGTAGAGGCATATTTTCTATATAGGATTACGTTTACTATAGAACAACCAAATGTGACGAGCGAGTGATATAGAAGAGCAAAAATGCATGTTAGTAGGATTCTTATTCAACACTATACTACTGGATGTTTAAAAGTGATTCGTTTGAAGAACTTAATCTGTTTGTTGAAGATGGGGTTCTACGAAATATCCGCTGGTGTGTGGCTAACTATTATCGGCCCCGCTATGAAGATGCGATACGTTCTCGATTAGATAATAAAGGATTCGTTATCGTTCGGCGAACGTTTACATACATCTGCCGTCGTTCGGGAGTTTTCCTGCATGCTGCCACCACTGATTTCGATTCAAACGAAGAAACTTGCACGTGCGTACGAATGTAAATCAAAGTAATCTAAACGCGAAATGTTACGTAAAAACAACACTCGCGTTCGAATATTAAATACTGTTCGAAATAATTAATATATAGTAATCTTATTGTGATAATTTAACTATTCTTCAGACGTTCTTTTTATCATAGCTATCAACAATTACTATGATTATCCTTTTCAAGATATATCATTCGAAACTCTATTATTAGTCAGAAACAGTGGCGATGGGAGGAGGTAGGTAGGCTGTGGAGGTTCAACATAAATAGTGCACACTAAACTTTTTGAGTCATACTTTGGTATTTGAATTAAACTAACCAATATCTATCATCTGCAATTTGTATTCTTAGTTAAATGAAAACAAATGCGTATTCTAATTTATTAAATTTAAATTCAAATAGAATGCAATAGTTGAGCAATTACAAAAACATATAATTTTGAAAATCCTCCTAAGTATTTTGGAGCCATAGAAAAAATAACGCATGATGGGCGGGCGATGTCGTAAGACTCGAAAGCATGAAGAAAACGCAGGACAACAAACTCCCTGGAATACCTAAACACTTCTTCTTCTTATTGTGCCATCCCCTAGCGGAGGTCGGCCACCATCAAGGCGATCTTATCTTTGTCGTCTGCTACCCGGAACAGTTCAGTGGAGCTGCACTCGTACCAATCACGGAGGTTCTTAAACCACGAAATGCGGCGCCGTCCTCTGCTACGCTTCCCATTGATCTTTCCTTGAATGCTGTATTTTTGTCCTCTCATAATGTGACCGAGGTACTGTAGTTTCCTGGTTTTGATACTACGTAGAACTTCTCGGTCCTTCCCCATTCGATTGAGAACTTCAACATTTGTCACCCGGTCAGTCCAAGGAATTTTGAGGATGCGTTTATACAACCCCATCTCGAAAGACAACCTAAACACTAAGTGATCAAAATTGGAGATCTACAGCTCAGGATAAACAGATGTGGAGAGATATCCACACGGGATTGTAGGGCCAATGGTGATAAGCATATTAGTTTAGTAAAATATAGGTATTTTCCTAACCCTTTGGGTCAATGTTATGGATGAAACACGTGTGATCTATGCCTGACACTCACACCGCTGGGTTAATACGCCAAGGGCAGTATTAAATTATGGTAAGTAACATTATTTGAATTTTTTGTATAAAAAAAACACAAAAGTATTTTACCCAACGCTAAATTATTACGGAATGTTAACAAGGCGCATGAAAACTCGCAAACACACAATCTGTATATCCTTGAAAAAATACTTGATAACAACTAAAACTTCCCAAGATTGTTTCGCGGAGAGGGATTTTTTGCGAAAGCGTTACGCGCTCACGTTCCGGGCCGAAGCAGTGTGCCGCCGCCCCCAACAAAAAGTATCCCTATCATTTATTATCTTATTTGCGAGCGAGCCGGCAAAGTTTGGGAGCCGCCGTGCGCGAGAGAGCCCAAAAGCGCTGGCAGGATGCCGCGGGTAATAAGGTTATTTACGAAAAAAAAAGAAAAAAAAACTAAAGTGAGGAAGCTATGAGCCGCACCTGGCGCCATCTACCCGCAAAAGCACTTATCGGGAGGAGTACGTACGACGTACCAACTACCATCCCGCTCTGCGCCATCTCCCGGGCGCAAAAACAAACACTCCAATTACACTCGATCTTAAATCACAGACTGTGTATTATTATATTCGGCTCTTCAAGGAAGACGTCTTCTTGGTGAGGCAGTAACATATGGCACAAGTATCATGAACGTTGCAATAATATTCACGTTAGCCGGGCTATATGCAAGCGTAGTTTGTAGCCTTAATCGTGAGAGGCAGGATATGAACGACTTGCACGGCTTCGTGAGTTATTCAATGGAGTTATGAGAAGAACGGTCGCACATGTCGGAAACAGTCTCCATAATATTATAGATATTATAACAGTGTCGAAAACTCCTTACTAAACGATTATTTAACATTTATCTTGAAAATCGTTTTTTAATTACTTACCTTCGAATAATATAATATATAATACACAGTATATAGTATACGTATACTGTTAAATGATATGTATTAAATGTATATCTAAAGGCTTTATTCCAGCCAGATCCAACGATCCACGCCGACCGTCGTGACCAACGTCTTTACACTATAAACGATTACACGCAACGATTCGATCGCGTTCGTCCTTGCTTTTGATTTGTTTAAAATAAACATAATGTTGCTATTATTAAACATATAGGTTGACCGAAAACTATTTTTCGTTGGATTGGATACACTTAACAGTTTTCCCTCGCAATTTTACGTCAAAAGTCAGCTGTCAAACCTAACCTCACAAGCGGGCGGTAGCTTCGGATATTTTCGTACGTTCTCGGCAATCTTCGCTTGAATCTTCGTGAATTGTGGCAGACGGAAATAGGATTGGTTCCAATTTGCTCACGATCCCGGGAAACCATAGAATATAGATTTTGGTAATCGTGGCAGACGATCGGGCCAGACGCAACAAATATAATTTAATACCTAGTTGTCGCAACGTACCTACCTATTTTTCATATGAAATTACATTAATTTATTATTATTAATAGTTCACAATAGCTTAAAACATTTTTATTTGAATATTTGACGGTGCCATCTATCGTAGAATTATCAAAGCAGCGACCGTTTGCAACAACATAATAAATGGTAATTTTAATTTACATCAAAAATGAATGGATCCGTAGAAGGGGTCGAGAAATTGGCTAGTGGGCTAAAATTTAAACTTGTAATAAGTATATTATAATAAGAGTCGTTTTTGCAACCCTGGTTTCGTCTTTCGGCATCTTAATGCACTATGCGCACTCAGCAATGGTAAATGCACACTGACATTAATTCTCGTTTCTATAACAAACTAATACAACAAAAAAACGTAAAACTTTACTACTACTGAGTAAACGAGCAAGTAGGTATGTTTGTAAAAACCCCTAGTAAACGCATTAGATACTATTAATACATTCCGTAAGCAAATTCATTTGTCATTAGTCATAAACAATGGAATGTGTTGGCATATTAATAAAATTAGCTGATGGAAACTGTAATGGTAAGGTACCTATAGTCCTTATCGGTAAACTGAATGACTTAAGGAAAGAAAATTAGGTTGTTATTTGCCAGACCCGGGATTCGAATCAGGGAGCCACGACATTATAAACCGACACGTTACCGCTCGGCCATCATGGGCGTGACAATGATCTATGATATCAACTAATTATTATTCCTTAATTTTAATGTTAGATAGAAAAATAGATCATTAAGTAATTTGAGTTATTCAAAAAATACCAAGCATCCAGAATGAATAAATAAAAAAATCAAAAGCATACCATGTTTAGAAAGTAATTTTATGTATATAATGATATTCTAAATATATACAGATAACAGGATATTAATAGTTGTATCCTCTCACATCTCGCGGAGATGACTACAGTACGCCCATTCTTCGGCATTTTACGGCGAAGAATAGTGTGCAATTTACACGAAAAATTATATACCATGAATGATTCACCAAAGTCGGGAAATTTAATATATATTTTATAGGAAATTTCCCAGCGACTGAGATAAAAAGCGATTACAACAGCATGCGTGCCTTAGTGAAGGTAACATACGTAGGTGTACCTAAGTAATGTAGGTACCTAATATTGTTAGAACGGTTCGGTACTAAGTCAAGTGAAGTCACTCGAACGGTTAAGCTCGCGATCTCTTAATTCATTAGTAAGTAGGTAGTACATATTATTATATAAATCAGGCGTCAGTGAACTTTTCGGGTATTACCTAAAATCTATTTAAATAATATTACCCTCCACAGAATTCAAAGTAAACAAAAACAAGACAAGTTCCTATTAAATGAAGAATAAACCTCTTTCAAGGGCAAGACCCACGCATGTTATAATAATAATAATAATAGCAGATACAAAATTGATAACAATGGATTGAAAAACAATTTTCGTTTTGGGAAAATAATGTTTTTGATAAAACAAAAAACAACATTGCTTTTTACGTTATAACAACGTATATACTGTCTTTAGGGGTCCAACCGATGCCTGCACTCCGTTACTACCCAAAAGGGCGGGGGTTTTCAAGTCTGTAACCCCCCTCCCCCCCCCCCCCCCTAAAACGGAAAAAAATATGTAGGTCAATGAAATATTTCTTCTTCTTTTTGGTCAGGACCTCGTGACTAATATTGAGATGATTTCCTGTCTAACAGCCTTCTCAAATGTCTCATAAATTGGTGCAATTATCTGGCGCATCCAATGTTTGCTTTAATATTCCGGTGCGGCGTGTTTAAAAAACTAGACTGTACGGACGACACAAGCGGACACAACAATCCTAATAATTATGACCGATAAGCCACACGCAATTGACAACCACTAGTGGATGCGATAGCTCGTGGGCGAGCACCATTAATTAAATCTCTATCGCTAGACTCAAAGTACACAAGAGTGTCTGGGTATGGTTGACTATCACGTGTCATGTGAAAAGATTCCCGTCACTCAAGCTAATTTTCAAGATATGTAATGATTATATTTATAATATATAATATCGCTGAATACGTATTTTGGATGGTATTACTTAGTAGCCCTCCAGAAGTCAGTCGGATATGAAAAAAAATAGCAACATCAAGACACTCTCAAGCAAAACATCTCTCGCCCAGTTTCGAATACCAAAACAAGTAAAGTCAGTATACTAAAAACCGTAATAGTGACGTGACACAATATAGCCAACTCTGCAACTGTAGTGAAAAAACGTATTTTCACTCACGGTTCGAACTGAGGAAAATTATTGTCTTTGGTGTCTGGACCAGATCATATTTTCCCGATTAATTATATTTATTCATAATTATATTTGATCATGAAATACTAAACAGGTTACAAAATAGTTAAAATTTCATATTAGACTGCTATGGCGAAACCTTTTAATAAGCTAAAATAAGTTATCGCAGACGTGGCATTCGTGGCAATATAAAATGCAAGGAGCTTGTCAAGACTCTCACTTACTATTGATGAATGATGAACTGCTAATGAATGCTCAGTAAAAGGAACTTTGTATAGCTTCACAGCTTGGAAGACAAAGGAACTTAATTAAAATTATTACCTACAAGCAACGGAAATTTTATTTGTATTTCTAATAATTACTTACCTACCTACTGAGAAAATGAAAGGAGCGCCGGAAAAGTGCCTTTCGTTTAAACCTTTTAGTTTGATCAACAAGAAAATATTATTTTGGAAACGGAAACTAATTAACAAGCTGTTTATAAGGTTAGGATGTTTTTCTTTGCGGAGATTGAATTACTTACGTATTTTCTGGAAATGTTTTTTGGGGAGGAAATACATAAATCTATTAGCTGGACAGAGCCTGCTTTTTTCTATGGCCTATTTATCATAGAAGGGCAGTACAGAAATTATAAACGTCCGTTACACTAATAGTCTTTAAATAACGGTTTACAAAAACGAATAATATAGGTCTAAAAACGTAGCGAATTGTCTCTAAGCTCAATTTACATTGGCAGATTCTCAGGACAACCGTCTGACCCGATCACGCCTAATCGTGAAGTCACTTTTGAGTCGTTCCCTGGAATCGTGACCGAATTGGAACAATACCTATTTTTTGGCACGATCATGATTGTCAATGATTTCTGAGAACCGTTGAAACCTTGTGCTTCCAAATGTGGCCGCACGAGCGTGTCCTGTCTTGTATTTAACATAACAACACAAATTTGACTTTTACATAATGAAAGTTGCCTGGCTTTAATAGACAATACTTAATAATATCCTAATAAATATAATAAACACCTCGTTACTTGTCTATATTTCATTTGTTGCTATACTTATAATTGTTTACGTAACTGAACGGATATTATAAACCAATCAAATTCAGCCTCAGCACGATTGAGTTGGTAGTTGAATCATTCCGTGTAATTGCTATTAATTTAAAGTCTCACGACGATCATCGACGATCGTTGAATCTGGTTAGGTCTGCGAGTTTGCTGGTGTAATAGTCCCTTCCTTAGAAAGGTGTGTCTTAGACATAATGGGAAATCAGAACAATTTAAATCTAAGGGAAGAAATACAATAAACATACGCAATATCGATATATGACCATCTGTGTATATGATCACAGATTGTTGCTACCTGTATGTAGGTACCTATGCCATATTTTTTTTTAGTTTGTAAGTGTATTCTATAGTAAGCAAATATAGAATTGTATGGTGTGTAAACTATAGTAGTCGATTTATTATACTTATGGTGGGCCAACCGTAAATACTGTCCGCAGGATGTATACGACAGACCTACGAGATGCTGACATGACCTGGGAAGGCGTATGTAGTCAGATAACCGACAGAGATTCTTGAAGATGCTGCATGGCCTTTAAATGATGCTGCATATAAGGAGTGGACGTAGACGTAGAAGAAAATGAAAAATAACTCTCCTGTTGTTGCTATTGTTAGATATCTATTATAGATATCGTACATATAAGTGGCGAAGGGTGGAGGTAGGCTGTTAAGATCCGCCATAAATATTGCACATTAAACATTTTCAGTCATCCGTTTTTTTATTGAACTAAGCTACAATTTACAGATGGAATTAGTTAATTTGAAAAAATCAATTAAACCCTGCCTAAACCAAACCATAATAGTGTTGGTATGCTTTGGGCGATCCGACAAAAGTGTGCACACTTTTTCATTTATATTTATTTTGTTTTCGTTGATTTAAGAATACATAATATTACCTACAAATGTTGTTGGTAAGCTTTAAAATTAATCAAGTGTTGCTAAACATAGTCATAATACATAAATATATTCTATCTATAAAATGTCCAAAATGATATATTATTTATGTGTTTTTTTACTATTATCTATTATGGCTTGATTTTCGCAGCGTTTTGAATTTTAGTATGTAAGTTTAGTATGCACTATTTATATCGGATCTTAACAGCCTACCTCCACCCTCCGCCACTGGTACATAAAATAAACTAGTCTAACATTTTGCGATTATTGTTGTTACAAAAGTGTTGTTTTTCAATTTTCTCGTTGCAATAAAAATTTACGACGCCGAGTAAAAAGTGCATCGTGGTCGTTTTACTGCAGCGCCCCACAATCTCCGCGAATGTTACTTTCAGTGGAAAATTCAATAATATTTAGCCGGACGCCAAATGGCCAGTAAAGTACTACAATGTCGCTCTGAGCGCCGGCGAAAATGACCGGGAAGTGGGCGAATCTGTCGGTGACACTGTGTGACCATACAAAGAATACAATATAAAATTGTTAACATCGCTAGCCTCACATGTTGCACTTTTCACTGAATTCTATGAAGCGTATGCCCAAGCGTGTCCTATGAAATCGCATGACTTTAACTTGAATTGAGAAGGGTGGATTTTTTCAATTTCATATATTGAATGAAATGAGACGCCTCCTTATGGTACGTTGTTATGTTCTCTCAATTCTTTTCTATGGTATGGAAGTATGGACGCTAAACCAAGAGATGTCACGGAGACTTGAAGCTTTCGAGATGTGGCTGTATAGACGCATCCTCAAAATTCCTTGGACTGACCGGGTGACAAGTGTTGAAGCTCTCAATCGAATGGGGAAGGACCGAGAAGTTCTACGTAGTATCAAAACCAGGAAACTACAGTACCTCGGCCATATTATGAGAGGAAAGAAATACAGCATTTCCCATCTTGTCATTCAAGGAAAGATCAATGGGAAGCGTAGCAGAGGACGGCGCCGCATTTCGTGGCTTAAGAACCTCCGTGATTGGTACGAGTGCAGCTCCACTGAACTGTTCCGGGTAGCAGACGACAAAGATAAGATCGCCTTGATGGTGGCCGACCTCCGCTAGGGGATAACACACAATAAGAAGAATATTGAATTCAAAATAAATGTACAGTCCCACAAACTTATCTGAAGAACGGTCAAAAAATGGAACTACTATCACGCGATATTGAATACGTCATTCCAATGTCAGATTGTGTCCAGTTGCGAGTCTTGATTCAATAGTTTTCGATTGTGGCTCCCCCACCAATTCTTCAGATAAGTTTGTGGCACTGTAAGTAGGTACCCCATTCATAACTAACATGTTACGATAATCTGATCTGATGCCATCTAGATTCTAGTTCTAGATTCTAGTTCTAGGTAGTAGTCAAATTAAGTGGGCATAATATTATAATTACCTACCTAGGTTTGAAATTACAAAAGCTTTTTTTTAATAATTATAATAATAAATAATTATAAATAATAATAATTAATAATTTATAACTTGTTTAGTAAATACGACAATACACCTACATAGCAGTGGCGTGTGGTGACTTTTTCCTTGTAGGGATTCTGTTGAAAAATACTCAGACATGCTATTTATTTTGTTACATAGTGTCTACTTAGGGTTTTGTATTTAATTAAATCTTAAGGCAGCCAATGAAGAAGCATGTGTGGTATTGCAGTCCGGTAGATCCGATGTATTTAAAAAAATAATTAGGTACGTTATAATAATCGTGAATATAAACTTAAGAAGTAAAGTTAGTACGATATAATTGCACAATAAATTCCTGTAAGTATAATATTATGACACAGTACATACTATGTAGATTATATTTCTGGGGATGGGGAGCATCTCTAGCATCTATGGACTGCACGCTACTGCTAAACATAATACATTGGATAACATGAACCGCTTTTGGATGTCAAAATGGCAATTTCAATTTTTGTATTTTACTTGTTTATAAACAACAAAATATCTGATAAGCAGCGGAAATTATTCAAAAATAATTACAAGATAAAAAGAATTTTTACATACTTACAAGGTTTTTAAATTTTCTGTTGAATTATTATGCTCAATATGCTCAAACGTCTTGTAGGTACTTGATATGAAGTAAATAAAAAAAAACAAACAAATATAGAACACTGAAATGTTATTTTGATTTCCATAGTTACGCACGTACTTATATATTAATAATTTAGTTGCTAGGACCACCCCCTTAGCAACCAATAATAGTCTTTTACTTTTTACGGATTTTTCTTGAATAACTTTCCATACAAAACAGAATTAACTGAAAATGAATTCAATTCTGCTTGAAGATGGCTAAAAGTATTAAAAGAATGCATTGGCATCGTGTTCTGATATATTCTAAAAGTTTCAAATGTCTAGCTACCTAGTCGGGAAGTTAGTTAAAAATCGATTGCAAGATTTGTACTGGACAAACAAGAATACGAGCTAATAAAAACGTTGTAATAAGTATATTAAAAACAGATTTCTTCTTTGTATGCTCTCAATGCAATCCACATCTATAAATGATATAAAGTGATTAAAACAGGTAAGTAGTGCTTCTTATTCATGGGTTAATTTCATATGTGTACCTACCTACACTAATTTATTGATGGAAAAAAGAAAAACATATCGCAGCTCTTGTTACCACCAAATTTTCAAGGAACCTATTCGGTTTATTAATCAAAAAAATCTAGTGATTTTTGAAAATAAAAAAATTAGGCTTGTCGCAATATGCAAACAAACACTAGATTTAACAGAAGTTACTTGACTAGTAAAACATACTGGATCTGGCAAGAAAACAGTTGGCAACGGTATATAAACTATATTTCCAATGTGTTACAAAAAAATATATAGGTATAATATATATACCTACGTAACCTACGTCATTAAACTGCCTCTCATTTATAATATTTCCTAGTTTTTTATTAAAATTTCTTTGCATTTCTTAGCATGACATGTAGCGCGCATTTCCCTAGATCTGTAATGAAACCATATTTACAAATCGTGGGTACTTTTTATTTATTTTTTAATTACTAATTATGTAGGTAGGTGCCCTTTGTATAAAGTTGCATTAATAATAAAATTATGTGTCGCGGGCTACCCTTACAGTGGTAGTTTTTTTTTGTTTTTTAATTCAAAATCTTTCTTTACGCCCAAAGCAAGAGTAAACTCGCGGCTATTCAAGGTTTGTACAATTTAATTCTAAAAAAATATTTAACCAAGTTAATTAAGTTAATTATGCAGGCGAACCTTGATTACCTACCCTAAATTTACTACATTCGTCAAAACGAATTTCACCGCAATACAAAGTTGGGCTCGATCCTGTCTCGCTTGGTCCGGTTATGTAGTATGTATTTTTAGCGCACCGCTTCACCAGGAGTTACTGGTGAACTAATTAAAATCACTAGCCGCCTTCCACTTAGGAAACATTTCGTTTTAATTATTTTCGCTGGACGGATTCGGGTTCAAGATGGCGGCGGCCGGGTTGAGTTTTCACAATCTCTCTCTCTCTCCAGAGAGAGGAGGAAATTTTAAGTACACAACTGAAATGTTCGGTTCAGATGACTCTAATAAATCTGCGGCGTCTGTTTTGTTTATTCGACGAGTCATCTTACATTAAATTACTTAGGAATAACTTCATAATACTTAGGTAAGTTTACCTTTTATAATTTATTATATTATATCGCAAACTACTAGGTTTTCGATGTACTTAATTAATAGAGATTGTTAAAATCAAAAATGGAAGTGAATAGGACTCAATATAAAAAATGCAATCGTTAGACAAATTCAGTTATAAGAAGTAGAATATCTCTAAAAGGCTGTTAAATCGACGAAACAATTAAGTCCTGCAACTTGGCGGTGCAGCGCACGGAATCAGTTTAGAGGGGTCTTCATCTAACAGTAGATTGATCCAAGCTGAAGATGATAATGACAATAATTAATAAAGTAAGAAAATTTGAGTTTAAAACCAAAATTTGATTAAATAAAAGATTTTGAAGACAAACTAATACTATGTTAAAACGTGGGTGCCTATCGCTGGCGAAGGGTGAAGGTAAGCTGTAAACATCCGACATAAATAGTACACATTAAACTTTATCAGTCACACATTTGTTTTCATTCAATTAAGACTACAATATGCAGATAGTATTGGTTAGTTTTTAAAAATCAATTAAATCCTGCCTATACCAACCATAATTAAAACAAATACGTAAGCCTGACAAATTTTAGTGTGCACCATTTATATCGGTTCTTAACACCCTACCTCCATAATATGTACTTACATAATATAGGTACAAGTCGGTTATGTGGAAGCCAGGCGGGAACCGCGCTAATTGTCATAGCCGATTTTGGCAAACTTCATGAATTGAAGATTGAAAAACCTAACCTAACCTAACTTAACCTAACCTAAACTAAGCCAACCTAACAAATAATCAAGTATATCGGCTATTTTAGAAATGTGTTTGCTGCTGGCCTACATAAATACATACATAGGTAATACTTACTTTTAATTCATATAAAATAAATGGCAAATTGTCAATTTGGTAGGTAAGTTTTCTCAAAGGTGGATTCTTTTAAATAATACGTGGTTTTAATATATATTTATTTACTTAATAGAAAATAAAAATATTTTTAAAATAAACGTTTTTTATTTACTTATATTATATCTAATCGAGCTCCTTCGCCAACTCATTTTACATACCACACTTGCCTATTGTTAGTTAACCTTTGCTCTACATACACAAATAATGTGATACATTTACAGGACTACAAAAGATTCTTTTTACTTTCTCTAGAGTTTCGGATGGGAAATGCGAGCATATCAAAACGAAATCATTCCTGTGATTTCTTAATCCGGCCGCGAACTTTCGCGTGACGACAGGATGCGATGTGAATGTGGAGATAAAAAGGGAAAGCCAATAAGGAGGGAGAGACAGACACAAAAGGCAATTGTATTCACACTTGTGCCCCGCGGCTATCTCCTTCTCGCAAAAAAGACAAAGGACGGCACATTCCAAGTGCCTTTATGCCGAATCATAAATCCCAACACAATAACAAAACGCCATATTATACTCATTTAGGTATAAGAGTGGTATTCTTTTTATGTTCTTTCTCAAAAATCGATATTGTATGTATACCTATATTCCAATAGTTAGGTAGGTGCTTACCTGACTAACTAACTACTTTGATCACGCGATGGTGTTGAGTTAATTAACACATGCTTGGTATTTTTACCCATTGTGTTAAATAGGTATTACTAGTTACGAATACCTAATCTATTCCTCTGTCAGAAGTGAGAATATTTGGTAGCGGAAGCACAATCTCAATATATTTTATGATGTTTACAGTACCATCTATCCGTTTTATTTCCAAACTATTTAATATCTACTTCATTTTTTCGCACTTCCATCTATACAGTTTCACTTAAAGCTTTTACCGTTTTTAAGAAGATGTTAGCACAGACACAAACCTCTTCAATTTAATATTCCATAAAATACACAGATGGCAGTATACGAAAAATAGAAAAAAGGGGTATCTTATTTCAAGGAAAATAATAATTGTTTTTTTTTAAATTTGAATATATGATTATATCTTGCCTACAAAATAAACAATATTTTTACCAACATTACATCATCTACATAAATAATATATACAATTTTACAATAATATTTTGTCAGTTTTATCTTTCTTCAATAATAATTATGGAATTATTTTTTTTTACCGATTTACCTAATTAAATATTTATGTAGTTAATATTTATTTTCTTATAAAAGATAACAAAATTTATGGTTCAAGATACTCATACTCACTAATAAAATAATAATTCTTATTATAATTAAAATATTGATTATATATTATTATTATAATATCACTATTCACTTATATTCACTTAATTATTTTTATTTACAGCAGTATGTTGTGATAATTCTGTTTCAATAACACAATAACAAATTATTTTGAAATAATTCCGTTTACAATACTAATTACATAAGTAGAAAAAATATTGTAATAAATTATTCATATATCCCTTTGCTCAGTGGATTTTTGATAACACATAGGTATATTGTAATTAACATGTATGTAATACAAAGAAAGACAAAGCAAATTTGATTTTATTTTTATTTTATGGAATTAAATCGAACAATAGTTTATATTGAGACCTGACGAAGGATAGGATATAAAAAGAAGTGTAGGCAAGGCCTGAACAAAAACGATGCATGAGTGCGAGTGAGAAAGTATTCGGCACCCTTATAATCTCTGCGACACGCGCTAGAGTAAGATAAAAGGTCTACATATTTTTAAGTTGGTTTCCAAAAATATCGCCGGCAAATAGTGCTGAATCGCTTCACGTAGCGTGTTGTTCGTGTTGCTAAATTTGCTATTTTTTGTGTTAAACATAAAGTCATTTGTTAAATATTTTTAGTTAATTAAATAGGAAAGGTGGTTCTGCATGTTGTATTAAAATATGGTAGCCGTACTGATAAGCAAGAAGATGGTATTACGTTTCATATGTAAGTTGATACATGTTCGTGACAATTTATTTGTATATTATTATTTATTTTAATATCAGTGACCTAGTGTTTCTTTAAAATAACTTAAATTATGGATATATTTACCTAATTGGTTGCATTTTGACCGCTTAAAAATACTATATAACGTAAAAAAACAGAAAATTATATTTTAATTCTGAGCGTCTAGTGCGAGCACTTTGGGCGAGCACTAGTAAAATGGTCTATGGTCTCGAACATTTATAGGTGAATGCGTTCGCTCGCCCACAAACCAAACGCACGGCACGTAGCTTCATTTAGCAATGCAACGGGTGGCGTCTATATGTATCTATAGTCTATGAGTGTAGGTATATTTCCAATTCGCTTTAAAATCGTGCTTTCTATAATACAGCATGCAATTTCATAAGCCACAAACTATGATTATATTGTAAGGCATTATTATATTTTTCAGTCATCAACCTCTTGGCAAACCCTTAAAACACAAAAAAAATTAAACAGCCAAAATATTTACAGATACAGATAAACAGTACTAACTTATCAACAGGGTATAATATTATATTTTTAATAGAAATATATATTTAATAGAATAGTTAATTAGTTATAAAAGCACTTGCTCTGTAAATCAGACATTTAATTAAAAATTAATTATTAATTTTTAATTATTATTATGTTTTCTGTTGACAAAATGTTACATCTAAATATGAAGATATAACAGATATTGAAAGTATACACTAAAAATTATTTTTGAAAAGGATTAAAGACAGGATATTTTAAATTTTATATAGAATACTCAAAAATACTATGAAGAAAAGATTGAAAGAAGGAAAGACAGTGTTAGGTAAGTATTTAAGATTTAATAGTAAGTAGCAATTTAAAAACATGTAGCTATTTAAAAAAGAAAATAAACATATTTGCTGTAGAAAAGAATTATTCACTGAAAATTACAAACTTGAATCGTTAAAAATTGGAATTCAATCAAACTGGCTTTGTGTTGTTGTGTATTTACACATCATAAAATAATCGTCATCATCATTGTAAACATTCACAATATTGGTAAGATATTGTGAGCACAACTGCTAAGAACCTCCACAAAACATGAACTCCTGAGGGAAGCATCATTCAGATAGCCAAAGAGTGATTCTATGTGTGGCTTCAATGAAGAATTGAAATAGACAAATGATAACTGTAAGAAAATAGTAAATTTAATTATTAGGAAATAAATTATAGTAATAACTTGTTGAGGTAATGATAAGAATTAATGATTTAATTGGCTAATAGATTATCGATTGTACGTACAGGACATGGTTAGAAGTTATGAGACGTCTAATAACATATAATATTGAAGTTGATAATGGATATAGCATTAATTTATAGGGATTTTAGGAAGGTCTCAATATATTATTTTATTATGGTAATAATTTCTTTGCTGAATGTTTTCTTAATTTAAATCGTTACTTACGTTTAAAGATGCCAACCGGCTGTATTGAATGGCCCCACTCTGGATCCCGAACTACACCACAGGTTCCTGAAACGAGTTAAAAAGAAAATTAATATTGATTTTTAACGTTCAAAGACAAACAAAGGAAAAGATATTTACTATAAATATAACGAAAACCGAGTACCTACGCTACGATAATTTTTAAGCAGCCCAACAGATTTGGCAAATTTGTGCGGAATAAATTCACCGACCCACTACTCTGCCGTACTCACAGAGGCCGTAACTGACATATTTAGGTATTTTCATGTTTTTAGATATTTGGATTCTGCAGAGTTTTTGTATAAGATCTGTGAATAAATCCAACCCGTAACTGCTATAGTTACGGAGAAATCAAGGGTTTTAATAGCCGTATCTACGGAGTTTGAGAAAAAAACTCGATAAATACTAAGCGATTTGGTTGTAACTATCATTTACTAAGGGATATTAGCCGTATCCAACATAGATACGGCTAATATCAATAACGTAATAATAATAATAACATAAATCAAATTTTCAAGGTATGTAAACAAATCTTAAATTAAAATTAACTATTATAGGCAAATAAAATAAATAAAAAGTTCCCCAGTATTAGCAGGAAAAGTAAAATAATATGAACGCTCAGATTTCCCACTTGCCTAAAATGCAGATACGGCTTCTGTGCTTAGTACGGCAGTACTGTCCATACCAGTTGTAAATAATTACAGAAATCATATAACCAATATGAAGATGTTACTCAAAGCGAGAAGCTTATTATGATATTCGTTTCCAATGGGAAAAGGCACAGTTCACAAACTGTTAAACATTTATTATACGCGTACAAATCAACACATAGTCTAGAAGTGCCTGGAGGTCCAATTTAAATATTTTTTTTATGCTATTATCCGAAGGTAATAATTACACCATGTCAAAACCTCTGAACAGGCCACAATGACATAATTAAAATATAATAAGGAAAAAATATTAATAAACCATCAAGATATAAACTTCTTTATAATGACATTTTTACCATATGACTCACAGATTCAAATTTATGGGTAGAAGGAAAATTTTCAATTAAAATTGTCATTATTTGAACTTATGCCTCATATTCCAATGCGTAACACACTGGCTGATCATCCAGGGGCTTCAGGTTCGACTTCCAGTGAGGTCACAATTTAATATTATCTGTGATTTTCTCAAAGCCTTGCTTGGTCTGTGATTGTTTCAGTGATACTACTACATTTCTGTTTCTCTACCTGTACACTACTGTGATGAGGCCTTGTGGCTTTTTGTAGTGGTAGAAATAAAACAAGACGAAAATAAAAAATGTAGCTGTAACTAGTGTAGGTGAGCATCACCTTACCGGATGGTTTTGGTGCTGCCTGATGGCTTATGGAGAGTGACGAATGATGTCACATCGCTGTATATCAACATTATTTATTATAGCAAACTAAAGTTTCTTAGTAATGACAAGTTAAATAAAAGTGTTTTCACTATAACTAGGAGTCATAATATGTAGGATTTTTTAATATTACAACACTTGATCGCGATTCATCTACGCTATAAATGTTGTTGAATTGGTAACTATAGAAAAATAATAATTTAAGTCTACGGTGAAATATGGCGGCTACAATCTCTTTTTTATAACGCATCTTTGGAAGCCTATTTTAATGTTTCGTTATTATGTACATATGACATTTGCGATTTTTAATCTAAATAATTTAGTATTCGGTACATTTCCCTACCTATCTATATATATTAAAAATATATTAAGCAGTCTGTCACAGTTTTCTGTTTTAAAAGACAGTTATACCTGCACTATTATATGAATGATTTGATTCCGGTGCTAGTCCAACACGTTTGGTTTTCAGGGAATATCTTAGCAATATAAGTACATTTAGTAATAGGTACATGAAATTGACCAAGTAAATCCACAATTATTATTGTATTGAAAATGTTAAAATATATATTTTTATAGGATGCAGGTAAAAACAATTTTATAAATAAATCTGTAATCCGAAATGATTTGCAGCTAATTTAATCATTTGTCTTGGTAACCAAGTCTTTTTATTAAGCTTCATTTTTATATATTTGAAAGATATATAAATATGTTGGGCTTTGTCTTGCGTACTTCCCGGGTCTTTTCGGATGTTACGGTACTAAAAATTCTCTATAACTCCTTAGTTAGAAGCAGACTTGAGAGTGGGTCTGTCGTTTGGGCCCCGCATCAGTTGAAGTAATGCCTTATGGTGGAGAGAGTCCAAAAGAAATTTTTGAGACTCCTTTACTTTCGGCTGTATGGATATTATCCGTGGCTCTATCCGACTGATTTTCTCTTAGGGATGCTTACATACTGTAGCTTAAAATTTAGAAGGGATCTTTATTTAGCTACATATTTTTTCAGACTTATACGCGGCGTAAATGTGAACTCTGCCATTCTTGGTGGTGTTGGATTGTGTGTCTCTGATAATTACCTTAGGAATCGAGGGCATCCGTTGTTTGTTCTCCCACGGTGCAGAACTAACCTGCCATTAGTAATGCCAATTGGGAGGGCAATAACCATGCTTAATGAAATCGCTTCGGATATTGATATATTCCACTTACGTGAGGGTGAATTTAGGTGGAAGTTGTTTTTTAATTTCTTAAAATAGGGTCTGCTTAACTCATCCGGTGTACTTCCTTGTACTTATATAATTAATATTTTTTGTATTTACACATTGTGTTATGTACATAAAACTGTTATAATAATATTTCTTTGTTTCTAAATGTCATGTTGTGAACCTCTTAAACTTATAATTTGTAATGTCCACAATATGTAAAATAAATAAATTGAAATTGAAATATTTCTCGTAGTCTTCAAAGAGCTACCATATGCCCACAAGCATCCTTGAGAACCACTATTCTAAAAAATAATACATTCACTGAGCATGATGCCAACTAATCAGATTTAACAGAATATAAAATATATTTTGAATACATACTTAAATTGCGAACAATAATATAAGAAAATATAGAAGTGATAAAATATAATATTCACATAATGAAGCAGAACCTAATGAGAGTGATGAGTCCATAGTGTTACTATATCATTAATGATTAATTTTATCTCTACACAGTTTTGATAAAATATACCGGAAAAATTACAGTTATTGTTATAATTAATAACAAACATAAATATAAAATGTCATCAATAATAAACGATAGCAAAATTATGAAAATGTCAAATAAGTACTTAAGTAAAACCACAAATGTATTTTTTTAATGATAATGTTACATTCCGATTTGCAACTCTTCGATGAATGTCATGTTAAAATTTTGAACAAAATCGAGAGCCGTGACAAGCAAATTTGAGAACAACGAAGGGTCTAAATCCGTACATGGTGTGAATATGTTGATGACGTTCAAATAGTTGCCCTGAGAATTGATGTTTTTAGACATATCAACATATACACGCCATACGCGGAAATATGCCCTGGTATTGGGGAAGACAGGAGCTTAGGAAAATTGAGATGTTTCTTAACAATGGACGGAGGACCAGAACAATGGATTCTGGATTACTTCTCAGAAGAAAGGAGGTGATTTGGTGGTGGATTGCAGTCAAAGTATCGGTACAATTATATAATATACTTAAATACAAATGATAAAATGCTACTAATTTCTCGCTTAGTAAAGGATGCCATCGAAATAATATATTGGAACTTTGACAATACTAATCGGACGAAGGGCTATATTTAAAAATGGTACAGCTTTTCACACTATTATTAAAATCAAAATCCAATATCCGATACAGTATATCCAGCCATAACTATTGCACTAAACCGTCACCTTCTCTTTACTCCAAGTGTTCGCTGTCATCTAAAAAAACCCTTTTTGACGCACCTAGACCGGCATTCATATACCTAATACATAATGGCTTCTGCCATATTGGTCCACGATGGCCAAATGGTAACATATCCGTTTGTTAGTGAGGATCACAAATTGACATACAATGTGTGTTTGGACCAAGAGCGTGAACCTAATAAGTTGAGCAACACCCATTTCACATAAAAATAATGTTACGAAACCTCTGCACGATACAGCCTAGATCCACGCCAAATTATAGAGCTAATGAAAAAAAATGGCCTCTGCAAGAGTCGAGGTAAGAAGGAGAAAGAACATATGGTTACAACCCAAAAAACCAAATATGATTACAAACCAACAGTGAAAATCTCAAAAATATGAGAATTTCAAACACAAAATATTTTTGTGGGAAATGATATTATGCAAATCGAAACAAAAACAAGGGATATTTTAGAATATGTGAAGATTTCATGGACATAAAAAAGAATGTTTTCCAATTTCATATGCGGGTCTAGATCCCTAAGCCTATCCTAATTTATGTTATTTCATTTGATAGTGTTGTGAGAACATCAATACTTTAAAACAGCAAACAAATTTTGGAAGAACCATCATCGTCATCTGCGGGATCGATCCACTACTAAACGAAGGACTCCTTTAGCTCCTTCCACTATTATCGGTCTATAGTTCTTCACTACCATGTACATCCCTGAACTTTATGGGGTCGATTCAGCGGATATATTATATGGTACCATGGGCGGCTGGCTCCTAGGGTCAAA
Source organism: Rhyacophila brunnea (assembly GCF_057557595.1). Taxonomy (NCBI): domain Eukaryota; kingdom Metazoa; phylum Arthropoda; class Insecta; order Trichoptera; family Rhyacophilidae; genus Rhyacophila; species Rhyacophila brunnea. The sequence continues at coordinate 4,457,760 of NW_028233361.1, forward strand.
TAGTCAATGACCTCCCAAAAATAAATATCTTACAATCTATATACATTATACAATGTCAATTATCTCCTATATATTATTATCCTACGCCTTTTTCCGTTTTGGCAAGCGATTGTAACGTGACGCACGCTAATTTGTATGCACGTGTATCTAACCACCATACACACACACGTATCTAAACTCTCACAAGCGTTTCTCGGTCAATTTCATGAACGCCAAGATTCATATTTCTTAATAATATTTCTTTCTCTCTCATTTCCCATATGTGAGACGGAAAGAAAGCACAAAACACGCCTTTTTTTCATATTGTTTTATCGCTTGCATACACTAAATTTTGGTCATTGCCGAAAACGAGACAGCTATACTATTTTCAATATGTAAAATGAAACAGAATGATATAAATTTTTCCTTAAATGTTTCAAGAGTTTTGTTCTGTGGTTTCAAGGTCTCATTTGTGCGGCAAACCTTTTTATTCTTATTTGTTGTCGCTTATTATTTCAAACTGACCATTGTTGTCTGAAAGTTTCATATGTTATTAATTTGTAGTTCAGTTTAAATCCAACCTTTGAGTAAAACTTATCGACTGCATTTTCTGTATTAAACCATTGTGTACAAGTTACCGATTAAAATGTAATCTGCTATATTAATCATAAAGTTACCTTCTAATGAGATCAGTGGAAATATAAAAAGTGTTTATATATAAATGATCCCGCCATTCCATAACACTAGGTATTATAACGGAGTTTTTATTAAATGTGTTTGATTGTTTTAATCTTATGTTCTTAAATAGTATTAAGTACAACAGTTATTAGGTGTATAAATAGACACACAAAGTTTATTTTTTGACCTAATTTACAAAAAATTATAACGTGTTGGGTGCAATTTCGGTTAACGATGAGTTGACAACGTGAAAAATGGAATTTTTTTAAGGGTAAGTAACCTACATATACAAATTTCTAGTACTTCTTCTATAATGTATAAAAAGCTAATTTGCAATACGTCTTTTAAGTATACAACGAAAAGGCAAATTAAAATAATATATTCAAAATTGACCTACCCCGTTGCCAGGCTTAAGGCCGCTATTGTATGGTACCATATATAATATTAACCCAAAATACTTAGTGAGGGTTTTTCTTGAAACGCAGGAGTCGCTTCTTCAATAGTAAATTCTAAAATCATTTAAAATAGTTAATTAACAACAATAAAAAAAATTTGCAACACCACTCTATTACTGTATATTATTAAACGGTCATTGGTAGCTAATTGCAAGGAGGCGTCTAAGCCTGACATAACATATGAAGAAATTATACGTACACGATATACTGTAAGTATGTAAATCAATCTGTTTATTCAAATTCATTAAATATGTTATATAAGTCGTGGTATGAATTTGACAGTTGTCATTTGTTACTCTACAAATATTTTGAGCGTATTTTTGACATATCGTCAGTTGAAAGTCTACCATTAAACACAATTGATCGTTTCTCCGCCGCACAAGGCATAAAAATGGTACAATCATACAACAAAAATGGTAAATCTTCGACAGTCGTAGTGCAAAAATTAAGGTAAGAATTGGGTAGGAATCATCGCCCAACTGAAGGTGGCCTTTGCAAGCTGATTAATACATTCACTGCTGAGCTACTAATTACCCCAATCGGATAACATGCTAATGACCTCTAATGGCCTTGGGCCAGGTGCGGTGAGCGCACTGAATGAGTTAAAATATTTGAAAAGACTGGCGTTGTTTGGGTCGATCAACACTTGTACACGTTCGTCTAACCCGTTGCTGTATGAAGGTCAAAAATGTGGATTCCAAGATGGTTGCAGCAAGTTGGCCTCTCATAAAGCACTTTAATTTTGCATAAAGACCTTCACCTACACCTGTATAGGATCCAGCTCACACAAGAGCCAACAGACCACGGGCAGCATCGCAGATCCACCGATTGTGTCATGGAAGAGTAGGTAACCGATGATTTTTCAAGGAAAATCATCTTCAGTTATGAGACATATTTTTACCAAAGTACATTAATAAGCAAAACTGTCATATTGGGGAGAGAAAAAACCTACAAGTGATTCAAAGGAAACCGTTACATGGTGAGAAAATTAATGTTTGGTGCAGTTTTTGGGTTGGAGGCATCCGCTATAAGCAATAATGATACATAACTGACTTATTGTTGAAGATTTAGATTTGGAAAACACGTGATTCCAACAGGACGGGCCACATGACGTAAAGCTCGGAAACACAGGCGTGAAAAGTTCGATGGCCGTTTAATTTGAAAACTTTAAGACGTCAAGATCGTGCAATTTGCACTGTTAGATTTCTTTTTGTGGGGTAACGTAAAAGGAGGCATGAATGCCAATAATCCACACACTTTTGATTCGCATAAGGACAACATCCATACTGTTATGGCCAAGATAGAACCCGAAATGTCTGAAAAAGTTATCGAAAAATTGACATAAGCGGATCGTGGACTGTATTGAATGATATTGTGTACCTAGTAGATAATAAGGTTTTTACCTTTTTTTATTATATTGAATTACTTACTATATAAACAAGAATTAACTGTATTCATAGTCAGAGTCTATTTGCCATTTTTGAGTACAGTGCCTAAAGTCTTTTATTTAACAAATCAAATTCGTACCAGAACTTGGTTAGCTCTTTAATATTTAAAAAATATTAAAAAAAAAATACATATTTTGAATTGTATATTATGTACTAAAAGTTGATTGGTTTAATTTCTATTGCAATATTTTAAACTGTCACAGGCCGAAAGAGCTGTGATTTTCGCTGTTTTTTACCATAAACATTAAATAAACAAATTACTTAATAATGTAACAAAAAGAGTAGAGTATTTTAAAAATTCTATACTGGATTGCTGATAATATACTGAATTAAAAAAAAAAAAAAAAAAAGTTGAATTCAGGTTCAGAAGGTGAACATCTGTTTGCCAACTGACCTTAAAGTTGAGACAAACGTTAAAAGAGGCATGTGTTTCAGTTTTATTTACAGATTAAAATGCTATTGTTAGGAATGTTTTATAACATGTGTATTAGTAAATGAGACAAGGAAAAATAATTATTATTATAGTTGACATGATGCGTATACACAGGACGAGCTATGAAAAACTATTGTGCTATCGTGCCACCTTATTGATAACCTACGCTAACAAAATAAATAATCTACACACTTACGAATTCGGAAAGCTATAATTTGATGTCATACATGTTTAAAATACATAACTAATCAAATGTTAAGTGCTAACTTGTATCAGAGGCTAAAATACTACTTTTATTCTGTGGGTCGTAGATTCGACCTAAGCGACTGGTAATACAATGCATGGACCCAATGGGTTGAGATTACTGACAGTTAAGCATTGTAAAAAGCTTATTTTTTATTAAAGACAATAAGTGAAGTATAAAATATTGATAAATATCATCACCATGGCCCCCACAAGGTGGGGCTGACAGGGCTCTAGCCTGGGGGCCCAGGCTCAGGAAGGGCTCGGCGAGACGAGTCCACCAGATAAGTGAGATAAACACACATCACACATTTGCTTTAATAGTAAAAAAAAAATCACCTGCTGTGCTATTTTCCTTCAATAATATTTTTATTTAAAATTATGTGGTTGTATGATACAATTTTTGTGTATCAATACTTGACAACTCCATAATTCAAATGGTTGTATTAAAAAATTCAAAAAATCACTAAATATACACATTAATTTTACCGCGTACACCATTTGGAAAACGCTACTGTAGAGTGTCACACTTCCTTTATCCTTAGCAATAGGTGGGGGGACCCGCTTCAGGATATGGATGCCACGATCGTCACTGTCTAAGCCAATTGTCGTAACCCTCAAATATCAAATTGTTCAGGAAGTGAAATAAACTGTAGATATTGAATGTTGTTGGAGTTGCTGTCTACGTAAAGACTTTAGCCTAGCTAGAAGACCATGAGATTAAGATCAGGATTGTGACGGCAAGAAGCACTTTTGAAAAATTAAACATCTCCTCAGCAATTGAGACAGGTATGGGCACTCGACGGAGGGTGATCAGGTGCTACATTATAACCCTGGATGTTAAAAGGAATATACAATATAAAGACTGGAGGCTTTTAAGAGCTGGCTGTATCGGACTTATAATATGCATACTTCAACCATATTTTCCGCAATGAGAAGTATAATTTACTCAACGTCATAATGCTTTGGGAATATGCTACAACTTTCCTATGATAGAGAGGTGTACTGCAAATTGGTCGTCCATATTCAATAAAAGATGACATCAAAAGGAAAATACAATACCCATGTGCTAACAATCGATATGTACATCCACAACGTCAAGATATTATAACAGACTGTTTATGAGGATTGATTGTTCGGTCAATCTGGAATGTAAAAAGCCAACTTCTTCTATAAAGCGCATATTATGGTAAATAAGGCACATTGAGACGTTTAGTATACAATATCGACACGAATGTTTGATATTTAATAGGTTGGGAAACAATTTTAGAGGTCCCCAAATATGTATGTAATGTTTCCAAACAATTTAAATTCATACCTATAGAAAAAAAGAGTACATAAGTAGTAGTTTATAGGTGTTCTGCATATAATCATATTTAATAAATTATATATTATATTATAAAGCTGCGGGTCTATTCTATACACAAGACGACTATCGACCGCTCAAGTGATAGTATTTATTACATATTATTTGTATTGGGGTATTATAATTGTCACAATAAGTTAGCCGTCTATATATTCAAAACTGTCTATCTCGCTCTAAATTTTATCACAGCCAAGAGGTGCTGTTAAAATATAGCACTTATTGCAACAATCACAACCAATTTATTGAAATTATTACAATGAGTGCTAATACTTTGATATAAACCTACCCTAAGTTTGATAATATTTATCACTTTAGCGGTCATAAGTATAGAATACACCCCCACTGGTGTATTATATCTCCCCTCAATTTGGTTACTAGTTATAGGAGGCATTACAAAAGTGTGACGTCTGGGTAAGTAAATATATAAAAATGTATTTTTTTTTTCCGACCATGTCCGATCCTAATAGGATCATATGGGCCTCCACAGAGTAGAGGTTTGTATTAACAGATTTTTTTTTACGAGAAATGTATGTCAGCCACTTGCTCAACCTATTAGGTCCATACCCTGACTCACACACATATTGAAAAACAATATGTGTACTTGCCAGACCCAGGATTCGAACCTGAGACCCACGGCATAATAGTCCAACGCTTATGTCGCGCGGCCACCGTAAGTGTAAAAATATACCAGAATGTATACTTAGTTAAGAGCGTACTTCAGTGAAACAGCAAATAATTTTCAACAGTAGGTGCGACGAAATTTCTCACTAGTCGCCAATTGGAGACCGACAGTCGATGTGTCTGCACGTCGATTTGTTTTGTCATGGCGTCGGATGAAAATATTCTTAAATCGTGTAAAGATGACTAAAAAACTTTACATAAATGTAATTAAAAAAGAAAACATGTCAATGAATATACTATTATTATTAGTAATATAACAATAAACATAACATTAAATGGACGCATGTTGGATTTTTATGACAAATTATATTTCATTTGGCACGCGTCATTTGCACAAACCGCGCATCGCCTAGCCATGATCTTTTTAGACCTTGCCTCAGCTGAAGTATCTAGCCTTAATTGAATTCTTGAATAAGGGAATGTTTTTTTTATTAATTGTTGTTCGCTATAGGTATTTAGCTGATGAATAATTTCCAGAAATGGGTAACTTGTATCAACAAAATCAGAAACCTTCTTCTGGTTGTAGATACTGTTAGGTTGTTTTAAATATGTATTTTGAAAAATTGTTAATTTGTTAATTATTCAATATTCATATTATAAGAAGCAAAACTTTTTGAAAAGTAATTGGCACTAAGGTGAGATTATAAACTATATAATATAATATAACAATAATTATTCTATAGGTACTAAACCAAAATAAAACATTGACTTATGACCTCTGTGTAAATGTTTGTCTACATTTTGACAGTTCATAACACCAAAATGTACCAAAGTATTATTCCATTTTTTTATTTATTCATTGAACCTGTTGAAGATACTTAATAAATTAATTATGTTACAATAAAAAAAAAAATATTTAATGAGCACCTAAGTACCTAAGTACCAAAATTTCAAAATACTTTCACATCCAGCAAAAAAGTATATGGTGATTTTAAAAAATAAATAGGCTGGTTAATTTAAAAATTTTGAGTTAACAGTGTCTTTAAATTTACCATATTTTAATTAGTATATTTTGAAAAAACATGAATTATGTCAGACCCGAATGTGCAAAACACTCATTTTAAAAACGTAATGTTTACGTTTGGGATACACAAATATAAGAATTATTAAAGCTAATATGATTCATATAATATGCCGGTTGGACTTTCCATGAATACCTTCGCTAGTTTTGTTAGTTCTTTTGAATCAAACACATAAACACCGATATGAAAATGAAAATCTTTCAGAATTATTGCACATACCTATAACACAAATGTATACAGAATCCACGAAATCATGTTTAAATGAGTTCTGATTGCCGTGAAAAAAACACTCAAACTATAAAATTATATGTAACAATTTCTGTATTTCAAAATTGAATCAATTTGTCCACCACTCCCGTAAACCGATTTATTAGTATATTTATTGACATAAACACAATCTGGCGGCCATATGCAATTTGTAGACCGTCGGTAAAACAGATTTCTTCGCCTCTCAATTCTCGCACCGGCACATGCTCCTCTCGCGGCTCATTTTGTAATCATACAATTTGACCCCTCTTACCATTGCCAATAAGAAAAAATATTATTTATTGTTATTAATAATACCTATACCTATTAGTATTAGTGGGTTGAATAATACCATCAAAAGTCAAAAAAAGAATAAATAATAAGCAAGTTACCAACAAAATGTAACGTGATAACAACCATAAAATAATTATTCTATAATTTTATATACTTAAGCACGTCATGTTTAGCTTAACACCATTAATATTAAAATTTTATTGTGATTTAAAATTATACCTAGTTGGTTATCTACCTACGTAATTATTTAATAATAAAGAAAATCATTATAGATTTATTACCTATAAAATTACCCATAAATTACCTATATTTTGATTTGTTGTTTTTCAATTTTTGTTGATATGTTAACCCTATGGCACTGCACTGTGGCGTATTCTAAATTAAAAATAATATACATATTAATTACCTATTGTGTGATAGGTGAGTACTATTTTGAAAATTTCGCACCAGGTTGCATTGATGGTGTGGTGTGCTTATATACATTTATGCTCAGTAATCACGGGGATTAGTGGGAATCAAAATAGGTAGTTGGGAGAAGATTATTAAGCCAAGATGTAACCGCTGTTTAAGAATAACACTTAAGATTTCTTTATATTTGTCCCAAATATGTTGTGGAATAGACGGAATTTAAATAGGTAGTTGTTATTATAGCGAAGAAAAGACTTTGCAGTTGAGGTGGATAACATCTCAGAGATGCTTTTGAACGTGTTATGTCCTAATCTTTAACTTTCCAAGTTTAGTAAACCACGGTTGAAGGACATTTTTATAAATAATTTGACGTTTAGTTTGTGAAGTAGCATTCGGCGTTCCGTGTATGAACTTTATGATAATCAAACTGTATGGCTGAAAATATAGAAACACGCTCTCAGAATTTATTATTCCGCAATGCCAACATTAAATTTAAGAGTAAGTATATTATGTATTATTTATTGACATGATTGTGTTTTGTGATTTTAAAATGCAACAGTCCTATAATCCAATAATTTTCCATTAGGTGAGTATATTGGTATTTCTTGGGCTAGCAATTATAGCAAAACATCAAGTTCAACTACGTGTTAGTATTTGTACCATAAAACTTTCCAACAAAAATTATCAAATCAGATGATAATTTCGGTTTGGCCAACATTTTAATTGAACTTAAATTGCAAAGTATCCCGTCTAACTCTGAATACCAAAAATAATATACGTTCAGAAAGAAAATTAATCAAATCAAATAGGAATAATTATATAAATTTGAAATTATTTGGTATAATATCAAACTTCATTTTGAATTAGGTTGTATTTAACACCATTACATTTATATTTCTAAATTTTAGGATTACTTGCAACATAATTAATTTCAAAACTATAGTAACATAATACCCCACATCCGCTTTAATTGGCCGATATTGATGAAACGGATGATTTCGCGCAATTTTTTGAATAATCTGAACATATTCTTAATAAACTGATGAATAAATAAATATATTATGTCTATTGACATGAATTAGAATCTTTTTTAATAGTAATACTATTGACCGAAGGAACTTGATAAAATTTAAATTTAAATTCTAGTGTATTTAAGTATGTACTATTCCTGTGTGTACTCAAATGGAATAGGTACATAATACAAAACTTAAATCCATTAGAATTTGGAATCTTTTTACTCAATAACACGACTCTTCCTTACATAAATAATTATTGTATTTTGCTATTTTCTCGTCGATTTTTAGTTTAGTTGACGAAATTCAAGGTAAGTAGGTAGTTATTTTATTAACATACACAATATTAACTTACGATAAACAGCGTTATTGCTAAACTTTGGCATAAGCTACTCCAACCCGGTGAATTTCGACAATATTATTACGGCGACCAAATGAAAAACAAGTTAAATAGGACAAACAAGATAGTAAAGAAGTAAAGTAATGTAATGACGAATCTATCGTAGCATGTTCCTAAAAATAACGAGTCACTTTGACAGAACTTGTCGCTCCGCAGAGAGCGAAGAAAACTTTGTCAAGAGCGGCGAGCAATATCGCTACTCGAATTTGTTATTGGCGGTGTGTAACCACACTCCACAGACAAGCGTGCACGATTCAGAACTCGTTCTATAAATTTGGGCAATCTAGCGAATATTATGGAACCTCAACCCTTTTCCCGTTACCAATTAATATCATATTGTCAGAGATAATTTTGTTTGACAAAGATGAGTGACAATCCAATATTTTACTAGATAACGTGCAACCTTCATCATCATTGTATAACATAAAAAACAGCACACTGTATTATTACCGTATTGTAACATACCTAATTGATTTTATTTGGGATACCTGTATGTACGTCAGGCGTGATAATATTATGTTATTACTAGGGCCCGGATTTATATGCTAGTGCATGTTTTGTTAGGGTGTATGCACAGCTATGAGAGTTGCACAGAAATCTGTTTTGAAAGACACAGAATCCAAAAATAAAATTTTATTGTGCATATAAATGCATATTTGAGACGTTAGAGCATATTTGAGACATTAGTGCATATTTCATAAATAAATGCATATTTTAGAGCCTTTGAATTTATAATTTTAGTTTTTTTTAATTATTTTATCGAAATATAACTAAGTTAGGAAGGAAGATAGTTTAGATGCACTTGCCTTTTTAATGCCACCTCCGAGCTGTGGATTTATCAGTGAAAAAAGTGAAGTCAACTCGGGCACTATTATTTAAAGTTTGCCCAAGTGGCCGTTGAGAGGTAGTTTTCCGCACATAAACAAAATACTGACAGATGCCTATGCGGAAAAATTTAATGCCAGAGCATAATATTGAAAAAAATAACGTAATTTTTTTTTCGGGCAAAAAACAGAAAATAGTATTTAGGAATAGTTAATTGTGTCGTTTTTGTTTTTTAAGTTATGTTTGGTTTACATTGCATTTATTATTCAATTATTTGTAGGTACTTGTGAAAAAACTATTTTGAAAATTGTAATTGATTAACTTTATATCCTTTCTTTGTGTTTTTTGTTCTGATATCGTATTATGTTGAAAAATTATTAACTAGTTATTTGATTTTTTGTCAGTAATATTGGGTAAAGTGGGTATTTACAATTTTTTCCCACAAAAAATGTCAATTTTTAACTGCATATTTCTTCGGTTTTAGCGCATATTTTATTGATTTTAAGTGCATACGTGCATGCATATAATCATGTTTTTTGTTGCATACAAATCCGGGCCCTAGTTATTACGAACTTACTTATCTTCAGTGGTGTTGTGATAAAAAAACACTCCCAGCTCATAGATTGAGCATTAAAAATCGTCAACACAAATCCTTTTTTTTTTTTTAATATTTTAATGTTAACGTAACTACAAAAAATGAATTTCTCTGGTCTCAGTAAAAAAAACAATACTTTTTGCATAATCACTTCAGAATTGGACTGGCTAATCTCTTATCTCGAATTTTTATCGTTTGAATACATTATTTAAAAATTCTCGATTTCTTTCTTAGTCAAAAATAATAAAGACATCATTATTTCTGAATTCACACTGTGTGTAACATGATATTCTCATATTATGATAACGATAACTGTTCGAAGAAGTATCGGAGCACTGACCCGACCGACTCCGGCCCTCAATACCACTGCCTAACGTTTAATAAAGATGACTACTGTTCAGTTGTTCTATTACCCTAACTGTCAAACTAATAGCAAATCAAAAATACTTGTCATCATAATATAATGATATGCACCTGCTGTTAGATTAGATAATATAAATCTTGCTGAAAAACGCACATGCTCCAAGTGTAACTAAAGTTCAAATTTCATTGACAGAATTTCTCGCCGACAGTCTGGCCCGACCGTCAATAGTCACTTTTGAGTCGTTCCCTGGAGTCGTGAGTTGTTTAAAATTTGAATCTTTTGTGTCAATCGCTATTATTTAATAAAATCTAACCAACTTCGTCCATCAAGTAAATAAAATCATGTAAAAGTTATATTCTGATAGGTTTTTCGTGTATACAGATTAAGGCAAGTAGGCATTATTTATTATGTTCGACCTGAATTATGTGGTATACGGTCAATCAGGTATCTTTACGTTAATATCGCTAAGGAGGTGACTTAAACATGAAAGCGAGTACGATTTTAACGCGGAAGGGCGTCATCACAGCATTGAGCAGCATTTAAAACCTCATTGAAAGGGGTTATTATCTACCTGCCGCATGTTAGTGACTTCAGGCGTTATAGTGTACCTACGTTTTTTTATTGCCGATAAATAACATATTAAATTATGTATGTCATGCCACTGACCGCCAGGGCTGACCGGTTTGCTTTGGGCGGTTAGTTTTTGCCCTGCCATTAGATGCCAGAGAGCAAAGACTTTTGTGCCGAAAGTGCAGTTAGCAAGAACAAAGAAGTGACTACTTTCGTAAGCGCATTGCACACCCTATTGTGCTACGTAATCCCAAAAGCGCTAACGAAGTATTTTCTTCCAATTATTTGTACAGGAATTAATGTTTGCAGCATTGTTGTTAAACTTTGCGAAATGCATGCAAGTTGTTTCGTAGCATCTGAGTGCGATGCTCTTAATGACGGAGAAACCATTTAATAATGGTAGTTGAGAGCACTTCCTACGATTTTGTGTAGGTTGGCTTTATCCCCAGGTGAGAACTGAAAACGATGCCTAGGTATCTAGCCTTCTCTAAAATAATTCAAATTATGGAACACGCTTTAAAGTACCTAAGAGTACCTAGACCCGCTTTAGCTCCTACCGCTAAATTTAATTGTGGTTGTTAACAGTCACTATTAGAATGTAAGAACTTTTGGTAGGTACACAGGTTGGTATTAGATGTTTCATTATCCTATTATTATTATTATTATTATTAATGGGCAATAACTACATGAAAGGAATCTTATGTATCATCATCTCAGCTACTCTCAATCCACCTGCGAATGAAGGTTTCAACCAGTGACGTCTTTAGGCAAAGTGCAGCCCTTAGAAAGAGTTAGAATGCTGTCCCCTTTCATTTTTAGTGTCAAATTCAGTGACGGGGGCATGTAGGCAGATTGAACGTCGCTTGGGGAGGGAGGGGGTAGTTACTTGAAGGGCGGCAAATCAAGGAGAATCATTTGGTATACGTAGAAATAGCTACTTAAACTAAGTAATAAAGAAAATAACTTTCCATTAAACATTTCAGCTCACTGGTTAGAAACAAAATGTTATTAATTAACATAAAAGTTTTATCAGGACTATAATTATATTGTCGAGTTCGCGATGTCTAGTTTACTTCCGTTGCTCTACGACGTCCTCGGTGGCCAGAAACGACACGTGCCCGGATGATATAAAATACTGTATAAAAATAGGGCGGCATTTTGTCTAGGGACGTCACTGCGTAAATTATATGCAAAGTTGTTGTGCGCATACCTACCTATTTTACTATCTTGCAACAGAAATCTAGGGAAAATAATGTAGGCCTACTTAGATAAATATCATCTACTGAGGATTGGAGCATTTTTACGAAGCCTCCTCTCAAACAGCGATAGTTCTAGGTACGTAAAGGTCTGAGGCACTGACAGGTTTGGAGGTCCACTTAGGATTTCTTTAAACTAAGATGTCCATCCGTTTGATGGAAAACTGCCATTGCTTTCAAAAGTTGTGATTATCGTAAATATGTATTCCTTAATTTGCCCTAAAGTATTGCATAATACCCTACAATCTACCCTAATGGATAATTATTTATGAAATGGCCGTATTCTGTTTATATTTTTATAATTATGTAGGCACATTTTGAGAAACTTGTGAATAATAAATATTATGGAATCATGTGTGTAATTAAATGCTTTTTTAAATGATTGATAGGCCATCCATGGACTGAAACCGTATGCGGCTTAGAACCGTGTGCCAAACAAAGCTTATCTTTTCTGTTCATGGAAATATATTTTCACAAACTATATTACTTACACTTAGTATATATTTTCATGAACAAAAATCACAAGTTTAGTATGCCACACGGATCTAAACCGCACACGGTTTCAGTCCATGGATGACCTCTTAGAATTTAAATCTCTATTATGCATACCAGGCAATGGAATAACCATGATGAAAAAAAGGATTTCCCGATTTTTGTAAATTAGTCTTCGCGCTCGAATCCTTTAATTCACTGTATTTATTTGAAAGGAAAAATAATTAGATATTTTGCATGGTTTTGCAAAATATTCAGTACCGATAAAAATCACATATATAATAATACTTGTAATGTCAAATAATAAAAGTTCGCCTCAAAACCTAAAAGGAAATCTTCAATAATAAAAACATCGAAGCACGTATTAATAGGAATTCCTTTTCACTTTCCCCACAATAAATACCAACAAATGTATCGAGTAATGGCAGAGCAGCTTCTTTCCAATTAAATTATTTTTCAATATCTCCATTTTTCCCAAGAGGGTGAGATTTTGTGCGCGTAGGTATTGGATTTTCCAGATAAATGTTTCAATGGAAAGGCTTCAGAAAATTGAATCTATCTTGAAATGCGTATACCGGTTGGAATATTTCAGGGAAACTTACTATTGGTTGGCGAGACAAAATTTTCTTTTTACCAAGTACGAAGCATTAATGTTTGAGACTTTCACGGTTGTTTTTATCGTAATAGATTTTTGGGTTTTCTCCGTATGTACCTAGTTATTCCTTCTTTCCTCAACGTTTCGGGCTCGTTGCAGAGACACAAATTTTACTTCGAAACCAAGATACTGGGTCGGAATAAAGGACATTTCGCACGATTGGCAATGGAGGCCATCGAAATCCATAGAAACCCTGAAAATATTAATAGGGAGGATGGGTATCGGCTAAAAACATCATGGCTTCCGGCACTGTCAGCAAAATCCAATATTCGATCCGGTCGACACGATTGACACATGACTCTGAGCAACGTTTGCTCTTAGCTATTCGGATTCCTTTTGGCATTCTTAGAGCGACGTTTTCATTCATATACCTACACTACACTTCATTATAACACATATATCATGTCTTGATAATGGCCTCTGCAACGAGTCCGAAACGTCGAGGAAAGAAGGAAGAAGTACACACGGTTAAAATCCAAAAATCTATTACGATACGAAGCACTGTAAATTTTAATCGAGAGATTGTTTAGTTTAGACAGCTTAGAGTGTACTACATAGAGGTATTAAATAAAAAGAGGGGCAAGAAATCGGATTTCTCATACAACTGAATGAAGTAGGCCAACAATAGCCGACAATTTAGGAGAAATAGCGACGCGAAAAAAAATGCAGGGCATCACGGTGGATTTACTTTGGTCATTCAGTCGGAAGCCAACAGCGGTGGAGTGAGGTTGTACAACTTCGCTTGCGTATTCGTGTCGCTCTTCGCCTGGTTACTCGCGAACGGTTATAAATACGGGATACAACAAAAATAATATTGTTTGTAAATGAATTTGACAATAAACTCAACATGTGTGGTCCCATGTGATTTTGACAATCAGTGCCAGTGCTTGAGAAAAAGTGAAAAATATTTATTGTTGCACGGATAGTGCACTTTGTGCGGGGAGTGCGTCAAACGCTGTGAAGCGAGGGGTTGTCCACACTGTTTTTTGTTCACACTGTTGCGCGAATTCCAAGACCGCGTGAACGGCAAAAACAATAAAATGGAAAACACCACAATGGAAGTGAATGAAACCAAAAAAACGAAGAAGAAAAGAAACGATGATGAAGAGGAAGTGGTTGGAGAAAAAGAAGAAGAATGGCAGACGGTGACTTCTGGAAAAAAACCCAGAAGAGACTCTGGGGTCACTCCAAAGGGAAACCAAAACATCGTCATGATAGCGACGGGAAGTAAAATTCCATTAAAGTTGAAAATAGCGCAGATGCTGCATAAGGCAGGAGTAAAAGTACAGAAAATTTACAATAAAAATTTAAAGACGTACATCCAATTAGAAGACGAAAAAGAAGCAGATAAAGTGAAACAAGCTGGAGAACTCAAAGATCTCGGTTTTGTGACCAAAGAGAATGACTCCTGCTCTTATGGAGTAATAAGAAAAGTCGATATTGATATGGACCTCCAAGAACTGCAAATGGAAATCAAAAGTGATGCAAAATTAATCAACCTTAAGAGGTTGACAAGAAAAGGTGATACAGGAGAGCTGACAAAGACCTCGTCAGTCAGTATTAAATTTGGGGAGAAAATATTGCCGAGAACAATTTACATATATGGAGTCTCTTTTGCTGTAGAACCGTATGTATTCAGGGTTATGCAATGCTACAAATGCTGGCGATATGGGCATATCGCGAACAATTGCGGACGTACAGTAGAAACGTGCCCTAAGTGTGGTGAAAACCACAAAACCTGCGAAAAAAATGAGGAAATTACGTGCATCAATTGCAAAGGGAACCACGCGGCAAACAGCCAAAAATGCCCAAAGTGGCAAGAGGAAAAGAATTGCAAAGAAACAATGAAAAAAATGAACATACCTTTCAAGGAAGCAAAAAAAAATATGTTAAATAATAGCTATGCTGACATATTAAAACAAAAAAAAATCGCAGGAAGAGATGAAAGCGAAACAATTCAAAAAACTAAGGAAATCAAAAAGAAAGAAGAAGCGGTGGTAGAAGCTTCAGGCTCAACAATAATAGCTACAGGTAGTAGCGTAAAGCCTACAAAAAATAAGAAAAATTCAAAGGGGAAGACAGAAGTTAACGCGATGGGAGAAATTATGAAAGTCTAGCTGAAAGGGGGAGACTGGCAGCAGATCATTAAACAACTAATAATTAAAGCAGTGGACTGGGTATGCAAACAATTCAAAGAAGGACACTTAAAAGAAATTCTAGGGGAGGTTCTGGAGCAAAATGGATAATAAAAAACAAATTAGGATTTTACAATGGAATGCCAGAAGTATGAAGCAAAAAAAGGATGATATAGAACTCTACTTAATAAGACAAAAAATTTCAATAGCATTAATCTCAGAGACTTGGCTGAGGTCTGAATTAGACTATCTGAAATTCAATGATTACACGATGTATAGAAAAGACAGAGGGGATGGTTACGGAGGAATAGCGATTCTGGTGCATAAAACACTGGCGTCTAAAGAAAAGACCCTACAAGGCCTTCCAACTGAACTGGAGGCATGTCAAGTCGAAATCAGAGGGACACAAAAACTAAAAACAGTGACAGCAATATATTGTAAACCCAATGTTACCATTCGGAAATACGCATGGAGCAGGCTCTTTGATCAAATGGGAGAGGGATCAATTATGGGTGGGGATTTCAATGCACACCACCCAATGTGGGATCATATACTTCGAGACGCAAGAGGAGAAGATGTCGCTGACGTATGCCTTGACTCTGACTTAGTAGCGATTAACAATGGACAAAGTACCAGGGTCGCCCCTCCAAATCAGAGAGGAGCGGCACCGGATATAACATTTATCTCCAATGAGCTGGTACTGGAAACCGATTGGAAAATAGACTCCAATACGATGGGCAGTGACCACTTACCCATTATCATCGAGTTTGTGGAAAATCAATGCCAAACAGAAATCATCCCAAGAAGAAATTACCCTAAAGCAAACTGGGAACAATATCGAGAAATAATCTCAAATGACATAGACAGACTTACAGAACCTACCAGAGATGTACAAGGAGAGTATGATAAATTGGAGGCAATATTGAATAATGGGGCAAATTCAAGCATTCCGAGACTCAAAGTATGCAGTCACCCAAACTTTAGACCAAAACCATGGTGGAACTCCGAAGTATCAAAGGCAATCGCTGAGAGAAGGCTTGCCTATACTTGCTTCAAAAAAATCAGTCCAACAGAAAACTACCTAGAACTAAAGAAAAAGCAAGCCACGACTCGAAAAGTAATCCTAAAAGCCAAAAGAGAAAGTTGGAAAGCATTTTGTGACTCCGTCAACTCGGAGACTTCCTACTCAGAAATGTGGAGAAAAATGAGTTGGATGAAGGGCAAATCGGGAAACAAATTCAAAAATCAACTGGATGAAAGCATGGCGTCACTCCTCCTTCAACAACTAGCAAGTAAAAGTGATGAAACGAAGGAAGAAATCGCAGAACAGGAAACATATAATCCTAATGATACAATGAATGAAATTCTTACAGTGGCGGAACTAAGATCAGTAACCAAAAATAAAGACACTGCCCCCGGCATGGACGAAGTTTCATATTCCATGATCGCTCAGCTGCCAGAGATCGGAAAAAATAAACTAGTGGAGATATTCAACTTAATCATGGAAACCGGCAAAGTCCCTAGGCAATGGAAGGAAACGATGATTATCCCAATCTTAAAACCAGGGCGAGACCCTACCCTAGTGTCGTCAGTCAGACCAATTGCACTCATATCATGCATGTGCAAAACGTTCAACCAGATGATTGCAAGAAGAATCGAATGGTTTGCAGAGAAAAAACAACTATTTCATCACAATACTACGGGATTCAGAAGGCAAAAGTCGACTCTGGAGAACATAGGCAACTTAGTACTAGACATCAATGCAGCGCAGGTCAAAAACGAAGTAACCCTGACAAGATTCCTGGACATCCAGGATGCGTATAATAATGTGCATGTGAAAGAAGTGTCAAGGGTGTTGAATGAATGGGGAATCGGTGGGAAGATCACTAAATATCTTAAGCAGTATTTAAATGAAAGAAAAATCACCATGTGCATTAATAATGAAAAGAAGAGTACGGTATGCTCAAGAGGCCTTCCGCAAGGAGACCCCCTATCCCCATTACTATTCAACATTCTTACAACTGACATATTAAAGTTAATAACAAGGGTCAACATTGTACAATATGCAGATGATTTCGCACTTTTTTGTTCGGGAAAAAGAGTAGATGAATGTCAAAGGTTAATGCAGAAGAGTCTTGACGAAATGAAATTATTATTGGAAACGCGAGGCCTCAAAGTAGCTCCCAGCAAAACTAAGGTGGTTCTTTTTGCCAGAGGCAAGAGACAAAACCAGCTTAACTTAAAAATCGACGGCACTATAATAGAAAGAGTAGACACTTATAAATTTTTATGTATGAACCTGGACTATAGACTAACGTGGAAGCATCATATTAGTCATTGCGAGAATAGCCTGACACAACCTCTGAACATACTCAAAGTACTGGCGGGAGGTGGGTGGGGCGTACACCCCATTCATATGAGAAGGTTATACACGGCACTCATTAGAAGCCGATTAGATTACGGGAGCATGTTTTACCACTCCGCTGCCGAAACTAATTCGGTGAGGCTAGACCGCATCCAGTCCAAAGCATTAAGAATATGTGGAGGATTTATAAGGACAACACCCATTCACGTGCTCCAAGCGGAACTCAGCGTACCTCCACTGAATGTCAGGAGATGGGCACTGGCTACCAAGACATGGATGAAGTGGAAATCTATAATAGATAACCCCATATTGGCAAAGGTGAAACTCCTATACGAGCTTGTTGAAAGCAATACATACTATGAGAAAAGAAAGCTCCCTCTACTGGTAGGAATCCTAAAAGCCACAGAAAGTTGGGAGGTATTAAATACAAAATGCCTAGGTATGTATTCGCTGAGGAGGCCAGTTGGTACCTACGACCTCAGCTCTGTTATCCAACTAGAGGTCAAAGGAATAGACAAACCAAAACGGAGCATAGTATCCGATAAAGGAAGAGAGCGTGTCGAAAAAATGCTGACAGAGAGGTACGCAGGATGGAGCCACCTTTATACAGATGGATCCAAAGATCAGAATAGAGCAGGAGCAGCTCTTGTGATACCAGAAGTAGGTATAAACAAGAGCTGGAAGCTAAACCCAGCAATACCAATAATGACGGCGGAACTCATCGCGATAAACGAAGCAATTAAATACACTTTAAGCGATGATTTCTCGGCGCAATCCGCTGTCATTTTAACAGACTCCAAAAGCGCTTTACAACATCTTGCCGCAGCAACTCGCTCACATAACAGTAAAACCATAGCATACCACATCCTTGACCAGATCGACGCCAAGAAAAATAGAGGAGGAGATCTATGCCTTCAATGGATCCCATCGCACATGGGCATTGAGGGAAATGAAAGTGCAGATGATCTGGCAAAGGTAGCCGGCCATTCAGGGGTACCATATCAGTGGATACCAGAAAACCTGGACTGGAATGAGGCTATAAAGATAATGTGCCATAGTATGTGGATAGATTTTCACCATAGGGCATCATTAGAAAAGGGGAAATGGAGTAAGTCGATTCTACCAACACCACGAGAGGTGCCCTGGTTTGTAGAGTCTTCTTTGGCGAGGAATGAGCTTAAGTTAATACTGAGGCTAAGAACAGGGCACACCATGGGCAAAAGATTTGATGTCATCATGGGAAGAAGCGAATCGCAGCTCTGCGATGAATGTCATGTTTTGGAGGACATTGTACATATAGCACTGCAATGCCCCAAATATGAAGTTCACAGAGTACAGCTGCGAATTGCAAATATCTATGAGAATGTCGACGAATTGAAGGGTGTCCTGGCGGTGGGTAAGACGGAAGAGCTAGGCAAAATTGTAAAGTTATTTAACAGAATAGGAGTGAGGACCTGATCGACGGATCCCCTTCTAGAAGAGAAGAGGCGATATGACAGCGAGTCGCAGTCAAAGCCTCGGTAAAATCACAAAAAAAAAAAAAAATACTTTGGTCATTATATCGTACCCATATAATATAACGTTGACGTGGAAATTTTGCCGTAAATTGATAACCAGCCTGCCTCACCATACTTGCCTGCTTCACCATACTTTCATATAACCTGCCGCCCCTAGGTTTACTACATATAAATGTAGGTACATATTGTGAGTTTCTTGTAGGCCTCGCTGTCAGTTATCTTGAGTCGGTAACGTAACATATTACAGAGCCTATGCAAACTATAACACACTATGTATAAAAAATGCCGTTTCGTCTTGTGCAAATTATGCAAAAACAATTTTCTGAAGATAAAAAACGATGAAATAAGTTAAATGTATGAACTTATGTATATGTGGGTTTGTATTTACGAGCCTTTGGCTCGTGTCCATCACCTGCTCACTCAACTGAACTGGCGAAAGAAACTAATGGTATGCATTTTACGTATCTCGCCATTCTAGATGTGCAATTTCTTCATGATATCTTAATTATGTATTCATATAATATTTTCGTTCCCATATAATTCGAAGCGTGTTCCTTCTGCATTACATCTCAAAAGTTTTATGTCGCTTTTCCATTCCATTCAAATAAAAAATATCATTTCTAAATTAATTTCCCCAAATAACTAAATATTTTAATTGATTACCACTACACATCCCTGCGCTTAAAGCATTATGTACGGTATTGTGATCTTCTGACGTGTAGTTCCAAGCTAAAATGCAGATGGGTATGTTACGGGTTAGGTACTTGAAACCTTTTATTTTAAATGTCTAAAGAATATAAAATTTAATTAAAAATGCTTTAGCTTTTAGCGCAATCACTAACCTAATGATGTAATACTTAGGAGCAATGCACACTGAAATTTGACAGTCGACATCGACAAGACATAAATCATTACTGACAGTTCTACCAGCTATGTTGCAAGTGTCTACGGCGCACACGGCCGCGACACTAATACTAAGCAACCTTGTGTCAAAACGGATAAACGTTTTGTACATCTGAGAAAGAAGCAGTGATCTGTACTGGCAGAGATATTGCATTCATATCAATTACAAATACCTATACAAATGCATAGTGTTCTAATTGTTTATTCTTAGCATGAAATGATATTTACTCTATGCGTGGTACCGGCGACTGCTTGAACTACAAACGAGCGACATTTATAATGTGTACTTCGGAATACGATTATGTTGAATGCAACACCAGTGTGCGTGCTTATCAATTAAAAATGTTGCAACCACGCTGTGTGCGGCTGTACATTACGTTACACATGTTTTGTGAATGCCAACAAAGTCACTTGACTCTAAATTCAGCCGCCTTTGTGCAATTCATATTTATTTTCCTCGTGCTCATGTATGATTAATGGAAATAGTGAATATTTATAACATTTTGTATATAGTTTTCATTCAGTCGCAACGAACTAGAATCTAGATTCTTGAACCGCTTTTAAACCAAAGAGATTGAAAGAGACCAAAGAGGTTTAAACCCATTTTTGGGCTACTATACTATACTGTTACGAATTATACTTTGTTTTCATTCCTGGAAGCCTTTGTTTTGTGCGAGAAATACTTAAATAAATGCAGTGAAGTCCCTAGACAAAATGCCGCCCTTAGGCAGCGCATAAAATGCCTCCACATTTTTTATAAGTACAGTATTTTTATCATGCTTTCATGACTCCAATATCTAAGAAATGTGTTGTATGGGTACATTACTTAAGTACAACTTTTGCTTCAATATACAATATTGCGAGTCCACGGTTTTAGATACATTAAAAAATACACCTGACAATAAAATTTCCAAAACTCGCGGGTGACTGGCAAACATTTTAAACAAAATTAATTAAGTATGTGTCTACCTATAATTCAAATTTAATTCGCAAATCTGCACGTGTCATTGCTATTCACCAAGGACGTTACGTCCAAGAAAAACGGAAGTAAACTAGACATCGCGAAACGGACAAAAAAATTATAGTCCGATGAAAACTTGTATAGTAATCAATACATTTTGTTTCCAACCAGTGAGCTGAATTTTTTAATGGAAAGATATTTCTTTTATTACTAAGTTTAGGTACTCGTAGCTATTTCTATAGGTGCCTAAAGATTCTTCTCGATTTGCCACCCTTCGTATAACTGCCGCCCCTAAGCGACGCTCAATCTGCCTACCCCCACGGGACGTTTCTGAATAAATGTATTAAATTAGAAAATTACTGTGCTTATTTAAGTAGGATGACCTTTGTCGTTTAAAATTAAAAGTTACAAAAATTAATTGTATACCTAAATAAAGGTTGTCAATGTCCGAAATACTTCGGTTTAGAGAAAGCAACCTTGCAGGGATCAAGCAGAAAAGGTCTGGGGCAACCGTCAACTTGAAAAAAGAAAAACCACACCTTTCCCTAACCGCCGAAAGGTTGTTACCGCGTTGTTACTTGTTACGACTATGCACAAGTTTTTGTCCTAACAACCTTTCAAATCGTCCCATTAAAATAAAATTTCACTTAGGGCTTTTTCTTTCATTCGGACCTTTGATGAACTCTTATTTTGTTGAATAAAATTTCAACTGTGATTAAATATTTTTCAGATATTGGGTACTTACGATTTAAAAAATAATTAATTCATTTACATTTGTAGAATCTCGTAATTTGTAGACACTTCGGCATTATTATTTAATTGAAAAATCATTTAAAACATTGCTTATAACTGAACTCGTTTAAGTAATCACAAAGGACATTGAAAAAATGGCCGTCATTCCGTGTGTAAGAAAATCGGAATGGCAACTGTGTCTAAATATTTGTGGAGTTTACCAACCTAACCATACTTCATGCGCTTAAAAATAATTTAGGACATTTCACGGATATAACACATAACATACTGTAAAAACCACGCATATGTTTTTTTTTAAATATTCATTTAGGCGTGCTGGATCCGACGCCGATTAGTCTCGCGGCTTAGATTATAGAAAAATTCTCGCGGTCAAAACGCCCAACTATTGTAACAGTACAGCTCGAGTTCGAATCGCAGTTGAGCATTACTTTTTTATATATATTTTAGTGCATGATGTATTCTTTTCGTTATCTATTATAAAAAGATACAATATATTAATATAATGTTTGTTGTTTAGTTAAATACTGAAGACGAACAAAATTAAAATTTAAGTAAGTATATACTGTAAAATATGGCAATCCAATGACATTTATCAGTTTTCTACCACATACTACATAATACTGTAAGTAGGCACCCTTCGATACCGATGAATAACCTCACAGTTATTAGTTGAGCTGTTGTTAAGAAAAAATAAACAATTACATTAATTACATATTATATATCTCTAATCTAATAAAAATAGATTAGAGAAAAGATATTGAAACCTGTATATAACTTCATATATAATACTAACAAGATAAAAAGTAAGAAGAACATGAAACATAAATAAATTACATGAGAAAAATGAGAAAGAATATTGAATAGTTATAGACAAAAAGTAATATTTTTTAAATATATATATATATTTATATATGATTACTATTACTAATATGTGTAGACTTATATATAACTAATAATATGTGTGTTAAGAATTATTGAAATTTATATAATATTACGAGACGAGTGTCTACCTAATTTAAGATAGAACAGGAAAAGAGAATAATATTCTAGATTATTATTATAGAGAGAGTCAATTATACAAAATTTTGGAGCGCGTTTAAATGAAAATGGTAAATTATTAAAAGGATCAATGGTGGAGAAATACATACATATTGTAATTTGAACAAGAGAGCCAAATAAAAGAGTTGTATGCAAAATTACAATCACCACGACTGACATGGTACTCGTACAATGTACATGACATGGACAAGGTACGATATGGATCTATTTTTGGTCAGAAGCAGATAATCATGACTTATTTTTTCGTCTTCTTAGTATTTTACAATAAACGTATCTACATATTATATTTCTTTCTTATTTTTTGTTATTGAACAACAAAAATAAATTTTATTTACGTCTTATTTTCGTATATCGTATCGCAGTCATATTTATGCAGCATTTTGTGCGCAATAAAATAAATTATGTCAACGCTTTTAATTTGTTACAATGGTTGACTTTTAGAATTTCCTCACAAAACCCTGACAAAAGAATTTTTTCTATTGAATATTCTGATTTTCACAGACTTTTATGGCCTCTCTTTGTATCACGCGTATGGATATTATTAATAGATGGGTACCTTGGTTAAAGGAAATTCCAGGAAAGATTTTTCTACGCCATAAAGAAAATAACGTAGGCATTACTTCATTGATTTATATCATATTTTCCGTTTTCCAGACACCTGATCAGTGTACGTATATTTTAATATTTTCCGCAATAATATTATTAAAGTGATGGGTTTACTTTATCCATAAAACATATGTAGGTAATATATTTTATTACTATATTCCATTTTTTCAATCAGCGGTTTTATCTCAATAGAATATTAAATTTCATACATAAAAAGATAGAATTGCTATTCTTTCTACCACCTGCCACGAATTCACACTTTGCGTGATAAACTAATGATTCCATTCAACCCCCAATGATTCCCAAGATCGTCGTAAGCAGTAGCGGGTTTAAGGACTTGGAGGCACTGACTGATTTTGAGGCCCTCCACGATGAACAATAAAATAAAAACCATAAATTCCATCTTACAACGTACTTGATAAAAATAGCAATGCTCTTCTTCTTCATCCAAGTAATACAGAAAGAAGGTGACAGTGATGAGTTGACACATAATAACATTAGTAATATATTTTTTTGTGTACAAGTACTGTTTTGAGTGTTTAAAGTGGTTATATTATATTATAAGTATGCCATGCTGATGCTACGTGCAGAGATTTCGTTATGCTTTGGGTAATATTTTATAACTCTCAATTTGTGAGAATTAATAGATATATGACTCGTTTCAATGCCCGCGTTGAAATCTTCTGACGAATCGATTGCTTCATTTGAGATTTAAGGTTATATTTTTGATTTTTAGTTTACGACTATAAATAAAATTGATATAATATCACCCAAACCATGCCCAATCTTAATCCGGGGTATTCGAAGATACAAAAAGTGACGACAAACCACCAAATACAAGGAATACAAGAGGAAAACAAAACAAAAGTAAATAGGTTGGTAAGTAAAATAGAAATACAATTATACCTATACATTATGTATATAAAATTCTGAATGATTCAAAAGTAGGTTGGCAAGTAGGTAAATACTCGTAAGTATCAATTCGTACATATCTATCAAATATCAGCTGATCTAATAAAATTGGAACACGAATAAGGTGTCATGCTTTGACCGCAATGTTAAACAGCCATCTTTTCTCAGTACGACTGCTCACGGTGAACTGTGATACGGCGAAATGTGAGACGTACAATTTGCATGCAATAATCACAGCCACCAAGAATTTAATTATAAAATACTGCGAAAGTTCTATTTTTGTGTTTTAGATATCACCTCCTAAAGTAATAATTATTATTGAAATGATGTATTTTAGAAATGCCGGCGACATTTCATAATAATTATATCGGTACCAACTGTCCATCAAATTTTCTTCCGTATGCCATTATGTCTGCTATCTATCGCGTATTAGGAAGGCATCATGTTTTGTGACAGTGATAGATTTTAGATACCTACCTACCCAAATAACTATTTTTTAATATGTCAAATATACAAAACCTTATAATTTAAATTCGTATCAATATTATATGTTCGTATTATAATGGTTTATTTTTGTATTTTATATAAATATTTTTTCCAATTACTAGTGGGCACGATGTAAAAATAGATAATTATTTATGTATAGTAAGTCTTATTTACCTGTTACGAGTAATATTTCTAAAGATAAATCTCATTAAATGTGATGTATTGTTTTTTAACCTTCATAATACGACGTATGCTGTGTGGGTTTCTTTTTTCTCAAATTGCTCTATTTTTATAAGTTTATAAATACATATTTTGTTAATAAAAAATATATATTTTCATTCAATTGTGTCTTTATATTCAGCCAAAAATTTCTTCCTTGGTCGACTAGGTAATCTGGTTTTACTTATCCTGTATGCCAGGGTTGTCGAACCTTTTTATGTACGCGTGCCAAAATTTCCCAAATATTATTTTTCAACTCTCTGACGTGCCGAGCATTTTTCATGAGGAAAAAAAGTTTTTAAAAATTCTATTAAAATAATGGTGATGTTCTAGATCAGTGGTCCGCAACCTTTTCTTACCCATGGCACACCAAAGGTATTCCCAGAATTCCGCGGCACACCACAGGTAAAACTATTTATACATCAAAATATGGACCCCACATGATGAAGCGGGCCCCCCACCTATCGCTAAGGTTAAAGACAGTGTGATACTCTAAAGTAGGTAGTGTTTTTTAAA
The DNA here is from genome assembly GCF_057557595.1 of Rhyacophila brunnea. NCBI lineage: Eukaryota > Metazoa > Arthropoda > Insecta > Trichoptera > Rhyacophilidae > Rhyacophila > Rhyacophila brunnea. The sequence goes on from NW_028233361.1 coordinate 4,483,615, forward strand.
TGGTGTTCGAGATAAAATTAATAGTATTCATTGTATGTTTAGATATTTTTTGTATTTATTAATACAAACACTCCCCAATCGTATATTTTACAATATTAGTATCAGCGTAGTAATATAGTTCCGCAGGCGACTTTTTTAACTATTAGAAAAAAATTGTAATTTGTGTTTATCTCACTTATCTGGTTGATCTGCCACGCCCCCCCCCCCTGACCCTGGCCCCCAGACTTGAGCTCTGATGAAAGAGAAACCCGAAGTTCTTATCACCCGTCAAGTATGACTGCTTATCATTTTTAATTATAGCTTGAGTTGAAAAAAGTTGCTCACATAGGTATATGTCGTATAAAATGGGAGCTAAACTGCGATAGCCTTGTCGGAAATCCGAGGATATTAACCGAAATCCAGAAAATACCCAATGGAACATTGGCGAAATTCATGTTTAGCGTCACGTTGTTCCTCAATTCAACAAAATTCCTCACGAATATAATTATAGTGCTTCTATAGAATTTCGTCATTGGTTGTAAATGGGTTTCGAATCCAGTCGTATTGATTGTATGAAAGTAATGATGAAATTTCTTTTGCAGCAAAGTTAGAAGTTTTTGGGCTGGACCCAAAATTCATTGCTTGTTTTCAATGGTAGTGAATTTATTTAATATCCCTATGGTAGTGAAGCATATCAATATATTTTCATTCTGACCTTGCATTTTTTTATTAATTTTATTCAGGTGCTTAAATATATTACCAGCCATGCACACAAATTTAGCCATTAAGTAAGTATTGTATAATATACAAAATTATTTTCATTTTTTGACACAATGCGCCGCGGCACACCTAGCATCGTCTCGCGGCACACCAGTGTGCCACGGCACACTGGTTGCGGAGCACTGTTATAGATCATAGATCCACTCACAGAACATGGGAGACATATTATAGCTGTACCTATCACGCTCAATTCCATTACGCCATAGGTACATTTCGTTCAACCAATTTTGAAACTGTCTTCAGAATTACTACTGCTAGCTTCAGTTTGGTTCTTCGCCCAAATTGACACGAGAATTTGTCCGATGAGATGAGGCATTCTCTCGCTATGTGGTCTCAAGCTTTGTAAATCGATCAAAATTAGAGGTTTTTGGCGCGTCATCCCCCGCCGCCTGATGAGGTTAGTGGGATAATATTATATGTGACGCACTAAGTCTTAGGACCAACCTTTGCAACTATGTATTTTAATTGAACGTAATGCTCATTCTTGAAGAGTATTTGCTTGCTATTTTGATACAATGCGATCTGTCATTTATTATTATTATTATTATAAGTATTTTTTTCTCTTCAAGCGCGTGCCATGCAAAATCATCTCGCGTGCCACTGGTGGCACGCGTGCCATAGGTTCGCCACCCCTACTATATGCGCTCAGTGACAATTATTATTGTAAGAAGGAATCTATCAGGTTCAAACCTAAGAGGTATACTACTAAAGCGAACCATAACCTTATACCAGGACAGCATGAATTTTGACAACGTAAAATCAACAAGTCATTTAACTATCAATTGCTTCATCTAGCATCAGCGTTTTTATTACAGGCATTGACATAGCAATCAGCTATCTCATGCTTGCTCATCAAGAAATCGCGTAGTCGTTAGACATTGCGGTCAGCTGGTTTCTCAATCATAACCTAGTCATCAATAACTAGTATGATTTATTAACCTAGATAAACGGTGGCTCTTGTAAGTTATTGATTGCTTTTATATAAAATAGCTTGATAAGAGTCACTCTCACTTCTCACTCGACCACGGTCACTCACTCATTCCCAGTCTCTCGGTCATATTAACATCTCGGCAGGTACATCGCCAGTCAGTTCAATAATATAGTCTCTGTCCCGCGATTATGACATTACTCTGACATCTTTATCATTGTATGTATTTATTATTGTATCGATAAATAAACTCTCTCCTCGAGTTATCCGAGTAATTCCGACTTTCTACACATCTCGTCATCCTTCACTACGTCTTTTCAATAAATGTCAAGACAGATAATACATTATCACGTTCAAAATGCTCGCAATTTTATATTATTCCGTAACAAGCTATATCCGATACCCACTGTACCGAGTTGGTAGAGTAGCCGTCTCTAATGCCACAGGTTGTGGGTTCGATCAGTGGCTGGGCAAAAAATACATACAAATACCCAATAGTTTGGGTAATAATATTTTTCAGTGTTGAAAATCAGTACACACCTGGTAACTACCTCCAGGAAGTATTCTGAATTAAAGGTAGGCATAGGTACATATTCGTAAGTAGGTGTAGGTACCTTTTATAATTAATATTATCAAATATCATATTATGCGTTGGTAATCAACGTCGATGTAGCCGGCAATTGCAAAAGCCGTGCAACGTCAATATTATTCGTACGGATTAACACTCATCGGAGCAAGGCCTGAACAAAAACGATGCATAAGTGCGAGTGAGAAAGTATTCGGTACCCTTATAATCTCTGCGACATGCGCTAGAGTAAGATAAAAGGTTTATAGATCTGGGAAATGGTTTGCTACGATGTAGCCGGCAAATCTTAGCTTATTGCATAACTAAGCGTCGATAACCGTGTTGCTAAAATTGCTATTTTGTGTGTTAAACATAAAGTCAGTGGTAAATATTTTTAGTTAATTAAGTAGAAAAGATGGTTCTGTGTGTTGTATTAAAATATGGTAGCCGTACTGATAAGCAAGAAGATGGTTTTACGTTTCATAGGTAAGTTGATACATGTTCGTGATAATTTATTTGTATATTATTATATAAGTATTTTAATATCAGTGACCTAGTGTTTCTTTAAAATAACTTAAATTATGGATATTTTTACGTAATGGTTGCATTTTGACCGCTTAAAAATACTATATAACGTAAAAAAATAGAAAATTATATTTTAATTCTGAGCGTCTAGTGCGAGCACTTTGGGCGAGCACTAGCGAAATGGTCTATGGTCTCGAACAATTGTAGACGAATGCGTTCGCTCGCCCACAAACCAAACGCACGGCACGCGGCTTCATTTAGCAATGCAACGGGTGGCGTCTAGGTGTATCTATAGTCTATGCATCGGAGTGTTTTTCTGTAAGCAGTCCATGAGCAATCTTCCAATAATCGTGAAATATGGTGTTTTTTTAGATTTAGATTTATATAAAATGACATGAGAATGAAGAGTAATAATTGTATTTTAAGATTTTTATAAATTGAAATAAAAAATGCTTAATCTCTCATTTTCTATTATTTATATTAAGTAGTAAATTAATCAATACAAAACTACAGGTTTTTTCGAGTGATTGTGTATTAATGTCAGATCGCACTCATGTAGTGGTTCACGGACGAATTCTGGCGACTCGAAAAATACCAAACATTTTGTACACAAAATATCCAACAAATTTGGTAAGTAGAGTTAAAAGTTTGCGAATTTGGGGTGCTTTAGAAACTAAAGAAACTCAGAGTTATATAAATCGTCTGATTTGCGCGGCAATTGAGCGGGGCAGTACGACCGAGTGGGATTCGCTTTGATACCTTGTATGACATAGTTATTAGAATTGACTCATATATGTATCGGTAGCTTACATTAGTACTTCTCAAACTGGGGGTCCTGGACCTCCTGCAAGGGAGCTGGGAAATATTTCAGTAGATATTGGAAGAAAAAAAATATAAAAACGTGATTAATATCTTGCATCAAACAGAGCAAATTCTTTGCAATACAACTCGATGAATCTACTGATAATACAAACTATGTACAGTTAATGGTTTTTGTAGGATATCAGTATGATTCCCAAATTCATGACAATTTGTTTTTCTGTTCTTTTCTACGACAACAAAAGGAATAGATCCACCATAATCTAGAAAATCATGATAAAAATGTATATATAACTAGCTGAAGTACCCGGCTTCGCACAGGGTCGCTTCGTGGTTATATTTATCTTAGATATTTAAAAAATAATAAGAGGTAATTATTTTTTTAATATTAAAATATCTGTGTAATACAATATATCAATATGAAAATAATTCTAATAGGAGTAAAGGTCAAACAAAAGAACACTAAATTAAAATCGAATCCAAAATACGCAAACGTTATTAATGTTATTAATATGCACTAACAAACCAAAATTGGATTAAACGAACTTTGTATTTTATATAATACTAATTTAGAAACCTTTGCAGGTGTGCGCACAACAACTTACAAAAATTTCATCGTAATCAGATGAATGGTATAAGAACGCATACGAATAGAAGAATATAGAATAGATGAAAAAGAAGAAGAAATGGTTGCCTCAATTCAGAAACCTTGGCGGGCGTGAGCACAATACTTGATCAAAATTTCATTGCAATCGGATGAATGGTATAGGAACGCATACGAATAGAAGAAGAAGAAGATGGTTGTACTAATTCAAAAACCTTTGCGGGCGTGAGCACAACACTTGATTAAAATTTCATTGCAATCAGATGAATGGTATAGGAACGCATACGAATAGAAGAAGATAGAATATAAGAAGAAGATGGTTGTACTAATTCAGAAACCTTCGCGGGTGTTGGCACAATTACTGACGAAAGTTTCATCGCAATCGGATGAATGATATAGGGACCATACGAATAAAAGAAGAAATAATGAAGAAGAAGAAGAAGATGGTTGTACTAATTCAGAAACCTTTGCGGGTGTTACCACAACAACTGACGAAGGTTTCATCGCAATCGGATGAATGGTATAGGAACCATACGAATAAAAGAAGATATAATGAAGAAGACGAAGAAAATGTTTGTACAAATTCATAAACCTTTGCGGGTGTTGGCACAACCACTGACGAAAGTTTCATCGCAATCGGATGAATGATATAGGGACCATACGAATAAAAGAAGAAATAATGAAGAAGAAGAAGAAGAAGAAGAAGATGGTTGTACTAATTCAGAAACCTTTACGGGTGTTACCACAAAAACTGATGAAGGTTTCATCGCAATCGGATGAATGGAATAGGAACTCATACAAATAGAAGAATATAGAATAGAAGAAGAAGATGGTCATACTAATTCAGAAACCTTTGCGGGTGTTATCACAACAACTGACGAAGGTTTCATCGCAATCGGATGAATGGTATAGGAACTATACGAATAAAAGAATACATATATAATAAAGAAGAAGAAGAAGATGGTTGTACAAATTCAGAAACCTTCGCTGGTGTTGGTACAACCACTGACGATCGGAATCGGATGAATGATATAGAGACCATACGAATAAAAGAAAATATAATGAAGAAGAAGAAGAAGAAGAAGATGGTTGCACTTATTCAGAAACCTTTACGGGTGTTACCACAACAACTTATGAAGGTTTCATAGCAATCGGATGAATGATATAGGAACCATACGAATAAAAGAAGATAGAATGAAGAAAAAGAAGAAGATGGTTGTACTAATTCAGAAACCTTTACGGGTGTTACCACAACAACCGATGAAAGTTTCATCGCAATCGAATGAATGGTATAGGAACAATACGAATAAAAGAAGATAGAATGAAGAAGAAGAAGAAAATAATGATTTTTCTAATTTAGAAACCTTCATGGGTGTGCATACAACCACTTACCAAAATTTCATCGCAATCGGATGAATGGTATAGGAACCATACGAATAAAAGAAAATAGAATGAAGAAGAAGAAGATGATGATGATTTTTCTAATTCAGAAACCTTCATGGGTATGCATACAACCACTTACCAAAATTTCATCGCAATCGGATGAATGGTATAGGAACGCATACGGGACAGACACACAGACAGACAGACATACAGACATTCATTTTTATATATTAGTATAGCCTATACTCTTCGCGAAAGTGCAAGCAATAAGTTGACAAAGTTTTATCGCAATCGGATGAACGGTATGGCAGTGCATTCAAAACGAACAAACAAACAAACAAACCCACAAACAAATATTATTATTTATATATTAGATAATAATTAATGGCAAATAAAGTAGGTACGTTGGTCACTTAAGACTAAAATTTTTGGGGAGGGGAGCCTTGGATTTTTATTCTGATTTCGGGGGCCGTGTTATAAAAAAGTTTGAGAAGCACTGGCTTAAAGATAAAAGGACTCACCCGAACAGTGAAGGATATGGCGTCGAATCACACATAGTTTTTAAGATTTTTTTCTATTTGCTAATATTATGTTTCTGAAGTTTTTTTATTAAATTAATTATTTATTTTCTTCATGTGCCTACCTATATTTCTACCCGATTGAATAGATAAAATGTAATTTTTGGTGATTTTCAGTTGTATTCGTTTCCATACTAATAAGTAATTACCCGAATGCGTTGCCGGGTTGGTGTTTAGTTTTTAGTGGCGTCTGAAAGCGGTATCTCGAAATGAAGGGGTTCTCGCTTTCGAAACTGCGTGATACACGGTGATAACGCTCGCAAGGTCGATACGAGATACAACATAGGACGTGCAGCAGTAAAACTGAGTAGACACGGAAAATCAGCGGAAGTGGCAAATAACGGTTGCCAGATCGCATGAAAAAAAAACAAAAAATCTACCTTTATTCACTTTACGGCGCAGACACACGGCATTGCAGTGAACACGCGTCGACGCAGGCCTTATTTGATTTCAATTGCATCCGATTAGATTTACTAATTGAATAAAACAAATCGAATAAGTGATTCTAATCGGATGCAATTGGAATAAAAATAATTACAAGATAAAAAGAACTTTTTATAAACAACGTTTTTAAATTTTCTGTTGAATTATTATGCTTAATATGCTCAAACTTGTACGTGTACTTGATGTAAATAAAAAAAAAACAAATATAGAATACTGAAATGTCATTTTGACATTTCATTTTGATTTCCATAGTAATGCACGTATATATTAATAATTTAGTTTTTTTGTTTTAATTTACTATGTTGTTTTACTTATTCCACTTTTAATAAATAGAATAGGACCGGTTTCGTCCGCCTCAGAGGGAGATTTTGGGACAGTTGAAAATGTCCCTCTGAGGCGGACGAAACCGGTCCTAATCTATTTATTAAAAGTGGAATAAGTACTACAAAAAAAATGCGTTTTATTAAATTAAAACAACAATACGATGCAGTTCTACCATGATTTGACAGTTAACAAAGTAAAAGAAAATAATTTAGTTGCTAGGACCACCCCTTTAGCAACCAATAATAGTCTTTTACTTTTACGGGTTTTTCTGAAATGACTTTACATACAAAACAGAATTTACTGAAAATGAATTCAATTCTGCTAAAAGATGGCTAAAAGTATTAAAATAATGCATTGGCATCGTGTTCTGATATATTCTAAAAGTTTAAAATATCTAGCTAGTCGGGAAAATAGTTAAAAATCGATTGCAAGATTTTTACTGGACAAACAATCACCGGACAAACAAGAATACGAGCTAATAAAAACGTTGTTATAAATAAGACCCTGCGTCAACGCACGTCTGCGCACAGTCCACTGCAATGTCGTGTGTCTGCAGCCTTAGTGTCTTATGACATGACCGATAAATAATATGATACTTACATATAAATTCTGCAGATATATTCTGTTCCTTTCAGCGGCGTTTTTCTTTGACACAGATGACGGAATCGATTCGTTTAATTTTTTTTTAATTTAACAGTTTAATTAATAAATATACCAATATCTTAAAAATGCTATTTTAATGTTATTAGTCAATGCGTCGGGTGTTTACGTCACTAAATGTGCCATTGGTTCCCTCTATTTTTTCCTAACCAACGTCATGGATCATTGCTAGATATTTTAGTGTTGTAACTTCCTTGAACTTGCTAATGATTTTTAATTAATTACTTTTATAAGAGCCATTAGTTAAAATTTGTCGTAATTAAGTATGGTACTCGTACCTATGGTAGTGGTCTATGTGCTTGTGCGCGAAACTCGAGAGATGCAGATTCGATTTCTGCGGGGTGTCTCACTTTTTGCAAAAAGATTTTTTCTATTGGTTATAATGTATTTACTCAGAAGTGTTTTCAAAATTATGTATGTTCGACTATTAGAATGTTAAAATATTAATAGAATAAAATTTTTGAATCTTGTAAATTATTCGTTGAATAAAAAAAGTAATCAAATAATCTACTGTATTGGATGTTATTGTCGTTCACTGTACATATGTATTTAAGTAGAAAAATATCTGAGTGCCTCAACTACGACATTAATTTAATAATTGTTCTTTACTTTAGATTCATTAAAATCTGTTAGATACTTACTAGTTTCGATTATAATAACCCAATACCAATTTATATTACGTCTCAACTTCTCAGACGGTCTGAGAAATTCATCAGCCTTGAAGTTGAGTAAAGTTAACGAGTCAGCAAGACTTGTCCTGTAGTTTAACCATAGCACACACGTCGACGCAAACCCAATCATTAATACTCACCATATATATATGTAATGTAAGTAGGTATAGTAGGTATTAGTTGATATTCACTAAACACATGATACTAATTAATGAGGTTACATGTAAATTGTACGTAAAACATTTCACCGTGGCACAGTCGCCGTTAGCTTTCTTATCGGAAAGAGATGACCGTACACGACGTACACTATACGGTCTCCAATTTTATTAGATTCAATATGAACATCGTTTCAATTTTCATTGCTGATTTTTGCAAAATTCATGAATTGACGAAACCTTACCTAACCTAACAAATAATCCAGTAATCGGCTATTTTCAAAAATTTTTTGCTGCTGGCTTCTCATATAAAGTGTAAACCGACAAGAACCGTGTTTTATTTAGACATGAATTTTATGTCAGTACTATACGACCTACAGAGGTTGGACGGTCTTTAATATACGGCCATGTATTTCCCATACAACATTTCACGGTGAGGTGTGATACGGCGAACTGCATTCGTACAAGTTTCCGGACACGATAGCACACACAAAGTCAACGTAAACCCAATCATTAATTCCCTTCCCACCATATCTATTATGTAATGTAAGTACCTAGGTATGTGGTTGAAATTCTCAAAACACATGATACTAATTAAAATGCATATCTTGGTTTTGAATGTTTTGATAATTAAATCAACCGCTGTGCGACGTGGCGTCTCTGTTGCAGCTATTAAAATTGCCGACACTGTATAGATTCTTGAATGATGATTATTAAAAAAAATGTATTTTTTCATACCAATTCAAGCTTTAACGTTGTCTGGATATGTCTCAAATTTTTCCATTAAACTAACGTACCTACCATAGATAATAATAAAATGTTTGTTCTTGCTAAGCCATGCGCACCCACAAGGGTGGGAAGGGGGAGTTTCGGGCCAAAACAATTTTAATCAGTATTATTAATCGTTATCTATTTGATGGGAATTGAATGACAGTATGTTATTAGTAGACAATGAAAGAGTCAACTTGCTATAGTGTGGCCGTCGTTTAAGCAAGAACTCAATACGAGACTCCGTACGAGCTCAGAAAATCAGAACATCTATTCAAGCCGTGTTACCGGCACAGGGTGTCTGATAATTCATACAAACATAATTATCATCCATATTAACCTAAGTGTAACAGTGAGAGTGTCACTCCAAAATGACCCGGGACCAGCTCCAGTCCATGCCAGCCCTCTCAGCATTAAAAGTCAGTGCCTGGTACTCACGTGTAAATCGTCACCTCACAGATCCTTCAAAAATACAGTCCACAAAAGCTCAACCAGATATAATATGAAAATAGCGGCCGCTTTCGTTGAAATGAAAATGATTTTACCACATCATTCTAAACCATTTTTCTCCAAACAATTCCTTAATTAACTATTATTATTTTGTTCGATGGTGCATTAATGTTTACGGTGTATGTCAACTGAGACAAATTGACAATTTGTGGTTGTGTCGAGTTTTTATGTGCGAGATAACTTATAACTGCTATTTTTATTATTTTACAAAACGTAATATTATCGAAATCTGGCAACTCTTCGACAAGGGGTGAGCCAAAGAGGCTCGCGAATGCCGCTGATGAGCAGCGATGGGTGGTGGGGGGATACCAGGCAGATATGTAGGTGGGTTTGATCGATATAAGACCTTCACCTGGATAAAATAATCTACACAAGTCGGCGCCTCCCCATTTATACTTTTTCTATGAACTATTTTTGCGCCACTGCCTTGGTCATATCACACCACAGCATCCAATTAATACAATAAATGACGATAACGCAAAATTGGAAATCAATTCTGTCATCTAATAATTATTTTACGCCAGGTCAAGTTTCTCCACAGATCTCAGATTTGACAAAATTTTAAATCGACAAGAGAGATAAATGCATTAGGGCCAAGACACGGTAACGTAGGTATTTTGATTCCAATTGGAATAAATATATCTAACTGGAATAGTCTTGTTTGATTTCAATTGGATACATTTCGATCCAAGTAAGTCCAAGTAAGAAAGTAAATCCAATTGGTGATGCTAATTGGATTCAATTAAAATCAAATAAGACCTACGTCGTCGCACGTCTACGCACTTCGACTGCAATGCCGTATGTCTTGGCCCTTATAAGCATAAACATGAAGGTGGACGTCTGTGAATAATTATTTGATATGTAGGTAATGCGGAGGTTGTTATCATCAAGAGTTGTAATAACTCTGATGTGATGACTAAATACATTTGAGGTATTGCGGTATTATTATAATGAGATAATATTATGAAATCTGAGGTTTCTGTAATCATATTTTCATTTTAACATAACAATTGCGGTGTAATGAAAACATATTAAAATAAAAAAGTTTCACAAGATTGTCACATTGAAGGTTTTAACTGACCAACGAGGATGTTTAAGGTTGTAATTTGGTATCTACTACGATTAAATAGCCAATGGTTTTCAGTTCCGAAATGATATCGTCTATGATCCGCGCAAAATGATTACAATATATATTTATAATTAAAATTACATTAAAGTATACCTACTATAGACAAATAAAAAGTTTTCTTTGCGGCCATCAACGTAATTAAAAATTCACCCAACCTTCTGATGTCACTCCCATGATCTTTTCGTCTATTGGTATAAGTGATTTTTTGGTCTTTTTATTCAGAAGCATAGTAAAAAAATAATAATTTAAGATAATAATCAAATAGACTACAATCATACTTACCTTTAACTGTGGTTAGTTAATCCCAACTTGAATTTAATTTGGAATGTCCTGATTTAAAAAGCCAAACGAGATATTGGTTGTGAACATATTTTGGGTTGTCGGGTTAGGTTTAATAATTGAATTGAGTTATTCGGTGTAATACGGCCATTCGTGATTTAATTCTATAGTGCACGGGCGGATTTATTTTTCCATCCAATTGGACGCGCAGGTACGGATTATTGGATTATCCAGATGTTAAATTTTCACGGCTGAGCTTTCCAGCTAAGCCTTTACTGCTATTTTTAACTTATCACATCCTACATACTATAAAATTATTATGTCAAACTGCTTTTTGATTATGTGACTTTACTGATTGTTTTAATGTTATAAATAAATTAGATATATTATAGTAGTACATATTTTTAATAGATAGGTTCTTGTGGTCAGTCTGGCAAAAATTACATTGTCCGGTGAGGGGATGGGGTAACAAATGAAAAACTTATGATTACAGGCGTACACAAGATATGGGGTGGAGGGTTCAGGCCCAGACCACCCGGTCTGGGCCTGAACCGAAAGAACGAAACATACACAAATTATGTAAGTGCATGAAATATTACTACTTCTTATTCTTCTTCAGGACCTCATGACTGAGGATCATGACTCAGATGATTTTTTGAGTGTCGAACAGCAGCTTTTCAACGGGTTGACCCCTCTCCTCTCGGCGTTCTGCGATATGTACGTCAATGGAAGACCCGTGGCATGAAATGGTACTACCATCTGAAGCATCTAATAATATTTACTCTAATATTTTTGTGTCTAAAAGACAATATAGCGCGGACGACACAAACGGACACTATTGATTTAAATAATTATGATGGCCACGTGCATTTTATAACCACTTCTGTGTGCGAAATGTCTCAATAACTCGTAGGTGACCATTAGTATGCGAAGTGTTCATCCGCTGGACTAGATCTGGGTGTGGGGAATGAGAAGGATTGGACCATATTATTCGTACTGTGCTAATACTATTGAAAGGATTCCATTGTGTTGTACAAAATATAAAAAACGTTCCGATAAATTTAATGGGGAATCGCTGATATAAAAACGATATATAAAGAGAATATATAAGGGGACAGACAGGGGTTTGCGATGTGATAGAGTTCGCAAAAATCTCAAATGGAAATAAGCTGGACACAGCTCGAAGAAGGGACAATCGCTGGACAAATTTAGTCATCCAGTGGTATCCAAGACGTACAAAACGTCTGAATGGTAGACCTAGAGGCCGCTGGATTGATGAAATGGTAAAGATCTGCGGAAGTACGTGGCAACGCAACGCACAAAACTGAGAGAAGTGAAATCAGCTTGGAGCGGCCTTCATCCAGCAGTGGATGGATTCAGGCTGATGATGATAATGATATTAAAATATATAAATCATACCTATCATAATATGTATGATGTATTCCTGAACGCGCTTTTAATGACATATAATAACATTATTTTGATTTCGATCGAATCCCACGAGTTAAGCACAGCTTATCCTGTCAATGTTTTAAAAAATATATATTTCCTTAGTTTGCTGGCGTAATTTGAAATGTCTCCCTAAAATTACCATTTTTTTATTGATGGATGAACGGTGTCAATCCAAATTGACACCAGTAAGTAAACACAATTTAGTTTTTATTACGCTGATTGACACTTTTGATGTGTCAAAAAAATAAAACTCGGAGAATTAGGCAAACAAGGTTTTTTTCAATACCATCGCGTAATCAATCAGTATTCAATTTTTTTATAAATTGCGACAGGGTAAATATTAACTTTTTACTTTCTTTGTAGGTAGCAACTTCAATTGGGACTATTGTACACACAGGCGTAGAGGATGGCTGTTAAAAAATGACGCGACAGATGGGACCAATTATTTTTTTGTATACACATGAGAATCACATAGAACTCCATAATTTGTTAAAAATACCTCAGAAAGATTACTTATATTAGGATAAAATTATGAACGTCATTTTCCATAAGGTTTATAAGAGTGCGATGCAGAACCATACTTTAGCGCGTAAGTCCCTAAGATACGCGTCTAACTTTCTGCCGGCTCTCACATCTAAACTCGCCTCGTCTGCCACATAGCCATAAATCAAATCTTCTAGGAACATCACCCCAATGTTGCATATGAAGATCGCGCACATAGCGATAGACGCGCGTAACCTCTTGAAGCGTGGATAGGTATATTAAGCCGCATTTAGAAAAAGCGAGTAAATCTTTGTTCTTCGCTCACTCCAGCAAAATTCTCTTGACTTAAATGCTTTTTGTTGAGCGAGCATAAGAATTTCGCTGGAGTGGGAGGAAGAACAAACATTTGCTCGCTTGGTCTAAATGCGGCTTTAGGATCCGGCGACTGCCGAGCCGGTATAGTAATGACCAATTCGTAGATGTGTGTATGCATTCTAGCGATGTCGAATCGCAGCCCCAGACCCATGTGATTGTTGCTAGCAGCACTAGATGTTTTTTTTTTTTAATTAAAATGTCGCATTCCACCAATGTGGGAAGCTTCATTTGGCAATGTGTGCTTTTGTGAATAACAATAACGTCCCATCGACTATTCGACACGTTGCAGACGAGACGAGTTTTTATGTGCGACAGGGCTAAGCCATACCGCACTGTAGATCGATCCAGACGGTGGTGCGTCAACACATGTCTTGTTTGATTCGAATTGGATGGAACAAATCAAATCAAAGGTTCTAATTGGATCGCGATGACACACCGCTATCTGCGCCAATCTGCAGTGCCATTTATCAACCCTAAAAATTAGCTCGAGTAATGATTATTTTTACAAGAATGATATTTTTTGGGATCTACTATATTAACAATACATACTGTAGGCGTAGACGCTCACAGAAAACGCTCAGATATCGTGATGCATTCAAAATTTAGAAGCTTGCTTCGTTTCCGGACAAAGTTTCGAACGTCAAGATAATGTCGATGATAAAAAAGGTCAAAGAAATAATCAAATAGGTAAAAAACAGAAAAATACACACTTCAACTAATAATATGGCATCCCAAAAGTTATCAATTTTCCATCGTATCATTCAAGAAAAGATTTCCGGTAATCGAGGCTTTGGCAGAAGAAGAATGTCCTAACTCAAGATTTTCAGATGGTGCTCATACCTTAATGCAGTGGTGAACGGTGGAGATAAGCTATGGAGTTCCGACATATTTAGTGCACTCTAAACTTTATCAGTCATACTACCTAGTTTGTTTTTATTGAACTAAAAATACAAATTTCAGATGGTGTTGATTAGTTGTATATAAACCGAACCATATTGTATACTTAGAAGATTTTATGGTTTGATTTACGCAGAGTTTAATTAAATTTTAAAAACTAAAGTTCTGCAATTTCTAATCGAAGTCCAATGAAAATAAATAAGTTTAGTGTACACTAGTAATGCCAGATCTCCGCGTCCTCCCTTCACCATTAGCTACTGCTTTAATGAAATAATAATAATGGAAGAACGTATTCGTTTTAAAATTTATATTAATTCATGTTTAATTTCATAAGCCATCCGTGGGTTTATGATTTTGAGGACAAGCAAATTATAGATAAGTAGTTACTTACATTAATTTTATTGTTCATCCAAAATTATAATATGGTAAAGTATAGTTGATAAATCTTTATAATGAATATACATAACTTGAAAACACATCAGATACCCACTAGAAAAAATCATATTGGAAAAAAATACGATTCTCGACGGGACTCGATATATTTTTATCAAATGTGATTTTTTCTAGTGGGTATATATCCGAGGTGTTTTCAAGTTATGTATGTCCAATGCATGGAATGTTACATTCTCTAAATCTTATGAATTATTCATTGAATAAAAGAAATGGTTTATTTATATTGAACGTTGCAATTGACTTGTATTTTTTGTAATTGCAATATTTTCTGTATATTCGCAATATACTTTTATCTAAAATCGATTCATTCCCATTCAATAATTATTATTGTTCTTTTTTTAAATATTTTTTATTATAATAATTAAACACTTTTTTATGTAATAAAATTATGGCGGTGACATTTCGAAATAAGAACAGTCTAGAAAATATTACGTCCACAGCGTTAGACTGTCGAAATGTGACCGTTATGCTTTTTCGTCACGTTGCTTAGGCCCAGTGAATAATTTATTTGGAAGGGATCCATCTCCGCTCGAGCGGTGTACGGTTTACCTGAGTGATGTGATGAGATCAGTTATTTATTAATTCCATTAACCTGGGCGACTAAGGCGCCTACAGCGACTTGCCTTCCTATGCGAAAATGCACAGAATTATTGCAAACGAAAATGTAGGTACTTGCTCTAACATTTAGAATTTCTAAATGGAGATTTTAGGCACACAATGAAACATCATCAGCTTAAATTTATTGAAGTTACCTATTACAATGTTAGTTATTTCTAGAAGCTTTTATTCCAAAATAACTATCGAAATATACAATAAATTTAAACACTTTCTGATTATAACAAAATCACAATATTGGTTTTGAAGAATAGGTACTATGTCAATACAGTAGCCTACACTAAAGGCCAAGACACACAGCAACGCATGTCTTACTTGATTCAAAATGTATTCAATTAAATCGGTCATT
Organism: Rhyacophila brunnea; assembly: GCF_057557595.1. NCBI lineage: Eukaryota > Metazoa > Arthropoda > Insecta > Trichoptera > Rhyacophilidae > Rhyacophila > Rhyacophila brunnea. The sequence goes on from NW_028233361.1 coordinate 4,499,340, forward strand.
CCTGTTTGATACAGTTATTCCACTTGGATACAATTTGAATAATTGATGTATCGAACAAAAGTGAAATCTGCGTTGCCGTGTGTCTTGGCCCATTGACATTTAAAAAAATTAAAAATTATAAAATTCACATATTTCTCACTGCAACTAATTCACCAACTTTTACAGCATAAGTTGAGCGTCTAACTTGTGAACTTTAGGCTAAAACACATACTCAAAAATTGTGGTGGTTTTTGGTTGATTACAATTGGATCCATTCAATCAAGATCCTAGAATCAAGCATGACCACAGAACAGATAATAAATAGAATACCGATAGGCTATATACAATACGCCGCACGTTGAAGCAGGGTTTTTGAATGTGTGAGTGTCCTACGAAAATGAAGCACGCATTATGCACGTGCAATAGTGTGTGTAATACACCAACATTAAATGAGCGTAATTGCATAAACCGAGAGCAGTTTTCAGTATTTGACGTGCAACGTACTTGACACGTGTGTAAGATTAACCCGGATCCTTCCTTACTCGAGACGGTTACCTGCTATCGCCTTACCCGTTGGGTATTGCAGTTCCTATTATTTCTGAGTTCCTTGAGCATGACCTATGTTGTAGCATCGTAAAGTGCCTGAGTATGACTATGCAACACGTTCATACGGTATACTCTAATAATAACCTAAAGTATTATATGCATAAATAATTAATACGCTATCATTTAAAAAATGACCAAATAAATTTGTCCTTCACAATCATTACATGAAAAAAATAGCTGGAGTGGTTTATATAGAAAGCACAAAACAATTAATCCTGATAGAAAGCTATCGTGGTTAGGGAATCCAATCCCGAGCCAAAATTCTGATCCCGGGATTTCGGGATTACAATTTGTCAATCCCGGGATCCCGGGATTGGTCCCGGGATTGGGATTTTTTTTCCATTGTTAATATAAAATTTTTATATTTACAAATAACATTGATAAAATCGGTCAAAAATAAACCTAGTATAATTTATACTATTTAAGACATTTATTGTTAATATTGTATATGTTCAATCTTGGAAATACACAAGTTTAATGGAGTAAATAATATTGTAATATAAATAATATGTGAATTTAATATGAGATTGCTATTTCTGATAGTAAAGACATAATGAATAGATCAGCGAGATTTAAAATAGTAAAGCAAATAATCATGGCGTACTTATGGCCTTTCCGCTTCATAAATCTAATTAGTCAGCCAAATATGAAACTGCCGTAAAACGTATGATATCATGGTGGAATAACTTTGTTAAAAGTGCGAAGCATTGTTTTTTTACCAATCTTTCTCATTTTTAATATTCTATGTGAAAAAATAAAATGAATCGGCAACCTACACATCAAACTTCATTCAAACTCAGTTTATTTCTAATGTAGTTATTTTGTATTAAAAGTATTTTTTCTGTTATATTTTCCATAAAAATTGATAAAAAAATCAATCCCGAAATCCCGGGATTATGTTTATCAATCCCGGGATTCATAGGTATCGAAAATAGCTCGGGATCCCGGGATCCCGGGATTCGGGATCCCGGGATTGGATTCCCTAATCGTGGTGAAGTGCGTAACGCGCTGGTCTTTTATTTTGGTTTGATTCGCGGTAATGTCTCAATATAATAATTATGACATGTATGTGATTTTCTCGAAGTCTGGGTGTATGTGATTGTTTCACTTATATTACTAAAAACACTACTACGCTACTGTCATTGGGCCTCTTGGCCTGTTGTAGTGTTATATAGAATACAATGATATATGTTTATATGGATCAGTGGCGAAGGGTGACTTTTCGAAACATGTAGGCTGTGGAGAAAGCACAGCTGTTAGATGTATTTACGGGAAATAAGAAGATAATCTGACATAACTACTGATGAATAGGTAGGTACACAAAAACCGATAAAATTTCAAAAGCTCACTGATGGTATAAAATTAAGCAATTAATTTGAATTATATATTTTCTTAAATATAAACGCAAGATACGCTCAAAATATATTGAAAATATCCGTTGTTGTGAATCGGTTCCATAACAATTTATAATTTAAACCGTAAACTAGACATTTTAAAATACTTCTATATTTAAAACACAGACTTAGATACAATATCAAATTTCAACTTACACAACTGGCTGAATAAATTGTCTTAGTCTATGTATATGAATAAACTAACTGACAAATAAGAATCACGAGATAAATTATTTATTATTTTTAACAACAATCAATATTTATAAGTATGTGATTGAATCCCTAGAAATTAGTTTTTTAAATTATCTTATAAATTATTTTGAATAAATGTGCACTTACGTAAAATGTAAGCGCTCCTTAAATAGCTAACCAATTTATATGGGCCGCCACAGACGTCTTGAAATTATGAGAAACAAACTTTATATAAAAAAAGTTGTCGATTCACGCGAACGTAATCCATACAATATGTGAAGCGAAACGAGATGTCACTTATTTTTTTTAAACCTTCAAGACATGCCATAAATGGTGCTTATTGAAATAGTGGAAAAGATCAAAAAATTATTATGACAACTATACGATAGATGTCGTTGGGCATATTGGATATATTATTATGTGATTATATTATGTCAATATAAAATTAAAAAATATTTTTCTTAAGAAGATAGGCATTAAATAATCGCCTAGTATGGAGTCTTCGCCACTGATATAGATAGATAGGCTATTCTAAATTGTTAACACGGTAACACGTTTCCCTTATTTTTATCGCTCCAAAATAACACGGATGTCACTCGGAAGAATTCTAATAATAAAGCGGTATCTAAAAAAACAATAATAGTTAGCACAGTTAACTTCACGTGACTGAATACAACATAATATCATATGTTATCAATTCTTTTTTAGTTTTGGAGTTTGGGGTAGGTATGTTTGAATAGCCCTGAAGAAAGTTTATTTTTAATGTCGTTGATCAAACATCCATGCATAAATTAATATTTAATTAGGTAAGTGAGTTAATCTAAAAACTAGTTTCAAAACCTTTTCATTTTACAGCGCCCATAGTATATCCTACAGATGCTTTCGGGACGTCCTAAAATATCTGAGCTGCGAATAGAACATGTTCCTATAGTACAAAAAGTAAAAAGTACGTAATCACAGCTTTAAAATAAATAAACTTTTTACAGAATTTACTTTTTCTAAAATATACATTCCGTTAGGTATATTTTTTAACTGTCATACGTTTTCTTTAAATTTAAATCTTTGGTCTATTTTTACTTTAAGGTTTATGATAAATTTGCCCTTCAACAAATTTAACCATGATATAACCGGTTTTACGCCACGCTATTGTCTAGTCATTATTTTCCTATTTTTCACCGATTTATTTTTACACTTTTTGCTTCATTGTGGAAAATAGATCTTACAAAGAGATGTTATGAACACGAATACGTACTTAAATTAGAGGGTAAGTTTTATTGGTTGAAGCTTTTGTACTGGATACACTCTAGAGACAGTTCGTGGGGTCTTTTCTCAGCTAATTTGTACTGTATTTTTTTTAAATTGTACAATTATCAAATAAAACTTCACGCCATTGTAATGGTTGTAAACGCCAGTTTAATCGGACATAAAATGAAATCAATAAATTTCAACTACCAACGCATCTAGTAAAAATATCAATGTATCTTTTATCTAGAATCACATATTGTAATTTAAAATAATTACTACTGAAAATGATGTATGAATCCGGATTTAATTACAATAAAATGTCTACTAATTGTATTTCAAAATAATTATTAAATTAATCGTTAATAAATAAACTATATATTGCTTTTAAGGCAGATCTCAATTACGATTAAGACACTTAACTGGTAAAATACCCCCTCCTTATCATAGGACACTCCTATCAATAATTTGAAGTTGTCCTCGCAATCGTTGCACCACGTGATGATATGATGGATAGTATAGAAAAAACACGTTTTATTTTATTTTTAAATAATAATATTGTCTTATATATTCTACTTATTTATTATAAAGACGATAAATAGCGGAATAAAACTAAAGTAACGTATCTACCTAATTATCTTTTAAGTTCACAATTAACCATAAAATATTATAATTACAATTTAATTATTATAGTGAATGATACAAATTCTGTAGATAGAATACGACAGCCTATAATCATATAATATAGATCAACGAAATAAATATCCGTCGGTGAGTATTCATAATATAGCTCCGCCCGAGTTTATTTGAAATAGCTAACATACTGCCATAGTAAATTATTGAGTTAATTCGATCGGATTAAAAGCCTTTTCTTGTTAAATGATAATAATATCTCTGATGCCAATTTTCCAATAGCACGAAATGAGTGATAATAGATTTATCCAAGCCATATATTATAATTACTGACTATATAATCAATAATTATTAGTGTGCGATTGATAATTTATTTAATGTGACATATTATTTACTGTATTGTACTGAAAGTAAATAAATACAAGATAAAAAGAACTTTTTATGTAAAACGTTTTTAAATTTTCTGTTGAATTATTATGCTCAATATGCTCAAACTTGTACTTGATATGAAGTAAATAAAAAACAAACAAACAAACAAATATAGAATACTGAAATGTCATTTTGACATTTCATTTTGATTTCCATAGTAACGCACGTATATATTAATAATTTAGTTGCTTAGACCACCCCCTTAGCAACCAATAATAGTCTTTTACTTTTTACGGACTTTTCTGAAATAACTTTCCATACAAAACAGAATTAACTGAAAATGAATTCAATTCTGCTAAAAGATGGCTAAACGTATTAAAAGAATGCATTGGCATCGGGTTCTGATATATTCTAATAGCTTCAAATGTCTAGCTAGTCGGGAAGTTATTTAAATATCGATTGCAAGATTTGTACCGGATAAACAACTACCGGAAAAATAAGAATACGCGCTAATAAAAAACGTTGTAAAATATTATGCAATCTCAGTCAAGTATATTGTTTAATGTTTTGGAAAAATTTTGTTTGCTAATTCTGAAAAATAATTAATATTAACAGCTGTTTCTTCTGTAAATCCAAAATCAGAACAACATTTTTAATGTAGATGCCAACCTGTTTAATTATTCCTGATTTTTTTTTAAATATAATATTTTAAGCGTCTACGTAGAAATATACCTGTCTATTGCTTTAAGTTAACCCCCCCCCCCTCAGCACCACTATATTATAATAAATAATATAAATTAAACCTCACTGCACTACTATCATGTGCGGGGGAAGCGGAGATAATTTTCTGTGAATACACCCTCTCCTTTTTTGACACGCCATACAAACCGAGACTGAACGTTTTTCATTCTAATTGTTCAACTTTAGTTGTAATCGAATCATTTAAACTTTAAAGGATTGGTTTGTCCTCCGACGCAATAAGTTGCCATCACCATAATTAACAAATATAGAATTGAATTAAAAAAAAAAAAAAAACAATATAATGGAGTAGGTATTACACAACCTCCCGAAATTGTCCATTACGGAACGGAAATACGTTATATGTATCAAAGTCGATTAAGTCGAAGATGGGATGAGTGAACTTATCAGTGTAATGATCAAATGGAAACAGTGACAAAAACCCAAACAGTCTATGTCTTGCGTATGCTCAAGTAAATGCGCCGTTTCACGTCGTCGCTTCAAGTACCTAGACGTCGTCTTTATTTTTTTGTTGTGCTACAAGCTACATTATTGACTACATAATAGATATTTACCTATCTCAATAAATGTTGTGAAAATACATTGTTAAATGATAATAATTTTGACCAATGATAATAAGTGAACCATAAAATTTTATTCCGACAGTATTCAAATTAACTATAATATATTATTCTGACAAAAAAAGCTGTTATAATAAATTGTATGTTTCTGAGATTATGCTAAATTATTATTATGTACATACCTACAAATTATTATAAAGAATGTTTTATTTTTTAAATCTTGAATAATATAAAAAAATGTTAACAGTGCTAATACGTGAAAACCAAAATTAGGAGAGACCGAACGCCGTTTAGGAACCAAAGTTAAAAAAATTTAAAATTACAAAAATCGGTCACCGATTTAATAATAACGGATAATTTTAAATATTATCACCTCAAATGCATAATTCTTTGGATATTTCCGTGTACATTGTGATGTACTTGCATGTTGAAAAATGATTTTCAATAAATTCTAATCTGTTATAATACTCGTACATAATTAAAATTTAACGCTTTGAAGTTACGGATTCACGGTGTTGAAATGAATTAAGTGATTTTAATTAGTTTTAAATTAATACTTTGGACGCGGAAGACGCACACGGTGCGTAATGACCAGGCGGCCGATCGATGTAATTAACGTGCATTTTTAAGGGGGCAATTAAAATCTCATTATCTATTCAGCAGCGAAAGCGTTAATATCAAAATTAATTATAAATTTGCTAACTTATTGAATAATGAGATTCTCGTTGCAATCACAATGATATAATTTTCAAATTACATTTACCTTTGCGGCGGAATCCTCGCGTCTAGAATATTATGATGAAATGGAAATCAGCATAACGCGTCTCAGGGGTATCAAAATGGTCAGAATATAAACGTAATTAAAAATGAGTACCATTTGGAGATGGCCGTATTCGCATTTCAACTTCAGACATTAGGTATATATTTTATTTTTGAATTTTTTTATATATTATTTGTATTGTCATAATCATCATCAACATTTTGTTTCGATCTAGAACAGTGGTTCTCACGTGAAATGTAACTGTGGCCGCACAATTGACATTTACAGTTCTATGGAAAAGTCTGGTGGCCGCACCAAATTTCACTTTTGTTGTGATTGAAAAAATTTAAATTAAATTTTATTTACTAAAAAAATGGATCAATTTATTTATAGACCATTTGAACATTTTAATACATATCTATTTATTTAAAAATAATGCAAATGGAAACTCCTCAATACTTCATTTTTCCAATGCGAGCCGCATGGCTGCTTCTAAGTTTACATCTGTCAACTGGCTTCAATATTTGTTTTTATGAAGTGCATTACACTGAATGATCTTTCTTAGTATACAGTAGTAGGAAAAATCGACAATATTAATAAATCAATTGTTGCCAATTCTTTGAATTGACTTTATTCTTACAGAAACAGACTATTTCACATTATAACACATTATGGATCATTTGAGCGTGGAAAGAAATTTAAGACAAGTCATTTGTGTTCAACCAATTTCATAATTTTATGAATAAATTTTTGTAATATTATTCTGTCGGTCTGACTCTCAAGGTTGGCGAGACAGATGGCGGAAAACAGGCCTCGATAACTGCTTTCCGGTGGCCATTTTATGCGAATAACTTCATGAGATCTCAAACGATCTGGACACTTACATTATACTTTCTAAACTACTGATTCATTTAATAATCATAACAAATTAAAACATATTACATTCAAGTTCGTTGTTTTGCGTCCATAAACTCTCCAGATCACCTCACTAGAGAACTACTATTTCTTAGTATGTCTCTATAATCTTTGTCATCATCATTTTCAATTATTTTCTTCTTTATTTCGAGGTGGAGATTGGATGCCTCAAGCAGACTACTCTACTCACTGGTCAACCGCTCTCCTTCAGCAGACGATTACTTCCAGCATTCGCAATTTATTCTGCAGGCCATCAAACCATCGTAGCGTGGTCCATTTACTTTTTTGTTCCCCCGAACCTGAAGTGATTTGTCAGTGTTTGATCATTCTATAGATCAAGAAACAAAAACAGCAGATTTCACTTTTTTCAGAAAAAAATAAGAAAGATATACTTAAGACATTTTTAATGACTCACTGCCGTTTATGTTTCTAAACCTCTCATTTATATGAGCTACGTAGTTAGTACATCGCAAATTTTGGGTTTTAATAAAACAGACGACTCCAGGTTCACCCGTATTTGAATTATTCGGTCGTGAACTCAACCCCAAGTACGACAAATTCTAATTTTTTTATCTGAGTGAATGGATAATATCAAAATTTTCTTTAACACAGTCTGAGCACTTTTTGTTATAAAATCTATTAAAAACTTCAAAATCAAGAATCCACACCGGAATGTACAGCTAAAACGGTGATGATTTCTTGCAAAAATAAAACGCTTCTAAATCAATTATTTTTTGTGGAAAGACTATATTAATAATTATAATAGTGAAACCTTGAATTTACAAAGAAACTTTTGTGAATTATGATTTACTTTTCATGTTCATATTTGATCGGTTTAAATTATGTTAGAACAATAAAATAATACATGTATTGATAATGGTACATATTTAAATAATGTTAATTATACTATGAGTATAATAAAAAAGAAATCCACTAATGGTATAGTAAAAACGACAATATATTGAATAATTATATGACAAAAATCTAGTACTTTAATGTTGATAAATTGTTACGAAGTGAGTATTTTGAACGTTACAATATGTCGTAGACATGTGTTGCAATAATAATCGAACTGTTACACAGTTTCGATGGAAAAGTTAAAACACTGGTACGCATATACCAACAATTTTTGTTATTTTTTTATGCTGTTTACTGGTAGTGAAACAACTTGTAATACATCAGTGACGCAATTGTACAAATGTAAGAATTTAAGCATTCGTTATCATTAAAATAGTCTTGTATAACAAAAATCTAACAAAATATACAATATTATAATATTAACGACATTTTAATGCCTTATACGACGGTTGATTCTAATGGATTCTTTTTCGAGTGCAAGTATAGAATTTTTCGGTACGTAATATATTGCAATTATTATAATAACTCAAGTCCCAGTATATCCAGGCCGCGGCACGAAACTAAATTTCGTTCTAAATGTTAGTTATTCGTTCGAATACGAGAATGATGGTAAACTCTTTGTTGAAATTAATGATTGTTTTAAACTAAAAAAAATTGTAATACGTTAATTTTCATTTACGGATTCAACACCATCGGAACTCGCCATTTAATGCCACAGTCTGACAATAAAATAATTATAGTCTTGATAATTATTACTAAATAATAATTATATTATTAGTATTGTTACAATACGTGTTGCTTTTTCGCAGACTTGTTTTCATTACGCAGTAATTATACAATCATTCCGCAGAGTGAAAAAATAATGCGGTCATATAAATGTCTGTATTTAATATCGAATAAATTACTCGGTTTTTTTTATTATGATATTGTAAATCTATAAAAAAATACGTTGCCTAATAAACTATTTCACTTTATAACGTCGGGATCACCACTGTAGTATTCTGGTTCAGTGGAGGATAGATATTGCAGATGAAAGACGGTAGTAGTTGTTTGTGATGATGGAGGAGACGAGAATTTATTTACTGTTTCAAATAACTACAAGGGGGTACAATCGATGCAATAAAATAAACATAACGGTAATTTGGTGCAATGTGTCTTTACTGGATAGTTATAATCGAGTGAGATGTCCAATCGATTGTTACCCGCTATTTATTGACTATGAAAAAATATGTTGAAATTGTTATGAAATAATATTAATTCGTAATGTTATGAAACTGCAGATCCACTATATCATAACAATATTAAATCATATTATATATAAATACTAACTGATTATACATACGTGAAAAATGAATGTTCAATAAAAATAATATTATAATAAATTGAGATCTGGGTTACATGAATCCGATGACAGCCACAGTTTTATTAATAATTCAATTAATAATTCACAAGATTTAAGAATATAATATTCTTTTATTAAATATACATAATTTGAAAACATCTCAGAGAAATTTATAACCACTAGAATTTTTTTTTAAACGTAAACTACTAAATACGTACGAACTATGTTGAAACTATAATTATATTTATCAGTGTTTTTCTATTCAAATAAAATTAAGAGATATCATCATCAGTCGATTCACTGCTGGATGGTCTACACTTTTCTAAGTCCTTAGTTATTGGCTATCAAAAACTTCTTTAAGATCTCTCAAGGGATTGGAAAGTAAAGCTTCGTAATGTTCATAGACCTAATGGGGAACAGTTAAGTAGTATTTAAAACGACCTTGCTTTTAGTTCTAGTGAAACCTGAAAAATATGTATTTTTTTTTAAATGTTTGTAAAATTCGCACCATGAGTAATTCAGTGTATAAACTCCAAAAGGATAGTTTTGAGATATCGACGTTTGAAGTTATAAATTATTTATATCTGTAATACTGCGGTAAGATTAAGAACTTCGTATGAGCTTAATACTTTAGTATATCAAATCAAAATAATACACTAATACACCAAAATATACCTACATCACATTGATTCATTACCATGCACCAAAAATATACATCACATTAATGCATTACCATAGTATATCTTAATAATATAGTAAATCAGTCAACTTCTTAAAATATTTTCAAAAATACTTAAGTGAAATAACTCAATGACAATGCATTTCACATTTTGTTTTACATAAGTGAAACGGCAAATAATTTTCAACAGTAGGTGAAACGAAATTTCGCAGTCGTTGCTAACCGGAGACTGACAGTCGAGGTGTGAGCACGTCAATTTGTTTTGTGATGGCGTTGGAGGAATATATTCTTAAATCGTGTAAAGATAACTAAAAAACGTTCCGCATGTACTTGAAAAAGAAAACATGTCAATGAATATAATATTATTCTTACGAATATAATAATAAACATAACACTAAAAGTTGAATTTTTATGACAAATTATATTTCGTTCGGCTCGCGTCATTTGCATAATCCGCGCATCGCCTAGTCACAATCTTTTTAGACCATGCCCCAGCTGAACAAATTCTAAATAAAATTGTAACTACAAAAAATGATAATTTTTGACTTAATACACTAAAGTACTCATGGTGCGAATTGTTCAAGGTTTTTTTTTTATTTATTTGATATCCGAAAACAGAAAGTGTATTTTTATTAAAAGCAAATCTACTGTCATATCAAAGGTCCACTATCGATAAAACATTTCACTGTACCGATAATTCATCGATTTGCAGCAATAATAATTGCGCTTTTTCACAATAAAATTGAGGCTCAAAAAGCTCATTCAAAAGCTCTGGAGGGAGGCTAACGAGAGGCAGAATTGAAATATAATGATGAGCCATGTGGGGTCTAATGAGAATTTGATGGTTCGCCTGTGGAGTTTGCCTCGTCACGAATATCTCAGAGGGACGCCGTCATATTTTTCCACCTCCCAGTTGCCTCGCTGACAGCCTGATTAGACAACGCGAATGAAAAGCGGGGAATAATCAATAATTTTTGGCGCAGCTACTCATAAGCCAACATTAGTTATCTTTCTTAGACTGAAGCATCTAAAATTTTTTTATAGAGAAAAACTTGTATGTTAACCACACCCCCAGTAAAATAAGCGAAATACGAATAAATACAGTCTGTAGTCCGGCATTATATAACTATAACTATAACTATAACTATTATAGTTACAGTGTTCTTCAACCTTTTATAAGTCACGCTACACTTTTCATAATATTATAAAATTATCGCGGCGCACTAAAGAATACTTATATTATTAATAACGCACAACTATCACCCTTTTCAGATTATTAAATTTTAATATTTTGCGCAATTGACTTGAAAAAAATAACTATATTAAAGAGTTTGGACTAAATCATTATATTGTAGGACTCGGTGACGAAGGGTGGAGGTAGGCTGTTGGGATCTGACATAAATAGTGTACACTACACTTTGTCAACCAAACATATTCGTTTTCATTGAACTACGACTACAATATTGTGTAGATAGTGTTTGCTAGTTTTTAAAATTCAATTAAAAATTGCCTAATCCAAGCCATATTAGATAAAATATTCGTTTATCTATTCTATATGCCAACAGAGAACCTAGCGGAAAATACGATTTAAAGGATTTCAAGTTATACACATTTATATTTTTTATGAAAATCGATGTATTTAAAATAGATATAAAAAAATATTAAAACTACGAATTAGTCAAATCTAAACGGTGAAAAATTGAAAACATAATAAACTAAATTTTAATAATAAATATAACCATAAAAATAATGTAATAATAATGTAACCTGTGTACCAAATATTTGACAAATTCACATTTTAATCAACAATTTTAATCACAAAATAATTTTTTTAATGTTTTCAGATACATATTTATTAATTAATACAGTTGAAATTGTAAATTATCAAAAAGAATTCTCAAATTGCAAGCTTTGTATATTCCGCTAGGTTCTCTGTTAGCATAGAATCCTCCTTAAACCATACATAATTTTAGATAAAAGAATATTTTTATCGATTACGGTTTGGTTAGGCAAGGCTTGAGTTTTAAAACACTAACCATTACCATCTGTAATTTATTGTATTCTTAAATTAACGAAAACAAATAAATATTACTGAAAAGTGTGGACTATTTTTGTCGGATCTTCCATAGCATACCTAAACTATTATGGTTTGGTTAAGGCAGGGTTTAATTGAATTGTAAAAACTAGCCAGCAAATTTTATTTTTGAAAGAATACAAATAAATATGACTGACAAAGTTTAGTGTGCACTATTTATGTCGAATCTTAACAGCCTACCTCCACCCCTCAAAACTGATAGGACTAGAGCAATAGAAAACTTAATATACGGTAGGTTGTCGAAATTAAAAAACGACGACTATAGTCTTCTATTTATAATTTATTGTCATCATTGACAATTTTCTTTGACGTTACTGTTCCCGAAATCTTATGATTAAGGAATACATGTAACTTTTGCAATTTTTCCCCTTCAATATCTATGTCAGTAATTATAATTGAGTAATACAGAAATATAAGAATTATAGTTACATAAAAATGTGGCTGAATTTAAACCACGAAAGAATAAATAATGCTTGCTTCAAAACTTTTTTTCGATATCTGAAAATATTCTCTACGCTATAGTATAATCCCTAGTATGTATTATGTTCAAGGTCAAAATATTAATTTGAATGAAACAACCGCTGGTAAAATTTTGTATTCTTCAATTATTCTGCCACGAAAATTAAATTATTAGAATTTATAATATTAGATCGGAATTTCCATAGATTTATATATTTTTGTAAATGTAAATTTGGACACCGACACTCTATTTCAATTATATTTCTTTAATTCACAAAAATACGTAATTTTTCACAAAAAAATATTTCCTGAATATTAAATATTAGGTTTACATCAGTCGAATCTATCGTGAAGGTCGCTATATTACGGGTGGGGGAAAATACGTTTCGACAATTGCGTTCCGGCGGTCATTTTATGCGCATTGGTTCGTGATATCTCAAACGTTTACGATGTATATTGCAAACCATTCATTCACTAATTCAATGAATGTAATAAATTTAAAAAAAAAATACATTTCGCCGACAACCGCCATCTCTGATGAACATAGATTTAGGTACATTCTTAAACTCTTCGGCTCATTTTGCTAGTATTTTTTTTACCATATCTGATCCTAAAAAAGATCATAATATGGGCCTCCTCTAGGTTTGGATTTTTGATTTTTGTTTTTGTGAGAAATGGATATTAGCCACTTGCTCAACCTATTAGGTTCATTCTCTGACTCTAAACACATATTGAAAAACAATATTTGTATTTGCCAGACCCAGGATTTGAACCAGGGACTCACGACAATATAGGCATGCGCTTTAGCCACTCGGCCACAGTGGGTGTAAACTACTGAGACTTTTTTGATTAATTTCCTTATTATAATATTAATAACTTACCAGTTGAGTCAGTGCGCAAAGTTTATGTTAGTTTAATTTTTTCCTACTTAAGGTTTTTAAGGTACTTTAAGGTTTGTCTCTTTTATTCAATTTGATATTCATTTATTCGTTAAATGTATGTAAGACAGTTTTTTATAATAACAACCCATGCTCATAATATTTGCCATTGAAATTAAATATAATATATAATATACTGCTTTGACGAACCAAAAGCAATCCTCATCAATGGCACTCAAACCGAGAGAGTCAACAACTACGTCTATCTTGGTCAAATATCAGTAGACGGTGGTATGTATGACGAGATTCCTCGTAGAACCAAACTGGCATGGAGTAAATTTGGGCACCTGAACAGTATTTTCAAAAGTGACCTCGCATGATATCTTAAACGTAAAGTGTTTTTTTCACGTATGTACGAGTATGTAATGTAAGATAAATCCAAAAATTACGAGTAGCGTGATGTGACATGGAAAGATGCATGTAGGGCATATAGCGTAAAGATTACAAAAAAACCAATGGTAAGGCCGCCACAGACAAGATTACGCGATGTGATAGAGGTCGCTAAGAAGATGAAATAGCAATGAGATGGACATATTTCTCGGCGAGTGGACACTTGCTGGATAACTACCGTCATACAATGGTACCAAGGGGTATCAAACGCCTCATATTCGGTGTATGTACGAGGCAGAAAAGAACTAGGGACCGAGAAGAGTGGAGGAAGCTAGGGGAGACTTTTATCTTGCAGTGGTTCGACCCCGGCTGATGATGATGATTCAGATTACATGTATTCATATATTTTATCAGCATTTTGTAATGTTCTATAAGTATTTTGTTTCGCCTTTTGGTAGCTCATATTAATTTGAATACAAACTCAGTTTCCATCCAGTAGCATCAGTTGGCAATACTATTTATTTTCTTAATATTAAATAAACTATTGCAATTCAAGGCACGTGTATTAATAACAATAATATTCTCAAAGTAATTCAGAATTAAAATTTCATAGCATTAATCCACATACGCGATATAATTTCGTACACATGCCTTCAGTAATGAATTTTCCTCGAGCGTCAGTCCCTCCGGGAGGCGACCTCTCGTTTGTTGATGTCGAACTCGCAACCTACATATACCTCTGGCCGTTGTTAACTTTGCAGAGATGCCTAAATAATAATAATAATAATAATAATATAAGCAACGCTGAAAGCTTTATGTACCTACTCTACTACCCGCCGCCGGAGCTTTTAACTTAAGCTTTGTTTGGCTAGTTTGAATGAATCGTTGTTAAGTATTCATTAGTTTAAAATATTCTTTGGCTAAAATTATGAAGTTTTGGCCACTGTGGTTAGTAAATCACCACACTAGAGTACGTGGCTAATTGCTAAATTCAATTTTCTGCTGGGGCGAAATCTCAACTTTGTCTTCTCTTGGCAGCGATTGGTGATCACCAGACAGCGATTCATTATCATCTTAGCCACTCTGATGAATGAATACCTTTCTTTGCTGACCCTTAGCCTTTTATAGCTACGAATTTCCTCTAAACTTTTATCTATATTAATTATGATTAATTATCTTCCAGATTATGCTGATTCTTGGTAACCCTTTAGGTAATAATGCGTACACGAAGACTGTTGTATCCAAGTAAGAGATACAGCTAAACTTAAAACTTGGTCACTGTTATGGTGACGATGGTGGCACAGCTATTGTAAGAAACGGAATGACCATCGGGTGATGCACGGTTGACTAAATTCCCTACCTATTCGTAAATTGTGAAATCAGTGTCCTAACTTCCTCATATTATTCTGGATTTTGATTACTCCGGTGTATAGATACTAAACCAATATGATATCAATTATCATATTACTGCCCAGTGCTGGTAGGAGCTGCAATCCTCTCTCAAAGCTATCGACATACGGGATAGCTTGAGCTTATATTCATCCAATCCTAATCTGTGCTTAATTGAGGTATTCTTTGTTTAATGAAATATCTCAATTTATCAAAACCTTTTCGCATCATCATATATTGTGATGAAGGGAGACGATGAATATATGACAAATGAGGGAACGCACTTTATTGGTTTGGCATATACTAAATCATAATATATGTGTGTAATTACATAGAGGTACTATTCGTACACTTTGTGGTTGAATAGTGAAACAGGATTTTTTGAAGAGATTGTACTTGAGCCATTACCAGGACATTCGGAACAATTATTATTGTCAGTGGAAAATATATTAGAATTTATGTATAAATCACCATTATATGCTGAATTTAACCATGTTATATATTTTATAATATTATATTATGAAAACAGATAAAAGTGAGTTAATTCATCGACTTCCTGTAGAACAAACCTTTTACAGCGTCTCAGAAATTACTACGTGTTTGTATATCTCAACTGGGTTTTTTGAAGAATTTAATGGATTTCCAAAAGAAATTACAATAAGAAATAATGTCTGTGATATCCGATAATGTTCAATTCAGAAATAAAATGGTGTTCTTGATGAGTTGAATAGTAAACGAAAACGTATTGCAAAGCCATAGGAATGGAAAAGAAATAAACATATAACTAATAGACAAAACGGAAAGTCATATGTTTCAGTTACAGGTAAGCAAATTGAATTAAGTTATTTAAAGTCCGAAGACTGTTCTAAATGTCCCAAAAAGTGCAATGAGAATTTTACCGAAACAGTACAGCAGACAATGTTGAATTCATATTGGTCTTTAGGCAATATTGAAAGACAAAGAACGGATGGTGTCACAAGATGTTCATTGTAAAACATAGACATTCCCAAAAATTCCGATAGTTAATCAGATGTTCTTTGAATCCGGGCACTCGCAAATGAAATGAGATTCCGTTCATGCGAGAATCGAAAACCAAAGCATTTGGATATATACCATCCATCCGCATGGTACTCTGCTGTTCAGATGGCACACAAAAAATAAAATGTAACTGAGATGGATCAACAAGATATTTTACAATTTATTTTAAAAAAAAAGATAGTCCTTAAGTTGTTATAAAGAATAGTTATGTTTAAAAATGGCAATTTATCATAACAGTACCAATAATTATTGTGATGCTGAGAATTGAATATGATGTGATCATGTTGAGTAAATCGAATTTATTGTACATAACTTTTTTTAACTTGATATCTTGTTCTGAAATGATCGTTTTTTACTATTTAATGAAAAAAATATGGATACTCTTTATATTTATTAATATAAGGAAAAAAAGTCAAGGAAAATGTTCAAATTATATAAAAATTATAATGAAATGTATTATATTATAATATATGACCATGCCTATGGAATATACTCCACTGTTAGAAATATAATTATTGTATGTCTTCACGCAGAGCAGTTATATAGTATTTAAATCAACTTATATACATAAAGGTGTATGGAGTGATGTACTTATCTCACATTTTTTTTAAACTGTAAGTATATCTTAAAACCGTTTAATCTTCAGCACATTCATTATTTTGTTTTTGAAGCAAACTGTTTATGAGTGGTATAGCAATTTTGCTGCTCGAATGAATTCTGCTGATGTGTAATGAAAACTCGACATAGCTGATTCAAAGATTGAAAAATAATATATATACACGGTCGGTCTTTAACCACTAAGATTTAGGTTGACAGGTGAACGCGCTACCAATTATACCACTGAGGCCATGTAAATGTGAAGTTATAGCGAACAATATTTAACTACTACTCGAAAAGGTGAAGATGAGTTGGATTATAGTAATTACGACAATTCCGTGTACATTTGCTATACGTTAACGATGATTATTATTATGAACAAATAAAACAATTCTTTGTATTTTGACTACTAAGTATTTGATAATGTTTGCTTGATTTAATACGAATGTTTAGTTATTTTTTTGTAAATTTTGATTACGCCCCTAGTAAGAATAACAGTACCTCGTATACCTACTTTTTGTTTTGTTTCGAAAATAAGTAGAGGATGTTTATAATTTTCGCATACCCAGCAATTTACAAAACTAAATCTGTGCTTTCGTTCTGAAGTAAGTATTCTACTTTGATTATTTTTCTCTTGTACTTATACAAAAAAGCAATTTAGTTCTTGCTACCAGATTTTTTTGGGAAAAAATAAAAGTTTCGCAAGCTGTGAGCTTTTTTTGCGGTTAAGTTTTTAACGTGTTTCAAAATCGTTTGCCAGAACGTTTAAAATTAAAACGAAAAATTAAATTCACAGTTTTCTAAATTGCCAGCTAATATACGAGCACTGTTTGTATTTTTTAGCTGAAATACATAATAGGCGCCAAACAAATACGAACATGTGCACGCAATTATATTTATAATATTACTGTTTACATATTTTATCGTTAAAACAATATTTTGAAATAATATACATTCAAAACGAATCTCACGTACTACTTTCCAACAGTTCAACTCAATTACTAATAATCGTAATAGTAATGGAGTGGAACTATCTTGCCTCTTTCAAATTAAATTGTCTAAATCTTACCATTCAAAATAACTAGATAGTTTTATGTTTTTGTTATATTCATTCTCTGGTTACCTGGTTACTTACACACGAACTATTTACTGTTTTCTGCTAAATTTAATTTCCCTCACATGTTTATGTACTTAATTATTAATAACTGTGTCACTCATTTGACTTAATATGCTACATATACAGTGTCATAAAGTCATAAAATAACGTACTTACATCTAAATTCACCTCACTCAAGTTGAATATATCGAAATCGAATCGAATTAGGTTGAACATAGTTATTGCCCTCCTAATTGGCAACACCAATAGCAGGTTAATTCAGAACGTTGGGATCACATACATTTATGCTTCCAATTTATAGACTAGCATCGATATAGCCTCAAGTAATGTTTATGTACGTAGACACTAGGGGTTATAACCCCGAATTATGTTTAAGCCCGAGATTTCGACGATAATATTTTTGATCTCATGAATGTTGGTTGGTGAAACCACATGTCATTCTGCTCAAATTTTTCTTTTAGTAATTTGTGACAAAATGCAGTGGTGTGCGATGAAATTTTCTTGTTGGGATACTGTAGGAGAAAAGAATATATATATACATATTTTGTTTACTACATATTATCCACGTAAGGTTTTGTAACTAAATAAATCATGGCGACCAGCCGATGAAGTAGTATTGCAACGTCTATCTCTGCGATATTCTAAACATATTAATACGTGAATGTAGATAATATTAATTGACCGTGAAAGTCTTTAGCTATGTATAATATAGAATATTTCGAAGAAGTATAAATTTTATTAGGTAAATATTTACCATTTGCCAATTCACAGTAGATACCTACTTAATAATTTATCGAATATTTCTATGTATACTTCAAATTTGCACGCCACTCTAGAGTAATTAATATAAAAATTCAAACAAATAAATTACATTAATTAGAGATAAATTGAATTAAATTAAATAAAAAAGAATTAAAAAAATGAGTGGGCAGTAAAATTGTATGAGTACTGTAGAAAATAAACTTGTAGACTCAGTAGGTATGCTTTGTTCAAGACTTTCATTAACTTTTATAATTTTATTGTTATGCCTCTGAGCGTGTAGCATGTACGATTTTGCAGAAAATTGGTCAAGAAAATATTTTGTACCCACCGTAGTTATTATCTTTTAGACAAATTAACCTTTTGACTATATTCATAACAGAAACATACAATTCCTAAAATCAAAAAGCTGAAAGTTCATAGATATCAAGCGGTTGAAAAATCTTGAAACACGGTTCACAGGTAAGTATAGATATTATTTGAAAATTTTACACAAACATTTTTCATAGGAACCACCAACGCATTAATATTTAACTCTGATTTATAAACACAGCGGTTATTTTGAGATGAATAAAGACTAAAATCACAAGTTCACTAATTTTTTTTCTTAAGTATAGAAACTTATTAAAATTTATTTTCTATAGCTTACCAAATACACCCGATCCTCTTTTTGCACGGGAGATACGTTCCAAAGACTGCCGTGCAAAACAAAACAGTGTAAAAAAAGATAAGGTGCCCATCCAAAAATGGTAGATAGGTTCCATTACTTAAAATCAACTCAAAATACGAAATTCTTGAACTCAAAAATAAATCGAATTTATTTATTATTTATACATTAAAATATTTATGCATAAAAATACATGGTTTTCGATTTAAATTATATTTAGCATAGAGAAATATATTCATTCGGTCTCGTTACTTGACAATAAACGTCTGTTTACTGCTGTTTTTCTGTGGCAAAAAATTACTCTCATCGCTGGAAATATTTAATGACGCTGACGCTGAAGCACGCGGCGCGTCTTTCGTATCAAACCCGAAATGGCTGACTAGTGTCGCCATGTATGTACGTATGTATATACAAAGCAATTTTTTGTTAACTATGTAGGTATGTATTTTTATTATTTTTACCTTTTTTAAACCGTGTTAAAGCAAAAAAATCAGTGTGAATAAAATATAATAATAAAATAAATAAATAATAAATAAATATAATAATAAATAATAAAATAATCGGTACATTTTTTAAACCGTGTTATTTCGAAACCGTGCAAAAAAGCCGCGCAAAAAGAGGATCGGGTGTATATGCTATATTTGGTAGCTTATATTTTTTTCCGACCATGTCCGATCCTAATAAGAACATATGGGCCTTCACAATGTAGAGGTTTGCATTAACAGATTTTGTTTTTACGAGAAATTCCGGACCCAGGATTCGAGCCTGAGACCCACGACGCGATAGGCCGACGCTTAAGCCACTGGCACTATTAAGACACTGTCATAATAAATACTTATTTCTAAATCTGGGAGTTAAATATTTTTAAATCATGGGATTTCGCAATCAAGTAATTCAATAGAATCCCGAAATTTCTTGATTCTAAGCCCTGGTAGATACTTAGTGATATCTTTCTTGGCGGCAAAATAAAATATATGTTAGCGCCGCTGTAAAATCTGTGTCACTCCACAAAAACATCAATTTTTATTTCGTACCCTTATCATTGTCAATAAATCTCTAATCAGATTACTTGCCGTCGATTTATCCCGGAGCGTCAAAAATTTTATGAACCCCCGTCCCCACCTCCGCACATCGCACAGTGTACCAACCTAGCGAAATATTTTCAGGTTTTATGAAATTACATGTCAGGGGAGACGGGGATTATATGACGAATGGGGTAACATAAGTAACAAGTGTTGTGGTTCGCGTTAGTGAAAAAATCGGTGCTATAAATCTTATGTGCGTAAGTACATCATTTTTATCAACAGTTTATGCAAAAAACTTTTGTGAATATATGAACGGAAATATGGTAAAATAGAAAGAAGAATTGCCTTGCCGTCTTAATACAAATATCCCCTCGAGCATGCTAATAATTTCATCCAAGAGTGAATGAAAATAGTTAACCTTCCAAAGAAGAGGTCACGTATTTTTAAATAAATCTGGTCTGAATAGAATAAAAATGTGCCACGCAATGGTAAAGTTAGTTAAACATCCGTCTTCGAAGCCGTGGGACACGGGTTTGAATCACGTATCTAGAAAATGCACATGGTCATTTTTACTAGAGAACTCTAGTGTTAACTAGAGTAAGAACCAAAATGGGTCATCTACTTACAATTAATTATGGTAGAAGAAACTTGTTAATGTATCGTGGTCTAGTGGTCTAGTTAGTAGAGTGATCGGATTCGAAGTCGTTGGTCTGCGGTCGATTCCGCGTATGACAAAAAATATATATTGTTTTTTTCAATGTGTATAATAATATGATCAAGAGCAAGGGTTCAATATTTCTGGCGAGTGGCTAACAATCACTCCCCCAAAAAATATTTTATATGTTATTCATTTAGGAGTGAAATTCTTATGTAAAAACTGTTAAGATAAATAACTAAAATTTTGGTTTATTATTAATGCCAATCTTAAATCAAGATAGTATTAATTTATATAAAAAAAGGTTGGCAGCCATATCTCAATGAAATTTGAAACACTACAGAAAGCGTTGTTGTTAATATATATTTTTAATATGACATGTGAATTGTTAACTTAATGAAAAAATATATGAGGTCAAATCTCACTATTAGGTCTTAATTATTTTTTATGATTTTTTCAAATATTTTCAGAGATTTTTAAAATTCATAGTATGTACGTCAGACAGGTACCTTTAATTTGACAATTACAACGTAGAAACTAAATTAAGTATTTTATTATAACAAGTATATTATTTTTTATAAGAATGTTATTATTATGGTATTTTTTATGAACCTTGAATTTACTTAATTCAGAAGGTTACATGTAAATTGTACGTAAAACATTTCACCGTGGCACAGTTTGCCGTGAGCTTTCTATCGAATGAGATGACCGTATACTATACGGTCTCCAATTTTATTAGATTCAATATGAACATTAATTCAATTTTCATAGCTGATTTTGGCAAAATTCATGAATTCAAGAATGAAAACCTAACCTAACCTAACAATATATCGACTATTTTCAAAATTTATTTGCTGCTGGTTTCTTGTAAAGTGTAAACCGACAAGAACCGTGTTTTATTAAGACATGCATTTTATGTCAGTGCTATACGACCCGAAAAGGTTGGACAGTCTTTAATATACGGCCATATATTACCGATACAACATTTCACGGTTAAGTGTGATACGGCGAACCACATACGTACAAGTTTCCGGACACGAACAATTCCATAAATAACTAACTTTCGCCAAAATTCTCGTTACGCATTTTTCCACTTAGCAACCTCGGTTTAATAAATGCTTAACAGCATCGATATACATTATAATATTACCTATGCATTAAAGACGTTACTTTTAGGATGATAAATATTGGGTTCAAGTCCAATTCGGTATAATTTATTTTTAGAAAGTATGTTTATGTGGTTATTTCGATGTTGATAATAGTGTGGTTATACTGCCCTTCCAAGGAAGAAGGCAGTAACTCGCAAAATTTGTGAAATTGAGTTATAAATACCATCCGTTAGGTAATTTTGAAAGCTATAATTATATTATTCTGTTCACTTTAAAATCAGTATTATTACTAAAATACCGTTAAAATCCTTAGTGAAAAAATGGACATCTGCTAAAATAATATCTACAAATTTCTTAGCAAAAAGCCAGAAATTGCACCTATTTATTGTAGTTACTGCTTTTTTATTATTATTTCATTTGTATTTTAACATCCTACTAATAAAAATAATCACCGTTTTTTATTAATTCACAGTACTTACTAAAGTTTGAAAAAAACACATTATGTCATTTATCTCGAAAATGTGTGAGAGTCAGTTACTGCCTTCTTTCTTAGAAGGGCAGTATAAATTATGTGTATTATTCATTAAACAAAAATATATTTAGTTTATACCTAAAACTGCATTTGTTTATACCATTATAGTGGAATTTTGTTAAATATATTGCATTTTAGAGCGAAGTTTTGTGTTAAAGCCGCATTGTAATCTTACCCCACCATCCCCATTTCGCAATTCGTGTCGCATTATTAATGTCCATAATGAAAACGATATTTTCACATCCACTTACTTCGCGAGTTGTGGAAATAAAATGTAGAAAAGTTCTTTTGTGACAGGGTATAAAAGGAAAAGTTGCCGAGCGGTGAATTATGAACTCTCTGGTGGTGCGGCGTTTGGTGGTAGGTTGGGACTTGTATAATTTGCTCAGAAGAGCCCCTTATCTATGGTACGTAGGTAAGGTAGGTATACGGCTCCGAAATGACAGATAGTAGTTGCTCACAAGCGGTTATTTCACACCAATGAAAGAATAATTCATCCCAGTCGCATTGAAAAATTCAAATTTATGTCAATTCGAATTTATTGTTTCAACTTTCCGATGCGTTTTCTTTCTTTATCTCTAATTCTCTGTTTGCCTAGCATAAAATGAAAAAGTTTTGAATGAGAAAAACCTTTCAAATTGTTCATCACACCAATAAAAAGTTAAATAAAAAAAAAAATCGGCGTGTGCACTTATGTACGCGCGTTAGAAGTTATTGCCGTAAAAAAACAAAAACAAAACTAGTGATTACCTAGATTCTCTTAATTATCTTGTTAAAGTACACACTCAAGAAAAAGGGTCGCTTATTGGAGCGCTGTTAGCTTATTGCCATACACTTTAACTAATATTACTAAATTGTATAAGTATTTCTCGTTATTTTTATTTTTAAAGTAACAACTGTCACTCTGACGTTTAATAGTTTGTTTACGTAAAGAATTGCAAATGGCCAACAATAATAAATTCGTTGCCTAGGCAACGGAACAATTCTACTATCAAACTTGCGTTTGTATACAGCCATACTGTCGGGCACTTTCGTAACCGTGCGCGTGCTCAGCTCTTAATTTCACTCTCTAGTCTACCAAACGCCCCAAAAGAAGTATAACTTCAAAAATCTTCATAATTAACTGAGTACAAATTTTAATTTAACCATAAGAAGACCAGATAATTAATTCCTGATAGTTATTATATGGAAATATAGTGTCTTCCTGGCTCACTTCAAAGACATAACTAAACTTCCCGCGCCATCTCCCTCTTCACAATATACACTAAATACACTGAATAAGTACTATTAAAAAAAAAATTGCGTTTTATTAAATAAAAACAACAAAACTACGGTAATGCAATGTTAATGTTATAATATCTCAAAAAGTAGATCGACAATAATTTTTTTTAAATATTTTAACGAGAGACAGTTCATGATGAATATAGTAGATCTTAGACCGGTAGTAAGATTAACAAAAAAATAGTTTTAAAATATTGTAATGAATTATATTTGGTTACATGTAAATTGTGCGTAAAACATTTCACAGTTGCACAGTTCGCCATGAGCTGTCTACGGTCTCCAATTGTATTAGATTCAATATGAACATTAATTCATTTTCATAGCTGATTTTGGCAAAATTCATGAATTCAAGAATGAAAACCCAACCTAACCTAACTTAACAAATAATCCAGTATATCGGCTATTTTCAAAAATTGTTTGCTGCTGGCTTCCTGTAAAGTGTAAGCCGACAAAAACCGTGTTTTATTTAGACATGAATTTTATGCCAGTACTATACGATCCAAAGAGGTTGGACGGTCGTTAATATACGGCCATATATTTCCGATACAACATTTCACGGTGAAGAGTAATACGGCGAACTGCATACGTACAAGTTGTCGGATACTTGTCCACGAGATAGAGCGATAATTTTGGGGATTTTACGAACCAGAACGGCGCTCCGGTGCGTTCCGGTCCATTTCGAGCCCTGATTGATTACGGTTTTGCTCCACATGTGTCTAGCTTGATTATAAGCTGGTTTTGTATAATGAGAAACTGTACTCACTTTATGGAATATAGAGAATGCGCCGAATCGTCCATGTACATAGAAAACCGAAAGAATTAGCAGCAATGCTGGTTATATACGCATATTAGAATCATTCTACGATACCAACACCATTGCTTCGACAAAATTTGCAATGGTATTGGTAAAATTCTTATTTTAATGCTAATGTCAACACCAATACAACTATAAATTGCTTTTTCCGCACCCATGGTACCTCTGTATAATGATTCCAATAAACTAGGGATTGCAATACCGGTATTTCAAAACCGGTATTAAATTATTTATTGACACCGAATTAGCGGTTTTAAAAATCCAATATACCGGTATTTTTGGTATTTAGAAAGAACAGGTAAGAAAGGATGTGTTTTTCAAAAAAGAATTTAATGTTAATACTATCTTGTATAAGTTTTATGTTGCCAAAACGCAAATATATAGACTGGGACCAACAAAAATTATATATTATTAAAACAAAATCCCTCAAATATACTGTATATATATAGAATTATCGCGATGAATTAATATATTTATTTCGAAAAAGAAATATTCATGGAAAATATTTTTAATTAATCTATAACTATTGATCTAACGTTGTTAGTACATTCAACAAAAATTGAGAGAGATTTTCCTGTATCTATACATATAAATTTCAACATAATAAATATACCTAGCTGGTACTTTATGTTGCTGTAAAATAGATTGTAACAGCTATAATAATTATTGATAGGTACCTACTTCTTTTTATATAATAATATGTTTTGACGAATACCGGTAATAATACCTGTATTTAATAAGAAATACCGAAATACCGGTAATGATATATTCATTGCGTATTGCAATACCTAAATTTACCTATACATCCCTTGAACGTAAGAGAAAATATTATTAAAATAATTGGTACTGTTCGGTCATGAGGAATACAGCGGAAAACACATTTTGAAAATATCCGATATACTGGATTATTTGTTAGTTTGGGTTAGTTTAGGTTAAGTGAGGTTTGGTTAGGTTTACCTAACAGTTAATCCAGTATATCGGGTATTTTAAAAATGTGTTTTCCGCTGTATTCCTCATAACCGAACAGTACCAAATAATTAAATGTTTGAAATACTACTGAAATTGATAAAGTGTCAATTATAATGCAGTGTTATTGAAAAGCTATTGTTTCCTAATCTCTATTAATATTTACAGATTAACACCAAACTAAACAATTTATCGAATGTCTAACTTGTGTCCAATTCTTATTTAAAGTTGTTCCTGCGACGTTTATAATATAATTTCATTATATTATAAAGTTCAGGGTTTTTCTTAAAGAATATGTTAAAAAAAAACAAGCATAAAAGCTCAATCATTTTAGATAAGCTTACGGAATGTACCTATGTCTGAACAAGCCTCATAAATTATTCTTTAAACTTAAACTCCAGTTAACCTTTCGCTACCTCCTTTTAAATGTACGAAACGGCCATTTATGCAGGATGTTTGTCCGAATTTGCAAACGTAAAAGAAAATACAGCCTTTAGTATGTTTTGCTACATTATACAAGAGTTGCATAATTTATTGTTTAAGCTTTTTTATTACCCTTTTAATCAAAATACATCCTCCTCTCTTGCAACATAAATAAATATCTTTATTTTAATATAATGCTAAACACAGAGTGGACGTTTTCTTTTAATAGCTCTAAACAAAATAGCCCCCTTAGGAGACCTCCGATATACATCACATTAACATAAATATGTGTAAGATAGGTAAAACAGCAGTTTTTTAGTATTTTAAATATTGTTAAAACGTCTATGAGGGACCATAAATTTATTAAATTACAATTTTAACTATGTTAGACTTAACTTAGAGGAAGACTTTCATGTGTGTCATTTTTGTTGATGAAATAACATTTGAATACAATTGTAATTACTGGGTGTGGTTGTTAGCAGCAACTATTTTCTGTTATACAAATGATGCAATCGATTTGTCGGAAGATTTAAAAGGAGAACTCGAAATAATTTAAACTAGTCATACAAACATTAAAATATTACAAAATCTTTTTAAAAATGCGTATTTCTCATAAATTGAGTAGGTATAAAATATTACACAAAGCAATATAATTCCTGCAACTAAAATAAAAGGCGCCTAAAGTATACTAACTCTAACAGATACGTACTTTTATAAAAAAAAATCGGTGTGTGTACTTATGTACGCGCGTTAGAAGTTATACTTATTTGGCGTAACAAAACTTGTGATAAACTAGATTCTTTGACTAGTTCTTAACGCTTTCGCTGCTGAAGAGATAATGAGATTTTAATTGCCCCCTTTAAAATGCACGTTAATTACATCGATCGGCCGCCTGGTCATTACGCGCCGTTTGCGTCTTCCGCGTCCAAAGTATTATATATCTTGTTAAATTACACACCCAAGAAAAAGAACCGCTTATTGGAATGCCGTCGGTTTATTTCTATACACTTTAAATTCTATAACTAAATTATATAATGGTTTCTCGTTGTTTTATTTTTAATGTACCAACTGTCACTGACGTTTAATCGTTTGTTTACGTAAGGAATTTCAAATGGCCGACAATAATAAATTCGCTGCCTAGGCAACGGAACAATTCTAACGAACGAACGAACAATTCTTTTCCGTGTAGTAGAAAAAGTGATTGTTTTTATCAGAAAATACCATGATCGTGTACTTATCACAATCTGAGTATGTATCAACAATCAATCAATACATATTTTTAGGTTTTAGCTATTTTTATATTTTTAACACACAATGACTTTTCATCCAGCTTATCCTGGCAGTTTTAAGCACTTGAAGGCCTGAAGTACTGAATGGGTTTTTAAATCTCCTGGCGAAATAGTTCGTCATTTATGTCAAAGAAAATCTCCGCGGTGTTTTTTATAACAGACATTTTCACAAGGGAGGCGATAAGCCTACCAGCCTCTATGGTTAGCATAATATATCGAAAACCAGCGCTGAGCATAATTATAATTTTAAACTCATCCGAGTAAGGGTTCAGACACACCGTTGGAGCGCAGCAGGTAACGCTGGTCTTACATGATACCAAATGTATTAAATTTAAGATTAGAAAGATGGTCACTAGTGGAGTCCAAGGAATGCAGCCATGAGGCAAGGAGAGCAACATCATCAAAAGAGCGTTTGACTAACAATTGTTGAACTAACCAGAATACCATAAGATCACACAAGATAACAGTTGGGTTTCGGGAATTTCCCGACGGGAATTCTCGAGAAATTTTCGAGATTTTCCATCCCGAATCTCGAGAATTGAAATTTTTAACATTTTGGTAAATCCCGGATCTCGAGAATCTCTTCTCGGGATTCGGGATTTCTTTATTATCAAATATTTATTGAAAAAAAACGATTTTCTATAATATGAAAAAAGTGGACAGAAAACACAAAACGTTCAAAGACTGATCGGGCATCGAAATAAGCGCAATTTTTGCCAAATCAGGGAATTTTGTGTCTCAAAAGCGTACGCGATTGTCAGACGCAGCGATTGACAGTCTGTGTTTTTTGAAATTCTATTTTAATAAGTAATGTTTTGAAATATTTTTATTTTCATAATTCTGTTTTGTTTGTCATAAAAATAAAAAAAACATATTTTTTTAGAATTTCTCTGTTTTTACACTGATTTTAGGATTTTTACAAGTTTTTTTTTAAATTTCCCGATATCTCGAGAATTCTTTTCTGGAAATCCCGAATCTCGAGGTTGAGATTTTCTCGGGAAATACCCAACTCTACTCAAGATGGAAAGAGAGTGTTGGTAAATTCTATAATTTAAGTAAGTATGTGGATAATTCGATCAAAATCCACCATACTATTCTCGATAAAATATTAAATATAAGAAATATGCATATTATGCATCATTAGAAATCACATTTTATAATTTTAATGGAAATTTTAAATGTAATCACTTAAATGTTTCCTCAATATGCCTTTATATTATAGTAAACCACGATTCAATTTAATTTTCTCATTCTGTCTAGTTTATAGCATATATATACTGGGTGCGCTGAAAGTTCATAAAAATATTCAGGAGCGACGACCGGAGCCACCCTGTCTCGACAAAACCATTAGAGACTATTTCATAAGTAAATATTTCTGGAAATCATTTACTTATAATAATATCATGTTGCTTGCCCTATGAGTATTTACTTATTTTAAATTCTCTTGGAAAATCTGTTCTTTCTAATTTTATAGATTTAGTATTATGAACAATATTCACATAATAACAATAACTTGTACCTATTAATTATTAATACATAACCTTATTGTGGCTTCTATATTTTATTTTGATTTTATTTGTATGAGTGTCTTTAAATTTAATAAACATATTATAGACTAGAGTCTAAGTGAAATAAATATTATAAAAGTAATAATATATAATACTAGATTGTAGTTTCCAGTCGAAAAATATCTTCAATAATTTTATTATTCTATATCTCAATCGAAACGCAATTCAAAACTAACAATAAAATTGAACGAAGTATAAAATATAAAATCAAATAAATAAAATTATTTCAAAATTATCCAAAATCTATATCGTCAATGAATGCATTTTTTTTAATCAAAAACTTTTTATTGTTCAAAAATTCTGAAGTTATAATTACGCGTTTTTAGAGGAGGGTCTTTAAAAGAGTGCATGCTTTGAATCTGCGAAACCTCTTTATTTTGATTAAAGTTTGCCGTAAAGTTTGTGTAAACGCTGCACCAGGGGTGGACTTATTATCTGTTGAAATAGGACCGAGAAGGAAAATTGATAAAAAATCTATTCTAAATCTATTAAAGTATCGATCCAACTGTAATTCTGGTGAATACTTGCCAATAACAGGTAATAACTACACTACTTAAAGTCAACTACTTTGTATTGCTATTAGGTACCAATATGATTCATAGCTGGCGTACGGAGTAATCAAAGTTTTAGTTTTCAATAATAATAAGTTGTTAAATTTTGTATATTATATTATACATTCAGTCTTAAAGTGAAAAGATTGTCAAGTCGGTAGTCTAACTCTCAGTTGAACCAGTTGGCTCTTCCGGAGACAAATTTCTCAGTGTTAAAAAAGTTAGCTGCGTTTTATGGCGACCTATAAACGACCATAATCTTATATTACACCAAAGTAGAAGCTATGCATACTCAGGGACGGTCTAAAGGTGATTGGACTAAATAAGGGCGAAGACATTCATCACCGCAGTTCTACCGCGTCGACGCGGGTCTTGATTGATTTTAATCGGATGTATTTGAAATCAAGTAAGGACCTGCCTCGACGCGCTCTTACAATGCCATATTATGTCTTCGCTCTATGCCGAAATGAGCCTCACACTAGGGGTTTTCACGCCCTTGATAACTTCGACCGTTTTCTCACATAAAATATAAGAATGAAACGACAGAAGATAAGTAGATTTTTAAATTTAATCAACTTCTTCAGTGGATTTGCAGTATAAAACAACGAAAAATTTTTTTTGAAAGTAAATATTTGCACTGCTACGGAACCTTCTTTAATATTTGTGATCCATTCCGATCTATCGGCCTCGTGCATATTCTCCAATAGGGTCTCGCACCTGTTAAAACAAACCCTGCGCACACTCTAAGTTGCTCCTAGGACAATCTTTAAATGGCAATAATAATTAACTTATTTATTTATTTAAAAAAAGACACGTTGATCACATAACAAATTATTAATTCAAGACGTTCACAACATGACATTTAGAATAAAAAGTACTAGTAAATCTAGAGAAAATTAGAGAAAAAACAAGGTAGAGAAAAAAAACAAAGCAACAAATAATTTTATATAAAAGAAATAAAATTAATGAAAACAACAATAATTAAAAAAAAATACAAATTAAGCAATAAAATAGAATTTAAAAAATAGAATACATAATGCATCGCTAAAAATGTCTACATCTCTAGGGAGTGCATTGTCCAGCCGCACAGCCCTTGCTATTGGTGCCTGGTGAGCCTGACATGAGGAAACAGTTTTCACCCAAAATAGGTCATGGCTGCGACCACGCATGTAATTGACGGGTGCATAAAAATTCAAATTTTCTAGAATATCGGAATTGGAAACTATACCACGTGAGAGCAGAGAAAATGCTTTAAGAGCAGAAGTGACCTACGAGCTTCAAGACTCAAGAGAATGAAAGGCAAGCATGCCTTGAAGAAAGTTAGTTGGAAAATACCCGTTTGAGTGACGTCAGATGTAGGTATCTCCAGATAACAGATTATGGAATATGAATATATGGATAGAAGGAATGCACGTCTTCGTTATAAAAATAAAGAATGCATAATATTATTGATTTGAGAACTATTTTAGCTGAACGGAATTTGTCACGATAGGGGTAGATACTGTCGAGATCGATCCACCCCTGTTAGCCCTCAGGGTAAATTACGTGGAGAAAATTAATATTTCTTATTCCCGCAAAAGTTTGTCGTAAATTTTATCCGATCCGTACGAATGCCAGACTGAATTTATGGCCATGATTATGAATGGAGCGTTTTTCGCAAGTTATAATAATACAAGAACAATAAGACGTCTGAAGTGGGCTCAACCGGATTTTGCCGCTGTTTGAAAACATTGCGAATAGCATTTTTTAGACAGATAATATCATTAAATAGCCATTATGCAAGCCAACGAGTGATTTATTTAATTTTGATTGAACGATTCTTATCGCTACCCACATCCTTTTCCGCATAACGACTTTAATAAGTGAAAAAAAATAGTTTATTATTATTATTGTATAAATTTCACATACGGATATAGTTAAAAAAAAAATGATATCATGTATAACTTTGTTACTGATATATTATTAAAAAAACTCGACGCTTTGCATCTCGCGGGAGAGGGGGGGTTTGCAACGCTTTGTTCGCTTCGTAAACAGTCGGTACAAGAGTATGTTACAGTAGTCATGTTACTATACTTATGATACTGTTCTGAGGTCCAAGTCTCGGTAGAATGAGATGTTGTGCGGAGCGATACAGGGATTGAGATACTTACAGACCGGGAACCAGGGCTCGAAATGGACTGGAGCGCACCGGAGCGCCGTTCCGGTTCGTGAACTCGGTAAAATTATCGCTCCATCTCGTGGAAAAAAATAATTTTATCGTTTGAGCTAGATAGGCTATACAACAAAAAATCTAACACACTTATTTTTTATAAAATACACATAAAATTTGACACCTATATAAATATTTTCAGAAAATTATCGAGCGCTCCGGTTCGTAAACGTTTCCATTTCGAGCGCTGCCGGGAACTTATATTCGAGTAACATGTGCAATGAATTATGATCCGCTCTTTACGTACGTCAATACGTACTCAAAATCAAAATAATATCTTAAAAAGAGTATTTAGGAAATAATTATTATAATTGAGTCAGCTACTCTATATGCAGTTTGCGTTATTGTATATGGCTGAATATGTGAAAAAATGGATATTGCGGAAATTATAATTACAGTAAGCTATTTGGACACTACGGGAAATGGATATCAATGAATTTATATTTGCGGTCAGTTATTTAATATCACCGATCAATATGCTGACACGGATTGAGTTGTTTATCCCCATACTTATATAAAATGAAAATCATTGTGCCTGACTGATGACGGCACTTGAGTGTAGAAATGTCGCCTTCTTCGAGTAGAGTTGGCGCGGTAGGAGAAAAAGTCACAGGAATTCATTTAATAAGTCGAATTTATTGCGTCCGAATTTGTACGCACCCCCTCCTCCGTTCGGCAACTCGCGAAAAACTCCAAATTCTTGGGAAACTTTTCAAATTCAGTCAGTGTTTATTGAATTCCTTCAGACAGGGCGTGTTTTATCTAAAGATATGTACGTAATTCTACGGATGGTTTTTAGAAAACATTTCTCATTATTTTTGATAGGTTCATACCGATATATTGCTACTTTTAATGTTTGAAAATTTATCGTGTTAATATTACATAATAAACGGTAATATAACATATTACGGTCAAAATTAAATTAAATGACCTTCAAGAAGAAAATAACAAAAATGCTCAGGGGATCGTCTCCTTAATGTGGAGATAATTGGAATTCCAGAAAGAAAGGACGAAGACCTCCGTAAAATTGTCTCTATGCTAGGGGCCAAAATCGGAGTAGCCATTTCTCCCAACGATGTCGATTATGTCTCAAGAATTAAGCAATTCACGCCCGTTCCGAACAAACCCAAACCAATTATATTAAGGCTATGCCGCAGGGATATGAAAGCTGAAATAATATCGGGAGCGCGAAAATCTAAATTCGGCGGAAAAATGCTACATTCTGCCGATATCGGCATCCCAGAATCATCACTCCCAGTGTACATTAACGAACATCTGACTAAACAAAACAAAATACTGCTGAAACTCACTAAAACCAAGGCAAAAGATCTGGGGTTTACTTATACCTGGGTCAGAAATGGTCAAATTTTCACAAGGAAAAACGATACCTCCTCGGCTATTTGTATAGCAAAAGAGGAAGATTTAGGGAAAATGAAATAAACTATACAATGAAACTCACCTTCGTGAGCACTTCACTTTTTATTAATCTTGAGATACCGAGGAATATCATATTATTTTGTGTAGTTAACATTATTGGTGCAACGATAGATTTTTATTTAACTATTTATTACTTAAGTTATCTCAGGCTCTGATATCCAAATTTATTATCAAAACGTACGTGGAGTCCGCACTAAGACGCATAACTTTTTAAATAGTGTCCTTAACTGCGACTATGATATAATTTGTCTTACTGACTTTAGGTATAACATTTTTCGCCGAGATCGCGATTATAAATCAGTTGGGAAAAAAATAGGTGGTGGTGTATTAATCGCAGTGAAATTGGAATTCAGTGCATCCCTTCAACCTCAATGGAATAGTAGTGCTGAGGATCTTTAAGTCACCTTGAAGACTGAAAGTCTCGCTAAAATTATAAATCTATGTTGTTCTTACCATCCACACGGAACCGATTTTAAAACCAATCTGAGCACGCACTTGCAAAAAAAGCTCTACCATATATCATTCTCATACTGATGAAGTTTTTATTATGGTAGGAGATTACAATCTTCCAAATTTAGACTGGACATCATCTGATGACGTCAATTATCTCCACCCTGATTACAACATTGATCCGTTTTGTACCAGTTTAACTGATTTTTTATCCTTCACGAACATGCATCAATTTAACTCTAATTGTAATATTAATAATCGTATTCTTGATCTTGTAATTTCTGACATTAGTAACTGCGTGGCTACCTTGTGTATTACACCCCTTACTCCAGAAGACGCACATCACAAATCCCTTATTATTAATTTTAGTATAACCAAAAAGAAAACGTTACAAGTGGCTGTTCGTGAGACATATTTATTTAAAAATTGCGATTATACCAAACTCAAAAAGGATCTCTCCGCAGTATCTTGGGAAACTATTATGTTACCACACATGAATATGGAAGATGCCTCGGTTTGTTTCTATGCTAAACTTTGGGAGTTAATTGATACTAACGTACCGAAAAAATGCATAACTCCAATTCATCGTTATCCTCCCTGGTTTTTCAAACCCCTAATAAAAGTTATAAATGAAAAACTAAAGTATCATAAGAAATGGAAAAAGTACAGTAGCCCCATAGATTATGATATATTTGTCATTTTAAGAAAAAGGCAAAAACGCCTTGCTAAAAAATGTTATGAAGACTTCATATTACGGGCAGAAAAATCCATTAAGCGAAACTCAAAATGTTTTTGGTCATTCGTTAAATCCAAATCCAATGGGTCCAATATTCCCGGTGAAATGATCCTTGATGAAAAAATTGTTTCAGATGGCAAATCTATATGTTATTTATTCAATGACTATTTTAAATCTGTATTTATTTCGTCATCCTTACAAACACCTATTTTGCAAGACGTTGGCACTGTGATAATTAATTCAATAATATTCACTCCGTCATCAGTTCTTTCATACATTAAAAACATAGACATAAATAAAGGCGCCGGTTCTGATCGTATTCCTCCCATTTTGATTGATTCTTGTGGAGAAGAATTGGCCTCCCCATTATCAATTTTATTTAACTTTTCTGTTAAAAGCGGATGTTTTCCTGATGTATGGAAGAAAGCATTATTTACTCCAATATTTAAAAGTGGGGACAAAAGCGTCATTACTAATTACAGGCCGATATCCAAACTTCCTATTTTTGGAAAATTGTTAGAAAAGATCATTTTCGACCATATTTTTGCAGCTCTACGTAACTTCATCACACCAAATCAACATGGTTTTTTTAGGAGACGCTCCATAGAAACTAACCTACTCGAATTCACTGATTTCATACTTAATTCTATGGGCAGTAAAACACAAGTGGACGCTATATATACGGACTTTTCTAAAGCTTTCGACAAAATCAATCACTGCATCTTACTTAAAAAAACTCTGGGTTCTGGGGATTCACGGGGATTTATTCCGTTGGATTTCTTCATACATCTCAAATCGGTCGCAAGCTGTTGCAATTAAAGGATTCGTCTCCAGTTTTATACACATTCCATCTGGAGTACCGCAGGGGTCCCACCCTTATTATTCATCTTATATATTAATGATATGAGCACCTGTTTTCTTAACTCACAATTTTCCATCTATGCAGATGACACAAAAATATATAAAAATATCTCTTCAGTCGATGATTGTATTGAGTTACAATCTGACTTAGATAGACTGTATAGATACTGTCAGCTGAATCACCTTTATCTAAACGTCAACAAATGCTCGTCAATAACATTCTCCAGAAGTATGAACCCAATCAACACAGAATACAAACTAGGAGTCGAACCCTTGAAACGCAGCTCAAAACTACGTGACCTGGGTGTTATAATGGATAATAAGATGAATTTTAACGCTCATATCAATGAAACCATCAATAAAGCATTAAAATTACTAGGTTTTATCCTTCGGATCTCTAAACCATTCAGATCACCTGATGTTCTGAAGGTTCTTTACTTCTCTTATGTTAGATCCTTAGTTGAGTATGCCTCTGTCGTGTGGAATCCACAGTACGTTACTTACATAAATCGGCTCGAAGCGGTGCAAAAGCGATTTCGCAAGCACGTTAATTTTAAAGCCTACTGTTATGATTTATCTAATTCTACTTCGACCTCTGCAACTTTTATGGTACCATCTTTGGAAAGTCGACGTTCTATATCTGATCAATATTTTCTTTTTAAAATTATCAATGGTTTTGTTGACTCGCCAAACCTACTCGAAATGGTGGGTTTCCATTGTCCATCAAGATTTACGCGAAACCAAACTTTGTACCATATCAGTCGTAGCGGTTCTAATTATGCACAAAACTCCTTTATTCGGCGCTCTTGTTTAAATTATAATATGTATTTCTCCACCGTTGATCCTTTTAATAATTCACCCGTTTCATTTAAACATGCTATCTCCAAAATTTTGTATAAATAGATATATAATGTATTTACTTATACATATATATATATATATATTCTTTTATTTTTTATGTTACTTTTTTATTTTTCTTTTTTATCTTTTGTATATCATTTAATTATTCATTATTCTTCCTCATTTTTCTTATTTTTCTCATGTAATCTTCTTATGTAATTTCTTTATATTTTTGTTATTTTACTCTCTATCTTGTTAGGCTTAACTCTATTATAATGTATATATGGAAACTTTGCTGGTTGCAATAACTTTTTATTATTATATTTAAAATTTCTGTAATCAATATGTAACTGTTTGTTTTCCTTAATAAATAAAATAAAAAAAAATATATAGTAAGTATAATTATAGTTTTTATTATATTTACGAGATCCTAACTAGTGATATTATAGGTACTGTTTTATTTTAATTAATTTGAGAAGTTTTCAAAATCGTACTATAATAAATTAAAGTAATTATTAATGCACTATAATTTTGTTTCACTGTAATCACTTTTTAATTTACAATGTGGAATCTTAAATTGTAGGTACTATAATTGTGTATTAAATATGGTTATAATTTAACAGACACAACGAAAAAACAGCCATTCACTATAATTTTCTAGATATTGTTTACAGTGTTTCCACTTTTTGATTTTTTTACTATAGCCGACATAGAAAATGATGGCAAAAAATAGTAATGGGTATTGCGTGAAGCTGTTATTTTTTTCATTGGCCGTACAATCCTTTGAGGAACTTGGCCACCTCCCGAATAGGTTTCATACCGGTTTTTTGGCAAGCAATTTAATTGAAATTTATATTAACCACTTGTACGGCCTATTAAATCCATGCTCTGTATCCAAACATAGATACCAAAATAATACCTACAACTTCATAAGCGGATCATTTATCACTCTTCCATCACCGGCATAGAACAATATCTCTGTTGCTTTTCGCCTACAAAAAAATATAAACTTTTTTTTATTTAAATGCCAATTTATAAATTTAGTTTTATTGCATTCAATAAATTCTCATTTGTAATTTATGCATTTTTAAATATTTTACGACCAATTTAGAAACCCCCTAATAAGCAGGCAATACACTGGGGTTTTTTACACTTATAAACACAAACTAGTTACACACAAAAATATAACATCCTGAAAACAAAACTATAGGTTAGTACCTATAACTAAGTTTTAAAAACTCTCTGCCTTAACAAGCATCACTGGTGCTCAACTTCTAATAGACGGTTCTCAACAG
Organism: Rhyacophila brunnea; assembly: GCF_057557595.1. Classification (NCBI taxonomy): domain Eukaryota; kingdom Metazoa; phylum Arthropoda; class Insecta; order Trichoptera; family Rhyacophilidae; genus Rhyacophila; species Rhyacophila brunnea. The sequence continues at coordinate 4,537,058 of NW_028233361.1, forward strand.
TAATATCCTTAACCAAAGTGCCACCCTTAGGCAGACTTAGGAATCCATTTCCTTTCATTTTTAGTCTCAAATTGTAAGAACAGAACTCTTGAAAAAATTACATACATATTATAAGCATTTCATTTCTACAAAATCTATTCTCAAACAGCGGTCTGTGGCACTGACATGTTAAAAGGTGCTCTTATATTTTTTTTAACGATGTCGGTACTAACGAAGCGACCGCATCGTCTGTTTTATGGAAACAGTGCCACTACTTTCAAAAGTTGTAATGGTCGTATCCATTCCTTAATTTGCTTCCCTAAGTAATGCATGGGCTGCCTACCCCCAGGGAACGTTACTAGCCCTCATAGTCCAATACGTAAGATACTGGATTCTTACCCAAGGCTTACGGATTCAATTTTCGTTGATGTCAAATTACATATGTATTTATCACAGCTTGGGTGTTTATGTGATTATTTAACTTCTACTACTACACTACATTGGGTCTCATGACCTGTTGCAGTGTTAAAAAAGAAAAACGAGAATAGCCTAAGTTTATATTACAATAAATTTGTTGGTTATACACATGTTAAGTTATTTATGTAAATACGTGAAAGAGAATGATGATAATAAAAAATTCGTCAAGAACGATCAACTTTTTCGTCAGCAACTTTCCGAAAATTACACTCCCGGATCGAATTATCTTAGGCGAAACTTTTTGGCGAAATACATTTGTTTGTGGGTCGCATAAATTTTGTTTATGCCTCTTTAAAAAGGCCACAATTGAACGGAAAACTTTTCCCGCGGACTTTTATTGGATTTTCTCTAAAGTACTGAAGAAAAATTCGCTCAAAGGAGCTTTATTGCGAAATAATAATAATATAAAACAAAATCTATTCGCGTATCATCGCTTTTAAAAATTCCTTCTAAGCTATAAAACGGACGCTGGGCAATGTGATCCATATGCATTTATGTATTTTGGAAATACAGCGATTATATGAATTAACTATGACATTATTATATTTTATTTCCGGAGAAGTGTACGTATAGATTTCCGTACCACAGTTCACTGTGAGCTGTTGTATCGGAAACATTAAATCGAATCAAGTCTAAATAAAATATTTAATCAAAACCACCTGAATACAAGAGAAAGACAGAATAAAAATTTAGATAGTTTTACGTTTGATATATTATTTTTTTCAAACCTACAACGAAAGTTTTTTTAATTTTTCAAGATTACTCACTTAATAATTAACGGTAATAAAAAGTGGCTTTTACGAGCTTCACAACTAGTGAGTAGAATAATTAATACTAGGTTATTTTTATAAATCTTATTTTTTAAATCGCCATAATTATCATTGGTTTTGCAAGGCTCCACCTCCTTCTTCAAATAATTTGACATAAATTTACCGACTCACTAGCAGAAATTATCACAGTAATATTTTTTTATTATTATTTCATACTGAATATACCTACACAAGGTTTCTCACATCCACGATGGCCGCGTGGCTTAAGCGTCGGCCTATAGCGTCGTGGATCCCAGGTTCGAATCCTAGGTCTGGCAAAAGTACACATATTATTTTTCAATTCATGTATGAGCCAGAGTATGGACCTAATAGGTTGAGCAAGTGGCTGATATTCATTTTTCGTAAAAACAAAATCTGTCAATACAAACCTCCACTCTGTGGAGGCCCATTTATGATTTTATCGAAAAAAAAAATCAATACATAAGGTTTAAGAATGTTAAATTTTTAATAACTTATAGAAAAATTATATTTTGAAAAACCTGCACATACACAAGGAAAACAATCTAGAAAAAGAAGTTGGACCTTAAGGATTGACAGAATTTGAAGTACCTCGGAGGAAAAGCATAACAAATAATTTGCATGAATCATGTACGCATTGATAGCTAGAAGTAAAAGTACTCTCCCAGAAAGTGAAAGATGTGAGTTCGAGTTCCACTAAGTCCGACCATTTCCCTATAATATATTTTTATGTAGGTAAATTATTTAAAATTGTGTTGAAAACCAATATTTTCAGAGATGGGAGAACAGCGAGTATAATAATAATTTCCCTATGACTTACAATGATTATGAATGATTTGTGTAAAATTAACTTTAATGTTAACTACATCTTTATAAAATGTCAGTTGTTTCCGTTGTGTTCTCATTCCCCTAATAATTGTAGTAGGTGGGTACTAAAATCCGCTTTCAAACTAGTCAATTATTTTTGCTAAGACCAGCTGTTTCACTAACGTAAAATATTTAATAGTAGAAATTTAATATGGCAACATTGCTTCATTTCAATTATAATGCAAAATTTTTGAGACAATTTTCTGTATTTTTAAAAAACAATATTTATCTACTTATTTATGTTAGTACAATTTTTTACCTTCAAATTAATATTTTTATATATTTGGTTTACTATATTCAGAAACTGTTCATTTTGTATGAGGATGTATCTATTTATTATTACGAATACACTGCATATTTACGAAATACAATTTTCTATTATTAATATTGATATTTTTTTTTTCGTCAATAAACCATAACGTTATATCAATAGCGCTAAGCCAATGGGCCATTACTGACGATTAACAACTTTGCAGAGGGCAATTTGAAAAAATAATTGGACCTTTTTTGTCATTCATTTTTCACTAACTACCCAGCCAAAAAAATGTATATTCGCCGCGGAATAACTCTTGCTGGCACACTTTTGACACACTGAAAATTATCAACATATTATGAAAGATCATATTATATTTTTCCAGATGATTTTAAGAATGCTGCCTTTTTCTAAATAGTTCGACAACACCAATTTCCAATTTAATTGGAAAATTAGAGTCAAATGCTAATATTTGTGATGTTAAGAATTTAACCCGTTAATAACATAAATATACTGCTGAAAATATGGACGTTGTTGTGTGGATGATAATCCAGAACTGTCAGCTACACGTCGTTCTCAAGAACTTTCTATGGCACTACATGAAATAATATTCTTCATAAAGATTTGAATATGAAGAGGCATAAATATATTTTACACAAGAACTTAAACCAATTGACTATTTGCTGCGTTGAAATTTTGTTGATTGGGCTTTAGAGCAACTTGAAATAGTTCCAATATTTCGTGAAAAAATTATCTTCAGCGATGAAGCTCATTTTTTGTTAAATGACTTCGTAAATAAGCACAACTGTTGCATTTGGAGTAATGAAAACCTACATGCTATTTTTGAAATACCTCTACACCAACAAAAATTAATAGCTTGGTGTAGTATAAGGTCTGGAGGTGTAATTAAACAGTATTTTTTTGAAAACTAAAATGTCAATGGATAACGCTACAGAGACGTGACTATTGATTTTTTTTTCTGGCATGAATTACATATATGATTTTGATCTGGACGAGAGGTTTGTGGTTCCAACAGGATAGTGAAACATACCATACAACTCTTGACACAGTTAACTTATTGAGAGAAAAGTTCAGTATAAATATGACTCTTATTTGATAACCCTTCTTATGTGTGGATCTGGGTTGTTGAGAGGAAACCATACTTTTTAACCACGAGGTTAACATTCTGTCTTCACTTTCCAGGTTATATAATTAAATACGTTATTCCATCGACAAAAATCTACCTTTATCCTTAGCAAAACCATTGTATATTTGAGATTATATAAAATTGTGAAAATAATAATTAAGGACGGATTATTACGCCAAAATCCGCGAATGTTGTTTTAAATCTAACCAAATACTGAAAAGAATTCAACAAAATGTTTATTTCATAATATTAAATAAAAACAAGGCAGTATTATTTTGAAATATTTTTCGTGACAACTTCTTGGAAATTTTTCTTTTGAATTTGTTTCTGGTATTGAGTACACTAATTCTTCAATGTACAATGGATATTTCTAGAAAGATTTACCTTACTTTTAACGTATTTTTTTAATTTAAAAAAACATTGTTTTTCCAGGAAATAAAATTCGTATAACTTTTATTTATTATTTATAAAGACTTTAGCTTGCGGTCAAAACACCAATACCCTAATCAATATATTTAAATAAATATTATATTGGTATTACCCACGATGACTGCGTGGATTAAGCACCGGTCTATAGTGTCGAGGGTCCCAGGTTCGAATTCTGGGTCTGGCAAGTTCACATATTGTTTTTCAATTTGTCGCTGACTCCTCGCACGGTGGCGTCTCTGACGTATCCCCACCCCCGCCTACGCGATTTAGAACGCGTGACGGGAATTGGGAAAAGTTTGAAGAGGTGCTTTCTAAAAAGCTTGACAGGACATCTAGAACCCGTTTTCCGGACCTACACTCGGCCGCCTCACGACTGACTGCAGACATCACCGGATCAGCCAAAGCTTCACTCGGACGCTGCAAGCCCAAGCCACCAAGCCAATCGCCGTGGTGGACGCAGCATGTTTCGCGCCTGCGTGACCTTTTCAGAAAAGCACGCAAGGCCCATCAACGTGCACGCCTGCGCAAGCAACCACCTGCCTCCATCGGTCCCCTTGCAACCTTGGCCAAATCCACCCGAATGGAATACAAGAAAGCAATCACTCAAGCCAAGAAAGACTACTGGCGTAACTTCGTCACCGTCGAGGGAGGTTCGGACCCCTGGGGTCCTCCATACCGCGCATTGAGGCTGGGACTCAGACCGACGAGCCTCTTGTGCGGTTTCGAGAAACCGGGTGGCGGATTCACCAGTACTGAGTCTGAAACGGCTGCGGTCCTACTCGAGGCTCTCATCCCCCTGGATGATGTATCCAGGGATGATGACGCCATGAGGATGGCCCGCTTCAAGGCTTCTCTTCTCATCGACACGGATCACTCATCGTTGCCTTCCGAACAGGAGATCAACCACATCGTACGCACGTTGATTGTTGGCAAAGCCCCAGGCCAGGACTGCATTGACAATTTACTTGTCAAACGCACATGGGCCATCGCCGCGCCAGAGATTACAGCCCTCTTCAGTGACTGCATCAGGAGCGGCACGTTCCCCGACTGCTGGAAGAGGGGCTTACTTAAGGTAATCCCCAAAGCTGGCAGCCGAGAACCGTCTAGCCCCAAAGCCTACCGCCCTCTAACACTTCTGCCCGCTCTGGGCAAAGTGCTGGAGAAGCTACTGTGCCGCAGGATTGAAGCCCACCTGGAGACACACTCGCCGCTTTCCGATAAACAATTTGGATTCAGAAGAGGCAAATCAACAGTCGACGCCATAAGGAATGTGATTGCCATTGCTGAAAATTCCCGCCGTAAATACGTCCTAGGAGTTTTCCTGGACATTGCAGGTGCGTTTGATAGTACATCTTGGCCTCTTATACTTCAAAAGCTCCGGCTGAAGAGACTACCAGGAAATTTGTTCGCGTCAATTCAAAGTTATTTCAAAAATAGATCAATCGAGTTTCGAGTTGGATCAACCACAATAGAGAGGAACACCAGCATGGGATGTCCCCAGGGCTCAGTCCTCGGGCCTCTTCTCTGGAACGTACTCTTCGACGATCTCCTTAGAATTCCGCTTCCAACCGACTGTACTGTCATCGCTTACGCAGACGATGCGCTGCTGCTGGTCCAGGCCGACAGCAGGGCGAAGATTGAGAGCACCGTTGGCGAAGCCTTAGCATCAATTGAGGCATGGGGTAGATTAACTAGACTATCATTCGCACCTTCCAAGACAGAAGCCATTGTCCTCAAAGGACCGAGACGTCTTAGCTGTTCGAGACTACCCACAGTCCGATTCGGTGACACGAGAGTGAAAGTGTCGAAGATCGTCACTTATCTAGGCGTCAAAATGGACACAATGTTAAATTTCCTACACCATGCAGAAACCCAAGTCCACAAGGCTGGGGTGGCCTTCCAGGGGATCGGCCGCATGGCTGGTGAAGGATGGGGCTTAAAAGTAAGGGCGCTCAAGATCGCCTACGGTGCCATTTTTATGGGAATCGCGGCTTATGCCGCCAGTGCTTGGTGCCCGCGCATTCCCAAAAGTGTCAAACTTAGAATCTCTCTTTTAAGAGGACAGCGCATCGCGCTACCAAGGCCTACCGTACTACCTCAACTGACGCGCTCCCGGTCCTGGCCGGCATTCTTCCACTTGACCTGCACATTCAGGTCAGCGGCGCTTCAATATTGCTTCTCAAGGGCGAGGAGGCCGACGTTGGTGATTTTCACCTCGTCCCTCCCCCTCGGCTAGCTGGCGAAGGAGTAGCATTATTGAGGCGCAGAATTAGACTCATTTCGCTCGATGCGGCCTTTAAGACCTGGCAGCGAAAATGGAACGAATCGACCAAGGGCCGGCACACATATACGTTTTTTCCAGAAATACAGTGGCGAATGGAGATAACCAAATACCTGACTCCAGACCATTACACCAGTCAATTTGTGACTGGTCATGGTGGATTCGCTGACAAGCTCTTCGAGCTTGGACTTGCAAGCCGTCCGACATGTCCATGCGGAGGGGAAATACAGGATGCCAACCACATCCTATGGGAGTGTCTGAGTATGTGCTCCGAACGGGAAGAAATGCTCAGGTCGGTCCAACCAGCTGTTGGACCCATCGGCCCGTCCGACCTGGTTGCTACTAAGGCCAATTATCTTGCTTTCAAAAAATTTGCGGCGTCTTACTACGGGCGTGAAGATCTCTTCACATAAATTTTGCTGCCTGTATGATTAGCTTCGTTCTTTAATTTAATAAACAAGTAGGTTCATTTTCTTTTTAGTAATTTCCATGTGCTTTTTCTCTCCCTGGCACTTTGCATTAGAGTAAACTCAGTAAACTCAGTCAGAGCTCACTTTGAGCGTAGCAATCTAAGTCTTGGGCATCTTCTCCCAGGACACTCCCAGGCCAATTCTTAGATGCTTCACATCGCCAATTGATGGGTCCCGTGATACTCTCGATTAAGACCGAGGGTGGTACGGGGCGGGTTTGGTGGAGGGACTTTAACTTCTCTGTGCATGAGTCAGAGTATGGTCCTAATAGGTTGAGCAAGTGGCTGACATCCATTTCTTGTAAAAATAAAATCTGTTAATAAAAACCTCCACTCCGTGGAGGCCCATATGATCCTATTATTATCGGACATGGTCAAAAGAAAGAAAAGAATATAGGTATGTATACATTTATATTTTCCAGAAAAATCATGTTTTTAGTAAGTACTTATTCCATTTTTAATAAATAAATCTGGACCAGTTTCGTCCGCCTCAATGGGACATTTTCAATTGAATAATATTTTTAAACAGGTATTTATCAAAACAAATGCAAAAAGCGACACATATAATTTACCTATACATTGAATTATCCGTCCAATAATACTTTGTCAATAACAATTAAATTTAAATTAATGGAATTGAATATTAGGATGTCATATTACATCAATATTGTATATCTATAATCTATATAATATATTCAAATATTCTAAATTATTAACATATACAAAATATAAGTACTTACAATAACATTTCGATATATCGAGGGTATACTTGCAGAACGCATTAAGTGAGTTTTTGCTGTTTTTCTGTTTTAAATGCCAAAATTCTTAGAATTTTACGCTCTACGTTCTGGTAAAACGCACTTAGTCATAGGATATACTGGTAAGAAAATAGAAACTGCATTAAGTCATATTGTTATTTTTTTATACTGACAGAAAGCATTATATGACCTATAATGCATTCTGTGTGTACAAAATACGGGACTTGTAACATGGCATATGCATTAAGTGTGACATAATGCATTCTGTCAGTACAAATTTTGTCAATAGATGTCACCATAGGGCATAGGCCATACCTTTGCAATTTTAATTCATATGTCTTTAGTGATTAGTGAAACAATACATTGAACCATTTGAAGAATTTATTAGAATGGCTTCGTCTCAAAGAGCAAAACATAATATATTAAAGATGTGTTGGAGTTGTTCTTATGATCGCAAAAAAGATTACATTCTAAAAAATGTTGAGATTGAAATTCCTGTTGATAGAAAACCAAGGAATGAAAAAAGGAAATCCAGACAAAACTAAAGAGTTATTTCTTTTTCAAGAGTGGACAAAAAGTCAGAGTCTGAATTTTTTTTTTTAGAGTAGGTACTTTACACATTTCAAATAGATCAGTAATTCACGCATTTAAAGGACAAGAAGACGTGGGAGTACAGTTTACGTTACACGATCGTAGAGGTAAACATCCCCCTATTCACAAAACAAGCAATGAGAATTTAATCCATATAAAGTCTCACATAGAATCCTTCCCGTTTATGGAGAGTCACTCACTACACGAGAAAGGACATATATATAAGGTAATATTTAGACAGTAAATTAACAATTTGCAAAATGTATAACCTGTGTAAAGACTATTGCACAGAAAAAGGCGTATCACCATTGACACAGAAAACCTACCATAGAGTGTTCTGCAAAAATTATAATTTATCGTTTTTCAAACCAAAAAAGGACCAGTGCACATTTTGTAATAAATACAAAGTAAGTTGCCCCGAAGACAACATCATAATGGAAGAGGATTTTCAGAGTCATTTGAAAAGGAAAAATGAATGTCATTCTGAAAAAGAAAAAGATAAGGATATGTCCAATAATGATTCCTTATTCATGACTGTAACATACGATCTTCAGAGTGTGTTACATATACCATCCACAGAGGTTTCACTGCTCTATTATAAAAGAAAATTAAATATGTTTAACTTAACTATTTACGAAGGTCCAAAGCCGAATAAAGGATTTTGTTTGGCTTGGACCGAAATAAATGGAAAGCGAGGGAGTTGCGAAATAGGAAGTTGTCTCATGTGGTATCTCAAGCAGCTTCCATCGAGTGTAACTGAAATATCTTTCTTCTCCGATACATGCGGAGGCTATAATAGAAATTTGCAAGTATCTGCTCTTTTCTTGAATCTATGGAATGCGATTCTATGCATAGTGCCATAGAAAACAGGCAAAAGTTTGCGTCGATTTATTGTGCCAATGACTAAATGATTTTTGAATGTCTCGTTTCATTTCGAAAAAGAAACCATACGAAGCAAGCGAGCTAAAATATACTGACTTTTATGACCTCAAATTTTTATCGAATCAGTTAATAAAAAATAAAAACTTGGCGTAAATTGGCTAAAAATGAAATGTCTTAAATATGAAAAGGAAAAACCATTTACCATTCAATATAAATATAATTTTAGTGATGTGTACGAAACAATAAACGTTTTAAAAATTAGAAACGCTTCGCGTATCAACCAAATTTGTTTTGTAGAAATCGAAAACATTCCACAATTATAATATAAAAATCCATTAAAAATAAGTTGTGCCAAAAAAAAGGATTTGTGTGAAAAAAGTGTAATACTGGACATTTTTCATTGGTGGTTTCAACAATTATCTGCCGAGAATAACAGCTATCCAGACTTACTTCCGGAGCCCGATATAAATGATTCCGATGCCGAAAACGACGAATAATAATGAACATTCTTTTTTTTAAATATTAATACTGATACTAATCTAATTGTTTTCATGAATAAGTGCAATGTGCAAGTGCAAGGAAATGCAAAGAATGTCAATCAGAATTAAGGCTAGTTGTAATATGTAGCATACTATCCAATCTGCACACCCTTCAGAGAAATGTTATTGTAGTTTACGGTAAATAATTTAATTAAAAAAAAATCTGTTTAAAAATTATTGTGATTTATTATTATTTCATTGTATTTTTTCTATATTTCTCTAATTTGAAATAAATAATGTTATTTTCATTAAAAATATTATTTTTATTTGTATTATTATGTACCAATCTAATCATTAACATAAAAAAATATAATAATAATGCATTGTCATGTATCTAATAATATGTCAAAGTTAGCGAATAGTTACTGACAGAATGCATTATGTCAGCGGTCACATTACATTTACATTTTTAAAAAAATATCCATACAACTTATCAACATCAAATCTTATGTTTTGTATGCCAAAAAAGTTATTCTTTATAATGTAGAAAAAAAATATATAAAACATAAAACATTCTACATGGGAGAAAACTTTGAAAAAAAAAATAAGCTATTAATGCGATTATCTCAGAACTTGTTTTAATGACTTAATGCTTTCTGTCAGTATACCCTCGATATCACCAAACAAATATGTAAGTATGTTTAATCAATATTTTATAATACAAATACATTTGATTATTAATTAATTTATAAAATTTTACAACAAAAAATACAAAATATGAGTGTCGCCTTTTGATTTTTTTTGACGAAACCGGTCCAGAACTATTTATTAAAAGTGGTATAAGTACAAAAAAAATGCGTTTTATTGAATTAAATCAATAATACAATGCATTTCCACCATGAATTGACAGAAATGAATATATTTTTATATAAAAAATTATGTTCAAATTTTCATTTTTATTTATTTCTGGTAATTATTTAATGTATAATGTACATTTATAAAAAGATTTACTTAATTTTGAATATTATATTAACATAACAAACGGTGTATAAAATAAAAACTAAAAAAAATATTTTCTAGTATGGACGTTCAATCATTATCAAAATTTTACTGTTCCTGATCCCGTGATATCGCAACAAAGACATAAATTTTACGGCAAAGGCATCATCGGATCTTTGGAGTAGAAAATTTTATCTGATACATAAAAAATAAAAGTATGATAAGTCGTTTCCGTCCGAGAACTATAAACATAACCGTAGATTACAAAGCAGGAGACAAACGAATTGTGGCACTTATTCGAAGCCATATTGCGGGCTTACTCGATCGTAAAAATGAGTAGGTATGTACAATCGAGACCATAAACAAACACCCCATGAACTACCTATTACATTCGTACCCGAACAGATCCTTATTCATCTATTAACTACTCAGTTAGATTTTTTAGAAAATTAACAATCACTAGTTATACCAGACTCCAACACAAATTTGGTCATTAATAGCGAACCAATCGAACGTGTGACCCATTATTAGGTACATTGGTCAATGGGAAATGGGACCAGTCTCAGGAAATATAATTAAAATTGAGATCGTAAGAAGTGCTTTTCTCAAAATGAAATGCCTCCTTAGCAATCGAGACCTTAACATAGGTCTGAGACTGCGTATGGTACGTTAATACATCTATGGGTACGTTATTATGTTCTCTCAATTCTTTTCTATGGTATGGAAGTATGGACAAAAAACCAAGAGATATCACGGAGACTTGAAGCTTTCGAGATGTGGCTATATAGACGCATCCTCAAAATTCCTTGGACTGACCGGGTGACAAATGTTCAATCAAATGGGGAAGGACCGAGAAGTTCTTCGTAGTATCAAAACCAGGAAATACAGTACCTCGGCCACATTATGAGAGGACAAAAATACAGCATTCCCCAACTTGTCATTCAAGGAAAGATCAATTGTAAGCGTAGCAGAGGATGGCGCCGCATTTGTAAATTATTCGTTGAATAAAAAATAGTTAATTAACATTATTTAGGTATGTTGAAGAAAATTGAAAACATGTGATTTTTATTAATATTTTTATTGTTTCAAACCTTACAAAGAGATATTATTATGGTCAGTTTTTTTATCTTCATAAAGTTTACCAAAAAATAATTACAAGATAAAAAGAACTTTATTAAATTTTCTGTTGAATTATTATGCTCAATATGCTCAATCAAACTTGTACTTGATATGAAGTAAATAAAAAACAAACAAACAAACAAATACAGAATACTGAAATGTCATTTTAATTTCCATAGTAACGCACGTATATATTAATAATTTAGTTGCTAGGACCACCGCCTCAGCAACCAATAATAGTCTTTTACTTTCTACGGATTTTTCTGAAATAACTTTCTATACAAAACAGAATTAACTAAAAATGAATTCAATTCTGCTTAAAAATGGCTAAAAGTATTAAAATAATGCATTGGCATCGTGTTTTGATATATTCTAAAAGTTTCAAATGTCTAGCTAGTCGGGAAGTTAGTTAACAATCGATTGCAAGATTTGTACCGGACAAATAAGAATACGAGCTAATAAAAACATTGTAAAATGTCATTATACTATAATAATATTAGCTGAAAATTTAGTATTACTATTAGGAAAATTGTATAACAGTGAACGATCAAACTGGAAATTTTCTAAATTCTATTCCAATTCATTATTTCCTCATAGCAGACATAACAAGAATCTAAATTCATGCTTTGATCCCTCATTTCCTATATAGACAAATATATCGCCCATGGTTTCCAAAATGCCTATCTAATGAAACCAATGTAGTGTAATATTGTATACTGTAAGGAGTATATTTGTAATTAAGGTAAGCCTATTATATCGGTATACATGTTGTCTGATCCTTGTCTGTCAATAACTTGTTCAATAGTAAGCCATGTATTGAATTCTCTACTACCCAATTAATGCTGATTAGTGTAATTAAATCAAATCTCAAGTGACGAGACTTGCTTAGCCAAAGTTATTTAGTGTTTGCTTGTTAAGTACTATTATAAGGAGGGTCGATAGGTGTAGGTTGGCAGCCCTTTGAATTGGGCGATTTGAGTTTGGCACGTTCTGAAACTGCGACCCTTTTGCGTCGTCCAATTTCTCACTCGGCGCTCACTCCAGAACCAAACTTTGGTTTATCGAAGTGCATTATGGAAGCAAGTTTGTCAGACTAGTTTAGTATAGATAATATCATCGATAATATACGCTTCATGGCTGGTGTGATTGTGGAAGTTGTGGTGATGTTACTTATTTCTGTAAGGTAGTAATATCTTTATTCGAATCACAACTTAATTGTATTAAAAATGTTTCAGAAGACAATTTGAATTCACTGCCAGGCAATGGCGAAGGGTAATAAATAGTAGATGAGTGAAATAACTGATAAATAAAAGTCACGAGATGAATTATTTTATATTTTTAACAAATATCAATATTTATATGTGATTGAAACCTAAAGAAATTATCTTCTGACTAATTATTTTGAATAAATGTAGTATGTAGGCGCTCCTTAACAAGCTTACAGATTTGAATGGAAGGCTCCAAACATCCTAAAATTATGAGAACACAAGTTAATATAAAAAAACTTTAGGATTCACGCGAACATAATCCATACAATATGTGAAGCGAGACGCAATGTGGCTTTTTTAACTTTCGAGAGATTTCGTCATAGATTGTGCTTATTGAAATAGAGGAAAAGTTTAAATTATTATGCCAATTATACGATAAATTTCGTTGGGCATATTGAATATATTATGTGATTTTATAAATACGTCAATATGAAATAAAATTAAAATTAAGAAACAAAAAGAAAATGTATTCAGTTGAAAATGTCCCACTGAGGCGGAAAAAACCAGTCCTAATCTATTGATTAAAAGTGGAATAAGTACTACAAAAAATTGCGTTTTATTAAATAAAAACACAAAAAAGAAGAAATTAAAATTTTTTCTTAAATAATCGCCTAGTATGGAGTCTTCGACACTGCTGCCAGGAGATATTGACGTAATGTTATTCAGTTATACGTTGTTTATTGATTTATAGGTAGGTATACGTATTTTTACATAATATTTGTATTGTTGAACTTATAATGTATTATGTTGTAACTTATACCTAACTAATATCTTCAAACATCTAATACTAATTGAATTTAATATATAATTATATTTTCGACGAACACTGGAAATTAACACACTGAAATGTAGGTAAGTACGCGATTAAAAATATCAGAACTGACCACATTGATATTTCAATTAATTTATTTAAAAGATAAAACATCAAAGAAACACAAAACAAGATGACGTGGTTATATCTAGTTACCCAGGGAACACAAAAAAATGTCTCTTTGTAAATCTTATAAATCCAAAACATTGTTATGCAGGATTTTTAAATTAATAGAAGTTCGAAATTTAAAAATGAAAACAAAAAAGACCTTTTCTACATAATGACAATAATTCCTGGTACATATTATTTAAAATATTTGCACATATTTGTTGTTGTATTCACGTGATTTAGAAGGTTTTGTGGATTTTTTTTTTTTTTTTTTTTTTTTTAAATAATTACATTTGTTTTGTATGCAAGAATTTTACGCATAATAATAGCGTATTTAAGGGCCCTCATGCCCAACGAAGGTCCAAATGGAGGTTTTATGGTATTTTCAAAGCATTAGCCTGAACTTTCCTTAAACGTTGTAGATACTATTTTATTTATATAATTTTGAAGCCCTATTATACTTTATATTTAAGTATTTTAAATATGTGATGACTGCATAAAGTATTTTTACTACATAAAATAGTATTCGTTTAAACCTCTTGATCTAATGTTTTAGAATATAGTCATAATTCAGTACATCCATGTGCAATGGTGTTTAGATTTTTTAGATTTATTAATTTTTAAACACATTTATAAAACCATTAGTAAAATTTATGTTGACATTATTATAGTGAAATATTTACGATAAAAAATTATATTTATAATCTCTGTGATTCCAAATTTGACAAGAATTAATTAGGCATTTTATTAAATTATTTATTAAATGGGCAAGACTACCATTATTAAGTCAATAATTATTATAAAACAATCATTATTCGTAGAATAGTTTATCATATTTGAATGGTCAAAGACATAGCTTATCACCAGTATCTTTAGAATTATCTTAATCAGAATTATCACCACTGCACATGGTGTACTGAAATATGACTATTGTTTAAGGAATGTTCAGGCTAATGCTTTGAAAATACCATAAAATCTCCATTTTGACTTACGTTGGGCATGTGAGCCGTTAATAAGATTTTTTTTTTACCAAAATGTGATTTGTTAAAAGTCACTAGTCCAAATACAACAGACGTAAGTACATCAATAATTTGCCTAGAATATTGTACAATATGAGTAAGACTAAAATGATCAACGAATCACAAAATTCATGGCAGTGAAAACTTATGATCAAGAAGACAGTAAGGAGCATGGGGAGGCTTTCATATGTCACTGTTTTCACACCTACTGCTGATGATGAAGAATGCTGTAAATTATCACGCTCACACTGTCAGTTTAGATACTTTATGTAAAACAACAATGATTTATAAAACACTTTAGCACTTTTTTTACTTTAGGACTGGCATTATTCTCCAAATAAATATATCAAAATAACATCCCATAAAGGCAGAAAAACTCCTGTCCAAAGCACGGAATCAGCGGAACAATTTTAGTATGTTGAATAAGTGCGTTGGCATTACCCCATTGGGAGTCGTAAAAAGAGGCTTTACCATAGATAGGTATTAAAGCCACATATTTTCCTTACTTGAGCATCCCAGCAACACATTTTCTTCAATCCATCGCAATAGACAAAGTTTGAATAAAATTACATTACACAGTTGTTTTTATTGTGATGAATCGAACGAATCGCATAAAAAGCGTATTTGAAATAACTCGGGCATACAATATATTCATTCATTTTAAATTTTGATGGTTATCATTTTCTTGAGATATTAATATTGGCTACTCAAATAGATGTGAAGTATAGTGCCCTTCCAAGGAAGAAGGCAGTAACTGACTCTCACACACTTTCAAGATAAATGACGTAAAGTGTTTTTTTTTCAATTTTTTTATTGTGAATTAATAAAAAAAACTGTTTTTTTTTATTATTAGGATGTTAAAATACAAACAAAGTAATACTAAACGAGCAGTAACTGTAATAAATAAGTGCATTGACTGCCTTTTGCTAAGAAATGTGTATCATTTTAGCAGATGTCCATTTTTTCACTAAGGATTTTTACAGTACTTTAGTGATAGGTAATACTAATTATTTTAAAGTGTGCAGAATATAATTATAGATTTCAAAATTACCTTAGAGATGGTAATATTCATAACTTAATTTCACAAATTTTGCGAGTTACTACCTTCTTCCTTGGAAGGGCAGTATAGATGTCTCTATACGAAGTATGCAATCTGAAGAATCTGTAAATATTTCATTTCGTCAATTATAATATAAGTATAATATATATATATATATATATATATATATATATCTGTAACGGTTTTTCATGAAGATGTTACATATTATAATCCTATGTGAGTGATTTACAAAATATACGGTACAAAAATAGTATTCAGTGAAGCTTGACATAAAATTTTCATCCCTATTAAATCGGTAGGTAATGTCGTCGTTACAATCAGGGATGCACCAAGCGTGTGTGTTTGGTGAAGCAAAACACCCGAGCGGCAGGATTCAGGGGGTGGAAAATTTCGGAAATTGGATATTTTATTAAAAATATTATATTCTATTCAATTGCATATTAAACTGAATTTAATTATGATACGTACCTACTACGAAAGGGCGGTGCTTACCACACGATTGTAAATCTAAGTGTTTAAGGAAATAAACAAAAATATGAGCTATATTCCTATTTAAGCGTTTAAAATCTCGGCTCCGTAATTATTGAATGCAAAACACCGAAAAGCATTATTTCAAAGTCCCAATAGAATGGATCAGCGTTATAGCATCTTTTATATATTATTATCCTAAGAGATTTTGGAAAATTCACTAATAGCTCATTTAAGCGACATTTTATTGTTATTTTTACATCTTCACTTCAAAATGTGCGCTACCGATTCATCTACCGTTTGAATTGACCACATTTCAGAAATTTTCAATGATTTTACAGGTACGTGACGTTTATATCCGATATTTTCTTACATACCGTATACGATACGCCATATTTCATTTAACGTACAGCAGAATGACGTCTTCGTCGCTTAAGACCTTCTAATCCTTTATTTGACAAACAAATTCGATTATTTTTATTCAAATATCGTAATGTAGGCATTGGCGCACTTTTTCCGGTGAAAAAACCATAATATTGGTACAATTCACTACGTAAATAAAATTATGACAGGCGCACCCGCCTCTATCCGCCATTTCATAGATAACGTGATATTTCAAATTAGATTTTTTTGAATACTTATTTGTGGCTGTTCACACACTTTTTTTTTTATTGAATAATTACCTAGGCTACTAATTTCCATAGATCACAATATAGTCATATTAAACTAACAAAGTTGCCATTGCAAACAATGAAAGAAATTAATACAAATTGTTATAGTTATCAAAATGAGTCATATTGTATAATATCTACCTATTTTTATCGTCCCTATCATCATCGATCTAGACCTATCCACTACTGGATGAAGGCCTCCTCAGCCTTATTCGACTACTTACTTTTACATGAATTGTTATATTTATCAAAATCAGTGATATTATATTATTATCTACCTAGCTATATATAATGCCATTATTATGACGAGCCTCAATAAATCCACTGCTGGATGAAGGCCTCTCTACGTTGATTGTATTTTTGACAGTATTGAATTTTTAATGTTATTTATCTACATATTTATATCGTCATCATAATCATCATCATCATCAACCAGGATCAATCCACTGCTGGATGAAGAGTTCCGCAACCTGATTCTACTTCTATTAGTTCAACGAATTTGTGATATTATACATATTTCTATCCATTTTATCATCATCGACTTGAACCAATCCACTGTTGGATAATGGCGTCCCTAGCCCGAATCTACTCCTTTCTGTCATATGAATTGCTGTATTTATCAAAATCGGTGATACTATATTTATCTACATATTCATAATGTCATCATCATCATCATCAACCTGGATCAATCCTCTGCCTAATAAAGACCTCCGTAGACTGATTCTACTGATTTTTGTCATATGAATTTCTGTATTTATCAAAATCTGTGATATTATATTTATCTACATATTCATATCGTCATCATCATCATCACATCGACTTGAACCAATACACTGCTTAATAAAGACCTCCCTTACCTGATTTTACTCCGTTCTGTCATATGAATCCCTGTATTTATAAAAATCGGTGATATTATATTTATCAGCATATTCATATCATCATCATCATCATCAACCAGGATTAATCCACTGCTTAATAAAGACCTCCCTAACCTGATTCTTCTCCTTTCTGTCAAATGAATTTCTGTATTTATCAAAATCGGTGATATTATATTTATCTACATATTCATATTGTCATTATCATTATCATCATCATCCACCTGAACCAATCCACTGCTTAATAAAGACCTCCCTAGCCTGATTTCACTCCTTTCTGTCATATGAATTGCTGTATTTCTCAAAATCGGTGATATTATATTTATCTACATATTCATATCGTCATCATCATCATCAACCAGGATTAATCCACTGCTTAATAAAGACCTCCCTAACCTGATTCTTCTCCTTTCTGTCAAATGAATTTCTGTATTTATCAAAATCGGTGATATTATATTTATCTACATATTCATATTGTCATTATCATTATCATCATCATCCACCTGAACCAATCCACTGCTTAATAAAGACCTCCCTAGCCTGATTTTACTCCTTTCTGTCATATGAATTGCTGTATTTCTCAAAATCGGTGATATTATATTTATCTACATATTCATATCGTCATCATCATCATCATCGACCTAAAGCAATCCACTGCTTAATAAAGACCTCCCTAGCTTGATTCTACTCCTTTCTGTCATATGAATTGCTGTATTTATCAAAATCGGAGATATTATATTTATCCACATATTAATATCGTCATCATCATCATCATCGACCTGAACCAATCCACTGCTTAATAAAGACCTCGCTAGCCTAATTCTACTCCTTTCTGTCATATGAATTTCTGTATTTATCAAAATCGGTGATATTATATTTATTTACATATTCATATCGTCATCATCATCATCATCGACCTTAACCAATCCACTGCTTAATAAAGACCTCCTTAGCCTGATTCTACTCCTTTCTGTGATATGAATTTCTGTATTTATCAAAATCGGTGATATTACATTTATCTACATATTCATATCGTCATCATCATCAACCAGAATCAATCCACTGCTGGATGGAGGGTTCCGCAACCTGATTCTACTACTATATTATACCTATTTCTATCTTCCTTATCATCATTGACCTGAACCCATCTACTGCTGGATAAAGGCCTTCCATGCCTGATTCTACTCCTTTCTTTCATTTGAATTGCTGTATTTATCAAAATCGGTGATATTATCTTATATCTATTTATATTTCCATTATCATTATGAGCCTGAATCAATCCACCGGTGGATGAAGGCCTCTCTTAAGTTGTTTGAATTTCTGTCGGTCATATGAATTGCTATATTAATCAAAATTACTGATATTATATTTACCCATTCATAATATCGTCATTATCATCATCAACCGAGATTAATCCACTGCTGGATGAAGGTTATCCCAACCTAATTCTACTCTTCTTGGTAATATAAACTGCAATATTTTTTTAAATTTGTGATTTTAATCACAATTGAGATGTATAATTATTTATCATATTTAAATGCACATACCTACACATATATTGTATTAAAATTAAAATAACAGTGGTAGCAATCGGCGATTGCCAGCTGTTCTGCTAAACCTAGCAGCCTGAAATGGTGTCAGACGATATTGAGAAGGCCAGACTCCAGAATAAAACACGCACATGACTCCAAATTTGTATTGGCAGTGACGACAAGCAGATCGTAAAACTGACAAATCAGCTAAATGTTCAACTGTCTGACGTGAATGAAAATCCATCCCGAAGAGAAAACTATGGCGCCGTCTATACACACTTTACAATTATTATATTAAAATCCAACACCAAGTCACTATGACGAAAAGCTGTCTGCAAGACCTAGCGAGACAGACTGGCGAGAGCCAGCTAGCTCAGCTAGTCTCCTATATATTATTATCCTAAGAGATTTTGGAAAATACGTTAACTTTTTTATTTAAATACCACTTTGTTGATTATTAAAGGAATTCACTTCAATTTTTGGAGTCCCGAATCTACTTCCATTTGAATCGGGTACAATCTGATAAAACTCGACACAATCACAGATACTATCGTTTTTAAATCACGTTTTACATCCGTCACCATACATTTTCGCATCTTGCTGTCCGTGTACATCAAATTGATTATAATGTTGTTTAATACTTTCTATATGATCAATATTGCAAAATATCTAAATTAATATTCCACAAAATTATTCAAATCTGTAAGTAGCACATTGGCGTATTCTTGAGTTTTAACACAAAATAAATACATATTTCCTCACTAATTATTACGAAAATATAATCTAAAACTACTTCACTGCCACTTATCTGTCAAACTGAAATATATGATTGATTTTCAATTGTTTTCGCTTATAACAAGTTCATTTGACGTGTCAGAATTCAAATTTAGAATTTGCAGAAACAATCGAAAAATGTGACATTTCTATTAGCATGTTAAATAATCAATTTCAATCAAGACATTTTTATTGTAAGATGAGTTTTCTATTAATTAATAACAAATTTGATTTTTTTTAATACTTCTTTGTGGCTGTTCACGAACTCTTTTTTATTGAATAATTAGGCTACTAATTTTAATAGATTACAATATAGTCATATTAAGTTGCCATTGCAAACAATGAAATAAATTAATACGAATTGTTATAGTTAACAAAATTTGTGATATTGTATAATATCAACCTATTTTTATCGTCCCTATCATCATCAATCTAGACCTATCCACTACTGGATGAATGCCTTCTCAGCCTTATTATACTCCTTACTTACACATGAATTATTATATTTATCAAAATCAGTGATATTATACTATTTACCTATCTATATTTATAATGCCATTATTATCACGAGCCTTAATAAATCCACTGCTGGATGACGGCCTCTCTACGTTGATTGTATTCTTGATAGTCTTGAATTTCATCATCATCATCAATCCACTGCTGGATGAAGGGTTTGTTTTAACGAATTTGTGATATTATACTTATTTCTATCATCCTTATCATCATCGACCTGAACCAATCTACTGCTAGATAAAGGCCTCCCATAGCCTGATTATACTTCTTTCTGTTATATGAATTGCTGTATTTATCAAAATTGGTGATATTATATTATATCTATTTATATTATATCATGAGCCTGAATTAATCCACTGATGGATGAAGGGTTCCGCAACCTGATTTTACTACTATAGGTTTAACGAATTTGTGATAGTATAACTATTTCTATCGTCCTTATCATCATCGACCTGAACCAATCCACTGCTGGATAAAGGCCTCCCTAGCCTGATTCTACTCCTTTATGTCATTTGAATTACTGTATTTATCAAAATTGGTGATATTATATTATATCTATTTATATTATTTCATGAGCCTGAATCAATGCACTGATGGATGAAGGCCTTTCTAATTTGTTTGTATTTCTGTCAGTCATACGGTCATATGAATTGCTATATTTATCAAAATTGCTGATATTATATTCACCCATTCATAATATTGTCATTATCATCATCAACCAATATCAATCCACTGCTGGATGAAGGTTATCCCAACCTCATTCTACTCTTCTTAGTCATATAAACTGCTATATTTTTTAAAATTTGTGATTTTATATACCTACCTATTTATATCGTCATTATCGTCATCAACCTGTATCAATCTACTGCTGGATGAAGGCTTCTTTAAGCTGATTCCACATTTTTAGGTTTTATAAATTCCTGTTTTTATCAGAATTGGTCTATTCCTCTCAGATATAATATGTATTGTTTTATTATTTATTAACATTTGTCTCAATATGAATGTCCCGCACTGGAAAACTATATTGGTTAAGGTTAATTTTGAATTCAAAATTTGATTTTGTAAATATTATTCTATGGCTGCAGGCATTTATTTTTTATAGACAATGAAATAAAACAATGTTTAAATTAGTTTTTTATACTGCTAACCTTTTTTTAATATGTAAATGGGACCCGAAAGAGATTAATATTTTGATATAATGGATCGCTTTTTAAGATAATCACATATTTTTGCTGTATATTCGAACGAATGAGATGTATAATTATTTATCATATTTAAATGCACATACCTACACATATATTGTATTAAAATTAAAATGTCATTAATAGCAATCGGCGATTCTGCTAGGCCTAGCAGCCTGAAGTGGTGTCAGACGATATTGTGAAGGCCAGACTCCAGAATAGACTACGCATACGATTCCAAATTTGTATGGCAGTGACGACATGCAAATCGTAAAACTGACAAATCAGTGAAATGTCAAACTGTCTAACGTGAATGAAAATCCATCCCGAAGAAAAAACTATGGCGCCTTCTATACATACTTTACAATTATATTAAAATCCAACACCATGTCATTATAACGAAAAGCTGTCTGCCAGACCTAGCGAGACAGACTGGCGAGAGCCAGCTGGCTCAGCTAGTAATAAATAAAGCGTTTCACATTATTCTGAGGTTTCACATGTATTTTGTACTATGGCATATTATTTTTACCACGTTTTTATTAGCTCGTATTTTTGTTTGTCCGGTACAGATTTTTTTATTGTGTGTCCAGTATAAATTTTTTCTTGTTTGTCCAAGATTTGTATTGGACGATTGAAGATTTTTAATTATTTTTCCGACTGGTTAGACATATGAACCTTTTAGAATATATCAGAACACGACGACAATGCATTCTTTTAATACTTTTAGCCATTTTTAAGCAAAATTGAATTCACTTTCAGTTAATTTGGTTTTGTATGGAAAGTTATTATTGTTAGTTGCTAAGGGGGTCCTAGCAACTAAATTAATAATATATACGTGCGTTACTATGGAAATCAATATGAAATGTCAAAATGACATTTCAGTATTCTATATTTATTCAGTATTTCTATCAAGTACAATAAAAAGTTTTTATTAATACATAGAATTGTCAAGTTTATATGATTCAACAGAAAATTTAAAAACGTGTTATATAAAAAGTTCTTTTTATCTTATAATTTTGTTCGATTCGTTTGTTTAAAATCGCCCCACGTTATAATCAATAATTTTATATATTTTATATTGGTATGCCTTTTTTTGTTATAGGTACTTAATATGAATATTTTGATGAAAATATATTTTTTGATTTATTTTATATTTCTACTAAAAAAGTTTTTTAGGGGGGTGGGAATACTTGGCTTGCACTCGGATGGCAGCCACACTCGGCGCGGTAGTAGTTACAATATTATACTCCGCTTCCTCTATTCTGTGTGATGATGGAAAGTTACGTCGAAGAAAACCCTGACAGAATGTGGAAATTCTCACTTAATTGAATATACGATTAGACTAAAATCCTGCAAGACTAAGATCCTACAAGGATTCCTTCGTCATAAGGATTCCCAACGTTACAGTAGAATGTAGGTATGTATAAGTTATAATTATACGGTACGGTATAGCTTATACGGCTTACAATATTTCTAACTCTAGTGTTTTTACTAAGTTTTCTGTTTAGTTTTCTACTTCAAATAACTAATAAGCAATACATGAATTCTTTGTTTACAAAGCTTATAAAATGTTACATAAATTAGGCAGCATAATAATATTAAACTCATAGCTTTGGGACTTACAAAGTAGGTACTAGGTTTGTACATTATATCGATTAGTTACGCTCTGAGAACTAGTTTGGTACTGTTCGGTTATACGGAATACAGCGGCTATCGGCTATTTTCAAAATGTGTTTTCCGCTGTATTCCGTATAACCGAACAGTACCGGTTGGGTTAGGTTAGGTTAGGTTTAGTTAGGTTAACTGTTTAGTAGAACTGTACCAAATTTTCTATTCTCTATTTTGAAAACATGGATGTCTGGATCTAAACAGAATATTTATAGCTTATACGCCTTATACAAAACAAAAGAATTTATATACCTCGGTGTGACCTTGAGTGACTCACAAAATGAGATAATGTCGATTTTGTTATTGTTTTCTCAGTTGAGATGACAGATGAGTCATGCCTAAAATAACTATATTTATTTCCAAGAATCTCTTCATCTTCCATTCGATCCAATAATATATTCTGCCTGAATTACTTCTGTCCATTGATATCAAATCATATCAATACTTCTGTCATACAACCTAATAGCCATGGTTCACCACACCAATGTGGGCGAAATTATAAGAAGAAATAAATATAGACTATTTTAACAAATTTAGTTGTTATTTAATAATTTACTGATTTTTTCACCTACTAATAACAGTTTTATATGGAATTTCAGCTTAATGCCTTCATTTTAATACTTAATTTATTTTATAATTTCATTCCCAGGCTGTTTTATTTCCAAACTATCTTTTCTTAATTCAAAATTACACTTAAAATAATGTTATTATAACCTATCGTAGTAGATTTTTGGGTTTCCACTGTGTGTCCTTCTTTCTTCTTTTACAGGACACACGGTAGAAACCCAAAAATCTACTAAGATAAAAAACAACCGTGAAAGCCTCAAAAATTATATTACTATAACCTATTTGTGAAACTGGTTTCTTTTTCTAGATGCATTTACTATCAAAGTTTCTTTGCGGACCTTGGCATGCAAATTACTATACTTGATGCTTATTCAGAGAAAAATTGTGCCGGCTAAAAAAATGTCTTATTGAAAACAATTATTCATCTACCCGTATCAGGTACCTGTATCTGATTTGGATTCGGCTAGGGTCTATGAAACCGCTTTGCAAAAACCCTGGAAAATTCTTTGTAGCGCAAAGCGGTGGTGATTCATTGAATGAATTCTTATATTACGAGATTCATTGAAAAATGAGAACTGTTTTCTCCAAACTATGATTTATTGCCACATTGTTTGTAGTTTTCCCATGGAAGAATAAAATTGACGTCGTGTAGGGCTAAACTTCTGAGTACCTATCTATAAGTTGCTGTAGAATTAAGATTTTTATATATGCCTACAATCATTGGGTCTGAAAGGCAGTTCGAAAACGGGGTGGTAAACCTAAAAATTGTGAAACTGTGTATTAAGCATTAGAATCTTATTTGCTTTTAAGTGCCAATGAATTATCTTTAATGGTGATTTTGTGCTGATTTGTAAAAAAAAATGTGGTTTTATGTAACAATGTTGTTTTAAAATATATACAAGTCTGGGTTCCTTGCTTCCTCTAAACAAGTCTCACCAAAGTGGCCGGTTTTCAAAATGGTTATCCAAGGATACGGAAGTCCAGCAGATCCATTATATTGCATGATATTACTTGTGATTACGGTTGGTAACCATTTCGATTTGGCCACAATCATCCCGGAAAAGTCCCTGTCTTTTTAAACTACTTACAACCGGGACGCACAATATCCTGAAATTTTAGATGCTACCAATGCAAGTTTTTTTAATTATTAAATAAGTAGATTGGAACAATACGTAGCATCTAGTAAAAATTTAAAATTAAAAAAAAAGACAGGAACCTTTTGTACATACCATAGAGATCATGATTGTATTTTTTGCTCAAAATGTTTTTGTCGTTGAAATAAAAAACTGCAGAAACTTATTAACGGCTTGTGATATGCTTATTAAATACCGGGTATGATACAGGGTGAGATAGCTTTGTATACTGGCTTTTATAAGGTTGCTGCCTCGATTAGCTCACAGATACATACGACAGCGGGTTGTTCTTTCAAAAATGTTAAGAAATTAGGTAGGTAGTTACCAACATATTTTAGAGAATTAATAATTATCAGTTTGTTTTTTTAGGTACAAGTCGGTTATGGGAAAGCCAGCGGCAAACACATTTTGAAAATAGCAGATATACCTACTGAATTATTTGTTAGGTTGGGTTAGTTTAGGTTAGGTTTTCATTCTTGAATTCATCAATTTTGCCAAAATCGGCTATGACAATTAGTGCAGTTCCCGCCTGGCTTCCCCGTAACTGACTTGCACCGTTTTTTTATTATAAAAATTATAAAAAAATAATAAGTACAGCTTTTTATCATTTCGGTAATTTTATCTTTGGCAAACCATGGGGAATAGGCTATATGTGACTCTAACGTTGAAATAAGTGGGAACGTAGGTTTTTCATTTATTTTTTATAAATATGGTTATAAAGTTACACGAAGCGTTTCCCTACGTGTACGGAATATAGATTGCTGTCATATAAATTTGCAGGCGTTAATGTCGCCGTGATCACGTGGAACAAGTAAGCGGGGACCTTCAAAGGGGACCCGACTGTCCCCGAGCAATATTAGCAGCTCATAAACTGGCGATGCAGTTCCTGATTGAAGCCTTTGCGGGTGGCTGGGGGACGCCAGACCCTCTCGCTGATTTATTGGGCAATAATGCTTTCACGGCGACAATGGGGGCGCCTGTCATAAACAACAAACAAGTCAAGCGGCGGGGCTTTGTTATGAAGGCCTTCTCACACTGGACGACGCGATCGTAATTACACGCAGACGATAATATTCGTATCTCCATGTTTTGTCTTTTTACTTTGTGGTAATAGGTATAAGACTGCAGATACACGGCATTGCAGATGACGTGTGTCGACGCATGTCTTATTTGATTCCAATTGCATCCGATTAGAATAACCAGTTAGATTTGTTTTATCTGATTGGTGATTCTAATCGGATGTAATTGGAATCAAATAAGACCTGCGTCGACACATGTCAATTGCAATTCCGTCTGCCTGCAGCCTAAGATGCCACCATGGACCACCCAATAGGTATTATGTTAAGCCGAGACTAAGTCCTTATCTACAAATTTTGCGTATTTCAGATGAGTTAAGTGTTAGTTAGTTAAGTAGTGTAAAATTAAATTGAAATGATAATAACTTAAAAGAATCCTTGCTGTATCACGTTCGGCCTTAATCGAGCATATCACGTGGCGTCAATGGGTGACATGAGGAGTTTGCAGTTTTTTAAAACCCAGGCAGGTAGATAAAACGTCCGCTTTTCAAACCGTGAGTCAAAGAATCAAATTTCCCGTCAGGTTTATAAATAATATGCTGAGTGAATGACACTGTTGCATGAGAATTTTGTAGTGTTTTATAATTGCAATATAAACCGGATAATCGGATTCTTGGCTGATACTAGTCTTATATTAGACTAAAAAACAATAAATTTTACTTCCGGTGACTCAATTCTATTTGCACTTTTCATCCAATTGGTTATTCTAATCGGATACATTTGCTAATCGGATACATTGATACGCAGGATCATGCGCTTTCGTAAAAATTATCGCACATGATTCTACGGAACCATATTATATTGTGAGACAACCAAGGGTCCATACGCTGTAATACGGCCGCGGGGGTGAGTGTTTTGGCGCCCCCCAGCCCAACGAGGGCGCCCACTCAGCCCCGAAGGGAGCGTCCCGAACAATTTGCGCCACCCGCGGTCGCTCGCCGCCATGTAATAACGATTTATTACCACCGCACTGAGAAGAACGCGACATTATTTATAACGATTATGTGTCTTTAATCGCTCTCCTTGTAAACTTTTTTTCTCCGAGAAAGGGTTGATTTAATTTTGTACCCCTTTTGCATTTTTATTATTGTTGATATAACGTGATTTCATTCCAGCGCTCTCCTTCCGGCTTCTTTCCAATAACAAACTACGTACCTAACAAATTCTGTTCTACAGATTCAGCGTCTTCTTCTTATTACATTATCATTTTTAATATTATTTTTGCAGTGATGTCCTTTATATTGTAAATTGTATTTTCAAATGGGATATTAATTATTGATAGTAAAATATTATTTTCTTACTCAATACGTCTTAATTTATGTACCTATATTTAGCTTTCGTTTCTCAATCGAATCAAATCTTTCAAATTACCGTTTTTCAAAACATCTAAGGCTGCAGACATTGCAGTTGACGTGCGTCGGCGCAGATCTTATTTGATTCCAATTACATCCGATTAGAATCACCAATTAGATTAAACAAATCCAACTGGTAATTCTAATCGGATGCAATTGGAATCAAATAAGACCTGCATCGACGCACGTTCACTGCAATGCCGTGTGTTTGCAGCCTAAAATGACTCCAATTACGAGATTAGGCCGGAACCAACATTTGCAGCATCGTATGGGGAGCGGGATAGTCCGACTCTTCTGTAGACTCATCCATTTCACTTCGTGACACTCAGTATGCGGATACACAGGGCGCTTAACGTCAGCGGATAGCAGAGCCAGTCCAAAAACAAAAAAAAAACTTTCTTAACTTTCTTCTTGAAGCACTACGGTGCATGGTTGCAGCATCAGTCCCGTCATCAGTCTTTCAGACACGTTTAAAGCGTCATGTAAAGTGGCCGTGCATATCCATAGCTGTGCATATATGACGGGTGGTGGTGGGAACTTTAACGTTGTCTTGTAATTATGAGTTTCAGTTAGCTTCAAATTAATTTGATTAAAATTTAGTTTTTGTGTGTACAAAGTTTACCTGAACGTTCTGCCAGAGAGCCAATTCTGAGTAGATCTCACCGACGCTCAGTACCGGAATGAAATTACTATTTGATTGTATCGTTGCCTGTGAATTATTTTAGGCAATCGTGAGCTCGCCCTTCACAGGGCGGTCGACTTCGTTTTAACTCCCTTGTTTATGGAAATTACTTGTTATCGATCAATTTAAAACAAATAAATGTATTGATTGAATCAGAAATATTATGTGAATTGTTCCGGTCGTGGGATTTAATCACGAAATCTATTAAAAAATAACTAAAGAGGTGAACACTCTACAAGTCTATACTGTAATTGGCTCTTCATATTTATTTAATAATAATTATTCATTGTTTCATTACGAATAAAATCTTTCAAATAAAGTTAATTGTTTCCTTTCAAGATTAAGGTGTAGTCTCAGAGGCTTATTATTTGTTATGTCGTATATTGAACTGACGTTTCCGTGATTTTACAAAGTTAACAAGACGTATCGGCATTTATCATCCGTTTCGGAGAGTAACACGATGTCACCCGATGTCAAATCACCCATAATAAAGCGTATCCAAAATAATGTAATTCAACAATATTGCCTATCGAATTTAAATTTAAACAACGAAGTGAATAACAAAACGTTCAGTTCGATAAATTGCTTGAATCTTCGTGCATGCATGGAATGAATCAATCAAAATTTGTCATCCTAATAAGCTATACTCTGCGTGCAATTTGATTGCAAAAATAATGTTATTTTAAAAGTTTGATATCTTGATTCACATTATTTTTTAGAAAAAAAATAATATTTAAAAATTTATAAGAGAATTTAAAAAAATCGGTGTGTGTACTTATGTACGCGCGTTAGAAGTTATACTTCTATGGCGTAACAAAACAAAAACAAAACTAGTGATAATCTAGATTCTTCAACTAGCTCTTAAAGATCTTGATAAATTACACACTCAAGAAAAAGAACCGCTTATTGGAACGCCGTTGGTTTTTTTCTATAAACTTTAACTTATAATAATATTATTAAATTATATTATTATTTATCGTTGTTTTTATTACGAGGGTGGGTCAATAAGTCCTTAGAAAAGCCGACAGGTGGCGCGACTAGTACTGCAAGCGGTTTGTTTTCATGCAGCGGCACTACCGATTCAGTATGCTGCGAAGTTTCAATCAGATTGGTCGGGTTGTTGTGTGTTTCTCGTACATTTAAAAAAAAAATTTGCTTGTGGAAAATGGAAAAATGGAAAATGGAGAAAATTGAGTTTAGAGTTGTTATTAAACATTTTAATATAAAAGGGTTAACAGCAAAGGAAATAAAAAATGAGTTGGATTTAGTTCACGGCATATCTGCTCCTTCACTTGCAACTATTTATAACTGGTTAAATGAATTTAAACGTGGTCGTACATCAACAAAGGATGAACCACGCTCAGAACGTCCTGTAGAGGTGACTACACCAGAAATGATCAATAAAATCCACGATATGGTGTTAAGTGACCGAAGATTAAAGTTGAGTGAGATAATTGAGGTTACAGGGATCTCAAAAGGTAGCGTCATTTCTATTTTACATGACAAATTGGGCATGAAAAATATTTCTGCAAGATGGGTGCCCCGTTTGCTCACAGTCAACAATAAACGCAGTAGGGTGGTGGCCTCTAAAGCCCTGTTGTCGCTCATGCAACGCAATCCGGATGAATTTTTTCGTCGCTTTGTGACTGTAGATGAAACATGGATACACCACTATACTCCCGAGACGAAAGAACAGTCAAAGCAGTGGATTGCGAAGGCAAACCATGTCCAAAGAAGGCGAAAACCGTAAAATCAGCTGGTAAGGTTATGGCTACTGTATTTTGGGATGCACGTGAAATTATTTTCGTTGACTATTTGAAAAAAGGAAAAACAATAACAGGGGATTATTATGCATCTTTATTGGACCAGCTAAAAAACAAAATTGAAGAAAAACGGCCTCATTTAAACAGGAAAAAAATCCTCTTTCATCAGGACAATGCCCGTGTTCACACATGTTTACGATCAATGGCTAAAATTGAAGAATTGAAGTTCGAATTGGTCGACCACCCACCGTATTCGCCAGATTTAGCCCCCAGTGACTTTTTCCTTTTCCCAAACTTAAAAAAATGGCTAAGTGGACAACGTTTTTTTTCAAATGAAGAAGTCATCGATCGGACAAATGCTTATTTTGAGGACCTTCCGAAAACTTATTTTTCTGACGGCTTAAAAAAAATTGAGAAACGTCTAACCAAGTGTATTGAGCTCCAAGGAAATTATGTTGAGAAATAAAAAAAAAATACAAAAATAAAACCTGTTTTAATGCTTTTTTCTAAGGAATTATTGACCCACCCTCGTATTATAGTAACAACTGGCACTATGACGTTTAATATGGACGACAATAATAAAAACGGAACAATTCTAAACTATAATATTATACTGTATAATCGTCACGATTGCATTATCATACTGTGGCGTAAAGATAGTGCGTTCGGCTGATAACCGAACAATCGTGGTTCGAATCAAATCGAGTGCGATTTTTTCGTGTGAAAAAATAAATTACGTGTTACATGTCACACGCTAAAAATACACTCTGATCTGATTTTCCAAACGCGCCTAAATAAGTATAATTTCAAAAAGATTTAGTCAGGTAGTGTTTATGGAAATATAAAAAGTGATACTTTGTTTCATTCAACACACTTTCAATACACTTTTTCTAGAAGAAAAAACGTCTCAAGATACCGCGATATTTCAATAACAAAAAATTGAGTTATCCATTTCCAAAATTCACCTTGTCTATTTTGTTTTGTTTTGAGTTATTCACAAAATGTGTATTTAACTTCTACGTAAAAAATAACCATTTTTATCTTTGGCCATTTGGCGGGTGCTTTTAATATGTTAACTATGGAGCTTTTCCAATCAAATACTTAAAAGTTTTGCGGTTTCTCGTATTGAGCGAAAGTTTTAAAATATTCCCTCTAACAATGAAAATGATTATAAATTTGAAAATGACCACCAAACGGACAAGATGCATTTTGAAATTGAACGATGTTTTCAACCATTATACCTACTGACTGTAAAAGACTAGTTGCGGAATTATTCATAGAGTATATTGTGTTGAATATGAAATAAAATTGCATATATTCAGTTCATTTAATTCAAGTATATATGTGTGATTTCAAAATACTTGCCATTTGATACTCATTTCTATGATATGTAGGTACGCAAATACAACATGGTTAAAAAAATCTGTGTGCACCGCAGGGGTGGCTATATCTTACCCATGAGTATCAACCCCAGATAAGGTTAATGTAAAAAAATAAAAGAAAATGTATGCATTAATTACCGTATTGTTCAATTTATATTGCATAGTCATTTCTTTGCAAACAATAGTAAACAGAATAAATTGTATATTCATTTTATGCCTAGGTACGTAGCTACCTTAAGGGGGAGGTTTGTACCTACCAGAGGCACCCAACGTAAAAATACGAAGCTCGTAATTTGAGGCATTTTTTTGAAAATTTACAATATCTAATGTTTGAGGCTTTCACGGTGAAAACCCAAGAATATACTACGATTTACAATATCATCTGTATTAATTAATAAATATGTAAGTATCTAGAAACATTTAAAAGAAAAATATTTTTTATTTTAAGTCAAAGATAAACTTACAATTGCAAAAAAATTTGAATTTGTTACATATTTACGTACGCAGTTACGTTATTATTACTTACATTATATTGTATGGTCATATTTATTATTAAAATTTAGTTATTAAGTTTTCTATGTTTTGACATGGAGATTTTCGACTAATTCATAGTTTTAATATTTTTAATATTTCTTTTAAAACACATCGATTTTTATAAAAATATAAATGTGTATAACTTAAAATCCTTTTTAGGTATATGAAAAAAATAATAAAATGTGAAACTGACACGACGCTGAAGGCTGACGTTTAAACCGCGCGGCCATCGTGGGTGTATTCATACTTAAGGGCGTACTTCAGTGAAACGGCAAATAATTTTCAACTGTGGGTGCGATGAAATTTCTCACTAGTCGCCAATCGGAGACCGACAGTCGAGGTGCCTGCTCGTCGATTTGTTTTGTCATGGCGTCGGATGAAAATATTCTTAAATCGTGTAAAGATGACTAAAAAACTATACGTATCTACTTAAAAAAGAAAACCTGTCAATGAATATACTATGATTAGTAGTAATATAACAATAAACGTAACATTAAATGGACGCATGTTAGGTTTTTATGACAAAATATATTTCGTTTGGCATGCGTCATTTGCACAATCCGCGCATCGCCTAGCCACGATCTTTTTAGACCATTCCTCAGCTGAAGTAGGTATAGCCTTAATAAAATAATAATATTTTTTTTTTCATGCGAACAAAGTCGCCTATTGCTAGTTTTTATATAAAAATAACACTTAATTTATTTTTTAACACATATATAATTACTAGGTAACACATCCGTCATATTATACTTACTTAATATGCAACGCATAATACTATATTCTGCAGTATTATAAGAAAATAAATTCTATAATACGTAGTTCATTTTCGAATGCAAAGTGCAGCAAAAATAATCACTGACCATGAACTAAAATTGAAGATATTAAGTAGGTCAACATTGTCTGTCTACTAAATATTTGCGAGAATTTTATTTTATATTGATAGGAGATTATTAATTATTAAGACTGCCTCTAACGGAAAATACTAAAAAATGTCTGGAGTGAGGCATGCTTGCTTGACGTGGCTTATTTGAAATCGAGTCAAATAATATGAGATACGAATATTGTAGTAAGTAGGTAGGTACTATGATAGAAAAAAATCATATTCAATACGATCAATTTTACTTGTCAGAAAAACTTTTCTTTGAAAACTTACAATCTTTTTTCGATTTTCATGATCTTATAGGTATTATATATTTATATTTAGGTATATAATAGCAAATTTTGTGTAAGTATGTACTTATATATTTTTGTATTGAATAGTTGTATATTGATATATAACTTAGTTTATTTATTTTTTTACAGTTTATTACAGTTTACTCATTAAATAAAAGATTCAATCGAATCGGTATTGCAAAGGTTTTTATCGTCACTGCCTAGTGTGAAAAGAATCAGCGACGCAGGCGTTTTATTTTTACAAGTTGAATTTTTAGTGGACACACAATACATTTATGCTTAATGCAAAAATTGGAACAACTGATTAAAGCTAGTAGCTCCATTGGGAAAACACTCGCCCGCCACTGCGGTAGATGTGGAGCTGAATCATAATAATTGGTCCAGGATCTTATCAAAGATTCTGCACTTTATGCATTATAAACATCTCACTTCAATTTGCTAACATCATATAAATTAACTATGTATGCGTGTACTTTATAATAAAAATACCTTATTTTTCTACAGTTATGTTTTAATTTACTAAAAAAACATTCAAATGAAAACAACATGTGAGTAATTCTTTAGATCTAGTCCGATTATAAATTAAAATCAAAATGTTTATTTAAAATAAAAGTGTTTCGTATTAACATTTCATTTGTGTTGACTGTTTAGTTTTACTAAAAAATCGAGTGATTTCAACAGTAATCGAAAGCAATCAGATCGATAATAGGCTTACATCAACGATTGACATTGATATATAGGGTTATTCGGTTTACAGCGTATTTCCTCTGTTTTTTTTTAAAAGAATTTCACTTTAATGCTAGATTTTTTTAGATTTAGAAAGAACGCTGCCTACATTAAGCAAGAAAAATGAAACTAAGCATGTATATGTTATTATTTAAAAAAAAAGTATATCCATTTGTATGAATTAATGTCCAAAACAATACACATAGAATTGTTTCTCTTTTTTGTAATTTTACGGATATAATTACATTATTAGGTAGATACTAGGTACCTTCTATCGTGTTTTTTTTATTCTGATTTAAAAATGATTATTGCGCACGCTACCAATAATATTAAGCATGGTATTATGTATTTAGGTAGTTAAAATTGATATTTTATTGTCTAAACACTCTAAAAGTTGATTATTTCATTATTTTTAAAACAAATTAAATCTGTTTTAATAATATACATATTTTAAAAAAAAGTGTATGTACTTATGTACATGCGTTAGAAGTTGGCGTAACAAAACAAAAACAAAACTTGTGATAAACTAGATTCTTTGACTAGCTCTTAATTATCATGTTAAATTACACACTGAAGAAAAAGGACCGCTTATTGGAACGCCGTTGGTTTATTTCTATACACTTTAACTTATATTACTAAATTATATAATGTTTTCTCGTTGTTTTTATTTTTAAAGTACCAACTGTCACTGACGTTTAATCTTTTGTTTACTTAAGGAATTGCAAATGGCCGACAATAATAAATTCGCTGCCTAGGCAACGAAACAATTCTAAACTAGTATATTATACTGTATAATCGTCACGATTTCAGTATCACACTGTGGCATAAAGGGAGTGCGTTCGGCTGATAACCGAACAATCGGTGGTTCGAATTCAATCGAGTGTTTTTTTTTCGTGTGAAAAAATAAATTATCTGTTACATGTCACACGCCAAAAATACACTCTGCTCTGATTTCCCAAACGCGTCAAAAGAAGTATAACTTCAAAAATTTATGTACCTACTAGAAATACTTATATTAAATCGTAAATTGCAACGAGTAGTAGATCCAATGACTCGCGCAGACTATCTAGCACGATCGATAAATGTCATTCTGAATGTTTTATTCGACTCGGCGGTGAAATAGAAGAATTCCTATTTTACAGCGATCAAAATCAACAATGATTACAGTGATAGCTGATAAGCCTGGAGTTATCAGGTTCCACCTCAAAAAAGACGAACTGAAGTGTAAAGAAAGACAAAAGATAAGTAGGTACACTAATCTACAATATTATAATAAAATTAAAGATGTGACACTTAAAAAAATTAATACCTGAAAACAAGAATGGTTTCAATCAATATGTTTGATATAAATCGAGTAGAAAATACCTCTGCATAAAAAAATATTCTAAATACTATTTCAAAAGTTTCAAGTAATAATATTTATTTATTTAACTGGTTTAAATGGTTTTATGTTAAAGCTTTTTCTTACTAATTTTTGGATCATTATAAAATATCACTTAATGAAAAACAACGCCTTGATAAAGTCTTGTTAGTTAAATACCTCATAGTAGACAACATCATTTATTTTGTTAGTGAAAGCAAATATTTTTATTATAATAATAATGCTGATTAAAACATTAAACTGTAAAATGGTTTTAATTTAATTGTAGTATTATGCAATGTTATTTTACATTTAAATTTTATTAATAAATATGACCATAAAATATAATACTTATATGTAATAATAAGATTGGGTCAGTTGAGAGATTATCTATGAAATAAAATAAATAATATAAATACATATTTATTAATTAATACTGTTTAAATTCCAAATTATCAAAAAAATATCTCAAATTGCAAGCTTCGTATTTTTCCGCTAGGTGCCTCTGGTAGGTAGAGGTATCGCTTTAATCGGTACGTATACGACTGTATGCACTTATGAATTATGATTTGTAAGAAAGAAAACTGCTTCAATGTTGTGTGCAACTATTTGATACAAAATTAAAATAATGAATTCTTTTAATCCATGGATTTATTTGGAAAATTATTTTTTTGTCGGTTTTTGAATCGGTCTGTGCGTCGAGCATCTATGTTACTAAACGCAACTGACGGTGACAGCCCAAACATCAAATAAATTATTTATCATAATATGTCCACACTGTTGCTGTTAAATGCTGAAGGGATAGATTATATTATATTATAATCTCTATCTTGTTAATTTAAATTTGTAAAACCGTGACAGAGAGTTTCAAAGTACTGACAAATAATACAGTTTTCATTACAATGCTAACTATTCCGCAAACTGCCTAATTAAGTAATTCACTTTTAGTGGGACGTGACCGCTGGCAAAATTGAACAAGTCTCGAATTCGTGACACTCCCAAGTGGACGAAAAGAAAAAATCTGTGGTTAACGTGTCAGATGTCATAGTTAAGTCACACGACTATAACATAAATTGGAATTTATAATAGTCTTATAATATAACGAAGAATGAAAATTTACAGCATTGTTTTGTATTACGTTCTATTTTATAGTATGAACGCTATATATTTAAAACATATTTGATTGGCATTTTTATTTAATTACTTTTTTTATTCAACGAATAATTCACAAGATTTAAGAATATAATATTCTAATTATTGAACTTACATTAATTTTTAAAAAAACACACTTATGAGAAAAATATATATTATAATCAATAGAAAAAATCTTTTTGAAAAGAGTAAGACACCCAACCCCATCCTGCAGGAATCGAACATGCATCATGCGGGTTTCGTGCCCACGCACATATACCACTATGCTAAAGGTATCATACTTAATTACAACAAATTTTAAATAATGGCTCTTATAGTACTCTCTGAAGCGTTTTTTTAAATTGAGCTGCTATTGGCTATAGGCTTTTGTATTTAAAATTTTAAGTTATAAATAGGTTCGTACGAATCGTTTAAAATTTGTGACCTTCGTAGTCCAGTTCGTAAAGTGCTGGCCTTTCATCCTGGGGCTCCAGGTTCAATTCTCAGTGAGAGCAAAATATATTTATCTGATTTTCTTAAAGCCTGGGTGTTTCAGATTGTTTCTCTTCTTTTCTATTACTAATTACACTTCTGTTCCACTACACTACTATCATAATGCCCCATTGTCTAATGTAGTGTTAAAAATATATATACATATGTACATATTATTATTGCTGTGGCATGGAAAGGTGCATGTCGGGCATGACGCGTAAATATCATTAAAGAAACCAATGGATAAAGAAATAGACAAGAGTACGCGATGTGATATAGGTCGCTAAGCAGATGAAATGGTAATAGGCTGGATAAATACTGTCATACAGTGGTACCCAAGGGGCACTAAACGCCCACAAGGACGCCCTAAAACCCGCAAGATATAATTCAGTGGATGTACGTGGCAGCAAATAACTAGAAATCGAGAAGAGTGGAGGGAGCTAGGGGAGGCCTTCATCAAGCAGTAGATCGACCCCGGCTTATGATGATGATTATGATATTATATTTATTTATTTTGAATTGCTATTTTACGTTTTTATGTTTTTCCATGAGTTTTAAAGTAATGTTTTTATAGTCTACTATATAACTATGTTTAATCAAAGCGCTTCGGATATTCATATATTCCACTTACGTAAAGGTGAATTTAGGTGTAGGTACGTTGTTTTATATGTTTTTAAGATAGGGTCAACCAACCTAATTCACTCTGTGTGCTTCCATGTACTTTTATTTTTGTTATTGTTTTATTTTATTTCCTATTTTATTACTTATTGTATTATAAACTCACATTGCCCTGTATTTTTATTTGAAAAATTAAAGACGGTACTTCAGTGAAACGGCAAATAATTTTCAACTATAGGTGCGACGAAATTTCGGAATCGCAATCGGAGAGCGAAAGTCAAGCTGTGAACATGTCAATTTGTTTTGTGATGACGACGCTGGAATTAATTTCTAAATCGTGTAAAGATGACTTAAAAACGTTACCCATTTACTTGAAAAATAAAACATTTCAATGAATATATTATTGTTATTAGTAATAGAACAATAAACATAACATTAAATGGACGAATGTTGACTTTTTATGGCAAATTATGTTTTGTTCTGCACGCGTCATTTGCACAATCTTCGCGTCGCGTAGTCACGATCATTTTAGACCGTGCCCCAGCTGAAGTATAGCCTTAACACTTATTTTACACCAAGTCGTGGACGCTATGAATTTATATCTAATTTGTTAATTATTTATTTAAGAAAACAAAACATTGTGGGCATAACAAATCTAAAATCAAGACGTGTACAACATGAGATTTACATTATAACAAATATTACCCTCACAAGAGAGAAGAAGAGAATATATAAAATAATAATAATAATAATAACAATAAAAAAATACATACTTAAGTACAATTTTATACAGAAAAATAAATAAATAAAAAATAAAACGACGAAGACATAACAATATCACTATACACTGAATCATTAAAAAGATTTTTTCTCTTGGTTTGTTGAATTTGTTTATTTGAAATAACTATTAGATACCACATTGTACTTTTGTGGTCAACAATTCATGACAATCCCAAGTAGTAAGATGGAAGGGAAAATGTCTAGGAGAGTAATGGGAGATTTATACGGACAGTTTACTTTTTGATATCGTTTTTCTAGACTTGGGATAAGACACACTTATAATACTTTCCATAGAAAGAGTGGACCCTTATTATAATATTCATTTTATAAGCTAGCTTGGATAATGTATTTGGGACAAGTGACTTATAAGTCTTCGCTTTATAATAAATTGTATTTTCATGTTATCCAGATAATCATGTCATTAATTCTGTATCATATTATTCACTTGTCCAACCGATAGCACTTATATTTGATAAAAACTTTTCGTTATCCTTGTTATACTCAATGCTCATAGTCATGGCTTCCACAAGAGGGAGGGGGCTGACAGGGCTCTAGCCTGGGGGTCCGGGCTTAGAGGGGGCCCGGCGTGACAAGCCGACCAGTTAAATGAGAAAAACACACCACAACTTTGCTCTAAATGATTATTAACATTTAAAAATATGTGTCTGTGCGATATAATTTGATGTGATATTTTGATTGATATAATTAAATGATATTTTGATTGATATAATTAAATGATATTTTGATTGATATAGTTAAATGATATTTTGATTGATATAATTAAATGATATTTTGATTGATATTATTAAATGATATTTTGATTGATATAATGAAATGATATTTTGATTGATATAATTAAATGATATTTTGATTGATATAATGAAATGATATTTTGATTGATATAATTAAATGATATTTTGATTGATATAATTAAATGATATTTTGATTGATATAATTAAATGATATTTTGATTGATATAATTAAATGATATTTTGATTGATACCTATAATTAAATGATATTTTGATTGATATAATGAAATGATATTTCGATTGATATAATGAAACGATATTTTGATTGATATAATTAAATGATATTTTGATTGATATAATTAAATGATATTTTGATTGATATAATGAAATGATATTTTGATTGATATAATTAAATGATATTTTGATTGATATAATTAAATGATATTTTGATTGATATAATTAAATGATATTTTGATTGATATAATTAAATGATATTTTGATTGATACCTATAATTAAATGATATTTTGATTGATATAATTAAATGATAATTCACGCGTAGAATTTTGTTATATAATTATTTTGTGTGTTTTCTGGCGAATATATGGCGAAGGGTTCCATGTTACTTGGGTACCTACCACAAAATGAGGTCGCGATCAGTGCTTCATAATTTATGTTGAGTGCCGACAACTAAATAAATCAACTGGATTTATTTAAAAATCGGTAAAAATACACGGAATACCCTTAACCCTAGGGTTCCGTGGAAACCATTTGGGGAACACTGCTGTAAAAAATCACACTGCCCTTAACCTTAGCGATAGGTAGAAGGGGCATAGATTTTAGCTTGGGGGCCCGCTTTAGGATGTGGGGGCCATGCTCATAGTAATACGTATATTTATAATATTATAATAATATTATGTATAGTCCAGCGTCAGAGCGAAAACTTGTGCTCTTTGATATAATGAATATGCATAAATTGGGACTGAAACAACTGGAAACTTTTTTTTTTCAGACTTATACGCGGCGTAAATGTGAACTCTGCCATTCTTGGTGGTGTTGGCTTGTGTGTCTCTGATAATTGCCTTAGGAATCGAGGGCATCCGTTGTTTGTTCTCCCACGGTGCAGAACTAACCTGCCATTAGTAATGCTAATTGGGAGGGCAATAACCATGTTTAATGAAATCGCTTCGGATATTGATATATTCCACTTACGTGAGCGTGAATTAAGGTGGACGTTGTCTTATAAGTTTTTAAGATAGAGTCTATCAAATTTAACTCTTGTGTGCTTCCATCTACTTTTATTTTATTATTTTTGTTATTTTATTTTATTTCTTTTCTTATTTTATTACTTATTGTATTATTAACTCACACTTCTCTTATTTTTATTTTTTTTAATTATTAACACTTATTTTATGATGTCGTGAATGCTTTGAATTTATAATTTGTTATGTTCATTATATGTAAAATAAATAAATTTGATTTGATTTGATTTGATTTGAAACAGTTTGAATCATTTCGAGACCTTCTTTTAATCTTCTGACGAATCGATTGCGTTATATATTATTAAAGGATACCACCGATGGTGTTATCAGCAAATTTAGTAAGTTTTATATGTGTTCACATCTCATTTAAAACGAATATAATAAGTATAATATACCTGACAGTGTGGTATGATATAATTAATTAAAACCTCATTGTTTTAATATGACCGTCCCAAGTAAACTTAGAGGCAAAGTCAAACAATACTTAATTCATCATCCGAGCTCCGTTGTGAAATTATTGCATCCGCGGACGGGTGAAGTTGTGCGGACGCTCGGACAAATAATGGAACTATTAAAACGGGACGGGAAACATTCGCGGTGTGTGGAACTATATTGTGGGCATATGGTTTGGCACAGTTACGCTCAATCTTAATATTCGCGGATTTCTGCGTCAATTACATAAAAATTGAAAAATCGTAGAAAAAGTTGGAACGAGTATGTTTTTAAGCCCGGTTGCACATACAAAATCGTCTCGACTGTGACATGGCCATAAATTAAGATATTGGCAATGTTGCAACACTCTTTTACGCAGATATGCAGGAATGACAGGGAAAAACGAACTAAACGACTGACCGCGAAGCGCAGCATCATTCTATGCGCCGATACAATATTTTCCAATTCTACATGCGGACTAAAATTTCTTACGTGCGACAAGCAGATGTATTTTTTAGCAAAAATGTCGCACAGATACTGTGTGCGGCAGGACTAATTAACACCTTTCACTATCCGGCTGAATGCGCATGGTCGTTAAGCTACTAATCCGTGTAATATGATAATTATTATGATTATGATGATGAATAACATGATAATTAACTAAGTTAAATATAATAACTTAATGTTCTGTTTTACCAAAGTCTTGAAATACCTACCTACAATGTAATCGTATTATTCTTGTAATATTATAACAGCGATATCTAGAGTTAACTAAAGAGGGAAACTAGTGATCGGTGACATATATGGTTACATGTAAATTGTACGTAAAACATTTCATCGTGGCACAGTTCGCCGTGAGCTTTCTACCGGAAAGAGATGACCGTATACCATACGGTCTCCAATTTTATTAGATTCAATATGAACATTAATTCAACATTTTTCATAGCTGATTTTGGCAAAATTCATGAATTCAAGAATGAAAACCTAACCTAAAAAATAATCCAATATATCGACTATTTTCAAAATTTGTTTGCTGCTGGCTTCCTGTAAAGCTTAAGCTGACAATAACTGTGTTTTATTTATGTCAGTTCTATACGAAGAGGATGGATTGTCTTTAATATACGGCCGTATATTACTGTTACAATATTTCACGGTGAATTTGTAATACAGCGAACTGCATACGTACAAGTTTCCGGACACGGACATATGTAGGAAAATATATATGAATTTATTGTCTAAATCCAGAATGCCAACGGTTAAGGATCACTTCAATATGGAATAGTGCTCGTATGTTCTGAGCTTTCACGATGAGTAAACACAATAAGCGATCCAGATGGTATGATGATAAATGAGCAGTGCATGCGCAGCTCGCGTGCCTCCGCCTCTACCACTGGCACTGCCGCACTAAACATCTGGGGCGTGGACATACTGCCCTATCTTCATTCCTAGGCCAACAATGGCCTCATTGCTGTGACCGGGTTTTAGGATTAATTTGGGATTAAATACGCAATATCATAATAATATTATCACATATTACTAATTACGATGAAATGTAATAGTTATTGTCTATTCAAATCCGGTGACTGATTTACAAAACAATAATAGTATGTCATCTATACAATTATGAATTATGAATAGTGTTGAGGAAATAATAATATTATTAACCATTTTATAAAACTTCGACTGGAACCTATTTTTTCAAAAAATGAGTAGGTAGTATTTATCAATCGAATCTAATTATTTGAAAGTAGGTACCTACTTACTTTATAACAATTGTACTTGTACATATATATTGTTATCTGTTAATACTAACATAATATTATACAGTAAAGGCCCACCCACATTGAGGTGCATGTAGCGGACTATCACGTGAACTCATGGCGATAAAAATGTCTAAGGTTTCGTCATTTTGCAAAATATTTTGAACGTGCACCATCTCGCAAATTCACTGAATAATGACACTAATGAAGAGTGCCTACCATAATGTTGGGGTGACTTAATTTTTTCAAAAAAAGATTTTTTTCTATTGGTTATAATAATATACTCTCTCAGAAAGTGTTTTTCAAAATTATATATGTCATATTTTCCGTCAAAACTATCGAACTTCACGCTTATGTGGGATGTTTATAATTACAAATAATAATTTATTGGTTTTTGTGTAAAATAATAGTTTTCGGTGATGAATAGAAGAAAATTTTTCATTCACCTGATGGTCGGAGTAGCGCAATCTATAACGAACTGTCTATCGTTTAATCTTACATACTGATTTTGACTCGTATTACGTTTAGCTCAGTGATGTGGTGCTAAATAAAAGTCTGGGAGCGCTGATTAACTACAATATTTTAACACCCCTACCTTGATTTAGTTTCGAACAAAACGTTCTTGCAAAACATAGTTACAAAAACCATTTTATTACATTACCTTAAAATAAATATTAATTAAACTAAAGTAATGTGTATAATCGTTTACAAAAAATACACCTAAAATATGACAATATAACTCAAATTAAATATAATATTATGTGACGATTTGTTTTTCATTTTAATTATTATATATTTATACTATGCACTTTCAATTTATATTACGCAAACTTTCAAATCATTTAGAAAAACGTGTGGAAGCGCCGAACCTACGCGCCCCCATCCCACTACACCACTGGTTTGGCTTTCGTAATTCAT
Source organism: Rhyacophila brunnea (assembly GCF_057557595.1). Taxonomy (NCBI): domain Eukaryota; kingdom Metazoa; phylum Arthropoda; class Insecta; order Trichoptera; family Rhyacophilidae; genus Rhyacophila; species Rhyacophila brunnea. The sequence goes on from NW_028233361.1 coordinate 4,580,413, forward strand.
GACGAGCTTATGTCACAGATCAAGGAGATTCACTCTCCCATTAATTTACTTGTACCTCGCGTAAAATAATAATCACTTGAAAAATTAATCATCGAATAATTCAACAAAGGGATACCTGTACAATGTGGTGACATGTAAATAATAAATTGTACGTATTACATTTCGCCGTATCACAGTTCATCGTAAGCTGCCTTACTGGAAAGAGATGGCATTGAGATAAAAAAAAATACGCATTGTTTCTAGAACATTGCAGACAGTAACGTTACAATTTTGTTAGATTCAATAAAAACATTAATTTTATTTTAATTGGTATCAAATATCTGACAATAACGCTGTCATTATTGTTACATATTATTTCATAGGTACGTCTTGGTAATAACTGCCAAAATTGTATGTTCATTATACGATAATATGATTTTATTTCTAATTTACTTACCTACCCATGTTCTTCTTTTTATCCCTTGTATTCCGGTATTTTTTAATATTTTATTGAACTTATCTCAATGCTGTACGATGCAATACCTCCTAGTGCATGGTTTCCCAAACTATGTGTCGCGACCCACCAGTGGGTCGCGAGCAAATATTGCGTAGGCCCTCGCCACTGTATACATGAATTATAAAAAATAATAATAAAAAAATAATACTTTTATTATTGAAAACCAAGTGCAGCCTAAGATGAACGTACTGTCTGAAATTTCCAGTCATTTATTACTGTTAATAAATAACTTTGACGACTATTTTGGGGAAGAGATGAAAAAGTTTGATTCATTGCGTTGGATTTGTAACCCATTTCAAGACGACTTACCAACTAGTATGTCAACAAAAGCAAGTGAAGAACTCATTGATTTATCAGAAGATACGTCACTGAAAAATAGTTTCAATCGTAAACAGTTAACGAAATTCTGGCTCTCAGTTGCTGATAATTATCCTTGCCTGTTCGATGAAGTAATGAAAGTCCTCCTCCTCTTTACTACCTCATATCTATGTGAGGTCGGATTTTCGGCTATGGTTAACATTAAAACTAAATACCGAAATAAATTGGATATATCAAACTCACTGCGATTAAAAGTAACTATGCTAAAACTGTAATGAAGAAAAATTAGAAACAAATACATCCTTTCCCATTGAAATAATTTTGTAAAAAAACCTCGCAGGTGTAGGTATTTAAATAATATTTTTTTTTTATTTAAGTTGTGTTTCTTATTTTAACTGTTTTTCATTCATATTGGTAACACTTATAAAAAATATTTTTTTTATTTCAATTAGAACAAATAAGACAGCATTAAATATTCCACGACTCGCCACTAGGGAATCTGAGCATTGCCAATATGTATGCCCTCTTTTCTCTAAGACAGCTAAGAAGTGGGTCCCAAGATTGGACATTTTTGTTAGATGGGTCGGAGCCCAGTCAACTTTGGGAACCACTGTCCTAGTGTATGTATACATACAAACTCCGGACGCGATGCAATATAACAGAGTTTCTTAAAAACCTAACATAGAAATGTTGACTACACATAGTTCGAATAAGAAACAATAGTTGAACAAATCTTGTTACCCAAGAAGTTAAAAACTTTCGAAAGGTAGACCCAGTGACCGCTAGTTTGGTGAGATAGTTAAGTTATGTGGCAGTCAACGTTCCCTCTAATTTTTTTATTGTGTGTGCGGATCATCAACGCGTCTGAGCGGTGGCGTAACTAGGGTTGGTGTCACCCGTCACCCGGTGCGGTAAATTTACACCCCCTCCACGACAAACACACATATACAACTTTTCATTAAAACTTATATTTTTAATGTATTTATTAATTCGAAACATGTCAAAGTCTAAGAAATGTAGCGGAACTGGCATATAGGTGGTCATTGATAAACACTAAAATACGTTTCTTCTTTTCGGAACGAGGACGATATAGTGATCCCCCTCGATGTAAAATTTCACTTGCGTGCTCGCGTTAGTCGCACTTATAGATTGATCTTCGCCTTCCGAGAAATGAGTCGAAGAATTGTGCATGTGATAGTTTCGAGTAAAACTAAAATCGGGTAAAGGAAACTTTATTTTAGAATATTTTTATGTGAGGACTGTGCGGGAGATGAAAACATGTGTGCGCACACATTTTGGTAGGTGTACGCGCTCACACACGCACACATTACCTTACCTTACCTAACATTGGTGGCAGTAGGTACATTGACTTTAATCAGCTTGGTGATACGTTCATCAAGCAGAATATGTGACATCAAATAACAGTCCCGCCTCAGACCACAGTAAACACCACAAAAATATACAATGGTTTTATGTAATAATAATTATTTACAAAACGCTTGGTCACATTTCTCGTAGTTTATTTTGTGAAAAGTACGCCGCAATTTCCTATCGATCTTTTATTTCCTTGGCACCATTTTCTTTCCTTAAACGCTTTGTTGGAAAAGCGGAAGAGCTGATATATAAAAATAATGATCAATTTACTTCACGTGGAAAGATATTTTCATTGTAAAGTTTGAAGCATTACAATACATGTAAGTAGGAGCGCATGAAAGAATTTTCATTTTCCCGTGCAATAATGCACTGTATTCAGTAAATCAACGAATATATTTTTTATATTTTTCCAATAGTAATATAGAAGAAAGTTCTTCAATAAATACATTATTTTCATATCCTTTGCCTTATTACCGACTGAGGATGGCAGTTAGATTTTCAAAGGCAAATCAAGTAATTATTACAGGGGTAGTCAACCTTTTTATACCTACCGCCCATTTTTGTATCTCTGTTAGTAGTAAAGTTTTCTAACCGCCCACCGGTTCCACAGTAATCGTGATTTATAAATGATTTTATTTATATACATTTCCTGAAAATATTCAATGGGCTTGTCCTTATCATTTAGATGCTTTGTAGAAAGATGTTCTCACAATCAACTTGGCTTCATTGCCTCATTGGACAATATTTTGTGAAACAATAAACACATTCATAGTCCAAATAGTATATTTTCTGAAATTTAAATCGTCTCGGGAAATTTATGCAAACATAATGAAAATGTTTTTAAAACCCCTACCGCCCACCATAAAAGCTGGAACGCCCACTAGTGGGCGGTAGGGACCAGGTTGACTACCCCTGATGTAATATATTCCCGTTTTATAATAGACAGCAATATTGTAGCCAGTTACGCCTATAAAATACTATTATTAGACCATTAATGAGGTCCTCCTCTGTGCCTCATTATATAACTGACTTGTGTTTGAATTTTGTTCATCTACAATAATTACAATGCTGTTAGCACATTAGGCTAAAATGCCGCGATATAATGACACTGTTTTTGACATTGTGTATGTGCTTTACGTGTATAATTGATAATACGTGTATAATCGTATGTATGTGTTGTATGCGTGAAATATTCCAAATAAAATAAATTGCAGATTTTTTAATTGTATTAGTACTATAGCTAAGTGTGTGTCTGTTGGGTAATCGGACAATCAATAATTTCAGCGCTCGAAATGGAAAATTTTACGAACTGGAGCGCTCGATAATATTACGAAAATATTAACATAGTTAAGTACCTAATTTTAAGTGTATTTTCCAAAAAAAGTGTGTTAATTTTTTTGTTTTAATATGGCATATCTAACTCAAACGGTCAAATTATATTTTCCACGAGACGGAACGATAAGTTGGGGTTATGAACCGGAACAGCGCTCCAGTGCGCTCTGGTCCATTTCGAGCCCTGTATTATACCTACCTACCTACAGACAGATGTCGTTGGCAAATTATATTATTTTTGTATAATTTAAAAGAATGAAGTTATTATTTAAATACGTTGAAAAGCAATTTAAGGGGGGACATGCTCGTCGAAGGTCAAAATTGAGTTTTTATTGTATTTTCAAACCATGATCCTGGACACTCCTTAAACGTTGTAGATAATCTATTTATATAATTTTGAAGCCTTATTATCCTTTATAGTTATTTTAAACATTTGATGACTGCATAAAGCTAGTTAAGCTACAACATACGGCCGTAGCCATAAATTGACAAACTATAATTGAAGTGGGGAGTAAAATGGTCTTGACGCGCGTGTTTGAACATGTACCGTTTAAAAAAAAATAAAAAAATAAATCGGTTAGGTACATGTTCAAACACGCGCGTTAACATAATTTTACTTCCCACTTGAATTATAGTTTGTCAATTTATGGCTACGGCCGTATGTTGTAGCTTAACCACTAGGGAATGACAAAAGAAATGGCGTATTTCAAAAAAACACTACCTTATTCTTAGGTCAATAATTATTATAAAGCAATCATTATTCATAAGATGTTTATCACACTTGAATGGTCAAAAATATAGCTTATAATAAGTATCTTTAGAATTATCTTCAAATGTGTTAATCTTGCCGATTTTTTGAATAATAAAATGCCTAATTCTTGTCAAATTTGGGATCACAGAGATTATCAATATAATTTTGTATCGTGAATATTTTACAAAAATTATCTCATAATAAATTATACGAATGGTTTCATAAATGCGTTTAAAAATTAATAAACGTAAAAAATCTTAACACCACTGCACAGTTATGTACCGAAATATGACTTTATTCTAAAACATTAGAGCAATAGGTTTAAAAGAATACTATTTTATGTAACAAAAATACTTTATGCAGTCATCAAATGTTTAAAATAACTATTAAGGATAATAAAGCTTTAAAATTATATAAATAGATTTTCTACAACGTTTAAGGAGTGTTCAGGATCATGGTTTGAAAATACAATAAAAACTCAATTTTGACCTACGACGAGCACGTGGGCCGTTAAGTAAGGCTTTAAAATACAATAGCTTAGTATGGCGTCCTCGCCATTGAAATTTATAGAATTTCGTTCTGAAGGCTCCAGATGTTCTTTTAGAGTGATTCATCTGCCCGTAGCTGTAGGTCCCCACTAAGGTCAGTTCAATTAATAACTACTCTGATTTGTTATTGAAGATATCTTTACTACCGATACTCAGTTAGGCACCCAATGTGAACTACATTGTTATTAAAACATACCAAAACAGAAAACTGATTAATATACCTTGCTAATGACATTCAAACACAATCACTAAATAAAAACGATTCACTAGTCAAATTGTTAAACACTTTAGTTAATTGAAGTATCATTAAAACTACCACTTATTACTATCATTACCATTAAACATAAATACTTTAATAAAAAAACATTAATATCTACCTCTTAAAATTGAAATATCATCCCCAAATTACAAACATTAAACATCCACTCAACTCAGTGGCATAGAGTGGACTAGAAGGTGTCAAACTTTTTATACTTATGATCATATCACTAAAATTTATAAAAATACTTACTTCCGCTTTAATGTGTTTATTAAAAGGTAACTCCTCGGTTTATATGCAGTAAAAAAAAACATTTTGTTAGTAGGGGAGCAATACGAGCATTCATTTAGTATTTATTTATTTACCTGTTCAGGAAAACTATGACAGATTTTAATATTTTTTTTTAATATAATCCCCTGACAGTTTATCACTTCGGCTATTCGAGAAATATTTAATCGTCAGTCTGCCAAAATTAAACCTTCGACTTGAAATCGACCCAATATATCAATCAATATTGATTCAACTATCAATGTGTCAAAAAAAACTAAACGATGAAACAATATAGCTATTGAATAGCAGATACACAACATCTTCTACAGGATTGAAAAGCGGAAATAAAAAAACATCATAAGAACTAATACACATACTAACAGGCCACCTAGCCAGGTAGCACTGAGAGCATGTCTAAAAAGATTTAAATTGAGGGACTATAACTGCTGTCCATGTAACGGCAGTATGCATGTTATCAACGACTGCCCAATATTAGAAAGAGGGCTGGACTCTCGAAGCTTTGTGTGGACAATATAATCATGAAATTTACATCCAAACAACTCACAAAATAACTAAAACACTACACAAAATATCTCATTCTGGCTATTAAAAACATTAAATAAATAAATGAAGGAACATAACTCAGTACGGACTTTATCTTAAACCACTATCGAGCAAATTTTGGTCTATCTATGGTCAAAGACATAACTTATAATCAGCATCTTTAGAATTATCTTCAAATGTGTTAATCGTGCCCATTTTTTGAATAATAAAATGCCTAATTCTTGTCAAATTTGGGATCACAGAGATTATAAATATAATTTTTTATCGTAAATATTTCACTATAATAATGTTAACAAAAATTTTTCTAATCGTTTTATAAAATATATGTTTTATAGATATATAAAAAATCTTAACAACACTGCACATGGACGTACTGAAATATGTATATATTCTAAAACATTATATCGAGGGGCTTAAAAGAATACTATTTTATGTAATAAAAATACTTTATGCAGTCATCAAATGTTTAAAATAAATATAAAGGATAATAAGGCTTCAAAATTATATAAATAGATTATCTACAACGTTTAAGGAATGTCCAGGCATATGCTCTGAAAATACCATAAAACCTCCATTTTGACCTACGTGGCCCACGTGGGCCCTTAAGTCAACTCTGTCTGAATCAGTACATTTGTTTTTGTGGATATCAAATGAATTACACTCTGATGTAAACTTGTAACTACTAAGTTGCGATTGTATGTGCTAAGGTTAGAGCTAAGGCTTTGTGGTTCCTAAAGTTTCGATGCATTTATGTTTGTCAAACGCCCAGTTGCCAGACGCGCTTTAAATTCTCCTTAGCCCCTAAAAGTGACACGGATTACATGGCGAAGGTTATTTATGATCCGACATCAATGAGGCATCAATCATTTTGAAAGTGTGAAAAAACGATGCGTTATTTTAAAAATAGACAGGCCTTTTAAAATCCGGTGCATAGAAACTACCCTTCGCTACGGACTACGCATAACTACTATAAGCATCCCCTATGACACGTAATCCATAACTGCTGACGGTTTTTATACTAATTTTCTCACTCTGTAAAAGTGTTCTTAAACTTTTGCAAAGCTCTTTTTTGATAGGATTATATTATTATATATTAAATTTACTCCCATACCTAGTTATTACAACAGTTTTATTAGCTCGTAAACTTGTTTGTCCAGTGGTTGTTTTTCCAGTGGAAATCTTGCAATCGATTTTAACTAACTTCTCGATTAGCTAGACATTTGAAACTTTTAGAATATATCAGATCTTTTAATACTTTTAGCCATCTTTAAGCAGAATTGAATTAATTTTCAGTTAAGACGGTTATTGGTTGCTAAGAGGGTGGTCCTAGACACTAAATTATTAATATATACGTGCATTACTGTGGAAATAAAAATGAAATGTCAAAATAATATTTCAGTATTCTATATTTGTTTGTTTGTTTTTTATTTACTTCATATCAAGTACAAGTTTGAGCATATTGAGCATAATAATTCAACAGAAAATTTAAAAACGTTGTATATTAAAAGTTCTTTTAATCTTGTAATTATTTTTACTTCGATTCCCGCACATTAATTACTTTAAAATGTATCTCAGTATACCGTACTGTATTATTCCTCTTTTTTTAAATTTAAGGACAACATTTTCCACAAAGGTGTTTGACATAATTAACAGGTATAACATGTAAAAGTCTTGAAATGGAGATGGATAGGCAATATCTCTCGAAAAACAGTTACACTGGAAAAAATAATATCGTTATCTAATTGTACCCAAGAGATATCAAAATACCCAAAGGGCGACTAAGACAGCGATGGATGAATAAGATAACTTTTAGCGGAAGTACCAACTTAGCAACAAAAGACTAAGAAATGAGAAAAGTGAAGACGGCTTATGGCTGTATGGAAAATATCCATGGCTTTATCTGACTGACTGAGTTTAAAGTGTAGGGGAGAACTTTATTTAGCTACATATTTTTTTCCGACTTATACGTAGTATAAATAATAGTCTCTGTGTTAACTTGATAACTGTCATAGGAATTGTAGCATCCGTTATTTATTCTTTCAAGGCGAAGAATTAACCTGCTATTGGTAATGCTAATTGAGATGGCAATAACTGTGTTTAATCTAATCGCTTCGGATATTGATGTATTTTACTTTTTAATTGTCTATTTGATGTTGTTTAATAAGTTTTTAAAAAAAGGTCTACTTATTCGGTACCTACTTAGTTTCATGACGTACTTTTTTTCTTGATATTACCCTCTCTATTATTAAAAAATATTGTTAACACTTCTTATTTGTTATGTCATGTTGTAAACGCTTTGTGATCTGTCATCTTCATTATAATATAACATAATAAACCATTTCTTTTGTTCATCGAATAATTCACAAGATTTGAGAATGTAAAATTCCATATATTGAACATACATAATTTAAAAACACCTAAGATTATAACCACTAGAAAAAATCACATTTGAAAAAAATACGACGCATGACGGGATTTGAACCCGTATATTCACTGGTATCGCGCCAACATGCCTTAACCAATAAATCTACAGGCCTCCTTCTTAAGATAATTTAAACTAGTAGGTTTTACATGAAATGCTAATATGATTGCGTTACATAATTATCAATAAATTTGAACTTTAGGTTATGATGATGATGATAATGGCACCAACATTATAAATCCTTTTCTCAATATTCTAATGGAATATTCCAACTTTCAACAATATGTATGTAGGTATATATATTTTAAACAACTGATATACCGAGGCCTATTAATGAAATCCATCATCTTTAACCAAACCAGTCAACGTGAAGCTTTCGCTTTTTGTTCAAACCTTCACTTCAACCGTCAGATTCACTCCGTGTCTTGTAATTGTTATTAACAAAAACTAATTTGGTTAGGCTGGCCATTTACAATTCAATTATAATCCATTTTATTATTTTTATAGTTATTATTATTATTAAGTCTTTACAATCCCCACAGTGAAAATATATAGCCGTATGTACCAAAGCAACGATCCAATAGTATATGCGAATTACTAAAAACCATTACTCGTGGAAAAAACTGTTAGCATCTACACTACATAATATGACAAGACATATATTAGGTATTATATATAATACGCCGCTTATAATATAACTTCTTATAATTTTCATCCTTAGTGTTTATATAGGTACTTATTTATATATTTTGCGTCTGCATTGCCATGTGTCTTGGCCTTCAGTTAGGCTTATTCAGTAGCAATATATTTGCTTTCGGCCTAAAGAGATAATTAATTCTATCCAATACTACAGTGAATATTATCATATTGTTTTTTTAATAAACTTGGGAACCTGTACTGTTTGGGTACAGCAAGGAACTAAAATGTTCATAACAGATTAATAATTTAAAGATAATTTTATTACTAGGTTGGTACAACAGACGTAATTTTTATTAACTAGATGGGAATTACAAGACATTTAAAAAAAGAAATTTCACTCTTCATCCAATTTAGAACTGAGCTTTATGGTAAACATTTTATTTTGTCTATTAACAGCAAACCGTAAAATTATGTCAACGTAAATATTTACTGTTGACGTAATTTAAAAGGCCAGTTTAATGCGCCCTTTAAGGAGATTTTCTACCACAAAATAACTACTTCTCAACCGACAAGGGGATTCTACATAATTTACTACTCTGCGGCCTCAAAATTCAAGCGTTTCTGAGTTTCGCCTTGTGATTTCACAAAGGAAAACCTATTTCTTCCTTCCTGGAAGGAATTCATAAGCCTTGATAATAAAGACGTGCTCGTACCTAAAAAATATTTTATTCCAACGGTCGCAAATAAACAGAAACGTATTTTAAATGATATTAATTTACAATACTCTACCTTAATCTCTTGTTATATAATATTTTTATTTCCTCTGTTTAATTTGACAAAAAATATTCTTTTTATTAATTATACAGAATATGCTGAGAAATTTTACAGCTGCGGAGAGTCTAATATGTCTACCGGTACTTTCGTATATTAGAATGACAACTAAAATATAACAACAGAAATACCAGAACAAAAATGTAATTAAAAAGAAATAACAATAATGTACAGAGAAAATAATATATCTTATCCAAGACAAGTAAAAGAAACTCTACTCGGAAAACATAATTTCTCAGCTGCTATTGAAACGTGTCGGATTCAATTGTTAGGCACGTATTATATTTTTTCTCGTATCATGCTTCTCCACTTATATGTACATACAATGATCAAAAAGAAAATTTCATGTACTTACTACTATATACCTACTAAATAAATACTTTGATAGATTTTTTATACAATTTCAGCAGATGAAGGCAAATTTACCTATACCAAACAATTTCAGTGTTACCCAGTTGAAACAGTGATATCGGTTAGCGTTTCTTAAATTATAACGTGGTAATAGCATCATTTTGTTTATTTTACCATAAAACCCACCCTTGTCTCTCTAGCAGGGCTATTCTAACATTATTATCACTTAACTAAAAAATCAATAAAAAGGTGGTAAATATGCTGTAATTTACAGCTATTTTTAGTGTGATATGTTTATTTTAACACGGCCGTGTTAGCTGTTTTAGAGCGAGATAGAGTACGACAATTACATATTAAAAATTGAGATGCTGCGATTTTGATTATTAATACTAACATTGCGATACTTGCGTCACGGCATCAGCTTATCGTGTCCGGAAATTTGTACGTACGCAGTTCACCGTATCACACTTCACCGTGATATGTTGATCGGACATATGGTCGTATATTAAATACCGTCCTACCTCTTTAGGTCGTATAGTACTGAGATAACATCTATGTCTAAATAAAACACGGTTCTTGTTGGTTTACAGGAAGCCAGCGGATTATAAAACGAATTTTGAAAATAACTGATATACTGGATTATTTGCTAGGTTAAGTTAAGTTAGGCTAAGATCTAATAAAATTGGAAAATTATTGTGTGCAATGCTCTACGAACAACGCGTAATTTGTTAATCTCGGTGCTATAAGAAAGCTCACGGCGAACTGTGCTACGGTGAAATGTTATACATGTAACCCTCAGCTTATAGTTACCGCGAGCTGTCTCATTAAGTATTGTGTTGAGTAGTACCGCAACATATTATGTTTTAAATACGTCATACATGATTATAATAGAATGCATTTGAAATCAACTAAGACCTGCATCGATGCGCTCAGTACTAGTATCGATTATTGTAGCTAACCGCTTTATATACGGAATTTTACCGAGTGATATCCGTGTTATTTTAGATCAAGAAAAACAACGGAAACGCGTCACCATGTTATAAAACAACCCTGCAAGGACCCAAAAGCATTTGTGTTTTTTTTATATGGAAGTAAGACTCACTTTATTTTTCAGGTATTCTGATATACTTCTTTTCATGATTGACACATATTTATATTATATTATGTGACAGCAGGTCTAATTGAATAATTTGATGTCAATTAATAAAATTAATATTTTTTTGAACATACATAATTTCGAAAAACACTTTCTGAGAGAGTATATTATAACCTATAGATAAAATATTTTTTGAAAAAAGTAAGCCACCCTGACGGGGAATCGAACCCTGTATCTCCCGGGCTTACGCCCCATCCGTCGCATTTCGCATTCGCATCGCATCACAAAAATCGATTGCCAAAGTAGCTTGATTTGGAAGAGCGCTGATGAGTAGGTATTAAAATTTACCAATAGTTAAAATTTGTTGCAATTAGTATGTCACTGCGTAGCATATTGGTAAATGCGACGGATGGGGCGTAAACCCGGGAGATACAGGGTTCGATTTTCGTTTAATCCCGTCCGATTTACCGTTTAAAAAAAAATCGGTTAGGTACATGTTAAAACACGCGCGTTAACATCATTTTACTCCCTACTTCAATTATAGTTTATCAATTTATGGCTACGGCCATATGTTGTAGCTTAACCACTGGGGAACGCCAAAAGAAATAGCGTATTTAAAAAAAAACGCTACCTTATTCTTAGGTCAATAATTATTATAAAACAATCATTATTCGTAGAATGTTTATCACACTTGAATGGTGAACAACATAGCTTATAATTAGTATCTTTAGAATTATCTTCAAATGTGTTAATATTATCCATTTTTTTAATAATAAAATGTATAATTTAATTTATTAATTATATTATTTAAGTATATTAGTATTATATTTAAGTATAATAATAATTCTTGTCAAATTTGGGATCACAGAGATTATCAATATTATTTTTATCGTAAATATTTCACTATAATAATGTCAATATAAATTATACTGATGGTTTTATAAATGCGTTTAAAAATTAATAAATGTAAAAAAATTTAACACCACTGCACATTTATGTACAGAAATATGACTATATTTTAAACATTAGAGAGAGAGGTTTAAAAGAATACTATTTTATATAAATGCAGTTATCAAATGTTTAAAATAAATAAAAAGGATAATAAGGCTTCAAAATTATATAAATAGATTATCTACAACATTAATTAAGGTATGTCCAGGATCATGATTTGAAAATAGAAAAAAAGTTCAATTTTGACCCACGCTGAGCACGTCCGCCCTTAAGGTATTATTATTAAAATCTCGGTATTTATGTGTATTTTTCAACTCCTACTACTATTTCTTTGCAACTACACTATAATGCGTTTAAACGTGATGATGAAAATGTTATAATGGCTTTGTATTCCGAAAAGATTGTCAATATCTCAATTAGAAAATTTAAAAAACATGTTATGGTCATATATAAGTAGCAATTTAAAGTACCTTAAGTTAAAGTAGTAAAAGTAGTAAAGTAATTTAAGTTAAAGTAGTAAAGTTTGTTACCATTTTTGTGTACATCAGAAAAAAAACGTTTTTTTTTAATTGAAGTATTTTTTATTCTCAATGAAAAGGGGACAAGGTTTAAGACAAGACAAGTGTTATCGGCACAAATTTCATTCAGTACATCTTTTCTTTCTGTGTCTTTTATTTCTGGGTGTTTTTATTATATATTTTGAAAAACGCCGTTTTTCCAAATCGCCAGGTACCGTTTAGTGACATTTACAAACAGGTGAAATGCCAGACCATCTTTGTTAAATTATTCAAACTGCAACCCTTCGTAATGACCGTTCAAATAATACAAAATTACAATCACGATTGCGGCGAATGCAAATGAAACGAGAGGGTTACAGGCCACGTCCGTCCCAAGGGTGATAATTATGATTTGCACGAGCGTCCAAACAAGCGCCGGGGTACAGCCGTCGCGGCGTCCAGAGGGTCGTGCGACAGCTGTCATGTTAGGAGGTCAAACCGGCCCTACCGAATTTAGCAGCTGGCTTCTCATTTCTGCTCCCTGTCAATGCGGACTGCCAGCGGCATACACATATTGTATCAGACGATCGGGGTAGGTATATATAGACACGTTGACGATATGCGATCGAACGTATTGCGGTCTGTGCATACAAAGCGAAATGAACAGGGAGAGAATATAACAAAATATTTCATTCTCAAACAAATTATAATATAATAATATGATCTCTCCGACTTAATGGGTAAGTTAATTTTGTCGTGGTAGCCTGTTACGTCGACTCAATAACAAGATTAAGTGGATATGCAAAAATAGTGCGGTTTTGAGACATAATTTTTGTTTATTTATCAAATGTTCAGAGTTTTTTTTTAAAACCAAGTTAAAGTAAATAATATGAAAAGTTTGTGTCGACATATTCAAGAAGCAAAAGCGACAATCGTATATTTTTATACTAATTTTATCGTTATTATATATATTTATTTATAAATGTGCGTAGCTATTTTAGTTTTTAGTTCATTTACAAATTAAATAATATGTGACAGAAGTATTTTCTTGTTTCATAAACGATTGCGTAAGTACTGTGAGTATTGCGAGACCGTCAAAGATATAACATATCTTTTAGTATCAGTTTTTCATTTATTCATCGAAGACGTAAAGTTTTAAGAGGATTATGCGTACAGTCAAAAGTAGAATTACTATAATAATTAATAGTGGTCCCAGAGAGAAAAACGCTACAAAAGGACGTTTACTTTTGATTTAGCATTTGCATCAGATAATTTTGGGAATAGTAAACAGCTTCAATAATAGATACATAATAATACATGCATGTAAATTTGTTGCACACAAGGATGGGGAGGGGAGTTGAACTAAAATATTTAAGCGAATAGAATATTAGTTATTCTTTATCCTCGTCGCGCCCTCATAACTGAGGATCGTAACCCGGATAATTATAGTCGTCGAGTGGCCTTAGTAGCATATTAAGTAGGTTTACGTCCCTAAAGTTTATTGATCTATACTTTCAACCAGAGGGCTAATAAACTATCTGTGTAGAATAATGTTTCTGATCAGGGGAATTAAGGGAATGGTAGATGGGTTTATATATTATGTAAGTAGCTTTACGCGCTAAAATGATTAGATACAGCTTATATGTGGATAGATAAATTAAAATCACTTTTATTATTAATTATGTTTTCAAAATGAATGGCTACCACTTGACTATTGTATTAGATCCAAACTAATAAAATTAAAATAGACCTATTATTATACATACCTTTATTGAAATTGAAATAGAATATAATATCTTAGAGCTGAAAGTCTGGAAGTCACATATTCAATATTTTGCAGGAGGGCAGTTTTAACATAGTTAATCTAATCTAGTTAAAATACTCACTCGCGTTCGGATTAAAACTCCGTATGTTGGACTTGGGCTATAGTTCAAAGAAAAAAATGACTTAAATTGGACATTCGCTCTTTCAGCTCAAAGTATAATAATTGGACTACCGTCGTTTTAGAAGTAAGTATTTTGAAAACCATGTGACATTGGACTCCCATATTTTTAGCATTGAGAGAACATGAATGAATACACATTTAAATCTGCATTTTTATCTAAAAAATGTGACAATACAGATAATATTGATATACATATTATTATTATAATAATTATTATTCGTGTATTTTGTTTGTGGCAATACTTAAGTGATAGAGATACTAAGAAATAAAAAATGCATGCCCCAAAAGTAGTAAGTTTCCTAAAAAAAAAAAATGATGCGATGTTGAGACGCATGGCAGGGATCATTTATAATGCCCAGGGAGGCGTTACGGTCATTCTGTGAAATATATATTATGTAGGATGCGTTTTACCCCATTTTCCTATGTATAAAGTGTTCAGTCCATTGCGTATTTAGCTATATCGGAGCCTCATAGCCGTGGGTTACGTTTTGACCGTTTCCAATTTCTTTTTCGCAGCGCTGCCTTATTTATTCGAAGATTTGTACAATTTTATTACGTCGGCATTTTTAGGATTCTTTGATAAGATGATCTTATGATATTGGTATTATTATGCGCTGCTTATTTGGAAACAACGATTTTCCACTTAGTTTAAAATTGGAATTATACATTAATTTGAAATAAATGATCGGTTATACTTACGGAGCACTAAATGGTATAATAAATAAGTAGGTTCTAGGTATATAATTGTAATCAAATATATATTATGTACCTATATCGAATTGATTTACAAGTGACTATTTGGAAAGTCTGTGTTTTTAACATACTTACATAGTTTGAAAATATTTCTGATAAATACATAACAACTAGAAAAAATCCTTACGATACCCAGCAGGGTCAAACATGTACCCCTCGTTTCGTGCCCATTTGCACTGACTACTATGCTATGCGTGTCATATTTAATTGCGACAATGTTGATTAACATTTTCACAATATTCTCTGAAGCGCTTTCTAAATTGCGTTACCTATTATTGGCAATCGGCTTTTGTATTTAAAATCAAAATATTGAATTACCATAATTACTAACCGATGTCAGGATACGTTTAATTTTTTTCCGTACTTGCACTTGCTAATAATTTTAATTAACTATTTTTTTTATTCAATGAATAATACACTTGATTTATTATTTTATTGAACATACATAATTTGAAAACACTTTTGAAAAATAGATAACCATTAACTAACTAACCAAAATATTTTATCAGTGTTTTTAAGTATATGTCAGTTTTTACACACAATTAACAGATTGATTGTGTGTTTTTTTATACAAGTGTACAATGGGATGCCCATGCTCTTACTTTATATTAGGTACTTAATAATTATGTTTAGACTGGAGAATAAAATGATTTCTAAAAAGAGGATTTTAAAATATTATATAATACTAGTGGGGATCTGCCTCCTACCCCAACCCACCGCCCCTAAAACTTAATACAAAAATGTTACCAATAATTAAAACCTCGCCCTTTTTATAGTATTACCTAAAGAATAGAGTAGAATATTTCTACGTTTACTCCGAATAATTATAATAACTGCCATATTTCCAGCGTTTGCAATCGGTCTATTTGAGATATTATGCACTACAGCGCTGCATGTGGCATATCAAACGAGGATTTAAGAGATTATACAAATCCTCCCCCACCCGCATACATGAGCCTCGATTCCATCCGCCCTGCAGTGCCAAAGTACTCCGCCAGAAAACAATTAATCAAACTCACATTTGGTAGCAAGCGCGAGGTTCCCATGCACCCTAATTGATACGCAAAGTTTTTTTCCCCTCTGAATATTATATCCCACTTTATTTTTTTCAAATTAGTGTTGTCCAATGGAATGATTTACAACCAAATTTGTATGTTACATCTTAAATAAATTTCGATGAGGTACTCTGTTGGAATGATAATGTAATCGTAACCGTTTGTTACGCATGTAGCAATCATACCACTCAGCATTACAAAGGTGACACACTTTAATATCGGTCTATTGTTTGGGCCTCGCATCCGCTGAAATACGGCCTTATGGTGGAGAGGGTCCAGAAGAAATTTTGAGACTCCTTTTGTATTTCCATAATTTGGCAGTTCTACTGTGATTTTTGTTATATGAATAGTTTTGTGATTTTATTTTATGGTGAATATTTTTTGTTTTGTTTTTTACCACTTTATTCTCATCATCGCCGTATGATTAAGTAATACGATTCAATTAGAATCACCTAGTAACTATTGACAATAATTATTTTTTACAACGTTTTTATTAGCTCGTATTCTTGTGTGTCCGGTGGTTGTTTGTCCAGTACAAATCTTGCAATCGATTTTTAACTAACTTTCCGACTAGCTAGAATTCTATTTGAAACTTTTAGAATATATCAGAACACGATGCCAATGCATTCTTTTACTACTTTTAGCCATCTTTAAGCAGAATGGAAATCATTTTCAGTTAATTCTGTTTTGTATGGAAAGTTATTTCATAAAAATCCGTAAAAAGTAAAAGACTATTATTGGTTGCTAAGGCGTTGGTCCTAGCAACTAAATTATTAGTATATTTACGTGAGTTACTATGGAAAGTCAAGTACAAGTTTGAGCATAATAATTCAACAGAAAATTTAAAAACGTTGTAAATAAAAAGTTCTTTTAATCTTGTAATTATTGTCTAATATTTAGCACATGACCAGTCACGTGAGATGAATAAAATTGTATTGATGACATCGTCATTTTAAAATTTCTAAATTCGTTGTCTTCTACATAATTACACATACATTTTTAAAATCTCCTTTTCAGTGGATTAGAATACTTTTAATTACTATTGTAAATATAAGCAACGAAATACTTACATAGGTATGATCAATTTTACTTCACTTTTTTATATATATTGTATATTTTGTATATGTATTGTATATGTTGTATATATGTTGTATATACCTACTTGGCGGTGGATGAGAACTTAGCGAACAATTAACTAACAATATAACTGTTACATAATAAACCAATTATACCAAAATGTTTAATATAATTGAAATTGAACTGACATGAAGTTTTGACGCTGTTACGTCAGTTGTTCAGCAGAAACTAACTCACCACAAAGAGAGAAGAATAGGAGTTATTCCCAACGATAATATTAGTGTACTAAGAAAATTGTGGCTAAAGCAGTAGTTAACTAGATTTAATAAACGTTTCTACTAATCATGTAGAATTCCAGGGATTCATTGTAATATACATGCTTCTGCAGACTATTTACGTTACGTAAAGAATGCTAAAAACGTTACATTGAATAGACATGCAAAAGAAACGTAACTTAAAAAATCTCTCATAGTAAACAATATCTGAAATGTAGACTTAAGCCGCCTCTCACATCTAAGCTCGTCTCGTCTGCCGCACAGCCTTAAATCAAACCTTCCAAGATATGAAAACCGCGTACATCTACTAACGACAGTCGCACGTAACCTTCGAAACGTACAGATATTTGGATGCGGCGATAGACGAGCCTATATAGGAATGACCAATTCGTAGGTGTTCGTACATCCCGGGAATCATAGAACTTGTCGATTGCAACAGCAGATTTTTTTTTTCAAACCTAAAAAGTCGCATTCCACCAATCTACGGAGTTCCATTTGGCAACGTGTGTTTTGTGAATAACAATGACGTCACATCGACGTATTCGACACGTTGCAGGCGAGACGAGTTTTGATGTGAGAGCCGGCTAAGAGTCCGTTGAATCGATGAAGTATGTATAAACGTGACACGAGACCGAGAGGAATAAAATCACTTTGGAGAAGGATGGTGGTGATGTGGTGATGATATTGACCTACTTGCTGATATTAATACATTTAATTTAATTATTTTGTAATATTCTTGGAATATTAATTTATATAATTGGTTTTTCCTGCCATTCAATTGTATAAAACCAAAATAAGACATAAATTTTTTGAGTGATCCAATTGTGTTGAATATGTATATGTATTTTGTTTTATTTTTATCAATCAAATAAATAAAAAATAGTATAATACTTGAGACTTTTACGGTTAGGAACGATTTTATTTGTTTTTTGGGGCAATACGAAATACCTTTTCCTTATCTTTCCTACCGCAACGTTTCAGCTTGGTTACAAAGACCTAGTCCAGACCAAGAGACGCATATATATAAATAAAATGAATACTGTATTTGAAAATTGTGTTAAAAATGATTACAAAATTTTTAATATAATAATAATTCAAAATGACCCGAGAAAAATTTCTATGATTTTTTTTTTCGTACGGATGCTTTTAATCTGGATTAGACGTACCTACTAACACCCTACCATCATAGAGAATGGTCTCTGCACAGTGTACGAAATGGGTGGTTCACAATAACTATGGATAAGTCCAATTGTTATAAAATTCAATTTTTTCACTGACTAGATAAAACAGATTTCTATATTGTGTGTTAATATGACAATCGTAGCTCTATAATTTTCCGCTGAAATGGCAATACTAAAGATCTACCATCGTAAGTTGGCAGCCGGTCGAATTTGAAACTAAAATTGTCTATCGAGGATAAATTTGTTACAAATGCCATTTAATTTTACAACATGTTTCTCGAATTATGGATTGCATAATATTTGTACAGAAATCTACTACCAATAAAAAATTATAAACTACCATTTTTTTGTTAGTTGTGGTAATATTCTCAATGTCATACTAGCGCCCTCGCTGAAATGCCAATTTATGATGATAGATCTATAGTATTGATAATACATCAAATAGAATGTGAATCATGTCCATTTTGACAGTTCCTTCAGCAGTATAAAGGGGTATTTATTAACATTTTTTTTTTAATTAATAAATAACCATGTCCTTGCTTTTTCGTACAAGGTGGTTGTTAGTAATTTTGAACAATCACAAACACCCAGGCTTTGAGAAAAACACATAAATGTTTTTGTCATGACCGGGAATCGAACCCAGGAACTCTCAGGTGGAAGGCGAGCACCTTACCAACTGCACCACGAGAGCCGCCTATTTATTAACATTAATTTGCTAATATTGATAAAGCCTGAATAAATACTTCATGTTTCAACTATTTATAATGCACTATCAAAATATGGTAAGTATATTACGATGAAAACATTCTTGAACTTCACAAAAGGTGTTTTAACTTTAGCTCCAAATATCTCAGGATCCATTTTTATTTTGAACCACCCAAATATCAAAGAAGGATATAAAAGAAGAAAGACATAGTGACAACCAATTAAATAAATTAACATAATAATTAATAATACCGGTTATAAATTAACAATCGGTTCCATGTGAGCTCGCTGACATCACAACTCAAATAGTGCGAACCGGTGCGAACTACAAAAAGCACATCACTGATTGAAATGTAAATTTAATCCTTCTATTATGATTTCATCGGTCTGCGTAAAAGCGTAGGTATTTTCATTTATTTGAAAGGTTCGCCATTGCCCTGTTAATAAGAAGAAATATCGGAGTACAAAAATAGTTTTCCAAATAACTGCTTTCTGGCGTTCATTACTTTAAAAGCCGGCGAATAAATGGCTATTTTACATATGACTTCGCACAGTGGCGGACCGAAAGAACATTGGCACCCGGAGCAGCACATTAATTATTGTGCACCCTTATCCATGTTATACTATGTATGTATATAAAAGTTCAACAACACAAAATCGAAATTCAAAGCAATTCCCATACAGTCGCTGTAAGTGGGTTGTGGGAGGTATTCTACATATTGGTGAATAACTAGCGTAGCTTTAATAACATTAGAAAAAATAAAATTTGGAATAGATACCTAAAAATATCTTAATTTAGTTATTTTTTTAAAGTTTAATTATAATAATATGAATATTGTAATTTTATGGTTGGGCCAATTATATTGGCCGTCATTCCTTATTCCCCCACCTACCTTGTATCCATATTTATTATTGTCGCAACGAAAGTCGAACCGAAGAGTTTTGTCTGAGACACTCTGTAGTTAATGACGGCTTAGCTGTAACAAGCCTACACGCGCCCGTTGTCTAGATGTAACTGCCTGTAACGTCGAAAAGGTACTCAATGGATGAATTATCCTATATGCACAGTGGTCTACGGATAATTCTTAAGTGCAAGTTAGCGACGGCTAAGCTATAACAAGCCTGCACGCGTCCGCTTTCTTGATATCACTTGAGCTAACTGAATGTAATCACGGTTGGTCGACTCGTAACTGGTGATCGCCTGGTCTTGCGACAATAATAAATAAGGATATGAGGTTAGTAGGGAAATAAGGAATGACAGCCAATATAATTAGCCCAGCCATTTTATATTTATCTTAACACTAAATATCATATTTTAAAGTTGTCTTTCTGATCAGTGATTTGATGATTTTTTTATAAATTATTTATAACGCAAAATTTTAATTTAATTTATAGTACACCGTGAAGAAAATGGCTGTCATAATGTCAAAAATTCTTAACGGAGTTTTATTGAAGATTTGTTGAAGATCATTAGCTCAATTCTCCGAATCCATATGAATTGACGAAATTGTTGGACGAATTGGATTATAAGTGTATTAATACTTTATCCTTGAATAATATTATTCACTAAATAACTAAAAATTGTGGTAAGTGTGACACTTCGCGTAATTGTTACGATATGTGAATAAGGTCAAGACGGATACA
The DNA here is from genome assembly GCF_057557595.1 of Rhyacophila brunnea. Lineage (NCBI taxonomy): Eukaryota > Metazoa > Arthropoda > Insecta > Trichoptera > Rhyacophilidae > Rhyacophila > Rhyacophila brunnea. The sequence goes on from NW_028233361.1 coordinate 4,601,747, forward strand.
GAGTACTTGAGTGTGACAAACTGGGAAGAGAGAACTTGGAATAAACATAATTCGAGGAAGGTTGTATATTCGACCATGGACCTAACTGGACAGTAGCGCCAGCTTAAGTAAGTGAATGGCTCCTCAACTCGACCTGGCAACCGTGGTCCGTACGCCCGTCCACGTTAGTCCGCTACTGACCTATATACTTTCATATGAAGGCAGGCTAACTCAAAAGTCGTAAATTATATTTTTGCGACGTCGAGTTATATGGGGTAAACAGTTAGCGTAGTACTTTAGAACAGTGATTTATAAAGAGGAATTCAAATTAGCATTGGGTGACGTAATATTTACTGTGTTTTAACGCTGGAATTAATTATTACAAAAGCCACAATAACATTTTATGAGATTCACGATTTTTCTAATTAATTTAATAAACCTAAATAATCTAGAAAAGAGATAATTCTTACTGAATAAAAAGCTTAAGTAAAAAGGTGAAAGTTTTCTACATATCTATAATTTATAATTAACTATGTCTTTTATTCAACGAATAATTCACAAAATTTAAGAATGTATCATTCTAATTATTGAACATACATAATTTTTGAAAAACACTTTTTGAAAGAGTATATTATAACCAATAGAAAAAATCTTTTTTTGAAAAAAGTAAGCCACCCCGACGGGGAATCGAGTCCTGTATCTCCCGGGTTTACGCCCCATCCGTCGCATTTACCAATATGCTACGCAGTGACATACTAATTGCGACAAATTTTAACTATTAATGTAAGATAACCTCAGTGATACTAGATGTCCAAAGGAAATCCGAATGCAAAATACAAGGAAAGCATTCTAAATGTATTTTATATCGGCTATAGAGATCACAGAGATCGATAATATATTATATGTTGCTAGGGTATATTATTATTATTAGTGGTTAATAGTTAGATAATAGGTTGATTACACAGTAAAAGTTTACTATGAAATTGGCACAGTCGTACTATAGTTCGTTATTTTATTCGTGTTATTGTTTCTTGGAGTCCTTCCTAAAATAAATTCTCTGGAAAACTATTCAGTGATACTTAATTGGCATGATCGTGTACATGTTATTGTGCAGTTTCTTTGTGGCAGTAAGCCGGGAGGATTATTCCATTAATTCTACTCTTATTTTTTGGTGTTTTAAATATGAATGTTATATTAAGATTAAAATAAAAAAAGGGATTTGTTTTGCCAACTTTGGATCCATACAAAGGGTTACATTTAATGACCGCAGGCTTTTCACCCCTCCTCTAAAGCGTGATATCAGAAAGTAAGTAAGTAAATATATCTGTAGGAATGTTATTGTATTTTTGCAAGTTTGGAGATGTTGGTGGTGGTTTTAAACTATGAAACTGATATCAAAGCATTAGAAGACTTGATGAGGCTTGTAATAATATTGACTTATCTATGAAACAACTTCATTTTTTTTACTCACATGTAAATTGAATGGCTGTTCATTTAATGTATTATTAAAAAAATAACAAAATGAATTCAAGTTTTTTTCGTCAGATTTCTCTGTAACTCGGACCTATAATAGCAGCATGCCACAAACTTTGTAAAACTATAAAAACTTCACATGTAATTTTAATCAATTCCAGCATAAAAATTTCGATAATTAACTGTGATAAGTTTGGATGTAGTAAACAAAACATTATTTAATACATCATATTACGATGGTTGTCCAAGAATTAAAGACCTTTATTAATTTTTGGCGACGCGGATGTTATTTCTCAAAAAATGGCAGCACTAACGTCTAGCGTAGACTTCCTTTTCCAAAACGAGTAGTAAGCCGGCTCGATAGCTGCTTCTGTATGACCTTTGCTTTTGGTTTGAGATGGACGCTCCGCTGTCGAATCCCGCCGCCTGCGAGGTGCATTCAATCATTCGGTTAAAATCCATCTTCGTCTCACATCCAATTATGGTAAAGATTTCGAGTGGTAGAACGAGTGTTTATGATGAGGAGGGGAGAGGATGGAGATCCTCAATTATTAGTGACGTTTTGTTGAAGAGAATCAATGATAAAGTTCGTGAAAATCGCCGTCTGACAGTCCGTGAGCTCGTAATTTTGATCCCAGACGTCAATAAGTTTACCATGCAAACGATTTTGAGGGGAAAATTGGGGTATGCAAAGGTGTGCTCATTGGGTGATTCGTTGTGAACCTTTTAGACTCATTCAAATGGGGTGTCCTCCGTCATCCTGCTCATAGCCTCGACCTGGCGCCAAATTATTTCCATCTTCTTCTTCACCTAAAGCTTACATTTGGCCGGAAAATGCTTCGACACCGACAAGGGCGTGGAAGAAGAGGTAAGAACATCTTTGAGGATGGCGGTGGCGGTAGTTCTACGAAAAGGGAATCAATGACCTTGTGCCACGGCTCACCAAGTACATCGATCGCAATGACATCATTAATAGACAACTCACTCAATACAGTAGCTAGCAAGTAAATTCGCGCATCGCGACATTCGCACATGCATTTTCCATTATGAGATATCACGCATCGGGAATTAATAGCAATATCACCTTTATTGTAATGGCATTAGAACAGTGTTTCGAATGGCAATTTTCACTTAAGCGAATCCGTTCGAACCGAACCATTCGGCAGACCCGACAAAAAGCATTGGGAATTTATAGCAATATCACCTTTATTGTAATGGCGTTAGAACAAATTATGCCATTCGGCAGACCCGACAAAAAAGTGAGTGTCATTTTTTTTTCCAGATGCTTCGTCCATATTAATGTCATTAATCGATCGTAATGGGGACTACGTGGAAAAATAGTGGGGATATGTACCTAAAATTTCAAATACTTTTTTTTTTAATAAAATTTTTCTAATTTCTTAAATAATGAAGGTCTTTAATTCTTGGACAACGCTCGTATAATATCATGGATTCTTACATTCGTTAAATAATAGACGATAATTAATTGAAACAGTGTAAAGCAATAATAGATAATAATATGTAGGTATTAGCAGACTTTTTTTACGTATTTATTAAATATTTGGGCAACATTATTATACGTATCTATCAAATTCCATACCTTCTGTACTTTATTCTAATATTAACTAAAGTATTTTTATTGCCTGTTTTTAATATTGGATATTACTACATCCATAGTATTTTGTTTGCTGTTTTTTTGTATTCTTTATGAGGAAATTCTTTGCGAACGAGTAATGTTGTGTTCGAAAAATAGCAATAGTTTGCGAAATATACGCTTATGGAATTCAAAACCTTTGAGAGATTATTTAAAATTCATGTTTCTTCTTTATCCAATATCTTTAGAAACTTCGATGGAAATTGATATAAATAACACAATATACGTATTACTCATTTCAATATTATACTGATTGATTTTACGTATACGTGAGTTTTAAACATAATGATAAAATGTATTATGTAGAAATTATATTCCTTTATACCGTAATAAGTTAAATAATACATATCGACTGCTTAATCTACAAACCAGCTAACTGTAATTTTGACCAAAAATTACATTTTGTTATAAAGTATGTTTTCTCTGCTCACACAAAATTTCAAACTCTTAGACCTATAAATAAATTCGTTATCATTCTTCATATAAAACAGCCAACTGCAGTTGCCAAATTTCTAATATCGTAAATGGAATAACTCCGCTCTTCATATAAATTTCCTTTATATATATATACCTATATATATATAAAAGAGAAGCTAAAAATAGTGTATTGATTCATGGTGCAACTTATCTGTAAAAAAAATCCAAGTGTGTTTTTGGAATTGTTAAATTCCGCTCGATAGTTAAATTATTATTTTTTTTCCTTCCTGAATAATTAGCCCAAAAATGGAGTTTGCAGGTAAACGATATATATAAATTACATATATATATCTTAATTATTCGTTTTTATTCAGTAGGTTTATCATTGAAGCTATCGGTCTATTTGAGTCATGAAAATTATTACTAATAACTATCCTATCCAATATATTTCAAACTCCGCTAAGGTTAGCTTGACTTTACAACTAAAACTTCAATTTAAAAGCATCTATATTTTGGAATATTACTAGAAAAAATTCTATAAAGACAAAATATAGATATTGAAATTTCAACGTAACTTCATAATGGGGTAATCACCAATATATAATATATTCTTCGTCTCTAATAGTGCAAGAATTGATTGTTTATTCCTTAGCATTTACCACCATATTTCTCCAGCTGACATGATACTCCATGGCCTATTTATTGACTTGCCTTCTTCCTGATAGATTTTCAATAACGACTACATTTGTTAGGTTACATGTAAGTTGTACGTATGCAGTTCATCGTGGGACACTTATTCGTGCGCCGCAGTACGTGAAACATGAGTTCGTATAACATTTTATCAAATGACAAGTTCTTCGTTGAACATTTCACCGTGGAATACATTTGTACGTATCTTACAAAATGCGGCGATAGTTTGCAAATAGTACTGTTCCACTTAGATTAACCCTAACCTAACCTAACCTAACCTAGTAAAGACATCTCATAAAATTCGCCACATGTTGTAGCATACGTACAAATATACTCCACGGTGAAATGTTCAACGAAGAACTCGTCATTTGATTAAATGTTACACGAACTCATGTTTCACGTACTGCGGCGCACGAATAAGTGTCCTGCGGTGAACTATTAAGTACAAATTTCCGGATACGCATTTGGTACATACTTGTATCTCTGACACGCGCTGAGCATGACTTATCCAATAGAGTCTACGGATTCTTATGAAGGTAATGCAAATATATTTAATATTTCACAATACAAATTGGATTATAATATAATATTAATATGATATAGATGTGGTTATATCAACATTATAATTTTTTTCGTGTTCATAGTTTAATTAAGATATAACATAGTATTATGTTGTATTTAACAAATATTACGTGAAAGATGTCCTTCATCAATCATATATGTCGTTTGTGATGGTATTACATGAATCATTACATAAATGAGTAGGTATAGTAAAACCTGTAATTATTTTTTGTAAAATGTATGCAAGGTTACTGTATTCATATAAACTTAATGGGCTTTCTAATATTAGATGTTTCTAAACCATTCTATTAGGTATTTATCTATCGCCATTTATTAAATTACATTAATAACTGTGTAAATGCCGTACTGAAAAATTATATAAAATTACGTACCATCTAATATAGTAATTTAAAAGACATACCTACGTGACTGTCTAATAATTAGTGACACATTAAAATATGAAAATTACAATTCTAATAGATTTAAGTTTTGAATATTTTTGTGACCTAGGTTTTTCATTTCGTTTAGGTAACTCACGAATGTCTAAAAATATAACTAATACAGAATAATATAGTTCTTTTCTAGGTCATTCCTTTATGGCTGAGGACTGTGACCATATTAAATTATCGTCATCTTTCGAGCGACCAAAACTTTCCATCTATCTCGATCCTTTACTTCTTTAAGTGCAGAGTGAATGCTTCCATCAGTCAGCTCCTTCTCTTGATCACTCCAGCACGCCGACGCCGACGTTGAAGTAGAGAGAGAGCTCTCTACTTCGACTTCCCTGGAGCCTACCCAACAACACCAGTGTCTCAAGGTTATCCGGTCTGCACCAAAAAATATGTCCAAAAAACTGCAGAATGCATCTCAGACATATTGTCGAGAGCCGTTTATGTTATTTACATCGTGAAAACTCAATATACGTATGTAATAAATTTCCACAGGCATTGGAAAACTTGTAATATTTTGTAGTAGGTACTCGTACATTAAAATACTGTTTATAGTGTTTATACCTACTTACTTGCACGAATCAAAAATATGAATATGTAGTAAAATAACATTATGCATAAGTATTTGAACTGGCTAGGTATTGAAAGATTAAGCAATGGAGACTTCTTAGAACATTAAGTAAACTAGAAATGCTAGGAGAGATGCAAGCCTCTTATTTACTATGTTACGGTATGGGGTATTTGAAAGAATATGGATATTTAGACGATGATGATGCGAAAAACATGGTTTTTACACTGTTTTTAAAATTATAGCCATAATTCATTCCTCATACTCTCAATTATCATAGTTAGTTATTGTGATAGATATTATTAGTATTATTACTAGTATTATTGATGTATTATTATAAAACCTGTAGAAATGTATGCTTTATAATAAGCACCTAATCCTACCTCCATGAAATCAGTAAGAAATGATTACCATTTAGAAGCACAGTAAATAACACATTGGAAACATTAACAAAACTCTTTTAGGATATTACTTTAGGTATAAAAATCTTTTATTCTTTTAATGATTTAAAAAAAAAATAGACCACAATGAATTTTTATGTGTAGGAATGTATAGCATCAAAAATTGATATTCCATATTTGGTAATAAAATTAAGTGTTTACTTTACAAGGTGCATTAATATTTGAATCCTACATACTTTATTGAACACTTCGTTTTTTCAATTCTGTATATCCATAGTAAAAAAATATTTCTTAGTATCTATTACACAAATCTTTTACGAATCAACAGTTTTTTTTCGTCTGCCATAAATGGTACGCATTCTATAGGTTTACCACTGCTTTTATATTCTCAAAACCAGGTTTAATTTATTTAAAATTCGATATTTTCTTTTTGTAATTTTCCGGTTTTCATTATAATGCCGACGAAATAGTGTTTCCCCTTCCCAGATAATCGCCGTGTAACCTGAAAGAAAATGTTATGTAAGATATAGTGTTTTTTTAAGCATAGTCACGTTTTTCAGGCGTGACTCCCGTTAAGTGAAAAGAGCTGTTAGCGGGCAGTTAATCCTTATCGAAATAAATCACCATGCGGGGCAGGCCAGTCGCTACAATTAGGAGGTCTCCATCGAAACAATATGTCGCGTCAAGAAAAAGGCTCGTCGATGCATTAATAAAGTTTTCGCTGACCTCCTTGGAGCAGCGTGCTTGATCAGGATGAAGAAATTTCCAGGGTAAACTGTTGAGGTCGTATTACAAGGTTGGCCAAGACGGTTAGGCAATCAAATTACTATCATCATCAGCTTAAGTCTATCCTCTGCTGGATGAATGCCTCTTCAAGCTTATTATTCGATCATGTGGATTGGAATTCTGGATATATGGGGAGGGGGGTGATGCACAAGAATACGAGGCACTGACCTTTTGATGTGATGAGGAATGGCGCGCACTTGCACTGGTCCCAGCAGTGGCGCACCCAGGATTTAATATTGGGGAAGGGGGGGGCAAGGAGGAGAATGTAAATTAGTTCCATAGGATCTTTTTCTTCTTCACAGCCTAATTTATCGTTTATGGGTCTTTTGTCTATTGCACTCGGTGTACCTACACCATGGTCCCCACATCCTGAAACAGGCCCTCAGGCTAGGATATTTGGCGGGCCCCCTACCTAACGCTAAGATTAAAGGCAGTGTGAAACAATACATTAACGTTTTTCAAAATGTGTTTTAGTTCAAATTAAGGGTACTTACACAGTGAATTATTGGCGATTTTTAATACATCTACTTTAATAATGGAGCTGTCGAGTATCGACACATAATAATCAAAAAATATATTGCACAATTATATAAGTAATTGAAAATGTTCATGGCCATGAAGTATAATAGCGCCTCAGGCGACTTTTTTTACTATTAAAGCAAATTTATGATGTGTGTTTATCTCACTTATCTGGTCAACCCGACACGCCGGGCCCCCAGGCTAGAGCCCTGTCAGCCCTGCCCAGCCATGACCTACACCACTCCGGAATTCGGGTGGACACCGAGAATTTTTTGACAGTTCCATTAGGGATTGGGTTTCTAAAGAAACCTGACATTGTATTAGTGTTTTGAAATTTTTGTGTCAGAAATTAAAATCTAACAATTTTTTCTAAAAAGGGTGCTGGAGAATTATTACAAATCATTTTTTTGCCGTGTTTTTATTTGTCTAAGCCCAAAGGTATAGTTTATTGGCTTTCAATTTCAATGTTTTTTAAATCATTCTGATAATTTTCATGTTTGGGGGGTGCCATGGCCCCTTGCCCCCACTTGCCCCCCTTGCCCACTGGGTCCCAGGTCATACACTCACGCACTAGTGTGTTTTGGGTCATCCTGTTCGCGGCACTTGGTACACAGATTATGGATGATACATGAGGGTGAATGAAAGATGATGATCTGTATGATTGATCAGATACCCTGTGCCGGTAACACGGCTTGAGTCAAGGTTCTGATCATTGTATTGAGTCCTTGCTAAACGATTGTCACACTGTATCAAGTGCACTCACTCGTTGTATTCGCAATTACGGTATTCTTTCCCCCATAATTGCTAATAGTTTGCTCTTGTGACAACACTACTAGATTTAAGAGGTGGGTGGGGAAATAAAGATGACAATCGACTTACAATCGGCGCGACCACCTCTCGATTTAATGTTTTAGAATATAGTCATATTTCAGTACATCCATGTGCAGTGGTGTTAAGATTTTTTAGATTTATTAATTTTTAACGCATTTATAAAACCATTTGTAAAATTTATGTTGTCATTAGTATAGTGAAATATTTACGATAAAAAATATATTTATAATCTCTGTGATCCCAAATTTGATAAGAATTAGGCATTTTATTATTCAAAAAATGGGCACGATTAACATATTTGAAGATAATTCTAAAGATACTGATTATAAGTTATGTCATTGACCATTAAAATGTGATAAAACAACATACGAATGATTGTTTTATAATAATTTTGACTAAAGAATAAGATAGATTTTTTTTGAAATACACCATTTCTACTAGCATTTCCCAGTAGTATTTCCCAGTGGAACCGAAAAAAACGATTTTTTTCGGTTCAGTACATGTTCAAACACGCGCGTTAACATTATCTACTCCCTGCTTCATTTATCGTTTGTCAATTTATGGATACGGCCGTATGTTGTACCTTAACCACACACATGTTTCTAAATGTCATGTTGTGAACGTCTTAAATTAATAATTTGTAATGTTAAAAATAAATAAAATTTGAATTTGAAATCTCCTTAGGATTAAACACGATAAAAAAGGTATGAGATTCTGTTTTGCGATTTTTGCTAAATTATAAAAATAATTACAAGATAAAAAGAACTTTTTGTATACTTATCACGTTTTTAAATTATCTGTTGAATCATATGAACTTGACAATTCTATGTATTAATAATTTAGGACAAATAAGGCAATTGTCAACAAATCATTATTTTGCAACAAACAAACAAATATAGAATACTGAAATGTCATGTTGATTTCCATAGTAACGCTCGTATATATTAATAATATAGATGCTAGGACCACCCCCTTAGCAACAAATAATAGTATTTTACTTTTTACGGATTTTTCTGAAATAACTTACCATACAAAACAGAATTAACTGAAAATGAATTCAATTCTGCTTAAAGATGGCTAAAAGTATTAAAAGAATGCATTGGCATTGTGTTTGATATATTATAAAAGTTTAAAATGTCTAGCTAGTCGGGAAGTTAGTTAAAAATCGATTGCAAGATTTGTACTGGACAAACAACTACCGGACAAACAAGAATGCGAGCTAATAAAAGCGTTGTAATAATATATTTTTTTTAAAGTCGTAAATAATAATGGATCATAGTGTGGAATTTTAAATAATTAATCTATCACACTTTCTGGGCCCTCCACTAACTCGTGATGTGTAAAACTGCCGTAGCGTAAGATTGATGTAATGTACATACATACGCACGTGTGGTCGGAAAGACTGCGAGGTATTCGGGCGCCGAGAACAGATGGTCCTGACGTCGACATAATCACGCACTTGTTAAATGGGTCGTAGATGGGTTATGGCCAAATTGTCGATATGTGGGCGGTGAATACCCTAGCCGGCCCTTCGCAGGGTTAATCGCAACTCACCTATGAATACGGCACTGGCCGAAAATAGCGAAGAGTAGTTTTAATAGGAAAATATCAGGTCACACTGAACGTGCAATAACATAAATATACGGATTAAATACAATTATAACATTATTCAATAATGTTTGAAACTTTCACGGTTGTTTTTTTATCATAATAGATTCTTGGGTTTCCAACGCGTGTACTTCTTCCTTCTTCGACGTTTCGGGCTCGTTGCAGAGGCCATTATCAAGAGATATGTGTTGTTTAACTATTTATTTTATTCAACGAATACTAATTCACAAGATTTTACGAATGTACCATTCTAATAATTATTGAACACACATAATTCTGAAAACACTCATGAGAAAATATTTTTTTCCGACCATGTCCGATCCTAATAAGAACATATTATGGGCCTTCACAGTGTGAAGGTTTATTTAACAGATTTTGTTTTTTACGAGAAATAGATGTCAGCCACTTGCTCAACCTGTTAGGTCCATACTATGACTCATACACAAATTGAAAAACAAGATGTGTATTTGCCAGACCCAGGATTCGAACCTGAGATCCACTGCGTGATAGTCCAACGCTTAAGCCGCGCGGCCACCGTGGGTGTCATAGCCAATAGAAAAAATCTGAAATCTGAAAAGAGCGATGTTTGCATTCATACACCTACACTAAACTTCATCAAAAACATGCCGGGTGTCTTACTTTTTTCAAAAATGTTTTTTCTATTGGCTATATTCTCTCATGAGTGTCCCCACATCCTGAAACAGGCCCTCAGGCTAGGATATTTGGCGGGCCCCCTACCTAACGCTAAGATTAAAGGCAGTGTGAAACAATACATTAACGTTTTTCAAAATGTGTTTTAGTTCAAATTAAGGGTACTTACACAGTGAATTATTGGCGATTTTTAATACATCTACTTTAATAATGGAGCTGTCGAGTATCGACACATAATAATCAAAAAATATATTGCACAATTATATAAGTAATTGAAAATGTTCATGGCCATGAAGTATAATAGCGCCTCAGGCGACTTTTTTTACTATTAAAGCAAATTTATGATGTGTGTTTATCTCACTTATCTGGTCAACCCGACACGCCGGGCCCCCAGGCTAGAGCCCTGTCAGCCCTGCCCAGCCATGACCTACACCACTCCGGAATTCGGGTGGACACCGAGAATTTTTTGACAGTTCCATTAGGGATTGGGTTTCTAAAGAAACCTGACATTGTATTAGTGTTTTGAAATTTTTGTGTCAGAAATTAAAATCTAACAATTTTTTCTAAAAAGGGTGCTGGAGAATTATTACAAATCATTTTTTTGCCGTGTTTTTATTTGTCTAAGCCCAAAGGTATAGTTTATTGGCTTTCAATTTCAATGTTTTTTAAATCATTCTGATAATTTTCATGTTTGGGGGGTGCCATGGCCCCTTGCCCCCACTTGCCCCCCTTGCCCACTGGGTCCCAGGTCATACACTCACGCACTAGTGTGTTTTGGGTCATCCTGTTCGCGGCACTTGGTACACAGATTATGGATGATACATGAGGGTGAATGAAAGATGATGATCTGTATGATTGATCAGATACCCTGTGCCGGTAACACGGCTTGAGTCAAGGTTCTGATCATTGTATTGAGTCCTTGCTAAACGATTGTCACACTGTATCAAGTGCACTCACTCGTTGTATTCGCAATTACGGTATTCTTTCCCCCATAATTGCTAATAGTTTGCTCTTGTGACAACACTACTAGATTTAAGAGGTGGGTGGGGAAATAAAGATGACAATCGACTTACAATCGGCGCGACCACCTCTCGATTTAATGTTTTAGAATATAGTCATATTTCAGTACATCCATGTGCAGTGGTGTTAAGATTTTTTAGATTTATTAATTTTTAACGCATTTATAAAACCATTTGTAAAATTTATGTTGTCATTAGTATAGTGAAATATTTACGATAAAAAATATATTTATAATCTCTGTGATCCCAAATTTGATAAGAATTAGGCATTTTATTATTCAAAAAATGGGCACGATTAACATATTTGAAGATAATTCTAAAGATACTGATTATAAGTTATGTCATTGACCATTAAAATGTGATAAAACAACATACGAATGATTGTTTTATAATAATTTTGACTAAAGAATAAGATAGATTTTTTTTGAAATACACCATTTCTACTAGCATTTCCCAGTAGTATTTCCCAGTGGAACCGAAAAAAACGATTTTTTTCGGTTCAGTACATGTTCAAACACGCGCGTTAACATTATCTACTCCCTGCTTCATTTATCGTTTGTCAATTTATGGATACGGCCGTATGTTGTACCTTAACCACACACATGTTTCTAAATGTCATGTTGTGAACGTCTTAAATTAATAATTTGTAATGTTAAAAATAAATAAAATTTGAATTTGAAATCTCCTTAGGATTAAACACGATAAAAAAGGTATGAGATTCTGTTTTGCGATTTTTGCTAAATTATAAAAATAATTACAAGATAAAAAGAACTTTTTGTATACTTATCACGTTTTTAAATTATCTGTTGAATCATATGAACTTGACAATTCTATGTATTAATAATTTAGGACAAATAAGGCAATTGTCAACAAATCATTATTTTGCAACAAACAAACAAATATAGAATACTGAAATGTCATGTTGATTTCCATAGTAACGCTCGTATATATTAATAATATAGATGCTAGGACCACCCCCTTAGCAACAAATAATAGTATTTTACTTTTTACGGATTTTTCTGAAATAACTTACCATACAAAACAGAATTAACTGAAAATGAATTCAATTCTGCTTAAAGATGGCTAAAAGTATTAAAAGAATGCATTGGCATTGTGTTTGATATATTATAAAAGTTTAAAATGTCTAGCTAGTCGGGAAGTTAGTTAAAAATCGATTGCAAGATTTGTACTGGACAAACAACTACCGGACAAACAAGAATGCGAGCTAATAAAAGCGTTGTAATAATATATTTTTTTTAAAGTCGTAAATAATAATGGATCATAGTGTGGAATTTTAAATAATTAATCTATCACACTTTCTGGGCCCTCCACTAACTCGTGATGTGTAAAACTGCCGTAGCGTAAGATTGATGTAATGTACATACATACGCACGTGTGGTCGGAAAGACTGCGAGGTATTCGGGCGCCGAGAACAGATGGTCCTGACGTCGACATAATCACGCACTTGTTAAATGGGTCGTAGATGGGTTATGGCCAAATTGTCGATATGTGGGCGGTGAATACCCTAGCCGGCCCTTCGCAGGGTTAATCGCAACTCACCTATGAATACGGCACTGGCCGAAAATAGCGAAGAGTAGTTTTAATAGGAAAATATCAGGTCACACTGAACGTGCAATAACATAAATATACGGATTAAATACAATTATAACATTATTCAATAATGTTTGAAACTTTCACGGTTGTTTTTTTATCATAATAGATTCTTGGGTTTCCAACGCGTGTACTTCTTCCTTCTTCGACGTTTCGGGCTCGTTGCAGAGGCCATTATCAAGAGATATGTGTTGTTTAACTATTTATTTTATTCAACGAATACTAATTCACAAGATTTTACGAATGTACCATTCTAATAATTATTGAACACACATAATTCTGAAAACACTCATGAGAAAATATTTTTTTCCGACCATGTCCGATCCTAATAAGAACATATTATGGGCCTTCACAGTGTGAAGGTTTATTTAACAGATTTTGTTTTTTACGAGAAATAGATGTCAGCCACTTGCTCAACCTGTTAGGTCCATACTATGACTCATACACAAATTGAAAAACAAGATGTGTATTTGCCAGACCCAGGATTCGAACCTGAGATCCACTGCGTGATAGTCCAACGCTTAAGCCGCGCGGCCACCGTGGGTGTCATAGCCAATAGAAAAAATCTGAAATCTGAAAAGAGCGATGTTTGCATTCATACACCTACACTAAACTTCATCAAAAACATGCCGGGTGTCTTACTTTTTTCAAAAATGTTTTTTCTATTGGCTATATTCTCTCATGAGTGTTTTCAGAATTATGTATGATATGTGTTATGATGAAGTTTAGTATAGGTGTATGAATACAAACATCGCTCGTCGGTATCTCTGGTCGTAACGAGTGACAAATTACTCTGTGCAACGTTTGACCTTAGCTAATCGGATACTTATTGGCATTCTTACAGCGAGCTGCAACGAGCCCGAAACGTCGAGGAAAGAAGGAAGAAGTACACGCGGTGGAAACCCAAGATTCTATTACGATAATGGATAAGTAAGCCGAAAATAGTACTTACGCGATATAATAGATATAACCAAGCTAATGAAATGGCAATGGCCGGGTATATCTTTCACCAACCGCTGAATAAGGCACTTAATCACCACTGGATCAACGAACTCATAAGATTTAGCAAATTGGCGGATGTTCATGGCAGCAAAGAACTAGGAACCATGAAAAGTGGAAAGAGACTGGGGAGGTTTTTACTCAGCAATGGATTGACCCTGGCTGATGATGATGACTGTCGAAAGGAAATTATTTAAATTAATTAAATTAGTATGATAGATAGAGAAAGAGAGAGTCACTGGCACTGTGTTTTCACAATACTTTTCAACAAATTAACCAATGACTGGAATACTTTCAACTCACTGGTGACAAAAAGTTGACACCCATATACCAATTTATTTACGGACTATCATGATTAGTATTAAGTATATAATATATTTTAATTTATATTTCTTGGTGGAAAAACGTAGTAGGTATATCGAAATAAATATAGGGGAAGGGTGTACAAAATGCCATGGGGTTTTGTTTATTGAGAAAAAGAATATCAAAACATGTAATTTATTATAAAAATGGAGCATGGCTGCAAAGAAACACTATTTTTTAATATATTGGCATATTTTATATTAAAAAAATGTTACATAAGTGATAGTAAAAAAAAGAAATAAAAATGTAGAGCTAAAAATCTTTTTACCCCTCCTGGTGTACAAAATGGCATACAACATAAATATTTATCAAAAATAGAAAATAAGTATAATTTCAAATAAAAATGACATCTTTTACGGAGAACAAACTTCGCAGAAAAATATTTTTGCTTTTTTATCTAAACCAGCATAATCAGCATGAGCCCATTTTCCACATTTCATACATCTTAGCCAAGTTTCTCCAGGTTTAGATCTTGTGTACATCTCATTACAATAAATACAGGCACAATCATCTTCTTCTGACAGTAGAATGTCTTCAGTATCCCAATCGATCACTAATCTTTTTGTGACACTTTTTTTATATTTTTCAGAATCATTTTTCTGTGAATGACACATTATGTCGATTTACCCTACCATAGTGTATGTCATTTTACCCTCAATCAGCGGATTGTTCATTAAAAAGGGCACTTTACACTTCCGTAATTGTAATAAATTCATATCGAACATGAACACTAATAACCGCTGCGTTAGCTACTTTTATATATTTATATTTAATATATAAAATATGTGTAATATTACCTTTTGATGACAAGCTGCAAAAATATTAGTATGGCTCAAAAATCTTTCCACCGCATGACCGCCTTGTATGACTGTTTTGAGTGAACTAAATATAGTTGAATATTTGAAGGACGTGCCATGGATTGTTTCTGAATAAGTTGAATCATGTTCGACTGCACCATTTCGGCAATAGAGCGATGGTTCGTTTTGCCCCACTATGCCATTTTGTACACCTTTCCCCTACACTTAATTATGTAGGTCAGTTATCGTATATATTTTTTTTAATTATTTACTCCAAGAACGATTTCGTTCTTTAAACATCTTCAATTGAATATAATTGTCGAAATAGTATAAACAATGTAATTAAATAGTTGTTCAATTTATTACCAGTCTCTTCGTTGGCAACAATGATTTCACTATTTGTAAATAAAATAGAAATTGGCGGTATACTGATTTATATTATACAGACTGTTATTGAATATACTTTTAATAATTAACATACATAATTTCAAAACATCGGATGCATATACTCATTAGAAAAAAAAACATTTTATTTAATAATTATGCATGAGATGTTTTCAAATTATGTGTGTTCAATATATAGAATGTTACATTACATTCTTAAATCATAGTACCTATGTATCTTATTCGCTGAAGAGAAAAAATAGTTTATTAAAGTACATATTATGTAGGTACTTACTTTTATTTGTTATTTCTGTAAAAAACTGTTTTTTTACATTTATGGTGTATTTTTTTTATCTTAGTGTTTACCAAGAAAACTAATCTTAAAGTATGACAGAATATTATGATGTTTGCTAATAATGAATCTTTAATTTTCAATTAATTTAAGTATTATCCATACTAACGTCTTTTTTGCTTAGTTTTCATCAACATTCGACCGTGTTTAGGAAAAAGGGCGTAACCTTCACAGAACAAATTTTACAGGAGAGGCAAAAAACGTTTTTTGAATGATTTTGGTTAAATATTAATAAAAAAAGGCACAGACATAGAGTGCAAGATGGTTGATGATTTGGTGTAATATCTTTTTGATCTAATATTAATTAAAGAAATTATTATAGAAAAATCATTAAAATTAATGGTAAATACTTTTTTCCTTATATCAAAACTTAATTAAAGCTCAATTAATACCTGAATTTAGATAATAATTCGGCATTTGCGGCTTACTTCCTTTTTACAGAACGTGTATTTAGTTGTATACATTGTTAATATCTAATAAAAGCACTTTTCGAAAAATCGAGGGTTACGCCCTTTTTCCTAAACACAGTCGAATATTTATCTTTAATATTTATCACATTACTTTGAATTAATTTTAAAGAATTAACTAACTATTATATAAGTCGATAAACATTAGTAATTACGGTACCTACCTACATAAATTTGGCGTTGATTAGTTTAAATTGTAACAGTTTTACCAAGAAATGCTGCCTGTTTTGCATGGAAGTAATTTCGTTATTAGTATGCTAGTACTGGAGTAAATTTATTGCCTCAAGTGAGCAAAGGCATTTGGATTATTTTATATGAGGATCAGTTAATAATAATTCCTGAGAGTAATCAAATGCGTATAATACGATAATAATTCATATAGCATTTACATACTGCGACTATTATATTGTCATTGCTCGAGTATTTCCGCTGAAAGTGAAGAGAATTCCTACGGTGATATTTTCATTATTCCAAAGGAAGTCAAATCTATGTTAACTTAATCAAGGGCTTATTATCATGAAATTTTATAAATAAGTATTATAAAACATCTTTCCATCTAATAATATCTTATGTTATAGAGGTAAGATTCATTAGTATTTATGAGATTTAAATTCAATTTTGAATTCAAATTTATGTCATGATTAGGGAATCCAATCCCGAGCCAAAATTCTGATCCCGGGATTTCGGGATTACAATTTCACAATCCCGGGATCCTAGGACTGGTCCCGGGATTGGCATTTTTTCCATTGTTAATATAAAAATTTTATTTACAATAATATTTACAAATAAAATTGATAAAATCGGTCAAAAATAAATTTAGTATGATTTATACTTGTTAGGACATTTATTGTTAATATTGTATACGTTCAATCTTGTAAATACATAAGTTTAATGGAGTAAATAATATTGTAATATAAATAATAATGTGAATTTAATATGATATTGCCGTTTCTGATAGTAAAGACTTAATGAATGGTTTAGCGAAATTTAAAATAGTAAAGCAAATCATGGTGTACTTATGGCCTTTCCGCTTCATAAATCTAATTAGTCAGCCAAATATGAAACTGCCGTAAAACGTATGAGATCATGGTGGAATTACTTTGTTAAGAGGGGACATGCTCAGCGTAGGTCAAAATGGAACTTTTATTGCATTTTCAAACCATGAACCTGGACATTCCTTAAACGTTGTAGATAATCTATTTATATAATTTTGAAGCCTAGTTATCCTTTATATTTATTTTAAACATTTGATGACTGCAAAAAGTATTTTTATTACATAAAATAGTGTTCTTTTAAATCACTCGCTCTAATGTTTTAGAATATAGTCATATTTCAGTACATGAATGTGCAGCGGTGTTAAGATTTTTTACATTTATTAATTTTTAAACGCATTTATAAAACCATTAGTATAATTTATGACGATATAATTTTTGTAAAATATTTACGATAAAAAATTATATTGATAATCTCTGTGATCCCAAATTTGACAAGAATTAAGCATTTTATTATTCAAAAAATGGGCAAGATTAACACATTTGAAGATAATTCTAAAGATAATAATTATAATCTATGCTTTTGCCCATTCAAGTGTAATAAAAATTCTACGAATAATGATTGCTTTATAATAATTATTGACCTAAGTATAAGGTAGTGTTTTTTTGAAATACGCCACTTCTTTTGTCATTCCCCAGTGGTTAAGCTACAGCATACGGCTGTATTCATAAATTGACAAACTAAAATTTAAGTAGGGAGTAAGATCATGTTAACGCGCATGTTTGAACATGACTATATTCTAAGACATTAGAGCGAGAGGTTTAAAAGAACACTATTTTATGTAATAAAAATACTTTTTGCAGTCATCAAATGCTTAAAATAAATATAAAGGATAATAAGGCTTCAAAATTATATAAATAGATTATCTACAACGTTTAAGGTATGTCCAGGATCATGCTTTGAAAATAGAAAAAAGTTCTATTTTGACCCAAGCTGAGCACGTCCGCCCTTAATAGTGTGAAGCTTTGTTTTTTCCAATCTTTCTCATTTTTATTAATTTATGTGAAAAAATAAAATGAATCGGCAACTTACACATGGGTATAAATCAAACTTCATTCAAACTCAGTTTATTTCTAATGTAGTTATTTGTTATTAAAAGTATTTTTTCTGTTATATTTTCGTTTTTATTTTATTTTCCATAAAAATTTATAAAAAAATCAATCCCGAAAGTTTCTAGATTATGTTTATCAATCCCGGCATTTATAGGTATCGAAAATAGCTCGGGATCCCGGGATTGGAATCCCTAGTCATGATCATAGATTGGGTATACATAATTAAAAGGTTGCCATTTTGAGTCAATATTGTGCCTATGCATATTTAGCATGAACTCAAGATGTACCCCAAACACTATAAAAACATGTGCACTGTGGAGGTCTAATATGTATGTAAGCTGAGTACTTAAATTATGCCGATTTAATAACTGACTATAATGCTTCAAATACATTATGATGCACGTTGCGGACTGCCATGATATCACGGTGACAAATTTAGTCTATGGTTTCGTCATTCCGCAGAATATTTTGAACGATCACTATCTCTATAAATTCAATGATGGAGATTGCCAACTATAATGTATTCGTATTTTGAATTATTATTCATGCTAATGTCAATTAATTTTAACAGTTTCTACGTGTGCGTACGTTAAAATTACTTGCGATGTTGCATCCATGGATAATATTTTGAACAGAACCCAACCTGCAGACCATAGATAATAGAAAACACCCTAATAAAAATACATAGTGCCAACCGCTAAAAACAAAAAAACACGCGATCTGAAATTGAGTTGAAAATGTGTAGGCACGTAGAAAATAATAAAAAACGTCCATTGAGTCACGCGGGTGTCGATATAGTACGGTACGCATAAGGTGCTCTTATTATTTTTATAGTAATTTCGGAAGATTTTGCTAACTGACAATGTTCGTTTAAAAGTTCAAAATATGCCACGGGATAGGAGCATCAGTCTGATAACATTTTAAACACAAATAAAAACGACATTATACACTTGTTTCCCGTAGCGGCAGCTTACTGTGACATCACGTGACAGTACGCAACGTGCATCATAATATATTTAAACCTTAAATCGCAACTCATGTGCACAGTACAACAAAACGTCAAAACAGGCTACCATCATTTAATAGTATTTAAATATATTTTATTTAAATCATATTAATACCTCTAGGAATACAAAGTCTGAATAAACTCACCGGAAAAATACATTCAAAAATAATTAATAATTCATCAAGCAATGTCTGAAACAAACAAAAAAAAAACAGTTATGACAGTAATATCACGTTTCACAGGTGGTTATGTTTTCAATTTAATGCAATTTGCAAAACGTCATTCTGAGTTTCATATACTTGTTCGGCAGTGAAAAATAAAACAAACAAAACAAAACCACAATAAAAGTAAAATGGCTTTCCGTAACTTCCGCTGCATTTCTCCGGGAAAATAAACCGCTGAGAATTTTCCGAGAGAGGAAAATGACAAAGCCTTCATCAGCATTCGCGCGTTCGCTTGCCCTAGAAGCCTCGCCCGATGAGCTTTTTCGCATAGAAATAAATACGTAGCCGATAGCTAGGGCTATCGCTAGAATAAAAACACTCCCACCATACTTATTAAGAAAATATTTTTGCCATGTTCAGATGATTTGGAATATTTATTATACTACATGAAATTCTAGTTAAGTTGCTTATATGCTATTCAGTACGTATTACTAATGCATTGTTAAACATGGCACGAAAACTTATGATATCCTTATAACATACAAATCCAACTGATAGTAACCCATGGAGCAATATAAATACTATTTTGTTTAATTAATACTATCGACTGAGAGTACTTCGTAGGATTGGAATTAAAACTCATTTAAAACTTAGTCGTTAAGCACCAAGTAATGAAAAAATAATAGATACATGCATATATTATATTATGTGTGCATTAATAGTTAAAAACTGAATATTATTTTGTATATAAACATAAATCAATATTGATCTGCTTATTATATGAATAGTGAATGGTTATTTTTTGTATTATTTATATTTATAAGTACAATCTAATGTTAGTACAAAGGCTTTCGGATATTCAGATGGGTCAAATTTCTTTTACTGTTAAGCATTCGTTGAATTTAGTATACCTCTTATCACTTATTACTAATTTTATTATATTATATGGCTTTTAAGTGCATGTTGTCGTATTTTTACAAGTGAAAGGATACAATACAATGGGTTGTTCTAATGTCTGATAACAGTGATAACACTGATAACCAATTCTAGTGAAAATATCAACATAAAAACCTTCACGCTTAATTCTTTTATTATGCTATACTTAGGACAAAAGGTGATAATTTTTTCCCCTACAAACATATATGTATATATTTTTAAATTATACCTCGATTAAATATAATTTTGAAAAGTATAAGTTTTAAATAATATGTATTTGGTTGCTAGTGGTGATGAAAGGATTGGCCGGTGATTGTGATGCCAGGTAATAAATACCTGATTGCAACAAGGTGCATTTAATTGTCAATATTCGTGGATGTACTTTCAATGCAGTCTTGATGTACGAAGAGTAGTGACTAACATTAGTGAAAGAAAAAGACGAATAATCTCAAACATCCATTACATAAATATCAAGTATAAACCTTAAGATTCATGTCCATAAAAAGTATCCTCATGAGGATGATAAAGGTGGGAAGTAAGAAATCAACATCAATAAAAGGAAAAGGAACGCAATCATCCTGAATAGAGTCAAGAGAGCAACTCTTGCCGAGACACAAACTGCCTTTCTCTGTACTGAAGTTCTTGATTAAGCTAATAGTCGATGTCTCAAAATGCAATAAGAATCTGAAATATGGGGTATCTTAACCAGGACGTATCTTCTTATAATTATAATTCAGATCACCATGGTCATCATGACCTGTGGCTAATCCACTATTAAGTGAAGACCTTCTCATAATTTATTCTACTCTTTTCACTCCTTTGTTTTTTGCTGCCATTTTATCTGCAAGATTAGTGAGTTCGTCAATCTAGCGGGATTTAGGGAGGTATTATGTTTTCTATAGAAAGCCTTATAATATGACTGCATTCGTGTAACAGTTATGTAAAACAAATTTAATTAACAAATTAATTTAATGTAACTAATATGAGTGATTGTCTTCAGTAAAGTTGTTGCATTATACATAAAAGTGGTATTTTTGATAGATAGTGAACCCTACCATTCTTGGTGATGTTGGCTTGTGTGTCTCTGATAATTAATTACCTTAGGAATCGAGGGCATCCGTTGTTTGCTCTCCCAAGGTGCAGAACTAACCTTCCATTAGTGATGCCAATTGGGAGGGCAATAACCATATTTAATGAAATCGTTTTGGATATTGATATATTCCACTTACGTGAGGGTGAATTTAGGTGGACATTGTTTTATTAGTTTTTAAGATGGATCTATCAAAAGTTCATTCTGTGTGTTTCCATCTACTTTTATTTTTCTTATTTTATTTCTTATTTTATTACTTATTGTATTATTAACTCTCTGTATTTTTTTAAATTGTAACGCTTATTTTATGTCATGTCGTAAACGCGTTGAATTTATAATTTGTTACGTAAAATAAATAAATTTGCTTTGAATTTGATAGCTATTCTCTTGAAATAATTTAAATATTGATTGCCGAAATTCAAAAGGTAATTTTAAATCACTGGATTTAAAGTCAACAAACTTTATCTGTGATAGCCAGGAGTACCTACTTCTTATATTACATTGATACGATTGAAATAAAACCCCCAAAGGTTGAGACTGATTACAGCATTTCAAAACTTGTGCCTTAGAAATCGGATGGTTTTATTTTACAACATTTGGTTTTGCTCGTGGTTAAAGTATAGTCAAAGACCCCTCGCTCAAAGTTTTGGACGCTAATGAGCTTTTTAGAGGCATTTTCATTACGCGAACTTGTGTTACGAAACCGTTTCCAACGGACTTGGTCGTTATTAAAACCACAGTAATAATTATTTCATACACTCATATAATATAAGATTGTGTTTATGTAATATATATTAATATTTTAGCATACCATTGTAATATGGTATTATAACAAAATGTCTGTGGTTAACGGCTCCTAAAGAACAATAATGTAAACTTTAAGTAGACATTCTTTCTTATATGCATAATGTTATTGTTAATATTCTTTTACTTATTAAGAATAAAATATATAAATACCTAAGTAAATACAATTAATTGTTGTTTTGAGAAGATATTTGGATAATTGATTTTATCGTTATAAAATTCAGTATTTGTCATTTATTATATAACTGGCATTCAAACACATCGTCGAGAATGATTACTAAACTAACTTTTACAATACTCAGTGATATATTAAATTAATGAATAGGTAAGAGGTAAAGGGGTTCTCTCCATTTTTGAAAAGTACAACAGCACATATTTTCAAATTAAACCACATAACTTTATTATTTAAAATTTATAGAATTGTATGAGTAATTATACACACTATTAATATAATAAAAATTATAATGTACCTAAAACCCTTAAAATTGTGTCACTATTTTTATGCGTATATCTCAATGTGTAAGTTATGGTCAGAAACCCTTTTGCTTTCAACCTATTCCTTATGTTGCACTACGAAAATGAGCGACGGACGACCTAAATATACGGAGTTAGTCGAAAAAATATAATAAATAATATTTATTTTTATTTTACGTATAATGTCATAATTATAATATTTAATATGTTTAACACACCTGCTGAGAGTAAGCTAGTCTAATTTCAGAAAAGCAGGCTTAATTTACCAGGCGGAGCATATGTGTGTCGGGTGTATTATCATTTTTTTTTGTTTTTAGTAAAATTGCTAAAACATTCTCTGGATACAAATACGTATTGGAAAAACAAATAATTTGCCAGATCTAGGATTCCATCCTGTGATAAATATGGTACAGAAAGAATAATAACATATAGGATACTAATGAATTGTTTTATAGAAATAGAATAATTTTATAATGTAGTTAAGTAGTTACAACGAGGAAAATTATATCTATTATCTACAATTTAATATACTATTATTAAAAAGGATGCATTAGGTATGCAAAACCGAAAAATTAAGTATGGTTATAAAAAAATTAAGACTAGCAATCCACTAGATTTTAATTAACAATAGCGCAATATATAGCGTCTATTAAATAATGACAACCCTTTTGGGAGATTTAGACTGATTGATTTTTCTTTTTGAATTATTAATAACCATGTTCTTGATTTTTCTTACAAGGTTGTTAGTAATTTTGAACAATCACAAACACCAAACCTTTGAGAAAAACACATAAATATTGTATCTTCACCGGGTATCGAACCTAGATCTCTCGGGTGAAAGGCCAGCTCCTTACGCACTGCACCACGAGAGCCGCCAAAGACTGATTGATTGACTGACTGTTTGTGTAGAAAGATACAACATGTCTGAAGAGAATGCAGTCGATATAAGAGAATAGAGAAGTTCTCTGCAGCTTTATCCACATACCAATCCACCACGAGTTTAATGTATCGCCATGTGCTTCGAAAATAGTTATAACTTTGGTTGCTCTTCGTAAGTGGAATCCATGCCAAAGTAATCCACCGTTTGTGCAACAGGATAAATTAGTTGTACTTCTCTTGCGCACGCGCATTTAACAAAATATTTGTCTTTTTGTAATACGAAATGTCATTGTTTAAATAGTTGCTTCAAAGATTACCATGGATTTGCAGATGACAGATGAATTACTATGCTGATAATAGTATCTCCACATATTCTTCATACTAGGATATTAGTCAGATGGTATATTTTTATAATTTATTAAACCAATGTATAAAAACAAAAAAAAATGCTTGTACATTTTGATACTATAGGACCTATAGGTACATTACAAAATCAGGCAATTTTGAACTAAACGAAAAATAGCCTAAACTAGGCGAAACCTTTATGAAACAATTTGTTATGGAATTATAAGTAACTTTTAAGTATACCAACAATGTAATTTATACGATTTATACATGCTATTAACGATAAAACACAGAGACCATGGAAAAAACATCTCGACCGCAGAATCATTCGCATGGGATTCGAACATGGGTAGAATAAATACATCGTTTGTCGCGGATACAACTATTTTTTGGAACACTCGTGGCAGGTTTCAATGAAACTGCTGAAGGTGACCAATATACACAAAAATAAGGTAATGGTGCTGATGATGGTGTTATTTCTAATTATTTAAATACACTCTATTTTTTACTTTGATGATTTATAATGAATTAATTTATCAGTTAACAATTTTTCTCTGGGAAGATCAAACCAGTTATAATCGTTATAAAATAATGCGAATATATGATATGTTGTGATATTTTATATTTATTACGGATGATAAATAATTTATTCGACAGCCTGTGCCAACCCTGACAGCATATTATCAGGGGCGTCTAATGCCAGGCCCGATCCCCAGACGCGGTCCGTATGCAAATGCCTTATCGGAATGTCGGACGCGTTTCGACGTGTACATTACATTACGCCGCGAATAAATAATATGGAGCTAAAGTTTCCTCTGAAAGCACCACTTACTTGCAGTGGCATGCGCAAAAAATATTTAATTACATTTTTGGACTGATGATTTTTTAAGACTGCATTATAAACAAAATTTAATAATGAAATTATATACCTAATATATACCATTACTAATGTATAAAATTATATACATATTTACATATACTACAGCCTCAAAAATTTGCAAATTTGAAAAATCCATATAAAAATGCAAAGGAATTGTCATAAACCCTACCCTGTCATAATTAAAATATAATAAAAATCTAACGCCATCTTTAGTCAAAGATGGTACATCTCTAATATAAAATTGATTAAAAAAAATACAATAGCTGGTTGCTATAATAATTCACTGAATGAAAGAATACATCAGATGCGTATCTGTTAAAATTACTTGGACCAGCATAATTAATTGACAAAGCTCTAACTCAGATTGTAATGAATGTGGTTTCAATATGTGTTATTTTATCACACAATTAAATGATATAAATTTTAATGGATTTAAATTGAAATTCCATTGAGTACCTTCGGTTGATAGTATTGATATTAAATGATATGTATAACTTGTTTTATTTAATTCAATATAGATTGAATAAAACCTAAAATATATAGGTACTTAAGAGGCCACTAGGTGCAATGGTAGTGAAACACCGTATGTATTATGATGTCGTACGGAACCAAACCTGCAGTCCCTGGATAAGTAGATAGTGTCTTATACATTGGTCTACGAAGATTTTATATATGAAATATTATATATATATGAAATCTTTTAGTAGAAGTGTTGCTGTTATAAATATTTTCTCTTTAGATGAAAGAATATCATAAAACTATTATTCCATGCTGTATGAATACTATGGTTGCTTTAATATCTACATACTTAACAAACTATGGTACCTAAATGTATCAAAATAACTGATTTATAAGCAGTTATTAACTAAGTTATATAACTACGTTTGTTAACTCGTAATATTTTACGACTATCTAAAAAATCCTCAGTATTATTGTAAAGATTTAATATTGTTCCCGTAATGGTAGGTGCTTACATTATTATCCGTTCCTTCTTATTTACGCATGGATGCGTAATCGAAGCATATCGAATATCGAAATTATATGGAAAATTTTTATAACGTTCACTGACGTTGATTTTTTTCACGTAAAAACAAAAGCAAATGTGTCTACATGGGGGGAATATTGCTTGGAAAACAGTCCATTGTCAGAAAATTTGAGTCACGTACCGATAACCGAAGCGAACGAAAGAAAAGCAGGGAAAATGTAACTTGATAAGAGGGGCACAATCACAGAAATACGCCATTTCGATAGAATATAAGACGCGGCTAGATAACCGCACGCATTTAATGCGCCCCCCATTGCAAGCTACTGCTAATATGTCAATTTATCACGCTTCGTCGCGCCTACGTGAGCCTATAGCCAGCCAATCGATATAACCATTCGGCTCCTCTCCCTCAGAGAAAAATACTACTGCACTGGTCGAATCTTGGGAACTCGTGTCAAACTATATTGGTAAAATGTACAATTCGTTATTTTGTAGAATATCTAGTATGGATTAACACGCCGAGACAGCTTAAGTGAGGAATAAATGACAACCGTTAATTATATTGAAGTTGCTCGATAAGGTATATTTTGCGCTATTAGAATTTTATATGTATAGGTGTATCAAAAAGAACTGATTTTTTTATATTTCCCGCCATTTTGCACTGGTATCGCTCTTATACATTTAAATTTTACATACATACTCTAAGTAAATAAGTAAGTAAATATGTATTTTACGTTACATGTACAACTCGAAAGAAAATTATTGTGATCCTTGTGCTGTGCTTCGTCTTGGAATGGTTTTCAAAATGACCTTTTTGCCCCCCAAAACTGAAGTAGTTCATGTGAACCTAATCTCTCGTCCATGTCCGATCCTAGTAAAATCATACGGGTCATCACAGAGTGGAGGTTTATATTAATAGATTTTGTTTTTACGAGAAATGGATGTCAGCCACTTTCTCAACCTATTAGGTCCATACGCATGTATAATTGGAAAACAATATACTTATGTACTTACGGGATTCAAACCTAGGACCCACGACGCTATAGGTAGCGTGGCCATCGTGGGACTGAAACTATTACATCTTGAAAAAGAACGGATTGGTATGGTTTTTTTTTTAAATTCGATTGAAAATTACGCTGATGGTGGATGGAAACCATTGTCGAGACATAATTACATTTTCAGAAGGATGTCACCACGATGTTATAATACGCTCTAAATGCGAGAATTATTGCAAACCATATTTCCTGGTTGTGCTATTTTCCATTTTGGCGACGTTAGCTGTCCTCCGAGATCATATGATTCAACACCGTTGTACTCCTTCCTTTGGATTTTTAAAATTCTACAATGATAATCCAGAAACGATTTTATCTACAATAATTACCAGATAAAAAGAGCTTTTTATATACCACGTTTTTAAATTTTCTATTGAATCATATAAACTTGACAATTCTATGTATTAATAATTTAGGACAAATTAGGCAATTGTCAACAAATCATTTTTTCCTATTTTGCAACAAACAAACAAACAAAAATACAATACTGAAATTGCATTTTGATTTCCATAGTAACGCACGTATATATTAATAATTTAGTTGCTAGGACCACCCCCTTAGCAACCAATAATAGTGGATTGGATTACGGATTTCTTCCGAAATAGCTTTTCATGCAAAACAGAATAAACTGAAAATTAATTCAATTCTACTTAAAGATGGCTAAAATAATGCATTGGCATCGTGTTCCGATATATTCTGAAAGTTTCAAATACCTTGCTAGTCGGGAAGTTAATTAAAAATCGATTTCAATATTTGTACTGGACAAACAACCACCGGATAAACAAGAATACGAGCTAATAAAAACGTTCTAAAATAGAATCGGATGTATGCAAAAACTCATGAAAAACAAGGCTAAAATAATGATAAAGAAATAAAAGAATCTGTCAAAGGAGCCAAGTTGAATATTTGAACTACATACTGTAGATAATTTTCATGTATCAGTGTTACAATTAGTGAATCCAATCCCGAGCCAAAATCTTGATCCCGGGATTTCGTGGTTACGATTTGATGATCCCGGGATTGGCATTTTTTTCAATAGTTAATATAAAATTTCTATATATACAAATAACGTTGATAAAATCGGTCAAAAATAAATTTAGTATAATTTATACTATTTAAGACATTTATTGTATCTTGGAAATACATAGGTTTAATGGAGTAAATAATATTGTAATGTGTATAAATAATAATGTGAAAGTAAAACAGTTTTATTTATTTAGGAATAGATAACAAATACAAGTTCAATTAAAATAAAAAAAAGTGACAAATGCATTAAAAAACATGGTGGAATCACTTTTTTAAAAGTGCGAAGCATTGTTTTTTCCAATCTTTCTCATTTTTATTAATCTATGTGAAAAAATAAAATGAATTGGCAACACATGTGTAATAAATTAAACTTCATTCAAACTCAGTTTATTTCTAATGTATTTGTATGTTATTAAAAGTTTTTTTTATATTTTCGATTTTATTTTATTTTCCATAAAAATTGATAAAAAAACCCAATCCGAAAAGTTTCGGGATTATGTTTACACAATCCCGGGATTCATAAGTATCGAAAATAGTTCGGGATCCCGGGATTGGAATCCCTAGTTACAATGGATTAAAAAAAACATAAATATTCGCGTAAATTTATTTTTAATTAACAAAAAAACAAAACATTCAGTTCTTATTAAAATTCTTTTTATTTAATTATTGCCTCTGTCAATCATTTCACCACATTAGAACGGTCACGTCACAACAATTGAATTTGTGAGAGAACATATTTTATTAAAATCTTTTACACCCTTTTCTATCGATTATATCTGTCGAGTGAATTCTTCATCTGCGTGGTTCTGGCGGAATCTGCGCATAATCAACTCACAGTCGCATTATCTAGATTACCCATTATACTTTGTGCTGACAAAAAGCCGGTTAATCGACACATACATACTGCGTGTACTCCTATACGTCTGTAATATACGTATAAAGTTCAAGAAGAACAGATCCGAGCAGTTTGGAGAGAAGAATGATTTCTGGTGGTGTCGAAGTGAAGGGAGACTGAATTAACAATAACTACAAGATCAGCGCAGGATTGCTCTAGATGGAAGAAGATTGTTGGTAATGTTTATAATTTCAGTAATCACCATTCTCAGTAGATATGAAGCAGAAAATATGAAGAGAGAAAGCTCAAGAGCCTTGATGCTTGTCCAAGTCAGTCCTCGTTGACAAAATAAATATAATTACAAAAAAGCGCTCTAAGTTGTTGGGGTCTCTACTCCGGACAACGTTTGAGAATACGATCTCCTCGCCTCTGCTTCTTTGATAAATAGCTACAATGGCGATCTACGCGTTGATATCATTGTGCGAAACATGGCGCTGTTTCAAGAAAAAAACTCCAAAGTCTAGTGGCGAAGTAAGGAAGTAAATAAAATGTGTATAGGTACCACTAAGAATTAAGAAGCTTTTAATATTCGTCGGTATGGTAATTTAATAATAGATACCTACCTATTAATAAGAATCCATACTACAGCTGGTTATTTACTAAAATTACATGAGTACACAATTTAC
The DNA here is from genome assembly GCF_057557595.1 of Rhyacophila brunnea. NCBI lineage: Eukaryota > Metazoa > Arthropoda > Insecta > Trichoptera > Rhyacophilidae > Rhyacophila > Rhyacophila brunnea. The sequence continues at coordinate 4,631,593 of NW_028233361.1, forward strand.
CGGTAACCCCAATACTAGAATGTATGTAGTAGGCAACCCGCTTTGGATATTTACTTGCGCTCGATTTGGGTCGAATCCACTGTCCCGGCTAGTTTCTTTATTTATTTCAGTTTTTTTATTTATTCTTTTTTCACTTTTCCATTTCTTAGTTGTCCACTGGTAGACGTAGCCTTTTACTTTTCCCTACACTCCTCACTGTCGGCCCGTTTCTAAACACTCTACGTTCATTTTTCTCAGTCAACTATCTTCTTCCTATTATCCGTCACCTCGGTGGGGGGCCTTCCTCTCCGCATTTCTTACACATCTTTCAAAAGGTAGTCAATTTATCAATCGGTTCAATTAGTTGAATCAAAACTAAGTACTTATGTCATTTTAATTGTCATTCTTAAATTAATAAAAAAAATATACAGTAAGTAGGTACTAATTAATCCACATAATTTAACAGTAACCAGGACCGATTTTTTTTTAACTTAGAGTGAAGGTCTGTTTGTTATCAATTTTCATAAAATGGAATGCATTCAAACGTTACATGACGTTTGAATTTAATTTTGTGTTATTATAATGAACACACATCCACATAAATTATTAGCTACCGATCAAAATATTAATCACAGAGGAATTTTTCATAAAAATGTACCTACTTTAATTGCTGATAATCTGTAATTGAATTTAATTATTTATTGAATATAAAAAAATATTTATAGTCTCATGCTTTTTCCCTATTCATCATCATCAGCCTGATTCTATCCACTGCTGGATGAAGGCCTTTCCATGCTAAGTTCACTTCTCTCGGTCCTGTGCGTTGCGTTGCCCTTACTAACTTTACCATTTCATCAATCCAGCGCCCTCTAGGTCTACCTTGCGGACTTTGTACTTCTTGGATAACACTGGATGACTAAATTTGTCCAACGATTATCCCTTCTTCAAGTTATGTATCCAGCCCATTTCCATTTGAGGTTTTTTGCGAACCCTATTACATCGCGTCTGTCTCCTTATCCACTAATTCTTTTTTTTGTCCTTTCGCATTATGCCCAGCATACCACGTTGTGCTTCTCTAAGTTTCTGGATCTCTCTTTTACTTAGGGTCCATATTTCACACGCATATGTGATTACGGGAAACGCACACTGGTTGAACACTTTGCGCTTTAGGCACCGTGGGAGGTCACTTTTGAAGACATTATTCAGGCGGCCAAAAGTACTATTAATAAGTATCTAAGTCACATGTTAACAATAATAATTATTTTATTGTTGTTTTAATTTAATAAAACGCAATTTTTTGTGGTACTTATTCCACTTTTAATCAATAAATTATTAAATTTCGTCCGCCTCATAGGGACATTTTCAACTGTTGAAGTACTACAAAAAAATTGCGTATTATTAAATTAAAACAACAATACAATGCAGTTCCACCATGAATTGACGGTTAACAAAATAAAAGAAATTTAAAAAAATAATAATTATTGTTGGCTAATAATAAATAATGTAATACTTAAAATAAAAAATAACCATGAACAAACAGCTATGGTCGTATAGTATTAGTGCTATTATATAATACATTTACAAAAGTTTTATACGATAGCGTACTTGAATTTAATAACGTTTATATAAATTGGCAGACTTTGAGAAAAACTACGTAGCCCACAAAAAACAATATTGTATTATACCTACATAATATATTATAGAAGAAAGTTTTTATTTTTAGCAATCGTCAAGATAATTGTTATTCTTCGAAAATGAAGTAAAATTTCCAAGTTTAATAATTATGTATTCTTATAACGGCAGTCCGTCGACATACACATTAGCAATATTGGGGCGGATGGGCGGATTGTGCAAATAACGCGTGTCAAACGAAGTATAATTTGTCATAAAAATCTAACACGCGTTCATTTAATGTTATGTTTATTGTTATATTACTAATAATAATAGTATATTCATTGACATGTTTATGCATATTTGTAGTCATTTTTACACGATTTAAGAATATTTTCATCCGACGTCATGATAAAACAAATCGACGTGCGGACAGCTCGACTGTCGGTCTCCGTTTGCCTACTAGTGAGAAATTTCGTCGCACCTACTTAAGACGATACTTCAGTGAAACGGCAAATAATTTTCAACTATAGGCGCGACGAAATTTTGGACTCGCTGGCATTCGGAGAGCGAACGTCGAGGTGTGAATACGTCAATTTGTTTCGTGATGGCGACGGGGGTGTTAATTCTTAAATCGTGTGAAGTTGACTAAAAACGTTATCCATTTACTTGAAAAAGAAAACATGTCAATGAATATATTATTATTGTTACCAATAGAACATACGTTAAAGTGCCCACCACCACCCGTCATATATGCACAACCGTAGATATGCACGGCCGCTTTCTATGACGCTTTAAACGTGTTTGAAAGAAGTGATTTTAAGTGCTCATTCCGTCCCGAGACGGAGCCGCACGGGACTGATGCTGCAACCATGCACCGTAGTGCTTAAAGAAGAAAGTTAAGAAAGAAAATTTTTGTTTTTTGGACTGGCTCTGCTGTCCACTGACGTTAAGCGCCTTGTGTACCCGCACACTGAGTGTCACGAATTGAAATGGAGGACTCTACAGAAGAGTCGGGACTATCCCGCTCCCCATACGACGCTGCAAATTTCTCAAATGCCGCAAAGTTGGCCTCGGTTGCTACCAGATCTCCATGACCAATTGGGCCCGTGTGAGGACGGACCCTGGCAAACAGCTCCGCTCGTTCGAATTCCATAAGCGGGCAATCCCAGATGATTTGTTCAACATCTTGGTGGTCATGCCCGCAGGTACAACCCGGCCCATCTACTATCAAGCCAAACTCGTGGAGTCTGGCGGCGAAGTTGCCATGGCCGGTGAGGAACTGGCTAATCCAGTGCGAAGGTTGGAGTCTTCTAGTTTGGTGCCTGCAGAATACGTCTGGAAAAAAACGGTAAGTGTGCCGCCCCTTGGGGGAGGCGGTCCACCTCGCCTGCCATGCCGCAAATGCGGTCTTGTACACAATGTCACTTACAGTCTTCCTGTAAGGAACGTCCTCGGATCTTTCCGGTGGTGTCAGATGGACACCGGCGAGTGTTGTGCTGATCCCCCTCAAGAGGAGGGTGATCGATCCTCTGACTTGGACGTGCAGATCGAGGGGTAGCACCCCCGCGAGTACGGCAAGCGCGTCAGTAGAAGTTGTGCGGTAGGCTTTGGTAAGCGAGATCAGCGCAAGTCGCTGCCCGCTTAGTAGTGCGCGTCTCACGAGAGTTAAGGAGTTTACTCGGGAATGCCAAATGCTGGAGGCGTAACCGGCAATTCCTATGAAAATTGCGCCGTATGCAACCTTAAGGGCTCTAGGCTTAAGTCCCCAATTGCTGCCTGCCATTCGGGCCATTCTCTGATAGGCCGAATTGGCCTTAGAGACGGCCGTCTTGGCATGGTGAACGAAAGACAGCTTGTCATCAAGAATTACTCCCAGATACGTAACCCTTTCGGAGAAACGCACTGAGGTCTGGCCAAAACGAACCGTGGGTGGCCGTCGAGTTATGTTGACCCGAGAACTACCCCTGAGGAGGACAGCTTCCGTCTTGCTCGGGGCAAAGGTCAGCTTGTTCAGCAACCCCCAATTAAGGATTCTGCCCAAGGCGTCCGTGGCTGCACGCTCAAGTGCCGGTCGGCTCGTCGCCCCAACAAGCAGGAGCAAGTCGTCGGCGTACGCAACGAGCGTGCAGCCCGGAGGCAGTGGCAGGGACAGAACGTCGTCAAACAGTATGTTCCACAAAAAGGGACCCAGGACGGAGCCCTGGGGACACCCCATGGTGGTCCTCCTGTGAATCAGGTTATAAACAGAACATTAAATGGACGTATGTTGGATTTATATGATAAATTATATTTCGTTCGGCATGCGTCATTTGCACCCGCGACCCGCAATCCGTGCATCGCCTAGCCACGATCTTTTTAGACCATGCCTCAACTGAGGTATAGCCTTAACTGTTAAGAATTATTTGCCGTTTCACTGAAACTCCACTTTCACTTTTAAACAATAGCAATTTACATCTACTTTTTGTTCTATGTTAATAATTAATAATGTTTGGTCTCAGTTCCGTTTTAATGAGGTACCTATTATGAAATATCAATATGCAATTTTATTCATTAAAATGTTATTGACATATATAATTAATATTGATATAATTGTTGACTAAATAGATTGAAATAGAATATGAGATAATGAGATAGAATAAGATTGATATAAATATTGACTAAACCAAGAGACATCTCGGACACTTGAAGCTTTCGAGATGTGGCTGTCTAGACACATCCTTAATTTTTTTTTAGACTGACCGGGTGACAAATCGTCGCTATAGGATTTGTTTCCCGAATAGACCAAATGTCAATTTTACAGGAGACGAAAAACAAATTTCATTGTCGTATATTTTAATATCAGTAGATGTATCAATCATTCTTTCTATACTGTAAGATTGCAACATTATCTAAGAATAGATTCCAAGAATAATATACTGGTATAAATCATTAAATGCACAGAAAATACGTTTTATTTACAAGTACTCACTGTGGATATTCGGGTAATTTTTAGCGCTCTCTCAGATTAATGGATATTCGGGACAAAACATGGACGTTCGGGATTTAAGACCGTAGCGTATTGCTGCACGGCCCACAGATTACTGAGTGGTCAAAAAGTACGCACCTCAAATGTTATATTTATTTACATGATAATTGTTAATAATTACCTCTACTATTTAAATACTTAATGATCGTAATTACCCAAGTTCGTATGTAATAATAACATGCGGCAATCGCTTTTTCGGTTTTTTTCGGATTAAGTAATAAAATAGTTTTTAAGTAATTAACTATTTTTTTTTTGAACGAATAATTCACAAGATTTAAGAATGTACCATTCTAATAATTGAACATACTTACATAATTTTTTAAAATCACTTCTGAGGAAATATATTATACGGTACTACTTCAATTACTAACCGCCGTCACGGTCATTTCTCCAATATTTTATGATGGTAGGTACTTACTCGTACTTGCTAACAATTTTATATTAATACTTTTTCCAAAAAAAAAAAAATCTATTTATATATATCTTTATACTACTTCAATTACTAACCGCCGTCATGGTCATTTCTCCAATATTTTATGATAGTAGGTACTTACTCGTACTTGCTAACAATTTTATATTAATATTTTTTCCAAAAAAAAAAAATCTATTTATATATATCTTTATACTACTTCAATTACTAACCGCCGTCATGGTCATTTCTCCAATATTTTATGATGGTAGGTACTTACTCGTACTTGCTAACAATTTTATATTAATATTTTTTCAAAAAAAAAAAAATCTATTTATATATATCTTTATACTACTTCAATTACTAACCGCCGTCATGGTCAGTTCTCCAATATTTTATGATGGTAGGTACTTACTCGTACTTGCTAACAATTTTATATTAATACTTTTTCAAAAAAAAAAAAAAAATGTATTTATATATATCTGTATATTATTATATCTATATATTTCTATAATTGGCAATTAAACTTATTGCAAACCACCAAATAAATATTATATATTTACTCTTGTAAGGAATAACAACACAAAATAATAGCATGTATAAATTAATTACCATTGGCTGCTAATATTAGGTAGGTACCAATATCCTAAGTATATAATATCCACTAAATAAATAGTTACTAACATACATATTAAATTAAATTAACTATCAGCGCATTCAAAAATAAATAATAGCATCGCCTTTATTTTCATAGAAATACCTAGATTAAAAGTAAAATAAAGACAAACAATATTTGATTAATAATAATTTGAGATAATAATTATTTTTTACGTCATAGTAGTAGCCGGGTCACACTGTAGAATTCATATAACCGTTGGGATTTTGTGTCATTTATCAAAACAAAATGCAGTTATTTAGGTTAAAATACTCACTTCCACAACTCTACTGTAAGTTCAGGGTGAACTGGTGATGTATCAGCTATGAATGATCTCTACAAATTTGATGAATTCACTATTAAAACAATAGTAACGTTAAAAACAATATCAATAAGACGAAATTTGAAAGAAGTCTCCAGACGGCCGAAAAATATGAAAGTGGGCGTGATTGTTTTAGAGCAAGACAGCGTGAATGTGGGAGCGAGATGCACGGCGTGAGCGCGGTTTGATTGGCTAAAGTCATATTCGGGAAATAAACACTCAGCCACAGATATATTTCGACCGAAATTAACTTGGATATTCAGGTACGAATAGTTGGACATTCGGGAGAACACCACGGAGTAATTGTAACTTAACATGGCGTATTCGGGTTTTTTAAAAAAATATCTCTGTTCCTAGATAAAAATATATTGTTTTTATGAATGATTTCGGTAGAGTTTGATAAAAGAAATTGAACTGCATTAAAATGTCGATTTCGACAAAAATGGATATTCGGGAAACAAATCCTATAGCGACGAAATATTGAAGTTCTCAATCGAATGGGAAAGGACCGAGAAGTTCTGCGTAGTATCAACACCAGTAAACTACAGTACCTCGGTCACATTATAAGTGGACAAAAGTAGAGTCTGTATTCTATAAACTGGCGTACATGTCACGCGCAAAGCATTGCGCCATCGTTAGCCAGCTTATAGAAGATGGACTCTACAGCATCCCCCAACCTGTCATTCAAGGAGAGATCAATGGTAAGTGTAGCAGAGGACGGTACCGCATTTCGTTGTTTAAGAACCTCCGTGATTGTACGAGTGCAGCTCCACTGAAGTGATCCGAGTAGCAGATGACAAATCTAAGATCGCCTTGATGGTGGCCGACCTCCGCTAGGGGATGGCATAATAAGAAGAAGATCGATATAATATTATTTGATAGGATACTTAATGTATTGGTTGATTGTTTTTGTCACTTTTTGAATTTGATATTACAAAATGCGTATTGTGTGAATATTTTTCAGCTGATAATGTCCCTCTGAGGCGGTTGAAACTGGTCCAGATATTAAATAAATGTGGAATATGTACGATAAAAAAATGCATTTTATTAAATTAAATTAATAATAAGAATGACAATATTTATTTTTATTTCAAGAACTTCATATTACCCCGTAGGTACATATTATACAAAATTCTTTATAAAATAAAGCGCCCTTGAAGGACGAGTGATGCATGAAGTTGGTGATTTTGGGAAAATTCATGCTTACATTTAGGAAAGTAGAATATCGTCGAAATCACATTTCCCGTAAAAAATCTGTTAAGATTCTATACGTGAGCCAGCCAAGATTCACTTCGAATATTTTAATCAATGATGGTACAATATATTTAAATTTTATAACATTTTGAGGGTGAGGCCTTTTTTCTAAACATAGTTGAAATATTATCGAAAGATAAAACTTTGTTTTTAATTTATGAATTGAAAGTTTTCGTTGAATTATAATAATTGTTGAAATTCCCGGGTATTTATGTGTTTAAAATTTCTTGAGCAGAATAATTGTTAAATTAAGCTTCGAAAATGGAATCTAACATCTTGGAACTATCATTATATCCATAATTAATTATATAACAAATAACCAACTTTCGGTTTCTTTGTTACAGTTACTTTCAAAAGAATTACGAAAGAACTTCTTAGTCTGTGCAGGTGGTGTTTTAAATGTAAGGATCTTACAATACTATTATCCTTCAATACTATGCCGATGAATCATGCGACTTAATTCCAACAACTACGTTATCCAAGACAATTTAAATTTCATAAATAGAAGACTGACAGCTTTGTTATCATCAATTTAAGTAATTATATTATTAATATGATTATGGATGGAGTCCGGTGACCATGGCCCCCACATTTTGAACCGGGCCCCCATGCTGTGATCTTTGGCGGGCCCCCTACCTATCTCTAAGGATAAAGGCAGTATGATGATCTACAGTAGCGTTTTCCAAATGGTGTAGGTACGTGGTAAAATTAATATGCATATTTAGTGTTTTTTGTTGTACCTACCTAAATTTTAATACATCCAGCGTCGCAGGCGAATTTTTATTACTATTAAAGCAAATTTGTATTGTGTGTTTATCTCACTTATCTGGTCGACTGGCCTCGCCAGGCCCCCAGGCTAGAGCACTGTCAGCCCCCCCTTGTGGGGGTCATGCCGGTGTCAGTATTTTCATCACACTATGTTTTTATATTTTTAAGTAAACGCATAACAGTTGGCGTAAAGTACATCTGTAGGTCAATTCTATACACAAGGTAGCTATCGATGGCTATTGACGGTTATGTATCATAATATTTATGTTTTGAGACGGTTAATTATTACAATAAGTTGAAAGTGCTATGTTTTAACATTTTCTCTCGTGGCTGTGTTAACTTTTAGAGCAAGATAGATTATTGTTACAACTATAATACCTCAATACATAAATATGGTAAGCTACCCTCGATCACCGCCGATAGCCGCCTTGTGTATATTAAATACCCACTAGACAGTTGAACGTCATTTTCCAGAGCGACCTTCTAGTATGAATCATGCGCAGAGTGCTTAACCAATACGCGCTACCAATGCTCACGTATGCAAGCGAAATCAATTCTGTTAGTAACAGAGAAATCCAGAAATTAAGAGTGGCACAATGTGAGTTGAAGGGGTGTATGTTAGGCATCACGCGTAAAGACAAAAAAGTTTTCAACGGATAAGGGATCAAACAAAAGCATACCATGTAATTAAGTAAATAAAACATTTTAAATACAAATGGCCCGGACACTTCGTGACGAAATAGAAGGGTTCTACGAAAGAAAAAAAACCGAGAAAAGTGGAGAGTGCTTCAGGAAGCCTCCATCCATCAGTAGACTCAAACAGGCTGTGGTATTTTCTATACATTTATTATAAGTAATACGTATTTTACCACGTTTTTATTAGCTCGTATTCGTGTTTGTCCAGTACAAATCTTGCAATCGATTTTTAGCTAACTTCCCGACTAGCTAGACATTTGTAACTTTTAGAATATATCAGAACACGATGCCAATGCATTCTTTTAATACTTTTAGCCATCGTTAAGCAGAATTCAGTTAATTCTGTTTTGTATGGAAAGTTATTTCAGAAAAATCCATAACAAGACTATTATTGGTTGCCAAGGAGGTGGTCCTAGCAACTAAATTATTAATATATACGTGCGTTACTATGGAAATCGAAATGAAATGTCAAAATGACATTTCAGTATTCTATATTTGTTTGTTTGTGTTTATTTTATTTACTTCATATCGAGTACAAGTTTGAGTATATTGATTCTTTTATGTGTACGTCTTAAACTCAAAATTTGCAATATTCGCTTCGTGTAAATAAATAAATTTGATTTGAACTAAAGGCAAGTTTTATTTCAAAATAACTCGCATTATGTAATATTATTATCCAAGTGCCATATTCAAGTTGTAATTAATGTTACTGTGTATTGTTAAATAACTACCCAACTATCGATTGCTAAAACCATTTTCCCTTCTAATATAATGTTGCGTGAGGTTTCTTCAGCATACGGCCGTAAATTTCACTTCCCATTGAGGTTAACCGCGATAGTGACATATCAATTCGGAAATAAATGATTCCTCCACTTTGGTTGATTTCGGGGTACTTGTGGCCAGATAATATACTTTAAGTGAATTAAATTGTCATTTCGGGGTAATAAATATACTAAGCTAAGTGGTATAGTAATAATTACGCATTGCAATAATTGAGGTATTTATAATTAAATAATACAAATCGTGATCATATTATAATATTAAACGTTTAAAGGATATTTTTCAATATTTACATATTGTAACAACTTCCGATCCCGTTATTCCAATTTTAAAATTCATTATTCCGAAAACCTGATAACGCATTTTATGGAAGCTTTAAAAAATAATAGAACGTTCCATCTAGTCACTTGGATACAATCTCCTTTATGTGACAATTTATACTCAGAAAGTGTCATTTCTGAAACGTATTTTTATCTATCGATTGCTATGATATTAAAACCTATTGGACATACCTGCAGCGATGTGATGGTATTATTGGATAAGCAGAACAACCTTTCTCCATCATAACAATTAAAATTTATTTTCTCTGTCGACTTATGTTACACAAATTATAAATTGTTCATGTACTTCTATCAATTATTGCATGTGGAGTGGGCAAGGTAAAAAAATATAATATTCATGTAATATATTATCATATTATTATCATCATAATATTCTACTTTTGTGAGATATTACAATCAAAATTTAAATATTATACTATAGGTACTAATTTTATTTTTAACTATAAAATAATGGTTAATCTCTATTTACTTATGTTAATTTTTAATTCATTTTTTTTGAGGAATTATTTCTCATTTAACGTTTTTGGAATGGGCTACTTTTTAAATAAATATATATTATCCCAATTTTATGTACCTACTTAATATTAAAGCCAAAATTTACAATTTTTACTATAGGTACATTTTTTTTACTCCCAAAAATAGCAAATCTCGCACCATAATAGCTCTCATAGGGAGTAGTTCCGAACAGCAAGTATAATATAATAAAAAAAATAATCAATATTACTTCTCACATCGCACTATACATAATAATATATTGTATTACGCTTGAAATAGGATTTCAAATGCTACACTTCGTGTATAAACATTATACGATATAGATAATGCGCCCGCAAACAAAATTTGTAAGATTTTTTTATTAAAGTAAATGTAGTTTGGGCAGTTCACATCCATAAACTTGAGCGCTTTCATTAAAGTTATATTTAACAAAACCATTCGTCTCTACTATCGATGAAATAGTAAAAAATATTTATCGGTACACTTGCATGTATTTTTTTATTTGCGGCGGAATAAAAATATACATGGTTATGTATATAAAAATGATTTCAAATGTTTTTTTATACAAATGTATGTAAACGGTTTTTATACGTTTATTTCATTGTTAGTCTGAAATAGTCTTGACATTGGATTAAATCCAATGGGCAGGCTGTACAAAATGATTATATTATTTTCATAGGAATGTAATTAATCATATTAATGTTTTCACCATTTCACCTGATTTTAGAGACTGACAAAAATTAAAATACATTTTAAATATTATGATATATAACTACCAATATTTCATATTTGAATACTGTAATAATAGACTATTAAAATAAACCATTTACAGGACCTTAAAAACCGTTATGTGGAATTTACAATCTCATTAAAGTTGATTGACACGACTTGGTCACCGTGAACCGTCTTACTCATATAAACACTTCAACTAATATTTTTGATTGATCTCATTAATGGTTTTTTTTTAATATTTAAGTTTGTTTTAATTAAGTTATTAATAATGTCAATATAAATGTGCTCACTGGTGTATTTTAGTCATATAAATAATAACAATGGAAACGATCATCATCAGGAGGGGTTGATCCACTGCTGAATGAAAGCTCCCCTTACTCTCTCCACTGTTAATGGATGGGTCTTATAAACCTGTTTTATTACAACAGTTGTAATTCAACAACATTTTTAGTGTAGTTAAATTGATAACCATATAAAAATATAATCGTATTCGTTGGCACATTAACATTAATTTGGTAGCATTAAGTTGAAAGTTATATGGCAGTTGTGGTCAACGTTGATAAAGCTCTACAATTTTTATAAAGGCAGAAAGATCTTGTGATTTATTCAAATGCAAAGAATACGCTGAATTGGCCACGTGTATAGAATGCCAGAAAGAGGAGCTATGTATACATCCTTGAGGTAAACAGAAAACCTGAACGGCCAAAGATGAGATCACAAGAGATTTTACGCCCAGCCAAAGCAACTGGAAAACATGGGCGCAGCGCTGTATCCTCCGGGATAGGAAAAGGTAGGATAGGACTTTTATAAACTTAGGCTTTGTCTATATATTGGCAACTCGTTTATGATTGGTCAGGGATTCGCTGCCTTGTCACCAGACCACCATGCCTATTGTCCATATGGCGGAGTACTATAAGATGCAAACCACATCTTCTGGCAATGTCCGAGAATGTACTATGAAAGGGAAAAGATTCTCAAGTTGATCCAACCAGCTGTTGGGCCCATCGCCTGTCGCCACAAAAGCCAATTTTATTGCGTCTTAATGCGGATGTAAAGTTTTCTTTATTTATAGTTTTACATGTTTGTAGTGTTTTAACCTTTTTTTGTAGTATATATTTATTAATTAGAATAATTTATTTTTGTTAGTTCACTATGTTTCTCTGTTCCATGATTAGAAAGTCTCTGTGAATTCATTCAAAGCACACTTAAGTGCTTGGTGACCTTAGTATTAGGTATCTGCTCCTGAGACATTCCTAGGCGTAAAAACTGCTGACACTTCATGCATCGTTATACGTTCGGTTAAGACCGAGTGTAGTGCGAAGCGGGTTGGTTTAGAGGGGTCTACGTTTGTATTTACTATATACCTAAAGAGGATTTCCTGCAACCAACGTTAATTCATCAATTTGCATTTTTATGTAAAATACAACAAAAATAAAATAATTAAGTATATTAAAATGGTTACCTACTGATTGTCATGTTAATTCGTCGACAGAGCGATTATTATAAATATTTATTATTATAATTCATACATATTGTTTATATTGAACAGTTGCATTTGAGCGTATATCCAAACACAATTTGTTTAAAATACTATAAAGAATCGTCACATTTGAGGATAATGGAGGACTAGATCGCTGAAGGTGTCCAGGGGCATGAAGATACTACGATACTTTATTAATATAACATAAATATGTGTTACAATTATTTACGACGAATTTTTTCCAGCCCACTGCCATTCCATCTGCTTAGCGACCGTTATTACATCGCGAAGGTACTCTTGTATGATTTCTTATCCATTGGTTTCTTATGTGGTATTTCCGTGTTATGCCCAACATGCACTCTTTCATGCCATGTTTCGCTTGTCAATATTTTCTCGTCGTTGATATTATACGAGGAAATATCACCGACAATTGAAGCGTTTTAAACGTTGCTGTATAAACGTATAGGTACTCAAACTTCCTTTTACTGACATAATGATAAATATCACCGTCTTGAAACAAATGGGACAAAACTGAAAAATTGTGCCTAGCGTCTAAGCTAAAAATCCTTAGTAAATCGGTCACAGAAAAGAATAATAACTATAAATGTGAAGCCAGTCGTCACAACCCAAGAATTTGAAATGAGATAAGATTTACCATTTAGTGACGGTCTGGCCACAAAACCAAAAAAAAATACGTAACCTCCGGATTAGCTTCAAATTTGTCTTTTGGCCGCATGAATAATGTCTTCAAAAATGACCTCCTACTATGCCTAAAGCACAAAGTAGTCAACCAGTATGTGCTTCCCGTAATCATATATGCGTGTGAAATAATGACGTTAAGTAAAAGAGATCCAGAAACTTAGAGTAGCATAGCGTGGTATGGAGATGTGGATACTGGGCCTAATGCAAAAGGACAAAGAGCAGAATGATTGGATAAGAAAACAGACAAGGATTTGCGATGTAATAGAGTTAGCTAAAAACCTCACATAGAAATGGGATGGACACATAGCTCAAAGAAAAGACAATCGCTGGACAAATCTAGTCATCCAGTGGTACTCAAGAGGTACAAAGCGTCCGCAAGGTGACCTAGAAGCCGCTGGATCGATGAAATGTCTAAGTTTTGCGGAAGTACGTAGCAACGCAATGCACAGGACCGAAAGAAGTGGAATTAGCTTGGAGAGGTCTTCATCTAGCAATGGATAGATTTAGACTGATGGTGATGATGATTACCAATATTGAATGTGCGTTTCGTGCACAGGAAAAACTTTATAACATATGATTTAAGTATATTTCTCCATATTCGAGGATGAAACATTGCTTCAACCTTACCCAGAACGCAACCCACTTCCCATTATTGGTGTTATCTGGATTAATTAATATACAGCATATCCTAGCTCATTATACATAGAAAGAGACGGTATAAGTAACATAGGAAAATGCTATCCTTCGTGGTTTAAGAGCCTCCGTTCTCAGAGTTCGTAACTCCGCCAAATTGTTCCGAGTGGCAGAAAAAACAAGATCGCAAATCTACAATAGAGGATGGTCAAAGAAGAAGAATAAAAAAATCAACCACTCGGTAGACAGCAGCATTATAAAGAGACACCTGCCATGGGACGTGAATTTAAAGAAGCAATAAAATAATAGTAATACTGCTTCTACATGATTTTAATATTATTCTTCTACCGTTACAGATGTTTGAATCAAAATATACGTGTTTTTATTACTGATTTTATCAAAGATGTATGACTAATATTCTCAACTCTTGTATGTGTTTTTGTGTTACGAGATGTTTCCTTTATATTAGCTTCAGAGAGTTTTAAGATTTACAAAGGAAAAAAAACTTTTCTTATGATGAAGTACTCTATTATAGGAATAAAAAAAATCCCAGGCAATGTGGGGGTGTTTTGTTTGAAGAAAAAAAAACGGCACATAAAAAACAATGTTTGTTTTTAAAAAATAACCCAAAAAAAGCTATACTAGTTTGACGCGACATTTTATTTATTTGGAAATGTTCCTGAAAAAAATTATATATTATATTTTACGTCGATTTATAAGGTCAGTCACAATGGGTTTTGTGCTTTGACATAATCATAAAAAGATGAAAATACATATTTTTTTTGTATAAATTTGGAAAATTGTATCGATTCTTGGAATTATTATGAATCGCTTATAGAGTGAAAAGAGATTTTCCAGTAATTCTAAAGAGGCGGGAAGAATGATTCGTATTCGCCCTGACTCACAATGAAGATCAAACAAATAAGCTTTTTTTACATTATTCAAATTGTCATAACGATGTTTAAAAATCAAATAAATTATTTAAAATAAGCTTCACGAAAGTGTGTTCGAGACATGATTTCAATAAAATATTGCTCATCGAAAAAAAATTTCTGAAATTTTCATAAATTTAAAAGCCTCATAAAAGCTTTTTTTCTTACCTATACATGGTATAATAAAATTAATATACCATTACCGCTTTCACAATATAAAGTGAAATTATAGATGAACAACTGTAATTTGTTTGATATCTATAACAAAAGCACTGTTTCCCAACGCTTTTCGCCCCACGACATACTATTGAAAATATAACATTTTCGCGACAAACACAGAGCTGGAAATACCATAGACCCAAATGGGCTAAAATAGTTCCCACCACCACCCGTTATCAGCCGCACAACCGTGGATATGCACGGCCTCCTTTCATGACCCTATAAACGTGTCTGAAAGAAGTGATTTTAAGTGATCATTCCGTCCCGAGACGTAGCCGCACAAGACTGATGCTGCAACCATGCACCGTAGTGCTTAAAGAAAGATGTTAAGAAGGAAAAAGAAAAATTGGAATGGCTCTGCTGTCCGCTGACGTTAAGCGCTTTGTGTATCAGCATACTGAGTGTCACGAGTTGAAATGGAGTCTACAGAGGAGTCGGGACTATCCAATTCCCCATAACATGCTGTAGATTTCTCGAATGTCGCAGTTGACGTCGGTTGCTATCAGATCTGCGTGGCCAACTGGGTCAGTGTGAAGACGGACCCTGGAAAACAGCTCCGCTCGTTCAAGTTCCACAAGCGGGCAATCCCAGAGGACGTGTTCAATGTCTTGATGATCATACCCACAGGTACAACCCGGCCCATCTACTATCAAGTCAAACCCGTGGAGTTTGGCGGCCAAGTTGCCATGGACAGTGAGGAACTGGCTTATCCAGTGCAAAAATTTGGAGTCTTCTAGTTTGGTGCCTGCATAATACGTCTGAAAAAAAAACGGTAAGAGTGCCGCCCTCAATCTTGGGTCGTGACAGGGTGAAAGAAGAAGATATACCCCATCAGTCACAGGATAGGCAATAGGGCCAAATAAGATTTATAGAATATCCCACGTAGACTCCATTTCCATATTCCACAGAAACAATCTATTTTCAACATAAAATAGAAAAACATATTTCGGAAATATTCATATGTATAAGAAAAATATTTGTGGCAAGGTAGACTTGGATCCTGGAAAATGTGTTTTACTAATTCTAAACCAGCTGCGTCATACCTATTACCTAATCATCCTTAAATCAACAAATAACTCTGTAAGTATCTAAATCAAATTTGCTATGAATTGTGTTTGTTCAATTACGAATTCTACGTATTATATATTATTCAATGAATAGAGAAAATCGTTTAATATAATATGTTCAAACAAAATGTTCTAAAGTAACTTCTTCTTACAACTACTTCTTGTAGTAACCTACTTTTTACGAAGTTTTGCGAAGTTAGTTCAGTTATCTTTCCATCTCATGGAAAGTCCGGCGAATGGACGAAAGCCAGTGGGCACTAAACTAACGATAAATAATAATCAAATACGTAGTGTACAATATCATCATTAATTAACACGAATATAGTCAGTGGCGGGATTAGTGACGTGAATTGTCGATGCATTGACTGTTTTTAAAACACATTACGATAAAAATATAATACACACCATAAATCACATCCTTTAATCAAAAAAGTGTAAAAGTGTCTATAGATGGATGTATATTCGATGAAATTGTTCGCAGAGTAAAGCTAAGCTGGAGTGCTTTTGGCCGCCTGAATAATATCTTCAAAGTGACCTCCCACTGTCCTTAAAGTGTTCAACCAGTGTTTGCTTCCCGTAATAACATATGCGTGTGAAACATGGACCCTAAATAAAATAGATATGGATAGGTGCATGCTGGGCATAACGCGAAAGGACAAAAAGAGGAATGAGTAGATAAGGAGACAAACAAGGGTTTGAGATGTAATAGAGTTCGCAAAAAACCTCAAATGGAAATGGGCTGGACACAAAGCTCTAAGAAGGGACAATCGTTGGACAAATTTAGTCATCCAGTGGTATCCAAGAGGTACAAAATGTCCGCCTAGAGGCCGCTGGATCGATGGAATAATAAGTTCTGCGGAAGTACGTGGCAACTCAACGCACAGGAGCGTGAGAAGTGGATTCAGCTTGGAGAGGCCTTCATCCAGCAGTGGATAGATTCAGGCTGATGATTATGATGATGATGATGGTAAATCAAAATTAATTATTACAGAGGATGACAGCGATACTAGTGTTTTACTTTTTTGTGTACACGTTGGTGCGTATCTGTTTGAGTGATTATGTTATTATGGGCCAGTTTGATGTTAGTTGAAGAGATTTTTTATGCTTTTTTATTTTTTATTTTGGTAAGTATACTTTAGTATTTACATAAATGGTTTATTTTGAGGACCGCTTTAAAAAATCTGATGAACTGGTAGCGTAATCTGCGGTAAAGAAGATCGCTATTGAATGTGGTGATTTGGTATTGTTATAAAAAATCGAAATTGAAAATTATTTTTCTAGATTGCTTCACAGATCTTTGATATTTTTCACAGCTTTGTTTAATTTAACGTTAAATTTATTTATAATAAGTATATTTATTATAAACGTATACTATAGACTGATTCATCGATTTAATATTTTAGTATGCACCTAAATGCTTTCAATAGTCATGGAACTATTGAATCAGAAGACATAATATAGGTCATGAGACTAAAAAGAGGTAAGTAACGCCGTTTCAAACAAGACGTATGAAGAAAGCCATGTAAGTACTGGAAACGTCAGACTTTTTATTATTACAGAGCCAGCACAGTGAGGGCGTTGAGAGAGAAATAAAAACCTCCTTAATGACGTTCGCACAGTGGCAAGAAGTACCTGCTTACTTACCCCATTGTTATTTCACCGAGCGATTAACATGATAAAAACCTGTAATTACCGAAAACAGTACCCACTCAAAACTTTGTACATTTTCTTACAACTGTGAGATGAATAAAATATTTTTTTGAGACCAAATTTATTTTACGTACATTTTTTATGCTGGTAAAATATTTTTTTATATTTAATATAACAGAATGCAGTTTTTTTTAAACTGTGTAATATCTACTGTGACCATCATGAAGATCATGAGATGTGAAATGATTTATTTTAATGATTGTATATTATTGCTGAATATTGCTATTACTGAATGCTTTTTGAAAGTGTTTTTTGTTATATACCTACCGTATATACATATCTAGTTACCTTAAGCTTAGACGGACAAATTCAATAACATGCTTTAGACATCTGAAACTCACTATTTTTAAAGATTTATGCAGTCGACTTTTCCAGCGCCGCAGGCGAAAAAAAGTGTTTTTTTTTTTTACAAAATATGCTGTTAAAATGGTATTATTATTTTCTTTCATTTATTTAGCAGTGCATGGTTTGTCGAACTCGCGGGATGTCACTGTTTTATACTTTAAATAATGTATTAATTTCTATCGTTTAATTAGGTAACATATTAATATTCACAGATATTACATTGAAGATGTCGGAAGGCGAATCATATACCTAATACTAAATCCAACTTCTATAAATGGTACAAAATTCACATTAATAACAATTTCTGTCATATTAATATCGCCTATAGGCTTGTAATAAAACAACACGATAACTTATTATTAAATTTGTATTTTTCCATGAGTCATAGAGGTAGTTTCGAGAAATTCATAAACTGGAGCTGCGCTCCGGTGCGTTCTAGTCCATTTCGAGAGCTGGATAAATCATTATTTAATAATCACCACGGTTGGTCCACTTTATTATGACATTTTCAACGAATACAAATTACCTACTATAATATAATCTTTTTATTAATTAGACTAAACATCAACAAGGGTTATCGTATAAAGGTATAAAAAAAGTTTCACGTAATTCTTATAAGTGCCAATTTTGTTTTAAAAAAAATAATTGCACGTCAGGAACGTGGTATGAGCCGTCTTCAATTATTTCGAAAATTATAGAAAAACGTTTTATTAAGAACAAAACAATCGCGTTAATCTTATAACATAACTTGGAGCATCTCAGAAACATACATATTAGAAAAATATTGGTACCGTGTGGGACTGGAACCCGCATCCATTGAATTTCGGCCAACGAACTTTACCAATAATTATGCTAACCATGCATGATGAAATTAACTAATAAATATTATTATATTTATTTATTTATTTGAGTACATAACAAATTATTAATTCAGGACGTTCACAACATGACATTTAGAATAATAATTACAAGTCAGTTAGAGAAAAAACAAGGTAGAGAAAAAAAACAAAGCAAAAATAGTTTTATACAAAAGAAATAAAATTAAAAAAACAGCAATAATTCAAAAAAATGTAAATTAAACAATAAAATAGAATTTAAAAAACAGAATATTTAATGGATCGCCAAAAATATCTACATCTCTAGGGAGTGCATTGACCAGCTGCACAGCCCTCGCTATTGGTGCCTGGTGAGCCTCACATGAGGAAACAGCTTTGACCCAAAATAGGTCATGGCTGCGACCACGCATGTAATTGACGGGTGCGTAAAAATTCAAATTTTCTAGAATATCTATATATAATAATAATATATGACTGAAGCATTGTACAATTTCGTAAATATTAAGATGTAAGTGCTTCGTTAAAAAAAATACTCTTCCCTTATTGCTATAGTGATCATTCGTTATTGATTTTAAATATCATTTATTTATTTTAACGGTTTATCTATTAAATTTATTGTCATTTCATAAGCCGTCATATGACCGTTATTTCGAAACCGTTACTCTGTTATATCCGTTTATAATTTTGGAATTAGAAAAATAATTACCACAAAATATACTGATCAACATGTATATAAACAGAAAGAAAAAAAACCTCTTACTTCTGAATCTGATAAAGACACTTTCGATTGGCAACTTGGAAAAGCTAAAAAAATGTCCTCAATCTAATTCTGAAAGGAAAATTGTCAATTAGCTGCTCAGCACATTTTAGGACGCTGTGAAAAATACATTACGAGTGTCATGAAATGCAAAGTTTGAAAATCACTGCCCTAACTCGCGTTATTTCAAGACTAGTTTAATTATTATTTATAATAATTTAAAAATCAGTATTGACAGATTGATTTTTTTAATTTGATAAACGATAGTATCTACGATAATAATTCTGGGATTATGTTATAACTACGTAATTATAATAATTATTATAAAGTTTGGTTGGAGCCGTAAAATTTTATTACCAACTTAACAAATTATATGTGCTAATAGCGTACGATTAATAAGAGTGTGTGAGTTATTATTCTACTCTGAAAGTTTTGTGTAGAAGAAGCTTGATTATGATTACATAATAAAACGGCCCCAGAAATTACTGTGAAGTGTGATGAAACCGTGGTGTTTTAAATCTTTCCAGAGAGAATGGATATTTTCAAAATTGTTAGTTTAATTAGAGGCGACCGTGCTTAATTCATTTTTTAATTGGGTGGCATTTTTTCACTGGGTCACAATTGTCTGCAGCCGGTAATATATTAATTTCGTTTAGTGAATAAAACGTTTATTTCCTACCCTTTAGTGCGGTGGTGTCGCTTAAAATAATATCAACCGGCTCGCTAAATTACATTGAAAATAATATTAACTATCACGTTCACTAAAACAGCACAATATATTAATCAAATTTATATATTATATATACTTCAGTAAATGCAACCCAACCTAACCTAACCCCCCACGGTGGCCGCGCGGCTTAAGCGTTGGACTATAACGCCGTGGGTCCCAGGCTCGAATCCTGGGTCTGGCAAGTACACATATTGTTTTTCAATTTGTGTGTGTCAGGGTATGGTTATAACCTAATACGTTGAGCAAGTGGCTGACATCCATTTCTCGTAAAAAACAAAATCTGTCAATACAAACCTCTACTCTGTGGAGGCCCATATGATCCTATTAGGATCGGACATGGTCGAAAGAAAAAAAAGAAGAAATGAATACATTTCGACTGCTCATAATTGGACTAAGATAATAATTTCATTTAAGCTTGTCAATTTCTTTACCACTTTATTTACACTGCGAAGAAAATATTCTATTTGATTATTGCTCAATTTATTTATTAAAATAATTTTTTTTATCTGACACGTCATAATAATCGTGGTCAGCAGGCCTACATCTAAAACGGTCAATGATTTGAGTTACCCCATCTCTACTCGCCATATATATGCAGCCGAGATTTGTGCACGACCGCCTTCCATGACGCTATAAACGTGTCTGAATGAAAATAATTTTAGTTTCCTGGTCCCGAGACGAAGCTGCACGAGAGTGATGTAATAACCATACACCTCGGTACTTAAATATTGTTTAGAAAATTAAAAAATAAAAAGATCTTGACTTGCTCTGCCATCATTTATATTTAGTGACACGAAGAGTTCTCAGTATCAGTGTGCTGAAACAGAAGAGTTAGGAGTTGAAAGTGAAAAATCTAAGGAGGGATCTGAATTATTTCGTCCTTCGTTTGACGCAGCAAACTTATCAAATGCCTCAAAGTTGGTCTTGGTTTATATCAAGTTGGCGTTGCCAATATAGGGCCCGTGTGTGTACGGACCCTGGTAAACAGCTTTTCTTGGTCGGATCCCATCAGAGAGCAATCTTAAAGGACGTGCTTAGCGTTTCAATGCATTGCAGCCCATGTTCTATCAAACGAAAACCTTGTAGAACAATATATGAAAACCCTTTTATCAAGTGAACAAAATTACGAAAACAATTGACACAAGCAAAATTTATTTTCATCATTTTTTTAAATCTCGCTACCAAGTTTTAATTAAAAAT
Organism: Rhyacophila brunnea; assembly: GCF_057557595.1. Classification (NCBI taxonomy): domain Eukaryota; kingdom Metazoa; phylum Arthropoda; class Insecta; order Trichoptera; family Rhyacophilidae; genus Rhyacophila; species Rhyacophila brunnea. Next base: position 4,653,274 of record NW_028233361.1, read on the forward strand.
TAACTGCCTACCTTAAATAATTTATTAAAAATATCATGTATCTACTTGGAGGAATTGTATAATATTAGGTATATTTAAATTAATAGTTACATACTATTGAGATTGTTGCACCATAATGGAGCTAAACTTTCTCAAAATGTTGTACGCATACACTGGTGGTACAAAACAGTATTTCAAAAAGTATACCCATGCAATTATTGTTTCTTTCCAAAAAAGGTACTCCAGTGAAACGATGTCTTAGACTTTTTTTTGACCATGTCCGATCCTAATAGGATCATATGGGCCTCCACAGAGTAGAGGTTTGTATTAACAGATTTTGTTTTTTACGATAAATGGATGTCAGCCACTTGCTCAACCTATTATGTCCATACCCTGACTCACACACAAACTGAAAAACAATATGTGTACTTGCCAGACCCAGGATTTGAACCTGAGACCCACAGCGGCCACCGTGGGTCTTAGACTTAGATGAAGAATATATACGCCAGTGATTTTAAATCACTACCCCAGTTTATCACTCCCAATTCGTGCGATCCGGTACGATTCTTTAAATAGGGGACGGCACTGACTGCCCTAATGCTAAATTTACATTATTATAGCAGACATTCTTTGAAGGACTTTGCCTTGATAATGATTCAAGTCATTTATCAAGTCAAGATCCTATCTCTTTCGACTGGTTTTCTGACAATTTAACTCATTCGGAGCGCGTTAAAAGAATATTTCAAATGAAAAGGCAGATAATAAGACGGATAAACGAGAAATCCGGCTGAGGGAAATTATATCAGTACCATACTCAGGCATATGGGCTTTCTACTATCTGATTTTTATTCAAATTGATGATAAAATATTTTTGAATTATAATTTAGTTGGTAATTTTTTTAAATTTTATTTTCACGTACGAGAAATAGTTGTTACCCATTTGCTCCATTATTTGAATCCAAAAATATTTATATAAAAAAAACAATAATTGAATATGGAATACGCGCAATATAAACCAGAGGCATTTTGTTAATTGATTTTATTTGATTATATTAAACTAACAATACCGCAATGCATTTTATCTTAGTATGGTCCTTGTAAAAACATTTCAGAGTACATGTGTAAATTTTGATTTAAATTGTCTCCTGTATTGCTAACTGACTTGTAGCTAATTTTAAAATTAGCCGCACTAACAAATTTTGGGGTTCAGTTTTAAATAAAAAACCTCCATCTGCACAGAATATATTTTGTGTTCAATATCAATATTGAGTTGCAATCAAAAATCGGGGCCATCCGTTGCTTGTTCTCCCAAGGCGCAGAACTAACCTGCCATTAGTAATGCCAATTGGAAGGGCAATAACTATGTTTAATCAAATCGATTCGGAGACAGATATATTCCACTTATGCGAGATGAATTTAGGTGGACGTAGTTTTATTAGTTTTTAAGATAGGGTCTGTCAACCTAGTTCACTCTGTGTACTTTTATTTTTCTTATTTTACTCTGTATTTTTATTTGAAAATGTTAACACTTACTTTATGTCATGTCGTGAATGCTTTAAATTTATAATTTGTAATGTTCATTATATGTAAAATAAATTTGAATATCGTTGAATTATTCTAACAATATCAATTTTATTTATTTATTTCGTACCTATCACATACCTACGTATCAATGAAATATCTCGGATAACGTTAGGTTAATAATATTAATAGTCAGAATACCGGCATATTAAAGGATAAGAACACTAGCTCAGACTGCAAAATATCAGCTCGAATCCCACTCAATCCAATTTTTATCAAGGGTTTTTTCATAATAATTATGTTTCTGAGATTTTTATATTTTTTTAAGTATTCACTATCTACAGCAGTAGTTTCAAATACTAATAATTATTTGTGATTCTTTAAATTATTCAAGTATATAGCACCCAAGTTACGTTAGAACATTATGTAGGAGTATTACGAAAAATACAGGTAATAATTATGTCTAATTTAAAAATAATTCGGTTATATATTATTATATAGAATATATTTTTCTTAGTCCAATGTAAAATGTTAAATAAAAAAATAACGAATGTATCGTAAGTGTGTGGGGATGGGATCTATGACAGAAAGAGAAATAGAGCGCTGTAGACGATGACCGCCGATAAAAACAAAAAAACATCAACCATTCATTTTCTCAATTCAAAATGAGTAATGATGTTCATAATGAATGAATTACCTGTGACAGGATCTCGTTGTTTAATGTTTATGCAATATCCGTCTTGTCCCTTCTAGAAAATTAGCGGATATTGGAGAGCGTCGTATGAACGGTGTGTGTCAGCGATGAACTCCAGATTATTGTTTCTTCTTTGAATCACGATTTCTCGCGTCGATGTGCGGTCGCCAACCATGATTCCAGCAATGTCGTCAACAACAGGCGCATTGAATCGACGCACGAGCTCTCCAGTTGGTGTTTTATCAGGATTTCATGACAATAGCGTGATTGTCACTTTGCAATTCGTGCATGTGTGCTTTGAAGAATTCATTGTGCTCATTCAATAGGGCGTCCAGTTCGCCGACGATGCGCCTGGCATTAGGCGAATTGAGGTTATTGTAGCCGCAACGTGCATCCACACGATTGATGTACTCACCACCCATGAAGTAGATTTGTGAAAAAAATATGTAGTTCGTTTGGCATTGGCAGCAATGAGCCTACTTTGTGGTATAATACTTGGCTTTTGATTTTGAACGTAGAATGGAATTGTTGACCATTTGCCGCAGTATTGTGAACTATTTCTGTTGCTCTGAACAAAGTCATTTGGAAGCATGAATTGAATATGCGAATGGACTTCAGGAACAGGTTTGAATCTGGAACCGTGCCGATGAGCAAGCCGTTCAATGGTTTTGGTGATATCTCAATTTCTGGTAGTTGCACTTTTCCTGATGCGCAACACATCCCGGCTGACTCATGTTTGAATTTGAGCGCATGACAATGGGGACATTCTTTGTCCATATCACCAATCAGCACTTTCGGATGAGCTGAATATTCAATATCTGGCTCGTACTCGAATGCGAAACGAAGGAACGAAGCGGATGTAAATGTTCAATGTACTTGTTGGCGTTGTCGGTCATGTGCTCTGCGTGTGTTAACTACGAACCGGCGCGCTTGGCTCCGTTCAAATTGTCGTTGTTGATTTCGTTCAGCTCGTGTCTCATGTGATTGGGGTGCACGCAATTGCAACATGCTTACACGCACGTTTTTGTTATCTTGTTGGATTTGTTCGTCTGTTCTTTCTGCTCTACTATTTCGCATGTTTGTTGATTTACACTTTTTGTTTGTTTTTTTGTAATACACGCACATAAAAATAGATAAATTAAAATAAATTGTACAAAAATTTGCACGCACTGCGTTGTGATATGCCGAATGAAATGTCAAAATGACGCGACGCTTCTCTTAAATTCTTCTCGGACGTAGTGCCATCTGTCATTCAACAACATAATTAATTTTGTTCTCTTTGAAATATGAACGACGATTAAATTTGTTCATACAAACATAATAAAATCGCGATTAAAAAATGGGAGGGTGGGGGTAGGAGGGTGAAAATTTGGGGTTATAGGTATTTTTTTATACCAAATAATTAGAAAAATACAAAAAAAAAAAAGAAAATTTTTCTGGATAGAGATACCCTAATCACCTACCGGTATGAAAGATACTTGTTGACCTATTCTCATACCTAAAAAATATATATAAAAAAAATCATAAAAATCGGTCGAGCCATTTCGGAGGAGTTCGACCACAAACATCGTGACACGAGATTTTTATATATATAGAGATTGAAGTCTTGATTGGGTATTATACCTACGCTTTTTAGTATCTTTGGTTCGTAAGTACGAATATATACACGTTTTTTTTATTTAATAAAAACTATTGTTTTCTCAAGTATAATTATATATGTATATATATATATATATATATTATGATATTATGTCTTTCCGTCGACAGCTTCAAATACCTGGGGGTACCTACACAACACGTGAGATGGCATTTTGCAGAGAGAGCTCGCTATCCGAATGGGAATGGCTGGAGCAACATTCAACTCACTCGATGCGGAGTGTCTGGGACTCGGTCAAAACCAAATGCCACCTATTCGACGCTTGCATTCTGACGGTGCTGCTTTATGGTAGCGAATCATAACACCTTACGAAAGCTCAGAGCAACAGTATACTGAGCTTCAAAAACAGATGTTTGCGACGGATACTGGGTTGAATTTAGGAGCAACGAGGAGATAAGGGAACGCACCAAGCGGACTGTCATTATGCTGAGGCGATGTTGGACCTGGCTCGGCCACGTGCTGTGGATGCCAGAAGAGAACCTTAACTTGGCTAACCTATTCTTCAAGCCAACCGGATTCCGGCGTCCTGGAAGGCCGCTAATTACTATCTATAGAGAACGAAGCAAGAAGACTGGCGAGGGAAAGGGATTCTTGGAAGCCCCGCGTGGTGTCCATATGCTCCGACTAAGGGGCGGACATTGAAGAAGAAGAAGAAATAAACCACCCATTAAAGATATTCGTAAGTATATTTTTGAAATTATATATTATAAAATGCATATATGAAGGCCCACAAATTCAACAATCTGACCCTGGAATACTACTGTTATCTCATAATGGATACTTTATTCCATAGATAGGACGTTTCGTTTCGATATTCTGTCCTCAGCCAGATTTCTATAGAAAATTATTTTATCAAATGTTTTGATAATATGAATGGTTTTGCTATCTTGAACATGACGTTACGATTAGGGATTCCAATCCCGGGATCCCGAATCTCGTTTTCCCGGGATCCCGAGCTATTTTCGATCCTATGAATCCCGGGATTGATAAACATAATCCCGGGATTTCGGGATTGATTTTTTTATCAATTTTTATGGAAAATAAAATAAAAGCGAACATATAACAGAAAAAATACTTTTAATAAAAAATAACTACATTATAAATAAACTGAGTTTGAATGAAGTTTGATTTATCCCCATGTGTAGGTTGCCGATTCATTTTATTTTTTCACATAAATTATTAAAAATGGAAAGATTGGAAATGAACAATGCTTCGCACTTTTAACAAAGTAATTCCACCATGATATCATACGTTTAACGGCAGTTTCATATTTGGCTGACTAATTAGATTTATGAAGCGGAAAGGCCATAAGTACGCCATGATTATTTGCTTTACTATTTTAAATCTCGCTAATCCATTCATTAAGTCTTTACTATCAGAAACAGCAATCTCCTATTAAATTCACATTATTATTATAGTACAATATTATTTACTCCATTAAACTTGTGCATTTCCAAGATTGAACGTATACAATATTAACAATAAATGTTTTAAATAGTATAAATTATACTAGATTTATTTTTGACCGATTTTATCAATGTTATTTGTAAAAATATTTTTTTTATATTAACAATGGAAAAAATGCCAATCCCGGGACCAGTCCCGGGATCCCGGGATTGTCAAATTGTAATCCCGAAATCCCGGGATCAGAATTTTGGCTCGGGATTGGATTCCCTAGTTACGATTGTATATGCTTTGGACTCTGGTGCATTATTATCCGGATTACAATCTTTTAAAGATTTAAAATTTACAGTAATATTTTACGTTTTCGTTTTTAAACTAAGTTTTTAGATAATTGTGTTGTATTTAGTATGTTGACTTAAAAACTACAATTAAAGTACTGCAGACCAATTTGAAAATACATAATTTTGAAAACACTTCTGAAAAAATATATTATGACCAATAGAAAAAATCTTTTTGAAAAAAGTAAGACACCCCCGCAGGAATCGAATTTGCATCTCTCAGGTTTCACGCCCACGCATAAAGACCACTATGCTAAAGGTACCATACTTAATTACGACAAATTTTAACTAATGGCTCTTATAATACTCTCTGAAGCGCTTTCTAAATTGAGTTACTATTAGCTATCGGCTTTTGTATTTTAAATCAAACTTGGGATTACTTTAATTATTATTACTAACCGACGTCGCGGATCACTTCAAGATATTTTAGTGTTGTAGCTTCCTTGAACTTGCTAATAATTTTTAATAAATTACATTTTTTATTCAACGAATAATTGACAAGATTTAAGAATGTAACATTCTAATCATTGAACATACATACTTTTGAAAGAACTTCTGTGAAAATATATTATAACAAAAATTTGTCGTAATAAAGTATGGTACCTTTAGCATAGTGGTGGTTATATGAGCGTGGATGCGAAACCCGAGAGATACAGGTTCGATTCCTGCGGGGTGGGGTGTCTTACTTTTTTCAATTTTTTTTTTTCTATTGGTTATAATATATTTTCTCAGAAGTGTTTTCAAAATTATGTATACTCAATAATTCGAATGTTACATTCTTAAATCTTGTAAATTATTCGTCGAATAAAAAAAATAATTAAGTAAACCAATTTTTTAGTAAAAAAAGTGGCAAAGAAATTATTTAAAATTTACATTGACACAAACTATGGCATCCTCGTATATTATAAGGTTTATATAAAATTTTATTCTCGTCTGTGAAAAAATAATTATTCACAGTTTCTTGGCTAAAACAAACGAGTTGGCAATAGTTTACATAATGAGATATAGCCGTAGACTTTGATACTGAAATAACGTCTCTAAAGAGAGACACACAAAGCGGCGTACTATGCATGTAACTACGTGAGTTTATTTGCTTTTGTTCAAGCAATTGATTTCGGCTTATGTCACGTGTATTTATTTATTTACGCATGTTCATGATATTATACTGTCTGAGCTAGACAGGGACGCAAATTCCGGCATTCTAGGCGGCAGTTAAATACTACCCACAGGGTGTATATTATGACGGAACTACGGGATACTGACGTGACCTGGGGAGCGCTGCGTAATATCATTTTATTCAAACTGAGGAGCACACATGGTTAAAGAAGAAAACAAATTGCTACACTCTTTATTGTGCAGTACTTGTCTCTGAAGTCGTGTGTGGGGGTTCCGATCCCTTGTCTGGAAAAAATACATATTGTGTATCAATCAGGGCTTGAAATGGACCGGAGCGCACCAGAGCGCCGCGCCGTTCCGGTTCGAAAATTTCCCAAAACTATCGCTCCGACTCGTGGAAAAAAATAATTTGACCGTTTGAGCTAGATAGGCCATATAAAAAAAATCAAACCCCTTTTTTGGAAAATACACATAAAATTAGATAACCATTTTAGTATTTTCATAAAATTATCGAGCGCTGGTATCAATGAATATTTAGGCCAGTGCCAGAATCCAATGGGTTGAGTAAATGACAAGCAATAATTCCTATAAATAACTTGTTAATATAAACTTTACTCTTTCGAGGCTCATTTTCTCTGATTCACAAAAAAACGACTATTTACTTATTTTTTACGTTTATTTTAATATATACACATAGTATCCTACTACTGACATGAAATGGTTGCGAATTTGTATTTGAAGTGCTGTATCTAGTGTAAAAGACGATGGCAGGAGCCGGGAGTAGAGATTTCCCTAGGTAAAGTGCAGCCATTAAGCATACTTAAAATGCTGTCCCCTCTCATTTTTAGCTTTATATTGTCTGTAAATTTCTTACGGTTACTAAACGTACTTACTTACATATTTTATTATTTATTTTCGGCTAAGTATCTTAAAAACATAAACACACCAAAAATCTTTAAATTAACAAATATACTATCCACTGAGAATAAGATTATTTCCACTAAACTAAACCTACTATCTGTTGTGGAGGTCTGTGTATGCTGGTGTGACCTGGAACGACGCAATAAGACTGGCTAGCGACCGGGATTTTTGGAGGCGCCGCGTGGTGTCCATAATATTATGCTTCAGCGAAGAGGCTGATATGGCCGAAGAAGAACAAGGAGATCTTTGGTGCTAATAATTTAAGAGCTACTCTTGTGAACATGTTGCCTGTGCGATAAACTAGCATTATAATACAACACATTGGGGTGGATGTAGGCTGTTAAGATCCGACATAAATAGTGCACATAAAACTATGTCAGTCATACATAGTTGTTTTTATTCAACCAAAACTACAATTTACAGATGGTGTTCATTAGTTTTTTGAAAATCAATTAAACCCTGCCTAAACCAAACCATAATAGTGTTGGTATGTTATGGGCGATCCGACAAAATAGTGCCCATTTTTTCATTCATACTTATTTGTTTTCTTTGAAGTAAGAATACATAATATTACACATTTTGTTGGTTAGTTTTTTAGAATACATTAAGTCCTACCTAAACCATACCATAATAAATAAAAATATTATTGTATCTATAAAATATTCAATATTAAAAATGATTCAATGACATAATTTTAGTATTTTATAGATAGACGAATATTTTTTACCATTATGTATTATGGCTTGGTTTCCCGGGGTTTAATTGAATTTTAAAAATTAACAAATGCCATCAGTAAATTATAGTTTTAATTCAATGACAACAAAAATACGTATGACTGATAAAGTTTAGTGTGCACTATTTATGTCGTATCTTAACAGTCTACCCCCACTCTTCGCCACTGAATTACAACAGTACTTATGTTAGCGACTTCTCTCACAAGTTGTAGTAATTGTATTCGTTTCTTTGTCCATCGTCCTTTATAAAGTGCTACGCCTATGTTAAACATGGCCTACCTACCCACACGGATATAATATATACATAGGTTAATGAGTGGGAATTAGTAGTTCCGCCAGTAAGACATTCACAGCCGTGATTATTATAATGGTACACAATACTACAGTAAAGTTACGTGAATTTCTTCAAATCAAATCAAATTTATTTATTTTACATATAATGAACATAACAAATTATAAATTCAAAGCGTTCACGACATGATATAAAATAAGTGTTAATAATTTTTAAAAATAAAAATACAGAGAATAAGTAATAAAATAAGAAATAAAATAAGAAAATAAATAAAATGAATAACAAAATAAAAGTAGATGGAAGCACACAGAGTGAACTTTGATAGACCCTATCCTAAAAACTTATAAAACAACGTCCACCTAAATTCACCCTCACGTAAGTGGAATATATCAATATCCGAAGCGATTTCATTAAACATGGTTACTGCCCTCCAAATTGGCATTACTAATGGCAGGTTAGTTCTGCACCGTGGGAGAAGAAACAACGGATGCCCTCGATTCCTAAGGTAATTATCAGAGACACACAAGACAACACCACCAAGAATGGCAGTGTTCACATTTACGCCGCGTATAAGTCTGAAAAAATATGTAGCTAAATAAAGATCCTTCTAAATTTTAAGCTACAGTATGTAAGCATCCCTAAGAGAAAATCAGTCGGATAGAGCCACGGGTAATATCCATACAGCCGAAAGTAAAGGAGTCTTAAAAATTTCTTTTAGACTCTCTCCACCATAAGGCCGTACTTCAACTGATGCGGGAACCAAACGATAGACCCACTCTCAAGTCTGCTTCTAACTAAGGAGTTATAGAGATTTTTTAGTACCGTAACATCCGAAAAGACCCGGGAAGTACGCAAGACAAAGCCCAACATCTTTAGCGCCTTTTTACAAATGGTATCTATATGACCACTAAACGTCAGTTTACTGTCAAACGTAATTCCAAGATCTCTTACAGATGATATTCTCGAGAGAACTCTGCCATGCATCGAGTACTGGAAAAAAATACGCGTGAGGCTTTAGTAAACGATAAAACATTGCATTTATCAAGATTGAAGTCCAGTTTGTTACGCCTGCCCCAATCTAATATATTATCTATATCAAGTTGGAGTTGACGACAATCGTCCAAGGTGACAACTTCCATGAAGAGTTTCAAGTCGTCAGCAAACAACAAAAATATAGCATTTTTAATCCTTCTTCCTGGTACTGAGGCTCAAATACCTCAGTCACCGATAAGAAGCCTAACGTATGTACTAAAATAGAAGCCTGGATGATATTATTATCATTATAGTAATAATTCAAAACAAGGTTTTACCAAAAAAAAAATGTTGTACTACTAATATTAAAAAGAAATATCTAATTCTGTTGCTTATTATGTTGTGATAAAATAGTATTTATTTCCGAAACAATTCTATTTCAATAATATGTAGGCGATATATGTATAGTCACGAACGTTATAATGTATCTATTCACTGTTCAAAAGAATTATTGATGATGGTAATTTGATTACTAAGCCTGCTAGCACACGGTCGATTTTTAGCGGTTCACGTGAAAATAACCGGCACGAACAATAAATTGAGTGGCGGTTTTTTTTAAATACATTTTCTTTTTACTGTTTCATTTACTCATTTTTCAAGGAAAGATAAAAATTCACTAATTCAATTCAATAAAATTATCAGTAATAACAAATTATTCAAAATTCTTTAGAACACATTTCAATCCGTATTATTTAATATTATTTTGGGCGAAACTAAGTAATCAATGTTTGTTTACATGTTGGTTATTAGTTTCTGGTGAAGGTTACTGGCAATTTCGTAGAATCAAGAGAAGAAAGATATTGTATTTATATCTGATTTTGGAAATAACTTAATAACAATTTTCCATAAAATATATCCTGTTTGACATCACAAGACTTGTCAGTCACCGTCATCGAAATTTGAATTTGTTAAAGAAATTCTTTTTCTGTGAGATGGTTTCCGTTACAAATTTGATGAAACTAGTGCTGTCGTACAAAGGTTACCAAACTGTTTCACTGTTTTTATAACAATTAGGCGACACGTGGTCCTTTTTTGCTATCTCTATAAATATAAGAAAATTTTTTCCATCGCATTTGAGTGCAATCATATACCAATACTGATTAATTAAATTTAAATGATCAGATCTATTCCTCCTTAAATTCATCGCTTTTAACTCCTGACTCCTTTTCATACAGAGAACACTTAATAATACTAAAAATAAATAGTTGAAGAAGTCACTGTTTATTTTATTTTCTTAAAGTCTTAAGTCTTTCTTAAAACACCGAAATACATGATTGTTACATCAGTCCTGTGCGAGTTTATCTCGGGACAAATGCTCTTTATGCTGTACCGATAGAGGTAGATCAACTCAAATCAGTTCGGAAGGTAATCAGGGCATTTTATTAGTCGGTTTATTGGCATTAAGGAGAATGTAGTCTGGTTGGGCCAATCCAGGTCGCTCTCATCTTTTTTCCTCACCTACCTCTAATCCCTAGTTATTGTCGCAAAGCCAGGCGACTAGCAGTTACAGTTCATCAGTCGACCATGATTAAATAACGCCAGTTAACTCAAATTACTTCAAGACAACGGCTGCGTGTAAGCTTGTTATAGCTAAACCGCCGTCTATTGATTAAATTTATTATACAGACTGATTCAGAAGTTATTCGTGGACCACGGCCGGGTCGGCTTGATATAGTGTGACCGTCGTCCAAGCGATACTTCTGAATACCTGGCAAGCCGTGATACCCGCTCGTATCATTCATCAACCTCATTAATCATTTATCAAAACTGTGCCGCCAAGAGCCGCGCATAGTTAAATCAACAAACAATACCCCGTGAGTGCTAGTGCAACCAGACCAAGAAGCAAGATCTTCAACATCATGAAATGTCAGTGCCTGGCAACCTAACGTAACCCCCTTCTTCTAGCATCTACAACCACCATCACCATCATTCCGTCACAAAATTACAGTCCACTATCGGGTGATTAGTATGGATTAGATTTCAACCAATGAGATAACAGACGATACAGTTGTGTCCAAACTAAAATTGAACTCTTTTGGGGTACGGTTTTTGTTTTTATTGACGTCTCTATGAGGCTTTTCGTATCATCGATATCAGTATTGGTTTGGCCAATTATGGTGGCTCTCTTTCCTTTTTTTCTACCTACCAAAAGTCCCAGTTATTGACGCAAGTTACGGGTCATCAGTCGATCGTGATTGTAGCTACATTCAGTTACTCCAAGACAGCCGACGAGACTAGGCTTGTTAAAGCTAAGACTCTAGCGCGCTCTATCTGATACGATACAACGATACGAACGATCTAAAACGCTTCTATCTGTTCAAGCTTCGTTGCGTCAAATCTGATCCGGTTTGAGCGAACGTCACGTCTATCAGCCATCGTAAACTTGTCATCAATATTTATTCCAAAACCCAAGTGAAACCGTGAGAATGACATTCCGAACCGTCCGTGCATAAGTGCGTAAATGCGTGAACACCAAACCAGCTCCAGCGCGCACCAGCCCTTTCAATATAAAAGGTCAGTGTCTGGCATCCTGTAAACCCCCCCTCTAGATCTTTAATCTACCAGCATCGTCAAAATACAGCCCACTGTAAAAAGCTCAACTTAGCATTATACAACTAAAATCTTTGAAGACTCATTCTAGTTATAATCCAAATTCTTTGTATTGGGTAGTTTAAGACTTTTTATGACCGTGACTGTACGCACAACATGTTTTAATAGCGGTACGATATACGTGAATAACGCAGAAGGCGTCACAAAGCAAGAAATCAAATAATAATTTTGTTATCTGTATGTAAAACATGTAGGCGAATCAATAGTTCTCATCTAGTACGACTGAATCGATAACGGAATGAAGGTAATTTTATTTCAATTTACGCTTGGCACTGATTCAGTCAATAATACTGTCAATTCTGCCTACTGTTATTGTAGTATATGACGTAATACATACTATATAGACAGAGAAGTCAGTAGCTTTTAACATATTCGAATTCACGGAACACTTTTAATCATAAGAAAAATTTGCGGAACATCAGATTGATATAAAATTTACAATAAAAATATATATGTAGATATATTTCATTGAAAATTAGATATAACGGATTATAAACAGTGAAAAAAAAATGTTTGTTAAAACTGTAACTAACATAACTTTCTGGTTGGCTATTCTCATTTCTTTGACAGTATACTTACCGCGATAGCCGTCTCGAGATTGAATCCCAGGTCTGGCAAATTCAAATGTTTGGAAATGTAGAACATGTGGCTAACCGTGTCCAGAAATTTGTACGTATGCAGTTAGCCGTATCAATTCACCGTGAAATTTTGATCGGAAATATATGGTCGTAGACCGTCCAACTTCTTTAGGTCGTATAGTACTGAGATAAAATTCATTTCTAAATAAAACACGGTTCTTTTTGGTTTACAAAAAGCCAGCGGCAAAAAATTTTTGAAAATAGCCGATATACTGGATTATTTCTTAGGTTAAGTTTAAGTTTTTTTTAGAATTGTTAATAACCATGTCCATGTTGTTAGGTTAGGTTAGGATCTAATAAAATTGGAACATTGTTATCTACAATGCTCCACGAACAACGCGTATTTTTTTCATCTCGCTGTTACAGCGATGACCGTATCTTATACGGTAATACCTTTATAATCGGTAATAAAGCTCACGGCGAACTGTGCTACGGTGAAATGTAATATAATGTAATACTTGTAACCACGGCTAACAGCCATTTCTTATGAAAACAATATTCTGTTTATATGTACAAGCTCCTGCTCTGTGAAGCCACATATTATGTTGCGCTTATATGATCAAATAAGTATGGTAATTAACATTTTTTGACTAGGTAAGTAAGTCTTTCGCATTTTTTAGTTTTCATATTGGTCAGTGTTGGCAAAATCGACCTAACACAAATAATATATTTAATTAAAACCTGAAAAAAACAGTAACCTTGTAGAGAGAGCTGGGTATTCGGTTTGAATAAAAATCTATAATTCTGCAAGAGTTATTTCAAAGAATTCCATTTTTAAAGTACAATGTGTTGACATGGTAACAAATTTTTCTTTTTCTTGTAACAAAATTCACAAATAAAAAAATAATATATATTATTCCATGAGTGAAATGGATTTCATAAATGCAATCATAATACTTCTAACGAAGGAAATTAACATGCAAGTTTTAACTCCAATAGTGTTGAATGTTATAGTATAACAAAATTTTTCCCTCTGCATTTTTATTATGAAAAAAATGAGACATTTTAATTATTTATGGTATTTGTTCTGATATTATGAATTTTTCCAGGCATACTTTTTTCTGAAATGCTTACAATTTTGCGGTTGTGTAGTGTTCCAAGTAATACTGATAAAAAAACCATTGAAATGTACTATTTTATAATTGAAAGGGGATAAACATACCATATTATTATACTTTCTGAATAATGAAATGAATCTTTTTCACCTCTGTGATAATATCTTTAATTATTGTTTTATGGGAAATTACAATATATAAGTACATTTTTTATATCGAGTTGTGACCCAGAGAAAAATTTTCACAGTTCATTTTCAATCGTATTTGGACTGTATTGACTAACTTCCAAAAAAGGGAAGCCGTAAAGTTTATTCATCTAGTGAGACTGCCTGTTTTTTTTCTTCAAAAATCCATTTATCTGTCGTCGGGCACACTTTCGAGGGAGCAAACGCTTTACATAATTGAAATTCTTACATTCTTTAGAGTTTTACAAGTCGCACTCAGCCGTCAGCGCGAACTCTGGTAGGGGGGTTTGCCCCTCTGTCACTGTTGGCCCCCCTCTTCATCTACATCCTGCCCCCGCCGAGCAAATTTGGTTCATCAGGAAATCCCATTATCGCGAACCATTTACCTAAAATGTGCCAATGTAACAAAGATAGGCCGGCAGAATGCATGAGTTCGCTCTATGTTATGTCTACCGGTACGCCGGGGCACACAAGTGCACGACTCTCGGATGAAACTGTGTGGTTTCAAAACACTTTTAAAGTTTGGAGTTAGGCTTGTTAGAGTGAGGTGTCGCCATCTGTAAAAGCGGAACACATTTCGCGTTGGCCTCAGGCAATATCCGGATTAGTGATGTACACATAAAAAATTAGCAACTGGTTCGCTAAAATATTTTTTTTCAAATTAATAATAATATATACACCACACGAACTACTATCTCTACCAAACCATTTCTTTTATTCAACGAATAAAGAATCTCGAGAAATGAGAATAATCGAGAAATCACCAAATCTAGTTTATATTATGAACCTTCACAATATAGAATTATCCAAACATACCTACTTCATTTCATTGGGTTTATATACTGAATCTAATACACGGGTTGAATAAAAACATTAAACATTAAACACAAACTTACACATTACGTAAATTTTATTAAGCCATGTGACCTCTTAATAAAGGCGAGAATTCTGGCTTCTCATCAAATGCCAAAAATAATCATTAGTATAAAATTGATTTTCTTGTTACAGGTTTCACATAGAAAGAGGCGGATAGCGTAGTAATAGAGAGAGTTAGTAGATGTCATGACATTGTGCTTGATCTATGTATCGATGTAGTAAATAAGTAATATGTACCTATCTCATTATAATTATCCGATCCACTTACAGGTGTTCCATTAAACTCCATCAACCGGATCGAGAGAAAGCATTCCATCTCTAATACGAAGGCTGGCTTTATTATTATTATTGTCGAAATTATACTTCTGGGTGTGCGCAAGCTCACGTTTATGCGCGAAACTTGAATATATGGACAAATGTTTCCATATGGCACCAGCTACAAAGATGAGTGTCGAATGTTGTTAATTTATACAGGGGGCGAAATGACTTACAAGCCCCCAGGCCAAATAAAATTATCCTCGCGATATTATATTTCTGTCGTTTCATTTCATACAACTAATGATTATAATCATTCAAAACATGACTTTATATCAAGTATACATAGCATCACATTTCAATTTTCTTTTTTTTTTACACTGTAGTATTCTAGATTACTATAATATGAGTCGTATAGTATCAAAAGTAGAACTGTCGCATATATGTCGAAATTGAACTAAGTATGCCACATTATTCTTCGGATCATAATGTATGATTAACAATATAATATTCGAATTAAAATCATATCTGTGTGGTATAAAATCGTGAAAGAAAATAGGGCTTGGTATCAAAGTTAGAACTGTTCACGTCTTTGGAAACACAAGTAGAACTGTTCGGTTTCGACCAATCACAGAGTTGCCCTAAGTGACGTCACAATATGCCCGCTCATACATATCGTTCAGTTGTGACTGTTGACATGCCGTGCTTAAAGTTGAGTTTTTTATGGTTTTTTTTTACCAAAACATATAAATACTGATAGCTAGTCCCCTCATGGAGTACCAACCAACACCAGTAATAATAAACAAAGGTCGCAAGAGAAGCAGAAATCCTGAAAAATGACAGGCAAAAATTGACAAAGTTGGCAGGTCAGTGCGTGTAAAATCCATAGGCGTACCTACATCAAATGTTTTGAAAATATTACTTATTAAATATTTTAATTTAATTTAATTTATCCAAGTTTAAACTATTTCAAAAAAATAGTGCTAATTCTTTTTCATCCTCGGAAGAATGAAACCTCAGTTGAAAATTTTCCTATAAGGATAAACCGCTCCTGATTCATTAAATAAAGTGGATTTTAGTACAATTGTTTTTATGAAATTTTATTTATATTATTAAAACTAGATTAAAACAATGTCCCCCCTCTCTACCAACAAGAATAGTTTCTATAATTATTTGGATTGTTTTTGTTCACTTTTTGTTTGTGTTCTTAAATCTTTTATTTATTTTCTGTGAACTGCTTATTTCATTCCTTTTTTCTTATCGATAACATATTAAGTTTTCTGGGTCCAAAAGAAATATGAAACGTTCAAAACGTTAGGGGAATGTAAAACATTCCAGGTAGAGAATTTATATCGACCAGACTACGGGAAACTAAAGAATATTATACAAGAAAAATAATAACATTGGTACGATTCGTCCATTTACAGTTGCAGAAAGGTCGCCAAGTGAAAGAAGTTTTTGAATAAATTATTAACTAAGCATTATGGGCCACAATGGTAAACTTTACCTAGGTACTCTCCAATTCTATAAAAAAAAACATTTGTTGAAAATAACTCCCGGAATAATTTACGAGAGTCTGGGGACGTGAACTTAGGTGAAATACAAGATGACGTTCTAAATGAACTTATAGTATAGATTTTATTCCGTTATTATTCTTAATAAATAATACATTGGAAAATATGTCCTATTTTCTTTATTATAAAATATGTCATACAATAATATCTCTGTCTCCTTGTATGTTTATGGTTTCATGTTATTTTTTTAATACCCACAATATTTAATCAATTTAAAATTAAACTATTATAAATTTAATGTAGGTACCTATTAAAATTGAAATCAATAAATAAAAAAATACATTATTTTTATTATAATGATGTATTGCACTGGTAAATTTGAACTACTTCTTAGTGACGTCATTCACAATTGTTTGGGATCAAATACAGAACGTTACACAACCTTGGTAACAAAGACAGAACTGTATATTATGTGAGTATCAAATGTAGCACTCTTCACTTTTAAAACATGTATATTTAATTATTTACAACAATCAGAATTCTGACATACGTAAATTCTGTTGTGTATTTCTAATTTCTAAAAGTAGAAAAATATTTTATGGTTTTATAAAACTCAAAAATCCAACAAAGCGTTTTTCGTCATTTTCTCGAAACGATGAATAGTGCACAGTTCTACATATGATTCTATACGACTCATATTATGTTTTCTCTTCACCATCCTCTACGTCTCTATGTTTCGGGCGTATAACGTAACTTAATGAAGCGAGGTGCACTTCATAATTATTATTAGGAGAGTATCAAGAAGAACTACCTAACCCAGGCTATGTTTGTATAATAACGTGCATTAAAGTTTCTGGGGAAATGGCACGATTTGACGCTACAGATTCGGATAATTGGATGACGAGACAACTGGGTGAAAGACATTTGGACACCGCTACAGATGGATGAAATGCGTAAAAAAAATTACATACTTAGGTATGTTACAAGTTAAACTAATAAGTAGACAAGTAATTCTAATATAAAATATACATTACATGCATCATTTGAAAACTTGTCTGGAACATATTATATAACCACTAAAAACCTAGACACCGGGAATAGAAACCTAGAAATAGTTTATAAAATATAATATTTATTAGATAAACTAGATAGAAACGGGTTTGAGTACCATTCGTACTAATATATATTTCTAATAGGTACTCTTATGTTTCTAAGGTATTCAGAGTTATATAGGATATTCAAAATACGTATTTTCTTTCTTTTGACCATGTCCGATACTAATAGGATCATATGCATCCATCACATCCACAGGGTAGAGGTTTGTATTAACAGATTTTTTTTTACGAGAAATGGATGTCAGCCACTTGCTCAACCTATTAGGTCCATACACTGACTCAAAACACAAATTGAAAATCAATATGCGTATTTTCCAGACCCAGGATTCGAACCTGGGACCCACGACATAATAGGCCAACGCTAAAGCCGCTCGCCCATCGTGGGCGTCGTAAATATTTAGTAGGTAGCAAAATGGTGTAATTATGTTAAAACTGAAATTATAGAATTATTTAATTTGGTTTGGTTAATATATGAATAGAGTTGTTCTTTCGATGAAAGTAATTTTTATCCTAGGCTACTTATGGAGGTGATTTATTAAAAAAAACAGTGTACCGTATCCTAATCAAAATTGTTTTATTAACTCTTCCGAAAACCTGGGAGTATAAAAAAACTACGTGAACTAAACAACAACATTAAAAGCTTTCGAGAAATTCAAACCGAGTTTAATTAATCATGAAATCCTTTAAGGTTTTCGATAGGTACCCTGTAATATACGAGGCCCGGTGACACCAGTACTTCATAAATAACCCTGTCGCTAAGTAAATATTTATCACTGTCGCTTTTTTAAAAGTGGAGGTTGTTTGCACCTTTAAAAAAAATAATTCAAAGCCTCACGACACGTGTCGGCATGTATTCGCCGACGGGCTACGTTTTGTTAAAGTGAATTTTATTTCCTTGCCAACTACACACATTTACTCTACATTATGTACACATAGAGTCATATTGTTTTCTCTAGTACGTTTGAAAAAAAGGTTAACAAAAATATTTTTGAAGTTATACTTCTTTTGGCGCGTTTGGAAAATCAGATCAGTGTATTTTTTGGCGTGTGACATGTAACACATAATTTATTTTTTCACACGAAAAAAAACGCACTCGATCGGATTCGAACCACCGATTGTTCGGTTATCAGCCGAACGCACTACCTTTACGCCACAGTATAATACTGCAATCGTGACAATAGTTTAGAATTGTTCCGTTGCCTAGGCAGCGAATTTATTACTGTCGGTCATTTGCAATTCTTTACGTAAACAAACTATTAAACGTCAGAGTGACAGTTGGTACAATAAAAACAACGATAAACCATTATATAATTTAGTAATATAAGTTAAAGTGTATAGAAATAAACCAACAGCGTTCCAATAAGCGGTCCTTTTTCTTGAGTGTGTAATTTAACAAGATAATAATTAAGAGCTAGTCAAAGAATCTAGTTTATCACAAGTTTTGTTTTTGTTTTGTTACGCCAAAGAAGTATAACTTCTAACGCGCGTACATAAGTACACAAACCGATTATTTTTTTAATTTTATTTTTTATTTCAATTTAGTCTATAATACACGTTATATTATCACGTAGTAGAGAAAACTCCTCACTAAATGATTATTTCGTGATATTAATACTATCGACTGAAGGTACTTGATGGAATTTGAATTTAAATTCTGATCGATTTAAGTGTTGTACTATTCCATTTGAGTCGTTTTCTTGCGACCCGGGTTTTGCCTTTCGGCATCTTCAGACACTGTGTAAACTCACCAAAAGGTAAATAAACACTGACACCGAATACTAATAACTCTAACTTATATGTATAACAAAGCAATACAATATACGCTTATCAAGTGTATTATTATTGATAAGGTAAGGGGTTTTTTACAAACGCTTCAACTATTCATAATTTGTTTGTTACATATATATATATTATTTTTTTGACTTAATGACTTAATAGGTAGGTGATAAGTTTTTACCTACTTTATTTTATTATATTATATTTTAAATTACCATGAAAACTATCCAATATTATATACTCTATACCAGCGGCGAAGACTCCATACTAGGCGATTATTTGAAGCCTACCTTAAGTAAAATATTTTTTAATTGCATATTGACTCATTTATCTAATCACTTGATTATATTATATTATATTCTATAAAATAATTTATTTTGCCAACGAGAGGTGCCGTATGTGTAGGAATGTATTACACAGATGATAAAACAATCTGCAAAGGTTTTAAAAAATATACCACAGCGCGCGCGCAACCTGTCATGACGTAAATAAAGGTCGGATTATGTTTCAAATAATTTTCAATTTTTTTCATATGAACTTTACATCACGTAGCCCCGCTCAGTCTATTAAATTGTATGAACTAAGGTAAGCTCCGATCGCAGAGCCTAAAACCGAAAAAAATAAATTACATGGTGTTTAATCGAAGATTAATAAATATAGACTGTTTTTAAAAATAAAAAGAACTTTTATCTAATGATTTTTGATGTGTATAAATGATTTGAAAAAATACGTAATTTAAACTGATCGCTTAATTTTATGTCGTCAATGAGTTTTTGAAGTTACATTAAATTAGTGTATCGTTGTCATTAGTGTGTACCTATTCATTAGTAGTAATATTGTATTATCTTCTTATTTCTCGTAAATATACCTGACAAGTGTGTTCTTTTTATCAGATATCCATAGTCTACCTCTTTCCAAAAGTCACCCTTCGCCACTGCTTTATACCTGAGAGCAAGCGTATCCACATGTAATACTTTTGGAAGACGCAATTTAAGATTATTCGTCTCGTTAGTGTTAACGTACCTACTTATAACCTTTTAATTTTAAGAATTTCAGGGATCCGTTATTACTATACTCAAAAAATTAATTAGTTCTAAAATATTTTGGTAGTTTTAGTATGAAATCATTACTATTATCATATAGCTAATTTCCACCAAAATATGACTTGAAATGAACCGATCTTGAGATGCAAAGATTAGCAAAGACTTGTTACCAATGATACAAGTTATTTCTGTCGAATATATGAGATTATATAATATGTATACAGATAATATGAGAATACATTTTGTATGAAAATCAACGATTATCATCTAGCGAACAGATTGTCGAAGCAGTAAGTTTTCATTTATATTATGTCAAATATAAGCCACGTTTTTTTCTCGTGTTCAATGAAATTTATTGGAAAAACGATTTTTTTTCATATTACTTGTGATATTTAAAAAATCTTATATTGTATCATGTCTAATGGTACGTTTACATTTGACACTAATATCGTCATATTTATGTATGACACCATATTCACTTAAGTGTAAACAGTAAGTATATTTGTATCTGCCACTTATTTTGCGTGTGTCGACTCTCACCTACCACTTATTCAATCTACTTATATACGCAAATGTAAACACCGCGTATTCGACAAGTTCGAACTTGGAGCGATATATCACCGAAGTTGGACCACCGTCTACTTTTATGTCAAGTACCTGACACAATATTCGTAGTTTGACAGGTACCTAGTGAATTGCATATGTATATTTCTAAAACAACGGACAATCAATAATCATAGGTACACCATGAATGTATGCCCAACGTTTACGTTAATAAATGTACTGTAGCGATCTGTCAAAAATCATAGACAATGAGAAATAAATCGGATGTGCCGTGTTCTATGGATTTTGTTCGAAAATAAAATATCGCTTGTTATCGGCACATACGATTAATTCTGATGCACTCTGTGAAGAAAAAATGCGCTTCAAATGGTATTACCTAATTCATTTTGGCCCACACCTGCACTCGTATTAGGTACGATAATATTATATTGAATATGCAATGACGATCAAGTGCTAGATATCGCAATGTTACTGTTAATCGTTCTTCTACGCATTTCTGAATTGTGTGTCTTGTTTTTTGGCAAAGGGTCCAATCTTGCAAACTAAAGTTCACAAATTGAGTTGGATCTTCGATTTTAAACTCTGACATTAAACGGAAGGCACCTAGTTCTTCTCGTCGCTGAATCCATTCCCGCACCCATCTACACCATTTTTTCCTCCTTTTTGTTGCCAAAAGACTTAACATAATAACACTCGCTGCTTTCTTTTTTAACATTCCCATATTGACAACTGACATAACGTTTTTGAGAAGTATACAAAATAAGTGTCCGAATAAATTACAATATCATATGTAAACACCGCATATATTTATTCCAATGTTGACATTGAATAAAGTGTCGAGACTTTATTTCAACGAGAATTATACCAGAATTTTATGTCAGATCCATGCAGGTGTAAACAGTAAATGAAATTTTATGTCCGACACATAAAATAAGTATAACGGTATAAGTGTCAGATGTAAACGTACCATAATTGTGTCAAATAAAAGTTCAACCCCGTACCCATTCTTTCAAATCTTTCACGTAGCATCAGGAGAGAGGTATGCATACTACAGTTTAGAAAATACTGGCCTACATAAACTATCATATTTAACAGCTTAGTGATGAAAATCGAATAATATGAAAAAAATACAAAAATATTGTTATAAAATTATAGATATCTTTTTCTAACCATTTTTATTAATATTTAGGTAGGTATACAATACTTTATTTAAATAATTGTGGGAGAAAGTTAATTCTAATTTTTAATATGGTTAGTTTTAAATTAGTAATCTACCCGTTGCAGGCCTGATATAGCAAGAAACGCTTAACCAGACGAGAAACTTAACAAAATTGGAGCGACCTTGCGCTTGCATTATGCTCTAATGTAGTGCAATGTGTTAAGGAAATAGCATAGAGTGCTCCGTTTAAATTATAAAGGTTTGACGTAATAATGTATTCATGGAATTTAAAAAAATAAGTATTGTATCAGTCCGAATATATTTAAGAAATATTTGATTTCATATAAATAAATTAGCATTTTGACTAGAACAATGCTCAAAATTTCCGTTTAAAAATGTCCGATGGTAAGTAATAATATCCGTCTTAAAACTTAGCATAAAATTTAGGCATCACATGCTTATTAAGTCTGCCAAAAATTGTAAATCTTCTGTCAATCTTTTTCGGGTAGGAATCCTGAGCGAGAATTAAAATAAAATTTGAATTATTAAAGTAAAGTGGCATTCGCGGAGATGAAGAATTAAATTTCTTACGATACTCTGCGCGATGCTCAGGGGTATGAAATGAGATCGAGACAGAACGCTTCGTCTCTAAAACTCCACTCTAAAATTTAACAGAATTTTGTAAATTATTAATATTTTTTTAGAATCGTAGTTTCTGAGTGTCGCGACATCCACTGATCGGATTAGTTACAATTTACGTCGACCAGTGGCAAAGGGTGGAGGTAGGCTGTTAAGATTCTACATAATAAATAGTGCAAACTTTTTCAGTCAAACGTATTTTGTTTTCAATGAACTAAGACTACAGTGTGTAGATAGTGTTTGTTAGTTTTTAAAATTCAATTAAATCATGACTAATCCAAACCTCAGTGGATATTAGAAAAAAATACTCGTTCATCTATAAAATACATAAAAATATGCAATTAAACCATACATTAAGTATATATTTAAAAAAAAAACTAACACCATCTGTAATATGTATTCTTAATTCAACGAAAACAGATAAATATGACTGAATAAGTGTGCACTATTTTTGTCGGATTGCCAATAGCATACCTTAACTATAATGGTTTGGTTTGGACAGAGTTTAATTGAATTTTAAAAACTAACTAGCACCATCCGCAAAATGTATTCGAAAATCAATAAAAACAAATAAGTATAAATGACAGGTAAATGTGCAATATTTGTGTCGAATCTTAACAACCTACCTCCACCTCTCGCCACTGACGTCAACTGCATTCCGCAAATTGATTATTAACTTCCTTAAATTGGTAACTACCAGCGTTTCAAAATTGGCGATTTAAAAAAAATTATGGGCAATTTATCTAACTAAGTATGACGTGTTGTATATCTTCTCAAAAATATCTACCTCTCTCTCATCTTGTTTACAGAGTGCCCAGAAGTTGTGATGCTTACGTTAATGCTGGACACAGGAGAAATTTATAGATAGATGTGTTGGTTTTGTTTGAGAGGGTCCTTCTACGGGAGATTTCGGAGACAAAATTAACACCTGTCGGCAAAGTTGATTCGGCGATTTATTTCATCGCTGGTGTTATTTGTGTTTGTGACAAGGGACCCCGGATAAACAAATGACTCGGCGTGGACTTAATATGTTGGGCAAATGTATGCCAGTAACAGCCATTTATTGTAAAAAAAAAACTGTAAAAAAGGCAAACTTGCAGAACGTGGCCGGGAATCATACAGAATTATTATAAAGTCAAATAAAAAAATGAGTGAGTGCGCAGAGTATGCATGATAGGAGTTAAACTTCTTTACTATGAATTATGGGGTAGCCAAACGGTTCTAAGGATTTTTATTATACTACTAGCTGACCCGGCAAACGTTGTTCTGCCATATAAATTATTTCTAGTGAATATTTTGGTTGTCAAATAAAAAATACGAATGTATCGTAATTATGTGGGGATGGGATCTATTACAGAAAGAGGAATGGAGCGCTGTAGATGATGACCGCCGATAAAAACAAAAAAACACCAACCATTCATTTTCTCAATTCAAAATGAGTAATGATGTTCATAATGAATAAATTACCTGTGACAGGATCTCGTTGTTTAATGTTTATGCAATATCCGTCTTGTCCCTTCCAGAAAATTAGCGGATATTGGAGAGCGTCGGATGAACGGTGTGTGTCAGCGATGAACTCCAGATTATTGTTTCTTCTTCGAATTACGATTTCTCGCGTCGATGTGCGGTCGCCAACCATGATTCCAGCAATGTCGTCAACAACAGGCGCATTGAATCGACGCACGAGCTCTCCAGTTGGTGTTTTATCAGGATTTCATGACAATAGCGTGATTGTCACTTTGCAATTCGTGCATGTGTGCTTTGAAGAATTCATTGTGCTCATTCAATAGGGCGTCCAGTTCGCCGACGATGCGCCTGGCATTAGGCGAATTGAGGTTATTGTAGCCGCAACGTGCATCCACATGATTGATGTACTCACCACCCATGAAGTAGATTTGTGAAAAAAATATGTAGTTCGTTTGGCATTGGCAGCAATGAGCCTACTTTGTGGTATAATACTTGGCTTTTGATTTTGAACGTAGAATGGAATTGTTGACCATTTGCCGCAGTATTGTGAACTATTTCTGTTGCTCTGAACAAAGTCATTTGGAAGCATGAATTGAATATGCGAATGGACTTCAGGAACAGGTTTGAATCTGGAACCGTGCCGATGAGCAAGCCGTTCAATGGTTTTGGTGATATCTCAATTTCTGGTAGTTGCACTTTTCCTGATGCGCAACACATCCCGGCTGACTCATATTTGAATTTGAGTGCATGACAATGGAGACATTCTTTGTCCATAACACCAATCAGCATTTTCGGATGAGCGGAATATTCAATATCTGGCTCGTACTCGAATGCGAGACGAAGGAACGAAGTGGATGTAAATCCTCGATGTACTTGTTGGCGTTGTCGGTCATTTGCTCTGCGTGTGTTAACTACGAACCGGCGCGCTTGGCTCCGTTCAAATTGTCGTTGTTGATTTCGTTCAGCTCGTGCCTCTTGTGATTCAGATGCACGCAATTGTGACATGCTCACACGCACGTTTTTGTTATCTTGTTGGATTTGTTCGTCTGTTCTTTCTGCTCTACTATTTCACATGTTTGTTGTTTTATTCGTTCGACGGCCCAAATGGCCCCCCTTGCGTCTTGCTGGCATTGTGCACTCTAATACACGCACACAAAAATAGATAAATTAAAATAAATCGTACCAAATTGTGCACGCACTGCATTGTGATATGCCGAATGAAATGTCAAAATGACGCGACGCTTCTCTTGAATTCTTCTCGGACGAAGCGCCATCTGTCATTCAGCAACATAAATAATTTCATTCTGTTTGAAATACGAACGACGGTTAAATTTGTTCATACAAAAATAATAAAATCGCGATTAAAAAAGGGAGGGTGGGGGTAGGAGAGTGAAAATTTGGGGTTATAGGTATTTTTTGATGCCAAATAATAAAAAAAATACAAAAAAAAAATTGTCAAAAAAATAAAAGAAAAAATTTTCTGGATAGAGATACCCTAATCACCTAGCGGTATAAAATATACTTGTTGACCTATTCTCATACCTAACAAATATACATAAAAAAATCATAAAAATCGGTCGAGCCATTTCGGAGGAGTGCGACCATAAACATCGTGACACGAGATTTTTATATATATATAGAGATATTACATAATACCTATGTCAAATACAATGCTCGTGGTTACAAGAGTGTCAATGTATCCGGCGCACATAAATATAAGGGATAAATATCAAACCTGAAAATTTTTGATGTCTAGACTATTTTTCTCTCGTTAAATTTCAAAATATCACACTCTGGATTTATGTTTTGTACTATTCCATTTGAGTCGTTTTTTGCGACCCGGGTTTCGCCTTTCGGTATCTTCAGGCGCTGTGTATACTCACCAAAGGCAAACAAACATACACTGACAACGAACACTCTTAACTTTAGCTTATATAATAAATCAATACAATAAAGTAGGTAAAAACTCCATTACCTACCTATCAAAACGAGGGTCAACAATAAAAAAAAAATACAACAAACAAATTATGAATAGTTGATGTGTTAGTAAAAAACCTAATTAGTAAAAACCCCTATCTTATTATAATAAACTAGATAAGCATATTATAATAAATCGCTAAAGCCTAATAACAGATCATTAGTACTTATAAACAATAGAAATACTACACTCAAGAGGTGTGAATCGTAAATTCTAGGAACAATGGTAACGTAATGGAAATTGGTGGAGTTAACTAATGAGATATTAGTCTTTAAAAGTCATTAGTTAAACAACCAATACTCAATAATACTCCTACGTGGTAGGTACCTACTTTTATATATTTTATATTATATATCTATATATTTTTTAAATAATATATTTTTTAATATACGCTTACATATAAACTCAGTAATATATATATTTATTTATACACGTATACATACCTAAATCCAGATACATGCATTCTCATTCATATACATAAATGTTGCGTATCAATACGTATAGTGTTAAGAGCGTACATAAGTGAGACGGCAAATAATTTTCAACTGTATGTGGAACGAAATTTTGGCTTCATTGCTATTTGGAGAGCGATATTCAACCTGTTAGCACATAAATTTGTTTTGTGATGGTGTCGGAGGAATATATTATTAAATCGTGTAAAGATGACTAAAAAACGTTCCTCATGTAGGTACTTGAAAAAAAAACATGTCATTTAATATACTATTATTATTACGAATATAATAATAAACATAACATGAAAAGGACGCATGTTGAATTTTCATGACTAATTATATTTCGTTCGGTTCGTGTCTTTTGCACAATCCGCGCATCGCCTAGTCACGATCTTTTTAGACCATGCCTCAGCTGACGTATAGCCTTAATATTATCACACTCTGTTTCTGAGAGTTAGGATATAGAAATACATTTAGTAATCGCAATATTAGACTAGCATAATTTGAACTGAATCGAATTCCTAATCGCATATAGTACTACCCTGATACATTTTTTTTTTGTTAATCAATGATGACATTTTTTGACAAAAATTGGTGTTAAGGTAAAGTGTAGAGAATTGAACTTAAAAAAAACAAATACAGTGACAGGTGTCATAGTATTAAAATACACATAATATTATAGGATTTGATAAAATAATATTTATACCCCTGAATGGATTCATTTTTCTTAAATAATATAACATCGCAAGGGAGCCATCACTCTTACATGAATATAAATCTGGGGCGTCAGATGAGTGTCTCAGGAATTATTATTATTCTCAGTGCTATTAAGAATGAGTGTTCATAAAAATATGTTGGAAGTGTGGGATTAAGTACATTTCCCAAACGACATTTTTGTTGACAATTTTGTGTAAATTCGTTTTTAGAGACCCTGTGAATTATTTATAACATAATAATATTAGTTTTATCATATTTGTTCAAACAGGGAAAATGAAGACAACATAACGAAAAAATATGCAGAAACATTTTGTAATAAGAATTTATATAGTTTAATTTCTATTCCTTCGACAAAAAAAATAGAACACACAAAATATAATATGTATTATATTTATAGTTTTAAATTATTTCAAAAATCTATTCCAGGCGGTAAATTTACGTGGCTGGGACACGTGTTCCGGATGCCGCCAAAGAGTGCGACACTTCGTACCCTTGTGGTACAGCCTCAATGGTTCCGTCGCCGTGGCCGGCCCTCCCTCACCCTGAAACGCTGCTTCAAAAGCGACCGACGTGCTTCAGGTCTGACATGGCGGGAGGCGTAAGAGTTGGCGATGGACCGAAGGAAGTGGCGCGAACTTGTGCTTGCCCTATGCTCCAATGGATCGTGACAGGGTAGAAGAAGAAGAAAAAGAAGAAGGTTTAAAGAATAAGTAACCAATACAGTAATTTGTATATACGTATAATTTCTATATATTTTTCACTGCTAATGACACGCCAGGCGTGTGGCCATTAGATGCTTATATTTTCACTGCTGAAGTGAGTGATTACCACATTTAATTATCATGCTAATTGCTACACGCCAGGCGTGTCTTTAGCAGTGACCGAGTTGTGGTAATTAACTAGTCACCAGTGAATGTGTTAGTGATAAATACTTTTTGTAAATAAATATCAATTACCACCCTAGTAAATGATAAATAAATAAGAATAAATAAAATGCTGTGACATCTTACTACCATATAATTTACACAATTTATTTAAGAAAACAAAGCATTGTGGACATAACAAATCAAAATTCAGGACGTTCACAACATGAGATTTATATAATTGCAGGGAGAGAGCTTAGGAAAGAGATCCCAGGAATTTCCCGGGAGATCCCCATTTCCGCCTGTTATATAATATATATTCATATTTTATCCTCTGTGATTTATCCTGTTGGTTGTCCTAAATAAATAAAAAAAAGACTTTTGTACAGTCGAAAATGGACTTGAATGGTGAACTAAATATTTTTATATAGGTTGGTGGTTCCATTTATGAATGGTATTGTACATCGTATCCGGAAATTTGTACGTCAACAGTTCACCGCATGACACTTATTCGTGCGCCGCAGTACGTAAAAGATGAGTTCGTGTAAAAAATGTCAAAAAATGACGAGTTCTTCGTTGAACATTTCACCGTGGAGTATATTTGTACGTATGCTACAACATGTGGCGAATTTTATGAGATGTCTTTACTAGGTTAGGTTAGGGTTAATCTAATTGGAACAGTACTATTTGCAAACTATCGCCGCATTTTGTAAGATACGTACAAATGTATTCCACGGTGAAATGTTCTACGAAAAACTCGTCATTTGATAAAATGTTAGACGAACTCATGTTTCACATACTCTGGCGCACGAATAAGTGTCCCACGATAAACTGCATACGTACAACTTACATGTAACCATTGTACATCACCATTTACATAATGCTTCTACATGATTTAATAATTAAATGGTGAAAAACTGGGAGTGGCAAAGTTCATGATAGAATGATGATGATTATTATAACTACCATGAAGAATTTAACTTGTAAATTGAACGTCGAACAAAAAATTAGCGCATCACAGTGAAAAGTGCGCAAGATAAGAGTCACAGATATTGAAGCAATAAGTATAAACGAAATAACGGCGGGGCGCGAAACCGGGGGCGCTAAATTGCCTGTAAGGAAATACGGCCATTTCCCTGAATTACAATGTCCCGAGCTCGCCGTGAACTGTATGTGTAGTAATAAACCAGGCCCCAGTCAGCCGATCGACGTCTCAACTTAAAACCATTTTCTTTTTCCTCGTCTAAATCACGTCGCCTTAATGAAATAGGAACCGGCGATACACGAGCTGTTTTATAACGCAAAGGGCTGTTTTATAACGCAAAGGGCTGTTTCTACGACGGAAGTTTCTTGTCTTATCACACAAAAGTCTACAGAAATAGCAAATAATAATATCTTAATTAATTATGTAGATACCTACCTTTTTCAGTATGTCCATATAGCGATACAGAAAACAGTTAACTATATCGTAGTTTACGCATGTATCTTCTACATTTAATAATAAAGCACAGTTTATCTGGGCAGTTCTAATTTTAAAAACATTATTTTGTTAAAAACGTTAAAAAAATTACATTTGTTATGTGCTTCAAGCATATAACAAATGAATAAAATTAAGAAAAATGGCATTTCTATCATTAAGCACTGAAAAATAGTTATTTTTAAAATTATACAGGCATTTTATATTGTGGCGGTTCCTTCAAATAATAAACAACGTTATTGGAAGGTTTTAGAAGACAATCTTGCCATTTGTTATCAGTTTTTAGAAATAAATTAGTACATAGTGAAGTTTTATTTTTATTTCAATTATTTGTAATAATATGCTAAATGCATAAATTGCTATGTCTACAATTGATCACTTCATCTTCCACTTCACCTGGACTTTTTGATTCTGGTTTTATAACATGATTTAAGCTGAATATGTGCAACGCACTGCGCCAACTGTCTACGCTTGTACGTCAAATAGTTTTATTTTTTTCACGAGAAACAGTGTTGTCCACATTCATTTTGTAATGCTGATTTTATATACAATGTTAACGGTGTAAATACATGGATATTTTGAAAAAAAAAATTTTAGCTTATTTGGCGTAAAATTAAAGTATAATTTACTATTAAACTTTTTTCGTTGAATCATTCGGTTGGCAACACTGACACGACGCTGAACAGAAATCCATTGCTGCTGGAGCTATAATATGTGCTAACACTTTCATCACAAAAACGGCCATTTTGAAACCGGATTGAGGCAGGCAATGCGCACACTACACACGCGCAAACGAGATGTGTTCATCTAGGCAACGAAAAAATGCAGGGCTTGGTATAGGTAAATCAAATGGGCATAATATAATGGACGTTGTATAAAAAAAATAGTTATCTATGGCATTACATTCTTCAAAATGTCAATCGATAATGTCCAAAAAGTTCACCATTATGGTTTATTTGATAATGGATAAACCAATTATATTTTTTTTTATTTCAAATTGCTTTCCTGTAATGTAGTAAATTGTCAGAACTCTTGGTAATATGGAAGGAAGATAAAATTGGAGTAGGTACAAAAATGTATATTTTATTATTATAAGATTATGTTGATCACGTTGATATTTACATTAAGTTTGTCATCTTAGGACTTTGGAAGACAGTATTAATTGTTAAATATTTTATGAAATATCGCACAAAATTCGCTCAGTGTAAACCGAAGCGTTCTGCAAACTGGGGTTTTATTTTGCGAAAGAGGTTTAACGGAGCGCGAAGAAAAAATTAAAAGTGAGGACGTTAATCAAAAGCGACTTGCCCGTAACACGGCAGCAAAATTAACTGCTCTCGGTTCTTGCTGTTGTCCTACAACAAGAATTATGTTGTGCTTTACAACCACCACCAACCCCCACCCTCTTCTTTGGCTCGATCCACAAATTAAGTGTGTTTCATTTTTTTACGCGAAACTTTCGATTTTCTTATATTTTTTTTTCGTAAAAGAGGGAGTTAAACTTTGCCGATGAGCAATGTATCTGAACACTTAATAATGCTGAGCAAGTAAAATTATGCCAACAAGAATTTTAAGAACGTCCTGTACGAAAAAGCAAGAGGGTGGTTCGTAATTGTTTAAAAATAAAAAAAAAAAAGAATTTAAGGATGTGATGTATAAATATAGCTAGTAACAAT
The DNA here is from genome assembly GCF_057557595.1 of Rhyacophila brunnea. Taxonomy (NCBI): domain Eukaryota; kingdom Metazoa; phylum Arthropoda; class Insecta; order Trichoptera; family Rhyacophilidae; genus Rhyacophila; species Rhyacophila brunnea. The sequence goes on from NW_028233361.1 coordinate 4,685,021, forward strand.
TTTTAAACAACTTATATAAGTACCTACCTATATAAAAAAACATATTTTTGAAAAACTTAATAAATATACCTAAGTATTAGGAATATTATATTCTAGTATATTCGAATAATAGATAATAGTATATTCTAGTATTAGTATTAGTATAATAGTATAGTATAATATAATAGTATATTCTAGAACTCACATCATTCACTTTCATGTAAGCACTTTCGCCTAGACTCTAGAGGCTTTTTCTGGAATTATTTTCTATTCTTAAATAAGTCGATTAATATAATAGTTTTTCTGTAACAAATAGTCTAACATTCGCAAACTCATATTATACTTAATATTTTATATGAGTTTTGTTTTATTATAGTTCACATTGAAAGCTTCCTTTTTTTTAAACTTATAATCGCAAAACCAAAGTAGAATAGTTCTGTTTTAATGATAAGATTATGTCGTTTTATATCATGGAACAAAATTTATTTATAAACTGTTTATTTACTATGTAGAGACCTGATTCCGATAGTTACAATGATTCATGATAGATGGCGCTATTTTCTGTACATCTAGTAGAACCACGATAGTAAGTTATCAAATACGCCGGGCAAAAATCTTTAGGCGAGGAGGGCATCGGCTTTAGTTTCAAACGGAATTAATTACATTTTTTTTAATTCGAGTATTCTGTTAGGGGTATTAATAATTAACAACGGAGGGCATCGAGCTTGGTATCAACATAATAATTAATATAGCAATGTAGTTAAATAGCTGAGCATGTGAACTCCAAAATAGTTGCATCAATCGATATAACCAAAATATTCTCTTTGTAAATAAACCAAAGTTAGTGAATTAGCTCTGTTATAATAATTATTTGCTTCCTTCCCGAAATGTAATAAAATTATGGTTGACGAATCACAGAGGTCCATAGCATCATAAATAACTATTAGTTTTAAAATATTTTACTGGTATGCTCTTTTCTTGATTTAAGATGTGGCATATATGTAGGTTACATTTGATGGAAGTATACGAATATTGAATGGTGCACCAGGCAATATAAATTCTATAAAGTCACAACGTTCTTTTGAATGTTCTCATCTAGGTTGCGGAAAACTAGCTTGTTTGATTACAGTTTGAAGTTTTCCCGAAGGAATATAAATATTGTCAAGAATAGTTTTACTTTATCCTGAACAATGTATGTATAGAAACTTTATCAAAGAATTTATTACAAAATAATGTTATTAAGTAGTAAACAATTAAAATATACAATACAAACTATTTGGTCTTACATAAAAGCATTAATTGCTATATCGGTTTTTTTGGTGTCGATTTCTTGAGTTGACGTTACCAATAAAAACTATTTCAGAACAACATAAAACTACCCGTAAATAAGAAATGTTTTAAAACGGTTTACAAACATTTGAAATCTTTTTTATACAAATCGACATGCAATTTTTTTGTATTCTGCCTCGAGTTCAAAATACGTGCAAGTACGTTGACAAACAATTAAGTCTGTCAATATTTGCGCGGATTTTTTAAACTATTTTATTAGCAGTAGCGACTCGTAATCTGGTGAAATGTTGTTTTGAATAATGATTTTGATTGTTTATCAGCGAAAGTTTACAAAAAAATGTAGTAAAATTTGATTGCGACCAGGTTTATATTGGTCTGAAGGTTTCTGGACGTTTTGAGATGGACCTACCAGTACTAAATACTTTGATTATACCTATTTATCGCAATAATAAACGTAATTCACTCCAACTCATAATGCATGGAAAGGAGGGCAGAAGCATCAGAGTTGTAGTCAAGAAATTCACTTCATAACGTAACCTCTATCAGTGGCTAAATGTCTAAGACATTGATTGTCTAGTAAGACTAAACCATGACAGAAAGAAGTACCATAAACTGGTCACCAACCTTGAATAGAAGATGAAAAAGAATAGAGAATAATAATCACGACTAACAAAATAAATACTAATAACTCTTTAAAGAATATATAGTAAATCTTTGAGGAAATTCTAAATTAAATACCAATTGTATTTATTACGTGGAAAAGTAATATTCTGTTATGCTAGATATACAATTATAAGTCGATGAAAGGTTAAGCCCGGTCGCGAAAAACTAGCAATATCACAGTTTACTAATTTTGTATAACTTTGTATTATTAGAAAAACAAATCAGGAGATAATCCAATGATTTCCAACGGTTTTTGAATCATGGAACACTGTAATGAAATTATGAAATTTTCCCACTGAAGAATGATTATTTTTTGAAACTCTTGAAAGTCAACATATTTTCCGTAATTTTCATGAAATTAATTATAACCGAACACAGTTATTTCTTGTAATGGATTTATATCAAATAAAAAAAACGTGGCAAATTGCATATTGGATAATAGGAATTATCAGTTTTTTTTAAATAGGGGACTTTTTTTAAAATAGCTTCTGCATTTCTACGAATGTAGTAGTTGACGATTTTATATAAAAATGAAAATTTTTTAAATAATAAATATTTATATATATTTCGTTTATAAACTTACGTTTTATAAGTATTTAATTAATAAATATATTCTACAACAACGAATGTTTTATTTTCCCCCAGGTAGTTCTGTTTTCTCATGTTCAATTGTATCATGGAACCCATTTTGGGCCACAACCTTTTTCCAATGCTTTACTACCTGTTATAGGTTGTACATTATAATATGTATGGATACATCAAACGACGCAATTTCAGATGCTGTTTTTGGTCTCCTAAAGATATATGCCTATCGTATGGACTTATGCTTCTAAGTGTGTTTCTGAATTACAATCCTTAACCGGGATTTAAATTTAAAAAAACAACTGGAAGGTGTGGTTATTGAGAAAATCAATTTATTTGCCAAACCACGTTCCAATAATTGAATCATCGTATATCGGTGACATTTTTGAAACTGAAAAAACCCCTCAGTCGCACCGTCGCTAAATCAATGTTTTCTTAACCCTCCCATATGACAATATTAGTAGAAGAGGGTCTTTGCTTTTGATACCTTTTAAACAAAAGACAACTAATTCTATTTGGCTTTTACTTACGCCAATGAGTTTGCCATTTGCCGTCTTTGCACACAACACAGCGCTGCGATACAAAAGAAAGCCCTCGCCATTCTTCCGAGATCAAAAAGAATTTCTTTGATTTATTTTTCTTTTACCACTAAATATATATGAGACAACTTCAAAAGCCATTTATAAGGGCAAAATGCAACTACGTAACGTATAGTAGTATCAGCAAAAAGTTAAAAGTACAGTAATTCAACATAGGTACCTACACAATTTAAAAATACCTCAAATATTATATACCTACTATTTTTTTTTAAATACGACGCCCATAAGGCTCGAACCTGCATCCACTGGATTCACGCCAATATACGCTCTATCTAATTACGATGAAATTAACTAGTAGTTTTTATACCTTGAAGTGATCAACAAATTCAAGGTGTTTTCAAATTAGATATTGTATTATTGATTAATTTAATAAAACGAAAATATTTTTAGTATTTATTCCACTTTTATTATTTAATAAATCTAGAACGGGTTCGCCCGCCTCAGAAGGACATTTTCAACTGAATAATATTTATAAAACAGGTATTTTCCAAACTGAATTCAGAGGGCGATACAAATAATCTACCAATACATTGCATTATCCGTCCAATAATACTTTGTCATTAACAATTAAATTAAAACTAATAAGATGACAAATAAATCAATGATACAATGCAGTTTCACCATGAATTGACAGTTAACACAATGAAAGGAATTATTTATGTATGTTCAATAAAATTCTGTTACATTCTCAAATCAATTATTCGTTGAATATAAAAAATAGTTAGGTATTGGCAAGTGTAAGTATGTTATAACTAAAATTTGGAGAAATCTTTATGTCGTTCATTGACTACTGTAATTGATACCTTTATTTAACCCAAGAGCTTATTAAATAAAATAATAATTACAAGATAAAAAGAACATTTTATATACCACGTTTTTAATTTTTCTGTTGAATCATATAAACTTGACAATTCTACGTATTAATAAATACTTTTTTTTTTGTACTTGATAGAAATACTGAATAAATATAGAATACTGAAATGTCATTTTGACATTTCATATTGATTTCCATAGTAACGCACGTATATATTAATAATTTAGTTGCTTAGAACCCCTTTAGCAACCAATAATAGTGTTTTACTTTTTACGGATTACATACAAAACAGAATTAACTGAAAATGAATTCAATTCTACTTAAAGACGGGTAAAAGTATTAAAAGAATGCATTGTCATCGTGTTTTGAAATATTCTAAAAGTTTCAGATGTCTAACTAGTCGGGAAGTTAGTTAAAAATCTTCAATCGTCCAATACAAATCTTGGACAAACAAGAAAAAATTTGTAGTGGACAAACAAGAATATGAGCTAATAAAAACGTGGTAAAAAATAACACATTTTGTTGATCCCTTCAAGGTGTAAACTGCTAGTTAATTTCATTGTAATTAGATAGATAGGTCCTACATTGGTACGATTTCTGTGGATGCGAATTTGTGTCGCGTTGAGCGTCGTATCTGAGGTAATTTCAAAATATGTATGTTTAATTAAAGAATGTTACATTCTAAAAAAAAAAATAGTTAATATAATAATAATTATTCAAAGGGCCTGATGCATAAAGTATCGATGTTATGTGAAACAAACTAATTACAGAACCTATGCATAGAAAACTTTTTACCAAAAACCATCGATAACATGGCAACGTCGCTTACCGCGAACAAAATTATTGGTATTTTTTGAATTTAGATTTATCGTAAAATACATATTAAAAGTATTTATAAAATTACATACAATTGTAAATTTATGAAACTTGTACAATCTAAATTAAATAGTGTTAAAATATTAATGATATAAATGGATACGAACATATACTTATAATAATACTTTATGAAAATAATATATTTCCATGAACAGAAATCATAAGTTTATTTTGGCACACGGTTACAGTCCATGGATGGCCTCTAATCTAATATATAAAAATCAATGTTTGTTTGTTTGTTCGTATTTTATGCTCTGCCGTACCGTTCATCGGATTGCGATAAAACTTTGTCAATTTTTCTTGCACTTGCGCAAATGTTATAGGCATAGTAACTTACAGTAGGTCTTATATATAAAAAATGAATATGTGTCTGTCTGTCCCGTATGTGTTCCTATATCATTCATCCAATTGCGATGAAACTTTGGTGAGTTGTTGTGTGCATACCCGCAAAGGTTTCTGAATTAGTACAATCATCTTCTTCTATTCTATATTTTTCTATTGGTATGCGTTTCTATACCAAATTTGGAAAATCCATGCTTCTCACATAGACAGCTGTATGTGGCCTAGTCACGCATTAGAAAATCTTCAAATTTATTCTTATTTACTTACCAGACGGAAAAACAAAAAATATTGTGTATATAACTAGCACTTCAATAAACAGAACTAAAACACAAACACTTTCTTTCTTTGTGTGGCATTGCAACGCATGCCGGGTACTCGCTAGTAAGAAATAAAAGGTGGACAGATACACACAATGAAGGAATATATTGATTCGGTTTGAATGTAATTTTTCCAACTATATAGACAACAGTTGGATGCAAGCGCATATCTCTCTATCCGCATCACATCTCACCAGTTCATCGCTTATTTATCCATTATGAATCGCTGCAAATGCGTGATTTTAAAGATTGTTTTTTTAACCTTTTCAGATACCTATTGAGAAGAAATTCTACCAAATTGGTACCTAGGTAGTCGTATGTATCAATAATGTTGTATATATATATATAGCTTTGATAGTGTGAATTAATTATTCTATAGCTAAAACAATTCATGTCAGTCAAACGAAGTATTGTCTACTTCTCGGATTAATAAACCATGAATAGGTTTCTATAAATTCGACTGTAGCCACGGGGGGATCCTACAGTGAAAAATAGGTAGATATTATATTATATACTATGTACCCAGTGGAATCGCTCTTTCTGGATGGAGTAGGGTTTCAGAAACTTGCATTGTGCATTATCGGAAGAAAAGTTTGTAAACAATTGTGTTAGCGGGATTCTGTTGGCTGGCTTTATTCAGTGAATGGTGAAGTCTTTTCCACTGGTTTTCTATTTCAAGATGAGCTTTAAGCTTTCTTTTAGTAAACTTTCACAAAGTTCTAAGAAGGTAATTGTTATTGACGATGGTAGTTAAAAACCATTGAATTAATCGTATAAGGAAATTATTGATTTTTTTGTAATAATGTTTTTAACACTTCCCAATGAATTAAAATATGTCGGTAGGTACTTGGTGTAATTTCTTTTATTTTGTTAACTGTCAATTCATGGTGGAACTGCATTGTATTGTTGTTTAATTTAATAAAACGCAGTTTTTTTTGTAGTACTTATTCCACTTTTAATCAATAAACTAGGACCGGTTTCATCCGCCTCAGAGGGACATTTTCAATTGAAGTTGAAGTTGAAGTTGAGTTCAGTTGAAAATGTCCCTCTGAGGTGGACGAAGCCGGTCCTAATTTATTGTTTAAAAGTGGAATAAGTACTACAAAAAATGCGTTTTATTAAATTAAACAACTTAGTGTAATTCTTAGAAACAATTTTTTTTTTGCATTTATGGGCTATAATAATTTAATTTTATTTTTTGCATGAATAAATCAAATTAAAAAATATTTCAACAAGTAGGTACAAAAGATAAATAGTTTTCTCGAATACTCGATTATTCAACGATTTAAGAATGTATTAATTTGAAAATATATAACTTTTATAAAAGGGCCCTCAAAATATCAATAATGGGAAAACAAAGTACGAAACTATGGAGATAGTATCCTATAGGACGCTATATGGGGTATTTTGAAATTCCAATAATAATACGTCAGCTGAATACAGAACTATTCTATTCACATTTGATATACTCGTAGTTTGCAGAAGAGTTTTTTGAAACAGCCTACTTTAGTTATTTATTATTCATATGGACAAATGTCTGCACCATTTTTTCATCAATAATCCTACTAAAATATGATGCATACATTTATCCATAGAAATAATAAATAATTTCAAAAACTCTCTGCTCAAAAATTTCAAATGTATGTTAGAATAGTTCTGCATACAACTGACGAATGGCTACTGAGATCCCCGGGGTTCCAGCGGCTAGCTCAGGTGTCCATCGAACCCCGGATTCACAAAAAAAAGTACGATATATTTGAGGGTGGAATTAAATAAAACCACGTCTGTCTCGTGTAACTTGGTATTAGCTTATATTTTACACTTTCTTTACATGTTTAGGTTTTTACAATTAGTTACGCAGGTCCGTATATGTCGGAAAGGGGACGCTTACTAATTTATTTCTTTTTTTAAACTTCGCGTACCCACGCCATTCAGCAAAAAGGACTCTCGTGATTGGCCAAATTTTATCGCGTGATCCTTACGATTTGACGAATCACGAGGACCACCTCGGCGCAGGCGCGCGAAGACTTCAACGTTGCCGGCAAAATTTATTATATTTGAATACTTATATTTAGTCTTAAAATTATCGCTTTCATCCATCATCATTTATACTTTTTAAATTAAATTAAATTTATCTTAATTACACCTCCGCCCAATATGCGATTTTCACACACCGGACGAAGGCCTTTACTTATGAATAAAAAATACGTGGTTGAGCAAGGAATCAGATTAGATGTTTTATGAAGCCGTTTCTAGAGGTTAGGGTTACGTTTCGACTTATAGCTACTAAATGATTATTTTACACCGGGAGAAGCCCGCCTGTAACAGGGGTGTATCAATTCGCCCCATCTGGATTAAAGTCGAAAGGTACGCCCTGATCTCATCGGCCACCCATCCAATTCCTTGTTCATCCGTTAAGTACATGGCATGATAACAGTTTATAAAAAAAATTCAACTACAATCTAACTATTCTAACGAAAAAAAAAAAACTCTACACAACTAACTTTACGTATTGTTTCTATATTTATTTTAATTACTATTTTCCTGCTCAAAGCAATGCTCCTGAATAAGTCAGCGTTTGATTTATTTTCCTTTCTTATTATCATTTGTCATAATTTATTATTATTTTATTTTTCTCCTGTAATGTCATGCGTTTATTTTGTTTTCGTAATGTTTTTGTTATTCTTCTCGTTCTTTTATACTAGTCAGCGGAGGGGTCGTGGAGCTATAGTCTTCGACTCTTGGGCTGTCCAGTTTTTTTGTATTCCGAGAGGCTACATTTGTAGACGTTTGGCCCTCGTTCGGAATTATTATTTCGTGTTATGTTTTTCTTCTTCTGGTGCAATAGGAGCGTACCTCGTTTGGCGTCGTCTGCCTTTGCAACCAGGGCGTGGTAGTGGCGTTACTATTGAGCCAGGCTCGTTCCGAGCAGCGGATATCTTCCTGTGGAAAGTTTTCCACTGATCTGCTGGTCTCTGGAGTATCACCTCATAGATGGACAGGTACTGTGTCTCCATTTGTTCCTATTACTGCGGGCAAGGCATCGTATAGCGGTACAACGGCCAGGCTCGTTGACGGCGGCACGGCTTTCCCACAGGTACTAGGATGGATTTTCACAATAAGTATCCTTTTCCCTTTCTTTTTTTTTTATAGATGGTTACACTTCGGAGGTACCTCTTGTTGTTTCACGATATCTTTCAGGCGTCACGTCCCTAGTCTCTCCATGAACCTGCGCGAGAAAGGAGAGTGCGCACTCTCCACACCATCAAGCTTTGGTATCATGAATTTTCGGCTACGCTGCCTTTGGATGCGCTTACTTCGAGAGGTGGCTCCCTTTGTGCTTCCAAATTGTCTTCATCTGTATTTATTCTTTTTCTTTCTTTAGTAATTTATTCGTTCATTAGACTTCCTGTACTTTAAATTTATTCGAATTTACTTTATTAATTACTCCTACCCCATACATTAAATAGCTACTAATTTTATATAAAATCTTCCCATTGTACTTATGGTACTTACTATCACATTTAATATTTTACCCTAATACCCATAATTATTTTGCAACATTGTATTGACTGTATAAATCACATTGATATTAAAAATTGAAATATTCCACCCTCTCATTATATTTATTTCTGAATCAGTACACTTAAAACTGTGTAATTAACTTTATTTTTAGTGAAACCCGTTTTATTTAAAAAAAAAAAAAAAAAATGTTGTTTCGTTTTACGCGCCCGATATCCTATTCCAAAGGCGCGCCGCGCCGATTTGCGGTGCCTCTCACGTTTTATTATTATTATTTTTTTTTATTTTTTTTCATTATTGAAACCCCGTTGAGAAATTTACGGCTTATTGACTCATTTTTTTTATCACAAGCATACAATCTCTACTTTCATCCTCTTATACCTAATTTTAACGTATTATTAAAATTTCACTTATCAACTATAATATACACTTCGTCGAGTGATGCCGTATTATTCCCGTTCCGTTTTCGCTGTGTTAAATTTACGATTGGTAATTTGTAAAGAAATAATAGTGACGGTCGTATACTATTTTCCTCGTTTCTCTTTGAATTCAAATTATTAACACGGCGTAACTTTGAAACAGGTTTCGCGCTACTGTAGAATATCCTCTTTCCCGTTTATAAAATTGTTTGCGATTTTCAATGTTAATGTTTTCGAATTCATTCATATTTACTTTATTTGAACGGAAAGAATTGGCGTCACTTTGCGAAGCGTTATTTTTAAAACTAGAATGTACATTTTTCGTACTAATGAACTTAAGATTACAAGGCTCAGAAAGTTTGTCCTTAATTAACTTTGTATCCGTAATTAGAAGAATTTCCGGATGTTTTATTCGTATAATCTACACATTTCACTTCCAAATGGAACTCGGCGTTCACCCTTGACTCGAGGGTTGGCGACTGGTCCTGCTTCATCTCCTCGTGGTCGAGCCTGCGCCCGCACAGCTTCGATTCCTCTCAGCTTGCGCGCCTTTTCAGTCCTCTTGTGAGGCTCCCTGGCCTCGCGTTTCCTTTTTCTCTCCTCACCGAACATCCCGTGGTCGACTAGGGTACACGACATGTTAGTGATACCCTAGGAAAATTGGCATTTTGCTCGCCGTTTTTTGTCGCGAGTGGGCCGTGGCCTCTACGAGCCCTCCTCGCTGGATACCGTCGATTATGTGTCTGGTCTCCATAGGTGGGATTTGTGCAGCCATTCGTCGTACTGGAGACGCGCTGGTGCTACGGTCTCCAGCACGACGCTAGGCGCGGTCAGCTCCGTATGTGGACTGTCTTCGAACACCAGAGGAGGGCTCTCCCGGTTTGATGTTGGAGACAGCACTTCTTCTTTGATAAGGGTCACGTCGGAGTCCACTTTTTAGTTAACCATTTCTTGGTTGTTCCGGCTCCTGGATCATAAACTTTTATTTAGCGTTCGCGGGCGTAAATTTTATTTCGCGGGTTCGGAAGAATCCATGCGATTCTTCGAGCTTCACGTTGCCAAGGCGCCATTGAGATCCCCGGGGTTCCAGCGGCTAGCTCAGGTGTCCATCGAACCCCGGATTCACAAAAAAAAAAGTACGATATATTTGAGGGTGGAATTAAATAAAACCACGTCTGTCTCGTGTAACTTGGTATTAGCTTATATTTTACACTTTCTTTACATGTTTAGGTTTTTACAATTAGTTACGCAGGTCCGTATATGTCGGAAAGGGGACGCTTACTAATTTATTTCTTTTTTTAAACTTCGCGTACCCACGCCATTCAGCAAAAAGGACTCTCGTGATTGGCCAAATTTTATCGCGTGATCCTTACGATTTGACGAATCACGAGGACCACCTCGGCGCAGGTGCGCGAAGACTTCAACGTTGCCGGCAAAATTTATTATATTTGAATACTTATATTTAGTCTTAAAATTATCGCTTTCATCCATCATCATTTATACTTTTTAATTAAATTAAATTTATCTTAATTACACCTCCGCCCAATATGCGATTTTCACACACCGGACGAAGGCCTTTACTTATGAATAAAAAATACGTGGTTGAGCAAGGAATCAGATTAGATGTTTTATGAAGCCGTTTCTAGAGGTCAGGGTTACGTTTCGACTTATAGCTACTAAATGATTATTTTACACCGGGAGAAGCCCGCCTGTAACAGGGGTGTATCACTACCCTTTTTGTGATTTAAATCAAGGTAAACACGTTATTAACTTCATTCATATCGATATTGATGTGTGAACCGATGTATTATGGCCGTAATTAATTGACAGAAATGCAATCATTTTGACTTTTGTTTTAAATTTGCTATGTCGTACTCCGAGAGATAATTAACCCGAGGTAATATACCAGGCATATCGTTTTTTGACAAGAGCCCAAATAGTCGCAATAACTTCTAAGGGCAAGATAGTGCACGACGATTACATCTTGAGATGTGGCGATTTTGAAAATCGATACTAACCACATAACAGATTAAAAATTAGAGTTGTAAAAGCCATCACCATGAACAAAAGTTCTGAAGTAGGCTAGTTTATGGCTTGACCGCTAAAAAACCTAAGTAAAAAAAACCACGTCGACCGTTCACAAAGATTGAAAGCACGTAACTTAAATGTGACAAATTAAAGTACATTATTATTACCTATTGATAACAGCACATTCTTCTACACGTATTTAAGTTTATCCTATATTTTTCCAGACTCGAGATATTTAGCCTGTTATACCACACCCAGTAGGGTAAGCCAGTTTCCATTGATTTTGTGTTCCCTGATACTAAAATTGCAATAACAGCATCATCACGCTGCACCCTAAGCCAGAGATGGCGTTTTATAAACCCGTTAGCTGTGACATGTCATCGAATATGCGAAATATTTTCAACAAATTGCACAAAACCAGTATACAGTTGTAGAATGTAAAAAATGCAATGTAATATATAATATAAAAGTTACAACAATAAAACCAACGGAGATATGGTGAATATGTATATAATTTCAGTTCTTTTTTTGGTTAAATAAACGTCAAAGTGACATCATATAAAAAAACATGTCAGTGACAGGGTGTAGCGACTATTAAGTGTTAACTAGCGATTTAGATAACAATATTTTATTACACTATTATCCCGAGTGATATCCGTGTTATTTCGGATCAATAAAAATTACGGAAACTTTCGGTTTTCGGAAGGTTTTTGTGTTAACTAGTTGGGCAGTTATCGAACGACTATCTTATCGTGAGCAAGCATTCAACTTAATATTTAACTTAGAAAAACTAATTTTTGGGGTTAGGGAGCACAAGCACGTTTTAACCATCTTGAGATCATACTAACTCCCCGAAACAAAATCATGACGAATAGTTTTTTGCCGTTCATTGTAAAATAACATAATGGATAATATTACAATTGATAGCATGAAGATTACTCCAAAATTAGTATTGATATCTTATTTTATTAATCAATATACACAATATTAATAAATACAAGATAAAAAGAATTTTTTATATTTAACGTTTTTAAATTTTCTGTTGAATTATTATGCTCTATATGCTCAAAGTTGTACTCGATATGAAGTAAATAAAAAACAAACAAACAAACAAACAAATATAGAATATTGAAATGTTATTTTGACATTTCATTTTGATTTCCATAGAAACGCACGTATATATTAATAATTTAGTTGCTAGGACCATCCCCTTAGCAACCAATAATAGTCTTTTACTTTTCACGGATTTTTCTGAAATAACTTTCCATACAAAACAGAATTAACTGAAAATGAATTCAATTCTGCTTAAAGATGGCTAAGAGTATTAAAAGAATGCATTTGCGTGTTTTGATATATTCTAAAAGTTTAAAATGTCTAGCTAGTCGGGAAGTTAGTTAAAAATCGATTGCAAGATTTGTACTGGACAAACAACCACCGGACAAACAAGAGTACGAGCTAATAAAACGTTGTAAATATGACGTCCTCCATTAAAAATACATGCATAATTATTTTTAACTCTGGGCCTTTTTCTAGATTCCTTTGAATACGTTCAGAGAAATAATCCAAATTATACCAACAGGAAACCAATACATATGTAGTTATTGAAATTTAAAATTATCCATTCATATTTTACTTATGTTAATTGACCCAAAAGTGCTTTGAAATGAAAGGTCTATATTAATTAATCCGTTATAATTAATAGTACACGAAAAGCTCCCGTCATTCATAGCACCTCTTGATGCTGAATGCCTTAAAATGCAGCAAGTGCTGTGTGAGCTTTCGTAGTGTACGTTGTAGGTACTATTTCAGTTGCCATAGATTTTCCAATTACTGTAGCCTCACGTAACGCCCTAATTATCTGAGAAAGTTAGGCGCTGCCAGCCTTGTCGAGCTTTAGGTACCTTCAGCTATCTTAAGTCCCTCGCTCATTATTTTTACGAACAAGATGAGCAGTGATAAGAGACATAAGAGACATTTTTGGTTCTCGTCTTGGCTTTGTTGTTTTTTTTATTTTTATTTTTCGATGTTTTTATAAATAAAATACCAAGGGTGTCAAGTCTTTCTTCAATTATAAGGGTTGTCATTTTTAATATTTAGATTTTTCGTAAATTAGTTATTAAAATATTATTAATTGTTATACAATAGTAAAATTAGCTGGATAATTTAAATAAAATATTAATAAATTAATTGTTAAGGCTATACTTCAGCTGGGGCACGGTCTAAAACGATCGTGACTATGCGACGCGAAGATTGTGCAAATGACGCGTGTAGAAAAAAACATAATTTGTGATAAAAAGTCAACATGCGTCCATTTAATGTTATGTTTATTGTTGTATTACTAATAATAATTATATATTCATTGACATGTTTTCTTTTTCAAGTAAATGGGTAACGCTTTTTAGTAATCTTTACACGATTTAAGAATTAATTCCCCCGTCGCTATCACAAAACAAATTGACGTGTTCACAGCTCTACTTTCACTCTCCGATTGCCAGCCAGTTCAAAATCGTCGCACCTATAGTTGAAAATTATTTGCCGTTTCACTGAAGTACCGTCTTAATACAAACATTAAATAATTAAATGAAGTGTTTCGGAGGGTGGGATCAAGTGTATTAATAAAATTATAAATGCATGATTGCTGATAAACTATTTCCAACATTATTAAAATGTATTATTAAAATAGCAACACACTCTCAATATTATTCATATTTCACACTTAATATTATTCACAAAATTACATTCATAATTCATTTATTTTTTATTGCATAATCGGTAAGTATCGGAAGTATAAAAGAAATGTATCATCTTTGTTTACAAAACTTTATTATTATTTGATAGCGGCTGTTGCTTATGGCATCACTTGTTTATTGTTATTTTTCATTTATCCCGGATGACTAGTACATAAGTCGACTTATTACGCACACGGTCGTAAGATATCAAGATATCATTATCAAAGTCTACAGACGTTTCTTTACTCTTATTGAACTATTTTTTTTGGCAACACCATTTAATGCGAAACTGATATGTTTTAATTCCTTTAACATGTTCTATCGACGTCTTGGATAAAAATAATAACTTAAACTTTGATACTTGACTAAATTTTAAGTATTAATTACATATTATATTGTACGTCCGAAATTGAAGCTTACTTATATATATTATATAAGTATATTTATAATACCCAGCTTTATAGAATACAGTTTCTAAAATACGTTTATTATTCCACTAGGTCCATAGAAGTGAAACAGGATCCTACGATACACCCTCTTCGTCGTCTGTGCACAACTACTATCAACTTAGAGGCCTCTGCGACACATCCCACACTGATTATCCTAACACTAATACACATAGCCGACACTTATATACCTCTCCTAGCACGAGTTTAGAGGTACACCACAATTCAAATCATTATCAGCTACAGTCGATTTACTTCCAAAATCCACATCTCCACTTTATCATTACGCCTTTATTGTCCAATACTGCTACCAAACTTTATTCATTAGTCTGTTGAGATATTATTTTCTTGGTATAATTACACTTACAATTAATAGTGCACAACTGGCCAATGAGTCCAACGATAGTATGCAACACCATAGTCCGAATGATTTTAAAAATCTGTCAGTTTCGCAAGAACAGAAATAACAAGAATTGTATTTTGATAAATTAATAATACTTACGTAATATATAGCTATGTGATTTTCGTGAAAACGGGTATTTTTGTGATTGTTTTACTGCTATAACTTGAATACATTATCTATATTATTACTGAAATTAGGCTTCATATCGTGGCGAACAATATAATGCATTAATATAAAGACTAAAGCGCGAATTATATTATGGTCCATGTCACTGACTATCACGTGACGTCACAGTAAGCTGCCGCTACGGGAAAATGTGTGTAAAGTCGTTTTTCTTGGTGTTTAAAATGTTGCACATTTTGAACCTTTAAACTAACATTGTCAGTTGGTAAAATATGCCCAAATCACCAGAACAACAATGAGGTCACCTCACGTTGAACTGCTCTGCATTGACACTTGCATGACTCAATGAACGTTTTTATCATCTTCTACGTGCCTACACTTTTCGACTGTCATGTCAAAATCACGTTTTTTTTATTTTTAGCGGTTGGCAGTATGTATTTTCTATAAGAATGTTGTCTATTATCTATGGTCTGCAGGTTGGGTTCTGTTCAAAATATTATCTATGGATATCATGTCGCAAGTAATTTTAACGTACGCACACGTAGAAACTGTTAAAGTTAATTGAAATTAGCATGGATAATTAATAACAATTCAAATTACAAATACATCATAGTTGGCACTTTTCATCAGTGTCATTTTTCATTGAATTTACAGAGATGGTGATCGTTCATAATATTCTGCAAAATGACGAGACCATATACTAAATTTGTCGCCGTGACAGCGTGACAGTAGGAGACATGCACCTCAATTTGATCAGAGCTTCAGAGTTCGATGCAGAATCATACTTAGGCGGGAAAGTCCCTAATATACGTGCCTAAATTTAAAAGGCCAATTTCGGCAACCTACGGTCAATGAGAAAAATATATATTACTTTAATTAGACCGCATAAGTGGAAGAGAGAGAGAGAAAAACATTATTATGACGTGTTTCTTAATATTATTCTTGTCAGAACTGCTGCTTAACGACTCTGCATTACGCTGTAAAAGTATATGTATTATTTATTTTACTACTTAAGCTACGCTGCGTTCACTTCTAATACTGTCGCTGGTAGACGTATAGCTACAACACTTGATGTTATTATTTGTACGTAATATATTAACCTAATGAATTTTACCCTTGCAGCTTAATAGAATCACGCGCGGCTTGAATAATTATTTTCTAATATGACTATACTAATTACTAACATATTAAATATAATATTTAGGGAAAAGTAATACTTCTGCATGTAGGTATAGGTAATGATGAATTCGTAGATATTATATTAATTTTGAGTGATTTCATCGAGTAAAATTATCTATGGTCTGTGTTCACATTTATCTTAAATACAGTTATTTCATACATCAAACGTCACGTAATATCTATTATTTTAATTTCAATTCTTCAATTTTCAGTTTATTTATTTTTAACATATTGTGGACATTACAAATTATAAGTTCAAGACGTTCACAACATGACATTAAACATTATTATAAAAAAAGAAGAAAACAGTAATAAAAGCGATAAAAATGAAAATATAAAAGAGAACATAATATAAACATACAAAAGCGTGAAAATACAATTATACATAAATATAAGTTCAAAGAAGCACACCGATTTTGCTAAGGAGGCCCTATTTTAAGAATTTATAAAATAGCGTCCACCTAAAATTACCCTCACGTAAGTGTAATATATCAGCACCAGTGGCGAGAGGTGATGGTAGGCTGTTCAAATTCGATACAAATAGTGCACAACAGACTTTTTCAGTCATACGTATTTGTTTTCATTGAACTAATTGCAGTTTTGGTTAGTTTTTAATAATTATTTAAGCCCTGCCGAAACCATACCATAATAGTTTTGGTGTGCTGTGGACGATCTGACAAAAATAGTATACACTTTTTCAGTCATACTTATTATTATATTATATTACTACAGATGTGATGTTTTTTTAATTCATTAAGCCCTGCCTAGACCAAACCATAATCGATAAAAAGTATTCTTATAACTATAAAATATCTAAATTATATAAGTATGGTTTTATGGAATAATGTTAGATATTTTATAGATAAACGAATATTTTTTGACTATTACTATGGCTTAGATTGGGCAAGGTTTAATTGAATTAATTGAAAAACTAACAAACACTATCTACAAAATAATGTAGTCTTAGTTTAGTGAAAACAAATACATTCGACTTACAAATTTTAATGTTCACTGGTTATGTAGGATATAAACAGCCTACTTCTACCCTTCACCACTGTTAAACACAACTTAAAAGATCTGCATCAGCTGAAGATATGTTATAGTGAAATTAGCGTAATTAAGCGCCATATGCATAGTCACAGCGGTGGGTTTCCTAGACGCAGATTACGCAATGGATTTGTCGGAAGATATAAAAAGGGTCTTGCTAGAAGTAGTTCACTCATGTCGTACAATTAATAAAATTTAAACTTTTCATAAATGTCGTATAAAATATTACCCAAAGCATAAAATAATCCTTGCAAATAACGCTGAATGAACTCATAATATAACCACTCAAACAAACACGTACACTTGTACACAAAAAAACTAATATTATTGTGTCATCAGTCATCACAATCAACCTTATCAATAATTATGTTAGTTGAAAGATATTATTTACAGTTTTATTGATTGATGCATTGGGCCTCCCCGTCCCTAAACCCGCCACTGCATAAGCATACTTGAATCAAGGTATTGATAAACGTTAACGTTAGCTGTCAAAAATTATATATATATTATATATTACACAAAACGCTAGTATCCACCTTATAGTTTGATTTTTGTGAGAAGTCACTTTCTAGGTAAAGTCGCACTATGTAGAAGGCGCATTCCCTCGAGATTTAAAGAAAGCGACGTATACAAAGGTAGACGAGAGACGCTATTTGATGCCAACCATTTCCAATATGGAAACATTTCAGCCAATACCACATATCTCTACGTCAATTCTCTTCTTAGTAGATTCTCTAAAGTAAAAGGCTCTAACCTATCTACCTGTAACCGGAATGGATTTTATATTAAATAGCAGCTATTTAAAATTAATACAAGTACATGATAACATCGTATGAGTAAATAATAAGCTATTCAAGCATTATATCACCTGTACATGTGCATGGATTTATTTGCAGAAATAGTGAGTATTTTAAACTATCGTGACAATAACTGTTTACACATAAAAGTGCTGACTGTCTCTCCAATATCATTTTTCAAGAGTAAGCGAGACGCGATGTTGTTATTTTATGGTATTTGACAGGTCGTACAAATCGGTTAACCTCAAAATGAGTCTCTACGCGGTGTAGTTAATTTTTTTGCCGGCAGATTCGCCACTATCGTTCTACTACGCAGGTGCAGATCGAAAAAATCCCAACTGTCGCATGAAAATTCAGAAGCTTCCGTACATTTTTGATTCATGCATGTAATCTTGAAACTTGCATGACAATACGTGTTTACATGTGCATTTTCTTGTTTGGCCGCGATAATACGTAAGTACTATCAACAGGAAATCCATGCACGTGTAAACGGGGTATTAAAATGGAATCATTAATTATTTTGACTGTTCACAATATTCATGATAGATATAGGCCATCAGAAGTTACTAAATGTTCAACTATTCAAAAAATAATATTATCAACTGACGGTACTTGAATTAAAATTCTAATTAATTTAATTTTTGTACTATTTTATTTGAGTTATTTTTTGCGATCCGGTTTTTGACTATTCGTCATTTTCAGGCACTATGCACACTGACATACACAGTTAGTTATTCTCGCTTATATACCAAATTAATATGTTAAATAAAGAAGTACCTGAGTAGAAGATAAAGAAGTATCTGAGATGGAAAACTTAAAATAACTAGAATTACATATTATATGATATACCTACTTACCTACTGTTCATATAATATTAAAATGGCATTACTAATAATCAATGGAATTTGGTAATGCGATGTACAATAAAAATGATAGTATATTAAATACAAAACAAATTAATAAATTTGTGGTATGATCCTATTTCTAAAATTTGCTAGCGTATGCATTGTGACGTAGGAAAAGAAAGGAGTGGAAGGTGGGTAGGATTTATGATGGGTAGGAAGGGAATAGGCAGGGAATATAGGCAGGTGCACCTGGGTATGGAGAGCTTGGATATGGGATAGGAGTGCGGCAGACCATGAGACCGGGGAATGCAGGGTCGTGGGTAGTTTGACATTACCTCTAAAACCTCAGTTACCTGTCCGGTTGCTTGACTCATTTGGTTATTCCTGTAATATAAAATACATAGAAATGCAATGATGAATAATATCTCAGTTTGAGCGCCACTCTATGAAATCCATAGAGACAATGACAAGACAAATAAAACGCGGGTAAAGAATTTTAACAGAAGTATAATTAAGGTATAAAAATTACTAGCGGACGAGAGTGTATAAAGGTGTAAAATAAATTAATCGATTACGAGCGCTTATTGTAGTATAATTTAAACAATTTAAAACACAAATAAAATGCTAATTCGGTGGACCGTAACGTAATGAAATTACAATAAATACCACAATACAAATATGATCTCAGCTCTCTTTGCCATCGATTCCTTTCAGGGCGGAATCGAGGAGTGTGTCTTCAAATGTTTCGGGACTATGGGCTTCCTTCGATCTCCATGGCCTGAGAGGGACGTCCTTCAGTTGGCCATAATAATCGTCTCGAAACGTCAGGAACTGAGAGCCATGTGCTCTGGCCCGAGGCTCGGAACTTCAGAGCCGTCTTCTGAGAGAGGTCTTCTTCGCACGAACGTTCAGAACTGAGAGAGTGAATCTCGCTTCGCCGTTGAGTTAAAAAGCCGCCTCGCTTTTTAGCGCCGGAAATAGTTGAAACGAACTGCGTTCAAACTATCCGGCGTGCGCAGACGATCTTCGGTAGCCTTATCGCGTTGTGTTGCCATCATCACAAAAGTGTGCTCATGTAAATAACATGACAGCATGGCATTCATAACAAAGAATATTAAATTTTATGACACAATATTTGGTAGGTACAACATCTCAGGATTTAATTATTAGGTAGATATATACACATTCTGTAGTTAACCACTTAGATGTAGATATTAGTCAAAAAATATAAAAACATTTTATATGAATTAGTATTAGTTCAACACCTTATCTTCGAATTGATGAATATCTTAGACATACATGTAGCAATCATACAACTCAGCATTAAATGAGTAACACACTTTAATATTTTGTATGTTTTGTTGTCAAAACAAAACAATAGATCGATAATGATTATCAGCATTTTCTCAATCATAACTATATCAGTAAGGTGTGCTATTATTTGTTAATTGCGACAATATCTATTGTAATATATTATGTGGGTACTGTATATGTATAAAGTGGAAAGACAATCATGAATCCTCACTCACTCATCGAGTCTGTCACGCGACGCACTACTATCGTCACGAGTCGTTCACTCGACATAGTCAACCATCATTCCACTCGAATAAAGTCTCTCAATTCATTAATACAATCAATCTCTTGGTCACATAGATCTCACCAGTACATCCGTATTCGCGATTATAATCTCACGCTGTCATCCTTATTATTGTATTTATTTATTCTCGTATAAATAAATAAACTCTCTCCTCGATGCCTACAGGTAATAACGACCTCCTCCCTACTCCACCTCATCTACCTCCAAAGTGGTGACCCCCACGTCATTCGTTCCCATCTTCATCTTCGTCCAAATATGTGTGATATTTCTAATATTTAAAATGAATACATCGTATTAACAGTCCCGCAACATACAACTAATAATCAGTTTTTTTATACTTATTATCATTTTTCAAGACGGAATAAGGTATACTTTCAAAAATATTTTTTGCAAACGATGGATCCGGTAATATTTCTACGGAATTTAAAGATGAAAGTGTAACATGTGTCATGATGTCAAAAAATACGTAATATTAGCTTAAATACAATAACCAATATATCAGTTATAATACAAAGTACCTACAGTAAGTCTGTATATGAAAAATAATTATGTTAGCAATTTCCTATTTTATAATAAAACCTTTGACATAATATTTCACTTTAACCGCTTTGACGTATAAAAATCAAATCTCATCGCGAAAATTCATGGAATTTATATCTAAAAATTCAACTTATTTAAAAACTGACAACATTTTTTTCTACTAATGCAATTAAAAAGTAATGGAAAAGATATACAGAATCTTTTTTTCCATTAACTCTATAATCCGATGAGAATCATGCTCACCTTTTTGGATTTTACAGGAATGTTTTGTTTCGAAATGTAAGAAGGAAAAATGTCTTCTACGGTTAACAGATAAAAAAATACTTACTGATTTTCAAATTCAAATTAGCCGAATGAGTCACATAGAATCTATTTTAAGGATTTATAAAACTCTACCTAAAATTGCTCTAACACAAGTGGAATATATCAAAATACCAACCAATTTTCATTACCAATGGCATTTTACTTCTACGTCTGGGAAAACAAAAAATGATATTATTAAATTTTATGATAGTTTTCTAGGGGGACATGGCCAATACTACCAATAAGTCGAATAATAAAATAAATACCTAAATATAAAGATTAATTAACTAGACTAACATCACAGTGTGTAAGTATATGAATGATAGCCTCACGTAAAGCAGTCTAAAAAAATCTTTTCAACCTTCTTCACCGCTCACTATTACTACATAATTATAATACTAAAATCCTGTATACTTTCCGACTTCCGTATTCTAACGCGTATACACTGTGGATCATCAGTAAAAAAGAAACTAAAAGTTACATTGCATCGTATTGAGAGGTGCATGTAAGGCATACCGAGGAAGGCAGTGATTCCCAACCAGAGATCCTCAAAATTTCACAAAAGATTGCGTGAACGAAGTTCCAAAGCATCTGCAGATATATATCAGAAATGTACATGATACTAGGTACTTATCAATACTCTTTTGATAGGTAACTATATTTTTAAGCAGTAGTTTATCATATTAACACTATTTACTGACGGTAAAATACTAGGAGACGATAAATTAAGAATGGAAAGTGAAAGTGAACTGAAGTTTTGAAAAAAATACTCACTTAATAATAATTAGCGTACTAACCCAACAATACCCAAGAGATAGTTGTTCTGCAAAAATACGTGGCAGTGTGTCTATGATAACTATCTTAGAAATAGAAAGCATCAGTTGTTTATTTTCCCAAGGTGCAGAACCAACCTGCTACTGGTAATGCCAATTGGGAGAGCGATAACTATATTCAACCAAATTGCTTCGGGTGTTGATAACTTATATAATATGTATAATTGTATTTTCACTGCTTTTGTATGTTTATATTATATTCTCTTTTTATATTTTCATTGTTATCCCTTTTATTACTTTTCTTTTCTTTCTTCTTTATAATAATGTTTCATGTCATATTGTGAACGTCTTAAAATTATAATTTGTAATGTCCACAATATGTAAAAATAAATAAATTGAATTGAAAAAAAAACTGAGACGAATAGAATTAGAGAAGCTTCCATTTCGTAGTTGATTGAGTAGATATTTATAATATAAAAAAAATCAATATACATATACTGTGATGAGTCATCACATTAGCTTTTGCACTCAGTGTTATATTGAAAATAGGTCTCTTAACGACGATCCATCCACTATTAATGACCTACCTAAACCTCTCCCATTAGATTCTCCGTGACGAATGTAAATAAAGCTTAACTGAAACGAAAAGCGGAAATACGAAAGCTCCGAGTGCCTCGCAGAGTAATGGACGCCGGAGTATTTTTTGATTACCGAACAAACGACAAAGCGTCACAGGCTTTTTAAGAGCGTCCCTTGTATCTGTGTGGACAATCTCTTTCGCGGAATACCCGCCGCGTGTGCTCTTCTCATTACACACGTGTGTCAGAGTGATTCATGCTCTATTAATTATTGTTGTTAGATTTGTGAAATGTTTGCCATTTTATGAAGTACGCCTTCAAAAGTTATATGCAGATTTTATTGAAAGCTTTTACTACAGACAGCGCTTCAAATAATGCGTGGGTGCTCGGCGAAGCTCGTCAGTTTTTAATGCATTCACAACGACGTGAGTATATTTTCCGTATTCTATAAGTACACCGGGTATTACCAGCCAGGTTTTTCGAGCTTCGGCGGAATGTCTAAACCCGTATTTAAATAATTTATACAGAGTAAAAATATATAAAGTGACATATTACGCATAGTTATAATGACTAGCGGAGTCATGTGGCAACGGCCAGTTGTCTCACTAGCCGGCAAACGTTGATTACTCAATATATCAGCGAAATTCATAGGGACGGACCAAAATAAATATAACTAACGCCAATAGGCACTCATTACGTAGTGGATTTTTCCAGATTAATGATAATTACGATACATAGCAATATATCTTTTCAATATTTTCGGATAATATTACGAGGTTACATAATAAGAATAGTTTTATTTTTTGGATATTTAGATAGTTCAGTAAAAAAAAATATACATTTAATTTTTTCGATGACGATGTCAGTTATGAATATCCCTTTGAAACAGATAAACCCAGTAATGATTCCTTTGATTGATAATTCCTTTAAATTATGGTAAATAAGAAGTAATATTGTAGTGTTTTATTTAAATTAATACATCAATAATTCTAAACCAAGACTTTACAATAATAATTATTCTATAAATTATAAAATTAGCGCGAGGTCCCTGCTTGCTATAATTCTCAAGTAACATCCAGTGACGATATCATCTGATCATCATCCCATAACGATTCCAAGCTCCGGTATGACTTTGGAAATGGCTCAATGGCAGAACATTTAGGAAAAATTTTGTCACCATTTTACAACTAATCTGTGTAGATAACTACCTACATAAAATATAGTAAAAGTCAACTCCTAGTTCTAAGATCACCAAAAGTCAGCACGAGCCTAATCGACGAAATAGAGGCAATATAGTTGACTTTACTAGGTTTCCCCTTGCTTGTTACTATAATTGTAATAAGTCTACAATATATATTCTTGCAATATAATTTCATTTACCAATGTATAGTTTTCTACAACCAGTGCTCTTTTATCTCTGCCTATAAATGGTATTACTACACCCTTTCACATTAATACGACTTAATATAAACATGGTGTAAAATGTTTATTAGGCGATGTAAAGTGAAAATTTTTGCAACGATATGGAACCCCCGAACGTAAACCGGAAACATCAATATTTGATGGTCCGAATCCCCGACGTTAATTTTAAATAAAGCCTTTGATTTTGAAATAATAAATGCTGAAACACATATCATTCACGGGTGTCACTTCTACTCAGAGTGATGTGATATTTATGTCCTGATAAAACGACAACACAAAACTGTAATTTTAATCATCTGCATTTAAAAATATATGAATGTGTGCGTCTCCATCGCGAGACTCTATATTAAATATCTATTTTAGGGTATTGGTCAAAGTAGGTTAGGCAAGAATTATTTTTTTGAATTTTTTCTTGATTTCAATTTTGTAAGTAATTTTCTATTCTATGTAAACATGAAACTATAATATGTTACTATGAAACTAACTATAAACCGGAGCATTATTTATATTTTTCGACCAACGTAAAACATTTTTTTACCTAATTTTAATGACGTTAAGGACATTGTCTCATATTGTCTCACATTGTCTCATATTTTTCAAATATTTCAAAAATTTGAAATTATACCCTATTTCTTCATCAGTTCCATTTTTACTGCGTTATTCATTACCACGGCTTCATTCACTTTCGAATAGTTCATTTATTGGTACGTTCAATACCTCCATTCAAGTACTTATATATGCATTTAAATTATTCAACTTTTCTTTTGGGTACATACCACAACTTTTTTTTTAATATTTTTTTTTATTTATTAGTCGCCTGTTCAGTAATTCACATCAGCCATCCCCCCCGCCCATGTCACCAGCAGAAAATAACGATGCACACTAATTACATTATCATTTTGACTATAGACGCATCCTCAAAATTCATTAGATTAACCAGGTGACATAAGAATATATTGAGTTCTTAATCAAATGGGAAAGGACGAAAAGTTCTGCACAGCATCAAAACCAGAAAAATTCCATACCTTGGCCACTTTATAAGAGGACTAAATTACAGCATTCTCCAACTTGTCATCCAAAGAGAAATCAATGGTTAACATAACAGAGAACGATACAGTATTTTATGGTTTAAAAACCTGCGTGATTGACACGAATGCAGTTTCAACTGCTTCAGTTAGCTTCTATCTAGAAACGATGCATGAAGAACTATTAGTGAAGGTTTCAGAACAATATCAAAACGTAGTATCAAAACCAGGAAACTACAGTACCTCGGCCACATTATGAGAGGACAAAAATACAGCATTCCCCAACTTGTCATTCAGGGAAAGATCAATGGGAAGCGTAGCAGAGGACGGCGCCGCATTTCGTGGTTTAAGAACCTCCGTGATTGGTACGAGTGCAGCTCCACTGAACTATTACGGGTAGCAGACGACAAAGATAAGATCGTTTTGATGGTGGCCGACCTCCGCTAGGGGATGGCACAATAAGAAGAAGAAGTTTTTTCCGAACTCTATGTTTGCTGCACTCAAATGTTAATAGAATGCGTTTTCAACGCAAAAACATACTATATGTACCGAATTTCAAGCGTCCTTAAGCGTTAAATAAATTAATAAGGCTTTTTAGCTTTTCATTTTTATTATAGAGCAGATTATATTTTATATTTTCCTTTTTTAATATGACAAATCGTAGTTTGTTTATATACTAATATATTTAACGTGTGGTTGTCACCGGTCGCAGTCGCATGTCGTTGTGTCTGCGGTAGGCCTAATGCCGTAAGAGGATAAAGTTCGATAATTATTTTTTCACATAATATTATATGAACAAGAATGTATAATAATATTATATTATTATGATTAATATTGAATAATGGGTATTTGTGATGTAACTGTTAATAAGTACTATTAGATACGTTTTATTTATGTTGAAAACTGATCTTGCTTATTGCAAACAAACTAGTATTTTATAAAAAGAACTTTTTCACAAAGCTCTCGAGTTTTGTTGTTGTTTTTTTTTCTTTATTTTTTACATTTTTTGGTATTCTCAAATCCTTTCGCACACCACTCATATTTACAGTCAGGGCGGCTTGAATGGCATCGCAAGAAAGGAGAAATGCAAAATAGTGATTGAAAAAATATTCGCGCCACCCCACCTACAGGAGGAAAAAAATAAAAAAAATAAAAAAGGCGCGAAATGTTATCTTTCGCCCGAGAAGAACTCTGTTATTCCATAAAACATGAGACAGTTAGCATTTGATGTGCGATGCGTTCACATTCGCAGCACTCGCTCTATCGGAAAACATGCAGAGGCTTTGATCTGAATGTACATACAATACTTCATCTCATCACAATCGCTAGCATTTTTGAATACCAATCACAACCGTTCCCCGAGGATGATACTTTACGAATAAACGAAGCGATTTGATCGAGAGTTGGAAATTTCCTTTTTTTTTCTTTCATAAATATACCAACTGATTAGCGAACTAAATTTCCAAAGCAATTGTAATGTCCTTTGTTCTGATTGTGCCACTTAAAAATATATTATTCCATTGAAATATCTCAACGATAAATTAATAATAAATATATACCTATGTACAATAAACCCTCTAATTGATTCATTATTATACTTTGTTTTCCAATTCTAGTAATATTATAAGAGTTTTCTTTCAATTAAAAAATCTGCTTGTTAAAATTTTCCTAATCTGGTCTGTGATTTTAAAATATTTGTCTTTTGAGCAATACTTTGACTATGTTTATGATACCTAAATACATATCTTTTAACTTTTGTCTGTCTGTTCCGTTATAACTAAAAAATAACCAATATAAAAATATAAAACCTACAAAACTTACGGGGTAAATTATCGATACCAATTTAGTACAGGTATCTTTGATTTCTCGGATGAAAAATAATGACACATTTTTTCTACAAAAACCTACAGATCATTCAGATATAGGTCTCAAATACGCCCCATTTTTCATAATATTTGACTGTTATGCGATATCTTTGTCCTTGAGGGCGGCAGTTTTCCAAGTGACATTACAGCTCATTTCAGCATCTTGATTAGAAAATTTTAATTTATTCTTTTTACTTTATTGAGAATATATTCTATACAATCGCAAAATGATAATTTACGAACATTCCAAATTCAAAAAGTTGTAAAGATAACTTAGACATCATCGTTCAACAATTTACTGTAATAACTACTTACTAACTTGTTTCTAGGAATCCACTAATAGATGGCCCTGTAGTGGGAGGATCAAAGACTGCTCATCGAGTATCCCCACGATCCCAAACCAAATTATTTATCCTAGCCTATGGCCTAAGGCTAGATACAATTGTATAATATATACGTATTTACTGTTTACTCTTGACAGTATTAATTTACCAAAGCAGCTGTCAAATGTTTGTGATACTGTATTATAAAACATTATTGTATTAATACGGTGTTTCTCAAATACCCTCGTATCTGAGAAGGGTATCAAAAGGTATGTGATTATGTGGTTGAATTTTTACAAAGATAAAATTTAACGCCACTTACTGATGTCAATTTTGAACTTTAATAACAATACTAGCTACCCGGCACTGATTCACATGGGAGAAAATGTGGTGTGGCGCAAGAATTGCTATTGTTGGTAGAGTAAAATAAAACTGGTACTGTGGATTTTTTAATTTTATTTTTAATAGTACATGATAATGGAATTAAATTACCATATATCACTCTTAATAACTAATCGTTAAATGTGTAATTTTTAGTCCTTCATTTTTTTCCGTCAACATTATCTACAGACCTACAAACTTATCTGAAGAATGGGATGGGGAAGCCACTATCGAAAACTACCCAATTAAGACTCGTAACTGCACAAAATCTGACATTTTCAAAATGGCGTCCTATGGTAGTTCGTAGTTCCATTTTTGGCCATTCTACAGATGTTTATCGGTCTGTAAGTAAAATTTATTTTTAAATTAGGAACTAATCACAGCAAATGCTACCTACATTCATTTATTTTTAAATTTTGTCATTGAGAATTAGATAAAAACAATTTACTTCGAAATTCGAATATCCAGTTTGATATAAATGTTACATTGCAAAATACTTTGCAATTTTCATTATATCATTAAGAGAAATCCTTAAATGCAGGTACTTACGTAAATCATTAATTAAGTACCTGCAAATTTTAGAAAATATCAAATTTATAAAATGTGTTTTTGCAAATTTTAATGATCCACATTTGATGGAAAATATACATGCTGTGAATAATTTTATTATTAATCCAGTTATTTGATCGTTTTAAAGTTTGTTCCTCACAAGTTGTGGACACTTCTAAGATCGTCGCAATAAGTGGGAAGTATCTACTGCTTCACAATTAGTGTTACTATCACAAAATGGTCATGATACGAGTCAGACGGGGATGCGTCCTTGATCCGTTCCTCTTTATCGTAGTCGTCGATTTAATACTTCGAAAATCAACACCACCCGACTGAGGTGAAGCTGGCCCACTGTGAAACTGTGCGATCTGGAACACCCTGATTACGCTATCTTATTCGACAATAATTCCATCAAGGGTATTCACTAACCGGGTTTGAGTCAAAATAATTGTGAAGGCAGATACCAAAATCTCAAAAGCTCAAATTACTAAGGCCAAAATCCTGAATGCTTAAATCTCGAATATAATAATAAAAAAAAAATAAGTAATAAAGCTGATCAACTCTCAATTTTAAAAGAATGAGTATTTTAGTGTTATTATTAATCGAATGCAATCATATTTGATAATATTAATAATATCGACCGAAGGTACTTGATGGAATTTGAATTTAAATTCTAATGGATTTAACGGCCCACGTGCTCGTCGTAGGTCAAAATTGAGTTTTTATTGTATTTACAAACCATGATCCTGGACACTCCTTAAACGTTGTAGATAATCTATCTATATAATTTTGAAGCCTTATTATCCTTTATAGTTATGTTAAACATTTGATGACTGCATAAAGTATTTTTGTTACATAAAATAGTATTCTTTTAAACCTCTCGCTCTAATGTTTTAGAATATAGTCATATTTCGGTACATAACTGTGCAGTGGTGTTAAGATTTTTTACGTTTATTAATTTTTAAACGCATTTATGAAACCATTAGTATAATTTATTACGAGAGAATTTTTGTAAAATATTCACGATAAAAAATTATATTTATAATCTCTGTGATCCCAAATTTGACAAGTATTAGGCATTTTATTATTCAGAAAATCGGCAAGATTAACACATTTGAAGATGATTTTAAAGATACTTATTATAAGCTATGTCTTTGACCATTCAAGTGTGATAAACATCTTATGAATAATGATTGCTTTATAATAATTATTGACCTAAGAATAAGGTAGTGTTTTTTTGAAATACGCCATTTCTTTTGGCATTCCCCAGTGGTTAAGCTACAACATACGGCCGTAGCCATAAATTGACAAACTATAATTGAAGTAGGGAGTAAAATGATATTGACGCGCGTGTTTGAACATGTACCGTTTAAAAAAAATTAAAAAAAAATCGGTTAGGTACATCTTCAAACACGCGCGTTTACATAATTTTACTCCCTACTTTAATTATAGTTTGTCAATTTATGGCTACGGCCGTATGTTGTAGCTTAACCACTGGGGAATGCCAAAAGAAATGGCGTATTTCAAAAAAACACTACCTTATTCTTAGGTCAATAATTATTATAAAGCAATCATTATTCATAAGATGTTTATCACACTTGAATGGTCAAAGACATAGCTAATAATAAGTCTCTTTAGAATCATCTTCAAATGTGTTAATCTTGCCGATTTTCTGAATAATAAAATGCCTAATTCTTATCAAATTTGGGATCACAGAGATTATCAATATTATTTTTTATCGTGAATATTTTACAAAAATTATCTCGTAATAAATTATACTAATGGTTTTATAAGTGCGTCTAAAAATTAATAAATGTAAAAAATCTTAACACCACTGCACAGTTCTGTACCGAAATATGACTATATTCTAAAACATTAGAGCGAGAGGTTTAAAAGAATACTATTTTATGTAACAAAAATACGTTATGCAGTCATCAAATGTTTAAAATAACTATAAAGGATAATAAGGCTTCAAAATTATATAAATACATTATCTACAACGTTTAAGGAATGTCCAGGATCATGGTTTGAAAATACAATAAAAACTCAATTTTGACCTTCGACGAGCATGTCCCCCCTTAAGTTTTATACTAAGTATTTTTTAAGTCTGACATTATTAACTCCATTAATTCTCAATACGTTACTCTTGTTCATATAATGGACGATTTTATACCTCTCGAGTGTAGTATTTTTATTGTTTATAATTACTCTTGATCTTTTATTAGGTTTTGACGATTTATTATACGCTTATCGAGTGTATTATTCTTAATACGATAGGGGTTTTTTTTACAAACACTTAATTCATAATTTGTTTGTTATATTTTTATTCTGACCCTTGACTTGATAGGTAGGTAATGGAGTTTTACCTACTTTATTGTATTGATTGGTTATATAAGTAGAGTTAATAGTATTATTTGTCAGTGTTTATTTGCCTTTATTTTGGTGAGTGTACACAGTGCCCGAAGATGCCGAAAGGCGAAACCCGCGTCGCAAAAAACGACTCAATTGGAATAGTACACAACATAAATCCATTAGAATATTTGATGTTACACGTGTATATGAATAATTACTTGTCATATATATTTTAAAAAATTAGTTAAATTAAAAATAACATTAGTGATTATCACCAGGTGAACGCCGAATTCAATGGAAAATAATGTAGGGGTACAGTAGGGATTTCGTGACTTTGAATATTGTATGAAATTAATTAATTATTCCGCATCATATGGCTCTATATTGTAGACACGAAAGTGTAACTAATTGGTAAAGTTTCTTAGATTGATAGTAGAAGAAAGTTTACTTGAAATTTACAAATTTGTGTCGTGCTGTCCGTCTTTAAACAATACTTCGCACTAACTAGCATAATCAACTATTACAACATGACGTCATATTGTACAGCATGATTAATTTAAACATTAGTGAATCGCAAACAGAAAAATGGGTGACCAATGCGTTCGTGTAAGCCTTCGGTCAGATTTTCTGAAATCGTATTTTTTCAAATATAATTTTTAGTGGGAACATAATATATAATATAATATCTGAGATGTTTTCAAGTTATGTATATTCAATATATGGGATGCTATATTCTTAAAATCTTGTGAATTATTCGTTGAATAAAAAAAATCCGTGTGCATACTTTATGTACGCGCGTTAGAAGTTATACTTCTTTGGCTAACAAAACAAATAATAACAAAAAAAAAATATTAGCGTATTATTATGATTATATTCATTTCGGTCCCATGGGTATTTTATCGATATAAGTACTGTCAGCAATAATATTATGTATGCGAATAAATAATATTATTGCAGAATGTACCTACTTTGGATGAAAAAAAATCTCAAAACCTGTGTTTGAAAAATTTAGCAAACCGCTATTTCGACCATCTTTGCTTAAAGAGATGACTGTATAACTATTTTCGTTAACAATAATAATTTATTACAAATCAAAAGTAAAATATAGCCTATTTAATGGTTTAACTGAAACGTGACCTTGGCTTTTATGATGAAACATAATAATTATTATTGTCTTCAATTATTATAAACCGCTAATAAATAAATTGACATGAGGTATGCGACAAATATTATCCTTAACTGTAATAAAAATATATATGTTTGTGTATGAAGTGTCTAAATATTGTAAATTTACAACATACCATTGTTTGAATTATTTACCAACTCAACATTCACAAAATTTATTTATTTATTGATATATAACTTTACTCATAAATAATACTTACATAAATATAGCGTCAAGTCTTAACGAATAATCATAATAATAAATTGTGTTGCATCGGCGCGCGCAACTTCCGTCACACGCCAAACGCGTTACATCGGCGTCAAACGCCAAATGCGTTACATCGGCGCGCGCAACTTTTGTCACACGCCAAAACTACACTCTGATCCGATTTGCCAAACGCGCCAAAAGGAGTAGGTATAACTTCAAAAATAGTATATAAAACAGACATTCCAATTATTTGGTTTTGATACTATTCAGGTCCTTCTCGGTCCTTCCTTCCATTCGATTGAGAACATCAATATTTCACTCGGTCACCTACACCAATTAATTGTAGTATCCATTTTAAGCGAATCACCAATTTTTAGCTGTTTATTTAATTTAATGTGTATAAAGTATGAAGTCAGAATTAATTAATAACACAGAACTGATTTTGATTGATGTTTTATTGTTTGATTTTTCAAATGCCACTAACTTTACAATGTTAATTGAATGAGTCTTACTGCAGTGATCTGTATTAGAGGTGAGTTGGAAATACTGTCACCAGTTTGTGTACTCAAGTTTCGGATGAAACTACCCATACTCAGTATGTGTGGCCCAATAAACTTATTCCAAAAAACTTGTGATGATATCATCGCGAGTCGCTGTTCTGTGCACTCGCCAGTTGGTAGACTTTCAATACGATTGACACTAAATGCGCGCGAACGAGATAGCACTTGAATATAGGTATATTTTAATTTATTAGTCTATTGCGTTCGAATGTGTGAATAATAGGTCATAAATTTTGTGTCGCAGCACAGTGATGAGATGACGTACAGGCTTAGCTTGTTATATGACCGCTCAAAACATGTTTAAAATTTTAAAAAAATCACTTATTCAATTTGTTAACAAGAATATTGTAACCGATCAGAAAACAACTCATAAATTTAAAATGTGTTTAAAATTTTATAATAAATGGGACTTTTCGAAAAGCAGAGCTCAGAGTATTTTTAGCGATTCCATTGAAACCGATACACAGTCTGAGTTCCCTGAGACGATACGTATTTCAAATACTAATATGGAGTTGGTTTTAGTTCCAGTTGAGTATGAAACTTTTGTCGCATATGCACGCCAAACGCTCTATATAGTATTCCAAATACTAGTAAGTATTTTGGAATAAGTTTCGATACTAAGTGTTTTTTTATACTCGTAGTAAGTATACTTAGTCTTCAAAATCGACCAGTTTTCCCACCTCTAATCTGACTGCGAGTTTTAGTTGTCCTTTTCGTCGATAGATTTTAGTATAAGCCCAAGGAATTTTGAGGATGTGTCTATTTGCCACATCTCAAAAGCCTCAACTCTTCGTCAACGCCTGGTTTAGCGTCCATACCTCCCCATCATACCTAAATAATTACCTTATTAAGTACCAAAGTAATTTTTAATAGAGTAGCGGGCAATAAAAAAAAAGTTTTGTATACGCAATAGATTCTTTTTCACCGTAAAAGAAAAATATACAACCTCAGACGTACGTTATAACATAAACATTACTAATTTAGTGCTGTTTTGCGAAAGTGTTTTTACATTTGTGTCGGAAAACGCTGGCAAAGGGATGTTTGATATGAGGCATTTAAAGGCAGTGAAGGTAGAAAAGGTCACCGATGCTCTTTCGGGCAAGCGAGGGTGGGTTCGAAATGTTGTGCTCAACTTTTTTCGCCTACATAACGTTTTACAATAATATTGAATAAACACAATTTAGACATGTCATTACGCCAATGCAAAACATAACATCAAAATACATGCTATAATATAAGCATTTTTTTTGTCTGTGTTTGTTTATATTACATCTCATTGCTATCGTCTCAATATCTCAAAATTTTCCGAACTTAGATACAAAATATTCACTTCTTCTCTCTTGTGAGAGTAACATTTGTAATAATGTAAATCTCATGTTGTGTACGTCTTGAATTTAGATTTGTTATGTCGACAATGTTTTGTTTTCTTAAATAAAATAAATAAGTGAAAACTTTTCGAAAATAGCGCACTTGCAAAAATTTGTCATTAATAATGATAATGTGAAATAGCAGCGGTGGAGTTTTGAGTTGAGGTGCTGGTAGGAGAGCACTCTTTTACATCCAACCGTTGTCTATATCAGAGAACAGCAGGATTTAGTCTCTTGGTAATTTACCTGTACCGTTCGTTCATATGTATCGTGATACACAACTCAATCCGTGTCAGCATATTGATCGGCGATATTAAATACCCATTTCCCGTAGTGTCCAATTATGGCAAACTCAGTAGATAGCTGATCGCAATGATTATTTCCGCGATATCCATTTTTCCACATAGTCAGCCATATCCGATGTCGCAAACTTCATATAGTATCTGACTCAATTATATTAATTATTTCTTAAATATTCTTTTCAAGATATTATTTTGATTGTGAGTACTTTCAATAAATAGTAGATCATAATTCAATGGACATGTCACTCGAATATAAGTTGCCGGTCTGTTAGTATCTCAGTCTCGGAATCGCTCCGTACAACATCTCATTCTACCGAGATCGGACCTCGGAACAGTATCATAAGTATTGTAACATAACTATTGTAACATACTCTTGTACCGACTGTTCACGCTGCAAATGAAACTCGCTTCTCTATCCATCGGAGCAACCACCAAATCATCGACCTCTTCATCCACAACACCATGACTACCCACAGTGATGACCCCCACACATGCATTCACTTAATAAGCTAACTTAACCACAATTATTTACATTAATTTATTGCAGTTTCTACTTGTACATTAATCAAAAATGATTATTACAGTATATAATCCGTAAAATATATTTGGCAGTTATATGTCAGTAATAAACTTAAATTTTGTATACTAAAAATAGCATTGCTGATTTATTGGCTATTTATTGACAAAGCTCGCAACTTTGAAGGCTTTGAGACAATACCTACTCAAGATAATAGGGGTGTATCAATGTGTCACCCGTATCAATCCTCCCCAACTCGCAACTCGTACCCTATGTAATGAATATCTCAAGTCATTATTCCTCATTATCAAAACGTATTAACAGAATAACAAAACTGACTGATGAAATTTTGAATATTATAATAATACGTTATTCCATACTGTTACAAGAATACTTTAATAACTTTACTATAATAGTACACAGGTAATAATATTTTACTACAAGAATATGACAATTATGCTAAAAACACCTGCCACTCAAGTTAGGTTTTATTTTTTTAATTGACTATCCAAATTCGATATAGGCAACTTTCTGAGTATATTTATTAACATAGTTGATTATCGATAAATGTTTGCTATCGATTTGCTCAACATACAATTCTCATATTTTGAATCAAACATAGGCATTGTAAAAAACATGACGTGAATTATAAACTCAACGCTAGATTTAAGCGAACGTTTTGCTACTGATTCTTGGTAAATTTCGTGGTTGTTACGTATACGTCACACTTCACTCTTGACTCCACATATCGCGTTCAAATATTGGAAGGCCGTTTTCAGTTTTGTTACCGATGACACAATATTCTAATCTATATGTGATGCCTGAGATTATTAATATTTTGTATACCTATTATCACCAAAAAAAGACGTCATCAGGGTGCCGCCTATAAAACATTTCGGATTCGGCTACTTTGAAAAATAAATTTTCTTTCGAATTTGGACAAAAAGCATTCAGAGAATCAGTATGCAAAGCATGTTACATGTTTAATAATTTTAGCCGTCAGGGTTTAACTATTTATCATCTGAGGGCCCCAGGGGGGCAGAGGCCCCCGCGAGGCGCAGAGATACTTTCTCGATTTTGCCAGTCGAAAAAAATTTGGTACCGCAAACGGGCTGTTATAGACTGTTTAAAATGATTGATGATTAAACAATACATCTATGTACTGTGACCTAACTGGGAATCAAAGTCCAATCCCCCAAATAAGAAAGAAGTACTTTACGTATTGGATTACAAGGATTGCCATATCGTTGTTGGTTATGACAATGGAACCAAGATAAGTAAATCAGTCAGTTTTCTCAAATATGAGAAAACTCTGCTACGAGTATATAGATTTGGAGGTTACCAGGTATTAATTTTATCTCCGACCTTGCATACCAGCTTCTGAAATAAATCATTTATATCAACTTCTGAAAGGCCTATTATATCTAGATACTCTGCATATACCATGATTAAGGAAATGCATTTTTATATTTAAAAAACATCCGTTTGTCATAACTGATTTAGGGGTTCGATGCGCCGGTGGGGTGGGGATGCGCTGATTGGAACGGCAACCCTTTCAGGGGTCAATGGCATTCAAATCTAAGATAACTTTCCTGAATTTATTTTATGGAAGTGTACCAACCAGCCAACCAACATAATGGGGTGAGTGCACAGCGAAATCGGAAAATATATTTTGCCAAAACGGAAAGTTTTGTTTTTCAAACTATCAGAATATACCAAAAATAGGAAGGAATATAAGATAAACTATTTATATTAATTTTATATAATCAACTTATAACATTTTACTTAGATAATTTGATGAGATTTATATGTTAACTTAAACAGCACTCGAATTAGGAAATTCGAAGAACCGGAGCCGTTGATAGCGAGGTTATTTACTTTTAGTAATTTGGTAATACAATACAATATATTCGGAAGAAGTGGTGGAAGATATATTGAAGGTAATCTAGAATCCAAAACCTAAATTCTATGGAATGGTATAAAAGTCTCATTAATCAAAATGTATATAATGAATTAGATATAGGAATAATTACTGACATCAATTGACATCATCATCATCACCAGCAGGTGTCGATTTACTGCTGGATGAAAGCTTCATGATAACTCTCTCTACTCTTCTCAGTCCCTATTTCTTTGTTGCCACGTACACCCACAGAAATTTGTGATTTCATCTATCCAGCAGGTCTTAGGGCATCGCTTGGGGCCCCTTCTTTGTGATCTTTAGGCATTATGCATTAATGTATATAATATATAGCAATCAATATTATAATTTGGGTAAGTAAAGCATTAGTTTTACTTCAATATAATTATTTTTATAATAATTTCCGAACCGGGACGGTATTTTTTATTTTCTTTAGAGACGGAGTGTGCTAGTGTCGATAATTTTGCGAACAGAAGCTGAACTCCGGTGCATTTCAGTCAATTTCGAGTGCTGTTTTAACACCACTGCGAATATAAAAAGTGTAGAAATGTATTTGAGAGAGATAAATTTAGTAAAGTGTGCATAAGTGTCAGTTTGAGAATGTATAATTAATAAATATGAATTGCAAATAAGAATTGTATTGGCTTCATCTAATTAGGTTTAATTTTTGTAGATGCATTCACGTAAATTAAAATCATATAAATCTCATTGACTGAAATTCTAGATAGAGGCAGCCAGGTTGACTGTTCTTACAATGATTTCTCAAAGGCATTTGACAGAGTCGATCACGATATTCTAATGGAAAAACTACAACTAATTGGATTGTCTGATCGATTTCTCAGGTTATTCGGGAGTTATTTTAAGAATCGTCAACAATACGTATCGTACGGCCTCTATCAGTCACAGACATTTGAAACATTTTCTGGTGTGCCTCAGGGCTCAAACTTGGGGCCAGGCAGGCGTAACAAACTGGACTTCAATATTAATAAATGCAATGTTTTATCGTTTACTAAAGCCTCACGAGTATTGATTTTCCAGTATTCGATGCATGGCAGAGTTCTCTCGCGAATATCATCTGTAAGAGATCTTGGAATTACGTTTGACAGTAAACTGACGTTTAGTGGTCATATAGATACCATTTGTAAAAAGAAGCTAAAGATGTTGGGCTTTGTCTTGCGTACTTCCCGGGTCTTTTCGAATGTTACGGTACTAAAAATTCTCTATATCTCCTTAGTTAGAAGCAGACTTGAGAGTAGGTCTATCGTTTGGGCCCCGCATCAGTTGAATTACGGCCTTATGGTGGAGAGAGTCCAAAAGAAATTTTTGAGACTCCTTTACTTTCGGCTGTATGGATATTATCCGTGGCTCTATTCGACTGATTTTCTCTTAGGGATGCTTACATACTGCAGTTTAAAATTTAGAAGGGATCTTTATTTTGCTACATATTTTTTTCAGATTTATACGCGGCGTAAATGTGAACTCTGCCATTCTTGGTGGTGTTGGCTTGTGTGTCTCTGATAATTACCTTAGGAATCGAGGGCATCCGTTGTTTGTTCTCCCACGGTGCAGAACTAACCTGCCATTAGTAATGCCAATTGGGAGGACAATAACCATGTTTAATGAAATCGCTTCGGATATTGATATATTCCACTTACGTGAGGGTGATTTTAGGTGGACGTTGTTTTATGAGTTTTTAAGATAGGGTCTATCAAAGTTCACTCTGTGTGCTTCCGTCTACTTTTATTTAATATTTTGTTATTTTATTTTATTTCTTATTTTATTATTAGCACCTATTTTATGTCATGTCGTGAACGCTTTGAATTTATAATTTGTTATGTTCATTATATGTAAAATAAATAAATTTGATTTGAAATTTGATTATAAAAACGTTGTTAGAGCCTTCTTCAGAATATAGTATATGCGATGAAATTTAATATTTCGGCTATAATATTTAAGATGTAAATAACATTGCCCATTGTATCTATTTATAGAATATTCAGTCATAATAGACATAAGATACCACAGAGTAAAAGTTCGCATAAAAATAAAAGGCGCTTTAACCATAAAATTGGCACACGGCACTTCTTTGTTTCGAGTTTTCAATATTATTTATTTAAAATTACCAATTCTGGCGAATTTTTTTCCGTACTAAAATCAGTTTCTTTTTTACCGCATGAATAATTACTAATTTACGTTCAAGTCTTTCTTAGCGATTTATTATCATACCTTTCTAAATTCATCTGGGCATGTTCTAATGTATTGAAAATAATCACCAGTAGGATATAAGACAAGTCTAATTATTGTACATTTTATTTTAATACAATATCATCACCTTAGTTATAACTTATGTATGTATGATTATATTGGGTCTAAGACGATTTGGTGCCGAGACTACTGGACGCCACGCAATTCGAAAGACGTTAGGTACTTATATATACTTTGAAAATATATTTAATATTATTATTATATTATGATTTAATATAATAATAATATTAAATCATAATATAATAATAATATTAAATATATTTTCAAAGTATATATAAGTACCTAACGTCTTTCGAATTGCGTGGCGTCCAGTAGTTATTGGTGAGAATTTAAATCTGCACACGTAAATAATGATTTAATCGTGCATATGTGTAAGTTCCAACAAAAAAAGAGTTTTTTTATTTTTATACAAAGCCTTAGGTATGGTAATTCTCAATCCCCAATAAAAAAAACATTATGATAAGAGTAAAATGAATTAAAACTACTAAGTAGTAGATAGACACTAATTAAAATTCATCGTCTACGTTCTGTTTACGTGTCTACGACAGTGCGGCGTCCAATTGTCCTGGCGTCCAGTTGTCCCATTCCCATTATATTCAATTTATTAGTTTTTAGATAATTAAGATTGAAGGATGAATCTTTATATTATATTATACGACATAGTTGTATTTTGGGTAGCAATTGGCTATAACAATAAATGAACGATAACAATACCAATTCATAATAAAGAGAGACCAAAATTACATATTCCATCCCTGCAATGAACTGCAACCTGTCGCACCTTCAAAATATGTATATTGAAGTGGCGTGGGGTGGAGGTAGGCTGTTAAGATTCTATATAAATAGTGCACACTAATTGTGTCAGTCATACTTATTTATTTTCATTGAACTAAAAATAAAACTTACAGATGTTGTTGGAAATTTTTCAAAATTCAATTAAACGCTGCCTAAACCAAACCACAATAATTTAGGTATGTTATGGGCAATCCGACAAAAATAATGCCCAATTTTTCAGTCATACATATTTTGTTTTCATGTCATTAAGAATATATTATTGCAGATTGCGTAGGTTAGTTTTTTTTAAATTTATTTAGCCCTTCCTCAACCAAACGATAATCGATAAAAATACTAGATACTATTATCTACAATGGCTTGGATCAGGCAAGCAAACGCTATCTATACATTGTAGTCTTAGTTCAATGAAAACACATTCGTTTGACTGACAAAGTTTTGTGTGCACTATTTATGTCAGATCTTAACAGCCTACCTCCACCCTTCGCCACTGGAAATTGTGTGCGCATATATATAATAACTATTGAGCGTCTGATAATATACTAATTTGTGTTATTTTTTTTTCATTCAAATTTTTCATACGTTTTAGGATTTTTTTCAACCCTTAGTTTAATAATTCGGTGATATGTTGTAATAAAACCTCACTGACTTTAAAACGTAGCATTATTTAAAATAATTTGTTTTATCCTCTTAAGGGCTTTAATAAGATATATCCTCTTAATCCTACATCGTTATGCGTTATTTATACGCTTCCGAAACGGCAACTGGAATTATTTATTATTGAAATATGTGTACGAGAAGAGATATGGCGTATAATGGCCATAAATGTATTCGAAAATAATAAAATTTTCTGTGACAGGAATTTCAATATGTGAACGTGAGTTCTTCTTAAGGCAAACGCAATCCACCGCCTATCCTGTCTCATCTGTAACTGAACAATCCTAGCATATTATGTGGCGTGCATTATTTGTACATATTCACATATTCTCCGATAAATTTATTAATACTATCGAATTTAGCTTAGGGATTGCAATACCGGTATTTCAAAATCGGTATTCCCGTAATTATCAATACCAAAATACTGGTTTTAAAATCCAAAATACCGGAATTTTTGGTATTAAGAAAGCACACTCATTTGCGTTTTTGAAAATGAATTATAAATTATTTTCTGCCAAAATTCAAATATATTGAGTGAATCCAACAGAGGTAAAAAAAAAATAAAACTAATTTCATCAAATATATTTATATAAGTAAGTAGGTACTTAATTGTCGCGATGAAGTATCATAATATATTATATCGAAATAGAAAACATCCTTCATAAAAATCTATAATTATTGATAACTGTACAAGCGTTGAATTTAATAAGCTTTTCTGTATCCGGACTTATTTGCATTTGATGAACTTTTGAGGGCTTTAGTTAAAATTATCAATATATTTAAATTATTTGTAAAAAATCACTAGTTCTACAACTATTATGATCAATTCTATTTTTAAATGTCAGCATAATAAATGTAGGTATGTAGGTTTATGCTGTAAAATAATATTTTAAAAAGATTTTAATAGCTAAAAGTATTGATAAGCACCTATTTCTGGTTTTTTATTGTTTAAGAAATACCGGCATTAATACCGGTATTCAATAAGAAATACCGGTATTGAATTTTTCATTCGGTATTGCAATCCCTAGGCTAGTTGATAAAATATCGAAATAACCAAAATAACTTTCCGTCACAATTAAATTAGTTTCTTTTACTTTTTTGCAGTGACAGTCCCGATGTAGCTCGCTCATGAGGAGAAAGCTCTTCTTCGTCCTCTCCGACCTTCGACCCAGTCAATTGTCACGAGTTTTTCCAGGTTTTTTTTTTGTCCTGTGCTCTACGTGTACAAGCAATTCGAGAGTTTGGTGATGGAAAATCCGACGAGATTCTGTCTCGTATGTGAAGTTTGCTGACGTTGTTCTCATTTGATCAGACTCGTTTGTCTGTTTAGTTGCTCATGAGGTACACGTTTCAAACGAGTTTCGTATTTTTACACTAAATATTTGTATATATTTTTTTCAACCACGCCCGATCCTAATGACATCATATGGCCCTCCACATAGCGCAAGTTTATATTAATATTATTTTTACGAGTAATGGATGTCAGCCACTTGCATTAGCTCTATATTATTAGATCAAAAAAGTTTAGCAGCTTTTGAATTTTCACGCGACAGTTGAAACTTGTGAAATATCACCATCACGTCTCGTTAAATAGCACCATCACGTCTCGCTTACGCTTGAAAAATGAGATTGGCGAGACAGTCAGCACTTTTACGTGTAAAAAGTTATTATCGCGATAGTTGAAATTTGTACACTATTGGCGACAGTAAATACATTTACATGTACAGGAGCTATTATGCTATATCCCAGTCTTGACTATTTCTAATATGCGACGAGGCAAAATGGCACTATTCACACTGGATATACTGCATGAAATGCCGTTTGATTTTCGTTATTACCGGGTTTTGAACATGCAATATGCAGTCTTGATATTCTGACCATAATAGCTGGTTGGGCCAAATGCTAGCCCTCATCCTTCTCTTCCCACCTACTTTAAAATCACTTATTTATCATTGTCACAAGACCACCGGACGATGAATAATTACGGGTCATAAGACGACCGTGATTGCGAATAACAGACAGTGACTTCAAGACAGCCGTTGCGCGTGAGTCAGCTCAAGAGAACGAACGTATGTGTGTTTCCGCACCGCGTTATAAAGAGTGATTCAAAAGCTAACTCAAAACATAAATATGTTGGACCTTCTTACACTAAATCTGATACGGTTTGAGCGAACGTCGTATCTATATCATCCATCTTGAACTTATCATCATCATTCATCAACTTCACATAATATCATCCATCCAAAAGTGTATCGTCCGTTTAGTGCGTGAGTGCGTGAGTGCGTGAACACCGAATCAGTTAAAATGCGCGCCAGCCCTCCCAACATCAAAGGTCAGTGTCTGACATCCTGTGTATACCGCCCCCCTAGATCCTTAATCCACCATCTACGATAACCTTCAAATTATACAGTCCATTACTAAAAGCGCCATCAGTTAATTTATAAGATATTTTTTAGAACAGAATAAAATTTATTTATTTAATGACCAATATTCTCACGCTAATGTAAGTAATGTGTCTTTGTGAAACACTATGACGTCTTAGTTCGTACCCTTCTCCATAATTACATTGTGAAAATTGTTCATTAGTTCTTTAAATTATGTCCCATGCAGCATGCATACATAAGTGATACGAAGCCGTGACACCTGAATCGAAAACCATCCTAAGAATATTAATAACCAGGATAAGTCTCGCGTAAATCTAACGTTTCTCTTGCAAGAAAATTACACGTTATTTTTTTTTCTAATCGTCTTATGTAATATTGAAAAAGAGGGTAGCGCGCCACAGCCTGTGACCCAGATATTCACAGTACAGCAGTCGGATGCCATACCAATATAGACAGTATTTTGACCGCAAAGAAAATACACTAAGACCAAATTGCATTTCGCTGGATTTTATCGCATAATCTTTCTCAAAGTCCTCTTATCAGCACGCAATTCGAACTTTGTCAAAGTTATAAAACTTGCATTCTACAAGTTTGACAATATTTTATAATGGAAATATTTATAGTGAGTCTATTACGAATACTATGCAAAATTTAATAGAAATACAAGCTTTATAATTGAAATATTGATTACATTCTATATTATTTATATGATAATATACCCAGGTATATACTTATATAAGTTTAATATTGTTTACGCCTCGAAAATGCAAAAACTCAGGTGATTCGGTCACGTTGTTAAATTCTAGGGATCTAGAGCTCTATAATTATAAAGTTTATGAAGAAACCCTAGTTAGGGTTTCTGGAAAAATGGGCAGTTAAGAAAGATGTAGAGATGTGACCGAATGGGGAGAGAGATATTTAGAGTACCTATGGCTATGCTATTAGCTATGGGTCTGAATTATCTGTAACGTCAATTTAAGTAAGTACATATAATTAAACAATTATATACCTAGTTCAAGCAAATTGTAACCTATATTACAGATAGCAAATACATATATATATATACAAAATATGCACGAATTTATGTAAAAAATAGATATAACCTGAGATGGAGTGCATTCGAAAATCATAATAAAATGTTCAAGAGTGACCTCACACAATCCCTGCGCGTCTATTCTATACATACGACTGCTTTTTGGCCTCTACGGCAGCTATCTAGGGTAGGTTTGTATCGAATTATTAGCACTTATTGTAACAATTACAATAAATTAGTTGTAATTTTTACAATAAGTGCCATGTTTTAACACCACCTCTCTTGGCTGTGTTAACTTTATAGCGAGATAAAAAGTTTTGACTGCTTAGACGGCTACCTTATTGTAACAATTATAATACCTCAATACATAAATATGATAAAGTGATAATATTTATCACTTTAGCGGTCGATAATCGGCCTTGTGTATAGAATAGATCCACTGATGTGTAAAGGTGCTTAACCAATATGTTCTCCCAGAACTAACGTATGGGTGCGAAACATAGAGTTTATATTCAAAGAGGTTCAAAAACTAAGAGTAACATAACGTCATGTTGAAAGATGCATGTTGGTCATAATGCCCATTGACTGATAAAAAAATAAGACAGAGAAGAAAAGTAAGCATGCCTCATCAATAAATAAAAAATGTGCAAGCTACAATTTTCGTATCTTATTTTCTCGAAGTGATCCTGTTAAAGCAGAATATTACGGATCTAGACTAGAAAATCAATACAAATCCCAGGTAATTAGAGTAGCACAATGATCACCTGGTTCAGGCTTAAGATTAGTGATATCCATATACTGCAGTCGGAATTGCATCAACATATAGGATATGACTTAGAAATTACATAAAACAACGGGAAATCA
Organism: Rhyacophila brunnea; assembly: GCF_057557595.1. Taxonomy (NCBI): domain Eukaryota; kingdom Metazoa; phylum Arthropoda; class Insecta; order Trichoptera; family Rhyacophilidae; genus Rhyacophila; species Rhyacophila brunnea. The sequence continues at coordinate 4,729,763 of NW_028233361.1, forward strand.
TACAGTAGGTACGACCGATGCACTGTAATTCGGTCGCCAATCTTTGATGAAAACGGGTAGTGATAAGAAAAGAAGATAAGTAATTTTGAAACAGCCGCATTATATAAAGCATTTATTTTCATATCACGCATCGCCCATTTCGATGAAACTATTCGATATGAACAAAGAAGAAAAATAAATAAAAAAAGTACTGCTTACATAGAAACAGAAAATTGGCAGGAAGCGACATTAACAATAATAATTGGTCTCTATAGGCAATAGTAACGTACAGAAGCCGGACATAGCTAGCTCACAAAAGTAATTTATTAATTAAAGTGATGAGGATCTAACTAATACAAATATACTGGTTACCAACTTGGATAATGATTTGAGTTTCCCCATCTCCACCCGCCATGTATATGCAGTCATCGATATATAAGTTAAGTACGTAATAATATCATCATCATCATCAGCATATCTGTAGCTAATAGAGAAGGGTGCAAGGCTGGCGCCTTAAAACGAGAGACCTTTGGCTACGGGAAGGATCACTCAGACAGAAAAACCACACACCAACCCGTCTAAACAGCGTGGTGCGTTATGTCCAAAACCTTCATGAAATGAAAACTTCAAAAAATCGGCCTCATTCCCGGAGGCCAACCTGATACTGGTCACGGCAGCAATCAGCGAAGGAAGGCAGAGGGTGCTAAAAACCCCGGAGACCCGGAAAAGGCTGCCAATAGCCAACGTAATAATATACGATTATAAATTCTATATAACTGAAACAGAGCAGTAGTGACTCCGCGATACGAATTGCTTACGGTCCATTTCTTTGCCAAGAAAGATTATTTTAAACCACAGACACTACTCACGCCACCTGTCTATCTTTTTATGTGCTCTATCAATCTAAAATCTACACCAATCAAATCTTCGTAGCCAGTTTTAAAATAACTTAAAAATATGCCTCCAATGAACATTTGACGATATTTCTAATAAACTGGGAAACGCGGCGGATATCTGCTTTTTTTAATATTGAGCATGCCATACAAACCTCTTATAAATACGACACCCTTCCTATAATACCGCCTGCTGTGGGGTCTGTCTAAGTAAAAATCTCACAGATGTCTTCGCATGGCAAGGAGTGAAATTTGCGAAGGCGTTGTTTAGCGCACACCGCTCACATAATTGTCCATGCGGTAGCTTTCGTTATCTCAGAAAGTAAATCGACGGCATATATTTATAAAAAAGCCATCTAGAGTAGGTACCTAGCTTGATTGGCGACTCCGATTAACCGAAACTATAGAAGCGTAAACTGAGCGATGTGCATGCCCAGGGAACTCAAAATTAATGGTAATTTACCCTATTGGGTGTAGTTGATATAACATGCTACTTATATTATGATGATATTATGATATTTTTTTTGTTTGTAGTTACGTCTGAATCAAAATAATAATGCGTTGAAGTTGGTCACGTAAATGGAACGCGCATTCAATATTTAAGGGAACAGTCAGCGCCCTTTAATGTATATGGATTTTATGGCCTTACCGTCATAAATAACCTTGCTTCAAAACCTTAGTCCATGACGATGATTTTTACATTTCTTTATTATTAATCTGTTATGTATGCATGCCCTACCACATTTAGTGATATTTGCGAAATAAGATTAAATTGTTTATTTTGAACGCTCAAAAAATTGTCGCATGCATTACCATCGCCTCACCTTCTCCCATGGGTTTTGCGCCATAGTTTTTTTATAAGTGAATTTTACAATGGTCATGATACTCAGTCATGCAAATATTGCTAAAAAATTAAGAAGATTCTTATAACAACTCGATTAAATATAAAAATAAATACAGTTTACAGCGATCAAGAATCTGCGCAAAATTGTTACGCGAGAAAATATAACTTAAGTTTGCTCTTGGAACAAAATAAAAGAGTAGTGACTTCCTATACCATAAAAAGACAACCTCTGGCCCGCGGGTCGTTTACGGTTCCTTAAGTCCTTTTTCTCGACCTAGATCTTATAATATATACGGACATTCATGCAGTTTGTTTCAACCTCAAAGTAATGATAACTATATTATAGAGAGCGCCTATCTATAGGCAAAATGAAGTCTTGTGCTTGCGTATAACGCACAGTAGAACCTCGATTTTTTTATTATCAACTTAACTATGAAACGTTATACCCTCGTGTTGCTTCTCAGTACGGCTACTAAATATAACCACGACATAGTTAAGGCTGTACTTCAGCTGGGGCACGGTCTAAAACGATCGTGACTACGCGACGCGAAGATTGTGCAAACGACGCCTGCAGAACAAAACATAGTTTGTCATAAAAATTCAACATGCGTCCATTTAATGTTCTGTTTATTGTTCTATTAGTAACATTAATAATATATTCATTGACATGTTTTCTTTTTCAAGTAAATGGGTAACGTTTCTTAGGCATCTTTAGACGATTTAATAATTAATACCCCCGTCGCCATCACGAAACAAATTGACGTGTTCATAGCTCGACTTTCGCTCTCCGATTGCCAGTTAGTCCAAAATTTTGTCGCAGTTGAAAATTATTTTCCGTTTCAAGTACCGTCTAAATAATATGTTCTACTAAAATAACTAAAAATAATTACCACTAACTTTATATTTAACACAAAAACAATAAATTTCAGCAACACGTGCTCGGGGTTTTTAAATGAATATAATCAGTCTTATCCATTTTTACCGGTCACGTTTTGAAAAAATAATTAATTTAGCCGTAGAAATTCTATCCTACTCTAACACAAAGTACGGAGATATAAGCGTGCCAAATGCTTACTCACTCGCTCTGATGTTTCGTTTTTGTTCAGGCCTTGGTTTCAATGATGAAACAAAATAAGTCCAAAACTCGGACAAGGATCACAGACGGAAATCTCGAATATTATGTGTTTGTAAAATAAATATACAGTATAAGTAGGAAAAAATATATAAAATTGAAAGGTAATAAGTAAAATAACATAGTCAATCGATTTAATTTATTATCCTATCCATATAGGTCACAACGTCAATAAACCAGGTTTAATCGTAAGCTGGGACCGACCCAACTCTTGTCAAATTAGTGAAACATTCACCAGTGCCTACCTTCCCATATGAATTAACCTATAGATACATATATAAAAAACAAGAGAAGTTACGCTAATACAGCATTTGATAAAATATTTTTACATTCTTATTGTCCCCATTTCAGCGCTCGAAATTTACAAGTTTACGAATTGGAGCGCTCGACAGTTTTCTGAAGATATTTCCATTGTTATCAAATTTTATGGGTATTTCATAAAAATAAGTGTGTTAGATTTTCTATTTTTGGCCTATCTGGTTCAAATGGTCAAATTATTTTTTCCACGAGACGGAGCGATAATTTTACCGATTTCACGAACAGGAACGGCGCTCCGGTGCGCTCCTGTCCATTTCGAGCCCTGCCCCATTTGGATAAATTTTGCGATCCGGGTTTTGCCACTTGTCATCTTCAGATGGGACTATGCACATTCACCAATAGTAAATAATGCACACTGATACAAAATATAGTTATTTCTCATCTATATACCAAATTAACTACATAAATACACATGAGCTAACTAATGAGACATATCGATAATAAATGATAATATATTAAATACAAAACAAATAAATAATGTTTTACTATGATCCATAACTACTAAGTAAAGGATTAATAAGGAAATAAAGGAAAACGAATACATAAAACAGAATATGATACTCGTACCTACAATATGTGGTACAACATATTGTCAGGCATTCAGTTATAGGTAAATGGTACCTAGTGGCAACATATGCGATTCGCTGGTGTATTGGAATTATTTGCAGATATGCCTGTTTCCTCATAGTGTCACTGTATATCAGTAGCGAAGGGTGGAGGTAGGCTGTTGAGATCCGCCATAAATATTGCACGCTAAACTTTGTCAGTCAAATGTATTTGTTTTCATTGAAATAAGACTACATTTTACAGATAGTGTTGATTAGTTTTTAAAATTCAATTAAACGTTGCGAAAGCCAAGCTATAAAATAGACAATAGTCAAAAAATACTCTATAAAATATCTAAAATTATGCAATTTAATCATACATAACTTTGGATATGTTATTGATATTTTTTTATATATTATAGTTTGGTTTCGGCAGGGCTTAATAAATTTAAAAAATGAACCAATAATATTTGTAATAATAGTGTATTCTTAAAACAACGAAAACAAATAAGTATGAATTAAAAAGTGTGCACAAATTTTTCGTTTAGGCAGGGTTTATTTTATTTTTAAAAACTAACTAACACCATCTGTAAATTGCAGTCTTAGTTCAATAAAAACAAATACGTATGACTGTGCACTATTTACGGCAGATTTTAAAAGCCTACCTCCACCCTTCATTACTGCTTTATACTGATTTATCTATATTCATATTATAAAGGTTACATTTCTCATGCAGGGATTAGGCAAATATAATAATTTCGAGTATCATTTTTTTAAATACATAATAGGTATGTATCCTTCTGGTTTTTTATACAAATCTCAGGTTGGATAAAGTGATCGATAGTACTTATTAATTTCCTAAAATATCATGCCCTTGACTCTGAAAGATATTAATAATTTAGCCCTTGAACCAAGAAAGATTTCTCACGCCTGTTATAAGCAAAGCATTTCTTTATTGAGTCGTTGGCTTGATGCATAGTATAAAATAATAAAAATTCAAAGCGTAAACACAATAAAACTTTGAATAAAAGTGACGCTGGGAATCATTTAAATTTTGAGAGTTGAAAGCGTTTGTTTTAAATATTTATACGACCGCCTTTTATGACTCGGGAATCGTTCCTGCCCTGTGATCCACGGCAAAAGTATAATTGTGTTCCCATAGAAACGGTGCGGTTGCCTCTTAAGTGATCTTTCGCTCATGGCTATAAAAGTACTCACCTCACACCTATCTCTCTAATGAAATTAAATTTATGTCAATTTACCAGCTGTATTCTTGTCACTGGGCGAAATAAGTGCCATTGGTGATATCACAGCTTTAATGAGATTTAGACAAAAATGCTGAGGAATCTGTACACTATTATTAATATATTGACAGAGCAAACTGATGCTTAGAAAAGGATAATAGGATTAATAATACAGATGTCAATAAAATTTTAACAGAACTAGAAATAAATGACAAAACATTAAGTTTAGCTATTAATGAGAATATAACTAATTTAATTCACATAATTTGAAATAACTCTGAGGATTCACTATAGATTTTGTTGTATATAGTTATTACACTTTCAATTGGCTTTACTAATAGTAGATTTTCATGTGCACATTTGGACAACAAGAAGTCGATGCTCCAGATTAATAAGACAATAATTAATAAGACTCGGCAGGTGTGTACCAGTTGAACTGTCGCGGATGCCCGAAAAAGTATATAGGCCAAACTTCTAGAACCGTAAAGAAGCGTCTAAGTGAACACGAGAGGGCATACCGACTTAAACACTACATGATGTCAGCAATTGCCGAGCACTTGATGGATTTTTGGAAAATGGAAATTGGATGGAAATTTGATTTTTAAACGATGATATTAGGTCGGAATAAAGGATATTTCGCACGATTGGTATAGGAAGCCATCGAAATCCATAGAAACCTTGGAAATATTTATAGGGATGATGGGTTACGATTAAAAACGTCATGGCTTCCAGCACTGTCAGCAAAATCCAATATTGGATTGATCGTCGAGCCCGAAACATCGAGGAAAGAAGGGAGAAGTACACACAGTGGAAACCCATACATCTATTACGATTTGACATGATAACATTGGTAACGTAATGACTATCTACTTTAACAACAACCCATAACGTCTGATGGTAGTAGATGTTACGAGGATATGAATAGGTGGGAACAAATAAGTGACAAAAAATATTCCATCTCATTTTTTTTGCAAATCTCTATCATATGGCGAATACGAGGAGAGCGTCGGTATAATCAAATCCCCAATACAATCCCATTGCATTTGAAAATGTGAAAATTCTACGTTGAGAATAATATTTTTATCGATCGACGCGAGTCTTGGTCGCGGCGCCTTTGGAAACTCTCTGAAGCGCTTCCGGAAGACGAAACCTTTTTCATTGTTGTATGTCGTTATCTACAAATAGATCAGCTCGTATATTTAACTCGTGATAAATCGAAGTCTTGTTAATAACACATACCTTTGAACTTCTTAGAAAAAAGGGTTTTACCAAAAATGCATGTCATGATGAAATAATGCTACTTATCGTTAGGTGTCCTGCACCCATGATGGACGAATGATAATGTCTCAGCTTATACAAGTATAGATATCAGGCTTAAATTCCGGCAAAGTCACATATTGTTTTTCAATGTGTGTTTGGACACAATTTACGAACCTAAGGCCCGTTTCAGATGGTATCGCACTCGATATAATATAGGAGGTCTTTGTATTGTATTTTGTTTATAAACGCCCCAGAGCTAATGAGTCAACGCATAATTTTGCGTTATAAATTAGATCATAAAACTGGCTGTGGTAATAAAAACAAATGTATCGGCGGTTTGAGAATGTAGCGACCGACGGAAAAGTGTACCGGACACGCGTTGACTCATTAGCTCTGGGGCGTTCATAAACATAATACAAAGCCCCCTTTATTCAAATACAAAGGTCTCCTTATTATATACGAGCGCGACACCGGTGTCCCGTCTGAAACGGGCCTAATAGGTTGAATAAGTGACTTACATCCTTTTCTCGTTTACAAATTTCTACGTGTGCGTACGTTAAAATTACTTACGATATTCCATCCATAGGTAATATTTTGAACAGAACTCAACTTGCAGAATATAGATTATAGACAATATTCTTATAGAAAATACATAGTGCTAACCACTAAAAACAAAAAAAAAAACACGCAATTTTGACATGAGTCGAAAATGTGTAGGCGTGTAAAGAAAGATAAATAAACGTTCATTGAGTCATGCTGGTGTCGATGTAGCGCAGTACGCGTGAAGTGACTTCATTGTTGTTCTGGTGATTTCGGCAGATTTTGCTAACTGACAATGATCGTTTAAAGGTTTAAAATGTTCTACGTGAAGAACACACCAGTCTGAACATTATAAATACCAAGAAAAACAACATTGCACACTTTTTCCCGTAGAGACAGCTTATTGTGACAGTACATAACGTGATTATAAAATATTTGAACCTTAACATTGTACATCCGGAATTTTGTCTTTTTATAATAATATTAATAATTGATATAACTATAACTACTACTAATATTTTTATATAACCCACCTGAATACACTCTTCAGTGCTAAGAACGCTTCGTTTACACTTTTCAGACTACTGGCAAGTTTGAAGTTCACCTCGTCGTTTTGGGAGATGTTTCCCAAGTTCTTAAAAACAGCGGTGCTCTCGAATATCGAGTTACCCACCAACATATTTCCTATTTGTCTATTCTTCTTCGACACTCTTAATTAGTTAGTCTTCTCAGTGTTAAAGTTTAAATTTTAGTATATAATAAATAGTAATAATTATTGTATTTTTAAAATGTATTATTTTCGTATAAAATCTTCCATGTTTTTCTAAAATGCAATTGGTTGAACCAAATATGGTGACCGTCATTCATTATTTCCCTACCTACCTCACATCCTTATTTATTATTGTCACAAAAGCAGACGACGAGCAATTACGGGTCATAAAACGACCGTGATTGCGAATAACATTCAGTTAGCTCAAGACAACTGGTGCGTGTAGTTTATAACTACAGTTTATTCAATTATACAGACCAATTCAAAGTTATTCGTGGGCCACGGCCGGGTCAGCTTGATATTGTGTGACCGTCGTCCAAGCAATATTTCTGAATACCTCATCATCATTCATCAACCTCATATATCATCCACCAACACTGTACCGTCAAGTGCCGCATACCGGATAACCAAACAAATAATTCCGCGCGAGTGATAGTGCAACCAGACCACGGAGCCATCATCAACATCATAAAAGGTCAGTGCCTGGCATCCTTGTTAAACCTTCCCCCCCCCCCCAAACCTACATCTACATCACCTTCACACCTTATTTTCCCACCTACCGCACATCCTTATTTATTATTGTCACAAAAGCAGACGACGAGCAATTACGGGTCATAAGACGACCGTGATTGCGAATAACATTCAGTTAGCTCAAGACAACTGGTGCGTGTAGTTTGTAACCACGGTTTATTGATTAATTCAATTATACAGACTGATTCAGAAGTTGTTCGTGGACCACGGCCGGATCAGCTTGACATTGCCAAGCGATATTTCTGAATACCTCATCATCATTCATCAACCTCATATATCGTCGGTGTTTTGTAAAAAGGGCGAATCAACCATTTTGGCGAAATCGAGATTTTAATGAAAATACAATATGTACCCTACAAGCTTTGTTGTGTAAAAACGGCGATTTTTATCTCCGCAGGAAAGTACTTAAAAACGATAATCGACTAAAATTAAATTAATTAAAATTACCAAATAAAAATAAATGTGACATATTAGGCCTTTTAAAATATTATATAATAATACCTATTATAATGACAGTATTCTTTCTAAGCTTTATTATAAACTTGTTAGATATTTATAATCATCTACAGGTAAAAAACAAATAAATGTGAAAAGTTAAAAATCCTCCTCCTGTAAAGTAGCATTTTGGTTAATTCGCCCTTTTTACAAAACACCGATGATATCATCCACCGACAGTGTACCGTCAAGTGCCGCGTACCGGATAACCCAACAAACAATACTGCGAGATTGATTAGATTAGACTGCAACCAGACCACGGAGCCATCATCAACATCATAAAAGGTCAGTGTTTGGCATCATGTTAACCCGCCTCCTCCTAGGGCTACCTATCCAGCATCACCATCAAATTACAGTCCACTGCTAAAAGCGCCACATGTTCATATAATACAAATATTAGTTACGATAACATATTAAATAAGTTTTATGGTAGCACTAGTTTCTCTCACTTTAATTCAATTATTTACGGATCCGAATGATCAATAATTGTACATATTACGTTAACAAAATGTACGTAATGTTGGCATCGTTGAACCATTTTGCAACTGTATCACTACAGAATTGCCGTAACTATATCCAGCATGATACATATTAAACACAAATTGTAATACTATATCACTATTGCATTACCTATTCACTAATGGATTATTATTTATAAACAATGGTTATCGATGATGTCACAAGTAGGGATTCCAATCCCGGGATCCCGAATCCCGAGATCCCGGGATCCCGAGCTATTTTCGATACCTATGAATCCCGGGATTGGTAAACATAATCCCGAAACTTTCGGGATTGATTTTTTTTATTATTTTTTATGAAAAATAAAATAAAAACGAAAATATAACAGAAAAAAAACTTTTAATAACAAATAACTACATTAGAATTAAACTGAGTTTGAATGAAGTTTGATTTATACCCATGTGTAAGTTACCGATTCATTTTATTTTTTCATATATATTAATAAAAATGAGAAAGATTGAAAAAAAACAATGTTTTGCACTTTTAACAAAGTAATTCCACCATGATCTCATACTTTTTATGGTAGTTTCATATTTGGCTGACTAATTAGATATATGAAGCGGAAAGGCCATAAATACACCATGATTATTTGCTTAACTATTTAAAATCTCGCTAATCCATTCATTAAGTCTTTACTATCTGAAACAGCAATCTCATATTAAATTCACATTATTATTTATATTGCAATATTATTTACTCCATTAAACTTCTGTATTTCCAAGATTGAACGTAGATATACAATATTAACAATAAATGTCTTAAATAGTATAAATTATACTAGATTTATTTATGACCGATTTTATCAATGTTATTTGTAAATATAATTTTTTTTATATTAAAAATGGAAAAAATGCCAATCCCGGGATTGTCAAATTGTAATCCCGAGATCCCGGGATCAGAATTTTGGCTCGGGATTGGATTGCCTAGTCACGAGTATGTACAACACTAATAGTAATTGCTTATTTTGTACTCATACAAATAATATTATAATGTATTATTATTTGTTATTCTGCCCTCATAAGGAAAAAGGCAACTTTTCGACAAAAATCACAAATTGAGTTAATATACAGACAATGCTCTACGTGAAATTCTAAACCATATGACATAAAGTTAAAAGCAGTATAAAATTTATTTCAGTATAATAATCGATATATTGTTTTTGGTTTTTCTTCAAGAAAACGATAGTTATTATAAACAAAAAGACATTATAACGAGTTGTATAAGCAAATACACAGCATCGATTGAAAATGTACTGGTTTTTGCTTATACCATATATAAAATGATTAATCCATATTATTTAAAAACTTATTAAGAAAAGTTGAAAAACGTAATGTTTCATTATCTCAAAATGTGACTTTGGCAAATAGCTGCCTTTTTGCTTATGGGGGCAGTATTGTAGATAAGAGTACCTAATGGTCTGAAATTGAAGGGTTGAAAGCATATAAGATCTAAGTGCCAAAAAATTCTAAAACAAGTTTTTTACAGCAATACAATCTATATTCCAAGCCTAATGATATTCTGAAGGGTCTAAGTTCCTAACTACCATTTTTGTCACACAAATACATTGAAACATGGGCGGGTTCTATGTGCCCCTACATCCCCCTCTACATAGAACGTTTCAATATTGTTATTCTTTCTTTGTTTATTTTATCTTTAGAATTATGTAAACTTATCATATTATACTGATGTTCTTCTGTAGCTTTGTAAATATGGTTTTATTCTTTTTTTGTTATATCTCACATTCACATTTTTGGCACTTTGACCCGACAGACTTTCAACTCTTCAATTGAGTTTCAACCACGGGATTGTAACTGAAACCTGCGAAGCTATTATTATGCTATGAAATCGTCAAGTACTCAAGAATTAAAAATGGTGGTAGGACAGGAATATTGAACCCCTATCAAACGTGTCGCTTAATGAATGACATGCGAATCATTTTTGTATGATACGCGGGCAAAGTTTAAATTACTTATGCAAAATTTTAATACATTTTTATATATTATAATATATCTGAAATAAATTAATTATTATCAAGTGCAAGTACATCCACGTGCGGCTTTAGCATCGGCATATAACATCGTGGGTCCCAGGTTCGAATCCAGACAAGTACACATATTGTTTTTCAATTTGTGTATGAGTCAAAGTATGGACCTAATAGGTTGAGCAAGTGGCTGCCATCCTTTTCTCGTAAAAACAAAATCTGTTAATGCATACGTATAATTTCCTGTGCACGATTACAGATAAGTAGATATATTTTAACTGGAAATATCGCCATAGAACAATAACGAACATCTTACAAGGATTTCATTTAAAATAACATAAGTAATCTTTAGTTTTTCCAAACCTTTCAATGGCAATGTTAATTATAAAATTATTATATCAATACTATAGAATTAGACTTCAATGTAATGCTGAAATATGTTATCCGTCTCACCTTTCTTTGCATTGAGTTTGCCATTAAGGAATAACTTACCCCGGTTGATTTTAATGCTTAAAACAAGTTAGAAAACTTATGTGATATGCAAAGTAGTACAGCTTTAAGCCAACTCGAAGTACTTATACAAGTCTTACGAAGGTACGTTTCAACTCTTTGGAGATATGACAGCTCGAGTTTGTATGAAGGCGCGAAAAGTTTCTATCTTCTTATATTGTTACCCGTTCTTCACATAACTTATAAATAGGGATGCTTTGAAGCGTTACAATATTTTAGTTTACAATACTAGAAATGTAATTCTTATGATGTTTGAATGAAATAGTATTTCAAATGCCTTCTCATAAAAGTATGATTCAATTGTATTTTTATATTATTTAAGATTATGAGATAAATTTTCGCCTTTGTTCGTATTTACTGTAATGGAGAAAATCCACAGAATGCTGTATGTCAAATACGTAGAATACGTAGTATATGGCATACATGCCCCCAAGGGAGATATAGAGGGCCCTAGGGTAGGGGCCTGGGCTCAGGAGAGGCCCAGTGAAACAAATCACAAATTTGCTTCACTAGTTAAAAAAAAGTCGCCTGCGGTGCCTGTTCCTTCAATAATAATATTATTTAAAATTACGTGGTTGTACGATACAATTTTTAATTGTGTACCAATTCTCGACAACTGCATAATTCAAACGGATGTATTAAAATATATTTAAAAAAAAAACACTAAATATTATACGCAATATTTTTTTGGAAAACGCTACTGTAGAGCGTCACACTGCCTTTATCGTAAGTGATAGGTAGGGGGGGTTCCAAAGATCCTCGCCTAGGGGCCCGCTTCAGGATGTGGGGGCCATGATGGCACATACAACTTACATAGCCGGAGACCATCCATAGCACTCCGGATTTGAGTTTCGATATCGTCTTCAATGGACTTCTTTTCTCAAATGTTTTCCCTTGATTTATCTCAAAAAATAGATTGACAGTATATTTATTTAATATTTCTATCTAGAATCAATAAGAATCGATTAGTGATTTTAAATCTATATCTCCAATAACAAAATAATAAATGATTCGATGTGGAAATTGCCTTCGTGTTGTAAAGTCTACTTTCACCCTTAGATATACATACACAGTCCGCTTTATTGTTATTTTATGTAGGTACGTGAATGATCCAGCGCAGGATTTTCATATACCATTTGGATCGTTTCCTCCCATAAAGTAAGTTTGGTGCATTTAAACATAAACATGGCGCATATCCATTCATAACCGCTATGCGTCAGTGAAGAAATATTTTTCTGTACCTACAAACTTAATTATAAGTGCTAAATACATTATTTCAGTATAATAATAAGATTTTATATTACATACTTATCCGTTAAATATTCATTTTCGTTAAATAATATTGGTTGCTATTTGAGGATAACATTTAGGTACAACATTGAGTGAATGCACAAATATAGATACTTTTCTCGTAAACTTATTAAAAGTATCGAGACTTCTTCTTGCATCGCATCCTTATTGTTGAGTAGCCCCAGGCTGTGTTCGCAAAATCGAGTATTCCTGGAGTGCATTATGCAAGAGAGATGACGCGCCACTTGCAAAACTGCATAACCGTAGCCGCAACTCGGTGCATTGTGGGATATCGGTGTTTACTTTCAGACCCTATTCATGCATCGTTCAGTGGTAGACGTTAAATAATATCCACGTGCAATCGCGAACAGAGTTTCAATTTTCATGTAGCACATTTGCAACGTGATTTATCTCATATTGTAAACTTCGATCACATAACAGAACATTCTGGATGAACGACATTAATTTACCATTATGGTTGATCTATTTTTCTTAAATTGTTTATTTTCTATAAATGAGTTAATACATTTAGTAGGTTAAGTTTGCAATGTATATTATTATGGTATGCACGTTCAATGGAAATCAAAATGAAACTATGCTGCTCTTGCGATATTTATCTGTCACACTTGCTGGGCCAATCAGTCGATGGAGTGATTATGTGGTCTAACAACTTAACCGTTGTTTGCTACGGTTTGAATGAGATGGATGCATTGTTCGAAAATCTAACATCTGGAACTGTGATTTACTGAAGTATCCGTTGTGTGTACATAACAATTACAATCGATAATGTTTAAAAAAGGATAATTTATATTATAATACAATAAGTCGTGGTCGTCGTCGTATAAACAGATATATCATCAAATAGCTATGTTGATCCAATAAGTTATTTGTATCGCTGAGTTTCAAAACCCGCTATAACACTTTTTCATTATGTTGAGAAAATCAATAAAAACTTTTTGAACTAAAAAGGTTTTTGAATGTTTCAGTAGTGTTATAGCGGGATTTGATAGACACATTAATTTTGTATCATAAATGACATTTAATCATAGCGGATTTTGAAAGAGGCAAAAAAATCATGTAGAGATTTTAATAACGAATCTAACGATATATATAATATATATCTTAATTTTTTCAAAAAAGTGTTATAGCGGGTTTTAAAATTTAGCGACACATTTACAATTCCTAAATCAAGTACATAACGAACTAAAAACTAACGTGATCATTATATGGTAAAAAAAACAAATGATAAAATTAATGTTAGATCTCTTTGAAGTGTGACCCACTATCATATCGCATCTTTGCCGCTAAGTAAATATGCATCTCGATCAAAAAACTTGTATACCACTTTAGGAAAAAAGGTTTATCTTCCATGCCCTTTCGTCTACAATCCGTAACAATGCTGAAAACAAGTCAATCAGTGAATACTGTAATATTGTGTATAATATCTAAATGTAATAATATGTGGTCGTTATATTTCATAGCATAATAGATTACTTATTATATGAAATAGATTTTTTGTGTGATTGACTATTATACAAGTGTACTAAAGTGCGTCATTGAAAAGGCGCTGTGTTTTCCGGTATAATGTCCATCAGTTGTCATAAAATAGAAAAGCTATTCAGTAGTGTGACATACAAACTTTTGGTAAATCAACTGTGTACAAAATTACACACAGTAATATAATTATACATATAGTCAATTATCTACGTGAATAATGTAATAAATAATGTTCTTAGAAATAAATAAATTTATTCAATTACTACTATCTGTTGAAACGTATTAATGTATATTTATATAAAAATTTAAACTTTTTATATCTCTTCATTTTCTTATAGATAATAACAGTACTAAGAGGAAAGGCATGGGATGGACATTCTTCCTGTAGTTGATGACTGGTTATGTCGATATATAATTAAGTAAACGGAAGCATAAAAAAATTCTATATTTCATAAATGTTTAGTTTAAATGTCTATTGAATACAAACACGGAATAAAATAAATATTATTATAAATAATCACAATTACAGCAATTGATTTAATCATGATTGGTGAATACAGCTGTTGTAATGTGAGTGTTATTGTCTATTTTGTATCTATTTTCAAATATAAATAAGTATACAATTCAATATTTATTTTAAACGAGATTTTTGTGTTTCGTGCATAAGTAGTCGCTGTTGTTGCTTATAATCATTGCATGGTATTCATTAAACAAAAATAATAAACAACAATTTTGTATTAGTCGATAAACCATTATTATGGTCACATATCGGCATTTCATTTTAATTAATCGCCATCTGAGTATGCCTAAGTTTTTTCATAATAATATGCTTTTCGCGGATTTGGAAGCTATATATTTATTTTTTTCACTGTCTATCATTTGACATGGATATTGTCTGCCTCAGGAAGAGGTTTCTCAAGAGTTTTTTTTTTATTACGAGAAATATATATTATTATTTTCTAAACATATTATGATCATACTCTAGGTTCAAACAAACATAACAAGTGAATTTTCTAGACCTAGAATTTTAACCAGAGATAAATAACTTCATATGACCTATTAACACTAGTATTTAGACATTGTTTTTTTTTAATTTTAATTTTAATAAACTTTAAAATAATATTTTACTTAACTTATATTTAAATAATAGTTTTACCTAACAGTATATTCAATACATTAAGAGGTAGTAAACACAATTTGTCTCATTTATATTAAATGGTTTAGTAAAAATGTATATTTGAGGTTAAAAGTGCATCGCTTAAAGCTGACTTTAACATAAGAGGATGTACAAGTAATATTTTTCTACATAACGAATTTAGTAGGAAGTAAAAGTAATATCACAATAACACTATATTATATTATTAATTATAAGTATCGAAAAAAATGACTCACTTTACTGCATAGAAGACATTATATCTTAGCAGAAGATCCTTTGAACGTAGACGGCGGCTTAGAAACAAACAGCGAATACTTTTTCCAATATATTCGCTATTTTGCTGATCTTGAAACTGAACACATTTTATAAATCAACATTTCACTTTTAAACTCTGTTTATTAAAGTACTGCCAACTTTTAAATCACTAAAGTCGCTAATAAGTACTTGTTTATAATTAACAGAACTATATATAACTTACTTTAAATGTTTTTTTTTGTATTGTATTATAAAATATTTTAGTAGGTGCTATTTATTCAGCGTAGTCTACTCACGATACGGACAGCTGATCGCGTAAGCATACACTTGTAATAGTAACTCCACGCTTCGTCTGTTATCACTAAAACTGCAATACTTCAGAATACACTTTCACCCGAAAGATACTTTTAAATTCATTCCCAAGCATGTGTTTAGTGCTTCGATGTTAAAATTGATGGTTTGTTTATGGTATTTCGAAAGGAAACACGACCGCAAGATCAGAGTAAGCAAATGCCGCTTCGTCTAGATACGTTCAACTAGCGCGATGTGACGTTTGGTCGGAAAATGCCTCGCGTAACTTCGACGCCGGGCGCCAGAGCGCCGATCGTCGCGCGCGGAAAACTCGGCGCCGTTGCCGCTCGCCGAGTATGGGGGAGGGACGTCCCCTTTGTGCGGAACAAGGAGGGTGGATATGCATGCGGCGTTGCCGAACTTGACACAAAGTTTATTTTTTTTATTTCCACAGCCGGGTTACCCGATTACGATGCAGTCAGACGTGCGTCTGTAAGGGTTGCCGGGGGGAGGGGGATGAATAAGTCAGCGAATTGTAAGGTTGTGTGTGAGGGGTGAGATCCTCCTTCCAGTCTCTAAATGTATTCATATTGCCGAGAAAGTGGATTTTGTGTTTAAATAAAATATTCGTTGGCTTAATAAACCGAAATAATGTCTTGTTTGTAATCATCATTTTGGTGTTTGAACAAGAGATAATTTGCTTCAATTAAATTTGCCTTTCACTGAATGAGACTGATTGTTTTATGGCTTCTAGTTATTTTGATATGATTATTAATCACTCTCAAACAATAAAGTTAACCTAGTTTTTCGTGTTGGATTATTACGTACGTAGTAATTTTATATTATTATCAGAACTATTGAAAAGCACTAAAGCTCTCAAAATACCCCTAATGGCATTAGATTATTTACCCTTAGGGTAGTATTACATATTATATGTAGTGTTTATGTTGTTATCTTGTTAAGTTTGTAGAAATCAATATACTTTGCATTGCAACATTGCTAAGTACTGCCTGCAAATTTAATGATCTCGTTGCAGATATTTTTTTGTATCCCTAGACGACTAGACCGCTATGAAAAACTTAGACCTAGTGAGACTCGAACGTCGCCTTGAAATCTTGTTATATTATTTCCTTAATTTTAGTTACCAAGTTGGTATCCGTTTCTTGGCGAAATTTTAAACAACTCAGATAGCGTCCTTCTTCTTCTTCTGCCATCCCCTATCCGAGATCGGCCTCCACCGACTCAGAACAGTTTGTTGGACCTGTTCTCGTAACAATCACGGAGATTCTTAACTCACAGAATACGTCTTAATCGTCTGCTATCTTGCCTTTGGTAATTATCTGGAATGATGTACTTCTGTCTATAACTATAACATAGGGCCGATATACAATATTTTATTTAAATATTAATCTATGCAAAACTTATCAATGTTTCTCATTCGTTTGAGAATATCGACATTAGTCACTCCAGTAATTCAAAAAAAAATGAGGGTATATCTATACAGCTTATTACCAATATTTAGACGGTTTATTGGTAAATTTATATATACAGTCAGCTTAGTGAAATTGAAATATGTGAGTTCAAGTTTCACTCAATTCTACGGTTAATTTTAGGTATTATAAGGTACATTTTATTTGGCTAGCTCAGGGGTCGGCAAACTCTTGGACCAAAGGAGCCAAATATGAGTTGCACAATGGTTAAAAAAATTTCGAAAGACATATGTATATTTTTATAAAATTTGATTTATTTAAATGAATTAATTACATTTTATAATTGTTTATTAAACTTTATTAAGTGAAGAAGATTTCCTGAATAAAACTAGCGTACATATTTGTTTTTATTGTTGAAATTATAAATATATTTTTTACAGAATATGAATTACATACAATTTTCACGCATTCCTTATAACTAATGTGAACAATGACCTTCCTTGTATTTCTTTGGGAGAGTTTCTGTATGTTTGGTATGTAACTTTTAATTTCAAGCGCAACTCTAAATTCTCATCAGTTATTTGGCTTTTCTAAATGCTTTTTTATATTGTTCATGTTTGTAATGATTGTTCACATACATATTATGTAGACTCGAATATGAGTTAGGAAAGGTATTCCATGTATTAAAAATCGTACTATCTACCTTATGTAAATCTTTTTGAGTGTTCCACTTGTGTTGTGAAATTAAATTGCATTTTCTCTCTCCGAATCCTTAATTTTGGTGGCAAGACCTACACATTTGGAGATGCATA
Organism: Rhyacophila brunnea; assembly: GCF_057557595.1. Taxonomy (NCBI): domain Eukaryota; kingdom Metazoa; phylum Arthropoda; class Insecta; order Trichoptera; family Rhyacophilidae; genus Rhyacophila; species Rhyacophila brunnea. Next base: position 4,748,054 of record NW_028233361.1, read on the forward strand.
ACTCTTTGCTTGTTAAATCCACCAATAAAATTGTATTTCAAAAGTGCTCGTCTCAATATCAAATGGAGAAAAATTTAATTTGTCGACTTTTGCAATGGGAAAATTTAAAACAACAACAATCATACCTTTTTGCATCAACCATCACGGAGGACAAATTAGTCTCGCGATAATGTCATTATATAATATAATAAGTGTACGAATCAATGACAAAAAATAAAAGTTATCAAATTCTAATGGATTCAAGCTCTGTACTATTCCATTTAAGTCGTTTTTTGCGAGCCGGGTTTCGCCTTTCGGCATAGGCGCCGTGTACACTCACCAAAGGTAAACACACACTGACAACGAACTCTCTTTACTCTAGCTTATATAATAAATCAATAAAATAAAGTAGGTAAAAACTCCATTACCTACCTATCAAGTCAAAGGTTATAAAAAATACAATAAACAAATTATGAATAGTTGAAGTGTCAGTAAAAAAACTAATTAGTAAAAACCCTATCTTATTAATAACAATAATTAACTGTATAAGTTGTCAGTTTGTATTTGCCTTTGGTGAGTGCGCATAGTACCTGAAGATGCCGAAAGATGAAACCCGGGTCGCAAACAAAATACTCAAATGGAATGGTCTGTGGAAATGGAATGGAATAATGAAATATCTATCGATAGTATTAATTTCATAAATATAAACATCTACTTATGCCTTATTAATCAATATTCTTGTATGAGTTATTCCATTTTGATATATGCACGACTTGTTTTGTTAGTTAGATTTACGTAACATCTACACTCTATGCATCTGGGCCTAAGTTATCTTTTGTAATTTATATGGCATCCATTTCTTCTTTTAGAAAATAAATAGTGTATTTAAGTATATTTACAATAATTGCCATGTCCATTATCTATAAATTATCTACTAATGTGATTCATTCAATAAGCAACACTGAATAAATTCTCGTACCGTGAGTTTTACGATTCAATCGACACTCGCATAAATTAATTAACACTCCTTCAAATTGAAAACGTGAGGAACCTTAATTATGTAAATATCGCTTCATAATATTTTCATTGAAAGGCCAAGATTGCTTTTACTATAATTGAAGCAATAGGTACCCGCGAGAAAAACACTTTAAATAATTTACTTCATTCGAGGTAACAACTTACAGCACTCTGGCATAACCATGAATTGACATACTTAGATTTTATCGAAAAAATTTTTCTCATGGAATTTTATGCATATACATATAGTTGTTTTAGAGCGTGTTCAGAAAAAAATTCTTCGTCATCTCTATTTTAAAGTTTATAATTATTTTCCTTTTGACACCTTCTCAAACGAATTTTTTCCGACTAACTTTCTTCAAGGCATGCTCGCCTTTCATTCTCTTGAAGCTCGTAGGTCACTTCTGCTCTTAAAGCATTTTTCCCTGCTCTCACGTGGTACGAGTATCATTTTCAATCCCGATATTCTAGAAAATTTAAATTTTTACGCACCCGTCAATTACATGCGTAGTCGCAGCACCTATTTTGGGTGAAAGCTGTTTCCTCATGTCAGGCTCACCAGGCACCAATAGCGAGGGCTGTGCGGTTGGTAAATGCACTCCCTAGAGATGTAGATATTTTTGGCGATCCATTATATATTCTGTTTTTAAAATTCTATTTTATTGTTTAATTTGTACTTTTTGAATCATTGTTGTTTTTTTAAATTTTATTTCTTTTGTATAAAAATATTTTTTGCTTTCTTTTTTTCCTCCACTTTGTTTTTTCTGATTTTTCGAACTGATTACTTGTAATTTTTATTCTAAATGTCATGTTGTGAACGTCCTGAATTAATAATTTGTTATGTACTCAACGTGTCTTTTTCAAATAAATAAATAAATTATATTATACTGATTGGATACATATTCTATAATATAATATATCCATTTTTGTTATCATCATCGATAACGTAACTTCACCATCACTTATCCTGACACAACATCTGCCTGCTCTAACATCTTTGTTGATCATCGATGTTTGAAATTTCTATTGTCTGATATATTTTCTTGGATACGTCTTGGTGCTTGAACACTGTATATCTTTGCTGCATGGCCTGTTAATTGGAGTATATTAAGTTTAATAAACAATTTTTATTCTCCCATTGACTATATACAAATAACTGTTTGTTATCCCGCTCAATTTCGTGATATAAACACTGAGATCCCGGAATTGGTTATACTCGTATATAATACTTTTAACAAATACAACATATTTCTGTGAACTAAATATATATCTGCATGGTAAAGTAGAAGAGATATAGGTGTTTAAATTTGAAAACTGATTAAAATAATCCAAATTAACCATACTACATAGTAATATATGCATACACGTGAAAAATAATTAGTGAAAACAATGCCTCCGAAAAAGTCCGAAGCATAAAAACATACAAAGTTCTCCAATACTCAATATTATTTTGGCTCGCCTCTTCATGTTCCATTCACACACAGATTGTTCTTATTAATATTTTTATTTAGCATATGATATTCATTACCACTTACTTGTCATTGAAGTAATAAGGGTTGTAGCCTAAATATTTTCCAAAATAAATCCTAAAACAAGAGAATATTTTTTTTCTCGGCATTACGAGACTGAAAACGTTTTATATACAAGTTTCTTACCTACCAACTAAATGATAATACAAATTTATTTAATAACGAAAAAAAAATGTTTTAAAATATTTTTACCACCATTTTAGTGCAACTATTCTTCGGAATCCGGATTCAGGATAGATTCTACAACTCCCAAAACCACCTGTGGATTTAAAATTTAGACCAATATTGCAATATTTAATACGCATAACTAATAATGTAATAAACTATTTCTTTTATTATTTAACGATTTAAGAATGTAACATTCTTTACATAGAAAATACATTATTTGAAAATACCTCAGATATATATATACATATATATCTATCAGAAAAAACACTATGACTGACGGGAATTTAACTCATATACACTGGGTTAGCACCAATGTGCTTTCGTTGTAATTCGATAGAACGCCGTGGCTTAGTTAATATATAATGGAAGTACATGTGTTTTGTGAATGATAATCGATAAATTCTACGTGTTGCAGTTGAAATAAGTTTTCCAGTGCGATCGGAATTAGACGTACTCTATCGACTAGTTAGTATTGGAAGAGAGAGGACATGATATTTCGTGACGAATTTTGGTTTCAGATTCATTTCCTTCAAACGATTATTCACTAAGTTTTATTTAAAACATAAATACTAACGAATGTAAAAAAAAAACAAACATTCAAATCAGTCAAAAACACAATTTATTTAAACAGTCAAGTAGTCCCCTATGAATGCGAAAAAAAATAAAACTCAGCCTCGTTCGTGATTTTCTGTTCGCGAAACGTACGCACCTTCCCGTTTCAATTCGATACCTGTACATAACACATAACATAAGACCTACGACATGAAAGAAGAGATCCAATCATAATGTGGAGCTACTTGACAGAGGATGCCCCGCCATAAAAGTTCAGCACGCGCGCAGCTACATTCGCGGGTGGCAAAGATCGACGGGGTGCTACGCGGCGTAGACGCTTAGGGTCGCGCGATCGTAGAGCCGTAGAGGGAGGCTCCCTGCCACAAAACTCATGCCTTCTACGCTAACTGCTTCAAACTCAAAGCGTCTACGCATACAATCTACGAGGTGTTTGCATTTTTTTTATATACTTCATAATTGTTTTAATACAGCTTCCTCAAGTATGAGGTATTTTATAAATCTAATACCATTATCGATGGTTTCATAACTTTGTTACTATCTAACGAAATATTTTAATAGGGTCTATTACATAATGTTTTATAATAGTATATAATCTGAAAGTTCATAAAATTGATAAATAGTATAAGTACCTATGTTTATTAAAACAAATCACAATACAGTATAACCTCGTTATATCGAATTCACGTTTTCCCGGCAATTGCGTGTAATTTTTTCAGTCCCGACGTTTTTCAGTACATTTAATACCCGCATTTACGTTTTTCTTTCCCGCGATTTACATCTGAAATATTCAAAATATGCGAGTTACGCGCGCTTGACAATGATTGGGTCGTGACATTCGAACGGCGTAAGGTGTTTGGAGGGAAAACTCCGTGTCTTTAGAACGGCGCACGGTGATTGGTCGGCGAACGACGCTGTGATTGGCCTGAGTTCGGCGCAAAAATTATATTGAATGTTGGTTTTTTAATAAAACGTTATTTTTTAAGAAACATACAACTTAAATGTTCTTTTTTTTCAATACCCCCCTTTTACATTTTCCCTCGAATTAGGTTTATTTTTTCCAGTCCCTTAAAAAACGTAAAATATGGGTTATACTGTATGTAAAACCTATTTCACACAGCTTAATAACGTTTCAATACAATAATCTCTAGCTTCATTGAATCAGATTTAATTCGGTAATTAAACTACAAGAAATAATTAATTTATTATATTTTTAATCAATGCATTTTATTGTTTCACTGGGAAATAATTATTTTATTTTATTAAATATCTGGTGTCTTTAAGTTGGCAATCCCTCAACAGATACAATTGGTGAGCTCATTAAAGTTAATGGCTGCAACAAACCATACTAGATCTTATTCAAGCAAACGTTGAAAAAACAACCTAATAAATTGATGTAACCCCGTGAAATTCATTCGCTGCGGACCTTTTCATTAATATTTAATTACCACATTAAAATAACATGCTAATTATATCTAATGGCTACTTGATGGGCAACGCACCAGTTTTTATAATTGCCACAAAAATCATTTAAGCCCAATGTATTATGTACTGTATTTTACTAACAATAGTAACAGTTATTATTTGCTTATCTCACAGAAAAAATTCACACGGGTGCCTCTAACCATATCATATAATATAAAAAAATAACACGAAACAGCAAATATACGCTGATCTGTACATGAAAATTAGTTAAATGGACTAAAATTAATTTTATCAATATTATCTGTAATGATTTCTTAAAATATTTTTAATAAACGTGATTGGCTTATTCGCTGTAACAAAGCCTGGGACTCAACATATCTTCAAACCGTCACTGTATTGTACTGTATGTGGGTGGTTAAGTTTTCATAGTACAATATTATAATATTTGAATATTTCAGCATTATAATAAATATCATTATCATCATCATCACTCGGAGTCAAACCACTCTTGGGTGAAAAGCATTGTACATATATTTGGATTAATATTATTTAACCATGTTTAATCCTAAGAAGACCATAATATTGGTCTTCACACAGTAGAGATTGTATTAACATTTTTTTTACAAGAAATGGACCACTTTATCAATATATTTCTGACTCCTAAAGTCCCGTTTTCATGATTCACTTTTGACGATCATCGCAGAGGAATCATCTACAGTGACCATTGTAAACGCACATTCATCAACGAATCATTAGTGATCATCCGGAATCAAATGTGAATGAAGTCCAACTTGTTTTACATGTTGATCATTTTTTGATCACTACGGATGATTCCGCGCAAACGCACTGTGTCCCCGAGTACTGTCATCATATTCCCCATAATATTACGTCGCATTACCTACCCATGGTTTTATCCACCAACGCATCTTTTTCTTACCCCTCTTTCTCTCGATGAAATTTCTGCATTCATATAACAAATAATCACAAATTGTTTGAATTCCACCATACACCACAATTTCACTTGACACCATTTTGGAATGAATTAAGTATTTCACTTTCGGTGACACGTGTAAACAAAAAGTGAATGCCTGAATGCAATTCCCTGCGGATGTTCATCTGCAGTGACTTGTCTAAATGAGCCTTCACATACATTACAAAATAATACGTGTTCGATCGTTAGATAAATGAACCTGAAAAATAGACATAAATTTTAAATATAGAATATTCGAAACAAGTGAAATAAATTTTCCTGTTAGATCAATGAATTTAATTTACCATAAATCTCTATATATGTTATGTAATTATTTTTTCGTTGTCAGAAGAAAATGATTTCTAGTAAAAAAAAAAAAAATACAAAATTATATAACCTTTCGTGATTTTTTCTTATTATAACATGTTTCAGATGGTTCTTTTGCACGTTAATTGGCATTATAATAAGCTACTTCTGACGCATGTGGGCGAAGTTTTTTAATGTTTGACTTTTAATATTTAAGCCGAAGATACGAGTAAGATAAATTCGCCAAAACATTCATAAATAATAAAGTGACGGGTACTCCGCAGTCGCCATTAGCACTTTTCATTTCACTTCAAGATAAAAAATGACGATACCGAAAATGTGTCCAAAGTTTATTCAACCCCCAAACTGGCCGCACTACAATAATACGTCACATAAAAGTTTCAAAATGCCGCTCTCCGGTGTAGGACGCCCGCGGCGACTGAGCACCGCCCCCGCCCCGTCTCGGTGCGACCCACCGTTTGAACGTGACGGATTGTTATGCTCTAGTATATTGTCATCGAGCGTTACGTCATAAGGTCGTGAGTATTTTAATACACCATTCGTGATGTGTTGTCATTTCTCGACAAACTCGTTAACCCACAATTAGTTTTTTTTTTATTTCGATTTAATTTTTACTATATTTAGAGCTCCGGAAACTACTAGAAATACTAAACAGATGCAAGCGTCACGTTTTGGTCACATATAGTTCAAAACAGCATCCTTTGTTTTGGACCAAGTAGTAAAGTATACCTTCGAATTGTCAGTTAAATTTTCTGTTCACGCATTTAACTTAATCTTAATAGTGTAAAAATATAAAAAGGTTATAAAATTAAAGATTAGATTTAACCTAATTCTTATATCTTATGGCCGCAGCCCTTGTGGTGCAGTGCGTCAGGCGCTGGCCTTCCATCCGGGAGCTCTGTTCCCGGATGGAATTCCCGGTGAGGACACAATCTATTTATGTGATTTTCTCAAAGTCTGGGTGTTTGTGATTATTTCAAATTGCTACCATCCTTGTACGAAAAATCAATGACATGGTTATTAATAATTCAAAAATATATAAATATTATTGCCTTAGAACTCTTATTGAAGAGTAAATCAGCTAACTTATTTTTGTCATAAAGATACTGTAAATATACTACATAAGCGTGATAGTTTTGACAGAAAATATGACGTAGTTAGAGTGACGCCGAACGAGAGAAAACAATGCAACAGGATTCATGTATGAGCATTAGGAAATAATAACGACAACAATAATTACATTTACCCAGTAGAAGAAATCGCAATCTACGATACTAACGGAAATAAATGTATTGTTTTTCAATTTGTGTTTCAGTCAGAGTATGGACCTCATAGGTTGAGTAAGTGGCTAACATCCTTTCCTCGTAAAGACAAAAGTCTGTTAATAGAAACCTCCACTCTGCAGAAGCCCATATTATGATCTTATTAGGATCGAACATCGTCAAAAAACGGTGCGCAGTAGAAAACATTGCAGGCTACACAATTTCAAGGTTAAGTTGTTCCACGATAATATACCTTGCTATGCTTTCTTCAGCGTCAGAGCATTGTGCAAACACAAAGTTGTGCCATTTCCTTAATTACATTTTTAATAAGAAAATAACCCTATTTTCTATATTTCTTTTTTAAATTGATTGTTTTCCATAACGACTGTGTGCTATTCTGACGAATTTTTATAACGGATTAAAAACTTCTTACTATTTTAAGTTAATACTATACTACTACCCGGTACATAAAAATTTTAGGCGAAAAAAATTCCGCTGGTAAAATTAAATTTGATAAGTTGACTCGAATACCGAAAAATAAAATATCGACAGTGGTCAAGATGAAACTTGAGACCATACGATTAGCAGACATGCACGTTACTACTTACGATATCACTAACAACTACGAATACACAATATTAAAGACCCTTTTCAAATTAATTGGAACAAAATCAGAAACAAAGTACGTAACATGTGTATCGTGCAATTAACTTATTTGATGGCACCATAAAGGTTGATTTATTTTTTATTAACTATATTATAATGTTTGTGGACGTGTTAAATAGGTTAAATTTATAATTGTTTATATTATCATGTTTCTTTAAGATTTACATATTATACTCATGCTGTCTTTTCTACTTTCTTGTTATATTAGTTGTTATTTGTAATTAAGATATTTTTATAATTTTGTATTTATTATATATTATGGCGCATTGGCCAATCGCTGTAATGTCGTAATACTCTTTTTCTAAATAAATAAATACAATTTCTTTCAAATGGGATTTGATTCCATACCGATCCCGTTTCAGGAAAGACCTTCTTTTATCAAGAAATTTTCTAACATAAATTTTTATGAAGCTATACCAAATTATGTGCGTCTACAATATATTGTATGTAGCATAGAATTATGAACCCTCACTAAGATAATAAGTAGTAATCAAATGAAGGCATTCAAGGTGTAGGTGTACTAAAAACATATGTCCAATGTAAAACTTGCGTCTCATACAATAGTTTCCAAATTTAATTACTAGTAAGATTCTAATGTTATATGTTTCGCTACCAGTTTCAGTTGAGCCTTGTGGTCTATTATAACGTAAACATATGCAGTCGAACTTGGTTATCACGATCACGGATGTAGGTAATGAGGAATCATTCGTTGACGTGCCGCAGGGATCGGATTACGTGGGATCGGATTACGTTTATGACACTAGTTAAGTGTCTAAGTAGGTACCTAATTGGCGTTTTCACCGACAACATTGAAAAAGTATCCACGCATATGGTTGAAATTGCATGTAAAAAATCCAAGCCTCGTGAAGTCAGTAGATACCTACCAGCGCCGGTGTCTCAGCACTTCATTACAATAAACAACTTATTTTGTAGTTATGAATGCCATGCTTGTTTCGGGGATTTTTACGATGGTTTTCAGATTTTTGGCACAAAAATGTTATATAACGATAATGCTTATAACTAGCAAATTCAGTTGGTCCCATCTTCCTCATAATAACCAAGTTCGACTGTTTTTCCAATTTGACGATTGTTTGTATTATATTAATATATTTCATTAGGTATTTCTGACTGGAAACAAAAACATGGCTGTAGTCTCTTCAAAATTCAATTCGCGAAGGAATTTTTGATAATTATCCTTTGAAATCATTTTCACTCGTATGGAATCTCGCTACCTCTTGTAATACCTACTTATCAGAATCTGCTAGCCGTTACCAATTATCTTTAAAATATGTACACCTGTGGATCATATTGTAGAAATTGGGTATTTATCATCATGAACGCCGGCATGACTATTTTAATTGCTATATGACCAATAGGCCGTATTTTACAACGTTTTTATTAGTTCGTATTCTTATTTGTCCGGTGGTTGTTTATCCAGTACAAATCTTGTAATCGATTTTTAACTAACTTCCCGACTAGCTAAACATTTGAAACTTTTAGAATATATCATAACACGATGCCAAGGTATTCTTTTAATGCTTTTAGCCATCATTAAGTAGAATTGAATTCATTTTCAGTTAATTCTATTTTGTATGAAAAGTTATTTCGGAAGAAATCCGTAATCCAATCCACTGTTATTGGTTGCTAAGTGGGTGGTCCTAGCAACAAAATTATTAATACATACGTGCGTTACTATGGAAATCAAAATGACATTTCAGTATTCTATATTTGTTTGTTTGTTTGTTTTTTATTTACTTCATATTATCAAGTATAAGTTTGAGCATATTGAACATAACAATTGAACAGAAAATTTAAAAACGTTGTTTATAAAAATTCTTTTTACCTTGTAATTATTTGTTAGTTAAGTTGTAATATTTAACATTTTTGTGGGTTAGAAAGTTTTAGTATACAGTCCGTGATATTTGAGATATTTTCCGGCGAATTTTGCTACGTCTACGACGCTATTATGTTGCTTTTCAACAATTTGACGTTTGACATACTTGTTAGTTGTTGCTTTTGCCGTAATTTTAAATCTATTCATCGTATGTCACTAAAATTTCGCCCTCTATTCAAATATATTCATATTACTCGTTTCAGTTCCGGATCTGGTTATAGAACACGATGTATTATTACATTTTAATGGAAAAAGAATAACGCGATTTTTTCATAAATGTTTTTACATTTTTATACCATGAATATATTATTACTATTTCTCATAACGCCATAGTTTTTACTTTTTTATTCGTAAAAGTAATCCTTATTGGCTAATTGTATGGGATTTTTCAATACAGATACCAAAAAAAGAATTTATGTTATTTACCTAATTAGGTACATAAAAAAATAATTAATCATAAACTAATTAAATAATTCTTAACACATCCGGTAACACCAGAATCAATCAGACTTAAATTATAATAATTAGCTATATTCTTGCAAACTAGGGATTGAAATACCGCTATTCCAGTATTTATCAATACCGAAATACCGGTTTTAAAAATCCAAAATACCGGAATTTTCGGTATTAAAAACCACACTCGTTTACGTTTTTGAAAATGAATTGAATGTTATTTCTACATTACTTTATACTGTTTTGCCCATTAAATTTAGTGTATAAGTTATGTGCTGCTATAATGCACATATATTTACTAAACCCAACAAAGTTGAAATAGTAATAAAACAAAATCCTTCAAATATACCTATTTATAAAATTGTCGCGATAATTTAACATAACATTATTTCGAAATAGAAAACATCCGTGACAAATGTCCAATTTTATTATTCTATAATAAATTATTGACGACTGTACAAGCGTTCAATTGAAGAAGCATTTTCTGCAATCGCACTTATTTGCACGTCTTACTGAACTAGTTTTTTGAGGGTGTTAGTTAAAATTATCAATTTATTTAAATTATTTGTAAAGATCACCATTTCTACAATATTATTATCAATACATATTTTAAATATCAACATAATAAAATAAAAATGTAGGTAGGTAGGTAGGTTTTTGATGTATAATAATGTTTTAAAGAAATTATAATAGCTACATTTACTAATAAGTAGTAAGTACTTTTTTTTATGTTTCAACGAATACCGGTATTCATTAAGAGTATTGATATTTTCATTCGGTATTGCATATATATCGCCAAAAATGGAGGAATATTTTTGAAAGTATTAAAAATCCGCATTAACTTAAAGAGAAATAAATTTAATTTTTCTTTCAGTTCTCTGAACGTTTTTTCCTGCAGTGTTATACAACAGTAAAAAATCTCCAACTGATATTTAAATTCTAATATCTCTACGATTACCTATAATTATTATGTTATTACTACATTCAAATTTAAATAGAACAAAACTTCATAACACCATATGGCCGGTTGCGTAATATGTATTTCAGTGATGACCAACATAAAAAAAGCCTCCTGCCTTACGGAAATTGTTTCACAATGAGGAAACCAGCAATAAAAAATTAAAATAAAACGTTTGTTCCACTCCTTGTGCAGTTTTGCATTTTTGATAAGTTGTTAGTGAAAATATGAAACTTCCTACTAAGAACAAGCTACCAGCCGCTGACAGGTTTGTGAGGCAGCTCATTACGGTACAATAGTGTACATTTAAAGTAGCTTCTATGATTAGCCAAGAACTGGGAAATATTGAACCGGTTTGCTGTCACTGGATATTTTATAAACTGGCAATCGTTTGACAGCAAACCGGTGGGAAGTTGTCCTAAACAGATATATATATAAATTTTCCGATGGAAATAAAAGATTTGGGTGTATTGTATGATGCAAAGTTCACTTTCAATCAGCATATTCTTAACATCAGTATTAGATCTAGCAAAATGCTTGGTTTTATTATGAGGGTTTCAAAATCATTCGAAAACGTCCGAGTGCTACGTACATTATACGTATCATTTGTGTTGAGTATTCTTGAATATGCCAGCATTATTTGGAGTCCTAATAGGCCCCCATCCACACAATTAAGTTGGATCGAGTCCACAATAGATTTCTTAGATTTCTCTACTTAAGAACATACGGGTTCTTTCCTTATGATAATGACAATAAAATGAATTTCCCGACTCGTTTTCTTCTGGGTATGCTATCAATGCAATCCTTGTCCACCCGAAGAGTGATTGCTCTTTTAAAGCATTTCTTTTTACTTCTTTGTGGGTTCATTTACAATCCGTATATACTGGCAAATATTAATTTTCATGTTCCCACCAATATCACTCCATGTTTGTGGACGTGTTAAATAGGTTAAATTTATAATTGTATTTATCAATTTACTCTAATATCTACATAAACATATACTGTCTTTTCTACTTTCGTATTATACTGGTTGTTATTATGTAATTAAGTCATTTTTATAATTTTGTATTAATTTTGTATTATGGCGCATTGGCCAATCGCTGTGATGCCGCAATACTCTTTTCTAAATAAATAAATATATATATATATCATACTTGTACACCAAGTATAGATATTCCACCTCTTTTGTTGCTTCTTTAGCCATCTATTTGTTCTTTGGCGATAGTCTGAGTTATGTTTATTTTACACTTTTCGATAGTGAATAAATTATTAACTTGCAGAATGATTGAAAGGTGCATTTTATTTTTAATTGTTATTGAGGATCGTAACTCCTTTCAAATATTGTCGTCATATCTGCAATTTCTGCATTCCGAGACCAGTAACTTTTTTTTAAAGTTAATTCGAACCATTGTAAAAGAGCCTCTTTTATTCCGCGTCTATCTTTGATGTTTCCGCTGACAATGTACCTTTACAATTTTTCTTCTGGGTATATGGTCAAATAACTTAAAAAAAGTATATAAACATATTTTAAAAATCCGTTCAAAAGCGTGTATTCACTTCATGGCGATATCTTCAAACCACATCTCAAAAGCACCATCTTATTCCTTTCTTTTTATTTTATGGTTGACGTCTCAACGCCATAAAAAAAGAGTCTTGACCAGGTCAACTTTATTTCCATTGTGATATTGTCCATTGTGATATTGCACTACTTTTTTATACTTCAATCACGATTAATCTGAATTTTGCAACATCCAATGTTTGTAATGTAATAATCGGGAAAAACAAAATCATCAGCAATCTCCAGTTTCTTCAGTGCATTATTATTGATGAACTGAAATTTCATATATTATCATAATTTTAGTCTTCTGTATGTCTATCTCAAGATCTAGGACTTTGCATTCCACCTCTAGCAGTTTAAGGAGTGCGACGTTTTCTTCTTCGGATTTGTCAACGAGTATAGTATCACTAGATGGATACTATACTCGTTGGTTGGTTTACACCAAATTATACGAATGATATTTTTATTCGATGCCAGAATACACATACGTTATATTAAATTTATTATTTGATTTTAAAATACATAATTCAAAAAAATCTTCTAAAAAAGGTAGAACAACTGGGACCTCACATCTTTCACAGTGCGTACTAGGGAATCCAATCCCGAAATTATGATCCCAGGATTTCGGGATTATAATTTAACAATCCCGGGATTGGCATTTTTTCCATAGTTAATATTATTTTTTTATATATACAAAATAACATTGATAACATCCGTCAAATATAAATCTACGATAATTTATACTATTTAAGGCATTTATTGTTAATATTGTGTACGTTCAATCTTGGAAATACATACATAGATTTAATGGAGTAGATAATATTGTAATATAAATAATAATGTGAAAATAAAACAGTTTTTTTTATTTATAAAAAGATAACAAATCAAATACAATTTCAAAAAAAATAAAAACATATGCGAAATTTTTAATTTATGTTAAACTATACACAAATCTAAACGATTTTCATTTATAAAATTTTGTAAAATCAATATTGTATTTAGTGTTAACATACAGTATATGAGATTGCTGTTTCTGATAGTAAAGATTTAATGAATGGGTTAGCGAGATTTAAAATAGTAAAGCAAATTATGGTGTATGGCCTTTCCGCTTCATAAATATAAATAGTCAGCCAAATATGAAACTGCCGTAAAACGTATGAGATAATGATGGAATAACTTTATTCAAAGTGCGAAGCAGTGTTTTATTGAAATCTTTCTCATTTTTATTAATTTATGTGAAAAAATAAAATGAATTGGCAACTTAACATGGGTAATAAATCAAACTTCATTCAAACTCAGTTTATTTCTAATGTAGTTAATTGTTATTAAAAGTGAAATTTCTGCTATATTTTATTTTCCATAAAAATTGATAAAAAAAATAAATCCCAAAAGTTTACTAATCCCGGGATTCATAGGTATCGAAAATAGTTCGGGATCCCGGGATTGGAATCCCTAGTACGTACGAGTGTTCCTATGCCTATGAATTATGTGATTTAAATCTAAGTTTTGTACCCTTAGAGGTATTTTAAATTCTACGGTAATAAATCTACCAGCTTTATGATTCAATCAAAGCGATGATATTACGTATACAAACAATTATAAATAGTGCCTGGCATTAGCCAAATTTATTTAATACGTCTTTATACGTTTTATTCTATATACAAAAGATTTAACAATTTTAGATTCTTCCTCATAAACTGATAAAATCTTACAAAAGGTTAAACCGAGTGGGACTCGCGCCTCATATCTTTCACTGTCCAGATGAATGCTCGTATCCTTTGATCAGAGGCAACATCTCATTATACTTAAGAATTATTTTAGTTTTCCTACCCCATTATTTTAATACAAAAAATGTTTTATAATATACCGAAATGAAAGTATTTAATAATATCTAGGAAATATAAATATTCAATAATATACTCTCACAATATTATCATTTTACTAGTGTAGGGTCTATCATACGTATTATTCTTATATGAGAGCTGAAGCATCGCGATATATTTACGTAATCCTCTTCCTTCTTCCGCAAAAAGGCTTAACACTTGACATTGTTTCCTTTGGTTCGATAGATTGCCTGCCATTATTTAGTTTTATTATATATTATGTTTATTGTTCCACCGCTATCATCTTCAGACATTTTTTCTCATAATATATTGTGTTATTATATCGGACTGCAAATATTAATTAAGGTAGAAATATAATATTAAAGTCATTAATATTTCTGTAGGACTACTTGCTAACTAAGACAATCTTTACATGATATATGTATTGATTAACTAATGTATAATTTTACAAAAAATTAAGCCTTAAATATATGTAACGGTCAACGACCTTGGGTTTTATCAGCATTATTTCGACAACGTAAGAATAATTATTATCAAGTCATTTAAATCTCAAATAATCGCATTTACAGTCTACATATTCTACACGCGTTATATTCTTCAGTGGGGTTTGACTGCTTCGGGCTTGATCATCGAAACGATCGAAGTTGCAATAATGCAGAAGCCAGAAGATTTCCCAATTATTGTAAACTACATCGATAATAACTTTCGCAATTTACCGAATATTCATGTAGCGAGTTGATGAGTAATACCCCGTTTACACTGCATGGATTTACTGTTGACAGTAAGAAAATGTATGGGTAAACATGTATTATCCTGCAGTTTGCAAAATTGCATACATGAATCAAACAAGTTTGGAAGCTTCTGAATTTGCATGTGACAGTAAGATGATAGATGGTAGTACCATAAAATGACAACATCGCGTCTCGCTCACTCTTAAAGAATGAATTGGAGAGACAGTCAGCACTTTTACGTGTAAACAGTTATTGTCACGACAGTTTAAAATAAGCACTATTGCCGCCAGTAAATTCATGCACGTGTACAGGCGCAATTAGTCTAAGTCTGAAACTTAATCCGATCAATAATCTTCGTGTCAGTCAGATTTCAGTCTCTGTCACTCCCCAAAGCATCTCTTTCACCGAACCTCAGAACAGTATCATAACTCTCATACCGACTGTTTACACTGCAGTAAAAACTTACCCCTTCATTCATCGGAGCAACCACCAATCCAACTTTCATCTCTACATCTTCACTCCTAAATATACATAGGTATTCTGCGCAGTTATAATTTTAAAATCATTACTTTGAAGTTGACGATGGATAAACAAAACAAAATTATTGATTAAATTATTATACATGCATATTATGTACCTATTTGTTATGGTTGTTTCTTAAAATATCAAGGAAAATTTTATAAGCATAAAAAGGATTTATTAATGACGGTTTTAGAAAACGTTCTGTATACTTGGATGACTACGTTTATTATTAATTGTGGAAATAATACTTTTATATCGGCAAGATATTTTATTTGGCAGTGGTAAAAGATTGGTATATATTTTAACATATTGTAGGAAATTAAATTAATTGTTTTAATTTAATTAATACGGTGTCCAAATTTTCAGGTTTTATATGCAACAATAATACTTTACAACAGTGGAAAAATAAAATGTAACATCTTGAAAACATACACTTTGAAAATTATTTGTACTGGTCTAGACTTGAACCCGCATCTCTCAAAGTCAATGTGCTTTACCAATCAAGTTACCTGCATAATATCCTTCACGGTATTTCAATCCTTTTTGTGCCTAACTTCAACCGCAGATGTAACAAACCTTTTGGGAGCCTGACTTCCGCCACCAGGTCTCAACCTTTCTCAACCTTTGGGCCATCTGACATCCACTTTCAAGTTGACATCTGTGAGTCCTGTCTTTGATTTTTCATTGCATTCATATTATGTGCGGCGCATAATCGTTCCGACGCCAAATTGTCGTTGACCCGACATCGAGTTGCAGTTAAAGCTCCGGTAAAGTTATATAAATATATTATAATACTAAATAATTACAAGATAAAAAGAAATTTTTATATAAGTACAACGTTTTTAAATTTTCTGTAGAATCATATAAACTTGACTTGACTAGGTTAAACGATCAAAAAAAAATTGTAATTGATAGAAATACTGAATAAATATAGAATGCTAAAATGTCATTTTGACATGTCATTTTGATTTCCATAGTAACGCACGTATATATTAATAATTTAGTTGCTAGGACCACCAACTTAGCAACCAATAATAGTGGATTGGATTACGTATTTCTTCCGAAATAATTTTTCATACAAAATAGAATTAACTGAAAATGAATTCAATTCTACTTAAAGATGCCTAAAAGTATTAAAAGAATGCGTTGGCATCGTGTTCTGGTATATTCTAAAAGTTTCAAATGTCTAACTAGTCGGGAAGTTAGTTAAAATCGATTGCAAGATTTGTACTGGATAAATAATCACCGAACAAACAAGAATACGACCTAATAAAACGTTGTAAAATATCTAACACTATCCCTTAATAGTAGAAAAAAATGTTTTAAAAAATAAAGTGACCTCTGTCATTTTTTAAGAGACTGAGAAGTACGCAGGTATAATACAGAAATTTACTTGGAACCGGAAACAATTAAATTTGTTGGATTATATACATCTAAAATTTATCGTATGTACACATTCAATGATGGCCTTGGCCTGACGGTGGCCTTTTATGTGGGGGCCCCGAGATATATTTATATAATTTTCTCATAGCCTGGGTGTTTGTGACGCTGTTTTGTTCGCTGTGATGTTTTTTCTTTTGTATTACTAATACACCACTGTTTCACTACACTAATTTCTTTGAGCCTCGTAGCCTGTGTTTTGTTAAAAAATACTATTTTATTAAAGGATACAAATAGTGCGCGAAAAATATTCAATGGCTTTACTTTAATGATCACTAAATAAATAAATAATATGCATACCGTGGTCATTTAAAAACATCTCTTTCAAAAATTAACATAATATTATATTAATTGAATAATAGTATCTGAAAAACAGATTTGAAAACGAATACTTATATAAATCCAACGTTATTACTGTTGGCACCTATCTTGTGGTGGGGTGAATTAGGACCGCTCAATAATTGATGGTTTAAACGTAACGTTGGTTTAAAAACTCGTTGCAAAATTACTGACAACAAGTAGCTATAATACATCGTGGAGCGTTACAACAATGCCCGTTTCGTATTTTGACACACTGACAGGTTAATTTGCTTCCAATCATGACGCGCGAAAAATCCATTGAATTAAAACGTGCCTTCTTAAAATTAAGTTATATGGATTGGCAACCGCCAACGATAAATGGCATTGTAGTGTAAGGGTGGGCAGGGTAGGTAGACTTAGTGGGGTGGGATAAGACATTACAGGCTTTGAGCAAATACCCGTAAGCTTCAGATGTAAGCACTGCTACCTGGGTGAAAGCAATACCATCCCCTATCGACCCGACAATAATTAGTGAGGTGGTTATACTCAGCTGGTAGGGTGGCTGGCATAGGCGCGCTAAATAATTTGTAAATAATATCAATATCTTCAAAGCCTTGCATCTAAATTTACCTCGTGTTCAATTTTAATTAATCACAATTCCACTTTCTATACCACAGTGGAAACATAATATACATTCATGTTACATTAGTAACATAGTATTCGGCTTTCGTGGTTTATTACCAAAGATAATGAATGAAAATCTACCTCTATATCAGAGGTCGGGGAACTGTTTTGGTAGAACCAAAATATATTTGTGTTAAATAATATTACCCCATCCCCAATAAGATTTGAAGCATTTCATTCACAACATCCATGATATTTTTGAACAATATTGAAAACTTTTCGATTTACGAAACGCTTTATGATTATTTAGTATTTATAATCTGTGTACATTTAATTTTACTTTTTGAGCCTTCATTGACGATAAATTCATCTTGTTCATCTTATTTGGAGTAATTTACCTGTATTCTCATGGAGTGAACTTATTGATTATCAGCAGATCTCTGTTTTATTATTCGAGTAAAAACCAATTTGAATAATGACATCTCACGATACAAATCTAAACTATACGGATGGTAAAATACAATATGATTTGATTAAAATTATATTGAAATTAGAAGAACAGTAGCAAAATATTTTTCGAAATTTTCACTCAGTTAGAAAATATTCAGAGGTTTAATTAAAGCCATCTCTTACGAAATATTAAAAGTTTGCACCAAAATATCTAAACTTCATAATAATACTGAATAATCTATTATTTATTTTTTTGTTCAGTTATAAATTAAATGTAGCTAGGATATTAATTATTGCAATTTTCTGGCTTATTCACCATGACTCTCACTGAATAACTTATCAACATGAATTTTGCGTGCAGTTTCAGTGAGTCAATCCAATCTAGCAGGAGTAATTGTCAAAATTTTTCATTTATTTGATAATAATAGTAACATTACAAAAAACATGGCTAAAACTCAATTCTTGCACAAAGAAATCGACCTAATAAATATTTTTTGCAGCACAAAAATAGTGATAAAAAGTGCGATTAGTCTGGGTATAGTAAAAGAAAAATCTTTATTATTTTTTATAACACCATAACGATATTGCACTATTCGTATATGTCGCACCGTGAGTGTAAAAACAAGGCATCTGCAAATTTTTCAATTTCAAGATTAAATGCAAAACAACTGCAACAGTCGTGAACTTGATAATGTAAAAGTGGAGTAACTGATAGAACATGCAATATAATGTAGATATAAATCAAATACTTATTATGGTTTTTTTTAGAAACTCTATTTCTCCTAACAAAACGAAGTCTTCAAACCCTAATATATCCAAAATATGTTTTTTGCAGATGCCTTGGTTTTACACTCACGGTGCGATGTGTACGTCGGTGGCGTTTTAACTCGTGTACACACTAGAATTGGCAACATTGTAAAAATGCCTGTTAAATGTCATAATATATTGATCTTGCACCCATTAAAGCAATTTATCGTATACTAATATGTATATATTGAATAAGTTACATACATAGAATGATAGAGAAGTTTAAAGTAGACTGAATTATTAAATATTACGTCATATATTATATTTGTCTTAAATTATCTGTAACGCATAAGAGAAAACATATGAAAATGTGGAAGAGAGAGCGAGACAGGGAGAAGACGTATTAAACAGACACGTATAAACGCAAATTATAAATTTGAAAAATCAGAGGAATTATATTATATTCGCTTGATAAATGAATGAGTTAAGTGATGGCGTGTTTGATAAAGTCAAGAGACTACAAAAACTGCGTCATGCTGATGAAGCAGCTCACAGATAAAATAATTGAATCTGAAACGCCAGAACAAAAACAGTAAGACAAAACATACACGTAAAAGTATGAGAGAGAGGAGTGTTGGAAATATTTTCTAATACTAAATATTTTATGAAGTTGTCAACTTTCCCTTCGTGTGTACACTGCTTTGTGGATCATTTCGCGAGACAGCCTTTCAATGCTCGAAAATAAATTACAGGTTTATCTTTGTTTTTGTGTATTATGTGTGTGTGATGATGTCAATTCCACGCACACCACTGCACGCACTCTTGAAGAGAGCCCGCTTGTCGGTGACGGGGATTCCTTTTGAAGTATCACGTTTGATACTCTCTCTAGCTCTGAATGCTCGCTCACCCTTTCTCACTATTTTGAAATTTGGGAAAATTTAATTTTCGCTCTTGCGGCTGCTTTCACGTTATGGAATTTACCCATTTCGTGGATGTTTCTCGATTATCTTTTAATGAATGGGGTTAGCAAGATTTCAACTTTTTAATTTGATTTCTATTCGAAATGATATTACAGCTTTTCGCGTTAAAACTTTGCTATTCCCTTTGATTGTACACAACAAAACTTTGTGCCTTAAAATAATAATCTTCCTATTCCATCAACATCCATAAACAAAATTGATTTAAAAAAAGTTTCAATGGTTCACTAGTAAAGTGAATCAGAAAGTTTATACAAATATATATAAACTATTGTTTAGCTAAATAAATGTTTTTTGAAATTTCGTTTGATTTTTGTCTGAATTGGTTGCAATCTCATAGAATTAAGCACATAATAATTACACGATAAAAAGAACTTTTTATATACTTACAACGTTTTTAAATTTTCTGTAGAATCATATAAACTTGACTTGACTAGCTTAAACGATCAAAAAAAATGTACTTGATAGAAATACTGAATAAAGAAATGTTATTTCATATTGATTTGCATAGTAACGCACGTTTATATTATTTAATAATTTAGTTGCTAGGAGCAATAGCAACCAATAATGGTATCGAAATAACTTTTCATACAAAACAGAATTAACTAAAAATTAACGAAAATCTACTTAAAGATGGCTAAAAGTATTAAAAGAATGCGTTGGCATCGTGTTCTGATATATTCTAAAAGTTTCAAATATCTAGCTAGTCGGGAAGTTAGTTAAAAATCGATTGCAAAATTTGTACCGGATAAATAACCACCGGACAAATAAGAATACGACATAAGAAAAACGTTATAAAATGGCCGCCATGATACAGTTATCGAGTCGTATTTTCTCCCATTCGCATCGCGGACCTTGGGGTTCCGCCAGATACCAGAAGACTTATTTATCTACAAAAGTTATACCTACTTGTTTTGCTATGTTTATTTATTCAAATGTTATTAGCGATTATAACGTAACGCTTTTTAGACATCATTACAGAGCAGTTGGACCTAATTTATAATATGTCTATTGTTTTGTTTTGACAACAAAATGTACATATTAAGGTGTTTCACCCATTTAATGCTGCGTGTTATGATTGCTACATAGTAAAAGAATTCAATATATTATAAAATTATTTTTCATGTATTCCACGGGGGGACATGCTCAGCGTAGGTCGAAATGGAGCTTTTATTGCATTTTGTACCGTTTAAAAAAAATCGATTAGGTACATGTTCAAACACGCGTGTTAACATCATTTTACTCCCTACTTCAATCGTAGTTTGTCAATTTATGGCTACGGCCGTATGTTGTAGCTTAACTACTGGGGAATGCCAAAAGAAATGGCGTATTTCAAAAAATCACTACCTTATTCTTAGGTCAATAATTATTATAAAGCAATCATTATTCGTAAGATGTTTATCACACTTGAATGGTCAAAGACATAGCTTATAATTAGTATCTTTAGAATTATCTTCAAATGTGTAAATCTTGCCCATTTTTTGAATAATAAAATGCCTAATTCTTGTCAAATTTGGGATCACAGAGATTATCAATATAATTTTTTATCGTAAATACTTCACTATAATAATGTCGACATAAATTATACTGATGGTTTTATAAATGCGTTTAAAAATTAATAAATGTAAAAAATCTTAACACCACTGCACATGCATGTACTGAAATATCATTATATTTTTAAACATTAGAGCGAGAGGTTTAAAAGAATACTATGTTATGTAATAAAAATACTTTATGCAGTCATCAAATATTTAAAATAAATATTAAGGATAATAAAGCTTCAAAATTATATAAATAGATTATCTACAACGTTTAAGGAATGTCCAGGGTTATGCTCTGAAAATTCCATAAAAGCTCCTTTTTGACCTACGCTGAGCATGTGGGCCGTAATGCTGCATGGTATGATTGCTACATAGTAAACGAATTCAATATATTATAAAATTATTTTTAATGTATTCCACTCATATATTACCTTACATATATCATACTTACCTTGAAGTATTATAGTTATATTTTTTTTTTGATATGCAAATATGGCAATATAATGAAATGTTCATACTTAGTTGGGCTTTTATAATACCTGGCGATTACAGTATCACACTTTTTATTGCGATACCGGATACACAGTCGGGGGGAATTAATTTCCTTTACTAAATTTCTTCGTAGAAAATTAGTAAAATTTTAATGTTCCAAACTAGAGATTCATTGCTAGAAAACGTATATTTCATTTTTACTGCATGTATGAATTAACTGTGTTTTTGCGAAGTTTGTTTTATCATAATGAAATTAAATTTAGCACGCGGATTTTTGCGCTGCATTCGTGAGAAATTTAGCGCACTTTGCAAGGCAATTAAGGCTTTACTACCATTTTTTTTTTTTGTTCTTTGCAAAGCATTATCACATGTGGGTGAACTGTTTGATAAATTTCCCCATTTTTATTATATATTTAATATAACTTTTTATCGGGTAATTAAAAAGAATACGTTTTACTTTGATATTAGTTATACGAATACATATAAATTTGGTTTCATTTAAAATTTGGACGTATTCAAAACTAAAACAACATACAACAAATTATTTTAAGTTAAAACAAATATTGGTGATTGAATCAATAGCTAGACATGATAAAAGTCTCAGAGAGAGTTCTTCGTAGAATTATTAATAACCATGTCTTTGCTTTTTCGAACAAGGTGGTTGTTAGTAATTTTGAACAGTCACAAACATACAGGCTTTGAGAAAAACACATACATATTGATTCCTTACCGGTAATCGAACCCAGAATTACTAGGTGGAAGGCAAGCGCCTTACGCACTGCTCCACGAGAGCCGCCTCTCAGAATATATTAAATCAAGATTAATATACAGTTATAATTAAATAAATTGTTCAATTCATCGTGAATCATCGTCATAACTAGGGAATGATATTATCATTGCATCAATGTAGAGTGTAATGCCATAACCATGTAATGTATTACCTATTTACAGCTCCATAATGCCTCTTCTTCTTCTCGTGCCATCCTCCGTCGAACTTTGGCCATCGTCACACAGTTCGGAACAGTGATACATAATACTTAGGTACGTTTGATTCAATAGTGATCACGATCGGGTATTTTCGTTTACTAAGTGTCCATAGTTTGTTTACATAATAATATGTTATTAAAGGAGGTACTTACTAGTTGAGCACTGCTTTTAAGACACAAAATAAGGTCACGTATGTCATTGCCGGCATTAAAATTTTATATGTTTTTGTCTAATTTCTAAATCAAAGGAATGGGATAACTGGTCGCCAGGACAATTGGATGCAACATTGTCAAATTAAATAAATAGCCGTTGGTTACGATTTTATACAGAACGTAGACGAGGAATTTTAATCAGTTTCTACCTACTAGGTACTTTTGTTAATTTAGTTTTAGTTTTAATTAATTTTGGTATTAACATAATGGTTTTTTAATTAACTATTTCTTTTATTCAAACGAATAATTCACAAGATTTAAGAACATATCATTCTGGTTATTGAACATTATATAATTTAGAAAAACACTAACTGAGAGAGTATATCACAACCAATAGAAAAAACTTTTTTGAAAAAAGTAAGCCAACCGGTCGGGAATCGAACCCGGCATCTCCAACGGGTAAACGCCCCAAACTCGTCGCATTCAGCCATTATGCTACGGAAGACATACTAATGACGACAAATATTTAAGCTATTGGCTATTAAATACCTACCACTCAGCGCTCTTCGAAATCATGTTACTTCGGCAATCGATTTTTGTTTATTAAATCAAAGTAAGTAGCTATTTTACTATTACAACGATTACTAACCGACGTCTAGGAATTTCTCCAATATTTTTAAGCAACTTTTTGTACTTGCTAATAATTTTTAATTTACTATTTCTTTTATTCAAACGAATAATTCACAAGATTTAAGAATATATCATTCTGATTATTGAACATTATATAATTTAGAAAAACACTAATTGAGAGAGTATATCACGAGAGAGAGTGTATATCACGTCGGTTAGTAATCGTTGCAATAGTAAAATAGCTACCTACTTTGATTTAATAAACAAAAATCGATTGCCGAAGTAACATGATTTCGAAGAGCGCTGAGTGGTAGGTATTTAATAGCCAATAGCTTAAATATTTGTCGTCATTAGTATGTATTCCGTTGCATAATGGCTGAATGCGACGAGTTTGGGGCGTTTACCCGTTGGAGATGCCGGGTTCGATTCCCGACCGGTTGGCTTACTTTTTTCAAAAAAGTTTTTTCTATTGGTTGTGATATACTCTCTCAGTTAGTGTTTTTCTAAATTATATAATGGTTTTTTATTGTGGATTAAGAATTATCATGCCTGAGCCTTCATACAAAAATAAAAAAAAAACTCTTTTTTCGTTGAAACTTAAATATATGTACAATTGAATCATTATTTACGTGTGCATATTTAGTAGTATTAATATATATTTTAAAGTACCTAACGTCTATTTATTTTTGAATTGGCTGGCGTCCAGTTGTCCCGACGCCAAATCCTCCTAGATCCCTAAATCAAAAATATACTATTCCTGCGATTGATAATTCTGTCTGTATTACATATTATAATGTAGACTTCAGCAGATTATTATTAATCACCTACTAAGTCCATATTATTCGTAGAATTGGGATTCAGAATAATTGCCCAAAATAACAATCCAACAATTGACACGATACTAATGTGAATATTGCGTGGCAGAATACAGAAAATCTTCACAATCCTACTTTATATGCCTCATGAATAAATGGAAAAACAACTATGTTCCACATATTGAGTAGGTTGAAGTACCGTCCGGCTTGTTTAGAGAAATCTGATGTTGCGTCCTTCCAACTGTCAATTCGCCTCACACAACCAAACCTCTGGGAATAAATTGGGTGTTGTATGTTTGCCCACCTGTCGTACGCCATCAACGATAAAACATGTTTCGAAGTTTACGCGCGTGTGATGAGGCGTAAACTAACAACCCTCGAAATAGTAGGTGTAATATCAAACTATTATCTATCGCTTATTAAAGCGCTGCTTAGAATAAACATACCTCCGGGAAACTGGTTTGTATTCTACGATCATTATTCAATAGGTAGGTATCTGAACCAAGCGCGTATCCATTATAATGTATTAATATTTTTTAACGCCAAAATGGGGAGCGTGGTTAAGGCTATACTTCAGCTGGGGCACGGTCTAAAACGATCGTGACGACGCGTGCAGAACAAAACATAATTTGTCATAAAATTCAACATGCGTCCATTTAATGCCATGTGTATTGTTCTATTAGTAATAATAATAATATATTCATTGACATGTTTTCTTTCTCAAGTAAATAGGTAACGTTTTTTAGTCATCTTTACACGATTTAAGAATAAATTCCCCCGACGCCATCACAGAACAAATTGACGTATTCACAGCTCGACTGTCGCTCTCCGATTGGCAGCTAGTCCAAAATTTCGTCGCACCTATAGTTGAAAATTATTTGCCGTTTTACTGAGGTATGCTCTTAACAAAATCTAGCAGTTGCCACTGACTTCTATATTTACCCGGCCTACAATTTATAACCTTGTTAAGCCTTGCATTTTACGTGTACATTCCCCATACACAGATACACCACAATTTTATTCTAGTATTAAACATCTGGTAAACTGCGTGTGGTCCAACAGTCATAATTATTAGGATCGTTAGTGTCCGTTTGTGTCGTCCGCGTTTGATCTTTTGATGATTGCACCAATTCATGAATACCACATGTCTTAAGATTTTTTGACAGTCAAATTATCCGAGACACGAACTTCAGTCATAAGGTCTCGAAGAAGAGAATGAAAAAGTAAAATTCGATTCGCTTATATAATTTGTATTTTTTCCGTTCCTGGTGGAGTCCGGACCCTCCTTGTGTGCGCCCCAGATCTGAAGTTATTTTTGTTCCTTATTTGGGGTTATTAACGTATACCGTATATACACAGTACGAGATATAGACAATCAGAGACATCCAGAATCTAAAACACGGCGTGACATATAAAGGCGCATGGGTAAGGGTGAAAATTCGTAACAATGGAATAAACCAACAATAAAAGGGTACCTATGTGATGAACGAAAATTTTTAAAACCCATAAACATATAATATACTAGAAAAAGTCATTGAAAAATTCGAATCGATTGAAATTCGAACTCATATCTTTCACTATCCAGGTATGTGCTCTAATCCATTAAGATATCG
The DNA here is from genome assembly GCF_057557595.1 of Rhyacophila brunnea. Lineage (NCBI taxonomy): Eukaryota > Metazoa > Arthropoda > Insecta > Trichoptera > Rhyacophilidae > Rhyacophila > Rhyacophila brunnea. The sequence continues at coordinate 4,774,695 of NW_028233361.1, forward strand.
ATCGATTCATGTTGTATTTTCAATAAAAATAATCTTGCATTTTTTATTTGATGTACTTATACGTAAATATTATTCAGTATTTTCAATACTTATCTATTTAATAAAAAAAATGTTCTAAATACCTTCAAAAGAAATGGGCAGGCATAAATGTAGTTCTATGAAGAGTTATTGGTGGATATAATGATGATGATTAGGTAACGAGATAAATCATAGAAACACTCAGGTTTGATAAAAAAAACATATTATATATTTCATTTAGACACGGTGATTAAACCCGAGACCGGTGATTTACATATTGGACCAGGATATTTCCAAAATACAATCAAGTAGATGCTATTAATCTGAAAAAACTTTAAGTCAAAACAATATTGTCCGTAAGAACTAAGAAGATTAACTATCCGGAGTTATTATAAATGAAGATATATTTTTTAACAAAAAACAGATATATTATTACCCTGTTTTTGGAAGTGGCACTCTATCTCTCATGGTAAATTACAAATAAAATAAAGCAAGCGAGGTGAGATAAAAGATATTTTTATTACGAATAGTTGTTAGTTATTTTTCCTACACAGCAAACATTAAAAATGTGTTAATTTAATTAACGTGAACCTATGAAATATGAATTTAGAGATGTGATTTTAGTTCACCCTTCCACTGTGATTATAAACCATTATAAGCATACGATTGGTATACCTAAGTAACTGCTTTGTCATTATTTAAAATTACGCGCGAAACAGACCCCAGGATAGGTATCGGCTGATTTACCAAGAAACCAACCCCTTAACTTCTACGAAACTAATGTTGAAGTGACAAAAGCGATCAGAGAAGAGAGTAATTCGATTTAGCGTGAAATACAATATTCTCTTCGCTGTTCAAAGTTATTAACGTTATAATTTTAATTCTTACTCAACGATACAATATATTTATTCTATGAAATAAGGTTAATATTTACGATGAATTTAAGCGAACTAAGTCGATGTTATTAAGTTATTCTAAGGCGACCTCAGCGTGAATTGCTAATGATGATCCTCGTGATTATTTTTTCTAAATATGAATTGTAAAAATTGCGAAACTTTTTCAATAAAGGTAATTAATAATATACTTACTTACTTATATTAGGTATGCTTAATTTCAATCCATTTTACATCTTATAAAAATGAAAATATTTTCCATATTATGGTAGGTACTATAATTTACACTTGCATGTTACATTCTCTCAGAAACATTTGGATACACAAATACGCTTTGATATTTTGCTGAGCTATAAAAATCTCAAGATTAAGGGGGATCCTATATGCCGATACAGAACCTAGCGGAAAAATACGAAGCTTGCAATTTGAGAATTCTTTTTGATAATTTACAATTTTAACTGTATTAATTAATAAATATGTATCTGAAAACATTACAAATAATTACAATAATTGTAAGTTTATTTTAATAAATATAATTATATTATATATATTAAACTTTCCAATATATTCTTTATAACTGCATTTAATGTTTAATTTAATTTGATTAATAATTATGTTTTTGTGTCCCCCTATTATTGAGACCATCACATGTTGGTTGACCTAAATAATATAAAAAATGATAACATCCATACTAATATTAACTTTATCCTTCTGTATGCGTAACTAAGGGTTTGCGATTTGATAGAGTTCGTTAAAAGCCTCAAATGGAGATGGGCTGGATATATAGCTCGAATAAGAGACAATCGTTGAACAAATTTAGTCATCCAGTGGTATCCGAGAGGCACAAAATGTCCGCAATGTAGACTTGGAGGCCGCTGGATCGATGAAATGATAAAGTTCTGCGGAAGTACATGGCAATGTAACGCACAGGAACGAGAGAAGTGAAATCAGCTTGGAGAGGCCTTTATCTAGCTGGTTGAGCTTTTTCAGTGGACTGTAATGATTTTGTGGAAAGATGAGGAGATCGGATCTAGGGGTGGGGGCGATATACGGGGGGACATACAACAAAATGCCAGACACTGACCTTTGTGATGATGTAGGATGGCTCCGTGGTCTGGTTTCAACTTTCGCTCGTGCGGTGTTGTTGTTTTGGGTCACCCGGTTCGTACACTCACGCACTTTGCGACACAGTTTTATGGATTATATGTGAGAGTGTATGAATGATGATGACTCTGAATGAGTCTGTATCTATTGAGTCAATCACTTAAGCGACGGAAAGCTATTAGTAGCTCGCTCACGCCCGTTGTCGAGATGCCACTGAATGTTCTTTGTAACACCGTCTCTCATCATCCGTAATTGCTTATTGATTGTCTGGTGACAATAACACTGGGAATTAGGAGGTGGGTGAGGAGATAAGGAGTGGAATGGGAACATAAATGGCCCAACCCGCAGCAGTGGATAGATTTAGGCTGATGATGATGATGATGCGTAACTAACTCCTAGGATCGCCTTAAATGTGTATCGCAATATCATTACAAAACGGTCGTTTAGGTAGGTACCTATCGATGTTTATAGCGGCATCTGGCACGCCAGTGAAATATTAAACTGACTTTTAATTCCGCGCGAAATTTTTCAAGTGTCGCCTCGAAATGGTTCCATCAGCAACTGAAAAGACAGTCCATTTGGAATTCACGATCCGATAACGAGCGTCCGTGACTCGAACGTGGCATACTGTGGCAATTCTCGACGTGTTAACAGCCCGCCTCCCGGATTCCTTAATTTTATTATATCCAGTCGATATCGGACATGGATAGGACATCCAGTACTGAATCAATCGCTAAAATTACCACTAACAGCTTAGATGTACACAACCACCAAAATTTAAAACGTACACACTTATTGATAGTCTGGGTGTTTGTTCTTTGTGTATGACTTAAATAAACATTGAGACCCAACTAAAGTTCAAAAAAAATCACCCCACTACCTAAAATGTAATAAATACCTAATACCCTTATCATGGCCCCCACATCCTGAAGCGGGCCTCCCTACCTATCGCTAACTATAAAGGCAGTGTGACACTCTACAGTAGCGTTTTCCAAATGTGTATATTTACTGTTTTTTTGTATTACGAGTACCATTTGAATTATGGAGTTGTCTAGTATCGATACACTATTACTTTTACTATTAAAACAAATTCGTGATGTTTGTTTATCTCACTTATCTGGTCGACTCGTCTCGTCGGGCCCCTCCTGAGCCCGGGACCCCAGGCTAGAGCCTTTTCAGACCCCCCCACCCCTTGTGGGGCCCATGAGCTTGATATAATATTAAACCCTACATCTTAGTGAATTCTCAGCAATATGCATATTAGAAAAATTAAAAAAAAAAATGGACTGAATGGAACCACATTTCAATACTTTGCCGGCCAAATGCTCCTAATAAAACAAATAGTCGACACAGTTTGGCTTTTATTTAAATTTAATTAATGTCTATATACGTCTCACAATGGCCGAGCGGCTTCAGTGTCGGCCTGTAACGTCTTGGGTCCCAGTTTCGAATCCTGAGTTTGGCATACACACATATTGTTTTTCAATTTATGTTTGAGTCAGAGTATGGACCTGATAGGTTGGACAAGACAAGTTGGACTTCTTGTTTGTTTTGACTGCATCCCGTTAACATGGCGTTATTAATATAATTCACATCTCGTGCGCTCTGCAAAGTTGGCTTGTTTAATTGTCGACATTAATTTATTATACTTACCTAAGCCTCAAATTCATAATATCATATTTTATATGTGAGAAATTTAGATGCGTGGTGAAGTAACTGATATAAGATAGCAATGAAGCAAGACAGCTTATATTTCAAAGTAGTAAACTTTGTTTACTTTTATTTTTATTCGTAATAAGCAATCACGGTCGGTGACAAACTATAATATTACTAATCGTGGAACCATCATCACCATTAGTAGTTGAGGTCAATCCACTAACAGATGAAGGCCTCCCCTAGATCCCACTACTCTACAATGGTCCCTAGTTTTTTTCTGCCACGTACATTCACCGAACTGTATGAGTTCGTCTATCCAGCGGGTTTTAGAACATCCCTATGGGCGTTTAGTGCTCCTTGGGTACTACTGTATTACGAAATTTGTCCAGTAGTTGTCCACTCACCGAGCGATATATCCAGCCCATTGCCATGTCATATGTTTAGCAACCACTATCACATCGCGTACTCTTGTCTGTTTCCTTGACCATTGGTTTCTTTTGTGATCTTCGTAAATCGTTGAATATCATAATATTTTGATTTCATAGATTCTAGAAGTGTAGGTATTATTATACTTTTCTCAATTCTGTGTCTTATTATGTCTTATTACATACAAATTAATACATGTACCTGCATATCAGTGACGTACGGTTGATAGATGCTGTAGATGAGGAGCATCCCCAAAAATATTCAATAAATAAAATTACTATCAATAATATTATGCATTTACTACGCAATTGGTAAATTTTCTAGTAGAATATTATAGAACATTTCCCCGTGAAACAAATCAAAAAAATATATTTATTTATTTAAAAACGACACATTGAGCACATAACAAATTATTAATTCTACCTATATAAAATATACCATTGATATTTACAGAGCCTTCGTAAGTACATACATGATCTTTTTCGTTATTCTATAGTTCTATACTCATAGACATGTTAAAAAAAGTTGAGGCACAGTAATATTTAACACTATGCGTTAATCAATATTTTAGAAATAAAGAGATTTGTTTAGTATATAATTGTGTTCTGGTTCAAATAGATTTTTTTTTTTTTGAATTATTAATAACCATGTCCTTGCTTTTTCGTATAAGGTGGTTGTTAGTAATTTTAAACAATCACAAACACCCAGGCTTTGAAACACATAAATATTGTGTCCCTATAAACCCAGAACTCTCGGATAGAAGGCAAAACTGTTAAAAAAACTTTCTCCGGGAGCGGACGACGTATACATTTAACTGAATTGAGTCAATAAATATGACGATGGTGATGACGTATTTAAACTAGTTCCACAGAGAAATAACTAACAAAACATAGGTTTGAGTTTAAGACACCATACGAGTAAAAATATATTTGACTTCATAATTAAAAAAAACAAACAAATAAACATTAAACATAATTTTGAACACTTCTGAGATAATAATTATATTATAAACAATAGAAAAATCCAGAGAGACGCAGAAAAGAGAAATTATGCAGATGACTTTTTTCAAAAAGATTTTTTTTATTGGTTATAATATATTTTCTCAGAAGTGTTTTCAAAATTATGTATGTTCAATAATTAGAATGTTACATTCTTAAATCTTGTCAATTATTCGTTAAATAAAAAAAACTAATTAAAAACTATTAGCAAGTACAAGTAAGTTACAACAAAAATTTCGGAGAGATCCGTGACGTCGGTTAGTAATTAAAGTAATACCTACTTTGATTTAAAATACAAAAGCCGATCGTCAATAGTGGCTTAATTTGGAAAACGCTTCAGAGAGTATTAAAAGCCATTAGTTAAAATTTTCTCAATTAAGTATGACGCCTTCAGCATAGTGATCTATGTGCGTGGGCGCGATACCCAAGGAAGCAAATTTTTTTTTCTATTGGTTATAATATATTTTCTTTAAATAAAAAAAAAATTAGAAATAAACATTACTTTAATTCTATACAAAAACAGTTTTTTTGTCAAAATATAAAACTCGATTGAACTTCACTGAATATTAGAATCTAAGTAAATAATAGTACATTTCTCTCATATTTTTTTTATAATTAAAAAGATGCTAAATTTTTGTTTTTCCTTATTGAACTGTATTAATATATTAGCTATGCAACAATACATGTAAATCGTCATCTTACTATTAAGATCTCGTAAGTCCAATATTATGGAAAAATTAAGTATTTTCGACAAAATTTGAACAAAAAAACATTTTAGATCATATCAAAACCTCGGTTCTCTAGATTAGTATACTGTCCGATCCTGTACATTAGTATCTATCAACAAATTTTAAAAACTCGTAGGTCTCATGGTGTCAAGCATTAAATTAAAACCTCGTATTTCACAACCAGTATTAGCAGATTCATCGATTAGAGAGATGTTTAAAATATTGTTTTTATTATGTTTTTTCCTTCCCTTCAAAATTCTTCTCAAACAGACTTACGAAGTTTTAATAGTAAGGTGACGAAATTTTATTAAAAATAATTAATAGCATTGGCTTATTTATTGCATTAAAGAATTAATATGAATATTTTAATGAGTATTTACGCAGAAACTTACTATCAAATCGTTTTTTTATATTTATACAGTTTTAAAATCACGCGGCGGCTTATCTAGGGGCTATTACTTTTCCATCGCCCTTCCACTATCGTCCATCGTAATTGGATTGGTAACCCAACTCTTATACTAAATAGATTAGGATATCCAAAAGCGGATCAGATATTCGCATCAAGGCAGTCAGGCCGTCGAACGAGAAAACGCCCCCCAAAACGAGATTGTAATGGTCGATCAATGAGGTCCTAAGATCAGGAACCATTGTTCGATAAGTCGTAATGTCACACGGTTACCATGCTTTTTATGGAAAATCTGCCAGGGATCGTAATATAGGTAATATAGGCTTGTAGTTAAATGTGGCTTCTCACTTCTGGTGAGGTCACTTATACATCAAATTGATTATAATACGAGTATCAAGATTGGATAAGTTTATGATATGTTTGGGAATTGATGGTGAGGTGAAGATAAAGTTTTGATCAAATTGAGATGCATGTCGCGTACTGTCACGTTTACACACAAATTAAGTGTATGGTTTTATCATTTTGCAGAATATTTCGAATGAACACGATCTCTGTATTCAATGATGGAGTAACCTAGTAACGAGTCTCTGTAAATTCAATAATATTTTGAATAAAACCCAACCCGCAGACCACAGATAATAAATAACATTCTTATAGATAATACATAATGCCAACAGCTAAAAACAAAAAACACGCGATTTTGACATGTTTCAAAAAATGTGTAGGTATGTGAAAGTGATAAAAAACGTTCAAAACGTCATGCAGGTGTCGATTCAGTGCAGTACAGCGTGAGGTGACCTCATTGGTGTTTTGGTGATTTCGGCAGATTTTGCTAACTGAAAATATTCATTTCAAAGTTCATAATGTGCTACGGGATGGGAGCATAAGTCTGATAATATTTTAAACACCAAGAAAAACGACATTACACACTTTTTTCCCGTAGCGGCAGCTTACTGTGACGTCACGTAGTCCGCGATATGCACCATAATATATTTCGCGCTTTAAGGTCGTTATTGTGTGGATGTTTGATGGAGAGTTTAATGATCGATACAAGAATACAATAAATACAACAATACATTAAAAAACATGATAGCGTGAGATTATAATCACGTGTCATTGATGTACTGGTAAGATCGATGTGATCAAGAGATTGATTATATTAATGAACTGAGACACTTGATTCGAGTGGAATGACGGTTGACTATGTCGAGTGAAGGACTCGTGACGATAATAGTGCGTTTCGTGACGGACTCTATGAGTTGAGTGAAGATTCATTTATTATCCTTCAGCTTCAGTTTGAAGAGGCCTTCATCCAGCAGTGGATAAATTCAGGCTGATGATGATGATGAAACATGAGTTACTAGACGTTATTCTAAGTGAAAACAAAAGAATCCCAGTTGCTCTTATAATATTTGATACAAATTACTATCTAACTAAATCTAATTGAAACATTACTGTCTACAAATTAATAATGTATCTCAAATAAACTGCAGGTTATGAAAAGCTTAAAATAGGTACGTACAAATTACCGCTCAAAATGCTGGACGATTTTGTCTGGGTGAAGGCTGTTTCCCCATGTCAGGCTCACCAGGCACCAATAGCGAGGGCTGTGAGGCTGGTCAATGCACTTCCTAAAGATGTAGACATTTTTAGCGATGTATTATATATTTTGTTTTTAAAATTCAATTTTATTGTTTAATTTGTATTTTTATTGAATTATTGTGGTTTTTTAATTTACCTGTAATTTTTATTCTAAATGTCACGTTGTGAACGTCTTGAATTAATAATTTGTTACGTGCCTAATGTGTCTTTTTTAAAATAAATATTATATTTGATAGCTATAATATACCAATATGTACAACAATTTACGTAAAATTTACCGGGCTCCATGAAAACAATGACCAAATATATAAAATTGAAACTAAGGTCACTAGGACGATTGGCCTAGCAAAACAAGGAGAGAAATCATGATGGATCAAAACTCAATTTTTTATTGCGTTTTGAATGTAAAGAAATTTTTAGTAGTTCAATGAGTTCATACTAAATTCGCCAGATAACTATTGAGACGTGACTGGTGATGAAGAAGAAAGCATGTCTTTTCTTAGGGAGAGAAAACATAAAGAATTTCATTTTTATATACGTCATAATATTTTATCCGGAATAACTACTATTGACCGAGAAGCAACGACCAATTACTATTGCAAGGAAAATCTCTACTATTGGTAATTTTCACAACCGAAAACACACACACAGGGCAATAAAACTTCTTTAACAAGCTTCTATGTTTTTCTCTTATATTTCACAAACTTAATCACCCTTCAGGCTTTTTTCGTTATTACATAAGAGACCCGAGAGATTGGATTTCAAGCGGTTTCGATATTGTGTTGTTTCAGCCAGCGGTGTCATTCAACTGGGGTCGCGCGATCCGGTTGTTAATGCCTGGTCCAGACCAAAATTCATCTATACGTAACCAAATAAATGAAATAAATATAGCATAAAACCATTTACAAACATTATTTGTTCTATATTTTTTTTATATATTTGAAATGTTTTTAAACAAATGACAATTTTGTTGTATTCCGTTGCAGTGTATGTGCTAATGTACTGATAAACAATTTAGCGTGGACATATTTAGGAAGATTTTTTTTAAACGCATAAATTAAAAAACTATGTGGACTATTCAAACTACATTTAATTTGATAGCGATATTTGCACGAATATTTCTGTAGGTTGCGGAAAAAATACAAACCATTTTATAATTCGTACCTACATAAGTAGACATAATAATATTTATCTTGATTTATTATATTGTGTGAATTGTCAATTCATGGTGGAAATGCATTGTATTATTAATTTTAATAAAAAAAATGTGTCGTACTGTTTCCAATTTTATTAAATAACTGAACCGGTTTCATCCGCCTCAGGGGGACATTTTCAACAAAGATATTATAAAATAAAACAGACAGTTATAATAAAAAAATATTTAATAATTCATTTATTCAAAAACATTCACAAATACATTAAGTAGCATATCAAACAATAGTATGGCACTCTCTCGGCAATGCGAGACATGGTACGAGTATTTTACCAACCTTCTAAGGTCTCGATTTTTAAGCTATTGCTTCACCGCTGAACCTTAGAGGTACATTGGCACGACCGCGTTACAAACCCTTGAATTCGTGACGCACTTTTCCCAATATACGGTTTTGACCACACGACAAAAAATCGAACGGCGACTTTTAATGGCATGAAGAAGAGCACGGCTTTTTTCACATTACACGGCGACGGTTAAAAGCCGAAACGACGCCGTACAGCAGCCGGCATTTCCACTGAATTCACGGCGCCCGGATGGCAACCGATGACTCAGTGGTGTACGTGACCTAATGCACGCTTTCACATCAGACGACTTTAAATCGACAACACTCCACCACAAACTGAGCTTGTGACGGAAAAAAACCGTGCATAAACCGTATACTATATGGAGTATAGTGTAAAAAGAGCGTGAACTTGTTGCCGATTCGGATTTTTACCGTACGATTAAAACCGTATAGTGTGAAATACGGCAGCCCTCAATGATTAAGGTAATCACAAAGAGATATTTCACGTGGCTGGGACATGTGTTCCGCCAGAGAGTGCGACACTTCGTACCCTTGTGACACCGCCTCAAGGGGTCCATCGCCCTGCAGCGGTGCTACAAAAACGATCTACGTGCTGCAGGTCTGATATTGTGGGATGTGCAAGTTAGCGATGGACTGAGGAAAATGGCGCGAACTTCTGCTTGCTCTATGCTCCAATGCTGGAGCGTGACAGGGTGAAAAAAGATGAAGAAGAATCTACTTAAAAATAGTGCGTGCGGTGGTAGTTTGTATATATCATTCACCTACCTACATGAATATATTATATAAATTCCTAAAGCTCATAAATAGAGACTGTTAAGTGTCTACTATTTTTTTGTTCAAAATTTAACTTAACCAATTTTTTTAAATGAAAAAAAAATGAATTCCAGGTATTTACGAGATGTATATTTTATGTGTTGTTTAGACAGGAATGATGAAGTTTTTGTGAATTGTTTATTTTAAATATTTACATTTGTTATTCGTTCTAGAATAAGATAAATATTCGATAATACCAGTGAACCCATTAAATAAAAATCCAATTTTTTAACAAAGTGGGATTTAAGAGTTGTACAAGATAGAATTTTAAAAAGTGACAAGTTTCCAATAACGTTGTCGATATTGGTATAAATCTACTAAAACTTTCAATTTTTTACACAAAAAAAAACATATCGGTAAAATGCTGCGAAGTGGTTGTTAAAAATTCAATGCCACCATTGCTTTTAACCCCTAGCCACTCACCGTCTGGGCTTCAATATTGTTTCAAACAAGGTTAAATTATACCTAACACTTCACACTGCAAAAGGCTTTTTCCCGTCGGTCCGTTTTATATAATTTATTATTATACAGGATTAGTAAAATAAGGCGCGTGTTTGTTTTTGCTAAGCATTATTTTAGGGACCAATTATATTTTTAAATAATAAGTAATAATCAGATTAAAGTATTTAAGTACTGAAATTGTTTGTTCTCCAACAATAAATGGTACGCAAATAATTAATTTGTAAACTGTAGCTTCTTCTAAAATGAAAATTTAACTTTCAAATATTATTTTTGAATACTACAATAAAAATATACGTAATCATGTTACCAAATTGTATGTATTATTTTGCAATATTCTACCTGTCCAATAGACGGTCTTTAATATACGACCATATGTTTCCGATAAAACATTTCACAGTGAATTGTGATACGGCGAACTGCATGCGTACAAGTTTCCGGACATCTGATTAATTATGATCTTATGAACGCGCCTGGTTACATGTAGCGCTGGTTCTAATGAAGCAGCGAGATCTTGTGCTTGCCCAGAAACATGAGAGATCAAATAATTTGAATTAACTTCTTCTTCTTATTGTGCCATCCCCTAGCGGAGGTCGGCCACAATCAAGGCGATCTTATCTTTGTCATCTGCTACCCGGAACAGTTCAGTGGAGCTGCACTCGTACCAATCACGGAGGTTCTTAAGCCACGAAATGCGGCGCCGTCCTCTGCTACGCTTACCATTGATCTTTCCTTGAAAGTTGGGGAATGCTGTACTTTTCATATTAGTTTCTCATGAGTGTTTTCAAAAGCATGTATGTTCAGATCAAAGAATATTAATAAAAATTTATTATAGTTAATAAATGAGCTTTTCCAGAGTTTCTCATGCTTTGATAGTTTTCCTCGTCAATAAATATATCTACAGCTTCAATTTTATGATAACACTTTATCGCATTTCCCATTGAATTCTATTCATGTTATGCTTTAATACTCTATGCGGTGGTAGAATAGTGTATTCCTGGTGGTCCAATGAATTTTATTTCCATACATGAATGGTAAACTAAGCTCACATACCAAAATAATTGTTTACAAAAGACATCATTAAATAAATACGTTTCCCGTAGAAACCATCTCGTAACAAATTTATACAAATGCTATTATTACAGGTAAGTACATTCTATGAATTGTATATTTGTATATGTATAGTTTATTGTGAAAAGTTTTATTATTGTCATGTATTTTTTTTATATCTATCTATCATGTATAGTGTTGCCAACCGTATTATAAGTATAGTATTTGTACAGTAATTTTGGTCTGCGTACTATGTACGATATTAAAAAGGTATAGTGCCCAAAATATTATAAATTTGAACATCGGAAAAAATTCGCAAAAAGTTATAAAATTTCGATATTTCCGTACTATAAATTGGTTCAAAGTACTATAATTTTGCATATATATAACAGAAGAGGTGAACATACGACTCATAGCTGCTAATAAGTGCTTCTACGCCTGTAAGGGTCTACTGAGTTCGAAAATCCTAAGCAAGAATAGCAAACTGCTTATCTACAAAACAGTTATTCGACCAGTAGCTACCTATGGCTGTGAGACATGGTGCCTCATTCAAAGGGAAGAACATAAACTGGCCATATTCGAAAGAAAGATCCTCAGGAGAATTTTCGGGCCCACATTGGAAAATGGAAGTTACATGATAAAAATGAACCACGAGTTAGAAGAGTTAATAAAACATGAAACGGTGGTGAAATTCTGTTGATCCCAAAGACTAAGGTGGGCTGGCACGTTGAGAGAATTCCTGAGCACATGACGCCAAAAATCATGATCAAGTGAATCTCACAGTGGAAACGGTCTAGGGGCAGACCAAAGAAGAGGTGGGCTGACTGTATCGAAGAGGACTGGAGAAAGATGGGGAGGGCTGGAGACTGGAGAGGAGCAGCCAGGGAAAGAAGCGTGTGGAGGACAATTGTAGAGGAGGCCAAATCCTGCCCCGGGATGTAGTGCCGAGAAAGAAGAAAAAGAAGAAGACTATAATTTTGCAACATAAGAATATTTGGCGAACCAAGAAAAAAGAGTTAAAAAAAGCCTTTGACTTCGTTTCGTTTAGGCATTATTAAATCGGTAATCGATATAATGACGGTGCGATTCTTTGCTATAGACTAAAATCATGAACCAGGAGCGGTTGGTTGGACGCTCTTTACGCTTTCGCTGCTGAAGAGATAATGAGATTTTAATTGCCCCCTTTAAAATGCACGTTAATTACATCGATCGGCCGCCTGGTCATTACGCGCCGTGTGCGTCTTCCGCGTCCAAAGTATTAAGAGGTGCATCTTTATTATGTTAATTATTACATTTCGTTTCCAACCTGTGAGCTGACATTTTCAAAGGAAAGATATTTTCGTTATTACTAAGTTTAGGTAGCTATTTTTATATATACCAAATGATTTTCCTCGATTTGCCGCCCTTCGGGTAACTGCCACCCCCAAGCGACGCTCAATCTGCCTACCCCCACGGGACGTCACTATACTGAACCATAGATTAAAAAGGATAAAACCGGTTTTAAAATCAATTAAATTATGTAGAATAAGTCGGTGCAACTTTCAACTAACCAATGGAGAACGTTAGAGAGAAACAAAATCATTAAAATAGATACTTATTTTTTAGAATCTAACTGTAAAAAAAGTGAAATAAGTATTACATAATAATTGTGTTTTTTTTATTTTAATTAATATATCAAAACTAATAAATCTTATCTTACGTTAAGATGACAATAGATTAGTCATATTTTTATTACAGATTGAAACCCGTTAGTCAAGTTGTCTTCTAGTATATTATTAAACAAAATTATATGTAGGTAGGTACATTATATTATTTTTTATCATATTTTGAAATGAATAATTTAATAAATTATAATAAAGTAATGAAAACTCACAATGTCAGCGTATTTTATTTTAAAATGTGTTTATATTATTAACTACGACACGGTGTGACAGAGTGTAAGAACAAACAAACAAAAAATAAAATATATAATATTATAAGGGTAAAAATCGCAACAACACACTTTTTGTACCATTTACCACGCATGTTTACAGTAACTCCAATTCTCACCACCAGGTACGCGCCATAAACCCCCTCCCTGCATCTGTCACAGAGTTTTCCAAATTACTACCCTCAGTACGATATTCGCTATCATCCACTAAATTTAAGGGTAAACAAAAAGGTGTCTGGATTATAAATACTTTGTCAGCTACTGCAGTGACGTCCCGGGTAAAGTTCTTCCTTCTTTTGTAAGCCTCTATTCTGACCTATATTTCGCTTTCCTTCTCCAGATGACGACTATCAGTACTATCAAGTATTTACGTCGTATATAACCAAGCCATTTATCATGGTCCTCCCACTATTTTTCATCCATAAATATATCTATTTCACAAATTATCACTTCATCGGCCCATTGAAGAACTTTCAGGCCCCATGACAATAATGACATTGCCAGATGTTATATCACAAATTAAAAAAATCTACTGGTAATACTGGATAGGTAACTTTCGTGGGAGTGCTCGACATTATATTATGGTTTTCAAAACTCGCCAAATTCAACATCAAATTGTTTATGAAACGTCCTAAATAATATAGAACTATTTTTCGATAATGGAAAAAACTTGTTGGTTTATTTTCAAATAGCGTCAAATCCATTTAAACCAATCATGTTATTGCAAAGGCTGATTCCATATTTGATTGAAGATGCTGAGATCAAAGACCTATTGTGTTAGTTTTTTTGCTAGTAAATACATTTTTATAGGAGGGAGGAACGAAAATGATGCATTTTCTCACTTTGTCAGAAAGTAAATTTGACCAAATTTGGAAACGACCTCCTGATATAATTATATATATATATATATATATATATATATATATATATATATATATATATATATATTATTATTCTGAAGGAAATTACTGACAACTTTGGCTATTGCTATTTAAAGATAAAACTTATATACCAACATTACTGGTGAGACGAGTTCTGATAAAATTGAGGAGGCTGTATTACCACTCTAACGTCAAAACGAAAACACCGAGGAACGACGAGAGTTAAAGTTTCTGCTTATGAAACCGTAGTTCTAGGATCAATGCGTCGGTCAATATCTACCTAAGCCTAGAACATGAACCTAATAGTTACAGAAAATGGCTAATAGCCATCGTAAAAAAAAACTGTTAAGAAACCTCTTCGTGAGGTGGAAAAGATCCATATCAGATTGTAGAACCTGTAAAAAGGGACCCAAATAACTAATTATTAATTTAACTATTTTTTTATTAAACGAATAATTTACAAGTTTTAATAATGTAATATTCTAAGTACTGAACATAATTACTTAGATTACATAGATTAATTAGATTTTTGTTGGTTATAATCAATGATATTAATATGGACGAAGCATCTGGAAAATGAATGACACTCACTTTTTGCCGGGTCTGCCGAATGGCATAATCTGTTCTAACGCCATTAAAATAAAGGTGATATTGCTATAACTTCCCGATGCGTGATATCGCATAATGGAAATTGCGTGACGTCTACCTATGCATGTGTGAATGTCGCTATACCAGAATTTAATTATTAGCTACTGTACTGAGTGCATTGTCCATTAATAATGTCATTGGTTATAATACATTTTCTCAGAAGTGTTTTCAAAATTATGTATGTTTCATATTTGTTAGATATGGCTACTTATCTACGAGTTTTATTTACTTTTCAAACGCCCCCCGCATTATTTTAACCACGAACGTCACTGTCAGCGAGATGAAGACACCATCTGGCGTCTTTTAGACAAAGCACTGATAAGCACGACCGCCCGTGCGTTTTCTTTATATTAACGGATAATAAAAACGGGATTAACTCTTTACTGTGTTTGTTCTCTGAGCTTTACCAATTTATCAAAACATCAGACGATATCGTTGAAAACGATATATCAATTTCGAATTTGTCGTATAAAGAAAAAATTAACATGTAGCAGTTAGGCGTATTATGGTTGAATAAAAAAATATATGTGATTCTCGTGAATAATCTGTCGAATCTTTTCTATTGAATTTATAGATAAAAAATATGGTTACCTACATTATAATTTTATTATAATAATCCTAGAAAAATAGTTTAACCAAATGGGATTTGAATACACGTGTATCACAATCAGTGAGATGAACTATACAAATTAAACACTATCCATGCAAAGGCCTGAGCAAAAACGATGCATAAGTGCTAGTGAGAAAGCATTCGGCACCCTTATAATCTCTGCGACACGCGTTAGAGTAAGATAAAAGGTTTATAGATGTGTGAGATGATTTGCTGTGGTGTCGCCACCAAATCTAAGTTTGTTGCTTAACTAAGCGTCGATAACCTGCAAGCGCGTGTTGCTATATTCATATTTTTTGTGTTAAACATAAAGTCAGTGGAAAATATTTTTAGTTAATTAAGTAGAAAAGATGGTTCTATGTGATGTATTAAAATGTGATACTGATAAGCAAGAAGATGGTATTACGTTTCATAGGTAAGTTGATACATGATCGTGATAATTTATTTGTATATTATAATATATTTTAATATCAAGTGACCTAGTGTTTCTTTAAAATAACTTAAATTATGGATATCTTTATTTAATGGTTGCATTTTGACCGCTTAAACATACTATATAACTAACTATTTCTTTTATTCAAACGAATAATTCACAAGATTTAAGAATATATCATTCTGATTATTGAACATTTTTTTTCTATTGGTTGTGATATACTCTCTCAATTAGTGTTCTTCTAAATAATATAATATACTATATAACGTAAAAAAATAGAAAATTATATTTTAATTCTGAGCGCCTAATGCGAGCATTTTGGCCGAGCACTAGCGAAATGGTCTATGGCAATGATACTCAACCTCTTTTTTCTTCGGGCCAAATACATATATTTGTAAAGTAACGCGGGCCGCATCCTACTGGTGTGACGAAAAAAATCAAGAAACCCCCCCTTTTTTACAAAACGTTTTTGAGATTTTAAAAATTTTGCGTGTTTTTTAAATTAATCGTGTGCAATAACAACATTCTTATACCAGATTTGATGTGGACCATAATGACAATCCTCTTCGGGTGTCACTATCTGTGCGTCAAAGTCGAAACGAATTTCAAGATATACGAAATTCCTGATAATAAATGTATTTCGGGCCGCACATAAAAGCTTAAAGGGCCGCAGATTGAGTATCGCTGGTCTATGGTCTCAAACATTTGTGTACGAATGCGTTCGCTCGCCCACAAACCAAACACATGGCACGCAGCTTCATTTAGCAATGCAATGAGTGGCGTCTAGATGTATCTATAGTCTAAGGGTTACCTACATTATAATTTTATTAAAATAATCTTAGAAAAATAGTTTAACCAAATGGGATTTGAATACACGTGTATCACAATCAGTGAGATGCACTCTACAAATTAAACACTATCCATGCAGAAATTTACTAATCAGCATGCATCCGAGGTGTTATTTAAAGTTCCGTGAATTTGCAGGAGAAATGGCAAGAACTTAACACCGGCTAGGAATAAAATGATGTAGATATTGGTAATAGATTTATAGAAAACATAAGTACCGATATTTATGAAATTTTAAATTTAATTTGATTGGATAACAACCATAGTATAATAATAATGACTTTGCAGCGTGGCATGGGAAGATGCGTGTTGGGCATGATTTTATAAGGGGCGGACGTTATTGGGAAAAAAACAAAACTTATAGTCCAAGAGTTATGTTACTGTTCCGAGGTCCGAGGCTCGGTAGATGCGATGCTGTGCGAAGCAATACGGAGACTGATATCTGACTGACACGAAGATTACTGATCGGATTAAGTTTGAGACTAAGACTACTGGACTGATCGAGCGTAAGCTTGACACTAAGATCAATGATGACTCGCTTTTTATATACTTACACAAATATTCGATAAATTGCGAGAGTCATTGTTGATACAGTTTACAATTGGGAAATCTGCTGACCTCTTCATTATTGCAACTTCGAGTGTTTTGATGACCTAGCCCAAGGCAGTCTAACGCCATCGAATAATGTTACGCATGTAGCATAATATGCTGACTGTAAATGGGACGATTATACGATTGTTAAATGACTTGCTAATTCTTACATTGTAAAAATAATGTTGACAAAGTCCGGAGCTCATGACCACTACAAACTCATATGCTACACTTAGGAGTGAAAAGGATATTTTGGTAAAAAAATAGATCTAAGAACCTATAGTAACGAAACCATGAAATCGAAAATATTTTGATAGCTTTCATAAATAAATCTTTTCTATTCATGCTTCATCTTAATAACAACAATTTAATTAAAACCCATATCGTGTGGCGTTATATAACGTAATAAAAGATTTCGAGGACTCAATTTAATTCACAAAAGATGGAATTAAAGAACAATTTTATTAAAACAATTAAAAGTTACCACAATTTTGAAGTGACAAAAATTTTAATATATTTTTCGCCTCGTTGTGATTTCTGAGTAGCTTTTCAGATTTTCTTTTCATTCCGAATATTAAACATAGTACTCGCTAATATGCATGAATCTATATATATAATATATAGTGGAAGTGTTGGTATTTTCATATATATTTCAGTAGGTATAGGTTTATCCATTATTCATGAACGGATCTACGTTGAAGGATTTTCCTAATTTAGTACTTATATTAATATTTTATTTTTTTGTTGCCGTTAGAATTAAATACCACATTTTTCATTTATATCATTATTGTTATGTAAATTTATCTACAGTTTTGTTTCAGATTACAACTATATTTTACAATTAAATATAAACTAATATCACCCAATGCTATGATGTCATCTGGTAACGTTGATATAATTATGAGCCTGACATCATCAGATCTACCGAATCGATAGACATTTGAATAAATAAGCACATACCTACAAAGCATTTTAAGTTTATTGATCCAGAATAATTATTAAAATGTAGTGCGGAAAGATTAAGACTTACAATATTTAAAAATATATAGCGGCGTGAGTTAAAAATAAGAGCTCGCTATCCGAATGGGAATGGCTGGAGCAACATTCAACTCGATGCGGAATGTCTGGGACTCACGATTGTACTAGGTCAAAACCAAATGCCGCCTATTCGACGCTTGCATTCTGACGGTGCTGCTTTACGGTAGCGAATGATGGCACCTTACGAAGGCTCAGAGCAACCGTATACTGAGCTTCGAAAACAGATGTTTGCGACGAATACTGGGTGTGCGGTGGTATGACTTTAGGAGCAACGAGGAGATAAGAGAACGCACCAAGCAGCCTCTCATCACGCTGAAAGTGAAGAGGCGACGTTGGACCTGGCTCGGCCATGTGCTGCGGATGACAGAAGAGAACTTCAACCTGGCTTGCCTGTTCTTCAAGCCGACCGGATTCTGGCGTCCTGGAAGGCCGCTAAATATAATCTACAGAGTGTATACGGCGGAGCTACGGGATGCTGGTTTGACTTGGAACGAAGCAAGAAGACGTGCAAGCGACAGGGATTCTTGGAGGCGCCGTGTGGTGTCCATATGCTCCAGTTAAGGGGCGGATATGGCAAAATAAAAGATAAATATTATATATTTAAAAAAAAAAATAGCACGCATTTTTTTCTATTCAGCCACAAGATCTAATCCTCAGCCCACAGTGGCGGGGTAATAATATATAGTTACCGCAAATATATAAATACATTTATCAGTGTCAACGTATATTGTTATACATTTAGTTAGTTATAATCGTTTACTTATCCAATAGCTAGGTAGTCCTCGCCACTGCTATTACAATATTTACATAATTTCAACGGTAGTATTGAATAATTAATAGACCAGCTATTGGGTATTTCTCAATCCTAATGTTGGCCTATATTTAACTTTGGCTTGCTAATGAAGCGTAAATATTCGAT
Organism: Rhyacophila brunnea; assembly: GCF_057557595.1. NCBI lineage: Eukaryota > Metazoa > Arthropoda > Insecta > Trichoptera > Rhyacophilidae > Rhyacophila > Rhyacophila brunnea. The sequence goes on from NW_028233361.1 coordinate 4,794,261, forward strand.
GGGCTAATTTAATCTTAATCGACCGAATAATGCATAGCATTAACATCGCCTTAACTAAAGTTGTATACTTAATAGAATAATAATTAATATAATAATATAGGTATCAATAAATTGTATGCTAAAATTTATTATTATAATAAGAAAATAAATAAGTTTTGTTATATATACAAGAGTCGTTAGATCCGTGCTATTAAAAGAAGTACAGTGCTAATTATAATTAGGGCGGAGATGGGGAACCGTTTTTTATGTAGGAACTAAAAAAATATTTTTAATAATGGGTGGCATGTCATGGGGAGTTTTTCTCATTTGAGCGACCGGATGATTTCCCATTTTTTATATCCATTTTTGGTTTTGTTATTAACATCAAACCAATTGAACGTGTGATCCGCTATAAATATTTCAGTTTCAGGAAAAAAATGAGATACGAGTAGCAAGGAGTGCCTGTCTCAAAATGAGACGCCTTCTTAGCAATCGAGATCTGAGACTGCGTATGGTTTACTGTTGTGTTCTCTTAATCCTTGTCTATGGTATTGAGGTATGGATGCTAACCCAAGAGATATCACAGAGAGTTAAGGCATGATTGTATTTATATACCCAGCTTAAAAAATCCTTGAATCAAGTGGGAAAAGACCGAAAAAGTTAATATCAAAACAAAAAAACTGCTTTACTTTGGCCATATTATAAGAGGACAAAGGTACAGCATTTCCCAACTTTTCATCTAACAAAAAAATCAATCGTAAATAAAGCAGAGGACATCACTGCACTTTGTGTCTTAAGACGTTATTAGTACGAGTGCAGCACCACCGAACTGTTCCGGATAGCAGATGCTAAATCAAAGATCGAAGATGGTGGCCGACCTAGAGTATCGAGATGAAGTATTGGTCGCTCAAAAGATGACAGAATTTCAAGGTGGCCTCGATTGCGACCCATGAACGAACGACCGAGAAGAAAAGAATTTTTCAAATTAAATATGATATAACGGGGTAGAAAAATCTTTTTTAAAAGGATCTAATTTTTAATTATTTTCTTGAGGGCTAATTATCAAAAACCTTCAAACTTTAGTATATTTTTTCGATTTGTTACGATATTGTTTAAAAAATATGATTTATTGACGTACGGATTATTACAGCCTTTGAACGCATTAATATACGATGCAGCGAATCTGTAGGTACCTAGATAAAATGATTCTACAACTTTTGCGTTATGTTATTGCGTATCGATGGCTGTGCTACTCTGTTAAACAAATTTTTATCAAGGTAAACTCTAAATAATTGTAGACTCTTTGCCACTGTCTGAAGCAGTAGCGAACGGTGGAGGTAGGCTATTAAGATCCGCCATAAATAGTGCACATTACACTTTGTTAGTCATACGTTTTTGTTTTTATTGAACTAAGACTACAATTTATAGATGGTATTGATTAGTTTTTAACTATCAACTAAACCATGCCTAAATCGAACCATAAGAGTTTTGGTATTTTTTGGGTTATACGACAAATTTGTGCACACTTTTTCATTCATACTTAGGTATTTATTTCCGTTGGATTAAAAATACATAAGATTGACATAACGTTGTTTGACTATCATGTAGCCGGAAATGTAAAATAACGTTATCTACAAAAAAGTGTTTTTTGTAGATAACTTTATTTGACTTTAAACACTCGAATTATAGTCTTATTTCAATAAAAAATAAATACGTATGACTGACAAAGTTTAGTATGCACCATTTATTGCAGATCTTAACAGCCTACCTCAACCCTTCGCCACTGGTATGAAGTATGTATGTAAGTTATGCAACAGGAGCACATCGCCATGAACAACATACTTGTCATATAGCCTGAAATTTTCTCTCAATTATATATTAGCCTCTATCCAGCGAATTAATTCTGACGTCGTACGCGAAAATTTCTTCAGAGCGTATGAAAGGTAATACGGAGTCTAATTATTTTCTCGAGTAGTACGCACGGAGCTCACTTTGTTCATTAGTTTCCTTGCGAGGTTTCTATATCTGTCATCTCTTATCACTTTCTGTGTGGTGATGTCAAGCTCTTGGAGTGCCGTGCACAAGTCTTTGAGCTCCTCAGCATATGTCGCGCGTGAACAATGTTTTCAGAGAAATTGCTGTCAACTCAAATACAATCTGGATTAATTTTAACGGAAGAATTTTAGACACTTACTTAATACGAAAGATATCTGTTTAACGGTAAACAAAAGGGTATAAAATAGCCGTTATAATATTACTAATTCACGCTGAAAATGTTTAGTTCCTTTTTTAAATATTATTCTTATACACTGTTTGAGACTTTCATGGTTACTTTGTAAGTAGGGACGTCAAAAAAATATCGATACCTTTCATTCAATATGACTTAACTACTTTTAAGGAATTCCAAATATGAAATTATGAAGTAAATTCGGGATTAATCGGTAATTCCCCGGTAATTATGAAACTAATACAATGTAATTACTATAACATAAAGTATTAAACAAAATACAACAAACTTTAACGAAGCGATTTAATAATTTAAAGAATATTACATTGTTGTACATAGTACATACATAGATATTTATTTGAATAATTCTTTTTCGAAAAAGGAATTAAATAACCCGTAATTAAATTATAAAAAATGATAAATTTTAACTATCGTCATTTAGACTAAATAAATATCGCATATTTTACACAATATGTTAGCTATGTTGCCACAATCAGACGGTAATTAAATACTCACTCGAACTTCATATAAATCAGTCGATATCAAACATTTTAATCACGCAGTTCAAAATTAACTTCTCAATTAACTAATCGTTCCTTGCATATTCCATTTGTTCTAATATGACATAAAACTATTAAACACTAAATCAGCGATTTCCAAACTGGGAGGTGCGGAGTGTTTTGTGAAGGGAGGCGCGTAAAGTTTAACACAATTAATGTAGCCACAGGTTTGCAGTTTGCAAATTCATATTTTATAAAACGACCGCTAGTTATAAACTACATAAAAACAGTCCTATAAAAGATTGTTTGCAAATCTGTGTAGAGATATGGAGACTTATTTTATAATACCTCACTTCTATAGGTATTATTGTGAAGCGCGCTGGCTATCTCGTGAAAAAATTAAATAAAAGGGTCAAATCATAATGTTGAAATTTGAGGCAAATTTGTTTAGTAACAATAATTTTGTTGTTAAACTTGTCTATTTGGTTGAAATTTTTAAAAAAATGAGTGAATAAATCAATGCAAGGACTACTAATGCATTCACTGATTTAAAAAGACAAAGTGAAGGTATTCATAAATAATTGGAGCTTTGGATATCAAAATTACCACTTTTCTTTAGTCGAAAATGTCCCACTGAAGCGGACGAAACCGGTCCTAATATATTAATTAAAAGTGGAATAAGTACTATAAAAAAAATTGCGTTTTATTAAATAAAAACAACAATAAAATTACCACTTTTAAATGACTTCTGCGCCAGATATATTGAAGCAAACAAAAATATATTTACTGAGTTCTTGGTAAGTTTGCTAATGCACTTTTCACATTATTTTATTAATAATAAAAAATAGTCCGCAAAACATTTTTTGATTTTAAGGTTAAGAAACATTGCGTTAAGCTATCTCTTATTCATTGGGTCAAGAGCAAGGAATAAGATCTTAATGACTTAAAATGCAAGCAGATAGTCTCGAAGGATATAATATAAAAATAGCCAAAAACATTTTAATAAAGGAAGACCGATTCAAAACTGAAGAATACATCAATTTAACTCCTAAGAAACAGAAGCTTTTGCCCTTTTTCAATAATACATAGTATTGTGAAGTGGAGACAAGAATCCAACCAACAAGATCCATATAAATTAGTGAAACCAGAAACTCAACGTTCCAACAAAATGGAGATGCTAGAAGAAGCTTATAAAATTGATTATAATAAAAATATAAAATTGAAATAATTAATATATAAACAAAAATACACTTGAATTCGACGTTGATAAACTAAATATTATAATTTGTGCGATAAATTTTGCATCAAAACTTATACTATCAGATTACCGTAAATGTGTAAAGACCATATTATTAACAGTGCGTTATTCCTGTTAGAATACATTAATTATTACAACGTATATCCGTTTTAAAGCGGACATATAATACCTATTAATAATTTTAGCAAAGCTATTACTGTGAGTAGAAAAAAAACTACTACTAGTAAATAAACATTGTTATGTTGAGTGTATTTTATAATTTGTATAACTATATTATATAAATAATTGGTACTGAATAAATTGGGTCTAAAACGATTCGGCACCGGGACAACTGGGCGCCACACAATCGAATGACATTCGAAAATAAATAGACGTTCGTGAATTATAGGTAAGTACCTACTTTTAAAGTATTTTTTAATACTATCTATATTTAAATTATTATTATTTAATATTTGGTGAGAATTTAAATATACACACGTAAATGATGATTTAATTTTATTTTTATATACAGCATTATGTTAAGAGCAGAATGAATTAAAACTACTAAATAGTAGATAGAAACTGATAAAAATTCTTCGTCTGCTTTCTGTATAAAATCGTAACGAACGTCTAATTCAGTGGTTTCCAAACTTTATGTTACTACGCCTCCCTTTTAAAAAAAACTAATCTTGGCGCCTCCCCTCCATTATTTCATTAAATAATACGGACACCTTTTTAAATAACCAAAAATGTACCACTTATTACAACAAAGTAAAAAAAAACGTAATTAATTATAAAAATAAACAAGATTTTACTAAGTACTTTTATAAAGTATATTCAATTTTTAATTTATTTATTTTTCATGCGATGGATGTGTTTGTTGTTGTTTGTTGTAGCACAAAGTGCTCTTTTTCTACTAAACGGGGTCGATATTTGGATTCCATTGTAGCTAATTGAGAAAATCCCGTTTCGCATAAAAATATGATGTTACGAATGGTATAGCAGTACATACTTTACTTACTATATTATATTATTTTTTCACTTCGATTCAATCATTGAACTTGGGTTTTTGTTTCAATGAATTATCGCATGATAATTCTATCATTTTTTTTCCTTTTTAATACTAGTTAATCCGAATTCATCATCATTCATTGACAAATGGATTCTATCATGGGCTCCACATCCTGAAGCGGGCCCCCAGGCCAAAATCTTTGTGCGAGCCCACCTACATATCGGTGAGGTTAAGGGTAGTGTGGTGCTATAAAGTAGTGTTTCCTAAATTATACACGGGAGTTATCATTTAAGTACCTATAGCAATCATCATATAGATATCACATCAAATTGCAATGCACAACTACATATTTAAAATATGTAAAAGTCTTGAAACAAAGCAGCGCCTTTTTATACTATTGGATTAAATTTGTGATGTCTGTTATGCCCGGGTTCCAGGCTATATATAAACTATGCATTTGCAAACTGTAAACCTGTGGCTCCATTAATTTGTGTTAAACTTTTCGCGCCTCCCTTTGCAACACTCCGCGCCTCCCAGTTTGGAAATCGCTGGTCTAATTATTTCATTTGATAACGCAACGCCCAATTGTCATGGTATCCAGTTGTCCCATTCCCAATAAATTTTCGTGCTTTTTCATATCTTTAGATATATCATTTTTATAGATTTAAATTTGAAAAAAAATATAGGTAATGCTCCGACTTAGAGAGGCTGTATGTGAGCGACCAGAAAGAGGTAGATAGAGAGCTCGTTACAGAGATACCTAGAGGATGATTATGCAGTCTGCCATACACCAGAACTTATTTTAGTGTCAGTAGTAAAAATAGCATAATTCATAAGAAACTATTAAGGGGTTGTCTTACCAAATAAAGTGTCCTCAATGGATGAATGGTAAAATATACACTTAGATATGGGTCATGGATTTGAAACGCGCGTTTGAATCTATAAGATGAACAAAGAAGAAGAACCCTGTCTAGCTTATTATTAATTTATCATATCCGTATATCGTAATTTAAAGAAAGCTGCATTTCGTGCTTTTTCGTTTTCGCTGCGTTTCGAACCCTGCAACCGTAACATAAAACAACGACAAACGGCACTACTGATTTGAGATATTATATAGCAGGGTTTGTGAACCATTTTACGTACACTTGCAAAAATTTCCCAAATATTATTTTTGACCGTCTGATGTTTCGCAGTTGCCGCAGTGCCGCAGCAGTTTTTCAAGTAGTTTGAGCAGGAAAAAAATAGTTACTTATAAGAATTCTATTAAAAAAGCTCAAAAATGTTAAGTAATTGAGTTCTTGAGTACTACTATAATACCTAATTAGTTAAGTTCTTTACGCACAACTTGATGCCAAAATTGCTCGGATCAGATGAGGCATCCTCTCCGCGACGGGGCTTGCCCAGCCGCCTGATGAGGTCAGTGCTATAATATTATTATGTGTGACACATATAACCTAAAGACAGATATATACAATTTAAATTAATCATTACTCCCACGGTGGCCGCGCGGCTTAAGCGTTGGACTATAACGCCGTGGGTCCCAGTTCGAATCCTGGGTCTGGCAAGTACACATATTGTTTTTCAATTTGTGTGTCAGGGTATGGACCTAATAGGATGAGCAAGTGGCTGACATCCATTTCTCGTAAAAAACAAAATCTGTCAATACAAACCTCTACTCTGTGGAGGCCCATATTATGATCCTATTAGGATCGGACATGCTCGAAAGAAGCAATTAATTATAATGCTTATTCTTGAAGAGTATCTGGTTGTTATTTTTTATACAGTGCAATCTGTCATGTACGTGTGAATTTCGTCATTTCCGTTTGCGCATCGATTGACAAATATCTCATTAAATTGTCAAAAAAATATTATTGTAAATTATTTTGTTTGCAAATTAAGATACTAAATGATATGCACTTTATTTTTTTGTTATATTTACAATAAGCACTGTTTAAAGATATACGTATTCTTGTTTTTTGTTTATTTATTCATCTGGCACGCGAATTTTTAAATATTTTGACTCAATTGTAGAGAAAGGTATACCATCCCAGGTTTAAAGAAAGAGGCATATCCAGCAGAAGATTAAAGAAAGCTCCAAGTAATAAAAGTATTTATTGAACTAAAGCAATAATAGTATTGTAATTTAACTCTTTCTTTATAAATTGACCAAAACTCTCGGTTGCAAAACTGTGATAAGGGATACCAAAAAGGCTCCTCGTTTATATGCCATAAGCAAATTCGGTAATCCTAAAGGGAAACAGATTATCTTTTAGGTCGGTCTTGGAGGCTTGACAAAGTGACTTCAGTACAAAGAAGCTCCCCGAACGAAGCCAGCAATCACCTTACGTGATAACTGATAATGATAACATAATGTTGCCCACCTACGAACGGATTAGATTATACCTCTGCTTATTTCAGTATTACATGATTTTATTTGAACCCCAATCATCGAAAAGTGAGCGATGTTGAAAATTAATTAAACAGAACTGTATTACAATTATTAATAACGAACAACAATTTGGATATGTTCATTATTAACTGTAACAGTAAGGATCGCAAAGGATAGAGATTTCTACTGGATGGTCTAATCAGACGAAGGTCATCACCGGTATTCAGAATCTTTACAATCTTTCAAATCTAACAAATTCAATCTATCTAGCATATATCTCGCAATCATTATATAATCATTATATCTCGCAATAAATCTAGCAAATTACTTTCAAATTATTAATTTAAGACGTTCACAATATGACATTTAGAAACAAAGAAATATTATTGAAACAGTATTATATAAAAAAAGAAACAGATCAGTATTAAGTAATTAAACAGTAGAAAAGTGTAAATATAAATTAGGTACAAGAACCGAATCAGCTAAGCAGACCCTATTTTAAGAATTTATAAAACAACTTCCACCTATACTCATCTTGACGTAGGTGGAATATATCAACATTCGAAGTGATTTGGTTGAACAGAGTTATTGCCCTCCTAATTGGCATCACCAACGGCAGGCTAGTTCTGCTCATTGGGAAAATAAACAACTGATGCTCCCGTCACAAAATAAATAAATAAAGAAATAAATAAATAAATAAATGGTTAGAAATAAAATATGCATTCTTATTATATTCTTCACAGCAGTGCTCCGCAACCGGTGTGCCGTGAGACGATGCTAGGTGTGCCGCGAAGCATTGCTTAAAAAAACACATTTTGTATATTATACAATACTTACTTAATAGCCAAATTTGCGAACATGGCTGGTAATAAATACATTTGAGCACCTGCATGAACTTAATAAAACGATGCAAGGTCAGAATGAAAATATATTGACGTGATCTGATAAATTAGAAGGATTTAAGACAAGAATCTCTACAAATGTAGCAAAGGACCTACCAGACCACCAATGAAAACAAGCAATTAATTTTGGAACCGTCTCAAAAACATTTAACTTTGCTTCAAAAGAAATTTCGTCATTACTTTCATACAATAAATACGACTGAGTTTGAAACCCTTTTGCAACCAATTCCAAAAATTCTATAGAAGCACTTTCCCTATAAATTCGAGAAGAATTTGCTGAATTGAGAAACGACGGAACACTAAAACTGAACTTCGCTGATGTTCCATTGGCTATTTTCTGGATTTCGGTTAATAACGAATATCCTCGGATTTCCGACAAAACTACTATACTAAGTAAGTAAAGCTAAAAACTTTTACGTTCATTGAAAAAAGCTCAGGTATTATATTAATTAGTAATTTTATTGATAATACAAATACATGGAAATATGTACATTTGGTTCTCCGTCGTGTGTTATGCATATTTAATTATTTATCAAATAAGTATGTAATGTAATTTTGGTGCATTTCCCCACAAGGTGGGAGGCTCTAACCTGGGGGCTCAAGCTCAGGGGGGGGGGGCAGCGTGGTAGGTCAAGCAGATAAACGAGTTAAACACAACTTAAAGTTTGCTCCAATAACAAAAAAGTCGCCTGCGGCGCTATTTTATTTCACTGGCATTAATTTTTTAACACGTACGATTGTGGGATACATATTATTATTATTGTGTCAATACTCGACAAATAATTAATAAATACAAAAAATCGTTAAACATAGAATCAATACGATTAATTTTACCTCGAACACCATTTGAAAAACGCTATTTTAAAGTATCACACTGTCTTTAACCTTAGCAATAGGTAGAGGGGGCGTGGCATTCTGGCGTTGGGTAAATTGTTTTACGTGTGGTGTGCCACAGAATTCTGGGAAGACCTTTAGTGTGTCGTGGGTGAGGAAAGGTTTCGGAGCACTGCTTTACAGTACCACCTTCCAATAGAAGACAGAGGCTTATGAGTTGTGATTTCATTTCAAGGAGTAAAGTCGTAATTAATGTCAATTTATATAAGTATTCAATAATAATATAATCTTTATACCAGTCATATTATGAACATTACAACATATTTAATAATTACAGATAAAAGATAAGGATAGTAGTTACATGATCCTTTTAGCCTAGACATTTTTAAAATGAAAGAGTCATATTTTTTTTAAATCTTTACGTTTCGTTAATTCATGACAGGTTAAAAGGCTTTTTATGTTTATTATTTATTAATTCGTGACGGCAATCAGCCACCTACAAAACCGAAGGCGATGACTTGAACGCCGTCTCTTGGGATTCTTGTGCACTATTCAGTTGGCGATGCAAATGGCGCAAAATTACATATTTACAAATATTTTTAGATCAATTACTCACAAATACAATAATACATTGCATTACATGCCTTGGCGGTGCATTGTTGTGTCTGTAACAGACCTAGTAATAAATAAACCCCTCATGCGGAAATAGTTTGAGTCTATACACATTGATTTAACTAAAATAATCGATATTTTTTGAAGATATGCTTCTTTTGGCGCGTTTGGGAAATCAGATCAGAGTGTATTTTTGGCGTGTGACATGTAACACATAATTTATTTTTTCACACGAAAAAAAACGCACTCGATTGGATTCGAACCACCGATTGTTCGGTTATCAGCCGACCGTGCTACCTTTACGGCACGGTATGGTACTGCAATCGTGACGATTATACAGTATAATATTATAGTTTAGAATTGTTTCGTTGCCTAGGCAGCGAATTTATTATTGTAAACAAACGATTAAATGTCAGAGTGATAGTTGGTACTTTAAAAATAAAAACAACGAGAAACCATTATTTAATTTAGTAATATAAGTTAAAGTGTATAGAAATAAACCAATGGCGTTCCAATAAGCGGTCCATTCTTGAGTGTGTAACTTAACAATATAATTAAGAGCTAGTCAAAGAATGTAGTTAATCACAAGTTCTGTTTTTTTTTGTTACGCCAAAGAAATATAACTTCTAACGCGCGTACACAAGTACACACGCCGATTTTTTTAATACTCATTTTTGTTTCACATTCTTTACTGAATGTCAGCCACCATCAGATTTTCAATTTGTCATCGCTGTCAAAAACACTTCACTGCAGCTGCATTCATTTGTACCTATCACGGAAATTTAATGCAACAAATTGTGGGATCTTCTTTTGTTATATATACCGTTGATTTTTCGTCAAAAATGAGATGGAGAATGGTGTATTCATAATGTGGCCGAGGCATTGTAATTTTCTAGTGTTGGTGCTTAACAGACATCCTCAGATGTTTCCTAGTCGTTTAAAGACGTAATATTTGCTATCATGTTGGTCCAAGAAATTATAAGTCTATAAATCTATTTCTTGGAGACATCAACTATTTGTAATATCTCCTGATTTATCGTCCATTCCTTCACGTTATAAATAAAGATGTGTGAAAACATTTTCATACATTTACTCTTTTATTAACCGGTTAAGTGCCCAGAGCGTCTTTGGACGGCCTAATTACACCAATTCTTATGTTAATTACTATCAATTAACTAATTGCGGCATAGAAAGGATTAAAGATATTTCTCGTTTTGAGAAAGACACTGTTTAATGGTTACATGTAAATTGTACGTAAAACATTTCACCATGGCACAGTTCGCCGTGCGCTTTCTATCGGAAAGAGATGACGGTCTATACTAAACGGTCTCTAATTTTTTATATTCAATATGAACATTAATTCAATTTTCATAGCTGATTTTGGCAAAATTCATAAATTGAATAAAGAAAACCTGACCTAACCTAGCACATAATCCAATGTACCGGCTATTTTCAAAATGTGTTTGCTGCTGGCTTCCTGTAAACGTGTAAAGTGTAAACCGACAAACACCATGTTTTATTTAGACATGAGATTTATGTCAGTAACATACGATCCAAAGAGGTTGGACGGTCTTTAATATACGGCCATATATTTCCAATACAACATTTTACGGCGAACTGCATACGTACAGTAAAACAAAATAATGATTCGGTTGGTCGATGGTGTGCGTGCGGATGTTTAGCCCTACTAGTGCTACTAATTACCTGGAGGTCGGTGTGCCCGTAGCGCTGACGACGGTATACGTATTCGTTCGCATACAATCCACGAGCCGAATCATTGTTTTGTTTTTACTGTACAAGTTTCCGGACACGCTCTTTAATATTCAAATTCATGTTTCTAGTTTTTGAGGCTTAACACAATACTCTGAATTTATTCGAATTTTAAAATATTATGATAATATTATAAGTAACAGTATTTCAATAAAGAGTCATATTGCCTATTAAGAATGCAGTAGATTCGGCCCAACCCCTGCGAAGTGTTGCCAGTGTCTGCCCCTAATAAAGTGGCCGTAATGTAATAGGTGAGCCCCCCTCTCCTTCTCCCAGCGGAACCAAGATAAGATCAGGCCGAGCATAAATCAATTTCAGAAAAGCAATTTAGAGCTGAGTTTAAAGCGTCTTCTTTTTGTTTCTTATGGAATAGATCGCTTTTTTATTATCATTGATCGTGGCAACACTGGCCGATTTGGGTGTGATAAATAATATTATAGAACGCATACCCAATTTGAATACTTATACTATAATTTGAAACACCGCGCTTTTTTAAATGGACTTGCAGAAATCAATAATTTTGTTAAATACTCATTGCTAATACTAATTTGATTTTTAACAAGCATAATAATTATTATTACAAGACTTGTTTTTGTGAAATGACACTATACCTACATAAAATATATTACACGCATATTTTTAGAATAGAACTTAGTTAATAACTCGATCTTTGAATTCAAACTTTGAAATTGCAATCATTGTCTGGTAAATTTATAGAGTCTTGTTGAGATAAGATGTTTTAAAATGATGTATATTCAATATATAGTTACATTCTGATATTTTTTGTCTTATTCGTTGAATAAAAAAATAGTTTATTGAATACTACATTATTACTACATAGTATATAAAGCATGATTGTATAAAAATATAGTTGAATTGCCCAAAATGGCTGAAAAGCTAACGCGTTGGCTTATAATGTCAAGAGTCCCAGGTTCGGTTCCATGACAAAACAGAACAGTGACAAAACAGAACAACGATAAATATAACTATGACCTTTCAGGAAAAATATAAATTTAATGATGAAATTGTCCTATCTGTTTTTTGTTGATAGATTTTTAATAGCACAGATTTTCAATACGCCATAATAAATCAAATTATATACCTAATTTCTGCATTCTTAATCGCTAGAAACTTCAATAAACCTAACCTAACCTAAATAGATTCCACAAAAATTAATGTTTCATTTTTCCCCAGGGTGTTCTGTTTTGTCAATGTTCTGTTTTGTCCGGTTACCTTAAAGTTGTTAAAGTCGAATAGTTTATCGAGTCGCGACATCTGGTAAAAAATGAAATAAATACATTTATTGAAACATTTTTTCTTTAAACGAAGACATTGCATTGTGATGACATAATCCAAGAAAAACGGTATCTGAAAGCATACCCTGGGTAAATAAAAGAAACTTTTACGTTTGGCGTGGGGAAAAGCCGCAATTTGTTGCATTTATTTCGTAAAAAAACATATTCTCGTACCGCCGGCGAAGTGGTGGAAAAAAATGAAAACGCTTCTAACTGTTTGAAAAAGTTTTACGCGCGGCGATAACTTTTTAGTAGGACAAATTTTATACCACACTCCTGCCGCCCCACCATGCCCCGTTATAGGTGCGCAGATACCATTTTGCAACGTTTCCGCCGTAAGTACAATGGCGTGCCTATATACAAAATATAAAAAAACAAAAAGAACATTGTTTACCCAGGATCATTTGATAAAACAAAAAAATACCTTAGAGACTTGAAATATCTTCTCATAATATTGTTTATTAGTCTTTTGATATTGTTAATATAATACACCCCCAGACCTATACTGACGAAAGTCAAAATCAGCCATTTTCCAGGAGAGCCGAAACAAACTTTTTAAACCATGTTTATGGTACTTGATTTAATGTCTAATGGCTTTACAATGCCGCTGAACAAGAACCGTGTTTTATTATGTTATCTCAATATCCAAAGAGGTTGGACGGTCTTTAATATACGACCTTATACTTACGATACAACCTTTAATGGTGAAGTGTGATACGGTGAACTGCATACGTACAAATTTACGGACACGAAATTAATCATATACGCCCCCAAATAAGTAGTAGAGATTTTTTTTACAAGAAATTTATGTTAACCACTTGCTCAACATATTAAATCCATGACGCCAAGCATAAATTGATAAACAACATGTGAATTTGCCAGGCCCGGGCCATTTACCGTTTTATATAAAAATTATCCCTATTTTAAAATTTATACAATCATCATATAAATGCATTTTTATAAATAAAAGATGACAATACAAGACGTTATTTATCATAAATAAATATATATATAATGATTAAACCAATCATTTAAAACAATTTACAATAAATTCTTAATATGTATCATGTTGAGATGAAAATATATATTCTCGCGTAGCAAATGTGCTACGGCGTAGGCCGTAGACCCTACCTCGAATAAACCGTCTAATATGCTACACTCTCATATAAATCCAATGAAAATATTTTATCCGAACAATGCTGATAGCGATATTCCCCTTTAACGTATATCAGTATGCGAGCAACAGAACATATCAATTCGTTTGTTTTTTTGACGTTTTTGTCCGCCTTTATTTTGCTTCTCTTTGGTTCATACATCTGTTATAATACTAGTAGACACACTTATTTGTTTGTATTTAATTATTATGTAGCTTATTTTCTTAATTTAATATAAATTATTATTTTTCATGTCATTTATTCATTTAAAAATAGTAAATGCACACAAACTGCTATGAAAATAATGTTACTTAAAACAAAAACACAAACAAAGTGACATCATTAAAATGGCTTAAATTAGTTTTATTTGTAGCACTTTGATTCCAATAGCTCAGCGATGACATTTGGAGTATATTGGCAGCTCTCGTGCTTAAGGCGCTGGCCTTCCATCCGGGAGCTCCGGGTTTGACCCGGTAAGATATTTATATATTAATATATTTATAAATCGAATATGTAAATTCCTCAAGCTTGGGAGTTTTTACACTGTAATTGGGCTTCACAACCTTTTGTGGTGTTTGACAAAGAAACAAATAAAAAATAAATAAATAAAAAAAATATGATAGAAGATAATAAGATAATAATTTTCATCTTGACAATGGAAAAAAACTAATGAAACGCCTGAATTATAATGGAATTTTATAAACTAAATGCTATCTCAATAATTACTCAATTAATAAATACACCGACTCGAATGACTGAGAATCATAAACATTCTGCGGAACTCTCGGTTAGCTTTTTTACAAGCCTTGTAGTGAATTCTGTCAGTTTTCCGACGAATTTCTTTACTTTGGTACTTCATTTCATGCTCCGTCATAATAATTAACAATTTGAGGCATTAAAGGGGCATAGAAAACAGTATGTCAAAATAATCGCACAATACGACGAGGAAAACCGTAGGAGAGAGTCTCGCTGGTGCGCCGTTAAACAAAAGTTAGTTAAACAGAGTTATTGCCCTCTCAATTGGCATCACCAATGGCAGGTTAGTTTTGCACCTTGGGAGAACAAACAACCGATGCTCCCGATTTCTAAGATAGTTATCAGGAATACACAAGTCAATAGCACCAATAATGGCAGAGTTCTCATTTACACAATTTATAAGTTGACAAAAATACGTGGCTAAATATTGATATCTTCTAGCACTTAAACTACAGTATGTAAGCATACCTAAGGGAACGCCAGTTGGATAAGGTCATGGATAGTAGCCATATAACCTTAAATAGAGGATTAATACTATCGACCGAAAGTACTTGATAGAATTTGAATTTGGCGCTTCAAGCACCTGAAGATGCCGAAAGGCGAAACCCGGTTCACAAAAAACGACTCAAATGGACAAAACAGTACAAAACTTAAATCCATTAAAATTTAAATAGAGGAGTCTCAAAAAAATCTTTTGAACTCGCTTCACCATAAGGTTGTATTTCAACTGATGCGGAGCCCAAACAATCGATCCACTCTCAATCCGGCTTGAAGAAATTATAAATCCACCTAATATAGCGCAATCAAACGACGTGTCAGCGCAAAGACTCATACAGTTAATGCTCGTTTTATTTGACCTACCATCGACCTGGTATAATTAATTGAAGCTTGTATACAATTATTGTAGATTTATATTAATATACGTATTTAATATATGTATATTATATCATATAAATAAATATATATCAGTTTCCTTGATTATTATTCAAATATTGTAATATAAATTAAGATGACTGCTTGAATACCATAATATTCAAAATACTTAGAATATTTTAATTTATACAAATAGATATGGCGGAATATTATTATTATATCTTAGGTTATTAATGATGTACGCAGCTGTAATTGAGAATAATTAAGCTAAGCCTTACTTGGCATAACAATAATAATTATCACTGCTCCATCATAATGTAATTCCATAGCGAAGTCTGCTTGGATGTCATGCGATAACTTGACGATATGTCGTACTCATAAACTTAACACCTGTTGGCAAAGCGATTACAAAGCAACCTCGTTAAATTATTGCCTTGTAAGCTTAACGTTCTCGCACAAAGAAATATAAACCAACGAAAACTTGTCAATATTATTCAATAAATTTAGTTGCCATCTATAAACACTATGTATGTATTAAATCATACGAAGCTGGCACAGAAATACTGCCTTTATGCTGCAAATAAAATTAAACACGGTAAGTAGGTACTGATAGGTATGGGTTTACGTAGGGTGTTGATTTATACTTTTCCACTTATTAAAAACACGGATTCAGGGACATTAAGTATTACGTAAGTGTATTTCGCTTGACAAGTAACAATTAATTATTAACAACATTTGTAAACGCACGCTTTGGCGCGAAAATGTGGCAAATTGTATTTAAAGGCGACGTTCAAGGCTCGGGGTAGGTTACCGACTGACCGTACCTACTCTCGATCCTTCGTCCGCCCAGAAACAGATAACGGTAACTTTCTTTTTGTTTGTTTCGCTGTGCATCCTGGTCTAGCCTTGACTCATTCACAATTACAATAATATTATCATTATATTCCCAACTCTGTCGATTGGAGGTTTTTGATGGGGAATTTAGGCATTATTATATTTGGCATCAGTACACAGTTTGTATATTATAATGGATTTAAGTTTTGTACTATTCCATCTGAGTCGTGTTTTGCGATCCGGGTTTTGTCTTTCGGCAACTTCAGGCACAATGTACACTTATCAAAAGGCAAATACACACTGACAACGAATACTATTAACTCTAACTTATAAAACAAATCAATACAATAAAGTAGGGGAAAACTTTATCACCTGCCTATTAAGTCAAGGATCACAATAAAAAAAATAACAAACAAATTATGAATAGTTGAAGTGTTTGTAAAAAACTCCATACCTTATCAATAATAATACACTCCGACTCTGTTTAGGAAAAGGGGCGTGACCCTCGATTTTTCGAAAAGTGCTTTTATTAGATATTAACAATGTATACAACTAAATACACGTTCTGTAAAAAGGAAGTAAGCCACAAATGCCGATTTATTATCTAAATTCAAGTTTTAATTGAGCTTTAATTAAATTTTAATTTAAGGAAAAAAGCATTCACCGTCAATTTTAATGATTTTATGAAATAACTTCTTTATTTATTTGTAGATCGAAAAGATATTACACCATATCATCAATCATCATGCACCCAATGTATGTGCCTATTTTTTTATTAATATTAAACCAAAATCATTCAAAGAACGTTTTTTGCCTCTCCTGTAAAATTTGTTCTGTGTGGGTTACGTCTTTTTTCCTAAACACGGTCGACTCGGTAAGCGTATAATAATAAATCGTCAAAACCTAATAATAGATCATTAGTAATTATAAACAATAAAAACACTACCTTCAAGAGGTGTAAAATCGTCCATTCTGGGAACAATGGCAACGCATTGGGAATTAATGGATGTAACTAATTTGATATATCTGTGATATGAGTCTTTAAAAGTTATTAGTTAATTAATTAATATTCAATATTATTTTTACATGATATCTACTTTTTATATGCTTTAATCGAATAAAATAAATGAAACGTTAAAAAAGCTTTTAGTTTTTAGTAGAAATAGGGAACATTGGTGAAAAATAGAGTAAAGTAACCCTGGTTTACAGTAAGGCAAGTTTGTTGTACACGACTGGAAGCTAGTGTCGTTGGTTTTTATACGTAGGTACTTATTGCTTCTAAAAGCTTCAAAGTTGTTTAAACAAAAAATATATTTTATTGTATATACGATAGAATAATATAACGTATGTACGAGTATATTACCATTTTTATTTTTGTTCAAAAGCAGAGCATATTATGCTCTACAACAGACTGAAGGTTATAGGATAACTATTCAGTTCATTTTGTCTTTGCTCTTGGTCAAAGACATAGATTGACCCGAAAACTGCGCGTGACTTTGAGATTTTCGCAGAATTCGGCTCCGTAACTCACGACTTTGGAGACGAGTCTTTAAATATTACTCCACTGCAGGCGTTTATTCGTTTATACATTCTAAATCAAATGATTTGTGCATTGATGTGTGTAATACCTCTAGACGGGTACTCAAGCTGTAAAGTAAATAAACCTTTTGTGCTTAATACTCAATTTCTGTTTTGTATTTTTTTATAATTACTTTTATTGTAATCATGTTATGATGATTACAATCTCAAATATAACTAAAATATTGTTTATAAATTTGACGCGTCTTTTGTAAATACATAATATGATTGATATATACGTTAATATTTTTTTATAATTCGTTTTTCTAATGATAACATTGCACGTGGTGACAAATATGATGGCGTGCTTAGTATAAAATCTTGGGAGTTATATTATGTAAGATCATTATTGTTGGAGTTTTGAGTTTATGTTGCATTGATGCTCGATGTGCGAACCGCCTTAATTCAACGCATTCGCCTTCCTTTGGGGCAGTCGTAAAGAAAATACTGACGCAGATTCTGATTTCTGGGCACTTGACTTGGGGCTTTTATGCGAGGCGAATGTTAGTATATCTTTAGTTTTGCGACAGCCGGCCATTTTCGGTGCTCAATTGACCCATTTCGCGTTTTAGTGTAGTGTAAACTGAATACGCATAGTATGGTAATGTCCAAATAGAAGTAAGTAATATGCACGAAATAGAAATACATTGCGTACTTTAGTTTGAATTACATTATTTTTTAAATGATGCTGTGCCTATTTTCTTAAATCACCACACACGATAAAAAAGTGTTAGGACACCCATTACAATTACGTGACTGAATGTTGAATATGGTGCTTTAAAAATTGCGTGAGATGTAAATTGAAACCAAACTAGACACAAAATAATATAGTAGACAGACCAAAAATCGGAAAGATAAAACATCGTCGGATTTTAATTATCATAACATACATACTTACTTATTTTTAAATATATAGTTTTATTTTCCTGTTATACCCATAAGCTCATCAAATAACGCCTGGTTCATCTCTACAATTTTGAATATTATTTTTGACGTCATCCAAATATTTTTGTATATATTCAATTTCAATTTATTTATTTTTTTAACATATTGTGGACCTAACCGATTTTTTTAAAATTTATTTTTAAACGGTACATGTTCAAACACGCGCGTCAATATCATTTTACTCCCTACTTCAATTATAGTTTGTCAATTTATGGCTACGGCCGTATGTTTTAGCTTAACCACTGGGGAATGACAAAAGAAATGGCGTATTTCAAAAAAACACTACCTTATTCTTAGGTCAATAATTATTGTAAGCAATCATTATTCATAAGATGTTTATTACACTTGAATGGTCAAAGACATAGCTTATAATAAATATCTTTAGAATCATCTTCAAATGTGTTAATCTTGCCGATTTTTTGAATAATAAAATGCCTAATTCTTGTCAAATTTGGGATCACAGAGATTATCAATATAATTTTTTATCGTGAATATTTTACAAAAATTATCTCGTAATTAATTATACTAATGGTTTTATAAATGCGTTTAAAAATTAATAAATGTAAAAAATCTTTACACCACTGCACAGTTATGTACCGAAATATGACTATATTCTAAAACATTAGAGCGAGAGGTTTAAAAGAATACTATTTTATGTAACAAAAATACGTTATGCAGTCATCAAATGTTTAAAATAACTATAAAGGATAATAAGGCTTCAAAATGATATAAATAGATTATCTACAACGTTTAAGGAGTGTCCAGGATCATGGTTTGAAAATACAATAAGAGCTCAATTTTGACCTACGACGAGCACGTGGGCCGTTAAAGAGATTTCACTGTTTAGTTACTAGTTAAATAAACACAGAAGTAAAACAAAAGTTTTTCCATAGACAAGCCAGTTTTTATTGCATTATATTATTAGCCTTGCTTTTTCATGCAAGAGTATCGTGTTACTCATTCAAATATTTTTTCGTCTCATCGTTGATAAATTTGATTTTGGTGATCCGTTAATATGATAAAAATGTGACCAAGTATGTTGTGTATTAGAATATAGGGTTGTGTTTGTCTATGACAATGTGCAATTCAAAAAACATGTTGCTAAGAGCCCAACTTTTTTTTTTCGGTGGTCTGACGTGTGGCCCTACAAACTTTTTCCAAGAAACTTGTTCGAACGCATGCGATGAGATCATCGGCATCGCGACTCGCTAGTTGGTAGACTTGCAATACTATTGACATTAAATACACGTATGTCGAGCCGTGATACACTCAACTGTTATTGGCGTCATTGCTCTCTCTTTCTCCCCAGTTGTAAAGTTGGTATAGTGAAGGACAGAAATGGTGACAAGTTCGTTTTGAGCATGAGACTTATGTCGGTTGACGTCAGTCTCAAGTCCCGGAATAAGTACTAGTGCTCGAGTTCTGATAAGTATTTACGCGTTTATCTGATTTTATCACGTCGAGTTTCTCGATTTTTTAGTGTTATAATTATTGGAACTTATAAACTGAATTCAAATTTAATGCGTGATTGTGTAATGTAAATGGATAATAATTATATAAACAATTTGTGTAAAAATGACTTCTAAAAAGTCAAGTACGCCAAACGCTCTATATAATATCCCAAATACTAGTAAGTATTTTGGAACAAGTTTTGATACTTAGTATTTTTTATAGTGGTAGTAAGTATACTTAGTCTTCAAAATCGACCAGTTTTTCCACCTCTAGTAGTCAGTACTAGTTTACATAATATGTGTGAATTTCCTGAATTTCGTTGGATGGTTGCGATAATTTCTAACAAATATTTCCTTAATTTTATATGACCGCCATTTTGTAAAGATTCATATTATATTCTGTCTTGCAGCGGAAACAGTTAACTACAATTTTTATGAAGTCGAATTTTGTTTACCTATTTTTAAGAGAGAAAATGTCTTTTCCATGACGTTGTAGAAAATCGCTTATAAAGAAGGATTCGGGGCTAATAACAAAGACCCAATAATACGTATTTGGTGTGTAAATCGAATTGTGCGGCTGACAATGTGTCGCCGGCGAGCGGCGTTGACTGAGTCACATTGATTCGAGCGAGAGTAATTGTTTTTTCGAGGAGAATTCTCGTGTAGAATCTCGACTTAGGCTGAACTCACAGTGGCTAGTGATCGAAGTAGCGGGCGGTGAGTTTGCGAATGAACTATAATCTATAAATCTCATATAATTTTTTGTTTTGAGATTTTAATTTCAGTTTGTGTAAAAATGGTGCTGCTAGTTTTTGTCGCATGCGAGCAAAAAATATTGTAAAATAACGTATAAAACAATATTTTACCACGTTTTTCTTAGCTCGCATTCTTGTTTGTCCGGTGGTTGTTTATCCATTACAAATCTTGCAATCGATTTTTAACTAACTTCCCGACTAGCTAGACATTTGAAACTTTTTGAATATATCAGAACACGATGCCAATGCATTCTTTTAATACTTTTAGCCATCTTTAGGTAGAATTGAATTCATTTTCAGTTAATTTTGTTTTTTATAAAAAGTTATTTTGGAAGAAATCCGTAATACAATCCACTATTATTGGTTGCTAAGGAGGTGGTCCTAGAAACTAAATTATTAATATATACGTGCGTTAATATGGAAATCATAATGACATTTCAGTATTCTACATTTGTTTCTTTGTTGCAAAATAGCAAAAAAATGATTTGTTGACAATTGCCTTATTTGTCCTAAATTATTAATGCATAGAATTATCAAGTTTATATGATTCAACAGAATATTTAAAAACGTGGTATATAAAAGTTATTTTTATCTTGTAATTATTTATATTTAAAACAACAAAATTACTTACATATTATTATGTGTAAGGCACGATGGCCGCGCGGCTTAAGCGTCGGCCTATAATGTCGTGGGGTCCCAGATTTTTTTTTCTAGATGCCTTTATTGATACCTCGCATTTGCTATTAATGTTTCTTTAAGGACTTTGGCACGCGAACTACTAACTCTACTTGATGCTAGTCAAATGAAAATTGTGCCGGCTGAGAAATATACCTTATTGAAAACCATTCGTCTACCCGCATCGGATATTGCTAATTTGTATTCGGCCAGGGCCTATGAAACCACCTTGAAAAATCCCTGGAAAATTCTTTGTCGCGCAAGGCGGTGGTGATTCTGATGAATAGTTTGTCGTATTCATTGGGAAGTGATAATTGCGATTTATAGCCGAGTTTCCCGTGGTAAAAGAAATGATACGTAATACTGATATTCTGAGCATATACTTATCCTATCTTATATGACTGCAATCACTGGATCTGAAAGGCATGAATCAACACTACATGTCACCATTTATCATTTTGAATCCTGGATCTGGCAAGTACCTACACATATTGTTTTTCAATTTGTGTATGAGTCAGAGTATGGACCTAATAGGTTGACCAAGTGGCTGACATCAATTTCTCTATAAAAAAATGTTAATACAAACCTCTACCATGTGTAAGCACATATGATCTTATTAGAATCGGACATGGTCGAAAAAAAATGTGTAAGTACTTATTAACATTCAGATTTATAATGATTTGGAAAAAAACGATAAAAGTACTAAATGATGTACTTACACACAAAATTACGATGGCTTTGAAAACAAAAAATAAATATTTATACTAATAACAAATTTAACATACATAATTTTGAATAACCCTTCTGAGAAAATATATTATAACCAATTGGAAAAAAAATGAAAAAAGTAAGACACCCGGCAGGAATGAAACCTGTATCTGTTGGGCTTACACCCGGCAGGAATCAAACCTGTATCTCTTGGGTTTACATTACACCCCGTGCGTATTGTTCACTATGCTACTTACTAGGTGACACACTAATTACGATAAATTTTAACTATTGGCTTTTATAATACATCCTCAACAGCGCTCTTCCAAATCAAGCTACTATTGGCAATCGGTTTTTGTTTATTAAATGAAAGTAAGTACCTACTACTTTAATTACTAACCGACTTCACGGATCTCTCCAATATGTTATGTTGCATATCATGCATTATATGCAGCGAATATAATCGCGCGATATGGCGTAGAGCATGGGACAGTATGCAAGCATTCACGTCGGCGAATAACGCTCCCTTCGTATGAAACTGGGGTAACGCTTTTTTGAATGCCTATGTTTCCAGCTTGAAATAAAGAGAACGAGAGGGGTAATCCTACCGTGACCGTATTATTTTTTCGTTGAGCTGCGCTTCGCTAGACTTGCGTTTGATATATCGCAAATAAATCCGGGAGGCCTGATCCGTGCGTGTCACAGGACGTAGAAGAAACCCGATTGTTAAAGAGAAAAGGATATATTGGTAAATATATACGCAATTCTCGCCGTGGTGAAGTTGTCTCCGCAAACATTTGACAACACATTTTGCTGACCACAAATGGAAATTGTACTTCTTAAGTTCTGTGCTTTATTTTAGATATTATTGAACCATTTATAATATTTACTGAAATTATTCTTTATTAATTATGATTTATTTTCAAATCCTCATATATTCGATATAAGTAGACTGAAATCATTATATAAAAGCTTTTTTAAATTGTGTTGACATCGCGTTTAGCGATAACAAGCAATATCAATATACTATTAATACTATCAACCGAAGCTACTTGATGGAATTTGAATTGAAATTCTAATGGATTTAAGTTTTATAATATTCTATTGAAGTCGTTTTTTGCGACCCGGGTTTCACCTTTCGGCATCTTCAGGCGCTGTGTATACTCACCAAAGACAAACACACACTGACAACGAACACTGTTAACTCTAACTTATATACTAAATCAATACAATAAAGTAGGTCACAATAAAAAATATAACATACAAATAATGAATAGTTGAAGTGTTAGTAAAAAAACCCTTATCTTATTAATAATAATACGCTTGATAAGCATATTATAATAATCGTCAAACCCTAATAATAGATCATTAGTAATCATAGATATTAGTAAACAATAAAAATACTACACTCAAGAGGTGTAAAATCGTCTTTTCTAGGAAGAATGGTAACGTATTGGAACGTAATGGAGTTAACTAATGAGATATTATATCTATGATCATAGATTGCCAGTGTGTGTTTGCCTTTGGTGAGTATACACAGCGCCTGAAGATGCCAAAAGGCAAAACCCGGGCCGCGAAAAACGACTCAAATGGAATAGCACAAAACTTAAATCAATTAGAATATCAATATACCTACCTATGTTTCAATTATCGATGGACAGGTGTCAAATTTAATGATTATAGATCATTTTTCGTAACACATAATAAACATGCCTATTAGATTTTATTTTGATAGATTATGACGTCAGCAAGAACTAAGGCTAGTACCTAGTTATTAGTTGACAATACCTTGATTAAAAATTACAAAAGGTAGACGACAATTTTAACGGTATTTTAAATTACGTATTGTTTATACAGATTTCATTATTGGAATCGTCGTGGATCAATTCACTGCTGGCTGAAGGTATCTCCAAGCTGTTTCGATCTTGCTCGGTTCTGTACTTTGCCGTGTACGTACTTCCGCAGTCAACCGGCCTCGAAGTCTACCTTTCAGATATTTAATAGCTCTTGGATACCACTGTATGACTAGATTTGATCGGTACAGAAACTTAAAGATTTAGTTACTATATAACTCGAACTCTGACTGCAGAAAGGATTGCTGGCTGGTTAGTGGTAGGTACATGGAAGTCGAAATGCTTAAGAATAATATTATACAATTATAAACTATCAAAAAGAATAAATATTAAAATGACTTTATGGGGTTGAGCTAAAGAAGTATACATTTAATAAAAATAATAGCCATCAAAATAAAAAAAATCATACTATCTTTGTGAAATCTTGACTCGCGCGACGTCATTATGAATATTAAACGGGAATTATTATTTTTTTTGACTTTACAATGGAAAAGAAGCCCGAAAGCCTCCATCGCAATCCTCTTATAGACTCAAAGCTTTATGGTTGCCCGATTTCAATCAAATACAAATATAAAAACTCGTTCAAATACACCGATCACCATTCACTAACCTTATAGGGTTGCCAGAAATACAAGAATTTACATAATTTTTCAAAACACCTGAGTAACTTTAAATATTTGTACCGAGCTCAACTTATAACTGTATTCATCGCAATTGGGGCAATATGCTTTACCAATTAAGCAACTAGTGGAATACTAATCATGACAAAAATATTTAAGAATACACAACTGAGGTTCTATTTAAAAACCGCAATATTTTTACTAACCTTGATTCCTAGACGGCATCAAGATCTCTCTACCAGTTATGTTTCTGAGTAAATAAAAATGATTAATATTAATTCTATCGACTGAAGGTACTTGATGGAATTTGAATTTAAATTCTAATAGATTCAGGCTCTGTACTATTCCATTTGAGTAATGAGTAATGAGTTGAACTCAAATGGAATAGTACAGAGCTTGAATCCATTAGAATTTAAAAATGATTAAGTACCTATCCAAAATAATTTCTATTTAATCAACGTTTTGACTAATTCGTTGTTTTTTTTTTAATTTCAATCTGTCTGTTCATTGCATTATAATTATTAAAAAACTACTATACCAATATTGATGAAACTTACATGGTTTATATACTATATTGTTGTTATTATTAAACAATACCGAAAATATTAACAAACGAGGAATCCGATACATAAGTGACAATTACCTCATGGAAAAACCTCTTAACTCTCCGTCAATAATCTCCCGGATAATAAAGAAACTTCACAGATATTGTACTTCGGATATTAGCTCCCTCATATACAAATAAAAACTCATTAAATAAAATATCATTGATACAACAAATCACGGATATAAAAATTAAGTTGAATTAATAAATATTTTAACATTAATTTGCAACACTAACTTGATGTGCACGTTTCAGAGATAGAGAGAGAGAGATAGTAATTAAGTACTAACTATTGAATTTTTTAACAGAAAATGTAGTTTAATATAATTATTTAAAATTATACTGAAGCCTACAATTTTCAAGGGATTTTAATGTGGTGGTTTCCCGTTGCCTTCCGCATCGCATTATTGAAGCCGTTCGTAATGTATGTATATCGCCTTCAAGTGTCTGCTCTAAAGCACTCACGATCCCTTTGCTCACCACCCTTAGTCAGTGCTAAAGAAATAGCTGTCTTCTTCTAGTAAAGCAGTGGATCGAGAGGGTTGGAAAATCTTGGTTGCTCAATAGATGACAGAATTTCACGATTCTCAACCATGAAGGACCGACCAAGAAGAGAGACCGAAACCTAATAACCGATAAGTAATTCATTCAAAATTTTGTATTTTTTTTAAATAATATTTTAAAATATTTATTTTGTTTAAAAAATTTGAATCTAATCTTTTTTACGTCAAGTTTTTTTTTAATTTGAAAGTTTTTATTATTGGTGGTTAGGGGCTTATGTCCGGGGATTTTTGTCCAGAGGGTATTTGTTCCGTTATGATAAGCATGGTACCCACAAGGGGGAGGGGGCTGGCAGGGCTCTATCCTGGAGGCCCGGGTTCATAGGGGGCCTGGCGTGGTGAGTCGACCAAATAAGTGAGCTAAACACAAATCACAAATTGCTCTAAGAGTAAAAAAAAGTCGCTTCGGTGCTATTTTCCTCTAATAATGATTATATTTTATAATATGTGATTGTGTGATAAAAATTTTAATTGTGTCATTACTTGATAATTCCATAATTCAAGTGGATGTAAGTATTAAAATACACTAAATACCCTTAATTTTACCGTGAATGCCATTTGGAAAACGCTACTGTAGAGCGTCACATTGCCTTTAACCTTCGCGATAGGTAGGGGGACCCGCTTCAGGATGTAGGGCCATGATGGTGAGCATAGGGTTTAGTATATTATACATTCAGCGTGTTTTTAATTCGATGAGATAGTATGCGTGGGTTAACATATCTCAGACAGAAGTAGTCTTAGACTATAGATAGATCTAGACGCCACCCATTGCATTGCTAAATGAAGCTGCGTGCCATGCGTTTGGTTTGTGGGCGAGCGAACACATTCATATACAAATGTTTGAGACCATAGACCATTTCGCTAGTGCTCGCCCAAAGTGCTCGCACTAGACGCTCAGAATTAAAATATAATTTTCTATTTTGTTACGTTATATAGTATTTTTAAGCGGTCAAAATGCAACCATTAGGTAAAGATATTCATAATTTAAGTTATTTTTAAGGAACACTAGGTCACTTCATATTAAAATATATAATAATATACTTACAAATAAATTATCACGAACATGTATCAATTTACCTATGAAACGAAATACCATCTTTTTGCTTGTCAGTACGGCTACCACATTTTAATACAGCACACACAACCATCTTTTCTACTTAATTAACTAAAAATATTTACCGCTGACTTTATGTTTAATACAAAAAATATCAATTTTAGCAACACGCGCTCGCAGTTTATCGACACTTAGCTATGCAAAAAACTAAGATTTGGCGGCGACTCTATAGCAAACTATCTCACACGTCTGTAAACCTTTTATCTTACTCTATTGCGTGACGCAGAGATTATAAGGGTGCCGAATACTTTCTCACTCGCACTTATGCATCGTTTCTGTTCAGGTCTTGGCAGTAGTAGTATTTTTTTGCTGAGAACTGCTCTTATTGTAGAAGACCTTGGAGTCTACAATAGTTCTCGAACCACCCACGGTTTCAATTTCACAGCTTCTTACCTGTTCAGCTTTTCTTTGTTCCGATTTACCTGCCAATTCCTAAACAATTACCTTGTTACACGTCTCCGCCCAGAAAAGATTTAAGTATATATTTTATCATCCTTACATTTCCCATACCTACAAAAATTCGTAAAGCGAGCGAGCACTCCTACAAAGACTACCTGTTTTCCATATTTATGAATTGTGCACCTGTACAAATGTTCCGAAAACTACACACATATATTTCTTATTCAAACAACTAAGCTCTATAAATTTGAATGAAGTGTTTTTGTGATTTATCGATCTGAAAGTCTCGCATAAAATAAAAGCAAGTACCGCGATTTAGATTGAGTGAATACGTAAACATTTCAATTCTCGACTCGCTTTGGCCAAAACGTTTTTACATATAAAGTAAATTGAGTTTTTACTGACCTGTTTTGACCAAATCCGACTCAATCCAACAATCGCTATTTGAAAATATCGTTAAAATCTCATCCATCTAGTAGAATAATAACTGTTTTTGTCGATATACACGTACGTATTATTATACTTATTATTAATATAAAATACGATTATACTAAGTAAATATTATCGCAAATTAGTACATTTTACATACATCATTTTGAAAACACTTCTGAGAAAATATATTATAACCAATAGAAAAATCTTTTTGAAAAAAGTAAGACACCCCACAGGATCGAACCTGCATCTTTCGGGTATCGCTCGCACGCACCACTATGCTAAAGAAGTCATACTTAATTGCGACACATTTTAACTATTTTTTTTCCTACCATGTCCGATCATAATAGGATCGCCTCTGCCACCGCAGAGTAGAGGTTTGTATTAACAGATTTTGTTTTTTACGAGAAATGGATGTCAGCCACTTGATCAACCTATTAGGTCCATACCCTGACTCACACACAAATTGAAAAACAATATGTGTACTTGCCAGACCCAGGATTCGAACCTAGAACCCACGGCATGATAGTCCAACGCTTAAGCCGCGCGGCCACCGTTTAACTAATAAATGGCTTTTAATACTCACTAAAGCGCTTTCCATATTGAGCTACTATTGGCGATCGGTTTTTGTATTTTAAATCAAAGTAGGTATTAATTACTTGCTAATAATTTTTCATTAACTATTTTTTTTACTCAACGAATAATTTACTTTTCTCAAAAAAAATTTTACTATTGGTTATAATATATTTTGTCAGGAGTGTTTTCAAAATTATGCATGTTCAATAATTATAATATTACATTCTTAAATCTTGTGAATTATTCGTTGAATAAATAAATAGTTAGTTAAAGAGTACATTTTAGTTAAAAAAAATAATAATTCTATCAAGTAATTTATCTTATGACTTAAGAATGAATAAACTGTCAAAATACAAAAATAAATATAAAAATATCCGTGGAAAAAAATATTTTTTTTAAATTGGTACAAAGTAGGACTCGAACTTGCATACTTCGGTTAATGTGATACAAATGATGTATTATCAACAGTAATAGTATAATATTATTATCTGTCCATGTAGTTTGTCATAATTTTAGTCAAAATAATAAAATTAATACTGGGTACTTGGTGGATTACGAATTAGAAGTTTAAATTTAAATTGAAGTATTTTTAAGGCACGAAAAATACATCCAATGACATATTATTATATTGGAGAGAATACAATTAATAATTATTCTTTTCACGAATAAAAAATGCTAGAATTATCACGAATTAATGAAACCTCCTACCTTCACTGATACTAATCCATTGTACGTATGTGTTTGGTGTTACCAAAGTAATGCGATGTTTGTTCAAAAAAATGAACGTCGCATTCAAGTATTTTTTTTTTAATTTCTAGTATGTGTAATTTTATGTGTTTTAAGCGGCCAAACTTTATGCTTTTATAAAACTTTCAAATGATTTGTTTACCAGTGTGTCATTTTATATGTTTTCAAGTGGCGATACGTTATACTTGTATTCGATCGACTAGGGTCGAGATTTTGGTCTTCCTTTTCGAACTCATCCAGACATTGCAGTCGTGATATCACGGCGATACGTTCTCGAAGAAACAAAGTCGTTATAAATTGGACGTACAGAATGTATATATTATTTAAATACAAACACTATATTATATTGTTTAAAAATGAACTCATTTTAACAAAATTATTAAGAATATCAAAAATAGCGACATCAAACCCCATCACAAGTTTTGTTAGCAACAGCGAACTGATTGAACGTAGGGATTGCAATACCGAATGAAAATGTCAATACCGGTTTTTCGGTATTTCTTATTGAATACCGGTATTAATACCGGTATTTTTTAAACATTAAAAAAACAGAAGTAGGTGCTTATCAATAAATATGGCTATTAAAATCTTTTTAAAATATTATTTTATTTATAGCATTTATTATGTTGACATAATACACACAAAATATGTATTGATCATGATTGTAGAACTAGTGATGTTTTACAAATAATTTTAATATATTGATAATTTTAACTAAAGCCCTCAAAAGTTCATCAAGTGCAAATAAGTCGCGGCTGCAGGAACAGCTTCTTAAATTCAACGCTTGTACAGTCATCAATAATTATAGAATAATTGAACATTTTTGTCACGGATATTTTCTATTTCGATTTTCGAATAGTATGATAATTCATCGAATAATTACTTATATACACCTCTGTTGGATTCACTCAATATATTTTCATTTTAGCAGCACATAACTTATAATTCATTTTCAAAAACGTAAACGAGTGTGCTTTCTTAAAACCGAAAATTCCGGTTTTTTTCGATTTTTGAAACCGGTATTTTGGTATTGATAAACACTAGTATACCGGTTTTGAAATACCGTTATTGCAATCCCTAATTGAATGTTTGACCCCCTTTAAATATTTAGTAATACGGGCCAATTATAAATGGGACAATAATTACTCAATTAAATATAAAAAAACTAGAATTGAGATAGCATGACGTGCCCTTCCCAAAATTTGATGCCTCCTTAGCAATCAAGACATCTTAGATCTGAAACTGCGTATAGTCTGCAGTTATGTTCTTCTCAATCCTTTATGGTATGGAGGTATGTATGCAAAGCCAGGTTATGTCACAAGGAGCTGAGGCTTTCGAGATGTAGCTGTATAGACTCGGACTGACTGGTTGACAACATTTGTCATCTTGACATTCTCAATCGAATGGGAAAAGCCAAAAGTTTCTGCGTAGTATCAAAATCAGAAAACTACAGTACCTCGGCCACATTATGAGACGACAAAAGTACAACACTCCCCAACTTGTCATCCAAGGAAAGATCAATGGTAAATATTACAGAGGACTATGCCATATTTCCTGGCCTAAAATTCTCCGTGATTGGTACTAGTGCAGCTTCAAAGACTGTTCCTGGTATCAGATGATAAAATGAATTTCTCTGATGATGAGCGACCTTTGGTAGAAGAGGGCACGATATGAAGGAGACACTGGAGTATTCATATAGTAGATGTTGACCCTTGAATATTCAGATGTCAAAATGCACAAGATTCAATAATTTTATTTCATCAGATAATATCTGGGGATATAATATAAAGGAATTATATTCCATTTTTCACACATACATTTTTCTCCAAGATATACGTTTTTTATTTTAATTATAAATAACTATGCCCTTGCTTTTTTATGCAAGGTGGTTGTTAGCAATTTTCGAACAATCACAAACACCCAGGCTTTGAGAAGATCACATATATATATTGTGTCCTCACCGGGTATCGAACTCAGTGTTCCCGGATAGAAAGCCATCGCCTTACGCACTGCACCACGAGAGCCTCCTCAAGATACACGTTACTTTCGATTAGTGCAAACTGAGTTTTATTTACAAGGATTGTCTTTCAGTGCGTGAAGCAGTTTTTCACCCTTTGTTTTGGAGCTTACTTTGACACTCGTTTCTGCAAATTCTTGTGTGGAGGTAATTTATATGTTTATTTAATTATGATAATGTCATTTGTAGAACGTAGACGACTCAATGATTTCATCCTTATAGATTTTGAATCTTCTTCCATATTGTGGCCTTACCCAAGTGAGCTTCTGTTTGACTTTTTTGTATGCAAAAAGTAAGAAAGTTGTGTGAAAATCCTAGCCATATAAAATCTCATAAAATGCAAAGGTATCATAAGAAAATCATTTAATTTATCTCAGCATGAAACATCAACGACAGGTTTCAAATAAATTATATTGTATCTTACTGACGTTGCTGGTAATATTTTATAACAATATAAACCAGGCAATCTAAATTATGAAGGCAAAATAAATTTCATGGATGTTATACTTTAGGTATCTCAGAATTTTGAAAACATTCTCTTCATAAACCTTTTTTAATTCTTTATTTAACCTTTTGGCATTATTCATCACAATGAAAACAAGTTTTATTTAATTATAAAATTACTCGCAATACCTACCCTATTGTTGAAAACTTGTAAAGAAAATTTTCGAGGCTCTAATACCCAAAACTTGATTTTCAATACTCGATACAATCTAAGACAAAGAAAACTTGAAGAGGATTACCGGAGCTTATACAACAAGAACTGGGAAAGCTTTTACTTGGGAAATAAATCCATGTATTTGTAAACAACTTTTTAAAAACAGAAACGATAACAGGATTTTTCAAATTTGGCGTATTTTTTTAATTTTAATCTTCTCCCCAAATGCCTCAGTCGAATAAATTTTATTAACGAAAATGTTCATTTGTAAGTAATAAGGTTGAGAAAATATTTCCCGGCAAGTAGCAAAATTTAATTTTACATTTATATTTAACTATGCAAAGATTTAACATCCCAACCAATTATTTTTTAAATCATTTTCGTTGTTATTTTTATTTTTTGCTTACACTGACGAGCGGAAGTACTCTTTGATATTAAAATTATCAAAGAATATTTACTTTACCGTTTTTTTATCATATTCAAAACCATTTAATATTTCAAAACGCTAAAGGAATCAGATGCTGAATAAATGAAGTACGTAATAAGTTTTCATTTTTAAATTAAACTCATTTCTAGTAGTATTTTCATCAGTATAATAATAATTGAAATGCATTTAAATCAGAGACACTGAAAACCTCATTATTTGGAGATGGAACCTGAACGTATGAAATTGAAACAAAAAAAGACCACTGCTCCACTGATTGGTTACATGTAAATTGAACGTAAAATATTTCACCGTGGCACAGGTCGCCGTGAGCTTTCCCGTATTCTATATGGTCTCCAATTTTATTAGATTCAATATGAACATTAAGTTAATGTTCATGGATGATTTCGGCAAAATTCATAAATTCAAGAATGAAAATCTAACCTAACCCAAAAAATAATCCAGTATATCGACTATTTTCAAAATTTGTTTACTACTGGCTTCCTCTTAAGCGTAAACTAACAGGAACGCGCATTTTTTTTCAAGTTCTCCAAATTTTCTTGGAAGTATCACAAAATTTTAGTCTTTTTGCGTATTTTTTCCGATATTCTAAAATATAATATTTTAGACGTACTATACCAGATTTATATCGTACATAGTACGCAGATAAAAAATATAGTAGAAATACTATTATATTTTAACTTTTTTATAAAATTAATTAAGGTGGCTATGACTCAATAATATTAATATAAAACTATGTTAGTATATTATATCAGTTTTATTAAAAAAAAAAACGATTTAACAAACGATCACCATTTATTTATATTGAACTTTACAATTTAAAAAAAAAACTAGGGCAGAGGTTCGATGTGCATCGTATCATCGCGAAAACTTTACTTATCCAACGCCAGCGGTATCATAAAAAAAACACTTTTACATCTGCACCACAAAAGGGTATTAATTACTTGCCTCAAACTGTGTTAAGTAGTAATCAAAATAAAACACAATACTAGTATATACAATTATTTCTTCCACAGTTTAATTTGGTAACGATCTTGAATAGTTTTATCTTTTTAAATAGTTAATACATTTTCAACTGATGGGAATGTATGATTATATCAGTCGAGAGCTTTATTAAATTGTTTCGAATAATAATTCTTCTTCTTTTGCCATATTCGCCCCTTAACCGGAGCATATGGACACCACGCGGCGCCTCCAAGAATCCCTGTCGCTCGCCAGTCTTCTTGCTTTATTCCAGGTCAAACCAGCATCCCGTAGCTCTACCGTATACACTCTGTAGATTGTATTTAGCGGCCTTCTAGGACGCCGGAATCCGGTCGGCTTGGAGAACAGGCAAGCCAGGTTGAAGTTTTCTTCTGGCATCCGTAGCACGTAGCCGAGCCAATTCCAACGTCGCCTCTTCACTTTCAGCGTGATGAGAGGCTGATTGGTGCGTTCTCTATAATAATAATTACCATATATTAAATACGATGTGTATCCACCAACAATAAATTGGCAATTTATATCTCTTAATATAATGAAGTATACATTTCAAATAAATATTATTTATAAAATATTTATTTTATTCAACGATTCATTCACTAAAACATGGTAGATATCCTGACGTCATTTATTAATAATAAATCATTAAATTGATACCTAACTTGATTTAATAAACAAAAACCGATAGTCAAAATTATGCAATTTGATAAGCATTTCATCTAAGAACTACTAGTTAAATTTATCGTAATTTAGTAGGATGCCCCTAGCTTAATTAATGTTAAACCAATGGTTACAGGTTCAAGTCCCGTCGGGTGTCGTATATTTAAAAAAAAAAAAAAGATTTTTCTAGTGGGTACATAAGATGTTTTCAAATTATGTACGTCAAATATTACTTATTTACTTCGGTTCTTGGCCAACTGCACAACCGTTCTCCAGGAGGGCGATTCATGAATTTAGCATGGCCGACGTGAGTAGTGTGAGTAGTCATAATTGGATAGTGATGCTTCGACAGAAGCACACTGTTCCTTCCTGTGTCCAATAATGCAACCTAATAATTGCCAAAAACGGGCGTACATTTATGATCGCCTAAGAGTTTTTTTGTCTATGCCCACATCTGACAGCTATTTCTCGCGCGCAAAAACTTTCATAAGAACAGATACGTCGGTAAGTCAGATTTGATTTCAAATATACTGTTTCTTTTATAAAATAATATGTAGGAATCATACTAAAAGTGTATTTATTTATTCCTTTACAGAATTAACAAAATGCCAGCGGCAAATAGCCACCAGATGGAGCAATTGGTAGAATTCATGGAATGTCAGTATCTACCACGTTTTTATTCAATACTCGTAAGAAATGTAGCCTACTAAAATTATGCCAACATGTGGAATTAACACAGTTCGAGACATAGCCTGTGTCATTATTATGACATACTTATAATTGTGTAATGACCTCGTTTTATGAGACTAAAAACCAAACCATAACTTACTGTAACTCAAACCAGCTTAACCGCAATGATATGGAATACTATAACATTACCATATTTTCCGTAGTGCATCCAGACCTCGTCGCCGGAAGGCTCACCGGGCAGTTCACCAGCCTCGACATGGAGAGGTTGTGGACAGAACTGTCGGAGCAATTAAATGCTTGTTTGGGCGGTGCTACAAAATCCCACAGACAGTGGAAAAAGGTGATTTACTATTTATTACTAGTATTGGTAAAAATTATTATTTATTTAAATAAAATAGACTGTGTCAACAACCTATCCAATATTATTTTACAAAATATCTTACTCTCCACATAAATCCACCATAGGTAGCTA
Organism: Rhyacophila brunnea; assembly: GCF_057557595.1. Lineage (NCBI taxonomy): Eukaryota > Metazoa > Arthropoda > Insecta > Trichoptera > Rhyacophilidae > Rhyacophila > Rhyacophila brunnea. Next base: position 4,829,575 of record NW_028233361.1, read on the forward strand.
TAGATAGCAAGTTCAAGTAAGAAATGTTTTCATAAATTAAACCACATCTTTTGAAAGCATCCCAAATGTCACTGCTGTAAATAGTACTAGATCGTTAGTAATATTGTTGAAATTGAAAATTTCTAATTATTATTGTTTACAGGTATGGCAAGACACGAGGCGGAACACGCGGGCCAAAATGGCCAAAATCCTGATCTCCCAGAGGAAGACAGGAGGCGGCCCGCCCTGTAGAATCCGGCTGTCTGCTCTCCAGCAGCGAATTATGGCTCTAATAGTGCCATTTACAGTTACTGGGGAGCAAGGTAGACAGGGCAATTACACTGGGGGGGTAGGTCATTCATGAAATTCTATATTGATTAACAGTATAAAAGGGTTCACCCGTCGCATGTTTACTTATGGTGATAACATTTAATTCACAGGTACCACAGGAAATTTTGGGTCGCGTCTGTGTCAACGTCGGAGCCCCAGCGGTGGATCATCCAACCCAGCACCAGCAGCATGGATGTGGCACTCACCGCAACCCCTCTTACTGTACCTACTACAGCATATTCTGAATCATCATCAGATGCAGATATGATGACAACCCCCGAATGTGCAATTTCTGCGACACCACGGCTCACGGCTCAAACTGTTGCACTGGAAGACAGTGCTGCTTTCACAAGAGCCCATGCTGCTACAAGTGAAGGCAGTGCTGTCTTCCCAGCAACGGTGAGAGCCCGCAGGCTCTCGTTGTCACAAACTTCTGTGGCAACGCAGACAATGGGTCCGGTGCCCGTGTTGAATGCCGCCGTAGAGTTGCTGACCATCAACATTGCTGCGCTCAGGTCTGACATGGTGGCTCTCGGCATTGCAACCAGGTCAGACACGCAGGCTCTGATCATTGCAGCCAAGTCAGAGACTGCGGCTCTGATCGGTGCAGCCAAGTCAGAGACTGCAGCTCTGATCGGTGCAGCCAAGTCAGAGTTGAGCGCACTAATATTAATGCTAGGTGCAAAAATTGACAATCTCGGCTATGCACCGTAATCGCTTCTTTGGGGTGGTTGTTGCTATTTCGGGGGTTTCACTGAATCATAATTACCGTGTTGAGCCGAATATAAAATAAAATTTTACAGCATCGTGTATATCAGTATAAGTGATCCTTGTTACATTTTAAACGATGTATGATTTCACCTGTTTACAATCAACTGTGAAACATTATTTTATATTTGTCTCAAAACAGTTTTTTCATGTAAATACTCAAAAGAAATCCATTTCAAACTATACATTCATGTCAGTATCCTTATGAAAAACCAATAATTTGTCTAGTTCTGTTTCAATGCAGTGATTTATTTGAATGGAATTGTTTAATGAGTATTTATGTGTTTCTGCATCTATGATTTTTCCAGCCTTATATTGTTTGTTATTATTATAATAAGTGTCTTGAAAATTTGCAAATTTTATGCAAACCTATATTAAATTTCATATTTTGTGCTTATAATTACTATGTATAATTAGTCTATAAAATATTTCTAAGGAATTGTTTAAAGAGTGTTTATGTGTGCCAGCATAGTGTATTTTGTTTGATATTATAATAAGTATCTTGAAAATGCAAATTTTACGCAAAACTATATTAAATTTAGTGAATTGTGCTATTGATTGTGTACATAAATCATTTTTTGAGACAGGATGAAATAAAATTCCAAAGTATATGAAATAATCATTTTTTTTATTGCTTTCATATTTCACAAGAATATTCAAATATTCTAATATTAACATAGAGTAACAGAATCATAGTTTTGATTTTTAAGTATGTGTCCGATGCATATCGTCGTCAAGATATGAAAACCTCATAACTTCACAGTTTTTTTACTTATTTTATTTTTGATGAGCTATTGAGGCGTCTTAACTCATGTGGTATTTATTTATAGTTACTGATAGATACTTCGCTGCCTTATTTCCAGGTTATTCTATATCACATTTTTTAGCAAAATGGCTTTTTGATTGATTCGAAGTGACATAGAACAACCTGGAACTGATAAGATACTTGATAGATATCAACACGCTCTATCGTCTGGTAAAACAAGCGTCGTCAAATTCATTATACCTAATTCCTCCGTAATTTTATGATATCACTACGTGTTAAGTCGATATTGAATATATTATTACTGGAAAATCGCTATAAATAACTATAACGCTTTTGTAAATCAATATCTATACTGGCAAAACACGATAAGTCAACTAAAGATTATTTGCCAGTAGAGATTGGCGCGTGTTCGCATTGACCAAGTCATATTGGGCGGTCATTTAAGTTTAAGACAATGCCTGTGTATAGTTTGGTATGTCGTGGAACTAGTACTAAAAAATTGTTTTTTATTTGTATTAATAAAGTACACTGATATTAAATCGCCATGATTTAAATAATGTGAACATTCCTGTAATTGTAATATTTAACCATTTATGTACCTATTTTGGTTTTCATAAATAAATTTTTTGATAAATAAATGGTTTTATACAAATACAAACATCTTTTTTCATAATTGTTGAAATATCCGACAAACTGTTTTTATATTCCCACATTAATTCCAAAATTCTGCTGGACAAAGACGCTATGTGATGCCATTTTACAAACAAACAAGTAAAACTATGTGTTAATATAACAGAAAAGGTTCACTGTTACATCCTTAATCGTAATCATAAACCATTGATGAATAATATAAACTAGTTGTCCTAACAATTTGTGGTTGATTGTATTTAACCTTTAATCCTAGAAGCCAGTTATCCATAAAGATTACAATGGAATTTATGATTCGCTATTTACATGGATATTTTTTATCCAATTTTGCTTAACCAGATGGCTGCCAAGAACGTCTTAAGACGCGCACTTTTCCGAGAACGCCTTGGACGTACCGCTTAAAACGGGATTTCACTAATGTAAATCAATTATTTTAAACATACAAATATGTTGAACACGTATATTGGGAATATCGTCACACACTCAGAATTGAAACAGAATCCGTTTAAATACATTTTTAAAAAGATATATTTAGAAAGTTTTATTTTGGTACTATTGGTCACACGTTCGATTGGTTTTTTCGGCCCTATTTATGCATGGAGCTTGTTCACATTTATTAAGAGTATAGCCAATAGGTTCCCTATCATCATCAAACAGATTTTCAATATATGTCTTCCAACGAGTCAGCTTCTTTTCTATATCTAATATAATACGCCCATTTTCGTCTTTCAAGATAGTTGATGAGGTTCCTTTCGTAATTCCCAATGTTTCCTTTATCTTCTTGTGCATATTAAAGGAATCATATTTACGTGTAGATTATTAATTATTTTATATAAGTACTCACTCTTGTTTCATAGGCTCCAAATTGTCAGAAGGGAATAGCACCCATTCGTTCAACAAATGGTCATCAATGGCCATCGTCACTTCTTGAACGGCTCTGCTGACAGATGCTTGGCTTATCATAACTGTGTGCTCATCGCCGACACCCGTTTGATAATTTCCAGTCGCCAAGAACCGAAGTGTGGCTAAAACCTACACACAAGAAACAATGTTAAGCGACAAACATTTAATATTTTTTTCATTACCTATATAAATAGACATCAAAGTTCACCACTCACCTTAGTTTCGACGCTTAATGCCGAAGATCTGGGTGGAGGTGCCATCAATTCTTCCAACCTGGTAATAAGTCGATCTGCTAATTTTTTTCGATAACCGAAAACGTTTTACAAATGAGTTGTCGGTCATTTTGAACGCATCCGTTCGATTACCGAATTCTGACTGCGGGACTTCCATTTTGGGGGCGTAAAATAACCTAAAATATGTTAATAACATCATATTTAATCAGTATTTACCCGTCAACGTTGCGATATAAAACGTACGTAGATAATTAAAAGAAAGAAACGTCTCCATTATTAGAATATTCAATACAAGATACAACAATATTTTACAGACAAACTATTACAAAATCACAATAAACACCTCCTTAAATGAGAATTGAAACACGAAATAATAATTTTAGCGGTAATATGTAGTAATAAATGGTAAATGTATAACAATTTATTAACAGCTTTCTCCAATATTACATATGATACGAATTGAAAATCTGACGTTTATTATGTCAAACGGAAAGTTGCGAGCGCCTCTACCGTCAAAGCATGTGTACTACCAAAGCCTGGCCTAGTGACATCCAGCGGTCGACTTTTAATATGCTACGGTTGAAGCATGTTGTGCAATAGTTGTGCAACTGGTCACTTGTGCTAAATTCATGAATCGCCCTCCAGGTATCTCTATCGTATGCTCTCACCAGTCGGTCACCCTCAGTTTATATGTGTCCCTTTTGACGTTATCTGCCCATCACCTTTCCTGGACGGTCCAGATACCAAGTGCCTACAGTGGTTCTTTAGTAAACTTTATGGAGAGCTCTAGCTAGATCCATCGCATCTTACAACGTCACCGACCTATCTGACTTTTCAAAATATTGACTATATTGGGCTTAAATTATTAAAGTATCAATTAAAATTATGAAGTTCCTTATAAGCTTGTTTAAGAGCGTGTTCAGAAAAAAAATCTTCGACATCTTTATTTTTATGTACATATATAATTATCTTCCTTTTGACAGTTTCTCAAACGAGTATTTTCCGACTAACTTTCTTCAAGGCATGCTCGCGTTTCATTCTCTGGAAGCTCGTAGGTCACTTCGGTTAAAGCATGTTTCCCTGCTCTCACGTGGTATAGGTTCCAATCCCGATATTCTGGAAAATTTAAATTTTTATGCACCCGTCAATTACATGCGTGGGTGAAAGCTGTTGCTGGGTCAGGCTCAACCAGGCACCAAGAGCGAAGGCTGTGCGGTTGGTCAATGCACTCCCTAGAGATGTAGTCATTTTTAGCGATGCGTTATGTATTCTGTTTTGTTTAATTATTATTTATTTTTTTGAATTTTTGTTGTTTTTTTATTTTTTTTTTCTTTTGTATTAAATTATTTTTGCTTTGTTTTTTCCCTCCACCTTGACTTTCTCTAGTTGGTTTACTTGTCATGTTGTCACTCTAAATGTTATGTTGTGAACGTCTTGAGTTAATAATTTGATATGCGCTCAACGTGTCGTTTTTTTTTAATAAATAATTTAAAAAAAAAAACAGCATAATATTTACGGTAGCTGTAATTTTGCCAAGTACAAGCTACAAATAAAATTTCTATTTATGGACCCTCTTATTACTAGCGTAATGCAACTATTTTGCCTTACCATCGGCGGTTAACGTAGGATAGTCGTATTATTAAAAGCATGCATTTATAATACTTGCAGTAAGTATACATTAACAATATGAAGACTGTTTTTGTTTCCGAGAAACAATACAAAAAAATCTTGTAAGCTCGGTACTCGCCATGTGCATTTCCAGCCTCTATAACGTTTTTCATTTATAAGAGGCTTGGATGGGAAAATATTACAACACAAAGCCATGCCCCTTGTTAAGTACTGGAGTAAAAATAGAGATACGAGAGAAGAGAACACAGAATGCGGACATTTGCGGCTGTAAGGAAAATGGGAACTTTAAAATTTATCCACTAACCGCTGCAAAAAAAAGATTTTTCCTCCGCCAGAGAAACATTCCCCGCCCGTAAGAAAGCAAAGTTTGAGATTAGATTTAATGAACTCATAAATTGTAATCTCCCGGCTGCCTTGTTACATCTTTTTCAAAAAAAAGTTGACGAATTATAATATTTTTGCTTACATTTTTTATATCAAAATAAAAACCAGGTTAACGTGAAATTTTGTTTCAAGTGTTTTTTTTTTCACCGAAGTTATTTCTGAGCATCAAAAGTGTGAAATTACGCTGTTAGAATATTCAAGGGGATATTTTATATCTCGCAATATTAAAAATTGTCTTGTAATCTCGTTTTTTATGATTCCGTAACTAAAGTTTTTTTTGTATGTAAATTCAATGTTTATTACTCATAGTGTCTCTTTAAGAGATTACCTACAGTGATTTATGATTTTATTATGAAACAAAAAAGGCTTTAAAATTACTCCTAAATAATATATTACCCTGTTCATAAAAGCTGGCAACATGTTACAGTTTTTTTCGTTGGTGATTTAAGTATGTTTCAGCTAAAAAATAAACAATGCTTGAAAAATAATAAACATGTTTTTTAAATACAGTCACAAATCTTTTAAGCTTTTTAAAGCCGTATTTCTGCATAAACCAAACATTTGCAATTAATAAAATAAAAATTTGAATGGGTTGATTTTATTTTTGGGTGTGAATACATTAATTTAAACTATATGAAAAATACTAGGGGCACCGCAAACTGTTTATTAATAACATTAATACTATCGACAGAAGGTAGGTACTTGATGGAATTTGAAGTTAAATCCATTAGTGTAGTTTAATAATATTTTAACTGGTGCGCGATCAAAACGACTTTTGAACTTTGTGACCGTCATTAAATTGTTTTTGAACAGCACGTATCTCACAAACAGTTTCAAAAATACTTTCAGTCATACTTCAAAGCATCTAAATTTCCCATCGAAGGTAAACCAGCCATGTCTCGAATGGACTTTTATCAACCAGTCCAGCGAGCTCGGAGAGTTATTTGTGCAAAACTGTTTGGTCGGTATTGGAATCCCTATGGACACGCGCACACTGTAACCACTCGTTGGTGTGACTAGTCGCAGTAACTTGTAGGTAGGTCTTTTACCTGTAGTTATAACTGCAAATTATGTATTCATTGGTAGAATCAAAGTACTGCCTGAATACATAAATTCACAGAGAAGTGACGAGAAAGGCGTAGTATGAACGGTGGACTTTCCGAACTCTACAATGAATCGCATACTTACGTCATTCTATACATGCATTGTAGAAATTGCAGTCCTCATCGACTGATTACTATTCAATGGTAGCTGTATGGCAATACTCAGCATTGCGTGCGAGCAAGCTTCTAGGATTCGTCATGAGACAAGCCAAGTAATACAAGAATCCAACTATTTTACGTACACTCTATGTGTCGCTGGTACGGAGTATTCTTGAGTATGGGTCCATTATCTGGAGTCCTTAGGAGGCTTCTAATAAGCTTGTTTTAGAGCGTGTTCAGAAAAAATTTCTTTGACGTCTTTATTTTAATGTCTATAATTATTTTTTCCTTTTGACTGTTTTCCAAACGAGTATTTTCCGACTAACTTTCTTCAAGGCATGCTCGCCTTTCATTCTCTTGAAATTCGTAGGTCACTTCTGCTCTTAAAGATTTTTTCTCTGCTCTCACGTGGTATAGTTTCCAATTCCGATATTCTGAAAAATTTGAATTTTTATGCACCCGTCAATTACATGCGTGGTCGCAGCTTTGGGTGAAAGCTGTTTCCTCATGTCAGGCTTACCAGGCACCAGTTGCAAGGGCTTTGCGGCTGGTCAATGCACTCCCTAGAGATGTAGACATTTTTAGCGATGCATTATGTATTCGGTTTTTTTAATTCTATTTTCTTGTTTAGTTTGTATTGTTGTACTGTTGTTTTTTTATTTTATTTATTTTCTATAAAACTATTTTTGGTTTTGTTTTTTTTCTCTAGTTGATCTACTTGTACTTTTTATTCAAAATGTCATGTTGTGAACGTCTCGAATTAATAATTTGTTATGTGCTCAATGTGTCTTTTTTTTTAAATAAATAAATAATGCTTAAGAAATTATTAACATTTAGAAGTGGAGTAGTATAGACTGGGATGGGGACAACAATAATAAGAAGAGTCCAGGGTCCACCACGGGCTTTTGCACCGTGAATGATGATAATCGTAAAAATCTCTGATAAATTTTCAAAGTTTTTCTGTAGATCTCTCCCATAGAATTATGTACTGTATAAATCCTATCATGTCACATTCTAAACACCGATAGTTTTGGATTGAATCCTTTTACTTTATAAATTTGTCAGCGAGATAGTTAAACTTTTACAGTGTATATTATATTTGTATAGAACCCTCCCGAACACACACTCTAAGAAAAAACTTCTAAGAGGGAACAATCACATTTGGTTGACCAAGCAGCGCACGCCATCAATATGGAATCACAGGTGGTATGCGAGCCAAACAAATTCGGATAATCCAAGAGTAAAACTTTGTTTTTCCATTTTTCATGTCGTGTCTGCACGCAAGCCGAAAGGGGTGCGGCGAGCCCTGGGGAAGGGGTAGTCTTTTAAGCTAACAACTGACGATGTATTTAAACGGTTTAAACCTCAGAGTAATGATATATAGAGAGCGCCTATTGTTCGGCAAGATGAAGCCGTGTTTCTTGCCTATAACGCATAGTAGAACCACGATTTTATTAGTCTCACCTTTTAAATATGAAACATTATACCATCGTTTTGCTTCTCAGTACGGCTACCAAATTTAAATTCAACCTAGTTAATAATATGTTTCACTAAAATAACTAAAAATAATTACCACTAACTTTATATTTAACACAAACACAATAAATTTCAGAAACACGTGTAATCAGTCAAATTCATATTTACCGGCGATGTTTCCAAAAAAATATTTAATTCAGCCGTAGAAATTATATCTTACTCTAACGCTAACGCATAGTGTGAAGATATGAGCATGCCGAATGCTTACTCACTCGCACTTATGGTTTGTTTTTGTTCAGGCTTTGGTTTAAACTGTTTTAATAACAGACAGCATTGCATTAAATTTAATTCCAGTAACATAATGACGTTAAACAAGTGACCTCCTTTTTTGTTTTGGTGGAAGCATTAATTAATTTCCTACTACATTTTCCTATTTTTGTGTAACTATTTTACACTAGGAATCTTTAATACATGGAAAAAAAATCTTTGACATTTAAAAAACACATCCATAAATATAATATATACCTAACCTCTTTTTGTTATTTTGACTAAATTTACTCTCAAAAAATGTATTAATTTGCATTCTTCTTTAATTTTCCACATAATATTCGAATTTTCTGCCCCAAAAAAACGCAAATTTTACCGATTTGTAAAGTACGTCACTAACGGTGGGGGTAGTGAGTTATAATTAACTAAGTAAGTACCTAATAAATATTTCATAACTTCAAACAAAATTTTAAACCTCTTTGGTTACTTGTTATTTTGTATGATTGTACATTGAAATATTCTAAATAATGATAGTGCATTATTTTATATTTGTTTTACATACTGACGCTCGTTCAATATTTGTGTATTTGAAGGTTGCAACACACACTATTGCACGTCTATAATCTGTGGCTCATTTTTGTAGGAAGCTCACACATTCAAAACCCTGCGTCAAAATGTAGTGTATTGGGGAATAAATAGCTTACGGAATTGTATTTACTAATGTTCTGTGAATCCACCTTTATGATAGTTAAATGAATTACACGCTCTCTAAAATATTTACATTGCCCATGTCTTATTCGATGTAATATACCAGTGGTGGCGAACCTGTAAGTACGTAAGTACCTATAATAATAATAAATGATAGATATATGTAAGAGAGTATAAAAAAATATCAGGCAAATACTCTTCAAGAATAAGCATTACGTTTAATGTAAATATATAATTGCATAGGTCGGTCATTAGGGTTTACGCGTCATATTTAATATTATCGCACTAACCTCATCAGGCGGCGGGGGATGCCGCGCTGCGAACCTCTGATTTTGATCGATTTACAATTTTTGAGACCACTGTAGCGAGACAATGCCTCATCTAATAGGAGCAATATATTGTCAATTTATACGTAAAGAACCAAACTAATTAAATAATTGAAGAGAAAAAAATACCTATAATAAATGAAAGATCGCATTGTATAAATATAACAGGCAAATACTCTTCAAGAATAAGCATTACGTTTAATTTTAATATATATTTGCATTGGTTGGTCCTTAGATTTTATGCATCACATATAATATTATCACACTAACCCCATCAGGCGGCGAGAGATCCCATGCCACAATCCTCTAATTTTGATAGATTTACAATGCATGAGACCACTACAGCGAGAGAATATTTCATCTGATCGGAGAAATTCTCATGTCAATTTTTGCGATAAAAACCAAACTAATTAATACATTAACAAACAATTTCATTTTTACCCACTAAAAATGACTGCACCAAATAAGAAACAAAAACTTGGTGGAGCTAGTAGTAGTAATTCTGGCAGACAGATTCAAAATTGGTGTACTGAAATGTATGACGTAATTGAAAAAAGTGATAAAGCTATATTATGTATGTTATATTCTATGAGTGGTATCTAGAACATCGTCATTTTTAAATAATTAAAAACTATTTTTCCCCATGAAAAACTGTTCGGCACGTCAGACAGTCGAAAAATAATATTTGAAAAATTTTGGCACGCATACGTAAAAAGGTTTGCAAACCCTGTAATATACCAAAGTAAATGGTTTAAGGCCGATCGTGGGCATTTTTGGTTTTTCGGTTTTCGAATCGACTATCTACTGATGAATTTGCTGTACCATACGTAAAATGATTTAAAAAAAATAAGTATACATTTTAATATAAATAATTTTGCGATAAGTTGCGATTCGATGTGATGTGAAACGAAGGCTTTGCCGGCCGGATGTAGGCCACGGCACGTTTCTACTCAACGCGGAAATCTAACGATTGTAAGGACGCCTCTGAATTGCAATGTGACGCAGCCAGCCCACTCTAAGAAAATCCTTTACATTATTGATTTGCGAAAGATGTTCTGTATTTCCCACCTACTTCCATTTACATCATAATATTCGTTTATCACTGTCATATTTATTATGTACATTTCTTGAGTACACCTTAAACCTTGAACTTTTTTAAACCGCAATAGCATAAAATCACCTGTAGAAAATTAACATCACACTACAATACGTCTCCATTATCAAAACGAATTGAATTGACAGTTAACAAAAAAAAAACGTATTAGGGCAACAATATATGCAACGAGGTTTTCAATTCTTAGCAAAATGAACTTAAAAAAATTTAGACAAATTAAAAATATATAACATTTTTGGACAAGTAAAATAAAATATTATGTTAAATCAATGAATCAATTAACTCATTTTTTCTCAACAATTCTCAACACCCACGGTGGCCGCGCGGCTTAACCGTCAGCCTATAACGTCTTGGATCCCAGGTTCGAATCCTGGATCTGGCAAGTACACAATAACATATTGGAGTCAGAGTATGGACCTAAGGCCCGTTTCAGACGGGACACCGGTGTTGTGCTCGATATAATATAGGAGGCCTTTGTATTATGTTTATGAACGCCCCAGAGCTAATGAGTCAACGCATAATTTTGCGTTATACATTAGAACATAAAACTGGCTGCGGTAATAAAAACAAGTGTATCGGCGCCTTGAGAATGTAGCGACCGACGGAAAAGTGTACCGGACACGCGTTGACTCATTAGCTCTGGGCCGTTCATAAACATAATACAAAGGCCCGTTTATTCTAATACAAAGACTTCCTATATGCCTAATATGTTGAGCAAGTGGCTGACATCCATTTCTCGGAAAAACAAAATCTGTTAATACAACCTCCACTCTGTCAAGGCCCATATGATCCTCTTAGGATCGAACATGGTGAAGTAGTAGTAGTAGTAGTTTTATATAAGATTTAATATGAAACAAATATACATAATAATTATTCATGTATGAAATAATATAATTTAAAAAACGTCAGATATAGATATAATATAATGAAAAAAATCCAAGGAAACGAAAATATAATTACTTCATAATTAAAATTTGGGTGACTCCTGATGGCAGGTAAAAATAATATTAGTAATAACATTCTTCTTTGACCATATCCTCAAATAAAGCATACTTATAGACAGTCTTCTTGCACCTTTCCAGATCATGCCAGGATCCCATAGCTCTACTGTATACGCTATGCGGATGGTATTTAACAACCTTCTAGGATGCCGAAATCTGGTGACTTGCACCTGTTCTCTCAGCGTAATGAGAGGCTGCTTGGCCCGCTCTTTTATCTTCTCGTTACTCCGAAAGTAATACCAACGCACATCCAGTAATCGCCACAAACATATTATATTATAAAAACGTTTTATACGGTTGCTCTAAGCTTGCGTAGGGTACCTTAACTCTCTACGGTAAATCAGTACCGTCAGAATGCAAGAATATCATTACCTTGATTGAAATTAAAATAATTACAAGATTAAAAGAACTTTTTACATACAACGTTTTTAAATTTTCTGTTGAATCATATAAACTTGACTATCTTAAACGGTCAAAAAAATTGTACTTGATAGAAATAATACTGAAAGGTCATTTTGACATTCATAATGCCTTCCATAGTAACGCACGTATATATTAATAATTTAGTTGCTAGGACCCCAGACCCCTAGCAACCAATACTGGTGTCGAAGTAACTTTTCATACAAAACAGAATTAACTGAAAACAAATTCAATTCTTCTTAAAGAATATGGCTAAAAGTAATAAAAAAATGCATTGACATCGTGTTCTGATATATTCTAAAAGTTTCAAATGTCTGGCTAGTCGGGAAGTTAGTTAAAAATTGATTGCAAGATTTGTACTTGCTTTCCCTCCACCACCCGCCACGTCTCCACACCCGTTATGCAGGCGTATACCGTGGCGTAACGAACGATAGGCGCTGTTCAAATTTGTGCCGAAAGTGTCCCAGGATCAACTTCCCAAGACCTTGGTTGGCGTGCACTAGAGTGTGCGTGATCCCTAATTCCATATAATGTATTACGGTCAATTCTCGATGAGAAAAGACCTTCTCGCTCGCCGTATAATGCCGCAAACTTTTTAAAAGCTGAGAAATTTTCCCTCGTAGATACCAAGTCGCAATGCCGATCGGTCCAACTGAGGGTCGGGCCGACTTGAGAAGCTCTTCCCTTTCAACCGACATATGGGGACACTCCCAGATGATGTGATCGGCATCCTGCAATTCGCCACATAAGCAAGTCGGAGATTCTATTAGGCCAAGCTGACAGAGCTTGGAGGCAAAACCACCGTGTCCGGTTAAGAACTGAAAAGTCCAATGGTCTGGAGTCAATCTGGTTATCTCCATGCGCCACTTAATATTAGGAAAAAACAAATGCGTTTGTCTGCCCTTGGAAGAAGTGGTCCATCGCCCCTGCCACACACGCAGCGCCGTGTCATACGCCAGGTCGCGTACAATAACTTTTCGAGCGCACCGGCTCACGGATCCAAGACCTAAAGGCGGCGATATAAAGATACCGCCAACCTCCGCCCCCAGACCTCCGAGCAAGGCGGTCGTAGCATAGCAAGATTTGTACGGGACAAATAAGAATACGAGCTAAGAAAAACGTTGTGAAATACAGGATACGACCATGCAACGTCAATGTTAAAAAACCAGAAAAAACCAAAGCCAAAACAGTCAATGAAATGAATTGAAGTCCCATTCGACCAAACTTTTATTTATATGATTCTTTTTAATATGTATAATATAATATATTATATGCCTACACATATTTCTGAGGTTTTCAAAAGTATATAAGTACTGCGATCGGTTTTTGTATTTTAAATCAAAGTATGTATTACTTTTATTACTAACCGACGCGACGCCATGGATCACTCCGAAGATTTTTTATTGTAACGTAATAATTGAACTTGCTAATAATTTTTAATTAATATTTTATTTTTTGAAAAGTGCTCCAGTGAGTATTAAAAGCCATTAGTTTTTCGAGATATATTACAAATACACATATTTTTTTTATGTAAACCATTATTCGGCGTTTGAAGAAGACTAGTTTTTAGTCCAAACCAATGCAAAGAAAATGTCTATAATTTTATTAAGATCAACAGATTTTATTTACTTCGGATGTTCTTCGTAATTATCACCTTTAAAATGGATATTTGACAATTTTAAATGTCAGTTTTGCAACGTCTAGATCACTCTTGTAACATCACTGCAGGGTAATAGGGCCAGGTCCATACTTTGACTCAAACACAAATTGAAAAACAATATGTGTATTTGCCAGACCTAGGATTTGAACTTGAGACCCAAGACGTTATAGACCGATGCTGAAGCTGCTCGGCCATCCTGGACTATTAAAATAGTAAATCTTCTTCTTCTTCGATGGCGCTACAGCCCAAGTCGTGCCCTGGCCTCCTCCACCACCGTCCTCCAGCCGGAACGGTCCTTCGCACGTCTTTTCCAGTTCCTGATTTTTAGCAGCTGGTTGGCATCTTTTGTAATGCTATCACCCAAAAATTACACATTAAAAAATCACATTAAAATAGTAAATATCTAACATTAATTACCTGTTCAATAGACATAACATTTTTTTAATTTTTGAATAATTTATAATATAGTCTACTGTGCTCTATCTGTTAAAATTTTAATTGATAATACATATTTGGCAAGTAAAATTTAATCAAATCAATTGTAAAAAAATATATAATTAACATGATTATTAATTTAACTCGCTTATCACAAATTGTATTATTATGACCTGAAATAAATAACGTCCATTTTAATAAATTCTTTGAAATTCATAATTGTCGACAACTGCTTTGTATCAAAGAACCTTTAACGTTTATTTTTTACTTTCAGCTTTATTATTTGATAATTAATAACCGTTATAAAAAAATGGCCGAGAGTTTTTTTATCTAATTCCATTTTACTGTCATCATATTATTAGTAATGGCACCCTATCCAAAAATAATTACTAGAGTAATAATTTGATTTAATGGCGTAAATGGGGACCCATCCCTGTAAACATACATAGGATGAGTACCCTACCATAACTTTGAAGATTATATACGATTCTAAGCGGATCGTAGCGTCCTTGAGTTATGACAACTCATAAATCTCTCGAGTGGAATAAATCCGACCACAAAAATTGCTTTGTAATTTTACTGTCACTCGAATTCAATAGGAAACAAGTGTAATTATTGCGGACTTGTCAGAAACATAATAACTTTCGGTAGATATCGGAAAATAAATTACCAGCGATGACCTAAATATTAAATAAATATTGATGTTCACCTACAAAAGGTAATCACAATTTCCACAGCATGAGTTAATAATATAATACTTTATATTTTCACACCTCTGAAGGATGCGGTAGAAAAGATAAACCTACTAACGTGTTAGTGTGAATGTAAGAATAGATATCCAGAAAATATTTTGGTGATTTAAGTTGTGATCAAATTGAGATGCATGTCGCGTACTACCACGTGGAAGTCACGGCGATAAATTTAGTCTATCGTTTCGACATTCTGCAGAATATTTTGAACGTTCAATATCTCTATAAATTCGATGATGGAAAGTAGTACCTCAACTAGTTCTTCGGATTGGGATGAGATCTTAACTGTGCTGAACCAAACCACCAGACCCATAGCAACAGCCATAGCAACAGCATTATACGTAAACAAAAATCCATAACAATATACTAAGTGACAACCTCTAAAAACAAAAAACCGTGATTTGACATGATTCTCAAAAGTGTAGACATGTAGAAAATGATAAAAATGTTCAAAACGTCATGCAGGTGGCGATGCAGTACGGTTCAACGTGAGGTGACCTCATTGTTATTTTGGTGATTTCGGAAAATTTTGCCAACCGACAATGTTCGTCATTACACACTTATTTCCTGCAGCGGCAGCTTACTGTGACGTCACGTGATAGTCCGCGACATGCACCATAAAATATTTTACGCTTAATTCTACATTTTCAAGTATGCGCTTTTAATGAATTACCTGGTAACGAACATTTCTAAAAAGATATTCTAAGGCTATACAAGTATTTTAAAATAAGAATTAGCCAAAGATTACTAGAACCGTTTAAAGAAAACAAAAGATGGCGCTTCCTTCCCTTTCGCATTGTTACCACCAGCAGACTTACAGATCCAAGGAGATCCAACGATCCACGCCAATCGTTGACTTTAAATAGCAATTACACGAAATGATTTAACTACCAACCTTTGATTTGATTGATTCTTAATATACGCCCAGTTGCTAGTGTTAACAATTTATTGTAAAATAAAAAATATCTATTGAACAATTAATAATTAAGTGGCAATACTAAAAAGCCTTTCATTTTATTATGTTACTGCTTTAAATGCCATTGGCGAACTATTGGAGATTACATTATTTAGACAATGTTTGTATTTAGTAGTATACTATTGTTTTTTTTTATTAATATTGTCTGTTAAAATGATGAATAGAGTCAAGCAACCTTCATTATGTAAATGTAAAATTTCCATTATATCAAAATTAAGGCTAGACTTCTTATTTGACTTATTTGTCATTTATTACCAGTAATCTCGATATGATCGAGATCCGAGTCAACAGAATAATAAATAATTACAAGATAAAAAGAACTTTTTATATACCACGTTTTTAAAAATATAGAATAAAATATAGAATACTGAAATGTCATTTTGACATTTCATATTGATTTCCATAGTAACGCACGTATATATTAATAGTTTAGTTGCTAGGAGCCCCTTAGCTACCAATAATAGTTTTTTACTTTTTACGATTTTTTTTCCGA
This sequence comes from Rhyacophila brunnea, assembly GCF_057557595.1. Classification (NCBI taxonomy): domain Eukaryota; kingdom Metazoa; phylum Arthropoda; class Insecta; order Trichoptera; family Rhyacophilidae; genus Rhyacophila; species Rhyacophila brunnea. The sequence continues at coordinate 4,846,042 of NW_028233361.1, forward strand.
AATAACTTTCCATACAAAACAGAAATAACTGAAAATGAATTCAATTCAGCAAAGATGGTTTAAAGTATTAAAAAAATGTTCTGATATATTCTAAAAGTTTCAAATGTGTAGCTAGTCGGTAAGTTAGTTAAAAATCTTCAATCGTCCAATACAAATCTTGGACAAACAAGAAAAAATTTGTACTGGACAAACAAGAATACGAGCTATTAAAAACGTGGTAATAATAAAATATGTGTTATTATATTTTGTTCATGACTGCAGGGAACGATCCAAAGTGGCATTTCACAATCGGTGGCGATCGTAGCAGATGGTCAGGGCAGATGATCGTCGTGAGAATCGGTTATTGTAATTTAGGCTATAGTTACGATGAATCAGCGCTGGGCGTTTTGTTTTAAATCTAGGATTTTTGTCAGCTATGTTGGCATGACGTCTTGAAAACAACCAATCGGCCCAACTGATAGACATAACCTAAAATGCATGTGTCATATGATCAGAAGGGGAAGACACTCCAGACTCACTGGCCGTATTTCAAACCCCCACCCTACCGATCCTCCCCATATCATCGAAAGACCTCTCAAAAGATGGATGGATAGCTGGGACTCAACATCATAAAAATATGAATAAAAACACAAACGGCCGACATATGACAAAAACAATAAAAAGAAAAATTGTTGCTGTATAACGACACTATATAAGAGGCCATCCATGGACTGAAACCGTATGCGGTTTAGATCCGTGTGCTATAAATACTAAACTTATGATTTTTTTTCATGAACATATATTTTCACTAAATTTGTAAGTGTAAGTGTGTGGTACACACGGATACGATCAGATGCTTAAAATATAGTTTGTGAAAATATATTTCCAAGAACAGAAAATATAAGCTTAGGATGGCACACGGTTCTAAACTGCATACGGTTTCAGGATGGATGGATACCATGGATGGCCTATAAATATAAGATATCCCTTCGCTTTTTCTACTCTTCCCGTTCCATAGTTATTCGCCGTATGAATGTTTTTGTCTATTGATTATCCATTCGAGGAGTGACAGGTCCGCACCATTCTAATTTCTACATCCTGGCAACATCTATCAGTTTATCATATTGCGTAGGCGCTCAACACTTATTTCATTACATTTTTTACGTAAACAAATTATGTATTATGTGAATAAGGACATTCATTTGATTTATGGATATAATTAAAAAACCTTGGTGATTTTATTGTAGATGTTAACTTGAATTCCATTTTATTGGCATAATAAAAATGTACTCCCCTCTCTCTGTGTCGGTTTGAATGCAAGAAAAAACCGTTTTCTTTCCAAATCACCCGGGGGTAACGTCAATCGAAGAAGAGAATGGAAAATATAATCGACGTCGTTTACCCAAAACCTTCCCCTAATGAGAATTTATCGCAGTTGGCGTAATGATTTTCCACCCGCCTCACCTGCGCTGTGTTGCCCTTATCTGAATAATATTGCTGTCAGATCAAGATGGCAATTTGTTTTTGCTTTTTCTCTGTGCAACCACAAGCCCTGAGGCATAATTGGAGATTTATTATAAAAACACTATCTTATACCTACTATAAAAACAGTATTTTTTTTGAAAACAAAACACTTATCTAATAGAACTGGTTTTTAAACTTGTTCGTCTCATGGAACGCTTCGTGTTTAAATATTTTTTCACGGCGCCCCCAAAAAATACCAAACAGTGGGGTGGGTGGCTAACCCTGCTATCCATAGAGGTATTAAATAAAGAGAGGGGCAAGGAATCTGCTTTCTCATACAACTGAATGAAGCAGGCCAACAATATCCGACAACATACGAGAAAATAGAGACGAGAATGATAAAGAAATATGCACGAAACGTTAATTTTGCCGCAAATTGATTATCTGCCTGCTTCACCATACTTGCTTATAACCTGCCACCCCTAGCTGCTATCAATGCTGTTCGCGTAGTTTCTTAAGTCTTGAAATTAAGCTCAATCCAGTGATGTCACCGGATTGAGTTTGACCTACGTAAAGTGGACTCAAAGTGGTAGACACAAAATGATGGCTGCTATAATTTTGGTATCAATTTTTCATTACCTTCTTCGACTACAATGTTTCGCTATTTTAAACGAATATATCCTACGATTTTTATGCACATATATTGACAGCTAGTGCTGCAGGCGAAAATAATTTCTTCTCCGCGGAATCTACTGTCAAAAATCGTATTCTTTGCTTATTTTTCCACACCAGATATCACCAGCTTCTCTCATTTCTGCTGAATAGTGAATCCATATATATCTATCCATATTATTTTTGAAACCAATTTCTGAGGTCCAGGGCTCGAAATGGACCGGAGCGCACCGGAGCGCCGTTCCGGGCCGTAAAATTGGCAACATTGTCATTCCGTCACGGGGAAAAAATAATTTTACCGTTTGAGCTAGAATGGCCATATAACAAAAAATCAAACACTTATTTTTATAAAACAGACATAAAATTAGATAACTATTTTATTATTTTCAGAAAATTCGAGTGCTGCTGAGTTTAGGTAAGATATGTCCAAAAATAATAAATTGTATATAACGATAGAATGTATTGGAGTTCACAAACTGGCCGAACATTGTCATCTATAATTGTGTTTCATTAAAACTATCTTTAAAAAAACTGATGAACGACATGAACTTTGGAGGTGCAGTGTGAGATCCAACTACTCTAAATAAGGAGTGGACATGCAGGGTCGCAAAATGTGGATTGCAAGATAGCAGCCGAAATATCCCTCTGTTCATTGATTATTAAAATTTAGATAACTTTCGTCCTACAGAAAGATAATATCCTCACAGCCATTCGTAAACGCAGTGGGCGACACGGCTTCTTTTCAGCCTTTAGGCGATGTCTTTACCTACCAGAGGCACCTAGTGGAAAAATACGAAGCTTGCAATTTGAGACATTTTTTTTTGTTAATTTAAAATTTGAACTATATTAATGAATACATAATATGTATCTGAAAACATTAAAAAGAAAAATATTTTTTTTATTTTAAGTCAGATAAACTTACAATAATTATATTTTTTTTTATAGAATGTGATTTTCTCAAAAGACTATTATTACATACATTTTATAGTTATATTTATTATTAAAATTTAGTTTATTAAGTTTTCTAGGTTTGACTTAACAGATTTTTGACTAATCATAGTTTTAATATTTTTTGTATTTATTTTTAAAAACATCGATTTTTATAAAAATAATAATGTGTATATCTTCGAAACCTTTTTATTTATATCAAATCGAGCTTCAATATTGGGACCATACCTAAATAAGATTTCAAATTGTAAATTTTAAAAAAAATGTCTCAAATTGCAAGCTTCGTATTTTTCCGCTAGGTGCCTCTAGTATGTAAAGACATCGCCAACCCATTCGCTGCGGACCTTTTAATTAATATTTAATTACCATATTTAAATAACATGCTAATTAGCTAATTATATCGAATGACTGCCTGATGGGCAACGCACAAGATGGCCTCAGTATTTGATACAATATGGATATAATAAAGTTTGCCGTAGCGTTAAAAATATATGTGTATTTTAGTCTAAGGGACGGGCGGCTTTTAGTGCATTCGTACAAGGTTGGCAGAGCGGACGTATGGACATGGACTAAAAAGAAGAAGATTAGTAAAAGATACGACAATGTATTTGACAATTCAGGTCATTTGACATTCATTTTATATAATATTGTGTTTCTGCGTCGTTTATGTAGATACGTTAGTTGTATTGAACGATTGTATTCACCAGTTATAATATGATGCACGACGTTTTCGACATTACAATATCGGTTTAAATTTCTGCGTCAACAGCCGTAGTTGGTGAAACTCCGACCGTAAACTTCCGGTTTGCGGCGAAATATTCCTGAATACATCATTAGCAGATGGTGCGGCATTGGTATTGGGCATTGGCGCTCGTGATCTTCCGCCATCGATCGCGCGTCGCAGAACAAGATACTAACGAGACGGCGGAAAGCAGCCATTAGAGCGATGATATTGTTATCGAGGCCGCCGTGAGATGGCGCCACCCGACACGCCGAGAGAATAATAATTTTATAACCCCCACCTAACCCCGTTTCGATGGCTTCAAATTCACTCCTTATATACCTACCTACATCTAAATACTGACAATGATTCTAACAAAACAAACCATGTAGGTAATTTATTTTCTTCACTTTCACAATAATTGTGAATGAATATAAAGTCCCTCTTCATTACAGGTTACACACACACACACAGGTCGTATTCTTATTTGTCCGGTGGTTGTTTATCCGGTACAAATCTTGCAATCGATTTTTAACTAGCTTCCCGACTAGCTAGACATTTGAAACTTTTAGAATATATCAGAACACGATGCCAATGTATTCTTTTAATACTTTTAGCCATCTTTAAGTAGAATTAAATTCATTTTCAGTTAATTCTGTTTTGTATGAAAAGTTATTTTGGAAGAACTCCGTAATCCAATCCACTATTATTGGTTGCTAAGTGGGTGGTCCAAACAACTAAATTATTAATAAATATACGTGCGTTACTATGGAAATGAAAATGACATTTCAGTATTCTATATTTGTTTGTTTGTTGCAAAATAGTAAAAAAATGATTAGTTGACAATTGCCTTAATTGTCCTAAATTATTAATACATAGAATTGTCAAGTTTATATGATTCAACAGAAAATTTAAAAATGTGGTATATAAAAAGTTCTTTTTATCTTTTAATTATTATACTTACAGAATTTTTTATCATCCTTTCATGAGTCCAATATCTAAAAAATGTGTAGTAAGGGTACATTACTAACAAAATATCAAACTAATTATTCGTAAATCTGCACGTGTCGTTTTTGGTCTGCAAGGACGTCGAAGGGCAACGGAAATAAACTAGATATCGAAAAACCAGTGAGCTTATTTTTTTATAAGGAAAGATCTTTTTTTTATTACTAAGCTTAGATAGCTATTTCTATATATTCCAAATGATTCTCCTCGATTTCCGCCCTTCGAGTAAATGCCGCCCCTAAGCAACGCTCAATCTGCCTACCCCCACGGGACGTTACTGCACACATAACCTGACAACATCATAAAAACGGCGAATCGGCTCGACTAAATCTCGGAATAGGTCATAAGTACATTAAAAAATATTATATGACCGTTTCAAAATTTCATTGCATACCTATAAATAATACACGGCTTTATTGATTCTCATGTATTGCGGCAGGATGTCAAACATAGAAAATGAATTTTATAAATATTCAAACAAACAGATACATTTTGTTTGTTTGATTTATCTTGGAACAAATATTCATCAACTATTTAATTACAAGATAAAAAGAACTTTTTATATACAACGTTTTTAAATTCTCTGTTGAATCATATAAATTTGACTTGACTAGCTTAAACGATCAAAAAAAATTGTACTTGATAGAAATAATACTGAAATGTCATTTTGACATGTCAGATTGATTTCCATAGTAACGCACGTATATATTAATAATTTAGTTGCTAGAACCCCATATTTTCATACAAAACAGAATTAACTGAAAATGAATACAATTCTACCTACTTAAAGATGGCTAAAAGTATTTTAAAAATGCATTGGCATCGTGTTCTGATATATTTTAAAAGTTTCAAATGTCTAGCTAGTCGGGAAGTTGGTTAAAAGTCGATTGCAAGATTTGTACTGGACAAACAACCACCGGACAAATAAGAATACGAGCTAATAAAAACGTTGTAATAATAAAATGGTATGTTATCGAATTAATAACGAATTTCCGTAAAGATTCACAGTACCTTCATAAAATAATATACATCAAATTAAAGCTATTATAAATCATAAAAACGATTACACCGGTCAATGAGATGATCAATAATTCTGCCATTGTTGGTAGTATCGGCCTGTGTGTCCCTGATAACTATCATAAAAACCGGGAACATCAGTTGTTTTTTTTCCAAGGTGGAAAACTAACCTGCTATTGGTAACGCCAATAATTGGGAAATCGATTCATATATTGACATATTGTGACATGAGTTAGTAGAAGTGGACATTGTTTTATAAATTCTTAAAATAAGGTCTACTTAGCTCAATCGGTGTATTTCCTTGTATCTAATTTTTAATTTTTGTATTATTTACTCTCTCTACTGTAATTACTACTGCATATATTACTCCTTTATATTATGATATTCCCGACCATGTCCGATCCTAATAGGATCATATGGGCCTCCACAGAGTAGAGGTTTGTATTAACAGATTTTTTTTACGAGAAATGGATATCAGCCACTTGCTCAACCTATTAGGTCCATACCCTGACTCACACACATATTGAAAAACAATGTGTGTACTTGCCAGACCCAGGATTCGAACCTGGGACCCACGGCATGATAGTCCAATGCTTACGCACCGTAGGCTTTATGATATACTGTTTCAATATTATTTATTTGTTTTAAATGTCATGTTATGAACGTCTTAAATTAATAATTTGCAAAGTTCACCATATCTAAAAAAATAAATCAAATTTGATTGATTGGTCATGAATTCAGTTTTGTCTCGATTATATTATATGCATGAAGTAGGTCTCTACGATTCTTCTTCTTCTTCGATGGCGCTACAGCTCAAGTCGAGCCCTGGCCTCCTCCACCGCCGTCCTCCAGCCGGAACGGTTCTCCGTACGTATTTTCCAGTTCATGATTTTTAGCAGCTGGTTGGCATATTTTGTAATGGACATTTCTGGATTTGAATATGGGCAGCAATGAGAAATACGATTTATTTGCAGCGGTTATACGGGCTTTTATTTCTTCCAGTTCCTCGTTCTCTTTTGTAATATTGGAACCCAGACATGTGAACCGGTTGACAACCTCAAACCAGATCTCTACGATATTCTCTGCTGTTTTCATTTCTCCGCACTTGCACTGTGTTAATCCATGTTTGGTTTTAAGTGAATCGTACTGTATGAAACTACGTAAATAATCGACTCAATAAGCAATGTATGCGGAGTTTTTGTTCACCTTAGATTCATTAAAAAAAATGCATCTAGTCAACAAAACTAGACTAGTTAAATCACATCAGATTAGAGTAAGTACCTATTAGACTCTCATTTTTAAACGATAAAAATAAAAATAAAAACATATTTATGTTTATTTCTGCTTGACTTTCTTCGCAATGATTCGCAATAAAACAAAATCCACAATCATCGTTCGCATCTAAAAAACTAAGTGACAGTTGACTGACCATGCTAGTAGAAAGAATGACTGGTGAAAGAAAAGGGTTTAATAAGGGAAGCCTTCAACGGAAAATCGTAGTATTGGAAGCTTCTTACTAGATGAACAGATGTCATCAGATGATCAGCCGTACTGAGTTGAAAAGAAATAGGAGAAACATATTATTAATATGCCATACGGAGAACGTATTAAAGCCAAAAATATTTAAAGAATAATAATTTAATTCCAACGTTAAGCAATACTTAATAATGATCATTTTTGAGGATCGTTATATAATGTTATTATCATTCGTATTACTAAACTACAGATAATAACTTCAGACTTGTCTTCAGTGTTGCTATTTTTACTTCATGTTACAGTTAAATAAAATACTGCAGGATAATATCAGCTATTAGTTTCTATTATTTGGTACAAGCAGCGAGTTTCAAATTCAATGTTTATATGTATATGAGCGATCATTGCAAATTACAAGAGCGTTTACAACATGCCACGAAATAACACAATGTGATTAAAAAAAACACATACATTAGAAAATAATATACATACGTATATAGAAATATACCAAGTGTTTAAAATAGACCATATTATTATATCAGTAGCAAAGGGTGGAAGTAGGCTGTTAAGATCTGCTATAAATAGTGCACATTGCTACACATTGTACACTTTGCTAGTCATACGTTTTTGTTTTTATTGAACTAAGACTACAATTTATAGATGGTGTTGGTTAGTTTTTAAAATCAGTTAAATCTTACCTGAACGAATCCATAATAGTTTTGCTATATTCTGGGCGGTACGATAAAATTATGCACATTTTTTCATTCATACTTATTTGTGTTCTATAAATTAAGAATTTATATATTACACATGTTGTTGGTTCATTTTTTTAATTAATTTAATAAGTTCTGACTAAACGAACACATAATAGATTAAATATATTATTCTATCTGACAAATATCCAAAGTTATGTATGATTTAATTGTATAATTTTAGATATTTTATACATAGACGAGTATTTTTTTACTATTATCTATTATGGCTTGGTTTTCATAATGTTTAATTGAATTAAAAAAATAAAACTAACCAACACCGTCTGTAAATATTTTACTGACGGTGTTAATATAATTATTATAGAATTATTTCAATGAAAACAAAAACGTATGACTGACAAAGTTTAGTGTCACCATTTATGGCGGATCTTAACGGCCTACCTCCACCCTTCGCCACCACCATATATACTGTATAAATAATATATTCTCATAAACTCACTCTCAAGTATGTGAAGTACAGACGATTCCGTTTAATTGGGCTAACGGTGAATTGTGAAGCCGCTTATTTGGGCCAGATTTCAAGAAACAAAAACTATACCGATAAACTAATGGTAATTCACATCTCCTAATTGGGACAACATTCTGCTTAATTGGGGCAATAAATACGCTTAACAGTGGAAACATATAAAAATTCCTACTGTTCTACAGATTTTTTTGTGTAGATGGCATTTACGAACTGGCCTCTATTATCATACAATGATGAAAATGAGGACTCGTTCAAAAGTTAATTGCCAATAATTGTCGACAATTAATAGATAAGTTACAATTTTTGTGTTATCATAAAAATAAATCCCGTGTGAATACACTTCTAGATTTTTGCAGAATTAAATAATAGATACCTACTTATTATTTTATTTTAGACTTTATTATTCCTAATTCATTTTACTTAAGAAAAATATTCATTGTTTAATTTTACGTGAAATTCGCTTAATTGGTACCAAATTGTCTAGTCCAGATGAGTCTAGTCCAGATGAGGCATAGGATATCCGAAGTAGTTTTGTAGAATATAATTGTTTTTTCGCAACATCTTCCTAATTGGCATTATCAATGCCAGGTTGATTGTATTTGTAGTTTGTGTCTATAACAGTTGTTTCTATGAACCTATATGATAAACTATCTCTTTTATTCAATGAATAATTCACAGGATTTGAGGGTGTAACATTCTATAATTTGTAATCTTAAAAAATTCAATTCAAATTGTGTAAGAACCTACTATGTTCATACACTGGGTCTACACACACATTGAGAAACATGTGAAAAAATCTGTAAATACAACCTCCACCTTGTGAATACCCATAGAATCTTCTTAGGATCGAACATTGTAGAAAAAATCTTTATAACCCTTTAAAAGGATAAGGCGTCATTTTTTCAACCACAAGATCCTTCAATAAAAAAAGCACGCTCCTGTACACGATTTATTTCATTCAGCGAAAACTACAAGGGTTCTTTTTTTAAATAGACGATTGATTCTAAAAAACCGTGTGCGATGAAGTCATACATTCTTAATGGGAGGTCATTCCGGAAAGGGCGCGCATTGGAAAATTTATTGGCGGTGTATCGAGCGGCATTCGACCCATATTGTAGTCCACCAGCCGGTCCTATTCCCAGCGCCCGACATAACGCTTAAACCCGGCATTAACTACCACGAATCTAATCCCGGCATGTAATATTCCTGCGCGCGCAGCTGTCAAAGTAGTAAAGCGCCGACTAGAATAGGCCGAACTCTGTGTTATCGCTCTTGTAAAGGAAATTGCTTTCGGTTCCATGACCTACGTCGCGTGAACTCGGTAAATATTGAAATTTTGATACACAGCCTCTCCGGTTAGTATTCGGGAATATATTATTATGTTATTATACATTTTGGCTTTGGCATTATAATTCGCGCCATTAGATATTGCATATTTGTGTTAACAAAGGAAATAATTCATTTAACAATAATGTTTTTTGCTCATGGCATTTAGTTTTAGTAGTAGTAATACACTACAAACACGAAACTCGTAAATAAGTACAGCTACATATAACTTGACTTCGGTACAGGATTACGTAGTACGATATTATGGAGCTTTCAATAGAAATTATGTGTTTAATATAACGTCAAATTGATTGTAATTGATTCCGAGAAATAGAAGCAGGAAGAGGAGAATACTAGCTTTCAAGTTATATTACATACGTTTAATCTTACTATTGACAATTATTATTATTTAATATTATAAAAATGTTAATGATACTCGTATTTTAAGTATTATTACTTTGATCAATTACTCAATATGGCTTATTTTTAGAAAATTTAAGTGAACATTATTCATATTAACTACAATATCCCAAGGAGGCCTAATTGGAAGAGCACCCGTCTCCAAAGCTGTGGATACGGGTTTGATATAAAAATTACTAGTTGAGTAGCTAATAGTAGTAAATGGGTCGTAATTATTTCTATAAAAAATCATGTCAATTTCCTTCGATTATGATTAAAAAATATCAATAAACCTATGTCATCATCATCATCAGCCTGTATCTATCCACTGCTGGATGGAGGCATCTCCAAGCTGATTCCACTTCTCTTGGTCCTGTGCGTTGCATTGCCACGTACTTCCGCAGAACTTTATCATTTCATCGATCCAGCGGCCTCTCGGTCTATCTTGCGGACGTTTTGTGCCTCTTGGGTACCACTGGATGACTAGATTTGTCCAACGATTGTCCCTTCTTCGAGCTATGTGTCCAGCCCATTTCCATTTAAGGCCTTTACATCGCCAACCCTTGTCTGTTTCCTTATCCACTCATTCCTCTTTTTGTCCTTTCGCGTTATGCCCAGCATGCACCTCTCCATACCACGTTGTGCTACTTTAAATTTCTGGATCTCTCTGTTACTTAGGGTCCATGTTTCACACGCATATGTGATTACGGGAAGCACATACTGGTTGAATACTTTGCGCTTTAGGCACAGAGGTCACGTTTGAAGACATTATTCAGGCGGCCAAAAGCACTCCAGTCGAGCTTTACTCTGCAAACAATTTCATCAAATATACATCTATCTATAGACAGTAAGTTGTTGTCCCAGATAGATGTAGTTTTTCACCTGTTCGAGCTGAGTGGTGGTGATAGATGAGGATCTCTTTTTGGTCCGCTAACCAGTTGAACATGGCTTTCGTCTTTGTTACATTTATTATCAAGCTTACTGTGTTGCTTACTTCAGCGAGTTGCATTCTGCTTTGGAGGTCTTCTGAGCCATGCGAGAAAATTGCCAAAGCACAGATGACTCAGGTATTCCCCTTGAATACTTACTTATTCAGGCAACTTGACTGGAATGACAAAGGGATCTCCATAATAAACTTATGTAAATAACCTTAAATATAAATATTACGAAATATTACGTTCACAAACATTACCATTAAAAAAAACGATTATTAACCAAAATAGTGTGTTATTTTTTTTTAATATGCAATATTATTAAGCATGTTGTCGAGCTAAATTAAAATGAATGCAAAAGTGAATTTGATAAAATATTTAGCCATTATCATGTTCCTATGACAAAATACTACAGTGGCTTTTTCTCGCCTTCTGGATGAATACCTACTAACCTTCCATTTTAGATTCGTTTTGTTTTGTCCGTTTTAACAGGGTCACCTCTTGAATTATGTGGTAATTGTCCCTCACATTGTTTGTTGATCTTGAAATGGAAGCGGATAAGATTTTCTTATATATCTACCCATATTCGTATCATCTTTTCATATGGAGTAGCGAGCTATACTATAACAATTGCTTCGATTGACTCCTACATCAATATACCGAAGGTAGATTATTTTGCAAAATGTTTGTACGCATTTACATATTCAACGTCCAAACAAAAATAATTTTAAATAATACAAATCATCTTTTCAAAATATTCAGTATTTAACTGGTTTCATTTATCATTTTTAATAAAATTTATTTTTTTTGTATACCCCACATATAAAAAATTAAAGAATGGTGAGCTCTATTTACCGAAATGTATGTTTTAGTTTTATTCAATATTACAACATATTATGCAAGCCGTTTCCGGTACAACACAATAAACTGTGACACGGCGAACTGCACACGTATAGTTGACGTGACAACCATTATATTGTCAATATTGCGAAGTAGGAGTATAAATTAAAGCTTGTTATGTTGGAAAGAGATAGTTGATAAATTTCCAAGTTATAAACGAGTAGAAGAAATAAACATTAAGGCTATACCTACTTCAGTTGAGGCATGGTCTAAAAAGATCGTGGCTAGGCGATGCGCGGATTGTGCAAATGATGCGTGCCGAACGAAATATAATGTGTCATAAAAATCCTACATTCGTCCATTTAATGTCATGTTTATTATTATATTACTAATAATAATAGTATATTCATTGACATGTTTTCTTTTTTAAGTATATACGTAAAGGTTTTTAGTCATCTTTACACGATTTAAGAATATTTTCATCTTAAGCCATGACAAAATAAATCGACGTACAGACAGCTCGACTATCGGTTTCCGATTGGCGACTAGTGAGAAATTTCGTCGCACCTACTGTTGAAAATTATTTGCCATTTCACCGAAGTATGCTATTAATGGAAAATCATGAGGATTAGTGTATAATATTTTAGTTATGACAATTATCTTCCGAGTGTAAATACGTATATGTGGAATTATTATCAACTATCCCTTTCCCATTTTACATGTGATTATATATTACTACATAACATATTGACAAAAATTTTAATATTACGAAAACTCAAAGGTAAATTTTAGTTCTCCGTTTTTTGTAATAAAATAAACATACTTGTAGTACTATGTAGTATCAAAACCAGGAAACTACAGTACTTCGGCCACATTATGAGAGGACAAAAATACAGCATTCCCCAGCTTGTCATTCAAGGAAAGATCAGGGGGAAGCGTAGCAGAGGACGGCGCCGCATTTTGTGGCTTAAGAACCTCCGTTATTGGTACGAGTGCAGCTCCACTGAACTGTTCCGGGTAGCAGACGACAAAGATAAGATCGCCTTGATGGTGGCCGACCTCCGCTAGGGGATGGCACAATAAGAAGAAGAAACATAGGTACTTGACAAACTCACCGGGTGAACTAAATGTGAAGAAATGTAAAATATTTTTTGAGCACTTATGTGGTCAATACTAATAATAAGTACATTTTATAAAATATCATCATTGATCACCAAAATAAACCTCGGGTCTCATTAAATGATAAGCTTTAGATTTCTTTGTAAATACATTGAAAGATAATATTTTTATTTATTTTAATAATATATCCAATGATCAAACAAAAAAGAATTTAATTCAAATTATGTTCTGTTCATTATAATACGTTTTTAATAAAGAAAATTATAATCAGACTGGCTTTCAACTAACAAGAGACACAAACGATCCAGCTTATAAACTAAAGTTTTCATATTTTAAATCTTCATCGAAATAATAATTTGTCATAATTGCCTTAATCTTCTTACCTTGTCTAATTGAAAGACGAAACAATTATTATTGCTAGGAGGTTTTTGTTTAACTTTTAAAAGTCCTTTGCATTTAAATCCAAAAAAGCTCTCTACAAAAAAAGCTTGACGTGGGTAATAGATAGACGAGGCTGATACGAAAAGGTAATTCCCGTAAAGACGCCGCTTCTTTTGCCAGTGACATTCATAAAAAGTACTTTTGTGGTTTTTTGGAAATATCATTAGAATTAAGAGGTTTTCTTCCACAGTAAAAAGGTCTCATTTTATATTTCTAATGTGTGTATATTTTGCCTGCTATTATATTTAATGTGACTACAAACCCACCGTCTTACCAATTATGTATTTTTTACTATGTTTTTTCGTAACTTAAAACTTACCTCCCATTTCTTCTGTCTTGTCAACTGTCTTGATAATAATTCATGATTAAACCGAATTGATAGTAGTCACCGAAGACCTTATTGTTGATAAACAAATTTTGATGCTTATTTTTACATTTTTAAAATACACGATAAGTTACATATATTTTCTGATTTGGCTAAAAATGTTTTACAACTAGAAGTTGTAAAAGTTTGGATAAAATATCTTACCTATATCTATTGATTTTGATTTGACCTTTAATTATTACAAACAATACATTTAAAGATTACACAGACATCATTAAGAGTTAAATAGCGAATTTGTAGTGACAAAATACCTTATACGACAAGAACTTTTCAGAAAATAAGTTACATTTTAGAAATATAGATATTATGGAATAACATTTAGTCTACGATATTAATTTCATTAATAAACAACAATTAATACTTTCCAAGAATTGTTATGATGAAATAACCTCGTTTCCTATGAGAACTATTTTTTCCATATTGTTTATCTCTCTGATCTGATACCAATCTGTTTATTGTAATGAGCCTGAAACATAATAGATTCAATACACACTGTCCGGGAATTTATTGGTCCAGTGATTTTTATCTACCGTTTCATTTGAGATTGCCGCTATGGAGCTCAACAATTATTTAATAGTATGAATAATTATCACCCATTACATATATGAAGAAAAGGTGAATATCATTCACACACATGGACTTCATTATGTAATAAATAAAGGATGCGTTGTATTAATTATCCCTAAGGCACAAACCCCGTAAGAGGCTGCGGGGTGAAAGCACTACACAGTTCATCGATGCGTCATCAGCATGATCATACAATCTACTCGTCTATTTTATTGTTATCAATGAAATGTTTTTTAATCGATTTTTCGTGGTCGGGTTTGCATAAAGTAGAGTAAAAAAAGAAAAATGCTGTCGATCTATTTTGTGAGGTAATGACAGGCAAACATTTCTTTATTTTTATACAAACATGGTTAGATCAATAAGTCGTAAACCTCTAACAAACTCTACACCTCTCTACACAGCTTCTTGTGGGTTTTCTTACTTACATCTATAACACGTTATCTTCAGCAGACATAATATTATGTTCTCCTCCGATCAATTTTCGTTAGACTTTCACCATTTGTGCATATTGCATCTAATTTATAAGGCAATATTTATACCAATATCAGAATATATTACCACGACATTCGCTACAAACATTTTCTTGACATAATACGAATTTTAATTTAAAATACCGGACTACACATTTGATATAGATGCAATATTGCCCTTAGCTCAGTCAAGTGCTATGGATTCGCATTCTAAAATATATCTTAGCTATATTTCTATCTAAGCGGGCTTCGTCATCATAAAATATCGATGACAAACATTTTTATGATTACATGGTTTTTATTAAGTATAAAAAATAATAAATTAGAAACAGCATTGCATTTATTGGTATTTTAGTATGTAATATAAATGTATTATTGTAAATTTACAGAAATGTCGTTATAATATAATAAAGTTAGTAGAAATGTTGCGTTGAAAATTAAATTGTAATAATAAAAAAAGTGATGCACACTCATACACTAATCCTACGTATCATAAAACGATGTGTTCATGCCGGTAAAAGCTCATTAAAATGCGATATGTATTCATATGTAATATTGTTTACACACATTTGGATTATTTTTTATTACAGCGTTTTTATTAGCTCGTATTCTTGTTTGTCCGGTGGTTGTTTGTCCAGTACAAATCTTACAATCGATTTTTAACCAACTTTCCGACTAGTTAGATATTTGAAACTTTTAGAATATATCAGAATACGATGTCAATGCATTCTTTTAATACTTTTAGCCATCTTTAAGCAGAATTGAATTCATTTTCAGTTAATTCTGTTTTGTATGGAAAGTTATTTCAGAAAAATCCGTAAAAAGCCAAGGGGGTGGTCCCAGCAACTAAATTATTAATATATACATGCGTTACTATGGAAATCAAAATGAAATGTCAAAATAACATTTCTGTATTCTATATTTGTTTGTTTGTTTGTTTTTTATTTACTTCATATCAAGTACAAGTTTGAGCATATTGAACATAATAATTCAACAGAGAATTTAAAAACGTTGTATATAAAAAGTTCTTTTTATCTTGTAATTATTTTTCTTATTGTACAAGCGATACGGATCACCATTTCAAAGGACACTATACTTTTCATATTTTAAAAACTGACGTGCAAATTTTTGCTGATTCTTTATTTTATGGTGATTTTAAATGTCCATTTTTTATTATTTTTAATGAATTTCTCAGCAAATGGTTTTCAGCGTTTTACATATTATATTATAAATGTTTCGCGTGTCTTGAATTGAATTTTCTCTCGTCAAAATGTGGCACGCGTGCCATAGATTCTAAATCGCTGTGATATAGACTGTTATTGAATACTATCCACGGACTGTTTATATTATGGAAAACTTTTGGATACAGAAATTACTTAAGATCGCGGAAGAAGAAGACATGGACAAAAAGAAGGAGACAAATAATTTTATTTCATCAGTTTTATTATGTACAACAAATAATAATTTATAGTCGTTCTCTCAAATCCATTTATGGATGGAAGTGAGAATAAACTATCCGAATTCACATTTGACGGGGCGGGAAAGAAATTTTGAATGTAGTACCATCGATTTGACTGCGAATATATTATCCTAAAAGGTGTTAAGACACCATGTGTATATCACGATGATTCTTGATGCCATTAACCCTTTCGTGGCATACCACTGGTAGCGAGGTGTCAAGGGCGTTAGCGTACAAACCGACAAACCGAAAAGCAAGGCGCCTGTCCCACAACCGGCAACCCTTGTGATTCATACAGAACGTCCTAGGTGACAACCGAGTCAATTAAGCATTCCAGTCACGCATAGATTCACATACATCCATAACCTCACTATAGTCTATTCACAATTACATACCTATATACTATTAGTGATTGTGACGTTGCAGACGTCACCAACGGGCTAATTAACAATCATAATTAGTGGAGAGGTTTTTCTCTCGCGGGCAACACTAAAATCCTGCGGTTGGCACTTCAAGCTTCCGGGTTGGATGAGTGATGGGGGGATCGATGTCAGGCGATCGAATTTTGTTTGGATCTCCTCCCTTTTCTGGTTGACCCTTGGGAACAAGAGGACGTTGGGAGGAGCGATTCCCGCTTGGCAATTTGCCAAGCGGCTGTAAATACATTTCAATTTCATTTTTTTAGTATTAATTAATTTTAAGTTTTTGTTTTAATTATAACCTCACTCACATGTGGATATTTTGGTTTAAGTTTAAGTTAGTTGCTGAGAACTTATTGTGTTAATATTTTAGTTTGCAGACGCTGATATTGTGTCTTTTGTATAACGTAAATATTTATGTATTTTAACATCGTCGTTTATGAACGATGGTGATTTTTCTATGGCCTCATGTCGCCATTTTTGTACCATTGACCTTTAATTACATTTTCTTTGAATACAGTGAGGTTAAAATTATCACGGTGTTTCATTTAATTTAATTGTATCCCATAATATTATGTTCTTTTATGTTCTTTTCTTTCATAGAAAAGGCTTTGGCGTCCAATAGAGTCAAGTTTTCACTGCTCGCAATTGACTCCTGCAGCGGTATGGTAAACATTATCCATCGAATACCAATTGATTTCGATGGTCCTTTCCGTAACAGGATTGGAATTCGTGAGGGAGATAGTGTGGAAACCCAGTACCCTGAGCTAGCGGTGCCTGTTATCCACATAGCTTGGATAACAGTGTTAAATGGTGGTCGGATGTTATTTATCATTTAACATGATATATGTCAAAAGATGAAGACATTCAACTTATATCTGGTTACACGTAAGCTGTACTTATGCAGTTCATTGTAGAACATTTATTCGTGCGCCACAGTACGTGAAACATGAGTTCGTATAACATTTTATCAAATTACGAGTTCTTCGTTGAACATTTCACCGTGGAGTACATTTGTACGTATCTTACAAAATGCGGCGATAATTTGCAAATAGTACTGTTACAATTAGATTAACCCTAACCTAACCTAACATAACCTAACCTAGTAAAGACATCTCATATAATTCGCCACATGTTGTAGCATACGTCCAAATATACTCCACGGTGAAATATTCAACGAAGAACTCGTCATTTGATTAAATGTTACACGAACTCATGTTTCACGTACTGCGGCGCACGAATAAGTGTCCTACGGTGAACTGTTTACGTACAAATTTCCGGATACGCTTATATCTAACCTGTATTATAAACAACCCAGTTGATATTGAGATTGAAAATAATTTTAGTGGACAAATCTGTCGTAGTGTCAGACGAGGATGTATACTATCGGCTCTATCATTCAACTTGAAAACTTCTGTGCATCGTCAATATGAGAAAACAAAAAATCGTTAAAAAATATCAACGCTATTTATTATAACGGAAGACATCGTATTCCATGACTTACTTGTCAAAATTATAAATTTGGGTGCTTTTTCTAAACAATCTTTTTATGATATTATCTTTATGATCCTTTTTAGGAGTCAAAAATATACCTCACCAAGCTTCAAAGGTCTTTATTTTATAGCTTTGAGAATCGATGTATCTGCCGAATCTTAGCCCAGTCGCACATTGAAAATTGTCTCGACTGTGATAATAGTCATAAATCAAAACTGAACGCAACATGCAACTTTCTTATGCGCGTATAAGCAAGACCGTACGAGGACAGTGACGTCACTCGGCAAACCAAAATGAATGACGAAGTGTGACATTTTGGGATTACAGCTGTGCTGCATGTCGGGTGAAAATAGTTGCATGTGCCTCCAGATGTTTTTTTCAAAGTAAAATGTTTTATTCCAGCAGTGTGCGAAGGCCCATAAGATAACGTGTGTTTTATGAATAACGATAACATCACATCGACGCATTTGACACCGTTTAGATGTGAGAGCAGGCTTGGGGTATATTGGTACGACCGCGTTACAATTACTCACGTTCGCAATCTAACACGGCAGTTCTCGGTGATTGAAGTTATCACGAGGAATCGCTTCACGTGGTTGGAACATGTACTCCGGATACCGCCAGAGAGTACGGCATAACCTCATGGGCTCTGGCTGACTTTGACTGACCCTCGCTCACTCTTCAGCAGTGCTACAAAATTGATATATGTGCTGCCGGTCTCTCACATGGCCGGAGGCGCGAGACGCGGCGATGGACTGAGAAAAGTGGCGCGACCCTATGCTTACCGTAAGCTCCAATACCGGGGCGTGACGAAGTAGGTTAATAATTAATTAACTATACCCTATATTTTTTCATCGTAGAACATAACATTAAATTTCATGACTATATAATATAAATGAATAGTATTATTGTAAACATTGTCATTTGACAATGAGAAAAATCCATATTTTTATACATTGAATGTCCGTGGTTATAGCACAGTTTACTTTATCAATGCATATATAATTATTATTACAATATCTTCAATTAAACTGATAAATAACATTTTATAGTGAAATATATTTAAGAAACTTTCCATTTTTCGTTCCTTATTTCTGTTGACAATTAACATGGTTTGGTGTAATATTATCATCCCCCCTTATTCAAAACTACCGCACTGGAAACAAATTTAAAACAAAAATAGTTCATGTTCAAATAGTTCAAAAAATCGCCGCTCTGTCAAAACGCATTCTAACATCATGTCTATATACAAGGTTGGAAAAGCAATTTTGTTGGCATTTCTAAGTATGGATTATGTTAGTGTTGCGTCGAATGTCTGTATGCAGGACAGGGCACCTTATCACAGTAACAAGTTGAGAGTGAATGTTGGCAAAGAAATAAAAATAAAATGTAGAAAAGTAAAGCTAGATTAAAACTCATTTAGTGCTAACACCGCGACTGGCGCGTTTTAAGTAATTGACCATTAGATATAATTAACACGATAGTTAAATGTGGTAATTAAAAAGTAACTGGTCAGCAGTGAACGTATTAATTAATTGACTCTTAATATCGGGGCGTGTGATCACGCTAATGTGAATTTGACTATCGGTGAAACATAAATCTATAGGATATGTAAAATGAATATCAGTAGAGAATGAAAGCCTCGTAAGTATAATATGTGAGTATCAGTAATTAGGGCACCAAGTGTGATCTAAATATGTACATGATGAAATACTGTAGATCTAAAGAAAGCACTGTAATTATTTAGATAACTTACAATTATTTATTAAAAGATAAAATACATATTAATCCAATCAAAACAAATGAAAAAGTAGAGACTTGGTATTTTCTAACAATGGAGACTCGCGATCTATGTTCGCAGAGACTGATAATAAATTTATAAAAAAACATTCTTCAGTCCTTCGTATTGTAATATTAACTGATTCTATTAACGTTCCAAATGAAGCTACATATTAAACTAAATTTAAAATTTGATACCGTCCGAGCGGCAACCGTCAAGATAAAACTGTTGATCAAAGAGATCCGTTTATCTATAAAGGCAAGGTTAAAGTGGCCAAGTCAAAGGAATCTAGCGACCTTCTTACCTATCACCGGCGGTGCACTTGATGTGAAACAGAAAATCAATCTCGTGTCTTTATCGTTTTGTTAATCCCTATACTTATTTTGTGATTATGTATATTTGCAACGTGACAGCCTATACTGAATTTTACATTTTTTGTGCATATCGCTCATTGTGGATCGGAGATTCTGTTGGTTTTTGAGTGTTGCTAAGGAAGTTTATATTAAATATGTAACTTTAGAACAGTGGTTTTTATGTGCAGCCACACTGAATAATATTCAGAATAATATTTTTAAAAAATATATACAAATATAAAATTGGTTGAATACACATGAGTTGTCTCAAATTTCTTTCCACGCTCATATAATCCATAATGTGTTCTTGTGATGAGATCATGTGTGAAATGGTCCATTTCTGACCTAATTTTCTACCGGTATACAGTTTCACGTATTTGTTTAAATGTGGGACCAAATATGGCAACAATTGCTTTATTAATATTGTCGATTTTTCCTACTACTGTATACTGTGAAAGATCATTCAGTGTAATGCACTTGATAAAAAACAAATATCGAAGCTAGTTGACAAATTTAGAAGCAGCCATCCGGCTCGCATTGGAGTATTGAGGAATTTCTATTTGCATTATTTTTAAATAAATAGATATGTACTAAAGTGTTCGAATATTTTTTTATTAAATTGACTTGTCTATAAATAAATTGATCCATTTTTTAGTACCTAAATAAAATTTAGCTTTAATTTTTTCAATCATAACAAAAGTGTAATTTGCGGCCACAGTTCAATTTCACGTGAGAACCACTGCTTTAGAAGGTTTTTCGCTATACCACCAGAATCAGTGCATGAATCTTACTATACCATGTGAACGTTTTCTGGGATTACGGTTCTGTCGTTCTTCTCAGATAATGGAGAGAGATATCTTTGTGAAATCCGGCCTGGGCAAACAGACTTGTTTAATTAATTATGTCCCCTGGAAAAATAGATTCAATCATACTTACTTTTGTCTTATTTACATTGGCCCCCGGATTAATCTTTATCAATTACGTCAAACATTAGTTGTCTCATCTCGGCGTGTTTATCTTTTTATGACATTATCCACCGTTTCGTTTATAAAAAATTCTACCTACTAAAAAGATAGATACTACAGTCATACGATATTCATCTCAATATACTTATTACGATTTATAATATTAATACTATCGACCGAAAAAAATGATATAACTTCTTTAAGGGTCCACATGCCCACGTAGGTCAACATGGAGATTTTATGGTATTTTAAGAGCATAAACCTGGACATTCCTTAAACGTTGTAGATAATCTATTTATATAATTTGGAAGCCCTATTATCCTTTATATTTATTTTAAACATTTGATGACTGCATAAAGTATTTTTATTACATAAAATAGTATTAGCCAATACCGGTCGTGCTTAGCACTGCCTGCCTTTCCGAAACTGGGCAGTCTATGCGGGTGGTTTTGTTACAATTTTTGCAGCTAATTTGTATACAAACTTAATGAAACTGAATGTTAGACTTATTGGTAAAATTCTGGCTTTGTCTTATGGGCGTTATAAATACACCCGATCCTCTTTTTGCACGGCTTTTTTTTGCACCGTTTATAAATAACACGGTTTAAAAAAAGTCCGATTATTTTTTAATATCTTTTATTTACACTGATTTTTTTGCTTTCACACGGTTTAAAAAAAACTAAAAAGAATAAAAATACGTATGTATGTAGTATGTACATATTTATCAAAAAATTGCTTTGCAATGGGCATACATATGTGTGGATGTCGGATGCTGCCCAGACATACATATATACAAACATACATACGTACATACATGGCGCCACTAGTCATTCACTTCGGGTTCGATATTAGAGACACGCCGCGTGCTTTGGCGTCAGCGTCATTAAATATTTCCAGCGATGAGAGTGATTTTTCGCCAGAGAAAAACAGCAGTAAACGAGCACGTAGTATAAGTAACGAGTATATGTTGTATATGTATCACTGAATGAATATATTTCTCGATACTAAATTTAATATAAATTGAAAACTATGTATTTTTATGTAAACATATATACATATATAAATAATAAATAAATACAATTTATTTTTGAGTTCAAGAATTTCGTATTTTGAGTTGATTTTAAGTAATGGAACCTATCTACCCTTTTTTTATGGGCACCTTATCTTTTTTTACACGGTCTTGTTTTGCACGGTAGTCTTTGGAACGTATCCCCCGTGCAAAAGGAGGATCGGGTGTATATCTATTAGTAGGGTCATTAAATTTATAACGCATCGAAAGGACTCATATTCTAACTGGTGACATGGTGTATACTTACATTACAAACACATTTATGTCTCTTTAAAGAGTATCTCCTATATATTATTATCCTACAGCTTTGCCCGTTTTTGCGAGCGATTGTGTGCCTTATTCGTTATGTCCGATGGGTTCAAACGTCAAACACACTAATTAAATGTTCTTAATTCAAAACGGTCGAATAGAGTGTGAAAGAAAGGGTTTTCCGAATTTAATTTATCTTGCGATATAATATTGATGTTTCTCTAAAGCTTTCCGGCACGAACGTCACTTTATTGACAATATGGGAACTTATTTTTTCACAATGTTTGCAACACTCAAACCAACTAAACAAAGATGGCCGCTTTAAATTTAAAATGCGTTTTAACCGATATATACAATCAATTTTCACAAACTAATCATAATAAGATTAACCGATAAACATATTAGAACTGATTTATTAAAATTTTTATGAATTAAGTTCTTTGTTTAAGTTAAGTTTCTACACCTCTGACGGAAAGGAAGTCTTTTGACACTGCGCGTATTTATCACGCTATGTATACTAAACTACGATATTTCAATTGACTTACCACATATTTACTTATCAGATGCATTCGAGTGACTATAATTTGAAGTGAGCACAATTTTATAAAACTTAACACAGTCACAAAAAAATCACTTTTAAAAACTAGGTACCATCCGTCATTTGTTGTTTATGTAAAAAACGACAGGTGATATTATTTACGTCTCATAATGATTTAAAAATGCACAGCACTATATAATAACTCACATTTATTAAAATTCAGTAGATAGACATGGCAACACTGGCGATCAACCCAGTGTTGCCAAGTGAAAATTTAAAATTTCAGTAGATTTTGACAAAAAATTCAGTAGATTTCATAAAATATCAGTAGATTTTGAAAAATGTGGTTTATTAGATATGATTTAAAACTAATAAGAATAACAATAACTAATAATATTAATTTATTGTAAACAATGATGATATTAATGGGTAAAATGGCGCTCTTGGGTAGAGTTACAATGCTTTTTATGTCAATTTAGAAGTGTATAACATCAAAAAAGATCATGCGTAAATCATTTCAAGTGTATTATTAAAAGAATCATCAGTTAATTTACAATTATGGAGAAACACAAATATCAGTAGATTTTTTGAATTTCGAAAAAAAAATCAAAAATTCAGTATATTGGCAAAAAATATCAGTCGATCTACTGAAATTTCAGTAGACATGGCAACACTGGATCAACCATAGAATATTATTTCAAAATTTGATAACGTAACATTTTTTTTATGGCTGTTAAATAATAATTTTTTAAACCAATGAAACTTATATACATTCAATTAGCTCATATAACTCAAAAATATTTAAAAGGTATTCAACAATAATTGGTGTTATACATATTATTATTTAAATCATTATCAACCAGGATCAATCCACTGCTGGATAAAGGCCTCCCTAGCCTGATGCTGTTCCTTTCTGTCATTTGAATTCCTGTATTTATCAAAATCGGTGATATTATAGTTATCCTCATATTCATATCGTCATCATTATCATCGACCTGAACCAATCCACTGCTGGATAAAGGCCTCCCTACCCTGATTCCACTCCTTTCTGTCATTTGAATTGCTGTATTTATCAAAATCGGTGATATTATATTTCTCTACATATTCGTATCGTTATCATCATCATCATCAACTAGGATCAATCCACTGCTGGATGAAGGATTCCGCAACCTCATTCTACTACTATCAGCGAAATGTCAAACTGTCTGACGTGAATAAAAAACCCATCCCGAAGAGAAAACTATGGCGCCATCTATGCATACTTCACAATTATATTAAAATCCAACACCGCCAAGCCGTCTGCAAGACCCAGCGAGACGGACTGGCGAGAGCCAGCTGGCTCAGCTAGTATATATAAATTGTTTTAAAACTATGAGGCGAAGAGACTGAAACAAATGTCTAGATGGTATTTAATTTTCATTATGTTTAATAATTTCTAATACGATAATGAAGTGATAAATGATATTTATTACACGTCAATAAAATTAAAAGGTAATGAAATGTTTTAAAAACAAAATTCAGGAAATATAATTACATTTAAATAACGTGGATAATTTAAGCCTTTCATTTACCCATATTTTCTCGATATAAATTGCGAGCCATTAATATCAATTATCGACCCGCGCTGTGTCTACACGAAATCCATCATCGCTACATTATTCAAAAGGATAACCTTTTAATGTGAACTTTCGCGTTCACTTAATAATGGGGAAGAAAAAATATCACACTTATCTAAAAGATAACTCGGCTTTGTAGGCAAACACAATCAACTTTCTACGCCTGGTATCGACCCATCACTTATGAACGCGAACCATATACACCAATAGATTTAATGTGTGTTTTATTGCTTCTAGTTTTTTTAGGTTACAGCTGTACAATATGATTTATCTATTTTTATTGGCATAAGCGAGCTTATAATTAACAATATTAGTATACTGAAAATATTATTATGTTTTACAAACCCCCGAATTTAGTAAAATTGTGTTATTTGTATGTTAATATAACATTATTAAACTTGATAAAACATCTTTATCCCCATTACTGAGGATTGTAACCCAGATTCTCCCCCCCCCCCCCCCCCAACCTTTTCCGCATTCAGCAGCACGCAGGGCCTTTATGAAACCTAAGGCAATCTTTATTTGATATATCCATCTGCAGGGCTATTCTAACATATTGTTACACTCCCAAATGGTCCCCATTTGGGGAGGTCTCTGTGGATACGGAGAAGCCCGAATTGGTATTAAACTGACAAATAGTAAGGATTGATTGCGAAAATAAATAAATAAAAAATAAAACTGACAATATTGTAATATGTAATTTAACAAGAATGGCAACACACAATTTTTCGCATTGCTTTGCGGATCTTGGCGCACATGCGCAGAAGAGGGAAGAAGGATTTTGACAGTAAAATAAAAAACACGTTTATTTCGATCTTCGTAAAAGATTGAAATTATATAAAATGTAGCCCCAAATATTCACGTAATAAACCTCGTCGTTTCCGATCAAAATTCCGGTGTGTGTTATTTGTTTACCTCCAAGTCCCGAATCCAGACAAAAAACCTAAAGAAAATAAACATGATATGATAAATTTTCACTTTCGTAAATGAAGGGAGATAACAATATCCATTAACTCCAAAATCATAAAACTAAGTTATACATAATATTACGCTGTATCGTATTCAGATAGTTAATTATCACGGGATGTAAACTATCAGGTGTGATGTTTTTAGCAGAGTCACTCATGACCGTGTTAACTGTTTTAGAACGAGATACAGTACGACAATTACATATATAGAGAATATAGATGCAGCAATTTTGTAAATTTATCGCGAGCTGTCAAGTTATCGTTGTGTATACCGGAACATATTTTAAATACGTCATACTTGGTTCTAATCGGATGTATTTGGATTAAAGTAAGACACATTCGGTGTCTTAGCCCGTTTATGACTGTGTTACTTATTATTATGGTAGATAGCCGCATTGTATACGAAATTTTTAGTGATATCCGTATTATTGTGTATCAATAAAAATAACATTAACGTCTTAAGCAGTTAGAATAGCCCTGCCATGCTGGAGGGAGCTTTTAAAGCAAATTAAATCAAACTTTCCCATCGTTTTCTTCTGGTTATGTTTATATGTCAACACATTTCGTGTCTAGTCTAACCCTTTCAGGGGCAAATTATGAAATCCATTAGGAAAAATTTTTCTCATGACTATTTCTTTATGCTTGGTGGATGAATAAGACAAAAATATATTTTTTTTTTTTTTCAACATTCGATAATCTAGAAAAATATGTGTCCTCATATGGGGACTCAGCACATGTAAGGTTGTATTTTTTGTTTGTATGCAAGTTTGTCATTTGAAATTAAAATGGAAAAAACGTTCATGGGATATGGAGTATACTATTTATTTTTAAACAAGCAAGTTAAACATTAAAATTTTACATGTTTTAAGTAGGTAGGTATAATAAAAATTTAGTTTGTATGAAATGGTTCCATACATTCCGGGCAAAGAGGCACTTTACATTTTTTACAATTATATCTGGTCTTTTTATGGCAATTTTTTTCATGGCATCTTGATGCAAAATTTGCCGTGGATTTCCCAGGGTAATGCCCTTTATTATCAAACCTCAAATCAAATGGCGCTTTGGATATTTGACGTTTTTTGGGTGGAGGAGTGGTTGAACACGGGCGTCCCCGATTTTTTCTATCTCTAGTTGTTTGTCCTTGGTAAATAAGTGACATCGCCACTTCACTTCGGAATTCCAAGAGATCTTTCTTACTGTTAGGGTATGCTAAGCGCCATAACAGCCAAGCATTAGCAATGGTGGCATTTAACATGTGATAAAAAATTCGTAAGTACCATCTCTTATTTTTTATTGAATGTCTGTATAAGGCAATGAAAAAATCAAGCAGGTCTACCCCTCCCATATTTTTATTGTATATTTTAACTATACATGGTCGTGGCACCTTGATAATTTTTTTCTCCTTGCTACTCCATCTATCGGCTTCATCTGTGGGCTCGATTCCACAATATGTGGATACAATGTGAACCACGGAATTATCAACCCATTGTACCACACTAACGTTATCGCTAGATGTCGTAATGGTATGTGTGCCTCGTCCTTCTTTTTGTATGTCCGATATGGTCTTCAGTTTACTGCGAGCATCACCGAGTCGATTAGCTCGACAAGTTCCAATACAATATACTAGATTATTTTGGAGATGTTGCATGATGGGTACTGAAGTGAAGAAATTGTCAAAACAAAGTTTGTGGTTCTTATGGTACAATGCTTGAGACAGTCGCAAAATCACATCTCCAGTTGCACCAAATGCTGATGCAGTTGGCTTGTTTGAAGCTCCTTGATAAATTTCAAACTCGTACATATAACCTGAAGCTCCAGCTCGAACCCAAACTTTTATGCCCCAAGGATTTGGTTTTGATTTTATAAACTGCTTTATAATAGACCTACCTTTAAATGGAATGATCATTTCATCTATAGATTGGTGTTCTTCTGGTGATACAGCATTTGCAAATGTTTCAGATAGCTTTGTTAGTATTGGCCGTATTTTAAATAATTTGTCTGTGGTGCCAGGCATGTCCGCATTGTCAACAAAGTGGATATAACGACGGAATAATTCAAATCGTTTTACTGACATACTATCAGCAATAATGTCACATCGCAGACCTCTTTCCGTTGACCAGTACTGCCTGATCCTGGCATATCTGATATAGGTCATTATTATATTCATGCCCAAAAATAATTTTTAATTCGCCAATCGTCATTTTAAAGTTATCATATCCATTTTGAGTGGCATATAAATTGGAATTAAGTACAATAAGATCCATCAAATCGTCTGGCCAAAGCTGTTTGAAGAAGTCAATAGGCCTTTCTCCGTGAAATAACAACTCATGCTTTCCCTGAAATTTAGGTGCGTTATTGGCGTGCATATTTTCCTTGCCTGAATACCATAGAAGTGGTCGATCCGGCATAGGGAATACCGGAGTAGTTTCAAATTGTCTGGTTGCAGATGGTGGGGTAGCTGAGGTCTCAGCATGCTCCTCCTCTTCTTGTGCCGCTGGCTCATCCTCATCAATAATCACATCATTGAAATTTCGTATATTCCAATCTGGATCAATAGTATCATCATCATCAGAGACATTGTCATCCTCAGAGTCCTCAGGAAACTCAGTTACAATTTCCTCAATCTCCTTCTGTGTCAGAGGTCTATATCTGTAATATCTTTCGCTGTTATTCATCCTGTAACAACAAAATTAAGGAGTTAAATAATAGGTATGAACATTGTTCACATATATGTCCACTTAAAATATATATATATCACAAATACATAGCATTTTTACCAATATGAAATCTATCTGTCCTCAAATGTGCACTCAGCACATTAACGGACATTTATTACCATTCATGCTCTGAGTGCACATATGAGGACAGATAGAAAAAACAAGATTTTATATGAAAAAGATGCAATTTTCAACAAAATTTATAAAACAGGTTATGCAATAAACATGTTAACATTATATAAAAAAATACTTACTTGAGTAAAACACAATCCTCAGAGAAAAAAACGATAATTAGTTTCACATATTCAGCTTTCTGACAGATCAAGCCAATGGCTGACTTATAAATGCCAATAATAAAAATACAGGGTATATATCATCCATCTATTGATTTAATTAGAAGCTTCAACACTTATATATTCAATTAGTTTGACTACTTACCCATAGACGGCAATAATTTATTATTTAAACATAATTTTACTATGTGTCCCCATATGAGGCCAGATCCCATGAAAGGGCTAAGAGCGATTTGACTTTACAAATATTTCTGCTTATACGTGGGCTCATATAAAAATTTTCTATACTACAAATTAGTATTAATTTTCATATTTCTACATGAGTATAGGTGGACGTTATTTTATAAATTTTTAAGATAAGGTCTGCTTAACTCATCCGGTGTATTTCCATGTACCTATATAATTAATATTTTTGTATGTACATATTTGTTTAATAACATATTATCTATCTCTTTTTTATGTCATGTTGTGAACGTCTTAAACTTATAATTTGTAATGTCCACAATATGTAAAAACAAATAAATTGAAATTGAAATTGAAATCATAAGCCTGCGGTTTTCAATATATTCTATCGCAGAATATACATAAAGTTTCATAATAATATCTATCATGTGGTTTACGAATTTGATAGTAGGTATCGTGATAGTAGTTTGATTAATATATTAAATCATTTAATCTTATGTATTTATTATAAAGGTCAAATTTAACATCATGTTTATCGATTTTATTTATTTTTAAACTGATTTTTCGTCTGTTATCAATATAAAATTATATTATTTAAAAAAATAATATTATTATATAAAAAATATAAAATTAGGTACCATGTAGGAGTATTAATAATATTTAGTATTGGTTGTTTAACTAATGACTTTTAAAGACTAATATCTCATTTATTAACCCTATCAATGTCCAATACTTTACCATTGTTCCTAGAATAGACGATTTATACCTATTGAGTGTAGTATTTTTATTATTTATAAGTACTAATGATCTATTATTAAGCTTTGGTGATTTATTATAATATCCTTATCAAGTGAATTATTAATAAGATAGGGGGTTTTTCTTACTAGGTTTTTAACTAACACTTTAACTATACATAATTTGTTTGTTGTATTTTTTTATTGTTGACCCTTGACTGATAGGTGGGTAATGGAGTTTTTACCTACTTTGTTGTATTGATTTATTATATAAGCTAGAGTTAAGAGTGTTCGTTGTCAGTGTATGTTTGCCTTTGGTGAGTGTACACAGTGCCTGAAGATGCCGAAAGGCAAAACCCGGGTCGCAAAAAACGACTCAAATAGAATAGTACAAAACTTAAATACATTAGAATTCAAATTCCATCAAGTACCTTCGGTCGATAGTATTAATATTACCAATATAACTAAAAGTATTAATTGTCTATTACTTACATAATATTCTATATTTTTACCTAACTAATGACAATTTGATTTTCACTAAATATTATTTGATTTAACGCTACATGTGTTTAACTCACATAGTAAGCTTTATCAAGCATAAGTACGTACGTTAACATGTTACCCTTGAATTTGTAGTGTGTTACAATTATTATTCTCAAAAATTTCTAAATGGTAGTCGAAAAGGAAAGCAGATAAAATTTCCAAGTTACAATTGAGCATAAGAAGTAGCACCTAATTAACAATAATATGTATGTTGCAATTATAGATACGATAGGAATGTGGCTTTTTTTAAATAATATATATTTTTGATAGAAAGAAAATTTCATTCTTCAATACTACCAAAATAACTAAAATGCTCGATTTCTCCTCATCACGTTGTATAATTAGCAATAATTTTTGAAAGACGCATGGATTGGTAGCTTAATACCGTATCCGGAAATTTGTACGTAAACAGTTCACCGCAGGACACTTATTCGTGCGCCGCAGTACGTGAAGCATAAGTTTGTGTAACATTTAATCAAATGACGAGTTCTTCGTTGAACATTTCACCGTGGAGTATATTTGTACGTATGCTACAACATGTGGTGAATTTTATTAGATGTCTTTACTAGGTTAGGTTAGGGTTAATCTAATAGGAACAGTACTATTTGCAAGCTATCGCCGCGTTTTGTAAGATACGTACAAATGTATTCCACGGTGAAATGTTCAACGAAGAACTCGTCATTTGATAAAATGTTATACGAACTCATGTTTCACGTACTGCGGCACACAAATAAATGTCCCACGATGAACTGCATACGTACAACTTACATGTAACCGCTTAATGCATAGGCTATACGGCCATCACCCATAAGTGAATGATATTAGTTTGAATCCCACCTAGTCCAACTTTTAATTAATTAATTTATATAAAAGTTATGCTTTTAAGTTTTTTTCAAAATGCTTTTTTCAGCAAAAGTAATATTACGTTCTTAAATATTTGTTGTGCCAATTATAATAGTAGCGCTAATCCCAAACAAATTCCTTAGCTACCCCCCACCATCATTTTTGTGCATTCAGGCATGCTATACATACTTAAGTTATCTTCACACTATCAAATCAGATTTGCACTAGTTTGACCCAAGCGTCATCAAAGAGGTCATTCAATTACGAGTTACGGTT
Source organism: Rhyacophila brunnea (assembly GCF_057557595.1). NCBI lineage: Eukaryota > Metazoa > Arthropoda > Insecta > Trichoptera > Rhyacophilidae > Rhyacophila > Rhyacophila brunnea. Next base: position 4,877,538 of record NW_028233361.1, read on the forward strand.
CGCCCAATGCTGCATCAATCAGCGTAATTTAAAAAAATCATAAACTCATTACTCACACAACCGTCACAAGTACAGTGTAACCGTGAAAGTGATCGCACTAATTGTGTGAGTGCGAGAACACGGGCCAGCTCAACGCACCCGTCGTCCAACATAAAAGGCTAATGCCTAGATTGATTCGTAGAGTCCACTAAAAAGCGCCGCCAATATTTTTACGTCAATAATGGCAGTTGTTTTTCAGTGCGTATTTGGACCAAGAGTTATAGATCTAATAGGTTGAGCAAGTGTCTAATATGCATTTATAGTAAAGACAAAAATGTGTTGAAATAACCTCCACTCGATGGAGGTCTATTTGTTATTCTTAAGATCGGACAGGGTAAAAAAATATTTAAAAAAAATATATGTTTCAAAAAAATATTTAAAAATATATTTATGTTCGACGCGGACGACAAGGCTGCCGTGTCCCCGTTAAACGGCCATTAGATGCAATTAGCATGTTATTTAAATGTGGTAATTAAAAATTAATTAAAAGGTACGCAGTAATAAATGTTTGCATTTTCTTATATGTAAAAAAATCTTCTTCTTAATCTATGCCCAATCCTTAATTAAATCATATGGACATACGTTATACCTCGTCACTCATCAGTCCTCTAACGTCTCTTCATGACGTGCCAGCATCACATCGCGTTTTTAAATCACACTTTCCATATAAGAATATTTTTTTACCTAAATATGCATACTTTTTGAATTGACGCATACCCATAAAAATACGCATAAATCTCTAAAAAGTTTAATACTTAAAAGAACAAACCTAAAACTGTTTTAATTAATATTAGCTCGATTTTATGTCAACATAAGCATAGATATATTTATAATATATATACATTATAATAATTTAATCCATATAAGTAGGTACATGATACGTAATTGTTGTTGTGACATTTATGCCATTTTGTTTACTTTTCCAGAAAAGTCCTGGATTCATTTTATCGGCACTATTTTGTTTGTACACCGGCTAAGTCCGCCATGACACTAATCCTCGTATTTATGAATTTTTGTTCCTTGGCCAATTACCGCTGATATCGTGGAACTTATTTTCATTCATATTATTTCAGCCACTCTACAAAAGAGAATTAGGAAACGACTGTTTTAACAATACAAATATTATTACTTCAAATGAGACTGCCTAAATAAATCCTACTAATGATTTATTCAGAAGGAAAATAAATAGACAAGAAATGAAAATATAATTAATATTAAATTCTACAGGTTTTTAAAAGGTATTGTCGATAGCTATTTCGGTTGTAACAACATTATCAAGACTATTCAGATAGGCCGTTTGCCTTAATACGCAATATACGTATAGATAGAGACAGAATACATTTTCTTAATTATCCAAATGTATCCAGAATTATCCAAAAGTAATCACATAATTAATGAAAATTTGGTAATGCATTCGTCGCCACTATTAAATATAATTTAAGCACATGATTAACACAATTATACTAATAATATTTTAATTGATTAATAATGTCAAGAAATAACCAAAGCACTCGAACACTGTATTTTCGATAAATTTTGTAAATTTTGATATCCATTAAAAACCCACTTAGGGTTTTCAAAGTATTAATAATATTACAATTAATAATAAGTATACAAAGTCATAATATTGTTTGAACGAATAATAAAATGTATCGTAGTAGATTTTTGGGCTTCCACCGTGTGTCCTTCTTCCTTCTTTACTCGACGTTTCGAGCTCGTTGCAGAGGCCATTATCAAGAGATGATATCATCAAAAATCTACTACGATAAAAAACAACCGTGAAAGCCTCAAACATTATATAAGAAAATGTATTCTGTCTCTATCTAAACGTATAGTATTTAACCAAAGACAAACGGTCTATCTGAATAGTCTTGATAATGGTGTTACAACCGAAATAGCTATCGACAAAACCTTTTAAAACCCTCTTGAATTTAATATTAATTATATTTTCATTTCTTGTAAAATGGAATTCTACCAAGTAAATGCTAACTCCATTAATAAAATAAATAGGTTATAATTTCATTATTTTTAAACTATTTTTGTCTTATAACGACAGGTTGCAGAATACAACATAGAAACCAAACCATAAACGCCAATATACACGTACAATTCTCTTAATGCGTTAGTTATTTTTAACATTACTAATTTTGATTTGGTTTCTATAGTAATAGTTTTATTGAGGATGCATAATTTGAAAATACTTTTGAGAAATATATAACCAATAAAAATATCTTTTTAACACCCAGCAGGATACGAACCTGCATCTCTCAGGATTCGCACCCACGCGCAATGACCACTGCGCTATAGGTATCTTATCTAATCATGACGAATTTTAACTAATAGTTCTTACAATACTCTCTGAAGCGCTTTCTAAATTGCGTTACTATTAGCATCGGCTTTTGTATTTTAAATCAAAGTAGGGATTAAATTACTTTAACTAGTAACCGACGTCTCAGATACGTATTTGAACTTGCTAATGATTTTAATTAACTATTTTTTTTATTCAACGAACAATTCACAAGATTTAAAAATGAAGTATTCTTTTATTCAATATATGTATATAATTTGAAAATACTTCTGAGAAATATATAACCAATAGTGAAAAAAAAAATTAAATACGACGCCAAGCTGGATTATTTCAGATTTCTATTCGTTATATATTTCTCAGAAGTGTTTTCAAATTATGTATAGTCAATAAAAGAATGTTACATTTTTAAATCTGGTGAAGTATTCGTTGAATAAAAAGATAGTTAATGTCTTTAGTTAATTTTTTTTCGACCATATTCGATTCTAATAGTGTCATATGGGCCTCTACAGAGTAGAGCTTTGTATTAACAGATTTTGTTTTTACGTGAAATGGATGTTAGCCACTTGCTCAACCTATTAGGTCCATACCCTGACTGACACAAATTGAAAAACAATACGTGTACTTGCCAGACCCAGGATTCGAATCTGAGACCCACGGCGTGATAGTCCAACGCTTAAGCCGCGCGGCCACCGTGTGTGTTAATACTGCTTTATGTTAATACTGCTTACAATAATCCTGTCAATACTAAGAAATTTAATAATCTTCAGTTTCATTATTGGCAGCGTTAATTCAATATAACAGAATAAATATTCAATAAATGAATAAATGAATTTGAATGAGAAAGAGTGAACGTGAACAACTCTATTATTTCAAATGCAGAAATCAAATATTCTCCAAAATTACGAGTCAATTATAAACTCCAATGAAAATTTTACCAAATACGTGTAATGTTAAATTAGATGAATATTAACGATATGCTGCGCGTATTGAGAAAAACATAATTAATAATTACAAGATAAAAAGAACTTTTTATATACCACGTTTTTAAATTTTCTTTTGAGTCATATAAACTTGATAATTCTATGTATTAATAATTTAGGATAAACATGGCAATTGTCAACAAATCATTTTTTTGCTATTTTGCAACAAACAAACAACCAAACAAACAAACAAAAAACAAACAAACGAATATACAATACTGAAATGTCATTTTGATTTCCATAGTAACGCACGTATATATTAATAATTTAGTTGCTAGGACCACCCCCTTCGCAACCAATAATAGTGGATTGGATTACGGATTTCTTCCGAAATAACTTTTGATACAAAACAGAATTAACTGAAAATGAATTCAATTATACTTAAAGATGGCTAAAAGTATTAAAAGAATGCATTGGCATCGTGTTATGATATATTCTAAAAGTTTCAAATGTCTAGCTAGTCGGTAAGTTAGTTAAAAATCGATCGCAATATTTGTACTGGATAAACAACCACAGGACAAACAAGAATACGAGCTAAGAAAAACGTGGTAAAAAGAGCAAAACTACGAAAATTGCAAATAGCAAATATGGCTTTATTCTAAATTTGAGCACCACAATTCTACTATTTTATGATATGAACATATTATAATATGTGGGCGATTAAGTGTTAATTTATAAGATGAAAAAAGAGAAGGTATTAAAATGACATGGTATATCGGAAAAAAATTCTTTTTAAACGCGATAATATTATTGAGAATACTTAATAGTCACATTATACGAGTACTTACATACGTACAAAAGATTGTATATTCTGTGTATTAATTCCTAGTAATTTATCAATTCGTGGGAATTCAGACAGTTAATACCAGTCTATTTTCATAGGTTTTCTGCAAAAACACGTAGAATTCGCGAACTATTATTCCCATTGTGGAGTGCTCTCTAGAAAAGCATGTGATAATGGTCTATGTTACGAGAAATAAAGCAAAACGAGAGACTGCGAGAGTAATCGAGAGAAAGGCAGAGAAAATTCCTGAACAAAGGCTGCTGTGGGAAATGCAATAGGTACCACAGACGACCTATATTATTATTTGTTTAAAAGCTGGAAAATTGAATACGACAATAGCCTTGTATGAATTTTTCCTCATTTCCGCTGCTTTCAACATTTTAATATCTGGATCCAGATAACACTAATAATTAATTCTTATTGCTTTTTATTATAATACATGTATTACGTATCTTTATACTTCAGAACAGGATGCAAAGGAAGGCCGCGAAACAGGTTTAAAGATAAATATCTAAATGATAAAGGTAATGATAAACTGTTTTGTTGAACTAATGGCACTCAAATCGAGCGAATCAACTCATCTCGGAAAATAAAATATCAATTATTATTGACGGTGGTATTTATGACGAGGCTCGCAGAACCATACTGGCATTTTTTATTTTCATTTGAACGCCTGAATAGTATCTTCAAAAGTGACCTCCCATTGTGTATCAAGCGTAACGTGTTCAACCAATGTGTGCTAGCAACACTTACGTATGTATATTAAACATGGACTCTTAATGTAAGAGATCATGCAAGCTCAACGTGGCATGGAAAGGTGCATGCTGGGCACAACGCGTAAAGATCACAAAAGAAACCAATGAACAAGAAAGTAGACAAGATTACGCGATGTGATAAAGGTCGCTAAGCAAATAAAATGGTAATGGGCTAGCCATGTTTCTCGGTGAGTAGACAACCGCGAAACAAATGCCGCCATACAGTGGCACCCAAGACGAACTCATAAAGTTTGATGGATGTACGTAGCAGCAAAAAACTATAGACCGAGAAGAGTGGAGAGAGTTAGGAGAGGCCTTCATCCAGTCGTGGATTGACTCTGGTTTATGATGATGATGATGATTACGTATAGTGGCACCATCTTTTGTCGTATATTATGTACGATACGTCATGAATATTGGCTGTCTCCCTAAAAAGATTTTTTAAGTAAAGTTGACTTATCAAATTCTTGGTAGCCAAACTTTTTCAACTTAAATCTAAACATGTAGAAAAAATCTGAGATTATTACAAATCACGTGATGAAACGGAAAATTATATGACCACCTACGACTGTACTATTATATCATATGTATATATGATGTGAACTTCTTTGGTTGATAATAATTATCATCGTTTAAAACAGGGGTAGTCAACCTGATCCCTACCACCCACTAGTGAGCGTTCCAGGTTTTGCTTTTTTCATTTCATCAGACTTCATGCTTCTATGTATGCAAAGAAATAAAAAGATAGATTTAACTACAGTAAGTTGTTTTATAAAGATTTATTCTGCCAAACTTAGCGAAAGTCTGACATGAAGTATTTGATAAGTAATTATTATTATACCTATGCGTTAACTTGCTATAACTCTGCTTTATAAATTGTATAAAATAAAGTTATTTCCTTACTTTATAAATCACCATTACTGTGGAACCGGTGGGCGGTTAGAAAATTTTACTACTAACAGAGATACAAAAGTGGGCGGTAGGTATAAAAAGGTTGACTACCTCTGGTTTAAGAGATTGTAATATGAGCCAATAAATCAGGAAAAATTATACTTTTATTCCAATCCATATATAAGCAGATGCGGGGTATAGAACGAAATGTTCATATCTTCTTCTTATTGTGCCATCCCCTAGCGGAGGTCGGCCACCATCGAGGCGATCTTATCTTTGTCGTCTCCTACCTGGAACAGTTCAGTGGAGCTGCACTCGTACCAATCACGGAAGTTCTTAAGCCACGAAATGCGGCGCCGTCCTCTGCTACGCTTCCCATTGATCTTTCCTTAAATGACAACTTGGGGAATGCTGTATTTTTGTCCTCTCATAATGTGGCCGAGGTACTGTAGTTTTCTGGTTTTGATACTACGTAGAACGTCTCGGTTCTTCCCCATTCGATTGAGAACTTCAACATTTGTCACCCGGTCAGTCCAAGGAATTTTCAGGATGCGTCTATACAGCCACATCTCGAAAGCTTCAAGCCTCCGTGACATCTCTTGGTTTAGAGTCCATACTTCCATACCATAGAAAAGAATTGAGAGAACATAACAACGTACCATACGCAGTCTCTGACCTAGGTATCTTCTCGATCGCTAAGGAGGCGTCTCATTTTGAGAAAGGCGCTCCTTGCGATCTCAATTCTAGTTTTTATTTCCTAAGACTGGTCCCATTTCTCACTGACCCATGTACCTAAATATTTATAATGGATCACACGTTCGATTGGTTAGCTGTTAATGATAAAATTTGTGTTGGTGTCTGGTGTCGCTGTTTTTGATTCTAGTAATAGTTTTGTTTTTTTCATATCTACACAACACCAATCCATTGATGATCCAATACGATGTGTCCATAATAATTTACCTATTGCCATTTTGTCGCCATCTTTCTGTTGAATATATCACTATAAAAGAAGGTACATTCCAACTAAAATTGAATAGTTTAATTTACAAACTAATTTAATATACGGCATAATTTTATTACAAGATTTTTGTTATGCTTAGAATAATTTCATGCGAAACTTTGCAAATATTATTTTATAAAACATCGAATACATTTTTTTCTTATTAACTTACGTAAAAGTATGTTTTCTTTTTTAAATAAAACTGCACTTTTCCTTCAATATGTATGAAACATCTAGAAAAAGTTTTATTCAAATTGGTAGCAGGTGTGGCAGCTTTTTTTTATTTTTTGGCCAAAAATTATGAAACATGTTCGAAAACAAATTTCCCTACATGGCGAAAAATGTTTGAAATCTACATAAATTTGGAAACAAATTTAACCTTTGCTTACATGTGAATTCGTTAGAATATTTTGTTTATAAAACGTGGGTTTTTTTTTCAGACTGGTGACATATGAATACTGAATAATAAATATAAATTTTTTAATAATTCATATACTTGTCTTTGACTACTCGCAAATTTCAAAAAGGTACAAACCTTATAAAATAATTAAAAATAAAATTACGGTACTGAGGATTAAATGAATGCAAGTGCACCATTGACCATAGTAGGGTAAATCGACTTGAAGGTAAATATTATTTTATAAATTCTATATACCAATTTTCAATCTCAACACTTTATTAATATTCCATAAAAAAATATATATATTTATAAATAATTGTTTTATTTGTTGGAGAACAAGTCAAGCCAAAACATTCACATTATATACTACTTACTTACTTAAGCTGAGTGGTCTATGACCCACTGAACAACCGTCGTACATGAATCTCTAGTTGGTTACAGTCAGTTTTTTTCATTCCCCTCAAAGTTGTCCGATTGTTATACAATATATATTTATACTAACCAACTGCATATTTGAATCATACCTACTTCACGCATTAGTAGATATACATAATATATGATGATTTGAAAATTACTTAATAATCATTTGTTTAATTATAATATTGCACACTGTGATCTATAGTGTCATTACTTCAAATAACATGATCTTGAGTAATTTGAGTTTGAATGTTAAATAAATAACTACAATTTAATTAATTGCAGTAGACTACTGAAAAATACGGAGGTTTAGCACAATAAATATTGTACTAAAGATGAAATATTTTTTAGGCAAAATGGCCTCATGTAAGATAATGCCTCTATATAGCTCTAAATTAATATTTTAATATGAAATAAACATGGACACAATTGTGTAGGAGGCCACTGCTTCCAAGTAGCAGTTAATGCCATATAGCATTAAAAATTGATTTTTTTCTATTGAACTGCATTCATAAGTAATTATTGGGTTTTTTTTTCAGTTATAATCCTATGTTCTAATGTTCGTTCAAAGCAATTGGAGAGTGGCATGGAATCATCCAGGATGGAGGAAGTTTTTGAAGGAGGCCCAAGACCCGCCAAGAATTATAGTGCCATAAATTATGATACGAGTATTATCAGTACTTCAATTATAACAATGTAATATTATCTGATTTAAAATATCTATGCACTTTGGTTATATAATAACATTAACATTATTTGTACAAAAAACTCATTTACTAACTGAACATTATCATCCGTATATTCATTCACTCCTGAATGGAGATGACATCTAGCTTATGGTTTTATGTTATCCAGCTGTTTACGTGCAGACGTTTACATTTAGTCTTCATTTAAATGTTATTCCTACGATGGTCTATGTGAGGTTTTTAGTTATATGTCCGCGTATATTACTGTTGATTACGATAGAATTATAAATACCTAATTAAAAAATCAATAATTATATAACAATTAGGTACATGTAATATAATACCTCGGCTTTTAAGTTGTATTTTTTTCATAAGTGAATGTGGATTGTATATAAAAAATAAATAAAATATGTTATATAAAAATTCAATCAATTAAAATGTATCCTGCTTGCTTCAAAAGTTTACTGAAATGACCTTTTATTTTCGAAGGAATTACGTTTCAAACGTGTTCTTATAAAAAAAATCAATTTCATACAAACAAAAACAAAAAGTTAAACACATTGTTATTTGTTTAATATGGCTTGAGCAGCAATAAACAAAACATCAATTATTTTTTTTAATTTACGTCGTTTGTTATATAATATACGCGTATTTTATGATTTTGAAAAACACCAATTATACCTCACCCAGCGAGAGTTTATGAGTCGACAAAACGAAAATTTAACAAATGAGATAGATACGAGTACGCCAGTATATCTTATCTACCTTCTTCGTTCTTCTTTATCATATAATATTAGGTTAAGTTAATGTGTATCATATGTCTTGCACGAAAGAAAAGAACATGCCATATATACACGAGTATAATATACTATATTATATTTATATTATATTACTAGCTGACCCGGCGAACTTCGTACCGCCTCAAAATCAATATACTTGTGTTAACTTATTAGCTGAATTATATTCAGTTTTTTATTAAGTTAAAATGAATACTCAAAATGAATAAGTTCAATAAATCTGCAAAAATCAAATCAAAATGAAAATTATTTTAATTACATTAAACTGTACACTTACGATGACCGCATAGATTAAGCGCCTGTCTATAGTGTCGAGGGTCCCTGGTTTGAATCCTGGGTCTGGCAAGTTCACATAATGTTTTTCAATTTGTGCATTAGTCAGAGTATTGTTCTAATACGTTGAGCAAGTGGCTGACATCCATTTTTCGTAAAAATAAAATCTGTTAATACAAACCTCCACTTTGTGGAGGCCCATATGATCCTATTAGGATCGGACATGGTCAAAAGAAAAAAAAAGAATGTAATTCACGTGGCAGCAAGGCTTTGTTGAAGCAAATCGAAATGATTCGCGTAGCATTGTTGCACTACTTTCGGTTAAACTATTTGCTGGATGGGTTGCACTCAGGTCGAATCCCTTCATTGAAGCACCTTGTGATATACGACATTTTTTGTTTTGTTGTCAGGTGCGAAAACAAATAAAGCAGATGGTTTGCCGACACATGAATATTTTACGAACAATTGACCGTGAGAGAAACATTCATTTTATAGATTCAGGCCACAAACACTCAAGGATTGGCCTTTTAATTTGTTGATCGTCATGCCGAATGCAAGACGAATTGGAAATTGAATTCATTTAAACTCGAATGGCATATCGGTTGGGATCATCGAAATTCTCGGAATGAGAACTTCCTCACTTTTGAACATTCCTTTGATTATCGTCGCGTGAATCAAATTTACCATGAGTTTTCTCACCACCAAATGCGTTCCGTTACATAGTTTTGGTTGGTTCAGATTTCAAAGCATGATGACTACCGAGCCAACCCTCAGTTGTAAATTGTGCGGTGGCAAGCCAGGCAGATCCAATGAGTTTAAAAATTCAGTTGGATAGCTGGTTGCTTCGTCTTCGTTTGTTACATATTCGATAGATTTGAAGGAATGCAGTGGACCAACGATTTGATTTTGAATTGTGAAGTTTAAGTGATCCAAATCTTTGTTCTTTGCCGCCAGAATGCTCGTTCACTCAACCAATTGTGATTTTTGTGGTTAGCAATGATATTCGGTAACACTTTGTTGATGAGTTCGTCCATAGTTGAGACTAAATTGCAAAAATTCAGCGGAAACGAAATCAATCCGTTCGATTCATCGACAGAAACACGGCCGTTACCGATAGTCAGCAATTTCTTGGAGAAATCTTCGGCAGATGGATCGTTTAGCAATGCAACTCGCATGTTTGTCGTCAGCTGAAGTTTCTTCACATAGCGCCACAGAGTCTATGATTTGAGGCAAGCATTTATTTCATCGGCAGCGGCCGATCTTGGAATGACTGGTAGTGTTTGGCGGAAATCGCCAGATAGTAGAATCATTGCGCCTCCAAAACTTCTTGAGTCGTTACGCAGATATTTCATAGTTCGATTAAGTGCTTTCAATGCGCGTTTGTGCGCCTTTGTGCATTCATCCCAGGTGATGATTTTACTTGCTAACAAAACTTCGGCCATTACTGAGTGTTTCGCAATGTTGCATGTCGGTTTTTCAGTCGTTTGCAGGTTTAAGGGCAAGTTCAACTTTAAATGAGGCGTTCGGCATCCTTCTAGCAACGTGGCTGCTATCCCAAAAGAAGCATTTGCTACAGCATTTTCAGATCTCGCACTCACAGTATCCAAAATCAATGACATGAGGAATGTCTTCATACTTCCACCTCGAGGAAAAATAAGCCACAATTTTCATCATTAATTGCCTTCATTGATGTATCGTACACTTTTTTCTGTTGGGGGTTCAACAGTGGTACATTCATTCGAACTGATTGGTTCAATGCATCTCGATCATAATATTCACATTCATGTTCCAATTCTCGATTGAAAGCGTCGTACATTCCACGATGTGGCGTTGGCATTCCTAACTAACAAATTGCTGCACGTGAGGTAACACATGTCTTTGATGAAAAGCAAAGCCTGGTTATGTATCTCCTCATTCACCTCAAGATTGGGATTCCCTGAACTGACACGAATTTGATGTAAAATGTCTTCTGACATGTCATCCTTGTATTTGTTATACAGTTATGGTGGATTCTATGGGAAGCATGTCGAAGTAATGATAGTAAATAACGTGCGTATCTGACATAGAGATGCAGAAACAATTGCTTCAGCGATTGTCATATTGCAATGAGTATGGTTTTCAAGCAAATTGAGCTGTTGACATGAAGCACGAAATGTTGGGCACACTACACCATTGACAGTTAGACATTTCGACTATCATTCTTTCTTTTGTTTGTTTGTTTCTTGTTTATTGTTTCTGTCATGTATCAGAGATGGCGTTGTATACGGACTAAAATTTTTTGTAATTTTTTTTATTTTCGAATGCGCGAATGGTTCATTGTTCAAAATGTCAAAATGTATGAGAAAATTAATTTTATTCATAATTTTCTTTTCCCTGAATTTTTCCAATGTTTTGGTTTCCTGATATCTCCAGAATTCTTTTCTGGAAATCCCGAATCTCGTGAATTCAAAATTTCATCATTTCGGGAATTCCCGAATCTCGAAATTGAGATTTTCTCGGGAAATACCACTAGTGAGCAATACTTAGGCTTGCCATATAAATGAATAATGATTTATCGACAATACAACTGGATTATTCATTGTAAATATGAATGAAATGTGCGAATAAATGCACGTAGGTACATGCAAAATCTGATCATCAATACGAGCCTTTGCAATAAAAAAAACCTCGCTTTATTCTAAGTAGACAGATTGTGTTATATATTGTTATCTGCTTGCTGGTTCAAATCGTAACGCATGTCTCTTCTATTCTCCGTCGTTCAGTTATACTGGATGCAGTGCCAAATACTGAACATGGAAAACATATGCTAAACCCACAGTGGCGAAGGATGGAGGTAGCCTGTTAAGATCCGCAATAAATAGTGCACATTAAACTTTGTCAGTCATCCGTATTTGTTTTCATTGAAATATAACTACAATAATTTACAGATGGTGTTGGTTAGTTTTTAAAATTCAATGAAACACTGCGAAAACCAAGACATAATAGATATAAGTCAAAAAATACTCGTGTATCTATAAAATAACTAAAATTATGCAAATAAATCATATATAACTTATAGAGAGTCTTTATGGATAGAATAATATTTTTTATCTTTTCTAGTTTGGTTTAGGCAGAGGTTAATAAGTTTAAAAAAAATGAACCAGACCTACAAACTTATCTGCCAACACCATCTGTAAATTGTAGTCTAAGGTCAATGAAAACAAATACGCATGACTGAGAAAGTTTAGTGTGCACTATTTATGTCGGAGCTTAATAGCCTACCTTCACCATTTGCCACTGTGCTATAGCAGTATGACTTTACGAGTAACGAAGAGATAAGACAGTAGACCATCAAACGACAGTAGAATGAGCTCGGTTAGGTGCTACAGTTACAGATTTAAGCAAACTGAATACGGATTAATACCATCCATTGAGTACATACGACGTAGACTTATGGATAAGCAATAAGGGTGATCGGCAACAGAAAGACTTGGAGGTGCTGTCACGTTGCAAATATACCTAATCTCGAACTACATATAAGCATGAGCCAATGGAAAAAGGCGCAAGTATTTTCTTTGGACTCGGTCAATTTAACCTTGGCGGCACAGATGCCCCGCCGCCCGCCCCGCACCATACCCGGTCTTTATCGGGCATATCACAGAACCCTACGTTTGAATGTGAAGGATCATTTTTGTTATGACTGGTAATGTCTCAGGAGCAGTTACCCAAGACTAAGGTCTCCTGAATAAATATCTATGGCAAATTCTACTGGGGGATGGTGTCCCACGGAAATTGGTCGCCGTGATAAGTGCTCTCTACACTAATACAGAGTGTCGCGTGAGAGCAGTAGGAACTTCCTCTAACCTCTTTGAAATCACGTCAGGAGTCAAGCAAGGGTGTGTACTTGCACCCTTTCTTTTTATCATCATAATGGATTTCATAATGCGTAAGACGGTTCGCCCCGACTGTGGGATACGGCTAATAATTAGCTGATGAATTTAATGATGACACAAAAGTGTGTGATGTGAAAAAAGAAGAAGAAAAGAAGGTCGCCAAGCACTCAAATGTGCTTTGACTGAATTTACATGATATTAAGTTAAGGTACCCATGGGAAAGATAGATAGAGAGAGAGGAGAGAGCACATAGAGGCAATATTAAAAATTGTAGTAAGTAACAAATTAAAGTTAATACAAAACTGCCGAATATTCTAAGTGAAGAGATCTTCACGTTGGCAGTATGACGCCGCAAATTTTCTAAATGCAATAAAATTGGCCTTTGTGGCGTAGATAATCCTGAACACTCATTGGTACATGTATATATATTACATAATAAAGTACGTACACGAAAGCCACTTAAGGCTTTTTGTAAATAATGCTAATGTGCGTAGTTATTACAAAGGCAATCCTACATTAAATAAAATAAAAATGGCAACGAAAGCGACATGGAAGCCTTTGAGTACAAAGGACGTATGTACATAGGCTGTTTGTGTGAGTAGGTACGAAAAAACAAACAATTTGTATACAGGGATCCCGAACCCTGCATGCCGGAGCTTAGCGAACAATGCCTGCGAGACCTTGCGCTAACGATATTCGTTATCTCTAGCAGTGATGTGAAAACTAAGCATTTATGAGCGATAATCATTTTCGTCGTGGCTGACTTTCATAAAAGGGTCCTTTGAACACAATTACCATCTTTTTCAGGGGAATAAAGCTAGTTTTAATGTTGAAAGGTTGCAACCTTTACATAATTATTAATAATTCAAAGAATATTTCTTTCAGTTTATCACTGTCATTTTTTAAAAGCTCAAAAATCTAAAAGCATCAAAGCTCTGTCAAAGGTATTTTCAACATTAATTATCACAAAAATAAGTGTATGTAGCAAGCACACGCGATGAAAATTTTATTTTCAATTCATTTTCTAAATCTTCAGTGTCAAAATATGATAATTGTGTACAAAATACACATCATCACTGTAGTCCATTCCATCTTCACTTTCACTACTAAAGTATCTCATTAATTCTAAAATAGTCAAAGTAGGTAAAATGTATCATACGATAAATGTTAGCATTAACAAAAAAAATACAATATTTTGTTGAAATTTCAATTATTAAGTATTTTTAAAAAAGTACATTTTCCATATTTTCGTAATACATCAACCAAATTCACTTTACTAGCAAAATTGCTTTAAATTTTTGCATTTAATATTTATTTATGAGACATTATCCACTGATATAAAAATACTTCTATTGCTATTACGTCGTACGAATTAACTGTCAGTGGGTCAGCCATGACAGTAAACGGGTTGACAGGTGGAGTCATAGTATAGAAGCCTCAAACAGAATATTGAAGTATTGGAAAATCCCCTACTAGATGGGTGGATGACATCAAAAAAGTCCGATTAGTTTTGATGTAGTAGAGGAAAATAGGAGAGACCTATAAATACCCAGCATTTAACGTCTGCAAACTAAATAAGAATAGAAACAAATATGTAACTATTCCTATATATTTTTTTGAATATTCGAGAATAATTCAATTTACAATAATTCTCTTCATAATATCTAAATAAAGAGACTCTTGAAAACCATATGCCTGGTTGGGCCATTTATATTCGCATTCATCCTTTCGTTCCACCAACCTCAAATCCACAATTATTGTCACAAGATCACCAGTCACGGGTGATGAAAGTTAAGTTAAATTACTTCAAGACAGCCGAGCGCGTAGGCTTGCTAAAGCTATCGTGCTCTATCTGATACGATATGAACGAGGACGCGTTAACTACAGAGTGATTCATACAAAACGTATCTGTTCGACATTCGTTGTAGTAAATCTGTTACGGTTTGAGTGAACGTCTCGTTTATATCATCTATCCTGAACTTATCATCATCATTCATCAACATCATATATCATCCATCAAAATTGTACCGTCCGTCAGTGCGTGAGTGCGTGAACAAACACCGAACCGGACTCAGCACGCACCAGCCCTCTTATAATAAAGGTCAATGTCTGGTATCCTGTGTAACCCCCCCCCCCCCCCCCTAGATCCGTAATCCACCAATCCACTAAAACAGCACACTGCTAAAAAGCGCCACCAATGTCTAAGAATTCTTATACGTATACATACTATGTCAATATACTAACATAATATACATAATTTTAAATATAAATAATATATTTATGAAACTTTATTTAAACTACATATTTGGTCGTGATTCTAAGCTAATATATCCCGCCGAAGAATGAGAAAAGGAAAAGCTACAAATTTCTTAGTTTGTCTCGCAGACTAATGTTTCTATTCTGGAAAAGCTGTTTATCCAGAATTAGACGTCGATGTTATGTTCTATATATAAGTATATAAAATAATTTAAAAAATATGTACGCATTCCTATGTAAAAATCTTTTTCTTCTCTTTTAAATTAACCTTGCAGCTTTGTCAAGAATAATTCGGCAAATCTGGCTGTTCCCGCTAAAAGTTATAAAAGAAGAAAAAGACGTGACTCATCTGAATGAGATAGTAGTATCTCAAATATCTTATTTGGATGTACCTACAATATTTTTACATTATTAACGTATGCTGAAAATAATCATTTTGTATTTATGAAACACCCACGGTGGCAGCGCGGCTTAAGCGTTGGACTATCACGCTGTGGGTCCCAAGTTCGAATCCTGGGTGTGGCAAGTACACATATTATTTTTCAATTTGTGTGTGAGTCAGGGTATGGACCTAATAGGTTGAGTAAGTGTCTGACATCCATTTCTCGTAAAAAACAAAATCTGTTAATACATACCTTTACTCTGTAGAGGCTCATATTGTGATCCTAATAGGATCGGACATGATCGGAAAATGAAAATGAACTGTACAACGTGCACGCCTAATTTGTCGAAATGAATGAGGATTTCAAATGAGGCGATAAAATATGACTGTATACTTTACCCAATCTACTATATTTTGTTTTATACCTAATTATTATCAAGTATTATTAACAGATTCTCTCTTGCATATATAATACGCAGCTTTTAGTGTCCACTGAACTGATATTAACTACAATAATACGACAAACTTTAAATTTTCATTTTTTTTTTTAGAAAAACTTAATACGTTTGTATTTGTACTCGAGTAATACTTATCGACACCAGGGTTGACGACCACTCAATTAATTTGTACAGAGCGAGTATATTAAAATATTAATCTTAGGTCTATCCCACACAAATTGTGTCTTGAAAAATATTATTAGACAGACATTATAAAAACATTAGCTCACTCAGTATATATTTTATACATAAATTTATATATAAATAATGACATATTCATAGTTTGTGGTGTGTGTACACTTTACTTAAAACAATTGAGAAATTTTGTAGATTTATGTGTTAACAAAAAAAAACAACGGTTTTTTAATTAAGCTGATAATTAAGTTTTCATTCAAAATTATCAAAAACTACCAACACGCGTAACAAACAAAATACAAATTGAATTGACTGCACTCTGCATAACCACAATAAAATCCTCAGTTCTTAGGGGTCGTCCATATACAATGACAAGCTTTAAAGAGGAAGGGATCTAACATATGAAAATCTGTGTCAAAGAGAATAAGCAAGAGTATAGAAAATGGACACCACAATGCCAACCAAATTTAAACTCATTTTTCTGTGAACATTATAGGTACTAAAATCGATCAATCACAATCTCAGAGCATACTGAGAGTACATTTATTACAAGTGAATATAATAACTTGCAGTCAATTTAATCATTGACTTTAGTAATCAAGCACTCTCCATTGTACATCAACCAAGGTATTGTGGGGTGGCTCTTAACATATTTTATTGCGCTACCGTATTTGCTCGCATAATGAGTGTGGAAACTTAGCTGGTAATGGAAAGAAAATTTCGGGTTAATAGCCATTTTTATTTTCAAATTTATAATATGTTTTTCATAGACGAAGGTTAATTTATTCATGTTAATGTAAGGTATTTCATGAATGTCATTTTTATAAATTTAAAAAAAATCGGTGTGTGTACTTATGTACGCGCGTTAAAAGTTATACTTCTTTGGCGTAACAAAACAAAAACAAAACTTGTGATAACCTAGATACTTCGACTAGCTTTTAATTATCTTGTTAAATTATTACACACTCAAGAAAAAGGGCCGTTTATTGGAGCTCTGTTGGTTTATTTCTGTACACTTACATTTTGTAAATTATATAAATATTTCTCGTTGGTTTTATTTTTAAACAACTGTCACTCTGACATTTAATCGTTTGTTTACGTAAGGAATTGCAAATGACCGACAATAATAAATTCGTTGCCTAGCTAACGGAACAATTCTACTATCAATCTTGCGTTTGTATACAGCTGATTGATTCGCAGCTAACTTCATACTGTCGCGCACTTTCGTAACGGTGTGCGCGCGCAGCTCTCAGTTTCACTCTTTATCAAACGCCCCAAAAGAAGTATAACTTCAAAAATATATTTGTAATTAGTATATTATATTTTTAACTTATTACATTAGGGGTCGTCTATATATGAGATGTTACGCCCTAAGGAGGGAGAATTACTGTGTTTATAATATGATGATTTGTGACGAAAGAGAAGAGGGGTTGTAGAAAATGTGACGTCACAAAACCAACATATAATTGGCGATGGATGATTAATTGATGGATGGATGAGGAAAAAAATCTCGAGACGTCATTTATGGATCACTCCTTAATTGTATTTTTTCAAGTAAGAGTAAACCTAGGGGTGGCAGGTTATATGAAAGTATGGTGAAGCAGGCAGGTTATATAAAAAAAACGTATGGTGAGGCAGGCTGGTAATCAATTTGCGGCAAAATTAACGTTAAAATTAATAACTTTATGGGCACGTTATAATGACCAAAGTATATCCTCCGTAGAGCCCTGCATTATTTTTATCGCGACGCTATTTCTCGTAAGTTGTCGGCTATTGTTGGCCTGCTTCATTCAGTTGCATGAGAAAGATTTCTTGCCTCTCTTTTTATTTAATACCTCTAAAACGACAACAGTGAAACTGATGTCAATAAAGGATGTACTTGGGTGCTATTTGTATATTTTATAATAAAATGACGTGATAAACGCAAATAATAGTTTCGCGATAGATGTAGACGCATAATTCACTAACAGACATCCCTGATAGCGAACTTACACGCCTATATTTCCAACTATAGATGCAAAGGCGTGACGTAAGCGCGGGTGGGTGCGAGCCACCGTTAATTATATGCCCGAACCTTATCATCATCGTAAATTCTGTCGTAGCAGCGAAAGCTCGCGGTTTCGAATGAAAGCTCTTCGCCAGCGGAGTTTTTGAAAGGAAACACTTTTTATTTGCTCCTACTTTAAACTTTCCGCCTGAGCTGTTTTCCTCACGGTGACGTCATTTCGGCAGATCGCCCAGTTTTAATGAGAGCGTTTTTCTTTCTCTGTGGAAAATCTTAATTAACCGGCATGATATTATTTAATTGCTTCCTCGAATTTGTTCTGCAGGAACAATGCCATCCTTAAAGATTGATAAATTTATCGGAAAACCCAATCTTTATTTCGAAGTAAATTTTAATTGGTACCTACCCCGTCCGTCTTAAAGGGCTATAAATTTACATTTAAGACCTTGGATGAGTTTTTACTTACCGCTACAATATTGACGGGTCGTTTTTCCTCAGTAAGAAACTTGATCATTATTCCAAAAAGAGTATTGCATTCCAATATTTTCTTTTATAAAATACGCATAGAGTGGAACAAAAAAAGGTTACGTTCTACGACATGATTACACTATTACATGAATTGCAGATTATTTACAACTCCACATGCCAAACTTTTTGCGTCGCTTAAATTTCTTTTTTTACCATTATGACTAGGGATTCCAACCCTGGGATCCCGAATCCCGGGATCTCAAACTATTTTCGATACCTATGAATCCCAGGATTGATAAACATAATCCAGAAACTTTCGGGATTCATTTTTTTATCAATTTTTATGGAAAATAAAATAAAAACGAAAATATAACATAAAAAATACGTTTAATAGCAAAAAACTGCATTATAAACAAATTGAGTTTGAATGAAGTTTGATTTATAGCCATGTGTAAGTTGCCGTTTCATTTTTTTTTCACATAAATTAATAGAAATGAGAAAGATTGGAAAAAACAATGCTTCGCACTATTAACAAAGTAATTCCACCATGATCTCATACGTTTTACGGCAGTTTCATATTTAGCTGACTAATTAGATTTATGAAGCGGAAAGGCCATAAGTACACCATGGTTTGCTTTACTATTTTAAATCCCGCTAACCCATTGATAAGTCTTTACTATAAGCAACAGCAATCTCATATTAAATTCGCATTATTATTTATATTACAATATTATTTACTCCATTAAACTTATGTATTTCCAAGATTGAACGTATACAATATTAACAATAAATGTCTTAAATAGTATAAATTATACTAGATTTATTTTTGCCCGATTTTATCAATGTTATTTGTAAATATAAAATTTTATAATATTTTCAATGGGAAAAAATGCCAATCCCGGGATTGTCAAATTGTAATCCCGGGATCAGAATTTTGGTTCGGGATTGAATTCCCTAATTATGACCAATTCAACAGTGTCTTTAATTTTTGTTATCAAACTACCTGAATAATATTATATAATATTCAATAATGTAGCTTTTATTATATAATATACTTACTTAAATCATTTTCTTTCAATATAACTTATACTGCCCTACTAATAAAAAGACAGTGTTTTTGGATGCAGTGAAATTGTTGTAGAATAAACCAATTTTAAATCCACATTTTATTTTATATTATGTAAAACTATTGGATTGTTTTGATATAATCTCTATATAGACTTTTTTACTTCGCAGGGCAGTATACTTACGTTTAAGACCGATGGTCATCAATGTTAACAGAATTTGAAAAAACAAGTCAGATGCCTTATTATTAGTAAATTTTAGCGTGATTAATAATATAATGCGATGGTCGAGCGGTAATGTATTGAATTATAATGTCGAAGGTCCCGGGTTTGACAAATACACATGTCGTTTTTCAATGTGCATTTTTATCATTGTGACTAACATCGATTTCTCGCAAAAACAAAAATGTATTATTATAACCGCCCGTCTATAAATGTCAATATGATTCTCTTAGGATGGTAATATATAATATTATATAGATAGTACATTGGCTGGAATCCGGTGAATACAGGTTCAAGTCCGACTAATATTTTTATTTCACAAATATTTTTTTTTATTTTTATATTTATTAAGTATTATATTCATTGAATTGAAAAAAAATATTACAAATTATTAGCTAAAGTGGTCGAATATCTTAAACATTAAGATAATTTATTACGTTATGGTGATAAAAAAAACTCTATATTTTATACGTCGGGCGATTTTTATGCCGATTCCAGATGATGGGACAGAACATGTGCAAATTTGTGAGATTTTAATACATTGATAACGCAGCGTGTAAAAAAAATATATATATAAAAATAATTATTGAGCTTTGCCAACACGCTTGCTGCTTCCACTGCTTAAAGCTTCCATTGTGATAATCATCCTACCCACCGTTGTATCATGTATGCAAACGTCAATCTGCGAAACTACAAATCCCTCCACTCGTCCACTATTCTCCGATCTCGGCTATTATCATTTACATCACATGCGCATACAGCGCTATAAAATCAGTCATGACATTTTTGTTGTAGGTTGTACATATTACTGGGATTGTAATACTGAATGAATATACCAATAC
Organism: Rhyacophila brunnea; assembly: GCF_057557595.1. NCBI lineage: Eukaryota > Metazoa > Arthropoda > Insecta > Trichoptera > Rhyacophilidae > Rhyacophila > Rhyacophila brunnea. Next base: position 4,898,611 of record NW_028233361.1, read on the forward strand.
CGCTATTTCAGTATTCTTTATTGAATACCGGTACTAATACCAGTATTCGTCAAAATATATTATAGTAAAAAAAAAAATAAGTACCTCATCAATAAATAAAGCTCTTAAAATCTATTGAAAACACTATTTTATAGCAAGCTAAAGAACGTATATACATTTTATTATGTTGACTTTTATAAATATGTATAAATCATAATATTTTAGTACTTACTGATAATTTTTACAAATACTCCAGTCCAAGTTAAAGGAAAATCTCTCTCAAATTCAACGTTTATTGGATGTAGTATTAATGTTGGATCAATAGTTATAGAATAATATATTGAAAATATTTGCTACGAATGTTTTCTTTTTCGAAATATGTTAATTCATCGCGACAATTATATAAGTATATTTGAAGGATTTTGTTTTATTATTATTTAAATTTTAGTTGGTTTCCATCAATATATTATATGTTTTTTGGCAGCATTAATCTTATACACTTAATTAAAAGTTGGTTGGGCTATTTATGTTCCCATTCCACTCCTTATCTATTCACCCACCTCCTAAACCCCAGTGTTATTGTTACAAGACATTCAATAAACAATTAGGGGTCATGAGAGACGGTGTTACAAAGAACATTCAGTTGCATCGCATAAGCGGACGCGTGCAGGCTTCTAATAGCTTTCCGTCGCTTAAGTGATTGACTCAATAGATACAGACTCATTCATAATCTATCATCATCATATCATTCACCAACACAATCGTCCATAAAACTGTGTCATAAAGTACGGGAGTGTACGAAACGGGTGACCCAAAACAACTATACCGCCCGAGTGACAGTTGAAACCAGACCACGGAGCCATCGTACATCATCACAAAGGTCAATGTCTTTCACTCTGTTCCATAGCCCCCACCACTAGACCCGACTTCCTCATCTCCCCTTAAAAATAATTACAGTCCACTTAAAAAGCTCAACCAAACGTATTGAAAAAATAACATTTAATTCATTTTCAATAAACATAAACGTGTATGCTTACTTCAAATCGAAAATACTTGTATTTCAAATTTTTGAAACCGGTATTTCGGTATCGATAAATAATTTAATACCGGTATTGCAATCCCTACTGATGATAATATTAAAAAGAAATCTAAAATCAATACGATTTTTTCAGTATTCTTTATATTAATTAACGTGCAATAAAAAGTAATGGTCCCAGTTAATTGAACGTATTTATATAGATTCTACGCCCGAGGAACAGGAAAATATTTACGTGGTAGCCTTCACAGCAAGTATTTTCCATTTACGTAATCCTTCGTAGAGGTCTTTTATGGGCCGAAGATCACGACATAGGGATTGAAATTTACATTCCCCTTTAATTAAAATTTTATTCATAATTTTTATTACTTTCTATTTCATCATTACATTTTAAGAGATTTATTTGGTTTATGTATGCGTAATTTCGTAGCGCTTGTGGCATTTTGGTCAATAGCTTTTATTTTATATCAATATACTGCTATTTTTTAATTAATAAATATGTGTGATTTCTTCATAAATATAGACGTAATGCGTTATATGAAATTACAATATTAAAAAAATTAATTCCTCCATACTATTTAAATCAATAAACTTTATCTTTAACCAAAAATGGTGATAAAAAGTACTTTAATTGAATTTAGGAAGTAATAGATACTAAAAGTGGTATCCAACTCCTAATTGGGCAACGATTTTATCAGGATTATGGAATAAAATTATTGACAAATTGGATGTAGTACCTATTTGTTTATTCACGCCCAAATAGACCAAATTAGGCAAATGGACTGTAATTTGGTCGCCAATCTTTGACATAAAGAAAGAGAAACCAAGAGAAAAAGAAAACATACTTCCATCTAGGGATTCCAATCCCGAGCTATTTTCGATACCTATGAATCCCGGGATTGATAAACCTAATCCCGGGATTTCGGGATTGATTTTTTTATCAATTTTTATGAAAAATAAAATAAAAGCGAAAAAATACTTTTAATAAAAAATAACTACATTAGAAATAAACTGAGTTTGAATGAAGTTTGATTTATACCCATGTGTAGGTTGCCGATTCATTTGATTTTTTTCACATAAATTATTAATAATGAGAAAGATTGGAACAAAACAATGCTTCGCACTTTTAACAAAGTAATTCCACCATGATATCATACGTTTTACGGCAGTTTCATATTTGGCTGACTAATTAGATTTATGAAGCGGAAAGGCCATAAGTACGCCATGATTATTTGCTTTACTATTTTAAATTCACATTATTATTTATATTACAATATTATTTACTCCATTAAACTTATGTACGTCCGAGATTGAACGTATACAATATCAACAATAAATGTCTTAAATGGTATAAATGATACTAGATTTATTTTTGACCGATTTTATCAATGTTATTTGTAAATATAAAAATTTTATAATAACAATGGAAAAAAATGTCAATCCCGGGACCAGTCCCGGGATCCCGGGATTGTCAAATTGTAATCCCGAAATCCCGGGATCAGAATTTTGGCTCGGGATTGGATTCCCTACTTCCATCCACTCGATTTGGTTCATTTATTTCATATAAATTTTGTTATGCCAGCAGGTAGTGGTTGGGCCGAATATGCTAGCCCTCATTCCTTTCATCCCACCTACTTCCAAATCCCTTATTTATTATTGGGACAAGACCAGATGACGAGCAATTACAGGTCATCAGGCGACCGTGATTGCATAACATCTAGTTAGCTCGAGTGATATCCAGAAAGCGGACGTGGGCAAGCTTGTTATAGCTTTACCGTCGCTAACTACAGCGTGACTCATACAAAACATATCTGTTCAACCTTCGTTGCACTAAATCTGTTACGATTTGAGTGAATGTCGCGTCTATATCATCCATCCTGAACTTATCATCAACCTTATAATGTATCATACATCTAAAGTGTACCATCCGTTTACCAGCGCGTGAGAGTGTGAAAAGTCAGTGTCTGGCATCCTATGTAATCCTCCCCTTATATCCGTAATCCACAAACCAGCATCACCTTCAAATTACAGTCCACTACTAAAAGCGCCACCAGGTAGTTTATACTGAAATACGCTAAAACGGTAGATGAAACTACATACAGAGTGGCACATATCGCATTACAAATTAATACATTTCTTGTTATCTTTTATTCAGATTTTTCAAATGTATTATGGAGAAATTGACAACATAGTAATACAATATAAAAATCATTTAATCGTATTACCAAAATAAGTTATGCAATGCTCTATCTCAGAGAGTATTCATATTTTTATTTTAGGAATCCGCCAACGAAACCCGTTCAATAATACTTGGTTTAATGTTTCCAGCAACAAGGTGAGCAATTCTCTTCTACTTTCTATGGCGCATCACTGTAATGTCATAATATTATTTTTCTCTAAATAAAAATTAAATAAAAAAAAAATTCCGAATTCAAAAATAAGCAAAATTCTTGAAAGTGTATTTTTAATTAATCCCAGAACTTGACAACACGTCTTGGCGCTATAAAATAGAAAGCCGCAAAAGATTACATCTCCACTAAAGATATCTACTTTTTCTTTGAAGTTGATTCATCTTAAAGACAAAAATATTTTATACATATTACTGTTATGTAATTTTAGGCATCAACCTCTTACTAGGGCTAAAAATAAACTATACGTACAAGTATATACCACAAGTTTGTACCACGAGAAATGTTTCTCAAAGGGTTTTCACTAATAGGTTTTTCAAAATGATGAATTTTTAATGAACAAAAATGTTACATTCTAAAATTTTGTGTACACTGAATAATCAAAAATAAATAATTTGTTAAAATTAAGACACAACATTTAAAATACTGGGCAACCGAATCATAGGAATTTATCCCTTTTAATGTATTGTTCCTCTATCTAACATTCAGATCAAGCATTGCTATCACAAAGCTTGGAAGGCTGAGCAGTCAATGCGACTATGAAATGTTTAGCCTTTATGGCTTGAGAGTGAGGCAAGCTATTTGAATGGCCTATCGAACATATGAAATCGGTAGAATATTGCATTCGTGAAAATCTCAATTCGATTGTATTAAATCATTAAGAAGGGATGGTGGGTATGCCGATTCGATGAGTTGGAAAGGCGAAGAGGTGACCGGACATAGAGTGGCAGAAGCATTTGCTAGTCAATTCAGGTCTGTTTACGCAAGTAGTATTCCTTATTCGGATGTCACCTCCACGTCGAGACAGCCATCATGCGATGCCCAGTCCATTGATATTTTTCCAGTTGATGAGAGTGATGTGCTAAAATTTATTAAAAAAACTAAAAAATACTCGTTGGGACTTGATAACGTCCCTACATTTTTTGTAAAGGGGTGTGTTGATTTTGTCAAAGGCTCACTTGCATATATATATAATCTTACAATGGAGACAGGTATCTTTCCGGAAACGTAGAAGATGTCGAAGGTTACTCCAATCCATAAGAGTGGTACAGAGTCATCAGTGGAGAATTACAGGCCAGTAGCTGTTCTCTCTGTACCAACAAAAGTTCTTGAGATGATCATGCACAACATAATTTCTCCAAAAATTGAGTCATTTATAATAAATGAACAGCATGGATTTAGAGCAGGCCGATCAACGTAAACTAACCTGATGGTATTTACCGATTATGTGTCATCGGCACTGGATAGAGGCTATCAGGTTGACTGTTCTTACAATGACTTCTCGAAAGCATTTGACAAAGTAGATCATGATATCCTGATGGAAAAAACTCCAACTTATTGGATTGTCGGATCGATTTTTGAAGCTATTCGGGAGTTATTTTAGAAACCGTCAACAATACGTATCGTATGGCCTTTATCAGTCACAGGCCTTTTACACATTTTCTGGTGTCCCTCAGGGCTCAAACTTAGGGCCGTTGCTGTTCACGATTTTTATAAATGACATAGCATTGGTAATAAAAAATGCTATGTTTTTGTTGTTTGCTGATGACTTGAAACTCTTTTTGGAAGTTGTCATCTTGGACGATTGTCGTCAACTCCAACTTGATATAGATAATATATTAGATTGGGGCAGGCGTAACAAACTAGAATTCAATATTGATAAATGCAATCTTTTGTCGTTTACCAGAGCCTCAAAGGTGTTGTTTTTCCAATACTCATTGATGCATGGCAGAGTTCTGCCACGAATATCATCTGTAAGGGATCTTGGCATTACGTTTGAGAGTAAACTGACATTTATTAGCCATATAGTTACCATTTGTAACAAGGCGCTTAAAATGTTGGGCTTCGTCATGCGTACTTCCCGGCTCTTTTCGGATGTTACGGTATTAATATTTTTATTTAATTCTTTAGTTCGAAGCAGACTTGAGAGTGGGTCTATTGTTTAGGCACCGCATCAGTTGAAGTTTGGCCTTATGGTGGAGAGGATTCAGAAGAAATTCTTGAGACTCATTTACTTGAGGTTGTATGGATACTATCCGTGGCTTTATCCAACTGACTTTCTCTTAGGCATGCTTTCATACTGCAGTCTGCAATTTAGAAGAAATATTTATTTAGCTACGTATTTTTTTCGACTTATACGAGGTATAAATGAGAACTCTGCCATTCTGGGCAGTGTTAACCTGTGTGTCCCTGATAACTATCTTAGAAATAGAGAGCATCAGTTGCTTAGTCTCCCAAGGTGCAGACCCAACCTGCCACTGGTAATGCCAATTGGGAGGGCGATAACTATGTTCAACGAAATTGCTTCGGGTGTTGATATATTCCACCTACGTGAAGATGAGTATAGGTGGACGTTGTTTTATAAATTCTTAAAATAGGGTCTGCTTAACTCATCCGATGTACTTCCTTGTACCTATCTAATTTATATTTTTTGTATGTACACATTTCTACTGTTTAATAACGTACTATCTATCTCTATACTGATCTATCTCTTTTTTATGTAATACTGTTTTATATTTCTTTGTTTCTAAATGTCATGTTGTGAACGTCTTAAACTTATAATTTGTAATGTCCACAATATGTTAAAAATAAATATATTAAATTGAATTGAAACAATGAAAAAATAATATAATATATATATATAATATAAATATTTTTGTCTTTTTATATGACTGCGGATAAAGCAACGGTTCTCAACAATATGGTCGAGACGCAATCTGCAGTTTTTTTAACATATTTTCGGAGGGAACCGGACAACTTAGAGATACTGGTGGTTTTGGGTAGTCCTCAGGGAATGCGAAGCAGAGGAAGAGCGTCGACGCACTAGATCGACCATGTGAATGAGCTTAGTCGAGGCAGACTTAACTCTGCCTTGAAAGAAGTCAAGTCGTGGTCACAAACCTCAGCCATCAAGAAACGACCAAGTAGAGAAGATGTTATTATCATTTCAAATACCTGAATATAAAATGACCCTATTGAACATCGTACAATCGTAAAAAATAACAAAACTCTATATGTATTGGGCAGCGAGTCCAGTGAGGCGTCGTAGTTACCCCTAATTGGCAACATACGGCGATGGTTTACGGGCCGATTAGCTGCGCTTTACATGTTCAAACATTTCACACACACATTCGGATTAACCATTCACATACAGATATATACGTGTGTTTGCTACGTGACCATGCACAAAAACATGTTTACAGGACGCTGACGCTTACGTTTACATTCTGACATGCTAGAATGTAGATTAAATTAACACTTGAATAGTTATTCTTTTTTAGGAATATATAATTTTAGTATTGCGACTAACTTAACTTGTAGATATTTACCACACGACAACGAGATGAAGTCTTATAACCATTTACAAGTATAACACAAAACATAATATTTAGATAATAATATTAAACTATCATGGAAAATACTGAAGCAACTATTGTTTTTTCAAAATTATAATTTAATTACAAGGTCTAATGAAAATTTTTCCATAATTATTAAATGATTGACATAATATTATTATATAGAGTTGGTGGGAAAATGCACGTGTTTATAAAATTATCATTTAAAAGTTTATTATACTGAACATCTGATATATCTACCTAATATGGGTTTATTGTAAATTTTAACACGATGTTTACAATAATACTATTCAAAATGATATATAGATTGTTTCTACGAATTCTACAGATTATTCAGTAAAAGCTCCCAGAAATAGCGCAAATTTTAATTTTCGACCTTCACCCGCCAAGCGCAATTTAAAAGCTTTTTTATAATAATTAAATGATGTGGAAGTTAGCATTGTTCAATTTTGGATATACCTACTGGAGGTATTTAGCTCTAAAATATGAAAAATCTATATTGCATTTTTTTCTATAATATATAGTGCGTTAATTATCTAATGGCATAAAAAATAAAAATAAATATTTTTTTTTAATCTGTTGTAAAATGTTGGTTCATTGAAAATTCGATTTTAATTATTACAACGTAGGTACCTACCTATTTTTTGGTAATTTATATTATTAAATCTTTTATGTTTTTTTTAACCATGTCCGATCGTAATAAGACCATATGAGCCTCCACCGAGTGGAGGTTTGTATTAACAGATTTTTGTTTTTACGAGGAATGGATGTCAGCTACTTGCTCAACCTATTAGGTCCATACTCTGACTCAAACACTGATTTATATATAACAGTATATGTACTTGCCAGACCCAGGATTCGACCCTGGGACCCACGACGCTATAGGCCAACGCTTAAGCCGCGCGGTCATAGTGGGTGTTAGATTAATAGTATTAATCAAAATTTAAAATGTAAATTATCAGAATATTGTACTAAATTGCATGCTTTGCATTCTGTTACTTATCAAGCTATTCATTTTGCACTATGTTTGCAATCTTTATTCAGAAACACTGCAACATGTGTAGCAACTCACTCGAGTAATCACATCTTCTTTATACAAGCCACTGATATACTTTTCAGGCTTTCTCTACTTGCATGATTTTTCACAGGCAGCTGTGTTAGAGATATTATTCAACTAGTTTTTGAATTATAATAACACAACATGAATGTCTACTTCCAGTGTGTAGAGTGTAGACTAATGCATGTCTCAGAGAATACGTTTGTTTGCCTTAGCGTGTGGGAAATAGCGAAAGAAATAAAATAAACTTTCTTCAACAAAAGCACGAGGAAGCTTTCCTCTTATCATTATAAAACTTGTGCTTGTACTTGCATGATTTAACGCGTGCATTACCTACAAACTTGAAGACGTTTTTTAATAACACAAAGTTTTTACAACACTACCAATGCAGCCTTGTATAATTTTAATTACCTACGGAATTATATCTTTTAAGTTTGCTGAAAAGTTAGCAAAAAGTTTCCCACTGTGCAGGCGTTATGATACAAAAGAAAAGAATAGATTTAATAAAAACATATTTTTTAAATAAGTATAATTTGAAACATACTTTAGCTTTGGTTATGTAATTAATGAATTATGATGTTTTTAAAAACATGTATAACGTCATAAAACTAGACTATCATCCATTGAATTATTGAATAATACATTATATTTATCACCTCAGAAATATACATTTGAAAAGCCTAGGGGGACTATAATCTGTATCCATCTAATTCCAACCAATGTGCTCTAACAATTAGATAACCAGTATAGTAGTACTAATCATACCAAAATGTACTAATTATGCGTGATGGGTTTTGTTAATATTGAGGTTGATCTTTTAAAATTTTGAATCAATTAACGATGTATTATACATATTTTTAAATAACTATTTTTTTATTCAACGAGTAATTCACAAGATTTAAGAATGAAACATTCTAATTATTGAACATACATGAGTCGCTTAGAATCATAACTCACATATTGCAATTTTGTCGTTTTTTAGTTAAATATGCCAAGTGATTCTAAATGAATTAATCTATATACCGAAAAATAGTTGAGTATTAAAAGTCAATTTAAACCATGTGAAAATCGTTGACAAAGTTCATTGTTGGTGTAATATGTCGTATATTTCAAAGAATAGAGTTTTGTCACCAACGCCTTCCTAACCAATCGGGGAGCTCTATTTCTCATAGTATGCTGTATGTCTGCAACGTTAGGAGTATTAGGTATATATATTTAAAAAAAAAAAAAGTTATTCGACTCTCTCACTCATTAATATTCTAGGGAGTTCAATACTGTTCTTCTAATTACAAAAAATAGTGCTCTGTTGGTTTTTAGCGATTATCTCAAAACTTGATTTTTGGAATATGTGAGTTATGATTCTAAGCGACTCACATAATTTTGAACTGAATTGAATTTATTCGTTGAATAATAGTTATTTAAAAACTATTAGCAAGTTCAAGTAGGTTACAACAAAAAAATCTTGGAGTGATCCGTGACGTCGGTTAAGCGTCAATTACATTCAGCTTCTTTACGAGCTGTTTGTTGGCAAATTTACAATCTGCCTGTAAAGTCATCCAGTGTAATCATCGAACAAGCTAATAAGCAGGTTGTAAACACTCTACCGAGAAAAGTTGAAAGCCGGTCAACTTTACACGCTACACGCCGGCGTGTGGGTCTACTGCGTCTGCGCAGTAGAGCGCAGTAGCAACATCCCGGTAAAAAAACGAACTACGCTCTGTCAAAATAGTCGCTGGCTTGTGGCTTCTCAGTGAATGGAAAGTTTTGTGTGTAATCATCAAATCGCAGTAGCTGAATAGCCCGCTTTTAAATTCGCCAACAAACAGCTCGTAAAGAAGCTCAATGTAATTGACGCTTTAGTATTGAAAGTAGAGAGTGAACATATATATTATAACCAATAGAAAAATCATTTGAAAAAAGCAAGACACCTTTTTTTAATATTCACTGAAGCACTTACGCTCAATTTGGAAGTTTTTTCAAAATTATATATGTTCAATATATATACATATCTTGATTCCTAGAGAAAGGCAAGATCTCTACAAATTATTTTATTATTTTAGCGTAATTACACTAAATAATATTGTGTAATTAAATTTTAATTATCTTTTAATCAATGAATAATACACAATTTTTTTAATATATAACTTCTTACACTTATAAGATAGCATATTATGTTTATGAACGAATGCTAGATTATTCATTCATGTGACGTATTAAGATAAATAGTTTACTTATTCAGTTATGTAATCTTTTTCCAAGATTTTTTCTTGTTTATATCTAAGGTGTTTTCAAATTATACTTATAGTATACAATTATCATAAATACAATATACCCGATACTAGTGTTAATTAAATCGACATGAACATAAATAACATAACAACAATTTGATACTTAAGTAACTAAATACTTTGCGAAAAGATAAAATATCTTTATTTTAATAAATAATGTAACGTACTATTATGGTTTATTATTTTTTGTTACGTTTCTTATAAGTGTAATAATAATATATAATATGGTGTATAATATTATTTTACACAATCATATTGTGACAAGCTTAAGTTACACCCCTGGCGCTTTCCCAGATATAAATTATGGGTTTTTCAGACGACTCTCCAAAAGGTTTAACATTTACTCGTAAATTTATTTGCTATTTTTGGACTTTTCTAAAAAAAGAAATAATAAACTTAAACCTATTATAATATTCAGTCTAAAAAAATGATTAGCATAACGTATTTAATTCGCAGTCTAGTATGTACTTACAAATATGTCTAGGTACAAACTAGTCAAAATTTACCTAATTGGCTGAGAATCGGAAAACAGCCCATACCACATTCAAGCAAATTAAAAAAATATATATTTTATTATTTCATTTTGTTTTTTTATATACGTGTTTTTATTAAAAATAAATATTTTCAGTGGCATCTTTCGGAATAATTCCACATCGCTTTGAAAACAATTTTCCAGGCAGTGACATCTAGCATTTTCCTCTAAAGAAAATTGACTATAGCGCTTCTGTATTTTACATTATTTTTACCATTGCTACTATGTGAACCTTCTAAGATATTTTCATAGACCGTGTAAGTCTTCGAACAAGATTTCATGTAAAAAGTACTAACTTATTTTATAACTAAAACTCAATTATCCTAAAATTATATCATATTCTCAAACCAAATCATACCATTGATAAATACTACTTATTGGACGAAAATAACTTATTATAAGAAACCAAAATAACAACATCATTATAATGGACAATGAACCATGTGTAATAGTAATAATATTATATTAAGTGTAAATCGTAACGCCAAGTAACACCCTTCTTTTTTGGGGTAGTTTCAGCTTGAGATGAATACTCATAGAGGCACCTAGCAGAAAAAATACGAAGCTTACAATATGAGCCTTTTGATAGTTAAAATTACATTTTGCGGTATTTTAATTAATAAATAGGTACGTATATAAAAATATTCAAACGACGATAGACGTGTCTAGTTTTATTTTGTTATTTTTTTACACTTAAAAACTTTTAAACACATTTTGAAAATACCCGATATATTGGATTATTTGTTAGTTTGGGTTAGTTTAGGTTAGTTTAGGTTAGGTTAGGTTAGGGTTGGTTAGGTTAAATTAACAAATAATCCAGTATATTGGCTATTTTCAAAATGCGTTTGCCGTTGTATTCCTCATAACCGAACTGTACGTTATATTTTAATATTTATATAGCTATTCAGTTTATCATTTTGCTTTGATTTGATTTTATGACGATGATGTAATATAAATTATTTCAAATTTTCAAAATTTGCAAACAGCTTCGAATGTTTGAAATGTCGGTACTTTTTACCGTTACTTCAATATAATTACGCTGGCCGTCAGTCGCATTATTTTCCCCAAAAATAATAACAAGTAAATAACAACAATATTAAAATAACTGTTTACACCAGGAAAAGGAAGCGTCTCAAACAATATTTGTGATACTGCACGAAATAATGATAAGAATCAATATCACTTACAAATTTAGTACACAAAAAATCAGTTTTAAATACCATATTATAATTGTATCGTTCAGTTTACGGATGGATCTCCAGAGAATTACAGATCATTTCGTGACCAGTATACATCCTTAAAGGTAGATACATATTTTGTTTGCCTTGGTCGAAGCTTAAAAGATTTACTTACAATTCCTGATGACGATGACCATTTCGAATTATTGATAGCTTAGGCCAGTGGTCGGCAAACTCATTAATCAACAGAGCCAAATATCATCAGTAGGTACAACGATTGAGATTTCTTTTGAGAGCCAAATTTCTTAAACTTTCTATATAGGTAGGTACACTGTTAACTTGATATCATTCTTAATAACGATCTTATTTATTGATAACAATTAAATTGTATGTAAGGTATCCATAAAATTAAATCATGACGATGACTGAAAAATACTTAATGTGAACAATGGCCTTGCATCTCCTTGAAAAGTTTGGGTAAGTCAGAGTTGTATGTTGTTGTTTTTAATTTTAGGCACGATTCCAGATTCTCATCAATATGACGACTTCTCAATTTACTCTTGACAAGGTTCATGCTTTAAAAAGATTGTTCGCATGAATATGTAGAACCGGAAAGCAAAAGAACAGCAAACGCTAGTTTTTTCAACTGATCATATGAATCAGGAATACTATTCCAGGTATCATTTGCTGCTGACTAGATAATTATTTTTTAATTACCACCTTTAAAATGCACGTTAATTACATCGATCGGCCGCCTGATCATTATGCGCCAGGTGTGTCTTCAGCGTCCAAAGTATTAAACATCATCATGTATTCCTTCTCCAGGTCTTTCAAAGCAGACTACTAAACTTGTGCTATGAACCATGTTCACATTTTTTTTCTCCAATATGCCCATATCAGCACAAAGACGTTCAAATTTAGAGCTCCATAATTCTTTATCCATAAGCTTTATCTATAATGGAGTTGATAATCTTAATCACCAATTCCATAACTTTGCAAATTTCTTCTGGAAATGTCTGCGCACAAACCTCTTCTTGACGAATGATGCAATGGTAAGCATGTATCTAGTGATTTTTTTTTTCTTTCAAAATAGCAACAACCCCTTTTCTTACCCCGGTCATACTTTACGTCCCGTCTGTTAAAATTGACACAATTTTATCGAGTGGAATAATATATGATATTTTTCCATACACTCAATTACAGCATTTGCAATATCCTCTCCACGCGTTTGACATTTGAGTGGCAATAATCCTACAAGTTCTTCTTTGGCTGTATCATTTATGTCACAAAACTCGTCACCTTACTGCTATTGATATAGCTGAAACCAATTTAAGATCTTCGTCTTGCTGGTTGGTTATATTCGAAGACATTTTGACTGTTCTATCTTTCACTGTTTTAGCCCGTACGTGGTCATTTGTGGCAGAGCCACACCCAAGGGCCCATGTGGCTACATGTGGCTCGCGAGTCGCGGTTTGCCGACCACTGGCTTAGGCTAAGCGCGCATGGCCGTTTAACTAATTGGAGGTCGTACTCAGCCGATAGTTGTATGGAGTGTTTTTCTTTCGGCAGATTAATTTATTTCAGTGCTCAATAATAATTAATTAATCAGTCAGTATGCTACGGCATAGTATAATTATATCGTATTGTATTGCAGATGGTACTATGCCAATCGGCTTGTTTTACGATCGTTCGTGCACTCTTTTCATACAATTCGACGGTCAGTACTAACCGATTGTTGATCGGCCGATTAATTTGTCTTACATTGCGTCACACTTCCCAATCTCTAGCAATTATAGAAGTTTTACCCAACTCTACAACTGACACGTTATTGCCTATGCTCATGTTTAGAGCATAGACAATAGCGAGTCGGAAATGACAGTTGTCTAGAGACCTTCAATATAATTATGCAGAGGTTACAAGGGTACTCAGCCCTTACCAATTATCAAGTTAAAAGAATCAAGATAAACATTTACACTAAAAAATGGTATTGTTTAATTCACTTCATGATACCTATCGTGTAATACTACTGGTGGCGCTTTTATCAGTGGACTGTATAATTTAAAAGTGATGGTGGATAGAGGATTACGGATCTAGAGGGGGGGGGTTTTACACAAGAATATCAGGCACTGATCTTTGATGTTGAGAGGGCTGGCGCACACTGGAACCGGGTCTGTGTTTACACACTCACGCACTGGTAAACGGACGATACACTTTGATGGATAATATATTATGAGGTTGATGAATGATGATGATTGGTTATCCGTTATATGAATGATGAGAGCCAGTATCACGGCTTGGGAGGTATTCAGAAGTATCGCTTGAACGACGGTCACACTATATCATGCTGCCCCGGCCGTGGCCCACGAGCAACTTCTGAATCAGTCGTTTAATAATTGAATTAATCAATTAACTGTAGTTTAGCGGTAGCAGGCTCACACACACCAGTCGTCTTAAGTTGACTCACGCTCGACGGCTGTCTGGTAGTTTACAGTCACGGTCTACTCATGGCCCGTAATTGCTCGTCGTCTGGTCTTGTGTCAATAATAAATAAGGGCATTTGAGCAGATAGGGTATGTGGATGACGGCCACCACAATCGGCCCAACCAACTACTCATGTATTTGTGACATATAAATGATATAAAATACCAACGCGTGTTTTCCTTCAACACTGCCCATAGATCACATGTCACATACAAAATCAACCATCTGAATATCAAATAATAAAGGACGTAGTTGACTAAACGAATAAAAACTACTCCTTTTATACAATACACCGTTTGGCAAGCTCTATCCTAAAGAAGAAGGCATTTTGAGATCTCATTGAAAAGCAATGTTTTATACATTCAAACTTTATACAGGCAAATGCGGTTATGTAGATATAATCGAATTAACACGTAACGCATTTCTGAAAAATGTTTTCATTTTGTTAGCGTAACAAAGTTGGCGTGATAAGCCGATTTATTTAATTCTTTGCTGATTTCACACATTTTTACCAAATCGACTTTTGATATCAAATGTATTCTTATCAGTGGCGTGCGTAGTCTTATTAAATAAAATGACTTTCCACTTTATAAATAATTGTCGTAATGAACTTCATTTTCAACTTCCATTTCGAAATAAATAAAAAAAATATATAAAATATATTATTTCTTCACCAACATATATGTTAGATTATTGTGATTATTTTTTTGTTTAAATTATACATAACGACAATCTTATTATTGATCATGATTATGTTATTATGACAGTAAAATATTGAATCATCTATAATGGACGTCACACGATTTTTGGTATATTTAATCCCACATCGACATTATGTATTACATCGTCACTCAATATTTTACCCACCATTCTAAAGCACTTCACAAAATGATCGATTTCAGTATAATCTTATCAAAAAATATTTTGTTCATTTATGAAAAAAATGACTTTTTATTTTAATGATTTTGTCACACTTTCTCTAACACCCCATTAGTTACTTTGTAATACATATATTTGTAATACATATATACATATATGATTGGGCCAATTATGGTTGTTTTTTCTCACCTACCTCAAATCCCCAGGTATTGTCGCAAGTCAGGGCAGGGCGACTAGCAGTTACGGGTCATCAGTCGACCGTGATTGGAGAATAAAATATTAGCTCATGTTACCTCAAGACAGCGGACGCGCCTAGGCTTGTGAACACTAAGTCGTCGTTTAATGATTGATTCGATTATACAGACTGATTCAGAAGTTGTTTGTGGACCACGGCCGGGTCTGGTTGATATAATGTAACCGTCGTCTAAGCGATACTTCTGAATACCTGACAAGCTGTGATACCGACCCTTGTCATTCATCAACCTCATTCATCAAAAGTGTACCGTCAAGTTCCGCGTACCGGGTAACCCAACTAACAATACCGCGCGAGTGCAACCAGACCACGGAGCTAGCCTCAATAGCAAAAAATTCAGTGCCTAGCATTCTAATGAAACCCCCCCAGCGTCCACATCCACCATCATACTTACAGTCCACTATGAAAAGCACAACCACAATATTTTTAATAAAGCAATATATACTCTGTAAATAATTTCGGCACTAGTTACGTTCGATTAAAAGGATATTGTCAGCTGGTAGGTGCTGGAAAATACCTGTTAAATAAATGAGTATACTTGAATGTGATAAGTTTAATTTGGCGGCGCTCTTGATACAAACAGAAATATTAAATTAATACAACGACTTAATGCATTTTTTCATCTTTGAGTTGAACTATTTTTAATTATATGGCAACATTGAAATGACAAATGATTTGTCCTGTCATCACCACGATTCTTAACATTGTTTATATGCAAATAAGCTGTTTTTATCGTTTTTTTCTTATTTGCAGTACGAATTATAATCTTCCTACTAAAACTTTTTAGATTTAAACGTACCTAAGTGACTTACAATACACACAAATAAGAAACGTCAAATGCTTTCAAGGTCAGAGGAAGGAATAGGGAAACGCGAGAGGGGATTTTAGTACACCACCAATCTGCCGTATATCAAGATAAACTTTCTGCATTCTACGACCACTACTAAACGTACTGACTATTTATGAACTCGATGCGCATGGCATGGTCGTACCAGTTTCTCCAAATCCTAGAGACTTAAGATTTAGTCAAATGCGACATTTTACAGCAATACCGGAAAATAGGTAGCACACAAGTGTTGGATTGGATTTAGCAAGGAAAACTCCATCTGGCTATAGATGCTTTCAATATTATTTCTTTTATAACAATAATTGATAGTATAATAATAATTGACGTATGCAAATGTATATGCATAAATTTATATTTACATGTTGTCATATATCGACTGTTTTAAGCCGGCACTAATATAATACATTAGGTATTAACATATATCAAAAGTATTGTCAATTCAATTATAAGGATTAGTAATATGTTATTGAACTACTAAGGGCATAATATAACTGTCAAATACTGGCATGTTCACTTGAAAAAAACTTTATTTTATAATTAATCAAAACATCTATATGTCTTATGGGATATTTCAATATATTCCATATATGTACAATATATATACTAATCTGTCAATATAAAACCTCCACTCTGTGGAGGCCCATATGATCCTATCAGGATTGGACATGGTCGGAAAAAAATATACTAAATATAAGCTATATATGTATATTTTGAGTAGTCAAAATTAAATTTCAACGTCGACAAAACTAGAATATTGTCAGCAAACAAGCAACATAACAAACGCAATTTTCCGAAGGCCTCCACGGCTTGCGAAAAATGCGATAACACATCTAACCTCTATATATTGTAGGACTGGAAAACTTCAGTTCAACAAACATTAGTGTTCTCCATATTTTTGTATGATGTAGACTCATGTATCCTGAGAACAAGGGAGCGGAAGGCAAATTTATACCCTCAAAATGTTGCTGTTGGCGTCGAATACTTCGTATTTCTTGGACAGAGCACAGGACCAACAAGTCCATTATCCAGAGACTAGAAATAAATGAATGTCTCTCGACAGTATGACGCATTTTGTAGTTTTTTGAATATATTGATCGGCGCGGACCAGATAACCTGAAGAGACTAGTGGTTTTGAGTAGCTTAGCTAAGGTGAAAAGCGCTGGAGCGACCAAGTGAAGGATCGTACTGGGGGTAGTAGGGTACTTCACTCGTTCTGAGAGAAGCAGTAGACTGAGAGGGGTGTAAACTCAGAAGATGATGGAATTTCAAGATAGTCACGAACCTCATTCATGGAGGAACGACCAAAAAGAGAAATCACTATATTCGAACCATATGGTCCTCCTTAGAGTGGAGGTAATATATCAGATGTTTGTTTTGATGTGAAATAAATTTTAACCACTTATTCGACCACTAAACTTAGGTCCATGCTCTGACTCCAGACACATTGAAAAAACGATGTGGAATTTTTTTTAGACCCGAGATTTGAACTCGGGACCCACGACATTGTAAGCCAGCATGATTTCGCTCCTCAGTATCTTTGGCATTTTATTTTAACACGGCCATAATACCTCGAATGTAGATAGTCATATTATCTCTACTACCTGTCATTCAGATAAACCATGTTATTTAGAGACTTACAAAATAAAAATAAAACTACAGATTTACCATAATCAATCCTGTAAAATTTTAATCATATCACATCGCAGGTTAAAGCTCAGCGACAAAGTGTATTATTTAACTCTTGAATAACAATAATTAATTAACTTATTGATTAGCAATAATTATAATATTATGCAACCTGTTTCTCTTGCCAAAGTCAATTCAAAGATACCAGTATCAGGTGTTGTTACATTCATTTGTATTGCAATAGGAATTACAGGGGGGAATAACACTGGATTTAATCGCCTTATTACTCTAAATTACTAACAATGGCATGCAATAACAATGAATGGTCAACCTTATGATAGAAGTAACCCTGCACCTGGTGTTGGTAATGTTTTCTCCAAATCACAACGAAAAAGAAAATTATTTTTAATAGGTAAATTATTATATTACCAGCTTTTGGTGTATTTTTTCTACTTCCACACTTTATTAACAAATAAGCTTTTGCTTTCATTATTATTAAAGATATATCAAAGATTAAAACAAGCAAGGGATAAAAAAAATAATAATAAATTAAAAGTCGTTTCAATAAGCACTATCATTTTTATCAAAAACAAATGTCTTTGAACGCCCAGTGTGATTCAAACCCGCATCCGCTGGATTCGCAGTGTATTTGAGGTGTTTTAAAAGTATATATGTTCAATATAAGATTATTACATTTTAAAATTAATTGTTCGTTGATTAAAAAATAGTTTATTAAATGCAGTATTTAAATGGTGTAAAGAATAAATAAACGTAATATATCAGTAAATATGAAAAGTAAAGTAAAAGTTACAAAAAATATATAGCTTCGATGTACACCGAATGATCTAAGTAGACCCTATTTTAAGAATTTATAAACAACACTCACATAGACTCATCCTCACGTAGGTGGAATATATCAACATCCGAAGCGATTTGATTGAACAGAGTTAGTTATAACTCATTGAGACCTTATACTGAATCAAAAACATTGAATAAATAACATATATTTTACTTTACTAATTTGCCAATCCACAATAATTAATCGTAAGGGTTTTATTAATAAAAAAATGAACACGCATTCTCATTTAATAGCTAGATTACTTATTGGACCAGGTTCTAAGTGGACTTTCGTATACATAATATGAGAGATGGAGTTACGTTCGTAATTCGTCTACTTGATACGATAATATTCATAAAAAATTATATTGTCAGTCCCGGTAGTGATAGTGTCTCCCACTCCTCACCTCACAGAAAAAATATGATCTTTTAAGATATAACAATCTAAGAAGGCCCGACCTTCTCTAGTCATCATCCCTATTCCAATATATCCTCAAACATTCTCCCCTAATCCAAGATACCGATTGCTCGTCCATACCAGATCTCACCGTCCAACCACCATAATCTGGGTGTTCCAACACTCCTCCAACGAGATAGCTTCTCATCAAAAACTTTCCAGGCTTGTCAATCGAAGTCCATTCCTTGGACATGGCCAGCCCATCTTAGTGAAGAAATATGTATGGGGTAGATTATGCATTTAAAAAGGATGAAAATTGAGGTAACATAATATCTAATACAATTTTTGCATGAGTTAGTTGTGTCGAAACTGTAATCGGTATACCTTACCGAATGAATCGCAATAGATGTGGATTCGAGTCCCATCCGATACATTTTTTTCTAGTATCTTTTCTATTCCGTATCTTATTCTAAATTATGTACATCCACGAAAAATATTGCTCTCTCAACTCAATATAATACTGTGAGCTATGTGTTAGCTTGATAAAAATGATTTAACAAAAAAAATAACACCGAAAAAAACTATATCTGTATTATATTATTTAACCTTCACTTAATTTTTCTTTTGCGTAAATATATTGTTTCATATATATTTTTTTGTTTTTGTCATGTTAACCTTGTAACATTTACATCTATAAAAAGGATGACATATAATAATTACTAATTGTATAAGAAACCTTTTTAAAATATAAAGTAAATAAACCTTCGCGGGATTTTCTTAAATCCTATTGGTAACTGTGGTACTCTTGACATATTCTAATTCGCCAATAAGAATTAAATAGTTCATTATGACATATATTTATATATAATATATTGTATAGGTTGCAATCAATGTGGTGATTATTTATTTACCAGAAAATAACTAGTTCACTACCTAATTAAATATGGAGTAGTATGAAAAAAATACTATACTATTCGATTGCAAAAAAAAATGTTCAATATTTAATTTGATTTATTTAGTTTGACCTCAAATCACTTATCCATGGTGATCAATGTATTTTTTATAAATAACTATATTTATAATTAAGCTTGTATTGCTTATCTAAACCACGCGTACAAAAATAAGTAAATATGGAAAAAATAACATTAGGTGAATTACTGCTACTGCGCTAATTTTTTTGTTTATAACAATAAACTGAACTTTACACGTTTCATTTAAACTTTATAAAAATATCGCACAAGTAGTATTTTAGAGCACGAAACGCATAAAAATAATTATAAGCCTGCTCCCGATGAGCATTAAATTTAGAATACTATGAAGAGAATAGTATACAGTATAATATTGTTAATAATAATTTAATAATATTTTGTTATTGTCAAAGTGTGTTTAAACAGGTTATAGTTCTGCAGCTATGTAGGTAAATGACTTTAACTATTAGAATACCTCCCCCCCCCCGCTTGATGTAGGTATTTACTACCGGTTTGTTCACCACCATTGCCACTGCTCACAATTTTATACTTAATAAGATTTCAATGTGATAAATATTTGTACTGTCTTGTTAAGACGGTACTTCAGCGAAACGAAAAATAATTTTCAACTATAGGTGCGACGAAATTTTGAACTCCCTGGCAATCGGAGAGCGAACGTCGAGCTGTGGAAACGTCAATTTGTTTCGTGATGGCGACGGGGGTATTAATTCTGAAATCGTGTAGATGACTAAAAAACATTTCCCATTTACTTGAAAAAGAAAACATGTCAATGAATATACTTATTATAATTGTTACTAATAAAACAATAAACAGAACATTAAGTGGACGCATGTTGGATTTATATGACAAATTATATTTCATTCGGCACGCGTCATTTGCACAATCCGCGCATCGCCTAGCCACGATCTTTTTAGACCATGCCTCAACTGAGGTATAGCCTTAAACATAAACTTACCCTAGTTGGAGCTACAGATAAAAAAACTTACTATACATACATGTGTGTCACAAAAACTAATTAAACGTTGAGCAACAATTTCAATTATACATTACTATCCGAAAAAAGTTATTTATGTCGATATATTGGCATATATATTTTAATTATGTTACTACATGCTTTGCGTTTAAAAAATCGAAACCCCAGACTATGACAATGTGAACTAGTCATATCATAAAAACCTAGATTACACATTTGACCGGTATCATTATAAAAGCGATAACATTTTATCCTCCCTTTATTGCATTAAGGACTTATCAATCACGGAACGCGTATTTCGTTGTAGGTGGGTATAAATATCGGCCGCGAATCAACCCCTAATCAAGTGAGAAGCGACTTCCCAAGTCGAACTGAACTCACTTCACCATCTCGCGCTTTTTCCGTCTCGTCCAATGAATTCTGATTTCTACGCCGTGTTGTGATTTCTAAAAGTTTTATTTTCATTTTTTAAGCAATTTCTATTAACTTTATTAACCATGTTTACTAATATGAGTTTGGAACAATTTGGGCCAATTGCGCAGGCGTTCAGAGCGTAAGTGAATATTTAAATAATTATTATTACTAATATTATAAATTAATTTATGAACTTTAATTAAGTTTTTAAAATATTCAATTGTGTATGCATACAGAAAATTTGTAGTAGCTAATATTACAACATTCAACAATTTATTGTTAAACTGTGGCGTGCGCAGAATAGACTTTATGGGTGCACGTCAAATTGTTTCTTCTTTGAACAATAGATATTTACAATTTGCTTTGCAAGGATATTGTTTGTTTGTCGATAGATATACTCTAGTTTTATATATCTTAGTCATAAATGTATAACATTTGGTGCATTAGTACTACCAACTTAAATTATTAAATAATTAATAACTATTTCAAATGTATTACAAACATAGAGATCGAAACAAATAGTTTAATCCTAAAATACAACTTACTGATACCAACGTTTGTCTACATTTAGTGATTTAAGCATGTCGATTTGACTTATTAGAGCTGTGAGCCGTAATAACCAATGCGGACTAGCGAGGATTTTTTTAAATAATATATCGAAGAATTAATAAGTATTTTTTCGTAAAATAATTGGGTTGGATCGCCTGAACAAAAACGAACCATAAGTGCGAGTGAGTAAGCATTCTGCACGCTTATATATCCGCCCTATGTGTTAGCGTAGAGTGAGATAGAATTTCTACGGCTGAATTTTAAAAAAATTGAAAACGTCGCCGGAAAATATTGATTTAGCTGATTACATGAATTTAAAAACTGCAAGCACTTGTTGCTAAAATTCATTGCTTTTGTGCTAAGTATAAAGTTAGTGGTAATTATTTATAGTTATTTTAATAGAATATATGGCTACTACTACTATGCTGTGTTTAAATTTGGTAGTCGTACTGAGAAGCAATACGATAAGTTGATAATAATAAAATCTTTATTCTACTGTACGTTATACGCTAGATACACGGTTTCATTTTATCTAAAAATAGGCCCTCTCTATGTATCATTACTCTGAGAGTTGGATGGTTATTATGCAATCGTGATATTTAATTTGGCTCTCGTGAAAAGAAAGGTTGTCCAATTTACTGGTTCTGACACTCTTTTGGTATCTTATGCATGCCATTGTCATTAATACTATACCAACCTATATTCAAAATACATTTTATTAAATAATCGCTAAAAATACAAAATATAATTTTATATTGTGTAATATATAATGTAATATTTTGTATAAATAATCACTGTAGAATAAATCTTATATTATGTACTATAGTTTATGACTTTCCTAGAAATTAACTGCATTATTTAATGTTGCCAAATTAACACGTATTTTTCATCATCATTAAAAGGTAAATAAAAATCTATTTTTCTAGCAATCAATTGTAATAATGATAGGTATTATTTTTATTTAACTTATTACGATAGTAATCAACCCTTGACGTACATGTGAAACGCTACTAAACAACTACGCAAATACACTTTGGTGTATATTATATAATATGGTACATTTCTGGGACTTTTCCAAATTGAGGATTAATATACTTAGGTGTAGGTATGTTTTTACACAATCATGATTTTTTTTTCAGTTATTTTATCTACCTTCTAATACTACTGAAGACGTTCAGTCTACGTCATATACGGAAATAATAGTATAATTGATAACTAAACAGTATATAGGTATATATTTTGTTTATGCTATTTTGTATTATTGTTCTTTTAGGCCTGCAGAAGATTCAGGGGAACAAGTTCTCGGTTGGAACTTTCCACCAGAGCACCAGGCCCTGGTCCATCCTCACTGGAGGAATTTCATGGCTCCCTCTAAATATTGGCACTTTGGACTGGCTCTCGTTTATATCATGCTCATGATTACATCACTTGTTGGTAATGGAATCGTCATATGGATTTTTTCAACGTAAGTATAATTTATCAAAAAATGCCAATCATATCCTTTTTAAATGTTTATATATATGTAGGTAAAAAGCGGAGTGCTTTTAGGGTCAGGCTGACCGGGCGATAATTGCCAAATGATTTCTATGAGAAAAAATCTCAGTTTTCAAAAATGTTGGATCATCTGAGAGCGAGCGAAAACATTATACTTAATAAGATTCACGCATACTCTGGTGCAATGTTTTGGCACGTGGCGGATGGTGGACAGAAAAAACAAATATAATCGAATGCACATATTCTAGGATAAGGAAATTTTATAAGTTGTCTTTGTTTAATCATTAATTAAGCATCCAAATAAACTTTACTATTCATGGGCGAATGCTTATAATATAATTAAATCAAAACAACCAATCAACCCAATCGATTTTTTACGAGTTGTGATAATTAATGGTACCTATATATTACTTGACATTTTCATGGTTCCGATATATTTCAATAGCCTCTTTTACCAGGAACAAGCTACGTAAAATGCATAGTTATTGACTCTTTTAACAAAAATCTAATAGAAATCGAGTATCTCTGATTTCAACTGACACAATAAATAATCCATTCACTTATACTATGAACAACGCTCGCCACCAGTTAAACAGAACTATTTTTGATACACTTAAAGCGTCGTTCGCATTCCTATACCTAACGATACAATTCAATGAATTATTTCTTTAAAATTATCTCTATAATACCTAGAATATTGTGAAAAATAGGAAGAGTAATACATGGAAAGATAACCTAAAAACCAAATTTAATTCTCGTGGTCCAGTGCGCAAGGCGCTGACCTTCCATCACGGAGTTCTGGGTTCGATTCCCAGTGAGGTCAAAATATATTTACATTATCTAATATGTAAATTCCTCAGGTTTGGGTGTTTTACTACTATTATTTAAACTATTACACGGCCTGTTGTGGTGTTTAATAAAGAAACAAATAAAATAAAAAATCTTAATTTGAAGATGAATAACTACTGACCAAATCATATTGATTCATATCTTAACGAAAAAGTTCTTTTATCGCCTTCTTTTCCCCGTAGTCTATTATTTGTAGTACCTACGCCCTTCGGTATAATATTTAAAATATTACTTCCATAACTACAAGCGGTCTAATAAATTCTCACACTCAAAAATGAAACACATCACTTTATCAACAGCAACAAAAAATGTGAAATTTTATGCGTGTCATAAAATAAATAGACCCAGAGTTCCAATTTATTTGCATACTTTAAAAAACCTGTATCTTACAACACGGTGAAGATAAAAATGAAGAAAAATAATAAGTAGAACAGATATTATGATATGCCTAATTTATCAGTAGCAAAAACTGCCTGTTGGCCGATGGTGAACGATGAGTAAAAATAAGAATAATGTATTGTACAGCAGTACAAATACGTAGCCTTGGGTGAAAAATTTGATAGTAAAAACGCTTTTTGGATAGCTTTTTCTCAAATATTTTAATATGGATTTTTATGAAATAGCAGCATTAACTCATTTCTTGCATTTCTATATTATAATTTTTGGATAATAATCTTATACATCGAATTGTTAACATGACATGTTGCGCTGGATAAATAATTAGCAAAATATTTATTATATAAAGGTATTGATATAATTTATTTTGAAAGTATATTCTCTTTTCAGGAATAAAAATGCTAATTTACTTTTTAATAACAGCGTATACTTAGCTTTTTTGGTTTTTATTATTCCGAAGACAATAATAGCGAAAGATTAGTGGATATATAGATACCTCCTTAGAAATAATTTCATTTCCGTTACGTTACTTACTTTATACTTTACGTTATTTAATTGTACTAATAAGTAATTTCAAGAGTCTTTTTTTCAATCCAGAGATAGCAGGTTTGAATCCATATTTGAGCATAGGTATACTTAATAGATTAAGTAATTGATAGTCATTTCTCTTAAAAAAAACTGTTTCAAAACGTCAAGTCAAAATCCAAACCGAATTATACCTAATTAGCCAATTATAAAAAAAATGTTTATGTCAATCAATAAATCTATATTTGGATCTTAATCTGGCTAACAATTCAAGCTCCTATATAACATATGTAATATATGAAAATGACTCCAAACTACTTTTCTTTTTTTTCTCAGTTCAAAAAATCTGCGTACTGCCAGCAATATGTTCGTCATTAACCTCGCCATTTTCGACCTGACGATGATGATGGAGATGCCAATGTTCGTCGGAAACTCTTTCCATCAGAGACTCCTGGGATACGAAGCGGGGTGCAATGTTTATGCGGTTCTCGGATCGTTGTCCGGCATGGGTGGAGCAATCACGAATGCCGTTATTGCATTTGACAGATACAAGTAAGGACAAAATAGCTCAACTATTTAACACAATATTCTTAAATCCAATACGGTATTCGCCACAACTGCATTTTCACACATAGATTCATACTATTAAGCGATAATGTATTTATTTTACAGCACATTCATAATTGAATACTAATTGCCATCAAAACCAAATAATAAACGTTATATGTGCCACAAAAATTCAATTTATCTAAGAAAAACAGAATGAAAATGCACGGTATCTAAGTCCAAGAAGTTTTTTTTATATAAAAGCACCAGTGTTAGAGTATCCTTCACGTAACTTTGCAATTATACACAGTGACAAGATGTGTGTGTAATACGCACTACGTATTAGTGTATTAGTAAATACCAGGCGCCTGATTGACTGACTTCATCAAATAATTCAACAAAATCTATTCCAAATTGCAAGGTTACGTGGAGGGTAGTATACGCCTGATGGTACTAATGTTTTTCACAAAAATGCCTCTCGGTTAGTCTTGTAACCGCTTACAAAAAAAAAATATCTATCCTCACAATCGTCGTTTTCAGTGTACATAATACTATAGTGTTTATTTATTTAAAACCATATATATTATCTTTTACACTTTTCACTCTTTTATTCACATATACATTTTTTAGAATTATTAATAACCATGTCCTTGATTTTTCGTACAAGGTAGTTGTTAGTAATTTTAAACAATCACAAACACCCAGGCTTTGAGAAAAACACATAAATATTGTGTAATCGAACCCAGAACTCTGGGGTAGAAGGCCAGCGCCTTACGCACTACACCACGAGAGCCGCCCTCTTTTATTCATATTTAGCCAAATCTGAATGACCTTAACTCCCACTTGCTTGCTTAAATCTTTCTTAAATTAAAAATTATTGCCGGTTGGTGACAGCCACGCTACTAAATAGTAGCAAAATTGAGATTCACAAATTGTATCTGTCAAAATAATCAAGTAATCCAAACAAATATGTATTAAATTTTGTTTGCATTTTAGTCTTAATTCGTAGTTATTTTATTTTACGCATGAATAAAAGAAATACAACACTAAGATTTCCCGATTTCTGTATATGATATAAAACGTTTATTTATTTTAATATCTGCAATTTCGCTTTTCAATTGTTCAGTAAGTATTTAGTGAAATGGTTACTTATGTACATGGTTTTTAGTTCCGTTAATTCATTTAAATTCTTATAGATTTAAGTTTTGTACTATTCTATTTGAGTAGTTTTTTGCGACCCAGGTTTTGCCTTTCGGCATCTTCAGGCGATGTGTATACTCACCAAAAGGCAAACACACACTGACAACGAACACTATAAACTCTAACTTATATAATAAATCAATACAATAATGTAAGTAAAAACTTACCACCTACCTATTAAGTTAAGGATCCAATAATAAAAATATACAACAAACAAATTATGAATAGTTTAAGTGTTTGTAAAAACCTCATACCTTAACAATATTAATACACTTGATAAGCTTATAATAAATCGTCAAACCTAATAGATCATTAGTAATAATTATAATATAAACAATAAAAATACAACACCCAAGAGGTGTAAAATCGTACATTCTGGAAACAATGGAAAATAATGGAGTTAACTAATGAGATATATCTATGATATCAGTCTTTAAAGGTTATTTGTTCACCAATTAATATTCAATAATATTCTTAATGATACATACTTTTTTTTATAATATTACTTTTAATTCATTTTCTCTATAATGCTATATTTATTTAAGATATTATACAATTTACATAAGAAAATAAACATACATAATATTGTGAATGAATGTAAGTAAATCAAAATAAATAATAAATTCGTTTAACTTCGCATTGTGCGACCACTAATAAAATAATGATCGTCTTCTGGTTATAAAAACGAGTTTTTAATAATTTATTTCAGAACTATTTCGTGTCCATTAGATGGCAGACTAAGTAGAACGCAAGCCATAATTTTGTGCGTGTTCACGTGGTTCTGGGCACTTCCCTTCACGATTCTGCCTCTCTTCAAGATTTGGGGCCGCTTCGTGCCAGGTGAGAAATATTCAATCAATAATATCATCCACTAATCAACCACTCAGAAGTTTTTCACACCCAGTTTTCACAACATACCCTATATGTGTGTATTATTTTGTATGACCTACATATGTAATTTGAAACCATCTACATAACTTTGTTTTAAATTATAATATCATATGTACCATAATACGTAATATTATTCTTAGCTTAACTAAATAAAGGGAATATTCTATAGTAAGAAATAATATGTTAAATAAATGAATACTGAATACCAAACTAAAAAACAAAGTATCGTCGAATTTTAATCCTTTCAATGCCGCAATTAGTTAATTGATAGTAATTAACATAAGAATTGGTGTAATTAGGGCGTCCAAAGACGCTCTGGGCACTTAACCGGTTAAAATGTGTCACAAATAGTTTAATAGTTTACAAAATGTACGACATTATTTAAAATGCATGATTTTAAAAAACCTAAGAAATATACATATTAGCAAAAAATTGAGCCATGTGGGATTCGAATTAATATCTTTTTTTCGACCATGCCCGATCCTAACAAGATCACATGGGCCTGCATAGAATGGAGGTTTGTATTAAGGGAGTACGTGCTCAGTGTGGGTCAAAATGGAGCTTTTTTCTATTTTCAAAGCATGATCCTGGACATTCTTTAAACGTTGTAGATAATTTATTTACATAACTTTGAAGCCTTATTATCCTTTATATTTATTTTAAACATTTGATGACTGTATAAAGTATTTTTTTTTTACATAAAATAGTATTCTTTTAAACCTCGCGCTCTAATGTTTTAGAATATAGTCATATTTCAGTACATAAATGTGCAGTGGTGTTAAGATTTTTTACATTTATTAATTTTCAAACGCATTTATAAAACCATCAGTATAATTTATGTTTACATTATTATAGTGAAATATTTACGATAAAAAAATTATATTGATAATCTCTGTGATCCCAAATTTGACAAGAATTAGGCATTTTATTATTCAAAAAAAAGGGCAAGATTAACACATTTGAAGATAATTCTAAAGATACTTATTATAAGCTGTGTTTTTGATCATTCAAGTGTGATAAACATCCAAGAATAATGATTGCTTTATAATAATTATTGACCTAAGAATAAGGTAGTGTTTTTTTTAAATACGCCATTTCTTTTGGCATTCCCCAGTGGTTAAGCTGCAACATACAGCCGTAGCCATAAATTGACAAACTATAATTGAAGTAGGGAGTAAAATAATGTTAAGGTGCGTGTTTGAACATGTACCTTACCGATTTTTTTAACGGTAAATAACGTAGATGTTATAACTATTTCACAGGATTTTTGGTTGTTTAACGGATAAAAAGACTCACCTAGGCAGTGAAATATATCCAATTTTTTTTTAGGATTTTTCTAATATATACGTTTTTGAGGTTTTTCAAAATCATCACTTAATAAAAATCATACATTATTAATTAATATTAATATGTATGTCCAGTATTGAATACAAAATGGTGTTATATTATGATATTCCAACATTAAAGGTCTATATAATAAATTCAATTTTAATTTTAATTGTACACAGAACATAGATAATCTCATCACATTAAAGGTTTTAATGACTATAAGTATATTGGTGTATCTAGTAGTGCAGAATCATGTATTATTCTTTCTATTTATCATCGTCCAAAAAACTCTCATCGTCATCACTTTTTTTGCATAAATGCCAGTTAAATCATTATAATATAGTTATATATATGTATATTATATATTTATATTATATATATAGTAATATAAATAATTTTATAAGTTTTATTGAATTATTCCAGAGGGATTCTTGACGACGTGTTCATTTGACTTTTTATCTGACGACCAGGATACAAAAGTCTTCGTTGCCTGCATTTTCATCTGGAGTTACTGCATCCCGATGTCACTTATCTGCTACTTTTATTCACAGCTCTTTGGACAGGTATTAAATTTTATTTATAACATTTGCACATTACACCTTAATCCTCTAGCTTTTATTTTAAAATCATGTGATCGCATATATTTTAGTAACTAGCGCTTTATCCTTTATGTACTCTACACGCCACATACATCGTTATGTGAAATCTTCAGCCAGTATTTAATTACCTCTAATTGAAACTAGATAGTAAATACCCAGACTTGCTCGGAAAATATGTTTTCCGCGTTAAATTTCACTAAGGCATAACTTGATTATCATACTAGTACTCATAATGATAATAAAAAATCTTTATTTTTTTAAATTTAAAACATTAATATTATATACACTATGTTGGGTTATATTTTATTAGACTATCACTATCGTCATCAGCTTCGATCAATTCACTGTTAGATGAAGGCATCTATGAGCTTTTTCCATTTATTTCAGTCTTGTATATTGCGCTGCTAAGTATTTCTGCGGAACTTAATAATGGCGTCGACGCAATTTCTTTTAGGTTCTACGTCTTGGTTACCAATGGATGACTATTATAATACTAGTTATCCAATGATTGATTCTTCTTGGAGTTATTATTGTTAGCCATTTTCATTTTAGAATATTAACAAACTTTATAAAATTACATAATCTATTCCCATATTCAAAAATTTCATTTCTTGCACTTTTATTGAGTTCAAATTGTGTACCGTTGCTATTTTTTAAAGTAAAACTTTTTTAAGCGCTTTACACAGAGATTCCGGAAAGAGTGAATCTAACTGATCTGCGACTACTCAAAATTTACTCAAAAAACGAAATAAAAAATAAATGCAGCGGGTTAGATCGATGTATGGGCTTTATAATTAGCAAGTGCGCATGCTGCCGATTATGCTATTCTGGCCATCGAACAAATGACATCTATCATCTATATAACTTTATTTAATCTCTATTGAAAAATATTACTATTGCAGACGCAAACTATTAAATGATCGATTTTCTAAGTAAGTATACCTATTATGTTTGTGTCGGTATCGACTGATGGCAAAATATAAAATTAGGTGGCAGGATACAATCAAATTTTAATTAAATATGTCATTTTAAATAAAAATATTTTGAAATATAAGTTTCACTTCTGTCGCGTGTGTTCAGCACAAACAATTATTTTTGTCTGTATTAATTATTTTTAATAATTTTGTTAATTTGATTTCAGGTTCGAGCACACGAAAAAATGTTGAAAGAGCAAGCCAAGAAAATGAACGTGAAATCATTGGTGGCCAACCAAGACACGGCGAACAAGAGCGTAGAAATTAGAATTGCCAAAGTCGCCTTTACAATTTTCTTCCTGTTCATTTGCTCATGGACTCCGTATGCATTCGTTGCGATGACTGGAGCTTTTGGAGATAGGTAATATAAATGCACATGATATATAATATATTTTTTGTGATATTAAAAATACAACCTTTCAATTATTCTGTTATTAATTTACGAAAAAACTGGATTTGAGACACGTAGCTCTGAGGTGTTAATTATATTATGTCGTATTTTATCAATACATATAAAACTGGACGTACAACATGTACAATATACATGTTGTGTATGTGCACAAACTCATCGAAATATGATTTTTGAATGATTAAAATATTGCATTATTAAAAAACATTTAAATTTTCTTTCGTTTCGTTTAGGTCAATTTTAACACCTGTAACAACAATGCTCCCCGCTGTGTGTGCAAAAATCGTGTCATGTATAGATCCATGGATCTACGCTATTAACCATCCACGATACAGGTAAGAATATTTTTTCAAATAAAAACACTAATAATTATGGTTTATCATTCTTATATTTTGTTATCTATCTATCGTTATATTTACTAAAAGCATGATAAGTATACTTGATTATTTTAAAGAAGTATAAGTAATATTATGTTTTCGATATGTATCATGGGATATTAATATAATTTTTATATCAATAATTAATACCGTACTCAAAAATTGTACACATTTACTAAATACAATATTAAGAAAAATTACTTTTGATTCCACTGATAAAACCAAATATTTATCGAAATAATTCAAATCCTGTAAATAAAATTATTTTCAATGAAGTAAAAAAAGTAAGTTATCATTTTTACTTCTGGGCATATGGAACTCCATATAGCGGTGATTGTACGTCTTCTTCTTCTTCTACGTCTTCTAGTACGTCTTCCATTGTAGTCATTCGCTCAACCCCCTGCTTTATTTCTCTGAATCAAGCCCACAGCTCTACTTTAATTTTTTTTTAAATTAAGGGGGACATGCTCAGCGTAGGTAAAAATGGAGCTTTTGTTCTATTTTCAAAGCATGATCCTGGACATACCTTAAACGTTGTAGATAATCTATTTATATAATTTTGAAGCCTTATTATCCTTTATATTTATTTTAAACATTTGATGACTGCATAAAGTATTTTTATTACATAAAATAGTATTCTTTTAAACCTCTCGCTCTAATGTTTTAGATTATAGTCATATTTCAGTACGTCCATGTGAAGTGGTGTTAAGATTTTTTATATTTATTAATTTTTAAAAGCATTTATAAAACCATTAGTAATATTTATGACGAGATAATTTTTGTAAAATATTTACGATAAAAAATTATATTGATAATCTCTGTGATCCCAAATTTGACAAGAATTAGGCATTTTATTATTCAAAAAAATGGAAATAAACACAATACACAAACACAGGTACACAATAATATACATATATGTAGGTGAAAATAAGTTTAAAAAAAATATTTTTTTAATAATTGGTGATATTGATGGAATCAAACCCAATTAAATGCTCTCAATAAAAGAAGCCCATAACCGAAGCTTTACAAACATAAGGGTTCAAATAGCTCCGATTGCAATATGATTATAAAATTTATACAAGACAACCTTGGTAATTCTTTAACAATAGTAATAATTATCCATTAAAATATATTTAAGTATTATTTATATACTTAATAGTAATATTTCATATCAACTGACGTAATCACTCTACAAATGTCAACCCGTCATTTGCACGCCATGTCTATTATCCATTATTTTTTTTTTTGAGTGCCAACAATAATATTTAGAAAGCCTTTAGTTTTAATATTAATAATTATTATGCCCATAAAAAAATCTGCAAAGCTTTCAACACCAACGGAAGCGTCATGCCAGCTCAATTAATTATATTACGACATGAACACCGATGATAGCTTTTAAGGCGTCATCCTACGGACTAACTAGGTGAAACTTTGATTAATATTCCTGTTCTGATTTCAGACTAGAGTTGCAAAAACGCGTGCCCTGGTTGGGCGTCCGTGAACCAGAGGTTGACACCGTCTCCCAGACCACAGCAAGCACAGTACCGGTTACAACAGAAACATAAATAATTCATTAATTGAATTATAATTATAAAAAATAGTTCAAATACTCAACCAAGCCAGTGCTGACAACCTGGCAATGAAAAATACTTTATCATTATAAGATTCGGTAAAAAATTAATTAATGTCTTCTCTTAAACCAACTAATGATTTTATAATTATTTCATATTCATTTTATTATATAATTTTTAATTTGAATTCATTATAATAACTCGGGACCTATTCTTGCAGCCAATGTGCTAAATAAAGCTATATGGCGCAAGCACTGAAAATGTGTACTCATGTTATGTAGTATTTAACACGCACACTTGTCATTATTACTGTAAGAATAAGTCTCATGGTTTTATTTATATTAAAATGTGTTGGACATTTTATATGGGAACGTTTTAGTTATTTTTTTGCTGTGACTCGGCTTTGTCCCTGGTTAACGATTTGATAATTATTATTAGTATTTAACAATATTTTTACTTATACCCATTTTCTATCGATCGTCTTATTATTTTAAATGAGACAATAATTTACATAAGACGATGCGATGGTTTTAGAACATTTGAATGTAAAGTTACATATTATGTATTTTTATTGAATAAAAACACCACCAGTAAAATGTGCATTGAAAAGGTATTAAGCGAGTTTTATTTTTTAGCCATTTACTTGATGAGTGTAACTATGCCTACTTTTATAGTTTACTCATTCATTTAAATGAAAAAAATGTGTAATCGTGCGCACTTCCCTCTATATATTGAAAATTCTCAATGAAACTGAGTCTTTATTGAATTTTGCTTTGTATTCTTCGCATATTATGGTATACATTTACACATTTTGATAACCAAGTAAAAATACATAACTTTGAAAAGTTTTACATTAGGTATCTTCATAATTTAAAAATTGTATCTTTTCAATACAGAATACTACATTATAATGGTACATATTTAGTCTTGTATTAGAAAAATAAATAACATCATACAAGTATTCTTCATTGTGTTGTATCGTATATGGATCAAAAATAATCACTACCATTTTCCATAGCCTGTTGTATATCATTGAAATTGCATTGTAATGGGCATAAATTGCATGACAATGTGTATCGTGCTTTACATTTCACGCAGACTTCATGGTCAGAGAGTCAGGAAACTTCTTCAGTGCGTTCTCGCGTGGATTTCAGTCATTCACGCATTTACTCGAGTCATTTATCAGATATAAGGATGTCACAACAATCCTGACGCCATATATAAATCAAATAATAATGTTACAATCTTAATTTAAATATCAAAGATAGTATCCATTTGATAACTGAAACTTTAAACAATCATCAGATTGTAATTATTCGACCAAACTTGCATTGACAGATCAGTGACTAGACAATTCGCTCAAATTCTTTTTTTTTTGTAATATTGATGTACCAATATATCTACCCCCAAGATTCGGCGGTGTCACATGGGTTCCCAATCATCAAAAGTCGAGATCCTTAACCCTTCACTGCATTATTTTTTTTTTTTGAAAATTTTTATTTTTTCTTACTGTCAAAATGCCTTGTGAATGAATGAAAAATAATAAAAAAAAAATTTCGAAAATTACATTAAATTTTGTATGTTACTGCGTGGTGTTGCAGATTTACGACATTAGGAAATCTTATATTTCAGTATGACAAAATACAAAACCTAATGACAACAATCATAAAAAACTAATGTACATACCTTATTTGATGTGTAGATATTTTTATTTAACCAATTTTAATCTTCTGTACATTTTTTTTTCATTTATTTACAAATGCGGATTTTCGCGTACATATGAATTCGTGAACTGTCAAAGCAGAAATGCATAGACTATACTGCAGAAATGCTTTATTTCTTGAAAAGTCCAAACAAAATCGTTAAAGTATGATTTTAATGGTAAAACAGTTTACTAGACATCGAAAAAGGATATTATTTGATAATTTACACAGATGGCATTGGCTATATCGAAATAGTTTGAAATGTCGCAAATTTGCGACACTATCTAGTAAAGGGTTAAGTTTTGCTAAGGTGCCACTTTGAACCCCATACAGTAACATAGGAAAAGGCATGCTTTGAACAATCTTACTTGGTCCTCACGGTTGAACTACGTGCAACTAAATTTGTGATATATTGAGATACACGTCGCGTACTGTCACGCTTCATGGCGACAAATTTAGTCTATAGTTTCATGATTTTGCAGAATATTTTGAACGATCACTTACTCAAACTGACAACTCTAATGTTTTTTAGTATTTTGAATTATTATTCATTATTCATGCTAATTTCAATTAATTTTAAAAGTTTCTACGTTTGAAAACGTTAAAATTACTTGCAATATTACATCCATAGATAACATTTTCAACAGAACATAACCTGCAGACCATAGATAATAGACAATATTCTTATAGAAAATACAAAGTGCCAACAACCGCTAAAAACAAAAAACACGCGATTTTGACATGAGTCGAAAATGTGTAGGCATGTAGAAAATGGTAAAAAAACGTTCATGAGTCATGCAGGTGTTGATGCAGTGTGGTGCAACGTGAGGTGACCTCATTATTATTCTGGTGATCTCGGCTGATTTTGCTAACTGACAATATTCATTTAAAGGTTCAAAATGTGCTATGGTATGGAAGCATCAGTCACATTAATAATAATGATAACATTTTAAGCACCAAGAAAAACGACTCACACATTTTTTCTACAGCGGCAGCTTACTGTGGCGTCACGTGATAGTACGCAACGTACATCATAATATAATCACAACTTAAGAGTAGGTTAAATGCAGAGCTCAACGTATGAGCTTCAATTTGGTTTTTAACTTCACGTAAAGACGTCTCTGAAAAACGCGGCATTCAAATATTTAAACTTTGTCATTAGTTCTAAAAGTACACCGGAATTCCGCTTATTTAGTAGAGGAGTAGCAATAGTGAAAAAAGAAGTCTTATAAATTAATCAAGGATAATATTAAGTTTTCGTAAATTATGTGAAAACGTATTAATTTCAAAGCAATATATTTTCTATTACGACTATCATTGCGAAGGTGTAATATTATCAATATTCGATTACACGCTTTTGTTTAGTTCCTAGGACGGTGTGTAGGTATGTTAGGTTAGGCACACACATACCACGTATTCATCCTCGCGTTGCTAACCTCTATTGTGTTACAATCCGTCGGCCCGTACCGTAATTTATCGCGTATTAATACACATGAATCAAACCCACATCAAAGCATTGTTAAATGATAAAGTTCGTTGGTAATTGGGCCGCGAGACGCCGAGCCGTAGGGCGTTATATTATCTATTGCGAAGGACGCACCTTTACCCGCAGCTACTTAGAGCTTCAGTGTCAAACTAAAAGCTCGTATAAAATAAGAAATACAATCAGTCTACAAAACTTAATCATAATCAACCCAGACATTGTCAATTGATACAAAAAAAAGTAACCGGACAAAACAGAACATTATATAACAGTTTATGAATTAACAGAACATAAAAAAATAGAACAACGAAAAATAGAACTATGACACTTCAGGAAGAATATAACATTTAATATTGAAATTGTCCTGTGGAAGACATGGTGTTGTGGATGAAGAGGTCGAGATTTTGGTGGTTGCTCCGATGGATGGTGGAGCAAGTTTTATTTGCAGCTTATATAGTCATTACAAGAGTATGTTACAGTAGTTATGTTACAATACTTATGATACTGTTCCGAGGTCCGATATCGGTAGAATGAGATGTTGTGCCGAGTGATTCCGAGACTGAGATACTAACAGACCGGGAACTTATACATATTCGAGTGACATGTCCAATGAATTATGATCCGCTATTTATTGATGTACTTACAATCAAAATAATATCTCTAAAATAATATTTAGGAAATAATTATTATAATTGAGGCAGCTACTATATGGAGTTAGTCATCGGATAGAGCTGACTATGTGGGAAAATGGATATCCCGGAAATAATCATTGAAATCAGCTATCTACTGAGTTTGCCATAATTGGACACTACGGGAAATGGATATTTAATATCGCCGATCAACATGCTGACACGGATTGAGTTATTTATCCCCATAGTCGTACTTCCATATTATGTTGTAGAGATTTTAAACAACACAAGTTTTTCAATATGTCGTAAAAATCTTACCGTATCTTGAATTATCTCCACAGAATTATTAAACTCATTATTTCATTGTACCTAGTCACCCAAGCATTTTGAACATATTATGTAGTAAATTGATTAAGACGAGATATACCTTGCTTGCCGGAAACACCGAGTTTAGTCTCATTTAATTAAGACTTTCCAGCGATTAGGAATGCACAAACTATATAATTTGATTTTTTACGGCGTATTGAAAAAGAGATACGACAATTTCAATAATAAATATTATATTTTTCCTGAAATGTCATAATTCTGTTTTTTACTGTTCTGTTTTGTCACCGTTCTGTTTCAACTAATAAATAGTAAACTGCGCATAGTAAATAAGCAATAAAGACTACTAGGCCATATACATATTACGGTGAATAAATCACGCATGAAATTGGAGAAACCAGAAACCACACGAAGACTTGGTTAACTTCGTATGTAATGATTAACAGTCCATATGTAAAATGTGTCTTACATCAATCTGGCGTAGGGTTGTAGGTTATGTAGTTGTTACAAAACTGGGTCGCAACTCGAAAATGTTTGAGAACCCACGAAAGATATTCGAAGAATCTAATGAACTTTATTTTTTCTCGTCATAATACTTGAAACGAAATACCTAAGTAAACTTAAAAACCTAAAAACTTAGTGTTTGCTATTTATTAATAAATATAATTCCTTAATAGCAGGGAAATATTCATAACAATATGATAACATTATATATTATCCGTTACTCCGTTACTGGTATGACTAGGGATAGCAATACCGAATAAAAATGTCAATACCGGTTTTTCGGTATTTCTTATTGAATACCGGTATTTCTTAAACATTAAAAAAACAGAAGTATCTGTTCATCAATAAATATAGCTATTAAAATCTTTTTAAAATATTATTTTATAGCGAAAACCTTCATACCTACATTTATTATGTTGACATTTAAAAATAAGTATTGATCATAATTGTAGAATTAGTAATTTTCACAAACAATTTGAATATATTGATTAATTAAACCTCTCAAAAGTTCATCAAGTGCAAATAAGTCCGGCTGCAGGAAAAGCTTCTGAAATTCAACGCTTGACAGTGAGTCATCAATAATTATAGAATAGTTGAACATTTTTGTTTAACTTTTATTTGTTGAACCGGTATTTCGGTATTGATAAATATATATTGGTTTTGAAATACCGGTATTGCAATCCTAGGTATGACGGTTTTGCTTAAAATATTGAATAGGCTTTCCTTTAAGTTGTAATAATTGATTGTTTTCACATTTGGATAACATGTCAGCACCTCTGCAAATGTTACTTCTTACATTACTTCGAATAGTTTGTCATATTGCAATAATTTAGACATGGCATATTACTAAGCTTCAAAGGTCTCGGCTTTTGAGCTTTGAGAATCGATGTCTCCGCCGAATCTTAGGGGTACATCGGTACGACTACGTTACAAGCACCCAAGTTCGTCACAGAAACCTTCGGTGATTGACGTAATCACGAAGAGACGTTTTACGTGGCTGGGACATGTGTTCCGGATGCCGCCAAAGAGTGCGACACTTCGTACCCTTGTGGCACAGCCTCAAGGGTTCCGTCGTCGTGGCTGGCCCTCCCTCACCCTGCAGCGGTGCTACAAAAGCAATCTACGCACTGCAGGTCTGTAATGTTGGGTGGTTAGCGATGGATCGAGAGAAGTGGCGCGAACTTGTGCTTGCCCTATGCCCCAACGCTGGGTCGTGATAGGGTGAAAGAAGAAGAAGAATTTAATAGAACCCTTTGTACGAGAATTCAAAAATGAATGATACATATTTGATGGCGAAATATTATACCTATTATTTAAAAAAGGAAATATCTGGTGGCATTATTGGGGGTAATTTACAAATTTTACTTGTAGACAATAAAAATTGGTAAGACTATTGTCTTTTTCTTCTTCGTTGTATTTTTTTCAATTGCTACAGGGTGTCGTTGAAATCAGTCAGCAAAGGTAACATAATTTCCATCAGCCTGTTGCATAGTATATATGACTGATCATCAGGGAATCCTTGTTTCACGATATTTTCTCGAGTGTCATCATCATCATCGTCAGCCTGAATCTATCCACTGCTGGATGAAGGCCTCTTCAAGCTGCTTCCACTTCTCTCGGTCCTGGGCATTGCGTTGCCACGTACTTCTGCAGAACTTTATCATTTCATCGATCCAGTGGCCTCTAGGTCTACCTTGCGGACGTTTTGTACTTCTTGGATACCACTGGATGACCAGATTTGTCCAACGATTGTCTCTTCTTCGAGCTATGTGTCCAGCCCATCTCCATTTAAGGTTTTTAATAAGCTCTATTACATCGCAAACCCTTGACTGCTTCCTTATCCACTCATTCTCGAGTGTATCCTATGATATTTTTAAAAGGCTGTTGAGGTTTTTTCGATATCCGGTATGTGGCTGCCTCCGGGAAATATAAGTTCTACTCGCCTTACCAATTCGTAAAGGCCCTCTGTGAATAAATTCACTTCCCATGCGGACAGTCCACAAACAAACCACTAACAACAATTTATAAATTAAAAATATATATAATGAGTAGCTTTGATACAAACAAACGGAAATTTTCAATAAATTGCCATTTATTTACTACCTACGATAGTCATACAAAATCCACATTTTCAATAAATGGTTTAAAGGTAAAATTGTTATAAGTATGAAAGGCTTTATTGTAACAGTAACCGTGGCTCATTTCACTCTTCTGGGACCACAGTTATTTAGTAGACACATGCAAACGCCCACGAGAAAATTATATGACACTATGGAGCATTATAATAATATTATGATTTTTTTATTCTATTAATAATTCACAAGATTTAAGAATGTAACATTCATTATTGAACATCCATGATTTGAAAATACTACAGAGAAATATCTAACCACTATAAATAGTCTTTTTGAAAAAATATGAGATCGGGATTGGGATTCACGCCCATGTGATGTGGTTTTTACAATAATTCTCAATAAAGCGCTTTCTAAATTACGCTTTGACAATCGTCTTTTTATATTTTAAAACAAACCGTGTCAGGATCACTCCAAATTTTTATTATAACCTACTTGCATTTGCTAATTATTCATTAAAAAAATAACGTAAATAAATAATAATATAAGTATAAAAATATTATAAGTATAAAATAAATAAGCCGATATACTGGATTATCTGTTAAGTTAACCTAACCAAGCCTAACCTAACCTAACCTAACCTAACCTAACCTAACCTAACACAACCTAACCTAACCTAAACTAACCCAAACTAACAAATAATCCAGTATATCGGGTATTTTCAAAATGTGTTTTCCGCTGTATTCCTCATAACCGAACTGTACCGAAATAATATTTTTGAAAAAAATACGATACCCAACAGGATTCAAACTTGCACTCCCCGGCGCAATTAGATAGGACACATATTGTTTAGTAGTCAGGGCACATCCCGAGGGTTGCAGGTTCGAATCCTCCTGGGTGTCGTATTTTTTTCAAAAAGATTTTTCTAGTGGTTATAATATTATATTTCACTGAGGTGATTATGATTTAGTTCCTTTCTAAATAATAATATTTAAGCATTTATGTTTGTGACTGTTCTCAGTATCTCGAACAATAATAGGTGATATCCCATCAAACCTGCGGCGCTGAAATATTTTGGAAGTGGCCCTGGGCAGTTTGTGCCATTGGATTTACACTGAAAGCCTCGCCGGCCAAAAAGGCTGAGGGGGTTAACTTCCAGACGCTAGGGGTGGGTTTGGACCGTCTAAAATGGCGAAGAGCGGTGGCTTACCCCGTGTGCAATCTATTATGTCATTTATAATTCATGAGGGAGGGTGTCAGTAGGCTTGGGAGCGAGAATATCATGTTTGCCTTAGTTTTTTCCGGTAAGGTTAGGGTTACGTTGTAGCTTATCAGATTATTTCATTTTCGGATAATAAAATCACCTCTCAGTTTTCATACGCATTAAAATCCTCAAAAAATTGACCATAGTGATGTTTCTTCAAACGAAATAAACTTTTCTTAAAATTATGAATTAACAAATTACTTGGAAGCCTGTAATGTAATTAGTTAAAAAGAAAATGATTGACAACAGTCAAAATACATATTTTGGTTAGGCCGATTGTGGTAGCCGTCATACTTATTTCCGACCTACTCAGATTTCCTCATTTATTATTTTCACAAGACCAAGCGACCGATAATTACGAGTCATGAATCGACCTTAATTGCGAAGAACATGGAGTAACTCCAAGACAACCGAGAGCGGATGTTTGTTAAACCTTTACTGTCGCTAACTACAGAGTGACTCATATAAAAAACATCTGTTCGACCTTCTTACGTTAAATCTGATACGGTTTGAGTATTTGAGTAGGTGAATGTTTGATCATTCATCAACCTCATAATATATCATCCATCCAAAAGTGTATCGTTCGTTTTCCAGTGCGTGAACACCGAACCAGTTCCAGTGCGCGCCAGCCCTCTCAACATCAAAGATCAGTGCCTGTTTTCGTGTAAATCCCCCCCTCAGATCCGGAATCCATAAGCATCCTACAAAATTACAGTCCACAAAAGCGCCACCATATTTTTTATAAAACAAAATTATTGATATGAAGGTTTTTTAGCCAAAGTAACATAGCTGTTACATTTGAGGTGCAACTAGGGACGTCCAAAAAGTATCAATACATTTTCTTTCGATATGACGTCCTTAAGTACAACTAATTTCTGTATACTGTTTTCAAGGTCAAGGTTGTTCCGTTTTATTTGTATTTTTCAGCCTCTAAAATTCCATGTTTACACTATTTGAGATGATTTACCCCTTTTCGCCGACAATAGGGTGACTGATGATCTAATGGCAATACTATTTATAATATTTCCAAACAAAGTTATTGTGTAGATATTGTAGATTAGAAGTAATAAAATAACGTTAAGAAGTAACAACATATTTTGCAGTTGTAGTTTTGATAATTCTATAGAGATGATGATACGGACGAGGATAGGTGAGGTTATAGTGATAAGACTCAGATAGGATGCGTGTGACTATACGAAATTCCCCAGTTTATTCTTCCATATAAACAATTATAAAAATTATGACAATACAAGTTACTATGAATGTGACATCGGTTCAGATTTCATAGATAAGAAATACTATGAACGATAATAGTAAGAATGAATAATGCTGATATGATTTCTAAAAATTTACCTAATAAGTAACGTCGGTGCGAATATATTGGAATGCTCGTAAGGAGTGAGATGTGAATTACTATTTTGTATTACTATTTTGCAATGACAATGAAAATCATGTTTGATTTTTAGTTGTTTAGTCAGGTTTGTTTTATTTCGTATATTGTAAATAAATATTAATATCACTTTTGCTAAATCAGCATTCTTTTGAAATTTAATTGGCCTACATAAATGGCTTGTTTCGCTATAAGTATTGCTTTCGCGATTTTGAACAATGTGATATACATTATAGTTATGAAATAATGATTTTCTGCAAAGTGAATGCTGGATATTAAGATGTCCAATCACAACAATTTTAATAACATGTCTTCTACCAAGAACAATTCGTATAAATAATTAATAGTATATTTCAAAAATATTTTCAAAACGACCTCTCACAAACCAAAACTGTGAAAATTGCAAAAATCAAATTCTCGTTTTGTTTATGATCTCTTTATTTAGTGATTCACAATGGTACTGTATAATGGTTTAATTATTTTAAATATATGTACATATATGTAACATACATGATTTTGAAAACACTTATGAGAAAATATAAATTATAACCAATAGAAAAAATATTTTTGTAAAAAGTAAGTCACCCTGCAGGAATCGAACCTGCATCTCTCGGGTATCGCGTCCACGCACATAGACCACTATTCTAAAGAAGTTATACTTAATTGCGACGAATTTTAATCTTATTCAATAATATTTTGTTATCTAATCAATAATTAATAGGCTTTTAATATTCACTGAAGTGCTTTGCAAATTGAGCTAAGCGGCTTTTGTATTCTAAATCATTCATAAATCATATATATATA
Organism: Rhyacophila brunnea; assembly: GCF_057557595.1. Lineage (NCBI taxonomy): Eukaryota > Metazoa > Arthropoda > Insecta > Trichoptera > Rhyacophilidae > Rhyacophila > Rhyacophila brunnea. Next base: position 4,942,023 of record NW_028233361.1, read on the forward strand.
TATATATATATATATATATATATATATATATATCGAATAGTACCTACATCTTTCTTTGTACACGATCCAGCGCTCAATCATGATAATTTATAATATGAGATTATCCTATACAATTTCAATATAATCACATCGAAAATTTTAATATGCTTACAACAAATTATACTGACAAGGATTTTTTAATGCTTGTTAATAAATGAATTATTAATTAATATTCTATAACATTAGCCTTGTCCACACCCTTCTTTCTGTCTAGGGTGCCTAGTTGTTAGGTCGGTGCATCGTATCATGAAAATGTTCACCTATTTACTGTCGCGCTCCGTTTGGCTGTTAACAGTAGATGACTAGACGCTAAGTGTCATTTGATGTAGATAGCGACGGCGTCCTCTACGCCGGGTACTGCTACGTTGGTTGCTACGGTGGGTCTACGCCAATCCCGTAGCAGGCCGAAAAGATTTTTTTCATCAAGGAAACGAACAAGTGTCACAGCTATACGCCACTGCCTAAATTACCGCTTGGCGTTTTGGGTATAGGGACATTTCGCAAAGGGCTTCTTTTTACTTAAAGTGAAGAATGACTTCAAACGTTATAATATGTTGTATTTTTCTTGTCATTACCTTTGTCAATGATTTTTATCCCCCACTATATGGCTGCTCATTATACTACATACCTTTAGTATAACGTAACTTAATGCACAATATCAATATTTCTATATACAGTCAAAAAATACTAATGAATACATTTTCGACATCATGAAAAGTATTATGCCTATAAAAATATGTATGTTTGACCTAAAAATAGGCAAATAAATAATAGGAAATTGAAGTATTCAGCATAATCATAAAATTTGACAAATGATACGTGACATGAACTACTTCTCTTCGAAATAATTCTTAAAACCAACTTCTCATTTCCGATCCCGGTCAAAATCAGATTTATTTTAGTAAAGATAGAGTGATTTTGATATAAATTACATGCAATGTTCAACTAGCCATTTAAAAACTTATAGATTTTCTAATTTTTTCTCTAAAATTCTAACCGATTTTATAAAAAATGTATGGATTTTTTAATGTTTTACAGCTAATTTTTCAATAACGCATATCGGCCGTAAAATAGTATTGGTGAATTATCTAAAAACCTTTTAAATATACATACTATAAAAAAATTACAAGATTGACTGAGAGAATAGTGTACCTTTTTGGTGTCATCCCTGTCAGTTCAAATTCTACCAAAAAATGCAACAAAGCTTCTATTTTAATTATATATTAATAAGATGACTTACAGTGCAATGGATCTAGAACTCTGCAAATGGTTTATGAAGGAATCGCCGTAGCCCCCTAGGACACCCCAAGAAGAGATGGGCAGACGAAACCAAGAGAGGTGCGAATTTAAACTGAAAGTAACTAGAGAGAATGATTTTGATTTAGAGATACTTGAAGGATGGTTGTGCCATCGCATTTGGGCCTGAATGGAATATAGCGTCGATGGCGAACCTATAGCACGCGTGCTTCTTGTGGCACGCGGAAGAATTATACTTATAATATTAGACTCCATCATTATGATGAGTTTTAAATAGTTTTTCACTACATAAATTATTATCTTTTATATCGCACTTGTGTGTTTTTTTCCCTGAATTTGTGTTTATAAACGTGTTTAAGTGAATAATATGCATATGTGTATTAAATATTCTGATTTTATTAGCACAAACATTGCATTTTCAATTGTTTTCCTTATCACAATTTTATGTTCTTTATCACTTATGGGGGGGGGAGTAGCGAGGCGTGGAAAATAACTTTAATTTAGGATGATTTATCAATATTACTTATGTGTATATAACAGAGGCGAAGGGTGGAGGTAGGCTGTTAAGATCTACAATAAATAGTGCATACTAAACTTTGTCTGTAATACATATTTGTTTTCATTGAAATAAGACTGCAATTTACGGATGGTGTTGGTTAGTTGTTAAAATTCAATTAAGCCCTGCGCAAACCATGCCATAATAAATAATGGTCAAAAAATGCTCGACTATATATAAAATATCTAAAATATTGCAATCAAATCAGACATACTTTTGGATATTTTATAGATATAATAATATTTTTTATCTATTATGGTTTAATTTAGGCAGGACTTAATGAATTTAAAAATACGAACCAACAATACGTGTAATATATATTCTTAATCCAACGAAAACAAATAAGCATGAATGAAAAAGTGTGCAAAACATTGTCGTATCACCCAAAGTATACTAAAAGTATTTCGGTTTGCTTTAGGTAGGGTTTAATTGATGTTTAAAAACTAATCAAGACCATCTGTAAATTGTAGTCTTAGTTCAATAAAATCAAATACGTATGATTGACAAAATTTAATGTGCCTTATTTATGACGATTCTTAATAGCCTATCTCCACCGTTCGCTACTGGTATTTAACGCTGTTTCTAAATTATAATTTTCCCCAATCGCCCAAAGCGTAAATTTTGGCACGCCAACCATTATCAAAAATATTTTTCAATTTTTTAGCACGGTCGCGTAAAAAGGTTCACCACCGCTGGATTATAACATCACTTTAAGTAAGTAACTGTGATTATAAATAATATCACCATTTACTGTATTGACTTTTTTTATTAAGAATATAATATGTATTTTTAAAAAACATCATTTGATGTCGCAATCATAAAATATCTACACACCGGCACTATACATACTTGCAATGCAATATAATTATATTGTAGGAACGAAACAGTTTTGCAGGTGGTTGTTTTAATAAGCCATCACTCCTCTTTCGTTATTACTGAATTAATGTAGCGTAGTGTTTTTGATGAAACTGGCGAAATACACTTCTCCGCGTATCTCTGGTTTTGTACGTCATAATTACGTGGCTACTTTAGCACTGTCCTTTTTATCTGTGATACGTATCTAAGCTTGAGGGTGTCTCGCAAGCATATAATATTTAAAATATAGTATAACGCTTGTTTTCTTAAAAATTAAGCATGCAAATTTAGTAAACTTATTTTGTTCTCTTCATTTTCATTAACGTGACTCCATTCCATACTGTCCTCGATCACCGCCATCTTTAGATTAATAAAGCCTGAGCATAATTTTTTGCACAAACAACGAGTGGTGCACTTTTCAGCTGTTAAAATCAGATCCCAGATTGCTTGACATTTTGATTCGCCCTTTCTCGTTTCAAATTGAATTATAAAAAAACTCTCAAATCAAATATATTGAGTGTTATTAATAAATAATATACATTCCTGTTATTCATCAGCTGTCAAAGTCAGATTAGTCCTTCACATAAAAACCAGTGGTTATATCAATTTCCAAAAAATATGTAGCATTAATCGACGCATTACATTTTTTGTAGAAGGTGTGTTAATGCTATTGTATTATATATCATGTAACTCATATATCCAAATCAAACCATTCCTTGTAAGACTGTGTGAACACGACAGATGCGTCAGTATGAGCACTCTATAGAACAATGGCAGGCAATGACAGGTCATCCATCGACAACAACGGGAGGAGCGGAAAAAGTAGGACCAGTCGTTGTGAATGTATCGGTTTTCTACTTGAGTCGGCAATGCCTCGATACATCTCTATGTCAAAGACAAAGGTAGTGATAAACTGCTTTGCTGAACCAAAATCAATGCTCATTTATGCCACTCAAATCGAACGAGTCAAGAACTACGTCTATCTTGGACCAAAAAATGTCAATTAACAGTGGTATGAATGACGAGATTACTCACAGAATCAAACTGGTATGGAGAGCATTTGCGCACCTAAATAGTATCTTCAAAACTGACCTCACATTGTGTTTTAAGTGATGTGTGCTAACTTGTGTCTTAAGATGTGTGCTACCAACGTTCGCGTATGCATGTTGTATGGATTGACTCTCAATGTAAGATAAATCCAAAAATTACGAGTAGAGGTATGGAAAGATGCATGTTGGACATAACACGTAAAGATCACAAAATGAACCGATGGATAAGGAAGCAGACAAGAGTACGCGATGTGATAGAGGTCGCTAAGCAGATGAAATGGAAATGGCCATGAACGAGTAGAGGACCGCTAGACAAATGCCGTTATACAGTGATACCCAAGGGACACTAAACGCCTAAAGGGACGCCCTAAAACCCGCTGGATAGACGAGCTTATAAAGTTTGGTTGAGTAACGTGGCAACATAGAATTAGAGACCGAGGAGAGTGGATAGAGCTAGGGGAGGCCTTCATTCAGCAGAGGATCGACCCTGGCTGATGATTGAGATAATATCTCTATAGCAATTTTTACATTTCAACGCGAACAGATCTATCCCAGAATTTTAATATGGATAACTTCTTCATGGAACCGCGTTTCCGTGACTACAGGACGGCAATTCCTGAATGAAGCAGTGCAAAACACGTCACCGAACCGCTTCAACTGAAGCTTGTAAAATTTTTAGTTTTACAGGAGATATTGTGTGTACAGAGCTTCGAGTGAAACGGATAAACGGCATATAAGTGCGAGTGAGAAAGCATTTAACATGCTTATACCTCATGTCCATGCGTTAGAGTAAGATAGAAAGTAAACATGTCAAGACGGAACTATTGTCAATGTATGGAAATTAAATAACATTTTTATCCATTTTGGTAATGACTTCATATTTAATCAGTACTTACCGTTAACGTTGCATGATTAAATCATTCATTGTTGAAGTACGTAACCAATTAATCTATAAACACGCTAGTTACGTCTCCAATATAACAATATTACAACAAGATTACAACACGGAATTTCCGTTGTATTTTGCAAACAAACATGTGTGTTTCTGTATTACAAAATCACAATAAATACATCCTTAAATGAGAATTTAAACACGAAATAATAATTTTAGCGGTAATATGTGGTAATAAGTGGTAAATATAAAACAATAGATCAACAGTTTTCTCCAATATTAAGTACGATACGAAATCTGACGTTTATTATGTCAAACGGAGAGTTGCGAGCACCCCTACCGTCAAAGCATGTGTACTACCAAAGCCTGGCCTAGTGACACCCAGCGGTTGACTTTTAATATGCTACAGTTGAAGCAAGTTGTGTAAAGTTTGCGCAACTGGTCACTTGTGCTTCATAATGCTTCAGTCGAGAATTGACCTCCTGGGTGTAGGAATAGTACTCCAAAAGTAGGATCTCACGGATTGCATAAAAATAGGTATTCAATGCTATAGATTTGGCCAGACTTGCAAGCTTGATCATTAGATAATCTCCATTTCAATAAAGAGTATGTAAGGTTATCTTCTCTGTATTAAAATATATCTATATATTATACATAGGTACATATCTTACTTTAAAAAAACTGCTTTTTAGACGAAATTTCGTGATATATTAGTTGAGACTTTCATGGTTGCTTGCAATAGTATTTTGTTTTTGAGCTGTCACTGTGTGTCCTTCTTTCTTTCTTAATCTGGAAATTCATGTGTTATTTTTTCAATGTGTGTTTGTATCCAGATCATGGACCTAATAATATGTTGAGTAAGTGGCTAACATACATTTCCTGTAGAACAAAAATCTATTAAGAAACCTCTTCATGAGGCAGCCCAGATCCACATTAGATTGTGATCCAAAAATAACTAAAATTAAAAAAAATATATATAGGTATACACAATATACCACTACAATAATTAAGTAATCAATTAAATTAGCATTTATTTCGTAGAATTGTATTCTGTAAAAACATCTTCAAATAAAGTTAGTAGGATTGTAGATTTTGAGTTCTCTCGTTCTGATCGATAGATAGTACGTAAGAAAGTAATAATAAAAAACTCGTCTACTTTTATAATGCGGATTTCGTATACGGATGCATTGCTGTGAAATCCAAAATAGCTGTATAATATACAGTTATTATGTAAAAAGTTAATTTTTGTAGAGTATAATTGAAGATTTGAATTAAATAAAGGTTCAAACGCCACAATATTCAAAGCAGAGTTAAGTATAAAATTTTACTCTTACAATCAAAGCCAATCCTGTCAGTAAGCGCACTAGTTTGAAAAATTATGTAGTTGTAAGTCACAATACAAAATTAGGCATATTGGGTGAGCAAGTCAAGTTTTTTTTTCTGAACTATTTCTTTAAGCATCAAGGTGCATTGTTGTTACATTAGTCCAGTGCAGCTTCGTTTCGGAACAAGAAAGTGTGGCACTAAAATCTTTTCATTCAGATACGTTTATAATGTCATGAAAGGCGGCCGTTCACAAATCGCGACTGAATATGCACGATGGCTTGGGATTGGGTAACTCATATCATTTCTATTAAATATAAACATATTGTATTTTATGTAAATATTATAGTGTGTAAAAATAACAGCCACCGATATTTTTGTGTTGGGCTCATTTTAACATTATAAATAAGAGATCGTCGGGAAATGGCATTACACGATTTTTTTTACTTTTAATATCACATGTTTTACTCCCAGCCCCCCCCCCCCGCCCCATTCGTTAAAAAACGACTTCGTTGATAACGATCAATTACTTTATAATATTGTCATGGAAAATTTTTTTCTCAGAAAAAAAAACTTAAAGGTTTTCTGACGTTTCCTATCCCCTTCGTTACAAATGTATTTTTATAAACGTGATTTTGTCCAAACAATAAATTTTGTATTAATTTCAAATTTGCAATTGTTAAACTAAAAATTCGGTGTAATATGTATTTTTCTAATTAAAATAAATGTCTGTTGAATAAAAAGAAATATTTTACGTTTTTCGCGAATTTGATATTACCCTTTTAAATTCAATTACTTCTTTTCCAAACCTATAGGTACTTTGTTACCAAATCTATAATATACATACCATCTCTGTGGTACTCACTTGTTAAGTGTTAACAGTATTTCAGTTGGTTCCAAGATGTTTAGCATTAACAGGAAGGGGTAGGTGGCCACCGAGGGTAGCAGGCTGAATTCGGAGGGGGTTGTAGCTGCAGGTTTGGGTAGTGAGACGCTAGCCGTCGGACGTTGATTCACCGTCGCGGCGCCACATTTAAGCACCCACAATATTTCACCCCTACTCGTAGGGCTGCCGACGTCTTCCGTTTCCGGAAATTGTGCATATTATTTATTTTGAGAGTAACTACAGTATTAAATCTTTCCCATGATGTATGCCATAATTCGTCATGTAAGGCCTGAAATTGTCATATTTAAAAAGAGAAAGAAAGAGCATCAATGTTATAAAATATAAATAAATTATACAAAAATGCATCATTTTGAAAAACCTAGGAAACTTACATGTTAAAAAAATCATATAAAAAAGACAAAAATTTTCTATGTATATTTTAACGTATCAGTTAACAAAATACCACGATTTTTTTCTATAGATAAACACCTAACTAAACATTTACATAATTTCCACTTGGAAATGATAATAAAATTGTAGTTGTATTCATAAAGTCAAAATGTCAAAATATTCAAGCCATGCATAAGAAATTAATAAATAGGCTGAGACGCAAAATGGGTACATTCATCATTCAAAAATATGCAACAGCACAGTTTTTCAATTAAAGGAAAGATATTGCTTAACATTAAAATGTAATTTCGTTTTTATCACCGTCATTATAGTTTTCATGCTCTGGGAAATTTAACAGGCCAGCGCGGTTATCGCCTGAACTAAGTACGACTAGGGCACTATGAATCGAATGGATGATGTACGTAGTGGCGGCGAATGTATGTACTACATACATGTTTCAGCGATATGCACACTGCACGTCTTTCAACTTTTTAGAAGATCTCTTTTTTACCAACAATGTCGCACTTTAAGTTGCATGTGTTTTGTAAATGCCACCCAAATTGATGCATTGCAATCGTGTCGACTCTGTACTTTCGGCTCAACCAGTAATGAACTAACATAATTTGAAAACACTCATAAGAAATATAATAAAACCATTAGAAAACTTTTCCCATGTATTCTGAACACTAAGCTATACGTGTACTATTCAATTGCGATGTTAACTAGTGTTATCGGGGGTTATCGGAGACGCTTGATGTAGACCCGATATTAGGATTATCTTTTTTAGAAGGTTGCGTTGGGTGTGCGTGATATGGTAAATTCGGTTCGAGTAGTGATGAATAATACACAGTGGTGGTATTTTTTTGGTTTTATATGGTAGAATAAAATTTGGATAAACACGGCACTCATAAAGGACTATCACATTGGTTTTATACTGAGTTGGAAAGTTTACATTATAATTTGAATTAAGGTTGAATTTTCAATAATTAGAATGGTACATTCTTAAAATCTTGTAAATTATTCGTTGAATAAAATAAATAGTTAATTAAAATAGGTATCTTAAATGACTGCTTTATAACAGCCATTTTTTCAGCTCTATGGTAGCAGCCCTGACCGCGGCGTTATCTTGCCGATGACTTCTTTGCCGGTAACAATTTATTCGGGCAAGTCGTTCCACGACCACCACCACCCCTTTATCTCACCCCTATTTTACCTTTACCTCGACGATAGAGCGTTTGCACCAAACTAAATTTCAAACTTACATCACGGGTCATTTACAACTTACTAAAAAGAACTTTCGGCCTCAAGTTAAATTGACGAACTACATACTCGCGCAAGTAACGAATATTAAATGGGTAAGTTAAAAATTCCTTGGTCATATATTACTTTTGCTATTCATATTTACACGTGTATTACATGAATAACTCTCTACAAACTTGTTATGTCATCTATCCACTGTATAATGAAATACAGTGGATTATATGACATCCTATAATCATTGCCCCTACAAGGAGGGGGCTGACAAGACCCTGGCCTGGGGGCCCGGGCTCAGGAGGGGCCCGGCAAGGCGAGTTGAACAGATAAGTGAGACACAAATCACAAATTTGCTTCACTAGTAAAAAAAAAAAAAAAAAGTCGCCTATGGCACTGTTTTCATTCAATACAAAATACCTATTATTATTTTAAATTATGTGGTTGTACGATATAATATATAATATTCGACCTAATTCAAACGAATGTATTTAAATATACTTACAAAAAAACACTAAATCTTACCTGTAGGTACCCATTAATTTTACCACATACCTACACAATTCGGAAAACGCTACTGTAGAGCATCACACTGCTTTTACCCTAAGCGATAGTTAGGGGGGCCCGCCGAAGATCCTATCCTGGGGGCCCGCTTCAGGATGTGGGGGCCATGCCTATAATATAACGATCATTTCATATCACACGATTTGTTGACATGTTAAATATAGTATGTTTTAATGGTTATATCTCTTGTCCAGCATACAATTTATTTTATTAATGCCTAATGCATTATATTGGATAGTAATCTTGTTTCACATTTTAGGAACCTAGTTCTGTCTTTTGGGCCCGAAGCTCCACATAATCTTTTTATCTATTACATAACGTTTTACTATATTGTAACTATTGTAAAAAAAATAAATGGTAAGACGTGCACAATAGTAGTTATGTAACAGAATTGACCAATTTTATTAGAAGGTGTTAATCGGTTTAAATTGTATTGAGATTAGTCACAGGAGTTATGTTTATTTATAACATATTAAATTGCCAAAAACTACTATTACAATACTTATATTGTCTGTCAAATTCATGATTTATGGTAGTTTTTATAATTATCGATACTCGAGTCACATTTATAAATCACTAAAATTTTCAAGGTTTTTGAATTAATGGTACCATTTTATGTAGAAACTACATAAAAAAAACAAGTCAATTTCTTGCATAGGTAAATAATTGCTTGATTAAAATAACTATTTAAAAATACACGATTAAGTTCACGTATTTCCCGTTCTTGCAATACGTCAAAGATTCTTTCATTCACCGGTGAAGTTGCCAGAATGGAAGGGTTGGGAGAAAAGCCTGCGATTTGCAGCCCTTGGGAAATCAGGAACTGGTACGAGACCATCTCTGCCACATCTTGAATGCTACTACCTGCCCATCAACAACTCACCAGCGCAACTAACTCCATCTTCATGCAGTGCATTTTTTATGCGCAGGTAAACAATTCAGTTGAGGTATTATCAATTGCATACGCGGAACAGCGCTGATTTGTTACCGCCCGCTAATATATATATGTTATCCAAATAGAGGTATCTTTATCATTTACAAACTTAATAATATTTCTACAACGATTTTAGTGCGGTTGATTTTGTAGCAATATAAAAACTTATATATTTTGCTTGGCTCATCAAAACGTTAGTCATACAGACATCGTTATAAATTCTTAAATCTTGTGAATTATTCGTTGAATAGAATAAGTATTTAATTAAAAATTATTAGCAAGTTCAAAAAATCTACAACACTAAAATATCTTGGAGTGATCCGTGACGTCGGTTAGTAATTAAAGTAATTCATACTTTGATTTAAACTACAAAAGCCGATAGCCAATAGTAGCTCAATTTATAAGACGATTCAGAGAGTATTATAAGAACCTTTAGTTAAAATTTGTCATAATTAAGTATGGTACCCACCTTTAGCATAGTGGTCATGTGGGTGGGAGTGAAACCCGAGAGATGCAGGTTCAATTCCTGTGGGGTGTCTTACTTTTTTCAAAAAGATTTTTTCTATTGGTTTTAATATATTTTCTCAGAAGTGTTTTCAAAAAATATGTATGTTAGTCATACAGTTTAAAACATTTTAAGTACTTTCACGGTTTTAAAAAAAAATAGATAAATGCTATGATAAGTATGTAATGAAAACACATATTAAAAATATGGTGTTATATAAGTGTGTATTACAAAAATAGAACAATTAACGGCCCACGTGCTCGTCGTAGGTCAAAATTGAGTTTTTATTGTATTTTCAAACCATGATCCTGGACACTCTTTAAACGTTGTAGATAATCTATTTATATAATTTTGAAGCCTTATTATCCTTTATAGTTATTTTAAACATTTGATGACTGCATAAAGTATTTTTGTTACATAAAATAGTATTCTTTTAAACCTCTCGCTCTAATGTTTTAGAATATAGTCATATTTCGGTACATAACTGTGCAGTGGTGTTAAGATTTTTTAGATTTATTAATTTTTAAACGCATTTATAAAACCATTAGTATAATTTATTACGAGATAATTTTTGTAAAATATTCACGATAAAAAATTATATTGATAACTCTGTGATCCCAAATTTGACAAGAATTAGGCATTTTATTATTCAAAAAATCGCCAAGATTAACACATTTGAAGATGATTCTAAAGATATTTATTATAAGCTATGTTTTTGACCATTCGAGTGTGATAAACATCTTATGAATAATGATTGCTTCATAATAATTATTGACCTAAGAATAAGGTAGTGTTTTTTTGAAATACGCCATTTCTTTTGTCATTCCCCAGTGGTTAAGCTACAACATACGGGCGTAGCCATAAATTGACAATCTATAATATAGTAGGGAGTAAAATTATATTGACGTGCGTGTTTGAACATGTACCGTTTAAAAAAAAATTTAAAAAAATTCGGTTAAGTATATGTTCAAACACGCGCTTTAACATAATTTTACTCCCTACTTCAATTATAGTTTGTCAATTTATGGCTACGCCCGTATGTTGTAGCTTAACCACTGGGGAATGACAAAAGAAATGGCGTATTTCAAAAAAACACTACCTTATTCTTAGGTCAATAATTATTATAAAGCAATCATTATTCATAAGATGTTTATCACACTCGAATGGTCAAAAACATAGCTTATAATAAATATCTTTAGAATCATCTTCAAATGTGTTAATCTTGGCGATTTTTTGAATAATAAAATGCCTAATTCTTGTCAAATTTGGGATCACAGAGTTATCAATATAATTTTTTATCGTGAATATTTTACAAAAATTATCTCGTAATAAATTATACTAATGGTTTTATAAATGCGTTTAAAAATTAATAAATCTAAAAAATCTTAACACCACTGCACAGTTATGTACCGAAATATGACTATATTCTAAAACATTAGACCGAGAGGTTTAAAAGAATACTATTTTATGTAACAAAAATACTTTATGCAGTCATCAAATGTTTTAAATAACTCTAAAGAATAATAAGGCTTCAAAATTATATAGATAGATTATCTACAACGTTTAAGGAGTGTCCAGGATCATGGTTTGAAAATACAATAAAAACTCAATTTTGACCTTCGACGAGCATGTCCCCCCTTAATAAATGTTAATAATTTTTGAATCTTTGGCAGCTATTTGGACTTTTCAGATGTTTCGGCAATATAGATAATATAGCATAAGCAATTTTTATGGATATTTTTCTAAATATACTAAATATGTAATTATATTTTGGTTGTTTGCTGTAGAATGGTCTGGATTGCGAAATTACAAGCCGCTGATTTAAACATCAGCCATCTTAGTCTTAAATATCATAATAATATTTGAAGTTTTTCAGTATTTTTTTATTTTTCATTCTCTCAAGATTACTATTTAAATTATGTAGGTATTTATCTCGTTTGATTATTTTCAATAACTCTCTAATATATTCTTTATAGCTGTATTTAATATTTGATTTATTGTACTTTTTGTGTCCGCCTGTTATTGGAACCATCATTATATTATATGTGAATCAGAACCAGACTTATCCAACCCATAAAAACCAAAAAACTGTATTAAACATCTCATCGCTTTTAAATATTCATTTTTTGTCAGGTTAAAAATAATATAACTATCACTAAAAATTGTCATCTTATGACATTACCATCTTCAGTCATTTCTTGCGACCACATAAAATAATTCATTATGAGTGCCATATTAATTGTCTATTCCACATAAAAATGGCGGACAAGTCTGACATTCATGAAATGCTAGATGAAACAGATGACGATTTTTCAACAGATAACATTGAATACCAGCGTTCAAATAATTCATCGTATACATTATCAGGTATTTTACTGAAACAATATTGAGTTTTTTTTCAATTAATCTAACTTTAACACTAATTAACTCAGAACTGAATAATTGTGGGTTGGACTAACCTGGTTCTGGTCCACACATAAATATTCTTTTATGTTATATTTTCATCATACCTATTCTCTATGATTGGTCATATTGGTTGACCCAAATAAATTATATATATACCGGTGTATTGTCAAATAATTACTGCTCTATTAACTGCACTCTGAAGGCTTTAACACTCCTTGTTATTCATTGGTTTATTGTAAATGCAAATGGTGTTTGGAAAATTAAAACTCACCCCACGTATTACATACCCACAAGCTAATATGTACTTTTGTACAATGTAATAATATATATAAAGCAAACGCGGTAATACTATAAGTTCAATATTATTGTAATATTAAAATACAACATTAACGTACACATAAAAATAATTGCAGTTCTATATTATCCTTTTTATGTTAACAAAACTGCTCTGGCGAAAATTTACTGAAATATCTGAATTTCTTTTGACAGTTGTTAACTCGCAGTTCAGCTATTCGCTTTGTATATGAAGCGCCTATTTTCAAAAGCCCCTAAAACGGTTTTCATAAAATTAGAGAGTTAGATATATATTTAATGATATGTTTTTGTCCACTATATGTTGGACAAAGTTATAGTTTCAAAAAAGGCCTAAAACCGTCAATATTTATTATCAAAAATTAGGCTTAATTTCAAAACCCCCTAAAACAGTTGGCGTGTAAATTTCAAATCCCCCTAAAATAAATAAGCCAATCAGCGGCTGCTCTGATGGTCATGTGACGGATTTCAATATGTCTGCCTGAACAAAATTAAAGTGACTTCGTGTTGATCGCTCTGTAGGTTAATAGTATTTTTCGATATTTATAATAAATGTTAAACTGATTAATGTATTGAAACGTAAGCCCAATGAGTCAAGAAAGCGTTTACAAAGAAAAAAATTATGAGAAGTCAATATCGAACGAAAAAACGGTAAGTGAATATTGACAATTTCTGCGTGTTATTTGTCCAATAATACAGTGGTATCTCGTCATACTTTCCCTATTGTTGATTATAAAATTATTTGATTTAAAATAATTACAGTTTACCATTGAAAACGTTAAATATGTACCTATTGACTTAATATTTTTTTCACATATTTTATTAATTATCAGGACCGGTTTTACCAACATATTATCTTCTATACAAATATTTAAAAATGCATAATAACAAAATATAAAGTAGAGACAGCCACTAACTGAATATAAATAATTATATGTACACTATACATATACCATTCATCCGATTACGGGGTGAGTTATTGTGTGCACACTTGCCAAGGTTTCTGAATTAGAAAAATCATTTTCTTCTTCTTCTTCTTCTTCATTCTATCTACTTTTATTCGTATGGTTCCTATACCATTCATCAGATTGCAATGAAATTTTGGTCAGTAGTTGTGCGCACGCCCGCAAAGGTGAAGAATTAATACAACCATCTTCTTCTTCTTCTTATTCTTCTTCTATTCTATCTTATTCAGGCAGGTGTGCACACAATAAGTCACCCCGTAATCGGATGAATGGTATAGGAACGCATGCGGGACAAACAAACATTCATTTTTATATATAAGTATAGACTACTGTTCTATTTCATTATCATTTGTAATATTTGTAATATTTTTAGTTATAATAATATGTATGTATTGCAATAGTAGTGTTTACAATATAAATTCTATATCGTTTACATAATTTACATTGCTAATTTTAGTTACCTACTTCGAATAAATATTTTTTTTCATTTGTACAAAACATATTTATTTTTTCTCCAAGAAATATAACCACAGGACGCCTTTTGCAATTTCCTCATGCGCCATTGCTATAATGTAAGTTTCATAACCCCCTAAAATCATACATGTTAATTTCAAAAGCCCCTAAAACGGTAGTTGAGTTTCAAAGTCCCCTTAAATGAAAATCATTTAATTTTTGATTTGGTATATTCTCTCAGTAAAATATGCAAAAAGTGAGTAAAGGATACTTAATATTATAATCTTTATAGTGCATAAATCAAATATTAAATACACAAAGTTCACGCATTCAATAGATATGACTTTCTCTCATTTTTTCTCAGAACTGTCAAAAGTCGTTTTAGGGGCTTTTGAAACTAGACGCTTCATATAACACTATCCTATAATATTTTGGAGTTATCCAGGGTTAAGAATTAAGAGTTAACTAATTAGAATATAAATGCAATAGTCTCATTTCTTTAGTACGAGGGTGGGTCAATAATTCCTTAGAAAAAAGCATTAAAACAGTTTTTATTTTTGTATTTTTTTTTATTTCTCAACATAATCTCCTTGGAGCTCAATACACATGGTTAGACGTTTCTCAATTTTTTTTAAACCGTCAGAAAAATAAGTTTTCGGAAGGTCCTCAAAATAAGCATTTGTCCGATCGATGACTTCTTCATTTGAAAAAAAAACGTTGTCCACTTAGCCATTTTTTTAAGTTTAGGAAAAGGAAAAAGTCACTGGGGGCTAAATCTGGCGAATACGGTGGGTGGTCGACCAATTCGAATTTCAATTCTTCAATTTTAGCCATTGATCGTAAACATGTGTGAACACGGGCATTATCCTGATGAAAGAGGATTTTTTTCCTGTTTAAATGAGGCCGTTTTTCTTCAATTTCGTTTTTTAGCTGGTCCAATAAAGATGCATAATAATCCCCTGTTATTGTTTTTCCTTTTTCCAAATAGTCAACAAAAATAATTCCACGTGCATCCCAAAATACAGTAGCCATAACCTTACCAGCTGATTTTACGGTTTTCGCCTTCTTTGGACATGGTTTGCCTTTCGCAATCCACTGCTTTGACTGTTCTTTCGTCTCGGGAGTATAGTGGTGTATCCATGTTTCATCTACAGTCACAAAGCGACGAAAAAATTTATCCGGATTGCGTTGCATCAGCGACAACAGGGCTTTAGAGGCCACCACCCTATTGCGTTTATTGTCGACTGTGAGCAAACGCGGCACCCATCTTGCAGAAACTTTTTTCATGCCCAATTTGTCATGTAAAATAGAAATGACGCTACCTTTTGAGATCCCTGTAACCTCAATTATCTCACTCAACTTTAATCTTCGGTCACTTAACACCATATCGTGGATTTTATTGATCATTTCTGGTGTAGTCACCTCTACAGGACGTCCTGAGCGTGGTTCCTCCTTTGTTGATGTACGACCACGTTTAAATTTATTTAACCAGTTATAAATAGTTGCAAGTGAAGGAGCAGATATGCCGTGAACTAAATCCAACTCATTTTTTATTTCCTTTGCTGTTAACCCTTTTATATTAAAATGTTTAATAACAGCTCTAAACTCAATTTTCTCCATTTTTGTAAACAAGCAAATTTTTTTTTTAATTGTACGAAAATAAAAAAACAACAACCCGACCAATCTGATTGAAACTTCGCAGCATACTGAATCGGTAGTGCCGCTGCATGAAAACAAACCGCTTACAGTACTAGTCGCGCCACCTGTCGGCTTTTCTAAGGACTTATTGACCCACCCTCGTATCTTCTTCCACTTTTAATACATGCCTCTTTTCAAGCTCTTTCCTATCTTCTTATTACCTAAATAAATGTTCTTCAATTCTTGTTAATACTTTTAACAACAGACTAGATTATACGTAGTTTATCGAGCATTAAATTAGATATATAATCCGAGATCATAAACAATTAGAACTGTACAAAAACTCTGACAGATATCGCCTACACAATTAACAATTATATCCCAGATATTTTCAGTCAGGCATTTTACAAAACGGGTAGCAAATAAATAATTCGTGGGAATGTGTCACGTGACAGCTGTAATCAAAACCACGCGTCTGTTTAATAAATATTGACACCCGTCTCTACGACCCCGTGAAAACGTGAAAAGGATAGGTATTAGTTGGAAGCAACAGTCAAAAGCTCAGTCTGGCGTGAGCTTTCGTACCGGCAGGGCGCTATTGCGAGAGCTCTCTTGTCCCGCTCGCGGTTAGCTTTCGCGTGAGATTAAGCTCCGTAGCGTGCAATAAGTTTTAGCCACACACGCGCGTGAGAACTTTCATAAATTAAAACTAAGAACATCATTTATTGTGCGAAGGAAGAATATTGGCACAATTAAAAGTTTAAGTTTTGTAGGTTATCGTAAATAGGTGAAACCAAATACGTTGTAATGTAAACTTTTAGATATTATTTATCAAATTCTGTTTATATTAATGAATACTATATCATACAATCCATATATCCATATTATTTTGTATTATTAAATTAATATAAAACAATGTACCAGTCGTGATATATGGGTCTTGCTAACTATGTAAGACACGGGTTCCAAACTCTTGGATCGCGATGTGATTTCAAAGAACTTACTACTTTTAAATGTTTGATAAAAAGTAACATTTTCACACACGTTTCCGAAAAAATTGTTCTTTGAATAGTTTATAGAAAGTATTGTTTTACGATAGGTACTACGTATTTTACAACGTTTTTATTAGCTCGTATTCTTGTTTGTCCGGTGGTTGTTTATCCAGTACAAATCTTGCAATCGATTTTTAACCAACTTTCCGACTAGCTAGATATTTGAAACTTTTAGAATATATCAGAACACGATGCCAATGCATTCTTTTTATACTTTTAACCATCTTTAAGTAGAATTGAATTCATTTTCAGTTAATTCTGTTTTGTATGGAAAGTTATTTCAGAAAAATCCGTAAAAAGTAAAAGACTATTATTAGTTGCTAAGTGGGTGGTCCTAGCAACTAAATTCTTAATATATACGTGCGTTACTATGGAAATCAAAATGAAATCTCAAAATGACATTTCAGTATTCTATATGTGTTTGTTTGTTTTTTATTTACTTCATATCAAGTACAAGTTTGAGCATATTGAGAATAATAATTCAACAGAAAATTTAAAAACGTATATAAAAAGTTCTTTTTATCTTGTAATTATTTTACTATTATATTGTATGTCGACAATTATATACTTTAAATCTGATTAATCTTTTATACGGGAAAATACGGTAATCGTAAACAATCGTAATTTTTAACCGATTCAAAAAAAAATAAGTCTCTTTACAGGATGTTTTATAAAGCTTTTCCGACAAAATTGGCTCGACGACGTTAGTTCTCAAAGTATGCGTGTTTGTTAATATGTTTATATTGTAATTTTACCACGTTTAACCGGTCCTTAGTGTCTTGAAACCAATTATTTTCACATAAATAATAAGAAGCTGCTCAATATAATGATGCACTGAAAGAGAAAAAAAAATAGTGGATGCTTACATTATGTAGTAGATTGACCTTCATTCATAATTATATACTAATATTTTAACATGTACCTACCGAAATTGTACCCTATCTTACCTTTTATAAATAGTTTAAAATCATAGTACGGTTTCTTTTTATCTTTTTCGTTTTATTGACTCGTATTGTGAGGATTAGGTTCATAGTCTGAAACAGTGTTTAATGTAAATGTCCCAATATTGTAGAATTAAAAAAAATGTTTTTATACCATTAATAAGCCACATGAAAAAAATTGCATAAAAAAATTCGAATTTTTTTCTAATTCAAATGCAAACATAGACAAATATATAAATGATGATTGCTAATTAAATGATAACTATGGTTACATGTAAATTATAGGTACCTAAAACATTTCACCGTGGCACAGTTCACCGTGATCTTTCTTATCGGAAGGAGATAGATAAGGTCTCCAATTTAATTAGATTCAATATGAATATTAATTCAATTTTCATAGCTGATTTTGACAAAATTCATGAATTCAAACCTAGCCTAATGTAACCTAACATATAATCCAGTATATGCTATTTTTTCAATTTGTTTGCTACTGGCATCATGTAAAGTGTAAACCGACAAGAACCGTGTTTTATTTAGACATGAATTTTATGTCAGTACTATACGACCCGAAGAGGTTGGACGGTATTTAATATACGGCCATATATTTACGATACAACATATCACGGTGAAGTGTGACATGGCGAACTGCATACGCACAAGTTATACGAGGATAACTATGTATTATTTTCTCATTCTATTAAAAATTGCTTTTATTCTAAACTAGGGGGTCGCAGGATACTTGCCTACTGCAAAAGGTGTTCGCGACACAAAAAACATTGAGAGCCAGTAAGGTATTGCGAGAATCAATTGTTTTGTATTCCATGGTACGTAACTAGCCTGCCATTGGAGATATCAATTGGAGGATATTATAAAAAGGATATTCGATGTATCTTATTGTACTTAAAACTTAATTGCAGTTATTATAGAAATATATATTTTAATTAGTTATATCTATTATCCCACTTAAAAATTTATTTATTCAAGATTAGAGCAGGATCATTTCAGATTGTGACAATAGACAATATATAGGTCTAGGCCCCTCAAATTGTTTGATGATTTTAATTATTTTACATATTAATATATTATTTTTTGTCTTTGTGCACCTGTCTTTTTTGAATTGTGAATTTATTTAAATGTCTTCGCTTTATCTTTCTGGTGATCCCTACATTCCACCCATATTTTATCTTGATTCCTTCTTCTTCTTATTGTGCCATCCCCTAGCGGACGTCGGCCACCATCAAGGCGATCTTATTTTTGTCTTTGATTCCAATAGCGTGAAAATCTTAAATTTTTTTTAACGTACTGTTTTATTGATAATCATGTTTAGTAATGTTTAAATAATGTGACATTCATTACAATTTTTGAACAACCATAATATATTATATATTCAATAACAAATTCTACATTATTATATGATTGAATTAAAATTCTAATGGATTTGAACGATTCCATTTAAGTCATTTTTTGCTACTCTGGTATTACCTATCGGCATCTTCAGATTCTATATGAACACACTAATTGTAAATGCATACTCACAAAGACTATAGTTAATTCTCGCTCATATTATAATAACTAAAATGGATTAGTACAAAATTTGAATTAAAATTTTTATTAAATACCCTTGACCGATAATATTAATATTAGAATTTTTTATAGGTTTAATTATAATATATTGTGTATTTAGTTAATGTAGTATTAAACAGTAATAAACCTTCGTGTTTCGAAGTTCGTATAACATTTTATCAAATGACGAGTTCTTCGTTGAACATTTCACCGTGGAATACATTTGTACGTATCTTACAAAACGTGGCGATAGTTTGCAAATAGTACTGTTCCAATTTTATTAACCCTAACCTAACCTACTAAAGACATCTCATAAAATTCACCCCATGTTGTAGCATACGTACAAATATACTCCACGGTGAAGTGTTCAACGAAGAACTCGTCATTTGATTAAATGTTACACGAACTCATGTTTCACCTACTGCGGCACACGAATAAGTCTCATGCGGTGAACTGTTTACGTACAAATTTCCGGATACGTATATGCATAGAGCCTGAAGGTGCAGAAAGGCAAAACTGGAGTAACTGTAATAGGAGATGAATATTAAATAGTACAAAAAAGTTATTAGGTAATTACGATTATTAATAATATGTTATTTTTGTAATTCTTATCGACTATGGTTACTAAAAATTGGTTGACTTGCATCATTACATAGGATACAATTTGTCAGCTTCTTAGTGTAACGTATTTTGACCTATGTACGGTTATTTGGATAAGGCAACTGACTATAACTGACATTTAAAGGGGGTATGACATTTTCTTGGGTTACGTTTTGCTTCATGTTTTCCGTCCTCATAAATCTAACTCTATACAAATAATAATATCGCTTAAGGAAATGTGCGCGACAAACTAATGCATACAATTTACACAAGGGACTCTGAAATAGATTACGAGCGTCATTAAATTGGAAATAATTTGGACAAAAGGTAGCCTGTTTAAGTAATTCATTCCCTTCTCATTTACTTCATAATAATCTATCTAGCGTAATACAAGTTAATTCATATCCCTAACTGTCGAGGATCGTTGACTCTTGTGAAACTCACTAGTTATATCTCTTTACTGATACTACATATATGTACATAGCTAAAACGATGAAAGATAGCAGCCGTAGCACATTTCACTTGATTGCATCGACCTTCGACGTTTCCATTGATTTTTTTCAAATTTATTGGTTTCTCTTCTATTTATGATATGTGGCCAAATAATTTCAAAATTCTTCGGGTACTTGTTTAAGAGAGACAACCATTCACATAGAAATCCATGGAATTTTTTGCGTGCGTGTCTAACACCACATTTCAATACCATAAATAAAGAAATGATCAAATCTTAACCAGGCGAGCTTTCGTTAATTTTTTAAATAAACCCTACTACTTTTAAGTTCAAATATAGATTTTTTTTTTTAAATTAAACTTCTGTTAAACTAATTAGGTACCTAAACTTGCGTTATGAATTAAATAACAGACTAGTATAAAAATGATTAAATTTTATATAACTACTGTAGTTTAGCCACGTCGATTATACGTATTAATAATTAGCATCTACGATGGAGCAGTTGCTACATCATCCGTCTATAAATCCGTAGATGCAGGGTCGATCAACATTGAAATAGAGTAGTAGTGATTTCCAACCGGGCTCCGATGAGCTCCGTGAGCTGTACCAGGGGTTTACAAAAGCAGAAAACGTATTTGTAACCTTTTTGGTAATATATTATATACAAGGTTTTATAATAGTGAATACAAGAATACAAATTCTGAAATACTTTTCAGTATTTAGTAATTATACGTTAGATATTGTTCCATAGTTATTATTGAAGTAGAGGGAGTCCCTTGTGAAAACCATTTTTTTAGCTTCAGGGAATAAAGGAACAGAAAGTTGTCAGTATTGAACATAACCGCCTACTATGCACTGTTAATTTTGTTTTTGTCAAAGTTTTTACAATTTGCACGTTAACGTCATAGGTACAGCAAAGCATTGATGTGCCTATTTATTGATTTTTATTAATCCCATTAGCTTTGGAAGTAACTCGAGTTTCCAAAGTGTATGCAATAAATGCAATAGTATTTTAATGTTTTGTTTAAAAATTGATAGTAATCAGGTTATGCGTTTCTTCGAGATGGGTCAAAATAAGAGGGTAGAAAATTAATGGAGGAATTCCACTAAAAAGATTTCGGAGAAGATTCCGTGTTAGTGACAACATTTTCATCTGCGGTGATATGTATATGTGGTACTGTTCGGTTATGAGGAATACAGCGGAAAACACATTTTTAAAATAGCCGATATATACAGGATTATTTGTTAGGTTACCCTAACCAAACCTAACCTTACCTAAACTAACCCAAACTTACAAATAATCCAGTATATCGGGTATTTTCAAAATGTGTTTTCCGCTGTATTCCTCATAACCGAACAGTACCATCTAAATAATTATGTTGCAAACGAATTTTGCCTAAATATTTTGTAATTTTCGGTTCTAGGCCAGTCAAAGAGATTTTACAAAATTATTGAAAGGTTTCACCGCTCGAAAATGGTTGGGTATTAATGATCTAGTAAATTGCTAACAACCATTGACCATAAATAGAGTCTATTGATATAACCTCAACTCCGTAGGGATTTTTATATAAGTAAATTTAGAATGTGATACTTTAGTAAATGACATGTATAATAATAGTCAAACTATGTCATGATCCATACAATATCATTAATATTTTATGGTATTTAAAGAATAACAAAATATTTATAAAAACAAAATGAATTTTTTTGAAGTTATACTTCTTTTGGCGCGTTTGGAAATTCAGATCAGTGTGTATTTTTGGCGTGTGACATGTAACACATAATTTATTTTTCACACGAAAAATAACGCACTCGGTTATCAGCCGAACGCACTACCTTTACACCACAGTATGATACTGCAATCGTGACGAATATGCAGTATTATATTATAGTTTAGAATTGTTCCGTTGCCTAGGCAGTGAATTTATTATTGTCGGCCACTTGCAATTCCTTAAGTAAATAAACGATTAATCGTCAGTTAGTAATATAAGTTAAAGTGTATAGAAATAAACCAACGGCGTTCCAATAAGCGGTCCTTTTTCTTGAGTGTGTAATTTAACAAGTCAAAGAATCTAGTTTATCACAAGTTTTGTTTTTTTTTTTTTGTTACGCCAAAGAAGTATAACTTTTAACGCGCGTACATAAGTTCACATACCGATTTTTTTATATATGTCGCAGCATTTGCGATAGTTTTTCATTTTTTTTTACTTTCACCTATTGGAAATTTTTTTTGAGTGCTTTTTCCAATCGCAAAATGCATCTATGCCAGATATATCTATGTTATATTTCATTTCTATACCATTCAAAATATATGAAGATTCTTAAATAATTAGTTGTAGGTGTGTGTACTGCATGTTTTTTTACGTAGGTGACCTTTGTATTCGGCAAGGTCGCCAACCGGTCACTCAAAAAAAAGGTATTAAATTAAAATCCTTTATAACTATTTAAAATACAGACATAGCGAAATAAAAAATCTATCACTATCTAGACAAAAAAGATCTCTAACGGTAAAATGCCAGCGAGTTTCGGTGGGTAAAACCGCTAACTGCATTCTACCGAAAATTTTTCGATCCGGATTAGGGAATCCAATCCCGAGCCAAAACTCTGATCCCGGGATTTCAGGATTACAATTTGGCAATCTCGGAATCCCGGTCCCGGGATTGGCATTTTTTCCATTGTTAAAAAAAACTTTATATTTACAAATAACATTGATAAAATCAATGTAAATTTAATATGAGATTGCTGTTTCTGATAGTAAAGACTTAATGAATGGAATAGCGAGATTTAAAATAATAAAGCAAATCATGGTGTATTTATGGCCTTTCCGCTTCATAAATCTAATTAGTCAGCCAAATATGAAACTGCCGTAAAACGTACGAGATCATGGTGGAATTAATTTGTTAATATTGCAAAGCATTGTTTTTTTCCAATCTTTCTCATTTTTAAATTCTAATGGATTCAAGCTCTGTACTATTTGACTTATTATTGACTTAAATGGAATAGTACAGAGCTTGAATCCATTAGAATTTAAATTCAAATTCCATCAAGTACCTTCGGTCGAAAGTATTAATATTTCTCATTTTTATTAATTTATGTAAAAAATAAAATGAATCGGCAACTTACACACACCTAGGTATAAATCGAACTTCATTCAAACTTTAATTTATTTATTTTATTTTGTTTATTTCTAATGTACCTAGTTATTTGTTATTAAAAGTATTTCTTCTGTTATATTTACGTTTTTATTTTATTTTCCATAAAAATTCATAAAAAAATCTATCCCGAAAGTTTTGGGATTATGTTTATCAATCCCGGGATTTATAAGTATCGAAAAAATCTCGGGAACTCTAATCCGGACGTTTACGATATACTTCTTAATTTGTATAATCTATACTGCATTAATAATCCATAGATTTTATGGAAAATACGTATATATCATTGTCGTTCTTTGTATTTGCTCATCATATAAATTAATATTTAATGATTACATAAAATAAATTAATATCATAAAAGAATATTATTGTATACATAGTTGTGTCAAAATTGTGAATATAGCCATATTTGGTACATCAAATGTCCGTGGTTATAGAACTTTTTCAAATTATTATTTTTTCAACAAGTGCATTATATGACATAATATATATTATCTATATAATCAAACAAATCAAATTTTACAGGAGACACATAAACGTTTTTATTATGGTTTTCGGTCAAAGTTAAAATACAAAATAGATATAGCCATAAACTGCATGTTAATTAATAATTTGGTTTTTATATTCTTATTCTGATATTAATTATTGGGTTATTTAAAAAAAACCAACTAAAATGATGGTTAAGTCGTTTTTTCCCATTTCACTTCCTTCATTTTTTTTAAATTGCCATCTAAATTTAGATAATAAATCAGCATTTGCACTCTACATCCTTCGGACATAGCGTGTATTTAGTCATGTACAACGTTATTATCCAATAAAACCTATTTTGAAAAAACTGAGGGTTACGTCCTCTTTCCTTCATAGAGTCGAATTTATAATAGGAAAAATTTACTCAATATAATATATTATGTAATACAATAATTGATAATACACTCTTACTAAGCACTCAATAAAATACTTTGTTTCGATATTGTTTTTTTTAATGCTTCCGGTTCAGATGTTCTGAACTGACATTTAGTCTCAATTATTTACTAATTTTACTTTCGGGAGTTTTTTTTTACCTAGGTAAATTTCTCATCCGTAAAAAATAAGCTCCGTTTTGGATCTGATCAGCTTAAAATGAGCCCGCCTGATCCTACCAGGAAGGGTTAAAAAATCCTCCAGAGAATTGCATGATCGCAATAAAATGTAGTCTTCATTTGAATGAAAAAAAAACGTTTTAAGCCGCTTAAAACTTTGCTGTATTCGTGCAACATTCCAAAATTGTCCTTTTGTGAAACTGAGCGTGTAAAATAATGCTTTACTTAGCTTTATTAAATCTGTATATTCTATACCTCAGTAGAAGGACATGATAATTCAACAACTTATTTTACAATTTCTTTGTGCACACTCGGGTATTCAGTGATGGGTATATAAACGTTCACATATACTGTAACATAGTGAAGCTTCATTAAAGAAAATAATTTACTCCAATTACTGTCGATTAATATCTCAGACATTTCGATTTTGTTGGGCGTTTGGTCGATTTAGTTGGTATGGGGCCATAATAGGTGATTGAATTCTGTAAGGTAATGTTGAATGCCCGTGCTACACTGCCAAACCTTCCAAGAAAATCTGGATGTACAGCGTTGTTGGCTAATTTTTGTTACTCAAGATTAAATGGTAGTGTGAGTGTGTATGTGTGGTGTGGATAAGTTTTTTTTGTTTCATTGGCCAATTATTGGTCATACTTTTCCTTACACAAATAACTAATTTTTCTCCCAAATATTAAATTTTTAGCTTTTTTATCAGATAAAAAAACATTTTATTTTGGTAGGATGAACGTAGACTAAAATATGCAGTATATTGGCTG
This sequence comes from Rhyacophila brunnea, assembly GCF_057557595.1. Lineage (NCBI taxonomy): Eukaryota > Metazoa > Arthropoda > Insecta > Trichoptera > Rhyacophilidae > Rhyacophila > Rhyacophila brunnea. The sequence continues at coordinate 4,967,909 of NW_028233361.1, forward strand.
AAATTTATCTATATCTCTTTTAATCTTTATTTTCCAGTTGTAAAATTGCATTTTCCTCATTACATCATTATTGATACAAGATCCTGGATAGACAAAAACACTCGCCTAGTTTAGGTATTATGTATTACTCGCAATATGTCATAATCATCATCAGCCTGAATCTATCCACTGCTGGATGAAGGCCTCTCCAAGCTAATTCCCCTTCTCTTGCTCATGTGCGTTGCGTTGTCACGTACTTCCGCAGAACTTTATCATTTCATCGATCCAGCGGCCTCTAAGTCTACCTTTCGGATATTTTGTACCTCTTGGATACCACTGGATGACTAAATTTGTCTTACGATTGTCTCTTCTTCGAGCTATATTTCCCCCATCTCCATTTGAGGTTTTTTTTTAAGTTTCTGAATCTCTCTTTTACTTAGGGTCCATGTTTCACACGCATATGTGATTACGGGAAGCACACACTGGTTGAACATTTTGCGCTTTAGGCACAGCGGAAGGTTACTTTTGAAGACATTATTCAGGCGGCCAAAAGCACCCCAACCTAGCTTTACTCTGCTACTTGCAAAACGTAGTTATGTCAAATTTAATTATCTTGCTATTGATTTTAAGCCATTATAACTGAGAGGCATAGACATGTCATGTTCTCTTGCTCGACTTGACGGAGTTCATCTATTTCAGTTATACGTATGGTCTCCCACGGTTTCTCTATTCAAGCCTTCCCATTCTCTATTTATTATAAATTCTCTGTTAATACAAAATAAATCTTGAGAGAGAATCATCTATGACCATTATCTTACACCTCTTTATACTCAAAATATGTGTTCGTGGAATTCATCAGACTCATTGCCGTACTTTTAGAGTAGTATAGTAAGGTGATGTCAAAAAAAAAACACTTTCCATGATTATTCTCAGTTTACACAGTAAAAAAATATATGATCAATAAAGCATAGAAACGCTGGCGTTTGAAACTAGCGAACTCAGTTTTCTATCTTCTGCCATTCCCTTCACTATTTAAAAAAAAAAAAAAAACATTATTTTTAAACTTCTCCATATTTATTATGTTAAAAAAACATTCATAATAATGTGTCACTCTCATTACTTTCACCTACTTACGCATATTAATTTAAACTTTCAATATAAATTCTATAATATGTAATAATTGCCGTTATATATTTAAATAAACATAATAAAATAGAAAATCTGAGATATCATGTGAGGTAGTAACGAAGTGATTTAAAACAATAGAATAGAGAGATTTTTTTGGGGAACAATTTGGTAAAAATTAATTTATTCCTACAGATTACGTAGGTGAAACTAACCCTAAGTATTTATTGAAATTACCATAAGTTTTACTCATTCCTAATCAGTGTACTTATTAATACAATTTTGTACTTTCCTGTTTATAATTAATTATTAACTTCAACCAGTTTTTAGCCAACCAACATTAAATTGTTCAAATCGATTGTTTTCATTATAAGATTGAATGAAGCACAGGGCCGTATTTAACATAATCTAATAAATGACCAAAATAATTTTATTAAAATACAAAATTAAAACTATTCTTGAAACAACATTTTTATAGTATATAGAAATCTTTACTTTTATTTGTGGGCTACCAGCAAGTTATTAAATATACAACAAATTTTATCGTCAACTCAATAAAATAAAATGATTTTCACTGTTTTTGGGATAGCTATTGAATATGATTCTACATTCCCTTCTCTACAAAATGATAAAACTAGGTAAGTCAGAAGTTAATGGGAACTGTATTAATTTTATATTTGAAAATATTAAATAACTTTAAAACCATAAATGGATTAAATAAACGAAATAATATATTTACAATATTTTTTCATACAATAGGACATTATTTAATTGTTCCCAATTAGACAAGCACAATTTTCCATTCTTATTTTAAATAATAATTATAGCCTAGATTTATGTAAAAAGATGCGCTGTTCCTTGAAAGTCATTAAATACTATACACAGTATAATTTTATTACACAACACTGTTATCGTCTGAAAAAATGCAAAGACTGGAGAATGATATCCACTTTGTTTTTCCATAGTATATAGTTATTTTTATGAAAGCCGCAGAGTAGACTTAAAGTTATGATAAACTGCTTTGCTGAACCAAAACGACCCTCATCATTGGCACTCAAATCGAGTAAGTCAACAACTACGTCTATCTTGGCAATAAATTTCAATGTCAAAGGTGGTATGTATGATAAGATGGCTCGCAAAACTAACATGTAGTACATCTGGGCGTTTGAATAGTATATTCAAAAGTGACGTCCCATTATGTCGTTAGCGTAAAATGTTCAACCAATGTGTGCTACCAACGCTCACGTATGCATTTTAAACATGAACTCTAAATATAAGAGAAATCCAAAAATTATGAGTAGCGCAACGTGGCATGGAAAGGTGTTGAGATGTATTGACATGTTGGGTATAACGTGTAAAGATCACAAAAGAATGAATCGAATGAAGAAGGAATCAGACAACAGTAATTAATAGAGGTTCGCTTGAATAGTATATTCAAAAGTGACCTCCCATTGTGTCTTTGACAATGAAATTGACATATCGCTCGACGAATTGATAACCGCTGGAAAATTCTATGATAGAGTGGTACCCAAGTGACACTAAGCACCCACAGTGATGCTCTGAAACCCGCTGGATAGACGAACTGATAATGTAAATTAAGACCGAGAAAATTGGATGAAGATAAGAGAGGCCGACCCTGGCTGATGATGATGATGATGATATAGTTTGTATTCATCAATTTGTCACCATTATAATATTGGTGTATATTTTAAATTAGTTAGTTAGTAATTAGTATTAGTTAGTATTAGTCTTACAATTTATTAGTAGATAATTCATAAGCTTCTGTTATAGTACTGTGAAACGATTAATATTCGGTTTTTTTACACTGACAATAAATATATTCATTCGTAAGGTTTTTTGATTTGCAAGACTATGAATAATTTTGTGAATATACGATTGACATACTTAAACATTAGCAGAAACGTACTAAAAAGGCAGATTTGACAATAAGCACTAGATTATAGTGATTGTATTTTCATAAGAAAAACTATTGTTATAAAACTGTCTTCATCCACCAGCAAATGTATACGTTCCTTTTATTACACCCCGATTGAAAGTCACTGTTCCAGACGTTGTAATAAAAATGCTTAAAATATATTAAATTAAATCAAAAAAATCCTCTATACTCACTACAATAAAACTCTAATTTTATTCTGGTTTTGACTCTGAATATGGTAGCTCTGTGCCGCCCCGTACCAAGTGGCCTTTTCAAAATCCTATTCAAGTAGTTTCCCTCCCGCTGCTAACAATGGTCTATCAATTAACCGCTCAATGGTTCAAAGTGCTGATTGTTAAACGAACTAAATGTATCACTCTTTTCCATTTAAATAATAATATTTTTGGGGCTGGTTTTTGTATTAATAAAGCAGTTTTTTCAACAGGCAACTCTGTTACTAATGAATTCTGCTTTCATTTCAGAGTAAAGTGTTTCCTACAAAATCGCTATCAAAAAAACAAATCTATTTTACGAGGCATTTTTGCTTCTGAAATATCTTTAATATTATTCAATTTTCGTGAATTTTCAACGTCAGTGATTTGCATTTTTATTCTGAATTCAATGTACTTATATATTAATAAATAAGGAACCATTCTGTAGATAGTTCTTTCAAATTTGTCAAATTCTTCAATCATTATCTACAAAACGGGTGAAGTCAGTTATATATTTATACAATAGTCAAGGGATGGTTCTCGTTTGTTTACTGTCTTGTCAAAACGTATATCTTTCATTCATGATTCCACGTTTTATAAAGATATTTTAAGTATAAGATCTTTCAGTATCATAAGTTTATTTTTACTATTTTTATTTCACTAGTCGTGTTACTTTTTCAAAAGACGGCTAAAAGACATAGCTTGTTTTCATTATGCCAAAATTATTTTGATAACTAAAAAACAGTTGAATGAATGCCATAAATGTGAGAAATAATACGGTTTACCAGTAATAAATTCAATTTTAAATACATTCAAATAATTAAATTATATCTCTTCTTGGTCGTTCCCTCATGGTTGTCGATCGTATTCACCCTACAGTAAAGTCATATTCTGAGCATCTAAGAATATCTACCCCTCTGCTTCTCTTAGGGCAAAGGGAAGGCTGCCTCCAATAAGCTTTTTCACTTGGTAGGCCAAGCACACCGACGCTCTTCATCTGCATCTCCTTCCTTGGAGGTTACACAAAACCACCAGTATATTCGTATTATCTGGTCCGGGTATGTTATAATGTCCAAAAAAATGCAAAATTTATCTCAAACATATTGTCGAAAGCCGGTCCCTGACATGGAGTCTCTGAATAATTGGTGCTGTGCTATATTCAAGAAATAATAAGCATTCAACACAAACATAAATGTCTACGCATGAAAAAAAAAATTAACAATTTAAGAAGACATTTGGATGACTTAATTAATTATTAATTGTGGAAATAATAATTTAACATATCTACGTAAGACATTTTTCTTATAAAAACTAAAAAATAGTGAAAGAATTATAAACCAATTTTATAGGGAGACTGAGAAATATGATACTATTATTTTATACATTAGGCACATTCCTAAATTCTAGATTCCGGTATAAAACTCTTAATAAATAACAAAAATTTTGATACTTGTCATACATTCTTCGATAAGCTTTCCACCCAGTTAATAATCAGTTAAAATACTAATTACTGAAAAATAACACAATTTTAACCTGTTCAGTCGTTATCAAAAAATATTAAATTAGATTTCAATATATCTATATTTTTTTCTTTATAATATGCAGTCTAAACAACAACAATACATGTATCTACCAATATCTTTTAAAAGATGAAATTATATGATTTGTGGTAAAAGTGTATTAATGATGGTGGCTGTTCGAGGCATAATAAATCAAAATCTTAATACAGACAATACAATACATCAAAACTAAAATATATAGTTTAAAATGTGTTTTTGTGAGATAAAATTGACATTATTCATTCTTGTTTTCCTGGCTGTGTTATATGGTGAGTCTATATTTTTTATTCAGTACTTGTATTTAAATGTCTTCACTGTATTACATATGTTTTTTTTTCCTTATTGATTTAACACTATTTATGAAACCGTTATAATAATGAAATAATTACATATAGACTTTCATGATTTAGAAATTATATTAACAGTTTTTTTATGAAGAATAGAATCGCTCTACATATTGCCCTGGATCAAATACACATTGACATCGGGATCGCAATCTGCACTCACGGTTTCAGAGACGGGCGCTCTATCAACTTTACTATGATACCATGGGCATAAGTAATCTTTTATAGCCTTTCCATTATATCTTAGCTATGGACATCATAACGATGATCTGGGGAACTACGGACCTCCCGCACTTTCAGGTGAAAATCTACCCTCCCCCAACCCTCTTATACTCCGTCACTCTACATACAGCACTATGAAATCGAATCCAAGATATTATAGTTCTACTATAAATTTTTAATAATCCATGTTAATTGAATCATTATTTGCTACCTATATCAAGAAATTCGATGCATTTTGCTTTACATTGCGAATAATATGACCGAAATATACCTACAGCCGTTTTCCACAATCCACATGATAGTAACTAAGGATTCGAATCCCGAGATCCCGAGCTATTTTCGATACCTATGAATCCCGGGATTGGTAAACATAATCCCGAAGCTTTCGGGATTGATTTTTTTTATCAATGTTTATGGAAAATAAAATAAAAACGAAAATATAACTACAAAAAAAAATTCTTTTAATAACAAATTAGAAATAAACTGAGTTTGAATAAAGTTTGATTTATTTATTACCAATGTGTAAGTTGCCGTTTCATTTTATTTTTTCATATAAATTAATAAAAATGACGAAGATTGGAAAAAAACAATATTTCGCACTTTTAACAAAGTAATTCCACCATGATCTCATACGTTTTACGGCAGTTTCATATTTGGCTGACTAATTAGATTTATGAAGCGGAAAAGCCATACACCATGATTTTCTTTACTATTTTTAATCTCGCTAACCCATTCATTAAGTCTTTACTATCAGAAACAGGAATCTCATATTAAATTCACATTATTATTAAATTTGTGTTACAATATTATTTACTCCATTAAACTTATGTATTTACAAGATTGAACGTACACAATATTAACAATAAATGTCCTAAACTTAAATAGTATAAATTATAGTAGATTTATTTTTGACCGATTTTATCAATGTTATTTGTATATATAAAAAAATTATATTAACTATGAAAAAGATGCCAATCCCAAGATTGTCAAATTGTAACCCCGAAATCCCGGGATCAAAAATTTTGCTCGGGATTGGATTCTCTAATAGTAACTATTAACTCTCTTGACTTATTGGCTCTCTAAATCCTTCTCATTGCTGATATATCCCAAGAAATCCTCTGATTTCCTTGTAATATGTATACAGTGCTCTCTCAGTATTCCGCCACCCCATAAATCAGACAATTGTTCGATTAGTGAAAGCGGCGGATTATAGTGCATACATACAAAATATGGTAAAAATTGAAACAGGTATTTCGTAAAAATAGTTTTTTTGAGAAATTTGTACTAGAAAATTATGGTTGTATAATCAAAAAAAAGTATTTACTAAATTATACATATAACTAAACTTATTAACTAAATAATAAACAGTAAATCACTTGACACCCAGTGAGGCAGATATTCTTGGATGGCTTAGGATTTCTGGCTTTCCCTATGACATTGGAGCACATATATTGGGCATAAGCGATGCGGTCCTTGGGCACTTTCCTCCCTGGTACATTATTTTCTTCGCGATGAATGTACGTTTTACAAAGAAAAGTTTCCAAAATAAACCCGTTTCATTTGCGTTGTTTGTACGCGGCGGACTACTGAATTTGACAATCGAATACCGGCGTATTATAGAGCTTAATTTTGTGCTTTCAACTAGTAAAAATAACGGCGAATTATAATAGTTTTCGGATAATCGAGTGGCGGATTACTGATAGTGTACTGTACATCTTTTGCCTCTATCGATTAAGAGTATTCATTTCCAACAATCTTTTGATTAGCTTTATTGACAAAAAGCTCGCATTTCATTATCTAAAAGCTCGCAGGTCAGATCTGTATTCAAAACATTTTGACCTCCCTGTATGTACCCGTAACATATCTACGTGGTCGCAGCCATGAACTTGTATGCATCAAAACGGGTTTCTCGTGGCAGGCTTATCAGGTACCAATAACAAGGGCTGCAATACTACTAAATAATCTGCCCCTTAGATACCGTAGATACACATTTTCAGTGATGTTTTTTTAAATATTTATAAAATTAATCTTGGTTTTATATTTTCTTTAAATGTTGGGGACTTCTTGAATTAATAATTTGTTATGTTGTACACAATATGTTTTTAGTATATTATATAAACTTTTATTATTATTATCATTATTATATATGAAATTCTGATGAAAACTAAATATCCATATAATTTTCATAGGTATCTAGATTGTATGGATGGTCATTTTGTTGAGTCGTGTTTATTTGTCAGTTTTCAACTTATCTGCAAAGGACTTTATATATATATATATCTTCTTTTTCTTCAGTCGTGTCCACCCCTTAGTTGGAGCATATGGACACTATACGGCGCCTCCAAGAATCCCTGTCGCTCGCCAGTTTTTTTACGTCATTCCAGGTCATGCCGGCATCCCTTATACACCCTTTAGATGGTATTTAGCAGTTTTCAATGACGTCAAAATCCATTTAATCTGAAGAACAGGCAAGTCAGGTTGACGTTCTCTTCAGACGTCCACAGCACGTGACCGAGCCAGGTCCAACGTCGCTTCTTCACTCTCATCGTAATTAGAGACTGCTTGGTTTGCTCTCTTAACTTCTCGTGTTTCTTAATGTCATACGCAAACCCAGTATCCGTCACAAACATCTGTTTTCGAAGCTCAGTATACGGTTACTCTGAGCCTTCATAACGTATCATGATTTCCTATCGTATAGTACCAACGTAAAAATGCAAGCGTCGAATAAGCGGTATTTGGCTTTAAGAATACAGCCGTGAGTTCCAGATACTCCGCATTGAGGTGATTGCCAATCCAGTCATTCCCATTGGAATAGGAAGCTCTCTTTACAAAATGCCATATATCTTTAACGGCTGTGATAACATCAAGCAGAAGTATGTGCTATGTTTTCATTGCCTTAGATATCATAAGCTTTATGAGTTTCTACATTCTAAGACTTGATTTGAAATGATTAAAATATAATATACTTACTCTCTGATAATTCGCTCTCTTGAAGTAGCACTCACCTGTCTGAAGTAGAGAGTCATAACACCTTTGAATTATTAAACTAAATTACGTGCCATATTCACCCCCTGTGCATAGTAAAATCCTTGAATGATACAGTTTCTTAAATGTATAAGTATCATAATGTTCAACGCGTGTCTGAAGAGTTCAAGCGTATAACGTGGAAATTATAATACACACAGGGATTAAAGTAGTCAACACACCAAGGACCGCTATCCAAATGGAGTGAGAGAAATCACATTAAGTCAACCAATTAATATAAGATCTTCAATTCGTTTTTTTATCTTTGTCCCATGATGTCACCCGCCATCATAGCCATACTTTTTTAATCATTTGGTGGAAATCTCAGAAGCCTGTAAGCCACGAAATGCACCCTCGTCCTCTGCTATTTTTATAGATGATCTTTATTTGGATAATCATTTAATTAATGTTGTACTTTTTTCTTTTTATAATGTGGCCAAATTTTCTGGTTTCAAAATCACGCAAAACTTATCGGTCTTTTGTCATTCATTCGAAGATATTAACATATCCCATCATGTCAGTTTAAAAGAAATTTTAAGGATCTAACTATTTGTAATAGTTTCTGAGCATCTATTCTATACATAAGACTGCTTTTGGCGGCTACAACAGCTATCTAGGATAGGAAAGTATCGAAATATTAGCACTTATTGTAACAATTACCATACGTTAGTTGTAATTGTTACAATACGTGCTATGTTTTAACAGCATCTCTCTTGGCTATGATAAATTTCAGAGCAAGATATTGACGGCTTAGACGGCTAACTTAGTGTAATTGTTACAATAAGTGCTAATACTTCAATATTTTCCTACGCTAAATAGCTGCCGTAGTAGGCCGAAAGCAGTTTTGTGTATAGAATAGATGCGCTGGTGTAGTTTCCAAGATTCTTTGACATTAAAAACAATTGGAAAACCATACAAGTGAACCTTACATAATCCAGGCTAAGATCTCGATTACAAAGAAACCCTGTATTATTATCATACGGTATTATGTTTATTGGTTTCACATTAATGTTTTGTTTTATAACCAACGAATAATACCATCATCTTTTTTTCATATCTGTTATCCGGCGTCAGTGATGATTTAGATCATTTTTTTTAACCTGTCGCTACCCTAAATAGAGATGAAATGATAAGCGTAAATGATATTAAGTTTTCGTTTCCTCACAATTTAGTTAAATGTCTTGGTTTGATAATCTATTCCTTTAGAGTACGTACTACATCGTTGGGTATTCTTTATTTCTATAATACCCTCAGAATTCTCCGGTTACATCACATATCGAAAGCATTTATTTTGATACTATTTTCTTGAATAAAATTCAATGACTCTGTGCCTTATAGAAGAATAGAGAAGATGTAGTATTTAAATATTACTGTATACCTATATGTAAATTTGAACCGTTACTACACAAGATAATAATTCATTGTATTGTATTGTATCAAAGTTTTATTCCATGACGTTGTTTTTTGGAAATTATTTGCCAAGGCAACACTGAAATAAAAACATTTCTTATATAAGCAATAAAAAAGTTTTTTTTTTGAAATAATTAATATTATTTCAATTAATAATTAATTACGCCAACTTGCAAATAATGGTATGTAATTAATTAAATATTCAAGTTTTCAACAGTAGGTCTTCATTAAAACTTTTTATACACAAAACAATATTCATTTCTACTAATTCAAGAATATTATATTGTCTATGGTTATCGATTGAACAATATTTGAAACGTGCTGTAACACGAAAAATCGTGGTACTTTTTATTCGTTCAATGTTTTTGATTCCTAAATATTTTTAATTACCCACCTACTTTTTTTATTCGACGAATAATTCACAATATTTAAGAATGTATCATTCTTTAATTACGACAAATTTTAGCTAATGGCTCTTATAATAACTCTCTGAAGTGTTTTCTAAATCGAGCTACTATTTGCTATCGGCTTTTGTATTTTAAGTATGGTACCTTTAGCATAGTGGTCTATGTGCGTGGACGCGAAACTCGAGAGATACAACACAGGTTCGATTCCTGTGGTGTCTTACTTTTTTCAAAAAAAGTTTTTTTATATTGGTTTTAATATATTTTCTCAGAAGTGCTTTCAAAAATTATGATTGTTCAATAATTAGAATGTTACATTCTTAAATCTTGTAATTATTCGTTGAATAAAAATAAAGTAATTAATTAAAAATTATTAGCAAGTTCGAGGAAGCTACAACTCTAAAATATCTTAGAGTGATCCGTGACGTCGGTTAGTAATGTAATTAAGGTAATACCTACTTTGATTTAAAATACAAAAAGCCGATAGCCAATAGTAGCTCAATTTAGTTAACGCTTTAGAGTGTTATAGGAGCCATTAGTTAAAATTTGTCGTAATTAAGTATGGTACCTTTAGCATAAGTGATATATGCGCGTGGGCGTGAAACCCGAGAGATGCAGGTTCGATTCCTGTAGGGTGCCTTACTTTTTTCAAAAAAAAAAATATTTTCTATTGGTTTTAATATATTTTCTCAGAAGTGTTTTCAAAAATTATGTATGTTCTTAAATAATTATTAAAGATCTACTTTTGTTAAAAGATGGTTGATTCATAATGTGAAATAGATATTTGTTGTGTATAAAATTTCGATTTTTACTTACCCACGACAGCGTGTAATAGATAGCTTAATCATACTTTGTCTTATCTCGCAAAAGATGTAAGAAGACTTCAGTATACAAAAAAAAAACTGTTCCGTAGAGCGGGTCGGAATGGCTGTGAGGACTTTTTGATGTTTCACCTTCTCTAATATGCAGGAAACATTCCGAAGAATGGCGCGGGCTGTGTGTACAGAGACGAATCAAAACTGTATGTCAGGATGATATGCCGGAGAGACTATACATGAACCAATATGAGATGATAGTTTGAAAATTCTGAGACATAAATAACAAGACTATTTATCTTTTCTTTTACCAAATTTTAAATTAGTAAATATTAAATTAATAAATAGTTCTTCGTCGTGTGTTATCTTGTTTGTATATTTAATTATTCATCAAATAAAAAAACATAAATTAATGTAATTTTGGTGCATGGTCTCCACAAGGGGGGAGCTGACAGGGCTTTAGCCTGTCGGCCGAGGCTCAGGGGGGGCTGGCGTGGCAGGTCAACCAGATAACTGTGATAACCACAAATTATAAATTTGCTTTCATGGTAAAAAAAAGTCGCCCTGGTATTAATATTTTAAAGCATGCGATTGTAGGATACAATTTATTATTATTATGTCAATACTCGACAAATAATAAAATTATTTTTAACCCGACAACTATCCGTAATTCAATTGGATGTAAATACAAAAAATCGCTAAACATGCAATCAATAGCATTAATTTTACCTCGAACACCATTTGAAAAACGATATTTTAAAGTATCACACTGTCTTTAACTTTAGTGATAGGTAGGGGGGGGCAACAAAAATCCTGGCTTGGGATCCTCTTCAGAATGTGGGGTCCATATTTTGGGTATAAATTGTTTTACGTGTGGTGTGCCGTGGGTGAGAAAAGGTTGCAGAGCACTGGTTTAGACGGTTAACTTATTGTAACAATTATAATACTTCGATATAAACATTTGAAAAACTACATTCGATAGCTGCTGATAGCAGTCGTGTGTGTAGAATAGATGCGCAGTTACCTTTTTTAAAAAGATTTTTCTCAGAAGTGTTTTCAAAAATATGTATGTTAATGTTTTAATACAATCTTCAAATGAGAGATACATCATGTTGTTAACAATCTGTATTTGTTTACTATATCAAACGACTACCGACAAGCTTATACGCTTCAAGGCACACTGGTCGAGCTACATTTTTTTATAGTCTGACTTTCTTTGATGCTTGTGATTTGTGTCGTCTTTTGACAGCTACGGATGCTCCTCCGCTCAGCTTTTCCACTTTTATAATAGATTCTTATATTTCCTTCTTCGCGTATTTTCCGCAACTGTCCAATATGCACTTTGTTAGACGAAACTATAATAGATTCCGCTCTAAATTTTACACAACACAGTTTTATACTGCTGCTATATTTGTTTTGAATAAAAATATTTAGAGTACTTATTTAACATATTTTCCAAAGACGGTACAATGCAAGATAACGTAGCTGACATGGAACGTTTACTACAATTACATATTACTTGAAGCGTATGAATAGGTTCAACGACTATATTTACAATGATAAATTGAATAAGAAATAATCTATTTAAATATTAGATATTAGAAATATTAGAAATAATTTATACTTCTTCTTACTGCCCTTTAAATAAAAAATTAATTGAACATACATAACTTGAAAACACCTCAGATATATATTATACCCACTACAAAAAATCATATTTGAAAAAAATACGAACCTCGTCGGGATTTGAACCCGTATAACCATTGGTGTCGCTTCAATCTGTGCATTAACAAATTACGCTACGAGACTTCTATACACGAAATGCTTATCAAATTACGTTATTATTGACTATCGGTTTTTGTGTATTACATCAAGGAATATTAATTACCTTAATTACTAACTGACGCCCGGCTCTCGAAAATATTTTAGTTATAACGTCTACTTGAACTTGCTAACAATTTTAAAATAATAAACTATTTCTTTGTATTCAATGAATAATTCACCAGATTTTGAGAATGTATGTTCAATATATGGAATGTTACATTCTCAAAATCTTGTGAATTATTCATTAGATAAAATAAATGGTTTATTAAAGAATTATTTATTGCATTTATTTATCCAAATTACGAAATATAAATTTAAGATGTTCACAACAACATTGTAAAGAAAGTAAGTATATGAATGATAACAATAAAATAATTATTAATATATAACACACACTGGGATAAATGATAATTTTAATTGTTCGTTTTTTGCACCATGTTATTAATAATTTCATTAATTTTGATCTTTTAATCACTTGTGTTGACTAAACCAGGGGGGGGCAAACTTTTTGGATGGAGGGCCAAATTCAAGAATTCAAAATTATCGGCGGGCCGCAAGTAAAATACCATTTTAGATATACACTATTTATTATCACGAAAAATAAACATTACAAAAAAAATTAATGAGAAAAATGAAACTTTTGTACATTTTATAACATTTTTTTAAATTCAGGTGTTAATTTTGTAGTTGATATTCTCAAAACTGCTTGTAAATGGACATCGGAGATATTTGATGGTAAAGAATTTTTACTTAGGTTCATGATCGAAAATGTTTGTTCACATAGGTTGATCCAAAAATAACGAACATTTTTCTTGCATCTTTAAATTGGTCGAATTTGTCTGAATTAAGGGCATTGTAAAATTTGGAGATTTTTTCACGACGATGCAATTCTCTTAAATCAGTGTCACAATGCAGATCAATAATCTCAAATTGTAGCTATGTCGGTACACAATCAATATCTATTGAAAATGGATCACGTACTATTGCTAAACTTGTCTCAATTTTTCGGAAGTCACCAAATCTTTGTGAAAAATCGTCATTCAGAGCTTTAATAATTTTACCATATTCTTCAAATTTATATTCTGATATATTCAGCAACTTCAAAGTGGTCCACGTTGTTATTCGATATTGGAATAACTTGAGTTTTAATTAAAATCCATTCAACATTTTATCATATCATAGGCATATATTTTTTCCCTTGCAACGCGGAGTTAAAAGTATTTAAATGTGTGACGATGTTCAACGTAGAAAATAGTGGTTACATAATATGAGACGAGACACAACGAAGACGTATTGATATAATACATTTACGAAACAACAAATTCTTAAAATTTTAATCTATTGACAATATTTTTGAAAAATTATAAAAAAGTTATTCGTAATCAGAAGTACAATTAATGATGGCGGGCCGCAAAAAAATATCCGGCAGGCCGCAGTTTGCCCACTCCTGGACTAGAGTAACTCACATATTCCAAAAATCGAGTTTTTAGATAATCGCAAAAAACCAGCAGAGCACTGTTTTTTGTAATTAGATAAAAAGTATTGAACTCCCTGTGAAAAGTAATGAATGAAGAGTCGATTTACATTATTTTTAAAATATATATATAATACTCATAAGGCTACAGACACACAGCACACTATGAGAAATAGAGCTGCCAGATTGGTTAGAAAGGCCTTGATGACAGAACTTATCCATTGAAAAATGTAAGTTATGACAGGAACAGTCAACTTTGTCAACGATTTTCACATGATTTAATGTGACTTTTGATAGCCAAGTAGGTTTCTTTATATACGGTATATTTAACTCAAAAATGACAAAATTGCAAAATGTGAGTTATGAGTCTAGGCGACTCACTTCCATTTGAGTGAGAAAATTGTATTCGTATGGAATTATACGTATTGCAACAACAATTATTAATAACACTGTAAGGCTGTATGATTTTCTACGTGTAGGATAGTTAAGATAAAGCCGGATGGAGGACTATTTTCGTCTTAAATCAATTAAAAAAACATTTTTTGATAAAGATTTTTTTAACTATTTAAATTTATAATTGAGACCTTGTGGCCATTTTATGTATTTATATATATATTTTATAAGAAACTAATTATATTAAGAGCATAAAAAATAATGTACATCTAAGCTCACATTAAAATTAGCCAGATAAAAGTAGGCAAAGTTTATGAAATATTGTTCGACAAGTGATCAACCGCTCAACTAATTCAGTCATACAATGGTACCCAAAGGGCACTAAACAACCTGTGAGCAGCCTTAAAATCCGCTGGTTTAATGAACCCACTAATTTCCGTAGAAGAACTAGGGACCGAGAAAAGTAGGGAGAGATGGCAGAGAACTTCATCCAGCAGTAGGTATATTTAGCCATATACATTATCATCATCAGCCTAAATCTATCCACTACTGAATGAAGGCCTCTTCAAGCTGCTCCCACTTCAAACTGGTCCTGTGCGTTGCGTTACTACGTACTTCCGCAGAACTTTATCATTTCATCGATCCAGCGGCCTCTACCTCCTTGCGAACGGTTTGTACCTCTTGTATACCACTGGATCACTAAATTTTTTCAACGATTGTCTCTTCTTTGAGCTATGTCTCCAGCCCTTTTAATGAATTCTATTACATCGCAAACCCTTGTCTGCTTCCTTATCCACTTATTCCTTCTTTGTCCTTTCACGTTATGCCTAGCATGCACCTCTCCATACCACGTTGTGCTACTCTAAGTTTCTGGATCTCTCTTTTACTCAGTGTCCATGTTTCACACGCATATGTGATTACGGGAAGCACACACTGCTTGAACACTTTGCGCTTTAGGCACAGTGAAAGGTCACTTTAACAGACATTATTCAGGCGGCCAAAAGCACTCCAGCCTAGCTTTACTCTGCGAACAATTTCATCAAATATACATCCATCTATAGACACTTGTTGTCCCAGATAGATGTAGCTTTTCACCTGTTCGAGCTGAGTGCCATTGATCAGGATCTTTTTTGGCCCGCAAAGCAGTTGAACATGACTTTCATCTTTGATACATTTATTTTCAAGCCTACTCTGTTGCTTACTTCAGCGAGTTCCTGCATTCTGTTTTGGAGGTCTTCTGAGTCTTGCGAGAAAATTACTATGTCATCGGCAAAGCGCAGATGACACAAGTATTCTCCATTTATGGGGATCCCTTTGTCATTCCAGTCAAGTTGCCGTATATATATCAACAGCTAAATGATTTGATAACAATACCAACGCATAATAAAATCTCTATTGAGATACCTTTAAATTGTCCATACCAAGTCAGAGTGGAATTCAAACTTTACCATGAATTTATACATTTATTGTATGTATTATTGTATATATCAATTATTGTATGTATATTAAATAAATACGTTGGATAATGTACAATTGAATCTGACGCAAAATTATCGAGGAATAATATTCTATACATTGATATTATCGCTCCGTTATCAATTTTCCATTTCCCGTGCCTAACAATACATTGAAAACGGCGAAGGTTTGTTTTTAATAAGACTCGGGCGCCCTTTTGAAATAGCGGAAATGTTTCCTGCGGCGCTGATCCCTACATTTTATAATAAATTATTATTTCGCGGCCATTGAAGAAAGGCGATTGTTATGGCTGCCAAAATCAGACTGGGCCGTTTTCTAAGGATGGAGGGCCGATAAATCCGCACGTATTTAAAATCACTCGACTGGTTTTTTTTACATCAAAACTTAAACAATACGAAAAGCTACCCCGATCGGAGTAAAGCGATCGACCAGTGACGCCCACAATCAATTAAATTTAAACATAATATAATTGAATCACTGATTATTATAAGATACCTAAGTCGAAAAAAGCATATTCCAAGATAATCAAAGAAAACTCAAAAAAAATGTGAAATAATTACAAGATAAAAAGAACTTTTTATATACCACTTTTTTTAAACTTTCTGTTGAATCATATAAACTTGACAATTCATGTAGGTATTAATAATTTAGGACAAATAAGGCAATTGTCAACAAATCATTTTTTTGTTATTTTGCAACAAACAAACAAATATAGAATACTGAAATGTCATTTTGATTTCCATAGTAACGCACGTATATATAACTGGACAGCGTGGTGTGTTATGTCCAAAACCTTCATATGAAAACAAAAACTTCTAGAACCCGGCCCTCATTCTCCGGAGGCCAACCTGATACTGATCACGGCAGCGATCAGCGAAGGAAGGCAGAGGGTGCTAAAAATCCCCGGAGACCCGGAAAAGGCTGCCAACAGATGACCATTGCTACATATAACGCAAGAACATTGTCCAGCGATGCCAAACTTGTAGAGTTTCAAGAAGAGCTCCGGAATATCCACTGGGATGTTGTCGGACTCAGCGAAGTAAGGCGTAAAGGTGAGAGTATTATTACTTTACAAAGCGGACATGTGCTGTACTCCAAAGGAACCGATGAAGGACGCACGAGCGGTGTTGGATTTGTTGTCAACAAAGCCTGGAGGGACCGCATAGTCGAGTTCAACTGCATTTCTGACAGGGTCGCAAGCGTGATACTTAAAATCAATGCTAGGTACCGCATTCAGATTTTGCAAGTATATGCTCCGACACAGAGCTATCCTGATGAAAAAGTGGAAGAGTTTTACGAGGAAATAACATCCTTGAAAAATAAAAGTAAATGCCACTTCAACATCATAATGGGAGATTTCAATGCACGTATTGGATCATACCAAAGAGATGACGTAGCGGTCGGACATTTCGGACATGGCTCAAGGGATGGTAGAGGGGACATGCTTGTGGAGTTTGCTGAAACCAACAATCTTCACATCATGAATTCCTTTTTTCAACATAAACCTACACGTAAATGGACGTGGAGAAGCCCGACAGGAAGGACCAGCGAAATCGATTACATCCTCACTGACAGAAAATATACATTTTTAAACTGTAAGGTGATCAATCAGTTTAACACCGGCAGTGATCACCGGATGGTGAGATGTAAGATAAGATTGAACGTCAAATCAGAAAGATCCAAACTGCAGAAGAAGTCAAATGCTCGCGTATACCTGCAGAACAATACTGAATTCCAAAATGAACTCAAAAATGCACTATCGGCTTTCTTAGATGAGAACGAAACCGTTTCCCTATCCAACGCGGAGGATATAACGAATATTATTCTACAATGTGCAGAAAAAACAGGCGTAAAAAGCTCAGAAGTTACACCTTCCACCAAGCTTTCGAAGGCAACATTGAATCTTATGGAGCAGAGAAGGAAAACCAAGAGCGATAGACAGGCGCAAAACGATATGGAGTTTTCATCACTTTGCAAAACCCTCCGAAGGAAGATTAGAGAAGACCTTCGTAAATTCAATGTAAACCTCATACAAGCAATTGTGAAAGCAGGCAGAAGTTTAAACAAAAACAAGCAATGCTTGTCGATAGGAAAACGTCAAATCACAGCACTAAAAGCAAAAGATGGTTCTATCGTCAGAAATTGGGAACACTTGTTAAGCCGAGTTGAAGAGTTCTACAGCGATCTCTACAGTGATGACACTGACAATACGACTATAGACTTAGATCTTCAGAGAAATGGAAATTCGGAAGACCATACTCCCGAAATTACATCCTGGGAAGTAACCCATGCTTTAAATTACATGAAAAGTGGGAAAGCCCCCGGGGAAGACGGTTTAACGATAGATATCCTCAAAAAAGCAGGAAAGGATGCAAATGAAGTACTTGCACAATTGTTCACAGCCTGCATATGCAAAGAGGATGTCCCAGAGGTATGGAAAAATGCCAGCATTGTCATTCTTCACAAAAAAGGTGACAGAGAAGACCTAGCAAATTATCGTCCAATAAGTCTACTCCCTATTCTCTACAAGACGTTCACAAAAATTCTCTCAAACCGTCTGCAAAATGTACTAGACGAGAACCAACCGAGAGAACAAGCCGGATTTAGAGGAGGATACAGCACTATGGACCATATCCAAGTCGTCAGAGAAATCATAGAGCGGTACCAGGAATACAAACTGCCACTATGCATGGGTTTTATAGACTATGAGAAGGCGTTTGATTCGATAAAGAAATGTTCAATACTCGACGCACTCAGAAAACAAGGAATCCCTGGACGCTATATAAATATTTTCAATAATATATACAGTAGCGCAACAGCATCTGTAAATCTCCATAAACCATCGCGCAGATTTCCTATCAGCAAAGGAGTCCGACAAGGTGATACAATCTCACCTAAACTATTTACAGCTACCCTTGAAGACTTATTCAGGCAACTTGACTGGAATGACAAAGGGATCCCCATAAATGGAGAATACCTGAGTCATCTGCGCTTTGCCGATGACATAGTAATTTTCTCGCAAGACTCAGAAGACCTCCAAAGCAGAATGCAGGAACTCGCTGAAGTAAGCAACAAAGTAGGTTTGAAAATAAATGTAACAAAGACGAAAGTCATGTTCAACTGCTTTGCAGGCCAAAAAGAGATCCTCATCAATGGCACTCAGCTCGAACAGGTGAAAAGCTACATCTATCTGGGACAACAAGTATCTATAGATGGATGTATATTTGATGAAATTGTTCGCAGAGTAAAGCTAGGCTGGAGTGCTTTTGGCCGCCTGAATAATGTCTTCAAAAGTGACCTTCCACTGTGCCTAAAGCGCAAAGTGTTCAACCAGTGTGTGCTTCCCGTGATGACATATGCGTGTGAAACATGGACCCTAAGTAAAAGAGAGATCCAGAAACTTAGAGTAGCACAACGTGGTATGGAGAGGTGCATGCTGGGCATAACGCGAAAGGACAAAAAGAGGAATGAGTGGATAAGGAAGCAGACAAGGGTTTGCGATGTAATAGAGTTTATTAAAAGCCTTAAATGGAGATGGGCTGGACACATAGCTCGAAGAAGAGACAATCGTTGGACAAATCTAGTCATCCAGTGGTATCCAAGAAGTACAAAACGTCCACAAGGTAGACCTAGAGGCCGCTGGATCGATGAAATGATAAAGTTCTGCGGAAGTACGTGGCAACGCAATGCACAGGACCGAGAGAAGTGGAAGCAACTTGAAGAGGCCTTCATCCAGCAGTGGATAGATTCAGGCTGATGATGATGATGATGATGATGATGATGATATTAATAATTTAGTTGCTAGGACCACCCCATTAGCAACCAATAATAGTGGATTGGATTACGAATTTCTTCCGAAATAACTTTTCATACAAAACAGAATTAACTGAAAATGAATTCAATACTATTTAGAGATGGCTAAAAGTATTAAAAATGCATTGGCATCGTGTTCTGATATATTCAAAAAGTTTCAAATGTCTAGCTAGTCGGGAAATTAGTTAAAAATCGATTGCAAGATTTGTACTGGATAAACAACTACCGGACAAACAAGAATACGAGCTAAGAAAAACGTGGTAAAAAATTAAAAAAATGTGAACCTACTATAAATGAAACATACTAGATTGTATAAAAAATCAACTATAGAGAGCTGTTTAAAAATGATGGACATAGGGTGTTTTAATTATCAAGCAAAAAATATAAGTACTAAAATAATAACAATAATTTTACCTACATATCTTGAAAAACTACTTTTATTATCATTTTTAATAAATTTGGTAACATATTATAATCTAAATCTTCGATTTCGTGTTTTTCTTCACTTTCTGTCGTTTTCCAGTTGTTGTTTCATTGAAAAATCAAGTGCTGTTGAATCAATATATTTTATTAGGTTTTTTATATTATTATTTTTCTTGTTTATTGTTACCTATATAACCTTGAGAATAGGCCTTAGAAATAGGCATTGTTACTGGAATTCTGCCATCGCGCAAACAAAATGTATGTACTACACTCTACAGGACTTGCAATGAATGTTAGTCCAGGACTTGTGTTGTTTTTTTTTTGGCTTGGTTTTATACCAAAGATATGTTTGGCTGAAGTTGTTTTAATGTAGAATGGTAGATATTTATATAAAATATTTTTTTACAATATAATCCGAAATTTTGAAATTAGTGACTTATGTTCTTTTAATTATAAGTGATTCAATTTTTGAATTTATGTGTCTAATTCACGATTAGTTGAACCGATATCATTTTACAACTGACTGTGGCAGATTTCTATGAACCAAATTTTATTTTCAATTTAATTTATTTATTTATTTTCCATATTGTGGACATTACAAATTATAAGTTTAAAACGTTCACAACATGACATTTAGAAAGAAAGAAATATTATTAAAAAAGTATTAGGTACTGTCATTTCCCTCCATTTTCGTAAGTGAAAACTTTGAAAGCATCACTTTGCTTTGTTGTATGGATTTTCGTCTGGATTTAGGACTTGGAGGTGGACAAATAACACACCGGAATTGTGGTGGAAACGGCAAGGTATATTTACGTTAATATATTCTAAATGGTTACATTTTTATACAAATTCTTTTCAATTTAATTTTGATGGATAGCAAGGTTAACACTCTTACCGCGTTGCTGTCAAAAATGCTTCTCTCGGTAAAACAAACCATCGCTTACGAGCGGTACAAATGCGGCGTTGCCGTTCGTATTTTTTTTAACGGCATTTAGACAATATTGCCGGTCAGATATTTAACATTATTTAATTATTTTCGCAATTAACCCATACTATTTAAGTATTTGATATCGATTTGGGCCTCTCCAGATTCACAGAGACATCCCCAAATGGGGCCCATTTGGGAAGGTAACAGTACATAACAAAAGAGATAGATCAGTATTAAGTTATTTTACAGTATAAATGTGTAAATACAAAAAATATTAAGTATATAGATACAAGGAAGTACACCGGATGAGTTAAGCAGACTCTATTTTAAGAATATATAAAATATCGTCCACCTATAATCATCCTCACGTAGATGGAATATATCAACATCCGAAGTGATTTGGTTGAACAGAGTCATTGCCCTCCCAATTAGCATCATCAATGGCGGGTTAATTCTGCTCCTCGGGAGAACAAACAACTGATGCTTCCGATTTTTAAGATAGTTATCAGGGACACACAAGTCAATACTACCAAGAATGGCAGAGTTCTCATTCACACCACGTATAAGTCGAAAAAAATACGTGGCCAAATATTGATATCTAAATGAAACGGTCTCCTTTTTAGAGCAAAGAGCGATTAAAGCATAAAAAAATCCAACCAAAGAATAAAAATCCTGAGATAATTATTATTTGATTCACACTCGGTGATATTTTGTCAAATATGCATAATTGTTACGGGGTACTGTACAAACCCTAAACCATCACTATCTACTGTCGACAAACTTTATATAACACATATTAATTGCTATGGAAAATATTACCTTCTATAGACGTTCTATATAAATCTGAATTTAAATATATCACATAATTGATCTTGAAAATATACTATTAATAATAAATAATAGTGATTAAATTAGTTACAAGTGATTTTGCAGTACAGATTCATTTGTTCTGAATGAATTGTATTGTTTTATGAATCACTGTATACATTGACCATTTCAAATACTGTCTATGAAATAATAGATTGATAGAATGTTTGAATTAGTATATGTAGATGAGCAGCCAAATACACCGAATCACCATTATATAGATTAGAATATGAATGATCAGGAATAATTACGAATTCTATAATTACATAATAACGAAACGTCAAAAATGGGGGTTATAAACAAGATTTCATGTGCGCTATTTTTTGTGTGTGCTCATACTGCGTACATAATATTATTATTTGTAATAGGGCTACAAATTCGGCACTACTAAAAACGTTGAAGTGTTTACATCCAAAAATTCAAAAGAGCCCCTTTAGTAATTGTTAAACTCTGTGCTTATAATATTATTTAATTTCTTATTTTATATAACAAAATAATTTTATCCGCATTATAATTATTTATTTTAAATTATATAGTTCATGACCACAGTTCCATTGTATCTTAAGTAGCGATTTATTAATTTTGAGCGAATCAAAATTTATGTTTGATAATTCAATACTTTAATAGATATACATACGCAGATTTGCATTCTGCGTAGCAAATACTTGCTAATGGATCACTATATTATTGTAACAGTACATCTCTTAAATCTTAGAATATAATATTATGATAACCGATAAAAATCCGAAAATGTAGATCTTCCTTTATACATACATGTTTAAGATCAAAGCAAAGTCTGGTACGAGCACATCAATGTTTCCTAAAAAAACTGTGATGAGTCTGAAAATCACGTTTTAGCTTTTTAAAATCTACATTATTTTTGTGCATGTAGTGTAAAAAATGTATTAAAATTAAACTCGAAGAATTCCGGTTTCCAAAAATGACACAATATTATGTCGATATATAAAATTGGAGTTACAGAAATCTCCGAAAAGTAGAGTGATATCTCTAAAAATAACGTACATTATTCTAAGACTTTCGAATAAGAACTGTATAAACCTTTGGCCATGAAAATAATGTAATGTTTAGCCACGTAATTTCAGTCGACTGTTGTAACTTTTCGTTAATCTTCGTAAATTCACCCTACGTCACTGAATTTCTCGATGAATTCTATGATACCCCGCAAGATATATTCGTCGGACGGGAAGAAAGCTTACACAATAGAAGCAGTCGATTTCTTCTTTTCTATTTATTCCAATATTGTAATGGAACCCCTCCCTACAAAATGAACTAGACATCTCTTTGCCTGAAGTGACTGCTGGACTTTCTACCCTACAATCAAATACACACTGCATTCATTTCAACTCAGATATACGGAAACGTCTTCTCAGTTCGCGTTGCGGATTTTTCTTTACAGCTTTATTTAATGCAGCTTGGTAAAAAATGTGATTTACTATTTTTTACTGAATTTTATTATCAGAACGTGAAATAGCGCAGTAAATTTATTTAAAACTACGCTGGGTGGTTTTCTTTATTATACAGAAAAGGAAAATTGTATAATAAATTTCTTGGTTGTACAGAGGTTGTAGCTTTGCGCTTCTAATCCATGGCGTATGCGATCAAATCCCGCTTGCTGTAGAAAATCCACGAAGAAACGTTTTTTTTGTTTTGGCAAATTATATCAGCATCAACTTAATGTAATGGTAATATTTTAATTAGCACTACAATCCTACGTGGATCTGGACATCTCACAAAGAGGTTTCTTTTTATGAGAGGATAATATTGTAGTATTTTTGAAAATTAGAGCTCCATAAAACTAAAACTTTATAAATTATTTATTATACGAAAATTTTAATCAGAAAATTGTATTGAGTGGAAAGTAATAAGACTTTAAAGGGTTATTAATTAGTGATATATTGCTGATTATATTTCTAAGAATTCAAAAATGTTGATTTATAAGTAAAGTTCATTAATACAGTGAAGGATTATGAAATCATTTTCGATATGGAGATTTTCGAATTCCAAAAAAATCATGAAATCTGAAAAATTCCCTCCCAGTCCATTTAATTATAATTTTAAATTATACAATCCTTTTCTCATAAATACATTTTCTGCCTTATTACCACGTAATGTTGTCATCACCCTACAAAAACTCAAATGTAAATTTTAGCACCTACCGAAACTTTCAAAAACTTACCATCTGAGCGAAACACGTATCGTAGAAACACTTATAAACACAAACTTATATTAACCAATATATTATAATATATTTGGTGAATACCGAGTAATTACCCATTTTATTAATAATTAACGTTATCAATTGTTTTAGGTTGATGGTGATATTTCTTAACAATTTATTATAAGAAACATTTCTCTATTTTCTCAATAATATTCTCTTTATTTTCAATTTGAGAACAACAATGTTCTTCAGTTTTCTAGTAATGCGCTTATCGAATGTATTATTGGTGAGTACGTATCTAATAATCTATTAGGTACGGGTTTTTACAAACACTATAACTATTCATAATTTGTTTGTTTCTTTTATACTCGATCCTTTACTTAGTAGGTAGATAATAAGGTTTTTACCTCCGTATATTAGAATAGAGAATCAACCGAGAGAGCAAGCTGGGTTCAAAAGAGGCTATAGCACATCCAAGTTGTAGAACGGTATCAAGAATACAGACTGCCACTATACCTTGGTTTCATTGATTATGAGAAGGCATTTGATTCAATAAAAAAATCTTCTATTATAGACGCCCTTAGCAACCAAGGAATTTCCAGACGCTACATAAACATATTGAACAGTATATACAGTGATGCCATAGCATGCGTGAAACTCCACAAACGGTCGTGTAAATTCCCCATTAACAAAGGTGTCCGGCAAGGTGATACCATGTCACCTAAACTATTCACCGCTACTCTTGAGGAAATATTTAGGAAACTTGATTGGGAGGAAAAAGGTGTTCCAATTAATGGGAAGCACCTCAGTCACCTGCGATTTGCAGATGATATTGTTAGACTTTCACAAGACCCGAAAGACCTCTAAGGTAGAATGCAAGAACTCGCGGATTTCAGTCAAACGGTCGGCCTAAAGATAAACGTCTCAAAGACAAAAGTGATGAAGAACTGTTTTTCAGACCCTGCGATTATCTGTATTAATGGCACCCAACTCGAGCAAGTCAGCAGCTACGTCTATCTCGGACAGCAGGTGTCCATAGACAGAAGCATGCACGATGAAATTGCTCGAACAACAAAGCTGGGATGGAGTGCTTTCGGACGTCTGAATAGTATCTTCAAAAGTGACCTACCATTGTATCTTAAGCGTAGGGTGTTCGACCAATGTGTGCTACCCGTGCTCACGTATGGCTGTGAAACGTAGACCCTCAACACGAGAGATGTCCAAAGGCTAAGAGTCGCACAGCGAGGCATGGAGAGGTGTATTTTGGGCATCACGCGAAAGGACCGTAAGAGAAACGAATGGGTTAGGAAGCAGACAGGAGTACGCGATGTAATAGACGTTGCCAAACAGCTGAAATGGAGATGGGCGGGGCACATTTCTCGCCGAAAGGACGGCCACTGGACAAATGCCGTCATCCAGTGGTACCCAAGGGGCACGAAACGGCCACAGGGTCACCCTAAAAGCTGCTGGATTGACGAACTGGTAAAGTTCGGCGGAAATACGTGGCAGCGAACGACACAAGACCGAGAGAGTTGGAAGAAGCTTGGGCAGGCCTTTATCCAGCAGTGGATTGACCCGGGCTGATGATGATATTATAATAATTTATTATATAAGCGAGAATTAACTACATTCGTTGTCAGTATGCATTTTCGATTGGTGAGTGCGCATAGTGCCTGAAGATACCGAAAGGCCAAACCCAGGTCGCAAAAACGACGCAAATGGAATAGTACATAGTAAAATTATTATATTATTATAATTATTATATAAAACTATGATTCCTGTACTCAATATCATGTGATTTTGTTATAATATTTGTGGCCTTGGAGTTATAGCTATTTACACCCGTACAATATTTCATTACACGATAACCAGTATTACATGATAACAATTATTCTCGTCTCCACAAGTTTCAATACTTGAACTGCCCTATAAGTGTGTACTGTCCCTAGAGAATATTACTATACTTTACCATGTGTGCTATTATCATAAAGATTATTTTATATCTAATAATATAAGGTGAATTTCTGCTCAGGTAACATTTTAATCAACTAATTTCGTTTTCGTACACAATATCTCGGATTCCAGTCGTTCGTTATTAGCACAAAGACTGATAATATGTGTCAAATTGAAATTTCATAAAAGTGTTCTGTGTTTCACGCGATTCGAGAATATTTATAAGTTATGACTTAAAGTAGCCTCTTCTGTATTATTATTCTGGAGATATTAACAGATCCAGATGGAGGCATTTATGCACCCAAACGTCATCATATAATATATTGAATATAATGATTTATGTTTTTGGTTCATAATAATATATAAGTAATATATAATTAACTATTTCTTTTATTCAACGAATAATTCACAAGATTTAAGAATATATCATTATGATTATTGAACATATATAATTTAGAAAAACACTTTCTGAGAGTATATATTATTATAACCACCGATTGTTTGGTTATCAGCCGAACGCACTACCTTTACGCCACAGTATGATACTGCAATCGTGACGATTATACAGTATAATATTATATAGTTTAGAATTGTTCCGTTACCTAGGCAGCAAATTTGTTATTATATGTACGAAGAATTGTTCCATTGCCTAGGCAGCGAATTTATTATTGTCGGCCATTTGCAATTCCTTACGTAAACAAACAATCAAACGTCAGATTGACAGTTGGTACTTTAAAAATAAAAACAACAAGAAACCATTATAAAATTTAGTAATATAAGTCAAAGTGTATAGAAATAAACCAACGGCGTTCCAATAATTGGTCCTTTTTCTTGAGTGTGTAATTTAACAAGATAATTAAGAGCCAGTCGAAGAATTTAGTTTATCAAAAGATTTGTTTTTGTTTTGTTAAGCGCGTACATATTAAGTACACACACCGATTTTTTTTACATGCATTTTAGAAAAAAAATGTTCTTATGTAACACGCCTCAGACACCAGTTAGTAATTATTAAAGCAATTGATACTTTGATTTAAAACACAAAAGATGACTCTCAATATTAACGCAATTTGGAAGCGCTTTAAAAATGTATCAACTACTAGTTTATTTTACACGGCTCAATTGGTCAAGCACATTGTAGCACATTTTCATCATATTTTTTTCAAAAAAAAAAATTTCTACCAAGGTTCTGAGTAGTAATTATAGTTTTAAGTCTTTCTAAATTATGTATATTTAAATTCGATTGCACCGTGGATATAGACCAATAAGCGAAGAGAAAAACAGCTACAAAAGTCACAATCAGCAAGGAAAAGTCTTTTATTGATAAACTGTATTTCGTTTTTGTTTTTACTCAATAATATTTTTTTATTCGGCTTCATCGTTTTTATCGAATCTCTTAATTAAAAATAAAGATATTTTTTACACTACGTATGAATGAACGAGAAGGTTGAATGACCGCTGGTTTAGTATATTAAAAAAAAACTTTACATAGGCTTTTAATACGAATATAATGAACGTACGTCTCAGTGCGGCTCTGGAAAATAATTCTCATAGCATAATAGTATTAAGCTTTCTAAAAATGAAATGAAATACGAAATGAGTTGCAGTCAATTTAACCACTAGCCTTTGTCATATCTACATTTTTGCATCTTTATATTTAACGTAGACATAAATAATTTTCACAAAAAATACATATTTATCATTATACGCAATGCGATACTAGGACTATGATAGTTTACGGTAAATAGTAGAAAACTGAACATACTCGTAGTAATTGTAATTGACAATGGGCACTTGATTTGTCATCGGGTTGGACCCGTAAGGTTATGGAATTGATTTTGTTAAGGCTATACCTCAGTTGAGGCATGGTCTAAAAAGATCGTGGCTAGGCGATGCGCAGATTGCGGGTCGCGGGTGCAAATGACGCATGCCGAAGGAAATATAATTTGTCATATAAATCCAACATGCGTCCATTTAACGTTCTGTTTATTGTTCTACGAGGTTAACTTTGCGGCATTTGAGAAATTTGCAGCGTCGTATAGAGAGCGGGATAGTCCCGACTCTTCTGTAGACTCATCCATTTCAATTCGTGACACTCAGTATGCGGGTACACAAAGCGCTTAACATCAGCGGACAGCAGAGCCAGTCCAAAAAACAAACATTTTCTTTCTTAACTTTCTTCTTTAAGCACTACGGTGCATGGTTGCAGCATCAGTCCCGTGCGGCTCCGTTTCGGGACGGAATGAGCATTTAAAATCACTTCTTTCAGACACGTTTAAAGCGTCATAGAAAGCGGCCGTGCATATCCACGGTTGTGCATATATGACGGGTGGTGGTGGGCACTTTAACGTATGTTCTATTAGTAACAATAATAATATATTCATTGACATGTTTTCTTTTTCAAGTGAATGTATAACGTTTTTAGTCATCTTTACACGATTTAAGAATTAATACCCCCGTAGGGTTAATATCCCAGTAGGAGAAAAGCCCAAAAACGTGGCCAAAACCCCAGAAATGAATTTTCGAAATGGGGATACTTGAGTAGTCAGTCAGGTAGAGGACTAATGACTGCATTTCATAATGAAAGGGGAAGCGTTTTGACCGTATACCTTCGTCGCTGCGTCATTTGGAAGTTAGCCTTCGTGGAGAGTGTACGCGTTGCGTGCTAAACAGATGAAAATAACGGTGACTTTGAAAACCCATAAATTTCAAGTGAAGTGTTCAATTTCAATTCTGCGACATGAATACGACTTCTGGAGGTATGTAAAAAATATTTTTATATTGGTTGAGTCTAAACTTAATGTATAAATTATTGAAATGTAGTATTAATTTCTGCAAAAATAAAATTGAATAATTTTGAAAACTTGCATTTTCAACTATTCGAAAAGTTATATATTTTCTCACATTTTGCAAAGCTCATAGTCTAGGCCTTTAGTTTATTGTATAACCTTGCGAAATTTACAAAAGTTACCTGCGGAATAGGTGTGTCTTGTGCTTGATAGGCCATTTTGTTTACTATAATTTAGCTTTTGAATGCGTAATCAGTGACCTTCAAAACCCGCATATACCAATTTTTGTCATGATCTGACACTTTTTTAACATCCATGTCCGCCATTTTGGATCGGCCATTTTGTTTACAATATATTAGATTTCGGATTCGTAATCAGCGATCTTAAAAACCCGTATATACCAATTTTTGTCAAGATCGGGTACCTTTTTAACATCCATGTCCGCCATATTGGATCGGCCATTTTGTTTACAATCATTTAAATTTTGGATTCGTAATCAGCGACCTTGAAAACCCGTATATACCAATTTTTGTCAAGATCTGGCACCTTTTTAACATCCATGTCCGCCATATTGGATCGGCCATTTTGTTTAAGATAATTTGGCTTTCGGATTCGTAATCAGCTACTTCCAAAGCCTCTGTATGCCAATTTTTATTCAAATCAGAGGTCATTTCAGGTTTTGGTCACGATTTTGGGCTTTTCTCCTAATGTGCCCCGTCGCCATCACGAAACAAATTGACGTGTTCCCAGCTCGACGTTCGCTCTCCGAATGCCAGCGAGTTCGAAATTTTGTCGCGCCTATAGTTGAAAATTATTTGCCGTTTCACTGATGTATCGTCTTAACTTATTAGCTGACATCACAACATGCTATCTCGGCCCAAAAAAAGCATCGGAAAGTTACATTTTTGGATCGGCTGCTTGTTAACACAGACGGATCGCGACTGATTCTTTTTCTTCTGTCTATCTGGAATCAAAGCGCTAAATAAGGAGAAAAGCGCATTTTGTTAAAAACGCGCCAATTTCAAATAAAATCAAACTGAGTCTAATTCGTTCAATCGCTTAAAATTACAATAATTCATCGATTTACAGGTATTATCGATATATTATTACGGTAGTAACAACAAGTGTAATTCATTAACAATATCCAGTTACTGCTTCCGCATATGAGATGATAGATGTGGACCGCCAAACCAACGTGTTGTTTGTTATTTTGTTAAATAAACATAATTAATATCGTAAAACATTTCTATACTGAGAATATGTATTTCGTATATATATATGGTATTGGATGAGTGGGTTATACTATGGGAATGGATATTAGACTAATTTTCCATTGCGATACCGTATTTAATATCGCCAATTAACTGCTGACACAGGTAAACAGTAAAGTTGTTTACCGGTATATGAGTCGCTGGGAATTTATTATTGCGGTCGAATAATTTGATACATTAAAAATAGATATAATGATCAATAATATACTGACAGCTACATATATATAACAAACGGCAATGACTGTTGACAATGATTGTTGGATATAATTATATATTAAATGTATCGACGGTTTATGGTTGAACATGAAATCTTAAAAATATCTCTCTAAAATTTGGGGCATAATATAGGTATATCATGCTTTGGTTCAACTTATTTATGCGAACCATTATTATCAATAATGAACAAAATACAATCGAAATACAGATCTCGACTCACTGATACGAATCTAAATCATTGTTTACAATTAGAAATATCCACATAATGTTATATTTCATGATGCTGTGTATCGTGGAATTAGCTTATTTGATGGCACTATAAAGGTTGATTTGTTTTTTATTTACTATATAATGTTTGTGGACGTATTAAATTGGTTAAATTTATAATTGTATATATTATCATGTTTCTTTAAATTTACATATGCTGTCTTTTCTACTTTCTTGTTATATTAGTTGTTATTTGTAATTAAGATATTTTTATATATTTGCAATTATTATGTACGAGTATTATGGCGCATTGGCCAATCGCTGTAATGCCGTAATACTCTTTTTCTAAATAAATAAATAAATAATATATTCCTAACTATAATATCCTAACTACTTCCCATGGTGGCCGCACGGCTTAAGCGTTGGACTATCTCGCCGTGGGTCCCAAGTTCGAATCCTGGGTCTGGCAAGTACACATATTGTCTTTCAATTTGTGTGTGAGTCAGGTTATGGACCTAATAGGTTGAGCAAGTGGCTGACATACATTTCTCGTAAAAAACAAAATTTGTTAATACAAACTTCTACTCTGTGGAGGCCCATATGATGCTATTAGGATCGGACATGGTCGGATGAAAAATTAATTGAATAAATCCTTATATATTTTTCGTATTTGTTAAAAAAATATAACTAATAATTGTCAACTGTATATGAAGTATTCTGTCTAATATATGTAAGTTTCGTTGGAAAAAAAATATGTCTGTCATTTCATTTTGGCTGTAAATGTGCTTTTGATTAAAATAAGGTTGGAAATCCCTGCTTTAGATGCTGCGTAGATATTTTCAAGAGATTCATCATTTACTTGGTAGCAATTAGTATTTATAAAATGTCTCTATAAATTGGTATTCAACACAAAAAAATATATTTCACCACTCGTATTTTGCTCATACGCTGTGAATACCAGGTGTTTTATAACAGTAAGTTAATGTCTTAAACCAATCATTTTCCCGTCCACTAACTCCAGGCGCCTCAGTCACGTGCCCGGTCTGCCATTATGTAATGCGGACCTGGATATACCGCTTACTCGCCGGTATTGGTGGACCGATACCAAATATTTCATTTTATTATCACGCTCCTCTTTTATTGCCTTCTTAATAAATAATGAAGAATATTTCTGCCCCATATAAATTCTTTCGACATTACCCATTAACGTGGGTAATAAACTGGGGGTATTTTGTTCGAATGATTTTATTCAATATCAATAATATTCAGATTGAAAATTCAATTTCATTTGCACACTACTAATCAGATTTTAGGAATATTAGGAAATTAAAATTCAATTAATAATGCACACTCAATGATATTGAATAAAACATTTTTTCATTTTACTAGAGTTTCTCAAACTTACTTTTAGAGAATGATATATTTCTCATGGTTACATGTAAATTGTACGTAAAACATTTCACCGTAGCACAATTTGCCGTGAGCTTTCTTATTGGAAAGAGATGACCGTACACTATACCTACGGTCTCCAATTTTATTAGATTCAATATGAACATTAATTCAATTTTCATAGTTTATTTTGGCAAAATTCAAGAATGAAAACCTATCCTAATCTAACCTAACAAATAATCCAGCATATCGGCTATAAATAATACATACCCGACAAGAACCGTGTTTATGGCCCAAAGAGGTTGGACGGTCTTTAATATACAGCCATATATTTTCGATACAACATTTCAAACATTTAAAAAAAAATCTTTATTTTTAAACGGTACATGTTCAAACACGCGCGTTATCATGTTCTTACTCCCTACTTCAGTTTTTATTTGTCAATTTATGGCTACGGCCGTATGTTGTCGCTTAACCACTGGGGAATGCCAAAAGAAATGGCGTATTTCAAAAAAACACTACCTTATTCTTAGGTAAATAATTATTATAAAGCAATCATTATTCGTAGGATGTTTATCACACTTGAATGGTCAAATACATAGCTTATAATTAGTATCTTTAGAATAATTATCAAATGTGTCAATCTTGCCCATTTTTTGAATAATAAAATGCCTAATTCTTGTCAAATTTGGGATCACAGAGATTATCAATATATTTTTTTATCGTAAATATTTCACTATAATAATGTCAAGATAAATTACACTGATGGTTTTATAAATGCGTTTAAAAATTAATAAATGTAAAAAATTTTAACACCACTGCACATTTATTAACATTAACATTAATTAACAGGTTTAAAAGAATACTATTTTATGTTTTAAAAATACTTTATGCAGTCATCAAATGTTTAAAATATATATAAAGGATAATAAGGCTTCAAAATTATATAAATAGATTATCTATAACGTTTAAGAAATGTCCAGGATCATGCTTTGAAAATAGAATAAAAGCTCCATTTTGACCTACGCTGAGCATATCCCCCCTTAACGCTTTCGCTGCTGAATAGATAATGAGATTTTAATTGCCCCCTTTAAAATGCACGTTAATTACATCGATCGGCCGCCAGGTCATTACGCACCATGTGCGTCTTCCGCGTCCAAAGTATTAATAATGATTATTCATCGAAAAGTTATTTAAATATAATATCTATATATATAAAAGAAAGTCGGGTTAGTTACACCATTTATAACTCGAGAACGGCTGGACCGATTTTCACGATCTTTGATTTGTTGGATTCGTCTTAGCCTTACCTTCAAGTATTGTAATACAAAAATATCTTTTTAAAAATATAACGTTTTCAATATTATATTTTTCAAAAAGTAACTTCAAATTATCCTCAATATATTCTGAAATGCGCTTCTTGGATAGTCTAAAGTCGTATTTAAAAACATGAATTCAATTAAAGCGCTTGACAATTTTCTTTGGTAAGGTTTTAAAGCTGGCTATATTTCCAGTTACATTTAAGTGAACGTTGCATATTATTATTTTTACATTTAAATCTCTTTTGCATCGTCTTTAGTAGTACTGCAAAAGTACTTTTACCTTACAAGAGCATGATCGTTCATTGAGTCAGTCATTCAATTGAATATCATACAAATGGTCGATGGTAATCCATTTAAACAGATCAGATGTCAGAACAGTATCAGATGTCAGAACAATAAAATAAATAAAATCTAAAAGAAATTTTAAAACTTTGTACTTACCACATAATATTAAATCATTTTTGCTCTTACCATTTTGTTAATACTCTATTATAGAAGATATTATAAAGAAGTATCAATGAGTACGTACCTACTTGTTGAAACCCATCGGCAAAAGATGCGCAATACCTACCTCATTTTAAGTAAAGCTCATAGTGTTTACAGTGATAGTGTAAACGAGACCTATTCTATCAACGGTGCTTAAAAAAAATAATTGATAAATCCGGCTACACTTTTCACATTTGAAAATTTAAAAAATTAGGCATATTGATATCTCTCTCAATTCTTCAGCATTTATGAATAGTAAAGAATAGCCATAAAATCACAATAATCCCACAAAAATGTATCCATGCGTTGAAAATATAGATCATAAAACGTTATATTATTTTTCCTAAATAGATAGAGTAAATTTTAAACTACAATAGAAAGTTTTACAAATAATATGTAAGTATAACAAAAATTTTATAAAATGTATAAATAATGAGCGTGCTGACAAAATTACTATACATTTCAAAATTGCAACAATAAGATAAGTATAAAAAATAATATTATATTATGATCATTATTTGCGCCACCAAGTAGTCGACGCCGATTGGGCGCAGGACATCTGCGCGCCGCAGTAAATTTGTAAAAAAAAATACACGTCGGTAAGTTACGACTTGAGGTAGCAATTACACAGCTAAAGTCGTCTAATACATAATATTATAATATAACACTAAACACAATATATTTAAATGTGATTTTATTAAGCAGAGAATCAATTGCAAAAATATTATTTTCAATTAATTTTAATAAATTTCAATATACCTATGTTTTAAATCGCTCATACTATATTTATATTCTACTAATGAAACTTTTCCTTTATTTAAGCATAATAATTGCCTAAATCAGTATAGAAACAATTAGTGTAATATGAAAAATATTAAAAACTATGATAACTCGATAATATAATATTATTTCATTATTATTATTTTTTTCTATTATATGTATATTAATTTGACTTATGTTTCCCAAATGTTATCCAGCTTTTCAGACATTCAGCTAGCAGCTTCAAAATCCCATACCCCAAAGGCATATTTCCTGAAAAACTGAATTTCTAATTTTTTACGTGAACCCACTTTAGAAATCCTATAGTCCATCACTTACATAACACGTCATTGAAAGATAATTTCCAGAATGAGACATATCATTTCATATTTCTACATACCTACTATGTAAGGAACGCTGAAAGGATTACACACTATATTAATAGAAGCGTCACAATTTGAAACAATCTATCAGAAGATCTCATAAATCAAAATACCGGTGAGAGAAGATTCTGAGCCAGCTCTTTTGTTCGCATATAATATTGTCAAACTTTTTAGTAAAAACATATATTTTTAATCAAACAGTTTGGACTATAGAAACCAGTAGCGAAGGGTGGGCGTAGGCTGTCAAGATCTGCTATAAATAGTGCACATTAAACTTTGTTAGTCATACTTATTTGTTTGTATTGAACTAAGACTACAATTTACAGATGGTGATGGTTAGTTTTTAAAAATCAATTAAACTATGCCAAAACACAACTATAATAATTTTGGTATATTTTGGCCGATATAACAAAATTATGCACACTTCTTCATTCATACTTATTTGTTTTCGTTGGATTAAGAATACATAGTATTACAAATATTGTTGGCTCATTTTTTTAAATTCATTAAGCCCTGCCTAAATCAAACTTTAATAGATAAAAATATTTTTCTATCTATAAAATATTCAAGGGTATTTATGATTTAATTGCACAATTTTAGATATTTTCTAGACAGACGAGTATTATTGGCTATTATCTATTATGGCTTGATTTTCGTAGAGTTTAATTGAATTATAAAAGCTCACCAACACCATCTGTAAACTGTAGTACTATTTAAATGAAAATAAATACGTATGACTGTCAAAGTTTAGTGTGCACCATTTATGGCGGATCTAAATAGCCTACTTCCGCTCTTCGCCACTGATAGAAACAGTAGGTTGTTGTTTTATAACATTTGACAGAAATTCGATAACGAGTATATACTACTGTTGAATTGGTAACAGTAAAAAAAAATATAATTTATATTTTGGCATAATCTTTCATCTACTTATATAATAATTGATAGTGTTCATTATATAAATACTCTAAATAACAAAAATAAATAAACTAACCAGATTAGCATTTTTAACGCTCAGTGCAGAATTGATAAGTTGGCGAATAAATCTTAGAGTACGAGTCTGATGTTTATTAAATTTCCAGTTGCAATGTGAGATGACCTGGAATTTATTTAATTCTTATTGTTAGTGTCTTTTATCAGCGTCCCTTTCATATATCTTTTCTGATAATTTTTGTTTTAAATCAATACAAAATCAATTTTAATAAATTAAGTTTTTATTAGTTTAGTTTTTATTAAGTTTTTTATTTAGTTAAAAATAACTGTTATTTTATGGATATTTGTATCATCAAAATGTAGTTTAATTAGTTCTCTTATAGTTAATTGGATTTTCTTAATATTTCATAGTTTTTTTGTGCGGATAACTTGAAATCATTTTTATTTTTACCGAATCAAGCTTGTCACACCATCATAATTCACAATATAGATCTTTGGTACTTATAATTTTAGTTTCGTTATGTTTATTTCTTAAAAAAATATAGGTAAAATATGTAAAAAAAAAATTTGAGCCATGCAGTATGTAAAAAACATTAAATGTTGTTCAATATTGGTATTATCGGTGACGAATTGTAGTGTAATTCATTTAAAATAGGGGTGGGCCAGTTCTTTACATAAATGCTCACTCGGCAATGAAGTGGTTTGGAAAGATTTGTGTTATCTTTGATCCGAGCAGTGCGTTTTCCGACACTATCGTATAAGGCGAAAAGGGCTGCTCCCTTATTAACATAATAACGACCTAACTAGAGGGTGACCATACAATTCACAGTTATAATATTACCACATTTTTAAACCTCTCTATATATTCAGTATTTAATTAAACATAATTAACTTAAAATATTAAAACGTAAAAGGACATCAATACATTTTTTTAGTTGGCTCTACTGGATCTGGGTTGGATCTGGACCACCTCACGAAAGGTTTATTAACAGATTTTTGTTTTACAAAAAAGGGATGTTAATCAATAGGTCAAATTATTATTGCCATTGAAAAACAACTTGTGCCAGAGCCGTTATTCAAACTGACACCCAGGACATTACATGACTGACGCGTAACCACTCGGCCATCGTGGGAGTACATAAGAACATATAATTATGTTTTATGAAATATTCGTCATTTTGACTAGTATTTCCAACTTGGCGATTTTTTTGCCAGATATAGCATTTTTGAGTAGGCATAATATAGCTTGCAAAATTAGTATCTAGCACATCACGTTAAATTTAGCCAATTTCGATGTAGCAAACAGCATGAAACTTTTCATAAAAAAAGCTAGAATATCACACCAGATTTACTTTAAAATCAACATGCTATCCGTTTGTAACCAATATTTTACAAAAACAATAATTATATAGAATATTTCACTGATAACCAAATTTCGTACATCCCATATTTTTAGTTATGGATTATGAAACAATAAATTCTTCTTTAATCTTAGTTCTCATGAAAACGATGTTGATAATTATCACTTATTTTTTTTTAATTTGAGAATAGATGAAATTTTTGTCTGCCAACTGTATTTGCCATATTTTTGTGAATAACAGTTGACAGCACTGATTATGACCATACCAAAGCTTGATAAGTTACATACAATAAATTGAATAAACAATGGATTTTGTAATAAATAAAATTATATATTGAAAGAATATATTCGGTAAACTTTCGATTGGGGTCTAAAAATAACTAATAATGTTGAAGAAAATGAAAAGACATTACTTTTGTATTTCTCGTATCTGTAAATCTCCTGGATGTTTGGTCACAGCAGTGAGCGTTGCGTGAATCAGAAAGAACATAACATGACGTCACCTTTAGGGTAATCAAAAAGTTCCTGTACTTTTTTGCTAGTGTGCGCACTACTCGAAGAAGCAAAGATAGTATTTTACAATATACCTTGTACGTACCAATGAGAGGTATTTTTCGCTCTGATAAATTTTAGATAAGTGACAATTCAAGAAAGCTGACATCAGTTAACCATCAAATTATAATATCATGACAAAAAATACGTATCGTGAAATGTTACAATTTTTTTAACATTTTGAGTCAATTATAAACTCCAGTTTAAATTTTAATGAATATACTTTACTATATACCTAGTGTTATTTATTATTTAATGGAAAAATGATCAAAATAATATTTAAAAATGACGATACTACTATGGATACCTAATGTTCCAAAATAAAGCTTAAATCTAAATTTTAGACCACAGCATTTTTATGGTGCGTTAATTTCTTATAATTTTATTTGAATATTGCCCATATCTTCAATAAATAATTTTGTAATTAACTATTTCTTTTATTCAACGAACAATTCACAAGATTTAAGAATGTATCATTCTAATTATTGAACATACATAATTTTGAAAAACACTTTCTGAGTTTGTTTGTTTTACTTGTTTTTCAAAATTATGTATATTCGATAATTAGAATGATACATTCTTAAATCTTGTGAATTATTTGTTGAATAAAAGAAATAGTTAATTATAAATTATTAGCAAGTTCAAGTAAGTTACATCATAAAAAATATTGGAGAAATCCACGACGTCGGTTAGTAATCGAAGTAATAGGTATATACTATGATTTAAGAAACAAAAATCGATTGCCAAAGTAGCTTGATTTGGAAGAGCGCTGATGAGTAGGTATTAAAATTGAGCAATAGTTAAAATTTGTCGCAATTACCTGCGTAGCATATTGGTAAATGCGACGGATGGGGCGTAAGCCCGGGAGATACAAGGTTCGATTCCACGTCGAGGTGGCTTACTTTTTTCAAAAAAGATTTTATCTGTTGGTTATAATAATATACTCTCTCAGAAAGTGTTTTTCAAAATTATGTATGTTAAATAATGTGGTTTTTCATTTGTTTGCATTTCCCAAAAACACCGGTTGTGGAAACGTGTACTTGTAGAACTAGGTTTATGAATGTACAAGTATGTGTACAATGTACATCTTTCAATTATCTTCTTTTAAGTCATGCAATCTCACTGCAATACTACAACAAAATCTAAATATATGAATTTGATTTATTACTTTTAGAGAAAACCAAAATGTTGTTGTTGACTAAGGAATTTCTATCGATGCTAACATGCAATATCTGCAATCTTACTAGTACTGACACTGTGTTTCACCCTGTTAATATGTACTAAACCAGTGTGAAGAGCGGTATGTATATTTCCAATCATGTCTTTACTCGGAAGAAAATTTTACATGATTATACATAACATTTTTGCTCTGTAAAATTATTTAAAAAAAAAAAAAAAATTGATCCGTATGATAAATTGCGCCTACATCAACTGATGACAATTTATTTTAGTGAAT
Source organism: Rhyacophila brunnea (assembly GCF_057557595.1). NCBI lineage: Eukaryota > Metazoa > Arthropoda > Insecta > Trichoptera > Rhyacophilidae > Rhyacophila > Rhyacophila brunnea. Next base: position 5,007,386 of record NW_028233361.1, read on the forward strand.
AGCAGGCATTAAAAATAATAAACTAGTTTTCCTTTTATTTCAGGTAGTCTTAGAACTTTTTGACCGAAATAATATTTCCGCTAAAATTACAGTTGTTAATAATATTAAAACACATAAACAAGTTAAAGTTCATCAGATATAATTATGCTTGCATGAGTAAATGAACGATAACTTGAATTTCATGGCATGTAACATGAATTTATTCTTAACATTTTTGTTACAATACATGTATGATACTTTAATTAAATAATATTAATTGTAATTTTAAAACTTTTGATCAGAAACTCTTCCCACTTTTCACTCTACATCATTTTTTTTTTGAGGTCATAATTTTCATAAACATATATTTTTTAAACATACTTACATAATTAAATTTGTTACATTCTTAAATCTTGTGAAGTATTCGTTGAATAAAAGAAATCTTATTGAATTTGTTGAATTACACACTCAAGAAAAAGGACCGCTTATTGGAACGCCGTTGGTTTATTTCTATACACTTTAACTTATTACTAAAATATATAATTATTTATCGTTGTTTTTATTTTTAGTAATAACTGCCACTATGGCGTTTAATAGTTTGTTTACGTAAGGAATTGCAAATGGCCGACAATAATAAATTCGATGCCTAGGCTACGGTACAATTGTAAACTATACTATTATACTGTATAATCGTCACGATTGCAGTTCATTCTGTGGCGTAATGGTTGTGCGTTCGGCTGATAACCGAACAATCGTTGGTTCGAATCCAATCGAGTGTGTTTTTTTGTGTGAAAAATAAATTATGTGTTCAATGTCACACGCCAAAAATTCAATCTGATTTGATTTTCCAAACGCGCCTACAGAAGTATAACTTCAAAAATGGTTAATTAAAAATTATTAACTAGTTCAAGTAAGTTACAATAAAAAAACTGCTTAAAGTGCTTAAAGAAGAAAGTTAAGAAAGGAAGAAAAAAAATCTTTTTGGACTGGCTCTGCTGTCCACTGACGTTAAGCCCCCTACATATACGCATACCTACTGAGTGTCACGAGTTGAAATGGATGAGTCTACAGAGGAGTCGGGACTATCCATGAGAGGTTGATTAACTAGCTAGCTAAGCGTTTCAGAGAGTATTAAAAGACATTAGTTAAAATTTGTTGCAATTAAGTATGACACCTTTAGCATAGTGATTTATGTGCATGGGCACGATACCCGAGAGATGCAGGTTCGATCCTTCGGGGTGTCTTACTATTTTCAAAAAGATTTTTTCTATTGGTTATATATTTTCTCAGAGGTGTTTTCAAAGTTATCTATGTTCAATAATTAGAATGTTACATTCTTAAATCTTATGAATTATTCTTTGAATAAAAAAATAGTTAATTAAAAAAATTATATTTTTTTAATATAAATAATATTTATATAAAATTAAACTACTTCACAACGTATATACGTGTTACACATTTTTATTACTCAACCTAACAATTATTATAGCACCCATTATAGTTTCGACTCGCATACTAAAAAAGCATTTTATTTTGTAATATAAATCTAATAACATGCTTTCTCTAAATATGACTATTTTGATAGCATAGAAATATCGTGTACGTAAAAAGTGTCTAGACATTTTTTTTATAAAATCATGTCATTTATCATTGTCAAGTATACACATTGGAAAATAGTTTCAATATTAAGTTTTTACTCATAAATAAAACCAATCCACAACATTATAATATTATAAAGAGCTATTGGAAAATTTAAGAAAATATTAAATTATTAAAAATGTTCAAGCTACAGCTGAATCGCAGATGTTTTATGTAAAACGTCACGCCGACAAGTTGAATGTTGGCATTTTTTGCAGGCGGTGAAATGTTTTTGTAGTCGAGATTTTTTCTCTTTTGTCGCTGTCTTATGTGTTCAGTACGTTCTTGCTTATTGTAAGGCATCATTATGGGTTTCTAAAGACTATTTTTTTAAATTAACATAATATGTTGAGTGGTGCACCAGATATTGAATGTTTAACTAGGTGAGGGTGTGAAAATCGTAGGTGGTTTCAACATGGTCACCATTTTTGATATTTCCTTTTTTTACCTTCGATTTGTCATTCATTTCTCTAGTAGGTAATAGCCAACTTGGAGTACTGTAAATAAACGTAGGTAATGTAAAATCTGACATCGAAATCGACTAGGTGAAATGAATACAGTATGTTTCTATAAACTCGACTTGAGTTTAACTATTTTTCTGACCAAAAAGAAATCCTTGGCAATAATAATAGTATCAGGTAAATAATTACATCTATCTAGTCTATCTGTACAGTTGATGAAACCATTTAAAGTACAAAGCTAAATAAAGTCTCCAAAATCAACTTCTCGTTGAACATACATAATTTTGAAAAACACTTCTGTGAAAATATATTATAACCGATAGAAGTAAGACACTCCCATGCACATAGACCACTATGATACAGGCGCCATACTTAATTGCTACAAATGTTAACTAATGGCTCTTAATACTCTCTAAAACGCTTAGCTAGCTAGTTAATCAACCTCTCATGGATAGTCCCGACTCCTCTGTAGACTTATCCATTTCAACTCGTGACACTCAGTATGCGGATACGTAGGGCGCTTAACATCAGCGGACAGCAGCGCCAGTCCAAAAAGATTTTTTTTTCTTCCTTTCTTAACTTTCTCCTTTAAGCACTACGGTGTATGGTTGTAGCATAAGTCCCATACGGCTCCGTTTCGGGACGGAATGAGCACTTAAAATCACTTCCTTCAGACACGTTTATAGTGTCATGGAAGGCGGCCGTGCTTATGCACGGCTGTACATTCATGACGGGTGGTGGAGGGAAAACAAAGTAGCTGTTCCTAAAACTGTGATCAACCAGTGGTTATTTACTTCCAGATATACGTAAAAAAAATCAAAATCAAAAATAAAAATACGTATACTTAGAGAAATACAGTATGCATAAGGACAAAAACTAAATAATTGAATGAGGAAATAAATACGGGTATGTGATGTAATATAGTTTATAAAAATCCCCAAATGAAAATGGCCTGTGAATATAGCTTAAAAATACACAATCACTTTACTAAAGGTATAGGTTAGAGGCCGCTGAACCGACAAAGTTGTTTAATTCTGCGGAAGTACATAGCAACGCCATACACAGAGCTATTAGAAGTGGAATTGGAGAGGCCTTCGTCCAGCAGTGGACTGATCTAAACCAATGATGATGATGACATTGATACATATTTAATACATCAAATTTACCTGGGCCGGTTTTCATCACACTAAACATCACAGTTTTAATTATATTACACCGTTTATTGTTCAGCTCAAAATATAATTTAACATTATTAATATCCCAATACGGTTGATCATAAAATATTTCACCGTGAAATTGTTTACTACCTATCTCAATTATTCTCGAATCGTTTTCATTTTGATAAATAATTTGAATGCCAAGCACAATATTCTCGTTGTTATATCCCATTCTTAAAATCCATAACAATAATAGGTTCATATTAATTTTAATTGGGTATATACTTGCGATTCCTGGCTTTATAATAATGGTTTTTATATTAATTTAGCAAGACTTTAAGGGCACTTCTGTCATCTATATTTTCAATACCTATTCAGACATTTCTACAACCATATGGTGACAGGAAATAAATATCAAAATTATATTTTCAAAATAATTCACAGTGTTACTCTGACGAGCGTCATGTTGTTGTGGTATGCTTGTCGAATAGGGTTCCGGGGCTCTGCCCCATATCCCTTTCATCTGGGTTTTGTCGTTTGAGGGAAGTCTTCTCCATGTAACGAATTTAGTTACTTGTAGGATATCTTGTGTGGCGTTTTGTGGGATGTCTTTGATGAATTTTCAAATAAGTAATTCGTCTCCTCTTCGTTTCTTCATGTCTACTGGCCTTGTCTGTCGTTCTTCAGGTCGTGTCGTGTTGAGTTATTTCATATCTGTTAGTTTGGCGATCATTAGGCTTGCGCTTTCAATTGTATTTTTTAGCGCAGCTATCATGTCTTGAACTTGCTCAGGCCTTGGTCTCTCTTGAGCGGTCATCCAGGCTGGCCTGAATGAATATCTGTCCATGGTCCTCTCTGCCTGTTGTTTGTCTGCTTCGGTATATCCATACCTTGCGTGCTTGGGGTGCCTGGGGCAGCCTCTGTAGTTGGCCGGATGAGGGCCTCCACAGTTAGCACATGTCGCAGGATCTGTGGTATTAGGTTTCTTGCAATCCGCTGTGAGGTGATCGCCTGCACAACGGACGCACATCGGCTTGGCGTGGCAGCAGGAGGCGGCGTGGCCGAAGCCTTGGCAGCGGTGGCACTGCCCGTCCGTTGTCCTCCTGCGTAGTGACTCTACTTGGATTGTTAGGCCGAATAATCGGGGTAACTGGAATATGTCTCTGGCTTCGCTGGTCCTTTCAACGTCCACTAAGACCAGCGGGATCTGGGCTTTCCGAAATCCTTGTGTCATTCGGTGTGCGTTCCTTATTGTGAATCCCAGCTCCACGAGCTCGTCGCGGACTTCCTCGGCGGTCGTTTCCTCTGGAATTCCCCTGATCACCACTTTGAGGGGTTTATCCTCAAAGAGGTTATAGGAATGGAACTCTATCTTCTTTGAGTCTAAGATCTTGACTGCATGTCTGTATGATTCCAGGTCTGTGATGGTCAAGATTATTCCTAGCTTAATATTCTTGGCCTCAGAGATGCATACGCCTGCCTCTTTCAGCATCTTCATGTCATCTCTGTAGGTCCTTTTATTATGCAGGATGATCGGTGGTATTTTTTGAGAGCGGTCTGTGTTTTTCTTTCCTGGATACTTCGAGGGCGGGTTCGCTCTCGAATTCTTCCTGGGTACGGTCTTTTTAGTGTGCGCCGGCTCGTCAATGGTTGGCATGTCTGGTTTTCGTGGTGTAGTCGTGGCAGGTTTTTTAGCCGCATTTTGGTCAGCTTGGTCGGGTGCTTGTCGCTTTGTCGCCTTCTTTCCAGGCAGTGATTTGGCTGCAGCTACGGCAGCGTATGTCTTTGCAGGAGGGTCTGGCTTGTGGGTAGTGTCTGGTTTCTTCGGTTCCTTTGTCCGAGAGTCTGGCTTGTCAGTTGAGGCGGGTTTCTCCGGGGTGGCAGCGCTGAGATTAGGCTTGCCGGTTAGGGCGGGCTTCTCCAATGCTGCTAGGCGGTGGTCTGGTTTTGTCGGCGAGACAGATGTAGCCGCTGGCGTGGTGTCCATCTGTTCGTGGGCGGTGGAGGCTGGTTTCCCGCCCGAGGCCGGGACCTTGGCTGTGGCCGGGGCGGGAGCCTTGGCCGTGGCCGAGACGGGGGCCTGGGCGGGAAATGCAGCATCCATGGAATGTGTTGGATTGCCGCTATAGTCATCGGCATCGTCGTTGTCTAGGAAGAAGTCCGAGTCATCGTAATCCAAGTCCTCGTACTCCTCGTCTTCCTCCTCCGAGGTAGGCTTGAGAAGTCCCGAGTCCAAGGCGTTAATCTCTTCGAGTACCCTCTGGTAATTTGAGATGTTTTTATTCCTCCTCTTCTTGTCCTGCGAGTCGCGTAGCTTCTGCAAGTCAGGAAGAGAGTCGTGCGGCTGAATCCCGTAGGCTAGGGCGAGGAAGCCGTAGATGTACGCGAAGTCCGCGGCCCTCAGCTTCCTCTTCAGTCCACGGATATTCAGCAGATCTGTTTTGAGGTTATCGTCCACTTGTCGGTGGCACTCTGGAGCCAAGAACCCAACGAGCGACGGTATTTTGCTCATGATGGGGTTTTGGTGTTGACAGGCGTCTCCGCTATGAAGGCTTTGCAGGGGAATCTTGAAGTAGTCGGCCGTCGAAGAATATCTTTAAAAAGACTTTTCCGCGGCGGTGGAGTTCTGCCAAGAGTCCTCTGATATGGCGATGATTGCGGCGAAGCGGTGTAGACTTAGGATCTGTGTGCAGACAGGAGCGCGGTAAATGAGGTGTTTACTCGGCGAGTGTCAGTCAGCAAGTGACGAGCGTCAAGACATCCGTTTTAGCTAAATGGTTGGCAAAAAAATCCTCCAGGAAAGGTAAAATCATACCTGTGTACAATATGATTTTTAAAAAGAGATTGTACCTAACATAACTAATATATAATCTTGTTTTAACTTTACTTTCATTTTAATTATGTCATGGATAATGAATCACTTAAATTTTAACATAAATCTTTACGTCAATTATACGTCTTGTCTCGTTCTTACTGATTAGGTCATTCGAGTCAAGAATAATTACTATAATTCTCATCGAACACATTCACTGGTTCATTGCCGACTCAAGTAGAAAGCCGATACATTCACAACGACTGGTCCTACTTTTTCCGCCCCTCGCCTTCCATTGTTCTATAGAGTGCTCATACTGACGCGTCTGTCATGTTCACACGGGGAATGGTTTGATTTGGATAGATGAGTTACATGATAAACAATACACTAGCATTAACACACCGTCTACAAATGTAATGCATAGATCAATGGTACATATTTTTTGGAAATCGATATTACACCGGTTTTTGTGTGAATGACTATTATAACTTTGACAGCTGATAAATAAGAGGAATGTATATTATTTATTAATAACACTGATAGTTATATTTGATGTGAGAATTTTTTATAATTCAATTTGAAACGAGAAAGGGCGAATCAATATGTCAAGCAATCTGGGATCTGATTTTGACAGCTGAAAAGTGGTCCACTCGTTGCTTGTGCAAAAAGTTATGTTCAGGCTTTGTTAATCTAAAGATGGCGGTGACTGGGTACGCTCTGACTTGCTTCTGCCTTCACAGCGTTCACGAAGTACCGTCTGACTCGCTCCTATCTTCAGATGTTTCACAAAAGTCGTTAACTGGACAGAAACATATTTTCGGCATGATATCTGAATCAGTCATGACGTGTGCGCATAAAAGCTGATATACAGACCTACAAACTTATCTAAAGAATGGATGGGGGGGCCACATTTGAAAACAACCCAATCAAGACTCGCGACTGGACAGAATCTGACATTCGAATGACGTTTTCAAAATGGCGTCCATATGGTAGTTCGTAGTTCCATTCTTTAGAGTTATTTAGATAAGTTTGTAGGACTGTACGCCAGTTTCACGGGTAGCCTCTGACTCACATGTTTCAAGTCAGTCGTACAAGAACGTCGCATGTCGAATACCCAGTACAGTATGATCAATAGTTTCATATTGACATTCAAATAGTTATTCATTATCTGACCACATTTATCCAGTACACCCGATTCTCTGCGTTATTTCTCCGGTCATTTAACACCAGCCTTCTGGTATTTTGTTACTTCTCGACTGTTTTACTTTCTCCTGAATTCTTAACACCCAGTTTCTGACATGCAGGAGTTTCAAATCTTGATAGTTGCCCTATAACTCATTATTTTACTTCTACGAGTATCATTTATAGCATATTCATTGTTATTAAATTTATTGAATTTTAGTTATAGGTCAACTATTTTAACTATTTACTTTAGAGACGTATAATTAACGAGATTAATTTAATACTTATTTTCTTTGTTACAGGAGCAACTAGCCTGACAATGGAAGGAGTAGTAATACCAGCCTACGTCCTCCAAGGAGATGCAGCGGAGCTTCGATGCCAATATACTTTAGACCAGGACAGGTTGTATTCTGTCACTTGGTACAAGGATCATGAAGAGTTCTACAGATATGTACCAAAGGACAATCCGAAACAGCACACTTATCGGCTGGAAGGTGCCAAAGTCGATGTGAGTATGGTATCATTATATCAATAATTTTATAGTGGCAACACTTCACAAATAATGTGCACATATCTAATTACTTCTCGTTCGAATGAAGTAGACGGGCTGTTCTATACACAAGGCGGCTATCGACGATAGTTTATCATATGTATGTATTGAGAAGGTTAATTATTGTCGTGTCCGGAAATTTGTACGTAATAACAGTTCACCGCAAGACACTTCTTCGTGTGCACATGAAACATGTGTTCGTATAACATTTAATCAAATGACGAGTTTTTCGTTGAACATTTCACCGTGGAGTATATTTCTACGTATGTTACAAAATGCGATACCAGTTTACAAACAGTAATATTCAATACGAATTTTATGAGATGTCTTTATTGGTGTTAAACAATTTAATGTTGAAACTAAATAAAATAATATAAGTAGGTACCTATACCAGATTAAAATCTACTTACCTATCTATATTCTTAGAATATGGTCATCTCTTTCCGATAAGAAAGCTCACGGCGAACTGTGCCACGGTGAAGTGTTTTACGTACAATTTACATGTAAGTAACCAATTTTATGACGTAATAATTCAAAAGAAAAAACGATATACCTACTTAATAATTTTATTTTCACTACCTATTTTGCTCTCATAAAGAGCAGTAGTACCTAGTAACTAACTAGTATAAGATTAATATGAGAATATCATTCACCTTATTTGTCTTATAAGTACCTACTATAAGACGAGTATATTCGCATGTGGCTTTAAGCTACAAACATTTCTGAATGGAATAACTAAGTAACCAAAAGGTGTTACGGCGCTAAAACCTCGCACAAAATCTGGCTTACGTAAAAAGATACCCAATAGGCTATTTGGGATAAAGCTTAGACTCAGCTGCTGATCGTTTTAATAATTCACGCCATAATCGTGATCCAATAAGGGTAGAGGGTAGTTGTAATAATATATACCTGCCCGGACGGACTATATTTAGTAAAAGGTGAAAACAAAAATAATCGAAGAGGGAATAAAATGAAATTCCTGTTAATAATAATTATCTTTGTGTGCCGTTTAAATTATTTGTAGGTATTATTGGACATCCTCCAAGAAAACAGATTATTTAAATTTATTCAATTTATTGTTTGATAATATTCAATATTATATATTAAATTCTGTTAATTATATCAACAATAAGCTTCCTGTCTATTGCTTTTGATTAACATTTAATATTGTATAGATATTTTAAATTCATCTCATGTTTATGAAACAAAACAAAGTAAGAATTTCAATGTTTTTTAATACCCTTTACTTTACTTACACCGTATTTATTTGTAAATTAAAGATTTTCGGAGTAAATATAATATAATCACCTGACATTACGAACCAATAATAATGTATTTCATCACAACGATGTTTTCTTTGTTTCATTTGCATTATGGTAAACTTCACACGTAGTGGACTCAAAAATTTAATTACTATAAGCTGACATAATATACCATCACAATATAATATGTGAACAATTACATAACATTAAAAATCAATACAAAATAATTACGATTGTAAATAAACAAAGTAAAAGCGCCTGTACACGTGCATGGATTTACTGTCGGCAATAGTTCACACGTAAAAGTGTTGACTGTCTCTCCAATTCATTCTTTAAGAGTGAACGAGACGTGATGTTGTCATTTTATGGTACTATTTCTTACTATTTGACAGGCGGTCAAAATCGGTCAACCTTAAAATGTGTTCATAGATCGTTTTTTTGCCGGCAGGTTCGCCACTATTGTTCTAGTACGCAGCCGCAGATCTAAAATATCCTACTGCATGAAAATTCAGAAACTTCCAAACTTTTCTGATTCATGCATGCAATCTTGCCAACTGCACGATAATACATGTTTCCCTATACATTTTTTTATTGTAAACAGTAAATCCATGCACGTAATATATCAATAACATGCTGCCAGTTTTATTAAATAATCAAAGCACAACATTAATCTAAATTTACAAAAAAACTCTGCCCAACATAGGGATTATTAGTTTTTCTATAAGTAACCAAATTAACCATACTTATAGTTGTCCGGAATTACTGTTAAATGTTTTAATACAACAATTAATTGTATATAATAATTATAGTCTAAACTGGTGATAACAAACAGCGGTGGCATGAAAGCATGAATGTCCTGAACATTCTTTGACTGGAAAATTATTCCTCCTTAGGTACATTGAACTAAAATAATATATTTGGTAAAATATTATTATTTTCGTTTGTAATGGCATTTCTAAGGATTGCTTTAAATTTGTCAAATTTATCAAACGCTATTGTATTTAATAAACGTTTTATTATCTCATTCCTTGTGTTTTAAATTTAAAATATATTACTCAACAGATACATATATCTACGTGAAATATTAATCTAATAAATTCGTGTTAACTTTGGTTTATGAATAGATGTGTTATTTCATGTACATACTTAAAATATTGTTGTGAAAACCCTTTTTTAGGAATCATAAATATAATACTATGTAGATATATAATTATACTTAAGTAATAATAATTTATCTACATATTGATGATGAATTTTGGGGAAATAATTGTGGGCTAAGAATGTTACCTTAACCCGAAAACATAAACAGATAAAAGATTTCTACTTTTAAATGTGGTATACTAATTCCGATGTCTTCTTATACACATCGGATATATGAGAGTAGAAGGTAAAAAATAATTTCACTAACATTATATTATCTATGTTGCTCATTAGGATATAAGAATAATGAAAAAGTTCTCAGAAATAATTGAAAAATAAAGAGACGTTTTACAAAACATATCCGCTAAATACAAGATGGCGAAGCTGGCACGTGTTGTGTTTGTATCTCTAATTATTTTAGTATTCCCAATTTTATTATTTAACATTGTGAACGTGGAAATATCGTAGATGAACTTAATTCTTTTGAAATGTAAATCTTATATTCTTGAATGGATGAAGATTATTAGTCCAGGTTATTCGTATTTTGTATTATTTAGCGTTGTTTTATGAGGATTTTTTACGTCATGACAGCTTTGAAAGGAAAGTTTTTTTACATGGAACATGTTTTACTCATGATCTTCGACGCAAAAGCGTTAATGAAAAATAGACGTAGAATAACTATAGACATGCAGCCCGCCCCGATTACTTACGCGTGCCGATTATTTTCATGTTACGTTCAGCAGCCTACATTATGTGCGATGTATTGTTCGTCTGTTATTATTACTTCTTTAGTTTTATTACATAATTTTCATAAAAGTAAAATTGTTTGAATCCTTTGGATTCGGTTACTTTGTCAAATATTTTTTTCTTTCGAATTTGGACAATCAGCATTCAAAGAATCAGTAGGCAAAGCATGTTCCATGTTTAATAATGTTAGCCATCAGGGCTTAAGTAACCATCATCTGAGGGGTCCAGGGGTATGAAGCCCCCCCCCCCCCCCGCGAGGCGGAAAGCGCCGAGTTTTTTTGTTAATAAAATGTATTCAAAAATTATTATATACTGTTTTTCAATGTCGTGGTAGATTTGATTTTATGATGAAAAACCCTCAAGAAATAATATTTAGTGAAAGTTGGTAGAATTTCTAGTTATTCTTTTATCGTAAGGCAATTAGAAAATGAATTTTAATAGGCCCGGTCGCGGTAGCTCGACTTGATAAAAGAGAAAGAATTGGCAATTAGTTACCAGCGGTAGGTAGGTATTTAATGTAGAATACTGCTTTACCGACGAGTCATGCATAATATGTACAGATCTAGAAACTTATATGGGGAATGGCCAAAAATGGAACTACGAACTACCATAGGACGCCATTTTGAAAATGTCATTCGAATGTCAGATTTACGAGTCTTGATTGGGTTATTTTCGACAGTGGCTCCCCCATCCCATTCTTCAGATAAGTTTGTAAGTCTGTAGTGTCTTTGATGCATTATTTAGGAAGGTAATGTTAGAGCGCCTGTACACGTGCATGGATTTATTGGCGGCAATAGGGCTTATTGTAAACTGTCATGACAATAACTATTTATACGTAAAAATGCTGACTGTCTCTCCAATTCATTCTTAAGAGTGAGCGAGACGTGATGTTGTCATTGTATTGTACTATTTCGTACTATTTGACAACTAGCGAAAATCGGTCAACCTGAAAATTCGTTTTTTGCCGGTAGGTTTGCCACTATCGTTCTTCTGCGCAGGCGCAGATCGAAAAATCTTACTGTCACATGAAAATTCAGAAGCTTCCAAACTTGTTTGATTCATGCATGCAATCTTGCCAACTGCAGGATAATACATGTTTACCTATACATTTCTTACTGTCAACAATACATCCATGCACGTGTAAACGGGGTATTACCAGGGAACTCAGAAATAATGGGAACTGAAATACCTAACGGGTAAGGCGATAGCAGATAACTGACTTGATTAAGGAAGAATCCGGGTTAAACTGTCACACACGTGTCAAGAATACGTTATACGTCGCATACTGAAAACTGCTTTCGGTTTATGCATTTACGATCATGTAATGTTGGTGTATTACACACACTATTGCACGTGCATAATGCGTGCATAATGCGTGCTTCATTTTCGTAGGACACTCACACATTCAAAACCCCTGCATCAACATCCGGCGTATTGAATATAGCCTATCGGTATTCTATTTATTATCTGTTCTGTGGGTATTACCTATTGTTTATGACAGATTGGAGACGTTTGTTTTTCGTGGCTCTATTTTCATCAGCTGGTTTTACGGACTATAATAGTTTAATTTCTTCTTTTGGATTACGAGTAGTGCATGATGAAAGTGTTCTCTGGTCCTTCCGATCATTCATTTCTTAGCTAATTGTAAGTTGTTATGTGATATTGACGGTGTTTTCTGTGTGCCGCAGCAGCAGCGTTCGGACGAGAAGGTGGTGCGACTCCGTGGGGCACGCCCTCCAGCCAGCGGAGTCTACCGGTGCGAGGTCTCAGCCGAGGCACCCTCTTTCACCTCCGTCAACGGGGAAGGAAGAATGGACGTCTTTTGTGAGAATGCATACCATTAGTTTAAATATAATTATTTCCAATCACGGTCCCAAACCCAAGATCTCGGTAAAATAAATATAACTTTACATCAGCGGTAGTCAATCTGGTTCCCACCGCCCACTAGTGGCCGTTTCAGCATTCATGGTGGGCGGTAGGGGATTTACAAACATTTTCATTATGTTTTCATAAAATTCCCCGTGACAATTTAAATTTCAAAAAACCAGACTTCGTGCTCCTATGTATGCAAAGTGTAAATAAAAAGATAGATTTAACAGTAAGTTGTTTTATTCTAAGTATTTGGTAAGTAATTATTATTATAAGATTTAACTTTTTAACTAACTCTGTTTTATACTGTTTTAAACTGTTTTATAAATTTTATATAGTAAAGTTACTTCCCTACTTTATAAATCACCGTTACTGTTGAACCGGTGGGCGGTTAGAAAATTTTACTACTAACAGAGATACAAAAGTGAGCGGTAGGTATAAAAAGGTTGACTACCCCTGCTTTACATGAACAATCCGCAGTGTTTATTTTGATTTTTTTTTGTAAATACCATTCTTTATTAGTAAGTTCTTGTTTATTTTTGCGATTTGACAAACCAGCACATCGAATTTAATGGTTCCATATGTGCTTTTCTTTTTCACATGTCACATACATGAATTATGTGATTTGATTGAATTGATTGAATTTCGAATCGTCGTCCTTAAATGACGTCACATAATTTTCGACATTTTGTCCCCCCTCTGTCTATCACCTACCTTCTACGCAAAATATGTTATCACTATCTATATTACGTCACATTATTGAATCTTCTCATTCGTTTAAAAAATCAATAAAAGTTCTTACGGAATATTTGATTCTCACATAAAATGGGTTTATTTTGTTCATCCCATTATAGCAGACTTCTTTGGCGTCATATATGGATGATTCTAAATTCCGTAAGGTATCACGAAGATTTCTTTTATTGTGTTAACTGTCAATTCATGATGGAAATGCATTGAATTATTAACTTAATTCAATAAAATTCAACTTTTTTATCGTACTTATTCCACTGTTATTAATAGTTATCTGGACCGGTTTTGTCTACCTCAGAGGGACATTTTTAACTCAGTTGAGGCGGATGAAGCCGGTACAGATATTAATTAATAAAAGTGGAATAAGTATGATACAATAGTTGCGATTTATTAAATTTAAGTAATAATAGTATCACAAAAATGTGATGTGACGTTTGGATGTGAAGCATCAGCAGTTGTTTACGCCTGGGAATGTCTCAGGAGCAGATACCCAAGTCTTGCTCTCAAGTGAGCTTTGACTGAGTTTACTGAAAGACGTAATTGAATAACAAGTGCCATGGGAGAGAAAGGCACTAAGATTTGACAAAAATAAATGAATTTAATGATAATAAGATTCAAAAAACAAAGCTGAAACAATCCGGACAAACCAAACTATGCGAAGAAATCTTCACGGCCGCAATTTTTTGAATCCAATATAATTGGCGTTTACGGCGACCAAGTCAGACGGCCCGCCCGATGGGCCCAACCCTTCCCTTCCGTATCACATTCTCGTACATTCCTAGAGGATGTAGTTTGCAACCGGTTATTCTCCGCTACATGAACATGTTGGCCAGGTAACAAGTTCAAACTCATGGAGCTTGGCAGCCAATCCACCATGGTTTGTCAAAAACAGTATTATGACAATTGCACAGTTTTGAATACATAACTTCATCGATGCTTAGGATGAACTCTAAATCGATCATCTACAGAATAAATTGCTTAATCTACGCCGATAAATCCAGCGTCAGCTGTAATAATAAAGTAGGTACGAATTTGTTCAAAAAGAAAAATCTTAAAGTGAGAAAAATTAGTCACCGCATTACATAAAAACAGACTTTTACAGAGTAACGGATTAAGGCACTTTAGACTAGATGAATTTGAAGTCATGTAGTTTATAGTGACAATGATATTGCCGCAAGCAATTTATTTCTTTGTTTTAAAATTTAACTGGCGAGATATATAAAATATTCACTAATATATTAAATTTCTTAAGATTCTATTTTCTGTTAATCCATAACTTTACACTAAAAGGCCTCAAAGTTTTCAGGGTATTTTGAAACGCTTGTAAGTCCGAGGCCTTAAGGCTGTTACTTCTTGCGTTTAGAATATAATATACTATTACTACAAAGGAATACGAAATAATTTTATTATAATAACAACACTCAACGTAATTTAAAATTGTGGTAATGCGATATGTAAACAAGTATATAATCAAAAAAGTACAACTACACCATGAAACTGTCGAAAAAAATATAAAATTATATGATAGCTGATTTAAAGTCATATAAATGTCTACATTGTAGGCCGACCATCATAAGTAAATTCTGAAGATCAGTAACAAATAGGTAGTCTTTTTAAAATACTATGTATGTCTAATTTTCGCTCTCACTTATTCTTATAATATGTGTATGAATATATAGTAAATAAAATGCTGATGATATAGCACTCACAGATCTGTTACACCAGGTAGAGGAATAGAGTCGAAAATACGTCCTATTTATTAATAGGAAGAAGACCAAATTAATGATTGTCGATCGGGATAACCTTCTGACAGCAGCGAGGGATCAACCAATTATGAAAAAGGCGGATGTGAAGCAGAGATATGAAGGCGCATACAGATTGCAAAAAATACGATAAAACGCCTTACCACTATGCGGAAGGATCGGGGAAATTCAATGTGCCGAGTCATGAACCCTGGAGTAAAGAGAGCTGAAGGCAATTGATACCTTCGAAATGCGGTGCTAGCGCCGAATGTTTCGTATTTCTTGCATAGAGCACAGGACGAACCAGTCAATCATCCAGGGACTACAAATAAAGGAACGGCTTTTGACAATGTGTTTGAGACGCATTCTGCATTTTTTTTACATATTGTTCGGCGCGGACCGAATAACCTGAAGATTGTTGGTTTTGGGTAGCCTATAGGGAGGGCGAAACAGAGGAAGAGCGTTGGCGCGCTGTAGCGATCAAGGGAAGGAGCTGACTGGGGCAGCCATCACTCTGTACTAAGAGAAGCAGAGGATTGATAGGGACGGAGAGTCTTGGTCAATCAAAATATGACAGAATTTCAAGGTGGTCATGATCCTTAGCCATGAGTGAACGACTAAAAAGAATATATAGATATTCTGGATCAACCACAGTAAGACACCAAATGGAACTTGAAATTCACAAACATCGCAATCAGTTCCAGCAAACCATCCCAACCGAATTCAACCAAGATCACTATCTCAAGATTTCTTCTAAAACCGCAATATTCAATTTTTCAATCTCTTCATTATAATATATAATATTTAGATAGGAACAACCTCAGAAATATACCTCTTAAAAATCATAAAAAAGTTTTTGGACCAAATAGGGCGCACACCAAACACAAACAATTTTATTTCATCTATCAATCAACTTTGCTGATTAAGCTATCGGCTCCAACACTAGCCATGCAGAAATTTCCTTAGAACTCTGCATCTAAGGTGTTATTTCAAACTTCAAATTAGATATAGTTTTTATCTAATCTCTAATTTTTTAAATATATAGGTGTCTATATTTTTCTACACCCACAATGGCCGCGCGGCTTAAGCGTCGACTTATATAGCATCGTCGATCCCAGGTTCAAAACCTGGGTCTGGCAAATACACATATTGTCGTTCAGTTTGTGTACATTATGTCAGAGTATGGACCTAATAGGTTGAGCGTGGCTGACATCCATTTCTCGTAATAACAAAATCTGTTAATACAAACCTTCACTCTGTAGAGGCCTATATGATCTTATTGGGATCGGACATAGTCGAAAAAAAGTATATTTTTCTAAATTTATTCTAAACTATGTACTTATGTGTATGTTTAATGAAGAATACTAGTTACCTATATTCTTGAATCTTGAATTTCTGAATTTAATAACGATCAAATTGATAATGTTATAATCAATTAATTAAAATAAAACACAGTATGTATTACTAGTGTGGAACTAGTACTACATATTGTGTTTTATTTAAATTGACACAAATAGAAAAAAATATATATAATTTATACACTTACATGTTGTTTATTTATTTGTTTGCAAATATATCATTAAGTAAAAAATCCATTTTTCATAATTAAATATTTTCCAGCACTACCAGTGGAGGAACCAGAAATTAGCGGAGATATATATCCAAGAGACTATCGGGAAGGAGACGTCCTCTCCTTGAACTGTTCCGCGGGAGCCTCTCATCCACCAGCGAGGCTCAGCTGGCTCGTAAATGATAGACAGGTGAAGAGTAGTATTATTTTACAATATTTTATTTTAGTAATATTATTTTCATAGCAATTTAATTAAATGATATTGTTTATTCTCAATAGGTGCCGTCGTGGTTTGAGTCGCTCGGTTTTGCAGACAAGGGAGCATCATCAGGTCTTCGTCTGCGACTATCACGACATCACTTCCCCGATGGAATACTTGCAGTAAGATGCATAGCCACCGTTAAGGCTCCACCACCCCTTATCGATACAAGGGAAGCTCTTCTATTAGGTTAGTATATTATTTAAACCAAAATGTATGTATCACATGTAAATAACTAACACTATTGTAAGTATTCTTTATTTAATTTTACTATCACGTGGTTGTGATCAATGTTTCCTGATTCAAATTTTTGCGCGCGCAAACCTACCAAAATGTGTCCGCACACATGTTTTCATCTCCCGCACAGTCCTCACACAAAAATATTGTAAAAGAAAATTTCCTTTGCCATATTTTAGTTTTGCTCGAATGCACGAAACCATCACATGCACAATTCTTCGACTCATTTCTCGAAAGGCGGAAGGCTGAAATTAATAAATACCTTAAAATATAAGTTTTAATGAAAAATTGTGTGTGTGTTTGTGGGGGAGGGGGTATAAATTTACCGCTCCGGGTGACACCAACTCTAGTTACGCCACTGCTCAGATGCGTTGATGATCCGCACACACAATAGAAAAATTAAAGGGAACCTTGGCTGTGATAACAAAAATATTAAACATTAACTATTTTATAAAAAAAGGCAATAGTAAAAAAACAATTTGGTTTAAAATATTTTTTTTAAAAAAATCATAGAATGTTATATAACAAGTCATATTGGAACCAGCAAGGCATCAACCCATGTAACAGCCTGATGTATGGCTGAAACTCCTCCGTGGAAGGCATACATGTTACATGACTTCGCAGTGTGCTGCGAGATTTGAATCACACCACATTCACAACGTGGGTATCCTTTCAAGCCCCACTTATACACCATATAAGCACCAATTACGATAAACAAATAAGTCATATTTTGCCTGATAGACACCAGTATGCAACAGCACGTCTTATTATTATTTCTCCTACGATGTAGTATTTAAATAAAATGAGACTTTAAATTATGTTTCACCGCTCTTGCAATTATATTGTATTATTTTTTTTATTAATGTTATACTTTACCTATATTTTATACCTACTCCTACTGCGTTAAGATGCGTATGAAATTAAACTGATATACATTAGTGATATACGACAATTATGCATAAACGATAAGTGTATTTTAATATTATGTTGTAAATCTTTTTGATTCAATAATTCATGAAATCTATTGGCCACTCTTTTTTCCAATAGTATACTAATAATTATTAGTCTCTTTGTGGGACGAAATATTATTATCATACGCATGTCATTTAAAATAAGTTATCTTCCGCATTATTCGTACAGATGATAAAATATGTTGCCACATCTGTATTTATCTACTATATCAATATTTCACAATAAATTAGTATTTTACCAATCCTAATAATCTTTGAGTTAGCATTGTTTGCCAATATCTCTACATGGTCAGTACGTTTTCCCCACAGGCTATATTTGATTTAGCAAAACAATTCTTTTCTAGCATTATTATTTATGAACAACAACTATTTTCTCCCTAACTCTATCGACTTACTTTTCCCTTGATAAATCAAGTAGGGGTAGTGCTGACCACAACGCAGCTTTTTTCATCTCTTCAACACAAACTTTGGTTGTTGGTGAAATTAAAGCATAAATTTTCTACTACTTTCGTTCGAAATCATTTAAATTTCTAGATATTATGGGCAATACTATAGATAGAGTATAGATATGTATACATATTTTAAATCTTGTTTATTAATTTTATAATATTTACCCATATAATAATGTGTTGGTATGGATTGAAAATTAATGCATTATTGTGGTGAGGAGTTTACGGAATTGTAACATAACGTACCTAATAGCGCCTTTATACCGTGCATGGATTTACTGGCAGCAATAGTGCGTATTTTAAACTATCGTGACAATAACTGTTTACACTTAAAAGTGCTGACTGTCTCGCAGGCGCAGATCGAAAAAAATCCTATTGTCGCATGAAAATTCAGAAGCTTCAAAACTTTTTTGATTGCATTCCAAGCTTGCAACTGCAGGATAATACATGTTTACCCATACATTTTCTTGTTATGGGCGCGATAATACTTACAGTCAACAGTAAATTCATGCACGTGTAAACGGGGTAGGTATAACCAAGAGACATCAAAAATGGCCATATCCCTATTTCACTCTTCTCTGGTTATTTTTTCGCTCACGAGGTGATATTATAACCACGTAAATTCATTTCGACATATTTCAGAGACAAGATTATTTATTCATTTGCACCGCATCAACGTTTATTATTTTTTTTTATCAAAAATCATATTTTCTTTTATACATAGTCAAATGTCAAATTTAATGTAAATCAATATTTGTGACTAGCCGGCCTCTAATAAATATATGTTCGTTATTAAATCCACTTATCTCTAATTGACATCTCGTCTATTAACTTTAGTTGAAGTTTATACATCTATGCTGTCAACTTCGGTTGACAATATTGTCTAGTTACGTGATTATTATGGCAAATTTAATGAAAGAACACAAATTCTAAAACACAGGTTGCCAACTAACAAATACTAAACTGAAAAAATATTGTCTATTATCCAAAAATCAGTAGGTAATAAATTATGTTTAGCCCATTTAAAAAAAGGGTGGGAATTAATCGCACAATGCAATAATCAAAATTCACAAAAAAAAAATAACATTTGGAAAATAGTTTTCACATAATATATTAAATGATTTCACAAATAAATAGATGAAATCACATAAAATAGTTTGTTTCACAAAACAAAAATCATAAATCACTCATTGTAAAATATAAATTCACTCAATTTTGTCAACTGCACACATTTGTAAAATTGTTTTCACCGATAAATAATATATCGCACAAAGAAAAGGCAGAAATTCACAAATTTCAAACTAATAATTGTAACAATACAATTTTATTAGAAGGCAATCGCAAAAATGATGCTTAGGTGTCAATATAATTAATGTTTAACGCAGTAATATAAATATGTATATATATTATTTGATGTAAATGTACAACTAAATAACACCACCTAGGTATACTTATCTTTTTCGGTTCATCGATATAAATTTTGGTAAATGTGGCGCAGATGCCGTCATGAGATTGTATAAGTATCTTTTTTGAACTAAACCTAATCTAACCTAACCTATTCTAACGTAACCTAACCTAATATAACTTATCCTAACCTAACCTGACCTGACCTAACCTAACCCAACCTAACCTAACCTAACCTAACCTAACCTAACCTAACCTAACCTAACCTAACCTAACCTAACCTAACCTAACCTAACCTAACCTAACCTAACCTAACCTAACCTAACCTAACCTAACCTAACCTAACCTACCCCAACCTAATATTACCTAATATAATCTTAGTTTGTGATAATGAAGTATGTATCAAAATCTATGAGCATTTTAAATTAACAATTATTAGATCGAAAAGCCTATACGCCGACAGAAAAAGGTATTTATTATAATTTTCTACATGGAATAAACTGTTTTCGTAAAAAAAAAATCATAAAAGCTCATGACGGCATCTGCGGCACAATTACCTAAGTTTTAATTAACGTCACTTTTTAAATAGGTATTTATAGTATTATTTGAATCTGAAAGTAGGTACCTAATACATACTTATGCTTTGCTAAAATATTGTTTAAAATCATTAAACCTAATTTTCATAGTGTTTATATTCTTTTACGATTAATTGGGTTACAATAGTATATTGATACGTGAAGACTACTTTTTCCTTAGTGCAAATCGATCATTTGATTGTTGTAGTTGATTTGTGAATATCATCCATTTCCGATGTGACGAACATCTTTTTAAATGTTGTCAGCGCTTTGTGAAAACAGTCTATTCAATTGTGCGAATATATATTCCCCTTTAAAAAATTATGAATACTTAATACACTGGCAAATATGGATTTTCGTAGAACGGAATGTAAGAAAGTAAATTTAATGTTTGCTAATTTTAAATTAAAAACTGCGTAAAAGTGAATATAAATATTATAATCTACTTGAAAATAACAGTGCCTAACATTAAAAGAAAATAAAATGAATGCGATTTAGGCAAAATGAGATTGACAATAAAAATCTTGGTACTGTTCGGTTATACCGGAGGCAGCGGAAAACGCATTTTGAAAATAGCCGATAAACTGAATTATTTGTTAGGTTAACCTAACCAAACCTAACCTAACCTAACCTAACCTAACCTAACCCAACCTAACCGAACCTAAACTAACCCAAACTAACAAATAATCCAGTTTATCGGCTATTTTCAAAATGCGTTTTCCGCTGCCTCCGGTATAACCGAACAGTACCAAAATCTTTAATACAGTTTTATTGTATGATTGTTTTTTCATATATTTTCTTCGCCATATTAAAATTATTTGTATCTAAATGTGTGTCACATGTTACTTTGTCATTATAAAACGAGTCGCAACTCAAAATAATATGTTGTAAGTCTCTGCTCTAAAGCGGCACCGGCTAGACGCTCACGCATTACCACAAGCTTACCTGCGCAAACCGGTTTGTATCGGGAAGCCCGTGTGTATGGACGGGAAAACGGTAGCTCGCGAAAACCGAAAAGCGCTGAAAAGTAGTTTCCACAAACTATGCCGCGCAGGCAAGTCGCTACCGTCTAGCCGGCGCATAAGAGTACTTCATGTATCAACTGAAATGAGAAGTTCCTCAGTCGGCCATCACGATTTGATGTTTTCGAGGAATAATTTATTAGCTTCGTGGCGTTTTATGCCAAAAATAATCAATCGATGTGAATATTCTTCTTATTGTGCCATCCCCTAGTGGAGGTCATCCAAGTTCATCAAGGCGATCTTAGATTTGTCGTCTGCTACCCGGAACAGTTCAGTGGAGCTGCACTCGTACCAATCACGGAGGTTCTTAAGCCACGAAATGCGGCGCCGTCCTCTGCTACGCTTACCATTTATCTTTCCTTGAATGACAAATTGGTGAATGCTGTACTTTTGTTCTCTCATAATCTGGCCGAGGTACTGAAGTTTCCTGGTTTTGATACTACGTAGAACTTCTCGGTCCTTCCCCATTCGATTGAGAACTTCAACATTTGTCACCCGGTCAGTCCAAGGAATTTTGAGAATGCGTCTATATAGCCACATCTTGAAAGCTTCAAGTCTCCGTGACATCTCTTGGTTTAGCGTCCATGCTTCCATGCCATAGAAAAGATGTGAATATAATATTTATTATATTATTATGTTGTTGAAAATATCCTCTCAAAAATAAAACTTCCGTACACACGCCTGAGTATTATACTATACAGATGGATACAATAGGTAACGAATGGTATATATTGTGTGCTCCCACACATTGCACTATTTACAACTGGACTCGTTTTTACTTCTCTTTTAGTGCGGCGATCCAGTGCTGGAATTAACAATACGCTTTCCATCCTCCGATACTATTTAATTTATTTATTCAATTCTTCGTCGGGCAGTAGAGGTGGAGAGTGCTTCAATTATTCAGTCTTGTTTTCCACCATCCTTCGGATTTATCTGCAAGTTTTATTCACTGACCTCCTGGCGTGTATCCGATTGTGAAACAAATACTATAAATTTACCCAACATCAGACAGCTATTTGGTAATGGCTTATTTTATGTTTTTAACATCACGATTATTTACGCTAACTTTGAAAAATATGACACACGATAAAACAATATATTACAGTTTGACTTGTTAATATTTTAAATACACTTAAATATACAATGAATGTTACTCGTATTTTTTTTTCTAAGCCTCACAAAACCGTTCTTTTCATAAAAATATATTAATATTCTAATTTTAAAAATGATTTTCCTAGACAATTTCTTATAATAACTGAAATGTTTCTCTATGGTAGTAATTACCTACTGATTTTAATACATTAATATTTAATAATTTTAATCATCTATCTCATCTTTACGACCATTCCTCATTATTTATTTTTGCTTACAAAAAATTCTAGGCTTTTTTTAGAAATATATTTACGTCTGCATCACTAATTTCAACTATACCCGGAATAATAGAATAATACATACGTGCTGGATAATGTAAAATGTTTTTATTTTGATTATTATATCACAAAATACAAAATGTGACTGCTGTAATAATGGTGGAAAGCAGAACCCTGGATCTTGAGATGAACAAAATTCAAAACCAAAATCACAATAGTTCGAAGCAATCAGTTGCTCAATAATAAAAAAAACTTTAAGGACTGAATATGATCGACAACTCTGTTTAACTTACTTCTTATATAACAAACACCGGAGGTATCTAAAATGGAATTAATCACAAAATAATCAAAGACTGATTTGAAAAAATGTAGAAAAGTAGCACCATATCAGAATGGACCAAAGTTCACCTAGTCAAGGTTCAGGGCTTTACCATCTTTCTGCATTATGTTGAGAATTAGGCCATAAATAAAAAAATAATGTAATAAAATAATAATTGATATGTGTATTTGAGGCGCATGCTAAGAACTCCATGGACGAACCAAAGCAGAAATCAACGCGAAAAACCAGCTCACTTAATATGTATACACCCAATTTTACAGTTCGTTGGGCACATATCCAGGAAGAAAAATGATACTTTGGAAACGCTCATCGTTAGTGGAAATTTCAAAGGGTCTACGTCTTGATGGCTTACAGGAGTCGCTGGAGAGACATTTAACTGGGATTAGTTACTAAGATATTATATTTAAAAGAAAAGGAGAAGGAATAAAAACGGGGATACAAAAGGAAAGAAAAAAATAAAACAGCCATTTTTCAAAAACAGATTGAAGCTATTGTATAAATAATTACAAGATAAAAAGAACTTTTTATATACAACGTTTTTAAATTTTCTGTTGAATTATTATGCTCAATATGCTCAAACATGTACTTGATATGAAGTAAATAAAAAACAATCAAACAAACAAATATAGGATACTGAAATGTCATTTTGACATTTCATTTTGATTTCCATAGTAACGCACGTATATATTAATAATTTAGTTGCTAGGACCACCGCCTTAGCAACCAATAATAGTCTTTTACTTTTTACTGATTTTTCTGAAATAACTTTCCATACAAAACAGAATTAACTGAAAATGAATTCAATTCTACTTAAAGATGGTTAAAAGTATAAAAAGAATGCATTGGCATCGTGTTCTGATATATTCAAAAAGTTTCAAATGTCTAGCTAGTCAGGAAGTTAATTAAAAATCGATTGCAAAATTTATACTGGATAAACAACCACCGGACAAACAAGAATACGAGCTAATAAAAACATTGTAATAATATAAACCTTTTTTAAATAATGATTAATTCGACAACTATTTTTTCCGTTTTTCTTTTATTTATGTACTTTATATTTTTGTTTCTTTTACAAGGGCAATCTCAGAAGTTATTAAATTGGTCTTTAAAAATCCTACTTGAACGATTAAGTACACAACTCTTTCCCTTGGGTATTGCCAGAGGAAATAATTTCAATCAGGGCATAGCAAATAAATCATTTCGTTTATTCGTTTTTATTTTATTTCTACATCTCATGGGATAAAAGTATTTGCAGACATAATATCCCCGTATCTGAATACTTTATTTCAGTTCAACGATTTTTGTAGTACGAAATTGTAAATAATTATTGAATTTCTTTTGTTTCAGTTCGCGGGTCTGCCCACAGTGTACCTGTCAGCTGGGAGCTATGTTTCTATGCGACATTGCTCGGATTGTCTTCGAAGTTTTTTTTGTTGAATAATTATTGTATCACATGAAATTTTTTGTTTAAAAAAATACCATTAAAGATATTTTCGGAAAATAAAAACAGTAATACGGTATTAAACTATTTAACCGGAAGCTTTTATGCGTTACGTACAACCTCACAAATTACTAACGGCTTATGCGCTCTGACTACATAATGCTGTACATCATGTACAGACCTACAAACTTATCTGTATAATGGCCAAAAATGGAACTATAAACTACCATACGACGCCATTTTTAAAATTTCATTCGAATGTCGGATTTTGTCCAGTTACGAGTCTTGATTGGGTAGTTTTCGACAGTGGCTCCCCCATCCCATTCTTCAGATAAGTTTGTAGGTCTGTACTGTCATGCTGTCACCGCCACAAACTTATTCTATGGTTTTGTCATTCCGCAGAATATTCTGAACGATCACTATCTCTATAAATCCAATGATGGAGAGTACAAACTCTAATGTATTAGTATTTTTAATTATTATTCATTATTCATGCTAATTTCAATTAATTTTTAACAGTTTCTACGTGTACGTGTACGTTAAAATTACTTACGATATTGCAACCTAACCTGCAGACCATAGATAATAGACAATATTATTATAGAAAGTACATAGTGCCAACCGCTAAAAACAAAAAAAAACGTGATTTTGACATGAGTCAAAAATCTGTAGACATGTAGAAAATGATAAAAAACGTTCATTGAGTCATGCGGGTGTCGATGCAGTGCGATACACGTGAGGTAACCTTATTACTGTTCTCGTCATTTCGGCAAATTTTACTAACTGAAAATATTCGTTTAAAGGTTAAAAATGTACTACGGGTTGGGAACATCAGTCTGATAACATTTTAAACACCAAAAAAAACGACATTAGACACCTTTTTCCCGTAGCGGCAGCTTACTGCGACATTCAATTCAATTCAATTCATTTATTTTTTTTAACATATTGTGGACATTACAAATTATAAGTTTAAGACGTTCAGAACATGACATTTAGAAACAAAGATATGTAAATATAACAGTATTACATAAAAAAGAGATATATCAGTAGATGAATTAGATAGGTACAAGGAAGTACACCGGATGAGTTAAGCAGACCCTATTTTAAGAATTTATAAAACAACATCCACCTAAACTCATTCTCACGTAGGTGGAATATATCAACACCCGAAGCAATTTCGTTGAACATAGTTATCACTCTCCCAATTGGCATTACCAGTGGCAGGTTGGTTCTGCACCTTGGGAGAATAAACAACTGGTGGTCTCTATTTCTAAGATAGTTATCAGGGACACACAGGTCAACACTGCCCATAATGGCAGAGTTCTCATTTATACCTTGTATAAGTCGAAAAAAATATGTAGCTAAATAAAGATTTCTTCTAAATTGCAGACTGCAGTATGTAAGCATGCCTAAGAGAAAGTCAGTTGGATAAAGCCACGGATAGTATCCATACAACCTCAAGTAAAGGAGTCTCAAGAATTTCTTCTGTACCCTATCCACACATAACGTGATCATAATAAATGTTTGATGCATTACTGGCTACGTGATAATCAATGATCAATACTGACATAAAGTCACCACCCTTCTGTAAATCTCTTTCTACGAGTCCACATACATAGATTTCCAAAATCCGATAATTTTTAAGGGTAGGAATGTTTAAAAATATTCTTTTTTAAATATGTTAGGGATGGAGAATGTCATGCATCATAATATATAATATATAGTTATCGGTAAGACAGCATATATATATAATTATATCGCAAAACTATTCAATATGTCAGAGCTGTAAATAATGCATACAACTGAGCGCTGCATTTGGAAACATCCGGTTAAATTGTGTCATACCTTTAATACGTTCAATATGTAAATAATCTGTAAATATTTTTTGTACGTAAACTAAAAAACAATATGTATGTATAAATCATACTTAAATGTAAAATAACGATATCGAAGTAAGAAAAATGTAAAAAGTACCTAAAAGCCGGACCCATAAATATCTAACAGGAACACTTTCAGATAAATGGTGTTTAAGATTTTCAACGACTTTATTTTCTATGGACTTTTTGGTTTTTCTGGTTTTAGTATTTGTTCTGAGAGTTATAATATTTTACGTAAAAAATCTATAATATTTCTGCAAATTTGTACATACGACACACTGGCTCTGAGGTACAGATATTTTTATGGGTGTGTGGTTTATGTTACCAATTATTTTTTATTAGTTTTTGTCATAAACATATCCACAATAACAATACAATTAATTAATATTTTGCACCCATAGAATGAAGATGTATTTAATTTAGATAATACTGAAATTTCAATTTGCAAAATATATTCATAACAGTAAATATTTGTCAAACTATTATTAGTCAATATTTTTAATGCAGAATTTTAACTAACAAAATAGTTTTATTTTTAATGTAATGTCGACGTGCACATAAAACTCTATTAGATGTAATAATTATTGAGATTGTATTTAGACGTTTAAAATAAAGGCATACTTTTGTATTCTACTTGATTTTTATTATTTTGAGACTTGGTAGTTATAAGAGGAGAAGACATAACCATAAAGCCTACGTTAGAATAAAGATGTCCGTGAAAAATTAACATTGACTAAAGCGCCGGCTAGACGTTTATGCATTACCACAAGCTTACCTCTGAAAACCGATATGTATCGGGAAGTCCGTGTGTATGGACGAGAAAACTGTAGCTCGCGCAAACCGAAAACTGTTCCGCATTTTTTGCACAAAATAGTAAGTAAACTATACAAGCAAGTCGCTGCCATCTAGCCGGCGCTTAAACTGTCTAAATCTGTATAACAACAAACATTTGTATAAGAAAATATAAAATGTTTATATATTAATGTAATTTTTTATATCGCTGATAAAGTGCAAAAGTCTTACGAATTGCTCAATAATACGTATTTACACTTGCAAGACTGCATGTATGGATCAAAAAGTTTAGCGGCTTCTGAATTGTCACGATGCGCAATAGAACTATAGTGATGAACCTGCCGGAAAAAATACGAACTGCACCGCGCATCACAGAAAACCTTCACGCAACAACAACCAACGCATCTCGCTGACAGTTTAAAAATGAGATTGGTGAGACAATTGGCATTTTTGTAATTTACATGCTGTACACAAGAATAGAAATAAATCTGAAAAATAATAAATAATATTAGACCGATAAGTCATTTTTATAATAATATATTTTCCTCAATAAAATAATAAACATTGAGAGACATCTATCTACCTTATTCTTTAAAATAGAACATGGCATTCAACTAACTAACTTTTAAATTAAATAAACAGTAATGTGACAGAATAAACCAGAAACATATTACAATAAACATCGTAAACAATGTAATAAATTATTGTCAAACACGAAAATCTTTAAATAATAATTTTGAAAAAGGAGAGAGATTTATTTATTAAAGTTTTACTTAGGTACATCCTTTGTTTTCTCGTGGAATTATGCTCGACTAGTAGTTATCGTGTCGCAAAACGGATAAAATGACGGAAATGTTGCTGTTGCTACTTCACATCAACATAAAGGTTTTATCAGAGCTTTGTTGTTTCAATGAAGGCATGTTGTAATGACTTTATTTCTGCATGACAGATCACGAAATCTGCCCGCGGGAGAGAAACTACTATAACTATTTAGTTGAAAATTTGCCTGAAACTGAGAGGTAATATGTTGTAAATGTAATGTTGTTGAAGGTAAAATGATTCTTTTAAAGTAAAACTTTTTTAGTTTCGTTAACGAAAAATTTTCCCGACAAAAAGCAATATCAAACAAAATTCCATTACAAAACATCTCAAAGTATCAGATCAGTATGGTATAGGTAATAGGAGGTATTGGTATAGGTATACGAACCTGAAGAAAATATACATAGAACATTAATTTCCTTAATAGTGTTTACTGACATATGAATTAAAATAAAACACAATATCTATAGTCCCTACAGCCTAGCTAGTCACTTCGTGAATACGAATATCATTGTCACTTTCCCTCCATGTTTATTTAAAAGCACCAAATGTATAGTATTTTATTAATTATAGATGTTCTCGTCATGAACCAGAGATATAACATTGGTTTCGTCAAGTGACATACCATAAAAATTTTACTATAGTATTTTGTTATTTTACTATTGTAATCAATCAAACGCATGAAAATATTTATAAAACATTACACGAAGGACCCCACCATTCGTAGTTCGTGAAAATGGAGAGTCTTATGAATACCTTCGCAACAAAAAATAGTTTAAGAATATTTCAATACATAATCACTTTTGTTTCACTAAAATTTCCACTTAAACGGGCAGATAATTTATTATTATTGATGATGGATGGAGAAAAAATTGTGTATAAAACCTTAAAAAAGATCTCAACCTTGGACAGAAAAGCTAAAAAAACTCTCAACGATCTGGTTTCTGAACGGGTTTATTTGTGACTAAAAACAAACAATATTTTTCAAGTTATACTTCTTTTGGGGCATTTGGTAGAGAGTAAAATTGAGAACTGCGCCCGCACACCGTTACGAAAGTGCGCGACAGTATGAAGTTAGCTGCGAATCAGTCAGCTGTATACAAACGCAAGTTTTATAGTAGAATTGTTCCGTTGCCTAGGCAACAAATTTATTATTGTCGGCCATTTGCAATTCCTTACGTAAGCAAAAGATTAAACGTCAGAGTGACAGTTGTTACTTCAAAAATAAAAACAACGATAAATAATTATAATATAATTTAGTAATATAAGTTAAAGTGTCTAGAAATAAACTTACGGCGCTCCAATAAGTGGTTTTTTTCTTGAGTGTGTAATTTAACAAGATAATTAAGAGCTAGTCGAAGAATCTAGGTTATCTCAAGTTTTGTTTTGTTACGCCAAAGAAGTATAACTTCTGACGCGCGTACATAAGTACACACACCGATTTTTTGTATTTAAGAACCTAAGTATAAAAAGGTTTATCCATCGCTCTACTAGAATATCAACTATTCTTTAAACCTAAGGGTTGATGAAGGGATGATGTAAAAAGTACCAAAAATTGTACATAGAAAAACTGTTTCCATTGTGAATAGCACTGTGTCCTATTACTTATTATCACATCGCTTTCAAAAGTTTCAAAAGTCTCCCTCCGTATTCCCACTTCAAAATTAGGCGGCATGTATTGGATATAGCGCAACCTGACAGAAGAGAGGAAGTGGTGCCAGGTCACGATTGTCCGGCATATAATAAGGGAGGTGACTGCCAGCCAAGAAGCTAGGGAGCCAGGAAGCAATTACCAAAACGGGCTAAGTCCCAAAGGGCAGTAAGTTGTCCCAGAAACAGGGCGGGCCAACTATTTTTTTAAATATTTTTTTAATGGTTTATCCAGTGAATGCGAGTTCGAGTCCCACTGGGTCTCGTTTGTTTTTTTTTTCAAACACATATTTTAGTATGTATTTGAGGTTATGTATATTATTAAAATTTTAATGAAAAATGTTTATTCTCTTATTATTTTAACATTTATTGGCTGTGAAAAAATGTACCTTGAGATAATAGTATGATAATTATTTATCTACGAGATAAAAATAATCATATGGCAAATACTGAAGGCAAAACGAGTGGTAATCAATTGCAAACTCTAATAGAAAGTTTACCGAATATATTTTAGTACATAAACTCTTAACCCTTACTTTAATCTTAATCTAGGCTAATCTAGAATAAACCCTTAACTAGTAGTTTTTTTCAATTGGCTTTACAATCCGGTATAGCCTTGGCCGCCTCTCCAAAAGGGTTTTTTTACGATAAATAGCTGATAGCCGTTATTAGCTCAACACAATAGGTTCATGTTTATAGACAATGAAAAAAATAATATGTACATTTGATAGACATGGGATTTTAACCCATGATCCCGGTTTCACAAGTACCTAGGTATTTTACGACTTTACAATGGCTGGTGTTAAAAATTATATACTAAATATATTACCTTTATAATTTATATTAAGGTAATAGGTATATAGTTTATATTAATTATTTATTAGTTTCACCTTTTACGTATGGTTATATAATTATACACTGATTTTAAAATTAACCTCAAAAGGTAAAGAGGATAAGTTTATGATCCCTACATTATGGGGTGTCGATTTACCCATATACATTGTAAATACCGAACACCTTAAGACTGTGAATTATAAATACTTGTAGATCGATAAATATATGTTAAAGCTTACCCCTGATAATAAAAAATACCTGCGGGTGCGTAGCTGAAAAAATACTTTTTAGAATGTTATGTTTGTTTACAAAGTGAATTCAACCCTCATTTCATAAAGGGTGCATTTATAATGAAAAATATACTCAAATATATTTTAAATTTGGGGACTTATCGATTATTCTTTTTCAGTGCGTGTGGTTTTGATAGCTAATAGTTGTTTTAATTGTGTACACTATTTTAATAGTGAACAAACTATGTAGGTAGGTAAATTAAGAGTTTATTAACTGGGTCATCATCATCATTTGATCTAAAACCTGATGTCGAGAAGTGGTTCCTTAGCAGGTTTTTTTTAATTGGTTGTTAACCATTCTCTCAACCTATTAACATTATGTGAAATATCCAGCGCGCACAATATATATTTTTAAATTCTTCGGTATTCGGTTTAAATAGTATAAATCTGAGCAACTTGGGACGGATTGTTTTGAGAACAGTGGCGGCTCGTGGATAAGATATCTAGGAGTGCTGCGGTTGATTAAAAATAAAAATAAATGTTTATTTGGATTATATTTTACTATTAACTTCAAAATTAAGTATTAATAATTAATTATATTAATAAGTTATTAAAATAAAGAACTTTGCAGACATAAATTTTAACAATGTTAATAAATCATTAAAGCTATATTTCTTTCCTCCGCACGCGCGCGGGCTCACGTACGAACGCAAATACGGCGATACACTGTCGGGCCTGCAGTACCGATCAAGCTCCCAGCTGCGTGTCCCGCTCCCCACACCCCTCTTGCGCCCATTCGAGCATATTTGTTTGAAAATGGTTCTGCAGTACCGTGGTGTATGATCATTATTGGATATATCGGTGCGCGGGCGAGCTTAATTCACGCTTAAATAATATTGATATTTTCATATAATATACATAAATTTATGTATATTATAATATTACATTTTCTCAATTTGCTTGGGGGTGCTGCAGTTCCGCAGTGCATATGGACGAGCCGCCACTGGTTGCGAATAAGGTGGCGAAGGCATACGTCTTCCAAGTGCAACAATGTTTCACGACGAAAACGACTTACACCAACAATAGCTAAAGCAAACAAATCAGCGCAGTCGTTCACGATGAAAATATATGATTTGTAAAATCTATAATTTCAGTGATACCATCCTTAATAATGAGGCACATGTTGCCAACTCTTGTCAACGAATGCCAGATTTGGTTATACAATAAGCTTTTTGACAGGAAAAATGCTGTAATATCGTAAGTATTGTTTGTCGTCGTAGAAAAAAAAATCTGTGTAAAAAAGGTTTGACCATGTAGATATAAGTAACCCAAAAATTTCTTACAAGAAAAATTCAAGAGCTTTTTTCCGACGTGAAGTGTTTTTTTAGCATCGACAAATAATATGTTAAGTTTTCAATTTACATAAGAATCTAGTAATTTTAGAAAAACTTTGAAGCTAGAGGAGATATTATAAACTATGTTATATTTAAAGCGATATGCCAAACGCGATTTTTCAAGCTGGCAATAAGAACATTAAGTAGGCAACGTTTGAACCCATGATCCAAAGATTCATAAGCGGACATTCTACCACTCACCATTGCAGGCGCGTATATTAAGTAGGGCATCATAATCATCAACATTAATCTATCCACTGCTTTAAGACCTCTTCAGGCTGGTTTAATTCTTCTCGATCCTGTGAGTATCTATGTGTTGTAATTGTATTTATTACCGTGTATAAGTAGGTATACTATTTAATTATTTTTACCGCTACAGTTTTTTATTACATTGGATATTCATTGCAATATCCCAATGGTCATTTATATTATAAGTAGGTTCTAATTATTCCCTTATGACTTATAGTTTTGATGCCATGACAAACAATAATTTGTATCATGTTTACACCAATTTTTACTCAGTCATAGAAAAAATACATAGGTAACCGAAACAATTTCAATCCAAATATATGTATTAACTATTTCTTTTATTCAACGAATAATTCAGAACATTTTAAGAATGTACCATTCTAATTATTGAACATGCATAATTTTGATAACTAACCGACGTCACGGATCACTCCAATATTTTCTGTTGTAACTTACTTGAACTCGCTAATAATTTTAATTAACTATTTCTTTTATTCAACGAATAATTCACAAGATTTTAAGAATGTACCATTCTAATTATTTAACATACATAATTTTGAAAACACTCATGATAAAATATAGCCAATAGAAAAAATATTGTTTGAAAAAAGTAAGACACCCGGCAGGAATCGAACCTACGCCTCTTTAGTAACGCGCCCTGTACATTACCAATATGTCACGACTGCCATGCTTAATTGCGACAAATTTTAACTATTTGCCTTTTTAATACCTGCTCATAAGCGCTCTCCAAATTGAGTTACGGTAGGCGATCAGTTTTTGTATTCTAAATTAAAGTATTTATTACTTTATTTAACAAACCGACGCACAAGACAATGCACAGAGTGCGATACCCAAGAGACGCAGGTTCGATTCCTGCCGGGTGTCTTACTTTTTTCAAACAATATTTTTTCTATTGGCTATATTTTATCATGAGTATATTTTTAGACTGAAAATGGACCATAGAGTTGGGTATTTATATACACATTATATTCAGTGGAGAAATTAATTAATCATTAATGTTTGTATTTAGTTAAGTAACTTGTCTATATTATGCAACATTACAACATATTATACCTATTGCTATTGTAACAATATAGCATTGGATAGTTGTACAAAATGACTACATTGTTTCATAAACACAGAGATTACTATGTATTACCGTTAATCCGAAACGGTTTCAGAAATAAACGTTCTAATGTACGCTCAAATGATACTGAAATATTAAATATCCATTTCATTTGCAAACATAGCCTGAGGACTAGGCCATTATCTACCTACACTAAACCATTTCTATAGCATTTAGTTCTAATGATATTATGCAAGAGCTTTAGCTGTACAGACTGTAATAGATTTTCGAGTGCAATTTTCTTGCTGGTAGCTGCTAAATTCATTGTTTGCTGTCTTAAGCGCTTGAAACTTTTATAGAAACATAAATGGATTTAAATGCTCATACTGTTTAGTCTTTTATTGTATATTTAAATAGAAACAAAATAGTACATGTATGCAATTATTTTGACTGTCTTATTCATTACTATATACATAACATCTACTTCTATCTTGGAATGCAGGAGCTTGCAAATGAAAGCCGCAAAGTAGGTTTAAAGATAATTGTCTCAAAGACAAGTGAGATGATAAACTGCTTTACTGGACTAAAAGCAATCCTCATTAACGGCACTCAAATCGAGCGAGACAACAACTACGTTTATATTAGACAACACGTCATGTCAATTGACGGTGGTATGTCTGACGAGACTGCTCGCAGAACCAAACTAAAATGGAGTCCTTTTGGGTACCTGAATAGTATCTTCAAAGGTGACCTCTCATTGTGTCTTAAGCATAAAGTATTCAACCAATGTGTGCTACCAACGCTCATATTGTATGCATATGAAACATGAACTTTTAATGAAAGAGAAATTAAAAAAATTACGAGTAACCCAACGTGGGATGTTAGGTACAACGCGTAAAGATCACAAAATAAACCATTGGATAAGGAAGCAGACAAGAGTATGCGTGAGATAGAGGTCGCTAAGCAGATTAAATGGCAATGGGCCGGTCATGTCACTCGGCGAGTGGAATAATCACTTGACAAATACCGTCATACAATGGTACCCAAGAGGCACTAAACGCCCACAGGGACGCCCTAAAACCCGCTGGATAAACAAGCTCATAAAGTTTGGTGGATGTACGTGGCAGCAAATAACCAGGTGCCGATAAGAGTGGAGCGATCTAGAGGAGGCCTTCATTTAGCAGTGGATCGACCCAGGCTGGTGATGATGATGATACATAACATGAAAAGTCCCATAGTTATTACAAAATCTTGGATCTAGTGGAATTCGAAAATACATATTTCACAATTCAGGTAAAAAAAATACTAACAAGGTTACCGATCTTGCAGATATTCCCGAATAACTATGCTACGAGTAACTATGCTCGTATCTAAAGTATTTTCAATATGCCATTAATATTGTCCGCGGTATTATATTTATTTATATCAAGGTAATACATTCTTGATTCAAAGATGGCGTTCTTGATGGATACTATTAATTTTAATATTTTTTATTCAACACTATACACAGGAAATCATTGTGAAGCATTTTTAATAAATAAAAATACATTACTTAGAACTACGTCACGAACATACCAATTAGAAAAATCTTAATACATTTTCTCTATGGTCGGATCTTCGACTATATTCACGGAAATATTTCGGGGTGGGGCTGTAATGTATAGATGTGAAATGTATAGATGTATCCTGGAAATTCCTTGAACTCCTTGAACTTGAACTTTTACGCTGTATCAAAACCAGAAAACTACATTGCCTCGACCTTTTAGCCATCTTTAAGTAGAATTGAATTCATTTTCAGTTAACTCTGTTTTGTATGAAAAGTTATTTCGACACCATTATTGGTTGCTAGGTGTCTAGGGTCCTAGCAACTAAATTATTAATATATACGTGCGTTACTATGAAAATCAATATGACATGTCAAAATGACATTTCAGTATTATTTCTATAAAGTGCAATTTTTTTTTGATCGTTTAAACTAGTCAAGTCAAGTTTATATGATTCAACAGAGAATTTAAAAACGTTGTATTTAAAAAGTTCTTTTTATCTTGTAATTATTTTGACTTGTGAACATCCATGATTGTTTGATGACTGCAGCTCCACCGAATTGTTCTAGTAAGCAAGCAATAAATATATGATCATCTTGATCATGGTCGACTTCCAATGAGAGATGGGACAAGAAAAAAAGAAATAAGTATATCATAACAAAAATTCGATGGAAATAATTTATTTTAAAATATGAAAGTTGGTGATCAGTGCAAGAACGTAGTGGTCGCGCGGGGGCGGCGCGGCGGCGTTTTGCGAGACTCAAACGTATAACCGTGTGTAAAATATTCGTAGACAGTGTCTTTTTTGGGGCATAATACACACGGTTATACGTTTGAGTTTCGCAAGACGCCGCCGCGCCGCGCCCGCCAAATCACTACGGCCGAGCACTTACTTTTGGAATGAAGAATACCTCAAATACGTATTTATTAAAAAATGACGAATTGAATGGCATACTTGATCCGGTAGCTTACTTGGCATATTATGTATTTAAT
The DNA here is from genome assembly GCF_057557595.1 of Rhyacophila brunnea. Taxonomy (NCBI): domain Eukaryota; kingdom Metazoa; phylum Arthropoda; class Insecta; order Trichoptera; family Rhyacophilidae; genus Rhyacophila; species Rhyacophila brunnea. Next base: position 5,043,761 of record NW_028233361.1, read on the forward strand.
AATATCGTAGCAATTATAATATAATTCTTTCTTTAGCGGAGCCTATGTAAAAATGAAAAATCTTTTAACAGAAAAATAAACAAATAACGAACAGTACAAAATCACTTAATATTTTTAAAAGTAAACAAAAATTATTATTTATATTTACAAGCTCATTCTTTATGAATTATTATTTTTCTGTACAATAAATAGGTACGTTATTAATTGAAAAATATACTTCAGATTTGTTTTAACAGTAAGTCAATTAATATTGTCAGAATCGTGGAAAACTCAATAGGTACGTATAGTATAATATATACGACAATAATATAATTATTAATGCATTGAATATTTGTCAGATAGTACCTATTGCTTTATGGTAAGTAGGACTCATGCTTTTTTGGAATTATTAATAACCATGTCCTCGCTTTTTCGTACAATGTGGTTGTTAGTAATTTTCAACAAACACAGACACCCAGGCTTTGAGAAAAACACATAAATAGTGTGTCCTCGTCGGTAATCGAAGCTAGAACTCTCGGTTAGAAGGCCTGGGCCTTACACACTGTACCACGAGAGCCGCCTAACTCATGTTAGCCAATAAAGACTCGTGCGAAGTCTTGACTATGATACTTGTGCGTCAATTACATTGAGCTACTTTACGAGCTGTTTGTTGGCGAATTTACAATCTGCCTGTAAAGTCGCTCAGTGTCATCATTGAACAAACTAACAAGCAGATTGTAAAAAATCTACCGAGAAAAGTTGAAAGCCGGTCAACTTTACCAACCTACCTATGGGCCTACTGCATCTGCGCAGTAGAGCGCAGTAGCAACCTCTCGGTAAAAAAACGAACTACGTTCTGTCAAAATAGTCGCTGGCTTGTGGCTTCTCAGCGAATGGCAAGTTTTGCGTATCATCATCACAATCGCAGTAGCTGAATCGCCTGCCTTTAAATTCGCCAACAAACAGCTCGTAAAGTAGCTCAATGTAATTGACGCTTTATGTTTCTGAATAAATTATACACATGTCTGTTAACATCTATCCCAACTTAAATATTGTCAGTGTACTATAATTTATTTGAAAGTAAAATTCATGTCTCCATCGTTCAAATTTACGCTCTTTAATCAAAACAACATTAATGTTCGAAAACAGTTTTATACAAGGTTCATTCTACAAGTACAGATACAAATTTTAAGAAAATTTTTATGCTTTCTGTAAATATTCGGTGAATGAAGGTGCGACTACGTCAGAAAGAATTTGGGAGAAGAAATAGCGGACTGTAATGGGCAAATGCCGGGTTTTCCTTACAGCTCAAGATGAGCCTTAGTCATAAAAATCCAAATCTAAATAAATGCATATGAAATTATAAATATAACATTTCTATTACCATATTATGATTAAGGTAATTTTGCAAAAAGGCCTGACCACATTAAATAGATAATAATGTACGTTCGTCAATTTGTTTACGAAAATTTATTTATATATTATGCTAAAACATACCTACGTGAAAAATTTTGGATAAGATCTTCAAGTCGGTGGCTTATTCTATTGTAGATAATTTCAATTATTTTCTGTTTCCAAACTTGAAAAAATGGCTCGGTGGTAAAAGATTTGCCAACAATGAAGAAGTGGAGTCTGCGGTTGATGGCTATTTTGAGGAGCACGACGATTCTCACTATAAACAGGGTATCAAAGCTATTGAACATCGCTGGGAAAAATGTATCGACCTAAAAGGAGACTACGTAGAGAAATAAAAATATTTTTCCCAAAATTTTTGTGTTTTCTTTGTTAAGTCGGGTACTTCTGGGACTACCCTCGTACATGAAGATTCGACGATGGACCTAACTCGCCACGTGTTACGCAAACGTAGTTTCGCAGAAGAGTCTCAACCCGACCCATTTTATGTCCCGGATTCCAGGGTCCCTGTAAGGCCAATAAATACTCTCCAGAGGGTGGGGTTACGAGATGGCGACATGGACCTTCAAAAACAAGCACGTTGACGAACGAGAAGCATATTATATTCTTCACAAATATCACGAAATAAGGGAATCAAAATTCAAATATTATGCCGTGTCTAGCAATTCTCTTTCTGTCAATAAATAAGATCAAAACAAGACACAAAAAATAGAACAATATATTTAGTCATAATTTAATTTAAATCTATCTATATAAAATGCATTAAAACATTGATAAGAAGCAAACTTGCTTCTTCAAAATTAATACAACGAAAGGTATATTACATCCATTGTTGTTAAAATCGTTCTGCACGAGGGTTGTTCAATTCGAGGGAAACTTCTAAAACAATGTGCCTAGGTAGATTGAGGAAAAAGGTTAATCTGAAAATATTTTAATGAGTTGTCTAAACAGTAGATGCGTATACCCTTTAGGCCTTTCTCCTGCACTTGTACTCATTGAGTGAAGGATTTCTATCTTACCGTATTTTCAATACATACACTGGCAAATTTTTACTAAATTATTACTCGAAAATTATTGAAATTGGTCACCCTAGTGACAACATAATATGGTCGATCTAAGTAAATCATTAAATCCTTGACGATTTATATTATGTAATTTGAATGAGATTAATTGTAACAGATAACTGCACTATTTTTTCCAATCAGTGAATGTAGAATGTACAAAATTCATGCGATTCTGAATAACTGTCGCGACTAACAATGACGCTTTTATGTCCGTCTATAATTTTATTGAGATGACCTAACGAGGTATGACATATTTTTAGATCGAGATGCCCTTGCATGCAGAAATCGTACAGAATACACCTGTCTAGTAGCCACATACACAACGATATAAAACTTGATTGTGCACAAACTCTTTCACACCAATCGGCCGACATCTGGTTGTATACCACCCAATCGTTATCAATTGGCCGACCAATAAACGGCCGCGATTGCTTTAAGAAATTTTAAATATACCTACCCGTCAAACCTATTCCAATTTTTATAAAACCCTATCTTATATGATATATAATTATTTTGTTTCAATATGTAACGCTATTGGTTTCAAAGTCAGTTACCTCCATGAATATTTATTTAGAGATATTTAGACCAAGCACATTTAGGACGGAACATAGTCGTAATATATTTGTGGGTTTCCACCATGTGTACTTTTTCCTTCTTTCCTCAACGTTTCGGGCTCGTTGCAGAGGCCATTATATCAATTCTTGATAAGCCTTATAATCCCGAAACGTTGAGGAAAGAAGGAAGAAGTACACACGGTAGAAATCCAAAAATCTATTACGATAAAAAAACAACCGTGAAAGTCTCAAACATTATATACGGAACATAGTATTCAATACATATGTATGAATTAGTAAATAATTGTAAAAAAAAACACCTAAAAATAAATTATCTAAAATATATCTAAGAAATATATAAAACCATGTTTAAAGTTGGTCAAAAATTGAAAAATGGCGACTGTTAAATATAACCAAGTTTTCAACTAACCTCCGGGTTAATGTGATTTTACTATCAATCTGGGTTTAATAATTAATTCACTCACACAATATACATTTACACACCTAAAAAACCAAAAACATAAAAAATATCAACTAGAAAAAGGTGTAGGTAACCATCTATGAAAGCAATAGCCTCATTTGTAACTATTATGTTTTATTTTATTATAATTTAAAATTCGTAACGTAAAACTATGAAACCTTTGATTAGAGTGTTATTTAAAAGCATGGTGGTATATAATTTAAATTATGTACGCAATTGCGCCAGAATAAGATTCGGTCCTTTACGAGAAAAATCACCTTCCCGGTCAGGTACCCTGATAAGAAAAGTCTTTATGGGCTGGTTTTCCTGCGGCCCTGTGATCAAATTATGCTTTCGGGCTAATAGAATAACGACCACAATTAAACTTAGCTGACGGGCTCAGCCAAAACATGAGCCCTGAGAATAAATTGGTATAGGACCAGAGCACCTAATTTGCATACAAAATACATTACCTGTCGGGGCTTTCTACTATGTTTGACACCTGTATTTATACGTGCTTTATATTTTTTCTTGGCTTTAACGTTATGTTTAGTGATTTCGTTTCATTATCAGCCACTATCTATAAGATTTTCTGGTGAATTAAGACACTCCAAAACATACCTACCCCTTACTAAGAACGGCTTTATTTGACAAAACTATGCGATTTTCTGATACGAATCAATCTCTTCATATTAATTTATAATATTCAAGAAAATATATTGAGAACTTTAGTCTCTAAAAAATAAGTGTTCAAACTTTATCATTTCCCTGTGATCTAAAAAAAATATAATAACTAGTGGAGTGTGTGAGCTTTTTGCTCGCCATAGATTATAAATTAGACACAGCTATCCTCATTTCTGGAAGACAACGGGAAGTAAATGAAGCCATCTGGTTTCAATTCCGTTAGTAATGTCCAAAAAATTGATTTTGAGATAGATGATAATAATAAATATTATACGAAACCATCACAAAGCACAAATAATATCGTGGTAAATATAGAAGGAATGTGAAATGTTGCAATTTCTCCAAAATAACGTGCCCGGCGCTTGAATACTATCTTCAAAAGTGACCTCGCACTGTGTCTAAAGCGTAAAGTGATCAACCAACGTGTGGTACCAATGCAGTGGCGCACTCAGGATTTAATATTGGGGGGGGGGCAAGGAGGAGAATGTAAATTAGTCCCATAGGCTCTTTTTCTCCTTCAAATAATTATTTTTACATATTTTCTCAATATACGGCGGTATATTTGTACAGTTTCTCCTAGTTTTTATTTAATTGGAGGTACAGTGGCGGTAACCGTTGAGCGTGCCATCAGCGACTGGCGGATTGGAAGTGACTAACAGCGACCATGCTGGACATGTGCACCTAGTATGCTAAAACATTACTCAAATAATATCGGCTGTGCTACCCGCTTGGTCTAGAGCAGTGTTTCCCAAAGTGTGGTACGCGTACCCCCTGGGGTACGGGAAGAGTTTGGTGGGGGTATGCGCTGCACCAGGCTATGGCTGCACCTGGTGCAACAAGCATTAATACAACATACATGCTAGAAGGTTTATCGCATGCGGAAGAAGAGCAATTGTTGGAATTAGCTTCAGACGGATTCTTGCAAAAAAAGGAGTGTACTTTAACATCATTCAGGTTGCAAATGCAACATGTGTATCCAGTTTTAACAGAGAAATTCCTGAAATACATCTTGCCTTTTCCAACTTCATATCTATGTGAAGTTGCTTTTTCAGCATTTGTAGACATTAAGTCAAAAAAAGGAACAGCTTTTTGGGTGTGGAACCGCATCTCAGATTAAAATTAATAACCAGAGAACCAAATTACGATGATCTGTCGTTTCAACATAAACAATTTCATCCTTCTCATTGATTATAATGAATGTTATTTTTTATAATATAACTTTTATTTATATTTTATTATGAATGAATTTAAAATGTTCATGGCCGTGAAGTATAATAGCGCCGCAGGAGACTTTTTTACTATTAAAGCTAATTTATGATGTGTGTTTATCTCACTTATCTGGTCAACCCGACATGCCGGGCCTCCCACAGCCCGGGCCCCCAGGCCCCCAGGCCATCCCCAGTCATGACCTACACCACTCGGGAATTCGGATGGACACCGAGAATTTTTTGACAGTTCATTAGGGAACGGGTTTCTAAAAAACCCGACATTAGTGTTTCGAGATTTTTCTAAAAAGGGTGCTGGAGAATTACAAATCATTTTTTTGCCGTGTTATTTGTCTAAACCCAAAGTATAGTTTATTGGCTTTCAATTTCAATGTGTAAAATCATTCTGATAATTTTCATTTTTGGGGGATGCCAGGGACCCTTGCCCCCCCCCCCCCCCCCCCTTCGGGATGGGCCACTGTACCAATGCATACGTATGCGTGTAAAACATAGCCTCTTAACGTAAGATAAACCCAAAAAAATACGAGTAGAGAAACGTGGCATGGAAATGTACATGTTGGGCATAACGCGGAAAGACTATAAAAGAAACCAAGGATACGCTATGTGATAGAGGTCGCAAAGAAAATTATGTGGCAATGGGCTGGACACATGCCATCATACAGTAGTACCCAAGTGCGCTAAGGAGCTAGGGAGGCCTTCAACCAGCAGTGGACCCGGCTGATGATGATTTCACTATATATGGGGATTAACAACTAAATCCGTGTCACCATATTGATCGGCGATATTAAATAACTGACTGCAATTACAAATTACTTAATATCCATTTCCCGCAGTGTCTAATTATGGAAAACTCAGCAAATAGCTTACTGCAATTATAATTTCCCCAATATCTGTTATTCGCCATATAGAGTAGCTGGCTCACTTATAATATTTATTTACTAAATATTATATTCAAGATATTATTTTGATTGTGAGTACGTCAATAAATATCGGATCATAATTCATTGGACATGTCACTCGAATATAAGTTCCCGGCCTGTTAGTATTTCAGTCTCTATATCGCCCCCCACAACATCCCATTCTACTGAGACTCGGACCTCGGAACAGTATCATAAGCACAGAACTCAGAAATAATTGTTCTGTGATCATAAAAGTATTGTAACATAACTGCTGTAATAATTACAAGATAAAAACAACTTTTTATATACAACGTTTTTAAATTTTCTGTTGAATCATATAAACTTGACTTGACCAGCTTAAACGATCAAAAAAATGTGTACTTGATAGAAATACTGAATAATGAAATGTCATTACATATTGATTTCCATAGTAACGCACGTATATATTATTTAACAATTTAGTTGCTAGGACACCCTATCAACCAATAATGGTATCGAAATAACTTTTCATACAAAACAGAATTAACTAAAAATTAACTCAATTCTACTTAAAGATGGCTAAAAGTATTAAAAAATGCGTTGGTATCGTGGTCTGATATATTCTAAAAGTTTCAAATGTCTAGCTAGTCGGGAAGTTAGTTAAAAATCGATTGCAAGATTTGTACCGGACAAACAACCACCGGACAAATAAGAATACGACCTAAGAAAAACGTTGTATAATACCGACTGTTTACGCTGCAAATAAAACTCGCTCCTCCGTCCGTCGGAGCAACCACCAAATCTCGACTTCTTCATCTACAATACCATGACTCCCGCAGTGGTGACCCCGACGTGATTTTACTTACAAATAAAACAAAATATCAGTCACCGGATTGCCGGAATAGCGCAATAAACAGCGTGCTTGCTTGGAAATCGAAAGATCTGTGAATCGATCGCGCCCATTCTCTTCTAATTTTATTTCATTTGTTGAATAAACCAAGACAGTTTTTCTTCATAGATCAGCGGGATTTAGTCTCCTAGGAAAAAAATATTATTTGATTGTAGATGTAGTTTATTACTATAAATTTCGTTTTATGGCATTTAATGAATATTAGGTATTTAGGTACATGGGATAATGAGAAATGGGACCAGTCTCAGGAAATAAAAACTAGAATTGAGATCGTGAGGCGTGCCTTTCTCAAAATGAGACGCCTCCTTAGCAATCGAGACCTTAACCTAGGTCTGAGACTGCGTATGGTACGTTGTTATATTCTCTCAATTCTTTTCTATGGTACGGAAGTTTGGACGCTAAACCAAGAGACATCACGTAGACTTGAAGCTTTCGAGATGTGACTGTATAGACGCATCCTGAAAATTCCTTGGACTGACCGGGTGACAAGTAGTGTTGAAGTTCTCACTCGAATGGGGAAGGACCGAGAAGTTCTACGTAGTATCAAAATCAGGAAACTACAGTACCTCGGCCACGTTATGAGAGGACAAAAGTACAGTATTCCCCAACTTGTCATTCAAGGAAAGATCAGTGGTAAGCGTAGCAGAGGACGGCGCCGCATTTCGTGGCTTAAGAACCTCCGTGATTCGTACGAGTGCAGCTACACTAAACTGTTCCGGGTAGCAGACGACAAATCTAAGATCGCCTTGATGGTGACCGACCTCCGCTAGGGGATGGCACTATAATAAGAAGGTATATTATGCTAAATGCGTTGAGAAAAAAACATAATTTATATTGCCTAAGTGGTATAATATAATATGCACTTATTTTAACGTTAGGTACTCAGTTTTATTAAACAATTTAAAATATTTTTGTTATAAAATAATAATTAACGTCGAAAAACGTATTTTCCTCTCTTCACAAAGACTTTCAATAGTAAAAAAGCGCACGAGTGGGACATGGGATCCCCCTCTCCTTTTCCGCGATCCGGCGATCGTAATTGGCTCCGAAAAGCTTTTATTCGATACTTTACCCTGTCAACTCAACCCTCTTTCGGTGCGAACACTTCCCCACGTACTGTGGTCAATTGAGTTTAATTTATGCCTAAAACAACCTTTCCGAACCATTTAAAAGGACGGACATTTTTTTAAATAACCACAACACACAATATACCGAATAAATAAATCGTAAATTGCTATTTTTTACAGTTTTATTTTATATCATATAATAATATAATAATATGATGATTTGATGAATATGAATAATCACAAATGTTGAATATTCTGATTCAAATGTTGTATTTAACCTTAAAAAATAATAAACTAAAATATATGTAGATTAACATAATATCCTAATTGGAGCATATGCGCCTTTATAGAAGTAGGTTGTATTAACAGATTTAGCAACAGGAAATAGGGAGGAATAGTGTACATTTTTTAACGGCTTATCATACAAAGGCAGCTGGCCTGCGCGATTGACCATAGTGGGTTCTAAACTATTCCTGCGCATCCAGTGTCCAAGTATTAGCACTTATTGTAACAATTACAATAAGTTAGTTGTAATTATTACAATAAGTGCTATGTTTTAACAGCTCTTGGCTGTGATAAATTTTAGAGTGAGATAGACAGTTTTGACAGTTCAGACGGCTAACTTACTGTAATTGTTACAATAAGTGTTAATATTTCGATACTTTCCTACCCTATTTAGCTGCCGTAAAGACCGAAAGCAGTCTTGTGTATAGAATAGATGCCCTGGTGATTAAATTACCTGCAAGCTATTATTTCTCATTTCAGATTGATTTGTAACAAGACTCACAGTTGGGCTTTGAGAATTATGTAGCAGGGCCATACTGAGATAAAAATTTGCATTAGTACTACAAGCCAAACAGTTTTTTTTATACGATTAACTATTATCACTTGCTGCAGACTCGCGTGCAGCAAAAGTCTTTGATAAAAAAAAATTGATATTATAACATCATTGTGGTATTTCTATCGATTACTCAATTATTGAGAATCAAACATCCTAATAAATTATATTATCTATTCTTGTCCGCTTCATTGTTTCAAGTCGAAATTATTTACAAATAAATATCATTAAACGATTTATTAATTATTGTTATCGTATCACTTTAGTCTTGCTCTATTTTACAACGTTTTTATTAGCTCGTATTCTTATTTGTCCGGTGGTTGTTTGTCCAGTACAAATCTTACAATCTATTTTTAACGAACTTCCCGACTAGCTAGACATTTGAAACTTTTAGAATATATCAGAACACAATATCCAATGCATTCTTTTAGAATTGAATTCATTTTCAGTTAATTCTGTTTTGTATGGAAAGTTATTTCAGAAAAATCCGTAAAAAGTAAAAGACTATTATTGGTTGCTAAGGGGGTGGTCCTAGCAACTAAATTATTAATTATAATTAAATATTAATATACGTGCGTTACTATGAAAATCAAAATGAAATGTCAAAATGACATTTCAGTATTCTATATTTTTGTTTGTTTGTTTGTTTTTTTATTTACTTCATATCAAGTATATTTGTGGCCGGCCCACTGAAGTATTTGTTGCCTTGATCGATCAGATGCCGCTAGGCTCAACTATTACGCGCATTATTATTATAGCAATATCACCAGACGCAATCCTTGCATATGAAGTCACAGAGTTCAATGTTCTGTACTTAAATAACTATAACTTCTGGGCATCACAGTGTTACGTCGATATACCGTACCGTAGATACCTAACACTTATTTCAAGAATGCTTTATATAGACGAAATAAAAACTATTATAGCACTTATTAGCGTATAAGATCTTTTGGTTCTTGGTCTGTTTAGTGGAAGCCAGCTGCATTTTTTTTTTGAAAATAGCCGATTTACTAGATTGTTTGTTAGGTTAGGTTGGGTTAAGTTAAAATTCTTGAATTTCATGAATTCTTTCCGAAATTGGCTATGAAAATTGCCGCTATTCCCGCCTGGTTTCCAGTACTGTCCAACAAGAAGATTTAGGCACTGTCGTCGGAAGGCACTGTCGTCGACTTAATAGGAGGAGCTTGTTAGTTCACAGTTTTAACACGTAGCCAAGAAGTTTTTGTTGGACAGTAAACAGACTTGTACCGATTTTTTTTTAATTTAGTGACGACATTCGTTTTACTTTGTTTTTTATCGGTTTTAATTCTGTACCTCAGAGACAGAAGATTTTAAGTTAAATTCTACCAAAAGTTAATTAAGTACAGATACTGTATCTAAAGAATAATTTTTCTCATGCATAATTCACACCATGGCAGAAACCCTATTCATAACAGAAACTGACAATTCTTAACACAATAAAGCTAATATCAAAGACATAAACAATTTTAAATTGTGTTTGGGACTTAAGGTAGTCTGGCATACGGGTTATTTTTAGAATTATTAATAACCATGTCCTTGCTTTAACCTTTTTGCTTAAAACCCAGGCTTTGAGAAAATCACATAAATTTTTGTGTCCTCACCGGGAGTCGAACCCAGAACTCTCGGGTAGAAGGTCAGCGCCTTACGCACTGCACCACGAAAGCCGCCTCTCTGGCGTACGGTTACAGAATAAAAATTTTGATAACCCATTAAAATAAAATTCAACAAAATAAATGTGTTTATTGAAACAGCCATGCATAAAATATTCCACAAGAAAATTAATATTACCTCGTCATTGTTTTCGTTTTGCGAAGTAAACTCGCTCACTATCAAAGCACATTTGACTCAAAGAAAAAAATTATAATCACACGGAAACTATATTTAACTTGAAAAAATAAATTCTCAATTTGCGACCCCGCCCGCCACCCCCGACCCGTTTTTTTATTTTATTTCTTTGGATATATTATTTCCATGTAAAGCTCGGCCGAGGCGGCTATCAAGATTTTCCCTTTGGGTCCGACACCTCGCGGCGTGCCTGCGAAATAATCAATATTTTAGATTAGCCTCTATAAACGGCTTTACCATTCACATATCCCGTTTAAAATTTAGCGCCAAAATTATAAATAGATCTCAGTACAGTCATGTAAGAATAATCGATATGTCGGGAACATCAGTTGTTTCTTTTCTAAAAGTGCATAATAATTGGTGCCTTCAATTGACAGGGCAATTAAAATAACATGCGAGTGTGTTTGTGTTAATGCTATTTTATAATCACTTTCCAGTGTTTCTCAACCTTTTTATAACAGTAGAAATATTTCGCTAACCGCTAACTCAGGAATAAAAACAATTATCTATATAGTATATTGTTTTTAAGTTTTTTAATCATATATTATCACAGTCTGACTACGAATAAAAACATATTACATTCAAATTCTATTGATAGTTGGCGTTTTTAGCAGTGTCTGTAATTTGAAGGAGATAGTGGTGGATTCCGGATCTAGGGGGGGGGGGGTTAACACAGGTTGCCAGACACTGACCTTTTATGATGTTGATGATGGCTCCATGGTCTGGTTGCACTATCACTCGCGAGTAGAGTTGGGTTTTGGAAATTTCCCGACGGGAATTCTCGTGAAATTTTCGAGATTTTAAATCCTGAATCTCGAAAATTCAAATTTTCATCATTTCGGGAAATCCCGAATCTCGAGATTGAGATTTTTTCGGGAAATACCCAACTCCACTCGCGAGGTAGTGTTTGTTTTGTTGGGTTATCCGGTGCGCGGCACTTAACGGTACACTGTTGGATGGATGGTATAGACGCAACGTTCACTCAAATTGTAACAGATTTAGTGCAACGAATGTCAAACATATGCGTTTTTAGCAGTAGTTAACGACGTCGCGTTCGTATCGTATCAGATATAGCACCATAGCTTTAGCAAACCTACGGGATCGGCTGTCTTGGAGTAACTAAACTTAACTTTCATCACGGTCGATCATGACCCGTGACTGGTGGTCTTGTGACAATACTTGGGGATTTGAGGTTGGTGGAAATAAAGGATGAATGCCGGCCCAACCACATAAGCTGCTCAATAAATATATTTTTTTAATAATTGTTGTTTTAGAATATAGAGAAAAAAATATTTAATTTTAAAAATATAGTGTAAAATTTGCCGCTATATTTATCCTAGAATATGTAGATAATTGATAACCGTGGCTTCAGTATTGTTATGGAGAAACGAATCACTGCATTGACATCCATCGGTCTGCTCTGTTTCCGTTTCATTACTAACATAGCCGAACAAGTCGTCTCCCATGAACAGGTAGTTGAAAATGGGGACAATAATTAAACTTGACTTCAGGGATGGATATTTTTCTTCAATTTAAAATGGGCGACAAACAAATTAACGCCTATCCAAACGAGATTATTATCTGCGAAAAAATATACGGTGACAGTTTTCTGCCGATGGAATGACCAGATTGTGGAGGCAGGCTGATGCGCGAAATCAGATTGTCTATGGAATAATAATTTTGCGTCCACTGCTATGCTTTTGTTTCCAGTATGCGGATAACCAGTACATTTAAACTGCAAGGATTTAAAAGTCCAAATAGTATCATTAGAACATACATAATTTTGAAAACACTTCTGAGAAAATGTTTTATAACCAATAGAAAAAATCTTTTTGAAAAAAGCAGGAATTGAACCTGCATCTCTTGGGCTTCGCGACCGTGAAAATTGACCACAATGCTAAAGGAGCTGTACTTAATTGCGACAAATTTGAACTAATGGCTCTTATAATACTCTCTGAAGCGATTTTCAAAATTGAGCAACATTGGCTATCGGCTTTGTCACAGAACATACCTATTGGGCTTTGTAAATAGCAAATATAAACTGGCCTTCTTCCCATGTATATATCGGGCGCGCTCATATGTCAATAACAGAGGATCCGGACCGCTCCAAAGCTTTGATAGATTTTAGTATTTTTAGTTCTATTTTCGCAAAACTCTATTTCTGAATAAATTTCTACCTGAAGATTGCTTTTGCCATAAAAATCTGTGTGTTTCTGCTATTAGAGTAAGTAGATTATTTGGGTCATGTATAAGTTGAAGAACGGCTCTACATATGATTAGGTACTCAATATGGCCTGGTTGGTTTTTCTTTCGACATTATGTATGGTGTAAATGAGAATTCTCGTAGTATTTAGCTCAAAGTACATTGACAGACTCGCAGATCCAACGACTCACGACTACAGTAATCGACAAACCAACAGTCACCGATTGTCGACCGAGTCGTGCGCAAAAAATATAAATTATTTTATTTTAGCTACGACTCCAAGAAACGATTCAAAATGACATTTAATGATTTGGCATACGATCGGCGTGAATGTCTGCCAGAGTTATTTGAGCTTTACTAGTGTTAGTGTTCATCAGTGTGTCCCTGGTAACCATATAAGAAACCGAGAGCATCAGTAAAGTTGTTTGTTCTCCCAAACATCAAAACTAACCGTCCATCGGTGATACCAATTAGGAGAGCAATATCATTAAGTATATTCTACTTTCATGAGACCAATTTTAAGTTGACGTTTTATGAATTTTAAATTATACAGTTTGATTTATTTTCTTATACTAACTTACAGAACTTATATATTATAATTCTCCATTTCAGTGCTCTTTCGTATATTTCTTTATTACTTATTATCATATTGGCCTGCGTTAAAAATTTCCTACATCGAATGGGACTAAAATATACATCCATCGTAGTCTGAGGCTTTTCGAGCTACCGATACAATTACCAAGCATGCTAAAAATTTCTAACAACTATGCATTTGAGGAATTATTTCAGATCATGGTTATATTGGCGACCATCTTTTGGTAAAATTTAAATCAAGGCACTAACAATAGATACTAACATTGACTCCTAGATGGCGACAGGATATATTCAGATTTTAATATTTATGATACATAGGCCATCCTCCCACGGCGCAACTTATGTCCGTCGGAACTGAAACTAAAATTCCAGCCAGTATCTAGCTAATGTATTTCAATGGCGGCTCGCTAACGGCGAGACTGGAATCTCTCAGCTTCAAAACGGTCGCGAAGAGATGCGACATGCTAGTCGCGCGGTCTCTGAAGTTTCCAGTCACCGTAAAACAGTGGTACCAACATCATTAGATTTCGGTGAAAAATCATATTTTCTTACCAAAATTGGTTAAATATTAATTGGAAAATCAAAATAACCGTATGTAAACGCTGCAGCGCGCGTGTTGTCAGTTTTTGTACAACACGGTTGATAGTTGAGTTTGACAGTTTGAGGTTATGTGATTATTATTTCAACTGGGTTTCAGTAGCGCCGTGTGCGAAGCATCACATTGGTCAGTTTATGAGTTCCTTCACAAACTAGTTCCATCAGATTTCAGTTGCGCCGTGGGAGGATGGCCATAGTTGCACTTCCATTCATGGAATAAAAAAAAAAAATTTTAAAGTTATTTGAAGACTCAGATAAGTTGTTAAGAATATCTATTATCTACGACTCTCAAACGGATTTTTAATTTTCGAATCAAAATATTTTTTATGTTTTAAAACGATTCGTTCCATAGATGAAAACAAAGCAAAAAGCCTAATCAACTTGTTTTATGTCTGAACGCCATTCGCAACTAATTTAATATAATCGCGATAGAGAAAGGGCGAAAATATTCAAATTTAAAAATAATAACAATTATTATTTTTTTAATACGCGACCATTTTAGTCGTCATAAAAAGGCGGGCGATACGTTTTCATAAAACCCGAAGCCACGTGACCACGTGACACTGCCCACCTCCTTTACGATTGTTAGAAAAATTGTCAAGTAGCACGCGAGCACATCGTTGCTTTTACATACAATTTGTATACTAACCTGCTATACCTACCTAGGGATTGCAATAACGAATGAATATTTCAATACCGGTATTTCGGTATTTCTTATTGAATACCGGTAAAATACAGGTATTCATCAAAATATATTATAGACAAAAAGAAGTTCCTATCAATAAAAACAGCTGTTGAAATCTATTTGAAACACTATTTTATGGCAACCTAAAGTACATAGGTACTTACATTTATTATGTTGTCCTTTATTATAAATATGTATAGATCACGGCCTGAACAAAAACGATGCATAAGTGCGAGTGAGAAAGTATTTGGCACCCTTATAATCTCTGCGACACGCGCTAGAGTAAGATAAAAGGTTTACAGATGTGGGAGATGGTTTGCTACGGTGTAGCCGGCAAATCTTAGCTTATTGCTTAACTAAGCGTCGATAACCGTGTTGCTAAAATTGCTATTTTTTGTTTTAAACATAGTCAGTGGTAAATATGTTTAGTTAATTAAGTAGAAAAGATGGTTCTGTGTGTTGTATTAAAATATGGTAGCCGTACTGATAAGCAAGAAGATGGTATTACGTTTCATAGGTAAGTTGATACATGTTCGTGATAATTTATTTGTATATTATTATTTATTTTAATATCTGTGACCTAGTGTTTCTTTAAAATAACTTATAATTTGGATATCTTTACCTAATGGTTGCATTTTGACCGCTTAAAAATACTATATAACGTAAAAAACAGAAAATTATATTTTAATTCTGAGCGTCTAGTGCGAGCACTTTGGGCAAGCACTAGCGAAATGGTCTATGGTCTCAAACATTTGTGTACCAATGCGTTCGCTCGCCCACAAACCAAATGCACGGCACGCAGCTTCATTTGGCAATGCAACGGGTGGCGTCTAGATATATCTATAGTCTAAGGTATAGATCATAATATTTTTTAGAATTGCTAGAATTTTTTTAAATAATATAAGTTCTACATGAACTTGTGGTGCAGGAAAATCTCTCTCAATTTCAACGTTTGTTGGGTCTTATATCAACGATGGATCAATAGTTATAGAAAAATTGTAAATATTTGCCACGGATGCTTTCTTTTTCGAAAGATGTTAATTCCTCGCGACAGTTCTACAAGTATCTTTGAAGGATTTTGTTTTATTATTATTTAACTTTGTTGGTTTTAATCGATATATTTGCATTTATTCAGCATTAATCTTATACACTAAATTTATAATGCAATATAGTAGTAAGTAGTGAACAAAATAGCATGTAATTTATTTTCGAAAAACATAAACGTGTATGCTTTCTTAATTTGTGAGAATACCGGTATTTTGGATTTTAGAAACCGGTATTTCGGTATCGATAAATATTTTAATACCGGTTTTGAAATACCGGTATTGCAATCCCTATACCTACCTGCTTGCCCACGTTAATAAAGTGTATGGATTCGTATGGGCGAGCCCTTCGCACTCTTTCACTTCTGAATTAGACGCAGAAGAAATTTCCTTCACTGATTTATCGATCTCTGCAATCGAGATATACACCCGCGAACCCAAAACTACATTGTATATAATGTCGTTGTGGGTTCCCAGGCGTATATGAAATCGAAATCTGGAGATTAAAGGATTAGGCCATCAGAAGACTGGATGATTTTGAGATATAGCTATATTAATAAAAAAAATCGGTGTGTGTGTGTACTTATGTAGGCACGTTAAAAGTTATACTTCTTTGACGTAACAAAACAAAAACGAATTTGTGATAACCTAGATTCTTCGACTACTCTATGACAACATTTTCTTGGCTACGTGTTAAAAGTGTGAACTAATATGCTCATCCCATTTTTAACCGCACTTCCATTATAAACTAACAAGCTCCTCCCATTTAGTCGACAACAGTGCCTACCTTCACGTAGCCAAGAAGATGTTGTCGTACAATAACTCTTAATTATCTTGTTAAATTACACACTCAAGATTTTTCTTGAGCTTATTGGAGCGCCGTTGGTTTATTTCTATACACTTTAACTTACATTACTAAATTATATAATTGTTTCTCGTTGTTTTTATTTTTAAAGTAACAACTTTACTGTCACTCTGACGTTTAATCGTTTGAAAAATGGCCGACAGTAATAAATTCGTTGCCTAGGAACAATTCTACTATCAAACTTGCTTTCGTATACAGCTGACTGATTCGCAGCTAACTTCATACTGTCGCGCACTTTCGTAACGATGTGCGCGCGCCGCTCTCAATTTCAATCTCTACCAAAGGCCCCAAAAGAAGTATAACTTCAAAAATGCAGAATGCATTCTCAACATGGGCAGACATTAACGGGTTATGATTAATATATTAAGACCGTACAACTATTATTATGCGCAGATATGATTTCTTCATATTATGTACAGGAACTAGGTTATATATGGATTGTCTATGGTTGTTATCACTGACTTTTAATAAACTATTTCTTTTATTCAACGAATAAGACACAAGATTTGAGAATTTACCTATACTATATACTGAATAAACATGATTTTGAAAACATCGCATGCATATGCACAACGCAATTCGATAAGCATTTCATGTAACAACTGCTAATTAAAATAGTCGTCAATAAGATGCCCGTAGCTTAATTGGAAAAGCATACTGGCGCGAATCCAGAAGATACAAGTTCAGGTCCCGTCGGGTGTCGTATTTTTTTCTACAAAATAATTTTTCTAGTGTGTATATGCATTTGATGTTTTCAAATTATGTATAATCACTGACTTTATTTACATTGCGACTGTTGTATTTTCATTTTACCCCTCTCACTACATAATACCATATTTAATAATCCATTTTCCTTCACAAATGATCTTGTATTACTAATAATGCGGTATGTTTATAATTAGTTACATAATAATTGTAAACGTATCGGGTAACCGGTATTATTTTATAATTTAGACAGGAAACAAGAAATAATAAGATAGGCGATAGAAATTGAAATATAAGCCTCAACCATGGCCCTCACAAGGAGGGACTGACAGGGCTCTAGCCTGGGGGCCCGGATTCAGAAGGGCACGGCGTTGTGGGTCAACCAGATAAAGACACATTACAAATTGACCCTAATAGTAAAAAAAGTCACCTGCAGCGCTAATTTACTTCAAATGTTAATTATTATTTTAAGACATGTACCTAATTATGCGATGCAATTTTTTATGAGAGTTGATACTCCACAATTCAATAATTCAAATGGATGTATTAAAAAATACTAAAAATCGCTAAAAATATAATATGTACTAAATAAATTTTACCTCGGGCACCATTTGGAAAAAGTTACAGTAGAGCGCCATACTGCCTTTAATTTAAGTGACAGTTAGGGGAGCCTACCAAAGATCCTGGCCTAAAAGGCCGCTTCAGGATGTGGGGACCATGGTCTCAACCATATAGTTACAATGTATTAGCCCTATCTGCATACTTTCTGCGCACCGACAGCTGTAATTTCCTTTGACAACTCAGATGACGCAACAGATTTGTCATAAGATTTAAAATGGGGCCTCGAAACAATGCAAAACATTAATATAGTAAATTATACCAAAGTCACAATTCGAACATATCATAATATTACCCAAAGCATAACAAAATTCCTGCAACTAACACGTTTCATACAAAAAAAATACTAAAATATTATTATGTGCCATCACTGCCATCTTCAATAAGAATTATTTTTAGTTGCACGATGTAAACTTTGATATTTTTACTGGCTACATCGGTAGTTGTAATTATTTATGGTTTTTATTTAATTTTTTATTGTGGGGGCCTCCAATGCATGGGGACCACAAATCCTGCTCGTGGGCTATCGTAACTGCACTTTCACGGTTTAAACCATAGATAACTAAACATAGTCACTTACATAGTTCTTCTAAAGTTCCGTATTGAGAGGATGACCAATAATTGGTCAATTATTGACGCACCAAAGGGAGGTGTTGAGTGTGCGAAACTTCTGAGCGGCAGTGTTCAGGGGGCGACAAAGGTCCGGGAAAATACATTTAAAATAACATAAAAATATATTTTATACAATTAGGTAGGTACGTAAACTGAATTGTACTATGAGATATATTATTAAATACATAATATATACATTACCCACTGCCAAACTAAGGGGCGGCAAATCCAAGAGTTAAACCGAAATATACTAACATTATTTACGGAAGTATAAGATTCTTGTTTAGCTGTTTAAAATCTCCGATTTAAAACTAATTCGTTTCACAAATAATATGTTTTATTTCATTAGCTATTTTTTTAAATAAATAATACTTAGGTACATGTTATTATTTAGTATAGGTATTAAATAATTCATATTGGGTGGGCGACAATAATTATTACACTCTATCTTTTAGCGAAATTGATTTACCTTTTTCAGTTTTATCAACAATACTAAAACAATGGTGAATTTTATTTTCCCATTTTGATATGCTAAACTTCGTTAATTCCTTCCAAGAATATCGCGTTACTTCATTTATTGGGAAAGTTTCCTTAGTTCGTCGAAGGCAAAACAATAAAACCGCAACATTGACATTATCATGTCTTTCAATAATCCTGTGGTTACGGGGTAACATTGCTCCAGTCAAAAGGAAGACATAACACAACATTTAACATTAAACTTAACGTCGAGAAATTTTCAGGTCTGAGCGTAAAGTTTTGCTTTAAAATTTTGTCGTAATAGTATGTAGTTCATGTTATATTATTACTGATGAAAAATAGAACGCTTGATAAATCAATGCTTTGAAACTTGAGAAACAGCTGCGATTTTTGTAACAGACACAAATTATGTAGATATGTGTAATAATTACAAGATAAAAAGAACTTTTTATATACAACATTTTCTGTTGAATCATATACTTAAACTTCACTTGACTAGCTTAAACGATCAAAAAAAATTTACTTGATAGAAATAATAGGTACTTACTGAAATATCATTTTGACATTTCATATTGATTTTCATAGTACCTAATGCACGTATATATTAATAATTTAGTTGCTAGGACCCCAGACCCCTTAGCAAACAATAATAGTGGATTGGATTACGGATTTCTTCCGAAATAACTTTTCATACAAAACAGAATTAACTGAAATTGAATTTAATTCTACTTAAAGATGGCTAAAAGTATTAAAAAAATGCATTGGCATCGTGTTCTGATATATTATAGTATAGTATAGTATAGTATAGTAGTATAGTATAGTATAGATAAATATAGTATACTGAAATGTCATTTTGATTTCCATAGTAACGCACGTAAATATACTAATAATTTAGTTGCTAGGACCAACGCCTTAGCAACCAATAATAGTCTTTTACTTT
Source organism: Rhyacophila brunnea (assembly GCF_057557595.1). NCBI lineage: Eukaryota > Metazoa > Arthropoda > Insecta > Trichoptera > Rhyacophilidae > Rhyacophila > Rhyacophila brunnea. The sequence continues at coordinate 5,064,039 of NW_028233361.1, forward strand.
TTACGGATTTTTATGAAATAACTTTCCATACAAAACAGAATTAACTGAAAATGAATTCAATTCTGCTTAAAGATGGCTAAAAGTATTAAAAGAATGCATTGGCATCGTGTTCTGATATATTCTAAAAGTTTCAAATGTCTAGCTAGTCGGGAAGTTAGTTAAAAATCGATTGCAAGATTTGTACTGGATAAAAAACCACTGGACAAATAAGAATACGAGCTAATAAAAACGTTGTAAAAATAGAACGCTTGATAAATCAATGCTTTGAAACTTGAGAAACACCTGCGATTTTTGTAACAGACACAAATTGTGTAGATATGAGTAATTGTGTAGATATGTGTAAAAATGAGTAGATAAATTCTCGAATTTTAAGTTAGGTTAGGTTAGGTTATATAATGAGAGTGGAGGAAGAGTCCTTTGGCAGAGGCTTAGGCCGAACAAGGTCTACTTCCTGTAGTGCCAGATAAATATATGTGTGAAGCAAGTGAACAAAAAAGGTTGCATTTTAAAGTGTATAGAGAACATTTTATTTCAATTGAAAATTAAGAACGTATCCTTCATTTGGTTACCATACGGTGACCCCAACTACAGATGATCATATTCAAAGATCAGAATAATAAAAACGCGACAGTTCTAACTTCTTACCTGGAAAAATATCATTACACACTTTTCCTGGGAGCGTTCAATCGCTTTCTTTGGTCTCTTTTAGTGCCTTACCTTTCCCGGGACAGTATCCAATTTCAGAAAATCCCGCTTTTATTTTAAAGTGCACACAGAAGCGAGAATACGATATTGTAGAATCAAATAAAAACTATTCCACGCTGTGCATTAAAGCTATGACAATTTATCCGGCATTCTACGAATCTTAAAAAAAGATTCTCTATGCAATCTATTGAATTTAATCTGCATCGCAAATTTAAATCAACGGTGTATTTTTTATATCAGTCATAAAATAATCTAATACCTATGCTGTTTATCAGTGATGGAGAGTGACTTTTGGAAGTAGTTAGACTATGACGATCATAGTGCATATGCAAATACTTCACTTGACAGTCATACAACATGACTTAAGTCTTGTTTACATGGGCTTTAATCATCAATCAATTCATTTTTAATTATTTGCTTGAATGAATTAAAGACTTCAAATTCAAGTCCAATTTGTCAATTTTTTCGGTAGTTGTCACGATAATTCTATACAAAAACGTGATATATTTACGTACGTTTTATTGCAGCCTCTGAACTCACAATAATATGCAATACAAGGCATCTATAAGTATAACACGTATCGATGCCTCTGTTGGTCTATTATTGATATTATAATGTAATATAACTACCGAAAATTTTGACATTTGAAATTTTGAAAATTTTACATCATTTTATTACATTATTATCATGATAGGTTGAACATCATTTTTTTTAAAATAAGTATTAATATGTAATAATAAATATAATAATAATAATAAATGAAAATAATATCATACTTTTACAGTTTGTTAGCATTGGTGTGGATTATACACAACTAAATGTTATTTTTGAAAATGTACTTTGAAAACTTTCTTATTTCTCCAAAGTGCGGCGCTGGTTATGTTAATACAAATATTTGTTACGATTACCGATGAATAATTAAATGGTATTAGTTACTGACGTTGTAATTTCATTACCAAATTATGAATGGAATTTACAATATTCGTTGCAATTTTATAGAATTGTGTTCAACAATTAATTCCCGTTATTATTTTTTTCGAATCAATGGACATGATAAAATATAATATATTAAGAATCTTCATCGACACACGTATGTAGTACCAGTATCAGTAGTATATGTTTTAAATTATAAGCAACCAGTATTATTTGACCATATCTCTTCATAGGTTTGGCAGGGGCCCTTCTCTGCGGACACATTTCAAGAACAGGGATGGTTTGTGGTACGTAATCCTTTTTCGAGTCCAAATTTTGATACCATAAATTAAAATGGATAAAAGGTACAATTGCCGCCAATTTTTACTTAGTTTTGAATGTGTGTTGTAATCTTCGAATACAAATTTATTTGCGATAACAACACGCATAAACGCGCCAAAATGTCAGAAATTATAAATATATGTAACATAGAGTATCCAATTTCTTTTCGAACTAATAAGCACAATTATGGATTAATTTAATAGATATTAAAGCAAACACTCAGAGACAGTTAGTAGAAAAATACGAAACTTACAATTTGAGACAGCGTATTGAGCATGTACACAATATTAAAGTACAAAACTAAAATCCATTAGAATATAAAAATTATGAATTCGTTAAAGGTCCCATCTTATTTATTACATACTATTTAAGTGTTATGTTTATCATCATTTTAATGTAATTTATATTCATTTATATAAATATCAAAAAACCAATTGTGAATGGGTGCTTCTATGATCTACTAAAACAAATTAAATCAAAACGATAATCCAGAAAAACCAAGATACGACTGTAAGAAATTATAGTGAGACCAAACCTGACATAGACCATTTTTTTTTTAAATTATTAATAACCATGTCCTTGCTTTTTCGTACAAGGTGGTTGTTAGTAATTTTGAACAATCACAAACACCCAGTCTTTGAGAAAAACACATAAATTTTTGTGTCCTCGCCGGGAATTGAACCCAGAACTCTCGTGTGGAAGGGCAGCACCTTACGCACTGCACCAGGAGAGCCGCCTACATAGACATTGTTCCACTGATTGTCAGAAACCGATGCTACGCGCAGGGTATTCAGGAAAATAGTTGGAAACTGGAGTTTGGCGGCACTGGTTTAATTACAGAATATACAATCTCTTGCGAAGAGTTAGATATCTTCACTGTGTGGACACATAGAAATATTGAAAAATACGTCATCATCGTCGACAAAGCTGGAAGAACAACAACGCGTCGGGAGACCACCGGCTGAACATAGTAAAAAAGGATGTCCAAACACTCGGTGTGTCCACAATTTCCTCTCCGTATGTTGGAGGCAGCCGGAACCTACACCGCGGACAATATTGTCATTAATAATAATATCAAATGATATGTACGATACTACTTATTATATGTCATTTACAATATTATCATATAAATTAATTATAGCGATGAAAAAATTGAATTGTTCGAGACGATATGACTATTTTTATGATGCATGAATTCATGATCGGTAAGAACAGCCGCGGTAAATGTTTAAAGTGTTTCTCATTCACTGCCTCCATTTCTTGAATCTCGTTCAGTCTTCCATTCTCCCTGCAGGTGTTTCATAGAAACGCAAACAGACGTGTCACAATTATTGTTTGCGCAGAGTCTTGCGGCAGCTATCTTTTTTAATAGTTCACTATAGAATGTACTCATCAGTTAGAACGACTTTTTACACAATATAACATTTTGTTTTTATCAGATAATAACGTAGGCTTTAACGTTTTGGTAAATACTGTCAGAATATTCAAAAAATATAATATATACCCTGAATAGGTCAAAAATATTGAAGATATACTTTAAATTATTTGTGAATAGATTAATTAAATCGACAGTGTTTAGGAAAAAGGGCGTAACCCTCACAGAACAAATTTTACAGGAGTGGCAATAAACGTTTTTTGAATGATTTTGGTTCAATATGTTAAAAAAAAAAATAGGCACAGCCATTGGGTGCATGATGATTTGGTGTAATATATTTTCGATCTAATAATAATTAAAGAAGTTATTAAAGAAAATCATTAAAATTGAGGGTAAGTGCTTTTTTCCTTAAATTAAAACTTGATTAATGCTTCATTAAAACCCGAATTTTGATAATAATTTGGCATTTGCGGCTTACTTCCTTTTTACAGAACGTATATTTAGTTGTAAACATTGTTAATATGTAATAATAGCACTTTCCGAAAAATTGAAGTTTACGCCCTTTTTTCTGGAGTTTACGCCCCGTTTCCCTACACAGTCAAAATGAGGAAGTAGATCCTAAGACCATAAAGTTGTGATTATATTGAGATGTATGTCGCGTACTATCACGCTGCCACGGCGACAAATTTAGTTATGGTTTCGTCATTTTGCAGAATATTTTGAACGAACATGATCTCTGTAAATTCAATGATGGAGTAACCTAGTAACGAGTCTCTGTAAATTCACGTCAATCGCTAAAAACATAAAACACGCGATTTTGTCATGAGTCGAAAATGTGTAGGCATGTAGAAAATGATAAAAAAAACGTTTATTGAGTCATTCGGGTGTCGATATAATGCGGTACGCTTGAGGTGACCTCATTGTTGTTCTGGTGATTTCGGCAGATTTTGCTAACTGACTTCGTTTAAAGGTTCAAAATGTGCTACGGAATGGGAACATCAGTCTGATAACATTTTAAATACCAAGGAAAACGACATTACACACTTTTTTCCGTAGCGGCAGTTTACTGTGATGTCGCGTGATAGCACGCGACATGCACCACAACATACTTCTCATTTAAGACGCGTCCTGCAATTGTCGGACATATTATTTCTTACGGACCGGAGTGTATTAAAATTAAATTGCACATAAGTATTATGTCTTAGAAATGAAACGCAGTGTTCTTATACTCCACCTAAGTTGTGAACACGAATGACGAAAAATAAGTTATAGTTTTAAATGATTTTATATTGAGGAATCTACATAACAAATTGATAAATAACACATCCCCAGTGCAAATGCGCCAATTTACCACCCGATAAGTACATAATATAACATACATAACATTGAAAAACACTTTCTGAGAGAGTATATTATAACCAATAGATAAAATCTTTTTGAAAAAAAGTAATCCACCCCGACGGGGAATCGAACCTTGTATCTCCCGGGTTTACGCCCCATCCGTCGCATTTATCAATATGCTACGCAGTGACATACTAATTGCGACAAATTTTAACTATTGGTCAATTTTAATACCTACTCATCAGCGCTCTTCTAAGCTTATTTCCTTAGCTTGATTTGGTTAAGTACATAATATCCCAATCAGATACAGAATAATCTCTTTACCTCCGACATTTCGTATTCGTCAAATACCTCAACGTTTTTTTTTTTTAATTTCCAAAATAAATTCCACATTCATGTAGTTTTATCAGGCGTTTAAAGGCTAAATTTAATTATAGATCAGTTACTCTATTTCCCTACACAAATGAAATGATTAAATCTAATCTACTGCTCAAAACCATTCCAATTAAAAATGAAAACGTTTATAATAATATTATGAATAAATAGTATTAAAATAGATTTTAGTACATTCTACAATAATATTCGTAGCTTTGATTTCTTGTCATTCGAAATAAGGGGCATGCAAAAAAAACGCTCAATTTTAAGGCGACAAATAAAATTACCCAAACGTCTGCAGTTAGATTTATAAAGTTGTACACTTATGTACTTCTTATATTATTTTCTTACTCTTATAACTGGCGTATAGGAATACAACAGAAAATGTTGACCTTGGTATAAAATCAAATGTCTACATTGCCTACAAAAGTTTATGTCAAAGATATCATAAGCAAATATTATGAAGTTTGTAAACGGTATGACAACTTTACTCATCTCTCGTTGGTTTGAAAATCAACGTTTTGTGTAATAGCACCTGTCCTGATCCAGATTTCCATCTGATTAGCGACGGGGCAAAACATCGAGAACGTCGACAGCTTCAAATACTTGGGGGTACACATCACGGGAGATGGCATTTTGCAGAGAGAGCTCGCTATCCGAATGGGAATGGCTGGAGCAACATTCAACTCAATGCGAAGTATCTATTACTCATGATTGTACGCGGTCGAAATCAAATGCCGCCTATTCGACGCTTGCATTCTGACGGTGCTGCTTTACGGTAACCAATCATAGCACCTTACAAAGGCTCAGAGCAACCGTATACTGGGCTACTAAAACAGATATTTGCGACGGATACTGGGTGGTATGACTTTAATAACAATGAGGAGATAGGAGAACGCACCAAGCAGCCTCTCATTATTCTGAGAGTGAATAGGCGACGTTGGACCTGGCTCGGCCACGTGCTGCGGATGCCAGAAGAAAACCTCAACCTGACTTGTCTGTTCTTCAAGCCGACCAGATTCCGGCATCCTGCAAGGCCGCTAAATACGATTTAAAGAGTGTATACGGCGTAGCTACAGGATGCTGATTTGAACTGAAACGAAGCAAGACTGGCGAGCGACAGAGATTCTTGGAGGCGCCGCGTGGTGTCCATATGCTCCAACTAAGGGGCGGATTTGGCCGAAGAAGAAGAAGAAACGGCGCCAAATCTATATATTATGTGGTGCATTGGCCTGTTTACATTTCAGATATTTTCTAAATCTTTTGTAGCACAGGATGCCTAAATTAATTTGTTCAGAGACTGTCTTTTCTTCCATTTGAGGACTCTCTAACTCTATAACATCGCATACACTCGTTTGTTCCTTGATTTAACTATCCCGGTTTTATCCGTACGCTTTATTCCATGTATGCATCTCCGTATAACACGCAGTGCTAACCTCATAATATTTTTCCATTGGCTCTACAATCCGACGTGGATTTTGGCCGCCACTTAATCAAGAGTTTTAACATATTTTTACAAGAAATTAATGTTTGCTAACTTGCTCAACCTAGAAGTTCAAAAACATATTGAAAATAGCTAACAACCAATCTTCGTGGAAAGTCTGTTAAGCGCAAAGGGAATTTCCCTTGAATGCTTCAATAACTATGTTTACATCGTACAACAAAGGTCTGTATTATTGATATTTCTCGTATAAATAAACTGGCATGAAGCCCATTGTTCACGAATTGGAGAATCGACCCCAGTTAATGATGATATAACTAAGTATGGATTACAATATTTACTTAAGAGCGTACTTCAGTGAAACGGCAAATAATTTTCAACAGTAGGTGCGACGAAACTTCTCACTCGTCGCCAATCGGAGACCGACAGTTGAAATGTCCCCAGGTCGATTTGTTTTGTCATGGCGTCGGATGAAAATATTCTTAAATCGTGTAAAGATGACTAAAAAACTTTACGTATGTACTTAAAAAAGAAAACATGTCAATGAATACACTATTATTATTAGTAATATAACATTAAATGGACGCATTTTGGATTTTTATGACAAATTGTATTTCGTTCGGCACGCGTCATTTGCACAATCCGCGCATCGCCTAGCCACGATCTTTTTAGACCATGCCTCAACTGAAGTAGGTATAGCCTTAAGGTAATATTTCTTAATTTTGTGTTTAATTATAATCCGTCATACTTCAGTTTCTGAGCATAGTACAAGTACAACTAATTTTCCACCATTTATCGACATGTACCATCAGACATGTCGGAATCCGTGCGGTCATGCCACAAGACGAGTTTCGCACTCTCGGGCAACACAAAGCATGTATCCCAAACAAATTATCACATCTATCACCAAGGACTCATTTGAGTTTTTAACGCGATTTTACTAGTGTACCTCGGGGGTGACATCGATTCTCAAAACTCAAAAGTCAAAACCATTGGGCCTTGATAAGATTCCTCGGGCATCGGTTCACAGCCATACATACGAAAAGGTAACATTTGGTAGGTACTCACAGAATATACCTATTTGTTTTATTGTATTATACTTCGAAATATATCTCTTAAGGGGGGACGTGGGCCGCGTAGGTCAAAATGGAGCTTTTATGCTATTTTCAAAACATGATCCTGGACATTCCTTAAACGTTGTAGATAATCTATTTATATAATTTTGAAGCCTTATTATCCTTTATATTTATTTTAACATTTAATGACTGCATAAAGTATTTTTATTGCATAAAATAGTATTCTTTTAAACCTCTCGCTCTAATGTTTTAGAATATAGTCCTATTTCGGTACGTCCATGTGAAGTGGTGTTAAGATTTTTTATATATATTAATTTTTAAAAGCATTTATAAAACCAAAAATTTATGTCGACATTATTATAGTAAAATATTTACAATAAAAATTATATTGATAATCTCTGTGATCCCAAATTTGACAAGAATTAGGCATTTTATTATTCAAAAAATGGGCAATATTTACACATTTAAAGATAATTTTAAAGATACTGATTATAAGCTAGGTCATTAACCATTCAAATGTGATAAACATTCTACGAATAATGTTTGCTTTATAATAAGTATTGACCTAAGAATAAGGTAGTATTTTTTTTTAAATACCCCATTTCTATTGGCATTTCCCAGTGGCTAAGCTACAACATACGGCCATAGCCATAAATTGACAAACGATAAATGAAATAGGGAGTAAGATCATGGTAACGCGCGTGTTTGATCATGTTTATACACATAACTTACATATATTTTTAACATACTTATCATATATTCTTAGCAAATTTACTGTTTATCAAATGGCGAGGTATAAAAATATAATGAAATGACATATTGTTGTGATATTATTGACAAATATATTGTGACGAAATGTGACATTGGAGAAAGTGTTGTCAAAAATATCCAAAAACTTATGACGTCATTTATGGAAAACCCTTTAGTATTGGATCAATATTTTAACCGTGCAGTTTTCCATATTATTTTTGCGAAAATCCGTTGCAGTTTATATTTAAAGGAAGCGGAAAAGGGTTGGCAACCTTCGCGCGTCTGCGAATCTTTCTAATTTATCTCTCACACTAGAAATGCATGGAATATGGCGTCGCGACGTCTCCAAGTGTTAAACCGACGCATATTAATAATGCGTTCAGTGCAATATCTTGCACCTACGGTTGCAACTGAAAATATTATTTTACAGCTTTTACATTTTAGTTTTGTATAACTGTATGTTAAATTGCTATGAAAATATTTTCTCTTTTCACTAACCTTATGTTAACTTTAGATTATAGACGGAGACAGTGACGTCCCGTGGGGGTAGGCAGATTGAGCGTCGCTTGGGGGCGGCACTTACTTGAAGGGCGGCAAACCGAGGAAAATCATTTGTTATACAAAGAAATAACTACTTAAACTGAGTACTTTATAACGAAATATCTTTCTGTTCAAAAATTCAGCTCACTGGCTGGAAACAAAATGTATTAATTGGCATAAAAGGTTTAACATGACTTTAATTTTTGCCGGGTTTGCGATGTCTAGTTTACTTCCGTTACCCTTCGACGTCCTTGGTGACAAGAAATGACACGAGCAAGGATATTAAAAATATTGTATAAAAAATGGGACGGCATTATGGCACTGCCCAGGGGCGGCATTTTGTCTAAGGACGTCACTGGACGGGGAGGATCCATCTCTGGATGAAGGCCTCTCTTAGCTCCACAGATTCTTCTCGTTCCTTAGTTCTTCACTGTTACTACCGAACTTGTGTCGATTCAACAATTTTTGGAGCGGTCCTGTAATAGTTTAGAGTTCCTTGGTTATCACTATATGACTACATCTACGACATATTATAGAACCTATTATCGTTTCATTAGTTGGACTTACGTATATAATATACAAATATATCTTTCATTTTAATTTTAAATATTATAATTCTAATTGGTCAAGCTTTGTATTATTCCATTTGAGTCATGATTGAGAAATGAATGCCTCAAATGGCAATACATTTTTGCAAATGAAATAGTACAAAACTTAAATCAATTAGAATTTAAATTCATTTTCTTTCGAGTACCTACACTCTGGTCATCGTTTAAATTTCAAAGCGTAAATTTCAGTTAGTAAAATATACTATCTATTAAATACATTAGTGATTAATACCATTCAGTGACCACAGTAATTTTCGCTCCAAAGTAGAACATAATTATGGTCATCCGGTGAGAAGTTATGTTTACAGACTTATAATCATTGTATACATTATATTTTTACTCTGCATTATGGCGTATTGGCCAAACACTATTATGCCACATTTATATACTATATAAAATAAATTAATAAATAATTACAAGATAAAAATAACCTTTTATAAACAACGTTTTTAAATTTTCTGTTGAATTATTATGCTCAATATGCTCAAACTTGTACTTGATATGAAGTAAATAAAAAACAAACAAACAAATACAGACTACTGAAATGTCATTTTGACATTTCATTTTGATATCCAGGGTAACGCACTCATATATTAATAATTTAGTTGCTACGACCACCTCCTTAGCAACCAATAATAGTCTTTTACTTTTTACGGAATTTTTCTGAAATAACTTTCCATACAAAACAGAATTAACTGAAAATGAATTCAATTCTACTTAAACATGGCTAAAAGTATTAAAAGAATGCATTTGCATCGTGTTGTGATATATTCTAAAAGTTTCAAACGTCTAGCTAGTCGGGAAGTTAGTTAAAAATCGATTGCAAGATTTTTCCTGGACAAACAACCACCGAACAAACAAGAATACGAGCTAATAAAAACGTTGTAAAATATCTAGTGAACACCGTTACCTACCTAAAATTGGATATTATATTTAATATATTTTTGAAATGCTTGATCAAATCATTATTGCAATGTTTTTGAATGTGTAGTGACAGAGCTTATGCGACCGTAGTGAAAATATTTTCATAAAAAAGCTATTATTTTAATTTTGGTTTCTCTGGCTCTAAATAAAACCTGATTTTATTTATTTTTTCGTCGCGAGCGTGTTTAAAATCAGTGTCTTTATCAAAATACATGAACATCGTGTCGTAGTGTAACCATCGTCATCGACGCAAAGCTCCCCTACTTAGCTTCGCGCAGGGGTTTCCATCAACCAAGAAATGGTCCTCAAAATATAGATAAACAAATACTTAACTATTAATACATTGCCTACCAAAAAGCTCGAATATGTATATTTATTTATAATTATTTGAGATAGATGCCTACAGATGTGTTGTATTTGATCAATAATTTATTTATAATACATGCAAAACTGATATATTATTTCATTGTCAAAGTTTATACTTTTAAAATCCCCCTGTAAACCATGAGAATAAGCAGCAATGGTAAATTCAATGACGGTTTTAGCTTCGTGAAGACTCAAAGTTCTGATAGTTTTGGAGGTCCCCTTACGAATCGTTTACCTGTAAAATAACTCGCCATTTGCTGTTAAAAGTACATATAGCAATATAACTGCATAATCTGCAAACCGGGTAACTCCATTTGGGCAAATTGTTCAAGAAAGAGAAAAAACATAATAATTTAACTAGCGAGCGGAATAAGTTAACAATTCCAAAAATACACCTAGATTTTTTACACTACTTTAGCTTCCCTTTTATATATAAAGATAAAATATATAAAAATCTGAGTTGTTCCATTTACGATATTGGAAATTTGGTACCTGCAGTTGGCTGTTTTGTGTGAATAACGATAACGCATTTATTTATAGGTTTAGGAGTCTGAAATTATGTGTAAGCATAGAAAACATGCTTTATAACAAAATGCCATCAAAATCTCATTTTCGGTATAGTCAGGTTGTCAAAATTTATTTATCATTTGATATTCGGTGATAACATTACAAAAGATGCCAACCAGCTGCTAAAAATCAGGAACTGGAAAAGACGTTCGGAGGACCGTTCCGGCTTTAGGACGGCGGTGGAGGAGGCCAGGGCTCGACTTGAGCTGTAGCGCCATCGAAGAAGAAGAAGATATTTTATACTCAGATTGTAAAAAATATTCATATTTAGAAGATTTCTGCTTTATAGAAAACTGATACCGTGTAAGTGGGGTAAATTATATTATGTCTCTAAACCCGCCACTGTCTGACATTACGGTAAGCTAGAACTGACGTGTAGTATATACCACTATGCAGCGTTATTGTGCTATTAGATTATATTTATCTACTACATACATGGAGTCCATTTTTTTTATACTCCAATTGAAATATTGCAATATTGAAACCAGCTTTGTGTGGAGCTGAACTAAGAAAAGTTGCATTCTAAATACTTATGCTTATTACATTTCACTAAAACTACATTATAAAATGAATGAATGTTTATTTGTATATTTCTGTTTGTTGAACCACCCTGGGCTAAAGAAAACCTTCGGACACGTATCGCGATAACAGATACAAAGAAAAACCGGACAAGAGGTGTCGCCGCCCAATATCATTTCACACGCAACGAGAAAAAGGAAAAACACACACCGGTTATACGTCTTCCTGAGCACAGATACAGATCTTTTTTTCCTTTTTGTTTCAGGCTCTTTATGAGTTTTTTTTTCTACCATAGAAAACTAGCCCACGATTCTCATTATAATTTATAAAAAGATATAAGGGAGGCTTTTATACGTAAAATATTGCTATTAAAACATGTTTTAACTACGACGAATTTTATGCTCGAGGAAAGCAATAAACCTAAAGCAATCAAGGGAAAATATACTGACTACCTTCTCGATTGGTTTTTATGTTTTTAACAACCATTTTTATGAGAATTTTTGTCGTAGTGATAGATATATTATATGAATTTATAGTGTAGGTATATTTCATTCATTTAATAATAATTGGCACCATGAGTACTTTAGTGTATTAACTCCAAAAGTATAGTTTTGAGATATCATCGTTTGAAGTTACAAATCATTTTTTTTTTTTTTTTTGTGATTTTACCGAGGCTTTGACTGCGACTCGCTGTCATATCGCCTCTTCTCTTCTAGAAGGGGATCCTTCGATCAGGTCCTCACTCCTATTCTGTTAAATGGCTTTATAATTATTTTGTCTAGCTCTTCCGTCTTTCTTTCTTTCTTCTTTAGACGCCAGTGTTTTATGCACCAGAATCGCTCTCCTCCGTATCCATCCCTTCTGTATTTTCGATACATCGTGTAATCATTGAATTTCAGATAGTCTAATTCAGACCTCAGCCAAGTCTCTGAGATTAATGCTATTGAAATTTTTTGTCTTATTAAGTAGAGTTCTATATCATCCTTTTTTTGCTTCATACTTCTGGCATTCCATTGTAAAATCCTAATTTGTTTTTTATTATCCATTTTGCTCCAGAACCTCCCCTAGAATTTCCTTTAAGTGTCCTTCTTTGAATTGTTTGCATACCCAGTCCACTGCTTTAATTATTAGTTGTTTAATGATCTGCTGCCAGTCTCCCCCTTTCAGCAAGACTTTCATAATTTCTCCCATCGCGTTAACCTCTGTCTTCCCCTTTGAATTTTTCTTATTTTTTGTAGGCTTTACGCTACTACCTGTAGATATTATTGTTGAGCCTGAAGCTTCTACCACCGCTTCTTCTTTCTTTTTGTTTTCCTTAGTTTTTTGAATTGTTTCGCTTTCATCTCTTCCTACGATTTTTTTTTGTTTTAATATGTCAGCATAGCTATTATTTAACATATTTTTTTTTGCTTCCTTGAAAGGTATGTTCATTTTTTTCATTGCTTCTTTGCAATTCTTTTCCTCTTGCCACTTTGGGCATTTTTGGCTGTTTGCCGCGTGGTTACCTTTGCAATTGATGCACGTAATTTCCTCATTTTTTTCGCAGGTTTTGTGGTTTTCACCACACTTAGGGCACGTTTCTACTGTACGTCCGCAATTGTTCGCGATATGCCCATATCGCCAGCATTTGTAGCATTGCATAACCCTGAATACATACGGTTCTACAGCAAAAGAGACTCCATATATGTAAATTGTTCTCGGCAATATTTTCTCCCCAAATTTAATACTGACTGACGAGGTCTTTGTCAGCTCTCCTGTATCACCTTTTCTTGTCAACCTCTTAAGGTTGATTACTTTTGCATCACTTTTGATTTCCATTTGCAGTTCTTGGAGGTCCATATCAATATCGACTTTTCTTATTACTCCATAAGAGCAGGAGTCATTCTCTTTGGTCACAAAACCGAGATCTTTGAGTTCTCCAGCTTGTTTCACTTTATCTGCTTCTTTTTCGTCTTCTACTTGGATGTACGTCTTTAAATTTTTATTGTAAATTTTCTGTACTTTTACTCCTGCCTTATGCAGCATCTGCGCTATTTTCAATTTTAATGGAATTTTACTTCCCGTCGCTATCATGACGATGTTTTGGTTTCCCTTTGGAGTGACCCCAGAGTCTCTTCTGGGTTTTTTTCCAGAGGTCACCGTTTGCCATTCTTCTTCTTTTTCTCCAACCACTTCCTCTTCATCATCGTTTCTTTTCTTCTTCGTTTTTTTGGTTTCATTCACTTCCATCGTGGTGTTTTCCATTTTATTGCTTTTGCCGTTCACGCGGTCTTGGAATTCGCGCAACAGTGTGAACAAAAAACAGTGTGGACAACCTCTCGCTTCACAGCGTTTGACGCACTCCCCGCACAAAGTGCACTATCCGTGCAACAATAAATATTTTTCACTTTTTCTCAAGCACTGGCACTGATTGTCAAAATCACATGGGACCACACATGTTGAGTTTATTGTCAAATTCATTTACAAACAATATTATTTTTGTTGTATCCCGTATTTATAACCGTTCGCGAGTAACCAGGCGAATAGCGTCCCGAATACGCAAGCGAAGTTGTACAACCTCACTCCACCGCTGTTGGCTTCTGACTGTACAAATCATTTATATCTGTAATATTGCGGTAAGTTTAAGAACTTTGTATGAGCTTAATACTTTAGTATATCAAATCAAAATAATACACTAATGCACCAAAATATACATCACATCGAAGCATTACCATAGCACCAAAAAGATACATCACATTAATGGATAGTATAGGTATCTTAATAATATAGTAAAACAGTAAACTTCTTAAAATATTTTCAAAAGTGAAGTAACTCAATTACATCGCATTTCACATTTTGTTTGAGTGACTAGGTACGTTAAAGTAATAAATTCTGAATAAAACTGCATGATAAAAATGATCGGAAAAAATAATAATTTTTGACTTAATACACTAAAGTACTCATGCTGCGAATTTTATGTACTCTATAAATTTAAAGCGCCTACTGTGCTCAGTGGGAGGCACCCATCTAAGACTTCGGGAGTTGAGTGTTTAAATCCTGTTCGACATGATAAATACACATAAAATTCTAATGGATTTAAGTTTTGTACTATTCCATTTGAATCGTTTTTGCGAGCTGGGTTTCGCCTTTCGGCATCTTCAGGCACTATGTGTACTCACCAAAAGTTGAATACACACTGACAACGAATATAATAATTAATTCTAACTTATATAATAAATTAATACAATAAAGCAGTGACGCACCCAGGGCAGGGGGCCCTGGCACCCCCCAAAAACATTGAAATTGAAAGTCAATAGCTTAAACAAATAAAAACACGGCAAAAAAATGATTTCAAATTCACCAGCTCTTTAGAAAAAATTCTTAGATTTTAATTTCGAACACAAAAATTTCGAAACACTAATGTCGGGTTTTTTTTAGAAACCCAATCTCTAATGGAAATGTCAAAAAATTCTTGGTGTCCACCTGAATTCCGGATTGGTGTACACCAAATGCAATAGACAAAAGTCCGATAAGCGAGAAATTAGGCTGTGTTCTGTTGGGTAGGTTTGTGTATAAGTTAAATGCAATAATATTTTTTTTCCATTTTCAATTAATATTTTGGAACTTCACTATTAAAAAATCCAAAATCGACGATAAAAATTCGGCAAAAAGAACGACTACACCCACCACGATGGCACATGACTGACATGGCCACCATGGGCTGACAGGGCTACAGCCTGGGGGCCCGGGCTTAAGAGGGTCCGACATGGTGGCTCGTCCAATTGTGTGATTAACACATACCAGAAATTTGTTATATTATAAAAAAAATCGCATGTGGTGCTATACTACTTCATCAAAATTAACATAAAAATATGTAGTATGATGAAAATATAATATACGTAACAACTATATTATGATAATTCACGTGTATAATTTTATATTACAATTATTTTTAGTGTTTCTAGAAAAATAAAAATGGTTATTTTATCCAATATCGAAGGGTCGAATGCTACTTGGTTACCACAAAAGGGGGTCGCGACCAGTGGTTCATAGTATGATACTCTTCCACGGCGCTACATCCCGGGGTGGGATTTGGCCCCCTCCACAACCGCTCTCCACTCACTCTGGTCTCTCGCCACACTTCTCCAATTACCGGATCTTCCTATATGAAGCCAGTCCACTTCTACGGCGTCAGCCCATCTCCTTCTTGGACGGCCTCTGGGTCTCTTCCGTTGGGGTAGCCACTTTGTCATGATCCTTGGCGCTCTAACTTCAGGTCATAGTATGATAACGATCGATAATATGATATGAGGTCGGACAAATCAATAATTCAAGGGAGTATTTAAAAAATATAGATAAATCCACGGAATACCATTTGGGAACACTACTGTAGAACATCACATTGCCCTTAACCCTGGTGATAGGTAAGGTGGCCCACCAAACATCCTGGCTTAAGGGCCCAATTCATGATGTGGGGGCCATGCCCACCACAGTCGGTGGTGGTGTTAATTAAAAAAAAACATTTTTTTCGGTGGAATTTGGCATAAATATTGTAGCTCTAGACCAGTGGTTCTTAACCGGTGCACCGCTGGCTTGTTGCAAGTGCACCGCGAAAATAATGATAAAAGCAGAAAAATCCGCGAAATAGTGATAACCGAAAAAGTCCTTCTTGAAATTATGAAAGCCGATGAAAGATCTAATGTGATTTCGATGTTGCCGAATCGATCGCACGCATTTACTGTTGGCCTCACAGTTTTTCGTTTCATAAATGAAAACAAAATAGTGAATCAATATCTATGCTGCAAAGAACTCACCGAGCGTACGACATGACAAGATGTTTTTGATTCTATTTCTTCATATTTAGAACAATTTAAAATATCACAGTGGAATTTGTATGGATGGTGCTCCGTCAATGGTAGGCTCATTTAAAAGATTTTTTACCCTCGCTAAGACAAGAAACCCTAATATTATATCTGCGCACGTTTTTGTTTACACAGGGAATCTATAGTTTTGAAAACATTACCGCAGCACTAAAACCTGTACTATACCAAGTTGTAAATATGGTATATTTCATCAAATCCAGACCTTTAAAAACAGGCATTTTTAAAAAAACTTTGCATTTCTGCGGAAGCTAAGTACGAATGTTTGCTTTTTCACACTGAAGTGAGATGGTTATTTAGGGGTGAAATTTTATGCCAATTCATAGAACTAGAATGAATTGTTAATCTTTTTTCCAAAATTAAGGATGGCTAACAAAGTATGGATGATTTTGTAAACTGTCTTCAGAATGATGATGATTGGTGTGCTAAAATGGCATATTTAGCAGATACTTTTAATTAAGTACTTAAATAACATTAACACAAGCATTCAAGGAAAAGACGATTTTTTTTTTTAAATCTACTGACAAATTGATAGGATTTCGAAAAAAATAACTCTTTGGAAAAAATCGAATAATAGGGAAAAATAAAGTAGACACGTTTCCTTCATTGAACGAAAATGCCGTGGGAATTACTCCTGCTAAAACAGAACATTTCAGTTTATTGAAAGAAAAGATTGCATATTATTTTCCTTCCTTATGCCAGCGCTCCATTGGCGAGCCAAAAGTCCGAGGACAATAAATCGTCCGATTTATCTATGCTCTGCTACTGATCAACGAACGAATAAAAAATTCGAACTGTCAAAAGTCAAAAGTTGAGATTATCGTAATGTCTTGCGATAATCCTATAATTTTGTGTTATTTATATGTAGACTTGCATACAATAATATAGCAGGGAAAACAATACAAGTTATACGATTTCTTTTATGAATTTCATAAATACAAATAAAAAAATAATTGGTAAATCTCTCATTTTCTAGTGTGTAAATTAACATATTAATCAATGAAAATGTTTAAAACAATTCGTGGGTCGGGATGTGAAGTCAGATAAGTCACAAATTGTCATTTTGAGATATAGCAAAAACAAAGTTCAAAAAATTCCCCACATTCCCCTAATTATAGTTATGTTTTTTTATGAGTAACAAATCAAAGTACATGTAATTGGCTTTCAATTATATGTCCTAGAAGTATTCTAACTATTTTGTTTCATTAAAATTTAATTGGTTTAGAAAAAAGGGAATTCATTTATCTGGATTTGCACAAAAAATGATTGACTTACCTTACTACGCACAAAGTATTATTATTATTTTTTCATGTAAATCCGACTAATATTAGCAATAAAACACACATTTTATACATAAATCTTATTCGTTTATTGAACAAAATATTATATAAATTTATAATTAGAATTTTTATAACTTATTTTTACTTTAATGTTATTTAAGTAGTGAAAAGGCACACAAACCTGAATATTATAAAGGTTCATCGTTATCATTAAACTTCAGTATGGATTTCTTCAATTGTATCAGGTTAAATATCCCTGACTGTCTCAGATGTCTCAAGTGACTCATAAAATTCTCTATAATAAGGTGAAATATATGGAAGTAAGTCTATCAAATCTTTCGTCTTGTCTCGTCTTAAATATGAAATTTGTTAAAATGCAGTCGTCTCGTCGAGAGTTCTTTTAAATTTCACTATTCCCGGTTCGTGTTTGTTGAATTAAAGCCACTTAACATCTCTCCAAACAAACTTATTCCCATATGTGTCTATACGATACGAGTAGTTAAAACAATCTGCACGAGTTATTTCAGTGACTTGAAAAGGATTTTTCTTTGCAGTCTCGCATATTGATTTGGCCCAATCATGAGGATGTTCGACCGTTCCACCAAATGTCTTTTTTTTTCTTCTCAATTATGCGATGGTCACTATCGCACTCCATATGTGTGTGGCCAGGGATTAAAATTTTTTAATTAATTTTGTTTCAAGTCTCAGAATGTTTCACTGCTATCATGCACATTACAGCTACGTGGCTATTTTTGTTTTGACCCGCACATCTATCAGAATACATGATCACATGCTTAATATTATCATGTATCCCTTTGGTTAAGTATTTGAACAGGCATGCAGCGATATCGTTAGCTTCTCTATTAGCAAGAGCCTCATGGCATACAAAGCAATATCCCCGGTTATTATCACAATCATGCACTGTCAAAATGTCGTTTGTAAAAAGCCAGGGAACTTTCAACAACTGGTGCGGGCATAAATTGCTGCATGTCAAATGTTACAATTTGGCAAGAGGAATCTTGCAAGTACTCTTTATCACAACTCTTAGCTGAATATGCAAAGTCAGCTTCGTCATGATATGATGCTCTTTCAATTCCTCACGATTTTTATTTCTTTCTTCATCATCCGGGGAATTCTTAATTTGTATATAATATGTATATAAGTTTATCGCATTTTTGGCAAGTATCCTCATTTGGCCGTTTGAATGTTAAGTTCATGCCATGGAATATTTCTGCGTATAAACGAATATTGATGGGATTACAGCTAATACTCTTCAAATATTGAGAATACATCACAGTTATTGTCAAATGTGGCGGTAAGTATTTTCTGACAGTCACATATGTGTCTTTGCTATTTGCCTATCTTGTTCGCTATCTTTGTTTTTAGGGATATTTTTCCTCTTGCATCTTCTTGAATGAGTATACCGGAAGCAGTCGCACTTTTTTTTTCAAAACATGTTCAAAAAAATTGTGACTTTCACTTAATGTTTTTAATCTACAACCTTTACAAATTGGTTTCCGTAACAGTACAACAGTCAAGTGATATTGAACTGTTACTTGGCGAAAATGTTGTTTTCCTGGTTCGCTTTGTCTGATACGACTTTTTTCCATATTCATAACTTTCATTATAGGTACATTGTAACTTTTGCCAGTAATTCATGCAACTTCTTTATCATTTCTGGAGGCTTTTGTATCATCCTTTAAGTTACGTTTTTGGTGATTATTTCTTCTGAATCGAGAACGAGGGTCATAGCTTAAAACAACGTTGTAATGTGTAATCGTGGAAGCATTATTTAAGCATGAAGGGTGTGGTTCTTCAATGTTGGTAAATTAGACTAATAATTCTTGAATATTAAAATCAGGATCTTTTATGCTACCATATGAATCGTCAACATACAAGTTATTGGAGTATGTGGTTGAACCTAGAAGCAAGATTATTTGTTTGGATATTTTTTACGTGTTTTTAGATTTAAATAAATCAAATTCGATAAATTTGGTATATTTTTTATAATTTACTAATAATACACATACTTATTTATATAAGTCATAATTTATTAAAATATGACTATTTTACCAACGTTCTGTTGTTATTTTTTTTTCAAAATTTCTCAAAATATCTTAAAAAAATCGTTAGATTCACCAAGATCAACATAGAGTAGGTATGACGTTTGAAGATAAGCCAACCATGAGTAGTAAGGTAAGTCACACAAAACGTTGACTTATCTGACTACTCATGTGACTTAACTGTGTACACACCCCGTAAAATAAAAAATATGTTTAGACTGAAAATGCATCTCGCTAATGGTGAGACGTACGACTTATCTGACTACACAGAACGAAAGATTTTTTTTTTTTAGTATAGTGGCATTCATAACTCATTTTTGCTGTTTTGTGACTTACCTGACTACACATCCCGACCCACGAATTACAGATTTTTTCGGTCCGAATGATTGCGTATTAATATCAAATCGAATTTGCATAGTGATCGACGGACGAAGTCTGGCAACTCGGAGAGGAAAATATCAAACATGTTTGAAATCCAGCGAGCCTGGTCTGCGGATTAAAAAGTCTGCAGATGTGGGGTGCTCCACGCGAAAAAAAGTCCGAAGACTGTAAATCGTCTGACTTGCGTGCCAATGGAGCGCCGGCATTAAATATAGAAAATTATGACTAAAAACGAAATCCATTTGCTACGATTGATACATCGAGTTTTCAATTTTCGTACAAAGATAAGACGAAGAATTGGTCACCTTGTCAACGGATCGTACTCGAATCAATCGATCGAAAATAATTTTTGTGAAATAACTATGGAGGAAATTTGGATTTCTGCCCAAGATGTATATCCATGTCTCTATAAGAGGGCACTGAAAATCTTGCTACAGTTTTCAACATCTTATTTGTGATCGGTTTCTCAACAATAACTAATATAAAAACTAAAAAACGAGAAAGTCTTTCTCTAATTTTAGATGAAGAATAGAAGGCCTAATCATTCTGAAATCTGTAAAATCCGACAAGCTCAGGTATCACATTAATTGTATTGACTTTCACATCAAATAAATTCCATTTTGTTAAGGGTAATTTTAGTTACAGTTTTTCACAGTCATAACATGCGTCAGTGAAAGATCATTTTTAACCTTAAGCCTTTTAAAAACATACATAAAACAAACATTATAAGGTGTACATGGTGACATAACATGACGTAGTCAAGATTAAATGGACTGGCCTTTAAATAACATGCTAATTATATCGAATGACCATCTTAATCGTTACGCGCTGGGCGCGTCTTTAGCGTCCAATGTATTAAAGTAACCACGGCCGAACTAATTCAAGAGCTTTGTAAAAAGAAAATAAAACTTGATTTTGTTCTGTAAATAAAATTTTCAAATCCCACTAAATGTTTTTTTTTCATTTGCATGAAAACTATTTTTAACCCACCTACTTGGGCCCCCCCAATAATAAATCCTGGGTGCACCACTGCAATAAAGGATGCAAAAACTTTATCACCCACCTATTAGGTCGACAAATTATGAATAGTTGAAGGGTTGAAGAGAAAGTGCACATAGTGCCTGAAGATGCCAAATGGCGAAACCCGGGTCACAAAAAAACTACTCAAATGGAATAGTACAAAACTTAAATCCATTGGAATTTAAATTCAAATTCCATTAAGTACCTTCGGTCGATAGTATTAATATTATAAATATACATAATGTTATGTAGTACAATATAACCAATCCTCGTAAATAAATGTTTAGTCGCGGAGGAGTGGGGTTATATTTGTTTTTAATTTATTTATTTGGGTCGACCAACAGGATCAATCACTGAGAATAATTATTATAATGCAAATATAGCACAAAAGAATATGTGATGGTTCCAATAACAGGTGGACACAAAAATCATAATAAATCAAATTAAATTAGATCAAATATTAAGTACCTACAGTACCTAGGATCTAAATCAGGGATAGTCAACCTGGTCCCTACCCCCCACTAGTGGGTGTGCCAGCTTTCATGGTGGGCGGTTGGTGTTTTAAAAACATTTTCATTATGTAAAGATAAAACTCCTCGTGACAATTTTATAATAAATATATATATATATATAAAGAATGGTGCCTTTTATTTGGCCGATATTAAGAGATTTAATGATGTCAATTTACAGCTTCAAGGAGCTAATAAAACTCTTATAGGTTACCAAACTATTGTGTCATTATTTATTGACAAACTGGAAGAGAGAATTTTATTACTTTCCCGAATAATTGTCATCTATAAAAGATGATATAACTCCAGAGGATATTGATAGATTCAGTAGCCATATAACATAAAGTAAAGTTACTTCTCTACTTTATAAATCACCATTACTGTGAAACCGGTGGGCGGTTAGAAAACTTTACTACTAACAGAAATACAAAAGTGGGCGGTAGGTATAAAAATGTTAACTACCCCTGATCTAGATTATAAAGAATATATTGGAGAGTTATTAAAATAGTTCAAATGCTTACCTAGCTATTTAATTTTAGTTAAGAGTTCCAGTTAAGCTCATTCAATTGAGTGTTTATCTCCTCGTAGTTAGACTTGCGGAAATTGTACTTGAAAGAAGGATATTGCGGTAATATATTGGTGTGTTCTAAGTTAGCAGAGATTTCAAGTGGTGGATGGTGTTCATCCATCTTAGTTAAGAGAGCAGTACTGAATGAGATGCGGGTTGCAAAGGGTGAGTTTGTCAGAGCAAAATATAGTATTCTCTCATTAATATTACGATTACTGTTACACTGTGTGAGATTACATAAATACATTAAGTCAACTAATGATTATCCTGTTAATGGGTATCCCAAGTTAGTTGTCATTGACCAGGTGACAGTGACGCACCCAGGGGGTGGGGCAAGGGGCCCTGGCACCCCCCAAACATGAAAATTATCAGAATGATTTTAAAATTGAAAGCCAATAAACTATACCTTTGGGTTTAGAGAAATAAAAACACTGCAAAAAAATGATTTGTAACTCTCCAGCACCCTTTTTAGAAAAATTTCTAAGATTTTAATTTTAATTAATTTAATTTTAGTCGGGTTTTTCTAGAAACCCAATCCCTAATGGAACTGTCAAAAAATTCTCGGTGTCCACCCGAATTCCGGAGTGGTGTAAGTCATTGCTGGGAGGGCTTACAGGGCTCTAGCCTGGGGGCCCGGGCTGTGGGGTGCTCGGCGTGTCGGGTTGACCAGATAAGTGAGATAAACACACATCATAAATTAGCTTTAATAGTAAAAAAAGTCGCCTGCGGCGCTATTATACTTCATGGCCATAAATATTTTCAATTATATAATTGTGCAATATATTTTTTGATTATTATGTGTCGATACTCGACAGCTCCATTATTAAAGTAGATGTATTACAAATCGACAATAATTCACTGTATAAGTACCCTTAATTTGAACTAAAACACAATTTGAAAAACGTTAATGTAGTGTTTCACACTGCCGTTAATCTTAGCGGTACGTAGGGAGCCCGCCAAATATCCTAGTCTGAGGGAGCGTTTCAGGATGTGGGGACCATGGTATAGGTACACCGAGTGCAATAGACAAAAGACCGATAAACGAGAAATTAGGGTGTGAAGAAGAAAAAGAGCCTATGGGACTAATTTAATTCTCCTCCTTGGCCTCCCCCCAATATTAAATCCTGAGTGCGCCACTGCCAGGTGATATTTAATTAAAATTACAGTCAGACTTAGCACACGGCAATATAGTAAATCCACCGAATAAAAGTAGGATATCAAATAAAATAACGACAGAAAAGGAAACGATTCAGTATTGAATACTTACCGATAATTAGCAACACCTAAGTATGCTGGTTATTGCATTGATGTTACGGACACTATGAATACACATACATTGACTAACGTAATTTATAATACTTTATGTGTCTAGATGTAACGCTTAAAAATACCTCTGTGTAGACTGAGTACTTTTGATAAATATGCTCATTCTTGACGAGGAAATGGTGAAAAATTATCTATGTCATGTTTGTCCATGGTTGTTCCCTATGTGGAGTACCTATTATGTATAATATTATATATATATATATTTTTAATTAACTATTTTTTTTATTCAACGAATAGGTAACTCACACAATTTAAGAATGTAACATTCTAATTATTGAGCATACATACACTTCTGAGAAAATATATTATAACCAATAGAAAAAATCTTTTTTCAAAAAAGTAAGACACCCGCAGGATCGAACCTGCAATTTGAAATACAAAAGCCGATTGCCAATAGTAGCTCAATTTGGAAAGCGCTTCAGTGAGCATTAAAAGCCAATAGTTAAAATTTGTCGCAATTAAGTATGACCCCTTTAGCATAGTAGTATACAGTGACGCCCCTTGACAAAATGCCGCCCCTAGGCAGCGCAAAAATGACGTCCCATTTTTTATACAGTACTTTTTATCATCCTTTCATGATTAAAATATCTAAGAAATGTCTTGTATTACTACAGCGCTCGAAATGGAAAATTTTACGAACCGGAGCGCTCGATAATTTTATGAAAATATTAACGTTGTTATCTAATTGTATACATGTATTTTATAAAAATAAGTCTGTTAGATTTTTTATTATATGACATACATAGCTCAGGCGGTCAAATTAATATTTCCACGAGACGGAGCGATAATTTTGGAGATTTTATGAACCGGAACGGCGCTCCGGTGCGTTCCGGTCCATTTCGAGCCCTGGTATTACATTACTTATAAAATATATACCACTTAATATCATTTAAATGCCATCTCTGGTTCAATAGGGAACATTGCGAGTCAAATTCAATTGCGGTTTCAAATACATTTTTAAAAATAGGTACACCTGGCAAAAAAATTTGGATGGATTTAAAATTAGGTAAGTATGTACTAGATATCGCGAATATGACAAAAAATACAGTCCTATTAAACCTTGCATGTTAATAATTAATACCTACATTTTGTTTCCAAGCAGTGAGCTGTTTTTTTAAATGGAAATATATTTTTCCGTTATTACTAAGTTTAAGTAGCTATTTTTAGATATACCTAATGATTCTCCTCCATTTGCCGCCCTTCGAGTAACTGCCGCCCTCAAGCGACGCTCAATCTGCCCACCCCCACGGGACGTCACTGGTGGTATGTATGCGTGGGCGCGATACCCGAGAACCCGAGAGATGCAGGTTCGATCCTGCGGAGTGTCTTACTTTTTTCGAAAAGATTTTTTCTATTAAGTTGTTATAATATATTTTCTCAGAAGTGTTTTCAAAATTATACATATTCAATATATTATTATTATGGACACAAGTATTATAAAACCTTGTGAATTTTATTGAAGAAATTAATCGAGATTGTTTAAACGTGTTAGTAGTAAGATTTGCAATACCGGAAAGATACCATAGACTTTCCAACTATCACTGGAAACTAAATTATCAATAATTAATACTTAGTACATATGACATCTTTTATAGTACATAATATTATTATGTCGGTACAAGCCACTAAAAATACTTTTTTGAACAAAATATCTCCCAGGCGATTGGTCCCTAATCCCTACCTTATACGGATATATTTTTTAAACCCTCTAAAACTAGATAATACTGTTTTTATTACGTTTCCAAAACTGATTACATCGTGGTGCCTTTATTTTCTTAGTTGGACCCTTATGTGTAGCAGTGGCGAAGGGTGGAGGTAGTCTGTTAAGATCCGCCATAAATAGTGCACACTAAACTTTGTCAGTCATGTGTATTTGTTTTCATCGAAATAAGACTACAATTTATAGATGCTGTTGGTTAGTTTTTAAATTTCAATTAAACCCTGCGAAACTAAGCCATAATAGATAATAGTCAAAAAATACTCGTCTATCCATAAAATATCTACAATTATGCAATTAAATCATACATAACTTAGGATATTTTATAGATATAATAGTATTTTTTATCTATTAGTTTGGTTTAGGCAAGGCTTAATGAATTTAAAAAAATGAACCAACATTAATATGTGTATGTAACATCTGTACCTCAGAGGCAGACGGATGCAAGTGCCAAATACCCAATTATTCAGGAGAACCAAAAAACAATTTTTATTTTAAACGAATATTCATAACTTCTAAGAAAATATACATATAATGATCATTATTTTTTTTATTCTAATTCAATTAAAGTACTTCTGGAATATGTAAGAAAGGTATAAATATAATACAATTTTATATCTAAAAAAAATAAAATAAAAAACGTATTGTGGATTTGCATCCTTCTCCCTCTAAAGATATTTTGTTAAATGTGGATTTGTATCTTATTTACCTAGCCAAAATAAAACAAATAAGTTAAAAAAATTTATAGGTATAAATATAACAAAGCAAAACACATTTTTTTTTCAATTTTATTATGTATTCATCATCATCACCAGCCTGAATCTATTCACTGCTGGATGAAGGCCTCGCTAATCTCCAAGTTGATTCCACGTGTCTCGTCCCTGTGCGTTGCGTTGCCAAGTTTTTCCGCAGAACTTTATCATTTCATCGATCCAGCGGCCTCTAGATCTACCTTGCGGATGTTTTGTACCTCTTGGATACCACTGGATGAATAAATTTGTCCAACAATTGTTCTTTCTTCGACATATGTGTCCAGCCCATTTCCATTTGAGGTTTTCAGCAAACTCTATCACATCATTAATCCTTGTCTGTTCCCTTATCCACTCATTCTTCTTTTTGTCCGTTTGCGTTATGCCCAGCATGCACCTTTCCATTCCACGTTGTGCTACTCTAAGTTTCTGGATCTCCCTTTTACTTAAGGTCCATGTTTCACACATATGTGATTACGGGAAGTAGACACTGGTTGAACACTTTGCACTTTAGGCACAGTGGGAGGTCATTTTTGAAGAAATTATTTAGGCGGCCAAAAGCACTCCAGCCTGGCTTTACTCTGCAAACAATTTCATCAAATATACATCCATCTATAGACACTTGTTGTGCCAGATAGATGTAGTTTTTCATCTGTTCGAGCTGAATGCCATTGATGAGGATCTCTTTTTGGCCCGCTAAGCAGTTGAACGTGACTTTCTTCTTTGACACATTTATTTTCAAGCTTTATCGCTTACTCCAGCGAGTTCCTGCATTCTGCTTTGGAGGTCTTCTGAGTCTTGCAAACTACTATTTATTGTAATCGGGAAAGCGCAGATGACTCATGTATTCTCCATTTATGGGGGCCCGTGTCATTCCAGTCAAGTTCTCTAAATAACTCTTCAATTAGTGTAGCTGTAAATAGTTTAGATGAGATTGTATCACCTTGTCGGACTCCTTTGCTGATAGAAAATGCGCGATGGTTTATGGAGATGTTGTTGCGCTATTGTATATATTATTGAAAATATTTATATAGCGCCCGGGGATTCCTTGATTTCTGAGTGCATCGAGTATTGAAAATTTCTTTATGGATTCGAACCCTTTCTCATAGTTTATAAAACCCATGGATAGCGGCAGCTTGTATTCCTGTTACCACTCTGATTTCTCTGATGACTTGGATATGGTCCATAGTGCTGTATCCTCCTCTAAAGCTCGTTCTCCTGGCTGGTTCTCGTCTAGTACATATTGCAGACGGTTTGAGAGAATTTTATCTTAGTGGATTATTGGATTTGCATCCTTCTGCCTCTAAGGTAGGTATGGCACTTGCATCTTTATTCTATGCATATCTTGGACTAGGACTTCCATCTCTATGCCTCTAATAAATAAAGCCTTTAGCATGACGATTCTTAAAAAAAATCATTTTCCCCAAAAATGGAGTTGCATCCGTCTGCCTCTGAGGTACATATATATTGTCTTCTCAATCCAACGAAAACAAATAAGTAGGAATGAAAAAGTACCTATGCACAATTTTGTAGTGTCGGCCAAAGTATACCAAAACTATTATGGTTTTGTTTAGGCAGGGTTTAATTAATTTTGAAAAACTAACCATTATTAATTACCACTTATTGTAGTCATAGTTCAATGAAAACAAATACGTATGACTGACAAAGTTTAATGTGAACTATGTATGGCGGATCTTAACAGCCTATCTATACTCTTCGCTACTAATGTGTAGCACAGGGGTTCCCAACCCCGTGCCCGCGGGCACCATGGCGCCCGCGGAACGATTCGTATGTGCCCGCCACTATTCGACAGAGACAAAATTTTCACGCTAGCCTGACACACGCAGAAAACACGAAGTGAACGAACGCCACGAACTGAGCCGATGAACGTCGAAGCACGTGACAATAGTCACGTGCTCGTACCGTCCCGATTGCTTCGGCGATCATCGGCTCATTTCGGGTTTTCGGCGTGTACAAGGAGTGATGTGCAAATAGCATTCCCCGCCTGGAACCGCATTGTTGTCATTGTGATTGCGATTGCTGCCCCGTTCGGGTCGCGACAGTTAGCTAGGAGACATCTTCGTCTGACAAAACACGAATTAGGAGTTTTGATATTCCTTCTATATAGTTCTAAAATGAGTGGACCGAGTAAAAGACAACGAACCTATAATTTTAACACTGACTGGGAGGAATCATTATTGTTTATTTAATGTGAAAAATAAATGCGTCTGTTTGTTGTGTGGTAGTAGTATTGCAGTGCCGAAAAAACATCATGTTGAACGACACTTTCAGACAATTCATGCCACTTTTGATGTGAATTATCCACTTTTAAGAAAGAAAAAAATATGTCAACTAAAATCAAGTCTAACTGCACAACAGACTGTTTTCACTAGACATGTGGAAAATTCTAAAAAGGCCACCATTGCTTCTTTCAAAATTTCTCACATGCTCGCAAAAATGAAGAAACCTTTCATTGATGGTGAGTTGTTTAAAAAACTATTTTTGACTGGTGCCGATTGTTTGTTTGATGGATTTTCTAACAAACGTGAGATTGTCTCAGCAATACAAGACTTACAGTTGTCAAAATAACACCGTCACAAGAAGAATACATGCAATTTCAACAGACATACAAACTCAGTTAAAGACTGCCTTGGAAATATGTGACTGGTTCTCGCTACAATTTGACGAGTCAACAGATATATCAGACACCGCACAATTAGCAGTTATGGTGAGAATGGTATTTAGTAACTTCACAGTAAAAGAGGATATGTTGCAAATATTACCTATGAAAGGACAGACAAGGGGTGAGGATATTTATAATACATTCAGAACATACGCCAAGTCAATAAATATGCCTTTGCACAAGCTGTCTGCGATAACCACCGATGGGGCACCAGCAATGCTAGGTAAAAACAATGGATTTATTTCCCTCTGCAAGAAGGATGAATCATTTTCAAACTTTATGTCCTACCACTGTATTATCCACCAGGAAGCTTTGTGTTGTAAAATATTGCCATTTGAAAAGGTTATGAAAATAGTTACAAAAATCATCAATTCTATTCGAGCAGCTCCTTTGCAACACCGACTTTTCAAGGCCCTGTTAGAAGATATTGAAGATAAAAAACATGATCTTATTCTGCATACTGAAGTACGTTGGCTCAGTAAAGGAAAGGTTCTTACAAGATTTGTGAGTTTAATTGAAGAAATAAAAACATTTATAAACGATAAAAAGGAAAATTATGACGAACTAGCTGACTCTCGCTGGCTGATTGATTTGGGATTTCTCACAGACATCGTGGAAAAATTGAATTCTTTAAATTTGGAGTTGCAGGGGAAAGACAAAAACATAGCTGAAATGATAAGCTCTGTAAAGTCATTTAAAGCTAAATTGGATTTGTTGATATCACATCTGCAGATCAATTATTCTCTCGTGCATTTCCCACATATGAATAAAATGCTAGGTAACAATGAATTAAACGGGTCATTATTTATTAAGCATCTTCAAGTGTTAAAAAAACAATTTGAAGAGAGATTTTTGCAGTTTACAGATATCGAGCCAATTGTTTCCTTCTGTATCAATCCTTTTACTTGCCAAATAAATGTAATGGAAATGGCCGCATGTATTGCAGATTTTGTTCAAGGTAAGACAGAAGAACTAGAGTTAGAAATTTTGGAGCTTAAGAATGATATTTTGCTTAAATCCTTAATATCAGAGGACTTTTGGAATACAGTGGACAGAGAAAAGTTCCCATTTTTGAAAAAAGCGGCATATAAAATTGAATCATTTTTCGGTTCGACATATTTATGCGAATCATTGTTTTCAAACATGAACTTAATAAAATCAAGATATAGATCTCGACTCACCGATGAGCACCTTTGTGATTGTTTGCTAACAGGATTATCGTCATACTCTCCTAATTATGAGGCACTGGCCAATGATATGCAATGCAGATCCAGCGACGTCCCTAGACAAAATGCCGCCCCTAGGCAGCGCAAAAATGCCGCCCCATTTTTTATACTGTATTTTTTTATCACCCTTTCATGACTCCAATATCTAAAAAATGTATGTACATATACTTAAGGGCGGACGTGCTCAGCGTGGGTCAAAATGGAGCTTTTTTCTATTTTCAAAGCATGATCCTGGACATACCTTAAACGTTGTAGATAATCTATTTATATAATTTTGAAGCCTTATTATCCTTTATATGTATTTTAAACATTTGATGACTGCATAAAGTATTTTTATTACATAAAATAGTATTCTTTTAAACCTGAGCTAATCATATTGCAGTACATAAATGTGCAGTGGTGTTAAGATTTATGAAACCATCAGTATAATTTACATCGACATTATTATAGTGAAATATTTACGATAAAAAATTATATTGATAATCTCTGTGATCCCAAATTTGACAAGAATTAGGCATTTTATTATTCAAAAAATGGGCAAGATTAACACATTTGAAGATAATTCTAAAGATACTAATTATAAGCTATGTCTTTGACCATTCAAGTGTGATAAACATCCTACGAATCTTGATGAATTAACGCTTTCGCTGCTGAATAGATAATGAGATTTTAATTGCCCCCTTTAAAATGCACGTTAATTACATCGATCGGCCGCCTGGTCATTACGCACCGTGTGCGTCTTCCGCGTCCAAAGTATTAAGGACAATCCATGTCGCTTTTTTCTTCACAAAACCTGCACTAAACTACAAATCTGCACGTACTATTTCTGGTCACCAAGGACGTCGAAAGGCAACGGAAGTAAACTAGACATCGCGACAAAAAATTAAAGACTTCGTAAACGCTGAAAGTGAAGAGGCGACGTTGGACCTGGCTCGGCCACGTGCTGCGGATGCCAGAAGAGAACTTTAACCTGGCTTGCCTGTTCTTCAAGCCGACCGGATTCCGGCGTCCTGGAAGGCCGCTAAATACAATCTACAGAGTGTATACGGCGGAGCTACGGGATGCTGGTTTGACCTGGAACGAAGCAAGAAGACTGGCGAGCGACAGGGATTCTTGGAGGCGCCGCGTGGTGTCCATATGCTCCAGTTAAGGGGCGGATATGGGCAAAGAAGAAGAATTAATTAATACATTCTGTTTCCAACTAGTGAACTGAATTTTTAATTTAAGATATTTTCGTTATTACTAAATTTAGGTAGCTATTTCTAAATGCCTATACCAAATTAATGATTCTCTTCATTTGCCGCCCTTCGAGTAACTGCCGCCCCAAAGCGACGCTCAATCTGCCTACCCCCACGGGACGTCACTGCAAAGATCACATTGACATATTGATATTCTATTTTTTTTATAAAATGTTTTCTTTGTATTTGTGTTTTTTGTTTACTTTGTTTACGTTTTGTAAATACATTTATCTGTGTGTATGCAATTTGAATAATAGTTTTATTATTTTGAAACATTTTTGTTTATTATTTATTAATAAATTATGAATATAAGAAAATAAATTATGGGAAAATGAGAAGTTATGGAAGGAGTTTGTCGATTAAAAATAGGTGGTGCCCGCCACCCTACCGATATTTTAGAATGTGCTCTAGAGTACAAAAAGGTTGGGAACCCCTGGTGTAGCATATGGGTATTACGATCAGGTGACACCTCCAGGAATCCATGTTACTCGTGACTCCTCTTGATTCTTAGAGGACCATGCCAACACCCTTAGTTACGTCGTGCACACCCTGTGGATGGCCTTTAGTGTAACCCTATTATGACCGCACATATTAAACGAATATTGGACTTGATAGTGTTCTATATCCCATAACACGACATCGTGGCTTTGTTACATAAGTGTTCAAGACACAGATTTGCATGCAAATTTGAGCGGCATCGTTGAGACGGCGCTCAGCCAATGTATTATTAGTGGCATTCGTATGACCTGTGACCCGACAGGGTAAAACTATTATCACGTAAGGACCAGACATTCTTGTAACTAGTTTGCGAACTACTGTATAATATTCATGGACCTTGATTTCCCGCAGCGAAGCTTTCGAAACGCGGCAGACCACAGTAAATAGGTATAGTTGAGTCTCGATTTACCGGAATCGCGTTAACCGGACAGCATATTTTATGCTACACGCACACGATAACCACTTATCGGTGCAACAGTTCATAAATATTAGAGGTTATGGTCGAGACAACAAGTGTCTATAGATTCATGTTTATTTGATGAAATTGTTCGTAAAGCTAGGCTAGAGTGCTTTTGGCCGCCTGAATAATATCTTCAAAAGTGACCTTCCACTGTGCCTAAAGCGGAAAGTGTTCAACCAGTGTGTGCTTCCCGTAATCACATATGCGTGTGAAACATGGACCCTAAGTAAAAGAGAGTTCCAGAAACTTAAGAGTAGCACAACGTGATATGGAGCGGAAGTACGTGGTAACCCAACGCACAGGACCGAGAGAAGTGTAATCAGCTTGGAGATGCCTTCATCCAGCAGTGGATACTTTCAGGCTGATGATTATAGTAATCGAGATAACTCATTAATTTTCTGAAATTTCAAGAATTCCCATTTCTCGAGAAATTGTCACTAGGTAAAGCTGTCCAATAAAATTTAATTTCTTAGTAAAGAACTGACAGAACGGAACTCAAGAATCTCGAGAAATCTCCAAACAACGATTCGTAGGTGAGCATCCCACCAATAGGCAGATTAATCGAGTACAGATCTACATACATTCTGCCTGCAAACGAATCTATAAACATTGTTAGGTATGTAAAATTCGTTTTTTATGCAATTTTGGTGTTTTTTTCTTTTTTTTTGTATTCCGCCGCGGATGTAAAACATGTTCAAATGCACTGACAAATGTTTACGAGTAAATTTTTTTCACCGGAAGTAGCGCGACGCTTGGTGTCAAAGTACGCAAATTAGACTGTTCAAACTACATTTTATTTGACAGGACATACGTTCATTTAACTTGAAACAGATGTCTGCGAAACACGACATTTAGTGCATTTGGGTTTAAAAACAAATTATATATTTTTTTACGCGGAATGTTTGTGCATGGATAACGTACCTACGTGTGAAATTTCGAAAGGGTGGAAGTGACAAGGCGCAGTAATGTAGTAGGCTAGTACAAGCAGTGCTCCGTCGCGTCGGTAAACTGGCCGAAATGCATAGTAAGTCGCATCTGATCGCCCAATACAAGCAGTGTAGAAAATGCTGTGGTTACCACCAGTGGTTATGGTTAGTAGTCATGTATGCGTACGTAATGCATGTAAAGCTTGCAATATTCTCAGTTATTAAGTGAAGTAAAGGGTATGAAAAAGAATTTATGATTACCCACTATAATATTATATTTACCTCTGGCTATAATTTAAATAAAATATGTCATAGTACCTAACTATGACATAGTTGAACCTCCAAAGTAACAAAATTTAAATTGTACAATGGACAAAAAAACTACTTATAAGCACAAAAATGAAGGTATACTGGCAATTGTTTTTTTCATATAGGTATCATGTACAAGTATCATTGGAGGTTTCTATAATTATTAATATTTCAATTTTGATAATAGGTACATACATAGAACATTGATTGCTTTACTCAACTTTGCAGCCTAAAATTAATGAACAGGAAATATAATAAAAGTTATTGTATAAAAATTCACTTTGCTGCAAGTTCAAACAGCTCAATGACGATATGGACCTTTTACTTCACATTCACAGTAACCTATGTAGTAAAATTATGAAGTTTCTACCTGCCTACTATTATAAATTATTTCTCCCGGTCCCTTGGCATCACAATTTTAAGTCTTGGCCTTCTGCCAAAACTGCTTCCCTCTCAGTATCCAAAACTGGAGGGAAGCTAACAGCTTTTAAATCCAGCTCCACACTATCTCTCCATCTTGTATGAGGTCAACCAGACGTTCGTTTGCCCTCCGGCTTCCCAAATGTCAGTTTCTTTGACACATATGACTCATCTATCCTGTCCACATGACCCAGACACCTAACGCTCAAGATACTCGGCACTATTTAATCAACACAGATTGCGGTGCCACAACACCAATCTAATGGACTGTACAAAGCATATCTATAGCTCATTATCATTATCTCCATATCCACCCTGACTTTCATTGATTGGTCCAAAGATATCACACAGCACTAATGGGCCCAGCATTCTTTCCATATCTTTGACCATGCAACAAGTTTCCGAACCAGAAATAATAACTGGTCTTATTAGTGTCTTGTACAATATGCATTTCTAGCGTCGATTCAATGCCCTGAAATGTAGCACCGCAGAACAGATAATAAATAGAATTCCGATAGGCTATATACCAATACAGTAAATTTTGACTCTTTGAATGTGTGTGACCTACGAAAATGAACCACGCATTATAGACGTGCAATAGTATGTGTAATACACCAATATTAAATGAGCGTCAATGCATAAACCGAGAGTAGTTTTCAGTATTCGAAAGTATCAGACATATTCTTGACACATGTTTAAATTTATCCCGTATTCTTCCTTACTCGAGATCGGTTGCCTGCTTCTCCTTACCTGCTAGGTATTTCAGTTCCCATTATTTCCGAGTTCCCTGCGTAGCACCTTCATTAGACCGAAGTGACATTTTGTTGCTTAGCACACTTCTAAGCTACTTTCACTGTAACATGTTAATAACATTCATCAAATTTCAATGGTAGGTACTAACATCCACTAAATTGGCACATCATCGGCGATTAGGTTGGAGCTGGCTACCGGTTGTCTTATAACTTGAGTGGCTTAAATTTTGAAATGGCGGTGCATAAATTTTTTTTTGATATTTTGTATAAATTAGCATATCAAGGTTACATGGAACATCATCCAGCGATAGATACAGGTAAAAGAGAAAACCATTGACGTGGAAGGCACCGATGATTAGATATTAACTTCGCTTGCCACTTACCTGAAGATCGCAGGTAACACGTCACTCTTGTCCTTTGGTAGGCTGGCATCCTGTGTCAGCTACATTTCTAAATTTACATTCATAATAATTATTGTATTAAGCTGTAATCGGTCTCTTAGCATAAATAGTTCTCCGCCATCAAGTTGTTCATTGAACGCTCTTCGAAGACTTGACAGCACCTACATCTAATTCTCAATTCTGAGATGAAAGAAGAGTAAAAAAAGAAATAATTTCAATTGTATAGTGTTTATTGTGTATAAAAAAAGTTTTTGAAAGCTTGTAATCAAGCGAACAATGATATTTGCAATCGATAAGTAAGCAGTGCATTGATATGAATTTGTCTAAAATGTTTTCTTATCAAAATGATAATTAACGCTTACGATTACTTAAAAATAAATCACATCACATGAGCTTTTCAATACATTAAGTATTCAATCATTCTAGTACAGCGTTTCCCAATTTAGTTTAGTTACTAGATAATATTAATTTATCTCCCGCAATAAAAAATTTTATGTTTTTTTCTTGGCGATAATCATAAATAATTTTGTGAAAATCATATCGACAAAATATATGCAATTTTGGATAATAATGTTTGTTAATTATTGATCTCTATGATTCAGATAATATACCAATAACGAATTCACAAAAATTTTGCAGAAAGTAGATATTTGATACCAGATTTGTGATTTGCCTTAAATTAAACAATGGCCAACATTTTATTACACCCATAAAATTTTGCACATCTGTGTTATATTTTACTGTCATAACTTTATTCAATTTTACTCTTCTCATTTTTGATATGAAGAAATGTAAAAATATACTACCTCTTTTTGCCGCAACTATTTCGATATTATGTAAATGAGAGAAATAAATTCAGTGTTGCCATCTTTTCTTTATGTCAAATTATAATACAAATACTATAATAATAGTGCGGTTGGCTACACCGGAAAAAATGCATATTGTCATTAACAGCGTTAAGACACAACTATTGTGATTTATTTAACTATGGGACCGCCTCTGGATTAATAAAATATTAAAGTTCGGTAAAATTATATGACAACGAATAACTAGGAACTGAGAAGAGTGGAGAGAGCTTGATGAGGCCTTCATGATATAACTGATGATGACATAACTATATGCAATCGATTGACCTACTAGACCCTAACGAGATAAAGCTCCCAAAATCGGGTAAAAATATTGTCAAATTTACATAAAAAAAATTACTTCCTTGCTAGGTAAGTAGGTACTTTTCTTCTCGGCAATGTGATCAGTACAGAATTTTTTTTGTACAAAATTTATTATCCATATTAAGTAATTTATAATCTGCAGACAATAAAAAAGATTAGAGGGAGCAATGCTGATTCCTCATACTAGTTATTTTAAATTATTGTGACTGTCGGCTACGTCTGGCACCGTTTTAAGTATGATTTAATAATATTTCCAGCTGTATAGTCTTATTCAATCCCTTTGTAAAAATCATATCTTGCAAAAGCCAACAAACCTCGCTTAATCATTCATTTTACACCACAAAAATCTATGGTTCCGCAGACCATTTGGGAAACACTGTTCTAGTCATTCAACATAGAAAAGCAAAATTAAAACTAATAGTATTGATTGAATGATTTAAATTTAATAGGTTCACAACGCTTTCAAGGTAGAGATTAATAAATTAATCCACGTCATCGTCAATTGCCGTTATATTTTCATGTTTGGTGAAGCCCATCGGCCCGAGAATACTCCCAGCTGGACCAACACCGCCTTTCTCGCATTGGTAACTCTCCAAAATATTCTTCAGAGCGTTGACATCGACATCTACTTCATCATTATCAATGGAGCACTTCTCAAACGATTTACCTAGGACAGTACCGGATAATTCATTGTCCATCTCGGCCATATACTTTTTCATCAGCGACTCACTTTCAGATTTCATTTCTCCCGAAGCCAGTTCATTAATTTTCGGCTCCAACTCATCACTGCTGCCGTATTCGCTCAGATCGGAATCCGAATCCATATCCCAATTGTCATCGGGGATGACGAGATCCAGAATATTTTGAATGACGCTGGTAAATTTATCAGCATCGAAGTCGATTTGATTTCTTCTCTGCGGACTGGGCGACCTGTATCTTGTTTCACCGCTGAATGAGACCCCTTTCTTCAGTTTAATTCCTCTTTTAGGCCTCACCGGAGGATCTGAAGAGTCTTCTCCGTCGACAGACTTTCCGGGAAACTCTACTCCATCAATACCGGATGTGTGTTCGAGAAAATCGGTAATTTTTCCAGAAAACATGGAAGGTTTAGTTTGTCCGTTAACTGGTAAGAATGTTTTCCTACCGTATCGTTCTTGAAGCATACTCTCTAAATCGGCTGGATCAACAGTGAGCCAGCGATCGTCATCATCTTTCGGAAGTAAACCTTCATTCTTTCGGAATTCCTTCTCATCTTTATCGATGACGCTTAACATTTCCAAAATCTTAGAACCTAATTGCGGTCCAGCTGTCGCTGCCTCTATATTAATTCTAAAATATTCTTTAGCTTTTTCTAATAAATCGTTATAATCATTAGATCCTTCTAAGTAATCTTGGAAATATTTTCGGTCAGTCAAACTTTGTACATAGGTTTTCCAAGACTTCTTGGACTCTAGGCTCATATTAGGCTGCGCTTGCGAAACGAGGATTTCAAATCCACAAGCCAATTTGACACCAATACTGTGCGATTTGTACTGTGATGAATTCGGGAGGGGTAAATTCCAACCAGTACGTCGATCTGGATTATAGTTATTATGCATCAGCATAGCATAAAGACATTTGGTGAATGTTACTGATGTATTCACTCTGTTTTCCGGAGCGAAATACTTCATAGCTCGGCATGTTTTTAAATCAATGGGATCTCTGCTGCAAAATGCATGAACAGCTGCCGAAACAAAACTCGGATCTTCTTTAAGTAATGCTGCAACTCCTACTGGAGTATAAACCGTTGTCCTGTGTAATGTCTCATTGATTTTTTTTGGATAATCAGCTACACGTTGCGCCAAAGCTTGTTGAATATCGTTAGAAGCTAAACAGTTACTGTCGTCAGACTGAATACTCATCAAACCTTCTTTCAATGATAGCAGCGCAATTTCTTCTTCGTTTTGAGGCGGTATTAAGTGAAGTAGTCCTTTATAGAGAAAGACCTAAAACAAAAAAATCAATATCACAATGTTGAATAATATAAAAACAAACATAAACAATAAAATTATCATTTATAATATTATATCATATTAAGGGCGATGCTTATACCAGCAGAGACACCAAGCGAAAAAATACCAAGCTTGCAATTTGAGACATTATTTTGATAATTTACAATATTATTATTGTAAAATATATTAATTATCTATCTGAAAACATTAAAAAGATTATTATGAAAATTTAGTTTATTAAGTTTTCAATATTCAATATTTATTTTAAAAAACATCGGATCAAATAAAAAGGATTTCAAGTTAAACACATTTATATTTTTATAAAAATCAATGTTTTTTAAAATAAATATAAAAAATATTAAAACGATGAATCAGTCAGAAATCTACAAAGTAAAATATTTTAAACTTAAAACTAAATTTTAATAAAAAATATGACCATAAAATATACTGTAATAATAATGTAACTCGTGACATCAATATGTAACAAATTTACATTTTTTTTACAATTGTAAGTTTATCTTTTACTTTAAAAAATAAAAAATCTTTTTATTGTTTTCAGATACATATTTATTAATAGAGTTGTAATTGTAAATTATCAAAAAAATGACTCAAATTGCAAGCTTCGTATTTTTCCGCTAGATGCCTCTGCTGGTATAAGGATCCCACTCAACACAATTTCTTCTATACAATCCAAAATCGTCACGATCAAATAAAGGTCTACCCAAATGCTTTCAAAACATATCAATCTAGCTTTGGAATGCTGGATGGAGTCAACAAAATAAATCTTGTTGACAAACAATGATAAACTAAAAAATTGATAAACAACTGACTTTCAAAGAGCATTGAATTGATTGAATTGGTGTCCCAAGTGCAAAAAGAGTCTGAAATAATTACACAATAAAAATAACTTTTTATATACCACGTTTTTAAATTTTCTGTTGAATCATATAAACTTGACAATTCTATGTATTAATAAATACTTTTTTTTGTACTTGATAGAAATACTGAATAAATATAGAATACTTACTAAAATGTCATTTTGACATTTCATATTGATTTCCATAGTAACGCACGTATATATTAATAATTTAGTTGCTAGGACCCCCTTAGCAACCAATAATAGTGTTTTACTTTTTACGAATTTTTTCCGAAATAACTTTCCATACAAAACAGAATTAACTGAAAATGAATTCAATTCTGCTTAAAGATGGCTAAAAGTATTAAAAGAATGCATTGTAATCATGTTCTGATATATTCTAAAAGTTTCAAATGTCTAGCTAGTCGGGAAGTTAGTTAAAAATCGATTGCAATATTTGTATTGAACAAACAAGAAAAAATTTGTACTGGACAAACAAGAATTCGAGCTAATAAAAACGTGGTGAAATAGGTCCACTACATGTGATGACGGAGTATACTGTGGGAGCAGTAATTTGATGACACAATAGTTTTTTTTTTTTTTGTCTCCTGCAAAATTACAATTTAGTCACATCGGAGATTTTGACACCTAACTGACGATATGAATAAGTAGTGATAAAATATTTCAGTACCCGATTGTCTGAATTATTCGGATTAGCCCAGGACGGTAAGGAGTTGGCAGCCTCGATAAGCATAAATTCACCGTCAGCATCAACAACACGTGCAACCAGTCCATCGATTAATTTAGTGACTTCCATCAGCAGGTAAACAACAAACCATTCGTCTTCTATGTTATCTCCAAAATGGCAAACACCATACACGTGTGTCGGTAAATCTAAAACAAACACAAAATATTAGAAATGAATTTCCTTTTTTAACCTACACAAGTAGGTATTCCTATTGCGAATAATTATAGTTAGTATTTATAAGAAAGCGCTACAAATGTTGAGCTTTGTCCTGTGTACTTCCTGGGTCTTTTCAAATATTACTATACTAAAACTTCATTATAATTCCTTAGTTTGAAACAGGCTTGAGTAGGTTTATTATATGGGCCGCGTATCTGTTGAAGTACAGCTTTATAGTACGTAGTGAGGCTTAAATTATAGTTAGTATTTATAAGAAAGCGCTACAAATGTTGAGCTTTGTCCTGTGTACTTCCTGGGTCTTTTCAAATATTACTATACTAAAACTTCATTATAATTCCTTAGTTTGAAACAGGCTTGAGTAGGTTTATTATATGGGCCGCGTATCTGTTGAAGTACAGCTTTATAGTACGTAGTGAGGCTTAAAAAAAATTTTTTGAGACTCCTTTACTTAAGGCTGTATGGATGCCGAGTGGTAACCAGGTTATGGCCCCACATCCTGAAGCGGGCCCCCCAACCTATCGCTACGGTTAAGCATAGTGTAATGTTCTATAGTAGTGTCCCCCAAATGATATTTTGCGGAACTCCAGGGTTCCGTGTAAAATAATGGCTAATCTGTCTTTTTTAGCGATTTTTGATATTTTTAAATAAATCCACTTGAATTGTCGGCACTCGGCATCATGACCCCATTTTGTGATAGCCAAGTAACATGCGACCCTTTGTCACATTAGATAAAGAGTAATTTTTATTGGTAAAACTAAAAATAGTTATAAAATAAAATTTTATGAATCAGCGCCGCAGGCAACTTTTTTTTACAATCAGAGAACATTTGTGGCGTGTTTATCTCACTTAAATGGTCAACCTGCCACGCCGGGCCCCCAGACTAGAGCCCTGTCAGCCCTACCTTGTGGGGGCCATGAACCAGGTATATCAGCAATTTGTAAGGTTGAGTATCACTCGTAGATACTTTCAGTTTATCTGTTAAATGCTGGATTATCAAAACTAATACCAATATTATATTCAATCATGGTTTGAACCTACCTACTTGAAAATTAAATCACTAATTTCCCTTGAACTCAGAGGTATTGGGAAAGTACTTATCTTCAGACTTTTTATGGTGAGTGATTGTCAACTATTCACCCAACATGATGGGTATAAAATAATATGCATAGCACGGACAATATTCAAGAGATTTTAGAATATTAACAGCAAGCAGCAATTTCAAATATAACCATATTGTACAGCATTCCCATAAAATATCTGGTCAACGTAATTAGGTAAGCAGGTCCAAATGGATACTTTACAATTATTTAATTGTATAAACAGTATAAAGAATTTTCAGAGAATTTAGTAAACGAAATAAAATAAGTATGTACCTAAGGTAGAATTCAATTTCTAAGCCTAAACAAGTGTAGTCAAAAAAAATTAAAAATGACTCATTAATAAAATACCAGATAAAAATATATAGGTACTTCTGACCTGGATTAAAATCATTGACAGTTAATTTTTGGTCTTCCTGGGAACGGACATGCAGTTTTAATCCATCTTTGTGCCAGATATACCCTTCGGATAGACGATTTATTAAATTGCGGACCTCATCAAAGATGACAGTTATATTATGTTCACTGTTGCTTCCCACATTAGACAATGAAAATAAGAAACATTCAATAAAATCATCCTCCCTCACATCGTTCAATACAAGAGAACCCATCACTTCCTTTGTTTCAAACGGTCTTTTAAAAAAATTAGGTTATTCAAAATCAAAACACCACCCAACGCGAAACATGACGTACGTTATTACCATAGACAATAATTAATAATATCATCATTATGATCATAGAGTATAGACACACAATTTAAAAATATTTAATGGACCATATTATTATTATAAACATACTTAATTTTTTTCAATATTAACAAGACAAGATTTTAATAAGATTTTTCTAAAATCTTTCCGATCGTATCGGGCTTTTCGGTACGCATCTACTTTTATTGTATAGGTACCTTACCAAAGACACTATCTAGGTATCGTATAAAAATAAAAAGTACTGTCAAAAACAACCAGCAGGTATCGAAATACCTATTATTAGTATTCAATTTTTAATAAAAATGAAACCTGTTATCAATAAAAGAGCTGAAATTTTTATTAGTATGGTAATATAAGTACTTTTTGTATCATTATATTCTTTAAATCAGTGATGCCAACCGTACTATAATTATAGTATTTGTACCATAATTTTGGCCCGCGTATTATGTACGATGTAAAACAGGTATAGTACGCCTAAAATACTATAATTTTGAAAATTCGGAAAAATAGATAAAAAAAAATAGCGCTAAAGCTGTTCGGGGGGACTAAAATACCTAACTTTTGAACTTTTGTCTAAAAGACGAGACGTTAATCACCTTATATTTGAATTTTTGTCAAAAAAAAGGTGACGTTAATTACTTTAAGCGTAATTTTTGGAAAATGCAGAAAAGTATTCGTCATTCAACGCGTACTATATTTTTTGCCGAAATACTATAATTTTGGAGGCTCGGTACTATAATTCCACTTTGAAAATATGGCAACACTGTACAGAGCCTCCAAAATTATAGTATTTGGGGATAACATATAGTACGCGTTGTCATGTGTTGAAAATGTATAGGTTTTTTGTTTCTCAGAAAAAAAATAACGGAGAATTTAGTAGAATGTGTAAATATTTCACCGCGGGCCGCAGGTTCCCAATTTTCCATAATTGGCTCGTGTTTTTTAGGAAAAAGATTTCGCCACGGGCCGCAGGTTCCCTATTTTCCAAAGACGAGTCGATCGACGGACAAATGCGAAATTATAGTACTTTTCTGTTAAATTATAGTACGATATTCAAAACTATAGTATTTTGGGCGTACTATACCTATTTTATATCGTACATAGTACGCGGACCAAAATTATAGTACAAATACTATAATTATAGTACAAATACTATAATTATAGTACAAATACTATAATTATAGTACGGTTGGCAACACTGGCTCTGTACTATAATTCCACTTTCAAAATATGGCAACACTGCAATAATATCAAATTAAAAATTCAGTAGTAAAAAAGAATTAATTCAACTAAGTGACAGGAGCGGAGACTACAAATTGCATTGTAACAGGAAAAATATTGAATTGCAAATAAAAATGCATTTTTACTAGTATTGGAA
This sequence comes from Rhyacophila brunnea, assembly GCF_057557595.1. Taxonomy (NCBI): domain Eukaryota; kingdom Metazoa; phylum Arthropoda; class Insecta; order Trichoptera; family Rhyacophilidae; genus Rhyacophila; species Rhyacophila brunnea. Next base: position 5,107,388 of record NW_028233361.1, read on the forward strand.
TGAATAGTGCTAGGGCATAGTTGATTCGTTAATTTTCAATTTGTTTGTAAATCGTAATATATTCGGTGTATTTATGTGAGTGAAGGTTATAATAAATTTGAAATATGATCATGAGATTATTATTATTGAATAAATTGCGATGGCAACGGCTGTTAGGTATAGATGGATGAGATCGTATCGGGCGTTTGCTATCATCGGTGTTATCATATTTGCCATTCAAATATACTTGGCCCTGAAGTTTTTCTCTATCGACATCGGTAATCAAACGGACCATTCGGACAGAACTAATCATAAAACTTCGGCGCTCTTGGAGGACGGTGAAAATGGAGGAGTGTCTGCACGGAAGAGTAAAGATAACTTCGCCACAGATGACGAAGACAGCCCTAACGAAATCGGATCGGTCAAAAAGAAAGAAACCAATAATGACGTGACGAAGAATCTACAAAATCAAAAGAACAAGACATCTCTGAGATTAGACGAGCTGGATTTCGTCCCTCACTGCGAAATTCACACCAAAGAAGCAATCTCAGCAATACACAGGGCTAAAACTCAAAAGTGTAAACAGCACATTGTGAATATCACTTGTGCGAGTCAGGGTGGCAAGCTTTATGAAGAATATCTACCAAACAATTGCCCGAATCATGATACATCCGTTCGAAAGTCGCTGGGATGCTTTAAAGATGAGAAAAACTACCGGCTGCTCTCCGGATACTATGCCAACTATAAAGAATCAAATAGTCCAGATCTTTGCCTCAATATGTGCCTACAGGGAGGATTTCCATATGCAGGAGTCCAATACTCGTAAGTATAATTAGCATTTGTTATTCTATGTAAGTAAGTATATCAATTATATCTTCAGAGAGCTCTGCAATTCTTTTGTCACATGGCCAAAAGGGAAAATTGATTTATTTAGAAAGGCGTATCAGTGGGAACATCGGGAGTCGCTTAATGGTCATCTCAATACTTTCAGCTATGTAAACTGCAGAATTCAAGGATCACCGGAGTGATATAAGTAGAATTAGTCTCTACCTTCCATAATGACAAACATATACTTACTTAATGAAGAAAGAGAAGAATCAGTTGTATCATAAAAATCGCTGAAATTTGAATCTGTGGCTTAAGACGATACATCAGTGAAACAGCAAATAATTTTCAACTATAGGCGCAATGAAATTTTGGACTCGCTGACATTTGGAGAGAGAACGTCGAGCTGGGAACACGTTTGTTTCGTGGTGGCGACGGGGGTATTAATTCTTAAATCATGTGAAGATGACTAAAAACGTTATCCATTTACTTGAAAAAGAAAACATGTCAATGAACATATTATTATTGTTACTAATAGAACATAAAACAGACGCATGTTGGATTTATATGACAAATTGTATTTCGTTCGGCATGCGTCAGTTGCACCCGTGACCCGCAATCCGCGCATCGCCTAGCCACGATCTTTTTAGACCGTGCCGCAACTGAGGTATAGCCTTGAGATAGTTAAATATATGTTTCTTGTGTACAGGTTAAATATCGAATTTATTCTCTATCAAATGTTACTCTGTATGCAGATCGATTGAACAGACTCGATCCAATAATTGTTAATTTAAAATTTGAAATTTTCATACATTTCGATGCATCATTATCACACACTAAGATTATATTAGGTTGGGGTAAGTTAGGTTAGGTTAGGTTGGGTTTGGTCTAAAAAAAGGTTATAAAAAGTCATGCGGGCATCTGCGGCACATTTACATTTTTGTCTTTGTCCATATCCGCTCTTTAGGTGGAGCATATGGATACCAGTCTTGTCTCTGGCCAGTGTGAGTGCTCCAATCAGCATCTCGTAGCTCCGCTGTATATACCCTGTGGTTTATATTTAGTATCCGTATACATTTTATGGATTGTAGGTTAGCTTGAAGAAAAAGCAGGGCAAGTTGAGACTCTTTCGAGATGTCTGTATCATATGACCAAGCTAACATAACATATTCACCTTAGATGTGATGAGAAACTACATTGTCCGCTTTCTTATTTCCTCATTACTTTCAAAGTTATAGCTTCACAGCCAGTATTTGCCACAAGAATCTGTTATCAAAGCTCAGCATACGATTTCTCTTCAGAATATGCTATGATTTCTTACCAGCTCTGTCAGAATGCAAATGGTGAACAGGCTTCATTTAGTTTTAGTATCCCGCATTGTTTTCAGTGTTGTTTTTTTTCTAACATAATTAATCACCGTGCCTAAAATTTTATTTCCTAGAATCATCAATACATATCATGGTCAGGTCATAAAAACAACTAGGAAATGATATCATAACATCTTCTATGACTTACATATGACATCAGTATTTAAATACAGTACAACACACCACCTAATACTTATGCACGATGATCAGCATTGCCAAATTAGCATTTTTCGATAGGCATCTAGCTTGCAAAAAACGCATCTGGCTTGTGGTGTTTTTACTAGCGTTTTTTGATGCCTCCAACAGCTTTAAATGTGTTAAAAAATGCTAGATATTTACTTTATTTATTTTCATGCGCATCAGATACTTAATTCAGGTCGGTACCTATTTAAGTGAGAAATAAAACTTGAAAGAATTTCATGTATATTTTAATGTTTTTATATATTATTCCACATCTCCGCGTATATGTATAAAATAATGATTTAAAACTAATTATTAATCTTAATGATATGTTCTTTAATTATCTATGTCTGACCTACAAGAAAGAAGCTCTAGTCTTCAAACATGAAACGAAACTTGAACGCCGTTGACACAATATAGGTACTTGTTGTCAATTTTGAAATATATTTCTGTTAAAATGTGTGGTTTTTACAGGTATCGACATTTTTTCGATTAGCAAAAGCAAAGGTATTGACTTCGTTCTTGGTAGAATAAGTAAATTTTCTTGCATTTTTATTTTCACAAAATCTAGCGTTTTTTATTTTCCAATAGCTTGTTTTTATTCCCCGTCTAGCATGTTTTTGTCAATGACAGTTGGCAACACTGACGATGATCCCATTTTTTGTATCATGCTTGATAATTATACACCTAGTTCTTCAAACTCAAATATAATTATTACTCATGAATTATTTACTGTAAGTCAGTCAAGTTAAGGAAGATTTTGTACCACGTATTATTTATCACAAATAAACTGGTCTGAACTGTGTCAAAGGTGGTTGCCGCCCGGATGCCGAGCCAAAATTGTCAAGTCAACGTCAAGAAATAAAACAATTATTTAATTTTCATCAGAATATTTATATTAGATAGGTACTTGGGTATATTAAAAAATATTTCATAAGTACTTAATCCTGAAAGATATTTTTTTTTTCTGTACATCTCCTTCTTCCCGGTGCTACAAACCTATGTGGGTCTTGGCCTCCTTAAGCTTAGGACACCCAAGATATCCAACTTCTCCATTTGCCTCTCCGAATGTCAGTTTTTTTTGTCATGCGTGACTCATCCATCCTGTATTCATGGCCCTCCTTTGGAGGCGGCCAAATTTGATGGACTCTCCATGCAAAGTGTACAGCCAACTGTATATCATTGATGTGTCCGAAGATACCACACAGCACACTGACTTGTTATTTCATACAGTTCAATCACAATATTATAAAGCAAAATGCATTCATAATTTGAATGGTGTACTTACTTATTTTTATTTATTGGTATATAGTTTATCGAGTACAATTAAATCACCAGTTAACAAATAAATTGTTTATCCCTACAGGACGGAGTGCTTTTGCGGTGAAAATCATCCCCCTTCAGCATCGAAATTAGCCGATTCTTCATGCAATATGAAATGTCCTGGTAATCCTCGAAATTTGTGCGGTGGATATTTCACCATGAACATATATCAAACCGGTATAACAAGTAAGTGAATTTTTGTAGTGTGATGTTCTACAGCAAGCAGTGTTCCCCAAATGGTATTCCGCGGAACACCAGGTTGCCGCGAGGTAAAATAAACATATTTTTAAATAAATCTGTAATATCCATTATCCAAATTATTGATTTGTCGACACTCATCATCATATTATGAAGCACTGATTGCGACCCCTTTTGTGGTAGCCAAGTAACATACGACCCTTCGTCACATCGAATAAATAGCCATTGAATTGTCATGAAACCCACTAAAAAAACTATAAAATATGATTCTACAAGTGAATTATGATTTAATTATACCAATCACCATAATATCACAACAAATTGCATCGCATAGCGACTTTTTTTACCATTACAGCAAATTTGTGGTGTATGTTTATCGTATTTAACTGCTCGACCTACCATGCCGCCCCCGCCCCCCCCCCCCCCCCCCCCCCCCCTCCCTAAGGCCGGGCCCCCAGGCTAGAGCCCTGAAGGCCAATTCTCGAATGAAGCAGTATTGCCAGTTGCACAACCTAAGCGCAAACCTACTACAACGAAGTATATTAAATGTCAACCGGTGGTGTCGGGTACAGTATGCAATTTAGTATACACGCTTTGCCGGTAGAGGCGCTAGTAACTATCCGTTTGACTTTGACATATTATTAAACGTCAAAAATTTGTACGTAGTGAGCAGGCTGTTATTCTATTTTTTCTATTACCGCTGAAAGTATTATTTTGAGTTTAAATTCTCACTTAAATATTTATTGTGATTTTATAATACAGAAACACACATGTTTGTTTGCAAAATACAACGGAAATTCCGTGTTGTAATATTGTTATATTGTAGACGTAACTAGCCTGTTTAAAGATTAATTGGCTACGTACTTCAACAATGAATGATTTAATCATGCAACGTTAACAGTAAGTACTGATTTAATATGAAGTCATTACCAAAATGGATAAAAATGTTATTTAATTTCTATGACATTCACAAACGATCCGTTTTGGCATGTTTACTTTCTATCTTACTCTAACGCATGGACATGAGGTATAAGCATGCTGAATGCTTTCTCACTCGCACGTATTGATGTCGTTCGAAGCTCTACACACTCAATATCTCCTATAAAACTAAAAATTTTACATCCTTCAGTTAAGCGGTGTTTTTTACTGCTTCGTTCGTGAATTGTCCTTCTGTCAGTCCCCCCTTTGTGGGGGCTATATTAACGGCAGTTATTCGGTATGACCAATACTGGCAATAGTATGGGATTGCTACAAATGAATCCGCATTTCAAAATGCCTTGTAGCTACAATACTAAACGTTGGTTTATTAGACCTTTTTTCAGTTCCACTTTCATACTATAGTTTGACTTGTGTCGAGTAATGAAAGTTCTTTTTCAACGTCTTCGATACATACTATAATAAAAATTTACTTTAGCAATACAATTAATTTATGTCAATTTTTGTTTAATTGTAGATTAAATAAAAACGGGTATCAAAAATAATCAAATGACTAAAAGTCATTGCACTCAATTTTTTTGATTGACGCCTAAAAAGATTTAAATATTTTTTTTAATTGACATGCATACAATTATTGTTAGGAAATTTATCTTATCTCATTTTTTTTCCTTTTATTTATATGTTTGGACTACATTATTTGATAATTTACGTTTTTAAGAAATAAGAGTTTCAATAATCAATCTGCAACACTTTAATTGGAAAGAGTCTTATCATTTGTTTTATTACAAATTTTTCACAGTATCTTATTATATTGTAGTCATGACCAGTGGCGACCGGTGAGTTATTTTACTGGGAGTTCACTTTTTTCACCTTTTGACTGCCGTAAAAAGGCATTTGCCTTCATCAAAACTTCACCAAAAAATAACAAAAAAACTATTGGTTTTTTTAATTTAGTACATTTAAAAGAAATCATAAATAACTCACTATTTATTATTTGTTGTACCTCTTAAAACAGTTTTCTTGAAAAAAATGGATTTTAAACTTTAACACAAACTGGTTGACACGAACTATTTTGTTTTGACCGAATTATTAGTACTACCGAAATATCTCGTATCTGGCAGTGACCGGGATTTATTGTTCATTTGTGTGAGAAATCCATTCTTCTGTTTTTCATTGACACAAATTTTTCAATTACGCGTTTGTTGAAGTCAGGAATCTCTTGTATCATTCTTTTTTCGATACTGAGTATACATAATGCGTTCAATCTTGATTGCGCGATGGTGTTTCTACTAAAACACTTGATCCGTTTGAGTGTGAAAAAACATCTTTCGCTTTCCACTGATGTCATCGGAATAGTAAAAATTTAATTTAATAGTAAAACCGTTTCCGTAAATGTGTCAGCATTATAAAAATTATCCAAGCTGTAAATAACAGACAATTCATTTTTGAGTTTATTTTTATCTAAAAAGTCAGACGTATTACAGAGCTAGTTTAGAGAGATATCATAATTGATAAACATTGTGAATTTAGTTATCAAACTGAAAAAAAACTTGAAGTTTATTTTTAAATTGTACTTCGCCTAAATTTGAGAAATGTTGTCAACATGTGCGGAAATTTAAATGTGTACTGTGAAAAGAATTTATTTTTATAATAATATTGAATAAAAATTGTCAAACAATAATTGTATGTGTGATACGGGCTGTATTGTTTTAAAACCGATGAATCTGCGTTCGGGCCGAGAGCGACTGAAACTGTCACTCCCGAGCACGTAGAAAAAATATTTACGTATTGCTATTCCACGCGACTTACGACGCTCTTTCTCATTGCAAAGAAATCGAAATTAGATTACTGGGCGCTTTGGTCGAGCGATGGCGAATATCGCTCCTATCAACATATAATATTATTATTTAAAATAGCCGGTTAAAAACACATATTAGAATTTGTTTTTGTATATGAATTAATGACTACGGTAATAGATCAGAACACTTTTAATTAATCAAATATAAATTAAATACTCTTTCGCATAAATTGAGTGGGTGGGTGTGCACCGCTCCAGCGCTCTCAAGGGAGAATCGCCACTGGTCATGACAATCATCAAGTAAACAGACACCCCAGTCTTAATCAGAGCTGGAAATTAAACCGGAACCTAACCTTCGAACCCTAACGAGAACCCCTTAATTATCTTGTAACTGAAACTGGGACCATTAAATTTAAACCTTGAGAACTCCGATCCGAAACACCCAAAAGGTTCTAGAGATTCTGTTGTCTCTTACTTTTTATCCTGTTTCCTATTATTGTTAAGTTATTCGAAAAAATATTTAATACACATTTTAATGTAATTATTTACAATAGTTTTTTTTACTAATATGGTTGAATACTTACAAATTATGGAGTCCATATGGTCCATCTGGAAGGATATCTTGAAAAAGAATGGTTACCTACCTTGTATATTAAAATTAAAATATTTATAATTTATATTAATTACCACTAAGTAGGTAGCAATAAGTGGGTAAGTATATTGGTTTTTAAAAAGAACCAGAACCAAATCGAACCTTTAAAAAACTGGCTGTTCTAACAGCTTTGGTCTTAATTGGGTGTGGCAAAAATGATAAACAGCATCTACAGCTTTAGGTCTGGGAATCTCTTAAAAGCAACCACCCAAGACAGGTTGCCATGCACTTAAATGCACTTACTGAAGAAATGACCAGAGGAGCGAAGTAAAAATGGACAAACCCACTCAGAGAATCAGAGAAGAGATTTTCTTGTTCCGCCTATGATGTCACAATATTTTAAATATCAACCTTTGTAACGAATTTTCAAACAGTTTATTGGAACTTTCTTAAGTAGTTATCCTTTCCGGTGCATGTTTTAGGACTTTCCAAGTACCATCCTATGATGATAAGCTGTCACAAATGCATTTAGGCCGGTGTGCAAAACCATGCTCTGAGTGTTTGCGGACGATACCACTGTAGCCAACCAAGAATTGACTATTATGATAATTCGGACTCACTGCAGATACCCTCATCAATATTTGTTAAACAATCCGAAGCGACTTCAAGCAAATGACTGTCATAATATACAAAGTCATCGTTGTGCACATGTGTTTAATGTGTGCAGTTATCGTGCCATGTGGTCATTTGGGACTTAAATATAAACCAAAACCTAATTCAACTAATCGTAACCTAGAAATAAGCACTCGCACAGATTTACTTTTACGTTTCAAATGTGCTCTTATAGCTCTGTGTTAGTTTGGTGTGAATTATATATTTTTTTTTTAATATATTGCTTGAACTTCTCTCTCTCTCTTTATATGTACTTATATTTTTTTTATGTTCTAACTTTGAAATCATTATCAGGCATCTTTTTTACATATACAGTACTCTCAGTAATCCGCCACCCCAAAAACCAGACAAGTCTCCAATTACTGAAAGCGGCAGATTATAGTGTATGCATACAAAATATGGTAAAAATTAAAACAGGTATTTCGTAAAAATAGTTTTTTTGAAAAATTTGTAATGGCAAATTACGGTTTTTATAATCAAAATCAGGTATTTACTGAATTATGCATATTTATAAACAAGTTTATTAATTAAACATTACACAGCAAATCACTTGACACAACCAGTTGTTCAGTGAGGCAGATATTCTTGAATGGCTTAGAATTCCTGGCTTTCCCTATGACCAAAAGCTTCATTTTGTGTATCCCGGTTGCATTGGAGCATTACTGAGAGTGTACTGTATACGTAAAAAAAAAAAAATTCAAACCACATCTTTTGAGTTATTAATGTTTGACTGTTGCAAATAATTTTGCTAATCCACTTGACCAAGAAAATTGAGTTGCAATAGGTTAACATAATTTTTTTTTTCGTTTTCAGAATTTATTCCTCAAGTAGCGGCATTAACAACTGATGAAACGACCACACCGGCGAGGATAGTGTTTCTGCTGACATTGAACGGTAGAGCTTTGAGACAAGTCAGAAGACTGATTGACATTTTGTACGATTCAAAACACTACTTTTTTATACACGTTGATGCGGTAAGAAATCAATCATTTCAGTTTAACTTTCTTGAAAAATGTGGAAATCGCCAAGGAAACATCCTTTGACCTATTAAAAGCTTACAAATAGATATATTATTGCTCGGCATGTGACTTTTTTTATTACAATTCATATTTATAAAAAAATATGACTTTTTATGACAATTCACAGGATTTCTGCAGTGGCTTCTTTCCTTACATTGTCTGGCATATTTTTGTAGATGAAAGTTGGCAACATTGATGAGGTCACATCAAATATCCTTTGTGGGTGCCGCATTACCAATCTCTACCATATTACATCGATTATAAAAGGTCATCTAAATATTATGAAGTCATACCATAAGAGGAGGAGAGGGTCTGATCTAATGCGATGAACATTATACTGAAATCAATCATTTTCAACGAATTAATTTAAATAAACTTTTTAATGAATTAGCAGAAACAAATCATTTGTTTTTATGGTCTTATATTCTCACTCATTCTAGATTGCATAGCAATGTTTGTTTGTTCGTAATTTTTTACATGTTTTATTATAATAAATGATATTGAATTTCGATGACTGTTCACATTTTACATGAGCTCAAGATAAATTTAGAATAAATTTGATAACCAAACAAACATCCTAGCGGTTTCATATTTCATTTGTCACCTTTTCAGTGTGTACCTATATCCTATCCTAACCTATATCTGGCTGGAGGGGTAAACTGTGTATTTGAAAAAAAGCATTATTTTCATTTGAAATAAAAACTAAATTATCTCATTTAAATGCAAGCTATTTGAAACTATGCATCTTTTTATACCACAAAAGCATGGTTAGGTACCAATGTTCATTGCTAAATACACAGATCCTGTATGAAAAAAGGGATGTGTTTTTGTTGCCTGATATGGATATGTTGAACTCAATTTACCTTTATTTGCGCAATTGGTTGTCAGCCATTCCGTGGATCAATATAATATGTACATAGATTGATAAGCAAATGCCTAGATACCTTTATACTGTAAAAATATTGTACATCTTGTTCAAATACATAATAATATTATGTATTATTAATGATCATTTTGCCATTGATTTGCAATAAATTCGAATCTTTCAAATTCGTTTTTCTCAAAACATACACATAAAGTGGACATAAGACATATGTGCACTAACACAGGGGGGGGCAAACTTTTTGGATGAAGGGCCAAATTCAAGACTTCAAAATGAGCGGCGGGCCGCAAGTAAAATACCATTTATAGATATACAATATTTATTATCACGAAAAATAAATACTACAAAAAAAATAATGAGAAGATTGAAACTGTTGTACATTTTTTTTAAATTCAGGTGTTAATTTTGTAGTTGATATTCTCAAAACTGCTTGTAAATGGGCATCGGAAATATTTGATCGTAAAGAATTTTTATTGAGGTTCATGATTGAAAATGTTTGTTCACATATGTGTTGACACATATCAAACATCGTAAAGTCCACTGAATGTCAAACTGAGAAAAATGCAGTTTTATCATATCTTGTAATACAAATGGTTGTAACATGTGAGATATTGTAAGATAATTGAATCTAATACCCACGATGGCTACAAGGATTTTTCTTCTTAGCTTCGGTGCTCGACCTCTTTCTGGCTTTGTCTGGATCCACAAAATCTACTTCTACATCCATTTTATGTTATAATTGTTTAGAAATTAAGGAAAATGATAGGTGCCATCGTTCACCTTTAGCTTGTGGACTTAAGGTGGTTTGAAAAAATATTGATCTTTCGAAACGTGATTTCATACGTAAACAGTGGTGCAAACCTTTTGGGGGTTTGCAGTATACCATAATGTGCAGATTTGCATACTCTATTAAACGTATATCAAGTCATTTTTTTCAATATGTGGACTTTACGGCGTTTGATATCCATCAACACATATATAGGTTGATCCAAAAATAACGAACATTTTTCGGGCATTAAATTAAGAGGATTGTAAAATTTGTAGATTTCTTCACGACGATGCAATTCTCTTAAATCATTGTCATACTGCAGATCAATAATATTAAGTTGTAGCTCTGTCGGTACACCATCAATATCTATTGAAAATGGATCGCATACTATTGCTTAACAAATTTTAATCTATGTCAATATATTTTTTTTTTAAATTTAAAAAAGTTATTCGTATGTACAATTAATGATGACGGGCCGCAAAAAAATACCCGGCGGGCCGCAGTTTGCCCCCCTCTGCACTAACACATTGATATAGTTTATTAATTGAAAAAAACAAGTGAATTTGTATTCAATGTATTATGCCCATTTTCAACAAATACTCTTCCCTAAATTGCATTTTCATTTTTACAGAGGCAGGATTACCTTTACCGAGAGCTCTTACATCTTGAAAAACAATTTTCAAATATCAAGCTCGCCAGAAAGAGATATGTGACAATCTGGGGAGGCGCCTCGTTACTTGAGATGCTTCTCGACTCCATGAAAGATTTGCTGTCGTTCGATTGGAAGTGGGACTTTGTGATCAACTTGAGTGAAAGTGACTTTCCTGTGAAATCAGTTGAAAAATTGGAAGAATTCCTGACAGCGAACAAAGGCAGGAACTTTGTCAAATCTCACGGCAGAGAAGTGCAACGTTTCATACAGAAGCAGGGCCTCGACAAGACGTTCGTGGAGTGTGACGCTCACATGTGGAGAGTCGGAGATCGGCGACTTCCGTGGGGTCTCCAGGTGGACGGGGGCAGCGATTGGGTGGCTCTGGATAGAAATTTCGTATCCTACGTGGCCGCTCCCACTAAAGACCCCCTCATCGCCGGACTTTTGACAGTTTTCAAACACACCCTACTCCCGGCCGAGTCTTTCTTTCATACCGTATTGCGAAATTCAAAATTTTGTAATACATATGTGGACAATAATCTCCACGTGACAAATTGGAAACGAAAATTAGGCTGTAAATGTCAGTACAAACATGTTGTAGACTGGTGCGGGTGCTCACCTAATGATTTTAGAACGGAAGACTGGCCGCGATTACAGGCAACCGAACACAGACAGCTCTTCTTCGCTAGAAAGTTTGAACCGATCATCAATCAGGCCATCATCTTACAGGTAGAACGGTGGATCCGTGGACCGATACATGATAAAACTGTCAACATGGATGCGTATTGGCAGAGCGTTTACCATTTCGCCGATCTCAGTCCTCCACCAGACGACGGCCTCGTGACAGTAGCCTCCGGCATCACCAGACACAACGCCAAAATGCTGAACGAAGAAGGCTGCCGTCTGATCGCCGGAAACATTAAAGAGATCTCTTCGTATCATTTTGTAGATGTTTTTAAAGGGAATCTCATTTTCCATGAGGCAGAACTGAATGGTCACGGTTCCATCTCGATCGAGACTTGGTTCAAACACCAGCACCACTTGCAAATAAACCGGTCAGCCAAGCTCTTCGACAGACTGAAAGTGCTGTCAGTCAGTTCAGAATACGACCAAAAAGAGCAGATTTTTAGAAATCTCGTGAGAGCTCTGGGACCATTCTCGGAACCTTCGCTGATGTATCATTTCGTGCCTAGCATAGACGATCCGCTGTCTACTAGTAACGTGACATTTCTGTGGATTGACGCAGCTGGAAGCATTGCCGATATCAGTGACGCATTTATAGACGACGGGGTTGTTATTAATTTTGTCAAACCGACTCTCAAAGTACCCCTGCTGCCTGGGATTTGGACTGTTAAATTATTAGAAGGTAAAACACTAGTCGCTCAAACAAAGTTTCTTATTACTCCTCTGCAGTTCATGTCGGGAGGTGAAATCTCGCAACAGGAGACGGTGATGCTGCACAGTGGCTCCGCCACCAGCTACAAAGACTTCACGAATCATTTAGGTGTAATCAAACCGTTCCTTTTAAATGACGTCGAAAAGAACACTGTTCAATTGAAGTCTGATTCAAACGCTAAAAGACACGGGTTGGACTTGACGGAGTGGATAGACACGCTCGTATTTCAGTTTTATAGTATCCTAGGGACCTGTGTGGTGTCCAAAACTGATGAAATTTTACAATGTGGTAAAATGAAAATTGTACCGTGCCATACGACGGAGTGGAGTTCCTTCGCCCCCGACCCCAAGAGTGTTTTGTGGAAAGTTAGAAATGATCGTAATATTTACGAACGTAATTTAACTGTTAAATAGTTATCACCTATGCCTGATGAGTGATGGTTCATTTCTTTCATATTGATTTGTTGGAATGTTTATCCTGCATGATTTTATACGTTTATGTACAGTAAACCCTCGATTATCCGACCGCACTTAATAAATCTTTTTGTATTATGTGACCGCTCATTTAAAAATACCTATTCTCTGATATAACGAGTAATGCTTATAACAAGCAAATTCAATCGGTCCCATCTTCCTTGTAATAACCAAGTTCGACTGTATATGCTAATAATTCTTTCAGTTTCCAATTTTGCCAAAATATGAGAACAAAAGAAATACGGACTGCTGCTCATAAATCTTTGCTCCCGTTTCAAATAGGCATCCTCGATCACTTCGTTGTTCCTTTGCCCGTTTTCTTTCATGGATTATCTTTCAATCATTGTGCGGATGATTTTCCCACAATTGAGTCAGTGACACTCAATAGTCAACAGGAGACATTGCTTCTCCATGACAAGGTCACAAATTGCATTGCACATGATGTCCATCCGCGCGTAATCGAGAGTATACTGAACTACATCTGGTCTTTATTTTTCATTGATAACCGGACACACTTTCAACAACTATGTATGTACCTTGTTTCTCTTTAATATGGTGATATGTCTGACACAGAATTTATGTATGTAATTAAGTACATACCTATATCATTAAAAACATCTGCAACCTAAAAGAATTAAACTTTTTTCCTTTTATTAGATACGTAATTATCTTCATACATAATTAGTAGCTATGGATAGGTCTTGAAAATTTTACTGTGTCAGAAACATTCTTCATCGTCAATTCGTACCCTACAATTCTTCGACTGGGACATTCTTTACCACATATTTTTAATTATTATTACAGACAAACACCATTTTGAAATTTATAGCTCATATTTAATATAATTTCACAAATGTATCTGAACTGAGTTTGATTACATACAAATTGGATGTGACTTTTTGAAGCATTCCATTATGAATAAATAATATTTTAAAACATTTAATTTATCCAAGCAGAATTTTTCTTTGTCACCATATTACGCCTTACCTTATTATTATTATAATTCATTAATTTATAAAAATTAATGCACAAAAATTGTCTATCGATAAAAATTGCAATGTGATATTATGTATTTGAAATTCTTTTTAATAACCTATATTTTTTTCTTTCGAGTCGAACAGTACTTTTAAAAATACAATGGTCCAATATTGTTTTTATTATATTCCTTTTAATGTTGCTTATTTTACACATCTCATTGTAAAGAAAAATAATTAATTTAGTTTCAGTAATATTTACGCAACTGTGAATTTTTGATCTTTACAAAAAAAAGACTGGAATGCATTGAATTAATTTTAATGTATTTTATTAATCTGTTTAATGGAAAGGTATTATGCATGTTACCTGTGTGAATATATATATTTTTTAATAAAAAGTACATAATAGCCATTTTGGATATGGCCTACATCTCTGTTGTGAGATAATATTTTTAAATCCCTATGTGAAAGTTAACATTTCACTGTTAATAATTATACCTATAGCATGTTATTTTTAAGTTGCCATGTACTGTAATCGCCCAATATTAGTTGCTCTTCTAATTTAAGCGATGATTATTTTTACCGACCAAATTTTATTGATAATGTTGAAAAAATTTGCCTCAATACGATTATAATAATAAGAGGCTGTATATTATATTGTATTCGATATGTCAAACAATGAGGCCAGTTTTTAATGTTATTATATTTACTGCTAATATACTATTGTTAGTTATAAGGTTCTATATTGACCCAAATATTAGGCATTTCGTGTTTTACCAGAAAGGTATTATCCACTTATGCTATCACATTTAATGGGGAGTCTGAGTCCGTTATACTGTTGACAATTTGTAACAAGGGAGATGGGGGGAGGTTGTAGAAAATGTGACATCATAAAATCAACAAAATATTAACATTAATTTTGAGAGTAAAATATTCAGAAATAACACATTGAAATCGATAATGTTTAACAAATTTATTTTTATAGCGCATGGGGGGTTTCAAAAAAGTGACATAATTTACGCAGAGAGGTAAAATGCTTTTTAAAATATGTCACAATACGGAGAGGGGGTTTCAAAAAATACTGACAAACCCGCGAAGTCTCATTATTTTGACTACCTACCCTAAGGTAAGTGAATGTATTTCTGAAAATATCATAAACAACAATTAATGGCCAATTACAGAATGATTCATACACCTTATTGAATTAATAAGTTTGGTTTTCATACACACTTCCGTTTAGAATGATTCGCAGCTTTTTTTGTCACTGTCTTAAAGAAAACATGTTCTTTTAAGCATGATTACAGCAAACTGATGCATACCTAATAGTAACTTATTAATTAATAGTACGTTATTAGTAGTAGTTTTTTACATTTCTACCCTAATAGGTATCTACCCTAATAGGTATCTACCCTAATAGGTATCTACCCTAATAGGTATCTACCCTAATAGGTATCTACCCTAATAGGTATCTGATGGTCGGAAAACACGTTTTTGGTATGACTATGAACAAAGAGCGATGCCCTTAGAATGACACATTAGAAACATAATGTAGCATAATAAATATTACGTTGAACTCATTGTGAAAATTTATTAATATTATTATAAATACAATATGTAAAATAAGAAAAATTTAAATAGCTTTCAATGTTCAGACAGACAGCCTTTAAACATTTCATTAGTGTCAGTACCAGTGGCGAAGGTTGGAGGTAAACTGTTAAGATCTGACACTTTGTCAGTTACACTTAATTGTTTTCATTGAATTAAGAGTACAAATTACAGATGGTGTTGCTTAGTCAATCTATATAATTATTATATATATCATTATCTATATATGAGTCGCTTAGAATCATAACTCACATATTCCAAAAATCAAGTTTTGAGATAATCGCTAAAAACCAACAGAGCACTATTTTTTGTAATTAGAAGAACAGTATTGAACTCCCTAGAATATTAATGAGTGAGAGAGTCGAATAACTTTTTTTTTTTAAATATATATACCTAATACTCCTAACGTTGCAGACATACAGCATACTATGAGAAATAGAGCTCCCCGATTGGTTAGGAAGGCGTTGGTGACAAAACTCTATTCTTTGAAATATACGACATATTACACCAACAATGAACTTTGTCAACGATTTTCACATGGTTTAAATTGACTTTTAATACTCAACTATTTTTCGGTATATAGATTAATTCATTTAGAATCACTTGGCATATTTAACTAAAAAACGACAAAATTTCAATATGTGAGTTATGATTCTAAGCGACTCATATTATCTCAAATTATGTCTTACCATCTGCAATTTGTACTCTTAATTCAATGAAAACAATTAAGTAAGACTGACAAAGTATACCCTATTTATGTCGGATCTTAACAACGTACCTCCACCCTTCGCCACTGGTAGGTACTATATCAAATCCCACATGTCTGTGAATAAGCCTGACTTTCATTCGTGGGTATTCTGCGAAAAAGCACTAAGTCAAAATTTTGCTGTTTTGACTTAATGATGAGGTAATCTTATTAAGAGTACGCTCTATAGTCTACAAAAACACACACAGTCATATCTATAAAACTGGCGAAGATAATTTATGTTATAAGTCAAAAAGACATACATCTATTCAGAGAAAAAGCACTAAATGGACTTAGTGCATTTGCTTGTCTCATTCTCAGGCTATATTCACAAAATTCTGCGTGCGAAACTGCACAAACACTCAAACATCATACTCAAAGCAATGTCGCAGAAAGGAATTTGCCTTTTATATATATAAAAAAAGTTAAGACCGTCCAAACTTTCAAAATCGATTATCTCAAAACTAGTATTTTTGACTTAATGCTTATTCGCAGAATACCCACGATTGTTCATTTTTACCACCTTATGTTTGGGTCAATACAGCACATTTATTTACTATTTCTCCAAATGCTTGATTGGCAATATTTATTGTTCAAATACTTACTTACTTCACCCAATATCATCCTAGCATCGAGCATAATAGACATGTAAGACTTACAGCACATAAATTACTCTTGTAACATCGCTACCGGGGGAGTCAGTCAGTCACAACTATAGAACCCATGCAGCAGTGCCAGAAAAGCAGTTTCACACTATTAAAGCCATCCGGAGTACATGTCCTGGCAGCTAACCGTACGTGAAGCATTCAAAGACATAGTAGCGATTGTTAAGTTAACCTAATCGCCGATATGTATGACAATAATATTGCTTATTACGATCAAAAATGCTGCCGTTTTGCAAATTCTAATTTTGCATAACTTAAATACTTTCTAACTTGAGATTCATTCGCAGAATTATTAAAACTACACAAAATAAATTGAATAATTATAAATTCATAGTTAATATACTTGCATTCTGTGCATATTAATTTCAATGACAACATTACGTCAAACATGCTCACGCTGCTGTCATCATTCGTCCAGTGATAACGAGCATTTATAAATAGATGAAATGCTAAATACTCTTTTTCTGTGGACGATATACTGTTCAACAGCAGTCACTTGTGTTTCTTAATATTCAATCATTATGCGCCGCGGTGCTGGCACTTATGCACCCGATGTCAGCTGCCTAAGATTAAGTAACACTTAGGACCACGTATGCTTTTGCATCTAGCCCATAGCACATGCCATATAATTTGATACTGCCAGTTATTTTAGATCTGAGGAACTATTCAATAATATAGTTTACTATGTGCAATAAATTATTAGAAAAATTCTGCAAGATTCGGCTGTCACATGTTTCTTGATTTATACGTAAATCTATAATGACTATGTTTTAAGTAGGTATTAAAGGCGTTCTGAGCATTTTGGTTTTATTAAAATTGTATTATACAATTAGTGAAGTTTACGAAAAGTATTTTTAGTAAATTATTGACTTATGAATCAATTAATAAAAAATTATACATATCTATTTGACTATGCGCTAGAAAACCCAAGTCACCTTTTAGGTACCACCAAAAATCTTAGGCAATATATTTTTTTTTCAGAAGATGTTTCTATTTTTAATGTATATTATTTAAATTACATTAGTTATGTGTTATATTAATTCGTTCTTTTAAACTAGTGTACACTACAGTGAGTTCTCGACATACGACCATTCGGACTTGACTTTAGGACGAACAAAAAATGCGTTTTTTTAAGTTTTTGTCGCCCACATGCATTGTGGAATTGATTGTGTCATCTATATTTTTATTATATGTGCAGTTGGAAAATGCGTTTTCTTAAGTTTTTGTCACCCACATGCATTGTGGAATCGATTGTGTCATCTATATTTTTATTATATGTGCAGTTGGTCACGCTTTGTATGCACTTATGGACGGTGGTTTATTCAAGGTTTAAATAGAATCTATGTGCATGCCCGGCTTTATTGCGTCTGTACACGTGCATGGATTTTTCCGGGCAGCAATATTGCATATTTTAAACTATCGTGACAATAACGGTTTACATGTAAAAGTGCTGACTGTCTCTCCAATTCATTCTTTAAGAGTGAGCGAGACGCGACATTGTCATTTATGGTACTATTTCGTATGATTTGACAGGTAGTGAAAATCGGGCAATCTGAAAATTCATTTGTAATTCGTTTTTTTACTGGCAGGTTCGCCCTATTGTTCTACTGCGCAGGCGCAGATCGAAAAAATCCTGTCGTATGAAAATTCAGAAGCTTCCAAACTTTTTTAATTCATGCATGCAATCTTGCCAATTGCAGGATAATACATATTTACCCATACATTTTCTTGCTATGGCCGCGATAATACTCACTGTCAACAGTAAATGGATGCATGTGTAAACGGGGTATTAAAGCATGTAAATATTGTGTAACCCTTCTGTTGTAAATTGAAGCCATTTTTTATTTATCATTCTAAAAATTCAAGAGCCTTGATGGGAATCAATAAGTCTAATAACCACTACATTATCGTTGGAATAAAAAGGTATGGGTGACAAAATGCTCTTTTCAAGACTGGTTTGACTATTGTTTCATTCCGGAAGTAAAGAAATATTGTGATGAAAAAGATATAGCTTTTAAAATGTAACAGCACTAAAAGAACTAGATGAACTGAAGAAGCTAAATCAATGATGCAATGATGCAAAATTTGGACTCAGATAGACCATAGATTTTCGAAGGTAGGACGCCTTATTCAGCAACCACTTGCCTGTTATAATGAAATTTGACTTACGACCAAGGTGGCGTAACGAAACTCCGTCACAAGTCGAAAACTCACTGTATTTATAATAATCTATAACGTTATTTTGGAGGAATACCTGTGAGATATTGCTGTTTCTAAATAAGTTTAGCGGTAAATATAAAAGCGACTACCATTGCACTGCCATCGGTATAGAATAACGAAGTACTATGAAGATTTTGTTTTAGAAACTATAATGTTATCCGAAGATGAACAAATGCTTAACCGAACTGAATTAGAGTATACAGAAATAAAAATGTGAAAATATACCATGCATTTAAATTATCAGCTTTGATAAATCCACTAATTCAAAAATGATCAGTCTAATTATTTTTTTTAATAGTTTCAGTTGAATTTTTATGGTGTGGACTTACTTCATCTCACCTTTCTGACCCTCTCTTTACTCATAATAATTATGTAATATGTCATCCCCGTTTTGGCAAAAGGGCGAATATTAATTTTTGGCGAAACTGAATTTTTTTTATCTAACTATAGTAAAAATTTGTGAAAATTACCAGGATTAGGAAAATCTTTTTCTTCCTGGCGTTACAACCCTCACTTCCCCTAGCATCTGTTTACATCCAGTTTTGGACAACGAAGGTTTAACTCGACATCTTGCAGGAGGTGGACCAGGTCTCCATTTACCTTAAAATTTCTCGAATGTTAATATTAATGTATTGTCAATTTCGTTAATATTGGTTTTATATACCATATCGTCGCTTAAGAAACAACACCGCGGAAGTCAATTAATAAAAATTTTCAGGGGAAACAAAAAACGTCTCAAAAAATTGAAAATTGATACCTTTTAACTTTTTTTTTTTTTGTGTTTAGTTAAAAAAAACATTTTTTTAACTAAACACAAAAAAAAATAAGTTAAAAGGTATCAATTTTCAATTTTTTGAGACGTTTTTTGTTTCCCCTGAAAATTTTTATTAATTGACTTCCGCGGTGTTGTTTCTTAAGCGACGATATATTGTTTTCTCCTCTGTTCTGGCATTTTATTTAAGATTGATAGATACTTTTCTGATTGACTGACAGTTTTGGACAAGATCTGCCGGATTCAAAAGAATAACAAAATCGATTTTTCCCCCCATGTAAAATTGTTCACATGGGATATTTGGCCTTTTACCAATACAGGAATGATGTAATGAATACACATGTAACATATTTTCCATTCTTCTTCAGTGATCATTTATTTTTTGAACTGCAATCATAGAAATAATATGATGTAATCAGCAAGTAGATTTTTTCCTTGCACAATTCTGTTAAGTATATATTTCATGAATATTAAAACCATATAGATTTCAAATGTCATTTTAATTAAAGCAATAATGAAGACTTTTCACATCATTAAAATATAAAATCTAGCGAAAATATATTTTATAGTTTAATTTATGGCAATATTTTTTTATGAATCATATTATATTCAAAGGTCCATTGCAATACAAGACCTTTGTACTATCTATATTTATTATGTTCATTTGAAACGATAATATTTCTAAGATATCCGTCTTATAAACTATCTTTTATTTTAAATATTAAGCGTGTAATTATTGGTTTGTGTACCTACCTAATAACTTTTTCCTGTAATAAGATTAGTCAACATTTCCTGAAAACTTTTATCTGTATTTTCTGTTATATATTATGTGTAACAAAAATATTTTTATATTTATTGTATTAAGGGTTGTTAATGTGCCATCGAATTATAATACTATTGATTGAAAAAACTTTGTTTGATTTACCATTACATTTGGATGTTGGTTTGGATATTGGATGTATAAATTTCAAGCCAAAAGACAATGATATTATAAGGCATTTAATCACAAAACCAGGAAGTCACACTTACGAGCAAAATCTAACTAAAAATATTATTCTATGTGAAATTTCACACATGACATAACTCAAAATCATACGAAACAAAAAAGGTTTAAAAACCTAGAGCGCGATGCAGAACCATACTTAGGCGCAGAAGTCCTTAAGAACATACATAAGTGAAACGGCAAATAATTTTCAACGATAGATGGAACGAAATTTCGCATTAATCGCCAATTGCCGAGCGACATTCGAGGTGGGAGTATGTCGATTTTTTTGTGATGGCGTCGTAAGAATATATTCTTATATTGTGTAAAGATGACTAAAAATCGTCATGCCTTTATTCGAAAAAGAAAACATGTCAATGAATATATTATTATTATAACAATAAACATACCACTAAATGGATGCATGTTGAATTTTTATGGCAAATTATGTTCCGTTCAGCACGCGTCATTAGCACAATCCGCGCGCGTCGCATAGTTATGATCTTTTTAGACCATGCTTCAGTTGAGGTATAGCCTTAAGATACGCGCCTAACTTTAAGGGGACTTTAATGACCTAAATAATAATATATTTATTTTTATTACATCACAGTCAATAAAAACAAGCAATTTGATAGAATATTTTTATTATGTATTATTAAAATTCAAACATTAATATTATAAATATCACACATTATTTAAGAAGTGTGCCATTCTTAAAATAATACAGTAAAACTAATATTTTAAAATTGAATAAACAAAGAAGAATATAAGCATACTCTTATTAAAAAAGTTTAAGATACATTAAAAGTATATCACTGCTCTGGATAATAAAATCCCAGAGAACAGGTCGTCCTGTTTATTTCCACGATATTATTTGGTGTTTCGCTATGTCCATAAGTTTATAAAAGTCTTCAGAAATATGGGATCGCCAATATCGACAGCGTCCCCACACGATTGCTGGAAAATTAGGTGAATTGATTCCTTGCAAGATACGGGCGACGGCTCGACCGGAAAATGTGCAATCTCTGTAAGTCGACAGCAGACCGCGAACGTCCGCTATCACTTGCTCATTATTAACCGGTCTCTCGTCCAATTCGCCGTTGATCTCAAGTGGCGATTCGCGGATAAAATAACTTCTAATGGAAACCTTCAATTGATCTGAACGTTTCATACACTCATCATGATCTATAAGATTCGAACAATATTTAATAGATGGAAATGATACCGTAGTCAATGATTTAGTTACTTCTTGCAGTTGATGTAACATTGTCTGTTCTTGCAGCTGAGTTCTTTCGTATAGTAGATCCAACGCTTCATCGAGCTGCGTAGGGGTGAGGTCTCCCGGCGATCTGATGTGAAATCCCAGAGTATTGAATTCTACTCGAAGTAAAGATTTTTTTGGCTTGCCATTCTGTTTGTCCCATTCTAGATTCTTCAAGTGATATTTGACAACACCGCTCTCCCATCCGATGGCCGCTGCGACTTCTATAACGCAAAACTCGATTGAACCAGCATCATCAAAGTCTGAGCCGGATTTTTTCTTAAGAGCAATGGCCATCGCTAAAGGTGGACATTTTTCAGCGGCTTGAAGTAACGCTGATGACCCACCATACGACATGATTTTACACATTATGTAAACATTATTTAGAACTTTGGCATACTTTTTCGGATGTAATTCTAAATAACACAACAATGTCGATATATTTTCCGATGGTATGTCTAATTCTGAAACCGTCTCGTCAACGGAAAAGGCTACTTCGTGACCTAAACATTTTTTGGCGGTCACTTCAATATTAGAATTTGTCTTCAGCATTGTAGAGCAATTACACGGAACGAAAACTTTCTGTAATAATTTTCTAATAACGTGTCGTTCGATAGAATTGGCGTGTATGTGCCTCAATAATTCATCTTTATCTCGTGAATTGTGATCGATGAACACGTGACATTGAGCTGGAAGACCATCCCTTCCAGCTCTACCGACTTCTTGTACGTATGATTCAAAACTACTTGGCATATTGTAATGAATTACACCACGAATATCAGATTTGTCAATTCCCATACCGAATGCCACTGTGGCCACTACAATTTTTAATTCGCCGTTCATGAAAGCCTTCTGGACTTGACGTCTCTTATAAGCGGACATGCCTGCATGATAAGCTTCTACTATCCAACTGAATCGTTTTCGTTTTTTATTTTTATCGTTATTTTCTTTCGGCGGCAGATGCTTAGCGGAACCCGGCAGAGATGCCCTTATCAGTCCGGCTACTCTTTCACATTCATCTCGCCGAATGCAATATACAATAATCGAATTACATTCAGAAAATCTTTCAGATTGAAGAATTTCCAGCAGTGAATGGTCCCGCTTTCCGTCTCTGGAAACTGTCATATTTAGGTTATTCGGCAATGGCAAGTTGGTTATTACTCCGTCGATACCGTCGCTGATTCCTAAATGCTTTACTATATTCAAAACAGTGGGTTTAGTAGCGGTGGCGGTCAATCCTAAGACACAGTTAACGCCCAATTTTTCCCGCAGGACTCTGCATATCATCAAATAGCTGGGACGGAAGTTATGACTCCACTGGGATACGCAGTGCACTTCGTCAATACAGGCGAATGCGATGGGTGGAAGCTGCCTCAGAATACTTCCGAACCCGGTGGACTTCTCGCCGGAGACGATAGCCTCGGGAGATATCAAGAGAATATGAATGTCGCCATTTTTTATAAGTTCAATAATCTTTTCACGCTGGGTCGGGGCCTGATTAGTGTGCAGGCAGGCTGCGTGGACAAAACTCGGCATGTTTATGACTTGATCTTCCATTAAAGAAACCAATGGCGATATGACAAGGGTAATACATTTATTATGTTGAGCGTAGAGGTACGCTGGCAATTGATAACAGAGAGACTTGCCACTTCCAGTGGTCAGCGTGACCAGTGTGGACAATCCGCTAAGAATTCTCATGACAGCAGTTTCTTGCCCACCTCTGAAACTCGAATGGCCAAACAGTCGAAGGGCGTCTTTCACTTCATCGGGTGTATCAATACAGGTTCCATCTTCATTCTGTCGGTATAAAGGCGCGATGGTTTCTTGGGAAGCATTAACATTATTTAACGGCACCTCGAGGAGCTTCAAAAAAGTTGTCGGCACAGGATGTATTGCCGCATCAAACGCAGTAGTGTCCGAGAACTCCTGATTCATCATTTGATTAAACTCATCATTTTCTTGCGTTATAGTTTCAAATGCCACCATTTCAGAAACAGAAGGTTTATTGATATCCGTCTTCAATTCCGCATCATGTAAAGTGACATGGGAACTTTTGTCTTCGCAATCTTCTAGAGCCAATAGTTCGTTTCCTTTGTGAGCGCGACAATACCTGGACAGATGTCCGGACTGATTACACTTAAAACATTTTAAAACGCCGCCTTCGGGAAACTCAGGCGTATAGCCGAGCATCTTCTTTTTATTTTTCCACTGCTGTTTCTTGAACTTGGAGAAGTTGATCGTCTTCTTGCCTCGCGCGTATACTTTTTTCTCTATATTTATTCGAACAAAGTTTTCATTGAGGCTACCGTCTTTGACTTTCTTTTCGAGCTTCTCCATATCGTCAGTGAAATTTTTCGTCGCCATCCGTTTACCCCTCTTCTTTTTGTTCGGTATTTCTAAAGCCGCAGTCAAGCCTTCGACTAAATTGTGCTCCTTCAGCACCGACGAATTAATTGCATACCGAGGCATAGAAACGTCGGCGCAATTTATATCATTGCCAAAGTGATTAAAATTATTATCGACTTCTTTGGATTTAGGATTATTTTTTAATGGATTATTAATTTTTCTTTTTCGTTTAGGTCCCGAAATAATGTCAGTTTTTTTATCGTCTTCGGTTTCGCTGTCAGATTCTAAAGTTTTTAGAGCTTTAGCCATTCTTTTCCTTGCACCAACTCTTGCAGTGAACGTGTCAGTTGTATTCGTCGGAGATATTTCTTTTGGTGTTTCAATTACTATATTATCGTCAATTTTACATTTCTTTACGATGTGTTTAATTTTTTTATAACCGCTGTTAATTTTGCAGTTGTTTTTCTCTTCTTCCGATTCACTGTTCTCGACATAGTCTGAATGACATGAATTGTTGTCGTCAAAATTCAGCGGCTTCACTGTCAAATTTTTCAACCCATATCTAGAATTCAACTCTTCGACTAGATTTCCATTTTCAACTTCCCCACCGTTAGGATTTTGTATTTTATCAGAATGACTGTCGTTTATTGGAGCGGAAATTCCAGTGCACCTTTCGAGCCATCCAGGATTGATACTTCTAACAGAAATTGGTGTAGATGCGGACATCACATTATGGACTGCATTTACAGAAGTGTATGAAATATCATGTTTATTGACTTCCATATTGTCAGCTTTTAAATTTATAATTGAATCTGATATATTCAAACCGAGCTCATTTTGGCTGTCATCTAACACAGAAGGGACTGATTGGGTATCAGGTAATTTATTTTGGCTATCAGGAATTACTTGAGATTTATTAAATGACAAAGACTTCCTCGGGTTTCTCATATTAAAGCTGCAACTCTTAAACAGCTGTTGTGACATTGAGGAATGCTTACCGATAGAACTTTTAGCTGTCTTAACTTCAGATTGTAAACTTTTTTTCTTGTTCAGGTGATCGCCCCATACGCCGACCACGGTTTTAAATTGGGGTTGAATTTCTTCAGTTTCCACTTTGTCACTCATGAGTTTTTCTATTTGCTCTGTCGTCGGTAATAATTGAAAACTGACATTGGAATCGTTCAGATCTGGTTCGAGAGATTCTGGGAAATCAAATTCAGCATTTGAAAGATCATCTTCGTCGGAATCCATTCGGATATCCATGAACGACGTTTCCAGCACTTTAGATTTTAGATTAAAATAATGTTTATAAGCACATCGCACGACCTGCGAAGCTTCTTTAATATCATGTTTTGATGGAATTCTTCCATTGGTTTTAACAAATTTTTTCTCCCATCGTTTGACAATCAATTTACACTTTGAATACGATTTGTTGAATTCCACGTCTTGGTTACATTCCATTTTGATGGAGTACAAGTTCTCACATGCATAAACGACTTGGAAAATACTATATGTTGTGATGTTAAAATTTTTAATTAATCGGTCATAACTAGAACAAATTAAATATACAGTTAAGTTAAAACAATATCCCTAAAAGTTTCTGGGTCTGACATCGCGCGGGCCGCGGCCAAAAGTCAATTTGACAGAACATTTTCGGCGCTCAAATATTTGGTTTACTTTTTTATACGGCTATTACGTGTACAAGTATTTTGAGCCAATAGTGGTAACACGTATCAAAAGGGACCTGCTCGACATGAGACACTAGTAAATTCAAACAAATGACCCACAAATTAAATTTAATTTATCACATCTCCGTTTTTTAGGTACCTACTCATAATATGCAAGCTGCCCCATAAGTAGTGAAAATAAATATTTTCCCAATAATTTGCTTAAAGTAAGCTTGAAACAAAGAGATTGAATAGGTAGGTACTTACTAAAGAGTGAACATAACACCATGGGTATACGTACAAAGCAGGAAAAATCATATTGTAGAAGCTGCTAACCTGCTAGAACAAAATAAACAATCAGAGTTGCAAAATGGCGAACTTTTCGTTCGTTATAATGGTTTTTTGTCGAGTATTTGGAATTATTATTAATTCAAAACCATGGTCACTTGCAGTAGGTACCAACCTACCTACATTCAAAAAGCAGGGGAAGTGACAAGTTAAGGGACGGCTGCGAGTGTGCAAAATGGTTACGTTTTATTTATCTTTATTTTTTCTAGAGACAACATACATGGTGTCTCTTCGAACGGATATTTATAACTGATTTATTTAAATAAAGGGGCGGTCTCTTAACATGCAGCGGCCATTGCAAAGTTGTGATTGGTCGATTACCCAAAATGGCCGCCACAGAGTACATGTGTTTACAAAATGCTGAGCCGTTTGTCCACTTTATTCGGCAATCAGACAATTTCAAAGACTGTAGTTTTTTTTTTTGTTTTCCTTCATATAAGTGGGTGTACTTGATTCCAAAAAAAAAATCCGGAAAATGTTCATTTATTTTTTTTGAAAATTTCTTACCCCACCTGTCAGGTGGACATTCCGAAAAAATGAACCTCCTTGGAATCATCTTGTTGAGGTGTCAAAAGATAGGTGATCTTAATCCAGAAGGAATTGCGTTTACAGATTTCAAGAAAGTTACGAGCTCGCAGAATTACGATCGATTTAAAAATCGTTTCTAAATGTTTTTTGTACACCGACTTATACGGTACATTCCTAGTCCATATTAGAGATTCCAGGTACATATTATAAAATCGCATATTGGTAAATTACAATTACACTATTCCTTATACTTAATATCTAAGTATTTGCTTCCGCTCATCCCTTACACCAGCAGAATCCCGCAAAATAAACAAATGGTACGGTCATATGTATTCCACTCCGCTAATTGACTTAGGAGGTCAAGAGCCGCTTTTTAGGCCTACAAGCCTTATTTCCGACTTCCCATTTAAGATGGGAAGTCCATGGGCATGTCAGTAGCTGTCCTGTGAGACGTTTCGAATAGGTTGTACTCCACCGGTGTTGTTTTCCTAAGATGATCTACCACTCGTCCTGGATCCCAAACCGGTGGTTTAACAGGTTTCGTTTTATGTACCGAAATTGCCCGTAACATATTGTGTTGTACTACCACGTTGATGCTGAAATCTACAATGATAATCGGTTTGCAAAATGTGGCTATGGCTGACCTATGCACCAGGATGGTGTTGTACGACAAACCCTCCATGTTGTGCAAGTAGCCTAGGTATCTGGCCAATTACATTGGTTGAGGGCTATTATGATCCATTAGGTTCATGTTACACCATGTCATTGTCTTCCATTTGTTCCAAGCTGGTTTGTAAGTTTTTAGAGTCGAAAACCGCCATCTGGAAGTAAAGAGTGCCCTTTCTTCCACCATTCAATTTGATGTTATTTCACCCCACCCGAAATTATCCATAGTTAAAGGGACAGGTCCTGGGTCCTTGGAGGTGGACGGTTGGTCTCCATACCTACTAGTGTCGTATGTAGGTGAGGCATTGTATAAGGAGGTACTATCACCCTTTTTCGTAAGTCCACTCCCCAAAAGCATTGTTTCCAGCTCGGTGCCACTAGTAAGTACTTCCCTTTTGCTGAGTTCAGGTGCGCTAGGACTCGTGAAAGTAAGTTTGGTGGTGAAAATATCCACGCCAGTCTGAAGTTCTATACTCGGCTGAAGGCGTCGTGAAACAGCGCGCCACTGTCTGTAACGTTTCGTGAGACATACGTTGTAACGACATGTGCTGTTTCGCTTGCGAATAAATCCACCTCGGGAACACCCCATCTTTGAAACAGGGGGGTGGTTACGGTGTTGATGAGGTGCCATTCGGGAATGAGTTATCTGCGGGAGAGATGATCTGCCACGCAGTAAAGTTGTAATTTCTGCGCAAGTATTGTGCAGTAAACGTGATGTTGACTCGACTGGTAAATACTAGTATCTGTCGGCATAGGTTTAGGAGGGTGACAGATTTTGTGCCGCCCTCGTTGTTGATGTAATGCCACCACTGTTTTGTTGTCTGTCTGCAGAAGCAGATCTGATCCTATGATTGATTGTACCCGAGATTGAATTGCAAACATTTCCTTCCTGTTGGAATGCCATGCCATACTAACTGGTACCCACGTACCTGATATGTGGTGTTCATTCAGTTGGGCTCCCTAGCCTGTGTCGGCTGCGTCTGTCGTCAGGAAGTGATTGAACTCTAAGGAGCCTATCACCTGGAGCCACCACGTGATGTCCTGTTAGGCCTGTGGTGGGATTGTCTCCTATTGGCGAGAATGGGACTTTGACAATATTGATGACTGGAGCTTTGTAGCCGTCGGCAATGCAACCTTCCTCGTGGAGGTAGGATGTGAAGTTGAGTCGCCCCAGAAGGGATTGGATATGTGCCTGTCTGAGGGACCAACTGCCTTTTTGTACCTGCATTATCAGATGGCGACGGAGTGCTACACACTTCTCCGGCGACAGAAACCTCCGCTTGTTGTGTGTGTCCCACATGATGTCCAGGAACCCTCATTGTTGGCTTGGGTTCAGACAGGATCTTTTAATATTTATTAACCACCCTAAAGACTGTAGGAAGGTTATCCTGTATTCCACCTGAACCGAGACTGTTTCTCGGATTGGTTGGCTACTAAGAAGTCGTCTGGTAAGTGAATATTCTCTGAAGTTGTAGGCGTTGGGCGACCCAATTGGTCAGGGATGCAAACATAATCGGAGCGGCTGACAGCGCGAACGGGAGACACGTGAATTGTAGGAGCTCCCCTTGGTCGGTTAGTCGAACGAATCGACGATGTTGAGAAGTCATGGAGGTACGCCTGGCTTAGATCTATGATTACTAGCCAGTCTTCTGTTTGTAAGACGGCTGGAACCTCGTAATGGTGAATTAGTTTGAATGGTTTTGGCTGTAGGAACGCATTCAAACGCTTTCGGTTGAAAACAGGGCATAGGGTCCCGTCTTGTTTCTTGATCAGAAACAGGGTTGAGAGAAAACTGGGGGTTGGACCCGCTTCTTCTAGAACCCCTGAGTTCTTTAAATCCTCGATCTCGAGAGTGATTTCTGCTGATTGTTGCGTTTGAAATTCTTTCCGTAAAAGTAAAGAAGGATTTACCAATGGTGGTGTCCTCACAAAAGGTATGCGGGCTACGGCTATTATTTTTACCAATGTTGGGGGTGGTACACTACGCCATCCAGACTCCCCGAAAGTCTCTTAGGCGGCCCCAATGTTGTTGGTCGTCCAGATGCGGTCACCTCCACTTAGAGTACGGATCCCTGGTGCTGTACCTCCGATGGAGAACTCCCATCCCACAGGACGTCGCCCCTTGGGAGTACCCCGACCATTATGTGAGTTCGAGGGCCTTCCGGGACTCTGAGCTCGGAGGAATCCTTGATAGTACCTCCCGAGTAAAGGTATCCTTCCGGTAAGGATCTGAGTCATGTTCTCGTAAATTTTATTATGCGTTGTCCCCAAAACTCTCATCGAGTTTTTGGTACAGGCCTATCGCTGTCATGATGTTTTGAAGATTGGTTGCCCAATCCACTAACCATTGCATACCCTTCCAGAAGCTGTCCCGTTGGGTAAACATCGCATTCTGGAGGGCCGCGATGGTCCTCTCCGTCAGATGGTTAGCTGATGACGAATGGTCGCACCGACGCAACTTATCATTTAGACCAAACTCTACGACCGTAGAGGCCGCCAAGAATTGTTTTTTGGGCGTTGTGCTATTTCTTGCCGGTCCCCCTGCTGAAATATGGTACGTAACGAGGATACCTCAAACATCAGCATCTTAATTGACGCTCGTACGTTGAACTTTTCCTCCTGTAGCAGTTCTGCTTCGCCGTCTTGTGTTGCTTTTAGAATATGCTCCTCACGGTCATTCAGATGTTGCGCCATAATCACTGATCACTTAACGTTCACTTAAATATCACTTAACGTTCGTCCAAGATATTTTTTTTGATATTTAGAATGAACTGTCAGACGCAACATGTAAACAATAAGAAAGTCAAATCCAGAATGTAGACAAAGGGGTCTCAAACTCCCTACATAAAAATAGACGCGCGGGTATGACCAGTAAATAAAAAGGGAGGAATGACCAACGACAAGAAAAAGGAAAATAGATTAGTAGAATATAACCTCACGCGAAGAAGCAAGAGCAAGCCCTATCTCCAAGAACTTCAAAGTCAAATTCGAATAATAAGTGTTTCATGTCCTCAGTTAAATCCTCTAGTAAATTTTCAGTGCTTCCCAAACTCATGGGTCGCGGCCTTCTGCGGGGGGGATTAAATTTAATAAAGGAGAACTACAAATATTTAGAGATATGATTGGTGTATGAAGTTTGAAGGATCAAAATTACAATCAATTATTAGATAAAAACGCCATCAGCTGCTAATATGATTATATTTTTACGTGAGCACCTCAAGAATAATTAATCGATACAGATCAGATAATTCGCTTAACGTAATTTAATGAAAAAAATATTTTATAATAGAATATTTGCCTATTGTAAAAGTAGAATTGGTACAAATAATTATTTTTACGACAACGTAGGTACTTGTGCGAAACAGCATTTTTGTTATTACCTACTGTTTTTATAGGTTTTCCGCATAGTATTTTGTTATTATTTTACATTATTTGTAATATTATATATATACCAGTATTATACATTGTATCTCCGGTATGGCCCATTTTCGGCAAAGTGTACCTCATTTCACTGTAATTAATTTTGAGGTGACATCAATGCGTCTCGTTGACATGTTTAGGCTTTTTCTTTAAGCACAGTCCAAACTTTTTGGTTTGAAACCATGTTATTTGTTTTAAGGATAATATTGAGGCACTGTTTAATTTATAAAACTTTATTGTCAATTAATTACAAACATTTTAAACCTTTACTGATTAGTACACGTATCCCTAATCCAAGGACAAAACTAACATGTAAATAAAAATAATAATATGCAAAAGTAAGATGGCGGTAGTGTAGTTTCACTTTGTGTCAATTGTATAGAAATCATGTTCAATCGGTAATTTTGTGGATGTACAATTAGGTTAAGGTTCGTTTTAATAATCTTTAAAAAATATATTAGTCCGCTTGAAATAGCGCACCATTCAACATTACTCATATCAATACAACGCTACGAATGCATTACTGAAATGACATTTTCCATTCCAGGTTTTCAGTCGTTTCTCACACTAACCTTCCGTATGTATACACGAAAATAAAGAAAGAAATGTAACCAATCGACTATTTTTAATCGTCACTTAATAGTAGTATCCGGCCAGAATGTCAGAAAAAGAAAACCAAGCGCTCGAGTGTATGAGACAGAAACAATGGTTTCAGGCGTCCCAGATATTCGATCAAATATTGGGTCCCAATTTTAATTTTAAAGTGCCACGCGAAAAAGTTATATCATGGTTAATGAGTCGATCCGAGTGCAGCCTGGAGCTGAACCTTCACGACGCGGTGGCGCAAGACTGCCGGAAGCTAATAAAGATCCTGAGTGACACCGACGGATCCAATCTCGGAGCCAGGGTCCGGAGACGTCTAGTTCATTCGCTTTTTCAGTTGAAATTGTACAATGAAGCCGAGCAAGCTTGCGGGGAATGGATGAACTCGAATTTTGGCCCACATAATAATGCAGAAATCAAGAAAGCTTTAGAAAGGTTAAGAAGTGTACTTCAAATAGCAAATGGACAAAAAAATAATCAAAAAATATCGCAGCAAAAATTAGACGAAGAGATGCTAATCCTAGATTCAAAACTCGAGTCGTGGGCGATTAGTTCGCAAGCTTCAGACAAGAATCGAAAAGCCGCGACCGCCGGCGGTCACAAAGCATCGGCGGGAATTAATATGACAGATAATCAAATGAATAGAAAACGAAATCAACCGGATAATAGAAAATCCAGCGGCGATGCGGCTGGAAATGTAAATAACTTTCAGAAACAAATTGAGCAGGTGGGCAAGCAGAGCGAAGGGACAGCGTGTTCGTATTGCTCACTTACGTTCAGTGACCGCGCTGGGCTTCGGGCGCATTGTGCCACTCACCAGCACCAGACTGTTATCATGTCCGATGAAGGTTTGTAAGCCTATAAATAAAGTTAGTACAGACCTACATACATCTGCTTCATAACAAATCAAAATTGAATATACAGTAGCTACTCCATATCGTCATGTGATTTTCCTGAATTGGTCTCTCAGATTCTTGAAAACAGCTAACAAAAAACGAATCCAACCTTCTAAAACTGTCTTATTTTGACAATTATTAATAGCGCATCCTTCATTGCCTTCTTGATGTACTGACAAAAGAAATAGAAAACTTTTTGACGATATGGAGGACTATATACAGTAGGCGCTCGGTAATCCGGCGTTCACCAATCCGGCACGTCCAATAGTCCAGCATTTTGCAACTCAGCTCTCCTGCTCTATAATCCGGCAAGTTTCACATTAAACTGCCAGATTACAGAGTGGAGAGCCGTTCGCTCGGCAGTTCGCGGCATTTCCGATAACCCGGCATAGGTGAAAAAATATGGGTGGCGGATTACCGAGCGCCAACTGTAATTAACAAAACTTATTTTTTCACCCGAAGTAGAGATGCATGGTCTCGTAGAGTGTTGTTTTAATAAAGTGTGCAAATTTTTACGTAAAAGTTTACTTACGTGTTTATGGTAAGATGTACTGTCCGACAACAAGATCTAGGCAATAACCGGAAGTCGCTAGTGCGGTTAAAAGTGGGGGGAGCTTGTTAGTTCACAGTTTTAACACGTGGACAACCCGTCGCTAACCGGAAGGCGCTTCAATCGTAGTGCGGTTAAAAATGGGAGGAGCTTGTTAGTTTACAGTTTTAACACGTAGCCAAGAAGATCGTGTTGGACAGTACGTAGCTTTATACTAGATTTAAAGATACAAATAAACAAATAAGTATTATCTAAACGACGATGACCGTGCGGCTTAAGCGTCAACCTATAGTGTCGTGTGTTCCAGGGTCGAATCCTGGGTCTGGCAAGTACACATATTGCTTTTCAATTTGTGTATGAGTCAGAGTATGGACCTAATAGGTCGAGTAAGTGGCTGACATCCATTTCTCGTAAAAACAAAATCTGTTAATAGAAACCTCCACTATGTGGAGGCCCATATGATCTTAGGATCAGACATGGTCGGAAAAAAAAAAGTAATATTGGTCTATGTATGTATCAGTAGCGTACGGCAACTTTTACTTGTGGGGATGCTGTTGGAAAAAAATACGTGTAATCAAAACTAAACAGCTGCCATGGAATCTGAGGCCGTCTGTAGTCAGGCCACGGTACCTAATTATGAGTTCCTATGGTAGTGCTAGTTATTACTCAATTTCGAATGCAATGCTGTAACTTCTTAGCAGTAAGTAAATGAAGATTTTCATTGCATATTTTGTTCATATTAATTCCATATATGGCGTGCATGGCCCCCATATCCTGTAGCGGCCCCCCCTACATATCGCTATGGTTAAGAGCCGTTCTACATTATAGTAATGGTATTCTGCGGAACTGCAGGGTTCTGTGAAAAGCAATGATCGTGACCCCCTTTTGTGATTGCCAAGTAACATGCGGCCTTTCGCCGTATTGGATAAATAGTCATTTTTATTAGCCAAGAAACACTAAAAATAATTATAAAATAAAATTCCACTGATTAAATAGCGTCGCAGGCGACTTTTTTACTATTAGCGCGAATTTGTAGTGTGTGTCTATCTCGCTTAAGTGATCGACGCTCCTAAGCCCGGGCCCCCAGGCTAGAGCCCTGTCAGCGTAAGTAAGTGTAAAAACAATTCTCAGGGCAGTTATTTGTACGTTTGGCTTTCTGTGGTAAATCAGGAATGTTTTTAAATTTTAGTTGAAAATTTACAAACTTTTTACTAGAATTTTAAAACACCTCTATAATATCTGATTTACCACAGAAATCCAAGCAGACAAATAGCTGCCCTGAGAATTTATGTTTTTAGACTTATTTTTAGATCTAAATCTTTTTATATTTTGTCATTAATTCTATGGGTACTTAATATTGTTTACTAACTTATACTTGTAGGTCGAGATTGGAAATGGAGACCTCCACCTCGAGGTTTCACCTCCGATACTTACGCTCTCTGCGAAGGTTGGGAAGCTAACGGCAGTTCCTTGGGAACCGAAGGTACCTGTCGATATGGGGCGCAATGTGTTGAAGCGCATGGCCCTGAAGAATTAGCAGAATGGAAGGAGAGGTAAATATTTCACCGATCAGATCGTACCGGCAACTTGAACCGGCATATTTTCCCATGTGTGCTTCAGAATCTACCGTCTTTTTCATTGGCTAGTATCGTATTGCAGTAGATTTGGTGCTACGTTATAAGCCCATCGAATCCATTATCACTTTGATGTTAATAATAATTATTTATTATTTAGTTGTAATATTCGATAACTGAAAGAATTGATGTAAAAAAAATATGTTTACACAACTGATTACAAATTGTATGATATCTTTATTATAATTAATTAACATAGGTTTGTTTACTGCGTAAAATAATTATTTTTATTTTATTATAGTACTTACTGTCACATTATTTATACAAAATTTAGTAGTTATCAATCCTAATGAGAAAAAACAGGTAAAATAATTGAGGGGTAATTTGTTTTATTTTTTAAATACTTTAGAAATATCACTATTGGAAATAATTCCTAGAAAAAAAAAGTTAGATTGAGTGGGTGTTCAAATTCACCAGTCCAGGTCCAGTGTGTAAGGCACTGGGATGTCACAATATATTTATTTTCGCAAAGCCCGGGTATTTATGTGATCGTTTCACTTCTACTTCGCGCTACCACCATTGGGCCTCATGGCCCGTTGTAGTGTTAAAAAGAATATAATATAATTCGATGGATCAGTTCCATAGTGCTACAACTAGGTATTGGTAGTTTTGAGTAATGGCTGATCAAAGTTTTGACTGACCTACACTGACTTGTAGAAAAGTGACATAAACATCGGCCCTACGAGGACAACTAGTAATTTTTTCGTGTTGTAATTTTTATGTAATAAAAATACTTTATGCAGTCATCAAATATTTAAAATAAATATAAAGGATAATAAGGCTTCAAAATTATATAAATAGATTATCTACAACGTTAAAGGAATGTCCAGGATCATGCTTTGAAAATAGAATAAAAGCTCCATTTTGACCTACGCTGAGCATGTCCCCCCTTAAATCTTGTATATATAAGCTTTAAGGTATGTTCCAGTGAACGTTTAGAACCACTTGACAACTACTTTCTGGCAGGTTGCGCATCCGCATTAAGTAAACCGGAAACAGTTTAAGATTTAACGTTTGGTTATCTGTTACCGCAATCATCTGACCACTCCCTGACAGTCAGAAGTCGTTTGATCTGAACCGTCAAACTACTCCTGATGATTTGTCAAAGTGATAACTGTCCAGACAGAATCTAACCTAAAAATATTATTCATTTATTATTTTCGTAGTTATGGATATTTCATATCTGGTATTTCCCCGACGTATTGTGTTACCTATGATCATTATAATATTTTTAGGATTAAGAAAAACCGAGATGGTAAAGACACTATTCTTCGACATATGTTCATATTAATATTTTAGACATTTACACGGTAGAAGTTCAGTTGAATTATGTATATTATAGCTTGGTAGTCAATACCTATTATTTATATGTAACCGTTTGCGAACAAGAAACTGCCTTTGTTCTTATTATCCCATAATTCCAGCTATATTCTCTATGCAGAGTTAGAATAAAATTCTAAACTATGTATTAAATCAACTGGATTTATATAGGAACTAATTTTTAACACTATATATCGATTTTATCAATTTATATTCGATTGTCATCCAAGTCATCGTGTCTCGAAATTTGTACGTACGCAGTTCGCCGTATCACACTTCACCGTGAAATGTTGTATCGGAAATATATGGTCGTATATTAAAGACCGTCCAACCTCTTTGGGTCGTATAGTATTGAGATAAAATTCATGTCTAAATAAAACACAGCTCTTGTCGGTTTACAGGAAACCAGCGGCAAACAAATTTTGTAAGTAGCCGATATACTGGATTATTTGTTAGGTTAGTTTAGGTTTTCATTTTTGAATTCATGAATTTTACCAAAATTGGCTATAAAAATTGGCACGGTTCCCGCCTGGCTTTTGTAAACCGACTTGCACCTAAAACACTAAATTCGTAACAAAAACTACCGAAATACAAGGGGATGACAGAAAATAGGCATGTAATTAAATTAGAAATACAGAACAACGCATAATTTTTTCATCGCGGTGCTATAGAAATGACCATATAGTATACGGTCATCCCTTTCCGATAAGATAGCTCACGGCGAACTGTGCTACGGTGAAATGTTATACATACAATTTACATGTAACCCTAAGTCATATGTAGACATGAAAATGTGGCATGTGGACGATTTGGAAAAACTTTGGGCAAAAGTAATTTTTAAAAACCTTTGTCATATAAATCTTATAAATCAACTAAGTGGGTACCTAACTATTCACCAAGCATTTTTTATATTTTATACATTTAAAATAAATGAACACGGCCATTAAATCTCTGTTATTGTAGACGACGAGCTATAGCAGGTTGGAATTTCATGACAAGTTGACATTTTAATGAATGTATTGCTGTTTTGGAGACTTATTGAATTAATTTTAGGTACTGGCAACACTAATTAGTTGTCGGAAATCGCGTTCCTGTAAAATTTCTGGCAAACCATTGGGAATGGTTGGGAATCTGACGGTTGCTGACTATCCAGTTGGATTAATGAACTATGTATTATTAAACCATTCATTACAACTACTTGACAATTTACAACAAAGTTAGATATCAAAATTTTTAAGTTCAAATAGGTATTCAGGTGTTTGTTAATATTTTTTTGTATAATATCCTGCAAACAGAGGAATTCTTTAGTTCTCGCTGTGAGTTTTTGTCAAATGTTTCTGTTCTCTTCTCAGATACACTTATTTCTTTTTAGATTTGAATACCGAAAGATGAAAATGCAAAGGGCCTGTGAGAAAGAGCTTTATGGCAAGAGCTACACAGGTGATATTTTTTTAATTTAGGTCAAGTGTCAAATAGATACCTATCTTTATATCTGTTTAATGCTGCACAACACCCACCCGCTCTATACCTACTCATTATCCAACCGCGAGCGCTCGCAGCCAAAGACCTAAATAGCCCCTCCCCATGTTTCACGCTGATTTAATGTGCTTGTGTCCTTGTGCTTTTGTTGACAAAATTAAGTATTTTCGTATATTGTCTTCTCGAAGCGTTAGTTCAATCATAATCTGTTTCTTTCAGAACAATTACTCGAAAAATGGATACAAGCGACGTCACCCGAAAAAATTATGAAGGAAAGACTGGAAGGAGTGGAAGAAATTTGCAATTCCGATTTAATTACAACGGTCTCGTCGAAAGTCAGCAAACGGGAATGGACATTTGTTTTAAAAACTAAACGGTTATTGAAGGCCGTGGCTCTGTTGCAGGATGCCCATCGTAACCATTTCATCCTTAAACAGGTGTTTCCCGGTGAACCCAAACCCAAC
The DNA here is from genome assembly GCF_057557595.1 of Rhyacophila brunnea. Taxonomy (NCBI): domain Eukaryota; kingdom Metazoa; phylum Arthropoda; class Insecta; order Trichoptera; family Rhyacophilidae; genus Rhyacophila; species Rhyacophila brunnea. The sequence continues at coordinate 5,145,595 of NW_028233361.1, forward strand.
AAGAAGGGGCACAAGGTGGTGGAAGCAGATCTCACATCTGACCAGGAGTGGACCGCCGCCAATGCGGAGAAGTCCCTTGATTCGACGGACCAAGGCCCTACGTTGGAGCATAGAATAAAGGTCATATTCTCAACGGACATCTACGGAACGTTCCGACAGTCTGTAGTATTCGACTTGGGCGGCGAACCCGTCCTGGTGAAGCACTTGTGCGTGGACGTAGTCCCCGTCACGGATGCCGATAAAATCAAAGAGATCAGAAAAGAGATGGTGCTCTCCTCCAGTGAGAGGTGGGACACGGGCAACGCGGATGTAGTCCCTTTCAGCTCCCCCGTTTATCCTGGCCTGGCTACTCCACACGGCTCCGAGACATGCGAGAGGGACCGGGACCTCCTGAATGCATACCCTGCCCCCCGGGCCAACAACCTATGCCTCACTCAGGCGACAGTCACTGAGCGTCGCTTGACCCGGAACAATTACCGGACGCGCATGCATGAGCTGCTGTCCGTCGAGGAGATGGCACGTTATGAACAGGTGGCGCGATATAACCTGACCTGTCGGCTTCGGGTGGCGGCCAGTTACCTCCTGGCGCCATCAGGAATGGCTACCTCCACTGCAAAATATGCGCACTCTGGAGAGTTGTTCGCTCTTTTGACCTTAGGAAAAGACGTCTCGGAGGACACCTCTGCCGGCAGACTCATCCTCAACAATTGCACCACCGTTCTCCTGGCGGCGTCACCGGCAACCGGTGGAGGTCCCCGCCGCGTCTACGAATCTCTTATAGAAGACAAAGGAAAGAACATGATTTATCTGAGGCTGTCCGCCGTCACCGTGCGAGAACTGGCGATGCGCGGAGACACGGACTTCTCCGCGGACGTGCAGTTCCAGCTGAACAGGCTCACCTACTGCGAGTGGCATTACGCCATCGATAAAATCTCCGACTATAGACTCATATTCCCCGACACCGTGTTGGAACCGAACATCCCTTGGACTCCTCACCGACAGTGGAGCGAGACCCTCGACTCTCGGCTCAACTCCAAACAAAAGGAGGCCGTTCTCGCCATCACCACCCCTGTGGGGGTGCCCATTCCTCCTATTCTCATCATCGGCCCTTTCGGTACGGGAAAAACTTACACATTGGCACAGGTATATGAAAATTTTATGTCTTCATTGTTAATTTTCTTAAGTTCAGTGAAATGAGGCAGATAAATTTTGGTCACAGTCGCGATAAGCAAAATTTTCGCGATCAATGATTAAAAAAACAATTCAAAGAATGAATGCACTTTATTAGTAAACTACTTAAATAATAAAATTGCATTCATTGTATCGTATAATATCATGTATAAAATAGTAGTACAGGCGGTCCTCAACTTTCATACATAATTGATTCCTGAAAATTTTTATGAACGTTGAATGTACGAAAGTAGAGCAATGTGAAAAAAAACATCGAAAAGTGTATTTTAAAATGTTTTGGACAATGAGGAATTAAATTCATTTGCGACATCTTTATCTGCACTGACAGCTTCTCCGGTGAATTTAATATCATGTAAAATTTAACCCACGATGGCCACGCAGCTTAAACGTCGGCCTATCGCGTCATGGGTCCCAGGTTCAAATCCTGGGTCTGGCAAGCGCATATATTGTTTTTCAATTTGTGTATGAGTCAGAGCATGGACCTGATAGGTTGAGCAAGTGGCTAATCTGTTAATACAAACCTCCACTCCGTGGAGGCACATGTGATCCTATTAGGATCGGACATGGTCGGAAAAAAAAAATTGTAAAGAATACCTTGGTGTAAATTTGTCGAACTAGCCTTTACTCGCTTCAAATTTCATGTTAGAATCTTTTTTTAATCGAGTCTTCCAATCTTCATGCAAAACTAAGAGCTTTAGCTTGAATAATTGAAAAAATCAGAGGGACACCTTTTCGATGTTGATCATCAATCCATGATGGCAAAGATCTCTCCGTTTCATCCATCATTATGCTGTGTCTTTTGGAAACAATCTTTGAACATATCGCACCGTGGGTGTAAAACCAAGGCATGTGCAAATTTTTCAATTTCGAGATTAAATGCAAAACAACTGCAAAAGTCGTGAACTTGACAATGTAAAAGTGAAGTAACTGAAAGAACATGCAATATAATGTAGATATAAACCAAATATACTTATATATTTTTTTTTTATAGAAAATATTTCTCCTAACAAAACGAAGACTTCAAACCCTAATATATTCAGAATATGTATTTTGCAGATACCGTATACCGATATAACGGCTGATCGAAGTAAAAGATTCGCCACTTCAGAATGCCTAATTATTTCCATCTTCGTCTCGATCGTTTGAAGTTTATGAGTCCTTAATTTCTCTTTGTCAATATCAACACTGCAGTTTCTCCATTTCTCAGTCATGTTTATAAAATTATAAGGGCAAAATATTTCGGGGAGTGACTGCATGTAAGCATACAGTTTTTGCATTATTGTCAAAAATCAGAATTTTAAGAAACATACGAAAGTCGAGGACCGCCTGTGTCTGTAATATAACTGCAATAAACTGAAAAGTAACATTAATTTTGTTCCACATTGTAATAAAGAATGGAGCTTTCTTTTGTTTCATTCACATTCGAAAGTTTATTATAATATGTAGGCATACAATCGAGTGTACGCTTGTGATTCTATTCATTATGATGATTATCTCATCACTGATGCATACTCTTTTTAAGGGTGTTTTTAAATGCTGTGTAATTGATATATTTTAATTATAGAAGCCTAGTCTTGCACAACTCAAAATATATTCTTTTCAATCAAAGATATGCCACGGGTCATTACATTTTATCTCATATTTTAATTTTCGGTTTCAGGCGATAAAGCAATTACTGCTCCAACCGGAATCGAAAATTCTGATTTGTACACACTCTAATTCTGCAGCCGATTTATATATAAAAGATTACCTTCACCCTTGGTTAGAAGGGGGAATGGCGGATGCCAGGCCTCTACGAATTTACTATCACAAGAGATGGGTCACCACAGTGGATCAAGTTGTGCAAAAGGTAAATATAATATAATATTATTCAGTATCATAAAAACAAGGTGAACGAGGCAAGACAAATTCAATTCCACCCCATAGTCCTATCTATACCTGTGCATCTATGTTACGAGGGTCATCGGCTTAATTTCATGGAGCATGTTGAGATAAATACATCGCAAAGTCCAGAAATGACTTAATTTTTGTAGATATGAACCTGTTTAATGGTCCTCTCTTGAAACTGTTTTGAAACGCAAAGATAATTCATGTCCATGGAAGTAAATCTGTCCAGAGAAAAAAATTTAGTAAATGACTATGCCACAGTTGTGCAAATGAAAGAAGATGATGAAAAACACAATAGACCCTTTCTTTCTGTCATGACTTGGGAGTTACAAACGTTTAGTATATAAGAGTTTTTGGTTTGTTACTAAAACTCAAATTACATGAGCAGACTCGTAGACTTCCAGTGGTCGTCGTGAGTAATCACCTTAAATATGTAGCAATTGCATGCAATGATACCAATTTGTTCGTCTCGCCACAAAGGTGTCCAGCCAGACCATTTTCCACCCTTGTAAATGGCATGATCTGTTTAGCTTGGACTTATTTATATACGTATCTAGTGAAAAGAGAATACATCTTAAATTGCTCATGTGTATATCGGTTTATTGCCACATCGTTCAAATTTATTTTTAACAGTGTTTCAGTGTCCGTTCAGTAGAATGCTGTCATTCGAAATATACTTGGAATGTTGAAGTGATTGTTTTGTTTTTCAGTATTGCTTGATCGAAATGAACGGAGGAGTAAGAAATTTTAGACTACCCTGCCTGGAAGACATCTTAAAACATCGGATAGTAGTTGTGACCCTGTCAATATCAATGTATCTGTCGACCCTGGGACTGCCCAAAGGTGAGAATATTAACATTATCTCTTAAATTTTACAGGTTTCTTGAAAAAATATACTTCAGTTTATATCGAATCAAGATTCAATGACTAACTAGCAGATATTTACTTTCCAGTCGAAGTAGTTTGCATCGAAAGAATGTGACGATGATGATAGCATTGACGGGATTATTCAAATATATCAATTAATGTTGAAAATGTCTCTCTGAGGCGGACGAATCCGGTTCTAATTTATTGATTAAAAGTGGAATAAGTACTACAAAAAAAATTGCGTTTTATTAAATTAAACAACAATATAGGGAATGAGGATAATAATTATATGGTTAGCCTTTTCATTGCCACCCAAATTTTACTGGGATATCAAAATTGTGTGTTTTTTGTTTTTAGCAGTTGGCACTACGTATTTTCTATAAGAATGTTGTCTATTATCTGTGGTCTGCAGGTTGGGTTCTGTTCAAAATATTATCTATGGATATAATATCGTAACTAATTTCAACGTACGCACACGTAGAAACTGTTAAAATTAATTGAAATTAGCATGAATAATGAATAATAATTCAAAATACTAATACATTAGAGTTGGCACTCTCGATCATTGAATTTACAGAAGTGGTGATCGTTTAAAATATTCTGCAAAATGACGAAACCATAGATTAAAGTTGTCACACGAAACCATAGATTAAAGTTGTCACCGTGCATTGTCATGTCGACAGTACGCGACGTGCATCTCAATATAATCACAACTTTACCTGTATCCCGTATCACATGTCTGCCGATGAGCGAACAAATGATGGTACGCCCCTAGCGGTAGCTAACGAATGTGAAATGCAACACTTAAATTGCAGATGATAAAAAGTTTGACCACTTCTCAACAGATAGTATACAGTTTCATATGACAAAAGTCAAAATAAATATTTAATAGCTTCGACTTCAACAAGATCTTGCGAGTTAGCTCGCATATGGCCTGGTGCTACATAAAAACTTTGGCAAATATACTCGCTCGTGACACTTACAGAGTTAATAGGACCGTTCTAATCAAGAAAGAATGTGCTCATGCTAATCAATCACTATCTATATGCATTTCGCATGGTTTTAAAAAATAATTTTCCGATGTCAGATAAATAATGTAATTATCGGCAGGTCACTTCACCCACATATTGCTGGATGAGGCGGCGCAGGCGATGGAGAGCGAGGCGCTGATGCCGCTGGCCCTGGCCACGCCCACATCGCGGATAGTCCTTGCCGGAGACCACATGCAGCTGAGCCCCGAACTGTTCTCGCAGTTTGCCAAGGAACGTAACCTTCACATCTCGCTGCTGGAGAGGCTGTACGAGCGCTACCCTGCTGACTTTCCCTGCAAGATCCTACTATGCGAGAACTACCGCGCCCACGAGGCCATCATCGGCTTCACCTCGGAGCTCTTCTACGAGCAGAAACTGGTGGCTAGCGGCAAGCAACCGCGCCATGACAAGTTCTACCCGCTCACTTTCTTCACTACGCGGGGGGAGGATGTGCAGGACCAGAACTCCACCGCTTTCTACAACAACAGTGAGGTGTACGAAGTAGTGGAGCGCATCTGCGAGCTGCGCCGCAAGTGGCCGCCCGCTTGGGGAAAGCCAGACGAACAGAGTGTAGGCATCATGACGCCCTACGCCGACCAGGTGTTCCGCATCCGCTCCGAACTGCGTAAGCGCCGAATGGGCGGAGTTTCAGTGGAGCGCGTGCTTAACGTGCAGGGCAAGCAATTCCGTGCTGTGTTCCTGTCCACCGTGCGCACACGCCGCACATGCCAGGCCGCCTCAGAGTTGGACTATGGCTTCCTCTCCAACCGCAAGCTGCTTAATACGGCCATCACACGTGCTCAGAGCCTTGTGGCTGTGGTAGGCGACCCCGTTGCCCTTTGCTCCATTGGTCGTTGCCGCAAGGTCTGGGAACGCTTCATCCGCATCTGCAACGAAAATGAAAGTCTTTTCGGCATTACCTGGACACTGTTACGCTCCCAGCTGGATGGGGTGGAACTCAAAAAGACGTACACGCTTAACCCGCTCGCGCCTGAGTTTGTCCCGCGGGCACTGCAGCCCGAAGCCTATATTAAGCTGCAGCAAGCCGGGCGTCATCAGGTCCCCGCCCTCGGGCCCCCTCCACCACTGCCTCCGCCAAGTGTCACCCTTCGCCAGCCCGTCCCCGGTCAGGCGCCACCAGCGCTCAGCCTCTCAGATGCCCCTGCACCACCCTTCCCTCTATTTCACTTCCTCGGGGGCGCTGGACAGCCGCAGCCTCATGCGGGGGGCGCGTTCCCAATGGCCCGGGCGCCCCCATCTCAGCCACCCGCCCCTACTCTCTACCCCCACCCCTCGCAGACCAACCCTTCTGTTAACCCGTGGACAGTCAACTCCTATACGCTGGCCTCCCCCAATGGTCGAAGCACGCCTACATGGCCTCTTAAACAGTCGCAGAAGAAGCCACTGGACACCGGTCTGGGATCCAATGGTCCTGTCCGGGGCCCGCCTGTCCGCTCAGCACCACAGCATCTCATGGCACCTCCTGCCCCACCTTCCAAGCAGAGCTTCGCGCCCCTCCTCTCCCAGCAGAGACTCAGCCCGGATGCGTCGCCAGTCCCTGCCGGGTTTGCACTTGACAACTTTAACGAACTGATGAGCCCTGCTTTCCTGAGAACAACCGCCCCCATCGCAATGCCACCTGAGCGCCTTCCATATCCCCCTGCTGCCCTTAAGTACCAGGAGCTTGAGCGTGCTGCTCCACCCCAGGAGAAAGACCACATCCAATTCCTGCAGAACGTCCACTTTCCAGAAAGGAGTCCATCATCAGGACGCATGCACCCCGTCATGCTGCCACATGCTGGCCATCGGGACATTTCATCCGAGGGCCAGGAAGCGCAGCTGCAATGGTACCGCCACTTGTTAGACACGCAGGGGGTTGAGTGTGCCGCCCACTTCATGGACATGGTGTTCCAGCAGAGGACCATGGCGCCCCCCCGTCCCCAGAAACCTGCACCTCCGGTGCATGAGCCTTTCCCTCACGCAGGCGACTACTCGAGAACAGTGGAGGACGTCTTCGGTGACAAGGGTGTCCGCCCTGGGCGCCACTTCGTCAACTATGGCGCCCTTAACGGCCACCCCCCTCCTGTCCTTCCCAATGAAATTGATCGGCCCTGGCCAATAGCGGATGTGAAGCCACATATAGGTGGGCAGTATGTCAGCGGTAAGCAGTTCACTCGGGACTTTGACACACCCGCCGTCTTCAGTGGGGGGGCGTACCACCCCGGTGCCGCCCAGCGGGATGAGCGATCCCTCCTCCAGAGAGGTTTCGTGCCGCAGGATCCCTGCCTAGACCTACCGTGGCAAACCGACAAGCCTGTTGTCCAGTCTGTACCCCTCTACCGGCGGCAGGCGGGGCGTGGTGGCTCCCGGGGTGAACCCCCCGCACCTCAGGGGCTCCTCGACACCCTAGACAAGCAGAACACGAGTACTGGAGCTTTTGCGGGGTATGCCCGCGCCTTCAGCCTGCAGCAGACAGAGCCCTCCCACCTGGGCATGCCACCGGACAGGGGCGCGCCCAACGGGATGGGCCCTCCGCCCTCACGCCACCCGCACCTGCACCACCAGCAGCACGCGGACATTGACTACTCTCGGCCGCCCAACGGGGCTCCTGCGCCAGGGATGGGGGAAAGTGTGGATGGAGATGGAGCCACGTATGCCAGTGTTCTCCGCCAGACCACCCCCAAGCCCGATGAAGACAAAGGCGACCCCTTCGCCGGCCTGCGAGAATTCGGCCACAAGCCTCAGCCCTATGGCCTGTATCACTACTTCGATTGAATCAGGCAGCCGGGAGTATTTTTTTCCATTTGGCGTCTCGAATTCGCGTCAAGGACCTTCGCATGCGACAGAGGACAGATCGCGGTCTTGTCTGAATGTGACGCGATGGGGAAAATCGGCTTTCAGATTTAAAATATTAGAAAGAATCGACGAGAATATTTAAAAATAGTTATCTTCTAGTAAATAAAATAAAAAATGAAAAAAAATGTAAAAGAGAAAACCCAAAAATTATCTTCTTAGAATAGTCTATTTGTACTGTCCGATAGATCATTTTCACTTTCACTGCCTCGGATCAACCAATCATAGAAAATTACTTAAATGAATTGTATCTTTTCTTTCTTCCGAAGGTAAAATGTCACTTCGGAATGTTATCGTGTAAATTTAATGCAGAAATACTTTGCCCAGAATCGTGGCATACGTTGACTTGGTTGGTCAACAGTGATGTAAATGTAAAATTATTTTAATAAACAAATTACTATTGCTTTATGTTATTTCATTACTGTTTAGCTGGTAGCTCTAGTCGTGAGCCCCAGACATTCCCACTGAGTTGAATGTCGCTCTAGTCATGAGCCCCAGACATTCTCCACCGAGTTGAATGTCGCTCCAGCCTTTGCAAACAACCATCTCCCACGATGTGCACCCCTAGGTATTCAAATTTTGCTATGCACCAACTAGCTTTTAAAATTTAAAATTATTTAATATATCTCGCCATTATCTAATTATTCCGTCTAGTCAACTAATTTAAGATTATGACACATTGACATTTATCCAAATCTATCCTAATTCCCAGATATAAAATTATAATTTATTTTTAAAGTAATTAAAAAATCTTTTTTTCGCAAATTGTATTTGGCGTGACAGGTGTCTACTGCCATATTTTTATAACAGCCAAAAGCTTATAGTCAAATTTTTATAGCATGTCACTTGCCGAAACAATATTGTCTCTGGTTCGTCATGAGAGCATCTAGAAATTATAATACTATCCTTGTCCATAAAATGTTACATAAAACATTTTGTGGAGGGAAAGCGACAATGATATTCATGTTCACGAAGTGACTAGCTGGGCTGTGGTGACTAGGATTGTGTCCGAAAATTTGTACGTATGTAGTTCACCGTGAAATGTTGTATCGGAAATATATGGTCGTATATTAAAGACCGTCCAACCTCTTTGGGCCGTATAATACTGAGATAAAATTCATGTCTAAATAAAACACGGTTCTTGTCGGTTTGTTTACAGGAAGCCAGCAGCAAACGAATTTTGAAAATAGCCGATGTACTGGATTATTTGTTAGGTTAGGTTTTCATTCTTGAATTCATGAATTTTGCCAAAACTGGCTATGAAAATTGAATTAATGTTCATATTGAATCTAATAAAATTGGAGACCGTATATCTCTTTCCGGTAAGAAAGTTCACGGTGAACTATTCTACAATGAAATGTAATATTGATTTACATGTAACCGACTACAATGGCCTATGGCCAAATTATCAAAAAAAAATCTCAAATTGCAAGCTTCGTATATTTCCGCTAGGTTCTCTGCTGGCATGTGTCTCCCCCTTAAATTATATTTAATAGTGGCGACGAATGCATTACCAAATTTTCATTAATTATGTGATTACCTTTGGATAATTCGCGATTAATTTCCGACTGTTCGAGTAAATTAAATTTTAGACCTTTATTACATATATGCAAACATTCTGGTGTTATATTATTACTGATGCTATGTGAATTTGGTATCAAATGTTTAGCAAACTGAGAATCTGTTTTACCGTTCCTGAAAGACCGGAGGTGTTCTTCGAAACGAGTTTTTATTGGCCTGCCAGATTGACCAATGTAGCATAGACTACATGTGCCACATGTTATTTTATAAACTCCGCTTTTCTCCAGTTATAGTACACGTATAATATTTAAGCAAAGGCAAACGGCCTATCTGAAAGTCTTGATAATGTTGTTACAACCGAAATAGCTATCGACAAACCTTTTAAAAACCTGTAGAATTTAATATTATATTTTCATTTCTTGTAATATGAGATGAAGCGTGGGTCGAGAAGTGCGTGCCCAAAAATTTAACAATTAATATGAATCAGTCTATTTCTTCATTGTGTATATCTATCTACTTTTTCTTTTCATATTTCACATGGGCGATCACTAGTAGCATAGCATAATGTTCCTATAGTGGTGTGTGTATTGAATCATGCAAACGAATGTAAGGATAAATAAAAACTTATAACTAAAAGTAATATAAACATATATTTACATAATAAAATTGACAAATCAATAATTTCTACATACATTGACAATATTAGATAAAAAGAAAAACAATATACTAACATTTTAAATATGAAAAGACAGAATTAAATATAATAGAGAATATCAAAATAATATCATTCAGAGATTCAATCCAAAAACTGCAATTTATTAGTGTTTCCGAGTACACGTTACATTAAATTTGCGTGTTCTTATACTGGATTTATCTATATATACATACTCATATTTTCACAAGCCTTGATCAGAAGAAAATAAGAAAAATTGTTAACATTAATTAACATATTTATAGATAAAATGTACGACATCATAGTGACTGCAATATTTAACATTTGTTATAATATTACATTACAGTCGGTCTCAATACAATAACACACACCAATAAATTAATAATACATTAGAGTAGCTATCAAACATTATAAGAGGGATAGTGTATATTATAAATTACATTTTGTACAAAACATGGATAGAGCCAAGTTGACAAGACTGTGAATGGTTCCCCGTTACGTCATCTTAATTGTTTTCAATAGCATGGAGGTAGGGGACAATAAATAAATCGAGGGTTGAAACCTTCGAGATGCATCCTCAATATAATATGCAGTCAACACAGGCAGCCAATGTTGCCAAATAAGATTTATGGAATAATAGATATTCCACAAAAACAGTGAATTTTCAACATAGAAAATAAGACAGGATTTATGAAGGAAATGGACTACCCCTAGTCAGGAATATAGATTATAAATAATAAAACTGGTAACTATGTACTAAAATAGAAGAAACATGTATTGTAATTTATTATTCTGGATTTGAGACTGTTGAAAACAATACTAGAGCTGCGTTATGTGTATTATGGTTATTCGAAATGAGTGGTGCGCCGGTGGCCGCGCGGCATAAGCGTTGGACTATCACGCTGTGGGTCTCAGGTTCGAATCCTGGGTCTGGCAAGTACACATATTGTTTTTCAGTTTGTGTGTGAGTCAGGGTATGGACCTAATAGGTTGAGCAAGTGGCTGACATCCATTTCTCGTAAAAAACAAAATCTGTTAATACAAACCTCTACTCTGTGGAGGCCCATAAGATCCTATTAAGATCGTACATGGTCAAAAAAAAAAAAAAATATTTCAAAAGCACATTAAATTCACAACAGTAAACATTACTCCTAATAAATATACAACAAATTTTACAGTTAAATATAGGTACACAAGTCAAATTATAATATTCGAAAATAATTTAATAAAATCAGCCATCACCATTATTTCATTTTGATAAAGATAATTGATCATGTGACATTGTCATTTGAAAATTCTTTAATACATAATCTGAGGAGATACTATCAAGTAAATAAACATTGAATTAAATTTTATACTTAATCAGCTAATACATATTTTAAAGTAGTATATATAAATATTATAAAATGAAATCAATTCGTAGCAACCAGCTACTGTCTTTTACCGATAAATTCAGTATGGAATGTTGTGCTTGTTATATCTAATTTATTGACATGCCGTGGATTAAATGAGTACAAAACGTGATATATAATTAAACAAATAGTTGGGAGCAGTTTTCACATTACCAGATACCGACCTTTTGTGTGAAAAGATATTAGCATTTCATTCCTAAAGGCCGGTACTCACTTGAGAAAATTTGTGCGCAAGAACGGTTTACGCATTTTTTATGCAAAAGTGTTGGCGCACGAAAATTTGACCTTGTACTGACATTAGACCAGTGGTTCCCAAAGTTGACTGGGCTCCGACCCATCTAACAAAAATTTCCAATCTTGGGACCCACCTCTTAACTGTCTTAGAGAAAAGAGGGCATAAATATTGGTAATGCTCAGATTTCCTAGTGGCGAGTCGTGGAACTACTTAATGCTGTCTTATTATTTTGTTCTAATTCAAATAAAAAAAATATTTTTTATAAGTGCTACCAATATGAATGAAAGACTGTTGAAATAAGAAACACAACTTAAATAAAAAAAAAATATTACTTAAATACCTACACCTGCAAGGTTTTTTTTACAAAGTTATTTCAATGGGAAGGATGTATTTTTTTCTTATTTTTCTTCATTACAGTTTTAGCATCAACTTCAACTTTAGTTACTTTTAATCGCAGTGAGTTTGATATATCCAATTTATTTCGGTATTTAGTTTTAATGTTGACCATAGCTGAAAATCCGACCTCACATAGATATGAGGTAGTAAAGAGGAGGAGGACTTTCATAGCTTCATCGAACAGGCAAGGATAATTATCAGCAACCAGAATTTCGTTAACTGTTTATGATTGAAACTATTTTTCAGTGACGTATCTTCTGATAGATTAATTATTAAGGAATTATAAATAGCTGAATGAAATATCAAATTTATCACTTCCTATTTTTTTAAATTCATGTATACAGTGGCGAGGGCCCACTCAATATTCGCTCGCGACCCATAGTTTGGGAAACCATGCATTAGACAATAATCATTTTCATAGCAACCATAACACTATATAATATTAAATTTTTGGCTCGACTTCAAATACCAAAAACATTTTTTTACTTGAGTCAGCATTTAGGTAGAATTCCATTTTAAAAATAACAATATTAATTATATTAAATTCTACAAGTGTTTTTTTCAGCCAATAGATATTTCGGTTGCATCACCATTATCAAGACTACAATTCTTTAATAAACAGAAGGAATTATGTATCAATATTCTTTCTTGGAAATAGACCTCATTTACAGAATGTTGAAAACAGTTATGTAAAATCAACAATATCATACCTATTTAACTTTTAAGTGTATTCACTTAACTTGATCACCGGTGTTTTCGTATTAGTTCAATCCTCTGGAGCCCAATTATTTTCAAAGAAAAATGTAACATTAAGATAGTTAATTTCAAAATCAAATACACACATTGAAACCATCATTAACTGATGCAACTACACACAGGAGACGTGTTTAGCTAATTTCACATAATATGCTTTACACATTCTCCATTTTTTACACTTACAACTACTGAATGAATGTTTTTGCATAAGACAATCGAGTCATCCATTGGTATGAGGTCAGTGGTGTAGTAGGCCGGAGCTCCAGCACTTCTCCAGTTAATTTTCACCATTATGCTACAATAGCTTTGAGTCATGTGAATGAAGAAAATAATGTCACTGTTATTTTCAACTTGAAAACTATCAAGAAAGAGTAAACTGGGCATATAAATGCGTGGGGAGAGTTTAGTTAGACAATTCCTAAGTGTTTCGGTATGTATCCATCGAAATATTGTGATTTAAAAAATTGGTGGATGGAACGGGAACAGGGAAGCACTACACTACTGTATTAAGTGGTGTGCAGTTAACTTCATGAATGACCGAACTAACTGGTAAATATACAATATTGTTTCATAAGGATATCTCACATATACCCACGGTGGCCGCGTGGCTTAAGCGTTGGACTATCACGCCGTGGGCCAAGGTTCGAATCCTGGGTCTGGCAAGTACACAAATTGTTTTTCAATTTGGGTCTGTCAGGGTATGAATAATAGGATGAGCAAGTGGCTGACATCCATTTCTCATAAAAAACAAAATCTGTTAATATAAACCTCTACTCTGTGGAGGCCCATATGATCCTATTAGGATCGGACATGGTCGAAAGAAAAAAAGAAGGATATCTCCAGTATCGATAGCGAAGTAAAATCTCATTGGATGTAACACTAAATAAACTTATCACCAATACTCATCTATGTGTATGTTTGAAGACTCAAATCAATTCATAATAATAATTATATTATCACAGAACTATAACACATTAATTTTTTGCAGAAAACGTATCTACGCAATCCTAAAACAAATTTGGCGGGTACGCTCGAATGATGATATACATGCATACAAAAGTAATAAAGTGAACCGTCAACATAATGCTGCTAAAAATGCGGCAAGCAAACTTTTCCAGCGAAAAGTTCGGAGATGACGGTGATCCAGAGAGCCAGCACAAACAGGATGTAGGAGATGCCCACTTGGTGGCTGTTCGGCAGCTGGTAAGGCTGCCCCCCGATCTCGTCAACGTGGAAACCCATGGGGAATATTACTGCGGCGACACAAAACAGGACCACTGTAAACAAAAGATAAATTATACCTCTGAAAGCGTAACTGCCATGTTAATATGAAAATATCTAATGTGCCGGTTGTTAGATGTTTACCTATTTCGTAGGACACAATAGGTTACACATTCGAAAATGCTTTTTAATCTTGAGTGTCATCAGAAAATACCCCAAATACATCGGTGTTCTATAATTTACACTACAGTGGAACCTCTTATAACGAGCATAATTCATTCCAGAATATTACTCGTAATGTGAAACACTCGTTAAGCGAAACAATTTTTGCCATATAAATTTGTACGATAATGCATTCCATGCCTGAAAAAAATACTCAATTTTTTTTATTTGTAGCGTTTATTCAAAGAAAGCTGAATTGAAATTGAAAAGTTGAATGCTGCTCTACGAATTCCCATTCGTAAATATCTATATCAATATTTTCAGCAGTACATTTACGTTTTCGACGGGTTGGATTCTTAAGGCTATACCTCAGTTGAGGCATGGTCTAAAAAAATCGTGGCTAGGCGATGCGCGGATTGTGCAAATGACGCATGCCGAACGAAATATAATTTGTCATATAAATCCAACATGCGTCCATTTAATGTTCTATTAGTAACAATATAATATATTCATTGACATGTTTTCTTTTTCAAGTAAATGGGTAACGTTTTTAGTCATCTTTACACAATTTAAGAATTAATACCCCCATCGCATCACGAAACAAATTGACATGTTCACAGCTCGACTTTCGCTCTCCGATTGCCAGCGAGTCCAAAATTTCGTCACACCTATAGTTGAAAATTATTTGCCGTTTCACTGAACTATGCTCTTAACATTGCAAACATTACCATTTGATTCTTATATATTTTCAGTATGGGCGGAAAACTGTAATTTATTTGCCTACCTTAGTTGAATAGTCAAATGATGTTCAAAGTACAAATATTGTTATCATCGAATAGCAATTTATACTTACTTGCCGTGAATCCCACCCAACGAGCATACGGCACCACATTTCTGTCCCAATGACTTGAAGCGAGAAGTATAATCGTCGTTGTGATACAGATGCATCCTACAAAGATGCAAATGAGAGCTAGGAGCCACTCCGGTTGTAATTCAGGAGTGAAACAAACTTGAGGCCTGTTATAAAGGGTCATGCATGTCCACATAAGTCCTAGTCGCGTGTCACCTGCATAGCATAAGGTAAATACATCATTATTATCATGTATTTAGTGTATAATAAAACAATTCGTTGTTTTTGTTTGTATGTTTTTAGGCTGGCTGACGTATTTTGAAGGAAAAATGTCTACACGATTCATTAGTTTATTATAGTTATTATACTAGCCTCCAACATCGGTAACGATCCAATCTGGCATTGCTAAACTGACAATAGCAAATACATCAGCGGCCATGAAGAGTGTACCAGACACCAGTGTAAGTTTGTCCATTTTCAAGCAGGTTAATAGTTATTGCTTTCGGTGAAGATTTAAAATGAATGTGTAAGCTCCATAACCATGTTTTAAAATAAACCAAATATAATTAGTACAATATGCAAACAAAATCTGTAAATTGTTTAAATTAGAATACTAGTCAAACAGGTTTGATATTGTTGCAAATTGAAATGACTGCTGTCAATAATCATCGACAATAATAAAATGTAAAATTAATTGCCAATTTTATACTTCCATAAACAAAAGAACCGCTGGTGATGATAGTAGGTACCATAAACAGTAGAGTAGGTTGGACGTAGGTATTCAAAATTTCAATAATTTGATGAGAAGTCAATAGAATTTGATCGATATTATTATTAAATTAACATAATAATATTATTATTGATAAAATGTAACTTTTTTCATATAATAAAAATTAATGCCTTGTGGGTATATACCAAAGAGATTAGACTGTGGAGAGTAAACATATCGTCATTTTCGTACGAAGCGATACGAAACAGAAAAAAAGTCTGTTGGCATTACTGTAAGCTGCTACTTCACTATCGTTTGCTTTTGTGTTGTAAAAAAACATGGCAGATATTGTTATTGTATTTTACAAAGATTTCAGATGTTATTCGGCTAAAAAAGTGTTTGTAATGGAGAATACGAAGGAGTAACAGCACTTCGGAAAAATATATGCATATTATTAATTATACATTGATAGTTTTTCCTAAAACATCTGTTACAATAACAATTATGTCAAACGTCAAAATGTTTACTCTCCAATGTCATGTGCCAGGGCCGAACTCGTAATATTATTGTGAACCCAAAATATAAGATTTGATTTGATTTAAAAAATATTAGTACTTACTAGTTAATGACATTCATTATTTAGATAAATTTATAATAGTTTTCAGAGTTAAATATATTTTGCCCTGCACCAAAGCGGAGGCATTCGTATGCATCCAAAATTTAATTTAGAATATTTAAATAATAAACTTTAAACTATTTTGTTAATAGCAACTGTATTTTTAGAGAATTAGATAATCACATGTATGATACTTCGCCATTAACAAATCACGTCACAAATTTAATGAAACTAGTTTCAAAAAAATGTTTAGAAATAATATATCATCATTTAGCAAAAAATGCAGAGCAACCAATCAACCATATTACACAATATTTTAATAGATTTATGCTTCAAATACACTCTATGACGATCGGTCATAATATATATGTCGAAAAAACCGTTTCTTATGTTGGCGTCCTGTGTCACAGGGTGTCACAGAGTGTAAATACGATGTCATAGCTGTCATACAATATGTATGTATAATAATGTCGGAAGGCATAGATTTGATCATAGACACTAATGCTTCAAATACACTCTATGACGATTCGTCACATATATGTCGAAAAACCCGTTTCTTATGTTGGCGTCCTGCGTCATAGGGTGTCACAGAGTGTAAATACGATGTCATAGCTGTCATACAATATGTATGTATAAATGTCGGAATGGCATAGATTTGATCATAGACACTAAATCGCTCTTAGCATATATGTGCCCGATCGTCATATAGTCTATTTGAACCTTAATTATACTTAGGAATCAATAGCTTTTCAAAATATTATTTTCTCAACGCTGACTTTCATACATTATATTTCAAATAAAAACATTTTCGTTTTAAATAATCGATTTTTTGTATGAATCCGTATTATATATGAAGGGCTTCTCTGATAATATTATGGTTAATTGGTAAAATACTGTAATTAACTATATAACAAATTGTCAACATACCTACATATATTTTGTGTCTAATAGGTTTATATAAACAAGTAATTATATACACAATATGTCAAAAACGAACCCATGTTATATTTTTATTTCATAAAATATTTTCAAAATACACATGTGTAAATAGGTAGGTAATATAATAAACTTTTTTTTGTTTGTAATTAACTGTAATTATTTGTGTTTTTTATTTAACAGTTTTATCCAAAGAGATTGAAAGACTGGAAAGGGAATACGCCATCATTTATGTACTAAAAAATACGAATCGGAGAAAGACAGTTGGTAATGTTGGTATTCTGGAGCTACTACTTCAAGTTCGTGTGGTAAAAGAACATTGGCGGATATAATATTGTTATTCTCTCGACTTGAAAGAAATAAGATATTATGTTCGTCGACGTTTTAAGTAAAAAAAACCATGTCCTCTTGCAGTGATATAGGATGCAAAGCCAGGAGAAATGCCGGCGTATCTTTTCACAGGTATTTATAATAATAATATTACATTTTTCTTTACGTTTATTGACAAATAAGTGTTGTATTATTATACGTTATTATTCGGTAAAAAAATGTTTATTAATGGACACGAAAGTAAACGCGTGGGGTAAGTGTGCCTTTGTATTGTGTCACACTTCCCCCATATATTTTGTATGAATTTGCAAAGTCAATATTTTAACTAGTGATGGGACATGACGCATTATTTATATCGATCGAAGTATCGAAGATCGAACATGTTCGTAATTGAAATAGAATGTTTATATGTAAGAATTTGTGTACCCGTATAACCTAGATAATTCGAAATCCAAGGGACTCTGAAAATTTGATTTCGAATTCGCGAAAATTGCTATAAATCGAATTTTCCGAAGAAGAAAAAAAAACGTCAATTTGTATGGGGACTGTTCGACTCAAAAATGTTCTTCTAAGCCTATAATTCTGGATTGCAAAGTTGTTCAATTACCAAATAAAGAAGTTTCCTGCAGAAAATATAGAAAAAACTTTGTTTGAAACACGTTTGCTGAATTGTATCAGTAGTAAGGCGCATATAAAGAATAAGAGAAAAATGGTTGCCCCAGGAGCAGAAGTGATTATATGTTATGATGTTATAGAGCGAATGAAAAATAATGTCCCAATAGAAAAGAAAATAAAGCCATTGCAAGACAAAACTAACATGCAGAAGAAGGTATTGAAACCGATAAAAGTACACCAAAACAAAAAAAACACGAACCCATGTCATCAGAAGAAGATTTGTCATGGACATCAAGTGACGAAAGCGAAGATAATATGCAAGACTATATTAATAATTTGCTCGGCGATGAGGAAAACGATCCTTCAATTAATTGTCTGATCAGTTTGATGATACTGCAGTTGCATCTAATTAAGAAATGTTAGAGATTGGAAAGTGGATTGTAGTACAATTTGCTACAAAAAAAACTGTGAAACATTTTGTCGGAGTTATAATAAAACTTGAGCAAGATGACAGAATTCTGACAAAGTTTGCTCGAAAACTTAAGAGTGGGTATAACAGGAGCCAGTGTGATTCATATTTCATTCGAAGAGAGTCCACAGAGCGAGTACCACGTCATTTTAAATCAAATTTACAACAAAATCCCTGGTCATCGAAGATTTTATTTTAAAAACATAATAATAATTATTGTAGGTAAGCAATTCATTGCAATGATTTATTAGGTTCCGTCACCGCTGTTCGCCGGCCGGCCGAATGTAAAACAATGTGAAAAATAATAAAAGTATATGGGGTGCCTCCACTTTAACATTTATTTTTAGGTGTTATAAATTATTTCGTGCATTGGCTTTACTCAGCCAACAAAAAACAATAATGGTACCTACCTATTGTTTCATTAGTACATATTATAAAAGTAAAGTTGCGTTACTAGTTTGTAAAAATGTCAGACTAAACTTAAACCAATCGGGTACATCACTAGATATATTCTACGTTTTTTTAAATATGCACTAGAATTAAACAATACTTACCTATTTTTTTAATAATTATGTAGGTCTTATAAATACTACCTATTCATTAATAATGTTTTTTGGATAGCACATGAAATAAAAATCTCTATTTGTATCCACATTCTATTTTTGCTGATTGTTATTTAAATTTGTAATAATACGAAAATAATCATGTTAGGTGTATTAAATTTCATCAACTGTTTGTTAATGCTCACTGTTACGAGCTAAAAAATAATATTTCACCCTGTTAATTCTTGGTGAAGCTATTATAACATTTCAAATTTAAAAAATGTGTAACCTATTTGTAAATAATCAGAACCGGTTTCGTTAATTGAGCATTTTCAACGAAAATGTATTAAATATCTTCCAGTTTTTTAATAATAAACACCTACTGATCTATTTTATTATTTGTAATATTTTTCATTATACTTACATATTATATATATGTATACGGTAATAAAATATATGTCGCAAACATAATTATATTGTTAAATTTAGTAAATACTTCGACTTACATTTATTTTTTCTCCAAGAAAAATAACCACAGAACGCCTTTTGCTATTTCCTCGTGCGTCATTGCTACAATGCAAATTTCATAACACTCTAAAATCATACATGTTAATTTCAAAAGCCCTTAAAATGGTAGGTTAGTTTCAAAGTCCCCTAAAATAAAAATCATTTGATTTTTAATTTATTCTCTTAGTAAAATAATAAGTAAAAAGTGAGTAAAATATATTAAATAGGTATAATACTCTTTATAATGTATAAATCAAATAATAAATACCTACATAGTGTTTACGTATTCAATAGATATGCCCTTTTCTCATTTTTATCAAAAATATCTAAAATCGTTTCATGTCGTGTCATGTAAGTACTGACTATTTTTAGGGTTACTCTGCATTCCTGTATTGTATACTTTGTATTTGTGCTCTTTCGAGACAAATAAAATTATAAGTCAATCTTCAAAAGCCTTTGATTCATTTACCTACCACTCCTGTTGCTGAGATAACCACATTAAATAATTAAGTACCTACCTAATAAAAAACGTAATTTTTGTTTCGGGACATCACTAGCTCTACATACATTAGTATGACACACTTACCCCAAAAAAAATGATATAGATCATTTTTGTTGAAAATCTATACAAAATCTTTAATTTAAGAATCAATATCCATTAAATGATATATTACCTTTCTATGCATGTAATACGTTATGGTTTTGAAGAACTTTTGGAACAATGGTGAATTTAGTTACACTTACCCCAATATCGGGGTACCTAAGTGTGACAAACTGACTAGTGATCAAAAAATATTAAAATGTCGTATTATAGTAAGACATACAGTCGGTTCCTTCTGTACATATTAATTGTAATGCTATTGTAGATCCTATGGTAAAGTTTTTAACTGTTTAAAACATACCTATTCATCATGAACCAGGTTGAAATTCATCTCATCAAATTATATGTCACACTTACCCCGACTCACCTTACAAGTTTTTCCTAAAAGATCTTTTACAATAACGATTCACAACTTTTACATCAAACGTCAAATAGTTGTTTATTGCGAAAAATCCAGGGCCGTATGCATAATATTATTTTGAACCCAAAATATACGATGTGTTTTTCAAAGTAAAAACTGTTAGTGCTAGTTAATGACATTCATTATTTACATAGAATTTATATTTCATTTCAGAGTTAAATATATTTTTAAGAATACCAAACAAAAAATTGTATTTATATGAAGTATGAAATGGAGTATATGTAGCAATTTTATAATGTTATATAAATTAAATTATTTCAGATTTCCGAAAAATGAAGTTCTTCGGGTAATTTGGTGATAGTTTGTATTATTACGTGTATTCAAATAACCTGCCGTCCAAAAACTTTCAAGAATAAGTCATAGATGTTCATACTATTCTTTGACTTGGAAAAATTATTTTCAAAGTGTTATCAGTTATAAGTTGACGTACACGTGTTTGTATAGAACGCTTTTCGGAGAATTGACACATTTTTCGAATAAAATCTTTCTTTTTTCAACATTTAAGCTGTATCAAGGTAATATTCATACTATTTATGTTTTTATAATGGTTTTTCATGGTGCATGGCCTATTATATTTATCCATTAATACAGTTTTGTTATTATTTAGTGAATTTAAACTTTACCGACTTACAAATATCGTAGAAATATTAGGAGATTTGTCATTTTTCGACAGTTCATTTTTAGGCCATTATTAGGTGTTTTTAAAAATGAATAAACCAGTGAAAAAAATTACAACAAATTATTTTATATTGTCTTACGGGTGCTTAATTATGTTTTAAAAAATAATTCCAGGTTATATAGACTATCACCAAATTACCTTTCACATTTTTTGTTTGCACCTAAATGAGGAAAGAGAAGTGAAGGTGACGACAAATGTTACAGAACGTATTCATTAATTTGTTGATATACAAAAAGCGGTAGACCTGGTGATGGATCAAAATTTGACATTATATAAAGCGGCAAAAGCCATGGGTATTCCATGATCATCTTTAAAAAAAAATCTAAGAACGAGGGAGAAGATAGAAATTCAACGAAGAATTTTTCAAAAATAAGAAGGCCTTTTCCATTGACAGTAGAAAATGAGCAAAAATTGGTCACATATATAAATAATATGCAGGTGTTGGGCTTCGGATTGACCGGTTTGGAGATAAGGGAGATGACTCATAAAATTGCCAAGTCTGTGTGTCGTGATGCTTTGTTAAGCTCGGAAAGTGATTCAGCCAGTAAGTGGTGGTGGAGTCAATTTTAAGCCAGATATAGTTTATCAGTGCGTGTGCCTGTGAAAAAGAAAAGATATTCTTCGGCAAAATGCCTTACTCCAGTTGGAGAGGAACAACCAGATGTAGCTGCAGAAGAACGAGTAGTTGTGGTAAAACAACGTGGATGCTCTCAAGTTTCTTCGCTTCCTCCGTAAACGACTCCAAAAAACCAATCACAGCAAAAATGACGACGAATGGATTTGTGGAATATCTGAGAAAACAAATTTTCACGACACTAAGGAAAAATGGAGCGAAATGGATTAATGTTGTCAAATCTTCAAAAAAACTCAAAATCATACAATATCACCAAATTAAATACCCACTATCACCAAATTACTTATGCTATCACCAAATTATTTATACCGTTTTTAAGTACATAATATACTATAAAAAATCGTGTATTTCCCTGGCTTTTGTATAATATGTTTTTCTTGTAAGGATTTAATTATAGATTGTCCATATATTTCGACGTCTTTTATTTTTCTATACAAAAAAATAAGATTGTAAATGGAGCTTTTTTAAAAATTATCACCAAATAACCTTACTTCACCCTACCTAATTTCAGAGAAATAGAACTTTCTCTCACAAAACGAGTACACACTGACATTTGTGTGCTACCTCTGGGGAGGAGTCCAATCTCTTTGGTTTATACCATGTTTATACTGATTGATACAATAAACCTACATTATAGTTAGGTACCTACCTAAATCAATAAATTATTTTTGATGATGTAGAAAACTAGGACTAAAGATAGAATAAAATCAATAAATAAAAACGACAACATAAAAAATCGTCCTATTGGTAGTATTTTCTAAACATTGCTGCCAACCACTACAGTTATATTAAATTTTATTTGCGTTCGACGAAATGTGTCAAAATGTCAACAATAACAAATTGTCAAGTGTAATAATGCGGAAAACAAAGCGCGTAAACAATTAAATAACTAGTGAAAATATGATCCTGTGCTAAACTAAAACACATACGCAGTCGTTCTTTCCTTTTCCTGTTGACATTTCTTTATACGAACACATTAAGACTTATTGATTTTCTACTCGCACAAACACAAAATAGCTATGTCAAACCAGGGATCAGGACAAGGAGTTTACTCACCTCTCCCGCAAACCATCACTGATTCAGAGTCTGAAGAGGAGTTACACAATTCCATTTCAACGAGAAATCAAGTCCTTCAGAAAGAGAGACATAACAAAATAATAAAAAACGGTATGACACCGTTCGACCACTATCCTGCGTGCGAAGAGACCGAAGACCCGAACGGATACGCGCTGGGCTTAGACAACAACATTGAGAACGTTAATATTTTACAAGATGTGAAGAAACCGGAGCGAATGTCTCCGATGAGGAGATTTTTCTTTGTCTTTTCGATTGTAGTTTGTTTTTTAACTATAATAATATTCCTTTGGGTCTTGCCGTGCTCCGAGTTGGGAGAATGCATGTCGTCGTCGTTGCACAGAATAAAGACTTCCAGCTGGGAAAATCCGTACCATGATATAGAATTGAAGGGGGCCATAAATATAGTCGACGGGGCTATGGGACATGATAAAAATCTCATCATGCTGTTTCGCGGAGATGTTGTCAATCCGGAGCATTCAGAAGGCGTCAGGTCGTCAAATGACAACGGTATCATATTGATCGTTGGAAACTCCGGAAAAGTCGGCTGGTTTATTCGACAGCCGAGACTTCCTACCGATGTCGATTGCTCTTTGATAGATGTCGATAAAGATGGATTAAAGGATTGTATTGTGGTCGGTAAAGAAGGATTGTTTGCTGCATTCAGTCCGATGACCGGTACTGTCTATTGGTATTTACACAATCACGAGGCCAACGGTAAACCATTTGAGTCAGTTGATTTTCCTCTGGTGATAATGGATATCGACGGTGACGGAGTTAACGATATGCTTGCGCCTTGTAGCACTGCAGATCAAAACCACAATGCCCTCGTGTTTGTATCCGGCTATCAAGGTAGCGTTATCGGCCAGCCGTTGGTTATAACAGAATGTACATCTCTTAATAAACTTCAAATTGATAAAGATCATACCGTCAGTTATACTTGTAAGAATAACACCAGTCTGTTCGAGTCCCTCAAAGATGTCACTCTGGGAGAACTATACAAGAGCATTACCAATAAGCCATACAATCCAAAGTGGAACGATTGGGCGGTAACCAAGCAGCACCAGGTCTATGGCCAAAGAAAGGAAACAGAAAATCAAAGAAATATTTATTCAGTCGACGGTAGGAAATTGATTGTTGAAAATCAAGGTCACTGCCCTAAAAAATGTAAGGTCACAGTGCAATTGATAGATGAGAGAAGCGGCAAAGAAAACATCTCTTGGGAGTACAGCGCTGCGAGAGTTTACGGAATGGTTCCCGCCACCTTGGTCTTCAATAACAGCGCCAACATCTTGAAGCACCATATATCCGGATTCGTTTTAAAATTTTGGCAGTGGAACGTGGGTGGCCGAAAAAATAGATACGATCGCAACACCGATTCGGATACTTACAGCATATTCAACAATATATTGCCTCAGCCGACAGACGGTCCCGAGAAAGGAGAAATTCACCGGCGATTTGCCAGAAAAATTTTACAATCTAAAAAAAATATGAAAGATGAAAACGTAACAGTCAATCGATTAACGGAGAGGGTGGTCCTGGTCACGTTCAATTCGACCGATATACATATTGTCAACGCGAGCCAAAGTGACGTCATCCAAATCTGCTACACCGAAAACAAAGATACCGTGTGTCAGCCTGATTTGAGTTATCAAGAAAATTCTTTACTCATATCTGATTTGGACGGAGACGGTTCGCAGGAGCTGATAACATATCTGACCAGTTACGTTTGCCCGGAAGCTCTCGATGAACTTCCAACAGATCTTATTAAATGTGATGAAGATTGGAAACTACGTTCGACGGTGCGGGTGGTACGCTTAGAAGCGGAACTTCCAAAGTTGTATGAAGCCGTGTCACACCATTAACTCTTCAGTGCCTATTTGAAATTTTATACGTGATGATCAAAGTATTGTCAAGTTTATTTAGAATATTGCATGGAATTTTGAAAAAGTGTTTTAAAAGTCGTTATTTATAGTATGTGTGATAACTCTCTGATAATTAAAAATTTAAATGCATATTTCGTAAGACTGCGATAATCAAAAATATATTATATATATATTATGCTTGTGTTTTAAAATATATATATACTTAGGTATTTAAAGTTATGCTGAAACACCACAGAGCTTAATTATTAACTTTTTAGTGTTCCTTCTAGTACAAATGTTCTAGTCATTTCATAAGTATTATAAATATATATTTCAATTTAACCCAATGCTTACGGGCCCTTTTGATTAATTTTTTAATTTACATGTTAATTTGCATTTGAAAAGCAATTAGCAAAAACACAATTTTGTGCGGCCCGTAAACATTGGGTTAATATTCTGGCTTTCGCAAAAAAAAATTTCATTTACAATTTAGGTATTTGGCCGTCCACATGGTAGCAGTTATCAGATGTAAATTTAGGTATTAAAAAACCCTTCGGTGATCATCGGGTTATTTATGTATTATATTTTCCGTTAACTCTTAAATCTGATGTGGATCTTGGCCGCCTCACGAAGAGAGATTAAGAAATTATCACTCGTAATATAAATAATAAACATTGTTTTTTGTATTTCAGTATTACACATATTATGAGTGCCCAGCTCTGGAACTGTGATTCACGCGTTCAGACATATAAAAAAATTTATATGTCATCCATAGAAAAGGAACCGATGGGTTCAGCGACCATTCCTCGTACGAAATTCTATTCACAAAACCTGCACCCCGTGGAGGCCCATATCCTCTGCCTAGGATCTAAAATGTAACCCAATTTGCCTATTTCTACCATTTTCAAATATCTGGATCTAAACATAGATAAATGAATATTTAATTCCTAAATAAGTGAAACTACCTAAAATTATTGCTCTGCAATATAAAAAAAAAACTCTTTAGTATTTTACTTAGTTACAAATTTAATAATGATATTGGAAGTGTGCCGGTAGTATAAAAACAAAAACAATCATATAAATTGGATTACTAAACATGGACTTATTACTTACATTAGATTTTGAACTCATAATATCATGCCACCAATACAAATTGATAAGAAAAAGTCATTCAGTATGATATCACTAGAGATGTCAAAAAAGCATCGATACTTACCTATACTTCGATACTTTTTCTTTCGATATGACCTTTACTCTCTAGATATTACCTTTTACTGAACCAGTGAATCCTTTCAATTATATTGCCAATGTTCCTTCAAGCCATTTAGTGTTGCAACACATGTGGATGGCTTTATGTGTATTTAATAATAATTTAGTAGTAACCTTGGTAACCTACATAATTTAGTGCTAAGTTTTGGTATTTGAATATTAAAAATGTCGCCATTATTCATTATGTAGAATGTCTATGAGAAAAACTATTATTTTTTGATTCTATAACATGCTATGTATTTGCTGAGGACTGAAATTTAAACTTGGAATTAAAAATTATCCAAACCGTAAACATCCAAAACTGAGTTGGGAGTAAAAAAATTATAATAAAATGGTGTGTGAAGTATATATTTTTTATACCTCTGCACTATAATATGCATAAAATTCTTTTAATATAATTTTCAAAATAAATTATTAAAATCAGTTTTTAATAGGTAAATCGAGTGTGACATTCAAATCTAGTATTGAATGTTCATATTCACCATTCATGTTTTTTTCTAGTTCATAATAGAACCCTGAATAACACCATTTATATTCTGCTAGCAATAAGAAACAGTTTTCTTAACAATGTTCGCTTGTAAAATCAGCTTTAGCTTTCTTATTATGCGGATATACTTGCCAAAAGTTAAGACATCTATTGAGCCCCTTTTCAGAAAATTAGTAGGTATTATTCTGAAATTTTCACTATGAGATAATAGCATTTGTCGCTACCTACCTACACTAAAACTACTGTTATCGCGAAAACATTCTTTTTCTGGATTAGGCCTCAATTTTTTGGCCCGTTAATGTAACCAAAATATTTTCATTTAGTATTTAATTTATTCTCACTTATTCTCGGTCCAATTTTGCCTAAAGTATATTTTGTAACTGCCCATCAAAGATAATCAGCACAAAAATTTTGTTTACGGTTTAATGTTTCATATTTTTTATATTATTGATAATAATATTGTGATTAAAAAGAATTAGTATTATGTCCTTGAAAATTTGTTTAATATTATTTAGAAATTTTCATGACCAAAATCTAATTAATATTTAGGCAATTGTGGGCTATTTATTTAAAAAAAAAAAATTGTTGATAATTCAGATTTATTTATTATTTATAATATACTTATATTATTATATAGGTACATTGATTTATTATTATTTTATAGTATTATCAATTCTAATACAGTGCCTAATGTTTTTCTCATTCTTGCGGGTGTAATATTTTGTATGCTTTTACAAAACTCAAAAGAGGATTGTCTCGTTATTCATATTTTTTTTTGCTACCGAGCAAGATGATCTAATTTTATTAAATACTTCGCTGCATGAGAAGAAGAAGGCATAGCGTACGTCGGAAACCTTTTTATAAACTTATATTAAATGATAAATCATAGGTTTGTTGTATACATTTTTACCTGAATTACCACATGAGTTATGTACCTAGAGATCAACCACAATAATATTATGTAACTGGTTGCATGCGACTAAATCACCGATCATTCCGGTTGACGGTCCATTGTGAATATTTTATATACATCGCCACATTGCGAGTGCTTAAAGTCAGACAACGTTATCTACAAAAACGTGTTTTTTTTTTTTTTTGAGATAACGTTATTTTACATTTACAGCTACATGATAGTCAAACAACGTTATGTCAATCTTTTCTAATTTCTTATTAAATCGTCAGTAAAGTTTAACGCTAATTACATAAGTTACCCTTGTTTTCATATTTTTTTAAAACTATCCCAATAAATTTTAACATCATCATAAGCAAGATAAATGTACAATACACAATAAATTATAAAATATTAACATTAGGTTTTAAATAAACATTTCCCTTGTAAAGTTACAAGAATCTAAAATAACGATTTTTGGCTCTCCTGTAAAGTTGCACTTTTGTAGATAGTGTTGTTTGACACTAAGCCCTCGATTGTTCGACGTGTATTGATATTTTGGTTGATCTAAGCTAAGTGTATATTATTCTAATGTATGCCCATAGCCATTTTAATAGATGGATCAGATGTATGAAATATTTTATAGTTCCTTACATTTATTATTATTTGATACAAAACAATATGATATTGTAATGATTGTTGAGTTTAAATAAAAGAATTTTAAATATACAATTTCTAGACAGTAAATGTATTTTATTTCACTTCCCCAACATAATTATGTTAGATTTCGAAGAGAGAATAAAAATTATTATCAAAGTATTATTTTGAACTCATTTAACTAATTATTCTCTATGACAACCCCACTAACATAATATTTAATTAAAATTATATTGTTCCATCATGGTTTTGAATTTTCAAATAAAATAAATGAATATTGAATTTAGTTTGGCGGAACTGGCGTTGCCCTCTGGCGGTAACATTTAAAGTCGTTTGACATAAATAAAAATAACAACTCCTGTTTTATCGACCTCAAATGAAACGAGACGTCTCGTTCCTATATCGACTTTATTTAGAATTAAAACATATTTACCGCTGACTTATTGCGACCGGGGAAAGTTTATAATGTCAATATGTCTAACTGAATAGTCGAGACATCTCCGGACATTGAATAGGCGAAGATACGCAGTGTTCCGAAAATGGCGACCACAATGGAAGCTGAGCAAAGTTTACGTGAATGTGAAAATTATATACAAAGCCACAATATTCAAATATTATTAAAGGACTGCATCGTTCAACTGTGCGTGAATAAACCGGAAAACCCAGTGACATATTTACGTCAATATTTCCAGAAGCTTGAAAGGGTGAGTTCTAGTATTTTTGACGTTTATATTTGTTACATTTTGTTGCTTACTGAATTTTATAGGAAAATAATCGGAATAAACAAAAATATAATAAGTAGGTACGTATGAATATCATTTGAAAAAAATGCCCAAATAGAACGATTTATTAAAATGTAAGTAGGTAATATAAAAAGACAAATAGGTAGGTGCTGTTTTGACATTTCACAAACTTTAGGGAATTTACATGTACAACGATAGATGGCACGATTATCAAAACAAATTAATAATAGTAGGGTTTTCTCAAAACAGACTTTCCACTGAGTTTTACTAACCTGACATAATTTCGAAATATTTTCTTGAATCATGAATGAATACCCGTGAATACTGCTATCAAATGTTTGATTGTTGCCCATAATAATTACTTATTGACAGGACCGCCCCAAAGAACACAGCTGCCCTTGTGCGAATCCGAATCGCCTTTATCTTAAAAAAAAAACATGATTTATTGCGAAAATTGCGATAGAAAACAACCATTTTTCGTAGGCGTTACGTTTTACATTGGTTCATATTATGGTAATTGTTCATACTATTATCTAAAAAGTAGTCAGTTGCGTTTTGAAACGTTAATAGTTAGGAACCTAATTCAATTTAAAATATACAAGTATGAAGTACCTATAAGTTATGAAGTTATTATTATCGTTATCAAATTTTGATTTAGACATAATTTTCGAATGATAATTTATTTTTGTAATAATTATCTCTAGACAGCCGCTGTAGGCGCCGTGCGTTTATTACATTTCGATTTTCCCTCGATCCATGAATAATAAATAGCAGAGCAGAAATATCTTATTTTAAAAAATGGCGCCCTTTCTTTAAATACTCTACGTCTACGTCATTGTAACTTCAAAATAATAAAATAATAATACAAAAATTATGAATTTTTGTAACGTAAAAGTTGGCACCTATGTAGGTAGGTACATACCTATTTACATTTCTATCTGGAAAGATTTCCCTGTATTTATTTGTCCCCGTATGTCCGTTTATAACACTCTCGGAGGCCATAGGCGCAAAATGAAGGGGGGGGGGCATGAAAAATGTCTAATAATTAGGTACTTATGTGTTTTTGTGGTCAACGGCTGGTCGGCTCCAAGTGGACACATTGACGCCAGTAGATGTGTTCATAGCAAAAGTTGGGAAATGCCAAACTGCCAGCAAGTCCCATCTGCTGGCCTCCCCGCGGCGACCTTCGGGCAATGCAGCGTAAGCTGTAGCTAACAGCAGGGGGCGAAGGGCGAGTGACCGGCGCCATAAAACTGGCCATCTGGCTACGGGAAGGAAATCCCCGACAGAAAAACCTGGTCGAGCCGACCCTCAGGGGGGAATGGGACGATTTGGCACCGCGAACTGGCCTCCGCCGATTGGCCTCCGGTAATAGGCCGCCGGTACAATCGGACGCCGGCCCAATTGGACGCCGACCCAATTCGACGCCAACCCAATTAGCCTCCGGGAGGATTGGACGCCGCACAGTTGAATTAAATGCGCAAAGGAATAGACGTACGTTACGATTTGTTGGAGTAAATAAGCAAGTCATTTTAATATGCTTCTATCTTCTCAGTAGTCGTACCTTATACATTTCGCGCTTGACACATTTTTAATATAGATTGAGAAAAATTATTATGCCTTATGATGTTTATTAAAAGAAAATAATTCTTCCCTCGCTAAAACTTAAATATGTGCATAATCAATTAATTTATTGTCTATACATGGATACTTATTTATATTTACAACAAATATTAATAATAATGTTAGATATTAGAATGAAAATTACATTATATTTCACCGTTTTATCGACTTAATATTATAATAAAGCTTAAACATGTATATTATTATGCATAAATGCGTATTTTAAGATAGTATGAAATTACAAACAAAATACGAGGGTGGGTCAATAATTCCTTAGAAAAAAGCATTAAAACAGTTTTTATTTTTGTATTTTTTTTTTATTTCTCAACATAATCTCCTTGGAGCTCAATACACTTGGTTAGACGTTTCTCAATTTTTTTTAAACCGTCAGAAAAATAAGTTTTCGGAAGGTCCTCAAAATAAGCATTTGTCCGATCGATGACTTCTTCATTTGAAAAAAAACGTTGTCCACTTAGCCATTTTTTTAAGTTTGGGAAAAGGAAAAAGTCACTGGGGGCTAAATCTGGCGAATACGGTGGGTGGTCGACCAAGTCGAACTTCAATTCTTCAATTTTAGCCATAGATCGTAAACATGTGTGAACACGGGCATTGTCCTGATGAAAGAGGATTTTTTTCCTGTTTAAATGAGGCCGTTTTTCTTTAATTTCGTTTTTTACCTGGTCCAATAAAGATGCATAATAATTCCCTGTTATTGTTTTTCCTTTTTCCAAATAGTCAACGAAAATAATTCCACGTGCATCCCAAAATACAGTAGCCATAACCTTACCAGCTGATTTTACGGTTTTCGCCTTCTTTGGACATGGTTCGCATTTCGCAATCCACTGCTTTGACTGTTCTTTCGTCTCGGGAGTATAGTGGTGTATCCATGTTTCATCTACAGTCACAAAGCGACGAAAAAATTCATCCGGATTGCGTTGCATGAGCAACAACAGGGCTTTAGAGGCCACCACCCTATTGCGTTTATTGTCGACTGTGAGCAAACGCGGCACCCATCTTGCAGAAACTTTTTTCATGCCCAATTTGTCATGTAAAATAGAAATGACGCTACCTTCTGAGATCCCTGTAACCTCAATTATCTCACTCAACTTTAATTTTCGGTCACTTAACACCATATCGTGGATTTTATTGATCATTTCTGGTGTAGTCACCTCTACAGGACGTCCTGAGCGTGGTTCATCCTTTGTTGATGTACGACCACGTTTAAATTCATTTAACCAGTTATAAATAGTTGCAAGTGAAGGAGCAGATATGCCGTGAACTAAATCCAACTCATTTTTTATTTCCTTTGCTGTTAACCCTTTTATATTAAAATGTTTAATAACAGCTCTAAACTCAATTTTCTCCATTTTTGTAAACAAGCAAATTTTTTTTTTAAATGTACGAAAATAAAAAACAACAACCCGACCAATCTGATTGAAACTTCGCAGCATACTGAATCGGTAGTGCCGCTGCATGAAAACAAACCGTTTACAGTACTAGTCGCGCCACTTGTCGGCTTTTCTAAGGACTTATTGACCCACCCTCGTATTAAGTAAGTTATCTGCTAAGTATAAATGTTTCAGTAGTTTGATTGATAAACTACTTAGGTACTGGGTGCCGGACGAAATCCCGAAAGCCGAAATCCCGAATGCTGAAATCCCGAATGGCCAAAATCCCGAAAAATAAAAAAGTACAAACAACAATAATTGCGCAATTTTTGCAAGAGAGACAAAAACCCATTTTTTGTGGAAATATAAAAAAATGTAAAATACAAACATCAATAATTGCGCAATCGTGAGCGCAATTTTTGTGAGAGAGACAAACCCCATTTTTGCGGAAAATGGGTTTTTCCGATTGCGCAATTTTTTTCAGGAGAGACCATTTTGTAGAACGAATGGATTTTGTGTCTTACAAAATTGCGCAATTCACGATTGCGCAATTATTGATATTTGTATTTTACATTTTTTTATATTTCCACAAAAAATGGGTTTTTGTGTCTCTTGTAAAAATTGCGCAATTATTGATGTTTGTATTTTTTTTATTTTTCGGGATTCCGGCCATTAGGGATTTCAGCGTTCGGGATTTCGGTATTCGGGATTTCGGCTTTCGGGATTTTGGCCATTCAGGATTTCGGTCTTCGGGATTTCGTCCGGCACCCACCCAGTACCTAAGTAGTTTCAATCAAACTACTGAAACATTTATACTTAGCAGATAACTTACCTAGTATTTTGTTTGTAATTTCATACTATCTTCAAATACGCATTTATGCATAATAATATACATGTTTAAGCTTTATTATAATATTAAGTCGATAAAACGCTGAAATATAATGTAATTTTCATTCTAATATCGAACATTATTATTAATATTTGTTGTAAATATAAATAAGTATCCATGTATAGACAATAAATTAATTGATTATGCACATATTATTTAAGTTTTAGCGAGGGAAGAATTATTTTCTTTTAATAAACATCATAAGGCATAATAATTTTTCTCAATCTATATTAAAAATGTGTCAAGCGCGAAATGTATAAGGTACGACTACTGAAAAGATAGAAGCATATTAAACTGACTTGCTTATTTACTCCAACAAATCGTAACGTGCGTCTATTCCTTTGCGCATTTAATTCAACTGTGCGGCGTCCAATCCTCCCGGAGGCCAATTGGGTCGGCGTCGAATTGGGTCGGTGTCCAATTGGGCCGGCGTCCGATTGTACCGGCGGCCAATTACCGGAGGCCAGTTCGCGGTGCCAAATCGTCCTAGACCCCCCTCAGGGCCCTCGTGGCTCTGGCCTCGGGAGCGCTAGGCTAATCACCTTGCCTCCTTAAATGAAACAGATTAAAACAACACCTACACAGCAGCCTCGGACGGCAACCGGCTCTGTAAAACGACGACCTTGCATGGGAATGGACAATGAAACAGGTAGAGTAATCCTCTCTAACAACTCGAGTATGCGCATTGGGACATATAATGTTCGCACCCTGCGTACCCCCGGAAAGGACCTGCACGCCACACGTATCATGCACACCTACGGTATGGACATCCTAGGGCTGAGCGAAGTGCGCTGGAAAGGAGCCGGGAGAAAGTTGATTGAGGGTTACTCTATTGTCTACTCAGGTCAGGAGCAATATCATCGCCAGGGAGTGGCAGTATTGATGTCAAAGAGAGCGGCCCGTTGCCTCGTGAAATGGGAACCAATCTCGGAGAGACTGATACGTGCCTCCTTCAAGACGCCTGGTAGCTCCTTGACCGTCTTTCAGTGCTACGCCCCCACTGAGGATGCCGACGCGCAGATAAAGGATGCCTTCTACGATTCTCTCCACGCGGCAGTCTCCGCCATCCCCCGAAGAGACCGCGTGATTGTAATGAAGGATTATAATGCGAGAGTAGGAGCAGACCCGGTGCTTGGCCCAACGGTGATGGGACGACACGGCCTCGGTGACCCCAGCGATAATGGTGAGCGGCTCGTAGAATTCGCCACTCTGAACGAGCTCGCCATCGGAGGCACTGTTTTTCCCCACAAAGACATTCACAAATATACGTGGATGGATACACTAGGACGCAGATTGACCACTTTTTGTACAGCTTGAAGCACCAAAAGGAACTTCTCGACGTACGTACTTACAGAGGCGCCGATATCCATAGCGATCATGAGTTACTCATTGGAAACATCCGAGTAAAACTCAGTCGCCAGGCGAGGCCTCCAAAGCGCGAACGAATTGACGTTGAGAAGCTCCGACGCCGCAGAATTCGGATCGACTTCGAATCTGCTGTACGAGATAGTGTAGATCATATCTACGAGCGGCACAAATCTGAATCCGACCTTATTGAGGCGGACTGGAGCCTCATAAAGAGTGCGATTGTGTCGTCGGCCCGTACCGTCCTTGGTACCAGAAGGAGTGAGCAGTCAAAGTGGATGTCTGATGAAACGTGGGTTGAAATTGGAAAACGAGCCAGGCTGAAAGCCCTGAGAGACGAGGAGACAGACCCCGACCGAACCGAGGACCGCCGGACTGACTACCAGACCCAAGACAGGGTAGTCAAACGATCCGTGCGGTTGGACAAGCGCAATTTTATGAACCGGCAAATTGAAGCGGCAGAGGAGGCAGCAAGCGGAAACTCCCGGAAACTCTTCCGTATCACCCGTGAAGTCTGCGGCAGGCGACCACCGACTCCCGGAGCCATTCGTGGTCCCAGTGGAGCAATAGAGTCTGACGCAGAATGCGTCAAGAAGATTTGGAAGAATCATTTCTGCGGAGTGCTGAAGCGCCCACCCCCTTTGAATCCCTTTGACATATCTGCGGAAGCTTTACTTTTGGACATTCCCCGAGCGACCGACATTTCCGATTGCCCGCCCACGCACACCGAGATAAAATCGGCTGTGAAAAGGCTCAAGAATGGAAAGGCACCGGGGGGAGACGGGATTCACCCTGAATTCCTCAAGTACAGCCTAAGCGCAATCCTGCACCCTATGTTTCATCTGATGACAAAGGTGTGGGAAGACGAGCGCTGTCCAATGGACTGGGTGACCGGTGAAATCATCACACTTCATAAAAAAGGTGACCTTCTAAGCTGCGACAATTACCGAGGCATTACGCTACTCAGTGTTCCGGGAAAGATTTTGGCAAACATCATCTTGATGAGAATAAGGGACCCAATAATGCACGTCCTCAGGAAAAACCAAGCCGGGTTTCTACTTGGTCAAGCGTGTGCAGACCAAATCCACAACCTTCGATGTCTTCTCCAGCAGAGCCGTGAGCTGAACAGTCCGATGGCTCGCTGCTTTGTGGATTATGAAAAGGCCTTCGACAGTCCGCACCGCCCCTCCCTCTGGATGATACTAGGAGCATACGGGATCCCTCCCAAGATCATAGCCATAATCAAAAGCCTGCATGAGAATAGCGAATGCCGTGTCAGAATTGAAGACACTGTCACGGAATGGTTCGGGGTCTCGACCGGAGTCAGACAGGGTTGTGTCCTTGCACCGTTTCTCTTCATCATTCTCTTTGACTTCATACTACGGAAGTCAATACCACCCGACCGAGGCATATCTGTTACCCCCACGGTTAAGCTATGCGACCTGGAATACGCCGATGACGCTGTCCTATTCGACAACTCAATCGAGGGCATTCAAGAGACAATCGACAGGTTGCATTACAACTCCTCTCGCGTTGGTTTGAAAATCAACGCGAAGAAAACCAACGTCCTGTGTAATAGCACCTGTCCTGATCCAGATTTCCCTCTGATTAGCGACGGACAAAACATCGAGAGCGTCGACAGCTTCAAGTACCTGGGGGTTCACATCACGGGAGATGGCATTTTGCAGAAAGAGCTCGCTATCCGAATGGGAATGGCTGGAGCAACATTCGACTCGATGCGGAATGTCTGGGACTCACGATTGTACTCGGTTAAAACCAAATGCCGCCTATTCGACGCTTGCATTCTGACGGTGCTGCTTTACGGTAGCGAATCATGGCACCTTACGAAGGCTCAGAGCAACCGTATACTGAGCTTCGAAAACAGATGTTTGCGACGAATACTGGGTGTGCGGTGGTATGACTTTAGGAGCAACGAAGAGATAAGAGAACGCACCAAGCAGCCTCTCATCACGCTGAAAGTGAAGAGGCGACGTTGGACCTGGCTCGGCCACGTGCTGCGGATGCCAGAAGAGAACTTCAACCTGGCTTGCCTGTTCTTCAAGCCGACCGGATTCCGGCGTCCTGGAAGGCCGCTAAATACAATCTACAAAGTGTATACAGCGGAGCTACGGGATGCTGGTTTGACCTGGAACGAAGCAAGAAGACTGGTGAGCGACAGGGATTCTTGGAGGCGCCACGTGGTGTCCATATGCTCCAGCTAAGGGGCGGATATGGCCAAAGAAGAAGAAGTGTTTTTGTGGCATTCGTGTTTTTTCGGGAACACATACACGTTCGGCCATTTTTGACATGTTACAGGTAGCTGACATAGATAAACAAAGTGAATTTATAGTCAGTATTAAACACAGGAAATGTGATAATGATCAGTCAAAAGTCAAGACATTATACTTATCGAGCCTATTCATTTTGTAAAAAATGCCACCAGAAAAGTAAGAAACAGTATATATTACGTATGCAAACGTAGGTACACGAGATTTTTATTGAAAATACATCATTTTGAATTACGAGAAACGCTTT
Organism: Rhyacophila brunnea; assembly: GCF_057557595.1. NCBI lineage: Eukaryota > Metazoa > Arthropoda > Insecta > Trichoptera > Rhyacophilidae > Rhyacophila > Rhyacophila brunnea. Next base: position 5,182,493 of record NW_028233361.1, read on the forward strand.
GCAGACTGATAGCTCAAGGGATAAGAGGAGTCACCCGGATTGTGCAGATGTGGGAATTCGAGTCCCACCTGGTCTACTTTTTTTCTAAGATTTATCTAATGAGTATGCTTTCTGAGATATTTCAACATTATATACGTACCTATTTTCAATAATAATATGCTTGTGTTAGGTATTTATGGCATTCCATTATAGGGGATAGGTAAAAGTTTCCTAAGCAAATATCCCTAATGCCATAAGATAACGCTACCGGGAAACGAACATCATTGTTGACATAACATTTTATCTTATAGGTAGTTATAGTAAAAATAATTGTATTGTATGCACACGCTACTCACCGAATGATATAACTAGAATAAATCCTTGTCTATTAAATGTCAGTTCTCGCCAAGCAATGGCTACCTACCGTAAACGTTTCAATCATTTGCATGGCGATTTAATATAGGTATATATTAATTAAAACAAAACACAATACGTAGTAATTACTTAATCTTCATAATGTATCAGATCCAGTTTAGGTTTCTACATACATTTTTACGCAAAGAAGTTGAAAAAAATCCTTCTTCTATAGAGATGGAGCCGGAGCCTACATGCATGAAATATAAGCAAGAAAGGACATCTGGTCCACTGATCAAGTGAGCTACAAGTGACTTCGCAGTGCAGAGAACTTCACACTATTGCTGTGACATTTATTTGTTAATTTGCAGGGCGTATAAAAAGAAAACTCGTCATATTAAGCTGAGCATAAAATAGGCAGCCAATCGATATTCTAACATTGACAGCTCGTATCCGGCATTCAATATTTTCGATAGGGGAAATCAAAATGTCATAGAAAATCAGCTAGGTACCTAATCAAATTAAAAAAACAAATTAACTAGTTACTTAAATTGTTTTTGCAGTAAGCGTATTTTTGTTTTTATTTAATTTCATTTTATAGATCCCCCTGTCAAAAATATTGAATGTCAGATAGGTACGAGGTGTCAATGTTAGACCATCGCAATAATAAAATACTACACGTCGGTATTATTATTCAGTTGAAAAATCCTGTAAAAACAGTGTGAAAACTGTTTATAACTGCATTCAAGTAAGCAGGGCTTTTTTTTAAAAAAAAAGGTGCCGGAACTCACTTCATGTCAAGCTTTTTACTAAATAAAATTATATTCAAATGTCACTTAAATGAAATTTAAAGGAGCTATGCCACGAAGCGAACAAAAAAAGGTTGATTTTTACGATAATTTTTTATTTTAGTCAAAACAAAGCTACAGAAACAATAAAATACATACATTATATTTGAAATATATTGTACAAATAAGACTAAATTTAAAATATAATTGTAAATACATATGTAATGTATTTATTTATGAACTTGAATAAAAGTTTAGAGTGATTTCCAAAGTTTTTTCCAATTCTCGTCTGATACATCATCTCGATTCCTTTTCTTAGTGTTAGAGTCTAAGGCCGAATGTCTTCCTTTAAGTAACCACCTATCAACATATTTTGAAGGATCGAAAAGTGTTAAGGGTGGTCCCACGAGTTTGATGAACAAGAGTGCCGAAACTGTTTTAGTGTTTAACGAAGCTCCTGTTGGGGTAATAATAAGATTCATTTGCGAAAACCCCCGTTCACATTCACTTGAAGAAATGGGAATAGAATTCAGAGCTATATGCTCTGAAACGCAAGAGTTTTTCAGAATATGTCTTTTCGAGAATGTATTCGCGAAATCCACGAATCATTTCTCGCTCATCTAGTTGTAGCCTGATCGAAATGTTTCTAATTTCCATCTCTCCAAATGTCAACCGATTATCAATGTCTTCAGGCCAATATTTTTGGTCAAGTACGCGAGCCCAAAGTGCAAACTCATCATCTTTATTATCTAGCAGCCTTTTTTCAATTGACGTTTTCAACGTGGAATAAAATATTTTCGGATCAATAGGAGGATCATTTTTAGAAACTTTTTCGTGAAGTAAAACTCCACGAAAATGCAGTTTGCTTATAGCAGCTGCAGCACATTTATAATAGGGTCCAAAATTCTGTTTTCTTTCTTCAAAAACTTGAACTAGTTCATTTATTTTTCGATTTGAAATGTAAAGGTTCACATTGCGATTTTGTAGGTCCAAACTAAGTTCCGACAATTCTTGGAGAGCGTCGCACATCAATGCTAGATCCAATAAAAATGCTGTTGATGTTATTTTGTTCTTTAAGCCACTGTAAGTACACTTGTCATTTTTATCTCTTGTAGGGTCATTCATCGCTTCTTCAAAATGACGCACAAGGGATTCATAATTATTCCACACAGCCGAAACTGAATGAAAACTAGATGCCACCCATCGGGTACTTAAAACTCTTCCGATTTTCAGTACCTCAACGCCTAGTGATTCTGCACATAAATGCAACTCTCTATTATTTTTCGGCGACGCGTGGTATAAAACATAAAGTTTATCAATAAATGGTTTGAATCTATTGATCCCTGAAATTTTCTTTACAACATCACTTACTGATAATTCTAATCTGTGATTAGTACAATGCCAAACTATAATTGAAGGAAATTTTTCTGTCAGCAATTTTTTCACTCCATTTTTAGAACCTAACATCACAGCAGCGCCGTCGCATGCAACCGAAACTAAATATTTTTTAAATATTCTTCTGTCATCCCATATAAATCAAGAGATTGGAGTAATGATTCAAATATTCCTTTTGCCGTTACGTCTTTAAGTTCAATCAAATCCAAAAACAAATTAATTGGTGAATTCATTCTAACACTTTCGACACAGCATCGAACATACACAATGAGGGTGGTTTTTTGGCTTATGGTGGTAGACTCATCAATTATCAAAGAAATTATATTTTTCGATTGAACAATTTCTTTGAAAACATTTTTTCTCATTTCATCACATATATGATTTACAATGTTAATACATGCGTTAGTGGAATGGAGAATATGACCCATTTCGATCCCATTTAGTTCTTGGAGATTAATTTCACTTTCAAACATATTGAATGATTGATTTTCCTTAGCTACTTTATATGCAGTTCGAAAAATGTTTGCTGTTATTACTTTTTCGCGAGATAACGATTTTAAAAAAGTATTTTCAATCTGCTTTTTTTTGGCTTCAGAAATGATTTTTAACGCTGCTTTGTGTGCAATAGATCCTCTGTGATCGAAATTTTTTTTTCGAAGTGACCCCAATTGTAGCTTCCTCTCTTTCCCAGAATACGTGATTTCATTATTGGCCCATTCTTTGTATATTTTCATTCCCATTGTCGTTTCAGTTCCAAGAGTTCCAAGGTTTCTGCAAATTGTGCAGCCAAGTTTCATTTTGTGTACGTTCAACCATTCGTTTTTTGAGCAAAAATCGTTTTTTTGATCTAACCATACTCTGACTCATGCACAAACTGAAAAACAATATGTGAACTTGCCAGACCCAGGATTCGAACCTGGGACCCTCGACACTATAGACCGGCGCTTAATCCACGCGGTCATCGTGGGCGTTATAATCGGTCATAATATAATATTATTATTATTAGGTTATTGTCACGAACACGATTAGCGTGCCCCTGAGAGGACACTCCCATAAGGAGTAGTACCATCCAGCCGCTCGATCTGATCATAATAGTCAATGTACCACCGGTTATATAGTTATAGGCTTACGACCCTCGACAAAGCAAAGCCATATGTGATGTATGAGGAAGTCCTACAGTTACCCCAGCAGGTCCCACTGCGCCTCAGGGTGAACTGTAGATGAGATAAGTCGGTCACAAGGACCATGAAGAGTGATGGTAAGAATGTAAATAACAACGGAGTAATAATGAAGTAGTAATTAAAATCCATTTAATAAGATAACTACGCTCATCATGCAAAGAATATGTGTACTAATTAAGATGGTAGTAATAGGTAATTCATGATAGTAATAGATATTTTGTAATGTCAAATAAATAGTCGATAGGTATATGAAAATTAAAATAGCATAATATTGTATTGGACTTCGATTAAATGTAAACAATGTAATTAAAACGAAATGAATCTTGTATTGTATAACTGCGATGATTAGGTATTATCAATGTGTATAATTGTAGACCGACATTAGTATATAAATTTGTAACCATAATTAGAGTACAATGTTAACATAATTAGACCCGCGAAATTAAGCTAGATATTAATTAATCGATATTTCAATCAATTTAATTAGACGAAAATCGATCTAGACCTGAGCTCCATACACAGCATCCACATAGCATCTAAAACATTCATGAGGTACCTAATACCCTTGACTTCTAATTTTCATCACATCCGTATTAAATATCATGCGCGGATTCAACGAATCTCGCGCGCGACCATACCGCGGTATTCTTCGCGGGTCATAAATAACATACGCGGAGCGGCTCTTGGAGCTGCGTTCGCCATTCGGTGATCGGACAGTTGTCTCCCTCGCACAACTGGATCAATTCCCTATCCCGACCGCGACCACAGCCTACTCGCTCATATGTAAGGCCCCATCCTTGTTACGCAATCCGTGACAGCCGCGAAATCCCCATACAAACACATTATTAATGATAACTAGAGCTGCGCGTGTCCGATCAAAGTGAAATTTGAAATGACGTACGCGTCTACAAACCGCGGAGATCTCAGTTATTCCATAGTACGCGTAACTATAAAGGTTCGCGAGATAGAGCTCAGGACAAGATTATTTTACCGCCTTAATTATAAGTTAATTAGATATAAGATTTATATGTATGCATAGAGAATAAGGCCTAGTATTTTAATAATTTTAATTTTTGTCATTAATGTATGCGTAGTGCGTGGGCGGCCCACTTATAGGTTCAAACTTGTGGCTCCCGCCGCTCAACCATGACGAGGCTTACGTCGCGTGGTGTATACTCATATGCTAGCCTGAACGGAGACGAGCAATTTGACGTATCACACTCTGTCGTACGTTAGGTTTTCGCTTGGTTAATCGAAATCTTAAAATACAATACAAGCTAAAAAACGCAATCATTGTATGAAGTACTAAGTGAAGACGCGAACCCAGCAGGGTATCGCGGATGCTATTTTGTACCGGCGGCCCGCGCTCACCGAATACAGTTGGTTTCAGCGCTCTCGCGACTCGCGATTCCGCGGGGCAATCGATTAAGTCCGGATCTCGTAGTGAAAACGATATGTGGATTTGTGACCCGCGGAACGTTGGTCCAGGGGGATGAAACCTACAGAATCAGATAAAAACCCAGGATTTTCGAATTCTGGATTCCAGTTTCTTACTGTCTCCAGGGACGTCACCACGCCACGCCGGTGGACGATCCCAAATCTCATACAAGTTTCATATATTTGTGCAAGATTGCACAGGAGTTTGGGCCCACCCAACTCCCCCTTTCCTCCTGCGGGTTAAATACCTAAAGTTGGACTCTAACGTTTCGACGCGAGAAATCATTTATAAATACCTAACCCCGACTTATAAAAATTTCGCGAATAATTTTCGAACATAAATACCTATCCGGTACTTTAATATTTTCGAGCGTGACGTATAGTTTCGTACAGTGGTTCCTCAACGGAGGCCCCGAACCTTTTCGACTTTTTCTCATTCGTACATCGGTCCTCAAGCCTAATAGTGGCGGCCCTTTGATACTTTTGGACAATTTTGAAATTTTCTTCGAATTAATATTTCTTTGTTCCGAGTGTTAATGTACTTTATCATTTGACGGATGACCGTATACTGTGCTTCGAACATTTATGTGAATAATATTAACTTTCTGAACACTAATAATTATAATATAACGAACCATTGTGAACTTTTGTGAACTTTTGTGAACTTTTGTGAACATGAACAATATATGGACCATTTTCCGACTATGAGCTTTTATTCTGGTTACCAATCACCTGAAGACCTTGGCCTGTGACTCCCCTTGGCATTGACAACCTCCACTTCCAAACCCTTGGAACTAGCCGTGGCAGTAGAGGGCCCCGTCATTATGTTAGGTTTTGTAATTCTGAATTCAACTGAATGTCCATTTTGAGATTAGCCAACAAGTGTCAACAAACTTTCAAATCATACTATCACAAACAAATAATCGACCATTGCACGATTGATACCCAAGCACGAATCAAATCGCGAAAATACCTTTTAATAAAATTCTTCCGTTATCATAATATTATAGTTATAGATTTTTTTTGGGCATAGTAAATGGAAATGAACGTCATTGTAGTTATTGATTGGTACCTATATTTTTATTATAATCATTGACATTTGACACAGTTGGTTAGTTTGATTAGTTTCAAAAAACACCACCGGAGCGCTACTATCTAATTTGTCCAATGCATGAACCAGGCAGAAAAATTACTGCCGAATTCACGCACTCGGCAGATATTTTGCCTAATTCATGAATAAGGCAACGGGCTTGCATTTTTCATGATTTAGGCAAAATTTTGCCCATTTCATGTAATAGTCAATTTCGCACATTCAGCGTAACATATATATACGGATCTTTTCATAAAAAAGTAGGTACCTACTTACCTGATTTATTCCTAGAAAATTTCGCGCTGTTATCATCCGCGTCGCTAACATTTCAACCCACTTTTAGATACACTCGTCCATTATGTAGGTACTTAAATATTTTTAAGCAAAGTGTTTAAGCAAACACACTGCACTATTTGGCTAATCACACATAAGCCAAACACCGATAATGTGACTTCACGGAAGTGAATTCTACGCATAAGTTCTGCAGTTTTTACTCTCTTATACCCCCTTTACACGTGCAAGGATTTATTGTTGCCATAACAAGAAAATGTATGGGTAAACATGTATTATCCTGCAGTTGGCAAGGTCGCATGCACGAATAAAAAAAAATTCGAAGCTTCAAATTATCATGCGACAGTAGGACTTTTTCGATCTGCGCCTGCGCAGTAGAACGATAGTGTCGAACTTGCCGGCAAAAAAACGAACTACGAATGAATTTTCAGGTTAACCAATTTTCACCACCTGTCAACTACGTGACAACATCGCGTCTCGCAATGAATTGGAGACAGTCAGCACTTTAACGTGTAAACAGTTATTGTCACGATAGTTTAAAATACGCACTATTGCTGCCGGTAAATCCATGCACGTGTACAGACGCTATTACTCCAACTCATATTACTAGAGGAAAAGGTGGTATCATGGCCCCCTGCTACTAAATTGGCCCCCCTAAGATTTTCGTATTTCTGATAATACCATCTAGCGGTGTATCATGACATATCGTTCTCCTATGTACCACGAGTCTAGGGAATCACGATTACTCCGCGTGAAGCGTACGCATCGTCAGTGCCGGGCATTCTTGTCACAACGTGTGAAGTGAAAGTTTATCGTACTGCACAAAAAAAATATTTTCTCAGAACTTTTTAGGATTCAGAGACTTTTGAAGTGATTTTGTTTACATGGAAGGAACGTGAAATCAATATTTTCAAGTAAGTTCGCTTAGTCTTCAATATTTTAAATTATAATTCAAAAAATACCGTGACAGTGTTTGTTGATATATTGGCCCCCCATGGTGGTATGTAATTTGGCACCGGGGGCCATATTACAACCATTTTACCTCGAGTAAAAACTATAATTTTTATAATTTTGCGGGCATGCCGCGAATGAATCTTTCTCCGTGAAACAAGCATAAACTAAAATTGGAGCGAGGAGAATATAATGAGTGCAGTAGTTGCAGTGCGGGAGAAGAAGATGGGCTACAAAAAAGCGGTGAAGGAGTTTGGAGTACCAAGAACGACATTGCCGAGCTATTTGGTAAGGCATATATTCAATGTCAAACAGCAAGCATAGCTGTTAATGGATTCAAGGTATCTGGTATATATCCATTCGACAGAAATATATTTAATAATGCTGATTTGATCGCAGCAGAGCATGAAGCTACTGAACCTACAGTATCTGAATCCATCTCAACTCCGAACGTTCTTGATCAGCCAAATTCCGTCAATGACTGCAGAAACATTTCGCTCTCCACAGTCATCTAAGAGCCCTCTTGTACTGCCTGAAAATATTGTGCCAGTTCCACAGCCTAAAAAGAAGAATTCAAACAATTATTACAATTTCTTGTCGCGTTTACCTACATTCTTATCTAGTTTTTTATACAGCGAGCTGCCGGTTTCGCGTTATCCGTAGGTAGGTACTACATTGGTACGTCACATTGATAACAAACAGAACTCATCTTGCGATTTACAAAATATTATCGAAGCCACCAGTCGGTGTTTGGCGGTGAGGTCGGATAATTATACTGGAGGACGAGAGTGCGCCGAAAGTCAAACAATGCACACAAAACCTGTTCAAACGATACCATAATAATATCATCATTTCTCGTGAAATAAGTATTCGCGAAGAATTATTTCGCATTTAGCAGTGCGTGTTGTATGACAGAAGATTATCTCGATTTGTACGTGTATGTGTACGTTGTAGATATTTAGTCAATCTGTTACGTTAAGTGAATACAAATAAGTGTTTTAAAACTTTATAACCACCGTCTATAATAAAACTAGGTGTATAAAATACGTTGCAATTAAATGCGGGGCAACCTTTTGCTAACTTTACAACATTTTATTTCGTTACATGTTCCATTCATAATAATTTAATTACTTCAGATATAGTCAGTGTGATATAATGTATGCAAACTTAGGCACTGAGTTTTCCCATCAAAGCATACCGACGCATTTAGACGTGGAAATTAACCAACCGTGTAACCCGTTTGTATTAAAAGTCATAAGCATTTTATTCATAACATTGAATGAGATTCCGTGGACGATAAATGTTAATACTTTCATATTTCTAGACTTGTACCTGCCCCTTGAAATATATATTTTTTGTGACGTATAATCATTTGAGAACAATATTTCATTTACCAGGTCTTCAAAACAGTTGTGTACCTATATAGAATGTAAGGTATAATCGTATATATAACTTTTAAATCGTGTTAATCAACTTGATAAGCACCTGTACACTTAGATTCACTCAATCGTCATTATTATGTTTTACTTTATGTAGGTATCGACGGGTTAATGTACAGTGTTGTTGTTTCTATGTCTAGTTTTGTTTTTTTTTTGAAAAAATCGTAGGCGAAATGTGAATGTTTTATTTGTTTGAATGAGACAATGATATCTTCTCAAATACCCTATTATGACCATAATATTTTACAGCATAAAGGTATAATGCATACCCATCTTGTATTAAAATAATTTTAAAACATCGCTAGAAAAGTACAAGTAAATAACTGTAAGTCAGTAGGTGCATAACTTGTTTTTATTCACTTGGCCGAAACTTATTAGGTATCTATGTTTGTATTTTTAATGTGAAGTGAACGAGTATGAGTCGCACTGGTTGACGCCAAAGTTCATATTGCGGTGTTGTACAGTAATAGAACACGTCTTGTTGTAAAGTCAGTTTTGGTAAAGTTACAATGGGTAATTGGATCAGCAAGCAACGTGCCGCTATTGAGCGCAGCCTCCACGGAGGCACCGGAACCCAAGTAGGACCCGAACATCGCTCCGATTTAAGGCTCGACCTGGACAGCCAATGCGAGACGAAATCCAATCATGAAAAGGTATGGTGCTATTGTTTTCAATGGACGAAGGTTGGATGTCATTGTTTCAACCCCATTTCTATTCATTGCTGACGCAGTTTCCTCTATCGTAAAGAGATGACTGCGGCTTAAGTGTCGACCTATAGTGTCGTGGGTCCCAGGTTCTAATCCTGGGTCTGGTAGTACGCATATTGTTTTTAAATTTGTGTGTCAGTCAGAGTATGGACCTAATAGGTTGAGCAAGTGGCTGACATCCATTTCTCGTAAAAACAAAATCTGTTAATACAAACCTCCACTCTGTGGAAGCCCATATGATCTTATTAGGATCGGACATGATCGGAACATAATTTTATTAGATAAAATATGAACATTCATTCAATTTGCATAGCTGATTTTGGTAAAATTCATGAATTCAAGAATGAAAACCTAACCTAACAAATAACCTAGTAGGTACATATTATATTATCGGCTATTTTCAAAATTTGTTTGCTGCTGGCTTCCTGTAAGTGTAAACAGACAAGAACCGTGTTTTATTTAGACGTGAATTTGTGAAAAACGTTGGACGGTCTTTAATATACGGTCATATATTTCTGATACAACGTTTCATGGTGAAGTGTGATACGGCGAACTGCATTCGTACAAGTTTCCGGATACTGAAACACATAACAGCAACAAATCAGACGAAATTGGTAGAACTTTGGAATTTTGACCGCCATATTGGTATTTTATCGGCTTCCAATTGCGAAATACAAAGTTTAACTATGAATTATTCAGCACAATAAAATAGACACATCAGCTGAAAATTAAGTAGGTAATCAAATCTGACTATCATTGTAAGTAAATTTTTGGCCGCTGTCTGTCACCAAGATTTAATTTAAAATTTGAATTGCTCATTTCTTGCTTAAATTTTTAAATAATGTAAATTTATATTCAATTATATCCAAAGAATTCAAGTTTTCGTTTCCTCACATTGAAGAATATTACGGATTTTTATACTCACGTGTAGTGTCCAACTCTACTGCATCGTCGCGTATTAATTGTTTATATTTCTATATTATATCATAACGTCTCTCCAATATATCTACCAGTGGCGAAGGGTGGAGGTAGGCTTTAAAGATCTTCCATAAATAGTGCACAATTAACTTTGTCAGTCATACTTATTTGTGTTCATTAAACTACTGAAGACAACAATAATTTACAGACGGTGTTGGTTATTTTTTTAAATTCAATTAAACCCTGCGAAAACCAAGCCATAATAGATAATAGTCAAAAAATACTCGTCTATCTATGGATATTTTATAGATAGAATAATATTTTATCTATTATAGTTTGGTTTAGGCAGGGATTTAATGAATAAAAAGAAGTAACCAACAACATAATATTGTGTAATATGTATTTCTAATTCAACGAAAACAAATAAGTATGAATGACAAAGTGTGCACAATTATTTTGTCGGATCGCCCAAAATATACCAAAACTATTATGGTTTGGTTTAGGCAGGGTTCAATTGATTTTTAAAAGCTAACCAAGACCGTCTGTAAATTGTAGTCTTAGTTCGATAAAAACAAATGCGTATTTTGCGTACAAAGTTTAATGTGCATTGTTTATATCGGATCTTAACAGCCTACCTCCACTCTTCGCCACTGATATCTACACCTCTAAATCCTTAATTTTATTAGGTACTCATCGCTTATACGAGTCTCTATGACTGAGAATGGGCAAGACATACTTAGTACGTTTAGCCAATGATATTGTACGGTGTAGGTTTTAATCGTGGTTGCAGAAGATTTTGTTTGATTTAGTGAACACATTGTTTACCTGTTCAAGCGTTAATCCTCTATCGTATTTCGGTGGTTTAGTTTCAATTTATAATAGCCAAGTGACCTGCTTTTCTCGCCACATTCACATGGAAATCAATTTTCGGTAGGGTGACGAAAACATAATAAAAAATATAATCATAAAATCAAATGTTACATAATCCATTATTATTATTATTTTTTAAAATACTATTTTCTATCTTCTCACCGGCAACTGTCTTTTTTTGGTTGTGGATAGGTGTATTAATTGTTCGTATAGTGAATCTGTTTGCCCCCACTTCCGGCCGAACTCTCTGATTTTTGGCCGACGAGGTGGTAAGTCAAATGTCAATGTCCCGAATCTAAAATTCCGGCTTCCGAGGCCGTGGCGAAACTAAGGATTGTGATAATATCAAATTAAAAGTAATTCCCTTCTGAGTGTCATGGAAATCTGCCCGATGAATATTCGACACTTTGCGCTAATATTATTCAATATTTTTTAGTTTAGTATTTAGTTGATGGTGCCTTCGCGACTCATCGGTTGGTAACCCTGTAAGGCGTAAACGATAGATACACCCTGAGGCCTGACTATCAATACGCCTTATTCACACGTTAGAGAAAAGGTCCACTAATACTGAGACTGTTTTTGATAAAGTAGCTATTGTATGACTATCAAAACAACTACAGTAGACGCTCGGTAATCTGGCGTTCACCAATCCGGCACGTCCAATAGTCCGGCATTTTGCAACTCGGCTCTCCTGTTCTATAATCCGGCAGGTTTCACATTAAACTGCCTGATAACAGAGCGGAGAGCCGTTCGCACGGCAGTTCGGTGCCCGACCTTGACTGTGATAGAATTATTTCCTATAGAAATCCAATAATCCGGCATTTCCGACAATCCGGCATAGGTGAAAAAATATGGATGCCGGATTACTGAGCGCCTACTTCATGTAATACCTAATATGTATTATCAGACTGGGAAGTTTTATTTAAATACTCATTACCCCATCCTACTGCAAAAATCTTATGGCTATTATAAACGTAGGTTATACCTACTTAATTAGAAACTCTTATTCACAAATTCTTATTCTATAAAATTTCTGTTCAAACAACTGATTTATTTTATATTAATTATTATGTCTTCTTTGTTTTCTTAGCTTTTGAGTACATGAATAGCCTCCAGCATCTTGACGAATAAATTCGTATCATATTTACGGCTTACAATAACAATTCTTGGAATGAACAAAAAGATGTTGACAATTAAACTAGGTCGGTCTTTTAATTTGTGGTATTTTAATATAATATTTGAATATGGTACGGAAAACATTGATCAAGCAGAAAACTGATAACGTCAGACAGAAGTTGATTGATGCCGGCGAATAGATGCGAAAAAAATAATATATTAATTTATACGAAATCCATTTTCCACAAAGTGCAGAAAGAAAATTTATTATAATCCGACGCGGCGCGGCAGGCTAAAAAAACGACTCAACATTTTAATAAAGCAAGGTTGCGACCCTTGTACGCAAATTTTTGCGACTGAGCGTGTTCGGCAAACGTATTGACGTCATAGTTTCCACCCGTGAATACACCACACAACACAATTTATTAGAGGCACGCCGAACGTTTTTGTTACTACTTATGTAATTTAATTCGCTCCCCGTGTCACTGCTTTGCTTTGTTTCAATTGCGTGCTTTATTGAAATAGCTCACATTGACCAGAAATAACCCCATGTTAGGATTCTGTGCGACGTCCTTATTTGAACATATTGCCTGTAAACAAGAATATTGTACCAGTATAATTACTGTAAAAACTTTTAATGTGTTAACTGTCAATTCACGGTAGAACTGTAATGTATAATTGATTAATTTAATAAAACGCTACATTTTTAGTACTTATTCCACTTTTAATAAATAAATCTGAACCGGTTTCGTCCGTCTCAGTGGGACATTTTCAACTGAATAATATTTATAAAACAGGTATTTACCAAAACAAATTCAAAATGCGACACAAATAATCTACCAATACATTGCATTATCCGTCCAATAATATTTTTTCAATAACAATTAAATTTGAATTAATGAAATTGGATATTAATATTTCATACTACATCATTAATAAGGACACTAAACAAAATATAATAATAATAACCATCTTCATGGCCCCCACAAGGGGGGGGGGGGACTGACGAAGCTCTAGCCTGGGGGCCCGGGCTCATAATCAAATAAGTGAGATAAACACAATTCAAAAAATTGCTCTAATAGTAAAAAAGTCGCCTGCAGCGCTATTTTCCTTTAATAATGGTTATATTTTACAACATGTGATTGTGTGATGTAATTTTTAATTGTGTCATTACTTGATAACTCCACAATTCAAGTGGATGTAAGTATTAAAAATACACTAAATAGGTACTTACCCTTAATTTTACCGTGAAATTATCAAAATATGATCGATTAGCTTAAAGAAATATATCGCTGTGACTGGTAGGCATCTTGTGAAGAGGATCTATCCCAGTGATAGAGCTTCCACGTCCATCGAAGTGAAAACGGGCTGGCATGGATTAAGGCTTGAATGATTATTCTTGGTGGCAGTGGTTTTATTTATATGCGTATTTCAATGTTGTCTTCTACAGTCTACCTACACCAAACGAATGGATTCATCAATTATATTACTTATACTTATCTTCTCCATCTAATCTCCATCGATTGCACCAAAGTCGTATTGTTATGAAGGTGGGGGAAGGGTAGTAGGTATCAACAATATCTAGGTTCCTGCTTAGATATTTGTATTAAAAATTTGCCTCGTTAGTTTCAAACTAGCATTACCGAAGTAGTTTGACAAGAAAACATTATCAGCAGGTCCGTAAACTTAAGCTATTCAAAATTCGATGAAGCTTTTTGCATGCGAAAACTTTGTAAAACTATCTTCGCAGAATTACCTGCTAAATCTCGCCAACGGCTTCTAATGAAACACCTACGCGTGCTTTAATTTTGTTCATAACTAAAAATCTTTACTGAAACTACTGAGATTTGAATATGATTATTACTCGACCTTGTGCCGAGTAGGGTATTATTTATGCCGGAATCATATTATTATTCAATATTTCGTTAAAATTTCACGCAATATTTGATTACATGTAAGCAGCTTATGCTTGGTCAAAGTATGTGAGGTGGTAAAACTTCAACACGTTTTATGTACGTGCATAATTAACTTCCAATCGAATTAACCAAATACTGATGATTAATTAACTATTTTTTTTATTCTACGAATAATTCACAAGATTTAAGAATGTACTTAACATTCTAATTATTGAATATACATAATTTTGAAAACACTTCTGAGAAAATATGTTATAACATAACCAATAGAAAACATCATTTTGAAAAAAGTAAGACAGCCCGCGGAATCGAACCTGCATCTCTCGGGTATCGCGCCCACACACATAGACCACTATACAAAATGATCCGTGACGTCGGGTAATAATTAAAGTAATACCTACTTTGATTTAAAAAGCCGATCGCCAATAGTAGCTCAATTTGGAAAGCACTTCAGTGAATATGAAAAGCCATTAGTTAAAATTAGTCGCAATTAAGTATGACTCCTTTAGCATAGTGGTATATGTGCCTGGGTACGATACCCTAGAGATGCAGGTTCGATTCCTATTTTCAAAAAGATTTTTTCTATTGGTTATAATATATTTTCTCAGAAGTGTTTTCAAAATTATGTATGTTAAACACTAATGAGTTCTGTCTGATATTTAAGTTAAGTATTTTTTTTTTGTTTATCTTTCTTGATGTGTTGGTGCTGTTTTCTATGGTTTGTCAATCAAATTTTAGTACATCTTCATATTATGTACCAGTCGTATCAGATTACCAAAGCATTTGAAACTATCCAACGAATAATAATTCCTTTTCGTATGTTTTACTAGTTGATGCATTAAGTTCATATTATTTATCTTAAAATGTAGATCGGGAGTGCATACGTAGGCAATTTAGGCATGACACTCGGTGTAAGATGTACCTAATACAGAAATAGTGAGATACAACGGCATCATATAAAACGGTGAGTTAAGGCCATTGGACCCGTTTTTTCCTGTCTTCTCGGAATCGCGGAAATGTTTAGCATGTTTAAAACGAATTGATACACAATAAACTCTTTATTTATTTAAAATCTAATAAATAGTATTCAACTAAAACGTTCTGTGTCATTAAAATTTTTCGAATCGCTTTACTTTTTAAAATAAATGACAAATAGTAAGTCCTGTTTTCGAAATTGGTCAAAACGACTGTCACGCCACAATGAATGTTGAACTTAATAATAGTTTTGCAGGTATATATTGTATGAGAGAAATGGGTAAAACAATACATTTCATTGATTAACTCACGTACTTTTTTTAATTTCAGAAAAATAAAGATTTTAAAGCCATTTTAGTTTGAGTATACATCAGCCAATTTTGAATGATTTTTTCTCACAAAATAATATATACTGCACAATAAAAATATTTTTTTATTATAATATAACATTTCCGTAATACTATAAATAATAATTTATAATAAAAAAATAAATAAAACCCCATAAATTCGGTACAATTAGTGACGCTATATTACCAAAACACGTCGTACATTTTCATGTATTTAACCTGTTTTCAGACAATTTAGAAATATAATTATTTTGCAAAATTAACAAAAAGAGACCATTTGATCGATTAATCCATACAGTTTTTCTAATTTATTATTTCTAACGTTAGTACATGGTTAGTACGATCTGGAATTTCAACGGGTAAGGACGTCTTTTTTTTCCCCAAAATTTAGTCCGAAGCAATATTATTTGACTCATGGTAAAATGACCTCTACTCTCTTTGCAGTAACAATCAAATTGGCAAGTCGCAATTATTTGTATCGTTCTATTCCGAACACAGGACGCATGCCAGGTGTTATAATTTGTGTTGACTAAAATATCAAACATCATTATAGTACCACTGAATGTCAAACTGAAAAAAATGTAGTTTTATTATATTTATTATATTATTTATTATCTTGTAATTGAAATGGTTGCAGCATGTGAGATATTGTAAGATAATTGAATCTAACAACCACGATGGCTACAAGGAAGTACTGAATGTATTCGTTCGGTGACCCATTTATAAAAAAAAATATTTTGGTCTTGAGCAGTTTAGATAAAATATAGGTGGACTTTAATTGTTTTGATAAATATGTACCTACTTGGTTAGGCTTTAAGCGATTTGAAAAACTTTGCATGTACTTAATACAGTTTTTATGTACCTGGGTGGCCATGTTTTGTTATTTTCAAAGGGACGTACGTATCAAGGAGTATGTTTATTGGCTTTATCAAAATGCGTTTTCCGCTGTATCCGCTTTAACCGAACAGTACCGAAAATTTAAAGTAAAATACGTTTTCGAATGCTGTCATCGTAATGGCCACTGAAACATGTGTCACAATTTTATTAATCGTTAAAATAATAATAAAAAAAGTCTTTTGTGGCACAAAATCACGTATATGTTTTATGATATATGTATTTTTCAGATGGTTTGTGGTAAAATCTTTTTTTTCATACTGCCACAATTCAACTATTCATAATTAATTGTTTGTTAAATTTTTCATAGTGATATTTGACTTAATAGGTAGGTGATAAAGTTTTTACCTTACTTTATTGTATTAATTTATTGTTAAGTGAGAATTAGCTGCTTTCGTTGTCAGTGTGTATTTGATGAGTGCGCATAGTGCCTGACGATGTCGAAAGGCGAAACCAGGATCGCATAAAACGACTCAAATGAAATAGTACAAAACTTAAATCCATTAGAATTTAATATATTTAATGCCGAGTTGAATTGAATGGAATCACCTTAGGCATTTATTAGTAATTATTTAACACAAGTAAAAAATATAATGAGGTAAGAACCTAGTTCATTGAATAATAAAAACAATATTACTCTTTACATCACAACTGACAAGATTTATATGAATTGTATATTGCCTGAACTCGTTGATCCTAGACTAACACGGTTGATGGATATAAGAAACCCTCAATATAATAATTATATTAGATGCTATCAATAGAGAAGAAAAAAAAATTAAAAAATAATAATTTAAAATAGTTATTCTAATATACATACCGTTAAGCCTGTACACTAATTAAAGAACCAATTATCAATTTTCTATACACTAATGTTCCGAAATCCTCCGCGGCGACCAAAACGTACTGCCGTCAAATACACGTTATTATAATAATGGTTTCTTA
This sequence comes from Rhyacophila brunnea, assembly GCF_057557595.1. Taxonomy (NCBI): domain Eukaryota; kingdom Metazoa; phylum Arthropoda; class Insecta; order Trichoptera; family Rhyacophilidae; genus Rhyacophila; species Rhyacophila brunnea. The sequence continues at coordinate 5,200,086 of NW_028233361.1, forward strand.
AATCTTGATTGTTGCGTACTAAATTTAAAAAAAATTGTGCCTCGACAAATATTCATTGAATTGCTTTCTTTTATGAGTCATGTTTTTATAATTCAATAAAAACGCAATAATAACAGACATCTTTTATGCCATCTTGTGAATGTTTTAAACTTATAATTTGTAATGTTAGCTCATGAAAAAATGAATAACTTTTGTATTCATACACACCGATATATATAAATAATATACCAATTTGAAACACCTCAGAAACATACATAAGTATTAGATTTTTTTTTGAAAAATATTTGGACTGAATTTGAACCTACAATATGATAGGTTCAAGAAAAGGTGTCACTTCACAAATTCAGCATATCAATAATATGAGGTTTTTATTTGGAGGTCTACTATTTTTATTATTCTAATTTATTCTACCTACCACAAAAATGTTTATAAAATATGTTAGAAAAAAAAATATTATTAATTCAACACTTTTAAGACCTCTGATTTCGTATCTACTCCCGGAGACGCCGAGCGAAGCGATTTTTGTTTTGATATGCGCTGAAGCTTATGGCTAATTGTTGAGGCGCTTACGTCAAATTTGATTCTTACGAATGAACCCATAGGCCTTAACATTGGTAGACGTTACACGCGGAGATAACGTTTTGGATGAAAATAACTAATTAAGACAATATGAACGTTACTGCGCAAAGGAAAGATAAGAAATATTATGTCAAAACTAAACACAATGAAGTCTCTGGGGCACCTTATTACTGAACTTATGAATCTGACGTTTAAACATAGATCAAGTTAAGTTTTTTCAAAACTGAATAATTACTACTAGATAGAATATGATTAATGGTGGCGCTTTTAGTAGTGGACTGTAATTTGAGGGTGCTGGTGGATTGGTGGATTACGGATCTGGGGCGTTTATACAGAATGCCAGACACTGACATTTATGTTGAAAGAGAGCTGGCGCGCGCTGGGGCCGGTTTGGTGTTTACGCATTCACGCACTGGTAAACGGACGGTACACTTTAGATGGATGATACGAGGGTGGGTCAATAATTCATTAGAAAAAAGCATTAAAACAGTTTTTATTTTTGTATTTTTTTTTTTATTTCTCAACATAATCTCCTTGGAGCTCAATACACTTGGTTAGACGTTTCTCAATTTTTTTTAAACCGTCAGAAAAATAAGTTTTCGGAGGGTCCTCAAAATAAGCATTTGTCCGATCGATGACTTCTTCATTTGAAAAAAAACGTTGTCCACTTAGCCATTTTTTTAAGTTTGGGAAAAGGAAAAAGTCACTGGGGGCTAAATCTGGCGAATACGGTGGGTGGTCGACCAATTCGAACTTCAATTCTTCAATTTTAGCCATTGATCGTAAACATGTGTGAACACGGGCATTGTCCTGATGAAAGAGGATTTTTTTCCTGTTTAAATGAGGCCGTTTTTCTTCAATTTCGTTTTTTAGCTGGTCCAATAAAAATGCATAATAATCCCCTGTTATTGTTTTTCCTTTTTCCAAATAGTCAACGAAAATAATTCCACGTGCATCCCAAAATACAGTAGCCATAACCTTACCAGCTGATTTTACGGTTTTCGCCTTCTTTGGACATGGTTCGCCTTTCGCAATCCACTGCTTTGACTGTTCTTTCGTCTCGGGAGTATAGTGGTGTATCCATGTTTCATCTACAGTCACAAAGCGACGAAAAAATTCATCCGGATTGCGTTGCATGAGCGACAACAGGGCTTTAGAGGCCACCACCCTATTGCGTTTATTGTCGACTGCGAGCAAACGCGGCACCCATCTTGCAGAAACTTTTTTCATGCCCAATTTGTCATGTAAAATAGAAATGACGCTACCTTTTGAGATCCCTGTAACCTCAATTATCTTACTCAACTTTAATCTTCGGTCACTTAACACCATATCGTGGATTTTATTGATCATTTCTGGTGTAGTCACCTCTACAGGACGTCCTGAGCGTGGTTCATCCTTTGTTGATGTACGACCACGTTTAAATTCATTTAACCAGTTATAAATAGTTGCAAGTGAAGGAGCAGATATGCCGTGAACTAAATCCAACTCATTTTTTATTTCCTTTGCTGTTAACCCTTTTATATTAAAATGTTTAATAACAGCTCTAAACTCAATTTTCTCCATTTTTGTAAACAAGCAATTTTTTTTTTTAAATGTACGAAAATAAAAAACAACAACCCAACCAATCTGATTGAAACTTCGCACAAACAAACCGCTTACAGTACTAGTCGCGCCACCTGTCGGCTTTTCCAAAGACTTATTGACCCACCCTCGTATATTATGAGGTTGATGAATGATTATAATAAGCTCAGGATGGATGCTATAGACGCGACGTTCACTCAAAACGTAACAGATTTAGTGCAACGAAGGTCAAACAAATACGTTTTGTCTGAGTCACTCTGTGGTTAGCGCCGGCTAAGCTGTAACAACTCGCACACGACCGCTTTCTGGATATCACTTGAGCTACTTAATGTTCTTCGTAATTGCGGTCTATTCATGACCCGTAACTGTCGGTCACTTGGTCTTGTGACAATAATAAATAAGTGGATTTGAGTTGGTGGGGAATAAGGATGACGGCCACCACAATCGGCCCAACCAATTAATGTTACCCAAATTAACTGAAAATAATGCAGGTCTAAACTTATTGTGTAATAAAATATTGAAAGAATTTACCCAGTCTCTCTCAGTGTCGCGGGAAAACTATGAATTACAAAATGAAAGAGAACAAAATGTGGCAAAAAATGTATTAATTTTCTGCGTAAAATTTTTTCTATCAGAGCGAGAAGACATATTTCACGGTGTCTAAATATTTGCGAGATTCCAAAGCCTGGAATGACAACAGGCACAGAAGAAAATCAATATGATAATACTGCCAACCGCTGTCGCTGTAGTCAGGGGTTGTAATCCCGGATATAAATTTCAATACCGGGATTCTGGGATTAGTGAAAAATTGTGTGTGTACCTAACATATATTTGAATGTCATTATTATTATAATTTAGCACATAAAAAGTTTAATAGTTCGTTTTTTTCCTGATCCAGCATTTCCAAAAATATCACACGCTCATACATAATACCTACTATTATGTCTACAACAAATTAATTTTTTAATTAACTATTTTTTTTATTCAACGAATAATTCACAAGATTTAAGAACGTAAAATTATAATTATTGAACATAGATAATTTTGAAAACAGTTCTGATAAAATATATTAAAACCAATAGAAAAAATCTTTTTGAAAAAAATAAGGAAACGAACCTGCATCTCTCGGGTATCACGCCCATGCACATATAACCACTATGCTAAAGGAGTCATACTTAATTGTGACAAATTTTAACTAATGGCTTTTTTTAATACTCACTGAAGTGCTTACCAAATTGAGCTACTATTGGCGATCGGCTTTTGTATTTTAAATCAAAGGAGGTATTACTTTAATAACTAATCGACGTGTCTTACTTTTTTTGAAAAGGATTTTTTCTAATGGTTGTAATATATTTTCTCAGAAGTGTTTTTTTTTTTAAATTATGCATGTTCAATAAATTTATTGCCAAACAATCGTAGCAATGAGCATTTTAGTGAATATTTTAAGATTTCGTAGGTAAACGTTAAATATTATTATGGTGAAAATCAAAGATGTCTAGGTACCTACGTTATTATAAACAGATGGGTATTGAGGCCCGTATGATCTTATTAGGATCGGACATGGTCGGATTGAAAGACACTGATATATTATAATATTATATTAAAACTACCGTCTCGTAAAACATTGATAGTGGATTTGATAATCTCAATAATTTAAAAAAAATTCTATATGAAATCTGAACTCGTATTACATGTTATAGGTTCATATATAATTATGTAGTTTGAATCTAAACGGCTTTCTATTCTCCCCATATTTTGTATAGGTACTTATTGACGACGAGCTCATGGTCCCCTTGCCCGCGAGTTTGGGGAAGTAAAGTTCGTAAAATAGTATACTTACCGATTCATAGAAAATCTAGTCAATTTCCATTAAACATTGTCTCTTTTTTACATGACAGAAATATGTCACGTCAAATAAAAATGATAAGTTTAAAATTAAACCTATTCCCGAAATTCCGGGATTTCAGCATTTTATATAAGTACCGTTTCAGTACCTATTCATTCATTGTAACGCCTAGTTGGGAGTAGGTATAACGGAACGTATATTTGAATTCATGAAATTACAAACACTATGAATTGAGACATTGAAAACAACAAAAATAAAAAAGCCGAAATGAGATTTTTAATTAAATTCTGATTTATTCATTAATATTATATTATATTATATTATATTATATTATATTATATTATATTATATTATATTATATTATATTATATTATATTATATTATATTATATTATATTATATTATATTATATTATATTATATTATATTATATTATATTATATTATATTATATTATATTATATTATATTATATTATATTATATTATATTATATTATATTATATTATATTATATTATATTATATTATATTATATTATATTATATTATATTATATTATATTATATTATATTATATTATATTATATTATATTATATTATATTATATTATATTATATTATATTATATTATATTATATTATATTATATTATATTATATTATATTATATTATATTATATTATATTATATTATATTATATTATATTATATTATATTATATTATATTATATTATATTATATTATATTATATTATATTATATTATATTATATTATATTATATTATATTATATTATATTATATTATATTATATTATATTATATTATATTATATTATATTATATTATATTATATTATATTATATTATATTATATTATATTATATTATATTATATTATATTATATTATATTATATTATATTATATTATATTATATTATATTATATTATATTATATTATATTATATTATATTATATTATATTATATTATATTATATTATATTATATTATATTATATTATATTATATTATATTATATTATATTATATTATATTATATTATATTATATTATATTATATTATATTATATTATATTATATTATATTATATTATATTATATTATATTATATTATATTATATTATATTATATTATATTATATTATATTATATTATATTATATTATATTATATTATATTATATTATATTATATTATATTATATTATATTATATTATATTATATTATATTATATTATATTATATTATATTATATTATATTATATTATATTATATATTATATTATATTATATATGTTTACATATTTTTTATATGTAACATTTTTTATTACGTCAATTTTAAATTAAATGATTTCGATACTCATTTTATACAAGATTTTAGTGCTATTCGCATTACGCACTGGCGTTTGAGTGTATCTGGTACATTTTATTAACTTTTTTACAAATCAATTAGTTATTACTTATTAATAATGAAATACGATAATGTTATTCCATTTTTAGGCATGTACCTAATATAACAATTGTTTTTTGAAACTAAGTATGTACCTACCTATAATAATTTTATTTTTCACTGTCAAATAGCGAGTCCCACGCAGCACCACACTTGCTCTCATAGGCAGCAGTGTATTATATCATTAGTATTCTTATTTTAATTTTACAATCCAGATTTATTGTTCAAAATTTTTAGATTGAAAGACCATCTCAAACATTTAATCTTCTACATTCCGTGAGAGTATCTATCGATTAATACATTTCAAATAGCAATGAAAGATTCGCTTTCTGCGCACAAAGTTTTTCGAGAGTAGGTACTTACTTACAAAAGGACTCACGATCCAATTCTTTCGATTCGATACTTGTAGGTATGCTTTCGACTAGATTTATATGATAGGTATGCTAATTATCTATTATTAATTAATTAATTATTAAATATTTTTCTCCATTTTTTTATCTTATCTGTGTGGCTGTGTTTATATTCTGTCTCCCCACATTTCAACGAATAACGTCAAATTAATGTCAAATCACCTGTTGGAGTAAGATTAACAAAATGATAAATTATGCTCATGCGCGTGCAATTAATATAACGAAATATACAGAACAATGACGCCTCCCTAGTCTCTGATAAAACCCCCCAAAAAAAATATAAGTACCACTTTCAATCGATATAAGCGCGGTTGATAACGAAATGTGGATAACTATAGACCTATGGATATCTATGTACATCAGAGGTACCAAACCCAAATCTTTTGGTGGGCCAAACAAAATATCACAGAGCTTAGGTGGGCCCAGTGTTGCCAATTGTACTATAATTATAGTACTTGTACTATAATTTTGGTCCACGTACTATAATTAACTACAAAATACTATAATTTTGAATATCGGAAAAATATGTAAAAGTACTAAAATTTCGCTATTTCCGTTCGATAAATTGGTGCAAAGTACTATGATTTCGCAATATAAAGAGATTTGAAGAACTTGGGGGAAAAAATTGCTCGTGAAATGTGAAAAAATCTGTGTGTGGAGCCAGGATAAGCATAAAAACAGATACCTCCTAGCACGCAGCACAACAAGAAAGTTCCAATGTCACAAAATATAATATAAATTTGGTAAATTTATGAGATTTTTTTTTATTGTATGAATACCAAAACGCAAAATATAGAAAGCTGACAACTTCAATTGGGTCTTGGGCCGCATGCGCCCTATGGGCCGCGGGTTGGGCATGCATGATCTACATAGTTCATAGGTACTTGCTCACCGATATAATATTAGTTGTTTGTCTCGATAATTGATTTTATGATAACTTGAAATAAACCCTTTTCCCATCGCCAAATCAATGATAATATAATTTATTTAAGGTTTAGTTATAAACGTCTCCAATTAATAACAAGCTTTTAATGCCTTCCAATACGTAGTTACACTGGAATGATGTAACAACCATACTTTTCTTTATTTAGTCTATGTCTAGTTTACCTTCATTTAAAAAAAGTATAGTAACAATATGTCGTTCCACTAAGAATAAACAGCAATAATAATAATAATATTTTTAATGTTTATTTGCAATGCTGTCAGCGACAACCAAAGCTCGCCTCTTTTCAAGGCACCACGGAGCTTTTGAGAGCAGATGAATAACCCGACTAAATCCAGATTCAACAAGATAAGATGTGGGAGTGCAGTAAAATATAAATTAACTCTCTACCAGAGCTGTGGGAATGTACTTATCATTTCACCACTTAAATAGAAATCATCTTTGTTTTGTTTAACTTGATCTCTCGTATCACTTTACAGCTTAAAGCTTTATTGTACTTTAATATCAGCATCTATAATAATTATTGCATTCACATCAAATGGATCAAATTACCCAATCTATGATATTTATGTCATGATTTTCAATATTATTTTTTCATGCTTCCGAGAAAAGCGAGAATGGTTTCTTTACTCGTATGATTAAAATTTCCCCCCTGTAACTGTTTGAATTTGACAGATAAAAGATAATCCCTACCAGCTGTTTATTCTCCATATGTTATGTCACTCATAAATTATTAATGACACATTATGTTGTACTATGCCAAATTGCACTAACGGGATAAAAACAATAATTACTCTTTGATAACTAAGTAGGCACTGAAAATTTCCCTCATTTTTCTCACAGAGTTGTTAGAAAAGGCTATCTTCAAGTGGACGTGATTTGGTGAAATTTACGGTTTTTATTATAATATTAAAAGTGTCATGTCCCCTTATTTTTTTAGCAACTAAATATTGACGTGGATTACGCAGTCTATGAAAAAAATATTTAAACATATATTTTTTAAAACTTGTATATCTGTAATAATTAGTGATCCTCCTGACATGTTCTGTGACTCCAATGAATCCACATGGAAACCAGTTTACAAATACCGGTTTAAAATATTATCTCATGATCCATTTTTTTAAATAAAGAAATCGATCCCTCACCCACGGCTAGATGAGCGGCTGCTCTACGAACTCGACCACCGTGTTTTCTCTTTTCAATAAAATATACTATTATTGAAATCACTTGTAAAATATATGGCGTCGGATGATACATATTTATTCCTACAGAGCGACTTTTATATTAAGTATTCTACGTCACAGCGCTGCATTCGCTGACACTCTTACGTCACGTGGTTTTTGCGCGCTTATACTTACTGTTACGTCACGTGCTCTTTGCCTGTTGACTTGTCATTGTAGATACTCTATCTCTGACACTATTGAGAGGAATTAAAATCTTTCTCTCCTGTTTCTCCTCCTCATAATTTCTACATTCAAAAGAATGCTCTCGTCTGCTTCCGCAAAGGTTTAGACATTTTAATGTTATAAAACTCCACGCAATATTGAATACACACTGAATTATGGACGTGGGGGCGCATCTTAGTTCCAGAACCGACCGTTCTGACAAGACTTGATATTATAAAAGCACACATCAGCCAAATCAGTCACGATGAGAAAGACGTGCAATATTACCAATCACGATCATTCCTGTGTTTCTTTACCAGCAGGCTTATGAAGATTGTCAAGAATATTAACGTTTTGTCGGTCGCTGATCTGAAGCCTTATCCACCTTACTGAATAAAGTAAAACTTTATTAATATTGATAGTCATAATCCGGATAAAAATACAAACATATTGTCCTTGCGATAGTTAAAATAACGTAGAAATAATAATCTGCGCGTACTAATAAAAGGCAAAAATTGTTTTAGCTTTCAAGTTTTAGTATCGGCTATCTATTCACTAATCGTAATTTCCATCATAGATATGGACAATTCCGATGAAAGCTCATTGGTTTGAATGTAGTACAATATAGTTGTGATATATGTACCTACGTGTTTTACATTATCAAAAATTCGGTGATAGCAGCTGTCTGTGCGTCGAACATTATCTAATTGACCGATTGATTTTCATTTAGTACGGCATTGAAAACATGTCACCCCTAACCCCGTAAACTATATGTACCTATAAGCCAAGTCGTAATGTACTGTAATCACCATCAATCTGTCATTGGGTTAATGATATAAAATTTGTGTCCCAAGGAAATTTGTGTTTTATTTTTCAAATATAATTTGTTAGGGCCAATTTTAACTACGTTTTCTGTCATATTTTACTAACGAAATATTTTTTGGCGGCATTCGGATTCTAATTTTAAGGATCACCAGTCGCGTACACTGCCAGTAATCTATTACCGCACACCGCGTTTTGAAAAATGTAACGTATATGAACGCGTATTTTTCAATATTTTACACATGAAATAAAAATAATGATTCGAACCTCGGATCTAAAGATTATTGCCCATTATACCCATTGATGACATTGCGTTTAATTTAATGATACTTTAAAATCATGATATAAAAGAAATATTAAAATAAATACATTATCTTATAAATTTGATAGACCAAAATATTATTCCGTTTTCTAGTTTCTTAAAATAATAAGTGCCTACTTAGAACTATCAATGTTATTTGTTTAGAAATAAGTAGTAATAAGCAGGTACCTGAAAGTTATGATTTGTGCTTTTTAAATATTTTAATATCATACGGATTATCATTTTTTTATATATAAAAAAACAAAACGCATTCTACTTGTTTTCATAAAAACTGTACATTTTATAATGTATTTTTAATATATTTTCTAGCATTAGTTTTATAAACGTTTTCCTTTCACTTTTATATTATTATGCATTTGGTTATATGGTATTAAGTATTAGAATCTCGTTATGACGCGAGTCTTGCAGTCACTTTTTATCGGACGAACCGAAAAGGCCTTGAATTGTAATACCTACCTGTATATATAATCGTCATATTATCATCATGGACATAGTGCACATTGTTTAAAATATGCAGTTGTAACTTTTAACCTTAACGATTGGGTCTGATACAATATTGTATATTACTGCATTTGTATGTAGGTACTTACTTATTATATCACCACATTCCATGCCTTATTAATTATTATGGTAAGAAAAAGATGTACTTAGAATTAAATGAGTAGGTACAAGTAAGATATAAGTAAACATGAGATTAGAACAGATTTTACTTAATCTTATAAGTTTTTATGGCCGAAAAAGATTCAAAAGATTCGTATGAAAAGTGACAAGCATTTTATTGCTTACAATAAGCCTCCACGAACTCCTATGTATGTTTTATTATTTTCATATGAACGTTATCAAGTTTTAATATCTTTGTTTGACTTTAAAGTTTAACTATTAAAAACACTAATACATATTATACGTATTTAGTAATAATTAATCACTTGAGACCAAGACTTCATTTATAGAATGTTGAAAACAGTTAAGTATGTAAAATTTACAATAACTTTACGCAACTTGGTTACCTTTGCAATAAGAACCTGTGAATCTCCAGTTATTCAATTTATCAATTATTTTCTTTTGCCTGAGTTCAGATTGTACGATTTTCCTTCAACATTGCTGACTCTGAATCTAAGGAATCAAAATGGAAGATCAATTCATCTGTATTCCCATTCATTATTTTCGTCTCTTCGTGATATTATTTTAAAAATCTCAGCATATGCCAGGTTTTAACTGCATGATAAAATGCATGTGTTTTGTTAGCAATTCTTTATCTTTAATACCTACATATATATTAACCATGTATCCAGAAAGAATCCCATACAGTGCCGTTGGTTTATTAAATCTCTGCTTATCAGAAAATGAGTCGATAATAATACATAATTATTGGTTCCTACTTTGTAATGTAATTTATTAGACGATGACCTATGGCTATTTATTTATACTACGATTTATCATGTAATCAATATTAAATGCATTCTTTATATTATATTATATTTCACCTTGTTGATCCAGATACTCAGAGCATGTGTTTGGGTTTAATAGCATGTTAAAAATACAAAGGTTGTTGATTGTTGTTAATTGTACAATATTTGGCTATTGATGTTCTTAGTCGTAATTGTCTCATCATGAGAACGGTCCAAAGATAACTAACTATGTTATCTTTGCACTATTCTGACAACAGGTACAGGCATACATTTCGCATGAGACTATAGGACTTATAGTACCACAGAGCAAAAAAAGGGTTAATTGATGAGGGGTAAAGACTTACCCAGATTGCCACGAATTAAAGATCATTTCTAACGTTGTCAATAGTCTGAATTATTAAATTTTTATTAAATAATAATAACTGTGAAGATTATTTTAAAAATAATTTAAATAAGTACTTACCTACATTTTAATAAAAAAATAGCTGTTAACACGAAAAACTAAAAAAATGAAGATTAAACAAAAGTTTTGTTTGAAAAATACCATTCTATTGGAATTACATCAATTCAAGTAATAAATTGATTGTTTGTAGCAGGTACATACTAGAATTTATATATCCTAAGTCAATTTTAATTATTGTCATGGACTGAGTATTACGTGAAAATCTTACAGCTATATAAGATTCGCCTTATTTAAATTCTAATTTCATCCAGTACCCTCAGTAAGTTATAAATTATTCGTCTTATTAGTTCGAGAGTGTACTAACAACAGCCAATCTTTTAGGTAGTACAGCAATTCACAAGAAGAGAAAAGTCAAGGTCATCTGAGCAAGAAGAGATAATTAATATAAAAGGGTGATTTCACCCTCAATGATACATAGACTGATTTCCTTCTTCTTATTCTGTCATGTCCGTACGAGAGATGCTCCTAAACTGTTTCGATCCTCAATGGTACGACCGGACGCTGTTTCTGAGATTATCGGAGTATCACCACTTTTTCACTCCTTCGCATACTCCGATTTATATTTGATATATTTTACTCCAAACTGTGAAATCATGCATACACCCTTATGGAAGTGTCTCACCTGGTATCCATAAGAAAGCTGTGTACTCGCATCAGAGATTAATGTGTCATTGCATCCCGCACGGAATTATTATCATGCATACAAGTTCAATAATAGTTTCATCATCATCAGCTTTGATGAAGGCCTTTCCAAGTTAAGTATCAAGTATTCCCACAGAACTTAACTATCTCGTCGATCCAGCGGCCTCTAGGTGAATGACTAGATTTCTACAGCGACTGTCTCTTCTTGTAGCCTTAGCCCGTGTGATTTTCTTTGAAAATATTTCGGAATTTCAATTACTACTACTGTTGTATGTTATGTTTCCATATCGCAGGGATTGACCAACTTTTGACACAGAGAATCCATGTAGCACAAAGGTTGATCAATCAAGATTCATAGGCATATCTTTACAAGAGCACCTATCACTTATCACAACCACCGGTATTTAACCACATGCTGCGAACTGCATTTATCATACCGTTTGTATGGGACATCCTCATGACATCTGAATGTACAGAGTCAGCCGGTGGTGCCCCGCCGAGCACCTTACTATACTTCGTTACTTCTGCCGCTGGCACTGCACTTTCCCGGGTACATTTACTATGCCCAGAAACTCTGTCATGTTATTTACACATGACACACTTTATTTATGGCAACACAACGCAAAGGACGACCTCAGTACGCATGCGCACTACGATAGTTTCAACGCAGTTCGTCTAAACTATTTCCGGCGCTAAAGAAGCAAGGCGGCTTTTTAACATGAAGGCGAAGCGAAATTCACTCTCTCAGTTCTGAACATTGGTGCGAAGAAGACCTCTCTCGAAGACCGCTCTTAAGTTCCGAGCCTCGGACCGGGGCACATGGCTCTCTGTTCCTGACGTTTGGAGACGATTATTATGGTCAACCGAAAGACGTCCCCCTCAGGCCAGGATATCGAAGGAAGCCCATGGTCGCGAAACATTTGAAGACGCACTCCTCGATTCCGCCCTGGAAGGAATCGAGGGCGGCGAAGAGCTGAGATCATATTTGTATGGTGGTATTTATTGTAATTTCATTACGTTACGGTCCACCGAATTAGCCTTTTATTTCTGTTCTAAATTTTTTAAATTATACTACGCTAGGCGCTCGTAATCGATTAACTTATTTTACACCTTTATACACTCTCGCCCGCTAGTAATTTTTATATCTTAATTATACTTCTGTTAAAATTCTTTACCCGCGTTTTATTTAAATTACCTTTATCATTGTCTCTATGCATTTCATAGAGTGGCGCTCAAACCGAGATATTCATCATTGCATTTCTATGTATTTTATATTACAGAAACAACCGAATGAGTAAAGTAACCGGACAGGTAGCTGGGGTTTTAGAGGTAATGTCAATCTACCCACGACCCTGCATTCCCCTAGTCTCATGTTCTGCCGCGCTTCCATTCCATGTCCCATCTCCGCGCTCCCCGTACCCAGGCGCACCTGCCTATATATTTCCCCTCCAATTCATCCTTCTTATCCATAAAATCCTACCCACCTTTACTACCCCCTTTTCTTACGTCACAACTCCGAGCTCGAATTCTTACGGTTAACATCTGTATTGCAGCTATAACCATAGGTCCGATGCTCATCTACTACATCTACCTACTACATCATCCAATTGTTTCACCTTTTGTCCTTAGACGTTGCTCAGAATTCATCTCTCCATACCACACTTTTTTCGACCATTATTTGTTAAGGTTATGTTTTGTATATATACGTGATTACGGGAAGTACACTTTCGTATAATACATTTATACTAGTTGACCAGTATTACTCCCTATGGGAGCATATGTGGTGCGGTGTGGGTCTTGCTATTTGGCAGTGAAAAATAAAATTAGTACCTATGTACATTTCCCACTATAATATTACTTAAAAGTGAAAAAATATTATCTTAGTATACTTACATAATATTATTCTACGTCACTGCGTAATGCGAATAACGGTAAATAATATATTTATTTGTTTTATTATAAATCTTGTATGAATTGGTATAATGAAATCATCTATTTACAAATTGAAATTTGGCCTGAAGAAAAAGTCATATATATATTTAAATAAGTTTATGAATACATAAACATATTTGAAAATTCCTTATTATGTTTCTAAAAATGAATTCATCACTCATTTCAAGACGACATGATAGTGCTACTTCAGACGTTGGCCGAAGGAATTTTACATAATAGTGCTCGACCCGTCCCTTTTGAACTCGTATCAATCCGAAATGCTTTATTTTTCTTTGCGCGTATGACCTTTAAAACTTTCGCCTATGAAATTATCGACGGTAAACTTGACCTACGCAAACTTGTAGGCAGTGCTTACTGGTCCTCTCTTTTACCAAGGGTTCATGTTTCGTACGCATACGTGATTATGGGAAGTAGGTACGGACTGTTTGAACAATTTCGTCACAATGTGGATCACTTATCAGTAGGGAATCCAATCCCGGGATCCCGGACAATTTTTGATACATATTATGAATCCCGGGATTAGTAAGCATAATCCCGAAACCTTCGGGCTTGATTTTTTTATCAATTATTATGTGTACAAAATTATGTTAGTGAAGTGTATGTACCTACACATGACACGGGGAATCGCTGGATGCTCACGGATAATAAATAACCATTTTTTGTTGTCATACGCAATCATAAGAATACCAGAGAAATAATAAATTCGTTCATTTAACCAGCCAGACGCCATTGACGTTCTGGCACGCGAACGCCGTCTAACTGCCAGTGCCACGGACGTGCAAGTAGGCACTTGTTTCTACGCCTAATTTTATGAAAGTTATCTTTTCTTAAATAAATAAAGAAAAACTGTTTTACTTTCACATTATTATCTATTTAACAATATCATTTACTCCATTAAACCCATGTATTTCCAAGATTGAACATAGATAATATTAACATTAAATATCTTAAATATTCATTGATGTGACATATCAATGTAAATAGTATAAATTATACCAGACGTTTTTGACCGATTTTATTGATGCTATTTGTATATAAAAAAAAAAAACTATCGAAAAAACGCCAATACCGGGACCAGTCCCGGGATCGTCAAATTGTTATCCCGAAATCCAGGGATAACATTTTGGCTCGGGATTGGATTCCCTACTTACCAGTATTCAGTCTACCGAAAGCACCCCAGTCCGCCTTTTTGTCTCAATTTCATCAAACATACACCCATCTATGGGCACACTCATCCTGGATAGTTGCAGTTAACACCTATATAATAAATCGAATCATTACATGTAATTAAGCCTATAAACTGCTTGTTTAACTTTAATTGATACAAAATACGCTTATCCAAATAATATATTTGTTCCAAAACATCAAACATCAATTTTGTTTGTAAATTGTTTTCGGTTATAAACATCCAAGCAATTTGCCGTACACGCTATTTGGAAATCATATAATTTACATGTTTCTTTTAAAAACCGTGTCGATAAATTCCATTTATAAATCGCGTGCCATCGTCCCTAGGTATTTGTACTCGTTTGGGAGCTTTTTTAAAAATACTTTTCTTTTCAGGAATGGTATGTTTTTTTCCGTCTAACTGGAGGCGCTTGATATTTCAATCAAATTAGCTAAGCTTATTATCTGAAACCTTTAGAAAGGGGTTTTCGTTTGAATACTTTCACGAAATTTACTTACTTATAGATATGCCGACATTGAAGTTAAAGTCCCTCCACCAAACCCGCCCCGTACCACCCTCGGTCTTAATCGAGAGTATCACGGGACCCGTCAATTGGTGATGTGAAGCATCTAAGAATTGGCCTGGGAGTGTCCTGGGAGAAGATGCCCAAGACTTAGGTTGCTACGCTCAAAGTGAGCTCTGACTGAGTTTACTGAGTTTACTCTAATGCAAAGTGCCACGGAGAGAAAAAGCACATGGAAATTACTAAAAAGAAAATGAACCTACTTGTTTTTTAAATTAAAGAACGAAGCTAATCAAACAGGCAGCAAAAATTTATGTGAAGAGATCTTCACGCCCGTAGTAAGACGCCGCAAATTTTTTGAAAGCAAGATAATTGGCCTTAGTAGCAACCAGGTCGGACGGGCCGATGGGTTCAACAGCTGGTTGGACCAACCTGAACATTTCCTCCCGTTCGGAGCACATACTCAGACACTCCCATAGGATGTGGTTGGCATCCTGTATTTCCCCTCCGCATGGACATGTCGGACGGCTTGCAAGTCCAAGCTCGAAGAGCTTGCCAGCGAATCCACCATGACCAGTCACAAATTGCCTGGTGTAATGGTCTGGAGTCAGATATTTGGTTATCTCCATTCGCCACTGTATGTCTGGAAAAAACATATTTGTGTGCCGGCCCTTGGTCGATTCGTCCCACTTTCGCTGCCAGGTCCTAATGGCCGCATTGAGCGACATGAGTCTAATTCTGCGCCTCAATAATGCTACTCCTTCGCCAGCTAGCCGAGAGGGGGACGAGGTGAAAATCACCAACGTCGGCCTCCTCGCCCTTGAGGAGCAATATTGAAGCGCCGCTGACCTGAATATGCAGGTCAAGTGGGAGAATGCCGGCCAGGACCGGGAGCGCGTCAGTTGAGGTAGTACGGTAGGCCTTGGTAATGGACAGAAGCGCGATGTGCTGTCCTCTTAAAAGAGAGATTCTAAGTTTGACACTTTTGGGAATGCGCGGGCACCAAGCACTGGTGGCATAAGCCGCGATTCCCATAAAAATGGCGCCGTAGGCGATCTTGAGCGCCCTTACTTTTAAGCCCCATCCTTCACCAGCCATGCGGCCGATCCTCTGGAAGGCCACCCCAGCCTTGTGGACTTGTGTTTCGGCATGGTGTAGGAAATTTAACATTGTGTCCATTTTGACGCCTAGATAGGTGACGATCTTCGACACTTTCACTCTCGTGTCACCGAATCGGACTGTGGGTAGTCTCGAACAGCTAAGTCGTCTCGGTCCTTTGAGGACAATGGCTTCTGTCTTGGAAGGTGCGAATGATAGTCTAGTTAATCTACCCCAAGCCTCAATTGATGCTAAGGCTTCGCCAACGGTGCTCTCAATCTTCGCCCTGCTGTCGGCCTCGACCAGCAGCAGCGCATCGTCTGCGTAGGCAATGACAGTACAGTCGGTTGGAAGCGGAATTCTAAGGAGATCGTCGAAGAGTACGTTCCAGAGAAGGGGCCCGAGGACTGAGCCCTGGGGACATCCCATGCTGGTGTTCCTCTCTATTATGGTTGATCCAACTCGAAACTCGATCGATTTATTGGTGAAATAACTTTGAATTGACGCGAACAAATTTCCTGGTAGTCTCTTCAGCCGGAGCTTTTGAAGTATAAGAGGCCAGGACGCACTATCAAATGCACCTGCAATATCCAGGAAAACTCCTAGGACGTATTTACGGCGAGAATTTTCAGCAATGGCAATCACGTTCCTTATGGCGTCGACTGTTGATTTGCCTCTTCTGAATCCAAATTGCTTATCGGAAAGCGGCGAGTGTGTCTTCAGGTGGGCTTCAATCCTGTGGCACAGTAGCTTCTCCAGCACTTTACCCAGAGCGGGCAAGAGTGTTAGAGGGCGGTAGGCTTTGGGGCTAGACGGTTCTCGGCTGCCAGCTTTGGGGATTACCTTAAGTAAGCCCCTCTTCCAGCAGTCGGGGAACGTGCCGCTTCTGATGCAGTCACTGAAGAGGGCTGTAATCTCTGGCGCGGCGATGGCCCATGTGCGTTTGACAAGTAGATTGTCAATGCAGTCCGGGCCCGGGGCCTTGCCAGCAATCAACGTGCGTATGATGTGGTTGATCTCCTGTTCGGAAGGCAACGATGAGTGATCCGTGTCGATGGGAAGAGAAGCCTCAAAGCGGGCCATCCTCATGGCGTCGTCATCCCTGGATTCATCATCCAGTGGGATGAGGACCTCGAGAAGGACCGCAGCCGTTTCAGACTCAGTACTGGTGAATCCGCCACCCTGTTTCTCGATGCCGCACAAGAGGCTCGTCGGTCTGAGTCCCAGCCTCAGTGCACGGTATGGAGAACCCCAGGGGTCCGAACCTCCCTCAATGGTGACGAAGTTACGCCAGTAGTCTTTCTTGGCTTGAGTAATCGCTTTCTTGTATTCCATTCGGGTGGATTTGGCCATGGTTGCAAGGGGATCGATGGAGGCAGGTGGTTGCTTGCGCAGGCGTGCACGTTGATGGGCCTTGCGTGCTTTTCTGAAAAGGTCACGCAGGCGCGAAACATGCTGCGTCCACCACGGCGACTGGCTTGGTGGCTTGGGCTTGCAGCGTCCTAGTGAAGCTTCGGCTGATCCGGTAATATCTTCAGTCAGTCGTGAGGCGGCCGAGTGTAGGTCCGAAAATCGGGTTCTAGATGTCCTGTCAAGCTTTTTGGAAAGCACCTCTTCAAACTTTTCCCAATTTCCGTCGCGCGTTCTAAATCGCGTGGGCGGGGGTGGGGATACGTCAGAGACGCCATCGTGCGAGGAGTCAGAGGCCAGCTCAAAAGTGATCAACCGGTGATCACTCATGGAAGCGCTCTCATGGACTCTCCAGCCGCTGATTCGTCTCGCGACGGACTCAGTGGCCAGGGTGATGTCGATGTGGGTGCTTCCGGAGTTTGCGTGCGACACAGGTTGTGCTGGTGAACCAACTCCTCGATGACGTCCGCGTCGCACAGGGGGATATCCACGGGCGCCCAGAGGGGGGATTGCGAGTTTGCATCCGCACAGATGATGACATCCCTGCCACCAACTGCGCGTAATATGCCGTCGAGCACTGATGCCACGTGTTCCTTTGTGCTCTTAAAGCTGAAGTAGGCGGAGATAACCACCACGCTGCCTCCTCCAGGAAAGCTTATATCTGCACACGCGACTAGCTCAGTTGACAGGTGCGAGAGCGACAGCACGACAAGGCGAGGGTCAAGAGCGAAGACGCAGGCCTTTGGCTCTAAACATCTGGCGCTGACGACAAGGCCCGCGCATATGCCGACAGCGATAAAATCCCGCCTTACCGCACGCGTTTACACCCCTTCACAGAGAGCATTTTCTTTTTAATGGAATGAAATTTTCTTGTACAGCGCTAATTTATAAAATTTTGGAATTTTTAAATTATATCAGTGGTGGGTTTCTTTCGAGTGCAGGATGCCTTCGGTTCGTCAAAATGTTTCAAACATTTTCATATATGCATAATTAGCAATCTGCAGATTGTATGCGTCAAAATCATTACAGCAGAAATATATAACTTTATTTTAACCATAGCTGTTACTATATTACATTTTTTATTGCATCTAGTTTATTTTAAAATAAGATCATGTGGGAATACAATATTGATGGAATGAAACTCGCGGCGTATTGTTGGAGTTGGCAACACTTTCACTTTGACTATACCACTGCGACCAACGATGGTGTCGTCGACATTAGGGAATACAAAATGAGTCCTTTGCTTTCGTGGGAATTTTACAGTACATTGGAACATGTCCCAAGGTAAAAATAAAATAGAATCTCAAGGTACAACCAAGAATACCTTTGACAAAGTAAATTTTCTAAGTAACATAGATATAATTTTTTTAACAAAATTATTTAATATATTGCTTACTTAAACAGTGCTGCGACAGTACTACATAAGAAAATATCGAAAATTATGCTTACATTGTTTTTATGAATGGATCAGCGGCGTCGCGCAGGGTAGATTTCACAAAGGAGACTCTAGCTAGAGTCTAGACATATTCGGTCCATTGCCATTTATCAGCTGAACGACCTCAGTCACATCGCGCACTCTAATCTGATTGCTTATCCATTGGTTTCTTTTGTGGCCTTTCCGCATTATGCCCAACATGCCCCCTTACACGCCAGGTTCCTTAATACACCTACATACAGACGAGTACCGTGTATAAATATAACAACACTTATTTTTAATAATTTAAAGTTTGTTTAATATTTTATATCTTTCTTTATCCATTAAATTGAACACAAACACGAGTAGGTGAATTGAACACGCCAATTTCAGTTAAAGTCTTCGGGTAGTTATATTTATATTTCTGCAGGGCATTTAAACCTTAAAGCATCTCGTAAATTGTAATGTTGTCTTGACTTCTCGGAGCTTTGTGTCGTGTGTTGTTTTGCGCAAGAACAAAATTAAAAAAGCCTACTCAGATGTCCGCCGTTGATGGTAACTTAGCACAATAATAAGCTTAAAAAGTTCGCCAAAGTTTCCAGCTTAGCAGGATACAGAAAAAAGCTAGTTTTATCTTGTAATAATTTATGAATTATACACTTATGTAATGTAGATTTGGGGAAAATATTCAAGGCTTGCGAATTAATTAAATATGGCCCCATGAATATGGATAATATGTCTTGTAAACACAATGATACATAAATTTATATTCTGTACCTACCACTAGTAGGGATTACATTATTTTGTTGGCGTATAAAAAATATAAGGTTTTTTTTTAAAAACCATACAATAATATTTGTATACCTACGTGGTAAACAACCATTGCAAAAAATAATTTCAGATGTTAACAGACATTCGTATAAGTTGTTTACGGACAGACGTATTTTGTTCTGGACTATTCACGAAGGGGGTACCGTGAAATAAGACAGTTTAAAAAACACTGCATATGCCGAAGCATTGTAAAATTTCATCTGTGATCCCAAATCCCGGGATCGAAAAAATAATTATCCCGTAATCCCAAGATTGAAATTCCATCCGAATTCGCAATGTCTGACTCGTACCCACATAATGCTGTATGCATATCATACAAAGTGGAGATAAGGAGCCCATATGGTAAAGCATGATTCTGAATAGAACCTATAAGATAATAATCCCCTGTCATATCCCTAGGTCACATACGTTTCCCACACTAAAGTACCGTGCCACATTTTTTTATATCATCCCTTCAGCCCCGCCCCAGTGGCTTTGCAAAATTAATGTCCTCAGTCGTGAGTAGGATTAATTTGAAACACTGCGTACTAGCACAGTTATTGTAGATGGCAGATTATAATAATATATTGCTATATGTCTATGAGAAGGAGGCCAAAAGGACGGCTGGAAGAGCGATATCGTGCCCTTCATAATAGGGGCGAAGGACGAACTGTCTGTTGTTTGTGTTCGCTGGATTCTCGCTCTGGATGTAAAATAATAATACATAGAATATCGATATCATAAATGTGTTTTCTTTCATTTTTTTTATGTCTCCACTCGTTTCATCTCATAAATAATAGTATTTTCGATATTTTTTTCCTGTGTTTTATCCTTGTAGGTCATATTGCTTGGGAAAATAATAATAAACACTATCATATTGTTATACCATAGGGCAGCGGTGCCAAACTCGTAGCTCGCGAGTAACGTGTTGCTCGCGTAACGTTCTAATGTGGCTCACGGCTCGCGTATTAAGGGGACGCTCTACAGAATTGCCCTTGAGAATTGAAAATATGTTTTTTTTACATGTGGTCCGGAATTGTTGCTCTACTGGTAATATTCAAAGGTCGCCGACAATGCTTCGGTCTAAAGTAAATAATGTTATCTTAATTATATTTAAATCATAAACACTGTCGAAGTGAATAAAGAATGGGGTGACCAAAAATGATATCTTCTAATATACGTAAATGTTACTAAATTCAATTTGTTAATCAGCTGTGTGGTGGCAAGTAATTGCAACCAATATGATGGATAGCCACGATATAAACTTAATAATATATTAATAACGTTTTAACCTGAAATTGTCCGAGAACTAAAGAGAAAAATAGAATATATACAGTTGCTTACCATTCGGTTATCCAATGAGCTGGGGTTTGTTTACTCTTCTGCCGACATCCTACAGTTTTATTTTTTTATCTTGCCCATCTCGCGTAAGGCTATCTGATATTATAAAAGTCACACAGTACAACAGTGTTTACATCTAATATGTAATTGAACCGGTTTAATTAAAAACTATAACGAAATTAACATTTTAATGATTTATACATTTTCCTATGTTATATCAACTTAATAGCAACTTTAATGAGACAAGATACATATTACGATATATCCAAAATACACATCAGATAATATGTGAAATATTTTGATAAGCAAAAAAATAAGAACAATACAAAAATAACATAACACAATCAGCTAGTCTTTTCATAATTATTTTAGATGAATGTTGTATGCCGTTTGACGCTTGGAAGTATGTAATTATTCCATCTGTACAGTAAGCTATTTTTAACTTTAAATTTGTAACTCTTTAAAACGTACCATTAGATTGATATTATTTTGACAGTCCTGTATTCCTTCGGCCGGCATCAGGTTACGTCGCATACATGTTATGTTTGAAGGTTATAATAATAATCATAATGATTATTCATTCGACCGAGAATTGTAATTAATAATTATTGCGTTTCTTAAAATAAATCCCCGATGGTTAGAGGTTTTTGAGGTTAGACTGAATTAAAATGACGTCCTTTCAACGCTGAGATTACTCTCTGAATGAACTATGAATGACCTTGTTGCTGTTCAGCTCACTCTTAAGGGGACGCTCTACAGAATCGGCCTTGAGAATTGAAAATATGATTTTTTACATGTGGTCCATAATAACTGGTCTACTAGTTAATATAAAAAGGATGCCGCCAATGTTTGTCTCAATAAACTCCCTCCAAGTGAAGCTTGTGAAGTGAAGCTATGGGGTGACGAAAAAATAGTACTTTCTAATAAATGTTACTAAATTCAATATGTTTTTTTTTTAGAATTATTAATAACATCTCCTTGCTTTTTCGTACAAGGTGGAATTGTCCGAAAACTAAACATACGAAGGATGTTGAAATACATATCTACCTGCATTTTTATTTTATATGCTATCCAAAAAACATTACTAATGGATAGTGTTTATTTGTAAAAACGTAGAATTTAGTTTCTGCCTATTATAAAAAGAAAGTGACTTTTTATTGCCTGCGCAACTTCACTTTTATACTAGTGAAACAAGTGGTAGGTAGTACCATTATTGTATGTAAAGCCAATGAGCGAAATAATTTATATCATGAGTGCCTAAAAATAATTATTAACATACAGTCACTACAGACATTATTTTTTTATTCGCACATCCGACTGGCGGGCGAATAAAAAATGACGCCAGGGCTGTCGACGCAATGAATTATTTTGTACTTTTTAAATTTTATTTATAATATATTTTATTTAAGTTTTGTGCATCTAATATCCACTGTGGTTCACGTAGTGGCATGGACCTGTTGTTTCTGGGGTCAACTAATTCAAGAAGTAAACACCCATGATAGAATTTTTCCAGTTTTAGTTTTTTTAGGTGTACATAATAAACAAACCTACGAATAAAAAAAGACAGGAAGGAACATACTGATTCATCGCAATAAAAACTGGCAACCAAATTCGCCATTTTGGAAAGCGACGACTTTGCGTAAACAAATATCGCGTGGTCCGCACGTGTGCGGTAAACTTAAATAGGTAATTTTGTGTATTTTATGTTTGTGTATCATGCATTGTTGGCCATATTTGCCGGCCTTTCTTGATTGCCGTGATTTGTACACATGTTCCTTCCAGTCTTTTTTATTCATAGAAAAAAACAGTATGTTCTATTAGTTATATAAAGTTGACCTTGAATCTGTAATAAAATAATACATAATTAAAATATTTTCAAATGGGAAAAAAACACATTTTCCAAGCTTTGAGCCATGCTCACTCATGAATGTCATTCTTCATTTAGGTAAGTATATACAAATTTTGATGTTATCTTGCAAATTAAACAGGTATCTGACCTTTTCACTATATTATACAATATGTACCTACATACAAATGTAATGTTTTCAAATAATTGACATGGATTATATACCATCGTATTATTTTCTCGAAATCATAAACATACTATAATAGTATTTGAGTATCAACCTATGCTCAATTTGAATTAGGTAATAATAATAAAATACCCGTAGATATATGTTTGCTACGATATCCACCCAACTTATCAGTATGTACTTGCACAGGTTTGATTAAAAACTATGATGTTATTAACATTTTAAAAATTATTAATTCATGCATTATTTTGACAGCCCTGTTTTCTGATCGGCGGACACTTGCAGGTGTTTATCAAATAATAATTTGTAAGACGGCCGACAATACCAATAACAACAATAATGTTTATTTTTTTAAATAAAATCTCCGATGATTAGTGATTTTTGCGAAAATATCGATTTAAATTAACGTCCTTACGACGCCGAGATCCTTTTTATACTAGATTATACTTCAATCTCCTTCTCTTGAGCGCGCAGTGTATGTCAAAAATCGGCAAAATTGCTACTCACCAAGTTCAGATCCAGATTAACAAATGAACATCTGAATGATTGTATGACTCTTGCTTTAGCTCATTATGTACTAGATTATAATAAACTGGCCGAAGACATGCAATGCTAGTCTTCACGTTGATTATTACTTACTAAGTTTTGTTTGTGCTGTATTGTTTTTAATTTGTAGTAGATTAGAAGTAGTAATAAACAGTATTAGTGTAATATTATTTTGTTTTCTTTTACCTATTGTGGGGATTTTTTCAAAAAAGATCCCATCTGTGGCTCGACTAAATTTAAAAAATTCTTAATTTGCTCGAGATATACTAAAGGTTGGGTACCACTGCCATAGGGCATAGAATAACAAAAGTAAAAAATGGGCTACGTCGCTTTTATTAGTCGTGCTTGTAAAGCTAGTTATTAAGCCAGTTACATCTACTTTTATTAGATTTTTTTCATAGATAAACAGTCAACAATGTTACAATTACTTGTACTATATACTTGTCTTATTATATTTCGGTATAGTATGAGGCACTAAGGCCAAACGGACTTGTATCCTAGTCAATTTGTAGGACTCGCGATTGTATACCTATTAACGAAGAGCTCATGGGTATTGATTGTGCCGCGGAAGGGTAGGAAAAAATTAAATGGGAAATTAGGGATTATACATTATGGTTTTGTTTGAATTGTCAGAATCAACACTGCGAGATAAGAAATTTAATATCTTTGCGGATGAAGAGGGAGCTAAATACCCTTTCATTTGTCTCATTTATATTATTATTTAACTACTGCGAAATCGTTGTCCACTCAAGTAATATAATAAGAAAAACACGCAGTAGGTACTTCAAAAATTCATGACGAGTGACGTAAACGATTTTTCGTGGGGGGAGGGGGTGTTGCGAGCTGACGCACTAAAATATACCATCTTTAGATTCGAGAAAAAAATTTGCTCCGGTTACCAAACTTGCATATTATAAATTCTTCCTCTAGTTATTATCATATCTTTGGTCATATACATGTACTGTAAATCTCTTATAATAATGCGTTATAGATTAATATTATTATCATTATTCATCACATTTGGCACTTCAACCCTTGGCGTGTCCTGACCTCCTCTCTCAAGGACGCCCAGTGTCACCGTTTTCGAGTAGTTTGACCGAGGACATTTTAATCCTCCCATCGCGTCGAGTCTGCTCGCGCAAACAACGATTTTTAGCAGGCCACTACACTTTTTGTGGAGATCACCAAACTTTGAATACATAATGTCCACATCCATCTTCGAAACGGTCCCAACGAAATGGCAACTATACCCTCCATAAAATTCAAATTATTTAAATATTTGTAAATGAGATGGCATCCATTTTTATAGAGACTATTTTTCAATGTACATATGTTCTAATTGAAATAACATTATTAGGTATACAGTTAAAATAAACAATTAAAAAATCAGGTTCTTCTATATCATCTACGATCATATTTGGAGCTTCTTCTTCCGTGAACGGAAGACAATCTATTGCCGTGAAAAGATACTGTGACGTAACGCTAGAGGGATTGGGTTATTATAGGTATTGTAATATGCTGCCATGAACCATAGTAGTACCTAAACCATATAATAATATTACTTTGTGAACTAATTTTACAATGCAATCAGTCCTGACTCTTATATTTGCTGTATTTTTTTGAGAGTGTTGATAATAATCAATCCAATATGTTATGCTTCCCCAAACTAGAGTACGCGTAGATTAGATGAAAGATTCGAAAGGTTGAACTCTTTTCGTAAAAATATTTACTATACTAACGAATTCTCAGTAGTGCAATGTTGCAATCCGTACTGTAATTATAATGATTGTACAATAACTGTGATCCGCGTACTATGTATGATAGTTAGCAGTGGCGAAGGGTGGAGGTAGACTGTTAAGATTCGTCATAAAAAGTGCACGTTAAACTTTTTTAGTCATACGTAGTGGTTTTTATTTAACTAAGACCACAACTTTCAGATAGTGTTAATTAAAAAAAAATCAATTAAACCCTGCCTAAACCAAACCATAATAGTTTTGGTATATTTTGGGCGATACGACAAAATTGTGCATACTTTTTCATTAATATTTTTCTTTGGATTAAGAATAAATATTATACTACACATTAGTCTTGGTATATTTATGCCTAAACTGCCTAAATCAAACTATAAAAAACATTATTATATCTATAAAATATTCAAAGTTAAGTATGAATTAATGGCATAATTTTAGATATTTTATAGATAGACGAGTATTTTTTGCCAATTATCTATTATTATATAGTAATATATACTACTACTTGGTTTTCGCAGAGTTTAATTGAATTTTAAAAACTAACCAACACCATCTGTAAATTATTGTAGTCTTATTTCAATGAAAACAAATGACGACTGACAAAGCTTAGTGCGCACCATTTATGGCGGATCTTAACAGCCTACCTCCACCCTTCGCCACTGATAGTATATAACTACAGTGTCTATGCCAAAATTTTACATTGACAGGTTTTACTTATGTGAAAATACCATTTTTAAATCTGTTAATAAAATGTTATTCACATGAGAGAAACAAACCCCCTCCAGAATCTAAAGTGATTATTTTCGATTGGCAGGTTGGAGACTTAAAAAAAGATCTCGAAACTGACTCTGAATGGGGAAAAAAATCAATTGACCACCCAGAATATAAAAAAAAGTTGTCGTCAAAAGGCTGGTAAAATCGGTAATGTACTAGCTTGTAAGTTTGTAAAACACTTCATTCTACAGTTAAATAAAAACCCTGAAAATCCATCACGAAAACATCTCAGACGGAAAACCACCTTTCTATTTTATTCATCCGTAGAAGTGTATTGCTTTCTAAGTACGCATTTCTTAAATTTAAAATTATTTAAAACCTTCGTTATGCATATCACTTAATTAAAATATATTACATACTTAACATACATTTATAAACTATTATAAAATTAACCCTAATTTAATGGCAAACCATTAAAACCCGACTTACGTGTTCAATAGTAATATTATGTAAGTAGCAGTGGATTTTATTCGTCCTTCATAACAACTTCAGACGTTTTATGTTAATTTTACCATACATATTTTCAGTATTCATTAAATAAATGCCGTAATAATTAATAGGCACTGAACGCAATAATAATGGCGTAATTATTCCGAGCCATGTAAATAGTTACCACGGCGGACCGCTAGGCGTGCTATTTGATCCCCCCCCCCCCATGACCGCAAAGGAAAAGTGTGGCGCATGACGTAGAAAGAAAACTCAAGGTTTAGGTCACACCAGCGATTCGTGCAATTTTTTTTAACATCTCTAGCACTACTCCTTTACTGTCCCACTGCGCAGCGGTACACATAAATAACACGCGGCAACTTGTCCCACACTTACAAAGTTTTTCAAACTGGGATTATTTACTGATTTTTTGAAGGCAAAGCTTTTTAAATATTTATTGATACATATTCATCTAATCTTCTAATGGACATTGTAATATACTTTTACTTATTATCACCAATTTCCATCATCAGCCTGAATCTATCCACTGCAATATGATAGCTTCTCATACCTGATTAAATTTCTCTCGGTCTTACACGATGCGTTCTCACATTCTTCCACATAATAACTATTTCGTTGATCCAGCGGTCTCTATGTCTACATTTCGAATGTTTTCTACCACTTGGATCATGGACGGTTAGATTGTCCGTTCAAGCTATCCGACCCATTCGAGCTATCCGACCCATATCGAGTGTCCGACCCATTTGAAGTTTTTAGCGAATTCCCTATTACATCGCATACCATTATTTGTTTTCTTTTCCAATAATTTTGTTTTCTGTCCTTTCGCATTATGCCCAGCCTGCACCCATCTTTACTATGCTGTGGTAATCTGTTTTTGGGTTTATCTTTAACGTTTTAAGCACTCTGGAAGCTCACTTTTGAAAGCATTATGACGGTCAAAATCCCGCCAGCCCAGCGAACAATAATTTCATCTATATATTTATCTATTCACTATTGACAATTGCCACTAATATTATTTCAGATATATGTACCTAGTTTTTCACCTGTTAAGCGCCGGCTAGACACTCACAAGCTTACCTGCGCAAACCGGTTTGTATCGGGAAGCCCGTGTGTATGGACAGAAACACTGTAGCTCGCGCAAACCGAAAAGTGTTCCGTATTTTTTGCACACACTATACCGCGCAGGCAAGTCGCTGCCGTCTAGCCGGCGCATTAGATTTGATTGCCATTGATGTGGATCCATTTTCGGATACATATATGTATATTATATATATATATATATCAAAATGTGTATTATTTTATTTAAGATTGATCAGCTACCCAATATTTTAAAATGTTACATTTCTAAAATGCTTGTAACTTCAAAAATACACGTGTCGGAAAAATCTTTAATAAGTGGGATGCAAACCCATACATATCGCATGCCGGGCGAGCGCCGACTAGTTAAGCTACCAAATGGTGCATTACTTTTTTAAACAACGAAACATTTTAACAAATTTTCAAATTCTCTGAATAGTGGCAACCTTATTTTGTATTTTTAGCACTGTTTATTCCTTCCTCGACATATGCGATATATATATTATGTCACTTGAATACCACTTTGTTCAAGATTTTAAAAGAAAAAATATTTGTTCGAACCATTTCGGTACATTCTAATAATCTATTAGAGGGAATTGTAATAGAGGTTATATATTTTGTAAATTAATCCAATCAGTTTGGAACTTTGATTATATTACGTATAATATTATGTGAGGTGGTTTTAAATTATTTGCAGTAGACAATTCGAATGGGTTTGGTTTCATCAAATCAAAAAAAAACTCGGGTTCTTAAAACAAAAATATAGGTACCTACATACACCTACTTACTTATTGATAGATACAATTTTTCAAGATATACGTATCTTATGGAGCATATGCACACAACAATTTATAGGTGTTTAACCCTATTAGTAAAACACTTTTATAAAACATTACCTAAGGGGATAGTAACGAATATATTTTTTGGAGTAACTGATATCATCATGACTCATGAGTGAGTGATCAATGATGAAAAAAGATAGAATATAATATTTAAATACGACCTAAAAAACAACGGAACCTCAAACCTCATTTTTGAGCGCTTTCGGTTATCAAAATTCCGAATCAAGAGTTCCTGTTTTAAAACAATCCAGGGGTTCGGTTCCGGTTCCATTTCCTGTTCTGGATAGAAGCGTCAAATTTGAATTGATTTCTTATGCATATTTTCTAATTATTTATGGGATTCTTGTTTTCGTTTCAAGAATTTATTATTTGATAAGTAAATTAAGTAATAAAATGCGGTAGGTCGCTATCGAAGACACACGTAGTGCGTACGTAGAAAACTCAAACTTTGGAAAGCTGTTTTCCATGCGGTACGCGTCGAAAATCTTCTGCCTTCTCTCTCGGACGCTATTGTGTCCCGGTGTGTGCATCTCGCTCCGGCGTGACGTCATTGAGGCAGAGAGACGATGGGTGGTCTCGCAAGCTTCACAGAGGGCGGTTTGGGGTGGTATTCGCCCCCACGTTGCTGGTATCGCGGCACCCGCGCCCTGCGGCCCATTCAGTATCCCGGCTTATCCGCGCATGGGAGCACGTTCCGCGCAAACCTCGGCGCCATTGGCGAATTTATTTTGAAAATAACAATATACATCCTTCGATGCGTCCGATTGTAATAAGTAAATGATAACAATCATTTTTTTTCGACATGAGTTCGGTTACGTAAACTAGAATTTCGGACCTGTTGGACACGAAGTGTATTTATTATTAATCAATAACAAATTATTAGTACGATTTGAATCTGAAACAGTATCAACATATTCAGAGATTTTTCATACTATTGTTTATCTTTATGAACTATAGACAAATATGAGTGTTATTATTTTTTTTACTTAAGCAGAATTGACATTCAGTTTTGAAATACCATAATTATAATATAAAACAAACTTTTATAAACTGACGGGAAGTTAGTGTACTTGACACATTTGTTTCTCACACGATGTTGATTATAAGGGTAAGTTTAAAACTTTTTTTTTATATTGGTAATCGACGTTTTAATTTATGCGGTTTTTTTCTAAAATTATATTTCAGTGTAATATCTAGTTATTAATATAGGTACGTAGTGATAAACTCGGCAGTTATATCCAATGAAATTCATTCGTTTTTACTTTAAATACATCTAATGTTAGAGTTAGACTCTAATGCAATAATAACAACCATTCATTTATATTGGTCAATGGTATTTTACATTTAGTAAACGTTTAAAATAATACTCTTAAAATGATCTTTTAGAGACAGACAATCACAGTAATTAGTATCGAATATGGATATACATAATATGTAGATTTGAACTGAGTTGGATTCGAAGACACATAATTTTCTCAAACAATTATCTACCCATCCAACAGTCCTACTTTAAATAATTCTTAATAACCACGTAATATAGGATGTTCATTTCCTGTCAAGAAATGGCTACCATTTTTACAATCTAAATCAAAGCAATGAGTTATATACGACATCACGAGCAATCACGATTTTAATTATAATGTCCATTCACTTATTTTTATTATAACAATAAACATTTTTATTGATAACTGAATAATATATAAAAATAATACGTTGATGGAATTTAAATTCTAATTGATTTTGAGTTTTGTACTATTCCATTCGAGTAATTTTGTGACCCGGGTTTCGCCTTTCTACATCTTCAGGTACTGTGCGCACGCATTATAACTTATAATAATTATATACTATAATGTGAATACATTCAGCAGGTAAACACATTAAAAGATCATTACTCATATACAATGGAACTAGGATAGGTAACGTGCTGGGAATTCAATGAAATTACCTAATGAGAAATTAATATTTACTACAGGTTTTTACAAACACTTTAAATATTCAAAATATTAAAAAAAAGTACCTACCTTAGCCTAGTAAAGTAGTTAGTACTTAGTTTAGTAAAGTACCTACCTTAGCCTATATTTATGTAATAAGGTTTTAACCAGCTTTTCTTATATTAAATTGATATATAAACTTTAATTAACTTTACAGTATTCGTTGTATTCGAGATCACGAGCAATATTGGTCTTAAAGCCTCCTTAGTCTGTCTATACATATTGTATTTTTCCGTACAGTAGAAGACAAAGGAGATCCCATCCATCTGCATAGATATAAAAAATTATGTATTTCCCATCGCTGACTCTGTCAATTCGAATAGGAAACCACTGTATAACAGTATAACTCATACTTTCCCCTTTTTTCCTTCCTCCCTCAGACCCACGACGAAGGGCCATGATCTATTCGTTAATAGGTATACAAAATCGATGACGATATAAAAGCCCGTTTGGCCTTGGTGCCTCATATTTTACCTATAAATAGGTAATATAATAGATATTCGTTGACGGTGTGTATTTGCCTTTCGTGGGTGCGCATAGTACCTGTAGATGCCTAAAAACGAATCCCGGGTAGCAAAAAAATACTGAAATGGAATAGTACAAAGCTCAAAAGAGCTTAAGATCGGTATTATTATTTTTATTTAAAATATGTACATAATTCTAGATTCTGTATTGTTATTAATTGCTGGCAAAAGATATTGCAATATCGTTTAAAAATAAATAAACACATATTATGTAACGTTTCAATAAAATGCTATTATTTTTGGTTGAATTGTAAACTCTTTCACAAACGCGTCTATATACATAGATCGTTGGGAACTGATTTAAATATTGAAACCACCATGTAGCCACATCTTTGAACCCACTTACCATACCTACCCAATAAGAATAATTTAATTTTAAATTAATTAATATTAAGTATTTACCCGAATTGGAATATTTCATTTATTATTACTTACGATTATTTTTTCTCGTAGATGTACGGCAACATAAATCTTTGGCTATCATGTTTTTTTACAATCGATCCGTAGGTACGTAACTTGACGAAATGTTACGTGTTTGAGATAATGTACTTCGATTCAAATGTTTGTTGACGCTGTATTCTTTTTCATGAGTTTATGTATATAAATACGATCAAGTAATACTTATACGTCACCGATTCAGTTTGTATACTGTAGTCTCTATGTCTTTTAGAGATCTTTATTTTTGTCAACTTATACGCGGTGTAAATGTGAACTCTTGCTTGTATTACCCTGTTAACTATATAAGAAAATATCTTGAGTTTTAGTAACTAACTCACCATTCGCAATGGCGATGGGGGTCAATTATTTGTAACATTGTTTAACCGAATCGCTTCGGACATTGATATATTTCATTTGCGTGAGGTGAGTTAAGGTGGACGTTGTTTTATAAAATCTTACGGCAGGGTCTGTTTTCATTGTGTTGTTATATATTTTTCTTACGCTGTTTATATTTTAAATTTTGTTTTTATTTATACGTATGTGTAATCTTTTCTATATATCAATACTCTAGTTATATAGAGAAATAACTAACATTTCAAGGTTTTGAGTTAATAATGCCATTAGATGTAGAAAACTCTTATCTTTATAATGCAAAAATAAGTCAAAAATATTTTCAATGAGTTTCAATTCGATTACTATACAGGATTGTCTGAATCATTTTTTTGTTAAACTATAAAATATCATTGTGCATTGCTAAATTCAAAATTTCTTTCAAATATCAAGGCTGTAAATTTGAAATGAGAATTTGTGTCTAAAATTTCAAACAACATTATCTAAGAACAAGGTATTTTGAGTTGTTTACTTATTGAACTATTGTATCGATATCATTTTTAAATATTTGTTATGTCACTTTGTTGACCTCTTGAATTTATAATTTGTAGTGTTCCCTTTATATAAAAAATCAAATTGAATTAAAAAAAAAAGTAATTGGTAGAAAAACATTTTTATTAAAATAGAAAAATTTTCATTTGATTTGATGAAAAACAAAACATAGAAAATGCCATCTAACAATTCCTCTGTCTACAATAGTTTAAGCGTAGAACTTTAAGGTATCTCAACGTAATATATTATTATTCTAAAATCTATAAAGAAAATACATTAAAAAATACATTTCGAACATTTATATACTAACTTATATAAAATACAATATTATAAATTCTAATCTTAGTATAGTCTTTTCAATCACTTATAGTTAATTTTTACAATATAATATTCAAAAAATAAATAAGATAACATTATCACATTTATGTTTTGGGTACTTATCAGGTATTCACGATAATAAAACTAATGGTATGCTTTAAAAACAACACTAAAACGGACTCTATTCTCGTACCTAGTTCGGCCAACATACATCAATCCGTAAACAAAAAAATGTATTTATATAAACGACCATTTTCGCGTCCGTCGTGAATGGGGAACATGTGGCCATGCTGGAGGGCTTCATACGAAGTATCGAAGCGTGGTCTCATGGAATGTTGTATAGATTAAAGCGCGCAAATTTGTACTATGAAGACTGTCCAAATTACATTTAATTTGATAACATTGTTTACATGTGCGGTGTCTCAAAATAATGATTGTGTATGAGCACTTGTGTAGTGCCAAGATTTATAAACCATTGTATAATTTGTTTGCCGGCATACTAGATACCCATATATTATTGGTTTGAACTAGGCTTCACAAGAAATGTGGGTTGTTGTAGTCCTACTGTTGGCTAAAACAAACAAGTCACTTATTTCTTTCTATGCCTGCTCCATTAGCGAATTAGTCTGACGGAAAACAATTATGCAATACTTCTAATACTCTAAGTTATCACCTGGAGTTGTAACCGTTTTTTTAGGGCTGACAGTTTGTAAATATTCTCTGACGCTTCGGTAATTATTTAAATATTTAATGGCTCTTCTGTAAACTGATTAAGTATATTTTTGACACACTTCGATAAAAATGTCAGTAGCCGTTGGCAAACAAGACAGGTTATACTTGACACGGCGTTCACAACTAACAGGTCGTGTAAAACCCATCGACTTATGCCAGGACATACATTTATATATACTCTTTAATAATATATACACGTTAGCAGAATAGGTTAAAACATAAACGCGAATTTTCAATAACCCTTGTCTCAGTATGGTAGAGTTCACTATCATCCACATACGAATATGTTTTTTTTCCGAACACGTGAAATCGCGTAATTTGCCGCCGGATTTGCAAAACAACCCTAAGGTTGAATTCATTTTTACCCACATTCATTTGTAGTTAAGTATCTGTTTGTTTATAAAATAATATAATTGGTTTGAGCAGACCCAGAAACTTATAAGCACACTCTTTTACGAGGGTTATTTTATTCTTCACATGATGCGTCAATTTAAAAGTAGAAAATCAATGGTGAAAACGAACGTAGTTATAGGTAATCGCTACTCACAATATTTTCGATACTATTAGTATGCTCCTACGATGAGTTCAATTACTTATATCCTAAAATTTGCACCTCAGTCGCTAAAAAAAATCTAAAATTAACAATAAAATTGTCGTTTCTAATTTCAACAAATTTAATAGTCCCACGTCTTTTTGTATTTCTAAGTAATTATTACACCATGGAATGTAATTGAATGTTTCATTTGCCATATATCTAGGTTTGACCCGGAATAGATTGAAAAAAACTTAAGTTTATTTTTTTCAGCCATTTGCTAAACGACTGTAAGGTTGAAAAGTTTCACACTTATAAGAAAACTTAATATATAAAAAAAATGTTTCGTTTTTTTATTTTTACGTGGTAGGTAATAAACGTCACGTAACGTCTATTCTATAATATTATGCCTCGAAAAAGCACTCCGATCGCCCTTTTTTGGCTCAACTTTTTAATATTATTTTTACACCCTGCAATCTACGTATTTTTAGGGTTTCACATGTAAATTTAAATTAATTGTAATTTGCTTCGAAGCTAAGGTGCACCGCCGATATTTTCCGGTTTCCAAAGCTGATCGGAGAAAAAATCACTGA
Organism: Rhyacophila brunnea; assembly: GCF_057557595.1. Taxonomy (NCBI): domain Eukaryota; kingdom Metazoa; phylum Arthropoda; class Insecta; order Trichoptera; family Rhyacophilidae; genus Rhyacophila; species Rhyacophila brunnea. The sequence goes on from NW_028233361.1 coordinate 5,235,130, forward strand.
CGATATTCAAGTTGCGGTCATGGTCTTCTTCCAAATACGGTTTCTTCGGCGGACGCTGCTCGTCGCGGTTCGTGAATATCGGCATACAGGTCACGCTGGACGGCAGCACCAATCCTTCCGGAAGGAGACTTCTGGGGTTCAAGGTGACGGAGGACTCCCGCTGTGATTGCACCGCTTGCTTCAACAACCACTCCCCCGCCAATCTGGAGATCTCTGCCCCGCTGTCCACCTTCTTTCTGGCGCTGCTCTCACTCCTGTGGATTATTTCATCGCGAGGTCTCTTCTGAGACGTTGGAAATAGAATATTCATGTAATGTTTTAAGGACCCATTGTTTACTGTCGGCGTTCCAGTGAAGCCGGTCCCGGTGAACGGCCGACTGCACTTGACGCTCGTCTGTAATTTTTGCGTCCCTCTTGTTAATATTACTCTTTTGTCGCTGATGACGTGAATATTTGTGAAAGCCTTCAGACAAACTTCGATATGATCCCAATCGTTTTTATCTGCATCGATAGTTTCGCTTGCATGATTACCGCTCGTTCCATTTGTAATGATGACATCTTGGACAGTAGTATCACCTTCTTTTGTTATTTTACCTTGCTCTATTTCTTTTGTTTTGTCGTCAGCCGTTCTTCTTTCTTCTTCTTGAGTTATGATCGGTACAAAATATCTGAAGCTGGCTTTGTGCTTTCCTTTGGTGAGTAGTTTCTTATCAGTGGTCGAATTGTGGGTTTCTCTTATCTGTATTAGTTTTGATAAATATTTATATTGGCGACTTCGGTCGGTTATTCCCTTGAAGTGCATGCAAATTTTTTGTATCAGCGGGGGTGTGACTCTTTCGGTGCATCTTTGCATGCATTGACACAGTGTCTCGGGTATTATGAAGGACGCTGCGTCTGTAAGAAAAAAATATTATTAGCTTTCTTATTTAAAAGTAGGTATAGTACGAACAGTTTTTATTTATAATTTTAAAATCTATCGGACTATATGTAGCGAAAAAGAAAAACAACTAATTGCGTTGAAAACGACAACTATATAGGAAAATTTTGTTTGGGATTCATTGGAATTGGAATATAGGGAAACTTTAAAAGACAGAAGAAAGTACCTAATGGACTTAATAATCCAATATGTATTTTTTAAATGTTTTAATGGAGCCTGATAGAAAGTATGGTGACATCTGTAATTTCACTTAAAAATCGTTAAAACAATATTTCCTTTTACTAAAACTCTTTAATTTGATGTTTGTTAAAGTATGTGTTTTTTTTCGTTTTAAGGGTATATTATAATATATACCACTAGCGAAGGGTGGAGGTGGGCTGTTAAGATCCGCCATAAATAGTGCACATTACACTTTGTTAGTCATACGCGTTTGTGTTTATAGAACTAAGACTACAATTTACAGATGGTATAGGTTAGTTTTAAAAAAATAATTAAACCTTGCCTAAACCAAACCAGTTTTAGTATATTTTGGGCGATTACGATAAAATTGTGTACACTTTTTCATTCATATTTATCTGGTTTCGTTGGGTTGAGAATACATTACACATATTGTTGTTTCATTTTTTTTTAAATTCATTAAGCCCTGCCTAAACCGAACCATAATAGATACAATATATTATTCTATCTAGGTATAAAATATTCAAAGTTATGCATGATTTAAATGCATTATTTTAGATAGATTAGTATATTTTGACTATTATCTATTATGGCTTGGTTTTCGCAGGGTTTAATTGAATTTTAAAAACTAACCAACTCCGTCTGTAAATTGTAGTCTTATTTAAATGAAAAGAAATAAGCATGACTGACAAAGTTTAGTGTGTACCATTTATGGCGGATCTTAACAGGCAACCGCCAACCTTCGCCACTGATATAATATACTATAAAATATTATAAATCATTCTACATTGACACAATGGGTAGAGAAAGCCTGTGGTGCCAATGTAGAATGTTATACCTAGTTATAACAAGGAGATACAATATTCAAAAATGCACTAATATAAAGAAAAACAATTAGAATCATTTTTGGTCAAGTTTTAATAGCAATAGTAATAATAAGTAAGTTCAAAGTGTACATTTTCAAGGAAATTTTCAGACATTGTGGCTCCTTAGTCATATAAAATCTTAAATAAAAATACATAAATTTCAACTTCAGACATATTATTATGAAAAAGCTTGGCATTACATTTCCCACAATGGGCTTAATATTGAATTTTTTTATTAATCTCAGTATGCCTCCCGTCATATTTTCACTCAATGAAAATCGAGTTATAGGTATGGTATATTATGTAATCTAGATAATTTTTCTTATATCGAAGTTGCATATTCAAAACGACATAAGATACGTTTTGATGACAATAAATTATTATGGGGCATGTGGTTTTCTATTTAAACAATATTGTTGATGGAATACCTAATAACTCTAATATATAGTAAAGACCAGTGGCGAAGGGTGGAGGTAGGCTGTTAAGATTCGCTATAAATAGTGCACACTAAACTTTGTTAGTCATATGTATTTGTTTTTATTGAACTAAGACTACAATTTACAGATGGTATTAGTTAGTTTTTAAAAATCAATTAAGCCCTGCCTAAACGAAACCATAATAGATTTGGTCTAATTTGGGCAATACGACAAAATTGTGTACAATTTTTCATTCATAGTTATTTGTTTTCGTTGGATTAAAACTACATATTACACATATTTTTGGTTCATTTTTTTGATTCATTAAGCCCTGCGTAAACCAAACTCTAATAAATAAAAAATATTATTCTATCTATAAAATACTCAAAGTTATGTATGATTTAATTGCATAATTTTAGATATTTTATAGATAGACATGTATTTTTTGACTAATATCTATTATGGCTTGGTTTCTCAGGGTTTAATTGAATTTTAAAATCTAACCTACACTATCTGTAAATTGTAGTCTTATTTCAATGAAAACAAATATGTATGTCTGAAAAAGTTTAATGTGCACTATTTATGGCGGATCTTAACAGCCTACCTCCACCCTTCGCCACTGGTAAAGACCAAGATACACCGGTTCGTGAACACTAAGCATATATATGCAAACTATTCGAAATTTGTATAAAAAACTGTAAGTATCCGAACATACTCAAACTTTTAATATTATGTCCTCGTATTTCTGTTTTCCTCGGCGAATGGATAATATTATTATGTTGGTCTGAACTAGGCTTCACCAATCATCGTAAAAAAATCGATTTAGGAACCCTAAAGGGCGTAAGGAACATTTTGGCGAAAATTTGTTACTTGTGGGGTAGCATTCGGCACATTCAGCATATCCAAAATTCCCGCCGCTATGAAATAATTACTCATTGACAACTTGTTTTGATAATAGGATTTTAGTGATACAAATATCGATAAAACCAATAAAATTATGTTTTTGTTTTGCTCTTCTGCAAAGTTACAAAATAATGGTGCTTTTTTGTTAACATACCTATTCGAATGTTTATATAAATTATTTTTATTTATTTAGTGTACCTGCAAGTTCGCAAAAGATTATGTTATTACATAATCTAATGCTAGCATGTTTTTTTTTTTTAACAAAAATGAGGTCGGCGAGTAGGTACCTAGATATAGGTAGGTAGGTATTATGAAAAATTGTTACTTTTATTAATATTTATTAGCTATTAGTAAATGGGTACGCAAGTTATTTAAATTTTTTGAAGACGACTGTTTCAGATGTTTTAATCATAAATGATTTAGATGTATTACGTGTCCATTTGTATTATTCACTATTTTCCCCGAATCGTCCAAACCCTAACTAGATAAAGTTGTTTACTTTATGTGGGAACATTGTTGAGAATGAAAAATGTAACAATGTCTAAAAATGACTTTGACAAAGGTTCTAAAACACGCTATGAAATTGTAGAAAATTACACGAAAGATAGTTTCTATTGATTTGGTAATCGCGAATATTATTTTTGATAACTGATCTCCGTGACGTCACAAAAACACTATGTCCCTCCCTAACCTCTCACTCAAATGTCAGTTTGTGAAAACGAATTAATATGATATCACTAACCTGGAATCGATTTGTCTTTCGCTTTCGGTGAGGACTGTGCATTCGTTTCGACCATTAATGAATTGTTTTGCAGCTTTTTTCTCGAATGTCGCTGTTTTGCTGAATTTTCATCGAGCGAATCTGTGCTATCATTATCTGTCGCCGCCATGTTTTTGTTTAATGCTTCGTAAATTGGTCGTAAAGTCCGCTGGCGCCACTCTCTTTGTCAGCTGCCAGCTGATGGTGTTTTCCCGACATCTACCGGGGGCTATTTATACTATGCTGCAACAGACGATAAAACAGGTTATCAGTGTTATCACTACTAAAAAAATTCTACGTACATAGTAACGTACGTGATAACACTGATAACTGATAATATTTCTATACATTATACAATATAAGATTTAATATGTAGGAATGTATATTTTATATTACGTGTTGATATATTTATCAGTAAAAAAAATCAGTACTCAAATATCTACTGAGAAATGCACATGTAAAAATATCTTTTGCAAAAGATTAACTCCCATCATCATTTCTGACACTAAAATCCTCGGTTGCCGTTGACGTCTTCCAAAAACCTTTTCCTTCTCAGACTATCCAGCTCATACGCTTTCTAATTGTTTTGGCCGAGAATCCTTAAATCTCCCGTGGAGCGGTCCAGCCATCTCAGTTTCGGCGGTCGAGGTCTTGTTTTGCCCTCATAGTACAGATTAAAAATATTTTAATACATTTCAATTAAGTAGTTTTCCAAATTACCGTATGTCTGAGAGTCTAGCTAAATCTAAGAAATTGAATCGGTATGTATTCGAATTGGGTATTCGATGTTTATCGTCCTATCATCGTATTATAAAATACGAACATCTTGTTATATTTAAGTGAAAATCGTTTCTTATATATGTACACAATGGTTGATTTTTATTTAGCTACGCTACATCATATTTAAGTAAGCAATTTATGTATATTTACACAATACACGCGAGATTGAGAATTTCGTTTATATCGTAAATATTCTGGTTGTAGGGTTGCATTACCGTGAGATTTTCTTTATCGCTATCTTTACAACCCAAATTCATATTTTTATTAATTTAATTTTTTCTTTACGATAAGAACTGAATTGTAGTCGAAACTATTAGCCATAAACCACCAATGTGTATAATAAATTTAATAAAAAAACGTGAAAAGTTATGCAAGATCATGTTTGCCGCTATCTTCTACATTCTATAATCATGCTACATTTTCATGAATGGGGTATCGAATTTTTAGACGTCAGATACGTTTTAAAAATGGAACGAATTTTTCCCGAATATGCGTCGGAATGGTCTCGTATCAGTCGAATCTCGTGGTATCTCAATTCTCACGCGCGCGACGCACCGGAATTATCATGTGCCGGAAATGTTTTCACGATCAAAATATCCCTACGTTTGTATAATATAAGCTCATCTTTTGAGATAATATTAAAAAAACGGGGGCGTTTCATATTATAAAATGTCTCTTTATCAACTCGACAATCGCATTTTAACGCGGCGTTAAATTATCAGAAAATTATGGCCATTTTTTGTTTGATAAAATAATATATATTAGTAGATGAAGAGCAGATTCTACTGGCATTGCGGACACGACGAGATCACTGTGGAATGTAATTTGTAAATGTGAAGTGTCATTTGAAAATAACGATACCAACACCTAAATTAGTCGCCTGCACTGCCACAATAATTTTTAGTGCACTAACTATCTTCATCAGCCGGGGTAGATCCGCTGCTCAGTCCATAGTTATTCGCTGCCACGTATATCCGCCGAACTTTATAAGTTCGTCCATTCAGCAGTTTTTAGGGCATCCTTACGGTACTTTAATGCTCCTTGGGTACCACTGTATAAATATACTTGTCCAGCGGTTGTCTACTCGCCGAACGATATGTCCGCCTCATTGTTATTTCATCAGCATAGCGACTTTTAATATAGCGTGTACTCTCGTATGGCTTCTTATCCTTTCATTAATGTGCGCATGTACCATTGTCAACGGTGATTTTGCCTATATAATCCCACAGCTGCTTATGTGGCGAATCGCATGATGACAAATCATTTCCTGCTGAGTGTCCCCATTTGTCGGGTTAAAGGGAATAGCTATTCAAGCCAGTCCGACCTTCAGTTGGGCCGATCGGATATTGTGATCTAGCACGAGAGCTAGTTACTTACCATTTAGTAAGGTTGATCGAAATACTATGAGACATTCGTATCAAGCCTTACTCTGCCCTCTTAATACAAATTTGTCTCGTAAAGTGTTGTAATATGATTACCCACTTTTTTTTTTCAAACATATTTAAACACACCAAGTACCTACATTCAATTTAATACTATCGACTGAGGGCATATGGTGGAATTTTAATTTAAAGTATAGTTGATTAAACTTTTTTATTGTTCTATTAGTCATATTATTAATTTAAATAATTCTTATGTAATATAATATATATTTACCTACTTTAGGATCAGGACTGGGTCACCATACTGGGTCGACATTGTCAACATAAATATCGATATTATGTATAGATATACATATCGATAACCTAGTTCTGTATGAAAACAATTCAATTTTTTGCGTTTTTGATGCCATTCAATGGTCGATTCTTTATAATTTAGTAAAAAAACATGTCAACAATTACTAGAATATGTTATAAAATCGAAAAGCCTTTTCTGGAATCATTAATTTAATCTTATATAATATAATTAAACTGTACAATTTCATCAAGTATTGTTAAATTATCATTAAGTTGTATAAAACATAAAAACAAGGTTTTTGTTTGTTTTTTTAATATAAATGTGAATTTGTGATTTTGCATATTGTTTCTGTTTGTTTTGCCGATGACATACTACCGCCGCATACAATAAAACATAATTTATCAACTATTTCTCCTTTATCAAAGTTTAATTTATATGCATTGATTTATATATTGTCTTCTGTGACATTTTTTTTTGTAGCGTTGGTGTGGATTATTCGTCACCTCTCAAAGACAACATTTTACGATCGATGGAACTTCTTACTAATGTTAAATTATTGGGATTGGGCCGTGGGCAGCTGATTGTTACGCAATTCAAATAGATATTTAAAATTTATGTCACGTTTAACGATAATGTATGGTCCTTTCGATAATTCGTCAAACGATTATTTTCCGACTGCCTTTCTACAAGGCATGCTCGCTTTTCACTCTCTCTCGTAGGTCACTTCTGCTCTTGAGACATCTTTGCCTGTTATCACTAGGGATGATTTCCAATCCTGGCGTCCTAAATAATTTGAATCTATATGCACATGTAAATTGCCTACGTGGTCGCAGCCATGACGTACTCTGGATCATAGCCGTTTCCTCGTGTCAAGCTTATCAGGGTCCATTAGCGAGGGGTGCAAGACTATTCAAATGCACTTCCTAAAGACACCGACATTTTCGGTGATGTGTTTTGTTTTCAAAATAATATTTTATTGTGTAACATTGCTTATGTTTTTAATTATTTTCACTCTCTTATGAGGGTAAGTAATATTTGCTATACCTACAAGTATGTATTTTTATTTAACATTGTTTGGTTAGAAGCTGCTTTTTTTCAATATGTCCACAATGTTTTTAAATAAATAAATATGTAGGTAGGTACCTACTTAAAATTTATTTTATTTTTCAATCACAACAAACTTTATTTTAATACTGTTACACAAAGTGTTCAACCCTTATTGTGTGTATTTAATAATAAGACCAGTTCTAATGAATACGTGTAAAAAAATATTTTTTACCATTTTATATATTGGATTTCTGTGGATACAATTGGTTGAATGTCACAACATCCCTAGTACCTATGCCTTTCGAAAAAAAAGTGAAAAACGCACATTAATCTTACTCCCTACAAAGCTAATAAAATGCTTGGTTTTATCATGCGGTCCCCTAGTCACTAGATTCCCAACCTTTTTCACAATACAGTATAATACTTTTCAAATTATATTTTTTGCGGCACCCTGAAGAATACTCACACACCTTTTCTGATGCATAAATTACCATATTACATGCATTTTCTCTTGGAAAAATAACTAGATTGAAGAGTTTGGACCATAACCTAGTTACTAGAGTTTAAATGTTTAACATATGATTTAAATGCGATTCTACAACCTTTTTAGAGTGAGTGAATTGGTAGCCATACAAAAAATAATATATGTACTATGTTTGCACTCTTGTTTATAATTTGTCATATTTGGCGACTTATTTTATAATCTATGTATAAAATATCGTTTATTAACATAATGCGCATACGGTGTCACAGTCAGGGTTGTCAAATTTATAGAATAATTTCCGCAGTCAATTTTTAACATAAAATAATAAATTTCTACTTATATTTTTAATTTTAATGTATTTCTACGGCACACTGGTTGGGAATCACTGCTCTGTTGATTTAAAAAGACATAGTAACAATTACATGTCTATGTTTTATTTTTACTTTTATTACATTTCCATTGTGCGTCCACTTCTGAAATATATTTCTACCGTTTGGTTCTTTTATTATAATGCACCCAAATAATTTAACGATGTCAACAAAGTTTCACGAAAACTATTTTCAGGCGGTACGGTACGCATGCATTTAAAAGTTGCTAGACTAAAAGGACATCCACAGACTGAAATCGTACGCGGTTAAGAACCGTGTGCCATACTAAACTCATGATTTCTGTTCATAAAAATAATATTTTTAATAAGCTTGTAAGTGTATGGTATAAACGGATACGATCAGATGCTTATAATAATTATAATTTGTGGAAATATATTTCCATGAACAGAAGTCATAAGTTTAGTATGGCACACGGTTCTAAACCCATACAGTTTCAGTGTATAGGTAGGTTTCCCTCTAAGTGTGTAGCCCTAAATGGGGATATGGTGTAATATAAAATTGTTTCGTTCCAATAAATTTGTTTCACTTCATTTTTAACAATTTTTTCAACGCTCTCTCTACTTACTGTTTCAATTCGCAAAGATGTGTATTTATTTGCGCATTTTATTCATCTGTGCGGCACCCAGATATCGGTCGTCCAGTTAGCATGGCGACCGGATGGCAGTGCCGTAAGACTACCGCGTAGATCCATAAAATCATAATACGTGGTGTTCGTATTGGATGACAAGTCTCTACACTTACACCGTAGGCGACCGTAGACCTTTCTATGTAGAGGGTAAGTAATTCGACCAATGTTCTAAAACTGGGCCTGCGAACTTATTTTATGTTTAGGAACAAAACAAAAAAAGTAAATATCTGTAACGATATTAAGATTCGTTTTTTTAGATTTGATTAGGCTATTTTTGTGTTTCGGCCAATTTTTAAACAACCAAAACCAACTCAACTCGAACCCGATATATCGGTTTCCGGTCATTGTGCTTTATCAATTCATATTTTGTTATATTCATTAAACTTTGCTAAGTATATTGAAACGCTGTGATTGTGTGCATTATACTGAAGTTTCCACTTAAGTGGTTTTAATTAACTACATATAGGTATGTACCAGTGGCGAAGGGTGCAGATAGGTTGTTAAGATCCGACATACATAGTGCACATTAAACTTTGTCAGTCATTCATATTTGGCTTAATTGAACTAAGACTACAATTTACAGATGGTGCTGGTTAGTTTTTAAAAAACATTTAAACCTAACCTAACCAAACCATAATAGTTTTGGTATGTTATAGGCGATTCGACAAAATAGTGCACACTTTTTCATTCATACTTATTTGTTTTCGTTGAATTAAGAATATATGTTTACACATGATGTTGGGAAGTTTTTTTAAAATTCATTAAGCCCTGCCTAAACCAAACCATAGTACAATAGAGTATAAAAAATATTATATCTATAAAATATTCAAAATTACGTATGATTTAGTGGCATAATTTTAGATATTTTATAGATAGGCGATTATTTTTTGTCTATATCTATAATGGCTTGGTTTTCGCAGTGTTTAATTGAATTTCAAAAACTAACTAACTCCATCTGTAAATTGTAGGCTTAATTCAATGAAAACAAATATGTATGACTGACAAAGTTTATTGTGGACTATATATTATGTTGGATCTTAACAGCCTACATCCACTCTTCGCGACTGGTATATACATAATCGTCGACATACAAACACACTGATTATAAAACGTATGCCTTGTAAGTAGTTCAGTGGCGCACCCAGGATTTAATATTGGGGGAGGGCCCAAGGAGGATAATGTAAATTAGTCCCATAGGATCTTTTTCTTCTTCACAGCCTAATTTCTCGTTTATCGGCCTTTTGTCTAGTGCACTCGGTGTACCAACACCATGGTCCCCACATCCTGAAACGGGCCCTTGTCACCGACAGGTTTTTCCGCCCCTGTGGGGGGCGCTCCCATAAGGAGTAGTGCCACCCAGCCGCTCGGTCTGACCCTGGTAGTCAATGCGCCACCGATGAAATGATGATGACCCTTGGCAAAGCTGAACAAAACATTTCATATGTTAAGTCCCGCAGTTTGCTCTGACAGGCCCCACGGCTTCTCAGAGTGAACTGTGGATGGTTAAGTCGGTCGCCACTGACCATGTAAATATAGGTAATAGGTAATATAGTATAAGGTTGAATTTTGTTTGTCGAATATAATATGGTAAAGGGGGTAATTAAATTAAATATGATTTGTTGGTAATGTTAATGTATAGTGTAAATGGTAATATAATATTCATATATAATGTAAAGGATTAAAAGGTAATAAAGGGGGACTTATGGATGGGCGTTGAGGGTATGTAATATAAGATGGTTAATATGTACGTAGTAATAAGGGCATATAGATCGATGTCGCTACGCGTCGCACGTACACGGCACAGTAATTGTTAACATATGCTCATAGGCCTGTTGCGAAGGCTCCCATTTGCACGTATGTGCAATCACAAAGCATAGCAACACCTAGGCAATCATCGATCCGATTATAATCACGATCCCGCGTAATTAATTTACATATCAATTCCGTTCATTAATATCCGCGGTCATTCCGCGCGCGGCGTTTCCGAATCGGTATTCTGGCAGCTTTCCTGCTCTCACATACGACGGCGTCTCTGTCGTATGTGTAGAAACCGATTTCGAGATACGAATTTGCTCGCTTTGCAGTGACAGAGCCCCTCTCGCTCGCGTGTATGACGGCATCACGCTCACGCGCGACGGGAGAATCGGATCAATGATTTTGGTCGATCAAGGAGACCACGTACTGGAATAAAGTGCGGGAAATCTTTGATCGGCTAGGTATGAGTATGTACTAAGCAATTATTACTGCCTATATGTTTGGTTGACGGAATGACATCCGTCAACTAGTCGTAAGTATGTGCCCGTGGCGACACCGAGCTATATTAGTTGTTAATGTGAGAAAGGTTGCGCGACCAATACGTTTATATATTAGAATCGAGTAACTTCCCCGCGTGATATGGGTTTATATTAAGCTTTTATTTTGTAGTTAAATTACCAATCTACCGAGTTCATATTCTTAGACCAACGTCAAGTAGGTATTCAGGCCGTCGGGGCGCCTCAAAGTTGAGCCCCCCAACGGTAGTTGGCCGAAGGACTGGTATGCGCTGTCGAAGGCCTGGTGCCGCAAATATGCCAAGTTAACCACTGGCATATGACGCCTTATCATCCAGGCTAACTTTGTAGTACTCTTGTTTTTGGGTGAGAGGTACCTTCGCGCCGCTAGGGCCCGTAAAGCCGGCCGCCGCGGGAACGCCCCTCCCTCAGCCATGAAGAGCGCCACCACGCGGGGGGTGTGCTGTATCGATAGGTAATTCAACCACGAATCCGTCGATGCCTCGCACGCCTTCGTAGGTGCGTTTTTCGTGGGGCTGGCCCAGAAACACTGCGGTACTGCTTCATCAATTACACGATCTCAGTACTCCTAGGTACTCGAAGGACGTACGTGACGAGTGAGCGACGCCGCCCGCCGGCGAGCGTCGACTCGCGCCCATAATTTTTCTTAGTCGGCCCTTACGTAGATGTCGCGGGTAATTAGTCATTGTACAATTTCCGCCACTCTCGTAAGGAAACCGTTAATTAATTTTGTCACCCGAAAAACGTTGAGCTAAGGGATGAAATCGGCCAGATTTGCATATAAACCCAATATTTTTAAATTCAATATCAGTCTTCGCTCACATTCCCGACCCTGAACCTGCGAAGGTCAGCGGCGGAATTTCGTTCACACTTTTCATATACAAGTCGCCAGGACTTGTGAGGAAGTACTCGCCCAGGTCCCGATACCTACTGGCAGATACCTACCTCCATACCTACTGTCACTTTGACAGATAGTGGTGAAGTGTCAACCAGCGACTTAGTCGTTTTATTCGCGAGTTTTATCGTTCATTACCGGACCCGGTCCCCAACCTTTTGTCGCGGTGCCCCGTGTTCGCGCAATCTCGATTACAGATAAAGATAAATTAATTCTTAAATAATTAAATAATAAATGTGTTAGTTTATACAATTAATATTGTATAATAAATAAGACTTCTTTTTTTTAATAATTTTTGTGGTTTCGGACTTATATAATTTGAACTTTGAACCTTTGGTGATCGTGAGACCTAATAAAATTGTTTAATATAGTGTAAAGTTCTTTTATTGGACTAGACATAGTGCCTACCTGTTCTTCCTACAATTTGAATGTACCTCCACTCCAGGCCCGGAGCTAGCCGAGGATTCGGAGGCCTACACCCTCAGGCTAGGATATTTGGCGGGCCCCCTACCTACCGCCAATATTAAAGGCAGTGTGAAACTGACACGAACAAAAACGCCGACCTTCAGTTAGTGTTTATGGCAGAGTATGGTTTAACGACATAACTATACAAATCTAGCCTTGTAGTCAATTCTACTTCTCAAATAGCCGTGCGACAACCTCACGACGAGGTACAAACAGAATATATAAGTCCCATGGTCCTAAACTATGGAAGAAGCAGAGAAGAAATGGTCGAAAAAGACCATGAACAGGTAACCAGTAGCGTAATCGTTTAGTATTAGGAAGTAAAATGTATGTTGTTAACCTTTTCTTTGTAAAATGTAATAAAATTTTACGTAAAAAATTTCGCCTCGGAGAATCGAGACTGTTCAAGTGTAATTGGAACGCTGTGACCGCAGACCTCGAAATGACACGCCATGAAATTTCAAATCGATCTATTTCGGAAATAATTTCCGGGAAATCTCCATTAAACTTAGAAAATAAGTTATGGGAGAGATTGTTTACGTAAAATTAAGCAGGTACATGCTTCAATAACTTTTATAGCTATAATGGAAGTGTATGAAAATTGGAAAAGAAAATTGAATATTTATAAATTTATATACTGTATAATTGTAAATAAAGAATTTTAATACTAATTTTATCAATACAAGATAGGAGTTAACTACCGTTATAAAAATATTGTAAACGCGTATCTATATCTATAGACGCGTAATTATAATTATAGATTTTGTTAATGCTATAACTTGCTGACTATAATGAATATTGTAAAAGTAACAATTGGAAAAACTTGAGATTCTGGTATAGATGGGTTTCTACCCATAAACAATAATAAATCTTAATTGCCTCCTAAGTAATAAAAGAATCAAATACTGCGACTAAAAACACAAATTGGCGCGTGACCTTGAACCTTAACTGAATTCTGTTCGACTAGAATTTACGGCCCGGCTGTGTTGAGTTGCCGGATAAAAATAGATTCAAGGTTACGTTTAGATTACTATGGAAAAGCCACTATTAAGGACGAAATAAATTTGTAGTCGCTTGTAAATAACATCTTGTTAGGATTAAGCATTTATATATTTAAGTTGAAATGTTAAGTATAATATTATAGTATTTTCACGTAATAATGTTCGTCCGAAAGGTAAATATCGAATGAAACGTTTTCTGCGGCTCCAAATAGTTTTATTAAAACTTAGTAAAATTCTATTGGCCTAAAAAGGCCAAGAGTGGTGGAAAGGACTAGTACGTGGGTGTCAACCTTTCATTTTGACATTTTAAATTTAAAGACTGCCATTCCCTTATTTAGTACACGAGTACCTATTCTGATACCTCGTTGGAAAGCTAAAAACTTTCCCCTTCGTTTGAACACGAAAAATCATATAAAATCAACTATTTTGCTGACGTCACCGTAACTACGTATTTAAAGGACATGTTCTAGAGGGTGCTTAAAATACCCCTATTAAGTCCTAATTTTGCGGAAATAAAGTAGAGTAAATTTAACCCGATTTAATTAGAAGATATCTCTATTAGAAAGTTACCAGGAACGGGAGATATACGTAAATTTATCCCGTGAGAGAAAGATATACATCTGCTATCCCTTACGGACTGTTTCCTGTTAAACCTCCATCCCGAGGGTATAAAAGGTGACATCCTTTTTCCGTAAAATCATTAGTTTCTACACTTCTCACCAGCGATCTCCTACTAAGCAGCAGTCCTTCCGCGGATACGAGACACGGTTCTCAGTAACATTCGTGAAATTTACCTACAATAAGTCCCCATCGACGGGCAAAAAGTAACGCGAATATCTCGTATCCGCCGGTCGTGACGTGTACCGCAAAAAGTAGCGCGAATAACACGTATCTGTCGGTAGTGACGTCGACCGCTAAAACGTAGCTCGAATACCACGTATCTGTCGATAGTAACGCGCTCGCGGAGTAATTTCATTTTTCATTACTCATCATACGAGGTGACGTAATCGGGATAAATTACGTGATCGGATTTGTTTTATAAAAACAAATTAATAAACTCAGTTTGTAATAATAAATTTTACAAATCTTTTTTTTTCGGAATTATAAAATAAATTTTTGAAACTTTATTAAGTAAACATAATCATAAAATAAATTTTAGTAAACAAATTCATAAACATAAAAACAAATTTTAGTAAATAAATTTGTAAACATTAAGCAAACCTCTTGTAAACAAGTTTGTAAACACAAATAAATATTTGTAAATGTACTGTGAACATAAATAAACTTTATAAACAACAATAAAATAATTTCTATTCTTTTTTATAAACCTAATACTGTGTGACCAAAGAATAATTTATATTTTCTTTCTTATGGGAAAACATTTCTCGAATTAAAAATATCCAAAGAATATCGGCGTATACATTCTCTGAATTAGGTGTGACTTTTTGGGAACTCGTGAAAGATTTCACAGAGATCCTATAGTGAACAAATAAATAGTTTGCTGATACTTTAATGAGATTTAATTACGGGAACAATGACAGTTAACCTTATTGTGTGACCGTGAACTCTAGTACCTGAATAAATTCGGCACCACACCAGCTGAGAGTTTTATTCGGGAATTCAAAAGTTGTGATACTACAAAGGAGATCCACCTCTCCTAATTCATCACTAGTCTCCTCAGTGACGGCCCGGTAGCATTATTGAGCTAGCCGTGAGCCGGGTCATGTCATTATGGCGCCCAAATGCGTGCGGCATCTTCAGGTTGCGAAAACCTGAACGATCCTACAACTAAGATCTACTAAAAGATTTTAAAAACAATATATTGTGAAGTGTATCAATGAATTGTGGTTACCTGAGAGGTTTTAAGAACCTTATACCGGAGCTACAAGAGCGATCTACCTCAACTTTATAAATGTGAGTACAATGAAATAAAGTGTAACTCGCATTAACGAGGAACCAGTGATGAATACTTTTGAAAAATATAATTTGGAGAAGAATATATACGTAAAGGCAACTATATATAGAATACTTTTCTTGATTTACTTGGAAAAGGAAAGAATAAATAAAATAAATACTTTTGGTAATTTATTAGAGTCAGATACCGACATTAAGCAAAAGTATGTCGATGAGACTATCCAAAGGATCTCTCTGACCCTTTTAAGCCATAAAGAAAGTATAAAAATAAATTGTGTTACTCACCGTAACAGAAATAATAGAATTAAGAATAAAATGCACAATAAAAATTTCGTGTGAATTTTTAAGCTTTTTTCTAATATAAAGTTGAGTACCATACAAGTATAGGTACAAGGACCCAGACAAAGAAAAAATTTTTTGAAAAAAATAAATTTATACTACTTTGTATATTAAAATCTCGATAATTATCATAACTACCGTGACGTCATGGGTATAGGCACATGAAGGCTTGTACCTATTACAATATAAGATTTTAAACGGAGAAGATTGGACGCTTGTAACAGGAGTTGCAAGCCTTCAGGGTTATCAGCGACAAGCAGCGCATGCCCTCAAAATACTTTAAACGTCGATTGCGGACGAACGGGTGGTCGTAGGAAGCTGAAAACCGGCGCAATCGATAGCTGAATTTTTATATGAATTTACGGTCGAAGGTCCGCTTCTTCCAACTCCAGGGGACGGAGGAATTCGAAGAAATTATGCCGAACCCTGTTCCGGGTCCGAGTGTAGAAGAAGACTTCATATTGGAAGAAGGCTTGCAAAACGCGCAAGTATTCCCCGAAGAGGATTCATTTTTGCAAGTAAGCACGTCGGATCCCAAACAAAAAATGGCACCACCAGAACCAGCCGTGTGTACCCCGTGCCATGTTAAGCCGGAACTCCATTCCACCTATGAGGGTAGCCCAAAGCAGAGCGTTGAACTTTTTCTCCGACGCTGCAGAGAATATTGCGAAGCTGTGAAGTACCCAGCTGAGAATTGGACAGAGTTGGCTATACGTCAGCTCAGAGGAGAGGCCAAGACTTGGGCCAAGAATATTGACACATCGGACAGTTGGCGGTCGTTTAGTAACGACCTGAAAGAGCACTTCGAATCGCCTTCAAGACGTCGTGCTCAACGAACGGAGCTCGAACATAAAGAGCAAGGACCTCAAGAGGGAGCTTATGGTTTCCTCCTGAAGAAGATGGAGTTAGCCGAGGTACTCCTTCCAGAGATGAAGTCGGAAACCCTGGCTTCGACCTTTTATGACCTACTCACTGTGAGCGATCAGATAAGGGTTAATCAAGAGAAATGGAAGACGATGGACGAGCTGCTTGAAGTAGCTCATACACTTCGACCATTGAAATCGGCATTGGCTTCCGTGCCATCTCCAGCAAATGCCGTCAAGGCGAATAATGAAAAGAGGCCCGCTCAGCAAAATACTTGGCGCGAGAAGCCGCGTTCGGTACAAGAGACTAACGCGAAATCTGATAAGACCACGGAGGCTGTTGATAAAAGGCCTCCACGGCAATCAGACCAGCAAAACGATTCGGAAAGACCTGCGTACCGCCCACGTCCTCGCATTGATGAGCGAGGCGGTGCCAGACAAAGGCGCTGTCAACATTGTCCTGGCTTCCATGAAAACAAGGATTGCCCAGACAGGCAAGCAGCTCAGCAGACCAGAAAGGAGCCATGAAGACGGCTCGCGGGCCGGGTTGATCGTCGATGGCTCCAAGACGACGAACACTGGCGGACCGCCGAAGAGAAGACTCAAGAAGGTGACACGAACGTTCCTCGAACGCCGTTCAGCCGAGTTCTAGCTAGTGACATAGACGCTCTTCTGGCGAATAGGGTTAACTGTGAAAGTGAACTGAAGGACACCCTTCCGGTGAAATCATTTAACCCTAAGGTTCACTGTGAGGTCGAAGCTGGCCCCAGTAACCAAGTTAATCTTTGTACAGGTCCTCTTGTAAAGGATAGCAGCGTAAGACCGGAGAATTATCGCAAACGCGATATTAATAATTCTGCTAGTAAAATAGTAGAAAATCTTAATAAAAAGAATAGCGGTAAGACGTTGTCCAATGTTGAGACTTCGCGAGCTAATAATTCTTTTACCGGCGGCGAAATAGAATATAAAAAGTTTTTAGATAAATTAGAATTAGGGAGTTATGAAATAAATGTTGGCGGCAAGGAAGAAGGTTATCAAGATAAGCAGTTAAAGACAGCTAGCAGTGGATGCGGCGAAGGCGTAAGCAGTGGCGCTATTGGTGTGCAGAGAACATCGGCAAACGTAAGTAACTGTAGTCTCGTCGATACTGACGACAGATCTCTTGTAACAAATAATTTAACGAATTATTGTGCTTCCGCTAACCATTTGTGTAAAAATATTAATAGTACTAACTATACTAAAGCCGAAGCTGGCAGTTTACTTGAAATTAATAGCGATGTATGTAGTTTAGATAGTCGATCGTCGTTGCAATCGAGCAACGAAACTTTAGGAAGGGACTCACCTGTTAAATTAGCGAACAGACCCCACGAGGCTGACGTTAAGAATATTATTAGGAAGAGTCGAACTAATCGTCGACTACAAAACATTAATACCTTCGGTAAATTAAGGCGAAATAAACTTAATGAAGAAGAGCTCATAGCATTAGATGACTATAATCGTTATCTTAAGCAAAAATCAAGTAAATGTAAGTCCTTTAGTATTAAGATTATTAAAAATAAGTTACGGAAGCTTAATAAGATTAATTTTGATAGCGTTAAGTTTGAACTAAGAAATATGAACTTAATGTACATAGATAAAGCTAGATATAGTGACGAAAGAGTTGTTGTGTATGATCATCGTCTCAAAGGCGGTGATATACTCAATGACGGAGGACAAGAGCTATGGGACTCAGCTACGGCTGCCCATAACCAACAAAGCAAAATATCTACGGATTTTCTCGGTTCTGTAAATATTTTAGATCCTAGGGACAGGTGTAGTCGGGGACAGAACTTTGCGGCGTGTCAAAAGACACTACCATCTGTAACGACTGCAGACCGTCCAAATAGCGTAGTCAGAAGTACGTGGACAATTGTAAGTAGTACGTTGGATGCGCCGGGCGAAGAGAAATTGCCAACTACTGCAATTGCACGTAATAAAAATAGTTTACCTCATAAAGATTTAAATATTATACTTGATAAAAATGTTAGTGTTAAAAGTGTTTTAAATACTAGTATTAATTTGATATATATGATTATGATAAGCGTGATATACATATCAGTGATAAGTGTAATATACTTTAAATTAATAACGAAGAGAGTGTTACTAGTTAAGGCGTGGGGAAGCGCATGGCTTCCACGCTAAGTCCTTTACTAGTATTCGGAGCTGCGGTGCGCAATAGTTTGAGAAGAATCTGGCTAATGAAAGAGCAGACGACCAAGTGGAACCGCCTGCACCGCTTTCCGAAGCTACCAACGACAGAGACGAGGGAGTGCACGCCCTGTCAGAACGTCGTATGGATGCGCAGGAATGTGCGCGGGAAGAACTACTGGCGAGTTCAGGAACAGATTCCGAACTTAGCGATGGGGAAGCTGAAGTGGAAAGAATTGTTGACTCGACAATATCTAATGAAGAGAGGATCCTTGGCGAGAGGCTGGATGCGTTGGACGCAGTCTTACAAGACGCCCCCATCAAGATAGCGCCCCCCAAGAGAGAATTTAGGAGAGTGGGACGGTTGGGAGGGCGGCGCCCTGCGAGGACCAACTTCCCAACGCCCTGGAGCAAAGATCAAGGTACTACCTTTGGCGAGTGGCGGGATGCGTTGGACGCTGTCTTACGAGACGCCCCCATCCGGAATGCGCCCCCCAAACGTCAGTATCAGCGTATAGGCCGATCAGGTAAGCGTCGCTCAAAGCGATCGCTACCGCCATCGCCTGTAAGCTAAGTCTCTAACTAAACCGAGCTATAAGTCTTCGAGAGGAGCGATAAAGAAATAAGTCTATTATCGAAGCGAGCGATAAGACTTCGAGAGGAGCGATAAAGAAATAAGTCTCTGATCGAAGCGAAAGACAAGTCTTTTCTCGAAGCAAAAGAGAAATAAGTCTTCGGGGAGAGCGAAACGAAGAACGTGTTGCTAATTAAGGCGTGGGGAAGTCCGTGACTTTCACGCTAAGTCCTTATTAGTATTCGGAGCTGCGAAACAAACAAGTCTTCGAGAGGAGCGATAAAGAAATAAGTCTATTATCGAAGCAAACAACAAGTCTTTGAGAGGAGCGATAAAGAAATAAGTCTATTATCAAAGCAAACAACAAGTCTTCGAGAGGAGCGATAAAGAAATAAGTCTATTATCGAAGCAAACAACAAGTCTTCGAGAGGAGCGATAAAGAAATAAGTCTATTATCGGAGCAAACCACAAGTCTTCGAGAGGAGCGATAAAGAAATAAGTCTATTATCGGAGCAAACAACAAGTCTTCGAGAGGAGCGATAAAGAAATAAGTCTATTATCGAAGCAAACGAGTCTTTTCTCGAAGCGAGAAAGAAATAAGTCTTCGGGGAGAGCAAAACGAAGAAAGTGTTGCTAATTAGGGCATGGGGAAGTCCTTGACTTCCACGCTAAGCCCCTAATAGTATTCGGAGCTGCGAAATGAAGACGTGTTGCTAATCTAGGCGTGGGGAAGTTCGTAACTTTCACGCTAAGTCCTTATTAGTATTCGGAGCTGCGAAATGAAGAGAGCGTTGCTAATTTAGGCGTGGGGAAGTTCGTAACTTTCACGCTAAGTCCTTATTAGTATTCGGAGCTGCGAAAAATAATTCTCTTGATTGGGATTGATTTCAAATTCTTGTAGAATGTAATATATAGCTAGGAGTATTGAGCGTTAGATTGAATAGGTTTAAATGACCCTATGTAATTTAATGTTAAAGGTATTGTCAGGGGAGTCTCCCTGGCATATCATGGTACTATGCCGTATTTTCTAGTAAGCGGGAACGTGATTCGCGACGGGAAGTCGAACTCTACTTCTGTCCATGGGTCGTAAAGGGAGCGTCTCCGTGAGTCCTCTTCCTTGCGGTTGTCCCTCGGCAGGAAAAGCAGTAGTCGTCCCATACAGCACTCACCGTCCTCAAAATAAAATTTTTAACTTCAGAATTATTGAATTATATAATTTTCTTTTATTAATTAGAATTTTAAGACCTGAATCTGGGCGAATATTAATTATAAAAAGTAAAAGAAAAACTTTGTGTGCATGCGCAGATTTTGTATATTTTATTTTGAATATGCTTTACTGTTGCTTTATCGCTTTGCATATTACTGAGTCCTGAGGTGTGGCAATGGTGAATTGAGACTAGACATATACAGTTATGTCTTTATTAAGGGTGGGCATTTGACACGAACAAAAACGCCGACCTTCAGTTAGTGTTTATGGCAGAGTATGGTTTAACGACATAACTATACAAATCTAGCCTTGTAGTCAATTCTACTTCTCAAATAGCCGTGCGACAACCTCACGACGAGGTACAAACAGAATATATAAGTCCCATGGTCCTAAACTATGGAAGAAGCAGAGAAGAAATGGTCGAAAAAGACCATGAACAGGTAACCAGTAGCGTAATCGTTTAGTATTAGGAAGTAAAATGTATGTTGTTAACCTTTTCTTTGTAAAATGTAATAAAATTTTACGTAAAAAATTTCGCCTCGGAGAATCGAGACTGTTCAAGTGTAATTGGAACGCTGTGACCGCAGACCTCGAAATGACACGCCATGAAATTTCAAATCGATCTATTTCGGAAATAATTTCCGGGAAATCTCCATTAAACTTAGAAAATAAGTTATGGGAGAGATTGTTTACGTAAAATTAAGCAGGTACATGCTTCAATAACTTTTATAGCTATAATGGAAGTGTATGAAAATTGGAAAAGAAAATTGAATATTTATAAATTTATATACTGTATAATTGTAAATAAAGAATTTTAATACTAATTTTATCAATACAAGATAGGAGTTAACTACCGTTATAAAAATATTGTAAACGCGTATCTATATCTATAGACGCGTAATTATAATTATAGATTTTGTTAATGCTATAACTTGCTGACTATAATGAATATTGTAAAAGTAACAATTGGAAAAACTTGAGATTCTGGTATAGATGGGTTTCTACCCATAAACAATAATAAATCTTAATTGCCTCCTAAGTAATAAAAGAATCAAATACTGCGACTAAAAACACAAATTGGCGCGTGACCTTGAACCTTAACTGAATTCTGTTCGACTAGAATTTACGGCCCGGCTGTGTTGAGTTGCCGGATAAAAATAGATTCAAGGTTACGTTTAGATTACTATGGAAAAGCCACTATTAAGGACGAAATAAATTTGTAGTCGCTTGTAAATAACATCTTGTTAGGATTAAGCATTTATATATTTAAGTTGAAATGTTAAGTATAATATTATAGTATTTTCACGTAATAATGTTCGTCCGAAAGGTAAATATCGAATGAAACGTTTTCTGCGGCTCCAAATAGTTTTATTAAAACTTAGTAAAATTCTATTGGCCTAAAAAGGCCAAGAGTGGTGGAAAGGACTAGTACGTGGGTGTCAACCTTTCATTTTGACATTTTAAATTTAAAGACTGCCATTCCCTTATTTAGTACACGAGTACCTATTCTGATACCTCGTTGGAAAGCTAAAAACTTTCCCCTTCGTTTGAACACGAAAAATCATATAAAATCAACTATTTTGCTGACGTCACCGTAACTACGTATTTAAAGGACATGTTCTAGAGGGTGCTTAAAATACCCCTATTAAGTCCTAATTTTGCGGAAATAAAGTAGAGTAAATTTAACCCGATTTAATTAGAAGATATCTCTATTAGAAAGTTACCAGGAACGGGAGATATACGTAAATTTATCCCGTGAGAGAAAGATATACATCTGCTATCCCTTACGGACTGTTTCCTGTTAAACCTCCATCCCGAGGGTATAAAAGGTGACATCCTTTTTCCGTAAAATCATTAGTTTCTACACTTCTCACCAGCGATCTCCTACTAAGCAGCAGTCCTTCCGCGGATACGAGACACGGTTCTCAGTAACATTCGTGAAATTTACCTACAATAAGTCCCCATCGACGGGCAAAAAGTAACGCGAATATCTCGTATCCGCCGGTCGTGACGTGTACCGCAAAAAGTAGCGCGAATAACACGTATCTGTCGGTAGTGACGTCGACCGCTAAAACGTAGCTCGAATACCACGTATCTGTCGATAGTAACGCGCTCGCGGAGTAATTTCATTTTTCATTACTCATCATACGAGGTGACGTAATCGGGATAAATTACGTGATCGGATTTGTTTTATAAAAACAAATTAATAAACTCAGTTTGTAATAATAAATTTTACAAATCTTTTTTTTTCGGAATTATAAAATAAATTTTTGAAACTTTATTAAGTAAACATAATCATAAAATAAATTTTAGTAAACAAATTCATAAACATAAAAACAAATTTTAGTAAATAAATTTGTAAACATTAAGCAAACCTCTTGTAAACAAGTTTGTAAACACAAATAAATATTTGTAAATGTACTGTGAACATAAATAAACTTTATAAACAACAATAAAATAATTTCTATTCTTTTTTATAAACCTAATACTGTGTGACCAAAGAATAATTTATATTTTCTTTCTTATGGGAAAACATTTCTCGAATTAAAAATATCCAAAGAATATCGGCGTATACATTCTCTGAATTAGGTGTGACTTTTTGGGAACTCGTGAAAGATTTCACAGAGATCCTATAGTGAACAAATAAATAGTTTGCTGATACTTTAATGAGATTTAATTACGGGAACAATGACAGTTAACCTTATTGTGTGACCGTGAACTCTAGTACCTGAATAAATTCGGCACCACACCAGCTGAGAGTTTTATTCGGGAATTCAAAAGTTGTGATACTACAAAGGAGATCCACCTCTCCTAATTCATCACTAGTCTCCTCAGTGACGGCCCGGTAGCATTATTGAGCTAGCCGTGAGCCGGGTCATGTCAAAACACTACATTAACGTTTTTCAAATTGTGTTTTAATTCAAATTAAGGGTACTCATACTGAATTATTGGCAATTTTTAAAACATCTACTTTAATAATGGAGCTGTCGAGTATCGACACATAATAATTAAAAAATATATTGCACAATTATATAATTGAAAATGTTCATGGCCAAGAAGTATAATAGCGCCGCAGGCGACTTTTTTTTTGCTATTAAAGCTAATTTATGATGTGTGATATCTCACTTATATGGTCAACCCGACACGCCGGGCCCCCCACAGCCCGGGCCCCCAGGCTAGAGCCCTGTCAGCCCTCCCCAGCCATGACCTACACCACTCCGGAATTCGGGTGGACACCGAGAATTTTTTGACAGTTCCATTAGGGATTGGGTTTCTAAAAAAACCTGACATTAGTGTTTCGAAATTTTTGTGTTAGAAATTAAAATCTAAGAAATTTTTCTAAAAAAGGTGCTGGAGAATTACAAATCATTTTTTTGCCGTGTTTTTTATTTGTCTAAGCCCAAAGGTATGGTTTATCGGCTTTCAATTTCAATTTTTAAAATCATTCTGATAATTTTGGGAGGTGCCAGGGCCCCTTGCCCCCCCCCCCTGGGTGCGCCACTGAAGTAGTTTATAACCCTTGTCCAGGTTCCGGTGACTGACCTATCCAGTTAGGAAATTGCGGGTAGGTATATGATACGTCCCCATGATTTAAATCCGTTCAGCGTGCAACGATCTGTGACAGTCCTGGGACTTAGGGCTTTGAGCCGTCGTTATGATTGCTTTTGCAATTATTATTCGCGAAAGCTCAGAGGTCAGAGGTCCTACTATAGATCTACCATCATAAATTGGCGTTTCAGGGAGGGCGCTAGTATGACATTGAGAATATTACCATAACTAACAAAAAAATGGTAATTTATAATTTTTTATTGGTAGTAGATTTCTGTACAAATAAAATGCAATCCAAACATGTTGTAAAATTAAATGGTATTTGTAACAAATTTATCCTCGATAGACAATTTTAGTTTCAAATTCGACCGGCCGCCAACTTACGATGGTAGATCTATAGACGGCTCTCGTTAAAGCTCGAGTGCAACGAATTGGCTTAACCAAAGGGGCGAAACGTGCCATAGTACATTACGGACGGCAACTAATTTAATTTATTTTAAATTTAGTTATTAATTGTGAAATCGGATTGAGATATCCAGGGTTCCAGTGGCTAGCTCAGGTGTCATAGAACCCCGGATTCACAAAAAGTATATATTATTATCAAGTTTGTTAAATTAAATAAAATCACGAAGTCTTTCTTGTGCGGGTCTTGGTATTATATATTTTAATCTTTAGTTTGACAAGGTTATTTTGTAGTCTTTTTTTACAGTTTTATATATTTAGTTTTTACAATTAGAGTCGCAGGTCCGTATACATTTTACAAGGGACGCTTGCTAACTTTTTTTTCTTTTTGAAATTCCTCTGAACCCACCCCGACTCGTTAAGGACTCTCGTGATTGGCCAAATCCGATCAGATGATCTTTTGATTTAGCGAATCACGAGGACCACCCTGGCGCAGGCGCGCAAAGACTTCACCGTTGCGCAATGCGCGGCAAAATTTACAACATTTGATTTCTATATTTGACTTAGTCTTAAAATTATCTCTTTCATCCATCATCATTTATACTTTTAAAATTAATCTTAATTACACCTCCGCCCGGTAAGTGATTTTCACGCACCGGACGAAGGCCTTTACTCATGAATAAAATATTAACGTAGTTGAGCAGGGAACCAGATCAGGTGTTTTATTCAATTGTTTATAGAGATCAGGGTAGCGGTTCGGCCCATTTTTTATTTAATATTTACAGAAACCAACAAAAGCCTGTTGATAACAGGTATGTGTCAGGATGATAGTGTAATATTAAATTTACTGCCAAATAGTAAGTCCCACATCACATTTTCTCCCATAGGGAGCAGTACCGGGCAGTTGGTATAAATTTATTTTCGTTAACCCATTCTGCTTTGACGTCATGTATTGTTGTGAGGTTAGGATTAATTCATTCACGTCATATTATAATCTATGTTTATAAATATTAAAGAATATTAGTTTTTTTCGCTTCGTATTCAGCCATACCTGCCTACTAAGTGGAGCATATGACTACCGCAGTGTGTATCTAAGATTCTTCCTTGCAAATAGGAAAATATTTGATTTATAAACATATTTTTTTCCTCCATTGTTCTCCTACTTCAGATGTACCTAGTATTCTTTACATGGATTGGTTATAACACAATCGTTTTACCCAACGGATTTTTACTAATAAAGAGGGAGCCTATCGAACTCTTTATGTTATATATTACGATAGCGATTCCAGCATTTACCTATTGCAATGCTTGTAAATGGTAAAGACATTAAAGGCCTACTATTTGACAGCTTGCTTTCATTAAATATGTACTTACATACGTACTTTATCTGCAATTTTATGCGATCTTTCAATTACATTTCGATTTTGGCACCTAACCCAAAAAGGCGTAAAAGTTATTTGGCGAAAAATAGTTATTTATGGGGTCAGATTATTTAGATTGCGACCGAAAAGTGCGTCAGCAAGAAATATTCTAACTATTTTTTGGTGGGAGTTTGTGAAAAATATGTAACGAAACCAAAAAATACTATTCAAATTGCATTCCTGTAAAGTTGCAAATTGCCACTCACGCCCTTTTGGCGTAGCGTTTTCGATAATAATAATATAATGATGGTGTATTGCATATAAAAGAAGTTGTAGTATGCGGCAATCTCACCACTCACGCGTGAATTGCTACACATGAACCTTTTGTGCCAATAATTTGCTACTTATTTATCCACCAGCATTAGTTACCATTTATAAGTTTCAATTGCACGTATCTACTTATAACAGCACTATTTTCATAGTAGATATATTAAGGTGTTCCTTCGATACTTTGGTTTACTTATAAATACCGAAATTCACAAAGCTAAATACTCGGTCTACCGAATGTAATAAAAAAAATATCTTTTTGTTCTAACAACAAACGTGTCTGTGTGTCCATTTGTTCTGTTAGAACTAAAAACAACTATTTATTTATTATCAATTATTGGTACAAACTTCGTTATAATTATATTTAACCAAATTGCTTCTGATATTGATATATCCCACCTACGTGAGATGAGTTTAGGATTAGATGGACGTAGCTTTATATATAAATAATAATAATAATAATAATAAATAATATAAATAGGGTCTACTTCGGGCATTCGGCATACTTCCAAGTAGAAACTTAATAATTTTTGTATTTACTATTTACACCGTTTTTTTCTAATATTGCTTATATTTCTTTGTTATTAATTCTGTTTTAATACCATCTCTTTGGTTTTCATATCATGTTGTAAACGTCTTGAATTCGGAATTATAAAGTTCACAATATTATAAAAATAACGCACTTGCATCAATATGAGCCGTATAGGGGTTGAGAAGCGCTCGCTTGGAAATCGCACAAATGCTGTGTCAATAATTTTCAACAATAAAAAGCGAGGCGGTAAGCGCTCTCCTAAAAATCGAAATTATTATAATTTTTCTGCATTGTGTCACGCTGACGAAGTCGTGGGCGATTGCCAGTAAATAATAAATTCACACTTATACACCAGTGTGTGAATTATATTTAATTATCTTATTATTAAAAATTTTCTGTCTTCACTTATTAATGAATTTTTGTAAAGTAACTTCTAAGTAATGTAAAGTCTTTCTCACATTTTTAAATAAGCGTAAATTTTAATTCAATCCAATATTCTCTTTGTGTCAATTCTATGAAAATGTTATACGATCTCAGTTTCAGGAAAAGTCAAGACGCGCTGCAGTTTCTGTAGACACCTATTTATACTGAGCTTTTCGTGGACATCAGATACAAATATTATATTCCAAGAATTCTTTCTACTTTAAGAAGCTTCTTAGAAAATGAAAGCTGGAAGAAAATTTCAATATACTTTGCAATAGGTACCTACAAAGATGTGTACCATTTGTTAAGTTTTCATCCAATTTCTATAAATATTATAACAACATTGCGATCTTGTGATAATGTTATGGTATTCATTTAATAACTTTTAACAGTATAATATTTTTAAATTACACAAAGTTAGTTTTTTAGTCGATTGCTGTTTTTGTGTTTTAACTATATTTATATAATATACACCTTTCGGACGTTTTCTATCTTGTGGGTACCAATGAATGACTAGATCTCTTTTTCGAGATATATGAACAGTCCATTTCCATTTGAAGTTTTAATAAACTCAATTACAGCGCATACCCTGGTATGTTACGTAACAGTGTTTTGTCCTTGCGCGTTATATCTAGCATGCGCCTCTCCATACCACATTATGTTACTGGTAAATTTCTCTTTTACAGCGGTTTTATCTCTTAGTAGAGGTACCTGTAGTTTATCTGAGGATATAAATCGTCAAATGGTAGACCTACAGTACAGGCGGTTTGATCGACTAAATTCACTAAATAATCATGTTTGCGGAATTACTTCGAAACGCCACGCACACAACCGATAGTAATATAATCAGCTTCGAGAGGCGTTTATTATGCAGTGGATAGATCCAGGCTGATGATGATATTATAATGCTTGGAGTTTTACAAGAAACTGTAATTCGTTTCATATTGATTCTTTGGAATATACCTATACTAAGGTTTACTCACTCTAGAACAGTATGTTAGTACCTACATCTTGGATGCCTATGCCTCCGTTCGGGTTATTAAACATTTCAATTTTTTAACTTCCTGTGACAGGCACTTAACCTTTATTTTATTTAATATTAATACCTTTTACTTTTCTCTCTATTCCAACGTTGCGTTTATTTCGCGTGATCTAACACCAAAACATGACATTACTTTTACAAGTTACACATTTTTGTTTGTCGATTATTTTTAGCATATTACCCAATGCTCTTACGGCGTTGTCTCTCTGCGCTTTATGTAGATAAAGTACATTTTGTAAGTATATTAAATTATGTTGATAATTTTTATAAAGTGTTATACTCAGTAGGTAATAATTCAAGTAGGTTAACTTAGTTTTTCTATTTTTATGAGTATACACCATAGGTTCCCGTAATTATTGAAATTCATTAGCAATTTCTAAAAATTTTGCTATAATTAAACTGAAATACCCTACCTGTAGCAAAGCAGATGTTACACGCGATGGTAACACGTATGTTCGAGTAAAGGCGTCTTTTCATGCCGTCGCTTATTGCTACATAATATTATGTATACACTAGTGTTTTTACTTATTTATTGTGCTATTATATCGAAGGTTTATGATCTATACCTATAGTATTTTTTTCTTCCTCATCGTCATTCTTATAACTGAGGATTGTGAGAATTCTGGAATAGGTATTGCGAATTTCTGGATCGGCTTTCTCCATTTTTAGAACTTTCCTGACTCTATTACATTGCCTTTGGTGGATGCTATCGGATTTCCAATAAATTTATTCACTTGGTAGTTCCATTTCACCCGATGTTTTTGCCCCATTTACATGCCCTTTTACTCTCTGCCCAAAATAATGACTCATTACAGACTTTTTTAACTATCCCAATAAGAATATTGTTTAATACATTCTTATTAATTGTAGTTTTTTTTTAATATTATTAGGTAAGTGATCCGTAAAATACCTTTCTGTCTCCTATATAGTCATTCAATTTATTTATTTTTACATATTGTGGACATTACAAATTATAGGTTTAAGACGTTCACAACATGACATAAAACATTATTATAAAGAAGAAAAAAAACAAAAGCAATGAAAACGATAAAAATGAAAATATAAAAAGAGAACATAACATAAACATACAAAAGCAGTGAAAATACAATTATGCATATATATAAGTTCAAATATGTACACCGAGTTTTCTAAGGAGACCCTATTTTAAGAATTTATAAAATAGCGTCCACACTCACGCAAGTGGAATATATCAACACCCGAAGCAATTTGGTTGAACATAGTTATCGCCCTCCCAATTGGCACTACCAGTGGTAGGTTGGTTCTGCACCTTGGGAGAATAAACAACTTATGCTCTCTATTTCTAAGATAGTTATCAGGGAGACACAGGTCAACAATGCCCAGAATGGCAGACTTCTCATGTATACCTTGTATAAGTGATGTCATTCAGGGGATGTTTATTTTTCTGAACCGTGTTTTTTCTTTGGTCTTGGCCTTAGGTCTTACTGGACAGGTGTAAAAGGTTCATTTTGAAACGATAGTATCATAATAATAATTCATATTTATCTTAAAATCTGTCATAATCTGGCATAACGTATCAACACTGAACCGCCACCGCTCCAAAGTGCTCAAGTATGAAAGCTCGATAAACAGCCCACATCAATCCCATGTCAAAGTAATCGTTTATTCCTGCATAATCATTCCCTCCGTACAGCGATCCATTCATTCACATTCGATAGAGTTGCATCCAACAGGTGTCAGGTGGCCGATTTGATTTTCATAGCGCAAGTCTCGAATTGCGCGGTCCCGTCGTCGCAGCCGCCCACCTCGCCGGAGGACCGCGGCCGCAGCCAGTCTGTGCCAAGCGCCACGCCAGATTGCTCGCTTATCCCCCTCGCGCGAGTGCTTCGCGAAAGCTCGTTATATACACCGCGAAGTTTTCCCGCTGCCCTCATACTTATTCTATGGTGAACTTACAATTTTCTCTCCAAAATTTTTGATATTTTATCGTTTAAAATTAAATTTGTTAAGTGCGTCATAATTGGTGTTAATTTAACAAAACAGTGATTCATATTTGAAAGTTTTGACTTTAATGCGAACTCTATTCTTAGAGATTAAAATTTAATTTCGATATCAAGTATACGATTATTATAGTCGACTTAAAAATAACTTGTTCTATTATCCAATAATCACACGTGAACAGTATAGAAGATATTTATTTTACTTTTGCAACAGTTGATCAAGTTTTAATTTTTTTTTCAGGACATCTCGAAAGTTTACCATTTCAACTGTGCTCGTTTTAATATTTTGTGTGCCGTTCGTTTAAGTGCCCAATTAAAGTTAAATTAACAACAATTGATAAGTGCTCTCCGCTGGGACAGTAATAATTGTCAGTTTGTAAAATGTCTGCGTCTACAAAGGTATTATCGATTTGATTTATCTATTATTTTACCCTTTGAAGCTTATTTGAAACTTAATAATACATTTAATTAGTACTCTTTTAGATATTACTATTTATAGCTGTCTTGTCTTATATTTAGCAATCCGACCGGTATATTTTAATCCACTTTTACAAAATAACACCAAGTTTTCATGTTGAACGCCTAACTTTTGCTTTACTTCCTGCCCTTTGTTGTATATTTAGTTAATGAAATTAAATTGTCGAAAATGTGAAATTATTTATACCTAAATACCTACTAGGAATATTCTAGTATAATGCTCTAAATGTAAATATGTTTTTTACATCAACAAAAAGGAGTTTAGTCAGATGTAATAATATGAAGATTCAGATAACTTTTATGCCAGATACTTTGTTTTTTTGCATCCCATGAACCTTAATAGTATATTAATGTAATTAGTTGTCTTTTGAAAATGTTTCTTTCATATAAATAAAACTATAGCTATGTCGTGAATATTATGTAAATTTCCGGTACATAATAATATTCATACCCTTTGATATAGTACCTACCTACTGTCTATACTTTTTCCTAGCTTACAATAATATGCATGGTATGAAAATTCTTAATAAGACTCATTATTCGTTCTGTTCTGATCGTATTTTACACAAATGAATCTTAGCTTGTTACATTCCTTCTAAGAAATATTGTTCTTTAGCACCTCGATAACTTATTATTATGCAGATATTCATAATCCATACTAACGCCCACTATGAAAAAAATACTAGAATAATAATTCTAGCCTCTTGAACAATACGTACTGGGCTCGAATCCTGAGGTTGGATCGAAAACGCTTGTTGGTTTTTTGTTGGGTTAAAAAAATGCGTCGTCTTATTGCGGACGTGAAGATCTCTTCGCAAAGTTTTGCATGTTCGTATTGTTTTAGCTTTGTTTTTTGTAGGCACCTACTATAATATATTTATTAATTAGAATAATTTATTTTTGTTGGCTCACCGTGCTCCTCTCTTCCATGGCCATTTTTTTATTAGAAACACAGTCAAAGCACACTTGTATGCGTGCTGACCTCAGTCTTGGGTATCTGCTCCTGAGACATTCCCAGTCGTAAGAAAACTGCTGATACTTCGCATCAAACGTACGGCCTCGGGATACGCACGATCCGTTTGGAGGGATGTATGTTTGTGTTATTGGTTTTTTTTACAAACCTCTGTCGACGTTTTGTTAATGCTCGCTGGTCTATTTTGTCTGCTGGTATCAGTAGTGTTGCCAACCGTACTATAAAATAAATATGGTACAATACTATAATTTTGATTCCGCGAAAAATGTAAAATACTATAATTTTAAACGATTCAAGTCGAAAAATGTTCATGTACTGTATTTTTTACTTTGCCTTAGTCCTATAATCAACATCGATAAAGATGGCAACACTGGCTGGTATACTGGTGTAGATTGAATTCTGCACACTCGTAGGCCGTAGCTAACGCCATTCAAAATCAGAGTTCTTTCAGGGACGTTCCTAGCACAAGTTTGAAGGCCGCTTCTCGATAATCCAAGGCATACGACCTGAAATAATATATATAAATATAGACCTGAAAGACAGTGGAGACGTGGCAGCTGTTGAAGAGAAAACGTGTGTTTGTTTACCACATAATGTAGACCAAATAATTACCTAAGTACAGGTATGTTAAGATATTATGTCCCTCTGTGGACGTTTATGTCGAGGATTCTACGCCAAGGGCCGAAAGCGAAATGTTGGCGAACACGAGTTAATTACAGTGTCTAATTTTTATAATTTTATTTGGAGCGTCCCAAATGTCCTATCAACTAGAGTTATTCCATGACGAATTGTAACTTTTTTATTAGGCCGGCCGTTAGTTAAAAATATTTCGACAAAACCAATAAAAATATTATTTTATTTTACTCTCATGTAAAAGTATCGTATGAATATCAACATATTTTTTAATTGACTTCACATTCCGACGTGGATGTTGGTCATTTCAAAAAAGGGTATCTTAACAGATATTCGTTTTACGAGAAGTAGGTATTGTTAAACACTGGGTCCAAAAACCATATTGAGTTTTCCAGACCCGGGATTCGAACACAAAACCTGTGACTTTTTATGCCGACACGTTACCGTTTAGCCATAGCGGCCGCAAGACATCAACACCAAAGCTTTTCACCAATAAATTAGATTTATAAAATTAATACTATCTATCAACTGAAGATATTTGATGGAATTTCAATGTACTATTCAATTAACTCAATTGTTTTTAGTGAGTCGAGTTTCGCCTGGGCAATACTTTACTTACGAACAATCGTGTCCAGAAACTTATACGTATGCAGCTCGTCGTATCACACGTCACCGTGAAATGTTGTATCGGAAATATATGACCGTATATTAAAGACCGTCCAACCTCTTTGGGTCGTATAGCACTGACATAAAATTCATTTCTCAATAAAACACGGTTCTTGTCGGTTTACATTTTACAGGAAGCCAGCAGCAAACAAATTTTGAAAATAGCCGATATACTGGATTATTTGTTAGGTTATGTTAGGTTTTAATTCTTGAATAGCAGCAAACAAATTTTGAAAATAGCCGATATACTGGATTATTTGTTAGGTTATGTTAGGTTTTCATTCTTGAATCAACTATGAAAATTGAATTAATGTTCATATTGATAACATCTCTTTCCGATAAGAAAACTCACGGCGAACTGTACCACGGTGAAATGTTTTACGTACAATTTACATGTAAGTTCTTTCACGATCTTATTATATATTTATTTATTATAAGCTGTAGGTATTATGTACGTCTTGTATATTTACCATATTTAAGGCGATGTCTTTACCAACTTACAATTATTGTTATACACATTTATATTTTTATAAAAATCGATGTTTTTTTAAATAAATATAATAATAAAACTATGAATTAGTCAAAAATCTCGTAGGCGATGGTTAGCAAACTAAATTTTATAATAAATATGACCATAAAATATATGTAATAATAAGATGGGGTGCTATTCAACGAATTCACATTATATTACATTTTTTACAATAAATGTAAGTTTATCTTTGACTTAAAATAAAAAAATATTTTTCTTTTTAATGTTTTCAGATACATATTTATTCCAGATACATCCACGGTGGCCGTGCGGCTTAAGCGTTGGACTATCACGCAGTGTGTCCCAGGTTCGAATCCTGGGTCTGGCAAGTACACATATTGTTTTTCAATTTGTGTCTGTCAGGGTATGGACCTAATAGGTTGAGCAAGTGACTGACGTCCGTTTCTCGTAAAAAACAAAATCTGTTAATACAAACCTCTACTCTGTGGAGGCCCATATGATCCTATTAGGATCGGACATGGTCGGAAAAAAAATTAATTAACA
Organism: Rhyacophila brunnea; assembly: GCF_057557595.1. Classification (NCBI taxonomy): domain Eukaryota; kingdom Metazoa; phylum Arthropoda; class Insecta; order Trichoptera; family Rhyacophilidae; genus Rhyacophila; species Rhyacophila brunnea. The sequence continues at coordinate 5,269,327 of NW_028233361.1, forward strand.
CAGTTGAAATTATCAAAAATGTCTCAAATTGCAAGATTTGTATTTTTCCGCTAGGTGCCTCTGGTAGGTAAAGACATCGCCTTAATGTGCATATTGCCTGAATTAAAATTAGTTTCATTTTTATCTGTATCGAAGTGGAATCTGTGTTATTTTACGCACATATGGTTTACAATTATTTTAATAAAATCCGTTAGGTAAGTGTGTAATAGTATTATTACTACTTCTCCGATTGATCGATCATCTGACACCATCTGTCACGGCGAGTTGAATCAATCTCTCGGGCAGACTTGACCTTACAGAGATGCCACGGTCGATTCGACATTCGTTCAAACTGTCAATAAGTATATTCAATCGGCAAGTTAATTGTTATATTTCGATCCGTCGCGGCGTATTGTGCACCTCAAACTCGTACAAGTTAACTGCAACAATGCTTGAAGAATTGGTTAATTTTATTGATTACTACAGTGATACGGTTGCTAATACAAACCAGTGTAGAGAGATTACTATATTAAAAAATAATCGATGTGTTAGAAGTTATACTTCTTTGGCGTAACAAAACAAAAACAAAACTTATGATAACCTAGATTCTTCGACTAGTTCTTAATTATCTTGTTAAATTACACACTCAAGAAAAAGGGCCGCTTATTGGAGCGCAATTGGTATATCTATATACTTACACTTATATTACTAAATTATATAATTATTTCTCGTTGTTTTTATTTTTAAAGTAACAACTGTTACTTGACGTTGGAAGGAATTGCAAATGGCCGTTACACAACCGGTAACCGGTTTTACAACCGTAAAAGTCTCAAACATTATGGTTAGGTGTCATTCTTCATATGAATACTCTTCATGGGTAGTACTTGAGACGTTCATCATAGATATGTGTTCGAATAATTCTCAGTTCAAGTTCGTTTAATTCTGATAGGCATGTTTCTGAGGCTTTCCAACCTACGAAGGCTGTTATATTTCGAAATCACATATCACGAGTATCAACAATTAATCTACTAGAAAAACACTGTCATCTCTCATGTTTGTCTGTGTTACTTTTAGCATATCAACAACCAGTTCTTTTGCAATCTCACGGAAGACTTTAAATTTTGTTTTTATACTATATTTTGTTTAAACATGTTATAGTAAGTTGTAGCTTGTTTCTTTTGCATTTAGGACTTTGCCCAGGTCGAATCGCTTATCAAAAGTCAATTACAATAAATTAATAAATAATAACATTTTCATTTCTTAGAGGTCATCATTTCTTGCTATGTGTTATAATAAGTTATAAACGTATGTTTATAACAGTCAAATATAAAATGGTCTTTATCATGCTTATTATATCCGTTTGGATCATTAATAAATGATCAATCGACTATGTTTGTAACATAATTAGTTGCACGTTTGTATTAGCATTGATAAAATTAGTAGTCTGTTTCGATAAACCAATAGGTAGTCCATACATGGTGACAATCCAAGTCTGTATATTTAATACATTTTTTCGCAATATTTAATCACCTATGTCCTATAACTTCTAAAATCTGCCAAAAACATACGAATATAACTGTTTATGGCCCAATGACTGAAACTAATAAGTTAAAATGATACAAATTTATTCCAATATATGTGTTGATCGGATTATTACATAATAATATGTTGTAATTTGAAAATAGAGGTCTCATAATATTGTGTTATGCGTGTTTTGATTTCAACGAATTGTGATTGCCATGAAACTGTGGGCGTCATGTTAACTTAAAAACGATGCCTGATTATTTTGGAGAACAAATCATAACTCTCATTTGCATATAATATGTAATCTCTAAGATATCAAAATGAAAAGTTAACCTTCCATTCCAGACTCTTTTGATTTTAAGTCAGCAAACGCCAACTCGAAATGCTAATCTACACATTGTACGCATTCAATAAATTGTCATTAAGTTCACAGATGTTAACGAAAATTCGGACTTAAAATAGTTATGTGCCTAGCCATTTCTTGAGACCCAATCGATGCCCCCAATATTATCAGTTTTTTTTTTATCAAGTATGAAATCTTTCTACTGCAGTTAAATTTGTAATATTTTTTATAATATTTATCGATATTAATCTATTAAATGCGTATTAGTGTATCGGAAATAGTGTTAAATTATATAATCTTTATAATAAACGTTTGGTTTTCTTAGTTGATGAACGTTTGATAATATATCGTTTTAATTAAATCCAAGAAAGATATACATTTTCTTCTGTTTCTTCGTCCATATTTGCTTCAACAAACGCATGTCAATCTTCTCGCATTATCCGAACCCATGCCAGCATCCCTTAGCTCTGTTTAATATACCACGGTACCCGGAGCCGTCATATTACAACGCTGTAATACGGTTGGCTTGAAAAATTGCTATGATAGGTTAAGATTTTCGTGAGACATTCGTAGTCCGAGCCAGGTTCAAATCCGCGCCTTCACGTTAAAGATTTATATACTTTGCATTATTAATTATAATATTATTTTCTTGTTATAACTTATACCACAATTTTGACAACAAATACGAGCTTTTTTAGGTCACAAAACGAAATATAATATATACTGGTGTTCAAATATTGAACATTTCTTTGTTGTTTTAAATTTAACGTATACCTTTAATATTTTCTTATTATGAACGGAAGTTATTCGAAAGCATTTCACTAGCAAGGAAGCCTTTCATATGCGCACTTAATAGTTTTCAAAGTTTCCTTCGTTATTATCTTATTTCCTACAGTTCTAGATTCAATTGAAATAAGATTTATACGCGGCTATTGTTTTTGCTAGAACTCAAGAAGAATTTGTCGACAGATTATTAGATGTATTTTAATTTATAATGGTATACTATTATTCAATCTGTTCAAATTGATGACGACGATCAGCATTTTGCGTTGATCAATTGAATTGGCTACCTAACGCAGTTAACTTGGTGGTTTAAACTTTAAGCTGATAATAGGTCACATGAAAACGTGAATGAGAGAGTTGGTCATCTTGATGGCTTCCGGTTTTCGCTCTTTTTATCCACTGCATAACTACCAAAAGACATCGTATTCGGATTAAAATGGGAAATAACTACATCACTAAATATCGAATATTTTCTGTTCAAAAATAATTTTAACTAAACGGTTTTTTTTATTACGAGGGTGGGTCAATAATTCCTTAGAAAAAAGCATTAAAACAGGTTTTATTTTGTATTTTTTTTTTATTTCTCAACATAATTTCCTTGGAGCTCAATACACTTGGTTAGACGTTTCTCAATTTTTTTTAAACCGTCAGAAAAATAAGTTTTCGGAAGGTCCTCAAAATAAGCATTTGTCCGATCGATGACTTCTTCATTTGAAAAAAAACGTTGTCCACTTAGCCATTTTTTTAAGTTTGGGAAAAGGAAAAAGTCACTGGGGGCTAAATCTGGCGAATACGGTGGGTGGTCGACCAATTCGAACTTCAATTCTTCAATTTTAGCCATTGATCGTAAACATGTGTGAACACGGGCATTGTCCTGATGAAAGAGGATTTTTTTCCTGTTTAAATGAGGCCGTTTTTCTTCAATTTTGTTTTTTAGCTGGTCCAATAAAGATGCATAATAATCCCCTGTTATTGTTTTTCCTTTTTCCAAATAGTCAACGAAAATAATTTCACGTGCATCCCAAAATACAGTAGCCATAACCTTACCAGCTGATTTTACGGTTTTCGCCTTCTTTGGACATGGTTTGCCTTCGCAATCCACTGCTTTGACTGTTCTTTCGTCTCGGGAGTATAGTGGTGTATCCATGTTTCATCTACAGTCACAAAGCGACGAAAAAATTCATCCGGATTGCGTTGCATGAGCGACAACAGGGCTTTAGAGGCCACCACCCTACTGCGTTTATTGTCGACTGTGAGAAAACGCGGCACCCATCTTGCAGAAATATTTTTCATGCCCAATTTGTCATGTAAAATAGAAATGACGCTACTTTTTGAGATCCCTGTAACCTCAATTATCTCACTCAACTTTAATCTTCGGTCACTTAACACCATATCGTGGATTTTATTGATCATTTCTGGTGTAGTCACCTCTACAGGACGTCCTGAGCGTGGTTCATCCTTTGTTGATGTACGACCACGTTTAAATTCATTTAACCAGTTATAAATAGTTGCAAGTGAAGGAGCAGATATGCCGTGAACTAAATCCAACTCATTTTTTATTTCCTTTGCTGTTAACCCTTTTATATTAAAATGTTTAATAACAACTCTAAACTCAATTTTCTCCATTTTCCATTTTTCCATTTTCCACAAGCAATTTTTTTTTTTAAATGTACGAGAAACACACAACAACCCGACCAATCTGATTGAAACTTCGCAGCATACTGAATCGGTAGTGCCGCTGCATGAAAACAAACCGCTTGCAGTACTAGTCGCGCCACCTGTCGGCTTTTCTAAGGACTTATTGACCCACCCTCGTAATATTACAATGTCAATGAGCACTGCAGTTTCTGTCGTGTCGAAGTTGTGTAGCCAACAGTGGTGTCAATAGTCACCAAACACTTTTTTTTCTTTTCAATTTTTCTTTTAAAAGTAGTGAACTGTGTTGTAATTTGTAACCTAATTATACTGATTGGTAGATCGTTATCCTGAAATTTACCTCTGTTAGAGATCTTCTTTTACTACACATACTTAACTGGGTACTTATATCAATCGTTGGGGTCCTCGATTCTCCTCCGCCACTCTCCTCGAACCCCAGCAATGTTCGGCCAAAAATACACACAAAGCAACTCAAACGTATTATCAAAACAATGTTAGGTATACCGTTATTATGTTTCTTAATTTAGAAGAATGTAGTGATGGTGCAATTTTAGCTTATAGTCGTATTTCGGTGTTTTTTTATACAGACACAATTTGCGTTAGAAATACTTCTGAATTATCATTTTAAAGTTTTATCATCTTATTTATTAATAGTTAATTATGGAGTCCGCATGATATTCTTTTCATTCTTGGTGTCGGACTTAATTGAGCTAATGGGATTGCTCTAATTTGTTCACTATCTTGCCGAAATCCTGTATCTTCCATGAATATTTAAAACGAATTGATACATTTTAGCCACTTTATTTTTAATTACTTAGAATTATACCGTTCTGCGTCTATGTTTACAATTCAAAAAGTCATTCCATTTTTTCCAATCGATGGCCAAGTATCCAGGCTACAGACCATAATATACCTCTAAATTACTGTAATGTTCTCGTTTTTTTAGTAAGCGAAGTTTAGGCCAAATCAAAATATTGAAAAGTTACTTGAGTTTTTTAAATTTTAACTGACAAAATATCCTAAATATATATAAAAATACCTAAGTACATAATACGTATCAGCGTGTTTTAAAAAATCTTTTCAGATAGTGACACGTTTTATTCAAATCAGTGAAATATTAGTATCCCCTACGTTTAAACGGAATCCATTTCCTTGTTCTATCATTTTTATGCCACACTAATGTGGCTAAATATCCGTAGTAGTTTTATGACAAGTCACGTCCGGATTCAATTTTATCACTCAGATTTATTCAAAGGTAGGTAGGTATTCACCGTAACGCGGATGACTAAAGTAAATTCACATTAAATGTATTGAATGCGTGGGACTCCATCTCGCCATAAAAGCACTTCCAATGTCATTCTTCTGCCGTATGCTAATGGAATATTCGAATCGATTGCATTTATTTCGCTTTGACTAGATAGACATCTCAACCTATATTTTTTATGCATATTCAATTTTATTTCTGTGTGAATGTCATTGGCTGTATGGAATAACATCTGCATCCGACAGTTACGCTGACTTATTCGAAAGTACAAGTTTTTCAGCAGAGGAAAAATGCACGTTTTCCACTATTCCTTTATTGCATCATCATCTCTGCCAATCTAGATCCACAGCTGAATGAAGGCCTTTCCTTGCTGTCTCCACTGTTCTCGGTTCTTAATGTTTCATTTCCCAGTTGGTAGTTCCACTAAACTTAATTATCTCATCGATACAGCGGGCTCTTTTAACATCTCTTGGTGAGCATCAGTTGATGACATTTGTGTTGTCCGTGTTTACTAATCTATTTAGCGACCAATATCAGTAGTAATTGTCTGTTTTACTTAAATGCCGATCATTACTCGTCCAACCTATATACTGTCACGCTGAGACGTATGGCACTTTACGTTATGGTGAAATGGTAGGTAGCAAATTGATACTAGGCACTTCATTTACAGTTGGATCCGAGAAACCATTTTTAACTTATTGAAAAGGGCTCGAGATTACATACGTTCTATTGCCCCAGAAAAAAACAAGAATAAGATACAACGACGAAATCGATGAGGACTCGAATGTCGTCAAAACCATTAAGATGGGACGTCTCAGATTGTTGGGCAATTGATTTGAGTTTCCCCATCTCCACCCACCAAGTATATGCAGCCGCGGTTTGTGCACGGCCGCCTTCCATACGCTATGAGAAAGCACCAGTCATTTTCAACCGAGCAACGATCATTTGATTCGAAATGTGACTTCTTGATGACATTTGTGTTGTCCGTGTTTACTAATCTATTTAGCAACCAATATCAGTAGTAATTGTCTGTTTTACTTAAATGCCGATAATTACTCGTCCAACCTATATACTGTCACGCTGAGACGTATGGCACTTTACGTTATGGTGAAATGGTAGGTAGCAAATTGATACTAGGCACTTCATTTACAGTTGGATCCGAGAAACCATTTTTAACTTATTGAAAAGGGCTCGAGATTACATACGTTCTATTGCCCCAGAAAAAAACAAGCCTCGAGAAGTCACATTTCGAATCAAATGATCGTTGCTCGGTTGAAAATGACTGGTGCTTTCTCATAGCGTATGTAAGGCGGCCGTGCACAAACCGCGGCTGCATATACTTGGTGGGTGGAGATGGGGAAACTCAAATCAATTGCCCAACAATCTGAGACGTCCCATCTTAATGGTTTTGACGACATTCGAGTCCTCATCGATTTCGTCGTTGTATCTTATTCTTCACATGCGACATTAATGGTTCCTAAGATACCACGGAACAGTTATATTTTAGTTGTTTCCAACCTCGCTAGTTTACTTTTCGGGTCCAGAAATTATTATCCCTCGGGCATGGCTATTCTGGAACAATAAAACGTTAATGGAGGAATTGTCTTCTTTAGTTTTAGAAATATAATATAACATACTATCAATCTGAAGAACCGAATGTGCGTACAAAAGATCCACATGTGGCTCCCAAGCCAGGATTTGCCGAACCTTGTAGTTTAGGTCAATCAAGTCTATTGTGGAACCTGCAAAAACTGACAATATCAAGGTTCTTTTCAGACCGGATGAACTGTAGCCTTTGTTAATGTCATCTGCTAGTTATGGTGTCTCGCTCACTGAGTAGAAAGCGTTGTAAAGTTCGCTCCAACTCTTGGCAGACGTCGAATGCATTCGTCGAAATAGTCGGCTGTTTTATATTTATATATATATATATATATATATATATTTGGTCCAGGCTTTTGATATTTGAGAAATGCTCGGTCTATGATATGATTCTTTTGCAACTATGAACACAACATTAGAATGATCCAAATCATATCATTTGGGTGCTATTATCTGTGATTGATTTTCTCCACACAATGAAATCGTTTTATTCTCATTGTGTGGTGGTTTTTAATAGAAAGTGTAAGAAATATTATTTCTCTCTCAAATTAAATACGATGAGAACCCACCGTGGAGCAGCGCACGGTACTCGGTAGGCTCGGCTCCTTATCAGCGTTGCCAATTTGGCATTTTTATTGCCAGATTTAGCGTTCTAAAATAGGCATCCAGTTTGATACGCATCCGGCGTATGCCGTTAAGCCTAGCATTTTTCGACACCACAAACAGCTAAAACTGTCATAAAAAATAGAATATTTCACTTTATTTGCTTGAAAATCATCATACTGGCTGGCTATGTGTACCTTATATCTTACTTACAAATTATAAAATAAATGTTACAAATAATATTCAAATGATCAACTTTCTCCACTAATCTTTTTTTATATGACTTACTTTTTAGCTGCGAAGTAAGAAATTCTTCTTGAACCTTTGGTGTCATGAAAATAATGTTCATAGCTATGACATTTTTTGAAGCAGGTACTATGCTATATACTACTCAACTGTCGTGCATAAAGCTCCAATAACACTGCAGGATTGAATTCACATGTTGAGTCTTCATTCAATGTAATATTATTATAGTTTAATCATTAAAATAAAATACAATTTCTTTCCACCCAGAATTGACAGTCAACACCACTATTAAATAAATTGTTGTATATTATTTTCTTCTTGTACCTTTGGTACTATTGGTATCAACGATTGTGCGAAAGGCTAAAAACTAACATTCATAACATTGTATTGAGATTCCTCAACACATCCAAGGCACACTAAATGGGAAATACCCGCTTTGCAAAATTAAATTGGAGTTAAAAGCTGACGGCTGACCTAGATAAGTAAGAGCAGCTAAGGAAATCCTTCATTCAGAAGTGGCTCGCCCGCTACTGATGGCGATGGTAATAAAATACAAAGCTATATCATAAAAATCGTAAAAATAGGCACGTCTCCATATGGACGTGGTTTTAAATTGAATACCAACGTGCGAGTTGTCCTCGTGTGAAACTCTTTTTCAACTGTTCTATATAAGGAAAGAAAAATTGCACAATAAAACCGTTTTCCCCGGTCTCTACGAGCCGCGTCGTTTTTTCCCACTGTATTTTATTAATTCACTGGTTCGCTGACGGATAATAAAATGCACGAATTTGTCTCATTTCGTCCGCTAATAGTTTTATCGTGATAATAATTCATAACTGACTTAGTTGTCGTTCAGTTTTTTTTACTAGGGCTTGCAATCCCGGTATTATAAATCCCGGCTTCTCGCTTGAATTGTTAATACCGTGGTTAAATTCGTTTGAATCCCGGAATAAGGTTTCACACCATTACATCTAAAGAACTAGGGTTTTTGAGAACCCGACACGTAATCTAGTACGATAACAAACAACAGATTACTGTGAAATTCTCAAATATATAGTAGACATTTAGATTTAGTACCTACTTACTCATATTTAAGAAAATAGCTTTAATCTCATGGATTGCAATTATTAACATCAGTGGTGGGTTTAAGGGCGCGGAGTCCCGATGCGCTGACTGAATCTGAGGCGCCTCGCGATATAAAAATAAAATAATCACTATTAACTCAAACATATTTTTCATTTCTTCTTTTTCTTGGCCGTTCTCCCATTCCTCTGGATCGTGACCACCTTGGATTTTTTTCATCTTTTGAGTGACCGATACTTTCCACCCCTCCCTTTTTATTTATATTGCCTTAATAATGTTCAATATAACAAAGTATAAACCCATTTACATAAGTACCAATATAGTACATACATAATAATATTAGTGAGCGGTTATGTTAAGGGGCCCCATGTTAGTTGCAGGCTATGCTTTGGTTCGTATTTTACACTTAATTTGTGATAAATACGTATATTTTAAAGATAATTGTATAACTGCTTCGAGGCCCTCTTTAAGTTATTCTATCGAATCGATTGCGTTATTAGCGTCAAAGAAAATCGCCGTCGATTTACATGCATACTAGTTGTGTTTTTTCAAGAATGCGGGGTGAAAAAAATGTGTAACTTTTACCTGTAAATTATCATAATAAAACATATTGCTACAGGTAAAGTATGTGTATGGTTTTTCGCATTACTCATATTATAAACAATCAAAAAAAAATTATAAATTTTGGTATGCTTTGATCATTCCCGGAATCGACAGCAAAGTATTAAAAACTAATTCCGAATTAGAAAATGCTGCCCGGAATAAAATTGTTATCCCTATGAACAACGGCAAAAGTGTCGTACAAAAAGTAAATAATTTCTGTGAACTCGGTCTTTCCCAATATCGAATACATTTATCGAAAATGTAATTTCAATTCATAAACATTATTTTTTTGCCCGCTTAATATTTTCATCGAACGAGTCGCCAGGTAAATAGACGGCGTTACACAACTTTTTATCAATTTATACCACGTAATATGGAATTATGTTGACACAGAATGTCATGTTAAATAATTCTCCGCAATCATTTGACAAGGCAATTAATTGCTTGCCAACCATTCAGTCAGTTTTTAGCAAAAATATTATTCGAGACTATACAATGTAGCATTCTTTATACACCCACTGGCAGTGGCGCACCAGGATTTAATATTGGGGGGGGGGGGGGGGCAAGGAGGATAATGTAAATTAGTCCCATAGGATCTTTTTCTTCTTCACAGCCTAATTTCTCGTTTATCGGCCTTTTGTCTATTGCACTCGGTGTACCTACACCATGGTCCCCACATCCTGAAACAGGCCCCCAGGATAGGATATTTGGCGGGCCCCCTACCTACCGCGAAGATTAAAGGCAGTGTGAAACACTACATTAACGTTTTTCAAATTGTGTTTTAGTTCAAATTAAGGTTACTCATACAGTGAATTATTGGCGATTTTTAATACATCTACTTTAATAATGGAGCTGTCAAGTATCGACACATAATAATCAAAAAATATATTGCACAACTATATCATTGAAAATGTTCATGGCCATGAAGTATAATAGCGCCGCAGGCGACTTTTTTACTATTAAAGCTAATGTATGATGTGTGTTTATCTCACTTATCTGGTCAACCCGACACGCCGGGCCCCCAGGCTAGAGCCCTGTCAGCCATTACCTACGCCACTCCGGAATTCGGGTGGACACCGAGAATTTTTTGACAGTTCCATTAGGGATTGGGTTTCTAAAAAAACCTGACATTAGTGTTTCGAAATTTTTGTGTTAGAAATTAAAATCTGAGAATTTTTTCTAAAAAGGTTGCTGGAGAATTACAAATCATTTTTTGCCGTGTTTTTATTTGTCTAAGCCCAAAAGTATAGTTTATCGGCTTTCAATTTCAATGTTTAAAATCATTCTGATAATTTTGGGGGGTGCCAGGGCCCCTTCCCCCCCTGGGTGCGCCACTGCCCCCTGCTTAAAACTCGCTTGTTAATTGTTATTGTATTTAGTTATTAGGCTGTCTGCTTTATCAAATTATTTCGGTTTCGTGTTTTGTGATCTACAAAATTGTAAACCCGGTTGAAGGATTCGGTTCTTTAAAAAACCCATAAACTTACTTATACACAGCACCAATAATTTTCGCAAAAATAACAATATATCTAATTTTATTATTAAAATAAGTATTTTAGATTTTTCGTTATATGTTGTATAGCCTATCTAGCTCAGATGGTCAAAGTAATAAGTAGATATTACCACGAGACGGTGCAATAGTCTAGACCAGAGGTTCACTAAGTGAGTCCCGCGTTACTTTTTGATGTGTCACGCGAGATTTATGTTAAATCTGTATTATTTTTTATTTTTTATATCGAATAATAAAAATTACCATAGTTGTTGTGTTGTTAGCTGTCAAATTCACATGTTCGGTCGCTGAGTAGAGGTGTCCCATTAAAACGTTTTTTCGATATGAGGAAAGAAGTAGCAGAATTTCTATGCCAAAACCACAATGATCTCCTTGAGTTACGCCTTATTAATTGGTTATGTGACCTGGCCTTCTAGGTTGACATTACTGGAATTCTCAATACAAATATTTACAAAAGAAAGGGCGGCCCGCCAAATATTTTTGATTACAAAATTGTCCCTTTGACGAAAAAGTTTGTGAACCCCTGGTCTAGACGATCTTTCATGCTTATACATACATACCAAGCCATATGATAGGTAATTTATTTAAAAACTCAAAAGTAGGTGTATAATATGATATTTTTTCAAGACATCAGACCAGGAAAGCATATGGATTCTATAATTTTGTAGGTTTTGAAACACGTTAGTCAATATAAAAAATTAAAACAATGTATAATTACATGTTTTTTAATAACTGGCTGCAGCATAAGTCAATGATGACCAAACATAAGATAACAATGGAACTTTCGAAACCCCATTTTATGACCGACATTTTAAGGGGTTCCTAATCATAATAAGATTTGGAATCAAGGCTTCCGGTTCCGGCACAGTTAAGGGCTTCTCAGGGTTCGTTTCTATTGTACGACAACATCTTCTTGGCTACGTGAAGAAGGGCGCTGTTGTCGACTAAATGGGAGGAGCTTATTAGTTTATAACGGAAGTGCGGTTAACAATGGGAGGAGCATGTTAGTTCATAGTTTTAACACGTAGCCAAGAAAATGTTGTCATAGAGTAGCTGTGGCTATTTCTTGTTCTATCTGCCCTCTATTGATAATGTTTGTAAAGTGCATTATTCATTTATGAATGCATTGTACATTTTTGAAAAATAGATGATTGTTTCTGCATTCGTTTAATTTACATCTGAGATCGAGAAAAGTAGCAAGAAGAACACATGGTGTTCATCAAAAAATCAAATATAAGTAACTTTCTTTATTGATAATACATCATTTGGAAAAGCCCCAGATATATAGATCCATATTGGAAAAAATCTTGCAACGAGTGGGATTCAGTAGTAAGTACCGACTTACCTACTTCAAAAGCTTTTTGATCTACAACAGGACTTCATATTATTGTAGTGTGTATATGAATATTATAAAACATGGTTTGATGAAATGTTAATCACTTTTTTTTTAAATATATAAAAACGATTTTACAAATCGTATGTAAAGTATTCCATCTATTTTTCTTTCACATATTTTTTTAATAGTGATACATCTGACGACTCAAAAATTACCACAGCAGCTGTCTCTACCAAAATAAATACAGTATACAAGATATTCCTGCCTACCGAATTCAAAATAACTTTCCCAACTATACTGTCTTAATATATTTGTGAACTTTTAAGAGGTGATCCAATCTATACTTTTGGTGTCGTTTCGATTGGACAGTCAAGTAGGTGTATTAAAAAATATAAAACTTAATGAAGAAATGTGTAGTTACTGAAAAATCGGCAATTGGCTATTTTTTTAATATAATTGTCTCGCAAATATTTTTCAAATGTAAAGAACAAAAATTAAGGATTTAGGTCTTATAGCCAGATAAAAATATATTGTCACGTAATATTATTTACTCTATGCAGTTCACAGGTTCTTGTTTTGGCGATCGAAAGTACTAGCATTTCTCAATATATTGGCATATTTACATTGTATCCACACATTGAAAAAACATATTGTGGCTTTTGCCACATGACGAACCTGCACCCACGGCTTCAGAAATGGCTACGCTGCTTCATCGACGAATACTACATCTATTAGCACAAAGTAAACATCAAATATGTTGCAAATATCACAATTAGGGATTCCAATCCCGGGATCCCGAGCTATTTTCGATACCTATGAATCCCGGGATTGATAAACATAATCCCGGGGTTTTGGGATTGATTTTTTTTATCAATTTTTATGGAAAATAAAATAAAAGCCAAAATATAACAGAAAAAATACTCTTAATAAAAAATAACTACATTAGAAATAAACTTGAGTTTGAATGAAGTTTGATTTATACCCATGTGTAGGTTGCCGATTCATTTTATTTTTTCACATAAATTATAAAAAATGGAAAGATTGGAAAAAACAATGCTTCGCACTTTTAACAAAGTAATTCCACCATGATATCATACGTTTTACGGCAGTTTCATATTTGGCTGACTAATTAGATTTATGAAGCGGAAAGGCCATAAGTACGCCATGATTATTTGCTTTGCTATTTTAAATCTCGCTAATCCATTCATTAAGTCTTTACTATCAGAAACAGCAATCTCCTATTAAATTCACATTATTATTTATATTACAATATTATTTACTCCATTAAACTTGTGTATTTCCAAGATTGAACGTATAGAATATTAACAATAAATGTCTTAAATAGTATAAATTATACTAGATTTATTTTTGACCGATTTTATCAATGTTATTTGTAAATATAAAAATTTTATATTAACAATGGAAAAAATGCCAATCCCGGGATTGTCAAATTGTAATCCCGAAATCCCGGGATCAGAATTTTGGCTCGGGATTGGATTCCCTAATCACAATCATTAACGAATTGGCGTGGCCCTTTCTTTGTGACAATGTACACAAATAGTTATTGCCACTTGTAGGTCTTCGTTTATATTATTCGCACTCTAAGAATGCTTAGAACATGCATAATGGACGCTCCATTCTATTCAATGGCATCGAGTTGATCGCATATTATTTCTGTCCACTTTTAGAAGTCGTTGTCGACCTGATTTAGATTTACGATGGTGTCTATCTGGTTCAGGTTAGCTGGCACTCAGATATGTAATTTATTCCTCGCTTTGCTGCTAATTACTCGCATGTGAAATTCTTCATTTTTTGCCGTTCAATAAAAAAATACACGAAACATTTAACGCCAAACAGCTTTTTCGATAACTTGTTTTGAATATATTAAATGAATGTTACTCTCTTTCTATATTAAAATAAATGTTGCATCGGTATTTTTGGTGTCAAAACATTATTAATTATTGCAAAATATGACAAATTTATACACGCCTATTATAGAGTCTGTCGTCTATAAGCTGGTGTACCGGTTTTCCCCCCGCTTCACCATCCATCTCGTAGCCTCCCATTGAAAACTTGGAACAGTTGAACGCGATGGCACAATGCTTTCCGTGCATTGATATACTACTAGATGAGCAGTTCCCATACAAGTGTCATTTTAAAAATGTACCACAAACGAATATCGTCTTATAATATTTCCTTGTAGGTATAATGCGTTAAGACCGTTCACATGGATTCCCGAATTTCACCCGTATTGCCCTGGTTGTAAAACTAAATTTGCGTTCTTGGAATAGTGAACCTAATGCTGGGTCCACACTGGTAACATGTCGCGCGACAACCTCGTTAAATTTTACGATAAGTATGATAATTATCGTAAAATTTCTTAAGCAATTACAATAATTATCGTAAATTTTAACGAGGTTGTCGCGCGATATGTTGCCAGTGTGGACCCGGCATAAGGGTGGCTGCAACGCAAAACAGACAGAGCAAGTCGTCATGCGCTGACTATTAGTTAGAGTAAGATGCAAGCTAGACCGGGCTTACCCAGTAAGTTTTAACAAAGGCCGACTCGCTGAAAATCGGGCGTCATTTTTAAGAAGCATAATATGATTCATCCAGTAGTATGTCAATGTTTCCGTGTGACGTGTACGCCAGTTTATAGAATACTGACTACACTTCCCGGTGTTTCATTGGGCAAGGTTAATCGTGCATAATATCGTCACTGTACATGCCAATTGCCGTAACCCTCACTCTCCACCAAAGTGACATTTTGATGGTAATGGACTTATTGCGTACTCTTAGAGCCTGTCCACACGGCGCGTTTTGGAGTTGTAGTGCTTTTTTCTACACTCGCTTTTGTTTTTTTATGCCGATTCAAAAATGAATTACTTCACCTATTGTTTCAATCGCGCAAACTATGCCGTATCTGGACGGAAGCCATTTCTGGTTCTCGAGCGTAAATCGCGATGGGAATCGCGCCATCTGGACAGGCTCTTACGGTGTCTTATAGCTTACACGAACTGCCTAAGTATCATAAATCCCAAAAAAATATTTCATATCAAAATAATTCAAAACTATTTTTTAAGCCATTTGTAACTTGACACAAATATTCTAGCCAAATGTTGTAACCCTCTCTAAACGTAAACCATAGGTTAGGCCAGGGGCTCCCAACCTTTTTGTACTCTATAGCACATTCTAAAATATCGGTAGGGTGGCGGGCACCACCTATTTTTAATCGACAAACTCCTTCCATAACTTTTCATTTTCCCATAATTTATTTTCTTATATTCATAATTTATTAATAAATAATAAACAAAAATGTTTCAAAATAATAAAACTATTATTTAATAGATAAATTGCATACACACATAATAAATTGCATACACACAGAGACATGTATTTACAAAACGTAAAGAAAGTAAACAAAAAACACAAATACAAAGAAAACATTTTATAAAAAAAATAGAATATCAATATGTCAATGTGACGTTTGGCATTGCATATCATTGGCCAGTGCCTCATAATTAGGAGAGTATGACGATAATCATGTTAGCAAACAATCATAAAGATGCTCATCGGTGAGTCGAGATCTATATCTTGATTTTAGTTCATGTTTGAAAACAATGATTCGCATAAATATGTCGAACCGAAAAATGATTCAATTTTATATGCCGCTTTTTTCAAAAATGGGAACTTTTCTCTGTCCACTGTATTCCAAAAGTCCTCTGATATTAAGGATTTAGAAATTGCATGTATTCTTCTTGTGACGGTGTTATTTGATAACTGTAAGTCTTGTATTGCTGAGACAATCTCACGTTTGTTAGAAAATCCACCAAACAAACAATTGGCACCAGTCAAAAATAGTTTTTTTAACAACTCACCATCAATGAAAGGTTTCTTCATTTTTGCGAGCATGTGAGAAATTTTGAAAGAAGCAATGGTGGCCTTTTTAGAATTTTCCACATGTCTAGTGAAAACAGTCTGTTGTGCAGTTAGACTTGATTTTAGTTGACATATTTTTTTCTTTCTTACTTCAGATTTAAGTGGATAATTCACATCAAAAGTGGCATGAATTGTCTGAAAGTGTCGTTCAACATTATGTTTTTTCGGCACTGCAATACTACTACCACACAACAAACAGTCGCATTTATTTTTCACATTAAAGAAACAATATGATTCCGCCCAGTCAGTGTTAAAATTATGGGTTCGTTGTCTTTTACTCGTTCCACTCATTTTAGAACTATATAGAAGGAATATCAAAACTCCTAATTCGTGTTTCGTCAGACGAAGATATCTCCTAGCTAACTGTCGCGACCCGAACGGAGCAGCAATCGCAATCACAATGACAACAATGCGGTTCCAGGCGGGGAATGCTATTTGCACATCATCACTCCTTGAACACGCCGAAAACTCGAACTGAGCCGATGATCGCCGAAGCAATCGAGACGGTACGAGCACGTGACTACTGTCACGTGCTTCGGCGTTCATCGGCTCAGTTCGTGGCGTTCGTTCACTTCGGGTTTTCTGCGTGTGTCTTGCGTGAAAATTCTGTCTCTGTCGAATAGTGGCGGGCACATACGAATCGTTCCGAGGGCGCCATGGTGCCCGCGGGCACGGGGTTGGGAACCCCTGGGTTAGGCACTGAGTGAGCCACTGAATTTGTAATAAAATAATAAATGAATATTATATAAAATAATAAGTAAATCCAATGCCCACAGTTTTTTTCACTTCCTGAACGATTTGATATTTGAGGGTTACGACAATTGGCTTGTACAGTGATTATGTTATGTTTTACATGCACATGGTGTAAAGCAGTGTTCTTCAACCGGTGGTCCGCGGACCTGCGCTGCCCCCAAGAATTTAATGCCGGTCCCCGAAAGCTTTCACCATGCTGTCAACTGATTACACCGCTACGCCATTCGGGAAATTCCAACTAGATGAAGTACTGGCCGTTGGATCAGCGTTTTCCATGTCTATTGAAATTTTAATAATATTTTTGCCAACATACCTACTGATTTTTTGTTTTTTTTTTGAAATTCATGAAATCTACTGATATTTGGGTGTTTTCCATATTTGTAAGTTAACCGATGATTATTTTAATAATAAACTGAAAAGATTTACGCACGCCTTTTTTGATGTAGCTTAAAAATATCACGTTTGTAAAATGGCAACGGAAGCATTAAAGGCGGAATTTCACCCACTCACAGCATCATTGTTTATAATATATTAATTGCAACCACATATATCTAATATTCTTACAAAGAAGCAGGAGCAGATGTCGCACTAACCACAAATTGTAATTTTATAACATAAGATTTAATACATAAAATTCTATCTCTAATGGTTTTTATTTCTGGCTGATATTGGTCCGGAAATATTTATCCTATGTTCGCCGGGCCGCTAGTGCTAAAAGGTTGAAGAACACTGGTATACAGAAAGACAAAGGCTAGATGTATTTTGAGACTGGTGCTGAAGGCGGACGCTGAGAGTTACGTGAGTGGCCAAACGAACCAAAGCTGTCATAATCTATGAACTACAGATTCGATAATGAATTCACCGTAGTTTTTAGTCATATAGGCCGCAGGGAGGATCATCAGGCACCGAAACTCATTGCGTTTAAGCCTATACGTAAACCGCGAAGCCTTAACTTATCTTCACCAGTGTCTACTGCTGGATGTAGGCCTCCATATACCTCCGTGCACTCTTATCGGCCCTTAGTTCTTTGTTGCCACACACGTCCGCCGAACTCGATGAGTACGTTGATCCATCGAGTTTTAGGGCGACCGTGTGGTTGTTTACTATTATTATATAAAACGTAGTATCTAGTTATTTATTTACTGTTTTCTGTCATGATTTCACGACAAGCAGTCACTGGGGGTACGTAGCAATGGCCATTTCGTATTATCGGAAATATGTTTATATAATACCTATATAATATATTGATATGGAGGGTTTATGTCGGAAGGTTTGTTTTGACTTTAATTAAAACCACGGATTCGGGGCAATTAAATATTAGGTATATTTTTCATTTCACGCGAGATATAGGACACAGATGTTTGTAGAAGTAACAAAAACATCGGTGAAAGTTCATGTAATGTTTGGTAATATGATACGAGCACTTTGGTCATTATTAGGAACGAAACAATTTTATTTATTTATGTACTGGTTAAGTAATATTGATTATTTAGGATTTTACGTTTAAATTAAAAAGTATTACCAAAACTAGACTGGTATGTATGCGCATTTTGGTGCCAAAAGTGGCGTATTTAGAAACGCCTCGGCTAGGGATTGCAATACCGGTATTCAATTATTTATCGATACCGAAATACCGGTTTCAAAAATCCAAAATACCGTTATTTTCGGTATTACGAAAGCATACACGTTTATGTTTTTTAAAATGAAGTTAATGTGATTTTTTCATTACTTGCTACTATTATGGTAGGTATATTAAATTTAGTGTAAAAGATTAATGCTGCCAAAACGCAAATATATTGACAGAAACCAACAAAAGTTACATAATAATAAAAAACCTCTCAAATATTTATAAAATTGTCGCAATGAATTACTATATTTCTAAAAAGAAAACATTCGTTTCAAATATTTTCAATTATTCTATAACTATTGATCCAATTTTGATAGTACATCCAAAAAACGTTGAATTTGAGAGAGATTTTCTTGTACCTGGACTTATAGTACCTATTTGTAGAATATTATATTATGATTATCTAAAATATATAAAGGTCGACGTAATAAATAATGTATGTATGTTCTTTAGCTTGCTATAAAATAGTGTTTTCAATAGATTTTAATAGCTGTATTTATTGATAGGTACTTTATTTTTTTACTATAATATATTTTGAGGAATACCGATATTAATGCCGGTATTAAATAAGAAATACCGTTATTAATATATTCATTCTGTATTGCAATCCCTAGCCTCGGCGGTTGTTTTGAGGGCTAGTCCACACTGAAAGTTATATTTTTCTTCGACCTATGCAAACATGGAAGTAACTGCAATTATTATTCCGTTATGTTCAAATTCCTAGAATTGTCTATTTTGCTGTTAGGTAGGCATATATATGTTTCATAGCTACAAACATTAATATTATAAGTTAAATAATTTATTATCTCCGTAACTCTGTCGATTGTAGGATTTTGGTGGGGGATTTGGGCATTTATGAAGTTAATTGGTAGATATCAATAATAAGCCTTCGTCTTGTATGTGTTTTTTTTATAAATCCGACATCCATTTTAAGATAGCAATCAGCGAGTCCCATCGAAGGGTCTTTCTCAATAAAGGGAACAGGTGGTCAAACGTGCCTGTCAATATTTGAAGCTTTTCCCTATTATCCTTTACGCTTTCTTTCTTTCGGCGCGGATGTTGATCGGAATACAGCTCATATATTTTTGTGGTACCTACTTGCAATTTTCTACAAATTACTAATATCTTGGGTACCTACCTGCCGATATAAGATATAATATTACAAATACTCTATATCTCGACTTTTTTTCAACGTGATCAAAACGTGTGAATTCCGGAATATTTGTATAGTTAATCAATTCACCGCTGGATGAAGGCTACCCCTCGTTGGTTCCATTTTTCTCGCTTCTGCTATTCTGCTAGTCTACTTTCGCAGAACATAACTATTACGACGATCCTGTTTCTTGTATAATTTGTTCAGCGATTGTTTCTTTTTCGAGCTATGTACTTGCTCACTTCCATCCAAACTTTTTAAATCGCATTTACTTGTACATTCCCTTGATTCTTTACAGTTTACCATATCATCATCATCATCATCATCAGCCTGAATCTATCCACTGCTGGATGAAGGCCTCTTCAAGTTGCTTCCACTTCTCTCGGTCCTGTGCATTGCGTTGCCACGTACTTCCGCAGAACTTTATCATTTCATCGATCCAGCGGCCTCTAGGTCTACCTTGTGGACGTTTTGTACTTCTTGGATACCACTGGATGACTAGATTTGTCCAACGATTGTCTCTTCTTCGAGCTATGTGTCCAGCCCATCTCCATTTAAGGCTTTTAATAAACTCTATTACATTTTTACGTTTACCATATATGCTGGTAAAAATAGAAGTTTGAAAATTCGTCATTGTACGAATAAAGTAGCCTTAAATAATTAATTCAGTATTCATAGATAAAAAGAAATATTTAAACAACGATAACAATATATTTCACCCGTCGTGATTTTACAATTAAATATTTCCACACCTATTCAATTGTAACTTAGAAAGTTTATTAGCTATTTTTGTAACAGTATTGTCAACAATTATAGCATTATACGTTATAAACTCTAACGTTCAATTTTGGTTCTAATAATCTATAAAATTCACGATATGAGCAAAAAACATGTGGTATAATAATAATTGTATGTGGAGAATTCCATGTGATATAAATAAAATTAATTATCATGAATTACCACTAAGTAAACCCTGAATCTATTGAAAAGATGAATTCATCATTTATCAAAAGCCGACATGATAACACCGCGTAAGACGTAGGCTGAAAGAATTTTACATATTAATGCTCGACCCGTCCCTTTTCTAGTCATCAATCTGAAATGTTTTATTTTTCTTCGCGCGTATGACATTTAAAACCGTCCCCTATGAAATTCTACACAGTTAACTTGTCATACAAAAACTGGAAAACTGCGCCTTCTCAAAATAGTTTACCCTTTCACTGAATCTATAGGTACGTCCGAGGTGATTACTGATAAATGATTACCTTTAGAAGTAGACGTTCGCTCAATTACGTAAAATAATAATGAAATGTATATAATTGTATAACATTGTACGTCACTGTAATATTATCGTGTCTTATCGAATTGTTTTATTTATTCATCTCCTTTAGCCTTATAGTAAGTACAATAATGATACACCATTAATTTCGAGACTGCTACGGCGAAAGGGCGTACCTAAGCGATGGTTTGCGACTTACCAAGAGAGCACTTAAAAAAACAATTTATAAAATGATTACAATAAATTACCACATACGCCAAACCATTGAAAATAGTTGTAACTTCGTCACGGAATAACCCATGCTGCACTTTAACTACATTATAAATAACCTAGTATATCTGGATTATAATATATAAAGCCACTGAAGAAAGTCTTGTTTTATCGGACAGAGCCCGTTTGTATGAAAATCAATATGATAAAACGTACCTCATTTGCGCTCTGAGATTTATTTGCTGCTCTATGGTTAATAAAAACGCCTTCCATTGGTAATACAAGCGTAAAACAAATATTTTTCTATAACCACTGAGTAAGTCATACGCAAATTATAAACTGTCATAAGCACAGATCACCATCTTGATCGTAGATGCGTTTTCAATGCGCCAACATACATATTATAAATGTTCCAATCACCATCAAATGCTGTAAAAAGTTCCTATAAAATGCTATAATAATACTGATAAAATGCGTTGAATTGAAACTCCATTCCTAGCTTTTCCCACACGTTGTGTCAAATCAAATAAGTAGTTCGATGCCTGGTATTCTGAGAAACAACCACGATCGTCACCTAGAAAAAATGTGAAAAGTACAAGAATATACGACGGTGAATTCACATTTTTTAGTGGATATTTTCTCCCAATTATTTATTACCAGTTTTTTCGATAATATATGGTATAAGCCTCTAAGCCAAAAAGACGTAAGAATCTCATTTTTTCGGATTTTGGTTGCCTTTGAACATTTAGGGGGCGCCGAATCTTTGGATATTTTTTCAAAATGAACCCTCCATTTCTAAAATGTTTTCGAGTCAAACCATTTTTCTGTGTGCGCGCCTGGTGCCTCCTAAATGTTCCCAAGGTTTCCAAAACCCGAAAACAAAAAATGAAATAGATAGTTCTGTCGCGTGAGGTATTTGCTTTTGACTAAACGAAATGGCACGCATTTACGAAAGTTATAACCAACATGCATTCTTCGAATCAAATAATTTCCTGAGAGCTTTGTGGGCAGCAGTGCCTCCAGCCAAAACTTTCAGTTGCTTGAAATACATTCGATTATATTATTACTACATACGCACCGTGTTTATATTATTATATATTTATATTAATATTATCCGATCCCGGGAGCCGGTGCGACTATGACGCTCTCAGAACTGCCCCGAAATAGTATGCGCTGACTGATGATTAGGGTTGACGCTCCCGGTATACCCATTCCCGGGAGCCCGCTCTATTTCTTTGATCCTGAAAACCCGGTATTAAAAGTGCATGACTACCGTAATTTCGGTGTTCGTTTTATATTTGATTTTTTGTCAAATAATCGCAAATACTGTATTATTAAAAACATCTAATAAATTAAGATTCTGTTTTTTTTAATATGTATATGGTTTTTAAAAATTCTAGAAAATAAGTTCCATCGAGTTGGATTCGAACTCACAACATTCGCTGTCAGAGTGAGTGTTCGTATCCAATAAGCTATATGCTATAAACTGATAACTACGCTATCTGAAGTGTTTTAAATTCGACCAAGGAAGGGCAACTAACTGTCTAATTTAAATCAAGTAATGATATTACTGACATAATTTATAACTGGCGTCAGTCGTGAAATAATACATACGAGGGTAGCCGTTTATATTTCGGGAACAACAAACAAAAACGATTTTTTTATCAATGAAAACAGTTTTATTGTTTTTCAAAATATTCTCCACGATAATTTATACACTTTTCCATGCGTTTGAACCAATCTGAATAGCATTTTTGCCACTTTGCAGAAGGTAACTCTAAAACACGGTTTTTGAATGCATCAACCGCCTCTTCAGGTGTAGAAAATCGTTGATCACGCAATTTATCTTTGACTGTCGGGAATAAAAAGAAATCATTTGGTACCAAGTCGGAGGTATACGGCGGATAACCCATCAATTTGATGTTTTGGGTGCTCAAATAGGCGCTTGTTTGAGCCGATGTGTGAGAGTTCGCATTGTCTTGATGAAGGATGATTTGACGCCGACGGTTGCTTTTCCTTATTTCACCAAAAACTTCTGACAAACAAATGGTTCTGTACCATTTGGAATTGACTGTTCTACGATTTTCTAAAGGCACAGTTGCGACATTGTCCGTTTTCCGAAAAAAACAGGCGACCATTTGCTTCGAAGTGCTTGAGCGCGAGCAACTTTTTTTGGTTTAAGCTCATTTTGAAAGACCCATACGGTCGACTGCTGTTTACTTTCGGGCTCATACGTATAGATCCAAGATTCGTCACCTGTAACAATCTTATAAACGTTTTTTGAAGCACCTTGATCGTATTTTTTTGAACATTTCATTGCATTAATCGACACGCGCCTTTTTTGTGTGATTGTCAGATTATGCGGGATCGATCGCGAACATAGCTTCTTCATGTCTAAATGTTCATGCAAGATCATATACACGCTAGTGTTACTAATGCCCAAAGATGCCTCAATCTTACAGTATGTCACATGACGATCTTGCATTTTTAGTTCACGCACAGCATCGATGTTTTCTGGAGGAACAACCGATTTTGGACGGCCTTCACGCGGCTTGTCTGTGAGCAAACGACGACCACGATAAAATTCGCTGAACCAGCGATATACCGTAGTTTTTGATGGTGCTTTATCACCATATAAAGCACTAAGTTCAGTAATGCACTGTTCCCACGATAATCCACGTCGAAAGTTGTGAAAAATAATCGCACCAAAATTTTCACGAGTTAATTTCATTTTTTTTTTCCGACCATGAGTGGTGGACACAGAGTGGAGGTTTGTATTGACAGATTTTGTTTTTTACGAGAAATGGATGTCAGCCACTTGCTCAACCTATTAGGTCCATACCCTGACACACACAAATTGAAAAACAATATGTGTACTTGCCAGACCCAGGATTCGAACCTGGGACCCACGGCTTTATAGTCAAACGCTTATGCCGCGCGGCCACCATTTCATTTTTGGCCGAGATAAATTTTTCAAATGAATTAAAAAAAAAAAAGCGCCTGTTTGTTAAAACGTTCAAGTACTTTTGCCGTTAAAAATGTCAAACTTCAAAATACAGAAGTCAAATTGCACCTAGCAACACCAGTGTTGCGAATTCCCGAAATATAAACGGCAACCTATGTATATATATAATATTAATACTATCGACCGAAGGTACTTGATGGAATTTGAATTTAAATTCTAATGGATTTAAGTTTTGTACTATTCCATTTGAGTCGTTTTTTGCAACCCGGGTTTCGCTTTTCGGCATCTTCAGGCGCAGTGTACACTCACCAAAGGCAAACACACTATTTAGCTATTTCCCCACCTTATGAAAACAACCAACTGATGCAACATGAAACATGTTGTTGTCACCAATCCCGCTATCCCGCGATCGCAATCGGGATTGGTTATACCGATCCCGGGATGACCCTACGGCCTACAGTGACAAAGTGGTCTCGCGCGCGGGCGGCCGCTCTCTTCGGTGAGCAAGTAATAAAATAAAAACCCAATCTAATATGACGATTGAGAGATCGTGCCGAGGCGTCCATACAAATGTTACCGCTTTTTGCCGCGTTTTATCTGATTCCTCCCTCACACGTGCCGCTGTACGTGATTTCAGAATATTTTTTCACGTTCTATTCGAGCGAGCAGTTGGCGCTAGTCTACACCGTATTATATTTACAGTAAATAAATATTGGCAATATATTATAGAAAAAAGATATATTAAATTCAACACAATGGAACTGGATTTAGTCAAATTAACATTTTATAAGGGAGTTGTATAGGTACTCCAATGTCGGTCAGTTTGTCAACTCTTAGTTAGAGACTATTTTGATTTAGACTACAAATTTTGTAAACATTTCTTGACGGAATTTGAAATATCCTAGATAGCGTAGTTATTAGCAATTATCTGCAAGTTTGATAGTTGTATCTTATGTATACGAAAGTCATCATAATATGGAACAAACATATCAATTGGTATCACGCCCCCATGCCATGTTCAACCAAATTGCTTCGGGTGTTGATATGTTCCACTTGCGTGAGGGTGAATTTAGGTGGGCGCTATTTTATAAATTCTTAAAATAGGGTCTCCTCTCAGCAAACTCGGTGTACTTCATTTAACTTCTATGGATGTATAATTGTATTTTCACTGCTTTTGTATGTTTACATTATGTTCTCTTTTTATATTTTCATTTATATCGTTATTATTACTTTTTTCTTTATAATAATGTTTCATGTCACGTTGTGAACGTCTTAAACTTAAAATTTGTAATGTCCACAATATCTTAAATAAATTGAAATTGAAACATTGCAGAATAATAGAATTTTCAAAAGTTTAATTTAACCCTACATAGTAATTACAAATAATAAAAAATATATGCATAACGAGCGGCGGTGGTCCATTATTGTTGTAAAAGTCCCTTATCGCATCGCTTTGAAAGCTCGCGCATTTACGTTGGCTATTCTTCTCCGAGTTGTTTATCAAATGAAATGAATTGTGCAAAGTGTTGTGTGGAGATAGCATAACAAGGATAATGGATTAAGTTTAAAGTTGATTCCCCAAGTAATTCGCTGGTCGATGGGCCGGCGGGAAACGGGTGGATTCTGCCACCGTCTCCCGCTTCCCATTCCACACCCACACACTCGACTTTCAGAGTACTTTTACCAAAGTTACATAAAGCGAGAGAACCGCGGGAAACTTGGTTATAACCCAGTTCAATTCTCTTGTTTATCATATTTTTACAACTCTCCAGCTATGCGGAATTCTCTATTTATTTATCAAACATTCATAGTGTATTCTATCAATATAATCAATTATAAATTTTATAATTGAGAAAACAATACCTCGTATGCCACAAAACACGAGATGAAAATACTCTCTTTTATTCTATTTTTTGTATTTCACTATTAAGATTAACAGTTGAATACGAAATAATTACAAGATAAAAAGAGCTTTTCATGTACAACGTTTTTAAATTTTCTGTTGAATTAATGCTCAATATGCTCAAACTTGTACTTGATATGAAGTAAATAAAAAACAAACAAATATAGAATACTGAAATGTCATTTTGACATTTCATTTTGATTTCCATAGTAACGCACGTATATATTAATACTTTAGTTGCTAGGGCCACCCCCTTAGCAATCAATAATAGTCTTTTACTTTTTACGGATTTTTCTGAAATAACTTTCCATACAAAACAGAATTAACTGAAAATGAATTCAATTGTGCTTAAAGATGGCTAAAAGTATTAAAAGAATGCATTGGCATCGTGTTCTAATATATTCTAAAAGTTTCAAACGTCTAGCTAGTCGGGAAGTTAGTTAAAATCGATTGCAAGATTTGTACTGGACAAACAACCACAGGACAAACAAGAATACAAGCTAATAAAAACGTTGTAAAATACGTGATAAATTTGATGGAATCATAGAGATTATATGGATTTTTTTCATCTCATGTACTAGTGTGATGTGGCATACGAGGTATTGATTTCTCACAAACGTTATGCTTTGTACAAAACTGTGTAGGAGAGACAAAACATCGCTAGTTTTAATGGATTACATGTAAATTGTAAGTAAAACATTTCACCGTGGCACAGTTCGACGTGAGCTTTCTTATCGGAAAGAGATGACCTTATACTATACGGTCTCCAATTTTATGAGATTCAATGCGAACATTAATTCAAATTTCATTGTTGATTTTTGCAAAATTCATGAATTCAAGAATGAAAACCTAACCTAACAAATAATCCAGTATATCGGCCATTTTCCAAATTTATTTGCTGCTGGCTTCCTGTAAAGTGTAAACCGACAAGGACCGTGTTTTATTTAGACATGAATTGTATGTCAGTACAATACGACCCATAGAAGTTAGACGGTCTTTTTAATATAAGACCATATATTTCCGATACAACATTTCACGGTGAAGTGTGATACGGCGAACTGAATACGTACAAGTTTCCGGATACGGTTTTAATGGCTGTGTCCTAGAATCTATATATAAAACAAAGTCGGGTTAGTTACACCATTTATAACTCAAGAACGGCTGGACCGATTTTTATATTCTTTGATTTGTTGGATTTGTCTCCACCCCGAATAGCAGAATAACTAATAAAACATTGGATAAATCACGGAAAAAATAAATTATGAAGAAAATTCATTTTCTCATACATTTTGACATTTTGAACAATGAACCTCGCCATTCGAAAATAAAAGAAAATCACAAAAAAATTAAATCCGTATACAACGCCATCTCTGATACATGACAGAAACAATAAACAAGAAACAAACAAACAAACAAAAGAAAGTATGAACATGGCGTTTTTGACAGTTGATTCAGTTCAGCCTCAGATAATACCGAAAGAATTTGTTGTAGACAAATAGCGATTTTGATGGTGATTTTCAAACTATAAGTTGCCTTCTAAAATGTTCACTTTGTGAGGTTATCAAATTTGTGAATGTGCGCGTGCGTATCAATAATTGCTTTATTATGTAATTTTGAATTGTGTGATTAATTTTCCAGTGTTATTTACAATGCCGCGAGCCAGAAGATCTAATCTATCTATCTATATAAAACAAAGTCGGGTTAATTACACCATTTATTTTATAACTAAAAAACGGCTGGACCGATTTTTATGATCTTTAATTTGTTGGATTTGTCTTCGCCCTGAATAGCAAAATAACTTTAAAAACATCAGAAAAATTCACGGAAAAAGAACTTGTGAAGATCATTCATTTTCTTATACATTTCGTATGGAACGGCTTTTTGATGATGTCTATTGATGATATAAAACTGATTCACTGGTTTCGATGAATTTTTTTTATTCGTCTCGGCCTCGAGAAGCTTCCTCGCGCATTGGAAAAGTAAGAAAATCACAAAAAATCCGTATACACCGCCATCTCTGATACATGAGTATTGCAATTCAGTAAAGTACATCAAATACATCTGCAAACATGTCACCAAAGGCAGCGATATTGTGGTTTTTGGCGTTCAAACTCCCAATACCAACGATGAAATCACGCACTATCAAGTTTGTCGATATGTGAGCTGCAATGAAGCAATTTGGTGTATTTTCTCATTCCCCATTCATGAACGTCATCCCACTGCTGTACATTTGGCGGTGCATCTGGAGAATGGTCAACGAGTTTATTTTAATGCATCGAATGTTGCTCAACGTGCTGTAACACCTCCAGCGACAACATTGACCAGTTTCTTTTCAATTTGTCAAAGCGATCCGTTTGCACGAACGTTGTTCTACTCTGAGATGCCACGTTATTACACTTGGAACGCTTCATCGAAGAAATTTAAACGTCGGAAGGAATGCGGTTCCTGATCATCCGGATGTGCATTCTAATGATGCTCTTGGTCGCATTTACACAGTTCATCCGAAGAATGATGAATGCTTCTACTTGCGGTTATTGATGGTAAATGTTCGTGGGCCGACATAATTTGAATCACTTCGAACTGTCAATGGTGTAGTGTGTCCAACATTTTGTGCTGCATGTCAACAGCTCAATTTGCTTGAAAACGATATTCATTGGGACATGAAAATCGCTGTAGCAATTGTTTCTGCATCTCCAAGTCAGATACGCACATTATTTGCTATCATTATTTCGACATGCTTCCCATCAAATCCACCTGAACTGTGGAACAAGTACAAGGATGACATGTCAGATGACATTTTACATCGAATTCGTGTCAGTTCAGAGAATCCCGATCTCGAAGTGAATGAGGAGATACATAACCAGGCTTTGCTTTTGATCGAAGACATGTGTTATCTCATGTGCGGAATTTTGTTATTTTTCCTCGATGCGCCTGGTGGAACTGGGAAGACATTTCTCATGCCATTGATTTTGGCCACTGTTCGTGCGAGATCCAAAATTTCTGTAACAGTTGTTTCTTCTGGGATAGCGGCCACGTTGTTATAAGGATGCCGAACGGCTCATTCAGCGTTGAAATTGCCGTTAAACCTTCAAACGACTGAAACACCGACAAGCAGTATTGCGAAACACTCAGCAATGGCCAAAGTTTTGGTAGCAAGTAAAATCATCACCTGGGATGAATGCACAATAGCGCACAAATGCGCATTGGCAGCACTCAATCGAACTATGAAAGATCTGCGCAATTACTCAAGTTGTTTTGGTGGCGCAATGATTCTACTATCTGGCATTTTCCGCCAAACACTACCAGTCATTCCAAGATCGACCGCTGCCGATGAAATGAACGCTTGCCTCAAATCATAGACTCTGTGGCGCTATGTGAAGAAACTTCAGCTGACGACAAACATGCGAGTTGCATTGCTAAACGATCCATCTGCCGAAAATTTCTCCACGCAATTGCCGACTATCGGTAACGGCCGTGTTCCTGTCGACGAATCGAATGGATTGATTTCGTTTCCGCTGAATTTTTGAAATTTCGTCTCAGCGAAGGACGACCTCATCAACAAAGTGTTCCCGAACGTCATTGCTAATCACAAAAATCACAATTGGTTGAGTAAACGAGCAATTTTTGCGGAAAAGAACAAAGATGTGGATCACTTAAACTTCACAATTCAAAATCAAATCGTTGGTCCAATGCATTTCTTCAAATCTATCGACTGTGTAATAAACGAAGACGAAACAACCAACTATCCAACTGAATTTTTAAACTTATTGGATCTGCCTGGCTTGCCACCGCACAATTTACAACTGAAGATTGACTTGGTAGTTATCATGCTTCGAAATCTGAACCAACCAAAACTATGTAATCTATTTCATTTTGATTTGATTTTTGCACATTTATTGAACTTAATTCATTTTGAGTATTTTAATTCAGCTAATAAGTTAACACAAGATTATTGATTCTGAGGCGGTACGAAGTTCGCCGGGTCAGCTAGTATAATATAATTATGAGTATTGAGTAGAGTTATGTTTAAGTACGCCAAAAGAATCTAGCCATTATTTTAGGGCAGTGTTGCAATGGGGTGCAATGCACCCGGAGCACCGACAATAAAATTTGTAGTGCTCCACTGCTCCGAATGTTTTTTTTTTATTATTAAATTTTCGTCCTAAAATCCGATTAAAATATTATATTTCACACTTTGCAACACTGAAATTATTTGAAATATAAATAACCTCACTTTTGACAGAAGATCCAAATAATAAAAGACGATTTGCTGTCATAATTTTGTTTAATACAATTAATAGGTAATGAAATCTACGAATAATAAACCTTATTTCAAAACAATTTTTTTAATGTTTTAACATTTGTACACCTACATAATATAATACCTAATATAAAACTTTTTACCCGGAGCGGAGCAACTCAAAAAAGGGTCCGCTCCATCTCTCTGGTTACAACCGAAATATCTATCGACTTAAAAACATCTCGAAGAATTCAAAATAATTTATGTATATTATTCTTACGTATAATCATCCGTCGAGTAGGTATATGTAATAGGTTCTATAGGGGACTTGATCCCGGTTGTGGATGATGGTGATTAGGAATTGCAATACCGAATGAAAATATCAATACCGGTTTTTCGGTATTTATTATTGAATACTGGTATTAATACCGGTATTTCTTAAAAGTTAAAAAAACAGAAGTACCTAGGTGCTTATCAATAAATATAGCTATTAAAATCTTTTTAAAATATTATTTTATAGGAAAAACCTACATACCTACATTTAGTATGTTGACATTTAAAAATATATATTGATCATAATTGTAGAACTAGTGATTTTTTACAAATAATTTGAATATATTGATAATTTTAACTAAAGCCCTCAAAAGTTCATCAAGTGCAAATTAGTCCGGCTACAGAAAAAGCTTCTTAAATTCAACGCTTATAGAATAATTGAACATATTTGTCACGGATGTTTTCTATTTCGAAATAATATTATGATAATTCATCGCGACAATTACTTATATAAAATTATTTGATGAAATTTGTTTTATTATTTTTTCACCTCTGTTGGATTCACACAATATATTTGCATTTTAGCAGAACATAACTTATAATTCATTTTCAAAAACGTAAACGAGTGTGCTTTCTTAATACCAAAAATTCCGGTATTTTGGATTTTTAAAACCGGTATTTCGGTATTGCAATCCCTAATGGTGATTGTTATGATAATATTTCAAGTCTGAATCTGTAATATCTTCATTTTTTCGTAACTTAATAGGAGTTTCGTCCTTCGTTTGTTTCATTTTATTTAAACGCCCTTCAATTAATGAAAGGGTGTCGTTTAATTCAATGCAAAAACAACTACGTTATTTTTAACCGTCACGAAAGAAAGCCGCAAGACGTGATGCTATTTTTCTCCATCGTGCGCCTCGTTCGTGTTATTTCTTTACGTCTGCAGATTCGTATTAAGATTTTCTTTGTTTTAAAGGACTAAAGAAAATAAATTGGCGTTTCGAGGAGCGTGCAAAAAAACGTCGCGCCCTTCCCCTCGCTCCCGTGGATCGGCAAACAGCGGCTGAAATAACAAGTCCCGGACAACAAAGAGCCCGTCTAACTGTAGGGGGTGGGAGTCAATGGATATAGTGCGTATTTGATCTTCATGTTGACAGAGTCTCTCTTATGGCTACTCCTTATGGTTTAATATTTATATCCGTTTTTCGTTATTACAACGTTTTTCTTAGCTCGTATTATTATTTGCCCAGTGGTTCTTCGTCCGGTACAAATCTTGCAATCGATTTTTAACTAAGTTCCCGACTAGCTAGACATTTGAAACTTTTATAATATATCAGAACACGATGCCAATGCATTTTTTTAATACTTTAAGTAGAATTGAATTCATTTTCAGTTAATTCTGTTTTCTATGAAAAGTTATTTCGACACCATTATTGGTTGCTAGGGGTCTGGGATCCTAGCAACTAAATTATTAATATATACGTGCGTTACTATGGAAATCAATATGACACGTCAAAATGACATTTCTGTATTATTTTTCTATCAATCTATCTACAAATTTTTTTGATCGTTTAAGCTAGTCAAGTCAAGTTTATATGGTTCAACAGAAAATTTAAAAACGTAGTATTTAAAAAGTTCTTTTTACCTTGTAATTATTTTTTGCAAAGCTACTAATCGTTTGTTTGTATTTGAAGATTTAATGATGACGTGGTGTTGTGGTTTGTCATTTATAAAGAACTGTGTTTGGGAAATGTTTAAGGCACAACATAATTTTCATTAAAGTCACGCGCACACAATTATTACGTGTTATTGCGACAGGTCACGGGATGTATATGTACCTACATGGTGAAGTGGGATTCACACCGTGTAAGTAAGAGCAGAAGTTATTGGCGACGGTTAGCTGCGGACTTTCTGAACCCCGTAGCGAGTTGAATCCGGTGGTCACAGTCTATGCGGCGTGTGCGAAGCTTGTGGTTACGTTGTGTAGTGGTCGTGTCTTCAAGCACTGCATAAAACAACTTGTTTGTTATATTATGTGAGTATTTTATGTAATAAAAATGGTATTTGCCCTCCTAAGTAGAGTATATGGGCTTATACAGATTGGTAAAAGATAGTTTAATAAACATAGGGAAAACGTTCATTATTCATGTAGCTTTTTTAAAAACAATGTTCGATCCTAAGAAAATCACATAGGCCGCACAGAGTGAAAGTTGTATTAATAGCTTTTTTATACGAAATTAACCATTTACTCAACATTTTAAGTCTATATAATATTCTGGGCTCAAAAATATTTAAATTTTTGGCCATCATGTGAATAATTTATTAAATACTTATATTCTTGTCTTGTTTATATTACTTTACATTTTTACTCCTCTGTATTTTGTACTGTTACTGGTACTGAATTGTTCAAGGTTATCGGTTGTCATAGAGAAAAACATAATCCGTTGTGTCTAGCTGAATTCGATTGAACATATTATTAAGGTGACGCATCAGTGAAACGCCAAATAATTTCCAACTGTACGCGCGACGAAATTTTGTACTCGCTTCGCATTCATGGAGGGAACGTCGAGTCAGACATACGTCACTTTGCTGCGTGATAGCGACGGGCCAATTAATTCTAAAATCGTGTAAAGATGACTAAAAACGTTACCTATTTACTTTAAAAAGAAAACATGTCAATGAATATATTATTATTGTTACTAATAGAATAATAAACAGAACATAAAATGGACGTATGTTGGATTTATATGAGAAATAATATTTCGTTTGACAGGCGTCTTTTGCACCCGCGACCCGCAATCCGCACATCGCCTGGCAACGATCTTTTTAGACCGTGCCTCAACTAATGCATGGCCTTAAATGCCGCGCCAAAATAATATTGTTATGCCGACACAAGATGTTTACAAATAAAAGGAATCTTTTTGTAAACAACCCTGTCAGCCTGCGTCGAAGATAATCCGAAATGTTCATACTACCTTGGCCTGTCTCAGCAGTCGCGAAGTGAGTCACACAACGGCCAAGATCAGTGCCTTTCCGACCAATCGGCGCCATTTTTCTCAACCCCCGCGATATCGGAGAGTCCTAATATTATACAAGCAAACAGGCAAAACAACGACAGCTTTCGCTACTTCGGAAATATTTTTTTATAATGGATCTGTTATCAGACACTGAAAAACTGGAAACTGCACGCTATGTTTTTGTATATTATTATGAAATAATTAATACCTAACATCCATAAACGAAAGTTCACGGAGATACTAGAAAAAACTTTGTAAGTAGACCGACGAGTCACAAATTATTTGGACAGCGTGAATAGTGAATGCATTTAAGTAGGTATATATTCCAAAAATATATCAGAAAAATTTGAAAGTCCTACTATGCAAACCTTTTATGTCTGTTTTATGTAATTGTTCAGGAGAGAGTTAAAACGTATTATTTAATACATTTCTTTTATAAATAAAAAAGTTTTTCTACGATATAATTTATTTAAAGTACACTCTTTTTTTGATATAATTATTATAAATTAAAAACTTTTTTATTTATAAAAGAATAAATAAAAAAAATCGGCGCTTTGCGCCTCGTTTTTAGCCCCATGGGTCCCTCAGACGATGGTTACTTAAACCCTGACGGCTGAAATTATTAAACATGGAACATGCTTTGCCTACTGATTCTCTAAATGCTAGTTGTCCAAATTTGAAAGAAAACATAAAATGGTCTTTTTTAATCAATTTTGTCGAAGGAATTGAGGAATAGGGCGCGGATCATCGTCACTGCCGAAGCGCCGTTCGCAGCCGACTGAACTCTAAAGCCACTCGCCCGCGCTACTTTCGTGACTTTATTTTTTCATTTTCGTTACCACTTTGTGCCTGTGCGATGTTTTCGTAACGAATCCGCTCGGGTGGTCAAGACAAAAGCATGTTCCATGCTAATATGTTTTAATTCTCTCCTGAACGTTTATATAAAACAGACATTATAAGGTAAGTAAGGCATAGTAGGCTGACGATACGTAATAATTTCTGGCGCGTTGAATTTTTTTTATATTGATTTCATCTTCCGAGCCATTTAATATTCGACAATAATATTCATTTATATTCATGCCAATACTTTATTTTCGAAAATGTCAGTGCTGCATGTATTTCGAACCCTTGGGTACACTAACTAAATTTCAATAATTAGTAGATTGATATTGGCGCATTTTGGAGCCACAGGCTAAAACACTCTACATTTAGGTATTACGTGTTCGCATCCCGCAGCTGGGTTAAGTTTACATTTAGGTTTTCCCTGTCGCTTGGCAGTTTTCTTGCGCTTTCTTATGCCGGGTACTCACTAGCGAGCCGTAACTGTGACCGTTGCAGTTACAGCAACCAGTATGTGGACGCGAAATAATTAGTTCGCGAGCCTAATAAAAATTATTTTGCATCTAGAGTTGTTTACATACTGTTACAGTTACCGCTCGCTAATGGGTACGCTATTCTTATTATTCTTATTATTAGGTCAATAATTATTATAAAGCAATCATTATTCATAAAATGTTTATCACACTTCAATGGTCAAAGACATAGCTTATAATAAGTATCTTTAGAATCATCTTCAAATGTGTTAATCTTGCCGATTTTTTGAATAATAAAATGCCTAATTCTTGTCAAATTTGGGATCAGAGAGATTATCAATATAATTTTTTATCGTGAATATTTTACAAAAATTATCTCGTAATAAATTATACTAATGGTTTCATAAATGCGTTTAAAAATTAATAAATGTAAAAAATCTTAACACCACTGCACAGTTATGTACCGAAATATGACTATATTCTAAAACATTAGAGCGAGAGGTTTAAAAGAATACTATTTTATGTAACAAAAATACTTTATGCAGTCATCAAATGTTTAAAATAACTATAAAGGATAATAAGGCTTCAAAATTATATAAATAGATTATCTACAACGTTTAAGGAGTGTCCAGGATCATGGTTTGAAAATACAATAAAAACTCAATTTTGACCTTCGACGAGCATGTCCCCCCTTAATCGCACCGGTTTCGTCCGTTTAGTCAATTATTTTCTGGTCCTTATTAATTAATGTGGAATAAGTATAATATATTTATATCATCATCAGCCTGAATCTATCCAATGCTGGATGAAGGCCTCTTCAAACTGCTGCCACTTCTCTCGGTCCTGTGCATTGTGTTGCCACGTACTTCCGCAGAACTTTATCATTTCATCGATCCAGCGGCCTCTAGGTCTACCTTGCAGACGTTTTGTACTTCTTGGATACCACTGGATGACTAGATATGTCCAACGATTGTCTCTTCTTCTAGCTATGTGTCCAGCCCATCTCCATTTAAGGCTTTTAATAAACTCTATTACATCGCAAAGCCTTGTCTGCTTCCTTATCCACTCGTATGTATATATATTATTAGTTTTGATTAATGAAGATACCTACACAACAAAAATACTAATTATTGTATAGTAAAGAGGTTTTGCGAGACCTGTTTTTTCAGAACATGCTTCTGTGTTGTGCAGACGATTGCCTTTTAGTATATACAATTTTGTAGTCGTTAATACTGGGAAAACATTATTTTTCATTACAAGAAACTGGCCAGAGCACATTACTTAAAATCGAAAATCCATTACGGCAATGTCATTCAGTAGGTAGTTTATTTTTCATCCGCAATCGCGTGATCATAGCATAGAACTTAGATTATAAACAATTTTTATTTTCCGAGGTTTTCTTTCAAGGACGGGCGGGCGGTTTACACAAAGTGAGACAAACTTCTCCCCTCTCCCTTCGCGTCCCTCGAATTAAGTTGACCGATAAAATTCGCTGCCAAACACCGTCTGTATAAAATATTAATATGCGCTCGTAAAAGTATCGCATCTCGGGATTTTTCGACGATCGGACGCGGCCGTGTGGACTATTTTAGTTTTGTTTTAGAAACATAAATCTTCCGTTTTATGTATGTGGGAAAACAAGTCAGCACACGGTAAGTAACTTCACCGAAATAAACACATTTTTTACAAAAATAGTGCGGCATAAAATTACGCCGGTGGAGACATAAAGACGAGAAATTGTAGAATATTTTTTTTCCATCGGCTCTACAATTCGTTGTGGATCTTGGCTGACTCCAGAATAAGTTTCTTGGCATTTTTTTAAAGCGAAACTATGTTACGTAAGCTAGAGTGATGAATCCCGGAACACTGTCATAACAAATAAACGACTGTCGAATATTTATGGTGAAATTAGCCGCACAACGATCTAAAGAGTGTCGGAAAATAAAACCTATCATCAAAGTCACAGACAGAATTGATAAGCGTTATTACAATGAAGTAGGTATTATGACAATGGATTCTTCTTCTTATTGTGCCATCCCCTAGCGGAGGTCGGCCACCATCAAGGCGATCTTAGATTTGTCGTCTGCTACCCGGAACAGTTCAGTGGAGCTGCACTCGTACCAACCACGGAGGTTATTAAGCCACGAAATGCTGCGCCGTCCTCTGCTATGCTTACCATTGATATTTCCTTGAATGACAAGTTGGGGAGTGCTGTACTTTTGTCCTCTCATAATGGCTCTCATTGTGGCCGAGGTACTGTAGTTTCCTGGTTTTGATACTACGCAGAACTTCTCGGTCCTTCCCCATTCGATTGAGAACTTAAACATTTGTCACCCGGACAGTACAAGGAATTTTGAAGATGCATCTTTAAAGCCACATCTCGAAAGCTTCAAGTCTCCGTGACATCTCTTGGTTTAGCGTCCATACTTCCATAACATAGAAAAGAATTGAGAGAACATAACGTACCATACGCAGTCTCAGACCTAGGTTAAGGTCTCGATTGCTAAGGAGGCGTCTCATGTTGAAAAAGGCACTCCTTGCGATCTCAATTCTACTTTTTATTGGTCCCATTTCTCATTGACACATGTACCTAAATATTTATAATGGGTCACACATGACAAAGGATACATGTTGCATTATTAGTAATCTCTCAGATATTACCATTAATTTTTTACTCTTCACAATAATTGTTACATTTTTCGCATTAAATACGGGTCGTTGCCAAGTGCTATGAATCTCCTGGCGATGTTACATGTATTCAGGAGGATCGCTTCTTGAATTCCCTCGAACAGGTGAAGAATCAATGCTACATAATATTATCATTTGAAATTTTATTATGTCAAACTATTCTAATACTTCTTATATAATGAGATGAAATTTGCTGTAGCCTATATTTAATATACTATGCACATACGACGATCTGTAGTTTAACACTTTGACAAATTTAGTTTTGTATATTTCGTATATAATCTAAATATAATATAATCATTAGGTTAATAAGATAATATCAATACATCCAAATACTATTGGGTAAGTGCTTTTATTCCTCGTTTCAATAACTACATACCCACAGGGGCTCTATGTTAGAACTTGCGAGTGCAAGCTTCCCGGTCGAGATGACGTCATATGACATCATTATGACGTACTACCGGAGTGATAATAGCATTCGAGAAAATAGCGAGTGGTCAGACAGCGGCGCTATTCATTGTCACCATACACATATAGGTGTATCATAATAAAATTTTCTATGGTTATTCTGTGCGCGGTCGGCATGCCTCGAGCGTGACGTCACAATTACGTCATCTCGTCTGGTGCCACACGAGACGAGAGTTAGGAAATCGCGGTGCAGGTTCATATACGGACATTTTACCACTCGCCCATCGTAAGCGTTGAGTGGAGGATTTATTCTATACAGATGACTCGTTTTCCTCGAATTTTTGTACTACTTTTGATTAATGTTTGGTTAGTTCCAAAACTACTTACTTAATAGTACTTAAAACGTTACGAGACCCGTCCGTCGTCCATGTTGAAGTGTTAATAAAAAAAATCCCTATCTTAATAATAATACACTCGATAAGCATATTATAATCAATCGTCAAAGTCTAATAATAGATCATTAGTAGGTACTTATAATTTATAAACAATAAAAATACTACACTCAAGAGGTGTAAAATCGTCCATTCCAGGAACAATGGTAACGTATTGGAAATTAATGGAGTTAACTAATGAGATATTATATCTATGATATCACTCTTTAGAAGTTATTAGTTCAACAATTAATATTCAATAATATTCTTACATGATACCTATTTTTTTTATAGAGTAACTCTCTCGGTAATCCGCCACCCCAAAAACCTGACAAGTATCCAATTAGTGAACGCGGCGGATTATTATAGTGCATGCATACAAAATATGGTAAAAATTAAAACAGCTATTTCGTAAAAATAGTTTTTTTGAGAAATTTTTACTAGTAAATTACAGTTATATTTATAATTAAAATCAAGTATTTACTAAATTATACATATTTATAAATATATTAACTAAATATAAAACAGCACATCATTTCACACAACCAGTTGTTCAGTGAGGCAGATATTCTTGAATGGGGGATTCCTCGCTTTTCCTATGACCAAAAGCTTCAGTTTGTATGTCCCGGTTGTATAGCTGCACGGCATAATTGTGATGAGGTCCTTGGGCACTTTCCTCCTTTGTGCATTACTTTATTCGCGATGAACGTACGTTTTACGGAGAAGTTTCCAAAATAAACCCGTCTCATCTGCGTTGTTTACTTGTACGCGGCTGACTACTGAATTTGACAATCGAATACCGGCGAATTATAGAGCTTGATTTTCTGCTTTCAACTAGTAAAAATAACGGCGGATTATAGTAGTTGTCGGATAATCGAGCGGCGGATTACTGAGAGTGTACTTAACAAATCCACAGATAAACCCACGTAATCTAAATGAAAAATATACGTTCGACATTGAAAAGGTTGCAAAATCTTGTATAGGTACGTCGCCGAAACAAGAAGATTTAATAATCTTCAGTCTCATTGTTATAAATCAATAATTTCTAACAGTTTAGTTAACAAATTTCAAATAATTTGTGAGAGAAGCTTCATTGTGCAATGAGCTTTTTTCCGGACGGCATAGCGACGCGCGATCGTCATAGGGACCTCTTAACAAATTAAACATTTCAAATGGTTTATGTGCGTCGTAGGTTGAATTTCGATTTATTCATGTTACTCTCGGTCGGGCGGTTTCGGTAGGAAATCAATTTGTAATTTGAAATAGATTTACGACTCCAATCGTCGAGATGCGTATTTCACTACTGCCAATGTTGAATGGATTACTAAATGCGAAACGTTCTTTATAAGTGCTTTTTCTTGGAGATTTTTCTATAAATTACAGCCAAACCCTGCGACAAACTGGAAAACTTAATTTATAAAATATATTTTTCAAAAACATGTATCGGTGGCGAGGAGTGGAGGTAGGTTATTAAGATTCGACATAAATAAAGCATACTAAACTTAGTCAGTCATTTTTATTTGTTTTCATTGAATTAAGAATACACTTTGCACATGGTAATAGTTACTTTTTAAAATTCAATTAAACCCTTCCTAAACAAAACCATAATAGTTTATGTGTACAATGGGCGATCCGACAAAAATAGTGCACTCTTTTTCAGTCATACTTTCATTGAATTAAGAATACATATTACAGATGGTGTTGATTAGTTTTTTTTAAATTTTTTTTAAGCCCCGCCTATACAAAACTAAAACCGATAAAAATATCCTTGTATCTATAAAATATCTAAAATCATGTATGATTTAATAGCATAATTTTAGATATTTTATAGATAATCGAATATTTTTTGACTATTATCTAGGTACTATGGCTTGGATTAAGTTTAAATAAATTTTAAAAACTAACAAACAATATACACACATTGTAGTCTAGACTGACAAAGTTTCGTGTGCACTATTTATGTCGGATGTTAACAGCCTATCTCCATCCTTCGTCACTGTTTGGCCATACCACCTATAATTTATAGGAGAAAACTTAACGGCCCACGTGCTCGTCGTAGGTCAAAATTGAGTTTTTATTGTATCTTCAAACCATGATCCTGGACACTCCTTAAACGTTGTAGATAATCTATTTATATAATTTTGAAGCCTTATTATCCTTTATAGTTATTCTAAACATTTGATGACTGAATAAAGTATTTTTGTTACATAAAATAGTATTCTTTTAAACCTCTCGCTCTAATGTTTTAGAATATAGTCATATTTCGGTACATAACTGTGCAGTGGTGTTAAGATTTTTACGTTTATTCATTTTTAAACGCATTTATGAAACCATTAGTATAATTTATTACGAGATATTTTTTGTAAAATATTCACGATAAAAAATTATATTGATAATCTCTGTGATCCCAAATTTGACAAGAATTAGGCATTTTATTATTCAAATAATCGGCAAGATTAACACATTTGAAGATGATTCTAAAGATACTTATTATAAGCTATGTCTTTGACCATTCAAGTGTGATAAACATCTTATGAATAATGATTGCTTTATAATAATTATTGACCTATGAATAAGGTAGTGTTTTTTTGAAATACGCCATTTCTTTTGTCATTCCCCAGTGGTTAAGCTACAACATACGGCCGTAGCCATAAATTGACAAACTATAATTGAAGTAGGGAGTAAAATGATATTGACGCGCGTGTTTGAACATGTACCGTTTAAAAAAAATAAAAAAAAAATTCGGTTAGGTACATGTTCAAACACGCGCGTCAATATCATTTTACTCCCTACTTCAATTATAGTTTGTCAATTTATGGCTACGGCCGTATGTTGTAGCTTAACCACTGGGGAATGACAAAAGAAATGGCGTATTTCAAAAAAACACTACCTTATTCTTAGGTCAATAATTATTATAAAGCAATCATTATTCATAAGATGCTTATCACACTTGAATGGTCAAAGACATAGCTTATAATAAGTATCTTTAGAATCATCTTCAAATGTGTTAATCTTGCCGATTTTTTGAATAATAAAATGCCTAGTTCTTGTCAAATTTGGGATCAGAGAGATTATCAATATAATTTTTTATCGTGAATATTTTACAAAAA
Organism: Rhyacophila brunnea; assembly: GCF_057557595.1. NCBI lineage: Eukaryota > Metazoa > Arthropoda > Insecta > Trichoptera > Rhyacophilidae > Rhyacophila > Rhyacophila brunnea. Next base: position 5,311,165 of record NW_028233361.1, read on the forward strand.
TTATCTCGTAATAAATTATACTAATGGTTTCATAAATGCGTTTAAAAATTAATAAACGTAAAAAATCTTAACACCACTGCACATTTATGTACCGAAATATGACTATATTCTAAAATATTAGAGCGAGAGGTTTAAAAGAATACTATTTTATGTAACAAAAATACTTTATGCAGTCATCAAATGTTTAAAATAACTATAAAGGATAATAAGGCTTTCAAATTATATAAATAGATTATCTACAGCATTTAAGGAGTGTCCAGGATCATGGTTTGAAAATACAATAAAAACTCAATTTTGACCTTCGACGAACATCAATTAGAATTTAAATAAGAATTATTTTACCTTTATCATGTTTTGACTTTTGAGTACCAACATTCGACGTTTGACAATATTTAATATTGTAATTATACTCAGAACATACTGTGATGTGCAGATATAAAAGAGGTACATGATGTTAGAAAAGGATACTGATAAAATTTCCAACCCACTTAAAATTCATATAGGTACGGTCCTTCCTTTAATATTAATTCATTTTCAACATGTAACGACTGTGACATTGGATATACATCCAATAGCTTCAATATTTGAAATAATGAACATATTATTAGATGCCTAAATTTTCAAACTTTTTAATAAGTTTCTACCCACCTAATCGCTAATAATCATAAAATTATTAAATGAATTTAAAAACCCCAAGAAATATGAAAAGTCTCTATAATTAATATAATTTTAAACCATAATTGGTCCCCATTTTCGCATTAAAAATTCCACCCCCTCTACTCAATTATTGTAACTTGGAAATTTTATCAGCTCTCCTTTGTTCACTCAACCAGCTTTTTTATATTATTTAAGTAGCTATTTTTCTACCACACATTATTCCTAATAATTATACGTTTAAAACCATAAGCTAAATTTTTATACTCATACATGAGAAAGCTCACCGTGTGAGCAAAATACATACGTGTCGTAAGATAATTTTAATTCTTAGATAGTGAATACCAAGTGATAATACATTTTATAAAGTATCGTAGATTATTACTAAGTAATAGAAAACTTCAGTTCTGCTTGCTGATATTATATTGAATGTTAGATTAAGACGGAGAAAATCGAAAAACTAAAATAACAAAAATGGCGCAAATGACGTATCATTTTTCTCGCAATTTTAACGTTTGGAAAATGCATGATTGAATTCATACATTATTCTTAGGAAAATATATACTGAAGGCGACAGTGTAATTCGTAAATAAAAAAAAAAGTTTGAATAGTTATGTTCTCTATTTAAGATTTTAAATTTTGTTGGTATTACATAATCTCACCCAACAGTACACGAGATTCTTCCGTTTTATCGCTTGTATAATAAATACATAATATCTATTTAGGACGAATTTATAAACAAAAATCTCTACAAGTATAATTTGTTTTCTTTTGCGTTTATGTTAAGGACTTTTGTTTGCTTATCCTTATATCTTCTTTCATACTCGAGAAAGGGCAGAAATGGAAATGAAAAATTAACAAGCTTTTAGTTGCACACTTCAATTTGACAGCGGCCTTACAAAATAACGACGCTTTTCTGTTCATGTCGAACGCGTTATGATAGTATATATACTTATCATTTTCGACGATTATTTTTCTTTCCTTCCTTCTTCTCACTCGATATTTAGATTTAAAAATACATCGCAAGTGTTTTGATTATCCAACAGCGTTACAAATATATTACGGTATTTGTATTCTGACATGTGTGTTTGAAAGTGCTTACATTTCAGGGTGATGATCTATTCATTGCGGCTTAAGTAATTGGTTTTGCAGTAGTTACGGTTGTTTATTGAATTTGGAATGTTTGTATACATGCTTTCACCAACAACACGTCTCCACAATCGTTAAGAGCAAACGCCTAATGTATACCTAAACTAAAATATGTTTGCTTTAGTAGATATAGGTACATTATATACAATATAGGTACAATATATTTAGTAGATATAGGTGCAAGGCGAAACTCTGGCGCCTTAAAACGAGAGACCTTTGGCTACGGGAAGGATCACCCAGACAGAAAAACCACACACCAACCCGTCTGGACAGCGTGGTGTGTTATGTCCAAAACCTTCATATGAAAACAAAAACTTCTAGAACCCGGCCCTCATTCTCCGGAGGCCAACCTGATACTGATCACGGCAGCGATCAGCGAAGGAAGGCAGAGGGTGCTAAAAATCCCCGGAGACCCGGAAAAGGCTGCCAACAGATGACCATTGCTACATATAACGCAAGAACATTGTCCAGCGATGCCAAACTTGTAGAGTTTCAAGAAGAGCTCCGGAATATCCACTGGGATGTTGTCGGACTCAGCGAAGTAAGGCGTAAAGGTGAGAGTATTATTACTTTACAAAGCGGACATGTGCTGTACTCCAAAGGAACCGATGAAGGACGCACGAGCGGTGTTGGATTTGTTGTCAACAAAGCCTGGAGGGACCGCATAGTCGAGTTCAACTGCATTTCTGACAGGGTCGCAAGCGTGATACTTAAAATCAATGCTAGGTACCGCATTCAGATTTTGCAAGTATATGCTCCGACACAGAGCTATCCTGATGAAAAAGTGGAAGAGTTTTACGAGGAAATAACATCCTTGAAAAATAAAAGTAAATGCCACTTCAACATCATAATGGGAGATTTCAATGCACGTATTGGATCATACCAAAGAAATGACGTAGCGGTCGGACATTTCGGACATGGCTCAAGGGATGGTAGAGGGGACATGCTTGTGGAGTTTGCTGAAACCAACAATCTTCACATCATGAATTCCTTTTTTCAACATAAACCTACACGTAAATGGACGTGGAGAAGCCCGACAGGAAGGACCAGCGAAATCGATTACATCCTCACTGACAGAAAATATACATTTTTAAACTGTAAGGTGATCAATCAGTTTAACACCGGCAGTGATCACCGGATGGTGAGATGTAAGATAAGATTGAACGTCAAATCAGAAAGATCCAAACTGCAGAAGAAGTCAAATGCTCGCGTATACCTGCAGAACAATACTGAATTCCAAAATGAACTCAAAAATGCACTATCGGCTTTCTTAGATGAGAACGAAACCGTTTCCCTATCCAACGCGGAGGATATAACGAATATTATTCTACAATGTGCAGAAAAAACAGGCGTAAAAAGCTCAGAAGTTACACCTTCCACCAAGCTTTCGAAGGCAACATTGAATCTTATGGAGCAGAGAAGGAAAACCAAGAGCGATAGACAGGCGCAAAACGATATGGAGTTTTCATCACTTTGCAAAACCCTCCGAAGGAAGATTAGAGAAGACCTTCGTAAATTCAATGTAAACCTCATACAAGCAATTGTGAAAGCAGGCAGAAGTTTAAACAAAAACAAGCAATGCTTGTCGATAGGAAAACGTCAAATCACAGCACTAAAAGCAAAAGATGGTTCTATCGTCAGAAATTGGGAACACTTGTTAAGCCGAGTTGAAGAGTTCTACAGCGATCTCTACAGTGATGACACTGACAATACGACTATAGACTTAGATCTTCAGAGAAATGGAAATTCGGAAGACCATACTCCCGAAATTACATCCTGGGAAGTAACCCATGCTTTAAATTACATGAAAAGTGGGAAAGCCCCCGGGGAAGACGGTTTAACGATAGATATCCTCAAAAAAGCAGGAAAGGATGCAAATGAAGTACTTGCACAATTGTTCACAGCCTGCATATGCAAAGAGGATGTCCCAGAGGTATGGAAAAATGCCAGCATTGTCATTCTTCACAAAAAAGGTGACAGAGAAGACCTAGCAAATTATCGTCCAATAAGTCTACTCCCTATTCTCTACAAGACGTTCACAAAAATTCTCTCAAACCGTCTGCAAAATGTACTAGACGAGAACCAACCGAGAGAACAAGCCGGATTTAGAGGAGGATACAGCACTATGGACCATATCCAAGTCGTCAGAGAAATCATAGAGCGGTACCAGGAATACAAACTGCCACTATGCATGGGTTTTATAGACTATGAGAAGGCGTTTGATTCGATAAAGAAATGTTCAATACTCGACGCACTCAGAAAACAAGGAATCCCTGGAGGCTATATAAATATTTTCAATAATATATACAGTAGCGCAACAGCATCTGTAAATCTCCATAAACCATCGCGCAGATTTCCTATCAGCAAAGGAGTCCGACAAGGTGATACAATCTCACCTAAACTATTTACAGCTACCCTTGAAGACTTATTCAGGCAACTTGACTGGAATGACAAAGGGATCCCCATAAATGGAGAATACCTGAGTCATCTGCGCTTTGCCGATGACATAGTAATTTTCTCGCAAGACTCAGAAGACCTCCAAAGCAGAATGCAGGAACTCGCTGAAGTAAGCAACAAAGTAGGTTTGAAAATAAATGTAACAAAGACGAAAGTCATGTTCAACTGCTTTGCAGGCCAAAAAGAGATCCTCATCAATGGCACTCAGCTCGAACAGGTGAAAAGCTACATCTATCTGGGACAACAAGTATCTATAGATGGATGTATATTTGATGAAATTGTTCGCAGAGTAAAGCTAGGCTGGAGTGCTTTTGGCCGCCTGAATAATGTCTTCAAAAGTGACCTTCCACTGTGCCTAAAGCGCAAAGTGTTCAACCAGTGTGTGCTTCCCGTGATGACATATGCGTGTGAAACATGGACCCTAACTAAAAGAGAGATCCAGAAACTTAGAGTAGCACAACGTGGTATGGAGAGGTGCATGCTGGGCATAACGCGAAAGGACAAAAAGAGGAATGAGTGGATAAGGAAGCAGACAAGGGTTTGCGATGTAATAGAGTTTATTAAAAGCCTTAAATGGAGATGGGCTGGACACATAGCTCGAAGAAGAGACAATCGTTGGACAAATCTAGTCATCCAGTGGTATCCAAGAAGTACAAAACGTCCACAAGGTAGACCTAGAGGCCGCTGGATCGATGAAATGATAAAGTTCTGCGGAAGTACGTGGCAACGCAATGCACAGGACCGAGAGAAGTGGAAGCAACTTGAAGAGGCCTTCATCCAGCAGTGGATAGATTCAGGCTGATGATGATGATGATGATGATATACCCGTGAGCTTACTGAAAATCAATTCGAATTTTCATTTGTAAAACTGTAATAAAAGAACTGTATTCACCATGTTATTTATAGTATAAAGTGATTCTAAATAATATCGTGCAGTAATTAAACGCTTTTTAAAAATTTCTCCACGGTGTTTTTTGAAATAGATAATGGATTTTTTTTTTCATGTCAACAGGTGGTGGATCAAATGATATTATATAGCCACTTCAATACTACAACTAGATCACTTGATTCTCACTGTTTTTGAGTTAGCTATTGAATAGTATTCTACATATTTTCCTTCTCTACAAAATGATATAACTATGTAAGTCAGAAATTAATCGAAACTGTATTAATTTTATGTTGGAAAATATTAGATAACTTTAAAACAATAACTGCATTAAATAAATAAAATAATATAAGTATATAAGTACAATATTTTTTCATACAATTGAACATTATTTAATTGTTCCCAATTAGACGAGCACAATTTTTACCACGTTTTTATTAGCTCGTATTCTTGTTTGTTCAGTACAGATTTTTTCTTGTGTGTCCAAGATTTGTATTGGACGATTGAAGATTTTAACTAACTTCCCGACTAGCTAGACATTTGAAACTTTTAAAATATATCAGAACACGACGACAATGCATTCTTTTAATACTTTTGACCGTCTTTAAGCAGAATTGAATTCATTTTTAGTTAATTCTGTTTTGTATGTTTTGGAAAAAAAATCGTTAAAAGTAAACACTATTATTGGTTGCTAAGGGGGTCCTAGCAACTAAATTATTAATATATACGTTCGTTACTATGAAAATCAATATGAAATGTCAAAATGACATTTCAGTATTCTATATTTATTCAGTGTTTCTATCAAGTACAAGATAAAGTATTTATTAATACATATAATTGTCAAGTTTATATGATTCAACAGAAAATTTAAAACGTCGTAAGTATATAAAAAGTTCTTTTTATCTTGTAATTATTCATTTTTATTTTAAATAATAATTATTGCCTAGATTTATGTTGATCAAGTAAAGTTTAAATTTAATTTTCCCCACGATGACCATATCAGAGTTATCTAGTTGTAGTATTGAGTTGACGATATGTAAGTTTCACACCGCTTGTGAATAAGTGAAACGGAATTCAAACATGTGTTTTGTATGAATAGTTAAAATGAGCATTTTGTTAGTAACAATGTATTGCACTCGTGAAATGTTGTTATTGTTTTCATAGTAACGTAAGGTGCATTGGGGTAATTCCGACAGGAATGTCTATGAGATGACTAGAGGTTATATATTTCGGTTAATTATTCAAAGTGTTTTATATTTACTGCCATTATTGTTTTACCTCTGTGTACTTAAAGAAAAGATGTATGATAAATATATATTAGATTCTTGAATATATAGTTGGGTTCTTTAAATTGAGAATTTGAAATATTGAGTCATTTTTTTTTGGCATTGGGGAAATTACGAACTATCTTGGAGTAATTCCGAAATTATTCAAAAGTTGATTTTATTGCACTTTGACCGAAGGTTTACCTTTCTTTTTTGACCGTAATTACGCCTAACACAAAATATCATCAATTTTGTTAATAGTATCCATAATCCCTAACTTTTGATACTATTAGTTCGGAATTACCCCAAAAAAAGATAGTGGCTCTCAACATTTCAGTTAAGTACTTAAGATTATAGGGATTGTGGAACGGGATGGAGCAGAGCAGGTTTATTCCCGGTTGTCACTACCAGTTTTGTTCCCACCGGTGACAAATAATGAGAAAAAATATCCCAATATGACACAAGTACCTATCACTTTAAATCAATAAAATAAAAACGAGGAAAATCAAAGAAAGTGATAATTTTAAAAATCAATTTTTATTTGAGTCTACATTCTTATTTGACTACCTTGATAGAACAATATTTTTTTATAAATATATCCTTTGTTTACTTACTGCTTTTTGCATAGCAAAATAAACTTTCTTCATACCGATACAATTAAATTAGTCAACATTAAAAATGTTAAATCAAAGTCGGAACTTGTCTTTTTAATCATTTTCATCTACTTTTATGGCATAAACTTATAATGTATTCCTGCTAGCAAACCTAAAACTAAAATGCGGGCTACACTGTTAAAAAAAAATATAACAGAATTGCTTAAGACATGGTCTGAAAGCCTCACATATACATAATAATGATTTATTGGTTTGGTACGCAATCAGTCAAAATAAATTCTATCTTTATCATTACATAAGTAATATTCTTTTTCATCAGCACTTTTTTTTGTATATTTCTATCTTCTTCACTATTAATGACTCTGGAACGTTGTCACTATCTTTTCTTTTGGTCGTAATAAAGGTTAGCTGCTGCTGTGGTCTCATAGTTTTTAAGAAGTTGATAGAGAAGTATGTTTCCTCATGTTTTATTATTTCTTCTATGGACCCAATATAGTACCTCCATTTTTTCTGATTGAATATCTGACAAGCACTGAATCATTTAATTTGTAATTTTCCTTCATGGCAGGGTCTTTTTCTTGAGTTTTGTATACTATATCTTTATTTTTTAGTTTTAGTAGCAGTTGTTCATCTTTGTCTTTTTCTTTTGAGTCTTCTCTAGTTGTCATATTTTTTCCTTTTATAAAAACATTAACGTTGTCTTTGTCATCTCTTTCAATGTGTCTTTTCTCTTCGTTTTTTTTTGTCTGTTTTATCCGCTTGATTTTCTTTACCTTTACTTTTTTTGCCAACACCTTCACTCTTAGTACAGAGAGAATTTGAATCGTTGTTGGTGAGTATCTTTTCGTCAGTTAAACTTTCACCATATTTCACATCTTTTGTATTTTTGTGACCTTGGTTCTTCCTTGTATATTTTAAAATCATCTTCAGAGTATTCATCCATCAATTCTTCAAAATCAAGATAATCTATAATATCAGAATCGCTATATTCGCTCATGATGTCGGATACACTAGTTATGCTGTTAAGGTGAAAGCTGGCGTTACCGCACTTACCCAAGATTATAATAGGACGTGCGATAGCTTCTTATTAGGACGACGCTAAATTTACTTACTTTAAATTTAATTTTTTATTAAGTATATTATGTACCTACATCTAAATTAGATATAATTTTAGTTTCTTTACAGATTGAGAATCACTGCCAATTACTATGAAAAAGTTAAGTGGGCTATTGCGGAAAGAATATGTATCGGAATAACCCCAAAGGGGTATTTCCGAAAAAAAATTAAAAACACAGCTAGGACGTTGTGTTCTCTCACAAATTCGTAAAAACGACAATCTATCGTAAAAGCAATCACTTATTCAAATAACTTACCAGAATTCCGAGATATGTAAGTTGGGGTAATTACGAATCAGCAAAAATGGCGCGAAAAACACTTCTCTGAAAAAACTTGATGGTATGCACGCATTGTTGACACTAGCGACTAGCGACGACTGACGAGGCGAGCACAATTAACATGGCGTCTAGACTAAATGTTGTCAATTGGAAAATATCGCTTCGATTGGTAGAATTTTTGAACTTTCGGAATATACCCATATTCGGAATTACCCCAATGCGCCTTATCTAATTTCAATGTTTTAGCCTGACTTATCTTAAACACTAAAAGCGTCAATAAACATAAAAAAAAAAAATATTTTTTTTTTTTGAATACTAATAATGGTTTATAATAGTAATAAAGATTTTTTTAATTATCTTTCGACTAATAATATTATGTACTTACCTACTGTTTAATTTAATACATATTATGTGAAACTGTTCCCGATCATGTAAGCTTTCTTTAAGCTTTCTATAAAGTATGTTTCATGACTGCCGGGCTGCCATAATGCCGGGCGTTAATTTCATATTTAAAATTATCACTGAATAGAATTCTAAAGTCTATTTGATCACGGAATGAAACAGTGTATTATTGAATCGCTGTATTTTTGTCGATATTTTACAAATTTACGCAAAGCGGGCGATGAAAATTTTGCTGGTAATGTACAGATATTCTGAATATTCCCACCGTAATAAATCAGGCCAATTCGCGATACAATTTTCATCTGCTTTAAATGTAATGTCTCCATCGCATGAAATTTATCGATGTTCACCATACATTCTATCCGATGAATTAACGTACAGGGCCGTTAGTTTTCTTTCGATGTCAAATGATTGATGCCCTATCACGTATGGATCCAAAAAGCTTTTCATATACCTATTATTTTTCCTTCATTTTTACTCAATTCAAAATGCTCATCTATCATCGTATTTTCAGTATTTTCGCATCGATGTAATGCTATACCCAAAATATTTTTACTTTCCTGTTGACTATTTGGATCCATCGTAAACAGATTATTGACTGTAAAATGATCACTCAGGAGAAATCACTACTGGTTGATGACCTCTTCAACATGATTCCATTTCTTTGGTACTGTACGTTATATTGTATCACACTTCTTCGGTATACTCGTAAATTCGTCAGCTTCCATCTTTAAGCCGTTATTAATTAACCGCTTGACGAAATTAAAATTTCTTACATAGAATAGTTGTTGGCAATAATAATGCACATGAAAATAGACGGATCGATAGCTTAATTAAATAAATAAGAGTAGGTACTCACCCGGTCAGAGAATGGTGTGATTTCGAATCTCTCTCAGTCCAAACGTTTTTTTTCTAATATGTATGTTCTTCAACATTATGTATTTACAATAAAAAGAATCTTACATTCTCATATTAATATATATAAGTAAATATTCTTATTAATATGGTTGTCGGACTCAACAATTAGCGGGGGGGTTTTTTTTACGCAGATGCCGCAATCTATTCGCCAGAAGATTTAAAGGGGGTCTCGAAACAGTTCAAACCAAAAACACAATCAAATTAATGATCACCAAGATTTTTAAAAGATGTGTATTTCTCAAAATATAATCCAAAACTTAATAAAATCCCTCAAACGGGCACATCAACCTGTGCACAAAAGAAACCACTACACTCGTCAATAATAATTGGATTTGGAAGAGATACATTATGATTTTTAGTAGGTACGTTGGTAAGTAGTTGGAATTTATAGTTTTTATTTTACATTTTATCGCTAGGGGCTACAGACCCTAAACCCTCACAGTGGTTGTGCAGTTTTGAAAAAATCTTCCTTTTATACTTGGGCGGATGCCCGCACCACTAGGAATTTTTGTTTAATTTTCACGTCCCCCTACCAAAATAATATCACATGTTTTTATTTAAACCATATAATGGTCCACGTACGCTACTTCTGGTGAAAGGATAATCTTTTAACTTTGTGCAGACAATGCAAATATAAAATGAGCCATTAGAAAAAAGGTAGAATTTTCCGTTCCTGCTTCACATTCATGATTTCGCCTAAACGTAAAACTTTCTCACTGATTGGGAATCACACCTGGATTTTTATAATCTATTACAATAGTTAAGAGTTTTAAACAATCAGTGCCTTTAAAAATGGCTTTATTTAATTACCACGTTTTTCTTAGCTCGTAATCTTGTTTGTCCGGTGGTTGTTTATCCAGTACAAATCTTGCAATCGATTTTTAACTAATTTCCCGACTAGCTAGACATTTGAAACTTTTAGAATATATCAGAACACGATGCCAATGCATTCTTTTAATACTTTTAGCCATCTTTAAGTAGAATTTAATTCATTTTCAGTTAATTCTGTTTTGTATGAAAAGTTATTTCGCAAGAAATCCGTAATCCAATCCACTATTATTGGTTGCTAAGGTGGTGGTCCTAGCAACTAGCGTGGTGTTACCATGGAAATCAAAATGACATTTCAGTATTCTATATTTGTTTGTTGCAAAATAGCAAAAAAATGATTTGTTGACAATTGCCTTATTTGTCCTAAATTATTTATACATAGAATTGTCAAGTTTATATGATTCAACAGAAAATTTAAAAACGTGGTATATAAAAAGTTCTTTTTATCTTGTAATTATTGTGTTATAAGGATGCCGCACTTTCACTCTCGTGTATATTTGTCTACGATAGAAACGCGTTCAATAAATGTATATATCGTGATTTATTGACAAAAAGGGTATTTATTGTCAAAAATAATCAATGACAAATAAAATATAATTATTCTTTATTACATAGTTAATAAATTGATATAATTTGGAGTGTGTTTTACCTACCTGTTGGTACGTAGATAGATACCTATATTGTATAACTCCGCCCACATAGGAACCTTTGCGCTTGAGCACACCTCAATAGGAAATTAACGATGCCTCAATTAGCGAGACCTTTGTTGTTTCATGAACTCCTTGCGAAAAAATAAGACGATTAGGTAAGCCTAATTGGAGGAGTTCACTTGAGCGATTTGTGATGGAATATTATGATTATAGCAGTCGAATGCCAGCATTGGTTGTCTACGTCTACGAGATCGCAATGCCTTCGTACGAAAATCATCCAAGCTCGACAAAGATAATTCGTAAGTCGAATGGAAAATGGGTTGATGGGTAACATCGGTAGTGATTTCAATTTTGTAGTAGGGAACAGTATTATATATTTATGTTAACATTTTGTAGATATACTTTTCTTAGGCATCGCGTGTAAGTACTGACATAGATTATTTTATATAGGAAGCTTGAGGTAGGTACTTAAAATACTTAGTGCTACAAACATGCAACTTTTTAGATTTTAAGGGGGGACATGCTCAGCGTAAGTCAAAATGCAGCTTTTGTTCTATTATCAAAGCATGATCCTGGACATTCCTTAAACGTTGTAGATAATCTATTTATATCAGTTTGAAGCCTTGTTAACCTTTATATTTATTTAAAATTTGATGACTGCATAAAGTATTTTTATTACATAAAATAGTATTCTTTTAAACCTCTCGCTCTAATGTTTTAGAATATAGTCATATTTCAGTACATAAATGTGCAGTGGTGTTAAGATTTTTTACATTTTTTTATTTTTAAACGCATTTATAAAACCATCAGTATAATTTATGTCGACATTATTATAGTGAAATATTTACGATAAAAAATTATATTGATAATCTCCGTGATCCCAAATTTGACAAGAATTAGGCATTTTATTATTCAAAAAATGCGCAAGATTAACACATTTGAAGATACCTCTAAAGATACTCATTATAAGCTATATCTTTGACCATTCAAGTGTGATAAACATCCTACGAATAATGATTGCTTTATAATAATTATTGACATAAGAATAAGGTAGTGTTTTTTTTAAATACGCCATTTCTTTTGGATTCTCCAGTGGTTACGCTACAACATACGGCCGTAGCCATAAATTGCCTGTTTGAACAAGTACCGTTTAAAAAAAAATCGGTCAGGTATCATTAATATATTAATTAATATATAAATTATTAATATATACGTGCGTTATCATGGAAATCAAAATGACATTTCAGTATTCTATATTTGTTTGTTGCAAAATAGCAAAAAAATGATTTGTTGACAATTGCCTTATTTGTCCTAAATTATTAAAACATATAATTGTCAAGTTTATATGATTCAACAGAAAATTTAAAAACGTGGTATATAAAAAGTTCTTTTTATCTTGTAATTATTTATATAAATTTTAAATGAATTCTGGTATAAATTATATAATTAAATATTTTCTTTTCCCATTTAGCAGCGGTTTTCGGACTTTTTCGTTTTTCGGCGCCCTGCACAAATATATGTTCTGAACAGCCAATAAGAGACACATTTTTTAGCATACCTGTGCTGTCAATTGAATATTTTCCACTCAAAATGACATTTGACTGTTTATTTAAGCTATTATAGACGGTGTCGAACGATGTTTGGCCCTTCGGAAGTGAATCCATATCCGACTTCGGTTCCTTGCGTAATGTGTGCGATAACAGACGAACAGTTTAAATTTTATTATCGGCTGAAAAAACAGCCATTGAACCATATCAATACAATTTATTTCAATTGTAATGTCAACATATTGTGGACATTACAAATTATAAGTTTAAGACGTTCACAACTTGACATGAAACATTATTATAAAGAAGAAAGAAAAGAAAAAGCAATAAAATAGATAACAATGAAATTATAAAAAGAGAACATAATATAAACATACAAAAGCAGTGAAAATACAATTATAAATCTATAGAAGTTCAAAAAAGTACAAAGAGTTTACTAAGGAGACTCTATTTTAAGAATTTATAAAATAGCGTCCACCTAAACTCACGTCACGCTAGTGAAATATATCAATACCCAAAGCAATTTGGTTGAACATTGAGGTTGAGCTCCCAATTGGTATTACCAGTGGCAGGTTGATTCTGCACCTTGGGAGAATAGACAACTGATGCTCTCTATTTCTAAGATATTTATCAGGGACACACAGGTCAACACTGTAACACTGTCCAGAATCGCAGAGTTCTCATTTATATCTCCTCGTATAAGTCGAAAAAATACGTAGCTAAATAAAGATTTCTTCTAAATTACAAATGTAAGCATACCTAAGAGAAAGTCAGTTGTGATGAGATTGTGATTAGCGTAATGTGCATTAGCGGATTGAATTAAGATTGTCTGGATTTTTATTTTAGAAAACTCTGCGGCGCACACATTGAATTCCACTGATCTATATCATTCTTTCTATTCTTGTCTACTTTTAATTAAATAGTTTTTCATTATCAATTTTGTTCTAAGACAAAGTAGATATAACTACTAATCAACAACTATAATACTACAATTATTATCTGTATGTTGTATTCGTTATTCTATAAATCTTTTATATTCCTGAGAGCATCTTATTTTCAATTTATAACCTGTCGCATTATTCCCGTGCAGATTCTTGATTCGACATTGATATTCTTCGCCCGATTTCTCATTATACGTGGGACGAAGAAGGGGTCGTCAAATGTGCTTCCTTGCGTCACTTACTTATTAGTATGGAGTGCTACGTAGTGTTCCGGTCGGGTAAGCCACCGTTGGTGAGATATTCCCTGACCCGATTACTAATTTCGATGCAGTTAACTCGTGCAAAGGTCAAAATCCCGTATATTTTCTTACTTACTAAAGAGTATGCCCACCGTTTCTTTGATGATCTTCTCCTTAATATGACATGATATTCTTCTTTTTTCTCGTACACCACCACTGAGAGACCTCAGTCGTCAGTCGTCAGTAGTATTCTTAGCTTTCCTTTTGATTACTTCATTTTGATTGCGATAGCTTCCTCAAACGAGTATTTTCCGACTAACTTTCTTCAAGGCATGCTCGTCTTTCATTCTCTTGAAGCCCGTAGGTTACTTCTGCTCATAAACCATTTTTACCTGCTCTCACGTGGAATAGTTTCCAATATCGATATTCTAGAAATTCCGTCAATTACATGCGTGGTCGCAGCTTTGACCTATTTTGGGTGAAAGCTGTTTCCTCATGTCAGGCTCACCAGGCACCGATAGTGAGGGCTGTGCGGCTGGTCGATGCACTACCTAGAGATGTAGACATTTTTAGCGATGCATTATGTATTCTGTTTTTTTAAATTCTATTGTATTGTTTAATTCGCGCCTATGTGCCTACCAACTAAGCTATGTGTGTCAGTGGGCTTTTGTATTTAAAATAAAAGTTTTAATAATTACCTTAATTAGGTACCTACTAACCGGTGTCAGGATCTATCCAAATTTATCTTTATTTACATATATGCATTTTCTAATAATTTCTGCTGGGTGTCATATTGTCTTCAAACAGATTTTTACTAGTTCTAGGTGTTTTCAAATTATGTATGTTCAATAAAGAGTATAATATTCTTAAATCTTGTGAATTATTCGTTGAATATAAAAAAAGGTTTATTACCGTGAGTATTGTACACATAACTTGTTAATATCAGACGGCTTTCTTGGACTTTTATATCCGAATGTTGTTCTGTATAATTTTCCGGAAGTGAACACCGAATACGGACAGTGTTTTCACATCCCGCGAGAGTTGTTGCGCGTAGCATACAATATTGACGGCTAACCTTTTTCTATGAACGAAGTACCGCCATTAAAAAGGGATCATTCGCTTTGAATTGCCATCCGAGAGCCACTGGGAACGTAGTACATTATGTAGTTCTGCAGACATCCCTATGCACGCGCAGGGATTCGTATAAATTTTTCATCCCCCGCTCAACCCTGCATCGTCGTTGCAAATACATTTTCCGAATGAAAACCCCGCGCGTGGGAGCCTGCGTCGCTATCCTCCCTCATTACATATTAAACAGGACGTCTAGGCTCTATTTCGCAAACAAGATATTTTTTTTTCAAACGGCACGAGTATTTCTTTCATACTTAACCGTCTCCTGGCATCTGAAGTACATCTTTGCAAGCGGTCTGTTTTTAATTTATTTTTCAATTTCCCCCAAATGCCAGATCCTTTCCGAGAAGAAAGGATTGCCCGTGTATTATTAATATTACATAATATTCTTTACATAATTATATATCTTTTTTGTTAATCCGTGGTTAACATGAGATTTTTATAATAATATTTATGCAGTATTTTATTAAATTATTTTGACTGGACTATTTTTACCATTTCTACTCGACGATACGAGTAGGTAGTTTCCTGAGGATTGTTTTGTAGCCATTCCAGCGTAACAGACTTTTTTGAAACATTCAAGGGAATATCTAAAACTGAAATACATTAAAACAAAAACAATGACTAACAAAAGGGAAAAGGTAATTTCAAACATATTACAATTGTGAAACTAAACCGTGGTATACCAATAAATGCTAAATAGGGAAACAATTGTCACAATCGGTGTAGAGCGGATCATTATAATCTTGTCGCATCCCTGGCTCGCTTGGGTATTATATATTACCCTAGGTGCCAGTGCAGAAGTGAGATTCAAGATACGAATCGCGTTGCTTGGCAATGTCCTCTGTATGATACCCAGAGACAGAGTCTTCTTGAAGAACTAAGCAAACAAAAGTACTAATTGTCACGGGATCTTTCGATATTTTTGGCTCAGCCGAATATCAAGGTGTTCCAGTGTGTCCAAGTGTTTCTGAGGGAGTGTGGCCTACAACTTACTATACATTGTATTTTTTCTTCTGTAAATTTGGATTATGCATGAGTAATTGTAATAATATGTATTAACAGTATATATTATGTAAACATAAAGCTAAAAGACTCAGTTAAGACTTCGTAGCTTAATAAAAAAAATCTTATGAATGAAGAAATGAGAAAAGTATTTGAAAGAAAATGCTTGTGTTATAGTTATTGGAAATCATACGAATTTTTGGAATTGTATCACTTGGTAGGAATTTGACAACATTTTAGTGTGGTTGAATTGATAACCATATACAAATTAATATTCTTTACATTCGCTAATTGAAATAAACTTTATTTGTTATAATACCCGTATGTGATGTTGGATGATATTTTCGACACGAGTATTCATTTAAATATTCAGTGTAAGTGTACATAACAATACCTAATGATAATTCATTGCGTTGTAATGGAAAATAAATCTAGTCTTGACTTTTTGTAAAATGTTGACTTATGTAAGGTTTTCTCGTTTATAAGTGATTTTTTATCTCAATAATTATAATTCACCATCCATTCGTAACTTATTCAAGTTTCATGGTTTACGATACATTTAATAATTTATTAAATTGTCTAATTGAGTGAATCTAAAAAGGTATCTATCGAAAATGTTGAAATGCTTTAATGAGGTTTTTGACACAATATGTGGATGATGACAATGTACAATCAGCTACAAATGAATCCGTATTTCGAAACGATTCCATGTTGATTCAATGATTCGTATTACAAACCCCTTTTCAGCTAGATTTTCATATATGTACGCTTAATCTTTATATGAAAGGTTTTCATTAACTTTTTGGTTTGCATTCATTTTACTTTTTATACTGCAGTATTTCGAGTGGACTAACGCTGTCAAGTTTTCTCTGGAATGAATATGAAATATTCATATTGCAGTATTCTGTTCACCATTTCTTTATTCTATACTGAGTCTCTCAATCTCAATAATTTATTATTTATGGTTTCATTATATTTTAGCCTTTTATATGAGTATCGAAGCAATAAACAATTGCCATTGTTTACTTATTAAATAAAGTAATAAGTTAATAATTATAAATTGCATTTATTTACGTATTAAAATATTTTTTCTTGTTTTTCTAATGCTATCGATCATGGCTGGATGTAAAAGGGCTGTATAACGCTGCGGTTGCATGACATGTGAATAGATTATAAAGAGAAGATTTCAGTTCATCTATCAGAGGACAATTATTTATTTTAACTCAAGATTCCCGCGCGATATTATCTAGTGCGATCGGTTTTCTCGACGGCATGATTAGTAAGAACGATCCAAAATTGTTTTAAAACATATCGTTTTATCCAACGGTGCATCTAACGCCATAAAGTAATATGGCGAATTATTGTGTTGCTTGCCAATGACGCTCGCTGATACTCATGAAGATGTCTGCATAAGCGAAATAAAACTCATTGGTTGCACCTTAAATCGTAAATTTCAAACCTAACCCAACCTAACCGAATCTAGATTTTTTAGTTCCAAGCGTCTTTTGTATGTAACTAACCGGCTGATGCTGGTTTCTGTAGTGTTCAATAGATCTATATTATTAAAAATTTAACTGAATATAAACAACCTATATAAATATCGATTTAAAACGTATCGCCATCTATATAGCGGCCTGTCCACATTGACCAGATATCGTTTTTAAATTGTATAACATTACACGAAATTGATTGAGCGTAGCAGTTATATTAATTCAACATTCAATCGGTTATATCAATTACCTTTGACAAGTGACGTATCAATTTTTGTTCCAATGAACCGCCAAATTTGTTAAATCAAATTCTATATCAGAGTTATACTATATTGAATATATTCTAATAAATGATACAGCGATGTTGTTAATTCTGTAATTTCGCACTGGAATATTATAATAGTATCACGAGTTTTGGGGTACAAATCCTTTATTGGTCCGTTCGAACAACTAAAACTTAATTTGGAAAGTCTGTTCTTGACATCTATTGTTTCGGCAGCGAATTATTGACTACTGGCTACACTCACTTCTATGTTTGGCAATCTACTTCATAATCGGAATACTAAAATGTTTTAGGCAACTAACACGTGGGTAGACATTCCTTTAGTTGGGCCAAAGTATGCCAGTATCATCTTGCCTTATGTCACTGTTAAAGAAGGCACGCCTTTTGTCGGCATACCATTACATCGCCCACCACAATTATTTTATGTCGACGGTACCCTGGTATCGGATCGGGATGTAGTAGGGTGAGAAATACAGGTCCGAAATATACAAACTAGTGTATGTTTCTTTTGTGGATAATATAGTGAGTTTGACGCATGTTTTATATTGCTTATATGTACTATCTTATTATGTAGGTATTCACATATTGAATTGTACACGTCATATATTTTAATAATGAAATCATTACACTATTCGAGTCATTCAGTTAGACCTACAAGTATGTGAGATACTCGCTACTGGCGTACTCTTTTCATGGCATGTATATACCGATCGGTTATCTGTTAGTAGATAGAATCTCCTGGGATTGAATGTGCTGGAATCTGGGAGTTTGGGATTTTCTTTTTCGATTGTTTTTGTGAATGTCTTTTTGTTTAAATAAGGTAATACATTTTACCATATAATTTATGAAATAACATTGTATTATGTTATATGATTGCCATAAAATGGCTCATTGATAGAAAATCATAATTTTGTCGGCATCTATCTATCGAAAAAATATTGTTAGATACACAACATTTAACTAAACATAAAATATTTCTATGGAATCATAGGTGTGCGTGCAATGCAGCGAATGAACCATTTTTTAATGTTCAGTAGAGACTGAAAACCCTGTAACCAAACGGTTTTGTTTTCACGTACCTATTTCAAAAATATGATTCAGAAGCGGTTTTGTTTGCACAAAATAGCATGCATGGTTCATGTGCGGTATTGGTTTAAATTTTAAGCCTATGGTGCGACAACTATTTCTCTTAAATTAGACTACACCAACCTACTAATCATGTTCAACAGAATGTGATAAAAACAGTATTCTGTAAAATTTGTAAATGCTTGGTTCTACTTCGGTGTCACAAAATTCCACAGAACCTTATTATTTTGCCAAATTCGGCATGCATACCACACCAATGGACTCTCTTGCTTCCCTAGATAAATGTGGTTGCAAGCCTACTCGAGTTGGATGCAATTGATTGACAATAATATAGAATAATTATACATTTCTAATATTTTACGATCGGGAAAGGGATTGGAAATAATAACCCTGAAATTCCGGCATTGTAAACCCTAATACGCAATACGCTGAAGGTAATATTGATGTAAAATGATACCTTTACCCGTACGTCAGAATTAATTAGTGTGCACCATCTTACTACGGAGTCGTATATATTATCCACTGTTTCGCAGTACCATATTTTATGTTCATGTTGTGTCGCTTCAGTTAATATTTACTCACTGTGGCTGCGACGACCGCCACTCGTTCCGTGACACTCGCTTCGCATCCGAAACACCTTTATTTGCTCCGCTCGGCACTACTAATAGACGCCGTGGAATAGTTTGGGAATTCTGTCAACTTGGCGCGAATTATTTATGCTGACAATACGCTAGTTAAGGCCCTATTCAGAACTGGTATTGCGTGTTCTCCATATTCGCTGTAGGTATCGAAATCCGAATTTTGCCTAGTTGTATAACGTGAATGTATAATTATTCTTATTTTCCATCAGTGCCGTATTATATTTATGGCGATAAACAACTCATTACCCGTGTCAACAGATTGATCGGCGATATTAAATGCTGTTACAAATTCTTTAATATGCATTTCCGTAGTGTCAAATTATAGTACAATAAGTAAATAGCTTACGGCAAAGGTTATTTCCGCGATATCTATATTTTATACAATAGTCAGCTACTCGTATGTCGATTCACGCAAATATCAGTAAGTAGCTGACTCGATTAATATAGTTATTTCCTAAATTATAATGGGTAGATATTATTTTGATTGTATAAATAGCGAATAATAATACATCGGACATGTCACTCGAATCTAAGTACCTGGTCCGTTACTATCTCAGTCTATGTACTGTCAGTTTATTTATATTATTGTAAGGATTGTATCCTTGTACGTATGTAACCATAAATAAACTCTCATTCCTCCATCATCACGAATAACCACTATCGTCTTTCATCTACAACACCATCGACCCTCACATCGACGACTCCTACATATTTAAGGTTAACAAACAAATTGTTTGTTAAACCCAGTCGTATTTAATTACCACCGACTTGCGGACATTTAATCACTTACGGAAGTTGCTTAACCAAGAAAATCTTCATCTGCTTACGCCTCTGGTGCGCTATACATCTTCTTGCATTGTAAGTTAGAATAAGTCAAACTTCTCGTTGAACGGAATGCTATACTGTTGTCCTCACATAATGTTACTTTCTGTAGTTATCTGGTTTTGATACTACGTAGAACTTCTGGAAACTTTCCCACTTATTTTAGAACGTCAATATTTTTGCCACCCTGTTAATCCAAAGAATTTTGTATTTACATATTTATACAGTCGCATCTCGAAAGCCTTAACTCTTCGAACCATTTGCAGTTTCGGGTCTCTATTGTTGAGGAGTCATCTCATTTTGAAAAAGACATCAACTATGAGTACCTACCTACCAAATATTAATATTGTTATCACTAGATGGGGTAATCTCGCACCGTATAGAAATAAAAATAATTTTATACTTATATAATATATCGTAAATACCAAGTGTGTCATCAATTAAAGAAAATTTTTGCACTAAAGCTTCGCAGTATTAAAAATAATTAAAAGCTTAAACTCGTTTAATAATGGTATTTAACTAATTATAAAAAGGTGAATGAAAACCATAAATATTTACGTAGATAACTTATTGTTTCCAATAGCACTTTGTAACGTAATTATTATCATTAAATATAATATGTCCTTATAGTATGGTATTTGTATCTACAGCAGCGGTTTCCAACCTGGGAGGCGCGCCTCCCAGGGGAGGCGCGATCTATTGCCAGGGGAGGCGCCAAAATTTTTGAATAAATTATTTTTTATACCATAATATCTACAAATAAATAAAAGTTCATATCTTAACGTAACAGTGAAAATTCAGTGCATGAATGTTTATTTTAATATATAATACATATATTTAAATCCTATTAAAAAAATATTTGGAGCGGAGAAATTTAAAAATGGCGCTTTTGCAAACGCTCTGTTTCGGTAATGCACAAAACGACCGCTGGTTGCATGAAAACAATAACCTCAAATTTAAATGTCACTCGTAGCTAAAGTGTCAACTGAAGCGTGTAGGCAGGGTGTGATATTTTTTTTTAAAATTGTTTTTGACGTGATTTCTTTAAAATATAACAATAATACATGTCTCCACTTTTAAATGATTTCTACGCCAGATATATTGAAGCAAACAAAAATCTATTTCCTGAGTTCTTGGTTAGTTTGCTAATGCATTTTTCATATAATTTTATTATTAGTAAAAAAAGTCGCCTGCGGCGCTGCTTTGTTTCAGGGCTATTAAATATTTTTAATATATGGGTGAAAGATCCTGGCCTGTGGGCCCTATTCACTATGTGGAGCTCATGATAGAATCCATTAATTTTTGTCAATGAACGATGATGAATTTGGTTGACTTCTTTTAAAATTGATTGTGGTAATAAACAAGCTCATTCGTCGCATGAAAAAAAAATTAATTAAAAAATGAATTTGATATAAGTAGTAAAAACTTGTGTGTTAAAAAAGTGTCTGTATTATTTAATGAAATAAAGGGGGGGAGGCGCCAAGATTAGATTTTTTTTAAAGGGAGGCGTAGTAACATAAAGGTTGGAGACCACTGATCTACAGTGATGGCTTAGTTTGGAGTTGTTTTAATCCTCCTGTTTATCTGATTATAATCCCGTTTCCTTTGGCGGATGCTTAATGGCGCTGTATTTTGATATCGATTGCCGGAAGTATCTACCTACATACTCGGGTCGATGTTTATCTCAGTTTTCCGTTAAATAATTATCGCAAAATTTCTTTTGCACCCCTAATGAAAACCTAATGTATGATTAATGTTACTCACAGATATTGTCTTTCTTACGGCATTTGTTTTATATGTAGCCATAAAGTATAAATATACTTACCTAATTATACAAATGTATTCTGTAAACTAATAAACCATTGCAATGGATTTCAACAGCCTAAATTCTAGTTCAATTAATACGTATATTACCTACGTTTAATTATTGTTTTTTTTTTTTTTAACAAATAAAATGAATTAAAATGAAACACTACCACTTAGTTTCATAATAATCAGGAACGATTTCATCATTGTAATCAATCTAAAATCACCCATTCTCTCTTATGGCGACATGGTATGTAAGGCGACATAATATAATTAATATACACAGGAACAAAATCGCTATACTATAGTGTTATCAGAAATAATTCGCATTACATTGACGTCGTTGGGGCCCTAATCCATTGCCTGCTTTCGTTATATAGGACACCAGTGGCGAAGGGTGGAGGTAGGCTGTTAAAATCCGACATAAATAGTGCACACTAAACTTTGTCAGTCAAACGTATTTGTTTCCATTGAACTGATACCACAATGTGTAGATAGTGTTTATTAGTTTTTAAAATTCAATTAAACCCTGCCTAACTCAAGCCATAGTAGATAATGGTAAAAAAAATATTCGTTTATCTCTAAAATATCTAAAATTACGTATTGTTGAGTGGAAATTATTTTAGATATTTTGTAGATAGAAGAATATTTTTTCTCGATTCTAGTTAGGTCTGCCATGGCCTTAATGAATTTAAAAAAAAACAGCCAACACCATATAAAATAATATGTATACTATATGACTAAAGTATGACTGAAAAAGCGTGTACTCTTTTTGTCAGATCGCCCATAGCACACCTAAACTATTAATTACGGTTTGATTTAGGCAGGGCTTATTTAAATTTTTAAAAACTAACCAGCACCATCTGCAAATTGCATTCTTAGTTCAACGAAAACAAATACGTATGACTGACAAAGTATAGGTAATGTGCATTATTTATGTCGAATCTTAACAGCCTACCTCTACCCCACGCCACTGGTATCAACGACGTACCTACACAGTTGTTTTGATCCATACGCACTCGCACAAAACAGACATGTAATTCCCACATGTGCATCAGTCACCTATGTCCGCAGTGTATGCCCACGATTGTTTTACCGGGGAGTTGGGCGCCTGGGAGCTCTACCATCGGATCTATGAAGGAGCTGCCTGCAATTTACGTCACAAGACTTCTTCAAGTTCAAAGTTCCTTTGAACCATCTCTTTTTATGCCATCCAAAAAACTTTCTTGTTTTTAACCTCCGTCATACAATCAGAGAGACCATGTCACAATAATTCTTCTCTTCTTGGTCGTACACTCATGGTTGAGGATCGTGACTACTTTTAATTTTGCCATCTTTTGAACGACCGAGACTTTCCATCTTTCTCGATCTTCCGCTGCTCTCAGGGCAGAATGAATGGTGCCCCCTGGTCGCTCCAGCGCGCAGACGCTCTTCCTCTACTTGCCTTCCCTGGAGGCCACCCAAAACTACCAGTCTCTCCAGGTTGTCCGGTCCGCGCCTGACAATATGTCCAAAAAAGTGCAGAACTCGTCTCAGACATATTATTGTCGAGAGCCGTTTCTTTATCTGCAGTCTCTAGATGATTGACTGGTTCGTCCTGTGCTCCGTCGAAGCATTCGGCGCCAACACCACATCTCAAAGGTATCAATTGCCTTCCGATCCCTTGTCTTCAGGGTCCATGACTCGACTCCGTATAAAAATATAGAGAACACTAATGTTTGCACAAGCATCATTTTTGTGGCAATCGAAATTCCCCGGTCCTTCCATATAGTGGTTAGACGTGTCATCGCATTTTTTGCAATCTGTGTACGCCTTCTTATTTCCGCTTCACATCCGCCCTTTCCACTGGTGGTCGATCCCAGATAGACAAACTCGTCCACTGTTTCTAAGTTTTGTAGTGTACTTCCTGTTGGTAGAAGGTTAGCCCGATCGACAACCAGTCACAATTAGGGAATCCAATCCCGAGCCAAAATTTTGATCTCGGGGCTTCGGAATTACAATTTGATGATCCCGGGACTGGTCTCAGTGTTGGCGTTTTTTCGATTAATATATTTTTTTATTTATACAAATAGCATTGATAAAATCGGTAAAAAAATGTCTTGTATAATTTATACATTTTAAGACATTTAATGTTAATATTGTGTAGGTACATTCAATCTTCGAAATACATAGGTTCAATGGAGGAAAAAATATTATAATATAGATAATAATGTGAAAGTAACACAGTTTTTTTTATTCATTTAAGAAAAGATAACATTCTTAAAACTAGGCGTAGAAACAAGTGCCTGCCTGCACGTCCGTGGCACTGGCAGTTAGACACCGTTCGCGTGCCAGAACGTCAGTAGCGTAACGAATTTATTATTTTTCTGACGTTCTTACGATTGCGTATGACAACAAAAAATGGTTATTTATTATCCGTGAGCAACCGGCGATTCCCTCTGTGACATGTGCAGGTACATACACTTCACTAACATAATTTTGTACACATATTAATTGATTGTGATTTATAAAAAAATCAATCCCGAAGGTTTCGGGATTATGTTTATTATATTCTTATATTAGATTCATATGTATCTATAATAATTGTCCGGCATCCCGGGATTGGATTCCTTAGTCACGATAATACAGGGGTTTAAAGTTTAGAAAAAATGACTTACATAACTCGAAAAATAAATATAATATTAAGTATGTAGGTATTTGGTTCACGCAAAGCCAGCAAACTGTTTTCGTAGATGTTTACCGCACAAATTATTCGGCATCAATTTTCTATTTTTGTATATTGTTTCAACACGAAAAACGCATTAAGAGTGATCGGATAGTATGGGAATCACTTAGTAGTCGAGTTGCTTTTTCCGCACCCTTTCCGCAGGCTCCATAATATCGTTTACGTTGGACATCGGATTTTTCAAGTGCTTTTCACTTGACTTCATTATTCGTGCTGTTCGAGCATAGCTACTTTTAAAATAATCTTGAACTTTCGTATTTCAGTCCGCGTTACTTTGTCTACATTGTATAACTTTGACCCACATCTATCTATTTTATTGAAATACTTTTTTATTTGTAGAATCCGATTTGGATATTGTCCGCCTTATGAAGATGTTTTTTAACATATTAATTTTACGAGTAATGAATGTTAGCCACTTGCTTAACCTATTAGGTCCATGCTAGGTCCAAACACACATTGATAAACAAAATGTGAATTTTCCAAACCCGTAACACGGACCGAGACCACAACTTCATAAGCGGACACGTTGTCACTCCACCATCGCAGGAAATATGTTTTTTTGACCACAGCTATTTTAGTTGTCATATCGTTACCATCCTTTACCCGATAAAAATATGTTCAGAGTTACTCGGGTGGGTCGGGCGAAATGAATTTTCTTTTAAGATGTTAGTACCTTTTTAGTAAGTATATTTTGATGGAAGCATTTTTCTATATTCAAGTTTTTTACGATATCAGTCAATACTGATATAATTTAATTTTTAAATGTTTTAATTTATTTATTATTCTGTATGAAGGCCTCTGGCGGTTGTCATTCCCCAATGACCGTTGATATATACATATATGTCACGTTCTGCTGACTGATTCATAAAGTATAAGGCTTCTCTCCAGTATTACTCTTCGTATATTATCGCATAACCAGCAGTATTGTCAGAGTTCATATAGAATGCACATCTCATCAATATTTCCATATAGGGATTTGTTGCTTTATTCACTTATCCTAACATGAAAATGTATAAAACATTGCTTCTCAATGTAACACAGTAAATTGTATTGAAGACGTACTGTAATTAAATTTTAGAGGAGGTGCAAAAATGTTTTCGTTATGTTTTTCGGTCTAAGCTAAAATATAAAATAGATACAAACTTAAAGTGTGTGATGATTAAGGGGACGCTCTACAGAATTACCCTTGAGAATTGAAAATATGATTTTTTTACATGTGGTCCGGAATTGTTGCTCTACTGGTAATATTCAAAGGTCGCCGACAATGCTTTGGTCTAAAGTAAATAATGTTATCTTAATTAAATTTAAATCATAAACACTGTCGAAGTGAATAAAGAATGGGGTGACCAAAAAATGATATCTTCTAATATACGTAAATGATACTAAATTCAATTTGTTAATCAGCTGTTTGGTGGCAAGTAATTGCAACCAATATGACGGATAGCCACGATATAAACTTAATAATATATTAATAACGTTTTAACCTGAAATTGTCCCAGAACTAAACATACGAAGGATGTTGAAATACATATCTACCTACATTTTTATTTCATGTGCTACCCAAAAAACATTATTAATGAATAGTATTTATTTTGAATGTGTAAGACCTATTACATAATTATTAAAAAAATTGGTACATATTGTTTAATTCTGATGCATATTTAAAAAAAAACGTGGAATATAGTTTATTATAAAAAGAAAGTGACTTTTTATTACTTACCCGATTGGTTTAAATTTAGTCTGACACTTTTACAAACAAGTAACGCAACTTTATTTTTAGTTGGTAGGTACAATAATTATTGTATTTTGTTGGTAAGTAAAGCCAATGCAAGAAATAATTTATACTTATAAAAAATGATTATTAACGTGGTCACCCACAGATTATTTTTTTATTCAAAGCTAGCGGATCGCTGAGAACAAGACAAAGGTGCCGACTGTACCGAATCACCCAGGGCTGTCGAAGACGTCTTACTTGTTTTTATGATAAATTGTTTTTAATTGTGTGCAATTTGGCGACAAAATATAATATATACAGTTATCCAATGAGTTGGGTTTTGTTTACTCTTCTGCCGACATCCTACAGTTTTATTTTTTATCTTGCCCATCTCGCGTAAGGCTATCTGATATAATAAAAGTCACAGAGTACAACAACAGTGTTTAAATCTAATATGTAATTGCACCGGTTTAATTAAAAACTATAACGAAATTAACATTTTAATGATTTACAGATTTTCCTATGTTATATCAACTTAATAGCAATTTTAATGAGACAAGATACATATTACGATATATCCAAAATACACATCATCAGAAAATATGTGAAATATTTTGATAAGCAAAAAAATAAGAACAATACAAAAATAACATAACATAATCAGCTAGTCTTTTCATAATTATTTTAGATGAATGTTGTATGCCGTTTGACGCTTGGAAGTATGTAATTATTCCATCTGTACAGTAAGCTATTTTTAACTTAAAATTTGTAACTCTTTAAAACGTACCATTATATTGATATTATTTTGACAGCCGTGTATTCTTCGGCCGACATCAGGTTACGTCGCGTACATGTTATGTTTGAAGGAAATAATAATAATAATAATAATAATAATGATTATTCATTCGACCGAGAATTGTAATTAATAATTATTGCGTTTCTTAAAATAAATCCCCGATGGTTAGAGGTTTTTGAGGTTAGACTGAATTAAAATCACGTCCTTTCAACGCTGAGATTACTCTCTGAATGAACTATGAATGGCCTTGTTGCTGTTCAGCTCACTCTTAATAAGTTGGTATTCTATTTTCCTAATCTGATATTAATTATTGAAGTAATAATTTAAGAAAACCGATAAAAATGATTTGTTGAAATGAAAAATGTTAAGTCTTTTACCCACTTGACTTTAAATTATAAGCTGAGTTTATATAATAATTCGGCATTTGCAGCATGTATCATTTGGACACTACGTGTATTTAGTTGTGTACAATGTTATTATCCAATAGAACCTTTTTTAAAAACTGAGGGTTAAATCCTTCTGCCATTCTACAGTTGATGTGTTCGATCACGATTCTTGGTTATCGTCATTGAGATTATTAAATTTACAAGTCAACATTGTTCAGGTTATTATTTCTACGAGGTATTTAATCTGTTCGCTGGCTTGGCAAAGCTTTTGTGAACTTTGTTCAAAATCTTCCTCCTCAGGGAGTTTCTTTAAACATGATCATTTGTTTACTACTCGTTCAACTTGAAGCTTTACAAATTATACTCATGTTTATGTAACCTAAAATCAGCTTTATTGCCCACTCAATAACCTTAATGTTGGATTGATAGTTGCGAGTGGATACAATATGTTTATAACACAACTTTTTTGATACGATTATCGTTTCTTACGATTATTTTTTTGTGAAGCTGAGATGATTGGCTTTTCAGTGGATTAAGTGTGTAGACTATCCTCCACGAAACTTTGCAATTAGAAATAGATTTTTTTGAATTATTTTGAATTATTTGATGAAATCAGCTAATCAGGCTAATACTAAAACACTAATACGCAGTGCGTATTACACACAAATATTGTCACTGTGTACAATTGCAAAGTTACTTGGAGGATACTATACTTGATGGTAATTCTAATAACAGTTAAATTGCCGCTTTAGACAACAGTTGCGTTTAATTTATATGCATATAATTTGCAAACCGGTTGATCAAACGTAAAGATATTTTTTTTTTTAAATTTCAATTGCCTATTTAAAGGAGGCTAAAAATAATGGCTTTGAATACAAATACGAATAGCTGTAACTCAATAAAATACTTATTTTTCTCGATACGATTTTGCCATTAAAAGTTTCCCTTTATTTTACTTAAATTTTATCGATTGTCATTTTCCCACATAATATCTACAACTCTTTTTCTATCACTTGCATACGATATGTATATTTATTAAACTCAAACGTAAAAAATTGGTACCAAAACCGCGGTAATCATACTAGATTAAGTTTGCTATCAGCTGTTGGCCAAACACGTGTCGTTTTATTTGTTTTATGTGTGAATAACAAGTGACAAATAAAAAATATATAACGATCTTAATATGTATGTAATCGGCGCAATTTAGTTTCATTCTAAACTCTCTTGATGAAATATTGATCTATCGTTTTGGCTGTTGATATATTTATTACTTGATGTAAAGCTTTTACGAGCAGTTATGATTCATAATCATAACCATAATTCATTGTATAATAGTATGCTTCGTGCTGTACAAATGCATACATACCTACCTCATTTAGCAACGGTTCTTAAGTAGGAAACAATATTGACATACCGTTAGTGTTGGCAACAGGATACAACAAAATGTAAATTTCCCATTGCTTGGGGTACCTATACACTGTGTTATCAGTCCGACCGCCATAAAAGCCTTTGCATTGCAGGCGCTTTATTCAATTAATACACGAAGCGGAAGCTTTCATTAGCCCTCTATTGGCGGATGTGCAATTCGCCGAGCTGCCTGCCGTTTGCGCTTTCTCTATCGCAGAGCTTGCAGCCCGAAGATAGCCGTTGCACTCTGTTTTTTTACCGTCAATGTTTGCATTTTTCATCGCATTTGCTCGGTCGTACTAAATAGAAGGTGACATGTTTACAATGAAACAATCTAATCGACTCAGTGATTTTACATTAGCTTAAAACCAATGTCAGCAATAATTGTTTTATGTTGATTATTGACGTTAGTAATATTATATTTATATATTAATTTAGATACCTAAACGGTGTTTTTTTTTTAAATATCATCTCAGCCACTCGATATCCACTGCTGGATGAAGGCGTCTCCTTTCTGTCTGAGCTTTATCGGTCCTTAGTCATTAAAAAATATCATTCCTACCTTTCGTTCGAAAACTCATTTCTTATAAATCAATCTTTAATAAATTGACATTAGATGCAGTATTTGTGAACGGTGTTCATTCGTGATAACTATTTTTCAACCCGGAAATCAATTTATTGTACTCTTCATGCCCCGGAGTGTCTTCTAATTTAGGGAGCTGGACTAGGGAGCAGGTTGTTTGGCACATTTTCTATGGTATATGTGTTAAATCTATGCCCTCTTTAACGTTGTTATATCTGCTGGTCTTTTATATTCTTTTGAACCCTCCAGCGGGAAAATATATTCGCAGTTGCAACACTGGGATTATAAAATATCTAACTTATAATAATATAATATTTGACCGGAATAACATAACATGAAAGCCGTGTGATTATGTTATACAACTGCGGGGACTGAAATAACTCCAACGGCTCGGAGCGAGCCAACTTTCAGAGATATATCATTGGAGAAGATGTCCGCTCGTGAAATGGTGAACGTGAATTCTTGTATGAAACATTCAAAAGCTTGCGACAAATAATAATAATATTCCAACAACACATTCTAATGATTAAATTCCTCCTTCTATTTATAGGTTTGAATCATTTTATACAAATAGAATTCGAAGTTACTTAAAATAAGGGTGTTTTTGATGCTCGCGTTACTGCAAATTATACAAACCCTCTATTTTAGCGTATCAATTTTCATTCAATCACGAAACTTATACTGGCATACTGATTTTCATATTTCATCATCATCATCAAGTAGGATCATCATCCACTCTTAGTTGAAGGTATCCCTCGTGTACCCCTATGACTGGATTTGTCGACTGAGTGATTGTCCGGTTCCGGCCCATTGCAATATATCTTAATATAGCGTACTCTTGTCGACCCTTTTATCTATTGGTTTATATTATGGACTTGTCACGTTATGCTCGACATGCTGCTATGCCATTTCAGTTATCTTTCATAAAGGTTCCAATACTACTTACCAACATGCGCTAGCAGCACTTCACCTTAGGATTTAAGTAATCTTTGAAGATACTATTCGGGCGCCCAATGCGCTTCACATCAGTTTGGTTATGCGATCATCCTCGTTGTATAATATATCCCCATACATTTGATATACCGGTTTAGGCATAGTTGTACATCCGTTTGATTTTAGTGTTATTGATGAGAATCCCTTTAGGGTCAGCTAAGCAGCTAATCGTCTCCCAAACATTTAACTTTAAACCTACGCCAAAACTCACTAGTTTTATTTTATCTATTACATTTAATTTATGATCTTTTGGTGAATTGTACCTGTATAGAAAATAATTATGGCATCTATGATCTAACATTAACATAATCAACGATATTTTTTTGTTTTTCTTTTGAATTATTGTAATATTTTCATTGATTTTAAATGTAAATTTCAATTATTCAGTCGATCGGGGAATTCAAGCCAGTTGCGCGAAAAAAATATTGTTATTGGGAAAAATAATACGCCCCTTCCCGCGGGCACTATGCAATTCACTGTCTCTCTCCCAATTAAAAAAGGTTTGCCAAGATTGCTTTCAGTAATCGATTGGGGGTTTCTTCACTAATTGCAATAGTGATCTCGGTCCCTGAATTGACTTATAGTATTTCGATTACATCAAGGATTCTCTACGTTTCTGTAATCATGACATACAAACCTACTTATATTTTGCAGAATATGAGATTTAAGGGATGAAAACGAAAGTTCTTAAAGTCCATATATATGGACAATCTTTATTGTCTTTCATGCATTATTCTAACTACCTTACCATTAGATTATAGCATACGGCAAATGGAAATATGTATATATATATTATATTCATGCATAATGACAATATTTGACTAAATATCATCAATAAACTATTGTTTAGACATAATTATAAGAAAAACTATTTTTTCGAGATAAATAAAGGAACAGTCGTACAGAATACTTACAGTATATCTAGGTAGAT
Source organism: Rhyacophila brunnea (assembly GCF_057557595.1). Lineage (NCBI taxonomy): Eukaryota > Metazoa > Arthropoda > Insecta > Trichoptera > Rhyacophilidae > Rhyacophila > Rhyacophila brunnea. Next base: position 5,342,908 of record NW_028233361.1, read on the forward strand.
TGTTAAATTGTAGTTTCAAACAGTGTAAAACAGTGATTCCCCAAATGGGAGTAATATCTCCCCGGGAGACTTTAGAAGACCCAAAAGGGGAAACTGGAAGGTAAGGATGCGATAGTAGAGTGCTACGCTGCTCAACAGAGGCAAATAATACAAATCAATAACTTTTTCTGACGAGTTGATCTGAAGTTGTAAACCGTCTTTTTTATTAAGAGTTTTTCTCCAGTATGTGTCATTTTATGTGTTCTAAATAGTGGTACGTACTGCTTTTATAAGAGAAGTGGAATCAGCTTGGAGAGGCCTCCATCAAGCGGTGCATAGATTAAGGATGATGATGACTGCTTTTCTAAGATCAATGTAACATTTAAAAAATGTTTTTCAATTAAAATAAAATGTTCAATGTAACATTTGTAAATCATCGAATACATATTATTATACTTATTCATTTTAAAGGGGTAGTAGGGGTACAAACTTTATGACACTCTGATGTACTTAGTACACAGAAGGAAAAAACACATTTTTTTTTTTTTAATATTATACTTATTAACAAAAATATTTAATATAGTTTTACTATATAAGTTTGACATTCCCTTTGCCATATTAATAGATATATATCGCAAGTTTAGTAACACTAATGGAGATATACATAATATATAGGGTATAGTAGGTACGTACTATTTTTGTACTGAAAGAATAACTTATTTTAGATTTGATTTCTTGCCAAAACTTTCGCTTATCAAAATTATCACTCGCAACACAGTATCTATGCGATATTATAGTTCGTATGGATAATATTATATAGGTTGTTGTCGGCTGGTCTTGACCATACTCAATTATATTTGATTATCTTGTTACTTAGAAAATAATGAATTATGAAGATGTTTCTTTTATACAGTTACGAGGGTTTGTAATGTAGTGATCCCATCGAAGTTCGGGATTAGTTGATAATGCATGCTATTTAGTAAAAATATAATATGAGCTTATCATCTTAAGAAGTGTACTAATTAAATTGGCATTTACTTTATAGTACTCTATAATAATGGTTTTTAATAACAGTGTTTTATTATTATTTATTTCACTTGAACAAAAATAAACTGAAAAACGCCACTGTTGTGCGAAGAAAAGAATATACATTAACGCAACACACTCTTTCTGTTTTTGACGTGGACTGGAAGTTTAATACTTTCAGTTTGTCTTTTTGAAACTTAGTTATGTTATCTTCATTCTGAAAATGGGTTTATAGACAGAAACAGCAGCAGCTGTCAACATAAATAACTCAATTATAACTCAATAAAGAAGTATAATTATTATAACCTGTTAGTTTGTAAATACAAATATATATATATATATATATATATAAATCTTATAATACTTTTCTTTTCCTGTCAATCAATAATGTGAAGTGTTGTGTATTATTTGTTTGTTCATTTATTAGTAGACTAAACTCCAACATTATTTCAGTAAACAAAACGTACTATCTAATACATGTTTTGAAGATACTATAATTTTCACCTACTCTACTCTACATCATATTTACTTATTACTTTATTATTTATTTAATAAAAACAATATATTTTTTTGTGTCTTATCCTGAAATTAATAAACCACTAATTCAGTCATCTTGAAATTCTGACATAAATATGTACATATTATGGAGGCATTTATATATAGGTACTTAATGGTGAAATCATCTTACATTTTCTAAATGTCTTGTCTATTAATTTCTTTACAAAAGATTACCTTTACTAAGTACAATTTTCATTTTTCAATAATATTTATCTAATGGGTTTTTTTTTCTTTTTCAGGTAAGTTGAATATTTCCTATACGCTCTATGATTATACATAGTTAGCAGCCGTCATGTCCGTATTCTTTCGCATTTCGATCTGGTAAGAAAGATATCGCTAATTCAACTTCCTTGTAGGTACATCAAACTTTTAGATTTCTAATCTTGTTTTATCCCATTATGGCTGATTAAAATTTATGTCTTGTCTGCTTTTGAGACGCTAAATGGCTCATTTTGATTGTGGCCATAAACCTTAAGAAGCTGTCTAAATTTACGGCCAGGGCCGAATTGGTCCTTTGGGCATCCGCTTCGAACTCCGCCAACACAAAACCCTCGGAGACCGAACCGGAAAACCGGAACCTAAATCATATTTCTGTGTGAGTGATTAGCTCGTCGTGTTCGCTGTCTTTATGAAAACGTGTATTCTCCGAGTATGATTAAAAATAAGTTTACCTCCAATTGTTTTTAAATACATACATACATTGTAAATGTAAATGCTAATATTTATATACAACTGTTTTCAGATTCGTCCAAAAATACCTTTTTGCCGAAAATGGTTTAGCACAATTTTAGAGATATTATGGATATTTTGAATGAAAATATATGATATGATATTTGAAAACAATACAAATATTGTGGTAATTTTAGCATAAATATTCAAAGCGTGAATGAAATTCTCTCATGATATTATATTATTTAAAATCATAATTTGATTAAATAACAAAAAAAAAACATTGTGGTTTTCATATTATGCCAACTGTAAATATGATAATCTCCTGTGTGTTTAAATTGTACCTACTATAATTTTACGCCAAATTTGGAAATATAATTTTGTAAGATTTAGTTAGAAAATATAAACGTCTTAGTAGGTAGACTATATTTTTTTCCGAATATGTATACCTACTAAAGTTTTACAGTTTTTTAGGACTGGAATCCACTAATATGGAATCCATAACTATGGAAACACATGCTAAGTAACCCGTTGATGGCTGCTATCTACCACGGATTCGTATCCCGCGTCTGATAAATCATCCTTTATTACAATATGATGTGTGAATAGAGAACCAAATAGTAATGCCGATTTACCAATCATTGTCATAAGTATGGGTTGTTATTAAAGAAAATTCAGCTATTTATTGCTAGAACTTAGTGCCTGTGCTCCATTGGCACGCAAGTCAGACGATTTACAGTCTTCCGACTTTTATTTCGCGTGGAGTAGGTACTCCAGATCTGCGGACTTTTAAATCCGCAGACCAGGCTCGTTCGATTTCAAACATGTTTGATATTTTACTCTCCCGAGTTGCCAGAATTCGTCCGTCAATCACTAAGTAAATTGGATTAGACATTAATCGAATTGACCGAAAAAAATCTTTATCTGTTATTAATTTACACATAGAAAATGGAGATTTATCAATTATTTTTTTTATTTGTACTTATGAAATTCATAAAAGAAAATGTAAAATTTGTGTTGTTTTCACTGTTTATGTTTTATGCAAGTCTACATATAAATAATACAAAATTTTGGATTATCGGAAGACATTACGATAATCGCAAGTATAAAAATTACACACTATCAATTTGCGTGCTTATCTTTTGTGTGTATAAAACATGCTGAGCTTTCTTTTAACTTCTTTATTATAACTTATAACGATCTCTCATATTAATAAAAATAATTCCGCATTCTTCGCAGCATTAAATTTTATAAGCAGCCATCCCTAAAAAATATAATAATATCGCCTTTGTGACCGGTCAGTAATAAATTCCTTTCTTATCTTACCAGTACAGGCCTGTTTTGCAGGATGCCTATGTGAGTTTAGTATAGCCAAACAAGTTAGTGTTATTGTTATTATTATTCATGGCTCCGCGAACAAACCTCTTTGATCGTTAATATCGTGAATTGATGTTAGCACGCGAAATCCGGCAAAGGCCGCAATGGGTTAACTCCCGTTCTGTTATTATAACCCACTAATCACATTTCGGACATTATAACTAAAGGCTTCTCACCTGATTACACGAGGCCCACTGACCTAGTCAATTCCACCCTCGCATATTCCATAGTTGCATTTAAGGGGTAACCCCCGTTTCAGACGGGACACCGGTGTCGCGGTCCTATAAAATAAGGAGGCCTTTGTATTCGAATAAAGGGGCCTTTGTATTATGTTTATGAACGCCCCAGAGCTAATGAGTCAACGCGTGTCCGGTACACTTTTCCGTCGGCCGCTACATTCTCAAGCCGCCGATACACTTGTTTTTATTACCGCCGCCAGTTTTATGTTCTAATTTATAACGCGAAATTATGCGTTGACTCATTAGTCTGGGGCATTCATAAACATCATACAAAAGCTCCTTTATTCGAATACAAAGGCCTCCTATATTATATACGAGCGCGACACCGATGTCCCGTCTGAAACGGGGGTTATCGTGCAAATTGCAAGATTGCATGCATGGATTAAAAAAATTCAGAAGGTTCTGAATTTTCACGCGAAAATTGGAATATGAGATATCTGCGAATGCGCAATAGAACGATAGTGGCGAACCTGCCGGGAAAAAAACGAGCTGCACCGCGCAGACTCATTTTGAGGTTAACCGATTTTCGCGACATGTCAAATAGTATCATCAAATGACAACATCGCGTCTCGTTTACTCTTGAAGAATGGGATTGGCGAGACAGTCAGCACTTTTACGTATAAACAGTCGCAATAGTTTAAAATACACACTATTGGTGTAAGTAAATCCATGCACGTGTACAGGCACTATTAGGTTCAAGCGTTCATTAAATTTCTTATACTTGGACCACGTCACTTAAAATCATAGTCAATAAAGCACTCGAACTGTTAGTTAAAGATAAAGAACCTACTTAAAGAAACTTATATTTAGAAAACATGAGTTACTTCCATATCAACTTGATACGATTACAGCAAATTGAGAAGAATCGAAGTGATGTGTGAAGACTGTAAATGAAGAATTTGGGGTATCTTTACGAGCTTAGCCTTGGCAATATGTAGACTTTGTAGGAAAATCGTATATTTCATAATATAATACCTACCTTGTTTTTGCTCGTCTTAGAAATTAACATTCATTTTAATTAAGTAGGTAACCTAAAAAAAATACTATTAAAGAGCATTGTTACTTACATTTCTTTGCAATTTTTTCCTTCCTTATTTTGCGCCCAATCTAGCTGGACGATTGTAATGCAACCTCCGTTCAGTATATTATGGAAATCTTAGCTATAGCGACTAACGTTAGTTCAATACTTCACCTACTTCAGCTTTCCTGCTCTCATTTAGTACCTATCTAACGATTATTTTATAAAACTTATGTAAACTTCTGTAATAATCGTTTTCGCGACACAGATTTCGTCTTCGAATTTTATGTAGGTATGTTATCACTCGGTTGGAGGAAAAGTTCTTTTCAATTGCTATCGTGTGTAAACAAGTGATATTTCATCAATTATTTGCTACAGCGAATAAATTCTACTCTACAACAAAATAAAACACGTTTAGGTTGGAATTGCTATTTTCGCTACTAAGTTGAGCATAGGCTTACATTATATTAACGAACCTTTTTTTAAACGAGGAAATAAGAAGTAACCATTCGCCCTACCCATGGAATCCGTGTCCCTAAATAAAACGACATAACTATTTTGGCAGTTTCGGGTTTTGTTCCCACACCCATCCGATTGAGAGTCGGTTCGGCCATCAATCAATCAATAACTCGCATACGGATACCCCACCCCAGACAGTAAACCAATGGTTCAGTAATTTTATAACTATTCAACAATGTAGCGTGATGGTAAATAATAGTTATAACTGGAACACTATTTTACAGAAAAGAAAAAAGTAAGTTTTTAAATCAGTAGTAAGTAGGAAGAAAACAATATGGTGACAGCCCTATAAGCAAATACAATAGTTATTTATTTATACCTATTTCTACAGGCAGCCCACGTTGACCGAGTGGCTGACACGTCGGTTTATTATGTCGTGGGTGCCAGATTCGAATCCTGCGTCTGGTGAGAATACACAATATGAATGTTTTCCAATATGTGTTTTGGAGACAGAGTCTAGACCTCAGTGGCGAAGGGTGAGGTAGGCTGTTAAGGTCTGCCATAAATAGTTCTCATTGAACTTTGTTAGCCATACGTATTTGTTTTTATAGAACTAAGACTACAATTAAAAGATGGTGTTGGTTAGTTTTTGAAAACCAATTAAACCCTGCCTAAGCCAAACCATAATTAATAGTTTTGGTATACTTTAAATTGTTTTCGTTGAATTAAGACTACATATTACACATATTGTTAGTTCATTTTTTTTAAATTCATTAAGCCCAGTCTTAATCAAACTATAATAGATAAAAAATATTGTTCTATCTAGAAAATATTCAAAGTTATGTATGATTTAGTTGCATAATTTTAGAAAATTTATAGATATACGAGTATTTTTTTTGACTATTATCTATTATGGCTTGGTTTTCGCAGGGTTTATTGAATTTTAAAAACCAACCAATCCCATCTGTAAATTGTAGTCTTAGGGCCGCATGCAGAATCTTAAGAAATCGTTCCTAAGGATAAGTCGCCGAAAAGGACGACTTAACTATAGACAATCCTGAGTATAGAGATAAGGAATCCTTAACCATAGACTACTTTTGTTATGAACACGCCCCCTTCCGTATTACGCATGAGTGCAGGACCGTAAAAAAAATATCGATATTTTGAAGTATCAATACTTTATGAAGGATACATCGATATTTTGCTATTGATAATTTCTTTCAATAACGATGGATACCTATATTATAAAATTATAAATAATCCTTCGCAAACAACCATAATTTGACAACGATATTTACAAACATGTCCCCCGCAAGGCGGGGGGCTAACAGGGCTCTAGCCTGGGGGTCAATCAGATAAGTGAGATAAACACACATCACAAATTTGTTCTAATACTGAAAAAGTCGCCTGCGCACTATTTATTTCAACGATTTTAACATTTTAACAATAGTAGTACGATGCATTTTTTTATTATCGTATGTCGCGATACTTGACAACTCCGCAATTCAAATAGATATAAATTCTAATGATTTTAAGTTTTGTACTATTCCATTTGAATCGTTTTTTGTGACACGGGTATCGCCTTTCGGCATCTTCGGGCACTATGCACACTCACCAATGGTAAATACAATTGACATACCGACCCGGGTCGTATAAAAATGACCCATTCACTGCGTGCAACGCAATTGGTGCGTTGCCCATCAGGTGGACATTAGATATAATTAGCATGTTATTTAAATGTGATAATTAAATATTGATTAAATGGTCCGCAGTGAATGGGGACTGCGGACCTTTTAATATAGAGATATAGTAAAAAATACACAAAATCACTAAAAATACAGTGAATATCCTTCATTTTACCTCGAACACCATTTGAATGCTGTATTTCGAAAACGTTGCTTGACACATTTTAAAAAACAGTGACATAAGTTGCAAAAATCTTCACATTACCTAAATACACAAATGTTAGTAGTTTTTTTGAAAGACAACGGTTAACATTTGCTATAAAATAATATATTTTACATCTACCTACCTATTCACTTTTATACCTATAGGATTGTTTTCACTATTTTGACTAAAACACAATAGTGACTTGTAACGTTTTCAAAATACAGCATTCATTTTGAAAACGCTAATATTGAGCGTCACATTGCTTTTAACCCTAAGTAAACTTAAAAATCCTGGCCTGGGGAGTGGGGGCCCGGTTCAGATTGTGTGGGCCATCCTTTCCTTAAAGGACGATACTTTCTTTCGATACGAAACCCATTCCATGTATCGATACTTTTTCAATGGATAGACAGGCCTATTTTTTTTTTGCTCCCCCTCTCATCTTATGTTCGGCGGATACCGCGCAAATGTTAAAAAAATATCTTGCGGTGCCTGTAGAATCACGTATAATGACTTAGAGCGGAATGCAGAAACATTTGTCATAACTAAAATTTCCTTAGCAGAAAACACTATGCAGAAACACTGTCCTTAGTTAAGATCATTTTTATTGAAAACAATACCATATTTAAAAATTCTCGTTAGGTAAATTATTTTATAATTGTTAAACGATGACAAAAATATGACAACTGCATTTTATAAATGCAATAACTATAAATACATATTAATATTTAATTATAATACTCTTATGTTTCCGTTATAAGTCATTATACGTGATTCCACAGGCACCACAAGATTTTTTTTTAACATGGTAACACTAGCATCAATTGTCATTCTTCATCTGGTATTTTGTATTTCTGCGGGCTGGCGTATAAAAATAAAATAATATTCTGCAAGTACATGCCAAACGAATTAACACTATCAATATCCATATTGAGATACATTGTTAAATGAATTTGAGTGTATGGACGTGTTAGATACATGCGAATTTATTTTGACAGCAGCTGTCAGTGGTAAATGGTAATACAGAAGGGAGCGTGTTCATAACAAAAGTAGTCTATGGTTAAGGATTCCTTAACTCTATACTCAGGATTGTCTATAGTTAAGTCATGCTTTTCGGCGACTTATCCTTAGGAACGAAATCTTAGATTGTGCATTCCGCTCTTACAACGGAAACATAAGAATATTATAATTAAATAATAATATGTATTTATAGTTATTGCATTTATAAAGTGCAGTTGTCATATTTTTGTCATCGTTTAACAATTATAAAATAATTTACCTAAACTATAGGAAAGAGAATTTTTCAATATGGTATTATTTTCAATAGAAAAAACGACCGAAGCTTTAAGACGAGGTGAACCATAGACAACATGATCTTAGCTAAGGACGATGTTTGTGCATAGTCTTTTGTCCTGAGGAAATCTTAGTTAAGACATATTTTTCTGCATCAGGCTCTTAGTTCAATGAAAACAAATAGTATAACTGACAAATTTTAGTGTGCACTATTTATGTCGGATCTTAACAGCCCACCTCCACCCATCGTCACTGATATAGACCTAATAGGTCGAACAAGTGGCTGACATCCATTTCTCGTAAATGAAAATCTGTTAATACAAATGTCCACTCTGTGGATAACCGTACGATCGTGCTAGGATCTGACATGATCAAAAAAAAAAGTTCTAGAGATAATAAAAAAAAAAATGTGGTAGCTACTTACTAAGAAAAGTTCACACGTGAAAAATATGTTATTACTGTTTTGTATTGCGTATATCATAGCTATTTATGAAGTATATTTTTAGCTATCTTGAAAATTTGTACTTGACATTTTTCAAATTATGCAAAACGACAAAAAATAATATATTAAATTATTTAATAGAGTTTTCTTTACGTCAACCTTTTGTGAGTAATGGGCCGACCGCCGACATTATAGTGATATTTGAATAGACTCGTCTGCATTCAGAAAAAGGTTGAATATATGCCAACTCCTCACGCTGCTAATACCAGCACGTACCTCTGGATTCTGGAATATAGATTAACCTCTGGAAGCTTAAATTATTATAAATACTAAAGCTTTGAAATGTATTTTTATACATGCATACTGTGTATACGAAAAAATTATCTCGAGTAAACCCGCAAAAAAATGATCGACACGGAAGTTTACAAAGTCTAGATAATTTCATTTTGCACCAATAACCCTGGGTCAATTTTTAATTGAAATAATATAGCAGGGTCTAATCCTTGCCTGGATCGGTTTAATTATAACACTATATATTATGTACCTTCTGTTACACTATAATCACACTATCAACCAACTACTGAATGCACACAAACCTACATTTACTTAGGCCCGTTTCAGACGAGACACCGGTGTCGCGATCGATATAATATAGGAGGCCTTTGTATTACGTTTATGAACGCCCCATAGCTAATGAGAAAACGCGTGTCCGGTACACTTTTCCGTCGGCCGCCACATTCTCAGGCCGCCGATACACTGGTTTGTATTACCGCAGCCAGTTTTATGTTCTAATTTATAACTCGAAATTATGCGTTGACTCATTAGTCTGGGGCGTTCATAAACATAATAGAAAGACCCTTTATTCGAATCCAAAGGTTTCCTATATTATATCGAGCGCGACACCGGTGTCCCGACTGAAACGGGCCTTACTCATATAGTCAGATACATAATGAATGCCAAGAGCGGAGGGCCTTCTGCAAAAAATATGCTGAATAAATATGGTCATAGAACTCTCAACAGCCACAACTCCTAACACAAGAAAAAATACTCGATCACACGTCATTACAAAATATATTACAATCAATATTTAAGGCAAAATTTAAAAAAATATAGACCGTCAGAGAAATTTGTGTAACATTTTCTGCAGTGTGGAACTTGTTAGGCAGTTTATTTTAGACAGGTTGAGGGTATATTACTGTATATATTAAATAACACTGCATTCATGAACAATAAGTACCTAAATCAGATTCAAGCACTTTATAAAGAGCGGTTATATTATAGAACCAACTCATGGTCACGGTATTAATATATTTTATGTGACCATTAAAGGTTAATTTATAAGATGAGAGAAGAAAAGTTATCATAATGTCATCTACGTTATTCATACAAAGTCTTCAGATTATCTAGGCTAAGCTCGCCAAGATACCCCAAATTCTTCATTTTTTACCTTCACACAGCACTCCGGCCCTTAAGATTAATACAATGCACGCTCTATTTCTGTCATGTTTTGTAAGCTACAATAATTTAGTTTTAAACTTGAGAAATCGGTTATCTTAGTGTCGTTTTGAAGATGGCCTGAAACAGCTGTTAATACAAATATTTCAATTAACAAAAAAAACTTATTGAACACACATCATTTTGAAACCACCCTGTCATGACCCAGCATTCGGGCATAGGGCAAGCACAAGTTCGCACCACTTCTCTCGGTCCGTCGCCAACTCTTGTGCATCCCGCCATGTCGGACCTGCAGCACGTAGGTCGCCTTTGTTTTGAAAACACTTCTGAGAAAATATGTTATAACCAATAGAAAAAATCTTTTTGAGTGGAATCGAACCTGCATCTCTCGGGAATCGCGCCCCGTGGACCACTATGATAAAGGAGCCATACATAATTGCGACTTATTTTAACTAATGGTTTTTAATATTTACCGAAGCGCTTTCCAAATTGAGCTACTATTGGCGATCGGGTTTTGTATTTTTAAACCAAAGTAGGTATTACTTTAATTACTATCCGACGTCACGAATCACTCCAAGATTTTCTTTGTAACTTACGTGAACTTGCTAATAATTTTTTAATTAACAACTTTTTTTATTCAACGAATAATTCACAAGATTTAAGAATGTAACATTCTTTTTATTGAACATACATAGTGTGTAACATGTTTGAACATACAAAGTGTTTTCAAAATTATGCATGTTCAATAATTAGAATGTTACATTCTTAAATCTTTTGAATTATTCGTTGAATAACAAAAATAGTTAATTAAAAACTTGTTTTTAAAGAATACACATAACACGACTATATGGAACACCTGTCTAAAATCATATACTTACATACATACAAACTACCAAAGTCTTGCGGATCATCAAAAACGTTTAGTGTATATTTATAATAGCTACATTGTTTTGCTTATTTATAATCATAACGCCTCGTGTACTCCGAATATAACATTATACATAAAAGAACACTTTCATGTCACGTTTAATGACGTAGAATACACTCACTTACACATTATGAAAATATCATCCGCGGAAAATCACTTGGAACGGAAAATTATCTATTTTGACGTTAATCGCGGGTGGGGGGAGGGTGTAAGTTTTCCAATAAGCCAGGTGAGCTCGCCCTTCGACTGCCGAGCGGCTGCCCGCCCGTCATATACGTTCCGGTCTACATATACCAGCGGGCGATGTCGACCCCTGACATTTAACAGCGGAGTGTGGCATTCTTTTCGAGTGTGACAGCGGGGTATGTGATATAACCGGAGTGCCGCAAATTTGCCGAGTTTTTTTCTCGGTTGAAATAATGGCAGAAGGTTTGTGTGTAATATGAACTATCTCTGGTTTATATATTGTGTATTTCCTGCTAAGTTATGAAGGTTGACAACTTAATGTATGTCCTTGATTCTTACGTATACTTAAGACTTGTAAAGTAATTGCTCGACTCGCGTTGCCTAGATTTACGCCTATTCGAAATGATATCCTTAATTAATTTTTTTTTTAAATAATAGATGATTAAAAAAAAAATCAGTAACTGCTACAGTGAGCTAGACAATGGATCATGGCCCCCACATCCTGAAGCGGCCCTCCCTACCAATCGAAGGATAAAGGCAGTGTGGCGCTCTACAGTAGCGTTTTCCAAATGGTGTACGCGGTAAAATTAATGTGTATATTTAGTGTTTTGTTGTTTAGTTTAATACATCCATTTTAATTGTGGAGTTGTCGAGTATTGATCAGTTAAAAATTATATCGTCTAGCCGCATAATTTAAAATAAAAATAAGTATTATTGAAGGAAAATAGCTTCAAATTTTTTTTTTTTTTTACTATTAAAGCAAATTTGTGATGTGTGTTTATCTCACTTATCTGGTCGACTTGCCTCGCCGGGCCTTCTTAGGCTCGGGCCCCCAGGCTAGAGCCCTGTCAGCCCACCATTATGGGGGCCATGCAATGCATACTTATATGAGTTGCCTGGAGTAAAAAATCAAGGTTCTACATAAATCGCAAAAAAACACTAGGGTACTATTTTTCAAAATAGTAATGAAATAACTTAATATATATAATAATAATGATTGATTTTTGTTAAATGTATATATGAATCTCGGTAAAATTGTGAGAAAAAATACACTGGTATATGGATACCTGGTCGGTTAGTCGGCTAGGACCGAATATAATTTACTCCAGAATGATTTTTGGAAGTAGTTTTTACTTAATTTACTTAATTGAAGGTAATTTTTGATATTTCACAAATTTTTTATAGATTGAAGAATTTAGAATCACTTGGCATTGTTAACTAAAAAAATGGGAAAATTGAAAATGTGATTTGTGACACTAAGCGACTCATATAATATATGTACAGTAATCGCCCGTTACTGAGAAACAGCACTGCAGAAAAAATATACTCCGCTAGATTTCACTACTAGACTTCAATCATTATCCTGAAACTATTTCGCCGAATGTGAAACGCCCACGATTTAGTCCATTACTGTAATTACGTGCATTGCAATGATCATGATGATGATGATAATAGTTGTAAATTTATTTTCACATATTTTTCAATTCTATTTGAACAGATTATTTTTTTTTAATAATAATTTACCTGAGCGACGGCCTTCTTAGCTATATTAAGCATTGAATAATACAATTATGCCGGTAAATGTAATACTTATATTATTTTATAAATGTCTTTCTTTCTCTTTCATTGTAATGCAATATTATCCAATATGATACGTTTTAGTTAATTGCATTTTATATGAAATACGTTAGGTACATAACAGACGTTAAATATAATAGTAATTAAATTATTGATAACTACGAGTGCTTATAGGTACCTGCTTATATTCGTCCCCTGTTTGTAGTAGGACATTACCTTCATCAATGAAACGCCCGAAGACCCGCTCCCATTTGTTCGCCATCTAATCCTACTTTATTCGAGCGCCCTCCGTGTAAACAATTCGACCAAAATTGCGGTAAATTAAAATTCTTTATCCAAAAACTTTTCGCGTTGCTATTGTAAATTTAAATAACGTAATGTGCAATACAATTGACTATTCAGAGCTAAAGAATGCAAGGAAATTTAGTTTTCTAGTGCAATTAAACATTGGCTAGTATTTATTATGTACAACGCTATAGGATTGTTGTGGGATAACTCAAGCCATTTAAGAATGCAAGTATCTTATGTGCACAATACGTTTCGATATTGGCTAGTATTCTTGAAAATGGGTCCACTATCTGTAGCCATATGAAGTTAGTATGAATTAAATGATCTAGCATTTACATAGTAGAAATCCATATAATGGTATTGAAACAAAGATATTTTTGTTAGTTTATTTATAACCATAGTCCATAGTGTGTACTTTTGTGCTCTATCTCAACCGTCCAAAATTGAAAACAGGTTGTCAGAATCTTCAACTTTAGTTATACTCGACCGTTGGGAAGATAGGTGTATAGCCCGAAACAGCTGTCAACGTAAATGACTCAGTTGAAGAAGAATTAAACAAAAATAATTGTGTTACAAAACCACTTAGGATTATGTGAACGTATAGAATAAATAATTCATTTTGTGCACAATATATTTTATATGACATTAGGTTTTTGAGTTGTCAGTGTGTGTTCTTCCTCATTCTTTCCTCGACATTTCGGGGTTATTGCAGTTCTTTCGAGAATGGCCTCTGCAACGATCTTATCAACTCATCTTTTGAGAATGGTTTTTGCAACCACCCTAAATCAAGGGAGGGAACAATACAAAAAACGAATACGATAACAAACCGGGAAAATTTCAGTCATTATATAATTAAATTATAAGCCATTTTTTCGGCGGTTCGACAAATTTTTGTTCATTTCTTTGTTAATATAAAAGGCACACGCCTTTTAATTAGTGTAGGTACCAAAAAGACAATTGAAAAAAATAAAAGAGTCATTAGCTAGTTGGTATACTGTTAAACTCACCGAAACGATTAAAAACACGTTTTATTCCGAGAAAAAAATTCGTATTATTTTGTGACGAATTGCACCTACTCGTGTAAATTCCTGGCGGGGTGTTACGCAAAAGCTGCCGGGGAACCTTTAACCCACTGAAAGCTCGTTGAGGTCGCTCACGTGAGCAGGCTCATGCCGCTTTGATCTACTCGAAAGCCTCTTCGCCCGCCGAGCTTTTTTGCACGTGACATTTCTTCCCCCTCAGCCCGTCATCGCAATTATGAACTTTCATCACTTTTAACACCACTCCGTCTCTCCTGTATTGCGACGTTGTGATACGTTGCAATTTTTTACGCTCGTAGTCTCGTCAGTCAGCAGTATATTATTTTATAAATAATTGAAGAAAATTTCTTTTCGACATTAATTATTAACATAATATTCGTTTTGTCTATGAAATAAGTGAGTTATATTATGTTATACCCTACCTACTTACGTGGCGAATTGCAGAATGACATTCACATTCTCAGGAGAGTTCATTCTTCAAGAAGTGTTATATATTTCGGTTGAAAAGCAAGATATTCTCAAGTCGATACGATTTGCAGTTGGAGCGGTCGGCCATTGTAACTTCGTGTCTATGATAGAAAATTCTCACCTTGTAAATGTATAACAACTAATGCCACATTAATCTGTTTCAAAAATCTTTTGTCGTTGAGTATTCAGTAACAATAACATATTTCAAAACATGTATCTTGAAATACTCCTTACGGTGTTAATACCTATATACTATATTATGACTATTGTAAACATTTGTGTTTGTTATGATATACTTACCTATATTGATGTTTCACAAATTTAACCCGTCTTCAATCAGAAAACAAATATTTATTATATCTCTCCGATCACAAATTGAAAGCACTTATCTTTTTTTGAAAATATATTAATTTGGAACTTATTATACTATATTTTTTCATTATCCAGCTAATAAGTAATTGTTATTGGGACAATATTTAATTCGTTCGAGACAATCCCTATATCAAACGGAATTAATGTTTCATTGAATTAATATTGGTAGAAACGTTATTGATAACAGCGGGCTTACTCAAGTTGTACGTCAAAGCTTTTAGAAACCCAATGCCGGCCACTTTGAGAGCACTTGATCAAATGAAAACGCGAAGTGATTTTTCCAATTTCATTTCGAATTTCACATCTGATCTCTCGTACCTTTTACTAACTCGATATCTTTTTCATGCTTTGTGATTTTGACCCCCCCCCCCGTCTTACGCATCATCAACCTACAAAGAATACATTTGTTTTAAACATTTCTTTCTACTTCTTCGTAGGTTAGTTGACAGTTGTTTTTGTAGTATTATTCTACAGATGGAATACATGTAAAAATGTACCTACTCACGACAATTAGGTACTATAAACAAGTAAATGTGACCGGCCATATTATGTATGGAAGAAATTTTAATGGTTTATCGGAAGTAATGACGCGTTATCTTTCAGAATATAGTGTTGATTAACACAGTCACTACTGACCAGTTAATTACCACAACTCAGGCAGTGCTCAAGACACGCCTGGCATGTAGCAATTAGCATGATAATTAAATGTGGTAATTAACTGGTCAGCAGTGAATGTATATGTATCTAATGGCCACACGCCAGGCGTGTTTTGAGCACTGACTGTTAAAGTGCGCAAAATTGTACGATACGGACTGTCCAAAGTACATTTAATTTGTCAGCAATGTTTGCCGGTGAGGACGAGTATTCCGTACAGTTTAGTCAAGCCACTAACGTTCTATATACCATCAATATAATAAATTATAAAGAAACTTTGTTAAACATGTTAAAATATTTAACCCCGTAATGCAGGGGTTCCCAACCTTTTTGTACTCTAGAGCACATTCTAAAATATCGGTAGGGTGGCGGGCACCACCTATTTTTAATCGACAAACTCCTTCCATAACTTTTCAATTTCCCATAATTTATTTTCTTATATTCATAATTTATTAATAAATAACAAACAAAAATGTTTCAAAATAATAAAACTATTATTCAAATTGCATACACACAGAGAAATGTATTTACAAAACGTAAACAAAGTAAACAACAAACACAAATACAAAGAAAACATTTTATAAAAAAATAGAATATCAATATGTCAATGTGATCTTTGGCATTGCATATCATTGGCCAGTGCCTCATAATTAGGAGAGTATGACGATAATCCTGTTAACAAAAAATCATAAAGATGCTCATCGGTGAGTCGAGATCTATATCTTGATTTTATTAAGTTCATGTTTGAAAACAATGATTCGCATAAATATGTCGAACCGAAAAATGATTCAATTTTATATGCCGCTTTTTTCAAAATTGGGAACTTTTCTCTGTCCACTGTATTCCAAAAGTCCTCAAAAGAATTTAAGCAAAATATCATTCTTAATAAGCTCCAAAATTTCTAACTCTAGTTCTTCTGTCTTACCTTGAACAAAATCTGCAATACCTACATGCGGCCATTTCCATTACATTTATTTGGCAAGTAAAAGGATTGATACAGAAGGAAACAATTGGCTCGATATCTGTAAACTGCAAAAATCTCTCTTCAAATTGTTTTTTTAACACTTGAAGATGCTTAATAAATAATGACCCGTTTAATTCATTGTTACCAAGCATTTTATTCATATGTGGGAAATGCACGAGAGAATTGATCTGCAGATGTGATATCAACTTAGCTTTAAATGACTTTACAGAGCTTATCATTTCAGCTATGTTTTTGTTTTTCCCCTGCAACTCCAAATTTAAAGAAATATTTTTCCATGATGTATGTGATAAATCCCAAATCAATCAGCCAGCGAGAGTCAGCTAGTTCATCATAATTTTCCTTTTTATCGTTTATAAATGTTTTTATTTGTTCAATTAAACTCACAAATCTTGTAAGAACCTTTCCTTTACTGAGCCAACGTACTTCAGTATGCTGAATAAGATCATGTTTTTTATCTTCAGTATCTTCTAACAGGGCCTTGAAAAGTCGGTGTTGCAAAGTAGCTGCTCGAATAGAATTGATTATTTTTCTAACTATTTTCATAACGTGTTCAAATGGCAATATTTTACAACACAGAGCTTCCTCGTGGATAATACAGTGGTAGGATATAAAGTTTGAAAATGATTCATCCTTCTTGCAGAGGGCAATAAATCCTTTGTTTTTACCTACCATTGCTGGTGCCCCATCGGTGGTTATCGCAGACAGCTTGTGCAAAGGCATATTTATTGACGGCGTATGTTCTGAATGTATTATAAATATCCTCACCCCTTGTCTGTCCTTTCATAGGTAATATTTGCAACATATCCTCTTTTACTGTGAAGTTACTAAATACCATTCTCACTATAACTGCTAACTGTGCGGTGTCTGATATATCTGTTGACTCGTCAATTTGTAGCGAGAACCAGTCACATATTTCCAAGGCAGTCTTTAACTGAGTTTGTATGTCTGTTGAAATTGCACGTATTCTTCTTGTGACGGTGTTATTTGACAACTGTAAGTCTTGTATTGCTGAGACAATCTCACGTTTGTTAGAAAATCCATCAAACAAACAATCGGCACCAGTCAAAAATAGTTTTTTAAACAACTCACCATCAATGAAAGGTTTCTTCATTATAACGAGCATGTGAGAGATTTTGAAAGAAGCAATGGTGGCCTTTTTAGAATTCTCCACATGTCTAGTGAAAACAGTCAGTTGTGCAGTTAGACTTGATTTTAGTTGACATATTTTTTTCTTTCTTACTTCAGATTTAAGTGGATAATTCACATCAAAAGTGGCATGAATTGTCTGAAAGTGTCGTTCAACATTATGTTTTTTCGGCACTGCAATACTACTACCACACAACAAACAGGCGCATTTATTTTTCACATTAAAGAAACAATATGATTCCTCCCATTCAGTGTTAAAATTATAGGTTCGTTGTCTTTACTCGGTCCACTCATTTTAGAACTATATAGAAAGAATATCAAAATTCCTAATTCGTGTTTCGTCAGACGAAGATGTCTCCTAGCTAACTGTCGCGACCCGAACGGGGCAGCAATCGCAATCACAATGACAACACCGCGGTTCCAGGCGGGGAATGCTATTTGCACATCACTCCTTGTACACGCCGAAAACCTGAACTGAGCCGATGATCGCCGAAGCAATCGGGACGGTACGAGCACGTGGCTACTTAACTGTCACGTGCTTCGGCGTTCATCGGCTCAGTTCGTGGCGTTCGTTCACTTCGGGTTTTCTGCGTGTGTCATGCTAGCGTGAAAATTCTGTCTCTGTCGAATAGTGGCGGGCACATACGAATCGTTCCGCGGGCACCATGGCGCCCGCGGGCACGGGGTTGGGAACCCCTGCCGTAATGTATAGGTATTGTACGTAGTTATCACATCGGACCTATTACATGCACTCGACGATGATGAGCCTCACACGATCTGTAATTTAGCCCAATGAAGTCATTCAGAGACTAATATAAATAAATCATTTTCGTGCTTGTAACGCAGTCTTTTGTCTGTTTTGTAAAACTTAAATTTTGTCACATAAGGGACTTTAATAGCGCAACGAAAATACGTATATTGGCCTGTATCAGGTTTTACATTAGATATCACGTTAGTTACGTACGTTTCCGCGCAGAAGTGATGCGACAGCTACCAAAACATGTAATTTTGTCTTGTGCCTCGGGCATGGATTTCTTTTAAATGAAAAAACAAGCATCAGCTATTTATATATCGCCGGATTCATTTTTTTTAAACAATTGTAGACTGGGTTTACTTAAATATTTTTTCTTTGGATAAATACAAAATAAGAGGTACGTTCTTGTCGAAATTAGCTGCCGCAAAATATCGCGTGCCGTTAGCATACATTTTTTTCTTCAATTTATGCATATCAGTTTGATTTCTCAAAATAATTCTGTTTTAACGGTTCTCATTTGTATAAATTTGCATGTGGTTTTTTTGTGTGGGAGAGGTTTCGCCACAACACTGTGACATAACGATCAACTATCCCATATTATAATAATCCAATTTCGCCCAATAACGTTGTAGCGTTACGAAAATCTCGCTATTTATACAATATTCTAATAATAGTATAAAATATTTTTATACGAATTTATCGGGGCGCTTATTAAAGGCAATAAAAGAATTTTTTATTACCATATAATTGCAGCGGCTTCAATCACGGCACGGCGAAACGGATTAACCATTAATTGTCCAAGGACAAATTCACAGATTAATCAAAATACTATTGCTTACTCTGCAATATATAAAATAAATGATATAAACATTATGAAATTAAAACACAATAATTGTGTGAATATTGGCAACATTGTTTTACCACGAATCACGTTTAGGTACTATAGATATACCCGGTGTTCGAATTTAGAACTTAGCCCATCACAGTATAAAAAAGTATTGAATGATAATATGTCGAATGTTAGCCTGTGGCGCCCTCACCAAGCGGACAATTTATACTAGTGGATCTATAACATAAATATTTATGTTATTTTTTCTAATACATAACCAATCAAATGTGTCATGCCAGTGTATTTTTTTTAAATTCATTCATTAATAATGCAGCAATCACATAGTAAAGATACACATGGTTAACAAAATACTGGAATTTTTGTTTGCAATCATTTGTTCGTGGTAGTAATGTTTTGTAAACACGAAATATTTGGATACCAATACTTTTGAAAAAAATATTCATATTCTAAACATCTTCGTTATTTGTTGACCTAACAGAGACTGTACAGCGGTAGTCTCCAAACTCAATAAAGATGTAAGCTACTTTCAGAAATTGAAATTGTCTGGTGAGCTACTTATACAATATATTCCTTCTTTATAATCTTTTATCATCGTACCACACATACTATTATTATATTACTTAAAATAAATTAGGACATCGGACTTCCAATTTGTAAGTGCTCCCAGAATGTAAGTTTCTTGGAAAATGCCTGTACTTGAACTGTACTCTGTAACATCCACAAGAAAGGCAAAATCCCGCAGCCACTCTAAAAATTTGTAAGCTCTGAGTATGTTTCATCACTTTCCAAGTCCAATAATAAAATTTGAGAGGCAAATTTATACATATGATAAAATATCCTACGCGGGCTACCTTGGCTTGGTGATCACTGCTGTACAGTAACTGCGTCGTTTTTTTTTTTTTTTTTTTTCATTTTTGCATCTTACATCATGTGCGATGTACTGCGGGTGAAGAATATTTTTCAGTTTTTATTACCACGTTTTTCTTAGCTCGTATTCTTGTTTGTCCGGTGGTCCATCCAGTACAAATCTTGCAATCGATTTTTAACTGACTTCCCGACTAGCTAGACATTTTAAACTTTTAGAATATATCAGAACACGATGCCAATGTATTCTTTTAATACTTTTAGTCATCTTTAAGTAGAATCGAATTCATTTTCAGTTAATTCTGTTTTGTATGAAAAGTTATTTCGGAAGAAATCCGTAATCCGATCCACTATTATTGGTTGCTAAGAGGGTGATCCTAGCAACTAAATTATTAATATATACGTGCGTTACTATGGAAATCAAAATGACATTTCAGTATTCTATATTTGTTTGTTTGTTGCAAAAAAATGATTTGTCGACAATTGCCTTATTTGTCCTAAATTATTAATACATAGAATTGTTAAGTTTATATGATTCAACCGAAAATTTAAAAACGTGGTATATAAAAAGTTAATTTTATCTCGTAATTATTTTCAGTTTTCATTGTAACTAATATGGTTGATTTATGCCTATTATTTATTTTTATAAGTATACAGTTTATTTCCAAAATTAGATGTTGTGCAAGAAATAACAAAATCGCATTTAAAAAAATGTTTATTACTTTTTATTTGCAGCATATGACATACTTTTATTTTATATGTTGCACGTTAAGTTTACATTTTATACATTATCAAGTATATGAAATATAGTATACGAGCGGGACAGGGGTTGCAACGCAAGTAAAGAGGAGCAGACGGCGTGCGTCAATTTTTTTAAAGCGATCCGATATAGAGATCGCTGAAAAATATGTCAAAGTATGTATAAAAAACATGATAATGTGCGCCCAAATGCTAGATTAAAAATATGATTAAACTCAAACCAGCTGATTCGGAGTTTTGCAAGATTCTTGAGTGCTGACAATACATAGTTACCTTTATAACTCGACTTCATTATTTCACCAAAGGGTGTATTCAAATTAAATTAATCTCCGCAAATAAAGTCTGTAATATTACCTTTATTAAAAATACATAGATTTTATCAATGTTATACGGAGCGAGGTTGTCTAAATAAAGAAAAGGATTCATCCCTAAACTAATCAAGTCATTCTGTTTTATAAATTCTATTAAATCCTTCTACAAGGCATATCAAATTTTCTCGTCAAATTTCGGCCCGTCGTCTTTGTCGAGCCGTTTCAATGAATCAGTTTTAAATTGCTTTCCTTAATCTAGTGTTTGTTGTCCTCTTAAGCAAAACAACGGCGCCGGATTGGAGCGTCCCTGCGAGTCGCGAGCTTTAAGCGCCGCGGCGCCCGAGACGCCGTGCCGTTTACCACGCGAACAGCGTCGCTTGCTGCTTTGAGACGACTCCGCTCGGAATATGTACTGCAATTACAACATGATAGAGCGGTTTTATTTGACTGTACATTGATGCATTAGTTTTAATGTATACTTTTGTCTGTTTATCAATTACTTCTTATATAAACACCTAATTTAAATATTAATAAGAATATCTTTAACGGCACACATGCCCAGCGTAGGTCCTTATGCTTTATATTTATTTTAAACATTTAATGACTGCATAAAGTATTTTTATTGCATAAAATAGTATTCTTTTAAACCTCTCGCTCTAATGTTTTAGAATATAGTCATATTTCGGTACATCCATGTGCATGTGCAGTGGTGTTAATAATTTTTAGATTTATTAATTTTTAAACGCATTTACAAAACCATTAGTAAAATTAATGTAAACATTATATAGTGACATATTTACGATAAAAAAATATATTTTATAATCTTTGTGATTCAAAAAAAATAAAATTTACACTCGATGCTTCTAACGTACCCTAACAACATACAGTGAATATTATATATTATGTAAGATAATAATATTGCCTTCAGGAGATTTAGCGTTTAGTTTGTGGTAATTCGTAATTATTTATTGTCTTCTTAATATATTCAGAATTGACTTTGCGGCAATTCATAATAATTTCTAAAATGTGAACTTTACAAAGTATGAATTCCAAAGTGCCGAAATTTACCTTATAGTTTATGTAATGTTATAATATAATAAATTATTTTTGTCAATAGTGTGTGGTGACGTTATACAAGGAGCTTTTTTATGGGAAAACCATGTGGAGTGGAGAGCTGTTAAGATTTGACATATCGCTAATTAATGTATTGTTGCTGTTATTTGTATTTATTTTTATGAATTCTAAACTATTTTAATTGTCAACTAGGTATCTGAAGGATTTTAATTCTAGAAACTTGATATTTATTTTATATTTTTACATTTAGGTACCTTATTTCCTATGTAAACCCCGACCACTAAAAGATGTATATTATATCAAATATGGTATATTGCAATGTTGCAACTGGTAGGTTAAAAGTAATAAATTGTCCAAATTTCAATTTAGTTAACTTTGACAAAAGTCGTACACAAACACTGTCAGCATTATCACCACCTCTATTTATGACTTTGCAATAGTGCATCAAATCTCCGTAGCTGCAAACAAATCTATCCACTCCACATTGTCGCGGCTCCCCTTTGTTCTTCAGCATTCACGCTAAGTTCAAGGTCTGACGATAAAGCTCTGTGAACACAACTACCACTTGCGCCCGTGAGCTTGTATCGCGCGCCCACCTCAAAGGTCAGGGAGTGCGGCGCGATTTCGGTTCATGTCGGCGGTAAACAACGTGTTGCGTGACACCCGCGAGATTTATGTACAAACATTCGGTAACGTTTAACGCAGTATTTTATTATTTTTCACTATAAACAGCCGCCCAAGGCTATCGCGCAGCCCTTGTATTTGACCTTGCAGTTAAAGAGTTACAATTGTTTGTAAGACACAATACACGCATGTGAGGCCGATTCCGAGCGACACGCGTTTTAAAAGCTTAACCTGTAAGGGTCCCATTTGAATTAAATCACTTTATTTATATGTGGGTTCAGTTAAAGTATCTCGTATAGTAAGTAGCTGTTCAAATTTCATACGAATTGAAATGTGCGCGTGGTTTTTCCATAAATACGTCATATTATAAGGACTCACTGTAAATGTGGAGAAAACCAAATATACGCTTGTATCAAGAAGGCACAGACACGTTTATAGTTTCATTGGTGCCGGTGCTCTCGAAAAGTTATTGTACGCGACCTGGCGTATGACACCGCGCTGCGTGCATGGCAGGGGCCATGGACATGGACCACCTCTTCCAAGGGCGGACAAACGCATTTGTTTCTTCTTTATTAATATAAAATGGCGCATGGAGATAACCAGATTGACTCCAGACCATAGTCTTCTCAGTTATTTACCGGATGCCGATCACATCCTCTGGGAATGTCCACATATGTCGGTTGAAAGGGAAGAAGCTTCTCAAGTCGGTCCGACCCTCAGTTGGACCGGCCGGCAATTGCAACTTGGTATCTACGAGGGAATATTTCTCAGCCAATAAAAAGTTTGCGGTATTTTACGGCGAGCGAGAAGGTCTTTTCTCATCGAGAATTCACCGTAATACATTATATCGAAGTAGGAATCACGCACACTCTAGTGCACGCCAACAAAGGTCTTGGGAAGTTGCGCCTGGGACACTATCGACACAAATTTGAAGAGCGCCTAACGTTCGTTACGCCACGGTATACGCCTGCATAACGGTTGTGGAGACGTGACGGGTGGTGGGGGGAAAAGCAAGTGTCATTGAAGGTGGCCGTGCGCAAAACGTGGCTGCATATGCATGACGGACGGATATGGGGTAACTCAAATCAGGCCTTGTGATACTTTTAGGTCGAACAACAGCGCTTTTGAGAGGATCAAGAATTTCGTTTATCTCTATTTATACACTGAAAGTAACCTAGAAATCTAAATTAAAAGAAATTTGTGGTAGGTAACAAAATATGTCTCCTCGGTCTGCGGTGCTACGTTCCAAGTCATTGAACAGACGCACGAAAAATATATTGTATGAAACACTAATAATACCAGTTGTCATGTATTTCTCGGAGACCTGCTACATGACTAAAAGCTCGGAAAGAGTGTTATGCTCATTTGAAGGGAGCGTGCTGCATGGTATGTTCGGACCCGTCAATGACACAGTTTGGATGGAGACGAAGATACAATTATGAGCTGTACTCTTTGTACGGGGACACACAGATTATACAGATAATACAAATTGGGCCGCCTTAGATGGCTGGGCCATGTAATAGAAAGGACGAGTTACGCATGAAAAAAAAACTGACATTCGGGAGCCGGTCGACCTTCTACATAGCGTCGAGCTGGATTTAAAGACCTTGGGCGTCCTTAACGGAAGAGAAGCGGCTTTAGATAGACCTGGATGGAGGCAGATGCTGGAGGAGGCCAAGACCCAGAAGAGGAAGAAGAAGAACATCTAGCATTTTGGTTACGGACGGCATGCAATATTATTTGCTTTATGCATCGCCAAAGTTTAATTTAATTAGTTAATTCCAATACATGTAGTATACTGGCAAACTTTATGTTCATTTTTGTTATACAATCTGATAATGCTTAATGTCGATTATGGTTAGAAAATAGCGGTTGAGCGTAGGTATCAGTATATTAACTAAGCTAGCATTTACTTAGTAGAATTCCACTTTACTACAGTATAATATCAATACAAGAAGGAAGCAAATGGCGTCTATATGGAACTCTACCTGCAACAAGAAAAATCTATCTCTATGTTCGTTGACTGTTGTCTTGCTTTTCCCTCCACCACCCGCCAAGTCGTCATACCCGTTATGTATACTGTGGCGTAACGAACGGTAAGTGTTTGTAAATGTTGTGCTGATAGTATCTTAGTTGAAGTTTGACTGATACCTGGACCATATACCAGGGATGGACAATGCTCAACTAGAGAGGGGTATCCCAAATAGCCGGTTACAGTTTGATCGGCTGGCCCAATTTGTAAAAAATGCACTTAAAAGAGATGCACCAGTGGATTTGTAAATTGACAACGGCTTCGTCCTTGCGGCGCACTTCGAGAGCTATGGGAGGTCTTCATCCAGAAGTGGTTCGACCCCGGCGGATGATGATGGATTTAATCTAATAATTGAATCATTTACTTACATCGTATTTCTTTTGTCGATCCAGCGTTGGTCATTCTAACATAATTTACATACTACTTAATTTATTTATCCATCAGTTTTAGATACATAGAAACACTTCTAATATTACTTTTCCAACCATTGACAATTGACGTCAACGTTTACTGAATTCTAAATGTTGCCGAATTATTTATAAAATAATTTCTAAGCTTGAATATAAATATAATTTGCCTCAAATTATATACATATACCTTTGTTTTCATGATCTGATCATGAGTTCGACGTTGTGGAAATGAGGAAAAATAAGCATTATTTCCCTTGGCTTATCAAATGCTTAGCCCTCTATAATTGTGCTAGCTCGCCGTTTTTTTACCGTTGCATAATCGTGCCACATTAAAAGGTCAGGAAATAAATTACAATTGTTTCTCAGGTACCTAACGTAGGAAATTTTCTATAACAGTATTTTTAAAAGCTTTCTGTAGTACTCTTTGAACCCTTATCAAGATTGTTCAGCAGTTTTGTAATATTACTTTCATACTTCTCCACCATATCACGCTTCAGCATCGTAGCATAGGGCAAGCATAACATCGCGATATTTACCTCTGTCCAACGGGACATTATATGGCATTTTAGGTTTGCAGAGCGTATATCGTTCTTGTAGCAACGTGAATGTTCTAGCAACGTGAAACGAACTTCTGTGATACTATTCATCACTGAAGTCTTACATATTTGTCTGCTCACGACGTCCCGAGTGTTTGTGACGGCGGTTTATACTAGTGCACCCCTATGTTTCCGGGGGGAGACATTGATCATCAAAATTCAAAAGCCGAGCCGATTGGTTAGATATTACATCTCATAACCATCCACAAGTAACACGAACAAGTTGAATACATACTAGGTATTTATTTATTTAAGAAAACAATACATTATGGACATAACAAATCTAAAAACAAAGACGTGCACAACATGAAATTTACATAATAATAATAAAAAATAAAATTTACTTTAGTGCAATTTTATACAGAAAAATAAAATTTCGAATACAAAATACATAGCACGTCTCCGAAAATTTCTACGTCTTTGGGGAGCGCATTCACTAGTCTAGCACCCCTCGCTAATGGTGCCTGATAGGCTGGACACGAGGAAACGGTTCCGATCCAGAATAAATCATGGCTGCGATGACGTAGGTAATTGACAGGCGCATGCAAATTCAAATTCATTAGGACACCAGGATTGGAAACCATCCTTCGCGATAACAGGAAAAAGTGTTTCAAGAGCAGAAGAGACCTTTCGTGCTCACGGAAAATTGCGTCAACCTAGTCCATGGGTCGGCAAACCGCGGCTCGCGAGCCACATGCGGCTCTTTGGGTATTGGCGTGTGGCTCTTTGCCAAATTCCCAATTCATATTTTTTACAAAAAAAGTACGATTGTTGTCGTTTTAAATCCGCCCATTCCAAAAGTCGACGAATTAAATTTGTCTCCATTTCATATTGACACGAGCACTTTTGAAATAGATTTTTTTTTGTGGATTTAACAAGCAAAGAGTTATGTAGCTCCAAATTTGTAGGTCTTGCCACCAAAATTGAGGATTTGGAGAGATAAAAATGCAATTTAATTTCACAACTCAGCAGAGCGCTCTAAAAGATATACATAATAAGGTAGATACTACGATTTTTAATACATGGTATAGCTTTCCGAACTCATATTCGAGTCTACATGATATGTATGTGAACAATCATTTTCAAATATGAATAATATAAATAGCATTTGGAGAAGCCAAATAACCGATGAGAATTTGGAGTCGCGCCTAAAACTGAAAACTACAAGTTACACACCAAACATACAGACACTCTCCAAAGAAATGCAAGGACGGTCATTGTTCACATTAGTTTTAAGGAATGCATGAAAATGGTATGTAACTCATTTTCTGTAAAAAAATATATTTATAATTTCAACAATAAAAAAACTTATATTTGCGTTAGTTTTATTCGCAAAATCTTCTTCACTTGATAAATTAACAATAACATTCACTGAAATAAATCATATTTATAAAAATATATCTATGGCTCTCGAAAAAAAAATTAACTGTTGTGATACTCATATTTGGCTCTTTTGGTCCAAGAGTTTGCCTACCCCTGACCTAGTCAGTGCTGCAAACCCGCAATGCCCACGCGGGTGCTAAATTAATACAGAAGATCACCATCGTCGGATTCGTCTGCAACAGATCAGCAATACCCGATGCGGGTAGAAGAACAGTTTTCAATAAGGCATATTCTCTCAGCCGGCACAATTTTCATTTGACTAGCATCAAGTAGAGTAGTTTGCGTGCCAAAGTCCTTAAGAAACCTCGATAGTAAATGCGAGGTATCCATAAAGGCATCTAGAAAAAAAAAAAAAAAAAAAAATATGGCTTTCGAGCTAGTGACCAAGCGTAATTGCAAATTTAAATTCTATTATTGTTTTATATGTCACAGATGAAAATAAAAGTTTATGTATATCCAACTACTGACCTTTCGCGTTGACCACCGAGCTAAGTTTAAAATATTCGCTGATTTTTTTCGCCTTTCAAAGTGAGCAATTTCCTTCGCCTATTACTTACGGCTGACATTTTTTAGTACTACGCCAGTGTCATCATTTGCCTGTTAATAATTTAGTTATTTAAACTGCGGGAGCTTTTTACTATGGCGCGTAAGTAAACGCCGTGGCTGTTTATAACTAAAAATAAATGTTTGATAGTTGCCACGCGCCGTCGACATCGCTCTATCATCGCTGATGTATAAATAATACACCCCATATTTAACGTTTTTGGTTCCGGTGGATAATAAAAATATATTTAATCTTTGCCTACATCTTTCAGTTAATTTTTTATATAAAGAGGATCTATGAATTAACATGCAATGACTGTGACCGGGTATACATCGGTAAAACGCAACGAACTTTCAATATGAATATGAACATTTATGAAATACTTTTTAATTACTTAACTATTTTTTTTTATTCAAATAATAATTCACAAGATTTAAGAATTATATATTATACTTAAGTTCAAGTAAGTTACGAACAAAAATCTTGGAGTTAACCGTGACGTCGGTTAGTAGTTTAAGTAATATCTACTTTGATTATAATACAAAAGCCGACCGCCAATAAGTAGCTCCATTTAGGAAATGCTCCAGTGAGTATTAAAGCCAATAGTTAAAATTTGTCAGAATTAAGTGTGGTACTTACCTTTAGCATAGTGGACTATGTGCGTGGGCGCGATACCCGAAAGGTGCCGGTTCGATTCCTGATTTTTTCAAAAAGATTTTTTTTTATTGTGTATAATATATTTTCTCAGAAGTGTTTTCAAAATTATGTATGTTATATAATATAACTTGTATGCATAAAAAGCTTAAAAATGTAAACCACCTGCTTAAGGGGGGACATGCTCGTCGAAGGTCAAAATTGAGTTTTTATTGTATTTTCTAACGATGATCCCGGACACTCCTTAAACGCTGAAGATAATCTATTTATATATTTTTGAAGCCTTATTATCCTTTATAGTTATTTTAAACATTTGATGGCTGCATAAAGTATTTTTGTTACATAAAATAGTATTCTTTTAAACCTCTCGCTCTAATGTTTTAGAATATAGTCATATTTCGGTACATAACTGTGCAGTGGTGTTAAGAATTTTTACGTTTAATAATTTTTAAACGCATTTATGAAACCATTAGTATAATTTATTACGAGATAATTTTTGTAAAATATTCACGATAAAAAATTATATTGATAATCTCTGTGATCCCAAATTTGACAAGAATTAGGCATTATATTATTCAAAAAATCGGCAAGATTAACACATTTGAAGATGATTCTAAAGATACTTATTATAAGCTATGTCTTTGACCAATCAAGCGTGATAAACATCTTATGAATAATGATTGCTTTATAATAATTATTGACCTTAGAATAAGGTAGTGTTTTTTTGAAATACGCCATTTCTTTTGTCATTCCCCAGTGGTTAAGCTACAACATACGGCCGTAGCCATAAATTGACAAACTATAATTGAATTAGGGAGTAAAATGATATTGACGCGCGTGTTTGAACATGTACCGTTTAAAAAAAAAATTCGGTTAAGTACATGTTCAAACACGCGCGTTAACATAATTTTAATCCCTACTTTAATTACAGTTTGTCAATTTATGGCTACGGCCGTATGTTGTAGCTTAACCACTAGGGAATGACAAAAGAAATAGCGTATTTCAAAAAAACACTACCTTATTTTTAGGTCAATAATTATTATAAAGCAATCATTATTCATTAGATGTTTATCACACTTGAATGTTCAAAAACATAGCTTATAAAAAGTATCTTTAGAATCATCTTCAAATGTGTTAATCTTGCCGATTTTTTGAATAATAAAATGCCTAATTCTTGTCAAATTTGGGATCACAGAGATTATCAATATAATTTTTTATCGTGAATATTTTACAAAAAATATCTCATAATAAATTATACTAATGGTTTCATAAATGCGTTTAAAAATTAATAAACGTAAAAAATCTTAACACCACTGCACAGTTATGTACCGAAATATGACTATATTCTAAAACATTAGAGCGAGAGGTTTAAAATAATACTATTTTATGTAACAAAAATACTTTATGCAGTCATCAAATGTTTAAAATAACTATAAAGGATAGTAAGGCTTCAAAATTATATAAATAGATTATCTACAACGTTTAAGGAGTGTCCAGGATCATGGTTTGAAAATACAATAAAAACTCAATTTTGACCTTCGACGAGCATGTCCCCCCTTAATCTAAAATGGTAAAAACTTTGTTAGGAATAATTATCGCACTAATAAAATATGTTTAAATGCATAGCATATAAATCCTATAAATAAATAAAATATTAATAACAGTAATACATTAAATCAACAAGTTTTAAATTCTAGTTTCTCACCATTTTTAACAATTTTACAAACTATACCTTTCCCACATTACTTAGATATCCTCAAACATAAACAAACATACTCCTACTTGATAAAACTAACCCGAATCTCCTGAAAAAATAGTTTTCGTCAATTTTAGTGTTATTCTAATGCTGTTGCTAATTTTTATAATTGGTTGTATTTCGGTGTTGGACTGATCTACTTTTCATGGGATTTTTATCTCCCGCGCAGACAGGATTGAATAAACGAGTTACCTACTTTCTTTCTGAGGGCGTAATTTATTCCGGAGAGTTAGCGTGCCCAACTCCAGAAAAGAAACACTCTCTGATGAGTTGGTGGAAACGCAAAGAGAACTTTTCGGTTCTCGTTAGCGCCATTTTGGCAATTAGCGCGAATGAATATTCCAAGAGTAAATAATTCTATACGCACTTGTCACTTTGTTTAAATCCGCTGTCTTATAATATGGTGTTATTTGAACGTTAATTATACACCTACCTATAAAACTTTCCGTGAAGTCCTTTAATAAATGGCATTTCTAATTATATTTGATAACTTGGTTAATATACATAATACCTACCAACTTTGTCTATTTTACGTTTGCGGAACACGAGGAAATATCTGGCTGGATAGTCAAACCACTTTCGATGTTAATCTTTTGAGATTGGACGCCCATGAAATATCAATATAGTGGATTATTTAATTGTAATATTTTAGCATCAAACAACAACTTCAGAACATATTCATACCTATCTATGTAATAAAATACGAAAAGAAAGGCTATATAAATATACACAACGAATAGATGGATTGGTTCATATTATTATTTCTTTATCTACGCCTAATCTTATTATATTATTGCAAGTGCGTTATTTTCGAGGGTTTGTTTTGAAATATCGAGAATAGTGATAAAAGTCTTCTTGATACAAAAAACTGTGCAAGTTTTATTAATATGAGTCAAGTAGTTTTTTTAATTATAACAGACACCACAATTGTATTAATAGTAAAGATCGTAATTACCTATTTCTTTAATTCAACGAATAATTCACAAGATTTAAGAATGTAAATTTCCATTCTAATTATTGAACACACATAATTCTGAAAACCGAACCGAAGGAATCGAACCTGCGTCTCTAAGGCGCGATACCCAAGAGACCCAGGTTCGACCTGCTGGGTGTCTTAATTTTTTCGAAAAAGATTTTTTCGATTGGCTATATTTTCTTATGAGTGTTTTCAGAATTATGTGTGTTCAGTAAAGATTGTATTCGCTTATCCTTGTTGTTCAAGTAAGTTATAAACAAAAAAAATCTTGGAGTGATCCGTGACGTCGGTTAGTAATTAAAGTAATACCTACTTTGATTTAAAATACAAAAGCCGATTGCCAATAGTAACTCAATTTACAAAGCGCGTCAGAGAGTGTTGTAAGAGCTAGTAGTTAAAATTTGTCGCAATTAGACATGATAACTATAGCATATTGGTATATGTGTATGACTGCAAAACCCGGGAGGCAGGTTCGATTCCTGCTGGGTGTCGTATTTTTTCCAAAAAAGATTTTTCTATTGATTATATATTTTCTCAGAAGTGTTTTCAAAATTATGTATGTTCAACAATCAATTATTGTAATATTTTCTGTAGGTTGTCACTCCAAAAGATTTAAGATTGAAATTAAATTTTATTGGGCATTCCTTGATAGAAGAAGATTTACTTACCTAATAATACATCATAAAGCTACAAAATTAAAATGAAGTACGTTCTTCAAAATTTACACGCAAATAAGAAACCCCCTCCATTCCCGTTGCGATACCAACCACATTACCTTTTTGGATTCCGATTTCAAGTAATCCAAGTGCTGTATGCTTTTCTACTATTTCTAAGAGGCGCTCCCACGTTGATTCGTAATTAAGTGTACCTACACGATATAATTATAATGTACCTACAACCAGAAACGGTGTATTACCGTAATCTCCGTTAAACACCAGTAATCTGTATATTATGGATTAACGTAAAAAAAAAATCGACATGCGGCACAGTTTCGCGCTTTTATAGGTAAGGTAATTCTTCTTCTTAACTCAATGCTCCATACCAATGTTGGAAACCATCGTCGCCATTTCGTTCCTTGCTACGCTGAACAATAGTTCTGTGTTGGGACTGAAGTCACACCTTCTCTATTTGACCCCATATTATGTCGGTTGAGAGAAAAGAGTTATTCGAGTCTGCCCGACCTTCAACTGGGCCGATCTGTAATTACTACTTATCACATAATAGTAAATTTACGTTGTCATGCGGCGAGAGAGAAAACTCCGCTAATCTCTTTCTGCTCGACTGGCTTAAGCTAAGAATCTGAATCGATTAACACAAGTTTTAAATGTATCCAACAAAATTGCGACACAGGCGATTTTTAAATCATATATTCAACAAAATTATAAGACAAGTATAAGAAAATTTGACATAAACAATCATAATTTACAAGATTTAAGGGAAAATATTTCAAGAAAATCTACTATTTTTTCATGTCAAATGGCTTTCGGTCTTACCTCGTCTGTCGCATCAAATATCATTAGCAGTTGCCGATCCCTACTATCCCTATTATCCCATGCCATTTGCAGCCAGAAACTTCCTGGGGCATGTCCAGCATAATTTTTAAGGGCGCCTATCGTTTGTTACGCACGCTATCCACCTGACAGTGTTTGTAAACGCGGCGGGTGGTAATCGGAAAACATGTGTCGCCCATGCCTACCAAAGTAGCTTGAGTAATACTTTATTTCTTTATGGATATTAAATTGACAAAATAATCCTCATGTACGAATAAGACAGTCTACCTTTGGATCGTTAAGTTTTATCCCGGTGCGCAGTGGAGTGAAGAATAAATACATGTTAGCCGTTCAAACATTTTCATATTCGCGTCCCACGTAGAATCGTTACATTACCGTGTATGAATTATGAATTAAATTATTTGTAGGAATTGAAAATTTCCTAGGCCTTGGAGGGCGCTATGAACCTCGCGCGTCTGTCAATTTTTCCGATTGTTTTCCGCAATTCGGCGGAAAACACTTTGAAAGATTATTATATTTTCTACATTACATTATCACTTACTACGTACGAGAGACGCATCGCTAATTCAATGGGGAAGGGTGGAGGTAGGCTGTTAAGATTCGCCATAAATAGTGCACACCAAACTTTGTTAGTCATACGTATTTGTTTTCATTGAAATAAGACTACAATTTACAGGTGATGTTGGTTAGTTTTTAAAATTCAATTAAACCTTGCGAATACCAAGCCATAATACCGAATAGTCAAAAATACACGTCCATCTATAAAATATCTATAATTATGCAATTAAATCATACATAACTTTGGATATTTTATAGATAGAATAATATTTTTTATCTATTATATTTAGTTTGGTTTAGGCAGAGCATAATGAATTTAAAAAAAAAATAAACCGACAATATGTGATTTATGATTTTTGGTTCCAATGAAAACAAATAAGTATGGGTGTGAAACTGTGCACAATTTTGTCGTGTCGCCCATAGTATACCAAAACTATTATGTTTTGGTTAAGGCAGGGTTTAAGGGTTTAAACATTTACCTCACGATATCTGGTATATATCAATATATGCGGTAATTACTGGCTATCGTGCATTCAACAATTGAATAGTGAATTGAATATGGACTCTGGATTTTAATCAGGAGCTGCCATGTTATATGGTTGACGCACTAACGTCTGATTTTACTGTGAGCGGCATAGATGATGCGTTAATAATATTTATTTTGGTTTTAGTAGTACAGTGTCTGCAAATATTTTTACCTGACGGCACACTGCACTTGTTTCGTCTCACACCAAATAAAAATCCCAAAAAAAAAATATTTAAATACTATCAATCTGAATAAAAAAACCATAGAATAGTTAACAATACAATAATATTGTTTTTTACCAACATATGAGTATATTATATTATACAGGTGAGTAATATATAGATAATAACTTTATTAGTAAGAAGGATGCAATTGTTTCTGAGAATTATTATGTGGAAACGCCGCTCTAAATTATTAGATAATTAAACACGTAATTTATCATCCACCGACTGTAATCGTTCCTGTTTTAGTTGTATATTCCATATCCATGAGCGCTGAGAAACCCAATTCATAAAGATATGACGATCCAAATGGCAACGGAGAATTTAATGATTGACCAAAACCAAAAACCAAAATGTTGACAACTCTAGTTCATAAAATGAGGCTTTGTACATGGAATCGTTTTTCCAAGTCTATTAAAATTACCCATTCATACATTTTGATTTGCTACGGCCTATATTTTTTATTACCTGTTGCTATTATTATGATTACTGCGTTTTCATGTAAGTCTACGGCGATTGTACGTGGCGAACAACTTGCACGCGCTCGTTTAAAAAGTCGTAGACATTCGTAGCATTTACATTTACACGGATACGTACTATAATGTTATGTTTATAAAGTAGAATACATATTATAATTTGATAAAAGAATATATACGTCATTGTTATACTGGTTATTCCTTCCCAAAACGATTTACATTTAAAATATAACTTTCCGATGATAGAGTAAATAAACACGTATGTATGTGTATGTTTAATATTCAAATTATTGTGTATTTACCAATAGTAGTTTTCAATTTTAAAATACACACACATTACATGATAAGCATACTTAATAATGCATAGTATACGCTACGATTTTAAAATGTGGTCTACCTTCCTCACTTTGCTATTTATCAATGTTTTCTTTAAACTGTATTATTTGCGCAAAATTACAAAATATATACATAGACAAAAAATCCTAGCTTATCCGTGTACTTGGTTATCTACTATCAAGTACAGTGTCTTCCATAGAAAAGTCACCGGTTCCTAACCCGTGGGTCATGTGATGTTTTCTAGGGGGCCCGCCAACTAAATAGAAAACTGAAAAATATTGACCGGTGCAAAATCCATTTTTATGTTTATGTCTCGATGTTTAACAACAGACTTTCGAATAAATTCGCATGAAATTTCATTTTTAAATTTATACATTCAGTTTAAAATATATGTTATGAAACGGTAAATCGATATTTGATCATCCTGACCAGATAATTCGCCTACGAGTGAAACGCATAGTTTGAGTATAAAATCAATAAAAGCGCAGCGAACAACATACCGATTGACAAACAAGAAATCGATGAAAAGGTTAAAATTTGGTTATATTAATACTACCGACAGAGGGTACTTGATGGAATATGAATTTAAATTCTAATGGATTTAACTTTTGTACTATTCCGTTTGGGTCGTTTTTGCATTTTCGGCATCTTCAGGCACTATGCGCACTCAGCAATAGTATTTTTTTTTTTTTATATTTATGTTTATATTATTTAAATACACATATACCCATGTATTATATGTATTATTAAAATTGAGTTTATTAAGTTTTCAATTTTTTATCGTTTAGATTTTTGACTAATTCATAGTTTTAATATGTTTTATATCTATTTCAAAAAACATCGATTTTTATAAATAATATTATAAATGTGTATAACTAGAAATCCTTTTTATTTCGAATTTTATTTTAAATCGAGTTTAAATATTGGGACCATACTTAAATAAGATTTCATAGAAATAAAAAGGATTTCAAGTTATAGATACACATTTTTTTTTATAAAAATCGATTTTTTAAAATAGATATAAAAAATATTAAAACTATGAATTAGTCAAAAATCTAAAGTAAAAAAGTAAAAAATTGAAAACTTTATAAACTAAATTTTAATAATAAATATAACCATAAAAATAATGTAATAATAACATAACCTATGTACCAAATATGTAACAAATTCACATTTTTTTAGTTTATCCTTGACTAAAAAAAATCTTTTTAATGTTTGCAGATACATAGTTATTAATTAATGCAGTTGAAATTGTAAATTATCAAAAAAAAATCTCAAATTGCAAGCTTCGTATTTATTCCGCTAGGTTCTCTGTTGGCATATAGGATCCCCCTTAAAATGCATTTTTGTACAAATATAGTGAGAGATGGTCGCAGGTTACTTGGCAGTTATTAAAGGAGATTGCGACTTGAAAAATATTGGGAACACATAATGTAAGTTCGGGGTAGCTCTTAAAGTTTATCGCCGCTGAGTCAGCGATGTGGGGAAAATTTGAAGTAGGTAAAAGAGTATTTCTGAGATAACAGTACTGCTGGTGACACAACTCTTCAGATGCCAGTGGCGAAGACACAATAGTAAACGGTTATTTAACGTTTACTCAACTTATAAATAAACTTATATTTTAAAAATCATGTTAGCTCCAAACCGGAACATATAGGGCCCTCCACAGATTGGAGGATATATTATCACACAAGGTTCTATAATGTAGCTTCTTTATTGAAATATGTAACTTGGAAAAACCCCAGTAACATGCTTATTAGAAAACATCTTGGGCCGAGTTGGATTGAAACGTAAATCATTCGGTTTCCAGGCGAGTGGTCAGAAAACTGATATATTGACCCAAGAGCTTATTATATTATTAATACTATCGACTGAAGGTACTTAGTAGAATTTAAATCCTAATGGATTGTACATAGACTAATATACTTGTTTTGTACTATTCAATTTGCTTATTATATGTTTATAAAGGTTTTTCTAGTTATGCATTTCAAAAAATAGCTAATTAATGGAAGATTTTAATATTATGATTATTTTGCTTTAGCTTATTATTGGATGAATTGTACATAAAAACAAATGAAAAAGTTATTTCATATAAATTGTGTACCTAAGTATGTACTCCTAATAATTTTGATATTAAGAATTTTCTGAATTTTTATTTTTCTTTTTAATCAAATTTCGCGTCGGAAGTTTTTTTACAAATATTTATACAGCCTCGCAATCAATATTATAAAACTTTTGTTTTCTACGAGACATTACGTAAATACATTTGTTTGTGATAACTGATAAGTGTAGCACGTGGAACAACGGTATGGGGGGGTCGATTTATTAAAAAATCTCCATAAAGTGTACAATTTATTATTGATATTTCACGGGTAAGGGAATTATATAATAGTAATTTCATTTTTATATCGCTGTTCCGAACGCGAGTTGCTAGGTTACAGGCAGCCGATGCCACTGACTTTTGATCTTATTCCGTCTACTATCTACCGCTCCTTGTCGTTTCCCACCGCGCACCCTCACAGTCCTGGAGACCAGTAGCGTTTGGTGGAGGTAGGCTGTTAAGATAGGCCATAAATAGTGCACATTAAACTTTGTTAGCCAACTTTATCAGTCATACATACGTATTTGTTTTTATTGAACTAAGACTGAAAATTACAGATGGTGTTGGTTAGTTCTTATAAATCAATTAAACCCTGCATAATCCAAACCATAATAGCTAATAGTCAAAAATACACGTCCATGTATAAAATATCTATAATTATGCAATTAAATCATACATAACTTTGGATATTTTATAGATAGAATAATATTTTTTTATTATTATATGTAGTTTGGTTTAGGCAGGGCCGTACCAAACCATAATAGTTTAGTATATGTTGGGCAATACGACAAAATTGTGCACACTTTTTCATCCATACGTATTTGTTTTCGTTGGATTAAGAACACACATTACACACATTGTTGGTTAAATTATTAAAATTCATTAAAACCCTTTCTAAACCAAACTATAATAGATAACAAATATTATTCTATCTATAAAATATCCGAAGTTATGTATGATTTAATTGGAAAATTTTAGATATTTTATAGATAGACTAGTATTTTTGACAATTATCTATTATTGCTTGGTTTACTCGGGGTTTAATTGAATTTTAAAAACTAACTAACACCATCTGTAAATTGTAGTCTTATTTCAATGAAAACAAATACGTATGACTAATAAAGTTTAGTGTCCACTATTTATGGCGGGTCTTAACAGCCTTCCTCTACCCTACGCCTCTGCTGGAGACACCTGGATACAGTCCATATTTCCAGGTCTACTCCGCGCATTGATTCAAGCGATGAATGCCTTGCCTGCAGTTATACTTGTAATCACTGGTGCGATTCTCACCCACAAATCGCTGTGAATCATTGATGTCGTCCGTGCCGCATTATCTCGTATTTTAAACATTTATTTTATTATCATGTAGTAAGCAGTAATATGCCCTTTCATATAAATAATGTGTGATTTTGTTACGTTCCTGGAAAGCGGATCCCGATTTGAATAATCCCTCCCGCTCCTGTTTGCGCCCATGGTATCTACTGTATGTACGTAATACCAAAAGAAGATAAACTTTTAAGAAATTTACCAGACGTTCTTTTCTGAATCCATTACGTTCCGTTCTTTTTAAAAGTCTTGTTGTACTTAGAACCTTAAAGGCCGGTCTGGACCGGGCGAGTGATTTAGTTGAGTAGCGAGTGATTTAGTGAATTAGTAACTGAAAAGTGTCCGAACACAGTTCATTAGTGAGTGACGCGTCAAACTGAACAGAGCGTCGAGAGCGACGGATATTTCAAATCGGACACCATTCGCGCGACACAAGTGCTGCCGTCTGTCGTAACTTCAAAAATAATTCAAATGACACTATGCAAAAACGGTGTTGTTGAATTAAATCGATTTATGCTCCAAATTCCTATTGATGAATACTAATTTACATAGGATACCTACCTATTACATTTTTGTGGTTGCATAAATTTTTGTATGCTTGCCTATGTATTTTTGTAGTTTGTTTAGGTAATAAATAGGTAATTTATGCACAATTTTAAAACCACACTAGACATCTATCGAACCGCCAAAGAAATGTCTTACACATTCCCAAATGTAGAAATATTTTTTTAACAATCCCCTTATCTAATGCATCAGGTGAAAGATCGTTTCTGTTTTAAAGCGTGCAAAAATTATTTGAGAAGTACTATGGGAGAAAAAGACTTAATTTTGTATATAGAGCAAGAAATTTTAAACCGAATAATTGACACTGCCAAAATAATTGACGAATTTGCAAGACGAAAATTTATTTAAAAATGTTTTTTTATTTTATTTCTATTACATTTGTTATATTTTATGTTAATAAATTAATGAGTGTTTCTACGTATAAAACTTTTTTTCTAACTTGAATTTGGGGGCCCCGAAATATTTACCGCTCAGGGCCTCCTCTTGACTTGATCCGCCCCTGATTTTATGCTCCATTGTCCTTACTGACTATAAAATATAAACAGAATGATAAATGAATTAATTATAAATTATAATTATTCTAATGAACACTAGGATAATGTCGTCACCGTTCAGGCAAAAGTCACCAACCCTGAAAATGGCAGTTTTGAGTTGAGTATGTCACCCGAAGCGTAAAATTATGTTCTTTAAGATGCAAAACTCACCTCGGTACATTAGTTAGTAAAATTTTGCTTAAATCCGAATTATTTGTTTTTCACTAAATGACTTTCGATAAAATCTTAACAAGCAAAAGTCATTATAGGTGAATAGACATTATTGACTCTATAAAAAAAATCCTTCGTTATAAATATACAAGCAAAAGTCACTATACTATGGATGGTGAGTTTTACTGATGCTTCTTTTGGCTAACATTGTTCAGATTATTAACAAGCAAAAGTCACCAAACCATAATTTGAGCTACCTTGCCTCCTTTAAAACCTTCCAGATGTTTTAATTAGCATCAAAAAGTAAAAGTACCTTAAAGAAATTATTAAGAAGACATGAGAAAATAATTTAATGTAGATAAAATCTTAAAAACATTAAAATCTGATTTTTCCTGCATTTTCAAACTTTCAAATTGCGATATCTCAAAACTATGTTTTTAGGGTTGGTGACTTTTGCCTGAACGGTGACGATGTGTACCTACCTACCTACGCCTTTACCCACTTTCAATAACAACAAGTTTTCTGTGAAATATTTCCATTATTTATCAAAGTTTTAATCAACAAATTATCCACACTACCTACCGACATGACATAATATCCTTCATACTGAGTGTATAATGTACCTAAACTGAATAAAAAATGAATATAATAATTATATGTAATAATATAATATATATAATAATT
This sequence comes from Rhyacophila brunnea, assembly GCF_057557595.1. NCBI lineage: Eukaryota > Metazoa > Arthropoda > Insecta > Trichoptera > Rhyacophilidae > Rhyacophila > Rhyacophila brunnea. Next base: position 5,383,549 of record NW_028233361.1, read on the forward strand.
ATAAGATAATGTGTACCTCTTTACCTATCCTCAATAACAACAAGCTTTCTGTGAAATATCGCCATTTATCTACGGATCTATCAACACACGTTCGCGACTTTTTGTCGCACTGAAGTAAGTATAATAATATAAGTTATATTTTTTCGAGTAGTAATCTTTGTTTCAACGCTGTGCCATTCCTACGGCAGTCGACAACTAATGCACTCGCCTGTTCAGACTTGTTTTGTGGTTTGTTTAGTATATAGTGAGAGGTGGTGGGGATCGCTACTCGCCAGAAATAATAGAATAAAATGGATCGGATTGACTGACCATTTTACTAAACTACTCGACTAAATTTGTCTGTTCAGACACGGTTTTTTACCAAATCACTCGCTACTTTACTAAATCACTGGCACAGTCCGAACAAGGCATTACATAGTATTGTATTATGTGTATAACCTATGTTGACACGATGTGCATAAATCTAGAAACACAAGCTGTCGCTTTCTCGCTCCTCTAGAGCGAATCTCGCATTTATTTATTTATCTTAACAGGTTCAGCGAAACAAAATATTATGTTTGTATAAATCGGCTTGTGCGTTGACGTTTTGTTTTATTTATCTACAATATGGATTCCTAAGCAGATCTAGGGCCCTAAATATACAGGTACATAAATAAATTCTTTCTGTTGTATGGATAGGTTGTTATTTTATGATAACGTATTCGATGAATAATAAAAAAAACTATGCCAACACAATTAATACTACCTACCCAGTATAACCTTCCCTGAGTGAAACAGAGAGATACCACTCAACTTCATAGTTGCTGTGTTCATTTGCAACATAAAAATTATACAAATGCATAGTTAATATTACTAAAGAGACAATGCAGATAACGTAACTATTATAAGGAAATATCACAGAGTGTAGAGTGAGGCCTTCGACGTGTAGCTGTAGTAGCGTTTTCTCAAAATCATTTGGACTGTATGGTTATAATGTTGACCTCCTCAAACAAATGAGAGAGGTCCAATGTGTTATTAAAGAAGTAGTATAAAAACTTGGAAATTACATTACTTCGGCAACATTATGAGAGGGTTAAGTGAAATATCTGTATTGACGAATGACGAAAGTATTTGACCGAGTTCATAGATAATCTCGGTTACGGTTCGATTGACAAAATGAAACAAAACGTAGGAAGATAAAAAGGAAATACAATTTTTGGAAACCATTAGCACTAATTGTGAAATTGTATTTTACGCGTAGGGATGAAGAAAAATGAGAGTATTATTGGGTTACACACTTGCTTGTATTATAAATAAATGTGAAATCTACCCAAGTTTTCGCGCCATTTTTGGTGAGAAGTTAAAATAAAAAAGAGCATATTATAATATATAGGTACCTGCGTTAATATTTATATTTATGTAATAATTGGATATCTGAAATATTCTAATCATTATTTCGAGATTCAAGTGGGTGAAACGAAAACAAACCTTGGAGAAATTTACTTGGGAAATAATATTATGAAACGGTTATGTTCTGCAGAGCCTTAGTGAATTTCTGTTTGTGTCATACTTTGTAGTATTGTCTCCTTATCTCCTCGGGTTTTAATGTCGCATCTTTCTGTTTATCTGAGATTAAAGAGTTGAAAGAGGATTAAAGTATGCCAGGCATGTAGGATTTAAAAAGTCTACAGGTAGATCAGAGGGTGGAAGGGAAGGAAGCTTTTGCCATTAAAGCCTGTCAACGACGTCTTCGCAATTGCTCGACGACGCGACTGTTTTTTTTCTATCTAAAGTTCATGCAACTGTAGTGGACTCTTGGGTGAAAGGCAAAAAGTCACCGGTTTTCAAGTCACACTTTCGTAAACTTCTAATGACTAAAAACAAAATATGAATATTTTGAAAGATAGATATATTTCCTTGAGTAATTTTTAAATTTTTGATCAGTTATCAAAATGTTAAGCGCGCTTATTTGAAAGAAATGCGAAACAAAATATCGTATTTTTTAAATATACAGTGGATCCCCGATCTACCGTTCTCGCATAAATCGTTTTCCCGCACGGTTCGTTCATTTTCGAAAGTCCCGCCAAACACCCAAAGAACAGTGTTAAATAATCCCGCATTAACCATTCCCCGATTTATCGTTTTCCTCGATCTGTCGTCTAAACTAAATATCATGGTCCCGTCACAAATATTATCCCGATTGACCGTGTTTGTTGAATATTTTTCGTTTCGCTTTCGTAGAATTAATTGTTTATGATACATACCAGTGTTGCCAACCGTACTATAATTATAGTATTTGTACTATAATTTTGGTCCGCGTACTATGTACGATATAAAATAGGTATAGTACGCCCAAAATACTATAATTTTGAAAATCGTACTATAATTTTATATAAAAGTACTATAATTCTGCATTTGCCATTTCGCAATCGAGTGGTCTTCGAAAATTTGGAAATCTGCGGCCAGCGGCGAAATATTTTTCCCAAAAAAACAAGCCGACCACGAAAAATCGGGAACCTGCGGCCCGCGACGAAATATTTTTCCTAATAAAAACGAGCTGACTATGAAAAATTGGGAAAATTTTCATTTTCAACAGATGACAACGCGTACTATATTTTATCTCCAAATACTATAATTTTGGAGGCTCTGTACTATAATTCCACTTTTAAAATATGGCAACACTGATACATACAGACCTTTCAGTCGCGTCGCTTTGTTTGCACAGGTCGGTCGGTGCTCAGGCTTGCCTCGCATCTAGTATCACGAATTTGTATAAGTCGCAACTAAAATTCCCCCCATGAAGAAAACTAGAACTCTAGCTGAGAAACTGAAAATAATTCAAGACGTCGGAAAAATTCAGGAAACAAACGAGTTTTTTTTTTCAATTTATATATCCCGCATTCATCGGTTTTTTTAGGGTCCCTTGAAAACCATAGAACCAGGATTTCACTGTACTGTGATATCGTTGTAATACTAAACTATGTATTCGTATATTAGCACCTATTTAGTTTTTTATATACATATAAAATAGATCGCTGATACATAAAATATCGTACATGCTTTGACTACTTATAATGACACAATTAAAAATGTACTCCCCCCAAGATATCTGTCGAATTCGTTAAAAAGGCTACTTAATCCACATCACATGTTTTCACGCGCCTGATTGTTATTACAACAACAAATAAACTGAATATTACTTAAAAACAATTCTTGCACTCGAAAACGAAAACAATCCAATGCATGTGCCAATGCGAAAATAATCATAGTAAATTACAGCAGATTTAGTAGAAGAATTATCAAGATTTAAGAATTCCTATAATATTTGGAAATTACCGTGTCCGAAAAACTTGTACGTATGCAGTTCGAAGTATCATTCGTCATCGTGAAATGTTATATCGGAAATATAATATGACCGTATATTAAAGACCGTCCAACCTCTTTCGGTCGTATATAGTTTTTATTATTATTTTATTTAGACATATGTCAGTACATAAAATTCATGTCTAAATAAAACACGGTTCTTGTCGGTGTACAGGAACCCAGCAGTAAACAAATTTTGAAAATAGCCGATATACCTACTGGATTATTTGTTAGGTTAGGTTTTCATTCTTGAATTCATGAATGTTGTAAAAATCAGCTATGAAAATTGTATTAATGTTCACATTGAATGTAATAAAACTGGAGACCGTATAGTAGGTATAAGATCATCTCTTTCCGATAAGAAAGCTCACGGCGAACGGTGAAATGTTTTTCGTACAATTTACATGTAACCAAATTTTACGTTACGGATCATTTCGCGACTACTTTGCAACCTTAATAATTTTCCAACTAGTCTGACGTCTCTGTCAGTAACTGTAAATATATCTATAAACCAGTTTGGTGTCTTTGTAAAACATACCTACACGATTTTGTTAGGTATATGTATATTTCATTGCCCTAACGTTATATTAAATCGTGTAAAGACGACTAAAAAACTTTATGTATGTACTTATAAAAGAAAACGTGTCAATAAATATACTATTATTATTAGTAATATAACAATAAACATAACATTAAATGGGCGCATGTTGGATTTTTATTACAAATTATATTTCGTTCGGCACGCGTCATTTGCACAATCCTCGCATCGCCTAGCCACGATCTTTTTAGACCATGCCTCAACTGAAGTATAGCCTTAAGTGGTTCCCTTTAATTTCATCCAAAAATAATTAATTATCGGCCGTACCGCAGGAATTTACGATATTTCGAGCCAGCAAACTGCTGATTTTTACGGCGGTTTTCCAAAGTAACGATTATTTGAGACCGCGGCGAGATTGCGTCGCGGCTCGCCACCCATAAAACACCGAACGCCCTATAAAGTTAAACGACATTTAGATTTTGATGTATAACATTATATTAAGGGTAAATTTTTCTCCGGTCGAGGTTTATCGCTGTTTTATAATCCATTTTACTCCCTTTCGATTGGAAATCTGCTTGGGTCACGTGGTAGTGACATTATTTAATTTGTACCCCATTCTACGGTCGTAATAATTCACTCTCTCTGTGGCAAAAGTTTTATTATTCTTTAATGCCCCGCTTAAAATCAGCGGAAATCGTAGCACTTTTGGCCCATATTCCGTAAAGCACATCATAATATTGTATGTAGGTACGAGTATGTTAATAATGATAACAATATGTTGGTAGATTCGTTTTCTTGTGATCGAGACCGTACGGTCTAATGTTCTAGTTATATCTCTCCAGCGATCCCTGCATTACTGAAGGTGTTGAAGTCCGTCGGCGATCATCATATCCGCGTCGACTCTCGATTTTGCCGCTGACGAAAAAAAGCTTTTCGAATTGTATTATGTGACCAAACAACTGCAGATGTCTACTTTATCCAAATTAATTTGTCTTCTTTGCCAAATTTAATTTTAAACATACCTATAGTTCAAACTATGTTGACATCCAGGACCCAGGTATAATACTGCAAAAAAATATCTGCATACGCGCGTTTCCCGTAACGAACTAACTGCGACAGTAGGTGGCGACGGTGGCAAGCAACCCTAAGTTAGTCGTCTGTTATCCGTTAAAATACTATGAGATAACTAATTATTTTTTAATAAATATATCTATCCTATTTTTCTTTGGAGAATTGTTTCCCCGCCTGGCCTTGACCATTGTACATGTGTAACTGTAAAATTGTATTCGTAATGTTTAACGTGCAATGAAAATTCTTTGTTCAAATAAAAACATGATAACCACCCCTAAAAACACTTTCTCTAAACCCTTTAACACCCCTAAGAAGGTAACCTGAAGTCATATAGTAACAATACTTACGCGTAGATGAGGAATAGCACAAGTCTTAATCAGTAAATTAGTAAATTTTACATATAAGCATTACAGAATTGTTTAGTATTTTTTATGGTTTTCCTATATTATCTTAAATTATGTCTATCGATAGATTACGAAGGGTACAGTATTTTCTTGTTATTTAGATTATTCTTTGAAATTATTAACGTTCAACGAGGAGTGTTATGAAAATAAATTATCAAATCGTTTTAAAATGCAATTGATGCACGCGCATTATCAGTATAGCGCATTCGTTCCACCTCGCTGATAGCCGTCACTCCCAAGTCTCTTATGTCAGTCATCTCAGTAGTGGCGTTAACTGTGAAAGTGTAACAACTTGTCTATACAATATAATAATATAACGAATCGCAAAGGATTTAAGAACTATATTTGATTCCTTTTTGATGCTTTCAATTTATTTCAGACAGTTTTCCCAAATCTCTCGGCCATTTATAAATAATGTTAGCCTAGTTTACTCGCCGTTTCGTAAAATTCTAGTCGGTCAATTTGTACTAAAACTCTTATTCGATCTATTTTCGAATTTCCACGTCCAATTATAGAAAACACATTGGTAGTTTTTACTAAACACTTGAACGCCAGGCAAATTAATACCTAATTAGCTGTGCTGTACCGCGAAAAGTGTTGAACGTTGGTCTCTAACATGAAAAGTAACACTTGGCAAGATCATTCAGATGTAATGCGAAGCTATTAGCGTGAAGTTTCTTATTATTGTGGAAAGTTTTGTTTCTGTTGCGTTGTTATTTGGGGATTTGCCAAGAAGAGTTTATCGTCTCCTTTCATCCGACTCTAAAGCGTATTACTTCTAAGATTTACTAATTAGATATGCGTAATGATGTGATTGGTGCCGGACAACTGTTTTGGTATCCAATAATCAGAGACATCTGAAACCAGGAAATTTGCTTTAAATTACCATTTTTTTTTTTAAATATTATCTCGATAAATTTCATTGCCATGACTGCATAAAAATACAATGATTGATCAATATGATGTTTAATAATTATAATGTTACATTCTTAAATCTTGTGAATTATTAGTTGAATAAAAAAGTAATTAATTAAAAAATATTAGCAAGTTCGACGAAGCTACGGCACTAAAATATCTTGGAGTGATCCGTGACGTCGGTTTGTAATTAAAGTTATACCTACTTTGATTTAAAATACGAAAGGCGATAGCCAACAGTAGCTCAATTTAGAAAACGCTTGAGAGAGTATTATAAGAGTCATTATTAGTTACAATTTGTAGTAATTAAGTATGGTACCTTTGGCATAGTGGTCTATGTGCGTGGGCGCGGAACCCGAGAGATGCAGGTTCAATTCCTGCGGGGTGTTACATTTTTCAAAAAGATTTTTTCTCTTCGTTTTAATATATTTTCTAAGAAGTGTTTTCAAAAATTATGTACGGTCAATAATTATAATGTTACATTCATAAATCTTGTGATTTATTCGTTGAATAAATAAAGTAATTAATTAATGATTATTATTGATTCAAACGGAAATATACTGTCAATTCTCGGTGAAAAAATATTACGTAAATTAAAAATTAATCACAATTTATCAATTCTGATCGACGAACTTGAATTCGTCGGTCCAAGTGCTTGTTAGGTGATTCTGTGGTGGTGTAGGCCTCCGAATCCTCGGCTAGCTCCGGGCCTGGAGTGGAGGTACATTCAAGTTTTGGAAGAACAGGTAGGCACTTATTATAGTTATTGAAAACACCAGGTAACTAGATTGTTTCTAATTTATTGAGCCGTAACCACAATAACAACGGAAAAAGTCAATTTATTAAAGTTTATAATCAAACACTAATTTATTATATAAAGTTATTTATAGAACCACACAATTTATTTATTTAACTAATTATTTATTATAGGTTGCAAGCGAGATTGCGCGAGCGCGGGTCACTGTACGGAAAAGGTTGAGGACCGGGTCCAATAATGAAAGATAAAAATTACACGAAAAACGACTAAGTCGCTGCCTGACACTTCGCGACCTGAGCTGTCAGATTGACAGTAGGTATTTCAGGTAGGTATCGACCGGTAGGTATTTCGAACCACGGTGAGTACCTCCTCTCAAGTTTTGACAAACTTGTATGGAGAAGTGAGAATAAAATACGCCGCTGACCTTCGCAGGTTCAGGGTCGTAAATGCGAGCGAAGACTGATGATGAAGTTAAAAATAGTGGGTTTATATGCAAATCTGGCCGATTTCATCCCTTAGCTCAACGTTTTTCGGGTGACAAAATTAATTAACGGTTTCCTTACGAGAGTGGCGGAAATTGTACAATGACTAATTACCCGCGACATCCACGTAAGGGCCGACTAAGTAAAATTATGGGCGCGAGTCGACGCTCGCCGGTGGGCGGCGTCGCTCACGCGTCACGTACGTACTTCGAGTACCTAGTAGTACCGAGAGCGCGTAATTGATGTAGCAGTACTGCATTGTTTCTGGGCCAGCCCCACGAAAAACGCACCTACGAAGGCGTGCGCGGCATCGACGGATTCGTGGTTGAATTACCTATCGATACAGCACACCCCCCGCGTGGTGGCGCTCTTCATGGCTGAGGGAGGGGCGTTCCCGCGGCGGCCGGCTTTACGGGCCCTAGCGGCGCGAAGGTACCTCTCACTCAGAAACAAGAGTACTACAAAGTTAGCCTGGATGATAAGGCGTCATATGCCAGTGGTTAAATTGACATATTTGCGGCACCAGGCCTACGACAGCGCATACCAATCCTTCGGCCAACTACCGTTGGGGGGCTCAACTTTGAGGCGCCCCGACGGCCTGAATACCTACTTGACGTTAGTCTAAAACATGAACTCGGTAGATTGTTAATTTAACTACAAAATAAAAGCTTGATATTAAACAATATCAAGCGGGGAAGTTACTTGATTCTAATTTATAAATGTACTGGTCGCGCAATCTTTCTTACGTTAACAGCTAATACAGCTCGGTGTCGCCACAGGCACATACTTACGTCTAGTTGATGGATGTTATTCCGTCAACCAAACATATAGGCAGTAATAATTGCTTAGTACATACTCATACCTCGCCGATCAAAGATTTCCCGCACTTTATTCCAGTACGTGGTCTCCTTGATCGACCAAAATCATTGATCCGATTCTCCCGTCGCGCGTGAGCGTGACGCTGTCATACACGCGAGCGAGAGGGGCTCTGTCACTGCAGAGGGGGCAAATTTGTATCGCGAAATCGGTTTCCACACATACGACAGAGACGCCGTCGTATGTCAGAGCAGGAAAGCTGCCAGAGTACCGATTCGGAAACGCCGTGCGCGGAATAGCCGTGGCTATTTGAAATCGAATTTTAATATGAAAATTAATTACGCGGGATCGTGATTGAAATCGGATCGATGATTGCCCTACGTGTTGCTATGCTTTGTGATTGCACATACGTACAAATGGGAGCTTTCGCAACAGGCCTATGAGCATATGTTAACAATTATTGTGCCGTGTACGTGCGACGCGTAGCGACATCGAACTATATACCTTAATATTACGTACATCTTAACTACCTTAATTATTATATACCTTCAACGCCCATCCATAGTCCCCCTTTATTACTTGGTTATCCTTTGCATTACATATTTTTACATTTACCTATTTACATTACAATTTATATTACATATTTACCTTACATCCCAAATCATATTTTATATCTAATTAAATTTAATTACCCCCTTATCTAGACGTATATTTAATTACCATTTTAATCTTATACCTTTACGGCTTAACCATCCACAGTTCACTCTGGGAAGCCGTGAGACCTGTCAGAGCAAACTGCGGGACTTATACCTATGAAATATTTTGTTCAGCTTTGCCAAGGGTCGTCATCATTCCATCGGTGGCACATTGACTACCAGGGTCAGACCGAGCGGCTGGGGAGCACTACTCCTTATGGGAGCGCCCCCCACAGGGGCAGAAAAACCTGTCGGTGACAGTGGCTTAGTTCCCATTAAATATCACTGAATGACTGCGTTTATTTATTCACCGAACGACGTTCCGGCCCATCGCCATTTCACCAGATTGGCGACTTACGCTTATCGCGTACTATTATTCGTCTCCTTGTCCGTTGGTTTATTTTGTACTCTTTCCGAGTTATGTTATGCCCAACGTGTATGTAGGTACCTTAGTAGGTAATATATCCTACTATAATATTTTAATAAAAAGTAATAGTTCCCTAACATTCTGCCGAGGGCATGTTGATATTTACGTATACCATGTATAAATACAAAGGTTAGAGAAGATGCATTTTATATTTAAAAAAAAAAATGATAAACTAAGCTATTTCTTTGTGAAAATATCGCGAATTTGTCGCTAACCATGCCACTCAGTCACCATTCATTTTCCGACAATTCCAAATAACACGGTCAACTACTTTTTTTCTGGGAGAAACTTTTGGCATCTTACCATATGCCTACTAAATAATAATATACGGATCTTTGCAGTTTCTAGCGCCGGATACACGTCATGATGCTGCATTGCTTATAAACTGATGAAATTGTTAATTTCCTTAAATTTCTTTCAATAAATAATACCCACATCGCTGGGCACTACTTCACGAGTATATTTAAACTTATATTATATACTATAATGAAATAATAGTAATACCACCTCTTTTCTCGATGTCATTCAAAGTTCTAGTATTAAATTTATATTATTAATATTTTTTAATATCTACACCTTTTTAATTATATTAAGAAACCATGATATAATTACATAATATATCTATGGCCTTGGTTCAATTTATAATAAGTGAAAATGTTGTGTTATGCTCTTGTAGACGTCGTGGTCAAAATATTTTGGGGGTGTCGTTGTTGTCCTCGTGTTGAGTTAACTACCCTGTTAATATTATAATATGTTCAGACAGGTTGCGTTTAGATATTGTGTAGATGTGATATTAAATGGGCCTTTATAAAATGAAACGCGCGTGAGCATTTTTATCGTTTTGTATTTCGTGTAAAGCACAATTATTATTATTATTACACTTCTGGTGATATTACACGGCAGGATATAATGAAGTATATAAATCTACGATGTGCACGTACAGGTTTATAATGATACTTTTAACTGACATTTTAGGAACGGACGCGTGTCTCGTAATGTCTATATTGGAAGCTTTCTTGACAACTGACATTTCTGACGTTTCCGTCTGCTTTTGTTTATGCTCCTTTTGGCTAAAACAACTACAATCTTTTGTTTGGCCAATCAATATTATTTCAATTATAGTAGTATTGTCATGTTATTTTTATATAAATTAGAATTTTAGTTTATTTTATAGGTTTACAAAGACAAAAAATGTTAGTTAATAAAATATTAATAATACATACATATCATAAAATAACCGAAGGCCACATATTATTATGTATGATTATGTAGACATATTTCGATTTTCAATAATATCATATAATTTATATTGACACACGTAACAATATCTAAAATCCATGGGTGAATTATTTCAAAGTAAGATAAGTAAGGTTATTATAAAGTTAACAAGTTTTGTTTGAATTATACGAATACATCAATTCTCCAGTATTTTGTTACATTAACAAATTTAATATTTTACAGAACCGAACTCTGAATTTTTCCCTCTCTTTAATCTCGGCGATGACTTGACTCTTATTATTAGCATAATGAGCTTTTTTGTGTACACACCACCCCATTAACTTTTCGGCTGTTTGACTTTCATTATTAATATTTCATCTTGTCGTTAGTTCGTCGCTGTGGACGGGAGGGAATTTCATACTGCTCATGTATTATTCATGAGAATAGTTACAAGTTATGTTACGATAGCGATCGGGATTTTCCAGCCAGTCCAGGCAGGGGGGGATTCGAGCAGAAATGTTGTAGTCCTACCGGATAAACTTTCCACTAAAATGTTATGAACAATGAATATGTACTGGTGTGTTCTAACGTTTTATTCATCTACGGATTACCGATGTCAAACCACGTGATATCAACATTGTGTATTACACTGCAATATAATCTCTTTCCACCAGTAAATTAAATTCATTCGAGTGTGTATTAAACTTGTGTTCTTTTTTCAACTTATTTTCGATATTTTATTTCTACGTAGGTAGGTATAACCCCCGTTTCATACACAGCGAATTATACCGCACGATATAAAATAGAACAACGGTCGTGCGATAATATTCGCTACTTGACGGGCGGTATAGGTACCGGTAAAATAATTTTCAATGGTAATTTTGCTAAAACTAAGATAAATAATATCGTTATTTCAGTATTTTGGATTGACCAGACGAAAGACATTAGTGAAATCATATAAAATATTAAAACTGTACACCGATCTATGTGAATTGCAGAATTTGCTCTTGCCATCATAAATTGACACAGAGACCACATATATATAGGCGTTCGCTTGTTGGCCAATAATTCGTTGACTTATATAATCTGGTTGAAATGTCGTGGCGGCAACTGTAAATATAAATATACATAATTATGAAATGAGAAAACATATTATAACCAATAGAAAAAATCTTTTTGAAAAAAGTAAGACACCTCGCAGGAATCGAACCAGCATCTATCGGGTATCGCGCCCATGCACATATAACTACTATGCTAAAGGAATCATACTTAATTGTGACAAATTTTAACTGGTGGATTTTAATAATCACTGAAGTGCTTTCCACCCTTAACACCCACGATGGCCGCGTGGCATAAACGCCGGCCTATAGAGCCGAGGGTCCCAGGTTCGAATCCTGGGTCTGGCAAGTACACATATTGTTTTTCAATTTGTGTATGAGTCAGAGTATGGACCTAATAGGTTGAGCAAGTGAAGTGGCTGACATCCATTTCTCGTAAAAAAAATCTGTTAATACAAACCTACACTCTGTGGAGGCCCATATGATCCTATCAGGATCGGACATGATCGAATGAAGTGCTTTCCAAATTGAGCTACTATTGGAGATCGGCTTTTGTATTTTAAATAAAAGTATGAAGTGTTTTCAAAATTATGTATGTTCAATAATTAGAATGTTACATTCTTAAATCTTGTGAATTATTCGTTGAATAAAAAAATAGTTAAGTAAATATAAATCCCTAAAGTCCTCCTGTTATAATAATATAGGTAATGCATATTATGCTCCCCACTTTCCATCCATTCATACTACGTACAGCGCTATGAATATAATAAAAAGGGGGAAATAGAATGTTGGCCATCTTCTTATTATAAAAAAATCAGCGTTTCTCTAGTTCGGTTCTGGCTTTCCGATACCATAAATTAGTAGGTAACAGTTTCATAAGAATCTGAGGATCTGTGGCCATTAGTCTGGAACCAAGCGATCGTGTAATTTATGAAATACCCGTCGACTTTGCTTGTGTCTGTCTCTTTCACTTAATTCACTACTATTTGTTGAAAAATAACGCTCCGACGCCGGCATTGTACATTATTGTACCCTTGTTCAGAATTTCTCTTTGAGACGATATCGGACGCTCGGTTTTTAATATCGGACGAGTTTCCCTTGTGTGCTTCGAAATAGATATGCATTCCGAGACGTCGCCGTATCACACAAAAATGTCTCGCCCGACTTTTGTAATACAGTCATATTTTAGACAAGGTTTTACGCGTTTACTGTGGTAATGCGAAGCTTTCTTTTCATTAGTTTATTAAATTCCTGAGAAAAATTGCGCTATGAGGAGATGGAGCCGCTGGAATCGGTGGTCTGGTTATGCTGATGATTTCGTGCCCGCTCCGTTCAGACATGTAAGGTTTTTTGTTTGGAATATTTATATGGAATTTATTTTTGATTATATTTTTATACTATATCGCATTGTGCAGACATGCCAATTGCCATAACCCTCACTTTTCACCAAAGTGACATTTTGATGGTAATGGACTTATTGCATACTCTTAAAAAAACTGGCCACGTATCTATCATAAATCCCAAAGAAATATTTCATACCAAAATAATTCAAAACTATTTTTAAGCCATTTGTGTAACTTGACAAAAAAAATCTAGTCAAATGCTGTAACCCTCTCTAAACATAAGCCACTCAATTTGTGATAAAATAATAAATACATATTATATAAAATAATAAATAAATCCAATGCCCACAGTTTTTTTCACTTCCTGACCAATTTGGTATTTGAGGGTTACGACAATTGGACTGTACAGTGACGACGATATTATTTATATACTAAATGTATTATTTTTATAGTTTTATACTTATTAATGGTAGATATTATGAAATACGCATTGTAGATCGGTTGATGTGACCTGGGATCGAATTCTGCTTAAGTACCTATACTACGTTTTCATATATATATTTTTCTAATTCATATTTAGCTACATTCATGTTCGTTTATAATGTTCTTCTCTACATTCTCCCTTTTAGAGGTGAATGAATGGTCAATATATTATGTAGAATTTTTGGTCATACCTATGTTTATATATATTTGATCACTCATCATCCATTTCACTTCAACTTTTTAATTCTCGTTTTAACACTGCGCAGTTTTGCGCATGCTTTAAGTTGAAAGTGTACTACGCACCGTGCCAACTGTCTACACTTGTATGTCAAATAGTTTTCAATTTTTTCACGAGAAGCACTGTTGTCAACTTGTATCAAGTTAATTAATATGATGTATAAATATCTAATAAAAATAAGTTTTTTGAAAAAAACTATTATTCACAGAATATTTCTTGTTTTGAATCTTTCAAAATTATTGTATTTGTTTGACTGAAAATTATAGTAAGTATTTGTATAATATAGTATTATACATTTTTCGCGGAATCATTCGGTTCCCAACACTGTTGTGGTGTCGAAAAGAAGTCTAACTAAATACACAGGAGGTACTAGAAATCAACAAAAATCCAATTTTGCGTGTGCTTAGTGTCATAGTATTATTTTACTACCACACTGTTTCTGTTTCAATTGACAATCTGCCGCCGATTGAGTAAGTGTAGGTACATAATAAAAATACAGTAGAGAATATGTTGGTAGTGCAGAATCATGGCTATCTAGCTTCAAAGGACGAACTTAATTTTCTATTAAGTATTTATCATTTCAAAGGGACGCGATACTTTGACAACAGTTGGCACTCGATACGCATTGAATATTAATGACGCCACTTCAACGTGTCACACAGAAAGCGAAATTTTCGAGAAAAAATTAAATATCCATTTGTCCACGGAGTGTTATGAACGAAATTGCTCCGGACACTGGGCTGTTAGCCAATACGTGCGCTTCAATTTGCAGTGGACTACTACGAGCCAATTGACACCGCTGAAAGAGTACGTTATTGCTTCTTACATGTTCGCCTTTTCTTTCATCTTTGTATCTTCGGAACGACTTACGTTTATTTTCTTTTATTTTGTTAACTGTCAATTCATGATGGAACTGCATTGTATTGTTGTTTTTATTTAATAAAACGCAATTTTTTATGTAGTACTTATTCCACTTTTAATCAAGAGATTAGTTTTATTAAATAAAAACGACTTACGTTTATCATGATAAATGGCTTTATTCTTATATAGTGGGTGCGATATCGCTCGCAGAATCAAACTGACGTGGAGCAGATTGGACGCCTGATTAATATGTATTTATGAAATTGATTTTCCATTATGCCCAAAACTTATAATGTATGATAATATGATGAATGCGTTTGACTGTCAAGAATTCTCAGAAGATTTATAAAAATCAATCAAATATTGTGAAAAATGCTGGCAGCATGACTATTGCTATATATTTACCACCCAGTGACGATTGAATTCACAAGCACCATTTTCAGAAGAGGGGCTTTAAACCTCTTGGCGCCTAGGACCTCCACGTATTTAAAACCGCTGCTGGAATCTTGGGCCTTTAATATTATAATAAAACGGTAAAATTTAAAGCGACGCGACATATTCAAGTGTAAATTCAAAATTATTTATAGATCATAAAATTAAAACGGTATTTTAAAAACAAATAAATATAAGCAAAAACAGTATACCCGTCTCCAAGTAGGCAAGCAAACCTAAGAGAATGTCAGTTGGATGAAGCCACGGATTGTACCTATTCATACAGTCTCGGGTAAAAGAATATCTTAACGAGCGAGCTCCACTATAAGATCCTATTTCAACTGATGCGGGGCTCTAACAATCAACCCGAAACGAATCCAGTGAATGAAGAGGCAGACAAGATTACGCGATGTGATAGGGGTCACCGTGCTGATGAAAAATTAAATGCCGCTGGACAAATGTAGTTACATAATATACACGGTACCCGAGGATCATTACACTCCATACACTACCACAGGGCGACCCTACAACCCACTGCATCAGCGAACTCATCAATTACTGTTGACAGAGGAAAATGGAAAGAGCATGAGGAGGCATTGAATTGACCCCGGCTGATGACGATGGTTATGAGCTTTTTTCTTATGATGTGAACGAAAGACGTAGCTACCTTTGTATGTATTGAACCGAAACAAAATTAGATATTACCAAAAAAACTGCTCCACATTTACATGATTTCGACCAGTATGATGCATTTTACAGAATATATTATCACAGTTTTCACTGCATATTCTTTCGTATCTATAACATAATATGTTCGCTGCCGGCCAGATCAGATTGTCATGTACTGATATTGGCATCTCCAGTCTATTTAGCGACATTGCTTTCGATTAAAAGTACATTAGGCCAAATGAAAACGGTCGTAAAAGAGATGGCTCGTTGTCGGCAAAATTTGTTATCAATAAATTTAGTAATGAAAATGTTATTTATTGCCTTAGTAGTTGGTTGTTTTATCGTATCATTGTCGGATGTTAGAGGGTGCAAAGCGATTGCTTCGAACTTTATTCACACGGATTCAGGCAAAGCACTATATACCTATATCGCTATATAATATTATCTATGGCACCGTTTCCTACTTGGTGGGTCGTCGATATTATAATATTCGGGACAATGGTGAATCGTATGGACAACAATTTAAATACCTAACTATATTCATTGGTTTCTTTACATTTTGCTGTATGCGGGGGGGGATGAATGAAATTCTTCAGTTTTAGATATTTTCGAAAAACCATACAGCAGCAAGACGAGAATCGGTTCAAAGTTTCTTAAGTTGTGATTATATTGAGATGCACGTCGCGTACTGTCACGGCGACAAATGAAGTCTATGGTTTCGTCATTTTGCAGAATATTTTGAACGTTCACCATTACGATTACCTATCACTCAGCAGTGTTGCTGTATTTCAAATAATGTCAGTGTTGCAAAGTGTCAAATATAATATTTTCATTGGATTTGAGGACGAAAATTTAATAATAAAGAAAAAAACATCCAGAGCAGTGGAGAACTACACATTTTCGGTGCTCCGGGTAAAACCCCATTGCTCTACTGCTCCGTGCTCCTGCTCCGAGTGTCATATCTTTTCAAAAATATTTTTTCTAGTGGTTATATATTTCTCAGAAGTATTTTCAAATTATTAGTGTTCAATAAAAGAATGTTACATTCTTAAATCTTGTGAATTATTCTATGAATATAGAAAATAGTTTATTACGTAATAATACATGAAATTTCAAAACTAATAGCCGAGACAGTTATCCACACACCAAATTTACTTGGTCGCGGCTTTGCCAAGTTTGTGAAATTCTGATCTAAGGTATTTACATGGTATTTACCCTGCTGTGTGCGTGTCGTATTGTCGGTGTTTGCTTATGTGGGTATTTGGCGTCTTTTGTGTAAATGAATGCCTTGTCACTGACTGATCGACTGCTACAGGAGGAAATGCGCGATCTGTCAATCAACTTAGTGGGAAATAAGTGGCGTTCTCTGTTCTATTTAGGAATCGTGAAAAAGTCTCGTTGGGTACTTTCAATTTCCTTCAGAATAGCTGGATGGAGAATCGTTAAAAGACAATACTAATACGTAAATATCGTTGCCCGAGAATATCCAAGCAATCCAGCTGCGCTGGTATTATATGAATTACACTTGAATGTGAAACTAGTCGTAAAAATAATATTTAATGAAATTGAAATGAAAGGAAAAAGGAAATATTTTCTCATTATGGATAACACGTACGTTGCATAAATCGTTTCTTGCTTATTAACGTTCCGTTAATATGCAAGCTTAAAAACGCTCCGTTTGTCAGCGTACAGTAAAGTTTACCTGTAAAAATATTATTCTGTCGTCGGAACAAAACGTCACTTCCGCCCGACCCCAAATCCTATAATTCTTCACCATTTCAGTTCAACTTCCAACAGAAGGCTGTGCAAAGGTTTAATATTGTAATTGCGTGTCTGGCGGATTGGCTAAAAATAATTGCGGCGTCTAAAATTACACACTCCACTCGAGTGTTTTGTATCGTAGATCGAAACATCGCTAATAGTTAGCAGTAATTAATAAGTCGACACGGTGTGGGCGCTATAAATATTCGTGTTTTGTTTTGTTGTAGGTATGTATTTTTACATGGTTGATTAAGAATTATGTTATAGGTAACTAACTGTATAGAATTTAACCTTTTGTCTTGTCAACGGCTATATATGAACGCTTAGCAAAAGTTAGTTGGCAAAATCAACACAATTTTCCCCACCTTGCATGAAACTAAGTTTCCTCTGAATATAAACCTTTCCATTTCACCTTACTTGCAGGCTTGGAAAACCTTCATTTTACCATGTTGTCTCGAATGTATCCTGCCACTGTTCTTAGTATAGGTATTGAGGATTTTTCATGTTCGGTACTTAGAGCCGTCACCCATTACGATGGCCAGCCGCTGAAACATGACACGACGGCTGGTTTGTGAGTATTGTAGACTGTAGATATCGAAATTAGAAGAATTGGGGTATAGCTGGGTATCACTGCTGATGTAATTAGGCATGGATGAGGCCGCATGGGGGGGGGGGGTATTTCGAAAAAAAATCGACCATGGCCAATCTATGTACTTACACAAGTTATCATGAGAATACACTAACTTCGACTACGTAAATTTTTAAATATTTATTGAGAATATAAGTAGACCATGAGCATTTGTGGCTTTTTTTAAACTATAATTTATACTTAGTTACTTTTTAAATACTTCTTCAAAAAATTACAAATTATTGGGTACATCGTTACGTATCTACTATTTTATTTCGATATATTTGAATAACGTAGTACGACAATGACCCGCAAACACATTATTTGTCGTTTATTTTATACTTTCAAGTTATTTATTTCTCTTGAAATTGTTATGGGTTGGAGTCATTAAAAGATTTTTTAATTATATTTAATGTTGTCCTTTATTTCCACTTTATAACATAAAATCACATAACATATACAATATACTGGTATACTAATATAAGGTTTGAATATTACTAGGTACAATATGTGTTTCTGGTTAGAAGTCCGACTGAAGAGTGATTTATATACTGAATAACTACTAGGCAGCAACAATATTGATGATGCAACAAACTTAAGAAATGAAACAAGATTTAACATGTAAAATAATGAACTCATTATTCCAGCCAGTCGAATCTACTAGAATGTTGACTCACTAATTGTTACAAATTTGAATGGCACATAACAAAATAAAACTTTTCAATGAGTAGATCTTAAAATAGAAAGATTTTTCAAAATAATAAATTATGTGACTGCATTCTTACACATGAAACATGTTTTTTTTTAAACTTCATTATTTTGAAAATCATAATATATTTTGGAAAACCCAATACTACATTAAGTGCTTATTTTTTTACAGTTAGCCAGAAAGTTTTCAAGACAATCTATAAATTAGTTAATAGTAGACAAAAACGGTGAATTTAATTCAATTTTATTATGAATCAGTGAACTTAATTCAATTTTAGTTTTAGTAAGTTTTTACTTCTAATTGCCTCTCTTCATCTTATAAATTTGCATTTTTTAATTTAATATTTTTTCGCCACATTATTGTATTCCTATTAAAATTTTCGCAACTATGTTTCATACAATAGAAAATTTGCATTCGTAAAGAACTGGGGCTTTAAATGGACGTTAGAAGAAAGAAGACGACACTTAAGAGGTTTTTTTATGAAAAAGGACGAACATGATAATGTTATTATTAGGTATGAATGGCACCTATTCTATAAGCTCTCAATTGTACACGGGAACAAAAACTTAGCATCGTTAAAAACGACCATTTTTGTTTCATGTTGATATTATTTCATCATATTAAAATATGAAAATGTCTAAATGTCATTATTTATTCAAACGTTATTAATGTTATTAATGTTATTAGTTATTATACTCCGTAATAATAATATACTGAACTACATTAGTCGGCTGAATTGAATAAACTGTACCTACCCAACTAGATATTCATCCCATATGAAAAAATTTACCTCCATAAAAATCGATTTTCCTTTGCATAATAGAACGCTATATATGTTTATGATTCTTTATTAATATAACTCTGTTGCATTATTCTGTAGTAAAATGTTTACTACAAACAATAGGTGTATTTTGAAAATGCATTACTGTATTAAAATATAGATTTTTTTACAATTATTGCGGTATAGAGATTACGTCATGATAATATATTAGTTTAGCCGTAATCTGGCTAAATAACTATTGTAATATCACTGTTATATCACCAATAATCGGTGCAAGTACTCAAACGTTCAAGACGCGGTCGTACCAGTGTACCCCAATGGCGAAGACTTAGTTTAGTATGGAACTAAACTATTATTTAAAATGAAGCGTATGTACCTTCTTAAGAAAAATATTTTTTAATTGCCTATTGACGTATTTAAATATGTAATAGCTTCATTATTTTATATTCTACAAAAATAAAATAATTTGTCAACGAAATATGTCTGTAGGTATGTATTATAAATTGAATGTCCGCTATCTTAACCAGACCGACGCGTCGCGACGCGGACATGGCACTAATACGTAACCAGCTATGGCACTAACACTAAAAAACACACAATTTCAAAACCATACTTCACGTGCTCTGAGGCTATAAGTATTTTAGCCTAACATGATTACAGTGTTGTTATTTTAAAAAATACATTGATTTAGATGTACTAGACTCGATGCCAAATGGTCTCGCGATCAAAACGCTCGCTCAACTGTCGTGACAATAGAATTATTAGCTCGTAGAAAAATAGTACAACTAGCTCGTAGCTCGTTTGAATATCAGGCATTTAGTCCTCACATAATAAAGCGGTGACCTCCATTCATCCCTGAATTGACTGCAAACTACAAACGTCGATAACCGTGTTAGCTAATTATTAAAACTTAACAACTAGTACCTACTAGTTTCAGCCTCCATCGATGACATTGGTGTACACTCGTTATGCCCAACATACACTACTCCATGCTATTCTTATATGTACATACCTCTCCAGACCACATGACACTGCTTGTAGTTGTTTGATATCTCTTACATTGAGACTCAATGTTTCATATGCACACGTGAACACTGGTAGCACACAAACACTTTTATCCACGTTTGAAGTTTTTGTTCAGACACTCAAATGCCCTACGTGACAGTTTAGTTATGCGAGTAATCTCGTCATACATACCTCTATTTCATACGTAGTGATCGATGCGAGTCGAGAACGACAATATACTCGAAAGATTGTTCTTCGAAAATTTTTGACAATATTCTTTTTCATTGTTATACAGCATCTAGATTTCATCTGGACTGATATTTCATGAAAGTTAAATGTATATAATATATCTAGTTGTAGTATTATAACTTAACTCGATTAACCAAACTCTATGCTATAATCATTATTTATAATAAAAATGGAAAATAAAATCATGCTTGTCTAATTGGGAACAATTTAGTTATTGTATGAAAAAATATTGTAGATTATTATTTTATTTATTTAATGCCATTATGGTTTTAACGTTATCTAATATTTTCAAACACAAAATTAATACAGTTCCTATTAACTTCTGACTTACGTAGTTTAATCATTTTGTAGAGAAGAAAATGTAGAATCATATTCAATAGCTATCTCAAAAACAGTGAAAAACAAGTTATCTAGTTGTAATAAACTATTTTTTTTATTCGTCGAATAAGACACAAGATTTCAGAATGTAACATTATATATACTGAATATACATAATTTGAAAACATTTCATGCAATCAATGAAATAATTAATCCCTAACGTTACTTCGTCATGTTAGGGAGGAAAAGTGCATACATGCATATACACACTAGAAAACATCGTTTTTTTAGAAAAAATACGACGCCCGACGGGACTTGAACATGTATCTGCTGGATTCGCGCCAGTATGCCGATATCGGATATCGATAGCCAACCTTATAACGCAATTCGATAAGCATTTCATGTAACAACTACTAGTTAAAATCGTCGTAATTATCTAAGGCGGCCGTAGTTTAATGGTAAAACATACTGGCGCGAATCCAGCAGATACAGGTTCAAGTCCCGTCGGGCGTTGTATTTTTTCTCTACGAAAACGATTTTTTCTAATGTGTATATGCATGAAATGTTTTCAAATGATGTATTATCAAGTTGTAGTATTGGGGTGACGATATATATATAGGTATATCAAAATATTTCTAGACTATAACTAGTCTAGACTTACGTTTATTCTTTTGTGACTTTTCCTCCCTAACATGACGAAGCAACGTTAGGGATGAATTATTTCATTCCCAAAATGATTCCCGGAGTTTATGTAATCATTAATGTCTGGTTTAACGAGTGTTGAACATAATATTTATACATAATGTTTAGTGAATATACAAAAAAAAGATAAGTACTGATTTCATGTTATTAAACTCTATTTTAAAATTGATTAGATTTTTTTTAAACCTCCTTACCCTGTCATTTCCATCTAAATTTATTTATTTTCATAGAAACAGAAGTTTAATTGAAACTAAATTATATAAACCTTAGATATTCTGAGTTAGTTTAGAGAGTATTGTCCTAGTCCTAGTGATTGTTATTGAGAAAATTTACTACATTATTTATACGTATTCAATATCAAATCAAATGATAAATATAACTGTATAATTAATGACATATGGTTGAAATAAACAGAAGCATCTTGACAATCGATTGCTTGTATTAATTTTCAATGTGTAGGTACATGTCATAAATGTTAGCACCAATTTTCAGGCGCTATCAGTGGCGATGCTCCCTTGAGAGCGCTGGAGCGGTGAACACCCACCCACTCAATTAATGCGAAAAGACTTTTTTTTTAAAAATAAGTATTTCATTTATATTTGATTAATTAAAAGTGTTCTGATCTATTACCGTAGTCATTAATTCATATACAAAAACAAATTCTAATATGTGTTTTTAACCGGCTATTTTAAATATTATATGTTGATGGGAGCGATATCCGATATCGCTCGACCAAAGCGCCCAGTTCGATTTCTTTGCAATGAGAAAGAGCGTCGTCTGTCGCGTGGAATAGCAATATGTAAATATTTTTTCTGCGTGCTCCGGAGCGACAGTTTCAGTCGCTCCCGGCCCGAATGCGGCTTCATCGGTTTTAAAACAATACAGCTCGTATCACACGTACAATAATTATTGTTTGACAATTTTTATTCAATATTATTATACAAATTAATTCTTTTCACAGTGTGTATATTAAATTTCCGCACATGTTGACAACATTTCTCAAATTTAGGCGAAGTACAATTTAAAAATAAACTTCAAGTTTTTTTCAGTTTGATAACTAAATTCACAATGTTTATCAAGTATGATATCTCTCCAAACTAGCTCTGTGGGGGTTTAATATGCGTGGTAGGGTGGAAATCGTAAAATATCACGGCTACATGCTTAAATAATGTCAATTTTGATGAGTTACTGCTTTCAAGAGCCACAATAAATCAGGTCACCTATTTTCTTAATTTGTTATTGAAGTAAGCCAATCCTTAATATGTTGCTTCTCATTAGCGGAAGTCCTATTTTTATTGGAATTGAATGATAAATGGCATTGTTGATGATAATATTCTCAATAGTTTTTTTTTTTGATTTTTTGGTGAAGTTTTGATGAAGGCAAAGGCCTTTTTGCGGCAGTCAAAAGGTGAAAAAAGTGAACTCCCAGTAAAATAACTCACCGGTCGCCACTGGGCGCTATAATATTATAAACTTAATAGATCAATGGGAATATTGTTTTCGAATTGCACCTGCAGAGTCGCATGTGGATCCGGAAACGTATCGATTAAATAATCATGAATTTAAGCGTAGCCGGCCACCATTGTAGGATATCACTTTGATATTTTGCACTCAATAAAGCATATAATTATTATTAATCCCCTCTTTCGCGAGTGTAAAATAAAATTCTGAAGGCGTATATTCAAAGAGCACTTATAATTTATGCTATACAGCAGGGGTACTCAACCTGGCCCTACCGCCCACTAGTGGGCGTTCCAGCTTTCATGGTGGGCGGTAGGTGTTTTAAAAACATTTTCATTATGCATCAGCCTCGGAGATCTCATTCATAATTTAATTAATTAAATGTAATTTCATCAGACTTCATGCTTATATGTATGCAAACTATAAATAAAAAGATAGATACATAAAGTAACTAGCAGTTTGTTTTAAAAAGATTTATTCTGCAAAACTGATATAAAGTATTTATTATTAATAATTATTGCTGTAATTCTGCTTTATAAATTTTATAAAGTAAAGTTACTTCCCTACTTTATAAACCACTGTGGAACCGGTGGGCGATTAGAAAATTTTACTACTAACAGAGATACAAAAGTGGGCGGTAGGTATAAAAAGGTTGACTACCCCTGCTATACAGTATACACATACACCAATGCACATACTATATTGTATTTGGTACAGTTAAGTAAAAGTCAGAAACATCAATACCTATGTCAATAATTTCTGCATTATTTTCTCAGAAAGACTTTTTAGTCAATATTATTTCCTCACCCATTTATTAATATCTATTGCAGTTTTATAACTAAATTTTAACAACAATTTGAGAGTTACCTTCCATTATGCGGAGGGAGCGCCACGATGCGGGAGTCAATTTAAGGTTGGGTGTGTTTAAAACGACAAAAATTATCACGTAAATAATTTATTTTTTCATGGAATTAATTATATTTCATTTGGTGCAAGACTTTAAGTTTAAATAATACTATGCTTTATTTATATAAAACTATATTATCTACCTACTTATGTGATTCGCTGTTAAGTTCTCTCGATCCTTTTCTATAGCATGGGGGCATATACGCTAAACCAGTGAATGTCACGAAGTGTTGAAGATTACGACTTGGACTAACGTTGTGGCAAATGTTGACGTCGTCAAAATATGGGAAAGCACTGAGAAGTTTTGCGTAGGTAGTGTCAAAACCAGAAAACTACAGCAGATATGTAGGTACCTTGGCCACATGATTAGTAGACAAAGGGACGACATTCCCCAACTCAATATCCAAAGAAAAATCATCGGTAAACTATAGATGCAGTTTCACCGTATTGTCCGTTGTGTTCTGAGTAGTAGACGATAGAGCGAAGATCGTCCTGATGGTGGCCGATCTGCGTTTGGGGTGGGACGATAAAAATAAGACTGAAGATACTTATGACGAGAAACTATGGAGTTATAAGCCCTCCACCAAACTCTCGGGGATCATTCTTTATATTCTTAAATCTTGTGAATCATTCGTTGAATAAAAAAAAATAGTTATTAATAATTATTAGCAAGTCCAAGTAAGTTACAACAAAAAATCTTGGAGTGATCCGTGACGTCGGTTAGTAATACTTAAAAGTGATACCTACTTTAATTTAAAATTCAAAAGCCGATCGCCATAGTAGCTCAATTTAGAGAACGCTTCAGAGAGTATTAAAAGACATTAGTTAAAATTTGTCTCGATTAAGTATGACGCCTTTAGCATAGTGGTCTATGTGCATAGGCACGATACCCGAGAGATGCAGGTTCGATTCCTGTGGGGTGTCTTACTTGTTTCAAAAAGATTTTTTTCTATTGGTTATAATATATTTTCTCAGAAGTTTTTTCAAAAGTATGTATGTTCAATAATTAGAATGTTACATTCTTAAATCTTGTGAATTATTCGTTGAATAAAAAAAATAGCTAATTAATAATATGTTGAGCCTCTACGTTCGTAGTATATATATACTGTGCTGTATATACCCTACTGTATAATCCGCAGTAGGTATATTATGAAACTAAGAATATTCTCGCCATTAACTAGAATAACAAAATGATCAAATTTCACAATATTTTCGTTCCATAGTTGAGCCAGTGTTTCATATTGTAAATATTGGTTCTTCGTTTTATATAATCGAAAACCTAACAAAAGATTATGTTTATCGGATGGTATTCATGATTACCTATCTCTAATATGTATAATATGTTCGTTCTACATAATATAATATTATGTTTCGTACTTCTTATCACTTACAGTATTACATAATATATTTCTGTTTATCTGACGAACCAATCGCAAATAATGTTTTCTCATTGAGCAGTAAACTCCTAATAAGATTTTCGTCTTTTGTCTTGTGTTATATTTTATTCGAGATATTTATCCGTTTTGCTGTAATAAAACATTGATAAATAATATGTAAGTAAAATCACAACCTACATTTTCGTGGAATATAGTGAAAAGTTTTGAACGTCTTTTTTAATAATAAAATATTTTGTTTATTCTATTCCGAATATACGTAGGTAGCTACCTAATTACCTACACAACATTTGTGGGCGGCAGACACGTGTAGTATTTATTATACAGGTCTGAAAGGAAGAATTCGGAATATCTTTATGTGCTAAGCTTGAATAATTTGTTTGAATAACATATAGATATATGTAATTGGTGACGCTTTTAGCAGTGGACTGTAATTTGAAGGTGATGGTGGATGGTAGATTACGGATCCAGGAGGGGGGGGGGTTACACAGGATGCCAGACACTGACCTTTATGTTGAGAGGGCTGGCGCGCGTTGGGGCCAGTTCGGTGTTCCGGCACTCACGCATTGGTAAACGGACGATACATTTTGATGGATGATATGTGAGGTTGATAAATGATGGATGCGACGTTCACTCAAACCGTAACAGACTTGGTGCAACGAAGGTCGTACAGATATGATTTGAGTCACTCGGTAGTTAACGCGGTGCGGCAACACGCACCCGTTCGTTGTCTTGAGTTAACTGTATGTAAATTGCAATCACTGTCTACGTGACCCGTAACTGCCGGTCGCCCTAGTCTGGCGACAATAATAAATAAGGGATTTGGAAGTAGGTGGGAAGAAAGGATGAGAAATAGCATTTGGCCCAGCCAGTAATTTTGCCCTGTCCTTTTTTATCAACATAATATCATGAAAGCGTATTAATCGTTCTTAAATTGTGAGTAAAGACATATCTCGTTTTGTAAGATATACGGTATGTAGGTATATTAGTTTTTCAAATAACTGAATTCGAATCCCATCCGATTTTCCACTGGCATTGAAGCTTTTGAAAATGTGGTTCTCACAGCTTTGATTGAACCGTCAATGCATAGTTTCTCTATTATCATTTTACTTACTTACGGTGGTGCATGTATTTCACCGTATCCATTGAATTGTATCGACAGTCGCTTGCTTCATGTCGTGGGCGTCTGCTTTAAAATGTAAATAAGTACACAATTCCTATCGGTATAGTTTTCTCATCGATGTACAGTAGAAACAAAACAATGAGTCGGTTGCTCAATGGTGTGCGTGCGGAAGTTTACCCCTACTAGTGCTACTAATTACCTGGCAGCCGATGTACTCGTAGCGCTGGCGACGGTGTACGTATTCGTACGGATACAATCCACGAAGCGAATCATTGTTTTGTTTTTACTGTAAATAATTGAAACGAACCACAGTTCTCATCCGACTAATTGGCTTAGTATTTTTAGATAAGTTTATTATTGTGTTGTGATTTTATTATACAACTATTTAAAAGAGATTTTGTAGCAAAATTCTTCCTCGTTCCTTTTAGTTTCAAATAGTAGGTATTTATATATATTAAATGCCTAGGCACTGCATCTTATTGACGATCTCAAACGAACAAATGCAATCAAAATTTTCAAACTTTTGAAATGCATAATTATCTACTAGCGATTGAAGTATTCATATTTTATTTCGGTCGCAGGCTAAAAAAATATCTTACTCCATTTATTGGCCGCTCCTAAGCAGTGCATGAACTACCCACCCCTACGGGACGCCACTGCTTTACATATTTAACATTGGGTAAGTGGCCCTCGATTTAAAAATCTTGTGCACCCGGCACCACTGTGTTAGATAGTCAGCAACTCCACCAAGAATTTCCGCCATATTCCCAGTCAAATTGAACCAATATCAATTAGTTAGACGGTGTATGGAGCATAAACGATCGACGTGTACAATATGCGAGTGCACATTGTATTGACACGTTGTCGTCTCGAATGCATCTGCTGCTCCAATTTGCATTGAATGCACTTGCATAATAATCATTCTATCAGCCGATTTTATTACTCGTTGGCTAGCTTTCTTTGCCGTACCCGTCCGAACATACTGTGATCGCATCTTCCTTTGTACGTTTGTTATCCAAAGATCATGACGACATTCGGAAAATATCATGCCACAGATTCGACGCTATGTTATACGGCGGGGTGAAATAAAATTCTCAAAATTCTAAAAGAATGAAATGAATAATATGGTGCAGTAAGTACTATAGGTACTATATTGAAATTACATAATTTTGTAAAACCCTAGAAATAAATGCCAACCAACATTTTAATTATAAAGTGGATAGCTATTTATTGACGGAATTTGAAACACCTCAGATAATGTGGTTATTAACAATTATTTAAAATATAGGATAGTTGCATCGGTAGCTTAATAAGAAGGTGTTACCCCGCTCGTTCGAAGTATCTTCTATATTTTTTTCTAATAGGTAGGTAAATATGTCTCTGGATTTTTCAAAATATCTATTTTTCAATTTCATTAATCTTACATTCTTAAATCTTGTCTATGTAGTACAACAGTATTGATGAAAATATATCTATATTATGAATGTATGTATAGGGTATGATATCAATCTACATGCTATTTATGTACCTACACCCTTATTTCATCGTGGACTTATTGCCATCCCCAGCAATTGTACTCTAATAGTAATAGTTTTGTATAACACTGTGGCACTGTGTTTTTTAGTATCAGCTGATAATCTCCCGATGTGGGCATAACTTAGTATAGATAAATCATTCTATAGTAGCGCCATGGGTGATTCAAAGGGGTAATGTTACCATATTATGCTAAAATACTTGTTTCAATGCCAGCAAGACACACCAATACAACTTCGAATCACTTTTGATGTACCCATGGTATCACTGTTGAATAATTCACCTACACTACACAATTTTTCTATTCCTCAGTTTTTAGGTTCGTTACTAATATAAATGCCCTGGTAATATTATTATCTCTCCAGCAATCCATATTAATTCTGCCGTCTGCAAACATTAACAACTGTAAAAAGTTGAACGACGCCAAAATATAAAACTTCATCTTATATTTTGAGTCCTCATCATCGTCGGTTGATGACATTGAAGTTAATGGCCCCACCAAACGACACCCGCCCTGCACCACACCCGGTTTTAATCAGGCGTATCACGAGACCCTACGTTTGGAGTTGTGAAGCACCAGTATTTTTTACGAAATTAAAAATTTCCCCGGAGCAGTGATTGTCAAGACAAGTCGCTAATTAAACGTGCCCATGTGAGAGAGAAGCACATATAAACAAAGTTAAAAATTGTAGTATAGGTATAACAAAAGTAGTCTGTTATAGTATGAACAAAAAAAAACTGTCACTAGAGTTAGTGGGAAATAAAAATTAATATATACCTACGCAACCAATGGTATTATACTATCTAAATCACATGTAATAATTAATAGAATTTGTAATTATTTTCTTAATGCTAACACGGTTCTGAAAGTTGACTGCTGGGTAACATTTTATTGATTTTTAAAAATGCATACAAGTATTTATATGAATAGTACATATAATTATAAAAATAAAACATAGAAATAGTTCATTCACATACTTTAGAATTTTTAGATGCTATCGCACAGTCTTTACAGGTAATTGAGTGCATTTTTCGCTGAAAGATAATGAAAAATGTGTCATTTGTGTGGATAATAAAAATAATCATTCAATCTCGTGACATGTAATGGCCAACGTTCATTGAGTCAAATGAGAGCCCAGTGTTGCCAAGTCAAAATTTTTAATTTCAGTAGAATGTGTAAAAAAAATTCAGTAGATTCGACAAAATATCAGTAGATTTCTGTTTTAGGAAAAAAAATTCGCCGCGGGCCGCAGGTTCCCGATTTTTCATAGTCGGCTTATTTTTTTTAGGAAAAATATTTCGCCGCGGGCCGCAGGTTCCCAGATTTTCATAGTCGGCTTGTTTTTTTTTTAGGAAAAATATTTCGTCGCGGGCCGCAGGTTCCCAGATTTTCATAGTCGGCTTGTTTTTTTTAGGAAAAATATTTCATTCATTATAATATTTTGCCAAAAATATCAGTAGATCTACTGAAATTTCAGTAGACATGGCAACGCTGCGACTGACTGACTGACTGCTCATGCAGACATTAAAACTTAGCAAAACATTGAACTTATCAACTTATCATAATTGCTGTCGAGCATGTAGTGTAGAGTTTGTATTTGCTATAAGCTATAAATACAATTCGTATGTCCACCATATTCCAGACACACAAATATAACTATTATCGCAACCAAGTGGCTTTAGTTGACAGAGAGCGAGATCATATAACCGTTTGAAACCTGCAGCTGGTCTAAATTCTTGTGTTGTGTTTCAATGTGTATTTAAATCCATATCACTGACTCAATGGGTTGAGCAAACTTTTGATGCAGGAAATCCAATAATGAATAGCACAATGTATTTGATTATTTTTTCAATAGTCATGGGTATATTTTTACACGGCGGGTGACATATTTTAGACAATAGTCGTGATTAGCAGTGTAAATGGTAAAATAGGAAGAGGAAGACCACCTGCATTTTACGTTGTACTTATCTGCATCTTGTAGATTGCATATTTCTTTCTCCAGCATTTCATATTCAGTAACAAAACTGGTCTGGGGCACCATAGCTTATTCTTCGTTAAGTATAGGAATTGTATTTCAACAGTGTCTGTTCATTAAAGGGATAAATACAATAATTGCTTGACATTGAGCATTGAGAGGATTTCTAAACAAAACCTAGGATCACTTAACTATTCGCGGCCGCCATTAGCCGGCCTTGAATTAAGCGCGTGACCGATAAATTATTCCTTTAAAAAACCCGGAATTCAAGTTACGAGTAAACCGAAAAAAATACGTAAAACATCACGCCGACAAGTTTCGTTTTCTGTATTTTTCTTGCTTATGTGCGACAGTTAGTCTCGGCATGGAGCATCTGTAAAATAAAATATGTCATTAAGCATTATTACAGCTTAATAATGAGTATTATTAAATTTGTTCGTTAGCGTATGTTAAATGTATCACGAGATATTACATGTTTTAGATCAAGGGTAGTGTCAACCTTTTTATACCTGCCGCCCACTTTTGTATCTCTGTTAGTAGTAAAGTTTTCTAACCGCCCACTGGTTCCACAGTAATGGTGATTTATTAAGTAATTTTATTTAAAAAAATGTATAAATCAGAGTTAGGTACATTAAGTTAAAGCATATAATAATAATTACACACCAAATACTTTATGTCAGACTTTCGCTAAGTTTGGTAGAATAAATCTTTATAAAACAACTTACTGTAGTTAAATCTATCTTTTTATTTATACTTTGCATACATAGAAGCACGAAGTCTGATGACATTACATTTAATTAATTAAATTATTAATGAGATCCCTGAGGCTGGTGCATGATGAAAATGTTTTTAAAACTCTTACCGCCCACCATGAAAGCTGGAACGCCCACTAATGGGCGGTAGGGACCAGGTTGACTACCCCTGTTTTAGATGGTGAGAGTGTGAAAATCGTAATGATTTTGGTACAGTCGCAATTTTAACAGTTTTCAAGACTTTTCGTTGATTCTCGTTTTAGCATGTGGGCATTATTCCTTACTTTTCAAACGATGTATCGTGCACTGCTCTAGTCGAGGCCCAATGAACAAACATGGTTAACACTAGTGTGAGTGTGACATTGCGAGCACCGATGTGAGGAGTCTCTGTGCCTTACGTATATCGAAATGTAACACATTTTATCTCCACTCTGAGAATGCTGGTATGCTCAGCTGTAAAGCGATATACACTTTACTCCTTATAAAAACGTGTGTACCTACCTACACACATGTCAAATATAGTTAAGTTTAATTTAAGGAATACACAAGGCAGTTGTGTTCCATGGGAATTTTATGTAAGTATATATTATGTCTTTATAATGAAATACAGCATTATTGACGTTGAAAATAATCTAATACTCTTTGTTATTTTTCAAGTGTCTCTACTAACTAAATCACATGCGAAATTAATTCACATTGATACGAATTTCCAAATAAAAAACCAAAAAAGCCGACAATGCGAAACTAAATCGTTGCCTTTGGTAGTTATACTGTTGGCACAGTTATCGACTTGAACGTAATTTTACAGCAGATAACCAATCAGTAAACATCAGTAGTACGACTATGTCAAACACAGCGAACATTTGTGTTTAGTGTGATGATAGCTGCTCACGTTAATTTATTTACTCGGACGATTGGGGTATACCGTATACCTACAATGTATCCCAATAAGGTATGAACATGGCATGGCGTTGGTTCTGATCTTTAGTATCATTATTCGTCACCCGTTTAATGGAGGTGATTGAATCTCGTGAATGTCAGTAGTAGAACATATAATCATGGCCCCTACAAAGGGGGGGCTGACAGGGCTCTAGCCTGGGGGCCCGGGCTCATGGCGGGCCCGGCGTGGCGAGTCAACCAAATAAGTGAGATAAACACACATCACAAATTTGCTCTAATAGTAAAAAAGTCGCCTGCGGCGCTATTTTCCTTTATTAATAAAATATGTGGTTGTGCAATAATTTTTTTGCGTCATTACTTAATAACTCCATAATTCAAGTGGATGTAATATTAAAAATACACTAAATATCCTTAATTTTACCGTGAACACCATTTGGAAAACCCTACTGTAGTGTGAGTGTCACACTGCCTTTAACCTTGGCGATAGGTAGGGGGGGCGACAAAGATCGTAGCCTTGGGGCCCGCTTCAGGATGTGGGGCCATGCATAAAATAATTAACAATTTATATTGTCTGGAACGACGTGGTATATACCAAAATGCGAAAAGACTGATAGTAGGATCCCGACGAAACACATCATAAGTTTTTTGGTTGTTTATTTAATGCTTGCTGCATTATTCATCGATAGATAAAAAGAAAAATCCGCCATACTAGTTAGAGATCATTTAATTGGCTGTAGCTTCGAATTATTTTACATTAAGACAATCACACTCGAGACAAAAGCGATTCGCAGTTGTACTGGTAGCATTGACAACTTGGCGTTTTTATTGCCAGATCTAGTAATTTTTTAGTACGCATATACGTTAAATCTAACGCAAACAGCTTAATAATTTACAAATGGTATTGGTTGGATTTTAAAAATCAATTAAACCCTGTCTTACCAAACCATAATAGTATTGGTATATTTTAGGCGATATGACATAATTATGCACATTTTTTCATTCTTACTTATTTGTTTTCGTTAGATTAAGAATAAGTACGTATTACACATATTGTTGGTTCATTTTTTTAATTCATCAAGCTATGCCTAAACCAAACTATAATAGATAAAAAATATTATTCTATCTATAAAATATCCAATTTTATGTATGATTTAATTGCATAATTTTAGATATTTTATAGATATACGAATATTTTTTGACTGTTATCTATTATGGCTTGATTTTCGCTGGGTTTAATTGAATTTTAAAAACTTACTAACACCATCTGTAAAATGTAGTCTTATTTTAATGAAAACAAGTATGTATGACTGACAAAGTTTAGTGTGCAATATTTATGGCGGATCTTAACAGCCTACCTCCACCCTTCGCCACTGGTAGGTACAATACAATATTTATGTAGGTAGGTACTGATATTTTTATATTTATTTATTTACCCTTGTACGCCACTGTAATGAAAGATAAATACTCTCGCAGCAGGGTGCTGTTAAAAAAAAGGCGTTTATGAATCCCCTTGAAATCTGTGTTTTCTCTTGGACAGCATCGTCGAGATATCGACGCATTTGAATCGCAATCGGCCCGGAAACAAAACGCAAACGACGTTTGGCGGATGAATCCGAAACTTCGCTTTGCCGTGTGCGCGCAGCCTTACTCCAAAATCAACATGCGGTCCTTTTTTTTTACATTATATCAATAACATAAATTGTACATACAATATTTAAGTAATATCCAAATTTCGCACGTGCAGTATTTTTTAGTTTTATTTGTGATTTGTGAAACAATAAATTCGTCCTCAATCTTTGCTCTCGTGAAAAAAAAAGGTTGATAATTATCACGAATTTTTAAAAATGGTAGTTTCTAGACATTTTTTTAATTTTGAGAAAATCTAGCATTTTTTCTGCCATCTAGCTCATTTTGTTTATCTAATTTGGTATATATTTCTAAATAGTTGGCAACGCCGGTTGCAGCATTGAAACAAGCATTGCAGCAAATGAGACCGATACATTTGCGAATCGCCCGTTCCACTGTAAACTGTTCTATATCTGCGTATTTTTAAGTGAAACAATGTGGTTAATAAACAAGATGTCAAATAAAACCTTCTTGTAATGCCCCTCTTGGCGTTGGTTCACACATTGTGTGGCCCACGGCCGCGAAATATTGGCCGTACATCGACGCTGTATCGGTGTTTCTACACGCATCAGATGGCGCCAACATTCGTTTCTGTTCAGTAAATAAACAATTATTGTTTTATAGCCATCTTTAACTTTCTTCAATGTCGAATTGAGTATTTATGTTTTTTTTCTAAATGGCTTGTTACTACATCTATCCATGCGAGAATGCGTTAAATCGACCCTTTATATAGCTGCCAGCAAGACGGGTTATGTATGCATCTCCAAAGGGCAAAAGTAGACATAGACGACCGAAACAGAACTTACTGGAATGCGCAAAAATAAATCGAAAGTTGTGGCACTGGATGGAAAAGGTTTTTGTACGAATCAAAGACCTGTAAATGATTGTATACCCAAAAATGATATCTACAGCTGCAGTTCTTATATACTGTATGGTTTATTAAGAGTTTATAATGTCTATACTCTATATGCTTATTTTCACCCCGGAGAGGCATTGTTCAATCAAAGTTTCTGCTAATTCGCGCAATCCATTTCGGAAATGAGAAGCGTGATTAATTAATTCCACTATCGCGGCAAATCAACTAACTACGTTCATATTATTATACTAATTCCCATATCATTCTGCGCGTGCTCCGCGGGGACTTTGACTATCTGATGGTAATCCTAAAGTAATTAAACCTGGCAGTATTCAAAATAAATATGTGATACATGTAAGTACACTTTGGTGGTGGTTTATTATATTGTGGATGACAGCCTTTCTGTTACATCGTTTGAATGTAAATACCAGTTGTCATCTCAGTTGATTTTTTATTATATTTAATTAAAATGAATTACGTATTTGTATTTTGGGTTTCTGTCAAATGTTGGTCTATATTTGAGGTTTTTTGAAGTTAAGGATCAATTATATGTATTAAGGTGAATATTACCCAAGAAAACGGATTCGATCCAACCGCGGGAAAGTAGTTTTTTCAGGTCTCATAATATTGATATAATTTTGTAACTATAGAATAATTGTATTCGGTCAAGAAATAATTTAAAAGTATACTCTTAGCAATTTCCTCATGCCCAGTTGTTGAATCTTTAACGAACGTCTTTGGGGCAAAGAATTTTGTAAGATTATCATAATGAATCGTCATCTCAAGAGTATTTTCCCTACAGCAAAATATGTACCCTTGTACCCTTATTTTAATATAATAAGGTTCTAATGAATTTATAAAATCAGCAAAAGATAATATTATTTAATGTAATATACCCGTATCATAGAACTTTGAGGAAAGTTTCAAAACCCCTTGAGAATGCTTTGCCTCGGTAAAGCTTTCACTTACTGTATAAATATCGTATCACTCAATATCCTTATTTAATTAACTGATAAATTTACATCAATTGCAAAATTTATTCGTAAGTTGTAAGCAAATTATCGGTCGGAAGAAAGCTAATCTTTTGATATTACATCAGTTATCATAAGCCACTGTTAATTATAACTTCAAATTCGGAAAAAATAAATGCTTTTCCATTTGCATATTTTTCTCAGTGTATTGTTAAAAATAAAAAAAAGTAGATATTTTACGAATGATGCTTTCATAAAAACTGTATATTTTATGTTTTATCTTCGAAGTGATATTGGATTTTAATGTTACGTGCATGTTTTGAGGTAAATATTTTATTACATGCGCTGTTGTCACCTAGCATTGTTTTCATTTATTCGTGACGGACAAAGCAAAATCTCTTATATTAATATTGGACTCTCGCGCAATCGTGTACATGCTCGCTAATGAACGAGAAAAATGGTTGCAATTATCCCTGATTACATGTACTTATTTACTTAGCCTGCCCAACCCTGGTACTCTCACGCGATGTTGAAATGATTTTAAAGTTTTGTTAATATTTTTTTTTTCATATATATGTAGGTACGTTAGCAGTGCTATTTGATAAAATAGAATAAAATAAGTAAGGCTAGTAAAGCTTTTATAATAATAAACACGAGATCGCACTGCACACGTTAACTGTATTTTTATTTATCATTAATACAGATTTATTAGATAGATTATCCGTTTTAATTATGATATGGGTATATTTTTTTACCAGATTTTTTCTCTCACTTTTTGCAATAATTATTGTTTAGATATGGTATTTTATGGGTCTTTACGAAAGGAAACATTTTTATAGTTTGTATTATGTATAATGCACAATTTCTTTACACAGCAGTATATACAGGCTTATAATGATACGATCTTTTTACTTTTACATTTAAGAACGGACGTGTGTCTCGTAATATCTATATTGAAGTTTTGTCATTTCTGATATTTCCGTCTGCTTTTGTCTATGCTCATTTTTAGAAATGTGTGTTGTTCAGCTTAGACATGCCAGTTGTAGAGTTGGGTAAAACATCTACACATTTAGCATATGGAGACCAAACTGCGCCTCCAAGAATCCCTGTTGCTCGGCATCATGTCAGCATCCCGTATACACTCTTTGGATGGTATTTAGTGGCCTTCCAGGACGCCAAAATCCAGTCGGCTTGAAGAACAGGCAAGCCATGTTGAAATTCTTTTGAGGCATTCGTAGCACATGGCCGTGTCAAGTCCATCGTCGCCTCATCACTCTTGGCATGATAATAGGCTGCTTGATAATAGGATACTGCTGGATCCTCCTAAAAATATTATAGCACCCAATATGAATAACCTGGTTTTAGACCCAACGCCCTCAGGAGCACTCCCCCACAAATATATACTTCGCTTCGGAGTGGATACTTATAACATAAATAAGTGGGGATTAAACCCTCCTCCTTTATGTGAGTTACTAGAAATGCAAACCGATGAGCATATTATTTAAACTTGCATCTTGTATGTCTGAGGGACTCTGCCATCCACCAAAATGATGGAAATGCCTTGGCGTGGATTGACTATACCTTTGGATGTTGTCTTGACAAAGTGATTTTGAATTTGTATTGTGACCGGTTGTATTTTAAACCTCTTTGCTGCCGCCTATACCCAGTTTCTGAAATCAGAGTGAATGCATTGGTACAGTTGATTTTAGTCGCTTTGGCTAACCTTTTTATCTACTCTTTTGAGACACTGGAATATTATTTATTTTAAAATTACGTTTATCCCAAGTAAATATGTATGTTATTTATATTGTATGTAGATACATAAATAAAAAGTAAACAATTGTAAAAGTTAGACCGAATAGTCAATATTAAACGAATAGGGATGACTTAATAACCTTATGTATAATATTTTGTATGTCAAAGTATTCTCTGTTGGATGTGATTTAAAATAATAACAGAGAGTGGGCAAGTTTAATAATTAGTATACCCTCATAAAATGATGTAACGAAAATATAGCCGCCCATTATTAAATACACACAGTACACCCCATATATCTGTAGGTGGGTGTAAGCTTATTTTATGAAGACAGGTCACATACAGGAGTCTCCCAGGAGCGAAATACATCAGTAACCCTTGGTACAGTGTTAATAAATTTAATGCGTTAATTAATAACTTTTTGTGTAATTTTGCAGTCTGATTATTACGTACGTGGGCAGTGTGGGCTGTAATGTAATAAATTAATATTAGGTATTACTTATTACATTTTTTCCGTTGAACATACCTGCATAATTTGTAATACACACTCATTATAAATAATTACAAGATAAAAAGAACTTTTTATATACAACGTTTTTAAATTTTCTGTTGAATCATATAAACTTGACTTGACAAGCTTAAACGATCAAAAAAAATTGTACTTGATAGAAATAATACTGAAATGTCATTTTGACATTCCATATTGATTCCCTTATTAACGCACGTATATATTAATAATTTAGTTGCTAGGACCCCAGACCCCTAGCAACCAATAATAGTGGATTGGATTACGGATTTCTTCCGAAATAACTTTTCATACAAAACAGAATTAACTGAACATGAATTCAATTCTACTTAAAGATGGCTAAAAGTATTTAAAAAATGCATTGGCATCGTGTTCAGATATATTCTAAAAGTTTCAAATGTCTAGCTAGTCGGGCAGTTAGTTAAAAATCGATTGCAAGATTTGTACCGGATAAACAACCACCGGAAAAATAAGAATACGACCTAATAAAAACGTTGTAAAATAGTGTGTTTCGCTTCCATAATGAACGTTTGTTATGTCGCGGTTTTTAACATTCGGCATCTTCAACCTTTATAATATATAGATAGTAGTGGCGAAGAGTGGAGGCAAGCTGTTAAAATCAGCCATAAATAGTGCACACTAAACTTTGTCAGTCATGCGTATTTCTTTTCATTGAAATAAGACTACAATTTACAGATGTTTTAATCTGTTAATTATAGTCTTAGTTCAATAAAAACAAATACGTATGACTAATAAAATTTAATATGCACTATTTATGGCGGAGTTTAACAGCCTACCTCCGCCCTTCGTTACTGATAGGTTGGTACCTAATGTATTGTATACATCAAACAAAAACTAAAACTGTTACTGCTGTATAGAATATAAGTACAATTTATATAACAGTCATTATTAAGTTATAATTATGCGTAAAGCCTAACGATGGCAAAAGATGTAAACCAAGGCGCACAAGAAAAAAATATTATTATAGAAGTGTACAAATCGGATTTGTATACAACTTTTATTTCCGCTCTCAAGAAACGTTCCTACTCCCCCGTTCTCTTCACTGCCTTAGCTTTTTGGATGCTGTGTCTCTTTCTACACAGTTAAACTACCCCAGCGTAGGTCTCCATATCCTTCTTTTATCTGGGTGGTTGATTGTCTTCTGTTCTTTACACATGGCCTGTCCAACGCAATCGCTCCTGTTTCACGTGTGAGACGATAACGGGTACAATTACTAAGCACGTGCCATTTTCGTCATATACAGTTTCAAAAAATATTCTGATATCTTCCTTTTAAATATTTCCAGCTTTATCGATATGGGCTTATTGTGAGGGTTTTGGGGGGCTTTATTTCAGTTTTCATTGAAAGGATCCTTGTTCTGAAGTGTTTTACATGTACCTACCTAATAGGGATTGCTTTGTCATTGTTCTACAAACTTCTTTTCTGGTTTTAAGGATTTTGAAGAGTTATATTATGTGGTGTCAGTTATACTCATATGAATTATTCGACTTTTCCAAAGCCTATGGTGATGTTTACAATCTTTAGTATGGGTATGTTATATTAACTATATATGTTACTAAATATGATGTACGATGCATACAACTAAGACCCGTACCGCTGCAAATGCGTTGGCTATATCTAAATGCACAATAGTCGGTCGATGTATTATCTTGCAAATGTCAGTAGTTTCCATGTAAATGTGGCCTGTAACCGAGCCGAAAGTGCCTCGACAAAAGCTTTTGCACGGGCGCTTTGTGTTATTTGTGAAATTTATGTTTATTTTAAGCTCGATAAGGTGGCTGGCTAGCTATTTCGAGGGTGGGTGGTACGTAACGCTCGGTGACGTCATTTATATACTGACACCACCCGGGGGCGAATTTACTTTCCCAAATTCAGCCTAGTCCTATTTGCATTTTTTTATTTGCAGCCTGGTTACCGGTCAATGTCGAGTAACGGTATCGGAGTAGTACGTACATTCAGTAGGGGTTTCGTGAAATGAGTCACAATTTTTCCTATGTTGAATAGGGACACGAAACTGGATCATAGTCAAGAACTTGGACCATTTCATAAATTGTGCAAAGATCGCTCTTATGGTGGTCGACCTCCATTAAGGACACATTGTTATCAATGGAAGATAAGTTCGTCTCTTTAGGAGAAGTGACAACTTACACAGAATTTTTATTTACATCAGGCATAATTGTTTCATAAAAAATGTTTAATAATCTCTATAAATTTGGAAATACTTAAAACCTGACGGCTAAAATTATTGAACATGGAACATGCTTTGCCTGCTGAATCTCTGAATGCCGGTTGTCCAAATTCGAAAAAAAAATAAAATAAATTGCAGGCAGCGGGTTTACACGTCATTCCCGAAGCGCCGTTCGTGGCCGCACTACTTTTGATTGTATTTTTCGTTACGTCTGTGCGATGTTACGTAACGAATCTGCCCGGGAGGTCAAGACAAAACCATGTATCCATGCTAAATTTTGTTAACTTTACAATAATTGAGTTGTTTATGTTGACATTATTTTCGGGCTATGAACCCATATTCAGAACGACACTAAGATAACATAGTATTGTTCTGTAGTTCTACAACGTAAACTCAGATTCAATTAACACATCACGCATGTTGTGGGCAGGACACATTGCCCGAAGAACAAACCGTCGCTGGACAAATCTACTAATCCAGCAATTATCCAATATGTTTATCTTTAGTGCCATCCATTCACTTTCGTTTTAGAACAAAGAACAACTTTACAAATTTCAGAACTTTTTACCTCCAACAACATCGCTGTTTTCCCAATTCTAAACTGCTCCTTCCATACTTTGTTCGCCTTATAGATTGAATAGATTTTTGCGATATTTCCACATAATATAATTGGTAGAAACGAATGTAGGTATAATATCAGTAATGTCTTACTTATTGAATTAACAGTGCCGGGGGCCGTTGCGTTTCGTCCAGGTTATGAAAAGTAAAAATCGCCATGCCACTATCTGCAGTGCACTGCCGTATTACTTTGAATGTCAAGGAAAGAAATACTTTTCGCGCGTTCGTGACTGCCGCGTTATTAAATTCCATTTTTCGTTTCTCGTAATACACTCGAACGTATACCTACCCTAGCATATATGTCTTTCATTTTTAGCACAATAATAAACACGTTATTATGTAGTTAATGAATGATGCATCGAAGGGTATTTAATATTATGTAAGGTTCTGATTATGTGTTTTTTCGGTTCACGGAAAAATGACGGCAAACGAAAATCAAAGTTATATTTTTTATTCCTAATGCATTTACCATTTATTACTTTTATTTAATACAGCCTACTAAATCTGTGTAATTAGTCAAAGCTCGAGTGATTCTTACCATTATAATGAAGATATTCCATAGCTAAATAACAGTTCAATAAACTTAATAATGTGCTTTGTTTGTTGTTATAGGAGCAAGCTCACAGCGCGGCGCTGGCAGCTGCAGCTCCAGAGGACACTGAAGACCTCTCCCCGCTCCCCCAACCAGCTGCGCAACCCGCCAGACGCCGCGGAGGCATCAGTGCAGAGCCCGTCACTGAGGAAGATATCGCCAGCTATGTCAAAAAGGTCAGATTCTGGC
The DNA here is from genome assembly GCF_057557595.1 of Rhyacophila brunnea. Classification (NCBI taxonomy): domain Eukaryota; kingdom Metazoa; phylum Arthropoda; class Insecta; order Trichoptera; family Rhyacophilidae; genus Rhyacophila; species Rhyacophila brunnea. The sequence goes on from NW_028233361.1 coordinate 5,424,838, forward strand.
ATTAACATATTAACATATTTTAAAGTTAAATCGGTACGCTAAAACAAAATATTTGGGATATAGATTACGGAGCCTTCTGTGATCCAGAGTAGATTAACTCATCAAATATCTCGTTGCATGTTTGTGTATTGTATGGTGACCCTGTAGTATTGTGATTCCCAACCGGGTTCTGCGAAACCCTGGCACTCCGTGAGAATTCAGAAAAGCTCACCCGATAGGTAGGTGCATTTTAAAAACTTTTCGGGAATAAGCTAAAAGTTTAACGTGGCCTGCATTTAAGCAATGGAGTCCCTATTTGGAAAGTTTAGCTTATTTTTTAAGTTTGGATATTGAATCATAGTTATTCTGAACTAGAATGAAAGAGATTTTTTCTAACAGCTATAATATGAAAGAACAAAAAATGAGGAATTCAGTTGTATTAACTAACATCTGGTATTTTTTAATAGGTAACCTAATAAGTATTGCTTATTACCCTACTGACAGTGATATACCATGCCATTATGTAGGTCGTGCATTGCTTAAACATTCTAAGAAGGTGACAGATTATGGTAGAAATTAGAATAATACATCTTTTGATGGTAGATTACGTGACAATTACATTTTTTTTGCTTGTATACTATCTTGTAGAGTGTAGATGTTTGTAGCGATGCAAATAATAATTTTAAAGATTTTCTATGCATATATTTGTTTAAGATGGCAACACAGAAGTTGCAGCAGGTTATGAGTAAAAATATAAGGACCGGTAACTCAATGGTTAAGAGTTTCCACTCGATTCACCTTTGTGTAGGTTTTTTTTTCATGACATGTAAGTATGTTTCTGAGGTTTTTCAAAATTATTTATTTTCTATACTTAATAAGAATCTAACATTCACAAATTTTGTGCACCTACCCATGTTCAGTAATGAATAAAAAATAATAATTTCTTGGTGGGAAAATATTGTATTAACTAAAATAAAACATAATCATTATGTAATATTCCACTTAGTTTAATAATACTCGTCGACTTCGAAGAGACATTGAAAACTATTACAATCGTTTTTATTCGACAAAAAAATCGTTTTTTTCGGTTAGGTACATGTTCAAACACGCGCGTTAATATAATCTTACTCCCTACTTCAGTTATCGTTTGTCAATTTATGGCTACGGCCGTATGTTGTAGCTTAACCACTGGGAAATATCAATAGAAATGGCGTATTTCAAAAAAATTCTACCTTATTCTTAGGTCAACAATTATTATAAAATAATCATTATTCGTAGGATGTTTTATCACATTTGAATGGTCAAATACATGGCTTATAATCAGTATCTTTAGAATTATCTTCAAATGTGTTAATCGTGCTCATTTTTTGAATAATAAAATGCCTAATTCTTGTCAAATTTGAGACCACAGAGATTATAAATATATTTTTTATCGTAAATATTTCACTATATAATGTTAACAACAATTTTACTAATGGTTTTATAAATGCGTTTAAAAATTAAAAAATCTAAAAAATCTTAACACCACTGCACATGGATGTACTGAAATATGACTATATTCTAAAACATTAGATCGAGAGGTTTAAAAGAATACTATTTTATGTAATAAAAATACTTTATGCAGTCATCAAATGTTTAAAATAAATATAAAGGATAATAAGGCTTCAAAATTATATAAATAGATTATCTACAACATTTGAATGTCCAGGCTTGTGCTTTGAAAATACCATAAAATCTCCATTTTTAGCTACGTGGCGCCCTGCCTAAACCACTATATAATAGATAAAAAATATTATTTTATCTATAAAATATCTAAAATTGTGTATGATTCAATTGCATAATTTTATATATTTTATAGATAGACTAATATTTATTATGGCTTCGTTTGAATTAAAAAAACTAACCAATACCATCTGTAAGTTGTCTTATTTCAATGAAAACAAATACGTATGACTGACAAAGTTTACTGTGCACTATTTATGGCAGATCTTAACAGCCTACCTCCACGCTTCGCCACTAGAGTGATGTTAATTCGAATCCCACTCAGTTCATGTTTTTTAAGGTTTTTCAAAACTACCTACCTACTTTTTATAGCATTAATAATTAAAATTCGTAATACCTACTTGTTATGGCTCAACTTCAGGCAGCGAGTAAGTGAGCGTCATAAACTGAAATAACCGGGTTTAACACTGTCAACTTACATTACATCATAACTTTGTAGGACTACAAAAGTTTTCCCTCAAGTCGGGCGCGTACTTACTTATTTACTTACCCCTGCATTATGGTAACCTTTATTCGGTTTTGTGTAGCTGTGATGGTCTTATTCGTCGCTTACCTTTTTCATCCCCTCTTCAATTTCAAGTTTACTTATGGTATTCTTGATGATTTAACTTTGCTTCTTACCGTTGTTTTTATACTTTTAGCTGCGGTGATGAGGCCAATATTAGGGTTTTCAATACCGGGGTAACGAAAAATTTCAAAGTATCATTTTGTGATTACTGGGGTTTCAGTATCTTTTTATTGTATGGCTACCGGAACTAATATATTGATTTTAGTTTTTTTCTTCTATTTTATCATCTATGTACTTAAATATAAATACATCTTGTGATATCTCGAGAATTCGAAATTGGTTTTTTGATTTCTTGGTAATTCTCAAGATTCTCGTGAAATTTCTCTCAGATCTTCCGCCAAGACATATTATTTCACCTACAAATGTAAGAAATTAAATTTTGTTGAAACCATTCAGTTTTTTTAAAATTTCGACTGTTGTCGGCAGCTTAGCCTACAAACAATTTCGGAAAATTAATTTCTCAAGAATTCTCGATCACAACCTCTAAATAAAAAAGTAAACTACCATGTTCGCTCATAAGCAGAGCACATGGGGCTTCCATAGAATGGAGGTAATGTAAACAGATCTTTTTAAGAGTAATATTAATTGTTAGTTATTCGCCCAATCATCGGAATCTTGCACTGGATCAAACACACATTGAAAAAATAACATGATTTTTTATGTCCAACTGCGCGATCGACCTCTGACAAGTCAGCTAATTGTAATCATATTTTGTCAACGATGACGTATTTACGATGTCTTTATCAGGGTTTTACATTATTTGAACTGTACGATAATCTTGATTGAAACTATTAGTCATTCTGAGATCGCAATAGTTGGCTTCTAATCAATTTGATTACCAAAGGTAGCTCATAGCTTATAAACTTTTTCATTTCTTAGCCCATATAAAGCCAGTTTTTTTTCATGTAGGTACGTGTATTTAAAATTACTTATATTTATTTAGTTTCTAAAAAATAAATAGGTACCAATTATAAAAATTGAATGTGTTTTGATAAACTATTATGGCTATGGCTATTCAAAAAATAATAATTTTTAAAAGGAAATCATAATAATTATTTGCGTACTTGAATTTCATTGTATATACCCTACCACAGGGACGCCCTAAAACCCACTGAATAGACTCAACTAAACTCATAAAGTTCGGCTAGGTACGTGGCAGCTAAGATCTAGGGACGGAAAAGAGTGGAAGGCGCTAGGGGAGGTCTTCATCGACTCCGGCTGTTGATGATATCGCTAAAACCCGATTTCAAAAACGATAGTAGGTACCTAGCCATAGTTTTTAGTCGGACCTTTGGTGCTGATAAAAAGGGTCTATAAATGAAAATGTTCTGATATATGTTCCAAAAAGCCCGCATAGAAATCCCTAGGGCCTAGAGATCCTAATGTAATTCTCTACCTGGCGTTTACTGTGGAACGTGATTTCTAAGGTCTTTATTCGCCCATTGACTTGCCAACTTTTCTTCCGAGTGGAGATATTTTTTTCTTTAAGTGCCAATAGAGTATACCTACTTCCAAATATACGCTAATTTTTAAATTTCTCGTTAATTTATTTTTCCTTCGTTCTCGACATTGGTATAATATGCATATTTGGCATATACCCTCCTACGCATTTAGTATATTATGTACATACGAGTACGGCTTAATATTTATTTCGTGATTATAGAGCTTTTTCACATACGTTCCGATTTGTGAAGTTATTCATTCAACAATGTAATGAGAGCTTTGAAATATTTTAGTCGGAACTATCAGAACACAGCCTGACGTGAATATTTTAGCATGTGATATTAATATCCACTCTGTTGTATTGTATGCCACCAGACCAGAGCAAGTTAACATTTAATTTTGCACGCATGTAACAAATCGAGACATATAATATGTGATCGTAATTTGATAAAGACATTTTCATATTACTGAAGTGCGTTGAAGGTGAGAGAGAGGGTATATTATAATACATTTATACTGGAAATCGATGTCCACTTTATTCGTGCCTACCAATATGCCTGTACCTATGAGGTATCGTGATTTGGGAATCGACGCTAATGAAATTTTCTTAAATTGATCATAATACAATTACAGTCAATATTGCCACCCTTCTAGGTACTAGGGTACTCGAGCATGCATGACGTCCATATTATAAAAAAATACATTCGTTTGCCGCTAAAATAGAGATAGAGAACATAATGCAATAATATTTCATCAGCCGAAAATACAATAAAACATCCCACTACCAATAATACTATTAATTATTATTTTATTCAAGAATTTCTCGGTTGTATTTTTTAATTCATTACTTAATTGATGAGGGACGGGCTGTCTGATTAGTATGAAAGAAGCAGAATATTATTAATATTATTCTGTCATTCATAGCTTGTAAATAAAAATGAAACTGGCGTTGTATTTTGAAGTTTTCGTGCTGTTACTTACAAACTAAGTACTGTTACACCCCCGAATGGTCCCCATTTGGGGATGTCTCCTCTGGGGGTCTAAAGAGCCCTTAACCATTTTCAAGCCGACACAATACATAGTAATGGTTGATACGAAAAAAAAAATTGACAACGTTTGTCCGAATGTCAAAAAAAATGTAATACCGCAATTGTATACTGCTTTCAGCGGAGAAGGTAATGCTTAAAAGCACAAAAAACACTCGAAAGCGCAACATGATTTTGGCGGGCAGACGCTTCTAGATATCGACACTATAAATACCTGTCAAACTCGCTCCGCAAAATTATAACAAATTTATTCAAAAATGTAGTAGTAATAATAAGTTAAAAACTTAATAAACTTCGCGTTTTCGAAAACCATCATTACGAGGTGTTATTATTGTTCACTCCCAAGTCCCAGTGACAGACGAAACACCAGCATACTGAGCGAGGAGAGGAATGCATCTTCTCGCTCCCGGCTTGACGGGAGATGGCAGTACCTATCTACTGTTATTTTATTTCATAATTTATGTAAATCAGAATGTTAAACCATAATCATGCTAATTATATCATGGTTAATTTTATAAAAAAAACTTTTTTTTAATAAACCTTAGAACACACTAAATATGCTGAAAATTAATCTAATCATTTGATCTAATTTTATTATTAGCCTCAATAACTGTTTTTAGTTTCACTTACATATATTTAAGCTGTATCTTCATACGGGAAAGTTTTCTTGAACACCTTTGGTATGAACGTACATATTTGACAAATGAACCCTAAACTCCTAAACACCACTCAAACTATAATGTTGCTGTTAAAATCATACCAGTACAATATTGATTTCGTTGATATTATCGAACGGTGCGCCTGTTTTCTGTTTCTCCTTTTTAAATTTACTACAAAATCCGAAAAACACGCCGCGGCTTTATATACTGCCCGTTTTAGACGGCGGCGAGTCGAGAACTTATATTATTTTAACTAGGCGATTAATTAATTATCTGGGGAAAGATTCGACAATCGCTGTACAAACCCACAGAGCTTTTCCGAGAGGAAAAACCGCTGCATGACGTCACCCGCAATAATTACCGCATCAAAGCTTTGTCAGTTTTACTTTTACACGCTATGCCGCTTTGCCATGTTCCGTTGTCTGCCATGTTTTATGCAATTTCAATTCGCGTTTTTGTTGCCCCTCAACTTTGCAAACCTCGCGGTTGTTTCTGAAAATAGCCCCCCACCCTATTTTATAATAACCACTAACATGTACGCGGAATGCACACTGACGCCGACATAATTCAAATTCAGAACTATCGTCAATTCAATTCATTTCCAATTTCAATTTATTTTTTAACATACTGTGGACATTACAAATTATAAGTTAAAGACGTTCACAACATGACATGAAACATTATTACAAAGAAAAAAAATGCAACTGATGCTCTCTATTTCTAAGATGGTTATGTTGCATTCACACTTGCGCGCAGACTACACAATACGACATATCTTAAATATATGTAAATATTGATAACTAACCGTCAAAAACTCTACTGTTAAAAAGGCACAGCTAACCCTCGATATTGATTACAGGTGGTGCCAAAAGACTACAAAACAATGGCGGCGCTGTCGAAAGCGATCGCCAAGAATGTCCTGTTCTCCCACTTGGACGAGGATGAGCGCTCCGACATCTTCGACGCCATGTTCCCTATCAACTGTCTTCCGGGAGAGCCCATCATTCAGCAAGGCGATGAGGGAGACAACTTCTACGTCATAGACTCGGGAGAAGTCAAGGTTTGTAAAATTTTATTTTCCTTCATTTTCGCTCTATATGATTTTCTACGCGGATTGAGGGAAAGTATTGAACAATATTATGCCCATTTCGAGATACACTTTTAACGAGTTGAAGCCTTGGACCCCTGCCTCACCAAACTAATAAAATTAGTACCGCGATTAGATTCCACAAATGTATTTATTAATAATCTCAAATTGAGATTTGCATTGCAATTTATTGAAATAATTGTAGTAGTAATACCTAGTATTAAAATTTTATGTCATATTGGCCCTCCATTGGGTCTATTCTATGCTTATCGACCGCTAAAGTGATAAAGTGAAAAATATTATCAAACTTAGGGTAGGTTTGTATCAAAATATTAGCACTTATTGTAACAATTACACGAAGCCGGTTTTTATTGTTGCAATAAGTGCTATATTTTAACAGCACCTATCTTGCTGCTGTTAAAATATCGCACTTATTGCAACAATAAAAACCGGCTTCGTGTAATTGTTACAATAAGTGCTAATATTTTGATACAAACCTACCCTAAGTTTGATACTATTTATCAATTTAGTGTTCGATAAGTATAGAATAGACCCACATATATGAATAATAATACCACATTGTCGTGAGGCTCGATAGTTTAAGCACGAAACAAGACATAGTCGAATGGCCGTCGAGCGAGACAAAGCGATTCCTGTGCATTTGCACATCTTAAATAACTACACTATTATAAATAATACTTATTTCGATTTATGTGTTACTTCTTATTTTTGTGCCATATCCATTATCGAACTACGACGATGATTTTGGCAAACACGTCCACAGTCGCTGCTTCTCTGAACATGGAATTGTGCTGACCTCAAACCAGTCTCTGAGAATATTGAACGAAGATGTTCTTTTTCTACTATGGGTTCATTTCAATATGCTGCCGCAGCCTGTGGTATTCTAACTTTTTACTTTTTATTTATTTGGTTATTTTTCTGACATTTTTCATCCTAGACATGATACTCTAAAGTCTAAATGTATAATGTCCAAGTATACTGTTTGACGAGCCTGTCTATACAATCGTTTTGACGATCGCGAGCGGCGGTCGGAACGTGTCTGGAGGCGTTAACCCTCGTCCCGCTAACGGCATCTAGAAGTGCCCATGATAGTTAACGAAAGGTTTCCCGCTGTTCGGGCGCACTCAGATTGGCCGCGTTTTGACGGTCGGTCACATGTAGTTTCCAAAAATTAGAGGAAATAGGTTGCTGGTAAATCGTGGCTTTTTACCAGATCATGTAGAATGGCCCTAAAGCTTAAAGTTTTCTGATAATTTTTTGTTTGTTTCCACGTTTTCATTTTATAGAGAATGACCGAAAAGACTTTACATAATAATCTGTAAAATATAGTACAACGTATGATCTTTTGTTGTAGCAGTGAAATGAGTTAGACTGTATTACGAGTATCTTTTCATTCTATATGTACTGATTACTGATATAAATAGCAGAAGTGCCTAGAAAAATAATACATTTTATTATTCGCATGTAAAATGTGAACATCCACGAACGAATCACAGATAGAGCACGGATTCTGTGTCAGACTTATTTTTTTTATTCGCAACAAAGTAAAAGAAAAACAGCATTTATATAACACAATACGTCTCTTTTCATTTTGCGTAATATATTATGTTCAAAGTTTTTTTTCAACATGAAGCTGAAAAAACAAGCAATTCTTTTTTGAAACAATAATAAAAAAAAATCTCTCGCGTGCCCTTTGGGATAATGGATTGTGTATTACGTAGCTATGGTGGATTGAACTGTTTCCATGCGCCTGTATTACACGATGCGATGTAGATATAGACTACAATAGTGCGTATCGGAAAACAAGCTCGTATTATCGCGTTACGTCGTCCGTGATTAGGCATATGATCGATGGGTCGAATAACTCATCCCGGGTGACCGGCCGTAAAAAAAGGGCTGTGAATTTGTCAACACCGGCGTGATGTGAAAGTAAACCGACAGCGGCTTTATGAACGAGTATGATGGATCTTCAATTAGTGTAGAGATTGGCCAGAGGTCAGCAAACCGGAAACCGTTCGTACTTTTCATATTATGAAGATGATACCTAGGTAACAGTGGCGAAGGGTGACTTTTGGAAAGAGGTATGCTGTGGAGATCTGGAAATTTCAATAGCTCACTGACGATATACAATTATTGAACGATGAATATAAATGATGTATTTTCCTATTCCTTTCCTGCACGTAATTACGCCTAAAAATATATCGGTAAATATAACGGTATCAACATCTCAAAATGACAACAAAAAAAATAATATATATGTTAGTCTATGACTAAATTAACTGATAAATAATAATCGCGAGATAAAATTAATAAATATTTTTAAAAATATTCTATCTTTATATAATGTGATTGAACCCATGGATTTTTTTTTTAATTATCGCATTATTAATTATTATTTCAATAAATCGGCAGTCCTCCACACTAAATATATGCGGATATAGGCTTTGCCTTATAAGCTTATAGATTCGTATGAACAGAAGCAGACTACCCCGATGCTACGTGACACGCAGTCATACTAAAAGCACGCCAAAATCATTTCGAGTGAATCGATATTTCAATACTCGCTAGAGGCGCTGCTTTGTCACTTATTTTTTATTTATTCTAAATTCTGACGTTAGATGGCTCTCATTTATAGTTTTCAAATAATAAATAATTATTCTTACGATATTTTATTATTCAATTGGTTCCCGCATATTTTTTTATTTATTTAAATTTAAATACTTTCAACCTATTTTTCTTAGAAGGTAGGCTTCAAATAATCGCCTACTATGGAGCCTTCGCCACTGCTATGTAGTATGTTGTAACCCGCATCACCAATTTTTAAGCAGTTTCGGTGGATAATTAAACTATGGTTCGGTTCCGGTTCTTTAAAACACCACTTTCCCCATCTACCTCGTTATGGGTATAATATACTTGATATTTTATTTAAATTTATAAATTCAATATGAATGTGTGTATAGTTACTGTGCTGTGCCTGTACTTACCAGGCGGACCATACAAACACGACAATTTGTAGATATTCAACCACATTCGTAAAAACATGTAAAACAATAGTAGGTATAATATAAAAAATAAAAAAAAGAACCTGCGGAACCTAGACATTGTAAGGGGTTCCGATTCGTGATTCCCATGTTTAAAAACCAAGGGATAATGAAGGGGTTCCAAGGTTCAGTTCCAGTTGTATTTCCAGCTCAGGTTTCGGGCCGTAGAGAACTTTCCAGCAAGTACCTACTTGCGTCACGACTGCATGCGAGCTTCATGAAAATTCATCATTTCCATTTTGACCGCTCGCTGGTTGGCACTTTGTGTTCTCGGGTTATGTTTTGAATTTTTAATAACTCCTCCCGCGGATGAATTATTAAACCAGACGCCCGTTTTCGTTAGTCCAGAACTCCTTAAAATTAACAAAAAGGTTTATTTGTTTACGATGTTGTTTTTGTAATTTAAATACTATATTTCGAGAGCGTTCTTGGTGAATTATTATTTTGAAGGCATTTTTTGTTGTTCTAATAAGCAGGTATTAACTCATTGTAAGCCGATTATATTGGCAGACTCGGAAAATAATTCATTTTAATGCTACTACTAGGGATTCCAATCCCGAGATTCCGAACCATTTTCGATACATTTGAATCCCGGGATTGGTAAACATAATCCCGCAACTTTCGAGATTGATTTTTTTATCAATTTACATAATATATTCTGTCAAAACTGTCGAACTTCACGCTTACGCGGTATGTTTGCAGAACGAGATTATGAAGTATTTTAATAAGTGTTGTGAAAATTCATTCATCATTACTTACTCACTGTAACAATTTGTATTCCTCGTCAAAATTAAATTAAAATAACTAGAAAAGATAAAGAACGTAGTATGTGTCGCAACTGAGTTTTGTTCGGTGAATGGTGTTATAAAATTAAGTTAAAAGAAGGACTTTCAGACCTACGAAAGTTTGAGGACATGAACCTAGCGCCGTCTATGCCTTTAGGATAATCTATCACTGGAGACAGAGACAACTTTCTTAAATTTTCCACTCCATTTGAAGTTGTATTCGATTTACGACTTGTTGACACTTACTACGTCATATATTCTGTCAAAACTATCGATCTTCACGCTTATGTGGTATGTTTGCAGAACGTAGTGTTGTGAAAATTCATTCATCATTATTCACGTACACAAAACAACGATAGGTACTAATTGTATTCACTACTTTTTGTCCTATCATTAAATTTACACATGGGGTTAGTTTTCATTCCCTTTATGTTAATTATTTACGTGTTAATATGACAATGAACTTGGCCACGATTAATATTAATCAACGACTTACAGGCTATTCATTATTTACCGTGTCGACACGCTTTTCAAATTCGCCCAACGGTTGGAAAGTGAAATTAGAAATTCATTAACTCTTTGTGCTTACGTTACCTAGTTATATACGTACGTTGCCGCTCGCCATTTTACCTGTCAATACAGAATATTTAAACATTCACCTGTGGATGGTTTGTGGGATTCAACACAACTTACCGGGTTGCGACATTTTCTACATGTGTTCTTGTTTGACTATTTCTTTGGATACAAAGTTTACACTGTGGTATATGAGTTCCCTACAGAAGCAGTCGAGGTGCCGTATGGTCATTTTTATTATTACACGTATTAACAAAATTAATACTATCGTCTGAGGGAACTTGAAATTGGAATATAAATTCTAATTTATATGAGTTTTGTACTTTTCCATTTGAGTATTTTTTGCGACATATCCAGGCAACAATCACCAATATTATGGAGGATGACACGAGAAGAAGAAGATACATTAAGTATATTATGTGGTTTAGTTCCTACTAGTGGCGAAGGGTGGAGTTAGGCTGATAAGATCCGATATAAATTGTGCACAATAAACTTTATCAGTATTTGTTTTCATTGAACTTCGCCTACAATTTACAGATGGTGTTGGTTAGATTTTTCAAATTCAATTAAGCACTACGAAAACCAAGCCATAATAGATAATAGTCAAAATAATCGTCTATTTATAAAATATCTAAAATTATGCCATTGACTCATACATCATTTTGGATATTTTATAGATAGAATAATATTTTTTATCTTCATGGTTTGGTCTAGGCAGGGCTTAATGAATTTTAATAAACTAACCAACAACATGCGTAATATATGTATTCTTAATTTATAGAAAACACATAAGTATGGATGAAAAAGTGTGCAGTATTTTGTCGAATCGCCCATAACATAGGTACCAAAAGGATTATGGTTTAGTTTAGGCAAGGTTTAATTGATTTTTAAAAACTAACCAACACCAGTAAATTGTAGCATTAGTTCAATAAAAACAAATACGAATGACTGACAAAGTTTAATGTGCACTTTTTAGGTCGGATCTTAACAGCCTACCTCCACTCTTCGCCACTGATTCCTACATAACTACTTTATGTTTTTAATGGGCAGGGAAAAACGTCTTAATAGCATTTTAAAATTGAAAATCATTAGTCATATTATGACGTAAGCCTGCAATATTATTATATTATAAAATTCATACTGTGATACTTCGATACGACTCGTGATTTTATTGATCAGCCATTAAATAATACATTTTCCAAATTTAACCCGCGATGTGTGCATACTGACAACCCCAAAATAGAAGCGACAGCGGATGCCCAACCCGCCATTTCCGGCGGATGCTTCCAACAGACCGCCAAAGATTTCCCGCGCTCCAGCCGCCAATATGACTTTGCCACTTCGCACTGAATTTAAAAAAAAATCGAACGCCAAATGTATTCGATGATGTATCCACCACCAACCACCCATCATAATATCCTTCTTATATTACTTCCCTGGGCCGTAACAGCGTTATGCGTGTTTCAGTTTGTTGCTGGGAATATCTCATCTTATGGGTTTTTTTTAAACTTATATTACTAAGGATATTCTCACCTTACTATTAAGACCTCGTAAGTCCGACATTATGGAAAAATGAAGTTTGTTCGACACAATTTAAACAAAAAAACATTTTAAATCATATCAAAACCTCGGTTCTGTAGACTAGTATGCTGTTCATCTATGAACAAATTTTAAAAACTCGTTGGTCTCGTGGTTTCAAACATGGAATTAAAACCTCGTATTTCACAACCAGTGTTAGCTAGTAATATGATACTTTTTCATTTGTTTTCTCTCCCGACCATGTCCGATCCTAATAAAATCATATGTTCCTCCACAGAGTGGAGATTTGTATTAACAGGTTTTTTTTTATGAGAAATGTGTGTCAGTCACTTGCTCAACCTATTATGTCCATACATAAACACAAATTGAAAAACAATATTTGTATTTCTCAGACCCAGGATTCGAACCTGGGACCCACGATTCTATATGCCGACGATTAATCCGCGCGGCCATCGTGAATGTTTTCTCTATTATTATGATATTTTTTCCATTTTCAATCTTTCGTCTTTTAAACAAATGTGATTTGTTAAAATAGCTTTAAAATAAAAAAAATATGATTGTAATTTTCACACAAACGAGTTGTTTCAGATGATAATCATAATATGGAAAAAGCTAATCCCACAGCCTTTTTTGTCTAGCATTTTTAACCCCGCAGATTCAAGATATTCGGAATTCCAGAATTGCAAACTCTACTATAGTGTTGCCCAACCGTACTATTATAATAGAACAATGCTAATCATCATAAAAATATGTAAACTAGTTTTTATTCAACGAATAATTCACAAGATTTAAGAATGTAACATTATTTTTATTGAACATACTTACATAATTTTGAAAACACTTATATATAAAATATATAACCAACAGAAAAAAACGTGATAATACTTATCGATAGACGAAACCGGTCCGGGAATTGTATCGAATCTGGGGGCCTCAGATGATGGTTACTTAAATCCTGACGGCTAAAATTATTAAACATTGAACATGCTTTGCTTACTGATTCTCTGAATGCTAGTTGTCCAAATTCGAAAGAAAATTTATTTGTCAAAGTAACCGAATCCGAAGGATTAAAAAAAATTACTTTTCTGAAAATTGTGTAATTACAATAACAAAACTAAAGAAGTAATAATAACAGATGAACAATACGTCGCACAGAATGTTGGCTACTGAACGTAAAATGAATGGGTTTTACATTATTCTGTGAAGTGCTTTCCAAATTGAGCTACTATTCTACTAGTGTCTAGTTCTAGTAATACTTTGGTTTATTTTCTATGAAATGTAGTATTTTATTAGTTAGTTTATACTTCAATTATCAAGGTTATAATTTTCTGAAGATATTATTTAAATAATATCCATACCTCCATTATATTATAAAATACACTGTCTATATTATTTAAAAAAAAAATATACCTAACGTCATTAAGGCGAGACATTATCGGTCGGTACCTACAGCTAGATACTATTATAAAATATAACTTTTTTGATTCTTTTATTTTTCATACTACATCTTACGATATTGATCGCAGCATATTTTATGATGAAGAAATGAGATCCTGCCTCGTAGATAATACCTTAATGGGTTTCTGTACACTGTTTAATGGATCTTTTTTTTACCTTTGCCAAGGTGTATATTGATGCCGTTAATAAATTTTCTTTGAATTATAACCGGCCGCTAGATTACATTCAGTGGTTCCAAACATTTATTAGTATTAATATTTATTTATTACTTTACTAAAAATTACGAAACAAGATGGTATGAAAAGTCAATTTACACAGTAATATTTATATTCTGGGGATAATCTAGCGGCAATCTGCGGAACTCCCCCGACTCTTTCCCACTGAACAGCTCTAGAAGTTTAGTCAACCCTACAACTGACACATTATTGTCTATGCTCATCTATGTAGCATATATAATAATACGAACAGGAAATGACACGCAATAAATCAGTTGCATTCCGGCCTTTCAACTCCGCATAACGTTCAACCTTAAAATCAAATTACAATGTAAACATATCAACTCAACATAAAAACTAATGTGACAGTCCTGTATAAGTGCCGTGTGCATCCATACTTATTATCTATGATACAAAACCAAGAAATACCAACACCGTGTATTATTCAACTGTATCCCGAATATACCATGTCACGCATTACACACCAAGCAATCTTCTAAATAAGATAACATTAACATCGGGGCTACCTCAGCATCTTAAGAGATAACCCCCGATACAGCGCCATAAAACTGAATCCAAAATATGATGGTTTTAATTAAATACTAGTACTCTCATGATAATATGTAAACCGCCCTCGCATGTATAGGTAATATTCAAGTAATATTTAAAAAAAATCGATAATGAAGAATGAATTTTCACACCAGTTGTTACGATCAATATCATTGAGCTAACACGTAATAAAGACGCCGCCTACATGTGGTCAGAAAAGTCGCCTTTACTCAAGCATACACATGAAGTAGACCAATCTAATTTTTTTTCACTGTTTCCACTTGATCATAACACGGAGAAATTCACATATCCTCTCCGCGACCTAGCTGACGACGGATTTGCTACGCATGACATATTCCGTTCAGTTTTCCTCGCAGTGTTCAAGGATTACTACAGTAGGTACCGTTATTGGAGGGAGGGGTGCACGAACAAAGGTGATTACACAAACTTGCCAGTTCTTCTAGTAAACTGTTAGATTTGAGTGTAATTAAACTATCAGACGTAAGTACCGATATATACCATATTGAAATGACACGACTGTTTATTTATAAAATCGTATGAGAAAGAATGTCCTCCTAAAACACAAACTAAAATTGCTTAATTAATGCTCAATGCATTTTCAATAGATTTTGTATGTACGTAAATGTATAATTAATTCCTTAAAATATGTCCTATATTTGTGTTTCGTTATAATATTATCCGAAAATGTATTTCCTGACGAATTTGGAATTAACACGTTATGTTGTTAGTAATTTGGTAAGCTGCACAACACCGAAAGTTGGCATTTCCGATTTCTGAATTCAAGCAATGGCTGCTACTTTTAGAAATGTATTCATTGTGCCAACACCGTTTCGCATCCAGTTATAAAATCAATTAGAATTTTAAAATATATTTTCCAATATATATTTCAATTGATGTTGATCGTAACTAATATAATTAGTGTATGTGTGTACATCTTTTCTTTTTTCTTTTCATAGTTTATAACATATAAATGATCGGTAAGTAATGTAAGTATATCTATATACGATGTTAAGACTTTTCTGTTAATAAGCTAGTTATTTTCATATGATGTAATCATTCTTTCTCAATAATTACGTTTACTACGGAAACTTCACTACGCCTTTAGGATAATCTATCACTGGAGACAGAGACAACTTTCTTCAATTTTCCACTCCATTTGAAGTTGTAACAAGTAACAGACGAACATAATCATTCGTCGAATCGCTGATGTAAAGAAATCATCCACCCAGTATTCGATTTACGACTTGTTGACAGTTACCAATCGAATTTTCACACGGGCGCTCAAACTCTTATGTACCTACTTTTTTTTTCATTTCCAATTTCGTTATCTTTTCCGAGCGCGCGGTCGAGTGATTTTTACGCATACGTGTTGTTTATTGTCTCGTCTTTATCAGATGTTGAGGATATCATAAATTTTCTTAAAACACGCTTAGATTATGCGTGACGTTGTCCAACTGGACTGATGTCAATTTGGATGTGATTATTGATTAGTGGCGAAGACTGCATGTTGGAAGGATTTAGGCGATGCGTAACAAAAAAATGATATGACAGTTATTCTTACGGAATTTGAAGTTGAATTATGTCTCATCATCATTATATTACAGATACAATTTACTGAGCATAAAATCATTATATTTCAGTATTTTATGTAGTATTATATCTCTATAATTCAGTATTATATCTTACTGAAATGACAACACGTGCAATTTTATTTCACCACCCGCGGGCACGATCGTGCAACCCTTCACAGACGGTCGTTTTACAAACTCGGCCACAATGAGTACTGTGAAAAGCGCGTGAGATTAATTAATCCAATCAAACCAATCTAGATACAAATAGCATATTACATACATATAACAAATAACAGAAAGCTAAAACCCCTGTCGGTAGATTATCATAATTCTTTTTTCAAATATACGGTGCTATTTTTCCGGTATGCCGTAAGCTTTTGAAAAATCGCCTAGTTCACCCATACAATTTTGAATATTATCCGTGACGTCATCGGCGTGGTTGTTTAGTTTATGTATCATTCTCAAGAGATAGTGTGCTAAAGTGCAGTTTTGGTGTCACTTCTGCGCATATATTATATACATAAGACTGCGATCGGCCGCTATCGGCGGCTATCGAGGGTAGTTTATCATATTTATGTATTGAGGTATTATAATTGTTACATTAAGTTGTAATTGTTACAATAAGTGCTATGTTTTAACACCACCTCTCTTGGTTGTGTTAACTTTTAGAGCGAGTTAGACAGTTTAGACGGCTAACTTATTGTAATTATTATAATACCTCAATTCATACATATGATAAACTACCCTCGATACCCGCCGATAGCGGCCGATAGCTCTTGTGTATAGTAAAGATGCGCAGGAGGCATTGTCATACTTTTTCAATCGACAAATCTTTGCTAGGTACCCACAAGTCTCCCTTTTTTAATTTACTCTTATTAACCGAAAACCGATAAACCCCACTTACACCAAGGTGGAACTTTACTTAGGTATATATATATATTGTAGAGAAGAGATTATGTGATAGCTCGCAAATTGCGAAACCGTTTGTTTGAAAGCTCTCAATGTGACAGATCAATTCGCATTGCGACATAAAAGCGCCTAATTTTAATCAACTTCTCGCATCGTTTGACCACGTCTTTAGGATATTTTTCGGGCGGCAAAGGCTTTAAGCAGTAATTGCTGGCGGTCAACCTTCCCTTTGTCAACCCGCGCGACTGCCTCTTTGTGTATCGAAAACGCAAACACGAGGGCAGAATAAACAACTAGGTACATGTACATAATAACTACATGTCAAAACGCAAATATCTTCTTGGCTGTCGCGGTTGCCTTATCATTTGTTAGGCTGTCCGTATCAAAAGGCCTGGCATTAAATTAATAAGCTTTTATTAATAAATCAATGCGTAGGATTCATTTGTCACGTTTACGATATAGGCGTGTATTTACACAATTCAATATTTTGTGATAAACGACGTTTTTGTGTTTCAAGCGTAAATAGTTGGCTTTAACGGTTAGTTCCTTTTTTACATCGTATTATATTTTTAAATTAGAACAATGTATTTTTTTTTAATAAATATCATCAGCTATAATCTATCCACTGCTGGATGAAGGCCTCTTCAAGCTGATTCCACTTCCCTTGGTCCTGTGCGTTGCGTTTCCACGTACCTACTTCCGCAAAACTCCAGCGGCCCCTAGGTCTACCTTGCGAAGGATTTGTATTTCTTGGATACCACTGGATGACTAAATTTGTCCAACGATTGTCCCTTCTTCGAGCTATGTTCCAGCCCATTTACATTTGAGGTTGTTAGCAAACTCAAACTCGCAAACCCTTGTCTGTCTCCTTATCCACTCATTCCTCTTTTAGTCCTTTCGCGTTATGCCCAGCGTTCACCTCTTCATACCACGTTGTGCTACTCGTAAGTTTCTGGATCTCTCTTTTACTTAGGGTCCATGTTTCACAAATGCAGCGTAAATAAATATAAGCAAAATAAAACTGAAGAATATAGATCATTCCAAATTGTGTAAAATTACACATTTGCTGTGTGCGTATTTTTTGGTAGATTTTGACAATATTAAACATGTCTGTTTCAGAAAGTAGACTCCTCAATCAAGAATTTCCCTGGCGTTTTATAAATAATTTCAATAATATATAAAGCAACATGTATTCTGTCAATCTACATACGCCGTTATACATATTATTTTTTACCTATACATAATGGTATTATTATGTCGTAATATGCAGCCAATCACTAATATACAGCGCGAATTATATTATTATCAAGTTTTCTACCTCCCCCCGCATTTCATTTTGCGTGTTCGATATCACGTGCAGTTTTAGTAACATTAAAATGCCTAAACATTTGCGGAAACAGACGAAGAACATTATTTCGAATGTAGAAGTATTGTGAGGAGTGAACAGAAAAGAAAGCTTTTAATTCCTCTCAATAGAGTATCTGCTATGACACGTTACCACGCAAAGACAGTGATGTCTCTAGACAAAATACCGCCCCATATACGGTGGGACGCTCTGTAAGAGGAGGGTGCATCTTTAGTTTCGACGGCCAACGCAACTTCCGTGCGCACTGGTTAATAAGTCAGACTGTAATAATTATTCGCAAATCTGCGCATGTCGTTTCTGGTCACCAAGGACTCGAAGGGCAACGGAAGTAAACTAGACTTCGCGAACCATACAAAACTGTTAGACAGTCCTGTTAAACCTTTTATGTCAATTAATACATTTTATTTCCAACCAGTGTGCTGAATTTTTTAATCGAAAGATATTTTCGTTATTACTAAGTTTGGGTAGCTATTTCTATATATTCCAAATGATTCTCGATTTGCCATCTTTCGAGTAACTGCCGCCCCCAAGCGACCCTCAATCTGCCTACCCACACGGGACGTCACTGCGTAAATGTCATTTGACGTAATGGTATCATCGCGCAAAAGCCAAGTGACGTAAAAGTGTCTACGTCGTAGATAACTTGATATAGAAGTTGGTCTATGGCTAAGGTGCAGATGACTCAAACCTGAAAGTGACTATATTTGTAAAGCCGTCTACATAATGCAGGGGGAAAATAAAAAATAATGTTATAAATGTGCAGTACAATAGCGCCGCATGTCGCATTATTCCGTTGTTAAAATGGATTTCTTGAAGCTTTAAAATCTTTGGAGGCAAAAATTGATGAAGCAGGCGACTCCTGCGCCTGTGGGATAAACCGTCACCGCTGAAACATGGCCTCGATGCCATTGCTCTATTTCTATAAATTATGCCACGAGTTATGACTTATGGCAGCGTTTCTCAATTATTTTCAATCACAGAACCCTTTTATATATTGCACAATATGTCTGAAGAAGTGGGCCTTAAACGAAAATGTGTTCCTTTTGTTTAAAATTTCTTCAAATTCATCTTCTGATTCCTTAAAACACCACTGTAAAAACTTTTTTTTTATAGATCCAAAATTGCTATTTTTGCATAATTGCAAAAGACAATTAAAATATTTGCATTTATAAATGTATACTTTTTTCGTAGAATAACAACTTATTTTCAAGCAAAATCAACAATTTTTGGATAATCAAATTGTTTTTTAATTGATAATCGATATTTATAATGAATAAATACACAAGCAGAGAAGTGGAAATGTGATGATATCCATATCTTCACAAGTGATTTTAAATTATCCTAACTAAAATTGTTGAATTTTGCAAATGCTAATACTCTGGGCCGTTTCGTTATAGTACAGTTGTTTTGATTGTGATTAAAATATTTTAGATACTCCTCTTCAATCCCGTTGTTCATACAATATTGGGAACTCTCGTGGAATCTCATTTTGGGAAACACTGGCTTACAGGATTTCTAATTTCACTAATAATCCGTAAGTAATGAATAAATATTCATGAAATCTGTATTTCTCCGTGCCCCGGTATTACAGGGGGTTTATGTTTCTCGTGCAGCCATTTTGTTCATTTCAGTATGTCTGGAATAATAATAATTATTAATAATGGTTTATTTCACGTAAAATAATATACGTTCACTAATAATTATTTATTCCTCGTGTATTATATTTTGACATACGACACGATCTCTATAGTGATCAGATGATTGTGTGTGTGTTTTATGTAGGGATTGCGATCCCGGCCTCATTTCCGTGATTTCAGTACTTGTATTTATTTAATCCCGGAAAGAAATAAAAAATTTTGTCAAAAAATAATGCACCTACAGTAACCAAAATAAAACAGATTTTTCTAATAAAAATACGTGCAACAATCATATTATTTAGAGTCATACCTATTCAATATTTTGATTAGATAGGGATAAAGTTTTATGATTATCTCAAAAATGTTAACCTAGGCTTGTTTCAACACTTTTGTATGACAATTTTAACAAACTGCATTCTTAATTCAATCTACATATTATTATGTACTAAGTTTTACACAAACACGTTATTTCAAAATATTACAAATTTTGTCTATGTTTTTCGGAATTTCCATTGTTACCCATATGAAAATTGTTATTCAAACATACAGTTAATTTGAAATGAAGAAATCAAGCAGGATTTCCTAAGGCACCTGCTAGATTTTGCAAAAAATCTGTTTGACTATTAAATTTTAAAGTTATATTTTGAATTATTTGGTACGTAGGAAACACTCCTATTTCTAAAGTGAATTTATGAAGTTATGTTCATTATAATATGTAAAATAAAGAAATTTGAATTCATATGCCATCGGGTCTATTATATACACAAGGCGACTATCGACCGCTAAAATGATAAAGTGATACTATTTATTACATATTATGTATTGAGGTATTATAAGTATTACAATAAGTTAGCCGTCTAAACACTGAACAGTCAAAACTGTTTATCTCGCTCTAAATTTTATCACACTCAAGAGACGTGCTGTTATAATATAGCACTTATTGCAACAATTACAACCAACTTATTCTAATTGGTACAATAATTGCTAATACTTGGATACAAACCTACCCTAGTTAGCCGTTGTAGCGGTCGAAAGCAGCCTTGTGTGTAGAATAGGCCCGCATAAATGGAAATATAAGTTATAATATTAATTTACTAAATTTGATTGAGCTGAAACATTATCTTTACCGACTTTTTTTGCGAGGATCGATTGTTGATTGTCATTCTTTCGAACCCTTTTCTCCGTTTCCTAGAATCAAATACACACAAATACTATTGAATGGGAAAACAACATAATATGTATTTTATTTACCTTCGGGGGTCGGATTTATCAGAACAGAAGCGCAACGAACATTTATATTTGACTCTATTCTACGTTATTAACATTGGCTTTTCGTGTAAGCCTGAAAAAATGTATATATATACGAAAGTATACTTATACCTATTTGATGCCATTCCACTATGAAGAGTTACTAATGTGACTAATTTTGATTTACATAACTGCGTGACTTTTAATTTGCTCTGTCTAGTAGAGCAGTGCTTCCAAACAGTTTTACGTCACGGCACACTATTCATATCATATCTTTTTTCAAAATCGCTGTTTTAAGTGAACATATTAATATCATTGGTATATCTAGAATCTAGATGGATGATTGAAAAAGCTACATACGCAAAATTTCTAATTAAGATGAATATTCTACCTACTGGAGGCACCTAGCGGAAAAATACGAAGTTTGTAATATAAGACATTTTTTTTGATAATTGACATTTAAAATTGTTTTAATAAATAGATATAATATACCTACCTATATAATATCATCATTTAAAAGAAAATATTTTTGATTCAAGTCAAAGATAAACTTGCAGTTTAAAAAAAACTACAAAATGTGAATTCGTTAAAGGATTCCATCTTATTATTACATATTATTTTGTGGTCATATTTTTTATGAAAATTTAGTTTATTAAGTTTTCTCTAATGCATAGAAAAGATTTTTGAGTATAAATAGTGGAAAAACTTGAACTTGTGCAGATTGCGATTTCTTCTAGAGCGCACGAATTACAAAAATGCTAAGTTTAATTATTTTCACCATTATTATTTCTGACTGCTCATTGCACGTATTGAAGCGTATTGCACCGTTTTCTCTCGCTCGGCGTCGCTCTAACTACGTCATATTTTCTTTCAAAAGTATCGAACTTCATGCTTATGTGGTATGTTTATAATTCATAGTTTTAATGTTATTTATATCAAATCTAATTCGGTGTTGTCACAATATTGCCCATTCGTCCATTCTTGGAATCTAGGAGGTCTCCCCTTTCTTTCATTGAATGACCAAATTTGAATTTTGAGGCAAAGAATTTCGAATTTGATCGTACTTTTCAGTGTTTCAGTCAAAATAATATTGACGCTTGTATTCAAGTATGCTTGGATGTTGCCATACTGAATTAAAATCAAATCAACGGCTAAACGTTTAATACAATTTATTGACTTTGCCAGTAAAATGTACATGCTGGTATTTGTTTAATTTAATGTCCATTTTTTTGTAAAGAGTGTTATTTAAATGCTCGATTTTTCCTGTCAGCGACAATACCTTGCGGCACACCGGTTGAGATGCTCTGTAAAAAAATGTTTTTAAATGATGCGAAGTGATTTTTTTATTTCGCCGTTGATAGCGAAACCTTGTAGCAAATCTGCTATTGTGCTTTAGTTGGAAGTTCATAAAAGTTAATGTTAATGGCGGACGTAAAAAAATAATGAGTGGGACGATGCGAAAGATTATACAACACACAAACAACACCCCATACCGATCGGTCATGTCAAAACTTCCATGGTTAACGTTCAGACATTTCGACTCCTGGACGTGACGTAGGTATGATGTATTTTTCTGAATATCATGCCATCTTGATTGGCATTATTACAATTATAGAAATTAGATTTATATTTCTCCCAAAAACCCACCCTAATTTGCCATTTATTTCGAAATCCCTACATTATTTTCGTTTGATTTTTGAAAAACTTATCGTGTGTGATTCTGCTAGGAACAATATTTTGTTTTATTTTTAATCAATATCATATACGATTTGGCCTCGCAGCTACCTACTTTGTTGAATACCACTAAGCTCCTTCATGACAATTTTACATGTATAGGTGAATTAATAAATATACTTTTTCTTGATATAAAACTTTTTTTTCAATTGAGGGCAAAGAACATAGCTACGTTTTAGGGGGCTGCAAAGTAATATGTGTACCGTCAATAAGGCTATCGTGGGACGAACACGTTTAAAGCCTTCACCACCAACCAGCCTGAATCAATCCACTGTTGGATGAAGGCGTTTGTCAACTTGACTGTGTCGTCTTTCTAACGGTTTCCAGGTCTTCCTTTCCGATGTTTACTACCTCTTCGGTTATATCTGGATGACTAGATTTGAAAGCATTTGGTAAGCTTATATATCCGCAATGTGCGTTAGAGTAAGATAGAATTTCTACGGCTGAATTAAATATTTTTTGTACACGTCGCCGGTAAATATTGATTTGAATGACTACATTCGTTTAAAAACTGCGAGCACGTGCTGCTGAATTTTTTTTTTTTTGTGTTAAATGATATAAAGTTAGCGGTAATTATTATTTTCAGTTAATTTAGTAGAAAATATGGTGAACTATGTTGTATTTAAATTTGGTAGCCGTACTGAGAGGTACCATGATGTTATGTTATAACGTTTCATAGTTAAGCTAATAATAATAAAATTGAGATTCTACTGTGCGTTATACCCAAGAAACACGGCTTCATTTTGCCGAACAATAGCCACTCTCTTTATATTATTACGCAAACCTTTTTTCGTTCCCTTATCCCAATAGTCCAGTTTTTATCCTAACGCGTTATGTTATGTCCAGCTACACCTGGAATTACTAGACCTCTTTTACTGGGAAATGAGAATTCAGGTTTTGCATGGACATAATATACATATTCTCACTTATAATATTGCCCAAATAATGCTATATCGTTTTTCTCGTTACTGTTTTCTCTTAATATAGAACCTCCCTTTTAAACTCCTGTCTACTGATCGGTATGAGATCAATAATAAATATTATACTTCAAATTGGCCGCCGCTGACTTGAAGTCTAAGAAAAACTTAGGCGTTTACTAAATAATAAATTAATTTATCATTTGGTATTCACGTATATCATTCTTGGAGCTATATAATGTGCGAAAACGAAATTCCAACGTATACTTGAGTAGAGAGAATTAAAATATTACCAGCAATAATACAGTAATTAACAATATTTAAAATCTTTTTTTGTTCCCCACTCACGATTTTCGAATTAACAATTCCCACCACTTTTACTCTTACTAAGTGTAAGGCGATGTCTCTGCATACCAGAGGAACCTAGCGGAAAAATACTAAGATTGCAATTTGAGATTACAAATTAATAATATTAATACTATCGACCGAAGTTACTTGATAGAATTTGAATTTAAATCCATTAGAATTTAAACTGTATTAATTAATAAATATGTATCAACATTTAAAAACATTTAAAAGAAAAATATATTTTTATTTTAAGACGAAGATGAACTTATAATTTAAAATTTTTTATAAAATGTGAATTTGAAAGGATCCCATCTTATTATTATTATTACATAATTATTATTTTATGGACTTTACTTATTATTACTTGATTATTTTTACCAGTTCTTTGGCTGTCAACTCGAATTATTCAAAAGTCTAAAAGAGTCACTCCAATCTCTATTATTAAACGTTTTTGAAAATTTTGTAAACAAATTGTTCTGGTTTTAAATTGATGAAACATTGTGGTCACAACAAAATTATTGTTTTGAGGTGTCATGGTGACTATGTCTTTCCATCAATATCATCATTGAGTATGTAATAGTTTTTTTAATAAACTTTCGAATTTTTCCGCACGTGAAATTGTCTGGGTACGAATAAATATGCCTAATTATTATGACCGCATCTAACAATATTCCGTCCGTCTTTGATTGCAGGTATTCGTGAACGGCGAGATGGTGACGTCGATCGGCGACGGAGGCAGCTTCGGCGAGCTGGCCCTCATCTACGGAACTCCTCGCGCGGCGACGGTCCGTGCCAAGACGCACACTAAGCTCTGGGGGCTGGACAGGGACTCCTACAGACGTATCCTCATGGGGTCCACCATACGCAAGCGCAAGATGTACGACGAATTCCTTTCGCGTGTCTCTATCCTCGGTGAGAACCTGTCATCACTGGAGAATTGAATCTTCCATTCAATATTTTCGTATTAGATTTCTACTCATCGTTATTAGATCACGAATAGCGAATCACATAAAATTAAATACCTAATGAATATTATTATTTAAAAAAAAAATCTGTACAGTAAAATCCAAGCAAATAATGGATTCTAAAACCTGCATAAAATTTAATTCTGCAAAAATGCATTAAGTGTGATAATTAGGGCCCGGATGTATATGCTAGTGCATGTTTTGTTAGGGTGTATGCACAGCTATGAGAGTTGCACAGAAATCTGATTTGAAAGACACAGAATCCAAAAATAAAATTTTATTGTGCATATAAATGCATATTTGAGACGTTAGAGCATATTTGAGACATTAGTGCATATTTCATAAATAAATGCATATTTTAGAGCTTTTGAATGTATAATTTTAGTTTTTTTTAATTATTTTGTCGAAATATAACTAAGTTAGGAAGGAAGATAGTTTAGGTGCACTTGCATTTTTAATGCCATCTCCGAGCTGTGGATTTATCAGTGGAAAAAGTGAAGTCAACTCGGGCACTATTGTTTAAAGTTTGCCTAAGTGGACGTTGAGAGGTAATTTTCCGCATATAAACAAAATACTGACAGATACCTATGCGGAAAAATTTAATGCCAGAGCATAATATTAAAAAAAATAATGTATTTTTTTCGGGCAAAAACAGAAAATAGTATTTAGGAATAGTTAAGTGTGTCGTTTTTGTTTTTCAAGTTATGTTTGGTTAACATTGCATTTATTATTCTATTATTTGTAGGTACTTGTGAAAAAACTATCTTGAAAATTGTAATTGATTAACTTTATATTCTTTGTTTGTGTTTTTCGTTCTGATATCGTATTATGTTGAAAAATTATTAACAAGTTATTCGATTTTTTGTCAGTAATATTGGGTAAAGTGGGTATTTACAATTTTTTCCCACAAAAAATGTCAATTTTTAACTGCATATTT
This sequence comes from Rhyacophila brunnea, assembly GCF_057557595.1. NCBI lineage: Eukaryota > Metazoa > Arthropoda > Insecta > Trichoptera > Rhyacophilidae > Rhyacophila > Rhyacophila brunnea. The sequence continues at coordinate 5,451,236 of NW_028233361.1, forward strand.
CTTCGGTTTTAGTGCATATTTTATTGATTTTAAGTGCATACGTGCATGCATATAACCATGTTTTTTGTTGCATACAAATCCGGGCCCTAGTGATAATATTCTGTCTTTTGATTTTGTAAGTTTGCATTTCTACAAAAGCAAAACAGGTATTCAATGGAGACGTAGGGCTCCATTCATGCCTTCCTTCATAAAATAACGCTGTAACACAGGTATTTTTTAGTGATCACAGCCACAGGTGGATAATTATTATCATCGTCTTCTTCATCTAATTTTTAACAATAGGAACTTGTAATGTAGGTATCCTAATTTTTTTCATTGCTCAATATTTTGAAGATCTCTAAGCCTAAGGCCTGTGTGTGAAAATGTTCATAGACAATGTCGTTTTTGGGCATTTCACACACTTATACATTTGAGTTGCGCACACCGCTGCCGCTCCGTCAACTCAGGCCTTACGTTAAAAGTAGCTAGAAACAGCTGCCATCGTCAATAATTCTAGACAATTATTGTAGAACTAACACAGAATATGGGAGTTTTTACATTTTAAATTGGAACCTTACGTAACCTTACGATCAGTTTTAATTTCATACAATACAGGCTGTATATAATATAATATAGATGTAGGTTTTTATTAACAAATTGCGTAATAAAAACTTTTTTCAATAACCATCGTTTATTGAACTATGTAGGTACCTACCTAATAACATTAAAATTCGAATTCTATAAGAATGTCAAATTCTTATGTATTACTTTTATTTTTTTTCAGAGAGCTTAGAAAAATGGGAACGTCTAACCGTAGCAGATTCTTTGGAGTCCGTCACTTTTGAAGACGGAGAGACGATAGTCCGGCAGGGAGAACCCGGAGATGACTTCTTCATCATTCTTGAAGGTAAGCATTTAATATCCAGTAAAAAAGCCATTAAAATCCTAACATTACCAATCAAATCAAAAGTTTAATAATCACCAAGATATCTGAGTGATAACGTTGTCGGCCTATAATGTCGGGTTCGAATCTCGGGTTTGGCAAAAAAATTACATGTTGTTTTTTTTCAACGTGTAATTGTCCCAGAGTATAGACCTAGTGTCTTAATATGTTGAGCAAGTGGCTAACATTCATTTCTAGTTAAAAAAAATCTGTCAATACAACCTCCACTCTGGAGACCGATATCAAGTTATTTGGATCAAACATGGTTAAAAAAAAATATGTTTACTGACCTCTTCAAAGAAGTCAAACAATTTTCAAAATCATAGTTGAATAATCCTTTTACATTGTCATACATTTAAGTGTAAGTGTAATTCATGATGCATTTATGAGACATAATTACAATAAAATAAAATTTACTACCACAACATTACTAAAGAGAGTAATATAATATATTGCTTTAAAAAAATATTATAATATTATTATTACCGCAGACGTGAGACGACTGTTTTTGTCTGCTGTCCTCTTAAATATAATAATATAAATATGACTGAATGTAATTCATTTAAATTTAGAAATGTCGACTGTAAACAAAGCAGTTCAGTGTAATGGTGAAGATCTCGTGTCTGCTGCACCAAATCGTGTGTTAGTGATTGTGGAATTATTGCTAAAAAAAGTTGAAAAATTAGAAGAACGGTTGAATAAAACGTGTACCTGTCAGTTGGTGTGCCCCCCTCCGGCCCCGCGCGATGCACCATCCGCCGCTTTACCGAGCAAGCCGAAATCCAACAAATCGGTAATTAGCGGTAATGGGCCAATTAAGGAATCGAGTGTCAAACAGAAATCAGCAACAACTGCGACTCTATCTAATACGATGACGTCCCGAATAACCAGGTCACAGAAGGTTTTAGATAACATCAGTAAAAAGTCTACGACCGAGATCTCTTAAACGCGGGAAAGTACTTCTGATCCAGAGCGTGACATCAAAGAGATATTTCGGCTGTTGGACGATCTACTGAAGACGGAAAATGGTCTACAGTAGTGAAGAAGAAGCGACCAGCGGCTGTCCGTGGCATCTTAGGCAGAGGAGTGAATGGGGAGCGATGTAGTTAAAAACTACCACTTCTACCCCTTTCACCCAGAGACGTCTGCTGCGGATATGTCTGATTATTTACAAAAACTTGCAAATTGTAACGCCGAATTTACAATTGCAAAGCTAAAGTCAAAAGGGGACTACGCATCTTTTAAGATAGGGATCCCTGTTAAACTGAGTACGTTGATTCTAAAGCCTGATAATTGGCCACGTTACTCATTCATTAAAGAATGGGTGTCAAAAATTGAAACACCACGGCTGCCAACCAGCTGACTTAACAATGAAAATAATAATTGCCCAAGGCAATTATTGTTCTACTACCAAAATGTACGTGGCTTAAAGACAAAAGCTGTCGATTTTTTGAGAAATGTTTTGGCTGACGACTATGATGTCATAGGGTTAACTGAAACATGGCTCAATGACAGTGTTTTTAATCGCGAATATTTTGGAAGTGAGTACTTAGTCTTTAGGAGGGATCGAGATTCCGGCGCAGGCCACAGGCAGGGTGGAGGCTGTCTTTTGGGGGTTAGAAGCATGGAGGGGTTGAAGGCCGAACGTGTCCATGCTTTAGAGACTTCAAATGAGGACCTTTGGGTGAAACTAACCTGTGATGGAGTCACTATTTATGTTTGTGTTGTATATTTTCCTCCAGCTAGTGACGTGGAGGTGTATAAATGTTTTGTTGAGAATATGCTATCTAGTGTCAACTTGATTGGAGACAGAAGTATTATTGTGATGGGAGATTTTAATCTAACTTCAGCGCGCAACGGTGAAAGGGTCAATAGTGACCTGGAATTTATGTGCACTGTTTTTGGATTTTCTCAGTACAATGATATTTCCAACTCTAGTAATGGGCTTCTGGATAGGGTATTCAGCAACATCAATTTGTCAGTTTCCCGATGCATGTCCCCTCTTGTACGGGAGGATGACTATCATCCTACTTTGGTTTTTGTGCTCAGGTTTCGGTCGATTCGCCCGCTACGAACTGAAATACCCTCACATGAAACCGATCGGTGCAGGGGATGGAAGTTTGAAGGTGGAAACTTCAAGCTACTTTGCTCATTAATGAGTGAAGTAGATTGGAGTGAGTTGCATGGGATTTGTGATGTAAATGAGGCGGTACAATTCTTTTATAATACTGTATATAATGTGTTTGATGAATGTTTTTCAAGGAGCTGGCCATGTCGTGGTGGAAGGCGATACCCGAGGTGGTTTTCTCGAGAGATTATTGGGGACATTCAGATCAAGCATTGCTATCACAAAGCTTGGAAGGCTGAGCATGGTCAACGCGACTATGAAATGTTTAGCCTTTATCGCTTGAGAGTGAGGCAAGCTGTTCGAATGGCCTATCGAACATATATGGAATCGGTAGAAGATTGCATTCGTGAAAATCCCAAATCGTTTTGGGATTAAATTAAATCATTAAGAAGGGAGGCGGGTATGCCGATTCGATGAGTTGGAAAGGCGAAGAGGTGACCGGACATGGAGTGGCAAAAGCATTTGCTGGTCACTTCAGGTCTTTCTACGCAAGTAGTATTCCTTATTTGGATGTTGCCTCCACGTCGAGACAGCCATCATGCGGTGCCCAGTCCATTGATATTTTTCCAGTTGATCAGAGTGATGTGTTAAAATTTATTAAAAAACTAAAAAATACTCACTCTTTGAGACCTGATAACGTCCCTACATTTTTTTTAAAGGGGTGTGTTGATTTTGTCAAAGGCCCACTTGCATATATATATAATCTTACAATGGAGACAGGTATCTTTCCGGAAACGTGGAAGATGTCGAAGGTTACTCCAATCCATAAGAGTGGTACAGAGTCATCAGTGGAAAATTACAGGCCGGTAGCTGTTCTCTCTGCACCAGCAAAAGTTCTTGAGATGATCATGCACAACATGATTTCTCCAAAAATTGAGTCATTTATAATAAATGAACAGCATGGATTTAGAGCAGGCCAATCAACGGAAACTAACCTGATGGTATTTACCAATTATGTGTCATCGGCCCTGGATAGAGGCCACCAGGTTGACTGTTCTTACAATGACTTCTCAAAAGCACTTGACAAAGTCGATCATGATGTCCTGATGGAAAAACTCCAACTTATTGGATTGTCTGATCGATTTTTGAAGCTATTCGGGAGTTATTTTAGGAACCGTCAACAATACGTATCGTACGGCCTTTATCAGTCACAGAGCATTTACACATTTTCTGGTGTCCCTCAGAGCTCAAACTTAGGGCCGTTGCTGTTCACGATTTTTATAAATGACATAGCATTGGTAATAAAAAATGCTATGTTTTTGTTGTTCGCTGATGACTTGAAACTCTTTTTGGAAGTTGTCACCTTGGACGATTGTCGTCAGCTCCAACTTGATATAGATAATATATTAGATTGGGGCAGGCGTAACAAACTAGAATTCAATATTGATAAATGCAATCTTTTGTCGTTTACCAGAGCCTCAAAAGTGTTGTTTTTCCAATACTCGATGCATGGCAGAGTTCTGTCACGAATATCATCTGTAAGGGATCTTGGCATTACGTTTGAGAGTAGACTGACATTTATTAGCCATATAGTTACCATTTGTAACAAGGCGCTTAAAATGTTGGGCGTCGTCATGCGTACTTCCCGGGTCTTTTCGGATGTTACTGTATTAAAACTTTTATTTAATTCTTTAGTTCGAAGCAGACTTGAGAGTGGGTCTATTGTTTGGGCACCGCATCAGTTGAAGTATGGCCTTATGGTGGAGAGGGTTCAGAAGAAATTCTTGAGACTCCTTTATTTGAGGTTGTACGGATACTATCCGTGGCTTTATCCAACTGACTTTCTCTTAGGCATGCTTACATACTGCAGTATGCAATTTAGAAGAAATCTTTATTTAGCTACGTATTTTTTTCGACTTATACGAGGTATAAATGAGAACTCTGCCATTCTGGGCAGTGTTGACCTGTGTGTCCCTGATAACTATCTTAGAAATAGAGAACATCAGTTGTTTATTCTCTCAAGGTGCAGAACCAACCTGCCACTGGTAATGCCAATTGGGAGGGCGATAACTATGTTCAACGAAATTGCTTCGGGTGTTGATATATTCCACCTATGTGAGGATGAGTATAGGTGGACGTTATTTTATAAATTTTTAAAATAGGGTCTGCTTAACTCATCCGGTGTATTTCCATGTTCCTATATAATTAATATTTTTGTATGTACATATTTCTACTGTTTAATAACATACTATCTATCTCTTTTTTTATGTCATGTTGTGAACGTCTTAAACTTATATTTTGTAATGTCCACAATATGTAAAAATAAATAAATTGAATTGAATTGAAAAAAGAAATAGAGCCCAAACACGTTGATGGTTTTGCAATTATAATTATTGTTTAAGCATCTACAATGGTTTTCTTTCTGTCAAACTCAATTTTTGTATATTTCCTGTATATCCAGAAACAAAAAAAATTGTACAAATTAAAAATGTAAAAAAACATCAGTGCCCTCAATCTACTTTTTGAGATAGTGAAACTTAAAGATTACATTATCGTTGTTGATTTTGCACATGTTTAATATCTGTAAAAAATATTTTATTTATTACAGTATCCAAAACATTAATTCAAAATTACTTATTTCAAAAAAATAATTATTAATAATATAATAAATAATACATTCCAGCTTTACATTTTACAAAAGTTTTTTTACTAATATGGTTACATAGACAAAGACTTCCTGAGTATTGAAATTAAAATGAAATATTTTTAATATATTTAAAACTAGGTATGTACCTACGTATTAGTAAATGTGTATATAGATATATATATATATATATTTTTTAAAGAACATATTCGATTTGATGTGACCAAACTTTATTAGATGTTTCCTTTGCAACTAAACCTTTAAAAAAATTGGAGAACCTAATAGATCTGATTCTAAATATTGTTATATTTTGTGTGTATTGTGTAGGTTGTGCCCTGGTACTGCAACAACGCTCGGAGGGCTCAGGGCCACGCGAGGAGATGGAGGTGGGGCGGCTCGGGGCCAGCGACTACTTTGGTGAGATCGCCCTCCTCCTGGACCGGCCACGCGCTGCGACCGTGCGCGCTGTCGGCCCCCTCAAATGCGTCAAACTCGATCGTGCCAGGTACGTTCAGACCTTAGTTCAATTCATACCCAGTACCATGAATCGAGATTTTTCCTAATTCTAATTTTTTTTATTTAAATTCAAAAGGTAGACCAGTAATTGTTAGTTGTGACTCAGCTATGTTCGTTGTCGATGAACATGGGGTAATGTTTTGGGACCCGCGGAAATGACGAATTCGAAATCCGGTTCTGTGCCAAAGCGAAGATGCTCGCGGATATGGCCGGGCGAGCGTCTGAGGCGTCTTTGAAGACAGAATGCCAGTCTCAGGCGTTTGTTTTGAATAATTTAAAATTCGGAAGAATACTGGTCCAATAATGAGACATTTAGCAAATGATTGGTTAGTGTTTATGATAAACTTTCAATATATTTCAAAAAAAAAATAATAAGGTTAATTTTTACTAAAAAATTCGCGGCCTCTCACTTGCTGCCATACAAAACTTTCCGGCACTTAATAAAAATGAACGACATTAAATCAACTCTTGACTTTGGTAAAGCCTTATTAATTTGTGATTTTTTTTATAAATCATTACATTATTGATTTGTAAATTAATCCAGTCACCCGGCAATTATCACCATGCAATGCAATGAACTTAAAACAATGAAAGAAAAACATATTCCAAATTTACATTATTCTATTTCCACATCAACAACGTCGTCTTATAGGTATATACATATAGCAGTAGCAAAGGGTGGGGTAGGCTGTTAAGATCCGCCATAAATAGAGCTCATTAAACTTTGTTAGTCGTACGTATTTGTTTTTATTGAACTAAGACTACAATTTACAGAGGGTGTTGGTTAGTTTTTAAATATGAATTAAACCCTGCCTAAACCAAACCATAATAGTTTTGGTATATTTTGGAGGATACGACAAAATTCTGCACACTTTTTCATTCATCCTTATTTGTTTTCGTCGGATTAAGAATGAATGTGTATTACAAGTATTGTTAGTTAATTTTTTTAAATTCAATAAGCCCTGCCTACCCAAACTATAATAGATAAAAAATAATATTATATCTATAAAATATCCAACATTATATGTATGATATAGTTTTTGATATTTTATAGATATATGAGTATTTTTTGACTATTATCTAATAATGGCTTGGTCTACGCAAGTTTTAATTAATTTTAAAAACTAATCAATAGGTACTATCTGCATATTGTAGTCTTAGCTCAATGAAAACAAATATGTATGACTGACAAAGTTTAATGTAAACTATTTATGTCCGACCTTAACAGCCTACCTCCACACTTCGCCAGTGGTATATACCTATATTATGTGCTTTTTATTGTTTTTACATCGATGTACGTATTTTTGCGTATGCGTATTTCCCACTTCTTATTTTCTTCTCAAACACTTTCAGTTCACCCTGCTAAACTGAAAATTGATGAATACCCGATAATAGCCAATGTCGTAGGACTATTTATTCAACCTCTACCTATTTCTTATTCTTGATGCGGACTGTTAGTTTTTCCAATAGATAATGTCAGATTAATTTTTTTTAAATTTTGACAACAAAATTTGTTCTGTCCAGCACTCTTTAGAGGTTTTATGATTTTCTTATAATTATAGTGTAATATCTGTATAGCATAAATTTCCAGCGATTTCACCCCTCATCCCTATTATTAATCTTACTAGAGAGTTGCTCTGCTTACAATAATTATTAACATTGTTTCTATTTAATTTCAGATTTGAACGTGTGCTGGGACCATGCGCAGACATCCTTAAAAGAAATATTACCCAGTATAATAGTTTTGTCTCCTTATCTGTTTAAATGTTTTCAGTATATTATTTTTGTTTCTTTTAATTTTAGTATTTCCCTGAAATGTGCCGTTAACTAAGCGGTTAACATAATCGTGGTGTTACTGCCAAAAGTTGGTAAGTCTCGAAATCATGTTATGGAGTTATTACAATTTGAAGTTTGACATGCCCTCTGAAATCCGGCATAATTTGATTTTTTTTTCTAGCATACATATTTATTTATAGACACATAATCCGTTGGCAACTCTAAGTACCTAAATTATCGACTTACCAACTTTTAGCAGCAACCCCACGATATTACGTTTGTGCCTGTTTTCATTTTCCGGTTATCGTTTCGAGTGAACGTTACGTGTATATAAAGATGTACCCTTGAAACAGAATTTAATTAATACCACATATTAAAAATATATTGCTCGTCATGTAAAAAATATTTGATGTATGAACATGTAGAACTCGTTAAAAGTTACATATTATATATTTTCAAAGGCGTTATTGACTAACGTCCGGAAGTGCAGCTCATATATTCAATGAAACTAATATTGGGTTCTTCATTTCAAAAAGAAATAATCATTTATAATATGTAAATGAAATACTTAATATAAAAAAAAAACTATCTACTGAATATGTGCACTGCTGGTTAGGTGTCATATTTTTATTTATTTTCAAAAGTGCAGATTCTGATTGGTAAAATATTTTTTTTACATTCGTCAGCTGAATGCAGAACTATTCTAACCCACATTTGAAATATTTTGCAGAAGAGTTTTTTGAAACAGCAATAATCCTACTTAAATATGATGCATACATTTATTCGTTAAGATAATAAGTTATTTCAAAAATCTCCAAAAATTTCAAATGTAAGTTAGAATAGTTCTGCATACAGCTGACGGTCTAAAATTAAACCCTTCTCTGGAAAAATAGTTTTATCCCAATATCTATCGATATCCTTCATTGTAATTATGAAAATCCTATCCCTATGTGGCAGTGGCGAAGGGTGGAGGTAGGCTGTTAAGATTCGCTATAAATAGTGCACACTAAACTCTGTTAGTCATATGTATTTGTTTTTATTGAACTAAGACTACAATTTACAGATGGTATTAGTTAGTTTTTAAAAATCAATTAAACCCTGCCTAAACGAAACCATAATAGATTTGGTCTAATTTGGGCAATACGACAAAATTGTGTACAATTTTTCATTCATAGTTATTTGTTTTCGTTGGATTAAAACTACATATTACACATATTTTTGGTTAATTTTTTTGATTCATTAAGCCCTGCGTAAACCAAACTATAATAAATAGAAAATATTATTCTATCTATAAAATACTCAAAGTTATGTATGATTTAATTGCATAATTTTAGATATTTTATAGATAGACATGTATTTTTTGACTAATATCTATTATGGCTTGGTTTCTCAGGGTTTAATTGAATTTTAAAATCTAACCTACACTATCTGTAAATTGTAGTCTTATTTCAATGAAAACAAATATGTATGTCTGAAAAAGTTTAATGTGCACTATTTATGGCGGATCTTAACAGCCTACCTCCACCCTTCGCCACTGCTATGTGGGGTATCCTATATGTGGGGGGGGGACCCACCGTGCGACCAGATTTAATGAGTTCATTAGGAAGAGCGCGTGGAGGGGAAAGCTAATTACCATTGAGCGTGTTCGGTATACAAAATTTCTTTTATCTTATGCGCAGCATATCACATGATTTTTAACGTCATGTTTTTGCGTTATCTTCTTGCAATGAAGATTTCAGGATAACCCTATTTTTCCAGAGAGTGGACTGAACTGAGATTAGATAAAATTTACCTAAAATTATGTTGAATCTATTGATTGTTATTTTGTCAATCAAATCTTCATGTGTTTGTGTTGTTTTACTGTTCAATGAATAAAATTGTAATCTAAAATACCTGTGTAGAAAATTATATAAAATTTTATCTATTTTAAGATTGATATGAAATTTCATGAATGTGAGGAAAATGGTGTCATTTAAAATATGTATTTCTAGATAAGATAATTATTTGTATTTATTTTGTTGATTTACTATTGTCAGGGTTTGCACTTATTCTACTCATTATTTTTCAGATGAAATTTTGTGTATAAATTCAAAGTAGATTTAATATAATGTAGGTAATAAATAATGTCTAAATAAATAATATTATATAAGAAACAGTTCGACTTCCCTACATTTTGCAGCATCTTTTGTTTTTGTTAATCCTATGTTTTGTGTAATGGATGAAGTATTCAATAAATCTATTGCTGCATTTTTTTATCATTTTCAAAAATAATTTTATGTTTGCGTTTATTACACATTTGAGTTCCACATTATTATACCTACCTGAATGTAGGCTTTTCATTATTTTAATATTGTTATCATAGCTAATTTTAAATTGTATGCCAAATTCTATCTGATATTTTTAATCATTCATTTTCATATTTTAATTTATTGTTTGTTTTGAATTACCAATATTTATGAAAAAAGAAGGTAATTAATAAATAAACTTCTGAAAATATATTGGTGTGTTTCTTATTTATCATAGTTTTGAATTTTCAACAATTCACCACAAGAAGACCCCATTGCATTATGTATGTTTAAAAAATGGTACTCTATACCAGCAAACCTATTCTAACATTTCACTTAACATCAGAAAATGAGCCAATTGTGATAAATATATCACATTTATCACTTTACATATTCTGGCGGTTCATTATGTAAAAAAGTAAACTCTCTGAACTGTCAAAAGGTGATATCTTTTAACAGTACCTCGTTTAGCCGTGCTAATTTTGAGAATGAGAATTTTACATAGGTATTGAGAATTGAGACGCAAGATCCGACTGTTTTTCTACAGTTACAATGACATAACTAAGAAAATTGTATGTTATGTTGATATGTCTGACGTGTCAATACAAAATTCTTCTGTTCGGCTCATTACCGACTAAATGGCGCTGTTTCAGCTTTAATCTAGTGCCCCCCATATTTTTTAACTTACCTTTTTACATTACCATCTGTTGCGTATCCTAAAAACAGTTATTGCAAAAATAATTTTTCAACATGCATTATAAAATGGATAAGATAGATAGGGTGTGACCCATATCCTATATCTGAGATCAAAGAATGTTTCAATGAGAGGAAATAAAACTCATACTTTTAATCATATTTAGCAGTATTTTTATTAACATTAAAAAAAGGTTTTGAATTTAAAACTTATCTAATGTGAAGGATGAATCTGATACATTTCGACGAGTTTGTTAATATCAGGCTCGAATTCACTTAAAAACAGCTGTAAGTCGCCGCCACGTTCAGTAACTTGCAGCCGATTTCTCTTTTTTAGTTAGCAACATTGCTACAGCACTAAATCCACGTTCACACAAATACGACGATGGACATGCCATCAGAAATCATTAAACAACCGACCATAACCCAGGGTACAGTTTAGAGATTCACTTTTGCAACCAAAATTCTTGGTAGCCATTCTTGAATTTAATTTTTGATTCTTCGTTTGTTATCAGTTCTGTAAGTTCTTCTAATTGGCATGATCCTGCTGTGTTGACATTTGAAAAAGGATCCAACACCCAGTCTGGTATGTCCATGTTTAAAATGTCCTGGAATCATTCCTTAAAATTATCATGGAGGTTCTTCAAGACGTGCTGACAGTAAATAAGCAAGTCATCGTTACTGAAGGATACTGCTGATAAATTGCGGAAGTTATTAAATTCTTGTCTTCCGATATTCCTTTTGTATAGTAGGTGGCAGTTTGGGTACGAAAGCAGCAACCATATTTTTTGTTTTAATTAAGTTTAAGCTGGAGATTCACATCATTAATACTTTGGACGCTGAAGATGCACATGCGCGTAATGACATTTTAAAGGTGCTAATTAAAATCTCATTATATAGTCAGCAGCGAATGAGTTAAACGATTTATACAGGTCTGTCAAGTACGCAATATCATTCATTGATGTGATAAGGTTGTCACGAAATTCTGTATCTTTGTTTTCCAGGAACTCACAATCATCAAAAGATCACAGAGTTAAATATTGTAAAATCGAGTGAGACAAGTACCTTTTGATAGCCAGCGATAGAATTTGTCTGCCGTCGCCCCTCTAGATTTCCTTAACGCCCCCTAATTTTCTTTGAGCCTTCCACTGCCCCCCGGAAAGCCTCCAGCGCCCACAAGGGGGCGTTATCATCCACTTTGAGAAAGACTAGTTTAGTGTAAAGAATACCTTCCATGATAATTTGGAAGAATGAAATAACGGAAACGTGCTAAAATGATAACCGTTAAGAATAGACCTGCAGTGCTATTGAGAACCCCTATTCTATTTATTTTTTTTACTTTTCTGATATCATATATCGTAAAATATAGGAATCACTGTACATTTTGGACGAGGCAGATCTGATTATAGTTAATAAACCATTTGAGACATTGTCAAAAATCACCATGTTAAATGAACTGGCATTATTAACCCTTCATGTCTTTCACTCATCGGTAAGGAATTGCACTGACGTAACATTGAAAGTAGTGATTGAGGAATTCGAAGGTAGGTCTTTTTTCAGGCGTAGCGTCCCAGCTCATCATCATTAACCGGTATACGTCGTCAGGTAAATGGTGGTTGGGAGGTTTGGGCATACGATAGCCATTTTCCACTTGAGTTATGACTGCCACACCATTCATTCCGACATACGGAATTTGACCGTATGTAAACAATTCCATGAGTAGAATTCCATATGACCAAACATCACTTTTGATCGTAAATTTTGCATGACTGATTGCTTCGGGTGCTGTCCACTTGACGGGGAATAGAGTACCTTCCTTCGGGGAGTATTCGTTGTCTGTTATGATCCTCGCCAATCCGAAGTCGCAGATCTTTGCGATGTTTCCTTTGCCTATGAGAACGTTTCTCGCTGCCAAGTCTCTGTGTATCAGGAGTTTGTTTTCCAGGTATTCCATTCCAGAGGCGATCTGAGCCGCTATATAGATCAAATCTATGAACTGTAAGTATTTTCTGTCGATATTTCTGAGAAAATCCAGTAGAGACCCGTTACACATGTATTCTTGGATAATATATACCGGTTCTTCTTGTGAGCAGATTGCGTACAATGCAACTAAATGATCGTGCCGGAACTGCTTCATGATGGCCGCCTCCTGGAGGAAGGCTTCTTGAGACATGGTACCCTCGCGTAACGTCTTTACAGCAACCTAAAACAGACATTTGTCTAATATAAATAGTTGTCAATACTGGCACATAATCAATGGAATTTTCAGAAGTATTTAGTGAAATAATTATTCTTAGGAGATTAGCAAAGCTTTTGTTTGTTCACAATACCCAAAGCTCGAATAGATATAAATAAAATGCATTTCAAGTTAATTTACTGTTTTTTTATTTTAAAATAATATTAAAACTCAAGAATTACTAAAATATTTTGTTGAATAGAATTTATTAAACTACATTTTAATGAAAAATAATTACATTGCAGTGAATTCATTAACAAATGCACATTTTAAGTAGTGATACGTAGGGGTTTATGTCAGGGGTGTTACGTTGGAAATTAAACATTAAATTTATTTTCACAGGTGATATATTTCAATCCAATTCTATCGATTAGAGGATACAAGGGATTTAGGCATTTATTGTGTTATTTGGTATCAGCGCATCTATTCTATACATAAGACTGCTTTCGGCCGCTATGGCAGCTATATAGGGTAGGTTAGTATCAAAGTATTAGCACTTATTGTGACAATTACAATAAGTTAGTTGTAATTGTTAGAATAAGTGCTATGTTTTAACAGCACTTCTTTTGGCTGTGGTAAATTTTAGAGCGAGATTGACTGTGTAGACGGCTAACTTATTGTAATTGTTACAATAAGTGCTAATACTTCGATACAAACCTACCCTACATAGCTGCCGTAGCGGCCGAAAGCAGTCTTGTGAATAGAATAGATGCGCAAGTATATATATTTTTCAATGAAACATAATACGAGGGTGGGTCAATAAGTCCTTAGAAAAGCCGACAGGTGGCGCGACTAATACTGTAAGCGGTTTGTTTTCATGCAGCGGCACTACCGATTCAGTATGCTGCGAAGTTTCAATCAGATTGGTCGGGTTGTTGTGTGTTTCTCGTACATTTATTGAAATTCGAAATTCATTCGAAAATTTATTCGAAAATTGAGTTTAGAGCTGTTATTAAACATTTTAATATAAAAGGGTTAACAGCAAAGGAAATAAAAAATGAGTTGGATTTAGTTCACGGCATATCTGCTCCTTCACTTGCAACTATTTATAACTGGTTAAATGAATTTAAACGTGGTCGTACATCAACAAAGGATGAACCACGCTCAGGACGTCCTGTAGAGGTGACTACACCAGAAATGATCAATAAAATCCACGATATGGTGTTAAGTGACCGAAGATTAAAGTTGAGTGAGATAATTGAGGTTACAGGGATCTCAAAAGGTAGCGTCATTTCTATTTTACATGACAAATTGGGCATGAAAAAAATTTCTGCAAGATGGGTGCCGCGTTTGCTCACAGTCGACAATAAACGCAATAGGGTGGTGGCCTCTAAAGCCCTGTTGTCGCTCATGCAACGCAATCCGGATGAATTTTTTCGTCGCTTTGTGACTGTAGATGAAACATGGATACACCACTATACTCCCGAGACGAAAGAACAGTCAAAGCAGTGGATTGCGAAAGGCGAACCATGTCCAAAGAAGGCGAAAACCGTAAAATCAGCTGGTAAGGTTATGGCTACTGTATTTTGGGATGCACGTGAAATTATTTTCGTTGACTATTTGGAAAAAGGAAAAACAATAACAGGGGATTATTATGCATCTTTATTGGACCAGCTAAAAAACAAAATTGAAGAAAAACGGCCTCATTTAAACAGGAAAAAAATCCTCTTTCATCAGGACAATGCCCGTGTTCACACATGTTTACGATCAATGGCTAAAATTGAAGAATTGAAGTTCGAATTGGTCGACCACCCACCGTATTCGCCAGATTTAGAGTGACTTTTTCCTTTTCCCAAACTTAAAAAAATGGCTAAGTGGACAACGTTTTTTTTCAAATGAAGAAGTCATCGATCGGACAAATGCTTATTTTGAGGACCTTCCGAAAACTTATTTTTCTGACGGTTTAAAAAAAATTGAGAAACGTCTAACCAAGTGGATTGAGCTCCAAGGAGATTATGTTGAGAAATAAAAAAAAATACAAAAATAAAAACTGTTTTAATGCTTTTTTCTAAGGAATTATTGACCCACCCTCGTAATTCATTTATTTTATTTTTCAATATCTAATGCGCACAACATTAAATTTAAGAATGCATGTAAAATGCTTCCAGCTATAAACAGTGTGTTAAGTATTCACCTCAATATTGTTTCTCCATTTGCCATAATAGACTTCGCCAAAGTTTCCTTGACCCAATTTTTTCGTGAGCTGAACCTCCGAACGAGGTATTTCCCATTTATCACGAAGCTCAGGATCAAGGTCCCACATCTGTGGCTCCGGCTTAGGACATGGCTTAGCTAAGACATAGCACAATCCTACTGCGGTCTCTGTAATTAATAATAAAACAATGATTGACAGTTGTAGAAACTTCAAACCTGTCAACATTCTTGTCAATGCATTTTGTGTAATACGCAGACAGAGAAAATGTTGTGTGCTACTGTGCATACCATTGGCAGACAGAGAGATAGTTCTGTTACTTTATCAGCACCTACAAGGTTTGATTTATGTCTGTGCCGCAGACGAGGTGAGTTTAGATGTGCGTTAGTGACTGATTCAACTTAATTAATTAGAATTTAATTTTTAACTAGATGTTAAACTGATTAAATAGAATTTATTTAGAACATAATGAGAATTCTAATTAATAATTAAAGAAGGCAACCAGCATTGTGTATAGACCAAGGCAATGATATTACTAACGTGAGTTTTAGATGCCGAGCTGCACTGTGCATTCCTTTGGCAGACAAAGAAAGGGTGTGTGTGTTCAGTGTGCGTGTTTAAAACAGATAGTGTCTGTCTATCTACATAGATCTGTGTTATGCATAGCTTTGGCACACAGAGAGAAAATATATATGTGTGCTGTGCTGTGTTGCGCTGAATTACAGACAAACAGATAAATCACGACAAATACATAATGTAATACATTATTTTGAATTACTTCAGAAACATTATTAGATTAAAAGAAATTCTAGAAAATAATGGACTGATGGGATTCAATCGAGTGCTTTTACCTTTTAACTTAACCTGTTACTTCAACGTTAGTGACTCATGGAACTTAATTCTATTAACTAGTATAGGTAGAGTATCCTCCACGTATCTTTGCAATTGTACACAGTGACAAGGTTTGTCTGTAATACGCACCGCGTATTAGTGTATTAGTAAATGCCAGGCGCCTGATTGGCTGATTTCATCAAATAATTCTTTTTTTTAATTATTGTTTTCTATTATTTTTTTAAATTTCTTTTCTATAAAATTATTTTTTTGCTTTATTTTTTTTCTCTACTTTGTTTTTTCTCTAGTTGATTTACTTGTGCTTTTTATTGTCTTGAATTAATAATTTGTTATGAGCTCAACATGTCTTCTTTAAATAAATAAATAAAAATTCAATAAAACCTATTCCGAATTGCAAGGTTACGTGGAGGGTATAGACCTACAAACTTATCTGTAGAATGGGATGGGGGAGCCACTGTCGAAAACTACCCAATCAAGACTCGTAACTGGACAAAATCTGACATTTGAATGACATTTTCAAAATGGCATCCTATGGTAGTTCGTAGTTCCATTTTTGGCCATTCTACAGATAAGTTTGTAAGTCTGTAGTACTCTCTGAGGTTTTCAAATACCGCCAAGGCATTTATATTACTATCATGATTTATAGATGGCGTCATTTGTTATCCAAATTTATGACATCCTTGTGCTTGCAAATAACAATCTATTAAATTAATTATATTCATTTGTTTGTCATTTTTACTTTAAATAATGCACCTATTTCAAAATTGAAACACTGCAGTAGATTGAGAAGCGCTGCAGTAGATTGAGAAGCGCTTTGCCTCATCGCATTTATCTAAACTCATAGTAATATAAGATATTTAAATTCAAATCCATAACATAAATAAAAATGAAGATTTACTCGAATAAAATAAAACTAATGCCGGCAAATGGGGAAACGTGGTTGAGCCGATAAAGTAGCCGCCATTTTTTGAAGATTTAATCTTGTAGTGCCTAACGAGGTACCCTCTGCCATCCTCCCAGTCCTTCATGGTGAGGCTGAAGCCGTGCAGATTGTTCTCGGCCGGTCTCACCAGGAAGGTTCCGCGTGGATGTTCTGCGGCCATGAGAAGCTTTTCTGCTTCTCTGCGGGATACTCCCGGGAAAAACCAACTAAAATGAGACAATATTTACTTAATTAGTGTCATTTCAATCATTTTATTATTATTATGGTCAACCAACATAACCAATCACAGTAGTATATGTACGATATTGATGAATATAGGATACATAATAAATCAGTGCTGAACACTTCTTACTGAGCGATTATTTAAAGCCTATCTTAATAAAAATCAATCTGATATCATCACCAGAGGCATTGTACGTAATATAATGCTAATTTTTGCAATATTTCTACATACAGATGCGCTGTATCATATATTTCGTTCATTCAAAAGCAGGCTGTAAAAGGTAATAGTGTTTAAAAACTGTAATAATCCATAATATGTAAATGTATCATGTTTTGTATAGATAGGTTATCAAAACATTTACCGGCAAATTATCGTAACAAATCGTCGCTATAGGATTGGTTTGTCGAAATCGACCTTTTAATGCAGAATGATTTTTTGTATCTAAATGGACCAGAACCATCCTTTTCTTTAAATTACTTTGTAATGAATACAGCATGCATATGATGTAGAAATAGCAATTTAAATACCTATATGCATTTAAATATAGAATAATGAAATTTGTTTTTCGTCTCCTGAACATTTGACATTTGGTCTATTCCACAAACCAATCCTACAGCGACGAAATGTTAAGCTTTTCATTAGCAGCCTTCAAACAAATAATTTAAAATTTCATTTCATAAAACTTTTTCTACGCCATTATATTATCATTTTTTTTAAATGTAAATTCTTAAATTGTATGCTTCATATTTTTCCGCTAGGTGCCGTGCCTCTGGTAAGTGAAGGATTTAAACCAGTCTTTCTCAAAGTGGGCGATATCGCCCCCTTGTGGGCGCCGGAGGCTTTCAGGGGGGCAATAGAAGGCTCAAAGAAAATAAGGGGGCATTAAGGAAATCTAGAGGGGTGACGGCAGACAAATTCTATCTATAAAAATCCGACAGAATCTTGGTTAACCCTGGGTTATGGTCGGTTGTTCGACGATTTCTGATAGCAATGAATTCGAGCCTGATATTAACAAACTCGTCGAAATGCATCAGATTCATCCTTCACATTAGATAAGTTTTAAATTATTCAAAGCCTTCTTTTAATGTTAATAAAAATACTTCTAAATATGATTAAGTATGAGTTTTATTTCCTCTCATTGAAACATTCTTTGTTCTCAGAAATAGGATATGGGTCACACCCTATCTATCCTATAAATTCAATAATGCATGTTTAAAAATTATATTTGCTGTTTACTGTGTTATATATGTGTTATACTGTTTTTAAGATATGCAACATATGGTAATGTAAAAATGTAAATTAAAAATATGGGGGGCACTAGATTTTTTTTAAATCTTAAAGTGGGCGGTGGTGAAAATAAGTGCAAATATGCAAATAAGTGAAAATATGGTGCAAGCACACCACCTCTGATTATTCTTTTTTTATATAATTATCTAAATTTTAGTTTAGCGTTTCATTGATAATACCTACATAATATACTCCGTATGTAAACCACACACAAAATTAAATTATTTCAGGAGGTATAACATCGTCGGTGTTTTGTAAAAAGGGCGAATCAACCATTTTGGCGAAATCGAGTTTTTAATGAAAATACAATATGTACCCCACTAGCTTTGTTGTGTAAAAACGGCGAATTTTTATCTCCACAGGAAAGTACTTAAAAACGATAATCGACTAAAATTAAATTAATTAAAATTACGAAATAAAAAGCAAATGTGACATATAGGCATTTTAAAATATTATATAATAATACCTTTTATAATGACAGTATTCTTTCTAAGCTTTATTATAAACTTGTTAGATATTTATAATCATCTACAGGTAAAAAACAAATAAATGTCAAAAGTTAAAAATCCTCCTCCTGTAAAGTAGCATTTTGGTTGATTCGCCCTTTTTACAAAACACCGACGAATGTCAAAGTAAAAGATACCGACTGTGATGAACGAAATATTCTTGGTTGTGTAGTTTAGGTATGAATTACTAGCCGCGTTATAGTAAGGTTTAAGCAGGGCTTTTTTGTAATGTAACGCGGTGGAAGAAGTTTTCCACAGTATTTTTGTAATGTTTCAAAAGCAATTAGACGAAACAATGTTCTCGCGCACATAGAACAAGTTAATTTTCCTGAATCATCTCATATGAAAAAACATATCCTGAAAATCTATCTCGTTTGATATATGCATTGAATTATATTACCATTTCTTCAAGTGAATGTGAACGCGAATTTTCGCAAATGAATCTAATTATTACCCCATTCAGAGCTTCGTTGAAGACCGAAACAGTTTCGGTACTTTTATTCATCAAACTCGTCGGACCACCTTTGACACTTTTCGATCCTATCAAAATACGTTGATCGGTGGTTACTCAGTGGAAGACATTCGGCAATAGACCAGCGCTCGAAATGGACAGGAACGCACCGGAGCGCCGTTGTGGTTCGTGGGATTCCAAAATATACCGTTCCGGCTCGTGGATTCATTTAAAATTGCGTTGCGGTTCGTTAGATTGAGATATTTATGTGTGAATGTATCTTTTAAAGTTTTTCTCAAAATTAAAAATTAACGAAGTTATGTCATGCCGGGCATGCAAGGGTTAAAAATAAAATTTATGACATCTCTAAATTTCTTTCAATTTTCTTTTTTGTGTCGATACATCCGTGTCTAAATGCATTGTCTAAACACTCCAAATAATTGCATACTTACATAAAAAAAGTAACTACAGCTGCAAGCTACAAAAGAATTGTGCCTTTGCTGACATTGTTTGAAAACCTTTTGTACTTAAATAACTTAAATTCAATAAAAAATAAAGTTGGCACCTACATATTTGTATAATAATTTCTAAAGTATGAAACATCTCAGTACAGTCTCGCTTTTACCTTTGACTGGTATGCATTGCGAATTTACTTACCTACTAATTTATTACTTATATTTTATTGTGAGTGATAAAACTTATTTATTTTCATCGCCATCTAATCGCCGTGTTAATTTTATACCCACGTCTATTTTTGCGGGCAAAATTTTCGGTGGTAAAATTAATATGATAAAGTTTGGTAATTTAAATCGTACAATTCCGCTAAAATCTACTTATTAGTGATAATCGCTTGTTTTTTAAAACATTTTGTATTATTTAAATTTTTTCTCTTAAAATTTGGTTAAACATCTCAGCAGGCGATACCTTTCTATATATTACATATAAGTATATTTTTTGTCGTTGGTATCCAAACTGATTTAACATATAATGCTGTTGACCAGTGGCCACAAGCAGAATTTTTTCGTTTTGAAAATGATAAATATGAGTGGATATTTATAAATTTTATGAAGGTTTAATTAAGTAGTAGGTACTTCGTGTAAATCTGCTAAAACATTAAGAATTCACTCCGATAAGCATTTAAGATCGACAATACAGTTGAAACAGGGTTTTCTGATTCAATGTCATTTCGACAATTGACTCAACGTGTTAAAAAATATTTATGACGTGTCGTAAAACTCGTAAACCCTTATTTTTACAATAAATAATAAATGAATGCACCATTATGCCATTTTCCTACAAAAATGTTTTTGGTATGAAACTATTGAATAGCCTACCGTAATTAGTTTATTTTTAAGGGACGTTTCTATTGTGTTATAATTATTACATACGTTCTTGCTACTTTAAAAATTTAACATCTACAATAAAATTTTATTACTTTCATAATAATAAATTATTGTTCTGTATTATCATTATTCATCACCGTGGCAATAATAATGACTATAATGATTAATGAGACTAGGTAAGGACAAACATCACAAATTGAATCGTTTAGTTTAAAATACACTCACAAATTAGGTAGGTACGTGTTCAGTGCGGACAACAAATAATTTTAGATGGTAGTCATAGATTAAATAAATACGGTGATAAGTTCTTTAATCTGAGGTGGTAAGTGTACGTATATTACAATAATGGTAACCAAAGCATCATCATTGTAACATATAGGTCATGGTCTCCACAACGAGGGGCTGAGAGGGCTCTAGCCTGGGAGCCCGTGCTCAGGAGGAGCCCGGCGAGGCGAATCGACCAGATAAGTGAGATAAACACACATCACAAATTTGCTTTAATAGTAAAAAAAAGAATTTTCTTACAATACTATTATTTATAGTTATATGGTTATACGAAACAATTCTTAATTGTTTATCAATAATACTCGACATCTCCATAATTCGTATGGATATTTTAAAATATACAATGAAACAGTTACCCCGTACATACTGCCTTTATTCTTAGCGATAAGAAGGGGACCCCACCAAAGATCCTAGCCTGGGGGCCAGCTTCACGATGTGGGGCCTATGGTATAGGTATATACATACACTACAATATTAGTCCTTATAATGTTGAATATAGGTAGGTACCTACTGATTAATGACAATTTTATATTATTCTATAGGAATCGTGTTTAGCAACTCGAGTTGCACCTTGCGTCATGTTTTATCTTATATAATTAATGATTTATTAATGATGAAACTTCTTCTTCTACCCTGTCATGTCTTAATATTGGGGCATAGGGCAAGCATTGGCGCCACTTCCCTCGGTCCATCGCCATGCGCCTCCCGCCATGTCAGACCTGCAGCAAATAGGTCGTTTTTGTAGCACCGCTGCAGGGTGAGGGAGAGGCGGCCACGGCGATGGAACCCTTGAGGCTGTGCCACAAGGGTACGAAGTGCCGCACTCTTTGGCGGCATCCGAAATACGTATCCCAGCCACGTAAATCGTCTCTTCGTGATAACTTCAATCACCGAAGGCTGCTGTGCTCACGAACTCGGGTATTTGTAACGCGGTCGTACCAATGTACCCCTAAGATTCGGCGGAGACATCGATTCTCAAAGCTCAAAAGCCGATAATTAATGATACACCATTGGTAATTTAAAATGCTATAATTACGTAGTTTGGTGATGATGGCTTGAAGCTTTTCTTAGAAGTAGGTATGGCCTAATGGCCCTTATGGTGGAGAAGGTTCAAAAGAAATCTTTGAGGATCCTTTGTTTGAAGCTGTGTGGATGCCATCCATGGCTTTATCCGATTTATTTATCTTAAGAACGCTTACACACACAAAAAACGCTTCGGATATTGGTATATTCTTCCTGCGTGAGAACGAGTTTATGTGAACGATTTATAAATTCTTTGTTTTATAACTTCTTAAATAATTAAATGGCGTAGTTAGCTCTATCGGTGTACAGATATGTACTGTATAAATTTTGTATTTACTCGTCTCTGTATAGGTACTTACTATTTTTTCTAATAGTTGCTGCATCTATTTCTTTATTTTTAAACACTATTTTAATACTATTTCTTTGATTTTTTTTTTAATATTCTGTGCTCGTCTTGAATCTATAATCTGTAAAATTTGTTATATGTAAATTAATTTTTAATTTGAATCTTTATGGTAGGTATGTGGATATGTTGTTTTTTTAAGTTTAATTAATTAACAAACTGAACTATCCCAAATGAGACAGTAATATAAGTTATAAGCAGTGACGAGTGGTGGTAGAAGTAACATGCCTGCCGATTATGGGTGGTAGATAAAGTAAGTGTAAAGAATAATACAATTCTTGACGGTATACTTTGTTGAGACGAGGTTCTTTCGCCTGCGGCGCTGACAATCCTTGCCCACTTGCTCAATATACATCCACGTAATAAGTTCAAAGTTTATTGTTGCATTTATACATCCAACGTACGTACGTATGTAAAGAAAAAAATTAAGCATACCGTTTTTTCGGGAAATTATAGAGCGTTCCTGTTCGTGAAATTTTCCATTTCGAGCACTGCAATAGACTCTTACACTAATAAAAGGAATCGAGACAATCTGACAGTCGATCAACCACTGATAAATCAAGGGGGGGCTGACAGGGCTCTAGCCTGGGGAATCGACTAGATAAGTGAGATAAACGCACAGCAAAAATTTGCTCTAATCGTAAACTAATCGTGAACTAATTTCCTTCAGGCGTATTAACATTTTAAAATATGCGGTTGTGTAATTGAATTTTTTGGTTAATGATTGTTAATACACTGAATACTCTTAAGTTTACCTCGAACACCATTTGAAAAACGCTACTATATAGCGCCACACTGCCTTTAACCTTAGTGATAGGTAGGAGGTCCGCCAAAGATCCTGGACTGGGGGACCATTTCAGGATGTGGGGCCATGGAAATCACTATATAATTTATTCAATTATATGATGTTTTTACAATTTTATTTCTTACAGCGTTAGTTGTTTATTTGTTTAATTTTTCGTGCGCTTCGTGGCATAGGAAAAGTTACTTTAAATTATATTTGAACATATTTTTTTAGTAGTTAAGAAGTTTGGCAATAAGTGCGTTCCAGCACCTTTATTTTTCAAAATAAAAACCTTGGGTTTAAGTAAGTGAATGTCGAAGGGACAAGGGACTATGGGGTGGCTGCAAATTATAAATTGCAACACCTACGCGAAATATCCAACATTTGGTGGAATAAGAATATGACTTTTCTTACAAGCACCACCTTACACAAAATCCTGGCGACGCCCATGTAAGCAGAGTTTGGCAATACGCTACTTAGGTGATGAACTAAAAAAAATAAGAATAGGTACCACAGAATTTACATTACTATCAGCTGAGTCCAGGGATAACTTTACGGTGCCTAAAAGTTCTGTGTAGAGAGTCAAATCGAAAACGGTGATGACAATATATTCGAAAATTGTTTTTAATAAGTATACAATAAATTATAGATTAGATAAAACTGTTCCATCTGGCCTATATTAAATGGAGTCCTCAAGAACAGGGCACAGAACTTTACTACTTTTAGCACCTTGTTAAGATTAAAATGAAGGCCCGTTAAAAGGATTTCGTCTAAAACTCTAAAGGAATAACTTACTCTTCACTCTCCATCGAGCTTTCTTCGGCAACAAAGTTGGCGGGAACGAGTCCCTCGGTGCGGGTGTTGAGATGGAGTACTCTCCACCAGTCGGCGTCAGAGTCGGAGAGAACTTCCATGCGATCCCCCTTTCTGAACGTGATGTCCGTTGTGGCACGGGCAATGTACCCTGACATAGCCTTCACGATGCGGCGGTTCTGTTTTTGGCCTAAATTAGCTTGGTCCGCTGTAAAGATAAAAATAAGATTAACGGTCAAGTGCAGAGACGTCTCGTCAATCTGGCGCTAAGGATATGTCAAAAAATGATCAGTGACGTAGCTATAAATATTTCCCCCTGTGCAAAAATCATTTCAGTATTTTTTCCTATTTTTTACCACGCTTTTCTTAGCTCGTATTCTTGTTTGTCCGGTGGTTGTTTATCGAGTACAAATCTTGCAATCGATTTTTAACTAATTTCCCGACTGGCTAGACATTTGAAACTTTTAGAATATATCAGAACACGATGCCAATGCATTCTTTTAATACTTTTAGCCATCTCTAAGTAGAATTGAATTCATTTTCAGTTAAATCTGTTTTGTATGAAAAGTTATTTCGGAGGAAATCCGTAATCCAATCCACTATTATTGGTTGCTAAAGGGGTGGTCCTAGCAACTAAATTATTAATATATACGTGCGTTACTATGGAAATCAAAATGACATTTCAGTATTCTATATTTGTTTGTTTGTTGCAAAATAGCAACAAAATGATTTGTTGATAATTGCCTTATGTGCTCTAAATTATTAATACATAGAATTGTCAAGTTTATATGATGCAACAGAAAATTTAAAAACGTGGTATATAAAAAGTTCTTTTTATCTTATAATTATTTATTATTTAAATGTCATTAAATAGTCGTTTAAATGTTAGCCCTTTCTTCCAAAACTTCCTTTCTTCCGAAAAATAAAGAATGAATAACTATGTTTACATTTTTCACAAGTTGTATGCAATATCTTACATGGCTTCCTAGTATCCACATTGTCATTGTTATTCCGACAATTTGGGTTACGCGAGTATTTATTCTCTTCAGTTTTTTCATTACTCTCTTTTTTGGATTCAGGAAAATCTATAAAAAAAAAACATCTAGAGAATTTTCAAAATAAATCGACAGATATCCTCAGACATCCACTTTATCGATTACTCCACTTGCGCATATATTCTATGCACAGGGCTGCTATCCAGGGTAGTTGAACATATTAATATATTGAGGCATTTAATTGTTAAGTTATAATAGTTCTATGTTTTAACACCACCTCTCTTGGCTGTGTTAATTTTTAGAGTGAGATAAACAGTTTTGACAGTTTAGACGGCTAACTTATTGTAACAATTATAATACCTCAATACATAAATATGATAAACTACCATCGATAGCCGCCGATAGCAGCCGTGTGTATAGAATAGATGCACTGATCCCTACGATGACACTCGTTATGAGGCATCAACCATCCTTTCTCCCCAAGCTGAAGAATCTATCTGTCTTGAAGGATACGTCTACCAGTCTTTCCGAGGTCAGTTCACATTTCACATTTCACAAGCCAACGGGAATAATATGATTAATAAATTTCCTACTTCCTATAGTTACTATTATATAATAAACTTGCGTTGCGAGTAACTTGGTCTGCGAGTTTGCAAGATGACCTCATTTATTAAATATGTTTTCCTTGATAAACGAGCGAGGTCTTGCAATACGCGACAATTTTTGTAGAAAAGCACCACCCGAGTGAAGTATGTAGCAAGCGATGAAAAATAGATATACTTACGAGTTATTTGGATTACAAACACGTATCCGGAACGAATTATGCTCGCAATAGAAGGTTTTACTTACCTATGTCGACTTAAACCACATCAATATAAACATAATAACTAACTGAGAGAAATTAACCAATATAATATAAACATTTTCTTGTCTTCACAAAAATTTAAGTAATGGAAGTATCTAGATATTTTTTTTAATATTATTAATAACCATGTCTTTGCTTTTTCGCACAAGGTAGTTGTTATTAATATTGAACAATCACAAACACCCAGGCTTTTTGAAAATCACATAAAAATATTGTGTCCTCACCGGAAATCGAGCCCAGAGCTCGAAAAGCCAGCGCCTTACGCACTACACCACGAGAGCCGCGTTGTATCTTATATTGGCGCTGGAAATGGAAAAATTTACGAACCGGAGTCCTCGACAATTTTTTGGAGATATTTATATAGGTATCAAATTGTATGTGTGTTAGATTTTTTGTTATATACGGGATTGATTTTTTTATCAATTTTTATTATATTAATAATTTTATTAATAAAAAAAACTAAAATATAACAGAAAAAATACTTTTAAAAAGATATAACTACTGAGTTTCTCTACGATAAAACATAGAAAACTTAATAAACCAAATTCTAATAATAAATACGACCATAAAAATAAATATAATATGTTATAATATGATGGGGTCCTTTAACAAATTCACACTTTATAAAAAAAATTACAATAATAATTGTAAGTTTATCTTTGGCTTAAAATAAACAATATTTTTCTTTTTAATGTTTTCAGATACCTATATACCTATTTATTAATGAATACAGTTGAAGATGCTGCAAAGCCTAAAAATACTGGGAATTCCCTTAAAACTAGTAAGGCTGTGCGCACACGGCAAAGCGAAGTTTCGGATTCATCCGCCAAACGTCGTTTGCGTTTTGTTTCCGGGCCGATTGCGATTCAAATGCGTCAATATCTCGACGATGCTGTCCAAGAGAAAACACATATTTCAAGGGGATTCATAAACGCCTTTTTTTTGAAACTGCACCCTGCTGCGAGAGTATTTATCTTTCATTACAGTGGCGTACAAGGGTAAATAAATAAATATAAAAATATCAGTACCTACCTACATACATATTGTATTGTACCTACCAGTGGCGAAGGGTGGAGGTAGGCTGTTGAGATCCGCCATAAATATTGCACACTAAACTTTGTCAGTTATACATACTTGTTTTCATTGAAATAAGACTACATTTTACAGATGGTGATGGTAAGTTTTTAAAATTCAATTAAACCCAGCGAAAACCAAGCCATAATAGGTAACAGTCAAAAAATACTCGTATATCTATAAAATATCTAAGATTATGCAATTAAATCATACATAAAATTGGATATTTTATAGATAGAATAATATTTTTTATCTATTATAGTTTGGTTTAGGCATAGCTTGATGAATTAAAAAAATGAACCAACAATATGTATAATACGTACTTATTCTTAATCTAACGAAAACAAATAAGTAAGAATGAAAAAATGTGCATAATTTTGTCATATCGCCTAAAATATACCAATACTATTATGGTTTGGTAAGACAGGGTTTAATTGATTTTTAAAATCCAACCAATACCATTTGTAAATTATATTATTTCAATAAAAACATAAGTATACATTTCACTGAAAAAGGTTATTGTGCACTATTTATGGCGGATCTTAACAGCCTACTTCCACCCTTCGCCACTGGTACCTACATTTATTTTCCCACTATTGCTTCTTTTGGAACTGGACTGTTTTATATCGAAAGCGTTTTGAAAATTACCTATTATTGAGCCTTTTATGTATCATCATCAACTTTGTCTGATTAATAATAATTAATAATAATAAGTACTGATGGAGTTTGAATTTAAATTCTAATTAATTTAAGTTTTGTACTATTCCATTTGGGTATTTTTTGCGACCAGGCTTTTGCCTTTCAGCATCTTGCGCACTCGCCAATGGCAAATACACATTGACATCAAATTCTTGCTTATTAATAGGTACAATAAAAAAAGATTATAACTTAATACACGAAGAAAGGGTAAAAACCTTATTACCTAGATACCTACTAAGTAAAGGATTAAGTAGGTATAAAAACATAATATTTTGAATAATTTGAATATTTGCAGTGTTTCTAAAAACATGTTGTAAATACTATTAATACATTCGGTAGGTAAGCAGTTTTACAAAATAAAATAAAAAGTTGTGACACAGCACAGCTATGAGAAGAAGTTTATCACCAGAAGAAAGGCTCGCCATAACCATTATTATTTATTTTGTAGTATGTACTTATTTAATTAATTTTTTTATTAGTTGACACTTTTATCTTCTATAGATACAATAAAATGGAAACGGGTACTAATATTAATATATTGAAGTGAGAATAATGAATACCTACCTACTATTATTGATAGGTATGTGCCTGTGTACTTATATAGGTATATGTATATTTATATTAATTATTGTTTTTTTGTTATAATATATTAGTTGCGATTACTGACAATAAAATTTAGATAATTTATCTATTCAGCCGCTACAGTACCATATTAAATTACATATTTAAAAAAAGTTGGCAGTTATCAATTCAAAACACCTCATAAAAAATAGATTGAAATTTTAGTAGTTACACTAACACAAAATTACCTGATATAGTCTCATTAAAATAGCTATCTTTTTAATAATATTAAAATTTATTTATTTATTTATTATTATTTATAAAAAAAAAGAGTATTACGGCATTACAGCTTTTGGCCAATGCGCCATAATACATAATACATATAAATATATAAAAATATCTTAATTACAAATAACAACTAATATGACAAGAAAGTGGAAAAGACAGCATGTGTAAATATTAAAGAAATATGACAATATATACAATTATAAATTTATCCTATTTAAAACGTCTACAAACATTATATAATTAATAAAAAACAAATCAACCTTTATGGTGCCATCAAATAAGCTAATTGCACGATACACAGCATCATGAAACATAGCATCTGTCCTGCGACGAGGTATCTTGAAGACCGTGGAGCTGCGAGTGATATTGGTGGGAACATGAAAATTAATATTTGCCAGTATATGCGGATTGTAAATGAACCCACGAAGAAGTAAAAAGAAATGCTTTAAAAGAACAATCACTCTTCGGGTAGACAGGGATTGTATTGATAGCATACCCAGAAGAAAACGAGTCGGGAAATTCATTTTATTGTCATTATCATAAGGAAAGAACCCGTATGTTCTTAAGTAGAGAAATCTAAGAAATCTATTGTGGACTCGATCCAGCTTAATTGTGTGCATGAACCTATTAGGACTCCAAATAATGCTGGCATATTCAAGAATACTCAACACAAATGATACGTATAATGTACGTAGCACTCGGACGTTTTCGAATGATTTTGAAACCCTCATAACAAAACCAAGCATTTTGCTAGATCTAGTACTGATGTTAAGAATATGCTGATTGAAAGTGAACTTTGTATCATACAATACTCCCAAATCTTTTATCTCCGTTACCCTACTCAATATTATACCAGACAATGTGTATGGGAACAATAAGGTGTGCCTTGAACGATTGAATGAAATAATATTACATTTGGAGGTAGCGAATTCAAGTTTATTTAAGATAGACCATTGCGAGATAGCATCTAGGTCAGACTGCAACATCGCACAGCATAATGGGGTTTCAATAGTTCGAAAAAGTTTAAGATCATCTGCGAATAGCAACCAAGAAGAATTGGTTATAACTTTGACAATATCATCAAAAAATATTAAAAACAAAATTGGGCCAAGATTTGAACCTTGAGGAACACCAGAGTTTGTTCTAAAAATCCGCGATTCATTCCCATGGTAATCAACAAATTGACGGCGATTTTTCAAATAAGAAGCAAAAAAACATATTATACTATATGACGCGCCAAATGTACAAAGCTTTTGTAATAAAATATCGTGATCAACACGATCAAATGCCTTGGAAATATCTGTGTACACAGAATCAACTTGAATTGACTTATCCATAGAATTTGAAATAAAATTATTATACACTATAAGATTTGTTACTGTGGACCGCCTAAGTCGAAAACCATGCTGCGAATCGGAGAGGCGAGAGTCTATTTGACGGTTGATGTTTATATGTAATATCGATTCAAATAATTTACATGGAGCCGAAAGAACTGCTATTGGCCTATAGTTAGAGATCTCTGATCTAGATCCCTTTTTATGAAGTGGCCTTAGGCGGGTTATTTTCCATGCATCAGGAAAAGTGCTGGATGCTATGATTAAATTAAATATATGTTTAAGCGGAAAGGATATATGTTCGTAACAGCCCTTAACCACATAAGGTGGCAAGCCATCTGGACCAAATGAACTTTTGGGAGACAAATTTGAAAACCCATATTCCATATCTTTCTCGTCAAAAGCTGAGATTTGAATATCTTGCGTTGCAGACGAAGGACCAGCAGAATCGGGGTCAAGTAGCGGTTCTATTGAGCTATAAAGTGATTCAAAATGCTTAGCAAATGCATCAGATATAACATGGTTCTCTATAGGATCATTATTCAACGTCATCATGGCATTGTCTTTTGTAGTACTAAATGTAGCTATTGAATTCTAAGCAATAGTATTCTATTGGAAATATGAACAGATTTTAAGGGGAGATATTTCAAATGTTTATTTATAATATGTTTTAAATGTTTATTTGATAAAAGATACAATAGGTATAATAATATATTACATTGTTCTAACAAATTATATACAAAAAATCTATAAAATATTTTAATTAAATTATATTTGTTTTTCCCCCATTGCATAAACGCCACTGTGAAATTCTTGATGACACTAATTAAGAAAGAAGGAGGATTTTTTCAAATTTTTCGGACTAAAGTAATAAATTATGTCGTACAATATGTGCCTTATTGTGTTCGGCCCCTTGTGACCCCTAAAGAATTTATTTATTGCACTATCCGAAGAATAAAAAAAAACCTTTTTTTTGTCTCAAGAGTCCAGTGGCGAACTAAGATAAATAAAATATAAAAAAATATAACATGTAAACAACACCTACATATTATTAAGTATTTCTTTTTTACCATTTTACGTAAATTTAATTTTTCCATTATTGCTTGATTTGGAAGAGAATTGTTTACGAGAAATGACATTTTAATACGCTTACCTACCGAATGTATTAATAGTATTTACAACAGGTTTTTTAGAAACACTGCAAATATTCAAATTATTCAAAATATTATGTTTTTATACCTACTTAATCCTTTACTTAGTAGGTATCTAGGTAATAAGGTTTTTACCCTTTCTTCGTGTATTAAGTTATAATCTTTTTTTATTGTACCTATTAATAAGCAAGAATTTGATGTCAATGTGTATTTGCCATTGGCGAGTGCGCAAGATGCTGAAAGGCAAAAGCCTGGTCGCAAAAAATACCCAAATGGAATAGTACAAAACTTAAATTAATTAGAATTTAAATTCAAACTCCATCAGTACTTATTATTATTAATTATTATTAATCAGACAAAGTTGATGATGATACATAAAAGGCTCAATAATAGGTAATTTTCAAAACGCTTTCGATATAAAACAGTCCAGTTCCAAAAGAAGCAATAGTGGGAAAATAAATGTAGGTACCAGTGGCGAAGGGTGGAAGTAGGCTGTTAAGATCCGCCATAAATAGTGCACAATAACCTTTTTCAGTGAAATGTATACTTATGTTTTTATTGAAATAATATAATTTACAAATGGTATTGGTTGGATTTTAAAAATCAATTAAACCCTGTCTTACCAAACCATAATAGTATTGGTATATTTTAGGCGATATGACAAAATTATGCACATTTTTTCATTCTTACTTATTTGTTTTCGTTAGATTAAGAATAAGTACGTATTATACATATTGTTGGTTCATTTTTTTAATTCATCAAGCTATGCCTAAACCAAACTATAATAGATAAAAAATATTATTCTATCTATAAAATATCCAATTTTATGTATGATTTAATTGCATAATCTTAGATATTTTATAGATATACGAGTATTTTTTGACTGTTACCTATTATGGCTTGGTTTTCGCTGGGTTTAATTGAATTTTAAAAACTTACCATCACCATCTGTAAAATGTAGTCTTATTTCAATGAAAACAAGTATGTATAACTGACAAAGTTTAGTGTGCAATATTTATGGCGGATCTCAACAGCCTACCTCCACCCTTCGCTACTGGTAGGTACAATACAATATGTATGTAGGTAGGTACTGATATTTTTATATTTATTTATTTACCCTTGTACGCCACTGTAATGAAAGATAAATACTCTCGCAGCAGGGTGCAGTTTCAAAAAAAAGGCGTTTATGAATCCCCTTGAAATCTGTGTTTTCTCTTGGACAGCATCGTCGAGATATTGACGCATTTGAATCGCAATCGGCCCGGAAACAAAACGCAAACGACGTTTGGCGGATGAATCCGAAACTTCGCTTTGCCGTCTGCGCGCAGCCTAAGGCTAATAAAGACCACACTGGTCACTGACGGATACTCAAGCAGTTGTCACTGTGCAAAATGAGCAAACTGAAAGCTTCAAAATCGAATCAGGTGTGAGACAAGGGGATGCGCTATCCACTATGGTATTTAACCTTGTAGTGGAATCCATAGCTCGTGAAACCAACATAAGAGGATGGGTAGATAACAGTACAACGCAGATGTGCGCTTATGCTGACAACATAGTAATTACAAGCAGATCCAAACAGAGGATGATCGACCATGGTGGTACTATGAAAATAAAAGCAGAAAACGCTGGGCTGCAAATTAACCAGTCAAAAACTAAATATATGGTCAGCACACGCGATCATGTACCGCTGCAGAGTATAGACATAGGCCAGCATGCATATGAAAGGGTGGACAAGTTCACGTATCTCGGATCCAGCCTAAATACCCAAAAAAGACAGCAGAGGAGATAAAAATCCGCCTTATCTCCGGGAATAAATGCTGGCATGCCTGAAAGCGGCTGGTGGGGTCGAAAATTCTAGGCCGAAGAAGTAAACTTCTAATTTATAAAACAATTATAAGGCCAGTGATCACTTATGGCTGTGAGACTTGGTGCTTAACTCAAAACGAGGAAAACAAATTAGCTGTCTCCGAGCGCAAAATACTCCGCAAAATCTTTGGACCCACTTTGGAAAATGAGAACTACAGAATAAAAATGAAGTATGAACCACGAGTTGGAAGAGCTGATTGAACAGCAAACAATCATAAGATACTGTAAGTCCCAAAGACTACGATGGGCGGGACATGTGCAGAGAATGCCTGAAGTTAGAGCGCCAAGGATCATGACGAAGTGGCTACCCCAACGGAAGAGACCCAGAGGCCGTCCAAGAAGGAGATGGGCTGACGCCGTAGAAGTGGACTGGCTTCATATAGGAAGACTCGGTAACTGGAGAAGTGTGGCGAGAGACTGGATTGAGTGGAGAGTGGTTATGGAGGAGGCCAAATCCCACCCCGGGATGTAGCGCCGTGGAAGAAGAAGAATTTGAAATTGTAAAGTATCAAAAAATTGTCTCAAATTGCAACCTTCGTATTTTTCCGCTAGGTGCCTCTGGTAGGTAAAGACATCACCTTAAGTGATATATTATTGTTAGAATAACCCTGCAGATAGCAATAGTCACAATTGTTCAAGAAAGGAACTAATAGAGAAATACTCACCCAAAGTTGTTCCAAGATTAGATCGCTTGCTGTAGCACTTGTTTCCCATCGTGATGGTGGTAATAATTAATTGTCACTATTAGAGTAATATATTATTTCTTCTTTCAAAGCTTCTCGGTAGCGTGAGAACCTCCATCAGCATCCGTCACATACAGCTGCCAAGAAATATACCTGAAAAGAAAGACTTGTATTATTATGAAACACAAGTTATAGGTAATGATATAGATATAAAGTTCGTTATTTATGTACCATTGAGCTGATGAAACCAGAGCATTGGAGCGAAGCTCGGAGCAGGAGCACGAAGCATTAGAGCAATGAGATTTTACCCGGAGCAGGAGCGGAGCCGGAGCACCGAAAATGTGTAGTGCTCCACTGCTTCGGATGTTTTTTTATTTTTAAATTTTCTTCCTAAAATATGGCAACAATTTTTGACAAAAGAGGCAAATAATGAGAGCCGATTTGCTGTAGGAATATCAAATTGAGCTTAAATATTGGGACCATATGGTTCATATGGGTCATACTAATTTATGGCTACGGCCGTATGTTGTAGCTAAACCACTGGGGAATGCCAAAAGAAATGGCGTATTTCAAAAAAACACTACCTTATTCTTAGGTCAATAATTATTATAAAGCAATCATTATTCGTAGGATGTTTATCAGACTTGAATGGTCAAAGACATAGCTTATAATTAGTATCTTTATAATTATCTTCAAATGTGTTAATCGTGCCCATTTTTGAATAATAAAATGCCTAATTCTTGTCAAATTTGGGATCCAAAAGATTATAAAATATATTTTTTTATCGTAAATAATATGTCACTATATAATGTTAACATTAATTTTACTAATGGTTTCATAAATGCGTTTAAAAATTAATAAACCCAAAAAATCTTAACACCGCTTCACATGGACGTAGTGAAATATGACTATATTCTAACTAAAACATTAGAGCGAGAGTTTTAAAAGAATACTATTTTATGTAATAAAAAATACTTTATGCAGTCATCAAATGTTTAAAATAAATATAAAGGATAATAAGGCTTCATAATATTATATAAATAGATTATCTACAACGTTTAAAGAATGTCCAGGATCATGCTTTGAAAATGCTATAAAAGCTCCATTTTGACCTACGCTGAGCATGTCCCCCCTTAAGGGGGATCCTATATGCAAACAGAGAACCTAGCGGAAAAATACGAAGCTTGCAATTTGAATTTTTGTTTTGATAATTTTCAATTTCAACTGTATTAATTATTAATACATATGTTTCTGAAAACATTAAAAAGATTTTTTTTTTAATTCAAAGATAAACTGACAATTGTAAAAAAAATGTAATAAAACGTGAATTCGTTGCAGGGTCACATCTTATTATTACATTATATTTTATGGTCATATTTATTATTTTTTATTTATCTTAATTTTATTTTTTATTATATTATTTTTTTTATTATAAATTTTTGACGTTTAGATTATTGACTAATTCATAGTTTTCATATATTTTATATTTATTTTAAAAAACATCGATTTTTATAAAAAATGTGTTTTCAGTGTTTTCAAAATTATGTATGTTCAATAATTAGAATGTTACATTCTTAAATCTTGTGAATTATTCGTTGAATAAAAAAATAGTTAATATACCATTATTGTACAAATTTATTATTGACAACGATCTTCATTGCTGATAACTGCAATCCTCAACTTTGACAATAAACTAAATAATTACAGGATAAAAATAACTTTTTATATATAATATAATATACGTTTTTAAATTTTCTGTTGAATCACATAAACTTGACTAGCTTAAACGATCAAAAAAATTTGTATTTTTTCATAGAAATAATACTGAAATGTCATTTTGACACTCATATTGATTTCCATAATAACGCACGTATATATTAATAATTTAGTTGCTAGGACCCCATACCCTAGCAACCAATAACAGTAGATTGGATTACGGATTTCTTCCGAAATAACTTTTCATACAAAACAGAATTAACTGAAAATGAATTTAATTCTACTTAAAGATCGCTAAAAGTATTTAAAAAATGCATTTGCGTCGTGTTCTGATATATTCTAAAAGTTTCAAATGTCTAGCTAGTCGGGAAGCTAGTTAAAAATCGATTGCAAGATTTGTATCGGACAAACAACCACCGGACAAATAAGAATACGACCTAATAAAAACGTTGTAAAATAATAATAAAATAAAAAATCAATCGCCACCGTTACTGTTTGCTATTTAATGATAATATATTGTATAAGTAATTACAATGTGTATTACAATGAATTGAATTCATTATTATCGTGTCCGGAAACTTGTACGTATGCAGGTCGCCGTAGCCGTATCACACTTCATCGTGAAATGTTGTATCTGAAATATATGTATACGACCCAGTATAGTACTGACACAAAATGTCTAAATAAAACACGGTTCTTGTCTGTTACACTATACAGGAAGCCAGCAATAGCCGATATACTGGATTATTTGTTAGGTTAGGTTAGGTTTTCGTTCTTGAATTTTGTCAAAATCAGCTATGAAAATTGAATTAATGTTCATATTGAATCTAATAAAATTGGAGACCGTATAGTAGGTATACGGTCATCTCTTTCCGATAAGAAAGCTCACGGCGAACTGTGCCACGGTGAAATGTTTTACGTACAATTTACATGTATGTAAGCGTAACCTATTATTATATTGGGCTGCTTGATAAAAATACACATTGTTGTTATTTCGATATGTAAAGAAAAAAATAATTTTACTAAATTACATGGCGATAGCGCACTACAGTTTCAGATAAATAATTATAACTCGTAAGTTTAGTCATAATAATTGCTGCACAATTATGAGAATCTCGTAGGTAGATACATACATCCGCAAAAAATACGTCAATGGCAAACGCGATAGCAACGGGTTTTTTTTTTAAATATGCATGGAAAATGTCTATCATATTTTATGTTTGATATGGATACTAGGACCATTTTATTCTTTATTTTTAGCGCGCTGTCTCATAGATTCTTCTTGACTGCCTCTCAGACCTCACAAGGTTTCAGTTAGAAGAAAAGGTAGGAAAAAAAAAAAAAAAAAAAAATTATTAGTCATATGTATGTGTTTTCACTGAACAAAGACGACAATTTACAGATGGTGTTAGTTAGTTTTTTAAATTCAATTAAACACTGCGAAAACCAACTCATAATAGATAATAGTCAAAAAATAATCATCTATCTATAAAATATCTAAAAATATGCTATTATACCTCACATAATTTTGGATATTTTATAGATATAATAATATATTATTTTATCTATTATAGTTTGGTTTATGATATGGCTTAATGATTTTTTTAAAACAAACAACACATATTGTGTAATAATATTATGTATTCTTAACTCAACGAAAACAAATAAGTATTATTTTGTCGAATAGCCCATAACATAACATATCAAAACTATTATGGTTAAATTTAGATAAGGTTTAATTGATTTTTAAAAACAAACCAACCGCATCTGTAATAATTATTGTAATCTTGGTTCAATAAAAACAAATACGAATGGCTGACAAAGTTTAATGTGCACTATTTTTTGTCAACCTTCGCCACTGGTAGATAGATACGTCGGAGAAATGGTCTCTTATCTTTATCTCGATTGGTAGCGTGGAAAAGCTAAAAAACTCACTAATCCACTTTTTAATAAAAGATTTTCTACTGGAATCTTGGCAAAGTTAAAAAAGATTAGGTAGGTACATTAGCAGATTATGAGTGAAAAATGTCAATATATTGGCAAGTCAAAGGAGTATAAAAAAGCCATCTACCGACTTCTAAATAGAAAATTCTAGCTCAGTATGTAATTATATTAAATACCGTTTTCTGTCAGGGGAGATGCTTTTCGGTCCAATTGTTAATTCAAAGTTTGATATTTTCATACATTTCGATACATCATTATCACACACTAAGGTTACCTATATTAGGTTGGGGTAGGTTTGGTTAGGTTAGGTTGGGTGCGGTCTAAAAACAAAATTATCAAATTCAAATCAAATCAAATTTCAAAATCAAATTTATTTATTTTACATATAATGAACATAACAAATTATATATTCAAAGCGTTCACGACATGAGATAAAATAAGTGTTAATAATTAAAAAAAAAAAAAAATACGGAGAGTTGTGAGTTAATAATACAATAAGTAATAAAATAAGAAATAAAATAAGAAAAGAGATAAAATAACAAAAATAACAAAATAAAAGTAGATGGAAGCACGCAGAGTGAACTTTGATAGACCCTATCTAAAAAAACTTATTAAACAACGTCCACCTTAATTCACCTCACGTAAGTGGAATATATCAATATCCGAAGTGATTTCATTAAACATGGTTATTGCCCTCCCAATTGGCATTACTAATGGCAGGTTAGTTCTGCACCGTGGGAGAACAAACAACGGATGCCCACGATTCCTAAGGTAATTTATTATTAGAGACACACAAGCCAACACCACCAAGAATGGCAGAGTTCACATTTACGCCGCGTATAAGTCTGAAAAAATATGTAGCTAAATAAAGATCCCTTCTAAATTTTAAGCTACAGTATGTAAGCATCCCTAAGAGAAAATCAGTCGGATAGAGCCACGGATAATATCCATACAGCCAGTGACGTCCCGTGGGGGTAGGCAGATTGAGCGTCGCTTGGGGGCGGCAGTTGCTCGAAGGGCGGCAAATCGAGGAGAATCTTTTGGTATATCGTTCATGAGAAAGCAATACCTCGTATGCCACATGACACTTTTGATGAAAAAAAATCTACATTATCTCTATGTTTCCATCAAATTTATCACGTATTTTTCGTATTCTACTATTAATCTTAATAGTGATATGCAAAAAATTAAGAATTTTATGCCTTGATAGTGACTAGAGAGAGTTTTCTTCATCTCGTGTTTTGTGGCATACGAGTTATTGTTATCTCATGAGCGATATATAGAAATAGCTACCTAAACTGAGTAGGTACTTAATAACGAAAATATCTTTCATTTAAAAAATCAGTTCACTGGTTGGAAACAAAATGCATTAATTAACGTAAAAGGTTTAACAGGGCTGTATTTTTTTATCGGGTTCGTGATGTCTAGTTCACTTCCGTTTCCCTTCGACGTCCTTAGTGACCAGTAACGACACGAACACGGATGATAAAAAATATTGTATACAAAAATGGGGCGGCATTATGGTGCTTCCCAGGGGCGGCATTTTGTCTAGGGACGTCACTGCATACAGCCGAAAGTAAAGGAGTCTTAAAAACTCTTTTTGGACTCTCTCCAACATAAGGCCGTACTTCAACTGATGTGGGGCCCAAACGACAGAGCCACTCTCAAGTCTGCTTCTAGCTAAGGAGTTATAGAGAATTTTTAGTACCGTAACATCCGAAAAGACCCGGGAAGTACGCAAGACAAAGCCCAACATCTTTAGCGCCTTTTTACAAATGGTATCTATATGAACACTAGACGTCAGTTTACTGTCAAACGTAAGTGATTCCAAGATCTTTTATGGATGATATTCGCGAGAGAACTCTGCCATGCATCGAATACTGGAAAAACAATACTCGTGAGGCTTTAGTAAAAGATAAAACATTGCATTTTCCCCAATCTAATATATTATCTATATCAAGTTGGAGTTGACGACAATCGTCCAAGGTGACAACTTAATGAAGAATGAAGAGTTTCAAGTCATCAGCAAACAATAAAAACATAGCATTTTTAATTACCGATGCTATGTCATTTATAAAAATCGTGAACAGCAATGGCCCCAAGTGTAAGCCTTGAGACACACCTGAAAATGTTTCAAATGTCGGTGACTGATAAAGGCCGTACGATACCTATTGTTGACGATTCTTAAAATAACTCCCGAATAACCTGAGAAATCGATCAGACAATCCAATTAGTTGGAGTTTTTCCATTAGAATATCGTGATCGACTCTGTCAAATGCCTTCGAGAAATCATTGTAAGAACAGTCAACCTGGCTGACACATAATCAGTAAATACCATCAGGTTTGTTTCCGTTGAACGGCCTGCCCTAAATCCATGCTGCTCATTCATTATAAATGACTCAATCCTTGGAGAAATCATTCTGTGCATGATCATCTCAAGAACTTTTGCTGGTGCATAGAGAACAGCTACCGGCCTACAAGGTCATGCGGTCATCTGCGGCACAATTGCTAGAAATTACTATGGATACATATTATATGAGATCATAATTCCAAGGAGGAATAAACGAAATATTTGAATAAAAAATGTTGTTCAATGTAACATAAAAATTCAAAGAATGCATTAAAAACATTGCAACTGTTACATTGGTACGTATGGATTAGGTACTTACATAGGCTTCTGCTTCAAACACGGGATACAAAGGATAATCTTATATTATTATAATACTTTTAAGCACGAGTCAATCTTCTAATTTATATTATGTTCTTTATAGTTAAGTAGAATAAACCTGATGCGTCCATATATTAAGCCGCACTGATAATCCCGAGGTTACACTTTATTGTCTATGTACTATTAATTAGTGAAAACTCTTTTAAATGCTTACCTATATAAATGGTATTCAATGTTAATATCTATTTTTTTTATAATGAACTGATGAAAATGTGACAATTTATTATAACATTGTAATAGTTTATCTTCAAAATGTATATTAAGACACAATTAGTATTAGCTTGAAAAGTTCACGATCGCACATTTATTAGGGTAGATACTTATTAATATTTTTGAAAAAAATGATTTGCGAAAATTTTTACTGCACTAAAGTTGATTAAAAAAACCCGACGTCGCAACTCGCATGGAATCAAACTGAAAATGAAAATCGAACTGACTCACTATAAACATTATCTTTGTTTATCTATATAAATATATAAAAATGAATGCTTGCATGTTTGTCCCGTATAAATTCCTATACCATTCATCCGATTGCGATGAAACTTTGGTGAGTTGTTGTGTGTACACCCAAGGAGGTTTCTGAATTAAAAAAACCATCTTCTTCCGCTTCTTCTTCTTCATTATATCTTCTTTTATTCGTATGGTTCCTATACCGTTCATCCGATAAAAATGAAACTTTTATCAGTTGTTGTGCGCAAACCCGCGAAGATTTTTGAATAATTAGTTCAACCATCTTCTTCTTCTTCTTCTTCTATTCGTATGCGTTCTTATACCATTCATCCGATAGGTGAATGCGTGAAAGGTGATCCTTTGGTGTGTTAATTATTATAGTATATGTCTGTTACCGAAAGTTGAGGCGATCACAGATACGAAAGATTGTGTTAATTGGTGTATTTTTGAAGAATGCAGAATTCTTTTACAGGCTGTTCCTTTTTTTATTAGTTCAATTTTTTTTCCTAAATCAAAATAAAGAATCTCCCTTTTTAAAAGTCGATTTAAAATTTTGAAACATCATGTTAGTAAGCAATGCGTCTGTGTGAGTATTCTGGTCGCCTCAACTCTGGTTGTGCTACATATTCCTACGACCAAAATTAATAGTGAGGCATTTCTCAAAAAACTATACTTAAAATATGTGGCTGTTTTGAAATAAATATTTATAAATATTTAAAAATTATAGAATTTTCGCATAAGCGGCATCAGTGACATCTCTAGGCAAAGTGTCGTCCTTAACTTGACTTATAATGCCACCTCTTTCATTTTTAGTTTCTATAATAGTCTAAAAACCATTTCGGTACCTACCTAACTAGTCAATTATTTTATTATTCATTTCCGGCTATCTTAAACTTACAAATACCTACACCAAAAATCTTTAAATTAACATAATCACTACCTATCTACGAGTACCAAGTATTAGAGTACTACGGCATGTCCACGAAACCCACTCTCAAACAGTGGTGGTTTTAGGTACGTGGATCCTTATAGCACCAATACAGGTATGGATGCACCCTTTTTTTAAATTTGGCTTTGCGATAAACCGTCATTACAATATGTAGTACAATAGGTATTATAATACAATAATAGTTATGTCGTCAGGATTTCTTATGCTTCGGTTATTTTCTAAACTAACATTTCGATACTTGCTAGTAAATCGACCGCTTCGTCTGCTAGATGGGAAACCGCCACTGATCTCAACTCAAAAGTTGTAATATTATTGTATTCGTTCCTTCGTTCGCCACCCTTTACAATGGCTTATGGCCCCCACATCCTGAAGCGGGCCCTCAGGCCAGGTTGTTGGCGCCTCCCTACCTATCCCCAAGGAACCCTAATGGAACTATAAAAAAATTCTCGGTGTCCACCCGAATTCCGAAGTGGTGTAGGTCATGGCTGGGGAGGGCTGACAGGGCTCTAGCCTGGGGGGCTGGACTGTGGGGAGCCCAGCGTGTCGGGTTGACCAGATAAGTGAGATAAACACATATTATAAATTAGCTTTAATAGTTTAAAAAAAGTCTAAAAAAAGCTATTATACTTCATAACCATACACATTTTTAATTACTTATATAATTTTGCAATATATCTTTTGATTATTATGTGTCGATACTCGACAGCTCCATTATTAAAGTAGATGTATTAAAAATCGCCAATAATTCACTGTATAAGTACCCTTAATTTGAACTAAAACACAATTTGAAAAACCTTTAATGTAGTGTTTCACACTGCCTTTAATCTTAGCGGTAGGTAGGGGACCCGCCAAATATCCTAGCCTGAGGGCCCGTTTCAGGATGTGGGGATCATGGTGTAGGTACACCGAGTGCAATATACAAAAGACCGATATACGAGAAATTAGGCTGTGAAGAAGAAAAAGAGCCTATAGGACTAATTTACATTCTCCTCCTTGGCCCCCCCCAATATTAAATCCTGGGTGCGCCACTGAAAGATGTTCCGCGTACTTTTAGCGATTTTTTCTATTTTTCAATAAATCCACTTGCTCTCGACATCATAATATATAAAGCACGATCGTGTAGCCAGGTAACGTGCGACCATTCGCTCGCTCTATTGGATTAATAGCCATTTTTATCAGTCAGGAAATACACATTATTATAAAATAAAATTCTACACATGAATTATCATTTTATATATCAATCATATCTTATTAAATTGCATCACACAGTCACAAAGAGCAAATTTTTGTGGTGTCTGTTTATCTCACTTAACTGATTGAACCCCCACGCCAGGCCCCCAGGCCCCCAATTATAAAGCGGTGGATTTTTTTAGCTATTTTAGCCGTATTTTAGCATCTTATGACGCTACTCGATTGAACTCGTGTCATAGTCACTTACGTGGGTCAGCGGAATTTTCATTCGGTCGACATGGACATTATTTTCAACTAAAAAATAAACCTCCAGTGCATACGATTTCTAA
Source organism: Rhyacophila brunnea (assembly GCF_057557595.1). NCBI lineage: Eukaryota > Metazoa > Arthropoda > Insecta > Trichoptera > Rhyacophilidae > Rhyacophila > Rhyacophila brunnea. Next base: position 5,494,264 of record NW_028233361.1, read on the forward strand.
GCATTGCTGTGGCTAGGGAGACATAGAGGGGATGGCCAATCATTAAATACGAACATTACAGACATGGAGCCGCCAAACCAACCCGCCCCGAACCACATTCGGTCTTAATCGAGCTTGTAACGAGGCCCTACGTTTGTGTGAAGCATTGATATACTACTAGATGAGCAGTTCCCATACAATTGTCATTTTAAAAATGTACCACAAAAGATATTACGAATATCGTCTTATATTATTTCCTTGTAAGTATAATGCGTTAAGACCGTTAACATGGATTCCCGAATTTCACCCGTATTGCCCTGGCTGTAAAACTAAATTTGCGTTCTTGGAATAGTGAACCTAAGGGTGCTGCAACGCAAAACAGACAGAGCAAGTCGTCATGCGCTGACTATTAGTTAGAGTAAGAAGCAAGCTAGGTCGGGCTTACTCAGTAAGTTTTAACAAAGGCCGAGTCGCTGAAAATCGGGCGTCATTTTAAGAAGCATATGATTCATCCAGTAGTATATCAATGGTGTGAAGCATCAGCCTGGAAATGTCTTAGTGAGATAATGCAACAGCACCTGTCCTGATCCAGATTTCCCTCTGATTAGCGACGGGCAAAACATCGAGAGTATCGACAGCTTCAAATACCTGGGGGTACACATCACGGGAGATGGCATTTTGCAGAGAGAGCTCGCTATCCGAATGGGAATCGCTGGAGCAACATTCAACTCGTGCGGAGTGTCTGGGACGATTATACTCGGTCAAAACCAAATGCCGCCTATTTGACGCTTGCATTCTGACGGTGCTGCTTTACGGTAGCGAATGATGGCACCTTACGAAGTCTCAGAGCAACCGTAAGCTGAGCTTCGAAAACAGATGTTTGCGACGGATACTGGGTGTGCGGTGGTATGACTTTAGGAGCAACGAGAAGATAAGAGAACGCACCAAGCAGCCTCTCATCACGCTGAGAGTGAAGAGGGGACGTTGAACCTGGCTCGGTCACGTGCTGCGGATGCCAGAAGAGAACCTCAACCTGGCTTACCTGTTCATCAAGCCAACCGGATTCCGGCGTCCTGGAAGTCCGCTAGATACTATATATGGAGTGTATACGGCGGAGCTACGGGATGCTGGTTTGACCTGGAACGATGCAAGAAGACTGGCGAGCGACAGGGATTCTTGGAGGTGCCTCATGTTGTACATATGCTCCAACTACGGGGCGGATATGGCTGAAGAAGAAGAAGAATGTCTTAGTAGCAGATACCAAATACTGAGGTCGCCACGCACTCAAGTGTGCTTTGACCAAGTTTACATTGAATTGATTTAATAAAATTTTCCCATGGGAGATAGGCGCACTGAGAACTAATAAAAAACAAATGAATCTAAACAAGTATCACATAATACAAAAAACGGTACTGTTCGGTTATACCGGAGGCAGCGGAAAACGCATTTTGAAAATAGCCGATAAACTGAATTATTTGTTAGGTTAACCTAACCAAACCCAACCTAACCTAACCTAACCTAACCTAACCCAACCTAACCGAACCTAAACTAACCCAAACTAACAAATAATCCAGTTTATCGGCTATTTTCAAAATGCGTTTTCCGCTGCCTCCGGTATAACCGAACAGTACCCAAAAAACAAACCTAAAACAATACTGACATACAAAACTATGTGAAGAGATCTTCACTCCGCATTTTTTTTTTAAGTTACAAAGTTGGTCTTTGTGGCAACCAAATTGGACGGCCTGATGGGCACAACAACCTACTGATTGGACTGACTCGAATGTCGCTTTATTTTCGGACCACATTCTAGAATATTTCAGAGGATCTGATTTTCATCTTGTAGCTCTCCGCCACATGGACATGTTGGTCGGGTGACAAGTCCAAGCTAAGAGAGCTTGGGAATCCACCGTGACCAGTGAAAAATTGACTGGTGTAGTAAAATACGAACAGCCTACTTGAAAAATAACCAACATACAAACAATAAATTCACCTGGCCTCCTGGATCCTGTCAAATAAGTATCGAAGTCCCCGCGAACAAGCGTCATTTGCAATACGACTATAGTCAGGCCGGGGCACTAAATATCGAGGTACGATGGTAGTGCTAGTTATTTACTATCTTCGAAAGCTATGCGGTAGGTACCTAACATGTTCAAAGTAAATGAAAATTCTCCTCCAACTATATGGTTTTTTTTTGTGATTCTTCTATATTGGACGATACGTATACCTACACGAAAAATCATGATGGCAGCGTCGGAAGTGCTCGTGGATCCAACTCCTCACCCCTTAACTTAGATTAATTACAATAGCACTTTGCGATCGCCTTAGTTTCGTAGATATGTTTAGGTATATGACAGCAAAAAAAGGAACGGGTACAAATACCTACAATAGGTACCTATGACAACTTTTGAGAGTAGTAGCAGTTTTCCATGAAGTAGCAGGGTTTCCCAAACTTTTTCTGCAATGGAACACTTCGCGAACCCGGAAGTTTTAACGGAACACTTAGTTTATTTTGTATGTTATTTATTAGCGCAGCTAACCTTTCTGCCAATTTTGGAAACTGTCGTTAAACTGACAAGATTTGTCAGCCGGTCAGTTAAAAACAATTTACCCCATCTTTTTCAAGCGCACGGTGTGAGAAAAGATGGTCCTCCGCCTGTACCTAGATCATGGCCCCCACGCTAGGATCTTTGGCGGGCCCCTACTTATCGCTAAGGTTAAAGGCAATGTGACGATCTACAGTTGCATATTCCAAATGGTGTTCGAGGTAAAATTGAGCGTATTTTTTTAGCGATTTTTCATATTTTTAATACACCCACTGGTGATATGCACAACAATGGACATGTCAAATATCGACAATAATTAAAAATTGTAAGTATGGCAAAACCACATATTATTAAATGTTAGCATGCTTGAAGTGAAACAGCGCCTTTTTGTTTTTTGAAGTGAAACAGCGCCGAACCTATTAGTGCATGTTTGTGATGTGTGTTTATCTCACTTGGCTGGTCGATCTCTCACGCCGGGCCCCCAGACTAGAGGCTTGTCAACCCCCCCCCCCCCCTTGTGGGAGCCATGACCTATCTAGATACTTTACGTCATAAACATCAGTGGAGATTGATCACCACTCGCCTTTCAATATACCTAAAGTAGATTCTTTAATTATTTTAGTTTTACTTATTGTACTTCTACCTAGTAGAAGATCTTTAAATGTGTTGCAGTGTATAAACCCTTTCCAAATGGTCGCGGAACATAGTTTGGGAAACCCTGAAGTAGACGATGCAATCGCTTCATTTTTTTTTCCGATCATGTCCGATCCTAATAGGATCATATGGGCCTCCACAGAGTAGAGTAGAGGCAGATTTTGTTTTTTTTTTACGAGAAATGGATATCAGCCACTTGCTCAACCTATTAGGTCCATACCCTGACTCACACACAAATTGAAAAACAATATGTGTACTTGCCAGACCCAGGATTCATATAAAATTCTGATAACATATTAACCATTGTTGTATCTAATTGTAATACCTACATGTTGTAATTGCGGTTTATCGCACTGGCATTTTTTTAGAAGGATGCCTCCAAACCCATCAGTACCATAGACCTCCACGTACCTAACACCGCCACTGTTTGAGAGTGGGTTTTGTGGAAATGTCTTAATAATTTTATTCTCAGTAGATAGTGTCAATTTAAAAAAAAAAATGGTGTATTTGTGTGTGTATGTAAGTGTCTATATAAAATAAGGTAGTAGGTAGGTACCTAATGAATTTGTAGAAAATTTTAAACTAAAAATGAAATGGGGTGGCATTTTAAGACTGCTTAAAGGCGTCACTTTGCCTAGGGACGTCACTGAAAATTAGATAATACTATGTTGATATTTTCGGAGAATTGTCAAGCTCTTCGGTTCGTAAAATGTTCCATTTCGAGCACTACACAGTTTGACCTTAATATTATTTAATGCTGGCCATCGGCTTCAAGAATATCCAAGGTGCCATGCAGTTTATTGGGTTCGTTACCTTTTACACCCAATATTGTAATAAAGCCGGAGCACAAAGTATAGATACTGTCTAGTATACTGATTGTGAAACAAAGTTATTCTTGTTAATTCTACTATTTAAAGTATTTTAGTGAAAATTAGGGCATGAAGTCTAAGAAACTGGTGTTAGCGACATATTTCTTCTCCATCATCGGAAACCCTATCACGATCATCGCATTGCAATATTTCAGCCTAAATGCACAAAATGTAGGTCAAAGTTTCCGACTGAATTGAATATGTACATTCAAATGGCATTGATTTTACTTGCAATAATCACATAGCTGGTACGTGGTGCATGCATTATAATCCAACTGCTCATCGAATCATTCTGATTTTGTAACAATTATTTTTCTATTATTAATGAAATTGAATTTTATAGATATAGGATCAATATTTAGAATACGATGTAGGTACTGATATTTTTTAACCAAAAAATATATATTATTTAATGTTCAGCACATCTATTCTATGTACAAGACAGCTATCGAGGGTAGTTTTTCATATTTTTGTATTGACATTATAATTTTTACAATAAGTGCTGTGTCTTAACAACACCTCTCTTGGTTGTGCTAACTTTTAGAGCGAGATGAACAGCATTGACTGTTAAGACAGCTAACTTATTGTAACAATTATAATACTTCAATACAAAAATATGATCGACAGCTGTCTTGTGTATAGAATAGATGCGCTGAGATGCTTATTGAATATTTAAAATAAAAGTTATCAGTAATATGAATTAAATTGCAGGTTTTATTTAATTTTAAAATTCTTTTTTTTTTATTGAAAAAACTAATAAAGAAAACCACCTATTATTATTATAATCAGCATTCTAGGCCTCTATAACCCTTGGCAGACTGTAATTCCTCCAGAAATTTTCCCCACAGATGGGCCCAGAGCTGCAGCTTTCCAATACTTTTGGCAGAACAATTTGAAATCTTCTCCCAACTCATTCTCAGGGTGCGTACATAATCCACCTTGTTGACCAAGATAAACTTTACTCATCCTAATAGAACTAACATAGAACCGGTGATTGCAGATTGGTATAATAAATCAACTCATACCGATGTGATGCAATCGAACATTAAAAAGAAAAACAGGATATGAATGTGATGTGACTAATAAAATCATGTTGGTAAAAGATAAAAATAATTACATTACAGGGAATATTTTCATATAATATTTATAGTACATATTGTGAGTTATAAACGTTATGCTTATGACTGACCGGATGGACATTCAGAAAAACCAATGAGATAATAATTATCAATATTAAATTTGTTCAAGCACATACTGCTTACTACCTGCTACCGGTGACCCTCATTCAATAAAAGAGTGATTCCAAAACGAAGAGAGGCATGAAACGTGCAGGTGAAACACAAAATATATGCCAAGCCATGGAGAAAGCTGACCTACGGCCAAATCACTAACCATAAAGAATAACATGCCACTTATTTTTTGTATAAAATCTTCAATTTTCTTAAAAAATTGCAGGAAGCATAATATATTGACAGTAAGTTGTATTACTATTTCCCATTTACTAAATACAAAACAATGGCGTATGCATTGTAGTTAATCACTAGGTAATTAACAGTGACTTGTTAAAAAATATTATATTGTACTTTCAATGTGTATTAATTGATCCAGTGCGAGGACCCAATGGGTTGGGCGATTGGCTAACATACCTACTGATATGCTTCGCTCAAGAGCAATCGTGGTATTTTACTAATAAATATTTTTATAAATATTCTTTCAAAATTTGTATTTTCCAAACGAATCAGTAATGTATTTTTGATTGTTTTTAAATTTGTGCGCAAAAGAATTAATAAATAAACTTCACAAAATACATTGTTGTAGGTACTTATTATTCATCATAGTAAACCTTATCTAAACATATATTTTCTTTGGAATAACATTAATTTAAACAAGTATGCGACACCAGTGAGTGTGGGATAACTATATACGTAGATATCATCTTTTCCCATGCGAAAGTAGGCAATTGGTTAGGTTTTCTCTTGCTATCACGATGATGAGTTTTAATATAGCTTGTGTTGTATCAGTTTGTTTCACCCGGCTCCTGTCACTTATTCTTGATTTGCCTGAAATTTAGAACCTGGCATATCTAGAGTATATCACATTCTATAGATTAGTTTTTTATTTAACGTATTTGTTTACGGAGTATTCTATTACGATAGCGTGAACAGTAACTCTCTCCTTGACAATGAAACTACACACTTAACTCTTTATCAGCATTCATTGTAGAATGTCCTTTTGTTAAAATATCTCATTTTCGTCCACACCAAGACACATCTGTCTGTGAATAGATAAACATTGTAGCATTGAAGAATTATTTTTGTATAAGACCATGTTTCAATAAAAATGTCCATGTTTTCTTGTGTTTTTTGAGTTTCATTGGAAGCAGCAATGCATATTATCAGGGTTGATTAAAGCATCCGAAATGCTAACATGACTGGCACGTTAGCAGTAGTTGGCCATTAGATATAATTAACATGATATTTAAATGTGGTTAATTAAAAAGTAATTAACTGGTCTGATTTTTAAAACCGATATTTTGGTATCGAAAAATACTAGGATAACTTTAATTAATTGTATAGGTGTGAATGTGCGTCAGCTTTAAACAATAATAATTGATTGTGAGACTTGGTATGTTTAGACATTTTGAATAATAATTTGTTTACTGACAAATGTACATACATTCTTTGAATTAGGCTTTAATTATCAGAAAATTACTTGTGTGAAATTACAATAGGGAAATAAAAAAAAAATACAAAATTTAAATAAATAAAGTTATTTAATGATATATTGTTTTACAAATTCAACGGAACAGGCAAAACGACGAATTTGTAGTCGGATTTCATAAAAATCATCATAAAAACTTTAAAATATTATATACAATTAATTATCTATGTGGCAAAATTCCGATAGCCATTAATTCACGCATCCTTTTGCGTGTCACACATAAAATATGGCAGGTACTGACATCAGATCGGGTTCCGGTCGCATTATAAGATTAAATAATTCAGCGGCTCTAATATTTCGTACATCATCACATCTTCTTCCGGCATCTTGTGAAGACTCCAGCGCTTCATGATTATTGCTCGTATAAATAATATTTCTCGATGATATTGAAGTAATTAAATAGTGAGATCAATCAGACAGACATAACAGATTGCAACGAAGAACAGAAACCTAAAAATTGGTAAAAAAAAACAATGGCACTCTACAGACGATCAACCAGAACTAATTAATCAACGTCGAAGGACAGACAGGGATTGAAACGGATGGAAAGGGAACAAACGTAGATTAATCATACCGTATCGCATTGAACACTGATGTATTAAAGATATTTTTAATAATTGGGGTATGTTATATTATTATTATTATAAATTCATTTCATCATTAATAATATTAAAAGATAATTTTTTTAGACGGCGATATCCAATTGTAAATAAATAATTCACGTTTTAAATAAATAAAAAACCGTCAATTATTTTTAAAAATATACGTGATATACGTTTTCAGTATGTCCGGGTTGGGCTTCTTGAATTTCCTATGAAAGTCGTTTCCGAACATTTTTCTTCAGCTTTCTGTCTAATAACTGTTTTGGAGAATCAATTGAACGCTTGTGAGTCAAATCTTCATAACAAAATATAATAGATTAACATTTTCAATAAGTCAACGACATCATTGCTGTAGTATAGTGATTTGAAATCATCTTCCATTGACTGGTTTCCATCGTGTCACCATGAAGAATGACGGTGGTGATATTTTTGTAGGCTTATTTTGCACATATAACACAACCACATCTTGGAAATCAGCAGGCGTCATAAATATATTTTCAAATCCATGATTATATTCCAATTGCGGTATCTCTCACGGTGCATTTAAATAATTTTTAAACGGTAACGACAAATATATCTTCCATGTAAGTAATAAATATTCTTCTACGTTCCACTGGATCGTAATTTTCAGGTATCTGTGCTATTTGCCAATAGTGTCATTTTCCTTTATAATCCAACATAATATCATGTTTCCTCTCGGGAGTTATAAATATTATCATTTTTTCATTTGGAAGAGTATTATTTAATATTTTATTCATAACACCTGTCGCTCATACCGGTGCATCGATCATCAATCATTCAAAAATATGCAATAGGGACGTTTGCATTAATAGAATGATTTATATCTCCGGCAAGCAGTATTCTATCAAGTGTACATATTATTATTTTATATTATTTGTACATATGTTTTTCATCTACAACTCCGACAGCATTAGACATTATAAATACATAAAAAAAATAATCTTCCATGTTATTTTATTCAACGGAAAGCATCATTACGGTGGAATATTTAACTTTGCTTCGTAGTTACTATTATTATATACACAATTATGTACTAACAATTAAAAACTGTATGACAGCTCTTAACATGTGGCATACGAAAATGTCCATTTTATATTAAAGTCTTTACACACATTTACAAGTCCTTTAAACTATAGCTTGACGTGCTATTCATAATATTATGTATTGTCTTTTGTAACCGAATTTGTACACTTGCTTCGTTTGCTACTATAAACAGGAACTGGCAATCGAGGAGATTGCAATTTGTCGCGGCTCATTCGGACGGGTGACACGGTTTTAATAGCTGTGCCAGAAGTCGAAAGAGAATCCAATATAGCACGAGGTTCTTCATGCTATATGCGGAGACGCTAGCTAAGAACGTGACAATGATTCGTTTACAGGTTTGGAATGGCCGCCATACTGATCTTGCAATCGATATGCTGACGAGCATCATCGCTGAACGTGAGACCGAACTGCTCCAAAAACTCTAAGCTTTGCGCGTCGCTATCGAACGCCATTTCCGTTGTCACAAACGCTAGGGGTACATTCGGTCGGTAGCTAAACATTTAAACAGAAAATTATTAAATTCACAAGGTCATAAAATAGCAATTGAGAAATAAAAAATGGTGCAGCCATTAAAACTGCATTGATTTCAAATACACATAAAGAAGAGATGCCGGTAAACTTTAAATAAGTGATTGTGTCCATCTGTGACCACAAAATCATTCTACAATAATGTGTAACCATCACATTTCCTAATTGAATTATTTATGTTGTCATTTAGTGGTCACAAATAAAAACAATTACTAATTTATAGTATGCCGATGCCTCCAACCATCCTATCGAAAAGATAGTTTTAAAATTGACCTAAGATCTAGGTATTAAATTATTGATTGACTAATTAAAATATCCTGAAAAGAAATCATAACAAAAAAAACATTACATGGAATTAATTTCTAATTAAAAGAAAAAGGTTAATCAATCTTGCAGTTTGAAGTTGGATGTTTCTTTGCAGATCAAAATGATCAAAAAACATAAAACTGAATATCAAAATCTACTAATAAATTTATCAACATTGCTCATCATATTTTCGCTTCCATCCGACGTGTATCTCGGTTGCTTCACAGAGTGGTTTCACAACAGATGTTCGCTGTCTCCAAAGACGCATTGAAAGACAGTATGTGAATTTGCCAGAGCCAGGATTCGAACCTGAGGCTCGCATCTTCATAAGCGGACAATCGTCCATCATGGGATCCTTTAAATATTATATTTGACAAAAATAGAACCATTAGAAAAATATGTTGTCTATAACCTATTTGATTAATTTTGGTAAAACATGGTGTTGTTTATTAATAATAATATGTGCAAGACAAACTTGAAGAATTTAAATGGTATACTTATCAGCTGAAAAAAATTCATTAAGTGTGTATAATAAAGATGAATGGATGAATGAATGTTTAAACGAAAAAACAAATGAACCAAAACATACGATTTGATGATGCCCTTCAAATACGATTTTCTCTCTCGGGCGATAAACCAATCGACCAGAAATCCCGCCATCATGGGAGCCGTTTGGTATAGCTTAAAGAACTTGTGGAAATTCCCCATGGACCACGCGCTACGCATCTGAAGGGCGTGAGATATACAGTCTTCAGTCTTTTCCTCGGGCGTAAGACTTTTCAAAAGTGTTGTCAAATCTGGAATTTAAGAAATGTGGATTTTAGTGACAGATTGAAGAATAATCAACTTGGCGGACAGTGGCGGTGGCGGTAAAACACATTTGAAAAAATTTTGCAAGTGCGTTTATAAGCAACAATAGTTTCCAATTTCTTTTTAATCTATGAATTTCCTCCCTTTCGAACCTCTCTGTCGCCATCCAAAAAAGGCTGTTTTGTTCTGTAGATATGGCGTGAAACTAGTCGACTGCGCGACTTGTGGGAGAATTGTCGTGATTATTGTCTCGCTTTGAAGCTGCGATCCAAGAGTTCGAATCCCACACCATGTAAATTTAAATGTTGTTTCACTATCCGTGAATTTTGTTGAGCAAATGGCCAACATTCACTTCCAGTACAAAAAAAAACTGTGTGTGGCGTGCACTTCCGAAAGGTTTTGTTTTGCAATACGTTCTCTGTCGATCGTTGTGCATCCAATTTTTACATACAGCAGGCGCTCGGTAATCCGGCACCCATATTTTTTCACCTATGCCGGATTATTGGATTTCTATAGTAAATAATTATATCACAGATCGGGTCGGGAACCGAAATGCTGAGCGAGCGGCTCTCCGCTCCTGTAATCCGGCAGTTTAATGTGAAACCTGCCGGATTATAGAGCAGGAAAGCTGAGTTGCAAAACGCCGGACTATTGGACGTGTCGGATTGGTGAACACCGGATTACTGAGCGCGTACTGTACATAATTTCCCCTTTTATTTAAAACACACTTTTCACCAAGTAGATAATATATTCCCTTGCTATACGGTAGGTAGTGAGTGCAAAACAATTAGACATACTGACCTAATGTATTCATGGTGTAAATATAGTAGAGTATTCTATACGCAGTGAATTCCTTTCTGTTCCCAACACCCGGCAACTCAGTGTAGAGCATCTTGAGCTGCGTCTGACACTGATTGAATTCCTCGTGATCGCCTTTCTCCAAGGCGATACGGGCATGAGTCTCGTACACCTGCACCGTCAGAGCATCGCGGATGCCTTGCACCTGAAAAAAACAAAAGAAATAACCGTGAAACCAATAATTCCATTGGGTGTGAAACTTGGGAACCAGTCGACAAAACATGAAAATGTTATTCAAGTATTTCAAAATAAAATTGTTCAAAGAATACTAGAATGGTTAATACTGAAACAAATCTACATTTGATAGTTAAAATATCACATCCAGAGTTCTCCATAAAATTTATGAAAGAACTATAAAGGAGTCAACAGACATCAAGACCGGAAATAAGTCGAGATAGAGATGGGCGGAGGACAGTAAAGTTGTACAGTCGGCAATGGACCTGAGTTGACTGCAGTGCCTATTCAAGGTAGCATATCGATGGTGCAGATCACAAACCTTCTATGTCAAATTTTTCGATTTTGACTTTATGGTATCAAAAAATCAACAAAAATTTAACGGATCTGTTGAACTTTACCTCCTATGTCAAAGAGAAATATAGCCCAGTTTATTGATCTTTTAATTAAAACTCCTATGTCATGTTCATCGTATTATGCTGCACAAACCTCCTACACGACGTGAGTTAGGAGTTTTGTGAATACATGTTACCACAGCGATGTGAAGTTGCTGCACATTGCTTCTATATCAGTTCATTGTATGAAGCTATCAGTGAAGTTTTAGAAGCAAAACTGTATACAAAAAGATTTATTAGAGATAAATGGGTTTTAGGTCTATGTTTTTGATAATATAAACCCAAATAATGAGTTCCTGAAGTAGAAAGATCATGCGATTAGTATTGTAAGCAATAAAAATCAAGAATTTTCGGTATGTATAAACCTATACTTTCCGATTCTGTTCGAAATGAAAATATTCTATCGACTGAGATAATAGGAAGGCATATCAATGATGTAAGGAGAAACAAAAGCAAAGTGCATGGAAACAAAATATATCTGCAAATAATAGGGTGAAAGAACAGGAATATCCGGACCGAGTTAAAGACAATATCAGTAAAAAAAACATACTGTAAAAATAAAAACCAACGAAAGCTTGGTCCACGTTGCATCTCACAAGCATGTGTTTCAAGAAACCCGGGAATTTCGACCACTTTTGGTTGGATATGTCATGGCCACAGAGAAAATCATACGTTTCTTTACTAATAGATTGTATAGACCCCAATCAGAAGTTATGTAAGAACTCTGGAGGTATGTGGAAGGGAGTATATCTATCACTACCACTTAAAGATAAACGAGGAAAGAAAAGAATTTTGCCGATAAATGTTCTGTAATACTTTCGCCATACGAGTTTAGAGTGCTAGAAATTGGGCTAAGAATGCCATTCACGGGATACCAAAACCAGCAATTCAAGGACAATGAGCGAAATGTTGATACTAAGAAAAGATATGCTGCAGAATTTATCGATTCACTACCAAGAATGAAGTCACATTACTGCCGTAGGGATCCATTAAGACTCTTTCTTGAACCAATGTTTCGTTAGAAAATGGGTCTTTATCGAGTTTACAAAGATAGATGTGATGAAACATCAAGACCATAAGGCATTGTCACAGTGTAGATTTGATGAAGTTCACTTATAAGAAGACTTAGAAGCTCCGACATTTACATCTCTTGATTAATCACTTAACGAACCTCATATTAAATTAGAAACCAGTTCATTTCAATATTGAGCGATGGGTGCCTGTATCGAAATAAGAACAATATTCTTGCAAAGTTAATGTACTCCTCGAATTGACAGTAAACTATCAATTCGAGATTACCTACTCAAAAATACTTGGAGGTTGGGCACACGTAAATGGAAGGAGATTCGTTACATGCTGCAATGGAAAGAAAATTGAAGAACAGGGAAATTTATCTGCCATCTGATTATGCAGTGGCTACATGAAAAGCCATAAATATGTCATTTCCTTATAGAGCGCACTATGTAACTCATGATGTTTTACTTAACTATAATGTTGCATTGATTCAATACAATTCATTATAATAAATTCAATACAATGCAGTTCCACCATGAATTATTGACAGTTAATAAAAAAAAAAAGTAACTATAATGTACTAGTGACTTCGTTACACGTTGGTAAGACCAGAAACAAAAAAGGGGATCCAATTGTTAACGTTATGTGTCACTTGGCTTACCTTCCAAATGGGAAAATCCAGTATACAATTAATTTTAGTCATGATCTTAAAGAGCTACCGAGACGACCGAAGATCATAACAGTTCCAATTGTTTATCCAAGATTGCACGGTTCAAGTAAAAATATCGGCCAACAAGTTCAAGCACCTTCAGGAACTAAAATGTGTTATTCCATGGGACTGTCACCTTTTTTATGACTCTTTACCACATTTATAATTTAAATATGTTAGAATTTAAAAAAAGCTTCATAACTATGTTGGGTTTGATTCTGTTTTGTTTATGTTTGGTTATTTATAAACATGTAGGTACATTAGTTAAATATACATTATTTTTTTTTATTTATTAAACGCAAACTATTTCATTATTTTTTAAATAAAACTAATTTACTCTTCTCATAAAATGTAATGTAAAGGAAAACCTCCTTTGTCAAATATTTCAACAAATCTGAGTGCACAATACTTCTATGTCATGATAAATGTAATACGGTTTATATTAGTTATAAATAAAGTTATACAATCATTAAAAACACAAAAACATTAGACTTTGGATATTTTTTTTTTAATAAAAGTCCTACATTATCAAATAAATCAGTTTAAACCTTCCCCTGTAAAATCCCATTTTTTGACTAAGAAGGTTTGTGATCTGCACCATCGATATTGTATTTGGCGGTATGGATGATCAGTCCAACTAAATCATAAAAACGTATAAAGAATGCATCGATTCTATTTTATAAAAGCGTTAATAAAACATTTGATAAAACTCACAGTGAGATCTTGCCTAATGGACTTGAGTTGATCGCAAGCGTAGAAGTATTCCAACTTGGTGACCCAGCGATCTTTAACATTTTGCAAGGACTTCTGGAGGACTGCAGCGGGTCGCACCTCAGGCGGCGCGGGGGCCTTGGTGAGGCGGAGGAAAGACTTTTCTATGTCCTGACAGGTGCCTACGATGTGGAACTCGGCCCAATCAAAGTCGCCCGTGGAGTCGTCGCTTATCTGCTTGTTGAAGGAGACGTCGGTAGATTTCCTGGGCCTGCAATGAGAATGGGGAGAGCTGGCGACGCTCGGGATGGGACTGGAGGAGGAGCTGTTGTTGAAACGAGCCGCGCGCTGTTGCAGGCGGTCTGACGCCGTGAATTCGGGAGAGAAGACGGCTTTCTTCTTCTGCATTTGGGCGAGTTTCATTGCTTTCGTTTTCTTTGTCAACGATAATCGATTAGCGATTTTCCCGCGATTTTTGTTTTTATTATTTTTAGAGAGCGGAATAAATCCATCATCGCTGGCACTTGCCGAGCTATCGCTGAAACAAAACAATAAAAAAATATTACTACACGATTGATAATATATATTAATTCAAAGCAGGCTTCAGAGTGAATCCACCGTTTGAGCCATGTACCAGTAGAAAGAAGTACAGCCTTATGATTTTTAATCCGACTTCAATACATGAGGCTGTATGGATTCAACCTGTTGCTTTATCCATCTGACATACTGTCGTTGCTGCTGTCAGGCATGCTTACATACTATTGTTTAAAAAATTAGAAACCATCTTTATTTTTCCCAATGTATGTGTGGTACAAATGAGTCGGAGCATCAGTTGTTTGTTGTGCCAAGACAAAAACGACTAATCTGCCATTGATGATGATGCCAACTGAGAGAGGGCAATAGCTGCAGCTGCCCTGCCCTGCGCTGAATGAAATTGATTTATTCAACTTACAAAAAGGGTGGTGAATATAGATGGATGTTTTATAATTTCTTAAAATAGCGTTCATTTATCCCATTCAGTAGACCCTGCTATTTTTATTGTATTATTTATGATGTGAATAATGTGAATGTATAAATAATTTATGTCCATAAAGTGATTGCTGTGTATTTCACAAATTCAAAAGTATTTCGTTTCACCCAGACAAAATAATAGTATGACAACTAAATTAAATGAATTGGAAAGTGTTAAATAGTCACCTGCGCCGCCGTCTTCTGGGACTACGCGACCTGGAGCGAGACCGGGATCGAATGCGCGAGGCGGACGGAGAGGGAGAGCGCCTGGACAGGCTTCTTCCCAGGCGGCCGCACAGGGCACTGGACAGCCGCCCTCCTCCTCCCTGCCCCTTGCCGCGCCCGCCCTGCGAATGCTGCCCTTTGGGAGGAGTCTTTCGCTGGTACTGCGAGAGCGTTCCCGGGACGGGCACGGCAGGCTTCACGATCAGGCCGTTTCGTTCACTGTGTACACTGGGTACTGGCTCCTCGTCCCAGTTCTTGATCCATAGCTCCTCGCGGCTGGCGGCCGCCGTGATTCTCCCTTTCAGACAGATCTCGATCTGGTCGCGGTCAAAGTCCGTCTTGCACTTTTCATAGCAGCGCATTATGTACTTGTTGAGGCTCTCAGGCCAGGCGCCTGTCGGGTTGTTGAAGCTGTCCGGCTTCGGGGGAGGCTTGAATGTCGGGGTGGCGAGGAGCGGCGCACCGGGAATCCGACAAGGAAGTGTCGGCGGCGAAGCGGTCACGGGAGATCCATCAGAAAGACGAGGAGGAGGCGGGGGAGCTATATCTGGAGGGGGTGGCGGCGGGGGCGTGGGTGCCGGTGGCGGAGGGCACGGGGGCAGGGGCGGGGCTTCGCCCGGGAGGGGCGGGAAGCCGCCGAGTCCCGTGCCGTAGGATTCAAAAACGGCAGTGTTATTCTGGTTGTTCTTGTTACGTTTCCTTTTTTTCTTCGCCCCTCCGCTGTTGTTGTTGGGGCTGCCGGCGAGCGGGTTGCCCTGGGAAAAGTCGGCGACGGGACCCTTGCGGCCGTTCCGATTGATATTAAACCGGACGGGCGACTGCGCGTTGAAAAAGGAGTCCGGGGGTGCGGGCCCCGGGGGCAGAGGCGGGAAGCCCTGCGGGGAATTCAGCTTCATGTGGCCCTGCTGGCCGGCAAACATGCCCCCCTGCTGGCAGTTCGGAGACACCGCGTCCGGACGGTAGAAGTTGTCGAAGTACGGAGGGCACATTCCCCCGTACCCGTTGTTGTATTGGTACATGTTCATGTTGTACATCCAAGGGTTGTGCTGCCCGGGGTTGCCGTGCTGGACGTTCATCTGGGGCGCTGGACCTTTATCGGTCATGCTTTGAAAAATCTAGAGCGCGTTCAGACCCGTCAGACCGAACCCATACCTACCTAAACCTTACGCTAGTCTCGGAGATGTAAATATTTAAGAAAGCTGATTCTTACCGAGCGAGATAATATGATAAAAACTTTTAGGTGATCGATCGCAATGCTAAAATGCAAACTTTCACCTGGGAAGACACTTGTGTAGTATTAAATCCTCGAAGAAAATTAACATACGCACAAACACGTAACAAAGCGATATCGAGGAAAACGTTGTGACGTCATAGACAAATGTTGCCTAATGCCGGATTTCGCAACCGTTGCATACTTTAGTAAAATGTGTTTATGGTATGTTTTACTCGTACTCTAGTGATACTTAGCGATAATCGTAAAAATCGCTGAAATTTATTACAATAAAATTAATAAGATTATAAAAAAATACCAATATAAAAGATATAATTTATTAAAGTTTAATATATTTTTATACACTTGAATCCAATTCATTAAGGTACCTACATACATATTTACCTACCTACATACTATTAAAATTAAACTAAGAATCGCTAAACCTTATATTATATTATGTACTATATAGGGCTTAATAATTTATAATTTACTATTATGCAATCAAATTTTTGTTTTACACACTTATAAGTAAAAACAAACTACAGATTAAAATTCTAATGCCAGCGCTCCATTGGCGAGCCAAAAGTCCGACGACAATAAGTCTTCAGATTTTTCTACGTTCTGCTACTGGCCAACAGACGTTCAACGAAACGAGTATATAATTAATTTGACGAGTAAAACAGTCGACTTTGACAGCATAGATAATATACGTATATCTGACAGTTAAATCGTGATGGCGTTAAATGATACCGACGTTTTATGTTTTTTGGGTTATTGGGTGGCAGATAATGTAATAACGAAGCAAAGGGTACACAAATACTGGGTGAAACATTGGATAAGGAAACGAACGACATTATCCCACACAAATTTAATACGAGAATTGCGTTTGCAACCGAGCGATTTCCGCAATTATTTGCGAATGTCGGAGGATGTATACACAGAACTGTATAATTTGGTCTCCCCATTTATTAAAAAAAAAAATACTATGATGAGGGAAGCTATTTCTCCTCATGATAGATTATGTGCAACCCTGCGATTTTTGGCTGCCGGCGGAACATTCACTGACTTGCATTATAGAACTGCGATTGGAAGACAAACTCTGGGCAAGATAATTCCCGAAACTTGCCAAGTCATCATTGACGTTTTGAAAGGAGAATATTTCAAGGTGTGTATTATATTATACGTCATCTAATAAAGTTGGGCAAATTTACAAATATATCATTAACAAGTAGACATTGGTTGGTCTTATAAAGTGAACGTTTAGTGGATTGTTTTACCTATATAAATCATAGACGGCAACATCATAAGAATGGCAGACAAGATGCATTTGAGATAGGTATATATATAGTCACAAATAAGGCCATCGTTGACATGCTAAATATTCAATAGACCATTAGAATGCTGTACCTAGCCAGGACTCTCCATATAGGCTGTAAGCAAGCTGCTTAATTATTCCTGTTGAATGTATTGTAATACTAGTCATATTCTTCGAAAAGCAAGCATGGAATTTGATTTCTAAATGAGGCCACATAATAATATAGGTTTGCTAACATAGCTCAAATACTTACCATTTGTTGTATCGCTTAAGCTAAGGTTTATAGGCATAAAAACAAACAAAAAAACAAATATTTTTACAAGATATTTATTCATACAAAAAACATTAATTTATTATACCGGCTTTTGTACATTTTTGCTTAATATACGATAAACTGGTTGAGTATGAACAGTAGTTGCTGGCATTATTTTGTCACTTTGTCCCATAAAGGCAACTTCATGCATCAGCTTCTCGGCCAGCAATCTTTGTCCCTGTGACATCGATCGTAGTTTCATGGCCATCATTTTGCCAAAAACATCAAATTCATCTTCAGTCTTGCTTAGTTTGTCGGTGATTAATTCTAACACTTTGTTGGCGCTATCATTCGATTTTTTTCGTTTGAACGATGGGGGTTTTGGTGCTCTATTGAGATTCGACCTTGGAGTAGTCGACAACGTGGATGTTGAAGGCGAATATTCTATCTGTAAATAAAATGTTGATTATTTTTTGTTGCAGTTCCCTGATACGCACGAAGAAATGGAGACGATTGCAGAAGAATTTAATAGTAAATGGCAATTTCCAAATTGCCTGGGCGCAGTTGATGGGAAACACATTGCAATCGTGCCACCTGCAGGCGCCGGCTCCCACTTTTATAATTACAAACATTTCCACAGCATTGTTTTGATGGCGATTGCAAATGCTAATTATGAATTTATTTATGTTGATGTTGGAACAAATGGACGTATTTCTGATGGAGGCGTACTGAGAAAATCTGATTTTTTCAAACGTTTAGACGAAGGCAGATTAAAAATACCTGCACCAAAAAAATATTTTAATACTACCGGGGCTGTCACATGGCAAGAAAGTATGATAAGCAATAGATAAATTAAACCAATGTAACAATTTAGTTAAAATGTTTTACCTCAATACAATCTTCGTTGTTTAACGAGTTGGAGTAACTCTCATCAGGAGACATGTTTTCCAAATCGTCCACCATGCTGGATATTGAGCTCGATTCTGTAAAACAAAATGTAAATTGTTAAAATACAACATAATACTCAAACTTGTTTTTTATTATCTCTCCCCTAAGTACCCATTCCTTCATACGGTTAATATTGATATTGGTATAATTGGTGTAATCCAGTATATCGGGTATTTTCAAAATGTGTTTTCCGCTGTATTCCTCATAACCAAACTGTACCATTAATTTTGATTGATGATTGACGATTTATTGATTGTCTCTGAAGGAACCTAACTCGAGCGATTTTTGATTTTATGATCATTTCTTTTCTTCTTCTTTCGACCATGTCCGATCATAATATGGACCTCCACAGAGTGGAGGTTTGTATTGACAGATTTTGTTTTTACGAGAAATGGATGTCAGCCACTTGCTCAACATATTAGGTCCATACTCTGACTCATACACAAATTGAAATTCAATGTGTACTTGTCAGACCCAGGATTTGAATCTGGGACCCGGCCACGACTCAATAAGCCGCGCTTCCACCGCCATGATCGTACCTATATATTATTATTTCTTACCTACCTCAGCAAAGAATAAATAATTTTATTGTGACTAGAAATGATTCATAGCTGTATGTTTTAATTGCTTAATAGTAGCTAATCTAATGCGATGTCACTTTCAGAGATACGACAATGTCATAGTCTGCACGTGTATAATAAATAGCTTTAAAGCATTCCCTCGTACCTATATATTATTATTATTTATTACCTACCTCGGCAAAGAATAAGAAATTTTATTGTGACTAGAAATGATTCATAGCTGTATGTTTTAATTGCTTAATAGTAGCTAATCTAATGCGATGTCACTTTCAGAGCTAGGTACGACAATTTCATAATCTGCACGTGTATAATAAATAGCTTTAAAGCATTCCTACGTACCTTCCATTTGGTCGTTCAAGAACTCCAAATTTTTATAGTACCACAGTTTGGGTAGATAAACTGCGTCTGTGCCGGCTCCGCTTCGATATGATGTCCTTACTTTATTTCTCTCCTTTCTGTAACCCGACCTCAATGTCTGTATTTTCTTTTTAACATCGTCGACCCTTGCCTGCGGCTCCACCTTGATTAAAATCTCCAAAAGTTCCGCATACGCCAAGGACTTGGCATCACGATTCTTGTATAGTGGGCTGGTCGTCTTCCACAACGATGGGTTGTCTTTAAAACAACTAATTAAATCTTCCAAGAAACTTTTCGAATGCACCCGTAGATCTACCATTGTTGTTATCGATGTGAGATGTCCGAACACTTTGAATGACAGTTGATGGCGCTGTCGTCCGTCGGCATAGATATAAATAATGTGACGGTAAAGCGTGGTGAACGTACGAATTTCAGCGGCTCGGCGAGTAAAATATCAAACATGTTTGAAATCCAACGAGCCTGGTCTGCGGATTAAAAAGTCCGCAGACCTGGGGTGCTCCACGCGAAAAAAAAGTCCGAAGACTGTAAATCGTCTGACTTGCGTGCCAATGGAGCGCCGGCATAATTACCTAAATAAAATCGGGATTTTTACAGCTATTTGTGATTTAGTTGCTGGCAATAATATCTAGTTATCTTATCTCTCTATGGTCGCGATTGTTTACCGCCAACCGCTATTCGAATCGTCTGGTTTTGATACTACAACTAGGCAGCACTTCTTGGTCCTTTCCCATTCTTATTGAAAAGATTGAGAGCATCAACATTAAAATTTACCACCCGGTCTGTCCAAGAAGTTTTGAGGATGCTTATATACAGCCATATCTCGAAAGTCTCAATCCGTGACATCTCCTAGTTTTGCGTCTATAATATACCACCATAAAAAAGGATTAAGAGAACATAACAACAAAACATACGCAGTATCAACATACCTTATCTATTATGGTCTTCATTGAAAATAGTAGAATGTAGATGTTTTTCAACCAATCATCATGGACGTTTCATAGATTTTGTTAAACAAACTACTAGAACTTTATAATATGTCTTCAGCTATGTAATAATTTTATCAGTTCATTTATCAGCGCCGATAGCTTTCAAGAGACATCTAGCGACAACATAAAATTACGGAAGCTAAAATGTATTACATTTTTCTACTTAATTGAGTCCATATTGGGTCTAGCAAATACACATGTTGTTTTTCAATGTGTGTTTGGTGTCAGAGTATGGACTTAATCGGTTGAGCAAGTGAATAACATCCATTTCTCGTAAAAATAGTCTCTTAATACAAATCTTCACCCTGTGGCTGCCCATATTATTATCTACTACTAGCAGAATCGAACATGGTCAAAAAATACATTTTAAAGTGTTCTAAATATTATTATTATTTTATACCATGTTCGATCCCAAGAAGAGCATAATATGGACCTCCACAGAGTGGGTGTTGTATTAACAGATTGCTTAGTTTTTTTTTACGAGGATTGGATGTTAGACACTTGTTCAATCTATTAGGTCCACACTTTGACACCAAACACACATTGAAAAACAATATGTATGTGTATTTGCCAGACCCAGGATTCCAAACAGCATGCAAATTTGCCAGAGCCGGGATTCGAATCCGGGACTTTCGAAATCAATAAATACATAGTACAATGTGCGTTCGTTGAAAATCCAAAGAAATCCGTTCGTTGGATAAATAGTAATACATGGTTATTTATGTTTATCTTTAAAATGTTGTTTGGTAAGTAGGTAGTTCTTTCGAAAATCATGTACATAATTATTTATTAATGATTCATAGCTTTAGTATGATTTATTTTTAATTTATTTAACACTCATCATTTTCTAAAAAAATAAATACTTATGTATAACTTGAAATCTCTTTCAGTTATATCTATCGAATCCAATAATGTTCATTGTTCGAATCCATATTCAGTTTTGTACTACTACTACACTAAATCGATGAATTAGGTACCTGTTCAAAAATATTTATATGAACATTAATTATGTAACATAATATTTATTACTAATTACTTTATAAAATCATTGCATTTTTCTTTAGATTTTAGATAGGTTAATAAAATATTTTTTGAAATAGGAATATGAATAATAAATAAACATGTTAAGCATACATTTTGGTCTTTATTCATAAATAAAATAATAATAATAATTTAACACAAAATATTTTACAATAGACTATTTTCCAGAACCATCGTTGTTATTATATAGGTATCATTGATAATGGGTATAGATAATACTTCATGTAGGTACTATCGAATTATTCCTTTTCATAATAGTCCTACATACCTACATAACGTTCCGTTTACAGTGAGCAACCTAATCGTTCAATTTCATTGATGAAATAAATCATGTCAGAATGCTCCAGTCCTGAATTTTGGAAAACAATTCTAAAGAAATTGGGGATATCGTTCAGCGGTTGATACGTCAACATCATAGTGCCTTCTTTCATCATCTTCTCTTTAATTTTAGGTGCCACGCAATGTAATTTGTCGTTAAAATCTGCTGCATCGCGTTGATCCCTCAGGCTTGGGGGGACATACCAGAAGCAGACGTTCGTGCACTCAGGGTTTTCGAGTACCATCTCGAAGCCCTTGCGACTCTTCACGTTTTTAGTGAAGAATTCGGCATTGTCAAAAACTTTATCCACGTGACTCTCCAACCCGTCGGTTCCCTTGGCTTTCCACATGAACCAGAATTTGAGGACATCCACCCTTCTACCGCATTGAATATGTTTGTCACCGGTATCATATTTGGTGTCGTAAAACTTGTCTTTTTGGAAGAGATAAGTGGCGCTCGCAGAGTGTGCTGCGGACAGCAACCCTTGGTGACGAAGCAGCAGGGTGGAGCACTGTTGAGGAGCTGTCAGTAACTTGTGTGGATTCCATGTAACCGAATCAGCTCTGTAATTATTGAAAAATATAAAATAAATTCATTGTAGATACTGAGACTTAGTGGTCAGCAACTGGTGATCCATAAATAGTTTAGCATAAAAACATTTATTAAAACACGATTTCCATAAAATAAACAACAAAATTTGAATCCTTTGAAAATTTTGTAGACATCAATAACGTACCAAACCATTTAAGTAGGTACCTAGGTAGAGTATAGGTACGTTTTATGACTTTGCACTTTTTTGCACCTTTACTACACTGATACGCATATTTTCCTGATTACCTCGCATACAATTAGATCAAATGATATATACTTGTATTAATATGTTATGTAGTAATAAATAAACAGACAGATAATACAATATGAAAAAAAATATTTTTAGAATTTATTACCTACATCATTTTCATTCTAGAGCCGGAGTGCAAAGTTATGAAGCATATACTCTACCTAGTTGCAAATAAAAAATAAAATTACAAGATAATATGTACCAAATATAATATTTGCGAACAAGCATTTTCTACCATGAGTTTAAGCACGAATGAACGACAGATGAACATCAGTGTGTATCAATTCGAATTTGCACAAACATTTAAAACAACCGCGAAAATCCCACTTCGTAGTAAGACAGACAGTGATACATACACTGTATTTTACAACGTTTTTATTAGGTCGTATTCTTATTTGTCCGGTGGTTGTTTATCCAGTTCAAATCTTGCAATCGATTTTTAACTAACTTCCCGCCTAGCTAGACATTTGAAACTTTTAAAATATATCAGAACACGATGCCAACGCATTTTTTAATACTTTTAGCCATCTTTAAGTAGAATTGAATTCATGTTCAGTTAATTCTGTTTTGTATGAAAAGTTATTTCGGAAGAAATCCGTAATCCAATCCACTATTATTGGTTGCTAGGGGTCTGGGGTCCTAGCAACAAAATTATTAATATATACGTGCGTTACTATGGAAATCAATATGAATGTCAAAATGACATTTCAGTATTATTTCTATCAAATGCAAAATTTTTTGATCGTTTAAGCTAGCAAGTCAAGTTTATAAACTTATACACCATATACAAATATATTTATATATTATATACAAATCATATATGATTCAACAGAAAATTTAAAAACGTTGTATATAAAAAGTTCTTTTTATCGTGTAATTATTTCTTTTGTTTTATTCAATTTCATAAATTCGTTCTTCCTAATACGAGTCAATTTATGTACCTACACAAAAATGGTAAATATTTACGCAAGATATATTTTTTGTTCACAATTTACGCCTGATCTGCATACATAATATGAAAATTAGGGGGAACGTTGGTGACCAGTTTTTGTTAAAGCCATTAATCAATAATGCAGCATTAATAAACTAAATAAAGAAATGCTAAAAAAATCTTGCAAATAAGATAATGAACTTTATTTATTGTCAGTGGTGGGTTTGCGGTAAATTTTCCTCTCGCGAGTATTGGAAAACTTGTTGGTATACAATTGTAAAATATATCTAAATTGTATGAAAAAATCCAAAAATAAACAATTACCTTTCGACACCATTCAGCAAATGCCTGTACTTTTTAGATACGAGAGCGCCTCCACCCCAGGCTGCATCAACATGTAACCAGAGGGAATATTTCTGACACAAATCTGCAATTTTAGATATGGGGTCGAAAGCTCCCAATACTGTTGTTCCAGCAGTCGCAGCCACCATGAAGGGCGCCGCACCTTCGGACAGGGCCCGTTTTATCTCCTCCTCCAGATGATCAGGACTCATTTTACCAACTTTGTCAGTTTTGATGAGGTATACGTTGTCTGAGCCGAGTCCCATGAAACACGCCATCTTTTTAATGGAGTAGTGAGCGTCGGCTGATGTGAACAACACCAGCCTTGGAGATGCACTGATTCCCTTCGTCTGTAAATATCATCACAATTGACTAATTAAGTAGGTTATCTTTCAAGCTGACAGAAGCACGTCTGGGAGCAGGTATGTATATCTTTGAGATGGGAAACTAATATTTAGTTTAAAAAAAAAACTGTAAGTATCTATCAAGTTCTAGATTAAATAAATTAAAATATAAATCATTAGATACTATTATATACAGTAATATAATAATATAATACTGAATAGACACCAGATTTAAGAATAATAGTTTCTTATTATTGAAAACACATAATTTTGATAAACCATAGTAACGTACTCATTAAAACTTATTAGAAAATAGCTGTTGGACCATGTGGGATTCGAACTCACATCTTTTACTGTCTGAGTGAGTGGTCCGTCTATGGGTCACGTGAATTAAATCAAACAACTACGTTATCCGATCTGTGTCGTTGCTAGAACCAATTTTTTGTTCAGGTATCAGAAATGTGTATTAGGCGCCAATAATATCTGCAGGGATTCCTATTACTGCATTTTAGCTATTTTTATGTTAGGGCATGGAAAAGGGGAACCACCATGCCTCCTATCTATTATTAATTATATAAAAATTAAAACACATCTTACACGAAAATATTTTTTTAAAAATAACTACGTATTATGTATGACATAAATGTCATAAAAATGATTTATTACTTGACGATGTGACATAATAATATTATTTGATTTTTGTGCCGTCCGCTATCGAAAGTTTCGACCAAATTAAAGTAGGTATATCTCCCTATCCTGTTCCAATTATATCAGATCTCCAACACCTTGAGCTTTGAGTCACTTACGCAGGTTCCATAGTCAAGTGAAAATCTTCTCATATCTATGACCATTACTATGACCCTGTACTGCCATATACCGTGTACAATGTACATACATATTATAATATCACTAGCCAAAAGAATATTCTTTTTTTTTAATTTACTTTTAAACAGTTTTTCGGTTTAATCATGAATGCGTATAATCAGTAATCTCATTATTTTATTTTATTTATTAAGGAAATAAACAGTAATATTTTGATAACAAAAATATTTTTAAAAATAGAATGGTGAAAATTATTGCAACCAGCAAAGTTTCCATGTATAAATTATAATATAGTTAAGCCTGACAAGATAATAAAGTAAGAAAGTAAGAAGAACATAAATATAAAGAAATTACATAAGAAAAATGAGGAAGAATATTGAATAATAATTATAGACAAAAAAGTAATATTTTTTAAAATATATAAGTATATAATAATTATATATTATATGTGTGATAAGAATTATTGAAATTTATTTATGTCAAGGATTATTTTTTAATTAAATAAAACGCAATTTTATAGTACTCATTCCACTTTATTAATTAAATTTTGGACCGGTTTCGTCCTCCTCAAAGGGACATTATCAGGGACATTTGAGGAGGACGAAACCGGTCCAAAATTTAATTAATAAAGTGGAATAAGTACCTACTATAAAATTATGTTTTATTTAATTAAACAAATAATGAATCAAACAATACAATGCAGTTCCACCATGAATTGACAGTTAACACTATAAAAGAAATTATGTCAAGGAATTTAATTTTATATTATAATTTCCGAGTAGGTATACTTGTCAGTGGCGAAGGGTGAAGGTAGGCTGTCAAGATCCGTTATAAATAGTGCCCAGTAAACTTTGTCAGCCATACGTATTTGTTTTCATTGAAATAACACTACAATTTACAGATGGTGTTGGTTAGTTTTTAAAATTCAATTAAACCCTGCGAAAACCAAGCTTTAATACAATTATTCAAAAGATACTCGTCTATATATAAAATATCTAAAATTATGCAATTAAATCATACATAGCTTTGAATATTTTATAGATAGAATAATATTTTTTTATCTATTATAGTTTGGTTTAGGCAGGGGTTAATAAATTTTAAAAAAATGAGCCAACAATAAATCTTAATTCAACGAAAATAAATAAGTATGAATGAAAAAGTATGAACAGTTTTGTCGTATCGCCCAAAGTATGCCAAAACTATTATGGATTGGTTTGGGCAAGGTTTAATTGATTTTCAAAAACTAACCAACACCTTATATAAATTGTAGTCTTAGTTCAATAAACACAAATACGTATAACTAACAAAGTTTAACGCGCACTATTTATGTCAGATCTTAACAGCCTACCTCCACCCTTCGCCACTGATACTTGTTAAGTGATTTAACTATATTTTACGAACCTACTTAACCTTGTAATCATCTTTATTCGAAGATAATGTCGAATCAATTGTATCTATAATATTTAGTTATTATTATCACAATAAAATCGTTAGTTTCGGATTGCATTTACATGGAAAATATTTACTTTGAAAATAATTGAATCGAGGTAGGTGATTCCAATGTAGATAAGATACATTGTTGCGTGACAGAATTTATATTTTAATTTGATTATACACTGACCTTTATGTCTGGGTTGAAGTGGTAACGAGCACAGCTGATAGCATATCCGTTTGCCATTGATCCTCCGGGACAGAAGATTCCATCTCCGAGGCCACCGGGAAAACCAACAATCGACCGCATCTCACTAAGGACGGCTTCTTCCATCAGAACGAAAGCGGGAGCCACTTCATATGTGTAAACACTAGGATTGAGAGCATCTCCCAACCATTGTCCGACCAAGGCGTAGGGATCCACTGCAGAAAACAGTTGATTTACGAAATAAGGATGACCAGTTTTTACAGAATATTTAATAATGTCTTCCAATCTCTGCAGCAGTTTTTCTTGACTCTCCGGTCGGTTTTCAGGTTCTAATTTTAGAATTTTCTTCAGTTCTTCAGGGTCCCTCCATTCTGTGACTTTGTTCGATCGCTTGGTGCCGTGAAACACTGCTTTGTTGATTAGAATATCAACAGCATCCCTCAAGAATTTTTCATGGTGCTCTTTATGCGGAAGACTGGCAAACCAAGCCGGAGAAACAGCGGACTCGGAAACTCCTCTAGGTTTGCAGGGCTGGACCCAGGCTTCGTCTTCCGACGAAGTAGCGCCGCAGGAACCGCTGTCGATCGTTACTTCTTCTATTCGCATGTCCAAAAGGTCTGGTGAGTTCGCGGGCATCTTCGGTTGCAATTTAGTAATTTACTTCGCGATTAAAAGATACGGACGAGTGATTATCGTGTTGCACTGCTGTGCACCGTTGTTGGCGGCAGCGAACAATGAGCAAGTGTCCAGCCTTCGATGCTTTTAAATACACCACGCAGAAAGTGTTGCTCGCCGTTTAGTAAGGTTGTTCGGACCTATCGAGCCGCAGGTCTATGACAGGCGAAGAAGGTCGTTCGACCACTGGGGAGAACACCTTCCTTCGCTTGCCCCGCGCGTCTTCAAACGCGGGGTTTCCCTGACCGCGTCATTTCCGCTTTTCATATATATACATACAGCTCGGTCACGGTAAGGAAAACGAACCGGTAAAAGTGGGCGAATAATATTTAACAATTCCCAGTAACAATCGCATTATATCGATCAAGTATTTCTAAAATCTTAGAATAGGTATCTAAAAGGTTAATCAGATTGGTTAATAGGTATCTACGTACGTATTTTTTCACAATTAAGGAAATAAAATCATATTATACTTATTGGTTTTTTTTATGAAATACGTATTCTGCGTTGCAAAGTGATACGGATAATAATTATAATAAGACGTTATTGTATAATAAATTACACGCCAAGTTCTAGTTAATCTCTTTGTGCCTATAATCCTTTATAATTATTTCGCACTATAATAAAAAAAATCATGATAATTGAAAACATTGATTATCTATCTAAATAATTACGTACCTACCTACATTTTTTTAAATTAGCTAAATATTTATTATTCATAAACCGCAAATTAATACTACATCATGTTCATGCCCCCCAGGATCTTTGGTAGGCCCTCTACCTATCACCAAGATTAAAGGCAATATGGCGCTCTACAGTAACATATTCGAGGTAAAATTAAGAGTATTTAGTATATTTTTTAATACATTCGCTTGAATTATTGAATTGTCGAGTATTGACACACATCAAAAATTACAGCACATAACAACATGTTTTAAAACTATAATCAACATTAATATTTTAAGTAAATTAGCGCCGCAGGCGACTTTTTTATTATTAGGGTCAATTTGTAATGTGTGTTTATCTCACTTATCTGGTTGATCCACTACGCCGGGCCCCTCCTGAGCTCGGGCACCTAGGCTAGAGCCCTGTCGCCCCCCTCTTATGAGCGTCATGTCTATGTTGAATGTTCATTCGAATTTCGAGGAGATAAGAAGGAGATAGTGAATTATGCAGCTTATCATCATATCCAAGGTAAAGATGCGACGTAGTAGGTACCTAGTTCAGTAACCAGCTACTGATGCCTCAAAAGAATCCCAACCTGGGTAAATACTATCCACCCACCTGGTGGTAATATACCTACCTACGGCAGGGCTGCGGATTTCGGCATGACGCATACGTACGCAAAAATACCAACGAGTGATATGTAATTCTGGAGGCGCCTCGAGGTGTCCACATGCTTCACCCAAGGAGAGGATAATATGGTCTACAAAAAAGAACAATCAAACTGAACAAACTGAACTAAAAACAATAAACTTTATTGAGTTAAAATTCATAGATATCTTTGTTCATGATTTTGTCAAAACATGAAACTTTCTTACTGTTGCGATTCGCTGGTCCGTTTGTGGATTCAGGCGATTCTTAGATTGACAAATAATATACACTGAATCGAGATTCATGCAACTATTGCAAAGGGAATGAGACAGCGGTGTTTTTATTACATAGGTACATATTCTGTACTGAACAAGAAATTTCTCCCAGAGTCTTGATTTCAAATTTAGAGCTCGATTTGTCGACAAATTAATATAGTGCAATTTACTTATTCACGAAGGCCATTTTTACAAGGTTGTTTTGTGTAATGTTTCTATAAAAATATAATGTCATGTGCGAGCATCCAATTCTGTAATTTCTTGTCTAGGTATAAGTAGTATAGTAGTACTATAGTAAATAAGCATCTAGCGCTTCTTATAAAAGGTTTGCTTTCTTAAGGCGACTCCTCGACCTACCAGAAGCACCTGGCGGAAAAATACGAAGCCTACAGTTTGAGACATTAATTTATTTGATAATTTACAATTTAAGCTGTATAGATTAATAAATATGTAAGTACCTATCTAAAAACAATAAAAAGAAAAGTCAAAGATAAACTTACAATTTTTTTATATAAAATGTGAATTTGTTGAAAGACAAAGCACATAAGTGTTGTGTCCTCACCGGGTCGAACCCAGAACTCTCGGGTGGAAGGCAAACGCCTTACGCACTGCACCACGATAGCCGCCTTATTACATAATAATATTATTTTATGGTCATACATATTATTAAAATTCAGTTTATCAAATTTTCTATATTGTAATGTAGAGATTTTTGACTTATTCATAGTTTAAATATTTTTTATATTTATTTAAAAAAACATCGATTTTTTATAAAAATATAAATGTGTATAACTTGACATGAAAAGGGTTTCTACTT
Organism: Rhyacophila brunnea; assembly: GCF_057557595.1. NCBI lineage: Eukaryota > Metazoa > Arthropoda > Insecta > Trichoptera > Rhyacophilidae > Rhyacophila > Rhyacophila brunnea. The sequence continues at coordinate 5,524,475 of NW_028233361.1, forward strand.
ACTTATATTGTACTCGTATATTACATTCCCTGATATATTTGCTATGAATTTTAAAATATCTTCGTTACTTAAATGTGAACTTAGAAAAGTAAATAATCTTAAAGATTACAAATTCACAACCCCCTTCTCCCTTCTCCCTTCGTTACACTGGTAAGCGTTACTACTGTGTACAATATTTACTAAATTAAAAAAATATATTTTGTCGTATTTCTTGGTATTATAAATTCTGAATGAGTGACATATGTTACAACGTTTTTCTTAGGTCATATTCTTATTTGTCCGGTGGTTGTTTGTCCGGTACAAATCTTGCAATCGATTTTTAACTAACTTTTCGACTAGCTAGACATTTGAAACTTTTAGAATATATCAGAACACGATGCCAATGCATTTTTTATTACTTTTAGCCATCTTTAAGTAGAATTGAATTAATTTTCAGTTAATTCTGTTTTGTATGAAAAGTTCTTTCGATACCATTATTCGTTGCTAGAGGGTCCTAGCAACTAAATTATTAAATAATATATACGTGCGTTACTATGGAAATCAATATAAATATCAAATTTAAAAACGTATGTAAAAAGTTCTTTTTATCTTGTAATTATTTTGTTTTTATTAGTTATTTTATTATTATATTGATTGCTATATTTACAAAATTGTGATATTGTATCGCGAATCAAATGGGATTAATCTAAGTCATTAAATATTTTTTACGGAGTAAGTTTCTTGGTAATTGGCACGTAAATACAACAGTAGTTTACAGTCGACATTCAAGGATATATAAAATGGATAAGTCATAATTATTGTCATCTGGTTTAACTGCAAGTCAGTGGCGTAGTTATCGCAAGATTGCGCATAGCTATTAAATTATTATAAGGGTGGGTAGTCGTCCTCAGACAATATTTATAATTTTACAACTCATCTATACACAGGCAGCATGTTTCGAATAGCAATAGAGGAAAAAACTGTTTTTTAGGGAGCCACAACTACTTTTGAGAGGGTACCTACCGAAGTAAGCAAATTAATTAAATTTATATTTTTAATAAAAAAAACAATGCTAAATGGAAGTGGAAAAATAAAGTATAACATGAAAATGGCTAAATGTCTGAAATCACTAGTTTTCAGAAAACCCAAAAGAAATTGATTTTTGGACCACTTTTTATGTTTCCAATATTTCTGTATGGAATTGATTAATTCACGGGTATTGATTCAACTCATCATTTTTCTGATTTACGCATACGTATATGACTGGGCCACGTGCTGCGGATGCCAGAAGAGAACTTCAACCTGGCTTGCCTGATCTTCAAGCCGATCGGATTCCGGCGTCCTGGAAGGCCGCTAAATACAATCTACAGAGTATATACGGCGGAGCTACGGGATGCTGGTTTGACCTGGAACGAACCAAGAAGACTGGCGAGCGACAGGGATTCTTGGAGGCGCCGCGTGGTGTCCATATGCTTCAGTTAAGGGGTGGATATGGCCAAAGAAGAAGAATATGACAGTATTAGGGTTAGGGGATGCCTCAGACTACCTTACGAAATGTCAAATATTATCTACGTGTCAAACCTATACAAAATTAACCATAAGCATATCACAATCAGGGTGGATTTATTCGGTGCTATGAAGACGTGCAGGAATAGGACATTGCGCTGCCAATAGCAGTTTTTTAAATATTTTATATTCCCTTATTTATTTCTAAGTGCCACGCCTTCGTCGTCATCATAAGTGGCCTAACAACTCTGGGCGGGTCCTAGACTCCGCCAAGAAATTTCTCCATCTCTTCCCATTATGGACCAGTGTTCTCCAGGTGTCCACTCCGCCGGCTCTAGCATCTTTGTTGACACCCTTCAACCACCGGAATCTGGATACATGGCTCGCCCATCGGAGTCTACCAAGTTTAACGAATGCGATACAACCTTCTTGGAAGAGATTGTCGAGCTGCAGATAATGCCGAATACGCTACTATTCTCCTTCCAGTTTGTGACCATACCCTACGTAGCACATTCATCTCGAATATCTCGAGCACACGCTCATCGTCTTTGGTCCAACACTCCGACACGTAGGTCAGTAAACTACATACTTACTAATAATATTACATAATATATTATAATTTAAATTTTAATAAATTATGGAATACATTTTTAGATAGTAAGATTTTATTTTTAAAAAGTTTATGGGGCCCTAATTGAACATGCGAATAGGACTGATTAAATCTTCCACTGTTGTAGATCAATGAATAATAAATTATGGTTACCTATAATAGTTATTAAATTCCTAATTATTATTGATAGTCACAATGATCGGTAGGCGATCGATGACGATCGACATACATAGTATGTAGGTACATAATAGTATGTACACATTTCCCGCCAAATGTAATTTCATAAAAATGTAGCATGGTTTTCCCCTGACCACTACAATATAAGCGTGGGTTTCGATAGTTTTTGTGCGAAACAAGACAAAATGGTGGAAGAAAGCGATGCAATATATTGGTGCAATTAAAGTCGAGACGAAAAACCGTAGTCAATAAACACATTCGCACTGCCAAATTACTGCGTATCAGAATAAATCGCATCTGCGCATATTAATGTTTACAAAACCCGGTCACCAATAGGTATTAACCGGAAAAAAGTAGTTTATTGAAATCGTTTAAGAAATTTAAAAAGAACAACATTATGTAATTTAAAAAAGTTATTCTGTTTTAGTCTCATGGTAAATTAAAATTCAATAAATTACCTTCTCTTAGTTTAATACGACGATGCATTTAATACAATACTATTTTCCTTTGACTGAGCCACACTCTAAATGCGAGTTCTGATATTTTTTTAGATTCCGTATAGGTATATTCTTTAGAGGCAGGGACAGAGCATCAGCACGATGAAGCGGACCAAGTTTTTACTGGGGGTAGTCTTTACAATGCCCTAAGAGAAGGAGAAGACTGCAATAACGTCCCATGGGGCCAGGAATGTTGTAGGGGCGAAAAATTATACGGATATTATAACTTTATAAGAGTAGTTTTTTTGTAGGTACATGATATTTTTTTCTTGGGGTTGGTCTAGTATCCAGTCGTTCGTGGGTGTTAACATGAGAATTTTTATGATTTTCTTTCTATTTATTTGGTTATGATTGCCGAAACGAAATAAAAAAAATATTACAGTAAATTATTGAATACAATTTAAGACTGGAAACTGAGTTTGGACTTTCTTAAGGGCGGAAATTTGCATAAGGACGATATATACTAGGACCCTGAGGGGTGGAAAGTCTTCGTCGCGTAGGAGATGATTTAATTTCAGGGCGATCACTATCCTCAGCCACCAGGGAACTACCGGGAAGAGAAAATATATTTTTTGGAATGTCCACTGGTATTTAAGTATACAGAGGCTTTTTTAGGTCTATCCAACCTGAGCAATTTGGAGCAATCGGGCACGTGGCAATCTGATTTTGTCGCTGAACAATTAAAGATTCTTAAATTATTGGTTTTGGAGAGAATTTTACTTTTCCTGCCCTGCTCCACTTAGATAATTCGAAGTCGTTGTCTTGGGTATAGATTTGTATGTTTACTATTCTAACAAACTTACTCTCTTTTTACTCTTTTTAACATGGGATCTTCAATCTGAAACACGGAAAAATACAATCATTTGACATTTGCAGGGTCTCTTGTGGACGGCTGAATTGCGAATTACGATGGTAGTGCTAGCATTAGCATAGCTTATTGATTACCTTTAAATGCAACACGATAACCTGTTCGCAATAAATGAAGATTTTTGAATACATATTTCGTTCTATTTATTACCATTTATTTTACCACTTTACCATTATTGCATTCGAAGTAGGTATAAGCAATAACCGGCAAAACTATCGAAGTTTACAGTTTCGTGGCATGAGCTGACAATATTAGTGGGCATTGAGTCATCTGCCAAAATATATTTTACTTAGCATTTATTTTCAATGATTCAATAGAGATACATACAAAAAGGCTGAGTTATCGAAAATGGGTTAAGAGCGTACATAAGTGAAACGGCAAATAATTTTCAACTGTATGTGGAACGAAATTTCGGCCGCGTTGCCATTCGGAGAGCGATGGCGACATGTTTGCCCGTCAATTTGTTTTGTGATGGCGTCGGACGAATATATTCTTAAATCATGTAAAGATGACTAAAAAACGTTCCGCATGTACTTGAAAAAGAAAACATGTCAATGAATATACTATTATTATTACGAATACACCTAATAATAAACATAACATAAAAAGGACGCATGTTGAATTTTTATGACAAATTATATTTCGTTCGGCTCGCGTCATTTGCACAATCCGCGCATCGCCTAGTCACGATCTTTTTGGACCATGCCTCAGCTGAGGTATAGCCTTAAGGGTTTTACTTAATTCGAAGTACTCGTAGAAAGACCTTTTTATTACAATCTTCAATAATGAAATAATTGAGAAAACGTAATTATTGCGTCCATGGCCCCCACACCCTGAAGCGGACGATCAGGCCAGGATCTTTGGTAGGCCCCCTACCTATCACTAAGATTAAAGGCATTATGTCGCTCTACGGTAACTCTTTTCATCTCGGTGAAATGAAGAGTATTTAGTATATATTTTTTATCTTTTTAGTATTTTTAATAATCCAATTGAATTATTGAATTGTTGAGTATAGACACACATCAAAAATACATGTTTTAAAACCATAATCAATATTAATTGAAGTAAATTAGCGCCGCAGACGATTTTTTTACTGTTATTGTTAATAATTTGTGATGTACTTATGTTTTTTTTTCTCAATTATCTGGCCAGGCTAGAGCCCTGTCAGCCCCCCTTGTGAGGGCCATGAATGCGTCTATCTTGACATAACCGAAACACCCTTTCTGGAAGTAATCATTATTTTAGTTGTATACGGAAATATCTGGGTTGGTTCCTTATTAAATTATAATAGAATGCCATTGGGAATTGCAAATTTTTAATCAAGTAATTTAATGAAAAAATAATATTTTCATAAAAAAATCAAGGTTTTTAAATTAAATGGAAAGTACTATGCATGTGAAAAAATTTCAAACGCATTTGTCTACAAGGTTATTTGATTGGTATCCGGCATACAAAGCCCTAATTACAAGGATATCATTTTGCATATTATAATTTTATTATTGTCACATGCTTTAATTAACGGGGATGATAAAAATGACGGCACTGTTATCAGTATCAGTGTAAATGTAATCTCTGGTTTTTCATTGTTTTTTTTTGTTACAATGTTTTAATAAAAATGATCGTAACAGCTTCGAAGTAAACAATGAGGTTGAATTAGTATTTTTTACCCAGCTAACCAATCGCCATTAACAGTTGTATGAAAATGTTAGTTATATTATTATTGAGAATTAGACCTCCAATAAGTTACGTGTCAGCTTAATAGACCGTGTCGAAAGCATTCAGGGTTACCTCGTGTTTGTATCTCATCGAACAGTTTTACATTCAGCCTTTCAAGTTCCTTCACACCAGTGCTTTTAAAATGAAAAACATTAATTTATATTTACATCCCTTCCTTCACTATTATCAATTTAAATATGTATATTATGGTAGCTAGATGTCGTAAGTAAAGGATTATGTATGACACATAAGGTCTGGTTTTAGAGCGATTGGACCAATTTGACCTAATCGCATTTCGCGCCTTATTAAAAAATAAAAAAAAAACGAAAGACTAAAATTAGTTGTTAAATGCTATCAAATATACATAGGTGTAAAACGCAGGGCTTTTGTGCAGTAACATCATAGAATTCTGGAAAAAAATGAGAACGACATGTTTCTTATAAAGCTAAATTAAAATTTCTGATTCACAATGTCTCTGTTAATTTTCTGTTACTGATTAAACTAGTAGGTATATAGTTGAATAATTATTATGAAAAATTTTCCGATAAACAGGCAATACAATTATAAAGTTGATTAGATAAGTAATTTGTTGTATTATCAAAATGCACAGTAAATTGTTATGGAATCGGAATTTGTGTTTTGAGTCAGAGGATCATTTAATTTGCAATCTCAATTCTAGTTTTTATTTCCTGAGACTGGTCCCATTTCTCATTGACCCATATGTACTTACCTAAATATTTATAATGGGTCACACGTTCGATTGGTTTGCTATTAATTACAAAATTTGTGTTCGTGCCTGGTGTAGCTATTTTTGATACTAGTAATAGTTTTGTTTTCTTGAGGTTCATTTTTAAACCAGTTACCATTTTAGTCGATTACACGTCATAAAAAGATGTTTACATATTATTGTAAATTCGCAATCATCACATAATTAGCTGACGAAAGAAAAGCTAAATCGTTCGAAACGAACTATCGACTTTAAACCGGAAAAGAATTCCGTTCCGCTAAAAAATGTCTCGAATTTGATCTAAAACGGATTCAGTCGGCAGAAAATTTGACCGGATGAGTTAAAAAAAATATGTTTTCAAGAAATCAATAAACCACTCCATAAATCTCAAGACACGAAAAAAGTATCGAAATGACTAGCTCTACGTGATACTAAATTGAGATTATGAATGTCGTTAATACGTTAATATTGACGATTTTACGACTAATGTACAGTCCTACAAACTTATCTGAAGAACGGTCAAAAATGGAACTACGAACTACCAAATGGACACCGTTTTGAAAACGTCGTTCGATTGTCAGATTCTGTCCAGTTGCGAGTCTTGATTGGGTAGTTTTCAACTGTGGCTCCCCCATCCATTCTTCAGATAAGTTTGTAGGTCTGTAATTAATTATTGTACCCCTACATTGGTACATTGGTACGTCCGCGTTACAAACATCCGAGTTCGTGAGCAGACAGAGCAGCCTTCGGTGATTGAATTTATCACGAAGAGACGCTTTACGTGGCTGGGACACGTATTCCGGATGCCGCCAAAGAGTGCGACACTTCGTACCCTTGTGGCACAGCCTTCCGTCGCCGTGGCCGGCCCTCCCTCACCCTACAATGGTGTTACAAGAGCGACCTACGTGCTGCAAGTCTGACATGGCGGGAGGCGCAAGAGTTGGCGATGGACCAAGGGAAGTGGCGCCAACTTGTGCTTGCCCTATGCCCCAATGTTGGGACGTGACAGGGTGGAAGAAGAAGAAGAAGAAGAATTAATTATTGTGTTCTTGATAATCTAAAAGCTGACCTTTTTATTCAGGTACCAATGACAAAAACATAGATAACTCTGATCTCTCTAATGCTAATGAAATTCTAATAAACTATTTCTTTTATTCAACGACTAAGACACAAGATTTCAGAATGTAACATTCTATTTACTGAATATACATAATTTGAAAACATCTCATGCATATTCACACTAGAAAAAATTGTTTTCAGCAGATACAGGTTCAAGTCCCGTCGGGTGTCGTATTTTTTTTTCTACAAAACGATTTTTTCTAGTGTGTAGGTATATGCCAGTGGCGAAGGGTGAAGGTAGGCTGGTAAGATCAGCCATAAATAATGCAAACTAAACTTTGTCAGCAATACCTATTTATTTTCATTGAAATATGACTACAATTAACAGACGGTGTTGATTAGTTTTTAAAATTCAATTAAACCCTCCGAAACCAAGCCATAATAAATAATAGTCAAAAAATACTCGTCTATCTTTAAAATATCTAAAATTATGCAATTAAATCATACGTAACTTTTGATATTTTATGGATAGAATAATATGTTTTTATCTGTTATAGTTTGGTTTAGGCATGACTTAATAAATTTAAAAACAATAACCAACAATATGTGTAATATTATGTATTATTAGTCCAACGAAAACAAATGAATGAATGAAAAAGAGTGCACAATTTTGTCATATCGCCCAAAGTATACGAAGTGGTTTAATTGAATTTTAAAAACTAACAAATTCCATCTGTAAATTATTGTAATCTTAGTTCAATAAAAACAAATACGTATGACTAATAAAGTTTAATATGCACTATTTATGGCGGATCTTAACAGCCTACCTCCATCCTTCGCTACCGGTATATGCATGGGATGTTTTCAAATTTAATTATGTATAATGAAATTATATTTATTATCACAATGGTCTTGGCTTTCTTCAAAATCGGTAAATATTTTCTATTTGAAGATCGTGTAAAATGCCATTTTACATTTGTTTTGACCTCTACCTATTTATAAAATATTTAAAAATAATACAATATCGGAAAACATATTGTCCTGTATCATTCACGGTTCTTGTTTTTTGATTTTTAACTCAAATTAAATTTCAGCGTATTTATTTTACGATACAATTACAATAATAATATATTGGATTGGATTGGAAAAATCAGACAATTTATTCACGGCCCGCAGTTTCTGACTCGGTGGCTAAAGGCTATCATGATTACTGATTATGATTTTCATTGCAAATCGGTGAATGTCTTATGAACTGATTGGGTGCGGTTTATTTATAAAAAAAAAACACTTATAGTTCAATGAACCGCTATAATACACATAACATTGTAATATATTATTATGTAAATAAAAACACTGCTTGAATGTTTAACCAATCGTCCGTTAGAAATGTCACTGTGATAAGGAAGCGCCCATCGTAGAAAATCTATTGAAAACTCAGTGCAAATGACTGCGTCTCATTATATCTAGGCTATGGCCACGGACTTATACAACTTTTTTTCTTTCTTAAAATACCTAATAATTGAATAACATCTCTGCCTTGACCTGAGTATTTAAGAATTAGATATAATTAGCGTTGCGTAGATGTCTACGCTTTGCAGGCCATTTTCACCGTAGACCCTCAATTTCCATCCCAATGTATAAATCGCGAAGCAAATAATTGATATACGTATTCATTAGCAGTGACTTTTATGAAAAAAGCGGTACAATTTACTTGACTGAGCATCCTCAAATCTCCCGTGTTGCAGTCCAGCAGATGGCACTTTCAGTATCGGCCGTCCAGGGATGTAGGTATACAGTGCCTGACTTGCCGCAACTAAATAAGTGAATAATAATATTACTATAATATTGGTGATTCCATGTATTCATTAATTTGAATCATCATGATAATATGATAATTGATAGTCATATAATCATGGCCCCCAGGCCAGGAACTTCGGCACCCCCCCTACATATTGCTAGGATTAATGATATTGTGAGGTTTACAGTAGCATTTTCCAAATAGTGTTCCACTGCATAAAAAATAAATATCGAAGCCAGTTGACAGATGTAAACTTAGAAGCATATAAATAAATAAATAGATATTATGTAAGTACTAAAATGTTCAACTGTCTTTTATTGAATTGACTTGTCTATAAATAAATTGATCCATTTTTTTAGTGAATAAAATTTAACTTTAACTTTTTCAATCACAATAAAAGTTTTTTTTGAGAAATTCGTACTAGCAAATTACGGTTTTATTTATAATCAAAATCAAATATCTTTTACTAAATTACAATTATTTTTACATATTTTCACAATACACGGCGGTATATTTTTAGTTTCTCATAGTTTTTTTTTTAATTTGAGGCATAGTGGCCGTAACCGTTGAGCGTGTCATCAGCGACTGGCGGATTGGAAGTGACTAACAGCGACCATGCTGGACATATGCGCCTACTATGCTAAAACATCAAATAATATCGGCTGTGCTACCCGCTTGGTCTAGGGAGCTACAATATTTATGCCGAATTCCACTGAAAAAAAAATGTTCTTTTGATTTACACCACCACCGACTGTAGTTGCTGTAGTCGTTTGTTTATCGTCGATTTTTGGTTTTTTTATTGAGGTTTCAAAATATTAATTGAAAATGGACAAAAAAAAGTTTTATTGCATTTAACTTATACACAAACCTACTCAACACAACACAGCCTAATTTCTCGTTTATCAGTCTTTTGTCTATTGCACTCATGGTGTACCTACACCATGGCCCCCACATCCTGAAACGGGCCCTCATGCTAGGATATTTGGCGGGCCCCCTACCTACTGCTAAGATTAAAGCCAGTGTGAAACACTACATTAACGTTTTTCAAATTGTGTTTTAGTTCAAATTAAGGATATCTACGTATACAGTGAATTATGGGCGATTTTTAATACATCTACTTCAATAATGGAGCTGTCGAGTATCGACACATAATAATCAAAAAATATATTGCACAATTATATAATTTAAAATGTTCATGGTCATGAAATATAATAGCGCCGCAGGGTGCCAGGGCCCCCCGACACACAGTAATCAAAAATTGTATCACACAACCAGACATTTTAAAATTTAAACACTTTAACACAAATAAAATAGCGCTGCAACGCATGACCTGCATACCCAAATGTGACGTCACTGAGGGTAAAGTATGACAATCAGGTCATAAAACTCAAATAAAATAAAATATATAATAATATCTACGTGACAAACTTTAATGTATATCATTGTGATACAGACCTAACTATTGAAAATAACATATTATTCTTTAACACGTGTTTAAGTTTATCCCATATTTTTCCACACTTGAGATCCGTACCCAGTAGGGAAAGTCAGTTCCCATTCATTCTGTGTTTCCTGGCCTACTTTTACCTACTTATTATATATTTATTATCCAAATATTTATTTTTTTAACCATGTTCGATCACAAGAAGATCATTTTTAATGGGTGTGAGCAGATTGGAAGTTATATAAACATTTTTGTAGTTTTACGAGAAATTGAAGTTAGCCACTTGCTTAACCTATTGGGTCCAAAGATAGGCAAGCATAATTGATTATATTTTTATGAATAATGTTGATACTATGAAAACCAAGGCGAATTAATCCAAAACCTTTGATTTATATTACTGTTTACGATTACACCTTGATGTATCTATAATATACCTACCTACATATCTAATAATTATGTCGTATAAATGATGATGCAATAATCTTTGAAATTAATCATCATAATAAGTAATACCAATATTTCCTAAGTAGGTAAGTAGTTACTTATTACCTTCTGAAGTTTGTATGTATTTATGGGGTAAATTTGATTAAAAATGGTTAACATTATTTCTCTACTGGAATTTTATTTATTTTACGATAATACAAGCGATGTATACCTAGCTATTTTAAATAGTTAACCGTGTTAACACGTCGTGAGTAGGGAATCCAATCCCGAGCCAAAATCTTGATCCCGGGATTTCGGGGTTACAATTTGACGATCCCGGGATTGGCATTTTTTTCAATAATTAACATTAAAATTTTATATATCAAATAACGTTAATAAAATCGGTCAAAAATAAATCTAGTATAATTATTTATACTATTTAAGACATTTATTGTTAATATTGTGTACGTTAAATCTTGGAAATGTTTCATAAATCTAATTAGTCAGCCAAATATGAAACTGTCGTAAAATGTATGACATCATGATAGAATCACTTTGTTAAAACCGCGAAGCATTGTTTTTTCCAATATTTCTCATTTTTATTAATTTATGCGAAAAAATAAAATGAATTGGCAACACATGGGTAATACATCAAACTTCATTCAAACTCAGTTTATTTTTTATGTAGTTATATGTTATTAAAAGTATTTTTTCTGTTATATTTTCGTTTTTCGTATTTTGTTTTTCATAATAATTTATAAAAAAAAAACAATCCCGAAGGTTTCGGGACTATGTTTACCAATCCCGGGATTCATAGGTATCGAAAATAGTTCGGGATCCCGGGATTGGAATCCCTAGTCGTGAGCAATCTTCGACTTTAAATAGCAATAAATACACGGAACGATTCAGTTACCAACTCGATCGTGTGAACGTTTGATTCGATTGGTATATAAGTCAACAAAAAAATCTATTTTTCAGTTTGGCGGTAACACTAAACAGTCTTCTCTCATTGTGATGTTACTATAAATACTAATTAATTAGAGATGATATTTAGACAGGAAACGAGTAAAGAGGTAACGAGCCCAGATCAAAATCTTTGAATTCATGCCAGAAAATATTTCTGTAGCGTTCTGCATTGCCATTTTAATTTTCAAAAGGTAATCGTCAAATACGGTCCAATTACAACACCTCCAGACCATAAACTACACCAAACTGTTATTTTTGTGGATGTAGAGGTGTTTCAAGAATGGCATGTGGGTTTTCATTACTCCAAATGAGACAATTATTGTATATTACTTATTTACGAAGCCATCAAAAATGAGCTTCTTCGCTGAAGATGATTTTATCATGAAATAATGTTCTGAATTTTCATCCACATTTTGATTCACAACATCGATATTTTCAGCAGTACGTTTACGTTTTTGGCGAGTTGAATTCTTAACATCACAAAACATTACCATTTGACTCGAATTTTCCAATTAAATTACGAATAGTAAGCTCGGTATATCGATTATATTGACCATAAATTTCACGTAATGCCCGAAACGTAGCTCGAATAGATTCAGTACTGTTATAATACATTTTAATAATTTGTTTACGCTCTACAGCTGTATATATTTCCACGACGATTTGCCAAACAATACTGAACAAAATAATGTTAATTTTCGTGGAAATCAGAAAAAATGGCTGCTATGACGATTTAAAAATAGTATCTACTAGTATAGTATCTACACGGGCAGGGATGGCGAACCTATGGCACGCGAGATGATTTTGCATGACACGCAAATGTTTCATTTTTAAGAGAAAAGAAATTACTAATTTATATAAGTATATTTAAAAGGTGTTTTTTTATGTATAATATAAAAAAATATTGACGACACAGACATTCGTATTTTCTTCGGTTTTTTATAATATCATGTTTACCAATCTATGCGCAAACAGAAACGATGAAATTCACGCATAAATGATAAATCACAATGTATAAAAAATAACAGGCAAATCTTCATAATGAATGATCATTATGTACGTTTAATGTGAAAATACAATTTCATAGGTCGGTCCTTAGGATCGGGCAATTAAAAATGATAATATTCAATCAAAAACCTTATGAAATTAATTATCGGCAGTCATTCAAGTATAATAGCTGCTTGTTATTTTGCCTCAAACATAATCTATAAAAATGGATAACCGTTCACTGATGGAGAATATAATAATATGAAAGAAGAGTGGTTTAAATACTTCCACGATCTCTTTGAGAAATTAGAAAACAATGAAAAAATAATCAAAAAAATAAAAGATATGCCTTCGGCTAGAAATACAGTGAAAGATAGAATATTAAGAACTCAATTGTAATTTTTAAACCTTTTTAATAGAATTCTTAAAAACTATTTTCCAGAGAATTTTAAAAAAACTTTTTTTTTCGCCATGTAAAACTGCTTGGCACGTCAGACAGTCGAAAAATATAATTTGGGAAATTTTGGCACTCACACGTAAAAAGGTTCGCCATCCCTGTACTAGGGAATCCAATCCCGAGCTAAATTTTTGATCCCGGGATTTCGGGATTACAATTTGACGACCCCGGGATTGGTCCCGGGATTAGCATTTTTTCGATAGTTAATATATTTTTTTTATATATTATACAAAAAACATTGATAATATCGGTCAAAAATAAATCTAGTATAATCAAATTTTATACTACGAGGGTGGGTCAATAATTCCTTAGAAAAAAGCATTAAAACAGTTTTTATTTTTGTATTTTTTTTTTATTTCTCAACATAATCTCCTTGGAGCTCAATACACTTGGTGAGACGTTTCTCAATTTTTTTTAAACCGTCAGAAAAATAAGTTTTCGGAAGGTCCTCAAAATAAGCATTTGTCCGATCGATGACTTCTTCATTTGAAAAAAAACGTTGTCCACTTAGCCATTTTTTTAAGTTTGGGAAAAGGAAAAAGTCACTGGGGGCTAAATCTGGCGAATACGGTGGGTGGTCGACCAATTCGAACTTCAATTCTTCAATTTTAGCCATGGATCGTAAACATGTGTGAACACGGGCATTGTCCTGATGAAAGAGGATTTTTTTCCTGTTTAAATGAGGCCGTTTTTCTTCAATTTTGTTTTTTAGCTGGTCCAATAAAGATGCATAATAATCCCCTGTTATTGTTTTTCCTTTTTCCAAATAGTCAACGAAAATAATTCCACGTGCATCCCAAAATACAGTAGCTATAACCTTACCAGCTGATTTTACGGTTTTCGCCTTCTTTGGACATGGTTTGCCTTTCGCAATCCACTGCTTTGACTGTTCTTTCGTCTCGGGAGTATAGTGGTGTATCCATGTTTCATCTCCAGTCACAAAGCGACGAAAAAATTCATCCGGATTGCGTTGCATGAGCGACAACAGGGCTTTAGAGGCCACCACCCTATTGCGTTTATTGTCGACTGTGAGCAAACGCGGCACCCATCTTGCAGAAATATTTTTCATGCCCAATTTGTCATGTAAAATAGAAATGACGCTACCTTTTGAGATCCCTGTAACCTCAATTATCTCACTCAACTTTAATCTTCGGTCACTTAACACCATATCGTGGATTTTATTGATCATTTCTGGTGTAGTCACCTCTACAGGACGTCCTGAGCGTGGTTCATCCTTTGTTGATGTACGACCACGTTTAAATTCATTTAACCAGTTATAAATAGTTGCAAGTAAAGGAGCAGATATGCCGTGAACTAAATCCAACTCATTTTTTATTTCCTTTGCTGTTAACCCTTTTATATTAAAATGTTTAATAACAGCTCTAAACTCAATTTTCTCCATTTTCCATTTTTCCATTTTCCACAAGCAAATTTTTTTTTAAATGTACGAGAAACACACAACAACCCGACCAATCTGATTGAAACTTCGCAGCATACTGAATCGGTAGTGCCGCTGCATGAAAACAAACCGCTTACAGTACTAGTCGCGCCACCTGTCAGCTTTTCTAAGGACTTATTGACCCACCCTCGTATTTAAGACATTTATTGTTCATATTGTGTACGTTCAATCTTGGAAATACATAGGCTTAATGAAGGAAATAATATTGTAATATACACAGTAATGTACACCCACGGTAGCCGCGCGCCTTAAGGACTATCACGCCGTGGGTCTCAGGTTCGAATCCTGGGTCTGGCAAGTACACATATTGTTTTTCAATTTGTGTGAGTCAGGGTATGGACCTAATAGGTTGAGCAAGTGGCTGACATCCATTTCTCGTAAAAAAACAAAATCTGTTAATACAAACCTCTACTCTGTGGAGGCCCATATGATCCTATAACGATCGGACATGGTCGGAAAAAAAATAATAATGTGAGAGTAAGACAGTTGTATTAATTTATAAAAAGATAACAAATACAAATAAAAGTGCAATAAAAATAAAAAAAAAACCTATTTTGTTGACAATAAATACAATTTAAGAATTTAATGAAAACATTCTGAATAATATACCCGAAGTAATACCAAAGCATGAAGTGTTGTTTTTTTCTGATTACGATACTATTGCGTAAGGCAGCAAAAAGTGGTTATTTATTATCCGGTGATTCCCCCTGTGACCAGTGGGTCTCCAGAACACCATTTTCTGGTAGAAACGTCTAACTAAATGTTTTTTGATTTATTTATTCTATTTATCAAATTCATATCACGGATGTTCCCAAAATCGTACATATTATGTGGAATTTTTAATTTATGTTAAACTATTTACAAATCTAAACGATTTTCATTTATAAAATTTCGTTTATTGTGTTTGGTGTTTACATTTATTATATGAGATTGCTGTTTCTGATAGTAAAGACCTAATGAATGGGTTAGCGAGATTAAAAATAGTAAATTAAATCATGGTTTATGACCTTTCCGCTTCATAAAT
The DNA here is from genome assembly GCF_057557595.1 of Rhyacophila brunnea. NCBI lineage: Eukaryota > Metazoa > Arthropoda > Insecta > Trichoptera > Rhyacophilidae > Rhyacophila > Rhyacophila brunnea. The sequence continues at coordinate 5,540,172 of NW_028233361.1, forward strand.
CTAATTAGTCAGCAAAATATGAAACTGTCATAACACGTATGAGATCATGGTGGAATCACTCTGTTAAAAGTGCGAAGTACTGTTTTTTTTCCAATCTTTCTCATTTTTATTAATTTATGTGAAAAAATAAAATGATTTGGCAACACCTGGGTAATAAATCAAACTTCATTCAAACTTAGTTTATTTCTAATGTTGTTATATGTTATTAAAAGTATTTTTTCTGTTATATTTTCGTTTTTATTTTATTTTCCATAAAAATTGATAAAAAAAATCAATCCCGAAAGTTTCGGGATCATGTTTACCAAACTCGGGATTCATAGGTATCGAAAATAGTTCGGGATCCCGGGATTGGAAACCCTAGTATCTACTGATTTGATAGGTAACCCTTGTTTTTTCTGTCATTTTCTTTTACTCTACAGGATAAAAGAATGGAAAAATGGAAAAATTTCCAGCATAATTCCAAGAATTTTATCACTTTTTCACATAATGTGTATTTCATGTATTTTACGCGAAATATGTGTTTTTATTTATAATTAAATTCACGCTACAAATGAATCACTTTTATAAAATCATTACGCTAAAATAATGATAGCAACGCTAACCGATTGCATGTGTAGATGATTAATTTAATTCAATTAACTGACATATTCCCATATTGTACATACATTTAGTGTGGTTAGATTCAAATTATAATATTTAAATTCCACCATAAATGTATTAATTAATATAAAAAAATAATCATGTGCGTAGAATAATATTGACACTCGATGGATGATTGGCGGCTCGTGATCGAACAATAATTTGTGGTGTACACAACATTTAAAAACAAGTCAATTTGATAAATAGGTAGGATATTAAAAAAACATTTATTTTATAATTCGTGGTAATACTCCTCAACTGATCTGTAGCGTAGTAGAGTACGCAAAACATAGGGGCCCAACCGCACGAGGGCCTTAAATATTGGTCCGATAATAATGAATGAATTAACTATTTTATAACCGTCTTTCCCACAGTCTACATATTAATGGAGAAAAGGGAAGGAAAGTAGATAATGTCCAAAGCCAAAGAAGGTAGCTTGATTTACTCTTCTGTTCAAAACCGAGAGAATTCTATCGCCAATGGGAAAGAATTTTATAACAATGGAAAATATATCTTGGATTTTTGTTTCATTTCAAACATTAACTATTTCTTTTATTCAACGAATAATTCACAAGATTTTCAGAATGCATCATTCTAATTATTGAACATATGAATACGTGTATTAATTAAGGCGCTAAGTACCAAAATAATAAAAACTGACATTTTTATAGAAAAATGTTCTACATACCAACGCCAATCACTTCAACTATAGTCTAAGTGCCTCAAGCAAGTCAAAAAAATACAGCAAAATAATTAAACCTGTCGACGTCAGTGGCGCACCCAGGATTTATTATTAGAGGGGGCCCAAGGAGGAAAATGTAAATTAGTTCCATAGGCTCTTTTTCTTCTTCATATAAATATTTTTAGATATTTTCACAATACACGGCGGCAATATATTTGTACAGTTTCTCCTAGTTTTTATTAAATTGGAGGCATAGTGGTGGTAACCGTTGAGCGTGTCATCAGCGACTGGCGGATTGGAAGTGAACAGCGACCATGCTGGACATGTGTACCTAGTATGCTAAAAGATTACTTAAATAATATCGGCTGTGCTACCCGCTTGGTCTAGAGCAGTGTTTCCCAAAGTGTGGTACGCGTACCCCCTGCGGTACGGGAAGAGTTTGGTGGGGGTATGCGCTACACCGGGTTATGGCTACGCCTGGTGCAACAAGCATTAATACAATATCCATGCTAGAAGGTTTATCGCATGCGGAAGAAGAACAATTGTTGGAATTATTAACTTCAGACGGATTCTTGCAAAATAAATATAAGGAGTGTACTTAAACATCATTTAGGTTGCAAATGCAACATGTGTATCCAGTTTTAACAGAGACATTCCTGAAATACATCTTGCCTTTTCCAACTTCATATCTATGTGAAGTTGCTTTTTCAGCATTTGTAGACATTACGTAAAAAAGGAACAGTCTTTTGGGTGTGAAACCGCACCTCAGATTAAAATTAATTACCAATGAATGTTATTTTTTATAATATAACTTTGATTTATATTTTATTATGAATGAATTTTATTCGTCGTTTATTATTATTTTGTTTATGTACTACAAAAGGAATATATAAATATATTTTGATTGTTATTAAAGTACTTATATGCATTTTTCTCAGTGTTACGAAAATTATAGAAGGGGTACACAGATGTCGAAAGCTTGGGGAACACTGGTCTAGAGAGCTACAATATTTATGCCGAATTTCACCGAAAAAAATGTTCTTTTGATTTACACCACCACCGTAGTGGGTGTAGTCGTTCTTTTCGACGAATGTTTGTCGTAGATTTTTGGTTTTTCAATATTGAGGTTCCAACATATTAATCGAAAATGGACAAAAAAGGATTATTGCATTTAAATTATACACAACCTACTCATTACAACACAGCCTAATATCTCGCTTATCGGTCTTTTGTCTATTGCATTCGGTGTACCTACACCATGGCCCCCACATCCTGAAACGGGCCCTCAGGCTAGGGCAGTGGTCGGCAAACTGCGGCTCTTTGGCCCCTTGAGTGCGGCTCTGCCACAGATGCTCTCTGCCATATTTGACATGGCTACAAAGAAGAAGCAAAGAAAATGGAAGAGGATAACCGTAAATGTAATGTTGAATAGACCGAGACTTCGCGTTTATTCAAAACTTAAATGGCTTACCGACCTGTATTTATGTCTCGGGAAAAATTGGCGCATTGAAATTTCGAAAGATACAACTAAAAACTCGTAATTTTGCGCTAAATATTCTGTCGATGATGCAAGGAAGAAAGCAGCTGAGGAGAAGAGTCAATAAAAATAAAGTTCTGTATTTAATTAGGTACTGAATAAAATCTGTCAACAATGTTAATATTGCAAGTTTTGTGGTTAGTAAAAAGATTTCCAAGAGAGGAAATCAAGAGTAAATTAAGAAATCGATTTATTGATGAGAACCTGGAATCGTGCTTAAAATTAAATCAACAACATAAGAACCTGACTTAACCAAACTTTACAAGGAGATGCAAGGCCATTATTCACATTGAGTTTGTCACATTGTCATGATTCAATTTTATGGATACCTGACTTACAATTTAATTTTTATTAATAAATATGATCATTATTACGTATGATATTCAGTTTTATTCAGTGTACCTACCTATAATTTAATTAGGACTTAAAACTTTGACTAAAGTAAATTAGCAGTGTACCTACTTACTACCTACGTATATAATTTAAGTTTAAGAATTTTGCCTCTCAAAAGAAATCTCAATCGTTGTACTGTTGATATTTGGCTCTATTGACTAATGAGTTTGCCGACCACTGGGTTAGGGTATTTGACGGGCCCCCTATCCACCGCTTAGATTAAAGGCAGTGTGAAATACTACATTAACGTTTTTCAAATTGTGTTTTAGTTCAAATTGAGGGTACTTATACAGTGAATTATTGGCGATTTTCAATACATCTACTTTAATAATGGAGCTGTCGAGTATCGACACATAATAATCAGAAAATATATTGGTCAATTATATAAATTAAAATGTTCATAGTCCTGAAGTATAATAGCGCCGCAGGCGACTTTTTTTACTATTAAAGCTAATTTATGATGTGTGTTTATCTCACTTATCTGGTCAACCCGACACGCCAGGCCCCCCACAGCCCGGGCCCCCAGGTTAGAGCCCTGTTAACCCTCCCCAGCCATGACCTATACCACTCCGGAATTCGGGTGAACACCGAGAATTTCATTAGGGAACGGGTTTCTAAAAAAACCTGACATTAGTGTTTCGAAATTTTTGTGTTAGAAATTAAAATCAAAGAAATTTTACTAAAAAGGGTGCTGGAGAATTAAAAATCATTTTTTGCCGTGTTGTTTGTCTAAGCCCAAGGTATAGTTTATTGGCTTTCGATTTCAATGTGTAAAATCATTCTGATAATTTTCATATTTGGGGGGGGGGCAAAGCCCCCTGCCCCCCCCCCCCTGGGTGCGCTACTGGTCGACGTTGTAAGTCCGTTGGCGTGTTTTATTTATAATGGTGTAAGTAGCACTGCAGTGGTTAACGGCATTCAATATTAAATAGCTGACGATGGCGTGTTGACACTTGCGAGTTCTTAATACCTAAAATTATAGAAGCTGCCGTGATTGCTTCACACTGTAAAACTACATTTTTCAAAAGGTCTGCTTCATGAAATTTTACTGCAATGACTCGGTATTTTGTAACTACAGGCAATACTACTTTTTGGTACTTAGAGCCTTATTTAATACACGTATTCATATATAATTCTGAAAACACTCATGAAAAAATCTTTTTTGAAAAAGTAAGACATCCGGCAGGATCCAACCTGCGTCTCTTAGGTATCGCGCCCTGTGCATTACCACTATGCTACGACTGCTATGCTTAATTGCGACAAATTTTAACTATTGGCCTTTTTAATACCTGCTCATAAGAGCTCTCCAAATTGAGTTATGGTAGGCTATCGGTTTTTGTGTTCTAAATTAAAGTATTTATTACTTTAATTACTAACCGACGTCACGGATCACTCCAATATTTCTGTTGTAACTTACTTGAACTTGCTTTTAATTAACAATTTTAATTAACTATTTCTTTTATTCAACGAATAATTTACGAGATTTTAAGAATGTACCATTCTAATTATTGCAATTTGGAAAGCGCTTATGAGCAGGTATGAAAAAGGTCAATAGTTAAAAATTGTCTTAATTAAGCATGGCAGTCGTAGCATAGTGGTAATGCACAGGGCGCAATACCTTTAGAGACGTAGGTTCGATTCCTGCCGGGTATCTTACTTTTTTCAAAAAAGATTTTTTCTATGGGCTATAATATTTTCTCATGAGTGTTTTCAGAGTTATGTATGTTCAATTCTTAAAATTAATGCCGTATTATATATTGCATAACCTAATATTTATACAATAATGTTAACTTTATGGACATTTTGTAACATTACTGCCTATAACGGCAATTCGGAAGTTTACCAATGCCGGATGTCAATAATTTATTATTATTATGTACCTACCTATCTTTGAACTCGTATGTCCGACGTGGTTGATTATGACCGATAAGCTATAATTATTATGATTTTGTATGATAAAGGTATTGGAAACCTGCTATTACTGATCGGCTGTTTTGTAAATATTTATATTTTTTATGCTATTATGGTGTCAAGTAACTTGGTGGCCTTCGACGTATTAAAAAAAACTTCTAGGCTATTATGCTAACAGTTCAAATACTTGTAATAAAATGATAAGAAGGATATTAACATGCACAATGTGTCAACGACACACATAATAAAACGATTATTTTTTTTGTCAACAGATCGGCGTAAATGTTTTTATATCCGGTGTTTTTTTATAGATCTTTTTTGAGAGAAATATTCTGCGGAAGCTAAAATAATTGTTTTGAATACCTTGAGTTTGGCATTTTACTTTTTGTTTCCACATTTTTATACATAATGTATTTACTACAATATCATCATCATAGTCAGTTGGAGTTAATATGCCATCTTAGCATAATTGCAGCAATTGGGCCAACGCCTTGTGTAATTTTTGGATTGGGGCTTGGGACACAATATAATATAATAGTGCTATAGGTTACAGCAGTGACGTCCCTAGACAAAATGCCGCCCCTAGGCAGCCCCAAAATGCCGCCTCATTTTTTTTATACAGTATTTTCTATAAGTCCAATATTTAAGAAATGTGTTGTATGGATACATTACTAACAAAATATATACCATTACCTACATCTAATTTAAATGCCACCTCTGGTTCAATAGACAATATTGCGAGTCCACGGTTTCAGATAAATTTAAAAATACACCTGACAACTTTCAAAACTCTCGGATGACTGGCAAAATATTTGGATAAATGAATTAGGAAGTATGTACCCACCTACAATTCAAATATGGTTCGCAAATGTGCACGTTTTATTGCTGGTCATCAAGGACGTGACGTCGAAGGGCAACGGAAGTAAACTAGACATCGCGAACTTGACAAAAAAAATACAGTCCTATTAAACCTTTAATGTTAATTAATACATTTTGTTTCCAACCAGTGAGCTGATTTTTTAATAATATATTTTCGTTGTTACAGGTAGCTATTTCTATATAAGTATACCAAATGATTCTCCTCGATTTGCCGCCCTTCGAGTAACTACCGCCACCAAGCGAGGCTCAATATGCCTACCCTCACGGGACGCCACTGGTTGTAGATAATCTATTTATATAATTTTGAAGTCTTATTATCATTTATATAACATTTGCTGACTGCATGAAATATTTTTATTACATAAAATAGTATTCTTTTAAACCTCTCGACTTAATCAGCGCTCGGAATGGAGCGGAACGCCCCGGAGCGCCGTTCCGGTTCGTGAATTCGTTGACAATTCCGTTCCGTCTCGTGGATTCCTCGAATCTACCGTTCCTTCTCGTGGAATCCTGATAGCGAGATGTCTCGTAAAATTCTCGAGCCTCATCAGAATATTTAATATAGCGTTCCGGTTCAGATTGTGTTGAAATTGAGGAATATGAATTGGTATATAAATATATTAAAAAAAAAAAAAAAATCTTTTTATTAAACAATGATTTTACTTGTTGACTACCCCTGATTTTTAATAATTCGTACATGTCGATACAAATGGGTGCCACAGTAAGGCAAATTTCTTAGAAATGCATCTAGGTATATTTTTTCCTAACAATGCATTTCTAGACAACCCATGCCTGATAATAAAAAATACAGTTTTTATTGAAGAAAGCACCCTTACATGACTGTATTGCTCTCTTCCGTTTTCTTTAAGACAATATGAGATAATAGTATATTATTCTATTCTTCAGTGCTATTCAACAAGTTTTTTCTGCTTGCTTTGCTTTGCTTGTAGACAAAATCACAAAATACATCATTTATTTAGGGTAGGTACCTACTACTAATATCGATAATAACGTTAAATTATTACGCACCTTTTTTTTGATTTTCAATTAAAACACATGAAATATCTAGGTACATAGGTATTGTGAAAAATAATTCATTTGTTAATTAATGTTTTATGACTAAATAAATTACCTCTGTGTAGGTATCTACCTAGACTTGGATTTTAGACCCTTTGGTATGAACCACAGGGCTTAGCTGACTTGGGTAAGAGTGTAAATCGCGGGTTCCCAAACAGTTATGATTTTGAGTACATTAAATTTGTAATCAATACGGGAGTGGAAGTCACAATATTTTATGGAATGAAACGGGAGAGAAATGGATGGAAGAAACAAAACAATAACTGTCCGATTGACGATTGCGTAAAATATAGGATAGCTAACTTTAGGTACTAGGTAGGCTTGACGCATTCATAGTTTTCACAATACATCATAAGACAATCGAGGCCATTCATTAGTCGACCTGTTGATATTAGATGGTATGCAACCAACAAGGTGTCTTCCCATCGGTATGGAGCGATATACAACCGAGGAGGTTTAATAACGCTATTGTGCAAGTAAATTAAAATGTCAGTGGTCTCTGTACAATTTTTGCGTGTATGGGCATCTTCATCAGGGGGGACGAACACATTTAAACGTTCATATTATTACCCATATCATGCTGAGCTAGGTACCTACTCTTATTTTTTATTTCGGTTTTAGTTCGGCAGAAATACTTCGCAGTGAAAAAATACTCGTAGGTAGGTACCTACCTAAACTCTTTACCTATCCTTCATGTTATACAGAAAATAAAGCTAATGGAAAAAATATATTGTTGAGGATATTAAAATAACCATAGTAATACGGTCCTTTGAAATAAATCATTAAATCAATATAGGTAGGTACCTACTTAGTTCATATTTTTTGTTTCACAAAACTTCTACGTAGCAAAGCTGTTTACTATTCAATAATAATACAATGAATCCTACCTATTGTGCATTAAAAAAAATATTGTCGCTGAAGATTTATTGCTCCCAAATCCACAGAAATGTTACGTAAGGAAGAAATTTTTTTGTCTCAAAAAAAGGTTTTATAAACAATAACTAATAGCACATGTAATTTTTGATTTGAGGGCTTTGAAAGAATAAATTTTCTTACTAAATATTAGTTTAAACAGCAATCCTCGACTAACAAGAGGTCATGGTCGTGGTCGTTTACATCGTCGTAGTATTTATTTATAAAACCATAATAATTATAAAAAAGTACATACCCACCTAAATCAAGTAGGTACTATAATAATTATTGTGTCTTGATTGTGAGTTTTTGTTGGTGTTTTGAATTATTGTTTGTCTTGTGATTGGAGAAACTTGTCGCACACTATGCAAACCACAAACATAGTGGTACTATGATAGTACTAAGGATTTTTATATAGGTACCTACTGTACAATAATAGCAGAGTACAAATGAGTAAAAATAACAAAACTGTGTAGGTATTGCCAAGTGGTAACGACGAAATCTTAGAACAATGTATTTTGAGTTGTTTCCCTATAGAAGTTGGGTATCGAATAGTACCTTACACTCCGGTGAATTGGGTAAGTGTCTAAACTCTATCTTATACCTAGTAACATAAAAAGCGAATAAATATTACGTATTAGTTATTAATTTCATATACCTATTATCGCAAAGGTATTTTTTGTTATATATTCATAGAACAGATTCCTTATTACAGAGGTATTTGAGTCTCATAGGGAGATTTAAAATACTGTAGAAAAATTGACGCGGCATTTTGTTTAGGAACATCACTGTGTGACGTGTTTCTTCTCACCCTCATATGCACCTATATATTATATAATACATAACATATAGATTGCATTGAGCAAATAATACATTGCGAAAACTCATGCGATAGATGTTGACGAAATAAAAGAGGTAGCATACATTTAAATAAAATCATAGAGGAATCCAATGGGAATTTACTTACATAATAATTAATAGTTTCAACAACATCTGAAACCTATTAGAATAAATTATCCCACATGCCCACATGGTGTAAATATTTGAATATTTTTTTCTAATATCTACAAGTCTGGGGTTGTTTAAAATTATGCAAATTTAATAATGAATGCTACATTCGTAAAACTGGTGTATTTATTAAGTGCTTAATTTTATTAAATTAATTTATTATGAACCATGCTCCTACTTTTTCGTACATGATAAATTTTGATGTGATTAAAAAATTGTTTAATCAAAATATTTCCAATTTAGGTACTAGCTTTAAATAAAGTAGCATGTAACTTGGTTTAACCAATGTACTTATCTTCTGTTTGAGACTTGAAGATAAGATACCTTATCGTTATTGATTTTTGGGTTTTCACCGTGTGTAATTCTTCATTCTTTGCTCGACGTTTAGGGCTTGTTGCAGAGGCCATTATCAAGAGATATTATATGATATCGAGGAAAGAAGGAAGAAGTACACGTGGTGAAAACCTAAAAATCAATAACGATAAAGTATCTTCACTCATGTTTCCATTTACACTTATTTACATGTTTTTATTCAAACTACTGACGAAACAAATGGAAATTGTATTGGTTTGTCCATTATTTCATATATTTTTATGTTTCCTACTCCAATTAGATTCATATACTTACATTTAGGTATACTTATTTGTATAATTATTATTATTATGAATGATGTATTTTTTAGTAAACGATTTCGTAAACTTATATTATGATATATTTTTTATGTTACAAACAACTGATTCGGGCGAAGGTGATGAGGAAAATGTTTTATAAAGTACATTATGTAAAACTAAGATATTTTTTTATATTACAGATATTATATCTAATATTGCACATTTTTGAAAAATTATTGAGCGTTCCTGTTCGTAAAATTTTCCATTTCGAGTACTGGACTTAATGTTTTAGAATATAGTCATATTTAAGTACATCCATGTGCAGTGGTGTTAAGATTTTTTGGGTTTATTAATTTTTAAACGCATTTATAAAACCATTAAGTAGTAAAATTTATGTTGACATTATTATAGTGAAATATTTACGATAAAAAATTATATTTATAATCTCTGTGATCCCAAATTTGACAAGAATTAAGGCATTTTATTATTCAAAAACTGGGCAAGATTACCACATTTGAAGATAATTCTAAAGATACTGATTATAAGGTATGTCTTTGACCATTCAAATGTGATAAAACATTCTACGAATAATGATTGTTTTATAATAATTATTGACCTAAGAATAAGGTAGTATTTTTTTGAAATAAGCCATTTCTGTTGGCATTTCCCAGTGGTTAAGCTACAACATACTGCTGTAGCCATAAATTGACAAACTATAACTGAAGCAGGGAGTAAGATCATGTTAACGCGCGTGTTTGAACATGTACATAACCGAAAAAAACGATTTTTTAAAGTCTCAAATTCGAACTTCTTGGGTGCATAATGTCAATTCATCCCATGCGTCCATTATTCATAACCTCAAAATATACGGTGTTTGACGTTTGTCATACTGAAGAAACATCCGCCATCTTGCAAAATCGCTAGGTGACACAATAAAAATAACCAACACGTTTGTTCGCCGGGAGACTCACTAGGTGACTAATAATCACATAGCGAGGCGCGAAGCGTGCAGTGTGGCTATTGCGATAATATAGCGTGCGTCCCTTCGCTAGGATATGTCACCTAGCACGTAGCCACCAAGCAAGGCACCTGCCTATGTGGCCTTAGCCTAACATAATATGTGCAATAATGCTATCATAATGTGAAGAAACATTTAAATAGAAGCTAAGTCCTTCAAGGGAATCGATAAGTTTATTTTTTCGCAACATTATCGTTGGAATAAAAAAGGCATGGATGACACAATGCCCTTTTCAAGATTGGTTTGACGGTTTCATTCCAGGAGTAATGAAATATTGTGATGAACAAGACATAACAAACTGTAATACCTAACACTAAGAGAACTAGATGAACTTGAAGAATCATGCAATAAGAATGACATGGCTGGCAAATTACTGATGCAGTTCAAGAATTTTAAAATACAGAATGAAACACTGATAGATCTTCGAAGGCACGCTGCCTCATTCAGCAAACACTTGCCTATTATAATGAAATTCTACTTCCAACCATTTCGACTTAGGTGGTGGAACGGAACCCCGTCATAAGTTGAGAACTCACTGTATTACAGTGGCGAAGACTCCATACTAGACGATTATTTGAAGCCTACCTTCTTAAGAAAAATATTTTTTAATTGCATATTGACTTATTTATATAATCACTTGATTATATATTCTATAGAATAATTTATTTTGCCAACGAAAGATGCCGTATGTGTAGGAATGTATTACACAGATACTGCAAAGGTTTTAAAAAATATATAAAGGTCGGATTATGTTTCAAATAATTGTCAATTTTTTTCATATGGACTTTAGGACGTAGCCCCGCCCAGTCTATCGAATTGTATGAAATAAAGTAAGCTCCGATTGCAAAGCCTAAAACCGAAAAAAAAAATTCTATGGTGTTAAATCGAATATTAATAAATACACTGTTTTTAAAAATAAAAAGAACTTTCATCGAATGATTTTTGATGTGTATAAATGTTTTGAAAAAATACGTAATTTTAACTGATCGCTTAATTTTATGTTGTCAGTGAGTTTTTGAAGTTTCATTAAATTAGTGTGTCGTTGTCATTAGTTTGTACCTATTCATTAGTAGTAATATTGTATTATATTCTTATTTCTCGTAAGTATACCTGACAAGCGTGTTCTTTTTATCAGATCTCCACAGCCTACCTCTTTCCAAAAGTCACCCTTCGCCACTGCTGTATTATGTATATAGAATAAGTACATGTTTAACTAATATACCTTTTTAAAGTCTGACATTTTGATAAGTTTTGGATGCGTTGGGTTTACTTATATTGGAGTACAGTACTCTCTCAGTAATCAGCCACCCCAAAAACCAGGCAAGTGTCCAATTAGTGAAAGCGGCAGATTATAGTGCATACATACAAAATATGGTAAAAATTAAAACCTAAACCTAAAAGTATTTTGTAAAAATAGTTTTTTTTTTGAGAAATTTGTACTTGCAAATTACTGTTTTATTTATAATCGAAATCAAGTATTTACTAAATTATACGTATTTATAAATTACGTTTATTAACTAAATATTAAACAGTAAATCACTTGACACAACCAGTTGTTCAGTGAGGCAGATATTCTTGAATGGCTTAGGATTCCTGGCTTTCCCTATGACCAAAAGCTTCAGTTTATGTGTCCCCATTGCATTGGAGCACGGCATAATTGTGATACGGTCCTTGGGCACTTTCCTCCCCGGTACATTACCTTCTCCGCGATGAATGTACGTTTTACGAAGAAGTTTCCAAAATAAACCCATCTCATCTGCTTTGTATATTTACTTGTACACGGCGGACTACTGAATTTGACAATCAAATACCGGCGAATTATAGAGCTTGATTTTGTGCTTTCAACTAGTAAAAATAACGGCGGATTACAGTAGTTGTCGGATAATCGAGCGGCAGATTACTGAGAGTGTACTGTATACCCATTAATTTGTTATTAGTACGTAGGTATATATGTTTATTGACATTTCTCATTACTTAACTTTATTAAATTCCCAACACTTTACCTAGTTCCCTGGTTTCCCAGTAATGACAATTAATGCACTTACTGAATCTATTTAATAGTGAGTGTTTATCTCGGTGGCCGCGCGCCATAAGCGTTGGACTATCACGCCGTGGGTCTCAGGTTCGAATCCTGGGTCTGGCAAGTACACATATTGTTTTTCAATTTGTGTGTGAGTCAGGGTATGGACCTAATAGGTTGAGCAAGTGGCTGACATCAATTTCTCGTAAAAAAACAAAATCTGTTAATACAAAACCTCTACTCTGTGGAGGCCCATATGATCCTATTAGGATCGGACATGGTCGGAACGTTTATCTAAATATCTATTAGGTATGGGTTTTTACAAACACTAAACAAAGTATTCAAAATTTGCTTGATTTTTTATTATTACGTTTTAATTAGCTCGTATTCTTGTTTGTCCAGTACGAATCTTGCAATCAATTTTTAACTAACTTCCTGACTAGCTAGACATTTGAAACTTTTAGAATTTGAATTTTAAAATTTGCACGAAACACAATGCCAATGCATTCTTTTAATACTTTTAGCCATCTTTAAGCAGAATTGAATTCATTTTCAGTTAATTCTGTTTTGTATGGAAAGTTATTTCAGAAAAATCCGTAAAAGACTATTATTGGTTGCTAAGCGGGTGGTCCTAGTAACTAAATTATTAATATATACGTGAGTTACTATGGAAATCAAAATGAAATTTCAGTATTCTATATTTGTTTCTTTGTTTGTTTTTTATTTACTTCATATCAAGTACAAGTTGAGCATATTGAGCATAATAATTCAACAGAAAATTTAAAAACATTGTATATAAAAAGTTCTTTTTATCTTGTAATTATTATACTTGATCTTTACTTAGTAGGTAATAAAGTTTTAAGGAGAAACCCGGGTCGCAAAAAACCACTCAAATTGGATCCTTTAGAATTTAAATTCAAACATCAACTACCCTTATGCGTCGATGACATTAATATTAGAAATATTGTATACCGCCACCAGTAATGTTGTTATATAAATGAATATAGGTAACAAAAATAGAAATAAAAAAAATATTAAAGCTTTGGATAGGTATAATTTCAAACTAAGCATAAAACATATTTTTTCACACAAATTATTAAAAAAAACATCAGCAATTTTTAATATTAGGTAATTTCAATTGATATGGGAATCAACCCAAGAGATTTTTAACAATAAGTACCAATTATATTTATTTTGACAATAATTAATACAGTTTTACTAGAAATTATGATTGTTCATATTATGAATTTATAAATTCTTTTGAAAATTATTGCAAGTCAAAAAATTTTAAGTCTATGAAATTCGATGATTACAACATTCTATAAAATAAGCCCTTATGCCGGCGCTCCATTGGCACGCAAGTCAGACGATTTACAGTCTTCGGACTTTTTTTAGCACCCCAGATCTGCAGACTTTTTAATCCGCAGACCAGGCTCGTTGGATTTCAAACATGTTTGATATTTTACTCTCCGAGTTGCCAGACTTCGTCCGTCGATCACAATGCAAATTCGATTTGACATTAACACGCGATCATTCGGACCGAAGAATCTGTAATAGTTTTAAACATTTTCATTGATTAATTTGTTAATTTACACATTAGAAAATGAGAGATTTATCAATTATTTTTTTTGTATTTATTAAATTCATAAAATAAAACGTAAAACTTGTGTTGTTTTCACCGCTATATTATTTTATGCAAGTGTACATATAAATAACACAAAATTATAGGATTATCGGAAGACATTACGATAATCGCAACTTTTGACTTTTGACAGCTCGACTTTTTTATTCGTTCCTTGATCAGTAGCAGAGCATAGACAAATCGGACGATTTATTGTCCTCAGACTTTTGGCTCACCAATGGAGCGCTGGCATTACAGTATGGCAAATAAATTTTTAACATATTATTATAACAGGTCAGCAAACATTTTATAAACTTCTTTGAAACAGATCAATATATTTTTAAATAACCGCAATGAAATAATAAATTTATTTTATCAACATTCATTCAGTCTTAGTTTTCATTTTATTTTTTGGAATCAATTTTTCTGATGCACATTTTTTCAATTATTGTAAAAAGTACAAAAACATTTTTTTAACATTACGACCTAAGCGCTAATACCCTTCTCTAGCTGACCTAAAAATAATCTCTCAGATAATAGTAGGTATACATATAATAATATAACCACGTGCACAAAGAACGACTGATCAATGATATGAAGACACTGGGGTGACCAATTGTGGTTCATTATAAACGATTAGAAATATCTAGTAATTATATTGCCCCCTTAGGTAGAGAGCCCGCATAAGGTGGCGTGGCGAGGGTGTGGAATTCGCTTGACTCAGTCAGAGGGCTTAGTCACAATATCGTCATCAGAGAAGACATTTTATCAAATGTTTGCTTTTAACTATCTCAACATTGATGGAATATGTTTTTTACATCTCTATTCGGAAATCGATCATGAAGATTTCAAATCGACAGCGCCAATAACATGGCATGTGTCATTTCACCAAGCCTCACATGGTATTAAAATAAGATACACGTGCACTGGTCTATCCGAATTATTCCCAGTGGTGCAACGTTACAAGTTTCCATTGTATTTTGTGTGAGTACTTGCGTCAGTAACACGCCTGCGGCATAACCACACCACGCTCTATGCCAGTAGCGAAGGATGGAGGTAGGCTGTTAAGATCCGCCATAAATAGTGCGCATTAAACTTTGTTGGTCATACATATTTGTTTTTATTGAACTAAGACTACAATTTACAGATGGTGTTGATTAATTTTTTAAATTAATTAAACCCTGCCTAACTAAACAATAATAGTTTTGGTATACTTTTGGCGATACGACATAATTGTGCACACTTTTTCATTCTTACTTATTTGCTTATTTATTGTTTCGATGGACGAGCGGCTCAAGTGTTGGCCTATAACGTCGTAGGTCCCAGGTTCCAATCCTGGGTCTGGTAAATACACATATTGTCTTTCAATTTGTGTGTGAATCAGAGTATGGACCTAATAGGTTGAGCAAGTGGCTAACATCCATTTCTCGTAAAAACAAAAATCTGTTAATACAAACCTCAAGAGGCCCATATGATCTTATTAGGATCGGACATGAAGAATACATATTACACATACTGTTGGTTCATTTTTTTAAATTCATTAAGCCCTGCCTAAACCAAACTATAATAGATAAAAAATATTATTCTCTCTAAAAAAATCCAAAGTTATGTATGATTTAATTGCATAATTTTAGATATTTTATATTATAGACGAGTATTATTTATTATGGCTTGGTTTCGCGGGTTTTAATTGAATTTTAAAAACTAACCAACACCGTCTGTAAATTGTAGTCTTATTTCAATGAAAACAAATACATGACTGACAAAATTTAGTGTGCACTATTTATGGCTGATCTTAACAGCCTACCTACACCCCTCGCCACTGCTCTACGGGCTTTACGCCTTTTACTCAAATTTCATGAGCAGATTCAAAGATTTTTATTGAAAGACTCTGATTTACTCAGGATGATTGGCTTTAGCCGTCGAATCTGCTCATGTAATCAGAGCATTAAAAAGAGATTCTCCAATCATTTTACTTTGACAACATTGTTTGTCAACCATTAGTAAGTGTTTCTTACAATTAATCTGATTCTTTATTTTATAATATGTGACTTCTTAAAAGAAGATAATTAATTTAGCAATCTTGAACAATATTTTACAAAATGGCCATCATGTTCTAGGATTACTACGTGTCATCATAAGCACTTCACCAAAATAAAAGTAATTACATATGGGAACACGCAAGTTACTGATGATATAATTAATATAAATGCATATAAAATAAAAGTTAAAATCTATTATAGTATATAACAGTAAGGGACTAATTTTATTATACAAGGACATACATATTATCATATATTATAGGGTATACAAAAATATAAATCTTATTCGTAACATTAGATGTTTTCCTCAATTAATATGGAATTTTACGTATTGCTTTGAAGCCATATTGGAATCAGATTGTAGTGGAAGATTTTTAATACATATTACAATATCAGTTTAAATATTTAAACGATATCATCCTTATTGAGCCAAATTATCATAAGCCAATCACAGACTAACAAACAAATATTAGCTGCCTCGCACACATAAAATCAGCGCAACTGTGACTCGTCGACTTTGTGTATGCGATTCAGTTGAGATTCACAAAACATATGTAATATAATGTATCGCCAAACAGTGACACAACATTATTCATTGGAAGCACAGCTTTTAGCACTTGCAACAAAGTTGGATATTTTGATTTATTATTATTTTACTATTATATTATATTATATTAGTTATTTTTACCTTTGTGTGCAAGGCGTGCTTTAGTGTTTCTAATATTTTATAAAATTTCAACCAAGCTTGATATATAGTTACCTTTGCTATTGGGTAATCTGGCACCATAGGGAGTATGCATTTTTTTTAAATTGTGGTTTCATTGACGCTTTTGACTGCTGAGGATGCATTATCAATATTAGTATGCCATTGATGCTGGATGTCTCGAAAACAAAATGATGACTGAGAACAAATTGTCATGCAAACGTTGATCTATAAATGATCTTATGAAAGACCCTGGTTCATTTTAAAACGTCTTCACTTCTAGATCTGGCTAGAGGAAGATATGAGGCAAATTGCATTTTTTATTAAACCATCTTTTTGAATACAGAAATCAGGCAAGAGGCATTATGCTTACAGAATTTTTCGAAATGAAAAATATTGAAGCCTTTAATAATTTAGGGAACATTTCTGTGGTCTTATAGGAGAAGGAGACAAGTCAAAAATATGTTCTATCTCATATCTGTTGGGGTTCACTGATTAAAAGCATTTATTATTATTGCGTGGCAATGGATCTACGACGATTCGGCGCCGGGACAACTGGGTGCCACGTAATCAAATGAAATTCGAAAATAAATAGACGCCCGTGAATATAGGTAGGTTTAAAATATATATTTAATACTTACTATTTATATTTAAAGTATTATATTATTATTAAATACTTGATGAGAATTTAAATATGCACACGTAAATAATGATTTAATTGTGCATTATATGCTTGTTCCAACGAGAAGAGAGTTCTTTTATTTTTATATAAAGCCTTAGGCATGATAATTCTCAATCCGCAATAAAAAAAATTATGTTAAGAGCAAAATGAATTAAAACTACCAAGTACTTAGTAGATAGAAACTGATAAAAAATCCTCGTCTACTTTCTGTATAAAATCGTAATAAATGTTGAGCCTAGTTGACCCATTCCCGTGTCAATGATGAATTTAAAATATAAACAGCATTTTTCGTTTCTTATGACAATGACATAAGTGTACCCTGTGTGGGTTGCGAACAGATAATGGATGAATTATTGGCTCTACTGATAAAAGGGTAGTGCATCTCTAGAATTGCTAAGAGGAGAGATACACTACTGATTTTGACTCATTTCCTTGTTCCTTATAAAAATTATAAGCTAGTTGGTGTAAATATCTAAATTTCGCATTATTTTATCTTATCTCACTTTCCTCTACACCGCAGAATTATTTTCTGAGAAAATTTGAAAGGGTACCGTCTGACTGTAGCATGCGAGTTGTTGTTGTATTGGCTTAAAGCCATTAAAGCTGAAAAGCCTATTTAAATACACTATTTATAGGAGCATAATGAATCTGTTAGTTCCACAGAAATGCGTGTCCAAACAGCATAGACTTATCATAGGTTTAATGCATAGAATATTTTTACAGCGTATAGGTGGTAGGACGTAGATGGGCATGTTGTGTATATTAATTAAATTTCTGTAAAAACTGGTTGTACAATATCTGTGGACTAACTCATCGATATGATAATTTCATTTAAATTCAGTTCTCATTCTGCTGAGACAGCGCAAAATCATCCAAAGCAGTCAAAAGAATAAATATTATGGCATTATTAGTGTCACTATGCGAAGTACGCACCGCAGTTGGAGCAGCGCCTATTCTTGAGGGCCAAACAACAGAGAATACCCAGCGGGAAGAACAATATTGCGCACATGATCCCTAGGCACGTGAAGTCATCGTCCAGGACTCCGACGTGACACGCGGGACAGGCCCCGACACCGATGACCGGAGGAGTGATAATAATATTGGTTGCGCCATAGGTTGGAACGAATCCTGCCGGCGGAGGCGTTGTGTACACATTGTTGTAATTTGGCTGGTAGCCAGGAGCCAGCTGGTAACCAGGCGCCGTCTGGTAACCGGGCCCCGGCTGATAACCGGTTGCCGGCTGATAACCGCCCGCCTGGTGATATGGTGATGCTGTAGCTTGGTAAATCGGCGGAGCAGATCCCGGCTGGTGCACCGCTGAAAAAGATATAAAACAACTATTATTGTGTGTTCGAAGAGATATCAGATTCTGTTGCCATAACAACCAACCTCTTATGCTGTATTACATCAAAGCGTTATTATAAACATACCACATAAGCGTGAAGATCAATAGTTTTAACAGTAAATATGACGTAGTTAGAGCAATGCCGAGCAAGTGAAAATGCTACAATGGACTTCATGTACGAGTAGTCGGAAATGATAATTAAATGTATTCTATGTAATTTGTGCGGGGTAGAAGAAATCGCAATCTGTGCACGGTTAAGTTGTTCCACTACATTTTTAATTGCGAAAACAGTTTGTCCCGACTATTTGCAATGTTGCCGACTCACGTTGATAAAAATATACCAGATAAGATAATAAAATCAGTTATTGGAAAGAAAAACTGTTAATTTTTGTAATTGAACCAAAATATTGAAGATATTGTTTCTCACTGAGGTAAAAAATCCTCTGGAAATAAATCGGATGTGAAATCTAAATAATAAATTTCTTTCAAGAAAAAATGCATTGTTTCTTCTATCGAAGAAAAATCGATGGTGAAATAAAAAAACATCCCAAGGAAAAAAGTGACAACTTTTTTTTTGAAGTCATAAGCTATTCCTCGGTTTATCGGAAAATGCATGGCTGTTGAGTTTATATGGAAGAATATATAGACACATAAAATAGACTGTTACCACTAACATTAAACGCCGACAACTTTAAAAAAGACGAAAGTCACATCGGAAATGGATGGTTTTCACAAATGAGGACAACTGTCAAATAGTAGATTTTCACTATGGAAAGAAATAGTTCAAACTTCGCAATAGATTATTGTAATTAAATACCCACAACACTTGAAAATGAATAAGTCTATCGATGGAAAATACTATTAATTTAATTTAATAAAATGAAAATTTTTACCATACTAATTCCACTTTTATTAATTAATATCTGGATCGGTTTCGTCCGCCTCAGAGAGACATTTTCAACTCAATATTATTGTAACTACATAAAAAAAATTATGACGTTTACTAACAATGTATTTTTTTTTTCGACCATGTCCGATCCTGATAGAATCATATTATGGGACTCCACAGAGTTGAGGTTTGTATTGACAGATTTTTGTTTTTTTTTTTACGAGAAATGGATGTCAGCCACTTGCTCAACCTATTAGGTCCATACCCTGACATACACAAATTGAATATATGTACTTGCCAGACCCAGGATTCGAACCTGGGACCCACGGCTTTATAGTCCAACGCTTAAGCCGCGCGGCCACCGTGGGTGTCGTATACCTAACTATTATAACAAATATTACCAATAATTAACCACATTCGTTGTCAGTGTGTATTTTTCCATTGGTGAGTGCACATAGAGCTTGAAAATGCTGAAAGTGGAAACCCGGGTCTCAACAAATGACTCAAATGGAATAGTACAAAACTCAAATCAATTAGAATTTATCTTTTATTCGATTTTATTGATATGTGGATATTAAAATAACAGTTTATAGTTTAGAAGTTTGGCGCAATGGCGAGATGTTGTCGCATATTACGTGGGGACTATTTTGCTTGGTAAAACAATTATTCACTTTTTAAATTTATCCTTTTTCTATGAAGCAACATATTTTTTGCCGATGAGACCTAGTTGTCAAAATTAAGGTATTCAGCCATATGAGTTAATCATGATCAATGAGGATTGATTTTTTCACTACGTCCATGGAGACACTCATCAGCTAACATCTAGCATCAAATATAGGTATGTGTGTATTTGGCTAAGGGTGTATCCTATATGGTAAATTAATGGTCATGACACATCCAGACTCTTACTCATGTGTTTCAAGTTAGTCGTACATGAGTGTCACATGTCTACCTTTACCTGAATTTTATCTTTGATTTTATCCCAGACCCATTGTAGGCAATCCCGTAAATTGTACAAAAATATTGATTAGACTGACAGCAAACAAAACAAGACCCAATTTTACCAAAAATCTGTGAAGGAAACTCATTTACTAGTAAGGGCAATCATTTTAGAATACAAAGATACTATAATTAAGTATGGCTATTCAAAATTATAATGCTACATACAATAATAGTGCCTAAAGGTTTGCGTTAGGTAATGTAGGCACAGAAAAATGGTTTAGGGGAGTCCATTTTAAAAAACAATATCGGTAATAATTTATTATTGGTTTTTAAAGCGGTGGGGGGCGGGGTAAAATAGCTGTCAGGTGCCACTGACGTCCACATTTACCCCATCTAATACTTATAGTTTCTCATTGCTTCCATTGCCAACCTCCACACTTTTCCTGATACACTCCCCACTCCTAGACACTCCACATCTTGAGTCTAATGATAATGGTTATCGAATGTCCGTGGCCTAGCAATCATAATTATCAGAATCGTTAGTGTCTATTTGTGTCGTCTGTCCTGTTTTGTATTTTAGACATGTCGTTTCAGAATATTAAAGCAAACATTGGATGACCCAGATGGCACCAATTTATAAGTGCCACGGGCATGGCCCCCACAAGGGGGGTGCTGACAAGGCTCTAGCCTAGGGGCCCGGGGACAGGGGGGCTCGGGGTGACGGGTCGACCATTTAATTGGGATAAACATACATCACAATTTTGCACTAATAGTAAAATAAGTCGCTTGAGGTGCTATTTTACTTTACTTCGAGAGTAGTGGTTGTGTGATGCAATTTTGATTATTGTGTCGATATTACTCACATAATAATTCATGTGGATGTATTCATAAACATAAAAAATCGCTAAAATACACTGAATAGCCATAATTTAACCTCAAACACCATTAAATTTATAAAACACTACGTTGGAGTGTCACACTGCCTTTAACCGTAGTGATAGTTTTCAGTTAAGGGCCTCGACAACGATCCTTGTCTAGGGGCCCGCTGCAGGATGTGGGGGCCATGGCCACGGGTTTTCCAGTGGTCACAGGCTTTGAGTATCGTAGAATGCCGAGAGCAGCGGGACCAACCCATTAAGAAGAAAGGCTCAATATTACGAGAGCTTACCCCGAAGAAACGTCAGATTTTTCGAGTCTATACCTGAAACCATCTAAACGCCACTTTTTGAGCATAGACAACCAAGGCAAAACCGCTATTATAAGCGTAGACAATAAGTACAAATATAAAAATCATTAACAATGAATAAAATTTTAACATTTTCAATTAATAAAATTCGCCGTTTTCAAAAATCAGTATGGCATAATAGAGTTTGCCAATGCATTTCACAAAATTAAAATAAATATAATGTAACCTTTGACACGAAGACACTCTAGCTTAATCTTTCGTATAAAAACGCTCTAAACATGCGAAAATAAGGAACATTGTTCAAAATAACGTTATGGATAACAATTCAAATTAAAATTTAATCAATTAAATAAGAAATATGGGCAAAAATCGCTTGGATGGCTTTTGTTTACTCTTTGATTAGTGATTGTTTTTATAAGATATATCCATAGTCAGAATTCCGTATCCGTATTCATTTAAATGTATAATAAATAAAACTGGCTCCAGTTTATTAGCCCCACGAAAATATTTCGCATCCACAAACAAATGGCCCGGTCAATACAACCTCAATAAAACGGCTCTGAAATTAAACGTCAGTGATTTTCATTAAAATGCCACTATTCCTACTTAAAATTAACGTTTCGGCATAATATACCTATCATAAATATTCATGAAGCGTGTCATCTTTCATATTAAATATACCAAACTAACCTCGTAACCAGGTATAGAGAATTTATTATACGCAATGTAAACGACAGGTATTGTTGCCAACGTAATAACTGTATTGTTAGAGCGGAATGCAGAAACATTTGTCATAACTAAAATTTCCTTAGCAGAAAACACTATGCAGAAACACTGTCCTTAGTTAAGATCATTTTTATTGAAAATAATACCATATTTAAAAATTCTCGTTAGGTAAATTAGGTAAATTATTTTATAATTGTTAAACGATGACAAAAATATGACAACTGCATTTTATAAATGCAATAACTATAAATACATATTAATATTTAATTATAATACTCTTATGTTTCCGTTATAAGTCATTATACGTGATTCCACAGACACCACAAGATTTTTTTTTAACATGGTAACACTAGCATCAATTGTCATTCTTCATCTGGTATTTTGTATTTCTGCGGGCTGGCGTATAAAAATAAAATAATATTCTGCAAGTACATGCCAAACGAATTAACACTATCAATATCCATATTGAGATACATTGTTAAATGAATTTGAGTGTATGGACTGTGTTAGATACATGCGAATTTATTTTGACAGCAGCTGTCAGTGGTAAATGGTAATACAGAAGGGAGCGTGTTCATAACAAAAGTAGTCTATGGTTAAGGATTCCTTAACTCTATACTCAGGATTGTCTATAGTTAAGTCATGCTTTTCGGCGACTTATCCTTAGGAACGAAATCTTAGATTGTGCATTACGCTCTTAATTATTAAGTTTATTAAAATATTTCACTGTTCTCTGTGACAGTACATATTGTCTACGCTTATAATAGCGGTTTTGCCTTGGTTGTCTATGCTCAAAAAGTGGCGTTTAGATGGTTTCAGGTATAGAATCGAAAAATCTGAAGTTTCTCCGAGGAAAGCTCTCGTAACATAGATCCAGAAGAAATTATACAGGTATCGATCCTCAGTCATGAAGACCTGATAAAGAGGAAGAAGACGTAATGTTCTATACACCTAAATAATTTGTATTTTTTCCATTAACGGGGTTCGGACCTGAAAACTCCCCCCCCTTGTGTGCGTGAGTAATGTGTATTATATAAATTGAATGTCATAGTTAAGAATGTATGTTGATAAACAGTAAAAAAATAATAAACCCATCATAAGGAAAATGGATTCATTAAAATATTACAGTAAGTATTTAGAATTTCTGAAAAACAGACACACGGCGTATGAGTAATTGAAACCGGCTGACGAATGAAAATGGGAGTATGCATATAGCACAAATTGAGACGTAGGTATATTATATTGTTGAGTATGGTGTAATAACAATTACCATTGTTCCTAAACAAATACAAATTAATTGAAAGTACCCATAGATAGAAAGAAAATTACCTGCAATTGGCATAGTTTCACTATAAGGAGGTGGTTGATCGTTTCTTTTAGCCATTATGTGACTGAATATTGAAATTTGTTAAACTTTTATCGCACTTCGTGTTGTCACAAAATATTAAATGTCAAACAAAATCTGATATCTGTCACGTGACTATGGTCAACGATGCTGCCAGTGTAACTTGTAACATATTGTTCTTACTATGGAGGATTAAATAATTAAAGAATTCAAAAAAGATGAACAATGTAAAACAATAACATACCTACCTATAAACATTTTAAAATTTTGAAAAGCATTTAACATAACTTTAGTTTAATTTGAATTGTAGGTTTTCAACTATATTTAGAATACAAATAATCTTGCCAATTGTAAAAATGATTAATGATTACATTTTGTATAATAGACACGTCACTTAATTAAATCATGTCGGCATCTTTACAAACAAAATACCGAAACCATATAAATTTATTAATGACATCTCATTTAATTACCACTGTAATTCCACTTATCAATAATATCCGTGAAGCTTTTACTTTTCTTTTGAATTTCTTTTATTTGATGCCCCGTCCGAATTATAAACAGAATTTATTATGCTAATAAATCTGTATGTTTGACGTTCATTCGAAGTTGGTTAACCTGATCTTTGAAGTTTACCTTGAGTAGTGTGTCGGTGGAACTAGAGATTATTTTTCAATATTGATAATAATTTACACGATTAAATGAAAATTAGCTCTGCTATCTAGTTAATAGTCATGTATTGTGTTACATTTTAATAACTTTTCGTATTGTATCTGTATGATAGTGATTAAAAATACTGGTTAAAGAGAGTCATGAGTGACAGGTCACTTTTGACACACCATCCCTTATTTACCTAGCAGGAATGTATAATTTAACAAATTAATATATTAAAATGCAAACCAATCTCAAGACTAAAGAAATGTTTATTGTGAGGGCGCTGGAAAAAATACTCGGCGACAAAGATATCAAAAGATCGAACCATTCACAATTGAAAAAGGCCTGTGAGGTGGCATTAGGTAATTATACATATACCCAATTTACCTATGAATTATTTTTTTCGCTTAAATCATTGCCTTATGTATGCCCGCATGTCATGAACTCATCTGCTTTATTAGACATCTGTACCTTTGATGACATAGTTTAATAAGTTTGACAAGACATGTAGGTATCAAAGGTGTCACACGAAATGGGGTCTGCATATTGTTTTGTAACAGTCACTTTGAATAATATTACTTACTCTAAATTAATTTTATTAATAATCATTAGGTAGCGAACTGTATACTCCTAGAATCAGCTTTGATACTGTCTGATTTAGAAATGTCCAAAGTCTGAATGAATGATTGAGATTATGTGACAGGTAAAAAACATATTATTTTTTTGACGGTGCTCCTTGTACTCACTAACACTTTTGTTTAAATTTAACTTCGTCATGTTCCATTCTATTTCTCTCTCTCGACCATGTCCGATCCTAATAAGATCATATATTATGTGCCTCCACAGAATAGAAGTTTGTATTAACAGATTTTGTTTTTATAAGAAATGGATGTCAGCCACTTGCTCAACCTATTAGGTCCATACTCATAAACAAATTGAAAACAATATGTGTACTTGCCAGACCCAGGATTCGTACCTGGGACCCATGACGTTATAGGCTGACGCTTAATCCGCGCGGCCATCGTAGGTGTGTTCATCCATTCTATATCACAAAAATCCAATTAATAAATATACACATACCTAACTCTTATTCAGGGCTCGAAATGGAAAGAAACGCACCAGAGCGCCGTTCCGATTCATAAAATCTCCAAAATTGTCGCTCCGTCTGGTGGAAATATTAATATGACTGTATGAGCTAGATATTTCATATAATAAAAAATCTAACAGACTTATTTTTATAAAATACATATACAATTTGATAACAACGTTAATATTTGCATAAAATTATCGAGCGCTCCGGTTCGTAAAATTTTCCATTTCGAGCGCTGCTCTTATTCAACCAGGGTTCGAAATGGATCAGAGCGAACTGGAGCGCTAATTTACATTTTTAATATCTTCAGGGTCTGTGGATATATTTTATGTAATAAATAAACTAATTAAACGATGATAAAGCAGTGACATTCTGTTGGGCTAAGGCAGGCCATACACTGCTTATGGGCGGTATAATGGAAGAAAAAAGAATACAATTTTTTACAGTTGGTGTATTTCGGCATTGACGATAACATGGCTTAATAGTTGGCTCGCCGGCTTTATCTTCAGTAAATATGCATGTCATAAATTTAAAAACTATCATAACATATTTTGTCCGTCCATAGTACTTACTGGTATATAATTATAAAAAAATACCATATTTTAATATTATCGGAAAATTATCAAACGCTCTGGTTCGTAATATTTTCTAATTCGAGTGCTGAATTCATCTGAAATTTTCACCCTGAAAAGTTGATATTAAATCAAAATATACATCCGATTCTCCGTTGTCTCGCTAACCGTATAATTTTCGCATAATAGTGTTACAAATTTGTGGAATAATTTTTCAATTTCGTTATAGTGAAATTTGTACAATGCGTGTCCGTTATGGTGTTTGTCTACGGTCCAATCTGATATTCCGAATCCGCGATCCGAGATGATGGTCTAATGCTTCCGCTTGCCCATATTTCACAGTCATCTGAGAGAGTCATTCCGACGTCTGATAAATTTTGTTATTTCAGGTCAACCACTTAACCGGTCCGAATATTTCTCGGACGGCGTCGAATATAAGTGCTTTGTATTTAACATAATTGTATTCATAGAACTTGTGGAAAAAAAGTCACGTTTCTAGAACAAAACAACGAAACAAAAAATAATAGAATGATAAGATTTTGAGGAAAAATGCATGGCAGGAAGAATGTAAATTGATATGAGATATGAAGAAGTGATCACTACTAGGTATCGATAAGAAGGCATTCTTCGAATGCTACCTGTCTCACTGTATTTTCCATCGGCTGAGAGTATTGCATACTCTTTCATTACAATGAAAATTAGACTGCAATTACACAGTACAAGCCTTAAGCCCAGTTGTATTATTCTAATAATTCATTGATCATCTTAAAACACCGAGATATTTAGTTTTATTTTTGTAGCAGGATTGGTGCCTGACATTTTTTGTAATACAAATGTTGTAATGTAGTTTTCTATATAAATTGAATTAGATATTTTAAATCTTTAGAATATCGTACCGTTTTTATTTGTACCGCATGTCTAATAAGATAATTTTTTGTTAATGATTGCATCATTCTGAAAGTAACTGGCATATGTATGAGCCACCCATGCATGTGATGCATTCACAAAATATTATTTTAATCAATGTCAGTAGGTACTTAATAAATATTATGTCTATCTCCAGCTGTGTATCATATTTTTTTTCACAAGAATTTATTCAAAGGAATTTACTTAAAGCCGCCTGATGTTGCACTTTGGTGTACGATCTGATGTGGCACATAAGATATATAGATTTATTTTTATAGGTTTTCCACTAATCGGTATTTTTTTATAGTTTATATTCAATAATACAAATTATAATCATTATCAATGAGTCTAGGAGGTGAAGAGTTGAAAAAGATTTTATCGGTTATTTGAAAGGGATAGTTGATAAAATTTCCAAGTTACGGTTGAGTAGAGGGGATGGGAAAATTGTGAGGGGTATTTTAATGTAATTACTAGAGGTGAGTTGGAAATACTGTCACCAGTTTGTGTACTTAAGTTTCGGATGAAACTACCCATACTAAGTATTTGTGGCCCAATAAACTTATTTCAAGAAACTTGAAACGTTTAGATGTTCGAATTCGAACGCATTCGATGATCTCATCGCCGTGACTCGCCATTCGGTGATGCTGGTTGACTTTCAACGCTATTGATATTAAATGCGCGCGAGCGAGATATCATGATACACGTATGTCTAGCCGTGATATTATACTCAACTGTCATTGTTCTCCCTTTCTCCTCTGTTGTAAAGTTGGTATAGTGAAGGACAGAAATGGTCACATCGTCACATGTTCGTTTTATAGTATACTATTTGAGTTCGTTTTAGTTTTTAAGAGTTTTAGTTTCAGTTGAGTATGAGACTTTATCGAGTCCAGGAGTTCGACGCATGGTATGAGATCTCGCCGTCCGCTAGCTAGTTCGTAGTCTTGCTACGTATGAAATCATCGCCTCGGACTTCGCGACTCGCGTATGTTTAGTATAATACTACGGAATTAGTTTTAGTTTAAGTTGAGTATGACATTTACATCGAGTTGACGTCAGTCGCAAGCCGGCATAGCGGAGTTCTGATAACGCTAACTGACTACGCGTTTATCTGGTTTTGTCACGTCGAGTTTCTCGATTTTTTAGTGTTATAATTGGAACTTATAAACATAAACTGAATTCAACTTGTATGCGTGATTGTATAAATGGATAATAATTATATTATACTTAATAAACAATTTGTGTAAAAATGGCTACTAAAAGGTTAAGTTTCGTGTGGAATCGTTCCAAAGAAATAGTTACAAATTATGCCATCTGTAATATTTGTAACATAAAAAATTCATACAAGTCAATGTCAAATTTGAAGAAACCTTTACAGCGCAAGCACCCAACTATTCATATTGACTTCGCCAGGCAAAATATAGCTCTACCTGTAAATGAAAATGCTTTACAGATAAATGAAACCAGTGCTTTTAATGCTTTAGTATTTTCTACTGAAACAGGAGTGACTAGTGCCATAGTTCCAGCTGAACCTGTCTCGAAAATGGGACTTTTCGAAAAGCGGATGTATTTTTAACGATTCTATTATAGCCGATATTTCAAATACTAGTAAGTATTTTGGAACAAGTTTCGATACTAAGTATTTTTTAATACTGGTAGTAAGTATACTTAGTCTTCAAAATCGACCAGTTTTCCCACCTCTAGTATTTACTATCACTGTTATATAATATTTTTATTTATTTCTATAAATTCCTAATATTGAAGGCTCATGAGGTTTTTCCAATATAGACCCTGCCACAGTAGTTACGTGTTAATTCGTATATGCTTCTGTTAATTAAGATTTGGTTACCAATTGATAAGATAAATTTATAAATTATTATGATTTACTACCAAATAAATACTTAATCTCTTAAAAAGACCAGCGACATTGTTTAAAATTGTACCTAAAGTAAAATAAGTATTTTAATTTATTTTGCAGATGATATCAAGAATGAGCTGAAAGATGGCGGACAGGTGGAAGAAGGAGATGCTCAAATTTCTGGTACATTGCCACTTCCAAAAAATGATGAGGCGAACATCATCACCGCTGAAAAGTACTTCTTGCCATTTGAACTGGCTTGTCAGAGCAAAGCCTCCCGAATCATTGTCACGGCTCTTGATTGTCTTCAAAAACTCATCGCTTACGGCCATCTGACCGGAAACATACCTGACTCCACCACGCCCGGTAAATTGCTGATTGACAGAATCGTCGAATCTATATGCGGGTGTTTCTCCGGTCCGCAAACGGATGAAGGTGTACAGTTACAAATTATCAAAGCGCTTTTGACAGTTGTCACGAGCCAACACGTGGAAGTGCACGAGGGCACCGTGCTATTAGCCGTCCGGACATGTTACAATATATATCTGGCCAGCCGTAACTTGATCAATCAGACTACGGCCCGCGCCACTCTCACTCAAATGTTAAATGTCATATTTACTAAAATGGAAAATCAAGCGATCGAAGCGGAAGTGCAGGCCGATTGCGACAGCAAAAATAAAATAGCAGAAGATAAATCGAACGAGGAAATGAAAAGCAACCACGTCCCGAATGACATTCCAATTAGTCAAAATAATCATTCGGAGCCGAAAAGAAAGAGTTCCGCCGAGATGGTCGTCAAGGACATTGTAGATAATATTATTGAGAACTCTTTGAATCAAGTATTAGGAAGCAGCGTGTCTCTAGAGCAAAACTATCTTCAATATGAAGCAAATGATAATGTCAGTATTGTGAGCAGCGATCAGACGAACATCGACCAAAGCATTCCGAGAATGCCTTCCCAGGAGAGTGTCGAAACCCATTCCGAAAATGATAATTCAGTGACAGCCAAGTTCACTCACGTTCTTCAAAAAGATGCATTCCTAGTGTTCAGATCACTGTGTAAATTATCCATGAAGCCGCTGCCAGACGGCACTCCAGATCCCAAATCTCACGAGTTGAGATCCAAAATACTCTCTCTCCATCTATTGCTGTCGATCCTGCAGAATGCTGGCCCGGTGTTTCGAGGAAATGAAATGTTCATCACGGCCATTAAGCAATACCTCTGCGTCGCTCTTTCTAAGAACGGCGTCAGTTCCGTACCTGAAGTGTTTGAACTTTCGCTGGCCATCTTCTTGGCTTTATTATCTAACTTTAAAATGCATCTCAAGAAGCAGATTGAAGTGTTTTTCAAAGAGATTTTCATGAATATATTGGAGACGTCGAGCTCGACGTTCGAACACAAGTGGATGGTCATTCAGGCGTTGACGCGGATCTGTGGCGATGCACAGAGCGTCGTGGACATCTATGTGAATTATGACTGCGACTTGTCCGCTGCCAATCTATTTCAGAGGTTGGTGAACGATTTGTCGAAAATCGCGCAGGGCAGGCAGGCTCTGGAATTTGGCGCTACTCCGAATCAAGAGAAATCTATGAGAATCAGAGGTCTCGAATGCTTAGTTTCCATTTTAAAATGCATGGTAGAATGGAGCAAGGATTTGTACGTCAATCCTAACTCTCAGACAACTCTCGGAGAGAGAGTCTTACGGGATGAAGCCGACCATCAGAGCATCAAGTCTCATGGCGGCTCGAGTCTGAGCTTGCACTCCACCGGATCAAGTGTCGTGGGAAATCGCGAAACCCTCGACTCTCCGGAGCAATTCGAAGTTCTGAAACAGCAGAAGGAGGTATGGGAGGCCGGAATCGACATGTTCAACCGGAAGCCAAGAAAAGGGGTAGCATTTTTGCAGGAGCAAGGGCTCCTGGGGACTACTGTAAGGGAGATCGCCGACTGGCTGCACACGGATGATCGCCTTGAGAAGACTTTCATCGGAGAGTTTCTGGGGGAGAACGACGATCACAGCAAAGAAGTCATGTATGCCTACGTAGATGCTATGAATTTCACCGACCACGACATCGTCGCTGCTCTCAGATACTTCCTCGAAGGCTTCAGATTGCCGGGGGAAGCGCAGAAGATTGATCGACTGATGGAAAAATTCGCGGCCAGGTACTGTGGTTGCAATCCCAACAACACTCTCTTCACCAGCGCTGACACTGTATACGTCCTCGCATTTTCGGTCATAATGTTGACAACAGATTTGCACTCGCCTCAGGTGAAAAACAAAATGACCAAAGAGCAATACATCAAGCTGAACAGCGGAATCAGTGACAACAATGATCTGCCGAGGGAATACCTCTCGCAGATATATGACGAAATAGCCGGCCACGAGATTAAAATGAAGACCACCACCAACAAACCCGGAAAGCAGATGATAGCGAACGAGAAGAAGAGAAAGTTTATCTGGAACATGGAAATGGAAGTGATATCTTCGGCCGCCAAAAATTTAATGGAATCGGTCTCCCACGTTCAGATGCCGTTCACAACCGCAAAGCACCTTGAGCATGTCCGACCGATGTTCAAGATGGCCTGGACTCCATTCTTGGCAGCATTCTCTGTTGGATTGCAAGATTGTGACGATCCCGAAATCGCCTCGCTGTGCCTCGACGGGATACGCTGCGCAGTTCGGATAGCCTGCATCTTTCACATGAGCCTCGAGCGGGACGCCTACGTTCAGGCGCTGGCCAGGTTCACCCTCTTGACGGCAAACTCCCCCATCACGGAAATGAAAGCTAAAAATATTGACACAATCAAGACACTGATTACCGTCGCTCATACGGATGGAAACTACCTCGGGAGCAGTTGGCTCGATATAGTGAGATGCATTTCGCAGCTTGAACTGGCGCAGCTAATCGGGACTGGAGTCAGACCCCAATATTTATCCAGTTCTAATAGTAAGCCTCAGCCTGATCCTTTAAAATTCAATTTGACTGCGCTAGATCCAAGTGTTAAAGAACACATTGGCGAAACAAGTTCTCAAAGCGTAGTCGTTGCTGTGGATAGAATATTCACCGGATCCACACGTCTCGACGGTGACGCTATTGTTGACTTTGTGAGGGCTCTATGCCAGATCTCGCTGGATGAACTGAGCCACCCCACTAATCCTAGGATGTTCTCTCTGCAGAAAATTGTCGAGATCTCATATTACAACATGGGCAGAATCAGGCTGCAGTGGTCGCGCATCTGGCAGGTGCTGGGAGACCATTTCAACGCTGTGGGGTGCAACCCGAACGAGGATATCTCGTTCTTCGCAGTTGACTCCTTGCGTCAACTCTCCATGAAATTCATCGAGAAGGGAGAGTTCGCCAATTTTCGATTTCAGAAAGATTTTCTGCGACCGTTTGAACACATAATGAAAAAGAATGTGTCGCCAACCATTCGGGACATGGTGGTGCGGTGCGTGGCGCAGATGGTCAACTCACAGGCACGAAACATCCGCTCCGGCTGGAAGAACATATTCTCAGTCTTTCACCTAGCGGCGGGGGATCACGACGAGGCTATCGTCGACTTGGCATTCCAGACTACTGGTAAAATAATCACTGAACTGTACGAAAAGCAGTTTCCAGCGATGATCGATTCATTCCAGGATGCTGTGAAATGTCTGTCTGAATTTGCCTGCAATGCGAAGTTCCCAGATACATCCATGGAAGCTATCCGGCTGGTGAGGACCTGCGCCATGAGCGTCAGCGTTTCGCCTCACCTGTTTTCAGAGCACGCCGGAATGGAGGCGGAGGCCGGAGCTCTCGAAGACGATCGGGTTTGGTTGAGAGGGTGGTTCCCGTTGCTCTTTTCATTGTCCTGTGTCGTATCAAGGTGCAAGCTTGATGTGCGCACCAGAGGCTTAACGGTTCTATTTGAAATCGTAAAAACGCATGGGGACGCTTACAAACCACACTGGTGGAGAGACCTCTTCAATGTGTTATTCAGAATATTCGACAACATGAAATTGCCCGAACATCAGCTCGAAAAGAATGAGTGGATGACAACCACGTGCAACCACGCCCTATATGCCATCGTGGATGTGTTTACTCAATATTTTGATGTGCTCGGTTCGCTTCTTCTAGAGCAGCTGTATGCACAGTTGCACTGGTGTGTCCAGCAAGATAATGAGCAGCTGGCAAGGTCCGGCACCAACTGTCTCGAGAACCTGGTCATATCCAACGGCTCCAAGTTCGACGAGGACACCTGGAATAAGACATGCCAGTGCATGTTGGACATATTCAACAGCACCATTCCGAATACGCTGCTTACCTGGAAACCAGAATCAGGAAAGGGCGGCAATAATCAGGGCCATGCAGAAAACGGGGATGTCCCGTCAGTCAAACAAGGCATACTTAAACGTCCCAGTACCCAAATGTCTGGCTCGGTTCTTAGCGATGATATGAAAACAGGCAGTAATCTATTCTATGCGCTATCCATAAAGTGCGTCGTGCAGTTGGAGTTGATTCAGACCATAGACAATATTGTGTTTTTCCCTGCGACCTCTCGCAAAGAGGACGCAGAGACGTTGGCTCTTGCCGCTGCTGACATGGCAGGTGGAAATGGAGGCCCGGCCGAGTGCCAGCGCGAAGAGCAGGGGATGTATCGACTGCTAAGTTCGCCACACCTGTTTCAACTCACCGATTGCCTCTTGCAGAGTCACCGGTTTGCGAAGGCGTTCAATTCCAACAACGATCAACGTAATATACTGTGGAAAGCTAGCTTTAAGGGGTCGGTTAAACCCAACCTCCTGAAACAAGAGTCTCAATCGCTGGCTTGCGTGCTGAGAATCCTGTTCAAGATGTACTGTGACGAGTCACGCCGGTCGGACTGGCCCAAAATCGAGCAGAGACTGATAAGTGTGAGCAAGGAGGCGTTGGAATACTTCATCAGCCTGAGCAGTGAAGCACACCGAGATTCTTGGACGTCGTTACTCCTGCTGGTATTGACAAGGATTTTGAAAATGCCTGACGATAGGGTTAGTGGTCATTATACAGATAATATTGTATATTATAATACACATGACTTCATATTATAAGTATAATTAAATGAAGCCTCGCCACCATTAATGATCTGTTTTGAGAAAATCAGATGAATTTTGATTAACATCGTAATTCCAATTTTCCATATGAATTTTGTGTTTTCGACCTCTATTCATTGTTAAACCAACACTTATAGCATCTAGTACACGTGCATGGATTTACTGGCAGCAATAGTGCGTATTTTAAACTATCGTGACAATAACTGTTTACACGTTAAAAGTGCTGACTGTCTCTCCAATTCATTCTTTAAGAGTGAGCGAGACGCGATGTTTTCATTTTATGGTACTATTTGACAGGTTGTGAAAATCGGTTAACCTGAAAATTCCTTCGTAGCTCATTTTTTTGCCGGCAGGTTCGCCACTGTCATTCTACTGCGCAGGCGCAGATCATTCAGAAGCTTCCAAACTTTTTTGATTCATCTGCAGGATAATACATGTTTATCCATACATTTTCTTGTTATGGTCGCGACAATACTTACTGTCAACAGTAAATCCATGCACGTGTAAACACGGTATTAAACCAATCTGCCTTTGGTACATAGTCGTTTTAGAAGTATTTTGAAACTTGGACTCCCAAATTTTCAGCATTAAAAGCATGTGAATACACATTTTTAAATCTGCATACTTAACTCAAAAAATGTGACTTCTGCACTTTCAGCTCTAAACTACAGATGTATCTTCTATCCTTCAAAGAATTATTGCTGTACAGAAAGTATTTCTGAATTGAAGTCTGTCTACCTTATATAAACCCAACCCCAGTAGGTACAATCCAACGATAACTATATTAAAAAAGATTGTTTTGTTTCAGTTTGCTGCACACGTTTCCAATTACTACCCACTCCTATGCGAGATCACATGCTTTGACCTGAAACCCGAGCTGCGATCGGTGCTGAGAAGGGCGTTCATTCGAATCGGTCCCGTTTTCAAAATCATACCTTGCACATAGCGGTTTTTGAAATATTGGCCTTCCTAAAATAAAAATATTGAATAAACTAACACTGTTGACACATCCTATATTTAAATATACCATTTATAAATCACGTTTAGTAGTCTTGAATGCCTATACTACTGAATAGTTATAGAAATTGTTTACGTTTCGATAAATTTCGTTTTAGGCAACGTCCTATTATAGTTTTTTGTTATAATATGGAGTTTTCGTGTTGTAAGATATTTATTTTGAACAAGTGATATATAAATTGTATTTAGGATAAACAAAAAAACATGTTTAGATATGTGCAATTAGAGATAAGTTATAAATAATAATTAGTCTATAAACACCAATATATTATTATATTTGAATAAAACTTTTGATTATATTAGAGGAATATTGATTTATTTATAAGTTTAAATTATACAATATTACTTAAACCTAATACAGACCTACATAATACATTTGTTTGTCAGTGAATTTGCACATCCGATATAAAAAAACATACAACAGTTTTTATAATATCTCTGTCTGTATTAGGTTTTACTCTCATATTAACAAAATAATAATATTCCAAAATAAAAGCTTTAACTGTTCTCAATGCAGAGTTATTTATTTAGTAAAAAAAATGGAATATTTATCGGTATTAAATAATTTTTGTAAGCTTAGTGAATTTTGAGCCCCTGAATGGAATTTTCAAGCATCTGTAAATCCCAAATGAAAAGTTGACCATCCAATCCCGAAGTGCTGAACTTCTGGGCCCTCGCTTTGTTGCCGTCGTATAGGCAGACGCACGTTATAGCGTTCTGATGCATGGAATCCAAATTTGTATCGTTGGTCTCGATGCGAGCTTGCCGATCCAGCGACTGAAATTTCCTCATGGCAGACAGTCCCCCGGCCTCTTTCTTTTGAGTGTTATCGAGCTTAGCCGCGAATTGGATTTGCCCGTCAGCATCCACGTGATAAAGAAGCGGAATACAACTGTGACCGGCGACAATCAGAGAGTTGTTCGTCACCCACGTGCAACCCATGAATGGCAAATATTCAGTTTTCAATTTTACGGCTACAGGTTTAGTAGCATCCGCAACGTTGACGGAGCTGTCGTGTCCGACCCACGCGATTTTATTGCCGTCAGCCGAGAAGGACACGCTGTGTACCCACCCGCCGCCAGCTGGAGAATTGGGAAATTCGGCCAGCAACTGTCCGAGACTGGATTTATCTCCCCAGACAGTCGGGGCCGGTTTCTCTTCTATGGCTTGAATATAAGCGGAGAAAACTCGCACTTTAAAGTCAGCAGAACCTGCCACGAGCAGTATATTATTAGGATGCCAGTCAAGAGTGGTGACGGTAGAGCGGATAGGCTTCTTGATGTGCTTGGACACCCACCAGTTGTTCTCCTTCTCGAAGTAACAGACAGAGAGTAACCTAGCCCCGGATCCCACGGCAAACTTGTTCTCCAGCGGAGACCATTTTACGCAGGTGGCGGCGCGGTTGATACGCAACAGCACCAGCGTCGGGGACCACTTGCCGTCCTGGCCGAGGGTCCATACGTATGCGTTGCGGTCCACTGCACACGTGACGATACGGTTGGTGTTGGGCGCCCAATCGATTCCCATCACCCGAAGGTCGTGCTGGTTCAGATTATCAGTAAGCTTCCACTCGGAACCGTCCATTTGATAAATCTGCACCTCATGGTTGTTCGGAGAAATCGCAATTTCTATCAAAATAAATTAAAAATACATCAGTCATTTATAGAAAATGAAAAACGTCATTCGCAATAAGCAAGTGGCAGAGAGTTCATTTATAATTTAAATTGAACCATTTTTAATGTTCTGGAGTTAGCTCAATTTGATTTTACTTGCATCAATTCTAAAGCATCCTAGGGTCAGATGTACAGATGTTGCTGATAAGTTAAATTAACATAACTATTGGCCAGGTCGAATTTCAGATGTTTCAAACCATTTTGTCTATTCATTCGAAGAGACATTTTTATGGGTTACATATACACTTAAAATTATTTATGGCCTTGAAAGTTTAAATGTAACGATGCAAGCCTAACGCCAATATGGTAAGCCATGCCTGTACATTTAAAATAAAATATTGAATTTATGTATGGCTAAATTGCATGTGTAAACGTGCCAATGTAGCGTATGCAGTGTTCCAGCCTACTACAATATTTCAAAATATACTGAACCAATACCGCAATCTCGGGCTATGTTTAAAAGGGGGCTGACATTTTAAGATTTTCAAAATATTGTCAAATAAAATAGATTCTCTGTTGATCGATCTGGTACTATAGTAATGGGAACGTGTTCTAAAAATCATGTTGACTGTAGACATTTTGCAATACCGCATCAGTCTCAAAAAACAATTTTGGGAGGGCACGTTTGATAGATATGCAAACATTCCACATGATAGAAATACAATAACTCACGGGTGCGGTCTTTATTCCAAGCGTGACAAGTGATGGGGTTGCAGGCGTCTCCCAAGGTGATTGGCTGAAACATTTTCAAACCTGGAAAAAATAAATAATCGTGTATATATAATTTGGAATCGGAAACATACTTATCAAAAAAAGCTTAGATAAAAAAAAAGTGCTTTTAAGGTTTTTCAAAATGATGTGTCTCTTTATATACTTATAATATTATATAATACACTCGAACTTAGTTATTACGAGGAAGATGGGACCGACTGAATTTGCTCGTTATAAGAATTACTCGTTATATCATTTATAACATTTTTTGCGCCACATTCTATTTAAGCATAGAACATAAAAATTTTGAAAACCATCGTAAAAATCCCCGAAACAAGCATGGCATTCATAAACTACAAAAGAAGTTGTTTATTGTAATTAAGTGCTGAGTAGGTACCTACTGACTTCACAAAGCTTGGATTTTTTACATGCAATTTCAACCATATGCGTGGATACTTTATCAATGTTGTCGGCTAACACACCAATTAGGTACTTAAGACACTTAACTACTGTCAAAAATGTAATCCGATCCCGGCGGCAATCGGTCTAGTTAACTGCCCGGTCGGATTTTATTGCTTAGGGTCGAAAATGTTGTTTTTAAACGATCGACACATGAACAGTTTTGCTCGGTATACCCGAGAAGTAGCTCGTTATAAAAGTGAATAAATGTATGGAGAAAATCATAAACTTAAATGTCAACAAATGTTTCCTCATTACATCCGAGATCTCGCTATTTCCGTGATCGTTATAACCAAGTTCGGACGAACTTTAATATTATATATTAATATAATCGTCACTGTAATTCTTTAGGACCGACTGCTGGTTAAACAACACGCATGTGCTATGAGCTTCAAAACTTGGATACGGTGAAAGTAAGAGAAAGCAGAATAAAGACTTGGCGAAATGTGAGCTGGAGATACATATCAAGTCTCATAAATGGCCAAGAGGGTAAACGAATAGAAAGCAAGATTTTCAGACGGATGCGCCGGGGGACCACAACTCTCATAGCTGGACGAAGTAGAAAAGGATCTCCAGACTCTCAGTTAGTCCAACAGGCGTTCTAGGGGATGGGAGAGGAGATGGTAAAGAGGTGAACTGGGTTGCAGCGCCATTAATATTAATTTACATTACCCATCAATTTTCAAGTTTTAAAATTTTTATGTTGGTAATTGGGGATAACGTTGGGCGACTCAATTACAGTTTGATGCGAATACTCATAGATAACAATCAAACGCTTAGTCATTCAATATGAATAACTTGGGCGTTTCATGTGTCATCTGATAACAGCCCTCCATGATTCGATTTTAAACATTCAAACAGAATACAATATAAACAAGTGTTTTTAGTATCACACATGAATATATTATTATTGTACTATTTATTGATTGATTAATTTGTATTTCAACAGTGAATAATATTAAAATTTAATTTTTATATACCTATGTAGTTTAATATAGTGAATCTGTATGGATTTTTAACTAATTGGTTATGTAGTTACCTTCAATTTATAATAGGGTAGAGTATAGACTGTAGACGGTCAGATACCTAACGGAATTTAAATAAGTAAATGCACAATTCGCGGACTCTGGGCCGTCAACACGAATATATTTTTCTCTTCAAGATACTGGATAGCGGCTAAACGCCCATGTCATTTTGGCACTTTGACTTCTTTGACCATTATCATAGATAATATACATAGTAAAACTGCCAGACTGTTAAACATATTTTCCCGAGTTGAAATATTTTATTTGATTGTGATTGAAACATTTATTTTATTACCTTGATTTACATTTTTAAAAGTAGGTACCTAATTAAATTTTAAATATTTATAATCATATTCGAGAAAATTTTGTGTTGTATTTGATTTTCTGGATAAATCTTTTTGCTGACATAGGTAGGTACCTAGGTAGGGTGACTGCTATAGTAATGGGACAGCATTAGCTATGGGACACCTCAACTTTAAACTCCCAAAATAAGATTAGCTAACCATTTCTGTAAGCGTGAAGGAGACAGATCTATTCTGCTATGACTGCATTTGTATTTTTACGTCGCTAGTTGGCTCTACTTACAAAATATAATTCTTAGTTGAAGTCGCCTCAAAATCGCAAAAACACGTGTTTGTACTATCACTTCCTTTAAGGAACAGTGATCTTTCGATGGCATTTTTTTAAAACAAGTTTTGTGAATTTCGGGAAGAAACTTCTCAGGGAAGTGCGAGGGACTACGAAATATCTATATACATTGAGAATTACTTATCAGCTCGAAAACTAACCTAATGGTAAGCATGTCCGATTACTAGAACAAATTTTAATACTTTTTAGTAATTGGACAGCCTATCCATGTATTGTATTATGTCATATTTATTTAATATTAATGAATTTCTGTGGACTTTAATGGTTCATGCTTATTTATTATTACCTTATTTACAAAATTTCAGTTGATTAGCTTTTTGCGTTCAGTTATTGACCGGGTGTTCAATTACTATAACACTGTACTGTCCCATTACTAAAACAATTTTTTTTATTGCGTTTCAGATTCTACAACATGGGTTATTAATAATTTTTGTCATCAAATGTGTTTTATTTTTGTAAATGTGAAAATTTAATTATGTATTTAGGTATAGCTTTCAAGATTTATTTTAGGCTTAGACTTAAGGTATCTAAATAAATCTGTAATAATTTGATTTAAAAAAATGCTGTGTCCCATAATGCTTTTGGTTATATTTTAACTTGCATTTTCTTAAAATTCATTCAAATCCGCATCTTCACATATCAGATATGTTCCCTAGAGGCTAATATTCTTTGATTTATACACTTTTAAAAAAAGTCATTTCCTTAAATGTCTCATTACTATAGCATTCACCCTATTAATTCTGCTCTACTATTGTCTACGGATTTAAAGTTGTTGAATATGTCTATGTTTCAATCATAGATAATAATAAATCAAATAATCAAGTGACAACCATTTGACAGCTAACTTCATTCGGAATACTTTAATAATTGCACGTGGTGATATTTATGTTTTCTACAAAATGTCTTCAATTGTTGAAGGCCAGTTTAATGATGACGAAGACGAAGTAAATGGAGCGGTTATTAGTAAAAAACGCAATATACCACAGGTATTTATTATATTTAACGTTAAAATTCATCTGATTTCATAATAAAACATAAACATTGTGTAATATTGTGAAATTTTAAATTGAATAGAAAATTAATTTCTGATACTTTTATTTTAAGGACTTTACATCAAAAATAAATGGATTGTCAATCGGCGATAATTCATATTATGAGAGTGACGACTATCTGTCCGATGACGATTTCTACGAATGGGACGACGACGAGACGGGCAAACCATTGGTTTTGAATAACTCACACCAAAACTCCCAAGGCCACACCAATAAGATAACTTCCTACCAACCGACAGAGAAATTGTTCAAAAAATATTCCAACAAAATTAACATCGACAAATACGAGGGACCAACACTGTCCAGCTATGCCGCCAATTCTTTAATAGAGAGCACTAAAAAAGCTGACGGAGAACGAATCCGAACGAAAGATAAACACGACAGAGCCACCGTCGAGCAAGTGATGGATCCCAGAACACGAATGATTCTATTTAAGCTGTTAAACAGAGGTATGATCTGTGAAATAAATGGATGCATTTCTACAGGTAAAGAAGCCAATGTATATCACGCAACGTCTAAAGCGGGACAAGATTACGCTGTAAAAATTTATAAAACATCCATCTTAGTTTTCAAAGATCGTGATAAATATGTTACGGGTGAATACAGATTCCGGCATGGGTATTGTAAATCTAATCCAAGAAAAA
This sequence comes from Rhyacophila brunnea, assembly GCF_057557595.1. Classification (NCBI taxonomy): domain Eukaryota; kingdom Metazoa; phylum Arthropoda; class Insecta; order Trichoptera; family Rhyacophilidae; genus Rhyacophila; species Rhyacophila brunnea. The sequence goes on from NW_028233361.1 coordinate 5,581,721, forward strand.
TGGTGAGAACATGGGCTGAGAAAGAGATGCGTAATTTAGTCCGCATGTACGGTGCTGGGCTCAATGTACCCGAGCCGGTTATTTTAAGAAGCCACGTTTTGGTTATGGGATTTATCGGACAGACCGGATGGCCGGCTCCTAAGTTAAAAGACGTTGAAATATCTTCATCCAAAGCGAGATCTCTTTACAGAGATTGCATTGTAATGATGTGGAAGTTATACAATAAGTGTCGTCTGGTTCATGCTGATTTATCGGAGTTCAACTTGCTTTATCACGATGGTCAAATAGTTGTTATTGACGTGTCACAGTCCGTCGAGCATGATCATCCGCAAGCGCTGCTTTTTTTGAGGAAGGATTGCACGAATATTTCCGATTTCTTTAGAAAAAAAGGCGTGTCGACGATGACTGTGAAGGAATTGTTTGATTTTATCACGGATCCAAGTATCATTGACTCGAACATGGATGTTTATTTGGATAAAGTATCTGAGGGTATATCGGAGAGAAGTTTCAATGACATGACTGCACAAGAACAAGTGGAAGAAGAAGTATTCAAAAATGCTTTTATTCCGAAACGTTTAGCTGAGGTATGTATTTATCCGCTTTTGTCTTAAAAATTAATGATTCTTTTGAATATATCCAAACAAAAAATAATTTAAATGGAAAGTCACTTTTTTAACATAACATTTTAACATTTTTTATAATGCACGCTACTCATGTAAAATAAAAGATGGAAGTGTGAGTCAGGCACGTTCACAAGGGGGGGTTTTCGGGTCCAGACCCCACCCCGGGAACAAAATATACAAATTATTTAGGTGTGTGGAAGATTACCTACTAGTTTTTCCACTTTGTGAGTACCACATGAGTGAGGATCGTGACCCGGATGATTTAGCTGTAGAACAGCCTTCTCAACAGGTTGACCTTACTTTCAGCATTCTACGACATGCAAGGACTGTGGCCACTGGAACACCCATGGCACTAATGAATAATGGGTGTACCCATCTGGGGCATCCAATGTTTGGTATAGTATTCTGATGCGGCATATGTTTAAGACAAAAGAGAGAAGATGACACAAACTGACGATCCTAATAATTATGACTGCTAGGCCACGCGTCACTATATCTTGTAAGTGAACATACGTAGATAACTACTATAAAGTTGCTGAACAGGTGTTCGTCACTAGACTCAAAGTGCGGAGGGTATGGGTAACGTAACCCAGAAATATACGAGGGTCTGTGGTTGAAGCGACGGTGAGCTATAAGTAGTAGGCATGGTAAATGTGTAAGTCAGTGGTACCTGCTAGATTTTAACTCCACCCCCTTCCGCCGCCTTAAAAATCATGAATAAATTATTGATATTTTTTCATAATGGACCTCCCCCTTAACCATTTTTCTGTGTACGCCCCTGGTATGAGTTGCCCTAAGACTTCGAAGATCTCAAATCATTGTTGCTATTAATTGTATAGTGCATATTTTGTTTCATGCGCCATTCCTGTGTGGCAATATGCAAAAGAGAAAATATCCTTGATATTACTAATTAATTGTTCTATGAAGTATGTAGTTCTTTATTTCCTCCTGCAAATGGGATGTAAACAACATTTTAGTTCTGTAATACAATCTTTAATTACTGCCGCTATACAGCGCTCGAATTGGAGAATTTTACGAACCGGAGCGCTCGGTAATTTTATGAAAATATTAACATAGTTATCTAATTTTAAGTGTTTTATAAAAAATAAGTGTGTGATTTTTTGTTATATTATGGCCGTTCGAGCTGATACTGAACGACAATGTTGCCGATTTTACGACCCGGAACGGCGCTCCGGTGCGTTCCGGCCCATTTCGGGCCTTGCCGCTATATAAATATTGAAGTTCATTCATTTTACCATCACAGGTTCTTGATGTTGAGAGGGACATCCGCTTGGCCAAAGCAGGAACAGGAGACGACTTGGTTTATAAAACAATCATCGGACTTAAATCGGATTTATCCGGAGCTGTCACGACACCTGAGCTGTTGAATGGCGAAGAAGAAAATGAATCAAACGAATCTTCCAGTAGTGAAGAAGAGTCTTCAGATGATGAATCAGGTTTGTCCAGAAAATTCGTTGTCGCTCTATCGAAATCAGAAGTTTGTGTCGAAATATCGAAGAAATACAAGCGAGGTTACCTTACCTTACATTATCGATAATCCATAAATTTTTGATTAACTATTTTTTTTATTCAACGAATATTCACAAGATTTAAGAATGTAGCATTCTAATTATTGAAATTGAGTAATTAAAGTAATACCTACTTTGATTTAAAATACAAAAACCGATCGCCAATGTAGCTCAATTTAGAAAGAGCTTCAAGTTAAAGCTTCTTACTTCTTCTTAGTTAAAATTTGTCATACATAATTAATTATGACTCATTTAGCATTGTGATCAATGTGTGTGGACGCGATACCCGAGAGATGCAGATTCGATTCTTCAAAATTATGTATGTTCAATGCATAAATTATTGCAAATACTTTGACCTATTTTCTAATGCTAAAATTTTGTGATAAATTACAAAAGGGGCTTTGCTAAAATCGCAAGGCCCCTCCCATTTTTGGCAGTGACACTGGTCAAAGTATAGATACCAGAGGTTAATCTGTAACTTATTTTTTCATGCAAAATTAGAAATAATTACCTAAAAACTTTATGGTTGCATTTGAAAGAGAAAGCACTCAATTAAATATTTAGTGCACAAAAATGAAAATTGAAGAAACGAAATTATTAATTTAAAAATATTTTATTTTGGTTCTAAGTGATGGTGCATTATACTATGGTGATGTAAAATGTGTAGGTATGCTATGTGGTATTCTGGGTCGGCGCAGAATAGGTGTTGCCGATTAAAGACGGTAGTAGAGACCGACAAGTTTAACGTGAGGCTCCGCTGCATAGCGCGTCGGTCTCTAGTTGTTCGTGAAGGAGGCGAGAATTTATTTACTGTTTCAAATAATGATAATAATAATAAATATAACGGCAATTCGGTTCGATGTGTGTTTAATGAAAATTTGTGATCGAGTGACATCTTCAATCGATTCGGACCCGGTTTTATACATCTTTAGAGTATGGAATAATATTATGAAATTATTACGAAATTAATTCGTAATGTTATAAAATTGCGAAATCATATTATATACAGGCACTGACGGATTATGTATGAAATAATTACAAGATAAAAAGAACTTTTTATATTCCACGTTTTTAAATTTTCTGTTGAATCATATAAACTTGACAATTCTATATATTAATAAATACTTTTTTTTGTACTTGATAGAAATACTGAATAAATATACAATACTGAAATGTCATTTTGACATTTCATATTGATTTCCATAGTAATGCATGTGTATATTAATAATTTAGTTGCTAGGACCCCCTTAGCAACCAATAATAGTTTTTTACTTTTTACGGATTTTTTCCGAAATAACTTTCCATACAAAACAGAATTAACTGAAAATGAATTCAATTCAGCTTAAAGATGGCTAAAAGTATTAAAAGAATGCATTTTCATCGTGTTCTGATATATTCTAAAAGTTTCAAATGTCTAGCTATTCGGGAAGTTAGTTAAAAATCGATTGCAAGATTTGTATTAGACAAACAAGAAAAAATTTGTTCTCGACAAACAAGAATACGAGCTAATAAAAACGTGGTGAAATGAATATTCAATCAATAATACTATAATTGCGAATCCACTGACAACCACAAATGTATTTTATGATGTTTGTTTTTCAGGAAATCCAGGTAAAGCTGGCGGTCGTCCCAGAGACGAGTCTCCAGAAAGCAGAAAGGCTCGAAAAAAAGCAGTGAAATCGTCTCAAGCTGAAAAGAGGAAAACTAAAGTGAAGAAACACATTAAAAAAAGAAAAGAAAAGCAGACCAAAAAATAGTACAACTTGATTGTATTTTTTTTGTAATGTAAGTGTTCAATAATAAAACTATTTATGTTTTAAATGTTGTTTTTATTATCATTGTAAAATATCACTGGAAATAATTATTGTGTACAAATATAATATATACAGTTCTTAAGATAATTTACCAGAGAGCCACATACATACATACACAATTATTTGTAAATAGATAAATCAACATTTTTGCTTCAAGAAGCGTAATGCCACTTTTATTATTTCCATGTATAACATGATACAACTTCAAGCATTACAGCTCGCAATGTTACATTACATTGAATTGATACAAATCAGTCGCCACCGTAATGAGTCATTGACAACCATACCTTTTTAAACGCTAATTTTTGAGATATTAATGTAGTTTTATATTATGTCCACTAGGTGCATGTATAGAATATAAGATTTCATTAAAAAAAAGTCACCGAATCTAAAGTTATACTATTCGAAAAATCAGCCTTAATTTCAAAATGATGTCAAATCCATACCTCGTGATCGAAACCAATTAAATCCATTTTTTAAAATTTAATTAACTTACATATTAATACCCATATTATGTTTCTTATGTAACATTTTGTGACATTCATATTTAATCAATATTCTATGTAATGAACTGTAAAATTTTTGAAAAATTCATTACGTGGGTATGTATGGCTTTGAAAATTATCACCTCGTAATATTATAATATGAACCTACTATTTTAACATAAGTTTCTTATGAGGTTTAGTTCTTGGCCATTCCATCAACCTATATCGGTACTAGTCCTGAATCTAAGCACACAATTGATAGAATAAACAACATGTGAATTTGGAGACTGGGATTTGAATCGGCAACATAACAATGAGGTGCCTAGTGTATCAATCTCTGTTTGACGTTAACTGTAAAATGATCATCATTATATTATTCGGATTGACAATTTTGCATCATTGAAATCTCAAAAGAGAATTCTTCATCTCCAACAAAATGGATGATAATGTATCACGGATGTGACCATACATGTTCATTTACATTAATCATAAATTAGCAATTCTACTCTGTGATCTTATTCCTTATAAGAAAAATAAAAAATACTTACAATATTATAACATTTATAAAACAATAATATAGTACAAAATATATTTGCATTATTTAAAACACAATAAATATCACCTCATAGCTGAAAAATTATTAAGTAGGTACATATTGTGTTTGATAAACTTATCAATATTATTTCTTGGAATAGTATTTATGTTTCGTTTAAGAACAAGACCTCATTTAAAGAATGTAAAATACTTTTAATTTACAATCGCATTCAACATTAAAGATGGTCACCAGCTTGGCTACCTGTGCACTTGTATTTATTCAATCCATTGTTTCCAATATTGTATTATCATTATCTTTTTCCTTGGAACGTTTCTATGGTTCGATTCTTCAATGCTTTCCTCCAACTGACCTGACCTTCTCCAGTTTGTGACATTAACCAGGACTCTTGCTTATCTCTTCACACCATCCTCTCTTCTCACCTACCATCATTATTATTATCTACCTGCATTTATTCTTATAAAATTGAAATGTAAATTAAACTATCTAATTAAAAGTAATTGCCTTCGACTGACACATAATATAATATTATTATGCATAAAACAAGTGAGATTTATATATTCATATAGTACATATTAATAATTATAATAAGATATAACAACTTTAACTTGAAGTGCGGTGGTTTGGAGAATTAAAATCACATCTTTCCCATCCCTACTCATTTCCCTAACCGTTAAATCAATTTGACGTATCGTATGTGTGTGTGTGTGTGTTGCAAGTTTAAACGTGTAAATAAAAGTGGTACATACATTGTAAGCGGATTTTAATATGTATTACAGGGGTGAAGGGTGGAGGTAGGCTGTGGAGATTCGACATAAAGTAGGCACACTACACTTTGTCAATTATACTTATTTGTTTTCATTGAACTAAGAACACAAATTGTAGATCATTAGTTTTTAAAATTCAATTATACCCTGCCTAGACCAAACCACAATAGACATTAGATAACAAATAGTCTTCTATCTATAAAATATCTAATAATTACAAGATAAAAAAAACTTTTTATATACAACGTTTTTAAATTTTCTGTTGAATCATATAAACTTGACTTGACTAGCTTAAACGATCAAAATTCGATTGTACTTGATAAAAATAATACTGAAATGTCATTTTGACATGTCATATTGATTTCCATAGTAACGCACTTATATATTAATAATTTAGTTGCTAGGACCCCAGACCCCTAGCAACCAATAATGGTGTTGAAATAACTTTTCATACAAAACAGAATTAACTGAAAATGAATTCAATTCTACTTTAAGATGGCTAAAAGTATTTAAAAAAATGCATTGGCATCGTGTTCTGATATATTCTAAAAGTTTCAAATGTCTAGCTAGTCGAGAAGTTAGTTAAAAATCGATTGCAAGATTTGTACCGGACAAAGAACCACTGGACAAATAAGAATACGAGCTAAGAAAAACGTTGTAATAATAATATACAAAATTTTAGATGTTTTATAGATAGAAGTATATTTTCTATCACACAAGGTGTGTACACCTTTTTTTTTTAGCAGTAGGTATAATTTATCTGAGGTGTTTTCAAATCGACACCTATGTAAAATGCTGTAACTGTATGTTTATGTATGTTCAATATAAAGAATCTCACATTCTCAAATCTTGTGAATTATTCATTCAATAAAAGGAATGGTTTATTAAATTATTAGCAATTGGAAGTATGTTATAACTAAAATTTAAAGTGATTAATCGATACCTTTATTTAAAATACAAAAGCCGATAGCCAAAAATTATCGCAATTTGCATAAGCATTTTCATATGTAAAAAACTATTAGTTAATTCCATTGTAATTAGATAGGATGCCCATGCTTAATTGGTAAAGCACATTGGCACGAATCCAATAAATACAGGTTCATGTCGTGTCGGGTGTCATATTATTTTTGGTAGATGTTTTCAAATTATGTACGTTCAGTATATTTAACTATCACAACTGTCATAATTCAACTATATGACTCATTCAATTATTGTTTGTTGGTATTTAGCTGAGCGTGGAGAAATAAAGTGACGTATGGTCTGCGGAGTTAAGCATTTGTATGAGGTGCCTTACCTTCCCTAACAAAGAAATGTGTCAAACAAAATCTTCCAATCCCGGCAACCCTGTCACAGTAATTTGATAACAACATGAACATCACCGCCGCCCTTCAAGTTAAAGTTGTCGCAATCTAGTAGGTACGTTGTGCTACGTAGCGAACCGTTTTCTGAGACCTAAATAGCATAAAACTCTGAACACAAACAGTATAAATGCCATGAGCAATATTTCAAGCCATATCGAATTATTCTTAATATCTAGCTGATTCAACAAGATGTCAGGTCTTGAGAAAAAGCAGTACACATCCTCGCAGTCCAATGGCGGTCTTCCAAATCCGAACACCGTTAACGCCATGGCGACAACTCCGCAACGGATGAAGGAAGTTCTCATGAAAATGCGCATCACCAATGGAATGCTTTTTGCAAAATCAAAACCGTAGATTGCTAACCCAAGGAATGGAGCAATGGCCAATGGTCCCATAGCACAGCCATTCTGAAAACAATAAAATAATTAAACTATAGATACTAGAGAATATGTAAATTATGCATCGACCACTTCTACCGAAGCACAAAAATTCGGTGGGGTATATTCTCTATGATCACTATTGCAGACAGTGCTTACATTACTTCTATTGTATCGGGTTATCTCACTCAGCCCTCGTCCTGCAATTCTTGTCACTCAATCGAACAATCAAACCTAATTTACTATGTAATAATAATATAAAGAGAGTGGCTATTTATTGTTCAGCAAAATGAAGCCGTGTTTCTTGCATATAACGCACGGTAGAATCTCAATTTTATTATGTTGCTTCTCAGTACGACTACCAAATTTAAACACAACATAGCTAAGCATATTTTATACTAAATTAACTGAAAACAATTAGCACTGATTTTGTATTTAACACAATGCACGCATGCTCGCAGTTTCAAATGAATGTGACCATTCAAATCAATATTTATGGCGACGTGTACAAAAAAATTTAATTCAAACGTAGAAATTCTATCTTACTCTAACGCAGGGGTGGCCACACTTTTTTTCTTGGATCGACTAGTTGAAAAAAATATTTATTGCGATCGACTGATATCACTTTTGATGATGTAATTATATCATGCGAGAACAATAAAAACCAATTTTTTAGAAAACAGATATTTTATGGATATAAAAAATAACGATACAGAAACATCGAATTAACGACAATGATATACTTAAGTAATATTGTTATGTCTTTCACTTCTAATAAATTTAAGTAGGTACACATTAACTGTAATTTCGACATAGTTACACAATTTACCTGTATATCGAATAATTTAGAAATTTTGTAGTAGCTAAGTGACATGCAACCCTTCGCCAGGAAACATACTTAAAATAAATTCTATGCAATATGAATTATCATTTAATTACATCAAATTTACACCCACGGTGGCCGCGCGGCATAAGCGTTGGACTATCATGCCGTGGGTCCCAGGTTCGAATCCTGGGTCTGGCAAGTACACATATTGTTTTTCAATATGTGTGTGAGTCAGGGTATGGACCTTATAGGTTGAGCAAGTGGCTGACATCCATTTCTCGTAAAAAAAAATCTGTTAATACAAAACCTCTACTCTGTGGAGGCCCATATGATCCTATTAGGATCGGACATGGTCGAAAGAAAAAGAAAGACATCAATAATCATATCACATCAAATTGCATCGCACAGTCGTGTATTTTAAAATTTAAATATCCCTTGAGGAAAATAGCGCCGCAGGCGACTTTTTTACTATTCGAGCAAATTTGTGGTTTGTGCTTTTCATACTTAACTGGTCGACCCGCTACGCCGGGTTCCCCTCAGGCTAGAGCCCTGTCAGACCCCTTGTGGGAGCCATGCCTGCTGGTGTATAATGCAATGATAACTGATAAAAGTGGGTAAGTACTGTTTCCTCATTTTTACAAAAAGTAATAAACGCAACATGATTCCCAACCATAGCAGGAGCTCCATCAGTCGTTACCGATACTTGTTTATTAATAGGAAATCGAGTACGATTAATATAAGTACAACTTAAATGAATCAAATATATCTTCTCTTTTGGATTGTTCCTCCATTGGTAAAACTGTTAATAATTCTTCTGAAGCAAACATGTCTTTAAAAACCAATCGAATAAAAACGTATAGTTGTGCAATATCTGTGTAATCTACCGACTCGTCAAATTGCAAGGATAGGAATTTACATTTATTTTATTAATGTTTTTCTGTAGAATTTCATCCAAGTTCTCATCACTTGAGTTCTTCGCATGTGTGTATTTCTTGATAATGATATGTAAGAGAAGCGATAAGAACTAACAGATTTTAAGAGCTTGAACGTCGAGTAGTTTTGTCTCATTTGAAAAAGAAATAGTACAATATATTATTATATCCACGATCGACGCACTGGCCATCCCTGCTCTAACGCAAGTTACGGAGATATAACCGTGCTGAATGCTTTCTCACTCGGGCTTATGGTTCATTTTTATTCAGGCCTTGCTTTGGTACATTCATGAGTAATGGTGTAAACCAGTGTTTCCCAATAAATAAGCTCTGACTGGCTTAGCGGATTGAAAGTATTTCAGGGTAAGGTAAACTTAAAAAGAAAGATAGAGCAATAAAATATTGTCACTGTTTAATTACGTAAAGGAAAAAAATAATTTGAATACTTTCCAACACGTCATTTTTTTTTTCATATGTACATGAATTTGACGAATAAATTTGCAGCAATATTGAAAATCATTTTTGCTTTATTTATGTCTCTTAATCAGTATTTTTCACCATACTAGAATTTTATTATTCGCGAGTGGATAATCACTGGACAAATATTTATAACCACATTAAATGTATTTATTCTATTGTACTTTCACAAAACCTTGGATTTTTGTTTTAATTTTTTAAGCAGTACATTTTATGAGTAAAAATATTAATTACAATATAGTCACTTACGGTAACACTGAAATGTGATCCTATAGACAGACCGAGTCCTTCAGCGCACAGGGAGATCATATTTCCAACCAGACAAAATACTGAGAATCTTACAACCTCTGCCGGCAGTCCCCACATATAGTAAACAATACTACAGAATACTACGTTAAGTAAAATCTGCAGAGGTAATTTGGATACGGTGAGGGCTGCATAATATGGTACCAGGCCATACCATCTGTTAAAGTATTCTTTCTTAACCAGTTTTACTTCCATAGGAACTAGAAAAAAATGGTAATATATATATGGATTAGAATTAAAATTATGTAGGTATAGCGTTCAAAGAACATAGAGTATAGACTAATAAATTGAGATGTCTATTTCCATAAACAAGAACTTCACATATGGTTAAAATCCAGCAAAATTATATTTGCATATTCTATATACAATTTCACATGATATGCAAAGATTTAAAACCAGCCAAAATCATATGAAAAACATTTTATTGTTGTGGAAAGCTACCGGTAGTACAAAATGTCATCATTATCTCAATTATTTTGAATCATAGTGGACTTAGCATATAGGAACTATATGATTCAATTGCTGGTTCTGATATGGAATATGAGCCGTGCTTGTAAGAGGTATTAAGAAATTTCTTTATGCTTTACAGCACCTGTAAATGTGCACGGATTTACTGGCACCAATAGTGTGTAAATTAAACTATCGCGATAATAACTGTCTCGCTAATCTCATTCTTCAGGCGTAAGTGAGACGCATTGTTGTCTTTGTATGGTACTATTTAATAGGTTATGAAAATTTGTAAAAATCAAAATACTCAGTGTAGTTAGTATTTTTTCCGGCAGGCTTGCCACTATTGTTCTACTCTGCAGGCGCAGATATCGCACAAGTTCTAACTATCGCGAGAAAATTCAGAAGCCGCTGAGCTTTTTTAATCCATGCATGTAATCTTGCAACTTGTACGATAATACGTGTTTACATGTACATTTTATTGTTATGTTCGTGATAATAAGTACTGTCAGCAATTAATCCATACATATCCGACTGTGTTTAGGAAAAAGGGCGTAACCCTCGATTTTTCGAGAAGTGCTTTTATTAGATATTAGCAATGTATACAACTAAATACACGTTCTATAAAAAGGAAGTAAGACACAAATGCCGAATTATTATATAAATTCAGGTTTTAAATGAGATTAATTAATTTTTAATTTATAAAAAAAGCATTTATCCTCAATTTTAATGATTTTTCTGTAATAACTTCTTTAATTATTATTAGATCGAAAATATATTACACCAAATCATCAATCATCATGCACCCAATGTCTGTGGCTGTTTTAAAAAAAATATTAAACTAAAATCACTTAAAAAACGTTTTTTGCCGGAGTTTTGCAGGAGTAAAATTTGTTCTCTGAGGGTTAAGCCCTTTTTCTTAAACACAATCGAGTGTAAACATGCTAGTATGCTGTTGTCAAAATTGGGTATACAAAATTATATTTGAATTTGTAAATAAATGGTCAGATATTGTTTGTTGACTTACACAGTAATACCGGTACCATAATTTGCGTGTAGGCAAAGAATATTGTGATTCCAATGCAAAACTTTAGATGGTTAAACATCTGTCTACCATCATTTGCTGTTCCATAAAAACATAGTCCAATGAGCACTCCACATACAAGGTGATGTAAAGTTTGTATCCATATACCTAAAACATATTTTACAATTTTATTTTTTTCTATTGTTGGTCTTCAATACATACATAAATACAAATAATATTATTAATTATTTTCATTGATAATAATTCTTGATGGATCGTTAACATGAATGTGAAAGGAGTCTTGCATATCTCGAGGCGTCTAATTCCAAAAAGCGATAAGTCCACATTTGGTCAAAATCGAGAAAAAAATACGTACGTATTCTTTGTATAATTTTACACAATATGTATTGATCTATAAATTCCAAAACGCGACATAACCCTACGAAAAAAATATTTTAAGTCTCGATTTATTACAAAAAGCGCCAAGTCCGTGTTTCATAATATTTAAAGCTTGGTTGATTTCGCGAGTGTTTTAGTCAACCTATAAGGGAACATTCAATATTGAAAAGGGCATCTCCCATTCTGTAGCATCTGGTAAACTCATGACAGTGCCACGGAAATATGTGCCTTATGCGGAAGAAATCAAAAAGTGAGGTACAAGTAGCGCTACATCCAATTTTATTTTGCCTATATTTATTACATTTAAGAGTTTATCGGCTGAAACAAATTGCCATTTGGTGCTAATTTCGACATATTTCGACATAGAATACAACGGAAAAAATAATCTCACGTTAAAGCAAATAATTGAAGCTTGAAACATAAAAACGTTGTTTCCCGAAAATATTGAATTGTGGACTTGTCGCTTTTTGTAATTAGACATCAATTAAGTTTCAAATTCAAATTAAAATTAAAAATGCATTATCCTACCATTTCTATCACATCTTATTGAAACTGACTTAAGTAGTCGGAACGGTGAAAGTCTGGCATTGCGACCACGAACAAAATCACTTTGGCACGGTGTTATTGTCATTTGAAAGCAACGATACCAACTCCTAAATGAGTCACCTATACTGCTAAAAGAATATAACACCATTTAATCTATGTTTATTTTGTATTATTGTAGATATTCTTTTATACATGTGGTATTCTTTTTGTTCGACGGAGGATAGGTATTGCAGATGAGATATGGTAGTAGTTGTTCGTCATGATGGAGGAGGCGAGAGTTTATTTACTATTTCAAATAACTACAATGGTATATTCGATGCATTATAAGAAATATGACGGTAGTTCGGTGCGTTGTGTCTTTGACGGATACTTGTAATCGAGTGAGATGTCCAATCGATTCTGACCCGCTATTTATTCATATTTACACTATGAAATAATATTTTGAAATATCATTAATTCGTAATGTTATGAAATTGCAGATCCGCTATCTCATAGTATTACAAAATCATATTATATATAGGTACTGACTGATTGTACATGAAAAATGAATATTTAATAAATAATATTATAATTATTGAGATCTGGGTTACAGGAATTCGATGACAGCCACGTTATTAAAGTTGTAATCATAAAAAAGGTCCAAATGACCACCAAAATATGTAACTAAAGAATAGTCTTTCAGAAAATAATCAGTCGTATTAAACAGTTGGCAGAGTACATAATATATTGGGACAAACAACTCAATCCGTGTCAGCATATTGATCGGCGATATTAAACATCCATTTTCCGTAGTGTCCAATTATGGTAAACTCAGTAAATAGCTTGCTGCAGTTACTATTTCCGCAATATCTATTTTTCCACAAAGTCAGCTATATCCGATGACGCAAACTCCATTTATAGTTGCTGACTCAATTATAATAATTATTTCCTAAATATTCCTTTCATAACATTATTTTGATTGTGAGTACGTCAATAAATAGCGGATCATAATTCATTGGAATGTCACTCAAATATCCCGGCCTGTTAGAATCTCACTCCCTATATCGCTCCGCACAACATCTCATTCTACTGAGATTCGGACCTCGGAACAGTATCATAAGTATTGTAACATAACTACTGTAACATACTCTTGTACCAACTGTTTACGCTGCAAATAAAACTCGCTCCTCAATCCAAAGGCGCAACCACCAAAATCTCGACCTCTTCATACACCACACCATGACTCCTACACATATTATTATCCTAATGTGCTTAGACAGTGGTGATTATGTTATACCTAAAGATAACTCATTGATTTTATACCTATTTTGTTTCTTCCGAGCTGTATCATCATCCGCAATAGCAAAAATTTAAATTGCGTGAATCCTGAAGTTGCATACTCTATATCGGAATCCGTGGAGAGTCGTCTCATTTTCATCCAAGCCATTGTAGAACTAATATTAGATATTTGAGATAACGTTGACAAGTTAGAGCCTCGTCTTTGGAATTGCACGTTGTCGAGTTGATTATGACCGTTACATTCCTTAACTATTTTTTCTCTTTCCTTTATCGGTTTGGCCTCTGTTATTTCATCGGAGCCTTTTGTGACTTGATACAATTTACCGTTCTGCATAACGTCTGATAGTTTTGTAATGTTTTCAACATCTTCTGTGGCCTCTATAACTGTAAAAATAAAAACAAAATAAACATAATGAATATGTATTTTTTGTGTAGAGACCGCCAAGTTTAAAGTGAGGCTCCGCTGCATAGCTGTCGTGTTGCCGGAGAGCCTCACGTTAAACTTGTCGGTCTCTAGTGGTTTATGTATTAAATTAAATAAATCAATAATAATTGAGATACCGTAATTTAACAGTGCAATGAAATCATAATTAAATTCATAATCGTATTATGTGAGAATGTAATACACAGTGGCGAAGGGTGGAGGTAGGCTGTTAAGATCCCCTATAAATAGTGCACATTAAACTTTGTTAGTCATACGTATTCGTTTTTATTGAAATAAGAGTACAATTTACAGATGGTATTGGTAAGTTTTTATAAATCAATTAAACCCTGCCTAACCGAACCATAATAGTTTTGGTATATTTTGGGCGATATGAAAAAATTGTGCACACTTTTTAATTCATACTAATTATTTGTTTTCGTTGGATTAAAAATACATATTACACATGTTGTTGCTTCATTTTTTTAAATTCATTAAGCCCTGCCTGAACAAAACTATAATAGATAAAAATATTATTCCATCTATGAAATATTCAAAGTTATATATGATTTAATTGCATAATTTTAGATCTTTTATAGATGAACGAGTATTTCTTGACTATTATCTATTATGGCTTGGTTTTTGCAAGGTTTAATTAAATTTTAAAAACTAACCAACACCATCTGTAAATTGAAGTCTTAAAACAAATACGTATGACCAACAAAGTTTAGTGTGCACTATTTATGGCGGATCTTAACAGCCTACCTCCACCCTTCGCCAGTGGTAATACATAAATGTAATGAAATCACTGTGCTAAAAATAAATTTTTACTTATTATACATGTGTAACCAGCTGTGGCGAGGGGTGGAGGTAGGCTGTTAAGATCCCACACAAATAGTGCACAGTAAACATTGTCAGTCATACTTATTTGTTTTCACTGAACCAAGAATACAATTTGTAGATGGTGCTGGTTAGTTTGTTACCAAACGCTGTGGGCAATCCAACAAAAATCGAGCACACTTTTTCAGTCATCCTTGTTTGTTTTCGTTGAATTAATAATAGATATTACAGATGGTGTTAGTTTTTTTAAATTCATTAAGCTCTGCCTAAACCAAACCATAATAGATAAAAATATTCTTCCATCTATAAAATATTTATTGACTAAATCCACTATGGCATGGATTAGGCAGGGTTTATCTGAATTTAAAACATTGAAATTGAAAACAAAAATAATGAACATACATATTTTTCAAAAAACTTCTGAGAAAATGTATTATAACTAATAGAAAAAATCTTTTTGAAAAAAGTAAGACACTGCAGGAATCGAATCTGCATTTCTCGGGTATCGCGCCCATGTACATAGCCCACTATGCTAAAGGAGTCATACTTAATTGCGATAAATTTTAACTATTGGCTTTTTAATATTTACTGAAGCGCTTTCCAAATTGAGGAACTGTTTTCAATATTATCTATGTTCAATAATTGGAATGTTACATTCTTAAATCTTGTGAATTATTCGTTGAATAAAAAAATAGTTAATTAGAAAACAAATACATTTGACTGACAAAGTTTAGTGTGTACTATTTATGTAGGATCACAACAGCCTACCTCCACCCTTTGCCACTGGTTGACTGCATATTACATGTCTTTTTTTGTACTATTTTCTGCAGACTTATCTAAATCCTCACAGTACTATTGGGATTCTGATCTGTTACAATTATTAATACTATATAATGGACATTTGTATTTCTACATTGTCTTTATTCTATTTAATATTTAATCCAGGATAAAGACGAGCCGGAGATGTAAGCAGGCGTGAAACGGCAATAGGGAGACTACGAACGGTGAAGAGCAACCCTCGCAGCTTATTGTTTTTACCTTACTGTTTTTTTTGTCAGATCTAACCTTTGTGACAGGATGAAGGTTGTATTAAAAGATTTTTTTTTATTAGTAATTGATGTTAGCCACTTGCTCAACCTATTAGGACCATACTCTAGTTCAAAACACAGATTGAAAAATAATATATTAATTTTGCCAGATCCGGCATTTGAACCTGGAACCCTCTACATTATAAGCCGAAGTGGTAACCACTCGGCCATCGTTGTATTTAGATCCCACAAAACCATGATTTATAAAGATTTTTTCAAATGTATTTAATTTTCTTTTAATACAATCAATTTTTTTTTTTTTCTTAACATACCAAAATCTGCAGGATTGTGGTGTCTTGGGCATGGCAGTCCAACTGAAGATAGAAATGGTACTAATGCTGATGGTCCTCCTTGGTATATACACATTCCTTGTGCTAACACGTATACCTAAAATTGTATATATTATACATGGATTTAATAATAGCCTTTCAAAATATTTTAACCGGAGCAACAAAACGAGCCTTATTTTCATAATTTTGAGAATCAGAACAGGAGATTTATAAAATGTTCTGTCTTTCGACTATCAAAATTCAAACCCCAAGCAGGGTACAAAATGAAATATGTTCAGGAAAACCAAAAAACATGTTTTTATGAATCCCATACCCATAATCATCATAAAACAATGTTTGTACTGTTTTTTGACCTATACTAATTATCAATATGATATCAAATAAAGCGCTCGAAATGGAAAAGTTTACGAACCGGAGCGCTCGACAATTTTCTTTTTTCTAAAGATATTTACATAGCTATCAAATTTTATGTGTATTTTATAAAAATAAATGTGTTAGATTTTCTATTACAAATTTAATGTCCTCCCTAGTTCAGACGGTCAAAATAATTTTTTCACGGAGAGATAATTTCACCGATTTCACGAACCGAAACGGCACTCCGGTCATTTTGAGCCTGATCAAATATACGAGAATTAATGGATGCCCAAATTGAAAATAATATGTACATATTATATTTGATTCGAAACCTTGATAGAATAATTTTAATTTTAATAATTTTAAATAGGTAATACATTTAGTACATAGATGTCATTAGTAGTATTATTTAATTCAAGAAATAATTTACAAGGAACTGTAATAATAAGAAATTAAAAGCATTTTTGAGCTAAATTAACTTAAGACTTATCAATAGAAATATACTATATTTAATATAATATACTAGTATTTATTATATTGCAGTGTGAAAACAATGTGCATGTACTGTACGACAACATTATTTAGGCAACAACAGGAAGTCGCTCTTATCGCGTATAGAATATTTCACAGTGTTGTCATTTTTTGAGAAAACATATCCCGCGAAATTAGGTTTTAAGTTTATATCAATTCTATTCTCAGTAAGTTTATAAGTACATTAATTTATAAGTCTAATTATTGTTCAATAAATATCAATAGAATTTTTTTTTCAAATAATTTCACCTCTTAATTATTACTATTATATTAAGTTAATTAATACAGCGTAATTATTGAATTTGGAAGGAAATGTATCATTGAACCCACATTAACTGATAATATTGCTGCAGGTATTTATTAATTAAATAACTAGAACACAAATTATGAGTAAAAAAGTAGAAGTGAAAGATATAACATATTCAATATTATATTGATGACCCAATCACATGTTTTATAATTTACAAATGATGTCTTTATATCGTATTTTTAGTAAAATTGTTGTAGAAACACATACTGTGAAAATAATTTTCTATAAATTAAATTATATCCACCTTACATAAATTTTAAAACAATATGTACTTACTTATCGGTTTAAAAATTTAGAAAATAATTAGGAAAAAATAGGATAATTCATTAACTAACTAATGATATTTTATACTTAATTATTGTACGTCTAAAAATATTAATAAAATAGATTACGATACACATAACTTTATAATATACAAACATAATTTCCAGTATTTGGGGAAATATTTCTAGTATTACAACACTGAATTTTGACATACCTGACATGACAGGAACCCGTAAAATGGGCTTGTTGAAAGTATTGTATAATCTCGCCTTTTAAATACGACTCTTTTTCTTCTTCGCAATAAATCAAAAGTTTACTGATAATAATTCGAATACCATTTCGTATTGTTTTAGACATCTTTTGAACATAAAAAGCTTCAAATTACGTAAATTGATAGATGCGTCCAATACGAAGTGTCAAAAATGTAATGAAAAATTTGGAGGCGTTCCTAATTTGAAACCGGAAATTCGATTAGCTGTACGTAGTTCACAGATTTGCCACGTAGCCAAGATGAAGTTGCCGGACAATAGTTGTCAATATTATACTGCATGAAACAAAAAGTCTACACCGAATAACAGTGTGGCCGCAACCCAAAATTATAACCCAGCAACTGTTCCTACTTGGTTTTGAAATTGTTTTTATTGGATACCGTATAATACATTTATAACCAGTGGCAAGGTGTAGTTATTAGGTTTCGGAATGTTGAATATCTCGAATATGAAGTAATTTTTAGATAATACAGACATGTGTACTAAGATTGCGTATGTGAAAATACAATCAAACACATTTTTGAAAAAAATGTGCCGTACTATGTTTTAAATTTAGATATCCGCTCTTTAACCTTTTCTATGCTTCACGATATTACTATGGCAAAAGATAGGCTGCAGGTTTTTAACGGCACACGTTAAATGTAAAGCGAAGCTCTTACTACAATGGCTGTAATACCGATAATTTGTGGCTTAGTATTTCATAATTATTCAACCAAATGTCACTGCGTGTTTTATTTTTTAGATTATGCACATCAATCGACAGTGGCTAGTAATTATTTGAGTCTAAAGTCGAGCGAGATAACTCGCGAAATTTCTATGTGCGGCCTGTCGATCACGGCCTCATAAGGCGAGATAATTCGCTGAAGAAATAGAACCGGTTAAAATGTATTTTTAAGGAGCAGTGCAGTAGGTATTAGAGACATCTAGTGACATGCAATTCAATATAATACAAATGTAAATCTGCTTTGTAAAATAAAGAAAACCATAAACTAGCTTGTATCAGAGTAGTGCCAACAGATGGGGTATTTTTTATTTTTTTTAGAAGATTTTAATTGGATACCAACCAAACAAAATTAATAATAACCTAAATATATTATGGCAGTGTTAAATTACATTCTTTAAAGTTATATTTCTTTGATTCCGATTAAAATTATGTAGGCTAAACATTATTATTTCACAGATTTTTTTGGTATCAAAATTGTGGTTCTCAGATTTAAAAAAATGTCTTCCAGTGTCTAAATATGAAGACTGTAGGAAGAATATAAAGTAAGTTCCTACAAAAATAATTTTATTGGGTTTACCTGATCAAACTGTTCAAATATAAATGCTGAAGGTTGGTGAATCGTACATATGACGGTCCGGCCCTGTCTTGCCAGACTGCGCAGTAGTCTGACACAGTTGGCTGATGTCACTTGATCCAGCCCACTGGTGGGCTCATCCAAGAAGAAAATTGGCGGGTTATTCACCAATTCCAAAGCAATTGATAATCTGTAATTATATTTATAACTAAGTAAACGCAATAAATCTGACTTGATACCATCAACAGATAAAATAACGTATATCGAGTTTTAAAAATGTATGTCTCCTAAAATTGAGAAAAAATCATTGACATCTTCATATATTTGCTGATAACAGGTAGGGGGGGGATTTGGGTCCGGGTCCCCTCTATCTGCGGCTTTATCCGACTGACTTTCTTTTAGGTATGCTTACATACTGTAATCTAAACGCTAGAAGATAATATTTATATTTGAGTAAACTATATTTTTCTATTTTGAACCCTGCGCTCGACGATAATATGTTTGAGATGCATTCTGCAGTTTTTTGGACATATTGTTCAAGGCAGACCGCAAGAGACTGGTGGTTTTCGATTGCCTGCAGGGAAGACGACGCAGATTAAGGGTTTCGGCGGACTGCAGTGACCAAGTGAAGGAGTTTACTGGGGGCAACCTTCACTCTGCCCTAAGAGAAGCAGAAGATCGAGATGGATGGAAAGTCTTGGTCGCTCAGAATATGACAGAATTTAAAGGTGGTCACGATCCTTAATAATGAGGGAATGACCAATAAGAGATGTGACTTATACCATTCTAAATGTTTTACACATAAAATAACGTGGGTGTTGACATAGGTACATCACCTTTTTTTCTGTCCTCCTGACAAATGTTCAGTTCTGGTGTGCTCGTGGTCAGCCAGGCTGAGATTCTTGAGAATGGTCTCCACGGTGTCACGCCGCCTCCTCGAGTTAGATCCGGCAGGCATCTTGAGGGCCGCTGCGAGTGCCATGAGTTCTCCAACTGTCAGCAATGGCTGAAGAAGATCATTTTGCGTGATGTAACAAGATCTTTTGTGGAACTCATTTCTGTCTCTGGGTCTTCCTTCCGCTAATAATTCACCGGTCATACCATGGGATCTGGAAATTAATATTCAAATCTGAATTTTATTATGTTTATAATATCCTAAGATGTATTCACATACGACCATGGCTGATCATTGGCCCTTTGCACCCCGGTAATCTTAAACTAAATACCCCAGGTCATAGTCCTATAATCTTAAAGTACAGACCAACTAAAGAACAGCAATCATCATAAATAATTATGGACCTATACAGAGAATAAGTTAACAACAACAACACAATCCCCACCATACCAACCACGACGATGCTCGGTTTCAATCGAGCGTATCACGAGGCCCTGCGTTTGGTGTGTTTTTTTTATGCCTGGGCATGTTTCAGGAGTAGTTACCCAAGACTGAGGTTGCCACTCTCTCAAGTGAGTAAATTGACTTATTTAATAAAACATGCGCATGAAAGAGAGGTGCATCGAGAACTAACAAAAAAAATAAACATACAAATACTGCTAATTAAAAACTGGCGACCAGATCGGATGGCGTGATAGGCGCAACAGCTGGTTCAGCATCGACTTGAGTATCTCTTCCCTTTCCATACACATTTCAGGACATTCCCAGAAGATGCATCCTACATTTCTCTCAAGCAATGAGTGACACTTGTACATGGCCCCTACAAAGGGAGGGCTGACAGGGCCCTAGCCTTGGAGCCCTGACATAGGAGGGGCTCGGTGTAACGGGTTGACCGGCTAAGTGAGATAAAAACAAATCACAAATTTGCTCTAATAGTTTTAAAAAATTCGCCTGTGGAAAATTTAAAAATGGTTACCTAAATATGATTTGTGCAATGTAATTTAATATGGTATAATGATTGATATACTTAAATGATAATTCACGTGTAGAATTTGGGAATCACTATTGTAGAACATCAGACTGCCTTTAACCATGGCAATAAATAGGCAGGCCCGTCAAAGATCCTGGCCTGGGGGCCCGCTTCAGCATGTGGGGGCCATACACTTGTATATAATTATTTTACATTGAATGCATACATTACTTACCTATCATTCTCTTTATATGTCTTTATTGAGTTTATTAATTGATTAATTAAACCAAAAACTCCCCAAAAAATCCCTGTATTCCATGTCATAATATGGACACTACTTCTGACGTTATTAATGTAGGTATACAGTTTAAGGGGCGGCTGAAGAGCTCCGTATTCAAATATAATTTAGTATGAAATCGACCTCGGCGTCGTACGCACGTTACTTTAAATCGATCTTTTGGCAAAAATCACTAATCATCGGAGATTTTATTTAAAAAAAAAACATTATTATTAGTATTATTACTATTGTCGACCTTCTACATTATTATTATGATTATAATTGTGGACAATCTTACATTATTATTTGATAAACACCACCTGCACGTGTCCGCTGATCAGAAAACAGGGCTGTCAAAATAATATAATATTTGTAAAATGTTAATTTCATCATAGTTTTTAATCAAACCTGTGCAAGTACATACTGATAACTTGGGTGGATATCGTGGCAAACATACTATTGATATATCTACGGGTATATTATTATTATAACCCAATTCAAATTGAACATAGGTTGATACTCAAATACTATTATAGTATCTTTATGATTTCGAGAAAATAATACGATGGAATATATTATATAATCCATTTTGGTTGCCAGTTTTTACTGCGATGAATCACTGTGTTCCTTACTGTCTTTTTTTATTCGTAGGTTTGTTTACTATGTACACCGAGAAATTTCCATTAATAATATCGGAAATGAGTTGGAATATAATGCAACCAAAACTGGAAAAATTCTATTATGGGTGTTTACTTTTTGAATTAGTTGACCCCAGAAAAACAGGTACATGCCACTACGTGAACCACAGTGGATATTATGCCGGGTCCAAATTGGCAACATGTTGCCGGCAACCTCGTTAAATTTTACGATAAGTATGATAATTATCGTAAAAATTTTTAAGCCATTATGATAATTATCGTAAAATTTATCGAGGTTGTCGCGCGACATTGTTTTGCGCCAGTGTGGACCCGGCATAAGATGCACAAAACTTAAATAAAATATATTATAAATTAAATTTAAAAAGTACAATATAATTAATTGCGTCGGCAGCCCTGTCAGACACTTTTTCTAGCGACAGTCATTTTTTATAGTCATTTTTTATATGCCCGCCAGTCCGATGGATTAATAAAAAAATAATGTGTCTAGTGACTGTATGTTAATAATTATTTTTAGGCACTCTTAATATAATATATAATTTCGCCCATTTGCTTTACCTACCACTTGTTTCACTAGTATAAAAGTGAAGTTGCGCAGGCAATAAAAAGTCACTTTCTTTTTATAGGCAGACAGTAAATTCTACGTTTTAAAAAATATGCATTAGAATTAAACAATACCTATTATTTTTAATATGTAGGTCCTAAACATTACAAATAAGCACTATTCATTAGTAATGTTTTTTGGATAGCACATGAAATAAAAATGTAGGTTGATATGTATGTCAACATCCTTCGTATGTTTAGTTGTCGGACAATTTCAGGTTAAAAAGTTATTAATATATTATTAAGTTTATATCGTGGCCAACACATAATCAAAAAAGTTATCATATCCATCATATCAGTTGCAATACTTCCCACCAAAGAACTGATAAACATATTGAATTTAGTAACATTAAATGTTATTAGTAAATTTATTAGAAAATAAATTTTATTAGAAAGTACTATTTTTTGGTCACCCCATAGCTTCACTTCACAAGCTTCACTTGTAGGGAGTTTATTGAGACAAACATTGGCGGCAACCTTTTTATATTAACTAGTAGACCAGTTATTATGGACCACATGTAAAAAAATCATATTTTCAATTCTCAAGGCCGATTCTGTAGAGCGTCCTCTTAAACATCAATCATTAATTTGACATTGAAATTTTTCGAATACTAGGTACTCGTATGTAGGAAGAAGTTGAAATATCATTAAACTTCAATCACTATCAATCGTGTACAATGTAGATACTTGAGAACTTTTAAACGCAAGACAGTTTTACATTGAGGAAATAACTTGAATCCAGAATAATATATATATACAAATTTAATACGTAATATTCAAAGAAAATATTATTAATTAATACGTATAATGAATTTGGTATGGCGACATCAAGTTTTTTTATATATGTATATAGGTACTTATAAATATGAAAAACGCGCGCAAATTGTTGTTTAATATTTAAAAAAAAAATAACTGGCTGTTCTGTTTTTTCAGGTTCTGTTTTATTGTTGTTTTAATTTAATAAAGCGCAATTTTTTTGTAGTACTTATTCCACTTTTAATCAATAGATTAGGACCGGCTTCGTCCGCCTCAGAGGGACATTTTCAACTTGAAAGTTGAAAAAAAACTTGTGAACTTTCAACTTTCAAGTTGAAAATGTCCCTCTGAGGCGGACGAAACCGGTCCTAATCTATTGATTAAAAGTGGAATAAGTACTACAAAAAAATTGCGTATTTAATTAAAACAACAATACAATACAGTTCCACCATGAATTGACAGTTAACAAAATAAAAGAAAAAAATGTTCTGTTTTGTCATCGTTCTGCTTCTCCTTCCCTGGAGGCCACCCAAAACCACCATTCTCTCCAGGTTGTCCGGTCCGCGCCGGACAATATGTCCAAAAAACTGTAGAATTCGTCTCAGACATATTGTCGAGAACCATTCTTTTATCTGCAATTTCTGGATGATTGACTGGTTCGTCTTGTGCTCCGCCAATACCACATCTCAAAGGCATCAATTGCCTTCCGCTCCCTTGCCTTCAGGGTCCATGATTCGACTCCTTATAAAAATATAGAGAACGCTAATGTTTGCACAAGCATCATTTTTGTGGCAATCTGTTTATGTTCTGTTTATTCACGTCCTGTTTTGTCCGGTTGCCGAGGCCGCTAAGTGTAAACGAAATAATATTTTTAGTTTCAAGTGAATGGGCGGTCATAAACGAAGTTGAAATGACTTTCTGACATTCATCTCAACGACATAACGGTTTTCAGCAACTTGAACTTTATAATAAGAATGGTTTGCGCTAAAAACTCCCATTCCCACTAGATAAGTAGGTACTTATTAAATATTTTGCAACCTCTTGACATAATTTTGTTATTATGTAATGTTAGTACTTGTGTATTAGTTATGCCGACCATTTAATGGAAAAATGAATACTAGGTACCTACCTAGGTAAATATCAGAACACACTACTTATCTTAAGGTTACGGTAGGTAGTGGGGTCTATGACGATTTGGCGCCGGAACAACTGGACGCTACGCAATCGAATGAATAGAAGTTATTTATAGAATTATTCGTACTTTCAAAATACATATTTAATATTATTATTTATATTTAAACTATTATATTATTATTTAATACTTGGTGAGAATTTAAATATGCACACGTAAATAATGATTTTAATTATTGTGCATATTATGTTTAAGTTCCAACGAGAAGAGAGTTCTTTTATTTTTATATAAAGCCTCAGGCATGATAATTCTCAATCCGCAATAAAAAAAAACATTATATTAACAGCAAAATGAATTAAAACTACTACTTAAGTAATAGATAGAAACTGATTAAAATTCCTCTCTACTCTCTGTATAAAATCGAAACGAACGTATATTTATTCCATTCGACAGTGCGGCGCCCAATTGTCCCGGCGTCCAGTTGTCCCATTCCCTAGGTAGTGTTAGATTTTGGTTTGTTTTTAGGTTTCAAATGGTCACATAAAACGTCAGAATATAATATTATTATCTTATGTCACTGTATAGTTCCTTTACCTCTCGAAGGAGCGTTCCAACTCTAACGGCTGCGTGGACAGAGCATTGCATCCGAAATTACGTCTCATTTGAATTTTATTATGACATGTCTTATCTTTGACTTGTACCATGACATATTACGCTTCTCAATCCACCAACTTACAAAATATTGTTTTTGTTCTGGCTGCCAACCAGTGACGACCCTAGACAAAATAGCGCCCCTAGGCAGCGCCAAAATGCCGCCCTTTTTATACGGTATTTTTTATCATCCTTTCATGACTCCAATATCTAAGAAATATGGTGTATGGATACATTAGAACTAACAAAATATAATTTATACCAGTAAATCTAATTTAAGTGCCATCTTTCCTTCAATAGACAATATTGCTAGTCCACGGTTTCAGATACATTTAAATATACACCTGACAACTTTCAAAACTCGCGAGTGGCTAGCAAAAATATTTGGAAAAATTAATTATTATGTAAGTACCTATGTACCTTCCTATATTTCAAATTCGCAAATCTCCATGTGTCATACATTTATGGTCATCAAGGACGTGACGTCCAAGAACAATGGAAGTAAACTAGACATCGCAAACCCGACAAAAAAATACAGTCTTGCTGTATTCCAACCAGTGAGCTGAATGCTTTTAATGGAGAGATATTTCCGTTATTACTAAGTTTATGTAACTATTTCTATATTATACCTAATGATTCTTTTCGGTTTGCCGCCCTTCGAGTAACTGCCGCCCCCAAGCGATGCTCGATCTGCCTACCCCCACGGGACGTCACTGCTGCTAACTCTACCAGGCCGCGCAATAGGCAGCCGACGATATTTGGCTGCCTAGTGCGTTCGCTTGAATACATTTTAATACAAATACGAAGATCATAAATTGGCTGCCTAGTGCGCGGCCAGCCTAAACGTTTCCGAAAGCCGATCAACCAAAATGTTGTACGGTTCCCTCTCGTTATTTAAGGCTATACTTCAGCTGGGGCACCGTCTAAAACGATCGTGCAAATGACGCGTGCAGAACAAAACATAATTTGTCATAAAAAGTAAATGGGTAACGTTTTTTAGTCATCTTTCCACGATTTAAGAATTAATTCCCCCGTCGCCATCACAAAACAAATTGACGTGTTCACAGCTCGACTTTCACTCTCCGATTGCCAGCCAGTCCGAAATTTCGTCGCACCTATAGTTGAAAATTATTTGCCGTTTCACTGAAGTACCTACCGTCGTTGGTACAAAAATAATACAGTTAGCAATAAGGAAGGTAAAATGTTAAATAGAAATTGATGCATACTTGTAATTAATTACCTATATCCTGACAACGCATTGAGAAGGCTGCTCTTTCCGGCTCCCGAAGGTCCGATGATTGCCGACAGCTGACCGGAATAAAATTTTCCGCTTACCGACTTCAATATCTCCCGCGATTTTGCGACCCCTGCAAACATGGAAAAGAAAACGATTATTTAAAATGTTAATGACGAGTTAGTATTTTTTATTCAATGGATACATAATACACATGATTTAAGGTTATACTTCAGCTGAGGCATGGTCTAAAAAGATCGTGACTAGGCGATGCGATGTTTTTAATGTTATGTTTATTATTATATTCGTAATAATAATAGTGTATTCATTGACATGTTTTCTTTTTCAAGTACATGCGGGACGTTTTTTAGTCATCTTTACACGATTTAAAAATATATTCCTCCGACGCAAATCACAAAACAAATTGACGTGCTCACACCTCGACTGTCAGTCTCCTATTGGCGATGACCGCGAAATTTCGTTCCACCTACTGTTGAGAATTATTTGCCGTTTCACTTATGTATGCTCTTAAGAATGCAACATTATTTATTGAAGACGCAAACCTCAGCAACGGTAAAAGATTTATCTTATGAATGGCCTCTGCAACGAGCCTGAAACGTTGAGGAAATAAGGAGGAAGAGCACGCGGTAACAAACCAAAAATCTATTACGATAATAAACAACCGTCAAAGTCTCAAACATTATATAACCTCAGTAACGTAACTACATATTAGATAAATGTGTTTGCCGAATAGGATTTGAACTCACATCCATCACTTTCCGGGCTGTAAGATTTAGAAAACAAATGACAATCAATCTCATATTATACATAAGTACATACTTTTGAATAGACTTTTGAGAAAATATTATTGTAACCAATAGAAAAAATCGGTACTGTTCGGTTATCAGGAATACAGCGGAAAACACATTTTTAAAATACCCGATATACTGGATTATTTGTTAGTTTGGGTTAGTTTAGGTTAGGTTAGGTTAGGTCAGGTTATGTTTGGTTAGGTTAACCTAACAAATAATCCAGTTTATCGGCTATTTTCAAAATGTGTTTTCCGCTGTATTCCTGATAACCGAACAATACCAAAAAATCTTTTTGAAAAAAGTAAGACACCCCGCAGGAATCGAACCTGCATCTCTCGGGTATCGCGCCCAAGCACATAGACCACTTTGCTAAAGGAGTCATACTTAATTGTGACAAAGTTTAACTAATGGCTTTTAATACTCACTGAAGCGCTTTCATAGTGGCATATTGGTCAATGTGGGTGGGCGCGATACCCGAGAGATGCGGGTTCGATTCCTGCGGGTGCTTTACTTTTTTCAAAAAGATTTTTTCTATTGGTTGTAATATATTTTCTCAGAAGTGTTTTCAAAATTATGTGTGTTTAATAATTAGAATGTTACATTCTTTAATCTTGTCAATTTTTCGTTGAATAAAAACAATAGTTAATTAATCTCCTATTAGTTTGACAGAAGTACCAGTGACGTGTTTTCCGATTATATTTTCATAGTAATTATTGATGAAATATGCGTTTTAATAGTCAAAACCTATTGTACACCACTGCTCTGTTTTTAAAGATTTAAATAGTTTTCTAGAATAATAATTTATTGTGATTTGTGTAACCTATATCGAGTACTTATAAAGAAAACAATTACAAGATAAAAAGAACTTTTTATGTACAACGTTTTTAAATTTTCTGTTGAATCCAGTGACGTCCCGTGGGGGTAGGCAAATTGAGCGTCGCTTGGTGGCGGCAGTTACCCGAAGGGCGGAAAATCAAGGAGAATCATTAGGTACCTATATATAGAAATACCTGCCTAAACTTAGTAACGGAAATTAAAAAAATCAGTTCACTGGTTGGAAACAAAGTGTATTAATTACTATAAATGGCTTAACAGGACTGTATTTTTTGTCGGGTTCGCGATGTCTAGTTTACTTCCGTTGTCCTTGGACGTCGCGTCCTTGGTGATCAGCAATGACATGCGCAGATTTGCAATTACATTTGAATTATAGGTAGGTACTAGGGAATCCAATCCCGAGCCAAAATTCTGATCCCAGGATTTCGAGATTACAATTTGACAATCCAGGGATCCCGGGACTGGTCCCGGAATTAGTATTTTTTTCGATTGTTAATTTTTATATTTACAAATAACATTGACAAAATCGTTCAAAAATAAATGTAGTAGAATTTATACTATTTAAGACATTTATTGTTAATATTGTATACATTCAATCTTGGAAGTACATAAGTTTAATGGAGTAAATAATATTGTAATATAAATAATAATGTGCATTTAATATGAGATTGCTGTTTCTGATAGTGAAAACTTAATGAATGGGTTAGCGAGATTTAAAATAGTAAAGCAAATCATGGTGTACCTACTTATGGCCTTTCCGCTTCATAAATCTAATTAGTCGGCCAAATATGAAACTACCGTAAAATGTATGAAATCATGGTGGAATTACTTTGTTAATAGTGCTAAGCCTTGTTTTTTTTCCAAACTTTCTCATTTTTATTTATTTGTGTGAAAAAATAAAATGAATCGGCAACTTACACAAATCAAACTTCATTCAAACTCAGTTTATTTCTAATGCAGTTATTTGCTATTAAAATTATTTTTTCTGTTATACTCGTATTTTTGTTTTTATTTTATTTTCCATAAAAATTGAAAAAAAAATCAATCCCGAAAGTTTTGGGATTATGTTTATCAATCCCAGGATTCATAGATATCGAAAATAGCTCGGGATCCCGGGATTGGAATCCCTGGTAGGTACATATTTACGTACTTAATTTAAAATTTATCAAAATATTTTTTCTGAAACCGTGGACTCGCAATATTTGTCTATTGAAGCAGAAATGGTATTTAAATTAGATTGAGTGGTAGGTACCTATAGGTATTGTTAGTAATGTATCCATACAACACATTTCTTAGATATTGGAGTCATGAAAGGATTATGAAAAATACGGTATATAAAATGGGGAGGCGTTTTAGCGCTGCCTAGGGGCGGCATTTTGTCTTGGGACGTCACTGGTTGAATCATATAAACTTGACTTGACTAGCTTAAACGATCAAAAAAATAAAATTGTACTTGATAGAAATAATACTGAAATGTCATTTTGATATTTCATATTGATTTCCATAGTAACGCACGTATATATTAATTATCTAGTTGCTAGGACCCCGGACCCCTAGCTACCAATAATAGTGGATTTGATTACGGATTTCTTCCGAAAGACCTTTTCATACAAAACATAATTAACTGAAAATGAATTCAATTCTGCTTAAAGATGGTTAAAAGTATTAAAAGAATGCATTGGCATCGTGTTCTGATATATTCTAAAAGTTTCAAATGTCTAGCTAGTCGGGAAGTTAGTTAAAAATCGATTGCAAGATTTGTACTGGATAAACAACCACCGGAAAAATAAGAATACGAGCTAATAAAAACGTTGTAAAAATCAACAAAATGTATCTAAAGGGAGGGCTCGGAATGAGCCGGAGCGCACCGTAGCGCCGTTCCGGTTCATGAGATCTCCAAAATTTTCGCTCCACCTCGTAGTAAAAATAATTCGACCATCTGAGCTAGATAGGCAATATAACAACAAAATCTAACACACTTCATTTTATAAAATATACAGAAAATTAGATAACTATGTTAGATAATGTTTTCGGCAAATTATTGAGCGTTCCGGTTCGTAAAATTTTCTATTTTGAGCGCTGTAATTTATCTTTATTTATTTCACTAGAAAGATAAGTCCAGGACTTAAAATATCGTTGGGTTTCCGCCCGAACGCTGAAATACGAGTATCATACAATTTTAGTAAAAAAACATTTTTAAAACCAGTATTCGTAAACGCTGATTGAATTAATAAACCATTTCATATAAATATTTCCTTTTTTTATCAATATTGCTATATCACTTCAGTATCAAGATGACTTTACATATTGTAAAGTTTTTTATTGTACAGTTTTTTTAAATATCAATCTATTTATACAACAGTCGTCATACAATGTAATCAAGTGAAACTAATTTTATTATATGCGACGTTGCAGTGGCGCACTCAGGGCTTAATATTGGGGGGAGCCCAAGGAGGAGAATATAAATTAGTCCCATAAGCTCTTTTTCTTCTTCATATTATA
Organism: Rhyacophila brunnea; assembly: GCF_057557595.1. Lineage (NCBI taxonomy): Eukaryota > Metazoa > Arthropoda > Insecta > Trichoptera > Rhyacophilidae > Rhyacophila > Rhyacophila brunnea. The sequence goes on from NW_028233361.1 coordinate 5,612,452, forward strand.
TTATTTTTACATATTTTCACAATACACGGCGGTATATTTGTATAGTTTCTCCTAGTTTTTATTAAATTGGAGGCATGGTGGCTGTAACCGTTGAGCGCGTTATCAGCGACAGGCAGATTGGGAGTGAATAACAGCGACCATGCTGGACATGTCACATGTGCACCTAGTATGCTATTACTCAAATAATATCGGCTGTGCTACCCGCTTGGTCTAGAGAGCTACAATATTTATGCCGAATTCCACTGAAAAAAACGTTCTTTTGATTTACACCACCACCGACTGTAGTGTGTGTAGTCGTTCTTTTCGCCGAATGGTTATCGTCGATTTTTGGTTTATTAATATCGAGGTTCCAAAATATCAATTGAAAATGGACAACAAAAGTATTAATGCATTTAACTTATACACAAACCTACCAGCGCTCGAAATGGAAAAGTTTACGAACCGGAGCGCTTGACAATTTTCTGAAAATATATACATAGTTAACAAATTTTATGTGTAGGTACTTCATAAAAATAAATATGTTACATTTTGTATTATATGGTCTATCTAGCTCAGACGGTCAAAATATTTTTTCCACGAGACGGAGCGATAATTTTATCGATGTCACGAACCGGAACGGCGCTCCGGTGCGTTTTTTTTAATTAATTTTTTTAATTAAAAGTAATTTTTTTTCATTTCGAGTGCTGTTTACGGCTCTGTTTAAAACCATTATATTATACGTATTTACAAAAATATATGTATCTATACACTTTTTTCAAGATATTTTTGAAAAAATATTTTGTAAAACAGCACAGTGAAAATCTAATCTAATCTAGCTTGCAAATAACGCATCTGGCGTGTGGAGTTTTTGATGCCTCCAACAGCTTTAAATGTGTTGAAAAAAGGCTAGATAGGTGTAGTTTGTTTATTTTCATGCGCATCAAATTTCTGACTATCAGATACTTACTAATGCAGGTAGTTCGGTACCTACCTATTTTAATGAGAAATAATAATGTTTTTGTAAATTAATCCGAATTTCCGCGTATATAAAATGATAATTTAACAATAATTATTCATCTAAAACACAGGTTCTCAAACTTATTTCGACTACCGCTCACTTTGAGATTTAAAAAAAATCTAATGCCCCCCATATTTTTAAACTTACCTTTTTACGTTGCCATCTGCGTATCTTAAAAACAGTTATTGCAAATATAATTTTTAAACATGAATTATTATATGGATAGGATAGATAGGGTGTGACGTGTGACCCGTATCCTATTTCTGAGATCAAAGAATGTTTCAATGAGAGGAAATAAAACTCATACTTAATCATATTTATAAGTATTTTCATTAACATTAAAAGAAGGCTTTGAATTTAAAACTTACCAAGTCACCGCGTTCAGTAACTTGCAGCCGATTTATCTTTTTAGTTAGCAACGTTTGCTACAGCACTACATCCACGTTCACACAAATACGACGATGAGAATGCTATCAGAAATATAATTTGATATAATTTGGATATATTTTAAGATAGAATTTGTATGCCGTCGCCCTCTAGATTTCCTTAATGCCCCCTAATTTTCTTTGAGCCTTCTACTGCCCCCCTGAAAGCCTCCAGCGCCCACAAAGGGGCGTTATCGCCCACTTTGAGAAAGACTGATCTAAATTCTAAAAAGATATTTTTTGTAATCCTCTATGTCTATCCTAAACGAAAGAATCTTTCGTCTTCGGAACTTGAACGCCGTTGACACAGTACAGATATTTGTTAATTTTGAAATATATTTCTGTTAAAATGTGTGGTTTTAACACATATCGACATTTTTTGAATTTTTACACTTTTTTGATACTCGAAAGCAAACGTATCTTCGGACTTCATTCTTGGTTGAATAAGTAAATTAACTTGCACTTTTTTTCACAAAATCAAGCGTTTTTTCCTACCAAATAGCTTGTTTTCATACCTCGTCTGGCATGTTTTTGTCAACCACAGTTGGCAACACTGAATAGAAGTATTTAATGTAGATAAATAAAACAAGTGTATTGCCATTGTACCGTTTTAGTATTCGCTTCAAATTATTAAAAAGATATGAATATAAAATATCATTCAGGGTTTAGAAAAAAATGGCAACTAGAGAGGTACTTATAGGGTGGGATTTTAACCCTTCCCCCTTCCTGTTATTTGTAAAAATTTAGAGGCTGGTCTTTAAATTCATTTAAACTACCGTTATTATCCGTAATGGTTTTTTTTGTGTCTTATTAAACTAATAAATGCGACAATGTCACAAATTATGTATACGGCCGCTATCGGGCCGTTGATCATACCTTCAAGGTAATTATAGGTTCGCATCATTCAACCTGAATAGAACAAATCAAATGGCACCGTTAGATTTGTTGGATTTGGGACCATTTGGTAGAATGTCCACGGAAACGCTTTTCTGACGTTTGACAGATCGTCATTAGTCTATGTCCTATGAACCGTCCGAGTCGGTTTGACGTTTCATGTCAAACCATTTCTGATGGTCTGAGAACGGTTTGATTTTCAATGATACACTGAACCAAACGTCAAATCTCAAACCATTTTCGGTGTATTTTTTACTCATACAATTTGTACGTATATTGTATATGGTTTAGTTTGATTTACTTGATTCAGGTTGAATGATACAAACCTAACATTATTTATATTATGTGTGTTTATAGTTTACAAAAAATATAATTGATGAAGGCCAATATCAAGTTAAGCATAGAACCGTTTTTGTTTCAGGCAACATTCTATTATAATCTTTAGCCAAGTGTAAATACAAAATTGTTCAAAGTAGGATATTTTTTATTTCATTAAGTAATACGTTCTTCATTATTTAAATTAATGACTACATAAACAAGATTTTTTCGAATAGAAGTGCCTGCATATTTATTATATTAATAAGCCAACTATTTAATTGAAAACATCCGATAAGCAAATAAAATTATTATAATATATTCTACATAATTACATTTACCTACCTCTAGTTACCTAATTTTAGATGCATCAAAAATATTCATAATTGGCAATGTATTTATATAACCAGTCAACTTCCCGGCGAACATTTGCAAACAACATGACGTAGGTACTTCAAATATACCATATTGTGGACTATATATACTATGTCTTAAATATTCCCTGTCATTTATTAAAAAAAAAACAATAATGGCGCGAACCATTGGCGACTCAAGTAGAAAGCCGATTCACAACGATTGGTCCTACTTTTTCCGCCCCTCCCGTTGTCGTCTATGGATGACCTGTCATTGTTTTATCTACATAATGCTCATACTGACGCGTCTGTCGTGTTCACACAGGGAATGATTTGATTTGGATGATGAGTTACATGATAAATAATACACTAGCATTAACACACCTTCTACAAATGTAATGCATAGATAAGGCATAGATCAATGCTACATATTTTTTGGAAATCGATATTACCACCGGTTTTTGTGTGAAGGAATGGTCTGAATTTGACAGCTGATGAATAACAAGAATGTTTATTATTTATAAATAACACTGATAGTTCATATATTTAATTTGAGAATTTTCTATAATTCAATTTTAAACGAGAAAGGGCGAATCAATATGTCAAGCAATCTGGGATCTGATTTTAAAAGCTGAACAGTGGACCACCCGTTGCTTGTGCAAAAAGATATGCTCAGGCTTTATCAATCTAAAGATGGCGTTGCGCGAACACATCATGATCACGTCATGTATGCTCACGGTAAGTTGCCGCAGGCAGAAAGTGTACAACTGTGTCATTTTCCTTGGTATTTAAATTGTTATCAGACACATGCTCTCATCTCGTTGCACATTTTTAACCAAAAACGAATAATGTCAGTTGGCTGCATAATTTTATGAAGGAAATCCGGTTCAAGTACTTGTAGTTAATTAATTATATTAAGATGGCGCTGTATGAAGACATTACCATCACGTCACGTGACAACCTACAAAAACATTGTAGCAATTACCTGTAATTTAAGTCCCTTTCCAAAAATCAAAGATACGTGAGAGCGCGTGACTAAAAAAGGTGAACTTTTTAAGAAAATTAATTAAAAAAAACGTTACATCGAGTGGGGTTGGTGATGTGGCGTGACACGCGTGACGTGACCTTAATGTGGTTCTGGTTCATTTGGGTAGATTTCGAGATCCGGGATACCACTTTCATTTTTTTACCCCTTCTTTATAACATTACATTAGGCCATGAGAACCAATTACATATTTTATTAATTAAATTAATATGTAAAATACAATTAGAAGCAATAATTGTAGTAATGTGACAATCACAGAGAGACCCAGGCTTTGATAATATATCATACTTATATTGAGACCAGTGTCAGTGACTTTTAAGCCCGCCTCAAACCCTAGATGAGGTAGCATAATGCATAGTAAAAAATATATACAAGTGTGTCTTATTTGAAATAGTATGTAGTATATTTTCGACGCCAATAAATTAATCTAAGTATAAAAACAATAATAATAGTTTTCACGTCAAATACAAAGATAAAAAGTCTGTCTAGTCGAATATTATCAATGGATAATTATTAATAACAATGTTAGACATTGAACTGGAACCATATTTTAAGATACATTATAAAAAATATCTAATGTTTCGCACATATTTTAGATGTGCCATATTAGGTAACGCGCATTGCTAAGAAGTTGTTTGGAAAAGGGAACAAGTGCAAGAAAAACTGGTTTTTCGCATTTCACAAGGTCCTAAGTTAGATGCCGTAGTAGTTATTACTACATTATCTTGAAAGACGATAAATTTCTACATTCTTGTACTATTTTAATCCAGATGTGGTTTAATTAAATTTTGCTAAGACAATAATATTTTATAGCGAAATGGTAAATCACCGTTAACTGTCAGGAGACTACATTATACATAATATTAAGTATATATTATATTTGGTAGTGGCGGGGTAGGCTATTAGGATTCGACATAAATAATGCACACTAAACATTGTCAGTCATATTTATTTGTTTTCATTGAACTGAGAATACAATTTGCAGATGATGTCAGTTTGTTTTCAAAATTACGTTAAACCCTGCCTAACCAAGCCATAATAGTTTAGGTATGCTATCGACACTTTTCAGTCATACTTTTTTTTTTCGTTGAATTATTATTATATTATGTACACATGGTGTTGGTTAGTTTTATTTAAGGGGGGACATGCTCGTCGAAGGTCAAAATTGAGTTTTTATTGTATTTTCAAACCATGATCCTGGACACTCCTTAAACGTAGTAGATAATTTATTTATATAATTTTGAAGCCTTATTATCCTTTATAGTTATTTTACACATTTGATGACTGCATGAAGTATTTTTGTTACATAAAATAGTATTCTTTTAAACCTCTCGCTCTAATGTTTTAGAATATAGTCATATTTCGGTACAGAACTGTGCAGTGGTGTTAAGATTTTTTACATTTATTAATTTTTAAACGCATTTATAAAACTATCAGTGTAATTTATTACGAGATAATTTTTGTAAAATATTCACGATAAAAAATTATTTTGATAATCTCTGTGATCCCAAATTTGACAAGAATTAGGCATTTTATTATTCAAAAAATCGGCAAGATTAACACATTTGAAGATGATTCTAAAGATACTTATTATAAGCTATGTCTTTGACCATTCAAGTGTGATAAAAATCTTATGAATAATGATTGCTTTATAATAATTATTGACCTAAGAATAAGGTAGTGTTTTTTTGAAATACGCCATTTCTTTTGTCATTCCCTAGTGGTTAAGCTACAACATACGGCCATAGCCATAAAATGACAAACTATAATTAAAGTAGGGAGTAAAATTATGTTAACGCGCGTGTTTGAACATGTACCTAACCGAATTTTTTTTTATTTTTTTTTAAACGGTACATGTTCAAACACGCGCGTCAATATTATTTTACTCCCTACATCAATTATAGTTTGTAAATTTCTGACTACGGCCGTATGTTGTAGCTTAACCACTGGGGAATGACAAAAGAAATGGCGTATTTCAAAAAAACACTACCTTATTCTTAGGTCAATAATTATTATAAAGCAATCATTATTCATAAGATGTTTATCACACTTAAATGTTCAAAGACATAGCTTATAATAAATATCTTTAGAATCATCTTGAAATGTGTTAATCTTGCCGATTTTTTGAATAATAAAATGCCTAATTCTTGTCAAATTTGGGATCACAGAGATTATCAATATAATTTTTTATCGTGAATATTTTACAAAAATTATCTCGTAATAAATTATGCTAATGGTTTTATAAATGCGTTTAAAAATTAATAAATGTAAAAAATCTTAACACCACTGCACAGTTATGTACCGAAATATGACTATATTCTAAAACATTAGAGCGAGAGGTTTAAAAGAATACTATTTTATGTAACAAAAATACTTTATGCAGTCATCAAATGTTTAAAATAACTATAAAGGATAATAAGGCTTCAAAATTATATAAATAGATTATCTACAACGTTTAAGGAGTGTCCAGGATCATGGTTTGAAAATACAATAAAAACTCAATTTTGACCTTCGACGAGCATGTCCCCCCTTAAGCCCTGCCTATACTAAGCCATAATCGTTAAAAATATTCTTCTATCTATAAAATATCTAAAGATATGTATGGTTTAATGGCATAATTTAAGATATTTTATAGTTAAACAAACATTTTTTGACTATTATCTACTATGGCTTAGATTAGGTAGGGTTTAATTGCATTTAGAAAACTAACAAACAATATTTACACGTTGTAGTCTTAGTTCAATGAAAACAAATACATTTCACTGACAAAATTTAGTATTCAATACTTATGTCGGATCTTAATAGCCTACCTCCACCCTTAGCCGCTTATATTTGGGGGAAATGTGTGTTGATGGCCGATGTGATGAGTGTAGTATGAAGACTTGTAGTTTCTGGTGGAGACGGCGAGTTTATTTACTGATTGGTAAGTGTGGTTTACACAGGTACAATAAAGTCAATAATATAAGATATGAAAACTAGTGAGATAATGTAGCCCGAGGCTTGGAGTGACTGATATGGAGTGACAGTTACACGATCAAGATAAAACCTGAGTGAGTTATTCATTCAATCGTGATAGTCTATTTATTAAACTCCTTACGATTCAATAATGCTGACGAGTACCCCATGCCTTCGATGAGGAATGCATTTTACCATAATAAATATTAATACATATTACTGAGGTATAAGTTCTTATTTTCAATTGGTAATTAGATTCCTGTGAAATTTGTATGTAAGTACTAAACAGTTTTATTTTCGCCATCAACGTCTCTCTCTGCATGAGATTCCCAAAAACCTTATAGGCTATATACTGCTCGTTTTTATGCATGAGTACAAACGTAATCTGTTGTTTAGTGACGTCACGAACGTGACGTCATCATATGTCATAGTGTCCGTATAATGGAAATCTTATAAAATTTCATTCCCGACCATTAATTTAAAATTTTGAAATTGTAAATGTGTCTGAAAGTGTGCGAACGGCACTATATAAATTTAATAATCGTAAATAAATAATTATTATGAACTTTAAATAATTTATGAGTTATTTTATAATTCTACCGTACGAAAGGATAAAGTATTCCCGATAAAAATTTCCATTTGATGGCAATACATACAGTTATATTGTGACTAACTTCACTTCAATCACTTATATGAGATGTCGAGAGATGAGAGTCACTAATCGATACCGCTAACGGCTTGTGGAAAATATATATAAGAACAATTAAATAATATTTTCGCGATCGATTCGTATATCACGGATTTTGCTGAAAATGCTTGTTCTCACAGGACTCGTCAAACGCCACATATATCGTTTTAATTTGTCATTATTTTCCTGCTGGGGTAAATAAATTATAAATGTATCTTCCTTTTGGATGACACCAATTACCTCTGTAATTAACTGAAAAGTTAGGATACAGTAGAAAAATACAGTCAGGATAATGGAACACAATATTTTCTTATTTAAGACCCAGTGATTATTATGTTTATTACTTTTTACAATGCGATTACCCCACGAAGCATTAATTTGCGAGGCCTGTATAATAAATATCTCAAAGCCAAACATGTGGCTTTGGCTGCACCTCAATTTTGTCAAATGCACCGGACTAGATACAAGTCAAGTAACAATCTACAAGCAAGAAACCAGAGAATTAATCTGTTCTGTGCAAGAAACATAAAAAATTTCGCAATATTAAAGAACATTGTCAATTATTTTCCAATATAGGCGATCAGAGCTTCAAACCATATGAAAACAGTGCCATTGCAAACGCATCGATCGCAAAGAACGCGTTGTCACGTGGATCAGACTATCAGTGAAACTTGAATCTATAAGATATATAAAAATGGATATAAGTAGAATATAAGTAGAATAAAAAAGATGTTAAATAAGCAAGTCTTGTAGGTGTATATATTTGTAATTAAGGCGCCAAGTGTGATCTAAACATGTACATGATTAAATACTGTCTATGTAAAGAAAACACCATAATTTAGAGAGTTAACTATAATTATTGTTTATTAAAAATTCTAACACATATTAATCTTATTAAAATAAATGTAAAATAGGGACATCGTATTTACTAACAAAGGAGACTCGTGATAAATGTTCGCAAAGACAGAGAAATTATAAAAAAAACATTATATATATTATATATGTATGGATACTCATCTGTACGTCATTTGTTATTTACTGATTTTATAAAAAGTCCAAATGAAGCAACTTTCATACTGAATTTAAAATGGGATGCCGGCCGAGCGGCAATCGTCGTCATCGTCATCGATGTCGAATCGGCAGTCGTGTACCTACTGTGCAGCGAAGGTTAAAATACAAGCCCTTATCTTCTGCCGTTAAAAAGGTTTACTTCAATAACGTACCTAGGTAGTGAAGGACTTTTTTCATAAATAGGTGAGTCTTTTTTTGTACTCCCTAATATTTTTATCACCGGCCGCCACTGCTAAATAAAATACACCTAACTTTAGGAATGCGGACAAGTATTGTTATCTAAATTTAATATAACACTATAAGGAAAGGAAGTACCTAACAACAAAGAATTCAATCACAAAATTGATAAGAGAAAATTTCGTCAAAGTTCAATCAAATGTGGTTCATAGATTATCCATTTGGATAAATATAATTTTGACATTTTTTTATCTATAGCTGAACTTATGATGATAGAATCTTAAATAATATCCATTCATGTTTTGTTATTTTGTAATACAATTAATAACTCACGTGTGTAGGCTCCTTCTTATTTGCGCTATCATTAATAATTATCTATGTAGGTACTAAACTTCAGTCAAAGATTAAGAAATAAAACAGTGTTTACATTAACTTCACGTTTGGTGTTATATTACAATAATATATTTTGGAAACTACCTGCCACTAAAATAAATAAAAATGCCGGAAATAAATCGTAGCCAGCAAACCAAACGTAGAATATATGCTTCATAACTTTGCACTCCGTCTCTAGGATGAAAATAATGTAACATATTCTAAAAAAAAAATTTTCACATATATTATCTCCTTTTATTTTGTTAACTGTCAATTCATGGTGGAACTGCATTGTATTGTTGTTTTTATTTAATAAAACGCAATTTTTTGTAGTACTTATTCCACTTTTAATCAATAGATTAGGACCGGTTTCGTCCGCCTCAGAGGGACATTTTCAACTGCAGCTTTTAATCAATAGATTAGGACGAAACTGGTCCTAATCTATTGATTAAAAGTGGAATAAGTACTACAAAAATTGCGTTTTATTAAATAAAAACAACAACACATATTATATTATCTATTTGTTTTTTTATTACTACATTACTACAAGTGAATATCATTTGATTCAATTTTAAGCGAGGTAATCAGGCAAAGAGGCGTATCAGTGTAGTAAAAAGTGCAAAGTTATAAAACGTATACTCTCCGGAATGATAGCCAAAATAGCTGACATGATCAGAAACTCAAAAAATATTTAATTAACATAATTATTTATTTAATATTTAAATGATCACACAAATGAAATTAGATTCTGCAAATAATGTTTTTGATTGGGTACATAATAATTATTACATACGTTTATCAAGTTATTTTGCGGTTGCATGTTGGATCAATTTGAATATAAAATGTCTAGGGTCATTGAATTAATGACAAAACTGAATATGTATTTAAAAAGTGGTTTTTTGTTAAGGCTCGGCTTTAGCGAATTGCAAAATAAGTAGGAATAGCGAAAATTGCCGTAACAGGGTCATTTTTCTTAATACCCTTTGTAGGTATGAAAATATTCTTATATGTATTTAATTGATATTATAAAAAAGTGCTATATTATTTTCCAACATCCGCGATAGAGTAGTATCAGAGACCTTGTCCAGATGGCGCGATTTGACTCTCACGTAAAAACTCGCGCGCATTCCAGGTAGAGTATACGTTTTATAACTTTGCACTATTCACTTATAGTGACTATACTGATACGCCTCTTTGCCTGATTACCCCGCAGAAAATTAAGTTAAATGATATTTACTTGTATTAATATTTATAGTGATAAAATAAATAGACAGATAATACACTTATGTAAAAAATATATTTTTAGAATAAATATTACTTAAGTACATCATTTTCATCCTAGAGCTGGAGTGCAAAGTTACGAAGCATATTATACTCTGTCTCCACAATCTACATGTAACCTCATTCAGCTGTCTACGTGTAATCGCTGCGTGTCACTTTTCGCGCGCGGTCGAGGTACAAGTAATCTCATTGAGCTGTCCACATGCACTCGCGCCGTATTGCAGCGAGACACGCATCATTTGGACAAGCTCTAAACAAAAGCAAAGAATCACCGGTTCTGCGTGTACCATAGAAGACTATAATAATATAGAAATCCGAAAGTCAATTGCCATAGACTAAAACTTTGAAATCAGTTTACATTTGTGACTTAATGATGCTTAGGTCTTTAAACTTAAGAAATACAAAGTCCCCTGAATGTTCTCAGATATTACTAATATTGAATGTAACTAATGTGGTGTTCATGAGAACGTTATAGTTACACACAGACCGGTACAATGGCAATGTCCCAAAAGTGAGCGACACAATAGAGACGAGAGTAGAGCTGTGACTTTCAGATAGATGTCTCTGAGAACGTCAAAGAACTAAATAATTAACGTGTCCGGGAAGATGAAAGAGCTCATGAGGAAAACAGAATTGGAGAAAGAGCCTGAGCAACGGATCCTCACTCAGATGAGAAGAGGCGATAGAACAGCAGGTGACAGTTAAAGCCTCGGGAAAATTATTATAGGTATATATATATATCAGTGGCGAAGGGTGGAGGTAGGCTGGATTTGACATAAGTAGTGCACATTAAACTTTTGTAAGTCATACGTATTTGTTTTTATTGAATTAAGACTACAATTTACAGATAGAGTTGGTTAATTTAAAAAAATCAATAAAACCCTGCCTAAACCAAACCATAATAGTTTTGGTATGCTTTGGGCGATCCGAAATTGTGCACCCTTTTTTATTCATACGTTTTTGTTTTCGTTGAATTAAGAATACATATTACACATATTGTTGGTACATTTTTAAATTCATTAAATCCTGCCTAAACCAAACTATAATAGATAAAAAAATATTATTCTATCTATAAATATCCAAATTTATATATGATTTAATTGCATAATTTTAGATATTTTATAGATAGACGGGTATTTTTTGACTAATATTTTATTATGGCTTTGTTTCGCAGGGTTTAATTATTATTGAATTTTAAAAATTATTCAACACCGTCTATAAATTGTAGTCTTATTTCAATGAAAACAAATACGTATGACTGATCAAGCTTAGTGTACACTATTTATGGCTGATCTTAACAGCCTACCTCTACCCTTCGCCACTGATTTATAATAATATCGACTGTGTTTAGGAAAAAGGGCGTAACCCTCGATTTTTCGAAAAGTACTTTTTATTAGATATTAACAATGTATACAACTAAATACACGTTTTTTAAAAAGGAAGTAAGCCGCAAATGCCGATTTATTATCTAAATTCAGGTTTTAATTGAGCTTTAATTAAGTTTTAATTTAAGTAAAAAAGCATTTACCCTCAATTTTAATGATTTTCTGTAATAACTTCTTTAATTATTAGTTGACCGAAAAGATATTACATCAAATCGTGAATCATCATGCACCCAATGTCTGTGCCTATTTTTTTTATTAATATTAAACCAAAATCATTCAAAAAACGTTTTTTGCCTCTCCTGTAAAATTGGTTCTGTGTGAGTTACTTCCTTTTTCCTAAACACGGTCGATATGTATATAAGTATATTCAACAGCGCACAATAGAGTTCATCGCACGTCTTTTTCCTTTGTTTGGCTATATAATGCTACTCGTACATGCAAATGCTTACGACTCTTACGAGCAGAAGAGCATTGCCTTAACCTTAACCAATGCATTCAAATAATTATATACGAGTATATTAAGGAAATTGTGCAGCAAATAAAATATTTCTATAGATATTGTGTGCACTGCTCTCAACGTTCGTATAATAATTAATATTGACTTGTTCTCCTTCTTGGCGTAGTACCGTCTCCTTTACGAAGGTTAAAACAATGGTATTAGTTTTCTGCCCGGATCTATTGTTCATGCAGGTAATTTCTTAATCTGTCACACCACGTGTCATCGGGTTCGATGATTGTTATTGACCCCAAGAAGATTTCGTAAATATCTAACTAAGGGACTGTAAAAACAGAGGGTTGGAGCCAATCACATTAATATGGACGAAGCATCTGGAAAAAAAATGACACTCGCTTTTTTGTCGGGTCTGCCGAATGGCATAATCTGTTCTAACACCATTACTATAAAGGTGATATTGCTATAAATTCCCGATGCTTTTTGTCGGTCTGCCGAATGGTTCGGCTCGAACGGGTTCGCTCAAATTAACATTGACACTAGAAACTGTTCTAACGGCATTACAATAAAGGTCATATTGCTATAAATTCCCGATGCGTGATATCGCATAATGGAAATTGCGTGACGTCTACCTATACATGTGCGAATGTCGCTATGCGCGAATTTACTTGTTAGCTACTGTATTGAGTGCATTGTCCATTAATAATGTCATTCGTTGGAGCGGACCTTTTTTCAGTTGCTCCGCTCCGGGACCTAATACTTGCCCCAGTTCCGCTCTAGGGTCTGCTCCGCTCCGGGTAAAAGTTTTAATAGGTAATTATAATATGTATACAAAATACATTCGTTCTGTACATTATTAATTATATTAAATAAAATTACCGGCAGCAAATCGTCTTTCATTATCTGCCTCTTCTGTCAAAAGAAGTGAGGTTATTTATCACTCGACAGTGTTACAAAGTGTCAAATATATTATTTTCATTTGATTTTAGGACGAAAATTTTATAATAAAAAAAACATCTGAAGCAGTTGGAGCACTACAAGTTTTCGGTGTAAAACCCCATTGCTCCACTACTCCGTGCTCCTGCCCCGAGCTCCGTTCCAACGCTCTGTGTAGGCCCCGCTCCCACGGATCGTTAGGGTACTTTTTTGTCAATTAGGAGGCTGAAGAATACAATCCAACATGTATCTATAGTCTGTGATTCCAACCAATATCCAGCTCCATACCCCGAAGTTCCAACACGTGTACAAACATGATTAGACTATAAATTTGTAAAATATACATATTGTGGCAATCGTTCAAACATCTTAAATACAATATCGCTTTGGTTCAGATCAATATTGAAAAGTGAAAGGGAACGATCAACGTGTCTTTTTAACAGCAGTTATAAACCTCGCTTTATTTTACAGGTACCTTGATTGATACTTAGATTAGACTCGCTTGTCTACTTGCTGGTTCAAGTGAATTTCATTTATTTATCTGTAGCGGCGCCCTGATGTTCGACGTCAAGTTGTCCGCCATTCAGTCATATTCAAACAAAAATACGAGCGACACTACGCGGCCATTCAAGGAATTAATTTGTCACAAGTGTATTTTTTTGTAACGCTTTTTCTGGGAAATTCGGTTACAAAATTAGTTTAATGCCTGCTTCCAGCAAAGGAAATGCTCAGTGACCAATATACACACATTAAAGTGACAATGATAGTACTTTGAAGATGACAATAACCACTACTTGTATACTGTACTGTTTCATTTTCATATTATTATGTATATTTTTAAATGCTCGTTCCGGGGTCCCATCGGACTTACACGGAGTCTAAATGAGAACTCTGCCGTTCTATGCAGTATTAACCTGTATGTACTGATACCAAATATCATAATGCCTAAATCCCCCATTAAAAATCTTCCAATCGATAGAGTTGGGAATATAATGATAATATTATTGTAACTGTAAATGAGTCAAGGCTAGACCAGGATTCACAGCGAAACAAACAAAAAGAAAGTTACCGTTATCTGTTTCTGGGCGGACGATGGATCGAGTGTAGGTACGGTCAGTCGGTAACCTACCCTTGAGCCATAAACGTCGCCTTTAAAAATACAATTTGCTACCTTTTTCGCGCCAAAGCGTGCGTTTACAAATGTTGTTAGTAATTAATTATTGTTACTTGTCAAGCGAAATATACTTAATGTCCCTGAATCAGTGTTTTTAATAAGTGAACAGTATAAATCAACACCCTACGTAAACCCATACCCATCAGTACTTAATAACTATCTTAGAAATCGAGAACATTAGTTGTTTGTTCTCCGAATCTACAGAACTAACCTGCCATTAATAATGCCAATTGGGCGGGTAATAACTATGTTCAACTTCCTAGCTCATTCGGCGTATTTCCATGTAGGTACTTTATAATTTTGGTATTTATTGATTATCTAGTACTGCATATATTTATTTGTTTTGATGCCATGTTGCGAACGTCTTGAAATTGTAATTTGTAAAGTTCACTACATGTAATGTAAATAATAATAAATTTGAATGAAATTATCATACTGTTGATATTATACGCAATTTATTAGCCAAACGTAAAAAGCCGTCGAACCAAAATCACACCCAAGTACCTACTCGAGATTAATAACAATAATAATAGTGAATTCCTCTAATTAAAAGAATATTGGGAATCACTTACTTAAGAACTTAAGTCTTGACCTTGCCAGGCTAATGTATTTTTAAAAAAATATACCATTATAGGTCATTGTTTTTTTTTATTTCAACCTTTCTGTAGGTACTAGAACTAGACGTAAGTTTGTACTACGTCATTTAATTATACATTTTTTAAAAAAATCTAAGGTCGTGTAGTATTACAATTATATAATCATTGTTATTATAAGAAATATGTTTTGATTGTTTTGGCTTGTATCGTGGAAGACAACAATTATTACGCAAAACAAATAGACACGCAGAACGTTCAATTATTGTTATGAATGACCTGCAATTAAAAAAACATGTATTTGCCAATAATATTTATCTACATTTATCTATCTTTGTGAGAAAACTCGCCCTGCTACCTGCAACTAATAAGATTTAATAACATTGACTTTCAAAACCGTATGTAGTTCTTCATTATTTTAATTATTATATTTTGATTTGGTATTACGTCCAACTACTAAGCTCACTTTTTTTTTATATGGATACATATTTTTTGATTAGTAAACAGAGGACTGTTTTATGGTTGTTTATTGTTTCATGTCTGTTTTAACATTACATTGTTTGGAACGGAGGGATAATTTTCATATAAACACCTTTTATGTTTAAACTGATTTTATTAGAAGGTAATTACTATAATATAATGACTGTTATCAAGTTATTGTCTAAAATCTATATAATATATAGATTTTAGACAATAACTTGATAACAGTCTGATTGCTACAGTGATTGAATATAGTTGATGCGTCCTTCTTTAAGGTTGAATTTAAACTGAATTGAAAAGCTTTTTTGATAAGTATAGGTACTATAAAACAAACATTGATATTACATAAGTATGGCATTCTCAAATGACAATATCCATTAGAAAGAAGTTTGAAACAATGAGCGATAAAGATACATTGTATTCTAGTCCATTAGATTGATAAGAACAATGGTGCGATAAAACAAATCTTTATCAAATGCATTTCTAGAAGGCCTGAACAAAAACGATGCATGAATGCGAGTGAGAAAGTATTCGGCACCCTTATAATCTCTGCGACACTACTAGACAAAAGGTCTACATTATGTTTAAGTTAGTTTCCAAAAGTATCGCCGACAAATCGTGGTGAATCGCTTCACGTAGCGTCGTAGCTCGTGTTGCTAAATTGCTATTTTTTGTGTTAAACATAAAGTCAGTGGTAAATACTTTTAGTTAATTAAGTAGGAAAGATGGTTCTGTGTGTTGTATTAAAATATGGTAGCCGTACTGATAAGCTCTTGCTTTTATTACGTTTCATAGGTAAGTTGATACATGTTCGTGATAATTTATTTGTATATTATTATATATTTTAATATCAGTGACCTAGTGTTTCTTTAAAATAACTTAAATTATGGATATCTTTACCTAATGGTTGCATTTTGACCGCTTAAAAATACTATATAACGTAAAAAAAATAGAAAATTATATTTTAGTTCTGAGCGTCTAGTGCGAGCACTTTGGGCGAGCACTACCGAAATGGTCTATGGTCTCGAACATTTGTAGACGAATGCGTTCGCTCGCCCACAAACCAAACGCATGGCACGCAGCTTCATTTAGCAATGCAACGGGTGGCATCTAGATGTATCTATAGTCTATGATTTCTAGCCATTCGTTATGCACGCCTATTAATACATGATAAGCTCAATGCTGCGGGGCTATAACAACATGATACCTAGTATGGTTAAAAAAAAGTTACCTTTTTTATCTTTAGTAAGCACACTACACAGAATGAAATCTAGTGCCAAGTGACTCGTGGCTTAAGCCCTAGGCCAGGGTTGGTGAACCTTTTTAATTACGCGTGCCAAAATTTCCCAAATAATATTTTTCGGCTGTCTGACGTGCCAAGCAGTTTTTCATGGCGTAAAAGAGGTTTAAAAATTGCAATTGAGTTCTTCATATTCTATGTTTCGTCGTATTTCTAGTTGAATCCATATCTTTTATTCTTTCGATATTTTTTCCCTTGTTTTCAAGTTTCTCAAAGAGATCGTAGAAGCATTTAAACCACTCTTTTTCATTTTATATTCTCCATCACTGAATGGTTTTCCATTTTTAAAGATTATGTTTGAGGCAAAATAACAAGCAGTTATTATATTTGAATGACTGCCGATAATTAATTTATGTAACTAATGATTATTCTTGAAAAGGATTTGCCTGCTATATTTTATACAAAGCGATTTGTCGTTATTGCATGAATTTCGTCGTTTCCGTTTGCGCATCGATTGGTAAATATAATATGAAAAACCGAAAAAAATGCGCATGGCAATATCGTCATTATTTTTTGAATATTATATACTTATTATACTATTTGTAAAAAATCCTTATAAAAAAACACTTTCAATATATATAAAATAGTA
This sequence comes from Rhyacophila brunnea, assembly GCF_057557595.1. Classification (NCBI taxonomy): domain Eukaryota; kingdom Metazoa; phylum Arthropoda; class Insecta; order Trichoptera; family Rhyacophilidae; genus Rhyacophila; species Rhyacophila brunnea. The sequence goes on from NW_028233361.1 coordinate 5,629,933, forward strand.
ATTTGTTTTCTCTTCAAAATGAAACATTCGCGTGCCATAGGTTCGCCATCCCTGCCCTAAGCTAATAGATTTACGTCTATTTTTAAACTGAAACACTATAGGTACTATTATCTTCATCTTTAATTTGTTTTATGGGATTAACTGTAAATTCTTGGTTTAATGAACTGTATCAATTAATATAAAACACAATTATTAGTACAATTTATATTGTGTTTTATTTTAATTACATAATTAATACCTATTATATATGTTTAATTAAAAATGCATGAACATATCACAGGAATGCAAAGATAAATTTAAATATTACACAAGAACGTAATAATTATAATATGCCAGTGAAGTCCGTCCGGTGATGGCGGCATATTCTAAGGGGCAGCAAATAAAGGAAGTAACGCGAATCATAATATAACTTTTGAGAGTAGGTTTCTTACAAATAAGTCCGAATTCCATTAGATTCAACTTTTTCTTCAGAGGGTATGTTTCTGACGTTTTTCAATATTATGTATTTTCATAAACCTTTAATATCTATATTATCACCATGCCCCGCACAAGGAGGGGTGCTGAAAGGGCTCTAGTCTGGGAACCCGGGCTCAAGAGGGCCCGGCGAGGCCAGTCGACCAGATAAGTGAGATAAACACACAACCCAATTTCGTTTTATTAGTAAAAAAGGCGCTATTTTCCTTCAATAATGTTATTACTTAAAATTATATGGTTGTACGATATTTTTTTTAAATTACCTATGTATCGACACTCGACAACTCATTAATTTGAATGGATGTATTAAAATATACAACAAAAAATACTAAATATACACATTAATTTTACCGCGTACACCATTTGGAAAACGTTACTGTAGAGCATCACACTGCTTTTATCCTTAGAGATAGGTAGAGGGGCCCGGTTCAGGATGTGAGTGCCATGATTATCACAGTACCAAATCCTGAGTGATCACGATCTTCCTCAGCAGGTCAAGACGAGGAAGAGAAGGACGCCACTTTACATATGGAAGTCATTTACATATTATATCCCAGCATATTATTAATTTCGACGATTTCATAGCCCCGAACTCAATTTCTAAAACTTTTAGAACGCGGAAACGTTATTGGTGTTCGATTCACTGGATATCCTTGACTTTTCGTATCGAATATCAATAAAATTGATAGTTACGGAAATATAAAAAATAATATAACATACATCAACAATATCACCGATATATATTATCATCATCATCGACAAAATCATATTTAAGATAATGTACCTATATTATTATTTTTAAGTTTTCATTTCCTGAAGGTTGCTAGAAGAAGAGACAATTGTTGGACGAATTTAGTCATCCAGCGGTATCCAAGAGGTACAACACGTCCGCAAGGTAGACCTAGAGGCCGCTGGATCGATGAAATGATAAAGTTCTGCGGAAGTACGTGGCAACGCAACGCACAGGACCGAGAGAAGTGGAAGCAGCTTGAAGAGGCCTTCATCCAGCAGTGGATAGATTCAGGCTGATGATGATGACGATGATGCTGATGATATTATTATTATATTGTATAAAAATCTCCGTAAAATATATAATAAACTTATCCGTTAATATTCTTTTTCTATTCTTATTTTCTGATTTATTTATAAGTACTTTATTCCACAGCTATTCTTTATGTACTTTTACTATCTTTCTAGGCTTTATTATAATATTATCATTTATCTATGGAAACTTCTACTGGTTGCAACATTTTCGCGTTGATTTATATTTATACGTACATATTTTCTTTAATATAATAAAATAAATACTTCAGTAATCTGATATCCCTATAGACGTTCACATTATCAAACACATAAATATAATTTTGATTTGTAAGTACTAATATTTTCGGATATATATTAATTATATGTAACCATTTGAAATTAAAAAACATTATTTTAATAGATAATCGTTTTATACAAGATTAAAAAAAACAAATAAAAATTACAAATACTGTCACTTGCATATTATCCACACATTTTATGGAAGATTTAAAAAAAGAAATAAATAAATTTAGAAAATTCTGACATATAAACTTTATTATATGTCTAAATGTCAGTGAGTACTGAGTATCATCAATCTTAAAACGTATTTTTATTTCATCGAATTTAAAAACCTATCGAAACAACCCAGTGCCCTGATTTTTTTAATGTAGGTTCTCTGTCTACTTATGAATCTTATGATAATTTGTCATTTGGCGTTTTACCAATTTATTTTTTATCTTACAAAATTGAATGTGGAGTTAGTTAGTCAATCTGCTTCAAAGAAATTCAAATGCACTACAATAACATAATATTATGCAGTTATATCGAAGTGATCAGGCCTACCCACAGCCATGTGATGTGATGGATTGGTTATTGGTTCAGCAAAATAACTTGGGTGTCCTCAGATTTTTTTAAATGTATTTTCTCTGTCGACTTAATTATGATACATTTTTATAATGCTTAAATCTGAGAAAACCTAATCGCAATTAACTTATTTACAAAATAATTTTTAACAGATACCTATATAATATTATTCCACTTTTATGGAATATTAAGACTAAACTTTGAAACTTCCACGATACCAATTTGATGTTTCATTAGAAAATAGCACAACATTTGCTCACATAGGGGTAGTTCCGGGTGGTTCCATGAATAAACAGAGCATTAACCAACAGAACATAAAGAAATAGACCGGTGACAAATAGTGTGTGTTGCGACTTTCAAATACACTAATATTGAATGAGCGTCACTGTATAAACCGAGAGCAGTTGTCAGAACGAAGCTTATAATGACGTATTCTTTGTGTTTAAGTTTATCCCATATTCTTCCACACTTAAGATCGGTTGGCTGTTACTCCACACCCGTTAGGTATTTCAGTTCCCATTAATTCTGTGTTCCCTGGATACAGATGTCAGATACTATACTATACGATACCATTTATCGATATTGTTACTTATTGACGTTACGTAAAATAATTACAAGATAAAAAGAGCTTTTTATATACCACGTTTTTAAATTAATTTTCTGTTGAATCATATAAACTTGACAATTCTATGTATTAATAATTTAGGACAAATAAGGCAATTGTCAACAATTAATTTTTTTGGTATTTTGCAACAAACAAACAAATATAGAATACTGAAATATCATTTTGATTTCCGTAGTAACGCACGTATATATTAATAAGTTAGTTGCTAGGACCACCCCCTTAGCAACGAATAATAGTGGATTGGATTACGGATTTCTTCCGAAATAACTTTTCATTCAAAACAGAATTAACTGAAAATGAATTCAATTCTGTTTAAAGATGGCTAAAAGTATTAAAAGAATGCATTTTCATCGTGTTCTGATATATTCTAAAAGTTTCAAATGTCTAGCTATTCGGAAAGTTAGTTAAAAATCGATTGCAAGATTTGTATTAGACAAACAAGAAAAAATTTGTTCTCGACAAACAAGAATACGAGCTAATAAAAACGTGGTGAAATGAATATTCAATCAATAATACTATAATTGCGAATCCACTGACAACCACAAATGTATTTTATGATGTTTGTTTTTCAGGAAATCCAGGTAAAGCTGGCGGTCGTCCCAGAGACGAGTCTCCAGAAAGCAGAAAGGCTCGAAAAAAAGCAGTGAAATCGTCTCAAGCTGAAAAGAGGAAAACTAAAGTGAAGAAACACATTAAAAAAAGAAAAGAAAAGCAGACCAAAAAATAGTACAACTTGTCATTCCATATTGATTTCCATAGTAACATACGTATATATTATTTAATAATTTAGTTGCTAAGACCCCCTAGCAACCAATAATGGTATCGAAATAACTTTTCATATAAAACAGAATTAACTAAAAATGAATTCAATTCTACTTAAAGATGGCTAAAAGTATTAAGAAATGCATTGGCATCGTGTTCTGATATATTCTAAAAGTTTCAAATGTCTAGGTATTCGGGAAGTTGGTTATAAATCGATTGCAAGATTTGTACTGGATAAAAAACCACCGGACAAATAAGAATACGAGCTAAGAAAAATGTTATAATAAAATAGTCAGTTACCTATGTCAATACCACTACCACATATTAATAAAATTATACCGCACACTATTTCTAATGATCGCTATTTATTATTTGTAAAGCTATGGCAGCAATTAGTATTAAACGTCGCACGTTTTTATAGCTAATTGGCCAATAACTTTTGTATTATTTGTAAAATAGTATTTACATAATCCTTATCTATTTATGTATAAAACACTATCCTTGAATAACAGTAATTTGTTGATATATTATAGTGAGACATGAAGTATTTATCAATTCTCTAAAGCCGTGTCCACATTGGCAACAAGTTACTGGCAACCTCATTAACTTTCGATTAAAATAATTTTTGGTCAAACAAATTGTGATAATTATCGCGAATGAGAAATATGATTTACTTTTATTTATAATGCAGGTAAAGGTTAAATGCAGAAGAAGAAGAATTTATTGTCTATGCAACATCTGTAAATAGCTCAATGTAAGCCGTTTATGATATTATTGATAAGACTGGCCCAGAATAGGGAGATATAGTATAGAGAATATCGTAAATTAGTTGCCAACCTTCTACAGAAGACGACACCAAAATAAAAAGATTGTATTATAAACAACTGACTTCTTCCTGACGGGCATTGTCAATTAGCAAGTATTTGTTTCTTATAAAGCTAAAGTATTGGTGATTGCATTGCCCTTATACCAGCGATTTCCAAACTGGGAGGCGCGGAGTGTTGCAAAGGGAGGCGCGAAAAGTTTAACACAAAAATGAAGCAATGATCGCGACCCCTTTTGAGTGCTTTTGCCAAGTAACATACGACCCTTCGCCATACTTTTATTAGTCAGGAAACACACTAAAAATAATTATAAAATAAAATTCTATTTGTGAAATAGCGCCGCAGGTGACTTTTTTTTACTGTAAGAGCAACCTTGTGGTGTTTGTCTCACTTAACTGGTTGACCCGCCACGTTGGGCCCCCCCTAATCCCGGGCCCCTAGGCTATATTCCTATCAGCCTCCCCTTGTGGGGGCCATGATTTATACGTTAGAAACCGTCTTGTAGACCACTAGAGTCAAATATTAATTGTCGTGCCCCTGCAAAATTTGGTTAAATTTAATTAAATACGTTTAATTAAAAGTACACCAGAAAAGAGTTTAGTGCGCATCTATTATATACACAAGACTGCTATAAATAGGCCGCTATCGGTAGCTATCGAGGGTAGTTTTTAATTGTTTGTATCGAAGTATTAGAACCATGGCCCCCACACCTTGAAGCGGGCCCCCAGGCCAGGATCTTTAGTAAGCCCCCTACCTATTACTAAGATTATAGGCATTATGGCGCTCTACAGTAACTTTGTCCAAATGGTGTTCGAGGTAAAATTAAGAGTATTTAGTATATTTTTAGCGATTTTTAATATTTTTTAATACATCCACTTGAATTATTGAATCGACACACATCAAACATTGCAATGGCATAACTACATGCTTTAAAAACATAATCAGCATTAACACTTGAAGTAAATTAGCGCCGCAGGCGACTTTTTTTACTATTAGGGTCAATTTGTGATATGTGTTTATCTCACTTATCTGGTTGACCCACCACGCCGGGCCCCTTCTGAGCCCGGACCCTTAGGCTAGAGCCCTGTCAGCCCCCCCTTTTTGGGGGCCATGATTAGAACTTATTGTTACAATTACAATGTAGAAGACATCTTGCGGCAGACATACTGGAAACGACTAAAACCCAGTAAGTATGTATGAATACCGTCACCAAGACATTGGGTTGTAATCCTAATGATGATGATCCATCCATTGTCAATGTTTTAAATACCTATAAACTTGTTAATCGCTTTTACTGCATTCTTGCTATTTTATGTTAAGTTTACATTGAAAACTGACACCAAAAACTAATTAACTGCAATCAGTCGTTATGTTTCGCTCACAGTAGCTATCAAGAAACCAGTGTTGACCTTGTAGTGTGTGGCATCTGGTCGCAGGCCTGGTTGTTAACATATTTACAATAAGCACATTAATTTGACTCATTTAATATAGGTATACCAGTGCTTCTCAATCGTTTGTTCGTCACGTCACATTTCAAAATTATAACCTTTGTCGCAGAACACTGCACTCGGCAGAAAACCACCGTACCAATCAGTTTGTTTTAAATTCATAGATTTACATAAGTATACCTAGTATGTCTGAAATCTCAAAAAATGACGAAATTAAATTCTTTGTTATTAGGTAGGTACATGAAAATATATATAATAAAAACGGGAAAATTACACATTGACGCATATTGACATTTTTTTAGTAATACACCTTATCCGCTACTTCATTTATTTTGGAAATGTCGACGTGATACCGTCAAATGGCATGGAAACAAATGTAACGAATCGCGCGACATTGAGTAGTCCAACAGGTAACTCAGAAATCAGAAATAATGGGAACTGAAATACGGGTGTGGATAAGCAGGCAACCGATCTCGAGTGTGGAAGAATACGGGATAAACTTAAGGCCTATGGGTTCATTCGTAAGAATCAAATTTGAAGTAAGCGCCACAACAAAATAGCAATACGCGGAGCGCGCATAAAAAAACAAAAACGCTTCGCTCGGCGTCTCTGGGAGTAGATACGAAATCAGAGGTTTTAAAAGTGTTGAATTAATAATATTTTTTTTCCTAACAAATTTTATAAACATTTTTGTGGTAGGTAGAATAAATTATAAGAATAAAAATAGTAGACCTCCAAATAAGAACCTCATATTATTGATATGCTGAATTTGTGAAGTGACACCTTTTCTTGAACCTATCATATTGTGGGTTCAAATTCAAATATTTTTCAAAAAAAAATCTAATACTTATGTATGTTTCTGAGGTGTTTCAAATTGGTATATTATTTATATATATCGGTGTGTATGAATACAAAAGTTATTCATTTTTTCATGAGCTCACATTACAAATTATAAGTTTAAAACATTCACAAGATGCATAAAAGATTTCTGTTATTATTGCGTTTTTATTGAATTATAAAAACATGACTCATAAAAGAAAGCAATTCAATGAATATTTGTCGAGGTACAATTTTTTTTAAATTTATTACGCAACAATCAAGATTTAAGAAACCATTATTATAATAACGTGTATTTGACGGCAGTACGTTTTGGTCGCCGCGGAGGATTTCGGAACATTAGTGTGTATAGAAAATTAATAATTGGTTCTTTAATTAGTGTACAGGCTTAACGGTATGTAATGTATTAGAATAACTATTATAAATTATTATTTTTTATTTTTTTTTCTTTTCTATTGATAGCATCTAATATAATTATGATATTGAGGGTTTCTTATATCCATCGACCGTGTTAGTCTAGGATCAATGAGTTCAGGCAATATACAATTCATATAAATCTTGTCAGTTGTGATGTAAAGAGTAATATTGTTTTTATTATTCAATGAACTAGGTTCTTACCTCAATATATTTTTTACTTGTGTTAAATAATTACTAATAAATGCCTAAGGTGATTCCATTCAATTCAACTCGGCATTAAATATATTAAATTCTAATGGATTTAAGTTTTGTACTATTTCATTTGAGTCGTTTTATGCGATCCTGGTTTCGCCTTTCGACATCGTCAGGCACTATGCGCACTCATCAAATACACACTGACAACGAAAGCAGCTAATTCTCACTTAACAATAAATTAATACAATAAAGTAAGGTAAAAACTTTATCACCTACCTATTAAGTCAAAGTGCACAATGAAAAATTTAACAAACAATTAATTATGAATAGTTGAATTGTGGCAGTATGAAAAAAAAAGATTTTACCACAAACCATCTGAAAAATACATACATCATAAAACATATACGTGATTTTCTGCCCCAAAACACTTATTTTATTATTATTTTGACGATTAGGAAAATTATGACACATGTTTCAGTGGCCATTACTATGACAGCATTCGAAAACGTATTTTACTTTAAATTTTCTACAAATTTACTATTTGTGACATAAACCACTTAAGATCGATAATAAATAGACCTTGAAAAATAATATTATTTTGTTTCTATTGATAATGCCAATAAACATACTCCTGGATACGTCCCTTTGAAAATAACAAAACATGGCGACCCAGGTACATAAAAACTGTATTAAGTACATGCAAAGTTTTTCAAATCGTTTAAAGCCCAACCAAGTAGGTATTTATCAAAATAATTAAAGTCCACCTATATTTTATCTAAACTGCTCAAGTCCAAAATATTTTTTTTTATAAATGTTGCACCGAACGAATACCTTTAGGACTTCTTTGTAGCCATCGTGGTTATAAGATTCAATTATCTTACAATATCTCACATGCTGCAACCATTTGTATTACAAGATAATAAATAATATAATATAACTACATTTTTCTCAGTTTGACATTCACTGGTATTTTATGATGTTTGATTTGTCAACACAAATTATAACACCTGGTCTACGTCATGTGGTCTTGCCAATTTGATTGTTACTGCAATGCGAGTAAAGGTCATTTTTCTATGAGTTAAAATACTGTTCGCGACGGATAAAAATTTGGAAAAAAAAGACGTCCTCACCCGTTGAAATTTAGAAGCCTACTAAAGTTAGAAATGAGAAATTAGAAAAACTATATGGATTAATCGATCAAATGGTCTCTTTTTGTTCATTTTGCAAAATAATTATATATCTAAATTGTCTGAAAATAGGATAAATACATGAAAACGTACGACGTGTTTTGGTAATATAGCGTCACTAATTGTACCGAATTTATAGGGTTTTATTTATTTTTTCATTGTTAATTATTATTTATAGTATTACGGAAATGTTATATTATAATAAAAAAAATATTTTTATTGTGCAGTATATATTATTTTGTGAGAAAAAATCATTCAAAATTGGCTGATGTATACTCAAACTAAAATGGCTTTAAAATCTTTATTTTTCTGAAATTAAAAAAAGTACGTGAATTAATCAATGAAATGTATTGTTTTACCCATTTCTTTCATACAATATATACCTGCAAAACTATTATTAAGTTCAAAAATTCACTGTGGCGTGACAGTCGTTTTGGCCAATTTCGAAAACAGGACCGACTATTTGTCATTTATTTTAAAAAGTAAAGCGAATCAGAAAATTTTAATGACACAAAAAGTGTTATTTGAATATTATTTATTAGATTTTAAATAAATAAAGTGTTTATTATGTGTCAATTCGTGTTAAACGTCCTTGCCATTTCCACGATTCTGAGAAGACAGGAAAAAACGGGTCCAATGGCCTTAAACACGTGTCAAGAATACGTCATCATACGTCGAATATTGACAATTGCTCTCGGTTTATGTATTTTGACGCTCATTGGTGTATTGAAAGTTGCAACTCACACTATTGCACGTCCATAATGCGTGTTTCATTTTCGTAGGACACTCACACATTCAAAACCCTGCGACAAAATGTAGTGTCTTAGAATATTATCATCATCATCAGCCTGAATCTATACACTTCAGGATGAAGGCCTCTCCAAGCTTATTCCACTTTCCTCAGTCATGCGCGTTGCGTTGCCACGTACCTCCGCAGAATTTTATCATTTCATCGATCCAGCGGCCTCTAGGTCTACCTTGCTGACGTTTTATACCTCTTGGATACCACTGGATGACTAAATTTGTCTAATGATCGTCCCTTCTTCGAGCTATGTGTCCAGCCCATTTTCATTTGAGGTTTTTTGCAAACCTATTACATCGCAAACCCTTGTCTGTCTCCTTATCCACTCTTTCCTCTTTTTGTCCTTTCGCGTTATGCCCAGCATCCACCTCTCCATACCACGTTGTGCTACTCTACCTTTCTGGATCTCTCTTTTACTTAGGGTCCATGTTTCACACGCATATGTGATTACGGGAAGCACACACTGGTTGAACACTTTGCGCTTTAGGCACAGTGGAAGGTCACTTTTGAAGACATTATTCAGGCGGCCACAAACCATAACTCTTTAACAATTTCAACAAATATACATCCATCTATACACTACTTGTTGTCCCGGATAGATGTAGCTTTGTGCATGACTTTCGTGTTTGTTACATTTATTTTCAAACCTACTTTATTGTTTACTTCAGCAACTTCCTGCATTAGAATATAGCCTATCGGAATTCTATTTATTTATCTGTTATGTCAATGTGCTTTCCAATCTTTCACGGTACGCCATTTGGGAAGCTCTGTTATAGAATAAGTGGAAGGTCACTTTTGAAGACATTATTCAGGCGGCCACAAACCATAACTCTTCAACAATTTCAACAAATATACATCCATCTATACACTACTTGTTGTCCCGGATAGATGTAGCTTTGTGCATGACTTTCGTGTTTGTTACATTTATTTTCAAACCTACTTTATTGTTTACTTCAGCAACTTCCTGCATTAGAATATAGCCTATCGGAATTCTATTTATTTATCTGTTATGTCAATGTGCTTTCCAATCTTTCACGGTACGCCATTTGGGAAGCTCTGTTATAGAATATATGAATACATTTTATCGTTATTGTTACTATCAAAAAGAGATAATTGCGCTATCGATATACAATGAAACATGTGCTACAATATGTCCAAACGAAATGATAAGATTTGGATTACCTACCTAGATACTGAACGACATACATACAGTCATACAAAACAGCTGTTGAAACATATTATAAAATATCTTTAAATAAAATCGTAGATATCACTAAACTAATATCACAACTGAATTAAGTACATAGTATTAAAATAAGCTGTACAAATAGATAGGTACACGGTAATTGTAGATCCGGCGGCTTTGTGAAATGAGATAATAGATAATACTACACCAATTATGTATAAATTGTAGTAATTAATTTAATCAAGTTAACATCATACTAATTAATATTCTCATTTATCACTGATACATTATTTATCATTCTAAATCCGTTCTGTGGAATGATTCAATCATTTCTTTGACCACATAAAATAAATCTCGTAAAATGCAATATAGACTAAGCATAATATTATTTTGTTATCCCGTGGGTTTTTGAATAGAGAAATTGAATGGCTACCTAAAACAAATTCCTTGTATACTCAATGTGTTGCCATCTTTTTACGACCGAAATATAGTACGCGATCCAAGAAATTATAGTATTTCGACAAAAATTATAAGTAGTACGCGTTGTCATTATGTTGAAAATGTATAGGATATTTGCTTCTCACAAAAAATACGGAAAATTTGAGAAATTCCAAAACCCCTTTTTATTTAGGTACCTCTTCCCAATGACATTAATATGGAAGAAGCATCTGGAAAAAAATGATACTCACTTTTCTGTCGGGTCTGCCGAATGGCATAATCTGTTCTAACGCCATTTACAATAACGGTGGCATTGCTATAAATTCCCGATGCTTTTTGTCGGGTCTGCCGAATGGTTCGGTTCGAACGGGTTCGCTCAAATGAACATTGACACTAAAACACTTTTCTAACGCCATTACAATAAAGGTGATATTGCTATAAATTCCCGATGCGTGATATCGCATAATGGAAATTGCGTGACGTCTACCTATACATGTGCGAATGTCGCTATGCGCGAATTTACTTGCTAGCTACTGTACTGAGTGCGTTGTCCATTAATAATGTCATTGCCTCTTCCCATAAAAAACGCTAACCGACGAATTCGAGAAATTTCATTTTAAACCAAAGTCAAATATTATTTTTACGTTTTACGGGCATTTTTTCCCATGTTCTCCAAATTATCTTATATTGCGAAATTATAGTACTTTGCACCAATTTATAGTACGGAAATATCGAAAATTTAGTACTTTTTACGTATTTTTTTCCGATATTCAAAATTACTTATGGTATTTGGGCGTACTATACCTGTTTTATATCGTACATAGTACGCAGACGAAATTTATAGTACAAATACTATAATTATAATACGGTTGACAACAATACTCTACAATCATGGTTTATCATTTGTGTTTTGCTTAAAATCATGACAGATGGCCTGTGTGACGTCTTTAATTCGAGATGGCGGCCGCTACACAGATGTAGATAAGAAAAATTAATCATAACTCCTTTATAAGTCTTTTACGGTGATTTTGTACTTTTGTTCACGGTAAAAAAATAAACAAAAATGATTATTATGTGGTATTTAACCACGTTTTTATTAGCTCGTATTCTTGTGTGTCCGGTACATTTTTTTTCTTGTTTGTCCAAGATTTGTATTGGACGATTGAAGATTTTTAACTAACTTCCCGATTAGCTAGACATTTGAAACTTTTAGAATATATCAGAACACGACGACAATACATCCTTTTAATACTTTTAGCCATCTTTAAGTAGAATTGAATTCATTTTCAGTTAATTCTGTTTTGTAAGGACAGTTATTATTGTTGGTTGCTAAGGGGGTCGTAGCAACTAAATTATTAATATATACGTGCGTTACTATGGAAATCAATATGAATTGTCAAAATGACATTTCAGTAAGTATTCTATATTTATTCAGTATTTCTATCAAGTACAATAAAAAGATTTTATTAATACATAGAATTGTCAAGTTTCAATTCAACAGAAAATTTAAAAACGTGGTATATAAAAAGTTCTTTTAATCTTGTAATTATTTTGATAACGTTTATCGTTAAAGGGTTATAACTTATAACAAACCAAACTTGTGTTTAAGTATAAAAAATTGAAAATTTTTAGTACAGAATTACCATATAATAGCGCTTGTACACGTGAATGGATGTACTGTCACACATAGTGTGTAAATTAAACTATCGCGATAATAACTGTGTACACGTAAAAGTACTGACTTTATCACCAATCTAATTCTTCAAGCGTAAGCGAGATGCGTTATTGTCATTGTATGGTGCTATTTCACTGGTTGTGAAAATAAGTAAACGTCAAAATGCTCTGCGCGATGTACCTAGTTCGTTTTATTCCAACATGTTTACCACCATGGTTCTACTGCGCAGCGTCAACGTCTGTCAGTCCCGCAGACTGTACTATCAAAAAATGTAGTAAGTATTCGCTTTCCCTCATTTATCTATCGCGCACTCACGTACAGTGTATGGTTTTTATTATATAGCCAACATGAAGTTACTGTTTTGTTCTTATAAATATTATATTATTTATGATAGTTTAATTAGGTAATTTGGTAATAATAATAACATACTCAGAATGTGTTAGAAATGGCTTTTATTACTAATTTTTGTATAAATTCACGATGCGGAGCGCATTTTTTTTCACGACACGAAATGATCTTCTCAAGAATCTCACGAACCGGAGCGGAGTTCCGATACGCTACTGTCCATTTCAAGTCCTGAATTATTCATGCTTATTCCGAGTATATAATATGGAGAATTTCGGAGAAATACTATTATATTATTTTAGTGTATTACACCAGATACTATTATATTATTATACCAAGAGGTACAAAACGTCCGCAAAGTAGACCTAGAGGCCGCTGGATTGATGAAATGATTTATATCGTATAAGTACGTGGCAACGCAACGCACAGGACCTAAGGAAGTAGAGTCAGTTTAGAGAGGCCTTCATCCATCAGTGGATAGATTCAGTGTGAAGATAATAATAACTATTAAAGGTTCGTATCATTCAACCTGAATTGAATAAATCAAATCGCACCGTTGGATTTGTTGAATTTGGGACCGTTTGGTGGAATATCCACGGAAAGACTTTTCTGACGTTTGACAGATCGTCATTAGTCTATGAACCGTTCGAATTGGTTTGACGTTTCATGTCAAACCATCTCTGATGGTCCGAGAACGGTTTGATTTTCAATGATACACTGAACCAAACATCAAATCTCAAACCATTTCCGGTGTATTTTCTACTCATAGAATTTGTACGTATATTGTCTATGGTTTAGTTTGATTTGTTTGATTCAGGTTGAATGATATGAACCTTAAGTATATTATTATAATGTTACAATATGTAAATAATATGTACAATATGCATACCTTTTCCTTTGATAGTTCTATTGGTGACGGTGTACGTCAAGTCATTGAATTCCAAATCCATGATGATGATTGCTTCACGAATCCCTCTTCAAAATTGTTGATGGTTTCTTGCTGAGAGACAATCTAATAGTCGTGTTTCGTTCCGCCACTGATCCACGACCGCGAGCCGTATTACTGTCTTCTTTTTCTCGTTCAGTTATTTTCTATTGTAGTGACGCAATGGCGTTGAGTGCATATCGGAAAATGTGGTCGCCATAAGTATTATTGTTATCGTTGTTGCGTGGACGATTGACAATCTGAAACAAAGGAAGTATTGCGGGATCAATTTAAAGAGCGAAATAATATATTGTTTGAGACACAAAACTCAGTGGTGTAATCCAAGCGTAAATGAACATTTTGCGAATAATGGTTATTGGCATATCATTATTACATACGTGGGAAACTTTATTCTTTAAAATGGAAAATCGTATAAATTGTTAGGTACCAAAAGAACTAGAAATGGAACCAGAACCGAACCCTGGAAGCGTTTGAATCCTTTGATTATTTTGTAACCGAAATCATGATCGGAACAAGTGAACACAAAAAATTACAAGATAAAAAGAACTTGTTATTTACAACGTTTTTAAATTTTCTGTTGAATTAGTATGCTCAATATGCTCAAACGTGTACTTGATATGAAGTAAATAAAAAACAAACAAACAAATATAGAATACTGAAATGTCATTTTGATATTTCACTTTGATTTCCATAGTAACGCACGTATATATTCATAATTTATTTGCTAGGACCACCCACTTAGCAACCAATAATAATCTTTAACTTTTTACGGATTTTTCTGAAATAACTTTCCATACAAAACAGAATTAACTGAAAATGAATTCAATTCTGCTTAAAGATGGCTAAAAGTATTAAAATAATGCATTGGCATCGTGTTCTGATATATTCTAAAAGTTTCAAATGTCTCGCTAGTTGGGAAGTTAGTTAAAAATCGATTGCAAGATTTGTACTGGACAAACAACCACCGGACAAACGAATACGAGCTAATAAAAACGTTGTAAAATAAAGGAAGTGGGTTACCTTCCAGTGGCGATTGGTGGAGGTAGGCTGAGAAGACCTGACATAAATAGTGGACACTAACCAGACATACTAATTTTCCTTTCATTGAACTAATGCCGGGTTCACACTGGCAACCTCGTTAGATTATTATGATAATTATCGTAAAATTTAAGCATGGCATAAGGATACAAACTTATATTTTAACCGGGAAGAAGTTGGTAACTACGTGAGAAGCAACCTGTCAACGAAACGTTATTATCTTTATTAAATTATGCAATAAACTGTTTATTTAATTATTGAAACAAATAAAATGGTATAGTTTTATAAATCAATTTAATTTTACCTATTTTTCTTAAATAATTAATTAACTTATTTAATTTAGAAGTTATACGTATTACCTAATCTAAAAACAAGACTTATCTACTTCTTCCCGGGGTTGATACAGAAATTGCAGATGGTGTTGGTGAGTTTTTAAAATTCAATTAAATATTGCATAAGCCAAACCATTATAGTAAATATGTAGGGGACGCATATTATGCACTATTATAAAAAAAAATCATCTTACAAAGATGAATCATATTTTATTAAGTATGTAACAAGATAATATACACAAAATATATTATGATGTATAAATGTAAAAATGTATTAGTGTCTACAACAATTCATAATACCTACATATATGTATTAATATCTATGAATAAAAGGTTATTAGTTATTAGTTATTAGTTTTTATTTAATCATGTACATTATTTTTTATTGATATTAACGTAGGTACATACCTACTAAAATCGTAAGACGACATTCCGTGGTGTTAATTCCAAATAAGTAATCATAACCTTCACGAAGGATTTTTTTAAAGATTCTCAATTCAATACTAGTTTACTAGCTTTGCCAATTGGATATTTTTTTGCTAGATGTAGCATTTTTAAATTGGCGCCCCCCAATTTGTCTAGCTTGCAAAATTATTCGCATTCAGCGTATAGCATTAAATCTAAAGCCGGGTACTCATTAGCGAGCCTCCTCCCCCGCTCTATGCACTAATCTGAGCATCGTATTAGCAATTCATAGAGATGGGCGTAATTAGAGATGGACGAACGATTTTTTGATAATTCACGGCTGTCATACTACCATCTATAAGATGTACAACTGTACGAAAAGCTTATACGCGGGCGAAATCCTCGTGTGCCTCTTTCGCCCCCCTGCTCTAATGGGAGTCCGATTTAAAGTGATGTGATTAGTATGATTATGATATTTGTGATTAAGTGGAGATGAAGGGTTTTTGTTTTAGAATTGTTAATAACCATTTGCTTTCTCGTACAAGATGGTTGTACTAATTTTGAACAATCACAAACACCCAGGCGTTAAGAAAAACACATAAACATTGTGTCCTCATCGGGAATCTAATCCAGTACTCTCGGGTGGAAGACCAACGCATTACGCACTGCACCACCAGAGCCACCCGAAAAATGGCTCTGAAAATGGAAAAATGATCGGGAAATGAAAAGGGATCGATCAATTTTAATGAACGGGGGGGCAGCTAAACATTGTGATGTAATTTAGAGAGGCGATAATATATTATTTTGGGACAAATTGCATCGATGGGGTAGAGGGCTGGGGGTTAATAATACTGAAAATCGTGGGACAACCCATTGCGTATATACACGTAGGTACGTAATCGTACGTCATATTATAATACGTACTGACTAACAGAGTCAATGGACGACGCACTCAATACAGTAGCTAGCAAGTAATTTCGCGCATTCGCATGTATAGGTAGACGTCACGCAATTTCCATTATGCGATATCACGCATCGGGAATTTATAGCAATATGACCTTTATTGTAATAGCGTTAGAGCAGTGTTTCTAATGCAAATGTTAATTTGAGCGAATCCGTTCGAACCGAACCATTCTGCAGAACCAACTAAAAGCATCAGGAATTTATAGCAATATCACCTTTATTGTAATGGCGTTAGAACAGATTATGCCATTCGGCAGACCCGACAATAAAGTGAGTGTCTTTTTCATTTCCAGATGATTCGTCCATATTAATGTCATTGGTCTTGATTCAACCGTCATCCGATAGGATTGTCCCAAATCACCCAAAACACATACAGATCTTTCGATAACAACCAAATTGGCGTCAAAGCCTTACTTAAAATGAAAACTATTATTTATATAGTATTTTGTTGATTATTCTTACCATGAAAATTCTATTGTTAAAGCGAAGTCTTTACCTAACAGAGGCACCTAGCAGAAAAATACGAGGCTTGCAATTTGTAACATTTTTTTGATACTTTACAATTTCAAATGTATTTATTTAATAAATATGAAGGTATCTGAAAACATTAAAAATACAAATATTTTTTATTTTTAATGTTTTAATTTTAAGTCAAAGATAAACTTACAATTTTAAAATGTGAATTTGTTAAAGGATCCCATATTATTTTAAGGTAATATTTTATTATTACAATTTAGTTTATCAAGTTTTCTATAATGTCATGAAGAGATTTTGGACCAATTCATAGTTTTAATATTTATTTTAAATAAGTAACATCGACTTTTATAAAAAATATAAATGTGTATAACTTGAAACCTTTTTATTTACTTAAATCATTTTTTTAAGTTTAGCTGTAACATTTTTATTTTTAATGTTTTCAAATACCTACATATTTATTAATTATTACAGTTGAAATTATAAATTATCAAAAAAATGTCTCAAACTGCGAGCTTTGTATTTTCCGCTAGATGGACTGTGGGTCTATTGCTATTCTACACTTATCGACCGCTAAAGTGATAAAATGATAAATATTATCAAACTTATGGTAGGTTTGTATCAAAATATTAGCACTTATTGTAACAATTATAATAAATTGGTTTTTATTGTAATTGTTACAATAAGTGCTAATACTTTGATACACACCTACCCTAAGTTTGATACTATTTATCACTTTATCGCTTTAGCGGTCGATAAGTATAGAATAGACCCATAGGTAAATACTTCGCCTTAATCTGAAACTGATCAGCTGTAAATAAATTGTTAATAATAGTGCAAAATCTGCTGCTGCATCTTTGCTAGAATAGTGTTGTTAGCTTCAGTATGTTTCAGAGTGACGAAGCGTTGCATTGACACTCATTCGGTTTCTATATTTAGTTTTTTATTACTGATAGCCGAAAAAATCTTCTCGCATTGTATACTTTTTTTTTTGAACGACGATTTGCCTGGATTTTTTTGGCATATTATGCATTTAAAATGGACGACAATACTATTGGCGGACCGACGGTTGGGAAACACTGGTTTTGAGAGTTTATTGGCGTAATGTTGTTATGTTATATAATATTAATTTTATAATGAAAGCAGCACGTGACATAGGTATTTACAAGTTGTTTATTATATACAGAAAAAAACAGGTGTAACCGGTCATTTACCCGGTAAATAAACTCAATAAGTTCCCACCTACTTATATATAGATATAGGTAGTTACTTTACATAGGCAAAGTCACGGTGAAATAATTATTGTAATAGGAAATTCAGTACAAGGTTAATGGCGAGCATGCTATTTTTAATAGATAATCGATAGACATCATAATATGCAATCGAATGGTGGTGTAATGTGTAATAGGGGCTTTACGCTTGACAACGTTGGTGAAATTTAATAATTTTCATCGCCATCAATGAATGCATGGTATTATCGTTTATCAGAATTGTGCAATTTACCACTTACAACGTTATAACCTACTCGTATGGTTAAGTACCTATATAATAATGTCCTACTTACACTACAATCTATCACAGTGGTTTCCAAGCTCAATAAACGTGCGAACCACTTAAGAGCATACATAAGTGAAACGGCAAATAATTTTCAACAGTAGGTGGAACGAAATTTCGCAGTCGTCGCCAATTGGAGACAGATAGTCGAGGTGTGAGCACGTCAATTTGTTTTGTGATGGCGTCGGAGGAATATATTCTTAAATCGTGTAAAGATGACTAAAAAACGTTCCGCATGTACTTGAAAAAGAAAACATGTCAATGAATATACTATTATTATTACGAAAATAACAATAAATATAACATTAAATGGACGAATACTATTTTATATAATAAAAATACTTTATGCAGTCATCAAATGCTTAAAATAAATATAAAGGAAATAAGGCTTCAAGATTATATAAATAGATTATCTACAACGTTTAAGGAATGTTCAGGGTTATGCTCTGAAAATACCATAAATGCTCCATTTTGATCTACGCTGAGCATGTGGGCCCTTAAGAGAACGTGAATACACAATTAAATCTGCATACTTTACTAAAAAATGATAAAAAAGTGACTTCCGCACATTCAGCTCTATAATGTCAAAGTTTTGTCCAACGTCTAATGGCCAACCATTGTGGTACTTAGAACTAATATAAGTAGGTACATAAAAAAGGTGCGACCATATTATTATTTATCATATAAATCAAAACCGATGGAAAATGCGCCTCATCATTGCATATATTCTTATACAATTTAACCTTGAACATGTGCAGATGCTATTTCTTCTTTTTAGTGCCCAGGAATTAGGTAAGGTAGTTAACTGTATTACCAACATTATATCGCCTTCTCTCGCTGCGCGCCCTCCTGCTCGTACTATACTTAATAATTTCGTGCCAAAACTATCGAAACCTCATAGTAATATGCAGTGACGTCTCGTGGGGGTAGGCTGATTGAGCGTCGCTTGGGGGCGGCAGTTACTCGAAGGGCGGCAAATCGAGAAGACTCATTAATTATATATAGAAACAGGTACCTAAACTTAGTAATAACGGAAATATCTTTCCATTAAAAAATTCACCTCACTGGTTGGAAAAAAATGTATCAATTACCTAACATAATTAAAATGTTTAACAGGACTGTATTTTTTTGTCGGGTTTGCGATGTCTAGCTTACTTCCGTTATCCTTGTACGTAACCTCCTTTGTGACCAGCAATGACACGTGCAGATTTGCGAATTATATTTGAATTATAGGTAGGTACTTACGTAATTAATTTATCTGAATATGTTTTCCAGACGCTTGCGAGTTTTGAAATATGTCAGGTGTATTTTTTAATGTATCTGAATCCGTGGACTCGCAATATTGTTTATTGAAGTAGAGATGGCATTTAAATTATATTTAGTGGATTTGTTAGTAATGTATTCATAAAACACATTTCTTAGATATTGGAGCAGTAAAGGATGATGAAAAATACTGTATAAAAAATGGGGCGGCATTTTATCCAGGGACGTCACTGGTAACATTGCATGATTGTAACTGATATGAGTGATATGTATCAATCAAAATATATCATGTGCGAGCGATGGTTTGACGACCACTGATCTATCATTTATGTAATGTTCCATGAACAGGTTTACAATATGAATAGATTTTAACTATACCTACCATTATAAGGACTACAGAAAAGGGTTTCGTCAAGCTCTTTGCTAATCACGAAGTCATTTGTTGATTTTGTAATGTTTGTGACGGAAATTATAATTATTATTATCAATACGTAGGTATACTGTCATCATCTTATCCTAGCGGTTTGGGACATATTATTATCATGGGTCTAATAACATAATAATTATGTAGTATGTGTATGTATGTGTAGTATCTACAATATAATATTAGGTAGGCCAGTTAGTACCTTTTCAGTGTACATTATTTTATTAGATTTCGACTAAACGTATGCAATATTATAGGTACAATATTGAAATGTCATCAATATCATGATTCATGAACTTTGAACTTTTAATTGAGTCACTGATTGATTATTTTCAAGAGATATCGGTAGGTACCTACAAGTCGGCTTACTTCTAGGAAGCCATGCGGGAACCGCGCTAATTTTCATTGCCGATTTTGGCAAAATTCATGCATTTAGCATAATAAATAAAGCATTTCTGCAAATATTATAGAAGTAACGCCCGTTTCAGATGGGACTCCGGTGTCGCTCTCGATATAATGTAGGAGGCCTTTGTATTCGAATAAAGGGGCCTTTGTATTATGTTTATGAACGCCCCAAAGCTAATGGCCCATTTCAGACGGGACACCGGTGTCGCGCTCGATATAATAAAGGAGGCCTTTGTATTCGAATAAAGGGGCATTTGTATTGTGTTTATGAACGCCCCAGAGCTAATTAGTCAACGCATAATTTCGCGTTATAAATTAGAACATGAAACTGGCTGCGGTAATAAAAACAAGTGTATCGGCGGCTTGAGAATGTAGCAACCGACGGAAAAGTGTACTGGTCACGCGTTGACTCATTAGCTCCAGGGCGTTCATAAACATAATAGCAAAACCCCTTTATTCGAATACAAAGGCCTCCTATATTATATCGAGTGCGACACCGGTGTCCCGTCTAAAACGGGCCAATGAGTCAACACGTGTCCGGTACACTTTTCCGTTGGCCGCTACATTCTCAAGCCGCCGATACACTTGTTTTTATTACCGCAGCCAATTTTATGTTCTAATTTATAACGCGAAATTATGCGTTAACTCATTAGCTCTATAAACTTCATTAGCTTCATAAACATAATACAAACGCCCCTTTATTCGAATACAAAGGCCTCCTATATTATATCGAGCGCGACACCGATATCCCGTCTGAAATGGGCAATTAGCTCTGGGGCGTTCATAAACATAAAACAAAGGCCCCTTTATTCGAATATAATGGTCTCCTATATTATATCGAGCGCGACACCGGTGTCCCGTCTGTATTGGTGGGTCTATCCCGGTGGGCCTTATATTTTAGGAAAAGCAATTTGTCTACCATGTTTGTTTCACGGAAAAATAGTAAAAAAAAATCCTGTGGAGCAATTATGTATCATCTCATTTATTACATGTAAATTATTGTACGTTAAAAATTCACCGTGGCACAATTCGCCGTGAGCTTTCTTATCGGAAAGAGATGACCATATACTATACGGTCTCCTTTATTAGATTCAATATGAACATTAATTCAATTTTCATAGCTGATTTTGGTAAAATTCATGAATTCAAGAATGAAAACCTAACCTAACAAATAATCCAGTATATTATCGGCTATTTTCAAAATTTGTTTGCTGCTGGCTTTCTGTAAATCGACAAGAACCGAGATATCTTTTTTTATACTTACACGTTTCATAATCACAGAATCACATAGATACAATAAAATTAATGTATTTTTACGTTGCCAACGGAAATCGAGCCCCCTAATGAGAAGCCACTACGAGAGGTAAATTACTAGGTCAGATTACGAGGGTTGATCTTGTAATATTGAACAATACAAATGAATTTAGGCTTTTCAAATATAATATAAATACTGACGATAGGTATGTAGTCATGAAAAGTGCATACAAAGTTACTTTCTAATATTATTTATGTGATATATAATTAAAATAATAACTGCTCACTACGCAACAGTGTTGCCAACTGCCCATTGACAAAAATATGCCAGACAGGGTAAGAAAATAAGCTAGATGGCAGAATAAAATGCTAGATTTTTTCAAAATTGAAACTGTCTAGAAACTAGCATTTCACAAAAACGTGTCACAATTATCAACATTGTTTTTCAAGTACAAAGATCGATCGACATAATTTAGTATTTTTTGTATGTAACATTATTAGTTTATTAATAATTTTAATATAA
This sequence comes from Rhyacophila brunnea, assembly GCF_057557595.1. Classification (NCBI taxonomy): domain Eukaryota; kingdom Metazoa; phylum Arthropoda; class Insecta; order Trichoptera; family Rhyacophilidae; genus Rhyacophila; species Rhyacophila brunnea. The sequence goes on from NW_028233361.1 coordinate 5,652,616, forward strand.
TTAATTTATAGTATTAATTATAATAATATAGGTATGCCTGAAAGGCAGATCAGCACAGCACACACAGACGCGCGCACATACACTCTCTCTCTTTGTCTGCGCATTGAACAAATTGAGCTCATAGATAAGAATGTTGACAGGTGACACTGCCAATCGGTATTTTTTTCATATACGGTACAAAATACCATCATATTGATTTTCAAGCAAATCTGATACAATGCTCTATCTTAAATATTATGATATTTAATATGACTATCGGATTCCTTTTGACATTCTTAGAGCAACGTTTACATGCATACACCTACACTACACTTCATCATAAAACATATCATCTCTTGATAATTCCTCTGCAACGAGCCCGAAACGTCAAGGAAAGAAGGAAGAAGTACACATGGATAGAGTTGGGTATTTCCCGAGAAAATCTCGAGATTCGGGATTTCCCGAAATGATGAAATTTTGATTTCTCGAGATTCGGGTTTTCCAGAAAATAATTCTCGAGATATCGGAAAATTTAAAAAAAACGTGTAAAAACAGACAAATTCCAAAAAAATATGATATTATTTTTTATTTATGTAAGAAGACAAACAAAAATAATTAAAAACATTACTTATTAAAAAAAATCTGTCAATCGCTGCGTTTGCAAAAATGGCGCTTATTTTTAGTGGAAGTTGCCTTAATTGTGTTACCCTGATCAGTCTTTGAACGTTTTGTATTTTCTGTCCACTTTTTCATATAGAAAGTCGTTTTTTCAATTAATATTAAGATTCATAATAATAAAGAAATCCAGAGAAAAGGGATTTCTCGAAATGTTAAAAATTTCAATTCTCCAGATTCGGGATGGAAAATCTCGAAAATTTCTCGAGAATTCCCGAAACCCAACTCTACACACGGAGGAAACCCAAAAATCTATTACGATAAGTTTAATGCTGTTTTCGGTGTCAAAAAATACTAGATTCAACACCATACGCCAGATACGATTTTTGCAAATTCCAAAATGCTAGATCTGGAAAGAAAACCGCCAAGTTGACAACGTTGCAATATGCTCTACTCATAAATATCAGGCCTATCACTTGATTACTCATATTATCATTATTCATTCATTATGAATTTATTCTACTTTACAATTGCATTTAAATTGTGCATTGTTTTTCATTCGATATACATATTTAATCTAATTCAATTAGTATGCATCTTGATTATCAATGATTTTTAATTCGATAATAATAATTAATTTATTGTAATTTACAATGCCAATAATATGGCAAGCACTTCGACCGTGTAGATACAATAATTTACGGAAAAATACAGTAATATACCCAAACAAAGACCGAGAAAAAAATATGAGTTTATTATTATTAAAACCTGCCTTACTCAAAGAATCAAACTATTGACAAAAAATAGGGAAAAACTGCTTAGGGATTAATGTATATTAAAAAAATAAGATTAGTTAAAATTATTGAACAAAGAAATAAATAATAACACCTTCCTGTCGGTTTTTAATATGAAATCAACCCTCAAAAATAAAGGATCTCGTTGGAAGGGTTTTGAAACTCAACATTTGAATTTGAGTATGGTTTTAAAGTCAATCATAATGTGGATTTAGGTTATTTTGAAATCAAATATAGTATGCTGCATACAATTACGTTTCCTTGTGTAGGTAGATTTTGATACCAAATACGATTTTTAACATGCTTTATCTCTGTATTTAGACTTCAGAGCAGGGATGGCCAACCTTCTGTATACCATGCGCCATTTTTTTCACAGGCGAGTTCAGATGCGCCATACAACTCAAGCACCTTTTCTACCTTCTTACGTTCACGATTGAGGTTGGAAAATAGGGATAGGGGTAGGATCTGCTTTGCTTAGGGGTGGAAAGGTTATTTATTAATTTATGTTAATTCAAAAAACATACAGTTATTGGAGCACCAATCTACAATAGTCAGAAACAATGACATTATTAATGGACGACGCACTCAATACAGTAGCGTGCAAGTAAATTCGCGCATTCGCATGTATAGGTAGACATCACGCAAATTCCATTATGCGATATCACGCATAGGGAATTTATAGCAATATGACCTTTATTGTAATGGCGTAAGAGCAGTGTTTCTAATGTAAATGTTCATTTGAGCGAACCATTCGGCAGACCCAACAAAATGCATCAGGAATTTATAGCAATATCACCTTCATTGTAATGGCGTTAGAACAGATTATGCCATTCGGCAGACCCGACAATAAAGTGAGTGTCATTTTCATTTCCAGATGATTCGTCCATATTAATGTCATTGGTCAGAAATAATCTCTTGGACGAGAGGGTGATCGCTGTTGTGGACCCCGCTGATGGTGTTACAGCTGCCGGAGAGTCTCGTTTGGTGAAGATAACTCTGGACCACAGTTGTTGGATGTGATGAGAGAGAGAGCTCTGAGCGGGTTGGAGCACTGAGAGCTTTAGAGCATTTGGATTTCACTAGTCTTTCAATGTATGGTATTAAATTTGTTAGTGAGAACACTCAGGTGTTGAAAATATGAAGATGTATTCAGTTATGGTGCCTAATTCATACAAATAAGTAGGCGCAAAGATGCAATCCGCCACTTGTAAGGCGGCTCTCGTGGTGCAGTGCGTAAGGCGCTTGCCTTCCCCCGGGAGTTCTGGGTTCGATCCCGGTCAGGAAACAATATTAATGTGTTTTTCTTAAAGCCTGGGTGTTTGTGATTGTTCAAAATTACTAACATCCACCTTGTACGAAAAAGCAAGACATGGTTATTAATAATTCTAAAAAAAAAAACCGCCACTTGTAATCATCCAATGCGCCCCGGTTTGACCACCACTGCTTTAGAGCATTTACGCTATAATATTTTTATAGATATTGAAATAAAGAAAAGTTTGGCATCAAAATTTGAAAAAAAAAAATGGTCGTTAAGTTGGTTTTGAAACTAATGTGCTCACAAATCATTACAAGTTCACTTACTGGTTTGATTCTCGGTGATTTCTATATATATAATATATTTTTGTGATTTTTTTCAAATTCTGTGTATTTGTGATTATTTCTCTTCAATTACTAATAGTTGATAATGCAGTTTTACTACACTACTATTATTAGGCATCATGGTCTGTTGTGGTGTTAAAAATAACATTATTATATAATATCAAGCATGTCCAACTTCAAGTAGGATGTGTTTTACTACACTAGTATCAAAACTGGAAGTGATTTACTACTAGGTATGCTCTCCATGCCCACGGTGGCCGCCCGGCTTAAGCGTTGGACTATAATGCCGTGGTTCCAGGTTCGAATCCTGTGTCTGGCAAGTACACGTATTGTTTTCCAAATCGTGGGTGTCAGGGTATGGACCTAATAGGTTGAGCAAATGGCTGACATCCATTTCTCGTAAAAAACAAAATCTGTCAGTACAAACCTCGACTCTATGGAGGCCCATAATATGATCCTATTAGGATCGAACATGGTCGAAAGAAAGAAAGAAGAATACTCTCCATTGTAATTCTTGAACAAACGCACTATATTTGAATGATCCCTTACAAATTAAATAACGGCACATGATTTTCAACATCACAAAGAAAAATACTCAATTTTCCATTCGTCGTAAAAATAATAAATTTTGATCTTATTTTGGGCATTCATTGCTCACATCATTAAACTATTCTCCTACCAAACTACGCCTCAGATTAAAACGCTTGGATTCACATCTAACTTTCTCTCACTTCTGCAGCAAGTCGTGGGTGATGCAATATTAACCATATTATTCTATGACAAGGTCACGCGAGCTTCCTTATTATTACTTATCCAGATTAATTATTCCTCATGAATAAACGACTTTCGCATAAGCTGATAAGGAAATAAAAATAGGAATGGTTAATACTTAACCTTCAAAATCTTAATAAAATCATATTATGCAACTGGGTGTATACGCCTTTCTCATTTTCACGACTCAATTCTATGGGCCCACGTTGGATAGCATTGGCAAAGGGTGGAGGTAGGCTGTTAAGATCCGCCATAAATATCGCACACTACACTTAGCCAGTCACACGTATGTGTATTCATTGAACTAAGATTACAATTTACAGATGAGATGTTGGTTAGTTTTTAAAATTCAATTAACACTCCCGTTGCCACGATGGTCTCGCAGTTTAGAATTGACCTAAAATCATAGATACCCCACTTATTATTATTTATATAAACGTCTACTTTTAGCTATTTGTAGATAAAATATTTAGGCATAAAAAGAAAAATATGTAGGTAGTTGAATTGAATGTCTTATATGTAAAATTAATCATTTTTCGAAAGTCTATTCAATATTTTGATAAGACAGTGACAGGGCTATCTAGAAAGATATACGTTAGAGAAACGCGCATAATAGTAATGTAAACATGAGACACTATTTTAAAATGTCATTTGTTAGTCAGAGATAGAAATTTATGTCTTTGTTCAACATAATTCTGTGAAGGATGCATTCTGCTGTAGCCTCCCACAATATATCGAACCTTGAATTATAAATTTTTCAAATGCATCTGACGATAAACGCCAAAGCAACCCTTAATGTAATGTTATTAGTGTTCATTTTAGCAAGTCAACTTCGCTTTATATGCCGTTTATTATTCTAAAATACTTACCGGAAGGGCTCAGTTTTATTGAGCCGTAATAAAAAAAAAATGTACCCGGATTTTGAATACGACCCTTATTGCCAGGAATGTAAGAATTACATCGGCTTGTGGGCCATGTGTATTTGAAAACTTCGAGCGACCTAAAAAAACATACTATTATTTGGGTGCACAGCAGGCAGTCGAACGGTTAGATTTGTGCGTACTCCCATCATCTACACGCCGATTATCAAATTGACAAATATTTTGAAAATATTTAATCATGCCGAGAAGATATTTAACAGAGGAAGAAATCAGGGTGGCTGCAGAGGAGTTTTGTGATGACTCTGATATTGAGTTTGAAGTGAATGACAATAATATTTCGGATAATGAAAATTTAATAGAAGTTTATCAAAGTAGTTCATCTGAAAGTGAGCACGAACCAGACGTTCAAGTGAATGATAGTGATAGTGAATCGGCAACAATTTACAAATCTAAATCAGGATTTGAATGGAGTTCAGTGCCACCTCCGGTTTGTAGACGCAGGGCTCATAATATTGTATCAGAAAATTCCGGTTTACGCAATGAAGCGGTAAGTGTTGAGAATATTTGTGAAATGTTTAGATTATTTATTAATGACGAAATGATTGAAGAAATTTGCACCCAAACAAACAATTACTGCCAAAATTTGCATGTAAGTGAACAAGGCAAAACATTTTTACCAATTACTGCAGACGAAATGAATGCATTCATTGGCATTCTAATATCATCAGGCAGAAATAATACCGGTAAGTTACAGCTTAGCGATCTTTGGACCAGTGAAGTTCTCCACGCACAGCCTTTTTATACAGCCGCAATGTCCCGCAATAGATTTATATATATATATAGCAATATACGGTTTGACGATAAAACGACGAGGGCACAGAGATTTTCAGAATCTGGCAATAAGTTAGAGCCGATAAAAAACATTTTCGAAAAGTTTTCACATGCATGTAGCAATATGTACTCACCTGGATCTAATTTAACGGTAGACGAAAGATTAGCTGCCTTTAGAGGTAACTGTTCATTTCGTGTATACATGAAAAGTAAGCCTGGAAAGTATGGTATTAAAATATGGACTGTTGCAGATTCGGCTGTTTCATATATTTTAGATATGCAGGTATACACAGGTATGATAAATAACGTAAGGGAGGTAAATCAAGGACAACAAGTAGTAACAGATTTAGTACGAAAATATTACGGTTCAAACCGGGGAGTTACCACTGACAATTTTTTCACGTCGATTCCGTTGACGGAAAATTTATTGGAAAATAGCATCACTTTGACAGGAACTTTGAGAAAAAATAAAAAGGAAATTCCAGCTAATTTTTTGCCAAATAAATTAAGAGAAGTATTTAGTAGTACTTTTGGATTTACCAGCAGGTTAACTTTAGTTTCGTATGTTCCGAAGAAAAATAAAGCAGTATGTTTATTATCTAGTCAATTTCACGATGCTTCAGTTAGTGCGTCAAATGAAAAAAAACTCGAAATTATACTTCATTATAATAGAACAAAAGGAGCAGTTGATACAGGTGATAAAATGACCGCAGGGTATTCTTGTGCGAGACCCACCAGAAGATGGCCATTCAGGCTTTTTATGGAAATGATAGATATAGCGGCTTTAAATGCTTATTATTTGTGGGTTTTAAAATATCCAAATTGGAAGAAAAATGATAGAAGTAGACGAAAACGATTTAACCGAATTTTAGCTGATGAGTTAGCAAGATCTAACGTAGAAAATAGAAAAAACAGTACAATAAAATTTCACATTCAACAGCAGGATGCTATTAATTTTTATTTGTCAGAAATTAGTTCAAGTAGCACAAATTTGGCCCCCACAAACGTAATAGAACCCAATCCTCCTGTGGCACCAAAGTCAGGATGTTGTAGATATTGTACGACCTCTAGAAGAAGTCGCATATTTTGCGAAACATGTGAAAAAGCTGTATGTGTGGTACATAGGGTTGAAAAAAAAAGTTTTAATTGCCTTAGCTGTAATGAATCTAATAAAAAACAACATTCAAATTAGAGTAGCATTATGAAAGATTTTTAGATACTGGGGATATTATGTGTGGTGGCGTATTTATATATAATTAATTATTATGAAAAATAGTATTTGCATGGCTTACGTGTATTTTTAGATACCTTTGTATTTTGTTTTAACAATTTACATACTTTCATTACAATAAAATATTAAGAATTCATATCATATCAATTATAAATAAATTTCATAATCTTGTACCTACCCATTCAAATGTTACATGCAAAACCAAAGATGAAATCCATTTATAAGTATTCCATATTGAAATCAGATAGCTACATAAGTAATATTATGTTCTAATGAGTTTTAAACTATGTAACTTATGGTGCACCAAGGCTTTTAGTACGATATTCTAAAATATCCTTTTATGACGATATTAGGGTAAATAATACATACATATTATATTAGTTTTACTAAGAAGAATTAAAAAAAGATTCCAAATATTATTTTATTTAGTTTGTCCGTAATAATTTATATTGTAGTCATAAATAATTACTAATAATAGTTTTCGCCCGAAAATAATATTGAGTTCGGACGTGCTGACTGCAATGTTAACTGACTTTCCCTAATGGGTATGGAAAAATATGGGATATACTTGAACACATGTTAAATATTATGTTTTTTTCAATAGTTATGTCTGTATGATAATAATATGCCTTAAAGTTTGTCACGTACATTTAAAGTGCATTCAATATTGAGGGCTGTCGGTATGCTTTGTTATATTTGGGTTTTATGGCCATAAAAGTACCCTACTTCAAAAGCTCAACCCATGGTGATGGCTTTTACATTTATATTTATTATTCTTCTCTGTATATGTGTATACGAACCGCTATGATATCTTTCAGTAGGTCTCGTACAAAGAATAATAATTACTTACTTATATTTATTTTTATATTTTCATTTTATACCAAATAATATTAAGTAGGTACCTACCTATGTAAATAAATAAATATAGTAAACCTGTTGCATTTATATATTTTGATATAATTTTAACTCCATATGTCCCTAAAATCGGTGATTTTTTAGGTAGGTACGAGTAATACATTTTAATATTACTAATTAATCATGTTGCTTTTAATTTCAGTTAAATAATATTGTTTTATTTTAAAAATGTTATCATACTCTATCTGATGTAGGTATAAACATAATATTATATTATTTCTCTGCACCCATGTCTGTAAAATCAATTCATTTTATGTAGGTTTACCATTTTAAATTGAAATCGTCCATACACAATGGTATTGACTAAATATGTAAATAGCATAAAATATCCTAATCCTCTGCGTAACATGTTTTTATGTACATATTATTATGTATTTTTTTTTTCTTAATATTTTTCGTTTAAGAGAATAAGTATTATTCTTAGAAATATAATAGTAGGTAGTTTTATTATTTAGGTTGTTTTATATTATATAAAGTTTTGTGTCTCCAGTTAAAATTTAATTAGTTACTAATATGTAGATACCTATAGTCATTTTTAGTTTGTATAATATGTTATACTTAGAAGATTGAGTTAAAATTTAGTACTGTGGAATAGGCCTAAAGGGGAAACCACAGATTAAAAAAAACGCGCCATTGTACTGTACCTCCACGGTGGTGTGGAAATTAGTACAATTTTCCGTAAGTACGGGATCTTTCCCACCGTGATCTCCTGATTAAATCTAATGATTGGCTTATTATAATGTTGAGTATCTACGAAAATATATAAGTATTAAATTACGGTACCTATCATATATATATATATATAAAAGTAGATTTTTCTGGGGATACAATATTATATTAAATATATGTTTATGTATTTTATTATTGACTATAAAACCTCTTGTTATGAACTTATCTAAAAGAAGGTGTGATATATCTATAGTCTAAGAGGTATAGACTTAATACGTGCATATAGGTTCAAGTAGCGTAGTGATTTAATTTTTTCAATGTGTATTATTTCAACATAATAAACATAATATTAAAATATATTTAGTGGAAACTATACGATCGGAGTACTTTTGTTGTTCAATTATTCATAATTATGTAAGTATATTTTTAATGTGTTTTAAAATCCGATTTTTAATAAAACCTAATAACATGATACAATAAGATCACAATGTTTTAAAATTATATAGGGAATCGATATTGCAAAATTATAACTATTATTTTATGTGGTAAACGTGATAACGCAAGTCCATGCAGATGTTATGCTACCTAAAAACATCCCTCATTCACTTCAGATGAATTAGCCACCCCCACTCTTCGTGAAATGACAGCGTGTGTTGGTTGTTCCATTTAAAACAGATCGAGACATGCCGTGGTATGGTTATGACGTACATTTATCGATGTTCGATTATTATACACGATTATAAGATAATTGCATGTGATATACACATAATATCATGTTAAACAATGACTAAATAGTATTTAAAAACATACTTTACCTTTTGAAGCAATCAATTAGCTTTTAAAATGCCTTAAAATGCCAAATTTCCATCGGGACACTGAGTGGACGGCATGGGATCGGACGTAATTTTTTTACCATGGTAAGGGAAAGGTTAAGCCCTGCGAAAAAAACCATAATAGATAATAGACAAAAAATACTCGTATATCTAGAAAATATCAAAAATTATGCCATTAAATCATACATGGATATTTTATAGATATATGTAATAATATTTTTTTTATATATTATAATTTGGTTTAGGCAGGGTTTATAATAACAATATGTGTAACATGTACATATTCTTAATCAAACGAAAACAAATACCTTAGTATGAATGGAAAATGTGCTCAATTTTATCGTATCGTTCAAAGTAGGTATACCTAACAAAACTATTATGGTTTGGTTTAGGCAAGGTTTAATTATTTTTTTAAAAGTAACCAACACCATCTGTAAATTTTAGTCTTAGTTCAATAAAAACAAATACGTGTAACTAACAAAGTTTAATGTGCACTATGTATATCGGATCTTGACAGCCTACCTCCACCCTTCGCTGCTGTTGAATAATATGCCTATTGTAGATAGTTATTACTGTTGCTTAAAGCACGTATTAAAAACCAACATTCGCGGAATGATTATTTACTTATCCACTGAATCACAGTCCGAAATACGACAGAATAATATTCAATTATTAGTGATTTTTTCTTCTCACATTCTGCACGTAATGTATTAAGTATAGATATTGTATGATCATTATGTATGGACTATATAATTACGATCTTTCGTATTTGACTAAAGATTTAATATAATATAAAATAATTACAAGATAAAAAGAACTTTTTATATACCACATTTTAAATTTTCTGTTGAATCATATAAACTTGACAATTCTATGTATTAATAATTTAGGACAAATAAGGCAATTGTCAACAAATCATTCAGCAACAAACAAACAAATATAGAATACTGAAATGTCATTTTGATTTTCATAGTAACGCACGTATATAATAATAATTTAGTTGCTAGGACCACCCCCTTAGCAACCAATAATAGTGGATTGGATACGGATTTCTTCCGAAATAACTTTTCATACAAAACAGAATTAAGTAACTGAAAATGAATTCAATTCTACGTAAAGATGGCTAAAAGTATTAAAAGAATGCATTGGCATCGTGTTATGATATATTCTAAAAGTTTCAAATGTCTAAAGTTAGTCGGAAGGTTAATTAAAAATCGATTGCAAGATTTTTACTGGATAAACAACCACCGGACAAACAAGAATACGAGCTAAGACAAAACGTGGTAATAAAATGATTCGTACAAAAGACGATGTTTTGATATATTTTTAAAAGTTGAGCTTAAATTTTTATTTTATAATATTACATTATAAAAAAACTTGAACATTCATGTTTGATTAAGACACCTAGGTACGTACTCAAAATGATAGAAACGTCACTTGGTATTCTTTGAACCGTCATATTATATGTGATGATGAGTAGTGATACACATCGGTTTTGGTTCATCGAAAATTTTACATACAAACCACCAGTGGCGATTTTTTTGACGCAAATGATGCAATCGATTCGTCAGGAGTCTTAAAAGAGGACCTCGAAGTAGTTCAAACTAGTCATACAATTATTGAATTATACCAAAATCTTTTTTAAAATGCGCATTTCTTACGAATTGACTAGGTAGACAATATTAACCAAAGCACGACAAAATCCTTGCAACTGATATCAATATGATCTGTAACAAAACCACTCAGAGAAATATGTACTCTATGACAACATCTTCTTGGCTACGTGTTAAAACTGTGAACTAACATGCCCCTCCCATTTTTAACCACAATTCCATTATAAACTAACAAGCTCCTCCCATTTAGTCGACAACAGCGCCCTCCTTCACGTAGCCAAGAAGATGTTGTCGTACAATACTTACTAAACTTGTACTATTTTTACACAAAAACAAATCACTAGGTAAGTAATATTATTGTGTCATCAATCATCATTGTCATCTATAATAATAATCATTTTTAGTTTCATAGTGTGATTATAGGAAGGAGATGAAACAATGAATATTTTTGCTATGCACATTGGTATTTGCCTATATTATGTTTTATTGTGTGGATCTCAAAATCAGTCAGTGCCTCGGGCCTCCATGTACATAAACCCGACACCGTAAACCACACTGCGTGTTAAAATATAGCAATATAGTTTCAGGAATAGTTTACAATTTTATTCGATTGATCGTTTTATTGTTTTTTCAAGACACCTTTTCTGATGGACCTACAGTAGCGAAGGGTGGAGGTAGGCTGTTAAGATCCGCCATAAATAGTGCATATTAAACTTTTGTTAGTCATCCGTATTTGTTTTTATTGAACTATTTTAACATTATTTATTATTATGAAATATTATGAACATATTGAACTAACAATAATTTACAGATGGTATTGGTTAGTTTAAAAAAATCAATTAAACTCTTCTTAACCAAACCATAATAGTGTTGATATATTTTGGGCGATAGGACAACATTGTACACACTTTGTCATTCATACTTATTTGTTTTTGTTGGATTAAGAATATATATTGTTGGTTATTTTTTTTTAATTTATTATTCCCTGCCTAAACCGAACTATAATAGATACAAAATATCATTCTATCCATAAAATATCAAAAGTTATGTATGATTTAATTGCATAATTTTAGATATTTTATAGATAGACGAGTATTTTTTGACTATTATCTATTAATTAAAGCTTGAGTTTCGCAGGGCTTAATTGAGTTTTTAAAATTAACCAACACCATATATCTGTAAATTGTAGTGTTAATGAAAACAAAATACGTATGACTGACAAAGTTTAATGTGCACTATTTATGGTGGATTTTAACGGCTTACCTCCACCCTTCGCCACTGTGTACCTATGAGTAGTTACATACTATTTTAAGTATTTACGAAATGAAAATAATACACTTAATTAATATCGTTGATATTAGTCTAAACACAAGTAAAAAAAACAACCGATGAATTTGTCAGACCCGGACGCGAAACCCACGACTTCATAAACGGGGACGTTACCACTCATCCATCGATGGCGCCAAAGTCATTGTCTTGATAACCATTATTTCAGCTGTAATTACGCTCTATCTGAAAGAAGCTGTTCTTCGCCGTCTTTTCAACAACAATTTTTTGTGTCTCAACTTTACTGTTAGTTTATCTAAAATTACGTCAGATGTATACAGGTATGTATTATGTAAGAATAATCTGTTATAATAATTGCAACTAATTATCATCAATAGAATCATCAGAATTAATTTTCGTCGTATTAAAAAAACATGAAGAGCGTTTTTATGCTATATTAATTATATAATTAAATATAATTATTGGTCGAAAGACATTAAGTATGTTAATAAAAATAATAATATATTATAATACTGTCTTAATCCACATAATTATATTTCAATAGCGTGCAGCGCATAGATGACATAGACGTGATGCATCCAGCAAAAGCTCCAGAAGTACCTATTCTATAAATTACTAATTAATAATAATATGATGTTTTTATTGCGCAATTGTATGGTAAATTTTACTTGACTATATTCTTTATCTTCTGTTCTGTGGTTTTCTCAGCAACATGAGTGGTAGGTGAATCAATCAAAGGCTATGTGTATTTTTATGTGTCCCGAAAGAGCACAAATGCAAAGTATTGAATACAGGAATACAGAGGGTGTTTGAAATGAATTCCCTTTAATAATAGGGTTACATATATATATATATATATATATATATATATATATAAGCAGTGGCCGGTCTAGCATCTTTTAGTAAGTGGGGTCAGACAATTCGTCATTTGATTAAATGCTATACGAACAAATGTTTCAACAACAACGGCTCACGAAGAAGTGTCCTACGGCCAACTGCATACATACAACTTACATGTAACCAGAATGTATACAATAAAAATGCCGTTAAACTCGTGGAACTTTGAAAAATAACACATAAAACGTTGACTCAAAATCAAACAAGTTTTATTGATTTCATTCAACATTAGGCAGACGTATTATTAAATCAAATCATTTACTAAGGGGTGATATTTTTTCTCGTGAACGCATCGTAAAGTTAAACACAATAGAATGGATAATACACATAAAAATAGGGGTGCTTGACACTTATAAATGTTATATATCATATTGTTTTTTGAGACTTTGACGGGTGGTTGTTATTAATTCGAGTTATACCTATTTATAAATATTACATAAAATGTGCATAGAATATTGCATAGCTATCACATGGGCTACCACTCTGCAACATTAGCTACATTACACATCATATGACATAATCGGTTAGCTATGTGTCATGATTCAATTAATTACAACGCCTTAAATAAATAATAGGAATAAAATAGTTCGTGTATGCCCACGATGGCCGCGCGGCTTAAGCGTTGGCCTATAGCGTCGTGAGTCCCAGGTTCGAATCCTGGATCTGGCAAGTACACCTATTGTTTTTCAATTTGTATATACGTCAGAGTATGGACCTAATAGGTTGAGCAAGTGGCTGACATCCATTTCTTGTAAAACAAAATCTGGGAGGCCCATACGATCCTATTAGGATCGGACATGGTCGAAAGAAAGAAGAACAATATGTACCTGTATTTTTTTTTTTGTTTTCCAACAGAATCCCTACAAGTAAAAGTCACCACTAGGGAGCGGATTTATATGCAACAAAAACATGATTATATGCATGCACTTAAAATCAATAAAATATGCACTAAAACCGAAGAAATATGCAGTTAAAAATTGTCATTTTTTGTGGGATAAAATTGTAGATACCCTCTCTACCCATTATAACTGAAAAAAATCGAATAACTAATTAATATTTTTAACATATAATACGATAGCAGAACAAAAAACACAGAATGATTATAAAGTTAATCAATTACAATTTTCAAAATAGTTTTTTCACAAGTACAAATAATTGAATAATAAATGCAATGTATTTACATTGCATTACATTTATTTAAAACATAACTTAAAATACAAATAAACATAAAAAAACAAAAAACGACAAACTTAACTATTCCTGAATGCTATTTTCGATTTTTCCCGGAATTTTTTTTTTTTTTTAATATTATGCTCTGACATTAAAATTTTCCGTATAGGTATCTGTCAGTGTTTTGTTTATATGCGGAAAACGACCTCTCAACATCCACAGGGGTGATTGGACACACTTTAAATAAAAGTGCTCAAGTTAACTTCACCTTTTCTGATAAATCCACTGCTCGGAGATGGCATTAAAAATGCAAGTTCATCTAAACGATCTACCTTCCTAATTTAGTTATATTTCGATAAAAGAATTAAAAAAAACTAAAACTATAAATTCAAAAGCTCTAAAATATGCATTTATTTATGAAATATGCACTAATGTCTCAAACATGCTCTAACGTCTCAAATATGCATTTATATGCACAATAAAATTTTATTTTTGGATTCTGTGTCTTTCAAAACAGATTTCTGTGCAACTCTCATAGCTGTGCATACACCCTAACAAAACATGCACTAGCATATAAATCCGGGCCCTAGTCACCACACACCAATGCTGTATTTCGTTTTGTTTTAATTAATAATCATTTTGAATTTATTTCAGCAGGGGTGGCTCCTCCACCCTTATAGATAGGTAGTAAATATTAAGGTAGGGATTATGAACGGATATTTACACCTACCTATTTCTGGTATATAATTAGTAGGTATAGGTACAATATTTTATCGAACTTTTGAAATGGACCGGAGCGCCGTTCCGGTTCATATAATCCCCAAAATTATCGCTCCGTTAAAATGGAAAAAATAATTTGACAAACAAAAAATCTAACACACTTTTTTTTGACAAAATACCTACACATAAAATTAGATAACTATGTTTTTATAAATTTATCTATGTAAATATTTTCTAGAAATTATTGAGTCCTCCGCTCCAGTTCGTAAAATTTTCCAGTTCGAGCGCTGCTTCCGAGACAAGATTTTGAAGGGTTCATTCTCGTTAATTACGCTACAAAGTATATTATTGAGACGGGTGGTGGAGGAAGATTACAGTAATAATATCTCGATATCTAAAAATGTTACAATAATTACGAGTACGACGTACGAGTTTAAAGGCACTGACTGGCTATCCACATAAACGCGTGTCTAGATCTAACATCTAAAGTAGGTATATCTCATTGATCTTAAAAATAATAATAATAGGTGGATAAATTACCTACGTTCAAATCGAATCAGTGTATTATTAACTTCACTCTGTATGTCTGGCCATGCATTAGTTGAGGCACGGTCTAAAAAGATCTTTGCTAGGCGATGCGCGGATTGCGGGTCGCGGGTGCAAATGACGCCTGTCAAACGAAATATTATTTGTCATATAAATCCAACATACGTCCATTTTATGTTCTGTTTATTGTTCTATTAGTAACAATAATAATATATTCATTGACATATTTTCTTTTTAAAGTAAATGGGTAACGTTTTTAGTCATCTTTACACGATTTTAGAATTAATTGACCCGTCGCCGTCACGCAGCAAAGTGACGTGCTTTTGGCTCGACATTCTCTCACTGAATGGCAGCGAGTCCAAAATTTCGTCGCGCCTACAGTTGAAAATTATTTGGCGTTTCACTGATGCGTCACCTTAAGTAACATTATTTGTTTAGGTCATTATTATTTAGGTGGTCGATATTTGGAAATGTTTTTCTTCATTAAAAACCCATTTATTTCAAACGCAAATAAACAACGACAACACTTGTAACACTATGTGGAGAGTAGATATCTATCTATAAGAAATTACATAAATCTGTCCATAATGACGTTTTAATAATATATAGTTTTATTTCTTATTCTCAAAGACAAAGAGTATTTATTTAAAATAAATAAAACCGCCTATTACGTACATGACACAACCCAATATTTCATAAAAATATCAACCTGCGAATGAGTTTTCATTGAAGATTCTTGGATTTTCTTCAAAATGCACACCGATAGAAACGTTTTTTTGTTTAAACAACTGACATTGATTGATTTTTAAGTTGAAAAATTCGCTTTTAATGTTGTTTTATAAGATTATTATGATGTAGTATTATGATTAATTATTATCAGACAATACTAATTATTATCCAATTGTTATCATTAAAAATATGTAGGTAAGTAGTTGAACCTCATACTTCTTCTGAATCTACAGATGATAATGAAAATACACGAAACAACGATAGAATTGAAAAAAAATCATAATACAAAATTGAAACTGGAAACAATTATTATGAATGGTCTAAATTAGACAATTGACCATTCATAAAATCAAAAAGCTTCGACATAACTTTAGAAGTCCAATCAGACGTTCTCAAGCTATATTATAATATCTCTAGAAATAAATAATAAGTATGTCAAAAACAAAATAAAATCGAAAATTTGGTTTTTGCACTGTCATAATTAGGGATTCCAATCCTGGGAACCCGAGCTATTTTCGATACCTATGAATCCCGGGATTGATAAACACAATCCCGAAACTTTCGGATTGATTTTTTTATCAATTTTTATGGAAAATAAAATAAAAACGAAAATATAACTGAAAAAATACTTTTAATAACAAATAACTAGGTACATTAGAAATAAACTGAGTTTGACTGAAGTTTGATTTATAACCATCTGTAAGTTGCCGTTTCATTTTATTTTTTCACATAAATTAATAAAAATGAGATTGATTGGAAAAAAACAATGCTTCGCACTTGCTTTTCCCTCCACCACCCGCCACGTCTCCACATCCGTTATGCAGGCGTATACCGTGACGTAACGAACGATAGGCGCTGTTCAAATTTGTGCCGAGTGTCCCAGGAGCAACTTCCCAAGACCTTGGTGTGATGTGATCGGCATCCTGCAATTCGCCACATAAGCAAGTCGGAGATTCTATTAGGCCAACCTGACAGAGCTTGGAGGCAAAACCACCGTATCCGGTTAAGAAATGAGAAGTCCAATGGTCTGGAGTCAATCTGGTTATCTCCATGCGTCACTTTATATTATGAAAAAAAAAATGCGTTTGTCTGCCCTTGGAAGAAGTGGTCCATCGCCCCTGCCACGCACGCAGCGCCGTGTCATACGCCACGTCGCGTACAATAAGTGTTCGAGCGCACCGGCTCATGGATCCAAGTCCTAAAGGCGGCGATATAAAGATACCGCCAACCTCCGCCCCCAGACCTCCGAGCAAGGCGGTCGTGGTACCACGGATTTGAATGTGCAGGTCTAACGGAAATACTCCAGCAAGGACAGGCAACGCGTCGGTAGAAGTCGTCTTATAAGCCTTAGTGAGGGCAAGTAATGCTGAGCCTTGACCGCTGAGAAGAGTTTTCCGGATGGACAATAACATACATCTATGATACCACGTGCTGGCGGCATATCCGGCGATACTCATAAAGATTGCATCGTAAGCTATTTTAAGAGGTCTATACTTAAGACCCCAATTACTTCCAGTAAGACAAGAGACCCGATGGTAAGCTGCTTTGGCTTTAGCCACCGATGTTTTGGCGTGGTGCAGAAATTATAATTTGTCATCCAGTAAAATGCCTAGATATGTAACCTTATCTTTGACTTTAACTAAAGTACTACCCATACGGATGGTGGGCGACCTTGAAGTGAGGTTGGTTGCTCCCTTGAGAAGGATGGATTCTGTTTTATGCGGAGCAAAAGTGAGTTTGTTAGTAAAACCCCAGGTCATAATATAATGGTTTCCAAAGTCTCGTTAGCAGCTAGCTCAAGACCATTGCGGCTGTTCGCACTCACGAGAAGAAGCGCGTCATCCGCATAGGCAATAATACTGCAGTTGTTTGGAAGCGGGATCGACAGAAGGTCATCAAAAAGGATATTCCATAGAAGGGGTCCAAGAACTGATCCCTGGGGACACCCCATTGTGGATTTCCTAGATATTATTGTATTGCCGGTATCATATTATATAGATCTGTCGCTGAAATAATTTTGGATTAGTACATATATGTCTCTCGGAACGCGTTTTAATCGAAGTTTACACAATATTAATGGCCAGGAGGCACTGTCGAAAGCACCCGCTATGTCTAAAAGAATGCCTAGTACGTATTTACTTGTTGCTGTTTCAGTGTAGTTGATAACTTTTCGAATCGCATCCTCAGTGGATTCACCCGGCCTGAAGCCAAATTGGTTTGGGGAGAGTGGTGCAGTCTCTGCGAGGTGAGTCTCAAGTCGTGTGCACTTAAGACGCTCTAGCACCTTGCTGAATGTAGGCTAGAGTGTCAGAGGGCGGTAGGCCTTAGGGTCAGAGGGAGGGCGGCTGCCGGCTTTAGGGATTATCCTAAGTATTCCTTTTTTCCAGCAATCCGGAAAAAATACCACTGGAAAAGCATTCGGAGAAAAGAGACGTTATTTCTGGCGCTGCAACAGCCCAAACATGCTTGGCCATCAAATTGTCAATACAATCATAGCCAGGTGCTTTCCCAGCCTGAAGGCTTTGAAAAATGCCACCGATTTCATGCTCGGATGGCAATGGCGAAGAGGTGACATGGTATGGGAGCGCTGCCACAATACGGGCCTGGTGAAGAATCGCATCATCCGTGGAATGCTTCGCACTATTAACAAAGTAATTCCACCATGATCTCATATGTTTTACGGCAGTTTCATATTTGGCTGACTAATAAGATTTATAAAGCGGAAAGGCCATAAGTACACCATAATTTGCTTTACTATTTTAAATCTCACTAACCCATTCATTAAGTCTTTACTATCAGAAACAGCAATCTCATATTAAATTCACATTATTATTTATATTACAATATTATTTACTCCACTAAATGTATGTATTTCCAAAATTGAACTATACAATATTAACAATAAATGCCTTAAATAGCATAAATTATACTAGATTTATTTTTGACCGATTTTATCAATGTTATTTGTAAATATAAAAATTTTATATTAACAATGGAAAAAAATGCCAATCCCGGGATCAGAATTTTGGCTCGGGATTGGATTCCCTAATCATAATAGTATAATAATAATAAACTTGCACACAATTCATGTGATATGATAATAAATCATAATTATTATGATGTCATCTACAAAAGGTAATAATCTAACCTAAATTATATATTAGGTATACCTATATCTATCTAATTTCTGTATAGTTAACAAAATACAATAGAATTATGATGTTTTACCTGTCAAATTAAATTATCAATCCCTTGTGTGTGGATCAGAAAATGCGTACAAGTATAACATTATAAACCGGGATAAAATGACTAGCCAGGACATATTGTGGTAAGTTTACATACTACATTTATATGATGCAATATCAAAATTATTAATTTTAATGGTGGACCACGTTGCCAATAATTCCCTAATAGGTGATCGTTAAAAACCATGGCGTGGTCAGGTTAGGTTAGGTTATTGATGCAATTAACACCACTCTCGACGAAATTTTTTGTTTCTTTCGCAGGTTTACAAAACATTTTTAGGCATTAGTAACCTATCGCGTACAATTTTTTTTAACTTTCGAAGTTAACAATGGAACTATAAAGTTAGTCAGAAAATTGGCATTAAACGCAAAATACGGTCATAAAATGCATTAATCTTCGGTTCTTCAGAACCCTATCCATATTGGAAGGGAGATAACTATGTTCAACCAAATTGCTTCAGGCGTTGATATATTCCACTTGCGTGGGGTGAGTTTAAGTGGATGCTATTTTATAAATTCTTAAAATAGGGTCTCCTTAGCAAACTCAGTGTACTTTTTTGAATTTCTATAAATTTATAATTATTGTATTTTCACTGCTTTTGTATGTTTATATTATAGTCTCTTTTTATTTTATTTTTCTTTTTTATCGTTTTTATTAAGTGCTTTTCTTCTTTATAATAGTGTTTCATGTTGTGAACGTCTTATAATTTGTAATGTCTACAATATGTTAAAAAAAAAAATTAAATAAAGCTGTACTTCAATTAATACGGAGTCCAAACAATCGACCCATTCTCAGGCCTTCTCCATAAGTCAATGACTGTAACCGCAGCGAACTAATCTTTATTCTTTATGCAACGGTTGTTTTACCGCTAAAAACAGAGCGTCATAAAGAAAATGTTATTTTTGAGTAACCGCGTACATTTAAACGTCATTTCGTCAATCATGCCATTAACTGCGGCTCAGAAAAATAAACTTCCGTTGTAGGTTCATTTATAATCATCTCATCACTTACCGGACAGAAGATTAAATGTTATTCATAAAAGGTCAAACGAAATGAAATATGGACTATTTAAGAGAATTAAATAAGACATGAGAAAATATATATTCCGTCGTTTAGGCGTATTTATACGATTAATTAATTAACACGAACATGATGCACTGTTTAGCCAGAATTATTATCCGGGATAAGTGGGCTGTACTCCAGATCAGTGATCAGATCAGCTCGAAATGAACCGGAGCGCACCAGAGCTCAGCTCCGGTTCATGAAATTCTCTAGACTTCTGGTCGGTTTATATAACGATTCGATTCGGGAATTATTATGAATAATTACAAGACAAAAAGAACTTTTTATAAACAACGTTTTTAAATTTTTTTGTTGAATTATTATGCTCAATATGAAGCAGACTTGTACTTGATATTTTACGCGTGGATTATCATTTAATTATATCAATCATCACATCAAATTACATCGCACAAACACATATTTTTAAATGTTACTAATCATTTGACTTTTTTTACTATTAGAACAAATTTGTGGTATGTTTTTCTCATTTAACTGGTCAGCTTGCCACGCCGGGCCCCCAGGCTAGAGCCCTGTCACCCCCCCCCCCCTTTTAGGGACCATGCTTACATACCTACTTCAATCACAATAATATGAAAACACACATAATTATTATTATACCCCTTATAAAATACCTCAATCAAACAATATTTGGCATGTGGGTTTATAAGTTAGTATATACCTAGTAACCCGGATCTCTTTTTGACCGTTGTAAGGGGACAATGATTTTTATATTTGCCATCTCTTATGTTATATCACAAAATGTGTGTAGTTTTGGTCCCCCTTCAATAGCATTGACAAAAAATAATGTATATGTAAATCAGATAAAGTATTAATTGTTATACAAAATTCTACCCTGCCATATTATACACCCGTGTCCGGAAATTTGTACGACTGCAGTTCACCGTATCACACTTCACCGTGAAATGTTGATCGGAAATATATAGTCGTAAATTGAAGACCGTCCAACCTCTTATAGGGATACAGGATCGTATAGTACTGAGATAAAATTCATGTGTAAATAAAACACGTTTCTTGACGGTTTACAGGAAGCCAGCGGCAAACAAATTTTGAAAATAGGCGATATACTGGATTATTTGTTAGGTTAGGGTTTTATTCTTGAATTCATGAATTTTGGCCAAAATGGGCTATGAAAATTGAATTAATTGAATCTAATAAAATTCGAGACCGTATAGTATACGGTCATCTCTTTCCGATAGAAAGCTCACGGCGAACTGTGCTACAGTTTACATGTACTTAACATATACATATACCAACATGCATATTGCATATACCTACCTATTTGGATCCAATATTCACTGATAAACAATCGTACCTACTTACAACAAGTTCGAATTGAGTTGACGATATGTGTAGGTAGGTATGTCGTAGGTATACTACAAACTATCTTAAATATTGCCTAAGTACTCGTGCCAAAAAAATGATAACTAACTCTGTATAAGGTAAAATATTATAATAATACGTCAAACTGCAAACTGTATTATGTTCTATAAAAAATATGTAAGTACGTAATAAGTATTGTAATACTAAATATAAAAATATGTATAAAAAGAGGTGTAAAAAATTAACCTTGATTCCGATTTCCTCATGAAGATTAAAAAAACAGAATACACACTAACTTAAAGATTCATTCACAAAAAAAAACTATGTTCACTTCACATCACTATATTATTCTGTAATTATTATGTATAACTCATTCATAATTAAGTCATTCTATTCAAATTTGTATGTACCTACATAAACAACTTTTCATCAAACTTCTCTTCCATTTTAATAATATGAGTAAAAAACCACATTACAAATTACACGGATTCAATTTTGAAAATATTATAAGTAAAATAAATATTTCGACTACATAAAGATAGGTGCCTATTCTTGTGAATTAATAATAATTGTTTATTTCGTTAAATTATCACACTATAAAAAAACATCCATTGTTTATAATAATTTAAAGACTATTATGCCAGAAACGGGATAATATTGATAAAAGAGCTTCAAAATTTTTAAAATTAAACTGTCTGTCTATCAATAATAATCGATGATTATTGAATCAAACTTAACGGAAAAGTCTGGTCGAGGGATCCAACTTCAATAAACAGATTTTTAGATATACAAATAATATTAATTAAATTTTAACTTTGACGCGAATAATATTAACTAAAATATCATAAAATTAAGAAGATGAAAAATTAATTATTATTGTCTATGGACATATTTGAATTTGGAAGGTGAATGACTTAATTCGACGCGCAACATTTATGACATGACACATTACCGGAGATAACAATAAAATTCCGGTAGTAGGTGAATAATAATTGCTCACTGGTCCACTGTTTTGGTAGATAATAGTACGCTCCGCGATCTGCACGCGGCGAGGTTCGGATCGCAACAGAGTAAGTCGTCTACTAAAACGCAATCGCAAAGCGAATTCAGTTTTTACTGGCGCTGGCGTGGGCTGGAACAGGGCTTCTAAAAAATTAATATTGAAAAAATAGTCACGCGATTATATCCGTGTTACAATATGGATCTGATTAAAATATTTTATATCATCAAAGCGCAACCCAATATCGTCGCTAATTTTCTACAAACACGTATCTCAATTTTTGTCAGTTTTGAGTTATTTGATGTAATTCATCATTTGAATACGCACATATTCCACTAACAAGTATCTCAAAATATACTTAACATAATAGAGTACATGTGCTGCAGAGGTGGCCATGAGATTTTACAACTTTCTTTTTAGACCAAACCAAACCTAATTATTATTATTACCTCATACAATCTTAGTTTGTGATAATGGTGCATCAAAATTTATGAAAATTTTCAATTTTCAATTAACGATTATTGGATCGAAAATCCGATGCGCCGACAGAAAAAGGTATTTATTATGATTGTCTACATGGAGTAAACTGTTTTCGTAAAAAAATAATATAAAAGCTCATGGCCACCTCTGCGGCACAATTACCGATAATAGATTTAAGCAATTACAAAAAATCGTATCACAATAAAAACTGTATAAATATTATGAAGATACGAGTATCTCGAGATACGTGTTTGTAAGGTACATAATACTGAACTCCGCCAATGATTATACTGAAGTTCTTTCTCGCAAGTCAAGATACGTGTTTACTGCAGTAATATTGTGGAATGATTCACAGTAAAGTTGCAACACATTCTCGTATCTACGACAATATGACTGATCGGTCGAAAGACGTGTAGTGCGATAGATTGAAGAAACATAAAAAAAATTCATGAAAATATGTGTAACTTTATTTCTTAATACCTCTATGGTGTAACTATACTAAATGAGATACGTGGTCCAATGTCATAAATACTCATAACATGTTTAAGAGAAGTAAGGACACGCACTAACTAGGGAATCCAATCCCGGGATCCCGGGATCCCGAGCTATTTTCGATACCTATGAATCCCGGGATTGATAAACATAATCCCGGGATTTCGGGATTGATTTTTTTATCAATTTTTATGGAAAATATAACAGAAAAAATACTTTTAATACAAAATAACTACATTAGAAATAAACTGAGTTTGAATGAAGTTTGATGTGTAGGTTGCCGATTCATTTTATTTTTTCACATAGATTATTAAAAATGAGAAAGATCGGTAAAAAAACAATGCTTCGCACTTTTAACAAAGTAATTCCACCATGATATCATACGTTTTACGGCAGTTTCATATTTGGCTGACTAATTAGATTTATGAAGCGGAAAGGCCATAAGTACGCCATGATTATTTGCTTTACTATTTTAAATCTCGCTGATCTATTCATTATGTCTTTACTATCATAAATAGCAATCTCATATTAAATTCACATTATTATTTATATTACAATATTATTTACTCCATTAAACTTGGGTATTTCCAAGATTTAACGTATACAATATTAACAATAAATGTCTTAAATAGTATAAATTATACTAGATTTATTTTTGACCGATTTTATCAATGTTATTTGTAAATATAAAAATTTTATATTAACAATGGAAAAAAATCCCAATCTCGGGACCAGTCCCGGGATCCCGGGATTATCAAATTGTAATCCCGAAATCCCGGGATCAGAATTTTGGCTCGGGATTGGATTCCCTAGCACTAACATACGTTGATAAGATATACGTCGCTTTTAGCTCCTGGATTCATAACTAATATCTTCCATTTTTTTTTCAATTTTCCCGTTCGAGACAAAATATATAAAATGGTTTTTTTATGACAGGTAGGTACTTGGTTTTAAACTATTTGCTCGGCTTCTAATTATTATGGCGTGGGATTTTATTACAAACGTGTATGCCCTGGATTGAATATGCTGGGATTACAATCAGGGCCGCGCCAAGGGTGGTTGCCACCGGGTGCCAACCCAAAGTTGCTGCACACCCCCCGCTAATATAAAAACAGTTGAAATCTATATTTTATTTTAATTAAAATATTTATATTATAATAAAAATAATTGCACCGCGTCCATTAAACCAATTCGTTAAAATAATGCCCATACACATATTACAGCTTAATGGCTATGTACAATTATTATAGCTAACTATTATGATAATATAACAGTATGTAAAACATTTTATTGTGACTTTGAAAGAATGCTTTTCAGTATAATTTTATACAACTGTGGTGCAAGTCATTAGTTATAGATAATAGATCTTGAACTCTAAATTAAGTTTATTATTTTGTTTATATGTTTAAATAATATTTTGTGGTAATTATTCGATTTTTTACCTTTTGATTAGTGTCACCTTTCGGTAATACGAAACATATGATACGGTACTTCATATATTTCAAAATTACTTGAATCGAATGTATATCATTTTTAATCAGCAGTATTTTGCCGCCCCATTATCCTGCCGTCCGGGTGGTGCGCACCCCAACACCCCCGCTTGGCGCATCCAGTCCTGGCACATTGTCTTTCCTGCGCAATTTGATTCATTCGTATTATAATCCTCTTATAACCATGTATCATCATATTAATATCTTCAGGCCGAAGTATCATCCACAATTTAAATCCAACACATTTTTTATTTGCAGCTGACAGGGTGACTATGATATATATATGGATAGATTATAGATAGAGTATAGACGAGAGTTGGAAATTGAATATTTTAATGGTAGGTAGTACCTACTCTTTAACATTATCAGGAACATATTATTATTATTATGATCGTTTTGTATGACACATCGACTTTACGAACTGATATTCCATACCGGTTGACCGGTTGAAAATAAAAAACAAAACAAATTTTCAGCAATAGAAAATCACCCGAGCATTCAAAAAGATATGGTTTTGAGAGCCACTGGACCAGATTGAAAGGAGTAAAAATCTCAGAACAAAGAATACGGAGCTCTTTGTAGACACACTAAAGGTTTTTCTGACTCCGGAATAGTTCGGGGCATAGTACTAACTTAGGAGATTGGTGACTATTATTTTCTCAATAAAAATATTCTTTAGTAGATACAGGGCCGCCGCAATGGGTATATTCGCCTGTGTGAGAAAAAATGACGCCCTGTGTTAAAAAGTCTACTAACGAAAAAAATCTTATTTATTTAACAGTGACATGATTTGCGAGTTTAAAGCTGACTATATCCGATCAGACATTTTTACTCAGTACGTCTGTCTATCTGAGGTTACGCAGAAAAAGGCGAATCAAGTGTTATTCAAAGTGTACACCACGGCATGGCCCCCACATCTCAAGGCTAGGATCTTTGTCGGGCCCCACTACCTATCGACAAGGTGGCAGTGTGACGCTCTACAGTAGCGTTTTCCAAATGGCGTTCACGGTAAAATTAAGGGTAGGTATTTAGTGTATTTTTAATACTTATGGAGCTAATTATTATCAGTGACACAATTAAAAATTGGGTCGCACAATTACATATTATTTGAAAGTATAATCATTATTAAAAGAAAAAAGTAAATAAAATTTTTACTATTAGAACAAATTTGTGATTGTCGACTTGCCACGCCATGCCTCCCATGAGCCCGGGCCCTCAGGCTAAAGCCCTATCAGCCCCCCTCTTGTGGGGGCCATGCACCACGGTGTCCTGTGGCGCCACAACCAATTACCAGGGGTGCCGCAGAAATTTATTAATTCCAGGCAATCTTAATACAATGTGACGATGCACGATCACAGTGATAGATCCCATTGCTGCACAAGTTTGTGACCACTGATGCTTCCTTTCACGATATAAAAAAAAATCTTTGAACACCACCAATCTCAGCATAGCAACTGGTTTCAAAAATACTTTGAAGAAGATAAATATGAGAAGTTCATATGGATTTAAGATCTGAGATAAATGAATGTAGGTAGGTACTAGAAATGACACCCCTTATGGCACCCCTAGGCAGGTCATGCATTGTGTGAAGGTGGAAAATTATGAAAGGAACGGGAGTAGATTTTTTTTCAAAGCGAATATAAAAATAAAATCTAGTGGTAGCGAGTCATGCCCCCCACATTCTTAAGCAGGCACCCAGGCCAGGATCTTTGGCGGCTCCCTTACTTATCGCTAAGATTAAAGACAACTCTAAGTTGCATTTTCTAAATGGTGTTCGAGGTCAAATTTATGGTATTCATTGTCTGTTAAGCGATTTTTTTGTATTTCTTAATACTTGCATCCACTTGAATTATGGTTGATTATCGGGTTAGGAGTAATTTTATTAGTTGTCGAGTATTGACACAAATTGCATCCTACAAACACATATTTTAAAATCTTAATACTCTCGAAGTAAAATAGCCCGCAAGTATTTTTTTTTGCTTTTAGAGAAAATTTGTAATGTGTGTATCTCACTTTTCTGGTTGACCTGTCACGCTGGACTCCCAGGCTAAAGCCCTATCAACCCCTCCGCTTGTGAGGACTATGAAGCAAAGTAATGAAGTTGGGCATACACAATTTGAAACCAATGATTGTAAGGGGCGGCGCTTTGCCTGAGTATGTCACTGCCTAGTTGTGCCCAATTTGATTCCAAGATTTGAGATTTTTTTTGATGAATAATATGCTTATCCATACCACTAACTTTTTTTTAGTTCGCTGTGAAAAAATGATTATACAATTATTACACAGGTACCTACGCACTGAAACAACAAAGTTTGAAAATCACTGGACTAAGTAATCACTAATTCGTTACTTGAGCCGTCACATTAGTCATTCATTAATCACTAATCATTAACCTCACACACCTTAATGATTAATACTTTGTT
This sequence comes from Rhyacophila brunnea, assembly GCF_057557595.1. Taxonomy (NCBI): domain Eukaryota; kingdom Metazoa; phylum Arthropoda; class Insecta; order Trichoptera; family Rhyacophilidae; genus Rhyacophila; species Rhyacophila brunnea. Next base: position 5,680,230 of record NW_028233361.1, read on the forward strand.
TAAATTCAGACTGACATATTAATATTATACTAGGTATATCGGTTTACAAAATAAAATAATATGCAATCCAAGGCCTGAACAAAAACGATGCATGAGTGCGAGTGAGAAAGTATTCGGCACCCTTATAATCTCTGCGACACGCGCTAGAGTAAGATAAAAGGTCTACATATTTTTGAATCAGTTTCCAAAAGTATCGCTGGCAAATCGTGGTGAATCGCTTCACGTAGCATCGATAATCTGCGAGTTCGTGTTGCTAAATTTGCTATTTTTTGTGTTAAACATAAAGTCAGTGGTATATATTTTTAGTTAATTAAGTAGGAAAGGTGGTTCTGCGTGTTGTATTAAAATATGGTAGCCGTACTGATAAGCAAGAAGATGGTATTACGTTTCATACGTAAGTTGATACATGTTCGTGACAATTTATTTGTATATTATTATTTATTTTAATATCAGTGACCTAGTGTTTCTTTAAAATAACTTAAATTATGAATATCTTTACCTAATGGTTGCATTTTGACCGCTTAAAAATACCATATAACTTAAAAAAAAATAGAAAATTATATTTTAATTCTGAGCGTCTAGCACTAGCGAAATGGTCTATGGTCTCGAACATTTGTAGGCGAATGCGTTCGCTCGTCCATAAACCAAACGCACGGCACGTAGCTTCATTTAGCAATGCAACGGGTGGCGTCTAGATGCATCTATAGTCTATGATGCAATCTATAATAAAATTCCCACGATGGCCGAGCGGTAACGTGTTGGTCTATAATTTCGAAGGGTCTCATGATTCAATCTTGGGTCTGGCGAAACAAATGCATGTTGTTTTCTCAATGTGTGTTTGGACCCAGAGTATAGATCTAATAGATTGAGCAACTAAGTGGCTGACGTCCGTTTCTCGTTAACACAAAAATCTGCATAACCTCCACTCTGTGGAAGCTCGTATTATTATGGTCTTTTTAGGATCGAACATGGTAAAAAAAAATATTTGACGGTGCGAATTAGATCAACATTTTCTCCTAGGTGCCTCTGACAGACAGAGTATTCACAAGAAAAAAATATTTCCGCATAGAAATTCATCGGCGTAAACTTATTATTCATTAAAATTGAAAAAAACTGTTCAATTCAACCCGGAAATTTTAAAGTACATTTAATTTATTTTAAGTGGTGATTATTATTGAATTTATCATGCATAACACGGGAGAATAGTACCAGATACCGTCTATAAAGCCGTTGGGGCGGCTTCGAACAATATTTGTTTGATCCAGACCGAGAACAGAAAATTAATAGGAACAGCAGGCCTATTCTAACATGTCAATTTACATAAAAAAGCTAATTGTGATAAATACAGGGTGGGGCGTCGGAACTTCCTTTTTTTAAACGGCATGGTGAAGTTAGTGGTGGTCACAGAAGAGAGAAGAAAGGCTCAATGAGAGGGGCTGGATTTAAGGTTTGTATTTGTGTGATTATGTAACCCGACAAACATCATGACGTGAGCTGCCTGTTGACACCTTACCCAACGACGTACTTGTATTCTTGTCTGACGAGGCACATTTTTACCTTAGTGACTGTGTTAACAAACAGAATATGCGGTACTGGAGTGAAACAAATTCCAGGGTACTTCATGAGAGAACCCTTCCTTCGGATCGTGTCACGGCAATTTCAAGAGTAGGGATCATCAGCCCTTAGTTTTTTTTAAGAAAACGGTTGTGCTGTAACCGTGAATTCAGACCGTTATTTGATAACGATCCAAGATTTTTTTTACCTGGTCTTGGAGACATGGAACTGGACAATGTGTGGTTTCAGCAAGATGAGGCTACAGCTCACACCGCCAGGGTTTCTTTTTAATTTTATAACTCAAAGTCATCCGTTTTATGTAAGTTGATTACAAAAATCGGATTCCTGAAAGAATGAAGTAGGTATCGAAATAATAATATTGCCAATAGAAAGAAATAAATTTGAAGTAGTTCTGGTTTAAAGTCAAAAGTGCGCAGCGTATTTCATTTTGGCATAGAGTCGTTATTTGGTTTTATTGTGACAAAAATAAACATCGAGTTGAAAATAACGCACTCTCTCGCCAATGCATGCACGTAGGTTTGGTATGTATATATATATAATAATATAATATATTATATTATAAAAGTAAAGTAAATATGTCTATGTGTACGAATAAGTATTAGTACATACAAATATAAGCATTTGATGCTCAGACTAGAGTAATAAATTATTACAATAATATTATAAAGAGAGTGGCTATTGTTCGGCAAAATGAAGCCGAGTTTCTCGCGTATAACGCACAGTAGAACCTCAATTTTATTATTATTAAGTTAACTACGAAACGTTATACCATCATCTTGCTTCTCAGTACGGCTACCAAATTTAACCACAACATAGTTAAACATATTTTCTATTAAATTAACTAAAAACAATTACCACTAACTTTATATTTAACACAACAACAATAAATTTCAGCAACACGTGCTCGCAGTTTTTAAATGAATGTAATCGTTCAAATCGACATTCACCGGCGACGTTTCCAAAAAATATTTAATTCAGCTGTAGAAATTCTATCTTACTCTAACGCATTTTGCGGAGATATAAGCGTGCCGAGTGCCTTCTCATTTGCACTTATGGTTCATTTTACTTCAGGCCTTGATTGGATAATTATATTTTCATGAAAGAAATATATCAGTGCGTCTTAACCTTTTTGATCTGTGACCCAATTTAGGGTAATAATGTTGGTTCACGACCCAAGATAAAATAAATAAAATAGCAAATAAAAATAGCAAAAATAACTGACAAAAAAATATTTTATTTTGATAATACTAAATACAGTTTCGGAAAATATCATTTGATCCTATTAATGTGAACGTTGGCTTTGGATAAGGTTTGAGAGCTCATCAAAGTTTGGTGTTATATTAGACAGAATGCATCGTTGTGATCAAATTGAGATGCATGGTACGTCACTGTCACGCTGTCTCGGCGACAAATTTAGTCTATGGTTTCGTCATTTTGCAGAATATTTTTAACGATCACCACCTCTCTAAATTCAATTATCCGTGCTAATTTCAATTAATTTTAACAGTTTCTACGTATGCGTACGTTAAAATGACTTGCGATATTATGTCCATAGAACATATTTTGAACTGAACCCAACCTGCAGACCATAGATAATAGACAATATCCTTATAGAAAACACATAGTGCCAACAACTAAAAACAAAAAACGTCATTTTGACATGTAGAATATGATAAAAACGTTCAAAACGTCATGCAGGTGTCGATGCAGTGCGGTTCAACGTGAGGAGACTTTATTGTTGTTCTGGTGATTTCGGCAGATTTTGCCAACTTCACTGACAATGTTCGTTTAAAGGTTCAAAATGTGTTACGGTCGGATAATGTTTTAAACACCAAGAAAAACGACATTACACACTTTTTCCCGTGGTGACAGCTTACTGTGACGTCACGTGATAGTCCGCGACATGCACCATTATATATGTCGTGCTTTAGGTCTTCTGGCTGCAGTCTATTTCGAAAATTGGATTTCATTACACTCAAAGCAGAAAATCCTGATTCGGACATGTATGTTGTTGCAAAGTACAGTAGTACTTTCAGTGCTTCGTTTACAATTATAGGCTTTTCTTATAAATAATAACGAATTATCACTTATTGTTATTGTCTTAACTGTTATAATAATTATCTTTATTAACAGAATAAATTAGCAATATTAACAATTATCAAATTATTATTAAGTATATATATATAATATAATATAATAATAATGTGCATTATGCAGAATGCAGACATCTCTTATTTTTGTAAGAAAAGTCTTTATTTTTGATTATTTTCTTTAAAAATAGCCTTCTAAGTTACTAACTTATTATGGGAATTTCAAAATTCTGAAAATAATTCGAAAAACTTGTAAATTATACATCAATGCTTAGCTGCCTGGCACTATTTTTTATATGAAAAATCTGTATATTATATTATATATAATAAAATGAAAAACATAATAATGTAATTGAGAAAATAATGTTTATTGATTGAATGTAGAAAAACACACCTTACAGTCACGATTTTAAAAAATTACGTAAGTACATAATATTATCATTTGGCTGCTTTTTGCAGAACGAATATTGCATATTTTTAGAACGCATTTATATGACATTTTTGTATGGCAGCAGCTTGGTTGCTTTATGCAAATCGAAAATGTCATATTCTGCGATTTGCAAAATCTTTAAAACGCATTTATATGAGATGTTTTCTTTTGACCATGTCCGATCCTAATAGGATCATATGGGCCTCCACAGCAGCTTGGCTGATTTGTGCAGAACGTAAAACAAACGTGTGAGATTATGGAAATCACAATAACTCATTTTTTCAAAATTTTGGCTTGGCTGCTTTGTGCATAACTACGCTCAATTTTCCCTAATCGTAAAAAAAAATCGCCTGCAATTTCCTTCAGGCGTATTAACATTTTAAAATAGGTGGTTGTGTAATTAATTGCATTTTTTGGTCAATGTTTGTTGATACACTGAATACCCTTAATTGTACCTCGAACACCATTTGAAAAACGCTACTATAGAGCGTCACACTGCCTTTAACCTTACTGATAGGTAGGGGGCCGCCAAAGATCTTGGACGGGGGGCCCGCTTTAGGATGTGGGGGCCATGGAAATCACTAAGTATATATTTTTATTCAAATATCTATACTTATGATGTTATTACAATTTCATTTTTTACAACTTTAGTTGTTTGTTTGTATATTATGTTTGTTTGTTTGATTAATTTTTCATTTGCTTCTTGGCATAGGAAAAGTTGCTTTAAATGATATTTGAATACAATTTTCTTTAGTAGGTAAGAAGTTTGGCAAGAAGTGAGTTCTGGCACCTTTGTTTTTTTTTAAAACCCTGGGTAGGCATATCAACTTGGACGCTAAAGACGCACCTAGCGCGTAACGATTAGGTGCCTAATCGTTAAAAATAAGTAAAAAAATAATCTCGACTTGCATATTATTTATACCTAGTCACAAATGAAAACTGGCACAACATTGCATGTTTGCGATGGTGCAGACTATGCAGCCAGTGATAAAATAAATTTCAATGACCGAAGTAGGTAAATTTTGGGATTATATTATTATTATTTATAGGTACCTGCGCAACTGACAGATGCGTCCAAGCCAAGGCCTGAACAAAAACGATGCATGAGTGCGAGTGAGAAAGTATTCGACACCCTTACAATCTCTGCGACACGCGCTAGAGTAAGTAAAAGGTCTACATTTATCTGTGAGCTAGTTTCCAAAAGTATCGCCATCAAATCGGGGCGAAACGCTTTACATAGCGTCGATAACTTGCGAGCTCGAGTTGCTAAAATTGATATTTCTTGTGTTAAACATAAAGTCAATGATAAATATTTTTAGTTAATTAAGTAGAAAAGATGGTTCTGTGCGTTGTCTTAAAATGTGGTAGCCGTACTGATAAGCAAGAAGATGGTATTACGTTTCATAGGTAAGTTGATACATGTTCGTGATAATTTATTTGTATTTTATTATATATTTTAATATCAGTGACCTAGTGTTTCTTTAAAATAACTTGAATTATGGATATCTTTACCTAATGGTTGCATTTTGACCACTTAAAAATACTATATAACGTAAAAAATAGAAAATTATATTTTAATTCTGAGCGTCTAGTGCGAGCACTTTGGGCGAGCACTAGCGAAATGGTCTATGGTCTCGAACATTTGTAGACGAATGCGCTCGCTCGCCCACAAACCAAACGCAAGGCACGCGGCTTCATTTAGCAATGCAACGGGTGGCGTCTAGATGTATCTATAGTATAAGGTCCAAGCAAAGTTTTTCAAACAAACTCTGCAGTGTGCCGGCCTACATATTAATATTATTATTACGTTTTGTGAATGCCAAACAAAACAATATTATCAACGTTCGACGTACTGTTTTGAGTCCCAGCTATTGGTCTATTCTATTCAGATGTCAGACGTAGGGACCTAGGTATATTTTCCTATGATGAGAATAAATAAATTATTAAGTATGTCAATGTTTTGGGTGTACCTATTTAATTATTTTCAAATACCTACACCAAACCGGCTGTCATCTTCGGATTGTTCTAGTAATGTATTGATAATATTTATCAAATTAATAATTATCTTCATTACTATGAGAATGTCAGTAATTCACAGATTGTTATCACAGATAAATATCATTACATATAATATCTGTACCTCAGAGGCAGACGGATGCATATGCCAAATACCCAATTGTTCAGGAGAGCCAAAAAACAATTTTTATTTTAAACGAATATTCATAACTTCTAATAAAATATACGTATAATGATCATTATTTTTTTTATTCTAATTCAATTAAAGTACTTCTGGAATATATAAGAAAGGAATAATTAATATAATACAATTTTATATCTAAAAAAAATAAAATAAAAAACGTAGTGTGGATTTGCATCCTTCTGCCTCTAAAGATATTTTGTTAAATGTGGATTTGTATCTATTTACCTAGCCAAAATAAAAGAAATTATAAGCTAAAAAAAATTATAGGTATAAATATAACAAAGCAAAACACATTTTTTTTAAAAATTTTATTATGTATTCATCATCATCACCAGCCTGAATCTATTCACTGCTGATGCTGCGCAGATGACTCACGTATTCTCCATTTATGGGGGGCCGCGTCATTCCAGTCAAGTCATTCATTTTTCAGATTCTGACACTCGCCAAGACAACATCACGCTCTCCACCGATCTCGTTCTACCGTTGAATTTATTCTGAAAAGAAAAAATTTAATAATCCTGACCATCGCAAAAGAGATTGATACCTAGTGTGCCAGTGCCTTATACCAAAAGTGACAGTGTCTCAGTGCGTGAATCCGGGTATCTCGAGTGGCAAAGGCGCTGCTCTGCTCAGTGTGGTGTTGTGCTCGATCGCAGTCATCATCTCAACATAGTGATTTCGGCAACTGTGATTTGGTTAACGCCAGTGCTGTTCGGTTCAGTGCAGTTCTCACAGAGTGCTTCCGGGAGGACGCCTGAGCGCCGTGCCTGAGGAAACAGGGACACATCTGAATATATTTACTTACTCACTGTCCATAGTCGCATCCTATTTCATTCACCACCAATTCAATCAATATCATCGTCTCTTTATACATTAATCTCATAGCCATTAACCTACACTGATACCATCATTGCCACAATAGATTTCTGCCATCCGCTCAAACAAAAGTTGACGCAAGGGATTTCTGCCCACTGCGCGATCTATTAATTTTCCAAATAAAATTTTATTTTTTTATTTTTTCTTTTATCTTTTCGTTTCTCTTCTACTCTAATAATGTCTTCACCGAGATTCAACGAGATCCGAGAGGAAGCTACCGCTGACATCAATGAGCTGATGGAGACACCTGCAGCTCCAACTCCCAAACAACTCCTGGAACAGGACCCGACAACGACTCTCCAAAACATTGCATACATGATTACGAAAAATAAAAAGCAAGACCCTCAAACACTCATACGATCGATTTTCAGCCTCCTGGTATCCTGCATGGATTCAAGGACGAGAGCCCAATGCCGCCAGCCATCAACCAGCCATCCTGCCGCACCAAACTTCAAAATCAGAAGATCCAAGAGAGCGACCTCCCAGAAAAAACAGGACATCTTACCGAACTCACAGGAGACAATAGCGGCCACACAAGACGACTCCGAATACGAGGACCTGAATGATGACGCCACCTTCGCCTCGGCCGTACAAAAAAGGCAGAGACAGCCTACCACACCCAACGCCACACAGAAGTCACCGCAGCAACTTCCGAAAAAGAAGGCAGCCCCGATAAACAATACGCCAACAAAACAACCAACAACCGTTGCGCCAACAGCAAAACCCTCCAAGGACGCCCGGAAAACTAAAGTCCCACCAGTAAGTCTTCATTCCAAACGCGACTACACAAAAATCGCGATAGATATGAAATTGGTGGGAATCACGCCAGGACTCGCAACACTTCAGAAGGACGATATACGCATCGACTTCGATGACCTCTCATCCTACCGGAAAACTGTGGAATTTTTAGACCAAAGGAACATATCATTCCACTCTTACAAAACTGAGGAAGAGAAGACATACAAGGCCGTCCTTAGAGGTATACCTACAGAAACGGACGTAAACGAAGTAAAAGACGAGCTGATTGACTTACAATTTCCGGTCATCGCCGTCCAGAGGATGCGCCGCAGACTAGACCACGAGCCGCTCCCACTGGTACTGGTCGATTTAGAAAGAAGCGACGCAGGCAAGAGGATCTTCGATCTGGAGACTGTGCTCTACCACCGTAGCAAAGTAGAATCTCTTAGGAGAAAAACGGCCACCGGACAATGCCACCGATGTCAAGGTTTCGCGCACTCAGGGAGCAACTGCCACGCCCCACCAAAATGCGTGAAATGTGCCGAAAACCACTGGACTCAGGAGTGTAACCACACTCGAGAGATGAGACCTGCCACTTGCGCAAACTGCGCGGGTCCTCACCCAGCCAACTATCGAGGATGTCCGAAATTCCCGCACCCAGGACTACCGAATGCAAATCACAGACGAACCTGGCCCGCTCCTACATGGCAATGACAATTCCAGCACACCCAGCACACCCAGAACGAGACTCGCCAAATGCTTGCCTACATACGACCTCAACAACCAGACCACCGCAGTCAAACAACGACGCACTCAAATAACAGGTTAGTCGCTAATCCTAATCAATTTCCAAAAACCAACTGCAAGCCCTCCTCCAACCCCAATTCAGACCTCAAAAGTCTGGAATTTGCAATTTTCCAATTGCAAAAGACTATGGAGCAAGCTACCGCCATGGTATCCCAAGCCACGAAACTTGTCCAGCAAAATGGCTACTAAGACCAATCCAGCCTCACTACAGACGGCCATCTGGAACGCTCGCGGTACCTTAATTATTGATAAGGGTGTAACGCGATGAACTCGTCACCTAAAGAAACCATAAATATACTTTCTTAACTGGCAACACCAAACTCATGCTGGCTGCGAATAATCAACGGCCGGAGCAGACAAGGTGGGGGGGACGGGCGGCGGGGGCGAGAACACAAGTGCGTGGGAGGCAACTTCCTTCTTCTGGTTCGAAACGTTCTACGGGGCGGACGCGCTCGTGCCGCGCAACGCGGTCGTGTTAGGAGCACACGCTTCAACAATGGATGGCATATTTCCATACCCGTGTCGAAGGGTAAAGTGCTAGTGTCATCTTCACCCGGGAATACACCCCTTGGACTTGGAAATGGAAGGACGTTGAGGAGGGCTCGATGCATGTAAATATGTAATCATAAATTGTGTCTAGGTTAGTGCCATTTGCTGGTGACGGAGACGCTCCTGTGAGAACCTCCGTCCCACTTCTTTTATATATAATCTTTTGTAAACCTTCGCTGAAATAATCTCTCATTAAATGTAACCGCATTTCAGCGATATACTTTGAAACCTCTTTCACTTATCAACCTAGAGTCCCAGTAAACACATGGTCTTTTGCAGCTGTTTCCCTCCCAAAGAAAAGCTAGCTGGCGTCCAACCCTGTTGGACGGGGGTACCTCAAAGGTTGAAGGAAACGTGCAAGCCTAACTCCAGACTCCTGGGGAGTCTGGGAATCCACGCCAAGGGAGTTGCTTCCCGGCGTGGGTTTAGCTGCTCCAAATAGCGGTCGGATCCACTCCTTTTGATAAGAAATTCTCATGTTCTACACCAGAAGGTGGCAAAGTTAGGTGGACGAGAGAGCGAGGTCGGAACGAGCGGCTTCAGAAGTATAAGTCTGATGTAGGTAAAGCTCATGTTACATTCATGTGACAAATCCTTCCTACCTTATGTAAGTATCAGATAGCTATGTAGTCGTTGCATTGTTAAATAACATTAGAAGAACTTTCAGTCTTTTTTGTTACAAGGGGGAAATCATCAATTTCCTATCCAAGCACGACATCGACATACTCCTAGTTAGCGAGACCCACCTTAAACCTACTTTCCGCATCCGTTTTCCAAACTACACCACTTACAGAACAGACAGACTAACGAACAGAGGCGGCGGAACCGCTATCTTTATTAAGTCTCATATAGACCATTGTGAGGCACCTCCGACCTCACAAAGCCGGGCACTAGAATAATGCTCAATCATTGTTAATACTCGCACCTCCGGCAGCGTTAAATTCACGTCAGTCTACGTTCCTCCTTATAAAAAGGACGATTCTATTACCAGATCAGATCTAGATAGCCTACTGGACGCTAACGTTACCTCAGTAATCATTGCTGGCGATTTCAATGCCAAGCACTCAGCTTGGGGTGGCCGCTCCTCGGAGTTCAGAGGTAAAATGATCTACGAGTTCATTGAAGATAATAACATAACCTTAGCCGCTCCATCAGAGCCCACGCACTATCCTGCTAATAACATATATCGACCTTCTATTATAGATTTTGCTTTACTCGCGGAAACTGATTTCATTCACGAAATAAACGTAGTTAACGAACTATCCTCAGACCACACGCCGGTACTTTTACACTTAGGAGACCCATCTAATGTGGCCTTAGCAATTAACAGACGCATCAGAACTCAAACTTCTTGGGAAGACTTCAAATCAACGTTAGAGGAAAAGCTCACGCAACCAACCCTTCTTAACACTGAGGAGAGCATAGACTCCGCAGTCGCGACATTCACGGGCGAAATTCTAGAAGCCGTAAATTCAGCCACCGTAGTTAGACCATCAAATCATACACTCCGCCCAGACATACCACAGCGCCTTAAAGATAAAATCAGAGAGAAAAATAAAGCACGTTTGGAATGGCAGGAGCAAAAACTCCGCGCATTCAAAACCTTATACAACAAGTTGATACCAGAGATCAGGAAAGAACTAGCAGAACTTGATGACGCCAGTTGATGCCAAAAAGTCAATAACTTAATCAAGGGCAACCCACCATACTGGTCCCTAACAAAAATCTTAAGACAGAACAAGCAGAAGATAACGCATATACAGGGACCTAACGGCCCGGTATACTCATCTCTAGATAAAGCTGAAGCATTTGCAATCAGCATAGCAAAACAATTCTCTCCAAACACAATAGACAGGAACAATCCGGAAATAGTTAATCATGTCGGACAAATCACCAGGAAAGCCAGGGATATATACAATAAGAGGTCAGATCCTCCTCCAAATCCTCTAACACCGGCCACGGTCACGGAAATTGGTTGCCTCATTAAGTGGCTTAATAACCGAAAATCCCCTGGTAACGACGGTCTAACAAACAGAGCCGTCAAAAACCTCCCAGACAGAGGTATAGAAATACTTACACAGGTAGTTAACGCCAGCTTAGAGCTCCAATACTTTCCAGCAGCCTGGAAAGTAGCGGACATAGTCCTCATTCCAAAACCCGGCAAGGACCTAACGTGTCCAGAAAATCATAGACCTATTAGCCTCTTACCGACATTAAGTAAAATCTTTGAACGAGTCATAAAACGCAGACTTCAAATCATGATCGATGAAGCAGACCTCATCCCAGAAATCCAACACGGATTTAGAGCAGGACATTCGACCAACCATCAATTACTTAGGGTTATCGAATACATAACCAAAGCATTTAACTATAAAGTCTTTTCAACAGGACTATTTCTAGACATAGCAAAAGCCTTTGATAAGGATAAGAATCAGGACTCGACATAGCCATGATCAACATGATAAGCTCCTTTCTCCGGAATAGGAGCTTCAATGTTAAACTTAATGGAATTAGATCCACAACAAAAATACCCACAGCCGGAGTCCCGCAAGGATCCGTGTTAGGTCCCACCCTGTACAACTTGTACACAAAGGACATACCGATTCCCACCGACAGTTACGGTAGCTCGACCATCGTTGCCCAATACGCAGATGACACAGCTATCCTTAGCAAATCGCTCAATCTCAACAAAGCAATTACGCAAGTCCAGACAGCGGCAAACCAAATATCCAACTGGTGCGATAAATGGCGTATTCAGATTAATCCAGCTAAGAGCGTTGCCATTCACTTTGCCAAGCATACGAATCGACACCGCCTTAAAATTATAAATCTTAAAATGCACAACCACGTAATCCCTTGGGATAAGTCGGTTAAATACCTAGGTCTTACGATAGACAGCAAACTCACATTCAATAAACACATTCAAGAGAAAAAACGCCAAGCCGTAATAGTAAATTCAAGACTTCTACCCATGATGGGTCCCAAGAGTAAACTGTCTACTCGAGCAAAACTTGTGCTCTATACAGCAATCACCAGACCAACAATCACCTACGCAAGCCCCATATGGGCTTACTCAAACCCTAAACACATTAAACTCTTTCAGACCATTCAAAACAAGACATTGCGATGAATCACGGGTGCACCGTGGTATGTACACAATACCACACTTCACAGAGACCTTAAAATTGAAACCATCCACGAACATATGAAATTGTCGAAAAAATTCTACAAAGACATGATAAACCATCCCAACGCGACTATAAAAAATTTACTGATCGAAAATGAAAGCGACAGACTACGTCTATAGGAGGCCGAAGGCAATCCTGCTGGACAAGCATCCACCATAGTTCCTTCAAATCCTCACCACAGACTCCCTTTTACCCAAGCGACAAATCTGTTATTTTCAGCGCAACAAGAATAGACATTGATATCCGACCTCCCCCCGAGGATAATAAAAGATGAAGGGCACCCCACCGCCTGACATAAGTGCAGGCGGAGGGAACCTTCCTCCCAAGTATTAAAAAATTTAAAAACATACCTCACATTTTTCACGACACTGGGAATCAAGTATAAAAGATTAAATACTGCTCGGCGGGGTTGGACCATCGGACTATCAATGTCACTGCAGAGATCATCACCGGAATCCACCCTACCTGATACGACCTGAAGCTGGGTCATATCACTGTTAATTGTCATAATAATAAAAGAATTTTTCTTTGTATTTATTTTTATCAACTGTCATAATATTATGTTTGTATGTGAGTATGTAAACCTGTGCGTGCCCCTGTATGTAATTACAAGGACACGCACAAAGCCAAAGCCTATCAAAAGCCATCAACTACAGATGAAGGAGATAGGGGGCCTAGCCCCGGGACTCCATCTAAAAGTAAAAGGCAATATACTAATCAATCAATCCAGTCAAGTTCTCTAAATAAGTCTTCAAGTGTAGCTGTAAATAGTTAAGGTGAGATTGTATCACATTGTCGGACTCCTTTGCTGATAGGAAATGCGCGATGGTTTATGGATATGTTGTTGCGCTACTGTATATATTATTGAAAATATTTATATAGAGCCCGGGGATTCCTTGATTTCTGAGAGCATCGAGTATTAAAAATTTCTTTATGGAATCGAACCCTTTCTTATAGTCTAAAAAAACAATGGATAGCGGCAGCTGGTATTCCTGTTACCGCTCTGATTTCTCTGATGACTTGGATATGGTCCATAGTCCTGTATCCTCCTCTAAAGCTCGTTCTCCTGGCTGGTTCTCGTCTAGTACATATTGCAGACGGTTTGAGAGAATTTTATCTTAGTGGATTATTGGATTTGCATCCTTCTGCCTCTAAGGTAGGTATGGCACTTGCATATTTATTCTACGCATATCTTGGACTAGGACTTTCATCTCTCTCCCTCTAATTAATAAAGCCTTTAGCATGACGATTCTTAAAAAAAATGATTTTCCCAAAAAATGGAGTTGCATCCGTCTGCCTCTGAGCTACTGATATTATTATGTGTATATAGTTTTTAATATTACTATAACATCCAAAATCTAATCCAATCCATTCCAATTAAATTCACATAAGTAATTATTATAAGGTACTACCAGGAGTACCAGGTCTATGGTCCACGTATATTTTACAACGTTTTTCTTAGCTCGTATTCTTATTTGTCCGGTGGTTGTTTGTCCGGTACAACTCTTGCAATCAATTTTAACTAATTTCCCGACTAACTAGACATTTTAAACTTTTAGAATATATCAGAACACGATGCCAATGCATTTTTTGAATACTTTTAGCCATCTTTAAGTACAATTTAATTCATTTTCACTGTTTTGTATGAAAAGTTATTTCGATACCATTATTGGTTGCTAGGGGATCCTAGCAACTAAATTATGAATATATACGTGCGTTACTATGGAAATCAATATGAAATGACATTTCATTTTTCAGTATTTCTATCAAGTACATTTTTTTGATCGCTTAAGCTAGTCAAGTCAAGTCAAGTTTATATGATTCAACAGAAAATTTAAAAACATTGTATATAAAAAGTTCTTTTTATCTTGTAATTATTTATAATAATCTGACAAAATATAAAAAAGTCCGATTGAAATAAAATGCAAAAAATATATATACCATTGTTTAAATAATAACTGTAATTATAACATCTGTTTTTAGATTTGTTATTAATATATAATTACAGTGGGTGACCGGACAAAACAGAACAAGACAAAACAGAACATGACAAAACAGAACAAGACAAAACAGAACACGACAAAACAGAACATGACAAAACAGAACAGTGACAAAACAGAACAACGATAAATATAAGTATGACATTTCAGGAAAAATATTAATTTAATATTGAAATTGGCCTATCTCTATTATGTTGATAGATTTTTAATAGCAGAGATTTTCAATACGCCATAATAAATCAAATTATATACCTAATTTCTGCATTACTAATCGCTAGAAAGCCTCAAAATTGGAGGCTTTCTAGCGATTTAATAAACTTAACTCGGTGTTGCCGGCAAGCTTAAGATGGGTTTGGCTCGAAATCCCGAATGCTGAAATCCCGATTGGCAGGAATCCCGGAGGCCGAAATCCCGAAAAATAATTAAGAAAGATAAAAAAATGCCTTTTTTCTCTCCCGAAAAAATTGCGCAATCGTAACTCTTATCTTGAATTGCGCAATTTTTACAAAATGTATGATTTTTTGACTCTCTTGTAAAATATGCGTAATTCAAAATAAGTGTTAGGGTTGCGCAATTTTTCACAGGAGAGACAAAACCCCATTTTTTCTACAAAAAAAATGTTTTTTTTTTGTTTCGCTTGTAAAATTTGCGCAATTCAAAATAAGTGTTACGATTGCGCAATTTTTTACAGGAGAGACAAAAAACCATTTTTTTCGTGATTTTTGATTTCGTCTGGCACCCCGATTATTATTAGCTAGTGTTCATACAGGTCGCCTTGAAGTTATAAAGAAAAAGTATGAAACACTTAGTAATCGAGTGGCAATAGTCGTGCATGATTATCAAAATCAAACAGATACATTGAGGTATTTACGACAAATGGCCAACATGCAGTGATTACATTATACAATTTTATATATAAAAAATGCATTATTTTCAAAATAACGGTATTGTAAAAAAAATTAAAGTATATATAATATTATACCTTGATGATTTCACTTAAAAATTGTTTTATTTTTTAAATATTAAATATTTATATATAAGTAAATGTATTTCGTTTAAAATTTAATTAATAAATAGATTCCACAAAAAATAATGTTTCATTTTTCCCCTGGCTGTTCTGTTTTGTCGTGTTCTGTTTTATCATATTCTGTTTTGCCGTGTTCTGTTTGAACTTGATTATGTTGAATGTGTATATTACGAGGGTGGGTCAATAAGTCCTTAGAAAAGCCGACAGGTGGCGCGACTAGTACTGTAAGTGGTTTGTTTTCATGCAGCGGCACTACCGATTCAGTATGCTGCGAAGTTTCAATCAGATTGGTCGGGTTGTTGTGTGTTTCTCGTACATTTAAAAAAAAATTTGCTTGTGGAAAATGGAAAAATGGAAAATGGAGAAAATTGAGGTTAGAGCTGTTATTAAACATTTTAATATAAAAGGGTTAACAGCAAAGGAAATAAAAAATGAGTTGGATTTAGTTCACGGCATATCTGCTCCTTCACTTGCAACTATTTATAACTGGTTACATGAATTTAAACGTGGTCGTACATCAACAAAGGATGAACCACGCTCAGGACGTCCTGTAGAGGTGACTACACCAGAAATGATCAATAAAATCCACGATATGGTGTTAAGTGACCGAAGATTAAAGTTGAGTGAGATAATTGAGGTTACAGGGATCTCAAAAAGTAGCGTCATTTCTATTTTACATGACAAATTGGGCATGAAAAATATTTCTGCAAGATGGGTGCCGCGTTTGCTCACAGTCGACAATAAACGCAATAGGGTGGTGGCCTCTAAAGCCCTGTTGTCGCTCATGCAACGCAATCCGGATGAATTTTTTCGTCGCTTTGTGACTGTAGATGAAACATGGATACACCACTATACTCCCGAGACGAAAGAACAGTCAAAGCAGTGGATTGCGAAGGCAAACCATGTCAAAAGAAGGCGAAAACCGTAAAATCAGCTGGTAAGGTTATGGCTACTGTATTTTGGGATGCACGTGAAATTATTTTCGTTGACTATTTGGAAAAAGGAAAAACAATAACAGGGGATTATTATGCATCTTTATTGGACCAGCTAAAAAACAAAATTGAAGAAAAACGGCCTCATTTAAACAGGAAAAAAATCCTCTTTCATCAGGACAATGCCCGTGTTCACACATGTTTACGATCAATGGCTAAAATTGAAGAATTGAAGTTCGAATTGGTCGACCACCCACCGTATTCGCCAGATTTAGCCCCCAGTGACTTTTTCCTTTTCCCAAACTTAAAAAAATGGCTAAGTGGACAACGTTTTTTTTCAAATGGAGAACTCATCGATCGGACAAATGCTTATTTTGAGGACCTTCCGAAAACTTATTTTTCTGACGGTTTAAAAATATTGAGAAACGTCTAACCAAGTGTATTGAGCTCCAAGGAGATTATGTTGAGAAATAAAAAAAAAATACAAAAATAAAAACTGTTTTAATGCTTTTTTCTAAGGAATTATTGACCCACCCTCGTATAAGAGGATTCATTGTGTCTTTTTTTACTGTGTTATTCTATTTTATGACGTGATGTTAAAATTTCGCAAAATATAATATTTCATAAAAATATAATTTGACTTTTTTGAAAAAAGCGTTTCATTTTGGAAATTGTTTCCTTTTTGATTACATAAAACAATCAATGTTTGTTCTAAATTAATTATACGCATGACTTCATGTTGCTGGGCTGTAAGTTTAGTCAAAACTTGATGACTCTATTCTAGAACTAAACTGCCACATATCTAAGTATATAAACAGTAATATTACCATTATCTTAATATAAAATATATGGAAAATAAATATTTTGTAGTATTAGTAGTTATGTAGTAGTTGGTGAATTTTTTGTTTTTGTAATTTTTAACATAAAACGTATAGTTAGAATTTTGGTGATTTTTTCTAAGATAGAATTAAAAATTGCAAGATTTTCTGTATAAATAACTCATTTTGAGCAAAAACTGTATTTGGTGAGTTCTTCCTTGAGGGCGACGATTTATCATAATTATTTGCGGGGGTGCGATATTATATAATATTATGCATATTAGTATACGATGGGTGTACGTGGCTGCGAAGAACAAGGAACCGAGACGAGTGGAGTGCGCTAGGATAGGCCTTCATCCAGCAATGGATCGACCCCGTCTGGTGATGATGATATAGTTGTATGTGTGTGTATGTATCCAAGGTAATAATCAATGCCAAATAAAGCTGATAGGTAAAATAATTTGATTTTTGGCGGAATAATATCGTACGATAAGTCACAAATGTACAATTATGGTGACTGCAAACATGCTGTATGTATGTACTACATACTGTTAAATAAATTAATAACTTAAATAGGTACATAAATTTATATCCAAGAACGAAAACATTAATTCCTCTGAAGTGGCATGAAAAATGAATAAGTTCCTGATGGAGGTATTTCAAAATAAAAATAGGCATAAAACCATTTGATTTGAACTAAATGAATAAGTAGTACGATTTATTTATATAGTATAGTAGAGAAATTCATTAAAAAACAAAGGCACATCGCTACAGCTTTAAAATGACTCCACTCTTGAAAACAATCAGTTGCTTATCGTTGCGTATAGTTAGCTTGGGACGTATTGGGGGATGTGGGACGTTGGGAAATACATTACCATGGTAACGCAATGAAAAGCGAATATTTCTAATATTCCAGTCAGTAGTGAACAAATGCTAATAAGCGAACAGTGTTTGTATGCTAATAAAACTATAGTGAAAAGTGATATACCTACAAATATATACCTATTCTCTGAACTGATAATTAAGAAAAATTAAAATGGAGGAACAAAATGTAAGTAGATGTCTAATAATATTTAATGTAAGTACATACTGACATTATTGTTTTGCGAGTATCTCATAGGCGCAGGAAGAGGTTATCTTCGGCACAAAGAAATGTCTTAACACTCTAAGCTAATACATAGTTTCCAATTTTTACAGAATAATAATATACTTAGTGGAAAACTCATAGACATGAAGAATCACACATTCGACATTTTTTTGACCATTCAAATGTGATAGAACATCCTACGAATAATGATTATTTTATAATAATCATTGACCTAAGAATAAGGTAGTATTTTTTTTTTAAACAGGTACGCCATTTCTATTGGCATTTCCCAGTGGTTAGGCTACAACATATGGCTGTAGCCATAAATTGACAAACGATAACTGAAGTAGGGAGTAAGATCATGTTAACGCACGTGTTTGAACATGTACCTAATCGAAAAAAACGTTTTTTTTCGGTTCAATATATCTAGTAATATATACGGTCTTATACATAGACCTCATTCACATTAACAATTATTCTTCTTCTGATTCGTTTTCATTCATCAGAATATCATTCTGAGGAACATTTCTGGACACTGGTAGTTGTGCATACCAGCCGTGGTATTCCTCTGGAATATTGTTTAAAATGCAAAGTTTCCAGTGTTCATTTTTTTGTACACTTATGGTAAATATTTTATTATATGCCTTTTTTATGGCTGGTGGTATTTCAAAGTTGCCATGTCCACATATTTGTAAATTCTTATATTCATTCTGGTGGCCATATCTAAGCTGGATAATACCCGGTAGTTTTTGGTTGAATCGCACACTCTTAATCTTCTTATAGTCTCACCATTTTCATCATTTTTATTATCTGATTTGACAACCATTCAAAATCAATCATGTCGTCAAACTTCATCTCTTCAACACGATATGGCTCTGGTTCTTTTTTTCCCATTTCTGAATATTTCCAGCTAACCACTCATTCCATAGACCATAGACGGACTTGTTCTCACTTTCCCGCTCTATCGCAGAATGCATGCTATTACTCGTACATTCCATAAAGTAATGGCTGAATTCTAAAAATATGTTTTCAATGGTATGAATGGATCTTAGGATGTTTGATTACTGTGAACAAAAATATAGCAGCAATATTTTTGTTGCGGTTCTGGCCACCACGTGTATCAGAAAACAGTGAGACTTTTTTGACTTCAGCTGGAAGATTTTCCATCCATTTTATCAAAGCAGAACCAACTTCAGTTTCCTTTGTTGTTTGAGTTGCCCCCTTTTTCATCCATTTCATTCCAATAATAGCAACTAGCCTTACTTTTAGGTCAAACGTAGATTGTCAAATTCTAATGGATTTAAGTTTTGAAATATTCCATTTCAGTCGTTTTTTGTGACCCGGGTCTCGCCTTTCGGCATCTTCAAGCACTGTGTACACTCACCAAAAGGCAAATACACACTGAAATTGAATACTATTAACTCTAACTTATATAACGAATCAATACAATAAAGTAGGTAAAAAAAAATATCACCTACCTATTAAGTCAAGGATGACAATAAAAAAAATATAACAAACAGGTTATGAACAATTCAATTGTTTGTAAAAAAAAACCCTCTACCTTATCAATAATAATACTGCCGAAAGGCGAAACCTGGGTCGCAAAAAAAGGCTCAAATGGACTAGTAGAAAACTTAAATCCATTAGAATTTAAATTCAAATTCTATCAAGTACCTACCCTACGGTCTATAGTATTAATATAATAATACACAGTAAAATTACTGTAGACGCATATTTTTCTTGAGAGTTTCCAAACTGAGAAAGGAGTCCGTCGGGGATGTGTTTTATCTCCCCATTTATTCAATAATATGGAGAGCATATAATGCGCAAATCCCTAGATCCAATGGCAAGGTAGAATAACAATTGGTGGCCAGAAAATAAACAACTTATGATTCGCAGATAATACAACTCAAATCGCTGCTAATGAAAGAGAACTCTCAGAGCTGCTACGGAAGAGGTAGAGAGTCACAAATACGGCCTCTTTATTAATAGGAATAAGACCAAGTCAACGGCTGTCGATCGGGCTAACCTTCTACCAACAGCAAGTATATTCCAAAACTTAGAAACAGTGGACGAGTTTGTATATCCGGGATCGACCATTCGTGGAAAAGGCGGATGTGAAGCGGAAATAAGAAGACGCATACAGATTGTGAAAAATGCGATGACACGTCTTACCACTATAATATGGATGGATCGGGGAATTTCAATTCCCACAAAAATTATACTTGTGCAACTATTAGTGTTCACCACATTGTTATACGGTGGCGAATCATGGACCCTAAAGGCAAGGCAGCGGAAGGCAATTGATGCCTTCGAGATGTGTTGTTGGCACCGAACGCTTCGTATTTCTTGGACTGAACACAGGACGAACCAGTCAATCATCCATAGACTGCAAAAGGAACGGCTCTTGTAAATATTTCTGAGACGAATTCTGCAGTTTTTTTGACATATTGTCCGGCGCAGACCAGACAACCTGGAGAGAATGGTGGTTTTAGATGGCTGGAGTGACCAAATATAAGAGCTGACTTAATTGCACTTAATGCACCATTAATTCTGCTCTGAGAGCCTTGGTAGCCCTATAACGGAATTCAAAGGTGATCACCATCCTCAGCCATGAGAGTACGACCGAGAAGAGAAAATAACCGTCAAAATACACAACACTGAACTGACAAGACGTGACAGATGTGTCACCAAGTGTTGCTAATAGGGAAAAATACGCATGGAAGAAGTCACCAAAGTACTTTGGTGACTTTTTGATAAGTCACAAATGTACAAATCCCGTTCAAGTACCTACTGTAGGACGAAAGTAGCGACATCTTGGTATTCAAAATTTACTAACACTCATTATGATGACTGTAAACATGCTGTATTTATGGGAATGGGATGACTGGCCTCCGGACAATTGGACGCCGCACTGTCGTAGACTCGTGTAGACGAGGTATTTTAATCAGTTTTATCTACTACTTAGTAGTTTGAATTCATTTTACTCTTAACATAATGTATACTTTATCGCGGATTGAAAATTACCATACCTAAGGCTTTATATAAAATAAAAAACTCTTTTTTCGTTGGAACTTAAGGGCCCGCTGAAGAGCCCGCCGTTCAAATATAATTCAGTATAAAAAGGACCTCGGCGTTGTAACTACGTTAATTTAAATCGATCTTTTCGCAAAAATCACTAATCATCGGAGATTTTATTTCAAGAAATATTATTATTATTACTGATAATTTCTGCCGCGCGGAGAATTATTATTATTTTATGAACACCTGCGAGATGAAGCCGATCAGAAAACAGGGCTGTCAAAATAATATTAAGCATTCATATTTTTTAAATGTTAATTTCATCATGGTTTTTAATCAAACCTGTGCAAGTACGTACTGATAACTTGGGTGGATTTTGTAGCAAACATACTATTGATATATATACGGGTATATTATTATTATAACCCAATTCAAATTGAACATAGGTTGATACTCCAATACTATTATAGTATGTTTATGATTTCGAGAAAATAATACGATGGTATAATTAATCCATATCAATTATTTGAAAACATTACATTCGCACTTTGCACAAAATTACAAACACATTCGAAGTTTGCCGCACACGTACAGACCACGTGATATTTGTTTACGCAAAATCGTCGCTTTTCAAAATGGCGAATTTGATTACCAGATTTTACTGCGATGAATCAGTATGTTCCTTTATGTCTTTTTTTATTCGTAGGTTTGTTTACTATGTACACCGAGAAATTTCCATTTATAAACTCGGAAACGATTTTTACAGAAGAGTTTTGGAATATAATGCAACCAAAACTGGAAAAAATTCTATCATGGGTGTTGACTTCCTGAATTAGCTAACCCCAGGTCCATGCCACTACGTGAACCACAGTGGATATTAAGCCATTTCCACACTGGCAACAAGTTGCTGGCAACCTCATTAAATTTTACGATACTTACCATAATTGCTTAAGAAATTTTACAATAATTATCGTAAAATCTAACGAGGTTGCCAGCAAATTAACTTGTTGCCAGTGTGGACCCGGCATTAGATGCACAAAACTTAAATAATATATATTATAAATAAAAATTTAAAATTATAAATATATATTATGATTTATGTCTTCGACAGCCCTGATGAAATAAATGTGAAATATGAGTCGGATCAGTCACAGAGCAAATTTATTAACACAAACAACTTTGACACGACCTTTTTATATTAACTAGTAGACCAGATATTATGGACCACATGTTAAAAAATCATATTTTCAATTCTCAAGGCCATTTCTGTAGAACGTCCTCTTAAACATATGCACGATTGAATCATTGTTTACGTCTGCATATTTACATTCTCACCAACTATTAAATCATAATAATATAATCATTGAAATGTAAATAATAATATTGAATATTTTTTTTAGAGTACCTATAAGTACCTAACGTCTATTTATTTTCGAATTACGTGCCGTCCAGTTGTCCGGTGCCAAATCGTCCTAGACCCGTATTTATATACCACTGTCTGGTTATATTGTCAAATAGCTTCTGTATTTTTAATAAATTAACAACTTAAATAGGTACATAAATTTATATGCAAGGACGAAAATATTAATTTCGCTGAAGTAGCATATAAAAAAATTAATAAGTTCCTGACGTAGGTATTTCGCAATAAAAATAGGCACAAAATCATTTGATTTGAATTAAATTAATAGTATGATTTATATAGTATAATAATAGAGCAATTCATTGAAAAACAAAGGCACTTCGCTACAGCTTTAAGATTACTCCACTCTTGAAAACAATCAGTTGCTTAACTCTACGTAGAGGAGCACTGACAATGAGAGGATGTAGGATTTCCGGAAATACATTACCATAGTAACTCTATGGATAGCTAATACGAGTATTTCTAACATTCCAAATAGATTATCAGTAGTGAACGAACGCCAGTGAGTGAATAGTGTGTGAATAAAAATAAAACTATAGTTAAAAGTGATATACAAATTGGTACCTACTCTCCGAACTGATAATTAAGAAAATATAAAATGGAGGAACGTACTGTAAGTAGCTGTCAAATATTATTTAGTGTAAGCACATACTAACACTATTGTTTTGCGAGTATCTCGTATGCGCAGGAAGAGGTTACCTTTGGCACAAAGAAATAATGTCTAAAGAGTTCTATAGAGTTTACAATTATTACAGAATAATAAAAAATAAAAAAAATAAATGATTACTAGAAACCAGTGTTTCCTACCAAATATTTTAAATTTGAAGTGAATGTTGAACATTAAGAATTCGCAATACCTTTACGAGCCAAGCCTGAGTAATCTGTCGACTATGTGGGAAAGATATATAAGTCAACAAAAATTGCTGTTTTCTCATCTTATAAATAAATTAACATTTTATGACCAAAGAAAAACATTATTTTAATTCCATTACAGAGTATTATTGTACATAGCTATAATATATTTATGTCATTAGCAAATTTAAAGCCTATCTACCTACCCTTATAAAAAAATTCTATCTACTACTGATGCAGACTTTTAAAAAGATTTATGGATATTACTCTAAGTATTGTATTATTAGGCCGCCAAATTAGACTACTGTAAATTTGAATAATAGGTACATATTATCTGAAAACAATTTGGTATTTTTTTTTTGTTTCTTAATTAAACACCACAACCGGCTACGAAGTCCAAATATAGTGGAAAACTCAACTCAGGCATGAGGAATTCACATAATATTAGACCTCATCTGGACTGGACTAAGTGGTCCGTGATATGATACTATAATATGAGTAATCGCTATCAAGAAGGAACAGAAAAACGGTTACAATTTATTATAAGAAATATTACATTTAAATATGAATCATCATTAAATCAGATAATATTAATATGTAGGTACAAGGTAAATAGTAGGTAGACGCGTATTTTTAAGGTACCACGAGAGATCACAAAAAAGTGGAAGGTGTGTCATCTTCTGGGTGTGAAAAAATATTGGACAAACTTTCTGAGATTCCACGTTCAACTGATGATAATAAAGTATGTAGGTTCATCTTTATTTTAAAGCACAGTGTTCACGGACCCTGCGGCATTTATAATCCTAAATCTATATGCTTGATGGTAAATGTTGGAAACTAATGATAATTCAATATATTTTCAGAATCACTAACATTAGTAAATAATTTTGTGCATATTTCGCTTTCCAAAATATTAAGAAAATTCGACGATTTTTTTTGTGCAGACCATTAACTGTTCGTAAGGGTTTTTATGGGACAGCGAGATAATTCATAACTTAGTACATATTAATTATTTTGAATATTTGGTTAATATTTTGTTTTTGTTGTGCAGTTAGTATAAAATAAAATATGTTGGTCAAATCTATGAAGCAAAAGTATGGAATTATATAGCTAATTGTGAAGTATGTGTTAACTCCTGGATAGTCAGATGTAGATCATACATTTTAAATTACAATCATATTATTACAAACATACATAATTTTGAAAACTCTCTTGGGCATCGCGCCCTATGAAATGCAGGTTCGATCCTGCCGGATGTCTTTTTATTCTTGCCCACGGTGGCCGCGCGGCTTCAGCGTTGGACTATAACGCCGTGGGTCCCAGGTTCGAATCCTGGGTCTGGCAAGTACACATATTGCTTTGAATTTGTGTGTGTCAGGGTATGGACCTAATATGTTAAGCAAGTGGCTGACATCCATTTCTCGTAAAAAAAACAAAATCTGTCAATAAAAAACCTCTACTATGTGGAGGCCCATATGATCCTATTAGGATCGGACATGGTCGAAAAAAAATTTTTTTTCTCTGTGTTTTCAAAATTATGTATGTTCAATAATTAGAATGGTACATTCTTAAACTCTTCTGAATTATTCGTTGAATAAAAGAAATAGTTAATTACAATCATATTGATTTATTATGTTATTTTTTTTATTTGTTTCTTTATTGCGCCCTGTGAAACGCAGGTTCGATCCTGCCGGATGTCTTACTTAAAAAAAAAATTCTATTGGTTATAATATTTTCTCATGAGTGTTTTAAAAATTATCTGTATTCAATAATTAGAATGGTACATTCTTAAATGTTGTGAATTATTCGTTGAATAAAAAAATGCATAGTTAATTACAATCATATTCGAACAGAATCAGAATCATATTCGAAAAGAAATCGACAGAATCGAACCCAGAGCTCCGGGTTGGAAGGCCAGCACCTTACGCACTGCACCATGATAACCGCCATGATAGTATGCAATGATAAGCGTAATGTTGTGATATAGTTCAATAAAAAATGACAAAAATGTTCCACTTGAATTTGTAAATCGATATAGGTATTATACACCGGTGTTTTATGCAAGGAATCGTTTGATTTTGACAGCTAAACAATATGACTGTGTATTATTATTATTATTATTATATCTCCATATAAATATTTTTATTATTCTATTTAATACAAATACATATATATATATATATATATATATATACCTAATAAGTACTATATAATATCCGTCAGTGGCGCACCCAGGGGGGGAGCCAAGGGGCCCTGGCACCCCCCAAAAATGAAAATGATCAGAATGATTTTAAACATTGAACGGCAATAAACTATACCTTGGGCTTAGACAAATAAAAACACGGCAAAAAAAATGATTTGTAATTATTCTCCAGCAACCTTTTTAGAAAAATTTCTTAGATTTTAATTTCTAACACAAAAATTACGAAACACTAATGTCGGGTTTTTTTAGAAACCCAATTCCTAATGGAACTGTCAAAAAATTCTCGGTGTCCACCCGAATTCCGGAGTGGTTTAGGTCATGGCTGGGGAGGGCTGATAGGGCTCTAGCCTGGGGGGCCGGGCTGTGGGGGGCCCGGCGTGTCGGGTTGACCAGATAAGTGAGATAAACACACATCATCGACAGCTCCATTATTAAGTAAAAATCGCCAACAATTCACCTTTCATTTGAACTAAAACACAATTTGAAAAACGTTAATGTAGTCCTTCACACTGCCTTTAATCGTAGCGGTAGGTAGGGGGCCCGCCAAATATCCTAGCCTGAGGGCCCATTTCAGGATGTGGGGACCATGGTGTAGGTACACCGAGTGCAATAGACAAAAGGCCGATAAACGAGAAATTAGGCTGTGAGAAGAAAAAGAGCCTATGGGACTAATTTACATTTTCCTCCTTGGGCCCCCCCCCAATATTAAATCCTGGGTGCGCCACTGATATCCGTGTCATCAAATTCTCGGTCTTTGTCGACTACTATTTCTATAATATTATTAATCACAATTTATAAATATGTGTCGTTTTGGCCTGTCTGTATATTATGAGCATTCCTAAATTTTGCTATTCGAAATTTTACTCAACCGTTCATTTATACTGATGTCGCAAATTATATTTGGATTAATTCATCTGCATACTCAATAAACTCAAAATTATTAACTCGCACGTACAGCAAGTTAGAACTACAGTGACGAATGACGATATGTATGTAAGTACATACACGCGTATATACGTGTCTATAATTATTATATATTGTGTAGACAGGTATATCTATAAAAAAAAGAATTTGTCGCCTTCCGGTTTAACCGGAGACTTTAAATTCGGTACATTTGTGTGCATGCATTTTGTCAACATGTTCATTCACATGATTCTGTGTATTTCGTAAATTTCTCGGCGTTCATTTTTTATACAATGAAATTGGGACATTTTTGTTAAATTAGGAATATAAATAAAACATCACAGGCATTTTTATGAAAATACGTAATGACGATGGTTAATCATTGGTTTACTTACATGTACCTAAATGTAATATTTAAGTTATTCTCAATTCTTAATAATTTGTTCCTTGATTTAATGAGCTTGATAGGCAAGCACTTGTACCTAAGTACCTACATATTATATTGTCTGTCGTTAAGGTTGCTTGAATGTATCATCAGTAATAATGGGCCGAAAATGCAATTAAGTTCCTACGTTTGGCATATATTTTATTGTTCATTCTGAATCATCTAATGTTTCCCAACCCTTTTTTATATGGTGGAAACCTTGAAGAATTTTGTGAAATCTCACGGAACCACTACCTAGCTCAGAGGTTCTTAACCGCGTGCCCGTGGAGCCATTTTCGTGCGCCACCGGAAAAGTATTAAATAACGAAAAAAATAATTACGTTTTCTTTTATGAATTTCAAAATACAAAATAAAAAAAAATAATTGATAAATCTCTCATGTGTAAATTAACAAATTAATAAATAAAAATGTTTAAAACAATTACAGATGCTGTGTCAGTGATGAAAAAACATAACCTCGAATGCCATTTCAATTGCACAGTTCTTTTGGCGTTGATTATCCACCTAAATCAGAGTTGAGAAAAAGGAAAATTGATCAACTTAAATCAGGACTAACCACACAGCAAACATTTTTTACTAACAATGCAAAGAAAAATAAAAATGCCACCATTACTTCCTTTAAAATTTATTGGCATTGCCTCATTCATTCATCATTGGCTCATTTATTGGCACAAAGTAAAAAACCATTTGTAGGTAGCGAATTAATTAAGAAAGCATTCTCACTGGTGCTGATACGCTGTTTGAAGGATTAATAACCGAGAAATTATTTCATCAATTCAAGATGTACAGTTATCTACTATGCAATGAGAATTCAAAAGATGTCAACTGATTTACAAAGTCAGTTGAAAAATGATATGGAAAAATGTGAATGATTCTCACTGCAACTAGACGAGTCGACAGATATATCTGATACAGCGCAATTAGCAGTGTGCATTAGGATGGGAAAAATGCAAGAGCGAACAAGAGGCGAAGATATTTTTAATATCTTTAAAAATTACGCGACAGAAATTAATATGCCTTTACAAAAGGTATCAGCAATAAATACTGATGGTGCTCCAGCAATGGTGGGCTGCAATAATTGATTCATTTCCCATTGCAAGAGAGATGAATCCTTCACATACTTTATGAATTATCATTGTATTATTCATCAAGAAGCATTTTTTGATCTTCTGGAAGAGATTAAAAAAAATCATTTCAAAAGGTCAAACTTTCGAACAATTAGATAACCATCATTGGCTGATGGACTTGGCCTTTTCGACTGATATTTGTGAAAAAGTAAACAATTTAAATCTTAAACTTCAGGGAAAAAATAAAGATATAGCAGAAATGATAAATTCTATAAAAGCCTTCAAACAAGGCCTGAACAAAAACGATGCATAAGTGCGAATGAGAAAGTATTCGGCACCCTTATAATCTCTGCGACACGCGCTAGAGTAAGATAAATGTTTACAGATGTGTGAGATGATTTGCTGTGGTGTCGCCGCCAAATCTTAGTTTGTTGCTTAACTAAGCGTCGATAACCTGCCAGTGCGTGTTGCTAACATTGATATTTTTTGTGTTAAACATAAAGTCAGTAGTAAATATTTTTAGTTACATAGGTAGAAACGATGGTTCTGTGTGTTGTATTAAAATGTGGTAGCCGTACTGATAAGAAAGAAGATGGTATTACGTTTCATAGGTAAGTTGATACATGTTCTTGTTATTATATATATATTATTATATATTTCAATATCAGTGACCTAGTGTTTCTTTAAAATAACTTAAATTATGGATATCTTTACCTAATGGTAGCATTTTGACCGCTTAAAAATACTATATAACGTAAAAAAGTAGAAAATTATATTTTAATTTTGAGCGTCTAGTGCGAGCACTTTGTGCGAGCACTAGCGAAATGGTCTATGGTCTCGAACATTTGTGTACGAATGCGTTCGCTCGTCCACAAACCAAACGCACGGCACGCAGCTTCATTTAACAATGCAATGGGTGGCGTCTAGATGTATCTATAGTCTAAGCCTTCAAAGCTAAAATACAGTTTTGGATAAATATGTTTTCGAAAAATTCTCTTGTACAATTTCCAAGGATGAAAAAAGTGATTTTTGACGTTAAATTATTTATTACTCATCTTAAGACGCTTTTAGAGCAATTTGAAAATAGATTGCATCAATTTTCCAATATCGAACCGATGGCTACATTTTTTAAACCCTTTCAATACAGACATAGACATTACTAAAATTGCTAATTCCATAGCGGAAATTCTTTAAGAAGCCACACCAGAAATTAAAGAAGAAATTTTAGATATTCAGAATGACATTATCTTAAAATCGAACGGAATAACTGAAAACATTTGGAATTTAGCTGACCACAAAAAGTACCATCTTTTGAAAAAAGGAGCTTACAAAATTAAATCCTGTTTTGGTTCAACATATTTGTGCAAATCTTTATTTTCCACCATTAACATAATAAAATCAAAAACAAGATCTCGACTTACCAATACCAACCTTGATAATTGTTTACGATTGGGATTATAATCTTACACTCCTGACTTTGAAAAGTTAGTACCTAAGTGAAATGTATATTTTTTTAAAACTTTTTATTGTATTTTATTTCTTTTTATTTTCTATAAGTACCTATGTAACTGTATGGGTGTTTTCTGGTTCTTTTATAAATGCCCTCACATACGTCAAATGTCAATAAATATATAATCTACCGATATAGTAAATGTAACACATTGTACTTAAATCTTGTTTTTTTAGAAATCCGACGTGCGCCCGCCACTATTATACCAAATCTCAAATGAGCATGCTACCGCAAAAAGGTTAAGAACCCCTGACCTAGCTCCAGCATGTCCAGAAATAAAAAATTTTAAATACACTCAAAGTGCTCTTACTATTTTTGGTCAAAATTCGTATGTAAATTGATTACTTATCTAATAAATAGGTACGTAGCTCCGCATGCGACAAAATTCTTCCCAACATGGAATCTATTTCTAAAAGTTTATCAGTCTTATTCTTCCTTACTTTTGTTATGTGCCATTAAAATTCTGTAACTGTTAGTGAGTCAGCCAGTCGAATTCGACCGGCTGAAATGAGTTCATTATTCTATTTACATGTTAAGTCTTGCTCATTTCTTAAGTTTATTGCATCATCTCTATTGTTCCTTTCTAGTAGTATTCTGTAACTGTTAGTGAGTCAGCCAGTCGAATTCGACCGGCTGAAATGAGTTCATTATTCTATTTACATGTTAAGTCTTGCTCATTTCTTAAGTTTATTGCATCATCTCTATTGTTCCTTTCTAGTAGTATTCTGTAACTGTTAGTGAGTCAGCCAGTCGAATTCGACCGGCTGAAATGAGTTCATTATTCTATTTACATGTTAAATCTTGCTCATTTCTTAAGTTTATTGCATCATCTCTATTGTTCCTTTCTAGTAGTATTCCAATATATAAAACACTCTTCAGTCGGACTTCCAACAGAAAACACATATTGTACCTAGTAATATTCAACCTTATATTAGTATACCAGTAATAATATGTTATGTGATTTTGTGTTATTAACCGGAAATAAAGGACAACTTTAAATACAATTAATAATATCTTTTAATAATTCCAACCCATAACATAAAATTGGTGTCAGGAAGTGTGGATAAAGCTAAACAACGTGAAATAAATTAACGGTGAATTCAAATTCTTTAAAAATAGCAAGAATCCTAAAAATAAAACACATAATAATATTACGTATAAACTAATTGTTTTTTTTAAAGTACATCGTTGTGAAAAACGAACGGAAATTAAAAATCTAATTAATAATATAAAGTTGTATATTCTCCTAAATCTTCAAAATCATTAAATCAAGAATCTTCTATATCTTCAAACCTACAAGAGAAGTCCAACAAACTCCTGTCCCCAAGAGTCTTCAAATATCTTCAAATTCCTAAATTCGATGAATAATCTCCAACTCTTCAAAATCAAAACTCCAATTCTTCGAACTCCAATCTCGAATTCTAAAAGCTCCAACTCCAATTCTACAAACTCAAATCTTCAATTCTTCAAACTGCAATCTCGAATTCTTCAAGCTCCAACTCCAATTCTACAAGCTCCAACTCCAATTCTTCAAGCTCCAGCTTCAAATGCTTCAAGCTACAGCTTCATATTCTTCAAGCGTCCATCAGATCTTCAAGTCTTCAAGTCTCCAAGTCTTCAAATCTCCAATATCTTCAAGACATAATCTCCGAGTGTCAAGTGCTTAGTGTCTGTAACAGTGACAGTGTAAAGTGTAAGTATTTATTCTCCACAACAGAACGGTAATTAAATTATTCTTCATTTATATGAAAATTATCAATCACTACAATAATACAATGTCGTCACTAAGCTTAGATACCTTGATGAAATTTATTTCAACCTTCGATGGAGAAAAGAAAAATCTTTATCCATTTCTTAATGACTGTGATACAGCTTTTGAGATATGTCCGAATGAATTAAAGCCCGTCCTGTTAAAATACATGATTCACTGCGTAGTAGGTAACGCCAAATATACAATTTCAAATTATAAATTTGAATCTTATGAAAATTTCAAATCTTTCCTAAACACTACTTACGGTGAAAATAAACATACATCTCAATTAGAATTAGAACTCAGAAATTGCAAACAGAATTATAAAGAACCTATTATCAAATTTATTCAGCGTGTAGAAAATTGCAGAAATAACCTCATCAACGCAATTAGACTTAAACACAAGGATGACGACGAGTTAATTGGTCGCATTAAACAAATCGAGGATAGCGCTCTTAATACCTTCATGCTAGGAATCCATCCTCAAACGTCTATGGTAGTTCGATTGTCTAAACCAACAACATTAACAGAAGCAGCAAACGTGGCTATAGACGAGGATAAGATTTTAAACGATTTCAAAGGTATGCACATAAACTCTAAAAATAACTATCATACTCAGTCGCATCATTTCAATTACAATAATCAAAACATAAATCAGTTCAAAACTTCAGTAAATAAAGTGTGCAGATATTGCAAAAAATCAGGACACTTAATCGAAGAGTGCAGAAAACGACAGTACAATAATCGTTTTAAAAATAATTCAAATCCTTCTCAGCTTCAAACTAATCAAGCAAATCCAAATGTTTCTTTCCATCAATCTCCGCAAAATTCACAAAATTCTCAAATCTCGCAAAATTCTCAAAATTATCAACTCCCACCACTCCAGGAGACCTGCCTCCTCCCGGTACGTGCAAAGCATTCAGGCAGAATATTTTCATTAGAATCAAATACAGCATATGTTGAATTTCCATATACAGAGACAAAAAATCTAAAATTGTTGATTGATACGGGCGCCGACATTTCATTAGTAAAAATAAGTTCCCTAAATGGAAACGAACTTGTTAATGAAACTGAACTTGTCATGCTCAAAGGTATCGATAAGTCTCCGAATCCAGTAAAAACTATCGGAACAGTTAATTTAACATTTCCTTTAAAATATAAGCAACTTCATCATACTATCCACGTCATTTCAAACCATGTCACTAATATTCCTTTTGACGGATTACTAGGTCATGACTTTTTCGTCAATAATAATGCAAAGATTGACTACGAAACAAATACATTACATATATATGATGAAATTATTCCTATATTCACTAAAATCAATCCTATCTATACTTTAAAGCCTAGATCTAAAACCCTTATAGAATTAGTTGTTCAAAATCCTGAAATTAACGAAGGTGTAATACCGAATATCCAAATACTTCCAGACGTATACTTATCACGTACTCTTGCAAAGGTACTTCCAGGAAATAAAGTATATGCCACAATCGTCAATAGCAGTATTAAGTCAGTCAATATCTTATCAAATAAAATAACTCTCGAACCATTTAATAAACACGAAAGTTTCGTTGATTTTACAAACTCTAATACTAACGCTTTATCTCAAATTGTCAATCAAAGTACTGTTCTCATAAATAATTCTTCAGCGTGTAATCCTTCGTATTCATACAATGACTTCATCGAGAAACAAAATGAAAATTTCAATGTCAACTTGAATGAAACCGACGAATCCCTTCCAAATCAAAAACAATCGATTGCACACTGTATTTCGAATGATAAATCAATATCCAAAGAAATAGCTTCAGAAATAAGTACGATAATTAACCTTAATCACAATGAAATTTCACAAATACTTAAAGAATATCATGAGTCTCCCATAAGCGAACATTCCGGATATCACAGAACCTTAAATCGCGTACGTCTAAAATACAAATGGACGAATATGAAAAAAGACATCAAAGATTACATTAAACAATGTGAATCTTGTCGGAAAAATAAAATCTCTCGACAGAACCTTAAACAGACTTCAAGAACAGTTAAAATCGGTGATAAAATATATTTAACCAATAACGCCTCTAAAATAAATAAATCAATAAAATTATCTCCTAATTTCCAAGGACCTTACGAAATTTTCAAGGTTAACAGTCCGTTAAATGTTACAATTAAGGTTCAGAATAAGTTAGTTAAGGTTCACACAAATAGTATTAAGCAAGCTAATTTAGATCCCTCACAATAAATAATCTCATTCAAAGGTTTATATTATTATTTACATTTTTATATTATGTACTACTCGTACTTAATATTAAGAATTTTATTGTTTTTCTAAATCTAAAAAAAAAATATATATATATATAATATGTAATATGACTTCAGTTGTTCTAAATCTATTTGTCACACATCACAATCTATTGTTCACAACAAAATCTAATTTTCGAAAACCAATGTACTAATATGATTAAAATTTCTCTTAACCAAACTCATGGTAAAAATTGTGTACCATAAGTTTATTCTTTTGAAGGGAGATGTTATGTGCCATTCAAATTCTGTAACTGTTAGTGAGTCAGCCAGTCGAATTCGACCGGCTGAAATGAGTTCATTATTCTATTTACATGTTAAATCTTGCTCATTTCTTAAGTTTATTGCATCATCTCTATTGTTCCTTTCTAGTAGTATTCCAATATATAAAACACTCTTCAGTCGGACTTTCAACAGAAAACACATATTGTACCTAGTAATATTCAACCTTATATTAGTATACCAGTAATAATATGTTATGTGATTTTGTGTTATTAACCGGAAATAAAGGACAACTTTAAATACAATTAATAATATCTTTTAATAATTCCAACCCATAACACTTTTATGCCATCTTAAAATCTGTCGCGCCAAAGTAATACTCGCATGGGAATTTTGTACAAAAAAAAATATAGTAGGTATTCCATTTATTGCCTCAATGCTTTATTGTACCTGTAACATTCCTTGTTGCTGCAAAAATGTCACTCCAAAGTAAAATTATCGCTACTTTAATAATAAATAACACCCAAGCTTTATCTATTTTCAGTACTTTCGCAATATGTTACGAATTCTCCCGTCACCCGTGGAACAGCTAGCGGAGCCCCAGGGTTCCGCGAAACCCTGGTTGGGAATCACTTATTTAAAGCGACGATAATAGTTATTAACATCTTCTTCAAGTTTCTGAAATAGTCAGGTACTACTTGCGGAGGACCAACCATTAGCGATGCGTTCTCGATAAGCCTTACCATTATATTAGTATCATCGTTGCGGATGTTTTAGTGGCAATCTACACTTCTTCCTAAATTTCCTTCCTTCCTTCTTCTACAAAATTCCATCAGGCAATAAATACTACTAACAAAAGTATCAGACCAGTGAAGGTGTTGTCACTATGGTACCTCCGAAGGAGGACAGACGCATAGTGTAGGATGCTACCGCGGTCGGCCACTTACTTGGCAGAATGTAGAAAATTAAAAAAAAAATACTAGAAACTGATACCCGTTCCCTGCTGACACCCAATTATATTGTCTGATCTCTAGTGTGTGTAACATGGTCAACATAAACCATCCACACTGAAAACAGTGGCGGAAATTGGACGTCTTTTAGTAAAAAAACTAGTGAGTGCCTATCGGTATATTAGAATTATTCAAATAGGTATAAAGAGGTAACGCAGCCGCTATCTTGGGTATCTATATTATTATAGATCGCATGCGGATTGAGGAGGTGTTTTACCTGTTGGGGTTTCATAACATCTTAACATTATTATATTTACCATAATTATATTGGTTTTATTTAAAATGTATGTAATAAACATATTATTTTATTATAAAAATATTTTTTTCAAATAAAGATTATGTATTTCCGTTAGATAGGTATAATAATATATAATAGATAAAAATAAAATCAATTTGTGTTTTCACGAAATCGATAAAGTGGTAGTCCCTGTAGTAGGTATAGTATAAAAATATCGTTTTAATTTTGTTTGCAGGATGACAATATCATAGAAGAGGATGAATTAAGTGTACCAGTTACCCGTACTGCAGATATCGAGTTGCTAGCTGTAAACACCGTTGATACACAAATCGACATAGAAGATCCGGAACCTGTTGAAAATGAATCACGAATTAATTATTATAAAATATTTTACATTATTATAATAATATTTTTCTCGGTTGTTTTAATAACAGCATTAATAATAGTTATACTATTAGTCTTATACTTACATATTTCTAAATATTTAATGTTAAAATTTAAGTTTTCAATGGAAAACGTGATTCACAAAAATATCTAGATGAAAACATAACCGAACCTTAACCAAAAATAACTACATTTCACATAACAGCGAAACTTCAACAACTTCAACTATGGATAAAGTAAGTAATATCGCGCATGAACTACCTACAAACAAAAATGTTAAGGGGAGACATCTCAGCGTACGTCAAAATGGAGCTTTAATGCTATTTTCAAAGCATGATCCTGGACATTCTTTAAACGTTGTAGATAATCTATTTACCTAATTTTTAACCCTTATTATCCTTTATATTTATTTTAAACATTTATGACTGCATAAAGTATTTTTATTACATAAAATAGTATTCTTTTAAACCTCTCGCTCTAATGTTTTAGAATATACTCATATTTCAGTACGTCCATGTGAAGTGGTGTTAAGATTTTTTATATTTATTAATTTTTAAAAGCATTTATAAAATCATTAGTAAAATTTATGTCGACATTATTATGGTGAAATATTTACAATAATAAACTATGCTGATAATCTCTGTGATCCCAAATTCGACAAGAATTTGGCATTTTATTATTCAAAAATGGTCAAGATTTACAGATTTAATGATACTTTTAAAGATACTAATTATAAGCTATGTTTTTGACCATTCAAATATGATAAACATTCTACGAATAATGTTTGCTTTATAATAATTATTGACCTAAGAATAAAGTAGTATATTTTTGAAATAAGCCATTTCTATTGGCATTTCCCAGTTTTTCAAAAATATACTTGATAATGTCAATGGTTGACCGGTATTAGAGTTAGACATCTAATATCGGTCAACCATTGATTGACATGTTTGCAAATATGATATTATTATTAGGTATGTAAAATGAACTTGAATAGTTTAGCTGAAGTGAGCAGTACATACTTAGCCAGGGTTGGCGAACCTTTTTACGTACGCGTGCCAAAATTTCTCAAATATTATGACTGTCTGACGTGTCAAGCGGTTTTTCATGCGGAAAAATAAAAAAAAATGCTTTTTAGGAATTCTATAGAGATTATATCTTTCACCATGTTTCTAGCCGTACGCATATCTTTTTTTCATTACTTATTTTGGTTTTTTACACCAGAATTGATACCAGAATTACTCCGATCAAGTGAGGTATTCTCTCACTACAGTGGTTTCACGCATTGTAAATCGATCAAAATCAGGCGTTCGCGGCGAGGATTCCTATGCAATTATATATTTACATAAAACGTTATGCTTTTGCTTGAATAATATTTTGCTTGCAATTTTTTATACAATGCGATCTATCGTTTATGCATGAATTTCGTCGTTTTCGTTTACGCATGAAAATACCTAAAAAATACGCACGGCCATGTCATCAGTATTTTTTAATATTAGAATATATAAGTATATAATATATATATATAATTGCAAATTTATTTATTAAAAAACATTAGAAACTACTTAACAAATTATTAATTCAAGTCTCTCACAACATAACATTAGGAACAAAAATATCACGTAAGAATAATAATCTTAGAGAAAAAAAATCGGTGTGTGTACTTATCGTCAGCTGAATGCAGAACTATTCTAACTCACATTTGAAATATTTTGCAGAAGAGTTTTTTGAAACAGCCTACTTCAGTTATTTATTATTTATATGGACAAGTGTATGCACCATTTTTTTCATTAATAATCCTACTAAATGATGCATCCATTTATCCATAAAGATAATAAATAATTATTTCTGTAAGTTGTTTCAAAAAACTCTCTCCTTAAAAATTTCAAATGTAAGTTAGAATAGTTCTGCATTCAGCTGACGTTATGTACGCCCGTTAGAAGTTATACTTTTTTGGTGTAACAAAACAAAAACAAAACTTGTGATAAACTAGATTCTTTGACTAGCTCTTAATTATCTTGTTAAATTACACACTCAAGAAAAAGGACCGCTTATTGGAACGCCGTTGGTTTATTTTTGTACACTTTAACTTATATTAACTAAATTAATTATATACTTAAATATTTATCTTTGTTTTTATTTTTAAAGTACCAACTGTCTTTGACATTTAATCGTTTGTTTACGTAAGGAATTGCAAATGGCCGACAATAATAAATTTGCTGCCTAGGCAACGGAAAAATTCTAAACTATAATATTATATTTTATAATCGTCAAGATTGCAGTTTCGTACTGTGGCGTAAAGGTAGTGCGTTCGGTTGATAACAGTGATAACCGAACAATCGATGCGTTTTTTTTGTGTCAAAAAATAAATTATGTGTTACATGTCACACACCAAAAGAACACTCTGATATGATTTTCCAAACAATGATTTTCCAAAAAAAAAAAGAAGTATAACTTAAATAAACTTAAAAAATAAATAGTCCTAAAAAATAATGATAAAAGATATTTAAAAACAAAATACATACATAGCATATCACTAAAAATGTCTTACGTCTCAAGGAAGCGCATTGACCTACCGTACACTCTTCGCTATTGGGTGCCTGATAAGGTGATAAGCCTAACACGTCGAGGAAACAGTTTCCATCCAGAAGAGGTCATGGCTGCGCTGCGACCACGCATGTAATAGGCGTGTGAATACATTTTTTTTCAGAACATCAAATTTGGAAACCATACCACTGCGCCAAATCTTTGAAAAGAAATGGGAATACGCCCAAGATGTACACTGTCTCATTGTAGATTTTAAAACCGCATATGACTATATTGATAGAGAAGCTCTCTGGAATATATTGAAAGAATTTGAAATACCGTCAAAACTTATAAATATAATAAAAGTATGCATGGACATGGAAAAATGAAATGTCCCTAGAGCTCGCTGACCGACTGAGAAGTGGAAATACAGCGTATTTCGCGCTGAGTCGTCTGTTCAGGTCCAAAATGCTGTCCATCAAAACGAAATTCCGGGTATATAACGTAGTCATCAAACCGATCGTCATGTATGGATGTGAAACGTGGGGTTTAACGGAAAAACAAGAAAAGGCGCTCCAAGTGTTTGAAAACAGAATCCTCCGGAGAATACTTGGACCCGTCAATAATAACCACCGGTGGCGCATCCGCACAAACGCTGAGCTCTTCGACCGATACGAACCTAGAATCACTAATATTCTGAGGTCAAGAAGGCTCAGATGGGCGGGCCACGTTGTACGATCTGAAAGGTCTAGAACTCTCTATAGGATTTACAAAGGCACACCAGCTGACACTCGACCTCTTGGCCGCCCTCGACGGAGATGGGCGGAAAACATTCAAAGGAATGCGGAAAGGCTGGGGATAGTCAACTTGGAAGAGAGAGCGCTGGACAGAGATGCCTGGAGAAACGTTGTGCAGTCGGCCATGGACCTAAACGGCCCCTAGCGCGAGTTTAATAATAATAATAATACTACCACGTGAGAACAGGGAGAGATGCCAAAAGACCAGAAGTGAACTGCGTGCCTCAAAAGAGTAAAAAACTATCATGCATCGAAGACAGTGATAGTCGTATAATGACTTTAATTTAAAAAACAAGGCATACAGTAATAAAATTTAAAATAACACTACCTAAGTAAATTGTATAGTTTTCGAAATTTGGTACAGATAAAACCCGACAAGTAAAACATCTTATCCAATTCCTTAGCGACTGCATTACCTTTTTGTGCTCATTCGCTGTTTTAGATACTCACCCGAACAGTTTTAGTTTCCAGTTTCCACTAACCTACGCCCGGTTTCCACAAATATTTTTAGTGAGAAGGGTTGAAGAGTTTCGAAACCCCAAGGGACAGAAAAAATAATTATGGTATCACAATATGATAAAAAAAAATCATTGTTTGCCAAGTAAGCGGCTGATGCTGACCGGATATACATAATATGGTACAGATGAGATTCTGCAAGTGGATACATGTACCACAAAACCTAGCTCTTCTTCGCAGCAAGTTTCGAGCACCGAATATGGAAAGCCTCTAGCAGACTGATCTGCGAGATTTCAAATTCCCCTGCAACCCTTTAAAAGCTTAAAAGGATAAACATTTATACATACTATTATAATATAGTATCTCGTATGGTCAGTTTATATATATTTATATAATATTACCTGCATGGCCCCCAAATCCTGAAGCGGGCCCTCAGGTTAGGATCTTTGGCGGACCCCTACTTATTGCTAAGGTTAATAAGGCACTACATAAACGTTTTTCAAATTGTGTTTTAGGTCAAATTAAGGGTTCAGTGTATTACTAACGATTTTTTTTATTTTAAAATTTTTAATACATCTACTTTAATTATGGAGGTGTTGAATATTGACACACAATAATTAAAAATTACATCGCACAGTCATATAAGTTGACTTTTTTAGCATTCAAGCAAATTTATATGTGTGTTTATCTCATTTATCTGGCCAACCTGCCACGCCAGGCCCCTCCAGAGCCCGGGCCCCCAGGCTGAAGCCCTGATAGCCCTGATCACCTGTTAAACAAAACTATGGCGAATGCATACATGCTGTTAAGTAGAGCAGTGCTCCGCAACCGGTGTGCCGCGAGAAGACGCTAGGTGTGCCGCGGTGCAATAGCCAAATTTGCGTACATGGCTGGTAATATATTTGAGCACCTGCGTGAACTTAATAAAACAATGCAAGGTCAGAATGAAAATATATTGACGTGCTCTGATAAATTAGAAGAATTCAAAAATAAACTCGAACTTTGGCAGAAGGAGTTTAAACAATGATCTCTACAAATGTTCCAAAGGAACTACCAGACCACTATTAAAAACAAGCAATCAATTTTGGATCCGTCTCAAAAACATTTAACTTTGCTGCAGAAGAAATTTCATCCGTACTTTCATACAATCAATGCGACTGGATACGAAACCCTTTTGCAACCAATGCCGAAAATTCTATAGAAGCACTTTTCCTATAAATTCGAGAGGAATTTGTTGAATTGATGAACGACGGGACGCAAATTGAACTTCGCCGATGTTCCATTGGCTATTTTCTGGATTTCGGTTAATAAAAAATGTTCTCGGACATCCGACAAGGCTATCGCAGATCAGCTCCCATTTTCGAGTCAAAAAAAGTCGCCTGCGGCGCTATTTTACTACGTTAGTATTAATATTTTAAAACATCTTATTGTAGGATACAATTTATTATTATTGTGTCAATACTCGGCTAATAATTATTCCTAACGCGACAACTAACCATAATTATATGAATATAATATTGACACCCCGGAAGTCCGACGATCTGACCTCCGCACTCAGCTCTCCGGTCGACCTGTCGTTAATGATCCCCTTGGTAGCGCGCCATCGGTCGATACGTGTAAGTTACACGACCAGCTTCCACCCTTCGACTAGCTCAGTGATGGTAAATTGTTCAGGGCGTCAATCGAAGCTGGGTTTGGTTTGGTAGAGCACGTTCAGTGTAAGGTTAGTATTGACAGTTAGGTAAATTATAGGATGCCGGGATGATAAAAATGATGAACGCACCAATT
Source organism: Rhyacophila brunnea (assembly GCF_057557595.1). NCBI lineage: Eukaryota > Metazoa > Arthropoda > Insecta > Trichoptera > Rhyacophilidae > Rhyacophila > Rhyacophila brunnea. The sequence continues at coordinate 5,721,433 of NW_028233361.1, forward strand.
AATCGACGCAAAGGTCAACGGTTTTATTATTAATTATGGTTCACAGTAAGGTTACATACACAACACAACACACAGGTACACAATTATTAAGTTTTTTCACAGTTTATGTTACAGGCACATTCGAGATTAAAAGTCGGTCAAAAGTTTGCAGAATATTAATTAAATTTTCACGAGTAGGTTCATTTATATTTTTATTCGTAGTGATCGCACGGCTACACTATTATTTATATAAGGGTTATCTAAGTTAATTCCCTCGATTTATAAATTATTTAGACAACTCTGGGCGCCTTGTGTAGCCAGCAAATCGCGTCACTTAACTGCTATGGGAAGTTGGTATGTAGTAAACACGTGTTGAGTGACCGGATCGATTACTGTCGATACAGAAATCGTTTTAACAAGTAGGTAAACAGCAACAAATTATATTCTTCGCGAAGTCGATTCTAAGCGGGACACAAAGTCCACCACGGATCAAAGGCTTCGGCTTACTGACCTGGCAGATCACACCATCAGTTATTTCCCCTTTTCAGGCTTTATCGCTGTCCCTCTCAATCTATCTCTGAACGCTCACCCCTCTCTATCATTCTCGCCTGCGGCTGGTACCTTCGTCCTTTACCCGCCATGGGTTTTTTTGGCTAGAATTTCAGCCAGGTAGCCATGTTACATGAATTCGGGGAATTGGGCTCAAAAGGAACAATATTAGGTATCTTAATATAAATACGATTTAAAAACTAAAATTATTTCCTTCGAGTCTCGATTATACTAATCTCGCGTGACCAACATTTATCTCAATCATTTAGTAATTTTTTACATTTTTAGTTAATAAATAAAAGTACGGAGCACTTTATTTGATCGAGCGGCGATAGACGGACATTTGGCTTAGCGGACTATAAGAAACATGAATGTGGCATCCATAGCTTCGCTCGCACTTCACCTTAAAGGGGTCCTCGATATACGTAAAAACGTGGAGGTATCAATATAACCATACGAAAAATCTCTAATCATAAAATCAATACCATTAATTTTACCTCGAACACTATTTGAAAAACGCTATTTTAGAGTATCACTTTGTCTTTAACCTTAGCGGCAGGTAGGGGGCCCGCCAAAGATCTTGGTCTGGGGTCCCCCTTCAGGATGTGGTCCGCGTGAAAAAGCTATAAGGGCGTCTCCATCACCCTAAAACCAAACCTTCGGTTTATCCTCTTTGGGTTTATCACTGTTTTCATGGCCCCCACAAGGGGGGGCTGACAGGGCTCTGGCCTGGGGGCCCGGCGTGATGGATCGACAAGATTAGTGATATAACCCACTTTAAAAATTTGCTCTAATAGTAAAAAAGTCGCCTGCGCGCTATTTTACTTCAAAAGTAGGTATCAACATTTTAAAATATGTGGTTATGCGATACAATTTTTGATTACTGTGTGTCAATACTCGATAACTCCATAATTCAAGTAGATGTTTTTAAAAATACGAAAATCACTAAATAAATTTACCTCGAACACCATATGTAAAATGCTTACATAGTGTCACATTGGCTTTAACATTAGCGATAGATATGGGGGCCGCCAAAGATTCTAGCCTGGGGGCCCGTTTCAGGATGTGGGGGCCATGACTGTTTCACATGAATTTAATTGCAATCTAATCTTGATTTAACTTATTCCATGATCTTAATCAACACGCACGATGGCAGAGCTTCTACTCGCCAGGCTTATGATGTCGTGGGTCCCGATTTCGAATCCCGGGTCTGGCAAGAAAAATCACATGTTGTTTTCAATGTATGTTTAGACCTAGAATATGGACTTGATAGGTTGAGCGAAAGTGACTAACATCCATCCATCCAAAATCTCTTCGTAAGGCGGCACAATCCACATAGGAAGGTAGAATAATTTTTTAAAAAAAGATCTTAGTCGAACATATCGATTCGATGAGCAAAGATTAGTAGCTTGGAAATTGTATTAGTCTTAATTTATGGACGATTCTTTTTCCACACTCACATTTTGGAAAACCTTTCGACTAATTACATGTCGCAGTCAAAACACGTTGTTTAAATCTATATTGTAATCATTGTTGTTATGATTTATATTAAGTTTTTCTAATGAATTTCGATAAATCAGTAGGAATGTATAACACATTGTCATAATTATTATTATATAGATAATGAATATTTATTTACTCTAAAAAAATGTTTTGATAACGCAATCGTGAGCATGGCGTGTCCGACATTGGCCTTGAAGTTTGGACAAATCTAATATAATAAGTATGTACTCCACTCACTAGTTTATTCTGGTGGCAAATCAGTGATGTTAAATACTTAATTAATATTATATTAGGTACATAGTGTACGGACCAGATAACGGTGTCTGGTAAATTGTACGAATACATTATGGTAGGACAGATGGCATAAGAGTATTGTGAACGAATGAATATTGTCAATTTCACTGAGCTCCAATTCGATCAGTGATGCACAAACTTCGGCCCAAAATAACAAGTACTTTATCATCAATATGACGTACTATTAAATTTAAAATAATAAAATGTATGTCTCGTCTAGTGTTGTTCTTCTTCTTGGGCCATATCCGCCCCTTAGTTGGAGAATATAGACACCACGCAGCGCCTCCAAGAATCCCTGTCGCTCGCAAGTCTTCTTGCTTCGTTTCAGATCAAACCAGCATCCTGTAGCTCAGCCGTATACACTCTATAGATAGTGTTTAGCGGCGTTCCAGGACGCCGGAATCCGGTCGGTTTGAAGAACTGGCAAGCCAGGTTGAGGTTCTCTTCTGGCATCCGCAGCACGTGGCCGAGCCAGGTCCAACGTGTCCTCTTCACTCTCAGCGTGATGAGAGGTTGCTTGGTGTGTTCTTCTATCTTCTCGTTGCTCCTAAAGTTATACCTCCGCACACCCAGTATCCGTCGCAAACATGTGTCTTCGAAGCTCAAAATACGGTTGCTCTGAGTAAGGTGCCATGATTCGTTACCGTAAAGCAGCGCCGTCAAAATGCAAGCGTCGAATAGGCGGCATGTGGTTTTGACCGAGTACAATCGTGAGTCTCAGACACTCCGCATCGAGTTGAATGTTGCTCCAGCAGTGACGTTCCGTGGGGGTAGCAGATTGAGCGTCGCTTGGGGGCGGCAGTTATTCGAAGGGCGGCAAATCGAGAAGAATCATTAGGTATATGTAGAATTAGCTATCTAAACTTAATAATAACGGAAATATCTTTTCATTAAAAAATTCAGTTCACTGTGAAAACAAAATGTATTAATTAACATAAAAGGTTTAACAGGACTGTATTTTTTTGTCGGGTTCGCGACGCCTAGTTTACTTCCATTGTTCTTGGACATCACGTCCTTGATGAGCAGCAATGACACGTGCAGATTTTCGAATTATATTTGAATTATAGGTAGGTACATAGGTACTTACCTAATTTAAAATGTATCCAAAAATATGTTTGCCAGTCACTCGCGAGTTTTGGAAGTTGTCAGGTGTAAAATGTATCTGAAACCGTGGACTCGCAGGGGGAAGGTGTTCCATGTCAGCTATTTTCTGGTATTTTCGGAGGTTAAGCCTGAATCTTACGTAAGATTTATAGAAAAACTATTTATATAATTATGAAGCTTATTCATCGGCAAATATTTATGTTAAACATTTGATAACTGCATAAAGTATTTTTATGACGTAAAATAATATTCTTTGGAACCTTGAAATGTAATAATTGATAACGAAGCCATATTTTTGTGACATTAATAGACTGTGTTGATAACCGTTTTTTCCACTAAATATTATGTCAAAACGTTTATTATAGATAGCTTTAATGTTATCAAACATAATGTAGTAAAATATATTCAGTATAATTATAATATTTGCAGTTTCTGTTGGCTCTAAATCTAACGGAATCGACTGGATATTTTGTTATTAAAATATGCGATAATTATAGACATTCCAAATAATCTAAAGCTACGTATCAGAAGGGTTATCATTAATCATTGAATAAATGATGAAATATCTTGTTAAATATAAATTTATAATACTAAATAGATACATTTTAAAAACAACCATTTCACGAAATATTTGATCAACTCGATGGGACGTCAGACCGCCTGCAAATTTGGCGTTAGATGTATGGAATCTTCAGCTGGTGCTATTTTCACTTCATATGACCAAAAAAATACGCCAATCCACGAATATTGTATAAAAATATGTTTATAAAAGTGAATGCTACAAATTGAGCACAAAAATATGTGATACAAACATAAATTCGGACAAATTATTCAAAAGGAAAACATATTTTGACATTTGAGGACAAAACAAAAAAAAATCTGAAGAAATTTGTATTTGCGTCAATTCTACGTTATGTCATACTAAATCATACATTACAATTTTTAACACTGTTGCAATCTATTTTGCCTAATATTGCAACATAGCAATCAGTTTTCTGTCCCTTTCTATAACTATCTCCCTCTACATTCAAAATAATTATGATTGTAGTAGGTATGTATTTTATAAATTGTGATAGATTTTATTTTATTTCAGTGAAATATATCAGGTCGTCCAGTATTGCCATATCTACTAAAATATTATTGGATTGATATTTTAGTAAATAATTGAAAGAAGTTTTTCACCATTTGTATCTACTATTAGTTTTACTATTTTTATTTAATAAATAATACACATGAGGTTTTACGAATTTCACATTTGTTATTAAACATACTTACATAATTTAGAACACCTCAAACACATCGCGAAGTAAAAATATCTATATTTTTTACTTAGCCAAATTATGAATCTACCTAGGTTAGGTACCTACTGATATTTATATTACAGAAAATTTAACTTTTACTAAATTATGAATTTGCGAGATTATAATAATACAGATGATTTTAAAGAATACTTTCATCAAATAATAACATAATAATGGATGCCTGTACTTACATAATATTTTCCAATGAAATATTTTTTTCTTTTAAATTAACTTTAATTTCGAAAGTTTAGCCTGGCAATACTATGAACGTCATTTATTTCAGCGGGAATGCGAAATTTTCATCCTCGGTTTTTGACGTAGGTACCTAACAATATTATCACAATTATTTATATCGATTGTACTTACAAAAAATGCCACGAACTCACTATCCGATGGCTGGAAGTTCCAAAAAAAGACGTAGGAGAAAAGATGGAAATATTAATACATTAAAAACACAAAGGTTTGAATTTATTATTTTATAATTTGACATAATTAAAAACCACATTTCACAGAAAATTTTGGTTCACAATATTTATTTATCTTGCAAAAGGAAGTTTTGCGTATTACTTATTAATACACACAATTAAGTATAATGATCATTTGTACTTATATTATGTTTGTGCCATGTCTTATTCGAAATTAGTGTGTCTGTGACAAAAATTATAATCTGGTACAATAATTAATAGCAGCTATACATTTTGTTTTCTGTTAACTATCTACTAAACTAATATTTTTGAATGTATTATAGTATTGATATATTGCCGAAGACTATGCCTGAGCATGGAAATCCTCAAAGCATACTACCTGAACCAGAATGTCATCCCACATTTGAACACGAACACGAAGAATTTATTATAGAAAATGAAATTGAAGATTCAAGCCCTAAATTCCGTGTAGAAGGCCGTAGAATTATAGACTTTTCATATTTTTTCCAACAACTTCAATTAATTAGCCACCATGATTCTCCATTTAATTGTAATTTATCACATTTAGAAATTTTTGGGGAAAATCGGGATAACTTTAGTAGTACATTTTTTATCCAATGTAAACTTTGTGGTAAAAAATTAAAATTATATACCACTGAAATGAACAAAAACAAAATGAATCTGTGTGACGCATTTGTATCCAGTATAATCAGTATCGGCAGTGGATTTTCAAATCTGGAAGAAATGTGTTCAGCAATTGACGTACCATCGATTACAGCAAGAACATACAGAAAGAGTCAACAGAAGGTGTACGAGTGGTTTGAAGAAACCAAAAATAAGAGTATGGAAAACGCTGCGAAAGAAGAGCGAAAACTTGCAATCGAAAATGGTGACGTCGATTCTTCTGGTATTCCCATGATATCAGTTGTTGCAGACGGCTGTTGGTCGAAACGTTCATACAGATGCAATTATTCCGCAGCATCTGGCGCTGCCACGATCATTGGTCAAAGAACCGGAAAGATTTTGTACATGTCAGTGAAAAATAAATATTGCGATTTGTGCGCCAAAGCTAAAAATAAAAATATCCCTGCTCAACAACATAAATGCTTTTTAAATTACACCGGTCCGTCAGCTGGAATGGAATCTACAGCAATATTAGAAGGCTTTAAAGAATCTATTAATACACATGGATTGATTTATTCAAAATTGATTGCTGATGGAGATTCCAGCACATACAAAAAAATTCTTGATTGTCACCCATATCCGAATGTAACTGTCGAGAAAGTTGAATGTAAAAACCATTTAATTAGAAATTATTGTGGCAAAATAGAGGCATTAACCAAAGACACAAGATATCCCTTGAATGTAAGAAAAATCATTGCGTCAAGAAAAAGACGTCTGCGGAAAGCCGTCATAGGTGCAATCAAGTATAGAAAACTACAAGATAGTACTTTCGAAGAAAAGGTTATCGCTTTGAAAAAAGATTTAATTAATGGACCGCACCATGTTTTTGGAGACCATACTTCTTGTCTACCATATTTTTGTACAAATGAACCAAATACAGAGGACATGCTTGATGTAAATTATGTACCAGCATTAAAAGAATGCAGTCTATTTTCTCAATTAATGATATATAATTCTCGTTTGGTGCTAAATTCAAAAAGTTTAATTTATAATTTTTCTACTAATATTTCAGAATCTTTTAATAACATGATTGCAAAATTTGTAGGCGGCAAGAGAATTAACTACTCTCAAAGACAATCGTACATGGGACGATGTGCAGCGGCGGTAATCGCATTTAATACAAATAAGTTACATTGCACAATTCAAAAACAAGTTTATAAAAATAGCCCAAAAGCCTTCATAAATCGCTTAGAATCAAGAAGGTTGAAAATAAATAAAAAAGAAATAGGAAAACCTTGGCGAAAACCAATACATTCTGTTCCTTTATCTAATCCAGATTATGGAGAGAGTTGCCAAAAACCTGATATGGACAAAAATCAATATCAATTGTTAAAAGAAACTTTTTTGAAAAAACTCAAACTGACAAACTATGAGAGGAGGGATATAGAAAGACGCACTGTATTACAATCTGAATGTGCAGAATGGCTAGAAAGGCGACGAAACCTTCTTACTGCCTCTGTTTTTGGAAAGGTGTGTAAGCGGCGAGAAAATACAAAATTTGGGCCTTTGGTAAAACGTTTATTATATAGCCAATCATTAGCCAACGTGAAAGCGGTAAAATATGGTAAAGAAAATGAATCAATAGCTTTACAACAGCTTAGTGTACAAGAACGAATTAAGATTGAGAGATGTGGATTGTTTATCGATGATGTGTATGATTTTATCGGTGCAACGCCAGATGGCATCAGCGATGATGATACAATTATTGAAATAAAATGTCCTTTCTCAGCTGCTGGAATAAGTGCAGATGAAGCTATTGTACAGAAAAAAATTAAATTTTGGAAAGTAGATAAAGACAGGAATATGGTAATAGATAAAAATCACGATTGGTACTTCCAGATTCAGGGGCAGCTTCATATTACTAAGAAAGATGTCTGTTTATTTGGAGTTTGGACGGGACATAATTTTCCTGTTAAAATAGAATTAATCAAAAAAGACGAGACATTTTGGATTGAAAAGATTGAAAAAAAGATATATCACTTTTATATGAATTGTCTACTGCCAGAAATAGTAGATCCCAGAACCAGTAGATCTATGAATATTAGAGAACCAGAAAGGCTGACTTTCTAAATTTTTATTTTAAATTTTATTATGCTTAATATATTTTCAACAAGTCTATATTACATCACTATTTTATAGTTCATCAAGATATATCTAATTTACTAATATAGTTTACTGTTACTAGACACCCACAACGAGTGTAATTTTATGAAATTCAAAATAATATGTATACTTACATCTAAATAATGATACCTAAAGATCTTGCTGGCGATTCCACTGTGCCATATTTTGTATAAGCATTCGTCTCTGCAGCCGTGGAGTTTGGTCCCGTGTAAAAATTACATTTTGTTCTCAAGGTCAAAAACCAAATTGGTTGTGCCAATGGCTTATAACCATTCCTCATAAATGATTATAACTGATATCACCTCATAACTGATCAGTGCCATGCACGAGTTAACTCGCGGGATCTTTTAAACGTCATAACTTCTGAATGAACTGTTTGTGTATATTTTCTTAACAATATTTATCATTTTAGTGTGAAAAAATTCACGTTAAACATGTTGATTTGGTAAATTTTCACAAATATTTATCATTCTATTCTTATTTCATATTTTTTAAGGGATTCATTTTATTCCAAAAATAACTGACCTACAAGTACCCACCTGGTAAAAATTGGATTTGGATTGGATGGAATTTCCTAGTAGATTTTCCAACTAAACAATATGACGCTTTCTATATATTATTTACTGTTAGTTTTGAAATTATTGTATTTGAAATAAATAATGTATCAATAATACACATAGAAATCAATAGATATATAAAATAGATATCACAGTTTAAAAATCAGAAAGATCAATGCATATTACCATTGTTTATGTTACAATATAAAACAACATTTATCATTGAACGTAGGTACCAAGAAAAATAGACTTCATTAAAATGTGTCAATATAGTATATACCCGATATAATTATATAAATTATTATATTGTTAATTACTCTGTGGGGTCCATATATATTATATACTGCTTCAATAGTAATTTAATTTTGTACTTGATTTACTTATTATATGTACAAATGTAATATACTTACCTACTTATTAGGATATATCTTGGTGAATTTTAAAATAAGAGGAAATTAAATGGAGGTCATCGTGTCTAACTATATGTCAGCCGTTGTTAAGTCTTATATAAATATTTATACATTATTAAATTGTTTTTCTGTTTTTTATTGATGTAAAGACATGGCATGTATTCAAAGTAATAACAAATTAGCTGTGTACTATTTATTTAACTTATATTAAAACCCCAAGATTGATTTCGTCTTACGACATATTTTATTCTTCTAAGTTTTACTATGACATTGTAATATGAACCATGGATATAGTATAGTACTTAAAAAAATCAAAACTGGTAATATATTATTTCAATATTTAATTGTCAATTTTCATTTGAAGTCAGCATTTAATTACTGGTATAACACATAATTATTAACTGATATCTACAACTTCAGATGGACAAATTAATTGATATATCATATTATCAGTTTTCATTTCCTTTCAACAATGTATTCATTCTAGCAGCTATTTTAAATATCTTACTAGTTTTTATGTCATGGCACCTTACAAAGGCTCCGAGCAACCGTATACTGAGCTTCGAGAACAGATGTTTACGACGGATACTGGGTGTGCGGTAATTTTAGAAGTAACGGGAGATAAAAGAACGCACCAAATAGCCTCCCATCACGCTGAGAGTGAATACGCAACTTTGTACCTGGCCCGGCCACGTGCTGCGAGTGCCTGAAGAGAATCCCAATCTGGTTTGCCTGTTCTTCAAGCCAACCGGATTCCGGCGTCCTGGATGGCCACTAAATACTATCTATATAGCATATCTGGCGGAGTTACGGGCTGCTAGTATGACCTGGAACGATGCAAAAAAACTAGAGTGACAGAGATTCTTGGAGGCGCCGCATTGTATCCATATGCTGCAACTAAGATGCGGATATAGCCGAAGAGAAGAAGTAATATACAGTATCTAGAAAACTTAAAGCCTTTGAAATGTGTGTGTATAGATACATGCACCTTTCATTGGTGTTGGAAAGACAATTTTTCTAATATCAAAGTGATATTGAGACTGAAAAAGACAAGACTTGGAGAGTAAGCTCTACCAAATGACATACCTAATATGATACAAGTAACTGATATGCACAATTATATTATATTTTATATTACGAATCAAAATAGCAACTTTTATATCATTATCGATAATAAATTTAGTGCAAAAATGTTTTTATAAAATTGTTTTATTTTTTAAACATTAGTCACTTTATATTTACCTTGTGTAATTGTACTATTAAATCTATAAAATGGGTGTATATGCTTGATGGTCGACGTCATAAATCACGCCATGTTCGAATCGTACGCCGAAAGTTGGATTTATTTCATTATTAATTAAAAGATTTATTTCATTCCATCTTATTCATATGAAACCGTCGACAAGCAAAGATCTCGGTAAACATTTTCTCCATCTGCAAAAAACATAACATAGGAACTGTTAATAGTGTGATTTTTAATCTTTTATAGTTGGCGACTGTTTGAAGAGTGGTAATTAAAACGGATTAGTGATAATACAAAGCATCAAAAAAGATTGATTAACTAAAATAAAGTAATCAGGTAGGTAACATGTTTAATAACAACTAGAACGCCTTAGATTATTTCAAACAAATATATATGAAATCACAGGTTTTATATAATTCTGGAATGAATGTAACTAACCTCAAAAAAAGGATTGTATTACGTCGGAATTATGAAACATTGAAAGCATGTATAGACTAAGAAAACAATAAATAAACACTTGAATAATATATGCAAAACACACAGAATACTACGATAGTAATAAATAACATAATATTGTACTTACAGATAGTGTTTCTTATTCCTGATATAAAACACAATTGTTTTAGGTACCTTGCAATTTGTAAACATAATATTTGACACTTTTGACAGCAGAGAGATTTTTATATTAGTCTATGGCCAAAAATACGGATTTATTTGGCCGGCTAATAAAAAGATTTTAATAAAGCAAGAACATTTTAAATATGCGACAAATAAATAAAAGTATATATAATATAGTTGTTAAAAAAATCCGTGTACATTATAAAATATATTTAATATTATAAATACATATATTTTTTAAATTTATGTTATAATTTGTAAACGACGAAGCACGTCAGCTAATACGCATAGTAAATGTTTAAACTTCGGTAATCAAATTCGAATGTGACAGAAAGAGAAAGAATAACTTTTTAATCATATTAGCATGCGTAAAAGAGATGTAACATAATATCACTTTCACTTTAAAAATCATACCTAGTATTCAATGTCATAGTTCAACTTTAAATGAAAAAACAGAAACTCTAGGTAAGCATGTGTGCCCTTAAATAAAATTAGATTTAGTGGTAATTACCTATATTTTGTTACACATTTCTTAAATATTGGAGTCATGAAAGAAAAATAAAAAATACTATTTTAAAAAATGGGGCGGCATTTTGGCCCTGCCTAGGGGTGTAATTTGGTCAAGGGACGTCACTGTGCTCCAGCCATTCCCATTCGGATAGCGAACTCTTTCTGCAAAATGCCATCTCCCGTGATGTGTACCCCCAGGTGCTTGAAGCTGTCGACGCTCTCGATGTTTTGTGCGTCGCTAATCAGAGGGAAATCTGGATCAGGACAGGTGATATTACACAAAAGTCTAGTAAAATATATTATTATTTTTCAACACTTTTACCCACTGCGGTCCGTCAAAAATTAGAAATTGGATAAATTCGCCCTTTCAAATATTTTGTGCACCACTGAATTAGATTGAAATAGAAATTTAGTATTATGGCATGGCCCCCACAAGGGAGGGTTGACAGGGATCTAGCCTGGGGGAACGGCGTGGCGGGTCGACCTGCTAAGTGATATGAACACACATCACAAATTTGCTCGAATAGTAAAAAAATCGCCATCAGTAATATTAAGATTTTAAAAAATATGGTTGTGCGATGCAATTTGATGTAATGATATGATGATTGATACACTTCAATGATAATCCACGTGTAGAATTTGGGAAACCCTACTGTAGAGCAGGATTTCGCATACTAACTTCCGCGGAATGTGAATGGGTATTCCACGAATTTATCAGAATAGTACCCTGTGTGTCAAAACAATATATTATTGTTTTACTTTCGTTAACTACGACATATTTATGAGAAGTAGGATTTTCTTATTGTTCTGCAACAAAGTCAAAGTCCAGGAAAGGCTCGACACCACACATGAAAATTCAACTTTCTAATGAAGATTTGAAATTCAAGGACCCAAAATCATCGAAGTCATTTAAGAACTTCATTTATATATAAGATATTTTAGAAATAATTACTAAATAAATAATTAATGTTTTTTTCTCGTGTTTTTTTTTAAATTTATTGATTATGTTATGTATATTATATATTATCTATTATTTACCTACCCTACAAAATAAACAGTGTTCCGTTAAAATTTCACGATTTTCGAAGTACTGTTCAATCTCAGGAAAAGTTTGGAAAACATAGGTAGGTAATTGAAAACATAGTATACAATGTACTATGTTTTTTGATACTTCGATTTTCTAATGTTTGTTTAACCCTTTTCTTGGCAATGTATCCTATAGTATACGCTGTATACATTAATTTTTATTTCCAACTTCCCAATCGGTAATGTAAGTGTTATGTGATAATATACTGGTATTGACTCTTGCTTTAGCCAATTCGTGTAACTACTGCCATCTACATTTTCTTCATTTAATGTTTCTTGACATTCAAAGTGACACATCTTTCAAAATGGCGAGAAATCTTGGCAACATGTTTCCTGCTGCTGTAAGTTTATATTATATTTATATAACTATAAGATATTTCTTCAAAAAATGGGATAAATTTAGTTACATAGGTTATGTGGAATGTTGTAAATGTATTTTGTAATCAAAATATGAATTAGATCTAGCTTGTATTTCGCTGTGAAGTTATATGTATCTTCAGGGATACATTGCCAGGCAACCAAACTTTGACATTGGAATTTGTCTGTATCCTTGAGTATACAATGCCAAGTTACGGTATCAAAAATTGGTACCTATGTTTTTTATAATATATGTATAATTATTATTAGGTATATTATACTTATTATTATATACTTATATATTTCTTGTTTATTTGCAGTCATCAAGAACTCAACGAATTATGACACTAGTACCTAGGTATACTAGGAGCTGATTCTGATATTGAAAGTGATGAAAGTGATGACGAACCTACCACCCCTCTTGCTTATATTCATGAAAAATATCAAGAAACAAGGAGTTGCCCGAGAAATTTTGAGTATGCAACTGAAACAATCGATAATTCAGCAGTCGCTCAAGAAATTACAGTTATAACTGATAATTCTAACATTGATGTAAGTGTTCAGGAATCGGGAACAACTTCACCAGGCAAAAGAACTGCAACAAGTACAGCTCGTGGAAGGCATTCTGTAAAACGTGCCGAGAAAATGAACTTGTCATGGGCTGATGATCACTTCCAATCAAAAGTAGAAGTTAATGAAAATAGTTTTACTATGCCAGACGATATAAAAACACCTTTGGAATATTTTCAATTATTTTTCACAGAAAACATTTATGATATTATAGTAGAAAATACTAACTTGTATTCGACACAACATTCCGGCACTTGTATAAATACAAATGTATTAGAAATTCGAGACTTCTTGGCTGTCGAACTATACATGGGAATTGTAAAGCTACCTGCTTACACGGATTGCTGGTCCCAAGATATGAGGTATGATAGAATAGCCAATATGCCACTCAAACGCTATCAGGCTTTACGACGGTTCGTTCACTTTATGAATAACGAAAAAGCCGATTTGAATGATATAAAGAAAGACCCTTACTAACAATTATACGACATAATTGTATATCAATAAAAAAGGAGACCAAGAATTCGATAGACGAAATGATGATACCCTACAAAGGAACAAGAGCAGGTTCAAGACGCCAATATGTAAAAAACAAGCCGAAAAAATGGGGTTTCAAAATGTTTGTTAGATCAGGAGTGAATAAATAATGGTTGGCTTCTTTATCGCCGAGAACTGGAGTTGCTAGAAAATGGAAAGGTCAAACCGTTACCACTTAAAAAATTTAGAATGAAAGTTGCCAATGCCCTGCTCCTCAAAAACAGGATGAAGCGCGGACGTCCTAGTACAGATGTCATAAGAACACCACCAAATAAAATAAGAAATCCTGTGAAACCACGACCAGACGATGATATTAGACTGAATACTATCGGTCATTTTCCAGAACACCGACAGAAAGGCAGATGCAGATATTGCAACTCTGGACAAACATCGGTATTTTGCACCAAGTGCAATGTTAGATTGTGTTTTACTGAAAAAAGATATTGTTTTTTAATGTATCATACCCAATAACCCATGTATATTTAGATGTGTTTTTAAATTCTATTATTTGTTAATTTTATTATTAATTATTACTTTATATTAATGTGTGACTACTTGGCAATGTATCTTATAGGATACAGTCGTAAATAAAGAAAATGGAAAATCTATTATTTTTTTAACCTGCTTCCTTATTTCACACGCCACTTTGACATACAAACACACCAAGAAATATTTTTTTTTTTACACAGCACTAGTCTTGCCAAGATAAGGGTTAAGATAACTGAAAATAAATAATAAAATAGGTAAGCAAGTACATAATAAATTTGCAAAAACAATAAATTTGCAATCAAATATAAAAGGGATGACTTTTTAAGTCTGTTAAAAAGCAGCACTTTGCCTAGGGACGTCACTACAGGCATAATGTATTTTAAACCCTTTTAAACAAAAGATACATGATCTATAGGAGTAGTAATTCTGGCAGGCAGTTTCAAAATTGGTGGACCGAAATGTATGGAGTAATTCAAAAAAAGTGATTAAGCTATATGACGTGTTCTATGTTCTGTGAGTGATATCTAGAACATCATCATTTTTTAAATATAATTTAAAAAATATATTTTTTCCACACTTAACTGCCAGCACGTCAGACAGTTGAAAAATAATATTTGGGAAATGTTGGCATTCGTACGCAAAACGGTTCGCCAACCCTGCCCTAAAATAAAACTATTATCTACACTTAGAAGCGCGTTAATTAGGAGACAGTGATTCTCGCTGATCTCGTTGACAAAAACCTGATGATGTCACCAGACGCATCTGAGGTGGTGCCCTTCAATCTGAACATCCAAATATGAGAGTAGATCACCATCCCCTTGAAGGAGATCAACACTACCATCCAGATTCTAAGGCTTCCATCTGAGGATGTACCTTACTGTGAGCGCCTTTACAATATAGGTAGGGGGGACGGTAGTCGAGGTGGCTGGCATCCTCCAAATTTTGTTTATTTTTCCAGATGCGTCCTGCGGGCTTCATATGAGACAATTAAGACCAATACACTGAGTAAGCCAGTTCCTGACTGGTTATTGTAACTTCGCGGCCAAACTACATAGGATGTGTGAACATGACTATCAAAGTCTGAATAATTTATCTTCAGGGACTGCCCGTCGATACTGTTTACTAGAGCCTGTCCACACAGGCCTTATTGATCTTACCAAGCAAGGCCAACATTGAGGTATTTAAACATTTTGCTGTGTCGTATGGGGTACATAACTATTGTGATTCTTTCGTAGATTTATTAATTTCCCTCAACTCCAGACTCCTCTGCGATGGCACAGTTTCAGTAGGTACATTGGTAAACAGGAGACTGAATATTGCTGGGGAAGTCATGGCCAGACCTGGGGACCTATCCCATCGTCTTTTATGCACACCTGTCAACATCTGAAAGAGCCGGAGTTAATACACTGGATAAAGATCTCCTTTCACTCCTTTCGGTCAAAGCTTCTTGGTGCCGTCTAGGTAAAAGTAATAAATTTGACTATCCAAAGGGTCACCATGTTCAGTACGCCTTAGTTCTAGCCCTGAATGACTGTATTTATTTTTTCCAATGATTATACATTCGACGAGTGCCATGTCAGCCAGGTATTTTTTAGTACCTACAATATATCATATTATATAGGACGAGGAAATTATATTGTATGCAGGAATAAATAAAAAATACAGACACTCGTTTTAATTAGATGTTGAATAGAAAATCGATGTTTGAGAAACTTTAAATTATAATAAAATGGTGACATCTCTTTAATTTTTATTAAAAATATAAATATGTTTAAGAATGATAAAACAGATACCTAACTATAATAGCCAAATGAATATACAACACCATCTATGCAAGCACCGTTCAACCTAATATGGTGTATTAGTCTATGGTCAAAACTCTTTGGAATGTACAAATAATATCAAAAAATTACATCCATATTGATTATAAAAATCGTAATTTACTGAAAAATATTCGAAATTTTGATGATTAATTTCGTCTCCTAAATTTAAGTAATTCATAGAAATATAATTTATTATCCCCATACCTAGAATAAAAATTTGTCTATGTTTTTTGGCGATTGTATTCATAGATAATACGTAAAATTGTGTTGTCTATACCTCGAGCTCGATTTTGACGTTTGTGATTCTTCCATGGATGTTTCCAATTTATTTTAATAAATATGACTTTATTCTAACCTAAAGTGTAGTCAACATTTTAGTAAAATAGTTCTTAACTAAACCTGTAATTTAAATATTCTTGAAAATGGGTCGCCGTTCGATAAATACCACTAAAAGTGGTAAATATATGAATCCCACAGACCAAGCCAGTAAGTATTTTGAAATCATTGATATCAATTTAAATAAAATACAAGTATAATGTACAATTAAATAACTGTGATAAATATTACGTTTAGGTGTGATTAAGTTGGATAGTTTTAGAGAATTGAGGTATTTACTAAGACTTATGTGTAATTAAACTGATGGCAACTTGCGATTTTGTTTTGTTTCTTCTGGTATGTATATTTATTTATTTTTAATTACAGGAAAAGAGGCGAGGAAAAAGGAGTTAAAGAAAAATAAAAGACAACGTCAAATGGTTAGGGCTGCAGTACTAAAAATGAAAGATCCTGCACAAATATTAGAGGAATTAGAAAAAATTGATGAAATGGGTTTGTTTTTTGCACGATTTTTATAGGTACCACTGACTTTTAAGTATAATTAATAAGGTTACAAAAATATCATCCTGAATTTAATCTTTACTTCTAAACTTCATAAACTTACACATTAGTTACATATTCGGCTCTAATGAACAAAAATATCAGTCTCCACTTTTTGACTGGACCACAAACAACTATAGGAATAGAGAATAACTACGGACGTATTTCATTCATAATTTTCACCTCTTTAAAATACCACCATGCAAATGGGCAAGTTTTATTGGTACAAGTTGGTTGAAGGGAAGCCAGGCAGGAATCGCGCTAATTTTCATAGGCGATTTTCGCAAAATTCATGAATTCAAGAATGAAAACCTAACCTAACTTGATAAAACCTAACTTAACCTAAACTAACAAAAATAATCCAGTATATCGGCTATTAATTTGTTTGCCGCTGGCTTCCCGTAAACCGACAAGATCCGTTTTATTTATTATAAATTTTACTGAACAAACCGACTGGATAAATTTTATAAAGTTACTTATCGAAGATTAATTTTGTTTTATGTATGTATAAAGCATCTGAGCCATTTTCACTTGTATGTGTACACACATACATACCTAGTTAGAATTATGTGAAATAATAACAATTATTTAGTTATGTAAAGCGGATTGTTTTAATTAAATTACAGATTATCATAATGGCGAATTTTTTATTTTAAATGATTTTATATTTTGCTGTAGTTGTCTGTGGTCAAAAGTGGAGGTTGATAGTTTTTATTGGGCAGACGACAGGTAGACTGATGGGTAAGCTCTTGTACATCAGAGCCAATTTAAATGTCAACAGGCGATTTCGGTTTTGTTCTTGTTGAATGTTCCAACTGCATTTGCGTTGAGAGATTTATGCAGTTGTCTGGGTCAAATCAAAATCAAAGCAATCCCCCTTGTCAAGTAACTGCATGTCCTCAAAAATTCACATGTTTTCCATGTCCATAATGCAAATTGGCAGCGCATTCAACTGTCAATAGAATGGTTGGTGGTTTGTAACTGACCTTGGGCAATTTTCAAATTGGCTATGACAACACCGACTGGCGAATACGATCTACCGGTGAAATTGTTGTACCGCAGGTGACAAGGTGTCGTCACTTAACCGGATCTGTGCCGGGAGGTTTTGTATAGCGGCAGGTGAGGGGCCGCGACTTTTTTATCAAAAATAAAACCTTATTATTTTTTTTTTTTTTTGAAATATATTGAAAGTTTATCATAAACACTTAGCAATCATATGTGAAATGTCTCATTTGGACCAGTATTCTTCCGAAAAACCCAAGTTTAACTTTTAAAAATTGTCAGGGTTGCCACAAAACTTGTAGAAAGAGTTTTCAAGTCAATAGTGTTCTACCATGTGGTAAGTTTCGAAACACGGTACCAAGCAGAGGGCCACTTTGCATTGTTGCACCTTGATTCTCTTCTTAATTTATAAGACTTATCCACGAACAATTTAAAAAAATCCAATTCGCTATTCCCGAAACTTTCAAAATCTGATCCTGATTTTGAGCTATTGAACGATTTTATTTTTGGCACAAAATCTCCAGTTTCTCCAGAAATAAATAGGATGACACACTTCAACAAAAAAATATTCCAACTGTACAAAGGGTATTCCCAAAAATATTCGCGTACAAGTGATATTTCATTTGAACAGAGGGAAATCCCGAATAATATTTGCTTCAAATAAAAGCTGAAGTGGTAACCCTATACTAGCGCCATAGATCGGATAAACAGCGAAGCTCTTTTTAAAACAGTCATATCAACTTAAATTAAAATGAATAAATTAGTGTTGAATATTCCTAACATTAGATGTCACAACATGCTCGATATTTTAAATTATTCAAAAGAAATTCCTGAGCCTGGCATTCTGTCTTCAAACACAGGCGAACATGTACGCGTTTTGTGTATGTCCGGCCTTGTGCGCACGGTCATAAACGCGAACATGTTCGCTTTAGCACAAAATCGGTTAAAAAAAATATTCTACTTTATTTTTACAGAATATAATGTCCTGCAGGCTTCGCCTCTCAATGAGAAAGTTTTAAAAGAGAAAAGAAAAAAATTAAAAGAGACCCTCGAAAGAGTTCTCAAGATGTATGTAAGTATAATATGTTTGTTCTGCTGGTTGGATTCTATTCAAAGTATTATCTATGGATACAATATCACTAGTAATTTTAATGTACGCACACGTAGAAACTGTAGAGATTAATTGAAATTACCGTGAATAATAATTCAAAATACTGATACAGTAGACTCACAATTATCCGGTCTAAAGCATCGATGACATTAAGCTATTTTCCAAGCTGCTAGTCGGCAAGTTTAAAAGCGGACGAGTCAGCTAGTGCAATTGTGATGATGACACACAAAACTTTCCAATCGCTCAGAAGCCAACAAGCTTGCGAGTTGAAACCGTCATTTTTGGTACTATTTGACAGGACATATTGAGTAGCTTCACTAATATCGCTGTACTGCGCAGACGCAGATCGGCCCACATGCCAGCAAGTAGCGAGTAAAGTAACCCGGCTTTCAACTTTTCTCGTAGATTGTTTACAATCTGCTTGTTAGCTAGTTCGATGATGGCACTGGGCGAGTTTACAAGCAGATTGTAAATTCGCTGGCTTGTAGCTTGTAAAGTAGCTCAATGTCAACGATGCTATGATGGGGAGAGGTGGCACGGTTAAACAAATAACAGGGATAATTCGAACTATGGTTTTTTCTTTTTAAAATACTACATTGTTGTTTTTATTTAATAAAACGCAATTTTTTTTTATATATGGGACATTTTCCCACTGAGGCGAACAAAACTGGTCCTAATATATTAATTAAAGTGGAATAAGTACTATATAAAAAAAAATTGCGTTTTATTAAATAAAAACAACAATACAATGCAGTTCCACCATGAATTGACAGTTAACAAAATAAAAGAAAATACTACATAATATTATACATTTCTAAAGCCGACAATCATTTTAACATGTTTAATACTCATTATTTATTAAGAGCGTACTTCAGTGAAACGGCAAATAATTTTCAATAGTAGGTGCGACGAAATTTCTCACTAGTCGCCAATCGGAGACCGACAGTCGAGGTGTCTGCACGTCGATTTGTTTTGTCATGGCGTCGGATGAAAATTTTCTTAAATCGTGTAAAGATGACTAAAAAACTTTACGTATGTACTTAAAAAAGAAAACATGACAATGAATATACTATTATTATTAGTAATACAACAATAAACATAACATTAAATGGACGCTTGTTGGATTTTTATGACAAATTACATTTCGTTCGCACGCGTCAATTGCACAGTCCGCGTATTGCCTAGCCATGATCTTTTTAGACCATGCCTCAGCTGAAGAGCCTTAAGAAAATCTGTGATTTTGGTTTGTTTGCACACAGAATCGGGAGTTTACTGTAAATTAGAAATGGCACTTTCCATAATTGAATTTATAGAGATAGTGATCATTCAAAATATTCTGCGGAATGATGAAACCATAGACTAAATCCGTCGCCGTGATAGCACGTGACGTGATCATAATGTAATTACAGCTTAAGAGTTCTTATGGTGACAGTTGATTGCATATATTACGTCTTTTTTGTACTCTTTTAAGACTTCTAAATCCTCACAGTACTTTTGGGATTCATTGATCTATTACAATTATTACATAATACTATATTATGTACATTTGTGTTTCTCTTCTTTCTTTTTTTCTCTTCGACCATGTCCGATCCTAATCGGATCATATGGGCCTCCACAGAGTAGAGGTTTGTATTAACAGATTTTGTGTTTCTACATCGTCTATATTCTATTTAATCCAGGATAAAGATGAGCCGGAGCGGTGGGCAGACCTGAAACGGCAAGAGGGAGACTATGAACGGAGAAGAGCAACCCTCGCTGCTTATCACGAATCAGTGCGACACGCTCAAGCGGTCCAAGTTGACGACATACCATTGCCGACGCTTCAGGTGAGTGCTCGTATAATAAACAATATCTATTGTTATAACCGTTTTAGGGCTAAGACACATGGCACTGCAAGTCGATCGCCGTACGTGTTGCGGATACGCATGCGCACACGCTACGAGTCCGCCATTCCTATTCAGACGTCGCTGTATTACATACATAACCACATCCAAAATGGCAGATGAGCGGAACAACGTATACTTCATTAATTGAGTTAGCATTTACTTGGTAGAATTCCATTTTACAAGAAATGAAAATATAAATAATATTAAATTCTACAGGTTTTTTGAAAAAGGTTTTGTCTATAGCTATTTCAGTTGTAACTCCATTATCAAGACTTATCATTGACTTATCATTATCGACAAATCCTTTTTTAAAAAAACCTGTAGAATTTAATATTATTTATATTTTCATTTCTTATAACATATACTTCGTTCAAGAAATTGAGAAATATCCATGTTTATATGACTATACTAGGAGATGTGCCTAATTGACGAATGAATCCGATATTTTCGCCTTCTACTTTAATTTCTGCAGTACAAATCCATAATAATCGTTGTTTCGGCGTCTGGCCGGCTAATGTCTTTGGGTCATAGTAGCTACCAACATGATATTGTTTTTGTGGAAGTGTGTTGTCAGTTACTTGGTCTCAATAATAGAAATTTATTTACTACCTACCTAATAATAAGTACATGAATGAATATTTGTATTTTCAGATTCCTGATAATTTGATGTATGGAAATATGCCGTCACAAATTCCACTACCATTAGAACTAACGCCTTCCATTGTGCCGATGCCACCTCCTAAGCCTAAGCCAATCAGTATATTGAAGAAAGAAACTGTATACAGGGTAAATAACTACTCAATTACTCTTAACCATGACAAATGTGTTTTGTGGACTGTAAGTTTGAAGGATGCTTGTGGATTCCGGATCTGGGCAGGGGGTGAGTTATACGTGAATACCAGGCACTGACCTTTGATGTTGAGAGGGCTGGCGCGCACTGGAACTGGTTCGGTGTTCATGCACTCACGCACTGGTAAACGGAGGATACACCTTTGAACGGGATCATATATTATGAGGATGAAGAATGATAATGATAAGTTCAGGATGGATGATATAGACGCGACGTTCACTCAAATCGTAACCGATTTAGTGCAACGAAGGTCGAACACACATGTTTTGAATCACTCAGTAGACAACACGTACCCGTTCGTATCGTATCAGTCAGAGCGTGATAAGTAACCTATGCGCTCGGCTGTCTTGGAATCACTAACTGTTCTTCGCAATTACGGTCTATTCATGACCCGTAACTGTCGGTCGCCCTGGTCTGGCGACAATAATAAAAGGATGGTAGGTGTGACATATTTTTGCGGGTTTAAGGATGGGATTGAGGTAATAATCGGCACAACCAATATATTTATATGTACCAGTGGCGAAGGGTGACTTTTGGAAAGAGGTAGGCTGTGGAGTAACCAAGCTTGTCAGATATATTTACGGGAAATAAGAAGATGACCCTATATTACTACTGATGAATAGGTACACTAAATCGATGAAATTTCAAAATCTCAATTAGTTTGATATAATTAGTTTATAAATAAGCAATTAGATTGAATTATGTATTTTCCTATAAACGTAACATACGCTCAAAATATATTATCTATCATCTTTGAAAATATCCGTTGTTGTGTATAATATGTTCCATAACAATTTATAATTTAACCCGTAAAATTAGACATTTTATAATACTTATATATTTAAAAGACAGACTTAGGTATAAATAACTGATAAATAAAAATCGCGAGATAAATTATTTTATATTTTTAACAACAATCAATATTTATGTGTGATTGAATCCCATAGAAATCATTTTTAAATTATCTTCTTATTAATTATTTTGAATAAATGTGCGGATGTAAGCGCTAACTAAACAGCCTATGATTTCGGAATAAAAAGCCAGACAGAGACTGGCGTCAGTGGCGTCACGTGACTAAAAACGCATACAAACCACATCTTAAATTCCCATCGAATATTTCATAACATAGTTGAATCCATGCGGCAGTAGTTATGGTTATAAACCTTACTAATTTATAAAATAAAGCTATGTACTTCTGAATTTCGACGATAGATGACTATCAATTATCTTGGATTTTTCAGTGTATTTTATTTAAATTTAAATTATTTGCTTGAAGATCTATTTTTCTTAGTAGGTAGGCTTTAAATAATCGCCTACTATGGAGCCTTCGCCACTGATATGTACTTGCAAAAAGTAAAAATGCAATGGCCATGACACTCTCAATTTCTCCTCAGAAAACTTGTTTTTTAAGACCAGTCCTAATTTATTGATTAACTGCCGTATTCATATACATTTGAACCGCGTTCAACGTAGTAAGCCGTTTATCGGCCGATTAAGGAAACTATAAAAAATGCATACGTCACGAGATGCGCACAGGAATGCGCACCAAACTTAAAATGGCGGCGATCTGCGCGAGCTGTCAGTGTCACTTTAATACACAATGACTTCATCACAACAAGCGTTTAGTAGGAGGCTTGAAACCTTCGTAGGTTTTATAAATTATTGCGAAAATGTGTGTGAAACAGAAAGGAGGAGACGCTTGCGACTGCAAAAAAGATACATCAGAGATATGGACATTTGTTATTCCTTGGCTTCGCCTATTGAATTCGACTGTTATCCTAGCCCAGGCGACACGTTTTCGCGCGTTGCTGAACGCATTTGTTATCCGCGAATTTATTATCAATGTTTCCATATCGGCACAGCTAACTAATAATTCCTTTTCATCTTGCGTGAAGTTAACTGCCCGTCGTCGTTGTGTCACAATAGGATTCATGATGATGCTAAAAAATGAAAATGAAAATGATGCTAAGCTTGTAAAAATGATCGAGATCGTGGGTCAATGGAGGTGTTTGTAAATATTGACAATGATCCGTGAAGCTGTATTGCCATATTATGGAAATATTTACTGGGTATACTTTGATCATTTCGTGCATTATGAAGTATAAAATAAATATGATTTTATAACAAATAAATTATTTAAAGTTCATGATAATTATTTATTTATAATTATTATATTTATATGGTACCGTTTGCACATTTTTACACCGATTCACAATTTCAAAATTTTAAATTAATTTTCGGGAAATTTAAATTTAAAATTAGGTAACATTACCCATGGCATGACGCGTATTACGTCGGCGACGTGACGTCACTATTCGTCAGATACATTTAGGTTTATGCATGCAAATTTGCAGTAAATAGCTTGAATGCAGTTTGCTGTTATATGCATACGCCTCTAAAAGTGGAATAAGTACTACAACAAAAAAATTGCGTTTTATTAAATTAAACAACAGGTTTATAAAAATCTTATTGAACGTTAAATAATGACCTAGTATTGAAATCTTTACCACTGATTGATTCTATTTCCAGGAATTGATACCTCCCGCTCTGGAGCCGCCGGGTGTTCCTCCTTTTCCACCACCTACGTTGGCTGATCTAGGTGGAATTGAAGAAATGGATCACAACGAATTGAAGAAACCAAAGACGCTGAGATTTTCCGATCAAGTTGAGAATACAGTGGACACCGTAAGAATCCAAATTCAAATTGATTACTGAAGTTAAAATCACTCGCTGTTATCAATTGGTAAACTAATAATGTTTAAACTGGTTGCATTTTGATTAAAGGAGACATTGATTGTTAAGTTTCTAAAAACCGATAACTCTACATATAATATAAACGCCTCATTTGATATACAATTTGAATCTTGTTCACTGAAACGGTGGTCAGAATATTTTTCATTTGTCGTTGCAGGCCATGGATACGACCGAGCCCGTCCTCGATAAATCAGACGAAGAGGACCATCCGCAAGACCAAGACGATAGGATCACTGACCAGGACATGCGGGCGGCGCCGGCTCCAACCGGTGCCTCCGCTTCAGCCGTACCTCTCAGTGTGAAGCCAACTTCCCTGCAACAGCGAATGCTCGCTCTTTCTGGCCAAAACATTGATGATTTCATGAAGGAGATGGAAGAGGTGCACAAGAAACGAGAGCTGGACAGGGCGGCTGACCTCAACTCACGCCTGTCCGCTCTGGAGCGGAGAGAGAACACTAACGGTGATGAAGACGATCGACCGAGAGATAAAGATGACCGAATCACTGCCTCTGCCATGTGCCCACCGGGAACTAACTCAGCCGACGCCCCTCCGGCCATGGCCCCTCGCCCGCCACCTCTGATGGCAAGCCTGCTCCGACCACCGCCGTTGCGCCCCCCGGGCCCTCCACCTCCCGGCATGAGAATGCCCTCAGGGATGCTACCTGACCGCCCGGCTCCTCCCGGACCTCCCCCGGGATTGCCTCCCCGTCTTCTCCGTCTGCCTCCTGGTCCTCCTCCCGGCCTCCCACCCCGTGTTCTTGGCATGCCGCGGCTCGCCCACCCCATGGGCCCCCACGCTGTTCCCCTCCCCCTGCCGGTGTTATCGGCTGCTCCGCAACTCATCAACCGCAAGGAGGGCCCGCAGCGAGGCGCAACCATCATGGCCAAGCCTCAGATACGCAACTTGTCCGCCGACGTGACCCGTTTTGTGCCGTCAGCACTCCGGGTGAAACGAGAGGACAAGAAAGGCAAGCCAGGAGTTCGGGGCCCCACCATAGACATAAAGAAGCCGGTCGACACGCCTACCAAGCCTCCTGGGGCGCCCACCAAGGACGACGCCTACATGCAGTTTATGCGAGAGATGCAAGGATTGCTGTGAGGGGACATTAGCGAGTCCTCGCTAGAATTGTATGTACTACTGGAAATAAATGATTTTCTTTTGAAATAATTGCATTTTTATTTGAATACCTTTATGTATTAATGACAGGAGTCAGTGCTCCATGACTTTTATGTACTTAAACTTTAAAATTTTCAAATATTCTACATCGATTTCACAGAACAATAATTAATCTCATATGTATACATTTCCTATATACAATAATATGTAGCATAAAACTTCGAGGGAAACAATTAGCAGGTCTATTTCCATAGGATATCATATTTATAGCCTTTGTCACGTCAGGCACTTTATCTCTCTTGTGCCGATTCACTCACCACATGGCTAACTTCTGACTGACTTTGTTCTAAAATTCATTGAATGTTTATGGGTCGAAAATCTTTTCGCATGCCCGCGATGGACGGCTGGTATAATGTCTGATTATATAATCGTGGGTCATGAGTTCAAACCCCACATCTGTCAAATTCCCATGTTGTTTTTCAATGTCTGTTTGGATCCAGAGCATAGACCTGATCATTTGATCAAATGGCTACATTTGTTTCTCATAAAAAATAACTATTATGAAACCTCTTCGGGAGGCGGCAAAGATCCACATTGGATTGTAGAGCCAATGAAAAAAACATCTTTCTGTTGTATTCATACATATTACATTATCGTCAGCTAAGGTATAATACAAATACATGCATAATACATATGTCATGATATGTTGCTAGCCATTCGTTCAACCCATTGGATAGATGGCGTGATCCCAAATGCACATATTAGGGCTCCATAGATAACCGTTCCTGTTATAAACCCAAAAACTGTTCGGGTGGCGGTCAAGATCCACATCAGAAGCGGTGTATAACCTATTCTATAAAATAATATAATTCTAAATATATATATTATATTCTATACACCATATAGGAGTGTTAAAAAATATGTCCCGGTTGGTATGCACAAATATTTTTCATACCTATAGGTATGTTTCTGAGATGTTCCCAATTGGATGGTATTATGCAACAAAGAACCAATCCACAAAAATCTATTTTTAGATAAATGCCTTTAAGTTTTATGTGTTGGTGAACAATATGGTTTTCATGAATATATTTTGTGAGTTCAAAAATATTGAAAGTAATTATTTATTTTATATTGACTACTTAACTTTTGCTTTATCTGAGGAAATTAATGCATTTTTTAGCAAAAAATGTTGATTGGTTCTTTGTTGAAAATTGAAGCAGTCCATAGATGAGAGATGGCGAACCTTTTTACGTACGCGTGCCAAAATTTCTCAAATATTATTTTTCAACTGTCTGACGTGTCGAGCAGTTTTTCATAGGGAAAAATGAAAAAAAATATTTTTAAGAATTCTGTTACGAAAGTTGAAAAATTACAATTGAGTTCTTGAGTTTCTATCTTTTGCCGTGTTTCTAGCCTTTTTATATCTTTTATTCTTTGAATATTTTTTTCCCTGTTCAAAGAGATCGTGGAACCATTTTAACCACGCTTCCTTCAATATATTCTTCCATTTTTAGCGATAATATTTGGGGCAAAATAGCGATCATTTGTTTGTAATTGAACGACTGTCGATAAATTTCATCAGGTTTGTTGATTGAGTATGTATTTTCATTTTTAATTGTCTGATTGGTCTTCAGCATTGTAAATCGATCAAAATCAGAGGTTCACGAGACAGCTTCTCCCGCCGCCTGATGAGGTCAGTGCGATAATATTATGTGTGACGCATAAAGCCTAAGGACCATAATGCTTATTGAAATTTGTAATATTTGCATGCTATTTTTTATACAATGCGATCTGTCACTTACGCATTTCGTTGTTTCCGTTTGCGCATCGATAGGTAAATATTATTCGTAAAAGTAATATTAAAAACCGAAGAAAATACGCACGGCTATGTCATCATTATTTTTATATTTATTTGTAAAACTCTTTTATTTTTTTGATAGGTCATTTTTTTTCTCTTCAAAATAAAACATTGGCGTGCCACGCAAAATCATCTCGCGTGCCATAGGTTCGCCATCCCTGCCATAGATGAATGTTGGTCGGTTCTTACAACGATAGATAACCACTTGTGGATAAGATATACTCAAATAGCAGAGTGTCTGGGTATGGGGAATACACCCGGAAAGTGTGGTGGGGAAACCGCGGTTGAAGTGATAAAAGCTATCATCAGACAACTCAACGTTTAGGCTCTTAAGCGTGAGGCCTCAGAGCCAGCGTTGTGCGTTTTGCGCAACTCAAACGTATAAATGTATAACCAAAAAAAGACATTGTCTACGAACATTTTCACACGGTTATACGTTTGAGTTGCGCAAAACACTCAACGCTGCCACTCAGGACGTACACTTACTCTGCTCATGCACTTCTAAAATTTTTCTAGGGCTCGATCTTCTCAGTGGCGGGTTTTGTGACGTAGAGGCTCAACGCACTGACTGATTTTGAGACCGCCTACGATAAAAAATAAACAATCTAATTCTATTTTTCCAAATAAATCCATGCATTCAAACAATTTTTATTTTGTACAAATTATACAAAAACGGTTTAATTGAAACAGTCTCCTTTCTTACAAATCATAATACATAAGTACATACTTACAGCAAAATACCTATTAATTTAGTATTTAGAAAAAAGTTTAAATGAATTTATATTATTTACAATCTAATAGAACGAAAGTAAGTATGTGAATTACTATAATGAAGGTATATTTAATCAAAACCTTCTATATTATATCCATTCATTTTATAAGAGTGGCAGATTTTAACACTCCCGTTGCCACGATGGTCTCGGAGTTTAGAAATGACCTTAAATCATAGATACCTCACTTATTATTATGTATATAAACGTCTACTTTTAGCTATTTGTAGATTAAATATTTAGGCATAAAAAGAAAAATATGTCGGTAGTTGAATTGAATGTCTTATATGTAAAATTAATCATTTTTCGAAAGTCTAATCAATATTTTGATAAGACAGTGACAGGGCTATCTAGAAAGATATATGTTAGAGAAACGCGCATAATAGTAATGTAAACATGAGACACTATTTTAAAATGTCATTTGTTAGTCAGAGATAGAAATCTATGTCTTTGTTCAACATAATTCTGTGAAGGATGCATTCAGCCGTAGCCTCTTACAATATATCGAACCTTGAATTATAAATGTTTCAAATGCATCTGACGATAAACGCCAAAGCAACCCTTAATGTAATGTTATAAGTGTTCATTTTAGCAAGTCAACTTCGCTTTATATGCCGTTTATTCCAAAATACTGACCGGAAAGGCTCAGTTTTATTGCGCCCGTAATAAAAATAAATTTACCCGGATTTTGAATACAAACCCTTATTGCCAGGTATGTAAGAATTACATCGGTTTGTGGGCCATGTGTATTTGAAAACTTCGAGCGACCTAAAAAAAACATACTATTATTTGGGTGCACAGCAGGCAGTCGAACGGTTAGATTTGTGCGTACTCCCATCATCTACACGTCGATTATCAAATTGACAAATATTTTGAAAATATTTAATCATGCCGAGAAGATATTTAACAGAGGAAGAAATCAGGGTGGCTGCAGAGGAGTTTTGTGATGACTCTGATATTGAGTTTGAAGTGAACGACAATAATATTTCGGATAATGAAAATTTAATAGAAGTTTATAATATATAAGTATTAAATTGCGGTACCTATCATATTATACATATGTATAAAATATGTATATTTCTGGGGATACAATATTACATTAAATATATGTTTATGTATTTTATTATTGACTATAAAACCTCTTGTTATGAAATTATCTAAAAGTCGATGTGATATATCTATAGTCTAAGAGGTATAGACTTAATACGTGCATATAGGTTCAAGTAACGTAGTGATTTAATTTTTTTAATGTGTATTATTTCAACATAATAAACATAATATTAAAATATATTTAGTGGAAACTATACGATCGGAGTATTTTTGTTGTTTACTTATTCTTATGTAAGTATATTTTTAATGTGTTTTAAAATCCGATTTTTAATAAAACCTAATAACATTAAGATCACAATTTTTAAAATTATGTATACAGGGAATCGATATTGCAAAATTATAACTATTATTTTATGTGGTAAACGTGATAACGCAAGTCCATGCAGATGTTATGCTACCTAAAAACATCCCTCGTTCGCTTCGGATGAATTAGCCACCCCCACTCTCCGTGAAATGACAGCGTGTGTTGGTTGTTCCATTTAAAACAGATCGAGACATGCCGTGGTTTGGTTATGACGTACATTTATCGATGTTCGATTATTATACACGATTATAAGACAATTGCATGTGATATACACAGAATAACATGTTAAACGATGACTAAATAGTATTTAAAAACATACTTTACCTTTTGAAGCAATCAATTAGCTTTTAAAATGCCTTAAAATGCCAAATTTCCATCGGGACACTGAGTGGACGGCATGGGATCGGGCGTAATTTTTTTACCATGGTAAGGGAAAGGTTAACTCTTAGGAAGCCCACTTTTAAATTTTCTCATGAATCATGTTGCGGTTCTTCTTTTAAATCCAGCCACATTGAGAAACTTGATAATGGAAAAAAAAATGTTCCAAGTTATAAAATTATTATAGAATAATAATTAGGTATTAATTATAAAGCTCATTATTTCTTCAATTTACTTATAGGTATGAAGGTAGGTACATAAATACCTAGTTTAATTGATGTAGGTAATGTGATTTAATTGTATTGATGGTGGGAATTCATTCAAAATTAAATTTTTTGGGCCCCATTACACAAAATTCCCTACATTCCTACCCATAACTAGGTAGGTGTGTATTTGATTTTAAACCATTAAAAGAAATTGAAAGGCAAATTGGATTACGCATCAGCAACCCGCAACCAATATTACATGCGTCACGCATAAAAACAAAATCCCATGCATTCCTATTCAAGTTTCATTCATAATAAAACACTATCTCTCGGCATCTCCCTCGCACTTTCAGCAGACATTGACATTTTGAACAACAAAGCAGGGAGAATATATGTCTCGCTTGAAGTGAGACGCGAACTGCGTTGCGGTCGTTCTGAGTTGTGACGCGACGTCATTCCGTGCTAAAGTTTGACGATGGCGGACAGAAACGAGAAGTTGTTATTGGAATTATTAAAAAAGCCTGGAAATAACGTCTGCGCCGATTGCGGGAGCAAAAGTACGTAGTGCTTGTTTTATAAAACGTGAATCGTCCGCCGTATTCAGTTATGGTTTTGTGTTTTGAAAAGTTTCGTTTCGGGGGTTGTATTTGCGTTGTTTTACAGTCAGGGGGGGCGTAAATGCTCCCATGCTTGCGGGGTTCACTGACCCTGGGCCAAAATATTTGTTTATTTTCGCTGCCTTCGCGTATTTCGGGGACCTGTCCGCGTGTTTAATTCATAATTTACGTCAAATCTGGTTAAATGCCCCGCAGTGTCGATCGTGATGTACGCGTTTGTTGTGTCTGTGTGTTGTTTTTAAGGTTACTGAACATTTCACCACCAGTCAAAACAACGAATTGCGTATTTTTTTTTACTCCCGTACTAACATTCAGTTTTTGTGTTTATTTATCACTAATTGTGTGTCACTGCGAGTGTTGTGGAATTCATTTCTGCAACAAAAGCAGTTGTGACAATATACAAATCAATGAAAATTTAATCCTCCATAGTCGTCAACAATCTACTACGTCAGTTACAATTATCCACTCGTAATGCATTGAAATTGTCCGTTTGTTGTTTTGATCGTAAATGTGTTAAATGTGGTTATTAAAGTAATAATTGTAATTTTCTATGCAGCTTTACTGTTAAAAACAGACTAATAAAATGTAATTTTTCCGTTGTTTTCAATTGACAACATTTATGACACATGCTACAACAGTTGGTACTTTTCAGCCTCCAATTTTAAATGATGTGCAATTATTATAATATTAGGTATACACTATACGTACAGCCACAAATACAACAATATTATGCTGATGTTTTTCATGATCGTCTATCATTATCAGTTTACACTTTTATTATCAGAAACATAATACATCTTATTACTAATATTATTATTTTTGTAAGCAGGACTTAATATAATAATATACTAGGTAACATTCATGTATTTATTTGTTTACAAATGGCGCACACATCTTAGAATAAAAAATGCTTTTTAAATGAAAAGGTACCTACCTCTACAAACAATAATAAAAACACTAAAAACAAGAAAATATTCAAAATATTACAATTAAATAAAATGTAAAATAAATAATTATAATTTATTACAAAATTAGATATCAAAAGCATGAGTGTGTAGGTATGTACTCAATACAAATAATTACAAGATAAAAAGAACTTTTTACCACGTTTTTAAATTTTCTGTTGAATCATAATATAAACTTGACAATTCTATGTACCTATTAATAAATACTTTTTTTTGTACTTGATAGAAATACTGAATAAATATAGAATACTGAAATGTCATTTTGATATTTCATACTGATTTCCATAGTAACGCACGTATATATTAATAATTTAGTTGCTAGGACCCCCTTAGCAACCAATAATAGTGTTTTACTTTTTACGATTTTTTTTTGAAATAACTTTCCATACAAAACAGAATTAACTGAAAATGAATTCAATTCTGCTTAAATATGGCTAAAAGTATTAATAGAGTGCATTTTCGTCGTGTTCTGATATATTCTAAAAGTTTCAAATGTCTAGCTAGTCGGGAAGTTAGTTAAAAATCTTCAATCGTCCAATACAAATCTTGGACAAACAAGAATACGAGCTAATAAAAACGTGGTAAAATTGTTTTACAGTACTGCTTGACTGTCTGAACGGAAGTATTGAACATGTCGATGGATAAACAAAAGTTTGATTTTTAAAAATCAATTTGAAATGGGTCACAATTTTTCATAATTATCTCAAGTGACATGAAACTAGACAACACCCACTAGCTTGGAGCAGTCAAAGACAGATTAATTTTAGCATGTACAATTTTCACATGAACATATAACTTCAGTTGGAATTCCATTTTATCGACTACAAATACACGTGTTATCGGATCAAAATTTAAAAAAATTTATGTGGAATGAGCACATGCGACAGAAGTGAAACTTTCAAGTAGCAAGAAACACAGTCTAATTTTCACACATTTACTTTCGCGATACTCAATCTTGCTTTGTGTAGTTGATTTCGGCATAATTGAATCGGTAAAACTAAACAATCATCCAAACGCATGACGAATCTTAGTTGGGCATATGAGAACGTCACACAGGCCAGTGACAGTTACATATTGTGCATGCATATCTCATCGGGAATTTCCAAAAATATTTGAGAGACCTGAATGATGGAGACAATCTGTCGACATTTGAGAATTTTTCATTACACAGCCGTTTTTACTATGCTGGAGATTTAGCTGTTCCGCTCTACCGCTCATGAAAAAAATTCAAATCGAAAAATATATTTAAGTCTTAAAGTAAATACCAATATTATTGTACAGTAAGTACAGTAGAACCTCGGATTATCCGGACTAATTAAAGATGGCAGTGGTGAAGATCAGTGGTGCACCCAGGGGAGGAAGGCAAGGAGCCCTGGCACCCCCCAAACATGAAAATTATCAGAATGATTTTAAACATTGGAATTGAAAGCCAATAAACTATACCTTTGGCCTTAGACAAATAAAAACACGGCAAAAAATTGTTTTGTAATTATTCTCCAGCACCCTTTAGAAAAATTTCTTAGATTTTAATTTCCAAAACAAAAATTTCGAAACACTAATGTCAGGTTTTTTTAGAAACCCAATCTCAAATGGAACTGTCAAAAAATTCTCGGTGTCCACCTGAATTCCGGAGTGATGTAGGTCATGGCTGGGGAGGGCTGACAGGGCTCTAGCCTGGGGGCCGGGGTGTCGGGTTGACCAGATAAGTGAAATAAACACATCATAAATTAGCTAAAATATTAAAAAAAGTCGTCTGCGGCTCTATTATACTTCATGGCCATGAACATTTTCAATTATATAATTGTGCAATATATTTTTTGATTATTATGTGTCGATACTCGACAGCTCCATTATTAAAGTAGATGTATTAAAAATCGCCAATAATTCACTGTATAAGTACCCTTAGTTTGAACTAAAACATAATTTGAAAAACCTTAATGTAGTGTTTCACACTGCCTTTAATCTTAACGGTAGGTAGGGGGCCCGCCAAATATCCTAGCCTGAGGGCCCGTTTTAGGATGTGGGGACCATGGTGTAGGTACACCGAGTGCAACAGACAAAAGGGCGATAAACGAGAAATTAGGCTGTGAAGAAGAAAAAGAGCCTATGGGACTAATTTACATTCTCCTCCTCGGGCCCCCCCCAATATTAAATCCTGGGTGCGCCACTGGTGAAGATTGTAGGCAGACTATTAAGATCTGACATAAATAAGGCGGCCACAGACAGACAGTTCTCGTAACAGGTTGAACATGCCAGTTAATACGTAATGGCGGCCATACAGTTATCTTTGGTAGATAATCTGCTACGCCCATAGATGGACACTTTTCGACCTGCCAGATGTGTGCCAGGTTCAAACTGCCAGCGACCCCCTACTCCCGTGTTTTTGTAAAACTGTTGGAATTTCAACTAGCCGAAAGTTCTCGGCTGACATTAGATGTTGGTAACGTAAAGTAGAATATACCGCGCGATACAACTGCGGCTGGTGTTGCTTGTTATAAAATACAAATTCATTTATTATTAAAAATGTAATAATATTATGTACGCGGAGATCGCAAATATTATATTTTATTTATTTTTACGAGAGTAAAACAAAGTAATAGTTATTTATGTAAACATATTATTTTATACAATATAATATAAATGTTAAAATTTTAGAGAGCATTATAAATATTAAGTTATTGTGAAAATATAGACTAATAACTCAGTACTCAAATTTTATTTATTGTATGTAGTGAATATTACAAATTATTAATTTAAGACGTTCACAACATAAATTAATATACCTAATTGTGAATGACAATGTCGCTA
Organism: Rhyacophila brunnea; assembly: GCF_057557595.1. Classification (NCBI taxonomy): domain Eukaryota; kingdom Metazoa; phylum Arthropoda; class Insecta; order Trichoptera; family Rhyacophilidae; genus Rhyacophila; species Rhyacophila brunnea. The sequence goes on from NW_028233361.1 coordinate 5,756,208, forward strand.
AATCTAAATAAAATTTAAGTATATATTTTAATAATATCATAGTAATTAATTATTATACTGATGATTAATGTAAATATAATTTTGTGGCATGTTTAAATTTATTGTATATAAAATCAATACCTTTATAAATATTACCGTTTTCTTACTTAATTAATACTGTCCATTAAAGGGAATAATTTATTCAAAAGAAAAGATTATATTTTATATTTACACGAATGTGTATAATATTGTTTCGGTGAATCGATAAAATACACAATCCACTAGCGAAATCATGATTTATTTTACCAACGTCATAGGTGTGTATTTTATGTCAATTTGTTTCTTATAAAAACAATTATAACCATAATAAATTCAAAGTAAAATTATTTGTGTATCAATATCGTTCAAGTATACTCTACCTAAAACTAATTGAAACAATACCCCTGTGTAATATCTCCGCGAACCTAACCTCCATTGTTTTTAACACTTGCTCTGCCACAGACAATAACTGTACGTATATGGGCACGTCTGTTGACAGTTCGACAGATTTAAATGGGGTGGTTAAACTGATCTGTGGTGTGGCCACTAACGTACAGTTATTGAACAGTTATTGTCTGTGCCATGTTCAACCTGTTACGAGAACTGTCCGTCTGTGGCCGCCTATAGTGCCCACTAAACTTTGTCAGTCAAACATATTTGTTTCCATTAAACAAAGACTACAATGTATAGATAATGTTTATTAGTTTTTAAAATTCAATTAAACCCTGACTAATCCAAGACATAATAGATAATAGCCGAAAAATATAATATAATAATAAAATTTCTAAAATTATGCCATTAAACCATACTTGCTTGTGATAGAATTGATAGAAGAATATTTTTTTTTTATTATGGTTTGGTTCAGGCGAATTTAAAAAACCTAACCAACACCATCTGTATTATGTATTCTTAATTCAATGAAAACAAATAAGTATGACTGAAAAGTGTGCACTGTTTTTGTTGGATCGCCCATAGCATACCTCAACTATCATGGTTTGGCTTAGACAGGGTTTAATTGAATTTTAAAAACTAACTGACACCATCCGCAAATTGTATTCTTAGTCCAATGAGATCAAATAAGTTTAGTGCGCACTATTTATGTCAAAACTTAGCAGATTACATCCGCCCCTTGCCACTGGAGGATGGAGATTGTCCGAATAATTGAAAAAATGCCGTTTGTGAAAACACAAATGTGTGTGCCGTTGTTTTTAAAAATGTGTTTTAAATTGTACCTTTTTTCTTATAATCATACAAAACTAATGATCAACAAGAAATCCAGATATTTAAGGTTCTATCTAATTTGATTGTCCAGATCCAGAATGGGCATCCTACAATCTAGGGATCTTCGTGTGCACCCGGTGCGCTGGGGTCCACCGAAGTATGGGGGCTCACATCAGCAAAGTGAAGCACCTTAAACTGGACAGATGGCAGGACTCGCAGCTGGAGAGGATGCAGGAGGTGGGGAATAATTCGGCACGCGCCAAATATGAGGAACGAGTACCGCCCTGCTACCGGAGACCCGTAGAGAATGACCCTCAGTAAGTCCACAATGGAATAAGAATTAATTCATTTATATTCTTCTGTCTGTGTTGTCTTCTAAATGAATGTCGTTGAATTTATTAAGGCTCTGAAAAGTGACTCCATCCATGGCCTAGTCCAGGGTTGACAAACCTTTTTACGTATGCGTGCCAAAATTTCCCAAATATTATTTTTCATCTGTCTGACGTGCCGAGCAGTTTTTCATCGAGAAAAAAATAGTTTTTCAGAATTCTATTAAAAATGATGATGCTATAGATATCATGTACAGAGCATAGTTCACATAAATATAGCTTTATCACTTTTTTTAATTATGCCATATATTTCGGTCCACCAATTTTGGAACTATCTGTCAGAATTAGTACAACAAGCTCCATCAAGTTTTTGATTCTTATTTGGTATAGCCATTTTTGTGGGTAGATATGTATTACTTAATTTGGTTCTTTACACACAAATTGACACCAGAATTGCTCCAATTAGATGAGGCATTCTATCGCTACAGTGGTCTCAAGCATTGTAAATCGATCAAAATCAGAAGTTTGTGGCACGGTTTTTCCCGCATTAGGTTAGTACGAAAATATTATATGTGACAGCCTAAGGATCGACCGACCTATGCAATTATATATTCATTTTAAAATTACCTGTTATTTTTTATACAATGCGATCATCATTTATTGTTATTATATGTATATTTTTTCTGTTCAAAATAAAACATTCACGTGCCATAGGTTCGCCACCACTGACCTAGTCAAATCAATGATGCAAATTCTTTACGTGCCATAGGTTCGCCACCACTGACCTAGTTAAATCAATGATGCAAATTCTTTAGCCAAGAAATTCGTCAATTTTTTGCCCTTTTTCTTCCCCTATATAATTCACTGAACCGTATATTTGATTTGACATGATTAAAGAATTTCTCAGCCTTTGGAGTAGTACAACATGGCGTATTCCTTGTTTCTATGATATTCAACTTAAGGCTTGTTCATTGTTTCACAAACTTTTTTGGTTGATCTTTTCAAAAATATTTTTTTCAGTTTTTTGTTTTAATTTTGATGATGCTCTGTAACAATAATTGTCAACGTCGAATGTAAAACAATGTTCAATATGTTGTTTCCGCTTTGGCTAGGAGATGTTTATGTAACCTTTGACCCCTACTTTGTGATATTTTATTTGTAATATTATAATATCTTTTATGCCATCGTGGGTGTATATTAATAATTAAATAAAATAAAGCTCGGCACGTTAACCACTAATTTGAAAGGGAACAATCTACAGGTGATTTAAATTTCGCTATGATCATTTTAATCAGCAAATAACTCAATGAGTGACAAAGCTTTGGGTTAAAAGGATCCAAAATATTATTGACATTTTTTTTAAATGTTGATTTGTGTTCAATGTTCCTGACTGGACCATAGCATTATCCAAAATTAACTTTACTAGAACAAAGGATGTTTATTGTTGCAAAGTTGTTACAAGTTTTCGATTTGATAGCGGCAACAAAATTGGGTTCTATACGTTTATCTTGGATACAGCGGCAAACACATTTTGAAAATAGCCGATATACTGGATTATTTGTTAGTTTGGGTTAATTTAGGTTAGGTTAGGTTATACTAACAAATAATCAAGTATATCGGCTATTTTCAAAATGTGTTTGCTGTATCCAGGATAACCGAATTGTACCCAGAAATGCTGCTAAAAATAGAACCGAGGATTATTAATGTCTCCCGGTTTCGTAAAAGGTAAAGTTACGACTGGGTCTTCTTGTGTCATTGACAAACTGTCGCCATATGAATCATCAGCCACGGTTGATCCGCTGCTGGTTGTAAGCCTCCCCTAGCTCCTTCCACTCTCGGTCCTTAGTTCTTTCCACTTACATCCACATACAAAGCGGTTACATGTTTGAATCACTTTTTGCACTTAAATAGATATAGATATGTGGTTTCACACATAAATGCTTGTAACTAATTTTTTATCGTACTAAATTAATTCTCAGCCCCTCATTTGTGCATTTTTTACCATGTCCGATCCTAATAGGATCATATGCGCCTCCACAGTGCCTCAACAGATTTTGTTTTTACGAGAAATGGATGTTAGCCTTTTGCTCAACCTATTAGGTCCATACTCTGAGTCATACGCATATTGAAAAATAATATGTGTACTTGCCAGACCCAGGATTCGAACCTGGGACCCATGATGTTATAGGTCGATACTTAAGCCACGCGGCCATCGTGGGTGTACTTGCAACTTACATACTAATTTAATTTATCTCTGAAATATTACAATGTGTGTTATACTGTTGACGATCAAACATTTCGACCCCGTTGCAGGATTCATTCTCAAGGAAAAATGATATTATTTAATAAGATTATTTCAAAGCGGAAATCTGAAGACATATTTATGGCCACAACCATATAAGTCATAGTTTTTTTTTTGGATTCTACTTGAAATCTTGATTGTCTGTTTTTACACGCTTCAGAGGTAAAAATAATTACAAACTACAAACAAAAAAATAACATAATAAAAACTTTTGACTTATGCATACACAAATGTACATAATCTTATTGATTCATTGAATCATTACTGATTATGGGCCATAGTATATTCTCAATATTTCGTTGAGTGAATTTGAAGCTTAAAATTTATTTGTGTATCAAGAAGTAAATAACGTTTTAAGATAAAAGTAACATTTGCATAAATCATGCGGATCTCTTTTGAAGCCTTACAATATTCCGAGATGCCCTTGGCGTAAGTCCGTTCGGGTGTCTTTATTACCGCCGTATTACACCAATACTATTTTCGTTTAAGTCTTTTACAGTCTATTGTCGCGCTGAATGTTTGCCCGCTGATAAGTCCAAGAGTGCTGCAATGCCGTTTGCCTCCTTATCAATCGTCTGAACAAATTATTCAAAATAACCGACTCACGAATTGGCTGTAATTCATTGTTAATCTTTGCGCATTGTTCTCCCGCGCCGGTGGAGATCCGACGAATGTGTTTATTTGATCTGATTGCGCTCCGTATTAAATCACTACAAGTTACTCGTGTCTCGTGAGAGATTATTTTCACGATCTACTCTGACATTACTAGTTTCTGTTTACCTATGAGATAATGCCTTTAGAATACTAGCATGACAAGTTTTTTTGTTTATCTGACCATGCCTTTAATAAGAATTTATTTATAAAACAACATCCAAAGTATAAACTCATTCTCACGTAGGTGGAGTATATCAATTTTCTCAAGAAATTTGGTGGAACACAGTTATTGCACGCCCAATTGGCATTACTCATAATGGCTGGTTAGTTCTGCGCCATGTGAGATCAAACAACTGATGTTCCTGTTTTTTAAGATAGTTATCAGGGGGACACAGGTCAACGCTACCGAAAATGGCAGAGTTTGCATTTACGCAGTAAAGGAGTCTCTGAATTTATTTTTTTAACCCTACATCATAAGGCAATACAATTTTAATAAGTTTTCATCCAAAATTACCCTAGATCAACCCCAACATTTGTGGCACTTTTCTTACAAATGATAACCATATGGCCACTGGGTATCAGCTGCTTAGTGTCAAACATAAAGCCAAGATAGCTTACAGACAATATACAGATGGACACATATTCGTGAGTTAAATGAATTATACTTCCCCTAAACTTGATTATATCATTGATCCATCGGGCTCTTGGCCACCCTTTAGGTCATTTAATGTCTATCTGTATGATATGATGTATGCAATGTAGCCTGCCCATATCGCAGCCTAATACTACAAGGTTCTAAGTGTTTATTTTTACAAAAAAACATCTAACAATGAAGTAGTATCCTACGCTGCCTTATTGTTACTTTTGTTTCTCCAAAAATAAACGTTTAGAACCTTGTAGTTTCTCTACTCGCGATGTGTTACACCCAAACCTCTTCAGTGCTGGAAAATAAAGTTTATGTATTGTCCAGAAAATTGGTCACAAGGGTGTTTAGCATTCATTGGCAGGAACGTCCGTTCTGTGCCTTATTGGATTGCTCGACATTACTCTAGTCGTGCATATAGTGCACATGACCTAACCAGCGCAGTCTACCAATCTCATTTGATTGAATTGCACTACAATCTTGCTTCTACAAAGCCTGGCTTGGTAAGACAGGCTTTGTAGAAGTTTCACACAAATATACCTGTACATGAAACTTACAGATTTAATAAAAGCATATTATTTTTTTCTCATTCAATTCTGACTGCATAATTGATTTTTAAGAGATTGTTTTTTATAAAAATAAAAAAACGGACGTCTGTGACAATTAATTTAGTAATTTACTACTATTTCTTTGTTTCTTCATGTCATGTTGTAAACGTCTTGTATTCAGTTCACTACATATTATGCAAATAAATAAATTTGAATTTTACCCTGATTACATTACAAAGCCTTTCAATTGGCGGAACATAATAATTAGTTATTAGACATAATTCGCATGGTAGATGGGTCAACAGCTTAAAAACTAAAGCACTCACTGAAAGATGTGAGTTTAAGACAGTCCAACGTTTTATCTAAGACTTTTCGATGTTTCTGACATTTGCACTTTTGCAGATTTCCATTACTCGCGCAGTGTACGAAGATTTCATGCCACTGAGACTACATCTACCTGGCGTGTAGTCGGCAGCGTGATATTTGCCTTTGGTGCAATGTTTGGTAACAGACCATTTCCTGCTTTTTGTGATACAGTTTCCTGTGCATTATCACAAGGATCTCCCAATCTCGTTTTCGTCCCCTTTATATGACTCTATTGTATAATACCACTCTTTAATGTCTTGTGAATACAACGGCAAATAATGACGAGTAGTGAAACGTCTCTTGTGGTTTATTGTGATTGTACCGACTTGCAAATACATTTCGATTCTGTTGGGTTTATCACTACCTTTCGGTATTTCTTAAAAAGTTTGTGGTTTACTTAAGAAAATTATTTTCTGAACAATGACATGTCAGTGTATATTTATAATATTTATATGCATGGAAAAGTATTCTATTAAATTTTAACTGTAACCACAAGAATGCATTTCTTAAGGCACCAGTCATCGTTGATATAAAATTCATGATGGCATTTTGTTATGACCTTTCAAATTACCCATTGATATTTCTGATGTTATAGAAAATTCCTTTTTATAAAACTTGTTCTAATAGACTTTTTGCAAGACTTTTTTTGTTAGTTGTTTACTTAACCGATCGCCTCAATGGCCTGGATTCAAACACTGATTGTGAAAATTTGACAATTTTTCAAGTGATGGACCATCATGATCACTGTTACTGCAGCTTAGAGTAGCCCCGGCCGTCTCCAACACCGCTCTCTACCATCTTCTATTCTCTGGATCGCCAGTCAAATACATAGAGAGTTTGAAGGTCCTTTTCCACTCCGTATAGCAATCAAAATCATGTTCTCCATACATGAGACATTTTAATGACGAATTGTCCTCCATTCTTACTGTGTGTTTCACCCAGCTTTATCGTTGCATTTTTATAAACCTTTAGTTTATCATAGGCACAGTAAGCCGGCTCTCATATCTAAACTCGCATCGTCTGCTGCACAGCCATAAATCACACCTTCTAGGAACGTCGATTCGATGTTGCATATGACAGCACACATCTACTTTGCGGCAGTCGCCGGTAACCCTTCGAAACGTATAGATATTTGGATGTGGCGACCAGCGAGCCAGTATGGGAATTACCAATTTGTAGGTGTGTGTATGCCTTCTGGTATCTTCGACTCGCAGCCGGAAATACATGCGATATGTTGATAGCAACACTAAATGTTTTTTTCAAACTAAAAAGTCGCATTCGACTAATCTGCGGAGCTCCATTTGGCAACGTGTGTTTTGCGAATAACAATGACGTCACATTGACGTATTGGACACGTTGCGGATGAGACGAATTTTGATGTGCGAGCCGGCTTAGTGTTTAAGACGGTGCCGCAATACTCTTTCACAGATTGGGCTAAGTATCAATTATTATTAATACAATATTGTAATACCCGTGGTAGACTATCTTTGAAATTGAAGGGCATGAGACAGAATGATATAACTTATTTTTAAAGTTATTCGGATCTTAGTTGCCGTCACCCTTTTTGTTTAGTTAATATATTTTTATCATCATCATTGGCTCTATGATCCGTCGTGGATCTTAGCCGCTTCTCAAAAAGTAAAATTGTATTTGTAAAATTTCAAAATGAAGGATTCGAGCTTGCGGCAAAAGACTTCACAAGCGGATATTTCGGGAGTGGAGGAATCATGTCTATTATAGATCTAAATTAATTCCATGTTTTCTCAATTGGTTTTCGATATATTTGAATCGACGGAATTTATATCTCTAATAGACAAACTTATAAAATTCTTGCACAATAACCTGTCCTGTACAAAGTGGTCGGACATAATATCTTACAATAGAAATACTGCTACTTAAATTCCAGGCAGAAGTAGAAAAATTAATCCATTTTTTCATTCATTTTATAACATATATTTCTGCTATAAGTAAGTAAATTAGGAAGTGTGTTCAATTGTCATATCATATTGTATTAGGTTTTCATAGAAATAACTATGATAATATTTTAGTTGGTGTAATGGAACTCGTTAGAGATAAAAATACTTTTGTCACTTGTTTTAATTTTAAACTATCTTTTATCTGTGAAATAATAAGCTTCCTAATGTTGTATATTTTTCTAGATAAGAATTGCGTCAATCAAACAAAAATATGCTGTTCTACGAAACATCAAATTTCAACTGTTATTGTTTTCGACGTAAACGTACGCAGTATGTTTGTTTTATTTAAATATTATGACATTAACGTTAACTGTGCAGGGTTCACTGTTTTGTAATATTTAGTTAAATTACTAGTAATAAAAATTACTATTCTGGCTATAACCCATTAGAATAAGTTTTTGTTTTTTCAACATTACCACTTGAATGCCAATTCAATGAACAGAAGCTTATGCTGTAATATATGCACGCATTTAACAGCAGCGAAGGGTGGAGGTAGGCTGTTAAGATCCGCCATAAATGGTGCACATTAAACTTTGTTGGTCATACATATCTGCTTTTATTGAACCAAGACTACAATTTACAGATGGTTAGTTTTTAAAAAGTAATTAAACCCTGCCTAAACCAAACCATAATAGTTTTGGTATACTTTGGGCGATACGACAAAATTGTGCATACCTTTTCATTCATACTTATTTTTTTTCGTTGGAGTTAAAAATACATAATAATATGAGTTGTACAGTTCCTATATATGATAAGTCCACTTTGATAAAATGTTGGCAAACTAAATATTTTCATTTAATACTACTTCTAATGAAAACCTATGATTGAATTTATTTTATGGTGGTTTGTTGTTTTTATACAAATATTCACAATAAAATTAATCATTTTCGTAGCAGTAAAGGAGAAATTGACAAAACAGTGATCGGCATTTGAAACTAACTGTCAAATTTATCGTATTTAGAAACCCAGTAGGTGTGACTTATCGGTCTTTGTTTCTCAACTCTAGCGATAAGTGGTTGACAAGTATAGGGTAAATAAAAAATAATTATTATTTCAATAAATACAAAAATCATTTGTTAGAATGATTTCAATCATTGGTGATGTGAGAATTATTGTCAGTAAAATAAAATTTGTATTTTTTAAAACTTAATTATTATCATAAAACGTAATACATTAGAATGAATCGAACATAAGTTTTGTCTTCTCTTCATCTAATAAACAAGTGATTATTAAAATTACATCAAAAAAATATTACCATAGTTAGGTAGCTTTAAAAGGTTTTTTAGGTAAGTGAAGTAGTTTTAGGTAGTGAAGTAGAAAAAGATACTCAAATTTAAAAAAGAAGTTAATTACCGTCTTCGCTCCTAAGTAGAGCATATGAACCTCCACAGAGTGAAGGTTATATTAACAGACCCTTTTTTCGAGAAATGGTTGTTAGCTATTCGCCCAACCCATTGGGACCTTGCACTGGATCAAGCATACATTGAAAAAACAACACGCACTTTTACACAAATGTACCTATCATGTATAATAATGACAATTATTTACGATCAATAATGTAATTACAATATATTTTTTTAAATAAACGTAGGCCGAGTAATTTTTACAGGAATTTTTTTTTATAAAAAATCTTATTAAAAAACTATTATTTAAAACGAGGGAAGTTTACAATCACACAGATTTTATTTTGTTCAGGTAGAACAATTACAAAAAAGTACGGAAAAAAACAATATTGTTTAATTCGAGAGAAATTCTCAATCACCCAGTATTTGCCAACATTTAATGCAAAATAGTCGTATTTCAAATACCTTTCCCGATGATCCACGTTCTTTTTCCATAATTCCTAATTGATTATTCGTTTCCTTGATGTATTTTCTTCCACTTTAGCAACATTCTGGGTAAGATCAGACATTATTTCGTTGTATTTCTACTAAAAACTTGAGACACTTTTGATAACGCGAACTGCTACAACGGCCATGTTGATTTTTGCAAATGCTCGATGCTAATTGGCTGTCTACAAGGTCGCATGGACTCATCGGTCTTTGGAACAAACCGCACCGTGGACTTATCGCCGATAGGAATTCATCGTGATTTTGATACTCTCTTTTCACATGAATTTATCGCCGTTAAGAACTGATCAACATTTTATTATTGTGGAGCGCTGCCGGTAGAAAAAAATGTCATCATTATCTCAATTTTGACTAAAAGTGGACTTGATCGTATATAGGAACTATACGACTCATATTACACATATTGTTGGTTCATTTTTTTAAATTCGTTATGCCCTGCCTAAACCAAACTATAATAGATAAAAAATATTATGTCATTAATATTATAAGTCATGTATGATTTAATTGCATAATTTTAGATACCTATTTTATAGATGACGACTATTTTTTTACTATTATCTATTATGGCTTGGTTTCGCAGGGTTTATTTGAATTTAAAAACTAACCAACATCATCTGTAAATTGTAGTCTTATTTCAATGAAAACAAATACGTATTGCTGGCCACAGACGTACAGTTTTCATAACAGGTTGAACATGCCAGTTAATACGTAATGGCGGCCATACAGTTATCTTTGGTAGATAATCTGCTGCGCCCATAGACGGACAGTTTTCGACCTGCCAGATGTGTGCCAGGCTCAAACTGCCAGCGACCCCCCACTCCCGTGTTTTTGTAAAACTGTTGAAGATTTGCTGTCGGATTTTTGTTTAATAGAATTAATAATGATAATGACAATTATTTTAAAACTACTTGTTTTTTTATTTTTTTAATATTTGTATTACAGTATTATAATAATTGTTACAACAAGTTAGCCATCTAAACTGTCTGTCACGCTCTAAAATTTAGCACAGCCAAGAGAGGTGCTGTTAAAACATAGCACTTATTGTAACAATTACAACTAGTAGAGTTGATTTTATAACGAGGTAGACAGTTTTGACGGTTTAGATGGCTAACTTGTTGTAACAATTATAATACTTTGATACAAACATATGAAAAACTACCCTCGATAGCTGCCGATAGTAGTCTTGTGTATAGAATAGATGCGCAGATATAATTAATAAAAAGTGGGAACTAGAAAAATTTGCGTTTTATTATTAATAATGAAACGAATATTAGTAATTCTATGGATTGTAAATGAATGGGACCACATGCCCGTGTCAGCCATAAGACGAAACATTCATTTTAATGATGGATTAAATTTATAAAGTTGACTTTTGAATCTGGTTTAGCGATGATAAATTATTGAATTTGGTTTCATCACACAGTCATAGGTTGTTTGAACCGGACCTGTGCTATAAGTGATATGATAAGATAGAATATTGTATGTGATAACCTCAGGGAAGAATATACAAGACATGATTCATTCATGTGCTATGCGTATTGCGTACGCTATTCATTCTTACTGCTAACAATAGAATATATTATTTTATTTATTTACTATCTCCTAATATTATGGTTTTTTACGTGTAATAATTAGGGAACAGATTTATATGCAACAAAAACATGATTGTATGCATGCACATATATATGCACTTAAAATCATTAAAATATGCACTAAAACCAAAGAAAGGGGATCCCTATGCCAACAGAGAACCTAGCGAAAAAATACAAGGCTTGCAATAATATTTGAATGAAAAAATACAAGGCTTGCAATAATATTTGAATTTTCCTTCTTCGTAAGTCTTTGCATTTACATACCTATTAGGTACATTGTTGCGAGACATTTTAATGACATCGTAATCCCATGGCTTTTGGCTGAGGTTTTCAATGCTGTGAATCATACTGCCTCGTCTGTAATTATTGACTGAATTCTTCTTTTGCAGAGTCCTAGTAGAGCAGTGGATCAGAGCAAAATACCAGCGTGAAGAATTCTGCCATCCGGAGCGTCAGAACTACACGTCGGGCCACATGGAGGGCTTCCTCATGAAGAGAGGCAAAGAAGACAGCCGGTACCACCCGAGAAAGTTCATCCTCTCGGAGGCAGAAGACATTTTAAAGTATCACGTGAAAGAAAACAGAGACCCCAAAGCCGTACTCAAACTATCTGAATTGAATGTCGCATTCTCACCCCAAAAAATAGGACACATTAATTCATTGCAGTTAACGTACATCAAAGATGGCTCCACTAGACACATTTATGTTTACCATGATGATCCTGAAGTTATCAATAATTGGTGAGTGCATGCATTTTCCAACCCTGACTGTTCTTTGAATCTTTTTTTGATAAGCATTTCATGCAAGGGCTACTAGTTAAAATTATCGTAATTGCGTAGAATGCCCGTAGCTTAATTTGTTAAAGCACATTGGCGCGATACCAGTGGTTATACAGGTTCAAATCCCAACGGGTGTCATATGCGCTGATGTACTGTTCATCCTTACTAAGCATCACCCAACGGAGTCTTTGGAACTTAATAAATGTCACGGGTGTGCATGTATCAGTGGCGAAGGGTTAAGGTAGGCTGTTTAGATCCGCCATAAATAGTGCACATTAAACTTTGTTAGTCATATGTATTTCGTCACTGTTCTGGCAGAAGACACTAATTCGAAAAAATTACATATTGAGTTAGTTATACCAAAATGTTCCTTATTTCAAACTTTACCGTCTGGAAACCTTCTTAATAAATAAACAGTCTTTATTTTAAAGTCATCCTTTTTACAATTACTTAATAAACTCACATGATAGACCATTTCAAACATTTTAACAACTTCAAAGTCAAATTACTCAAAACTAGTATTCTCCAGTTAGTGTGTTCTGCCAGAACAGAGACGATTTGTTTTCATTGAAATAAGACCACAATTTACAGATGGTGTTGGTTAGTTTTTAAAATTCAATTAAACCCTGCGAAAACCAAGCCGTAATTGATAATAGCCAAAAAATACTCGTCTATTTATAAAATATTTATAATTATGACATTAAGTCATACATGACATTGAATATTTATAGATAGAATAATATTTTTTTATCTATTTTTAATAATTGTAATTATAATAATTGAAAAACAATATGTGTACTTGCCAGACCCAGGATTCGAACCTGAGATCCACAGCGTGATAGTCCAACGCTTAAGCCATGCGGCCACCGTGGGTGTCAAACAGAAATGCCCTCCACTAACTCCTAACCTTCACCAGTTCTCTCTATTTCCAAGCTATTCCATCCTGCTCCAGTCCTTCTGTACCCAGTCAATTTACCACCTTCTTGGTCTTCCTATAGGTCACTTCCGCTGGTGCCTTGTTGTTTGGCAAATATAATAAATATGAAGATCATAACAATGAACATATCGGCGTTTATTTGTTTGTATCAGTAATTAATCGGGTTATGTAGTCACTAAGTTTTAAAAAAAATTTACGATTTGCTTTTGTCGGTTTTGGAAATTATTGATCATAACATATTGTGAAATAAATTATATCTTTTGAATTGTAGGTATATGGCGATACGATGTGCTAAGCTCCACCGCCGGCAAGTTGCTTTCCCCGCTGCGTCAGAATCGGAGCTTGCCGCATTCCTCACGAGAGACTTTCCCCGAGAAGGCTGGCTCTGGAAGACCGGACCCCGCCCCACCGACGCTTATAAAAAGCGCTGGTTTACTCTCGACAATCGAAAACTCATGTATCACGATGACCCGCTGGACGCATATCCTAAAGGCGAAATATTTCTGGGTAAGGAACCACTTTCTCCATGTTCCATCCGTGTAAAGGTGAACATGTTTGTCACCATTCTATAAATATCGTAGTTCACAATTCATCGAAGAATTCGTAAAAGAACATAGCAACAAGTTTCATACAATCGACAGTTTCATCTACCATGGTTCCCTTGTAAATCGACATAATGATATCTCTGGGTGATATGATGGGGCCTGTCTTAGTCCAACAACTCTCCACCTATCTATATTCATAGTTTTCCAAGTATATGGCAATCATCAGCATTTCCAACTAGCCAGCGAATCTTTGGCCTGTCTCTTGCGCCCTATTGGATTGCTCGACATTACTTTCTTGGCCGGTTCATTGTCATTCATATAGCGCAGTTTTCCTCAAATTTCTGCCGTCCTTGATTAGCCAATAAAAAACGGTGGAAAAAAATTCTTACAAAAATGTTTGGAGCACGTTCATTTTGCGAATTATTTTCAATTGTATGAGGTGTAGGAGGACATGGCCTTTACAAGTGTCTTGTAAAGCGTGCATTTATTTTATAGTATGATGGATAGTACGGTGCTGCCCAGGTTGTTTGCATTGTATGAACGACCATCAACCAGCAAAGAGAAGTGGATAGAGTTGTTGGAGAAAGACAGAACCCTTCTGGATTGTCGCATGTTTGCTGACAATGATGGCGATAAAAGAACATAATAGATTTTAAAAATATGCGTTGAATTTTGAAGTCACTATAGCTTGAGATATCGTTATTTGACTTTACTCTTCACCGTGACACCGACCTTGAAGATGTACTGTTCACAACGATCGTTTGTCCATGATATGCACTTCCACTTGTATTTGAGGCAGATTGAGCACATAACAAATTATTAGGTAAATCAAGACGTTCACAGCATGACATTTAGAATAAAAAGTACAGGTAAATCAACTTAGTAAAAAAAAAACAAATCAAACAATAATTTCATAGCAAAAGAAATAGTAAATAAACAACACTAATTCAAGAAAAAAACAAATTAAACAATAAAATAGAGTTTTAAAAATAAAATAGGTACATAATACATCTCTAGGGAGTGGATTGACCAGCCGCACAGCCCTCTCTTGATGAGCCTGACACGAGGAAAGCTTTCACCCAAAATAGGTCATGGCTGCGACCACACATGTAATTGACGGGAGCATAAAAACTCAAATTTTTCTACATTGTATCCAGTATTGGATGTTCAATATTAGAGATCCATACCCCTCGGCTTAGTTTTGTTTGTCACTCAGCAGGGATTACTTTGTGAACACCCTTTACCTTATGTCTATCGTGTCATTGCTGTGTATGCCTATGATAGGGTGGGGAAGATGGACAGAAAATTAATTCACTCGGAACACTATGTATTAAATACAAAATCATTTTTCGATATCTGGGTCAGTTTCATTTTTCCAAGAGATACATATTTTGAAAATTAATGTATTAATCCTTTCCACGCGGACGGTACACCTGTTGTACACTAATTAATTGGCCATTCGATATAATTAGCATGTTATTTCGATATAGTCAACAAGTTAACTATAATTGAAGACATGAGAATGAAAACTATATAAAGACCAAATAGTTAATTTTACAGGAGAGCCTATAAACTGATTTAAAAAATAATTACAAGATAAAAAGAACGTTTTTAAATTTTCCGTTGAACCATATAAACTTGACTTGATTAGCTTAAACGATCAAAAAATTTGTACTTGATAGAAATACTGAATAATGAACCCTAGCAACCAATAATGGTATCGAAATAACTTTTCATACAAAACAGAATTAACTAAAAATGAATTTAATTCTACTTAAAGATGGCTAAAAGTATTTAAAAAAATGCATTGGCATCGTGTTCTGATATATTCTAAAAGTTTCAAATGTCTAGCTAGTCGGGAAGTTAGTTAAAAATCGATTGCAAGATTCGTATCAGACAAACAACCACCGGACAAATAAGAATACGACCGAAGAAAAACGTTGTAAAATATGTGTGATCCTATCATTCAAAAAGTGAATGTAACACGATAGTTGAGTTGAAGTGGTTTTGAACATTTTATAATAAAATTAATCAAATATTTGCATATACATATTTTTTTTATCAATTAAATTGTATTTGGTCTTTATCCTGTTTTCAATATCAATTTTATTATTTCATTTTTAAATACTAAGTAAATGAATATTAATTCCGTTTTTTGGCTTATTTATATTCATAAATGTTTTTTTCTCACTTATAAGTAAAAATGTTACAAAATATGAAAATATTTTTCATTCATTTTGGGGATCAACATTGTTCAACACCGGTTGTTTTTTAGTCTTCCTAGGACGACGAGGAGTACTAATTTCTCCTCACTTTCGAAGATGTACTCAGATTCACTATCTTCCATATTCTTGAACATATCTTCACTCTCACTGGACATATTAAGAAGACACTTTTGAATTGACAGCTTACAAAAATATCACTGACGTTCGAATTAGAATGAAAACGAGATATAAATGGTTTATATATCTTTCTCATTCTAAGTGAAGTTAGCTTTTAGCTGAATTTGATACCACTACTGCCATCTTATGGCAAAAGTAGGAGTTCGTTATATCTCATCGATAGAGGTTTTTTTTTTAATATGAAATTACCGAAAAACCGTTTTTAGACTTTTTGGTTTATATCCTGTTTTCATTCTCGGGTCTTCAATTATTATGAAAATGAAACGAATGGAATTGATAAGTAAATGACATTTTCCAGGATACAATCTAGACGGGTACAGCGTACGAGTGGGGGTGGTGGCGGGCTACCGGGACATGGCGTACAGCTTCACGCTGCACACCCCTGAGCGAGGCTACTGCCTGAGCGCTGTCTGCGAGGAGGACCGTGACGGCTGGATTTCCGTCATCGACCGAGTCCTTCAGCGACCCCTCACACCTCAAGACTCCTCTAGTAAGTATTTCCCTCACCGTCACGCCTTTATTTTCTCTTCATCAATCTCCCAATTTTATCGGTTATGCCAATTCTACCCATTCAATATTCTTATAACTTGATTGCGTTCATTGCATAAAATAATCATTAACTTTGGTTATCAGAAAGTTTGACTATAACAAGGTAGAGAAATTTTAGTATTATCCCAAATTGGAAATACCATGTTTCTTAAACATTTTTTGTGTGGAAGATTTGGTAACTAATTAATTTTATAGCTTGGCGGATTTTTTTGTTATTTATTTCTTCGGCCATATCCGCCCCTTAGTCGGAGCATATGGACACCACGCGGCGGCTCCAAGAACCAAGAATCCCTGTCCCTCGCCAGTCTTCTTGCTTCGTTCCAGGTCAAACCAGCATCTCGTAGCTCCGCCGTATACTCTATATAGATAGTATTTAGCGGCCTTCCAGGACGCCGGAATCCGGTCGGCTTGAAGAACATGCAAGCCAGGTTGAGGTTCTTTTCTGGCATCCGCAGCACGTGGCCGAGCCAGGTCCTACGTCTCCTCTTCACTCTCAGCATGATGAGAGGCTGCTTGGTGCGTTCTCTTATCTCCTCGTTGCTTCTAAAGTCATACCACCGCACACCCAGTATCCGTCGCAAACATCTGTATACATGTACTCAGTATACGGTTGCTCTGAGCCTTCGTAAGGTGCCATGATTTGCTACCGTAAACCAGCACTGTCAGAATGCAAGCATCGAATAGGCGGCATTTGGTTTTGACCGAGTACAATCGTGAGTCCCAGACACTCTGCATCGAGTTGAATGTTGCTCCAACCATTCCCATTCGGATAGCGAGCTCTCTCTGCAAAATGCCATCTCCCGTGATGTGTACCCCCAGGTATTTGAAGCTGTTGACGCTCTTGATGTTTTTCTCGTCGCTAATCAGAGGGAAATCTGGATCAGGACAGGTATATATTACTCAAAATGTTGATTTTCAAACCAATGCAAGATGAGTTGTCATTCAACCTGTCGATTGTCTCTTGAATGCCCTCGATTGAGTTGTCGAATAAGACAGCGTCATCTGCGTATTCCAGGTCGCATAGCTTCACCGTGGGGGTAACAGGTATGCCTCGGTCAGGTGGTATTGACTTCTGTACTGTGAAGTCAAAGATAATGATGAAGAGAAACGGTGCAAGGACACAACCCTGTCTGACTCCGTTCGTGACCCCCCATTCCGTGACAGTGTTGCCAATTCTGACACAGCACTCACTATTCTCGTGCAGGCATTTGATTATGGCAATGATCTTGGGAGGGATCCTTATAACAATATATCAATTACAACAATATGTCTACTGAAGAGAGAATATATCATTATTCACAATATTTATATCCCGTGCGGTCCACGAATAATGGTTAAACTGACTTTATTGATAAGAAGGTTATGCAGTAGACCATCGGACCCTTTTTTAGTTTCATAGAAGGAAGGTTTTTCGACATTTTTGTTAAGATATTAATTTTTATTTCTAATTCACAGTCGCAGCCCGGCTGGTGCGCAAGCGGACAGCCTCAAACACAATGAACATTTTCTCCGCCAGGTAGGAATGCGGACAATAACGAGGCGTCACTGCCCTTAGGCTAATTTTACCTCGAATAACTAATTTTACATTAGATTCGTAATTCTAATAATGAATCCTAACGTCGTATTACACTTTTGTTGGACTCATTTCACCAAAGGGATACGAATGATTACAACATACCGTGAGCCCACTGTGGTAAAGCATTCATTCATTTTTTTTATGTCCCAATATCTTACAGTCAAATGCACATCACCATCTTATAATCTCGTTGCATAGTTAAAACAACAATGTTGCATATTGCAGTTGAAAGTGCTGCCATTTATAAAAAAGTAACATGATAACATATTTTTTAATTGACGTACAATGGTATGGAAATGAGCCATATTGAATAATTGAGATGCTGAGGATTATATGAGTCCATGTGACAATTGCAATTTTCAGATCATATAAGATTCAATCACGAATATAATGTTTGCGACTTTCACGATTGTTTTTTATCATAATGGATTTTTGTGTTTCCACCGTGTGTACTTCTTCCTTCCTTTTTTCTCGATGTTTCGGGCTCGTTGCAGACGCCATTATCAAGAGATGATATGTGTAATGATGAAGTGTAGTGTAGGTGTATGAACGCAAACGTCGCTCTAAGAAAGCCAAAAGGAATCCGATTAGTTCAGAGCAAACATTGCTCAGAGTAATGTGTCACAAATATGTTGTTATTATTTTCATAGCAACCGTATATAAAAACATTAATAAACATACAGAAATATCGAGTTTTTTGATTGGAATAGTAGTCGTTTGAAAACAGGACCTTATTTACAGAATGTTATTAACGATCGCATAAAATATTTAACATTGGAGTTAATTTACTCAATTTGGTCACCGGTGCGCTTGTATTTCTTCAATCCTCAGCACCTCAATTATAAATAGTGGTTTAATTGGCAGGCACACTGCGGATACATTGTACCTGCCATTCGAACCGTACTATTTGAATTATAGTAAATTTATTTGCTTTTGACATCTGTTGCCACTCTTCCTATATACGATGCGAGTTTCTCACCAGTTTCTTTTTTATGTAAGCTATTCCTTAGTGTGCCGACGGTATGTTATATTCAAGTGATATGCCCTATATTATGATGCAGAAATCCATATGAATCATATCTGCCGCGGCTGGCACGGCTGTCGGCGTGTTCTGTCTCTAGCTATAGGAATATATTTTATATCGATGATGTATGATATAGTTAAATTAACATTATATTATATTGACAATCGTATAGTGCTCGCTTGAATATGTAAAATGGCTACGGAAACGCGTTTAAACCGCAAAGCAATAAAAAAATGAAATCGGCATTTCATTGCTATTTTTATGGATAAATGAATTTATTTTTATATTCAATATCGGATGATATATTTATATAGCTGTATAAATAAATAAGACTTTTAATACAGTTTCCAGTGAATTTCGTTTGGCATACTGAAAATGTTTTATTTTTGTCCAACGTATATCTGATGACAAAAATATGATGATTTTTAAAAATCATTAAACATTTTTTTTAAGCTCCTTAAATGTAGTGCCGATATTTTATGTGTCATGTATTGTATTATACTTGACTTGATATAATCATTGTAAAAATAAAATCATCCCCGAATGATTATAATATATAATATGTATTATGCATAATGATTTGATTGTATACCATGTAATATATTTTTTTAAATACATACATATAAAGAAAATTAGTCATGTAAATTACAATTTATATGTCTACGTATAAATAAATATTTTTTATGGTTGAAAACCGTTTTGGCAATAAGTTTTGGTTCCAAAAATTTATCTGTAATTGAAGAAGATTTAAAATCTTAATTAAAAAATATTAATTTTTCATTTTTTTTTGATAAATTATTAGCGGTTTATTTTGATTTGTGTTTAAAATGAGTTGTACGATGTATCAAAACAATATTATTCTGCTTAAGAAAAATTCTAAAATTATAGATGACATATTGTTTAGAAAGTTTTTTTGCCTTTATAAAAAAATGTGCAATGTTTTTACACTTAATGTTATTTCTTTGGTTTATGGAAAAAAAATAATAAAATATAATATAATAACTTGTAATAGGATTAAAATTAAAAGTACACCTTCAAAATAGTTGAAATTATAAAATGTATATCTCGATACATACTTAGATTTATATTAACTTTCATTTGGGATTATAACGTGTATCTTGTTTCGTTTACTTAAACGGTGTATCATTACAGTTTTGTATGGTAATTAGTTGAGCCCTCTAGAAAAGTAGTGTTATCCTGATATCTTCATTTTGAGATAATAGCGATTGAACATGACGCTTCAGTTCAAATATCAAGTAATACATACTCAGTGTTACCAACTCAAAACTTCAAATTCTATTGTTTGTTAGGATTAAACAATGAGTTTTGGTTGGATGTCGACAAAAATGTTGGGATAATGCCATTTTTCGGGATAAAGGCTAAAATATTTTCAATTCAAGAACCTTTCTTCGTGCATCGATGTTTTCTAATGGTTTTGAAATTAATTTAAATAAGGCAAAGATTTAAAAATTCTACATTGAGTAATCAAACAATGTATTATAAATTCCATTTGCCAGTATAAATATAAACTTATATAACTTATATAAACTTATTTTGCGATTTAAAGAGGCAAAACTATTGATCCATATTACTTTTATCAAATTTCTGTCATCTTTACGAGGAAAGTGTCTTCTCCAAAAAGTGAAATGTTGGCAAAATCTACAAACATAAGATGGTTGGAAAACCACGTAATGAAGTAGGTATCTAAAAGGTGGCATTACCAAAGTATATGCCTCTTTTTATTGATCTATTTAAATAAAAATTATGGAGATATTGCATTTTTAGAGGCCATCCGTGGACTGAAACCGTATGCGATATATGCGTATATAAACTTATGATTTTTGTTCATGAAAATATATTTTCACTAAATTTGTAAGTGTAAGTATATGGTATAAACGGATACGATCAGATGCTTATAATATACTTTGTGAAAATATATTTCCATGAACAGAAAAGATAAGCTTAGTATGGCACACGGTTTGAAACCGCATACGGTTTCAGTCCATGGATGGCCTATAAGTTTATTATTCTTTAAAAACTACAAAGATATGACTTGACCAGCGACAGGATTGAACCCGCTACTCACGTCTTCACAAACAACCGCTCTACCAACTCAGCCACCACTCCACCTTTTAATTATGTGTGATATTAAGTACTAAATGTGGTTACATATAACACATTTCACGGAAAAAAAATGGAGACCTTTAAAAAATTTAGGCAAAATTGACACTTGTAGGTAAAAGCTATCAAATTTATAATTGTGCATAAATAAAACAATATTATATTTCATAATATGTATGAGAAAAAATGTAAACTAAATATTTAAAGTTTAATAATGTATTATTTAGTATAAATTTTTCCGTATCCCAACATATTTTTATTTTAAACAAAACATTCGACATTATTAAAAATGTCCGATGATTTTTTAAAGTTTACATGTGACTAGTCAATTTTTTTAGATGATTTTATGGTTGACCAAATCATTTATTGTAGAACCGTATAATTAATTTACTACTCTAGGCAATATAGTAAAACGTAGCTTATTTTCTCGTAGGTAAGGTATTTTTAATTTAATTATTATTTCTTTAAAGTAACTTTAATGGGATTTATCCGTAAATTGGAAGAACGGTATGCCATCATCGCACTAAGGCCATCCACTCACGCAGGAATTAAAATCTGATTTGTGGTGGAACTCATAAACTGGCCAGTGACTGATGAAACCTAATAATCTCATAACCTCAAACTGTCAAACCCATTGTTGTTCCTACTTCATTCTAAGCTTTTGCCGTAATATCTTTACGGGAATATTCTGGCTGCCTGTAATTATACAGGCAGGAGTATTTCTCAACATCTGCTACATATTTTAAATTAAAAATCGGTTTTCCCATCTTTTGACCAGTTATTTATTGCTTATTTAAGTTCAGTTCAGTGCTACCGATTTTGTTAAGAAAATATGATTTTTCATTGAATCTACTATTTAATCTAATCACTGTTTTATGGATGACTGGGAGACTACCATGTCGCGTCTCTTCAGTTTTGAAACTGAGAGATTCCAGTCTTGGCGTTAGCGAGCCGCCATTGAAATACATTAGCTAGATACTGGAGTTTCAGTCTTGTCTTTTTTGAGTATTCACGTGAGCGGATGGCCTAAGCCATTTATGAGAAACGTATTGTCAATATTATTTGAACTACATACCTAATAATAGATTCAATTATTTCTAGAATTATTGTACTACATACATATGTAGTAAGTATTTGGCAATAGATCTTAAAAGTATCAATTGACAATGAGCGTATGCTTAGGGATCGAAAAAAAATATATTTATATTTGGTATCGACACTGATATTGTAACGGAAGAAAATTATACAAGTATCGATACTTTTTTGATATCCCTATATATTATTGTGCTGTATATATATATATGACTATTTAAATATTATTTTATTGCATATTAAAGCCTACATATATTTTTTTTTTAAAAACAGCTATGTACCTATTGATAGGTTTTAATATCAACTGAAAAATCATCACTAAAATTGTGTAATATATTATTTATTTGGTTGTATGAACTAACTTTCACTACTTATCATTAAACATTAAACAGTAAAAATCACCATAAATCATTGAATTTATAAATTCTTTTGTGACAAGCAAATTCGCTGAAGGTGTAATTTTTTTTTAATTTTTTCATTAAGTTTAATTGCGTAAAACGTATTTTAATACGAATCTCTGGTACTATAAATACGAGTAAAACAAAAGTCATGTACAATGATAACTCCCTACTCCCTAGAAGTTAATCCTCCTCCTGTGGTAATGCAGTCTATGTAGCAGCAATGACACTCGCTGGTCTCTATAGGCTATCAAAGCTGCCTTGTGGACTATTAAATGTAAGGCCCTATTGTCAGTGCCTGTTCATCCATAGGTGTCACGCGGCTGGCATATCGCAGTTGTTGGGTTTTGATAAATCTGAGACATCAGACTCTTCAAAAACTTAGGCCGCATTTAGACCAAGCGAGCGAACGTTTGTTCTTCCCCCACTCGAGCGAAATTCTCTTGACGTAAATGCTTTTTGTTGAGCGAGCATAAGAATTTCGCTGGAGTGGGGGAAGGACAAACATTCGCTGGCTTACTCTAAATGCGGCTTTATAGATGCGGCTCATGATTATAGTGGCCATCCTTGTACTTGGCCAAAGATTGTACGCTACACTCAAACCTATCGTAGCTTCTGGGAATCATTAACAGTTAACGTCCACGTCTCTGATTCATGGCACAATACTGGCCTCAATAATGTTTTATATGGGCGAATTTGTTTCTAGGATCTTGTGATCCGAGGAAGAAAAACTCATCAACTGTCTCGATGCATTCGTTGTTTAGTTTGAGGTGGCTCTGTAGTGGTTGAGTTTGTTGCATATTCATTTTGTGTCCCAACAGATGCTAGTGACTAAAACAAATCATGAGGAGTGGCTGTTATTACTCACTCACCAGTGGTAGGTGAACATTTCAAGCGATGAGAGTATCAGAAAGAGTGTACAATTAATCATATAACACTTGTAACATAATAAATGTCAAATGCAACCTTGTAATACCATAATATACAGTGATGTGATTTTTCTTCTTTAACAGAATTTCATTAGTTTTGTTTCATTACAGTAATTTTTATTACAAAATATTTTGTTCCAAGTTTTTTGTTTTTCAAATAAGTTAATTATTCAGGCGTACATACAGTAGTATGTAATATTTCGTATGTGATTTTACATACTTAACTTGAGCAATGAAATTTTATATAATAAACAAACATGTCAAATCATGGTCGATCTGAATAAATTGTATTGTATTTAATTTAAAACATTGTTAATTTGATGAATTTATTCCATTTAACCTTTGAAATGTATTATATCATACAATCTTAATGGCCTGTTATTCATTATTATTTGACAGACTCGAGAAAAAGTTCATAAATAAATTATACTGTCAGATAATAGATGTCATACAGGTATCCATAATCTTATTCAAACAGTTTTGTTTACTGGTAACACAAAATTTAATAACTGCCCAAGTGTGTAGCCATTATTTTATTAATATGGCAATTATGTGCAGATGCTGAAATTCGTGTTGACTTTAAACTGGGCTGTGTGTGAATTTACCAACAATACACACTAATTGACTTATAATAATCATTGGTACATAATGCAGCCAATGTTAATTTAATGTAAATTACTTAGTTATAATTTGCTCAATGTTTAGCACCGACTTGCACAAACTATTACCGTATGTATGAAACTATCCCTCGTTGTTGGAAAGGGTATAATCAAATACGATAATTGATTTCAAGATTGTTCAACGAACAAAGTCTCTTCCTATAATAATTGTAGCTTTATTTTTCTACTGATTTAGCATCAGTGGCGCACCCAGGGGGTGGGCCAAGGGGCCCTGGCACCCCCAAACATGAAAATTATCAGAATGATTTTAAACATTGAAATTGAAAGCCAATAAACTATACCTTTGGGCTTAGACAAATAAAAACACGGCAAAAAATGATTTGTAATTCTCCAGCACCCCTTATTGAAAAATTTCTTAGATTTTAATTTCTAACACAACACTAATGTCAGGTTTTTAGAAACCCGATCCTTAATGGAACTGTCAAAAAATTCTCGGTGTCCACCTGAATTCCGGAGTGGTGTAGGTCATGGCTGGGGAGGGCTTACAGGGCTCTAGCCTGGGGGCCCGAACTGTGGGCGGCCTGGCGTGTCGCAGCGCTAATATACTTCATGATCATGAACATTTTCAATTACTTATATAATTGTGCAATATATTTTTTGATTGTTATGTGTCGATACTCGACAGCTCCATTATGAAAGTAGATGTATTATAAACCGCCAATAATTCACTGTATAAGTACCCTTAATTTGAACTAAAACACAATTTTACGTTAATGTAGTGTGTCACACTGCCTTTAATCTTAGCGGTAGGTAGGGGGTCCGCCAATCCTAGCCTGAGTGCCCATTTCAGGATATGGGGACCATGGTGTAGGTAATAGACAAAAGACCGATAAACGAGAAGAAGAAAAAGAACCTATGAGACAAATTTACATTCTCCTTCTTGGCCCCCCCCAATATTAAATCCTGGGTGCGCCACTGTTTAGCATCATGTATATAATATGTACGTAGAATATTTTGATTGCTTTATGTATATGCAGTTAGAACTCTGATGAACACAGACATGCTGCCGTGTAGCCAAGCCAATGCTGTATTGTAAGTTTTTATTGTCTGTGGGCTACTACGGCATATGTGTATTTACCAGAGAGATCTAGATGCAATGACAGCATTATAATACCAATGTGAATCGGTGGCAAAGACTCCTTCGATAAGCAATTATAAAATTAACAATATACACATATATAAGATTAGATGTAAATTGTACGTAAAACATTTCACCGGACAGTTCACTGTAAGCTTTCTTATCAGTAAGAGATGACCGTATACTATACGGTCTCCAATTATATTGGATTCAATATGAACATTAATTTAATTTTCATAGCTGATTTTGGCAAAATTCATGAATTCAAGAATGAAAACCTAACCTAACTTAACAAATAATCTAGTATATCGGCTATTTTCAAAATTTATTTGCTGCTGGCTTCCTGTAAAGTGTAAACCGACAAGAACCGTGTTTTATTTAGACGAATTATTTGTCAGTACTATGCGAACCAGAGGTTGGACGGTCTTTAATATATGACTATATATTTTCAATACAACAAACATTTCACGGTGAACTGCATACATACAAGTTTCCGGACACGCATATAAATATATGTCAAATTTTTCGTTTATATTTGGTTTAACTTGATAATTTTAGAATAATATACTGAGTATTTCATGTTTATTGTCACAAAGTGAGGCACTCACTAACCACTTAATGTTCATACAAATATTAATCATAATTAGAACCAATAATTTTTTATTATTTAAAAATTTCACATGTTGCAATTGCATTGTAAGTATTAGGCTCGGTTCAGACACAGCGGATTCTGCGCTGAGTCAATTTGTACTAGCTTTTGGATTCTGCGCGGGATCTTTTTTTTGCAGTTGACTAGCGGACATAGAAGCTGTGTCTGAACCAAGCCTTAATGTTTTGAAAATTCTCATATTTTAAAAATAATCACTTTCAATTTGAGTCTTTGCCATAGATAGAATTGACAATGATGGTATAACTAAAAACTACTTTGTAGTTTGAAACGTATTGCACTATCCACCGATTCAATTTTAAGTTTCCCCGGATGTCGTGTTCATTTTTATTGTTTATTTTTGTCACCAACGGACTGACGCAAGACATAATAATTATTACATAATTGAATTATGACATTTCGTATTCTTTTTCATTAGGTAGTATTTCATATCACTAAGTGTTTAGTTGTTTTTCGGCTTTAGAATCTACATCGACGGTGAGCATCTTTCGAAAGTGGCTCCTAAATACATTTACATTGTATATTTGTGTGTGAAATAAAAGATATTTTTAATAAACCTATACAAATAAATAATTATTTAAATGAAAATAATTTTTATAGTAAGGCTTTATTTAGTATAATATACATATTACTCATTTGTCATCTGGTAATAAATTTACCCGTTTGTCTTAATATTGAATCTAGCTTAGCAAACAAAACTTAGAGTAGAAAAATATCTTCTAAATTTATCATTTCAGTTACCACTGTAACTTATTTATAATCATACGACCCAATATAATAATATAATATTGCAAAGCAGTAACGAAAGTATACCTACCGTAACCATTTATAATACAAAAAAATATCAGCATAATATACCTAGTATGAAATAATAAGTATGGAAATATAATATGTTTTTAGTACAAATTTTTATTAGATTGTGTAAGGTTTGAGATTGTTTCTTTTTCTAATATCGATTACGTGGCAATACTTCACGCGCGCGCGTCGGCGTGTGTAATATAATATTATGAATTAAAATTTTTATTTTCGCATTTATTTATAAGTTCTTTATAGTTTGAAGTTTTATTAAAAAAAACCCCCGATCATTATTATTTTATAATTGCCTATGTAACTACACAAACCATGAATACATGAACAAAAACGTTAATGAAAAAAAATCTTTTATTTATCACCGACGACTTTGTCCTTATAAAATACTGAAATAAAAGGTAGACAATGAAGAAAGACATAGACTGAATTAATTTTAATGTAATTTATCCACCTATTTATTTTAAAATCAATAGGATTTGAATTTGGTGGAATAAAAGAGCGGATGATCTGGCAAAGGAAGCTGGCCAATAAAGGATGCCATATCAGTGAGTACAAGAATACCTGAACTGGAATGGGGCCACAAAGAAAATGTGCCAAAGCATGTGGATAAATTTTTTTTCACCACAGTGCCATCCCTAGAAAAGGGGAAATGGAGTAAGTCCATTCTACCATCCCCACGTTCGGTGCCCTGGTTTGTAGTCTCCTTTGAAGAGAAATCAGCTTAAGCTGATACTGAGGCTAAGAACAGGATACACAATGGGTAAAAGATTTGATGTCCTCATGGGAAGAAGCGATTTGCAGCTCTGCGATGAATGTAACGTGAATGTGAATGAACGACACAGAGTACAGCTGTGAATTGCGAATATCTTTGAGAATGTCGACGAATTGAAAGGTGCCCTGGCGGTGGGTAGGACGGAAGAACTTGGCAGAATTGTAAATTTCTTTAACAGAATTGGAGTGAAGGCCTGATCGGGCGGATCCTCTTCTAGATGAGAAGAGGGGATATGACAGCGAGTCGCAGTCAAAGCCTCGGTAAAATCATAAAAAAAAATGGATATGGTGAGTAACTCACCACACTACGATGAAAAGATAAAATTTTACATTTTATGTAATATCTATGTATATCCAATCAGAATGCCTTTAGACACGTTCGTCAGTAACGGTCAACTAATCTCGCACAATCGACAACGGTCAAATCTAGGCACATGCCCCTCTACGCGTACCCCACCTCACCACTCTGCCGCTGCTATCTAATCATTTCACTTAGGATGAATTGTGTATTTTTGAAAAGTTTTATATTGAAACTTTTTGAGATATTGAGATGAAAGTCTACATATTTGATACCAACAGTGTAGTCTATAAGCAGTGCAACTGTCATCAGTATTGGTCCGGTAGCCTTCGAGTACTAAACAGAATAAAGACCAGACAAAAAAATTTAAAAACTATATTTTGTGCCTGAGTAACATGTAACAGTAAATAGACAAAAACACTGATCAACAGGAGAATATTTCAAAATCATAGACATTTTTATTTACTCATGGTGTAGGTTTGTTAATTTTTACAATAGTCCAACAATTTAAATGTATATTGTGATTTTAACCACAAAATCCAATCACACTCTACCTGCTTCTCCAATGTAACTTCTTTGAAGACATCACTTCTTACCGTCTCTTTGAAGTCGAGTTTTTCAAACATTTTTATACTGGTAATATTGTCATAAGAAATCTTAACTTGGTAGGTCTTTATGTGTAAATGTTCTATTCCGTAAATCATCATCATTATGACGGACTCCCAGCCGAGTCGTTTGCCCCGGGATTGCTTCTCTGCTATCATGATTTCAACTTCAGCTGTGTCTGGTGATTCACCGCCCAAGAATAGGTTTGTATCTCCAATCATTGATTCTTGAAAGAAACATTATTCTTATTGTATTTGATTATATTTACATAATGAACCACATGGTCTTTAATTTTTGATGCAGGACAATATACCTTTTGTTGTAATTAATCGTACAACAGAATTTAGCTCTTAATATAATCCATGGTGTTAACTGCCCCATGGTGGCTTAGTTGGTAAAGTGTGGGTTCGATCCCATGTCTGACAGAATTACATGTTAATTTATTAATGGGTAATTGGTCCAGCCCATCTATTATATACACAAGGCGGCTATCGAGGGTAGTTTATCATATGTATGTATTGAGGTGGTCAATTGTTACAATAAGTTAACCGTCTGCGCATATATTATATACACAGGACTGCTATCGGCGGATTTCGAGGGTAGTATATCATGTTTATCAGTGGCGAAGGGTGGAGGTAGGCTGTTAAGATTCGCTATAAATAGTGCACACTAAACTTTTTTAGTCATATGTATTTGTTTTTATTGAACTAAGACTTCAATTTACAGATGGTGTTAGTTAGTTTTCAAAAATCAATTAAACCATGCCTAAACGAAACCATAACAGTTTAGGTCTAATTTGGGCAATACGACAAAATTGTGCACACTTTTTCATTTATAGTTATTTGTTTTCGTTGGATTAAAAATATATATTACACATATTGTTGGTTATTTTTTTAATTCATTAAACCCTGACTAAACCAAACTATAATAAATAAAAAATATTATTCTATTTATAAAATATTCAAAGTTATGTATGATTTAATTGCATAATTTTAGATATTTTATAGATATACATGTATTTTTTGACTATTATCTATTATGGCTTGGTTTCTCAGGGTTTAATTGAATTTTAAAAACTAACCAACACTATCTGTAAATTGTTGTCTTATTTCAATGAAAACAAATATGTATGTCTGAAAAAGTTTAATGTGCACTGTTTATGGCGGATCTTAACAGCCTACCTCCACCCTTCGCCACTGATGTTTATGTATTGAGGTATTATAATTGTTACGATAAGTGCTATGTTTTAACAGCACATATCTTGGGTGTGTTAACTCTTAGAGCGAGATAGACAGTTTAAAACATAGCACTTATTGTAATAATTATAATACCTCAATACATAAATTACCCTCGATAGTCGCCGATAGTTGCCTTGTGTATAGAATAGATGCGCTGAGCAGGCACCTAGGAGATAGCTGACAACCAATATTCATAATAATGTGTTATACGGAGTACCATATTATGCTCTGCTCAGGAACGAATATAGTCATTTACTTTTTTTGTGACCGTTAGAATTTCTATACTTAAAAGATACCATTTTAAACATACCAATTTCATCTTGTGAGGTTTCGTAAACTTTTTTGTCGAGAATGATGAATGTACATTCTGAAAAAAAAAAAATTCACGGCTTAATGTTATGTTCGCTAGAGATAAATGATAAAAAGAAAAAACAAAACAATTCTTTTCAGAGTAGAATTTTTACTAATTGAATCACAGTTTAAATATACTTAAACCAATTTGCATAACAGATTACGGTTATTTCATTGCGTTACAATAGTGAATAGACATGCAATCATGATAACAATTTATTATTATTAACGAGTACCTACATTGGTAAATGTGCCGCAGAGGTGGACATGGGATTTTAGACCAAACCAAACCTAACCTATCATTTTTTTTTGCCTATCAATATGGATTATTAATATCACTGATCTCGTATAGATAACAATATAACTATTCAGAATTTAATGAAATAATTTAATATCTTACTGTCATCGTCTTCTCTCCAACTTTTTTGCATTGCATATTCATCATCATTCGTCAAAGGCTCAGACGCCGTCAGACGTTGCAATTCTTCAGATTGCATCCATTCATGATATCTTGATAAAAATACAGCATGTTAATACAAATTTACTATAGAATACGTCATTTAAAAATAGACAAACATTGTTTTAGATAATAATATAAACATTGAAATTCTCACTTCGTGACATGACATTTCTCATACGGTACTAAAATAACATTATTTGAAACGATTTCAACATTTGTATTTAATCTCATTTTGTCGCTGTATGTAATGATAATATGAACATTAAATTTTAGAAATATTTCAACAATTAATACTTTTTGACATTTTGAATTATTTGACAGATGATTAGTCATAGACAATGTGACTTCAAAATGCTCAAACGCTTCAACCGTGAATACTCAGTCATAGTTGATACTGAAATATGAAAAAATGCCAAACGGTAGTTGTGGTAGGTAAAAATTATCTTTATCTAAAACTTGAATAATCATGATAAAAGAGCTCCGGGGACGTATTTACCATAGTCATAATATTTTTGGAACAGTCTAGCCGGCGCTCGCAAGGGGGCCTACCAATATATTATGCTTCAAATACACTCTATGACGATCGGTCATATATATGTCGAAAAAACCATTTCTTATGTTGGCGTCCTGTGTCACAGGGTGTCACAGAGTGTAAGTACGATGTCATAGCTGCCATACAATATGTATGTATAAATGTCGGAATGGCATAGATTTGATCATAGACACTAAAATGCTCTTAGCATATATGTGCCCGATCGTCATATAGTCTATTTGAACCTTTAGATAGCTGTTATCGCCCCTTGTCTTCAAAATGTTCAAACAAACACCCTCTTCTGCCTAACAGTGCCCACCCCGGGGGTGGAGCAGTCGTGGGAATTACTCCAAATATTTACACTTCAGCTCTACTATCAGAGGTGTAGCAAAACGGTCTATATAGAATAAATTATTGATACTGTGTGTAATGGAACAGAGCGAGCTAAAAAATAAGTCGTTGCTATTTTTTACTTAGGTATAAATCGATACCTACCTTATATAGGTAAGACCGACAAGTATTCATACCCAATGAATTGAACTTAAATGCGAGAGAAGTGATTTGTCAGTCCAATTCCAAAGTGATTATGAGAAAATGTATTGCCTTTTTGCTGAATGTGGTGAAATTTGAAATATTGATACCTACCCGGGCATTGAAATATTGAAAAATGTGCTTGTATTGGAGGGGGGGGGGGGGGGGGGGTGATTAGAATTTTATATACCGAGCCACCCGGTACTATGACTTTAAACTGTATATCTACCTACACAATAATTATTTATACTTTGCGCCACGATATTCAAAAACATTTTGGCACTAAGGGAACTGTTGGATAACACCTCATTTTCCATTCCCTTCATTATAACCCAGTCTAAAATATAATAAGTAGTCCATATATAATAATATATAAGTGACGAGAAGTGGAGGTAGACTGTTAAGATTCGACATAAAATATAGTGCACATTAAACTTTGGCCTTATTTTGTTTACTTATTTGTTTTCATTGAACTAAAAATACAATTATTTGCAGATGATGCTGGTTAGTTTTAAAAATGCAATTAAACCCTGCCTCATGGTATTTACTGATTATGTGTCATCAGCACTAGATAGGGGCAGCCGTTGACTGTTCTTACAATGATTTCTCGAAACCATTTGACAGAGTCGATCATGATATTCTAATGGAAAAACTCCAAATAGTAATTGGATTGTCTGATTGATTTCTCATGTTATTCGGGAGTTATTTTAAGAACCGTCAACAATAGGTATCGTACGGCCTTTATCAGTCACAGACATTTGAAACATTTTCTGGTGTGCCTCAGGGCTCAAACTTGGAGCCATTGCTGTTCACGATTTTTATAAATGACATAGCATTGGTAATTAAAAATGCTATGTTTTTGTTGTTTGCTGATGACTTGAAATTCTTCACGGAAGTTGTCACCTTGGACGATTGTCATCAACTCCAACTTGATATAGATAATATATTAGATTGGGGCAGGCATAACAAACTGGACTTCAGTATTGATAAATGCAATGTTTTATCGTTTACTAAAGCCTCACGAGTATTGTTTTTCCAGTATTCGATGCATAGCAGAGTTCTCTCGAGAATATCACCTGTAAGAGATCTTGGCATTACGTTTGACAGTAAACTGACGTTTAGTGGTGATATATATTATAGATATCATTTGTAAAAAGGCGCTAAAGATGTTGGGCTCTATCGCGTACTTCCCGGGTCTTTTCGGATGTCACGGTACTAAAAATTCTCTATAACTCCTTAGTTAGAAGCAGACTTGAGAGTGGGTCTATCGTTTGGGCCCCGAATTAGTTGAACTACGGCCTTATGGTGGAGAGAGTCCAAAAGAAATTTTTGAGACTCCTTTACTTTCAGCTGTATGGATATTATCCGTGGCTCTATCTGACTGACTTTCTCTTAGGTATACTTACATACTGTAGCTTAAAATTTAGAAGGGATCTTTATTTAGCTACATATTTTTCAGACTTATACGCGGTGTAAATGTGAACTCTGCCATTCTTGGTGGTGTTGGCTTGTGTGTCTCTGATAATTACTTTAGGAATCGAGGGCATCCGTTGTTTGTTCTCCCAAGGTGCAGAACTAACCTGCCATTAGTAATGCCAATAGGGCAATAACTATGTTTAATGAAATCGCTTCGGATATTGATATATTCCACTTACGTGAGGGTGAATTTAGCTGGATATATAAGTTTTATTGTTTAAGATAGGGTCTGTCAAAGTTCACTCTGTGTGCTTCCATCTACTTTTATTTTTGTTATTTTATTTTATTTCTTTTCTTATTTTATTTCTTATTTTATTACTTATTGTATTATTAACTCACATTTCTCTGAATTTTTATTTTAAAAATTGTTAACACTTATTTTATGTCATGTGAACGCTTTAAATTTATAATTTGTTATGTTCATTATATGTAAAATAAATAAATTTGATTTGAAATTTGATTTGATTTGAAAACATAATAGCGTAGGTATGCTATGGGCAATCCGACAAAAATGGTGCACACTTTTTCAGTCATACTTATTATTACAGAATATGGTGTTGGTTAGTTTTTTTTAAATTTGATTAAGCCCTGCCTAACCAAACCATAACCGATAAAAAATATTCTTCTATCTATAAAATAATATCTAAAATGATGTTTGGTTTAATAGCATAATTTTAGATATTTTATGGATACTTAATCGATTTTGTTTTATCTACTATGGCTTGGATTAGGCAGGGTTTACTTGAATTTTATAAACTACTAACAAACACCATCTACACCTACACATTGTAGTATTGGTTCAATGAAAAGAAATACGTTTGACTGACAAAGTTTAGTACCTATGCACTATTCATGTCGGATCTTAACAGCCTACTTCATGGCAGGGCTCTAGCCTGGGGGCCCGGGCTTAAGGGGGGCCTGGCGTGGCAGATCAACCAGTCAAGCGAGATAAACACATCACAAAATTGCACTAACAGTAAAAAAATGTCGCTATTTCACATCAAACATACTAACATTTAAAAATATATGCTTGTGCGATGCAATTTTTGATTACTGTTTGTCAATATTCGACAACTTCATAATTCAAGTGAAATTCAATAAAAAAAAATCGCTATAAAATACCCTAAATTTTACCTCGAACACTATTTGAAATACACAACAGTAGATCGTCACACTGCCTTTAACTTCAGCGATAGGTAGAGGCATGGCCCCCACATCCTAAAGCGGGCCCCCCTACCCATAGCTAAGTTTAACAGCATGTGTGATGCACAACAAAAGCGTTTTCAAAATTGTGTGAGGGGCTTTTTTGTAGTTTTAATACAACTACTTAAATTATGGAGTTGTCGAGTATCAACCCAAAACAATCAAATATTGCATCTTACAACCTCATTTTTTAATGTTAATAACCCCTTTCGTGAAATAGCGCCGCAGGCGACTTTTTTCTACTTTTAGAGCAAATTTGTGATGTGTGTTTATCTCACATATCTGATTGACCCGCCAGCCGGGCCCCTAGGCTAGAGCCCTGTCAGACCCCCCTTTGTGGGGGCCATGGGTAGAAGCCCGCTTCAAGATGTGGGGGCCATGGCCTACCTCCACCCTTCGCCACTGGGGGATATATTATGCAATGTGTATAATAACAGTAATAATGTAATAAATTTGGATGGACAAAACAAAAATCAATATTATGTTATAAAATCGCTCTAATATTTCCTTTTTTAGATTGTCGGTTGTCTTTTATATGGTTTTAAAAGGGTGCCGAATGCTGTGTTGTGATCTTGTGTTTATGTTATTAATTTTTAATCTCCATTAGGCAGATTTGAGGAGCAGTAAATGTCGGCTTTATTCCTTCGATGTAAATTAATACTTTTGTCGGCATTTTATGACTTGACCCCGCTGTGAACGGGTGGCACTTGCATCAAAGGAATGGATAGTTTTGACTTGGAACAATGGGAATAATAATTTTCTAGATGAAAAAATCTATAGTTAAGTAGTTACATAAGTATTTTATTTTAATAGTTTTTCATTTTATAAAAAAAAATATTCATATGTTAACAGTATGTATCGTGTATTTACATCAACTACATTTCTCAAGTCGATCAATTTACATAAAATACATTTTCAGTTGGTAGGTATAAAGGTTTTATAAATACACAATTATTTGTTAAGGGGGGACATGCTCGTCGTAGGTCAAAATTGAGTTTTTATTGTATTTTCGAACCATGATC
This sequence comes from Rhyacophila brunnea, assembly GCF_057557595.1. NCBI lineage: Eukaryota > Metazoa > Arthropoda > Insecta > Trichoptera > Rhyacophilidae > Rhyacophila > Rhyacophila brunnea. The sequence continues at coordinate 5,791,782 of NW_028233361.1, forward strand.
CTGGACACTCCTTAAACGTTGTAGATAATCTATTTATATAATTTTGAAGCCTTATTATCCTTTATATTTATTTTAAACATTTGATGATTGCATAAAGTATTTTTGTTACATAAAATAGTATTCTTTTAAACCTCTCGCTCTAATGTTTTAGAATATAGTCATATTTCGGTACATGAATGTGCAGTGGTGTTAAGATTTTTTACATTTATTAATTTTTAAACGCATTTATAAAACTATTAGTATAATATTTATGACGAGATAATTTTAGTAAAATATTCACGATAAAAAATTATATTCATAATCTCTGTGATCCCAAATTTGACAAGAATTAGGCATTTTATTATTCAAAAAATCGGCAAGATTAACACATTTGAAGATAATCTAAAGATACTCATTATAAGCTATGTCTTTGACCATTCAAGTGTGATAAACATCCTACGAATAAAGATTGCTTTATAATAATTATTGACCTAAGAATAAGGTAGTGTTTTTTTGAAATACGCCATTTCTTTTGGCATTCCCCAGTGGTTAAGCTACAACATACGGCCGTAGCCATAAATTGACAAACTATAATTGAAGTAGGGAGTCGCTGTTCCGTGCACTCGCCAGTTGGTAGACTTTTAACACTATTGACATTAAATACGCGCGTACGAATTAGCACTTGAATATGGTTATATTTTAATTTATTAGTCTATTGTCTTCAAATGTATGAATAAATAGTCAACAATTTTGTGTCGCAGCACAGTGGTGACATGACGCACAGGCTTAGGCTTGTTATAATATGACGCTCAAAACATGTTTAAAATTTAAAAAAAATCACTGTTATTCATTTTTGTTAACAAGAATATTGTAACCTAATAGAAAAACAAACTCATAAATTTAAAATGTGTTTAAAATTTTATAATAAATGGGACTATTCGACAAGCGGAGCTCATCGTATTTTTAGCGATTCTATTGAAACTGATACACAGTCTGAGTTCCCTGAGCCGATATGTATTTCAAATACTAATATGGAGTTAGTTTTAGTTTCAGTTGAGTATGAAACTTTTATCGCATACGCACGTCAAACGCTCTATATAGTATTCCAAATACTAGTAAGTATTTTGGAACAAGTTTCTATACTAAGTATTTTTTTATACTGGTAGTAAGTATACTTAGTCTTCAAAATCGACCAGTTTTCCCATCTCTAGTACCTATTGTTTTTCAAAGACAAAATGATAATGGTAACTAAGCAAGTCGTTTTATAGGTAATTTATACTCCCTATGTATGGATGGGATTATTGCATAATGAAAAATGATTCATTACGTCTATGTTGGGTTTCTTTTAATTGACTATTTTTAGTATTTCTTATTTTATTTTGTACATTATAATAATATTATAAAAGATATTGTTTTTCTTATTACTTAATCTTTGGCACAGAGCTTTAGAGACGCCATACGAGTAGGTACTCATGCATGATATGAACTTCTTTCAACTATCGTAACTTTTGTCTATCTACTGCATGACAGTCATGACATTATATACAGAATTTTTTTAACCATGTCCGGTCCTAAAAGGATCATATGGGCCTCCACAGGGTGAAGGTTTGTATTAACAGATTTTGTTTTTACGAGAAATGGATGTCAGCCACTTGATCAACCTATTAGGTCCATACTCTGACTGATAAACAAATTGAAAAAATAATTATGTGTAATTGCCAGACCCAGGATTCGAACCTGGAACCCATGACACTATAGGCCAACGCTTAAGCCGCGCGGCCATCGTGGGTGTAATACAGAAATTAGCAGGACATAAAACGAGAAGAAAACATATTGTGATATCAATAATTAGTACTCACATAATCGTAAATAAGTGCGTATAGTAATTGACGTCTCGTTGGGTAGCTATCCAAGTTAATTAGTAAATCTAGAATTATGTAGGTATATATCCACCAGTATAAGTTGTCCGCTGAGTGAGGGCTCTACATGCTAATATTTGACATATCATTTTATAATGTAATGAGCTTAGTTCTAAATTCGAACACCTGACGATTTATGATAGTATATCTATAGACGTTATTTTACGGTTTATTATCAAGAATAAATTTTCATTACACTAAGGCCCTTTACACACCGCCAAATGTGGCATTAGCGCAACAACGAAGGATAGATGCGGTATACGTGTAGCAACAAGCGATATCGTGAAAAGGCGCCTATCGCATAACGAAGGTCGTAAACTATTTGGAATATTACCTATTACTGTTTCCACACGATCACTCCACGAAAAAAAATCGTCTAGGTACCCTCACCGACCTAACTGATGCAGCTTTATTGCACATTTGAGATTGCTAATAGGTAGGTATAGTACGATTGGGGATTTGGTGAGTTGCGACGTGAATTAAGTAAGATGTTTACACGTCAAAAAAATACCATACGCCGTATGGTATTTTTTAAATTTTAAATTACTATTTATTAAATTTATCCAGTATGCAGCATGGAGTCGGAATAAGAATGTCTCATGTATCCATTGTCTCTTTGTATTTGTCCATAGTAACCTTCGCCCTGCTGGTAATGCGCGGACCTCGTGAAGCAGTTGTTGTTGTTGTTATTGTATGTCATGTTGATGTCACAACTTGACAGCTGATGATGCGAAATAGGGACATTTTCAGGAGGTGCAGAAACTCTTGGCGATGCTCCGCGATCTGGACTGCAGCCTGTCAGGACTCCCTGCTGGAAAGTGAAGGGCCAGGTCTGCAAATAAAAGAGGACCACTTTTGTTATTTTATTATTATAAATAATTATTGATGCTTGCAACCAGATATTTGGCCTATCGGGCCTTCCGACCTGGTGGCCACAAAGGCCAAGTTTATAGCTTCAAAAAAATTCGACGTCTTATTGGGGACCTGAAGATCTCTTCACATAGTTTTTGTATTATATTTTTATAATTACATTCATTTTCTATTATGTAATGTAGTTATCTGTACCTTTCTCTCCCGTGGCACATTTTTAATTATCTCAATAAACTCAGTCAAAGCTCACTTGAGCTTGAGAGCGTGGTGACCTCACTCTTTGGTATCTGCTCATGAGACATTACCAAGCGTTAAAATTGCTGATGATTCACATCAAACGTAGGTGTGTAGTGCTAGCAGTTTAGTTTGGAGGGGTCATTGTTTGTGTTGATGCTTGCAATTGCAGAAAGGTTGATAATCCTTGTATTATTAATATACTAATGAGCATGTTTGATTTAATAATGTAATGGAGCCCATGGTATCAACCATGCCGCCCCCATGGCCCCCACATCCTGAAGTGAGCCCCCAGGCCAGGATCTTTGGCGAGTCCGCCTACCTATCGCTAAAGATAAAAACAGTGTGACACTGTACAGTAGCGTTTTCCAAATGGCGTACGCGGTAAAATTAATGTGTATAGTTAGTGTTTTTTTTTTAAATATTAAATCTATTTGAATTATGGAGTTGTCGAGTAACGATACATAATACAAAATTGTATCGTATAACTACATAACTATATTAATACTATTGAAGAAAAATAGCGCCGCAGGCGACTTTTTTTACTATTAGAGAGAATTTGTGATGTGTGTTTATATCACTTATCTGGTCGACTCGCCACGCCGGGCCCTTCCTAAGCCCGGGCCCCTAGGCTAGAGCCCTGTCAGCCCCCCACACCATTAAGTGGGCCCCCATGTCAGGATCTTTGGCGGGCCCCCTACCTATGCATTAAGAAGATATTATATGGTCCGCTTAGAAGAGAGTATGGTAATTCATTTATCTTTATATGTTAATTCCTAACTACGTACATACAAATATTATTTTATTTAGATATACCTAGACCAAGGGCTGAACAATGTGAAATATTTTGTTAATAAAATTACCGTTAGTTATAAATTATTATAATATGACGCTTTAGTTAAATTTAATCGGAAAGTAAAGTGTTTTCAATCATCATCATCAGCCTGAATCTATCCACTGCTAGATGAAGGCCTCTTCAAGCTGCTTCCACTTCTCTCGGTCCTGTGCATTGCGTTGCCACGTACTTCCGCAGAACTTTATCATTTCATCGATCCAGCGGCCTCTATGTCTACTTTGCGGACGTTTTGTACTTCCTGGATACCACTGGATGAATAGATTTGTCCAACGATAGTCTCTTCTTCTAGCTATGTGTCCAGCCCATCTCCATTTAAGGCTTTTAATAGACTCTATTACATCGCAAACTCTTGTCTGCTTCCTTATCCACTCATTCCTCTTTTTGTCCTGAGAAGACCTCCAAAGCAGAATGCAGGAACTCGCTGAAGTAAGCGACAAAGTAGGTTTGAAAATAAATGTCACAAAGACGAAAGTCATGTTCAACTGCTTTGCGGGCCAAAACGAGATCCTCATCAATGGCACTCAGCTCGAACAGGTGAAAAGCTACGTCTATCTGGGACAACAAGTGTCTATAGATGGATGTATGTTTTTTGATGAAATTGTTTGCGGAGTAAAGGCTGGAGTGCTTTTGGCCGCCTGAATAATGTCTTCAAAAGTGACCTTCCACTGTTCCTAAAGCGCAAAGTGTACAACCAGTGTGTGCTTCCCGTGATCACATATGCGTGTGAAACATGGACCATAAGTAAAAGAGAGATCCAGAAACTTAGAGTAGCACAACGCGGTATGGAGAAATTAAGATTTCAGACACGGGTAGCAAATGTCCGGATTGGACGTGCTTGTTGCATGTAGCCATTTTTCGCACCTTACACATGCAATCCAATAAACTGGAGGGACTTCTTTATCAAATTAATATCCCTTACGTTGCAATAGTTTTCTTCATCTCTCAATTCACTCACATCAGGAAGGCAAATTAACAATGCTACAATATCGATTTGTTTATATTATTTTGTCAATGACAGAAATACGTTGTAATGTTAATGCAATAATGACTAAAGATAAGGCTTTGCAAAATACTAAAAACTGAAAGAAAAACTTAAAATTTGAAAAGACCAATGCCTGCCTAGCATGTGTTCTCTGACTTCTCTGGGACTAATGACAGATCCTAAAAATGGTTACTGCACCGATATCTAGCGATGGACGAATACATTAATTGAGCTTTGGCGTCTTCCCCCATTAGGCATATTCCCCCGACTTACTTTATATTAAGTATATGTCTATAATATCTAGAATACAAGACAAAAAAATCTCGATTTCATAAATAATATTAACGACAATCAGCGTCAGCGTCAGAGCGTTCAGAAATCAGTAGGTAATTCCACATAACCGACTTGTACCGTATCATGTGGAATACATTTTGAAAATACTCGATATACTGGATTATTTGTTAGGTTAACCTAACCAAACCTCACCTAAGCTAACCCAAACTAACAAATAATTCAGTATATCGGGTATTTTCAAAATGTGTTTGCCGCTGTATTCCATATAACCGACTTGTACCTATGTATCTAATATTTCGCTTTAAAATTAAATACTTAATAAAAACTAATTAGATTTAGGGAAATGAAATAGTGGAGTCAATATTGTGGACAGTGGAGTTATTTGAATAATCTTTCTTCGACACCAAAATGTCACTTCAACTGTGTAAAACTTATTTCTAGAATCAAATTATTTTCAAGTTATGTTTTGATGTGTGAATTAAGGAAAAGTTTCAGAATAACTCGCCGAAACCGCGCCGTAAAAACACGCACTAAAACAGAAAAAAATATTATCAAAATTTTAAGGGTGGGCGGCACTTATAAAAAATGGGAACTGAAAAATGCAATAAAGGAATTCTTCAGAAAAAAAGTCTAATATAAACAACAGCTGGATGCAGTTGTTCGGACAGCATTTTAATTTTACGAGTGGGCCAACACTTCAATTCTTTACGACTGTTTGTTTTTCTTGGACGTTAGCTTTAAGCTTTTGTATACATGTATCCGCTTTTCCACAGATAGGGACTGCAAAACCGGTATCCCATTATTTTTCGATACTGAAATACCGGTTTTGATAATTAATTGTGCTGCAGATGCCCGCATGAACTTTTATACATTTTTTAACGAAAACAGTTTATTCCATGTAGACAATTATATTAAATACCCTTTTCTGTCGGCGCAGATGCTTTTCGATCCAATAATTAATTGTTATTTTAAAATTTTCATACATTTTACCACGTTTTTATTAGCTCGTATTCTTGTTTGTCCAGTACAATTTTTTTCTTGTTTGTCCAACATTTGTATTGGATTTGGACGATTGAAGATTGTTAATTAACTTCCCGACTAGCTATACATTTGAAACTTTTAGAATATATCAGAACACAATGACAATTTTTAATACTTTTAGTCATCTTTAAGCAGAATTGAATTGATTTTCAGTTAATTCTGTTTTGTATGGAAAGTTATTTCGGAAAAAATTCGTAAAAAGTAAAACACTATTATTGGTTGCTAAGGGGTAAATTATTAATATAAACGTGCGTTACTTTGGAAATCAATATGAAATATCAAAATGACATTTCAGTATTCTATATTTATTCAGTACCTATTTCTAGCAAGTACAAAAAAAAGTTATTTTACGAATATCTACTGGTATTACTGTCCAACAAGTTCTTCTTGGCTACGTGTTAAAACTGTGAACTAACAAGCTCCTCCCATTTTAACCGCACTTCCACCATGAACTAACAAGCCCCTCCTATTTAGTCGACGACAGCGCCTTCCGGCCTTTTCCTAAATCTTCTTGTTGGACAGTAAGTATTGGTACTTTCATCCGGTATTTCATTCCCTAAGCACAGCTATTCTGTTCATAATCATCGGCACTGTTAGTAAAAATTAATATAGATTCACTGAAAAAAAGCTGCACAAAATTGGTCACAGACAATATATTTTTGTTCCTAGCATTGATGTAGGCCGTGTTTGGAAAAATGTACGTATGCACTTGGCTGTACCACAGTTCATCGTGAGCTGTTGTAGCAGAAATAGATGGCCATGTAGTATTGATATCAAACACTTAAAAATTCGTAATAAAAACAACCGGAATACAAGGGATAGACAGCAGAGAATATTATGTACCTATGCACTTGGCTGTATCACAGTTCATCGTGAGCTGTTGTAGCAGAAATAGATGGCCATGTAGTATTGATATCAAACACTTAAAAATTCTTAATAAAATCAACCGGAATACAAGGGAACGCCAGCAGAGAATAGGTAATTAAATTAGAAATACAATCATGTTGTTTATAACATTCTGATAGGTGCTCGTAAGTATCAAGTATCGTAAGTTGTACCTATCAAATATCTGATAATAATGACAGCGTTATTATCAGATACCGAGATACTTATTTGATACCAATCAATATCGAATTAAAGTTCTTATTGAAACTAATAAAATTTGAATATGCATTGTTCACGAAAAGCATGTAATGTTTTATCTCGATGCTATATGGCTATCTCTTTCCGGTACGACAGCTCATGGTAAACTGTGCTACGGTGAAATGTAACACGTACAATTTGCATGTGGTAACACTGTGTGTGTAACACTGGCAGTAATGTGGTGCAAATTGAAATAGTGCCTGTAGCTAGGAGAGGCCTTCATCCAGCAGTGGATCGACCCCGGCTGATAATGATACTAATAAATTATAAATTAATTTCACCTTTGATCAGCGTTTTGACTATTTGAGTAGCCTAGAGTCATAACTCACATTTTTCAAGTTTGTCATTTTTGGGTTAAATATACAAAGTGATCCTAAAGGCCATAATATAAAGAAAAATAGATTACTATCAAAAGTCACTTTAAACCATGTGAAAATCGTTGACAAACCTGACTGTTGGTGTCATAACTTACATTTTTCAATGAATAGTGTGAGTTCTGTCATCAAGGTCTTTCTAATAATTCAGGGAGCTTTATTTTCTCATCTGTGTCTTCAGCTTTATGAACTAGGGACGGTAGGTTATATGAAAGTATGGTGAAGCATGCAAGTATAGTGAGGCAGGCTGGTAATCAATTTGCGGCAAAATTTCCACGTTAACATTATATTATATGGGTACGTTATGATGACCAAAGTAAATCCCGTGATGCCCTGCATTTTTTTTTATCGCGTCGCTATTTCTCGTAAGTTGTCGGGATTATTGGCATACTTCATTCAGTTGTATGAGAAAGCCGATTCCTTGCCCCTCCTTTTATTTAATACCTATATGCTTATGATTATTATAAAATATAATTATATTAAATAATGTGAATCGACTCACTCACTCATTAATTAATATTCAAGGGAGTTCAATAAATTTCTTCTAATTACAAAAACAGTGGCTCTGGTGGTTTTTTGCGATTATCTCAAAACTCGATTTTTGGAATATGTGAGTTATAACTCATTTATCTGATACCTACCTACCTAAGCAATGAATACAGTTTTTTTGCATGTATATTCATGAGTTTAATCTCGATACCTCAAAAGGTTCTGAAGTTGTCAAGAAAAAACTTTTCGAAAATAACGCATTTACAACATCACTTCTACTCATTACGAGTATCTTCAATCTATTTCTTAAGTTTATATATCTTTGTACTCTCGGGGACGTGCTAAGCGGGAGTGTTGGGAGTACGAGCGGCAAGATTCAGGGGGCGGTAGAAGTCCGAAAAAATACAATTTAAATAATTTTAGTCCAATATATTTTGTCCAATTACATAAACTAAATCTTACGATGAGATATATTATAATAATTATAAGATAAAAATAGCTTTTTATATACTTACAACGTTTTTAAATTTTCTGTTGAATCATATAAACTTGACTTGACTAGCTTAAGCGATCAAAAAAAATTGTACTTGATAGAAATACTGAATAATGAAATGTCATTCCATATTGATTTCCATAGTAACATACGTATATATTATTTAATAATTTAGTTGCTAAGACCCCCTAACAACCAATAATGGTATCGAAATAACTTTTCATATAAAACAGAATTAACTAAAAATGAATTCAATTCTACTTAAAGATGGCTAAAAGTATTAAGAAATGCATTGGCATCGTGTTCTGATATATTCTAAAAGTTTCAAATGTCTAGCTAGTCGGAAAGTTAGTTAAAAATCGATTGCAAGATTTGTACCGGACAAATAAGAATACGACCTAAGAAAAACGTTGTAAAATACATAATATGATGCACGTTGTCTACTGTTAACTGGTGGCGCTTACCACAGGGCGGCAAATCGAAAAGTAGTTAAATCAATATAATTATTTTACAAACATTGTCTAAGCTTATTCTTAATTACGCGTTTCAAATTTTTCCGCTGTGGAACTAATTCGTTATTGTCTTGTGCATAGTCACCGAAAAGTATTATTTTAAAGTCTCAATAGGATGGATCAGTATGGTAGCATAATAAAGTATTTCTGCGAACATATTATGTTTGTTTGTTTGACAGAGTGCCAGAAAATTAACTGAGTCATGAAGGTACTACAGTAAATTGAATAAAAGCAATTTATCCCATTATATTGTTTAACGGATAGTATAAAAAGTTCTTGTATATTGATATTGGGAAAGGGGCAGCTATTTTCAACTGACACTCGGGCGGTAGCCACCCTTGGCCCGGTCCTTTTTATTCTTTATTTCCGTGTTTCACGCGGAATAAGTGAAGAATGCTTATAACTTTTCATATAACATACATAACGTGAAAACAGGATAAAACCTACAAGAAAAAATCCCTTAATACGTCACCCGACAGGATTTTTCAAGTTAGGTTAGTATGTTCAATAATATATAGAATGTTACATTCTCTTTGAACGGGTTCTTTTCATATAAAATAGTTACATGTTTAAATTGTGTTTGATGCATAAATATGTAGGTACTTATTTAGTACTGTCCAACTTAACTAATTTTTCGCTGATTATACTTCACTAGTACTCATTTAACACTCGGCTCCCCAATTTGTAAATACTATAGGTATACATACACAAATTTTCTTCGTGAAATTAAGTGTTGATTTAATTATTATCACATTATTCGTATTTTATCCTATTTTAAAATACCAAAATAATATACCTACATGATTCTCCTCAAAGTAAATTGATAAATAGCTCCACATTTTTCGAGAGCTGATGTCTTGTTCTTGTGCTAACACGCGTCGCCATATGGTTGGTTTCAGCAGCGTGAAGCTAGTCTAAACAGTATTTCGGTTTCCAGCACGGGCCATTGTATTTTTTGCCTGATTTACCATTTGTTCAATGAAAAAATCCTTAGGTTATTTAAAAACAATTTCAGATCTTCATTTGTCTGAAATGATGTGAAAATAGATTGTATTAATTAAAACAAAACACAGTGGATAATATTATGTAGTACCCATCAGTTGACAAAATCTAAATGAAGCGAACGAAACCGATCCTGATTATTATTAAATTATGTGGAATAAATACTAGTACATCTGGATAAATCAGAGGTTTTTTGGTTCTTGTGTATTTAGTGGAAGCCAGGGGCAGACAAATTTTGAAAATAGACGATATACTTACTGGATTATTTGTTAGGTTAGGTTAGGTTATCATTCTGGAATTATCCATAAATTTTGCGGAAATCGGCTATGAAAATTGCGGTTGTTCCAGTAAACAGACGTTTGTTTTATTTATACATGTTTGATAATAACGTGGCGATTGAAGGGCCGAGGTATTATTAAAATCCCTAATGTTCTTAGTTTCGAGAAAAATCATGTTTATACTTTGTTCATACTATATTTTATTTAAAATACATAAGCATGTAGCATTATAATTGATTAATTGAAACCTTAGAATGAATTGAATTCTCAAAACAGCACTAAATCAATAAATTGCTGGACAACTCGCTGTTCTTACTGTAATATTATTTCAATTCGTTAATGTTTTTAAATCGACATTTCATGTTGTGAGAGTCTATAATTTCAAAATTAAATGTATTATTAGATGTATATAAAAAAAATATAGGTTGGTATATAACGGCCGATATGGGCACAATACCTACCTACTTAGTTTTGAATTGGCATGGTCACGTTTCGTCAACTTGTTTCACAAGGGTTACATGTAAATTGTACTTGAAACATTTCAACGTCGCACAGTTCGCCGTGAGCTTTCTTATCGGGAAGAGATGACCGTATACTATACGGTCTCTAATTTTATTAGATGCAATATGAAAATTACCTAATTCAATTTTCCTAGGTGATTTTGGCAAAATTCATGAATTCAAGAATGAAAACCTAACCTAACCTAACCTAACAAATAATCCAGTATATTGGCTATTTTCAAAATTTGTTTGCTATTGGCTTCCTGTAAAATGTAAACTGACAAGAACCGTGTTTTATTCAGACATGAATTTTATGTCAGTACTATACGACCCAAAGAGGTTGGACGGTCTTTAATATACCTACAGCCATATATTTCCGATACAACATTTTACGGTGAAGTGTGATAAGGCGAACTGCATACGTACAAGTTTACGGACACGGTTTCACCATGCATATTAGATCAAAAGGTTTTAGCATTTAATGATTCTTACCAGATTAAGCGGCCTTCCGGTTGCTGGAGAGTCTTCAGGAGGCTGGTCTGCAAGCAGGGCTCGAAGATGTGCGATGTAGCCACTCGCCAATCTTAAAGTGTCCAGTTTTGATAGCTTCGTGTCAGCAGGTACCCACGGCAATGTCGTTTTCAATCTGAAGGAAGTAAAAATTATCGTTTACTAAAACTTTGTGTCTAGATTCTGGATAGTTCGTTTATAGGTATCATCATCATCATCAGCCTGAATCTATCCACTGCTGGATGAAGGCCTCTTCAAGTTGCTTCCACTTCTCTCGGTCCTGTGCATTGCGTTGCCACGTACTTCCGCAGAACTTTATCATTTCATCGATCCAGCGACCTCTAGGTCTACCTTGTGGACGTTTTGTACTTCTTGGATACCACTGGATGATTAGATTTGTCCAACGATTGTCTCTTCTTCGAGCTATGTGTCCAGCCCATCTCCATTTAAGGCTTTTAATAAACTCTATTACATCGCAAACCCTTGTCTGCTTCCTTATCCACTCATTCCTCTTTTTGTCCTTTCGCGTTATGCCCAGCATGCACCTCTCCATACCACGTTGTGCTACTCTAAGTTTCTGGATCTCTCTTTTACTTAGGGTCCATGTTTCACACGCATATGTCATCACGGGAAGCACACACTGGTTGAACACTATGCGCTTTAGGCACAGTGGAAGGTCACTTTTGAAGACATTATTCAGGCGGCCAAAAGCACTCCAGCCTAGCTTTACTCTGCGAACAATTTCATCAAATATACATCCATCTATAGATACTTGTTGTCCCAGATAGATGTAGCTTTTCACCTGTTCGAGCTGAGTGCCATTGATGAGGATCTCTTTTTGTCCTCCAAAGCAGTTGAACATGACTTTCGTCTTTGTTACATTTATTTTCAAACCTACTTTGTTGCTTACTTCAGCGAGTTCCTGCATTCTGCTTTGGAGGTCTTCTGAGTCTTGCGAGAAAATTACTATGTCATCGGCAAAGCGCAGATGACTCAGGTATTCTCCATTTATGGGGATCCTTTTGTCATTCCAGTCAAGTTGCCTGAATAAGTCTTCAAGGGTAGCTGTAAATAGTTTAGGTGAGATTGTATCACCTTGTCGGACTCCTTTGCTGATAGGAAATCTGCGCGATGGTTTATGGAGATTTACAGATGCTGTTGCGCTACTGTATATATTATTGAAAATATTTATATAGCGTCCAGGGATTCCTTGTTTTCTGAGTGCGTCGAGTATTGAACATTTCTTTATCGAATCAAACGCCTTCTCATAGTCTATAAAACCCATGCATAGTGGCAGTTTGTATTCCTGGTACCGCTCTATGATTTCTCTGACGACTTGGATATGGTCCATAGTGCTGTATCCTCCTCTAAATCCGGCTTGTTCTCTCGGTTGGTTCTCGTCTAGTACATTTTGCAGACGGTTTGAGAGAATTTTTGTGAACGTCTTGTAGAGAATAGGGAGTAGACTTATTGGACGATAATTTGCTAGGTCTTCTCTGTCACCTTTTTTGTGAAGAATGACAATGCTGGCATTTTTCCATACCTCTGGGACATCCTCTTTGCATATGCAGGCTGTGAACAATTGTGCAAGTACTTCATTTGCATCCTTTCCTGCTTTTTTGAGGATATCTATCGTTAAACCGTCTTCCCCGGGGGCTTTCCCACTTTTCATGTAATTTAAAGCATGGGTTACTTCCCAGGATGTAATTTCGGGAGTATGGTCTTCCGAATTTCCATTTCTCTGAAGATCTAAGTCTATAGTCGTATTGTCAGTGTCATCACTGTAGAGATCGCTGTAGAACTCTTCAACTCGGCTTAACAAGTGTTCCCAATTTCTGACGATAGAACCATCTTTTGCTTTTAGTGCTGTGATTTGACGTTTTCCTATCGACAAGCATTGCTTGTTTTTGTTTAGACTTCTGCCTGCTTTCACAATTGCTTGTATGAGGTTTACATTGAATTTACGAAGGTCTTCTCTAATCTTCCTTCGGAGGGTTTTGCAAAGTGATGAAAACACCATATCGTTTTGTGCCTGTCTATCGCTCTTGGTTTTCCTTCTCTGCTCCATAAGATTCAATGTTGCCTTCGAAAACTTGGTGGAAGGTGTAACTTCTGAGCTTTTTACGCCTGTTTTTTCTGCACATTGTAGAATAATATTCGTTATATCCTCCGCGTTGGATAGGGAAACGGTTTCGTTCTCATCTAAGAAAGCCGATAGTGCATTTTTGAGTTCATTTTGGAATTCAGTATTGTTCTGCAGGTATACGCGAGCATTTGACTTCTTCTGCAGTTTGGATCTTTCTGATTTGACGTTCAATCTTATCTTACATCTCACCATCCGGCGATCACTGCCGGTGTTAAACTGATTGATCACCTTACAGTTTAAAAATGTATATTTTCTGTCAGTGAGGATGTAATCGATTTTGCTGGTCCTTCCTGTCGGGCTTCTCCACGTCCATTTACGTGTAGGTTTATGTTGAAAAAAGGAATTCATGATGTGAAGATTGTTGGTTTCAGCAAACTCCACAAGCATGTCCCCTCTACCATCCCTTGAGCAGCGCTCGGAATGGACAGGAACGCACCGGAGCGCCGTTGTGGTTCGTGGAATTCCAAAATATACCGTTCCGGCTCGTGGATTCATTTAAAATTGCGTTGCGGTTCGTTAGATTGAGATAATTATATATGAATGTATCTTTTAAAGTTTTTCTCAAAATTAAAAATTAACGAAGTTATGTTATGCCGGGCGTGCAAGGGTTAAAAATAAAAATTATGACATCCCTAAATTTCTTTCAACCTTCTTATTTTGTGTCGATATGTCCATGCCTAAATGCATTGTCTAAATAACAAGAAACAACCAGCTGCAAGCGTAAATTACTTTATTACCCAAAAAAATGTGCTTGCTGACACTATTTGAAAACTCTTAAAAAATAAAGTATACATTGTTTAATAATTTCTAAAGGATGAAACATTTCAAATCTCAATACAATCTTGCCTTTGACTTACGCATTGTTAATTTACTTACCTACTAATTTATTATATTATTTTATTCGGAGTGACAAAAATTATTACTTCGCCATTTATTTTCGGGAGAATGAATTGTGTTTTCGATGGTTAAATTAGTACAAAAAAGTTTGATAATTTGACTCGTGCAATCCGCTATAATATTCCTATTAGTTGCCTTTTAAAATATTTTGTATTATTTAAGATATAAATACGTTTCTAAACAAAATTGTTTATATTATTAGTTTGGTGTTTTTTTGCTACATTCTAGTAAGTTTTGTGTTTTAATTTTAACTGTGTGTTTAACTTGATTTTTTAATAAAAAATTGTTCTAAAAGTTGGTCAAAAATGTCATCAGGCGAAACGTGTTAACCGAAACTATTGAAAAATATTTTGTCGCAGGTAACGTAACGCTGGCCACATACCTACACAATTTGATCATTTAAAAAATGATATTGAGTGGTTATTTATAAAAATAATGAAGGTATAATAAAGTAGTAGGTAATTCGTGTAAATCTGCTAAAATCACATTACATTACATTAGGAATTCACTCCAATAACCATTGAAGTGGCAACAGATGGTATTCATCTCAACAATTAACTTTTGTTAAAAAAAGCTTATGACGTGTCGTAAACCCCTCTTTTTACGATGTTTACATTTGTTTTGTAATTTACATTATTGTTGAATTGCGACTATAGTACAATAAATCTTGTGATATAACTACTACATTCATTCATTTATTTGCCATAGGTTATGATGAGTATACTTTTTTGTAAGTGAATTTTGTTGCTTCTGGTAAGTTTTGTGTTTTAATTTTAACTTTGTGTTGAACATATTTTTTAATAACAATTTGTTATCTTAAAAGTTAGTTAAAATTCTCAGCAGGCGATACGAATACCTTTATATCGTCGGTGTATTGTAAAAATGGCGAATTAACCAAAATACTATTACAGGAGGAGAATTTTTAACCTTTGACATTTATTTATTAATTACCTGTGGATGAATGCTTTCCTTATAATAGGCTTTATAATATAATATTTTAAAAAGTCTATTATGTTAAATTCGCTTTTTCTTCGTAACACTAAGTGGATAATCACCCTTACAATTATCGTTTTTAATAAGTACTTTCCTGTGGGATACAAATTCGCCATTTTTACATAATTATATTATTACATATATACCTATATACTATTGTCGCTGGTATCCAAACTGATTTAAGATAATTCTGGCCACACGCACAATTTGATAATTTTGTGAATATTTTATAAAAATAATGAAGGCTTAATTACGTAGTAGGTACTTCGTGTAAATCTGCTAAAACATTAGGAATTCTTTCCGGTGGACAATACAGTGGCAACATCTGTTCTGTGATTCAATAATTATTATCATCTCAACAACTTGACTTGTGTTAAAAAAATATTTATGATAAGTCGTAAACCCCAATTTTCACAATGAATAATGAATGATTTTTTCTACAAAAATGTGTTTGGGCCATTGATGGTTTGGGCAGAAAATATTGAATAGCCTTCTGCAGAGTTTATTTATTTGGGACGTTCCTATTGTATTACAATTATTATTACATGCATTGTAGTTTGTGACTTTAAAAATAATAGAAATAATACATAGGTAGTGTGGAGAGAACTTTTACTTAATTTTTGTTTGTAAATTTGTTTAAAAAAAATATAGGAATATCCTTTAATAAAAATGTACGACTATCATAATATCTGTATTGTATGTAGGTACCTATTATCATTTCCATGGCAATAATAATGTGAGTAGGGAAGGACAAACAACATAGATTGAATCGTTTAGAATAAGTAGGTACTAACAAATTAGGTACCTATCTGTCCAGTGCGGACATCTAATTATCTTAGGTGGTGTAGGTCATAGATTATTAAATAAATACGGTGGTAGATGTATATTACAATAATGGTAACCAAAGCATCACCATTGTAACATAACATGCATACAATACAATATAAGTCCTTATAATGTTGAATATAGTAGGTACTAATTAATGACAATTTTATATTATTCTATAAGAATCGCGCTTAGCAACCTGAGTTTCACCTTCCGTCATGTTTTATCTTATATAAATGAAAATGACACACCATTGGTAATTTAATTACAAATAATGCTATGTTTACGTTGTTTGGATGACTTGAAACTTTTATTAGATGTAGGTACGGCCTTATGCCCCTTATAGTGGAGAAGGTTCAAAATAAATCTTTGAGAATCCTTTAAAGCTGTGTGGATAGTGGATACTATCCATGGTTTTATCCGATTGATTTCTCAAGACGTATGCTTACATACTGTATTCTGAAAGTTAAAAAGAGAGCTAGGTATTTAGGCTACGTACTTTTTCCAACTTATATCTACCCAGTACAAATGAGAACTCTGCCATTATTGGTACTTAGTATTGATTTTATTATATATTATTTTATAACTTTCTTGATAATCTAAGTTGTTTGTTCTGCCAAGGTGCAATAATTGCTAATGATAATTGGGCAGGAAATAACTATGTTCAACCAAATCGCTTCGGATAATCGTATATTCCACCTGCGTGAGAACGAGTTTATGTGAACGCTATTTTATAAATTCTTGGTATAGGTAGGCACTTACTGTTTTTTCTAATACTATTTCTTTATTTTTTAAACACTATTTTAATACTATTTCTTGATGTTTGATATTCTGTGCTCGTATTTAAATGGAATTTGTAAAATTTTCTATAAGTACGTAAATATTTTTTTAATTTGAATCTATAAGGTACTTATGTGGATATGTTGTTTGTTATGACTAATTAATTACAAACTTATCTATCCCAAATGAGACAGTAAGTTATAATCAGTGACGAGTGGTGGTAGAGGTATCATGCACTGGTTATAGTGGTAGATAAAGTAAAAATAAAGAATAATACAATTTTTGACGGTATACTTTGTTAAAACAAGATTATTTCGCCTGCGGCGCTGACAATCCTTACCAACCTGCCCAATATAGATCCACGTAAGAAGTTTAAAGTTTATTGTTGCATTTTTATATCAAAAGTACGTACGTACGTAAAGAAAGGATTAGCATAAGTATTTAGTTTCGGAAAATTATACAGCGTTCCTGTTCGTGAAATTTTCCATTTCGAGCACTGCCCTTGAGCCATGTCCGAAATGTCCGACCGCTACGTCATCTCTTTGGTATGATCCAATACGTGCATTGAAATCTCCCATTATGATGTTGAAGTGGCATTTACTTTTATTTTTCAAGGATGTTATTTCCTCGTAAAACTCTTCCACTTTTTCATCAGGATAGCTCTGTGTCGGAACATATACTTGCAAAATCTGAATCCGGTACCTAGCATTGATTTTAAGTATCACGCTTGCGACCCTGTCAGAAATGCAGTTGAACTCGACTATGCGGTCCCTCCAGGCTTTGTTGACAACAAATCCAACACCGCTCGTGCGTCCTTCATCGGTTCCTTTGGAGTACAGCACATGTCCGCTTTGTAAAGTAATAATACTTTCACCTTTACGCCTTACTTCGCTGAGTCCGACAACATCCCAGTGGATATTCCGGAGCTCTTCTTGAAACTCTACAAGTTTGGCATCGCTGGACAATGTTCTTGCGTTACATGTAGCAATGGTTATCTGTTGGCAGCCTTTTCCGGGTCTCCGGGGATTGTTAGCACCCTCTGCCTTCCTTCGCTGATCGCTGCCGTGATCAGTATCAGGTTGGCCTCCGGAGAATGAGGGCCGGGTTCTAGAAGTTTTTGGACATAACACACCACGCTGTCCAGACGGGTTGGTGTGTGGTTTTTCTGTCTGGGTGATCCTTCCCGTAGCCAAAGGTTTCTCGTTTTAAGGCGCCAGAGTTTCGCCTTGCACCCTTCTCTATTAGCTACAGATATTATGTTGCGTTATACAGCACATTATCTGCATTGCCCGGGGGACGCCACGCGGAGGCTAGAGATAGGATTTGCTGACTTTCTTGGACAGTGGCGTCTCAAAATTTTTTTAGAAGTATACCTATTGGCATCAGTATACATCATTGAGGCCATAGTCAGCCTTTGCCCAGGTATAACTGGGGCAGCCCTAAGGGAGTCAACATCAACGAAAATGACAACGGCCTTGTTGTTGATGTCCAGGAACTATAACAAGTGGGAAAATATGACTTTACGGTAGTACGCGTACGGGTAAAATAATACACAGGTAGGCACAGTAGTTAAAAAATAAAGATTCACGTTTTATTCACCCAGGTATTGACCTAAATTATATATGTCCCCATCTAAGTTATATTGTATAATGTATATGGTTGTTCTGATTCAGAATCTAAATTGAATTCAATTATATGAAGGTGAATAAACACATGATAAAAAGATAAGAATAGTAAAAATGGGAGGGAAGAATTCTGTGGAAAGGCCGAGACTTCGTTAGTGAACGTGAGGAAGGACACCAGGTGCATCGTAAACGTGGAGGCAGAGAATTGTGTAGATCAGGATTCGATATAGGCTTATAGGGTCATCGAAGAAGAAGACGACGAATATCAATGTGATACCTTCTTCTGTATGGTTTTGAAAGTTTTTAATTTTATTGAACATACATAATTTTGAAAAAACACTTTCTGAGAAAATATATTATAACCAATAGAAAAAATCTATATAATTTTCAAGTTGGTATTGACAGTGAAACGTTTCCTCTAATTTTATGTCGCCTATACGAGTACCTACATAATAGATTGAACAGGCGCATGGCATAAAACAAACGAAGCACTAGTTAGGTATTTCGTGCTAAAAACTCATTCTCAAAACGAATTAACATCGAATGATAGGTAGCTAACTGTCGACACTAATAAAACAACAAACAAAAACAAGTAAGTATTGTAATTGACTATTTATTTTATTCAACGAATAATTCACAAGATTAAAAAATGTACCATTCTGATTATTGAACATACATAATTTTGAAAAACACTTTCTTAGAAAATATATTATAATATATAATAAATTAATCAAAGTTAATAAAACAAAAACCGATTGTCAAAGTAGCTTGATTTAGAAGAACGCTGATGAGTAGGTATTAAAAAGGCCAATGGTTAAAATTTGTCGCAATTAGTACGTCGCCTTGTACGAGTAGCATAGAGGTAAGTGCAACGGACGGGGCGTAAACCCAGGAGATGCAGGGTTCGATTCCCTGCCGGGGTGGCTTACTTTTTTCAAAAAGATTTTTTTATTGGTTTATAATATATTTTCTCAAAAAGTGTTTTTCAAAATTATGTTTGTTCAAGTAAGTATTAATAAACACTAACATTCAAAATAGTTCTACCAAGTAAATGTCAGATCAATTAATAAAACCTATGTACCTACTAACCTGCAAAATGCCTTCGATAAGACCCTCATCCTAGCTCGTTCCCGTGCATTTGCTGCGTTTCTCTGTTGAGGTGGACACCGATCTAGTTGAAAAATATTTCAAATTAAAAAATGGCGAAAGTGTACCTACTTAAATAAAATTATTATGACTAAATATTTTGATAATAGTTACTCTCACGTGTTGGCTAGACTAGCAAAGTCCCGTGGGTGTAGGCGGGTCATGCACTGCTTATGGGAAGCAAATAATGAAAGGAAAGAGAATAAGTAATACAAATTTTAAGAATAGGTTCTATACATGGGTTCCAAACTTCTCTCCGAACTCTCAGGGGTTGTGAGAATCAGGGAAAGAATTCGTCGAAGAAAGTGTATAGAAAAGTCTCGGAAAAAATAAGCTTAAGTGTACGTCCTGAGTGGCAGCGTTCGGCGCAGCGTTGAGCGTTTTGCGCAACTCAAACGTATAACCGTGTGTGAAAATGTTCGTATACAATGTCTTTTTTTGGTTATACATTTATACGGTTATACGTTTGAGTTTCGCAGAACGCTCAACGCTGCGCCGAACGCTGCCACTGAGGCCTCACACTAAGACTTGTATTCTGGACGATATTACGTGGAAAAGTGGAAGAAACTAGTTTGAAAAGAGGTATGAAAAAGCTTTTGACTTAGATTATAACCGTTTTTTGGACAGAAAAGCTGATGGTAGGGGAAAATTGATTTTGTTGAAAGTGTTAGCATTAATTTTATTATCAAACATTTTCATTAATGGCTTGGGAACTTCTGATTTAAGATAACATACTTACAAGATAAAAAGAACTTTTTATATACAGCGTTTTTAAATATTCTGTTGAATCATATAAACTTGACTTGACTAGCTTAAACGATCAAAAAAATGTATTTGATAGAAATACTACTGAAATGTCATTTTGACACTCATATTGATTTCCATAATAACGAACGTAAATATATTAATAATTTAGTTGTTAGGACCCTAGCAACCAATAATAGTGGATTGGATTACGGATTTCTTCCGAAATAACTTTTCATACAAAACAGAATTAACTGAAAATGAATTTAGTTCTACTTAAAAATGGCTAAAAGTATTTAAAAAATGCATTGGCATCGTGTTCTGATATATTCTAAAAGTTTCACATGTCTAGCTAGTCGGGAAGTTAGTTAAAAATCTATTGCAAGATTTGTACCGGACAAACAACCACCGGACAAATAAGAATACGACCTAAGAAAAAGGTTGTAATAATATTACCTATAAAATAGTATATTCATATTTTTATAAGGAGCGATTAGTTTTGTGGTAAATTCACATGTTGTTTTTTGTTGTGTGTACTCGTAGATCCAGAGTATGGAACTATTAGGTTCAGAAAGTGGCTAACATTCATTTCTCCTAAAAACAAAATATGTTAATATGTAAAACTTCCACTCTGTGGAAGCCCAAACGATCTTCTTAGGATCTGACATGGTAAAAAAAAGGTTTTAGTCTATTAGTATATTTAGTTATAACCCATTAAGACATAGGACAGATATTATATACATTCAAATTATTTAAATTTTAAATAACAGTATGTAGTGACTAGTAGCATTTAGAATGTGATGCTGGGGGTGAATTTTGGGGTTAGCAAAGTGCCACCCTTAAACAGGCTTTGAATGCCATTCCCTTTCATTTTCATATAATTATCGGCAAATTCGTTAGGTACATCATTATATATTTTATTATTTATTTTCGGCTTTTTTAACTAAACAGAAAAACAAACAAAAAAATCTTAAAATTATTGACATACTCAATATTATCATCTACTGAGAATTAAAGCATTTTTTAGGTACGTAGAGGGTTGTACAGTGACGTCCCTAGATAAAATGCCGTCCGTAGGGACCGCCAAAATGCCGCCTCATTTTTTATACATTATTTTTATCATCCTTTCATGAGTCCAATATCTAAGAAAATGTGTTGTATGGATACATTACTAAAAAAATATCAGACTAATTATTCGAAAATCTGCACGTGTTGTTTCTGGTCACCAAGGACGTCGAAGGGCAACGGAAGTAAACTAGATATCGCGAACCCGACAAAACCGGTGAGCTGAATTTTTTAATGGAAAGATATTTTCGTTATTACTAAGTCTAGGTAGCTATTTATATATATATATATGTGTGTATATATATTCCAAATGATTTTCCTCGATTTGCCGTCCTTCGACTAACTGCCGCCCCCAAGCGACGCTCAATCTGCCTATCCCCACGGGACATCACTGGGTCTGTAGCGAGAACATGTTTGGAGGTACCCTTGTGAAAACTTCGCCCGTGCAATTAACCACTATTACAACATGTACCTAACTATTACAATGGGCATTACAATACAACGATAGTTATCTTCTCAGGATTGTTTATCCTTCGATAATTTTTAAAACTAAGATGTCAATCGACCGCATCGTTCGCTTTATAGAAAACCGCCAATGCTCTCAAAAGTTGTAATATTTGTATTTGTTTCTTCATTCACCGCCCTTATACAACGCATGGCCGGCCAACTCCCGTGGGACGTCACTGTGTAGGCAGATAGGATGGCAATATGGTAAAACTCATATTTGAACAGATCAAAGGTCAGAAGCGGTGATGACATAAAGAGCTCCCTTTGGATTGGCCGTCTGATTTTTGGTCAAAGTGTCACAGGTTTTCCAGTGATATATCATATCGTGTGCCGTTACTACTGTCGAAATACCGAAAGGTGTGAAGGCTAACCAAATCATCCGGCTCACGATCCTCAGTCATGGTTTGCCGATGGAAAACAAGAATAAATATATTGTTGTTTTTATTTAATAAAACGCATTTTTTTTGTAGTACATATTCCACTTTTAATCAAGAGATTAGGACCGGTTTTGTCCGTCTATAAAATTGGATAAACAGGAAATCCTAGAAATTAATAGGTATACAATTTTTGCCCAATACTAATTTTTTAAATGATCAATTATATTTTGTGTCTTCTCCATTATTATACCCTATTTAATATTTGGGATTGTCATAACATAACTTTATATATTGTAGATCATTTATTATTTTAATTTTTATTTAATTTTGACTCATATTTTGGTTGTATTTGTTTTTGTATTCGATCTCATTTCAATTGATAATATTGTTTATTTTATTATTTTTATAAATTTTTTTTGTAAATTTTGACTAATCATAATTATTTGTTGATATTAATGTTATTGTAAGTGTAGATTGTTTCATATTTTGTGGTTTGTTAATATTTAAAATTAATTTGTTTAATGCCCCTGACGTAGTATGAAATATTAATGTCCAACCTCATTAGTTTTAAATTAATCTGTTATTGGGAAGGTATTATTGGACGGATAATTATGTATGTACCTATTGTTATATTATTTCTATCGCTTTGGATTTTGTTTGATAAATATTGTTTAATTTATTTATTGTATTCAGTTGAAAATGTCCCTCTGAGGCGGACGAAACCGGTCCTAATCTCTTGATTAAAAGTGGAATAAGTACTACAAAAAAAATGCGTTTTATTAAATAAAAACAACAATACAATGCAGTTCCACCATGAATTGACAGTTAACAAAATAAATAAATTAAAGAATAATTATCTAAACGTTGAGATTTTTATCGATAAATTCCTTTCTTCCTTTTTGAAGCTTACAGCCCCAAATACATTTTCCGACTACGTCCGATCCTAATAAGATCATATGGGCCTCTACAGAGTGAAGGTTTGTATTAACAGATTTAGTTTTTACGATAAATGGATGTCAGCTACTTGCTCAACCAATTAGGGCCATACTCTGACTCATAGGTACACAAATTCAAAAAAATAATATGTGTACTTGCCAGACCCAGGATTCGAACCTGGGACCCACGACGCTATAGGCCGACTAACGTAATTTAAAATACTTCTTGCAAGAATCGATTTTACTCAGTTTATGTAGGAATATTTATGTATATTTTAGAATGACTTGAAATGCTAAAACAATTAACTTACCACAATAAAAATAATCGGTGTGTGTACTTGCGTACGCGCGTGTGTACGCGCGTTAGAAGTTATACTTCTTTGGCGTAACAAAACAAAAACAAAACTTGTGATAAACTAGATTATTCTTTGACTAGCTCTTAATTATCTTGTTAAATTACACACTTAAGAAAAAGGACCGCTTATTGGAACGCCGTTGGTTTATTTATATACACTTTAACTACTACTACTTTACTAAATTGTATAATAGTTTCTCGTTGTTTTTATATTTAAAGTACCGACTTTTACTCTGACGTTTAATCGTTTGTTTACGTAAGGAATTATAAATGGCCGACAATAATAAATTCGCTGCTTGGGCAACGGAACAATTCTAAACTATAATATTATACTGTATAATCGTCACGATTGCAGTACATTCCGTGGCGTAAAGGTAGTTTGTTCGGTGGTTCGAATCCAATCGAGTGCGTTATTTGTGTGAAAAAATAAATTATGTGTTACATGTCACACGCCAAAAATACACTCTGATCTGATTTCCTAAACGCGCCAAAAGAAGTATAACTTCAAAAATAAAAAGAAAACCACGAAAATTTTTCTAAATGTCCGGGAATTGACTGACTGCATTTTTCCGGTTGATAGGTACTAGAAGAAGCATATTTATAAGATTATCAATAGGTAGTCTCGACTCTCGATCATCGCCATTTTTATCTAGTAAAACACTACTTTCGCTTCAAGATTGAGTACGTATATAGACGCCCAGTAAGTGTGAAGGTATTTTAAAATACCTTTTTAGGATGATTGGCAATGAGTCAATAGCACTATCTATAAGGATTGAGGTTCATTCACTGCATCCAAACACGCACTAATATTGTTCGTTTTGATACGTCATTATTTTTGCGAGAGTTGTAACACAATTTTTCATAGATTTATAATTTGTTATATTTACTTGAACTTGGTGATAGGTCATCATTTGTGAAAGAATCCTCGTCATCGTCAGGAGTCAGGTGATCGTCAGGAGACAATGATCTCCTTCTCCGGCGAGGCATATCAATTATATTATAGAATTAGTTATCGTTCATATAGTATTCACTTTCAACAAGTTTGATTTAAAATTATAGAATATCAATTTTATGCCAATTATTCGCATTATTATTACACAATATTGTCATTCATTTAGCACGAAAGTCACTTAATCATTAGGCACTTTTTTAAATTAGAGATATAATTTTCTAATCTGTTGATATTGGTTATGGTACTCGTATAATGTGTTGTCTACAAATAGTAGATATAAAATTCACTTTGTTTATATTTCAAATCGAACACTTTTTTTGATTCCTTCAAAAACGTTTATTCGCGCGTATTTTAATTTTTTAAATAATTTAGGACCTAGGGTTCCATGACAAAACAGAACAACGATCAGTCTAACTATGACCTTTCAGGAAAAATATAAATTTAATATTGAAATTGTCCTATCTCTATTATGTTGATAGATTTTTAATAGCACAGATTTTCAATACGCCATAATAAATCAAATTATATACCTTATTTCTGCATTCCTAATCGCTAGAAAGCCTCAAATAAACGGGACCTAACTCGGTGTTGCCGGCAAGCTTAGGATATCTCATCTTAATCAATATAATATGTTCAAAATGATTGGGTGACTAGGTACAACGAAATAATGACCTAACCTAACCTAACCTACGAGTTTCATTTTTCATCTGGCTGTTCTGTTTTGTCACTGTTCTGTTTTGTCATGTTCTGTTTTGTCCGGTCACCACATGCCGTGTGACATGACGTAACACATAATTAATTTTTTCACACGAAAAAAAAACACGCTCGATTGGATTCGAACCACCGATTATTCGGTTATCAACCGAACGCACTACCTTTACGCCACAGTATGATACTGCAATCGTGACGTTTATATAGTATCGTTTATAAAAGCTCACGGCTACCTCTGCGGCACAATTACAAAAACTAATTATTAACTTGAACGTTAATATTATAAATAACACATTGAAGTAATGGTGCAATTTATTGTTATTATATTATAGTTTGAAGCCGCGTAATGTTTAATGATTATTGATTAACTACCCCAAAATAACTAAGAATCAGGAAGTGTATTATTTAGTATTTATTATTTAAAATAAATCGGTTCAATATTAAAAATGTCGATACTGGTTGGTAGGTATGACACGAAATAAATTTAACAATATATAATAAGCGAGTAGCTACATTAACACGTATTCCGGATGCCGCCAAAGAGTGCAACACGTCGTACCCTTGTGGCACAGCCTCAAGGGTTCCGTCGCCGTGGCTGGTCCTTCCTCACCCTGCAGCGGTGGTATAGGAGCGACCTACGTGCTGCAGGTCTGACATGGCGGGAGGCGCAAGAGTTGGCGATGAACCGAGAGAAGTGACGCGAACTGGGACGTGACAGGGTGGAAGAAGAAGAAGCTACATTAATTAGTTTTTGTTGTATGTCTGACTATTTAAGTTGTCTGTCATGGTTTTAATATTACTTGATAAATTAGCACAATACACACTTTAATAACACGTACACAAACTGTTTTATATAAAATAAGATGAAGACTATACTATTCCTCGATATCACAGTGTTAAAATGCAAATTTAGCGGACGCGAACCAACTGTTAATTTTTTAGGTGGTGTTAAGAGCTGTCAACTCATGTATGTTTCGGGGTTATTCATTTGGCACTAATCTTTCGGTGACGGCTGAAATTAGTAAAGTATTTAGGTGCCAGATTTCGAAGTGGGGGTGAGGATACCCCCTCTACTAATAGTTTCATTCTGAAAATGAAGAGATTCCACGCGTAGGGGTGTTAAACCATTAGATCGGTTTATTTTAATTGCAGTGAAATATTTGTTAGTTCATGAGCAGATATGCTAATATCTATAATAGGATTCAATTTGTTAGCATTCTGTATAATAAATTAATTGTTAGATAATTTTTTTTCCGGCTATGTCCGATCCTAATAAGATCTTATGGGCCTCCGCATAGTGGAGGTTTGTATTAACAGGTTTTGTTTTTACGAGAAATGGATGTCAGCCACTTGCTCAACCTATTAGGTCCATACTCTGACTCAAACACAAGTTGAAAAACAATTTGTGTTTTTGTCAGACCCAGGATTCGAACCTGGATAAATAGACACACTAAATTTATTTGAAATATCTATAGTTGTTTCTGCTTGTATATAAGTAATAAGTTTAATATATTGGACTTTATTTAGAAAGTGATAATACGTACCTACCTAAAATCACAATAGACAAGAATACGAGACGCAATAGATGAAATGGTAATGGGGTGAACATGTCGCTCGACGAGAGGACAACCGCTGACCAAATGCCGTCATACTGTGGTACCTAAGGGGCACGGAACGCCCACAGGGACGCCCTAAAACACGCTTTATAGAAGAACTCATAAAGTTCGGTGGTTGTACGTGGCAGTGAAGAACTAGGGACCAGGAATAATGGCGGGAGCTAAGGTAGGCTTTCATCCAGCAGTGTATCGGTCCTGGTTGATGATGTCTCTAATATAAATATGTACATGAATACAAATTTCAAATTTATTTGATGCCAAACACAATACTTGCATATCTACGAATTGTGATAAAATCAACGAGTTCTTACAAAGTTTCAAATTCACACAGGCGTAGCTGGAAGATGGTGTTGAACCCAATGACGTCCCTAGACAGAGTGACGCCCTTAAGAGCATACTTCAGTGAAACGGCAAATAATTTTCAACTATAGGTGCGACGAAATTTTGGACTCGCTGGCAATCGGAGAGCGAAAGTCGAGCTGTGAACACTTTCTAGAATATCAGGATTGGAAACTATACCACGTGAGAGCAGGGAGAAATGCTTTAAGAGCAGAAGTGACCTACCAGCTACAAGAGAGCCTTGAAGAAAGTTAGTCGGAAAATACTCGTTTTAGAAACTGTCAAAAGGAAAATATTTATACCTATACATTAAAATAAAGATGTCGAAGAAATTTCTTCTGAACACGCTTATTATTTATAATTTACACAGTAAATATAATAACATATTTTCTCAGTTTTTTAATAGTTACAGTTACACAGAGTTTCTGAACCCCTGCCTATAGCACAGATACTCATTATATCTACTTAGGTACCTATACACAATATGTGTGAAAATTTAATTATGAAGGAGGAGCCATACAGAATGTTTAAAATGGTTTAAAGCTCTCATTGGGCGTCAAACAATGTTTGCAGGAGTGGTTTCAACACTTATTTGGCACAAAGATCGAGAAAAATCGTAAAAGAAAACAGAAGAAAAGCAAATATATTTTCTTAAAGAATCTGAAATATTAACAAATGATATATCGAAACCTTCTTGTGATAATATATTACAGTTGTAGCCAGACGAAGAGATTTTTGATTGGTGTCAAAAATAGAATATTGACTTCAGGGACGTAGCAAGGTGTTTGAACGGCCGGGGGCAGTAACAAAAAAATGCACCCCTTACGTGATAAAAAAAACTTGTACCTACGCTATGCATATATTATAAGTTATACTAATACTAATCATCAATATTAAGTTCACCTGCGTTTGGTAACCATTAACAAATTTAAATAATACGGAATTCATCATAATATAATATACCTATATACTGTACCTATATAATATATATCCCTAAAACAAAATTCAAGCATCCGCTTTTTTGTTAGTAAGTATAAAAAACGTAGCACTTTTCGTATATTATTTGCTATAATCAAAAGTTAAATAATTAGAAGATAAAAAAAACTTGTTATATACTTACAACGTTTTTAAATTTTCTGTTGAATCATATAAACTTGACTTGCTAGCTTAAACGATCAAACGATCAAAAAAAATTGTACTTATAGAAAAACTGAATAATACTGAAATGTCATTTTGACACTTCATATTGATTTCTATAGTAACGCACGTATATATTAATATTAATAATTTAGTTGCTAGGACTATCTGCTTAGCAACCAATAATAGTAATTTAAAATTACTTTTTACGGATTTCTTCCGAAATAACTTTTCATACAAAACAGAATTAACTGAAAATGAAATCAATTCTACTTAAAGATGGCTAAAAGTATTAAAAAATACATTGGCATCGTGTTCTGATATATTCTAAAAGTTTCAAATGTCTAGCTAGTCGGGAAGTTAGTTAAAAATCGATTGCAAGATTTATACCGGACGACCAACCACCGGACAAATAAGAATACGACCTAAGAAAACCGTTGTAATAAAATAGTAAATTTTCAACATAAAGTGTAATAAACATACAAAACTGCTAAGAATAATCACAAAACGATAATCAAAGAAAATTATCGTAATCATTAGAAGAATCGTTCTCCCCATAATTTGGTAATTTCAGAATTCTATTTTCTTTTCACTATTCAATTTCGCTTTCTATTCGTCAAATTTTCCAGGATCTGAAAACACTGCACTGATGTTTGGTGAACAATTAGGTTAGGTAATATATTGTAGTTTGAACAAGTGGCTAACATCCATTTCTCGTAAAAGCAAAAATCTGTTAATACAAACCTCCCCTTTTTGGAGGCCCATAATGATCATATTAGGATCGGACGTGGTCAAATGAAAAAGAAAGGTTGTAGAGGGTGGAATCCTCAGAGTAAAGGGGTGCGCATTTGACAGATGGGAGATTCGATTCCGATACCCACGACTTAATAAATGCAAACTTTATCACAAGTCCATTGGAGGTGTTTATTTTTAAAAAGTTAAAATTTAATAAAACATAATACATAGATATTAGATACCTACTAGAGTATCTATCAGATACGTACAATTTATCTATACATATTATGATTTGTGAAATACAAACCTACGTAGTATTATTTTTTTTTAATTGAAACTCCTGACATTCTTGGAAGTATTGGCCTGTGTGTCCCTTAACTGTCTAAGAAAACGGAAGCGTTCGTTGCTTATTTTCTTCAGAAGTAACCTACCAATTGGGAGGGCAATAACCGTGTTCAATCAAATCTCTTCGGATATTGATATAGGTATTCCACTTACGTGGGGTGTTATGTAAGTGTTATACCTACACAGAATTAATGGGAACTGAAATACCTAACGGGTGTGGAGTAACAGGCAAGCGATCTCGAGTATGGAAGAATACGGGATAAACTTAAACACGTGTCAATAATACGTCATTCTAAGCTTGTCCTTCGTTCTGACAACCGCTCTCGGTTTATGCACTGGGGAATGGGACGACTGGACTCCGGACAATTGGACGCCGCACTGTCGTAGACACGTATACAGAACGTAGACGAGGTATTTTAATCAGTTTCTATCTACTACTTAATAGTTTTAATTCATTTTACTCCTAACATAATGTATTCTTTATTGCGGATTGAGAAATACCATGCCTAAGGCTTTATATAAAGTAAAAAACTCTTTTTTCGTTGGAGCTTAAACATATGCACGATTAAATTATTTACGTCTGCATATTTACATTCTCACCAATTATTAAATCATAATATAATCATTTAAATATAAATAATAATATTGAATATTTTGACCTGACGTCTATTTATTTTCGAATTCCGTGGCGTCCAGTTATCCCGGTGCCAAATCGTCCTAGACCCATGCACTGACACTCATTCAATACTGGTGTATTTGAAGGTTACAACACACACTATTGCACGTCTATAATGTGTGGCTCATTTTCGAAGTACACTCACACACACAGTAGTGTATTGGGGTATAGCCTATCTGAACTATATTAATTTATTAGTCTATTCTGTACAATGACTAATGTCATTGATTCTGTATAATATATAAGTTTTTAAAATAGGGCCCGTAATACTGAAAGAAAAGTAGGTACCTATCGATATTTATCATAATGTAAAATAAATAAATTGAATTTGAACTTGCTATACCTATTAGGTATATTGTAGTGGGTAATCTTGTGTGAATATGAATAATCAAATAAATAAAATGTCGTGTAATCCTGCGTCAAGAGCTTTTCAGCCTCGGTAAATGTGAAAGGTCGTGACAGCTCTTAAAGATTTAAGGGCGACTTCCTGAAATGTTGTCATCCAATACTCCATGCTCTCAATTTTGTTTTACTGCTGATCAACTGCTTCACGAAGGGTATTGAAAGCATCGGTATTAATTCCCCCGAAGGATTGACTTTAAGTCTCATATTAACAATTTGTGAATATTATTATTATAATTAGTATTTCCAATCACCGATGGAAAACATAGTTTAAAACACTGTAAACTTTAATTTTATATTATTAACATATTATATAGCACATATATCAGTGGCGACGGGTGGAGATAGGCTATTAAGTTTCGACATAAATACAGCACACTAAACTTTGTCAGTCATACTTATATATTTTCATTGATTTCAAAAATACGGTTTATAAAAAATGTGATGGTTAGTTTTTAAACTTCAATTAAGCCCTCCCTAAACCAAACGATCATAGTTTAGGTATTCTATGGGCATTCTGACAAAAATAGTGCACACTTTTTCAGTCATTATTATTTGTTTACGTTAAATTAAGAATACATATTACAGATGGTTTTGTTTAGTTTTTTTTAATTCATTATGCTTTGCCTATACCAAACCATAATCGATAAACAATATTATTCTATCTACAATATATTTAAAATTGTGTATGGTTTAATGTTTAGTGACATAATTTTAGATATTTTATAGATAAACGAAAATTTTTTGACTAGTATCTACCATGGCTTGGATTAGGCAGGGTGTATTTATATTTTAAAAACTAACATACACTATCTACATATCTACAATGAAAACAGATACGTTTGACTGACAAGGCTTCATGTGCACAATTTATGCTGGATCTTAACAGCCTACCTCCACCCTTCGCCACTGACTTATAATATAATAGAAATAGGTAGTAAAACAAAATACAGGTAAACAGACTTTAGAGAGCGCTTATGAGCAGGTATTAAAAAGACCAATAGTTTAAATTTGTCGCAATTAAGCATGGCAGTCGTAGCATAGTGGTAATGCACAGGGCGCGATACAAAAGAGACGCAAGTTCGATCCTGCCGGGTGTCTTACTTTTTTCAAAAAAGATTTTTTCTATTGGCTATATTTTCTCATTAGTGTTTTCAGAATTATGTATATTTTAGTGTTTCATCAAAAGTGGCAACGCGTGGTCTCGTGAAATATTGTTTTATAAATTATATAAACTCTTCAGACTACATTATTTTAATCTGATAGCATTTACCAGTGTGGGAACGTGGGGTGAGTTTAAAAACTTTCAAACAATTCACGCCACATTTGTATACGCATGCACAGGTACCTATATCTTGGTCTCGACTCTCGACTACCTATTAGATTAGACAAAATATTAGCTATTAATACGAAACAGACGGAATATTAGTATACAAATAGATTTTTTACAACGATGTATAGCAGGGATGGCCAGTGCGTCGATCGCGGACATAATAATAATATTGAACTATTTCTTGTTCAAACGAGTCAAAACTACTCGATGTTCCAGCTCTTAAAATCCGCTAGTTCTTATCTCTTCTATTACATATCCATCATCAAGAAATGCACCCATGCGAAGAACACAAGTGATGAGAACTTGGAAGAAATTCTACAGGAAAACATTAATAAAATAAATAATGTAAATTCCTATCCTTGCAATTTGACGAGTCGGTAGATTACACGGATATTGCACAACTATTATTACTTTATTTATTGGTTTATTATTTTATGTAAAAATGAGGCAACAGTACCCACTTTTATCAGTTATCATTGCATTGTACACCACCAGGCATGGCTCCCACAAGGGGGGTCTGACAGAGCTCTAGCCTGAGGGGAGCCCGGCGTAGCGGGTCGACCAGTTAAGTAAGAAAAACACAAGCCACAAATTTGCTCGAATAGTAAAAAAGTCGCCCGCGGCGCTATTTTCCTCAAGGGATATTTAAATTTTAAAATACATGGCTGTGCCATGCAATTTGATGTGATATGATTATTTATCTAATTAAATGATAATTCATATTGTATAGAATTTATTTTAAGTTTCCTGGCGAAATGTTTCATCGTGGCTACTACAAAATTTCTTATATTCGATATACATGTAAATTGAGTAACTATGTCGAAATTACAGTTAATGTGTACCTACCTAATTTTTTTAGAAGTGAAAGACATAATAATATTACTTAAGTACCTATATTATTGTCGTTAATTCGATGTTTCTGTATTGTTATTTTTTATATGTATAAAATATCTGTTTTCAAAATACATATTTGAATTATAAAAAATGGGGTTTTATTGTTCTCGCATGATATTACAAGTGATATCAGTCAATCGCCATAAATATTTTTTTCAACTAGTCGATCCTAGAAAACAAAAGTGTGGCCACCCCTGATGTATAGGTTCGCTCATTCATTATTCTAGCAACAAAATATTCGGTGAACAATTTATTATTTAGTTACGCTACTGAAATTTTATTCTAAACGTACAGGGAAAAGCGGTCATACATTTTCGGTCCCATCTCTTTCTCTCGCGGAAGATGTCTTACAATAATAATGTATTTGGTTTCACAGTTTATTTTTACGCAATTCTCTTGGGCTATAATGTATATTTTTTTATGTAAGTGTTCTTAGTCAAACAAATTTACATATTTTTTTTCAATGAGCACCTAGGTACCCGCTAGATACCTAGATAATATATATTTTTTCGATACGTACCTACTCAATAAATTAACTTTAATCTTCGGTTTTGAATTTTGTAATCAATCCGATTTACTAACCTATTATTACTCATAACTGCCCTCGGAGCATAAAATAAACACACTGTCTTGTGAAACATGCAGCACCAGGGAACACAAAAATAAGGAAAATGAGTTACATTCTGAGTGAGACTGTAAGAAGTTATAGTGTGATTATAGAAGTTATAGTGTGGAGAACTATGGAATAAACTAAAACACGAGTTAAAGAATATATTGTTATGTTCAATTATTACACATTTATATCATAATATTATACTATGCGGTCCCCAATTTTATTAGATTCAATGTGAACATTAATTCAATTTTCATAGCTGATTTTGGCAAAATTCATGAATACAAGAATGAAAACCTAACCTAACCTAACAAATAATCCAGTAGGTATATCGGCTATTTTCAAAATTTGTTTGCTGCTACGAGTATCTTCCTGTAAAGTGTAAACCGACAAGAACCGTGTTTTATTTAGACATGAATTTTATGTCAGTACTATGTGACCCAAAGAGGTTGGACGGCCTTTAATATACGGCCATATATTTCTGATAAACATTCCACGGTGAAGTGTGGTACGGCGAACTGCATACGTATAATTTTCCGGACACGCAGATTATCATGGTGTCTTATTATACCAACCTGATAACAAAATTCACACTCTTTTATCATTCAATTTGCCCATGGCATTTGTGGGTATAGTATTTATCATTCTCCTCCTTCCCATCTCTTGAATAAAGATTAAGGGAAAGGTTACTAGCCAAACCTCATAAAATCTAATATATTTTTAGAAATTGATTATGCTGTATCTTCGTTGAATATGGGTTTACTAACTTTACGATAATATGTAATAAATTAATAATGTAACTAACACAATAAGTACATGTGTGTATAAATTCTTACCTACTAGATGCCTATTAGGAATTGTAATTCTAAAGATTTTTTTCAATCCAGGGTTTTCAAAAAAATACTTTTCTATCCCATTCCCGGGATTCCGGGATCCGGGATTAATCAAAGCATAATATGAATTTTTGAAGATTTTTTTAAAGAATATTGATAGTTATGTGTAATGTGAATTATGAGTCTGAAAGGTTTGAAAATAAATGTAACAAAGACGAAAGTCATGTTCAACGGCTTTGCGGGCCAAAAAGAGATCCTCATCAATGGCACTCAGCTCGAACAGGTGAAAAGCTACATCTATCTGGGACAACAAGTGTCTATAGATGGATGTATATTTGATGAAATTGTTCGCAGAGTAAAACTAGGCTGGAGTGCTCTTGGCCGTCTGAATAATGTCTTCGAAAATGACCTTCCACTGTGCCTAAAGCGCAAAGTGTTCAACCAGTGTGTGCTTCCCGTGATCACATATGCGTGTGAAACGTGGACCCTAAGTAAAAGAGAGATCTAGAAACTTAGAATAGCACAACGTGGTATGGAGACGTGCATGCTGGGCATAACGCGAAAAGACAAAAAGAGGAATGAGTGGATAAGGAAGCAGACAAGAGTTTGCGATGTAATAGAGTTTATTAAAAGCCTTAAATGGAGATGGGCTGGACACATAGCTCGAAGAAGAGACAATCGTTGGACAAATCTAATCATCCAGTGGTATCCAAGAAGTACAGAACGTCCGCAAGGTAGACCTAGAGGCCGCTGGATCGATGAAATGATGAAGTTCTGCGGAAGTACGTGGCAACGCAATTCACAGGACCGAGTGAAGTGAAAGCAGCTTGAAAAGGCCTTCATCCAGCAGTGGATAGATTCAGGCTGATGATGATGATGAATGAGAAAAAATCCAAACAAACATTTCATGTTTAGTAAAAAAACTTTAACAATAATGCATTACCTATATGTAGTTTTATAACCTCCCAATTGCATAAAAATAGTAGATTATTACGTAACTATAAGTAAATTAGCATACACACTTAGGCACACGATATTTTAAAAATAATTGAAGAAACATAGTTTATTTTATTGTTTCATTATTATTGGAACTTTTTAATAATGAATTCGCTCAGATGCAACTTTTACTCGTTCGCCTGCTTAGGTAAGGCTAATGTAATTGTGTATTATTATCATTGGTATTGTAGTAAGTACGTCAAGCTTTTTGTATAGGTAGTTTTCTCTCGCTCAGAGCCCCTCCGATCATTATTATCTCGTCTCGTTCCAAAACCATCGAACCTCACGGTATTGTGGAATGTTTATAGTATGTATATCTATGTTATTTCAAATGAAACTCACAAATCACGGAATTTCGGTATTTCCAATCCTGGAATTTCGAAATTAAATATTGAGCGGATCCCGGTATTCAGAAACCGGGATTTCACACCCTATGCACAGTATACACAATATTATTCTCCTTCACGTTTGAATAATGCCGGCCACAGACTATGTGTGTGTGTATTTATTACGATTTAATTCGTAAAATATATTTCGGTTCGTCACGTTATATTTTTTTATGATTGAGATAGGAAGACATTAATCTTAATGACTATTTTGGTTAAATAAGTATTAATTAGAAGTACAAGATAATTCGGTTCATGTATGTTTAGTGGAGGTCAGCGGCAAACGAATTTTGAAAATCTACGATATTCTGGATTATTTGTTAGGTTAGGTTATGTTCGATTTGGTTATCATTCTTGAATTCATGAATTTTGCCGAAATCATTTATGACAATTGCCGCTGTTCTAATTCCAGTAAACAGACTTATGCCGATAATTCTACTATTATTTGAGAGTATTTGTTTTTCGTATGTGCAGCAATCTTATAGAACCCACCCCGTGGACCTACACCACACCCGTTCATAATCGGGCTATCACGAAACGCATATAAATGGGGAGGTGAAGAGAATACCACTATAACCATTGAATAGTTTTCAGTGGCGAAAATATTGCAGTGACATGGAGAAATGTCACAGATGATGTGCAACCCTCAAATATAGCACATTACGTAATTCGAGAGATTCATAAATATAGATATTGCAAACTGCCCACCTCTAAACTTACTAAAAACTGACCTAAGATATTGTTTGCTGAAAAAAGGTTACTGAGGCTAACAGTTATCGGTACCTACTGCAGGGTATTGGCATTACAAATTCATTTACTTATATCAAATTTACACTTGGATTCTGAGATTTATTTTCAGACATTTATTTATATTTATAATTAATTCTCTTCTTCTTCGACCATGTCCGCCCCTTAGTTGGAGCATATGGACATCACACGGTGTCTCCGAAAATCTCTGTTGCTCGCCAGTATTCTGGCTAATTAAACCATACCAAAAAGTTCAGGAATCAAAAAGTTCGGATAACTCCCTTTATCATACATTGTTGTTCAATATCTTCAGGTGCAACGTGCAACATATTATTTTCATTTTTTGTCGACCGTGTCACAAATAACCCGACGGCTTATTATTATAAACGTTTCAAGTGTATAGTAGATTTCATAATAATTTCAATTTAATTTAATTTCAATTTATTTATTTTACATATTGTGGACATTGCAAATTATAAGTTTAAGACGTTCACAACATGACATTTAGAAACAAAGAAATATTATTAAAACAGTTTTATGTACATAACACAATGTGTAAATACAAAAAATATTAAGTATATAGGTACAAGGAAGTACACCGGATGAGTTAAGCAGACCCTATTTTAAGAATTTAAAAAACAACGTCCACCTAAATTCACCCTCACGTAAGTGGAATATATCAATATCCGATGCGATTTCATTAAACATGGTTACTGCCCTCCCAATTGGCATTACTAATGGCAGGCTAGTTCTGCACCGTGGGAGAACAAACAACGGATGCCCTCGATTCCTAAGGTAATTTATTATTAGAGACACACAAGCCAACACCACCAAGAATGGCAGAGTTCACATTTACGCCGCGTATAAGTCTGAAAAAATATGTAGCTAAATAAAGATCCCTTCTAAATTTTAAGCTACAGTATGTAAGCATCCCTAAGAGAAAATCAGTCGGATAGAGCCACGGATAATATCCATACAGCCGAAAGTAAAGGAGTCTCAAAAAATTCTTTTGGACTCTCTCCACCATAAGGCCGTACTTCAACTGATGCGGGGATAAAGCGTGTATGTACTCGTATAAGCATGAAAAACAAAATATGGGTTGTAACCAATGACATTAATAATGTCAAATAATGTCATTGGTTGTAACGATTAATGATTAAATCATATTTATAATAATATAGACTTTCTTGTAAAAATTTTAATATCAATGTATGTAGACTAGGTAGGTACCTGAACATGTTTGAACTCAGAGCATGGACTTAATATATTGAGACGATGACGTCCCGTGGGGGCAGGTAGGTCATGAGTTGCGTACGGGTAGTAAATACTGAAGGTCAGAAAATTAAGGAAGATATATAAATAATACCTACAACCTTTTAGAAAAGACTTTGTGAAGACAAGAATTTTTTTCCTGCGGCGCTGGCAGCTCCTACATTTAGCCATTAAAATATTAAAGTTTAGTTGTGAAATAATTTACATAAACAAATGAGTTTGGGTGCAACTATTTGAGACTGCAACTTACTTAGGAACGTCACTAAGTTGAGACGGTGTCTAACATACATTTCTCGTAAATACAATCTTTTAAGAGACCTTTTCGTGTAGCCAAGATCCATATCGGATTGTAGAGCCAATTATATCAATCGCTTTCCGACCCTACTCTTATATTATTATAATTTTTAAACAAACGAACGCCTCGTCTGGTGCTGGCCTAACGCGCTTTCACGCGCCAGGTGGAACTCGTCGTCTGAAAGTTCAAAGTAAGCATCGCTTTAGTTCACCGCAGCGCAGAGCTCTGCCAAAAACTTAAGAGCTGTTTTTTGGTGATCCAAAGCTGTAGACATCCACTTAATTGAGTAATTACTTCGATGAGATCTCGGCTCGTGTCATTCGAGGAGGCGATGCACTTTGCGAGATATTAATGTTGCAGTGACAATGATGTCGGTGCGGTTGCGGTCGTGAAAAAGTCTAACATACCTTTTACTATCATCCAATAATCACTTCTAGTAGATTATTTCCTGATAGGAGGGTACCTAATCATTTTCTTTACTCGTGAGAAATTGAGTCAAATTATTCATTTATTTATCTGATCTCTATACTTCGCAAAAAAATCATTTAAATTTTAAATAAATACAATATAAAGTCCTTTAGGGTAAACACTAGGCAGACAGGCGTGCATAAGAGGGGGGGGGTTCGGGTCCCGACCCCCCAGAAACGAAAAAAATACAAATTTCTTAGGTAAATGACAAATTAGTCTCATAACTGAGGATCGTGACCCGTACGATTTGACTGTCAATGGGTTGGCCACACTCCTCTCGGCATTCTACTACACGCAAGGCCTGTGATCACTTGGAGACCTGTGGCACTCCTAAAATCGTGTATTAAACTATCTGGGACATCCAATGCTTGCTTTAATATTCCGATGCGGCAAGACAAGACAGCGCGGATGGCACAAATGGACACTAACGATCGTAATAATTTTGATTGTTAAAACACGCAGTTATACCTGCAGGCCAGGTGTTCATCGCTAAATTCAAAGTGTTGAGTGTCTGGATGTGAAGAATGTATTTGTGAGAGTGCTATAGTCTAGGGTTGTAGCGACGAGAATCTATATTAAATAATAGTAAACGGGGTAAATGTGAAAATCAATGGCACCTGCTTCGAAGTGCGCGGTGAAATTCCTTCCTTTACAATTTTTAAAATAGCGACCCGTCACTTTACTAGTACAACACCATTGGTTGCGAGTTGCGACGTATTTAACTTGACTACCTCATCGATCCAGTGACTCCACGATTCCAGTGAAACCACGTTTTTACTAGCTCGTATTCTTGTTTGTCCGGTACAGATTTTTCCTTGTGCAGTACAAATTTTTTCTTGGTTGTACAAGATTTTTAACTAACTTCCCGACTAGCTAGACATTTGAAACTTTTAGAATATATCAGAACACGACGACAATGCATTCTTTTAATACTTTTGGCCATCTTTAAGCAGAATTGAATTCATTTTCAGTTAATTCTGTTTTGTATGTTTCGGAAAAAAATCGTTTTCATTCATAAATTCATGAATTTTGCAAAAATCAGCTGTGAAAATTGAATTAATGTTCATATTGAATCTAATAACGTTGGAGACCGTATAGTATACGGTCATCTCTTTCCGATAGACAGCTTACGGCGAACTGTGCCACGGTGAATTAATGTTTTACGTACAATTTACATGTAACCACCCTTTACGCCTTCGGACGTCACTGGAAGTCACTTTTAAATATTTTATTCAAACGTCCAAATTTACTATATTCTTCGATTTCTTAAAAATTACGATTATTAATTAACTTTTCTTTCAATTAGGTACGAATAAATAACAAATTGTCTGTGATTGCTACAAACACATTCCCATGCATATCTTAACACTGACCCAGGTATATTTCTTGGTTCACCTCTTTTGCGTATTTTTGTGACAAAATGTAATATTTGGATTCCTATCAGGGATTAAGTGCAAATGAGCAAAAGAAAATAAATAGTCGTAATATTTCTGTAACCGGATACGCTTCAGTCCGCGAAGATGTGTTAATCTGTAAGATTATTTCTGAGCATTTTGTCATTTTAGTAATTGGTTTGTTTTTGATATTATAAATGGGATAAATAAACATGTGGCAAGTAAGATGTAATTTTGTAATACAATAATAATTATTGGTTTCAGCGTTATTCCTTACATGTACATATTGTAAATAATTAATTAATATGTACGAAAATAATGTTAAAATAATCAAACAACAAAAATAAAAATTGGTTCGCAAATTCAAATTGGATCAAAAATTTATTACTGAGATAAAGATAAAATACACAATATTACGTGTGTATTAATTACTTCCAACCTACCGGTGTATCTTGTACTTATTGTTTTTAATCTGTGGCTGCCCATCGTGAATTATTTATTAAGCTGAAATCAAATCAAATGTCTTGTTGCACTGTAGTAGGTACGAGAGATAGGTACTGATTAGAGATGGGACAACTAGTCGATTTTGAAGACTAAGTTTAGTATACTTACTACCAGTATAAAAAAATATTTAGTACAGAAACTTGTTCCAAAATACTTACTAGTATTTGGAATAGTATATAGAGCGTTTGGCGTGCGTATGCAACAAAAGTTTCATACTCAACTGAAACTAAAACCAACTCCATATTAGTTTTTGAAATACGTATCGGCTCAGGGAACTCAGACTGTGTATCGGCTTCAATAGAATCGCTAAAAATATGCTGAGCTCCGCTTGTCGAAAAGTCCCATTTATTATAAAATTTTAAACACATTTTAAATTTATGAGTTGTTTTTCTGTTAGGTTACAATATTCTTGTTAACAAAAATGAATAACAGTGATTTTTTTAAATTTTTAAACATGTTTTGAGCGGTCACATAGCAAACCTAAGCCTGTGCATCATCTCACCACTGCGCTGCGACACAAAATTTATGACCTATTATTTATACATTCGAACGCAATAAACTAATAAATTAAAATATACCTATATTCAAGTGCTATCTCGTTCGCGCGCATTTAATGTCAATAGTGTTGAAAGTCTACCAACTGGCGAGTGCACAGAACAGCGACTCGCGATTATAGCATCACAAGTTTTTTGGAATAAGTTTATTGGGTCACATTCATCCGAAACTTGAGTACACAAATTGGTGACAATATTTTCAACTCACCTCTAGTACTGATTAAACTTGTACTCTACATAACACAGCTCGAATGCAACATTTTAGTTTTTAAAAAACACCTTCTATTCACACAAGGCTGCTATCGGCGGTAATCGACGGTAGTGTATCATATGTATGTATTGAGGTGGTTAACTG
Source organism: Rhyacophila brunnea (assembly GCF_057557595.1). NCBI lineage: Eukaryota > Metazoa > Arthropoda > Insecta > Trichoptera > Rhyacophilidae > Rhyacophila > Rhyacophila brunnea. The sequence continues at coordinate 5,833,210 of NW_028233361.1, forward strand.
TTAGGCCTACCGCGCATGGACGATTACATAACCGGCCGGTAGCATTCGGACAATCGTTGGTTTGCTCGCGCGTGATCCAATTTATTACCGGCCAGTATGTTTGAGAGCGCATGGCGTGATATACATCGGAGGCAATGCGCGCGCACTGAAGATATACGTCCGCACCGAAAAATGGCGCGATATGATAAGAAACGTCAAAATGGATTTTGTAGAGCTTTTATTAGGTATATATAGAGGTTTTGTATAGATTATCAAACTGTTATAAAACGTGGGTGTATATATTATTAATTTATTAAGAAAGAAACTGAAAAAATGGGACTGGTACGCGCATGCAAATCCAATAGGTAGGCTTCGATGAACTGTCAAATGTGGATCTCGTAACGGTTCGATGTATGCGTGCGCTCCATACGACCGCGTCACTTGTGCATGCTTGTGTGAGTGCACTCTCGGCCGGCTATGGCGTGTCATGCGCGGGCTCTCATTTAAAAGCATTGCCAATGGGGCCCCGGCCGGTTCGAATCGGTGTAAAATTTTGTGTCTGAACACAGATTTTCAACTCAGCGTTCGCTCGATCGTCCATGCGCGGGGTTGCATTGCAATACGATGGCTACAACTCCTCGATTGTTGACCGTACGTTAGTAAATCGTTCATGCGCGGTAGGCCTTACAATAAGTTAACCGTCGTCCAGTGATTTCCAACCTTTTTTGTTTGTCGGAATTCTTGAGACATCATTTAAGAATTTCGCGGAATCCCTAGTTGGCTAAAGAGGGTGATAAATTACACATATCTAAGGAGAGAGTCAACCACAAGCAGACTCAAAATGCCGATCCATACTATTTTACTCTCAAATGCTATCTAAATTTATTGCCTTCTGCAATTTCTGTGCTGTAATTTTGTAAATATTTTTATTAAATATTGGTAAAAATTTCGTAAATATTCTTATTATAACAGTTTTAATTCGACTGAATTCTTTAATTTTTGTTCCTCCATATACCTAGCTGTTACAAAAATTATCTTGCCGAGTAGAATTCGCTTTAGTTCAATAATCTATAGTCTAAGCTAGGTACGATGCGATATCTAAACTCAAACAAGCTCAACATTCCAATAATCTATTGCTTAAATTAATGCAGGTCACTAGCTTACTTTTATTAAGGTTCAAATAGACTATAGGTAATGACGATAGGGCACATATTATATGCTAAGAGCGATTTAGTGTCTATGATCAAATCTATGCCATTCCGACATTTGTATGACAGCTATAACATCGTATTCACACTCTGTGACACCCTGTGACACAGGACGCCAACATAAGAAACAGGTTTTTCGACATATATAATATGACCGATCGTCATAGAGTGTATTTGAAGCATTACCAACAAGGTTTCATGCTGTAGGTATCTATCTACCTTTCAGGTGATCGCAAATCCCTTGACAGATTTCCCGGAACCCCAGGATTCCGCAGAATCACGGTTGGGAATTACTGATATAGTAAAAGAATTAAATTGTTTAATTGTGTTCAATAAACTTTTTTTATAATTTATCAAACGTGTTTTTAAATACTCAATAATACCTATTTTATTTATTATAGCTTTTCAAAATAATATGCTTCATAAATTAATTTGAGACATTGATAGTGGCGTAACTACCACATCTCTAGAATATGAAAAGTATTGGGACCCAGTCGGACAAGATGCCCCAAATCTCCAACCAATAGTTTAAAAAATCTATTTTTTAATTTTATCATCATCATCGCCTGTGGGGTCGACCCACTGCTGGATGAAGGCATCCGTTAACTCCTTCGACTCTTCTCGGTCATTAGTTCTTTGCTGCCACGTATAGGTATCCACCGAACTTCATGATAATGTTTGGATTTCTATTCCATTGAGAGTACCTACCATTAATTAATTTACATGCATACGTGAGCATTGGTAACACTTATTGGTTAAACAATTTAGGATTTAGACAATGCTACTTTTAGAGATATTATCATTATATTATGGCACCTTCCTATTATTAATCTTATACGTCTTACTTACGTCCACAAAAAATAAATTCTACGTAAATCACAAAAACACACAAACGAGAATGATTTTGGTCAGAAAAATAGCGGAAAAGCCAGGGTCCTAACTCTTTGGGAAAAGCCGATTTGAACGAATAAAAATTTGATAGGAAGAAGCTCTCAACTTTGATTTTAGACGAATATATTTTTTAGAAACAATGCATGATTTTTGCATATAGGTCCAATATTTTAAAGTAAGCCAGTAAAGAACAATTAAATAATTATGTGTATATTTACTATTGCTGTTTTATTTATTAATTTATGATAAACTAGAATACCATATTATTTAGGTAAACATTGCTTTGTCTATGGTATTCACCCGCTACGTGTAGCCATAAAGATGAATTTTGACACTTTTTACGTACTGTATTTTTGTGGTGACAGTTTCGTGTTTACATTGGTTTAAAGATTCGCCCATTTATGATAAATTTACTATATTTACTATAAAATGTTACCCGGAATCGGGGTATTCGGCACTGGGGCCGTAGCCAAAGTATTAGTGCCGTTCTTGAGAGACAAGGGGTTCAAAATAGAAGCTATCTGGGGTATGACATTACAGGAATCAGAACAAGTTGCCAAAGAGTTACAAATTCCCTTCTACACTAACAAAATCGATGACGTACTGCTGAGGAAAGATGTAAATCTCGTATTCATAATATGCGCCCCAAATTTACACGCTCAAATATCTGTGAAAGCCCTTGGAATCGGTAAACATGTAGTCTGTGATAAACCCGCAGGCCTAAATCAGGCAGAGGCGCTGAAAATGGTCAGGGCATGTCAATACTATCCCACGTTAATATCTATAGTTAATCATTCTTTGAGATTTCTACCAGCGTTTTCTCGAATGAGAAAAGCCATTAACGACGGTTATATTGGTAATCAAGATGAACTAGCTATGATGGATATTAAAGTAGAAATGAGTTCACTTCTAAATAATTCATACAACTGGCTTTGCGATGATACAATGGGAGGAGGTACTTTAACTCTGATCGGTAGCCATGTCATAGATCTAGTTACATTCTTGACAGGGCAAAAAGCTTTAAGAGTTCACGGAGTGCTGAGAACATTTACGAAAACGACAGAAAAAGTTAACGGAATACGTCAAATAACTGCTCCAGACTTTTGCACATTTCAAATGGAAATGGACAAAGGTTTATTAGTAACGGCAACACTGAATAATTGCATGGTAGGTCCGTGTTTCCATCAAGAAATTCTGCTCTGCGGTAAACTTGGACAGCTTGTTGTGAAAGGAGGCGATTTGCACGGACGACTTTACAAAATATCTTCTAATAAGACTCCACTCTCGAAAATAAATTCAAAACATCAAAACGAAACGGCCGAATCAAAAGACGATGTTATCTATTTAGATCTTGAAGATTTAGACTGTCCATTACAAGCTAGTATTGTTCCTCGACCGTATATGAAAGGATTAAGTAAAATGATTGGCGCATTAAAAGAAGCTTTCTTGCCAGTAAAGGAGCAGATGGGGTGGGTGAAGGAACCGGTACAGTTAGCTGCGACTTTCGAGGATGGCCAGTATGTTCAAGCGGTGATGGAAGCGATCCGTAAATCAAGTGCCGAAAGAGAATGGGCAGATGTATCGTTGCTTACCGAACAGCCAGATCCCAACCCGATGCTTTCCGCAGCTGTTCGACGAACGACCATCTCATTACAGTGATCATTCTAAGACTTCTAATTCTAAGTATTTAACATTCGTCCAATTTTTTTGTGCAATTTACTCAATTGATACAGATTATTTTGATATTATTATGTCTAATTTATTACACTTGATCATTTTATCTATGATGCGTAGGGCTTGTAGACTCATGGCTATGTTTTATTTGTATTTTCATAATGCTTTACCTTTTTTAAAGGAAAATAACTATTATCTTGAAAATAAAGCTTGAAAGTTTATTTCAAGAATTGTTTATTAAACATTTTAATCTGATACATCTCATTTCTGTGTCAATTCTTCAATTTATTTATCATAATAGATGAAAATATTTTTTATCTAAGATTGTATAAGTATAAGTATTGAAAAAATATAATAATCGAATTTAAGATTTTTAAACACCTCATTTTTACGTTTATTGCTTAGGCCACATGCAGACATAACCACTAATATCAGAAACCTTTGGTTGCCATATTGCGTTTGCACTAGGCTAGGCCTTAGATAACGATATTGCGCAAATACCTAATTTATAAAGTAGATAATTCATTGAACCTGGTGGATTTATTTTTTATAATTATTTATTTACTGTACAGAGAGAAGTAGAGCTAAATGGCAATATTTTCTATTGAATTAATACATTGAATAACTTGATGCAACGCCTTGACGTTAGTGTTGCAATGTGAATATTCCCGGTATATTATGAGCTATCAGCTCCACAAACTGCCGTATCTCAAGTTACAATAATTGTTGTTTTATATTAGGTAAGGCATTCCTGCTCCCAAGACATAGCAAATGGATCTGCACAGAGCGGAAATATCTTAACGCTGTTATTAAGAGGATTGATTGTTAGTTATTCGTTCAACTCCTTGAGTCTATCAACTGGATCTAAATGTTCTAAATGTACGTATTGATTGAAAAAGCAACATGTGAAATTGTTCCAGCTCCAGAATTTAAAGAGGCGCGTGTTTTCATCTCTGCTTCTCAGCGGGTAATGTACTCTCTTGTGAAATATTTTGTTGCTGATGTCACATACAATGACCCTTTGCCACATTTAATTTTTTTTCTACGCATAATAGATAATGTATCAAAAGATTTTATAATATTTTATTTTCCTTTTTAAATATTGTGTTAACTTACTTACGCTAACCTATGATAATTATAAGTAAGTAATTATGTTTCATTTATTTTATAAGTCATTGAAAACAATGAATGTTTTCATTTATTTCATTAACTCTTATTAATCATGTCCATTCGTTGAACTTTTCTAATATTACGTGTCTAGACTTTTCGTAACATGGCTGGCTGAAAAACGGACCATTATTTATATAATTTCTATTCATAATTTATCTTACGATAATTACGGCGGATATATTATGTAAGTATTTATTTTGATGTACGAATAAGTGTATGTAATAGAAGTCCATTATAATGGTTTGTAAACAATTTTTTTGTTAATACTACGATATTCGAATTATTTATGTCACGGTCTAGGATTGTGGTTCAAACCATAACGTACATGAAGTATTTCATTTATCAGTGCAGCGTCACACAGTCGGTTGCTTCGAATCATCCAATTAATTCCCTCTGGTGATAAATGCTTCAGACTATAAACCCATCCTCGGTGTCATCTTTAGATCATTCTGAAGATGAGCATATGGTGTAAAACAGCTGTCAAACCTAAATATCGTAGAATTAACAATGACTTTGTTCACCTTTCGGAGGTTTTGTGTGGCGGCAAGTGAGAGGCTGCGAATTTTTTAGCAAAAATAAACCTTATCTATTTTTTTTAAATCTATTGAAAGCTTATCATAAACACTTGTCTCATTATTGGACCAGTATTCTTCTGAATTTCTAATTATTCAAAATAAACGCCTGAGACTGGCATTCTGTCTCAAAGACAGGCGAATAAGTTTGCGTTTTTTGTATGGCTGGCACTGTACGCCTGGCCATATCCGTGAACTAGTTCGCTTTGGCACAAAACCGGGTAACCAAACCATTACAGCTACTTTTATAAATTAATTTTATTTTTAAATGTTGAAACTTAACTTGCCTTTATTGTACTAATCATTATGTATTTCGGATAAGAGTATTTATTTGCTGTTGCTATTGTAAATGATATAGATTGTTTTTCTCAAAAATACACTCTGGTTAGTGTTAAAAAATAATGAACAAATAATATTGTTTTGCTTTTCCTGTTGATATTAATAATAGTATTAAGCTAATTTCCAATAGGTAATATTATAATTAATAAGGTTGTGTTTAAAACTTTCCATTCAAATTGGCAGCATAAATTTTACATTTCAATTTATAATGTAGGTACCTACCTAATGTTATTTGTTTTTTCAGAGATAAGTATTGACAGAGATCTTATTGTTATTTATTTTTTGTTGCGAGTTTGTGTAATGATGAATTTTATTCTTTTTTTTGACTGGTATTCATCTTATTTATTATAGGATAGAAAATATCCATGAAAGTTTGTTACATATTTGTTAAATTAATTAAATGGATAATTTTAAATTTCAACAATTTATTTATCGTATTGCAATTATTTTCTTGGATCATTGCACAAATATAATGAAAATTATCTAATTTATTGAAGCCCATTATTTATTGCGTTGATTTTATGTTCACTAATTAACTAATACCATATTTTTTGGACAAAATTTGTGATTTTAAACAAATAAAAAATTAAAAAAAACTTTGTTTTTATTTACTGTGCTTATAGAAGAAACATCAAGAGATAATAATTTGCAATAATTGTTAAACATTTCACTAATTCTGGTTCTGATACTTCTTCAGCACGTGACTTATGGATTTAACTAGTCGAGGGCACTACACACAGCAAGCACCAATTGGGTGCCCCCGTGGAAAAGAAAATGAATTTATCTAGATACTTACAGTAAAAACAAAACAATAATGCGGTCAGTCGATGATAAATGCCTGGCAGCCGATGACCACATATTCGTACATATACAATCGACGAACCGCATCATTGTTTCGTTTTTACTGTACCTAATTATTCATTTTATAATTGAGGGATCTGGTTTCATAACTCGCAATATACCAAAAATGAGTTATGAATGCAGCAATGTTCTTTATATTCACACCGTCCATTGAAAGTATGACATAACATTCTAAGCACACAAACTACTATTTAAAACGATTGTGAAAATATGATTTATTTTCTAAACTAACAACCTCCATTCCAGCCAATAAGAGTGCCACATTGAACTGTCATGGGTGAGAGTTTCTGTTTATCTGCGATGGTGTAAACGTCTGTTCCATGGTTCTAAACTAACAATCTCCATTGACTAACAGCAAAACTAACATTCTCCATGAAGAAGATATTTTGTATTTATAGCAGAAGTTAACATACAGCCCATTTTTTTTATCGATAATGCATTGAATACAACTATAATCACTGTTCATTTTAAATTCTACTGAGAAAACTGTTTTTTTTTTCAATTTGCCAAAAAACAAGCATTGACAGATTGTGAGTTATGAAGCCAGAGCCCTCTATATTATTAATTTTGTTAAGTTATTGAGTTTAAACGGGAAAAAATGGAGTAAGATTTAACTTAGTGGGTAAGTACCTACTAAATTTAATTTAACAAGAATTTACTTAGACTGCTAAATATTTGTCTAGACTAGGCATGAAGAGTTTTCAATACGCACTATTGTGGTGACTGCACACTCATAAAAAGACCACTATGGTTGATGTAAAAATGTAGTGTATAATGCCATCTAGTTTATTATTACATTAGTTATACTTACACAAAATAATAGACCAACATACTTGACCATTCACCACACTCAGATCAGCAGCCGGCTTCAGCAGATTGAAGATGTCATCTTCAAAGTACTTTTTTTCAATTAAATTCATCAGCTCCTAAGTCAGTTACGTGGGATGTGAAAAAACTATTAATACTTTTCTTCCGATACTGATAATATTATGATACATTCCTACACTATTGTTAAGAAACATCATTTGTGCCCAGGAGGAAGCAAGAAAAACATATTAAACATGCATTTTTAAAATTGCAATAGCATTAAATTAGCGCTCTTTACATACCTATATACTTATATATATGAAATTACTTTCTAATCGTCTATATTTCTTGACATTTAACCTTTTAAAGTTCCACAGAAAAACTAAGACGCGGATCTATAAAACCATCATACGCACAGTCGTTGCATACGGGTGCGAGTCATGGACGCTAAATGTGAAAGCAGCTGAAATGGTGGATTGCTTTGAGAGAAAGATCCTTAGGCGGATATACGGACCCATGAATGATGGTGGGGAGTGGAGAATTAGGTACAACACGGAACTATACCGCTTATACCAAGATTCAAAACTCTCCAACTTCATAAAACTCCAGAGGCTAAACTGGGCAGGCCATGTCCAGCGCATGCCTGAGTCACGGATGCCGAAGAAGATCCTCGAAGGAAACCCAGGGGGGAAAAGGCCAGTGGGAAAGCCACGCACACGATGGGGTCATAATGTTACAAAAGATGCCAACCAGATACTAAAAATCAGGAACTGGAAAAGACGTGCGGAGGACCGTTCCGGCTGGAGGAGGCCAGGGCTCGACTTGAGCTGTAGCGCCATCGAAGAAGAAGAAAAACCTTTTAAAGTTAACATTGTCTAAACGTACCTAGTATCTTGTGCGTAACCAGCTTTACAAATGCTACACTTTGAAAATCATGTTTAGTAGTATCATGATTACCATTTGGCGAACACTACTGTTGAACATCACACTGCACTTGAATTTAGAGATAGGTAAGCACACGTAACACACTTCACCGTGAAATGTTGTATCGGAAACATAATATGCCCGTATATTAAAAACCGTCCAACCTCTTTGGGTCGCATGGTACTGACATAAAATTCATGTCTAAAGAAAGCACGGTTTTTGTTGGTTTACACTTTAGAGGAAGCCAGCAGGAAACTAATTTTGAAAATAGTCATTATACTAGATTATTTGTTAGGTTAGGTTTTCATTCTTGAATTTTGCCAAAATCAGCTATGAAAATTGAATTAATGTTCATATTGAATCTAATAAAATTGGAGACTGCATAGTATACCGTCATATTTTTCCGATAAGATAGCTCTGGGTGAAATGGGTTACGTACAATTTATTGTACGACATCTTTTTGGCTACGTGTTAAAACTGTGAACTAACATGCTCCGCCAAGGCCTGAACAAAAACGATGCATGAGTGCGAGTGAGAAAGTATTCGGCACCCTTATAATCTCTGCGACACGCGCTAGAGTAAGATAAAAGGTCTACATACTTTTAAGTTGGTTTCCAAAAATATCGCCGACAAATCGTGCTGAATCGCTTCACGTAGCGTGTTGCTAAATTTGCTATTTTTGTGTTAAAACATAAAGTCAGTGGTAAATATTTTTAGTTAATTAAGTAGGAAAGGTGGTTCTGCATGTTGTATTAAAATATGGTAGCCGTACTGATAAGCAAGAAGATGGTATTACGTTTCATAGGTAAGTTGATACATGTTCGTGACAATTTATTTGTATATTATTAATTATTTTAATATCAGTGACCTGTGTTTCTTTAAAATAACTTAAATTATGGATATATTTACCTAATTGGTTGCATTTGGACCCCTTAAAAATACTATATAATGTTAAAAAACAGAAAATTATATTTTAATTCTGAGCGTCTAGTGCGAGCACTTTGGGCGAGCACTAGCGAAATGGTCTATGGTCTCGAACATTTATAGGCGAATGCGTTCGCTCGCCCACAAACCAAACGCACGGCACGTAGCTTCATTTAGCAATGCAACGGGTGGCGTCTATATGTATCTATAGTCTATGTGCTCCGCCCATTTTTAACCGCACTGCCATTATAAACTAACAAGCTCCTCCCATTTAGTAGACAACAGCGTCTAAAAGTGTAGCCAAGAAGATGTTGTCGTACAATACATGTAACTAATGGTAAAAGGGCCCCGCTTCAGGCTGTGGGAGATATTACTTTACTACATAGTTATTCAACCTTTTGAGATCCAATCGTTAGCCTAGACATGATTGTGAAAAGTAATATTTTACAAGAAAAATGTGCAATAATGATTGGATCTTTATTATAAACAAAATACATTTGCTAAACATACCATAGTTTCAAGATAAAAGTCTAAAGTAAAAAGGTATATGATGTTAATAATAGATATAAGTACTTACTAGAAAAAAATACTTCATGACAGATGATGCAATCAACTGAAATTAAGTAAAATAGCACCGGTAAAAGGTTTCGAAAGGGCACATTTTAAATGGAAACATTATGAATTTTGTAACTGTAGAAATCTTTATTTTCTTTGGATTCTTAAAAGTACGATAACAGCGACATTAAAATTAGATGCAGAACTAACCTAAAGAAATTATAACCGAATGACGAAAGTTTATCTTACTTAGTAAATACTTAAAGTTTAAACTATTCGAGTTTGGCCAAAATGTCTGATTCACGGTACAGTTGGTAATCATTTTCGTCATCGTCCAGTTTTACTTTCGTACCACCGTACTCGGGTAAAAGGACTTTGTCTCCAACACTGACTGCTGGGATGATGAAATCTCCATTCTTATTCCTGGCTCCGGGTCCAACGGCGACCACGAACCCCTGGAGAACTTTGGACTGCGCTTTCTCAGGAATGACTATGCCCCCCGCTGTCTTTGTGATGGCTTCAGTTTTCTTGATGAGCACTCTGTCCAGCAGAGGGATCAGACGTTTTACAATTCCAGACATGATTACACTTTCACTTTTTACTTCTTCAGAACTATAAAAACGGATAAAGCCGTCAAAATGTCAGAAGTAGACTTTTAGCGAAGATTATTCCAGAATGTTAGCCGGTCGGTAACCCCACGTGTGAGCGCTGATCGGAGGTTATCAGATACTGAGATGTCATGTAAAAAAATATTTTCCCTTTAGTTTAATAAATTAATTAAATGTGAAATCAATAAAAACTGTGATACCAATAAAAATATATAAATAAAAATACTTTGAATATGAAATAAAAATAAATACCTCATTATTTATATATTATTTAAAAAAAAATATAATTGATATTTTATTTCATGAATGATGAAGATTTTTTTATTCATGTAACATCTAAATATTTTGTGTTAATGCCATCTGTTTTATAATAGCTGAACAATTTTATTATTACAATTTATCCTGGAACCGAACAATAATTTTCGTCAATAATGTTATGCTATTCAAAAACAGATAGAACTGAAATAACTTTATTTTGGTGAAATATTTATTCTAATCATTTTTATTCATCTCTAATATCCACTCCTCTCTATCTTATCTATGCATATGCATATTATTGCATTTTGAAGCTGTGGGTCAAATCTCGCGTCTGCCAATAATCGCGCCTTCTTCTTTTTCTAATGGCTATCTATCAAAACGGAACGAATGTTAATAATAACATAACACCTCCAGACATCTACTCAAGGAACACAGAATTAATGGGAAGTGTGTTTTGGAGAAAATGTGAGATAAACTTAAACACGTATTAAATAATATGTAATTTTCAATAGTTACATCTGTATCATAATAGACGAAACGCGCATTCAATATTCGTAATATTTAGGACACTATTTTTTAGATCTTTAAAGATTTAAAGATAAAAAATGTATACTTATAGATATACCTATATTCTATTTAGCACTGCCTACAACAGGCGTAGAGGCAGTTGACATTAGTGTATTATTCAGTAATGAAAAAGTGAAATAATCACAAACACCCAGGAAATGGAAAAATTTACGAACCGGAGCGCTCGACAGTTTTCTGACGATTTTTACTTATTTATCAAAGTTTATGTGTTTTTTCTTATAAAAATAATTGTGTTAGATTTTCTATTATATGGCCTATCCAGCTCAGACGGTCAAATTATTTATTCCACGAGACGGAGCGATAATTTTACCGATTTCACGAACAGGAACGGCGCTCCGGTGCGTTCCGGTCCATTTCGAGCCCTGGATAGGTACCTAATTACCTACTTAAAATATATTATTGCTATTACCTACATGCAATTTCTATCATATCTTATTCTTATTATTAATCTGTTCTGTGTGTATGCTTATAGGTAATATTATTATCATGCGATCATTTACCATTTGGTTTTTAAATAATAGATATAACTATTACTTATATTCACAGAACAGATAATAAATAGAATACCGATAGGCCATATTCAATACGCCGCATGGTGAAGCAGGATTTTGAATGTGTGAGTGTCCTATGAAAATGAAGCACGCATTATGCACGTGCAATGGTGTGTGTAATACACCAACATTAAATGAGCGTAAATGCATAAACCGAGAGCAGTTTTCAGTATTCGACGTAAAACGTATTATTGACACGTGTGTAAGTTTAGCCCGGATTCTTCCTTACTCGAGTCGGTTACCTGCTATCGCCTTACCCGTTATGTATTTCAATTCCCATTATTTCTGAGTTCCCTGCTTATATTATATTCTAATTTGTTTATAGGTATCACTCGAATATTATGTAGAAATTTGAGTTTCAGAATCTCATGTGGTTGTTTGTTAAGGTTGATTGATATATTTTACTTTGTACCTATCTCTAGGCATATAATACTTATCCTATCCTAAGTGGATTTTTAATTTAATTTAATTTAAAATTAGTGGGAAACAATTTTCTTCCACTTACCCGAGCGATTGATCCTTTCCAAACAAAATTCTCAGGTGTTCACACATCTGCGATAATAAGTAGGTACTTAATATTATTTACCTGAAATCTGTCGGATTTACACACATACCATATCTTTAGTCCAGATCTATAACATATATTTACATTAAAGTTTCTCACGTAAACGAAACGCGCATTCAATATTGGTAATATTTACGACAATCAGCGCCCTTTATGTTTCTTGCAATTGGTGGCCCAAGTACTAAGCAACTAAACCGTCCCCGGCATGTCCCCGGCTTCAAAAATTTAGTTGATGGCGACTGGCTATTACATTTTCTAACTAGGTAATATGTTGTGTGTTCTATACCTTTTAGCCTAGAGAAACCCAACCATTCTGGTCAGTGATGTCCCTAGATAAAATGCCGCACCTAGGCAGCGCCAAAATGTTGCCCCATGTTTTGTACAGTATTTTTATCATCCTTTCATGAGTCCAATATTTAAGAAATGTGTTGTATTGATACCTACATTACTGACAAACTATCAGGCTGTAATTATTCGTAAATCTCCACGTGTCGTTTCTGGTCACCAAGGACGTCAAAGGGCGATGGAAGTAAGCTAGATATCGCGAGCCCGACGACAATTGTGAGATGATTTTTTTTAATGGAAAGATATTTGTGTTATTTTATTACTAAGTTTAGGTAGCTATTTCTATATATTTCAAATGATTCTCCTCGATTTGCTGCCCTTCGAGTAACTGCCGCCCCCAAGCGACGCTAAATCTGCCTACCCCCACGGGACGTCACTGATTCTGATAGGTCTGCTTGTTCGTACACTCATGGCTGAGGATTGTGCCCACTTTTTTAATTTTGCCATCCTTTGAGCTACCAAACTTTCCATCATTCTCGATCTTCCGCTTCTATCATGGCAGAATGAATCACTTGGTCACTTCAGCGCGCAGATGCTCTTCCTCTGCTTCGCCTTCCCTGGAGGCCACCCAAAACCACCAGTCTCTCCAGGTTGTCCGGTCCGCGCCAGACAATATGTCCAAACAATTGTAGAATTCGTCTCAGACATATTGGCGAGAGCCATTCCTTTATCTGCAGTCTCTGGATGATTGACTGGTTCGTCCTGTATTCTGTCCAAGAAATAGGCGAAGCATTTGGCTCCAACACCACATCTCAAAGGCATCAATTGCCTTCCGCTCTCTTGCCTTCAGGGTCCATGACTCGACTCACTTATGTGTTTGTTGTTATGGTATGATAATATTCATGGTCTGCTTCTGCGTTACCTACCGCAAGTTGCTGCATATAGGTATGCGGTAAATTGCAGTAGACGTTCAGCTAAATTCCACCGCTAGTTACCGCTGTTTGCCGTAGAGAGCAGCAAGCTCCGCGTGTATTCCGCAACCTGCGGTAAGTAGACGCTGGTCAAACTAAAAAGCGATTAAAAACTAGTCATTCAAATGAACTTAATAATAATACATAATCCAACATTCTAACATCTCAATGCTGAAATATACCGATTATTGTAATTGTCGACAATTATTGTAAAATGAAAACAACAATTTGTCTTCGTTTCATTATTGTATTTGCGCCCGAGGCACCAAATTTAATCTCAGATATAGTAAACACACAATATAATGGCGAATTATAGTTTTGGAATAGCTCTTAGCTATTCGGTAATACGCAACTGCTGGTCCACGAGATCCTGTGGCCACACAAAATAAAAACAGAAAATATTTTAAATATCCGAATGCACCTGATAAGAATGTACCTAATCCCACAGTAGTTATGCTAACCGTAAATACTATATTTTTCTGCAAATTTTGATAGATATCGGAAAAAATCATAGTCGTGAAAAAAACGTGAGTTGGATATTTTTTTTACGAAGGTACCTAACCTAACTAATAGTTCTCAATTTGTTCATATGTTAGATTAAATTATATTATAAACAGATGTGTGAGTGTTTTCATATAGAAATAATACTAATTAATAGTTATAGTAATAACCAGAAAAATTAAGCAAAGAATAACCAAGCTGAACACGTTTTGTGCTATCCGCTACTTATATTATATTCAGCGCTCGAAATAAAGTTTACGAACCGGAGCGCTCGACAAATTTTCTGAAGATATTTACATAGTCATCAAATCGTATGTGTATTTTATAAAAATGAGTGTCAGATTTTCTATTCTATGGCCTATCTAGCTCAGACGGTCAACATATTTTTTTCCACGAGACGGAGCGATAATTTTACAAATTTCACGAGCCGGAACGGCGCTCCGGTGCGTTCCGTTCCATTTCGAGCCCTGATTATATTTATTGTTTTTAAAAAATTGCGCATTTTCAATCAATCTATATTTCGGACCTGATCTAGACGGGTCCCGACAAAACCGCCCGGACATTACCGCCTATAGATTACCGCCTAGACCGCCAAACCAAATGCGCTCGAATGCGCAAAAGGTAGCTCATCACTGAGCATAGGTATATATTATTATTTTAGTTATTATATACAATCACGTGTAGTGAATTCTATAGTCCCCATAGCACAGCTAGTCACTTCGTAAATACGAATATCATTGTCACTGTCCCTTTACGTATTTTTTGACGCGCTGATTTGACATATTATTGTCTCAACATTAAACGAAATTTTGAATTAATGACATATTATTATATTATGAAATTATTATTCATACTATGATGTTTTGTTGGGAAAACGATACATACTACACTGGCAATACACACGCAAACTACCTACTCCGTTACCTGCAATATATAATATTATTATAATTAGTTATTTTTTTCCGGTATATTGAAAATTCGCGCACATGATAAAGACGTGTGGCGCCATTTGGATAATTAGTAATATTAGTGTGCTGTAAAAAATGTTAGCATTTAGGACAGGTCACCTAATGTTTATTACTTGATCACATCATATCCGCATTCTTGGTGAATTTCAAGTTTCGTGACTTGTTAGTTATTGTCTCCAACTGCCAACAGGGATATCAATTATTGTCATTTAGAGATACTAGCTAAATGACAATTGCCAACCCTTTCATAATAATATTGTATACCCACCGACAAAGTCTCAACCTGGTTTACCCCTTTTTCAAATCGACCAGGGAATACCTACATTTTTGGTCATGTTGGGTCCCAGGTTCAAATGCTTGGTCTGGCAAGTACACTTAATATTGTTTTTCAATATGTGTATGAGTCAGGGTATGGACCTAATAGGTTGAGCAAGTGGCTGACATCCGTTTTTCGTAAAAACAAAATTTGTTAATACAAACCTCCACTCTGTGGAGGCCTATATGATCATATTAGGATCGGACATTGCCGAAAGAAAGAAGAAAGAAATCCTCCACAGTGTCTGTCCTTAATATTATATAGAATGTTACATTCTGAAATCTTGTATCTTATTCGTTGAATAAAAACAATAGTTTATTAAATAACATGTCAGTATTAGGTATTCATAGATTTTAATTTAATACTTTCTTAAAACAAAACATTGGTATGTCATCTTGTCATCCAACGGCAACAATGTTAATAGCAATATTATTACGATGATAGATTATTACTGTGTTGTGTGCAATACTAGTTGCTAGCCTTCTGGCTATCCAGGTGTTTAATGGTCTGGAATGGTCACTCGTGTGTTCTCGTTAAAGGTTACGTAGACAAGTTTAGTATTGTCGGACTCTTTGACAGTGGTCTTCAAGAGATTCGAAATAATTCACGTGTTCGGAAATCAGGCGAAAGGCATAAGCCGGCTCTCACATCTAAACTCATCTCGTCTGCCGCACAGCCACAAATCAAACCTTCCAAGAACGTTGATCCGGTGTCGCATATGAATACCGCGCACATCTACCAAGCGAAAGTCGCACGTAACCTTCGAAACGTATAGATTTTGGATGCGGCGATCGGCGAGCCGGTATAGGAATGACCAATTCGTATGTGTTTGTATGCGTCCTGGCGTCTTAGTCTCGCAGCCTTAGTAAAAGTAATTAAGTAATTTATAACAGTTTAAATTGTTTATAATGTGTCACTTACAGAATAATTGAACATACATCCATACAGTGTACCCATTATTTCATTGTTTGGTCGTCCGACACCATTCATAACGCGTTGTGAAGGTTGTTTTGCTCACTGAGTGTTTTCGATGTTTGGGTGTAACAATTTTGCAGTTCCGATGTTATACGTAGGAGGTATCATACTTTCCGTGTGACGGTTACATGTCACAAACAGTGTGGGATGTCATCAACAACTGCCCAATATTGGAAAAGGAATGATGGTCCCTCGGAGCTCTGTGTAGACAACGTAATCACGAAATTTATCTCCGAACACCTAATGAAATACTAAACAACAAAATAACACACGAACACTACACAAAATATATAATTTTAGTTATAATCGCGGGTAATGATGTAGTGGTGAGATCGATTATATTAATGAACTGAGACTTTCGAGTGGAATGACGTTGACTATGTCGAGTGAAGAACTCGTGACAATAGTAGTGCGTCTCGTGACGGACTCGATGAGTTGAGTGAGGATTCCTGCATTGTCCTTCCAATTTATACAAATGCAGTACATATATTACAAGAGATATTGTCGCAATTACCAATCATACCAGACCCTACTGATCTAGTTATGATTGAGGATATGCTGACGATTATTATCGTTCTATTGTTTTGTTTTGACAACAAAACATTTATATATTGAAGTGTGTCACTCATTTAATGCTGAGTAGTATGATTGGTACAGTTCTAAAAACAATAATTAAAAAATTCCTACTGCATGTTCGTTTTTAAACCACATTCATATTCTATTTACGAAAGAATGACATTTTTATGATTATACCATTGGTAAACCCAGATGGCCAGATGCATGGCCCCCACAAAGGGGGGGCTGACAGGGCTCTAGTCTGGGGGCCCGCGCTTAGGGAGGGCCCGACGTGGTGGGTAGAACAGTTAAGTAAGATAAGTATACGCCACAAATTTTCTCTAATATGTAGGTTCTAAAAAAGTCGCCTGAGGCTATTTAATAACAGTTTAAAATATGTGACTGCGATGAAATTTGGTGTGATACGACGATTCACGTAGGTATAGAATTTTATATTTTTTTTTTTGTATTCCCTGATTAATAAAAATGGCTACTCACCCAATAGTTGGATGTTACTTGGTTACTACAAAATGAGGTCGCTATCAAATTATGACGATGAGTGCCGAAAACTCAATAAATCAACTGTATTTATTTAAAAAATGCTGATAATACACAGAATCACCTTAACTCTGGGGTTCTGCGGAAACCATTCGAGGAATACTACTGTCGAAAATCACACTGCCCTTAACCTCAGCGATAGGTAGGGGGGCCCGCCATTCACCCTGGCCGGGGCCTAGGGGCCCGCTTCAGGATGTGGGGGCCATGCCCAGATGTCTGTGGGTAATGTCATTTACGTGAGCACTTGTTATTTTTTATTATTCGTGGTGAAACAATGTCGCCAATACATCATTATTATCCACTAATTTCATAATAAATACCCATTACATTTATTTTCTTCAACATCACAGTGAGGATTTTTTCAATAAACGGTAAGGTAATAGTCTCAAAAGTGACGTTAGTTTAGAACTGCTGAGGGTTACTTTCGGTATTACGATGACCGAGGTATTGAAGATGCCTGAGGCAGACGTGTTTGCGAATCTCTCGGCTCCTCACGGAGCAGGACTCTGCTAATTTTTCGTGGAGCTCGGAGCTGTAACTGTAGTCTCGGTTGGCGCTCATGTGAGTGGGTAGGTGGTGGTCACTGGTCACTGGTCACGACTTACATGTCGAGGCAGCATCAGAAACAGTCGCGGTCGTGATGGACTGGCCTTAATGGCTGTTTACTCATCCGTAGCTTGGCTCACATAATCAAAGTTTTCATGGCCATAGTTGAATGATATTATGATTCTCGCAGATTAGGGGGCCAAACACCACAACTGATCAAAACGTATCTTTTTTTAAATGGTGCTCGAATTTTCATTATGAATTTTTTAATTTATTGTTTGTGCTCTGGGCCCCTTATCAATTCGGTTACGTATAAATTGTACGTAAATTTCACCGTAGCACAGTTCGCCGTAAGATTTCTTATCGGAAGGAGATGACCGTATACTATACGGTTTCCAATTTTATTAGATTCAATATGAACATTAATTCAATTTTCATAGCTGATTTTGATTCATGAATTCAATAATGAAAACCTAACCTAACCTAACAAATAATCCAGTATATCGGCTATTTTTTAAATTTGCTTTATGTAAAGAGACAGGAACCGTGTTTTATTTAGACATGAATTGTATGACAATACTTACTATACGACCTAAAGAGGTTGGACGGTCTTTAAGGGGGGACGTGCACCGCGTAGGTCAAAATGGAGGTTTTATGCTATTTTCAAAGCATGATCCTGGACATTCCTTAAATGTTGTATATAATCTATTTATATAATTTTGAAGCCTTATTATCCTTTATATTTATTTTAAACATTTAATGACTGCATAAAGTATTTTTATTACATAAAATAGTATTCTTTTAAATCTCTCGATCTAATGTTTTAGAATATAGTCATTTTTCAGTACATCCATGTGCAGTGGTGTTAAGATTTTTTGTATCTATTAATTTTTAAAAGCATTTATAAAACCATTAGTAAAATTTATCTCGACATTATTATAGTGAAATATTTATGATAAAAAATTAAATTGATAATCTCTGTGATCCCAAATTTGACAAAAATTAGGCATTTTATTATTCAAAAAATGGACAAGATTTACACATTTTAAGATAATTCGAAAGATACTGATTATAAGCTATGTCTTTGACCATTCAAATGTGATAAACATTCTACGAATAATGTTTGCTTTATAATAATTATTGACCGAAGCATAAGGTAGTATTTTTTTGAAATACGCCATTTCTGTTGGCATTTCCCAGTGGCTAAGCTACAACATACGGCTGTAGCCATAAATTGTCAAACTATAATTGAAGTAGGGAGTAAGATCATGGTAATGCGCGTGTTTTTTCAGTTAGGTAGAACTGCATACGTACAAATTTCCCAACACCGTATCAATTCAAATCAAATACATATACATCTGTTGATTTAAAATAAATGTTTGTGAAAAACGACAGTCGTTTAAAAAAATCATTTAGTGCATTTTTTACCAGCATGTTGACTAAGATATTTACCGACGTTCGTATATTGTGCTCCTATCTTGGTCCAGACTAGGCACTAAAAAACGATAAACACCGAATTGGTTTTACATTTTTAATTTCACTGTTACGAAAAAAGTCGCTCACCTTTCGTAACTGACCTGTAAAATGAAAATTACAATAGATTATGATAAAAGTGCTTGATATGAATCATGGAAAGTAAATCCACGGAGATTGCCGGAGGAACAATGCACCTCATCAACGGTTCTTGTCTTCAACCCTGCTATTAGGAAAATGGTGGACTACTGACGTTTACTTGTCCCTCGAACGGAGATTTTACCTATGACTACGTATCAATGCTGGAACCTCACGACATCCAGTGATTGATATGAAAATTTGATTATAACTATTAAATTGACCTATGATAATATAATTAAATGAAATGTACCCAGAGGAAAAACGGTTATTTTTATACAAAAAATACCTGTTAATTATGTTATGTACCTATATCAAAATGTAATTTTCTCAATAAAATTGAATTACCCAGGTGTACCACAATGGAGGGAAAAAGGAAAATATCACAAGCCAAAAAGAAATTAATTTAATTGGATATTACTTACCGTGGTGATATTAAAATAAATTATTGTTTGATTTTAATATTACCAGGCGGCATGTCTAAATCTAAGACACGAGACAGCGCGGTGCGGACGACACAAATGGACACCAACGGTCCAAATAATTAGGGCTGCGAGGTTACATGACAATATGATAACCTTTTTCCATCAGCGGTGAAAGTGACCAGGCCCACCCCTATCAATAGAAATTCGATAATAAACTATATTACAACGGATATTTTGTTACACATGGGTACCTACTTTTTTCCAATATTGTGTAAAATTTCATCTAAAAATACAGAGATTGATTGTATAAAAAAATCTGTTTTAATAAGTAGGTAGGAAGTACTTACTGCATTGTTTTTTTTTGTTTGGAAAATATATCACACATGAATTTTGCTACACATAATTCTGCATTACGAAATTACTTAAATCTATTATTTTTTAAAGTTTTTTATTTAGACATGAATTATATCGCATATCTCAATGCTATATGGCCATCGGTTTTTGTAACATCTCACCGGTGCGGCCTACGTACAAATTTCCGGACACGTTACGAAACGACATTTCAAATAAAATTTTATAAGAAAGAGGCGAACAATCGAAGAGTAATTTTATAATAATTACAAGATAAAAAGAACTTTTTATATACAACGTTTTTAAAGTTTCTGTTGAATTATTATGCTCAATATGCTCAAACTTGTACTTGATATGAAGTAAATAAAAAACAAACAAACAAACAAATATATAATCCTGAAATGTCATTTTGACATTTAATTTTGATTTCCATAGAAACGCACGTATATATTAATAATTTAGTTGCTAGGACCACCCCCTTAGCAACCAATAATAGTCTTTTACTTTTTACGGATTTTTCTGAAATAACTTTCCATACAATACAGAATTAACTGAAAATGAATTCAATTCTGCTTAAAGATGGCTAAACGTATTAAAAGAATGCATTGGTATCGTGCTCTAATATATTCTAAAAGTTTCAAATGTCTAGCTAGTCGGGAAGTTAGTTAAAATCGATTGCAAGATTTGTACTGGACAAACAACCACCGGAAAAACAAGAATACGAGCTAATAAAAACGTTGTAAAATACCTACAACTACTAGAGAACTGTCACTGGTTTAATAATACTAATGTGCATTTGTCATCCTTGATGACATTTTGAATTTGTACGACAGTCATTATTGGAATGCAACTCGGCGCCATCGAGTCTGATGCACACCTGCGCTCGAGATTGCATTCTATTTTATGTTATCATGTTGCTATGTGACGTAATAATATTATTATTGACAACCATTATATTATACCTATCAATTTAATTCACAGCGGCATTCCTATGCCAATACTAATTTTAGTTCGTGCAATAGTAGAGAACATGGCCCCCACATCCTGAAGCGGCCCCCCAGGATAGGATCTTTGGCGGGCCCCCTACCTATCGCTTAGGACAAAGGCAGTGTGGTGCTCTACACCAAATGGTGTAGGTGTACTGTGTAGGTATGCGGTAAAATGAATGTGTATATGTATTTAGTGTTTTTTTGTATATTTTAATACATCCGTTTGAATTATGGAGTTGTCGAATATTGATACACATTTAAAAATTGTATCGTACAACCTTATTCTTCTTCTTTTACCATATCCGCCCCTTAACTGGAGTATATGGACACCACGCGGCGCCTCCAAGAATCCCTGTCGCTCGCCAGTCTTCTTGCTTTTGCTCCAGGTCAAACCAGCATCCCGTAGCTCCGCCGTATACACTCTGTAGATTGTATTTAGCGGCCTTCCAGGGCGCCGGAATCCGGTTGGCTTGAAGAACAGGCAAGCCAGGTTGGAGTTCTCTTCTGGCATCCGCAGCACGTGGCCGAGCCAGATCCAACGTCGCCTCTTCACTTTCAGCGTGATTATAACCACATAATTTTAAATAGGTAATAATATTAATTATTGACTTTTTTTTTACTAATGAAGCAAATTTGTGATGTGTTTTTATCTCACTTATCTGGTCAACTCGCCTCGCCGGGCCCCTCCTGAGCCCGGGCTCCTATGCTAGGGCCCTGTCAGTCCCCCCACTTCCTGAAGCGGGCCCCCAGGACAGAATATATGCCCCCCTACCTATCGCTAAGGTTAAGTGCAGTATGATTTTCAATGAGTGACAAAGCTTAGTGTGCACTATTTATGGCGGATCTTAACAGTCTACCTCCACCATTCGCCACTGGAGGAAAACGACCAAGAAGAGAAGAGACACAAGGTGTCCTTGTTACCACTGTTGGCGATGAACTAGATTCTAGAGGTAAACTGAAAATATTTAAAATTTTAGTTTCTGTTGAATTTAATGAAAATGTGTCAACCAAGGAGTTCTCCGAGATTATTCAAAATATTTCAGTGGTTTGTCGACCCTAATTTTTTGACCGAGCGACATACGCATTGGCTTATAATATCATAGTTTCCAGGCTAGAATCGTAGGTCTGGCAAATACACAATATTGAATATATTGTTTATCGATTTGTGTTAGAGCAGTGGTCTCCAAACTTAATAAGGATGTGAGCTACTTTGAGAAATTGATATTGTCTGGTGAGCTACTTATACAATATCTTTATATTTTTTTATCATCGTCCTTTATCGTACCATACATACTATTATTATATTAAGTACTTAAAATCTATTAAGTAGTACATCGGACTTCCAATAACACATGCAATGCGCACTTGAATTATTTATTTATAAACAAAATAATAATTGAAAAATATCTTGAAATAAGTGTGAGTAAAAGTAAAAATAATTTGTGAAAAGAATGGCATTCACTTTCCTTCACATTTTTTTCAATTCTCGATGAGTACCTTGTCACTCCCATCCGAATGCAATTATCAAGATTCAAGATGTAGGTATATCTGTGAGTCTGTTTCTATATTTGTGTCGCTACATTTCAAAATCAGCCAAGTCCACCTTTAGGTATTTTTTTACTTTTTTGTGAATTGCTGAAGAACTACTGCTTTCTAACATTTCTGCATTATCAAAATGTGGAATTTTAAATATTCTATACTCGAAATATAAACTTTCACCCTTGTGACTGTGTATTTCAGAAAACAAAAAGCTTTTTTTCTCCTATTCATCTATAATGGACTTGGCTGATTTTGAAATCTGGCGACACATTTACTTTTAACCACCTTCATAGTGGAAAACGTTTATTCACATAAGTAGGTATAACAAAACAATACCTTCGTTTTGAGCGCAATTCCAACTAAAATTTGATACTTTTCTGTTGGGACAAAAGGTCATACAGATTCTATAGTTAAGGCAACACTCTTAGGCGACAAATCACATTGAAATTCTATAAATTCCATTTATGACGAAGGACCATCTTTTTGAAAATTTTCGACGATACAGCTGGATAGTTTTTCAATGTCAAAATTTATAAAAGGAGCTGAAACAAATTGTCCAAGCAACTTCATTGAAATTTAGTTCGAGAAATATATAATTTCAAATAATAAAATTTGAGAGGCAAATTTATAAATATGATAAAATATCCTACGCGAGCTACCGAAAATGCCGCCGCGGGCTACCGGTAGCGAGCGAGCGACCGTTTGGCGATCACTGTGTTAGAGTATATACCTAAAAGGGTTGAGCAAGTGGTTAACATCCATTTCTCGTAAAAACACAAAATCTCTTAATACAAACGTCCACTACGTAAAGACCCATAGTATGATCTTATTAGGATCGGACATGTTAAAAAAAATGTTTGGAATCACTGGACTACAGGCTAGATTACACAATGTAAGTTCAGTGAAATGTTCAGTAAAAAATCATTTCAATCATAGCATATTCAAATATAGGTAGGTTATTCCAATATTTACGATCGACCTCGATTTTGTTTTTTATGTCAATGTTTTTTTTTCTGAGTGAGTAATTGAATTTACAATTGAAGAAATCATAATTATTTTCTGAACCGGTAATGTATTTCCTTTATGATTTTCAAAATTAGATTTCGGTAGGTAACAAAAAAAAAAATATATATAAAAGTGCCTACGGAAATACAATATTATTTATTTTATAATTGACTGCCTGTAGTACCTAACCGAAAGACTGTAATTATATATTTCAATTACTTACAATATTACTTGGTATTTTCCGAGAGTTAACATTGAGAGATCATGACAATGTTTCATGATCCATTCTGCCAATCACGTTCCGCCTTGATTCCATGTCGTTACTGGTCATCTTGCTCCTTTGCGAGGAAAATTTACCACGCGGACAATAAAGTTCTGATTACATTGAGATGCACGTCGCGTACTATCATGTGACGTCACAGTATGCTGCCGCGGGAAAAGGTGTGTCGTGTTGTTTTTCTTGGTGTTAAAAATGTTATCAGACTTATGCTCCCATCCCGTAGCACATTTTGAACCTTTAAACCAGGGGTAGTCAACCTGGTCCCTACCGCCCACTAGGGGGCGGGGGCGATCTAGACCTGGTGGCTCTCGTGGTGCAGTGCGTAAGGCGCTTACCTTCGACCCGAGAGTTCTGGGTTCGATTCCTGGTGAGGACACAATATTTATTCGTTTTTCTCAAAGCCTGGGTGCTTGTGATTGTTCAAAATTACTAACAACCACCTTGTACGAAAAAGCAAGGAAATGGTTATTAGTAATTCAAAAAAAAAATCCCTAGATCTAATGGCCTGTTATAGTGTTTAAAAAATGAAAAGGAGAATCACGGGAGCATGTTTGATATTATCTGCATGTGTATTGCATCGCGGGCGATTTTTTACAAAACTTATGAGGATTTAAAATTAATCCAGCATTTTTCATATTGTATGGTATTTTGATCCCGTCTGGCATATTTTTATTATCACGTTTTTCATAGCTCATATTATTGATTGTCCGGTGGTTGTTTATCCAGTACAAATCTTGCAATCGATTGTTAACTAACTTCCCGACTAGCTAGACATTTGAAACTTTTAGAATATATCAGAACACGATGCCGATGCATTCTTTTAATATTTTTAGCCATCCTTAAGTAGAATTGAATTCATTTTCAGTTAATTCTGTTTTGTATGAAAAGTTATTTCGGATGAAATCCGTAATCTAATCCACTATTATTGGTTGCTAGGTGGTGGTCCTAGCAACTAAATTGAGGAGCAAACATTCAAAACGTGATTTGTCACACAGATGTTGAGCTGAGATAATCAAGAAAAACATATTGTACTCAAAATGGTTTTTTTTTATTATAGAATTTTAAGCCTGGTATTTTGTATAATCCAAAATTCGCGGAAGTGGTTCATTTTTTGATTTGAAATTTGTACAAAACACGATTTGCATGAAACTTGTGGGCGAAACACTATTTGAATGAAAATCAAGGCATTATATTTTTTCATGGGATAAAAGGTTCTTTGAACACTGATTCTGGTTTCCTTTCATATATTTAAATATGGACTATCAGAATTGACAATAAACGGCATTTTTCAAAATGTGTGACAAATCACTTTTTGAATGTTTGCTCCTCAATTATTAATATATAGATACGTGCGTTACTATGGAAATCAAAATGACATTTTAGTATTCTATATTTGTTCGTTTGTTGCAAAATAGCAAAAAAAGGATTTGTTTACAATGGCCTTATTTGTCCTAAATTATTAATACATAGAATTGTCAAGTTTATATGATTCAACAGAAAATTTTAAAACGTGGTAAGTATATTGTAAAAAGGTCTTTTTATCTTGTAATTATTCTCTAAGAGAGTTTGCAACATTGGTAAGGGCGCATCAATTAATACATTTTGTGGGCGCCGAGATGCTAATCCCTGCCCTACAATTATTGTATTATTTATTATTTTTATTTCGGAAATATTTACATGTTATTATTTATTACGTTCAATGATTTTTTGAATAGACCCTCGTTTAATAATTATTTAAAGACCTTGGACAGAGTAATAATTGCTTCGAAGTCGAATGATAAGATAATTCACGATACCTATGTATGTTTAGCAACAATTCCATTACCTAAATCAGGCACAGCTGTGATCGACATGCGCAATTAAGAGCCCCAGATAAAATTAAATAATAATTTTACATAGTCATTCATTGTCCAAGTCGCCTCTTATTGTTGTGCTGTTTTATGGACATGGCAAGATCAACCTCGAGGCGATTTTGTCACAGGACCGCTTAACTTATTTTAAGTACCTACTACCTATCTACTTCACAGGTGTGCAAATTGAGTTTTTTTGCATTTTAACTCTGTTATGACTGAAAAAACTCTGGCATAAAAATACTGCGAATGATGTAACACTGCATGTTGTTTACTGCAGGCTATTCTAACTAGTTAACACGATATCATTCGGGTAACTGATGTAGAGCTGCTACGCATGCGCAATGCTAGGTACCTACTGACATTATTTTTATATTAAGTCATTTTGACTTTTATTTAACCTAAAAAAGAAACTGAAATTCTATAGATGCGCTATATCTCGATTAGTTTTTTTTATATGGCGTTTATAATACCTATACATTGCATCATCGGCGAGGGGTGGATGTAGGTTGTTAAGATTCCACAAACATATCCCAGGATAATAATTAACTGTCGGAATACGAATTATCATATTTATCATTTTTTATTGATTTTGGAGTTAAGTGAGGTATGTTAGAAATTTGACTTTTTATCTTATATTATATCTCACTAAATATGTACCTACTAACCAGTTTACCAAATCAATTAAGTAGGTCTGTCAAAAATACAATAAAATCTGTGTACTTACCTATATATACTCGTAACCACTGGCGGCTTCCTCTATAGGTCATTCGGTCATTGACCTGCCAAAATAAATACCTAAAAGTGCGGCCACACCGGCAACAAGTCGCGCGACAACTCGTTAAATTTTACGATAATTATCATAATTGCTTAAGAAATTTTACGATAATTATCATGCTTATCGTAAAATTTAACGAGTTGTCGCGCGACTTGTTTTCGGTGTGGACCCGGCATTACAATCGACATAATAATATTAATAATATGTGCAATGTCATATATAATAATATTAATAATAATCGGTTGATTTGAAATTATAGGGCGCGCGATATTGTGTCAACCCAGTCTATTGGGCTTTTTTTGTTTGGGCGATAATTCCCCGAACAAAAATATTGTGTTCGCCGGCAGTCTGAAAATTGACCCAAATTAAATATTTTTATAAAATTTTCTCTCTCGTTTCTCATACATAAGACAGAGATCGATATAACACAAAATACGAGATCGAAGCTTGTAACGGTGCGTGAATTACTGTAATATCGGCAATGCCCGAGTGTGAGACAAAAGATTTTTTCACCTAATTAAATGAAACAGAATGATAACACTGACTAGATAATTGGTCTCAAGACGCAACTGTGTATGCGGTTCGGATTCGTTGACAGGTTTTGACGAATGCCTTTGGATATTTTAATAATATATAAGGAGTTTTTGGTGATTTATAACATTTTTGTGAAGCAGTTAGTACGCACGCAGTAGCAATTGAAGTCTGTGATACAATTATAATGGAAATGGAAGCACGATTTGCATCCAACGATCATCTCATTATATCCGATTTGTTCAATAAAGAAAATTACACTGATTTTAAAAATAATTTTCCCACACGTCAAGTAAATTTGGTAAAACTGTTAGAAGAAATAAACATAATCAAGTTAAGAAATGAATTATTGGTGTTTTATCAACGAGATGATTTGCATGGCGCTATTAGTGCAGTTTCTCTTCTACATTTTTTACTCAGCAATAATTTCAACGAAACATTTTCCGAGTCGATCAAAGTTCTCCAATTTATTTGCGTCATACCAATGACAACAGTTGAAAGTGAAAGATGTTTTTCCACTCTCAAAAGAATAAAAACCTTTCTACGCAATAGGGCCAGGATAGACTGACCGCTCTTGCAATGCTCAGTATTGAAAAAAAATATGTGGGAAAAATAGACAATTTTTATAATCGTGTGATTGATGATTTTTCAAAAAGCAAAGAAAGAAAAGTGGACCTGATTTACAAAAAATTATAACGCGTTGTGTGCAATTTCGGTTAACGATGGGTTGGCGTTATGAAAAACGGACATTTTTTGAAGGGTTAGTAGGTACCGACCTATAACAATTTCTAGCACTTATTCTATAATGTATAAAAAGTCAATTTGCAATACGTCTTTTCAGTATACAACGAAAAGGCAAATTAAAATAATATATTCAAAATTGACCTGCTAGGTTTTTCCGGATTAAGCGGCCAATGCTCGTAACAATAGATAATATTACATAAAGGTTTACGTTACGTTCGCATTATGATGCAGCATCACTGGCGACACTGGCTTTATACACAAATCCCATAGAGGTATTAAATAAAAAGAGGGGCAAGAAATTGGCTTTCTCATACAACTGAATGAAGCAGGCCAACAATAGCCGACAACTTACGAGTAAAAGCGACGCGGTAAAAAAAATGCAGCGCATCACGGAGGATTTACTTTGGTCATTATAACGTACCCATATAATATAATGTTAACGTGGAAATTTTGCCGCAAATTGATTACCAGCCTGCCTCACCATACGTTCATAATTTATAACCTGCCGCCCCTAGAAAAATCCATTCAGTTGATACGACTTTCCTTCTGACTACGTAGTAGAGGTGAGTTGGAAATACTGTCACCAGTTTGTGTACTTAAGTTTCGGACGAAACTACCCATACTAAGTATTTGTGGCCCAATAAACTTGTTTCAAGAAACTTGAAACGTGTTAGATGTTCGAATTCGAACGCATTCGATGATATCATCACCGTGACTCGCCATTCGGTGATGCTGGTAGACTTTCAACGCTACTGATATTAAATGCGCGCGAGCGAGATATCATGATACACGTATGTCTAGCCGTGATATTATACTCAACTGTCATTGTTCTCCCTTTCTCCTCTATTGTAAAGTTGGTATAGTGAAGGACAGAAATGGTCACATGTTCTTTTTATAGTATACTATTTGAGTTCGCCTTAGTTTTAGTTTTAAGAGTTTTAGTTTCAGTTGAGTATGAGACTTTATCGAGTCCAGGAGTTCGACGCATGGTATGAGATCTCGCCGTCCGCTAGCTAGTTCGTAGTCTTGCTACGTATGAAATCATCGCCTCGGACTTCGCGACTCGCGTATGTTTAGTATAATACTACGGAATTAGTTTTAGTTTAAGTTGCGTATGACATTTACATCGAGATGACGTCAGTCGCAAGCCGGAATAGCGGAGTTCTGATAACGCTAACTGACTACGCGTTTATCTGGTTTTGTCACGTCGAGTTTCTCGATTTTTTAGTGTTATAATTGGAACTTATAAACATAAACTGAATTCAAATTGTATGCGTGATTGTATAAATGGATAATAATTATATTATACTTAATAAACAATTTGTGTAAAAATGGCTACTAAAAGGTTAAGTTTCGTGTGGAATCGTTCCAAAGAAATAGTTACAAATTATGCCATCTGTAATGTTTGTAAAATAAAAAATTCATACAAGTCAATGTCAAATTTGAAGAAACTTTTACAACGCAAGCACCCAACTATTCATATTGAATTTGCCAGGCAAAATATAGCTCCACCTGTAAATGAAAATGCTTTACAGATAAATGAGACCAGTGCTTTTAATGCTTCAGTATTTTCTACTGAAACAGGAGTGACTAGTGCCATAGTTCCAGCTGTACCTGTCTCGAAAATGGGACTTTTCGAAAAGCGGATGTATTTTTAACGATTCTATTATAGCCGATATTTCAAATACTAGTAAGTTTTTTGGAACAAGTTTCGATACTAAGTATTTTTTAATACTGGTAGTAAGTATACTTAGTCTTCAAAATCGACCAGTTTTCCCTCCTCTACTACCTAGTAGTATAGACCCATAGTACCTACAGACCTACAAACTTAGGTATCTAAAGAATGGATGGGGGAGCCAATGTCGATCAAGACTCGCATCTGGACAGAATCTGACGTTTTTAATGGCGTCCATATGGTAGTTTGTAGTTCCATTTTTGACCGTTCTTTAGATAAGTTTGTAGGTCTGTACTATATTTACCATAGACAAGAATATTTTTAATAAATGAATAGGGATACATGGGTATGTTTGGCCCGACGATCATAATAAGGGGTTAAAATATACCATATTATCAGGACCAGGTATATCATGCACGCTACGAATACAACACCTTTAAATTAGGTACTGTGATGCAAATATTACCCATGTCGGCAAAGTGTTGATGTAATTTAAAATATCGATTAGAGCAATCATATTTTGACAGGTTTTCGAAGTTGGCCGCGAGGAATTTGCACGGATGCTTGTTTTTTTGTTTTTGTTCAAAAGTGTGATAAATCTGAAAGGACATGTCAAAATATTTTCCTTCGTAATAAACCATTCGAATTTTTTTGTTCGTTTTTAACCGAATCTTCGGCATAATTCGTGATGATTTTCATGGACGATGTTATTTTTGACATTGGACTTTTGTTTAAAATGACATGTTGTCATTGCAATCTGTAAAAATAAAAGATTAAGTTGAATAGATTTAATTATATATACTTAATATATCAATAGAAAAATCAATATTTTTTAAAATTCTTGATGAATATAATACTTACGTACCTACCTATCTCTACAATGCTTTTATTTTTTCCACCTAAATAGAGTAAGCGAATTTCAGCATTTGGGATCTCCAAATTATATTACCCCATCAAGTTGAAAATGAATTTTGAATTCCTGAATTCCACAGACTTCGGAAAACTCGTAGAGAATTTAAATTCAAGATAGATCAATGGTTTATTGAATACATTTTGTTTGGAAGACACGGTCATAAAATATATGAAAATCATGTAAGTAAGTAGGTATACAAATTATAATAATGATAGATAAACTTTAAAAATAGTACACACCACAATCAAATTTCAAATTAAAAATATAGGCACTGCATGAAACAAAAAATACTACCTATACCTACAGTAGACAGAATTAATAAAATCTCATATCAATCGTATCAATAATTATTTGTGCAGTTTTTAATATTACCATCAAGATTTTTATTGTTACTCCACTTGGGGTAAATTATCTCGGTTTCCGACCCCTTATACTATGCTCAAGTATGCAATGTATCTAGTTACATATTTATTACCGTTATTTTCATTAATCTGTTTTTATGGTTTTCCAGGTAATGTGAGCAAATTTGTGAAGCTGGTGTGTAGGTACATATCTACTTCATTTTCTTTTTGTAGTCCTTATTCGCTCCTTATGTGGAGGATTTGGAATTATTATATAAATATATATGGCCTAGTCCTAGTGTTTCATATTTTTCATTCATTTATATAATATTTTACTTGACATAATAAAGTAAAATTATTGATAAAATGTATAAAATCAATAAATACTAGTAATACTCACACTGTGAAAGGAATACTTTGATCCATTCATATTACTGGCAATTTATAATATTTTATTTCGTTTTGAATTTGGAAAATATGGATCATTCGGGTGGGTAGATATTGCATTGTAAGTCTGCCATGTCCAGCGCATGCGTGCGTCAGCCGACATTTAGTTATTCTTCTTTTTTGTTGTTATTTAATTTTAATCGGCCACCTGAGCGAAATCACGACCGCGGCAACGTTACATCGACCACCGCCGGTTGCCTGCGGGCTTTCCCCTACCTTGCCACATCACTGGTCTACACAACATGACATATTGCAGCCAACATTGGGAATATTGAAGGTTGATTTTGGCCGCCTGAATTTATTCAAAAGTGACCTACCATTGCGCTTAAAGTTGTCATCAAATTGATAATGCATGTCCAGGGCTCAAAATGAACCGGAGCGCCGTTCCTGTTCGTGAAGTCGGTAAAATAATCGCTCTGTCTCGTGGAAAAAATAAATTGACCGTCTGAGCTAGATATGCCATATAATAGAAAATCTAACACACTTATTTTTATGAAATACATATAAAATTTGTTAACTATGTCTTCTAACTATGTATTGTTCTTCAGAAAACTGTCGAGCGCTCCAGTTCGTAAACTTTTTCATTTCAGTGCTGTGCATGTCGCGTACTGTCACGCTGTCACTGCGACAAATTTAGTCTATGGTTTCGTTATTTTGCAGAATATTTTGAACGAACACGATCTCTGTATTCAATGATGGAGTAACCTAGAAACGAGTCTGTAAATTCAATAATATTTTGAACGGTACCCAACCCGCAAACCATAGATAATAGACAACATTCTTGTAGAAAATATATAGTGGCAACTGCTAAAAACAAAAAAAACGCGATTTTGAAATGATTCGAAAATGTATAGGCACGTGAAAGTGATAAAAAAAAACGTTCAAAACGTCAAGCAGGTGTCGATGCAGTGCAGTACAACGTGAGGCATCCTCATTGTTGTTCTGGTGATTTCGGTGGATTTTTTAAACTGAGAATGTTCGTTTAAAGTTAACGGTTCAAAATGTGCTACGGGATGGGAGCATCAGTCCGATAACATTTTAAACACCAAGAAAAACCACAATATACATTTTCCCCCGTAGCGACAGCTTACTGTGATGTCACGTAATAGCTCGCGACATGCACCATAATATATTTTTTCGAAAATATAAGACTAGGTGTGGTGACGTGAATGTATTTTCTTCTTCTCTGGCAATACAGCTCGGGGTGGACCTTGGCTGCCAAGATTACTCCACAATGCCCAGTAATCCGCTTTACATCTCCAAGTATACTGTAGAGGTTTTGTATATAAAGCTACAAACTGTCATGTTGTTGTCTATGGTAATTGATAGACCATAGACAACTACGCAAAAACTGAAAAGGAAACGGTTGCATCTCGACCGTCCTATACAAGTTGTATTTTGGCCTTTCAATAATAATTTAGTTGACAACGCGTCCTTATTCCACGTCTCACTTAATCGAAATTCCAAATTATAAAGTAAATATTCCAACTCAACCAATATAAATGTGACAGTCATTCAATAGTCCCGTGTATAATCACATTTTATTATTACAGTATAAAACCATGAAAATACCATCTCTGTATGTTATTCATCATGTCCGCACACATCCGCAACCATCAGAACAGATATTCATAACATCGGGGACTATCAAGAATCTTCATATTACCCCGATAATACTAGGCAACGATACAAATGGAAGGGATCCGTGGACAATTTATGTGATAACATGTGGAATGTTGAAAATAAAATTCTTATAAAGAATGATCCTGGAGAATAAGACATGCACAATAAGCACTGCTCTTCCGGATCGATGGAGTGAAGGGAGGTGCACTGGAGCTGTTCGGCATGCATAACTAGAGACCAACAATGATTGAGAAGGCTAAGGATTGATATGGGCTATAGCACCAATGCAAGATCGGAGAAAGAATGTGTAATCAGAGATAAAATAAAGAGATAAGTTTTATAATCTTTTTCATCATAGAAAAATAATGTTAATTCCGAGTGGAGTGGACTTGGATTAAATAAGCAATTAAGTAGGTATGCAATCGATCAATACATTCGATGATTTATTCAAAACTCTTTTAAATAATAATAATTATTACGTACTTAGGTGTACTTGTATATTGTTTGGTGGCTTTTATTCAGAGCGTTGAAGCGGAGCTCGTAGCAGGAGCACGGAGCAGTGGATTAATGGGGATTTACCCGAAGCATGAAAAGACCGGAGCATCAAAAATTTGTAGTGCCTCCGTTTTTTTTATTATTAAATTTTCGTCCTAAAATCCAATGAAAATAATATAATATTTGATACTTTGTGAGATAGCGGCTCGTAAGTACCGCCTTGCCAGCTATTGTACGGTAATGCAGGCCGAACTCTATGCCATCCAATGCGCTCTGGAGTGGGCAGGCTCAGATCCAATCCAACGAAAGCTCACCAAAAACCATAGTATTTGTATTTATTCGGACTCCAAAAGCTCAATCCAAGCAATTGGAGATCCCTTGTCTACTAATCCGATTGTCTTTTCTATTCACAGCGAGTCCGCAATACTGAGACGGCGCCACCCCGAGGTGCACTTCAAGTGGATAAGGGGACACATCGGGATAGAAGGAAATGAAAGAGCTGACAAATTGGCTCGGCATGGTGCCTCTGAACCCAAGACCGCGATAGCTTATGACAAATTTCCTCTGAGCTACGCGAAAATTACAATTTCAGATATGGTGAAAAATGAATGGAACTCACGATACATAAACTCATCGACAGGGAAGTTGACCCGAAAGTTTTACCTTCAATTTTAGCAGCACGAGACGTCAGGGTGCATAAGGGGCTGTGTTTTGAGATGACTCAGATTCTCGGTCACGGAGTCATGCGAGCATACCTGCACCGGTTTAAAATAACATCTGATGGAAAGTGTCCATGCGACGACGGAAGCGACCAGGACGTCCTATATTTACTCCTAGATTGTCAAACCTTTAGCAAGGAGCGACACAACCTGATCTTTTTATTACAGATGGCAGATGCGGACATTCGAGACCTTCCGGGGACCATGGCAAACGAGGCCGGAAGAGATGCACTTTTTAATTTCTGTATTGATGTAATAAAAAGACACTTCTTTTACCACGGGAAAAAAAACTCGACTACAATTCGCAGTCCTCAGTTCCCAATGAATACGACAAAATATTCATCAGAATCACCTCCGCCTTGCGCTACTAAGAATTTTTCAGGGTTTTTGCAAGGCGGTTTCATATGCCCTGGCCGAATTCAAATTAGCAATACCCGATGCGGGTAGAAGAACAGTTTTTAATAAGGCATATTCTCTCAGCCGGCACAATTTTCATTTGACTAGCATCAAGTAGAGTAGTTTGCGTGCCAAAGTCCTTAAGAAACCTCGATAGTAAATGCGAGGTATCCATAAAGGCATCTAAAAAAAAAAACACTGGAATTATTTGATTTACGGCAACACTGCCGAGTGATAAATAACCTTACTTTTTTGACAAAAGAGGCAGATAATGAAAGACGATTTGCTGCCGAGTCTTGTTAAATATACTTTATTAATAATGAAAAGGACGAATAATAAACCTTATTTCAAAACTACTTAATTTTTAAATTTTTTAAAATTTAATACTTTTTTTTACCTGGAGCGGAGCTGGAGCAAATATTAGGTCCCGGAGCGGAGCAACTCAAAAAAGGGTACGCTCCAACTTTACTCTCTTCTTTTATTATTTATTTCGATAGTTTTATAGCAGTCTAGCATTGTTTTAATGTGTTGCTTGATCTAAAACCGCAAAACACGGTAAAATTGACAGTCAAATAATAAAATGACTATAGAAAGTTTTTTCAGGAATACCCGTCAGCCTCACAGAGAAGATCTTACAATATGGCACTATTCGGACCATTTTATTTCGCGAGATTTTGCCCTTGCCTCCATGGGAAGAACGCCACCGCTTTGTTCCATTATTATTATTGGTTTGGATCCTTCGCTATCATAAATAACACGGATACTTGTTATCTTTAATAAGGATTTGGACCCTCTTGCACGCAAGCCTTTTTAGCAATCGTAAAGGTGAAAGGAAGGCCCTGAATAATGGATGCAGATAAATGACGAAAAATTATTGTAAAAGATTTGTATAGTCTAAAGTTAAACAATTATTAAATAACTATGTTTTTATTCAACGAATAATTCACAAGACTTAAGAATGTAACATTCCAATTATTGAACATAAATAATTTTGAAAACACTTCTGAGCAAATATATTATAACCAATATAAAAAAATCTAAAAAAGTCCCCATGCGCATAGACCACTATGCTAACTAGTTCAATAATTATTAGAATGTAACATTCTTAAATATGGTGAATTATTCGTTGAATAAAAAGAGTAGTTAAGGGGACGTTCTACAGAATTGGCCTTGAGAATTGAAAATATGATTTTTTAACATGTGGTCCATAATATCTGGTCTACTAGTTAATATAAAAAGGTCGTGTCAAAGTTGTTTGTGTCAATAAATTTGCTCTATGATTCGATCCGACTCATATTTCATCAGGGCTGTCGAAGACATAAATCATAAATATTTATAATTTTAAATTTTTATTTATAATATATATTATTTAAGTTTTGTGCATCTAATGCCGGATCCACACTGGCAACAAGTTAAGTTGCTGGCAACCTCGTTAGATTTTACGATAATTATGATGATTATCGTAAAATTTCTTAAGCAATTATGGTAAGTATCGTAAAATTTAATGAGGTTGCCAGCAACTTGTTGCCAGTGTGGAAATGGCTTAATATTCACTGTGGTTCACGTAGTGGCATGGACCTGGGGTTGACTAATTCAGGAAGTCAACACCCATGATATAATTTTTTCCAGTTTTGGTTGCATTATATTCCAAAACTCTTCTGTAAAAATCGTTTCCGATTTTATAAATAGAAGTTTCTCGGTGTACATTGTAAACAAACCTACGAATAAAAAAAGACAAGAAGGAACATACTGATTCATCGCAGTAAAATCTGGCAATCAAATTCGCTATTTTGAAAAGCGACGATTTTGCGTAAACAAATATCACGTGGTCTGTACGTGTGCGACAAACTTCGAATGTGTTAGTAATTTTGTGTATTTTATGTTTGTGTATCACGCATTGTCGGCCATATTTGCCGGTCTTTCTGATTGCCGTGATTTGTACACATCTTCCTTCCTGTCTTTTTTTATTCGTAGAAACAAACAGTATTTTTTATTAGTTATATGAAGTTGGCCTTGAATCTGTAATAAAATAATACACGATTAAAAGATTTTGAAATAGAAAAAAACACATTTCCAAGCTTGTGCCGTGCTCACTCATGAATGTCATTCGTCGTTTAGATAAGTATATACACATTTTGATGTTATCTTGCAAAGTGCGAATGTAATTCGAATCAAATAGTTGATATGGATTAATTATACCATCGTATTATTTTCTCGAAATCATAAACATACTATAATAGTATTTGAGTGTCAACTTATGTTCAATTTGAATTGGGTTATAATAATAATATACCCGTATATATATCAATAGTATGTTTGCTACAAAATCCACCCAAGTTATCAGCACGTACTTGCACAGGTTTGATTAAAAACTATGATGAAATTAACATTTTAAAATTATTAATTCATAATATTATTTTGACAGCCCTGTTTTCTGATCGGCGTAAATCTTGCAGGTGTTTATAAAATAATAATAATGTTCAGCGGCAGACAATATCAATAATAATAATAATAATAATGTTTCTTGAAATAAAATCATTAGTGATTTTTGCGAAAAGATCGATTTAAATTAACGTACTTACGACGCCGAGGTCCTTTTTATAATAAATTATATTTGAATGTCGAGCTCTTCAGCCCCCCCTTAAGGGGGAGAGGCACGCCAGCAGAGAACCTAGCGGAAAAATACGAAGCTTGCAATTTGAGATTTTTTTTTGATAATTTACAATAAATATGTATCTGAAAACATTAGAAAGAAAAATATTTTTTATTTTAAGTCAAAGGTAAACTTAAGTACAATTGTAAAAAATGTGAATTTGTTGAATCGGACCGCATCTTATTATTACATAATATGTCACTAAATATGGACACTTCTTTTATATTGCTGTGCAAGTTAGTTTGATAACTATACAAGCATGTACCAATCTCTATGCTACCACGCTTGCCATTTACGTCATGCCAAGCATAACACAAAGCATTATTAGGCGGAGCTCCTTCATAAATTGTCAAATTGTAGCAACAGAGTTTTCTGCTGTAATACAGAGATGAGACATCGCTACATGGAATCTGTAAAACAATCTGCAAGTCAAAGGTTACTGTTGCAAAAGTGTTTTCTCGAGTTGTCCTTTCTTTGTCCATAGCTTTGTCGGTGTTGGCTTCTCAATCCCTGTTTTATGTTCTGTGTAGTTTTGCTCCAACTGTTTCTTCGTCACCGTCCTTCATTGCGTTATATTTTGTGCAGAGAGCACACGGTCTTTTCTGTCTAAATATTGCCAGCTCGATGATTGTCAACGTAATGTGACTCCGTAACGGGAAATTTTTCGATGTGATGTTTGATAAATTTTAGCATGCTGTTGGGCATCTTGTTTCCTGGAACATGCTTACCCCTCTGATCGTCGGTGTTAAATACATTAAATTCATTGGCTTTTTCATAAGCTTTGTTAACAGGGCCATTACTGAGACATAATATTTTTAAAAAGAAGTCTCGGCAAACCCTTTCTTCTCTGCCATCCTTAAAAAAATAGTATTGCTTCGCATTCGATCGTTTCTTGAGAGGTGGCTTTACCATTCTGCATTTAATTTCAACAGTCTTTGTTTTCTTCAGTATAAAATTCATTTGACGACAATAGTCACCCAGACTCCAGTATTCAGAGCATATTAATAATCTTTGTTCTTCAATACACTTCGTGGAGCAATTGAATATGCATTTAGTGCAGCTGGCTATTTAGGGAGTTTTGGCAATATACGCCTGTTTTTTTGTTTCATAGCCCTTTCCAGAATTCCTAAGATATTTTACAACGTTGCGAGTCCAAGTAGAAGGATCTGATTTGCACCACCGACTTCTTTTGTTGGTATGTTGCTCGCATTCTGAAAACTAAACTATGTGGCCAAGAAAATGTCTCATTGTTTTTAAATATTTTATTTTTTGAATAATATGGATTGAATAGTATTCTTAACAGGTAAATAACAATGTCATAGTGACTACCTTCTATTTCTCCATCAATATCGTCTGGGACATAGCTAGGGTCATCGGTTTCCTGGTCATTATCATTAACCGTTACAACAATCATGACATCACTTGATGCACTGTGATATTTCGAGTAATGCATGATAACGGAACTCCTGTTCGACAAATCTCGCGAAGCATTACGGTATCTAGTAAAATAACAAAAATTAATCATAAAACAATCCACAATCGAAACAATAGCGTAACCCGAAGATCCAAACGTTCAATGACAGGTGACAAAATGCATAATCATGGACGAAACTGACCATAAACGAAAAATCAATCACAACTCTCTATGGATGGATGGTGACTTTTGCATGTTTATTTCGTCATCAATATGCTGCATTTACGAGCAGACAAAAGTCACCATTATGCAATGGTGAGTTTTGTTTGATTTAATTTAGACCAAAGCGATCTTATTATAACAAGCTAAGGTAAACTATTCCTGTTTGGTTATTTTTGCGTATTTCAGACAAATGTTAGAAGTTTTCAAATGACAAATCAGTAAAACTCACCATCCATAGTATAGTGACTTTTGCTTGTATATTTATAACGAAGGATTTTTTTTTATAGAGTCAATAATCTCTATTCACCTATAATGACTTTTGGTTGTTAAGATTTTATCGAAAGTCATTTAGTGAAAAACAAATAATTCGGATTTAAGCAGAATTTTACTAACTAATGTACCGTGGTGAGTTTTGCATCTTAAAGAACATAATTTTACGCTTCGGGTGACATACTCAACCCAAAACTGCCATTTTCAGGGTTGGTGACTTTTGCCTGAACGGTGACGATATATTTTATGGTCATATTTAATATTAAAATGTAGTTTATTAAGTTTTCTAAGCATCGCGTAAGAGATTTTTGACTAATTCATAGTTTTAATATTTTTTATATCTATTTTAAAAAACATCGATTTTTATAAAAAATATAAATATGAATAACTTGAAATCCTTTTTTCCTTTCTTCCTTTCCCTTCTTAAATTATCAAAAAAAAATCTCAAATTGCAAGCTTCGTATTTTTCCGCTAGGTGCCTCTTTAAAAACGGCTCAGTAAAGGCTTCACTTTAAGTATGATGCCTTTAGCATAGTGGTATATGTGCATTGGCGCGATACCCGAGAGATGCAGGTTCGATTCCTGCGGAGTCTTACTTTTCTCTGGTTATAATATTATATTTTCTCAGAAGTGTTTTCAAAATTATGTATGTTAAACAATAATTATTATGTAATTAATTAATTATTGAATTAGGTAACTAAGGAATCTTGAAAACATAAGCTGAAAAATATATAACGATGCCTGGTTTAACTGTAATACTCTATAGTGCAGTGCTAGGTACTATGGGCGATTCGTATGTATATTGGTTGTATTTGCTACAATGATAGTCGCAATGCCTATTCAATATTAACAGAACATACCAATGCAAATGCGAATCGCTATAGCCGTACCTGTATAATAATAATTCCAGTATACAAGAACTAATTAAAGAATTTAAAATATATATTCGATCAATTTCTCTCTCCATTTCTCATTTATTAATTAGTACCTATATTTTTTTCGAAGAAATTTACACATAGGCTATCATTTTTTGTAATATTATAAAGTATCTTATATATTTGTCTTGTTTTATATGTAGCGCACGAAAGGAAACATAATGATATTATTTAGGAGAGAGTGAAACAGGGAGAGTAGGTACTAAAAGGAGTAAGTTGAGAGAAAAAATACGCGTAAAATCAAATTCTAAATTTGAAAAATGGACTTTCACGAAAATAATAGAATCGTGTATTTTAATTATTTGATAGTAATAAATAATAATAAATGGATTTTAAGACAAGTACAATATTTATATTATGAGTGATGTAATTAATAGAATAGGTGTGGTAATTTATTTATAAAAATTAAGCAGTTTTGTAAATGTCTATCCATAGTTTCCTTCTTTCCGGCCATGGGTCTTCAGTTCCCATGGTTAAATTCTCTCCAATATCCAGGCCGTTGAATTTTTCTGTCACTGGTAACCATTTTACATTGACGATATCATCTAAAACTGGTGTGGGATCTCTGAAAAAGGATTCCAATTAGCAAGGCCATTATAATGTTAAATCGCTGTCCTTTGGCATGTCCTTCTTCACCTTCAGCCACCATCACCTTCAAATTATAGTCCACTGCTAAAAGCGCCACCATATTTCGATATAATATTATTGATTTATGTACCTAATTGAATTTTATACACATTTTAACGATATTATTATAATTTTTTTTCGGATATTTTCCGCCCTTGGATCCAGTCAGCCGGTTGCTGCCCACACACAATACCCCACCCCTGCATGGCGCACCCCTGAATATAATTTATCTTACTATCGTTATAATAATTGGGCATAGGAGTGTCTATGGTGGAGTGGAATTGGATACAGATTCAATTCCTGCATCTAGAAATCTAATATTATTTATTATGTCATGTACGGACAATTCAGCGAAAACAATAACTTGTAGTACACACACGACAGTCGAAATTTATAAAAACTACCGAAATGACATTAACCATTATCCATCAGTTTATATTAATTATATGAAATTGACTTCAAAGTGTTTTTATAAATAAATTGGGTAGGTACTTATAATTGAAAACATTATCGCACCGATTATTTAATATCGCTTAGATCAGAAGTTGGTGTGAAGAGTGATTGACAAGTGGGCATGTTCGTTTGAAAGTACAATTGGGTGAGATCGTTTCGCCTTGTCGGACACCCTTACTAATAGGAAACCTGCAAGACGGCTTATGAAGCTTTACACTGGCTGTTGCATTACTGTATTATTAAATATATACTATAATGATTATTAAATACATAATATAAGTAAGTATTTAAAAATATCAGTACACGTTACTGCGATATCTGATTCGGGAATCCGTAGGATAATATAATACAAACCTATGTACATTTTTGTATATTTTTAAGGAGCGCACATTAATAATGACATATATTTTTAATATCTAGGTACCTAATGTACCTATATCCAGATATAGCTTTCTTTTTATTAATTTGTATTGCATAATTATATAAAATTAAATAAGAAAAGCTTTTAGCCGTCAATTAAAATAAAATTGTTTAAATCATAATAATTTGTAAAATAAACTGATAAGTTGCATGTCAAATTTGGCACATGAACGTATTATAGATAACAGCTATAATAAATTTAAATAATTTATGAGTCTGTTCGTAACATTAGTGTTGCTATAACGTCTTGTTATAATATGGTAGATACCTACTAGAATAAACATTTATTATTGTATTGCAAATTGTAATATAAAAATATATTTTCTTTAATATTGTTGAGTTTAGACGAGTGATTCGCAACCGGGTACAGTGGAATCCTGGGGGTTCGCATAGTACATGGATGGCGGACCTATGGCACGCGAGATGATTTTTAAATAATTAAAAAGAAATTACTAAGTAATATATTTAAAAATGTTTTTTTTATAAA
Source organism: Rhyacophila brunnea (assembly GCF_057557595.1). Lineage (NCBI taxonomy): Eukaryota > Metazoa > Arthropoda > Insecta > Trichoptera > Rhyacophilidae > Rhyacophila > Rhyacophila brunnea. Next base: position 5,875,552 of record NW_028233361.1, read on the forward strand.
AACGTTTTACAAATAAATATACTTATACCTACTTAAGTACTTACTTATATACTCGTATAATATTACAAAATAATGATATTGAAAAATTGCAGGCAAATCATTTTGAAGAATAATCATTACGTTTAATGTAAATATACGATTACATAGGTCAGTCCTTAGGATTGAGGAATTAAAAATAAAAATATTCAATCAACAAACTTTATGAAATTAATTATCGGCAGCCATTCAAATATATTAACTGCTTGTTATTTTACCTCAAACATAATCTCTAAAAATGGAAAGCCGCTCAGTGATGGAGAATATAATATGAAAGAAGAGTGGTTTAAATGCGTCCACTATCTCTTTGAGTAATTTGAAAACAAGGAAAAAAATATTCAAAGAATAAAAGATATGCCTTCGGCTAGAAATACGGTGAAAGATAGAATATCATTAAGGGGTGAAATGCTCGTCGAAGGTCAAAATTGAGTTTTTATTGTATTTTCAAACCATGATCCTGGACACTCCTTAAACGTTGTAGATAATCTATTTATATAATTTTGAAGCCTTATTATCCTTTATAGTTATTTTAAACATTTGATGACTGCATAAAGTATTTTTGTTACATAAAATAGTATTCCTTTAAACCTCTCGCTCTAATGTTTTAGAATATAGTCATATTTCGGTACATAACTGTGCAGTGGTGTTAAGATTTTTTACATTTATTAATTTTTAAACACATTTATAAAACCATTAGTATAATTTATTACGAGATAATTTTTGTAAAATATTAACGATAAAAAATTATATTGATAATCTCTGTGATCCCAAATTTGACAAGAATTAGGCATTTTATTATTCAAAAAATCGGCAAGATTAACACATTTGAAGATGATTCTAAAGATATTTATTATAAGCTATGTCTTTGACCATTCAAGTGTGATAAACATCTTATGAATAATGATTGCTTTATAATAATTATTGACCTAAGAATAAGGTAGTGTTTTTTTGTAATACGCCATTTCTTTTATCATTCCCCAGTGGTTAACTATAATTGAAGTAGGGAGTAAAATGATATTGACGCGCGTGTTTGAACATGTACCGTTTAAAAAAAATAAAAAAAAATTCGTTTAGGTACATGTTCAAACACGCGCGTTAACATAATTTCACTCCCTACTTTAATTATAGTTTGTCAATTTATGGCTACGGCCGTATGTTGAAGCTTAACCACTGGGGAATGACAAAAGAAATGGCGTATTTCAAAAAAACACTACCTTATTCTTAGGTCAATAATTAATATAAAGCAATCATTATTCATAAGATGTTTATCACACTTGAATGATCAAAAACATAGCTTATAATAATTATCTTTAGAATCATCTTCAAATGTGTTAATCTTGCCGATTTTTTGAATAATAAAATGCCTAATTCTTGTTAAATTTGGGATCACAGAGATTATCAATATAATTTTTTATCGTGAATATTTTACAAAAATTATCTCGTAATACATTATACTAATGGTTTTATAAATGCGTTAAAAAATTAATAAATGTGAAAAATCTTAACACCACTGCACAGTTATGTACCGAAATATGACTATATTCCGAAACATTAGAGCGAGAGGTTTAAAAGAATACTATTTTATGTAATAAAAATACTTCATACAGTCATCAAATGTTTAAAATAACTATAAAGAATAATAAGGCTTCAAAATTATATAAATAGATTATCTACAACGTTTAAGGAGTGTCCAGGATCATGGTTTGAAAATACAATAAAAACTCAATTTTGACCTACGACGAGCACGTGGGCCGTTAACTCAGATGTAATTTTGAAACCTTTTCAATAGAATAAAATTCTTAAAAAGTATTTTTTTAGATAACTTAAAAAAAAACCTTTTTTCGCCATAAAAAACTGCTTGGCACGTCAGACAGTCGAAAAATATTATTTGGAAAATTTTAGCACGCTTACGTAAAAATGTTCGCCATCCCTGGAATAGTGTGTTAGGGGTTCCGCTATCTATTTGATGCCAGGTTTTTTTTTTTTTTTGTAAAAAAAAAGGTATTTTAATTAAAAAGCACTATTGGAAAATGTGAAAAAACTCCTTACCCTGTTTTTATAAAGTTGCTCCACATTTGCACCATCCTTTTTCTGACTAGAATGTCACTAGGTAGGAAGTCAAATCCAGGCGAGAGTCCAAGATATTTAGGATCAACTCCGTGTGTCGCTCCCTTTTCTGTGTGTGGATCATTCGCATTTCTGTCGTATGTGAAGTAGTAAAAGAACTGTTGGGAATGTTTCATACGTAAATCCAAAGCAGCATATATCCCACCGATAAAAGCAATATCTGACATAAAATCGATGACAAATTCATCTTCATTCTTGTCATTAGCGCGTTTCTTATAAACATCTTTTATTCTTTCGCTAAAAATCTTTTTATCGACTTTAAAATAGTCCGGGATGAATTCGATTCCTCTACCGGCTGCTATTTCTTCTTGAAGGTCTTTTTGAAATATCATTTTTAAAAAGATTCCTTCTTTAGCAGCGAATCCACAAATTGTGGGGACTTTTCGGTTTGTCCCCTTTCGTAGAATCTCTAAACAGTCTTCTGGGAGAAAGTTCTCATGATCTGGCAACGTGTAAAAGACTGGCAAAAACGGATGTAGAATTCCGTTTTTCTTATCTTCGTCTGTAACAATTATTTTTGCAGCCAGCACCATTTCTTTCGTGGACTTCCCAGAAAGGAAAATGTATAAATCTTTTGGGTCTGTATAATTACCACCAAGTAGCTTAGCTAACCTTGAAGCAAATTCAAGTGGTTTTCTGTTTTGAGCCCACGGATTTATCGTCGTACCAGAGTGCATTATTATTTTATGGTAGAGATTTTCGGCAAGAGGAGATATAGCTTGATATTCTACTGAAGAGCTTCCAGAACTGAATCCTAATAAAGTAACATTATTGGAATTTCCTCCAAAAAGTTCTATATTATCTTTCACCCAATTCATGGCGAGGGTTTGATCTTTTAATCCCATATTTCCTGGTACATCTTTAGTTCCAAGACAAAGAAACCCCATAACACCTAAACGAGAATTTACCGACACAACAATAATGTCTTGCTGGATGAAAAATTCTGGATTAAAGTCATTCTCATTTCCTGTGCCTACAGTGTACGCTCCTCCATGGAAATAAATGATTACTGGAAAGGGATGTTCAATTGGTGGTAATCTTGGTGTGTGCACAGTGAGGTATAGACAATCATCATCGCCCGAGTATTTGTCTTCGCCAAACATTGTATTTTGTGGTGCTACATTGCCAATTTTTGTAGCATCTCGAATACCGCTCCATGATTTGGCCGGTACAGGATCCTGCAAAAGAAAAAATTGTATGTTATACACAAACAATAATTTATATGGCATCTTTGTGGTAATATCATTGTAAAATTAATGGATACCAACAACAAGTTGTTCTTGATGGTACTAAAATTTTGATACAAAATTAAAGCTATGAATTAAAATGTGTACAAATAAATGAAATATGATATATATTTTTTCAAAAACATATTTTTTGTAAAATTTGAGATAATGGTGACAATAATTAATTTATTTTATATTGTTTTATTAAAATTATGTGTTTATTTGTTATTATTTAATCGTTCAACTTAATTATGTACCTAATATATTATTATCGGTTATCATTATATATTTTTTCTTGAAAAATAATACCTATATTGTGATTTGATCATGCGTACCTAGGCCTACTATAATGTGAAATAATTTTAACTACCTACCTGTTTTTTTGAAACATCTGTTACCGGTGGACCTAAAATAATACCCTCGCCATGAAAACTTTAGAGAGGTCTAGAGCAGGGGGAGGGGAAACTGCGGCCCGCGGGCCGCATGTGGCCCGACGGGTATTTTTTTGCGGCCCGCCATCATTAATTGTACTTACTTCGTAGTCTATTGTACGAATAATTTTTAAAAACATATTGACAATAGATTATAATTTGAAGAATTTATCGTTTCGTAAATGTATTATCTCAGTACGTCTTCCTTGCGTCTCGTCTCACACTATGTAACCACTATTTTCTACGTTGAACATCGAGACACATTTAAATACTTTTAACTCCGCGTTGCAAGGAAAAAAAATATATGCCCATGATATGGTAAAAAGTTTGAATGGATTTCAATTAAAACTCAAGTTATTCCTTCCACAAATATCGAATAACAACGTGGACCACTTTCCAACTTTGAAGTTGCTGAATATATCAGAATATAAATTTGAATAATATGATAAAATTATTAAAGCTCTGAATGACGATTTTTCACAAAGATTTGGTGACTTCCGAAAAATTGAGACAAGTTTAGCAATAGCACGCGATCCATTTTCAATAGATATTGATAGTGTACCGACAGAGCTACAACTTGAGATTATTGATCTGCAGTGTGACACTGATTTAAGAGAATTGCATCGTCGTGAAGAAATCTCCAAATTTTACAATGCCCTTAATTCAGACAAATTCGACCAACTTAAACATTATGCAAGAAAAATGTTCGTTATTTTTGGATCAACCTATATATGTGAACAAACATTTTCGATCATGAACCTCAATAAAAAAAAATACGATCAAATCCCTCCGATGCTCAGCAGTTTTGAGAATATCGACTACAAAATTAACACCTGAATTTAAAAAAAATGTTAAAAAATGTACACCAGTTTCATTCTTTTCATTATTTTTTTTGTAATGTTTATTTTTCGTGATAATAAATAGTGTAAGTATATCTAAAAATGGTATTTTACTTGCGGCCCGCCGCTCATTTTGAATTCTTGAATTTGGCCCTCCATCCAAAAAGTTTGCCCCCCCCTGGTCTAGAGCTTAGTCGTTGTAAACTGTAGAAAATATAGAAAAGAGTCTGGAATATATTATGACTTCACCGTGAATGGCGTGAATCGAACCAGGAACACCCGGATGAATGGCCCACGTCGTACGCACTGGACAACGAGGGCAATGTGGAGAATATAGATTGATTCCACAAAAGATTAACTAGTGTGGTAAAATAATACCTTGAATCGGAGATCGCCAGATGGAGGCTGTCCATAAGGGATCTCTCGAAAACTGTAGAACAATTTTCCTTCAGATGTTATCGTCTCAAGGCCCTGCAGGGAGCCTTGGTGAACCTGAACGATTGGGGAAGACACCAGCATGTTCTGTTCTGAAAAGGTTATCAAGTTCATGTTATTTATAAAAGGTTTAATTCTATTAACGGGTTCGTAGCATAGAGTAAAAAATAAAAATAAAGAGAGAGTGTTGTCCGACTGTAATCAGCCGTTTTCTATGCATGTTCATACTATTAAATTAATTCTAACATACAACAGTATGTGACCACAATTAATCGGAATGATTTGAATGAATGTACTTAGGTACTGATGAAAGTCTAAAAAATAATAATAAACCCATTAAATCCAGAATAGTCTTTTTACATTGCATTTTTTTTTAATTTCACCGTTCATATTTATTTTTTAATTGTATATTGTTCTTATAAGCATACAAAACTGACAATCAGAGTAGAATCGGGATAATCGCTGCCAAAACACTAAAGAATCTATTGTTTAATCCAACCTTTTTCTGGGAGTTTTTAAAAAATAATTATGTAAATGACGTAGGTATCTCAAAAGTATGTACTTATATAATAAACATTTTAACATTCTTAAATTCAGTATCAAGTCGATATCGAAAAAAAATAGATAAGTACATATTTTTTGCTTTGAACATTTGACATATTATTCTACTAGGACTATTATAAAATAATACTTTCCGGCATTGTTGTATAAGTATTAAATTATAATGGATTCAAGCTCTGTGCTATTCCATTTAAGTCTTTTTTTGCGACCCGGGTTTCGCCTTTCGGCATCTTCAGGCGCCGTGTACACTCGCCAAAGGTAAACACACACTGACAACGAACTCTCTTTACCTAGCTTATATAATAAATCAATACAATAAAGTAGGTAAAAACTCCATTACCTACCTATCAAGTCAAAGGTTACAAAAAATACAATAAACAACTTGTGAATAGTTGAAGTGTCAGTAAAAAACCCTAAGTACCTTCAGTCGATAGTATTAATAGTATAAGCATTAATTTAATGCATTAGTTATCTATCTGAGATATTAACCTCATAAATAGAAATAATAAAATATACTTAAAAATATATTAATTTGCTCTCATTCTTCGATTTTAGGCCTTCTAATTAGCACTGCCCTCAGCATAACATTTAGTTTATGTTATTGATTTTAATTACTTAATTATATATATATTAACTTACTGAAACTTTTAGAATAAATCAGAACACGATGTCAATGCATTCTTTTAATACTTTTAGCCATCTTTAAGCAGAATTGAATTCATTTTCATTAATTCTGTGTTGTATGAAAAGTTATTTCGGAAGAAATCCGTAATCCAATCCACTATTATTGGTTGCTAAGGGGGTGGTCCTAGCAACTAAATTATTAATATATACGTGCGTTACTATGGAAATCAAAATGACATTTCAGTATTTTAAATTTGTTTGGTTGTTGCAAAATAGCAAAAAAAAAAAAATGATTTGTTGACAATTGCCTTATTTGTCCTATATTATTAATACATAGAATTGTGAGGTTTATATGATTCAACAGAACATTTAAAAACGTTGTACGTAAAAAGTTCTTTTTATCTTGTAATTATTTCTGAATAAGTACCTACACTAAATAAGCAAATACACGAAAAAAACAGAGTAGACCATAAGTTAAAAAAATATATAGAAAGTCGAACATAAAAAATAAAATCTTATATTTTTTGATACTTTTTAGTTTGTAAAGTAGAAAAACATTATAATTCTATCAAATTTAGTCCTCTGTCACTATATGTACCTACCGCTTTGTTGTATGTCTGCAATTAATTGCACACCAATCCACAACCAACTCGATTTATCACACAATTAATTCGATAAATATATCACAGGAAAATCACGAATTCTTACAATAGTATCACCACTTGTCACCGCCAAACAAAAACTAAACATTATTTTAAGTTCTCTTAGCTCTTTTGTTTATAAAGAAATGGCGAGTTTATTAGTTAAATATTTTATTACAGCAATTATTATTTGACGTCATATAAAACTCTTTCGAGACGGCGCACGCGTTAAATTTGTAAAATTGATAGTAATATTATGATTATGTTTATTATTGTTTTAAGAAATTATGTCCCTCCGAGAAATCCAAAAATCTCCACCACTCCAATCTCACTAAACAGAACACGTAATTATGTAACATTATGTCTAACCTAACCTAACTTAAAGTGTATGCCATCCCGTAAGTCCGACCACCCTCAAGACATTTAGTTATTGCTTATACGGCATACCTACTCCAAATGCAATCTGGTAACCTGATCGCCAGTGGCGAATGGTGGAGCATGCTGTTAATTCAACTAATACTACAATGTGTAGATAGTGTCTATTAGTTTTTTTAAATTCAATGAAACCCTGCCTAATCCAAGCCATAGTAGATAATTATAAAGAAATATTCGTTTATCTATAAAATATCTAAAATTATACGATTAAACATTAAACCATAGATGATTTAGGGTATTTTATGGATAGAAGAATATTTTTTTGTCTATTATGGTTTGGTTAGGCAGGGCTTAATGAATTAAAAAAAAACTAACAACACCATATTCTGTAATATATATTCCTAATTCAATGAAAACAAATAAGTGTGACTGAAAAGTGTGTACTAGTTTTGTCGGATCGCCCATAGGATACCTAAACTATTATTTGAACTAAACACTAAACTAACCTGCACCATATCGACTGTGTTTGGGAAAAAGGGCGTAACCCTCGATTTTTCGAAAAGTGCTTTATTAGATATTAACAATGTATACCTACAACTAAATACACGTTCCATAAAAAGGAAGTAAGTCGCAAATGCCAAATTATTATCTAAATTCAGGTTTTAATTGAGATTAATTAAGTTTTAATTTAAGGAAAAAAGCATTTACCCTCAATTTTAATGATTTTTCTGTAATATTTTTTTAAATTATTATTAGATCAAAAATATATTACACCAAATCAATAATCATCATTCACCCAATGACTGAGCATATTTAAAAAAAATATTAAACTAAAATCATAAAAAAAACGTTTTTTGCCCCTCCTGTAAAATTTGTTATGTGAGGGTGACGCTCTTTTTCCTAAACACGGTCGATATGCAAATTGTATTCTTAGTTCAATGAAAACAAATAAGTATCACTGACAATGTTTAGTATGCACTATTTATGTCGAATCTTAACAGCCTACCTCCACCCTTTGCCACTGCTGTTCGCAATAGGTAAATGAAGATATTTTGTTCATTATATCACTTTTTTCAACATGAAGCAATTATCATTTTCTAAAACAGTTTACCATTTTGCATTCAAAGTATACGCAATAACTAATACCGCCAGAATGAGCCTTAGGCATAAAGCCCACCAAAAAAGCGTTCGGTGCGCTCACTACTGAGTAAGCCCCCTCCCACCCGCGCATTACCCTTCACCTATGTAATAAGGGGCTCAAGGAGTACAAAATAATTATTATTATCAGCGTCTCTCATAACAAAGCAATAAAAATATTATTAAATTTCTCGGGGCTTGTAATTAATATCGGACACGCAATAACTAAACAAAGAGTTCACTGTTCTTAAATAATGGCTTCTCGCCCGTCTATCGACGACGCTTCGAGGAGCGTGATTTTGCTTGCCGTGTTCAATGAATGGACTACGTTGTATTTTCGTTAAGTCGTATCGCTGAGAAGCCAAAAAACGGTGACTCATGGGGCAGGCAGGCACAATTCGTCGTCAAATCCAGTGTGCGCTGGCGTATTTGATTACGTTGTATTTTCGATGATTTACACGCCACTTGTGAAATTTTGCGCGAGAGCCCCACTCGCTCCGTTAAGTGGGTTTTACGCCTTAGTATTATTCAAATTGGTATCTATTTCGGGTCGGATTGCAGTGATCGGTATTTGAATTCATTTGGATTGAAATAAATAACTGAAATGTCGTTTTGAAATAGTTAAACAGTAAATATTCCACGGAAGATAAGAGCACTACAATACATTATTTTACTAAAAACGAGCACAATTCAAGTGATTTTATTAATATATTGATAACGAGTTTCCTAATATTCCCTGTTATGAGATTGTTAACAGTATGTATTTTTATTCAATAAATGAATTACTACTTACATTATGGTATTATGTACCTGATTATAAAATTAGTTGGGTAGCTCTTGAATAACCGTGTCTGTTAATATAATATTATATAGTTTCCTGGTATGGTATGATCAGTGGTTCTCACGTGAAATTTTAACTGTGGCAGCACAATTGACATTGACAGTTCTACGGAAACGTCTGGTGGCCGCACCAAATTTCACTTTAGTTGTGATTGAAAAAATTTAAACTACATTTTATTTACTAAAAAAATGTACTTACCAATTTATTTATAGACAAGTCCATTTAATAAAAGACATTTCAACATTTTAGTACATATTAATATATTTATTTAAAAATAATGTAAATGTAAATTCCTCAATACTCATTTTCTCCACATCTGTCAACTGGCTTCGATATTTGTTTTTATGAAGTAGGTACATTACACCGAATGATCTTTCACAGGATACAGTAGTAGGAAAAATCGTCAATATTAATAAAGCAATAATTGTTGCCAATCCTTTGAATTGACTTTATTCTCAGAAACGGACTATTTCACACATGATCACAAAACACATTATGGATCATTCATTCATGAACAAGTCATGTGTATTCAACCAATAATATAATATTTTTTGAAATAGCATTCTGTAAAGCGGTAGTAGCCGCACATGAGAACTACTGGTATATATCGCATTAAAAAAATAGTTTAAATTTTACTATAAAATTTTAAGTATGAGTCTTATTTACACACAAAAATTAAAGTTAATATTATAAATTTCTAATTACTCCGTTTATTTGACCGCCAAACGCCGGGTCTGATTTGTTTTCTGAGGTTTCCCAAAATGTAGGTGGTATCACTACAAAGAAACACATAAATTGTGTTAATCGATAGTAGTCTAATCCATTTTCCGAAACCTTTTCGGTATCGTGGACCCCTTACAATGTAGGTATATGAAGTTTCGCGGACCCCTCGTGATAAGAATGTGCAGATGTATTAAAACCACTTTTATCAAAATTTAACCTTTTTCCTTAAATTTGAATTAAAAAATAAAGGTGGTACCTACCTATGTAAATATATAAAAAATAAAATATACTTTAAATTTATTAATATAGAATAAACGAATGTAAGTAAATTATTTGCACACGATTATCCAAAAATCTCAGTGCATACATTCACCATAGAAAGCTTAATTAAATCTTCTGCAATTGTAAAGACATTCCAAGTTTTCGATAATATCATATCGATGGCGCAGTTCCATAGTGCTAGGAATTAGTAGTTTTGAGTAATGGGTGATCAAAGCTACTCACCTATACTGACTTGTAGAAAAGTGACAAAAACATCGGCCCTACGAGAACAACTACCTAGTAATTTTTTCAAATTTTCAATTTGTAATTTTGTGGAACTGAAGAGGAGCGATATACGAATGTGATATTATGAATACGCTAATATAAATCAAAACTTTACATTTTTGACTTATCGTACTATGGAAATGAGCAGTCGATATGCAACGCTATCAAAAATTACGATTTCACAATAATTTAAGAATTAGATTTATGTGGATCTTGCAATACTTTTATTTTGAGCATTTAATGCTGTTAATTGTCTTTCAAAATAATCAATAGGTCTGTTTTTAGGTTGGATGCATTGATTCCAAATGACGAATAAATTTTGCAGGCCTTATTAATGAATCATTCGCCAAAAGTTCACCAGAAATTACACATTGGGGTCTTTGAATTTCATCGATTTAGGTATTGAATATAATTTGAACCATTTTTTCGCAGTTTACATCTACACACATTTAACACGCGGCTTCATTCTTTCATTGTTTAACAATCTTCATTTGAGCTCATAGTTATTGTAGGGATCTCTTAATTAAAGTAAGATTAAAAGACATATTAATTTATCTTTTAAATAATGTTTAACTAACTATCTACCTCAAAATGGGACGAAATAAATAACATTTTATAGAGTTTGATTTCTAAAATGTAGAGAATATTTAAAAAAATCTCAACTAAGATGGATTAGTCTTGTCCAATGAATGCCCAAACCGGAAAGTTTTTCACTCAAATGACTATATTAATCGCTTATTTATTTGGGACCGGTAACGTCAACGCTGGGATTTACTCCTGCGCACATCACGAGACGCTGGTGTCTGGACACCAGTATCTATGGACACTGCATACACATATAAAGTAACGCGCCCATTTAGTTATGTGTAAATGCAGCCTCTCGAGATACCTATGTCTGGACACCGGTGTCTCGTGTGAAACGGCTATTGAGTCCCAGTAAGGCCCGTTTCACACGAGACACTGGTATCTAAATATCGAAGTATCCAACCACTAGACACTGCAGTGACTATAGCAGCCACCGAATAGCTAATTGGTCTCTGACATCAGAGCCAAAGTTACATGTCCACGTTTTTGCACGAGTCACATTAAATTTCCTTTATTGTTTTATTTATATGAACGCGTCAGTAGCGAATGAGTCAACGCATGTTTTCGCGTCATAAATTAGAAATACAAACAATGGAGATATAAAAACTGGCTGGGGTAGTAAAAAAGTGTCTCGGCCATAGACTATAGATACACCAAGACGCCACCCGTTGCATTGCTAAATGAAGCTGCATGCCGTGCGCTTGGTTTGTGGGCGAGCGAACGCATTCGTCTACAAATGTTCGAGACCATAGACCATTTCGCTAGTGCTCGCATTAGACGCTCAGAATTAAAATATAATTTTCTATTTTTTTACGTTATATAGTATTTTTAAGCGGTCAAAATGCAACCATTAGGTAAAGATATCCCTAATTTAAGTTATTTTAAAGAAAGACTAGGTCACTCATATTAAAATATATAATAATATACAAATAAATTATCACGGACATGTATCAACTTATCTATGAAACGTAATACCATCTTCTTGCTTATCAGTACGGCAGTATATTTTAATACAACACACAGAACCATCTTTCCTACTTAATTAACTACAAATATTTACCACTGACTTGTTTATGTTTAACACAAAAAATAACAATTTTAGCAACACGAGCTTGCTGGTTATCGACGCTACGTGAAGCGATTCGCCCCGATTTTCCGGCGATACTTTTGGAAACTAACTCACACATATGTAGACCTTTTATCTTACTCTAGCGCGTGTCGCAGAGATTATAAGGGTGTCGAATACTTTCTCACTCGCACTCGTGCATCGTTTTTGTTCAGGCCTTGGTCTCGGCGGCTTGAGGAGTGAGCCGCTAACGGGTCGGTGTTTCCGTCTGAATTCTATTCATTTATGTGTAAATGAAGCCTCTCGAACACCAGTGTCAGGACACCGGTGTCTCTTGTGATACGGCTCTAAATCCGCCTCTACTTGTCACACTGTAAATGTATAAAAAAGGGAGACGGAATGTATTATTTTGCATTTTTTTTTTACACGAAGGTCAATTTAAATCAAAACTAGCGATAAGTAATAATTCTTCTCGGATTTCCTTCAATTGCATATCAAATATTTTTTTACGACAGTTTAATGTGCCTTTGACTATTTACCATTACACATTTATACACATTACATCGTAACCAGATGGCAATAAAATCTAAAATAAAATATTGAGTGTCGCCACATATTAAAAATCATAAGCTTGATAAAAATGCATTTAAATTTATTATATATTTACTTACCTATGTAAAAATATTTACAATTAATATTAACCCCATAAAATATTTACAATTCTTACATGTCTATTTGATTTGATTTAAAGTGTATATGATTTTTTCATTTTGTTTACCGTAGTTTTTTTATACTGACAATAAAGGGTAAGCTGTCCAGTCAATGAACCAGATTTTTTTACGTTGTCAATACTAATATAAATATTGTTCTACAGTAAAGTTTATTTATAGTAGTAAATGAACATTTAAGTTCAAATGTTTATAACATTGAGTTTAATCTTGAACAATTGACAATTACATCGAATTTCTAGAGGTGGAATAAAAAAAGGATATTAAATGAATAGCAAAACAAATGCCATTCGAAATATTATTAAACAAAATAAGGAATATACAGTCGTACTTGGTTATTACGAGGAAGGTTGGACCGGCTGAATTTGCTCGTTATAAGCGGTACTCGTTATATCAGAGAATAGGTTTTTTTATTGGCGGCGAAAACAACAATTAGACACTTAACTAGTGTCATAAACGTAATCTGTCCCCGGCGGCATCTTGTCCGATCGGATTTTATTGCTTAGGGTCGAAATGTTTTTAAACGATCAACACATTAACAGTATTTTAGCTCGGTATATCCGATAAGTTTCTCGTTATAACAGTGAAAACAATGTAAAGAGAAAATCATATACCAAATGTCAACGATTGTTTCCTCATTACATCCGAGATCTCGCTATGTCCGAAATTGTAATAACCGAGTTCGACTGTAGTTATAATAATTATGACATAGTCGATATATAGACATCCCAATTCGTTTCGTTTCAACCATGTCCGATCCTAATGGGATCATATGGGCCTCCAGAGAGTAGAAGGTTTGTATTAACTAACTAACTATATCCGAGATAAAAATAAAGTAAGACACGCAACGAATTGAATAAAAAAGAAGTTGGAAGTATGAAAAAACGTAAATAAACATGGGAACAAATCTTGATAAGCAAACCCAAGGACAAAATAAGTGACAAATTTAAAAAAAATTGTAAAACATAAGAAAAAAATTTAGAATTTGAGGTAAGTGCACCACTGATTACATAATATTCTAAGATAAAGACAGAACGTTATTTCTTTGAAAAAATCTAATGTCGATTTTAACGAAAATGCAAGATAAAATAAAAGATAGTTATATTTATTTTACCTATGTTATGTAAGTGAAATGGATTTGGAGATATAAAAAGAAACCTTTTTGGCCCAGTGGTTTCTAGGTGTGGACTTTTGTAATTCCCTGAAGATCTCGAATAAATAATTAAAAATTATCAACACCTATACCATATTCCTAGGTATCTACTATGATTGAAAAGTAGATCTTAATTTTTTGTATTTATGATTGCTTCGTAAAAAAATCAATATTTACGGCTTTATGTGGCAGATAAATGAGCAACTAAATAGTGATCCAAATATTATGAAAAGTCCAATTATCAAAGCATCACGGCATAACATTAGTAATACTACGGTTATACACAATTTATTGTACCTACCTATTGTTATAATTTTCTTAGTTAATTTAATCGTTGTTTTAATTTAATTTATTTGAATTCAAATTCATCTCTTATGTGTTCATTCACTGAATTGTTTACCCTAGCGTAGCCCTAGCATAGCGTATATCTTTACTATTTTTAGCATACTAAATTATCAACCCCCACTTTTTGATAGGACGACAGACAGTTATATATACAGTAGACAGGAATGAACGTTCGATGGCCCAAATATAGTACAATAGTATGTATGTAATTAAAGTTAGGGTACAAGTCGGTTATCCTGGATACAGTGGCAAACACATTTTGAAAATAACCGATATACTAGATTATTTGTTAGGATTACCTAACCTAACCTAATCTAACTTAATCTAACCTAAACTAACCCAAACTAACAAGTAATCCAGTATATCGGCTATTTTCAAAATGTGTTTGCCGCTGTATCCAGGATAAACATATAGAACAAAAGTTACTGAAGTGGAAGTTTGTCGAGGCTGTTTTGATCGGGTTAATTAAATTCGTCTTTGAATAATATTGTTACTAGAAATTTTAACAATTCTTATTATTTTTAACATTGTACATTGTTCATAATTTTCGCGACTACCACGTGAATAGACGTTTTTTTTTACTTATAACATTTTAAACACTTAATATAAATAGGGATAAATTGTACAGTCACTAGACAAAGATTAAATTTGATGTGTGTCAGAAGTATCTTAGGCATTTTCGCTCGTATGCTTTCTTTATATTATTTTGAAACTATATTTATTTTAAAATCGCTTTATAAAAGGTAGGTACGTCAAAACAGTAATAAATATCTGAAATAATTACACAACACTATTTCAAAAAGTGGAGGTTGATATATGGTCGTCCATTGTGACATGCTCCAATATCGCAAACAGAAAATATTATTGACAGAGCGCAGACCTATTGACAGAGCGTACCTGACGAACCTTTATTTTCAATGTATGTGTGTGTGTGTGTTTTTTAATCTATTCAGGTATTGTTTCAAAAATGGTTCGATTTATTTCCAAGTTAGCAGCACATGTCGATCAAGTCTTGTCAAATATTCATTTTATTTACAATCGATTCGTTAATATACAAAAATACAAGATTAAATTTAAATAACTGGCCTAAAAATTAATAAATAATATTTTTAATAGAAACGCTAAACGTTTTTTGCTATTAATTGCGTCTAAACCGAGATATTTCGATTTTAATTGCATGCTTTCTAACCTCTAAATCGATGTTTTTTAAATTTGAAAAAAAAGATATACTTAAGGATAGGTATAATAAATTCCAATTTCCGCTTAGCGTTTCCCTAGGTAATAGATTTACGTACATTTTTATCGTAATTTTGACAATAAATCTTATGTCATTCATTCTTACCACCCGATAGAAAAGTACCGAATTTGACACGTATTTTTGGCATATAGAACTCCACGATACTTCTTAATTTTTTATTTTATTTTTCTCATTACTTTTGAATATATATTTACCGATTAATAAACTTTTCTAGCTATTTTTCGATAACAACTTTACCTAGAGACATCACCTTAAAGCTGTTTTGGAAAATCCATCAGATGCCTCAGATGTTTCAATTTTTTCTACTTCAGAAATAGTTTCATTTACATACGCAATAATAACATCTGTAGAAGTGGAAAGAAGTATTTTCGTGTATAAAAATTTACTAAGATCAAATCGTCAAAGATTCACTTTCGAAAATTTGAAGCATTTTTTTATTATCTATTGTAATAAAGCATTTTCTGTTTGTGAATAAATAAAAAATAAACTGTTGAAATATATATGATTTATTGCAAAATGTACTTATTTAAATTTTTAGCACCTATTTTTGATTTTTTAGCACATATTTATGAAATTTTGATACTCGTAACATAGTTTCCAATTATATCTACATATTTTAGGTACCTATTATTACAACATTTTTATTAGCTCGTATTCTTATTTGTCCGGTGGTTGTTTGTCCAGTACAAATCTTGCAATCGATTTTTAACTAACTTCCCGACTAGCTAGACATTTGAGACTTTTAGAATATATCAGAACACGATGCCAATGCATTCTTTTAATATTTTTAGCCATCTTTAAGCAGAATTGAATTCATTTTCAGTTAATTCTGTTTTGTATGGAAAGTTATTTCAGAAGAAATCCGTATACAATCCACTATTATTGGTTTCTAAGGGAGTGGTCTTAGCAACTAAATTATTAATATGTACGTGCGTTACTATGGCAATCAAAATTACATTTCAGTATTCTATATTTGTTTGTTTGTTGCAAAAGAGCAAAAAAATGATTTGTTGACAATTGCCTTATTTGTCCTAAATTATTAATACATAGAATCGTCAAGTTTATATGATTCAACAGAAAATTTAAAAACATTGTATTTAAAAAGTTCTTTTTATCTTGTAATTATTCATTTTTAGCACCTAAAAATCCTAAGCCTACTTATAACTACTATACCGAAGTCGCACACCTACCTACTGCACAATGTATCTACAACAATTCGGTAGGTACTGTACACATTTGAATTCAACATGTAATCTACCTTAATATATACGAGTATATTATGCAAATTCAAAACCGTATTACAGATTTATGATTTCATCAGGCAATTTTGATCGACAATACAATGCCTTAATATGCTATAATTTGGATACAATACCGATTTAATATACAGACTATAAAAATAAATAATAAAACGATTTTTTTATACGACCCAATTTTTTTTAGAAACTACGGTGCGTAACGAATATTATTAGAAAAATTACCTAATTAAAAATTATAAAATGAATTTTATTATTGCGGCTGTTTGCCTATTATTAATAATAAGAACATAATAATATTTAAATGGCATCTCACTACATAATACAATGTACCTATATAATACCAACTTGCATAGACCTGCCTGAGGTGTCAAGAAATTATGGTTTGTAAAATAATATCAATGTGATCAATCAACAATTGCGGTTTAATAGAAATAGACTATATTTAACGACATTTATTATGTTCTTTGAAGGAAAGGTCTTTCAATATAGAGACATGTGTATCCATGGAATGTGAGCATCCTTTTGCCAGCTTTACTTTTATTAAATTTATTTATTTTAACAATAGTGATTTTGTGATACTGATTTTTTTTCCGCAATTCTTTGCCTAATTCATTTTCTCATCTACCAGATTCCTTGCAGTACCTACTGATACCAAGTGTTAATAGACTTCCCAATTCCCCTTCAAAAATATAATAAAGTAGATCCAGGGTGACTGGAAGGGATTTTCTTTTACTTTGCTTTAAAAAAACCAGAAATCAATGTATGTAATTGTATATATCTGGCCGACGCACGCAGTCCTCGATTGACCGCTTGCTCAAAGGTATTTTCTTAGAACTTTTAACCTAGAGTGAGTGTATATATTTTTAAAAGAATGTCATTTGATTTATTAGTTCATTGATCAAGGTCGTCAAGCTGTTGAAATGATAATGGGCTCTGGACAACCTCTCGACAAATGCAGTAATATCACTAAACGCCCACACGGGTGTCCTAAAACTCGCTGGAAGATTTGTTGGATGTACGTCACAGCGAAGAAGAGTGGAAGGAGATATGGGACGCCTTCATCCAGCAGTTGATCGACATCAGCCAATAATGATGAATAAAGTGATATTAAAGGGGTGGAAAAAACATCACCAACTGACGTAAAGCTTAAGCAATAACGTTTTCATGTTAAATTTTAGTGTATATATTAATATACCACAATGCAGGCCAGGCAGTAGGTATGGACGGTATGACCCGAAAGATTCAAATATGACCAATAGAATTTAGTAGGTAAATTACGGTGTCTACAATGTAATAGAGCATTATTTTGTTTATTAAAAAAAATAAGTAGGTAGTTAAGTACTTTATACAGTCATAAACAACAGCCAATTCTACTGATGTTTCTCACTCACTGGACTAGTAATTGAGTAGGTATGTACTATTTTATAAATTTGTCTATGTCTCATATACAGACGGTCTCATACGGTTGTGATCAGAATAGATAATAATTTTTGGAAAAATCTGAAACTGAGGAGTATAAAGTTTAATAATATCTCAAAGGAGTAAAATATTGTGTCTTGTGTAAAATAAAGTTGCCGCGCAGGTTTATACGTTTATCTCTGAATTTTATTGTAATCGCTACAAAATAACAATTTTTGTTTGTCATCATGACATCCATCGGCTCACCTTTGAGGCGGATATCACTAAATACTTTTTATACGTAATAGGTATAGGTACATTGTTTAACCCTTTACTGCATAGTGTCGCAAATTTGCGACATTTCAAACAATTTCGATATAGCCAATGCCATATGTGTAAATTATCAAATAATATCTTTTTTCGATGCCTAGAAAACTGTTTTACCATAAACATCCTACTTTACCGATTTTGTTTGGACATTTCAAGAAATAAAGCATTTCTGCATTATAGTCTATGCATTTCTGCTTTGACAGTTGACGAATTCGTATGTATGCGATAATCCGCATTTGTAAATAAATAAAAAAAATGTACCTATAGAAGATTGAAATTGGTTGAATAAAAATATCTACACATCAAATAAGGTGTGTACATTAGTTTTTTATAATTGTTTTCATTTGGTTTTGTATTTTGTCATACTGAAATGTAAGATTTCCTAATGTCGTAAATCTGCGACACCACGCAGTAACATACAAAATTTATTGGAATTTTCGAAAAAAAAAAATATTATTTTTCCTTCATTCACAAGGCATTTTGACACCAAGAAAAAATAAAATTTTCAAAAACAAAATCATGCAGTAAAGGGTTAAACTAAAACAGTAACTTTCATGTTATCTTTTTGACAGTCAACGTTACTATTATTTATCGTAACATACGTTAAAAATATTGAAGTTAAAAAAAAATTATATGTTAAATAATACTTTGAACTTTTATTTTTAACTGCATGTTATAAATATTACGTTTTTCGACCGATGGTTAGTTCAGGGCGAAAATTTCAAAGCGTAACATCTGAGCGATGTCAGACGTGCGAGTTACTGTTAACGAGGGTGTACTGCAGGGGAAAACTGCAGTCAGCGCGAATGGAAAACGGTACTACAGTTTTCAGGGAATACCCTACGCTGAACCACCGGTTGGAGAACGTAGGTTCAAGGTTGGATTGATAATTTATAACATATTATTTACCTATGTCCTTCGCCCTATATTATTTACTTTATAATGCCGTATGCACACTCTCGCCGAGACGTTTGGCCGAGCCACTCAAAGAGACTTTCCCTGATATTATTTGGTACACGAGAGGAGCAGAGTGCTTCTACTACACTATCTTCGTTTGGATAGTCTCGGCGAGAGTGTGTAACAGCATAACATCATATTTTTTAAGAAGGCGTCTTATTGTTGTTAATTTATAATTTATTTGTGTTAATGCAATTACATTGAAATTGAATTGAAAATGTAGTGATAAATTACGAAAATTGCAATTATATACAATTTACAGAAAACGTCTTGTGACAATATCTAAGGTCGATTATACTTACATAAAAATAATAATATAAAGTTGAATATATTTTTAAATTCTGTAAAAAAACATTCTTTAAAAAGAATACAATTATTTAAAAAAAAAAAAAAAAACCTATGGAACCTTCGATTGTGCAAATGACGCGTGCTGAACGAAATATAATTTGTCATATAAATCCAACTTGCGTCCATTTAATGTTCTTTTATTATTATATTAGTAACAATAATAATATATTCATTGACATGTTTTCTTTTTCAGTAAGTAGTAAGTAAGTAAATGGGTAACGTTTTTTAGTCACCTTTACACGATTTAAGAATTAATACCCCCGTCGCCATCACAAAACAAATTGACATGTTCACAGCTCGACTTTTTCTCTCCGATTGCCAGCGAGTCCAAAATTTCGTCGCACCTATAGCTGAAAATTATTTGCCGTTTCACTGAAGTACCGGCTTAACAGAATTTAGATAGAAGACACTTAAGTATATTAACTATTACATTACAAGACATAATTTATTCACCTCAAAATAATATAACATGGTACCTACTTAAAAAATAACGCGACATTAACATAAACAATATGCTATATTATGTAGATGTAAATCTATTTTACTGAGATTGGGTATTATATAGCGTTATTTTTAAATGTTAGAAATTAGATACGTACCTATCTGATTTAAAGTACATACTTACTTAAAATACCAAACCATCTTTACTTTCAGCCTCCAATCCCAGCAAAACCATGGAACGGCGTGAAAATGGCTACAAAGGAAGGCAACGAATGCGCACAAGTTCAGATGTTAGCCAAAAATTTTACGGGATTCGAAGACTGTCTTTTCCTAAATGTCTACACTCCAAAACTACCCTCAGGATCAGAAACTGAAGGACTTCTCCCTGTAATGATCCATATTCATGGTGGAGGGTTTATAAACGGATCTGGTAACATGGAGATCTTCAGTCCTGATTTCTTAGTAGAGCATTCTACAATTATAGTTACAATTAATTATCGTTTAGGGGTATTAGGATTTCTTTGCCTTGATATTCCAGAAGCTCCTGGAAATTCTGGACTGAGAGATCAACACCTGGCTATAAAATGGATTCACGATAATATAAAATCCTTCAATGGGGATCCGAATAATATTACGTTGTTTGGAATCAGTGCTGGGTCCGCTTCAATTGAATATCAAATGCTGTCACCAATGTCAAAAGGACTATTTTCTAAAGCCATACTGCAATCAGGGTCTTGTTTAAATCCGTGGGTAAGATCAAGAACTCCCGTGGAATTATCAACGAGACTGGTCAAAGCGCTAGGACAAGATATGTCTGATCCTACAGAAATGCAAAAGTTTTTGCTCAATGTTGACATCAAGGATCTCGCATTGGCAGCGTTCAGCCTGAAAAACGTTGTTGATATCAAAAGAACTGAGATATTTTCGTTCACACCAGTTGTTGAAAAACGTTTTGATAATGTTGAACCATTTTTAGTGGAAGAACCGATAGAGTTATTCAAATCAGGAAATTTCTATAACGTTCGAACAATTACTGGATTCTGTGAAAAGGAAGGTATATTGTTCAAACATTTTTACGACAAAGAAGTTTTGAAGCTAAAACAAAAACGATATCTCGATTATGTTCCAAGTTTCTTAATAAACGACAGGGAAGCTTGTGACGAGAAATTGAGAGATATTTACAAAAGAAATTTTGATGACAAAAACGAGGAAGATATGGTGAACGATTTCCTGTCAGATCTACTTTTTGTCGGAGGAATATATAATTCATTGAAATACAGAATGAGGCCTGATAAATCTGACTATCTTTACAAATTCACATACGATGGAAATCTTAATTTTGTGAAAGTGTCATTCAATATAAAAGAAAAGGGAGCTTGTCACGGTGATGATTCGACGTATTTGACGACATGTTTTTATATCCAAGATTCCAAAGCTACTCCAAAAGACAGGACTGTTCGAGAAAGACTTGTGACGATGTGGGCAAACTTTGCAAGATCAGGGTAACATTTTCCTTTCATATTTTCTTTCAAGTCTTACTACACCTAAGAAGAGAATCTACCTCATGGTTTCTTTAATATTTATTAAACACTTTCTTGCTTTGGCGAAGGGTGGAGGTAGGCTGTTGAAATCCGACAGAAATAGTGCACACTCAACTTTGACAGTCAAACGTATTTGTTTTTAATGAACTAATACTACAATGTGTAGAATGTGTAGAATGTGTAGAATGTGTAGATAGATAGTGTTTGTTAGTTTTTAAATTTCAATTACATCCTGCTTGATCCAATCCATAGTAGATTATATTCAAAAAATATTCATTTATTAATAAAATATCTAAAATTATGCCATTAAACAATACATCATTTTAGTGAATTAAAAAAACTAACGAGCACCATCTGCAGATTGAATTCATAGTTCAATGAAAACAAATAAGAATGACTGAAATGTGAAAAAAAAGTGCACTATTTATGTCGTATCTTAATAGCCTACCTCCACCCCTCGCCACTGTTTTCTTGTACTATTTTTCATTTATTTGTCATACCAGCATCAGCTCAGATCTTTTCCATCCTGTGCGTACACTGTAATTATGATCTTGTTGAAACTAAATGAAACTAAGCCCAGGTATGATACTTATGTGAATGAAGATTTGAAAACTTTTCTCAGGGTTTTTGCTTCAGGTTTTATCGACAGCGACGATAACCATATGAATTTTGGGTACAGTTCGGTTATGAGGAATACAGCGGCAAACACATTTTGAAAATAGCCGATATACTGGATTATTTGTTAGGTCTAACCTAACCTAACATAAACTAACCCAAACCCAAAATAATCCAGTATATCGGGTATTTTCAAAATGTGTTTTCCGCTGTATTCCTCATAACCGAACTGTACCGAATTTTGTTTCCAATCGTATTGAAACCCACCTATTATATTCAAAATATTCCCTCCTCCATATTTTAGCTTCCGTCACCCTTTATCTGAACGAATAGTTGCACGCTTACAACATACATACTACCATTAAAGATCCATTCTAATTGTTATTCCACTGGCACAAGGGACACTAGTTAAAAAAAATGCAGGCAGGACGAAGAAAGAACCCCTGGAAAATACAAGTGACTGTATTTGTCTATGTTTCGGATTAAGGATTTGACTGATTTCCCTAATTATATGTTCTAATGGATTTACGTTTTGTACTACAGTGAAACCCCGATTTTACGGTTATCACGGGACATGGGTTTTCATGGAATAAATGCGGGATGTTATATAAAATAAAATTTAAAAAAACTCGTTTTTCTCCTGGATTTTTTTCGACGTCTTGAATTATTTTCAGTTTCTCAGCTAGAGTTCTAGTTTTTTTATGGGGGGCATTTTAGTTGCGACTTATAAAAATTCGTGATACGAGATGCAAGGCAAACTTTAGCGCCGACCGACCTGTGTAAACAAATCGACGCTACTGAAAGGTCTGTTTGTATCGTGAATAATTAAAAGCGAAATGAAAAATTTTCAAGAAAACGGTCAATCGGGATAATATTTGTGACAGGACTATAATATTTAGAGTATTAAGGCGATATATCGGGAAAAACGATAAATCGGGGAACGGTTAATGCGGGATTATTAAACATTGTTCTTATGAGTGTTTGGCGGGACTTTCAAAAATGAACTATCCGTGCGGGAAAACGATTTATGCGTGAACGGTTGGTAGATCGGGGTGCCACTATATTCTATTTGAGTCATTTTTGCGACGCGCGTTTCGCCCGGAGTCGCAAAAAATTACTCAAATGGAATAGTACAAAACGTAAATCTATTAGAATTTAAATCCAAATGCCATCAAGCAGTGGCGCACCCAGGAATTATTATTGGGGGGGGCCCAAGAAGGAGAATGTAAATTAGTCCCATAGGCTCTTTTTCTTCTTCATATAAATATTTTTACATATTTTCACAATACATGCGATATACATAAGGACATTTTCAACTAGTTGAAAATGTCCCTCTGAGGCGGACGAAACCGGTCCTAATCTATTTAATAAAAGTGGAATATACAATATTTATTCCGAATTCCACCGAAAAAAATGTTGTTTTGATTTACACCACCACCGTAGTGGGTGTAGTCGTTCTTTTCGCAGAATGTTGCAGATTTTTGGTATTTTAATATTTAGGTTCCAACATATTAATTGAAGATGGACAAAAAAAGAATTATTGCCTTTAAATTATATACAACCTACTCAATACAACACAGCCTTATATCTCGTTTATCGGTCTTTTGTCTATTGCACTCGGTGTACCTACACCATGGCCCCCACATCCTGAAACGGGCCCTCAGGCTAGGGCAGTGGTCGGCAAACTGCGGCTCTTTGGCCCTTTGAGTGCGGCTCTGCCACAGATGCTCTCTGTCATATTTGAAATGGCTACAAAGAAGAAGCAAAGAAAATGGAAGAGGATAACCGTAAATGTAATGTTGAGTAGACCGAGACTTCGCGTTTATTCAAAACTTAAATGGCTTCCCGACCTGTATTTATGTGTCGGGAAAAATTGACGCATTCAAATTTAGAGAGATACTACAACTAAAAACTAGTAATTTTTCGCTAAATATTCTGTCGATGATGCAAGGAAGAAAGCAGCTGAGGAGAAGAGTCAAGAAAAATAAAGTTCTGTATTTAATTAGGTACTGAATAAAATCTTCCAACAATGTTAATATTGCAAGTTTTGTGGTTAGTAAAAAGATTTCCAAGAGAGGAAATCAAGAGTAAATTGAGAAATCGATTTATTGATGAAAACCTGGAATCGTGCTTAAAATTAAATCAACAACATACGAACCTGACTTACCCAAACTTTACAAGGAGATGCAAGGCCATTATTCACATTGAAATTGTCAGTCATTGTCATGATTCAATTGTATGGATACCTTACTTACATTTTAATTTTTATTAATAAATAAGATCATTATTACGTATGATATTCAGTTTTATTCAGTGTACCTACCTATAATTTAATTAGGACTTTAACTAAACTACCTACGTATATAATTTAAGTTTAAGAAATTTGGCTCTCAAAAGAAATCTCAATCATTGTACTGTTGATATTTGGCTCTATTGACTAATGAGTTTGCCGACCACTGGGCTAGGGTATTTGACGGGCCCCCTATCCACCGCTTAGATTAAAGGCAGTGTGAAACACTACATTAACGATTTTCAAATTGTGTTTTAGTTCAAATTGAGGGTACTTATACAGTGAATTATTGGCGATTTTCAGTACGTCATCTACTTTAATAATGGAGCTGTCGACACATAATAATCAGAAAATATATTGGACATTTATATAAATTAAAATGTTCATAGTCATGAAGTATAACAGCGCCGCAGGCGACTTTTTTACTATTAAAGCTAATTTTTGATATGTGTTTATCTCACTTATCTGGTCAACCCGACACGCCGGGCCCCCAGACCTGTCAACCCTCCCCAGCCATGACCTATACCACTCCGGAATTCGGGTGGACACCGAGAATTTCATTAGGGAACGGGTTTCTAAAAAAACCTGACATTAGTGTTTCGAAATTTTTGTATTAGAAATTAAAATCTAAGAAATATTACTAAAAAGGATGCTGGAGAATTACAAATTATTTTTTGCCGTGTTGTTTGTCTAAGCCCAAGGTATAGTTTTTTGGCTTTCGATTTCAATATGTAAAATCATTCTGATGATTTTCATATTTTGGGGGGGGCCAAGGCCCCCTGGCCCCCCCCCCTGGGTGCGCTACTGCCATCAAGTACCTTCGGTCGATAGTATTAAGGCTATACCTCAGCTGAGGCATGGTCTAAAACAATCGTGACTAGGCGATGCGCGGATTGCGAGTCGCGGGTGCAAATGACGCGAACCGAACGAAATATAATTTGTCATAAAAATTCAACATGCGTCCTTTTTATGTTATGTTTATTATTATATTCGTAATAATAATACTATATTCATTGACATGTTTTCTTTTTCAAGTACATGCGGAACGTTTTTAAGTCATCTTTACACGATGTAAGAATATATTCATCGGACTCCATCACAAAAGAAATTGACGTGCGAACAGGTCGACTACCTCACTCCGAATGGCAACGCGGCCGAAATTTCGTTCCACATAGTATTGAAAATTATTTGCCGTTTCACTTATGTACGCTCTTAAGATTACATGTTCATTGTAAATTATAAAATGTAGCCTGAGGCACTAATAATGCACTACATGTATCTATGTACCTTGGCCATACGCATTACATAATATATTTCATTGTGTTACAGGAATCCAACACCAGCCCAGACAGACCTCATCAAGAAAATTTGGAATCCAGTTTCGGAAAATAAACTCACGATTATGGAAATCGGCGGGGAACTCATTGTGAAAACTAACCCTTGGCCAGAGAGGATGAAACTTTGGACTGAGCTTTATCATAATAGAGTTTAATTTATATTATTATTAGTGTATATATTATAAATAACTCTAGTAACAAATAGTATGGAACGCGTGGGCCAAACATTCAATAAATTGGTTTAAATAATATTCTTATTATTCATCATCTGCAATCATGAAAAATATTATCATTAATTTGTAGCATAATGTAGACTTCATTTTGTAATCAATCGTTTTAAATCATTTTTTAAAAACAATAATATTAAATTATTGAATGCTTCTTTTTTGACCGTGTCCGATCCTAATAAGATCAGATAGGCCTCCACAGAGTGGAGGTTTGTATTAACAGAATATTGTTTTTACGAGAAATGCATGTTAGCCACTTACAACTGTTACTCAACCTAATATGTTCATACTCTAACTCAAAACGCAAATTGAATAAATGTTTATTTTCCAGACCCAGGATTTCAACCTGGGTCCCACGTCACTATAAGCATAAGCCGATGCTTAGCTGCTCGGCTCGGTTGTTTTAATAACCGACTTAATATTTTCACATACTTATCTGTTGTTAGTTTAGATAAGATAAATTCTTACCAGGTAATTTCGAATAATAATCATAAGTTTTAAACGAGGGGCAAGCCATCATTCAAATATTGCCAATATGAATGCACGATGCGTTACATGACAATGAATATTGAAAATACCGTACATATTCATTAACACGTGTTTAAATTTATTTCAATTTTCGCCACCCTCAAGAGTCATACCTTATTTTAAACACACCCAAAAGATAATCAACTTCCATTATTTATGTGTTCCATGGGCCTTAGATTATTGTACGACGGGAATGCGGTATGGACTTTATTCGGATGCATTTAACGGTAAGAATGCAGCTATCTTTTAGTGCATATCTCATTTATAATATGTGATAAACAAATCAGTTTCTACGTTATCATTCTTTGTACACGTAAAATGTCTGAGAATTAAATCTAAGCAAATATTTGACAAGTCAGTGCCCATGTCAAGATTGTCAAGCCGACGCGATCTAGTTTCTTACATAGGTACCTTATATACATACTGCTCAAGTGTAAAATACAGATACCTTGCATGAGTTGCATGTAACATAATATTTATTAAAATACAGGTAAAATTACAATGCTAAGTAAAGTATGGTTTGGACACGTACCCATCAATTAAATTACGAGTATAAGTATTGTGGTAAAAGTGATCATCGTGCGTGTCTGCGGAATTTGAAAACATCAATTTAACAGAGTTTATGGACACATTTCACCAGTGACGTCCCGTGGGGGTAGGCAGATTGAGCGTAACTTGGGGGCGGCAGTTACCCGAAGGGCGGCAAATCGTGGACAATCATTAGTTATATTATATATATAGAAATAGTTACCTAAACTTAGTAACAATGGAAATATTTTTCCATTAAAAAATTCAGCTCACTGAATGGAAACAAAGTGTATTAATAAACATAAAAGGTTTAACAGTACTATTTTTTTTGTCAGGTTCGCGATGTCTAGTTGACTTCCATTTTCCTTGGACGTCACGTTCTTGATGACCAACAATCGTGCTGATTTGCGAATTATAGGTAGGTACATGTACTCAAGTAGGTACCTAATTAATTTATCCATATATTATTGCCATTCATTCGCGAGTTTTGAATGTTGTCAGGTGTATTTTTAAATATATCTGAAACTGCGGACTCGTAATATTGTCTATTGAAGTAGGATGGCATTTAAATTAGATTTAGTGGTATGTATTTTGTTCCATTAAAAAAATCAGCTCACTGGTTGGAAACAAAATGTATAAATTGACATAGAAAGTTTAACCGGAGTGTATTTTTTTGTCGGGTTTGCGATGTCTAGTTTACTTCCGTCACGTCACATCCTTGATGACAAGCAATGACACGTGCAGATTTGAGAATTATAGTTAAATTATAGGTAGGTACATACTTACCTAATTATTTTATCCAAATATTTTTGCCAGTCACTCACGAGTTTTGAAAGTTGTCAGGTGCATATTTAAATGTATCTGAAAACCGTGGACTCGCAATATTGTCTTTTGAAGTAGAGATGGCATTTAAATTAGACCTATATATTTTGCTAGTAATGTACCTATACATACAACACACTTCTTAGATATTGGAGTCATGAAAGGATGATAAAAAAATACTGTATAAAAATGGGCGGTATTTTGGCGCTGCCAAGGGGCGGCATTTTGTCTAGGGACGTCACTGCATTTCACTTAAAAAGCTTAATCAATATAATAAAGAACTTACAATTATTTAGATAAACTATATTTTTGGAAAATTGATTTTAATAATTATAGTAAATACCTATATCAGGGATGGCGAACCTATGGCACGCGAGATGATTTTGCATGGCACGCGAATGTTTTATTTTGAAGAGAAAAAATACATGTAATAATTAAAAAAAAATATTCGTTTTACAAAAAAGTTTTACAAATAAATATATAAGTACATGTGTATATAATATTCAAACATAATGACAAAATGTATAAAAAAAGCATGCAAATATTCCAGAATAAGCATTACGTTTTATTATATAGGTCAAACCTCACGTTTTATGCATCACATATAATATTATTATTATAATATTATATTATATCAACAGGCGGCGGGGAAGCGTGAACGAAGCGTGGTTAAAATTCTCCCACGACCTCTTTTTCAAGGAAAGTAAATAAAAAATCAAAGAATGAAAGATACATAATATCCCTTCGGCTATAAACACTGTGGTAGAAGTTGTAATTTTTAAACGTTTTTTAATAGGATTCATAAAAACATTTTTTACCCTAAGAAAAAGTGCTCGGCACGTCAGACAGTCGAAAAATAATATTTGGGAAATTTTGGCACGCCTACGTAAAAAGGTTTGTCATCCCTGACCTATATCGTATTTTATGAATATTTAGTTCGATCTGCTATTCAGAATGAAATTCGACAGTAACGGACACCATGCTCAAATAGAAAATGTACTAAAGAAAACCGCGCCAAGCTTCCGGAAGTGTTGCTAGACTATTTATAGATACATCGTTTGGGGGTGTGAAACACCCAGGCGGCAAGATTCAAGGGGCGGCCAAATTGCACAGAAAATACATTGTAGCTAATAGGTATAATGTCTAATATTCCTTATTAAAAACATAATAATATATTCAATTTAATTACGTAAACTAAATCTAATATTTAAACAATGACATAATAATAATCATATTTATGAGTTTAAGGTCACCGATCTATATTTTACTAATACCTATATGCATCACAAACTTAAGGCTATACCTCAGTTGAGGCATGGTCTAAACATATCGTGGCTAGGCGATGCGCGGATTGCGGGTGCAAATGACGCATGCCGAACTAAATATAATTTGTCGTATAAATCCAACGTGCGTCCATTTAATGTTCTGTTTATAAGTGACATCGTGTACAAGACCACATTTGCGGCATGGCAGGCGAGGTGGACCGCCTCTCCCAAGGGGCGGCACACTTACCGTTTTTTTCCAGACGTATTCTGCAGGCACCAAACTAGAAGACTCCAACCTTCGCACTGGATTACCCAGTTCCTCACCGGCCATGGCAACTTCGCCGCCAGACTCCACGAGTTTGGCTTGATAGTAGATGGGCCGGGTTGTACCTGCGGCCATGACCACCAAGATGTTGAACACATCCTCTGGGATTGCCCGCTTATGGAACTCGAACGAGCGGAGCTGTTTGCCAGGGTCCGTCCTCACACGGGCCCAATTGGTCATGGAGATCTGATAGCAACCGAAGCCAACTTTGCGGCATTCGAGAAATTTGCAGTGTCGTATGGGGAGCGGGATAGTCCCGTTTCTTCTGTAGACTCAACCATTTCAATTCGTGACACTCAGTATGCGGGTACACAAAGAGCTTAACGCCAGCGGACAGCAGAGCCAGTCCAAAAAACAAAAATTATCTTTATTAACTTTCTTCTTTAAGCACTATGGTGCATGGTTGCAGCATCAGTCCCGTGCGGCTCCGTCTCGGGACGGAATGAGTACTTAAAATCACTTCTTTCAGACACGTTTAAAGCGTCATAGAAAGCGGCCGTGCATATCCACGGTTGTGCATATATGACGGGTGGTGGTGGGCACTTCAACGTATGTTCTATTAGTAACAATAATAATATATTCATTGACATGTTTTCTTTTTCAAGTAAATGGGTAACGTTTTTAGTGTATCTTTACACGATTTAAGCATTAATACCCCCGTCGCCATCACGAAACAAATTGACGTATTGACACCTCGACGTTCACTCTCTGAATGCCAGCAAGTCCAAAATTTCGTCGCGCCTATAGTTGAAAATTATTTGCCGTTTCACTGCTGTATCGTCTTAATACTTAAATAAGTACCTACTTACCTAATTTTGAAAACACTTTTGAAAAAATATATAACCAATAGAAAAATGAAGGCACCCAGCAGGAATCGAACGTGCGTTTCTCGAGATTTGAGTCCACGCACATCGACCACAATGCTATAGGCATCCAAAAAAATAGTTAATTAAATTATAAGCAAGTTCAAGTTACAACTAATATCATATATCAAAAAATCTTGGAGTGATCCGTAGCATCGGTTAGTAATCAAAGTAATAATACAAAAACCGATTGCCAATAATAACTCAATTTGGAAAGCGCTTCAGAGAGTATTATAAGAGCCATTAGTTAAAAGTTGTCGCAATTAGATACTTACTTAGGATAAGTGTTTTCAAAAATATGTATGTTCCAAAATAAAATAATGATTTCAACTATTTAAAAAATATTTTTATGTTTGGGGCGGCTATTTAGGGTTGACCAATGACGTCCCGAGACAAAATGCCGCCCCATTTTTATACAGTATTTTTTAACATCCTTTCATGACACTAATAACTAAGAAATGTGTTACTACTAACAAAATACACACTTACCAATAAAACATACATAATTAAATTTAGATATAAAAAGCGAATTCACAAGAGTCTGAGGTTCTATTTGGTTGATACTTCTGACACATTTGGTTTGTACCATTTAGCAACACACAGAATTATTATTTTCACATAATTTTTACTATATTATTATACAACAGGTAAAGAAAATAATGTTAGCTATTTTTATATTATATACCAAATGATTCTCATCGATTTGCCGCCCTTCGAGAAACTGCCCCCAAGCGACACTCAATCTGACTATCCCCACGGGACGTCACTGGGGTTGACACCCGGGCTGGAACCACCCCAGACGCGAGTGGTGCGACACTGTCAAGTTCAAATAATATGCAAAATACAAGCTTATCACAAATTATGTTTGAAAATAATCACCACGCCGATGAAATATGTACAAATCAACGACGCATCGTCTGATGCCGGCACCAGATATGTAGAAACCCACTGCAAATAATAAAATATTTATTTTTACTGTAGATATCCCATAAATGAAAACAAACAAACATTGGTTCATCCTCGAGGTCCTGACCAAAAACAGCATCTTGGTAAATAAATATTAATTTTACCTGACTTCATTCTCACGTCTGGCGATTTTGTTGATACAGGTGTGTTTATTTTAAAGCTTAAGTTCGACGAATAAAAATATATCCTCACCATAGAGTAGGTACTTTTTAAATTACGTCATGTATACATAGTGATACCATATTTTTAAAAAGGTATATTGAAATATCTTGTAATATCTACAGATTTTGTGATAGAAAACCAACCCCTAGCATACCAACAACAAAACAACTGTTTATAGGTAAGTACATAAATATTTATATATATTATATACTCAATGGCACTCAGCTCGAACAGGTGAAAAGCTACACCTATCTGGGACAACAAGTGTCTATAGATGGATGTATATTTGATGAAATTGTTCGCAGAGTAAAGTTAGGCTGGAGTGCTTTTGTCCGCCTGAATAATGTCTTCAAAAGTGACCTTCCACTGTGCCTAAAGCGCAAACTGTTCAACCAGTGTATGCTTCCCGTGATCACATATGCGTGTGAAACATGGACCCTAAGTAAAAGAGAGATCCAGAAACAGAGTAGCACAATGTGGT
This sequence comes from Rhyacophila brunnea, assembly GCF_057557595.1. Lineage (NCBI taxonomy): Eukaryota > Metazoa > Arthropoda > Insecta > Trichoptera > Rhyacophilidae > Rhyacophila > Rhyacophila brunnea. The sequence continues at coordinate 5,907,912 of NW_028233361.1, forward strand.
ATAGAGAGGTGCATACTGGGTATAACGCGAAAGGAGTGGATTAGGAAGCAGAAAAGGGTTTGCGATGAAATAGAGTTTATTAAAAGCCTTAAATGGAGATGGGCTGGATACATAGCTCGAAGAAGAGACAATCGTTGGACAAATCTAGTCATGTAGTGGTTTCCAAGAAGTAAAAAACGTCCGCAAGGTAGACCTAGAGGCCGCTGGATCGATGAAATGATAAAGTTCTGCGGAAGTACGTGGCAACACAATGCACAGGACCGAGAGCAGCAGGAAGCAGCTTGAAGAGGCCTTCATCCAGCAGTGGATGGATTCAGGCTGATGATGACATAAATATTTCAATCAAAACGTATTCTTTCCTTAATCGCAGTCACCGACATTCTCCAATACTCATATTGTAGCATATCGCTCATTGGAGGGTTTCCATTTGTTGATGAAGCAGTCACTTCGTCAGAAATTAATATGGAAATCTTTCTTTAACTCTATCATGGAAATATTTAAACGATTCGTAGGTATTCACAGTTCCTTTTAACACCACAACAGGCCGTGACGCCAGTAGTGTATTTACCAGTGGCGTAGTGGACGTAGGCTGTTAAGATCAGACATAAATAGTGCACGTTAAACTTTGTTAGAATTTACAGATGGTGTTGGTTAGTTTTTAAAAATCAATTAAACCCTGCCTAAACCAAACCATAATAGTTTTGGTATATTTTGGGCGATCCGACAAAATTATGTACACTTTTTCATTCATACTTATTTGTTTTCGTTGAATTAGAAATACATAATATTACACCATGTTGTTGGTTAATTTTTTTAAATAGGTAAGTACCTACATTAAGCCCTGCCTTTAATAGATTTCTGATAAAAAATATTATTCAAAATTATGTAATTATGATTTAATGGCATAATTTTAGGTAATATGTTATACTTTTATAGATAGACGAGTATTTTCTGACTATTATCTATTATGGTTTGGTTTCGTAGGGTTTAATTAAATTTTAAAAACTAACCAATACATACCTGCCATCTGTAAATTGTAGTCTTAGTTCAATGAAAACAAATAGGTACATATGACTGACAAAGTTTAATCTGCACTATTTTATGGCGGATCTTAACAGCCTACATCTACCCTTCACCACTGGTATTTAGTAATATAAGCACAGAACAGATTAGTAAATAGAATTCCGATAGGCTATATCACAACGCAGTACATTTTGACACAGTGTTTTGAATTTGTGAGTGTCCTACGAAAATGAACCACGCATTATAGACGTACAATAGTGTGTTGCAACCTTCAATACAACAATATTAAATGAGCGTCATTGCATAAACCGACAGCAGTTGTCAGTATTCGACGTATGACGTATTTTTGACACGTGTTTAAGTTTATCCCGTATTCTTCCGCACTCGTGATCGGTCGCCTGCTTCTCCACTTCCGTTAGGTATTTCAGTTCCCATTATTTCTGAGTTGGATATAAGTGAAATAATCACACACACAGGTATTGAGAAAATTACATAAACATATTGTGACTTCACCGGATTGACCCCGAATCCACCGGATAAAAGGCCGGCGCTTTACGCACTGGACTACAAGGACCATGCCCTGCACATTCTGAAGCGGGCCCCCAGGCTAGGATCTTTGGCGCCCCCCCCCCCTACCTATCGCTAAGGATAAAGGCAGGGTGATGCTCTACAGTAGCATTTTCTAAATGGTGTACGCAGTAAAATAATGAGTAGGTATATTTTAATATATCCATTTGAATCATGGAGTTGACGAGTATCGATACACAATTAAAATTTTTATCGTGTAACCACATAACCCCCCAGGCTAGAGCCCTGTCAGCCCCCCCCCCCCTTGCGGCGGCCATGACAAGGACCAAAATATTAGTGTAAATGTAAACATTTAATCAAAATGCAGGACAGTGGTATGCAAACTGTGGGCTGCGGGGCTGTTCGTTTTTTTTTTGACAAAGTTTTTCGACGAGGGATATTTTCCTCATTGTTTGAAAACCACTGTCACAGAGCATTCAAAGTCTGAAAAAATGCTGTATTTAATGCACAATGGCGGTTTATTGCATAGGTAAGATTTTCGCGAGACAGTTGTTGCTAAATGAAAATAGCCTAGTAAAACTGACTAGTTACTATGCGATACGACTGTCCAATCGTCGGTGAGATTCGTTAGTAGGGCTACACATTTGTGACGAAGCCCACCAGAAGCGGCGTTCGGGGCGCTCACTACGAAGTAGGCCACCTCCCACCCGCGCATTACCCTTGACCTATGTAATAAGGGGCACGTAAAGCACAAAATAATTATTATTATCAGCGTCTCTCATAGCAAAGCAATAAAAATATTATTTTATTTCTCGGCGGTTTGTAATTCATATTCACGATGACATAATTCTACCAGCGAAATATCGCACACCCAGCAACTAAACAATGAGTTCACTGTTATTAAATAATGCCGAGGCGCCCGTCTATCGACGACGCGTCCAGAAGCGGATAAAATAAACAGCTCGCGCCCCTTTTGCTTGCCGTTTTCAATGGGCTTCGGCATATTTGACAACGTAGTATTTTCGTTAATTCGTCTCGCTGAGAAGTGAAACAACGCGTGAATCATGGGGCGGGCGGGCACAGTGCTTCGTCAAAACCAGTGTGCTCTGCCATATTTGATTACGTTGTATTTTCGATGATTCGCATTCAGTATGCCCAATGATCAATGTGCCCGGCGCCTTAGGCTTGCAAAGCAGCGACACATTCACACGTAATTTTAAACACACAACTACTAAAACATGACATGACATGATGATGAATATTTCGCACCCCTAGTTTTAAGCTATTACAAGTCAAAAAATTGACATTTTGAGTTAATAATGCAGAAAGGTTGAAAATATCATTATTTATCTGGTCAAAGACTTTCACAAGTCTAAATTAATTCTACGGAAATACAGGACAGAAAGAATAGTCTTTAATTTTTATAAATAGTATTGTGTGATATTTAAAGACTTTTCAAATTTTAGCGAGTTTAAGACTATGATATCTTGAATTATCATAGGTCAGGAATGGACAAAGTAAATAAAACTTATGTTGTGGTCACACTGGTGACTGGCTATTCTGAAAACATTGTCAATTTGTCAGTAGTTTGTTGATAAATAAAGTAATAAATAAAACAAACAGTGATGGAATCATAGAAAAGGATCTCAGAGGAACATATGAAAATCATAAGAAAATTGATACTGAATTAAAACAATATGTTAGAGATCACATCAATTGCATTCATAGGGTAGGATCCCACTTCCTGAGAGCTCAAACTTCCAACCATGTTCGATCTAATAACATTATAAGGGCCTCCACGGGTGGAGGTTTGTATTAACAGATTTTTGTTTTTTACGAGATATGGATGTCAGCCACTTGCTCAACCTATTAGGTCCATACTCTGACTCATACAAAAATTGAAAAACAATATGTGTACTTGCCAGACCCAGGATCCGAACCTATGACCCACGACGCTATAGTCCGACGCTTACACCAGACGAACTACCAGACTATTTATTGATGGCTCTTTAAATTTAGCAACACTATAGGCTATACAAAGGAAAGTGCCAACAAAATGATCGACCTTTCGTGAAGTTATCTCAGTATTCTACGATCTCATCATCGCGCTTTCAGTCAAAAAAGATCAATGGTCAGCACAGCATATACAAATTTAAATGATACACAAAAAGCATAACAATTAATTTCGTTCAATGATCATATCCCAAATATAGAAAAAGCACGAGAGGAGAAAAAAGGACGTGAAAAATGGAGCTATCCCTGATCCAGTTATGATAGTTTCATGCTTCGATTTGCAAGCAGTTCTTTCATAACCCTGTGGTGAAGTCTCAAACTTCTATTACACCAGAAAACTTGCAACATATTTCACTATCTCTGATATTGCTGAGAAAAAGGGTTTTGTTGTATCTGGAACGAAGTGACTGCTAAAAGAGGTTCTAATGAAATTGGTAGTTGTATTTATATACCATTACTTGAAAAGGGAGTTCTAAATAAGAATGTGCATCGTTGGTCCGATAACTGTGCTGGAAAAAATAATAATAAATATTTAGTTGCGTTATTTTTCTATAATCTAAGGTTGCGTTGTATTTATTATTGGAAACAGTAAATTAATATAAAGTCTATAACGCAAAAATATTTGATCACGGGTCACACCCAAAATCAGGGGATTGCGATGCACTCACTCATTGAAAAGGATAAAAAGAAAATGCTAAAAGTGCTCCAGTCTTCATACCAGCTCAATGGATACCCATTATAGCCATGGCTGAAAATAATGGTGAACCTTATTGAGTTAATGCAATGGCAACTGATGATATATTTGACCTGAAATTGCTGTCCGATGAGCTGGGACAAAATTATGTTATAACTACCATAGACGAAGATCACATGGCAAGCAATCAAAGTCATGCATTTGAAAAAAGAATCACCGTATAGTTTTTTCATTAAAACCAATTTTGATGATTCTTCCTACAAGGAAATTAATATAAGGCATCGCATGACGGGTCGTCCGGTTCCCATGAATCGATAATTTTACAGAAAGCTTATAATGAGCCACCAGGAATAACCATGCAGAAAAAGCAAGATCTTTTAACCATATGCAAAAACATTGATACCGATGACGTACCACGATATTTACAATAATTTGAAAGTCGCTAATAGTACTCAAGTGGCAAGAAATGACGAGAAGAAGAGAATGGTGGAAACTACCCTGCTTAATTCTAAATTATTTAATATTTTTCATTATATAATGTGCAAGAATCTTGAATAGATAATCATAATCTTATACAAGTATATATTTTAAAAATTCGGTAGGTATGTGATGGTTTATCTGTTCCAGTTATTTTATTTTGAAATAAAAATTTCATATAACCATTTTGTTTATTATTGTACTTGATATGCATAATATATTTAATAGGTAATGCATAAGAGAATTTATGTTGTTTCATTTTAGTTTGTATTGTGTGCATGATGGGTTATTTCAAAATTTATCAAAATAGTCCAATTTTAGACTATGACTTTTCAAAAATACTACTAAAAATATGTTTTCTGTATGATTTTTCAATATAGTAATAATATCATACAAAATACAAGCCCTGATACACATTGAGCAAGAAAATCGGTTTGGTACATACATTTTTAGATTTAGTTGAGAGGGTTTGAATCTTTGAATCCAATTATCTCAGAATGCTGTTTTTTGACTTGTCATACTCTAAAACTAGGGGTGCGATTTGTCCCAACACGAAAATAATAATAGAAAACAATTTTCAATTTAATAGACAAAAATAAAAAAATAACATTTCAAAAAAATAAGTACTTATTCTATCTAATTAAATACATACTTAAAACAATAAAAAATATTGCATGCTTTGCTCTAATCTAGTCTAGTAGATAAAATAACTCTATACTACGTGCATGGCATAAACACCGTCATCCGTTCAGAGCGTGATTTAGTACTGTCGCAAAACCGAAATCTCATACAAAATGGTAGTAGACTCCATTATAAACGCCATCCATGACAATAAGCTAAGTAGTACATTATAATATCCCCAACAATTTTACAAGTTGCTGCGTGGCCATTAGACGGCGGTGTAAAGGAGCATTCTAAGAAGTGTAACGTTAGGCTGTGAAAGTTTTGGTGATTGAGTAATAATTTGTAGGCCAGAATCTATAGAGTCACAGTCTGAGCATGAATGTAGTGTTAGGTGGTCGGCGCCAGTCTGTCGCGAGGTGAAATACTCAGGTGCATCCAAACCTGCCCACGCCGTTTTCAGGTATTTCGATACAGCGGTACGAATTATTAAATATAAAATATATTAAACAATCATCTTTATAATACATACTTACATAAGTATTTTATTTATTTATGCAAAAAAATATTACATTGCTAATATAATTTACTCGTTTATTTTATAATAATTTAATTATGTTTTAATTGCTAGCGTGTACGCGTTTATACCTAAAAGAATAAAATAATTTTTAAATTTTATTACTTTCTTTTATTCTTGTTTCTTTTTCACAAATAATGACGTTTCTCGCAATACATAGGTACATGTCAGGTGGCGTTGGCGTTGAGGATGATGATGAAGTCGAAGATGAATGCAGGAGTGAGCTTTATTTGCGGCGTAACAGTCGGTACAAGAGTATGTTACAGTAGTTATGTTACAATACTTATGATAATGTTCCGAGGTCCGAATTTCGGTACAATGAGAATGATGATGTGCGAAGCGATATAGAGACTGGGATTCTCACAGGCCGGAAACTTATATTCGAGTGACATCTCCGATGAATTATTATTCGCAATTCATACAATCAAAATAATATTCTTTTGATTGATATAATCGAGTCAGCTATTACTAGCTGGCGTTTACGTCAATGGATAACTGACTATGTGAAAATCAGAGAATGCAGATTTTATTATTGAGATCAGCTCCTTACCGAGTTTGCTATAATTTGACACTACGAAAAATATATATTTAATTTGTAATTCTATATCTCTACAAATGCATGCATTATGAATCTCCGGACGACAAAGAGTCCAGCGCATCTATTCTATACACAAGACTACTTTCGGTTGCTACGGCAGCTATCTAGGATAAGTTTGTATCGAAGTATTAGCACTTAATGTGACAATTACAATTAGTTAGCCGTCTAAACAGTCATAACTGTCTATCTCGCTCTAAAATTTAGCATAGCCAATAGAGTTGCTGTTAAAACATAGCGCTTATTGTAACAATTACAACTAACTAAAAAAAATTAAGTCATGGTTTTTCTAAATAGCAGCAAATATAATACTTCTGGAAGTTATGTAGCTAGCAGGTTATTTTGTAGTAATTTTGTATTTAAACACTACACATGTTTATTGAAATTAATCTGAGACCTAGTTACATGATCAATTTCGAACGGGCTACTCTAGAAATAAACGTGTCTAAGACCTACTAATGTCATAAAACTGTCAATAAAAAGTTATATTTCGAACAGAATATTACACTACAAATTGAAACCGTCAAAGAATGCTTACGTATGTATTAATAAAATATTATGTTCGATCGCTTTAGCATTATTTGATTAAATAATTTTATTGAAATAACGCTGCAATCAAACGTAACTTTTCAAAGTCCACTCCACGACGGTGTGAATCGTGATTTGATTCTCACAACTCACTACATACTCGACACACTATACAGCAGTTCTTTCTCCTTCGCTCTTATGATAAGCGATATGTTTCATCACTGTCGCGCCTGTGCACACCTGTGCATACCTTAACGATATTTCTCTTTCGCACGCTCCCGAATGTTTTGTATAACTGCGTTCCTTTCACACTCATCTTGAATTATACGACCACACGTTACAAAATTTGGCACAAAAATTTAATTATACAATCAATTATGACAATAATATATTATGTAGTACATGATCATTAAAATCCTGAAAACTAATGCCGAATCCAGATAAAGGTACATCCGTACGTGAATAATAGTTTCTGTCCGTCCCATTAATACAAAACGCACATCAATATTTGTATCAAAACATTTTTAATGTTCTTATTGGGAGTTTGTCAACACCTTTTATACGATATTTATTTGTTTACGTATATAATAATATTTCCTCTTGGTCACGGTATAACCGATTGCCGTGAAATGCAGCGTTGCACCCCTTATTAGGCCCGTTCCAGACGGGACAGCGGTGTCGCGCTCGTATATAATAAGGAGGCCTTTGTATTCGAATATAGGGTACATTGTATTATGTTTATGAACGCCCCAGACCTAATGAGTCAACACGTGTCCGGTACACTTGTCCGACGGCCGCTACATTCTCAAGCCGCCGATACACTTGTTTTTATTACCGCAGCCAGTTTTATGTTCTAATTTATAAAGCGAAATTATGCGTTGACTCATTAGCTCTGGGGCGTATATAAACATAATACAAAGGCTCGTTTATTCGAATACACAGGCCTTCTATATTGTATAGAGTGCAACACCGGTGTCCCGTCTGAAACGGGTCTTAGCCTGTAAGCAATCGCACACTCCATAGGTGTAACCTCGTTAATTCTCGACTGTGTTCGTAAAACATGTGATTCCGTTAGGTTAGTTTAATGATTCATTTAACCAACAAGCTGCTAGCGTGCGAGTCAGCTAGTGCGATAGTGATAGATAATGACACACAAAACTTTCCATTCGCTCAGTAGCCAACAAGCTAGGCTAGAGAGATGAAAACATATGTTGTTTCTTTAATTTGCTCGGACTCTCGGCTAGTTCACTAGCAACTATGTTGACACACTACGACACACACCATGATAACAAGCCCACACGCCAGCGAGTAGCAACTAAAGTAGCCCGGCTTTCAACTTTTCTCGTAGATTAGTTACAATCTGCTAGTTAGCTAATTAGATGATTACACTGAGTGAGTTTCCTAGCAGATATTAAATTCACCGGCTAGTAGCTTGTAAACTCGCTCAATGTCATCGAGCCTTTAGACATTATCGGGTTATGACAATTTGTGAAGAATGACTCACTGGGCTAGAGGAAACCTGCATGGACAGTGGACAGATGAGTAGTGAATTATGTGAGTAGATACATGTTTTTCCTTCCATCATCCGCCACATCTCGACACTCGAGCGAGCGAATACCATGACGTTACAAGCGCTAATTAGGATAATTATTATTCTTCTTCTAGCTGAGAGTGTTCTAAGAGAAACCTCCCGAGCCCTTGGTTAGCATTAAATAGTTACTAGATTGGAAGTGATTCAAAATATTTTGATTTAATATGTAATTTTCAAGCCTTGGTGAGACGATACTAAATTATAATATGTGAGTAGTTATTGTATATCGCCCACGATCGCCGAGTTGCTTAAGAGTCGGCTTATAATGTCTGGTAAATACACGTATTGTTTTTCATTTTTTTTTTTGGAATCAGAGTATGGACCTCATAGGTTGAGCAAGTGGCTAACATCCATTTCTCGTAAATACAAAATCTGTTAAAACAACCTCCACTCGGCGGAAGCCCATATGATCCTCTAAGAATCGAACATGGTGAAGTAGTAGTAGTAGTTATTGTATTGCAATGTAGCTTACTGTTTGGATCCAGAGAACCAGAGTATGGACCTAATAAGTTGGAAAAATTAAACAAATCTATTAAGAAACATCTTAGCAAAGCGGCTTGGATCCAAATTGCATGGTTGAGCCAGTGAATATTTTTTTTTTGCTAATAAATATTTTTTGAATGACCCAACCTAACGCTAACTTGTGGTCCCACCACCGATGCGTAATGTGGTTTATGCGCTTTCTCGTTCACTCTTATCGCGATTTCATATGCCTTTCCCGCTCGGACGCACGTGTGTCAGGTGGGTTGACCACCCTTCAAGTCCTGGGAACGAAGGCTCTACCGTCTGGACCGTGACTCGGATGCTGGGATTTCAGTATCAAATGTAGCAATTTATTTAATTGCCAAACGTGTCGTTGTTTTCGCGCAAAAATGGTATTTCCAGCTGTAAAACTTCAAGAATTTCTCCAAATTCTGAATAATAACTATGTAAATTTGCAAGGATGAAAAAAATATTTTAGTATTTTTAAGCATTTCAGATGAATGCATCTATTTTATTTTATTTTTATCTGTTTTTTTTCATATTATGTTTGAATTACTGAACTTTCCGTGATATCGTTCTTCTTTTACATCTTGCAGTGATGTCACTAGAGCGATCTACAAGCTGCATTGTTGATCGCTCTGGATATATTATGATCCTATACTAGATGGAGAAGAATGACGTAGGTATTCGACATAACCTGGAGCTCTACAACATCTTCAAAGAAGAAAGTAGGTATCTCCCCATTTGTTATACTTATCAGGTTCCGATGGGCAGTCCATGTGTTACGTTACAACTTCCAGATACCTACACCAATTAGACGTCAGCGCATAAACCGAGAGCAGTTGTCAGAACGAAAGACAAGCGTATTCTTTACACGTGATTAAGTTTATCCCATATTCTCGATCGAGATCACACCCGTTAGGTATTTTAGTTCCCATTATTTCCCTGGACGGTATCAACGGAGATGTTAGAGGGGCCGATGAAGACGCCTTCAGGATACGGGAAGATGTATGAAATTCTTGTAGGAAGCTAAGATCTGCCCTCGGTTGTTGGATCACGTCATATTATGACAATGATGATTTAGGTTTTCGTAATATAATGACAACGGTTATCAATAATAGACAAAAGAGCGACGGAATGCACTACGGTCGAATTTATTAAGTAGGTATATCGACTGAAGACATGAAAAAGGGCGTAACCCTCAATTTTTTCAAAATAGTTTTTACATAATAACGCTGTACACGACTAAATACACGTTGTGTCCAAATGACGTAAGCTGCAAATGCCGATTTATTATGTAAATTTAGCTAACAATTAAACAAAAACGGAAGTGACGTGAAAAACGTCTTAACCAACATGGAACAAATTGGAGCTTTGGAAATCAAAATTACAAAAAAAAAAGTTCGCCATGTCTCCACTTTTAAATGATTTCTACGCCAAATATTTTGAAGCAAACAAAAATCTATTTCCTGAGTTCTTGGTTAGTGTGCTAATGCACTTTTCACATTATTTTATTGATCTGTTTGTACTGTACTGTACTGCTTTGTTTCTGGGCTATTAAATATTTTAAATAGGTATGTGGCTGAAAGATCCTGGCCTGGGGTCCCGCTTCAGGATGTGGGGCCCATGATAGAATCCATTTGTCAATGAACGATGATGAATTTAGATTGACTAGGTACATACTATTGAAATTGATTGTGCTGATAAACAAGCACATTCGTCGCATGAAAAACAAATTAATTTAAAAATTAATATAATATAAGTAGTAAAACCTTAGTTATTTTTATATGTTTTTACATTTTTGTATTGTATAGTATTATACGACCCAAAGAGGTCTTTATTATAAGTACGGCCATTTATATTTCCCATACAACATTTCACGGTAAAGTGTGATACGGCGAACTGCATACACGTACAAGTTTCTGGAGACGTTTTAAAAAGATATACCTAGGTAACTGCATAATATGGAAATCTCAACTGTGACGAAACAACTAAAACTAAATGTAACGAAAAATATATAATATTATACCTACATATATCCATAATCCATGTACCCTTGAAAGAGCTTCGAATAATTCTTGAAACATTAGCATTTTTACTTATTTTAATTTTATTTTGATCCTCTTTATTATTTCGGTTGGTACCAACTTATATAATTTACTGTGATTTATTTGCTTATTTAAACGTAAAAAGTAAATATGGCGATCTTCGACAAACCGTCGAAACTTTGTTTTTTAGCTGAGATGTAAATAAATAGCCCATTATATTATTTTTGATGTTTTTTTTTCCGTAACACCTGACTACCATTAGTCTTAATTCTACATGTGTATGACCTCAGTCAAGGTAGCTCTGTTTATAAATACCTGTAAATCACTTGAATACATCCGTCAAATAAATACAAACCAGAATAATATGAATAGATAAGTAATACAAGAACCTATCCACAATTAATAAGTATCTACTAGAAAAAACACGAAGATAATGTTTCACGGTTGACGATAAAAAACCATTTTATTTTGGATGAAACAAGTTTTTCGCCGGTTGTGATTAGTTTTAGTTATTCCCTCGCTATTGAGGATCGCGTTCTTCGTAATCAGTAATCACTAATCAGTTTCGATTCTGCTTAGAAATACTCATCCAGTTCGTCAGCTCAATGCAAAATTATTCTAATTCACATTTGAGATATATTTCAAGTTCTTTGAAACAACCTACTTCAATTATCTATTATTTCTTTGTATAGATAAATGTATAATTACAACATATTTTAGTAGGACAATAATGATGCATAAATGTGTCTATATAATTAACCAATAACAGAAATAGGATGATTCAAATAACACGTCTGTAAATTATTTCGAATGTGACTTAAAACAGTTCTGCATACAGCTGACGAGTTGTAGCCGGTCTAAGTGTCTGAAAATTTGGACGTATGCAATTAGGCGTATCACAGTTCACCATGTGACGTTGTATGGAACTGATCAAAGTGTAGATACTTTAAAAAAAATGTTAAATAAAAAGAGTTATTAGAGCAGTGGCTCTGGGCTGTTGCTCCTTTAGCCCTATGATAAATTCGACCTTTGTTAGCGTCCGTTAACGGATAATATGAAATATGGATTAAAGACGACAGAGCAAGTCCAAGATTCTATTTTTTTCTTAACTCTTTCTTTTAGCACCAAGGTCCATGGTTGTTACATCAGTCCCGTGCAGCTTCGTTTCGGGACAAGGAAGTGTGTCATTAAATCTTTTATTCTGACTCGTTTATATTGTCATAGAAGACGGCCGTGCACAAATTGCGGCTGTATACAGGTAGGTACATGACGGGTGAAGATGAAGTAACTCAAATAATTGATGGCTTCGCCCAATTTTCCTTCATTAAATTACACATAACCTGAGTACATGCCATATTTTACTTACTTATTTAGATTTATCATCAGGGGACACATACTGAAATACCTAACGGGTCTGGAGTAACAGGCAACCGATCTCGAGTGTGGAAGAATATGACGTGATAAACGAATACGTCATTATAAGCTTGTCCTTCGTTCTGACAACTGTTCTCGGTTTATGTACTGGGGCTCTATGTTAGAACTTGCGAGTGCAAGCTTCCCGGTCGACATGACGTCATATGACATCATTATTACGTACTACCGGAGTGATAATAGCACTCGAGAATATAACGCTACTCCGACAGCGGCGCTATTCATTGTCACCATACACATATAGGTGTTTCATCATAATATTTTCTATGGTTAGCATTGTGCGCGGGCGGCATGCCTCGAGCGTGACGTCACAATTACGTCATGTCGTCTGGTGCCACACGAGACAAGAGTTAGGAAATCGCGGTGCTGATGCGTGTATTTGAAGGTTGTAACCATAGAGGTATTCAATTAAAAGAGGGGCAAGGAATCGGCTTTCTCATACAGCTGAATGAAGCAGGCCAACAATAGCCGATAACTTACGAAAAATAGCGACGCGATAAAAAAAAATCAGGGCATCACATAGGATTTACTTTGGTCATTATAACGTACCCATATAATATAATGTTAACGTTCAAATTTTGCCACAAATTGATTACCAGCCCGCCCCACCATACTTTTTCGCCATACTAGCCGGCTTCACCATACTTTCATATAACCTGCCGCCCCTAGGTTGTAACACACACGTCTATAATGTATGTTTCATTTTCGTAGGACACTCACACGTTCAAAACCCTGTTCCAAAATGTAGTGTATTGGCGTATAGCATAAAGAGAGTGGCTATTGTTCGGCAAAATGAAGCCGTGTTTCTCGCGTATAACGCACAGTAAAACCTCAATTTTATAATTATTAACTTAACTATGAAACGTTATTATACCATCATGTTGTTTTTTAGTATGGCTACCAAATTTAAAGACAACATAGTTAAACATATTTTCTACTAAATTAACTAAAAATAATTAGGTACAGACCTACAAACTTATCTAAAGAATGGATGGGGAGCCACTGTCGAAAACTACCCAATCCAAGACTCGCAACTGGACAGAATCTGTGATTGGAAAGACGTTTTCAAAATGGCGTACATAATATGGTAGTTCGTAGTTCCATTTTTGACCGTTCTTTAGATAAGTTTGTAGGACTGTATCACTAACTATAGATATATTTAACACAAAAACAATAAATTTCAGCAACACGTGCTTGCAGTTTTTAAATGAATGTAATCATTCAAATCAATATTTACCGGCGACGTTTCCAAAAAATATTTAATTCAGCCGTAGAAATTCTATCTTACTCTAACTAATCTTACTCTAACAACACTAACGCATATTGCGGAGATATAAGCGTGCCGAATGCTTTTGCATTTGCACTTATGGTTCGTTTTTGTTCAGGCCTTGGGTATAGCGCACCTGAATTCTATTTTTTATTAATCTGTTCTGTCATTGCCCACTGAAGAAGGAAGCCGATACATTACATGACTGGTCCTACTTTTTGCCCCTCCCGTTTACTATGGATGGCCTGTCATTGTCTATAGAGTGCTCATACTGACGCGTCTGTCGTGTTCACTTGTCGGAGTATTCTTAGTTACAGATTTCTTTCAGATTATTTTAACGTATCTTGGAGACCTTGGAGTTCATCTGATTTAGTGGTTATGTGTTATTAATAATTGAAAGTGACGATCAAAGTAAGTAAACTTCTTTTGTGTATAATAATATCATAATACACTAGAACGTTAAGTTTGTAAATGTGACAGTCGATTCTAAAAGACAATAACTAATAACTTATTTTTTATACTCTTCAGTCATTATAGAATACTGAACTCTGATTTCAAGTACATTATCAATAAAATATAGTATAGCAGTGGATCACTCGTTGATTGTGCAAAAATTTATGCTCAGGCTTTATTAATCTAAAGCTGGCGGTGGTTCTGTGCATATCCCCTTTTTCTTTCATTGACAGCGCTGAATTACTTATATATATATATATATCGTATTTACGAGTATCAAATTAAATGTTTACTGTTACCTATGCAACTTTGCCGCATTATTTATTTGCTTTCACGAATCCCAACATAAGAATATGCTACAGTGGTATGCTATTCTTCTCTCTGGGTCGTGACAAAATTCACAATAGGCCATTTAAAAAGTAGATCGCACACAACAGTGGCAACACTTAATTTGGTCGAAAGACCGCGCGGCAATCAAAAACACGATTCGAAAAAATCGACAATAATGAGACCAATAAAATGGTAGGCCAGTGCTGTTGCTTACCGAGAGAAAGCTACCGAATTACTTGCAGACGAACTTACCTTTTTTATGGCCGCTGCCTATTCCCAGTGGCGGCAACAATGTCGCCATTGTATCGATTCCGTGTTGCTATGTGAATGTTATTTTTTTTACTGTAATTGAAAAATTTACAGTTTATAGATAGGTACTCAATATTTATTATTGAATGAAACTACTGAATCATTTTGTAATAAATGTGGTCAATTCAGTGTTTGCTTGGTATTAATATTTCAATAGACTAGAAATAATATGAAATGAAATAAAATTACTGCTAAGTTAAATCGTCAGAAGGGATTTACCTATTCTATTACATCATAATATATAATTCCGCCGGTTAAGCGCCGGTCTATTGGGTCTGGCAAGTACAAATAATATTATTTTTCAATTTGTGTATCAGTCAGAGTATGGACCTAATAGGTTGAGCACATAGAGGTATTAAATAAAAAGAGGGGCAAAGAATCGGCTTTCTCATACAACTGAATAAAGCAGCCCAACAATAGCCGACAACTTACGAGAAATAGCGATGCGATAAAGGGCATCACGGATGATTTACTTCGGTCATTATAACGTCGAAAGAAAAAAAATATAATTCCATTGGGTCATGTTTGGGGAAGAATAAAAATCAGAACAACATTTCATCAATTTCTGGAGATAGTATTGGAGCAGAATGGGAAGGTACAATGGTGAAGAACATGAGATAATAGCAATAGCTCAGTTCCATACTGCTACAACTAGGAATTAGGTACTATTGTTGAGTAATGGCTGATCAAAGCTTTGACTCACCTATGCTAACTTGAAGAAAAGTGACAAAAACATCGGCCCTACGAGGACAACTACTAGTGATTTTTTCGAGACTTGGAATTTTTGACTTATCGTACTATAGAAATGGAACTGAGCCATCGATGGAATATGCCAGAGAGACGATTTTTTTTTACCATCGCCTTTTCTTTAAACAGAATGATAAACACTGTCAAATCACCCGAATAAAGAATTTATTTTCGTTATTCTTTTACTTTGGAAACAAATTGAGAACTTTAACACACATATTCACATACCTACCAAATAAAATGGGCGTGGAAATGTGAAAAAATCAGTCCAATTCCGAAGATGAGTGGAAATAGTTCTTTCAATAGCTATACGCAATACGATCATTAACATCCATCTTACGTTGATACACTGACCGCATGTGTATCTTCTGACTGACATTGTTCTAAACTTTTTAAAATACTACATTTTAAGATGGGGGGAGGGGAGTATACAAAGTAGTATATTAATCAGCGATCCGGGACATTTTTATTTAGCACTACATCGCTGATCGCCAGTGTTAATCATTATGTAAAATATACTTACATTATAAGGGTTGGTATAGGTAAATCATTCTACAGTGGCACCATAGGCGATTCACGCGTGTATTGAATTGCTTGCGACAATGCCTGTTTCAATGCTAGCAAACAATAACACTACAGCTGCAAGCCGCATTTGCCGTACCCATGGTGCCACTGTAAAACGATTTACCTCTACTTACGGACCGCAAGAAACTGTATGCACTGCGTTGCAGGCAACTCACACTCAACACTCACATTAGACCAGTACTTCTTAAACTAAGGGGCGCGGCCCCCTAGGGGGCCCTGGAGCTCCTGCTAGGGAGCCGCGTAATATTTCAGTATTTGAAAAAAAAATCATAAAATTGTGATATCTGATACAAATCAGTTAAAATCTCGGGTCGAATTTTTACGCGACCACAACACTTCATCCGATAAGGATAAATAATCTGCTAATATTTATAAATTATTTAGATTTTTTAGTTAAACAACATATTAAATAAACAAAATTTATATTGACCTAATTGCGACAAGTCATACCTATGCGAAACAGCATTTTCATCATTACTGGTAATAAAAAATAAACACAGAACGTGTTTTTCAATGGTGACTTTGGAGCAAACCCTGCGAAATATAATTTCAAACATTGTACCGGATTTTGATTTTTTAAGTAAAAATATGCGATTATTCCCCTCTCATTAAATTGTATTTTGTAATAAATTTTAAGTTCATTTTTATTATTTTTGCTTTGCATGGGTGTGAATGAAATGTTCTATTATTCTAAATAAAAATGTACCTATAATAATAATTAATGGTAGGTATATAAAGTACTGTTGGTTACTAACGACTAAAATTTTTGGGGGGTGAGCCTTGGATTTTATTTTCTGATTTAGGGGCCGTGGTATGAAAAAGTTTGAGAATTATTAATTAGACGACCTCGTGTTCACGATTTGAGTGTTTGTCATACGGTCGTACCGGTGTCATCGATTCTCAAAAGTCGAGACATTTGAACTTTTAACAAATCAAATGCCATGTCTGACAACCATACAAGAGTACATACCTATAGTTTTATTCGTAATTATATATTTATTAAAGCTTCTCCACACGACACCACTGTCCGTTTCTTTCCAATCAATACACTATTTTTGCCGGGTAATTTGCATCAAAGTACATAAATCATGGCGACGAGGACTTCCTCATAATGTCGGGTAGACATCGAGATTGACGTTCGCGGCCATGTTGTTTTTTTCTTCCCGCCAATTATTTCGTTAACTGCACACTTTGAATGACGTTTAATTGCTCGTACATGCAGTTTTTACAATTTGTCCAATCAATTGGATATTGAGTTTTAAAAATTGCGAATCACAATACAATGATTTACTGTTAAAAATGTGTACTTACCACCTTATCGCGTGAAAGAAATACTTTTCTAAATTGCGATCTTTTTTTTTAATTTTAAAATAATACCAAAAATTCGATACATAACCATAATACTAAAGTTCTATTAATTGATATCAATAAAAGGGATTTCAAGTTTTCTTTCTAAGAAAATTCGATGATAATTTAAATTAAATAAAACAATGAACTGCATTACAAAAGTCTCTCTGATATAATATTATAATCATGGTCCCCACATCCTGAAACGGTCCCCCAGGTTAGAACCTGTGGCGGCCCCCCTACATATCGCTAAGGATAATGGCAGTGTGACGGTCTACAGTAGCATTTTCCAAATGGTGTACGCGGTAAAATTAATGTGTATATTTAGTGTTTTTTGTATATTTTAATACATCTATTTGAATTATGGAGTTGTCGAGTATTGATTGAATCACAATTAAAAATTGTATTGTACCTACGACCAAGCCACATAATTTTAAATGTTAATATTGTTGAAGGTAAATAGCACCAGGCGACTTTTTTTTTTTACT
This sequence comes from Rhyacophila brunnea, assembly GCF_057557595.1. NCBI lineage: Eukaryota > Metazoa > Arthropoda > Insecta > Trichoptera > Rhyacophilidae > Rhyacophila > Rhyacophila brunnea. The sequence continues at coordinate 5,926,047 of NW_028233361.1, forward strand.
AGTAAAGCAAATTTGTGATGAGTGTTTATCTCACTTATCTGGTCGACTCGCCTCGCCGGGCCCTTCCTGAGCCCGGGCCTCTAGGCTAGAGCCCTGTCAGCCCCCCTTGTGGGGGCCATGATTATATTAATAGAGAACTTATTGAATTACATTCGAAGAAGTGAGAAGAGAAGACGTTACCTTCGAATGAAACTGCAATGCGTAGTCTCTATGTTTGGGCTCCATCTTTCCATCGCTGCACCGAAGAAGTTTTCTTCAACATCTTACGATGAACAGTTTTTATTCAATTTTGATTTGTTCACGTCCATAATAAATAATGTATATTGGTCTGGACTAGGGTTTGCAATACCGAAATACCGGTTTTAAAATCACACAACATCGATATATTTGGTATTGAAAGAGGAAACAAAATGTATTGATTAATATTATTATAAGGTTTAACAAGACAGGCAGTGTTGCCGTATTTCAAATAATTCCAGTCTTAAGCCGGCGCTCCATTGGCACGCAAGTCAGACGATTTACAGTCTTCGGACTTTTTTTTCGCGTGGAGCACCCCAGGTCTGCGGACTTTTTAATCCGCAGGCCAGGCTCGTTGGATTTCAAACATGTTTGATATTTTACCTCCGAGTTGCCAGACTTCGTCCGTCGATCGCAATGCAAATTCGATTTGACATTAATACGCAATCATTCGGACAGCAAAAAAATCTGTAATTGTTTTAAACATTTTCATTGATTTATTTGTTAATTTACACATTATAAAATGAGAGATTTACCAATTATTTTTTTATTTGTATTTATGAAATTCATAAAAGAAAACGTAAATCTTGTGTTGTTTTCACTGCTATATTATTTTACGCAAGTCTACATATAAATAACACAAAATTATAGGGTTATCAGAAGACATTACGATAATCGCAATTTTTGACTTTTGACAGCTCGACTTTTTTATTCGTTCATTGATCGGTAGCAGGGCATAGACAAATCGGACGATTTATTGTCCTCGGACTTTTGGCTCGCCAATGGAGCGCTGGCATTACAAAGTGTCAAATATAATATTTTCATTTGATTTTAGGACGAAAATTTAATAATAAAAAAAACATCCGGGGCAGTGGAGCACCACAATTTTTTGGTGATCCGGCTCCGCTCCTGCTCCGGTTAAAACCGAATTGCTCCTACTCCGAGCTCCGCTCCAACGATTTGAAAGAAATAAATGGCTTAGTGTAAAAATGAAGGTATTAAACATTAGTTGGAATTATCAGTGTGGCACTTATAAATACATCTAAGAACACTTCATAATATACATTTATTCATTCGAAGAAGAAAGTGCCAATTGTTCAACTACTAGGTATTTGTAAACCTCACCATCTCTAACATATCAGCTTACCTTTGCATAATTTTAAAGGTTTACATAATTGGTTGCGCCAAATTGGCCGTAATCCTTACATCCCATCTCCCTCAAATCCCAGTATTATTGTCACAAGACCAGACAATTAGCATTTACTGGTAATAATAGACCGTGACTGCGATGTACATTCAGTGACTTCAAGACAACCGTTGTGCGTAGTCAGCTCAAGCGAACAAACGAGTCCGTGTTGCCGCATTGCATTATACAGACAGACTGATTCAGAAGTAGTTCGTGGACCCCGGCCAGGTCAGCTTGATATAGTGTGACCGTCATTCAAACGATATTTCTGAATACCTGCCAATCCGTGATACCGGCTCTCATCATTCATATAATCAATCATCATCATTCATCAACCTCACGTATCATCCATAAACAGTATACCGTCAAGTGTCGCGCACCGGGTAACCCAAAGGAACAATACCGCGCTAGTGAAAGTACAACCAGACTTTTTTTTTCCCGACCATGTCCGATCCTAATAGGATCATATGGGCTTCCACAGGGTAGAGGTTTGTATTAACAGATTTTGTTTTTTACGAGAAATGGATGTCAGCCACTTGCTCAACCTAATAGGTCCATACCCTGACACACACAATTTGAAAAACAATATGTGTACTTGTCAGACCCAGGATTCGAACCTGAGACCCACGGCATGGTAGTCCAACGCTTAAGCCACGCGGCCATCGTGGGTGTGACCAGACTACGGAGCCATCATTAACATCATAAAAGGTCAGTGTCTGGCATCATGTTAAATCGCCCCCACCCCTACATCCGTAATCCACATCACCTCCAAAAATGTTTATTGGTAGATACTTCTGTTTTTTAAATTATTTCACGAATACCGGTATTCAATAAGAAATACTGGTATTGATATTTCAATAGGAATTGCAATCCCTAGTATGGACTTGGCATAACACGAACACACTTGAAAGATCCGCGTACATTTTAATTTGAAGTTGGCATAAATCATCGTTCGCTTAGCGTCAGATAAAATTGTTCGATTTCATAAATCAACTAAGTAAAATAAGTCATTTCGTTCGACTTAAGTCAACACTTAATAAATGCAAATGTATGCTAATTGGACTGCTACTTCACACGCGAACTGGCGATATAATGTACAAACCAGTTCAATATTTTAGTGTTGACGATTTTTCACCCAGCATGGGTTTGGCAATTATTATGGCGGTTACTATATTATCTTATTATCTATCACGTGCATTTTTTCTTTACCGTATAGTTATTTTGCATAAAGTAGTATGGTAGTACTTATTAATAATAAAGAAAAATAAACACTCACGTTAAAACTAAACGTTAATTAAGATTTTGCATATACGCGTATCTTCACTCAAAATAGAAGACACAATGATTATGATACAAAGTATTAAGTATAACAACAAATAATATAGTTAATAATAATAAATTAGTAGTGCAACATAAAATCACTAAACAATATCATTTATTCTTCTTTGTCGTTCCATCGTGGCTGAGGATCTGCTTTTCGCTTCTCTCAGGCCAGAGTGAATCCTGCTCCCAGTCAGCTCCAGCGCGCCGACGCTATCCATCTGCTTCGCATTCCTTGGAGGCTATCCAAAACCACTAGTCTCTCCAGGTTGTCCGCTGAACAATATGTCCAAAAAAAACTGCAGAATGCGTCTCAGACATTATTGCCAAGAGCCGTTCTCTGCAGTCCCTGGATGATTGACTGGTTCGTCCTGTGCTATGTCCAAGAAATACGGAGCATTCGGCGTCAACGCCACATTTTTGTGATCGATGTGTTTGTGAATTTGAAATATTTGTCATTTGATCAGTATTTCTAATATTTCCATGATGCCTAAGTATAAAAAATAGTTTTTTTTTTATATACCCATATACATTTGTCTGTCTATTTACTCCTTTTGAATTAAAAAATAAACTGATGAACCTATATCGATGAATGTTGCACAGATTATAGACTATGTATTTGGTAGATATTTTAGTAGAGTTTCATATCGACATCTAAAAAAGTTCCAAAGTTAATAGAAACTTCCCGAACGCACTTGCAACAATTATTCATAACGAGTGGGAAGTGGTCAGAGAGGAGAGATGGGTAGGGGTGAGGCGAGTTACGGATAGAGGTGCGCGCGCCTATTAAGTGGTTTCTAAAATTTATTGCTTTGTTATTTAAACCTGGGCCAATATGAAATAATATTAGGTAATATCTATGTATTATCTATCAATTTGAACCACGATGCCATTTCGGACCATCGATGTCCAGTGGCGGCTCGACGGCTTTATAAGTGGTGGGGTTTAGACATTAATTATTAAATGTACATACTCGTACCTGCCAACTTTCTCATATTATACATTATGCACCAAATAATAATATAATTTTATCAATGAGGAAATGAGTAATTTTTCAGTACGAATAATATGATTATCTGAGTCGTTACTTAATCACATCTTAAAAGCGGGCTTTTAAATATTAACTAACTTAATAATAATTATTTTATAGATTAACCATTATCAGTTTTATACAACGACATACTACAAGCGTTTTTACTCATCATGGGGATATTTGATTCGCTCCCTAGTATGCGTATATACTAACGCTAATGCATTCACAATCTTTGTAGAACAAGATTTGTATCGCGGCGACGGGATGGGACTGAGTGACCCCAGTCAGCGAAAAATATACGCCATAGCTTTCTTATTTGTACATATGTGTCACAGTGAAATAGGATGTATTTAATTTAATTAATGATTTTAAAACCGCGTAATGATACTTATGTTATTAATTACATAATTTACAATCATCGCTTTACTTATTTGTATAATAATAATAAATATCTCTATAAAATTGTGACGGGTTTAGACGGATGAAATAAATTAAATGGTTCATTTAATCATCTAATTAGTGGGTATATTATGACAATGTTAAAAATATCGGACGTGTATTTTTGACATGATAACGATGTGGGGATGGTCCCTACGAACCCTTAAGGTATAGCCGCCCCTGTCGATGTCTATAGTAGTCATTATATAAGTCATTATGATAATATATATCTTAAACCTAACTTTATACACCTAAAATGTCTGCATAGGTACCATTGTCAAACTAGTTTAATATGTATGTTTAGCGGTGTATTTCGACAACTCATAATCATATAGTACCCTTAATTCGTTAAGGCCATATTTCAGCTGAGGCATGGTCAAAAAAGATCGTGACTAGGCGATGCGCGGATTGTGCAAATGCGCGAGCCGAATGAAATATAATTTGTCATAAAAAATCAACATGCGTCCTTTTAATGTTATGTTTATTATTATATTCGTAATAATAATAGTATATTCATTGACATGTTTTCTTTTTCAAGTACATGCGGAACGTGTTTAGTCATCTTTACACGATTTAAGAATATATTCCTCCGACGCCATCACAAAACAAATTTACGTGCTCACACCTCGACTATCAGTCCGATTGGCGAAGACTGCGAAATTTCGTTCCACATACTCTTGAAAATTATTTGCCGTTTCACTTATCACATATTTTTATCTACTTGTTTTTTTGTGAACTACGTTTTAAATTGAATGATCAACCAGTGGTGATGTTCTTTGATGAAAATTACGCGAATGATTCGTCAGAAAATTTAAAAGGGGCCTACAAACCACTCATAGAATGTTAAGTTTTATCAAAATCCAAAAAAATATTCGTATTCCTCATAAGTACTTACCTAAATGTTTTTTTTTAATAACATCGATTTAGATTTCACAGTGTTATGATAAAATTAGTGACGTCTCTTAGGAGTATGCCGATCATGTGTTGCTAAGAGACAGAAAATGTTTGACGGTAGATTCCGTAAATGCAGTGGCGTCCCTAGACAAAATGCCGCCCCTAGACAGCGCCAACATGCCACCCCATATTTTATACAATATTTTTTATCATCCTTCCATGACTCCAATATCTAAGAAATGTGTTGTATGTATACATTTCTAGCAAAAATATAGGTCTAATTTAAATGCCATCTCTACTTCAAAAGACAATATTGCGAGTCCACGGTTTTTAGATACATTTAAATATGCACCTGACAACTTTCAAAACTCGCGAGTAACTGGCAAAAATATTTGGATAAAATAATTAGGTAAGTATGTACCTACCTATATTTTAACTATAATTCTCAAATCTGCACGTGTCAATGGCTGGTCATCAAGGATGCGACGTCCAAGGACAACGGAAATAAACTGGACATCGCAAAACCGACAAAAAATATACTCCGGTTAAAAATTCTATGTTAATTAATACATTTTGTTTCCAACCAGTGAGCTGATTTTTTTAATGGAGAGATATTTCCGTGATTACTAAGTTTAGGTACCTATTTCTATATATACCTAATGATTCTTCTCGATTTGCCGCCCTTCGAGTAACTGCCTCTCCCAAGCGACGCTTAATCTGCCTACCCTCACGGGACGTCACTGCGTAAATGCGACTATAGTAAATCATGTTTGTATAAATTATACAAAATACTAATAATAAATCGTTCAATTGCATGGATTTATTTGGAAATTTAAAATTCGAATGATATTTTTTTTCGCGGGCCCAATGTCACCATATTGTGTCCACCCTCTTGTGTCTTGAACATTTTCTATTACTAACTTTGCCTTAACCGAGTAATAGAGTAATAGTAAGGAATGATGATAATAATCTGTTACGAAAAAAGTCGAGTAATTGACATGCCTACATGTGACTATCAATTTGCGCCAGAGAATGCGCTAGTTTTTTCTTCGACTCTGTTACATTGTAAGATTATACATTGTACGAGGGCGTGCTACCGCCAGGCGCCCGCCAGTCTGATGAACACCTGCATCATGAGGTCAGAGCCGGAGTTGGACTTCAGCTGGTGACCCTGGACACCAATCTACCACTTGCCGATGAATATGAGCGGGGCCACACATTGCGCTGGCATTGTCCCACGTACAACAACTGAGTTATATTTTGCTGTATTTTTTGTTTGCCATTGTTGGTATCGTGTGAAAACAATGACGTGTGGTTAGGACACTTGCGGTGATGATTGACACGCGTGAAAATTAGAATTAACTACATGCCTACCTACCTAGTCGATCTTTTTAAAAGGTTTACTTTTCCTACTAGGGTTTGGAATCTCAGGAAATCTAGATTAACTGTTTTTATATTAGTTATGAAATTTGACGAAATTCAAAAATAATATGTTTTTATCAAGTAATAATTACAACAGGGGAGGGCAAACTTTTTGGATGGAGGGCCAAATTCAAGAATTCAAAATGAGCGGCGGGCCGCAAGTAAAATACCATTTTTAGATATACACTATTTATTATCACGAAAAATAAACATTACAAAAAAATGAATGAGAAGAATGAAACTGTTGTACATTTTTTTAAATTCAGGTGAATGTTGTAGTTGATATTCTCAAAACTGCTTGTAAATGGGGATCGGAGATATTTGATCGTAAAGAATTTTTATTGAGGTTCATGATCGAAAATGTTTGTTTACATATATAGGTTGATCCAAAAATAATGAAAATTTTTCGTGCATAATCTTTAAGTCGGTCGAATTTGTCTGAATTAAGGGCATTGTAAAATTTGGAGATTTCTTCACGACGATGCAATTCTCTTAAATCAGTGTCACACTGCAGATCAATAATCTCAAGTTGTAGCTCTGTCGGTACACTATCAATATCTATTGAAAATGGATCGCGTACTATTGCTAAACTAGTCTCAATTTTTCAGAAGTCACCAAATTTTTGTGAAAAGTCGTCATTCAGAGCTTTAATAATTTTACCATATTCTTCAAATTTATATTCTGATATATTCAGCAACTTCAAAGTTGCAAAGTGGTCCACGTTGTTATTCGATATTATTTTGTTGAAGGAATAACTTGAGTTTTAATTGAAATCCATTCAAACTTTTTACCATATCATGGGCATATATTTTTTTGCCTTGCAACGCGGAGTTAAAAGTATTTAAATGTGTCACGATGTTCAACGTAGAAAATAGTGGTTACATAGTGTGAGACGAGACGCAAGGAAGACGTACTGAGATAATACATTTACGAAACAACAAATTCTTCAAATTTTAATATATTATCAATATTTTTATAAAAAATATATAAAGAAGTTATTCGTAATCAGAAGTACAATTAATAATGATGGCGGGCCGCAAAAAAATACCCGGCGGGCCACATGCGGCCCGCGGGCCGCAGTTTGCCCCCCCCTGAATTACAAGATAAAAAGAACTTTTTATATACCATATTTTTAAATTTTCTGTTGAATCATATAAACTTGACTTGACTGGCTTAAACGATCAGAAAATTTGTACTTGATAGAAATACTGAATAAATATAGAATACTGAAATGTCATTTTGACATTTAATGTTGATTTCCATAGTAATGCACGTATATATTAATGATTTAGTTGCTAGGACCTCAGACCCCTTTACTTTTTACGGATTTCTTCCGAAATAACTTTTCATACAAAACAGAATTAACTGAAAATGAATTCAATTCTACTCAAAGGTGGCTAAAAGTATTAAAAAAATGCATTGGCATCGTGTTATGATATATTCTAAAAGTTTCAAATGTCTAACTAGTCGGGAAGTTAGTTAAAAATCGATTGCAAGATTTGTACTGGATAAACAACCACCGGACAAACAAGAATACGACCTAATAAAAACGTTGTAAAAAGTGTAAATGAAATAAAGCGGCTTGTTTATAATAGTACATATTTTGGAACATTGTACATGGCTTGGTTATCTTTTGTTTTTTTTTTTGACGTAGAATCTCAGCCTATTACCTATATTACCTAAAAATTAGTAGACGTCCTGTTTAGAGGAAAAAATAATGCCACGTTAGTCATAGCGCTATTTTTTCATAACGCACATTTCGGCAAAAGCCATACTGTCCCGCCAATCTATACTCCTGGCTTGGGTTGAATAATGTCTTTGAAATCGGTACCATATCGGGAGCCGACTTAGTATTGCGAAATTAGAAGCAATTTTTAATAGCTATAGCCTAGAACAAGGTTAGCGTACCTTTTTATGTACGCGTGGCAAAATTTCCCAAATATTATCTATCTCTGACGTGCCGAGCATTTTTTCATGAGGAAAAAATAGTTTTTAAAAATTCTTTTAAAAAAAAATATCTAGATACTACTCATAGAACATACCAGACATTTATAGTTTTATCACTTTTTTCAATTATGCCATACATTTCGGTCCACCAATTATGAAACTGTCTGCCAGAATTACTACTACTTCACCAAGTTTTTGTTTCTTATTTGAAATTGTTTGTTAATGTATTAATTATTTTGGTTCTTATCGCACAAATTGACATGAGAATTGCTCCGATCAGATGAGACATTCTCTCGCTACAGTGGGTTCAAGCATTGTAAATCGATCAATATTATTCGTGGCGCGGCATCCCCCGCCTCCTGACGAGATCAGTGGGATAATATTATATGTGACGCATAAAGTCTAAGGACCGACCTATGCAGTTATATATTTAAATTAAACGTAGGTAATGCTTATTCTTGAAGAGTAATTGTCTGGTATTTTTATACAATGCCATCTGTCATTTATTATTATTATAATATATACTTTTTTCTCTTCCAACGCGTGCCACCAGTGGTACGTGTGCCATAGTTTCGCCATCCCTGGCCTATAACCATTGGTTATTAACCAATCAGCTGATAGTAATAAGTGATGGAAATTCAAAAGCTCAAAGTTATCCATCGGATACGACGCGCATGTGAGGGGGTCAGAAACGGCCGAACAACCCCTAACCCCAAGATGACGTATTCTCCGTCCAAATATGCGGCTGCCTCTACGATGCAGGGTACCTCTATTTTTTTGGTTTTATCTAATGTTTTGTACATACTTCGGATTTCCAAACTACTAAAATATTTACTATTACTCCCGGAACACTTTGTACATATAAAAAAACATAATTTAAATCTCGGAATAGTACCATTAGCTATTTAAATTAAGCCGATTAAAGGAACTAACGATAATATGCACTAAATTATCTATCAATAAAGTGCCGCTCAATGTCAAATTCCATTGTTAATAATTATTTTTTAAACGGCGCTAAAATTTGATGATTTTGATTTCAAATCCCATTCAGTGTAATACTAATCATTATTTTTTCACATAAGTACATAATTTATGATATTTTACGAGAAATTATGTAAGTAAGTATGTAGGTACCTATGTTAAATATCTAGTTTCAGCGTGCCAGGGCAGTCAAACAACATTGAATTTTCAACCAATTTACTAATTATACATTCAGAGGCATTGATTCGGCTCTTCCTTTTTCTCATTTGAAATGGAAAATTTTACGAACCGGAGCGCTTGGTAATTTTACGAAAATATCAACATATTATGTAGTTATCTAATTTTATGTGTATATTTTATTAAAATAAGTGTGTTAGATTTTTTGTTATATTTTTTTGTCTATTATTTTTTCCACGAGACGGAGCGATAATTTTGGGGGTTTTATAACCGCGCTCCGGTGGGCTCCGGTCCATTTCGAGCCCAGATTTATCTATACATGTATGCTTTGAGGCTAGTTTGGTATATTCACCTCATTTTTGAATAAAGAGTTATCTCAATTTTTCTTTCGTGTAGGTGTAGAAATAGCACGTGTTTATTCATTTAATTAAACTTAAACCATATCGTATTCACTTGGAAGACAGTTGATGCCTTATTTATTAGATATTATATGTCGTTTTGATGCTTACTACTGGAAGTACCTAACATTGTTTTGACCCCTGTAAAATTCCAGTTAAAGATTTATCGTAAAATGCAGTTAAGCGCCTGACGCGGAAGACAGTAATCGCCACTTCACACTGATCAACATTAGGATAACAAGATGGTAATATTGCGTACGTCTTACATCGCTCTGCCTTGTACTGAAGCGAAATACCGACAGTGGCGTACTAGCTTAGTGATTTTTAGACATTTTACGACACGCAATGCATGTGGCTACTTGTAGGCGTAGCAATCATAAATTGGTGCAACTGTTTTGGGCATTGAATGTTTGCTTTAATATTATACCAGGGCTCGAAATGGACCGGAGCGCACCGGAGCGCCGTTCCTGTTTGTGAAATCGGTAAAATTATCGCTCCGTCTCGTGGAAAAAATAATTTGACCGAATGAGCTAGATAGGCCATATAATAGAAAATCTAATACACTTATTTTTTTATAAAAAAAACACATAAAATTTGATAACTATGTGAATATCTTCAGAAAACTGTCGACCGCTCCGGTTCGTAAATTTTTCCATTTCGAGCGCTGATACAAAACAAGACAACACTGATGACACAAATGGACACTACTTACTTTTAAGTCACACTTTCATGCGTGTTCGATAGCCACTTGTGGATGCGACAGCTCGCAATCACACGTCGTATGTAAATACTCCTAACTATACCTGCAGGACAGTTGGTGATCGCTAGACTCAAAGTGTGAAGTGTTTGTACATGAAGAATAATGCTTACTATAATTATGAAACTCTAAACCAGGACAGGAACAGTATAGGTACGGGAACGGTATAGGTACGGGAACGGTATATATAACGGTACGGGGTATAGGGCAAAGAAACAAATTTAACCACCAATAATTACAAGATAAAAAGAATTTTTTATATACTTACCACGTTTTTAAAATTTCTGTTGAATCATATAAACTTGACAATTCTATGTATTAATAATTTAGGACAAATAAGGCAATTGTCAACAAATCATTTTTTTTGCTATTTTGAAACAGATAAACAAACAAATATAGAATACTGAAATGTGAATTGATTTCCATAGTAACGCACGTATATATTAATAATTTTGTTGCTAGGACCATCCCCTTAGCAACCAATAATAGTGGATTGGATTACGGATTTCTTCCGAAATAACTTTTCATACAAAACAGAATTAACTGAAAACGAATTCAATTCTACTTAAAGATAGCTAAAAGTATTAAAATAATGCATTGGCATCGTGTTCTGATATAGGTATTCTAAAAGTTTCAAATGTCTAGCTAGTCGGGAAGTTAGTTAAAAATCGATTGCAAGATTTGTACTGGATAAACAACCACCGGACAAACAAGAATACGAGCTAAGAAAAATGTGGTAAAATTTGGTTTATTACATATTAAAAGTACGTACAAAAGAAGAATGCATGTCTGCTGCAGCAGATGTTTAAATTATTTAATTTATTTATTGTACCAGTCGTACTTCTCGCTGGAATGAACTTTTTCGCACCCTGCCTGCTGTCTCATCAGTCATCACATATACGCTACTACGGCCAATCATGACAATTTGTTATTGACAATCATTTATACGCGGAACAACAGCCGGGACAAAATGCGAAACCGGTCGGGACGCCGGGATCAATGTGTGAAACCGGGACAATCCCGGTCAAAGCCTATGAAGAATGTACCTGTAAAATTGCGGTATTGCCCCCAAACCATTTTTTTGTGTGCGCGCCTTTTATTGAGTAGGTATACATATTATACAGTCATGTTTGTAGCGTAGTCGTTACTGCGATTCGAGTGTATAGTTTGGTATTATTTTTGCTTCCCCTGATAAAAAATATAAGATACACCACTGCAAATAACACAAATGCCGAATGCCCGACCAGCATTATCCAATTTAAGCAGCATTTTTCGGCTCTTGAGTCATGGAGTGCTCACAGACGCAGCTGTACCGAATTTTGTCCCACGCGCACGTCACCATAGCGGCCATGTTGTCGGAGGACCACGCTAAAAGCTTTATGGTTTCCTTCAATTTACCTCCATTGTCTGGGCCGCCGAGAGGATGTGGGCGCTAGTCAACTGCACGCGGCTCCGGGGGAGGGAGTTTCATTCACTGGACAAATTTAATAATCGACACAAAACATACTTTATTATTTTTTTACGTGAGGTCTCGGCTTTTTATCCTAGAACGTTTCGTTTTATATTTTTATTTACTTTACCAACCACGAATTGACCGCCTACTGCCCCTGCACCTACACAGATCCTAATGAGATGACCGTGCTTTGAAGTTTGTCCATATATGATAGTGACATATTTACGATGGGCAAGAATCAGTTGCTGCACAATTAGTGTGTGGCAACTTGCGGTGATAACGTGGTGACCCTTACATTTAAATATTACGGTCATCATCATGGCACCTATAAGTAAGTTATACTTTAACATTTTGAATTATTATAGTCAAATCGAATAACCATCAAATTCGATAGACTATGAATTTTAAATCTTGATATAAACCAGTGGGGGTTGAGGTAGGCTGTTAAGATCCGACATAAATAGTGCATACTAAACTTTGTCAGTATACCTATTTCTTTTCATTGAAGACTACGAATTGCAGACAGCATTGGTTAGTTTTTAAAATTCAATTAAACCCTGCGTAACCGAGTCATAATTAATAGTTAATAGTCAAAAAATATTTGCATATCTATAAATTAACTTAAATTATGCTATTAAATCATACATAATTTTAGATACGAGTACCTACCTATTTTATAGATAGCAGAATATTTTTTATCTATTATGATTTTGTTTATACCTACAGGGCTTAATGAACATAAAAAAACTAACCAACACCATCTGTAATATTATTTTGTATTCTTAATTCAACAAAAACAAATACCTAAGTGCACTATTTTTGTCGGATCACCCAACACATACCTAAACTATTATGGTTTGGCTTAGGCAGAGTTAAATTGATTTATAAAAACTAACCAGCACCATCTGCAATTTGTACTGTTAGTTCAATGAAAACAAATAACTAAGTATAACTGACAAAGTTTAATGTGCACTATTCATGGTGGATCTTAACAGCCTACTTCCATCCCTCTTCCAGCCTAGGAAATCTGGTTTAGTACGAAAACCTAGAATCTTTATTCCATGAATTCTTTCCATCATTTTCGCACCCGTGAGGGTGCTTGTAGCCAGTTTGGTTACACCTGAGTTATCTTTTTTTTAGTTATCTTGGAAGTTTTATAGTCATGGCCCCACATCCTGAAACGGGCCCCCAGGCTAGGATCTTTGGCGCCCCCCCCCCCTACATATCGCTAAGGATAAAGCCAGTGTGATGCTCCACAGTAGCGTTTTCCAAATGGTGTACGCGGTAAAGTTAACGTGTATATTTTTAGTGTTTTTTTTTTATATTTTAATACATCCATTTGAATTATAGAGTTGTCGAGTATGGATACACAAATAAAAATTATATCGTACAAACACATAATTCCGAATTATAACAGTACTGAAGGAAAATAGGGCCGCAGGCGACTTTTTTTACTATTACGGAGAAATTTTGATGTGTATTTATATCACTTATCTGGTCGACTCGCCACGCCGGGCCCTTCCTGAGCCCGGGCCTCCAGGCTAGAGCCCTGTCAGCCTCCCCTTTGTGGGGGCCATGATTATAGTAGTGTATGTACTTGTACATAATCAAATGTTATGACAAAAGGTTGTTATGCATGAAATTGAAAATCTACATACGACCCTGGTCCATATTTTATCTTTCTATCCTATTTAAATTTAGGTAACTCAAATTCCAAGTTATGGAGAATTGACTTACACTTACAGAAAATCATGGTTCAATTGTAGAGCTTTTTATAAAAAAAAAATACAGTAAGTATTCAAAGCGGTTATATTTTCCGTAGTAACTTTTGTAAGTTAATTAAACTGTCAATCTAATATGTGAATTGCCTTTGCACTGGACATATCGATTGAAAACGTATTAATTTAGTGAATTTAGCCTTTTTACGACACATAAAATGAATGAGATGAATAATTGTCGTACCGAAGTGCATTGCAGCAAAGAACAAAGAATCTAGGAATGCTGCCTAAACAGTGACGTCCCGTGGGGATAGGCAGATCATGCGTTGCATAGGGGCGACAAACGATGAAACTAATTATAAAACATAGTTACGGCGGTTTATCGCACGGGAATTTTTTTCACATGGCTCCCTACAAACCCGTCAGCGTCACAGGTCTCCACATAATGATTCCTAAAATTCAAATTCTTTTTTTTTTTAAATATACGGTGAACATTACAAAATATAAATTTAAGACGTTCACAACATGACGTTTAAAAACAAAGAAATAGTATTAAAACAGTGTAAAAAAGAGATAAATATATGCAGTAGGTACCTACCTATAACAAAAAACAGTATGAAAAGTAAAGTAAAAGGTACAAATATAGCAAAACATAAAGCACGGAAGCACACAGAGTGGACCCTATTTTAAGAATTTATAAAACAACGCCCACCTATAAAATACTCATCTCACGTAGGTGGAATATATCAACATTCGAAGCGATTTGGTTGAACAGAGTTATTGTCCTCCCAATTGGCAATGATGAAAGGCTTGCAATATAAATACAAATATTTATTAATTTATATAATATATGTATATTTATTATATATGTTACACCGAATGTGCGAAATTGACTATTACATGAAATTGGCAAAATTTTGGCTAATTCATGTAACGGTCAAGCCTGTTGCCTTATTCATGAATTAGATAAATTTTCTGCTGAGTAAATGAATTCGCCAGGGTATGGAATTCTTGAACTGTCAACATGACAGAAGAAAAAGTAAATTTAATACGGATGGTTTTATTAGTTATAATTGGACATAATATAATATTATTATTATTAGGTTAGGTTAGGTTAGTGACATGACCCGGCTCGCGGCTAGCTCTTAAATGAGGCCGGGCTGTCACTAAGGATGCAGAGGATGAACTGGGGAGGTGTGGTTCTCCCTTGTAATAATACAACTTTTGATTCCCAAATAAAACTCTCAGTTGGTGTGGTACCGAATTTATTCAGGTTCTAGTTCACGGTTTCACAATAAAGTTATCTGTCATTGTTCTCACAATTAAATCCCATTAAAGTGTCAGTAAACTATTTATTTGTTTGCTATAGGATCCCTGTGAAATCTTTCACAAGTTTCCAAAAAGTCACACCTAACTCGGAGAATGTATACGCAGATGTTCTTTGAATATTTTTATTTCACGAAATATTTTCTCGTAAGAAAAATTATAATTTATTCTTTACTTTTATACTTTCACTACCGACAGATACGTGGTATTCGCGCTACGTTCTCGCCCGCCGAAGGGGACTTACTTTACGTATATATTGCGAATGTTACTGAGAACCATGTCTCGCAAACTTGCAGTGAGGACTGCTGCTTTGCTGAAGATCGCTGGTGAAGAGTGTTGAAACTAATGAATATACGGAAAAAAGTGTCACCTTTTATACCCTCAGGATAGAGGTTTAATAGGAAACAGTCCGTAAAGGACGGGAGATCTATATCTTTCTTTCATGAGATAAATTTACGTATATCTCCCGTTCCTGACAACTTTCTAATAGAGATAACTTCCACTTTAGTCGGGTTGAATTTACTCTACTTTATTTTCGTAAAATTAGGTTGCAATTGGGGTGTTTTTAACACCCTCTAGAACATGTTTCTTAATACTTTGGACGCGGAAGACGCACACGGTGCGTAATGACCAGGCGGCCGATCGATGTAATTAACGTGCATTTTAAAGGGGGCAATTAAAATCTCATTATCTATTCAGCAGCGAAAGCGTTAATTGCGCAGTTACGATGACGTAACCAAAATAGTTGATTTTATATATTTTTACGTGTTCAAACGAAGGGGAAAGTTTTTAGCTTTCCAACGAGGTATTGGAATAAGTATTCGTGTACGAGATAAGGGGATGGCAGTCTTTAAATTTAAAACGTCAGAACGAAAGGGTGACACCCACGTCCTGGTCCTTTCCACCACTCTCGGCCATTTTAGGCCAATAGAATTTTACTAAGTTTTAATAAAACTGTTTGGGTCCCTCTGAGACTTCCTCATTCGATAATTACCTTTCGGGCAAATATTATTACGTAAAAATACTATAATATTATACTTAACATTTACACGCAAATATATAAATGTTCGATTTTAACAAGATGTTAATTATGAGTAACTACCAATTCATTTAATCTTTCATAGTAGCTTTTTCATAGTAATTTAAATGCAATCTTTAATCTATTTTTATCTCGCGATGAGAAACAGCTGGGCGGCGCATTCGACTGAAATGGATTTTCTTAAAAATTCAAGGTCGCGCGTTAACTCGTATTTTTAGTTGCGATATTGGATTCTTTTATTTACCTAGGACGCGATTAAGATTTATTATTGTTTATGGGTAGAAACCCATCTGTACCATAATCTCAAGTTTTTCTAATAGTTACTTTTATAATATTTATTATAGTTAGCGAGTTATAGCATGACTAAAGTCTATAATTAATAATTACGCGTCTATAAATATAGGTTCGCGTTTGTAATATTTTTATAATGATAGTTTGCTTTTATCTTGTTTCAATAAAATCAGTGTTAAAATTCTTTACTCACAATTACACAGTACATAAATTTATAAATGTTAAATTTTCTTTTTCAATTTCCATACATTTCTATTGCTTATATAAAAATTATTCAAGCATATACTTGTCAAATTTTACATAAACAATCTCTCCCATAACTTATTTTCTAAGTTTAATGGAGATTACCCGGAAATTTATATTCAAAAGAGATCGCGTTGAAATTCACGACGTGACATTTCGAGGCCTGTGATCACAGTGTTACAATTACACTCGATCAGTCTCGATTTTCTGAAGCGAAACTTTTACGTAAAATTTTTATTACATTTACAAAAGAAAAGGTTAACAACATACATTTACTTTCTACTACTAAACGATTACGTTACTGGTTACCTGTTCATGGTCTTTTTCGACCATTTCATTTCTGCTCCTTCCATAGTTTAGAACCATGGGACTTATATATCCTGTTTGTACTTTGTCGTGAGGTTGTCGCACGGCTATTGAGAAGTAGAATTGACTATTAGGCTAGATTTTTATAGTTATGTCGTTAAACTATACTCTGCCACAAACACTAACTGAAGGTCGGCGTTTTTGTTCGTGTCATTAGGTTAGGTTTTGTAATTCTGAATTTTATTAAAGTATTCAACTGAATGTCCATTTTGAGGTTAGCTATCAAGTGTCAACAAACTATCACAAACATTCAATCGACCAAGCACGAATCAAATCACGAAAATACTTTTCAATAAAATTCTTCCGTTATCATATTATAGTTCTAGATTTTTTTTGCGCATAGTAAATGGATATGAACGTCATTGCAGTTATTGATTGGTATATTTTTATATTATAATCAATGACATTTGACACATTTGTTTAGTTTGATTAGTTGCAAAAAATACCACCGGAGCACGATCATCTATTTTGACCATAGATAATATATGTACATTTTGACCAATGCATGAGCATTTTGATACATTTAGTTTAGTTGAAAAAAATACCACCGTAGCGCTACTATCTAATTTGGCCAATACATGAACAAGACAGAAAAATTACAGCCGAATTCACGCACTCTCCAGATATTTTGTCTAATTCATGAATAAGGTAACGGGCTTGCATTTTTCATGATTTAGGCAAAATTTTGCCCATTTCATGTAATATTCAATTTCGCACATTCGGCGTAACATATATATTAAAAATTAAAAAAATAATAGAAGCCCTGCTAGAGTCTTAAAAATTACTTGACCTATCCGACCTCGTAGCATAAGTCAATCAGTCCATATGGAGGTAAGCAACCGTGGGCGTCAAATTTTCAATACAACCATCACACTAATATAATATAACAGCTGCGAGCTGTAGAATCAAATAACTAATGCGTATCATGTACTCCTGGTAACCATACCCAAAACATATGTTATTATTGTTATTAATCAAACTAGAATAATATTACCACATTGATAGCTTTATTAGATAAAGAATAGTGGCTTATGATTTATATAGTTTTTTTTTCCTTTGGGTTCAAACAAGTAATACGATTGATATAATTACCATGCTTGTGTACATTTCAGTAAACGTGATTTCGACTACCTACATAGTTGTTTAAAACCAGGAATGCGGATGCGATAGTAATTTGTATTGAACACACATCCGCAGTATTCGTGTAATTCTGGATCAAGTAAAATATTATTATTGTGCAAAACATTTATATTATTTATTATATTTTGCTATTACTGACATTAGGTGGTAGGACGGTGGACATCTGAAGAACACTGGCCCTGGATAAAGGGCGCTTACAAGTAGGGGTGGGGATTAAAAAAATACGAATTATTTATTTACTTATTACACCCTGTCACGCCCCAATGTAGGGACTAGTGAATCCAATCCCGAGCCAAAATCTTGATCCTGGGATTTCGGGATTACGATTTGACGATCCCGGGATTGGCATTTTTTTCAATATGTAGATAATATAAAATTTCTATATATACAAATAACGTTGATAAAATCGGTCAAAAATTTATACTTTTTAAGACATTTATTGTTAATATTATGTACGTTCAATCTTGGAAATACATAGGTTTAATGGAGTAAATAATATTGTAATAATATGTATAAATAATAATGTGAAAGTAATTTTTTTTTATTTATTTATGAAAAGATAACAAATACAAGTTCAATTAAAATAAAATAAATGACAAATGCATTAAAAAACATGTTGGAATCACTTTGTTAGAAATGCGAAGCCTTGTTTTTCCCAATCTTTCTCATTTTTATTAATTTATGTGAAAAAATAAAATGAATTGGCAGCACATGGATAATAAATCAAACTTCATTCAAACTCAGTTTATTTCTGATGTACCTATTTGTATGTTATTAAAAGTATTTTTTCGATTCGTATTCGAAAATAGTTCGGGATCCCGGGATTGGAATCCCTAGTTGGGACACAAGGTCGCGTCACTTCCATCGGTCCATCGCCATCGCGCTCCAGTGCGTTCCGGTCCATTTCGTGCCCTGAGTGAAGGACAAACTGTGACCAGGCTTCACTCTCCCCAAAAATCACAGTACGATGAAGTGTGGAAATCATAGAAAATATTTATAAATATAATTCTGATAGGCTATATAACAATACACTACATTTTGATGCATGTTTTTGAATATGTGTCCTACAAAAATGAATCACACATTGTAGAGTTATAGACGTACAATAGTGTGTGTTGCAACCTTCAAATACACCAATATTGAATGAGCATCAGTGCATAAGCCGAGAGCAGTTGTCAGAACGAAGGACAAGCGTATTTTTGACACATGTTTAAGTTTATCCCATATTCTTCCACACTCGAGATCGGTTGTCTGTTACTCCACACCCGTTAGGTATTTATGTGTTCCCTGTGTCTGGGTATGTGGAATGTACTCGGAAAAGTGCGGGGGGTTTGCGAATGAAACGACGAGAAGCTTAGTGAAAAATAGTGGCACCTGCTAGATTTTGATAACCCCGGCCTCTCGCGCCGCCTATAATCAAAATAATAAATTATTTTGGAATTTATTTCGAAATGGACCCCCTCAAATTATGCTATTAAGGGGGGACTGTGAAAATTTGTTGTAGAAGGTTTATGACCTGCTCTGGGTTGATACAACAAAAGTGAGAACTCTATTATAATTATATGATATACGGTCGCCATAGTTACGTGATTTTGTTATAAACGATTTACGAACTTTACGAAAAATTTAGTCTCTGTTTTATATCCTATCTTGAGACTGTCAAATAATTTGTGTCTCGTGAGATGAGATTGTACGAGGGATAAATAATAAACGTTGAGTATTAGGTAAGTGTTGAATGAAAAATGAGACAGTTCGCATACACTGTAAGATTATATGATCAGAAAATTAAATATTTACATTATTCCTCACGATATATGAGGTATCATTATAGAAAGAGTTTATCCCAACCTAATAAATATAATATGACATATTTTTATCTATTTTATTAAGCTGTGTCAATTGATATATATTTTTGATTATTTTTTGATAGCGATGTTGGGATAACTCTTGAGCTTTAAGTTATAGATGATACTTATAATCCAGAGACCGGACAAGGGTGGCTGACGCCCGGATGTCTGCCCTAAATTGTCACCCCCTACCAACCAAAAAATATTATTTTAGTGGAAATATGACAGAAGTCAGTTGAAACAATTTTATTATTGGTTCTTGTCTGTTTAGTGGAAACCAGCGGTAAACAAAATTTGAAAATAGCTGATATACTGAATTATTTGTTAGGTTAGGACAGGGTTAGGTTATCATTCTTTAAATCATGAATTTTGCCGAAATAGGCTATGAAAATTGCCGCTGTTGCCACATGGCTTCCAATAAATAGACTTGTACCCAATTGTTTTAGTCAGCAAAATAAATATAACAAAAATTATGACATATTTTACATAGGTAGTCATAATATTACAACATTCTGAATTATTATATAAATATAGCATCTTAAACCGATATAAGTAGGTATATGTATCAAATAAAGCACAAGTTATAAAAGAATTTAATGTCGTGTAAAGTATATTTTATATTTTTTAATAAAATCATTATAAACGTTTTTTCAAACATTAGCCTGCCCCCCGAATACTGCAGCCCGGGTGATTAGGATCCCTATCACCCCCACTTGGCGTTCCCTTGTTTATATCAATGAGTCAAACGAGTAGTAGTTAGTGACTTACTTCACCCTGTCGTCAGTGTTTCCGGGTGTCGTTGACAAAATAATCCCATATAGTTTAAGAAGATAAACTAATTGTCAGGAAAAAGCGCTAGGTTTTCTTATAAGTAACTAATTTTTCTTCTAGAAACTTGCACTTCAAAAAAATGTCATAATTTTGAACATTATGTACAAAAACGCAATATACCTATTAGTAGAATTAATTGTTTCGCAACTAATAAATATATACATAAAGCATAAACCAAAAATGAACCATGTACCTACGTAATTTTGTTACTATAAATATTTATATTTTCTCCAATAAAAATAACCACGAGACGCCTTTTGAGATTTCTTCATGCATCGCTATAATATGTGACTTTCAGAACCCCCTAAAATGATAGGTAAGTTTCAAAGTCCCCTAAAATGAAAATCATTTGATTTTTAATTCATTCTCTTAGTGACATATGCTAAAAGTGAGTAAAAGATATTAAACAAAATACTTACAAATAACTCAAATAAATAATGTATGAATAAAATAATAAATAAGTACATAAAGTTTACAGATTTAATAGATATGAGTTTTTCTCAGTTTTCTCAAAACTACATTTCATATTATGTTGAAATGCGCCAATTGGATGTTCAAAATAATCTTCTCGGTGTGAACTTGAAAGTAAATCTGTAAATGTTATATAAACGCGTAATTATCTATTTAAATACTTCACTACCGTCCTATTCTGTACAATTGCAGCACTAGTAATGCCACACACTTGACACATGGTCTCCCATTGTGACATTTGTAATGGTGTTCTATTATGTCCTTAAAATGGTCATCTGTCATCGTGAAACCGGTGCAATGCGCGAACAGGCTGTCGAATAATAACTATAATGCACTCGCTGTACGGCTTCACGATTCAATTTAGTAACCCTCGCACAAACACCGATGTTATGATATGATATTACGAACAGTTTTGCGATGGATACCTACAATTACTAGGTAATTAAATTAATTTTTAAACGAAAATATGCTTACCATTTTATATACATAATTATAGCTATAGTAAATTATAAACTTCAATATATACCTACACAGTTACATGTAAATTGTACATAAAACATTTCACCGTGGCACAGTTCGCTGTGAGCTTTCTTAACGGAAAGAGATGACCGTATACTATACGGTCTCCATTTTTATTATATTCAATATGAACATTAATTCAATTTTCATTGCTGATTTTGGCAAAATTCAAGAACGAAAACCTAACCTAACAAATAATCTTGTATAACGACTATTTTCAAAATTTGTTTGCTGCTGGCTTCCTGTAAAGTGTAAACCAACAAAAACTGTGCTTTCTTTAGACATGAATTTTATGTCAGTAAGTACTATACGTCCAAAAAGGTTGGACGGTCCTTAATATTCGGCCATATATTTCCGATACAACATTTCACGGTGCAGTGTGATTTACGGCGAACTGCATACGTACAAGTTTCCGGACACGTACCTACACTTTTTCATTACGTAAGGGGCGCATTTTTTGTTACTACCTTACACACACGTCATCATGTTCCATCCTAAGAGATCATGATAATCTACCCCTTCTCCCACTGAGTGGAGGTAGTATAAAGAGGTTTTTTTTTGTTTTTACGAAAAATGAATGACGCTGGGTTCAATCACAAATTGAAAAACAACAAATTAATTTGTCTGAGATTCCAACCCGGGACTCACGATATTACGACATTATAAGCCAACATATTACCGCTCGGTTATCGTGGGCGTATATAAAGTATAGTACCCAGGTAATATATTCGAGAAAAAGTTAAACGTACAGAACGAAGAAATAAATTGATCCCATTTGATTTTCTCCTTCCTCCAAAATAATAAAATAGACAACGGATAGATCCAGGCACGCACCCCTCTACCCGCACCTCACCTCACCTCATACTATGCCGCTGCTATTTGATCACTTTAACTATTTGTGAATCAATTTATTTACCTATGCGATTGATAATGATTGACAACGGTTAGATGTAAGCGCTCCTACTCGCACCTCACCTCAGCATTCCACCACTGCTATATGACCACTTTACGTACTCATGACGAGCGCGTTGTATAAGAGAATTTTTAGTCTTAACTTCGAAACCCGTTATGAAATCGAGATAACACTCGATTAAATTGTACCAACTAAGTAGGTACATTGTGCACAATCGAAATCATACTTATACATTTTATGTCCGACCTTAATAGGATCATAGAGGATAATAGAGTAATATTTGTTATAATGTAAATCTCATGTTGCGTACTTCTTGAATTTAGACTTGTTATGTCCACAATATTTTGTATTCTTAAATAAATAAATAATATGGGCCTCCATAGATTGGAGGTTTGCATTAACAAATTTTTGTTTTACGAGAAATCAATGTTAGCCACTTGCTCAACCTATTAGGTTCATACTTTGACTACAAACACAAATTGAAAAACAATACGTGTATTTGTCAGACCCAAGATTCGAACATGGGACCCACGACATTATAAGACGACGCCTAAGCCGCTCGGCCATCGTGGGACTGTAATTACTAATTACAATATGTATATTATTGTTTATTAACATTCGAAATGTCGATGTATCGGCGTACAATTAACGTTTCCTGGCTTGATCACATTACCAATGAGGAGCTTTTAAGCCGAGCTTATACGCCAATATAACTTAAAGCTCATAATACGTAGAACGGTAGAGGCTAACATAGGTGTCGGCAGGAGATTCTCTTGGTTTCGTAACCGCTTTGATCTGATACGACTAGCCCATGATAGGGAGATATCCGTCTATTGCATGTCAATCATTAAGCTAAACAACATTATGAATCCATATTAATATAATTGATATTTAAGCATGTGACATTTGGCAGGATTATTTGCCGGGCGGGAGTCGTCCCCCTTTCGATTCCCGGGCGGAACATTATTATTTGACATGTCCCCCTTTGATTCCCGAGCGGAACATTTGTTTGCCAACCTGCCACTCGTATTGTTGGCCATTGTTTGGATCAAACAGTTTTATCATCGCATATCTAGCCAAATGAGTGATGGTATGAATATAATAATAATTGTACGTTGACAAAATATAGTGTAATGTCAATTTCGTAATGTAAATCAATCATGGGATAGCCCTTACTATGGAGATTAGATTGTACGACGTTTTGCATTAATTAATCGGTTAATTAGACGGTCAAGACTGTCAGTGCCTTTAGGGATTGCAATACCGGTATTCAATTATTAATCGATACCAAAAGACCGGTATTAAGAAAGCATTTCATTACTTACTACTGTATTGTGTATTAAATTAGTGCATACGTTTTATGCTGCCAAAACGCAAATAGGTATTGACTGAAAATAGAGTTAAATAATAACAAAACAAAATCCCTCAAACATACTTATAGAATAATTTTCGAAAAAGAAAACATTCGTGGTAAATATTTCCAATTATTCTATACTATTGAATATTGATCCAACTGGCATGATACCTATGCGGAAAATCTTAATGCCAAATCACATTGAAAAAATTATTGTAACTTATTGTTTTGGTAAAAAACAGTTAAAAGTATTTAGAAATAGTTAAGTGTGGAGTTTGAAGTTGTGTTTAGTTTATATTGTACCTATATCTTATTCAATTATTTGCACATGTAAAAATAACAATTTTGAAAATTGTAATGTAAATTTACGAGTAGTTACCTACCATTAATTTTTTTGTTATTGTGTTATATTGATTAAAATTAATAATCTGTAATTCGATAGTTTATCAGTTTTATTGGGTAAAGTGGGTATATACAACTTTTTTACAATAAAAACACAATTTTGACTGCATATTTTTCATAATTACTTATTTCTTTTATTCAACGAATAATTCACAAGATTTAAGAATGTACCATTCTGATTATTGAACATACATAATTTTGAAAAACACTTTCTGAGAGAATATAATATTATAACCAATAGAAAAAATATTTTTTGAAAAAAGTAAGCCACCCCGGCCGGGAATCGAACCCTGCATCTCCCGGGTTTACGCCCCGTCCGTCGCATTTACCAATATGCTACGCAGTGACATACTAACTAAGACAAATTTTAACTATTGGCCTTTTTAAAAACCCACTTATCAGCGTTCTTCGAAATCAAGCTAATTTGGCAAGTTATTTATTAGCAAGTTCAAGTAAGTTACATCATAAAAAATATTGGAGAAAACTATTAACGAAATAAGCTTTTCTGAGTAAAGCTGGCACCTGGAATCACCCCAGGAAAGACTTCCCAATAACCCAATCGTGAATTGCGTGCACTATAGTGGGCAGGATTCTTTATAATATATGACTTATATTGTCACTACTTCGGTTGAGTCTAGATATAAATAGGTACTTACTACAATGTATTACCATAAAGTAAAACTAGAGTCTGTTCATTGTTAGCTTGAAGAGCACTCTTTAGACGCAGCCGGTCTTTGTATTAGCCATATGGGCGCAGTATTTTGATGTTTTCAAGAGCAAAGGGTGCGTCGCGTGAACCGCACCGCCTCTGTATTTTTTGATAGGCAGGGCAATCCAACTGTACGGTCGGAAATGTTTAAAACAAAAAAAAAAATTCACGAAATCTTTTTCTATTCTAATGGCTCACTTACACGAAACGACTCATCGACGAACGTCAAAATTTAGCATAGAGCTATTTATTACACACAACTATTGATGATTCAGGTACCAATATGATTGTCTCGACAATTATTGTGATTGATTAATAAAATACGTTCTGACTGATAGCAAATATAATGTTATGTTGAAATAGCAAAACTGTCAGCAATTTTATTTTTTACTTGTATTAATTGATACTATGAATGAAAAAGTGTGTACAATTTTGTCGTATCGCCCAAAATATATCAAAATGTATGACTAACAAAGTTTAATGTGCACTATTTATGGCGGATCTTAACAGCCTACATCCACTCTTCGCTACTGGTATAAACATATGAAAGTGGGAAAGTGGGAAAACTAATCTGTATTACAAACCATAGTACAATACTTCGTCACTTAATGTTTACATACGGAAGTGGCACATGTCAAATTGAAATAGTTTTCAGCTATTTCTATTGGAAAACCACAGTCGGATTCATCTAGAAAGAGATAATTTTGGTATCGCGGAAAATAAAAACACCGCTTTTAAAATATTACAAATACTATTTTTTTGCAGAATTCAAATTATTTTTCCATAATATGTTTTTAGCCAGCTTGTTGGCAACACATTCATGCCGCAGTTTCAACGATATGCTCAAAGGCTTCTATTTTTCCGCAGTCACACAAAGTCACAAACAGCGGCGATCTTCTTTGACACAGACGACGCAATCGATTCTTTAGAAGATTTAAATAGGCCTCGAAACAGTTATACAATTATTAAATCACAAATTGAGTATAAAATGTTAACCAAAGTATTACAAAATCAATGCAACTAACTTGGAAGATACGTAGTCATATACAGAAAAATACACCATTAATATTAATATGGGTCATCACTGTCAAAATAATAATTATTGAATAGGGAATATATACGTTGTTATTTTTACTATGTACATTGGATGTTGGAATTTATAGTTTTTATTAATTTATTTTTATCGTGGAGGCCTCAAAATCAGTCCGTGTTTTGACTTTTGAGCCCCCTGCTACTGCCCAGAAAGCAGTAATATATAAGTACATAATTAATGCTATTACGCAACACTAGAAATTCCTGTCTGAAAGTATCTGTCACACGGTTTAGTGGGTAATAACTAGAGATTGCAATACCGAATGAAAATGTCAATACCGGTTTTTCGGTATTTAATATTGAATACCGGTATTTATTAAACATTGAAAAAACAGAAGTAGGTGCTAATCAATAAATATAGATATTAAAAGCTTTTAAAAATATTATTTTATAGCAAAAACCTACATACCTACATTTATTATGTTGACATTTAAAAATATGTGTTGATCATAATTGTAGAACTAGTAATTTTTTACGAATAATTTGAATATATTGATAATTTTAACTAAAGCCCTCAAAAGTTCATCAAGTGCAATTAAGTCTCGGCTGCTTCTTAAATTCAACGCTTGTAATAATTATTATCGAATTATTAATTATTATCGAATAATTGAACATTTTTGTCACGGATGTTTTCTATTTCTAAATAATATTATGATAATTTATCGCGACAATTAAGTACTTATAATTTGTTTTACTATTTTTTCAACTCTGTTGGATTCACTGAATATTTCATTTATTTTTCATTTATTTTTTTAACATATTGTGGACATTACAAATTATAAGTTTAAGACGTTCACAACATGACATTTAGAAACAAAGATATATAAATATAACAGTATTACATAAAAAAAGAGATATATCAGTAGATGAATTAGATAGGTACAAGGAAGTACACCGGATGAGCTAAGCAGACCCTATTTTAAGATTTTATAAAACAACATCCACCTAAACTCATTCTCACGTAGGTGGAATATATCAACACCTGAAGCAATTTCGTTGAACATAGTTATCACTCTCCCAATTGGCATTACCAGTGGCAGGTTGGTTCTGCACCTTGGGAGAATAAACAACTGGTGGTCTCTATTTCTAAGATAGTTATCAGGGACACACAGGTCAACACTGCCCAGAATGACAGAGTTCTCATTTATACCTTGTATAAGTCGAAAAAAATACGTAGCTAAATAAAGATTTCTTCTAAATTGCAGACTGCAGTATGTAAGCATGCCTAAGAGAAAGTCAGTTGGATAAAGCCACGGATAGTATCCATACAACCTCAAGTAAAGGAGTCTCAAGAATTTCTTCTGTACCCTCTCCACCATAAGGCCATACTTCAACTGGTGCGGTGCCCAAACAATAGACCCACTCTCAAGTCTGCTTCGAACTAAAGAATTAAATAAAAGTTTTAATACCGTAACATCTGAACAGACCCGGGAAGTACGCATGACGAAGCCCAACATTTTAAGCGCTTTGTTACAAATGGTAACTATATGGCTAATAAATGTCAGTTTACTCTCAAACGTAATGCCAAGATCCCTTACAGATGATATTCGTGACAGAACTCTGCCATGCATCGAGTATTGGAAAAACAACACTTTTGAGGCTCTGGTAAACGATAAAAGATTGCATTTATCAATATTGAATTTTAGTTTGTTACGCCTGCCCCAATTTAATACATTATCTATATCAAGTTGGAGCTGACGACAATCGTCCAAGGTGACAACTTCCAAAAAGAGTTTCAAGTCATCAGCGAACAACAAAAACATAGCATTTTTTATTACCAATGCTATGTCATTTATAAAAATCGTGAACAGCAACGGCCCTAAGTTTGAGCCCTGGGGGACACCAGAAAATGTGTAAAAGGTCTGTGACTGATAAAGGCCGTACGATACGTATTGTTGACGGTTCCTAAAATAACTCCCGAATAGTTTCAAAAATCGATCCGACAATCCAATAAGTTGGAGTTTTTCCATCAGGATGTCATGATCGACTTTGTCAAATGCTTTCGAGAAGTCATTGTAAGAACAGTCAACCTGGTGGCCTCTATCCAGTGCCGATGACACATAATAGGTAAATACCATCAGGTTAGTTTCCGTTGATCGGCCTGCTCTAAATCCATGCTGTTCATTTATTATGAATGACTCAATTTTTGGATAGATCATGTTGTGCATGATCATCTCAAGAACTTTTGCTGGTGCAGAGAGAACAGCTACCGGCCTGTAATTCTCCACTGATGACTCTGTACCACTCTTATGGATTGGAGTAACCTTCGACATCTTCCACGTTTCCGGGAAGATACTTGTCTCCATTGCGAGATTAAATATATATGAAAGCGGGCCTTTAACGAAGTCAATACAACCCTTTAAAAAAATGTAGGAACATAATCAGGTCCCAAAGAGCTAGTATTCTTCAGTTTTTTAATAAACTGAAGTACATCGCCCTCATTATAATATGAATATATTTGCATTTTAGCAGCACATCAATTATAATTCATTTTCAAAAACGTAAACGAGTGTGCTTTCTTAATACCGAAAATACCGGTATTGTGGATTTTTAAAACCGGTATTTAAATTATAAATACTGGAATACCGGTTTTGAAATACCGGTATTGCAATCCCTAGTAATAACGAAGTGACGACGAGGGTAAAAATATATCCTTTTGGTAAATCGTTTCCAAATTATATTAATTATGGGAAATAAAGTTGAAATTCACTGAATGTTCAATACAGAGTGAAATAATACAAACGCCTACCTAACTACCTTATCTGTAATGCAATGTGGTCCAATCCATTTGGGACATCACTGCAAGCCCTTTCATTGAACAAATGTTAAAAAAAATGTAATGGAAACAAATGTTAAGATTTTTTCGCCAGTAAGTATATTCATTACTAAGTGAACGTGTTCATTTATATCTTTTGCTGTTGGCATTTTGATTGTCATGATGTAGTTATTTCTGATACATATTTACAAAAATAGGTATATTTAGTGATAAAACATCAGACGATCAAAATACTGACATAATGCGGAAAAGTGTGTACAAAAATAAAGACATGTTATTATTATGAATAAGAAGCAACGTTATAATAATATGTCACGGATGTTAGAAAGTCGACTCTTTTCGCGTGGGATACGTGTAGTTTGTACGAAATCTCTCATACGAAGTAAATTGGTCGAAACCATCAGACCGAATCAAATATATCAGAAAAGCATGCAATCCTGAGGACTTTCACATCAATCCAATGACATTAATATGGACGAAGCATCTAGAAAATAAAATGACACTCACTTTGTGTCGGGTCGGCCGGATGGCGAAAGTCATATTTTAATATCGGTATCCTACGCTCAAATGAACATTCTGCTTGCAAGCGGTCTGGCGACACCGCTGGGTCTGCCCATACAAAATTTCTGACTGTCAGGTTTCGACTCCACCGTTATTATTGTGTTACAAAATGCCAATGTGCCTAGTTAAAAATTGTAAAAAAAATCTACTTAACACTCCAAGAAAGATGGGATATCACTTTTCATGTGTTAGTATTATTTATTATTTATAAAATGCCATTTTAAGATATTGATGAATGTTTATTCAATGCAATTGAATGACAGAAACCATTGGACAGTCGCCTGTGATTGGCTGGGCTCACTTGCGTCTAATCTCCGAGAAGTCGTAAGTAACCGATAATCTGTTTCAAACGCAATGAGTCATGACACTAATACGCCATTACAATAAAGGTTATATTACCATAAATTCTCGAAGCTTGTATCGCATAATGGAAACGGATACGTCATATGGTCACGTGACATCTACCTATACATCTGTAAATGACTTTCATGCACAATTTCTCGTGCGCTCCAGGTATGAAGTGAGTTGTCCATTTAATATGTCATTGCATCAATCAGTATATTTCTGAAACAGTAAATTGTTTGACTTTAGAAAAATAGCTTTCTCCACCTAAATTTAATTATAATAGGTATTTAAATATTTGCATTTTAGCAATTCTAAACGAATTATTGGACGTGTTTTTATCTATTAAATTCAGGCTACATTTAATGTAAGATAGATATGAAGTAGCGGAAGCAACTATTTCGAATTAATATTCAATTTTCTGATCCGTTGTTTCGAATTAAGCTTCGTTGTTTTTAAATTCGTACACATAACTTTTTCAGCCAAATACTGATTGATATCGATGAAGATTCATTTCGGCTTGAATAGCTGTATACCATTTGTGAATCGGCTAATTTTTATTCGTACACATTTTGACATTTAATGTTTTTGTATAAAATACCGGATGTGATATCTATTTCCGTTCTTCTTTCATTTTATGACCTGCTGCGGTACGATGTAAATTAAGGTAAGTATCTGCAATAATTTGAAAGTCTATAAATATGAATTATTGTAATGTTATTTTTAACCCTTTCAAACAAAATACACCTGATTGTCGTAGTTTGAAAAAAACCCTACAAAAAAATACATTTTTTTTCAATATATATACAACCTATTATCAAATTTAGTTTTTACTATATATCTCCATGAATAAAATATTATTTTGTTAAAGTGTTTGTCTGTCTGTCTGTTTATTCCGGTATAACTAAATAGCTACTATATAGCCAATAGTGACGAAACTATATCTCAAGAGATTCCAAAGTTAATATAAAACTTCTCGAAAATAGGGTAGTTGCAAAAATTCACCACGAGCAGTTAAATTGGTCAAATAGTAGTGGTGGAGTGGTGAGGTGAGGTGCGTGCTATTCTTTATACCAGCATATGTTTTATTTCCGTACCTATTTCACTGTCGGTTAAACCACGGGCTATCGCCAGTAATTGTATAAAATTAATTCAAAATGTATACTTCTTTGCAGCGGCGAAGCGCAGCAGCGGCTTCCTTTGACGTAAGCGACGCGACCGATTCGTTATAAAATCTTGAAAAGGTGAAGTGCCATTGGCTCAAACCGCTGGTAAAAGACGCTCCTACATTGGACAGGCCAAGCATTTGGAGCGGATAATTAGTCTAGACTTCATCGCGAGTCGCATGAGCGTCTGTACCCTGGACGCAGCCTTATAGGGAGTTTTCAGAATTGTTCAAACCCGTTATAAAGTTACAAGCTTATACTAGAAAACAAAAAAAAGGGTGTTAGTATAATTTATACAACATAAAGAAATGCATTTGTTGAAAGTTTAGGCACATATTCCCAACTTTTTCCGAGTTGTGACCCCGTTTTATAGAAGTCAAGCAACCCGCGACTCCAATTCATAAATTGTAAAAAGCCTTTTTAATAGGGTAAAGAAAACGAATTGAAAATAGATTTTTCAGTATGCTTAATATAAATTTAACTTAACTAAGGACAATAATTATATTTAATCTGTTCCTTGTTTTGGTTTTTTTTTGTTTCTTTATTAAACACCACAACAGGCCGTGAAGCCCAATAATAGTGGTAAAACTCGCAGGCTTGAGGAATTTACATATTATATTATGTAAATATATTTTGACCTCACTGGGAAACGAACCCAGAACTCCGTGATGGAAGGCCAGCGCCTTGCGCACTGCACCACGAGAGCGGAATGAAGAAGCGTTGAAAATCCACTCTCGCAGAGATACGTAGAAGCAAATGGTAGGAAAACTCTAAAGGCAAGCATGATAAATGATAATATTTAGACATAACCAAAATTGATTCAGAATTTTTTCATGAAATAAGTTATATGCTGAGAAATTGTTTATTAGGTTGGAAACCCATGGTCTTAACTGTCAAAACTGTATATCTCGCTTTCAAAGTTAACACAGCCAAGAGAGGTGCTGTTAAAACATATCACTTTTTGACAGTTCAGACGGTTGACTTATTGTAAAAATTAACTGCCTCAATACAAAAATATGATAAACTACCCTCGATAACCACTGATAGCAGCCTTGTGTATAGAATAGATGCGCTGCTGTTCATATTGTTTCTTTCAAATGACACTAACACAGTTGCAATGTGGTTTCGCCGTAGAAGCAATGCCAGAAGAAGTGTATTTCTGTGTTCCCTTAATCATACGTTACGTACCTAGACGTACCTACACACCAGTGGTGAAGGGTGGAGTATGCTGTCGCTAAAAATAGTGCACACTAAACTTTGTCAGTCATACGTATTTGTTTTCATTGAAATAAGACTACAAGTTTCATGTGGTTTTGGTTAGTAGTTAAAATTCAATTAAACTATGAGAAAATCAACCCATAATAGATATTAGTCCAAAAATTCTCGGCTATCTATAAAATATCTAAAATTACGCAATCAAATCATATCTGCATAACTTTGGATATTTTATAGATAGAATAATATTTTTTTTATCTATTATAGTTTGGTTTAGGTAGCGTAATGAATTTAAAATATGAACCAACAAAATGTGTCATACGTATTCTTAATCCAACGAAAACAAATAAGTATGAATGAAAAAGTGTACACAATTTTGTCGTATCGCCCAAAGTACACCAAAATTATTATGGTTTGGTTTAGGCAGGGCTTAATTGATTTTTAAAAACTAACCAACACAGTCTGTAAATTGTAATATTAGTTCAATAAAAACAATACGTAGGTATAACTAACAAAGCTTAATGTGCACTATTTATGGCGGATCTTAACAGCCTACCTCCCTTCGCTACTGCTACATACACATTACTTCACCGCACACCACTGAATTCGCACAAAATAAAATGTCGCGTCTCGAAAGTTATTCTAAACCCCATCACGAGCCTTCTAGGATATCACAAATCTGCACACTTTTTATTGTTTCTTTTACCTCAACAATCCTCCCCTCGCCGCCTCCACTACTGCCCTATTATTGAAAACAGCGCTAAAGGGCCTTGAAATCAGTAAAGTTGGTTCGTCTACCTTACTAAATGCGCCACTGCTTGTTTGGTTTGAAAGTTTGAAATGATATTAACGGGTGCTTCATGTAGGTAGGTACCACAGTTGTCCACTGTTGAATTTTATTGTATTTAAGATACCTTACTTGGTAATAATATATTACAATGTGTCAAACAATATGTAGGTACTTTTTATTGGCCGGACATAATATTTTATTGATGACTTCAGTAATAAATCACTGAAGCAATTTTATTGCAAGAGTATCTGTTACAAGACACGCCTATTTTTAGTTTACGTTTTATACATTTAGTATAACTTTTTATATTTGAATTGACACAGTCAACAAACAACTTTACTGTTCAATCAAAATGGCATCGAAAAGCCAATTTATCGAACAGTTTCATCAAATTCGCCAAACCAGTCATACAATATTTATTAAATTCCTTGACCGGAGACTTAACCGTACTGTAGTTTTTTACAAATTGAGTAAATATTATAATATTTAACAAAACATAAACAATCCCTGCAAATAGCCCCAAGGGGCGTATTACATAACCACTCAATAGATACGTACACAACAAATAAATCACTAATATTATTATGTGGAATCATCCCCTATTTTTGTCGGATCTCCACAGCCTGCCTCCAATATGATGGTGTGGTTTTGGCAGGATTTAGCTGAATTTGAAAAATTATCCAACACCATCTGCAATTTGTATTATTAGTTCAATGAAAACAAATAAGTATGACTATGTGCACTATTCATGTCTAATCTTAACAGCCTACATCCACCCTTCGCGAATGGCGTCCACGTCCCTAAACCCACCACTGTAAGTATCTATACCAATATGCTACAAAACTTTGGTTTGATAATGCAGTGCTCGAAATGGACCGGAGCGCACCGGAGCACCGTTCCGGTTCGTGAAATCTATAAAGTTATAGCTCCGTCTCGTGGACAAAATAATTTGACCGTATGAGCTAGATATGCCATATATCAAAAAAATCTATCACACTTATGTTTATAACACACAAAATTTGATAACCATGTTAAATATCCTCAGAAAATTTTCGAGCGCTGTAGGTAATGTCATATTATGTATTACATTAATTATGTTAGTGTTTGCAAGGATAAAATTAATAGGTATATACAGAGTTGAATTTGACAAAGTTTAGTGTGCACTATTCATGTCGAATCTTAACAGCCTTCCTCCACCCTTCGCCACTGGCGTCCACGTTCCTAAACCCACCACTGTAAGTATGCCAATATGCTACAAAACTTTGGTTTGGTATTGTCATATTATGCATATATGTATGTTCTATATTCATTAATTATGGTAGTGTTTTAAAGCATTGATAAAATTAATATACAAAGTTGAATTATATATTTTTAAGAAGTAGAAGAAAATTAAAATGGATTCGGTTGTCTGCTTCTCTCCATGTCGAGTCAGGGCCAAGAGTATCATAAAGACTCGAGTGTACGCCTTTCGGCGGTAGAGACAATCTTAAAAACTTCACAATATCGTTTTGTGCGTGGTATCAACAAAAGGCGTCCATGTAGATAGTCAAAATATTGAGGGAAAATATAAACGATAATAATTAATGGTTTAGCGAATGGCTACAATTTATTATCTGCAACGGTCACAGTTACGGCTCGCTAATGAGTACCCAGCTTTACAATATCACAATCGTATTTTACTTTAAAAGTAAAAATAACTTTAAAAATATGTTTCGGTTGTGAATAGATTTAGACTCAATCTATTGGATTAGATTTAGATTTTCTAGGCCTACAGATTTAGTTGCTTTTTTCTCTTCTACTCCAACTTTGAGTCCTTGCACTTTATTCCCTGCATTATGGAGCTGGAGTAAATTGCAGAAGTCGCTAGTCACTCACAGCTTCTACTCCCACTACAACTAATACATAATGTTGGGAAGGCGATAATTTAGTTTTGGCGAACAGTTTTAAGTGATACATAGAACTGTGTAATTTTATTCGGCAATGCAGGCTACCAATCGCGCTGTAATAATAGAGCGAAAGACAGATTATACCACTATGTAGGGCTGTAGGCGAAGAATATCCCTGACTTAAAGGTCGGGGAGACAGGTGGGGGAAAACAGGACTAGTTAACTGCGTCTTGGCGGCCATTTTATATGCATAACTAAATCGCAACTGTTTTTGTAAACAGTTTATTCATTCATTAAACAAAAAATATTTTCTTCCACCTTCAGAATCGCCTTCGCTGACAAACGTGGCTCTATGTTCATAAACTTTGGGGATCACTTCTCTAGTGAACCACTAATTTTTCCCCCACATAAATCTCATTTTCTGTCATAAAAATCGTATTTTATAACTGTTTTTATTTTAAAAGCCTCGAGCACAAGTATATTAATTGGTTTTTATGAAGAAAGAACCCAGTTTTGTATGAGGTCGTTCGCAGATCGATACACATTTATCTTACTTAATAGCAAAACAATAATAATTACATTTTTCAATATAAAAATAATAATTGTATCCACTATCTATACATACAATAATATGTAAAAATTATAATAATTCTGACAGCAGTAAAAATCAAACAAAAGAACACCAAAATATGCAAACTTTACTGTATCTCAGTCTGTGACAAAATTTTAAATTAGAAGGAACCAACAAATATACTTTATATTTATAATGTTTGAGACTTTCACGGTAGTTTTTTTATCGTACCTAATAGATTTTTGAGTTTCCACCGTGTGTACTTCTTCCTTCTTTTCTCGACGCTTAGGGCTGGTTGCAGAAGGCCATTATCAAGAGATGAAGAAGTACAGACGGTGGAAACCCAAAAATCTATTACGATACTTTGTATTTTATTACGGATTCCTTTGTGTCGGGTGGTCCTTGACTGCATCCAGCGCACGCCACTGCCTTCCTCGACCAGGTAAGTAGCCACACTGCAACAACAAAGAGATATATTATAGTACCTAACCGAAACACGTGCACGTGTGCGAAATACCAATATGGCGGCCCGTCGACATTTCGTGTGAACCTGGCTTTTGCACAACCTAAAAGGCTTCAGACCCGTCCTATCATGATTTCGAAATGTAAGTTGCATTATTCAATTCTCGCAGGTACCATACGGATATGTTTTATTGCGATGTATTATATTATTAGCACCTTCGGTGACCGGTGTAGTAGTTGACAAAATGCTTGATTCTGATAGCGTGAATAGCGAGTTCGAAAGACTCGATACCCGTAATTATTTTGGAGCTGGAACCCTTGATTTCGAATCTTAAGAACGGGAACTCCTTAAAAATATGGAGTTCCTGAAGTTCCATTCTTATAAATGTTTGATCATCATTCACTCATGCTAGAGCCGGTTATTCAAAAGAAATATTAATTTAAATGTTATCCATTGAGATAATGTTTTACAAAGGTTTTAATTGAAATCTGTTGAAATGCCTACAACTGTCATTGTGCTCCACCTGGTTAGGATATATTTAGAAATTAATTAAGACTATTGAGATATAAAATAAAAATATATCCATATTACTTATTATTAGGTAAGAAATATAGTTTTTTTTTCCAGAACTGGAACTGAATCCTGGATCCGGGGTTTCGTATTTTGATTTTCTTTTGACTTTTGAATGACTATCTTTATCCCACCTCACCACTACACGTCTGGTATCTGACCACGGTGCGATGAATTGTTGCAAGTGCAAGTTTTATCTCGTAACTTTTTACGATATCAAGATGAAACTCTACTACATTCAATTGGTACCACCAATGTTATCTACAAGCCGTGAAAAATTCATCAATATTGGTCAAGTCATTTTATATCACATAAATCAGTGCTTCTCAAACATTTTCATAACATGGTCCCAAAAATAAAAAAATCTAAGGCTCCCCTCCCCAAAAATTTTAGTCTTTAGTGACCAACAGTACTTTATTTATCATTATTATCGGAGGTTGGTACATTTTTATTAAAAATAATAAAACATTTCATTAAAAAAAAAACAAACAAAAATTAACTCCAAATTTATTACAGCTACAGCCTACAAAAACAATTTTATGAATGGGTTGTGATTGCACATTTTTACAACGTTTTTCTTAGCTCGTATTCTTATTTGTCCGGTGGTTATTTGTCCGGTACAAATCTTGCAATCGATTTTTAACTAACTTACCGACTAGCTAGACATTTTAAACTTTTATAATAAATCAGAACACGATGCCAATGCATTTTTTAAATACTTTTAGCCATCTTTAAGTAGAATTGAATTCATTTTCAGTTAATTCTGTTTAGTATGAAAAGTTATTTCTACACCATTATTGGTTGCTAGGGGTCTGGGGTCCTAGCAACTAAATTATTAATATATACGTGCGTTACTATGGAAATCAATATGACATGTCAAAATGACATTTCAGTATTATTTCTATCAAGTACACATTTTTTTGATCGTTTAAGCTAGTCAAGTCAAGTTTATATGATTCAACAGAAAATTTAAAAACGTTGTATATAAAAAAATCTTTTTATATTGTAATTAGTTACATAGTAAATCAATATCCAGTACTTACAATGTTTGAAATGCTAATTTGCAGGGTTTGCTCCAAAGTCTCCGTTGAAAGACACGACCTGTGTTTATTTTTTATTACCAGTAATGATGAAAATGCGGTTTCGCATAGGTATATTGGAATTTTGATTAAAAATGCTACTTTTGCGATTGACAGATATTCTTGCTATCGCCTTATCCAAAATTATCAAAGACTTCTTTCATTAAATTCGACTTCAAGGGAATTATCTGATCTAATATCAATCGATTCTTCTTCAGCTGCTCACGTAACATATTTTAAGGATTTAGCAAATGGTGCTCTTATCCAATTTTATTTTTGATTTTCATTTAAGTTTGGGAAATATTAATTGTTGAAAAATCGTTGTGATTCAGTAATGTGATCAAGTATACCACTTAACAAGTCGAGAGGAATATTTCATTGGTGGTAAGAAACCCATTCAAGCATGAAAACATGTCTGTGCATCCTTGATTAATACCTTTCGACCACGAAGAAAGTTTTTTTTTTGAAAGCTTGAAGTTTGATATTCAGAATTAAAATGTTGATATCTTTTCCCTGAAGAGAAACATTCAATTCATTAGATTATAGGTAGATAACGAAAGAAACAGACAAAATTTAAAAAAAAAACTGTTGGTATTATAACGTAGCAAATACTAGTACTAGTACTAGTACTAATAACGTAGCAAATAGTCAAAAGGTTGATTAGATAGCAAATATATAAATTTCTTTATTACTAGATATAGTAGATATTATCTGAGTGTAGTCTGAGCTTTCCAAACTTTTTTGGACAACCTTTTTACAACATATTTTACAAGACG
Organism: Rhyacophila brunnea; assembly: GCF_057557595.1. NCBI lineage: Eukaryota > Metazoa > Arthropoda > Insecta > Trichoptera > Rhyacophilidae > Rhyacophila > Rhyacophila brunnea. The sequence continues at coordinate 5,964,746 of NW_028233361.1, forward strand.
TGGTGGCGCTAACTTTGGGAATCACTACTTTATGGGTTAATTTCTCAGACTAGTATGACTGCATAACTAATAGCCATAAAAAAATGCTCATAATTTCTTAATTGTATTAAAAAGCAATACATTACTACCGTTTCAATAATTTTGCATACATAATCGTGAGAACATCAATGGCATAAAAGCTATTAAGATTTTTTTAATCATCTTATTCATGAGTGTGTTCAAAATATATTTTTAATTTAGTAAAATCGGTGTAATAAAATATGCACTAAAATACATTCGGTTAAATTATGTTTACAAATTGGTTAAAAATATTTTAAATTATTTAAAATACATAAGCCCAAAGTTGTAAATAAGAAACGAAAATAGCCTTTTTTATAGGTAAGTAAAACATATATATACTTATGCATAATAATAATATATTCTTTTTAACACTAAAACAGGTCATGAGGCCCAGTGACAGTATTGCAGTGAAACAGTACCAAGTGTATAAGTAAGTGTGTAAGTGTGTAATATAAGAGAAACAATCACAAGCACTCAGGCTTTGAGAAAATCACATAAAATATATATAATTATTGTGAGCTCACCGAGTCGAACTCGGGGCTCCCGACTACGAGGGACACCTTCTTCAAACCCGTACTTTGTCAAAAATGCATGTTGTTTTTTTCAATCTGTATTTTGATCCAGTGCATAGACCCTATGGTTTTGATTAACAACTAGGTACTAAATTTTCGTTTTATTAAATTATATTAATATTACAATGCATTTCCACTATGTCTTGACATTTACACTTTGTGGAGGCCTGTATGCCCCGATTATAATCGAACAAGGTTATTTACTTTTTTTTTAAATTTTATCATTGTTGTCTTGTTACCATGGCTACTAATCATTTTATTTAAGCGTGGTATCACATGACATAAAACCACCCTAATATGGCATTATCATTATCAACAGTATATACCAATTTCTATTCCTTTTGCCACGTATTAAGCTGTGCTCACATATTATATGATGACCTCAGTATTAGAAGAAAAGATTTACATAATGGGCGAGCGTCTGTGGGAAAATTCGTCCATCCGAGGCCAGGTAAAACGCACCTGCTTGTGGCTTCCGACCATAGCTAAGGGATTAGGACATTCCTTAATACAGATCAGAAATGGAAATAATAAGCGTCATAGTAAACTGAATACTTGAATAGTCATACGTCGTATGGTGGAAGGTTTTCAATGGCATTATTTGTTTCGTGCCATCCCTTATCGGAGATCACATCACGGCGATTGTCACTTTAACGTTGGCTAGTAAATACTGTATATTTTTGCTGTTTTTTATACTACGCATAACTTTTCGGTCTTCTCTCAATGATCAAGGATGTCAAAATTCTTAGTCAAAATGTGAGTGCACAATGAATTTTCAGTTTATCTACCTATCATACCTGTCCCAAGATATTTCTTTGTTCAATAATACAAAATACACAAATACTCATGATACAGTTTTTTGGAAAACTCATACCTAGAGTCTGTCTTCTATAAGCTGGCTTGTGGTTCCCCCCCCCCGCTTCAGCACACAGCACTGCATTCCCTCTCGTTCCCTCCCATTGAAAACTTGCAACAGTCGAACGCGATGGCACAATGCTCTCCGTCCGCGAACGACGTGACGTGAACGCCAGCTTATAGAATACAGACTCTACACGCCTTTGCATCATTTTTGTTTGTGGTATTTTCAGTTTTGATTATTATTGACTATAGGGCTCGGATATACGACACTGCAGTTAATGTGCGTCGATGCAAGTATTACGTGATTCCAAATGCATCTGATTACAATTATTGCTACGTCATGTTCTTCGAGAAATATTTCATCGAATATTAAATCTATTATTATATTATATATTAATTCTATGAATATTAAAAAGATGGGCCGACGTCTGGACCCGAAAGATGCATTCCCACCTTGTGTGCCTGATGGGTAAAAGTTAAACTATGGTAATATCTGAAAATTAAATAATTATGTATTACGTATTTAATAAATAAATGATAAAAACATACCGATAAAATATTTGTTCTTATTATTTTTTACACTACTACTAGGTAACTACAAATAATTACAAGATAAAAAGAACTTTTTATATACAACGTTTTTAATTTTTCTGTTCAATCATATAAACTTGACTTGCTGTACTTGATAGAAATACTGAATAATGAAATGTCATTTCATATTGATTTCCATAGTAACGCACGTGTATATTGATAATTTAGTTGCTAGGACCCTCTAGCAACCAATAATGGTATCGAAATAACTTTTGATACAAAACAGAATTAATTGAAAATTAACTAAATTTCACTTAAAGATGGCTAAAAGTATTAAAAAAATGCATTGGCATCGTGTTCTGATATATTCTAAAAGTTTCAAATGTCTAGCTAGTCGGTAAGTTAGTTAAAAATCGATTGCAAGATTTGTACCTTACAAATAAGAATACGAGCTAAGAAAAACGTTGTAAAAATATGATATTTCAACAAAAAAAAAACCATAAAGATAATTAATGTAATACCTATTTCCAGTACGGCTCTTATGTCAGAATCCCAAATAACGATTATTGTTACATTGACCCGTTGGTAAGGGTTGGTGTATTGACATTTGAGGCAATTCAGGAATTCAAGGATTAGTACGCTGACTTAATACCATTACAAAACAGCATTTGGTAGTGCATAACAACAGTAATGAATTTATTATAATGATTAATTAATTAATTTCACACAGGTAAATCCGTCACAGGCTGTAAATCAGTCAGAATTGTATTACTAGTAGGGCACCTACTGATAGAGCCTCGATCCATGTTATCGAATTTCAACCAATTTGATGGATGGCAGAAAATCCATCAGAGAAAATATTATACAGAACGGGGGTATATAGTAATAATAATATTGTTATTATTATAATATAAATTGAAACCAATGAGCATGTTATGCTTATTGGTTTCGATTTCTCTACACTCGCACAAAAGAGACCGATGTACTCCCCACTTATGCACGGTACACGTAACCGGGGTATGGGACAACTGGGCGCCAGGACAATTGGGCGCCGCATTGTCGAATGAAATAAATATACGTTCGTTACGATTGTATACAGAAAGTAGACGAGAAATTTTAATCAGTCTCTATCTACTACTAACGTAATAGTTTTAATCCGTTTTACTCTTAATATATATTTTTTTTGAATGAGAATTATCATGCCTGAGGCTTTATATAAAGTTAAAAGAAAGCTCTCTTCTCGTTGAAACTTCAACATATATATATATATATATATATTGCTCTTTTGTTTGTATTGGGCAGTCATTAATGACATGCCACACTATTTGAGAGGTTTTTCCATCACACAGTCCCTTATACCCCGTTTACACGTGCATGGATTTAGTGTTGACAGTAAGTATTATCGCGGCCATAACAAGAAAATGTATGGCTAAACATGTATTATCCTGCAGTTGGCAAGATTGCATGCTTATCAAAAAAGTTTGGAAGCTTCTGAATTTTCATGCGACAGTAAGATTATTTTCGATCTGCGCTTGCGCAGTAGAACGATAGTGGCGAACCTGCCGGCAAAAAACGAATTTTCAGGTTGACCGATTTCCACTACCTGTCAAATAGTACGAAATAGTACCATAAAATGACAGCATCGCGTCTCACTCACTCTTAGGAATGAATTGGAGAGACAGTCAGCACTTTTACGTGTAAACAGTACCTATTGTCACGATATTTTAAAATACTCACTATTGCTGCCAGTAAATCCATGCACGTGTATAAGCGCTATTAGTTTGAATCTTTTTAGATAGACTTCACAGTAATTCGCGGCCTGTTATCGATGTGAATTCGTGAATATCGATGTGAATGACTGTTTCGACTTATGAGTTATGACATTGTTCCAATGAAAATGGGTACATATTATTATTTAGTACAATGGAACGATAGACGCTGCATTATTCGATTACGCAAACCGTCGCTAATTCGTATTTGTGAGTTGGTACTGTTATGACGAACAAAGACTCGGAAATTCGCAATACTCTTGAGTCGAGTTGACGTTGTTTTGTTGGCGGAAGAGAGTAAAGTTCATGAAAACACCTGAGCAAACAGAAAACCGCGATCAAATGTGCGATTTCTTGCCGCGTTAATTTGCAGAAAGTTGAGATGTGAATATATTCAGCCAATATTAAAAGTTATATAAGTAAGTTATAAAATATTTAATGACATTAGCATTTTGTATGTAGGTATCACAGTATAATACCTATGTGATTTTTTTTGTTGTTTTTTGTTTAAAAGTAGGGCTTATTAGATTAGTCTAACCCAGTGGTTCTTAACCCTTTCGACGTCACGGTGCACTTTTGATCATAAGAAAAAATTGCGGTGCACCAAAATCAAACGGTAAGTAAACAAAGAAAAATATGCGGACATAACTTTTAATACAAATTAACAGATTAGAACTAATAAACAGATTATATAACAGTCTAAAAAAAAATATTAAAGAAAAGATATATGCATATATGGAAAAACTCTAACTAAAATTACCCTTAACAAAATGGATTTTTTAAAATCTGAAAATCAATTAATGTGAAACCTGAACTTGTCGGATTTTGTAGATTTCAGAAATATTAGGTAGAATATCTGATATAACTATCCTCAATTCTTCGTCTGAACTCGTAAGTCTTTCTCGTTTTTTAGTTTTTATATTAGTTATTCTTAAGAAACCGAGCTCTCACAAATATGATGTTGAAAATTCTAACAAGATTTTCAGTGCCTTCGTGTAGATAGCCATACAGAAATCCAATATTCTCCATAGTTATTTCAGAAAATTTAGTTTTTAGAGTAAGATTTGTTGTCAAGGTGACGAATTCTTCTTCTTCTTGGTTCATTTACATAATTTCGCGATGGACTTTTTCGGTTTTCACTATTTCACGGATTTTTCTGCTTTTATCATTTTTCGCGGTGCACTTGCAACAAGCTAGCGGTGCACCCGGTTAAGAACCACTGGCCTAACCTAACGTATTTTTAAGAAAAGTCGTACAAGGGTATATTTTTCTTGGTAACCGAACAAAATAAAACAGTGACAAAACAGAACATGACTCGACATGAATCGATTTTCAATATAGTTTTCTTTTGTGGGAAACCAAGTATGTAACATTGACATATATTTCTTTTTTTTAGGTAGGCATGGTTAAAAAATCAAAATCAGATTTTTTTCAGAGTACTAGACGGGCGCTAATGTCACTAATGCGCAAATGATTTGTTTACATTTTACGCCTTTCGTTAAACAACCGATACACGACTAAAAAGCTAACAATGATTCGTGACATTACATGCATCTGTCTTTAATTATTCATCCTTCATCTATCTTAAATCATTTCTGAATAATAATACATTATTGTATGCAGTGATGGAATCGAGATTGACAGACAAAAACAACAGTCTCTCCAACGGTGAAAGTTTCCGAACTTTTTCGTTTAGGTACCTACCTGGCAATAAGACGACAATTATTGATATCTACGATTATTTTATTATAATTCATAACACAAAGTTTGACCGAAATGACAGGCTCTAGGCAGGGGTAGTCAACCTGATCCTTACTGCCGACTAGTGGGCGTTCCATTCAGGGTGGGCGGTAGGGGTATAAAAAGATTTTCATGATGATTATTTTCTTTGCACCCACGGTGACCGCGCGGCTTAAGCGTTGGACTAAGACGCCGTGGGTCCCAGGTTCGAATCCTGGGTCTGGCAAGTACTCATATTGTTTTTCAATTTGTGTGAGTCAGGTTTTTTTTTATTTATTTATTAAGGAAAACAAACAGTTACATATTGATTACAGAAATTTAAAATATAATCATAAAAAGTTGTTGCAACCAGCAAAGTTTCCGTATATACATTATAGTATAGTTAAGCCTAACAAGATAGAGAGTAAAATAACATAAATATAAAGAAATTACATAAGAAGATTACATGAGAAAAATGAGACCTAATAGGTTGAGCAAGTAGCTGCCATCCATTTCTCGTAAAAAAAAAACAAAATCTGTTAATACAAACCTCTACTCTGTGGAGGCCCATATGATTCTATTAGGATCGGACATGGTTTAAAAAAAAATAACATTGTGGAACCGGTGGGCGGTTAGAAAATTTTACTACTAACAGAGAAACAGAAGGGGGCGATAGGTATAAAAAGGTTGGCTACCCCTGCTCTAGAATGTTAAAATTTTTATTGTTGATCTATTAGACAAAATTAAGATCAACGCATATATTTTGAGGTGTTTGTTTGTGTGATTTAATTCACAAGATACCTACGTATGACTATTTTTCAGACATTATCAATTCAACATTAATTTTTATTCCTTTAATAATCGGTATTGTGGAGATTCTGTTGAAAAATACTACAGTGACGTCCCGTGAGGGTAGGCAGATTGAGCGTCGCTTGGGGGTGGCAGTTACCCGAAGGGCGGCAAATCGAGAAGAATCATTATTTATAAGTAGAAATAGCTACCTAAACTTAGTAATAACGGAAATATCTTTCCATTAAAAAATGCAGCTCACTGGTTTGAAACAAAATGTATTAATTACTATATAAGTTTTACAGGACTTAATTTTTTTGTCGGGTTCGCGATGTCTAGTTTACTTCCGTTGTCCTTGATAAACAGCAGTAACACGTGTAGATTTAGCCTTAAGGCTATACTTCAGCTGAGGCATGGTCTAAAAAGATCGTGACTACGCGACGTGCAGATTGTGCAAACGCGCGTGCAGGACAAAACATAATTTGTCATAAAAATTCAGCATGCGTCCATTTAATGTTATGTTTATTGTTATATTAGTAATAATAATAATATATTCATTGACATGTTTTCTTTTTCTAGTAAATGCGTAACGTTTTTAGTCATCTTTACACGATTTAAGAATAATTCCTCCGACGCCATCACAAAACAAATTGACGTGTTAACAGCTCGAGTATCGCTCTCCGATTGGCAACGAGTCGGAAATTTCGTCCCACCTATCGTTGAAAATTATTTGCCGTTTCACTGAAGTATGCTCTTAAGAAATGATGCTACCTTATCAATACATAGCAACAATAATTTATAAAGCATAGTAAAATACAAAGTAATAAATACTATGGATTCTTTTGTTTTTGATTTTTATCTGTCTAAAAACCAGATTTATTAGGTTGTTATTATGCAAATGAATTAATTATTTTTTGAGCTCTCTGCTTCTTAAAGAACCTATAAAATCATACCGAATCGAAATAATTAAAATATTTTCGTTGCTAATGACTGCTTTGATATATAAAACGCCATTAAAAATTTAACAACGAGTATTTTTTTTAGTTAATTTCCAATCGCTTTGCGCTTCTGTCTATAATAATAATCGATGTTGCCGGCAATATCTTAAATTCATCATTTCATGAAATGTCTAGTTATTATATTATGGCAAACTAGAAACTAGAAAATTTTCTAAATCTCTAATAAGTCAGGGAACACAACATTAATGGGAACCGGCTTAAACTGGGTATGGTGGAACGGATCTCTAGTGTGGAAAAATATTTTCAATAATAGTTACGTCTTTCTGATAATATTATATATTAAAGTTTCTCACATTAATAAATCGCGCATTGAATACATGAGTACAGTTGGCGCGCTCTGTGTCTCTTGGTTGCGTGGCCTAAAAAAATGGTCCATGGCGACTGGTTTTCAAATCTATAATCGTATCAATCAGTTCTGTATGATGTTTTCGTAAATATCTTTATTTCCTTATCCCATTTATTTTACATTAGAAATACAAATTAACTAGATGAATTAAATGTGTAACTTTTTTAGATCTCAATATTTATTAGTGTTTTAGATTTTTTTAAATACAGTTGAACATCACAACGCAGCAATACTAATATAATTATATCGACACTTTTTTATTATTTTATTATAAGTAATTGACTTTTTATTATTATCGACAACCATTTTGGTTTTATATGGTTTTGCAAGCAAAAACACGGTTCCATGACAAAACAGAACATGACTAAACAGAACAAGACAAACAGAACATGACAAAATAGAACAGTGACAAAATAGAACATGACAAAACAGAACAGTGACAAAACAGAACAACGATAAATATTACTATGACCTTTCAGGAAAAATATAAATTTAATATTGAAATTATCCTATCTCTATTATGTTGATAGATTTTTAATAGCACAGATTTTCAATACGCCATAATAATCAAATATAAAAATAAATAATAAATCAAATTATATACCTAATTTCTGCATTCATAATCGCTAGAAAGCCTTAAATAAACGGGACTTTGCCGGCAAGCTAAGGATATCTCATCTTAATCAATATAATATGTTCAAAATGATTGGGTTACTAGGTACAACGAAATAGTGACCTAACCTAACCTAAATAGATTCCACATAAATTAATGTTTCATTTTTCCCCTGGCTGTTCTGTTTTGTCTTGTTCTGTTTTGGCCGGTCACCGAAATATATCACGAAACCACCCCGGTATGAGAATGTGACCTTACCCTGAACCAGTTAGTACCTTGCGCATTGGGCTACGAGGGACAATTTTTGAGAATGACGATTTATTTAAAAATTAAGTTATTCTATTTTAAGTAGATAAGTAGCTATTAAAATTTCTAAGTTTAATAGCATTAGAATAGAAATAGACCCAAAAACTTTGCAATCAATAATTTGATACGGCTTTCATAATCTCGTTCCGGAAAAGTTTTTATTTCAAAAGGCCATTATTTACGTATGGCATTGAATCAAATTATAGAGAAATTGATAATTTTAAAAAAAATCGATTGGTAAAATGTATGAAGTCGTAGATCTTGCGTTCGAATCCAGGGTCTGGCAAATTGACATGTTATATTATCAATGCTTGTTCGATCCCATAGATGTAATACGTTGTAAAAGTTGGTAACATCAATTTCTCGTAAAAAAATAGAGCGGCTTTGATAAACATCAGATTTTGTAAAGTCAATGAAAAAGATTTATTCAAATAACCAATTTCATTAGTTTGACCGTAACGTAGGCTAGTGTAGAATTCCTACTATTAATATTACAAAATTCGTAAAACTTGATTTATTCTATCGACATAATTGTATATGTAGTTTTATATGTTAACTATTAATTATTAGAATATATTAATTAGAATATTGTATGGCATAAGTAATAAATTATAAAGAACATACTTATAATAATTACCTACCAGTCATAAAACAAACAAAAAATATTCTAAAATAATTAAAATAGACGTAGCGACGTTGTCCAATACCAATACTGCCATCACTCACTAAAATATTCTATTTCCACCTCAACTCCCCAACCCTTATCGAGTGATTAGAAGAGAAAAACTTCAAAATTTTAGACATAAAACTGTTTCTGCAAATCTATTAATAAAGTTATGGAATAGGTTATAATCTTTTCTGAATTGAAATAAAGTACAATAATAATTATATTCATTCATATTACGGTTATTATGTACTTAGGTATGTCTGAAATTATCTATAACGCACGAGAAAACATATTAATAATTAAAATGTGTAAGAGAGGCCGAGACAAGGAGGATACGTATTAGGCACAGAACAGATAGTTTCTAATTAATTAATATAATTTCTGACTTCCCTGGTATTAGGCCTCCCTACACGTGTAAACGTAAATTCAAAATTTAAAAAATCGGATGCATCGTTTATTTTAATTAGGTCGTGAAAGAAAAAAAAAGACTCATAATAGTTTGAAACCGATGCTTACAGTGCGATAATAGCAATAGCATTCCTTATTCCTTCTTTTTAGCGGCCCTTATAGGTAATATTATAGTGCCGCTCTCAGACCGTGTCACCTATAATAATACGAGTATGATCTGTCTACCTATACGGGACGTCAATCCTAGTAGGGTTAGTAAATTCCCTACAGTATCAAGGTCGACAAACTTTTATTTTTGTAGCTTTTCCCGGAAAAATTTACGTCCTAATTTCAAAACTCCGTAAATAAGATTCGACCCATTGTGTGGGTCAATGTTTGATTTACTTTTTTCTAGCTCGTAGTTTTCTGTTACAAACTTTTATTAAAAAATTACCCCGAGTACACGTTTCCGGACGCCGCCGGAGAGTGCGACACTCTGCACCCTTATCGCACAACGTAAAAGGGTCTGTCGCAGTGGTCGACGCTCCCTCACCCGCGGCGGTGCTACAAGAGCGATTCACGCGCTGCAGGTCGGGAGGCGCGAGATGTTTCGATGAACCTTGTGTTTTCCCTATGTCCCAACGCTGGGGCGTGACAGGGTGAAGAATGTATAACACTTTTCCGCAACAACTAAAAATCAGAATTCAATTTCCCCCTGAAGACAGAATACTTACTAATCTCTAAGGGTGCCATTTTTTTTAATACATTTGATATGATTTTGAAAACAGAAGACAAACCTGGGTTTCCTTAGGGGAAAAAAACAATAGAACATCCACCTGATATAAAATACAAATCCATCACCGTAAGTATGAGTGGCGATGTTCGTTGAGTAGGTACGAGTATTAGTGATTCACTAAATGGCTCTCATAATATGAGTGGTTTAGTTTTCTACAAAACCAATTTAATAATCATCTTTTGCTATTCAAACTGACCTAAATTTTAAGTAAAACATCGAAATAACATTGTTTTTTTAATCCTTGGGCGTTTTACGAGAATTGGTCTTCTCTATTAGGGCCATTATCGTTACAGATATCACTTAACAAGTCCTAAAATGAAGGTAGGATGCTAAAAACACCGAAAATAAAAAAAATAAATGCTTGATATTTTTCTCATTCAGACAGGTAAATTCAACACACCTGCAAATCTTTGTTGTATCATTTTTGCACGAATATTTCATGGAAATTGTATTGTGTTTTATTTTTTTCACATTCCTTTTTCAGTTTAAAGAGTTCTTCTTCTTCCTTTTGCAGTTTTGCATTGTCTTCTCATGGTCAATGGAAGGATGATTTTTGCAGCATTGACGACTCGTGAAACAAAAATTTTACACAGAATTTATTAAATTTAATGTTGATACCTAGGTACTAGGTACATAACATAATGATGTATGCAGTCAATTTAGGGGACAAAATGGCGGACGTATTAGGGTCCGGACCCACCCTCCCCGAGGACGAAATAAATGAATTATTTACGTGATAGAATATTACTTTTGCTTCTTCGTCGATAACTGAAGCGCCTAGTTTCAAAAGCCCCTAAAACGGTTTTTGATTTTTTTAAGTTAGATATGTATTTAGATGGACTGTTACCTATATTATGGCCAAAGATTGAACTTTAAAAACCGCCAAAAACCGTCAATACGTATGATCAAAAATTAGGGTAAATTTCAAAACCCGCTAAAATGGTTGGGTGTGCTTTTCAAATACCCCTAAAATGGAAAGCTAAAATACTCTTTAGAATGTAACGAATTAAAAAATAAATACATAAAGTTCACAGATTTAATAAAATTACGATTTTTTCACATTTTTCTCAAAACTACTTAAAATCGTTTTTCTCATTTTTCTCAGATTTAATTAAAATCGTTTTAGGGGCTTTTGAAACTAGGCGCTTCATAGTAATTTACTAATGATTGTGACTCGAATAATCTGGCTGTCGAACAGCCTTCTCAATGAGTTAGCCAGCGCGGACGATACAAACGGGGACTAATAATCCTTAGCCCAGCCGCATTCAATAACTACTTGTGGATGCGACATGTTGCAATAACTCACAAGTGAGTACCGGTAGTTATAGCTGCAAGCCAAATGTTCCTCACTAGACTCAAAGTGCAGAGTGTCTGAGTATGGGGTCTGTACCCTGAAAAATGCGAGGGTCCGTGGGATACATCCGGAAGTCAGTGACACCTACTAGATTCTGTTAATCCCGCCCCTTCCGCCGTCTTTAAAAACAATACTTAATAAAGTATTTTGGTTATTTTTGTAAAATTAAGTCTCCCTTCCCCCCATACCATTTTCTGTGTGCACGCCTGTATATCTGGGACGATTATTGCGTGACATGAAGAATATTTACAAAATATAGATAAAATATCGTCTGCTGTCCAAAATAACAAAGAAACTTATAGGTATACACGACCAATACTGACTCTCTTTCCGACAGTTATTTCATACATTTCAGAGTACTAAATCAAGTGAGAAAGTTTAACTTTTTGAAAATGAAAAGCACTGTGAAAAAGCTTAGAACATCTGAGTATGACGTAAGCGGAAATGTACGGATTTATTTGTAGGAAATGATGATCATACGACTATAATATTATCTAGATGGAGTGGTTTTCGGTTTCGATTTTCGGTTCGGATCTCACGCCCGTTCATTGTTACAATACCGTATATGAATATAATATCATCATTCATAGTGTAAATCTCCTTAAGGCTATACTTCAGTTGAGGCATGGTCTAAAAAGATCGTGACTAGGCGATGCGCGGATTGTGCAAATGACGCGAGCCGAACGAAATATAATTTTTCATAAAAAATCAACATGCGTCCATTTAATGCTATGTTATTGTTATATTAGTAATAATAATAGTATATTCATTGACATGTTTTCTTTTTCAAGTAAATGGGTATCATTTTTTAGTCATCTTTACACGATTTAAGAATATATTCCTCCGACGCCATCACAAAATAAATTAACGTGCTTACACCTCGACTGTCGGTCTCCGATTGGCGACTAGTGAGAAATTTCGTCGCACCTACTGTTGAAAATTATTTGCTGTTTCACTGAAGTACGCTCTTAATACATTGGACGCTAAAGTCGCGCCCAGCGCGTAACGATTATGTGGCCATTCGATACAATTAGCATGCTACTGACTTCCTTTTTGACCTTAGACCGAAACTGACATCTGACGGTCGTATAACAAGGAGTTGGCTATAATGTAGACAGATATTATTATTAGTAGTGTTTTGTTTTAACAAACATTTTACCTGGCCCCACAATTCCGAGAAAGCTGGATATAAGACACAAAAGTTGCTTGATTTTAATTCTCGAAAATTAATATTAATAAATCATTAAAAAAATGTCTTCCGTAAAAATAAACCGTTCTCTATCCAAGTTTGATTGCATTGTAGATTGCAGCGCAGTTCAATCAATTAAGATTGGGAGACTGCGATGGCCAGGTCATGTGCAGCGTATGAATGACAATGAACCGGCAAAGAGAGTGATGTCCAGCAATCCAATAGGGCGTAGATGAAGAGGCAGGCCAAAGATTCGCTGGTTGGACGGAGCTGCCAGTGACTGCCGTATTCTGGGAGTACCGGATTGGATAGCGGCCGCACTGGATAGGGACAGGTGAAGGGAGCTGTTGGTGGAGTCCAAGACCCACACCGGGTTGTCGCACCCCTGATGATGATGATCCAAGTTTGATTATTGGACTTGCCACCCCCCAGCCTTAACAATGTATCACACAGTATTTATAGAATCTGGTGCTCTCATCAATAGTAACACCATGCGGTATAGCTTGAGTCATCACCCTTCTAATCTCCATTCGTACTTTTAATTACTATCATTTCAGCTTCAAAGTGTAAGCGATTACCCATTTTACTAGATTAAATACAATGAAATACAGATGCAAACAGGCGCTTTCAACGTTATTATGAAATTAGGTATCAATATTATTGATTACAAAGAGAAGCAGAGTGAAAGAATATAGGTATTTAATAATATTCAAAAATAAACGCAAACTCTTTGAAGGATTTTAAATTGAATTTTGAATGTGTTAAAAGTTAAAAGTCAGTCTAATGCTGTTTAATAAAATTTGAATATTTAATTATCTGCTAAGTCTAGCATCACCAGTCACCACTGTATACGGCAGTTATCATCAATTTAGAAGGCGCCAACTCGTTTGGGCTTGAGACACCGTCCATCTATTAGTATCAGAAGATGACGGTAATCGTCCATTTTAGAATGGGAAAATAAACAGTCCAAGAATTCGCTAATGAATATTAAACGCTTTTTTTTAGAAATCGTTTCCCAATTTAATGTATTTTTTGTTTTGTCATTCGTTGCATTTAGTCGGCAGCTGGTGAACAGTTTTTTGCGTGCTAAATCTCGTTATTTAAATTTTAATTACGGTGTAAATAATTTGTTAAATATTATACGAAACGTTCTAAGTGAATAACAAATAAATAATGAAGAAGGCTAAAGGAAATGGAAATATAATTGGAAAAATGTTTGTCGGCTTACAGTTTTTTGCCAGATCTAGCAGGTCTAGCAACTTTATAAGGTCCAAAAAATACACACTGCTTTTGAAACTGCAAAGAATCACTTTTTTTATTTCGATTTTTCTTTTAATTCTGACAAGATATAAATTTATTTTTATTTGGTATTTTGTTTGTATATATAGGACGTCTACACCATGACCCCCACAAGGGGGCTGACAGGGCTCTAGCCTGGGGGACCGGTGTGGTGAGACGACGAAGTGATAAGTGATAACACACATCACAAATTTACTTTAACAGTGAAAAAAGTCGCCTATGGCGGTATTTTACTTCGAAACTATTAAATTATCCAAATATGTGGTTGTGTATCACACCTTAATGTGATATGATGATACATACATACTTAAATGGTAATTTAAGTATAGCATCAGTCTGCTCTCAACCTGAGGGATATAGGGACGAAGATCCTGATCTGAGGGCCTGCTTCAGGATGTGGGGGCCATGGTCTACACACACCGCATATCGTAGGTTGGAGGCATATGAGTCGATGCGATGCTAACTTGCCTTGCCTTGTCGTTTTAATCGTGGACTCTCACACTTTTCCAAGTGCATTCTTCATGCCAGGCGTTCCGATTCTAGCGTCGTTATGATGTAAGTCGCCTCGTTCTGTATGTAAAATAATATAATCAAGGTCAAATTGTTTTTTTCTTCGAAATATCTGCTATCAACAGTTGATAAACACTTTTTTCTAGAATTCATGAATATAATATGTAGATAGATAATGTAATAATTTAAAATCATTGAAAATAATAATATTATTAATCATACAAACAAAAAATAGTCACAAGTGACGTATACGTTAATTTAGCTATGTGCACCTGTGGATGTTTTTTTTGCAAACTTATTATTGATGTCTACTCGAATTAACTCACTAGAACCCTGATTCCAACAAAAATATTATTATCAAAAAAAAAAAAAAAACTACCGTCAAAACAGTTTTTTGATTTGCCTGATAAACCAGAAATTTAGAGTGCCGAAAAGAACGAAACTCTTATCATAGATAGATTAACACATGTATGCAATTATTCTTCTTCTTCCGACCTCCATATAGTGAAGGTTTGTATTAACAGATTTTGTTTTTTTACGAGAAATGGATGTCAGCCATTTGCTCAACCTATTAGCTCCATACTCTGGCTCATACACAAATTGAAAAACAATATGTGTACTTGCCAGACCCAGAATTCGAATTTTACAAAAAATATTAGGAATAATTATAATATTATCATATTTTATATTAACTAAAATCAATACAATATAACCCTAGAAAGTTTTTTATTAGTAAATGTGCTATAACGTATTGTTGCTTACTATATTCCGACAACAAGAAATCGGCGATAAAAGGTCGCTGTAGTCGCATATAGAAGATTTCTCAGTGATTTACCTGTCATGGCGGCAACGCGGGCACGGCAGGTGTGTTTAAAATAATGTATCGGCTCCAAGGCCTGAACAAAAACGATGCATGAGTGCGAGTGAGAAAGTATTCGGCACCCTTACGATTTCTGCGACACGCGCGAGAGTAAGATAAAAGGTCTACATAAGTGTGAGCCAGTTTCCAAAAATATCGCCATCAAATCTGGGCGAAACGCTTCACATAGCGTCGATAACTTGCGAGCTCGTGTTGCTAAAATTTCTATTTTTTGCGTTAAACATTAACATTAAACATAACATATAAACAAATATTTTTAGTTAATTAAGTAGAAAAGATAGTTCTGTGTGTTAAAATTTGGTAGCGTACTGATAAGCAAGAAGATGGTATTACGTTTCATAGGTAAGTTGATACATGTTCATGATAATTTATTTGTATTTTATTATATTATATTTTAATATCAGTGACATAGTGTTTCTTTAAAATAACTTAAGTTATGGATATCTTTATCTAATGGTTGCATTTTGACCGCTTAAAAATACTATATAACGTTAAAAAATAGAAAATTATATTTTAATTCTTAGCGTCTAGTGCGAGCACTTTGGGCGAGCACTAGCGAAATGGTCTATGGTCTCGAACATTTGTAGAAGAATGTGTTCGCTCGCCCACAAACCAAACGCAAGGCACGCGGCTTCATTTAGCAATGCAACGGGTGGCGTCTAGATGTATCTATAGTCTAAGATCGGCTCTCTTTTTAGATGCGACTCCTTTTCTTCTTCGTAATAAACCAAGAGGTTACTAATAATAATTCTAACATCATTCCTGATCGTTTTAAACATATTTTTATTATAAAAAGCATCAAATTATGTAAATTTATAGATCCGTAGATCACGGGTGCGTAAAATGAAATTATAAATTTCGGGGCGTTCCCCATTTGAAAACGGAAGTTCACAGTTTTAACACGTGGACAAGAAGTTCTTATTCGACAACATAATCAAGCTTTTACTCAACCTGGTGCGATTGCTACATAGGCATATATTATAATATGTTTTTAGCGGTGATTTATATCTCTCGTATCTATGGGGAAGGTTTTTCAAACATTTAAACATACTTACATGAAAGCTGTATTCCTTTAGATAAGTATCTCATTGAAGGAATTTATTACCGATCACCTCTAATTGAATTACTTGTAGTCATCATCATCACGGGCGCGACAACCCGGTGTGGGTCTTGGCCTCCTCCAACAGCTCCCTCCACCTGTCCCTATCTAGTGTGGCCGCTTTCCAATTCGGTAGCCCCAGAATACGGCAGTCACTGGCAGCTCCATCCAACCAGCGAATCTTTGGCCTGCCTCTTCTTCCACGCCCTATTGGATTGCTGGACATCACTCTCTTTGCCGGTTCATTGTCATTCATACGATGCAAATGACCTAGCCATCGCTGTCTCCCAATCTTGATTGATTGAACTGCGCTGCAACCTTCGTACAGCCCGTAGAGCTTAGCATTATATCTTCTCCTCCAATTGGTGCCGTCCCTGATCAGTCCATATATACGGCGGAGAATCTTTCTTTTAAAAATGTTCAGGGCTCGTTCATTTCGCAGAGTTAATGTCCAGGTTTCCGATGCGTAGGTGAGCACTGGCTTTAACAAGTGTCTTGTAAAGAGTGCTTTTAGTTCAGCGAGATAGTATGCGGGACTTAAAATGTCTTAACAGGCCAAAGTAGCATTTATTCACAGACATGATTCTCTTGTTGATTTCTTCTGTAATATCATTATTACAAGAGAACCAAGGTATATGAAACTGTCGACCGTATCAAACTTGTATGCACCAATATCTAACTTTGGTGCGTCATTACTTGTAGTACCTACCAATTAATATTAATTAATTAATACGCCTGTCAAAATCCATATTCCTAAAGCCATCTCATCTCTGAATTTGATTGAATTTGACTGATTATTTTTTTTGTAAGAACGAGATAAAAGAATGAAGCTTGACTTTACTTTCTGATGGTTTTTGTGGCGAGAAGTTGTACCTACAACTGACATTAGCTACACTGCAATAAGGTTAATTCTTTTCCCGATCACACACTATTAAAATCGTCCGACTAGTACGGTGATTAATCATAACCGGGTGCAATGTTGTAACTCTCTTCCATGCGCACAGGTAAACAGATGCCGGGAGTGTGATTTTTTGCGGCTAGTCTAAAAGAATGAAGAAAAAAACAGTTTCCGCACATGCGCCAATACGACATTTTGTTATTCTACCTGCGCCTTATAAAGTGAGAGTTTTGTATATCAGTATTGTTTAAGCTTTTTTGTATAATTTGTAGGTACCTATGTCATTAAATTCATTATTTTTTACGTTCTTTTCTCTCCCATTGAACTTTTTATTAAATAAAATCAACTCAGTAACTTAACCAATGCTCACTCGAGAGCGTAGCGACCTAAGTCTTGGGCATCTGCTCCTGAGACATTACCAGGCGTAAGAAACTGCTGATGCTTTACATTCAAACGTAGAGCCTCGAGTGTGTTTTGTGAATGACAACAAAATCACATCCTCAAATTCGACGTGTAGCAGTCGGACGATTTTTAATGTGCCACCGGACTTACAGAATATATTTGCGAGCTATAAAAAGTACCCATTTTTCTGTTCAGTTAATCTATGGAATTGGTATTCTGTACCGTATTATAAGTATGACCGATAACATCTTTTTGAATACGTCTTCAGACTGTGAATACTAAACAGAACTGTGTTCTTAATGTGTCAAAAATAAGCGGATATGTGCACATATTGAATTATTATTTACCTAATGAATCTATTAAAAAACACGTGTTGTTTTCTTATTGATATTAATAATAATTAGCATGATAAATGTTACATGACATGATGTAACTTTTCCACTGAGATTATGACATTCAGAAATTGGAAATTGAAATCATGACGTTACGAAAAATACACGAGATTCTGACAGAAACTGTGGATGCTTGTCCACAATAATACGATTCTAATATAATTGCTAAGTCCGTTTGGATAACCAACCCCGCGGGAAATGGAAAGCATGTTACCTACCCATATTTTGAAGCAAGGCATTCCTAGTGTTGATTTTCTTTAACGCAAATGACGATTCATCAGACAATTTAAAATGGCGCTCAACAGTTCAAATCAGTTATACAATATTAAAGTAAGTAAGTATATAAAAATCTATAAAATATGTGTTTTTTACACAAATTGATGGTTCAAAAAAGTAGTATTGATTTAGATTTCATTGAATAAAGGCTCAAATATCATTCAAGTCAGTGAAGTCCCGTGAGAGTTGACATTATCATGAATTGCTAAGAGATAGTTTACCACATTTTCTACTAAATTAACTAAAAATAATTACCACTAACTTTATATTTAATACAAAAACAATAAATTTGAGCAACAGATGGTCGCAGTTTTTAAATGACTATAGCCATACAAATCAATATTTACCAGCGACGTGTACGAAAAATATTTAATTCAGCCGTAGAAATTCTATCTTACTCTAACGCATATTGTGGAAATGTAAGCATGCCGAATGCCTTCTCACTCGCACTAATGGTTCGTTTTTGTTCAGGCATTGGCCAAATATGTTTCGGTATCTCTGACTGATGAAATTTCCAACAGTTATTACAAATCTCACTCACTCAGTCATGTGAACTATTGAAGTGGTTTTATGATCAGAAAATATGAGTTGACATTAACACTATAGAACGACAAAAACGTTAGAAATACAAATTAGAATAGTTACATACCTAATCGAAAATAAATGTGCAGCTGTCCGTATCAAATGATTATTATAAATTAACTTTCATTTTTACAGCCGTTCATCCAGTAAGCTCTTTTTCCATCATTGATTCGAAAGGATCGTAAAACTTTACGATTCAGCATGTTGTAATGAATGAATCGGAAATTTAATAAATTTATTAATTATATTACAAATGCAGAGATGTCGTAAAATCCAACAATCAAATCGAAGTTTATCGGTTTGCGAAAGTTTAAAATAAGCAATTTAATTCGTACCGTAATCGATTTATTTCAACGTTTACATCTGGCAATAAATAAATGGACATAAAACCGTAAAATGGAGTTGAAGCATTCCATTTTCACATTTAAAGGATTATATTCTCGAAAAAGGTATCTGTATAATCAGCACTAGTTACATGTAAAGGAAACCTGGGCGGTCGAGATAGGAGGGGGGAACTGTTAAAAAGTAATCGTGGGGGTACAGCAAAAAGCTGTAAGTCTCGAAATCATGTTATGGAATAATTAATTTGGAAGTTTGACATGCCCTCTAAAACATGGGTGGCCAACCTTTTCAGCAGCCGGGCCAGATTTTAAAAACGAGACTTCCTACCGGCCCGCATAAACATTTTTTTTTATTATACAAAACAAAAAAGAAATATATATTATATATTAATAAAATAAAACAAAACTGAGAAACCAACATATTCATAAGATTTGACTTTTTTTAAATAATAAAAATAAACAAAATAATATAAAAATAATAAATTGTAGTGAGAAGTTTGATTTTGTGTGGCAGAACTAAGTGCAAGCACAAGCGCTAAGTGCAAGTGAGGTTGTTCCTACTTGTTTTCCAAATGCACATCAGTGATTCGTGTTCTCACTCGGGATTTGATATGCTTCATCCGACTAAAAATCTGTTCACATGTGTAGGTGTTTCCAAATAGCGAAGTCATCATTAGAGCATGTTTGTAAAATGAAGGATATTTCTCCTTGTCCAAATATGTTTCGTAAAACTCTTCGAATCCAACCTGATGGAATTTCTCCTTCAACTGTTCATCGCAACATATTTCACAATGTTCCATTTGTAAATTTCCCGGTAATAAATTCACGTCTACGGAAAATAGCGTTGCAAATGCTTTTGACTGCACACGGTGCTTTTTAAAATCTTGAGCCAATATCGAATCTCAATTTGCGAAATTAGCACATCTAGCGGCACATTTGATATTATTTTTATTTTCTCACTGCCCCACGGGCCGCGGGTTGGCCACCCATGCTCTAAAATCAAGCATAGTGTTAATTTCTTTGTGCTTTATATGCATGTTCTATATATCTATACTATTGCGGATGACCTTGTTTTTTTTCTAGCATACATATTTATAAATAGAAACATAATCCATTTTTAACTCTAAATACCTAAATTATCGACTTACCAACTTTCGGCAGCAATCTCGCAAAATAGTCGTCTTCAATTAAAATCTAATAAAATTCAATCAGCATAAAAATGTAATATTGGAGACATTGAAGATAACAGGCTCAGTTTTACGTTAGATTAAAGTTGGGTTTTAGTAAGTTGGTAGGTATGTATAATATATAAAATAAGATGTCCGCTAAATTGTTATACTACGCATTTAAAAAAATGTCTAATATAGTTATGGGCCTCGTTCACATGCTCAATTACCTACAAGTTACCTACTTAAATATTTTTAGAATATTAAATGATTTCCTGCCTATTTAGCCAAATATGAGAAAGACGCTGTAAAGTGTAAATACATAAATGTGAATTTTCAATAATGACATTTATTATATATTAGGTACGAATTAATAAAACTTGTATGAGCAGTCCATATGTATATGCCCGTTTATTCGTCATACTTAATGTGACCAGACATCCCGTTTTCACCGGGACAGTCCCGTTTTCAGGCGGCGTGTCCCGGTGTCCCCGAACACAGCTTTGGGACGCCAAAATTTCACGTTTTCGAAAATAAGGGAACTTATGACCAAGATACAGAAACATTTCACTTTTTTCTAATTACATTACACCGCAAAAAGTGTCTAAATGGAACACTGGGAATGTTTCAACCGAAAGTCGTTGGGTGGAGTTGTTCAAACACTTTCTCGCCTATTATAATTATGATCACAAAATTTTTCGTATAATTATTGAATATATTTTATGTCTGCCCGGCACTAATGCACCAGTAGAAAGGGTCTTCTCTCTTATGAATAAGTTGAGACGAGTGAAAAAACACAGTTTAAATTAGATGTCCTTAAAACAATGTTAATTATAAAAGTAAATTCGAAAAAATCCTTCTAAGAATTTCATTCGTTTTTTAAATCAACACCAGTGGGTTAAAATAATTTTTCATTATTTTTCATCCATCATATATTATTATGATAGATATCATATACCGTTGACATATCGATAACATAATATCGTCATAATACGCACGCCGCCGAACCGGCGAGAGTCGGACGTGAAGTGCACGATGCACGACGGCTCTATTATATACTTATCGAACACTAGAGTGATAAACAGTATCAAACTTAGGGTAGGTTTGTATCATAACAATTACACGAAGTTGGTTTTTATTGTTGCAATAAGTGCGATATTTTAACAGCAGCAAGATAGGTGCTGTTAAAATATAGCACTTATTGCAACAATAAAAACCAACTTCGTGTAATTGTTACATTAAGTGCTAATATTTTGATACAAACCAACCCTAAGTTTGATAATATTTATCACTTTATCACTTTAGCGGTCGATAAGTATAGAATAGACCCACATATATACATATCTATACACATATTCATACCTGTGTGTATTTTTCATTAATAAATAAAATAATATGTACTATTAAAAATATGTAGGAACTCAAGCGTTGTATGCGCCTACTCAAACATACCTACCGATAATCTTCAAATAAATAAATAAAATAAGTAACCTATTATGACATGAAAAAACATTACTATCTTATCAATTGTATTGTATGAAAGTGTGGGGCGCCTAAAATGGATAAGTACCTACCTACCTTTTTAGGTGTCCCGGTTTGGGGTAAAAAAAATAAATGGTCACGTTAGTCATACTACGTCTAATGGTAAGTGAGTTGATATTAATTTCCTTAAAAACCACATCAAAAAATCAGACCGTCATCTTCAAAGGCTTCATCTCACATCCTTTTCATATTTAATCAGTCGACAATCATAACCAATAGTCATTCATTCCCTCCCCTTCCCAGAAATACTTAGTCTCGGGATCCCGTGTGTGGTCGCTGGCTCGGTACTAGGTAGGTACTTCTGCAGCAGAGGAGACTACAGGAGATAGGAATGCCGCGCGCCTTTTGATATCGCACCGCTCTTGCAGGTGTGCGCACAGGTGTCGCTTTGAACTTACCTGTAACTTACTTACGTAGAGGTCTCTTACCTTTTGACGTTGTTGTGTTTGCCTCTTCAATCATGGGTAGGTTACGTAGCCTACTCTCAAAGTGGAAGAGTTTTTTTGAGGGATGACTGATCCATAATAATTTATCAATACCAACCAATATAATATAGTGTAATTAGTATAATATTATTGACTGTCAATTATTTGTGGACTGGATGGACATTGAAATAAGTATAAATTATGTATATGAAATCAAATATTATAGGTACCTACTCTATTGATTCTCTAAAGCCTCTCTCTGCCGTACGTTCTTGTTTATTAGATTCACTACCCCCAGCCTTAAAAATACTTACGTATTATCCTATTGCTGATTACTTTAGAGTAATTTGATAGAAAATGTGACTTTTCTAGTAATACAATATATTATTATACTGATTGAAGAACGACAAATGTTTTATTTGCAGTCTAAGCCCGGTTGCACATACAAAGTCCTCTCGACATTGAAATGATAATAAATCAAAACCACCGACAGTGTTGCAACTCTCTTCCGCGCACACATGCGAGTATCGAGATTCGGGATTTCCCGAAATGATGAAATTTTGAATTCTCGAGATTCGGGATTTCCAGAAAAGAATTCTCAAGAATTCCTGAGATATCGGGAAATTTAAAAAGAACCTGTAAAAATCCTAAAATCAGTATAAAAACAGACAAATTCCAAAAAATATGACTTTTTTTTATTTATTTTAGAAGATAAACAAAATAGAAGTAGGAAAACAAAAATAATTCAAAACATTACTTATTAAAATAGAATTTCAAAAAACACAGACTGTCAATAACTGCGTCTGACAATCGCATACGCTTTTGAGACAGAAAATTCCCTGATGTTGAAAAATTTCAATTCTCGAGATTCGTGATGGGAAATCTCGAAAATTTCTCGAGAATTCCCGAAACCCAACTCTACGTGCGAGATCATGCTGGGACAGTAAATGAAAAATAGTATCTACACAGTTGCCGATGAAATCTATCTGCGACGACGCTTTGTACAGTAGTTCATTAATTTACATGTGATTTGCGAATGACAACAAAATCACATCGACAAATTCGATGTGTTGCAGTCGGACGATGTTCTATGTGCGACCGAGCTTACAGCCAAAAAATGCTATCCTCTATATTTATAGTCTATCTATTATACTCTATTTGAAATCTCTTCTGGATAACATATCTTTTTATCCAATAGCTGTTAGCTACCTTAAATTTTCTTTTATCTTTTGGATCTTAAGTACCCAGACTATGCTATGTGTTTGGATTTCTATTTTAACTAACTAATAATACTAATATAAAGTAGGTACTACCTAAGTACAGATGTTTTATTAACAATACAATTTATTCTGTTATGAATTATTTAGTATACAATGAGTACAAGTTGAATTAATGCCAAATAAAAGATGAACGTGAGAAGGATAAAAATGTTAAATTTTGAATAGAGAACGTTATGATAATACCGACAAAGAACTATAGTAATAATTCAGGGTTGCCATAACTATACAATTATTGTAGTTTATTTTTACGATAAGTTTAAATTAGTTATAGAAGAGTATAATCAGATCTGTTTTAAAAGCCCATATTTATTTGAAAGATTCGGTTGCAGAGAAAAACCATCTGGAGTTCAGTTCTTTTTAAAAGGAAAACTTATACTTACCTAGTTATAATTACAGGTAGGTAAGTAGGTATTACACAAGCAGGTATTATATACAGATAAAAATATTTCCATAACGTCTTTTCAGGTCGAGAAAAATTTACATCAGAGTTCATATTTACAGTTCTCGAAATGGAAAGTCGTACGAACCGGAGCGCTTAATAATTTTTCGAAAATAATAAAATAGGTTATTTATCGATATGAATATCAGTTTTATAAAATAAGTGTGTTAGATTTTTTTCGGAAAAAATCCGGTATTTTGGATTTTTAAAACCGGCATTTCGGTATTGATAAATACTGGAATACCGGTATTGCAATCCCTATTTGTAAATCACTAGTAAAGTAATCTATTATCAAAAATTCTTGATAATTAACAATAGGAAATTGTAACATGTCGTAATTTTCCTCTCTGGAAGATAATGCATGTCAGTTTTATCAATACAATTGTAAATGTCATCTGAACAAAAATTCTTGAAAAACGTCGGGTTTTTCATATTTTTTCACTTTTTAGTGCATTTACTATTACTGTTTAACTAAGCGGAATGTTGTTCTGTTGCTTAAACGATCTAAATTACTGTCAGTTCCTTGGGTTCGTTTCCGTTCTTTGAGATATGGCACTAATAAGCGGCTGACACACTTAAGCGGAATTGTCTGTAGTTCGAAATGTTACCGATAAATTCTTCCTTTTTCGAGATAAAGAAAACATATTGTCTTGTTCTCCAGGCCATTCCAATATGATACAAAATCAATTACACAACCGTGTAGAGCTACCAAATGAATATGCTTTGTAGACTGTGTAAATTAATATACAAATATATGTATTTGGCTGGATTTCAACTCCAACTGAAATGCTTGTTATAAATTACTACGGGTCTTTTCGGATGATACTGTATTAAAAATCCTTCATAATTCCTTAGTTAGAAGCCGGCTTGAGAGTGGGTCGATTGTTTGGGCCCTGCATTAGTTGAAAAATTACCCATGGTGGAGCGGGCTCAAAAGAAATTTTTGGGACTCCTTTATTTGAGGTTATATGGTTACTATCCGTGGCTTTCTCTTAGATATGCTTACATACTGTAGTTTAAATGTAAGAACTAGAAGATATCAATACTTGGCCATGTATTTTTTACGTGGCGTAAATGAAAACTGTGCCATTCATGGTCGTCTTGACTTGTGTGTCCCTGATAACTATCTTAGAAATCGGAAGCATAAGCTGTTTGTTCTCCCAAGGAGCAGAACTAATCTGCCATTGGTGATGCCAATTGGGAGGGGAATAACTCTGTTCAACCAAATCGGATATTGATATATTCCACCTAAGTATTATAGGTGGACATTGTTTTATGAATTCATTCGGTGTAGGTACTTCCTTGTATCTTACTTATATTTTTTTGTATTTACACTTTTCTACTGTTTTAATAATATTTATTTGTTTCTAAATATCATGTTGTGAACGTCTTACATTATTGATTTCTAATGTTCACTATATGTAAAAATAAATATAATTTGAAATTTGAAATACACCAGTCTCCGAGTGTCCACACGAAGTAAAATTCATATAAGAGTAGCGTGTAAAAAAGTGATTTGCCCATTTATGTGAAGACCCTGCACACGTTAAGCTACTTTGCATAGAAGTGATATGAGGCGGTACGCGATAGAGCCTCAAATGGAAACTTCGGGGCGTCAGAATTGTTAAAAAATTGAATAAGACACACAACAAAACATGGCCGGAAAATCTCAGCAACAACATTGGGAATGGCCAGACCAATTTGTTGACACTGAATAGATCACGCATTGATGCTTGCTTTGTCGGTTCTGAAGCATTTAAAAAGATACTCGCACAACACCGACACATTAAATATTGTTTAGTCGTAGGTGAGATCAAGAAAGGTGACTAAATATGAAATTGAAAGTAAAAAGTGTGTCGGTAAATTTAGTTGCATTTAAAAAAACCGTTTAAAAAAAAATCGGTTAGGTACATGTTCAAACACGCGCGTTAACATCATTTTACTCCCTACTTCAATTATAGTTTGTCAATTTATGGCTACGGCCGTATGTTGTAGCTTAACCACTGGGGAATGCCAAAAGAAATGGCGTATTTCAAAAAAACACTACCTTATTCTTAGGTCAATAATTTTTATAAAGCAATCATTATTCGTAGGATGTTTATCACACTTGAATGGTCAAAACATAGCTTATAATGAGCATCTTTAGAATTATCTTCAAATGTGTTAATCTTGCCCATTTTTTGAATAATAAAATGCCTAATTCTTGTCAAATTTGGGATCACAGAGATTATCAATATAATTTTTTATCGTAAATATTTCACTATAATAATGTCGATATAAATTATACTGATGGTTTTATAAACGCGTTTAAAAATTAATAAATGTAAAAAATCTTAACACCACTGCACATTTATGTACTGAAATATGACTATATTTTAGAACATTAGAGCGAGAGGTTTAAAAGAATACTATTTTATGTAATAAAAGTACTATATGCAGTCATCAAATGTTTAAAATAAATATAAAAAATAATAAGGCTTCAAAATTATATACATAGATTATCTACAACGTTTAAGGTATGCCCAGGATCATGCTTTGAAAATAGAAAAAAAGTTCAATTTTGACCCACGCTGAGCACGTCCGCCCTTAACGCAACCATATACCTACGTTAATTTTATCCATACAATAAACACTATGGCTGCGAGGCTTAAGCGTCGGCCTATGGCGTCGAGGGTCCCAGGTTCGAATCCTGGGTCTGGAAAGTACACATATTGTTTTTCAATTTGTGTATGAGCCAGAGTATGGTTGAGCAAGTGACTGAGATCCATTTTTCGTAAAAACAAAAATCTGTTAAAATACAAACCTCCGCTCTGTGGAGGCCCATATGATCCTCCATGTCCAATATATAAAGTTCGACTTTTATATAAAGTCTTCTGTCACGCAGTGGCGAAAGGTGGAGGTAGGCTGTTAAGAGCCGACATAAATAGTGCACACTAAAATTTATCAGTCAAACATATTTGTTTTCATTGAACTAAACGTAGGTAGGTACAATGTGTAGATAGTGTTTTTTCGTTTTTAAAATACAATTATGCAATTAAATCATACACAATTTTAATCATTTTATAGATAGAAAAAAATAAAAAATAAATTATGTGTTATGGTTTCACATAGACGGGGCTTAATGAACTAACCAACACCATAATATGTAATACTTATTTATGTATTCTTAGTTTAACGAAAACAAATAAGTATGACTGAAAAAGAATGCACTATTTTCATTGGATCGCCCATAGCATACCTAAACTATTACGGCTTGTTTTCTTTTATTTTGTTAACTGTCACTTCATGGTGGAACTGCATTGTATTGTTGTTTTAATTTAATAAAACGAATTTTTTTGTAGTACTTATTCCAGTTTTAATCACTAGTACTACAAAAAAAAATGCGTTTTATTAAATTAAAACAACAATATTACGGCTTGGTTTAGGCAGGGTTTAATTGATTTAAAAAAAATATCCAGCACGATATGTAAATTGTATTCTTAGTTCAATGAATACAAATAAAAATGACTGACAAAGTTTAGCGTGCACTTTTTATGTAAAATCTTAACAGCCTACCTTCACAATGTTGTCACTCATCCCTCTCGATTCACTTTTCTTTAAAAATCTTTTAAACGCGATGTTATGCCGCATACCAGTTCATATGAAAACGTCCAAGCACACCTGCATCACTAAAGTTGTTGTAAGTAACTTTGATGTGACATATGGCTGAGAATTGTGTATTTATTTATGATTATTTCAATGTCTGTTATGTGACATGCCTAAATATTCACCACATTATAAAAAAAAACACATACCAACTTACTACATGAAAAAGAAATACGATATCAACACAATGACAGTAATTTCAAATTACGTATAGTAAGGTAGGCTCCATCTTCAACATCACATAAAACCTCTGTATTTAAAGTATATCGGTCTTATATAATATGATCTGTATTTCGCTCAGGACCGGATCAAGAGCCTGTACAACCACCAAATTAGAATAAATTAATTTACAAATAAAATAGACGTTTTAAACAGTTCATCATTCGCTACTTAAACAGTAAGTAATATCACTAATAACTGTATATTTGGTTTCATTAATTCCACCCATTTAATAATTATTCATTTAATTTTATTTATATCATGACTGACGTCATATATAAAATAAACAATTTCTTTTATTAAACGAATAAATCATATGATGTGAGAATGTAATATTATATTGAACATACTTACATAATTTGAAAACATATGCATATACCAACTAGAAAAAATCTTTTTTAGAAAAAATATTACACCCGATGGGACATGAACCTGTAATCGCTGGATTCGCGTCAGTGTGCTTTTACAATTAAGCTATGGGCATCACAACTAGTAGTTCTTACATGACATGGTTAAGCAACGCGCATTCGATTACCACTTGTGGATGCAACGGCTCGCAATAACTCGGTGAACGCCCTTTGTTATACATGCATGTCAGGTGTTTATCGCTAGATTCAATGCGCGAAGTATATGGGTGTGAGGAATGTACCTGGAAAAGAGCGGTATTCCGCGGTTGAAGCGATGAGTAGTAGGCGGCACAGTCAGTGGGACCTGCTAGCTTTTCTTAACCCCACCCTCTCCCGCCGCCTTAATTTCAATAAATAATATTACTTAAGTATGTATATTTTTTCAAAATGAACCCTCCTAAGCCATTTTTCTGTGTGTACACCTGCATTTGATACATTCCTGGAACATGTTGCCGATTGTATGATGTTGTCAATTCTAGTCAGATCATTAAAGTATCCTCCACCTAACCATGCCATTTGGAATAGATTTTTTTGAATTAAAACGTGAGTAAACCAATTAAGTGCTCGGAATTAACTAATACAATTATACGGCGTACGTGAGTAAACCAATCAAGTGCCTGGATGTTGCTAATACAATTATACGGTTGCGTATACACACAAATCCTTGTCACTCTGTACAATGGCAAGGTTACGTGGAGGATACTCTACTTAGCGAATCATTTTGCAACTATAGTGGGCAGCTTCGTCGCGCCATCCGAACTAGCTACTGATAGTAAATCGATGTCTTGTTTTTACTGGTACCTGAGTATTCTGTGTGGTCATAAAAACAAATTAGTTCCACCTGAGGTAATTGCTAACCACTCACTCCAGAGAATTAATAGTGACAATGTTCTTTCATTTTCATATTGTGGCCATTGACGTAGAAATAATTCAATCATACAACGCCGTCTAGAAGTGCGACCACAGAGAGGCCATAGATAATTTATAATAGGTATATGGCGGAAAAAATAGCCACAACAAATAATATGAAAGTTTGTAAAGGCGATGCTAGTGCGGATCGCTAAAAACATAGCGGAAATCATAGAAATTACAGTTGTATAAAAGAGACAATACCTACTGACCAGAAAAACACAATTGTACATGATAATATTGTGGAAATGTCAGTCTTAATTTAGTGCTTCTCAAACTTCTTAATACCACGGCTCCCGAAATCAGAAAAAAAATCCAAGGCTCCCCAAAATTTTTACTTAAAACAGTTCTTTATTTACCATTAATAATAATTATTATAGGTACATTTTTATCATGATTTTCTAGAATCTAGATTACGGTGGATCGATTTCTTTTGTCGTCGCCAACCCTACAGTAAAGCAAATCGTCATGAATTTGGGAATCATACTGATATCTTACAAAAACCATTAACTAAGTTTGTAATATCAGTATATTCATCGAATTGTATTGCAAAGAAGTTGCTCTATTTAATGCGAGATATTAATCATATTTTTATGATTTTTCTTCAAATACTGAAATATTTCGCGGCTCCCTGGCAGGAGCTTCAGAGCCCCCTAGAGGGCCGCGCCCCAGTTTGAGAAGTACTGCTCTAGTTGACGCATTTTTCGGCTATTTAATTATTTTCAGCTCTTATGAGTAGCTGTAATTTTTCCTTAACACCAACAATTTTATTATAATCCTGTTATATTTTAAATTTGTAGATATTATTTTATTTTTGCAAAAACAACAGTTGGAAAATATTGTCATAAGTAAATATGCATTAATATTATTACAAAGCAGTGGCGAAGAGTAGAGGTAAGGTGTGGTGATCCGACAAAATATAAGGCACAACCTGTCATACGTCACTTATTTGTTTTCATTAAACTAAGAATACAAATTGCAGATTGCGTTGGTTAGTTTTTAAAAATCAATTAAACCCTGCCTAAACCAAACGATACGACACTAACCAGAAAGTCAACGTTTACTTCGAAGAAAAGGAACTACATATTGTGACTCTCTTAATAAGGCCATCCATAGTAGGTACGTGGCCAACTTTCTTTGAGGCAGATTACGCAATCGATCCACCAGAAGATTTAAAAGGGGCCTCAAAACAGTTAAAAATATTCATACAATTATTAAATTACGTATACAGAAATCTTAAATTGTATTTTAATGTGACTGGACACTGCGTCGGGCCTCTACATTACACTAAACGCGCCACTGCAAAGCAGGAACAATGCCACATCTTCAACTAAGTAGGTAGGTACCTACTATTATTAATTCAATTTAATAAAACGCAAATTTTTTGAAAATATCCCTCTGAGGCGGACGAAACCGGTCCAAATACAATTAATAAAAGTGGAAAAAGTACAAGAAAAATTTGCGTTTTATTAAATTAAATTAATAATACAATGCATTTCCACCATGAATAATTGATGGTTAACACAATAAAAGAAACTAAGTAGGTATCTAATTGAAATCCTCTCACTCATATCTTCGATATCCTGATATATATTAAAGATACTCATTGAGGTTTTTAATAGAAAGCTAATCATAGTATGAATGTAACCATATTAATTTGTATTTGAAATGTGATAGCTGTTCTTGCTTATAAATCTTATTATTTATACTAACTAATTACACGTGCCTTCTAACGCTTAGCGCTACCATCGCCTTAATATTAATAAATATCAAACTGAGATTACTTTTACGGGGCTTCGGGTCAGAATATAATTATTAAATTTAACCGTCTTACATAATTCTTATATGGTAATTTTCTATCTAAATTAATTTTGAAAATGCCGAAAGGCAAAACCGCGTAATTATTCTTCAAATTGCCTAGAAGTGTTTGCAAAATTGTCGATCAATCAATTTTGCAGCCGTCTAATAATTTCACACAAATTCATTTACCAGTGGCTGCCAAACTTTTTTACCTGACGGCACAACGGGGAAGAGGATTTTGATTTGTGGCACACCAAATATAAATCAACAGAAAAGTAAATATAGGTAATTTGTTTATTATTGGAGATTCTTGACTCTAAACCGAAATCCAATATGCTGACACAGTATCGTTTTTCAAGTCTATAAAATTTTCTTCTACTGTTATGTCAAGTATGTACCATTGTTGAGAAAGAATAATAAATTGAAACTTAGATAATGGTGCAAGAGAGGCTTTTTACAGTAGGTAGGTATTCTGCACTACCGACAAAAATTAAATTTGATTGAGGATTTCTTCTTTCGCGGCACACAATTTGGCAGGCACTGATTTACATCAATATTTTTAAGTCTGTTTGAAGGAATTATTTTTTTAAATAAAAAGTTACACATTCATATTATTTAGGATTTAAAAATAAGGAATGTTTGAGAAGAAAGAAGAAAGAAAAGAAGCAAAATGTAAAATATTGGACATTAAATTCTATGTTCGCAAAGTTTTTGTGATAATTTCCTAATTATTGTCAATATCTATTTCGCTTCTTCGCATTTATATTCTTCAGTAACAGTATTTATATAGTGACTTCTCTTAAATATCCTCATTATATCTTTCCAGTCATCCCTGTATTCCGCTGTCCGTACAGTTCGTGGGAACAGGGTTAATGAAGGGCATGAAGGCCCAAAAGTACGATTAGAAAAATATAAACTATATTAAAAATAATTGTAAGCCTTTTACTGAAAAATGTGTTCTAATCACACTTGGTCCAAGATTTTTATAATGATTTTTTATAGCAGTGAAGTTTCTGATCATTCATTCTGCCAGCACCCCGGCCTACAGACACCGCGAACCATGGTCATGAAATGAAAGGTCTCGTGAAAATACTGTATCGGTGTGTTCTTTGCTCATTTGTTATGTGAATTTAGAAGGTAATTCGTGGGTATTTTTTTTTTTGCAAAAAGTACAAAGCTCAAATTTATTCAAATCCAAATTAAATTATTTACATTTAGAGAACTTCACAAATTCAAGAGGTTTACAACCAGAGCATTGTAGCAGAGCTCGGGGCAGGAGTACGGAGCAGTGGAGCAATGGGGTTTTACCCGGAGCACCTACAATTTGTAGTGCTCCACTGCTCCAGATGTTTTTTTTTTAATATTATATTTGACAATTTGAATAACTGGAATTATTTAAAATACGGAAAAACTGCCGATTGATAAATAACAGGGAACTCGGAAATAATAAATAACCTCCCTTTTTGACAGAAGAGGCAGATAATGAAAGACGATTTGTTGTAGGAAATTTTATTTAATAGAATTAATAATGAAAATGACGAATAATTTACCTTATTTCAAAACTACTAATATTTTAATTTTCAAACATTTGTATACATATAATACCAATTTTTTTACCCGGAGTGGAGTAGACCCTGGAGCGAAACTGGAGCAATTATTAGTTCCCAGAGCGGAGAACTTCAAAAAAGGGTCCGCTCCAACTCTCTGTTTACAACAAAACATGAAAAACAAAGAAATAGAAGCAATATTAGTAAAAGAGTAAATTCAAAAATTGATAAGTACATCCCTACACGGAAGTACACTGAATGAGTTACAATAGAAAAGGGTTTCCTTCTACATCTATCTTTTTAGATAATTCATCTTAAATATTACGACACAAAGGAAATACTTATTAATTGAGTAAATTACTTTAACCTTTAGACTCGTTTAATGGAGTTTTAAGGAGACTCTAATAACGGCGTAGTATCGCAAATTATATCGTAAGGTACATTGAACGATTTTGATGAATCGGTCGTGCTAGGAATCAATTGGACACGTACCGAGGCTTGTTTCTAAACACAGGTAAGTCGTGATTAATCTCTTGTACTTGTTGGGCAGGAAGGTGCACATGGCAAAGACAAAATCAACCCGACAACTACCGTTTGCAGCTAGTTCGAACGGTGCAAAACAGTGCTGTACAGGGAAGGTATTGGAAATTACATATTATTATTATGAGGCATTATTATAAGTAGATTTAATATATTTATATCGTCACCTCAATACTACAACTACTCTTCTGCAACATCTTCTTGGCTACGCTTCTATGCGCTGTTGTCGACTAAATGGGAGGAGCTTGTTAGTTTGTACTGGAAAAATGGGAGGAGCATGTTAGTTCACAGTTTTAACACGTAGCCAAGAAGATGTTGCTGATGAGTACTGTATAGCTTGATTTTCACTGTTTTTGAGCTAGCTTTTGAATATGATTATACATGTCCTTCTATACAAAATGATAAAACTAGGTAAGTCAGAATTTAATGGCAACTGTAGTTGTGTTTGAAAATATTAGATAACTTTAAAACCATAAATGCATTAAATAAATAAAATAATATATATACAATATTTTTTCATACAATTGAACATTATTTAATGGTTCGTAATTAGACTAGCATGATTTCCAATTTTTATTTAAAAAAATAATTATACCCTAAATTTATGTTAATCAAGTATAGTCTCAATATCATTTTCCCAGCAATGACCAAATCAGAATTATTTAGTGG
Source organism: Rhyacophila brunnea (assembly GCF_057557595.1). Taxonomy (NCBI): domain Eukaryota; kingdom Metazoa; phylum Arthropoda; class Insecta; order Trichoptera; family Rhyacophilidae; genus Rhyacophila; species Rhyacophila brunnea. The sequence continues at coordinate 5,998,988 of NW_028233361.1, forward strand.
TAGCATTAAGGTGACGATATATTATATATTATGAAGGTAAAGCTATTATTTACAGAAGAAGAATTATTCTTAAAGTATGTCACTCATACGGAAAATTTTCCAAGATGGCGGCGGCCGTAGCACAGAAGATACGAATGTTTATATCATCACTGGACACTCACTATACACATTGACCGTAGAAAGACAAAAGGATGTAATCCTCAGTTTTTTCAAAATTGGTTTTATTGGATAATAAACACGACTAAATACGTACACGTTGTGTCCAAAGATCGTAAGCTTTAATTATTTTCTAATTTTACTTGTAAATTTTACTAAAAAAGGGATTGAAGTCGGGAAAAAAGATCTAACAATCATTTTTATTAGTTTTTCTTTAATAACTTCATTAATTAATATCAGACTGAGAAAATAAAACACAAAATTATTAATCATCATGTACTTCAAATTTATGGGTATTTTATATTTTTACTTTGACCGACATTTTTTTTTCTTTCTCCTGTAAAATTTGATTTGTGTGGGTTAAGTCATTTTGCCTCTCGGGGAGTTATTTTCAGGTATGAGATTATTTTTACCTACTATGTCTGAAGTAGGGCAGGTCCTGACAATAAACTTATTCTAGGTTTAAATGAATTCTTCATAAGAATAAATCAAATATCCGGTGTCGTACTGCCAATGCGGCCCATGTGGGATCTATGTAAGGTGAGTAGTGACTCTATGCATCCGCCGTCTATTAAATAACTTTCTCGCCGTAATTACGGTGTACTTTCAGTAGACAGGTGCTCTCTTACCAGTAGTTGCAATGTCTAGATGCACTTTCATGAATATTGCAGTCATATTATATTAGATGGTACTTACTATCTCTGACTTGTAAATCTGGTAGGTATTTGCGACGATTGAAATAATATAGACATCAACTCAGTGATGTCTCTAGATAAAATGTCACCCAATTTTTATACAGTATTGCTTATCATCATTTTATGACTAAAATATCTAAGAAATGTGTTGTATAGATACGTTACTAACAAAATATATACCACTAAACTAAATCTAATTTAAATGCCATCTCTGCTTCAATAGACAGTAAAAATATAAAGTCCTGTTAAACCTTGTATGTTAATTTATACATTTTGTTACCAACCAGTGAGCTGATTTTTTTAAGGAAATATATTTCCGTTATTACTAAGTTTAGGTAGCTATTTCTATATATATACCTAATGATTCTCCTCGATTTGCCGCCCTTCAAGTAAGGCTTGGAAAGGAAAAAGGGCGTAATCCACACGAATCAAATTTTACAGGAGACACAAAATCATTTTTGTTGTGGTTTTCGGTCAAAGCTAAAATACAAAATAGACATAACCACTAATAAATGCATGATAATTAATAATTTCGTTTTGATTTCCTTAATATTATATTCATTATTAAGTTAATTAAAAAAAACAACAACAAAAATGATGGTTAAGTTGTTTTTTCCACGTCACTTTTTTTTTTTTTTTTTTTAAATTGCTAGTAAATTTAAATAATAAAACGCCGTTTGCAGCTTACATATTTTGAACACAACGTGTATTTAGTCATGTAGAACATTATTATGCAATAAAACATATTTTGAAAAAAAAAACTGAGGGTTGTGCCCTTCTTCCTTTCTAGGGCCGATATGGTCATCTCTCTCTCCGATACAACAGCTCACAGTGAACTGTAGTATGGCAAAATGCGAGCATAAAATTTTTCCGGATACACGATCTTAGAAGAAGAGGTGGTATTGTGGCCCCCCAGTTTGTTTTTTCTTCATAAAATACGATTTTTTATTCTAACTGCTCTAAATTTTTGCTTAAAGTGAAGATAAAATATTAGGTTTGTGTCTGCTAAAACGTGGAACCAAAAATAAAACAATTGAATTATATTAAACATGTATTTCTAAAAAACCAAGTTTTCCTATTTTTGAAAAATGTGAGGGTAATATGGCCCCCATCGAAATTTACAAGATATTTTTGTCGATGACAGTATAGACTAGTAACTAAGCATTAAATATTACAGAATCACTCAAACAATTTTTAATCTTCTCATTTTTAATTAGGTATTTAATCAAAAATCACACATATTCATTTTTTTCGCACGATGTGCATTGTTCTCTATGTGCCTATACGTGACAAATAAGACATTGAATCCAAATTTCACCATGTTGGTCCATGGAATAAGGTTCCCTGCAAAACATGCATATCGCATCTGCATCTTCAAGAGGCGCACCAGGAGTTTCCATATCGGATATATCCGAGGCAGAGCTCGGAGGCCCAGATTCTTCAGTTGTTTCTGAGTCAGAACTCATGCGACGTCGTATTGCTATATAGCATAACCACGACCACCACCACGACATCGGTTAACCCTCCCATGACTAGACCTAGCTTCTTCCATTACTGATTGCTTAAGTTCAGCTTTCTTCATAGAATCTTCTAAGCCAGCTTTGTACGGCGACCCGGTCACGAGAGCAGCCGACGATGCCTTACGTCCCTTGTCTGAATTCTTGTTTTTAGGCTGTGGAACTGGCACAATATTTTCAGGCAGTACAAGAGGGCTCTCAGATGACTGTGGAGAGCGAAGGGTTTCTGCAGTCATTGACGGAATTTAGCTGATCAAGAACATTCGGAGTTGAGATGGATTCAGATACTGTAGGTTCAGTAGCTTCATGCTCTGCTGCGATCAAATCAGCATTATTAAATATATCTCTGTCGAATGGATATATACCAGATACCTTGAATCCTTTAACAGCTATGCTTGCTGTTTGACATTGAATATATGCCTTACCAAATAGCTCGGCAATGTCGTTCTTGGTACTCCAAACTCCTTCACCGCTTTTTTGTAGGCCATCTTCTTCTCCCGCACTGCAACTACTGCACTCATCATATTCTCCTCGCTCCATAATTTTAGTTTATGCTTGTTTCTCGGAGAAAGATTCATTCGCGGCATGCCTGTAAAATTATAAAAAATAATAGTTTTTACTCGAGGTAAAATGGTTGTAATATGGCCCCCGGTGCCAAATTACATACCACCATGGGGGGCCAATATATCAACAAACACTGCCACGGTTTTTTTTTTTAATTATAATTGAAAATATTGAACACTGAGCGAACTTACTTGAAAATATTGATTTCACGTTCCTTCGATGTAAACAAAATCACTTCAAAAGTCTCTGAATCCTAAAAAGTTCTGAGAAAATATATTTTTTGTGCAGGACGATAAACTTTCACTTCACACGTTGTGACAATAATGCCCGACACTGACGACGCGTACGTTTCACGCGGAGTAATCGTGATTCCCTAGACTCGTGGTACATAGGAGAACGATATGTCATGATACACCGCTAGATGGCATTATCAGATATACGAAAATCTTAGGGGGGCCAATTTAGTAGCAGGGGGCCAAGATACCACCTTTTCCTCTAATGATTGTAGCGAAGTCGTATCGCCAGATGCCATCCACGCATATGAGGCTGATCTTTTACAAGATTCTACGCCCAATAACTTAAAGAGAAATAAAACTAATCGTAAAATTTTTCTCTCACTAATTTGTTAACATCTCGAAAAGAATTCTGAATTCTGACATAACAGGTCACCGCAGGAATGCGATACTAATATAAAATCACATCTAGTATTAATAATTACACCGAAGTATTTCTCGAGTTTCAGGTGGGACGATCACCCCGGCGTCCATATTTGATCGCATTAATTACATGCAGGTGTGTTGTCTAGTTGAAATCACAATCACAGATGGTTGCCAGTGGGGTGGGGTGAGGTGAGGTGAACTACGACTTGGTATGTCCATTTTCTAGCGCCGACAGCGGTACAAAGCGCACCTGCCGCCGTTGTACATTGTACACTACGTGCAAGAAAATCTGCCCGGAAAATTATGCAGATATTTTAGATATAATAAAAAAATAATTACAAGATAAAAAGAACTTTTTATATACCATGTTTTTAAAATTCCTGTTGAATCATATAAACTTGACAATTCCGACTCCCGAATTGACGTCCCGTGGGGGTAGGCAGATTGAGCGTCGCTTGGGGGCGGCAGTTACCCAAAGGGCGGCAAATCGAGGAGAATCACTAGGTATATATAGAAATAGATACCTAAACTTAGTGATACGGAAATATCTTTCCATTAAAAAATTCAGCTCATTGATTGGAAACAAAATGTATTAATTAGGTACGAATAAGGATTTTATTGTCGGGTTCGCGATGTCTAGTTTACTTTCGTTGTCCTTGGACATCACGTTCTTGGTGAGCAACGACATGACACGTGCATACCTAATTTAAAATTTATCCAAATATGTTTGCCAGTCACTCGCGAGTTTTGGAAGTTGTTAAGTGTATTTTTAAATGTACCTATCTGAAACCGTAGACTCGCAATATTGTCTATTGAAGCAGAGATGGCATTTAAATTAGATTTATATTGTTAGTAATGTATCCATACAACACATATTTCTTAGATATTGGAGACATGAAAGGATGACATTATAAAGTACTCTATAAAAAAAATGTGGCGGCATTTTGGCAGTGCCTAGGGACGTTACTGACTGGTAGTAGTAAGATTCGTCAGTATCGTACAGATTGCGCAGGAGCACCACGTGCAGGCAAGGACAATATGAAGAAGTAAGAATACTTCGATGATCCTTCAAATTGCAAATGTGGTGTCGAGGATATTAATGGAATCAGTATATAGATTACCCGCATGATAGGCATGATTATGAAACACCATATCCATCCTGGCAATATTTTCTGACAATATATTCGTGCGGGATCCGTCGGCCGTGGAGGCAAAATGATATCGGTTACTCAATACATGGTGAATTTACATGATTTGATCTTTTATTTCAATAGATAATAAAATAGTATGAGTGGAAATAGAACAATTAAGTGAATCGGTAAGTATAACATTTTTCTCGATCTCGAATGTTCACATTGCACTTCTCAGACACGGTGTATAAATGAATGTTATTACAGGTACTTGTTTTAAGCACTTCTGAAGAAATTGTTCTTTCTAGGTGCACCTAGCAGCTGTTCTGTGGCACGATAGTATCTACAAGCAAGGTAGAAACACGACATGTCCCTGTCACTCCCGCTGACCTAACACTTTTATTAGAAAATTCATCATGGCTATTTAAAAGATATAAATATAATAGTGAGAAATTCATATAGTAATCCGCGGGTCACCAAAAAAAAAGCTTCTCATAATTTCCATATGTGTCGGTAAGTTCATTTTGATTGAAAATGGTTGCAGTCAAGAAATGCAGCAAAAAATGCTGTCTTCTGTATTCGCTATCCACGCCAGCTATTTTCTGAATAGTAACATAGTATTTAATTAAATGTAATCATGTAAACCTACAACGTCACTGTTTTCGGGGGTTAGGAGAAACAGGTCTTACCATGGCCCCCACAAGAGGGGGGGAAGGGCTGACAGGGCTTGACAGGACCTGAGGGCCTGGGCTCTGTGGGGGGGCCTGTGTGACCCGTCTACCTTATAAGTAAGATAATAAGATTATAAGACATCACAATTTTTTTCTAACGATAAAAAGTCGCCTGTGGCGCTATTTTACTTCGAAAGTATTACTATTTTAAAAAATGTGGTTGTATGATGGAATTTTTGATAATGTGTGTCGAAATTTGATAACTCCATAATTCAAATGGGTGTATTCAATTATCAAAAAAAATACACTGAATACCTACCCTTAATTTTACCTAAAACACCATTTGGAAAACGGTTTTTAAGGATGTCACACTGCCTTTAACCCTGCGATTGGCGGGGGAGGGACCGCTTCAGGATGTGGGGGCCAAGGGTATTACTCCCAAGCTCAAGTCCTTGGATTCAGACCCAAATACCCGAACAGTAGCGCACCCAGGGGGGGCCAGGGGGCCTTGCCCCCCCCCCCAAAATATGAAAATCATCAGAATGATTTTACACATTGGAATCGAAAGCCAATAAACTATACCTTGGGCTTAGACAAACAACACGGCAAAAAATGATGTGTAATTCTCCAGCACCCTTTTTAGTAAAATTTCTTAGATTTTAATTTCTAACACAAAAATTTCGAAACATTGATGTCAGGTTTTTTTAGAAACCCGTTCCCTAATGAAATTCTCGGTGTCCACCCGAATTCTGGAGTGGTATAGGTGATGGCTGGGGAGGGTTGACAGGGCTCTAGCCTGGGGGCCCGGGCTGTGGGGGGCCGGCGTGTCGGGTTGACCAGATAAGTGAGATAAACACACATCATCACAACATTTTAAATTATATAATTGTCCAATATATTTTCAGATTATTATGTGTCGATACTCGACAGCTCCATTATTAAAGTAGATGTATTGAAAATCGCCAATAATTCACTGTATAAGTACCCTCAATTTGAAGTAAAACACAATTTAAAAAACGTTAATGTAGTGTTTTACACTGTCTTTAATCTAAGCGGTGGATAGGGGGCCCGTCAAATATCATAGCCCAGTGGTCGGCAAACTCATTAGTCAATAGAGCCAAATATCAACAGTACAATGATTGAGATTTCTTTTGAGAGCCAAATTTCTTAAACTGGAATTATATGCGTAGGTAGTAAGTAGGTACACTGCTAATTTACTTAATAAACTTTAGTTAAAGTTTTAAGTCCTAATTAAATTATAGGTAGGTACACTGAATAAAACTGAATATCATACGTAAGAATGATCTTATAAAATTAAATTGTATGTCAGGTATCCATAAAATTGAATCATAACAATGACTGACAAACTCAATGTGAATAATGGATGTGGATAAGTCAGGTTCGTATGTTGTTAATTCAATTTTAAGCACGATTCCAGGTTCTCATCAATAAATCGATTTCTCAATATTTATTCTTGATTTCCTCTCTTGGAAATCTTTTTACTAACCACCTGTTGAAAGATTTTATTCAGTACCTAATTAAATACAGAACTTTATTTTTCTTGACTCTTCTCCTCAGCTGCTTTCTTCCTTGCATCATCGACAGAATATTTAGCGCAAAATTACGAGTTTTTAGTTGTAGTATCTCTCTAAATTTGAATGCGCTAATTTTTCCCGACACATAAATAAAGGTCGGTAAGCCATTTAAGCTTTGAATAAACGCGAAGTCTCGGTCTATTCAACATTACATTTACGGTTATCTTCTTCCATTTTCTTTGCGTCTTCTTTGTAGCCATGTCAAATATGGCAGAGAGCATCTGTGGCAGAGCCGCACTCAAGGGGCCAAAAAGCCGCAGTTTGCCGACCACTGCCCTAGCCTGAGGGCCCGTTTCAGGATGTGGGGGCCATGGTGTAGGTACACCGAGTGCAATAGACAAAAGACCGATAAACGAGATATTAGGCTGTGTTGTATTGAGTAGGTTGTGTATAATTTAAAAGCAATAATACTTTTTTTTGTCCATTTTTAATTAATATGTTGAAACCTCAATATTAAAAAACCAAAAATCTACGATAAACATTCGGCGAAAAGAACGACTACACCCACTACGGTGGTGATGTAAATCAAAAGAACATTTTTTTCGGTGGAATTCGACATAAATATTGTAGCTCTCTAGACTAGTATTACCCAAACTTTGTGTACCCCTTCTATAATTTTCGTAACACTGAGTACTCCTCGTCAAAGAAAAATGCATATAAGTACTTTAATAACAATCAAAATATATTCCTTTTGTAGTACATAAACAAAATAATAATAAACGAAAAATAAAATTCATTCATAATAAAATATAAATAAAAGTTGTATTATAAAAAATAACATTCATTATAAACCATGAGAAGGATGAAATTATTTATGTTAAAACGACAGATCATCATAATTTGGATCCCTGGTTATTAATTTTAATCTGAGATGCCGTTCCACACCCAAAGGCTGTTCCCTTTTTTGACTTAATGTCTACAAATGCTGAAAAAGCAACTTCACATATATGAAGTTGAAAAAGGAAATGTATTTCAGGAATTTCTCTGTTAAAACTGGATACACATCGTCGCTATAGGATTTGTTTCCCGAATATCCATTTTTGTCGAAATCGACATTTTAATGCAGTTCAATTTCTTTTATCGAACTCTACCGAAATCATTTATAAAAACAATATATTTTTATCTAGGAACAGAGATATTTTTTTAAAAAACTCGAATACGCCATGTTAAGTTACAATTACTCCGTGTTGTTCTCCCGAATGTCCAACTATTCGTACCTGAATATCCAAGTTAATTTCGGTCGAAATATATCTCTGGCTGAGTGTTTATTTCCCGAATATGACTTTAGCCAATCAAACCGCGCTCACGCCGTGCATCTCGCTCCCACATTCACGCTGTCTAGCTCTAAAATAATCACGCCCACTGTCATATTTTTCGGCCGTCCGGAGACTTCTTTCAAATTTCGTCTTATTGATATTGTTTTTAACGTTACTATTGTTTTAATAGTGAATTCATCAAATTTGAAGAGATCATTCATAGCTGATACATCACCAGTTCGCCCTGAACTTACAGTAGAGTTGTGGAAGTGAGTATTTTAACCTAAATAACCGCATTTTGTTTTGATAAATGACACAAAATCCCAACGGTTATATGAATTCTACAGTATGACCCGGCAACTACTATGACGTAAAAAATAATTATTATTTCAAATTATTATTAATCAAACATTGTTTGTCTTTATTTTGCTTTTAATCTAGGTATTTCTATGAAAATAAAGGCGATGCTATTATTTATTTTTGAATGCGCTGACTTAATTTAATTTAATATGTATGTTAATAACTATTTATTTGGTGGATATTATATACTTATATAATTTATACATGCTATTATTTTGTGTTGTTATTCCTTACAATAGTAAATATATAATATTTATTTGGTGGTTTGTAATAAGTTTAATTGTCAATTATAGAAATATATAGATATAATAATATACGGTGGCCGCGCGGCATAAGCGTTGGACTACAAAGCCGTGGGTCCCAGGTTCGAATCCTGGGTCTGGCAAGTACAAAAATTGTTTTTCAATTTGTGTGTGTCAGGGTATGGACCTAATAGGTTGAGCAAGTGGCTGACATCCATTTCTCGTAAAAAACAAAATCTGTCAATACAAACCTCCACTCTGTGGAGGCCCATATGATCCTATCAGGATCGGACATGGTCGAAAAAAAAAAAAAAAATATATAAATAGATTTTTTTTTTGGAAAAAGTATTAATATAAAATTGTTAGCAAGTACGAGTAAGTACCATCATAAAATATTGGAGAAATGACCGTGACGTCGGTTAGTATAGGTAGTATTTTCTCAGAAGTGATTTTTAAAAATTATGTAAGTATGTTCAATTATTAGAATGGTACATTCTAAAATCTTGTGAATTATTCGTCCAATAAAAAAATAGTTAATTACTTAAAAACTATTTTATTACTTAATCCGAAAAAAAATCGAAAAAGCGATTGCCGCATGTTATTATTACATACGAACTTGGGTAATTACGATCATTAAGTATTTAAATAGTAGAGGTAATTATTAACAATTATCGTGTAAATAAATATAACATTTGAGGCGCGTACTTTTTGACCACTCAGTAATCTGTGGGCCGTGCAGCAATACGCTACGGTCTTAAATCCCGAACGTCCATGTTTTGTCCCGAATATCCATAATTCTGAGAGAGCGCTAAAAATTTCCCGAATATCCACAGTGAGTACTTGTAAATAAAACGCATTTTCTGTGCATTTAATGATTTATACCAGTATATTATTCTTGGAATCTATTCTTAGATAATGTTGCAATCATACAGTATAGAAAGAATGATTGATATATCTACTGATATTAAAATATACGACAGTGAAATTTGTTTTTCGTCTCCTGTAAAATTGACATTTGGTCTATTCGGGAAACAAATCCTATAGCGACGACATGTTGCATTTGCAACCTAAATGATGTTTAAGTACACTCCTTATATTTATTTAACAGACAACCATATCGCCTCTATTTTGCGTATTCACACCACAAAATTTGAGCTTAGATTACAGTATTTAGTTTCAAACAAACAAAAATATTGCATAAATCGGTGTGTGTACTTATGTACGCGCGTTAGAAGTTATTCTTCTTTGGCGTCTAAACAAAAGCAAAACTTGTAATAACCTAGAATCTTCGGCTAGCTCTGGTGTGGTGATTTAGAATCAGGTTCACAAAATAAATAAAAGTGTTTCTTTGGTTCATCGAACTATCTATATTTCAAAGTATTACGCAACCAGAATGCAATATAAATTATGTGTTACGTCGCGGCTGGTCACACGCAAAAAATACACTCTGATCTGTTTTCCTAAACGCGCCAATATAAGTATAACTTCAAAAAAAAGCATCGCCTGGGTTGTATGAGTGCCTAGACATTTTCCAGTGCTTTTATAAGAATGTAGACTAAAGTAAATAGTATCATGACACCTACTTTTGTATTTCATAAACCATCATCTACTACCTACACTATACAGGGATTTTATAAGAGCCTAATACATTCGCCTAGTATGAAAATATCTTTATTCATTATTTAAATTTAATAAGAATGCGAAAATTCTAAAAGAAATTACCATGGTCACTATTAAACAATAATAAAAACGAATTGTCTTTATTTGATTATAAAGCAATATATACCTACATAAGTTTATCAGTGCCTAATACATATTTTCCAGTGCATCGAAAATATTTGAAAAATAGAACATTATGATGATTTTATATTTCGTTCACAAACAATCTACCTTATCTATATTATGAAAGCCTAATACATTTTTTTAAATATGGAATATCAATATTATTTTTAGCGTAGTAATAAATAGGTGAAAATTGTAGAAGGCATTGTCATTTCTTCATAAACAATCTACCTGCAGGATCTTATGCGAGCCTTATACATTTTTTTTTAAAATGCGATATGTATATTATTTTAAGCTAGGTGAAAATTCTAAAAGAAATTTTTATTTTTTTAAAACAATCTACCTGCAGGGTTCTATGCGAGCCTGATACATTTTTTTCAAAATATGCGATATGAATATTATTTTAAGATAGGTGAAAATTTTAGAAGACATTGCCATTTTTTTAAAAACAATCTACCTGCAGCGTTCTATGCGAGCCTGATACATTTTTTTCAAAATATGCGATGTGAATATTATTTTAATATAGTTGAAAATTTTAGAAGACATTGCCATTTTTTTTAAAACAATCTACCTGCAGCGTTCTATGCGAGCCTGATACATTTTTTTCAAAATATGCGATATGAATATTATTTTAAGATAGGTGAAAATTTTAGAAGATATTGCCATTTTTTTAAAAACAATCTACCTGCAGGGTTCTATGCGAGCCTGATACATTTTTTTTCAAAATATGCGATATGAATATTATTTTAAGATAGTGAAAATTTTAGAAGACATTGACATTTCTTCATAAACAATCTACCTGCAAGATCTTATGGCACCCCCCAAACATGAAAATTATCAGGATGATTTTAAACATTGAAATTGAAAGCCAATAAACTATACCTTTGGGCTTAGACAAATAAAAACACGGCAAAAAATTGATTTGTAATAATTCTCCGGCACCCTTTTTAGAAAAATTTCTTAGATCTTAATTTCTAACACAGCAATTTCGATACACTAATGTTAGGTTTTTTTAGAAAACCAATCCCTAATGGAACTGCCAAAAAATTCTCGGTGTCCACCCGAATTCCGGAGTGGTGTAGGTCATTGCTGGGGAGGGCTGACAGGGCTCTAGCCTGGGGGCCCGGGCTGTGGGGGGCCCGGCTAGTCGGGTTGACCAGATAAGTGAGATAAACACACATAATAAATTAGCTTTAATAGTAAAAAAAGTCGAACACTTTCAATTACTTATATAATTGTGCAATATATTTTTTGATTATTATGTGTCGATACTCGACAGCTCCATTATTAAAGTAGATGTATTAAAAATCGCCAATAATTCACTGTATAAGTAATTTAATTGTATAATTAAGTTTTAATTTGAACTAAAACACAATTTGAAAAACGTTAATGTAGTGTTTCACACTGCTTTTAATCTTAGCGGTAGGTAGGGGGCCCGCTAAATATCCTAGCCTGAGGGCCCATTTCTGGATGTGGGGACCATGGTATAGGTACACCGATTGCAATAGACAAAAGATCGATAAACGAGAAATTAGGCTGTGAAGAAGGCAAAGAGCCTATGGGACTAATTTACATTCTCTTCCTTGGGCCCCCCCAATATTAAATCCTGGGTGCGCCACTGGACCCGAATAAACAATACATTTCGATCAAATAAATATTTCATATCGCGGTGATATTAAAAGAAATAGAAATTATTAATATTACTATGCGGTATATATGTATCAAAGACGAGACAGCGTGGCGCGGAGGACACTAACTGACACTAACGGTTCTAATAATTAGGGGTTATGTGCACACTCGTAGGTGAGTATCCTACCAGCGTTTATAGCTGCAGGTTATTGTTAGCTCTGTGAGTGTCTGAAAAGGCAGAGATTTTCAAGTCGGTCCGACCCTCAAATTGGCCCTCAATTGGACCGGTCGCCTATTGTAAGTTGGTATCTACGAAGAAAAAATTCTTAGCTTTCAAGTTTACGGCATTTTATCGATTTTCTCGTCGAGGATTGACCTTAACATATTATAAAAGACCATAAATCACGCATATTTTATTGCACGCCAAACAAGGTTCTGGGATGTTGCAGCTGGGACACTCTCAGTACGGGAATGGGACGACTGGCATCCGGACAATTGGACGCCGCACTGTCGTAGACACGTGTAGACGAGGTATTTTAATCAGTTTCTATTTACTACTTAGTAGTTTGAATTCATTTTACTCTTAACATAATGTATTCTTTATCGCGGATTGAGAATTACCATGCCTATATAACATAAAAAACTCTTTTTTCGTTGGAACTTAAACATAATATGCACGATTAAATCATTGTTTACGTCTGCATATTTACATTCTTACCAACTATTAAATCATAATATAATCATTGAAGTATAAATAATAATATTGATTATTTTTTTTTAAGTACCTATAAGTACCTAACGTCTATTTATTTTCGAATTCCGTGGCGTCCAGTTGTCCGGTGCCAAATCGTCCTAGACCCCTCAGTACAATGTTGAAGAACGCCTAACGTTCGTTACGCTACGGTATACGTCTGCATACCAGACCGGAGACGTCGCGGGTGATGGAGGGAAGAGCAAGGTGTGGGTTATGATGTGTTCATGGCAGTGTCTGGGCAAATGTAATTACATGAGAAAATGCATGGAGGAAACGACGAGGCCCGGTAAACAGTGGACTTTTTGGATTCCGTAGCGAGTCGCATCCAACTTTTTACTCACATGTATGCTCCCTCTCCCGCCCCAATAGGTAAGTAATGAATGATTATTGAGCAGGTCTTTTTTCGAAATGGTGCCCCCATACCATTTCTATGTATGCACGGCTGACAGTGCTAAATTTGGGATGTTGGGATGAAGATTTTTTTTTCTTTATGGTAAATAAATGTATTCACATTTCTGATTTTAGGAAACTTTTCTCACGCTTTTAATAGTATTTAAATCAATGCCATCTGGCGTTTAGATTATATATTACAATTCATGTGAGAAACTGCAGTTTTCTATAGGATAATTCCAATTGGTCTAATCCAGCGATGGCAAATACGTGGCACGCGTGCTCAACTTGGCACACTAAAAATTTTAGAAGGCTCGCCAAAAAATAAATTCTTTTTAACACTTATAGCGAAAAAATATGAAATCGAAGCGAAATCATGTTGATGTAGGTAATCGTATATAATGTATATTGTGGCAACACATGGAAAAGCATGCCTGATACATTTGACCATTTTTTCTTCCACGTATTCATGTGAAAGTATTTTTCTACATTGAATCATGTAGGTACTTTCAATCGGTTGACAAAGGAAGAAGCAGCATGTATTATTTGCAATCTACGACATATTATGTCAGCCCAACAAAAAAAGTCTCGCAAATAATATGAAACAAAAAACCTCAAACAAAAATTAGTGTGTTTTTAAATGTTTTTATATTTCATTATTTTCTTTCATTTTATGTGTACCTATCATTTTTTGAATATTCGATAAACAATGAAGTTACCAATGTACCCAAATGTTTTTTTTTTGTATTCAGTAAATATGATTTAGATTATATCATGTAAAAATCATCTTATTTTGGCACGCCGATCAAATCCTATTTGTCATCCCTAGTCTAATCTATTCCATCCAAATGTATATCGGAATATAAATTATTTAAAGTTCTATTTTACTATTCTTACCATGTCCCGATCCCACATTTTGTGACTGTTTTAATAGATCAAAATCATGATAAAACTTGGGAAAAACAATCGTTTAAATACGGTAGGTATAGTAAGCAAATTATATTTTGTATACATACATTAAAAATGCTATGCGTTGCCCCTGTGGCACAGTTCCGCGGAGTCTACCGATCCTGCCTCGTTTTGTATTGTATTGCTACAAGAACGATGTACGTACTGCATGTCTGTAATGGCGAGAGGCGCAAAGAAAGTGGCGCGACCTAGCGCTTGTTATATGCATCGATGCTGGAGCGGAAGAAGGTGAAATTAGTAAAAGATTTTAGTATATTTTATGGCATATTATATAAATATTAAACATACATATTTTGAAAACACTTCTGAGAAAATAACCCTATATTATACTTAACCATTATAGAAAAACCTTTTGGAAAAAGTAAGACACCCTGCAGGATTGAACCTGGATGTCTCGGGTATCGCGCCCACGTACATAGACCACTATGCTAGTAATAACTACTTTAATTTAAAATACAAAAGCCGATCGCCAATAATAGCTCAATTTGGAAGGCTCTTAAGTGAATATTAAAAGCCATTAGTTAAAATTTGTCGCAATGAAGTATGACTCCTTTAGCATTGTGGTATATATGCGTGGGCGCGATACCCGAGAGATGCAGGTTCGATCCTGCTGGATGTCTTACTTTTTTCAAAAATATTTTTCTAATGGTTATAATATATTTTCTCAGAAGTGTTTTCAAACTTATGTATGTTCAATAATTAGAATATTAGTTGTTGAATAAAAAAATAGTTAAATACATATATTAGATTACTAAGCGTAAAGTAGTTTTCCAAATACCTACTCAACCAAAGAGGAAAAGAAGAAAAACTTCTTTAAAAGAAATGGAGCCTAAATTAGGTAAAACTGGGAATACTGTACTAATCTTATAAAAACCAATCCACTAATATTTTTTTTTATTATTGTAAGGCAATTATATATAAATGCATTGTATGATTTTCAAATATTGACTATTTTGTAGTAGCGTTGTCTATCAGTGGCGAAGGGTGGAGGTAGGCTGTTAAGATCCGACATAAATAGTGCACATTAAACTTTGTCAGTCATAATTATTTGTTTTTATTGAACTAAGACTACAATTTAGATGTGGTGTTGGTTAGTTTTTAAAAATCAATTAAGCCCCGCCTAAACCAAGCCATAATAGTTTAGGTACGATTTGGGCAATCAGAAAAAATTGTGCACACTTACTTTTATATTCATACTTATTTGATTTTAATAAGAATACATAATATTACACATGTTGTTGGTTAGTTTTTTTTAAAATGAATTAAGCTCTGCCTAAAACAAACCATACCTAATAGATAACAAATATTATTATATCATTAAAATATCCAAAATCATGTCTGATTTAATGGCATAATTTTAGATATTTTATAGACAGAAGAGTAATTTTTGACTATTATGAATAATTACGGCATGGTTTCGCAGGGTTTAATTGTATTTTAAAAACTAACCAACACCATATATAGTATAATCTGTAGTCTAGTTCAATGAAAACGAATACTTATGACTGACAAACTTTAATGTGCACTATTTATGTCGAATCTTAATAGCCTACCTCCACCCTTCGCCACTGTTGTCTATATACCATGTATCAATCTGTTTAATTCAAAAAGTAAATCAAGAATCTATTACGGCTGACATGTCAGACGTCGGATTATTACGACGTCTGACATTTTGTTTATAGTAGAGAGGTCTTGTCTAATGAATGAATGACACTCACGCACTACAGAAAAAGTCTGATTCGATCGCTTGTTTTCCCACCGGGAGTCCGTATTACATTTAAACACCTGCAAACTGGATTATGAAGTAAGTATACCTACTTACTTACCTATACCTAAATGACCTTTCTAATCTGTAGCAGAGAATAGTATTATGAGACAGTGGTTTACGAATGACGTCTAAACAGTGACGTCCCTAGACAAAATCCCGCCCCTCGGCACCACTAAAATGCCGCCCCATTTTTTATACAGTAATTTTTATCATTCTTCTATGACTCCAATATCTACGAAATATGTTGTATGGATACATTACCAAATACCACTATACATACAAAATTTAATTTAAGGGGGGACATGCTCAGCGTAGGTAAAAATGGAGCTTTTTCTATTTTAAAAGCATGATCCTGGACATACCTTAAACGTTGTAGATAATCTATTTATATATTTTGAAGCCTTATTATCCTTTATATTTATTTTAAACATTTGATGACTGCATAAAGTATTTTTATTACATGAAATAGTATTCTTTTAAACCTCTCGCTCTAATGTTTTAAAATATAGTCATATTTCAGTACATAAATGTGCATTGGTGTTAAGATTTTTTACATTTATTAATTTTTAAACGCATTTATAAAACCATTAGTTTAATTTATATCGACATTATTATAGTGAAATATTTACGATAAAAAATATATTGATAATCTCTGTGATCCCAAATTTGACAAGAATTAGGCATTTTATTATTCAAAAAACACATTTGAAGATAATTCTAAAGATAATAATTATAAGCTGTGTCTTTGACCATTCAAGTGTGATAAATATCCTATGAATAATGATTGCTTTATAATATAATTATTGACCTAAGAATAAGGTAGTGTTTTTTTGAAATACGCCATTTCTTTTGGCATTCCCCAGTGGTTAAACTACAACCTACGGCCGTAGCCATAGATTGACAAACTATAATTGACGTAGGGAGTAAAATGATGTTAACGCGCGTGTTTAAACATGTACCTAACCGATTTTTTTTTTAAACGGAACATGTACCGTTACTATTTTTTTTTGTAATAAAAATTTACTATTTTATCTAATAAAAATACTTTATGCAGTCATCAAATGTTTAAAATAAATATAAAGGGTAATAAGGCTTCAAAATTATATAAATATATTATCTACAACGTTTAAGGTATGTCCAGGATCATGCTTTGAAAATAGAAAAAAACCTCCATTTTGATCCACGCTGAGCATGACCCCCCTTAATATAAATTTATTAGAATAATTGAAGAAATGAGGATTTGAAAATAATTGAAGTACCTACGCATAATTTACACGTGAGAAAAGGTTCCACGTGTAATTCAGGAAAATTGCATGAAACACATTAAATTTGAAGTTGATTTACTCAACATGGTCATCTATCCATTTGAACCCCTTTAATCCTCAGCTCTTCAATTAATATATTTTACTTATGTATTGTATGCGTTATTAAAATCATATTCTAAAAGTGTGTAAACCGTCCACCCTTAAGTATAAATATTTTTTCCCCAAAGGGGGAGGGGGATTTTTCCACGATGGTACAGTGGCTTCTTACATGTCATTTTTCCGATACATTAATTTGCTCTGTCTTGAGGAATTAAGGGCGATCCGTGTCGCTTTTCTTATTCACAAAACTTAGCAACATTTATAATGATGTTTTTAGCCTGAGATCGCAAAGTTTTAGGCATTATTATTTATATTCGATCTAATGACAGCGCGACTATTTGATACTGAGTAAATTCGTGGACCAGGAGTAGTAGCTGGAACGCTCTGTAAGACGGGGTGCATCAAATATACGCAAATCTGCACGTGTCGATTCTGGTCACCAAGGACGTCGAAAGGCAACGGAAGTAAACTAGACATCGCGAATCCAACAAAAAATTACAATCCTGTTATGTTAATAACCTTTTATGTTAATTAATACATTTTATTTCCAACCAGTGAGTTGATTTTTTTTGATGGAAAGATATTTTCGTTATTAAGTTTAGGTAACTATTTCTATTGGATTTTCTCTATTTGCCGCCCTTCAAGTAACTGCCGTCCCCAAGCGACGCTCAATCTGCCTACCCCCACGGGACGTCACTGCGTCTAAACGGAGCTCTCGTCATCATCGACGCAACAGTAGATTTCAAGCTCGACAGTACGTACTCTGCTGTCAAGCGCCAATTTTGGAAATGCATGTGTTACGCCGAATGTGCGAAATTGAATATTACATGAAATGGGCAAAATTTTGCCTAAATCATGAACAATGCAAGCCCGTTGCCTTATTCATGAATTAGACAAAATATCTGGAGAGTGCGTGAAATCGGCAGTAATTTTTCTGCCTACTTCATGTCTTGGACAAATTAGATAGTAGCGCTACGGTGGTATTTTTTGCAACTAAACTAAATGTATCAAATGCTCATGGATTGGTCAAAATGTACATTTATATTATCTATGGTCAAAATAGATAATCGCGCTCCGTGGTGTTTTTTGCAACTAAACAAATGTGTCAAATGTCATTGATTTGAATGACGTTCATATCCATTTACTATGCGCAAAAAAATTCTAGAACTATAATATGATAACGGAAGAATTTTATTGAAAAGTATTTTCGCGATTTGATTCGTGCTTGGGTATCAATTGTGCAATGGTCTATTGAATGTTTGTGATAGTTTGTTGACACTTGATAGCTAACCTCAAAATGGACATTCAGTTGAATAATTTAATTCAGAATTACAAAACCTAACCTAACCTAACCTAACCTAATAATAATAATATTATATTATGTCCAATTGTAACTAATAAAACCATCCGTATTAAATTTACTTTTTCTTCTGTCATGTTGACAGTTCAAGAATTCCATGCCGTGGCGAAAAGGCAACAGGCTTGACTATTACATGAATTAGCCAAAATTTTGCCCATTTCATGTAATAGTCAATTTCGCACATTCGGTGTAACACATGCATAAAGCTTCACCGCTGAAATCATCAAACCATCGAAGCCTCGAACATTCAACTATCTTTCGCAAAACATCCGGCTCGCGATTATTCATGTGTTGATCATGTCATTGCACGTGTGCAATTTGAATGAAACACGTGAATTGCGGTGTCTACCCGAAAGTTCGAAGCCATGTGTGGTAAATTCTGGGTAGAGCTTTTTTCTATCTGTCTCCACTTCCCTCCTCTTACTACCCATTTTTATGTGTTTCTTGGTTGTGGCTTAAAGATATATTTTTTTGTCAAAAACCTTCTTCATTTTTGTTAAAAATTATGTCAGCCCCACAAAAATGCGACGAAAAATCTCTGTCTGATACTAATAAGGACACTTTCGATTCTCGTCTCGCATATTTTTTTTGAAAGAAAAGTGTTCAATTGTCAGCTCAAAAAATTTTAAAAAAATATTCCCAAATAAGATTTTAAATAATTTCCATTGGCCAACCAATACAACCTAAAATAATATGGCTTGTGATGATAAAATGTTCAATTCGGAGTGTTGGAGCGGAGCTCGGAGCAGGAGCAAAGAGCACTGGAGCAATGGGATTTTACCCGGAGAAGGAGCGGAGCTGGAGCACCGAAAATTTGTAGTGCTCAACTGCTCCGGATGTTTTTTTTATTATTAAATTTTCGTCCTAAAATCCAATGAAAATAGTACATTATTTTGACACTTTGCATCACAGGAATTATTTGAAATATGGCAACACTGCCGAGTGATAAATAACTTCGCTTTTTTGACAGAAGAGGCAAATAATGAGAGACCATTTGCTGCCGGGAATTTAATAGAATTAAGTAATAATAAAAATGACAATTATTTTAACTTAGGTATTTTTTTAACATTTATATACATGTAATACTTATTAAAAGTTTATTTTTACCCGGAACGGAACAGACCCTGGAGCGGAGCCGGAGCAAGCATTAGGTCCCGGAGCGAAGCAAAAAAGGGTCTGCGCCAACGCTCTGGTTCAATTGATTGCTCAAAACATTCTTTTCAGGGCACCTACTTCCAATGACAAGAGCACCGTGAAACGAAAAAGTTTAAAATCACTGGTAAGGTTAATTAATTTGTTCAATTCTCGTAATTAACATGTTTTCACAAGTTAAAGTTAAAGTTCAATGGTTAAATGATAAATTATTGGTTACCACCGAGTCTTTCCTTGCTATGCTCGGCTTCTGAACCTAAGCTCACTAAAGGTATTTGCAATCCACCAAATCATCCAAACATCCAAAACAGACAATCGTGTACATATATCTAAATTAATAGAAGAAGTACTTACGTCCCTACATAAGGAAGTAAATTTAATACTCCACTTCCTATCCAAAATTATTCGCACGCCTCTGAATCAGTAGTAGTACTAATTGAAGAGAATCCTATTATTTATTCTCAGCTGGTGTGGCCATCATGCTGCTCCACGAATAAATTGCTCGAATTATCGAATGGCAATCATTTTGACTATATTATTAATTAGCAACCATGTTTATTAGTAGAAGCAACACAGAGTTAACTGCTAGTTCAATTTCGAATCCTATCATTATGAGAATCATTTAAATTCCTCCATATTTTATCCAACATCGTTAAAATTTTTTGTTCGTCTAACCTGTGTTAACTCTTAGGTAAATTGTACTTATTTTTAGTTATGTTATACAATATATTTAATTTTATATTCACCACATATTATTATAATGTAACTATTATTTTAATTTCGTACAACATGCGTTTTGTTTACACTGTATACTTTATCAAATGTACCTAAGTATCAACAAAATGGTTAATCGGGGGTGTGGATACTGTGGATGGTTCAATGTTATTTCTATCCACGTTTGAAGCCCAGTGATGAGAGGTGAAGGTAGGCTGTTAAGATTCGACATAAATAGTGCACACTAAACTTTGTCAGTTATACTTATTTGTTTTCATTCATACGCGGTGTAAATAAGAACTCTGCCATTCTTGGTTGTATATACAAGAAGACTTATAAATCGGGAGCATCAGATGTTGATATTTTCCACCTATGTGAGATGAGTATAGTGGGCGTTGTCTTATATGTTTTTTTAAATAGGATCTACTTATCCCATTCGGTGTAATTATAATATATTAATATCTACTTTATATTTTTTGTATTTACTCTTTACACTGTTTCTCTAATACTGCATATATTTCTTTGTTTTTAAATGTCATGTTGTGAACGTCTTGAATTTTCAATTTGTAAAGTTCGCTAAGTGTTTGTTAATAAGTAAATTTGAAGGCATATAATAATACGTCAAAAGTATATACTTCATAATCTTATAGTAATACATACTCGTAATATAGATTTTCAATTTTAAAAACTCTTTCCCCAGTTTTTATTTATTCGAAATACCTAATTGAGATTGTATTATAATATTAATTAGCAAAACTAACCAGTTTTATGTTGATTACAGCTTATAATATCTGTACTCAGAGGCAGACGGATGCAACTCCGTTTTTGGGGAAAATAAGTTTTTTTTAAGAATCGTCATGCTAAAGGCTTTATTTATTAGAGGCAGAGAGATGAAAGTCCTAGTTGCTATAATAAAAAAGATAGGCATAATAGCATAAAGATGCAAATGCCATATCTACCTTAGAAGCAGAAAGATGCAAATCCAATAATCCACTAAGATAAAATTCTTTCAAACCGTCTGCAATATGTACTAGACGAGAACCAGCCAGGAGAACAAGCTTTAGAGGAGGATACAGCACTATGGACCATATCCAAGTCATCAGAGAAATCAGAGCGGTAACAGGAATACAAGCTGCCGCTATCCATGGGTTTTATAGACTATAAGAATGCGTTCGATTCCATAAAGAAATTTTCAATACTCGATGCACTCAGAAATCAAGGAATCCCCGGGCGCTATATAAATATTTTCAATAATATACACAGTAGCGCAAGAACATCTCCTTAAACCATCGCGCATTTCCTATCAGCAAAGGAGTCCGACAAGGTGATACAATCTCACCTAAACTAGTTACAGCTACCATTGAAGACTTATTCAGGAAACGGACTGGAATGACAAGGGTCCCCATTAATGGAGAATACGTGAGTCATCTGCGCTTTGCCGATGACAATACATAGTTGTTTGCAAGACTCAGAATACCTCTAAAGCAGAATGCTGGAACTCGCTGAAGTAAGAAACAAAGTAGGCTTGAAACTAAATGTATCAAAGAAGAAAGTCATGTTCAACTGCTTTGCGGGCCAAAAAGAGATCCTCATCAATGGCATTCAGCTCGAACAGGGGAAAAACTACATCTATCTGGCACAACAAGTGTCTATAGATGGATGTATATTTGATGAAATTGTTCGCAGAGTAAAGCTAGGCTGAAGTGCTTTTGGCCGCCTGAATAATTTCTTCAAAAATGACCTCCTACTGTGCCTAAAGCGCAAAGTGTTCAACCCGTGTGTGCTTCCCGTAATCACATGCGTGTGAAACATTTACACTAAGTAAAAGAGAGATCCAGAAACTTAGAGAATCACAACGTGATTGGTGAGGTGCATGCTGGGCATAACGCGAAAGGAAAAAAGGAAAAAAAGAGGAATGAGTGAATAAGGAAGCAGACAAGGGTTTGCGATGTAATAAAGTTCATTAAAAGTCTCAAATGGAGATGGGCTGGACACATAGCTCGAAGAAGAGACAATCGTTGGACAAATTTAGTCATCCAGTGGTATCCAAGAGGTACAAAATGTCCGCAAGGTAGACCTAGAGGCCGCTGGATCGATGAAATGATAAAGTTCTGCGGACGTACTTGGCAACGCAACGCACAGGAACGAGAGAAGTGGAATCAGCTTGGAGATTAGTGAGGCCTTCATCCAGCAGTGAATAGATTCAGGCTGATGATGATGATGATGACATAATAAAATTTAAAAAAAATGTGTTTTGCTTTGTTATATTTATACCTATAATTTTTTTTAACTTATAAATTGTTTAATTTTGGCTAGGTAAATAAGATACAAATCCACATTAACAAAATATCTTTAGAGGCAGAAGGATGTAAATCCACACTAAGTTTTTTATTTTATTTTTTTTAGATATAAAATTGTATTATATTTATTCATTTCTTACATATTCCAGAAGCACTTTAATTGAATTAGAATACAAAAAATAATGACCATTCTATGTATATTTTCTTAGAAGTTATTCCTATTATTGGAGTATTTGTTTAAAATAAAAATTGTTTTTTGGCTCTCCTGAACAATTGGGTATTTAGCACTTGCATCCGTCTGCCTCTGAGGTACAGATATTAGTACTTCGTATCGTAGGTTGATGATATTAATCTAAAGACGATCAGTTCCTACTTCTTTCTATATAATAATTGCAGATTTATGTTCCAGAGCCAGTAGATATGACAGTAAAGGCGATGAACTCCTATTTATTAGCGCCGCAGGCTATAAAATAAGCAAGAATCCACAGCGCTAACACCTGCCGGTTGTTACTACTGTTTTAGCACTAAAACTAAACTTACGATCGGATCTGGTTTAACTGCAATCATGACTTTGTACATACATAGATGTATATAAGCCAATATAAGGATCACAATAAATATTTAGTATAGTAATAAAAGCAACTAGACTGGATAATAACTGTGAGATATAATGATTATGTCAAAACCAAAATCAAATGTAATAACACTAATAACTAATAATATTGATTCTATAACTCTATAAGTCAGCCATTCATAAGAAAAGAGGTTCTCTACCTTTTCCTAATAGCGATAGGTACACCATAAATATGACATCTACCATTGTGACGCAGATCTGTGTTGCTCTTTCATACTTACAGGCCAATTCTAACATATCACTTAACATCCAAAAAGAGCTAATTATGATAAATATATCACATTTATCACTTTACGTATTCTGGCGGTTAATTATGTAAAAAAAGTTAACCGTCTGAACTGTCAAAGAGCAGCCGCTCTTTTGGCCGTGCTAACTTTGAGAACGAGTCAGAGTACGTCAATTTTAAATATTGAGAATTGAGATGCAAGACCGACTATTTTGCAATGACATGACTAATAAAATTGTAGGTTATGTTGATATGTCTGACGTGTCAATACAAAATTCTTGTGTTTGGCTCATGACCGACTAGATGGCGCTGCTTCGGCTTTATCCGCTTGTGTTCGATCTTACCCGCTTGGATTCGGGAGCACGAACATATCCGAAGTGGACCGAAATGTCTACCAACCTAAATTTTCTCCGTATTATGAATTAGAGATAGCCGCCGATAACTGTTTTGTTTATTTTATGGAATACCTTCCAATTAAAATAAAAGGGAACGTGCTAAAGTGATAACCTTTAAGAATAGACCTGCTGATCAGTGTTTTCGAATAATAATTATTAGCCAAAGGAAGTACGACATGCGGTCCAAGTCGCATGAAATTTGCTCCTAGCACACCAGTTGGTTTTGTTCAAACTAAAATATCGCATTCCAGCAGTGTGCGGAGTTTCATTAGTTTACGTGTGTTTTGTGAATACCGATAAAATCACATCTACATATTCGATGTGTTGCAATAGAGACGAGTTAATATGTAGGCGGCTTAGACGTTATTCAGTAGCGGGCTTGGGGACTTGAAAGCCCGAGGCACTGACTGATTTTGAGGCCTCTTACGATTAAAAAAAATCATAAATTTCAACTAGGTACCAATTTACTTTAGTACAAATAGCAATGTAGGTATATCTATCTATCCACGTATTATTGAAGATGATAGTAATGTCACGTAATATGTTGTTGTGTACAAGTACCTACGTATCTGTTTGCGTGGTCATGTCATAAGGCCCTTCTAATGTTAGTTGCAGGTATTTTGTTATGCTTTGGGTAATATGTTATACCTACACAAATTGTGAGAAATACCTACTTACCCATCTTTTAAAGATTTTGGTCGATTTCGAGGCAGCATTTTAAATCTTCTGACGAATCAATTTCGTCATCTGCGTCAAAGAAAATCGCCACTGGCTGTATTAGATCCGAACAAGGTATCTTTCTACTAGATTCTACTACGTCCTATTAGAATCTTTCGGGACAGGCTGTTAGATTATAGTGAACAGAATAATAACACTCCCAGCATGCCTAAAATAACGCGAAAAGATATGATAAGAAAAGACATTATAATATACCTATAATTGAACATAATGAAAAGTGCAGCTACAGTTATTACGTGATGCCATATAACGCTGAAAACTGAATTATTTTGAGTAATGAATGCGTGGTAAAAAAAATCCACTTCTTACAATTTATCATACAGGAAAAAATGATACCTACGAGTAAAATATTAATATCATGGGTGAAGAAGCTAAGGTCTCTTAAGCCTCAATTACATTGAGCTTCTTTACGAGCTGTTTGTTGGCGAATTTAAAAGCGGGCGATACAGCTACTGCGATTTGATGATTACACACAAAACTTTCCATTCGCTGAGAAGCCACAAGCCAGCGACTATTTTGACAGAACATAGTTCGTTTTTTTACCGGGAGGTTGCTACTGCGCTCTACTGCGCAGACGCAGTAGGCCCAAACGCCGGCGTGTAGCGTGTAAAGTTGACCGGCTTTCAACTTTTCTCGTTAGAGTGTTTACAACCTGCTTATTAGCTTGTTCGATGATTATTGATTACACTGGGCGACTTTACAGTCAGATTGTAAATTCGCCAAAGAAGCTCAATGTAATTGACGCTTTAGGAGATGATTTCGAAAGAGCGGTCTCAAATTTCGAGTCCTCAATAGTCCAAGCTATTCGGTTTCAGCACCTTCTGCTAGCACAACTATCATTAACTGAAATCCATCTTATTTCCCAGTATTTTGTCAAAGGTGTTTTTACTACAGGCTACAGGTATATTCTCATTACAATAATATACCTGTACATAAATGGACTTAAAAGCCGAGCAGGTAGATAACGTTATTTGACCAAACACCTGTAAAAACACATGAATTCAAAGAAATTACTAATATAACAACATAACAGTTTTACCGTAATGCACCGTTATTCCATACAAAATAGTAACAAAGAATAATATATCCACTATTTAAATAAAAAGTGAGGAAAATTTTACTAAAAGCTGTCAAAATAATGTTACCTGTTTAAATCGATTTAAATTTTTAGGGTGGAGTGCAACTATATTTTTTTTTTATTTTCTGTTATTGTAAAGTTGAGTTTAATGCCTAGTACAGGGCTGAAGAACCTTTTTATGTACGCGTGTCAAAATTTCACAAACATTATTTTTCGACTGTCTGACGTGTCGAGTATCTTTTTGGGAGAGAAAACGGTTTTTAAGAATTCTATTAAAAAATGATAATATTCTAGAACACATATAGGTATATCACTTTCAATTACGCCATACATTTCGGTCCACCAATTTTGAAACTGTCTTCCAAAATTACTACTACTAGCTCCACCAAGTTTTTGTTTCTTATTTGGTATTGTCATTTTTTGGGTAGAAGAGAAATTGTTTGTTACTGTATTACTTATTTTCGTTTTTTACGCACAAATTGAGACCAGAATTGGTCCGTTCAGATGAGAAATTCTATCGATACAGTGGTCTCAAGCCATGTAAATCGATCAAAATCAGAGCTTCCCCGCCGCCTGATGAGGTTAGTGCGATAATACTATATATGACGCATTAATCGTAATGTAATTATATATTTATATTATTGTTCTTGAAGAGTATTTTCCTGCTATTTTTTATACAATGAGATACCTATATCATTTATTATTATTGTAGGTATTTTTTTTCTCTTCAAAATATAACATTCGCGTGCCATGCAAAATCGTGTCACGTGCCACTCGTGGTACGCGAGCCATAGGTTCGCCACCACTGGCCTAGTACATACCTACGAACCAAGGCCCACTATAATAATAGTCAGGCCGTGATACGAATCTGTATGCTTCGATGGGAGTAATTATTGCTCATAGTTTGAATGCAATATGCAGTGACGTCCCGTGGGTGTAGGCAAATTGAGCGTCGCTTAGGGGCGGCAGTTACTCGAAGGGCGGCAAATCGAGGAGAATCATTAGGTATAATATACAGAAATAGCCACCTAAGCTTAATAATAACAAAAATATCTTTTCATTAAAAAAATCATCTCACTAGTTGGAAAAAAACTGTATTAATTAACATAAAAGGTTGTATTTTTTTGTCGAGTTCGCAATGTCTAGTTTACATCCGTTGCCCTTCGACGTCCATGGTGATACACAATACTGTATGAAAATTGGGGCTACATTTTGGCGCTGCCAAGGGCCGGCATTTTGTCTAGGGACGTCACTGGCAATATGGTAAACTGTTTGTAAAAAATGACACCTTACGCACTGCACCACGAGAGCCGCATGTATTTGGCGTATTTTATATTGAATATTGAGATTATATTCCTTTTATTAATTAGTCATTGGTTTAGTCCTGCAAATATAATCTTTTGTTGCATTTTTTATTTCTGGTTTCCTACTCCACCCCATCCTGTGAAGTACTAGAACGTTAGTAAGAAAGGGTTGCTTTATATTGATATTATTGTAATACCATTTCGCACCGCCTTTTGTGAGTTATTCAATGGAAAGCCAATCTGGTTGACAAATCTAATTCCATTGAAGAGTGTCACGAGTTTATTCTGACAAAAAGACGGCATAAATAGCCTTATTTGGAATGTTAATGATGTGTCGACTACACTTGACACTTGTGAGTCTTGTGACAGTTAGACGGGTACATCTGCTGTCACCCGGTACCACGTCAATCTAGAGAAGAGTTATTTCGCGAATGTAACAATTGAAATGAACGTGACTTTATTTATAACATTGAATCTAACAGTGGGTAGGTATACGTAGGTACACCTACGTAGATATGTATTATTTACCTTTCAATAGGCTTGTCGTGCTTCCGGAACTGGCTATGATTATCCCGGATGTCAATAAATGGCGGGAATTTTGTTTGGAACTTTATAACGTTCTAGATTTTTAAAAAAAACTCAATTACAAGTAATGGTAATGATACCTGTCTATCTCAGGCACTCCTAAGAAAGTCGGTAGAGGGCAGTGTCGGTACCTTATTATAGAGCGAACACACTGAAGTTAACTGCACAGCTCCTGTTTATTTTTTTATGTCCCTTTATTTATGGATAGGTACGATGCGTTTACTATCAAGGTTTTGGCATGTAAACTACTCTATTTTATGCTAAAACAGAGGAAAATTGTGCCAGCTGAGAAAAATGTATTATTGCAAATTGCAAACAATTCGTTTACCCGGATCGGATATCCCTAATTTGAATTTTGCCCACGGCCTATGAAACCGTTTTTCAAAAACCCTGAAAAAATCTTTATAGCGTGGTGCGGTGGTGATTCTGATGAATATTTTGTCGTATTCATGGGGAAATGAGAATTGTTATCTCAACTAATTATCATTAATAGCTGAATGCAGAACTATTCTAACTCACATTTGAAATATTTTAGAAGGGAGTTCTTTGACACAACCTACTTCAATTATTTATTACTTGTATAGATAAATGTATACATCATATTTTACTGGACTATTGATGAACATAATGATGTATAAGTGTATAATAAATAACTTAAATATGATGATTCAAAAAACACTTCTATATAATATTACAAAAGTTAGTTAGAAAAGCTCTGCATTCAGCTGACAGTGTGTACAGCTCCTCAATAAATCTTGACCTCCAAATGCCACTTTCTTGAGCAGCCCCAAAGATTCATATCAAAACTCTCCTCTCAAAGATATCCATATTTTTCTCATCCTCTTTACTGAGTTCCCAGTATTTTGATCCATAATTTGTTAAGACGATACATCAGTGAAACAGCAAATAATTTTCAACTATAGGCGCGACGAAATTTTGGACTCGCTGGCATTCGGAGAGAGAACGCCGAGCTGGAAACACGTCAATTTGTTTCGTGATGGCGACGGGGGTATTAATTCTTAAATCGTGTAAAGATGACTAAAAACATTACCCATTTACTTGAAAAAGAAAACATGTCAATGAATATATTATTATTGTTACTAATATAACAGTTTAAAGTGCCCACCACCACCCGTCATATATGCACAACCGTGGATATGCACGGCCGCTTTCTATGACGCTTTAAACGTGTCTGAAAGAAGTGATTTTAAGTGCTCATTCCGTCCCGAGACGGAGCCGCACGGGACTGATGCTGCAACCATGCACCGTAGTGCTTAAAGAAGAAAGTTAAGAAAGAAAATTTTTTGAAATTATTTGTTACTAATAGAACAATAAACAGACCATTAAATGGACGCATGTTGGATTTATATGACAAATTATATTTCGTTCGGCATGCGTCATTTGCACCCGCAATCCGCGCATCGCCTAGCCACGATATTTTTAGACCATGCCTCAACTGAGGTATAGCCTTAATACCGGGCGCAGAAGTGTTTTATATAAGAATGTTTTGGTTTTCCTTGAAAATGCTTTGTTCTTTAGAAGCTTTTGATGACCAAAATGGCACATGTTGGTGAGGGGAATCCGGCGTTTTATTTCGTCGCTCATGTTATTAGTGTTTGTAGAAGTAAAAATATTACATTATTATGTAGGACTGAAGAAAATATTAAATATTGTAATTTCCCAAGAAGTGAGAATTCGCAAGAGAAACTTAAAATACAATAATTATGTAAATAGCATAAAGCCGAATGGAAAATTCTATATGAAATAACAATACTGCTTGAAGATAAAAGAAGCAAATATTGATTATACGACAAACAGCAGGCTTCACAAAAGATTTGTCTGTTTTGCATTGTATTCTATATTCGCTTATCTGGAATAATAACGGAATTTTAAAATGCTCAGGTGTTAAAATCAGGTGTTCAACTGGTATGGTCCGTGTCGTTAATTAATTTACCGTTTAAAAATATTACTTTTATCTATGGTAAGATAATAATTTGGCCTATCCGGTTAGGTGATTATTCTGCACACGAAAATTCCGGACACAGAAAATTCTGGACACAAACATATTATACTTATTCCGATTTTTCAGAAAATCACCCATTCTCATTTAACTCATTATTGCACCCGCGTTGTCCGCACGGCTTAATCGTCGGCATATAGCGTCGTGGGTCCCAGGTTCAAATCCTGGGACTGATAAGTACACATATTGTTTTTCAACTTGTGTATGAGTCAGAGTATTCAATTCAATTCAATTCATTTATTTTACATATTGTGGACATTACAAATTATAAGTTTAAGACGTTCACAACATGACATTTAGAAACAACAAAATATTATTAAAACAATATTAGGTACATAATAAAAGAGATAGATTCTACAGTATAAATTGTGTAAATACAAAAAAAATATACAGGTACAAGGAAGTACACCGGATGAGTTAAGCAGACACTATTTTAAGAATTTATAAAATAACGTCCACCTATACTCATCCTCACGGAGATGGAATATATCAACATCCGAAGCGATTTGGTTGAACAGAGTTATTGCCCTCCCAATTGGCATCACCAATGGCAGGTTAGTTCTGCTCCTCGGGAGAACAAACAACTGATGCTCCCGATTTCTAAGATAGTTATCAGGGACACACAAGTCAATACTACCAAGAATGGCAGAGTTCTCATTCACACCACGTATAAGTCGAAAAAAATACGTTGCCAAATATTGATATCTTCTAGCACTTAAACTACAGTATGTAAACATACCTAAGAGAAAGTCAGTTCGATAAAGCCACGGATAGTATCCATATAACCTCAAATAAAGGATAGATTCCTTAGGACCTAATAGGTTGAGCAAGTGGCTGACATCCATTTCTCGTAAAAACAAAATCTGTTAATACAACCTCCACTCTGTGGAGGCCCATTTATAATGATCATTTACGGATCGAACAAGGTGAAGTAGTAGTAGTAGTATGGTGTATGTCATCCAACAGATGTCATTGAAAATCAACACACTGGTCCTTGAACCCTATGCCCCTGCTCCATTGGCACGCGAATCAGACGATTTACAGTCATCATACACTTTTTCGCGTAGATCATCCCAAATCTGGGAACTTTAAAGTCCGCAGACCAGGTTCGTTGGATTTCAAACTATTTTACTCGCTGATTACTTGTAATTATTCTTAACATTTTTCTTGACTAATTTGTTAATTTACATATTAGAAAATTGAGCCACTTGCTCAACCTATTAGGTCCATACTACTCCAAACAATAATTGAAAAAGAATACGTGTATTTGGCAGACCCAGGATTCCAACCTGGGACCCACGACATTATAAACCGACACTTAACCGTGGGGTTACTGCTGAAAGTTGGTAAGTCTCGAAATTATGTTATGGAGTAATTACAATTTGAAGTTTGACATGCCCTCTAAAATCAGGCATAATGCTAATTTTTTGTGCTTTATCTACCTACATGTTCTATAATATATCGGATGATATTGTTTTTAAAGATATCTACATATTTATACGAGGGTGGGTCAATAATTCCTTAGAAAAAAGCATTAAAACAGGTTTTATTTTTGTATTTTTTTTTTATTTCTCAACATAATTTCCTTGGAGCTCAATACACTTGGTTAGACGTTTCTCAATTTTTTTTAAACCGTCAGAAAAATAAGTTTTCGGAAGGTCCTCAAAATAAGCATTTGTCCGATCGATGACTTCTTCATTTGAAAAAAAACTTTGTCCACTTAGCCATTTTTTTAAGTTTGGGAAAAGGAAAAAGTCACTGGGGGCTAAATCTGGCGAATACGGTGGGTGGTCGACCAATTCGAACTTCAATTCTTCAATTTTAGCCATTGATCGTAAACATGTGTGAACACGGGCATTGTCCTGATGAAAGAGGATTTTTTTCCTGTTTAAATGAGGCCGTTTTTCTTCAATTTTGTTTTTTAGCTGGTCCAATAAAGATGCATAATAATCCCCTGTTATTGTTTTTCCTTTTTCCAAATAGTCAACGAAAATAATTTCACGTGCATCCCAAAATACAGTAGCCATAACCTTACCAGCTGATTTTACGGTTTTCGCCTTCTTTGGACATGGTTTGCCTTCGCAATCCACTGCTTTGACTGTTCTTTCGTCTCGGGAGTATAGTGGTGTATCCATGTTTCATCTACAGTCACAAAGCGACGAAAAAATTCATCCGGATTGCGTTGCATGAGCGACAACAGGGCTTTAGAGGCCACCACCCTACTGCGTTTATTGTCGACTGTGAGCAAACGCGGCACCCATCTTGCAGAAATATTTTTCATGCCCAATTTGTCATGTAAAATAGAAATGACGCTACCTTTTGAGATCCCTGTAACCTCAATTATCTCACTCAACTTTAATCTTCGGTCACTTAACACCATATCGTGGATTTTATTGATCATTTCTGGTGTAGTCACCTCTACAGGACGTCCTGAGCGTGGTTCATCCTTTGTTGATGTACGACCACGTTTAAATTCATTTAACCAGTTATAAATAGTTGCAAGTGAAGGAGCAGATATGCCGTGAACTAAATCCAACTCATTTTTTATTTCCTTTGCTGTTAACCCTTTTATATTAAAATGTTTAATAACAACTCTAAACTCAATTTTCTCCATTTTCCATTTTTCCATTTTCCACAAGCAATTTTTTTTTTTTAAATGTACGAGAAACACACAACAACCCGACCAATCTGATTGAAACTTCGCAGCATACTGAATCGGTAGTGCCGCTGCATGAAAACAAACCGCTTGCAGTACTAGTCGCGCCACCTGTCGGCTTTTCTAAGGACTTATTGACCCACCCTCGTATATACTTACACACATAATTCCTTGTCAATTCTAAATACGTACCTACCTAAATACCAACCGACTTATCAACTTATGCAGCTACCTCATGATACGCCAGATGCGACTTTCAAACTAGATGACTATTCAAAAATGCTAAATTTGCCAAGAATATGCCAAGTTGGTAACACTTTGTGTAGTAATCAATGTCTCAAATGCACTCCCTTAAAGGCTTTGTGCTCGCCCACTAGGTAACACTGTCACCAACAGTTCGATGACATATTATTTTGTTTTAATTAACTCTCATGCTTTATTGCGTAATAAAAATGATTCAATTAAACACAACCAATAATTATTTTGCAATACACAGGTTATTGAAAATACAAAAAAGTCAATACTGCTTAGCATAAAATCATCATTTACACCGAGCCAAGTTACTGTCATAAAAACCAATTACCAATCAGGTCAACCATTTCTATAGACTCTGGTCATTTACATTTGCATTAGCGTGCGGCAAAACGTCGATTAAAAAATCGATTATGTATTTCTTTCTGAGATCGAACCGATAAAGCGACTCGATTATTACTATTGGCAATCACTGGCTCAGGTGTTAAAAGGTTCATTTCTCAAAGTCGAATAAATAATTCGCGATGTCGTTGTCTTGTCCGCGAACAAATCTGTCTGTTCAACCGCAGTGATTCCAAACATTATTCTTGTATAGCGGAACCGGTACCTACCTATGAAACACTTTCAACAATTTCGCGGAACCTGTAGAGATTTTACTCAACTCTGCAACTGACACGACATAGCTATAAGTTTACAAACTGTATGTTACTACGCCTCCTTTTTAAAAAATCAAATATTGGTGCCTCCCCCCCCCCCTTTATTTCATTAAATAATACAGACACCTTTTTAAATAGTCAACAATCTACTAAAACAAAAATGAAAAAAAAAATAAACAAGTTTTTACTATTTTTCATTTTTAAATTAATTTGTTTTTCATGCGACGAATGTACTTGTTTTTTCGCACAATCAATTTCAGTAGTAGTCAATCCAAATTCATTATCGTTCATTGACAAATGGATTCTATCATGGGCCCCACATCCTGAAGCGGCCCCCCAAGCCAGGATCTTTCAACTACATATTTAAAATATTTAATAGTCTTGAAACAAAGCAGCGCCGCAGGTGACTTTATTTTACTATTTATAAAATAATGTGAAAAGTGCATTAGCAAACTAACAAATAATTCAGGAAATAGATTTTTGTTCGCGTAAATATATCTAGCGTAGAAATCATTTATAAGTGGAAACATGGCGAACTTTTCTTTGTAATTTTGATTTTGAAAGCTCCAATTTTTTATGAATGCCTTCATTTTGTCTTTTTTAATCAGTGAATGCATTAGTGGTCTTTGCATTGATTTATTCATTTTAAATTTCAACCAAATAGACAAGTTTAACAACAAAATTATCGTTCCTAAACAAATTTGCCTAAAATTTCAATATGATTTGACCCTTTTATTTCGACGATTTCACGAGACAGCCAGCGCGCTTCACAATAGTATAGAAGTGAGGTATTATAAAATAAGTCTCCATATTTTCAGACAGGTTTGCAAAGAACCTTTTATAGGATTGTTTTTTTTTTGTTTAGTTTATAACTAGCGACCGTTTTATAAAATATGCATTTGCAAACTGCAAACTTGTGATTACATTAATTGTGTAAAACTTTTCGCGCCTCCCTTTGTAACACTCCGCGCCTCCCAGTTTGGAAATCGCTGCTCTAAAGTCTAAACATGAGCATAGACAATAGCGAGTCGGAAATGACAGTTGTCTAGAGACCTTCAATATATGTAGAGGTTACAAGGGCACTCAGCCTTTTCCAAATTATCAAGTTAAAAGGATAATGATAAACTTTTACACGTAAAACATAGTTTAGTATACCTTCATGCTATCTTGCCGGGTAATAAATACCACTAGTGTAATCCTGCAAGTTGTATGTATACTGATATACTCACAGGTTCAGGAGATGAATTTCAACCGTACGCGAAGAACAATCGGATGTTGCTGCGTTGAGTGATGCTTTTCCGTTTCCGCTGTGATTAGTGTGTCCTCAGCCTGTCGCTACCCACACGCCCCCTTGTCACCCAGCGCCCTCTTTGAGTCATGTAGCGTGCTCTAGCAAATCTCCCACTTTGGAAATCACTGCTTTAAGCCATACATTTTCCGCTAGAATAACTCTGTTCATACAAGCATTTTAGTGAGTAGGTACGTATTGATACCAACCAAACAAGCAAAGGTATACCTACAGTTATTGTCAGGTGATAAATATGTTTCATACAAATAGTTGCTACCGAACTTATAACACGTAATGAATTAACTATGTTTTTGCTGTTTATTACAAGTCATCGAAGTGTTTGCAATGAATAAGTATTATTAATATTATTATTATTGGACCACTAACTCACTTTTACAAAGCCGTGTTCGTAAATTTGTTTCGATACTTTATTGTTCCTGTTCACAACTGCACGAGATATTGCCATGAGAATGATAGGTGCTCAATATTTTTCGCGTAAGTATAAACAGACACCAGTGGCGTAACCATACATTTACCTGGAATATAAAATGATTTTACTAATGTGAAGTGTCAAAATTAGACGCCTCTTTAGCGATAGAGAAATCAAATTAGACCTGAGACTATGTATGATTTGCTGTCCTTCTAATATTTTTCTACGGTAAATCAGGAGATATCAGATAGAGTTACTATATAATATGTGTTTTCTAAATTCCTCGTACTGACATTGTGAAAGAGCAAAAATACAGCATTCTACAACTCTTTACTAAAGAAAGATTAACAATAAACCGTCAAGTACGACGACATCGTATTTCTAGGATTAATAATCTCCGTTATTGATACGACTGCAGCTCCACCTAACGGTTTCGAGTAGCAGACGAGAAAATATCGCGCTGATGGTGGCTGACCTTAAATAGGGGATAGTATAATTAGTTTCGAAAGCTTAGCTTAGCTGAAATCACGACCATTGGCAATCATACACAATGGACTGCATTGGTCATATTGTTCGCATGAGATTAGTAAGCTATTTCAAAAGTGTGCGACTCGTTCCAGACGCGTTGCTGTGACGTAAACAGCAACCACCGACTGATGAAAACGCTGACGCAGTCAATTAAATTTTAATGTAAAAAAAAATCTAAATATTTTGTATAGGTAAAATTAAGAAAATTGGTTATAGTAAGCAATTTGACGGTGTACGTACGTACCTAGAAGTGTGTTTAATGCATTATTGATATAATATATTAATTGTTATATATTGTGATAGGATTCAGACCTCAATAAAAACCGTCATTGATCATTATTATATTCACAAACAGTTAGAGTTGCCACTTCATATCTTTGCACTCCGGCTCTACGATGAAAATGATGTAAGTAATATATTCTGAAAATATTTTTTTCCCTATATTATCTATTTATTTATATATTACTACATATCTATATATAAGCTATTAATACACGTGAATATTATTTGATCTAATTTTATGCGAGATAATCAGGCAAAGAGGCGTATCGGTGTAGTAAAAAATGCAGTTAATTAAGTTATAAAACATAGGTATTTTTACTTTGTTTCTGTTAACCGCTTGACAATATCATCGGTACCTAGGTATCATGTTAAGACAATTAGAGGCTAATAACCACCATCTACCGATTAACTTCACAACCACACCCAACTACTACAATTACATTGTAATACACATTATTATTTTTAAAATAATAAATTAGTAAAAATATTATTGATAGGTCCCGCTACTGCCATTGTTTTCAATGGTCAAAATCTCGCCCCGGGGCCAATATTCGAAATTCAAAAAATGAATTGACGCATGACCGATGACAGTTCCATTAGGCGGGACGCGTAACAAAAAAATCAAATTCGTCAATCAGCTGCGATCGATTTTCTACAATAATACATCGGTATATATCTAATAAAAACCACTTCAAGTTGTACAATCGAATGTAGAGCTTGTACAAAGCACGAAATCTGATGCTCATGTTTTAAGATCACGTAGAAACGACGACCAGGTGTTCAATCGTTCAATGGTAAGTTGTTGTTTAGCCTTGCTTTGATTTGGTCAATGTTTTTTGTCTCTTTGGATTATGCAAATCATAGAAATAGTATTTCCTCTATCAAGAATTATTAATTATACTATGTAAGATTTTAGTTATCTACATACTATCGAGATATTGTTAAGGATTATTGTTTTATAAACCATTTCTTTTATTCAACGAAGAATAATTCACGGTTATATGTAAATTGTACGTAAAACATTTCAACGTGGCACAGTTCGCCGTGAGCTTTCTTATCGGAAAAGATTAATTACCGTTACTATAGTACGGTCTCCAATTTTATAAGATTCAATATGAACATTAATAATTCAATTTTCATAGCTGATTTTGACAAAATTCATGAATTCAAGAATGAAAACCTAACCTAACCTAACAATTAATAATCCAGTATATCGGCTATTTTCAAAATTTGTTTGCTGCTGACTTCCTTTAAAGTGTAAACCGACAAGAACACGACCCAAAGAGGTAGGACGGTCTTTAATATACGGCCATATATTTCCGATAGACATTTCACGATGAAGTGTAATACGGCAAACTGCATACGTACAAGTTTCTGGGCACGAGAATTCACAAGCCTTGAGAATGTAACATTCTATTTATTGAACATACACAACTTGAAAACACCTCAGATATATTATAGCCTATATGTCAGGGGGTTGGAGGTGACCCCTTTTCGAGTTGCTCCGCTCCGGGTCCTAATACTTGCTCCAACTCCGCTTCAGGGTCTGCCCCGCTCCGGGTAAAAAGTTTTAATAGGTAGGTATTATATGTACCTAATGTTAAAAAAATAAGTAGTTTTAAAATAATGTTTATTTTTCGTTATTTTCATTAGGAGAATGTCTCCAAAGTGTTGTCTAAAAGGTGAGGTTATTATATTTATGATTATTTCTAGTGGGTCTTTGTGTTGTGGTTGTGGTTGTGGCTTTGGGTCAGGTTTTGGTTGTTTAATTCGTGTTGGATTGCATTATGCATTTTTTACAACATTATATATTTTATATACTATCATAAATCGCACATCTACTTCGATTTTAGCCACTACATCTTTTACGGCGCCATCGCAAATATCAAAACGTCAAACCTACTCCAAAGAGTGAATGTCTATTAATTGTCCATCGAGGTTCATGTATAATATCAAGCTTTGTACGAGTACCATAAAGTAATTCTAATTTGGCCTGAAACTCCTTTATTCTACTTTGCTATAATAATTATTATAGCGGCTCTCGTGGTGCAGTGGGTAAGGCGCTGGCCTTCCACCCGAGAGTTCTGGGTTCGATTCCCGGTCATGACAAAAACATTTATGTGTTTTTCTCAAAGCCTGGGTGTTTGTGATTGTTCAAAATTACTAACAACCACCTTGTACGAAAAAGCAAGGACATGGTTATTAATTATTCAAAAAAAAAATATATTATGATTATTTCTCTACTATTGATCAATCAATTTCAGTGACATCCGTGGGGGTAGGTGGGTCATGCGTTGCATAAGGGCGGCGAATAAAGAAACGAATACAAATATTATAACTTTGCAGTGGTGGTTTTCTATAAAACATACGAAACAGTCGCTTCATTAAAAGTAGACGTCCGGTGGGAGTATGCAGGGTATGCGTTGCACAAGGGTGGCGAATAATGGAACAAATACAAAATATTATAATTTTTGGGAGCAGTGGCGGTTTTCCATAAAACAGACGAAACGGCCGCTTCATTAAAAGTATCGACATCTTAGTTTAAGCATTAAAGATCCTGACTACACAACTATTAGAGTATTACAATGCACATTACAATACCTACATATTTTAATGGCGGTTTATCACACAGGGATAATTTTCACAAGGGTGCCTTCAAGCTTGTCAGCGCCACTGACCTCCACGTACTTAAAATAATCACCGTTTAAGAGTAGGTTTCATGGAAATACTCTAATTCTCAATAGATAGTGTGTAGGTATGACAATTTAAATATTCATGGTGTCTGTTTAAGAAATTGAATAATAAAATAGGAAAGTAGATAGGTACTTAACGATTTTGAAGATAATTTGCAACTAAAACTGAAAGGGGACGGCATTTTACGTTTGCTTAAGGGCGGCACTTACTAGGGACGTCATTGATCAATTAATGTTAGATTACAATAATATAACATAACCTCTGAAAAGTGGGGTGAAAAACATGGCTCAGTGTTATGATTAAGTATAGAAATTTAAAATAACACTGGACGACTTTATAATATTATTTATTATCTATCTGACAAAATGTCACTGCTTACAAAACCTAATAGGTATTCACTTGTCTATGTTTTACATTAAGTAGGTACAAATAAATGAATAAAAAATGAATATACGTTTGACAGAAAATTGAAAATTGCAAAACCAAAGATTCCCGTTGTACCTATATTTTAGTTTAAGTGTAACCGTACCATTTTTTTACATTTACTTTATGGTGGGGAAACATTGTACTGTACAGATATCGAATAACCCTACAACCGACATAATATTGTCTATGGTAACTTATATACCATAGACAATAACGCGAACGGAATTCAAACAGTTGTCTTTCGGCCTTCCTATAATGTAGTCGACACGCCCCACTGTTCTGTGTCTCTCACCGTATCTATATTCCAAATTAATGCGAACCTTTCAACTTAAACTAAAATCAATGTGATAGTCATTTCTTAGTGCCGTGTTTATCCGAAATTTATTACCATAAAATAAAATCAAGAAAATACCAACTCCATGTATTATTCATCACTGCCCGAACATACCATGTCACACACACATCAAGCAACCTTCAGAACATTGAACTTAACATCGGGGGTAAGAAAACATCAGTATCATCCCCCCGATAGCACCTTGCAAAGGAAAAGTTTCCTAATTTTGTTAGGACTACTGCCCCATTTTTGTACCTACTTCATCTTCGCCATTCAATAAAGTGAGTTATGTACCTACTTATACTTTATGTAGGCACATAAAAAACATATTATTTAAACTGTGACGTTTTGTTATTGTACAAAAAGAACGTACGAGTATCACCACTTAAAAATACATAATATGACTGACTTAAATACCGACTGGTGGAAAACCTTTTTAAATTCGATGTCTGTTCTTTTACATTCATAAAATCTCATGAATTTAAAAAAATTCATACAGTTGAAAACCTCCCCAAAATCTGCCGGAGGGGGAAATTAACACACATTAGTAATCACTGTCTGAGAGCAACAGTATACCATATAACACAAACCCAACATAATTGGTCATACAGTGTAACCTTACCGAATATTTAAATCAGCATAAAAAATATGAACACCAAATTAAATGGCTAATTTAAACAATCTTAAAAATATCTAAATTACATTTCGAAATCTCCGACAGATTTCCGACATTATCTAAATGCAAAGCGCCACAAATTTCTCACAAAACTTCCGGTGAAATTAAATTGACACCCATAAATTTAAATAATTAACAGCTAAGAGCTCTTAGCGAAAACAAATTCGACCAGAGACAAGGTTTTTTGGAATATTCCTCCGAGCTCATCTTAATGCGGCTTGCCACACCAATGATTTAATATGTCATTAACGTCGAATAACTTATTTGACATTTCACCTCCGACCAAATTTCGCGGGTTTTTTGTTGCAAATACTTAAATTGTTATGAATTATTATTTTTGTGCCTGTCTTTTGAGAGGCATCTGCTACGTGAAGAAATATGCCACAAGTTGACTCGGTCAAATTCTTTTATAATTCAATTCTTTGCAGTGAATTGAGCATTCAAATTTCAAGCATGCAACATAGCATTATTCATTTATGTCAGTTTATAACTATAATAATATAGTCATATACCTAGTCGATGAAAGGTGTCGTTTGATTGAGGAAATATAATATTTGTTAATAATTTTGCCGTTGACAATGTGAATGTAATGCCGGGTCCACACTGGCAACATGTTGCGCGACAACCTCGTTAAATTATACAATAAGTATGATAATTATCGTAAAATTTCTTAAACCTTTATGATATTTATCGTAAAATTTAACGAGGTTGTCGCACGACATGTTGCCAGTGTGGAACCGGCGTAATATTATTATGTGTGTATGTTGTTCAGTCATATGAAATATTTACAAAAAAACATCTTTGGCTTGATACGTATCAGTGGTGAAGACTCCATACTAGGCGATTATTTTAAGCCTACCTTCTTAAGACAAATATTCTTTAATTGCATATTGACTTATTTATATAATCACTTGATTAATATTCCATAAAATAATTTATATTTTCCAACGCGAGATGCCGTATGTGTAGGAATGTATTACACAGATAATTACAAAACAATCTGCAAAGGTTTTAAAAAATATACTACAGCGCGCCATCTGTCTTGACGTAAATAGAAGTCGTATTATTTTTCAAATAATTCTCAATTTTTTTCATATGGACTTTACGTCACGTAGCCCCGTCCAGTCTATCTAATTGTATGAACTAAGGTAAGCTCCGATCGCAGAGCCTAAAACCGAAAAAAAAAACTTCTATGATGTTTAATCTGTTTATGATGTTTAGACTGTTTTTAAAAATAAAAAAGAAATTTTATCTAATGATTTTTGATGTGTATAAATATTTTGAAAAAATAGGTAATTTAAACTGATCGCTTAATTTTATGTCGTCAGTGAGTTTTTGAAGTTTCATTAAATTAGTGTGTCGTTGTCATTAGTGTGTACCTATTCTTTAGTAGTAATATCGTATTATCTTCTTATTTCTCGTAATTATAGGACAAGTGTGTTCTTTTTATCAGATCTCCACAGCCTACCTCTTTCCAAAAGTCACCCTTCGCCACTGATACGTATGTACCTACTAACAAACCGCTTTTTCGCTCAAGATGAATAGATAGGAATCGTGAAAGTATATAAGTACTTAATATAATATTTTTGTGATGGTGGAGTTATCTCAGGTTGAACACCGACGCGATTACAGAATTGATGTATTACAACAGGCACACAGTATAAATTAGTATAAAAACGAACGCGAGGAATCTACTCCAAAAGCAAAATGATCTCCATGCCGTCACATAGCTATACTTTATACCAGTGGCTAAGGCTCCATACTAAGCGATTATTTAAAGCCTACCTTCTAAGAAAACTATATCTTCAAGTATTTATTTCAAATTTAAATACATATGGAATATTTTAAAATATTAAGAGTCATCTATGGTGTGAATTTGAATGTAGATTGGCCCGACTGTTTAAATTAGTCAAGTTTAGAATCAAACAAAAATTTACAAGCGAGTAACGACATCTGTTTTTGTTCTTTGAATGACGATTATTGACAACATAATCGAAAATTGTTTTCTATACTTATGATGACTCATCTCTTCAAGCAAGTCTACAAATTTTGTCGCGTTTCGGAAGCACTCGAGAGACCCGCTTCCAACTCTTTTTACAAATTTTATTGTCTATGCCGGCCGCTTTAAGCAAATAATAAATAAATAAGATGGTTTAAAAAAAATAATGTCTATTGGGTTCAATCAGATATAATTATTAATTGTTTTTAAAAATAACAAGTAATTGTATCTCGTGATAATTATTTAAATTAATTCAGTCATAGACAAACATAATTTATATCGTTTTAATTCAGTCAGATTGTTGTTCAAAACATGGTGGTATAGTTTTATTTTGTGAGACAATTCAGTGATTTATTGTGTTCTGAATGTGGATAGATTATCTTGTTTTGTACCCGTCAATTACCCGTCATTCGTCAGTGCTTTAAATAGAAATTATTTGTAAAAATGTCTAGTTTTCCAATTGAAATTGGTCATTGATTGTTGTAGTACGGATCAAATTTTAAAAATATCGTTTTCGAGTTTGACGTTTATGTGTCCACACATATTGTCAAAATACTCAAAATCAAACTAGATTATCGAATCTTTCAATTATAGCTATTGAAAAAGAATTATTAATTAAATTAAAACGTGGGCAAACATTTTATGATGATGTTTTAAAAAA
Organism: Rhyacophila brunnea; assembly: GCF_057557595.1. NCBI lineage: Eukaryota > Metazoa > Arthropoda > Insecta > Trichoptera > Rhyacophilidae > Rhyacophila > Rhyacophila brunnea. Next base: position 6,041,877 of record NW_028233361.1, read on the forward strand.
AAATCTGCAGAAAAACAGACGAATTGACTTAGAGTACAAATGATCATTAGTAAGCATTTATATTAATTACCTACTGAAATATCTTGAAGTGTTTTAAATGGAAAAATGACAACAACGGCTTTTTTCAAAGCCACCAATGATATATTTTTGGGCGTATGTTACGTGTATGAATGTTTATGAAAATACATAATTTAAACTCATCGCTCAATTTTATACCGTCGGTGAGCTATTGAAATTTCAACGATGTGTCGTTGTCATTAGTGTGCACATATTATTATTCATCAGTACTAATATCGTAAGTATTATCTTGTTATTTCTTGTAAGTATACCTTACAAGTGTGCTATTTTTCTCTGATCTCTACAGTCTACCTCTTCCCAAAAGTCACCCTTCGCCACTGCTTTATACCATGGGAGCCAACCCGGTGGGTGTCAATTTGTGGCCCGTGGAGCAGTGAGAAAATAAAAATAATATCAAAAATGCTGCCGCTAGATGTGCTAATTTCGCAAATTGAGATTCGATATCGACTCAATATTTTAAAAAGCATCGTGTGCTTCTTGCTGCATTTGTAACGCTATTCTCCGTAGACGTGAATTTATTACCGGGAAATTTACAAATGGAACATTGTGAAATATATTGCGATGAACAGTTAAAGGAGAAATTCCATCAGGATGGTTTGGAAGTGTTTTACAAAACATATTTGGACAAGGAGAAATATCCTGCATTTTACAAACATGCTCTAATGATGAATGACTTCACTATTTATTTGGTAACACTTACACGTGTGAACAGCTTTTTAGCCGGATGAACTATATCAAATCCCGAGTGAGAACACGAATCACTGATGTGGATTTGGAAAACTGTTTGCGTGCAGGAACAACCTCATTCGATATCGATATTGATGCACTTAGTTCTGACACACAAAATCAAACTGCTCACTAAAATTTATTATTTTTATATTATTTTGTTTAATTTTTATTATATAAAAAAATTCTAATCTAATAAATATGTTTGATTCTCATTTTTGTTTTATAAAATGAAAAAATCGGTTGTGCGGCCCGGTAGGAAATCTCATTTTTAGATTCTAGCCGGCTGCTGAAAAGGTTGGCCACCCATGCTTTATACTTTACGAGTACCATCGGTTTACTTTACACTTTCATTGTATGTGTAATATTTCTGTCGCTTGATGTCCTTAATAGTACTACGGTACCACTTCATTCCCCCTAAATATTCCCTTTTCTTTATTGACTTTGACCACCTTTCTCTTTCAAATTAAATCAGGTATGTTTCAGATTAGTGGCGGTATTTTTCGATTGAGTGATCATAAAATATTGTCGTATTTTTTATTCTATAGGTACCTACTGGCTTTAGTTTATTATTATAACAATCGATAATACTTATTTGTGATTATAGATTATAACTGATTAATGATTAGACACAAACCAGTGTTTCGAGCACGATCAAGCCACTAGGCCAGCGATTCCCAACCGGGTTCCGTGAGAACTTTAGCTTGCAAAAAAAACTATTATAAAAAGCATTTTTTTTAATTCAGTTTGATAAGAAATACCTATCGCTCCATTATTATTATTTTTCTCTTAGGTATGCTGACATACTGCTTTTTTTCGAGCATGTCCGATCCTAATAGGATCATATGGGCCTCCACAGAGTAGAGGTTTATATTAACAAATTTTGTTTTTTACGAGAAATGGATGTCAGCCACTTGCTGAACCTTTTAGGTCCATACCCTGACTCACACACAAATTGAAAAACAATATGTGTACTTGCCAGACCCAGGATTCGAACCTGAGACCCACGGCGTGATAGTCCAACGCTTAAGCCGCGTAGCCACCGTGGGTGTTAAAAAGTCAGAACAGATCTATATCGCATTTGGCTACGTACTTTTTCTGACTCATATTCATCTTATTGAACCATCCCCTAGCGGAGGTCGGCTACCATCACGGCGATCTTTACCATATCATCTGGTACCCGGAATAGTTCAGTGGAGCTGCACTCGTACCAATCACTCAGGTTTTGAAGCCACGGGCTTATACGGGGTGTAAATGCAAACCCAGCTGTCCTCGGTAGTGCAGAACTAACTTGCCATTGGTAATGCCAATTGGGCGGGCAGTAACTGCGTTCAACCAGATCGCTTCGGATATTGAGGTGGAGTATCCTAAATGAAAATGAGTTTAGGTGGACGTTGTTTTATAAATTCTTAAAATAGGGTCTACTTAGCTCATCCGGCGTATTTCTGCTTTTTTTTCTCATGTCATGTTGTGAACGTCTTGAATTTGTAATTTGGATAGTTCATAATTCGTTCGTAAGTTCGTAATTAATGTAAATAAATAAATTTTAATTTGAAAGCTATTGTATCGTGTGTGTGAAGTGAATGCAGTAAAAGGGGTAGCACTATGTAAGGGGGCGGCAAATTAAGAAGAAATGGGAATAAAACAACTTTTGAGAGTAGGTCGCATGGACATGGCTTATTTTGCACCTGTGATGCTAATATTAATAGGACGTTTGCGGAGGTGGTACGTAAGATTTTTCGTGAATTACTTTACGTTTATCATGCTCAAATTACATTGGCAGATTGCATCTGGCACGATCGTCTGCCACGATAGCCTATTATCTATAGTTTTCCGGGATCGTCAATCATCGTGAGTAAATCGGAACCAATCTTATTTTCGTCAGCCACGATTCACGAAGAGTCAAGCGAAGATTGCCGAGAACGTACGAAAATATCCGAAACTACCGCCCGCTTGCGAGGTTAGGTTTGCAGCTGAGTTTTGACGTAAAATTGCGAGGGAAATCTGTTCATTGTAGCCACCAATCTAAGGAAGACATAGTTTTTGGTCAACCTAAATGTTTAATAATAGCAACACTATGTTTATTTTAAACCAATCAAAAGCAAGGACCAACGCGATCAAATCGTTGGGTGTAATTGCTTATAGCGTAAAGACGTTGGTCACGACGGTCGGCGTGGATCGTTGGATCTGGTTGAATCTGCGCGTCTGCCAATGTAATTAAGCCTTCAGTTTAAGAGGGTCACACAGAAGTAATAAAATGCAACAGATAATAAATTTACATACAATTTGATGGTAGAAATAATAACGTTTTGCTCTCGGAATTTACATCCCTGGATTTTAATCAATCGGGTAGGGGTTCCCCGCTTAGACTATAGATACATCTAGACGCCACCCATTGCATTGCTAAATGAAGCTGCGTGCCGCGCGTTTGGTTTGTGGGCGAGCGAACGCATTCGCACACAATGTTTGAGACCATAGACCATTTCGCTAGTGCTCGCCCAAACTGCTCGCACTAGACGCTCAGAATTAAAATGTAATTTACTATTTTTTTACGTTATATAGTATTTTTACCGGTCAAAATGCAAGCATTAGGTAAAGATATCCATAATTTAAGTTATTTTAAAGAAACACTAGGTCACTAATATTAAAATATATAATAATATACAAATAAATTATCATGAACATGTATCAACTTACCTATGAAACGTAATACCATCTTCTTGCTTATCAGTACGGTTACCACATTTTAATACAACACACAGAACCATCATTCATACTTAATTAACTAAAAAAAATATTTACCACTGACTTTATACACAAAAAATATCAATTTTAGCAACACGCGCTCGCAGGTTATCGACGCTTAGCTATGCAACAAACTAATATTTGGCGGTTACACAACAGCAAACCATTTCACACATCTGTAAACCTTTTATCTTACTCTAGCGCGTGTCGCTGAGATTATAAGGGTGCCGAATACTTTCTCATTCGCACTTATGCATCGTTTTTGTGCAGGCCTTGGTTCCCCGAGATTTTACAAAACGATTTAAGGGTTGCAAAAAACAAAACATTAAATGTTGGGATTCACTGCACTAGGCACTAGGCAGGTTATGATAATCATAACATGTAATGCAAACACGAGACGTTAATAGCTGAGTAAGTATGCCAACGATTGATAATTATATAAATATCAATACTTACAATATGTAAATTCGTTTTGGATTAAATTTGTAAGTAGGCAGTTTGTTTTTAATGAAATGATTATCGGTAATTAATTCGAGCATTTGGACCAGCTGTTTTATTTTCGTCAAAGCAAGGGTGTGTTAAAAGATTAAGTCCCCGGTGTAATAAAATTGAAAAATCATGATTATAAAACACTTATATTTTATTGGCATGATTTATATCAAATTTTTTAATGAACTTGTCATTCATTATTGACGGACAACAAGGTAAGTTGGTTCAAGTTGAGTTGATTAAACGAAAACGTTTATCAAACTTTTTCGTGTGCCGAGCCTCGTTTTTACATTATCATTTTTTAATAATAAAAAAATAATTTTCAACTATAGGCGCGACGAAATTTTGGACTCGCTGGCATTCGGAGAGCGAACGTCGAGGTGTGAATACGTCAATTTATTTCGTGATGGCGACGGGGGTATTAATTCTTAAATCGTGTAAAGATGACTAAAAACGTTACTCATTTACTTGAAAAAGAAAACATGTCAATGAATATATTATTATTGTTACTAATAGAACATACGTTAAAGTGCCCACCACCACCCGTCATATATGCACAACCGTGGATATGCACGGCCGCTTTCTATGACGCTTTAAACGTGTCTGAAAGAAGTGATTTTAAGTGCTCATTCCGTCCCGAGACGGAGCCGCACGGGACTGATGCTGCAACCATGCACCGTAGTGCTTAAAGAAGAAAGTTAAGAAAGAAAAAGTTTGTTTTTGGACTGGCTCTGCTGTCCGCTGACGTTAAGCGCTTTGTGTACCCGCATACTGAGTGTCACGAATTGAAATGGATGAGTCTACAGAAGAGTCGGGACTATCCCGCTCCCCATACGACGCTGCAAATTTCTCAAAAGCCGCAAAGTTGGCCTCGGTTGCTACCAGATCTCCATGACCAATTGGGCCCGTGTGAGGACGGACCCTGGCAAACAGCTCCGCTCGTTCGAATTCCATAAGCGGGCAATCCCAGAGGATGTGTTCAACATCTTGGTGGTCATGCCCGCAGGTACAATAGGAAGACTGATAGAACTGATTTTATGATAAATCTTGTATGTAAATGATGATTTGGATTTGTAAAGACGATACATCAGTGAAACTGCTAATAATTTTCAACTATAGGCGCGACGAAATTTTGGACTCGCTGGCATTCGAGGATATAACGTCGAGCTGGGAACACGTCAATTTGTTCGTGATGGTGACGGGGGTATTAATTCTTAAATCGTGTAAAGATGACTGAAAACGTTACCCATTTACTTGAAAAAGAAAACATGTCAATGAATATCTTATTATTGTTACTAATATTAAATAAACAGAACATTAAATGGACGCATGTTGGATTTATATGACAAATTATATTTCGTTCGTCATGCGTCATTTTCACCCGTAACCCGCAATCCCCCCATCGCCTAGCCACGATCTTTTTAGACCATGCCTCAACTGAGGTATAGCCTTAATGTACGAAAACAGAAAATAACATGGTAACGTCGCTTCTGCGATTAAAATTTTCCCATTTTATAAATTACAATTTTTCATGTATTGAACTCGTTTTTAATTAAAATACAATGGTAATGGTATGAAAACCGCAGATGAAACATTAAGAAATTATAATCTAATAGAACTCGTGGTGCAGTGCGTCAGGCGCTGGCATTTCATCCGGGAGCTCCGGGTTCGATCCGGTGTGGTCATATACCCACACTACACTTCATCATAAAACGTATCATCTCTTGATAATGGCCTCTGCAACGAGCCCGAAGGTTAAGAAGGAAGAAGTACACACGGTGGAAACCCAAAAATCTATTACGATAAATCATTATGTAGATATTATTAATAATTTATCGCATTACCAATTCATCGCATCAATCATTATTGTATTAATAATTAAACTATTTCTTTACAAATCAAGGGAATCGTTAATTAATAATCGTATAGTATCTTGTCTTCGCGTTTATTATCATTTTGACAACCACTGGTTTGAATTTCCGTTACAAAACCGAGTTCCAATTTTAAATTTCATGTTAATTGGTTGTGATTTAATGCCATGTTTAGAAAGTTTTTGTAGGACTCTGTCTCCTGTACATTAAGCATGGCGGCAGATACTTACTAATGAATGTGTGACAGCTATTACATTGTACATATTTACTTATGCACCTATTATGCCCATCACTAAAGTGGATGTTAACACATTGCATTTATGCTTGGTGGATTATGGGTTCGATATTTCAATCATCATTTGGATCCAGGACGATTATTATTGTCTGGTTCGTCTACCGTCTTCCAGTCAAACGATATGGCTAATAATGAATCCTCAAAAAATAGTGTTGAAATAATTATAGGTAGGTACCTATCTTACATTTTATTATATATAATTTTAGATCGCGTCTTCTGTGGAGTTCCAAAAGTAGAAAATATATTATTTTGAAGTCGATGACAGATGAACAACACAAATGAAAACCGCGTTACTGTCATTCATATTACGCACTGAAAACTAGTTATTAAATAAATTATAATACGCACATTACTAAAAGTACATTACTACTAATGAAAAGGTGTATAATGTACCTATATCATTTTGGACAAAGTGCAGTGATGACAACAATATTATGCACGAAGGTTTTAGGCTCTGCGATAGGAGCCTACCATATTTCACACAAATCGATAGACTGACTGAGATTACGTGACGATCCACGTGATGATGACGTCCATACGAAAAAATATCACAATTCCTTGATAAATTAATAATCGTCATTTATTTACGTCAAGACAGATGGCGCGCTGTGGTATATTTTTTTAACCTTTTTTTTGTAATCTGTATAATACATTCCTACGTAACATACTACATCTGTCGTTGGCAAATTAAATTATTTTTATAGAATATAAAATAATCAAGTGATTATATAAATATGTCAATATACAATTAAAAAATATTTTTTAAGGAAGGTAGGCTTTAAAAATTCGCCTAGTATGAAGTCTTCGCCACTGTAAATATGTATACTTATAAGTATTTGGTGGTTCTTTACAGAGGGGTACATTTTTCAAAGTAGGATAAATATATTTTTTAAACATTTTCTTTGGAAGTAGTTATGACGGAAATATGAAGGTACTAACTTTATAGGTGGAGACTTTAGGCATCCATTTTCCGTTATTTTACATGAAGCTTGTTCGTAAGTTATAAATGCCAGCATAAAGTTCTTAATAATAAACAAGACTAAATATTTTTTCGTATATTCTTAGACGGGTTTTCCACCGAATTGTCAATATTTCCATGATCGACTATACAACCACCCTTCATGAATCTTCGTCTCTCTCTCCAGCCGTTCTGAGTTCGTACTGATGTTATCTGCCCACCTCGGGATGAACTGGTTGCCTACTGGAGTTCATCCAAAAACCCAAATAAGGGCATACTCCGCGTAGTTAGGCGCGAGTCAAATCGCGTCATCTGGGCAAGCTCTGAATTTATTAAACGTCAACTTACTGTGCATAATATATAATAATATTATATTGGCATAAAGGTGCGTTGACACCCGGTGAGTTTAACGTTATAATTTTAGCACAGTGTTTAAGTATTCCTTAAAATGTATCTTCGTATATATACACACATTTTTACAACGTTTTTATTAGCTCGTATTCTTATTTGTCCGGTGGTTGTTTATCCAGTACAAATCTTGCAAATCGATTTTTAACTAACTTCCCGACTAGCTAGACATTTGAAACTTTTAGAATATACCAGAACACGATGCCAATGCATTCTTTTAATACTTTTAGCCATCTTTTAGTAGAATTGAATTCATTTTCAGTTAATTCCGTTTTGTATGAAAAGTTATTTCGGAAGAAATCCGTAATCTAATCCACTATTATTGGTTGCTAAGCGGGTGGTTCTAGCAACTAAATTATTAAAATATTCATGCGTTACTATGGAAATCAAAATGATATTTCAGTATTCTGTATTTGTTTGTTTGTTTACTTCATATCCAGTATAAGTATAAGTTTAAGCATTATGTCGCATCCTCGCAACTAAACCGCCACAAGTCCAAATTTACGTGTTTTGAGTTAATTACTACGTTTCATTGGCTATCGTTCATAGTATAAGTACCGAAAATTTCATATCTCTAAGTCATCAAATTCAAGTCAAAACTTCATTCAATATCTAAACATATTTCAAAAACACAGTACAAAAATGCGAAAGGTAAAAACTTCAAAGCTGATTTTTTTTGTTTGACGTTTTTTGGATTGTGGCAGTTTAGTTGCGAGGGTGCGATGTGAGCATAATAATTCAACAGAAAATTTAAAAAACGTTGTATATAAAAAGTTCTTTTTATCTTGTAATTATTTGCAATTTAACTTAGGGTTCTTCTATGGGAAATCAATACTCGCCTACTATGGCAAATCTTTGATGTATGGCAAGCTGACATTGATCAAATGCTACAGTTAGAAAGTTTCCAGATATTTGAATAGCAAATAATCAACTTAATGCCACCGCCTTCTCCTTATCTCTTGGATAATCTGAGATAATCCATGACAAAACAAGACCCCACCATTAATGAGCCTATAGAAAAAAGATAATACGTTAAATGCAGCGCTCGAAATGGATAATTTTACGAACCGGAGCGCTTGACAATTTTATGAAAATATTAACACTGTTACTTATCTAATTCTATACATATATGTATTTAAAAAAACGATTGTGTTAGATTTTTCTATAATATGACATATTTCGCTCAGATGGTCAAATTAATATTTACACGAGACGGAGCGATAATTTTGGGGATTGTATGAACCGGAACGGCGCTCCGGTGCGTTCCGGTCCATTTCGAGCCCTGGTTAAATGCGAGAACAAAAAATAGCGCCATGAATCACGACCCAATAAGAAACTAATTAACCCACCTGCGTACGAACTTCGGGCGAATGTTGTAGCATGATTTTGCGAATGGAACTTTGGCGGGGTGTGGCATTCAACGGAATGAAGTTTGATTTGATTCAAAGGCCAGGGCTATATCACTCTGTTATATACATAACTGTCAATTCTAGATTCTTCTCAATTCTTTTCTATGATGAAAGTATGGACGCTAAACCAAGAGGTGTCACGGAGACTTGAAGCTTTTGAGATGTGGCTGTATAGACGCATCCTCGAAATTCCTTGGACTGACCGGGTGACAAATGTTGAAGTTCTCAATCGAATGGGGAAGGACCGAGAAGTTCTACGTAGTATCAAAACCAGGAAACTACAGTACCTCGGCCACATTATGAGAGGGCAAAAATACAGCATTCCCCAAGTTGTCATTCAAGGAAAGATCAATGAGAAGCGTAGCAGAGGACGGCGCCGCATTTAGTGGCTTAAGAACCTCCGTGATTGGTACGAGTGCAGCTCCACTGAACTGTTCCGGGTAGCAGACGACAAAGATAAGATCGCCTTGATGGTGGCCGACCTCCGCTAGGGGATGGCACAATAAGAAGAATAAGTATACATATTGACTTATGCATAACGTGGATAGCATTTAAAAAAATCCCTCGCAAACGACACTAGATCTGTCCGATGTTATTCTTTCGTAGACAGTTGAATGTGGTTGATAAATGAACTCTACGTACATCGTAATAAAATAGGACTAATGTTAGATCCCTGAGGTACACCAGATAATGTTGGAATGATTTTGACTGTTTCTGTCGGCTTAAGCGTTGGCCTATTCGCCATGTTCGAATCCTGGGTCTGACAAGTACAAATTATATTGTTTTTCAATTTGTGTATGAGCCAGAGTATGAACCTAATTAATAGGTTGAAGTGGCTGACATCCATTTTTCGTAAAAACAAAAATCTGTTGATACAAAACCACCACTCTGTGGAGGCCCATAATTATGATCCTACTAGGATCGGACATGGTGGCAATGTAATAGCCTATATTTAAAAGATATTTTTCAACAACACATAGCAGATTAATACATATAATTCCGATAGGCTATTCTCCAATACACTACACTTTGATGCAGGGTTTTGAATGTGTGAATGTCCTACGAAAATAAACCACACATTATAGACTTCCAATAGTGTGTGTTGCAACTTTCAAATACACAATATTGAATTAGCGGCAGTGCATAAAACGAGAGCAGTTGTCAGAACGAACTACAAGCGTATTCTGTACACGTGTTTAAGTTTATCCCATATTCTTCCACACTCGAGATCAGTTGCCTGTTTCTCCACAGGCGTTAGGTATTTCAGTTCATATTATTTCTGAGTTCCATATTCAACGTAATTTTCTTAAAAAGATATCGTGAACTCCTTATTCCTATTATTTGTTGACCATGTCCGGTCTGGATGTTGCATATGGGCAGTATACAGCGCTTCCAAAAATCCCTGTCGCTTGCCAATCGCGTCTTTCCAGGTCATCCCATCATCACTTAACACACAGTGACGTCCATGGAGGGTATTTGGTATATACAGAAAAGCTACCTATTTACCTACTACCTAAATCACTGGCTAGGTAAATTTAGTAGGTAATAACAAAAATATCTTTTGATTAAAAAAATCAGCTCACTGGTTGGAAACAAAATGTAATGACTAATATAAAAGGTTAACAAGACTGTATTTTTTGTCGGGTTCGCAATGTCTAGTTTACTTCCGTTGCCCATTGACAAGAAACGAGACGTGCACAGATGATAAAAAATACTGTAGGTATATAAAATGGGGCGGCACTGATAACAGCGCCGTAAATACTTTGTGGTACATAATGTATCAATTTAATATATTATATTTTAAGCAACTTTTATCTTACATTTTTTTATTTCGCAAATGGCTCTCGATTCGTTGATTGAGCGAATCTGGCTTAACAAACGATTTTTGAGTATCACGATTTCTTTAATAAATAAACTGATTTGATTTATTTGTATAAGAGAATAATTGCAAATATTTCCACATCTGATACAGACGTATATTTATTTGTTTGTTTTTTTTATTACTATTTGTATCGTCTCATAATTACGCGTTTTAACTACGATTTGAAATATACAGGAAAATAATTCCGGTCAATTATTGTTAAATACGCCAGCATTTACAGCGCACTTAAACGTTTTTTGTCTATGATACATTTGCATGCTGGCTAGTATTATAAACAAATTATCTATGGATTACGTATATTTTTTGTTATAAAAATTATCTTTTGTCCTAAAGCGGTTTTGATATAAAATCTTGCATGCAATATAATATGTATGCATATTCATGTACCTAAATATTTAGCAGAACAGATGTTTAATCTTTGACTTTGATCCAGTCATCAATGTGATGTCTAATAAAACTAACAGATATATCTACTATCTATCTATCTATCTAGGCTGTTAAGATCCGCTATAAATAATGCGCACTAAACTTTGTCAGTCGTACGAATTTGTTTTCATTGAACTAAGGCTATACTCTACAGTTGGTGTTGGTTAGTTTTAAAAATTCAATTGAACCCTGCGAAAACCTACCCATAATAGATAATAGTCAAAAAATACTCGTCTATCTATAAAATATCTAAAATTATGCCATTAAATTATATATCATTTTAGATATTTTATAGATAGAATAATTTATTTTGTATCTATTATCATTTCCATTTGGTTATGCAGGGTTTATTGAATTTTAAAAACATATTGTGTAATATGTATTTCTAATTCAACGAAACGGAGTAAGTATGAATAAAAAGTTTGCACAGTTTTGTCGGATCGCCCAAAATATACTAAAACTATTATGGTTTGGTTCAGGCAGGGCTTAATTGATTTTTAAAAACAAACCGACACCACCTGTAAGTTGTACTCTTAGTTCAATAAAAACAAATACATGTGACTAACAAAAAGTGCACTATTTATGTTGTATCTTAACAGCCTACCTTCACCCTTCGCCACTACTATCTACACATAAGAAATATTGTATAGATACTTATGAACTTTCATACATCTACATGATTACTTATTCTAGGGATGGAAAAATGATAAATCTATTTATCCATGTATTTGCGGGAAACAGATGAGTGCATGCCAGCAAACGACTTCTGGGGTTTAAGACAATGGGTCGAAGAAGGAAACTTTTGATGCTCGTACGAGTATAACACATTGGCGAAGGGTGTCTGTTGAACGAAAGTAGACTGTGGGAGTAACTGAAAAAAAGAAGACAGCAATATTTGCCGGACTTGAATTTGAATTTTGTCGAGTGATTAGAGTATCGTGTTTGTACGAAAAGTTTTAAGGGTAATTATAACAAGGATAGTGTGCTGACAATTACTGTAATCTTAGGCAACAACAAGGCGGCTCTTGTGGTGCAGTGGGTAAGGTGCTGGCCTTCCACCCGAGAGTTCTGGGTTCGATTCCCGGTCATGACAAAAACATTTATGTGTTTTTCTCAAAGCCTGGGTGTTTGTGATTGTTCAAAATTACAAACAACCACCTTGTACGAAAAAGCAAGGACATGGTTATTAATAATTATAAAAACAAATCTTAGGTAACATACACAATCAATCAAGAAATATAATCATTATGGATGTATTGAACATCTGGGGAAGAACCACAAGCTAAGCGTTGAAGCTTGACAAATGAACGAGTTCAAAGTCGGGAGACTGACAAAGACTCCGCCAGGGTGATGCAGCAGCTCATCTGAAACACCAGAATAAATACAGTAAGACAGAAAATTTATACGTAAACGTATGAGAGAGAGGAAGACAGGGAAAAGACATAGAGAATGTTGATAGATGGTTCTGCCACCTGCTAATAATTTTGCTAGTTTGTTAATATGGTGCGTTAAACCAATCGTTGGACAAATTTAGTCACCTAGTGGTATCCAAGAGGTACTTAACGTCCGCAAGGTAGACCTAGAGGCCGCTGGATCGATAAAACGATAAAGTTCTGCGGAAGTACGCGGCAACGAAACGCAGAGGACCGAGAGAAGTGGAATCAGCTTGGAGAGGCCTTCATCCAGCAGTAGATAGATTCAGGCTGATTATGATGATGACACAGTTCAACGGCGTGATGAAATAATTAAATTTTATTGTCCCAATTTTTCCAAGAAAATAGTGTTTAGCGACGATGGTTATTACTGGATGAACGGATTGGTCAAGAGCAAAATTGACGGTTCTGGAAGAGTGAAAATCCTTAAGTAGTGATCCAAGAGCGTCCATTAAATTCTGAAAAAGTATGTGTCTGGTGTGGACTGGTCTAACGGTATTGGCCCGTATTTCTTCCAAGAGAGGTGTGGCGCTGCATTGACCGATACCGTGATTTCATTTGACCTCAATTGGAAGGACTGGATCTGACAACCACGTGGTTTCAAGAAGACGGTGCTACATGCCGTAGATCCGGAGATACCATGGAGCATTCAAAGAATAATGGTTTCAAATGAAAAACATGGCCCACTATAGTCAGACAGTGACACGAAACTGTAAATGTTGATCATCGCTAATTATTGCTCATACTTCGAGTGCTGTTTGTACAATATTATGATTGCTCTATACTTATTGAAATAAATGATAATACGTTCATTTATTTGAATGAAATATGCAATCGAATATCTTAATTTACTGCAAACAGGTAACCGTATTGCATTCGGAAATAATCAAAATAATCAATAACTAGCACTACTATCGTAACTCGCAATTAAATGCCCCAGTCTACAGTCGGCTTTGATGAATTAGTATACGTTGTATGCGCCATGCGCCGTATGTTCATTCTATATATTGACTGATTAATTACGTAATTACACTAAATGCTTCCAACGCCTAAGTTTAAAAAAATGCTTATGTGATATATTTAGGGTAATGAAATTCAAATTTCTCAACCAAGAGACGATTAATATGTGGATCTCACGTAAACATCTTGGGTTATTGACGCATAACATCGCTCTTTACAAGTCAGATGATCTTTGGATGGTACCTACCTATTCGTTTAAATTTATTGACATGTTACATTTGTCAAATATCTTGAAAATAAATTATGTAACACTATTTTTTTCGTTTTAGACTATCGCCCGGTGACGAAGACAGATGTCGTATATTATGTAGGAATGTAGTACTTATACAGATTACAAAACAATCTGCAAGGTTTAAAAATATATACCAAAGCGCGCCATCTATCTTAGCGTAAATAAATGTCGATTATCTCCCAAGGAATTGTGATTGTTTTTTTCGTATAGACTTTACGTCACGTAACCCCAGCCAGTCTATCGAATTGTATGAAAATGTTAGGCTCCTATCGCAGAGCCTAAAACCATCGCGCATAATATTGTTTTCATGACCAAAATAATTATTAATTAGATAATTTTAAAAAAAATGCTATGGCGGTTAATCGCATATTAAATATAGATTGTTTTCAAAAATAAAAAGAAATTTTATCTAATGATTTTTGATGTGTATAAATGTTTTGAAAAATACGTAATTTAAACTCTTCGCTCAATTTTATGTCGTCAGTGAGTTTGTTATAATTTGTTATAATTATTATGTAGTAGGTACCTATTCATCATTAGTAATATAGTATTATCTTCTTATTTCCTGTACCTGACGAGTGTGTTCTTTTTCTCTGATCTCCACAGTCTACTTCTTTCCGAAAGTCACCCTTCGCCACAGCATCGCCAGGGGTGGACATTGGCCGTTTCAAAGAGCCCCTCAAATCCGCCCGGTTCTACCCTCTCCATCATCAGCCGCTCATTCCTGGCGTATATCATCAAAATCAAAACACAGGATCGTATCTTTCCGCACCCCGGTTTCCTTCTGGGCCGTGATTTACTGAAAGCAGAAGGAGACATTTTATTTTATAACTTTGGAACCTTTTGAGATATCGATATATGTAGTTCTCGCTATGTAGTACTAGCAATTACTACATTAATTACTACATAAAGAAGTTGTGCAAGTTCCATGAATATTGATTCAGTATTTATAATAACGGAAGAAATACTACTATATAAAAAAAACTATATTGTTTACTTAGGTAGGTACTCGTATCATGGACATGGTCAATTAAAGTGCAAATATTTCAAAATCACTCAATTTTATTATTAACTTGGATTTCAAAAAAGCAAGAGACATAATAATATCATGTATTATTTAAAAACGATTTAAGTAGTTTTTTTAGTAATGAATGTTTGTCGGTTATGAATTAGCTTCGTTCGTTAGTTAGCTCAGTTCTCCGTATTTAAATATTCAATTTAAACTCAGCCAAAGCATACTTGAGTACGTGGTGGCCTCAGTCTTGGGTAACTGTACCTGTGACATTCCCCGGCGTAAAAAAAAAACTGTATAAAGAATCTGCGACTCTCCATACATATACAAATTCTCCGATAGAATAAATTATTCTGGACGTGACGCCTGCAATGAATGAGTGACTAATACACTCCAAAGAAGACGCTCGATGGATTTCCAGATGATTTCCAGAGGTTCCCGTTTTTGGAACACCGAGACTTCGTCCGAGGGACGCCAGGGAGCAATTGCTAGTGTAGTAGCAGACAACCGAGTGTCGTGGACGCGAGAAATTAAGGAGGCCATGTCTTGATTTTGGCTGAAATGTCATGGAAGAAGAATAATATATAATATCTACTGCAAAATAACTACCGGCCTTACTGAGTGCAATAATATAAAATAGTATGTCTCAAATTTATGGAAAATATAAACGTTGTGAGACCAGCTCGACTTAATAGATGGAGTCGTTCGCATTAGACTTTCAAAAGAATTCAAATTGCGTTGGAATTGTTATGCATACACAAATTTACTCTATAACGATATTACACTTGGCGATCCTATACTGTTTTTGGGAACAAAAAAATATTCTTATTATAAGTATTTTATACTTAGGTAACTAACGTTGTCATAAAAAATACTCTTTTACACGTAATATGTTTGAGTAATAGATAACGTTAGCGTTTATAGTAAGCACAGAACATGCCAATGCCGGTTGCCATAGAACAGATAGACCAGGACTTTATGAATTAATGATAATTACTGTCATAACGTCTGTGTAACGCAAGACATACAGAGTCCGCTGAATGTCTTCAAATAGCAGTAGCGAAGGGTGCAGGTAGGCTGTTAAGATCTACTATAAATAGTGCACATTAGACTTTGTTAGTCATACGTATTTGTTTTTATTGAACTAAGACTACAATTTATAGATGGTGTTGGTTAGTTTTGAAAAATCAATTAAACCCTGCCTAGCCAAACCATAATAGTTTTGGTGTATTTTGGGCGATACGACAAAATTGTGCACACTTTTTCATTCATACTTATTTATTTCCGTTGGATTAAGAATACATATAACGATATAACACATATTGTTGGGTCATTTTTTAAATTCAATAAGCCCTGCCTAAACCAAAGTTAGTTATACCTGTATAAAAATATTATTCTATCAATAAAATATTCAAAGTTATGTATGATTTAATTGCATAATTTTAGATATTTCATAGAGAGACGAGTGTTTTTTTACTATTATCTATTATGGCATGGCTTTCGCAGGGTTTTATTGATTTTTAAAAACTAACCGACACCATCTGTAAATTGTAGTCTCATTTCAATAAAAACAAATACGTATGACTGATAAACTTTAGAGTGCACTATTTATGGCGAATTTTAACAGCCTACCTCCACCCTTCGCCACTGTCAAATAGGTATTACCAATGCAACCATTTCAGTTGTTTTGTATTCTCTGATGGTAAACTATTTTTTTTAAATACCAAAATTAATTTTAAACCTATTTAATGGTTAACTTAAAGTGTTTTTTTTTAATTTTATTTGGGACTTCTGCATTCGCAAAAGTTATAACTTGAAACAAAGTATTTTTTAAACATAGAGCGTTGAAATGAAACAAATATCATATTGATAGTTTATTTGATGCTCTCACGTGGTATAGTTTCCGATCCCGGTATTCTGGATAATTTGAATTTTTATGCACCCGTCAATTATTATTACATGCGTGATCGCAGCCATGACCAATTTTGGGTAAAAGCTGTTTCCTCATGTCAGGTTCACAAGGCACCAATAGCGAGGGCTATGCGGCTGGTCAATGCACTCCCTAGAGATGTAGACACTTTTAGCGATATTTTGTTTTTAAAATTCTATTTTATTGTTTAATTCGTATTATTCTTGAATTATTGTTGTTTATTTATTTATTTTGCTATGAAACTATTTTTTGCTTTGTTTTTTTCTTTACTAAGTTGATTTATCTGTACTTTTTATTCTAAATGTCATGTTGTAAACGTCCTGAATTAATAATTTGTTATGTGCTCAATGTATCTTTTTTAAATAAATAAATAACACACATGGGGAACGTGGTGAAAATATTAATATACCATACCTATAGATAGAAAGTTATTATTCTACGAAGAATGAACCAAATATGCTAACGATTATTATGCTATATTATGTAGATGCTCCCAGTTTAGCAGCCAATCGTGTTTCGAGTTTTTTTTATTTATTTTTTACTTCATTTTCTCAATCTTGATTACTGCTATATGTCCACGGAATTTGCGAATTGCTGAGTTGGATTTAATCGAGTCAGGTCGCGAGGTGTAAAATTTCCATCAGTCAACTCTACTCCAAAGGTAATGCAGTCGACTGTAAGGCGCCATCGCGAGTCGAGAAAGACACCTGCACACTTTCTATCCACTAAAGCCGTGTAAATATAAATAAATTTTGTATATCTGTCCAGGCGTGATCTTCGAGTCGACCACTGAACGGGGTGGAGTGCAAATAAACTAATCGATTTAAATTTTAACTTGACGCAATTTAAAACTACTACTAAACGGTATAAAATAAATGACTGAAGTGCGGTGACTTTTGAGATCAAGAATGGTCTTCTTTATAAGTGGTGTTATTACTAGAGAGCATGGCCTCCACAAGGGGGGGGGGCTGATAGGGCTCTAGCCTGGGGGCCCGGGCTCGTGAAGGGCCCGGCGTGACGAGCTAATCAGATATATAGAATCAGAGATAATCACAGATCACAAATTTGCTCTAATGGTAAAAAAGTCGCCTGCGGCGCTATTTTCCTTTGATAATATTAATAATTAAGACTATTTGGGTGTACGATGCAATTTTTTACTGTGTGCCGATACTCAACAACTTCATATTTCAAATGGATGTAAGTACCTACATATTAAAAATATAAAAAAAATGCTAAAAATACACCATTAAATTTGGATAACGCTACTGCAGCGCGTCACACTGACTTTACCCATAGCGATAGGTAAGGGGGCCCGCCAAACATCCTAGCCTGGGGGCCCGCTTCAGGATGTGGGGGCCATGCTAGAGGGCGTATGAAGGTCGAAAATAATGTGGGGCGTCTTTGGGAGATAAACCTGAATAATCAGTAGATTTCATTTAATGCCATTATTATTCTCTATCATTTTTCATCCAACAATTTAACATTTCATGATAACATAAAACATAATATTATACCAGCTATGTATAATATGTATATTAAATATTTTTTATTGAAATATTTAAATAAAGTACCTACATAATAATATTATGATAATAATCTGTTCATTGTCACGGTTTTTAGTAAATTAGTGTTATTTTTATGTTTGGATATTTTATGTGAATATCATGAAATGCTTTATTTATTTATTCATGTATTTTATTTATTTAAGAAAACAAAACATTGTGGACATAACAAATACAAATTCAAGACGTTCACAACATGAGATTTACATAGGCATAAAAAATATTACCCTCGCAAGAGAGAAGAAGACAAGTACTTATATAATATATTATAATAATAATAATAAAAAATCATGGGTACTTAATTATCCACAATACATAACACGTCACTGAAAATGTCTTTGGCAATGCACCGCATCCACAGCATCAGCCACTGATATATACCTACAGTACCAATTTTCTTTTATGCAGACGACGCAATGGATTTATCAGAAATGAGGCAAAATATAAAGGAAATAGTACAAAACTTTAATCACTTTGGTCTTAGAAGAATAATATATTAATTACCATTTTTTATTATGATAGAGTTCTTTATTGACCAATAATAAATAAATAGTTAAATTATGAAGTTCGAACAATAATCGGTTAAATTATTCACATTTAGACTACTTGATACGACTACACCCCTTCGTGAAGTGCGAGATTGGATATTCGCGTCAGCCTCGGCGCTAATGATGTGCAATTTTTACGTCACGACAGTTAACCTGTATTTCACATAAGAATTCCGGTAAAATACAAAATAAGTGTCATTTATTATAATTAAAAATTGCTTAAACTAACAAAATTGAATTTTATAGTGCTTCGTTTAATTTAATTTATAATTTACTGGTTAAAAATAATAAAATATATATTATTTAACACGCAATTTAGATAAGATTTCAAATTCTTACCAGAATCACTCTTTGATAGTTACTACATACTTATTACAATCTACAACCGGACTTATGTGAATTTCTTCATCGTGTAAATTTAATCAGTAAGCGAATCTTCCAAATGCAACGTTTGTAATGTAATGTAATTTGGAATTAATTAAATTCTTTACATCAAGCAAAAGGTCGTAAGTGACAAATTTCTACTCAATAAGGGAGAAATCTTAAATTAAGAATTTTATTGATTTCACAATATATTATTTACTTTAGCCTACACTCAGTGACGTCCCGTGGGGGTAGGCAGATTGAGCGTCGCAACTTATATCTTTCAATTAAAAAGTTCAGCTCACTGGTTGGAAACAAAATGTATTAATTAACATAAAAGGTTTAACAGGACTGTATTTTTTTTATCGGGGTTGCGATGTTTAGTTTACTTCCGTTGTACTTGGACATCACGTCCTTGGTGACCAGCAATGACTCGTGAAGATTTGCGAATTATATTTGAATTATAGGTAGGTGCATACTAACGTAATTAATTTATACAAATATTTTTACCTGTGACTTCCTAGTTTCGAAAGTTGTCAGGAGTATTTTTAAATGTATCTGAAACTCGCTTAATGTTATATATTTTGTTAGCAATGGACGAATCCATTCAACACATTTATTAGATATTGGAGTCATGCAAGGATGATAAAAAATATTGTATAAAAAATGGGGCGGCATTTTGGCGTTGCCTAGGGGCGGCATTTTGTCTAGGGACGTCACTGCCTACACTGACAATTAAAAATATGTGTAACTTCACCACGGAATAAATCTTGCTAACACATTTTTCGGGTGCTGAATAAGACATTCAAAATAATTGTAAGTACACCATAAATAACTTTTTAAGAATTTAAAAAAAATTAAGTACATACTTACTTATTTTTTAAGTTAAGTTTTTAACCAACTGGCTGCTATGAATTTTTATTCTGGTAAGTAAATAAAAACAAAAATAATGCACATTACCTTTTATTTTACAGTGTGTTATTTATTCAATACACACCTACATATTACGTGACTTGACATGTTTGTATTCCAAAAAGCAAAATGCACTATTTCTTAATTTGAGTTTTGGTTGAAGAACACTGCGACAACTCGTCCGCGTCCCAACACTCCTAACTCTGCTGTTTTAATGTGATGGGAACGGTTTTTTGACTTTGTATTGGGTGGACTTGAGCGTAATGATGAGCGTTCGAAATGAACATTAATTATTTTACGAACCATAGAGCTTGATATTTTCCCGAAAATATTAACATAATTATTTAATTATATGTAAGTACCTAAGTATATTGTATAAAAATAAGTGTGTTATATTTTTTGTTACATGGCCTATCTAGCTCAAATGGTCAAAATAACTTTTTCATGAGACGAAGCGATAATTTTGGGGATTTCATGAACCGGAACGGCGCTCCTGTCCATTTCAAGCCCTGGAATAGTGATAATATAACCACCAACTTGAAACCGACATTGCTACTAGCATGATAAATATATGATAAATTGGCCATACTGACCACAAATGGCAAAGGTTTCCTTAAAAATATTTTATTCGTCCAGAATCCAGCGCCGTGATGTGTTTTTGTTGTTGTTAAGTCATTGACACCCTGCCGCCATACGTGCGACCACTAGGAGAAAACTAAACGACCACAAAGAAAAAAATCAGGTAATATCCTTTCATACAAAAATATTTTTTCGATCCTGCCAGGATTCGAACCTGGAATCTTCTGATCCGTAGTCAGACGCGTTATCCGTTGCGCCACAGGACCGTTGTAAAAACACACTAATAAATTGTATAAGCATCTACATTCTACGTATTGATTGCATTATAATATAGGTCAATAGTTCAATACAAAATGATAACAGAGAATAATTATGCATTTAATTATATTGCACATGTAAGTGGGGCAACATTTTGCATATCTAATCCGAAGTCGAAAATATTTTTAAGTTTTGTTAGACCAGTCATGTCCAACCCGCGATGTCCGGCACCAGAAACGCAGTAATTTTGAAAATCATACCTGTTTGTGAAAAAAATGTGTCTACGAGATTCCGGACGGAATTTGTAATGTTGAATGAAAAATTTGATGGTAGTGATATCTATCTAACTGCAATGAAATCTTTCGACTATTCAAGACTACTCGACATGTTTATAATGTAATGAACGAAATTCCGCTTTGTATGAATAAAACAAGTAAGAATCGTATTTCATACCAGTAAAAAAGAAACTGTGTGTTTGTAACGTGAGAATTTTATGGGAAAACTGACTGATACGGAATCCGACGGCGGTTTTATTTTTCTGCTGAGAACATTAAACTGGTTAATTAAATTTATTATTAAGTTAATAAAATTAATTAAACCAGAGATGATAGCTCCGTGGTCTGGATGCACTATCACTTGCGCGGTATTGTTTATTACCAGGTGCGCGGCACTTGGCGGTACACTGTGTATGGATGATATGTGATATGTGGTTGATGAATGATGATGAGTTGTATGATTGATGAGGATGCGACGTTCACTCAAGCCATAGCAGACTTCAGACAGCAGCAGGTCGAACAGAAATTATGTTTTGAGTTAACTTTTGAGTGACGCTGTTGGTAGGAAGCGACGGTGAAGTATAACAACATGCCCACGCCCGCTTGCCACATGTAATTCTAGCTAACTAAATGTTATTTGCATCACGGTCTTTAATGACCCGTGACTGCCGGTCACTTGGTCTTATGAAGATAATACTCGGCTTTGAGGGAGGTGGGAAGTAAGGATTACGGCCACCGCTATTTGACAATGACATCTAGTTTTTATTCACCAAACTTATTGTATCTTTGCACTTTTATCAAGCACAGAACGAACAATATAATTAACATGCATTTATTGCCCAACTACGAAATCTAACTTTCAATCCGCGATTTCAGAGATGACTAATCTACTAACTGAGCTGCCGTGGATTCAACCTGTTTAATTACTTTGTGCTTTAAGGGGGGGCTGAAGAGATCGACATTCAAATATAATTTAGTATAAAAAGGACCTCGGCGTCGTAAGTACGTTAATTTAAATCGATCTTTTCGCAAAAATCACCAATCATCGGAGATTTTATTTCAAGAAACATTATTATTATTATTGATATTGTCGGCCGCTGAACATTATTATTATTATTTTATGAACACCTGCAAGATGTACGCCAATCAGAAAACAGGGCTGTCAAAATAATATTATGAATTAATATTTTTAAAATGTTAATTTCATCATAGTTTTTAATCAAACCTGTGCAAGTACGTACTGATAACTTGGGTGGATTTTGTAGCAAACATACTATTGATATATATACGGGTATATTATTATTATAACCCAATTCAAATTGAACATAGGTTGATACTCAAATACTATTATAGTATATTTATGATTTCAAGAAAATAATACGATGGTATAATTAATCCATATCAATTATTTGAAAACAATACATTCGCACTTTGCAAGATAACATCAAAATGTGTATATACTTATCCAAATGACGAATGACATGCATGAGTGAGCACGGCTGAAAGCTTGGAAATGTGTTTTTTTCTATTTCAAAATATTTTAATTGTGTATTATTTTATTACAGATTCAAGGCCAACTTCATATAACTAATAAAAAATACTGTTTGTTTCTACGAATAAAAAAAGAAAGGAAGGAAGATGTGTACAAATCACGGCAATCAGAAAGGCCGGCAAATATGGCCGACAATGCGTGATACACAAACATAAAATACACAAAATTACAAACACATTCGAAGTTTGCCGCACACGTACAGACCACGTGATATTTGTTTACGCAAAATCGTCGCTTTTCAAAATGGCGAATTTGATTGCCAGATTTTACTGCGATGAATCAGTATGTTCCTTCTTGTCTTTTTTTATTCGTAGGTTTTTTTACTATGTACATCGAGAAATTTCCATTTATAAAATCGGAAACGATTTTTACAGAAGAGTTTTGGAATATAATGCAACCAAAACTGGAAAAAATTCTATCATGGGTGTTGACTTCCTGAATTATTTAACCCCAGGTCCATGCCACTACGTGAAACACAGTGGATATTAAGCCATTTCCACACTGGCAACAAGTTGCTGGCAACCTCATTAAATTTTACGATACTTACCATAATTGCTTAAGAAATTTTACGATAATCATCATAATTATCGTAAAATCTAACGAGGTTGCCAGCAACTTAACTTGTTGCCAGTGTGGACCCGGCATTAGATGCACAAAACTTAAATAATATATATTATAAATAAAAATTTAAAATTATAAATATTTATGATTTATGTCTTCGACAGCCCTGATGAAATAAATGTGAAATATGAGTCGGATCGAGTCATAGAGCAAAATTATTGACACAAACAACTTTTACACGACTTTTTTATATTAACTAGTAGACCAGATATTATGGACCACATGTTAAAAAATCATATTTTCAATTCTCAAGGCCAATTCTGTAGAACGTCCCTTTAATAATAATATATTGTCAACTTCGCAGACTTACCCTCAGATATCTACTCGATTTGTATATTATTATTTTATTAATCCTTTTGAAAACGTCACCCCATCTTTCCAAAGTGGTTGGGCCAATTTGGTTTGGTTTAAACTTGGTTTGAAATCGGCTGTTTCATTTAAGAGCGTACTTCAGTGAAATGGCAAATATTTTTTTACAGTAGGTGCGACGAAATTTCTCACTAGTCGCCAATCGGAGACCGACAGTCGAGGTGTCCGCACGTCGATTTGTTTTGTCATGACGTCGGATAAAAAAAATTTAAAATCATGTTAAGATGACTAAAAAACTTTACGTATGTAGGGGAACTGTACCGAATACTGGATACTTTTTGTTGAAAAATAATTAAAAATAGTAGTAGATATTATTAAGGCTTGAATTTTTGCAAACATGTTAGGAATTTAACCTATAATCACATGTGACATTAATCAAAGTGTTAATAAGAGGCTTAGATTTATTGTTATTTATTTAAGGCATTTGTAGGATAAAATTGTCAGAAAAAAATGTGTCCCAATATTGGATATCCAGTATTAGGAGCTGTGTTCCTAATACTGGATATCCAATATTAGGAAACAACTTTTTCGCAAAAATAAGAAAACATGTCACTATATTTATTTATTTATTTATCGGAGAAAATGTTTTATATACACAATATGTTGTCTTATAATAATGATTAGGTGATAAAACAATGAAAATGCTTACTAGATCAGGCATATTTCACAAATGAAGTCAATCACACTGTTGTCTACCCCAGCACATAACTCATGACACCATCTAAAAAAGCAATGCATCGTATCCATTTCTCTCCGGCAACGTCACTTGAGTACGAACTACTACAAAAAATACATTCAACGTCCTCATCATTAGTATATTCGTCACCACTGTCGAGAAAAATCAGTTCTTCATCTTGACTTTCTGATGAGCTTGAGTCTGCACGTTTTCGTTTAGGTTTTTTAAGGGGGGACATGCTCGTCGAAGGTCAAAATTGAGTTTTTATTGTATTTTCAAACCATGATCCTGGACACTCCTTAAACGTTGTAGATGATCTATTTATATAATTTTGAAGCCTTATTATCCTTTATAGTTATTTTAAACATTTGATGACTGCATGAAGTATTTTTGTTACATAAAATAGTATTCTTTTAAACCTCTCGCTCTAATGTTTTAGAATATAGTCATATTTCGGTACATAACTGTGCAGTGGTGTTAAGATTTTTTACATTTATTAATTTTTAAACGCATTTATAAAACCATTAGCATAATTTATTACGAGATAATTTTTGTAAAATATTCACGATAAAAAATTATATTGATAATCTCTGTGATCCCAAATTTGACAAGAATTAGGCATTTTATTATTCAAAAAATCGGCAAGATTAACACATTTGAAGATAATTCTAAAGATACTTATTATAAGCTATGTCTTTGACCATTTAAGTGTGATAAACATCTTATGAATAATGATTGCTTTATAATAATTATTGACCTAAGAATAAGGTAGTGTTTTTTTGAAATACGCCATTTCTTTTGTCATTCCCCAGTGGTTAAGCTACAACATACGGCCGTGGCCATAAATTGACAAACTATAATTGAAGTATAGAGTAAAATGATATTAACGCGCGTGTTTGAACATGTACCGTTTAAAAAAAAATAAAAAAAAAATCGGTTAGGTACATGTTCAAACACGCGCGTTAACATAATTTTACTCCCTACTTTAATTATAGTTTGTCATTTTATGGCTACGCCCGTATGTTGTAGCTTAACTACTAGGGAGTGACAAAAGAAATGGCGTATTTCAAAAAAACACTACCTTGTTCTTAGGTCAATAATTATTATAAAGCAATCATTATTCATAAGATGTTTATCACACTTGAATGGTCAAAGACATAGTTTATAATAAATATCTTTAGAATCATCTTCAAATGTGTTAATCTTGCCGATTTTTTGAATAATAAAATGCCTAATTCTTGTCAAATTTGGGATCACAGAGATTATCAAAATAATTTTTTATCGTGAATATTTTACAAAAATTATCTCGTAATAAATTATACTAATGGTTTTATAAATGCATTTAAAAATTAATAAATGTAAAAAATCTTAACACCACTGCACAGTTATGTACCTAAATATGACTATATTCTAAAACATTAGAGCGAGAGGTTTAAAAGAATACTATTTTATGTAACAAAAATACTTCATGCAGTCATCAAATGTTTAAAATAACTATAAAGGATAATAAGGCTTCAAAATTATATAAATAGATCATCTACAACGTTTAAGGAGTGTCCAGGATCATGGTTTGAAAATACAATAAAAACTCAATTTTGACCTTCGACGAGCATGTCCCCCCTTTCCTTTTTCTATCTTCACTGGAGCTTGTTTTTTTTGTTATTTGTATTTCAAATGAACTCAAGGATGCTGGTCTCTATCTGAATCTGCCTGCTGTAGTATGGGATTTGAGTTGAAGCACTGGACTGATATCTGCAGGAGTAATGAAAGCCGAAAAAAGTCCTGGTGGTAATAATTTAGGAGATGCTACTGTTGCTCCTTCGATTTGTTTTTCTTCTAAGTCTGAGCTGGCTGAACCAGTATCAATTGCATCATCCACATCAAGATTGCTCGTGCCCAAATTATATTGGTTTTGAAACTCTTGCACGGCGAAGTCAGAATCATTTATACAATGTTCCACGAGCAAAGCCTCTAGCTCTGCGTTGAACGTTGGTTTACGTCCCAACTTTGCGTTTATCAATTGATTAACAGTCATTGTTTTCTTTTTAACATAACTTTTTAATGTCGAGCGAGGTACAACGATGTTTTTAGATCGCCCATTTCCTTTTTTAATGGCATTATAAGCGTTTTCCATTGCCTCAGTGCTCCACTTTTTCTTTGGTTTGGAAACAAACAACAACAAAAAATAAGCTTTGTAGACTAAATTAAATCCCCATAATGCTGTATCCCAATACTGGATATCCAATATTAGGACGCACCTAGTATCCAATATTGAGAACCATGTACGCCTAAATGCAACTGTCATTGTTTTTGTTATGAATACGTTTTCATACTTATAACATACCCTAAACCCATCCAACATATGTATACTATAGCAACAAAATAATAATAGTACTAATTTAAGACCTTACCTGTATCAAATCGTATCTAAAAGGCCACTATTTCAAAAACTCTGATGACGACAAAAATCTGTAAATCACCTCGTGTCACCGTTTCTCACAAATACTTCGATATATCTAAGCAAGTCGTGTTATTTACCAAGTAGCAAACGTTATGTAAACTTTTCGGTAGATGATACTGCTTACTTCTCCAGGAAGTCTGGTATCCAGTATTAGGAACGTATCCCATATTCGGTACAGTTCCCCTACTTAAAAAAGAAAACACGTCAATAAATATACTATTATTATTAGTAATATAACAATAAACATAACGTTAAATGGACGTATATTGGATTTTTCTGACAAATTTTATTTCGTTCGGCACGCGTCATTTGCACAATCCGCCCATCGCCTAGCCACGATTTTTTTAGACCATGCCTCAACTGAAGAGCCTTAATATTTCAAAAGAAAATTAAATTTTTATATGCTTACTTAAAATACTACTTAATAAATTATTATTACACCCACAAAAGGGCAAAGTGTAAGGCATATAATGAAGGGGGTCCTGGGTTCGATTCCCAGGTCTGGCAAATCACTTTTTGTTTTTCAATTTGTTTTGGACCCATCACAGTATGGATCTAATAGATTGAGCAAGTGGATAACATCCATTTCTCGTAAATGATCTTCTTGTGTGAAATAATAAAAGAAAATATATGTAAGTATATTGTATTTGAATTAATACCAATAAAAATCTATTAACTTTAGTATGTTTATAGTAAAAAAACATTATTAATTAATGAATGACTAACAACAAATTATTTGAAAAATATGTATGCAACTAAAATTAATGAAATACTTTACAGACTTTATATATAAATCAAAATTCAACTAGGTTCCGAAGTACTTATATCTGTTCAAGTGTGCACTTTTTTTCTTTTACTCGACGTTTGCCTCGTTCCAACAAGCACTCTTCGACACTGGGTGAAGGTTATAATGACGATGGCATATATAGATATTAATATTATATCGTCTGTGCTTTATGGCAAATGTCACGAGAAAGCGTGGAAGCATTTTTTTAAACAGAGAGATAAAAATCAAAATTTCGAAGAAATTGGTATGCATTTAAGATGATTGTGATCTATGTCAATTATTTATTTTCGTAAAAGCATCGCACAGTATGTTTTGTAGCGGTGACTTCCGTTTATAAAAATAAAATACATGTGCTCAGCATTATAGAGTGTACTTGTACTGTACCACAATTTGCAGTATACAGACGATGCAGTACCTACTTGGGAACAATAAATTTCCGTCGGGGCAGGTAGGTCATGCGTTGCGTAGGGGCGGCAAATAAAGGAGCACATACGAATATTACAACTTTTGAAAAACGTAGCGGTTTTCCATGAAGCAGACGTGTTCGCATTGTTAGAGAATAGTTTTAAAAATATATCGAAGGACAAAGAAACCATGGTAACATTGCTATGTACAGGCAAAATTTACACAAGAGGGCCTCCAAACCTGCCAGCGCCTTAGAAATACACGTACCTAAAACCGCCGCTGTTTCAGAGTACCTAGTTTGTGCTCTGATAATTTTCCTAGTTATATTTGTAGTTGAAATTTATAGTTTTGATTTCATGCTTTAACGTGGGAGGCCTCGAAATCAGTCAGCTCCTCGGGGCTCCAAGTCTCTAAACACGCCACTGGATGTATGCTATCATTCAAGGGAATGTTTCCAGTAAGCAAGGCCTTGATGGAAGAAGAATGTCTTGTCTCAAGACTTTCAGAGTTTGAGATCAGTAGGTACCTACTCCATCCCTATTTAGAGCATTGACAAACATGAATAAGGGTTCAGAGATACGACACTGCAGTTTACGTGCGTTGACGCAGAACTTACAACATTCCAACCACATCCGATTATAATCTCCAGTTGCATTATTTTTATCTAATTGGAGTTTTTAGTCGAATGCATTTGGAATTAAGCAAGACCTGCGTCGACGCACGCAAACTGCAATGTCGTGTCTCTGAGCCTTTAGATAACCAAAAGCATCGCCGAATATGACAGAAGAAGATGCCTCGGACGATGGCCCCCGCAATAAAGAGGCTGACAAGGCTCTAGCCTTGGGGCCCAGCGTGGCGAGATGAACACATAACAGAATTTTTCTCTAATAGTATAAAAAGGCTATTTGTTGAAAGCACTATTTTACTTATAATATTAACATTAAAAAACATGTGGTTGTGCTATGCAATGTTTGATAATTGTGTGTCGATAATAATTGAACACTATTATTGAAAATGCTACTGTAAAGCGGCATACTACCTTTAATATTAGGGTTCGGTAGGGGGGTCCGCTTTTCAGGATGTGGGGGTCATGCATGCCACCCACAAAGAGGGGGCCTGGGGGCCCGGCATGGCGAGTCGACCATATTAGTGATATAAACACACATCATAATTCTCTCTAATAGTAAAAAAAAGTCGCCTGCGGCGCTATTTTCCTACAATAGTGTTATTATTTAAAATTATGCGGTTGTACGATATAATTTTTAATTGTGTTCATTAAAATATACATAAAAACACTATAGTCGAACAACGTCTTCTTGGCTACGTGTTAAAACTGTGAACTAATAAGCTCCTCCCATTTAGTTGACGACGGCACTTTCCAGCTTGTGCCTAAATCTTCTTGCGGGATAGTATTATTTTTAATTTAAACACATTAATTTTACCGCGTACACCATTTGAAAAACGCTACTGTAGAGCGTCACATTGCATTTATCTTTAACGATAGGTAAGGGGGCCGCCAAAAACCCTAGCATGGGGGCCCGCTTCAGGATATGGGGGCCATGGTGGTCATGCCGAGCCTAGGACCCTTCATCCAGTCTTCGATATGAAAATAAATATACATTTCAACAGCTGAAAATGAACATAATTATTATATTGTTTATCTTTACCAACACCAGAAGAGTGATGGTATTTCAAAATAACATTAAATGGTGTCACTGGCGTCCACGTGTTTCTAAATCAGTAGTTTTCTAGTCTCCGTCTTCCGTCTAGTCTAATGTAACCAAGTAATTACCTTCCGATAACACTGTTGTGTCGTGGATAACAGAACAGCTGCAATTATGGGAAATGTCAAACGATAAGTTACCGTAACTTTGTGACCGCGATTCTTGCGAACACAGACCGTGTTTTTACTTCCGGGAAATATGATTACCGTCTTTATAATAATATTGATAATAATGTTGTACAATTATGTGCAATAATACAGTTGAAATCATCTGGTAGTAAATAATAAGATGTAGTTTAAAAAAAACGTGGAAATTAGTCGAAGCCTTTTACTTGAATGTGCTCTCTGTAGGGCTATTCTAAATTCTAACATATTAGCCATAATATGAAACATTGTTGAAACCAGCATTGTGCGATGGCGAAGAGTCGTGGACATTTTATAAATGACATTAGCATTGGTAATTAAAAATGCTATGTTTTTGTTGTTTGCTGACAACTTGAAACTCTTCATGGAAGTTGTCACCTTGGACGATTGTTGTCAACTCCAACTTGATATAGATAATATTATATTAGATTGGGGCAGGCGTAACAAACTGGACTTCAATATTGATAAATGCAATGTTTTATCGTTTACTAAAGCCTCACGAGTATTGTTTTTCCAGTACTCGATGCATGGCAGAGTTCTCTCGCGAATATCATCTGTAAGAGATCTTGGAATTACGTTTGACGGTAAACTGACGTTTAGTGGTCATATAGATACCATTTGTAAAAAGGCCTCCTTAGTTAGAACCAGACTTGAGAGTGGGTCTATCGTTTGGGCCCCGCATCAGTTGAAGTACGGCCTTATGGTGGAGAGAGTCCAAAAGAAATTTTTAAGACTCCTTTACTTTCGGCTGTATGGATATTATCCGTGGCTCTATCCGACTGATTTTCTCTTAGGGATGCTTACATACTGTAGCTTAAAATTTAGAAGGGATCTTTATTTAGCTACATATTTTTTCAGACTTACACGCGGCGTAAATGTGAACTCTGCCATACTTGGTGGTGTTGGCTTGTGTGTCTCTGATAATTACCTTAGGAATCGAGGACATCCGTTGTTTGTTCTCCCACGGTGCAGAACTAACCTGCCATTAGTAATGCTAATTGGGAGGGCAGTAACCATGTGTAATGAAATGGCTTCGGATATTGATATATTCCACTTACGTGAGGATGAATTTAGGTGGAAGTTGTTTTATAAGTTTTTAAGATAGGGTCTATCAAAGTTCACTCTTTGTGCTTCCATCTACTTTTATTTTGTTACTTATTTTATTTATTTTCTTATTTTATTTCTTATTTTATTACTTATTCTCTGTATTTTTATTTTTAAAAATTATTAACACTTATTTTATGTCATGAACGCTTTGAATTTATAATTTGTTATGTTCATTATATGTAAAATAAATAAATTTGATTTAATTTGAATTTGGCATTGTCTGTTAGCGACTCCCAGAAGTTACCCTGGTCGGTAGCACCGAACATTCCATGATAGAAGAATAAGACGACATGTTTACGATCAGTAAATTTTATAAAAATTATCAAGATTGTTACAGTAACTTGTTATTTTTTGTTGTATATTTTTAATCAGTCGAAGGTCGATAGAAGTTACGAGATCAATAAAAAATATATATTTATTAGATTTTTACGATGCTAAGCTTGTCGGACGAGTGTTGATCACCCCGTGGAGCCACCTAACTTAACGGAAAAGCACTTAAACTCTAAACCAGCCGTTTACTAATTATCAAATATTTAATATTTACCTGTTGTGTGGCGCCATTAGTTACCTGTACTAATTTGTAAGTTTAAAAAAGGTATGTAGATAGAAACACAGTCTTGTGACTTCGCTTGTGACGCATTTCGGTGCATATAGCTGGTATTAACTGCATAGTTTTCCAGTAGCGTAGGTAATGTCACCGACAGGTTTTTCCGCCCCTGTGGGGGGCGCTCCCATAAGGAGTAGTGCCACCCAGCCGCTCGGTCTGACCCTGGTAGTCAATGCGCCACCGATGAAATGATGATGACCCTTGGCAAAGCTGAACAAAATATTTCATATGTAAAGTCCCGCAGTTTGCTCTGACAGGCCCCACGGCTTCTCAGAGTGAACTGTGGATGGTTAAGTCGGTCGCCACTGACCATGTAAATAATAGGTAATAGGTAATATAGTATAAGATTAAATTTTTGTTTGGTTGTCAAATATGGTAAAGGGTAATTAAATTAAATATGATTTGTTTATAATAATGTATAGTGTAAATTGTAAAATATTATATGTAAGGCAAAGGATTAAATAGTAATAAAGGGGGACTTATGGATGGGCGTTGAGGGTATGTAATTAGATAGCTAAGATGTACGTAGTGATAAGTGCATATAGATCGATGTCGCTGCGCGTCGCACGTACACGGCACAGTAATTGTTAATATATGCTCATAGGCCTGTTGCGAAGGCTCCCTTTTGCACGTATGTGCAATCACAAAGCGTAGCAACACCTAGGCAATCAGCGATCCGATTATAATCACGATCCCGCGCAATTAATTTTCATTTCAATTTCGATTATTAATATCCGCGGTCATTCCGCGCGCGGCGTTTCCGAATCGGTATTCTGGCAGCTTTCCTGCTCGC
This sequence comes from Rhyacophila brunnea, assembly GCF_057557595.1. NCBI lineage: Eukaryota > Metazoa > Arthropoda > Insecta > Trichoptera > Rhyacophilidae > Rhyacophila > Rhyacophila brunnea. The sequence continues at coordinate 6,074,533 of NW_028233361.1, forward strand.
ACATACGACGGCGTCTCTGTCGTATGTGTAGAAACCGATTTCGAGATACGAATTTGCTCGCTTTGCAGTGACAGAGCCCCTCTCGCTCGCGTGTATGACGGCATCACGCTCACGCGCGACGGGAGAATCGGATCAATGATTTTGGTCGATCAAGGAGACCACGTACTGGAATAAAGTGCGGGAAATCTTTGATCGGCTAGGTATGAGTATGTACTAAGCAATTATTACTGCCTATATGTTTGGTTGACGGAATGACATCCGTCAACTAGTCGTAAGTATGTGCCTGTGGCGACACCGAGCTATATTAGTTGTTAACGTGAGAAAGATTGCGCGACCAATACGTTTATATATTAGAATCAAGTAACTTCCCCGCGTAATATGGGTTTATATTAAGCTTTTATTTTGTAGTTAGATTACCAATCTACCGAGTTCATATTCTTAGACCAACGTCAAGTAGGTATTCAGGCCGTCGGGGCGCCTCAAAGTTGAGCCCCCCAACGGTAGTTGGCCGAAGGATTGATATGCGCTGTCGGAGGCCTGGTGCCTCAAATATGCCGAGTTAACCACTGGCATATGACGCCTTATCATCCAGGCTAACTTTGTAGTACCCTTGTTTCTGGGTGAGAGGTACCTTCGCGCCGCTAGGGCCCGCAAAGCCGGCCGCCGCGGGAACGCCCCTCCCTCAGCCATGATGAGCGCCACCACGCGGGGGGTGTGCTGTATCGATAGGTAATTCAACCACAAATCCGTCGATGCCTCACACGCCTTCGTAGGTGCGTTTTTCGTGGGGCTGGCCCAGAAACACTGCGGTACTGCTTCATCAATTACACGATCTCAGTACTCCTAGGTACTCGAAGGACGTACGTGACGAGTGAGCGACGCTGCCCACCGGCGAGCGCCGACTCGCGCCTATAATTTTTCTTAGTCGGCCCTTACGTAGATGTCGCGGGTAATTAGTCATTGCACAATTTCCGCCACTCTCGTAAGGAAACCGTTAATTAATTTTGTCACCCGAAAAACGTTGAGCTAAGGGATGAAATCGGCCAGATTTGCATATAAACCCAATATTTTTAAATTCAAAATCAGTCTACGCCCGCATTTACGACCCTGAACCTGCGAAGGTCAGCGGCGTAATTTTCTCAACATTTTCACATACAAGTCGCCAGGACTTGTGAGGAGGTACTCGCCTAGGTCCTGATACCTACAGGCAGATACCTACCTCTCTACCTACTGTCACTTTGACAGATAGGAGTGAAGTGTCACCCAGCGACTTAGTCGTTTTATTCGCGAGTTTATCTTTTCATTACCGGACCCGGTCCCCAACCTTCTATCGCGGTGCCCCGTGTTCGCGCAATCTCGCTTACGGATAAAAGTAGATTAATTCTCAATCAACTGAATAATAATTGTGTTAGTTATGTAATTAGTGTTATATCTTAAATAAGACTTTTTAATAATTTTGTGGTTTCGGACTTAGACAATTTGTACTTTGTGACCTTTGTGGACGCGGAACCTAATAAATTGTTTTAATATCGTAATAAGTTCTTTTATTGGACTAGACATAGTGCCTACCTGTTCTTCCTACAATTTGAATGTACCTCCACTCCAGGCCCGGAGCTAGCCGAGGATTCGGAGGCCTACAGTAACTAGAAAATGTCGTAATAAATATAAATATATTATGTACACCTTCGGTTGCAAAGAAGACCAGGATTAAGGACGAAGGTGGATTTACCGTCTGAAGAAGACATAAGAGAGATATCAAAATAATAATAAATACTATAATAATAATAGAGAAACAAATACCTACATACAAGTCAATCGGTGAGTTTGCCCAAGTAGAGTAAATCAACTTCAAACAAAAATATGCAATTGTAAATTCTGCATAACTGTTTTCAATATAAGTATTAATGAGGTATGAATTGCTCTTACACGATTCTAATGAAAAAAATATTGACATAATATAACAATGGAACCTCCGGAATATTTTTCGCGTTCCGGCTCCAAGTCGGAGTTATCAAGATTCGGAATTGTGGGTTTCGGTTTGAACATCATTTCGGTGTTCTCAGGGTTCCAGAGTACGATTCTGGTTCCATTTCCAACTTCAACACTTAACTTCCAACTCTTACTTGGTTGAGATCGTCACTGGAAATGAATTTTGAATAAAAATACTTTTTATAGTCATCAAATGTTTAAAATAATAATATAAAGGACAATAAGGCTTCAAAATTATATAAATAGATTATCTAAAACGTTTAAGGAATGTCCAGGGTTATGCTCTGAAAATACCATAAAAGCTCCATTTTGACCTACGCTGAGCATGTGGGCCGTTAATATCTTTATTTTTAATAGGTACGTCACTGTCAACGTTATTGTGTGTGGTCGCCTTTGTCTCGACGGTCTACATACCGGTAAGAATCTTCTAACAATCTCACTTATACAACTGTTTTATATCCCAGATTTAAATGTTAGACCATAAATCACAGATAGCGCGAGGCGCCGATGCCCTTAAATCAGCGATACACAACCTTCTTCTTTCAAACGCAGGGCTCGAAATGGAGCGGAACGCACTGGAGCGCCGTTCCGGTTCATAAAATCTCCAAAACTATCGCTCCTTCTCGTAGAAAAATTTATTCGACCATTTGAGCTAGATAGGCCATATAAAAAAAATAACACAGTTTTTATATTATAAAATACATATAAAATTAAATAACTATAATATTTTTGTCAAGCGCTCCGGTTCGTAAAATTTTCCATTTCGAGCGCTGTAAACGGCCGTATAGAATAACCCAAAACAACGTTTAGCTGAAGTTATTCTTTCTATCATTTGTTGTCAATCTCTACGTATGTTAAAAATCAAAAGATGTGGATACCTTTTGTTACGACAATAATAAAACACATAATAAACTTATCGTTAACAGAACAAGGTACATAGCAAAAGCATGTTTAACTAACACAAATAAGAAGGAATATATTATTACAGACGCATATTAAGTTCAGTTTTGCCCATTTTTTTCACACAGTTTATTAGATTACCTAAATATTACGAAAAGTGTGTACCTACACATAATAATTTTAACAATGGTTTATAAATAATGTTTCTTTTAACCACAACAGATTATTCCCCTTTCTACATCCAATCGACGCACAGTATTGGCAATACGCAATTATATCCGTACACAAACTCAAATGTTAAGGTTATACTTCAGTTGAGGCACGGTCTAAAACGATCGTGACTACGCAACGCACAGATTGTGCAAACGACGCGTGATGAACAAAACATAATTTGTCATAAAAATTCAACATGCGTCCATTTAATGTTAATTGTTATTTAAGTAATACTAATAATACATTCATTGACATGTTTTGTTTTTCGACTAAATACGTAACATTTTTATGTCATCTTTACACGATTTAAGAATAATTAATTCCGCCGACGCTATCACAAAACAAATTGACGTGCGAACAGGTCAACTATCGCTCTCTCTGCGACTGACAACGCATGCAAAATTACGTCCCACCTATTGCTGAAAATTATTTGCCGTTTCACTGAAGTATGCTCTTAATATCGGTAAGTTGCGATGTTAAGTCAGCGAAACACGTGTCGTTGAAAGAAAATATGTATGTGGCAAATACCCAAACGATAAATTATTATGAATTATTACCAAGTAAACGCATTATCTCTTGAAAAAATAATAAGTAATATTTCCGAAAAACAGTAAACGGATGTCTATCAAATCTAATATTAGTGTAAAAATCACCATAAATAATTACAAGATAAAAAGAAATTTTTATATACTTACCACGTTTTTAAATTTTCTGTTGAATCATATAAACTTGACAATTCCATGAGTTAATAAATACTTTTTATTGTACTTGATAGAAATACTGAATAAATATAGAATACTGAAATGTCATTTTGACATTTCATATTGATTTCCATAGTAATGCACGTATACATTAATAATTTTGTTGCTAGGACCCCCTTAGCAACCAACAATAACTTTCCATACAAAACAGAATTATCTGAAAATGAATTCAATTCTCCTTAAAAATGGCTAAAAGTATTAAAAGCATGCATTGTCGTCGTGTACTGATATATTCTAAAAGTTTCCAATGCCTAGCTAGTCGGGAAATTACTTAAAAATCTTCAATCGTCCAATACAAATTTTGGACAAACAAGAAAAAAAATGTACTGGACACACAAGAAAAAAATAGTACTGGACAAACAAGAATACGAGCTAATAAAAAGGTGGTAAAATTCCAAACATTTTATTATCCTATTATTTTTGGAGAAATAAATATTAATACATTATCTTCATAACCACAAAATATTATTGTCAACATCGTTAATTTTAATCTGAAATTGTTACTTGGTTCTTTGGGTAATAATATCTTAATCTTTTCTAAGCGAATATTTTTTGTTTTGTTTCTTGGTTAAACTCCACAACAGTGGCAAAACTCCCAGGCTTGAGGAATTTACATACTTATTAGATAATGTAAATATAATATATGTTGACCTCACCGGGTTGAACCCGTAGCTCCCGGAAGGAAGGCCAGCGCCTTACGCACTCCACCACGAGAGCCGCCTTAGCGGGCATGTTTTATTTACACTTTGTAGGTCTTTTTAATTCTTTTTATTAAGATATATAACGCCAGGTTCATTAATTCCCTAATTCGACCCTGTATAAAGCGATAAGAGTTCCTTTATGTCGCAAAAAAATGATGCGTTGACGAGCAACATGGTTTTTCAATTTAGAGATAAAAAATTTCTACCTTTTTAATGGTTGTATAATTTCAATATTCCAGCTGTATTATTAGATAAAATCTTTGGGAAATGTTTACACACATGTAAATCGTTCATCTATATTTATGTACCTGTCTATTTTAGCTTTTCCGTTGCTATCACTCAAACGTCAAATCAATTCAAAAATGTTAGTGCCTAGCTAATAGTAGGTAGGTAAGTACATATATTTAAATAATATTGTTAAAATCTTTACTTATTAGTAAATAGATAATAACGTAAAAGGCAGAGAGCCCACAGAAGGTGGCGTGGCGAGGGTGTGAAATTTGCGGTGGGCTGACAAGGTACGCTCAAAACACACAGAAAGTAGTCACCGAACGAACGTACGAATATGAATGAGAGAAAAAATCTGTGTTGCCATCTTTTTTTATAGCAATTACGACGAAAGTGACTAAAAATATAGTGTTTCTTCGCATGAATTTTTAATGAACTTTGTGTATCCGGGGTAAGTGTCAACAGTCAACCAAATGCGTGGTGAATTAGTTTTAGACGGATTCAGAGGGGTGTAAGTAGATGCAATCTTTTGTAACATAATAATTTGATGATTCTAATTATCTATGCAAAAAAATGAGAATATTTGAGCACGTTAAAATTATAGGGAACATTGGGTACGAGCAGTGACGTCCCTAGACAAAATGCCGCCCCATTTTTATTCAGTATTTTTTATCATCCTTACATGACCCCAATATTTAAGAAATGTGTTGTATGGATACATTACTAACAAAATATATACCAATAAATCCAATTTAAATACCATCTCTCCAATAAACAATATTACGAGTCCATGGTTTCAGATACATTTTAATATACACCTGACAACTTAACATAACGAGCTAGGTAAGTACCTATGTAGGTACCTATCTATAATTCAAAATATAATTCACAAATCTGCGCGTGTCATTTTTGGTCATCAAGGACGTGACGTCCAAGGACAACAGAAGTAAACTAGACATCGCGAAACCGACAAAAATAATACAGTCCTGTTAAACCTTTTATGTTAATTCTTAATAAATTTTGTTTTCAACCAGTGAGCTGATTTTTTTCATCGAAGGATATTTTCGTTATTAGATACTAAGTTTAGGTACCTATCTCTATATAATATACCTAATGATTCTCCTCGATTTGCAGCCCTTCAAGTGACTGCCGCCCCCAAGCGACGCTCAATCTGCCTACCCCCACTGGGTACGAGCACATTGTAAGTTTGGGAAACATACGTTTAAAACAATCAAAACAACAAGACGAAATATATATTTTTATGATAATTTACATTGGTATTTGCTGCAGGTAATTTTCTCGCAATTCTATTATGAACAGGAAATGATATTAAATTTGACATTTAAAAGAAACTTGTTAATAAATTTACCTACCGTGAGATCGCAAGAACCTAACAATCTGATATTCAAATTATGCAGACATGTTTTTTTAACCCCGACACTGTTCTAAAAATAACTAATTATCTAAGCCGAATCCGTCCTGATCTCTATTTTGTAGATTATATGTTATTATGTATACACACATATTTAATTTTTTATGCATTGTAAAATGCATTTATAAACTTGAGATATACTAATGCATTTAAATTCTGTTAGAGTTTTATAACTTTGCGCTTTTTTGCACTCTTTAATATACTGATACGCCTCTTTGCCTGATTACCTATTATAAAATTAGATTAAATGATATTTACTTTTATTAATATTTATAGTAATAAATAAATAAACATATAATATATGTAAAAAAAAAGTTTTTTTAGAATATATTACCTACACCATTTTTATCCTAGAGATGTAGTGCAAAGTTATGAAGCATATAGGTAGGTACTATACTCGGCCGCCGCTAAGTCAGGAAAATTTTACATATTATGGCGTTGATCGTATCACAGTTTACAGCGAGATGTATCGAAAACCGATGGCCGTATAGCATTGAAATCAAATTTATATCTAAATAAAACACGTAAAATTACGTAATAAAAGAAACCATCGGAACCTTGTATTCCGGTGGTCAGGGATGCGCTAAGGGTAGTAAAATACTTAATTGCGCTAAGGGTAGTAAAGTATTAGAAAAAATCTTCGACAACGTAGAAACATGTCTTTCATATCGTGTCCGAAAAATTACACGTATGTAATTAACCGTGACATCTTTAATCGGAAACCCGATGGTCGTATCATCGAGATTAGGGAATCCAATCCCGAGCCAAAATTCTGATCCCGGGACTTCGGGATTACAATTTAACAATCCCGGGATCCCGGGACTGATCCCGGGATTGGCAATTTTTCCATTGTTAATAAAAAAAATTATATTTACAAATAACATTGATAAAATCGGTCAAATATAAATCTAGTATAATTTATACTATTTAACACATTTATCGTTAATATTGTATACGTTAAATCTTGGAAATACATAAGTTTAATGGAGTAAATAATATTATAATATAAATAATAATGTGAATTTAATATGAGATTGCTTTTTCTGATAGTGGATGAACTTAATGAATGGGTTAGCGAGATTTAAAATAGTAGAGCAAATCATGGTGTACTTAGCGAGCACTTGCGAAATGGTCTATGGTCTCGAACATTTGTATAAGAATGCGTTCGCTCGCCCACAAACCAAACGCACGGCACGCAGCTTCATTTACCAATGCAATGGGTGGCGTCTAGATGACTGTATCTATAGTCTAAGGCCGTAAACACATATGAGATCATGGTGGAATTACTTTGTTAAAAGTAGAAAGCATTGTTTTTTCCAATCTTTGCTCATTTTTATTAATTTATGTGAAAAAATAAAATGAATCGGCAACTTACACATGGGTATAAATCAAACTTCATTCAAACTCAGTTTATTTCTAATGTAGTTATTTGTTATTAAAAGAATTTTTTCTGTTATATTTTCGTTTTTATTTTATTTTCCATAAAAATTGATAAAAAAAAATCAATCCCGAAAGTTTTGGGATTATGTTTATCAATCCCGGGATTCATAGGTATCGAAAATAGCTCGGGATCCTGGGATAGGAATCCCTACTCGTAAGTATCAAGTCGTACATACCTATCAAATGTCCGATTGTAAAGACAACGTTATTGTCAGATATTTGTTACCAATCAATTTCTAATTAGTGTTCTTATTGAATCTAATAAAATTGTTACATTACTGTCAAACAAGCATAGCATCTACATTGTTACGTAAGTAGGTACCTATAACTTACTTTACGGCCTTTTTTATTTTAATGCTATACGACTATATTTGCGACGATACATCAGTGAAACGGCAAATAATTTTCAACTATAGGCGCGACGAAATTTTGGACTCGCTGGCAATCGGAGAGAGAACGTCGAGCTGAGAACACGTCAATTTATTTCGTGATGGCGACGGGGGTATTAATTCTTAAATCGTGTAAAGATGACGAAAAACGTTACCCATTTACTTGAAAAAGAAAACATATCAATGAATATATTAATATTGTTACTAATAGAACATACGTTAAAGTGCCCACCACCACCCGTCATATAAACGCAACCGTGGATATGCACGGCCGCTTTCTATGACGCTTTAAACGTGTCTGAAAGAAGTGATTTTAAGTGCTCATTCCGTCCCGAGACGGAGCCGCACGGGACTGATGCTGCAACCATGCACCGTAGTGCTTAAAGAAGAAAGTTAAGAAAGAAAATGTTTGTTTTTGGACTGGCTCTGCTGTCCGCTGACGTTAAGCGCTTTGTGTAGCCGCATACTGAGTGTCACGAATTTAAATGGATGAGTCTACAGAAGAGTCGAGACTATCCCACTCCCCATACGACGCTGCATCGCAAAATGCCGCAAAGTTGGCCTCGGTTGCTACCAGATCTCCATGACCAATTGGGCCCGTGTGAAGACGGACCCTGGCAAACAGCTCCGCTCATAAACAGAACATTAAATGGACGCATGTTGGATTTACATGACAAATTATATTTCGTTCGGCATGCGTCATTTGCACCCGCGGCCCGCAATCCACGCATCGCCTAGCCACGATCTTTTTAGACCATGCCTCAACTGAGGTATAGCCTTAAGACTATATTTCAGCTGGGGCACGGTCTAAAACGATCGTGACTACGCGACGCGAAGACTGTGCAAATGACGCGTGCATAACAAAACATAATTTCTCATAAAAAGTCAACATGCGTACATTTAATGTTATGTTTATTGTTCTATTACTAATAATAATAATATATTCATTGACATGTTTTCTTTTTCAAGTAAATGGGTAACGTTTTTTAGTCATCTTTACACGATTTAAGAATTAATTCCCCCGTCGCCATCACAAAACAAATTTACGTGTACACAGCTCGACTTTCGCTATCAGATTGCCAGCCAGTAAGATATTTCGTCGCGCCTATAGTTGAAAATTATTTGCCGTTTCACTGAAGTACCGTCTTAATGCAGTTTGTATTAGTTGTTCAATGAAAACATATAATATGACTGACAAAGTTTAGTATGCACTATTTATGTCGGATCTTAAAAGCCTGCCTCCAGCCTTCGTCAATGCCAACTATAGTACGTATGTGAGATTCTCATTTGTGTAATTATTGACATTGTTCTTAATCCAGTTATAAACAAGTTTCAGTAATCAGACGGTCCGTATCCCAGAGATAGCGCCGTAATAAACACGAATTAGAAACCTCTACGAATACTAATGCGGCGGGTTTAGCTCTTAACCCACCAGTGACATATTTTAATATAATCGAGATTTCCCTATCAAAAACAGAGTACTGTTCGCCATTTACTACGCACCTACCCTACTAATTATATTTGTTACTCGTTTTTAATAGCTCGTATTCTTGTTTGTCCGGTGGTTGTTTGTCCAGTACAAATCTTGCAATCGATTTTTAACTAACTTCCCGACTAGCTAGACATTTGAAACTTTTAGAATATATCAGAACACGATGCCAATGCATTCTTTTAATACTTTTAGCCATCTTTAAGCAGAATTGAATTCATTTTCAGTTAATTCTGTCGTGTATGAAAAGTTATTTCAGAAAAATCCGCAAAAAGTTAAAGACTATTATTGGTTGCTAAGGGGGTGGTCTTAGCAACTAAATTATTAATATATACGTGCGTTACTATGGAAATCAAAATGAAATGTCAAAATGACATTTCAGGATTCTATTTTTGCTTGTTTTTTATTTACTTCATATCAAGTACAAGTTTGAGCATATTGAACATAATAATTCAACAGAAAATTTAAAAACGTTGTACTTATATGAAAAGTTCTTTTTATCTTTTAATTATTTTAATTTATTTTATTTTATGTTATTAACGTAATTAACCGAAATCAGATTTCAATAATATTATATGTTCGGTCCCATTGTTGACTAGTGACTTTGATGATAATTAGGTACTTACTATGATTAAATATGAGTACTTGAAAAGCACTAGGGTAGAGCAAATTTTTTTTTTTTAGAATTATTAACAACCATGTCCTTGCTTTTTCGTACAAGGTGGTTGTTAGTAATTTTGGACAATCACAAACACCCAGGCTTTGAGAAAATATTATTGTACCCAGAACTTTCGGGTGGAAGGCAAGCGCCTTGCGCACTGCACCACGAGAGCTGCCCTGAATAAGGCACATTGGCGAGCAGTGGCGAAGGATGGAGGTAGGCTGTTAAGATCTGACATAATTAGTGCACACTAAACGTATCTGTCTTCATTGAACTAAGACTACAATGTGTATATAGCTGGTTGTTAGTTTTTAAAATGGAATTAAACCCTGCCTAATCCATGTCATGGTAAATAATATTATAGACAACAAGTATTCGTTTATTTATAAAATATCTAATAAATAATAATATGCCAGTAAACCATACATAATTATTTTAGAAATAAACGAATATTTTTCATCGATTATGGTTTGGCTTAAGCAGGGTTTAAAGAATTTTAAAAAACTAACCAACACCATCTGTAATATTATGTTTTCTTAATTCACTAAAACAAATATGTATGACTGGAAAAGTGTGCAGTTTTTTTTTGTTGGATCGCCCCATAGCACACCTAAATTATTATAGTTTGGTTTCGGCAAGGTTTAATTAAATTTGCCTCTCTACCATCTGCAAATTGTATTCTTAGTTCAATGAAAACAAAAAGTATGACTGATAAAGTTTAGTGTGCACTATTTATATCGAATCTTAATCTTAGCCTATAAGCAAAGGGTGAAGTTGCCACTGTTGGCGAAAATCCTGTGAACGCGGGTTCAAAAAAGACCAATACCAAGAAAAAACATAATCAACCAGCCCTGTATTAGAATCCATTTAAAAATAATAATTGTAAATTGAAATGATTGATAATTGACTCTTTCAGACAATTATTTCACTAAATCAGTAAGAGCATTGTGCTTGTTTAAGAGGACAAAACTTTTTGGTACAAGTCGGTTTACGGGAAGCCAGGCGGGAACCGCGCTCATTTTCATAGCCGATTTTGGCAAAATTCATGAATTTAAGAATGAAAACTTAACCTAACCTAACCTAACAAATAATCCAGTATATCGGCTATTTTCAAAATTTGTTTGCCGCTGGCTCTTATGGGTCTTAAACCGACAAGAACCAACTTTTTATGTTAGGTTCGATGCTTGAAAGAGCTGTTCGTAATTTCTGAATAACATAAAATGTTCAGAGAGATGATATGTCGAAAATATTAAAAGAAGCTTTATGTATTGTATTTGAATTTGTTATTACTTTGATAATACGATCACTTTTAGCCGGCTCTCACATCAGAACTCACCTCGTCTGCAGCACAGCCATAAATCAAACCTTCCAATAACGTCGATCCGTAGCTGCATATGAAGACCGCGCACATCTACCAACAACAGTCGCACGTAACCTTCGAAACGTATAAATAGATATTTGGATGCGGCGATTGGCGAACCGGTATAGGAATGACCAATTCGTAGGTGTTCGTATTCGTTCTGGCGTCTTCACTCGCAGCCCGAGAAGCATGCAACTTGTCGATTTCAACATTAGATGTTTTTTTCAAACTAAAAAGTCGCATTCGACCAATCTGCGGAGCTCCATTTGGCAACGTGTGTTTTGTGAATAACGATGATATCACATCGACACGTTGCAGACGGGCGAGTTTTAATGTGAGAGCCCGCTTAAAAACGTTCTTTGCTAACATTTAAATTTCGAACACTATCTTGCTGGAAACTGGTGTGCCCCGACATACCGGTTGGGTTTCTACTTACAGTCTAATTCTAACCCACGCCATTCACAATTAAGTATGGGTAGGTACTTTATATTTTTCTTATTGTCACATCTAGCCTTCTAAAATTCTGACCAGGTTTCGAATACACACACAATTTAGTATAATAATTATAATATAAGAATGCCTCTTGAATAATTTTATTTCACAAAGGAATAAAACATTAATAAGACGGTAACACAAATATAAATTAACATCGGCATAATAATTAGAATATATTATCGATTTATTATAATACCATAAGCCGACATTTTCACAGCTAGTTTTTTTGAGAAAAAAAGATAATTAATACCCCGGGCGTTCAAAAATTCTGTGATTTTTTTAACCTATTTTTTAGTGTTAAATCACGGCGACACAGTGGCGGGTGAACACCTGCATCCAGCGAAATTACAATAATAAATTATCGCAATCAACGGATTACACGCATTCGAAACCACGCCTTACGCAATGTAATATTACGGGATAATATCAAGTGTCAAGGCAGTACGATTTGGCACGTGAAAAATTAATACCATCTTAACGTGTCCGGTTTGTGTAGTTGTAAGATTTTCATGGTATCCTTTACTATGAAAAATAATTATTGTATGTAATTATTCATCTACATTTTTACCAAGCCATCGGCATGGTTGCTAAAATGTTAAATAAAAGAATAATACATAGGCCTTGTCCACATGGCGTTTTGACTCGCGCGCAATCCAAGCACATGTGACCTGATTGAACCGTCCACACGCCCTCGCGCCATGACAACCTGTCGCGCGCGGTCGAGGTACAGGTGACATCGTTGAGGTGTCCACATGCACTCGCGGCGAATCACATCGAGACACCCGTCATGTGGACATGGCCATAGTTAGGTTCAGTGGCGTGTTTAGTGACGTTGATACCCGACGCACTGACCTCGTTGAAGCGGAGAATACGTCTTATGAGACTTGACGCGGCGTGGAAGACCTGGCAGCGAAAGTGGGACGAATCAACCAAGGTCCGGCACACATACATGTTTTTTCCAGATATAAAGTGGCGAATGGAGCAAATATCAGACTCCTGACCATCACACCAGTCAATTTGTGACTGGACACGGTGGTTTCGCTGGCAAGCTCTTTGAGCTTGGACTTGCAATCCGTTCGACATGTCCATGCGGAGGGGAAACACAGGATGCCAACCACATCCTCTGATAATGTCTGAGTATGTGCTCCGAACGGGAGGAAATGCTCAAGTCGGTCCAACCAGCTGTTGGGCTGATCGGCCCATCCGACTTGGTTGCTACTAAGGCCAATTATCTTGCTTTAAAAAAAATTGCGGCGTCTTACTGCGGGCGTGAAGATCTCATAATTTTTGCTGTCCGTATGATTAGCTTCGTTTTGTTTGCTATATACACAACGTAACTTCATTTTCTTTTCATAACTTCCTTGTGCTTTTCTCTCCCTGGCACTTTGCATTAAAGTAAACTCATTAAACTCAGCCAGAGTTCACTTTGAGCGTAGCAACCTAAGTCATGGGCATCTTCTCCCAGAATACTCACAGTCCAATTGTTTCAGATGCTTCACATCACCAATTGTAGGGTCCCGCGATACGCTCGATTAAGACTGAGTGTGGTGCGGGGCGGATTTCGGTGGAAGGCACTTAACTTCAATGACTGATTTTGAAGAACACTACAAAAAAATGGATTAAAATTTTTCAAATAAATGTTTCGGGCAATATTTTATTTTGAAAAAACATGTAAGTATTTACTCATATTGTGAATGAAAATAATAAAGATTCATTAATAATTATACCTACAGCTACACCTCAGATTAAGTTAAATAGACAGATGGAATGCAGAAAAACAACGAAACAGTAGAAATTGATCATAAATGCTGACATAGTGTTGTTTCTCAATATTCGTCCTACGACAGTTCCAGACTCCAGTGACATTTTTTTTTCTAGATGCCTTTATGGATACCTCGCATTTACTATAGAGGTTTCTTAAGAACTTTGTCACGCAAACTACTCTACTTGATGCTAGTCAAATGAAAATTGTGCCGGCTGAGAGAATATGCCTTACTGAAAACTATTCTTCTACCCCCATCGGGTATTGCTAATTTGAATTCGGCCAGGGCTTATGAAACCGCCTTGCAAAAACCCTGGAAAATTCTTTGTAGCGCAAGGCGGTGGTGATTCTGATGAATATTTTTTGTCGTATTCACTGGGAGCTGAGGACTGCGATTTGTAGCCGAGTTTTTCCCCGTGGTAAAAGAAATGTCGCATAGGACTGATATTCTAAGCATATACTTATCCTATCTTATATGATTGCAGTCACTGGATCTGAAAGGCATGAATCATCATTACATGTCACCATTTATTATTTTTATTCTTTTTATTACATCAATACAGAAATTAAAAAGTGCATCTCTTCCAGCCATGGTCCCCGGAAGGTTTCGAATGTCCGCATCTGCCACTTGTAATAAAAAGTTCAGGTTGTGTCGCTCCTTGCTAAAGATCTGACAATCTAGGAGTAAATGTATAACGTCCTGGAGCGGAATGCACAATCTAAGATTTCGTTCCTAAGGATAAGTCGCCGAAAAGCATGACTTAACTATAGACAATCCTGGGTATAGAGTTAAGGAATCCTTAACCATAGACTACTTTTGTTATGAACACGCCCCTTTCTGTATTACCATTTACCACTGACAGCTGCTGTCAAAATAAATTCGCATGTCTATAATACAGTCCATACACTCAAATTCATTTAACAATGTATCTCAATATGGATATTGATAGTGTTATCGTTTGGCATGTACTTGCAGAATATTATTTTATTTTTATACGCCAGCCCGCAGAAATACAAAATATCAGATGAAGAATGACACTTGACGCTAGTGTTACCATGTTAAAAAAAAAAATCTTGTGGTGCCTGTGGAATCACGTATAATGATAACGGAAACATAAGAGTATTATAATTAAATATTAATACATACGTATTTATAGTTATTGCATTTATAAAATGCAGTTGTCATATTTTTGTCATCGTTTAACAATTATAAAATAATTTACCTAATTTACCTAACGAGAATTTTTAAATTTTGGTATTATTTTCAATAGAAATGATCTTAACTAAGGACAGTGTTTCTGCATAGTGTTTTCTGCTAAGGAAATTTTAGTTATGACAAATGTTTCTGCATTACGCTCCTGGTCGCTTCCGTCGTCGCATGGACACTTTCCATCAGATGTTATTTTAAACCGGTGCAGGTATGCTCGCATGACTCCGTGACCTGTAAGAATCTGGACAGTGGACTCCAGTGACATTAAACATGACTAATAGATATAGTTTTCAATAGATCTATTCACCGGAATTGAACTACACGCACGATGATTAAATTTCTCGGTGGACTTTAAATCACGTGATATTACCTTGAGATAGGATTCAGCTATAGTATATTATCTTAAATCTAAATATATCTTTTCAAAAATAAAAAAAATCGCGCATTGCATCAGAACAGATGTAGGTACCTAATGCGGAAATCGTTAATTTAAAAATAATGTTTCTTTCGTTTAAATTGAGAATTGCTTCCCGCGTCGTCGATATTGGCAATAAAACAGTTTTGCATAAGTACATTTTTTTGTGTATAACGAAAGGAAACATAAATTATCATTGAAATGTCCGGAGCATTGCCCACTGAAGAAGGAAGCCGATACATTACACGACTGGTCCTACTTTTCGCCCCTCCCGTTGACTATGGACGACCTGTCATTGTCTATAGAGTGCTCATACTGACGCGTCTGTCGTGTTCACTTGTTGGAGTATTCTTAGTTTCAAATTTCTTTCAGATTATTTCAACGTATCTTGGAGACCTTGGAGTTCATCTGATTTAGTGGTTATGTGTTATTAATAATTGGAAGTGACGATCAAAGTAATTAAACTTATTCTGTGTATAATAATATCATAATACACTAGGACGTTTGTCAATGTAACAGTCGATTCTAAACAACAATAACTAATAACTTATTTATACTCTTCAGTCATTATAGAATACCAAACTCTGCTTGCAAGTACGTTATCAATAAATAGTATGGCAGTGGACCACTCGTTGCTTGTGCAAAAAGTTATGCTCAGGCTTTATTAATCTAAAGATGGCGGTGGTCTGGAGAGATTTCGGGAAATGAGTATTTAATTTATTAACTACATAAACAAATCTGGTTAAAGCCTTTTCACAGATTGTAAGAACATATCAATAAGTAGTATATAGGTACCTACTTACACTTATGATAGCGACATTAAACGCACATTGTATAAAGAATTTTCAAAACTGTTAACTTATTACCACGTTTTTCTTAGCTCGTATTCTTGTTTGTCCGGTGGTTGTTTGTCCAGTACAAATCTTGCAATCGATTTTTAACTAACCCGACTAGCTAGACATTTGAAACATTTAGAATATATCAGAACACGATGCCAATGCATTCTTTTAATACTTTTAGCCATCTTTAAGCAGAATTGGATTCATTTTCAGTTAATTCTGTTTTGTATGGAAAGTTATTTCAGAAAAATCCGTAAAAATTTAAAGTTAAAGACTATTATTGGTTGCTAAGGGGGTGGGTCCTAGCAACTAAATTATTAATATATATCTACGTGCGTTACTATGGAAATCAAAATGACATTTCAGTATTCTATATTTGTTTGTTTGTTTGTTTTTTATTTACTTCATATCAAGTACAAGTTTGAGCATATTGAGCAAAATAATTCAACAGAAAATTTAAAAACTTTGTAAGTATATAAAAAGTTCTTTTTATCTTGTAATTATTTTTATATACGCGTTGCTTATTTTAATTAATGAAAATGATCAATAAAATGTTTTAAAATGCAGTTTTCAAATTCGCTAGCGGGTGCATTACGGTCACCCCTAAACGCCAGTGAATTATTTCATTATGTAGGTACATATACGTATCATCATTATTATGTAGGTACATAATAAAATCATGGTTGACAAAATAACATTTTATAATAAATGTATAAACACAGTGCCGTCCCTAGACAAAATGCCGCCCTATTTTTTATACAGTATTTTTAATCGCCCTTTCATGACTCCAAAATCCAAGAAATGTGTTGTATGGATACATCTTCTAATATATAAAAATTAATATTTGTGTGTTTATGTGTTTGTTTGTTCGTATTTAATGCGCAGCCATACCGTTCATCCGATTGCGATAAAACTTTGTAAACTTATTGCTTGCACTTGCGGGAAGAGTATAGGCTATACTAATATATAAAAATAAATGTCTGTCTGTCTGTATGTCTGTCTGTATGTCTGTCTGTCTGTGTGTCTGTCCCGTATGCGTTCCTATACCAATCATCCGAATGCAATGAAATTTTGGTAAGTGGTTGTATGCACACCCATGAAGGTTTCTGAATTAGAAAAATCCTCATCTTCTTCTTCTTCTTCATTCTATTTTTTTTTATTCGTATGGTTCCTATACCATTCATCCGATTGCAATGAAATTTTGGTAAGTGGTTGTATGTACATCCATAAAGGTTTTTGAATTAGAAAAATTATTATCTTCTTCTTCTTCTTCATTATATCTTCTTTTATTCGTATGGTTCCTATACCATTCATCCGATTGCAATGAAACCTTCGTCAGTTGTTGTGTTAACACCCGCAAAGGTTTCTGAAATAGTACAACTATCTTCTTCTTCTTCTTCATTTTATCTTCTTTTATTCGTATGGTCCCTATACCATTCTTCCGATTGCAATAAAACCTTCGTCAGTTGTTGTGGTAACACCCGCAAAGGTTTCTGAAATAGTACAACCATCTTCTTCTTCTTCTTTTTCTTCTATTCTATATTCTTCTATTCGTAAGCGTTCCTATTCCATTCATCCGATTGCAATAAAATTTTCATCAATAATTGTGCCAACACCCGCGAAGGTTTCTGAATTAGTACAACCATCTTCTTCTTCTTCTTCTTCATTCTATCTTCTTTTATTCGTATGGTCCCTATACCATTCATCCAATTACGATGAAACCTCCGTCAGTTATTGTGGTAACACCCGCAATGGTTTTTGAATTAGTACAACTATCTTCTTCTTCTTCTTTGGTTCCTATACCATTCATCCGATTGCAATGAAATTTTGGTAAGTGGTTGTATGCACATCCATGAGGTTTCTGAATTAGAAAAATCATCATCTTCTTCCTCTTCTTCATTCTATCTTCTTCTATTCGTATGCGTTCTTATACCATTCATCCAATTGCGATGAAAATTTGACCAGTTATTGTGCGCAAGCCCGCGAAGGTTTCTGAATTAGTACAACTATCTTATTCTATTCGTATGCATTCCTATACCATTCATCCGATTGCAATGAAACTTTGGTGAGTTGTCGTGCGCACGCCTGCAAAGGTTTCTGAATTAGTAAAACCATCATCTTCTTCTTCTATTCGAATGCGTACCTACACCATTCATCCGATTGCAATGAAACTTTGGTGAGTTGTCGTGCGCATGCCCACGAAGATTTCTGAATTAAAAAATCATCTTCTACTTCTATTCTCATGCGTTCCTATACCATTCATCCGATTGCAATGACATTTTGATCAAGTGTTGTGCCCTTGCACACAAAGGTTTCTGAATTAGTACAATCATCTTTTTCTTCTTCTATTTGTATGCGTTCTTATGCCATTCATCCGATTGTGATGAAATTTTGACCAGTTGTTGTGCGCATACCCGCGAAGGTGTTTGAATTAGTAAAACCATCTTCTTCTTCTTCTTCTATTCGTATGTGTTTCTATACCATTAATCCGATTGCAATGAAACTTTGGTGAGTTGTCATGCGCATGCCCACGAAGATTTCTGATTTAGAAAATCATCTTCTTCTAATATTCGTATGCGTTCCTATACCATTCATCCGATTGCGATGAAACTTTTGTCAGTTGTTGTGCGCACACTTGCGAAGGTTTCTAAATTATTATTATATAAAATACAAAGTTTGTTGTTTGTTTGTTCCATCCAATTTTGATTTTTTTTTTTACTACATATTAATAACATTAAAAACGTTTTCATATTTTGGATTCGATTTTAATTTAGTGTTCTTATGTTTGACCTTTACTCCTATTAGAATTATTTTCATATTGCCATATTGTATTACACAGATATTTTAATATTAAAAAAATAATTAACTCTTAATATTTTTCAAATATCTAAGATAAATATAACCACGAAGTGACCCTGTGCGAAGCCGGGTACTTCAGCTAGTTACTAATAAGATATATATCACTAAATCTAATTAAAATGCCACCTCTGCTTCATTAGACAATATTGCGAGTCCACGGTTTCAGATACATTTAAAAATACACCTGACAACTTCCAAAACTCGCGAATAGCTGGCAAACAAATTTTGATAAATTTTTAATTATGTATGTATGTACCTACCTATAATTCGCAAATCTGAATGTGTGAACAAGGAGCGTGACGTCCTCAATAAAAAAAATACAGTCTTGTTAAACCATTTATAGTAATTAATACATTTTGTTTCCAACCAGTGAGCTGATTTTTTTAATGTAATTTTCTGTTATTACTAAGTTTAGGTTGGTACTTTGTTATTTATATAAGTATATACCTAATGATTCTTTTCGATTTGCCGCCCTTCGAGTAACTGCCGCCCCCAAGTGACGCTCAATCTGCCTACCCCGACGTGACGTCACTGTATAAACATAACTAATAGTAATTATATTTATTAGTTTTACTGAATATTAATGGCTTGGCTTGTTTGTACTTGACTATTTGTGACGTGTTTTGATTGAATTTTAAAAGTTTAAAGACGATTTATGACATGATTGCTAGAAGAGGACGTAATGTAGTGGTCCAACCAGTGGTGTCATTCGACCGGATCGCGAGAACCTGTTGTTAAAATTCTCATCCGATTGCGAACCGTTGTTTGGTGACGATATCGCGAATAGTTCAAATAAGCGGCTACGGTAAGTAAGTTTGATTATCTAATTAATGCTGTCCTTGAAGACATAGTCAATTTTGGCAGTGAAAATCTTCGTACATACTTTGGCAATAAGACAGTGTTTTAGTACCGAGATGCACAGAATATCGACGTTACGTTAAATCGAAATATCGGCGACAGCATGTATAATATATCAAAATAGAATGACAGATGCGAAAATCTTAATTAGTGAAGCAACGTCGAGTCAAATTGTTACCATTTTTTTAAATCGCGTCGCGTCAAATTAATAAAATATTTTTTAATTGACTTTTAAATCTAAAAGTAAGTATAAAAACGTCACAAAAATAATAATTATACTTAAATAAAGCAGTAAGGTAATATAAACTTTCCACAATTAATCAATGGTTGCTTTATTAATGATTAATTGACACTTTAACTTTATACATTACACTTGTGTGTTTTTATGCGTATATTTTTTATTGATATGACAATCATTCGTATATGATTAATATGGCGTCTGTTTACATCGTATACTTCTTATATCGACACTCAAAGTAATTTTCATTTGTTCAAAACAGCTATTTATTTAAATTCTGGTTCAAATTTGATTATATTTATTTACATCTTACACACACAACGCGTGCATAATTGCCTTGCATAGCTATTATTTGTACCTAAGTATCTTGCTATGTTATTTTTTGTAAAACTTACCCCTGTGCCCTGTGTGGAATATTAGGTTATGGTCTTGCCAATTAAGGGTGCCTTTATTTTCTATAATGCCTATTTCAGTCTCCTAGGCCAGTGATCTCAAAACGGTCGCTCGCGAGCTACCTATTGGTCGCTGTGGCATTTTCAGTGGCTCGGGTAAGAAATTTTATCATATTTATAAATTTGAATGTGTTTTGACGCTTAAGTGTGTTGCCTCAACTGTAGAATCTGTATGGCCTTTCGTCCCAACAGAAAAGTATCCAATTTTAGTTTGAATTGCGCTGAAAATGAAGGCATTGTTTTGTTCTGCCTAGGTATTTATGTGAATCAACGTTTTCCACCATGGAGGTGGTTAAAAGTAAATATAACTCACAGATGTATTGATAATTTCATTCGGATGGGAGTGACAACGTAGGTACTCACCGAGTATTGAAAAAAATGTGGTTGAAGGTGAATGCCATTCTTTTCACTGATTATTTTTACTTTTACACACACTTATTTACTTATTATTTTGTTTATAAATAAATAATTAAAGTACGCATTTTATGTTTTTTTGGAAGTCCGATGTCCTAATTTATTTTAAGTGATATAAGTACGATAAAGGACGATGGTAATAAAAATATATAGCGAAGGAATATGTATAAGTAGCTCACCAGACAATTTTAATTTCTGAAAGTAACTCACATCCTTATTGAGTTTGGAGACAATTGTCGTAGGCTATATTGGATTAGATACGTCAAATCGGTAGTTCATGCTACACTATTTTAAATAGATTTCAATTGCGAACCGGTAGATCGACAATCAGAATGACTCTACTATAATAGGTATATCCATTGGTTAGATATATCACACAAAATAGAGCAAACGACACCAAAGCGACCAATTATAAACGGAACGAAAACAGAAGCTATCGAGAAACTAGTTATTAGTTACAATAATTATCGAGTCTCGTCCAATATAAAAACCGGTTTCGTTTCATTTGATATTAATTACATCAAATTAAATATTTTTTTTATTTTTTCTTTCAGCGGATACGGTGAATATAAAAATGTGTGAGGTCATATCGATAAAGATATTCTGAACGATAAAGTTGAACGGATGGTGAGATATAATTACTACAACCACCATTTATGTTGCTAGAAACATTTAGTTGAAGATCTTAATAAAATTGTGCATGAGATTTTAATAGAGATGTCGAGATATTTTAGCAATGATGATTAAAAAGCGTACTACGTGTCTTAAATCTAGTGCTTAAAGTCAGACGTTATCTACAAAAAAGTGTTTTTTTTTTTTTTTTTTAAATAACATTATTTTACATTTACGGCTACATGATAGTCATACAACGTTATGTCAATCTTTTTTAATTTCTTATTAAATCGTCAGTAAAGTTTAACGCTAATTACATAAGTTACCCTTGTTTTCATATTTTTTTAAAACTATCCCTATAAATTTTTACATCATCATAAGCAAGATAAATGTACAATACACAATAAATTATAAAATGTTAACATTAGGTTTTAAATAAACATTTCCCTTGTTAAGTTACAAGAATCTAAAATAATGATTTTTGGCTCTCCTGTAAAGTTGCACTTTCGTAGATAGTGTTGTTTGACACTAAGCCGACCCCCCACCCCACAAGCCCTTTGACGAAAGCCCTAGCACAAGAATTATTATTTCCTTAACTAGCCATAAAAAAATCGATATCAGAGGCGAATATTCATTAATAAAATGATTAATTACCTATTAATACTATCGACTGAAGGTACTTGATGGAATTTGAATTTAAATTCTATTGGATTCTAGCTCTGTACTATTCCATTTAAGTCGTTTTTGCAACCCTGGTTTCGCCTTTCGGCATCTTCAGGAGCCGTGTACACTCACCAAAGGTAAACACACACTGACAACGAACTCTCTTTACTCTAGTTTATATAATAAATCAATACAATAAAGTAGGTAAAAACTCCATTACCTACCTATCAAGTCAAATGTTACAAAAAATACAATAAACAGATTATGAATAGTTGAAGTGTCAGTAAAAAACCTAATTAGTAAAAACCCTATCTTATTAATAAGAATACACTCAACAAACTCGACAAAACAGAACATGACAAAACAGAAAATGACAAAACAGAACAGTGACAAAACAGAACAACGATAAATATAACTATGACCTTTCAGGAAAAATATAGATTTAATATTGAAATTGTCCTATTTCATCATGTTGATAGATTTTTAATAGCAGAGATTTTCAATACGCTATAATAAATCAAATTGTATACCTAATATCTGCGTTACTAATCGCTAGAAAGCCTCAAATAAACTTAAATCGGAGTTGCCGGCAAGCTTAGGATGGGTTTAGGTCGAAATCCCGAAGGCCGAAATCCCGAACGCTGAAATCTCGAATGGCAGAAATACCGAGTGGCTGAAATCCCGAAAGCCTAAATCCCGAAAAATAATTAAAGAGAGATAAAAAATGCTTTTTTGTCTCTTGCGAAAAATTGCGCAATTCAAAATAAGTGTTCAGGTTGCGCAATTTTTCACAGGAGAGACAAAAATACTTAATAGAAATACTGAATAAACATAGAACATAGAACACACACATTCAATTCTACTTAAAGATGGCTAAAAGTATTAAGAGAATGCGTTCGCATCGTTTTCTGATATATTCTAAAAGTTTCAAATGTTTAGCTAGTCGGGAAGTTGGTTAAAAATCGATTGCAAGATTTGTACTGGATAAACAACCACCGGACAAACAAGAATACGACCTAATAAAAACGTTAAAATAATATTGCGTGCGGGAGACTAATATCAACAGCACTAGTTTACTAATAATAATTCGAACGTCACTTCGTATTGTTTAAGACATATTTTTATTATAAAAAGCTTCAAATTACGTAAATTGATAGATTCATACAACAAGGGAGCGTAAAATGATATGATTAATTTGGGGCGTTCCTCATTTCAAAACGGAAGATCGATTAGCTGTACTGGAGAGAATTGTTAGTTTACAGTTTTAGCAAGTTGACAAGAAGATCTTGTTCGACAGTAATAAAACTATAACACATTTTAAAGTATTTCAACCCAAAGTTCGATAGCACTAATAGCCCACTCTGCCCACGTAATTAATTGTACAGTTTTATCGCCAATTAGAAGTTTTATAAAGAGGTAGGTACCCACTTGAATTTGCCCAAAAAAAACAATAAATAAATCATCGAACCCACAAAAGAAGTAATCAAATGTTCAAAATAAACAAAATAAAAACCGGCTCTTTAACGTAGTGACGTCGATAACGATCGTTGTTAGCATTTCTCAGTGATATTATGAACAACGACATTATAGTTAGTTATTTAGCATTAAAATGACAAATCCTTGGCAAAATAACCGCAGTAACCAGATAAATGTTCTAAGTAAAACACTGCAGTAAAAATAATGTTATTTATATACCTACGTCCTACATCGTAATGACTATCGGATTGTTATTCTTCTTTTTTCTTCTTTTTTCGCCATATCCGCCCCTTAACTGGAGCATATGGACACCACGCGGCGCCTCCAAGAATCCCTGTCGCTCGCCAGTCTTCTTGCTTCGTCCCAGGTCAAACCAGCATCCCGTAGCTTCGCCGTATACACACTGTAGATTGTATTTAGCGGCCTTCCAGGTCGCCGGAATGCGGTCGGATTGAAGAACAGGCAAGCCAGGTTAAAGTTCTCTTCTGGCATCCGCAGCTCGTGGCCGAGCCAGGTCCAACATCGCCTCTTCACTTTCAGCGTAATAAGAGGCTGCTTGGTGCGTTCTCTTATCTCCTCGTTGCTCCTAAAGTCATACCACCCACCGCACACCCAGTATTCGTCGCAAACATCTGTTTTCGAAGCTCAGTATACGGTTGCTCTGAGCCTTCGTAAGGTGCCATGATTCGCTACCGTAAAGCAGCACCGTCAGAATGCAAGCGTCAAATAGGCGGCATTTGGTTTTGACCGAGTACAATCGTGAGACCCAGACATTTCGCATTGAATTGAATGTTGCTCCAGCCATTCCCATTCGGATAGCAAGCTCTTTCTGCAAAAAGCCATCTCCCGTGATGTGTACCTCCAGGTACTTGAAGCTGTCGACGCTCTCGATGTTTTATCCATCGCTAATCAGAGGGAAATCTGGATCAGGACAGGTACTATTGCACAAGACGTTGGTTTTCTTCGCATTGATTTTCAAACCAACGCGAGAGGAGTAGTTATGCAACCTGTCGATTGTCTCTTGAATGCCCTCGATTGAGTTGTCGAATAGGACAGTGACACACACTTAATTTTCCGCCCCTGTAAGCTTCCTTTCCGCTCCCATAAGGAGTAGTGCCTCCCAGCCGCTCGGTCTGATCCTGGTAGTCAATGTACCACCGGTTAGATGATTACGACCCTCGACAAAGCAGAACAATATTTAATACATGTAGAAGTCCCGCAGTTTGCTCTGGCAAGTCCCACCACTTCTCAGAGTGAACTGTGGAAGAGATAAGTCGGTCACAGACCATGTACATAGAGGTAATAAGATAATAGGATTAAATTTTTGATTAAATATAATATGCTTAGGTAAAGGGTTAATTAAGATAGATTAAATATAAAATATGATTTGGTTGTAAGATAATTGGTAATGTATAATTGTAATATAATGGTTAATGAAATGTAATATGCAATGGGTTAGCGAAATAATAAAGTGGGACATATAGACGGGCGTTAATAGTATATGGTAATTAATGTAATTAAAGCAATATTAATATTAATCATATTATGTACATCGATATCACTATATGTTTGGTTGATAGACTGACATCCGTCAACCTTATATAAATGTGTAGCATATAGCGGTATCGGTTTGAATGGGTAAGAAATACGACCACCCCTAACGGATAAAAAGGCAAGGTTCTAAAATCCGATCTTCAGTCTGTTTTGTGGATTCCGGGGGTCGCTTCGGCGACGCTTCGTTGCCCCGGGACCCACGCGATCTCGTCTGCATAACTAATTAGAAATAATTAAGTCAATGTTAAATAATTAGTTAATAATAATCAAGTTAATTTTAAAATAATTAATTAATAATATTCGAATTAATTTTTAATTAATCAGTAATAAATGTGGTTATTTTTGTGGACTTCGAGATATAAATAAATCGGACGTTTTCAAATGTTTTTTTTAATTTCGAGATTTAAATAAATGACTTTTCATAATTTACTTGTGAATTTCGGATGCGAACAATTCAGACCTTTTCCTTTTTGATAATTGTGGCTTGTAGACGTTAAATAATTTAGACATTCGACTTATTGTGATTGTTTAACGAGAATCTAGTTACATATAAACATTATTTCACTGACAATTGATTATAAACTTTTGAATAAAGGGTGACCATAAGTTAAATTGTGTAACAACATTGATAATATACCAGTTATGAAGTTTAACCAGTGTTTTCTTGAGTTATCGACTTTCTTTCTCTACCGTAACTTCTTGGTTACTCCACGTCTATGAGATTCCTGCCTGTTCCTCCACATTAATGAACCTCCACTTCCAAGTGCCTGAGCTAGTCAGGAAGTCGGAGGCCTTCAACAGCATCATCGGCGTATTCCAGGTCGCATAGCTTCACCGTGGGGGTAACAGGTATGCCTCGGTCGGGTGGTATTGACTTCCGTAGTATGAAGTCAAAGAGAATGATAAAGAGAAACGGTGCAAGTACACAACCCTGTCTGACTCCGGTCGTGACCCCCAACCATTCCGTGACAGTGTCTCCAATTCTGACACAGCATTCGCTATTTTTGTGCAAGCTTTTAATTATGGCAATGATCTCGGGAGGGGTCCCGTATGCTCCCAGTATCATCCAGAGGGAGGGGCGGTGCGGACTGTCGAAAGCCTTCTCATAATCCACAAAACAGCAAGCCATCGGACTGTTCAGCTCATGGCTCTGCTGGAGAAGAAATCGTAGGTTGTGGATTTGGTCTGCACACGCTCGACCAGGTAGAAACCCGGCTTGGTTTTTCCTGAGGACGTGCATTATTGGGTCCCTTATTCTCACCAAAATGATGTTTGCCAAAATCTTTCCTGGAACACTGAGTAGCGTAATGCCTCGGTAATTGTCGCAGCTTAGAGGGTCACCTTTTTTAAGAAGTGTGATGATTTCACCGTTCACCCAATCCCTTAGGTAGCACTCTTCTTCCCACACCTTTATCATCAGATGAAACATAGGGTGCAGGATTGCGCTCAAGCTGTACTTGAGGAATTCAAGATGAATCCCGTCTCCCCCCGGTGCCTTTCCCTTATTGAGCCTTTTCACAGCCGGTGTGCGTGGGCGGGCAATCGGAAATGTCGGTTGCTCGGGGAATATCCAAAAGTAAAGCTTCCGCAGATATGTCAAAGGGATCCAAAGGGGGTGGGCGGTTCAGCACTCCGCAGAAATGATTCTTCCAAATCTTCTTGGCGCATTCTGCGTCAGACTCTATTGCTCCACTGGGACCACGAATAGCTCCGGGAGTCGGTGGTCGCCTGCCACAGACTTCATGGGTGATTCGGAAGAGTTTCCTGGTGTCATTTCTATTGTGGTGTCACTATCTGGTGTCATTATCTGTCAAAAACAAGTTTTAAGAAAACGCTTCAAATTCAGTACATAATAATATTATCTTTGCCCATTCATATCAAAACCATGTAAAACCGTTTTAGAGGGGTTTTGAAACTAGGCGCTTCACATGTAGAAGATTTTGAGAAGAATAAGAAATAAATTAAATCTATATTGGAACTATTGCATCTTATTTATGTGTACCTAATATTCAGGGACGCGCTAAACGGAGTAGTCTGGGGGTGCGAAACACTCAGGCGGCAGGATTCACGAAGGTGGCAAAAGTCAGAAAATCGAGAACATTGAATTTGAATTCATGATCTCTTGAAGGATTTTTATTTCGACGCTTTATAAAATTGGATTTTATTTTTATATGAAAATCCCTGACACCACCTGTAGATAAATACTATCCGAAGTTTTTTAATGAATACGATACTATTTTAAACAACTAACTTGAAACTACTACATCGTGGCTTATTTCATTTATTTGTATTCGCGGCTTGAATCGTGTTGACATTTTATATTGACACACTTCGTCTAACAAGAATACAAAAATCATTTCGCAATGCCAATTTCACTTAGCTACACCTGCGATCGTGTCGCTCATTTTTTTTGCAATATGCGGATATAGTAATTGGATAATACATCGGCTTTCAAACTTTTTTGATTTACGATGAACAAATTGAAATCCAACGCAGGCAAACCAAATCTGGAGTTCCCTGATTCCCTCTCTCACGTTACTTAGCTCTCTTTCCACCCTATCCCGATAAAGGTATTGAAAATTATAATATTCAGGCGCGCACACATAAAAATGGTTTGGGGGGGTTTCTAAAAGTAATGTTTTGTGTAGGCAAAGAAACGTTTTGCGGACCACTAATGCAGAAATATAAAATATTATTTATATGATAAAGACAACGTACCTATAATAATTTCCGATCGCGGTTGATTTCGTAGCGTAAAACAAACATTAATAGATTGGACGCTAAAGACGCGCCTAGCGCGTAACGATTAAGGTGGCCATTCGATATAATTAGCATGCTATTTAAATTTTTGTAATTTAAAAGTAATTATCTTAAGTCAGCAGTCAATGTCTCGTTGTTCGTCTTTGTTCTGCCAGAAAACACTAACTGGAAAATACTAGTTTTGAATAATTTCAGTGTTTGATAAATGGTCTATCATGTGAATTTATTAAGAGCGTACTTCAGTGAAACGGAAAATAATTTTCAACAGTAGGTGCGACGAAATTTCTCACTAGTCGCCAATCGGAGAACGAAAGTCGAGGTGTCCGCAGGTCGATTTGTTTTGTCATAGCGTCGGATGAAAATATTCTTAAATCGTGTAACTAAGATGACTAAAAAACATTACGTATGTACTTAAAAAATAAATCATGTCAATGGATATACTATTATTATTAGTAATATAACAATAAACATAACATTAAATGTACGCATGTTGGATTTTTATGACAAATTATATTTCGTTCGCCACGCGTCATTTGCACAATCCGCGCATCGCCTAGCCACGATCTTTTTAGACCATGCCTCAACTAAAGTACCTATAGCCTTAAGTAATCGTAAAAAAGATAACTTTAAAATAAAGACTGTTTTTTTAATAAGAAGGTTAAAGTAAAAAATAAAATATAATTTTCTTTTTTTAAGTTTATTTTCTTATTTGTTTATAAAAAACGAGCCAGAACACATTTTGTCTTTTTCAGCGGTACTGATTACAGTGTAATTTAGTGTTTTCTGCCAGGAAAAAATGATATTTTAAGAACATAACCACAGGCACAGATGGAGGCTAGCACAGATGAGTGAGGCTAACCCGTTGGGAAAAGCTCTTCAACAGCCAAATAATACGAGTCGCGATCCTAGTTATGAGGTCCTGACGAAGAAGAATCAAAGACGAAGTAATATTATCCATTCACTTAATTAATTTATATTTGTTTCTGTTCCTGAGAAGGGTCCGGACTCCAAATTTTCTTTCAATCTCTTCAAAAGTTCACAGTATATTTTAAAACCAGCTGTGGAACTGCTTTATTGATGTATTTTAAATTGATACAATATAATTATTAATTTGTTACCCATTAGTTCACTATACAATATAATCCGACTTCAAATAAGTTCGTTTCATTCAACATGCAATTAGAGCTTACTTATTGGTACAACAAAGAGGTTTCTCAATTAAAACTATGTATGGAGCGTGGCGCCGTGAGATTGTTTCAGATATGCTTTAGTTATTCTCTATATACCTACATGTATTTACCGTGCGATAATGGTATTGTAACAAACACCTTTGATTCGATTCATTACTCAATAGGGTTGGTTGCTTATATATATTATATTATATTTTACTATTTATCTGGCAGATATTAATTATTTCCGCGGTACACTATTCACACACCTGTGTGTTTTTGACCGTGATGATTTGGCAAGGACAGCCTTGGGCGGCTCTCGTGGTGCAGTGCGTAAGGCGCTGGCCTTCCACCCGAAAGTGCTGGTTTCGATTCCCAGTGAGGACACAATATTTATGTGTTTTTCTCAAAGCCTGGGTGTTTGCAGTGGCGACGACTCCATACCTATTAGGCGATTATTTGAAGCCTACCTTCTTAATACATTGGACGCTATAGACGCGCACAGCGCGTAACGATTAAGGTCGCCATTCGATATAATTAGCATGCTATTTAAATGTGGTAATTAAAAAGTAATATCTAGTCAGCAGTCAATGTGTTGAGAAAAATATTTTTCAATTGAATATTGACTTATTTATATAATCACTTAATTATATCATCACTGTTCTGGCAGAAGACACTAATTCTAAAAAATGACATATTGAGTTAGTTATACCAAAAATGTTCCTTATTTCAAGCTTTACCGTCTGGAAACCTTCTTAATAAATAAACCTAAAATTAAAGTCATCCTTTTTTACGATTACTTAATAAACTCACATGATAGACCATTTCAAACATTTTAACAACTTCAAAGTCAAATTACTCAAAACTAGTATTCTCCAAATATATTTTATAAAATAATTTATTTTGCCAACGATTGTATTACACAGATGATTACAAATCAATCTGCAGAGGTTTTAAAAAATATACCACAGCGCATCACCTGTATTGACGTAAATAAAGGTCGGATTATGTTTCGAATAATTCTCAATTTTTTCATATGGACTTTATGTCACGTAAACCCCCCCCCCCCCCCTGGCCAGTCTAATCGAATTATATGAACTAGGGTAATCTCCGATCGCAGAGCCTAAAACTAAATAATTAATAATTAGATAATTAAACAAATAATTTCTATGGTGTTTAATCGAATATTAATCAATATAGACCGTTTTTTAAAATAAAAATAACTTTTATCCAATGATTTTTGATGTGTATAAATGTTTTGAAAAAATATGTACTTAATTTAAACTGATAGCTTTATTATTATGTCGTCAGTGAGTTTTTGAAATTTCATTAAATTAGTATGTCGTTGTCATTAGTGTATCTACCTGTACATGTACCTACCTATTCATTCGTAGTAATATCGTATTATCTTCTTATTTCTCGTAAGTATACCTGACAAGTCAAGTGTGTTCTTTTTATCAGATCTCCACAGCTTACCTCTTTCCAAAAGTCACCCGTCGCCACTGGGTGTTTGTGATTGTTCAAAATTACTAACAACCACCTTCTACGAAAAAGCAAGGACATGATTATTAATAATTCAAAAAAGGACAGCCTTGACACGCAGGCCCTGTGTCAGTAGGAAACGCGCGCAATATTGATTTGATCCGTCCATTTAAAGATAGCTTTTTCTCTTCCTCCCCAACCTTTGACCTTCCAGATTGTCATTTTTCCTGTGGGCTGTAGGATGTAGGTATAACCAAAAATGTTAACAATCCGGCGAAATCAAACCGAGGAAAATGTCCCTAATTTTGAATTTGCTGATTATGAGCAGACGGTACGTTTTTCCATTTACCAGACTTTCAGCATCCGAGTTCAGCACCACATTTCAAAAGCGTTTAGCCTCTGCCTTTTTCTTACGGATACCGTTTAAGTCTCAGACCCGTGTATATATAAAATGGGAAAATGAAGAGATCTAGTAAGATCGTCTAGTAAGACGCATTTTAGTTATTTTAACATTGCCATTCTCCTGTTGATATCAGTGACATCCATCATCAGACAAAACATAACAAGACAAAACAGAACACGACAAAACAGAACACGACAAAACAGAACATGACAAAACAGAACAGTGACAAAACAGAACAACGATAAATATAACTATGACATTTCAGGAAAAATATAAATTTAATATTGAAATTGTCCTATCTCTATTATGTTGATAGATTTTTAATAGCAGAGATTTTCAATGCGCAATAATAAATCAAATTATACCTATACCTAATTTCTGCATTACTAATCGCTAGAAAGCCTCAAATTAACTTAACTTGGTATTGCCAGCAAGCTTAGGATGGGTTTGGGTCGAAATCCCGAAGGCCGAAATCCTAATTAAGGTAAACAAACGCTTTTTTGTCTCTCCTGGAAAAAATTGCGCAATCGTAACCCTTATCTTGAATTGCGCAATTTTTACAGGATGTATGATTTTTTTGACTCTTTTGTAAAATATGCGCAATTCAAAATAAGTGTTACGATTGCGCATTTTTTTACAGGAGGGACATGATCGAAAAAAAAATTAAAGTATATAGGTATTATACCATGATGATTTCACTTAAAAATTGTTTTATTTTTTAAATATTAAATATTTATATATAAATATAATATGTATTTCGTTTAAAATTTAATTAATAAATAGTTTCCACAAAAATTATTGTTTCATTTTTCCCCTGGCTGTTCTGTTTTGTCGTGTTCTGTTTTGTCGTGTTCTGTTTTGTCTTGTTCTGTTTTGTCATGTTCTGTTTTGTCTTGTTCTGTTTTGTCCGGTCACCGGCAATTACACATATTGTTTTTCAATTTGTGTGTGAGTCAGGGTATGGACCTAATAGATTAAGCAAGTGGCTGACATCCATTTCTCGTAAAAACAAAATCTATTAATACAAACCTCTACTCTGTGGAGGCCCATATGATCCTATTAGGATCGGACATGGTCGGAAATTTATAATATATCTAAAATACTCCATTAAATTATACATAATTTTTGATATTTTATAGATGGAATAATATTTATACAGATTATTGTTTGGTTTAGGCAGGAATTGATGAATTAAAAAAAATACCAACATCATGACGTGTAATAATAATATGTATTTTATATTCAACGAAAAGAAAAGTATGAATGAAAAAATGTGCACAAAATTGTCGGATTGCCCAAAGCGTACCGAAACTATTATGGTTTTATTTCGGCCTGGGTTTATCTGATTTAAAAAACTATCCAACACCATATTATGTAAATTATTG
The DNA here is from genome assembly GCF_057557595.1 of Rhyacophila brunnea. Classification (NCBI taxonomy): domain Eukaryota; kingdom Metazoa; phylum Arthropoda; class Insecta; order Trichoptera; family Rhyacophilidae; genus Rhyacophila; species Rhyacophila brunnea. Next base: position 6,107,142 of record NW_028233361.1, read on the forward strand.
TAGTATTAGTTCAATAAAACAAATAGGTACATATGACTCATAATGCACTATTCATGTCGGATCTTAACAGTCTACCTCCACACTTCACCACTGAGAAATAATATCTCTATATATATAAAAATCTCGTGTCACGATGTTTGTGGTCGAACTCCTCCGAAATGGCTCGACCGATTTTTATGAATTTTTGTATGTATATTTTTTTGGTTTAAGAATAGGTCAACAAGTATATTTCATAGCGCTAGGTGATTAGGGTATCTCTATCCAGAAAATTTTTCTTTTATTTTTTTGACAATTTTTTTTTTGTATTTTTTTTTATTTGGCATCAAAAAATACCTATAACCCCAAATTTTAACCTTCCAACCCTCACTCTCCCATTTTTTAATCGCGATTTTATTATTTTTGTATTAACAAATTTAACCGTCGTTCGTATTTCAAACAGAACGAAATTATGTGTGTTGTTGAATGACAGATGGCGCTACGTCCGAGAAGACTTCAAGAGAAGCGTCGCGTCATTTTGACATTTCATTCGGCATATCACAACGCAGTGCGTGCAAAATTTTGTACGATTTATTTTAATTTATCTATTTTTATGTGCGTGTATTACAGTGCATAATGCCAGCAAGACGTAAGGGGGGCCATTTAGGCCGTCGAACGAATAAAGCAACAAACATGCAAAATAGTAGAGCAGAAAGAACAGACGAACAAATCCAACAAGAGAACAAAAACGTGCATGTAAGCATGTCGCAATTGCGTGCATCTCAATCATAAGAGGCTGAACGAAATCAACAACGATAATTGGAACAGAGCCAAGCGCGCCGGTTCGTAGTTAATACACGCAGAGCAAATGACCGACAACGCCAACAAGTACATCGAACATTTATATCCGCTTCGTTCCTTCTTCTCGCATTCGAGTACGAGCCAGATATTGAATATTCCACTCATCCGAAAGTGCTGATTGGTGCTATGGACAAAGAATGTCCCCATTGTCATGCGCTCAAATTCAAACATGAGTCAGCCGGGATGTGTTGCGCATCAGGAAAAGTGCAACTACCAGAAATTGAGATACCACCAGAACCATTGAACGGCTTGCTCATCGGCACGGTTCCAAATTCAAACCTGTTCCTGAAGTCCATTCGCACATTCAATTCATGCTTCCAAATGACTTCGTTCGGAGCAACAGAAATAGTTCACAATACTGCGGCAAATGGTCAACAATTCCATTCTACGTTCAAAATCAAAGGCCAAGTAAACCACAAAGTAGGCTCATTGCTGCCAATGCCAAACGAACCACATAATTTTTTACAAATCTACTTCATGGGCGGTGAGGACATAAATCATGTGGATGCACGTTGCGGCTACAATGGCCTCAATTCGCCTATTTCCAGGTGCATCGTCGGCGTACTGGACGCCCTGTTGAATGAGCACAATGAATTATTGAAATTCTTCAAAGCACACATGCACGAATTGCAAAGTGACAATCACGCTATTGTCATCAATCCTGATAAAACACCAGCTGGAGAGCACGTGCGTCGATTCAATGCACCTGTTGTTAACGACATTGCTGGAATCATGGTTGGCGACCGCACATCGACGCGAGAAATCGTGATTCGAAGAAGAAACAATAATCTGGAGTTCATCGCTGACACACACCGTTCATAGGATGCTCTCCAATATCCGCTAATTTTCTGGAAGGGACAAGACGGATATTGCATAAACATTAAACAACAAGATCCTGTCACAGGTAATTCATTCAATATGAACATCATTACACGTTTTGAATTGAGAAAATGAATGGTTGATGTTTTTTTTGTTTTTATCGGCGGTCATCGTCTACAGCGCTCTATTCTTTTTTCTGTCATAGATCTCATCCCCACACACTTACGATACATTCGTTATTTTTTATTTAACAACCAAAATATTCACTAGAAATAATTTATAAGGCAGAACAACGTTTGCCGGGTCAGCTAGTAATAGTATATTATTATGTATATACCTACTTCAGATTGAGTATGATAATATTTATTAAATTTATATAATAATATTATTTGGTACTTATGAAATTATGATTCAGTACCTAATGTTAAAATGAATTTCTTGTACCTACCAACAATTCACTGATCTTATGGACATATTATTATATATAGAGTTAATAATATATAATATTATAACACAATATTATGTAAACACAACAGGTTCACTATGATTATTTATTTACATATTAGGTATGTAAGTAGATACCTACTTTATAATTTTATTATTGGTATAAAATTCAAAGATAAAAATGTAAAAAGATAAAAGTAAATATTCATTGTACCTACTAAAAGATATTAACCGATTTGTCCGACGAGAAAGTTTGAATATAGGTAACTGAAAACACTATAAAATATTTTTTCAGACTGTGTGTCTACTTCATAAACAAAAGAAACCCCACGTGTACTACCTAGTTGCACTTGAATAGCATTTGCTGACTCATTTTTATTTTCGGATGAAAGCTATTATTAGTGATTTACGACGACAATACAATTTATTACGGTTCAACCATGGACCAACAAAATAATGTCTCATTTATAATCTTTAATAATTTAAAAAAAAAACTAATATAGGTAGGTATTAGTAATATCGTCAAAAAAAGGATATTTTAGAATATCGTATTAACCGCACCGCACCACAATTTACAAAGCTACAGTTAACGATAATAAATAGATACAAATATATTATTATTGATGCCAGTCATTAGAACATACCTACATTTTCTGTAGCTATCTGATTTCAATGCAGGGTATCTATTTAAACGGGTTTAATATATGGGTTTGAATACAACATTTGAATGGGTAGGTACAACAATATTATGAAATTTATCGCATTGTATTATTTTCCTAAAATTCCAAAACAGAGTGAAATAATATTACCCTTGCCAATATTTAACATATTGCATTGCCTAATATGATAATAGTTATAAACATGTAGAACATGTGAATACGTCACGCCACATGCTGTGCTGTTTTTATTTAGCCCGCTCTAGATTTTTTTTCAATTGCTTATGTCCCACAAACTGATATAATCTTTACATATTATCTTGTAGCAAGGGTCTGTATTCTAAGTCCGGGGAAAAAAAAATTATGACTTGACTTGACAATGGTCAATAGCATTGGACCCTTTTCGTCAATTGTTTATGAATAAACGCCACATGTAGCGAAGTTAACACGGTAAAATTAACACTAAGAACATTGCGTTAAGGGTTGCTTTGGCGTTTATCTCAGATGTATTTAAAAAATGTATACTTCAAGATTCGATATATTATGGGAGGCTATAACTGAATGCATCTTTCACAGAATTATGTTGATCAAAGACATACATTTCTATCTCTGACTAACAAATGACATTTTAAAATAGTGTCTCATGTTTACATTAGTAGGCTCGCACATCAGAACTCGCCGCATGCGTCTTACGACGAATTCGTCGATGTGACGTCATCGTAAACCAAGAAACAAACGATATCAAATGGAGCTTCGCAGATTGGCCGATGCAACTGCGACTCTGCGACGCTGCGACATGCGTCGAGTTGCATTGGCCTTGGCCAAAGCCTGCATGTCGATGTCCGGCCAATATCGACTCCGCGCATGCACACAGCTGCAGAATCGGCCATTTCTCTCCAGACTGTTGCCGCGTTTGACAGAGCTAGAGCTAGCAGCGCTAGGCAGATGTGCGAGGTTGTGATCATGCAACATTCGCCGGCAGTCTCGGAGGTTTTGATTTATGGCCATCAGGCACACAAGGCGAGTTGTGATGTGCGAGCCGGCTTAGTGGGCTCGCACATCAGAACTCGCCGCATGCGTCTTACGACGAATTCATCGATGTGACGTCATCGTAAACCAAGGAACAAACGTTATCAAATGGAGCTTTGCAGATTGGCCAATGCAACTGCGACGCTGCGATGCTCTTGCATGCGACGAATTGCGTTTGCTAGAGTCTGCATGTCGATTTCGAAAAATGTCGACTCCGCGCAGCCGCACAATCAACCATTTCTGTCTCTGTCTACACTGTCATTGCTCGCTCATCGCAGGCCACCGCGTTTGACGTTTGTTCATACAATCAACACAATAAAAATGGCAAACGAAAGACTTTTCCTTTTTCTCGTTTGACGTTTGCCGCTATGCAGATGTGCGAGGTTGTAGCATGCAACATTCGCCGGCAGTCTCAGAAGTCTTTGATTTATGGCCGTCAGGCACACAAGGCGAGTTGTGATGTGCGAGCCGGCGCGCGTTTCTCTAACGTATATCTTTCTAGATAGCCCTATCACTGTCTTATCAAAATATTGATTAGACTTTCAAAAAATGATTAATTTTACATATAAAACATTCAATTGAACCACCTATTTATTTTTCTTTTTATGCCTAAATATTTGATCTACAAATAGCTGAAAGTAGACGTTTATATACATAATTATAAGTGGGGTATCTATGATTTAAGGTCATTTCTCTACTGCGAGATCATCGTGGCAACGGGAGTGTTAAAAAAAAGTTATACATATTATATACAAGAATAATAAATATTGTGTAAATGAGTCGTATAGAATCATATGTAGAACTGTGCACTATTCATCGTTTCGAGAAAATGACGAAAAACGCTTTGTTGGATTTTTGAGTTTTATAAAAGCATAAAATATTTTTCTACTTTTAGAAATTAGAAATACACAACAGAATTTACGTATGTCAGAATTCTGATTGTTGTAAATAATTAAATATACATGTTTTAAAAGTGAAGAGTGCTACATTTGATACTCACATAGTATACAGTTCTGTCTTTGTTACCAAGGTTGTGTAACGTTCTGTATTTGATCCCAAACAATTGTGAATGACGTCACTAAGAAGTAGTTCAAATTTACCAGTGCAGTACATCATTATAATAAAAATAATGTATTTTTTTATTTATTGATTTCAATTTTAATAGGTACCTACATTAAATTTATAAAACTTTAATTTTAAACTGATTAAATATTGTGGGTATTAAAAAAATAACATGAAACCATAAACATACAAGGAGACAGAGATATTATTGTATGACATATTTTATAATAAAGAAAATAGGACATATTTTTCAATGTATTAGGTATTAAGAATAATAACGGAATAGAATTTATACTATAAGTTCATTTAGAATGTCATCTTGTATTTCACCTAAGTTCACGTCCCCCGAATCTCGTAAATTATTCCGGGAGCTATTTTCATCAAATGTTTTTTTTTATAGAATTGGAGAGTACCTAGGTAAAGTTTACCATTGTGGCCCATAATGCTTAGTTAATAATTTATTCAAAAACTTCTTTCACTTGGCAACCTTTTTGCAACTGTAAATGGACGAATCGTATCAATGTTATTATTTTTCTTGTATAATATTCTTTAGTTTCCCGTAGTCTGATCGATATAAATTCTCTACCTGGACTAAAACATTCCCCTAACGTTTTGAACGCTTCATATTTCTTTTGGACCCAGAAAACTTAATATTTCATCGATAAGAAAAAAGGAATGAAATAAGCAGTTCACAGAAAATAAATAAAAGATTTAAGAACACATAAAAAAGTGAACAAAAACAATCCAAATAATTATAGAAACTATTCTTGTTGGTGGAGAGGAGGGACATTGTTTTAATCTAGTTTTAATAATATAAATAATTTAATATAATAATATAATATAATATTTCATAAATAATATTTACATATAATAAATAATATATATATATATATATTTCATAAATAATATATACATATAATATTTCATAAAAACAATTGTACTAAAATCCACTTTATTTAATGAATCAGGAGCGGTTTATCCTTATAGGAAAATTTTCAACTGAGGTTTCATTCTTCCGAGGATGAAAAAGAATTAGCACTATGTTTTTGAAATAGTTTGAACTTGGATAAATAAAATAAAATTAAAATATTTAATAAGTAATATTTTCAAAACATTTGATGTAGGTACGCCTATGGATTTTACACGCACTGACCTGCCAACTTTGTCGATTTTTGCCTGTCATTTTTCAGGATTTCTGCTTCTCTTGCGACCTTTGTTTATTATTACTGGTGTTGGTTGGTACTCCATGAGGGGACTAGCCATCAGTATTTATATGTTTTGGTAAAAAAAACCATAAAAAACTCAACTTTAAGCACGACATGTCAACAGTCACAACAGAACGATATGTATGAGCGGGCATATTGTGATGTCACTGAGGGCAACTCTGTGATTGGTCGAAACCGAACAGTTCTACTTGTGTTTCCAAAGACGTGAACAGTTCTATCTTTGATACCAAGCCCTATTTTCTTTCACGATTTTATACCACACAGATATGATTTTAATTCGAATATTATATTGCTAATCAAATCATACATTATGATCCGAAGAATAATGTGGCATACTTAGTTCAATTTCGACATATATGCGACAGTTCTACTTTTGATACTATACGACTCAAATAATGTTTTTAGTAAACTGTTTCTTTTTTTCAACGAATAAGGAAACAAGATTTCAGAATGTAACATTTTATATACTGAATAAAATACATAATTTGAAAACATCTATCATGCATAGGCATACACACTACAAATAATCATTCATCATTATTACATGTTATATTCTCTTCATCTCTCTTGTGAAGGTAATATTAGTTATAATCATCATCATCATCATCATCAGCCTGAATCTATCCACTGCTGGATGAAGGCCTCTTCAAGTTGCTTCCACTTCTCTCGGTCCTGTGCATTGCGTTGCCACGTACTTCCGCAGAACTTTATCATTTCATCGATCCAGCGGCCTCTAGGTCTACCTTGTGGACGTTTTGTACTTCTTGGATACCACTGGATGACTAGATTTGTTCAACGATTGTCTCTTCTTCGAGCTATGTGTCCAGCCCATCTCCATTTAAGGCTTTTAGTAAACTCTATTACATCGCAAACCCTTGTCTGCTTCCTTATCCACTCATTCCTCTTTTTGTCCTTTCGCGTTATGCCCAGCATGCACCTCCCCATACCACGTTGTGCTACTCTAAGTTTCTGGATCTCTCTTTTACTTAGGGTCCATGTTTCACACGCATATGTCATCACGGGAAGCACACACTGGTTGAACACTTTGCGCTTTAGGCACAGTGGAAGGTCACTTTTGAAGACATTATTCAGGCGGCCAAAAGCTCTCCAGCCTAGCTTTACTCTGCGAACAATTTCATCAAATATACATCCATCTATAGATACTTGTACAGATAGATGTAGCTTTTCACCTGTTCGAGCTGAGTGCCATTGATGAGGATCTCTTTTTGGCCTGCAAAGCAGTTGAACATGACTTTCGTCTTTGTTACATTTATTTTCAAACCTACTTTGTTGCTTACTTCAGCGAGTTCCTGCATTCTGCTTCGGAGGTCTTCTGAGTCTTGCGAGAAAATTACTATGTCATCGGCAAAGCGCAGATGACTCAGGTATTCTCCATTTATGGGGATCCCTTTGTCATTCCAGTCAAGTTGCCTGAATAAGTCTTCAAGGGTAGCTGTAAATAGTTTAGGTGAGATTGTATCACCTTGTCGGACTCCTTTGCTGATAGGAAATCTGCGCGATGGTTTATGGAGATTTACAGATGCTGTTGCGCTACTGTATATATTATTGAAAATATTTATATAGCGCCCAGGGATTCCTTGTTTTCTGAGTGCGTCGAGTATTGAACATTTCTTTATCGAATCAAACGCCTTCTCATAGTCTATAAAACCCATGCATAGTGGCAGTTTGTATTCCTGGTACCGCTCTATGATTTCTCTGACGACTTGGATATGGTCCATAGTGCTGTATCCTCCTCTAAATCCGGCTTGTTCTCTCGGTTGGTTCTCGTCTAGTACATTTTGCAGACGGTTTGAGAGAATTTTTTTTTTGTGAACGTCTTGTAGAGAATAGGGAGTAGACTTATTGGACGATAATTTGCTAGGTCTTCTCTGTCACCTTTTTTGTGAAGAATGACAATGCTGGCATTTTTCCATACCTCTGGGACATCCTATTTGCATCCTTTCCTGCTATTTTGAGGATATCTATCGTTAAACCGTCTTCCCCGGGGGCTTTCCCACTTTTCATGTAATTTAAAGCATGGGTTACTTCCCAGGATGTAATTTCGGGAGTATGGTCTTCCGAATTTCCATTTCTCTGAAGATCTAAGTCTATAGTCGTATTGTCAGTGTCATCACTGTAGAGATCGCTGTAGAACTCTTCAACTCGGCTTAACAAGTGTTCCCAATTTCTGACGATAGAACCATCTTTTGCTTTTAGTGCTGTGATTTGACGTTTTCTTATCGACAAGCATTGCTTGTTTTTGTTTAAACTTCTGCCTGCTTTCACAATTGCTTGTATGAGGTTTACATTGAATTTACGAAGGTCTTCTCTAATCTTCCTTCGGAGGGTTTTGCAAAGTGATGAAAACTCCATATCGTTTTGTGCCTGTCTATCGCTCTTGGTTTTCCTTCTCTGCTCCATAAGATTCAATGTTGCCTTCGAAAGCTTGGTGGAAGGTGTAACTTCTGAGCTTTTACGCCTGTTTTTTCTGCACATTGTAGAATAATATTCGTTATATCCTCCGCGTTGGATAGGGAAACGGTTTCGTTCTCATCTAAGAAAGCCGATAGTGCATTTTTGAGTTCATTTTGGAATTCAGTATTGTTCTGCAGGTATACGCGAGCATTTGACTTCTTCTGCAGTTTGGATCTTTCTGATTTGACGTTCAATCTTATCTTACATCTCACCATCCGGTGATCACTGCCGGTGTTAAACTGATTGATCACCTTACAGTTTACAAATGTATATTTTCTGTCAGTGAGGATGTAATCGATTTCGCTGGTCCTTCCTGTCGGGCTTCTCCACGTCCATTTACGTGTAGGTTTATGTTGAAAAAAGGAATTCATGATGTGAAGATTGTTGGTTTCAGCAAACTCCACAAGCATGTCCCCTCTACCATCCCTTGAGCCATGTCCAAAATGTCCGACCGCTACGTCATCTCTTTGGTATGATCCAATACGTGCATTGAAATCTCCCATTATGATGTTGAAGTGGCATTAGTTATAATGTATGTCCACAATGTTTTGTTTTCTTAAATAAACAAATAAATATCTAATCGACGATAATATTTTTAGCATCTGAGGATAGTCACACGATATGAGTACATTTTCTACTTGAATTAACACTATGAGAAAAATAAGATTCTTCCTACTCTATGTATTACAAGGAAATATATCATAATAAGTTTCCCTAAAATTGCACGCCCAGTTAAATCACTAATATCTTTCGACATTCCTCCTTAGTAGGGGATACTTTTAATGTAGATTGTTAATATAATACATATTTCTCCGAAAGGTCTCAATGCATTTGTGAAAGCAGCATTAAAAAAAGCATTTCCATCGTTCACTAATTTCCCATTGCTGTTCAATCATAATACAATAAATTGTATTTATCGTCTATAACCTATGCTATAATTTGAAGAATATATTTGGATGTGGTATCGTCGCGTCGATTTTTCTTAATACAAATCCTCACGCGCAGTCGGATTTCGACAAAATTTGGAGGGTAGACGGAGGCCAACGAGCCGAAGTGCTTGGTCAGGGTCATGCATTTCAGATTTAACCCGCTTCTTCTTCTTCTTCATTCTACCTTCTTTTACTCGTATAGTTCCTATACCATTTATCCAATTGCGATGAAACTTTCGTCAGTTGTTGTGCGCACAACCGCAAAGGTTTCTAAATCAGCACAGACATCTTCTTCTGCTTCTTCATTCTATATTCTTTTATTAGTATGCGTTCCTATACCATTCATTCGATTGCGATGAAACTTTGATCAGTTGTTGTGCGCACGCCCGCGAAGTTTTCTGAATTAGTACAACTATCATCTACTTCTTCTATGCTATCTTCTTCTATTCGTTTGCATAGAGTGGAATTTGAGAAATTTCCAACCGAATTTCGTTTTTTTTATGTGTATTTTGGTTGGTCCATAATAATAGACCATTAATCGCTCGACTATTTTTTACATTGTTTATTAGGGATTTTTTTTAAATGTATGCCACACTGAATAAAAAAAAATTCCAACACGGCGGTCTATATTAAGATTTTAAAATAAAATGCATTTTTCTTATCAACTAGCAGTATCACTCGCCACTGCCCGGGAGTGGAATGGTTTAATATTTGAATATTAAAAATTCGAAGTTTAATTCATAAAAAAACACGGAAATTCAATAGAAATGTTTATGCCAAATCATCAGATTATCTATATGAAATCTGTCAGAGCTCAGGGTGAGTCTCGCTGAGCCTTTTTAAATTGGATTCATTAGAAAATTTGGCAGCACTGCATCGTCCGCGCCGCGCCGGCTCGGTTGGCTCCCTACAGATTAACGATTCGAATAACACAATTATTTACATCTAACTTTGCCATTTGACCTCCGATCGAACTGAAATAAACGCCAATATATTTTCAATATAAGGTAGAATGAAGAAGAAGAAAAAGCAGGTTAAATCTGAAATTCGAGACCCTCACTACGCACTTCGGCTCATCGGTCTCCATCTGCTCTCTTAATTTTGTCGAAATCCGACTGCGCGTGTAGATTTGTATAAAGAAAAACCGACACAACGGTATAAAAAAATATATTTTCGACTTTATAGTATATATATTATAAACTAATAAGTACCTGGGCCTGTGGGTATACTCAGTGCTCGAAATGGAAAATTTTACGAACAGGAACGCTCAATAATTTTTCAAAAATGTGCAATATTAGATATAATATCTGTAATATAAAAAAATATCTTAGTTTTACATAATGTACTTTATAAAACATTTTCCTCATCACCTTCGCCCGAATCAGTTGTTTATAACATAAAAAATATTTCATAATATAAGTTTACGAAATCGTTTACTAAAAAATACATCATTCATAATAATAATAATTATACAAATAAGTATACCTAAATGTAAGTATATGAATCTAATTGGAGTAGGAAACATAAAAATATATGAAATAATGGACAAACCAATACAATTGTCCATTTGTTTCGTCAGTAGTTTGAATAAAAACATCTAAATAAGTGTAAATGGAAACATGAGTGAAGATACTTTATCGTTATTGATTTTTAGGTTTTCACCACGTGTACTTCTTCCTTCTTTCCTCGATATCATATAATATCTCTTGATAATGGCCTCTGCAACAAGCCCGAAACGTCGAGCAAAGAATGAAGAATTACACACGGTGAAAACCCAAAAATCAATAACGATAAGGTACTCGTATCTTATCTTCAAGTCTCAAACAGAAGATAAGTACATTGGTTAAACCAAGTTACATGCTACTTTATTTAAAGCTCGTACCTAAATTGGAAATATTTTGATAAAACAATTTTTTAATCACATCAAAATCCATCATGTACGAAAAAGTAGGAGCATGGTTCATAATAAATTAATTTAATAAAATTAAGCACTTAATGAATACACCAGTTTTACGAATGTAGCATTCATTATTAAATATGCATAATTTTAAACAACCCCAGACTTGTAGATATTAGAAAAAAATATTCAAATATTTACATTATGTGGGCATGTGGGATAATTTATTCTAATAGGTTTCTGATGTTGTTGAAACTATTAATTATTATTTAAGTAAATTCCCATTGGATTCCTCTATGATTTTATTTAAATGTATGCTACCTCTTTTATTTCGTCAACATCTATCGCATGAGTTTTCGCAATGTATTATTTGCTCAATGCAATCTATATGTTATGTATTATATAATATATAGGTGCATATGAGGGTGAGAAGAAACACGTCACACAGTGATGTTCCTAAACAAAATGCCGCGTCAATTTTTCTACAGTATTTTAAATCTCCCTATGAGACTCAAATACCTCTGTAATAAGGAATCTGTTCTATGAATATAAACAAAAAATACCTTTGCGATAATAGGTATATGAAATTAATAACTAATACGTAATATTTATTCGCTTTTTATGTTACTAGGTATAAGATAGAGTTTAGACACTTACCCAAATCACCGGAGTGTAAGGTACTATTCGATACCCAACTTCTATAGGGAAACAACTCAAAATACATTGTTCTAAGATTTCGTCGTTACCACTTGGCAATACCTACACAGTTTTGTTATTTTTACTCATTTGTACTCTGCTATTATTTTACAGTAGGTACCTATATAAAAATCCTTAGTACTATCATAGTACCACTATGTTTGTGGTTTGCATAGTATGCGACAAGTTTCTCCAATCACAAGACAAACAATAATTCAAAACACCAACAAAAACTCACAATCAAGACACAATAATTATTATAGTACCTACTTGATTTAGGTGGGTATGTACTTTTTTATAATTATTATGGTTTTATAAATAAATACTACGACGATGTAAACGACCTCTTGTTAGTCGAGGATTGCTGTTTAAACTAATATTTTGTAAGAAAATTTATTCTTTCAAAGCCCTCAAATCAAAAATTACATGTGATATTAGTTATTGTTTATAAAACCTTTTTTTGAGACAAAAAAATCTCTTCCTTACGTAACATTTCTGTGGATTTGGGAGCAATAAATCTTCAGCGACAATATTTTTTTCAATGCACAATAGGTAGGATTCATTGTATTATTATTGAATAGTAAACAGCTTTGCTACGTAGAAGTTTTGTGAAACAAAAAATATGAACTAAGTAGGTACCTACCTATATTGATTTAATGATTTATTTCAAAGGACCGTATTACTATGGTTATTTTAATATCCTCAACAATATATTTTTTCCATTAGCTTTATTTTCTGTATAACATGAAGGATAGGTAAAGAGTTTAGGTAGGTACCTACCTACGAGTATTTTTTCACTGCGAAGTATTTCTGCCGAACTAAAACCGAAATAAAAAATAAGAGTAGGTACCTAGCTCAGCATGATATGGGTAATACTATGAACGTTTAAATTTGTTCGTTCCCCCTGATGAAGATGCCCATACACGCAAAAATTGTACAGATACCACTGACATTTTAATTTACTTGCACAATAGCGTTATTAAACCTCCTCGCTTGTATATCGCTCCATACCGATGGGAAGACACCTTGTTGGTTGCATACCATCTAATATCTACAGGTCGACTAATGAACGGCCTCGATTGTCTTATGATGTATTGTGAAAACTATGAATGCGTCAAGCCTACCTAGTACCTAAAGTTAGCTATCCTATATTTTACGCAATCGTCAATCGGACAGTTATTGTTTTGTTTCTTCCATCCATTTCTCTCCCGTTTCATTCCATAAAATATTGTGACTTCCACTCCCGTATTGATTACAAATTTAATGTACTCAAAATCATAACTGTTTGGGAACCCGCGATTTACACTCTTACCCAAGTCAGCTAAGCCCTGTGGTTCATACCAAAGGGTCTAAAATCCAAGTCTTGGTAGATACCTACACAGAGGTAATTTATTTAGTCATAAAACATTAATTAACAAATGAATTATTTTTCACAATACCTATGTAGATATTTCATGTGTTTTAATTGAAAATCAAAAAAAAGGTGCGTAGTAATTTAACGTTATTATCGATATTAGTAGTAGGTACCTACCCTAAATAAATGATGTATTTTGTGATTTTGTCTGCAAGCAAAAAAACTTGTTGAATAGCACTGAAGAATAGAATAATATACTATTATCTCATATTGTCTTAAAGAAAACGGAAGAGAGCAATACAGTCATGTAAGGGTGCTTTCTTCAATAAAAACTGTATTTTTTATTATCAGGCATGGGTTGTCTAGAAATGCATTGTTAGGAAAAAATATACCTAGATGCATTTCTAAGAAATTTGCCTTACTGTGGCACCCATTTGTATCGACATGTACGAATTATTAAAAATCAGGGGTAGTCAACAAGTAAAATCATTGTTTAATAAAAAGGTTTTTTTTTTTTATATATTTATATACCAATTCATATTCCTCAATTTCAACACAATCTGAACCGGAACGCCATATTAAATATTCTGATGAGGCTCGAGAATTTTACGAGACATCTCGCTATCAGGATTCCACGAGAAGGAACGGTAGATTCGAGGAATCCACGAGACGGAACGGAATTGTCAACGAATTCACGAACCGGAACGGCGCTCCGGGGCGTTCCGCTCCATTCCGAGCGCTGGGTATACTGCGAAAACGCATTAAGTCAAAAATACTAGTTTTGAGATAATCGAGTTTGAAAGTTTGCGCGGTCTTAACTTTTTTTATTTATATACAAGTTCATATAGTTATGGATTACAAATTACAGATCGTTTTATTGGCTACAACCTTCTTAATTTATCACTAAAAAATAACCGCAAGTTTGCTACTTTTTCGAAAAAATATGACTTAGTGCATTTTCGGAGAAAAATTAAGTACAAAAAGAGAAAACACAGTAAGTATATGGTGATGTCATATTTTTTTCATACAATTTTGCAATATTTACAATGATTTCACAAACATATTTTATCAAAAGTATAAAAATCAGAAAAAAAACATATTTGTCCCTATTAGTAATATTTTTTATACATGTTTGTTCAAAAGAAACACTATTTACTTAACTAACCTTCCTTTAATCATTGTTCTCTTCCTCATAAAATCTTACGTTATCTCTGTTAATTTCACTTCTACTGTTATCAGAAAGAATACTTGCGTATCAATTTCGTAGTTCGTGTGAATTTTTTTTTTTTGCATATTGTCAATTGGAATTATACTATTATATTATTATAATTCGTATATTTCACAACGTTCAGTGAGATCTTGCCGTCTACCCTACGCACATGGCGGTTGAACCAACCGTGATAAAATACCTGACATTTGGATATTCCTGTTTTGCCCCCAACACGTGTCAGAAAATATGGAAAGGTATTCCACATGAGAAAGCAACTGATGACAGATATACTCGAATAAACAAGTACCTATTTCGCAGTTTCCCCTTTAGCCATTTGTTTCTGTCCATACTTACGTAATCCATACATAACTTACCATTCAATATTGAGATTTCCTTATTATGTTGGGTACCATTCAACTTGTTTGTTTTTGTGATAAATCCTAGAAGTAGTAGTTGTCACTAGAAAATGAAAATATAAATAGTTGAAAGCAAAATTATGATATATCTGACAAAATAACACGTAGATATTAATTAACAATCACATAATAATTATTACAGTATATGTTAATATAATATAAGTTTTGTAATTCAACTCGATGCGGAATGTCTGGGACTCACAATTGTACTCGGTCAAAACCAAATGCCGCCTATTTGACGCGTGCATTCTGACGGTGCTGCTTTATGGTAGCGAATCATGGCACCTTACGAAGGCTCAGAGCAACCGTATACTGAGCATCGAAAACAGATGTTTGCGACGAATACTGGATGTGCGGTGGTATGACTTTAGGAGCAACGAAGAGATAAGAGAACGCACCAAGCAGCCTCTCATCACGCTGAAAGTGAAGAGGCGACGTTGGACCTGGCTCGGCCACGTGCTGCGGATGCCAGAAGAGAACTTCAACCTGGCTTGCCTGTTCTTCAAGCCGACCGGATTCCGGCGTCCTGGAAGGCCTCTAAATACACTCTACAGAGTGTATACGGCGGAGCTGCGGTATGCTGGTTTAACCTGGAACGAAGCGAAAAGACTGGCGAGCGACAGGGATTCTTGGAGGCGCCGCGTGGTGTCCATATGCTCCAGTTAAGGGCGGATATGGCAAAAGAAGAAGAAGAAGTTTTGTTATAGTAAAATAAAAGATTTCAATGGTATTCAAGAAATCAGTAAAAGCAATAAACATTTTCAAGTTACGCATCCACATAATAGTAAAATAAGCATGTTCCACAGTAAAATAAGAAAAAAACTTACCATTTAGCTTCAATATTTCACTTTCATATTGTTTTTTTGCCATTTTTAATATTTTTGCAGCCCATGACATAATTTTTGGCTAGGTACGTTTAGAAAGCAGTAACACGAGTTACACACTACCTGTCAACGGTCAAAATACGAATGATGACAAAAAAAATAGCTTCATACCTTAGACCAGGGGTCGGCAAACCGCGGCTCGCGAGCCACATGCGGCTCTTTGGGTATTGGCGTGCGGCTCTTTGCCAAATTCCCAATTCACATTTTTTACAAAAATGGTATGATTGTTGTCGTTTTAAATCCGCCCATTGCAAAAGTCGACAAATTAAATTTTTCTCCATTTCATATCGACACGAGCACTTTTGAAATAGATTTTTTTTTGGTGGATTTAACAAGAACGTAAAAAGTTATATAGCTCCAAATTTGTAGGTCTTGCCACCAAAATTGAGGATTTGGAGAGAGAAAATGCAATTAAATTTCACAACACAGCGGAGCGCTCTAAAAGATCTACATAATAAGGTAGATACTACGATTTTTAATACATGGTATAGCTTTCCGAACTCATATTCGAGTCTACACAATATGTACGTGAACAATCATTTTCAAACATGAACATTATAAATAGCATTTAGAGAATCCAAATAAGTCCAAATTTGGAGTCGCGCCTAAAATTGAAAACTACAAGACGTTACATACCAAACATACAGACCCTCTCCAAAGAAATGCAAGGAAGGTCATTGTTCACATTAGTTTTAAGGAATGCGTGAAAATTGTATGTAACTCATTTTCTGTAAAAATTATATTTATAATTTCAACAATAAAAAAACTTATATTTGCGTTAGTTTTATTCGCAAAATCTTCTTCACTTGATAAATAAACAATAACATTCATCGAAATAAATCATATTTATAAAAATATATGTATGGCTCTCGAAAAAAAAATTTAACCGTTCTGATACTCATATTTGGCTCTTTTAGTCTAAGAGTTTGCCGACCTCTGCCTTAGACCATGGTTTCCCAAACTATGGGTCGCGACCCATCAGTGGGTCGCGAGCGAATATTGAGTGGGCCCTCGCCACCGTATACATGAATTAAAAAAATAGGAAGTGATACATTTGATATTTTATTCAGCTATTTATAATTCCTAAAAAAATTTTCAAGACGACTTACCAACTAGTATGTCAACAAAAGCAAGTGAAGAACTCATTGATTTATCAGAAGATACGTCACTGAAAAATATTTTCAATCGTAAACAGTTAACGAAATTCTGGCTCTCAGTTGCTGATAATTATCCTTGCCTGTTCGATGAAGCTATGAAAGTCCTCATCCTCTTTACTACCTCATATCTACGTGAGGTCGGATTTTCGGCTATGGTTAACATTAAAACTAAATACCGAAATAAATTGGATATATCAAACTCACTGCGATTAAAAGTAACTAAAGTTGAAGTTGATGCTAAAACTGTAATGAAGAAAAATAAGAAAAAAATACATCCTTCCCATTGAAATTACTTTGTAAAAAAACCTTGCAGGTGTAGGTATTTTAGTAATATTTTTTTTTATTTAAGTTGTGTTTCTTATTTCAACAGTCTTTCATTCATATTGGTAACACTTATAAAAATATTTTTTTATTTTAATTAGAACAAATAAGACAGCATTAAGTAGTTCCACGACTCGCCACTAGGAAATCTGAGCAATACCAATATTTATGCCCTCTTTTCTCTAAGACAGCTAAGAGGTGGGTCCCAAGATTGGAAATTTTTGTTAGATGGGTCAGAGCCCAGTCAACTTTGGGAACCACTGCCTTAGACTATAGATACATCCTTCATACAAATTCACATGCAAATTCCTTTGTGCGATATTGCATTGAGTATGACAATATGTTTGCCATAGAGATTGAAGAAATCTGGGGAAATGATACATCCCTTTTGCACTTAGATTATTTTGGATTTTACATAATTCACCTTTTTATGGCAGAGCTATGATTATAAAGACTTGGTATGGAGGATGCGTGATGTGCCTGAACTCCCATCTCTAGGTAGACCTCCCACATCTTCAATACCAAATCTCCATTTATGTGATCGAGAGCATCGGCCGAAAGGTCTGGGTGAATGACTAACAATGCGTGGAAACGTTGGTTTATAATAATTACGGTACAAGTCGGTTATGTGGACCCAGCGGCAAACACATTTTGAAAATAGCCGATATACTGGATTATATGTTAGGTTGGTTTAGTTTAGGTAGGGTAAGTTAAGTTAGGTTAGGTTAGGTTCAACAATTCATGAATTTCGCTAAAATCGTCTATTACAATTAGCGCGGATGCCGCCTGGCTTACCCATAACTGACTTGTACCATAATGATTATGGTGACTCGTCTATTCAACTTAATAATTTATTCACGTAAACTTAATATAATTTACAGTAAATTACAACTCTGGGGAGATTTATAGATATTGTGCCATTGTGGTTTCGATTGGTCAAAGAATTGCTAACCCGGATTTAGAGTAAGTGGATCTTATTAACTAGATTGCAGCGCCGTTAAATTTGCTAAATACGTATTGGTTTCAAACGGGTCCTTATCTAGCGTAATTAATCGCATTTTTAGTTTTTCTTTTAGATTCATTATTATTTGGGTACAAGACAATATTACATATATTAACATGTTAAATGGAGGTGTAACATATAGCTAATTTGCGAGGTCGATCAAAATCGATTACAACGTACCTACCTCCTTAATGTTAAGCGATAAATCAATAATTAAGGGGGGAAATGCTCAACGTTGGTCAAAATGGACCGTTAAAAATAAAGATTTTTTTCGGTTAGGTACATGTTCAAACACGCGCGTTAACATGTTCTTACTCCCTACTTCAGTTTTAGTTTGTCAATTTATTGTAACGGCCGTATGTTGTAGCTTAACTGGGGAATGCCAAAAGAAATGGCGTATTTCAAAAAAACACTACCTTATTCTTAGGTCAATAATTATAATAAAGCAATCATTATTCGTAGGATGTTTATCACACTTGAATGGTCAAAGACATAGCTTATAATGAGTATCTATCTTTAGAATTATCTTCAAATGTGTTAATCTTGCCCATTTTTTGAATAATAAAATGCTTAATTCTTGTCAAATTTGGGATCACATAGATTATCAATATAATTTTTTTATCGTAAATATTTCACTATAATAATGTCGACATAAATAATTTATATAATACATATATATAGTATAATTATTTTACTGATGGTTTTATAAATGCGTTTAAAAATTAATAAATCAAAAAAATCGTAACACCACTGCACATTTATGTACTGAAATATGACTATATTCTAAAACATTAGAGCGAGAGGTTGAAAAGAATACTATTTTATGTAATAAAAATACTTTATGCAGTCATCAAATGTTTAAAATAAATGTAAAGGATAATAAGGCTTTAAAATTATATAAATAGATTTAGATTATCTACAACGTTTAAGGAATGTCCAGGATCATGCTTTGAAAATAGAATAAAAGTTCCATTTTGACCCACGCTGAGCACGACCGCCCTTAACAATATAATAAATTGCAATTGACCGACCATCATTTCCTTGTATGTCAAAAAAAATATATTTTTTTTGTAAATATTAATAACCATGTCCTTGCTTTTTCGTATAAGGTGGTTGTTAGTCATTTTAAACAATGAGAAACTTTGAGAAAAACACATGGAAATATTGTGTATTCACCGGGATCGAACCCAGAACTCTCGGGTGGAAGGCAGGCGCCTTACGCACTGCACCACGAGAGCCGCCTGTCAAAATATATTAATCCCTAACATATTTCTGTACCTTAGAGCTGAAAGTACAGAAGTCACATTTTTATCATTTTTTAGTTAAGTAGGATGCAGATTTAAATGTGTATTCACGTTCTCTTTAATGCTGAAAATTTGGGAGTCCAATGTCACATAGTTTTCAAAATACTTCTAAAACGACGGCAGTCCAATTATTTAAGTCATTTTTGCTTTAATGTATAGCAAAAAGATTAATTGCAAAAGTGCTGAAGTCCAACAAACGGAGTTTTAGTCCGAACGCGAGTGAGTATTTTAACTATTTTAGACTAACTATTATTTAAAACTGCTCTCCTGCAAAATATTGAATATGTGACTTCCAGACTTTCAGCTCTAAAGCCTCAATTACATTGAGCTTCTTTACGAGCTGTGTGTAGGCGAATTTATAATCTGCCTGTAAAGTCGCCCAGTGTAATCATCGAACAAGCTAACATGTTCGATGATTACACTGGGCGACTTTACATGCAGATTGTAAATTCGCCAACAAACAGCTCGTAAAGAAGCTCAATGTAATTGAGGCTTAAGGTACAGATTTACACACATTAGCGAAGACTCCGTATCTACCAGACTAGGTACCTTGTTAAAAATATAAATAGGTAGCCTAAACATTTCAAAGATGAAAATAACAGAGCTATCAGTCTCTAAATATTGAATTAATACCCATAGATATACTGTATCCAAGTCTATCGAATCTTCTACTAACACGTGCAAACAAAATATTGATATAACCCAAAGTTTTTTTGTATGATGTTTTATGGTGTTTGTCTTTGAGGTTTGAGAGCTGTCTACTTTACTATAGCTGGTCATATACGTACAGTTTTCGTAACAGGTTGAACATGGCACAGACAATAACTGTTCAATAACTGTACGTTAGTGGCCACACCACAGATCAGTTTAACTATCCCATTTAAATCTGTCGAACTGTCAACAGACGTGCCCATATACGTACAGTTATTGTCTGTGGCAGAGCAAGTGTCCAAAACTATGGAGGTTAGGTTCGCGGAGATATTACACAGGGGTATTGTTTCAATTAGTTTTAGGTAGGGTATACTTGAACGATATTGATACACGAATAATTTTACTTAATTATTACGGTTATAATTGTTTTTATTAGAAACAAATTGACATAAAATACACATATATGACGTTGGTAAAATAAATCATTATTTCGCTAGTGGATTGTGTATTTTATCGATTCACCGAAACAATATTATACACATTCGTGTAAATATAAAATATAATCTTTTCTTTTGAATAAATTATTTCCTTTAATGGACAGTATTAATTAAGTAAGAAAACGGTAATATTTATAAAGGTATTGATTGTATATACAATAAATTTAAACATGCCACAAAATTATATTTACATCAGTCATCAGTATAATAATTAATTACTATGATATTATTAAAATATATACTTAAATTTTATTTAGATTTACCGACATTGTCATTCACAATTAGGTATGTTAATTTATGTTGTGAACGTCTTAAATTAATAATTTGTAATATTCACTACATACAATAAATACAATTTGAGTACTGAGTTATTAGTCTATATTTTCACAATAACTTAATATTTATAATGCTCTCTAAAATTTTAACATTTATATTATATTGTATAAAATAATATGTTTACATAAATAACTATAACTTTGTTTTACTCTCGTAAAAATGAATGAAATATAATATTTGCGATCTCCGCGTACATAATAATATTATTACATTTTTAATAATAAATGAATTTGTATTTCATAACAAGCAACACCAGCCGCAGTTGTATCGCGCGGTATATTCTACTTTACGTTACCAACATCTAACGTCACCCGAGAACTTTCGGCTAGTTGAAATTCCAACAGTTTTACAAAAACACGGGAGTAGGGGGTCGCTGGCAGTTTGAACCTGGCACACATCTGGCAGGTCGAAAACTGTCCGTCTATGGGCGCAGCAGATTATCTACCAAAGATAACTGTATGGCCGCCATTACGTATTAACTGGCATTTTCAACCTGTTCGAAAACTGTACATCTGTGGCCAGCATATGTGAAATGACTAACACTTTTACGACAACGCCAACTTACGTTCGGGTGGCCTATCGGACAAGAAGCCCAACTAACTATTTTAGCGTAAAACCCGGTGGTTATCATTAATTGTCTGTCTCTAATGGAACTTCTGTACGTGTTTCTGTGTTGTGTTCCACATCCTATCACTCAGAGACGAGAGGTGGAGGTAGGCTGTTAAGATTCGTCATAAATAGTGCACACCGAACTTTCTTAGCATACTTGTTCGTTTTCATTGAACTAAAAATACAATTAGCAGATAGTGCTGGTTAGTTTATAAAAATCAATTAAAACCTGCCTAACCAAACCATAATAGCTTAGGTATGCTATGGGCGATCTGATAAAAATAGTGCACACTTTTTCAGTCATACTTATTTGTTTTCGTTGAATTCATCATCAGCCGGGATCAATACATCGCGTACTCCTGACTGCTTCCTAACCCATTCGTTTCACTTACGGTCCTTTCGCGTGATGCCCAACATACACCTCTCGATGCCTCGCTGTGCGACTCTTAGCTTTTGGACATCTCACGTGTTGAGGGTCCACGTCTCGCAGCCATACGTGAGCACGGGTAGCACACATCGATTGAATTAAGATTAGAAATATATTACATATGATGTTTGTTTTTTGGCCCTGCCTAAACCAAACCACAATCGATAAAAAATATTCATCTATTCATAAAATATCTAAAATTATATATGGTTTATTGGCATATATTATAGATAAACGAATATTTTTTTTACTATTATCTACTATGGCTTGAATTAGGCAGGGTTTAATTGAATTTTAAAAACTATCAAACATTATCTACACATTTTAGTCTTAGTTCAATGAAAACAAATACGTTTAAGTGACAAAGTTTAGTGTGCGCTATTTATGTCTGATATTGACAGCCTACCGCCACCCTTCGCCACTTTAATTATGTAGGTAGGTACCAACATGGTTTCTCTCAGTATACGTTACCTATCCAAATCGTTTTCCCGTTGAGGTGATTGGCTTCTATCTTCTCGTGATACTTGCTGAACCTATGTATCTATAGTCTAAGACTAAGACTATAGATACATAGGTATAAATATATAGACTATAGATATATAGACTCTAAGTACTAAGCAGTATTCAGCGAGTAGGCCTAGATAGATAAATTCGCTACTCCAGTGTCACTAAACGAGAGCAATAATAAAGAAATACCTCATTGCTACCCATTCTTGATAAAACACTTTTAAATTCTTAAACAATGTATAATTTATTTTTATTCATTGAATATACATAATATAACCATATTATATAAGTATAACATATATAACCATATAAGAAACAAAGTAGATTTTTTACAACGAAATAATAGCACAATTATTAATATTATACAGGCAAAATATAATATAATAACATTAATAACATTTTGTTCCGTTATACCAGTTTTCCATATATGTGCCGCGAGATTCGGGACATATATGGCGCTGGCTGATAATGCAGCGACGCATTCCTTCCAATGCAGCCTGCAGATCAGAGCTTTGGAAAAAGCTCAAAGCGAATCTGGAGACGCCATATTTGGAGGTGGCCAAGATGTCATTCTGATTGCGACTAACATGGCGAAATGGTCTGTGAGGACTATTTACCGTGAGAAACTATTGTTGATAGTTTTAACACTTATGCTAGTATGCATATTGTTTGGTCTTATGACCGCAAGTAAATACTATACTTAGTGGAGCAACTTAACCCTGAAATTTACTAATTTAATTATTGTGACCATCTTTATTTCCGACTGTTCTTACATGAAATCTATCGCATCGTTTTCTCTCATTCGGCGTCGCCCTAACTACGTCATAATTTCCGTAACCGGACAAAACAGAACGGGAACTTAGAATTATTGAAGTTATACTTCTTTAGGCGCGTTTGGAAAATCAGATCAGAGTGTATTATTGGCGTGTAACATGTAACACATAATTTATTTTTTCACACAAAAATAAACGTACTCGATTGGATTCGAACCACCGATTGTTCGGTTATCAGCCGAACGCACTACCATTACGCCACAGTATGATACTCCAATCGTGACGATTGTACAGTATAATATTATAGTTTAGAATTGTTCCGTTGCCTAGGCAGCGAATTTATTATTGTCGGCCATGTGAAATTCCTTACGTAAACAGACTATTAAACGTCATAATGGCAGTTGTTACTTTAAAACTAAGAACATCGATAAATAATTATATAATTTAGTAATATAAGTTTAAGTGTATAGAAATAAACCAACGGCGTTCCAATAATCGGTCCTTTTTCTTGTAATTTAACAAGATAATTAAGAGCTAGTCGAAGAATCTAAGTTATCACAAGTTTTGTTACGCCAAAGAAGTATAACTTCTAACGCGCGTACATAAGTACACACACCGATTTTTTATAAGTTGTTGCGGGGAACCCCATCCCATGCTTAGAAAAATATATCTTAAAATAAATAAGTACATTTTTTACACAATTCGTCGAAGTCTAGGTTTATTTGTCGATTTTTTTTGCCAATGTGACTTAAGGATGCCCATACCAATTGAGGTACGGGCATCCTACTTAATCACGACGAAGTAAACTAGTAGATATTTCTTACACGAAATGCTTAATATTAATTAATGTTGGTTATCGGTTTTTGTGTTTTAATTTAAGGCATCATTAATAATTGCCCTAATTACTAACCAACACCCGGATACTTAAACTAATAATTTAATAAACCATTACTTTTATTCAACGAATAATTCACAAGATTTGAGAATTTAACATTATATAATTATATTGAATATAAGTAAGTAGGTACATAATTTGATCCAATGGTTATAGGTTCAAAAGTCCTGTCGGGCATCGTATTTTTCATCGTAAGTTTTCTAATAGGTGTTATCAAATTATTATATTCAAATTACAGATACTTAGAAATTAACTCTACTAACATTAGAATAAGAATGATTTCCTTCAGACGTATTTAATTCATTCAGGAAAAGTGTCCACGTGTCCATCTTAGTTTTTGAGTTATTGTAATTCGAATCGTATTGAGTTCACGGTATTTACTAGAGGTATTAGGTATTTAGTTTAGATGGAACATATTTATAATATTATATAGATAGAAGAACCGATTATTATACTTCATTTGCGTAATTCTATTGATAGCAAAAATGAGATGGAATCGATTTTCAATAGGAGATTAATCGAAATGAGCCTTCTTATATGGGTACTTACGTACATGAACCGTGTTTCTTTCTGATGGTCACTATCACCATTGATGACCAAAAAGAACAAGTGAATCGCCTCGGATTGCCCACGGGCGCTCGCATGTCCTTTGCGAGCGAAAAAAAAAATAAACTGAAGCATGTAAAGTTGTCCTCGCTGACTGCACCCATTTATGGCATGCCATATGTTGCGATTCACTGACCGAACGGTGACTTCCATATTATTACACTCTTGATACCAATTTGAAAAGCCATACATGAATACATCAACATTAGCTTGGAAAATTATGTGTGTGTTTTTTTTAAATCACAGGTTTAATGTTATGGGGAAACCAATTTGTCAGCTGAATGCAGAACTATTCTAACTCTCATTTAAAATATTTTACATAAGTGTTCCTTGACACATCCTGCTTAAGTTATTTATTATTTATATAGCTAATTTTATGCATCATTATTTTCATCAATAGTCCTACTAAAATATGATGTATACAGTTATCTATACAAATAATAAATAATTAAAGTATGTAGGTTGTTTCAAAGAACTCCTTCCTAAAATATTTCAAATATGAGTTAATAGTTCTGCATTGAGCTGTCGTGGTGAAGGAAAATTACCATTTTTACTGATAGGTAGGGGGGCCCGCAAAAGATCCTAGCCTGGGGCCCTGCTTCAAGATGTGGGGCCCATGCCACTCGGACATCCCACCCCGCTGCTGGTGAAACTGACACCATATAAAAAATTTCAAACTATTTTAAAAGCGACACCGTGACACCATTTAATGTGTGTTATCAGGGAAAACAGCGTATCAATCCGTCAATGTATGGATAGTCCACAAGTGTTCCCTGCATTACCAAATAAGCCACTGACATTGCTTTAAACTCTGATTTATTCTCTCCAGACAGTTTTACATGCCATTTTTTTTCTCGTTTGTCTCAAGTGTAATTCGCAACCTGTTTTTCGGATGCATAATAATTATAATGTTTTATCGTATTTAATTAACTCATTCAACTATCCGGCACCCATCTTGATAGCTTTAACGTAGATACATTCGAGGGTATACGCATAGTAAGTATATAATAAGTAATAATGCATAATTAACTAATCGATGAAAATACATAAAACAAGCCTGCAAACAAATGTGTTACATTTTTATCATTTCTCTATTAGGTATATTTTTAATAGTTTAGGTATATATGAATTTTCACTTCATTCATAAATCCTATTTATTGTAAACAATTAAAATAATCTGACTAGACTCCAAATATATTAAACAACACAGAACAGATTAATACATAAAATTCTGATAGTCTATCTATAACACTATGAAGGCCTCCGACTTCCTGACTAGCTCAGGCACTTGGAAGTGGAGGTTCATTAATGTGGAGGAACAGGCAGGAATCTCATAGACGTGGAGTAACCAAGAAGTTACGGTAGAGAAAGAAAGTCGATAACTCAAGAAAACACTGGTTAAACTTCATAATTGGTATATTATCAATGTTGTTACACAATTTAACTTATGGTCACCCTTTATTCAAAAGTTTATAATCAAATGTCAGTGAAATAATGTTTATATGTAACTAGATTCTCGTTAAACAATCACGATAAGTCGAATGTCAAAATTATTTAACGTCTACAAGCCACAATTATCCAAAAGGAAAAGGTCTGAATTGTTCGCATCCGAAATTCACAAGTAAATTATGAAAAGTCATTTATTTAAATCTCGAAATTCAAAAAAAAAACATTTGAAAACGTCTGATTTATTTATATCTCGGAGTCCACAAAAATAACTACATTTATTACTGATTAATTAAAAATTAATTCGAATATTATTAATTAATTATTTTAAAATAAACTTGATTATTATTAACTAATTATTTAACATTACCTTAATTATTTCTAATTAGTTATGCAGACGAGATCGCGTGGGCCCCGGGGCAACAAAGCGTCACAGAGACGCCCCCCGGAATCCCCAAGTAGACTGATATCGGATTTTTTTTTTTTTTTTTTTTTTTTCCTACCTTTTCTTCTAACTGAAACCTTGTGAGGTCTGAGAGGCAGACCTCGGTTTCCTGACTATTATTTCTAGGGTTGGGTCTTGTAAGTACATTAATGCCCTTTCCCGCATGTAATCTAGCTAAGTATTGAGCTGTTGAGTTTACATTTACCTTCGCTTTTCAAACAAGTCTTTCGAGGAAAACAGTTAAGAAAAACCCTCTTCCGAATATTGTCCTTATGGGTCCAACAAACAAAAAGTTCATCCTTTAGCGGGATGTTCGGCTTGAGATTATGATCTTGTGTGGATCATTTTATAACATCAAAGATGTTCGCCCAGTCCCTAGGGGGTATACCCCGTTTTCTGTTTTCCACAAGTTTAGCTCTCACCTGGGCTTTGAGCCCGAGTCTCATTCTGATGTACATTCTAAAGCTACCTAGTTTAACTCTTAGGGCTTCCAAAGATTCTTTTACCTCTACCGCTAGACCCTGGAAGGGATCCGGCGGGGTCAGAGTACTGCCGGCCGCATCCGCTGTGGAAGAGGTACCTGTAATTGAGTGAGGAGGGGGTGGATCATCAGGATTTGGAGAGTCAGGGGGCATCATCTTATGACGGAGCCTAGCTTCCTTGCGCTTGTGCTTAAAATTTTGAATTTTGTTGGCAAATAGTGTAGGTTTCTTATGAGGCCCTTCTGTCAGTCTATTCAAGAAGGTCTCTCTGTATTTAGTTATGGTTTCGGCAATGTCGATTCCATCGTGTTTAGCATTGATGCGTTTGATGCTATGGTGAGGCTTGAGTTCAAAGACTATTCGAAGGCATCTGTTCTCTATTGTTTGCAGCATCTTTAAATTGGATTTGGTGATGTCAGTAGTCCAAATTGGGGATGCATACAGCATGGTTGGTTTAATAACCATGCTATATAGTGCCTTTTTGTTTTCTTCTGAGAGACAACTTCTACGGTTGAAGATGGGTCTAAGAACCCCCATCGCCATAAAGGCTTTTCGCCTGGCTTCTAATAGGTGAGGTGTCCAGTTCAATCTATGGTGAAGGTATACCCCGAGGTATTTCACAGTGTTACTGAATGAACAGGGGATGTCACAAACAGTAATTTTTCCTTTATAGGATTTTTGGCTCCGCGAGAAGAGAATCGCCTCCGTCTTCTCCGCGTTAACTTTAAGTCTCCAGCGACTGAAATAATCAGTTAGCTGTCGAGTGCCCTTTTCTAAGTTCCTAATCGCCGTGTCAGTCTGGCGGCTGGTGGAAAGGATGGCTGTGTCATCTGCGTATAGCGCCAGTGTGCAGTTGGCGGGATTTGGCATATCACTTATGAAATGATTGAAGAGCCTAGGCCCCATCAAACTGCCCTGTGGTACCCCTGCATCGATAGTGCGGTGAGATGAATTCTCCCGTTTGACCACTGCAAAAAGCGCTCGACCGCTCAAGTAGTTCTGGATGATTTTTATGATGTACACGGGCATGTTTGTGGTAAAAAGTTTGTGGATTAGACCGTCATGCCAGACCGTATCAAATGCCTTTTCGAGGTCCAACAGAACCATACCAGTGGTCTTGCGTTGCCTCATATCGGCCATCACAATCCCGGTAATTCTGGAGAGTTGTAGGGTCGTTGATAGACCCTTCCTGAAACCATATTGGGTGTCCGGGAGGACTTGATTGTGGGATGGGAGAAAGCGTCGAAGGATCACTTTCTCGAAAAGTTTGCTTATGCCATCTAGTAGACTTATAGGTCTGTAGTTTACAGCCAAAGAGTGGTCTTTCTTGGGTTTTGCTATAGCGACAACGTGAGCCGTTTTCCAGGTCTTTGGAAAGTATCCGCGCAGCAGACATGCATTGAAGATCTTAGCAATATGTATCCGCGCCTTCTCGGGAAGTCGTTTCAACATGTAATTTGTGATATTGTCTCGTCCGGGTGCCTTTCTGGCGATCAAGGTATTGATAGATCTAGAGATCTCGCGCGGTTCAACAATTTTAACATCATCGGGATCGATGTCTTCTTTCGCAAGTGCAAGAATTGAGTTGTTCACCAAGGCTTTAGTAGCTGAATCGGTGTCCGACTGGATTTTAGTATTATTGACGAACGCATCGGCAAGTGCGTCTGCTTTTTCGAGATCTGAGTACACGAAATTTCGACTAGTCGCATTCTCTCTGAGGGGCTTTATAACAGGCGGGCCCGTTTTAATCGCCCTGGATAGTGCCCAGAGCGAGTTCCGCGGGTCGTCTGTATAAATTCTGCAGTCCTTGAGTTTATTGTCCCAATGCTCGGCTTGTAGTTCTGATACTATCTTCTTGATTTTACCTTGCAAAGTATTGATCTCACGTTTGATGAAGTGATTTGTGCGTCTAGCTTTGTTCCAGTCCTTGCGTAGCTGGTTTCTAGTATTGATGAGCTCTCTGGCCTCATCATTAAGATCCACCCTGATGGGATTTTTCTTGATTTTCGGAATATAGCGACGTCTCGCTGTGAGAATAGTCTCAGTGAGTTCGACGGCCGCTGTCTCTATCTCTACCTCCGTTTGAAAGGTTCTAGGCGTGAGATCAATGCATCGATTAATATGCCTCTTGAATAGGTGCCATTTGGCTTTAGAGTAGTCAAATTGGATTTTACTTTCTTTATCGTATTCGCCTCCAACTTCGAAATAAATTGGCAGGTGATCCGACTTCAGAGCATTAACAACTCTCGGGACACCGGTTTCTGGGGAGTTGTTTGCTATCACAAAATCTAAAACTGCTGGGTTGCAACGAGCTTGGACACGAGTCGGCTCGTCAGGATGTGAGATTGAGAAATCGTATTTCTCTGTAATCTTTAAGAGGGCATTGCCACGGGCGTTGTTGGAATGGCAGTTCCAAATCTTATTATGTGCATTAAAATCACCTGCTAGGATGACTGAACCTCTGAGGTTGGCAAGGTAGACCACCTCTGCCTCGCTCATTTTTTCTTTGGCATGCCCATATACCGAAATTATGGCATGTAGGCGTCCATTTAAGTTTACTTCAACTGCCGTGGCTTCAAATCCAATGAGAGGCTTAATTGGGATGTGAGCATGTTTTAAGTCTTGATTGACTAGTATCATGACACCCCCACCCTTCGCTCGGAGAGGGCGGTCCTCACGATAACAGTCAAAACCGGGAACGGAGAAACGGTCTTTTGGTTTAAGGAATGTCTCCTGAATTAAAGCAATGTCCACGTCTAGCACCCGGAGTAGGTCAGTCAACTTCGGTCGCTTATCGCGCTGATCAATGCTGCGGGCGTTCCAGGAGATTATTTTTAGTGGGCGTGTGTTAGCCATTTAGGGCAACATGCCGCATTTAATAAGCAGAGATTCGGCTCTGTCAAGCCTTTCCTCCATGGACAGGGTAGGCTCTGCTCGGATAGAGCGAGTCATTTTGATACATTCCAGTATGGCTGGAATGTCATCAATGGTAACACCATCCCCTCCATGAAGGAGTGAATTCAGTGCTTCTACCAGAGTTGAAGGAATGGTCCTACTGTGACTGACTGATTGGCTGCTGCGGAAGCAGATGTTTGCGGTCCCGTGAGAGCTGCCGTGTATGATAGTATTTGGGGGTCTGCCGCTCGGGAGACTGATTTGTGCGGCATGGCTTTGGTCTTAGGAGTCGCTGAGGCTGCTCTGCGAGCTGCTATTGCCTTAGCGTAGGCAATACGCTTAGGGCATTGCCTGAAATTGGCTGGGTGGTCCCCGCCGCAGTTGCAGCACATGACTCCTGGGGAACCTATGGCACTACCTTTAGGGCGGGGGCATTCCTTTGATGCATGAGCATCCATACATTTGACGCACCTTGCGTCTCTATTGCAGTTATGGGCCGAATGACCGAACTGTTGGCATCTATAGCACTGAGTGCCACCATTGTTTGATTTGCCCCTGAATTTCTCCAGGGACACCTTGACATGAAAAATTTCTCTAACCTTGTTTGACATAAACTGCATGTCGGAGCCAGGGGGCATTTGCACCAGGAAGAGGGGATTTCTGGTGGTGGTCGGATTTTTGGATCTCATTAAAGAGACTGATATTACCTCAAAGCCTCTCGCTCTGAGGTCCTCCGAGATTTCTCTCGGTTCTATGTTGGGAAGTCCCTTTATAACTACCTTGCAGGTTCTATCCTCTGCAAGGGTGAATGTGTGAAAAACGGCTCCAGAATCTCGTAGACCGTTAACAAGAAGTTTGTGCGCAACTACTGATTCCGTTTGCACGGAGTAGTTTGGTCCTCTAATTTGGATGGAGCATTTATTTTCACCCAGGAATGTATTGAGACGGTCTATTACCGTCTTATGGTTTTCTCCCATTACTGAGAGAATGACAGGAGGGACTCGGGTTTTGCGAGCCTTGGGAGGATTTGCAGAAGAGGGGGGGAGTTTTGGTGGGGCAGTTGGGAGTATTTCCTCTGGGTTAAGTGCCATAAATTTGTTCGCTGTTGGCACAAATGTTGGGGAAGTCGAGAGCGGCCGTTTTGGGGCCTTTGCAGTGACTCTCTGCCACTTAAAAGGAAATTTGGGAATCTGAAGTTCCGGAAATTCCGTCTCCATATCCTGGGAGAGGTTATTGAGGGTGACCTCAATAGCGGTGTCCTCAGTGGGGGCTAGAGACCTTGACGAAAAAGTAGGGTTTATGACTCTATCATGGGGTTTTATAAGAGGGGGTATTTGGAGGGGTTTTCGCACTGAAGATGCTTGAAAGAAAGGTGAAGAAAGTGCTTTTTTCATATTTTTCTCCATCGTAGTTTTTAGAGATTTATCCTAACCGGCAGCTTGCTAGGCAGGCTACCGGTGAGGGCGAAAGGGGGGAGGAAATGTGCCCCTTCTATTTTTTGATTGTGCCTGTTTAATTATGGGAAAATAAGAATAATTTGGGTTTGTTTCTTACCACACTCCTCCGCTCGTCCTAGTCTAGGCCTGGTATTACCGTGGGCCAGTTAAGTAATTACACGTTCTAAAACGTGCAATTACCGAACTCGCGCGGTCAGAACAGGTCGTAACCAGTACTAAGAAGAAGTGTTGTCCGGGATAGGATGAGTTGACGCGCGATAACTCGAGCGCACGTACAGAGCGTAGCCCGGTCTCGAGTGTGTTAATGCGCAGCTGTCGGCCTGTCCGGCCAACTACCTGTTACGACTTGCAGGATTTCTATTGTTTGCTCAAGGCAGTGTTGCCAACCGTACTATAATTATAGTATTTGTACTATAATTTTGGTCCGCGTACTATGTACGATATAAAATAGGTATAGTACGCCCAAAATACTATAATTTTGAAAATCGTACTACGCAATCGAGTGGTCTTCGAAAATTTGGAAATCTGCGGCCCGCGACGAAATATTTTTCCTAAAAAAAACAAGCCGACCGTGAAAATTTGGGAACCTGCGGCCCGCGACGAAATATTTTACCTAAAAAAAACAAGCCGACCGTGAAAATTTGGGAACCTGCGGCCCGCGGCGAAATATTTTTCCTAACAGATGACAACGCGTACTATATTTTATCTCCAAATACTATAATTTTGGAGGCTCTGTACTATAATTCCACTTTTAAAATATGGCAACACTGGCTCAAGGGTCAGCAGACTTTGAGATGTGAGTAAACAGTGCACTGGAAGCAGAGATGAAATGTTAGGAATGTTTTATAGATAATTATTATGTATAATATTCGTAATTATAATAATATTGTTCGATTATGCGATGCCACCGCTGTAGTTACGCCTTGAAAAAGGCACTTGTACAGATGGAGCAATCTACCGCACAAGAAGTTCAGTTTTAGATCGATTTTTTATCCGTTAGGGGTGGTCGTATTTCTTACCCATTCACACCGACACCGCCATAATGCTACACATTTATATAAGGTTGACGGATGTCAGTCTATCAACCAAACATATAGTGATATCGATGTACATAATATGATTAATATTAATATTACTTTAATTACATTAACTACCATATACTATTAACGCCCGTCCATATGTCCCACTTTATTATTTCGCTAACCCATTGCATATTACATTTCATTAACCATTATATTACAATTATACATTACCAATTATCTTACAACCAAATCATATTTTATATTTATTTTAATCTATCTTAATTAACCCTTTACCTAAGCATATTATATTTAGTCAAAATTTAATCCTATTATCTTATTACCTATATGTACATGGTCTGTGACCGACTTATCTCTTCCACAGTTCACCCTGAGAAGTGGTGGGACCTGCCAGAGCAAACTGCGGGACTTCTACATATATTAAATATTGTTCTGCTTTGTCGAGGGTCGTAATCATCTAACCGGTGGTACATTGACTACCAGGATCAGACCGAGCGGCTGGGGGGCACTACTCCTTCTGGGAGCGCCCCCCACAGGGGCGGAAAATTAAGTGTGCGTCAACTACCTACATTTTGACGTAGGGTTTTGAGTGTCCTACGAAAATGAAGCACACATTATAGACGTGCGATAGTGTGTTTTGCAATTTAAAATACACCAATATTGAACGAGCGTCAGTGCATAAAACGAGACAGTGTTGTCAGAACGAAATACTGACACGTGTTTAAGTTTATCCCGTATTCTTTCACACTTGAAATCGGTTGCCTGCTTCTCCACACCCGTTAGGTATTTCAGTTCCCATTATTGCTGAGTTGTTAAACACCTTCGTTATTATGAAAGTAAACATTTAGGTCACCCTTTTATGGGTTGTACATCACGAGTGACGTTTCCGTTAGTTGACAATAATAACGCGCGATATTACCAGATATTTAATGTTTTCATTTAATTTGGTAAATTTTGACCATTTGTCATCTTTTGGCATGCATTTTATCAATGTCAAACGAGACAAGCCCGCTGTCGAAGCTATGAGCAGTGGCTTGCGATATTGATTCATTGAATTGAATTTTATCTTCAACTTTAATATTCTTTCTCGCTTCGTGTGACACCGTCCGCCATCCATGGACCAAACTGAAATAGGTGCAACACCTCGTTCGTTTTAAAATTTCCTCGTTGATAACGTAATCACCCCAAGAAATCGTCATTGTACACCAACACAGTTACATCTCGAAAGTCACCGGTTTCGCCTGTCTTCTAAGCCCGGTCGCACATAGAAAATCGTCGCGACTGGAATATGTTCACAAATAAAAGCAGCCGGCAATGTTAAAACTCTCTTCTGCGAGCATATCGTAGTTAAGACTAGAAAAATGTGTAACTCCATTATAATCGAAAATTAACATTGAATGCCATCTAGTGGCCGTCGTTACCCGTCTTGCAAAAGATGTAATTCAAAAAAAAATGCAACATTGTTAAATTATAGATGATTTTACTCCATAACCATATATTTGTACTTATACGAAAACATAAAGTTTTTTGTCTCTCCTGTACAGTAGCGGTTTTGGAGTTACACAATTTTCTAGTTTCAGCGACGATATGCGAGACCATGCGGGACAGTGACATCATGGGGCTAGCCGAAATTAACGAAGATGCAGCTTCTACACATGCGCTGATTTTGCATTTTGTTATTCTATCTGCACCCCAAGTCGGTTGGAATTTGTTACACACGACGAGCAAACGTTTTTTTTCTACCAAAAATGCCGCACCAACTGTACCGGCTGTACATTTTTTGTGATTGACAACAAAATGACATCGTCAAATTCGTCGTGTTGCAGTCGAGACGAGTTTTTATGGACGACCGAGCTAATAGTCCATTTCGGCTCTGTAGGGCGTCAACCGATGCAGATATAATATAACTTCTGATCTCCTTCCATTGGGTACTGAAGGCCCTAGACTTATTATTATTTTATTGAATCCATTGAAAATTTTCCTAGATTCACTGCAAATTTTACGACACTCCTTGTCTAGTCTTGTAGGTACGCCACTGTTTCTGATAAGTACCCTGTTAGTAGAAGGCGGTGGATTTACTTGCTTTTTCCATTTATGGTGATCTTAAATTGATGGCTTCTTAAAAAAGGTTGAAAAAACATCGAGATGATATGACAAGTTGACAAGTGATTATATTTCAACAAGAATATTAATAATAGTAATTGTAATCAGAGATGCCTGTCAGTGGCGTATCTCTATTTTTTCGGCAATGTGATATTATAAATTTTTTTAAATTTTAATTAAGCTTTTTAGAATAGAAAATCTATATACATACATGAATATAGAATAGAAAATCTATAGTTTCCCCAGGCAATTTTTGTTAATTACTTCCTGTCATAGGTCGGCCAGTATCAGGGCGATCTTTGTTTTATCATTTATCAGACACTACAATTTTATACATATATTATTCACATGATTATGGGGGTGAGACAATGCAGTTGAAAGACATTAAAATAAATGTAGGTACAATATAATCGAGAGCCTCGACAGCTTCAAATACCTGGGGGTACACATCACGGGAGATGGCATTTTGCAGAGAGAGCTCGCTATTCGAATGGGAATGGCTGGAGCAACATTGAACTCAATGCGGAGTGTCTGGGACTAACGATTGTACTCGGTCAAAACCAAATGCCGCCTATTCGACGCTTGAATTCTGACGGTGTTGCTCTACTACGTATACTAAGCTTCGAAAACAGATGTTTGCGACGGACACTAGATGTGCGGTGGATTTTAGGAGCAATGTGGAAATAAGAGAGCATACCAAGCAGCCTCTCACCATGCTGAGAGTGAAGAGGCGACGTTGGACCTAGCTCGGCCACGTGCTGCGGATGCCAGAAGAGAATTTAAACCTGGCTTACCTGTTCTTTAAGCCAACTGGATTCCGGTGTCCTGGAAGGCCACTAAATACTATCTATATAGTGTATACGGTGGAGCTACGGGATGCTGGTTTGACGTGGAACGATGCAAGAAGTCTGGCGGGCGACAGGGATTTTTGGAGGCGCCTCGTGGTATCCATATGCTCCAACTAAGGGGCGGATATGGCCGAAGAGAAAAAGAAGAAAAGAAAAAACCTAATAGGTAATAACTCTTAATAGTTGAACAATGGCTGGTAGATCTGTATTGGTTAATAAATAGCAGTGAAGGGTGGGGGTAGGCCGTGAAGATCCGCCTTAAATAGTGCACATTAAATTTGTTAGGCAAACGTATTTATTTTTATTGAACACTAAGACTACAATTTACAGATGGTGTTGGTTAGTTTTTAAAAATAAATTAAACCCTGCCACAACCAAACCATAACAGTTTTGGTATAAGTACTTTAGGTAATACGACACAATTGTGCACACTTTATCATTCATACCTATTTGTTTTCGTTGGATTAAGAATACATAATAATATTACACATATTGTTGGTTTTTTTTTATTTTAATTCATTAAGCCATGTCTAGCCAAACTAAAATAGATTAAAAATTACAAATATTATTCTATTTATAAAATATCTAAAGTTATATATGATTGAATTGCATGTTTTTACATATTTTATAGATAAACGAGTAATTTTTGGCTATTATCTATTATGGCTTGGGTTTCACAGCGTTTAATTGAGTTTTTAAAACAAACCAACACCACCTGTAAATTTTATTGTAGTCGTATTTCGATGAAAACAAATACGTATGACTGACAAAGTTTAGTGTGCACTATTTATGGTGGATCTTAACAGCCTACCTCCACCTTTCGCCACTGATGAAAAGTATAAGTGTAATCTACGAATAGTAACTCAGAAATGTATGAAAACAATAATTAACGCTGCACTACTGCTAAATTAAAGAAAATTCAGAATTAACTTATAAAATAATATTCCTCCATAAAACATTTACCGGGTTTACTCGAACAAATTTGTAACCCACAGCGGCGTGCATTGGTGTATGTATACTGTATGTGTTTATTTGGTAACCGGACAAAACATAACATGATATAACAGAACACGAATAAACAGAACATGATACAACAAAACACGAATAAACATAACATGAAGAAACAGAACGATGACAAAACAGACCATGAAAAAATAGAACAGCCAGCGGAAAAATATAACATTCATTTCTGTCGTATCTATCTATTAAATAACTTTATTTTAT
Source organism: Rhyacophila brunnea (assembly GCF_057557595.1). NCBI lineage: Eukaryota > Metazoa > Arthropoda > Insecta > Trichoptera > Rhyacophilidae > Rhyacophila > Rhyacophila brunnea. Next base: position 6,144,102 of record NW_028233361.1, read on the forward strand.
AAACGATATAATCATATATATTATAATCACTGCATGTTGGCCATTCGGCGTAAAAACCTCAATTTATTTGTTTGATTTTGATAATCATGCACAACTCCACAGAATTATTTAACTCATTATTTCGTTGTACCTAGTCACCCAAACATTTTGAACATATTAAATTGTATGGACTAGATATACCTACCTAGCTTGCCGGCAATACCGAGTTGAGTCCCGTTTAATCGATACTTTCCAGCGATTAGGAATGCAGAAATTATATAATTATTTTTTTACGGCGTATTGAGAACCTGTGTTATTAAAAAGCTATATACCTACAACATTTATAGAGATACGACAATTTCAATATTAGATGTTATATTTTTCCTGAAAGGTCATAGTTATATTTATCGCTGTTCTGTTTTGCCACCGTTCTGTTTCTTAATGTTCTGTTTATTCATGTTCTGTTATATCATGATCTATTTATTCATGGAACCGTTTTATACCAATGTACCTAATTAAAGATTTATTTAAAAATTTTAAAGAGTATACATGTTAGACATAATTTATGTAATGCATACTAAATAAATACGCCGTATGAACGCCAATGTGTTTTAGTACTTATCATCCGAGATCAGACAGGTATTTGACATTGCAACGGAATATTCAATTCTTTTTTTGATGGAAATTGAAAAGGCTTCCAGGTTTGGTATGAACTGTTATTATTATTTTAAGTAAAACTAAAAACAGGTAACTACTGGTCGGCATTTATCTCACTTTGTGTGAGGACGCTAACAAACCTTCAATTCTTATACTGGGTCAATTTGAAATCAATGACGATTTTTAATTATGTCAAACAACGCCGCAGAAAGGAGAATACAATTCCATTTTTTGATATAAAATTTATGAATGGTTAATTCGCGAATCTAGTCATTAAATCGAATGTGTGTGTGTTCTCAATGGGCCATGGCGCTAAATCCAGAGGTGCATAAGTAGCCACAAGAGAGTCAGGCATGGGGACCATGGCCACTCCCTTGAATGTTTAATCATGAAGTAATATATTTATATAAAAATGAATATCTGTCTGTCTGTATGTCTGTTTGTCTGTCTGTCCCATATGCGTTTCTATACCATTCATCCGATTGCGATGAAACCTTCGTCAGTTGTTGTGGTAACACCCGCAAAGATTTCTGAATAAGTACAAACATCTTCTTCTTCTTCATCTTCTTCTTCTTAATCTTCTTCTTCTTCATCTTCTTCTTCTTCATTCTAGCTTCTTTTATTTGTATGGTTCCTATACCATTAATCCGATTGCAATGAAACTTTCGTCAGTTGTTGTGCCAATACTCGCGAAGGTTTCTGAATTAGTACAACCATTTTCTTCTTCTTCTTCTATTCTATCTTCTTCTATTCGTATGCGTTCCTATACCATTCGTCCGATGGCAATGAAATTTTGATCAAGTGTTGCCCGCAAAGGTTCTGAATTAGAAAAACCTTCTTCTTCTGTATGCTATCTTCTTTTGTTCGTATGGTGCCTATACCATTCATCCGATTGCGATAAAACCTTTGTCAGTTGTTGTGGTAACACCCGCAAAGATTTTTGAATTATTACAACCATCTTTTTCTTCTTATATGCGTATGCGTTCCTATAACATTCATCCAATTGCAATGAAACTTTGGTGAGTTGTCATGCGCACGCCCGCGAAGATTTCTGAATTAGTATTAAGTATATAAAATATAAAGTTTGTTGTTTGTTTGTTCCATCCAATTTTGAATTTTTTACTACATATTAACACTATTAATAACGTTTGAATATTTTGGATTCGATTTTAATTTAGTGTTCTTTTGTTTGACCTTTACTCCTATTAGAATTACTTTCATATTGCCATATTGTATTACACAGATATTTTAATATTAAAAAATAATTACCTCTTATTATTTTATTAAAAATCTGAGATAAATATAACCACAAAGCGACCCTGTGCGAAGCCGGGTACTTCAGCTAGTATACAATAAAAACATATACGTATGACTAACAAAGTTTAATGTGCACTATTTATGATGGATCTTAACATCCTACCTCCACCCTTCACCACTAATCTCTACACTACCGCCGCCTTTATCACCTCATCACCTTCTCACACTTGATACCCAAATGTTCATATAGTTTTTTTTTTAATATAGAGTGGGCAATAAATATCCTCTTCTTTCGCAGGTGATGATGCGCGAAGTAGATAAAATTGCACGAGAAGCGATTTACCGCAAGAGCGCGCAATACGGAACGGCTAATCTCCCATAAAGATCGATCGTTGCCTCTCGCATCCTCGTTTTCGTAACATAATAATAATATTATTAATAATATAACTTTTGAACGGTACCATTTTTTTACACTCGCGGGTAAACGAGCGTGACGATTCGCACGCAGATACGGAAGGTATTTCGGTTTACCATACGTTGTATTTTTACTGAACTAATAGGTAATACCACAACTTCGTATTTACAGAGAATGTGTGCGAGGATCAGGCCATTTTGAAAAATATTATAAAAAATATAGAATATAACAGAACATGGAGAAACAGAACAGTGACAAAACAGAACAGCAATAAATAGAACTATAGCCTTTCAAGAAACATATAAAATTTATATTGAAATTGTCGTATCTCTATAATATAGATTTTTAATAACACTGGTTTTCAATACACCGTAAAAAATCGAATTAAGAGATCATGATATAACAGAACATGAATAAACAGAACATTAAGAAACAGAACGGTGGCAAAACAGAACAGCGATAAATATAACTATGACCTTTCAGGAAAAATATAACATTTAATATTGAAATTGTCGTATCTCTATAATATAGATTTTTAATAACACTGGTTTTCAATACACCGTAAAAAATCGAATTATATAATTTCTGCATTCCTAATCGCTGGAAAGCCTCAATTAAACGGGACTCAACATGGTGTTGCCAGCAAGCTAGGTATATCGGTTCCATGACAAAACTGAACATGACATCATGACAAAACAGAACATGAAAAAACAGAACAGCGATAAATATAACTATGACCTTTCATGAAAAATATAACATTTAATATCGAAATACTCGTATATCTTATTATGTTGTATAGATTTTTAACAACACAGTTATGTAATATGTCAAATTATATAATTTCTGCATTCCTAATAGCTGGAAAGCCTCAATTAAACGGGACTCAACTCGGTGTTGCTGGCAAGCTAGGCTAGTGTCCGTTTATGTCACATTTATGTTAAAGCGAACATTGAATACGTCAGATAATTGCACCAATTTATGAACGCCACGGGTCTTCGGGTATTCCACCACACACATAAAGGCCATGCATGGCTTAGAATACCGAGAGGAGAGATGCCAACTGTTATTGAAGAGGAACGAACCATTATCAAGCCGACGAGTAAGGGTTGATTACGATAGAAAAAAAAACATTCCGGCTTTATTTTGTTCACTCCCAAGTCCCAATGACACACTAAACACCAGCATACTGAGCGAGAAGAGGAAGCATCTTCTCGCTCTCGACTTGACGGGAGATGTCACAACCCGGTGAGAGGGCTATGCAAGAACCAAATTCAGACGATCCTGACGTCCTGACGAAGAAGATGTACCTAATATTCCATACACCTAAATAATTAGTATTTTTTACAACGTTTTTATTAGGTCGTATTCTTGTTTATCCGGTGGTTGTTTATCCAGTACAAATCTTGCAATCGATTTTTAACTAACTTCCCGACTAGCTAGACATTTGAAACTTTTAGAATATATCAGAACACGATGCCAATGCATTCTTGCCATACGTATAATTGAATTTATTTTTAGTTAATTCTGTTCTGTGTGAAAAGTTATTTCGGAAGAAATCCGTAAAAAGTAAAACACTATTATTGGTTACTAGGGTCTGGAGTCCTAGCAACTAAATTATTAATATATACGTGCGTTACTATGGAAATCAATATGAAATGTCAAAATAACATTTCAGTATTCTTTCTACCAAGTACATTTTTTTTTTGATTGTTTAAGCTAGTCAAGTCAAGTTTATATGATTCAACAGAAAATTTAAAAACGTTGTATGTAAAAAGTTCTTTTTATCTTGTAATTATTTCCAATTAAATAAAATAGTCCAATTTGCATGCATTTGGAATCAAGTAAGACGCAATGCGGTGTGTTAAAAATTATTATTGTAGATAACCACCTCGTTTATGGTGTTTCTCCGATTGACATCCGTGTTATTTTGGAACAATAAAAATAACGGAAACGTGTTACCGAGTTAAGGCTATACTTCAGCGCGGGCACGGTCAGCGCTTGGAATGGAGCAGAACGCCCTGTAGCGCCGTTCCGGTTCGTGAATTCCTCGAGAATACCGTTCCGTCTCGTGGAATCATCGAATATACTGTTCCTTCTCGTGGAATCCTAGAAGATAGCAAGATGTCTCGTAAATTTCTCGAGCCTCATCAGAATATTTCATATGGCGTTCCGGTTCAAAATATTTTGAAACATAATAAAATAATTATCTTTCTATTAAACAATGATTTTACTGGTTGAAAATCCCTGATTATTGTTCCTACATAATAATATGTCGATACAAATGGGTGCCACAATTAGCCAAGTTAAAATTTTGTTTTTAGAAATACATCGAGCTAGGTATATTTTTTCCCAACAATACGACAACCCATGTGTTTAATAATAAAAAATAAAAGTTTTTATTGATGAAAGATGTATTGCTCTCTTCCGTTTTCTTAATAAGACAATATGATAATATAATCAGCGCTCGAAATGGACAGGAACGCACCGGAGCGCCGTTGTGGTTCGTGGAATTCCAAAATATACCGTTCCGGCTCGTGGATTCATTTAAAATTGCGTTGCGGTTCGTTAGATTGAGGTATTTATGTGTGAATGTATCTTTTAAAGTTTTTCTCAAAATTAAAAATTAACGAAGTTATGTCATGCCGGGCGTGCAAGGGTTAAAAATAAAATTTATGACATCCCTAAATTTCTTTCAATTTTCTTTTTTGTGTCGATACATCCGTGTCTAAATGCATTGTCTAAACACTCCAAATAATTGCATACTTACATAAAAAAAGTAACTACAGCTGCAAGCTACAAAAGAATTGTGCCTTTGCTGACATTGTTTGAAAACCTTTTGTACTTAAATAACTTAAATTCAATAAAAAATAAAGATGGCACCTACATATTTGTATAATAATTTCTAAAGTATGAAATATCTCAGTACAGTCTCGCTTTTACCTTTGACTGGTATGCATTGCGAATTTACTTACCTACTAATTTATTACTTATATTTTAATGTGAGTGATAAAACTTATTTATTTTCATCGCCATCTAATCGCCGTGTTAATTTTATACCCACGTCTATTTTTGCGGGCAAAATTTTCGGTGGTAAAATTAATATGATAAAGTTTGGTAATTTAAATCGTACAATTCCGCTAAAATCTACTTATTAGTGATAATCGCTTTTTTTTAAAAACATTTTGTATTATTTAAATTTGTTCTCTTGAAATTTGGTTAAACATCTCAGCAGGCGATACCTTTCTATATATTACATATAAGTATATTTTTTGTCGTTGGTATCCAAACTGATTTAACATATAATGCTGTTGACCAGTGGCCACAAGCAGAATTTTTTCGTTTTGAAAATGATAAATATGAGTGAATATTTATAAATTTTATGAAGGTTTAATTAAGTAGTAGGTACTTCGTGTAAATCTGCTAAAAAATTAAGAATTCACTCCGATAAGCATTTAAGATCGACAATACAGTTGAAACAGGGTTTTCTGATTCAATGTCATTTCGACAATTGACTCGACGTGTTAAAAATATTTATGACGTGTCGTAAACCCTTATTTTTACAATGAGTAATAAATAAATGCACCATTATGCCATTTTCCTACAAAAATGTTTTTGGTATGAAACTATTGAATAGCCTACCGTAATTAGTTTATTTTTAAGGGACGTTTCTATTGTGTTATTACATACGTTGTAACTTGCTACTTTAAAAAAATAGAAATAATAGATACCTACTATGTAGAGAACTTTTAGTTAATTTTTGTTTGTAAATTTGTTTTAAAAAAAAAGATCCTCCAATAAAATTTTATTACTATCATAATAATAAATTATTGTTCTGTATTATCCTTATTCATCACCGTGGCAATAATAATGACTATAATGAGACTAGGTAAGGACAAACATCATAAATTGAATCGTTTAGTTTAAAATACACTCACAAATTAGGTAGGTACGTGTTCAGTCATAGATTAAATAAATACGGTGGTAAGTTCTTTAATCTGAGGTGGTAAGTGTACGTATATTACAATAATGGTAACCAAAGCATCATCATTGTAACATATATGTCATGGTCTCCACAACGAGGGGCTGAAAGGGCTCTAGCCTGGGAGCCCGTGCTCAGGAGGAGCCCGGCGAGGCGAATCGACCAGATAAGTGAGATAAAGAAAAAAAAAGAATTTTCTTACAATACTATTATTTATAGTTATGTGGTTATACGAAACAATTCTTAATTGTTTATCAATACTCGACATCTCCATAATTCGTATGGATGTTTTAAAATATACAATAAAACACTAAATATACAGATTATTGTTACCCCGTACATACTGCCTTTATTCTTAGCGATAAGAAGGGGGCCCCACCAAAGATCCTAGCCCGGGGGCCAGCTTCACGATGTGGGGCCTATGGTATAGGTATATACATACACTACAATATTAGTCCTTATAATGTTGAATATAGGTAGGTACCTACTGATTAATGACAATTTTATATTATTCTATAGGAATCGTGTTTAGCAACTCGAGTTGCACCTTCCGTCATGTTTTATCTTATATAATTAATGATACTTCTTCTTCTACCCTGTCATGTCTTAATATTGGGGCATAGGGCAAGCATTGGCGCCACTTCCCTCGGTCCATCGCCATGAGCCTCCCGCCATGTCAGACCTGCAGCAAATAGGTCGCTTTTGTAGCAACGCTGCAGGGTGAGGGAGAGGCGGCCACGGCGATGAAACCCTTGAGGCTGTGCCACAAGGGTACGAAGTGCCGCACTCTTTGGCGGCATCCGGAATACGTGTCCCAGCCACGTAAATCGTCTCTTCGTGATAACTTCAATCACCGAAGGCTGCTGTGCTCACGAACTTGGGTATTTGTAACGCGGTCGTACCAATGTACCCCTAAGATTCGGCGGAGACATCGATTCTCAAAGCTCAAAAGCCGATAATTAATGATACACCATTGGTAATTTAAAATGCTATAATTACGTAGTTTGGTGATGATAGCTTGAAGCTTTTCTTAGAAGTAGGTATGGCCTAATGGCCCTTATGGTGGAGAAGGTCCAAAAGAAATCTTTGAGGATCCTTTGTTTGAAGCTGTGTGGATGCCATCCATGGCTTTATCCGATTGATTTATCTTAAGAACGCTTACACACTGTGTTCAACCAAATCGCTTCGGATATTGGTATATTCCTCCTGCGTGAGAACGAGTTTATGTGCACGATTTATAAATTCTTAGTTTGATAACTTCTTAAATAATTAAATGGCGTAGTTAGCTCTATCGGTATACAGATATGTACTGTATAAATTTTGTATTTACTCGTCTCTGTATAGGTACTTACTATTTTTTCTAATAGTTGCTGCATCTATTTCTTTATTTTTAAACACTATTTTAATACTATTTCTTTAATTTTTTAAAAAATATTCTGTGCTCGTCTTGAATCTATAATCTGTAAAATTTGTTATATGTAAATTAATTTTTAATTTGAATCTTTATGGTAGGTATGTGGATATGTTGTTTTTTAAGTTTAATTAATTAACAAACTGAACTATCCCAAATGAGACAGTAATATAAGTTATAAGCAGTGACGAGTGGTGGTAGAAGTAACATGCCTGCTGATTATGGGTGGTAGATAAAGTAAGAGTAAAGAATAATACAATTCTTGACGGTATACTTTGTTGAGACGAGGTTCTTTCGCCTGCGGCGCTGACAATCCTTGCCCACTTGCTCAATATACATCCGCGTAAGAAGTTCAAAGTTTATTGTTGCATTTATACATCCAACGTACGTACGTATGTAATGAAAAAAATTAAGCATACCGTTTTTTCGGAAAATTATAGAGCGTTCCTGTTCGTGAAATTTTCCATTTCGAGCACTGAATATAATAGTATATTATTACAACAATGTTTTTTTGCATGCAGACAAAATCACAAAATACATCATTTATTTAGGGTACCTGATATTATGGGTATAGATTATAGAAGGACGTAAGGTAGATGGTTTGTGAAATACAAAAGTATCATGATGCAATCAATCCACTTCTCGAATATTCACGTCATTCTTATAATAGCAATATATACAATGGAAAATGTATTTGGCACTCATAAAACCATTGCAGGTAGGTGTATATTGGTTTATTATAATATAATCAAATTATTAATGAAAATAGTTTTTATTATTATTTAAAAATTATCTTGGTTATGGCTATGCCTTCTAAAATTTTCACGTTTTTAATACTAAGCTTAAAATATATTGCATACATATTAAAAAATGGAATTTTCACCTATTCATTACTAAGCTGAAAATAATGTCGACATTGCATATTTTGAAAAAAATGCGTTAGGCTCTCATAGATCCCTGCAGGTAGATTGTTTATGAAAAATGGCAATGCCTTCTACAGTTTTCACCTATTTATTACTAAGCTTAAAATAATATCGATATTGCAAATTAAAATAAAATGTATTAGGCTCGCATAGAACCCTGCAGGTAGATTGTTTTTTAAAAAATGTATTAGGTTCGCATAAGATCCTGCAGGTAGATTGTTTATGAAGAAATGACAATGCCTTCTACAATTTTCACCTATTATTACTACGCTAAAAATAATATTGATATCCCATATTTACAAAAAAAAAATGTAATAGGCTCTCATAATATAAAGCTCATTGATAAGGTAGATTGTTTGTGAAAAATATAAAATTATCATAATGTTCTATTTTTCAAATATTCACTACATTCTTATCGATGCACTGGAAAAAATGTATTAGGCACTCATAAACTTATGTAGGTATATTGCTTTATATTTGATTAAAGACAATTCGTTTTTGATTATTGTTTAATAGTTACCATGGCAATTTCTTTTAGAATTTTCGCATTCTTACTAAATTCAAACAATGAATAATGATATTTTCATACTAGGCGAATGTATAAGGTTCTTATAAAATCCCTGTATAGTGTAGGTAGTAGATGATGGTTTATGAAATACAAAAGTAGGTGTCATGATGCTATTTACTTTAGTCTACATTCTTATAAAAGCACTGGAAAATGTCTAGGCACTCATACAACCTAATGTGCAGGTGATTATATTGTTTTTTAAGTTTTTTTTGAAGTTATACCTACTTCTATTGGCGCGTTTAGGAAAACCGATCAGAGTGTATTTTTCGCGTGTGACCAACCGCGATGTAACACATAATTTTTATAATTTATATTGCATTCGGGTTGCGTAATACTTTGAAATATTTATCGTTGTGTTAGGCGGAATAAAATAATTTTAAACCAGCGGCACTCTAATAAGAGGCCTTTTTCTGACTATGTAATTTAACAAGATAATTAACATAGTAACAGTAAATAATATTAATAAATACGGAATTAAGCAACAAGATAATTTTAAACCAGCGGCACTCCATTTAAACTTCCTACCAATAAGAAAAACAAATAATTTGGATAGTTCGATGAACTAAAGGAACACTTTTATTTATTTTGTGAACCTGATTCTAAATCACCACACCAGAGCTAGTCAAAGAATCTAGGTCTAAGTTTGTTTAAAAGTATGCATATTTAATAAAGAATGCTACATTCGTAAAACTTGTGTATTAATTGAGTACCTAATTTTATTAAATTAATTTATTATGATGTTCATACTGTGTTCTTGATGCTTGATGCTCTTGCTTTTTCGTACATGTTGGATTTTGATTTGATTAAAAAATAGTTTTATCAAAATATTTCCAATTTACTAAAAATCAGAGCTTTGAATAAAGTAGCATGTGTCTTATCTGTACCTATCTCAAAGGCTGATTGAGACTTTCACGGTTGTTTGTCATCGTAATTGATTTTTGGGTTTTCACCACATGCACTTATTCCTTCTTTCCTTGACGTTTTGGGCTAGTTGCAGTGCAGAGGCCATTATCAAGAGATATAATTATATCATAATCAAACATAATAATTATATTATAACATATCGAGGAAAGAAGGAAAAAGTACACTTGGTAAAAACCCAAAAATCAATTACGACAAGGTATCTTTACTCATGTTTCCATCTACACTTAGTTATACACAGGGCTCGAAATGGACCGGAACGCACCGGAGCGCCGTTCCGGTTCATAAAATCTCCAAAATTATCGCTCCGTCTTGTGGAAATATTAATTTGACCGCCTGATCTAGATATGTCAGATAATAAAAAATCTAACAGACTTATTTTTATAAAATACATATACAATTAGATAACAACGTTCATATTTTCTCTAGCTCTCTAGCGCTCCGGTTCGTAAAATTTCCCATTTCGAGCGCTGGTTATACATTTATAATTTATTCAAACTACTGACGAAAGCAATGGGAAATTGTATTGGTTTGTCCATTATTTCATGTATTTTTATGTTTCCTACTCCAATTTGATTCATATATCTACATTTAGATATTTATATTGATTTTGTATATTGATTTCGTAAACTTATCTCTATATATATAAAAATCTCGTGTCACGATGTTTGTGGTCGAACTCCTCCGAAATGGCTCGATCGATTTTTATGAATTTTTTTATGTATATTTGTTACGTATGAGAATAGGTCAACAAGTATATTTCATACCGCTAGGTGATTAGGGTATCTCTATCCAGAAAATTTTTTCTTTTATTTTTTTTGCATCAAAAAATACCTATAACCCCAAATTTTCACCCCCCTACCTTTACCCTCCTATGTTTTAATCGCGATTTTATTATTTTTGTATGAACAAATTTAACCGTCGTTCGTATTTCAAACAGAACGAAATTATTTATGTTGTTGAATGACAGATGGCGCTACGTCCGAGAAGAATTCAAGAGAAGCGTCGCGTCATTTTGACATTTCATTCGGCATATCACAACGCAGTGCGTGCAAAATTTTGTACGATTTATTTTAATTTATCTATTTTTATGTGCGTGTATTACAGTGCACAATGCCATTAAAACGCAAGGGGGGCCATTTGGGCCGTCGAACGAATAAAGCAACAAACATGCGAAATAGTAGAGCAGAAAGAACAGACGAACAAATCCAACAAGATATCAAAAACGTGCGTGTAAGCATGTTGCAATTGCGTGCATCCCAATCACAAGAGGCACGAGCTGAACGAAATCAACAACGACAATTGGAACGGAGCCAAGCGCGCCGGTTCGTAGTTGATACACGCAGAGCAAATGACCGACAACGCCAACAAGTACATCGAACATTTACATCCGCTTCGTTCCTTCGTCTCGCATTATTGAGCATTACGAGCCAGATATTGAATATTCCGCTCATCCAAAAGTACTGATTGGTGCTATGGACAAAGAATGTCCCCATTGTCATGCGCTCAAATTCAAACATGAGTCAGCCGGGATGTGTTGCGCACCAGGAAAAGTGCAACCACTAGAAATTGAGATACCACCAGAACCATTGAACGGCTTGCTCATTGGCACGGTTCCAGATTCAAACCTGTTCCTGAAGTCCATTCGCACATTCAATTCATGCTTCCAAAAGACTTCGTTCGGAGCAACAGAAATAGTTCACAATACTGCGGCAAATGATCATCAATTCCATTTTATGTTCAAAATCAAAGCACAAAGTAGGCTCATTGCTGCCAATGCCAAACGAACCACATACATTTTTACAAATCTACTTCATGGGCGGTGAGGACATCAATTATGTGGATGCACGTTGCGGCTACAATAGCCTCAATTCGCCTAATGCCAGGCGCATCGTCGGCGAACTGGACGCCCTGTTGAATGAGCACAATGAATTATTGAAATTCTTCAAAGCACACATGCACGAATTGCAAAGTGACAATCACGCTATTGTCATCAATCATGATAAAACACCAGCTGGAGAGCACGTGCGTCGATTTAATGCGCCTGTTGTTGACGACATTGCTGGAATCATGGTTGGCGACCGCACATCGACGCGAGAAATCGTGATTCGAAGAAGAAACAATAATCTGGAGTTCATCGCTGACACACACCGTTTATACGACGCTCTCCAATATCCGCTAATTTTCTGGAAGGGACAAGACGGATATTGCATAAACATTAAACAACGAGATCCTGTCACAGATAATTCATTCATTATGAACATCATTACTCATTTTAAATTGAGAAAATGAATGGTTGATGTTTTTTGTTTTTATCGGCGGTCATCGTCTACAGCCCTCTATTCCTCTTTCTGTCATATATCCCATCCCCACACACTTACGATACATTCGTTATTTTTTATTTAACAACCAAAATATTCACTAGAAATAATTTATATGGCAGAACAACGTTTGCCGGGTCAGCTAGTATTATTATATATTTTGATGTCACTAACAACTGATTCGGGCGAATGTGGTGATGAAAATGTTTTATAAAGTACATTATGTAAAACTGAGATATTTTTGTATTACAGTTATTATATCGAATATTGCACATATTTTTTGAAAAAATATTGAGCGTTCCGGTTCGCAAGTTTTCTATTTCGAGCACTGACGGTCGAAAACGACCGTGACTGCACGACGCGAAGATTTTGCAAACGACGCGTGCAGAACAAAACATAATTTGTCATAAAAATTCAACATGCGTCCATTTAGTGTTATGTTTATTGTTCTATTTAATATATTCGTTGACATGTTTTCTTTTTCAAGTAATTGGGTAACGTTTTTTAGTCATCTTTACACGATTTAAGAATTAATTCCCCTGACGCCATCATAAAACAAATCGACGTGTTCACAGCTCCACTTTCGCTCTCTGATTGGCAGCCAGTCCGAAATTTCGTCGTACCGATAATTGAAAATTATTTGCCGTTTCACTTATATGTACGCTCTTAATTGGATATAAATTTCCGGACACGGAAGGAAAAGAAACCTCGGAAAATGACAATAGCTCGCGACACAGTTGTACAGGAAAAAATATGAAAAAAATGCCGTTTCACTGAAGTATGCTCTTAACTATTTACGTTCACGATAACATAGTTAGATTTGCCTAATAGGTAAGTTTCTGAGGTACCTATTTCCAAAATATGCACATTCAAAATACTTTACCCGACTGGATATTACGTGTTTACGGTTAAAAATCAAAACGTTGAAGAAAAAAAGTAAAAAGTAATCCCATATTTTTACCACAAAAATGTGGCAACCCGAAAACTATTTTAATGGCTTGAAAAGAGCGGGTAAACACGGCCTTTATCTCGGCTAGATTGGAACCATTAAAATTTCTGAATTTCTTTTTTTTAGCGTCACCGTGTATCCCTCCGTCTTCTTCTTGTGGGATTTGTCCCCGGGCTGGCGATGGGACGATCGAAGGAAATGACTTGGGCACGATCCTCGGCCCGAGGAGTGATTTCATCTACCACTTCGCTCAGAATATTTGATTGGATCGATACCTCAAGCCGAACCGCTTGTTAAGAATTTTCGTTATGTACAATAATCAGATAGATATAACTACTTATACAATTTAAAATTAAATAACATGAAGCCTATAATATAGTATATATACCTACCTATTCTACCACGTGTCCGGAAACTTATACGTATGCAGTTCGCCGTATCACACTTCACCGTGAAATGTTGTACCGGAAATAGGTATATGGCCGTATATTAAAGACCGTCCAACCTCTTTGGGTCGTATAAGTAGTATTTACATCAAATTCATCTCTAAATAAAACACGGTTCTTGTCGGTTTACACTTTACAGGAAGCCAGCGGAAATCAAATTTTGAAAATAGCCGATATATAGGTAAGGTTAGGTTTTAATTCTTGAATGTATGAATTTTGCCAAAATCAGCTAATAAAAATGAATTAATGTTCATATTGATTGTAATAAAATTGGAGACCGTATATTATACGGTCATCTCTTTTCGATAAGAAAGCTCACGGCGCACTGTGCCACGGTGAAATGTTTTACGTACAATTTACATGTAACCAAGTATAGTTACACGTTTAATATAAGTATGCTTAAATATAAGTATAGTTGAATATAAGTTGCAGTCATTGAGTAAATCAATACGTCTCAAATTAGTTTGTTTTTGAATTACAAAAATTATTATCTGCAGGCGTGCACATGACAGGGAGTTATTAGGTCCCCATCCACGAAAAAACTACAAACCATTTAGTTGAATGAAATATTCATGTGAACTTCTTCTTTGTCAGGACCTTATAACTAAGAATTGTGACTCAGATGATTTGGCTATCGAATATCATTCTCAATAAGTTGGTCCCACTTCTCTCGGCATTCTACGACACGCAATGCCTATGTCAGTGGAATACTCATAGCACTCCTGCCTCACACACCGATTTTTGCTTTAATATTCTGATGTAGCATACCTAAAAGACAGTGCGAACGACACAAACGGACATTAATAATATTTACTTATTAATCACTATGACCGTTATTACCGCATTCGACAACCACCTGTGAATGCGACAGGTTGCAATAACTCGTATGTGAGCACGCGTAGTTATTGCTGCATGTCAGGAGTTCTCAGCTAGACTTAATGTGCGAAGTGTCTGGGTATGAGGAATGTCCGCGGAAAACTTCGTAGATCCTCGGTTGAAACAACGAGAAGCTATAACTAATAGTACAAACATATATGGAAGTCAGTGGCACAATTTTGTTAACCGCCTTAAAAAATTAATAATAGGTAGGTACCTATATTTTTTCGAAGTGGATCCACCAAATATTTTTTTTTTGTGTCACTTTATTATTCTATATATTACGAAACGGGTGTCAAACGAATGACTCAAATAAAGTAACTCTTTAATATTTTAAAAAACTCTTTCTTTTTCAAAGTTGTCTTCTTCACTCCTAAGGGTCGCTACCTCCACAACTCCATTACCTTTGAAGATCATCTGTTATTCCTTTCTGCACTCCGCAGCGCAGGTGAACAATATTTAGGTCTATATAATCATCATCATCATCAGCCTGAATTTATCCACTGCTGGATGAAGGCCTCTCCAAGTTGATTCCACTTCTCTCGGTCTTGTGCATTGCGTTGCCACGTAATTCCGCAGAACTTTATCATTTCATCGATCCAACGGCCTCTAGGTCTACCTTGCAGACGTTTTGTACCTCTTGGATACCACTGGGTGACTAAATTTGTGCAATGATTGTCTCTTCTTCGAGCTATTTGTCCAGCCCATGTCCATTTGATGCTTTTAATGAACTCTATCACATCGCAAACCCTTATCTGCTTCCTTATCCACTCATTCCTATTTTTGCCCTTTCGTATTATGCCCAGCATGAACCTCTCCATACCACGTAGTGCTACTCGAAGTTTCCGGATCTCTCTTTTACTTAAGGTCCATGTTTCACACGCATATGTAATTACGGGAAGCACACAATGGTTGAACACTGCGTTGACCGCTTCAGGCACAGTGGAAGGTCACTTTTGAAGACATTATTCAGGCGGCCAAAAGCATATAATATTATGCCATACTGCAGCGATTTCCAAACTGGGAGGCGCGTACCAGTGCAAAGTGAGGCGCGAAAAATTGAACAGTGTAACCACTGGTTTTCAATTTGCAAGTGCATAGTTCATAAAACGACATACGTCAGTACCCATTTGTCGATGAACAAGATGATGAAATTGGATTGACTACTTACTATTGAAAAGGCAAAATTGATAGAATTATCTATCATGCGATATTTAAATGAAACAAACATTTAGTAGCACTATCGTCAATAACATGTACATTTGATTATCTTTGTGCAACTGAGCAAACAGCCATCGCATTTAAAAAGGATTATTTTTAAAATCAATATATTGTAATATAATACACAGCATCACAGCAACCCTAAACATTATTTTATGAATTTAGGGGGGGAGGCGCCAAGATTAGATTTTTTAAAGGGAGGCGTAGTTACAAAAAGTTTGGAAACCACTGCCTAATATAAGTATATCAAATTTATTATCTGTAATTTCGCGAGCCAGTTGATAGTTTGTTGCACATCGCTGAGTGTTCCCCAAGGATGATCGTGTGACCGTAATTGGGCACTGAAGTATCTGAAATTATTGGTGTCCAGCCGCTTTTGATCTGTTTTCTGTTTATGGAAATCAGACGTTATTATTATTTGACCGTCGAGTGTTTACCAGGAAATGGAATTTCGATATAATGCTATATGTAATGGAATTTATGAAAATTATGTCTTCGAGGTGAATTCGGATTCTTTTTGATACGTTTCGTATATTTAACCAACAAGAATTTATGTTGATGTTTAAAATTGAACCGAGGACAACGACTATAGGTATCATTTATTTGCAAAAATTATCGCATGCGAATGCAATATTTGATATTACACAATCTTCTCACAGAATGAAATTTGACTGCTTCCATAATATCTAATATCAAGCAGCGCTCAAACCATTCATAATTTTAAATATTTTTTAGGTACAAGACTATTTTTTATTGATTATGGTTTGTTTCAGGGGTTCCATAAATAAACATGTTTATTTTTTTCCGCTGGCTGTTCTGTCTGTTTTTTTCATATTCTGTTTTGTCACCGTTCTGTTTCTTCGTGTTCTGTTATATTATCATGTTCCGATTTGACCGATTACCGTTCTACCTCTGCCTAAAATGAATTTAAAAAAACCAACCGACGCCATCTGTAAAATTATGTATTCTTAATTCAACGAAAACAAAATAAGCATGACTGAAAAATTATGCACTATTTATATCGAATCTTAACAGCATCTACACCCCTCGCCACTGCCATATCGAACCTTGATATCAAGACTAAATTTATACAATCAAATTTTTGAAGTCAGAACCACTAAAAGCAGATGGAGACTTGTCATTTTGAGAGTACAATATTAAGTAGGAAATAATCCTGCATTCTGCTTTGGAGGTCTTCTGAATCTTGAGAGAAAATTACTATGTCATCGGCAAAGCGCAGATTTTCTTTTCTTTCTGTGTATAGCCTTAATACATAAATTTAGAGCTCCGGGGCTGGGCCCCCTATCTCCTTCGTCTCAATTATAATTTTGGTTTTTTGTAGATTTTGGCAAGTACAAGATTATATAGTTTCATACATAAAAAAATACAGTTTATTTTCTTCATCCTGGCAGTGTGTAACCCAGATTCAGGTCACATCACTGGTCAGGTGGTTTCCGGTGAAATCTCTGCTATGATGTTGATAGCCCGATTGTCTCCCCCGAGCAGTATTTAATGTTTTATAATTTTAATACCCTTGTTGTTGGAATGAATACTAGTATTTCTATTTTTTAATACTAGGGAGGAAGGTTTCCTCCGCCCGTACTTGCGTCAGGCGGCGGGGTGCCCTTCATCTTTTATTATCCTCGGGAGAGGGTCGGGTATCAAAGTCTCTCCATGTTGTGCTGAAAGATAACAGGTTAGTTGCTCGGATGATAGGAAGTCTGTAGTATGGATGTGAGGTAACTATGGTGGTTGCTTGTCCAGCAGGATTGCCTTCGGCCTCCTATAGACATATTGTCGTATGCATGAGATTCCCAAAAACCTTATAGGCTATATACTGCACGTTTGTATGCATGAGTAAAAAACGTAATTAGCTGTTAAGTGACGTCACGAATGTGAGATCTCATTTTTCCTGGTGTTCGTATTATAAAATTTCATTCCCCGATAAATAATTCAAAAATTTGAAATTGTAAATGTGTCTGAAAGTGTGCGAACGGTACCATATAAATTTAATAATTATACAAGAATAATTATTATGAACTTTAAATAATTTATCAGCTATTTTATCACATGTATTTTAAAATTATTCTACTGTACGAAATGTTGTATTGCCAGTAAACTTTTCCATTTGGTGGCAACACTGAATACATTTGGTGGCAATACTGAATATTATTATGACTAACTTCACTTCAATGGGGCGGGGCTTCTTCAATTATTATGAGAAATGTCAAAACAGAATAAGGATAAATGACAGAAAATGCAAATGATTTAGATCTCTGTATAATATTATCATTTATACCAATCACCGTATGACACTATTGATGTTTCCAGTGTATTTTAGAGTTGTGCCTTGTTTATTACAGTTATCTTACAATAATTAACTAGGTAGGTAGGTACCTATTTTAAAGAACGCAGAATGCTTCCACTTGTATATTTTAATGTCAGATACAGCAGTAGGTACATATTTTTGCGGTGGTTTAGCGGAGATATTTTATCGTAATCTTACATAAGTCCATCTTATGTCTCCATGAGAAATATTGAAAGCGAAATAGGAACGAGGCATTTTATCAGTTACCTACTACCTATCTAGATTATAGACTAGGGATCAAAATTATACGTATTTTGTAAACAGCACGACTAGGAACTGTTTTTAGAGTTCGCAAATGTTTTACAGAATCTACAAAACGAACAAGGGCCTCAACCAAACGTTTGTTGCAATGATTGCAAAATTAAAATGACATTCGAAAGTGACAGCTGAGGTAGCCATTTTGAATGGCGCGTGACGTCAGATCGCTTACGTCACAAACAGTCTTATAAGCTATTCGATGGAATATCGGTTAAATAGCTTATAAAGAATTTGGGAATCTCATACATACGGCCCGTAGTCTGTGTCGCTTCCATTTTCGATTAACGAGTTTTTAATAGTCGCGTTGGGATGGTTTATCATGAACTTGTGTAATTTCTTCGACAGTTTCATGATATGTTCGTGGATGGTTTCTATTTTAAGGTCTTTGTGAAGAGTAGTATTGCGTACAAACCACGGTGCGTTTGTGATTTGTCGCAATGTCTTGTTTTGTATGGTCTGAAAAATTTTAATGTGCCTAGGGTTTGAGTAGGCCCATATGGGGCTTGCGTAAGTGATTGTTGGTCTGGTGATTGCTGAGTAGATCAGAAGTTTTGCTCGAGTAGACAGTTTACTCCTGGGACCCATCATGGGTCGAAGTCTTGAATTGACTATTACGGCTTGGCGTTATTTAACTGACTTATCCCATGGGATTTTGTGATTATGCATTTTGAGATTTTCCATTTTGGAGCGGTGCCTATTCGGATGTCTGGCAAAGTGAATGGCTGTGCTCTTGGATGGATTAATCTGAATACGCCATTTGTCGCACCAGTTGGAGGTTTGCCGCTTTCTGGACTTGGTTAATTGATTTATTGAGATTGAGCGATTTGCTAAGGATAGCTGTGTCATCTGCGTATTGGGCTACGATGGTCGAGCTACCGTAACTGTCGATGGGAATCGGTATGTCCTTCGTGTACAGGTTGTACAGGGTGGGACCTAACACGGATCCTTGTGGGACTCCGGCTGAGGGTGTTTTTGTGGTGGATCTAATTCCGTTAATTTTTACATTAAAGCTTCTATTCCGGAGAAAGGAGCTTATCATGTTAATCATGGCTATGTTGAGTCCTGATTCTGAAAGTTTAACTATAAGACCTTTGATCCAGACCTTATCAAAGGCTTTTGCTATGTCTAAGAAAAGTCCTGTTGTGAAGACTTTATAATTGAATGCTTTGGTTATGTATTCGATAACCCTAAGTAGTTGATAGTTGGTCGAATGTCCTGCTCTGAATAGCGCAGATAACTAAGATATTCTACATTTATGGGGATCCATTTGTCATTCTAGTCTAGTTGCCTGAATAAGTGTTCAAGGGTAGCTGTAAATTATTTAGGTGAGATTGTATCACCTTGTCGGACTTCTTTGCTGATAAGAAATCTGCGCGATGGTTTATGGAGATTGACAGATGCTGTTGCGCTACTGTATATATTATTGAAAATATTTATATAGCGCCCGGGGCTCACTGAAGTAAGCAACAAAGTATGCTTGAAAATAAATGTAACAAAGACGAAAGCCATGTTCAATTGCTTTTCGGGCCAAAAAGAGATCCTCATCAATGGTACTCAGCTCGATGAGGTGAAAAACTACATCTATCTGGGACAACAAGTGTCTATAGATGGATGTATATATGATGAAATTGTACGCAGAGTAAAGCTAGGCTGGAGAGCTTTTAATGTCTTCAAAAGCGACCTCTCACTGTGCCTAAAGCGCAAAGTGCTCAACGAATGTATGCTTCCCGTAATGACATGCGTGTGAAACATAAACCCTAAGTAAAAGATAGATCCAGAAACTTAGAGTACAACAACGTGGTACGGAGAGGTGCATGCTTAATGTGACCAGACGTCCCGTTTTCAGGCGGCGTGTCCCGGTGTCCCCGAACAAAGCTTCGGGACGCCAAAATGTCCCGTTTTCGTAAAGAAAGAAACTTGTGACACCGCACAAAGTGTCTGAATGGAGCACTGGGAATGTTTCAACCGAAAGTCATTGGGTGGAATTGTTCATACACTTTCGCGCCAATAATTTGAATCACCAGAATTTTCATATGATTATTGAATATATTTTTAATGCACCAGTACAAAGAGTCTTCTCTCTTATAAATAAGTTTTAGACGAGTGAAAAAACAGTGTAAAGTAGATGTCCTTAAAGCAATGTTAATTATAAAAGTAAATTCGAAAAAATCCAGCCAAGAATTTCATTCGTTTTTGAAATCAACACCAGATATACTTTATAAAATTTGTTCTTCGGAAAAATATAACACCAGATAAATTTTCATGATTTCATATATACCCGTATGTACTTTTCAATAATAAATAAAATAATATTATGTACTATGAATAAATATGTGGGAACTAATGCGTTTTATGCGCCTACTCAAACATACCGATAATCTTCAAATAAATAAGTGAAATAGGTAACCTAATGACATGAAAAAACACACGACTATCTTGTCAATTGTACTGTATGAAAGTATGAGGCGCCGTAAACAGATAAGTACCTACCTTTTTTTAGGTGTCATGGTCACGTTATGCATGCTGGCCATAACGCGAAAGGACAAAAAGAGGAATGAGTAGATAAGGAGACAGACAAGGGTTTGCGGTGTAATAGAGATCGCAAAAAACCTCAAATGGAATTGGGCTGGACACATAGCTCGAAGAGGGGACAATCGTTGGACAAATTTAGTCATCCAGTGGTATCCAAGAGGTACAAAACGTCCGCAAGGTAGACCTAGAGGCCGCTGGATCGTAGAAATGATAAAGTTCTGCGGAAGTACGTGGCAACGCAACGCATATTGCCGAGAGAAGTGGAATCAGCTTGGAGAATCCAGCAGTGGATAGATTCAGGCTGACGATGACGTTGATATTATAATAATATATATTTTAAATTATTTCATTTAAGTAGGTAGATTTACACATTATTACAATGGCTTCAAACATAATACAAAATAAATTACGTGCATGTCGACAACGAAACCGCGTAAGAGACAAAGGTAATAAGTTGTAACCACAAAAACGATTTCTTACTGGACGCATCGCATCTCGCCTCATGACCACATTAAGTAAATTGGATTCAAATTCCGTCAGGCATTGGTAAAAAGCTTTGCGGTCACCACAAGGTATCTACCTCCTACTTAACTGTCTAAATTTCCATTGAAAACCTCCAGGTATTCGAGTTTTTTGCCGTGTGAACTGAATCCACTCAAACTAGGTATTTATTATTCAATGCATCTTTAAGGAGATAATATAACTACTCTTTTATTTTGTGTGAAAAATAATCACTGTCTTTTCAAAATAAATTACTTTCATTTTTAAATATATTATCGCACGAAGAAGTCTGATAATAATTATTATGCCCTGCAAAGTATCTGCAAAAACCCGGATTTGCAGTAGATTGACGTAGTGCAGTGGTCGGAAAACTCATTAGTCAACAGAGCCAAATATCAACATTATGTCTAAGATTGAGATTTCTTTTGAGCCAAATTTTTTAAACGAGTACAGGTACCTAGTACCTACACTGTTTATAAACTTAATAAACTTTAATTAAAGTTGTAAGTCTTAATTAAACTATAGGTACACTGAATAAAACTTGATATCATACTTAATAATGATATTATTTATTGATAAAAATTAAATTGTTAGTAAGGTATCCATAAAATTAAATCATGAAAATGACTGACAAACACTCAATGTGAACAATGGCCTTACGTCTTCTTGGAAAGTTTGGATAAGTCATGTTTGTTTGGTGTTGTTTTTAATTTTAGACACGATTCCAGAATCTCATCAATAAGACAACTTCGCATTTTACTCTTGATAAGGTTCATGCTTTAAAAAGATTGTTCGCATGAATATGTAGAACCGAAAAGGGAAAGAACACCACATAGCATATGCTAGTTTTTTCAACTGATCATATAAAACAGAGCCGCATTAAGGGGCCAAAGAGCCACATGCAGCTCGCGAGCCGCGGTTTGCCGACCACTGACGTAGTGCGTAGTAGGTTAGGGCGCAGACACACGGCATTGCAGTAGACATGCGTTGACGCAGATTCTTATTTGATTGCATCCGATAATAATCACCAATTAGATAAAAAAAAAAAACAAATCCAATTGGTGATTCTAATCAGATGAAATTGGATAAAATAAGACCCTGCGTCAACGCACGTCGACTGCAATACCGTGTGTCTACAGCCTTAGTACCAAAAACCTTAGGGCAACGGTAACGTAAGTGTTACTAGCTGATTCCAAATATGTATTCAATTGAAATCAAGCAAGACCATTTCAATTTTATACATTGATTCAAATTCGATTCAAGAGAAATTAAACCTGCGTTGTAGTGTATCTTTACAATTAGGGCGCAGACACACGGATTTGTTTTTATCTAATTGGTGATTCTAATCGAATGCAATTGGAATCGAATTAGACCCTGCGTCTACGCACGTCGACGCACATCCACTGCAATGCTGTGTGTCTGCAACGCAGACTGTGATGCCACAGCGCAGGCCATGCTTGATTGAAATCGAGCAAGCACCAACAGTTTGCGTAATTTTGCTGCTAATTGTGGTAATATATTAGCAGAATAATTATGAGCATTGTAATGATAAATCTCCTAATCACCCCAATATGAAAACTAAAGATTGTTTATTTTAAGACTACAGTATTTTAATATAATCTACTTAGAACTCTGCACCTGCATAAGTGCATAGCAATACGAATGTAATAAAATAGAATAAGTACCTACATATTTTTTTAAAACCACATTGACCTCAGTGACTCAGGTGTTTAATACGTTATCAATTACCATGGGAGCAAAATGACCACAGAAATCAGTTCCCATGGTAACACGATATACGAGAAACAAATGAAGCGAAACACACCCGCAAAAAGGTACCTAGACATTACAAGGTTTTTGTTGGAATAGTCAGGTATTTACACCTATAAGTTTTAATGATTAATGAAAAATTCTTTAAAAATAAAGTCAATTTCTATGGAATAACCACTGATATACAAATCTAGGATTAATATTACTCGAATAATATGTATCGTCTAACAGAAAATTACATGAACATAAATAAATCTTTGCATATATATTATTATTTCACACAAGATATTGGTCATTCAATTGAGGAGACCGTAATTAGGTATATAGGTGGATGCCCACGTAGTCCAATGCGTATTGCAATGGCTTTTCATCCGGAGACTCCGGGTTTTATTCCGGTAAGGTCACAATACATATATATCTGATTTACTCAAAGCTTGGATGTTTCTATGACTAATTCACTGCTACTACTATTCATACTAGTGTTACTGGGCATCGTGGTCTACTGTAGACTTCAAAGTAGAAAAAAGAATCATAATATATAAAGGTTATTGATTGGTACGACTGCAGCTGCACCGAACTCTTCCGGGCAACAGTCAATAGGTGGAAGCTCGCTATAATAGTGGACAACCTCCGACAGCTAGGAATTGTAGATACAAGAACTTCGGTGGGAGGGAGACGCTAGCCTTTAAATCGATAATTTCATGTTCAACGCAGGGACGGTATGGACATGGGGATCTCTTGTGCGGGTATCGCACACTCGTCCCAGCATCGAATGTCAAACCTGTGACTTCCTGCTATTTGTGATAACGTCTGACTGTCGTAATGTGCGGAAGGCCTAAAGTAGATAGTTATTTCGCGAAAGCCCTAAAGGGCAAAACGATTTTGATGAGCTAATATTGTCGATGTCAATGTTGACAGAGAAAGTTGGATTAAAATGCCAAAGATGATGACCGTAAATAAAAATGATAAATTTATTAAATATGATAATAGCACAGGTGTCCACTGACTGTCAATTGATTAGAATCTTTCTAGCTATGTTGAATGTATGTCTAGGCTGGGAAAATAAAAAAATATTATATCAACTAACAAACGCGTAATATTTGAATATGGAATAATGCATTATTTTCATTCATAGAATATTCATGATTTAAAAATTATCATAATGTTGCTGTTAAAAAAAAATCTCGTCCCCTATAAAACGCAATAATAATAATATAACAATCGTCGATATAATGACATGTGTAGTGTCCAGCCATTTAATTATTTCTATTGCATTTTTCAGTGGCGATCAAAAAGTTCTCACACTACTTGTTTATAATGGCACAATGTGCATCTGATGCAGGCAGGATTTTTGCAATTTTATTATTTCGATGCCGCGGCTGTAGCAGTGGCGGCGCAAATATAAATTACATTAATTGAAAATTATGCTACTACATAATTATATCTATTAATACATAGTTAAAAACTATTATAAGTAAACTATCAAATTTATAATATTTCTGTTACTTACATATTTTAGTATTCCAAAATATTGAATCCTTACTTGAAATGCATCATCGTATACAATACACTAAAAAGATTCGTTGTAATCGTCATGTATGGTTCAGAAATCTGTGTGATTAGAGCGAAGCGTGCTTTGCGGTATATTCAGATCCGTCGGGTCAGCGTTGCTAACTTAACGTCTTTCTTGCCAGATCTAGCATTTTGAATAGACGTATATACGTAATAGCGTTAAATCTAGCATTTTTCTAAACCGCAAATAGCTTAAAACTTCTCATAATAAAGCTAAAATATTACACCAGATTTTCTCGAAAATCAACATGCTGGTATTACGTCGTATCTTATTAGGAAAAAATATCGGGTGGCAGTGTCACCTGTCAACATTCCTGTCGGTTCGCGCAATGCGTTTAGTTTTCTAAATACGCAGACAGATATAGATAATGTATATGCGTCTGTTTGTAGCTTGCGCTACATTGAAGACGGATAAGATAAATCACGAGAAAATATAATATAATGAACTAAAAATTTCCTAGCTGCAGTAATTTAAAATTCATGACCTATTCTATTAGTTGTAAATACTTAATTCTTTTTCGATCTTTGTTCGTGTAAAAACGATGTTTATAATAAATTGTGACTCAATATTCAATTTGGAAAAAATCTAGCATTTTATTCTGCCATCTGGCTTATTTTCTTACCCTATCTGACATATTTTTGTGGATCACAGTTGGTAACACTGGTCGGGGTAGACCAAGGCCTGAACAAAAACGATGCATGAGTGCGAGTGAGAAAGTATTCGGCACCCTTATAATCTTTGCGACACGCGCTAGAGTAAGATAAAAGGTCTACATATGTTTTAGTTAGTTTCCAAAAGTATCGCTGACAAATCCCGGTGAATCGCTACACGTAGCGTCGTAGCTCGTGTTGCTAAATTGCTATTTTTTGTGTTAAACATAAAGTCAGTGGTAAATATTTTTAGTTAATTAAGTAGGAAAGATGGTTCTGTGTGTTGTATTAAAATATGGTAGCCGTACTGATAAGCAAGAAGATGGTATTACGTTTCATAGGTAAGTTGATACATGTTCGTGATAATTTATTTGTATATTATTATATATTTTAATATCAGTGACCTAGTGTTTCTTTAAAATAACTTAAATTATGGATATCTTTACCTAATGGTTGCATTTTGACCGCTTAAAAATACTATATAACGTAAAAAAATAGAAAATTATATTTTAATTCTGAGCATCTAGTGCGAGCACTTTGGGCGAGCACTACCGAAATGGTCTATGGTCTCGAACATTTGTAGACGAATGCGTTCGCTCACCCACAAACCAAACGCACGGCACGCAGCTTCATTTAGCAATGCTACGGGTGGCGTCTAGATGTATATATAGTCTATGGGGTAGACACTAAAATACAACTACATATTGTATGCTTGCCCGTGCACATAGAATGGACGAGTCACGTATGCTAATTAATAATTTAACATTCTGTGATCCGGAATGCAAATGAAGGTTTTTTTGATTACGTACAAGATGGAAAGATTGCTTCGAGTTGGATTTTAACACCTTAGAAGTCCAACATAGAGAAAAGAAGTAATTGATAGATCTACATAGATGGCGAATGCTGGATAGAAGCAACATCCATATTGGATTAAGTTGCCAGGAAGAAAAATATATATTTGCATTAAAGACGTTGTGTGCGCGTGTTCGCACACATGGTTACAACAATTGTTCCCTATAAGCGTAAGGTGTGCGTATGTGTACGCGCACACCTACCAAAATGTGTCCGCACATTCATCCCGGCACAGTCCTCGCACAAAAATATTGTAAAAGAAAGTTTCCTTTGCCAGATTTGAGTTTTGCAAATACTTTTTTTTATATACTTCAAAAATTATCGTTGTGAGTGTTATATAAAATCACTGAACTTAATATATACCTTAAAAATATCAGTTTAATGAAAAATTGTATGTGTGTGTTTGTGGGGGGGAGGGATTTAAATTTACCACACCGGGTGACGGCCCGTCACTGACGGGTGACACCAATGCTAGTTACGCCACTGCTCAGATGCTTTGATGATCCGCACACACAATATAAACATTAGAGGGAACGATGGTTACAACCGCGGCACCCATAAGAATATGTATGAATTTGACTATGTACACCTACAAAAAGTCAGCATGGCGACTATTTAAAAATATTTGAGGATATTACGAGTTTTTTTTTAAATGGTTTCAATTACACATAAAAAGGTATTTTGAGAAAGTGCCTTCAAAAGCATTTAGGTACACCACTGCCCTTTCTTTGCTAATCTTGTTTGCTCCGCATACCAACCACCAACCTGCTTCCTACACTTATGACACAATAAACCAACAACAAATAAAAATAAATGGAAGGGCAATAGAGATTGCGGGCCTCTACCTTCTTACCCTTATGGCCTGATGAATGGAGAACACCTGGGATAATGCCGCCCTTTTCGGTCTATGCAATAACAAGGGTCAATTATGTTATTGGGAGAGCAAGATTTTCGGCGATACAAAAATAAAATACCTATGTGTTCATTCGACATTTTACTTATGGTGTTATTTAAAATAAATTACGAAACATTTTTTTTTAAATATTTTATAAAGTTTTTGTTTCACATTAAAATTTATAATTTTTTCATTGCTTTTGATCTTATACCGAAAAGGAGGCGGACGTGTTGTTCAGACACTCACCTAACTACATTTATTTTGTTGTTATTGGTTCAATCGACCTAAATTTTTTGACAATATTTCCGTCGCTAGTCGGTTTCCGCACAGAAATGTAAATAAAATTTATCTACTAATAACTTAGTATTATAATAAATAGTAAGAGACAAAATAAAAATGAATCCACTCAAACCTGCCCAATCTACGTCAAAGTAAATTTGAGGTAATATTGTTTCCCAAAAATCAAAAAAGATGCCAACCAATCAATTAATAAGCATTATAATATAATCGGCTACATTTCTTCCATACCATCTCTATCACTAAAACTCAGTGGCGAGGGGTGGAAGTAGGCTGTGGAGATTCGACATAAATAGTGCATACTAAACATTGCTTTAGGCAGGGTTTAATTGATTTTTTTAAAACTAATCAATAACATCTGCAATTTATATTAATACTTAGTTCAATGAAAACAATTAAGTACTTATTACTAACAAAGTTTAGCGTGCACAAGTTATTTATTTTATTTAATCTATGGTGCACTAGTTATGTCAGATCTCCGCAGCCTACCTCCACCCTTCTCCACAACAGTGTAAACTACTCCCTACATATTTAGTTCCACAAACTATTTAATTTTAAATGACTGTTCTTTGTGAATCAAAAAAAGGTGCCTATGTCCTACCCACCTAGAGTAAACGCTTTATAACTATTTTTGCTTTTTTTACTACACTGATATGCCTATTTGCATGATTACCTCGCATAAATTAGATCAAATGATATTCACTAGTATTAATATGTGTAGTAATAAAAAAATAAACATACTTATACCTAATATAATATGTAAAAAATATTTTAAAAATATATTAAGTACATCATTGTCATCCTAGTGAAGCGTAGGTACTCTACCTACCTAATACATATACTGAAACAGTATGCGGTTTAGAACCGTGTGCCAAGAGACAAGAATAAGATCTTCTTGTAAAAACTGTGAACTAATAAACCCCTCCTGTTTTTAACCACACTTCGACTGCAACGACTTCCGGTTATCGACGAGTTGTCCACTTAAAACTGTGAACTTACAATCCCCTCCTATTTAGTTAATCGCTCTTCGACTACAGCGACCTCCGGTTATCGCCTAGATCTTCTTGTCGGACAGTAAACTTATGATTTCTGTTCATGGAAATATATTTTCACTAAGTCTGTAAGTGTAAGTGTATGGTATTAACAATATAAACGGATAAGATCCGATGCTTTCATATACTTAGGTAGGTACTTTGCGAAAATCATTTTAGTTTACATTATTTAATACAAAGTTTAGTATGGCACACGGTTCTAAACCATGCCGTATCAGTCTATAGATGACCTCTAAAGAAATGAATTGTTTAAGAATATATAACAATATTACGTCAATTCATGTACAATGTACATACATACCTAATTTAATAAAAAAATGCAATGTCTATTTGAGCGTCCGAAACCGGTTCAGATGTTTATATATCAAATACCTGTCACGTTATAATGGATTGAGTATCTACAATATTGTATTTTTATTAAAATAATCAATTATTACCAAATGTATGATGATTAAAGACTCAAACAATACACGTGGCTTGTTTTTGCCCAATATTTCTCGACTAGAATAAAACGAAATTCTCTCCTTGCTTGGAGACCAACAGATGGATATGCAGGTGTCCTATATATTTATTTGCCAGCCGGTTGTGAGAATTTTATGAATGGGAAAGCCCTATAAGTAAAGAATATTGTATAATAATACTACACAATGAAAAGGGTGTGTCCCCTCGGCTCTAAACGACTCGAATGCGAACGCCACTCAAACGATTTTGATATCAATTTCAATACGCAATAAAATGCATTTTTGATTGAGGGGTGCGTTTTGCTTGTGGCGTTTGTCATAGGGGTGCAATGGATTACCAGGCGGTCATGGCTTTGGGATTATTTTCTCACGGTGTGTATGCTTAACACATTTAATTCAGAAACAATTCTAAACTAATGTAATTATACATAGATACTAGATAGGGACATGTAATTAAAATTAAAATATTTACTTAAATTACTTGGATAGGATATGAAGTAAGTCACCGCCATCTTTAGATTAATAAAGCCTTAGCATAACTTTTTGTACAAGCAACGAGTGGTCCACTGCCATACTATTTATTGATAAAAAAAACTTGCAAGCAAAGTTTGGTGTTCTATAATGACTGAAGAGTATAAATACTAAAAAATAGGTTATTAGTTATTAGTTATTGTCGTTTAGAATCGACTGTCACATTGACAAACGTCCAAATAAGTTGGCGGTCAAAAATGTCAAAAGTTTTTTTTAATGGCAATTAGTTTAACGCCATAATAAATAATGGGATGTGATAATTTCATGCCGTGCTCAGGAATTAGGCGTGGCTAATATGTTTATTGTCTATGTATGCTATCGCTGACTGTTTTTGGAATTTAGATCGTGCCTGCTATATCACTTTGTCTCGCCTAGTCTCGTCCCATTAGCTTTTGTATCCAGCCCAAATTATCGAATATTAATCGTTATTTCGCAGGCTTAGTAGGACGATTTCCAGCTATGTAATACATTACTTATATCTTCATATAATATATTAAGATACTATATAACTTGGGTTTTTAATGTGTTAATGAGTCCGGCGAATCAGATTTATACATCCCAACCTTGCCAGGTGTTTCAGTGGGACTTGGGCGATAGAGAGGGATGAATTTACGGAGTTACTAAGCAAACGAGGGAGAGGTAACTACACAATTTATTGGTTATGCATATTTGCCATTATTGCTTTGTTTCATTCATTTCGTGATTTGAATGAAATCTTTGAATAATTAATATTTTATTGTATCTCCTGGTGGTCTTTATTAGTTGTGCCGGATGGATTTTTCTATGCATAGGTAGGTTATATAAGAGATAACATAGAAGATTTTTAATAAATTAGTAATGCGAACACTCTTCACTAGGTATCCCACTACTCGAACAAGATCTTCTTGACTACGTGTTAAAACTGTGAACAAGCTCCTCCCATTGTTAACTGCACTCGTGTTAGAACTGTAACTAAAGAAGCTCCTTCTATTTATGCGTCAATTACATTGAGCTACTTTACGAGCTGTTTGTTGGCGAATTTAAAAGCGGGCGATTCAGCTACTGCGATTGTGATAATGACAGACAAAAATTTCCATTCGCTGAGAAGCTAACAAGCTAGTGACTATTTTGACAGAACGCAGTTCGTTTTTTATCTATTGCGCAGACGCAGTATGCCCATACGCCGGCGTGTAGCGTGTAAAGTTGACCGGCTTTCAACTTTTCTCGGTAGATTGTAACACCAACAGAAAATACCGTTTAAATATCTATGATAATATAATATATATTTGATGGCCCAAACATTGTCACCTAATCTTTACCCCGGCGGCTTTATAAAACTCATAACTAAAATCCCTTGGAAAATCGTCAATCTATTTTTCTATTTCAGTTTAAGTCCTCGCCCTGTGTATGCACTGGTGTACACTAGGTGGGAAGAATTTGGTAAATTGAAACAAGTATGCGAGGTGACGAATGGAGTCAATAGATTAAGAAAATATTTAAATTGTTTAATTATGTTTTCCAATAATATGGTATGTACCTAGCACGTAAGTTTTAAATAAAGAAATATCTTAATAATAAATATGTATACTGGTATGTGAGAAAGATGTAAAATTGTTATACTATAAAGGAGATGAATGCCGGAGTAAATGAGAATTGAGATAAATAAATGTAAGCGAGGATTAAAATATAGTAACATGTATAGCATAATTACCGCAGAGAGTTACTATTAAACTCAGTAGTTTTGTTTTGTATAATTAAATTCAGTAGCTTCATTTTATAATTTAAATAATACACGTACTGCACTGCCTTATCCTATAAATCACTGTATACTGCATATGCGTGAGTCGGAAGATTATTTTGATAGTATGTGTGTACTGTTGTACCGATACGATTTGAACGAATCGGCTGGGAATTTCCTATCCATTTTTTTCTTTGCGATGTTTTTATAATT
Source organism: Rhyacophila brunnea (assembly GCF_057557595.1). Taxonomy (NCBI): domain Eukaryota; kingdom Metazoa; phylum Arthropoda; class Insecta; order Trichoptera; family Rhyacophilidae; genus Rhyacophila; species Rhyacophila brunnea. The sequence goes on from NW_028233361.1 coordinate 6,175,695, forward strand.
TGTAAATTTTAAAAACTTCTTAAATACTTAACTTTCTGCGTAGCTTTCTTCCGTAATTATGTTTTGAATAATTTTGTCTAGTTTATAGATTAGAATAAGATTTTATAACAAATTAAATGTTAAGTAATAACGCGCGACGCACTGCTAATTAGGTGGTGCCTCTGAGGAGGGGGGAGGGAGGCTTAAAAAAGTTCCTCTCCCGAAATGAGTAGTGCGGGAGTTCGATTCTGTCCTTCTAATAAGATAGTAATGTAGTTCGATTCTGTCCTTCTAATAAGATAGTAATGTAGTTCGATTCGGCTCCTCTAGGAATATAGTATAAAATCCACGCTCCTTTATGGCGTGCAAGTTAATAACTAAATAAATAAAAATTATCAATTGCATATCAAAAAATAAGTTCCTAAATAAATAATCCGTTTTATATAGAGTTAATAAAAATTAAATGTAGTAACCCTGTAATGTTTGAAATGATAAAAAAACCGTGTTTATAACAAAATAAATAAATAAACAGATTTAAATATTTTCTTTAAGACTTTAATTCACATTGTATACATTTCCAAAAAAAACTATAAACATTTAATAACCACCCTATGGTACGTGCACTAACAAGTGAGCTAGCCAGATTTGTGTCGTGCTATTAAGGGTGTGTTAATTGTTTACAATCTGCTTGCTAGCTTGTTCGATGATGACACTGGGCGACTTTACAGGCAGATTGTAAATTCGCCAACAAGCAGCTCGTAAAGTAGCTCAATGTCATTGACGCATTAGTCGACGATAGCGACTTTCGGCTTGTGCCTAAATCTTCTTGTTGGACAGTACCACTATTATTATTCCACCAAAGCTGAGATGGAGAGTTTGAAAAATATTATGAATAAAATGGAATATTGTCATTACAGCGATTTGTAAATTGCGTGGAATTTTAGGTGCACAAAATAACCTTATCCAACTGATATTTACAAAATTATTATGTTGTCTGCATTGAAAATTCCAAAAAAATATGTAGCTATAAAATATTCGAATCGGAAATATGGGGGCAGAGCCATAAACAAAAAGGAGCGTGAGAAAATCACAATGTAAAAAAGTACAAAGCCCGCCAAACGGAAGTGATAGTTCGCGCGAGTCCTGCGCGTGCGCATTTGCCCGTGTAATTTATTTGAATTTGTTCCATTTTAAAACAAGATTAATCGAACATGTGTAGTGGAGTGGTCGCCATTGCACCGGAAATTAATGATTTAGGGGCTGGATAGAGACAATCATTATTATTGTGTTTAAAAGTCAACAATGGTCAGGAAACACCTGTAAATAACGTGTGATTTAAACGGAGAAGTTATATATATTTACATTCTAGAAATGATTGGATTGGATAGGTACATAGTATATCAATGGGCGGATATGACTGCTCTTTATAGGCTTTGTTTTTAAATGTGCCACAATTAGCTGGTGGCTGGGTAATAAATAATAACCACCGGCAATTGGAGGGATGGAGACGACATACTTCGAAGAGTGAATCAATGAAGGATGTCAAGAACTTCCCTTTCCGAAAGGCCCTGAAAATCCGTGAACTGTCTTACCGGAAAGAGATGGCCGTATAGCATTAAAAAGTAAAAATTGCCCGTTGGTCGTGGATCATTGTAGTTGCAGACAATAATGTTTCAATATTAATAGATTCAATACGAACATTAATTTGATACTGGGTAGTATCAACTGCATAGGTATATATTATGATAATAACGATGTCATCATTATCAGATCACAGTATCAGATAATCATTAAGATTATTATATAAATACACACGATATGATTGTATTTTGTAATTTACAATAATTACATGCGTCCTAGTTATAAACAGAGCGTTGGAGCGGAGCTCGGAGCAGGAGCACGGAGTACTGGATCAATAGGATTTTGTCCGGAGCAGGAGCGGAGCCGGAGCATTTTTATTATTATAAGCCCTCCGCATGAGCCGATTTTAGTGAGTAATGTTTTACCAAGTGCATAGCCAACACGCCAGTGTTGCCATAATATAATTTATAAAAACATCGCTTATATAATTATAATATTGGAATAAATATTCGATATCTGGCAACACTACGACACGCACACTGTCACGCATATTTTTGGATAACCTAGGAAAGGGTCGCGGAGGAAGCGTGAAGGGGGCGAGGCAAGTGCGTGAAAAAGTTCGTCATGTTTTGAAGGACAAACACTTGCAATAGCTCTATCTATATTTTTCTATAATCTAAGATTTTCATCCTAAAATCCAATGAAAATAGTACATTTTGACACTTTGGAACACTAGAGTTATTTGAAATATGGCAACACTGCCGAGTGATAAATGGCCTCACTTTTTTGACAGAAGAGGGAAATAATGAGAGACGATTTGCTGTGGGAATTTTGATTAATAGAATTAATAATGAAAATGACGATTATTTTAAAACTACATACTTATTTTTTTAACATTATTTGTATACATATAACATTTATAATACTTTTTACCCGGAGCGGAGCAGACCCTGGAGCGGAGCCGGAGCAGAGTCGGAGCAAGTATTATGTCCAGGAGCTGAGCAACTCAAAAAGGGTCCGCTCTAAAATTGTATTTTGACTTCTGACCAGTGGCGTACGATGCCCAGAAATTCCCGATAACATGGTATGCGATAATATTTCCCTACTGTACAATCGAATGACATATTTTATTAATTTGAACTATATTTTTTCTAAAGTAATTCTATGCATAAGTAGATATTATAGATTTTAATGGAGTTATGTTGCATAGTTGTATATCACAAACGTTCATCTTGATTCCTTGTCTCCCAAAAATTGTGTAGGTAACTGAATACCTACGGTTTTATTTGAACATACGTAATTTTAAAACATCTTATGTACCTACTTATAATTATATATATCTACCTATATATACCTACTCACCAGAAAAAAATGAAAAAAATACGACATCCGACAGGACATGAACCTGTACCTGAATCACTGGATTCGCGCCAATGTGCTTTTCCATTTAAGCTACGGCATCCTACTTAATTACGACGAATTTCACTAGTAGTTCTTACATGAAATGCTTATCAAATTGTGTTAATATAGACACATGAAATGTTTTCAAATTATGTACGTTCAATATAATATAGAATGTGACATTCTCAAATATTCTGAATAAATTATTCGTTGAATAAAAGAATTATTAAACGGATTTATTTATTTAAATGGATTGTATGCGTACGAATGCGTATACCGTTGTCAGCACTTCGGGCACATCGACTGCCAGGTAATATTTATTAGTAGCACTAGTTGGGCTAAACATTCGCACGCACACCATCGATCAACCGAATCATTATTTTGTTTTTACTATAAGTACCAAGTACCTATAAGTACACCCGATCCTCTTTTTGCACGGTTTCGAAATAACACAGTAAGTACGGATTATTTTTTATTTACACTGATTTGTTTGCTTTAACACGGCTTAAAAAACTAAAAAGAATAAAAATACGTATGTGTGTACATATTTATCAAAAAATTGCGTTGCAATGGACCGCACGCCACTAGTGCATACATATGTTGTCACCGGATGCCGTCCAGACATACATACGTACTTACATGGCGCCACTAGTCAGACACTTCGGGTTCGATACGAAAGACGCGAAGCGTGCTTCGGCGTCAGCGTCATTAAATATTTCCAGCGATGAGAGTGATTTTTCGCCAGCGAAAAACAGCAGGAAACGGGCACGTTCATTATCAAGGAGCGACAATTAATGAATATATTTCTTTGCTAAATTTAATTGAAATTGAAGACTATGTAAGTAAGTATTTTTAAATTATATAAATATTTTTATGTACGTATAAATAATAAATAAATTCGATTTATATTTGTGTTCAAGAATTTCGTATTTTGAGTTGATTTTTAGTGATGGAACCTATCTACCATTTTTGTATGGACACCTTATCTTTTTTACACGGTTTTGTTTTTCACGGTAGTCTTTGGAACGTATTCCCCGTGCAAAAAGAGGATTGGGTGTATATCTTAGAGTCTTAGACTATAGATACAAATAGGTAAAAATATCCATAATTTAAGTTATTTTAAAGAAACACGGTCACTTGATATTAAAATATATAATAATGACACCCCGGAAGTCCGGGTAGGGAGGGGAGTCGGGGCCGCACAGCCCGATCCGACCTCCGCGCTCAACCTCCTGTCGACCAGGCGTCAATGTCGCCCTGGTAGCGTGCTTTCGGTCGGTACGAGTGAGTCACACGACCAGCTTCCACCCTTCGACTAGCTCAGTGATTTAAATAGTTCAGGGCGGTCAATAGAAGCTGGTTTTTTAGTTCGGTAGAGCACGTTCAGTGTACGGTAGGTCTTGACAGTTGGGGTAAATATAGGACGTCGGGGTGATAAAAATGATGAACGCACCAATTAATCGACGCAAAGGTCAACAGTTTTTATTATTAATTAGGGTTCACAAAAAGTTACATACACAACACAATACACAAGTATTAAGTTTTCACAGTTTATAACGTTACAGGCACATTTGAGATCAAAGGTCGGTCAAAAGATCGCTGAATATTAATTAAATTTTTACGGGTCGATTCATTTATATTTTTTTTCACAGTGATCGCTCGGCTACACTATTATTTATAGAAGGGTTATCTGAGTTAATTTCTTCGATTTTTAAATTCTTCAGACAGCTATGGGCGCCTTGTGTAGACAACGAAAAATGAACAAATCGCGAGCCACGTCACTAAACTGATACGAGAAGTCGGTACGTATTCGATCACTTTTGACTAACCGGATAGATTCCTGTCGATACAGAAATCGTAGGTAAACAGCACAAATTATATTTTTTTCACAAAGTCGACTCTAAGCGGGTCACGAAGCCCGTCAGGGGTTGAAGGCTGGATCTTACTGCCTTGTAGACATGCGTCGTTCTCGAACGAACGAATCTTTTAAAACTAATCTTTAGCCAGCAAACAAATCTGTCCCGTGTCACCTGGCGCTTTTGTCGTTCGAGGCGAACGAGATTCGCGAGAGTGCACGCGCAGTATAGGAAGAAACGTGGGTGCGAAGGATACGCTGCCCGGCGAACGGAATATGTCGTTCGGGGCGAACGAGATTCGCGAGAGTGCGCGCGCAGTATAGGAAGAAACGTGGGTGCGAAGGATACGCTGCCCGGCGAACGGAATATGTCGTTCGGGGCGAACGAGATTCGCGAGAGTGCGCGCGCAGTATAGGAAGAAACGTGGGTGCGAAGGATACGCTGCCCGGCGAACGGAATATGTCGTTCGGGGCGAACGAGATTCGCGAGAGTGCGCGCGCAGTATAGGAAGAAACGTGGGTGCGAAGGATACGCTGCCCGGCGAACGGATTATGTCGTTCGGGGCGAACGAGATTCGCGAGAGTGCGCGCGCAGTATAGGAAGAAACGTGGGTGCGAAGGATACGCTGCCCGGCGAACGGAATATGTCGTTCGGGGCTTTTTTGGCTTTTTGGCTTTATCGCTGTCCCTCTCAATCTACCCCCGAACATTCACCTTTCTCTATCATTCTCGCACGCGGCAGGTACCTTCGGCTTTTACCCGCCATGGGTTTTTTTCCCGTCAGGTAGCCGTGTTACTGAATTCGGGGAATTGGGCTCAAAAGGAACAGCATTAGGTATGGTTTTTAAAAACTAATATTATTCCCTTCGAGACTCGATCATACTAATCTCGCGTGACCAACTTTTATCTCGTCCATCTGGTAATTTGAACATTTATATTAATATTATTAATATTAATACAAAGCATCTTATTCATTGAGCGGCGATAGAAGGACTTTGGCTTGGCGGACTATAAGAACCATGAATTTGGCATCCATATCTTCGCTCGTACTTTACCCTAAAGGGGTCCTCCATTCACGTAGAAACGTGGAGGTATCAATAATATACAAATAAATTATCACGAACATGTATCAACTTACCTATAAAACGTAATACCATCTTCTTGCTTATCAGTACGGCTACCACATTTTAATACAACTGACAGAACCATCTTTTCTACTTAATTAACTAAAAATATTTACCACTGACTTTATGTTTAACACAAAAAATAGCAATTTTAGCAACACGGTTATCGACGCTTAGTTAAGCAATAAGGTAAGATTTGATTTGAAGTAAGACCATCTCCCACATCTGTAAACCTTCTATCTTACTTTAGCGCGTGTCGCAGATATTATAAGGGTGCCGAATACTTTCTCACTCGCGCTTATGCATCGTTTTTGTTCAGGCCTTGGTGTATATGTTTTTTCCCAACAAAATGCCCACGAATAAACCTCAGCGCACGCCACTGGTACGTACGTACATAGTGCATCGCATTTGGAGCGTGACTTAATTGCCAATAATGCTTTGACCTGATTAAAATTTATTATGCAAATGCTTTGTTTTGCATTTTAGAAATAGAACTCTATTTCAACAGTCAAGCTATATTTCCTGCTAATTATGTAAATGCATGTAAGCAGTGTGCTTCAACTAATTCTAATACATTGTAACCTATTGTGTTATTTTACAAAAAAAAAGACAATGAATCGAATTGTAGGGATGGAAAGGTGCATATTGGGCATAACGCGGAGAGACCACAAAATAAACCAGTGGATGAGGTAGCAGACAAGAATATGCGGCGTGATAGAGGTTACTAAGCAGATAAAATGGGGTAATGCTTTTAGGGTTGGACAAATGCCGTCATACAGTCGTACCCAAGGGTCACTAAATTTAATGCTCATAAGGACGATCTAAAACCTACGACCTAAAATACGAACTCTAGGTACCTAAGTTTGGTGGATGTACATGGCAGCGAAGAACTAGGGACCGAGAAGAGTGGACGGTACTAGTGGAGGCCTTCATTCAGCAGTAGACCCCGACTGATGATGATAAAAACGTGGCAGTTAAATTAATATGAGTAATATGTAGTTAAACTAGGAGTCATGTGGGAATTAAAGTGTGCTTCTCGTTCGGTACCGACAGTACCGGTACAGTCTACTACCGAAACAGTTTAGGCACGTAACAATACAGATTTAATAATTAATAACAAAAGGATATTACGAATAATGATCTCAGGGTGAATTTGTAAAACATAAGACACAAGAAAACTTTGAGTTCAATCTGTAAACAAAATAATGTGCATTGCACGTGTGTCCTTATCTTTCTTTCTATGGGAAAAAATCCTCACATGTTTTTAAAAATATGCTTTTCCCAGGCAAGTAGGTAGGTATCTTACTGTTCTTTGATCATTATGCTATAATATGCGAAATATTGAACACAGCTGCCGCACGTGTGGTAGGTATTCGGGTTTTTAAAAAGATCCAAAAATGGACAGAAGCCTGTCCTAACATGTTCGTCAATAATAATTTTGACATTGAACGTGTTGGTACCAGTTGGTACATAAGAAAAAATATTACCTACCTATTTCTTTTCAAGGACCTCGATGATAATTTTTAATACTATATTAATATTGCTTATAGGTAAGTCTTATAACAGTGGCTGCCAACTTTAGTTGGACGCGGATTTAAATTAAGAGGACGTTCTACAGAAATGGCCTTGAGAATTGAAAATATGATTTTTTAACATGTGGTCCATAATATCTGGTCTACTAGTTAATATAAAAAGGTCGTGTCAAAGTTGTTTGTGTTAATAAATTTGCTCTGTGACTGATCCGACTCATATTTCACATTCATTTCATCAGGGCTGTCGAAGACATAAATCATAATATATATTTATAATTTTAAATTTTTATTTATAATATATATTATTTAAGTTTTGTGCATCTAATGCCGGGTCCACACTGGCAACAAGTTAATTTGCTGGCAACCTCGTTAGATTTTACGATAATTATTGTAAAATTTCTTAAGCAATTATGGTAAGTATCGTAAAATTTAATGAGGTTGCCAGCAACTTGTTGCCAGTGTGGAAATGGCTTAATATCCACTGTGGTTCACGTAGTGGCATGGACCTGGGGTTAGCTAATTCAGGAAGTCAACACCCATGATGGAATTTTTTCCAGTTTTGGTTGCATTATATTCCAAAACTCTTCTGTAAAAATCGTTTCCGAGTTTATAAATGGAAATTTCTCGGTGTACATAGTAAACAAACCTACGAATAAAAAAAGACAAAAAGGAACATACTGATTCATCGCAGTAAAATCTGGTAATCAAATTCGCCATTTTGAAAAGCGACGATTTTGCGTAAACAAATATCACGTGGTCTGTACGTGTGCGGCAAACTTCGAATGTGTTTGTAATTTTGTGCAAAGTGCGAATGTAATGTTTTCAAATAATTGATATGGATTAATTATACCATCGTATTATTTTCTCGAAATCATAAACATACTATAATAGTATTTGAGTATCAACCTATGTTCAATTTGAATTGGGTTATAATAATAATATACCCGTATATATATCAATAGTATGTTTGCTACAAAATCCACCCAAGTTATCAGTACGTACTTGCACAGGTTTGATTAAAAACCATGATGAAATTAACATTTAAAAATATGAATGCTTAATATTATTTTGACAGCCCTGTTTTCTGATCGGCTTCATCTCGCAGGTGTTCATAAAATAATAATAATTCTCCGCGCGGCAGAAATTATCAGTAATAATAATAATATTTCTTGAAATAAAATCTCCGATGATTAGTGATTTTTGCGAAAAGATCGATTTAAATTGACGTAGTTACGACGCCGAGGTCCTTTTTATACTAAATTATATTTGAACGGCGGGCTCTTCAGCGGGCCCTTGGAAAATAATGCTTTCACTGGTTTCAACCCCTTCCGTTTGGACTATGCTTAGTTAGTAGGTACATATTATGTCCTATATTTTATATTGATACAAAACAAAAAGACCACACACAATAGCGTTAGGTATATTATGTAAGTATTATAATTGTAGGCGAATAACATATTATTTCAAAGGGGACAGAAAGCTCAAGGTAATGGAAAATGGGTTGCCTTCTGTATGTGGCGAGGCTATAATAACAATGTTTCAATCTCGAGTGTGGAGAAATATAGGATAAACTTAAAGACGTGTTGAAGAATATGTACTTATTATACCTAATTTCAGCAGTTTCGTCTGTATATCTGGATGATTAATTCGTTTGTAAAAAATACGAAGGATTCGGCTCCAGCACCACATTTTGAAGGCCTTCCGTTTCCTTGCCCTCAGGGTTAATATTATGGAAAACACTAATTTAGGCAATTGAAATTGCTTGATCCTTCCATTATAGTGGTTATCTGTGTGCGCCTTCTAATTTCTGTTTCACATCCGCCTTTTCCACTGATGGTTGATCCCAGATATACCTACAAATTCCTCCACTGATTATAGATCACGGAGTGTACTTGCTGCGATTTGCGAATCGATAACCATTCACTTAGTATTATTCATATTCTAGTAATGAGGAGGCTGTGTTTAAAACTATCTTTCTCTGCCTGGTGTACCAGCTGTGTTTGTTTCTTTTCATCAGTTCAGAGCTCGAAATGGAAAAGTTTACGAATCGGAGCGCTCGACAATTTTCTGAAGATAGGTATTTACATTGTTATCAAATTTTATGTGTATTTTATAAGAACAAGTGTGTTAGATTTTCTATTATACCTATGGGCATGGCATATCTAGCTCAGACGGTCAAAATATTTTTTCCACGAGACGGAGTGGAGTTATAATTTTACTGACTTCTCTCCGGACTATTTCGAGCCCTGAATCAGCAGCGATTAGTACCTATATCATCTGTGAACCTTTAGTTATTTTACTGGCCATCAATAATTGTTATTCCGCAGTGCCAATAATCTAGCTAGGCGTAAGGCTTTCTGCATTATATGCAAGACCAACAAACTGGGTAAGCCAGTTCTCGATCAGCCATGGTGACTTCGCAACCAAGCTACACGGTTTTCGTTTGATAGAACATGGGCCAGAATTAACTTGCGGGCACGACCACCAAGACGCTGGACACGTTCTTTGGGACTGCCCGCTGATGGAATCCGATCGAGCGGAGCAGGGTCTCTTCGAATCTCCTTAGATTCATCATTTTCAACTCCTGACTCCTCTGTTTCGGCAGAGTTACAGTACACGGGTACATATGACACTTCTTCATGTCACTAAAGATAAATGACGGCAGAGCAAGTCAAGATTCTATTTTTATTTTAAGATGCATGGTTGCTACATCAGTCCGGTGCAGCCTCGTTTCGGGACAAAGAAGTGTGGCATTCAAATCTTTTCATTCTGATACATTTATTGCGTCATGAAAGGCGGTCGTGCAAATATTAGCATATATATAACGGGTTGAGATGAGGTAATCGAAATAATCTCCACATTTTTATAAATATTTCTTTCTTTTTGTTTTCGTTTGACCATGTCCGATCCTAATATATGGGTTTCCACAAGGTGGATGTTTGTATTAATAGATTTTTGTTTTTACGAGCAATGTATGTTAACCGCTTCGATGTCCCAGTATTGAACGGTAACAAGTAAAAAATTCGACATTTCCCGATATTGGTACCTATCAAAATATTCGTAGAAAAAGAGATCTTGCCAGTTATGTACATATCCATTTCTAATTGTTTACATTTAAAACTGGCGATTGACCATACGTTTCAATTTAGAATAGATACATTCTGACATGGTTACTTATATAACTTGTCAAATCTTGTGTATGGTAAAACATGATTATCTCAAAACTACGATTTTTGAGTTGTTACTGTTCAATACTGGGCCATCGACTTGCTCGACCTATAAGGTCTATAAATACTCCGACTAAATAAACACAAATTGAAAAACAATATGTCTATTTGGCAGACCCAGGATTCGAACCTGGGACCCACGACATTATAAGCCGATGCGTAAGCCGCTCGGCCATCGTGGGCATAATGTCACTTATGCCAATATGTAAGTAAATCCGATAGGTACGTCCCATATTTGGGTTTCGCGAACACTGCAATAGTGTAATAACTAGTAATAAGATTGAGAACTATTGAGAACTTGTTTGTTTGTATTTTTTTTTTAATTTTCATGTGATATTTTGTTATTATAGCTCAAAGTATTTGACCCGAGTGTAGTGAAATTTATAATGTTATATTTATTTCATATTGACACCATTGTTGAGTTGGTATTGAAGATTGTGAATGATATTGATAACGATAAGCTTAATAATAATATGAAATTACATACATACCTACAATTTTGTATTTTTTCATTTGTTAGGAGGAGTCTTTTCAAGTATTTCTTATCAATATTATACCCACAAGCAGGGAACACAAAATTAATTTGTTCTGTGTCCACAAATAATGGTTTTCAAAGCAAATAAAAGGTATTTTGTTCAAATGAGTGTGCATTCCACATGTCACAAAAAATCAGGGTCGAAACCTGGGAACGCAGTAATAATGGAAAGGCGCAACATTCCGAAGCCGGCTCTCACATCAAAACTCGTCCTCCTGCAACGTGTCTAATACGTCGATGTGACGTCTCGTTATTCACAAAACACGTTGCCAAATGGAGTTCCGTAGATTAGTCGAATGCGACTATTTAGTTTGAAAAAAAACATCTACTGTTGCAATCGACTTCCGACAATCGATAATCGTCAATCGGCTTCTCGGGCTGCGAGTCGGAGACGCCAGGACGCATACAAACACCTACGAATTGGTTATTCCTATACCGGCTCGCCGATCGCCGCATACAAATATCTATACGTATCGAAGGTTACGTGCGACTGTCGATAGGTATATGTGCACGGTCATCATATGCAACATCGGATCGACGTTCTTGAAAGGTTTGATTTATGGCTGTGCGGCAGACGAGGCGAGTTTAGATGTGAGAGCCGGCTAACAAGGTTTAATTTATTGTCATATTGAAAAATATGGGATAAACTTATACACGCGTTAAAGAATATGCTATTTTCACATATGCTTGCATTAAAGTTTGGCTTCTTCTTCTTCTTCGACCATATCCGCTCCTTAGTTGGAGCATATTATGGACACCACGCGGCGCCTCCAAGAACCACTCTCGCTCGCCAGTCTCCTTGCATCGTTCCAGATCAAACCAGCATCCGTAGGTCCGCCGTATACACTTTAAAGTGACTTTATAGATAGTATTTAGCGGCCTTCCAGGACGCCGAATCCAGTTGGCTTGAAGAACAGGTATGACAGGCTGAAGCTCTCTTCTGCCATCCGCTGCACGTGGATGAGCCAGGTCCAACGTCGCCTCTTCGCTCTCGGCGCGATGAGAGGCTGCTTGGTACACTTAAAGTTTGTCACGTAACCAGTGATGTCCCTAGATAAAATGCCGCCCCTAACCAGCGCCAAAATGCCGCCTAATTTTTTTATACAGTATTTTTATCATCCTTTCATCCTTAGAGTCCAATATCTAAGAAATGTTTTGTATGGATACATTACTAACAAAATATCAGACTAATTTTTCGCAAATCTGCACGTGTCGTTTCTGGTCATCAAGGACGTCGAAGGGCAACGGAAGTAAACTAGATATCGCGAACCCGATAAAACCTGTGAGCTTATTTTTTAATGTAAAGATATTTTCGTTATTAAGTTTAGGTAGCTATTTATATATATATTGCAAATGATTCTCCTCGATTTGCCGCCCTTTGAGTAACTGCCGCGCCCAATCGACGCTCAATCTGCCTACCCCGACGTGACGTCACTGCACGTAACCAATATGTATTAGTAATAATTATTTTAGGACGTTCCGGAACCTTTGAATTTCGAGCATTTTATGGCCTGATCGTCATAAGTCATTAACAAAATTCGACCTCAAAATCTAGGTAGATATAATATGGCGACTGGCATCGCATTTCTCTCTTGTTATGTTCTGTGGTCGAAACATACCAGTTGCTAAACGGGATCGACAGTGTTGTAGTGGAGCCAGAGTGCACCGGGGCAGTGCTCTGGCATTTCTCCAGACAGTTTTCGTCAATATTATGTTCACGAATAGAGTTGGGTTTTTCCCGAAAAAATCTTAATCTCGAGATTCGGAATTTCCAGAAAAGAGTTCTCGAGAATTCTCGAAAGATGGGGAAATTTAAAAACAACCTGTAAAAAATCCTAAAATCAGTCTAAAAACAGACAAAATCCAAAAAAATATGTTTTTTTATTTATGTAAAAAGACAAACAAAATAGAAGTAGGAAAAAAAATTCAAAATATTACTTATTAAAATAGAATTTCAAAAAGTCGACGTTGGCTTAATTGTGTTAAATGCCCCAATCGATCTTTGAACGTTTTGTGTTTTCTGTCCACTTTTTTCATATATAGAAAAATCGATTTTTCAATTAATATTTGATAATAAAGAAATCCCGAATCCCGAGAAAAGATTCTTGAGATCCGGGATGGAATATCTCGAACGATTCTCGAGAATTCCCGTCTGGAAATTCCCGAAACCCAACTCTATTCACGAATCGAATTTGTCATTGCTGCGATCCGGCATTATTTTATTTAGTACTTACACTACAACACTGGGAATCTATACATATCAACGACAATAAAATTGTAATTGTATTGTTAAGTGTAGAATTTGACTATATTGATTTGAACACAGTTTCCTAATAATAATATTTGACAGATAAAAACTAAGTAACTCGAAATTTAAAGACCATTACACTCTTAAAAGATAGTATTTTGTAAGGTGCAATTCTAATTTATCGAGGGTTAAAAAAACTGTTAAAGGAAACAGATTCAAATTCAAAGTCGATTAAAGTAGCACCTGGTTCCCGCCAAGAAGCCGCCAAGTATATCGCCTTCCGGTCATTCGTTCCTTTTTTGAATTGATAATAATAGTTCAGACCGGTCGAGACATTTTGTGATTCGTTAGTTCATTACAATATCTTGACCCTCACCTTATAACTTTCGTGCATTATAGATTACAATAAGGTCATCATCGCAAGTTATATTATTATAAATAACTTGAAAACACATCAGATCCACTAGAAAAAATACGAACCTCGACGGGATTTGAACCCGTATAACCATTGGTGTCGCGCCAATCTGTGCTTTAACCAATTATGCTGCGAGATTTAAGAATGTAACATTCTTTTTATTGAACATACATAATTTAAAAAAATTTCTGAAAAATATATAACCAATAGAAAAAAATCTTTTTTTATAAAAGTACGACACCCAGCAACTTCGAACATTCGTGATGAACCTGATTCGAAGTGTTTTCAAATAATGTAGGTACCTATGTTCAAAAAAATAAAAAGTTAATAACTTTATTTATAATGGCTATATTTGAAGAATTGGAAGAAGAAATTCTACGACAACTAATGAACTTGACTAAAGATAATGTGTTCAGACTTTTCTCGTGGCTTGTTTAGTATTTACTATTTAGTGTTCAAAGGGTTAACCAGTGTGTGCTTTCCGTGATCCCATATGCGTGTGAAACATGGACCATTAGATTATAGAAAAATACATGGAACCTAAGTAAAAGAGAGATCCAGAAACTTATAGTAGCACAACGTGGTATGGAGAGGTACATGCTGTTGTAGCAGTGCATGTGCAGGTGTTGACATCAAGAAGAATGAGTGGATAAGGAAGCAGACAAGGATTTGCGATGTAATAGAGTTTATTAAAAGCCTTAAATGGAGATGGGCTGGATACATAGCTCGAAGACAATCGTTGGACAAATCTAGTCATCCAGTGGTATCCAAGAAGTAAAAAACGTCCGCAAGATAGACCTAGAGGCCGCTGGATCGATGAAATGATAAAGTTCTGCAGAGGTACGTGGCAACGCAATGCACAGGACCGAGAGAAGTGGAAACAGCTTGAAGAGGCCTTCATCCAGCAGTGGATAGATTCAGGCTGATGATGACGATGATTTAGTAAGAGGTGGTGGGGATCGCTACTCGACCGAAAAATAGGACAATATGGATTGACTCGACTAAATAATCCTACTAAATTACTCGACTAAATTTGCCTGTTCATACATGTTTAGTTACTAAATTACTCGCCACACGACTAAATTACTCGACTAATCCGAACCGGCCTCTACGTTGGATTTACAGAAATATAAGTGGATATAAATAATGTGCATACTTTAAGTATAATAAGTAGTACGTTGCTCTACTTCGCTACTACACTGCAATAATATCAGGGGAATAAAACAATGCTTACCTGTTATATGTAATCTATGCCTTACCTGTTTAATTAAGGCAACGACTCGTAACGATATTTTTTCTTAGACTTCTTGAACGGTCGAGCAAGCAGTGTTTACCGTGCATCAAGAGTCAAGACCATAACAACCCTCCGGAAGGAATTACGCTTTATGATTTCTGAATCCTGATTCTATGGGAAAAGACGAAGGAGAGTTTGATTTAAAAACACTAACGTCTCAGTGTGTGAATTTAAGACAAGGGGAAGTCCCCC
Source organism: Rhyacophila brunnea (assembly GCF_057557595.1). Taxonomy (NCBI): domain Eukaryota; kingdom Metazoa; phylum Arthropoda; class Insecta; order Trichoptera; family Rhyacophilidae; genus Rhyacophila; species Rhyacophila brunnea. Next base: position 6,191,078 of record NW_028233361.1, read on the forward strand.
TGGAATGACTACGGTCAGGTGAAGATGCACCTGACGGTTTTCTGTAACCGATTTTCATGTATCGTTCGTAAACGCGACAAAGTATTACAATTTACAATGAAATAAGTCATGTCCGGAAATTTGTACGTATCACAGTATCGTGAGATGTTGTATCGGAAATAGACAATGACATATTAAATGTCATTGGAAATAGATGATTAAATTCTGGTAGATACTTTGGAATGGCGGGATCATTTTCATATAAAGATGTTTTATTAGAAGCTAATTAATATAGGTACTTAATGTTGTTCGAGTCTGATACTGATTTGATACAGTGAGTGCAGTTGATGCGTCTTTATCTAAGGTTGGATTTAAACTGAATTGTAAAGCTATTTCGATTAAGCATACTATTATAAAACAAACATTGATATTACATAAAATATGACATTTTCAGACGACAAAATCCGTTAGATATACCTAAGTCTGAAACAATGAGCGATAAATCTCAATAATATACCTACGGCCATTTCTTTCCGGTAAATTGACAGGTAAATATGTAATAAATTCCTGGTAAAACCGTTCATATCATATTATCAAACATATCCCTACGTCTTACTTACAAAAAATAATTACAAGATAAAAAGAACTTTTTATATACCTACTTACAACGTTTTAAAATTTTCTGTTGAACTACATAAACTTGACTTGACATGTCATATTGATTTCCATAGTAACGCACGCATGTTATGTTGATAATTTAGTTGCTAGGACCCCAGAGCCCTAGCAACCAATAATGGTGTCGAAATAACTTCATACAAAACAGAATTAACTGAAAATGAATTCAATTCTACTTAAAGATGGCTAAAAGTATTACAAAAATGCATTGGCATCGTGTTCTGATATAAGTATTCTAAAAGTTTCAAATGTCTAGCTAGTCGGGAAGTTAGCTAAAAATCGATTGCAAGATTTGTACTGGATAAACAACCACCGGACAAACAAGAATACGAGCTAAGAAAAACGTGGTAAAATGATTGTAACCCTATTTATTAGGTAATTATAATTGGTTCCTCTATAAAAACCGTAGCGAAAGAAGAAGAAATCATTAAATGCGATAGGTATATCGAAAACGTTCCAAGTCACATTTTTACCAAAAATGAGTTAAGGTATACAATAGGTATAATAGGTAAGGAGTATTACAAATAATATGCGTGTATTTCGAAAACGTTCCAAGTCGCCATTTTCGAATTACATGCCGCGTATGACGTATGACAATACTTTCAAAATGGCGGATGGTGACATTTGTGGTAGTATAAATACTATAGTGATCAAAATGTTAATTTACGCACAAAATAATTTATCATTTATTTATTTATAATTTTTTACTAGAATATATTAGAATGGCCAACAAATGATGGTGAAGACGTAGATATAGATTATTATTAAGTTTTATGTAATCATTGTAGACGAAATAAGATTTTTATGATTCTTTTATCACCTTTTTTATAATTAATTTTTTTTCTTAACTATAGATGTGTTTTAATTCAATAAAAACATCATTTAAAATTGCCTCCACTTCATGTATTTCGAAAAGATTACAAGTCCACTTTCTAAAAAATGAATTTAATGAAAAAGTATGAACAATTAAAAAAAAAACTTTTCTTTCTTTGAATACAATTGTTAAGACCTACAATATTATATTTATTGCATAAAAACTTTTCTGAGAATAGGATAGAGATATTTTTCACTCTCCTGAACAATTACAAAATAGTGTCTTTTCGAAATACAGCATTCAATTATGAATCGTCTCAACGCTACAAATGTATCAAAGAATTACGAAGCATAGCGAATGGTCTATAAGTATAAACAGGAAACGTAGATATCACAATATCCTACAGGTCGCAGGCCGCTTTATCAGTAAAAAATTCCAATATCATATTACTAAATTCATTCTGAGATTTCTCGAGACTGACTTTGACACTTGCCATGAATGAACAGTTTTACTCAATGAAAGACGATCAGTCAAGTTGCACGTGCTTATCACGATTTATTATTTTTTATCAGCGTGAGACTCTTTTGATGCAGTTCAATGCGACTGGATATTGTTAAGTGTCATTGATATGCATTTACTGATAAATAATTTCCCCCTTTAAAAGTATTTTGATCCCATTGCATTAGTTTGTATGAAAACATTGGTAAGTACTAGGTACGTACATTTTTTTTTAATAAATGCATAGGTAATAATATAATTGAAAATACACAAGATTTAAGAATGTAGACAGTTCGTATTATGAAATTCCGCCCGAAAAAAGTCCATTTCAAAAATATGTCGAGACTCGAGACATCGATTAAAAATAATATTTATTCATCTATACACTAGATGTTATGTAATTGTCATCATGTTCAATGTTTTTTTCAGTCTACTATTTAGTTGATGATTCCATAGGAAAAGAAACCCGAATCCCCCTCCAGAAAAATGGAAAAAATACAAATTATTTAGGTAAATGGCATATTAGTTCTGTCCTGCTAAGTACAAAGACTGTGTTTTTGGTTTTAGTGAAATGAGAACTCAAATTTTAAAGTACATTATTTTTCTTATATTATGTAAAATTATTGGATTATTTTGACATAATCTCTAAATATACCTACACCACCTATCTATTTAGAGATTATGCCAAAACAATCCAATCATTTTACTATGTACCTAATATAAGAGAAAGGGTAGTTTAAAACTTATCATTTCACTAAAACCAAAACACTGTCTTTTTACTTAGCAGGATAGAGTTCTTCTTCTTCAGGAGTGAGGATCGTGATTCGTGACCCGAATGATTTCACAGCCTTCTCAACTGGTTGGCCGGACGACTCCTCTCGGAATTCTACGACACGCAATACCTGTGGCCACTTGAAGTCCCGTGGCACTCTGCACTCATAAATTGGTGCAAATATCTGGGGCATTCAATCCAACTAAAAGATAAGACAGCGGGGATTACACAAATTCACATTAACGATCTTAATAAACAAATTATGAATAGTTTATTGTATTTTTTTTATTGTATTTTTTGTGACCTTTGACTTGGTAGGTAGGTAATGGAGTTTTTATCTACTTTATTGTATTGATTTATTATATAAGCTAGAGTTAAGAGTGTTCGTTGTCACTTTGTCAGTGTGTGTTTACCTTTGGTGAGTGACCACGGCGCCTGAAGATGCCGAAAGGCGAAACCTGGGTCGCAAAAAACGACTTAAATGGAATAGTACAGATCTTGAAACCATTAGAATTTAAATTCAAATTCCATCAAGTACCTTCAGTCGATAGTATTAATATTAAAAACTATAATTTTTAAGCCATGCGAATTTGACTGCCACTTGTAGATGCGGCGGCATGCAATAACACGTAGGTGAACAATCGTACTTATACTTGCAGGTCAGGTGTTTATCGCTAGAGTGTCTGGGTATGATTAATGTATCTGGAAGGCGGTTGAAGCTACGAGAATCAATAAGTAGTAGTCAGCGTAAATGTAGAAGTCAGTGGCATATGGTAGATTTTATTAACGCCGCCCAGTCTCCCCTCCCGCCTTCAAAAATCAATAAATAATATTCAGGATAATTTTTCAAAACGGGCCCTCAAACCATTTTTTTGTGTGCGCGCTTGCTAGGAAACATCTCTGGGTAAAAAGCCGGTATGTAGGTACCACAGAACAGATAACTTGGTAAGTACTCTATGCTTTATCCAAGGAAGTTTTATATTATTATTTCAAAGGTTTCAATAATGTATTATTGATTATTGATTCTTCAATGTGTTATACAGTTATACCTAGATAATATGAGCCAAGGAGAAGTCGAGTGAGCCAACCAACATTTTTGAAAAAAATGAGTTAGGTGCGTTATGATATTCTACATATATCATAAACTACCATAAAAGTGTAGTGAGCTAAGTAAATATATATACTAAAATAGTGTTTTATTGTTAAAATAAAAATATTCATTGAGCTATCGTATTATATTGTCAAATGGTGAAGTGAGCCAAGTCATTAGCTCACTTCACCGATCTCACAAACTGGTTAACGTGTTGTTATCCTATAGAAGTGAACACGGCTAACACGCATGTTGCTATGGTAACATGCTTATTAGCTGTGTTCACTTCTATGCATTCATGCAAGTTTCCCACGTAATGGTGAACATGACTAACTTATCTAAAAGTTAGTCAAGTACTATTAGTATGTAGAGGTGAACACGACAACATAGGCAAAAGTTCACAATCAATATTATCCATAAATACTTTTTTCTATTTGTTTATGTAATAAACTTCCATTTAATACAAAAAAGGAAACAGCTCTATACAAAAAATTATGTAAAAAGTTCATTAAACTAAAACCTTCAATAAGAAAGTTTCACCCAGGGAACTCAGAAACTCTGTTCTGTGGTTTCACCATTTTGTCACTTGGCCTACTTCACTTCTTGAGGGCTCATATATACCTACTAATTATATTTTGAGTATCAGATTGCTATGTCAGTTTCATAATAAATAATAACATAGGTAAGTACCCAACTTAACTTCACGTGAGATAGTACCAACCATTGATGTAAATTGTAAAATATGGTACGAACATACCTAGTAACCTAATTGGATAATAATTATTACCTAGATATTATTTTCTAAGAATCGTTTGTTTAAAAAGTTCGTAAGCGTTATATTGTTTTCGCACTATTTTGTGAAATATAGGCAAATTTCATGCAACGCAGCAGAGAAAATAATTTTTGCGTCAATATCATTATTAGATACTATTATGATAATAATACGTAAATGACGTAAATAATATTCCTGAGAAATAAGGCGCCAGCTATATTTTGCTGTATAATCAATAATTATTAATTGCAATTAATACTATTTGGGTAAGTAGGTATTTATGCGTAAATTAAAAATAAAAAGCGAGAGAAAAATTCGATGCCTCAGTTCCATCCCGTTTACATGATTCACTTTTGACGATCATCGCAGAGGAATCATACCTAGTGACCCAGTGACCGTCCAAACGCACATTCATCAACGAATCATCGAAAGTGATCATCCGGAATCAAAAGTGAATGAAGTTCAGCTGGTCCTACTTTTCGATCATTTTGTGTTCACTGCGGATGATTCCAAAAGTCCTGCGGATGCGCATTGCGCCCAGAGTTCTGACAATTTTATTTTTCATCATATTCTCCATGATACTACGTCTCATTGCCCATGTATTAATAATATTAGTCTATGGTTTTATCCACCAATGACTCTTTTTCCTATTCGTCTTTCTCTCGATGAAATTTCTGCATCCATATAACAAACAATCACAAATTGTTTGAATTCCAACCTGCAGCGTAATTTCACTTGACGCCATTTTGGAGGAATTGTGTATTTCACTTCCCATGACAGGTGTAGGCGAAAAATGAACGCCTGCATTCAATTCACTGCGGATTATCATCCGCAGTGACTCGTCTAAATGAGCCTTTTTTAGCCATTATATTATTCCTCTTCAGTTCCACAACATTATAACTCGAAAAAATTACTAGTAGTTGTCCTCGCAGAGCTGTTGTATTTGTCACTTTTCTACAAGCCAGCATAGGTGAGTCAAAACTTTGATCGGCCATTACTAAAAACTACTAATTCCTCGTAATTGTAGCACCATGGAACAGAGCCATCGAATTGTTGATTCTGTATCCAGATGGCTCTTAGTAATATTAATAATTACACTGTTTTTTGGTCGATTTTTCTGGAAATTTCAGTTAGTTATTTAACGACCAACCCCGTTACTAATTGTGTATTGAATTATTAGTCCAGTGGTGAGTAGTAAGTGCCTACTTATTTATTGACACTTCCTGGAACTTTGTGACAGATTTTTACGATTTTTTTACAGCTTGACTCGAGACTTTTAATGTCTTTTTCTCCTTTTTCAATATACGGATTCTTATTTCCTCTTGCGTTTCGGCTGACATCAGAGCAACTGACTCATTCATATTACCAATATTATACATAAGCCAGTAATTTTCAAACCTTTCAATTTACGGTGCCTTAAAAATCAAATTAGTGTTGAGGGACCACACAGTTTCTCAAATCGTTGAATCAAGCTAGGTACCTACCAACCTTTGTGCGAAATAAAGTTTTATTGCAGCTTCTACTGAAAGCACTGCTTCGAACAAGTTGTAACCATAGAAAGAAAATGGGCATTGGGTGGACAAGTGTTTGCTTTGTGATAGACGTGGCTAAGCTGATGAAATGGTAATGGGGTGGAAGTGTCACTTGATTAGATTAGGTAACTGAACTCACCAAGTCCTGCGAATGTACGTTGTAGCGACGAATTATGGACCAAGGAGAAAGGAAAGAACTGGGGAAGGCTTTCATGCATCAGATGAACGGCACAGATTTGTTTCTATTGTATGTACACACTGGTAGATCAGATTCTCTTCCTCTTCCGAAGTAAAGTTATATAGAAATTGGCCTCTGAATTGTTCTTGAATCCAAGTGAACTTTTGGATATCACCTTCTTATACTTAGTTTTCAAATCAATTGCGTAGTTGAGATGGGTACTGTTCATAATCAATTTTAACAAGAAGGCACCCTGATACCTACTCAACTAGACTAGACTGTAGCGAATGGTGTAATCAACATGATTTTTACCTCTACAACCTCCTCTAAGAATAGTATATTCACATCCGTTCTATTTGGAAGACTCCGTTGAACAGGCCATCTAGCAAGCTCCAAGACCATTCAAATTCAGTGTAAAGAAGAAATAAATATATGCAGTATCACAAAAAAAGTATGGAAAGTTAAGTAAAAGGTACAAAAGGTAAAGTGGACCCTATTTTAAGAATTTATAAAACAACGCCCACCTATACTCATCCTGACGTAGGTAGAATATATCTATTACCCTCCCAATCGGCATCACCAATGGCAGGTTAGTTCTGCTGTTTAGCACCTTGGGAGAACAAACAACTGATGCTTCCGATTTCTAAGATAGTTATCACATCAGAGACACACAAGTCAATACCACCTACACCACGTATAAGTCCAAGCAATATACTGCCACTGTAACGATCCGTCCTAGATTGTCAAGTCACTGATGATAATGATGGCCTTGGGAGAAAACAATTGTATTAGATGTCAAAAAGTGCCAACTACTAGGTACCATCGTGGCCGCATTAAACTTAGCTTTTAGTAATTATTATAATAAATTTAACGAATATCTTCACACATTTTGAAAAGCTCTGATGTAAGCAATAAAATAAAGTTACTCCACAGAACAAAACTATTATTACCATTAGCTTAGAATTGAGAACAATATAGAGGTCATTTTGGATGTTGAACCAAACATCGGATTTCTTTACTTGCATTGTGCTGATTCGACACGCTAAATGTATTGTAAACGTAGACATGTGTTTGAAATTATTATTCTGATGATGCGTATATTACAATTCTCTCCACAAACCAGTCAAATAGGTATATATAGCAGTGGCGAAGGGTGGAGGTAGGTTGTTAAGATCCGCCGTAAATAGTGCACATTAAACTTTGTTAGTCATATGTACCTACCAATTTGTTTTGTGATGGCGTCGGAGGAAAATATTCTTAAATCATGAAAAGGTGAATTAAAGTAAATTTTTTTTTCGCATTTACTCGAAAAAGAAAACATGTCAATGAATATATTACCTATTATTACTAATATAACAATAAACATAACATTAAATAGACGCAAGTTGAATTTATATGACAAATTATGTTTTGTTCTGCACGCGTTGTTTGCACAATCTGCACGTCGCGTAGTCAGCCTTAATGATTTTTTAATACGGCGGGAGGCAAGCAGGGTTACAAAAAAGAAGCAGTTGCCACTGACTTCCAGATACATGCCTCATACCCAGACACTCCGAACTTTGTGTCTATTTAGCGATAAGCACCGAACTCACAGGTAGGTATAACTAAGGGTGTTTACCCACGACTTATTGCCACCTGTCGCATCCACAAGGGGTTATTGAATTGCGCGTGGCTTAACGGTAATAATTATTATTAGTCGTTCACACTCCACACTGTCATGTCTTTTAGACATGGCGCATCGTAATATTGAAGCAAACATTGGACGCTCCGGACCCGACCCCCCACCCTTCCCTTGTGTGCGCGACTGGTCATCACACTCATCACCATCACTCATCACTCATCAGGGTTGAATTAATACATAAAATAATTAATATAACTTATATGTAGGTATATATATATATATGTATTTAATTATTATTTACTTATATGTAGGTATATCATTTGATGACATCTAACACTTGTGTTTATGACTTCGACTTCGTAGCGCAGGGGTCAAATGTTATCATTTATCAACCACTATACTGTTTCACACTTGTGGCGCCAAACTCCTTTGTCTGAACAGGGATCGGAAGCTAGGCGCTGCCAATAAATTCCAACTATTGTAATTAGGTATACGATTATTTTGTTGGACACGTGACCTCATCCCCGTCTACCGTATTGTATGCAATACGGTAGTCAGAATGTCGAAGCCTGAAACCTTCGCGCATAATATTATTGTCTATAAATTTATTACTTAGATTGTTTTTAAAAGTAAAAAATATTTTTTTCCAATGATTTTGATGGGTATAAATTTAAATGTTTGAAAAATATCTAATTTAAATTTATCGCTCAATTTTATTTCGACAGTGAGCTGTTGAAATTTCATCGATTTATTGTGTCGTTGTCTTTAGGTGTACCTACCTATTCATCAGTAATAATATCGTATTATCTTCCATAAGTATACCTGACAAGTGTGCTCTTTTTCTGTGATCTCCAAAACCTACCTCTTTCCAAAAGTCACCCTCCGCCACTGAAGGTAGCTATATGGTGCACAATTAATTTTCGATAAGTATCCCAGTTTTTGAATTACAGACTAATCTAATGAATAGGCTTAGGATTTTTAGGTGCTGAAAAACAAAAATTGGTGCTAAAAATGTAAGTAAGCATTACAATAAATCATAATATATAATATATTTCAACAGTTTAATTTATTATTTATTCACAAACAGAAAACGCTTTATTACAGTAAATAATAAAATAATGCTTCAAATTTTCGAAAATGAATCGTTGACGATTTGATCTTTATAAACACATTTTTATAAATGGAAAAACTTCTTTCCACTTCTACAGATGTTATTATTGCGTAATGTAAATGAAACTATTTCTGAAGTAGAAAAAATTGAAACATCTGAGGCATCTGATGGATCTTCCAAAAGAGCTTTAATATTCTGCAGCGTTTGAAGTCCAGTATTTTTATTTAAAATACTATTTAATTTTCTACTTATTTTTATTCCAATTGGTCCAGAAACATATCTTATTTTAGCAGTAGTATTGTTTAAAATATTAATTTGCTCCACTAGTGACTTTGTAGATGATTCTAACATTTAAATTTTGTTTACGAGATGACCATAATTTGATGTGATGAATGTTAATTCAATTTTTATGGAACGGTTTCCCATTATTTTTGTGTTTATGTGAAAATATGTGCTTAAACCTAGAATATGTAAAAATATGTAATTATCCAAAAATATTTAAAAATAGGCGCTAGCAAATAGGGCTTAAATGTTTCAAAATTGTCTGAAACAGATAGATATTTTTGATATTTGGTTGTATGGCCGCTCAAAAAAAAAATTTTAAATACCTAAGAATCCTAAGCCTACTAATGAATAATATGGACTTTCTTTGGACGAGATTTTAAATTATTAATTATAGGTAATATTAATTTATTTGGGTAAAATTTAGGTTAGTATAATATTACAAAAAATATACGTGTGGATTAATGCGTAACTCGGGAAATTGACAGTCGGCTAAGTCGGATAATTAGAGAATTTGGCTGAAAGTAGGAAAAAATAGTTTCGGTATAAAATTAATAAAAATGCACATGTCGTCAAACAAAAACAGTTAAAAATTAGTCACCAAGAGACTAACAAAGACACTAGTAAGTTGTATAAAAACAACGTAAAACACCCACAAGAGGGGGGCTGACCGGGCTTTGGCCTAAGGGCCCGGGTTTAGGAGGGCCCCTGCGTGATGGGTCGACCCACCGCCATCTTTAGATTAATAAAGCCTGAGCATAACTTTTTGCACAGGCAACAAGTGGTCCACTGCCATGCTATTTATAGCGTTATTGCAAGCAGAGTTTGGTATTCTATAATGACTGAAGAGTATAAATAAGTTATTAGTTATTGACGTTTAGAATCGACTGTCACGTTGACAAACGTCCTAACGTATTATGATATTATTATACACAGAAGAAATTTACTTACTTTGTCGTCACTTCAAATTATTAATAACACATAACCACTAAATCAGATGAACTCCAAGGTCTCCAAGATACGTTAAAATAATCTGAAAGAAATCTGAAACTAAGAATACTCCGACAAGTGAACACGACAGACGCGTCAGTATGAGCACTCTATAGACAATGACAGGCAATGACAGGCATCCATAGACAACGGGAGGGGTGAAAAGTAGGACCAGTCGTGTAATGTATCGGCTTCCTTCTTCAGTGAGCAATGGTCAACCAGATGAGAGTAAGATAAACGCACATTAAAAATTTGCGTTAATAGTAAAAAAGTCGCTATTTTACTTCAAAGATACTAATATTTTAAAATATGTGGTTATGCGATACAATTATTTTCGATTATTGTGTGTCAATAGGTACTCCTCGACAACTCATAATTCAAGTAGGTAGGTGTTTTAAAAATTACAAAAATCGCTAAATATTTTTACCTCGAACACCATTTGGAAAATGCTTGTATAGTGTCACATTGCCTTTAACCCCAGCGATAGGTAGGGGGGGCCGGGGGCCCGCCATAGATTCTAGCCTGGGAGCCTATTTCAGGATGGGGGGGCATGATTGTGATAGTTGTAAACTCACACATGAACATTTATATGTAGATTTACCGTTTGATGTTACTTTTAACGATTTTGTTATGCGTTGGGTAGGTAATATTCAATAAGTATACAATTTCTAAGAAACAATTTTTCTTAAGCAATTGTATGACTGATTTGTCTTATTTCTAACCCCCCTTTAAATCTTCTGACGAATCGATTACGTCATCTGCGTCAAAGCAAATCGACGTTGCTTCCAGTGAACAGATAATAAATAGAATACCGATAGGCTATATTCAATACGCCGCATGTTGATGCAGTGTTTTGAATGTGTGAGTGTCCTACGAAAATGAAGCACGCATTATGCACGTGCAATAGTGTGTGTAATACACCAACAATAAATGAGCGTAAATGCATAAACCGAGTGCAGTTTTCAGTATTCGACGTAAAACGTATTCTTGACACGTGTGTAAGTTTAACCCGGTTCTTCCTTACTCGAGTCAGTTACCTGCTATCGGCTTACCCGTTTCTTTCTGAGTTCCCTGGTTAACATGTATTTTGAAAAATTTTAATAACCCCATTATCATCCCATCATCGAACAAAAATAATAATTATTGTTTTTTGATGAAACGGTTGACGATTGATGATTTTATGCACACATAGCGTATTGAATTGAATTACACATTGCGATTTCTGTGACTGAAAAATATCACACACTGTAAAATTATTGCATGGCTCGCAAGGTGTCGAATCAAATGTCATGGAATGCGTATTTTGTTTATGAATGAAGTTTTCGTACGACTGTTGTACTGGAATTTAAGACCTGTAAGTATTCACTTTGGAAGACATAGTAAATTTATTACGTAAGTATATATCTATAGGTACATAGAGGTAAACTACACTATGTCAAAAAGGCACTTTTTCACAATGGCTGTTCAAAAATTTTCGTGAAGTTTTTGTTAGAATACCACCGGTTCTCTTTTACTACGTGTTATGATCCTTGATTTAATCATACTTGAGGTGTTTTTCTACAATATCCAAGGAAAATTTAAAAGAAAATGCACTTGATTCTTAAAATAAATGATGTTTAATGTACATAGTGCTGTTTACCTCTAAAAAGTTTTACACATTCAAATGACATGGTGCAGTATTCTCTCAAAAACTTTTACTGCAACCAAAATACCTACCTACCTATAAGAAAGTGAATTGAGTGAAGTGAGCAAATATTATTTGTATTATAAATCTATAATCTATAAGCATTATAATTATTATTGGTAATTTTAATTTAATTTTAGTTGTATGGCTTATATTTTACTGGTTGCGAAAGAATAAATTTACCTTTTTTGTTCTCGTGTAAACAATCTCCTTTATTTGAAGTTAGATGGATACTATCCGTGGCTTTATCGAACTGGCTTTCATTAGGTATGCTATCAATATTTGGCCACGTATTATTTTCGACTTATACATGAGAACTCTGCCATTCTTAGTGGTATTGACTTCAGAGCATCAGTTGTTTGTTTTCCCAAGGTGCAGAACTAACCTGCCATTGGGAGGGCAATAACTATGTTCAACCAAATCGGTTCGGATGTTGATATATTCCACCTACCTCAGGATGAGTATAGGTGGGCTTTGTTTTATAAATTCTTAAAATAGGGTCCACTTAGCTCATTCGGTGTTTTTCCATGCTTTATGATTTATAATTTGTATAATTCTTGTAGGTAGGTACCTTTATTTTACTTTTCATACTGTTTTTGTGATTCTACATATACATACCTATTTATTTTTTCATACTATTTCTTTGTTTTTAAATGTTATGTTGTGAACGTCTTAAATTTCAAATTTGTGTCGTTCACGGCAGGTAGGATGTAAAAATAAATAAATTTGAATTTTAATTTATAATAATTAAGTATAACTTTTTTGAAATAGTATGTACTTACTAGTTTTTGGATATTTTTACCATATCTGGCAACAACAGTAAAGTTGGCAACACTGAAAGTGGACAAGAACGAGAGCGAAGCGCCATTTGACCCGACAGGTCACACAGCTGCGTCGGGAAATAAAATTATTCTGTCAGCTGTTTGTCCAAAGTTACATGATATCGATAGCTAAATTAATTATTATTCTAGTAACTATGCAATACTAGATATGTTACGAAAAGGTCCAATATAGACATTTAGTTATTTATGTTAAAATTATTCTTGAATTATGATAGAAAGTGAAAATTGACACTATGACAACACAATCATTCATCAACTACGTGGCTAGTAGCTTAGCTACTTATTACATAAATCCAGCAAATTATTAATTTCTTAACTGTATGGAACTCGCAGCAAATCATATTCAAATTCAATATTTTCTGGTACCTACTTAATTATTATGTACTTAAGTACAGAAAAACTATGTCCCAAAAGAAACGCCGTGTCTGTTTTATGATAGTTTGACTTTGAGACAATTTACGAGCTTGCAAGAATGTTTCCACACAAATAAAAACAATAACTACTAAGTATAACTAATTAATCAAAGGGTGCGACTTATTTGTTTTGTGTGTTACACTGATAAATCAAGATACAATATTAATTAATCCAAACCATAGCAGTGGCGAGGGTTGGAGATAGGCTGTTAAGATTCGACATAAATTATATGTAAATACATACATATTACAGACTATGTAATGGTGTTGGTTATTTTTTTTTAAATTTATTAAACCGCCTAAAGTCTAAAGTCTAAACCAAACCAAGCCAAAAGTGATAAAAAATATTCTTCTATCTATAAAATACGATTTAATGGCATAATTTTAGATTCACAGTCCCACGATTGCCGCGCGGCTTAAGCGTCGGTCTGTAGCGTCGTTGGTCCCAGGTTCGAGTCCCGAGTATGGCAAGTATACGTATACTTAATAAAATACTGTTTTTCAATTTTGTATATGATTCAGAGTATGGACCTAATAGGTTGAACAAGTGGCTTTCTTGTAAAAAAAAACAAAAACCTGTTATTACAAACCTTCACTCTGTTCTGTGGAGGCCCGTATGATCTTATTACGATCGGACGTTGGAAATTTTAGATAAGTATTTTTTAAATGTCAGTTGTAAAGCATCCCTTGATTCTTAATAGATTTTATTAGTTTTTTTTTATTTATCAAGCCATATCCCTGCTACTTCGTACAAGGTTTCAGTTAGTAATTTTCAACAATCACAAACACCCAGGGTTTGAGAAAATCACATAAATATTGTGTACTCACAGGGAATTGAGCCCAGAGCTCCCGGATGGAAGGTCAGCACCTTACGCACTGCACCACGAGAGCCGAGCTTCTAATTCTATTCCATCCACACCAAGTAGATACATGTTACAAAAAGTTTAATGTCAAACAGAACTCTTTAAAATGTTCGAAAAAAATAAGATAACCTGTCATCAGGTAAGTATAAGCATATAAATTAAAATTTATCTAAATATGAGCGCCCGACACTTGTGGGCCCCATAAATTAATGCCATTATATCTCATACACATCATCAGGAATTAATCTTTTGCGGTGCCGGCATGCCTTTACGGTCCCTGGCCTCCACTTACCGTGATAATTCATTTAGTATTGGACGTTAATGACTTCCTAAACCTACGCACCATCTGTTTGTTGCCTATCAATTCTGAAGTGAATATTAATAATTTATGGTGCATACTTGCGTATTTTACGATATTTATGAATCAAAGTTCATGAAATAGGTGCATTCTTTAACGAATCTATCAAGATTCGCTCCAGCATCGAAGTGGAAGATGACTATCACCAATAATTATTATGTATTAAATCAAGGAATATTAATTATTACCTTAATTACGGATAGAGTTGGGTATTTACCAATGACATATTAAACACTTCATATCGGCGCGCACGAGAAATTGTACATGAAAGTCATTCACAGATGTATAGGTAGACGTCACGTGACCATAGACGTATTCATTTCCATTATGCGATACAAGCTTCAAGAATTTATAGTAATATAATATTTATTGTAATGGCGTATTAGTGTCATTGCGTTAGAAACAGATTCTCGGTTACTTACGACTTCTCGGAGATTAGACGCAAGTGAGCCCAGCGCATCACAGGCGTCTGTCCAATGGTTTCTGTCATTCAATTGCATTGAATAAACATTCATCAATATCTTAAAATGGCATTTTATCAATAATAAATAATACTAACACATGAAAAGTGATATCCCATCTTTCTTGGAGTGTTTAGTAGATTTATTTTTACAATTTTTAACTAGGCACATTGGCATTTTGTAACACAATAATAACGGCGGAGTCTAAACCTGACAGTCAGAAATTTTGTATGGGCAGACCCAGCGGTGTCGCCAGACCGCTTGCAAGCAGAATGTTCATTTGAGCGTAGGATACCGATATTAAAATACGAATTTCGCCATCCGGCAGACCCGACACAAAGTGAGTGTCATTTTATTTTCCAGATGCTTCGTCCATATTAATGTCATTGGTATTTACCGAAATTATGAAATTTTGAATTCTCGAGATTCGGGATTTCCAGAAAAGAATTCTCGAGAATTCTGAGATATCGGGAGATTTAAAAAAAAACCTGTAAAAATCATAACATCAGTATGTATAAAAACATACAAATTCCCAAAAGATATGATTTTTTTATTTATCTAAGAAGACGAATAAAATAGAAGTAGGAAAACAAAAATAATTCAAAACATTACTTATTAAAATAGAATTTCAAAAAACACAGACAGTCAATCGCTGCGTCTAACAATCGCGTACGTATAGAAAATCGTTTTTTTATTTAATATGTGATAATAAAGAAATCCCGAATCCCGAGAAAAGATTCTCATGATCCGGGATTTCCCGGAATGTTAAAAATTTTAATTCTCGAGATTCGGGATGGAAAATATTGAAAATTTCTCCAGAATCCCCGTCGGGAAATTCCCGAAATCCAATTCTAATTACGGACCGACGCCGGGCCTCGCCAAATATTTTTTTAGTAATAGCACTTTAATAGCGTCCGTCTACTTGAACTTGCTAACAATTCTTAATAAACCATTTCTTTTATGTATTATTTCCGTATTTTTTGATATCAGTGGAAGATGAATATCCACACAGATGTAAACCTATAAATTTATTAATGTCATTTTCAACAACCTATTCATGCAAAAAAGCATTTTCATCCATTTCGTCAATAAAATCGAAACAAAGGAAAAGACTGGACGTGAATGGCAGCACTTCGTCTGTCAGAGACAGCACTGCAGCCAATAATATCCAATATATTAGCAAAGATGCAACAGCAGGTTTCGCATTAGTTTGTTGAAAAAACCCCATTATTTTTGTTAAATTTTAATTGTATCAGACTGTTATATGTATGTTTGTTAGTTATAGTTACGTCCATCTGTCACAATATAAGATTATAAAAAATATTACGTAAAAACCACTTTTATTTCAGTATTAGTGGTCCGCGATTTTTTTTCCTTTGTTTACCGGTCCGCAGGTGTAAAAAGGTTGGGGAACACTGTTCTAGAGGACTTGTCAACGTGGAATTGATAGATGTTGCATAAACGCTGCATATTTCGGCAATTAATCAGATAAGATAGAAATAAGATTCACTCGGAGACGACACGTAGTCTGGTAGCTTGATAACGTTTTTTTAGCTACACAACCTCCACAAATGAGTCAACCATCAATGTTGAAAGCGTATGGTTGGCCCGGGTTAGGGAGATGTAGGTAGTAAGTAGGTACACAATGTAAAACTTTATTTTGGCCAAAAATTTACGGAACGTAAATGAGTCGCTTAGAATCATAACTCACATTTTGCAATTTTGTCTTTTTTGAGTTAAATATGCCAAGTGATTCTAAATGCATTAATCTATATACAGAAAATAGTTGGGTATCAAAAGTCACTTTAAACTATGTGAAAATCGTTGACAAAGTTCACTGTTGGAGTCAAAACTCACATAATTTAAAGAATAATGTGAGTTTTGACTCCAAGGCCTTTCTAACCAATCATAGAGCTCTATTCCTCAAAGTGTCATGGCGGATTTCGCATCTCAAAAAGAAGTTGCTGTTTAATTGTGCAGTCATTGTGTTTGATAATTTCGGCGTTGTTTGTTAAAAATTGACTAAAAATAATATAGAATTATTAAATATGGACATAAGTGTATCCACAGTCACAGGTGGAGTTGTAAGAAAGTGAGGAAAGTACATGAAACTGGAAGAAAAATAAAGCCAAGACTGACAGGTCAGTACCAAAATGTCATATTAAATTTCCATTGATAATAACTTGTGTTTTGTCATTGTCATTACTTATACCTTCTGTATAAAATATAAAGTTTAATAATTATTCTTAGCAGTCTCAGTAACTTAATTAAGCCTTTTAAAAAATTTGTCATTGGCTGTTGCCAGCCAATTTGCTCTGGATCTATAGGCTATTGTTTGACATGACATTACTCACATGAGTTTGTAAAGTTGTTTTCAACTAGTATACACATTGAATGAAGTTATAATATTATGCTAAAATAATTTGGTATGTATTATTAGTTATTTTATTACTTTGCACAATGACACTGTCAAATAAATTCAGCTCAATGCTTTATTGATATATTAATTATAACCATGAATACCTATAAAAGATTCCATTGAGTTATCAAAATAAACTTTACAATGAGTGAGACTTATTTTTTCCAAGACATAATTATATTTTAGTAGGTATATACGTATTCCTTTTGTTCCAAAAT
Source organism: Rhyacophila brunnea (assembly GCF_057557595.1). Lineage (NCBI taxonomy): Eukaryota > Metazoa > Arthropoda > Insecta > Trichoptera > Rhyacophilidae > Rhyacophila > Rhyacophila brunnea. The sequence continues at coordinate 6,208,650 of NW_028233361.1, forward strand.
ATAAGGCAAATACTTCCAAGGGTTTATTAAGTTGGTTTGTTTTATTTTGGTTTCAGATACAAGGCCAGTGGAATGCCTATAATATCCCTTATGTACACATCAGAAAGGAGCTAATCTTTGGAAATCGTTGTCAATCAGAAGCATGCAAGAATTTGATCATAAAAAATGTGATATCAATAAAATTCAGTGTCTGGAGTCACATTAGGACGATGATCTGATATTATTTAGAATAAAATTTTTGATTAGTGCTAATAATTATGTAAGAACAAAATAAAATATGACAAAAAATCCCACAATAATTAGTTTTATTCAAAAATCCAATCATTCCTACCAAAATTTATATAAAAAGTATGATGTATCTACAATCTACATCTATTAATATTTGTATATCTTGGAATCAAAACTCACATTATTCCTACACCTTGGGCTCATAACTCACATATTCACAAAGTTGGTGTCAAAACTCACATTTTGAAAATTTTAAATGCTTCCCGTAACCTTAGGAGCATTATATATAAACAAAAAATAATGTCAATCAACTCACTCACTCATTAATATTCAAGTGTGTTCAATGCTTTTCTTCTAATTACTAAAAATAGTGCTCTGGTGGTTTTTTACGATTATCTCAAAACTCGATTTTTGGAATATGTGAGTTATGATTCTAAGTGACTCAAATATAATATGCCAATAATAAATACAAGGTTGACAGGTTTTTTATGATTCATTTCAGGACGTTACTCTCCGATCAGGTGTGATTTTGTAAAATAAACAAAAGTTTTGCATTCCAAATTTGAATAATTTTACATAACTATTGTATTTCATCTTCAACTTTGGAATGTAGACGGGTACCAAAACGAATATATTATTTTTATAGTTGGTAACTATTTACGTTGCAACTTGCAACACAATAACATTATTATTTCACTAATAAATCCAAACCTGTTATACCTATACATATAATTTAATTGTCGTCTTCTTATTGTGGCTTGTGAGTCTTGTGACATCCCCCATCGGAAGTCAGTTATCATCAGGTCAACCTTTATGTATTTATCGTTTGTTACATGGTACAGTTCGTTGGAATTACATATTCCGTGAGTATAAAATGTGTCCAAAAATTTAAAAAAATATATAGACGTACGTAGCCATATAATATAACTAATTGTTGACGCCCTGTATAGGTACACCATACTTATAGCCTGTTGACAATTGTGCACGAATCGATCGTAAGTCAAATATTTCTACGTCAAAATACTTCGGCCATCCGCTGACGTGACTACTCATAAAAAACGAGACTGAAAGTCCAGTATATAGATTCTAGCATGATTCTAGCTCAGTGGTTCTTAACCTTGTTGGAGGTACTGACCCCCACCAGTTTCATATGCGCATTCACCGAACCATCCTCCAGGGGTCCAGAGCTTCTCTTTTCCAGTCGGTCACACCCAGCTTCACTGCATCCCTGCTGACGGCGTCCGACCATCTCTTCCGAGGTCGGCCTAGAGGCCGGATACCCACTGGAACTCCCTTGTAGACCCTATAGAGAGCTCTGCTTTCTTCGCAACTTACAACGTGACCAACCCATCTCAGCCTTCTTGCCCTCAGAATATTTCTGATTTTCGGCTTGAAAGACTCGTAAAGTTCGGCATTCTTACGAATGCGCCACCCTTGGTCCTCTTTAATTGGTCCAAGTATTCTTCGGAGAATTTTGTTTTCAAATACTTGGATAGCCTTTTCTTGTTTCTCCGTAATGCTCCAGGTTTCGCATCCGTAGAGAACTATAGGTTTTACGATCACGTTGTATACCCGAAATTTCGTTTTTCTGGACAGCAGTTTGGACCCAAATATGCTCTTCAATGCAAAGAACGCTCTATTTCCACTCTTCAGTCGGCAGGCAAGCTTTGTGTCAAGATCATTTTTTTCAGAGATCCTAGTTCCTAAGTACCTACCTAAATTGTGCTACTTTTTCTAATATGGAATTGCCAATTACAATATTTCCTGAGTTTCGGTTTTTTCTCGACACTCTTATGTACTTGGTCTTCTCTGCGTTAACCTGAAGATTAATTTTCTTTGTCGTGCCCTCCAATGCAGTGAAAATATCAACTATATGTGGCTGATCATCGCCCAGGATCACCAGATCATCTGCATAGCCAAGAACTTTATGGGATCCATTCAGGTCGACTCCTCCGTCACTTTTGAGAGCTTCTCTCACTGCTTTCTCTAATGCAAGATTGAAAAGCAATGGTGATAGAGAATCGCCCTGCCTCAGCCCACCTGTCACCTCGAAGGATTCCGATACATCTCCTTGGATAAGTATCCTGCTTCGCGATCCTTCTGTACATACCCTAACCAAATTGATAAGCTTTTCTGGGAACTGAAACTCTTTCAATATTTTCCAGAGAGTTTCTCTATGCACAGAGTCGTATGCAGTTTTGAAGTCAACGAAGAGACAGTGGACATCTTGGTTATATTCCCACCTCTTTTCTAGTATCTGGCGCAGTGTAAAAATCTGATCCGTTGAACCCACACTGATAGTCACCCAGAGCAGCTTCTGCATAAGGCAACATTTTTGCTAGGACAACATTTGAGAGAACTTTATACACTGTCGGTAGGAGAGATATGCCACGATAATTTGTGCAGTTGTGTTTGTCTCCTTTCTTGAGGATTGGGCACACCAGTGACTTTCTTCATTCGTTAGGTATGGAGTTGAGAAGAGCTCCCCCTCCGTGCTTGAGTAGTTCCGTGGGAATGTTGTCGTTGCCCGCCGCCTTATTGTTTTTCATTTGCCGAAGAGCTCCTTTGAGTTCTGCTCTGCTGGGTGGTGCAATAAGTGGTTCAGCTGTGTCTACAGTTGGAGATTCAAGTGAGATGGATGGATTGAAGCTTTGCAGTAAATCTTGGAAATGTGTTCTCCATACATTAAGAACTAAGTCCTTTTACGACACTATATGACCTTGTGGGTCTCGGATTGAGGACGTTCTTGATTGGAATCCTCTTTTCTCCAGATTGACTTCTGCAAAGAATGGCCTTGTGTTATTGGCATTAGCTTCTTCCTCCATTTTCTCAAAACGGCGTTTCATAAAGGCTCTTTTACACTTTCTCAAATGATTTCGAGCTTTACTTGCCTTGTCTGTGTATTCCTTTAAATATTTCTCCTTTTGTGGATTTTGTAGACAAAGGGTTTTTGGCGCTTTTCTTTCACCTACTATCTGCCGGCACGTGTCATCGTACCAAGACTTATCAAATTGTTTTTTTGTTGCTATTCCTAATGTACTTCCGCCGCTTGATGAATGGCTTGTTTTATTTCTTGCCACCGGTCCTCGACATCCCAAGATATCGAGCCCTCTTCCCGTATTTGGGTTCGATTAGAGACTTCCTTAATATAAGAGTCTCTTTTAAATAAGCTATTAAGGTTTTCTACGTGGTATTTCGTCCTTAATTTGGGAGTTTTGCCGATGGTTTTCGAAAGTTTTTCTTTAAAATTAGCTATTGACAAGCTGTGGTCCGTGTCACAATCTGCGCCTCTGTAGCTTCTGATAATCTTCAATTGTCTTCCAATGCCGGCTGTCTATAAGAAAGTGGTCAATTTTATTGTGCGTCCTGCTATCTCTGGAATTCCAGGTGACCTTATGAATATCTTTATGTGGAAACATAGTGCTCCGCACAACCAGATTCTTAGCACTGCAGAAAAGGGCAACCATCTTTCCATTTTCATTGGTCATGTTATGCAGGCTTTCACTTCCAATAAAAGGTCTATAGACCGCCTCTTTTCCCAGTTTCGCGTTAAAATCCCCAAATACACATTTAATGTCATGTCCTGAAAGTCTGTCAAATGTTGCTTCAAGGAGGTCGTCATATATAAAATATGATTTTTTTCAAATTTAAAACATAGGTATATATTTTACTGGTGCACAAAATGAACCGTGCATCATCGTCACTGTGTTCAAAAAACAAAACCATTAAAATATGATTTTTACACAAAAACAAAAACGTAATAATGAATATTTACTGCAAATCAGTGTGACTTCTGCTGTTGCCTTTCAGAGACCAGTTCAGAAAAGCGCGCTTCGCCTTGGCTAGTGCCCAGTGGCGCACCCAGGGGGTGGGCCAAGGGGCCCTGGCACCCCCCAAACATGAAAATTATCAGAATGATTTTAAACATTGAAATTGAAAGCCAATAAACTATACCTTTGGGCTTAGACAAATAAAAACACGGCAAAAAATGATTTGTAATTCTCCAGCACCCCTTATAGAAAAATTTCTTAGATTTTAATTTCTAACACAACACTAATGTCAGGATTTTTAGAAACCCAATCCTTAATGGAACTGTCAAAAAATTCTCGGTGTCCACCTGAATTCCGGAGTGGTGTAGGTCATGGCTGGGGAGGGCTTACAGGGCTCTAGCCTGGGGGCCCGAACTGTGGGGGGCCCGGCGTGTCGCAGCGCTAATATACTTCATGATCATGAACATTTTCAATTACTTATATAATTGTGCAAAATATTTTTTGATTGTTATGTGTCGATACTCGACAGCTCCATTATTAAAGTAGATGTATTAAAAACCGCCAATAATTCACTGTATAAGTACCCTTAATTTGAACTAAAACACAATTTTACGTTAATGTAGTGTGTCACACTGCCTTTAATCTTAGCGGTAGGTAGGGGGTCCGCCAATCCTAGCCTGAGTGCCCATTTCAGGATGTGGGGACCATGGTGTAGGTAATAGACAAAAGACCGATAAACGAGAAGAAGAAAAAGAACCTATGAGACAAACTTACATTCTCCTTCTTGGCCCCCCCCAATATTAAATCCTGGGTGCGCCACTGCTAGTGCCACTCTCATGTCATTTTCGCAACCAAGTCTGTTCCTTTTCTTCGTTTTTATGTCCAGCATCCTCGAAAAGGATTGCTCGCAAAAATATGTTGTAATAAACGGTATGAAAATCTTCAGAACTGACCTCCGCTGAACCCCTGAGACTGACTCACCGAACCCCTGGGGTTCGATCGAACCCAGGTTAAGAACCACTGTTCTAGTTAATGTATTTCAATGGCGGCTCGCTGACGGCAATACTGGAATCTCTCAGTTTCAAAACGTCCGCAACTGAAACCGAAGAGACGCAACATGCTAGTCTCCCAGTCTCTCAGTTTCAACCAATATCAGTAGATTCGATGAAAAATCATATTTACTTACCAAAATTGGTAGCACTGAACTGAACTAAACAAGCAATAACAAGTCAAGACGTCAAAGGTTAAAGATGGGCGAACCGATTTTTAATTTTAAATAAGTGGCAGGTGTTACTCCTGCCTGTATAATTACAGGCTGCCAGAATATTCCCGTAAAGATATTACAGAAAAAGCTTAGAATGGAGTAGGAAAGACAACGGGTTTGACAGTTTGAGTTTTTGAGACTAGTAGGTGTCAGTAGCGCCGTGTCCGAAGCATCAGTCACTAACCAGTTTATGAGTTCCATCACCAACCAGTTCGTCAGATTTTAGTTTCTGCGTGAGCGGATGGCCTTAACCATTAAATCTTTTGTTAATCTACCACGGTTTCGGATTTTTTTACAGGCCCTGTAAAAATCCCCGGTCTATAACGTCGTGAGTCCCAGGTTCGAATCCTGGGTGTGGCAAGTATACATATTGTTTTTCAATTTGTGTATGAGTCAGAGTATGGACCTGATTGGTTGAGCAAGTGGCTGACATCCATTTCTCGTAAAAATAAAAATCTGTTAAGGCTATACTTCAGCTGAGGCATGGTCTAAAAAGATCGTGAATAGGCGATGCGCCGATTGGGCAAATGACGCGAGCCAAACGAAATATAATTTGTCATAAAAATTCAACTTGCGTCCTTTTAATGTTATGTTTATTATTATGTTAGTAATAATAATATCTAGAAAATTCATTGACATGTTTTCCATGTCCATGCGGAACGTTTTTTAGACATCTTTACACGATTTAAGAATATATTCCTCCGACGCCATCACAAAACAAATTGACGTGCTCACACCTCGACTGTCAGTCTCCGATTGGCGACGAGTGAAAAATTTCGTGTCACCTACTGTTGAAAATTATTTGCCGTTTCACTTATGTTATGCTCTTAATACAAACCTCCACCCTGTGGAGGCCCATATGAGGGAATGGGACAATTGGACGCCGCACTGTCGTAGACACGTATACAGAACGTAGACGAGGAATTTTAATCAGTTTCTATGTAGGTATGTAGTTTTAATTCATTTTACTCTTAACATGATGTTTTTTTTATTTCAAACTGAGAATGGCTTTATATAAAATAAAAAAAGTCTTTTTTCGTTGGAACTTAAACATGTGCACGATTAAATCATTATTTACGGGTGTATATTTAAATTCAAACCAACTAACTATTAAATCATAATAAAATAATTTAAATATAAATAATAATACTAAATATATTTTTTTAAAGTACCTATAAGTACCTATTTAATTTCGAATTGCGTGGCGTCCAGTTGGACCGGCGCCAAATTGTCCTAGACCCCCATAATATATGATCGTATTAGGATCGGAAAAGCCGAAAAAAAGAGAGAGATTATGAGTGAATAGATAAATGAATAATTGCATAATGTATGAAAATGAAGAATGAAATAATATTCCTTATAAAATTGTGTAACAATATGCAGAAAATAAACAACAATTTAAATTCTTAAATCCTTTCCTGACATATAAATGCCTAACGTAAATGTCATTTTAGTTACAGAATATCTACTCATTTTTTTATAGCTACACGACATTTTTATTATAAATTATTTCAAATAACATGAATCCAATGTTCAATTCTGTCTGAAAAAATAATGTATTGAAGAATTTCGTCTCGGTTTAAATTACAATAAAATTATTATAAAATGAGGAGGAAACAGAAATAGGATGCCTAGAGTACAAGCAGGTGTGTGCTTCAAAGAATTTCTTGACTTCTTCATAATTTAAACGTTAAATTAATGGACCAATTTTGTGCGGCTGCATTGCAAACTTAGGACGCCATTAATTTTAATGGTAAAGTTGTATGTCAGCGAATAGAATTTCTTGTACAGATTTATCACCTTTTCGATATTTATGCTCCGTACGTGTTTACATTTTTTGATTTTCCTTTATTTTGTTTTTTCATATTTCATAATTTATGACTTAAATTGTTGTCTACGTCTGTTCTGTGACGCAAATTTGAATATAGAACACATCCTTTATATTTTTATTTCTTATATTTTTCGAATTCATAGACTTTTTAATTCCAATATAGAACACATCCATCATAGTTTCTTTTTAATTGTCAGAGCATAATATATTATGTATATGTGTATGTATACATTATATATGTGTCACGCACATTATGCCGGGTCCACACTGGCAACATGTCGCGCGACAACCTCGTTAAATTTTACGATAAGTATGATAATTATCGTAAAATTTCTTCATTCAATGAATTCAGCACTCAATTTCGAATAGTTAGTCGGTTATCAAAAATATAATAAACTTACTTCATAGACACATGAATAATTTTTAATTAAAATCAGTGAAGAGAAATTTCAAATTTCCGATGGCCCAAAAATATTCTATCTTCTTGAAACTTGACAATTTCCTCCCGGTTTCTATAGGTATAACATAACACAAAATTTTTGTGTATTTGTGTATCAGAATGGCTTTAGTGTTCAATTTCAAATTTCGAACCGCGAGTTTCCATAGACACCTGGTCATTTTAGTTACCCTCACGCTTTAAATGTACTTTATTATAATAAAAATGATCGAATCAATACGAGTATAGGTACTAGTATTGTGCTGATATTATTAAAGCTCGAGCCATGGGGAACTAATTATGTAAGTAGGTAAGTCGCTAAAGATACACGGAATACCCTGGGATTCCGTAAAAACCACTTGGGGAATACTACTGTAGAAAAACACACTACCCTTAACATTAGCGATAGGTAGGGGGACCCGCTTCAGGATGTAAAGGCCATGGTTTGCAGTTTCATAGAATTTTAAACGTCTTATTTGTATATTTTGTTGAATAGGTAATCGTGAATAATTTAGCTGTCCAGCGCAGGACAATCTAGTTTTGTTTAAAAAACGGGACGTCCCGCAAAATCGGGACGTCTGGCAATGCTGAATTATATGCGTATATCCCAGTAAGTTGCTCAAAGTCTTTACTGCCGTATACGGCAACTGTTATAGAGCTCAGAAATAGCTTGGAAACTGTTTGATATGCAAACTGCGTTCAAAAATGGTCGTGTCGTTTGCATACTGTACTCACATATGGTACAGGTACCTACTGTCTCTATCAGGACATACCTAATTGAAGAACAACGATGTACAGTCCGCAAAGTGCTTAGTGCACACTTGCAAACCGCAGTAAAACTCTGACAAACGAATCTATAACAGTGGTTATCACGTGAAATTTAACTGTTGCCGCGCAATTGCACATTGACAGTTCTATGGAAACGTCTGGTGACCGTACCAAATGTCACTTGATCTTCACTTTCACTTATTTAGGAAAAAAATGGATCAACTTATTTATAGACAAGTCCATTTAATAAAAGACATTTGATACGTTGAACACCCGTTATATTATGTACCTATTAATTTAAAATTTGTAGTTCCCTAAATATCGACGCCTCGAGCGGTCACCCGGCTCGCCCTACCTACGGGGCGGGGCGGTCCTGATTATAGCCAAAGACAGTATTCATGTCGGGGCAGGGAATCCAATCCCGGGATCCCGGACAATTTTCGATACATATGAATCCCGGGATTAGTAAACTTAATCCCGACACCATCGGGATTTATTTTTTATCAATGAAAATCAATTAGTATGTGTACAAAATTGTGTTGGTCAAGTGTATGTACCTGCACATGTCACAGGGGGAATCGTCGGATGCTCACGGATAATAAATAACCATTTTTTGTTGTCATACGCATTCGTAAGAACACCAGAAAAATAATAAATTCGTTCATATCAGCTAGACGCCATTGACGCGACGCCACAAACGGCGTCAAACCGCCAGTGCCACGGACGTGCTGGCAGGCACGTGTTTCTTCGCCGAATTTTATGAATTAAATTTTTTTTTAAATACATAAATAAAAAAAAAACTGTTTTACATTCACATTATTATCTATATTACAATATTATTTACTCCATTAAACCCATGTATTTCTATGATTGAACGTACACAATATTAACATCAAATGTCTTAAATAGTATAAATTATTATACTTACTAGACATTTTTGACCAATTTTATCAATGATATTTGTATAAATAAATACAAATAATATTATCGATCAAGAAAACACCAATCCCGGAACCGTCAAATTGTAATCCCAAAATCCCGGGATCAAAATTTTGGTTCGGTATTGGATTCCCTATGTCGGAGTAGGTATTGATATAACAAAATTACTTAAGTATATAATAATAATAATATGTTAATTATATGTATTTACTTTGGATTGTTTGTATACTGAACTCACTAAATCCTTAGTGAGTGGCATGGTATGCAAATTGCTACGAGCAAATCGGCTTCCGCTGACCACTTGCTACTGCCAATACCTTCAAATTAATACAAGCCACATAACGTCATAGGTATATGGAGAACTTAAAAATATATCACCCAAAGAATTTTGACTCTAAACATGAGTCTTATATAGGTACATTCCATATTAGGAATTTTGAAGGCAGGTCGATTTTCGATTCGAACGATTGTATTTTTACATACATAATTTTGAAAACACTCATGAGAAAATATAGCCAATAGAAAAAATCTTTTTTTGAAAAAAGTGAGACCCGCAGGAATCGAACCTGCATCTATTGGGTATCGTGCCCATGCACATAGAACCACTTAGCTGAAGGAGTCATACTTAATTGTGACATTGTGACGCAATTTTGACAATAATAATAAAAATTGTTGTTTTAATATATATTATATAATATTGACAGTTAACAAAAAAAATCTTGGAGAGATTCGTGATGTCGGTTAGTAATTAAAGTAATACCTACTTTGATTTAAAATACAAAAGCCGATCGCCAATAGTAGCTCAATTTGGAAAGCACTTCAGTGAGAATTAAAAGCCATTAGTTAAAATTTGTCACAATTAAGTATGACTCCTTTAGCATAGTGGCTATATGTGTATAGGCCCGATACCCGAGAGATGCAGGTTCGATTCCTGCGGGATGTCTTACTTTTTCAAAAAAGATTTTTTTCTATTGGAATATATTATTTTCGTAAGTGTTTTCAAAATTATGTAAGTACCAAAATATGTTCAATAAAAACTAATGTCATGAAAATAGTTGTAACGCTTTTTAACAGGCATATAATATCTCGAAATCAGATACACGATTCTAACTTCACTATTATTAATTATTTATTTATTATATTATTTATAAGACAATGAAAATTGTCACGCAGGTATTTCATTTTATGCCATCATTCTGTAGAAAGTGTTACCTCCAGCTGTAGGTACATAGCAGTAACAATGAGAGATATGTCAGCATTATTTACGACTGTACTTGCACGACATCAACGCGTACCTACGTTTCATTTCAATTCGATACAGGTAATTTCTTACAGGTGCTAAATAAATACTGCATTGTTCTTTTGTGCGAAACGAAGTAGGTAGGTAGGTAAACTTTGTTCATTTATTATTCGTCAAAAACTGAGGGAATCGTAGGTATAGACTTCACTAAAGTATAGATAGAGAGAATATAAAGATATAATGAATAGATAGAAAGAATCGGGAATGGGACAACTGGACGCCAGGACAATTGGACGCCGCACTGTCGTAGACACGTAAACAGAACGTAAACGATGAATTTTATTTTAATCTACTACTTAGAAGTTTTAAATTATTTTACTCTTAACATAATGTTTTTTTTATTGCGGATTAAGAATTACCATGCCTAAGGCTTTATATAAAAATAAAAAACTTTTTTTTCGTTGGAACTTAAACATATGCACGATTAAACAATTATTTAAGTGTGCATATTTAAATTCTCACCAACTATTAAATCATAATATAATAATATTAAATACTTTTAATTAAAAGTACCTATAAGTACATAACGTCTATTTAATTTCGAATTGCGTGGCGTCCAGTTGTCCGGCGCCAAGTCGTCCTAGATCCAAAGAATCTGTAGATTACCCAAGAAGAAATAAGCATTAAATTTTATCCCCGCAGCTGAATTTAATCGGTTGATTCGATTCATTATAATAATATGTAATCTTATTATTTATTATTCATTACTACCTACATTGAGATTTACATAAGTATTATACCTATAACATTATTTTCTTCTTTTTGTGTGAACCCAGTATACAAGCAGAATGCCTACTTACGGTAGGTAGGGATTTTAATTTTTTCCTGTACAACTGTGTCGCGAGCTATTGACATTTTCCGAGGTTTCTTTTCCTTCCGTGTCCGGAAATTTATATCCAATTAAGAGCGTACATACAAGTGAAACGGCAGATAATTTTCAACTATAAGTGCGACGAGATTTCGGACTGGCTGCCAATCGGAGAGCGAAAGTCGAGCTGTGAACACGTCAATTTGTTTTGCGATGGCGTCGGGGGAATTAATTCTTTAATCGTGTAAAGATGACTAAAAAACGTTACCCATTTACTTGAAAAAGAAAACATGTCAATGTATTATTATTATTACAAATAGAACAATAAACATAACACTTAATGGACGCATGTTGAATTTTTATGACAAATTATGTTTTGTTCTACACGCGTCATTTGCACATTCTTCGCGTCGCGCAGTCACGATCGTTTTAAACCGTGCCCCAGCTGAAGTATAGCCTTAATGATTCTATGGGATTGGCTATACATAATGTCAGAAGATTTTCAATATTTTTTCATACCTCCACCCTATACCACGCAATCCCCCCCCCTTTCTAAATTACCACCCCCTTCACATTATCAATTGCAGTAAGTATAACTACCAGCGGCGTGCGGTGACTTTTGAGATCGGGGATGTTCTTCTTTATAAGTACTTGGTTTTATCTAACCTATCAATGGCCCTTGTGCCGTATGCAGGTCGAAAATAAACAATTTGGCGTATCTTTGCGAGTTAAACCCGAATAATCTGTGCCATTATTATTCCGTCTTTTTTCATCCAACAAATTAACAACAATTTAAAACATATAAATATCATAACAGTCATGTATAATAGTATGATAATAATCTGGTCATCGTTACGATTTTGTTAAGTATTTATTTATCTTTGAATATTTTATGTGAATATCATTGAATGTTTTAGGGGTACGCCGCATCCACAGCAAATGTGGATCGTACGTCACTGACGCACGTACATATTTAATATTCTATTCTAAGAAAAAAATGTGTTTATATTTAGTTGGTTTTGTGATTTTACAGATAGAACAATAAACATAACACTAAATGGACGAATGTTGAATTTTTAAGACAAATTATGTTTTGTTCTGCACGCGTCGTTTGCACATTCTTCGCGTCGTGCAGCCACGATCGTTTTAAACCGTAGCCCAGCTGAAGAGCCTTAACCGTATCACATCGGTACAGTGACGTCACGCGGCTTACTGAAACTAATGAAAAACAGTATCTGCACATGCGCCGATGCTACATTTTGCTATTCTACTGGGACCCGTGTCGAGTGATATTATTTGTTACATGCTACAAGCAAAGGTTTTTTTTTTACAAAAAAAATCGCACAGTTGTAAATGACAACAAAATCACATCGAGAGATTCGATGTGTTGCAGTCTAGGGGCGGCAGGTTATATGAAAGTATGGTGAAGCAGGCAAGTATGGTGAAAAAGTATGGTGAGGCAGGCTGTGCAGCAAAATTTCCACGTTAACATTATATTATATGGTAGGGTTATAATGACCAAAGTAAATTCTCCGTGATGCCGTGCATTTTTTTTATCGCGTCGCTATTTCTCGCAAGTTGTCGCCTATTGTTGGCTTGCTTCATTCAGTTGTATGAGAAAGCCGATTTCTTGCCCCTCTTTTTATTTAATACCTCTATGGTTGCAGTCGAGACTAGTTGTGTGTGCGACCGGGCTAAGGTTGGTACAATACACTGTATGCATGCTTTCTTTTTCGCAGGTACTTTGATAATCTGAGAGAATTTAATATTATGAGTACTTAGATACATTTATTTAAAATAAAATGAACAATATGTATATTTAAATACTTACTAATAATAAATAGGTACCTACATCGCGTAGGTAAATTTAATTAAGTACCAATAAAATAAGTATACGTTTTCCTGCGAAATTCGCCGTCAACATGAGAATACAAAATAGGACTTATGTCTTATGCAATTCAGTTTCTACCTACAGAAGTACGCATTTAAAATATTAAAATCACTTACAAATTTAGCTTTTTATATGCAGAAAAGGATGTACTTATATAACTCTTGATGTCTGCATATTGATTGTCTTCGCTAATAATAATCAAATATATTTGGACACACGAATATCCGGTTGATGGGCTATTAATAAAATTATCTTGAATACATGTACCTACCTACATTTAACATCTCGTCGCCCCAAAAGCAAAAGGGCACATGTGCAATTTTGACGGTTTTGAGTTATGAATGCAGTTTTCTTCGTAATTTTTTTTTCTACATTATGGGCAAAACGGCATTTGTGAAGCAAAGCCCATGAATTCACAATTGAGCAAAGAAAATAAAGGTAACTTGCGTATTTGTAAACTGATCTTCATTTAATCAATGTATAGGGAAAAGGTAACATGTACACGATTTTAGGAATTATGTGCAATGTTTACAAAAGTGATATAGGAAAAAGGTAACAAGTAAAATTATTTAAAATTGAGTAAGGGCCTTTGTACAAAAAAATAATAATTTCGTTGCAGAAAAAGGGCACTTGTGAAATTTGTGAAAAATTTAAAAACATGTTGGCAGCGGACAAAGAGGCCCAAATAAATATTTTGGAAGACCACAATAAGCGTAAAGTGGACGCTCGCAAATCAAAATATGAAGATAAAGCTATTCATAAATGCATATAGGAAGGAGGTAACATGTGACTTAAAACCTCTTAAAAATCAAAAATTAACAAATTATAAAAACAAAAAAAAGAAAGCATTTCAATCTTGAGTAATTAGGTCACATGTGTTCCAAATTTCATTTCAAAATATTGAGTAATAACCTCTCCACGATTTTTTTTCACTCCAAAAACACTTAAAATCTGCTTAAAATGCGTTTTTCTCAAAACTTAATTTATGCACAAGTGCCCTTTTGCTTTTGGGCCGACGATCTATACCGTAATTTTGTAATGCAAACGGCATTATATTTTATGGACTGAAATTATTATTATAATGTTAGATACACATTTGTTTGGTTCATTTCAATGTTCTTCCTTGGCCTTGTAACAAAATAAAATAAATATTATTGTTGGGCTATCAAAACCTCAGATGTGACAATATTTAAATTTTATAGAAGATTCTATAGACTGCATTGCAAGCACAAACACGAAAATAAGCATTCAAGTTTATTTTATTTTATTTTATCTAAAGCGTCAATTACATTGAGCTTTTTTATGAGCTGATTATTGGCAAATTTATAATCTGCCTGTAAATTCGCCCAGTGTAATCATCGAAGAAGCTAATAAGCAGGTTGTAAACACTCCACCTAGAAAAGTTGAAAGCCGGTCAACTTTTCACACTACACGCCGGCGTGTGGGCTTACTGCGTCTGCGCAGTAGAGCGATGGTGGTGGAAAAACGAACTACTCATTTTGAAATTTACATTTTTGACGTTTAATGGAAACATTGTTATGGAGCGTAGCGACCTCCCGGTAAAAAAACGAACTACGTTCCGTCAAAATCGCTCACTGGCTTGTGGCTTATCAGCGAATGGAAAGTTTTGTGTATAATCATGAAGTCGCAGTAGCTGAACCGCCCGCTTTTAAATTCGCCAATAAGCAGCTCGTAAAAAAGCTCAATGTAATTGACGCTTTAGCAACAGGTGGATGGTAGTCATCGTCGAAAGTTTGTAATACGTCAATTTCAATAAATGAGAAAAAAATATTTGGGGGGGATCCATTTTGAAAAAATATAGGTATATAAATTTATTATTGAATTTTAAGGGGTGGGCTTAACAAAATATAGCAAGTGTCACTGACTTCCACATTTCCCTACACACTACTTACACTGTACACTCGTTCGCAGCGTCATACTGCCATCTTTTTCCGGTGAGACTCGCGGTGAACTGTGATACGGCTGAATGTAACACGTACAATTTACAAGGGGGGACATGCTCGTCGAAGGTCAAAATTGAGTTTTTATTGTATTTTCAAACCATGATCCTGGACACTCCTTAAACGTTGTAGATAATCTATTTATATAATTTTGAAGCCTTATTATCTTTTATAGTTATTTTAAACATTTGATGACTGCATAAAGTATTTTTGTTACATAAAATAGTATTCTTTTAAACCTCTCGCTCTAATGTTTTAGAATATAGTCATATTTCGGTACATAACTGTGCAGTTGTGTTAAGATTTTTTACATTTATTAATTTTTAAACGCATTTATGAAACCATTAGTATAATTAATTACGAGATAATTTTTGTAAAATATTCACGATAAAAAATTATATTGATAATCTCTGTGATCCCAAATTTGACAAGAATTAGGCATTTTATTATTCAAAAAATCGGCAAGATTAACACATTTGAAGATGATTCTAAAGATATTTATTATAAGCTATGTCTTTGACCATTCAAGTGTGATAAACTGATAAACATCTTATGAATAATGATTGCTTTATAATAATTATTGACCTAAGAATAAGGTAGTGTTTTTTTGAAATACGCCATTTCTTTTGTTATTCTCCAGTGGTTAAGCTACAACATACGGCCGTGGCCGTAAATTGACACACTATAATTGAAGTAGGAAGTAAAATGATATTGACGCGCGTGTTTGAACATGTACCGTTTAAAATACATGTTCAAACACGCGCGTTAACATAATTTTACTCCCTACTTTAATTATAGTTTGTCAATTTATGGCTACGGCCGTATGTTGTAGCTTAACCACTAGAGAATGACAAAGAAATGGCATATTTCAAAAAAACACTACCTTAGTCAATAATTATTATAAAGCAATCATTATTCATAAGATCTTTATCACACTTGAATGGTCAAAGACATAGCTTATAATAAATATCTTTAGAATCATCTTCAAATGTGTTAATCTTGCCGATTTTTTGAATAATAAAATGCCTAATTCTTGTCAAATTTGGGATCACAGAGATTATCAATATAATTTTTTATCGTGAATATTTTACAAAAATTATCTCGTAATAAATTATACTAATGGTTTTATAAATGCGTTTAAAAATTAATAAATGTAAAAAATCTTAACACCACTGCACAGTTATGTACCGAAATATGACTATATTCTAAAACATTAGAGCGAGAGGTTTAAAAGAATACTATTTTATGTAACAAAAATACTTTATGCAGTCATCAAATGTTTAAAATAACTATAAAGGATAATAAGGCTTCAAAATTATATAAATAGATTATCTACAACGTTTAAGGAGTGTCCAGGATCATGGTTTGAAAATACAATAAAAACTCAATTTTGACCTACGACGAGCACGTGGGCCGTTAATGAGCGAAGATTAAACTTTGGCTGGTGTTTAGCTATACAATTTTATTATTTATGTATTGAAATACTATAGGAGCGCGATCAAAATATATATAGAATTTTTGTATACCACTCATATTATCTTAGACCAGGGTTGGCAAACCTTTTTACGTACGCGTGCCAAAATTTTCCAAATACAATAATACTTATATCATTTTTCCGACTGTCTGACGTGTCGAGCAGTTTTCCATGGAGAAAACATAGTTTAAAAAAATTCTATATACAAAATGATGATGTTATAATATAAATAGATACCACTCATTATACACTGTCGTTTTATTCAATTACGCCATACATTTCGGTCCACCAATTTTAAAACTGTCTACTTGCGGCGTGGCGCCCCCCGTCGCCTGTTGTGCTTAGTGCGATGATATTATATGATGCATAAAGCCAAAGGAGCGACCTATGCAATTATATATTTACATTAAACGTAATGCTTATTCTTTAAGAGTATTTGCGTGCTATTTTTTATACTATGCGATTCGTCATTTATTATTATTATTATAGGTTTTTTTTTCTCTTCAAACGCGTGCCATGCAAAACAGAGCGTTGGAGCGAACTCTTTTTTGAGTTGCTCCGCTCCAGCTCCGGGACCTAATACTTGCTCCGGCTCCGCTCCAGGGTCTGCTCCGCTCCGGGTAAAAAGTTTTCATAAGTATTATAATATATACTTATACAATTAATGTTAAAAAAAATAAGATTTAAAATAATCGTCATTTTCATTATTTGGCTTTTCTGTCAAAAAAGTGAGGTCATATATCACTCGGCAGTGTTGCCATATTTCAAATAATTCAAATTTTGCTAAGTGTCAAAATATACTACTTACATACTTTCATTGCATTTTAGGACGAAAATTTAATAATAATAAAAACACCCGGAGCAGTGGAGCACTACAAAGTTTCGGTGTTCCTGGTAAAATCCCATTGCTACAGTGCTCCGTGCTCTTGCTTTGAGCTCCAATCATCTCCCGTTCCATAGGTTCGCCACTACTGTCTTAGAGCGGAATGCACAATCTAAGATTTCGTTCCTAAGGATAAGTCGCCGAAAAGCATGACTTAACTATAGACAATCCTGAGTATAGAGTTAAGGAATCCTTAACCATAGACTACTTTTGTTATGAACACGCCCCCTTCTGTATTACCATTTACCACTGACAGCTGCTGTCAAAATAAATTCCCATGTCTATAACACAGTCCATACACTCAAATTCATTTAACAATGTATCTCAATATGGATATTGATAGTGTTAATTCTTTTGGCATGTACTTGTAGAATATTATTTTACTTTTATACGCCAACCCGCAGAAATACAAAATACCAGGTGAAGAATAACGCTTAACGCTAGTGTTACCATGTTAAAAAAATATCTTGCGGTGCCTGTGGAATCACGTATAATGACTTATAACGGAAACATAAGAGTATTATAATTTAATATTAATATGTATTTATAGTTATTGCATTTATAAAATGCAGTTGTCATATTTTTGTCATCGTTTAACAATTATAAAATAATTTACCTAATTTACCTAACGAGAATTTTTAAATATGGTATTATTTTCAATAGAAATGATCTTAACTAAGGACAATGTTTCTGCATAGTGTTTTCTGCTAAGGAAATTTTAGTTATGACAAATGTTTCTGCATTCCGCTCTTAGACTAAACTCACTAAACCATATGTTTTTGAAATCGTTTGAAGCTGATACTAGCACAATAATTAACAAAGTCATTTATGGTTAACCTCAGATTAACACATGGCTGTCAAATTCCCGTTGCTGCATTCAAATCCGCCTACGATGGATTGTGCTTCAGCGGCGGACAAGGGACAGTGCATCACGTAGGTAGGTACATTGAGTTTGTCGTGTCAAGAAAATAGAAATACTTACTAATTCTATGGCTTCATTACCAGAAAGAAAGTGGTCGTCAGTCCTTAAGTAATTACAAGATAAAAAGAACGTTTTATACAAGTACTACTACTACTTGTTGTCAACAAAGCCTGGAGGGACCGCATAGTCGAGTTCAACTGCATTTCTGACAGGGTCGCAAGCGTGATACTTAAAATCAATGCTAGGTACCGCATTCAGATTTTGCAAGTATATGCTCCGACACAGAGCTATCCTGATGAAAAAGTGGAAGAGTTTTACGAGGAAATAACATCCTTGAAAAATAAAAGTAAATGCCACTTCAACATCATAATGGGAGATTTCAATGCACGTATTGGATCATACCAAAGAGATGACGTAGCGGTCGGACATTTCGGACATGGCTCAAGGGATGGTAGAGGGGACATGCTTGTGGAGTTTGCTGAAACCAACAATCTTCACATCATGAATTCCTTTTTTCAACATAAACCTACACGTAAATGGACGTGGAGAAGCCCGACAGGAAGGACCAGCGAAATCGATTACATCCTCACTGACAGAAAATATACATTTTTAAACTGTAAGGTGATCAATCAGTTTAACACCGGCAGTGATCACCGGATGGTGAGATGTAAGATAAGATTGAACGTCAAATCAGAAAGATCCAAACTGCAGAAGAAGTCAAATGCTCGCGTATACCTGCAGAACAATACTGAATTCCAAAATGAACTCAAAAATGCACTATCGGCTTTCTTAGATGAGAACGAAACCGTTTCCCTATCCAACGCGGAGGATATAACGAATATTATTCTACAATGTGCAGAAAAAACAGGCGTAAAAAGCTCAGAAGTTACACCTTCCACCAAGCTTTCGAAGGCAACATTGAATCTTATGGAGCAGAGAAGGAAAACCAAGAGCGATAGACAGGCGCAAAACGATATGGAGTTTTCATCACTTTGCAAAACCCTCCGAAGGAAGATTAGAGAAGACCTTCGTAAATTCAATGTAAACCTCATACAAGCAATTGTGAAAGCAGGCAGAAGTTTAAACAAAAACAAGCAATGCTTGTCGATAGGAAAACGTCAAATCACAGCACTAAAAGCAAAAGATGGTTCTATCGTCAGAAATTGGGAACACTTGTTAAGCCGAGTTGAAGAGTTCTACAGCGATCTCTACAGTGATGACACTGACAATACGACTATAGACTTAGATCTTCAGAGAAATGGAAATTCGGAAGACCATACTCCCGAAATTACATCCTGGGAAGTAACCCATGCTTTAAATTACATGAAAAGTGGGAAAGCCCCCGGGGAAGACGGTTTAACGATAGATATCCTCAAAAAAGCAGGAAAGGATGCAAATGAAGTACTTGCACAATTGTTCACAGCCTGCATATGCAAAGAGGATGTCCCAGAGGTATGGAAAAATGCCAGCATTGTCATTCTTCACAAAAAAGGTGACAGAAAAGATCTAGCAAATTATCGTCCAATAAGTCTACTCCCTATTCTCTACAAGACGTTCACAAAAATTCTCTCAAACCGTCTGCAAAATGTACTAGACGAGAACCAACCGAGAGAACAAGCCGGATTTAGAGGAGGATACAGCACTATGGACCATATCCAAGTCGTCAGAGAAATCATAGAGCGGTACCAGGAATACAAACTGCCACTATGCATGGGTTTTATAGACTATGAGAAGGCGTTTGATTCGATAAAGAAATGTTCAATACTCGACGCACTCAGAAAACAAGGAATCCCTGGACGCTATATAAATATTTTCAATAATATATACAGTAGCGCAACAGCATCTGTAAATCTCCATAAACCATCGCGCAGATTTCCTATCAGCAAAGGAGTCCGACAAGGTGATACAATCTCACCTAAACTATTTACAGCTACCCTTGAAGACTTATTCAGGCAACTTGACTGGAATGACAAAGGGATCCCCATAAATGGAGAATACCTGAGTCATCTGCGCTTTGCCGATGACATAGTAATTTTCTCGCAAGACTCAGAAGACCTCCAAAGCAGAATGCAGGAACTCGCTGAAGTAAGCAACAAAGTAGGTTTGAAAATAAATGTAACAAAGACGAAAGTCATGTTCAACTGCTTTGCAGGCCAAAAAGAGATCCTCATCAATGGCACTCAGCTCGAACAGGTGAAAAGCTACATCTATCTGGGACAACAAGTATCTATAGATGGATGTATATTTGATGAAATTGTTCGCAGAGTAAAGCTAGGCTGGAGTGCTTTTGGCCGCCTGAATAATGTCTTCAAAAGTGACCTTCCACTGTGCCTAAAGCGCAAAGTGTTCAACCAGTGTGTGCTTCCCGTGATGACATATGCGTGTGAAACATGGACCCTAAGTAAAAGAGAGATCCAGAAACTTAGAGTAGCACAACGTGGTATGGAGAGGTGCATGCTGGGCATAACGCGAAAGGACAAAAAGAGGAATGAGTGGATAAGGAAGCAGACAAGGGTTTGCGATGTAATAGAGTTTATTAAAAGCCTTAAATGGAGATGGGCTGGACACATAGCTCGAAGAAGAGACAATCGTTGGACAAATCTAGTCATCCAGTGGTATCCAAGAAGTACAAAACGTCCACAAGGTAGACCTAGAGGCCGCTGGATCGATGAAATGATAAAGTTCTGCGGAAGTACGTGGCAACGCAATGCACAGGACCGAGAGAAGTGGAAGCAACTTGAAGAGGCCTTCATCCAGCAGTGGATAGATTCAGGCTGATGATGGTGATGATACAAGTACTTACCACTTTTAAAATTTTCGTTGCAGTGTTAATAAAAACTTTTTATTGTACTTGATAGAAATACTGAATAAATATCATAGAATACAGAAATGTCATTTTGACATTTCATATTGATTTCCATAGTAACGCACGTAGGTATATATTAATAATTTAGTTGCTAGGACCCACTTAGCAACCAATTATAGAGAGTAGTAAATATTACTTTTAACGAATTTTGTCCGAAAGATACAAAACAGAATTAACTGAAAATGAATTCAATTCTGCTTAAAGATGGCCAAAAGTATTAAAAGAATGCATTGTCGTCGTGTTCTGGTATATTCTAAAAGTTTCAAATGTCTAGCTAGTCGAGAAGTTAGTTAAAAATCTTGGACAAAAAAGAAAAAAATTGTACTGCACAAGAAAAAATCTGTACCGGACAAACAAGAATACGAGCTAATAAAAACGTGGTAATAAAATATCATTGGTCGGGAAGATACCGGAAGAAAACGCTGTGAACTGACGAGCCCCAAAACTCTTAAATGCACATTGTGTAAAAAATATGCAAATCATGAATAACGCATGTAGGCATCATGTAGGTGTAGAATCCAATTAATAATAATATTATAATTTATAAGATAACACAGAGACTGTAAATCACTTATCAGCTGTTAAATAAGCTGTGCTGTGTTTATTACATCATATTGCCCTCCAAGCCATTCAATGTTTATTGTGCACATAGGTACAAAATAATATATAATATAGGTGTATTTTTAAAGGAGACGTTCCGCGGATAATTCCGGAAGCAGATATAACGAAGACAATATAATATAATAAATTGATTGTATAACAACCATACAATAGGTGGATACCGTCGATTCAATATCAACAAAAATAATATAAAATTACTTTAAAGTTATAAAAACACATTTTAGTACCTACTTAATTATTTTAGAGATCATATTTGTGAGATCTTAACTACATTTGAATGAAAAAAACTACATTTATCAAGTTATTATAGCTTGTATTAGGTTTGAATTTTAAAAATAATAATTTTCTTTTAAACGTTTATTAAAAAAAGTATTAAATAGGTATTTAATAACAAGATTTAAGAAAGTAGCATTATTTGTGGTTGCGTGTGTGCGGTTGTAGGCTCAAGTATTCTGTGGTTACCTATGTATAGTAAATTTTTCTAAAAAAACTGATATAAATTATAATATAAGTATCTAAGGTGTTCCAAATCCAAAGCACAGAACGTAAATTATCGGTGAATTGTATTACATTTAATCTTTCGTATTCAACCATAGTAAAACTACCGTAGCCTCTGCACTTAGCGAAAAAAGAAGATAATATTATCTAGTTCCGCAACAGGGTACCTACCGCATACGGCATATATTTTTGGTGTCAAATAAGATATCTGGATAACATATGGTTCCCAGATTAAATTTTGACACCAATGTGGTAAACAAAATATCCACTTGCTTTCATATTATTACGAATAGTACCAGACCACCATTCATCCATCCAGCACATGGCAAATTTCCTGTATCCAATTTCATACAGTCAGGTCGAGACTATTACAAGGTAGTTGAGTCTTAGCGATGGTGCCCACAGAACGCGACGGGCGCGCGAAGTCCGCGTATGCAGTGTTTATTCATAACCATAATCACACGTCTCCAGCGCTCGGAATGGACAGGAACGCACCGGAGCGCCGTTGTGGTTCGTGGAATTCCAAAATATACCGTTCCGGCTCGTGGATTCATTTAAAATTGCGTTGCGGTTCGTTAGATTGAGATAATTATATATGAATGTATCTTTTAAAGTTTTTCTCAAAATTTAAAATTAACGAAGTTATGTTATGCCGGGCGTGCAAGGGTTAAAAATAAAAATTATGACATCCCTAAATTTCTTTCAACCTTCTTATTTTGTGTCGATATGTCCATGCCTAAATGCATTGTCTAAATAACAAGAAACAACCAGCTGCAAGCGTAAATTACTTTATTACCCAAAAAAATGTGCCTTGCTGACACTATTTGAAAACTCTTAAAAAATAAAGTATACATTGTTTAATAATTTCTAAAGGATGAAACATTTCAAATCTCAATACAATCTTGCCTTTGACTTACGCATTGTTAATTTACTTACCTACTAATTTATTATATTATTTTATTCGGAGTGACAAAAATTATTACTTCGCCATTTATTTTCGGGTGAATGAATTGTGTTTTCGATGGTTAAATTAGTACAAAAAATTTTGATAATTTGACTCGTGCAATCCGCTATAATATTCCTATTAGTTGCCTTTTAAAATATTTTGTATTATTTAAGATATAAATACGTTTCTAAACAAAATTGTTTATATTATTAGTTTGGTGTTTTTTTGCTACATTCTAGTAAGTTTTGTGTTTTAATTTTAACTGTGTGTTTAACTTGATTTTTTAATAAAAAATTGTTCTAAAAGTTGGTCAAAAATGTCATCAGGCGAAACGTGTTAACCGAAACTATTGAAAAATATTTTGTCGCAGGTAACGTAACGCTGGCCACATACCTACACAATTTGATCATTTAAAAAATGATATTGAGTGGTTATTTATAAAAATAATGAAGGTATAATAAAGTAGTAGGTAATTCGTGTAAATCTGCTAAAACCACATTACATTACATTAGGAATTCACTCCAATAACCATTGAAGTGGCAACAGATGGTATTCATCTCAACAATTAACTTTTGTTAAAAAAAGCTTATGACGTGTCGTAAACCCCTCTTTTTACGATGTTTACATTTGTTTTGTAATTTACATTATTGTTGAATTGCGACTATAGTACAATAAATCTTGTGATATAACTACTACATTCATTCATTTATTTGCCATAGGTCATGATGAGTATACTTTTTTGTAAGTGAATTTTGTTGCTTCTGGTAAGTTTTGTGTTTTAATTTTAACTTTGCGTTGAACATATTTTTTAATAACAATTTTTTCTCTTAAAAGTTAGTTAAAATTCTCAGCAGGCGATACGAATACCTTTATATCGTCGGTGTATTGTAAAAATGGCGAATTAACCAAAATACTATTACAGGAGGAGAATTTTTAACCTTTGACATTTATTTATTAATTACCTGTGGATGAATACTTTCCTTATAATAGGCTTTATAATATAATATTTAAAAAAGTCTATTATCTTAAATTCGCTTTTTCTTCGTAACACTAAGTGGATAATCACCCTTACAATTATCGTTTTTAATAAGTACTTTCCTGTGGGATACAAATTCGCCATTTTTACATAATTATATTATTACATATACTATTGTCGCTGGTATCCAAACTGATTTAAGATAATTCTGGCCACACGCACAATTTGATAATTTTGTGGATATTTATAAAAATAATGAAGGCTTAATTACGTAGTAGGTACTTCGTGTAAATCTGCTAAAACATTAGGAATTCTTTCCGGTGGACAATACAGTGGCAACATCTGTTCTGTGATTCAATAATTATTATCATCTCAACAACTTGACTTGTGTTAAAAAAATATTTATGATAAGTCGCAAACCCCAATTTTCACAATGAATAATGAATGATTTTTTCTACAAAAATGTGTTTGGGCCATTGATGGTTTGGGCAGAAAATATTGAATAGCCTTCTGCAGAGTTTATTTATTTGGGACGTTCCTATTGTATTACAATTATTATTACATGCATTGTAGCTTGTGACTTTAAAAATAATAGAAATAATACATAGGTAGTGTGGAGAGAACTTTTACTTAATTTTTGTTTGTAAATTTGTTTAAAAAAAATATAGGAATATCCTTTAATAAAAATGTACGACTATCATAATATCTGTATTGTATGTAGGTACCTATTATCATTTCCATGGCAATAATAATGTGAGTAGGGAAGGACAAACAACATAGATTGAATCGTTTAGAATAAGTAGGTACTAACAAATTAGGTACCTATGTGTCCAGTGCGGACATCTAATTATCTTAGGTGGTGTTAGTCATAGATTATTAAATAAATACGGTGGTAGATGTATATTACAATAATTGTAACCAAAGCATCACCATTGTAACATAACATGCATACAATACAATATTAGTCCTTATAATGTTGAATATAGTAGGTACTAATTAATGACAATTTTATATTATTCTATAAGAATCGCGCTTAGCAACCTGAGTTTCACCTTCCGTCATGTTTTATCTTATATAAATGAAAATGACACACCATTGGTAATTTAATTACAAATAATGCTATGTTTACGTTGTTTGGATGACTTGAAACTTTTATTAGATGTAGGTACGGCCTTATGCCCCTTATAGTGGAGAAGGTTCAAAATAAATCTTTGAGAATCCTTTAAAGCTGTGTGGATAGTGGATACTATCCATGGTTTTATCCGATTGATTTCTCAAGACGTATGCTTACATACTGTATTCTGAAAGTTAAAAAGAGAGCTAGGTATTTAGGCTACGTACTTTTTCCAACTTATATCTACCCAGTACAAATGAGAACTCTGCCATTATTGGTACTTAGTATTGATTTTATTATATATTATTTTATAACTTTCTTGATAATTTAAGTTGTTTGTTCTGCCAAGGTGCAATAATTGCTAATGATAATTGGGCAGGAAATAACTATGTTCAACCAAATCGCTTCGGATAATCGTATATTCCACCTGCGTGAGAATGAGTTTATGTGAACGCTATTTTATAAATTCTTGGTATAGGTAGGCACTTACTGTTTTTCTAATACTATTTCTTTATTTTTTAAACACTATTTTAATACTATTTCTTGATGTTTGATATTCTGTGCTCGTATTTAAATGGAATTTGTAAAATTTTCTATAAGTACGTAAATATTTTTTTAATTTGAATCTATAAGGCACTTATGTGGATATGTTGTTTGTTATGACTAATTAATTACAAACTTATCTATCCCAAATGAGACAGTAAGTTATAATCAGTGACGAGTGGTGGTAGAGGTATCATGCACTGGTTATAGTGGTAGATAAAGTAAAAATAAAGAATAATACAATTTTTGACGGTATACTTTGTTAAAACAAGATTATTTCGCCTGCGGCGCTGACAATCCTTACCAACCTGCCCAATATAGATCCACGTAAGAAGTTTAAAGTTTATTGTTGCATTTTTATATCAAAAGTACGTACGTACGTAAAGAAAGGATTAGCATAAGTACTTAGTTTCGGAAAATTATACAGCGTTCCTGTTCGTGAAATTTTCCATTTCGAGCACTGCACGTCTCTCGCCGCGCATTACCCTTCACCTATGAAGTAAGCGGCCCAAGCAGCACGAAATAAATATTATTACAGCGCCTCTCATAACAAAGCAATAAAAATATTATATTATTTCGGGGCTTGTAATTAAAATTTACGATGACATTATTCAACCAGCGATAAACTGAACACGCAATAAAATAAAACAATGACTTCTCTGTAATTAAATAATTGCTTTCCGCCCGTCGATCGACGATGCCTCGCGCAGCGTGTTTTTGCTCGCTGTGTTCAATGAATGGACTCATTGAATTTTCTTTCATTCGTATCGCCGAGAAGCGGTGATTCGCGAAAAAACGATGATTCATGCGGCGCGCGCGTATAATGCGTCGCCATATCCAGTGGGCGCTGGCGTATTTGATTACGTTGTATTTTCAATGATTTATGGGCCACTTGTAAAAATTTTGCGCGAGTGCGGCGCCCGACGCGTTCTGTGGGCACCATCGCTTAGAGTAATGTAATGACTAATGATAATGAATAATGATATACTTAGTTGAATAGGTATTTATTTTTTCATTAACCTACGAAATCTCACATGAGGCGTATTTAGCTATACATTCATAAACTGTTATTATTTATTACATTTATGATAATATTGATTAAGTATAAAAACAAACAAAAAAAATTATTCATAATAGTTAGGTACCTAAGTAAAATAGGTAAGTAACATTATTACATAGTAGCTTCAACCATGTGTGTTATTATAATTTATACGGTTACATAATATGTAAATTGAGCGTATTACATTTCACTGTAGCACAGTTCGCTGTGAGCTTTCTTATCGGATCGTATATCATCATCATCAGCCGGGGTCAATCCACTGCTGGATGAAGGCCTCCACAAGCTTCTTCCAACTATCTCGGTCCTGTGTCATTCGCTGCCACGTATTTCCCCCGAACTTTATCAGTTCGTCAATCCAGCGGCTTTTAGGGTGACCCTGTGGCCGTTTCGTGCCCCTTGGGTACCATTGGATGACGACATTTGTCCAGCGGCCGTCCTTTCGGCGAGCAATGTGCCCCGCCCATCCCCATTTCAGCTGTTTGGCAACGTCTATTAGATCGAGTACTCCTGTCTGCTTCCTAACCCATTCGTTTATCTTACGGTCCTTTCGCGTGATGCCCAACATGTACCTCTCCATGCCTCGCTGGGCGACTCTTAGCCTTTGGAAATCTCTCGTGTTGAGGGTCCATGTCTCGCAGCTATACGTGAGCACGGGCAGCACGCATTCGTTGAACACCCTACGCTTAAGACATAATGGTAGGTCATTCTTGAAGATACTATTCAGACGTCCGAAAGCACTCCATCCCAGCTTTGTTCTGCGAGCAATTTCATCGTGCATGCTTCCGTCTATGGGCACCTGCTCTCCGAGTTAGATGTAGCTGCTGACTTGCTCGAGTTGGGTGCCATTAATACAGATAATCGCAGGGTCCGAAAAGTAGTTCCTCATCACAGCATCTATCTTTAGGCCAACCGTTTAACTGACACCTGCGAGTTCTTGCATTCTATCTTGGAGGTCCTTCGGGTCTTGTGAGAATATAACAATATCATCTACCATATATACTACATAATATACAGTCATCTGTCGAAATGAAAAAAATACGCGTTGTTCTATTAATTGTTATCAGATATGTTCGATTTGATATTTTGTATTTCTAATTTAATGATATACGAGATAGCTATTTGGTTCTTGGCGGCTTAGTTACAGGAAGCCAGCGGCCTCAGATTAAAGAATCCAGCGGCAAACAATTTTTGAAAATAGCAGATACCTATACTTAATGGATTATTTGTTAGGTGAGGTTAGATTAGGTTTTCATTCTTAATTCATGAATTTTCCCAAAATGGGCTATGAAAATTGGCGCGGTTCCCGCCTGGTTTTCTGTAAACCGACTTGTATCTAAAACACTTACAAAATACGTAATAAAAACTACCGAAATACAAGAGAATTATTCGTTTCGTCTAAGTTTATTTTTCAAATTTTAGAATTTTCCTTTACGTGTAGATAGCTTTTCTTTCACCTTACCCCACTTAAAGCAGAACAAGTAAAAATTTGATCAATGCATTTAGGTACCTAGTCGTCCCCGGTCCCCTAGCGGTCCCCAACCGGTGGTCCGTGAGAGAATGTTGGTGGTCCGCAGAGTAATTTGAAAATATTTGCAATTTTCGTATTTGTTAGAAAGTTTCTGTACATGGGTAGATATATTCTAATAAGTAATATTTTTTTTTGCAATTTTAGCCTTATTACGTCGTCAGTCCATATTCAATGTATTAAAGAAGAAATAAATTGAATAAAGTTTGTTGTTCGGAATTAAATAAGATGCAAATATTGACGCACTGATATTATTATTTGTAATTCTTGGAAACGGCCGATGTCGACACACCACTAAAGTAGAATCGCTTGATTTTTTCATGTTTTCTACGTATAATTCATATTAATTAATTGTATTGATTCTTTTTTGATATTTAAAATGTATTTTTTTTTTGCATTTTTCGTAATGAATGTCTGTGTTAATAAGTTTGTTTATTATGATTCTTTTATCATTATATTGACATAAGTATCGAATTTTAAACAAGTGTGGAAAAATTATGTGGTAGTGGTCTGCGGGATTCAAGATTTTTCCTTGTACCTACATACTTACCAGTAGTCGTGATCCACAAAAAATGGGAATCGCTGTACTAATGAATGACCATACAAAAGCTGAAATAGGATAAGAACACATTTATTTGCAGTTAGTGAAGATTCAACTGTCCTCGCATGTATTGTCATTTTAACAATACGTAATTCTTTATTATTGTTTTCCTGTCATAAATCACATCCTTGGACATAGACAATAATATTTTATAATACCCATTCTGCAAAACAGTCTCGCCGCATGTGTGATGCACGCCGCATGCCGCTATTTTGAAACATATTGCACATTGTATAATGGCAACAACGTTAGTTACATCTTTAAAATTGTTCCCTGTACCAGCAGCCAATTCTCCACTATCATTTGACATGATCTAAGTATTTTAAGGAGAATTTAATTTTAATTTTTAATTTTAATCCCCGTGATTGTTAAGTACCTTTGATGACAATAATAACAAGGATGGTAGGTGTAACATATTATTTTTGCGGGTTTAAGGATGGGATTGGGATCATAATCGGCCCAATAATCTAGATCTAGGTATGTTATTATGTCATGAATGAGGAAATTTTTTCTCTTGGTCAGAATTGTTTTATACTGTTTATACAGACAGATTCTTTTGTCCATATTATTGTCTTACTTACTTGTCTTTATTTTTAATGAATCATAACGAAAAATTAGATTGATGAAACTTCTATCAACGTTTTGCATGAAAAGTAACCAAATAAAGTGTGTATGCCATAAATGTGAATTTGCTTAATTTTATTGACGTCGTAACCTTCACGTATCGTTGTGACTACTATACCATCAACCCCTATCTGCCACATTTCTACACATTCTGTCATATTTGTTGTACACGTGTTTTCTAAAATTAACTAAAATTATTGGAAGTAGAGTGTTTCCTGCTGGATAATATACTTAAGTAGGGGTCGTAATTATTAACAAGGATACTCGTCATATAACGGCTATCAGTAGGTAGTTACCCGAAAAGAAAATAGCGATCACCAACTCAACATTAATTAACTGATTAAATTTTATTTCAATATCATGCCTAAATAACATTAAAAATAATTACAAGATAAAAAGAACTTTTTATATAAAACGTTTTTATATAAAAATACATATAAACTTAACTTGACTTAAACGATCAAAAAAATCTGTACTTGATAGAAATAATACTGAAATGTCATTTTGACATTCCATATTGATTTCCATAGTAACGCACGTATATATATATATATATAATTTAGTTGCTAGGACCCCAGCCTCCTAGCAACCAATAATAGCGGACTGGATTACGGATTTCTTCCGAAATAACTTATCATACAAAACAGAATTAACTGAAAATTAATTCAATTCTGCTTAAAGATGGCTAAAAGTATTAAAAAATGCATTGGCATCGTGTTCTGATATATTCTAAAAGTTTCAAATGTCTAGCTAGTCGGGATGTTAGTTAAAAATCGATTGCAAGATTTGTACTGGACAAACAACCACCGGACACACAAGAATACGAGCTAATAAAAACGTTGTAAAATGAGTGTATGTATGGTGAACAAATGGGGCAGAAGGAAAACAACTATTGATATTGCTCTACCAGTGACGTCCCGTGGGGGTAGGCAGATTGAGCGTCGCTTAGGGGCGGCAGTTTCTCGAAGGGCGGCAAATCGAGGAGAATCATTAGTTATAATATATAGAAAACAACTACCTACCTAAACTTAGTAATGGCGAAAATATCTTTCCATTAAAAAAATCAGCTCACTGGTTGGAACCAAAATTTATTAATTAATTAACATAAAAGGCTTAACAGGACTTTGTCGGGTTCACGATGTCTAGTTTACTTCCGTTGTCCTTGGACGTCACGTCCATAATGAGTAGCAATAACACGTGCAAATTTTCAAATTTTATTTGAATTATAGATAGGTACTTACATAGGTAATTTAAAATGTATCCAATTATTTTTTACTAAGTATACCTATTACTCGCGAGTTTTGGAAGTTATCGGGTGTATTTTAAATGTATCTGAAACAGTGGACTCGCAATATTGTCTATTGAAGCAGAGATGTCATTTAAATTAGATTTAGTGGTATATATTTTGTTTTCACACAACACATTTCTTAGATATTGGAGTCATGAAAGGATGATAAAAAAAATGGGGCGGCATTTTGGCGCTGCCTAGGGGCGGCAATCTGTCTAGGGACGTCACTGTGCTCTACATTTTAATAATTTTCATCATCGTCATCATAATGTATAGTAAATGTGTACGGATGTCTCGTCCCCCTGAAAAGCATCAACCATCACAATATCTTCACTTCCGCTAGGGTTCTTCGCATACTCACAAAGTAACTCATCAGTTATAAAAATGTTATATCTAATAATATAGAATTCGTGATATATTTTTACACGAAAAGACAAAATAGTCAAAGAAGGTAATACTACGTATTCTTGTCTTGAATACTTTAGATGGATGACGTACGAGAATCAAGTGTCAATCGGCAATTTTTAATCGGTCTTTGTTGGAACTTCCATGCGCCAAGCGATTTACGCGGTTGGCCGGCCGACTCGAAATCAAATAATTCCACCCCGGTACACTTAGCACCTGCTTACCACTCACCAGTATACCGTGACAGCGTTGATTACATACAGTGTTGCCATCCTTTTCTATGCTGATTATAGTACAAAGGCGTAAAAGTATTTCTGTAAAAAATATAGTACCTACAGGAATATTTTTCGTCTTGAATTATTTAAAATTATAGTATTTTGGCATATTTGGCGTAAAATTATAGTATTTTACATTTTTAGCGGAATCAAAATTATAGTATTGTACTATAATTATAGTACTGTTGGCAACACTGATTACACATCTACAAGGAGTACAACTTGCAAATTTTTGTTGAATCGATGTCTCGATACTACAGGAAGTGGACATCAGTGAAAGACTAGCTCCTGTGATGGCGTTGTAATTTAGAGTTCTTCGGATATACAGTTCGGCCAAACCAGAAAGTTTCGAAAGGGTGATGTTCTTTTAGGCAGCGCACCAAGTAAATAGACCATAAAGACAATGAGGTGGAGTGAACAATTGAAGCACCCAAGTATCCAATTCACTGGAAAATTCATAGCGTTAGCTACAGATTGCAAATGATATGCATAGATGTCATAACGCTCAATCAGAATCTAGTGGTATTCCAGAGCAACGTTCTCTTTAAGTCTTAGCAAAACAAGTGCCGTTTAGGCCCCCTGCGCCGTGTACGCATCTGACGACTTCTTGCAGTGTGCTCCGCCATTTAACTGTTTAAATTTGTCCGCACATTCCACGCTGCAAACAGAAATATTTTGGAGAAAGTAGTAGGTATGTATGTATGCGATTCCAGGTTTTGAGTCGTTGCCGACTAATTTCTCACAGGGCAAATGTCGTCACGTTATTTTATTTTAGTATTCACATATTTGGTTTGAAAATAATATATTATATAAAAAACACGCTGTTCCCTTTCGCCGCAACTATTTCGATATTTTGGAAATTTGAGAAACAATAATTAGTGTTGCCATAATAGTTTCTTAAGGCTATACTTCAGATGGGGCACGTTCTAAATCTAAAACGATCGTGACTACGCGACGCGAAGATTGTGCAAACGACGCGTGCAGAACACAACATAATTTGTCATAAAAAGTCAACATGCGTCCATTTAATGTTATGTTTATTGTTCTATTAGTAATAACAATAATATATTCATTGACATGTTTTCTTTTTCAAGTAAATGGGTAACGTTCTTTAGTCATCTTTACACGATTTACGAATTAATTCCCCCGTCGCCATCACAAAACAAATTGACGTGTTCACAGCTCGACTTTCGCTCTCCGATTGCCAGCCAGTCCGAAATTTTGTCGCACCTATAGTTGAAAATTATTTACCGTTTCACTGAAGTACCGTCTTAAGTATCAGTTTTTTTAGCGTGATTTAAATATGTATATATTATGTACTGTAATAATTACTTACTAAGTTTATGTCGAAAATGTGATGCTCGCTGAATAAATGTTACCGATTACTGACGCATATTGCCACAAGTGTTTCTTCCTATATTTTTTTTTCTCTCAATTTTGAAGGGTCTTCGAGATGTCAATATTATAAATTTTAATATTAGGTATATTAAAGATAATTTATTTCATTACTGTAAACATTCTTATCTGGGTGGCAAGTTATTGATGGGCCCTTATGGGATATTTATAATGACAAGTTGATAGAGGATATAGTATTTTATGAAGATTGGTACGAACGGGTGAAACGTTGTTTTTTTTGTACTACTATTTTAAAATATCGATCGATATAATTATTATAGTATGTAGCAAGCAACAAAGTAGGTTTGAAAATAAATGTAACAAAGACGAAAGTCATGTTCAACTGCTTTGCGGGCCAAATATAGATCCTCGTCAATAGCACTCAGCTCGAACAGGTGAAAAGCTACATCTATCTGGGACAACAAGTGTCTATAGATGGATGCATATTTGATGAAATTGTTCGCAGAGTAAAGCTAGGCTGGAGTGCTTTTGGCCGCCTGAATAATGCCTTCAAAAGTGACCTTCCACTGTGCGCACCTAAAGCGCAAAGTGTTCAACCAGTGTGTGCTACCTGTGATCACATATGCGTGTGAAACATGGACCCTAAGTAAAAGAGAGTTCCAGAAACTTAGAGTAGCACAACGTGGTATGGAGAGGTGCATGCTGGGCATAACGGGAAAGGACAAGAAGAGGAATGAGTGGATAAGGAAGCAGACAAGGGTTTGCTATGTAATAGAGTTAATTAAAAGCCTTAAATGGAGATGGGCTAAACACATAGCTCCAAGAAGAGACAATCGTTGGACAAATCTAGTCATTCAGTGGTATCCAAGAAGTACAAAACGTCCGCAAGGTAGACCTAGAGGTCGCTGGGTCGATGAAATGATAAAGTTCTGCGGAAGTACGTGGCAACGCAATGCACAGGACCGAGAGGAGTGGAAGCAGCTTGAAGAGGCCTTCATCCAGCAGTGGATAGATTCAGGCTGATGATGATGATGTATACGATAAGTATATCTATGCAATTCAGTGGCGAAGGGTGACTTTTGGAAAGAGTAGGTAGGCTGTGGAGATCTGATAAAAAGTACTTATTTACGAGAAATAAGACGATAATACAATATTACTAAGTAGGTACTGAATTAGTCAGAGAAACTTCAAAAACTTACTGGCAACATAAAATTGAGCGATGAGTTAAAATTACGTATTTTTCAAAACATTTATTCATTAAATAAAATTTCTTTTTACTTTTGAAAACAATCTATAGGTACCTATTTGTGCACAACAATCTATACCTATTTGCTTAGATTCCTATTTGTATATAACGTGCACCTTTGTACATATTTCCTAATTGCCTGAAAAACAATGTTGAACCAGTTTAATATATGCTTCAACCAAACTCAGTGACGTCCCGTGGGGGTAGGCATATTGAGCGTCGCTTGGGGGCGGCAGTTACATGAAGGGCGGTAAATCGATCTTTAGACATAATATATAGAAAAAAACTAACTACTTAAACTTAATAATAACGGAAATATCTTGCTATTAAAAAATCCAGCTCACTGGTTGGAAACAAAATGTATTAAGTAATTACTATACAAATTTTAATCGGACTATATTTTTTTGTCCAGTTTGCGATGTCTAGTTTACTTCCGTTGTTTTTGTTTGTCACGTGAGTCAGATTTGCGAATTATATTTGAATTATAGGTAGATTTTACACACTTTACTTGATTTTGTGTAAAATGTTTGCCAGTCACTCGAGAGATTTGGAAGTTGTCAGGTGTATTTTTAAATGTATATAAAACCGTGGACTTGTAATAATGTATTTTGAAGCAGAAGTTGTACGTAATGTATCCATACAACACATTTCTAAGATATTGAAGTCATGAAAGGATTATAAAAAAAACTGTAGGTAAGTATTAAAAAAATGTGACGGCATTTTGTCAAGGGACGTCACTGACCAAACTACAGACCTACTAACTTATCTAAAGAATGAATGGGGGAGCCACTGTCAAAAACTACCCAATCAAGACTCGCAACTGGACAGAATCTGACATTCGAATGATGTTTTCAAAATGGCGTCCATATGGTAGTTCGTAGTTCCATTTTTGACCGTTCTTTAGATAAGTTTGTAGGACTGTACCTATGTATGCACCAGTCAGTGCATTAAATAAATTGCGTTTTGTAAATTTCAACCACCTACATACATAATATAGTGAAAATAGTTGATGAGTTTCGGTTTCATTGAACTTTATACATATGTGAGAGTTCGTCAAGACTCGAAAGTTTACCTACGTTTTACGACCTACCCTTTTCATTCATATTTCTTACAGGTCATAAAACTCACTGAATCATATAAATTTTGTTTCACTTCACCAACGATGGGGATATATTAATTATTATTAGGCTTAGGATTCTTAGGTATTTAAATATTTTTTTTGAGCGGCCCCACAACCAAATATCAAATAATTACAAGATAAAAAAAACTTTTTATATAAGTACAACGTTTTTAAATTCTGTTGAACCATATAAACTTGACTTGACTAGCTTAAACGATCAAAAAAATTTGTACTTGATATGTCATATTGATTTCCGTAGTAACGTACGTATATAGTATAATTTAGTTGCTAGGACCCCAGACCCCCTAGCAACCAATAATGGTGTCGAAATAACTTTTCATACAAAACAGAATTATCTGAAAATGAATTCAATTCTACTTAAAGATGGCTAAAAGTATTAAAACAATGCATTGGCATCGTGTTCTGATATACTTATTCCAAAAGTTTCAAATGTCTAGCTAGTCGGGAAGTTAGTTAAAAATCCAATACAAGATTTGTACCGGATAAAGAACCACCGAACGAATAAGAATACAAGCTAAGAAAAACGTTGTAAAATATCTATCGGTTTCAGACAATTTTGAAATATTTTTGCATAATTACATATTTTTCCATATTATAATATGTTTAAGCACATATTTTCACATACACACGAAATTTCAATGTTCCTGGACCAATTAAATGGTGTTTTAAATAAAAATACTGGACTTCAAACGCTGCAGAATATTAAAGCTGTTTTGGAAAATCCATCAGATGCCTCAGATGTTTCAATTTTTTCTACTTCACAAATAGTTTATTAACATACGCAATAATAACATCTGTAGAAGTGGAAAGAAGTTTTTCCGTGTATAAAAATTTGCTAAGATCAAATCGTCAAAAATTCACTTTCGAAAAATTGAAGCATTATTTTATCATTTATAGTAATAAAGCGTCTTCTGTTTTGAATAAATAATAAATTAAACTGTTGAAATAATATATATTATGATTTATTGTAATAGGTACTTAAGTATTTAATTTTTTAGCACCGATTTTTGTTTTTTAGCACATATTTATGAAAATTTAATAACATATTTTAGGTACCTACCTATTATTAATTTTTTAGCACCTAAAAATCCTAAGCCTAATTATTATTATTATATTTTTCTAAAATCTAAGATGGTGAAATTGGGGAATACTGGAAAATATATTATAGGTAGGTACATAATAGTGGATAGTGTGCGATAATGCCTCTACCCTAAATTAAACAACCCGCAACAGGATCGACATATTTTGTTCCACACGCACTTTTCCCTCGCCTAAGTAAAAAAAATACTATAAAAGTCGTGACTAATTGGTGCACTAATAACTTGAGACGTTTAAACATGTAAAATAATTTTCAAAATGTCGAACTGTATTATTAAATTTAATACACATCGATCATCATCATCACCAGTTTCAATCACTGGATCACCTGGATGAATGCATCTCCAATCTCCATGTTGATTCTGTTCCTCATGGTTCTATGAAAATAATTTAATTAGGTAATGCTATAATAATTGAGATTGAGAAGTGGGTTACCTTTTGAGTTCGGCTGTAAGAAGGTAGAATTCTCGAGTTTGGAGAAATATGGGGTACCTAATTACTTAATCGGTGAGAATATGTTATTTTGAATTTACTCACAACTGTGTCATAATAATATGCATTAAAGTTTGTCACTTCATCTAACTGTACCTATTATTTACACACCAATCATCAACAATTTGTTTCAATCACTGGAACACCTGTATGAATGCATCTCCAATCTCCATGTTGTTTCTACTCGTCTTGGTCCTATGAAAGCATTTTTTTTAGGTATTGCTATAATAATTGTTAAGGAAGACAAGAAAATAAGAGCTACTTTCTTAGTATGGCTGTAAGAAGGTAGAATTTCCAAGTGTGGTGACATAGATGCGATATCTAAACTTAAACAGTGTTAAAGAATAATATGTACCATGTACCTATGTTACTTTAGTTACACACATTTCTGTTATAATATGCATTACATTTGTCACGTGCAATCATTATTCTTAGTATTTGAGGACACTGTGGGCAGTGTAGAGTGGGCATTGTATAACTATGATTTAAGTCATTAACCAAATCTGGCTTCACAGTCATTGCATAGGGCCAAACAGGCCTAGCTAGGCTCTAGGAACCCTGGGGCAACTCATTTTCGCATGCCTATTTTATTAATCTGTTCTGTGGTAATAATGGTAGGTAGTTATTGGTTCATTGCGTCAGTGCGAAGGTAATCTATTTTAATACGCTGTGATCTACAATTATTCCGCGCAGTCAAATTGTCCAGGAAAGTCCCGAATAACACAGATAGCATAGCGATACCTTGGTTCTATAGGGAAACAACTCAAAAAACCTTGTTCTAAGATAAAGGCATTTGAAAATTTTGCACAAATTGTTATTTCAATGTTAAAGCCTTGATTTTTTAATGTATTATTTTTTATTTAAGTAATTCAAATGAACTTAGGAATACACAGTGAAATTATATAGTTACATACTTTATTTAACAAATAATCAACCCAGACATTCTCGATTATAATTGAATTAATGATTCATCCCAAAAAAGGTTAATTAATTTTGTGACCCGTTGAAGAAATTTTAGATTTATTTGTTGTTGAATTATAAAGAAAAGACCTTTCTAAATCGAATGGAACCTTGAAATTTTGAGAAGGTTGTAGAATCTTCGAATACGAACCATATTTTGAAATACCTAAATTAATTACATTTTTTTAAACGTAACAATTGTATAAAACCTTTCTCAGTTTAATGCTACTGTCAATTTTGTTTTATTGGCATTTTTTACAGTAATTTGTATTGATTCGTCACTACGCAATCGCAATGTATTAATAATACCCACGCAGTAAAAATATTTTCAAAGTGAGTACTTGCCTGGTATTGGAGATATCAAGAGAGTTCAAATCCCGGGATCAAGAGAAGTAAACCAAAGACTATCACCATTGTCTCATAATTTTTTAACTTAAATAAAACTATCATATTATTATAACTAAAAAGGACGAATGATCACGAATGATTATGTTCTTAGGCCAAATTATAAGTATCTACATAACATAGAATAAACTTAATTTATAAATAGTTTTCCTAACTTCCTATTTGGGCCAATTCAAACTACTGAATTAATGATAGTATTTTATGGTTAGTTCTATGTTATCTACCAACTACCATTAGGTAAGTTTTTTTCTCGTGTCCTGAGGAGAAATTAAATATTGAAACTTTTCCACGAACAATGTCACCAGGGAACTCAGAAATAATGGGAACTGAAATACTTAACGGGTAAGGCGATAGCAGGTAACCGACTCGAGTAAGGAAGAATACGGGTTATACTTACATACGTGTCAAGAATACGTTGTACGTCGAATACTGCAAACTCCTCTAGGTTTATGCATTTGGGCATTTTCGCCAAAGTTTGTACATTGCGTTTTTGGCATGTCCCATGACTTTGATTGATTTTTTCATAGTTATTATATTATAAAATGTTGGAAAGTTATGTACTTTTAACATGCAAATTTATTAATTTACTCTATTCAATCAGTTAAATACAACTATCTGACCTGTATATATTTTTAATTGATTATTTAGATCGAAAGGTAGTGCGTTTTTACCATGTCCCACCCATAAATTCAAATAAACAAAGTCTGATTTCGTCATTAATTTTGAGTGTGTAAAATTAAATTCGTAGTGTTTTCAACAGCTTACATTATATATTTTTGGAAAATATATAGTTTTTTCGTAAATTTGTACCAATATTGAAAAAAAATCACGTTTAAAGTGTGTCCCAGGATATTTGAAAAAGTGGAACTCCACATTCCGTTACCACGATTTTAGCATGAAGGCGAAAAATTTTCACTATAAATATGTTTTTTTTTAATGTAGCAACATTTTTGTATAACACTGATCGCCATGTACACTTTAAATTGTTGGTGTGTGTCGGTATCGCTATCGGAACAGGTTGCTTTCTGGGTTGGTCATTTAAGAAGTTCCACTACTGTTACCACGATTTATAAGGTAAGAAAACACATATTTCTATTTCACATACTACACATATGGAGCTTATCTTTCATACTACAGATATAATAAAACATATCGCAGGTTTAACAATAAAACTAAGCTAAATTTTGGCTTCAAACACTTCTGAAACAGAATCCGTTACTTCCACTCCGAAACTATATTGGTGGTAACGTATATGTGGAATGTAAAAGTAACGAAATGGCATGCATAAAGTTGGGTTTACAGTGTGTGTTTAGTTCTTCATAGATTATAAAAAAAATTATTTTGTCTGTTCGTATGAAAAACAAAAATATTTTCATTAAAAAATATAAAAAATAACCTGACTATAATATAATAATATAATAAAGATTAAAAAAGTATGTGATATGTCTGAATACGCAAAAATAGCGCACATAAAAGTATGGAGATAAAAAAAAACAACAGAAGGAAAAGAAAAAACACCAGACTGAAATAATTGCGAGACAGGCACTGGCTCTGTCATACTCTTTCTGTTATACGCCACCAAAATTTTAAAACTTCTCCATACATTTTAGGCATAGAAATTTATAAAAATGTATGAAAAAGTATTTTTTTGTCACGTTTAACAGAAATGTGTACTCGATTAGATTTAATACCTAGAACTGTAGGTATTCACGAAATGTCAGAAAAGTACGTCTTGATTACAATCAACCTGTATAGCTACATTTTATGTTGATGAATACAATTAAATTTCAAGACAACATAAAGTCGAACTTGGTTATTACGAGGAAGATGGGACCGACTGAATTTGCTTGTTATAAGCGTTACTCGTTATATCAGAGAATAGGTATTTTTAAATGAGCATGTCACATTACACAAAAAGCCGAAAATAAAAAATTTGGAAACCATCGTAAAAATCCCCGAAACGAGCATGGCATTCATAAACTACAAAAGAAGTTGTTTATTGTAATTAACGCTGGTAGGTACCTACGGACTTCACAAACCTTGGATTTTTCAACCATATGCGTGGATACTTTTTTATTATTGTCGGTGAAACACCAATAAGGTAGGTACTTAGACACTTTACTAGTGTCATAAACGTAATCCGACCCCGGCGGCATCCTGTCCAATCGGATTTTATTGCTTAGGGTCGAAATGTTTTAAAACGGTCGACACATTAACAGTATTTTAGCTCGGTATATCCGATAAGTTGCTCGTTATAACAGTGAAAGAATTAAATGTATGGCGAAAATCATAAACCAATTGTCAACAAATGTTTCGTTATTACATCCGAGATCTCGCTATGTCAGAGATCGTAATAACCGAGTTTGACTATAATTATTTTCGTAAAAGTTATATACTCCGTGCCGCGCTAGGAACTCGCGTCTGAATCCCTTGCTGATTTTTTTTTTCATATATTGTTAATTTGCTTAAAAATATTTTTTATCTGAGTTACAAATAATATAAATGCCAAATAAAGTTATGGTAATGTATAGTGTGTCAAAATTATTACCTACCTTATTTTACAAGTATTGTGAAATTTATTATAAAATATGTCTATTTTAGTGATTAAGTTTGATTTGTTTTGTTATTTTGACGCACGTTGAATATTTATCTGTCTATCAAAAAATTCAAATAAATTTCATAAAACAAAAATTTGTTTTTATGGTAACATGTAACTTAAGCTTTACAAATTACACTCCGTTACCATTTCGTTCCATTCCGAAAATGTCCCCAAAAAAGTTGAACGTTAACTATTTTTCATTTGATTATTAAATAACGAAACTTATTTATTTTTCCAATAAAATTTAGTAAAAGTGATTATTGTCTTTAAAAAAATAGCAGAACGAACATTGATTGGTTTTTTCAAATACTAAAGGAAAAATGCTCTGCCATTATAGACATAGGGTAACGGAGGGGAACGAAATGTGCCCAAGAATTAAAATTCAATAATATTTTTTGACTATTTGTAGTTTTATTTTGAAGTGTATGGTTTTTTTAATCTAATAGAGCTCTTTTAAGTGATAAAAAGTGTTTCATTCATGTTTTAAAAGCTAAGTTTCGTAGTCACGGAACGGAAACTTATTATGCCCAATTTCATAATAAAAATGATATAAATATTGTATTAATCAATATTTTGCTGAAAAATTGCTATCACCAATTCAGCAATAGAACAAGGAATCTGCTAGCTATATAAAAATGGTTAATTTGAGTGAAAAAATAATATTACCCAAATTTCAAACATGTACAAACTTTGGCGAAAATGCCCATTTACACTCATTTAATGTTGGTATATTACACACACTATTGCACGTGCATAATGCGTGCTTCATTTTTGTAGGACATTCACACATTCAAAAATCCTGCATCAACATGCGGCGTATTGAATATAGCCTATCAGTATTCTATTTATTATCTGTTCTGTGAATGTCATTTTTGTATACTTATGAGATAAATCGGCCAAAAACCACAGATATGTTTATTTTCCGTTCCAGTATTGAGTATAAAATCCCAAAGAAGCCCACTTTGTTATTAGGTATGTAAAAAATCATATAATAGCTAAAATATCCTGGGATTCCAACATATTCAATCACGGGATTTCCGCATCAAGAAATCCAGCGGGATCCCGGTGTTGCAAGTCTTGGATATTACAATTACACAAGAAGTATAATCTATGTACACAAGCTATTATTATAGAAAACCAGACTGCCCACTGTATACCTCAAAACGTAAATTTTTTGTTTCAAAATCTTGAATAGGTATACGTAATAAAGTGTAGGCGTTTGATTTTTAGATACTTTTAAAGACGTTTAATTAATTAGATTCATTAATTTGTCTCGACAAGACGAAGAAAATCAGATGGACCGGTTACAAAAGTTAACTCCTAAACGTCCATAACTCTACGGCGCTAAGAAATTTAACTGTACTATAAACTATAAAGCTTATAAAATATACTAGATCGATCCCATTGATATTATTAAAAAAGTCGACTATTATATTTGGTGTCCATTTTGCATCAGGTACCTATTTAACGGCCCACATGCTCAACGTACTGTAGGTCAAAATGGAGATCTTATGGTATTTTCAAAGAATTAGCCTGAACATTCCTTAAACGTTGTGGATAATCTATTTATATAATTTTGAAGCCTTATTATCCTTTATATTTATTTTAAACATTTGATGACTGCATAAAGTATTTTTATTAAGATAAAATAGTATTCTTTAAAACCTCTCGATCTAATGTTTTAAAATATAGTCATATTTCAGTACATCCATGTGCAGTGGTGTTAAGATTTTTTAGATTTAATAATATTTAAACGCATTCATAAAACCATTAGTAAAATTTATGTTGACATTATTATAGTGAAATATATACGATAAAAAATTATATTAATAAAATGCCTAATTCTTGTCAAATTTGGGATCACAGAGATTATAAAATAAATATAGTTTTGTATCGTAAATATTTCACTATAATAATGTCAACATAAATTTTACTAATAGTTTTATAAATGCGTTTAAAAATTAAAAAATCTAAAAAATCTTAATACCACTGCATATGGATGTACTGAAATACGACTAAGTATATTCTAAAACATCAGATCGAGAGGTTTAAAAGAATACTATTTTATGTAATAAAAATACTTTATGCAGTCATCAAATTAATGTTTAAAATAAATATATAGAATAAAAAGGCTTCAAAATTCTATAAAAAAGATTATCTACAACGTTTAAGGAATGTTTAGGCTAATGCTTTGAAAATAATATAAAATCTCCATTTTGATCTTTGTTGAGCATGTGGGCCCTTTTCAATTGGCAGCTCAGAAAAACTGGTAATAATTATTTGTTTAATTTTTTTGTCGTATCGATTTGTTATTTAGTACCTACCTATCCTTTTGACTCTACTAATAGATTCCACACGGTGACACCCACGGTGGCCGCGCGGCTTAAGCGTTGGACTATAACGCCGTGGGTCCCAGGTTCGAATCCTGGGTCTGGCAAGTACACATGTTGTTTTTCAATGTGTGTGCGAGTCAGGGTATGGACCTAACAGGTTGAGCAAGTGGCTGACATCCATTTCTCGTAAAAACAAAACACAAACCTCTACTCTGTGGCGGCCCATATGATCCTATTAGGATCGGAGATAGTCGAAACAAAATAGATTCCAATAAACAATCTTTTTGCAAGAATCCAAAATATGACAACTGACAGTCGTAGAATCGGATAAAAATCGTAAAATATATTAATTGGCTAAGATGATGTTGAAATAGATATGATATTGTTTACATACTAACTAACCTATTATGGCTATACCATATATTAATTGACATTATATTGAAAGCAGCAACTAGTACCTATCAGTCAGGCGCGCACACGGAAAAATAGTATGGGAAAGGGTCCATTTCATAAAAATATCCATAAAATTTTATTATTGTTTCCAAAATTCTACCTTCCCATACCCAGACACTCCATTTTGAGTATACCGATGAAGACATGAAGCTATAACAATGCCTATAACGAGGTATTGCGACAAGTGGATATCGATTGCGCGTGGCCTAACAGTCGTAATTATTATTATCGTTAGTGTCCGTTTGTATCGTCCGCAAACGTTAGATGGTTGCATCAATTCATGGGTGTCACGGATCACGGCCAATGAATTATCTGAGGTGTTAAATGGCGGCGTCTTAAAGTATTACGGTGTCCTTGAGTAGATTCAAAGCATTGGCATATTATGATTAGTAAGTCAATAATAATTCATCATCGTTATTTCAACATTCATTATGTGACATTTAGTGACAACGAGACAGCGATTTTAACCCGTGACCCACGGCTTCAGAGTTGGATATTCTGCCACTTGTCCATTATCTAGTACTGAGAAAATAGCTAAGTCGTTGAATAGAAGAAGTTCTATAATCTAAGAGAAAATAATTTGACTACGGTGCATGGTTGCAGCATCAGTCGCGTGCGGCTCCGTCTCGGGACGGAATGAGAATTTAAAATCACTTCTTTCAGACACGTTTAAAGCGTCATAGAAAGCGGCCATGCATATCCACAGCTGTGCATATATGACGGGTGGTGGTGGGAACTTTAACGTAGTTCGGTTATGAGGAATACAGCGGAAAACACATTTTGAAAATACCCGATATACTGGATTATTTGTTAGTTTGGGTTATGTTAGGTTAGGTTTGGTTAGGTTAATCTAACAAATAATCCAGTATATCGGCTATTTTCAAAATGTGTTTGCCGCTGTATTCCTCATAACCGAACTGTACCGATAATTTCATTAAGGCTATACCTCAGTTGAGGCACGGTCTA
This sequence comes from Rhyacophila brunnea, assembly GCF_057557595.1. Taxonomy (NCBI): domain Eukaryota; kingdom Metazoa; phylum Arthropoda; class Insecta; order Trichoptera; family Rhyacophilidae; genus Rhyacophila; species Rhyacophila brunnea. The sequence goes on from NW_028233361.1 coordinate 6,253,516, forward strand.
AAAAGATCATGGCTAGGCGATGCGCGGATTGCGGGTCGCGGGTGCAAATGACGCATACCGAACGAAATATAATTTGTCATATAAATCCAACATGCATCCATTTAATGTTCTGTTACCCCTCGATCTGTACGTCCAAATCAGAGGATCGATCACCCTCCTCTTGAGGGGGATCAGCACAACACTCGCCGGTGTCCATCTGACACCACCGCAGAGATCCGAGGACGTTCCTTACAGGAAGACTGTAAGTGACATTGTGTACAAGACCGCATTTGCGGCATGGCAGGCGAGGTGGACCGCCTTCCCCAAGGGGCGGCACACTTACCGTTTTTTTCCAGACGTATTCTGCAGGCACCAAACTAGAAGACTCCAACCTTCGCACTGGATTAGCCAGTTCCTCACCGGCCATGGCAACTTCGCCGCCAGACTCCACGAGTTTGGCTTGATAGTATATGGGCCGGGTTGTACCTGCGGGCATGACCACCAAGATGTTGAACACATCCTCTGGGATTGCCCGCTTATGGAATTCGAACGAGCGGAGCTGTTTGCCAGGGTCCGTCCTCACACGGGCCAAATTGGTCATGGAGATCTGGCAGCAACCGAGGCCAACTTTGCGGCATTTGAGAAATTTGCAGCGTCGTATGGGGAGCGGGATAGTCCCGACTCTTCTTTAGACTCATCCATTTCAATTCGTGACACCCAGTATGCGCTTAACGTCAGCGGACAGCAGAGCCAGTCCAAAAAACAAACATTTTCTTTCTTAACTTTCTTCTTTAAGCACTACGGTGCATGGTTGCAGCATCAGTCCCGTGCGCCTCCGTCTCGGGACGGAATGAACACTTAAAATCACTTCTTTCTGACACGTTTAAAGCGTCATAGAAAGCGGCCGTGCATATACACGGTTGTGCATATATGACGGGTGGTGGTGGGCACTTTAACGTATGTTCTTACTATAATATGTTCTATTAGTACCAAACAATAATAATATATTCATTGACATGTTTTCTTTTTAAAGTAAATGGGTAAGGTTTTTAGTCATCTTTACACGATTAAAGAATTAATACGCCCGTCGCCATCACGAAACAAATTGATGTGTGCCCAGCTCGACGTTCTCTCTCAGAATGCCAGCGAGTAGTGAGCGAGTCCAAAATTTCGTCGCGCCTATAGTTGAAAATTATTTGCCGTTTCACTGATGTATCGCCTTAATCGTGTTGGAGAGCAAGTGTTTGTCTTCCGCCTTCGTAACACTAGATTAAGTAGGTACGTCAATAATGATTTGGATACTTAGGTTTAGGTATATTGTTTGCAACATGGTTTGTTGTTTAAACTTTCAACTATAAACGGATGTGGCAATGCGCGGGAAAAAAACAAAGTGAATAGCAAAATGTGCATGGAGACATGTTGAGTGTTGAATTGACATTTGGCGGCCAGTTGTTCGAAAATTTACTCAAAAATCATAGACATTGTACATTTTATTGCCACAAAAACAAGCGGGAATAATCTGCTTTTGCCCAAAAGAGAAAACTACATATTATGCAGTTCTAAGAATTTTTTGAAAATTGCCGCGGCTTACTTTGCCAAAATATACACACGTGCATAGCAATATGGGAGATAATACATCATAGTAGATTGTATATTATTGAATTTATGACGAAAAGCAGTTGTATTAACTCAGTGGTCTCCAACCTTAATGTTACTACGCCTCCCTTTAAAAAAATCTAATCTTGGCGCCTCCCCCCCTTTATTTCATTAAATAATACAGACACTTTTTTAACACACAAGTTTTTACTACTTACTTATATCAAATTCATTTTTTAATTAATTTTTTTTTCATGCGACGAATGAGCTTGTTTATTACCACAATCAATTTTAAAAGAAGTCAACCAAATTCATCATCGTTCATTGACAAAAATTAATGGATTCTATCATGAGCTCCACATAGTGAATAGGGCCCACAGGCCAGGATCTTTCACCCATATATTAAAAATATTTAATAGCCCTGAAATAAAGCAGCGCCGCAGGCGACTTTTTTTACTATTAATAAAATTATATGAAAAATGCATTAGCAAACTAACCAAGAACTCAGGAAATAGATTTTTGTTTGCTTCAATATATCTGGCGTAGAAATCATTTAAAAGTGGAGACACGTATTATTGTTATATTATATTAAAGAAATCACGTCAAAAACAATTTTAAAAAAAAATATCACACCCTGCCTATACGCTTCAGTTGACACTTTAGCTACGAGTGACATTTAAATTTGAGGTTATTGTTTTCATGCAACCAGCGGTCGTTTTGTGCATTACCGAAACAGAGCGTTTGCAAAAGCGCCATTTTTAAATTTCTCCGCTCCAAATATTTTTTTAATATGATTTAAATATATGTATTATATATTAAAATAAACATTCATGCACTGAATTTTCACTGTTACGTTAAGATATGAACTTTTATTTATTTGTAGATATTATGGTATAAAAAATAAATTATTCAAAAATTTTGGCGCCTCCCCTGGCAATAGATCGCGCCTCCCCCGGGAGGCGCGCCTCCCAGGTTGGAAACCGCTGTATTAACTATTCTTCAAGCGAAGGCGAATTTAGTTTTGTCTTGTGTACTATCTCACAGTGGTGAAGGGTGGAGGAAGGCTGTTTAGACCCGACATAACTATTGCACACTATACTTTGTCAGTCAGACTTATTTATTTGTTTTCGTTGAACTAAGAATACAAATTGTAAATGGTATCGATTACTTTTTCAAATTCAATTAATACCCTAATTAGACCAAAATAGAGGTAGGCTTTGGACATCCGAGAAAAATAATGCACATTTTGTCAGTCATACTTATTTATTTTCATTTAATAAAAATACAAATTAATATCAGATGTTGTTGGTTAGTTTTTAAAATTAAATTAAACCCATTCTTAACCCATAGATTAGATTAGATTGATTAGAATATAAGAAGATAAAAAATTAGAAATTATGTAGGTATAGTTTAATGTGTAAATTTTAGATATTTTATAGGAAGAATATTTGTTACTTATGTAATTAATATCTATTAAGTGTAGTTTGTTTTAGGCAGGGTTTTATTGATTTTTAAAAACTAACCAATACTATCTGCAATTTGTTTTCTTATTTCAGTGAAAACAAATAAGTATGACTGACAAAATTTGGTATGCACTATTTATGTCGAATCTCCACAGAATACTTCCACCCTTCGCCACTGCTACCTAGCAGATGATGTAGGTAACAGCCTTGTAACAATTTATTACAATTAAGTCATTCCAGAATAATGCAAACATAATTACAACATTAGTTTGAATCCAATCATTGTGGTGAGTGAAGGCCTCTCCAAACTGATTACATTTCCCTCGTTCCTTGAAGTTAGGTAGGTACGTTTTGAAGCAAGGTACTTTATTTATTTATAAAAGACACATTGAGCACATAACCAATTATTAATTCAAGACGTTCACAACATGACATTTAGAATAAAAAGTACAGGTAAGTATATCAACTTAATAAAGAAAAAAACAGTAATTTTATATTTAGCAAAAGAAATAAAATAACAAAAACAACAATAATTTAAGAAAAATATAAATTAAACAATAAAATAGAATTTTAAAAGCAAAATAAGTACCTACATCTTAGATTATAGAAAAATATAGATAAAGCGATAGTGAGTGTTTGTTCCTGAATAGATGACGAATTTTTTCTCGCGCTTGGGTCGCCCCCACCACGCGTCCTTCACGCCCCTTTCAAGGGTTTTTCGGAAATACGTGACAGTATGCGTGAACATTTGCTTGGCGTAGTGTTGCCAGATTTCGAATGATTTTACAAGCGATTTATTTTTATATTATATTAATAAATATTAGCAGAGTGAATTTTGGTAATACGAAATATATTAAGGTAACACACAATCTCAAAAATACGATTAATATTTATTACATTCCTATAGTGTTCGGAGAAATAAAAAAAACATGTTTTCATAAAATTTTATTTCTTATTAATCAAATAATACATTCAATTAACGATTCAAACATATTTGCTATATAAATTATGTAGCAGATACCTACCTACTTAGAAGTATAAGTAAAGAAAAATATAAAGCGTCAATTACATTGAGCTACTTTACGAGCTGTTTTTTGGCAAATTTAAAAGCGGGCGATTCAGCTACTGCGATTGTGATGATGACACACAAAACTTTCCATTTGCTGAGAAGCCACAAGCCAGCGACTATTTTGACAGAACGTAGTTCGTTTTTTCACCGGGAGGTTGCTACTGCGCAGACGCAGTAGGCCCACACGCCGGCGTGTAGCGTGTAAAGTTGACCGGCTTTCAACTTTTATCGGTAGATTGTTTACAATCGCTTACCTAGCAGCAGATCCTTTTTTCTTATCGTCTTCCTCAGTCTTACCTTCCTGGGTGTATCAAAGACATAATCCAAGTCCGATGACAATATTAATTCATCTTCTGCACGATTAGGATGAATTTCGTCATTGAGTCCAGATTCCATGCGAATGACTGAATCACTGTGTTGTGCAACTGTCTCTTCCTGATTGACAGAATATGATGTTTCGGCATCAATGCTGAATAAATTCTGAAAAAAATACATTAGTTTTAATTATAAAGCTGAATAATTATGTCTATGTATGAAAATACTTTATTTTTATGATTTCGGCTTCATGTATGAACAACATATAATATACATATTAACAAACGAGAGTTGGAATTGCATCTTCTGTATGAGTAGGATGAATTTCGTCATTGAATCCAGACTCCATGCGAATGACTGAATTATTGTGATGTGCAACTGTCTCTTCCTGATTGACAGAATATGATGTTCCGGCATCAATGCTGAATAAATTCTGAAAAAATACATTAGTTTTAATTATAAAGCTAAATAATTATGTATATGTATGGAAATACTTTGTTTTTAAGATTTCGGTTTCATGTATGAACAACATAATAATATACATATTAACAAACCTGAGTTGGAATTGCATCTTTATACAATCGACGAAGCCCACCCTTTGTGAAGAATAAGTATTCATTTAAAAAATGATTACTGCATACAGTGGCTCCTTTTGTGGGAAACCAATATGGATCTTGCCTCGACCTTCTTGTTATATCAATCCATCTTTTTTGATTAACATCATCTCTAGGAAATCTAAAAGATAAGAACAACTTATAACAACATACTTATGGTGATACGAATCCGATAAATAAGTGATAAATGATATTTAAAAACTACCGCTATATTTTATACACCAGCAGCCGTAGCTGATTCATTCATACAACAGATAAGCTTGAATACGAAATATTAAAATATGTGTATAATATCGTAAAATGTGCAATATTATTTTAAAACAGATGAAATCAAAAATCACAAATCTGGCAACATTTTTACCCACACTTGCAGAATTCTGGCGTGTACGCGACATAAATTCGACGAAATGTAAGTCATGCAAGAAAATAATTTCAGATTACAGAATAATCACTGTTTATGAAGTACTTACAAGTGGAAAGTAATCCCATGTCCTTTTTTTGGTTCCTAGATGTGTTTTGACATCGTTTTATAGAACAAGACGGCATATTTTCCGATTTTCGTGTAGATGTTGTCGGCACAATGTCAGTTTATCGACTGACTGCCATTTTCGTGGCGTGTTGGCTATGCACTTGCTTAAACATGACTCACTAAAATCACCTATTGCGGAGGGCTTGACCTACATATTGCATCGCTAAAAATGTCTGCATCTCTAGGGAGTAGGGAGTGAGTATGATGGTTAGGCAATAAAACTTAAATAAATAAAGCGTGTCAACTGTCTCAAATATTGAATGCGCATTACATCTACATGATAAACTTTAATGAACGTTATATAATAACAGATTTATCATGTTATATAATAACAGAACTGGAAATCCGTAACCTGTTATACCACACCTAGAACGGTAAGCCAGTTTCGATTAATTTTGTGTTCCCTGATCCTACTTCCTACCTCACCTACTATTTCTTCTATCCAGCAACATCTAGACCAGTGAGTGGTTCTTAACCGGTGCACGGCGAAAACATGATAAAAGCAGAAAAATCCGCAAAATAGTGAAAACCCAAAAAGTTCTTCGCGAAATTATAAAAATGTACCAAGAAGATGAATAATTTGTCACCTTAAAAGATCGTACTCTAAAAATTAATTTTTCTGAAATAATTATGGAGAATTTTGGATTTCTGTCCAGCTATCTACACGAGGGCACTGAAAATCTTGTTACAGTTTTCAACATCATAATATTTGTGTGAGCTCGGTTTCTCAACAATAACTAATAAGTATAACAACTAAAAAACGAAAAAGACTAATTTAGACGAAGAAATTTAGTGTAGTTAAAAATATTCGACCTAATATTTCTGAAAACTGCAAAATCCAAGCTCAGGTATCACATTAATTGATTTTCACATCAAATAAATTCCATTTTGTTAAGGGTAATTTTAGTTATGTACAGTTTTTCCATATTTGTAGGTAAGTATATACACTTTCTTTAAAATTTTCTTTTCTTTGAATGTTATGTAATCTGTTTTATTTGTAATAAAAGTTATGTCCGGATATTTTTCTTTGTTTTCTGACCGCTTGATTTACACACCAAACATTTGACACCGCAAATTTTTCTTATGATTAAAAGTGTACCGTGACTTCGAAAAGGCTATGAACCACTGCTCTAAACCTTAGATCCACCATTTGGACGTTTTCTAAATTTTAGGTGACAACATTATTGTCCAGTGGCTATCAAAAATCATTGTCATTTTTTGATAGAGCATTTTGAATAAGGGTTATCAGACGGGAGTAAATTATTTGAATTTTTAATTTGACATTATAATTAATTGGAACTTTCGCGTTTATACACAATGCTCTTTAATTCGTTTACTTTCTTTTAATGAAATAATAAAATAAAAATTCTTATATTATCAGATATCGAATTATAACCCAGATGTTAGAGCCCGCTGTAATTTTTACCATCTGACTATTTTAATAAAAGAGTATGCAATCTAGCCAGGTGACGATATCGCGCGACCCCGCGAATTCCAGCCATGGGGTTGCTTCCAATGGGGTTGTACCAGCACCTGGACGGGACTGCTGGGGACTTATGTGAACCCGGGTCCTCTGAGTTTCACACATGCGCCTCGTCTCGCGCAGCCGGCCTGCGAAACTCTGATTGTTCAGCGCGATGAATAGGTTACGCGGCCAAGTGCTCGGTTTTGATAAGGAAAAGCCCGCGTTTTTGTTTGCGATTTTATTAATAATGGGCACACAGTATTGACATCTGCAGTATTTTGGCGGTTATTTTGACATGTGTGATAGGATCGACAATGTATTAGGTATCTACTTCTATTGATGTGATTTTGTTATATTTGTGTTATTAAAATATTACATGCATAAAATAAAAAAAATATCCATGAATATACCGCTGGAATCGAGTTTTAAAATGAATCTATGAAACACACGTTCTGTTAAGTTATGAAACAATAAATAAGTAGGTACGGAGGTATTATAATTGTAGGCAGTGGCGAAGGGTGGAGGTAGGCTGTTAAGATCCGACATAAATATTGCACACTAAACTTTGTCAGCCATATGTACTTGTTTTCATTGAATTAGGACTATGATTTGTAGATAGTGTTGGATAGTTTTTAAAAATCAATTAAACCCTGCCTAAGCCAAACCATAATATTTTATGTGTGATATGGGCGATCCGACAAAAATAGTGCATACTTTTTCAGTCACACCTTTTTGTTTTCGTTGAATTAAAATATACATATCTATATTATTACAGATGGTGTTGGTTAGTTTTTTAAAATTCATTAGCCATGCTTAAAACAAAGCACAAGAGATAAAAAAATATTCTTCTACTTATCTGTAAAATATCTAAAACTATGTATGATTTATTTTTAGTTTATATATTTTAAAGATAGACAAATATTTTATGACCATTATCAATTATGGTTTGGTTTATGCAGGGCTTAATTAATTCTTAAGAATTAACCAAAACTATCTGCATATTAAGTCTTAGTTCAATGAAAACACATACGCGTGACTGACAAAGTTTACTGTGCACTATTTATGACGGATCTTAATAGCCTACCTCCACCCTTCGCCAGTGATTGTAGGCATGCATTATTTATATTAAAAATAAAAGTAAACTACCATATTATTATGCCCTCCTAAGAATGGAGGATATATTAAAAGCCTGTGTAAGTGGAATGGTTATTAGTTTTTACTTATTAGACATTAGCCCAATCTACTGGGTCCTTTTAATGGATCAAGCACACAGGTCCACACGGCCGCTCAACCGACGTTGCCACTGTGGGTACTGGGTATTATTGACATTCATATTATCATCACACGACAAATTAATAGGATAGACATGCCAAAACTAATCAACATAGGGCATAGACTTTGAAGGCTTATTAAAAACATAGTTTATTAACACAATCACTGCTAACCTTTTAATTACCTTTTCATTACCACATTTAAATAACATGTTAATTATATCTAATGGCTACGATGCGCCAGTCGCGGTGTTAGCACTAAATGAGTTATTAAGTGATTATGAAGTGCAAATAGGTACTTAGGTAGTTCACAGTGGCGAAGGGTAGAGGTAAGCTGTTAAGATCCGCCATAAATGGTGCACGCTAAACTTTGTCAGTCATACGTATTTGTTTTCACTGAAATAAGACTAAAATTTTCAGATGGTGTTGGTTAAATTCAATTAAACCCCTGCATAACCAAACGATAGTAGATAATAGGCAAAAAATACTCGTCTATCTATAAAATAAGTACTTATCTAAAATTATGCAATTAAATCATACACAACTTTGAATATTTTATACATAGAATAAAAACATATCACAATTTTACACTTATAGTAAAAAAAAGTCACCTGCGGCGTTATTTTCCTTTATTGATGGTTATATTTTTAACATGTGGTTATACAATGTAATTTTTAGTTGTGTCATTACTTGATAATTCCATCATTCAAGTGGATGTATGTATTAAAAATACACTAAATACCATTAATTTTACCGTGAACACCATTTGGGAAACGCTGCTGTAGAACGTCACACTGCCATTAAAGTTGGCGATAGGTAGGGGGGCCCGACAAAGATCCTAGCCTTGGGGCCCGCTTCAAGATATGGGGGCCACGCCTATAATTATTTATCGTCGTTATTGTGTACGTATGCAGTTGGACATAACATACGAGTATCACAGTTCATCATATTGTGAACAAATGCATGTCTAAATAAAATACGTACCTACCCGTAATAAAAATCACCGAAAGATAAGGGAAAGACAGACGAAAGTAAGATCAAATCAAATCAAATTCAAATCAAATTTATTTATTTTACATATGATGAACATAACAGAGTTCAAATTTACGCCGCGTATAAGTCTGAAAAAATATGTAGCCAAACAAAGATCCCTTCGAAATTTTAAGCTACAGTGTAATCATACCTAAGAGAAAGGGATAGAGCCACGGATAATATCCATACAGACGAAAGTAAAGGAGTCTTAAAAATTTCTTTTGGACTCTCTCCACCATAAGGCCGTAGTTCAACTGATGCGGGGCCCAAACGACAGACCTACTCTCAAGTCTGCTTCTAACTAAGGAGTTTTAGAGAATTTTTAGTACCGTAACATCTGAAAAGACCCGGGAAGTACGCAAGACAAAGCCCAACAAGATAAGTAAATTAGAAATAGGTACAATCATAGCCTTTCTGTAAAATGATGGTAGATGCTTGTAAATTCACTGCGTTATTATCAGATATTGATATCAATCAATATTAAATTAATGTACTTCTTAATGTAATAAAAATGGAACATTACCTACTGTCTGCAATGCTCCAAGAAAACTCTTTTTTTTTTATATTAATGATATACGGCCATCTCTCTCCGCTACAATAGCTCACGGTGAAATGTGATACGTAAAATTTACACGTAAACATTTATTGTATTTTTTCGTGTCCAACAATTTTTAAAAAGTGGTCAATTATAATATTGTGGTTCCTGCAAATTACACTCATGGTTTTTCAAATAGTTAATATAATTCAAATAGCTAGGAAGTCATAGAATAATAATTATTATTCTGTACGTTTGCGCATCGAACATCGTTTGGCAGCCTTAGACGACATAGCGATGGTGCCCACAGAACGCGTCAGGCGCCGCACTCGCGCAAAATTTCTACAAGTGGCGCATAAATCATTGAAAATACAACGTAATCAAATACGCCAGCGCCCACTGGATATGGCGACGCATTATACCATCGTTTCATCGAATCATCGAATCATCGTTTTTTCGCGAATCACCGCTTCTCGGCGATACGAATGAAAGAAAATACAATGGAGTCCATTCATTGACCACAGCGAGCAAAAACACGCTGCGCGAGGCATTCTCGATCGACGGGCGGAAAGCAATTATTTAATTACAGAGAAGTCATTGTTTTATTTTATTGCGTGTTCAGTTTATCGCTGGTTGAAGAATGTCGTCGTAAATTTTAATTACAAGCCCCGAAATAATATAATATTTTTATTGCTTTGTTATGAGAGGCGCTGTAATAATATTTATTTTGTGCTGCTTGGGCCGCTTATAACATAGGTGAAGGGTAATGCGCGGGAAGAGACGTGTGATTATGGTTATGAATAAACACTGCATTCGCCGACTTCGCGCGCCCGACGCGTCTGTGGGCACCATCGCATAGACTTACACTTTTTGTGTAATGAATAGATTTTACTGAAAGTAACAGTGCGTAGCTGACGATTCATGAATCTTCTCCTTCTACTTTCACCCTGTCACGACCCAGCATTAGGGTATAGGGCAAGCACAAGTTCGTGCCACTTCCCTCGATCCATCGTCAACTCTTGCGCCTTCCGCCATTCGAGACCTGCAGCGCGTAGGGCCCTTTTGTAGCACCGCTGCAGGGTGCGGGAGGGCCGGCTACGATGACGGAACCCATGAGGCTGTGCCATGGGAATGGGACAACTGGACGCCAAGACAATTGGACGCCGCACTGTCGTAGACACGTATACAGAACGTAGACGAGGAATTTTAATCAGTTTCTATCTACTACTTAGTTGTTTTAATTCATTTTACTCTTAACATAGTGTTTTTTTTATTGCGGATTGAGAATTACCATGCCTAAGGCTTTATATAAAATAAAAAAACTCTTTTTTCGTTGGAACTTAAACATTCGCACGATTATATCATTATTTACGTCTGCATATTTAAATTCTCACCAACTATTAAATCATAATATAATCATTTAAATATAAATAATATGATTAAATATATTTTTTAAAAGAACCTATAAGTACCTAACGTCTATTTATTTCCGAATCGCTTGGCGTCCAGTTGTTCCGGCGCCAAATCGTCCTAGACCCCTGTGCCACAAGGGTACGAAGTGTCGCACTCTTTGGCGGCATCCGGAGCACATGTACCAGCCACGTAAAACGTAAATTACCTCAATCACCGAAGGCTGCTGTGTATGCTCATGAAATCGGATGTGTATAATGCGGTCGTACTAATGTACTCCTAAGATTCGGCAGAGACATCGATTCTCAAAGCTCAAAAGCCCAGACCTTTGCCACCTTTGAGACCTTTGAGACAGCCACACAGGAGCACAGGTAGCACGCACGCGTTGAACAAACGACATTTGGTCCTCACAGAATACAGCCTCATGATTAGGTAGGTATAATAGATACATACTGAAAAACAAAATCGTTCGTTTGCCGAAGAATGCCTAAATTTTCCAATATAACTCTACATCACGGAACGTGCGCAAACAAGTGAAATATATGAAAACGGATTAGTGTGCACGTGTCGCATGCGGCCATTATGCCATTGGTCAACAAAGCCAGGCACGCGTGCGGCGCGCGGCCAGGCCGTGGCGGGCTGCGGGCCGCGTGCCGACCGTCGCCATCGCTGTTAGATTAAAAGATATGAAACTCCGCGCCATTATTGCGCCGATTCGAGCGCTATTGTGCCAAGGGCGCAAGTACCACTTTGGCATGGAAACGAGACGCGTATCAGTAATTGACGTATGGGATTAACAGGGTTCATTAGTGGAATATTTTTGTAATGGGGCACGCGCATGTTTATTGTGTTGGAGAGGGTTGGAGTTTTTAATGACTGCATTTTTACAATTTGTAAAACATGCAATTTTATTAAGTGCATTTTTATTGTTTATCAAATGAGTCATAAACGTAGTACTTAGGTATTGTTTATGACTGCATATTCAAGACCGCAGCGTTACCAACTTAGCATTTTTCTTGCCAGACCAAGCATTTTTGAATAAGTACGCATCTAGCTTGCAAAATTAGCATCTGGTGTAGGGCGTTAAATCTAGTTGTTTTTGACACCACAGACAGCTTCAAATTTTTCATAATACGGCTAGACTGTTATACCAGATTTACTTGAAATCAAAATAAATAAATGTTACATAAAAAATAATAATTGCATTAGTTTTATTGGTTAAATTCTTATTCGATCTTGTCCTTTTAAAAACAATTTTAATAATAAAATTATGACATATCTACTTTTTGAATTTTGAGAAAATTTAGCATTAATTTTGCTGTCATCTAGGTAGTCTATTTTCTTAACATTTGTCATATTTTTGTGAATGACAATTGGCAACACTGATCAGGATGCATTGTTTATAATCCCTAATTAGTAATTTATTCTGTGAAAAACAGTATCATGATTTCTGACATGATGTAACACTGTAATTGGCACAGTAAATGTTTAGCTTTAGAGTGTATAATAAATAATATTATGAATAATAAATACTAGATAAAAATACATTATTACTAATAAGTACCAAGATATCACAGAACGGATAAATAAGATAGAAATGTGAAAGCCAGTCGTTACGGACCAAAGTTTTATTGGATTATTACTTTTGGGCCTCAGAAAGGCCATAAGGCATCAAACCAAGAGACACAAAACGCGGTGACTGTTGTTCTCAAATTTTTAATGCGCGTTTCGTTCACGTGACAAACTTTAATACTATTACGTTTACGTGTAATATAATGTTAAAGATATCGGCTATAAACAACAGTGTACATCTGTGGTTTTCAAAGCTGTCTGAAGTTGCGAGCTTTTGTTTTGCTCTTTCTCTCAAAATATTTTCCCAAGTACCATCGGCATTTCCACCCTAATTAAAAATTCCGTCCGGAATCGAATATTTCAGCATTCATTCCTTGCACGATATACTTAATAATATTATAGATATACCTATTTCATCCCTAGTGAGTAGGGATTGCAATACCGATTGAAAATGTCATTACCGGTTTTTCGGTATTTCTTATTGAATACCGGTATTAATACCAGTATTTCTTAAACATTAAAAAATCAGAAGTAGGTGCTTATCAATAAAAATATAGCTATTAAAATCTTTTAAAAGTATTATTTTGTAGCAAAAACCTACATAGGTACCTACATTTATTATGTTGACAATTATGTATTTTGTGTATGTATTGATTATAATTTTAGAACTAAGTACTTAGTGATTTTTTACAAAAAAATTGAATATAAGTATTGATAATTTTAACAAAAGCCCTCAAAAGTTCATCAAGTGCAAATAAGTCCGGCTGCAGGAAAGGGTTCTTAAATTCAACGCTTGTACAGTCATCAATAATAATAGAACAATTTTGTCACGGATGTTTTATATTTCGAAAAAATATTATGATAATTCATCGCGTCAATTACTTATATAAATATATTTCATGAAATTTGTTTTATTATGTTTTCACCTCTATTCACTCAATAAATTTGCATTTTAGCAACACATAACTTATAATTCATTTTCAAAAACGTAAACGAGTGTGCTTTCTTAATACTGAAAATTCCGGTATTTTCGATTTTTAAAACTGGTATTTCAGTATTGATAAATACTGGAATACCGGTATTGAAAATCCCTACTAGTGGATAAGTTAAACAACATAAATTATGTTCAACCACAAGCCATATAGGTATTATAGTTTAATGCAGACAAACTAATCTATGGCATATTTATCTCGTCAGATAAATGGTCACATTAATCTTTTCACCCTAACTTTACTTCCAGCTCCCAGATATCATTCCAAATGAAACGCCAAAAGGTTAAAGTATTTTGAATAGTACCTACACCCTACACTACACTCATTGTTTATGATACATAATTGAGATAAGAATTAGATGCGAGACTATAAACAAAAGTTCTTTTTTATATGTCTATGTTTATATGTCTGGACAAGAAACGCAAGGTAGTTTTATCGGAAACCGCATGTTTGTCAGTTTTTAGTCAATTTCGCGATGAATATTAATGGGTACAACCAGGCCCACCTGTACATGGCGGACTTTGCAGATCTTCATAAAATTGCTCGTATTATTTGCCAGGAAAAGTGATGTTTTTTTCTGTATAGATTTTATGTCACGTGACCCCAGAATCATGGCCCCCACAAAGAGGGGGCTGATAGGGCTCTAGCCTGGGGGGCCGGGCTCAGGGAGGACCCGGTGTGGCGGTTTGACCAGATAAGTGGGATAAACACACATCGCAAATTTTTCTCGAATATGAAAAAAGTCGCCAGCGGCGCTATTGTTATACAATATTATTCAAATAATATTAAAATATGTGATTGTGCGATGGAATTTTTAATTGTTTGTCGATACGCGACAACTCCATAATTCCAGTGGATTCAGTACAAAAAAATACTAAATACCCTTAATTTTACCTTGAACACCAATTTGAAAACGCTACTGTAGAGCGTCACACTGCCTTTAACCTTAGCGTAGGGGGGGCCGCCAAATATCCTAGCCTGGGGGCCCGTGCTCAGGAGATGCCCGGCGAGGCGAGTCGACCAGATAAGTGAGATAAACACCCATCAAAAATTTGCTTTAATAGTAAAAAAAGTCGCTATTTTCCTTCGGGTGGTTTTATTTTAAAGTTGTAGAATACAAATTCTCACAACTTCATAATTCAAATGGATGTATTTAAAACATACAAAAAATACACTAAATATACACATTAATTTTACCGCGTATACCATTTGGAAAACGCTAATGTAGAAAGTCACACTGCCTTTATTCTTAACGATAGGTTGGGGGGCCGCCAAAGATCCTAGCCTGAGTGCCCGCTTCAGCATGTGGGGGCCATGAATGGGAAAACCTTTTTTGGAAGGGAAAATAATAGTATACCTACCAACCTAGGGGCCTAGCGCTTGGTAGGACCGCCCCTGGCTGTATTGGATAATAGATGGCCGTATAGTATTGAAATCTAATTTATTTCTAAATGAAACCGACGTGCTCGGCATGCCTTTTGTATAGGTAGATATGGAGTGGTATAATTTTCGATGAATACAAAACAAAACACCAAATAATATAATAATACATTTTCAGATATCGAAAAACCGTCCCACGATCAACCCCTATTTTTGGAGATCGAGTGACGTCACCGCCACGTGACCGCGATTTATATAACATTCAGTCCACGTGTCGGGAGGGGCGGGGTGAGGGGCTCTGCAACAATATTAAGCTCCGCTACTCCCTTTATGCTCCCTCTAAATCGCTTATCTCTATGTAGGTAGATACTATGGTGTTTACTGTGAAGAAAATATGCACGTACTTACATAAATATGTTCGATACGGCTCATGAATGTGCCACCATTTTTTTTTTAAATATTGTATGTGCAATACAATAAAAGTTGTATTTTATAATATTATAAATAAATAATAATTGTAAATCATACATAATTTTGAAAAACACGTCTATTATAACCAATGACATTAATATGGACGAAACATCTGGAAAATAAAATGATACTCACTTTTTTGTCGGGTCTGCCGAATGGCATAATCTGTTCTAACGCCATTACAATAAAGGTGATATTGCTATAAATTCCCGATGCTTTTTGTCGGGTCTGCCGAATGGTTCGGTTCGAACGGGTTCACTCAAATGAACATTGACACTAGAAACACTGTTCTAACGCCATTACAATAAAGGTCATATTGCTATAAATTCCCGATGCGTGATATCGCATAATGGAAATTGCGTGACGTCTACCTATACATGTGCGAATATCGCTATGCGCGAATTTACTTGCTAGCTACTGTATTGAGTGCGTTGTCCATTAATAATGTCATTGATTATAACCAATAGAAAGAATATTTTTTGAAAAAAGTAAGACACCTGGCAGGAATCGAACCTGCACATTCTCTACTATGCTACAAGGTGACATACTAATTACGACAAATTTTAACTATTGGCCTTTAATACCTGCTCATCAGCGCTCTTCCAAAGCAAGCTACTTCGAGTGGGTACTAGTTCGAGTAAGTTACAACATAAAATATTGGAGAAATCCGTCACGTCGGTTAGTAATTAAAGTAGTAGGTACCTACTTTGATTTAATAAACAAAAGCCGATTGCCAATAGTAGCTTGATTATATTGTTATCAAAATGTAAAACAAAAATACTAAGATAAAATACTAGTACCTAACATATTTTATCTAATTACTATAATAATTGATATTATTATCATTCTGAGCACGGGGATATGCCTAATGACAGAAGAAGAATGCAAGTTTTTTTCATCAGTTTATTAGATATGTGTATAACATATTGTAATAACATATGTACCTACCTACTTATATTTTTTTATTAGGTATTATCAATACCAATATTTTTCTAGGATTTTTGCCGCCTCCTCAATCATCCCGCCCGGGTGTTTCGCACCTCTAACACCCCTTATTGACGCACCCCTGGTTAAGTAGGTAGATGAAATGGCAGTGGTCTGAATATGTTGCCTGGCGAGTGGACAACCGCTGAACAAATGCCGTCATACAGTGGTAACGAACGGGCTCTAAAGGGACCCCTTAAACCAGCTGGATAGACGAACTTATAAGGTTCTATGTATGTATGAGGCAGCGAAGAACTAGAGATCGAGAATAGTGGAGGAAGCTAGGGGAGGTCTTCATCCAGCAGTGGATCGACCCCGGCTGGTGATGATGCAGGGAACTCGGAAACAATGGAAACTGAAATACCTACCTAACAGATAACCGATCTCGAGTAAGGATTAATCCGGGATAAAGTTAAACACGTGTCAAGAATACGCCATACATATAAATTGTTGACTGCGGAGAATTTAATTACTTTTTAATTACCGCATTTCAATAACATGCTAATTATATCGAATGTCCAATTAATTAGTGTACAACAGGTGTTCCGTCCGCGTGGAAAGGACTAATACTGACAATAAATTGCTCTCGGTGTATGCATTGATGTTCATTTAATATTGGTGTATTACACACACTATTGCACGTGTAAAAATGTAGTGTGTTAAATATTACCTATCGGAATTCTATTTATTATCACTGTTCTGTGTGATGATGGCATTTACTGGAAGAAAAGCTCTGTAGGTCGATTAAGCAAGAAAATATAAACATATAATGATCGCGTCCTATTTTCATTATCAGCACTATCAAAATCCTTAACCCCTAACGATAGTCATTTACACGGGATAATGCATCACCGAAATGCCCATTTCTGCTTATCAATCCGCTTATTCACGATGATTTATCATTAGGGTCGTGGCAGGGTTGAAGCGTTTTGGGGGCATGTGATATAAAATATAATAATATCTGTCTCATGGCGTGGGAGAGAAGTCGCCGAGGTGCTCCCACTAACAAAGGCGTCGCACGCCACTGACACGCGACTCCTAAACGGGGGGGTCGTTTTTCACAGTGATGCAGCCGTCAATTTGCCCCCACCCTGTTATTATGCATTACATTTATGTTTACTTTGTGTCTACTCAGTGCAATGGTCATAATATAATACGATAATCATTTACAATATAAAATATCAAATGATATTGAATTACATTTTCATTGGTGAAGTATTTTTCACTTGGTAGGTGAACTGTATACCTACTTCGGAGATCGTTTACAAAGTTTCGCGATATCCGAGAAGATCTCTTTCCGGGTTTGACCCAGTCAGTGGTGAAGATTGCTTGTTGAACGAAGGTGAAAGATAATAAAAATCGAAAAGAATAATAGTATTCTTACATTTTGCCAAAATATTGCGACCCCCTTCTATGATGGCCAGGTAATCTGCGACATTTAAAATAATCATTAAACAAATTTTTACATGTGAATTATCAATCATCACATTTGCTGTAACTTTGTCTATGTTTACGTGTGAATTCGCAAACATCACATGTTCTTTCACGAATTATTAGGGACATTTTTTAGGTACTCTGTTTATTTTGTAAAATATTACTACACTTTTCTTAAACCACGGTTTCCCTAACTTTACAGCGATGGTACACTGCAAATCCTGAAATTTTAACGGAACACGTTGTTTATTTTGTAGGGTAGGTAAATAATACATAATCAACAGACAATAACTACCTACATAAAAAAACAATTATTATGTATTTAGTAATTATTTTGAAAACATAACTGATGAAAATATATTAAGTGAATGAAGTTATGATTTTGGGTCCTTGAATAAATTGCAAATCTACTTGATACCTGATGTGGCATCAAGCCTGTTTCTGGATTTTGACTTCGTTGCAACCAATGACATTATATGGATGAATCATCTGGGAATAAAGATGACACTCACTTTTTTGTCGGGTCTGCCGGATGGCATAATCTGTTCTAACGCCATTACAATAAAGGTGATATTGCTATAAATTCCCGATGCTTTTTGTCGGGTCTGCCGAATGGTTCAGTTCGAACGGATTCTCACAAATGAACATTGAAATAAGAAATACTGCTCTAACGCCATTACAATAAAGGTGATATTGCTATAAATTCCCGATGCGTGATATCGCATAATGGAAATTGCGTGACGTCTATCTATACATGTGCGAATGTCGCTGTGCGTGAATTTAATTGCTAGCTACTGTATTGAGTGCGTTGTCCATTAATAATGTCATCGGTTGCAACATAATAAGAAAATCCTGCATCACCTGTCAAGATGAAGTCAAACATGTTTGAATTTCTTTCAGCTGCTACGTTTATTACCCCTTTGTTACCACTGTATAACGGCATTAATTTGTCCAACCTAATGTCATTTCATCTGATCCGCGCATTGATCTACCTATAACATCAATGGATCAGCGACATCTATCAGATCGCGTACTTTTATCTGCTTCATTATACATTGGTTTCTTTTGTGACCTTTCCGCGTTATGCCCAACATTTATCTACTTACCTTTCCATGACACATTAAGCTACTCGTATTTTTTTGGATTTCTCGTACAATTAAGACTCAATGGAAGGTCACATCTAAAATGTGACATCTAAAATATACGTATGACATTTCACCGTAGAACAGTTCACTGTGAGCTGTAATCGAAAAGAGATGGCTGTATAACATAGAGATCAAAAAAATACGCGTTGTTCGTGTAGTATTGCGGACAGTAACTAATATTCGAACGATTACGTCCAATTAATTTGCATTAATTTGATATTGAATGGTATCACTTTGGACCTACCAGAATTTTATATAAATTATAGGTACGATAGGTAGGTAATTACCATGATTGTATTTATAATTTACTTATCTACCTATTTTCTTCTGTCTTTCTCCTATATTCCGGTGGTTTTTATTGAGTATTCTTAAGTGTTTACGGCCATATAGGTATATTCGATACAATATAAATCACTGTGGAATATAATACGGCCAACTGCAACTTACCTACCTACAATTTTCCGGACACGCTTCAAAAACGATTTTAGACTGATCTCCCTAGTCATTTCGCACACAGCTTATTTGATAAAAAATTTTCCCGATATTATATTTGTTTTATTGACAGTCAATCTATGATCGTCAGGGCTGAAACCCTCTCACATTTGTGCTGTCACAATGCCCTCATTAGCATCAGATGTTTACTTAACCGGCCAGGCACGCGGCCCGCTGATTGGCGGGCCCACTCATGAAACCAATCAAAGTCGTCGACCGTGGGAAAGGAACTTGCCCTGCATTATTTCCAATAGGTAAGGTGCGAACTTAGTTACTACTCATTCATAATAATTAATATCATTATAGGTAGGTACCTATTAGGTATTATTTTGTCAGACATCTACATAATATAATAGCAGTAGCGAAGAGTGGAGGTAGGCTGTTAAGATCCGCCATAAATGGTACACATCAAACTTTGTTATAATACGTACTTATTTGTTTTTATTGAACTAAGACTACAATTTACAGATGGTGTTGGCTAGTTTTTAAAAATCAATTAAACCCTGTCTAAACCAAACCGTTTTTTTAGTTTTGATATACTTAGGGCGATACGAGTCAAAATTGTGTACATTTTTTCATTCATACTTATTTGTTTTCGTTGGATTAAGAATATGTACCTACATATTATTACACATGTTGTTGGTTCACTTTTTTAAATTCATTAAGGCCTGCCTAAACTAAATTATAATATTATATAAAATCTCCAAAGTTACATATGATTTAATTGCATAATTTTAGATATTTTATAGATAGGCGAATATTTTTGGACTATTATCTATTTCTATTATGTTATGACTAGGTTTTCGTAGGGTTTAGTTAAATTTTAAAAACTAACCAACACCATCTGTAAATTGTAGTTTTATTTCAATGAAAACAAATACGTATGACTGACAAAGTTAAGCGTGCACTATTTATGGCGGATTTTAACAGCCTACCTCCACCCTTCGCCACTGATAGATAGTAGATACCAGTAGTGAGGGGTGCAGTTTTGCTGATAAGATTCGACCTAATTAGTGCACACTAAACTTTCTCAGTCATATTTATTTATACCTATACATTGAACTATGTAATTATGTCATTGATGGGTCCGAAGATATCACGCAACACGCTCCGCTTAAATGAGCTCAGCACTCTTTTCACTATTCATTGAATCCATCAGGTTTCCAAGCCACACATGACAACTGAGCTGATTAGTGTTTTGCAGAAAATGCATTTTTTTTCAAGTATCGTTTCAATTTTATGCCTTATAACCAGGGAACACAAAAATAATGGGAACTGGTAGGGTTTTATTTTTTTAAGTTATTTTCAATAGCGACGTATGTATCATACTAATAATATGCCTTGTAACCAGCGAACACAACATTAATGGGATCTGGCTTAGGTATTCTACTCTTACTGGGTGTGGTATAAAACAGGCTATGGATCTCGAGTGTGGAGAAATATGGGATATAGGTACTAAACTTACTTAAACACTTGTTAAAAAAAATATTATTGTCAATATTGCTATCTGTACCTATCATATTAATAATATGCATCACCAAAGTGTGTCACGTTGATTTGAAGACTGCCGAAGCACTTTGTTTTACTTGGGTTTTATCGCCTGGCCGTCATAAAGTAACGTGCTTCAAAACCTTGGTCCATGGCGATGGCCTTTAGACATACTTCTGTGTTATTTATCTTTTCTGTGCTTCCAACGCATCTTAGTTAAAAATTAAAATCAACGAACGCTTAGTTATATCTGAATTTCAAGTTGTTTTTACAATTTATACTATTTTACTAAAATAGACGGTTTTCCATTTCCATCAGTAAACTTAATGTAATTTATAATTAATTTTCTATGAATATAATGCATTTTAGGGGTTTTATTATTACATCGATGAAATGATAAAGTTCTGCGGAAGTACGTGGCAACGCAACGCACAAAACCGAGAGAAGTGGAATCAGCTCGGAGAGGCCTTCGTCCAGCAGTGGACAGATTCAGGCTGATGATGATGATGATGATATTACACTATGATCACTGACAGATACTGCAGGTGAGTTTATCCTAAAAATGATGATACTTTTATTACCACAGACGAAAATAAGACAGGTAGGTACTAGGTAGTTTCTTTATTAATTTCAGCTGCATAGTTAACGGAAGGTGAGGGGCAGAAGATACGCTGAAGTGTTTATACAAATCCTGCCTTTCTTGTAAAAGCGCTTATCCTTCGAAGGAATAACGCGCAGTCCTTCAGATAAAACAGCATTCCATACTTCACGACAGGTAAAAGAAAACAATGCAACTTCTTACTTCGAGACTACGTCGCTTGGGAGGCACGTAATATACACTTATGGTTTCTATACTCAGTTCGAAATGTGTGGATATTTTCATTTTTTTTTAAATTTATTATTTATAAGTTAATAACCATGTCCTTGCTTTTTCTTACAAGGTAGTTGTTAGTAATTTTGGACAATCACAAACACCCAGGCTTTGAGAAAAACACATAAGTATTGTGTCCTCACCAGGACTCGAACCCAGAACTCTCGGGTGGAAGGCCAGCGCCTTGCGCACGACCCACTTTCATTAATACAAATTCTAGTGTAATTAATCTAAATATAGAGGTACAGATGCGATAACCGGACCCCCCCCAGGAACACAAGAAAATGAAATTATTTAGTAGAATGAAATATTAGTTCTTTTTCTTCGTCATTACTAAGGATCGTGCCCCGGATGATTTGAAAACCTCAAAAACCTACATAATTATAAGAGAAAAAAAGTAGGCCCGAGTAGGACTCGAACTCACACCTTTCGTCCGTTCACTTTCCGGTTGAGTGCTTTAGCCAATCCATATATGGATTCGAGCGAATTGTTTCTAATAACTGACGTTTTTATCTGAAATAGGTAGGTACTACTTTCTTCGAATTCCGCCAATGAAAAGGCTTAATCAAATGTGAATGATAGGTATTATTCAGGCATCAATAGCAAGGGCTGTGCCGGCTGTGCGGCTGTGCGGCTGGCCAATCCCTAGAGTTAGACTTTTAGTGATGCATTATGTATTTTGTTTTAAAATTCTATTTTATTGTTTAATTTGTACTTGAATTATTTTTTTTTTCTTTTGCTATAAAATAATTTTTTTATTTACTAAGTTGATTTACCTGTACTTTTTATACTAAATGTCGTGTTGTGGACGTCTTGAATTAATAATTTGTTATGTTCTCAATGTGTCTTTTTTAAATGAATAAATAAACTTAACCGAAGTAGGTAATCGTAAAAAACGTAAGTAGTTATTACATATAAATCACATGAATTGATAGCTTAAAGGCTAGAACACTCGCCCGGAAAGTGAAAGATGTGATTTGGAGTCCCATTCGGTCGATTTTTTCTAGATTTTATTGAGTTTTTACCTAGGTACTTATGGTCTTGTCCAAACTCAATGAACGGACTAATTTCCAGTATCACTGTTGTATAAAGGTGTTTCTAACGACAAGCAGGTAGGTAGGTGGATACTAAATCAAAGGTTATTATCACAATTCGTAGTATCGAATAACCTCACCTGTGGCTTTAAGAACCAGTAACCATTTACCTTTACTAGTTATTGTATAATGGCTGATGATTTAATCAGGTGTGCGTATTGTACTTTGGTTACTTATCTAATTGATTTAAATGGAATCTGAAAAGTGACCGAAATGTGCAACAAAGGATAATCTCATTAAATTTAATTTCACCGAAATGTTTTACATTTTAATACTGTCTCCAAGAATAATAAGTATAAAATAAGAGTACTTTGAGCATTTGGTCTATAAATCATGATAATAGGTAAGTAGGTAGGTTACTTACAGCAAACCCAGTAATACAATAGTTTGATTTATAATTAGAGATACCTACCCATTAATTTTACAATGAAGGCTACCTACGTTGACTTTAATTATTATTCCTATAATCGAGGTGATGTGGATTTAAGTGTAGGGGAAGCTGTTGTACCTTGGACATGGTTGTACCTCGAACACATGCATGTTTTTGTATATTGGCGCCATTTTATCTTGAAATTTACAATAGTAGTTTGAACACTTTCCTCTCGGTGGATACATGACGCTAGTTTTAGACGGCAAGCGGCACGCGTATTTATGTGAAGTGATTTTGAAAATTTTCGTTCGTAAAAGTAAGTTTTTTTCACTTATTTTTTTTGTAAATATATGCTATACTATGTTTGTTGTGTGAATAAGTAATTATGTAATTGAATTAAATTTCATATGTCTATAACATTGGGTTATTATAGATTTTGTATTCCTTACCTAAAAAAAACTTAATTGTTTTTGTCATTTTGGCGTGGTGTTATACCTTGGACATAACAAATGCTTTGTACCTCGAACATGTCCAAGGTACAATGCGTTTACCACGCATATTGTGTATGACTATGATTACTATTGTTCATTCATTTAAACATACAATTTAATTTCAACCTATTGTTTAAATTTATTCCAGGCGTTTATTTAATATGCCTACGATACGTAAGACAGGAATCAAGAGGGTTCGCCCGGATAGCGAAAAAATACAAAGTGCGATCCGTTTAATAAAAGAACAAAAATATACGCTGAACAGAGCTCCGAAACTAAACAGGTTACCCAGAAGCACAATAAGAAGATATATTCATCATTTTGGTACTGGTAAGGAAGTCTGCACCCTTTATGAAAATCTTGCTTCAAAGAGAGTTTTTAGTGAATAAGAAGAACAAAATATGTTGCTGCAATACATTACAGAAGCTGCATCTTTGCAGTATGCCTTCTATGATAAGACCTCGCCCCAAAGCTGCCCGGCGGAAAAATAATCGCCCGGGGCGAGAAAAGGGTCGATTTCGTAGTCTGATTGATACACCGGAGAAATTAAGAATCGAGAATAAGAAGAAAACGAAGCTGGCGAAGACTTAAAATATTATTCCATCGAAAAAACTAATTATGTTCTTAAAAAAGTTTCTGCTGTTAAGAAAAAGCTATTGGTTAGTTTCGAATCTTCATCAGCCGAGTCATCGGCTGATAATTTTGCACTGCAAGTCTCCAGCAATTCAGAAGGACCTCAAGAATTTCCAGATGAATTTTAATCTACACTGAATTTAGAATATCAAGTGGGGGATTTTGTAATTTTTCTTTATGAAAGAGAATAATTATTATTTTCTAGGAAAGATCCTAGAAATAAGCAAGGATGGGGCCAAGATTAGCTCAATGCAAAAATCGCTAAAGGGTTGGAAATGGTCGGAGAACATCGACTCAATGAATTATCCTTGAGATGACATAATCCAGAAAATTCTACCACCTGAAAAATGCCAATCTAAATTTACTTAATTTACTAAATTCTAAATCTACATTTATCAAGTTAAGGAAATGGTCAAGTATTAGGGTGATAAGGAAGAGATAATTGAGGTTTTATTATTAAAAAAGATTCATTATAATATCTACCTAAGTCTAATTAAGGTAATTATGGTTTATGATTAAGTATAACTGTTATGAAAAAAATGTTGTTTTGTTCCGTAAAACATATTTGTAAAAAGCTTCTTTCTTTTATCGTAATATACAAAACCTGCGAATTTAATAAATCTGTGTTTTTATTTAGCATAGGTACCTAAATGACCCCTTATTACGATTTTTTAAATGTATGTCCAAGGTACAACCTCCATATGTTAGAGGTACAACACCCCTGCTGTACCTTGGACCTAAATCCACATTTTTTATTCGGCCCAAAATCACCATAAATATCAATATATTTAATTTGAAATATACCTATATCAAAGCATGCGCAACAGATGGTAAAATCAAACTAACTAATGTTGGCAATTTTACCTATAACCAGTAATTTATGAAAAATCAAAAACAGAAAATAGGTCCGAGGTACAACAGCTTCCCCTATCTACTATCTACCTAGATAATGTCTTGACCGCGTCGCACATCCAAACTTGTCCGACTGCTACACGTCGAATACGTCGATACGATTTTGATAGTATTCACAAAACACACCTTAATGTAACTCCGCACACAGACCGAGTGCGTCATTTGAGTTTGAAAAAAAAAACATCGACGCAGTACCTAGGTAGATATAATACCAAAATGTTGCATCGGCATATGTGTGCGTTTTAATTCGCTTCGGCTAGCCGCGTGAAGTCACTGCCCCGTCATCTCCTCGCATGTGCGCACGGAAGAGTGTTGCAACGTTGCGTTCGATTTTGATTTATGACCATACATATACCAGTCGAGATGATTTTCATTGTCTCTGAGCGGTAGACCAGTCACATCAACACCTACGTATGCGTGATAAACAATGACATAATATTAATGTCATTTTGTGATAAAGGATTCAAACGCAATGTAAACTTCGTCACTGTAACAAATAATTAGAAGCATTTTATTTCAAAATTTTGATTATATCTAGGTACCTACTACAAATACATGGACCGAAATATATAAAATATTATTATTTTCATATCAACGTAGGTACCTATCGATATTTTGAA
Source organism: Rhyacophila brunnea (assembly GCF_057557595.1). NCBI lineage: Eukaryota > Metazoa > Arthropoda > Insecta > Trichoptera > Rhyacophilidae > Rhyacophila > Rhyacophila brunnea. The sequence continues at coordinate 6,279,743 of NW_028233361.1, forward strand.
GAAAATATTCTGACTTTTGATATTAAAGAAAAATTAATTAGTATCTAATTACCTACTTAGGTATATAGGTACCTACTTAAAAATGTAGTTCTGTGGGTAAAGTATTGGTCATTCTATTTCACCACAAATATATATTTTGGTCATATAAATTGGATATATCCTTTAGTAGTTGATTTTTCTTTTTATCCATTTCTAATAATGTATCTATCGTATCAAACCGCCACGAAGAATTGAACGCAAACGAAAAACTCAATTACAGCATTTGTTTTTTTTTTACTTCATGGTCCAGGACTGGATGAAAAGAAAATCGTACCGGTGTAAGTAAATCATTCAATGGGCATTAATCTCGATGTAGGTACATATTCAAAACTATAACGGAAAAATTCCAATTTGGACCTATTAGTGGTAAATGCAATAAATAATACACAATTAACTAAGTATTGATTTCAAATGTTAGTAAGTATTTTATTTTAATTTTCAATATTGCTATGGGTATCTAATGATTAATAAATATTTACTGGTTTAAGTAAATCATTCAATGGGCATTAATCTAGATGTAGGTAACAATTCAAAATCATAACTGAAAAATTCTAATTTGGACCTATAAGTGGTAAATGCAATAATACACAATTAACTAAGTATTGATTTCAAATGTTAGTAAGTATTTTATTTTAATTTTCAATATTGCTATGGGTATCTAATGATTAATAAATATTTACTGGTTTAAGTAAATCATTCAATGGGCATTAATCTAGATGTACCAATTCAAAATCATAACTGAAAAATTCCAATTTGGACCTATTAGTGGTAAATGCAATAATACACAATTAACTAAGTATTGTTTTCAAATATTAGTACTTAAGTATTTTATTTTAATTTTCAGTATTGCAATGAGTAAGTATCTATATAATAATTAATAAATTTTTGGATAAGCTTAAGTATTTGTCCTCGTGGTTGATTATCCAGTTATGGATCTCTATGCCTTGTGCTTTATTAGAAATTGTCCCAAATCCCCAAAACCAAATAACTAGATCCAATACAAAATGCAATCTCATTGCAATGAGATATTTATGTATTTCGTGCTTATTTTTAAATTTGTTTATCTTTGTATTCAATTGTTTTTTTTTGTAAAATATCAATCGACATTCTACCTAGGTGCATAGTTTATCAAATATAAAAATGCTACATAACGTTTAGGTAAGTTCCTATCTAATAGTAGGTAATAATAATAATAAACAGCGGTTTGATTTTATTATTTTTTACATTATTATGTATTGAATAATCGCTTGAAATGCGCTGACTCAAAGCATGGGAAAAATCAAACCATTTCGAATTATCGAATTCCTTCGATCCGAACACAATCAAACATCGAACAGGTAATTTATAGCTGTTTATCCCTTTCCCACTTTGCAGATACGTCACGAGGACGCCACTTGCCGATTGGCCGAGACGGCGCCACTCGACGCCCCGGCGTTTAGATCCGACTACATGATTGGTCCGAAACCGAAGAGCGGGGGAACCGGTAAGAGTCTATAAAAACGCTACGCAGGCGCCGGCGGGAAACATTTAAAGTCGAATTCTCGTGGAGAGCACGTCGAGCAAAATTAATCAAATCTCTCTCGTCGATTATTATTGATCTGACATTACTGTTTTGACATCGTATCGAATACATACTTCAAGATTTTGTATTTTATTTGAAAAAAGCCGTGCTACAGTATAATTATACAATTATTATTAATAAACCAAGTGACAGTTCTAATCGTGATTTCTGTGTTTTGTGATTTTATAAAAAAGTGACTTGCAGTTTTTGTTGTTTTTTTTTGAAGAAATTGTACATTTTTTATAATTAAAAATGAAGGCCATAACAGCAGTGTGCGCTACCGGAGCCCCCGTGCCCCCTATTGCGTCAGGGCGAGTCCAGAGAGCGCGAGGAGGTGAAAATGAAGAGATCCAAATGTACATTGCCAAGTTAAAGGACCTCGTCCCGTTCATGCCCAAGAACAGGAAGATATCGAAGTTGGAGGTGATCCAGCACGTTATCGAATACATCGGGGAGTTACAGTCGGCACTGGACACGCATCCAGCAGCGGGGGCCTTCGACGCAGCCGCTGTGCTTGGTCCCGCGCAGGCTTCGGCCCCTAGAAGACCTCTTGGCCCCCTGTCATCGTCAAACTCTCTCCTGTCTGCATCACCCGCTCCATTATCACCTTCGTCACAACAACACACCATGCATACGGTAAGAGCATTTTTGTTTTTCAAATAATCTAAAACTAAACAAATAAGCACTTCTGTTACAATGGTTGTTGTTGGTTTTTGCTTAATTCCAATTAGGATGAATTTGGGATCTAGTAAGAAGACCTGTGCCTGTGTACCTTACAAATACTTGATCTTTGTCAGTCTTTATTTTAATACGGAAGTAATTAATACCCATTTACAATAGCAATGAAAAGTCTTCATTGTGAATAATAAAACTACCTGAACTATGCAAATTTAATATGTTCTTTTCTCTAGCCTAGCTAAACGAATATTGTATGATTTTTGCGCATTTTATACATTCTACGGACTACGTAGGTAATGCAGTTTCCCATTCTTATGTCAGAGCTTAGATTTCATCTATGATGCAGGGGACAGCTTGAAAATGTATTAACTTTTAACATATAGGTACCTAGTCTATTTTAGCTAACCATGTAAAACTCCACATTGTTTTTGTGATCGAAGTCTTTTAGACCAAAAACCAAACAAAGCTACTCACTACTGTAACAAAAATAAGATAGTTGTGTTAGTTTTATCTTAATTACCATTTTTTACATAGCACACAAAGCATCAATCTATTCTATTAAGATTGACGACTGTAAAAAACATATTATACCTACTATTGATTTTCTTTTTTTAATCTTTACAATTTTTAAAATAATTTGACTATTTCGTTTATGCATAACTAATTGTAGATGTTTCTAATTTAGTAAATTTGTTTCGTATCTATTTTTCAGAATTAATCTTATTGTTTATTCGGTTCTATACGTTTATCCTGGATACAGCGGCAAACACATTTTGAAAATAGCCGATATATTGGATTATTTGTTAGTTTGGGTCAGTCTAGGTTAGGTTAGGTTGTCCCAACAAATAATCCAGTAATATCGGCTATTTTCAAAATTTGTTTGCCGCTGTATCCAGGATAACCGACTTGTACCGTTTATTCTAGTCAAAGATAACACAACATCCTAAAAATACAGTTTCTATATGTTTCTGTAAGATGCCTCAAAATGAGTATAAAGATAGTAATATATTATGTAGGTACCAACCTAATAAAATATCATAATCGGCAAGGATGCGGCTAATATTATTAGGTACAGCACGTTATTTATTTCATTATTTTTATTACGGTTTGCACAATCGATAACGAAACAAACGGAAAACATAATAATATGGATAAATTTATTGTAAAATCCGCCAATCTCGGCGTATCGAATCCGCGAATGTTAAAAAAGACGCAAAACAAATTGCGAAACGCGAAATTACCATCGCATCTTGGCGATTGGCGCGACGTCGTTCGCTCGTTTCAATTTCTGCCACCTGCAAGCCCGAACAAAAAAACATGGCGACCTTTTTTTAAAATTTAAAACTGAACGAGGCAACTGTACCGGCGAGTGAGTCGACTCTCGAATCTCTGCACACCTGTGCGAAATTAAAACGACGAACCTGTGTGCACTGGATCGCGGCTGGCTTCCCACGCCAAACCGAAATGCGCGAGGCCTGGATAAGATAAGGTTTTCCGAAAGTCTTCATGGGAAAATTCTCATGTACGGTGTTATTTTTCAGCCAGCAGCTGCGTTCGTGGGAAACGAGAGCGTATATATTATTTCATTAATAGATTTACAAAGAAATTCTGCTGAATATACCAGTAAAATGTAGGTACTCACCAATTTTACATAGGCGTATAAAAAATATATTTGCGATGTGGTAGAAGTAATAAGGAAAAAACTTTCAACCTTTTTACACATTATTGCAAATGACTGTCGCGAGACTATACTTTTTATATTATCCATTAATTCGCCACTAGTGTTATGTACTTGGTCTACTATTATTATATTTATACTCTACTCTACCCCCTACTGAAAAATAAATGGTCCGTCGTAAAGATGCTCATATTTTTGCAAATGCATTGATAAAGATATTACCTATATAATTTAATTACTTGTTATTATTAATTCATAATGATTAGGACCGGTTCCGTCGGACGAAGGCACTTGAGCAGCCATATTAATATGGAGATATTACGTTTTCAAAGGATATGTGGATATTTTTTTATATTCATTTTAAAATAATGGAGGTAGGTATATCAACCAACTTTAATGTTAATTAAATGTTAAACGTGAATTGAGGCTTTACCTAAGCACATTCGTAGACCTGAAATTATTCATTGAATAGGTAAGTAAATTATTTTTATTCGCAGTTGCTAATAATAAAGTAAGTAGTACATAATAATAATATATAATACAAATTGATAAATGCGTGTGAACTTTTCATCAATTATTTTTTTTACTAATGACAACAAAATACGCCAAAATGCCGTTTAAAACTAAGTATCTCGAAGATGTCTGTATTGTTGCCATTATTTTAAAAACGTGTATGATCTTGTATTCATTGTATCTACCAAAATAGCGTTGGTCTATCCGAGACGTTTGTCCATGATGATGGTGATATTATGGTGATGCAGTGTCGTAGGCGGTGGCGTCATGCCGCTGCGAGGCGAGGACCGCGGTTACCTGTTTTCAGGTTTTATTATTCCAGCGCCGACCTGGCCCGGCTGAGAATGCGGCCCAACAAAAAGAAAATGAATCACAATCATTCAGTGGAGTCGTAAAATCAAGGCCTGAACAAAAACGATGCATGAGTGCGAGTGAGAAAGTATTCGGCACCCTTACGATCTCTTTGACACGCGCTAGAGTAAGATAAAAGGTCTACATTTGTGTAAGCTAGTTTCCAAAAATATCGCCATCAAATCGGGGCAAAACGCTTCACACAGCGTCGATAACTTGCGAGCTCGTGTTGCTAAAATTGATATTTTTGTGTTAAACATAAAGTCAGTGGTAAATATTTTTAGTTAATTAAGTAGAAAAGATGGTTCTGTGTGTTGTCTTAAAATGTGGTAGCCGTACTGATAAGCAAGAAGATGGTATAACGTTTCATAGGTAAGTTGATACATGTTCGTGATAATTTATTTGTATTTTATTATATATTTTAATATCAGTGACCTAGTGTTTTTTTGAAATAACTTAAATTATAGATATCTTTATCTAATGGTTGCATTTTGACCGCTTAAAAATATATTTTAATTCTGAACGTCTAGTGCGAGCACTTTGGGAGAGCACTAGCGAAATGGTCTATGGTCTCGAACATTTGTAGACGAATGCGTTTGCTCGCTCACAAACCAAACGCAAGGCAAGCGGCTTCATTTAGCAATGCAACGGGTGGCGTCTAGATGTATCTATAGTCTAAGCGTAAAATCCTCCGCCATGGCGCTCATGTAGCTTTTAACATTATTTCATACGAGTTTTAATGATGTCGTCCAACATAATCGTTTAATTGACAGACTTGAAACAATATAATTGATTAGTTATCATCGAAAACCTCCCCTAGCTTATTCCACTTTCTCTGTTTCTAAATCGCCACGTACACTCACCCTACTCCACCTAATATTAATAATTAATTAGTTACTTGATTTTAAAAGTAACGTAAAATGGGGATTGTAGTGTTAATAGTGAGATCTGCGTCTATTATATACACAAGACTGCTATCGGCAGCTATCGAGGGTAGTTTTGTATCGAAGTATTAGTACTTAAGTTTGTTGTAATTGTTACAATAAGTGCTATGTTTTAACAGCACCTCTCTTTGGTGTGCTAAATTTTAGAGCGAGATAGACAGTTTTGACTGTTTCACTTATTGTAACAATTATAATGACATAATGATACAAACATATGAAAACTACCCACGATAGCAGTTTTGTCACTTGTGTATAGAATAGATGCAATGATGTCATAGTTTGAAAGAGCAAGATGCAAGATAATTTATATTTTTAATTGTAGTTACTCGATACGTATAGTTATAACAACAATACCGAAACCAGATTCTATATAAATGAAAAGGATTTCAAGTTAATAGTAATTTTACTATGCTGTGGTACCCTAAGGGCTCAAACACGCAGCACTGCAGTTGAAGCGCGTCAACGCAACTCTTACTTGATTGTAAATCCTATTCTATTTGAATCTCAAATTAGATTATTTTATCCAATCGGTTTGCATTTGTAATCAAGTAAGACCTGCGTCGACGCGTTGCAACTGCATTGATGTGTGTCTGAGCCCTAAGTATAGACTTGTACAGAATGATACCTTTTACTGAAGGTTCGTGTTGTTTCACATGTAGGTACAATGGGAGGTCAATTTGATAGGCATATTATCCAGGCTGCCAAAAGCGCTCCAGTCAAGATTTGATCTATGAACAATTTCATCAAACATACATCCATCTATTAACACTTATTTTGCCATATTATATTATGACGTAGACATTGTTTTTCATCTGTTCAATTTTGAGTGCCCTTTAACCCACCATCCAATATTATCTTCAAACCAACGAATGGCAATATACAATTGAGTCTTTTTGTTAAACTTAAATTGACTGTATTTTTAAGAAATACACCTCATCCTATATCAGGTCCAAAGTTATGTCTCGTCTGTATGTTTATTATTAATATCATTATTAGTAAGTACATACCGTTTGGTTCCAATAATTTAAGTCGTCAGGATTTTTTTTTAATTATTTCGTAATTGTTGATAGAAGACTCTTGGCGTCATCAATATTTAATTCAGAGTATCTTACAGTAACAAGGAAAACATTTCTCAACAACAAGACGTAGATATTATCAGATTCCAAGAAACCTTAGGTGCATGATCCACTGTTTGTTACACACTTGTAATATTTAACGTGACAACGCTAACAAATCTCGATTTCACGTGGCTGCCTCGTTAATGTGACGTGAAATCAGAAAAAAAAAGAATTATTACGTCGTATGTTTAGTTTCACGTAAGGATTCCGATACCTTTGTGATGAGTAGGTATGTAATACGTAATATGTATGTATACATTCGAATATTGTACATTATAATATTAGTACTAGGTAGTACCCACCCATTCATATTACCTAATAGTCTTTACGATTTATTTTTGCTTTGAAAACTACCCTTCGCACAGGGGAAATGGGAAACTACTCGTTCAGGGAACGCAAAGGTAATGGGAAGTGGGGGTTGCCTTCTGAATGAAGCTGTTGTAACAAGGTTTAAATCTCGGATGTAGTTAAGAATAAATGAGAAAAACTTAAACACGTGTATTATGTTAATTTCAATAGTTACGTCTGTATCATAAATATGCATCAAAGTTTGACACGTAAACGAAACGTGCATTCAACATTGGTAATATAATATGAGGTTACTCGTCACGCTTTGTTTTTCTTGTGTTTTATAACCTGACAGTCGTAAATTAATCGGCTGGCTTTCACGTTTCTATATTATTAATCCGTTACTTCTAATTTTGATATTGATACTTTCGATTCCCAAGAAAAACTCTGTATAAGCTGAAGGAAAAAAATTGCAACTTACTGTTGAACATCGTAAGTAAAAGCCATCTCAATTAATCATTAAGGCGAAGCTGATTTAATTTTTCTGCTAGCTGGTCGAGTCACCTTACTATAATAAATATTTAATTTTTATTTGGATTTTACTTATATGTAATTATTTTCAGTGCTTTCACGTAGGACATTCATGTGGAGTACAGTCCTACAAACTTATCTAAAAAGTCGTCAAAAATGGAACTACGAACGAATGTCAGATTCTGTCCAGTTGCGAGTCTTGATTGGGTAGTTTTCGACAATGGCTCCCCCACCCATTCTTTCTTTAGATAAGTTTGTAGGTTTGTAAGTATGTATGTCCATTTGAATATTAAGATTTTATGTGACGTAAGTACTGTCAATATTATTATTGATCCAATATTTAAATAAGTAGACTTTTTCAGCAATCGTCGCCAATTCGCCGGAATCACGAGGCGAAATGGAGTCTGCAACGTACTTACGTGGGTACATGTTGTTTGTTTTCGATGTTAGACATCGGCCTTCCAACGTAATTGAGGTGGACACCTGCATCGGCTTCGTTCTGAACGCCAATTTACATATTCATGTAACTCGGCGATGACTATGCGCGGGCCAGTTTGAGCGAGTTTTCAACGCGACCATACACTAACTTCGATTCCGCTGGGCGTGGAACCACGGGAATTTATTTCAAGACAATAAATATTATAGATGATCACGAGTTTAATCATATGAAGGAACGTTGAAAGTGGATAAAGTATTATAATAAAATTATATCTTCCTCTTCGTCGGGGCTTGCCTGACCACCTTCCCTACAGCTTTATTACCAGATTCAGCTATCATCGGTACACAGGGCCTTCGTGAATTGAAACATGTGGCACTCGACTGGGAGCTCTTTCTCGCCCGTTCCGACCCTGGGCCAGACCCAACGTCATGAGATTTACCAGGTTGTAAATAAATACTCATCGTCACTTTAATACTACAACTAAATAACTCTGATTTGGTCATTGTTGGGAATCTTAAATCTAGGCCAAAATTATAATTTAAATAAAAATGGAAAATTGTGCTCGTCTAATCGGGAACAATTACATAATGTTCAATTGATTGTATGAACAAATATTGTAGATATATTATTTTATTTATTTAATACATGTTTAAAAGTTATCTAATATTTTCAAATACAAAATTAATAACTTCTGACTTACCGAGTTCTATCATATTGTAGAGAACGAAATGTAGAATAACAATAAATAGCTAACTCATAAAACAGTGAAAATCAAGTTATCTAGTTGTAGAATTGGAGTGACGATATATATTATTGATGCCCTACATCAAGAGTGCGAAATCCTTTTTAGGTTGGGAGAAAATCAAAATTATTTAAATATTATCTACCAGTCTATTTAGTTAGGCTGAAAGGAAAACAAAAATATAAATATCATGGTGGTTTTTTCATTCTTCAGATATTTTTTGACATTGTGTATCATCATTGGATATTGGCCATAAAATTAGTTTATAATTATTGTTTGTAGCATGACTCAAAACGCTATCGAGATATTTTGTTAATCATGTACATATTCGATATTTGGATATAATATCGTCAAATGTGGATATTATTCTTGATATAAAAAAAAACTATTGAATTTAAAAATCATCGTTGAATTTTGTAAAATACATAAACGATCCGAGTTAGTGGTTTGTGAATTTATTAAAGGGACTAGCCCACCGATTATTCCGTCTAGTTTATGGGTTCATTATGATGATCCATCCGTGTAGGCAGATTGATATTTTACCAAACCTTCCTTATAGTGTATTTGTCAATACATTATCTATGCTAAAATGATAATCTTTACTGATATTATAATAATAAGCGATTCTGCCATCCTTGGTTACGTTTGGATATTGTTCGACTTGGTTAATTTTACATTGTTAAAAATAGCCATTTATTGCCAGTGTTGACCTCTTGAGGTTTGAGAAGTATCGTAAATAAACCAATTCGTTAGCATATACTTAATTAATATGTCAAATAGTTATTTATTAACTAATTCCAAGGTATAGGAATGATTGACATAAATATATTAATACTAATATAATATGAATACGATAAAAAGAACTACCACGTTTTTAAATTTTCTGTTGAATCATATAAACTTGACAATGTACGATATAAATTTGGCGTCATATGCTTAGTGTATTCTGGATGTTGGCCTCCAGGATATCATCTGATACCATCCCAGGCTGCTAGACATATCAAATAGCTGACAATTTGATTGCGATTCAATATAATGTCAATATTAATCTCGCGCGTATCCCTTTGAGGTAATAGAAGAAGGTTAGCCATATTAAAAATTAATTTAAACTATTAAATTATTATGTTTCATTGTCTAAAAAAATGCTTGTAATAATACTTGGTAAGGTACAGGTGATATTATAAATGTTTGTGGGTGTGAAGCGTGCAAATGTGATAAGTAGCTGAAGACTACTGCGAAGAACTTTTTCGTAATGCGTACTGTGCCGGCCCTGCACGAGTTGCATTTTCCACAGGTAGCCATGCGCGAAATCCGCCGTGTACTTTTTAAAGTTTTTATCTTAATTACCCGAACGGCTTGGCCGTAACATGGCAGTAAAGTCGCCATTCGGCCCTGATTCGCGATCGCCTCGTGGGAACCAATCGACTGGAACCCAACACTCAACTCTGCTCAACATCATTTCGCGTAGTCTCGTTTTACCCCACGACTTGGATTGTTCGGCAGCGAATGCATTATTTAGTGATTAGTCGATCGATTGTTGTTTTAACTTAGTCGGTAGGTGTTTGATATTTAATTATCAATACTCCCAAGAGATGTAGATATTTTTGGCGATCCATTATAATATATCGTCGATGCACATCAAATATGGTCTATGTGACGATTTTACGAAAATGAGCTAAATATACAGTTTTTTTTCTTTTTTTTTTCTTTACCTTGTAAAATTTGAACCATGTGATAATAACAAAAATTAAGGGAGATAGAAAACAAACTATGTGCCAACATTCAAAACTTTGCATTTAAATATGAACCATGTGATCTTACTGCACATGCGTCATATTGATTACGTGGCTAGTACCGGGTTTATGGTCACATGGTCCGTATTTTACATCATGATTTCACTTGTACGTGTCCTAGTTGTTTTTGGAGTGTAAAACTATATAAACCACACCTAATATCACTGTTTTAGTACCTGTGATCATTTGGTTTATAAATTAGCGGTAAGTTATTACATTTTATTAAATAAATTTGATGTATTTTCATGTAAATATGCTGTGCGAATCAACTGGAGAGTGGATCCCACAAAGTGATATGGATATTTCTTTACCAATGGATTCTGATATTTCACTAGTTCAGAAAATTAAAAAAAGGAGAGTCTTGGGGAAAGGGTATGTCGGCTATAAAAAACATTGCGGAAAATATCAACAAAGCCAATCAAAGCAAGCAAAGTCTATGGGAATAAGATGTTCACACAAATTACCCAAGGTGGCATATAAAAATTCTTTAAGTTGTCAGAAAATAACAGAAGAGGATCGCCTGCACATATTTCACAATTTTTGGATGTTGAAAACTTGGTCAGAGAAAAAAGCATATTTCCTGGGCTTTGTAGCAACACGTGCTGTAAGAAAGCGTTGCAGTGAAAGTACAGCTATCACGAAGAAGAATCAAGAGCACGGTATATATCTTTTTACCAAGGACGGGGATAAACATAAAGTGTGCCGCAAAATGTTCATAAATACTTTGAGCATCACACAAAGCACCAACATAAGATGGAGTTATCAGCAACACATTATTATTAATGACGGCGAAAATGTTCCCCCCAACAATACAAATAAATGAGTGGCCAAGCAAACTGAAACTGTGGAGAATGTAAAAAAGTGGCTAAATCTTCTGCCAGTTGTTCCAAGTCATTATTCTCGGTCTCAAACAAAACGACTATATGTCGAATCGTCTTTTTTATCAACCCAAAACATGCTATCAGTCTTCAATATGTGGTGCACAGAGAACAATGTGCTAACTGTGAACAAAAACTTTTCCAGCAACGTTTTAAAGGCTAAAAAAGTTTCTATTCACCATCCACGCAAAGGTCAATGTGATATTTGTGTAGGATTTAAATGTGAAACTCTTGGGAAAGAAATTTACGACCAACACATAACACGAAAGGAGCAATCTAAAAATGCCAAGGACACTGCTAAAGAATCTACCAGCGAGACTACATTAGTTTTAACAATGGACTGGCGGAGTGTGATGTTCATAACACGAAAGGAGCAAGCTAAAAAGGCCAAGAATACTGCCAAAAAATCTACCAGCGAGACTACATTAGTTTTAATAATGGACTTGCGGAGTGTGATGTTCATAACACGAAAGGAGCAAGCTAAAAAGGCCAAGAACACTGCCAAAGAATCTACCAGCGAGACTACATTAGTTTTAATAATGAACTTGCGGAGTGTGATGTTCATAACACGAAAAGAGCAAGCTTAAAAGGCCAAGAACACTGCCAAAGAATCTACCAGCGAGACTACATTAGTTTTAACAATGGACTTGCGGAGTGTGATGTTATGCACGAAATTGCTGGCATCTGCTGTTTACTACAAACAGAAACTACAACTACATAATTTCATCTTATATGTCCTAAATAATGCGGACGTGACTCCCTACGTGTGGCACGAAACAGGTGGAGGTGTGACCTCTAACGAGTTCACAAGTTATATTATCAACTATTTAGGGACCAAGCCACGTAACTATAATAAGATCATCCTAATTTATAATGGTTGTAATTACCAAAATCGGAATCGAATACTGGCAAGAGCTTTAAGTGACTACTCAAAAATGACATAAGTCACTGTAGAACAGATATTTTTGACCATACTATGATGGAAGCCGATAATTTCCATTCTGTGCTGGAGCATTACTTCAAGCCCCCAATATATTATCCAAGTGATTATTTATCACGCATGCAAATGGCTCGACCCAAACAGCTGTATAATATTAAAAATGTTCATTTTAATAACTTTTTAATTTACGAAACTTTAAATACGAATTTAACTTCTTTAAGACCAGGAAAGAAAGTAGGGGATCCTGTTGTCACAGATTTGAGGGCTCTGGAATATGGCAAGAGTTGCTTCAACGCCGCAAGACTGGCTATATTCTCCCATTGCCACTGTATAACAGACCCCTTGCCTTGCCTGACTCCAAATTTAGGCATTTGCAAGAATTAAAACTTGTGATAGACAAAGTTCATCACCCTTTTTATGATTCCCTAATGTCCATGTAGGAATTGGAGCAAAAACGTTAATTTAGTTTTTGTGTGTTGTGAACTATGTTCAAATTAATAATTTCAATGTTGTATAAAAACACTTCGTTTTGTTGGTCTTATTTATAGTTATTATTTTGTTTGATGTAGTATGTACGATTTGAAATAAAAATAACATTAAAATGAAGTTGTGTTTATTTTTTCAATAAAGAATGATTAATATTCATGCTTTCAATATTGTTAAAGAATAACAATTTATTCTTAAAGAAAGAGGGAAAATTTAAATGAAGGCCTCGACTTTGAGTTGAAGGTTACGGGTTTGATTCCCGCTACACCGCCAACATGTTTTACATGGATGTTTTTACTGTGTAAATATGGGTGCTGGTGCTGTAAGTCTGGGTGTTGTGATGACCCAATAATAAGTGTTAAACTTCATGGGAAGATGGAAAAAACATTATCAGCCGAAGTCAAATAAATGTTTGCCAAAACAGAAAATTAATTAATTATTTTGTAATAAAAAATTCATATCCTCTGCATATCACTACACAATTCCATTGCATAGTATATCCATAACATTCACATAAATTTTGTGATAATAGAATCTCATATTTTAATTCTGTTAACTAGACACTAGACTAGTGCCTAGTTATCAAATTTGAATAATTTTGAATGATAAATTTTGATAGCTAGTATTAAAAATGGTTCATGTGACGAAAACTGTGCATAGAATATGAACCATGTGCAAAAAACGCAGTAAAATGCCATTTTCTTGTTCAAAATAGTAAATATTTGCAATAAAATGTATTCTCACATTGAATAAATATTTTTTCCCTAATTTGTCCATTAATAGAAGTGTTATTTTCCATTCCGTTTTTTTTTTAAACAGTTTTTATCGATTTTCTTAGAATGTACTCAGAGTCACATAGACCATATTTGATGTGCATCGACGATATTCTGTTTTTTAAATTCTATTTTATTGTTTAATTTGTATTTTTTTAAATTGTTTTTTCCCCTCTACCTTGTTTTTTCTCGAACTGATTACTTGTAATTTTTATTCTAAATGTCATGTTGTGAACGTCCTGAATTAATAATTTGTTATGTACTCAACGTGTCTTTTGAAAATAAATAAATAAATAATATTCATTCTAAGAGTAGGTACAGTTGACGAATATACATAATATACCAGTGACGAAGGATGGAGGTAGGCTGTTAAGATTCGTATCATACGTATTTGTTTTCATTGAAATCAGACTACAATTATTTACAGATGGTGTTTTCAAAATTCAATTAATCATTGCGAAAACCAAGCCATAATAGATAATAGTCAAAAAATACTCGTCTATCTATAAAATACCTAAAAAAATATGCAATTAAATTATACATAACTTTCAATATTTTATTGACATAATATGTTTTATCTATTATAGTTTGGTTGGACAGGGCTTTGAATTTAAAAAAATGAACTAACAATATGTATCAATCCAACGGAAACAAATAAGTATGAATGCAAACGTGTGCACAATTTTGTCGTATCGCCCAAAATATACCAGAACTATTATGGTTTGGTTTAGGTAAGGGGTTAGTTGATTTTTAAAAACTAACCACACCATCTGTAAATAAATTGTAGTCTTAGTTCAATATAAACAAATACGTATGACTACAAAGTTTAATGTGTACTATTTATGTCGCATCTTAACAGCCTACCTCCACTCTTCGCCACTCACATATACATATGTACATCACTTCTCAGAATTATAATACATTTTAACAAATCCTTCTACGCTGTGATTTACAAACTTTCTGACGGTGTCCTACGGTTCAAGAAAAACTATAAAATTGGTAAGTAGGTAGGTAGGTACACAAATCGGGTAAAGATTATTAACTGCTCACGTTTATCAATGATATTGATATTCCTATTGATATTGGTCAACATTTTATTAAGTATCTATAAAAAGCTCTGAATCCCTCAAGTGTCAACCATTTTCGTTGACAGATTTAAACCTGTGAATAAAAATTGCGTCGAAATTGAATAGAATAAAATCAAGGTAACACGATATTATTCACGGATTTTAAAGCTAACTGGCGGGCATTACGAATCGCGCTCTGCACGCACCATCAGCAGAACAAAGCGGTATCTATCTTCACGTGGAAGATTTCCTCTTGTGACGGGCCATCGCGTCACGTCGTCGCCGGGTGACTAATGTCCACAGGTGGCGCCCTAGCCCGAGACCTCGCCAGCACTGTTCTCGAGCCAAGCGATGGAGACAATCCAGACAATCGCGCGGCGGACTCGTTGGCGATAAATTGCCGACAACTGCAAGAGGATGACTCGCGTCTTGCCTTACATAGAACGAAGTGGCCACGTTTGTGCAATAATAGAACGGTAGAATATATAAATCTCAGAGGAAGATTACTGTGGTATTTATCAGCATCTACCGGTCACATGAAATTATTATTTTTAATATAAGTATATTTATGTCACTGAATCAATCCAGAAACTTGTACGTATGCAGTTCGCCGTATCAAACTTCATCGTGAAATGTTGTATCGGAAATATATGACCGTATATTTAGTGAAACGGCAAATAATTTTCAACTATAGGCGTGACGAAATTTTGGATTCGCTGGCAATCGGAGAGCGAACGTCGAAGTGTGAATACGTCAATTTGTTTCGTGATGGCGACGGGGTATTAATTCTTAAATCGTGTAAAGATGACTAAAAACGTTACACACTTGAAAAAGAAAACATGTCGATGAATATATTATTATAGTTACTAATAGAATAAGCAGAACATTAAATGGACGCATGTTGGATTTATATGACAAATTATATTTCGTTCGGCATGCGTCATTTGCACAATCCGCTCATCGCCTAGCCACGATTTTTTTGGACCGTGCCTCAACTGAGGTATAGCCTTAAGAGGACGTTCTACAGAAATGGCCTTGAGAATTGAAAATATGATTTTTTAACATGTGGTCCATAATATCTGGTCTACTAGTTAATATAAAAAGGTCGTGTCAAAGTTGTTTGTGTTAATAAATTTGCTCTGTGACTGATCCGACTCATATTTCACATTTATTTCATCAGGGCTGTCGAAGACATAAATCATAATATATATTTATAATTTTAAATTTTTATTTATAATATATATTATTTAAGTTTTGTGCATCTAATGCCGGGTCCACACTGGCAACAAGTTAATTTGCTGGCAACCTCGTTAGATTTTACGATAATTATTGTAAAATTTCTTAAGCAATTATGGTAAGTATCGTAAAATTTAATGAGGTTGCCAGCAACTTGTTGCCAGTGTGGAAATGGCTTAATATCCACTGTGGTTCACGTAGTGGCATGGACCTGGGGTTAGCTAATTCAGGAAGTCAACACCCATGATAGAATTTTTTCCAGTTTTGGTTGCATTATATTCCAAAACTCTTCTGTAAAAATCGTTTCCGAGTTTATAAATGGAAATTTCTCGGTGTACATAGTAAACAAACCTACGAATAAAAAAAGACAAAAAGGAACATACTGATTCATCGCAGTAAAATCTGGTAATCAAATTCGCCATTTTGAAAAGCGACGATTTTGCGTAAACAAATATCACGTGGTCTGTACGTGTGCGGCAAACTTCGAATGTGTTTGTAATTTTGTGCAAAGTGCGAATGTAATGTTTTCAAATAATTGATATGGATTAATTATACCATCGTATTATTTTCTCGAAATCATAAACATACTATAATAGTATTTGAGTATCAACCTATGTTCAATTTGAATTGGGTTATAATAATAATATACCCGTATATATATCAATAGTATGTTTGCTACAAAATCCACCCAAGTTATCAGTACGTACTTGCACAGGTTTGATTAAAAACCATGATGAAATTAACATTTAAAAAATATGAATGCTTAATATTATTTTGACAGCCCTGTTTTCTGATCGGCTTCATGTCGCAGGTGTTCATAAAATAATAATAATTCTCCGCGCGGCAGAAATTATCAGTAATAATAATAATATTTCTTGAAATAAAATCTCCGATGATTAGTGATTTTTGCGAAAAGATCGATTTAAATTGACGTAGGGCCCTTAAGGGCCCGCTGAAGAGCCCGCCGTTCAAATATAATTTAGTATAAAAAGGACCTCGGCGTCGTAACTACGTCAATTTAAATCGATCTTTTCGCAAAAATCACTAATCATCGGAGATTTTATTTCAAGAAATATTATTATTATTACTGGTAATTTCTGCCGCGCGGAGAATTATTATTATTTTATGAACACCTGCGACATGAAGCCGATCAGAAAACAGGGCTGTCAAAATAATATTAAGCATTCATATTTTTTAAATGTTAATTTCATCATGGTTTTTAATCAAACCTGTGCAAGTACGTTCTGATAACTTGGGTGGATTTTGTAGCAAACATACTATTGATATATATACGGGTATATTATTATTATAACCCAATTCAAATTGAACATAGGTTGATACTCAAATACTATTATAGTATGTTTATGATTTCGAGAAAATAATACGATGGTATAATTAATCCATATCAATTATTTGAAAACATTACATTCGCACTTTGCACAAAATTACAAACACATTCGAAGTTTGCCGCACACGTACAGACCACGTGATATTTGTTTACGCAAAATCGTCGCTTTTCAAAATGGCGAATTTGATTACCAGATTTTACTGCGATGAATCAGTATGTTCCTTTTTGTCTTTTTTTATTCGTAGGTTTGTTTACTATGTACACCGAGAAATTTCCATTTATAAATTCGGAAACGATTTTTACAGAAGAGTTTTGGAATATAATGCAACCAAAACTGGAAAAAATTCTATCATGGGTGTTGACTTCCTGAATTAGCTAACCCCAGGTCCATGCCACTACGTGAACCACAGTGGATATTAAGCCATTTCCACACTGGCAACAAGTTGCTGGCAACCTCATTAAATTTTACGATACTTACCATAATTGCTTAAGAAATTTTACAATAATTATCGTAAAATCTAACGAGGTTGCCAGCAAATTAACTTGTTGCCAGTGTGGACCCGGCATTAGATGCACAAAACTTAAATAATATATATTATAAATAAAAATTTAAAATTATAAATATATATTATGATTTATGTCTTCGACAGCCCTGATGAAATAAATGTGAAATATGAGTCGGATCAGTCACAGAGCAAATTTATTAACACAAACAACTTTGACACGACCTTTTTATATTAACTAGTAGACCAGATATTATGGACCACATGTTAAAAAATCATATTTTCAATTCTCAAGGCCATTTCTGTAGAACGTCCTCTTAAAGACATTCCAACCTCTTTGGGTCGTGTAGTATTACCTACTGATATAAAATTCAATTCTAAATAAAACACGGTTCTTGTCGGTTTACACTTTACAGGAAGCCAGCAGCAAACAAATTTTGAAAATAGCCGATATACTTACTGGGATTATTTATTAGGTTAGGTTTTCATTCTTGAATTCATGAATTTTGCCAAAATCAGCTATGAAAATTGAATTAATGTTCATATTGAATCTTATAAAATTGGAGACTATAGTATACGGTCATCTATTTCCGATAAGAAAGCTCACGGTGAACTGTGCCACGGTGAAATGTTTTACGTACAATTTACATATAACCAAGTATAGTTACACGTTTAATATAAGTATATCCATTTTGCAGTCATTTGAGTAAATCAATACGTCTCATGTTAGTTTGTTTTTGAATGATAAGAATTATTATCTGATTATTTATTATATATACTGCCGGTGTAAAATTTGAGATTTTACATTGTCGTTTGATAGTATTTCGGAGAAAAGCCAAAATAAAATCACACTCATTGGAATGACAGCGACAACAGCTGACAACACAAACCCAATCCTCTTCTGACGCCGCGACGCCGAATGCAATGCCGACGACGGCGTCTTGAAACATCCCTCGAGAACTTTCAGGAACGAAAGCTCTTGGAAGATCAGGGTTGCCGATTTCAATTCGACGCATTTCTTGTAGTTGTAATATCGGCTTGACATTAGGTTCCAAGGTCTAGTACTTCTCTTCAGACGTGAGTAGAGTGGAACCTTGATCTATCGTTCCCGCATTCATCCTTTCCCCGTATCCATCGTTCTTTTTTTAAAGTCCCGGCCAAACACCCATTAAATAATCCCGCATTCATCGTTCCTCGATCTGTCGTTTTACTCGATGTACCTATCGTCTAAATATTACGGTCCAGTCAACAATTTTACCCCGATTGATCGTTTTACTACTCAAAAGTGAGCGAATTAGAGAGGTCATTGTTTGAATTAAAATTTCAGACTACAAAGAGGCAACTCACTATGAAAGACTTTGTAAAAAGATGAATTTTCTAATTCTATTTCATTGTTATTAAAAAAATCTGATGATAAAACAAGTTTTTTGAAAATGTTACCAAACAATTGTTTTTCTTACTTTTTGGACTTACCCGCATTGATCGTTTCTTTTGGAGGGGCCCTTAAAAAACGATAGTTCGAGGTTCCATTGTATTTTAAATTTTCAATCATTAAAAATCGATTTATTTTAGTGTGTAGATAGATATGTGTTTTTTTTATACTGAATAATTAATGTAATTACTTGGTTTTAGGGATTTGCAAGATTTCAGGTAATTTGTAAATAATACAACCAACGATTTCTTTGCTTATATAATTGTCATGTTGAAGCAGTGGGTGCGGGTTCAAATCCCTGATTTGGCTACGCTATATCACATATTTTTGCAATTTATAATGTCCCCAATTGATAGGTTAGGTATTGGGCAAATGGCTTATAACGATTCATGTTCGTAATTTACTTTTTTTTTTTTTACTTGATATGGCTTCATTTAAAGTTTCTCTCTTAACAAAGGATCATGTAATGGTGACATATTTTTTTTAATTTGAAAACACAACAGGGCATCCGGGATTGGCCAGCACGGGACAGTTGGCAACCCTGCCAACAATACATATTGTACCAGTAACGGTCCATCGCGTAAACAGGTGTCGCCGAAACTGCTCGTAAATGCCAGACAATAAATCCGAGGTCAAATTTATGAGATCCTCTAATTTCATTATCTTGGTGATGCTATGCCTCACATTTGCTTTATTCCCCGGTTAACTACGTTTCTCACAATGATTCCGGTGCATCCGCCTTTATCCAAAAATCTACGTTAAATTATAATTACTACATAAATATAAATACAATGTGCACCAAGCCAGAACTTGTAACATTCGATGGTAGAACATGCGAGTCTTCTTCTTGCGCCATCTCCTATCTATCGTAGGTCACTCCAACTAGATCTTCTTGCCTACGTGTTTAAACTGTGAACTAACAAGCTCCTCCCATTTTTAACCGCACTGCTATTAAAGCGCCTGACGGTTAGCGACGAGTTGTCCACGTGTTAAAACTGGACTACTGGAGACTCCTATTCATTCGACGACAGCGACTTCCGGCTTGTGCCTAAATCTTCTTGTTGGACAGTAATTCATTGATTGCTTTCTTACTCAGTAGAGTTTCACTCATACCAAACTCGTTTACCGTTAATCCATCTACTTGGATAATGGGCTGGGTGATGCTGTACTTGTCTTCTCGTAATTTGGCCGAAGTGTAGTTATTTTCTGTCCTTCTGAGGAAACTGACTTTCACATCTAGGGTCGTCAAGGGCCGTTTTGATTCAATACCTTGGCCATCGGCCATAGGCATCAAAACCCAAGTAAAGCAGCGCACCTATAGTCCTCAAATATTGAAATCGCATTACATATTAATATGATACAGATGTTATTGAAAATAACATTACATATTTAATACGTGCGTATTTTTCTACATTCCATATCCGTAGCCTGTTGTACCATACCCAGTAGGGTAAGCCAGTTGCCATTAATTTTGTTTTCCCCGGTTGACAATCAATAGGGAAGTAGGTGCGTAACAAATTTAGAGTTATCATTCTACAGGCGGAATCTCAGCGCGATTCAAGAGTTTCTGTCGGATTTACGCAGCTGCCCGGCTGTCTTGCGCTGTAAAAAATGTATTCTTGAAGCGTCATTGCACCACTGTGTTATTATTTCTAAAACGCTCTCCGGCCAGCTGCAAAAGACTCTTGCCAGAAATTAACTCAGCACTTGATTGATTATTGACATTTGCGACGTAACAATGTGCAGCCGTCAACAGCTGTCTCAACATTTGCCAAGTCTAAAAAAAATTCCCGAAAATTCTAAAAACTCCTTGGCTTATACTTCTAACTAAACATTCAAAGTGGCTATCTCTCTTATCAGATCCATTTCAGTCTCATTAAAGTTGTTCCATTTTTTCAAATAACAGTATGACGATTATGGTTACCATGGAAATAACAGTCGAATGGGAACCCATTGAATGATGAAATTAATGTAATAAAATAATATTGTGCGTGTGGAAGTTACAAGAATTTAATAATGTACAAAGTTTGATTGGACCCCGAATACGGCTTCCAACTTGCTGCATTGACTAAAAATAGACCAGATATAAAATAAACAACACCATTTTCACAAAACAATGGTGATATTTTAGGCTGTCGCCCGTTGACGTGGTTGCGTTTACCCTACATTCTCCGCGTAGGCATACCGCGTCGACTGGCTTCTACATTTTATATGGTGGAAGTTTCGACAGACGAGAGGGGGTCGAAAGTTGTTAGTGGACAGTTTTGTATTAATTTGTGATTTGTCATTATGTAAGTAACCAAATCAAGAGTCAGTATTTTTATGTAAGTAATAAGGTAAAGGCACTAATGGTTGACAGTGCACTAATGGTTGACACTTTTGAAATATATTAATTAAAATAAGAAAACATGTGCATGTATCCATTCGAAAAT
Source organism: Rhyacophila brunnea (assembly GCF_057557595.1). Taxonomy (NCBI): domain Eukaryota; kingdom Metazoa; phylum Arthropoda; class Insecta; order Trichoptera; family Rhyacophilidae; genus Rhyacophila; species Rhyacophila brunnea. The sequence goes on from NW_028233361.1 coordinate 6,301,513, forward strand.
AGCTTAAAAACATGTACAGTGTAAACTTTGTGATGAACCAGTCAAAACTCATTTCTTTGCGAGCCAAACCATTAAAATGGCGAATATTTTTTAAAGAGTGTGACAGAGTGAGTACGTATTTCAAATTTTCTTACCATATCCGTTAAGAATGCTGTACTCTTCCAGGTAAGAAATTATTACATAATATGTTTTTATTTCAGATTTTTGGTATCTTACATGTAATATTATATGTTAAAGTGTAGATTTGAATAGGTTTCGTGATAATATATTTAAATTTATGTCTGAAATTGATGGGTGTCAATTATTGGACCACAAAATAAAGAAAACCTAATAGTTGACAGGGTATGTCAATTAGTAGTGATCACATCAAAGTTGCAATAAGAGTGATTTTTCAACAATTTCGGCATACACATACATTCAGTTTTGATTCCATATAAGAAAGTATATTTTTCGTCCATCCTCTCCAATAATAGACACATGTCAACTACTAGGTAAATTAAATGTCAACTTTTGGTTCCGCAAAACACGAAGCGACTGCCTCAAGAAAAATGCCACCTATAAAACGACAAAATGTTTCAATACTCTTAAGGCTATACCTCAGTTGAGGCATGGTCTAAAAAGATCGTGGCTAGGCGATGCGCAGATTGCGGGTTGCGGGTGCAAATGACGCATGCCGACCGAAATATAATTTGTCATATAAATCCAACATGCGTCCATTTAATGTTCTGTTTATTGTTCTATCAGTAACAATAATAATATATTCATTGACATGTTTTCTTTTTAAAATGGGTAACGTTTTAAGTTATCTTTACACGATTTAAGAATTAATACCCCCGTCGCCATCACGAAACAAAATTACGTATTGACACCTCGACGTTCTCTCTCAGACTGCCAGCGAGTCCAAAATTTCGTCGCGCCTATAGTTGAAAATTATTTGCCGTTTCACTGAAGTATCGCCTTAAGCATCAATTACATTGAGCTTCTTTACGAGCTGTTTGTTGGCGAATTTATAATCTGCCTGTAAAGTCGCCCAGTGTAATTATCGAACAAGCTAACATGCTAGCAGCTATGGAGGCAGCTATACATGATGAGGCAAAGCCTTCCAACTACAACAGCTACAAAATGTGCCTAGAATTACACTGTTATATAAAGTTAAATCTCATATGTAGCATTAAATGAGAACAAGTTCATACATATCTGAAGATGGAAGAAAATAGAAGCAGTGCTGGTAACATTGACCAATCTTTACGAGCAACTGCAAATCCAAAAAAATGTATTTTAGAAGGGAAAAAGAGATATCATAAATATGTCTGCGTTGTCCAAAAGGCATTTAATAAAAATGATATCATGGTAATGATTTGTTTTGACAATGCAAAAACGAGTCACCGGTTGATGGTTAATTAGTATGTAGGTACCAGAAAAGGTAAGGAGAAAATATTTAGGTAGGTACATGTAAATTATACCAAAATATTCCATGTCAACTATTGGTGTCTAAAGGTGTCAATTATTAGTGATTCATCTTTTTTGCCATGTCAAGCATTAGTGATAAAAGATAGGATACAAAAATGTTTTATTAAAAAGTGTGTTTGATTATTGCTTATTTTCTGTCATTATAATATAATCGGTAAGGGTTTTGTGCAGTGATTAAGATGTCTGGTTTTTAAATCTATGAAGAAATGTGTATTCTATATTAAAAAAAACATGATTTTTTTCTTAATGTGTCAACCATTAGTGCCTTTACCTTAATAGGATGTAGAAATTATGATACGGTCAATGCAATCAGTTCCTCTATTATTGTAGATGTAGGATGATGTATTTGTAATTATTATTTTGTTTGTATGCATGAAAAGTCAAAAGAAAAGCTCATTTTAAATTGGAAAACGAAATTGTTTATATTCGTTGTCATGTCGTATTGCTTTCTTATCAATTTGATAGGATAGCATTGTACAAAGTACTCGCTTAAGTGTCCATTTTCCAGAGTTTTTCTTGACGTTTTTTATCACCCGCGCATTCCCAGCCGCATATTTAGGCGTTCAATTTTAACTTTTCTCAGTGATATTTTTTCACCACTGTCGTCCATAAATTCACCCCAAGAATGCCACTGCACTTACAGCACATATAAATCCGGCTCAAAACTGAGAGTAAGAAGTTCTCTAACTCAAGGCGCAAGTCCCTCGGATTAAATTTACCGGAGCAGGTGTTACTTCTTGGCAATTTATGATGTTCAGCTCGAAAACGGACGACCTCAGAGTCCTTTTTTATTCAGCCGTGCCAGATCCGTCGATCTATTTCTGTGTGGATGATATTTTTTACGCAATTACGGCTGCTTTATCAGCATTATGCAGCTGCAAGCTTCAACATCGTTGCCGGACACTGCAGCTATTTTCTTGGCAGATAATTATAATTGAACTGTACACGGACTATGTAGTTAATGGCGTGCAATTATTTTTCCATGTCAAAAGAACAACGATAAATCGTTAGAGGAAACTAGATAATTCGTATATTAAGCAGGGAATACCTTGTAACCTACTATATAGCATTATATCTATCTAGCACCTATCAAGTCCATACGAAAGATGCACCTAATCCTTTCCAATATATGCATTGATAATTGATTTCTAAACACATCGTCGATGGTATGCGATACGGTAAATATTCCCCAATACGATAATTATCTCTCCCCACATCCAAATATCATTGATTCTTGTTACTCTCTAATTTCTAATGCACACTAGTGAAGGAAGGCAAACAAACTTTTCATTAAAGCCGTGGTATTTAATTTCTTTTATGTACTTACATAAGATGAAAGCACTATGAAGAAGAAAAGGGTACTTATAGGCAAGTTGCCTTCTGATTCCAAACAAATTTTGAGGAATCGTGAGAGAAAGGCTTCTGTCAGAATGCATCCATATGTATTATAATATGTTCACATTTACCTATTATATTCCCTATAGTAATCATTTGTAAATATTTTGTCATCGCTTCTCGCATGTGTATAAATATTATCAGTTCCGCGCAGTCACATCTGTTGACGTATTTTAAACTTTCGATCAAAGCGACGGTGCCGCTGGACAGGCGTCGCGACGTTCGAGCGGGAAAACTTTGGCGTCGCACAATCGACGCCTGCGACGCCGTGAGTTATTGCGGGCGCGACGTCTTGTCTGCACCGCTCGTAGTAGTGCAGAGTAGCGCTGTCTTTCAATGTGTACACAGCGACCTTAATCCGAGCCGCATGCTAATACTGAATGTACATTGTAAATTAAGTCATTCACATTACTTGATCATTAAAGTATTATCTATATGTAATGAATTATATAGGTATTATTTTTGTTCAAGTATACAAGTTTCACTCGATCTGCAATAAATGAAAAAATGTCGTATCATTCTGCTTTTTGACAAGTGTTCAAAGGAAAAACAATTGTTGGCAATCATCCAGTAATATATTTGTAGAAAACGTTCGATACGTCTTGCAATAATTATTATATTATACAAATTAAACTACTGCTACTGACAGATTAATTAATTAATTCCTTACATTTAATTGCCGAACCAGTTGATAGTGTCAACTCTAAATACAACACTATGCACATGCCCATATTCAAATTCCTATATTTCTTTCATATATCTTGATCGTACCGGTTGATGGACCTGCACACTACTCCAGCGTCAAAAATACCAAACGATTTTCACCGAAAAGTAATTTCGATCTCAGTTCTAAGCAGCACCACCTGAAACAATTATTATTTTTTCGCTTTTTTTTTCCGACGCACGTGCGCAGAGCACTAGGCTGTTTAATGATTTTAACAGTCCTTTAAAACCAACTGTTGTCGTTAAAAAAAAAATCGAATTTTGAGTTTATACGTTTGAATACGATATTATAAAGATTTAGATGGGTTATTAAGTTTAGGATAAGAACAAATCAAAGGATACGTTGGTTTGATTTATCGGTAACCGGACAAAACAGAACAGCCAGGGGAAAAATGAAACATTTTTTGTGGAATCTATTTAGGTTAGGTTAGGTCATTATTTCGTTGTACCTAGTCACCCAATTATTTTGAACATTATATTGATTAAGATGAGATATCCTAAGCTTGCCGGCAACACGCAATACCTATACTGTACGGCAACACTGTAATATAATTTGATTTATTATGGCGTATTGAAAATCTGTGCTATTAAAAAATCTATCAACATAATAGAGATAGGACAATTTCAATATTAAATTTATATTTTTCCTGAAAGGTCATAGTTATATTTATCGTTGTTCTGTTTTGTCACTGTTTTCTGTTTTGTCATGTTCTGTTTTGTCATGGAACCGATTTATCTACTTATGAAACAGTGCAAGAAATAAATCGTTTTATTTGTTATGAGGACTGGTTTCGAAGTGCCAACCTTAGAATCGGAATTCATGAATATATTAACGTTGGCGCCTGACTTGGTATAGATAACTGGTCTCTAACTCTGTGTTGTTAGTTATTTGAGAGTAGCACTTACGTCTAATCATTCAAGGTATGTAGGGAATTCATAATTCATGATATTAAAACGTTTTGCGCGACTCGTGGTCTCTGCCCAGTGTACCAGAGTACAGATTATTAATGGCCGCTATAAATCTCTACTGTCTTCGTCGTTATTCACTGCACTGGACTCATGATGAAGCAATGCTTAATTAGGTTGTTAATACTACATTAAATTTGTTCAGCATTTGCATTGGACGCCGCTAATCGAATAGGCCGATGTTTTATTCTGTGTCCACTCCAACACACTAATTACGGGATATATATGGATGTATATTGAAAACAAACGTATTTGTTATTGAAAGAAAGTATTGAAACGGTTATCGAATTGTGTAAGTAAATAATTTCTCCTCGAGACCTTTTTGAAAGGTTGGACACTGCTGCAGTCGCCGATGTCGAAAAGGGACTGCCTTCAGAGGCAAATATTGAAAAAGCATGGCACGTATTTTACCATCTGCACATTTATTCTATATACTATCGACAGAGACTGTCGGGGGGGGGGGGGGTAGTTTTATGTTTTCAGGTGTTCATTGTTACAATAAGTTAGCTGTTAAAACTGTCTATTTCGCTCTAACACAGCCAAGAGAGCACTTATTGTAACAATTATAATACCTATCTCAATACATAAATACGATAAACTACCATCGATAACGGTCGATAGCAGTCTTGTGTATAGAATAGATGTGCTGCGGTGGTTATACGCCACAGTTGCACAATCTTCTCGGTTGGGATACAGTCTTAAAAGAAAACTAGGCGCAGTGTTGTTACATCGTTATTCCGTGACGTCATGCAGCTAGCCAAAATGAATGACGAAGTGCCACATTTTGGTATTATACCAAATTGTCTGGTGAAATTTGTTTCTTGTCACACCTGCTGTTTTGTTCTCAAATTAAAATGTCGCAATCGAGTTGTGTGCGGGGTACATTGAATTACACGTGTTTTTTTAATAAAATGCAGCACATTGACATATACTGCGTGTTGCAGTCGAGACGAGTTTAGATGTGCGTAACGGATAACACAGTACGATTTTAGAGTGTAGAGAAATATTGGAATCACATAAAACACATTACTGTACATTGCATTTAAGTACAGAATGAACTGCACCCCTAACAAACCAAATATAAGTATGTAAACCTATTTACAAATTTGTTATTGATTGTGTTCTAATATAATCATAAATGATAATGTATGTATTACATTTTTAAATTTAAAATATCCATTTCACTTTCTCCCATGGGGAGTAGTACCGGGCAGCTATCATATTATTATTATCTATCTAGGTATATCCGTTACTTTATTAGTTTATTACAATAAATACATAGATTCTTATATACAAACGTGTCTGTTAACAGAAACTTCCATTATCTGCGTAATACAAGGTAGCCTTTTTTATTTTCATTTTTCCTATCGCGGTAAAGTAAAATGTTTATTTACAAAGCTCGGAAGAACTATGTTATTTGGTTCGGAATCTTTATCCATTCTCATCTCATATCTGCCCATGCAGATGGCTCATAGGTATCGTATTGTTTGCCAAGACACAAAGAAATCTTTTAGTCAGTCGCGCGGTCTTCTTGCTTGCGACAGACTCAACACGTGTGTTTTTCAAAATATTCCTCACTCCCCCAGTATTCTCATAGAATCAGACAGAGTTCCGCCTTATGCTAAATACAGCCTAAAAATATACACCGGTGTGTGCTTATTTTTATTTGACTGTCAATTTGTATTAAATTTTACTGTTTTTTTTTTATTCAATCACTCCATTTGGGCTCTACATAATAAGACTTTTATATACTTACAACGTTTTTAAATTTTCTGTTGAATTATTATGCTCAATATGCTCAAACTTCTACTTGATATGAAGTAAATAAAAAAACAAACAAACGTAGAATACTGAAATGTCATTTTGACATTTCATTATGATTTCCATAGTAACCCACGTATATATTAATAATTTAGTTGTTAGGACCACCCCCTTAGCAACCAATGATAGTCTTTTACTTTTTATGGGTATTTCTGAAATAACTTTCCATACAAAACAGAATGAACTGAAAATTAATTCAATTCTGCTTAAAGATAGCTAAAAGTATTAAAAGAATGCATTGGCATCGTGTTATGATATATTCTAAAAGTTTCAAATGTATAGCTAGTCGGGAAGTTAGTTAAAAATCGATTGCAAGATTTGTACTGGATAAACAACCACCGGACAAACAAGTTTTTTTTTCCGACCATGTCCGATCCTAATAGGATCATATGGGCATCCACAGAGTAGAGGACAAACAAGAATACGAGCTAAGAAAAACGTGGTAAAAATTAAATTCGGCTTACGTATCGGCCTGATGGTTTTGTACAAAATACAAAACTATTGTAAGTTATTTTTTCAGTGCATAATATGATTTTTTTGTAATTTATTGACGCTTGCTAGACCGACGAGCCCGTTCACTAAGCTACAATAATATACTGATAGACTTCACAGAAGTACAGTGTGCAATATGGCTAAAGGAAAAGTGAAATTTGATGAGAAATTAATCGTTTCAAATTCTCAGCTGCGTCTCGCATCCCGCTGCTTCTCGAAAGAGGCTGGTAATTGTATTTTTTTCTTCACAATATCAAACATATTATATTTATGTACTCACACGATAATAGTACTAATCAATAATCGTTTCTCAATCATTACAACGTCACATTAGCGTACACATTTCATGCGTTATACGTTTTTATTTGATTTATGTTTTCTCTTCTTTTTTCTAATGATGTATTTAACTTTTAAAACATACGGAGTGGGCCAGAATTAAATACACAAGTACCTACATTTAAATGAAAAACTCACCATGACTTTCTGTATATTATTTTTAATTTGTACTTTTAGCTTGTGTTGTAATATTTAGTTAACAATGATACCAGATTGATGACCCTCTCACACACAATTTTTACACAAAACATAAGATTCTACATAGTTAACACTATTGACTACCTATATTATTATCTACTACTTTATCGATCGCCCGCCTATAGCAAATATTAGGTATAATTCTCTTACAGTTACCACTAACTAACCTATCGATATTTGACAAGTTTAGTCTGCTACGTGGAATTAGACTTAATATGCATATATTATGAAAAACCATATTAATTAGTATTTCCACTAACATGGAAATACTCTTCAATCGTGCTACGTGTTGCCTTGCCTTCTATTTCTCAATATGTACTTGGGCATTTTCGCCAAAGTTTGTACATTGCGTTTTTGGCATGTCCCATGACTTTGATTGATTTTTTCATAGTTATTATATTATAAAATGTTGGAAAGTTATGTACTTTTAACATGCAAATTTATTAATTTACTCTATTCAATCAGTTAAATACAACTATCTGACCTGTATATATTTTTAATTGATTATTTAGATCGAAAGGTAGTGCGTTTTTACCATGTCCCACCCATAAATTCAAATAAACAAAGTCTAATTTCGTCATTAATTTTGAGTGTGTAAAATTAAATTCGTAGTGTTTTCAACAGCTTACATTATATATTTTTGGAAAATATATAGTTTTTTCGTAAATTTGTACCAATATTGAAAAAAAATCACGTTTAAAGTGTGTCCCAGGATATTTGAAAAAGTGGAACTCCACATTCCGTTACCACGATTTTAGCATGAAGGCGAAAAATTTTCACTATAAATATGTTTTTTTTTAATGTAGCAACATTTTTGTATAACACTGATCGCCATGTACACTTTAAATTGTTGGTGTGTGTCGGTATCGCTATCGGAACAGGTTGCTTTCTGGGTTGGTCATTTAAGAAGTTCCACTACTGTTACCACGATTTATAAGGTAAGAAAACACATATTTCTATTTCACATACTACACATATTGAGCTTATCTTTCATACTACAGATATAATAAAACATATCGCAGGTTTAACAATAAAACTAAGCTAAATTTTGGCTTCAAACACTTCTGAAATCCGTTACTTCCATTCCGAAACTATATTGGTGGTAACGTATATGTGGAATGTAAAAGTAACGAAATGGCATGCATAAAGTTGGGTTTACAGTGTGTGTTTAGTTCTTCATAGATTATAAAAATTTTATTTTGTCTGTTCGTATGAAAAACAAAAATATTTTCATTAAAAAATATAGAAAATAACCTGACTATAATATAATAATATAATAAAGATTAAAAAAGTATGTGATATATCTGAATACGCAAAAATAGCGCACATAAAAGTATGGAGATAAAAAAAAACAACAGAAGGAAAAGAAAAAACACCAGACTGAAATAATTGCGAGACAGGCACTGGCTCTGTCATACTCTTTCTGTTATACGCCACCAAAATTTTAAAACTTCTCCATACATTTTAGGCATAGAAATTTATAAAAATGTATGAAAAAGTATTTTTTTGTCACGTTTAACAGAAATGTGTACTCGATTAGATTTAATACCTAGAACTGTAGGTATTCACGAAATGTCAGAAAAGTACGTCTTGATTACAATCAACCTGTATAGCTACATTTTATGTTGATGAATACAATTAAATTTCAAGACAACATACAGTCGAACTTGGTTATTACGAGGAAGATGGGACCGACTGAATTTGCTTGTTATAAGCGTTACTCGTTATATCAGAGAATAGGTATTTTTAAATGAGCATGTCACATTACACAAAAAGTCGAAAATAAAAAATTTGGAAACCATCGTAAAAATCCCCGAAACGAGCATGGCATTCATAAACTACAAAAGAAGTTGTTTATTGTAATTAACGCTGGTAGGTACCTACGGACTTCACAAACCTTGGATTTTTCAACCATATGCGTGGATACTTTTTTATTATTGTCGGTGAAACACCAATAAGGTAGGTACTTAGACACTTTACTAGTGTCATAAACGTAATCCGACCCCGGCGGCATCCTGTCCAATCGGATTTTATTGCTTAGGGTCGAAATGTTTTAAAACGGTCGACACATTAACAGTATTTTAGCTCGGTATATCCGATAAGTTGCTCGTTATAACAGTGAAAAAATTAAATGTATGGCGAAAATCATAAACCAATTGTCAACAAATGTTTCGTTATTACATCCGAGATCTCGCTATGTCCGAGATCGTAATAACCGAGTTTGACTATAATTATTTTCGTAAAAGTTATATACTCCGTGCCGCGCTAGGAACTCGCGTCTGAATCCCTTGCTGATTTTTTTTTCATATATTGTTAATTTGCTTAAAAATATTTTTTATCTGAGTTACAAATAATATAAATGCCAAATAAAGTTATGGTAATGTATAGTGTGTCAAAATTATTACCTACCTTATTTTACAAGTATTGTGAAATTTATTATAAAATATATCTATTTTAGTGATTAAGTTTGATTTGTTTTGTTATTTTGACGCACGTTGAATATTTATCTGTCTATCAAAAAATTCAAATAAATTTCATAAAACAAAAATTTGTTTTTATGGTAACATGTAACTTAAGCTTTACAAATTACACTCCGTTACCATTTCGTTCCATTCCGAAAATGTCCCCAAAAAAGTTGAACGTTAACTATTTTTCATTTGATTATTAAATAACGAAACTTATTTATTTTTCCAATAAAATTTAGTAAAAGTGATTATTGTCTTTAAAAAAATAGCAGAACGAACATTGATTGGTTTTTTCAAATACTAAAGGAAAAATGCTCTGCCATTATAGACATAGGGTAACGGAGGGGAACGAAATGTGCCCAAGAATTAAAATTCAATAATATTTTTTGACTATTTGTAGTTTTATTTTGAAGTGTATGGTTTTTTTAATCTAATAGAGCTCTTTTAAGTGATAAAAAGTGTTTCATTCATGTTTTAAAAGCTAAGTTTCGTAGTCACGGAACGGAAACTTATTATGCCCAATTTCATAATAAAAATGATATAAATATTGTATTAATCAATATTTTGCTGAAAAATTGCTATCACCAATTCAGTAATAGAACAAGGAATCTGCTAGCTATATAAAAATGGTTAATTTGAGTGAAAAAATAATATTACCCAAATTTCAAACATGTACAAACTTTGGCGAAAATGCCCACTTACAAAGCGGGCACTTACGCTGACGTGTATTGCATTATTTGCACGGAAATTGCGGCAATAATTGCCAGGCATTGTGTGCGAGCTCCGCAGTCCTGTGGCACTTCGCGAATCACGATCTCGAGATGCGGACGTTGGTAAACTCTACTTGGTGCAATCAACTTGGATGGGGGATCTAGATTTTAGAGCACAGGTGTTCAGCCGCCAATCAGTTTTAGTTGCGACACCGGTTACCAAATCGAAGATGCGCATCTAATATACTGCCTAGGCATAAAATCAACGATGGAAAGTTTAATTTTATGGCATGGAACGCAAGTAGAGATGGCGTACGTACTAGTCTTGTCGCATTCTCTTGTTGTGGAGACAGACACAGGCCATGTTTCTGTGGTTCCGATTCACATTTACTCGTACTAATATTAGTGTGGTATTGTGCACCAACGCGTTGCTTCTGTGTATAATAATGCTGCTGGAGTAATATGTCAACACTTCACTTAAACTTAGCTACATTTAGTCATTACTCAATAGTATCTACAAAACAAGTTTCAAAAACGACATCATTATGTAATGAGTTGAATAGTTGTATGTACATCATTATATCAGTTACAAGACTGAGCACATAGATAACTACTTGTAAGATACTACGAATATTAGTTACTTAAAATAATAAAACAAAAACTTGTGACATGGAGTCAGCCACAGAACAGATATAAAATAAAATTCCGATAGGCTATATTCAATACACAACATTTTTATGCAGGGTTTTGAATGACGTGTGAGTGTCCTACGAAAATGAAACACGCATTATGCACGTGCAATAGTGTGTGTAATACACCAATATTAAATGAGCGTCAATGCACCGAGACCGAGAGCAGTAAGTTGTCGGTATTCGACGTATGACGTATTCTTGACACATGTTTGAGTTTATCCCGGTTCTTCCTTACTCGAGATCGGATGGATACCTGCTACTCCTTAAACGTTAGGTCAGTTCCCATTATTTCTGAGCTCCCCGGAGCCAGCCATCCGCCGGATTACGTCTCGCAATAATTACTGAAAATACCACCACATTTTGCACGGAAGAAATTAGTGGTGTAAGATATTTTGGGTTCCTTTTGAATTTACTAGAAGTTGATAAAGTATACGCTTTATAACTTGGACTTTTTACTACACCGATACGCCTCTTTGCCTGATTACCTCGCATAAAATTAGATCAAATGATATTCACATGTATTAATATAGTAAGAGATTATATTATATCATTTTCATCCTAGAGCCGGAGTGCAAAGTTATGAAGTGGCAACTCTCGTATTCCTGTAGTCGTCTCTCAGGACATGGCAAACTGTGTGGTCGCTATCTCTACACCCTACAATAATTATTTTACACCTCTTTCATGGCATTTCTTGTCGCTCGCTGATTACTACACCATGCCTTGTATACCGATACTAATTTGTATGGAATACTGCTATTACGATGTGTGTCGAATTTTGAACGGTTGTAACTCGCAACGTCGCAACCATAGTAAGTATAATCCTAGTTCATATTAATTTTACTGTAAACTATTTTTTATCATATATACCATAGTGTCTAGTTGATGGCATTTTAATGCGAATTCTTCAACTCCAGATAGGTCGCGAAGCTTTCAGACACTCTTATTAATATTATACAACCTTTGAAAGGTTGTATATAAGTACGATACCTCTTTGAAAGGCGCTGTGAGTGACTTGAATGCAATTACAGGCGGCAAAGCCTCTCTTTATTCACGCAAAATAACCGGGACCTCCTCGAATGGCTACCGCTAACGAGGTATTTACATATATATGTTACAAAGCGCATTCATATACGTATGTATACGACGGGTATTCAGACGCCAGTATTAAATGCACGCAAGTCATTCGTACATGGTAGCTCTGCCAAGTTTGCGCATCACGATTTTTATTAGTTCGCCTTCAGCGACAGAGCCTTTGATGGGAGGCGCGCCGCACCTTTCTTTCCGTCAGGTGATGTCAGGGCTTTAGATTGCACCACATCCTATTAGCGTCACTGGTCTTCTTATCCAATTGGAGTCACTTGTGTCTGAATGACAAAGCTTTATACTTAAGTCGTAACTTTTCAAAGATATTATGTTGTAACGAAGCTTTAAAGAATGAGGAAACAATGGTTATTAATAAAGCTTTGATTGCTCAAATTTTAACAGCTCTCCTGTACGATTTACATAATAATATGTATGTACTGTAACAAGACATTGAAGTAGCATCGAATTACCTGAGGACTGATTGGTATATTAATTTTTCAGTTTCACGTTAGGTTCTATATAGGTATGTACCTAAGAGGAGCGATGGGTTATCGCTAGGATACTCAAAGGAGAGAAAGAATACATTTTTATATAATTCGTATCTACCATTGGACACTTTGACAGTAGTACAGTTAGTAATATAAGTGAATCGATCACAAACATCCAGACTTTGAGAAAATCACATAAATCGCCAGGATCGAACACGGAGCCTCCAGATGATAGGCCAGTGCCTACGGACTACGAGGGCCACAAATAGATAACTTTGACTTTCATCTTAAAATTGACCCTCAGTATGTATTTGTCATTTTATGTGATTTTAAGTTATGTTACGTCCTCATTTTATATTTAAATAATTGCATATTGGTTAATAAATATACCATCATAAATCGTCTGGTGTTCGAATTTAGAACTAAGCTCGTCACAGCAATAAAATATTGAATAATATATTATGTCGAATTTTATGTTAGCATAACTAAACGTGGCGCCCTCACTCTGGCGGACAACTTACACTGGTGGATCTAGTGGGGCCATCATATCAAAGGATTACGGAAACTTAAGTATTTCTGTTCTAATCAAATATTTTTATCACCTTTTTGTGTGTGATGTATGCATACGTTTCTTCGAATTGTATCATCGGAATTAGAATTTAATATCATTTTTTAATCATCATCGGAGGAGTGTGACAATCCGTAGCTACCCAACTTTTAATATATCGCGCCATATTTCCCTATCCAAACAGCAGTCATCGTAATCTCTACCTAAAGGTCATTCATACTCATTTATTAGTGATGGCCCGTATCTAATAAAACACAGTTCGATACAATGTCATCTAATTGCTTTTTATTTACTTCATTGTATCACTACACAATGCAACTAACGGTTATTGTAGTCGATTAATTTACAATTATTATCTGAATAGACATGTTAAGTATGACATTCACGTATGTCTTTCTTCTATTTTGGTGTCGCAGGAAGTCAAGATAATATCACAGCTGTAAATGAAGCTAACAGAATATTTTTTTTCTTATTCACAAGTATTTGATATATTGCAGATCTTATTGACTAATTTATATGCCTGCAATATGGAATATCAATAACAATCTCACCTCGTCTTGTTATGGAGGTTATATTTTCATAGTATTTATTGTCTTATCTGAAATACAATATTCAAAATAGGGTCAATGTCACCCACTGTAGACTTCAGTGAGGACGGAATAATATTATAATATGTTGCAATTTAGATTATTATAATATATATATATATATAGAGTAAATTATCTGTTTAATATATTATGTCTATAAGTATAGTTGAAGTTTATTAAAATATGTAAATGTACTTCAGTGGTTTCAGATTAATATCATCACCCGTGTACCGAATTTCAAGTTTCTGAATATACATGAAATAGGCGATAAGACTATCCGATATCCGTGCAGGACAGATAAAACTACAGATTTTAGGTCGTTTTTTTATAATCTATATTTCTGTAATCCTAAGAAAATCATATTGGTCTCACATGGTAGAGGTTGTATTCACATATATTATGTTTGATATAGAAATGGATGGTTGCCACTTGCTCAACCTTTTAGGTCCATACTCTGGGTCCAAACAACATAATATGACTTTTTTTCACATACCCGGACATTACATTACAGGCCGACACGTTACCTGCTCGGCCATCGTGGGCGCAGACACAGTACAGATATTATTTTAAAGTAAATATAAACGCTATACTTATTGTTGATTTTTTAGGATATTGCGCTATATGACAGTCACAGAACAGATTAATAAATATAATTCAGATAGGCTATACCCCAATACACTACATTTTGAAGCAGAGTTTTGAATGTATGTGTCCTACGAAAATAAAACACATTTTAGACGTCAATAGTGTGTGTTGCAACCGTCAAATACTCAAGTATTGAATGAGCTTCAGTGCATAAACCGAGAGCAATAATAATTGTTAGAACGAAGGACGAGCGTATTCTCGATACGTGTTTAAGTTTATCCCGTATTCTTCCACACTTGTGATCGGTTGCCTATTACTCCACATTCGTTAGGTATTTCAATTCCCATTAATTCTACGTTCCCCGAAAACAGTATTTTACCATAGCAGTTTGAAGCATTTTGGTTGGAACACGGTATTTCTCAGTAGATGTTTGCAATAATTAAGGGGGGACATGCTCGTCGAAGGTCAAAATTGAGTTTTTATTATATTTTCAAACCATGGTCCTGGACACTCCTTAAACGTTGTAGATAATCTATTTATATAATTTTGATGACTGCATAAAGTATTTTTGTTACATAAAATAGTATTCTTTTAGACCTCTCGCTCTAATGTTTTAGAATATAGTCATATGTCGGTACATAACCGTGCAGTGGTGTTAAGATTTTTTACGTCAATTAATTTTTAGAGGCATTTATAAAACCATTAGTATAATTTATTACGAGATAATTTTTGTAAAATATTCATGATAAAAAATTATATTGATAATCTCTGTGATCCCAAATTTGACAAGAATTAGGCATTTTATTATTCAAAAAATCGGCAAGATTAACACATTTGAAGATGATTCTAAAGATACTTATTAAAAGCTATGTCTTTGACCATTCAAGTGTGATAAAGATCTTATGAATAATGATTGCTTTATAATAATTATTGTCCTAAGAATAAGGTAGTGTTTTTTTGAAATACGCCATTTCTTTTGGCATTCCCCAGTGGTTAAGCTACAACATACGGCCGTAGCCATAAATGACAAACTATAATTAAAGTAGGGAGTAAAATTATGTTAATGCAATGTAAGTTTGTATCTGAATTGTACCTAGTAAGATATTTTTTTAAACAACCATCTGTGTAAATCCATTCTAGTCCCTACTTAAATTCGTCACAAACACGATTAGAGCAAATTAACAATTGCAGCCGACAAAACAAATATCCACCCCTCGATATTATTTTACATCCACAAAAGGTTCAAACACTACTTTCGTTCACATAACCTCTCATCCCCTATTTACCACACGTCGGACTCACTCGTTAAAATATATTAAACGGTTATAACCCACCCTTATTTAAAAAAAAAATTAACCCCTGAATGATTATTATTAGAAACTATTATGTTTTCTTGGAGCTTTATTACCGCTTCCTGGATATATCGAGTTAGTTAGTTTATTGACACCGCGACGTATCTTAATTTGTTTTCATCTCGAGTTATCGACATCATACGGGTGTCAATTGATTTTAAAGACTTGCGGTAAGCATTCGTATACCCGCATTCTTTACATTTATAATCAAAATCGTATGTTGTGCTATTGAAATAAATTATAGCTATTTTATTGGACGATGCACAGTCCTCCAATGAATCGTAAGCATTTATGTATATTCTACACAATTGGTGGCGAACCTATGGCATGCGTTTGAAGAGAAAAAAAATACTCTTCAAGAATAGGCATTACGTTTAATGTAAATATATAATTTCATATGTCGATTCCTAGACTTTATCTCTCACATATAATATTATCGCACTAACCTTATCAGGCGGCGGGGGATGCCGCGCCGTGAACCATTAATTTTGATCGATTTACAATGCTTGAAACCATTGTAGTGAGAGAATGCCTCATTTGGTAGGAGCGATTCTGGTGTCAATTTATGCGTAAATTATAATACATTAACAAACCACTTTATAACCCCACGAAAAATGGCTGCACCAAATAAGAAACAAAAACGTTGTGGAGATAGGTGTAGTAATTTTGGCAGACAGTTTTAGAATTGGTGGACCGAAATATATGTGAGTGGTATCTCTAGAACATCATCAGTTTGTATACTTATAGAATTCTTAAAAACTAATTTTTCCCCATGAAAAACTGCTCGGCATGTCACGGTTGAAAAATAATATTTGGGAAATTTTTCCACGCGTACGTAAAAAGGTTGGCAAACCCAGTCCTAGTACCTATGTATATATAATTCGACGGTAATTACCTATAACCAATGACATTCATAATGTCATTGCCTATAACTGATACAAATCGTAGAAGCTGTTTATTGGTGGCCCATTAAAGCCTGCTTGCAATTAATCTGTATTAGCGGGGGGGAGGTATATCAGTGGCGAAGGGTGGAGGTAAGCTGTTAAGATTCGCTATAAATAGTGCACACTAAACTTTGTTAGTCATATGTATTTGTTTTTATTGAACTAAGACTACAATTTACAGATGGTATTAGTTAGTTTTTAAAAATCAATTAAACCCTGCCTAAACGAAACCATAATAGATTTGGTCTAATTTGGGCAATGCGACAAAATTGTGTACAATTTTTCATTCATAGTTATTTGTTTTCGTTGGATTAAAACTACATATTACACATATTTTTGCTTCATTTTTTTGATTCATTAAGCCCTGCGTTAACCAAACTATAATAAATAAAAAATATTATTCTATCTATAAAATACTCAAAGTTATGTATGATTTAATTGCATAATTTTAGATATTTTATAGATAGACATGTATTTTTTGACTAATATCTATTATGGCTTGGTTTCTCAGGGTTTAATTGAATTTTAAAATCTAACCTACACTATCTGTTAATTGTAGTCTTATTTCAATGATAACAAATATGTATGTCTGAAAAAGTTTAATGTGCACTATTTATGGCGGATCTTAACAGCCTACCTCCACCCTTCGCCACTGAGGTATATACATGACTAGATTCAAGATTGTGTCATAAAAATGACTTCTTTCGTTTTTTTAGAGCCCAAAGTCTGCATACCTAACAAAAATTTTAAATCAAAGTGCAAATTATGAATGTCTAAATCTCTGGTGTGTTATTTCAATATTTCTACTCCTAACGTTTCGTAATGTGTTTTTAACATCAATCAAGTATAAGGTCGACTCGAACACCTGACGAATATATCAAGGAAGTATCGTTTTTTTTGATATTGTAATTTTTGAACGAGGCTGGCACAATTTAACATCTGTGGCTGTACTGAAATACCACGGTGGCCATCGAGTTGATTCACGAATGAATGAGTAATCGTTTTAGATTATTAAACAATAAAAATCGATCAAAGAAGAGGGATGTTGAGTTGGTCTATCTCTATCACATCTACCAATGTCATAAATCCTGTAACCTTGTCACAATATGGATTAGAAAAACGAGATAAAATATTCCAGTATTAACTATTTTTTGCACGTTTACAGAGTGCTTTTAACTTGGGATTCTATTGTGATCAGACTGCAATCCGCTAACTTTCGTACATACATACTATTATATGTTGTTGATATTACGTTTGTCTGGTTAATTAGAACACTAAGGCCAGCGCTCCATTTGCGAGCCAAAAGTCCGAGGACAATAAATCGTCCGATTTGTCTATGCCCTGCTACTGATCAATGAACGAATAAAAAAGTCGAGCTGTCAAAAGTCAAAAATTGCGATTATCGTAATGTCTTCTGATAACCCTATAATTTTGTGTTATTTATATGTAGACTTGCGTAAAATAATAAAACAGTGAAAACAACACAAGATTTACGTTTTCTTTTATGAATTTCATAAATAAAAATAAAAAAATAATTGGTAAATCTCTCATTTTATAATGTGTAAATTAACAAATAAATCAATGAAAATGTTTAAAACAATTACAGATTTTTTTGCGGTCCGAATGATTGCGTATTAATGTCAAATCAAATTTGCATTGCGATCGACGGATGAAGTCTGGCAACTCGGAGGTAAAATATCAAACATGTTTGAAATCCAACGAGCCTGGTCTGCGGATTAAAAAGTCCGCAGACCTGGGGTGCTCCACGCGAAAAAAAAGTCCGAAGACTGTAAATCGTCTGACTTGCGTGCCAATGGAGCGCCGGCATAAGGTCATCCGCTCACGCAGAAACTGAAATCTGACGAACTAGTTGGTGATGGAACTCATAAACTTGCCAGTGACTGACGCTTCGCACACGGCGCTACTGAAACCTAATAATCTCATAACCTGAAACTGTTAAACCCATTGTCTTTCCTATTTAATTCTAAGCTTTTTCCGTAATATCTTTACGGGTATATTTTGACAGCCTGTAATTATACAGGCAGGAGTATTTATCAACTCTGCCACATATATTTTAAATTAAAAATCGGTTCGCCCATTTTATCTTTTGACGTCTTCATTTGTTATTGCTTTATTATTCAGTTCAGTGCTACCAATTTTGGTCAGAAAATATGATTTTTCATCGAATCTACTGATATTGGTATCACCGTTTAATGGGTGACTGGCAACTGAGAGACTGGGAGACTAGCATGTCGCGTCTCTCCTCGGTTTCAGTTACGGATGTTTTGAAACTGAGAGATTCCAGTCTTGCCTTCAGCGAGCCGCGATTGAAATGCATTAGCCTAGATACTGGAGTTTCAGTCTCGTCTTTTTTGAGTATTCACGCGAGCGGTTTGCCTAATTGCCCTAATAGGAGGCAGTATGCCGAGTCCCGTTTGAATTAATAACAAAGTCTTCGTGTTTGCATACGGCCATAAGCATAAAACCAATAATTGTATTGTGATTGTTAATTTGTATTTGTGATGTATCTCTAAACGTCACGTTTTTTTTATTCTGTTTTCTCTACTATCTTATGAACATCACATTTAACAGTAGGCCACCGGTAAATAAGTTTCATTATGTTGCGTGGCCGCGTGTCACACGGATAAATCCGATACTATATCCAGCGAATTGATTAAAGCAGACAGTTGGTCCGTTGGCGGTTGGCGTTATTGTTATTCCGACCAGGTGTTCGCAAAAGCCTGTCTCTCGGCGATATACCTACTCGCTTATATAAAATCGAAACACGGAATCGCGATGGCTTTAAAAAATCTGGTCACCGAACGGAACATCTGGCATTATCGTATCGACAAGCTAAAAGCATTTTATCGAATCAGCTATTAAAGCCACGATATAGGTACATTGTAACATTACACTCAACCTACAGGGATAACTCTCAATATAACATAAAATAAATCATTCCATACATTTGGGTGTAACGTAATTACTGGACATAATTAAACTTTAATGGAACAGTATTTATATTTTCGAGCAGTAAGTTTGTATATTACATCGATATAGGTATCACTTTTCATTTCTAATAGTAAGTTTAAATCTTTATTGATTCTACAATCTGACACAATTCTGGACACCTCCTGAAGAGGTTTCAGAATAGATTTTCTTACATTAGAAAACCATTTGTACAAACTATTAGATTCATGTGAATCAAGCATACATTGAGTAAGTAAATATGTGCATTTTCCAAACATGGGAATCTAACCCGCAATTCGCGGCTACACAAAACACGATTTCAATTCTGATTCCTGACACATTTTGATTTCACGGTAGATAACCATTTTGAGGCGGGATTAATTCGAATTTCGTATTCAATAATAAATATATCAGTAGATAGTATTGCAACTCAATTTATTTTATTTACGTAAAGTATCCGCCCAATAAATTATCTCGCTTTTAATTATTATACCTCATATGAATACATTACCAAACTAAAATTCTTAATACCTGCCCTCTTTATCAATGTATATCTACATACATGAATCATAGTTCATAAAATTCTTTCTAATTTGACGTGATAATTAAATACTATGTTTAATCACAGGGATAGGCAATGATTTACGAGCTTAGATATATTTATTAATACCTACATGTTTATTTGTAATGTCTTGTTAAATAGTATAAATTATAATAGATCTATGTATGTATACGTATCTCGATTTTTTTTCTGTATTTATCGGTGCAATTTTAGGTTTTTACTAATTACTAGTGTTCAATCAATTTAACCATCGCCCGAGAATAGAAAAAGGGTTTTATATTATCACCTTTCAAATTGCAACAAGAAATATCTGGTAAAATACCCCTATATTTCGTAAAGCAAAGTGAAATTATATTAGTAAAAATACTATGCTTTATAATTAAAATTAAATTGATTTGTTTATCTAATAGGTAACTAAAAGGATTGGATATCAAATGTTTCTCATTACACGTGTAAAGTGAGGTGTCATAGATATTTTGTAATTATGGTCAGTAAATAATATATTTTAGTTCTATTATATAGGAATATAATATATAAAGTCACGTGAATGTCATATGATGGCATTCATAATATAAAGTAATGTCTTTAGAAGCGCAGTAAATAGTATAAATTAACAGTGATTAATTTTAACATAATACACGGTATATAATAAATTATTATCATCAATAAAATTTATTACTAGATATTCAATTTGATGTCGATATTTTTACAAGCAATGCATGCATGATGTCACTGTGAGACATCGGCTTTTATTTGTAAATACCAATCCCATATCTACAGCTGCAATATTGTGGTTAGTTACAACTTAAATTATGTATTAATTAATTGGTCAGTATATTTACCAACTATTGTTAGTATTTCATACATTTCGAGTCATTAATCACTATTCTAAATGCCGATTTAACAATCGATGTGTAGTATTTTTATTGGCATTTTCATGTTCATTGTTGTACAAAATATAACACCCCCTAATCCAAGACTGAAACGCCGTCCCACTGAATTGCGAATTAATTTGCCTAGTTCTAGTAATTGATTGCATATTTCGCAATAGTTTTCAAATAGTTTACAATAAATACATTCGAAGTATGAGCAATAACTAGCACTACCATCGAATTTCATAGTGGGCCTTGCCGTTACCATATTTTTTACAATAAGTTATTTTTAAATACTGAACCTTGTAATAATGAATTACTTATTATTGTCGCAGTTTTGTTTATACAGTGTTGCAGTCGTTTCTAATAAAAAATACTGACCAAATTTCGTAAAATACTAACCAAAGTAACTGTACATACACTGTTTTTAAGAGTGCAGAATTTACAAAGTTCACAGCCGGTAGATTAAACCCACGTGTAAAAAATACAGTTATAGTCCAACATAAATGACTGGCGTGCACTGCACATGGTGAAATGTTCGACAAACCCCGCGTCTCCGGAATAGACTATTTTTTCCCTCCACGAGAGGTTCCCGCAGAGGGTTATGATGGGATTCCCAAAATAGGGAAGCGAGGGCGAGGCCATCTGCACTCCTTGTTTCTTCAGTCTGTCGCCACTCGGTCAGAAATAAATTTCCATCCGAGATGTGTATTTCCAATGCAAAGCAATGTCACTAGCAAAGATAACTGTCCAGCAACTTTTTCCATATTGCCATATTTTCCATCGCTGCCTATACGTATACATATCCTATTCGTTTTCGTTAGATAACAATAGAATTAAGCCGATATATGAGATTGTAAGTAGCCCGAATGCACTGTCAACAAATCGCATCGATAAGATCAGTTATAGTGACTTTGTTTAGAGATCTTGCCAGATATTGTTTTTGTATTATTATAAGCATGTATTAAAATTGTAACGCGAAAGTTCCAATCAACCTGAGGCAAATTAGTTCACGCAAGTGTTAAAAAATTAATAAACAGCACAGCACAAACGCGGGCGATCTTAATTAATCGGCGGATGGTGCAATAGCTGATTGCTTTTCGCTAAAAGCGTCTGAGATGGAAACCGATAATTGGTACCTACATAACTTAATTTTAGTTTTTTTTATTGTTAAAAGATATGTTTTTGTAACCCATAGTAGTATTTTATGTTAGTACCTAAATTGAATAATTTATATCCCCCACAAGTGATATAATGTCATTATCTGTGACAGTGCAAACTTTGTAAATGGGTATGAGCTTTCGTTTGTAAAATCCAAGCATTTTTTTTTCAAATTGTAAGTAGGTTGGCATTTGTTGGATACTTTTATGAAATTTTACCACTGCATTGCACGACATGTTCATACTCTTCTAATGGAAAATGTCAGTTTTTAAGTTATCAGAAATTAATCAAAGACCACAGTGGATTTACAGATATTTGTGTTGAAGACTGACCGCTGAACGGAGGTAAACGATTGATCATAATATGTATAGACGAAAATAATAAATATTCACACTTGGTCAGTGATAAATTCTTACAATATATAAATTTAACTAAAAAGTTTCATTTTTACATAATATTTAATATATTATCAAGTGTAAACTAATCATTTTTTTTATTTATTCTATCTACCTTGACTATCGCGTCATATAAACTCATATAAATATTAATTGTGGTTACAGTCCTGTATTATCGAACTATTTAATTATTCCCAATATTGTAATTTCATTAATAAATAAATCAATTTGCTGTTTTCTTATGAGTATTCCTATACCTAGGTTTTATGTTTAGAAAATTTTCGTAAATAATCGCTAATGAAGTCGTCGCCAGTGATCGATATACAATGTATAGTTTGGACTGTCTCTGTAATTTAGATGTGTATTATTAAATCGAGACGTTGTCAATCCATGCATTATTATATATCAATGAAAATGCAGTGATATGCGAAAGTTATTGGTGCTCATCTCTCGGGTCGCACATTAATTATAAGGCCTCGACAATCGTGTCGAGTTATAGACGTATAGTGATAATTATCATTGCTACAAATAATAATAGCAGATAGGCGGGCAAAGAGTGATGCTGTCGGTAGCAAGGAGAACAGCTGTGCGACCCGTGGGTCACGCGGCGCCGCCGACACTCGCTTGGCTGTTTGTTCACTTATCTGGTTACTTACGTAGGTACATACTTGTTTTGTTGGACTCCTTGCCCACTCGCTATAAACAACGATTGACCACGATCCAGCATCGCAATACCGGTATCAAGTCGACCTCAGATAACGTCAAACGTTCCAGACGTCGTGCACCCTTTCAAGGTTGCTGAACAATCATTGTTTTAGCATTATTAATTAAGCCTAGTATTTATAGGCCTACATACATATACAGATTCAATTTTGAGGTCAAACTCCTTAGGACGTCGTGTTGTATAAAACTAACTAATGTAAGGTAATTTGATATAAGGCGGTGGAAACAGCGTTGCCAATTTAGCGTTTTTCGTACCAGATCTGGCATTTTTCGAGCTTGCAAAAAATCCATCTGGCTTGTGGCGTTTTTACTAGCAGTTTTTGATGCCTCCAACAGTGCTGAAAATACTCTAGATACTTGGTTTATTTATTTTCATACGTATCAAATTTCTGACTATCAGATACCTACTTAATGCAGGTTGGTAGGTACCTATTTTAGTAGCATGAGAAGTAAAACATAATTTAACACTTGAAATGACATTTATGGCCTTATATTGAAATGGTTTGACTGTCAGTTTGACAATATTTTTACACGTATAGACGTTTTTTCGATATGTAAAGGGAAAGGTATTGACTTCGTCGCTTTTGGTAGAATAAGTAAGTAAATTTATTTTCACAAAATCTAGCGTTTTTTCCTGCCAAATAGCTTGTTTTAGTACCCCGTCTGGCATGTTTAAACATAACTTAAACATCATTAAAATATATCTAGTGAACACACTAAGCTTGACAGAACATAATTACACCAATTATAATAATTATTGATAAATTCGTTGTCATATTCGCCACAAATCATTAATTGATTTTTGTTTTGTTTACCTCTTAGTTTAGGGTTTTCTGGTTGGTGGCCAGTAAGTATTATAGATACGTACATTACCCACCTATCTACTCTACCTACAATAATCATTCGAGACGTTCCAACATTCCAATGCACTGAGTCCGAGTGTATGTGACTACAGTTAAAGATAATATCATTCGTATTTATTGTAATATTGTATTAGTTATTTTGCCAAGTGATCCAATAATTATGTTAGTTAAGTTTACAGTACAGGTAGAAGTACAGCCCTTTTTGATTAAAACTATTTTAAAATGGCTGTTCGCGAAATTATTCCGGGACACGTGGTCCAATAAAATTAAAAACGTCAGATGTTCTAATGCCGGTTGGGGTAGTAAACGCGGGGGGATGGACGGGACGCGTGAATAGCGGATGATCAGACGACGGTTTTCCCAGGGACACGTGCAAATCTATCCCGAATCCCATTGTATGTACACGTGTTGGCGACACAAACAATTTACTCTATATTCATCTCATGAAAGTAAACCGTGTTTTTATTCATCCAATGCAATGAACTTCCGAATGCTGTCCTATTCATTAATAGTGACTATATTTTCCAATGAAAACAGCGAATATTTGATTTCCTCTGGTTTTGTTTTTCAATTTGGAGTTTTTTTTATAACTACACCGTAAATATTGCGTAATTATCTCATTATAATAATATTATAAAAGTCTTCATTTCATAATATGGAAGTAACCAATGCCATTTTTAATCGCCCATATTAATCTTTTAGCACTGTCGTCACCCACTGTGGTTGGAACCTCGGAGTAATAATATAAAGGTAGTGTGTATTTTTCGACTAAATGAAGCCGTGTTTCTTGCGCATAACGCACAGCAGAACCTCAATTTTATTGTTATTAACTTAACTATAAAACGTTATACCATCGTGTTGCTTCTCAGTTAACATGGTTAACCATATTTGCTACTGAATTAACTAAAAATAATTACCAGTAATTTTAATTTTAACACAAAAACAATAAATTTCAGCAACACGTGCTCGCATTTTTTGAATGAATGGGATGGGGTCATTTAAACCAATATTTACCGGCGACGTGTACAAAAAATATTTAATTCTGCCGTAGAAATTCTATTTTACTCTTACGCATATTGCGGAGATATAAGCATACCGAAACGCTTTCTCACTCGCTCTTAGTTTTGTTTTTGTCCAGGGTTTGGTTAGAACCGTCTTCTGGAAACGTTTCCACTCCTTTCTATAATGCTGTTTATATATTTGTATACAGAGATATTGAATACAGTTGTAGTGACCGTGCCCAAAGGTTCTATTCTCGTCCGTTACACCACGATATACATTCGAAAGGTTGTGAAGACGTAGCGGGTGATGGCATCAAAGTTTTCTGATTGTGATATTCAGTATTAAATTAATTGAAGTTATAATATACTTTGGAAAGCTGCCAAAGACTCTATCACGCGTGCATTCTCACGTGCGGCCGATTGATAAAATGTTGCCCAATGTAACATGCTAGTTTCCGACAGTGGCCACGGTATACACATTTTATGATAGAAAAAAAACCCGCGAAATATTTTGATTGTGGTAGTCGAAAATTAACTATATATTTCGTGCTGTGTCGTATTTTAGTATCAAGCGGGCAGATGCGTCGTACAGATGTCCGTTCGCGCAGGATGTCCCTATTATGTTCACTTAGCGCAGGCCGGCGAGCCGAATTATTGTTCTTTCAATCGAATGCATGTCATGGTTGTTCCACGTTTGAATAATGTGCAAATAATTACTTGTTTGCGTTTATCACCCCCTAATACTTTTCGATTTAAAATCACAACAAAATTATGTACTAAATTAAGTTTTTTTTTTTTAATAAATTCATTTCAATTTCACAAAACACCCGCTGAATCGGGACGAGACGGGACGTCAGCAAAATGCTAATGATTATTAAGTAGAAGAAGCTAGACTTGAAATAAATCAATAAATACGGGTTAAATCTTACAACTAATTGCCATACTTATAGTATAGCACCTTGCTTACTTATTTCGAGCTCAGCGCTTCTATTCTATAAGTACACAAGACAGCTATCGAGGGTAGTTTTTCATTTTTTATATGGAAGTATTAGCACTTATTGTAACAATTACAATAAGTTTGTTGTAATTGTCACAATAACTGCTATGTTTTAACAGCACCTCTCTTGGCTGTGATACATTTTAGAGCAACAGTTTTGACTGTTTAGACGGCTAACTTGTATCGACATAAATGAAAAACTACCGTCGATAGCGGAGTATAATAGCAGTATTGTGTATAGAATAGATACGCTGGACAGGTTTCGAATACCTACTTAATTTTTTTTTAAATGCCAGTGTTATTTTGTACCGGCCGAAAATGTCCTAAGAATATTGAAGAATTACAATATAGATATATTTTTAATTCAAATAAAACTGTAATTATGCTATGTGAATAATTCCAGGTGACAGTTTTAATGTGTGATTTACGAAATACTATATTTCCCATAGGTGTATTTATAATATAACAATCTACATAACTATTGTTACTTATCTGCGTTTTCTTGGAACGTAAAGTGATAAATAAAACAGATGTTCGTGAACTATTGAGAGATTTCATCACCACACGTTTCATTGAATCCTTTTGCACAATGATTCCCATAGAAAAGTGGCCAGTTGTGTTATATTGTTGTCCCATGTTCGGGATCATATTTGACTTCTTTTTATTCACACGGGACGTTTTGTAAGCTCACACACGGTGACATTGTGTCTGAATAATAAAAAAGGGTCTTTGATAATATGGATATTAGTTTTTATCAAACAACTTCGGGACCTTAATGCACGCGCTAAATAAATGGGGGAAGTCATATCACAGCCCGATATGTCGAGTAAATTAAACGGATGATGTGCACGAGTCCAGTATTAAAATACGACATGTGTTTAAATGTAATGTAAACATGACAAATGGCAACATTTTTGTGCAATAGATGCATTTATGTTTATTGAATTACATGATCGCGTCACGAGAGTACGGTGGTTCCTATAGCGTGTTTGATTTGCCAGCGAAAACCATAATATTCGTAGCTTTTCAAATTTTATTTATTTTTTTACATATTATTATAGTGAACATTACAAATTCACCACATGACATTTAGAAACAAATACATATTATAGTAAAATAGTATTAGGTACATAAAAAAGAGAGATCAGTACTAAGTTATTAAACAGTAGAAAAGTGTAAATACAATATATATATATATATATTTATATATTAATTAGGTATGTACAAGGAAGTACACCAAATGAGTTAAGCAGACCCTATTTTAAGAATTTATAGGACAACGTCCACCTATTATACTAATCCTCACGTAGGTAGAATATATCAATACCCGAAGCAATTTGGTTGAACATAGTTATCGCCCTCCCAATTGGCATTACCAGTGGCAGGTTGGTTCTGCACCTTGGTAGAATAAACAACTTATGCTCTCTATTTCTAAGATGATTATCAGGGGGACACAGGTCAATACTGCCCAGAATTTCCATAGAGAGACATTTGTGAATATTGGAGATAGTAGATCGGTTACATGTACATTGTGCATATTACATTTCACCGTGAGCTGTCAAAGCATGGCAGACAGCAATGTAACCATTTTATAAGATTCAATAAGCACCTACTTGCTAATATAATTTTATATAAATGCGATTGTATTTCTAAATTACCCACATTTTATTGTCTTCCCTTGTATTCATATGGTTTTTATTACGTATTTTTTTAAATGTTTTATTTCGACATGAGTGATCTCATGTGTGGTGAACTGTGATACGGCTGACCGTGTTCGTACAATTTACCGGACACTAATCACAATGTCTTGTTTCTATGTATCGGTAGAGGTATATATAGGTAGATTGCTCTGTTTATTTTGACAATAATTCTAATGAATATCTTTCTCTTTTGTTACAGAGCCCAGACAAAACATCACAACTAGACAGGCTGGTGTCGTGTTGAGGAGAGTGAAAATAATTAATAATATATTATAAAATAAAGAACTGTCATTTATAAAGTAAATCGTTTATATTTAATTCATCAAAACTCATCATCATCATCATCAACGGAACGGGGCATCCCTTCGCAGCCATATGACAAGACAATCAAAACTATTCGAGAAGAAATCTTCTTTACCGACTACTACACTACATCCACCAAATATGATTATTCAATCCCAGTTAAAGTGACATTAATTTAAATGTAACTAAAACATTTGGAAGAATTATCATGTGAAATGTTTTTACATTTTTACTTTTCGGATTACTTGTAAAGTCTATTTATTATTTTTTGTCAAATTACACTTACAAGTTAATCCGGGTTAACGCGGATTATCTAAGTGTCGTTAAATATAATTTGACGGAAATACTGAAAAGGCTGTGTCCGTAATCCTCGTTTCTCGTCATCATTCATCATCATCATCATCCATGCTCGGGTATCATAAGCATTTAACAGTGCGGATGGAGATTTGTAAAAAAATAACATTCGCTTGTGTTTTTAACAATAATACTTATTTTTCATTATCGTATATTGTTTGTCCTATAGCCGATCTCGTCTTTTGATAGTAATTTTGAATATAAACAATTATGCAATTTGAATGTGAACTCAAGGCGCTTAATTAATTACATGGAATGAAAGGTTGGAAAACAATGCAGAGATTATAATAGTATAATTAACCATTTTGAATTATGATTCCGGACAAAACATTTTTTTGTTGTAGAACGAGATTAAGGGTGAGATGCAGTCATTGTAATTATGATGCTTAAGGGCCACTCTATCTGCGTTATTTATTCAATTAAACAACTTAACGCAACCGTAAATTGTATATTAACCTCAGAATTTATAATTATGCATGTTGTTTATATTGTGCATTTTTCTTTTTAACTTCCCATTTGTGTAAATTATAATAATATAATATTACTTACTTTCGATCGCAAAAGCGACATTGTCGTATTATGTATCGTTTAACTAAAAGTCAAGCTTAATTATTAACTTGTCTTGTCGGTTAACGTAATTACGACATTCATGCATCTGACCCGTAAACTCTAAATTAGGGTTTTATATTATTATTCTCTGCATTGTAACTCTGTTGTTTGAATGTTTGCAAGAGATATGGATGGATCTCATAATATTTCCCATTCTTCGTTAATCTCTTTGTATCGATTCCTATAATTAATAATTAATAATACTATAATATTCTTTATTACTTGTGCCCCAAGATTTACTCATACGATATAAGTAAGTCTTGGGGGAAATCTTTTGAACATATAATTTCATATAGTGCGATTGGTAAATACATTGGCCGCTGTCGATTGCCTTTTATTGAATTACGTTTAAGAATATATTGATAATTCCATTAGAATTGTGTGAAAATTAAAATCAAATGCAATCGACAGGGCTGTGAATTTATTTAGTACCTGTTAATAATCGCAATGTTACTTGTTTTATAATTTTTAATAGATCTATTACATTATAATACGTCTCAAATATCGATTTTCACTTCCCTATTATTTATTTTCAAAATTGAAAACAAAATGTTTAATTTTTAATCCTCAGAAACCGACCAATGTATATTTTTTTTAACTGGCTACTTTATCAACCATAAAGTAAACGATTTATTTGAAATTCACTTGATTTATTTTCCATCACAGTAATTGAATATATTTCGGATGAAACTAAATACAAATGCTTTAAACATTTTGTTCTGTGATTGTTTTTTATTTTAAAACTGTTTTTAAAGAATTTTAATCTTTTTGTAAGTTTATTATAATTAAGATAATTGTAAATATTGTAAGTAGAAAAAAGAATTTTATGTTTTTCTCTTCTTCATATTGTTTTAAAATTAATTATTATTATGAAAATGAAATTGCTTTAATTATGATTTAATACTTTTGTAATATAGACACAATTGAAAAATTAACAACTCTATATTTTGCACCTTTGATTGTGCGAAGCAAAAAATTCTCATATCAATCGAATTGTAGTTTGATACTATATCAGTTCTAAAAAAATACACCGAACTGAAAAATATAAATACTATATTGCACAAATACCTGTCTTTGAATTATATTACCTGACCCATCCATCCATTTCTTTCCAGAAATACAATATTTTTTGGCATATTCGAAGATATATATGCAGCAGCACTAGCAATACGTTGCCGGTATTGTTTAAACAAGTGTGTGAATTTGAAAACGGCATTTGGTTTAAAAATAAAAAAGTAGATAAGTATAAAGTGATTTTAATATAGTTGACGAAAGAATATTTCCACATAAAACTTCGTACAAAACGTCTTAAATCACACGAATGGTGTTGACTGTCATTCATTGCTATTGATTCAAATAAATAAACTATAATACTAGGTACCTAATACTTATGTAGTAATTGCTATTGCCACACAATTTAATAATGACAAGGACCGGCTTCGCTCGCTTGGATAGGACATTATTATGCTTCTTTATATAATCTTATAGCCTAGGCCCACTGGTCAAAAGGGGCGCCGCGAGACATAACAGTATGAAAACCATTGAGTTTATGCCATGCATGTCTGCTAGTAAAGGTAAACATAACAAATGACTCACATAATATTGATCATTCACTCAGCTAATAAGGAGTAGCTTCTGCATCCAGAATCAGTTAATCATCATCCATCAAATCACAACTTTTTGATTTACTAGTTTTAAGTAGGTACCTATAGGTATGTGACACATACCTATTATAATTCGATCTGTGCATTTCCCAATGTTCCGCCCGTAGACGTGGCAATGATGGTTTTTTACGCAGATGACACAATCGATTCTTCAGAGAAATTAAAAAGGGGCCTTGAAACAGTTCAAACCAGTCTTACAATTATTATTAAATTCTACCCTAATATTAAGAGCATACATAAGTGAAACGGCAACTAAGTTTCAACAGTAGGTGGAACGAAATTTCGCAGTCGTCGCCAATCGGAGACTGACAGTAGAGGTGTGAGCACGTCAATTTGTTTTGTGATGGCGTTGGAGGAATATATTCTTAAATCGTGTAAAGATGACTAAAAAACGTTCCGCATGTAGGTACTTGAAAAAGAAAACATGTCAATGAATCTTACTTTTATTATTACGAATATAATAATAAACATAACATTAAAAAGACGCATGTTGAATTTTTATGACAAATTATATTTCGTTCGGCAGCGTCATTTGCACAATCCGCGCATCGCCTAGTCACAATCTTTTTAGACCATGCCTCAGCTGAAGTATAGCCTTATAAATACGCGCATTGCTCACACATTGAATATAATTATTAATAATATTACCCAAAGCATGACAAAATCCCTTCAACTGACACCAAAAGAAACTATAACATACCACTCAAACAGATACGCACTTGTCCACAAAAAAATAACCACAAAAATTATTACGTGTCACTGCCATATCCAATTATTATTGAAGCTGGTAGTTAGAATTTTTGGTGTTTCTATTACTTTTTATGGTCGGGGGGGGGGTCAAAATCAGTCAGTGCCTCAGGCCTCCAAGTTCATAAACTCGTCAAACGTTAGACTTGTCGCATTCTCATATTAATATCGATGTAAGGAAAAGTATCAAATGTTTATGTCGTGACATGATAAGCAGTTCGATCATGTGCAATGACATCAATGAACTGACTATGACAATATTCTAAACCACAACATTTCAGTCACATCAGGATATTGTTGGCGGTTATATTGTATGATAGTGGGTTAAAGATAATACGAGGGTGGGTCAATAATTCCTTAGAAAAAAGCATTAAAACAGTTTTTATTTTTGTATTTTTTTTTTAATTTCTCAACATAATCTCCTTGGAGCTCAATACACTTGGTTAGACGTTTCTCAATTATTTTAAACCGTCAGAAAAATAAGTTTTCGGAAGGTCCTCAAAATAAGCATTTGTCCGATCGATGACTTCTTCATTTAAAAAAAAACGTTGTCCACTTAGCCATTTTTTTAAGTTTGGGAAAAGGAAAAAGTCACTGGGGGCTAAATCTGGCGAATACGGTGGGTGGTCGACCAATTCGAACTTCAATTCTTCAATTTTAGCCATTGATCGTAAACATGTGTGAACACGGGCATTGTCCTGATGAAAGAGGATTTTTTTCCTGTTTAAATGAGGCCGTTTTTCTTCAATTTTGTTTTTTAGCTGGTCCAATAAAGATGCATAATAATCCCCTGTTATTGTTTTTCCTTTTTCCAAATAGTCAACGAAAATAATTTCACGTGCATCCCAAAATACAGTAGCCATAACCTTACCAGCTGATTTTACGGTTTTCGCCTTCTTTGGACATGGTTTGCCTTCGCAATCCACTGCTTTGACTGTTCTTTCGTCTCGGGAGTATAGTGGTGTATCCATGTTTCATCTACAGTCACAAAGCGACGGAAAAAATCATCCGGATTGCGTTGCATGAGCGACAACAGGGCTTTAGAGGCCACCACCCTATTGCGTTTATTGTCGACTGTGAGCAAACGCGGCACCCATCTTGCAGAAATACTTTTCATGCCCAATTTGTCATGTAAAATAGAAATGACGCTACCTTTTGAGATCCCTGTAACCTCAATTATCTCACTCAACTTTAATCTTCGGTCACTTAACACCATATCGTGGATTTTATTGATCATTTCTAGTGTAGTCACCTCTACAGGACGTCCTGAGCGTGGTTCATTCTTTGTTGATGTACGACCACGTTTAAATTCATTTAACCAGTTATAAATAGTTGCAAGTGAAGGAGCAGATATGCCGTGAACTAAATCCAACTCATTTTTTATTTCCTTTGCTGTTAACCCTTTTATATTAAAATGTTTAATAACGGCTCTTAACTCAATTTTCTCCATTTTCCATTTTTCCATTTTCTACAAGCAATTTTTTTTTTTAAATGTACGAGAAACACACAACAACCCGACCGATCTGATTGAAACTTCGCAGCATACTGAATCGGTAGTGCCGCTGCATGAAAACAAACCGCTTACAGTACAATTCGCGCCACCTGTCGGCTTTTCTAAGGACTTATTGACCCACCCTCGTACATCGATTCATTAATACACGTCGCCACAATAAAAATTAAATTATGCATATTTCTTCAAAATAGACCTCCACATAACTATTTTTTCTGTGTGTGCACCTGGATCATTTACATACAATAATTATTAGTGTTTATCTATAGAAGAAAGTTGTCTTTAACATCTTTACATAAAAGCCAAATTTGTCAAAGCCGACACTTTGCCTCTGGGTTCCACATATGAATGATTGCAGTGTAAATACGTTATTATCAAAACTAGTTCTACTGCATTTCTGCGAGGCGTTTACATATTATTTCTAATATTATAAAATTCTAATCTGTTATTGAAATCTTGGAATAAAATAATAATTCTTGCTAAGTAATACTAATAGTCATCTGACTTGGTTGCGTGGTTTGCCAACACACTTGACCTGTCGATGACTCATTTTGGAATTCCAATAAAACGCTTTACTTTGCCGATTTGCTGATAACAACAAATCCTCCAACATCGTCATTCGTCATTTGCATCTGGTTTATGCCTGCTGCAGGACACAGGTCTCCCCCTGTAGTCTGGTTGCCAGGACATACAAACGTAGCATGACTTGGTTTTGTCGAAGGACAAAGGTTTTTTGATTGATCCTGACTTTGCTGATTACGAATTTCAAGTCTGTCATCCCTGGGTAAACGACGTCATCTTGGTAAAATGGCGGCCAAAAACGAGCTTCAATATTGGGACCATAGATTTTATAAATAATTGGGACCATACCTAAATAAGATGTCATATTAATAAAAAGGATTTCAAGTTATACACATTTATATTTTTATAAAATCGATGTTTTTTAAAATAAATATAAAAAAATATTAAAACTATGAATAAGTCAAAAATTTCTACGACAAAACATATAAAACTTAATTAACTAAATTAATAATAAATATGACCATAAAATATATGTAATACTAAGATAGGGTCCTCTCACATTTTTAACATTTTTTTAGAATATTGTCTATCTTTAAAAGTTTATCTTTAAAAGTTTATCTTTGACTTGAAATAAAAAATATTTCTAATTTGACGCCTCTGTTGACCAAGTGATTCTAGCGTCAATTTGGTGCTGTTTGTCTTCAGTAAAATTGTTTTATTTTTCATTTATAGATATTTTTTAAATCCTCTTAATTCCCCTGCTTACTTAGCTGTATAGTGTTTCACAAGTGTTAAATATATTGAAATTAAACATTACAATAAAAAAGTTGTACCTACTAGTTTCTGGCTACAATTTTCTCCTTTTAAATCTGTCTTCAATGGGTTTTAATAGGTCTTCAAATGGGTTTTTTTTTTTTTTTTTAAAAAGGCAGATGGACCCATGTTTAACCGAGGCGACATATCGGTGGTCTGAAAATAAATTATATTAAAATGTAAATATTACGTAGGGACAACTAGTGGCGAAGGGTGGAGGTAGGCTGTTAAGATCCGACATAAATAGTGCATACTAAACTTTGTCAGCCAAACCTAATTGTTTTCATTGAACTTAAGACCTCAGTGTGTAGATTTAGTTTTCAAAATTCAATTAAACCCTGCCAATACATAGTAGGTAGGTATATACCAAATAGTCAAAAAACATTCGTTTATCTATAAAACATCTAATAGTATGCCATTAAAACATACAGAATTTTAGATATTTTATAGATATAACAATATTTTATAGCGATTATGGATGGCTTAGGCAGGGCTAAATTAAAAAAAAAACAAATCAATGCCATATTATGTGATTATAATTCAACGAAAATGAGTAAGGAATAAGTAAATATGACTGAAAAAGTGTGCACTATTTTTGTCGAAGCACCCGTAGCGTACGTAATCTATTATGATTTGGTTTACGCAAGGTTTAATTGAATTTAAAAAACTAACTAGCGTACATAATGTATTATGGTTTGGTTTACGCAGGGTTTAAGACACCAGTGAAACGGCAAATAATTTTCAACTATAGGCGCGACGAAATGTTGGACTCGCTGGCATTCAGAGAGAGAACGCCGAGCTGGGAAGACGTCAATTTGTTTCGTGATGGCGACGAGCGTATCAATTATTCTTAAATCGTGTAAAGATGACTAAAAACGTTACTAATTTACTTGAAAAAGAAAACATGTCAATGAATATAATTATTATTATTGTTACTGATAGAACATATTACGTTAAAGTGCCCACCACCACCCGCCATATATTCACAGCCGTGGATATGCACGGCCACTTTCTATGACGCTTTAAACGTGTCTGAAAGAAGTGATTTTAAGTGCTCATTCTGTCCCGAGACGGAGCCGCACGGGACTGATGCTGCAACCATGCACCGTAGTGCTTAAAGAAGAAAGTTAAGAAAGAAAATTTTTGTCTTAGTGTACCCGCATACTAAGTGTCACGAATTGAAATAGATGAGTCATTGAGTCTACAGAAGAGTCGGGACGACGCTGCAAATTTCTCAAATGCCGCAAAGTTGGCCTCGGTTGCTACCAGATCTCCATGACCAATTGGGCCGGGAGGCTGCCAAACATGATCCCTAGTTCGGACATGGTAGTGGCTGCGGATCGCGGAGTGTTTAAGGGGAGCAGCGCATAGACGCGAAGCTACTGAAATCGGTCGTTGTCAGTGTCGAGCGACTCGTTGTCCTGCGGGATAAGAGCATCCGACAGGACTGTGGCGGACTCTTCAGAGCTATTGGTGAACGATCCGTCGGGGCGCCGTACCGCCGACATGACTTTTTCGGGCCGTGAACCCAGCTTCATCACGTAATTGTGATTGTGATCATCGATTAATGTGCACTATTTATGTCAAGTCTTAACAGCCTACTTCCACCCCGTGCAACTGGTGAATAGTGGAGGTACGCGATCCACATATGCTATACAATAATGATATAATTATTAGACTTCCTCATACCAATATAACATTGCGATTATGCATGTAGTACATATATTTTTTTTGTTATCAATGTGACATAGGTACCTACCTCTTCTGACTTGAATTAATGATTATTAAAAAAAAAACACATTCCTCCATGGGTGTAGTAACACTAACAATCAACATAATCTGAATTTTTTCATGAAACTGGTTTTACAATACTTTGGAGCAAAAACTTCTGGCAATAAAAACACTTGACTTGTTGTTTACTGATGCATGACGTCTCAATCAAAATATATGGCTAGAAAAAAAACAATTGGAAAACACACGCAAGCAAACATTTGCCGGAATGTTCCGGGTACTAGAGAGATACCGGTACAATAGTTTTAATCATTGCAATGAATGTATGCAGATAATGATTAAGTCCAGTAATGACATTGTGTAGGTTTGGGGATTGAAAATACCAATACCGGTATTTCGGTATTTCCGATTGAATACCGGTATTAATACCGATATTCGTGAAACACATAAAATAATTACAAGATAAAAAGAACTTTTTATATACAACGTTTTTAAATTTTTCTGTTGAATCATATAAACTTGACTTGACTAGCTTAAACGATCAAAAAAATTTGTACTTGATAGAAATACTGAATAATGAAATGTCATTTAATAAATTTCCATAGTAACGCACGTATATATTATTTAATAAATTAGTTGCTAGGGCTCCCTAGCAACCAATAATGGTATCGAAATAACTTTTCATACAAAACAGAATTAACTAAAAATGAATTCAATTCTACTTAAAGATGGCTAAATTATTTTAAAAAAAATGCATTGGCATCGCGTTCTGATATATTCTAAAAGTTTCAAATGTCTAGCTAGTCGGCAAGTTAGTTAAAAATCGATTGCAAGATTTGTACCGGACAAATAAGAATACGAGCTAAGAAAAACGTTGTAAAAACAGACGTACCTATCTACCAATAAATATAGAGTCTGTCTTCTATAAGTTGGCGTCCACGTTACGTCGTTTGCGGACGGAAAGCATTGTGCCATCGCGTTCGACTGTTGCAACTTTTCAATGGGAGGGAACGAGAGGGGATGCAGTGTTAAGATGCTGAAGCGGGAGGAAACCGCACGACAGTTTATAGAAGACAGACTCTAGATATAAACATATCTTTGAAATATTAATATTGTACAGCAAAAACATCTAAATATGTACATTGAAGGGTATCGGGAGAAAACAATGATAGTCACATTTTTTTGTGTTTTGAGTTAAATACCTATGCAATGTATTAGCCAACTATGTAGGTATATTTTCATTATACATTCAGACTTGTTGAAAACTTTAAGAGTTCCCAAGTAAATGTTGATACAAAAATTACCAGTATGGGAGAAAACAATAAAAATGTGTTACCCTTTCAATTTTTTTTAATAATACAACTTCCACTCTGTGGAGGTCTATATACTTCGCTTAGGATCGAACATGGAAAATCTGGTACCTAATATGTAATTAAAAAAAGAGTTAAAATTAATTTAATATTGAAACTATTTTTTTATGGTTTTACCGAGGCTTTGACCGCGACTCGCTGTCACATCGCCTTTTCTCTTCTAGAAGGGGATTTGCAGATCAGGTTCTCAATCCAATTCTGTTAAAGAAGTTAACAATTTTGCCAAGCGCTTTCGCCTTGTCCACCGCCAAGACACCTTTCAACTCGTCGACATTTTCAAAGATATCCGCAGTTCGCAGCTGTACGTTCATATTTGACGCATTGTACCTACTGCTATAATATGTACTATGTCCTCCAAAATATCACATTCATCGCAGAGCTGCGAATCGCTTCTTCCAATGAGGACATCAAATCTTTTACCCATTGCAATATTGAAACTATACCTACTCGTATATGTACCTACATTATATTATTGTATTTCATAGATATCTGATGTTTTCTAAAATGCGTACAAATTATTAGAGTTGACATTTCATAACTTTGCACCCCTGCTCCAGGATGTAAGTAATATATTCTTTAAATATTTTTTTATTACTACATATTGTATTAATACAAGTGAATATCATTTGATCTAATTGTGTGCGAGGTAATCAGGCAAAGAACCGTATCAGTGTACTAAAAAGAGCAAAAAAAGTGCAAAGTTATAAAGCATTTATTTACTCTACCGCTCGTTGAAAATAATGTTGGACAAAGAATTTGTCATTCGGTCTCAATGCTATTCCGCCATCTATTATTTGAATACATTTTCACGGTCATAATGCATTCGTACAAGTGCTTACGTACAATTTGCCGGACACGACAATAATTAATTATTATGTTCTTCAACACTATTCAAAATGGAACATGTATATGTACATTGCCGACTCAAGTAGAAAGCCGATACATTCACAACGACTGGTCCTACTTTTTCCACCCCTCCCGCTGTTGTCTACGGATGACCTGTCATTGTCCTATAGAGTGCTCATACTGACGCGTCTGTCGTGTTCATACAGGGAATGGTTTGATTTGGATAGATGAGTTACATGATAAATAATACACTAGCATTAACACACCATCTACAAATGTAATGCATAGATCGCTACATATTTTTAGGAAATCGATATTACCACCGGTTTTTGTGTGAAGGACTGGTCTGACTTTGACAGCTGATGAATAAAAGTAATGTATATTATTTATAAATAACACTGATAGTTAATATATTTGATTTGAGAATTTTTATAATTCAATTTGAAACGAGAAAGGGGGAATCAATATGTCAAGCAATCTGGGATCTGATTTTAACAGCTGAAAAGTGGACCACTCGTTGCTTGTGGAAAAAGTTATGCTCAGGCTTTATTAATCTAAAGAGAGTGGTGATATGTAAGAATCTATGCCTATTGCTGTGAGTTGTGACGTAATAATATGTATAATTAATAGTAATATAAAAACCCATAGAAGCAAGCTATGGTAAAACAATAAACCTTAACATGAAATAAATGCAAAAAATAATAAACTGTTGGATAACGTTCAACTAGATTGACCAATTTTCACCTGACGATTTGTGAGGCAACAGGTGCTTAATCCGGGCGATCAGCTCGGAGATAAATCATCCATTTAGCGCTCATTTGCAATAATTACATCAAAGAAAGTGACAGCGGACAGAGCTTGACAAGTTGTTCTTGTAAGTAATACAATATTCTCAAAAACTAGCCCGCACTTCTAATTATTATTCAGATTAGCTTGTCAACATTACAAATTCGTACGACAAGCACTGCGAAGTAAATTAGTCAATTAATATGTAAAAATTAATAAGATGTAGTCAGGTAAGTATTACTTGTTATGTTCTATATTAATTCAACAGGTACTACGCAATTTTATTTTTTAACTAAACTGTTTTTTACCCAATGAATTATACAAGATTTAAGGCTGTACCTACTTAGACACGGAGTGATCTTGCGATGTCCCGATACACGATAACGTTTTTTTTCGTTGACTAAATAGCATGGCCCCCAATCCAGGATCTTTAGCGCCCCTACCCATCGCTTAGGTTAGAGGCAGTCTGTCGCACTACAGTGGCGTTGTCAAATGGTGTTCGAGGTAAAATAAAATTCAGTGTATTTTTAGTGATTTTTTAACGAAGTAAAATAGCACCACATGCGACTTTTTTACCTTTAGAGCAAATTTAAGATGTGTCCCATTTATCTGGTCGACTCGCCACGCCGGGCCTCCCCTGAGCCCGGGCCCCTAGGCCACAGCCCTGTCAGCCCCCCTTGTGGGAGCCATGCTAAATAGATTCGGATGGTGGTTTTCTGTTATTATTTTCTTGCTAGTTGGATTGGTTGATTTTTCAAGGGACAAAATAAAGTTTTTATCATAATTGAGTATTTCAAATTACTATCCGGTATATAAATTAAAACTGTCATTTGAAAAATGTCATTTAATCTAGTTAGGCATAGCTAACGTGACCATACGTCCCGTTTTTAGGTAGCCTATGCCGTTGTCCTCAAGCACAGCTTCGGGACGCCGAAATGTCCAGTTTTCAGAAACAGTAACAATTACAAAAAAGGCGTGAAACGAAGAACGTCGATCCGGTGTTGCATATGAAGACCACGTACATCTGTCATCTACCTAGCGTCAGTCGCACGTAACTCTCGAAACGTATAGAT
Source organism: Rhyacophila brunnea (assembly GCF_057557595.1). Taxonomy (NCBI): domain Eukaryota; kingdom Metazoa; phylum Arthropoda; class Insecta; order Trichoptera; family Rhyacophilidae; genus Rhyacophila; species Rhyacophila brunnea. The sequence continues at coordinate 6,341,960 of NW_028233361.1, forward strand.
ATTTGGATGCAGCGATCGGCGAGCCGGTATAGAAATGACCAATTCGTAGGTGTTTGTATGCGTTCTGGCGTCTTCGATCGCAGCCCGTGAAGCATGTAACTTGCCGATTGTAACAGTAGATGTTTTTTTTTCAAATTAAAAAGTCGCATTCGACCAATCTGCGGAGCTGCATTTGGCAACGTGTGTTTTGTGAATAACGAAGACGTTACATCGGCGTATTCAACACGTTGCGAACAAGACGAGTTTTGATGTGAGAGCCGGTTTAATACCCGTTTATCTTCATATGTTTTTGATGAGCATGTCCGATCTCAAAAGACCATTGCCCACTGATGAAGGAAGCCGATACATTACACGACTGGTCCTACTTTTCGCCCCTCCCGTTGTCTATGGATGACCTGTCATTGCCTGTCATTGTCTATAGAGTGCTCATACTGACGCGTCTGTCGTGTTCACTTGTCGGAGTATTCTCAGTTTCAGATTTCTTCCAGATTATTTTAACGTATCTTGGAGACCTTGGAGTTCATCTGATTTACTGGTTATGTGTTATTAATAATTGGAAGTGACGATCAAAGTAAGAAAATTTATTCTGTATGTAATCATATCATAATACACTAGGACGTTTGTCAATGTGACAGTCGATTCTAAACGACAATAACAAATAACTTATGTATACTCTTCAGTCATTATAGAATACCAAACTCTGCTTGCAAGTACGTTATCAATAAATAATATGGCAGTGAACCACTGGTTGCTTGCGCAAAAAGTTGTGCTCAGACTTTATTAATTTAAAGATGGTGGTGCATATTAAAGTGTCGTGTCTACTTTCTCTACCAAGTCGTTACGTACGTCTTTTCCTTTGCGCATTTAATTCAACCGTGCGGCGTCCAATCTCCCGGCGGCCAATTGGGCCGGTGTCCAATTGGGCCGGCGTTCGATTGTATCGGCGGCCGATCGTCCCGGAGGCCAATTGGGCCGGCGTCCGATGTACCGGCGGCCAATAACCGGAGGCCAATCGCCCGAGTCCAGTTCGCGGTGCCAAATCGTCCTAGACCCGCAAAAGACGCATTGTCATTGATACCTACGCACATAATTTGTGTAAGTTGGTGCAATCGCACTATTATCTTAAAACTCATGTTTGTAAATTAAATAATAATATCTACTAATAATATAATAGAATATTAATAAAACACACCAATAAAATGTTACAAGAAAACATTTTTGTTATTTCCATTTCACAGTGCATTGTGCTATATTATTTTAATCGAGATTAGGTAAGTGTAAACCAGTACTCCTCTGACTGTAAAGTAAACGAATTTGCTAATATTAAATTAATACTAGGTATCTGAAATGTGTTTATTATGTGATGTTTTGAGGGTTTCAAAATCTTTCGAAAACGTCCGAGTGCTACGTACATTATACGTATCATTTGTGTTGAGTATTCTTGAATATGCCAGCATTATTTGGAGTCCTAATAGGTTGATCCACACAATTAAGTTAGATCGAGTCCAAAATAGATTTCTTAGATTTCTCTACTTACCTAAGAACATACGGGTTCTTTCCTTATGATAACGATAATAAAATGAATTTCCCGACTCGTTTTCTTCTGCGCATACTATCAATGCAAACCCTGTCTACTCGAAGAGTGACTGTTATTTTAAAGCATTTATTTTTACTAATTCTTCGTGGGTTCATTTACAATTCGTATATATTGGCAAATATTAATTTTCATGTTCCCACCAATATCACTCGTAACTCTACGGTCTTCAAGATACATCGACGCAGGACAGATGTTATGTTTCATGATGCTGTGTATCGTGCGATTAACTTATTTGATGGCACCATAAAAATTGATTTATTTTTTATTAACTATTAATGTTTGTGGACGTGTTAAATAGGTTAAATTTATAATTATATATATTATCATGTTTCTTTAATATTTACATAAACATATGCTGTTTTTTTCTACTTTCTTGTTATATTAGTTGTTATTTGTAATTAAGATATTTTTATAATTTTGTATTTATTATGTTTTATGGCGCATTGGCCAATCGTTGTAATGCCATAATACTCCTTTCTAAATAAATAAATAATTGTTTAAAAATTATATTAAAAATCTATACTTACACTTTAAATTATATTAAGTAAGTATAGATATTATTCGATATTATTCAATTAATTTAATAATTTATTTTTAGTACTTTCATTAATTATCTATATATGGCCCGGTTTCGTCCGCCTCAGATGAACATTTTCAACTAAATAATCTTTATACGACATTCATTTATCAAAACAAATTCAAAAGGTGATACAAATAATCTACCAATACATTGAATTATCCATCCAATAATATTTTCTCAATAACAATTAAGGCTATACCTCAGCTGAGGCATGGTCTAAAAAGATTGTGACTAGGCGATGCGCGGATTGTGCAAATGACGCAAACCGATAAAAATTCAACATGCGTCCTTTTAATGTTATGTTTATTATTATATTCGTAATAATAATAGTATATTCATTGACATTTTTTCTTTTTCAAGTACATGCGGAACGCTTTTTAGTCATCTTTACATGATTTAAGAATATACTCCTCCGACGCCATCACAAAACAAATTGACGTGCTCACAGGTCGACAATCACTCTCCGACTGGCAACGCGGCCGAAATTACGTCCCATATACTGTTGAAAATTATTTGCCGTTTCACTTATGTACGCTCTTAAGTAAATTAAAGTTAATGAAAATGAGAGGGTGCTCGCAACCACAAGACTTAGTGGAACATCATCGTTCAGACATGAAAAAATCTTTATAATGCTATGTTTATTTTAAATAATTAATCAAAAATCGACAGTAAACTTAACAAGTTATTTATTGAACATACATGACTTGAAAACATCTCATGCCTAACACCTACTAGAAAAAATCCATTTTAGAAACATGGATTTAGATTTAGGTATAGCTGGATTGGCGCTAGTGTATTTTGCCAATTAAGCTTCCGGCATTCTATCTAATAGTCAATTTTTACAATGTTTTTATTAGGTCGTATTCTTATTTGTCCCGTGGTTGTTTATCCGGTACAAATCTTGCAATCGATTTTTAACTAACTTCCCGACTAGATAGACATTTGAAACTTTTAGAATATATCAGAACACGATGCCAATGCATTTTTTAAATACTTTTAGCCAACTTTGAATTCATTTTCAGTTAATTCTGTTTTATATGAAAAGTTATTTCGACACCATTATTGGTTGCTAGGGATCTGGGGTCCTAGCAACTAAATTATTAATATATACGTGCGTTACTATGGAAATCAATATGAATGCCAAAATGACATTTCACTATTATTTCTATGAAGTACATTTTTTTTGATCGTTTAAGCTAGTCAAGTCAATTTTATATGATTCAACAGAAAAATTAAAAACGTTGTATATAAAAAGTTCTTTTTATCTTGTAATTATTAACTAGTAACTCTTATGAAATGCTTATCAAATTGCGTTACAATATTGGCTATCGGTTTCTGTTTTGCTGTCTGACAAGAACGGTTCAAATCATATGTGTGCTCAATATATAGAATGTTACATTCTCAAATCTTGTACCTTATTCGTTGAATAATAAAATTTTATAATAAATTTATATATTTATTATTGCATATTTATGCAAAGTTTGTGGACCATATTTGACGGTAAGTTATAGTCTTCGGTTCGTTCTAAGTGCGAACAGGTGAGTCGACCAGGTGATCGAGAGTTGATGATAACGCGAACGAGGTTGTGGTGGAAATTCATTTTTTTTCATACGATAAGGTTATTTAAGTCATTTTCACGATGCAGCAATGCCGCTGTTCGCGTTGGCCTTGCATTATGGCGCGGCTTCGATCCAATGATATAAATAATAATTTTCAATTCACAGTTTTAATTGATTGATTAATGATTAAATTAAGTACCGTTTATAGTGATAAACGGTACTTATTTAATATTAATATTAAACGAAATTATTCAGTGACGAATACTGGTTATTGGGCGGAGGTAAATGATTATTAGGTATTACAAACGAAAATAATAATAATAAATACTTTTGGTAATGATGAATGTGTAATAAATAATAATATACATTGGTTGGGGCAATTATGGTTGCCCTCATCTCTATATTTCCTTCCTACCTCAAATCCTCATTATTGTCGTAGGCGCAACTCTGTTATGAGTCATCAGGAACGTTCCCTCTAATTTTTATATTGTTTGTGCGGATCATCAACGCATCTGTGCAGGGTTGGTTTCATCCAGTGCGGTAAATTTACACCCCCCCCCCCCAACATACACATACAATTTCTTTTTTAATGACAAAGTTTAAAATTTAAGTAAAAGTTCGACGAATTCGAACGCATAATACTCGGGAATATCTGCGTATTTAGATACATGATTATGAATATCTTGTCAGAGAGCCATTCCAATTTAAATGTATCGCAGGATTTCTTCTTAATGATCGCATTTGAAATATCACATCCACTCCTTTTTGACATTTTTAGCGGATAAGTTTTCTATAATAATTAATAAGTATAATAATTGTACTATACATTATGCTTGCACAGGCAAGCAATTGTATTGTTCACTTGAGTTGTTTGTTACGTGCACTGAACACACCTGTAGTTATTAATTATTAGTTTTGTATTATAAATATTTTAAGTAAAAAACACTGCACTATTTGGCACGAACACTTTTACCGTTTAAAAATTATTGTATGAACTGTGATGTTTACACAATAAGGACTACCATGAGACTGTACTGACAATGTTTCTTGCAAGTTGAAACATGTCAAAGGAAATGAAGAGGACCCGGCACATAGGTGGTCATTGCTAAACACTAAAATACGTATCTTTTTTTCGTATAATTTGGCATGCAATAGAACGGGATGGATATGGTGATCCCTTCTTGAAACTTTCTTTTACAATATTTTGTGTGAGGACTGTGCGGGGGATGAAAACATGTGTGCGGAGATATTTTGGTAGATGTGCGCAAGCACACGCGCACACATTAGAGGCAACATTGGTCATCAGTCGATGACCAATGTCGATGACCAAAGTCGAAAATGAGGAATTCTGTGTGCACCTTGTACGTCATCATCATCATCAGCCTGAATCTATCCACTGCTGGATGAAGGCCTCTTCAAGCTGCTTCCACTTCTCACGGTCCTGTGCATTGCGTTGCCACGTACTTCCCCAGAACTTTATCATTTCATCGATCCAGCTGCCTCTAGGTCTACCTTGCGGACGTTTTGTACTTCTTGGATACCACTGGATGACTAGATTTGTCCAACTATTGTCTCTTCTTCGAGCTATGTGTCCAGCCCATCTCCATTTAAGGCTTTTAATAAACTCTATTACATCGCAAACCCTTGTCTGCTTCCTTATCCACTCATTCTTCTTTTTGTCCTTTCGCGTTATGCCCAGCATGCACCTCTCCATACCACGTTTTGCTACTCTAAGCTTCTGGATCTCTCTTTTACTTAGGGTCCATGTTTCACACGCATATGTGATCACGGGAAGCACACACTGGTTGAACAATTTGCACTTTAGGCACAGTGGAAGGTCACCTTTGACCTCTTTGGTCACTTGTACGTATAATTAGTTAATTGTGGTACCTACATAATAGATAAAACACCTGAAACCTGTATATGGTTTGCTTCCCATAATTATTTACATAGTATCATAAAGTTTCGTCTGGGAAAGTCAACTCGTTGTAGATTCCAGGAAATAAAATACACATTCTTATCGGTAATAATTGGAATCCCTGCCTAAATATGAGAGTCAAACTGATGAAAACAAACGCAACCAAGGGTTCTCATGAATCTTATTCTCCTGCTATAAAATGTGAAAATAGTCGTGAGAGATTTCCCATGCGAAACCGTCACCGGTGTGGGAAACAGAATAATTCCATGTTTGATTGCAGTTGCGTGCAGTGATGACTCGCGGGGTCGCTAGGTACCACAGAGAAAGATAAAATAATAGATTTAAACGCTAGCTTTAATTGCATAATCATTCTTAAATCGAAAAATAATAATTTGCTAGTTGTGAGATCAATCCAAGTCAAATCTTGTAGGTATTTTCAGGACCAATATTAAAGAGATAGATACGTATTACCCAGCCAAACTATATTTTTAATATTCAGCAAATATCTCTTCTTCTATCTATCTGTTCTACATGTGTCAATCTGTAGTTAAAAATAATTCAGATTTCAAAAAATAAAGAATTTTAAGTAAGTACCTACCTAATGTTGTATTGATTTGAATTTGAGTATAGCGACCTAACAAGGGTGTGGCAAGATATTTAAGCGCCCGGGTAACGAAAAATGCGCCCCCTCGTAATACAAATCTTGTAGGTACCTATGCACACTTACTACCATGTTTAAGAGCATACATCAGTGAAACGGCAAATAATTTTCAACAATAGGTGGGACGTAATTTCGCACTCGTTGCCAATCGGAGAGCGATAGTCGAGCTGTGAGCACTTCAATTTGTTTTGTGATAGCGTCGGAGGAATATATTCTTAAATCGTGTAAAGATGACTAAAAAACGTTACGCATTTACTCGAAAAAGAAAACATGTCAATGAATGTATTATTATTATTACTAATATAACAATAATCATAACATTAAATGGACGCATGTTTGCAATTTTTATGACAAATTATGTTTTGTTCGTCACGCGTCGTTTGCATAATCCGCGCGTCGCATAGTTACGATCTCTTTAGACCTATATCAGCTGAGGTATAGCCTCAAGAAACTTCGTGATTGGTACGACTGCACCTCCACCGAACTATTTTTGGTAATGTATGATAAATCAAAGATCGGCCTGATCGGGAAGCCCCGCATGCTTGTCTCGGCACCCCACTGCACCAATCCGTTCATCTTTAGCCGGTCATTATCATCCGACAACCTTTTATTCTCCGTTGATTGTTGGTGAGGTCGACCATTTGTTGCTATTTGGCTTGGGGCGGGCTAACTAGCCGCCATTAGGTGAATGTTGCCATATTAATTTCCACTCATTAGCCGTGTCGTGATGACTGGCTTTATTATGAATGCTCTGGGCCATTTTTGATGATTGTGAAATTGCGCTGAAACTGCCGATTAATAGTTGCTAGAACAGCGTTTTTTCACGTTTATTGGAAGCCCAGTTTCAGCGAACAGCAGTGGAGTAATAACCGAATAGAAAGACGCCATTGACATTTATAAAGACATTCTACCACATACGAAATCTCAATAATTACGTGGATACGTCTGTAGAATAGGTCAGAAATTAAGGAAAGTGGAGTGCTACTAACTGTAGTTATCCTAGGACACGGTGGAAAACCTTGCTAAAAAACTACAAATAATTACAAGATAAAAAGAACTTTTTATATGCAACGTTTTTAAATTTTCTGTTGAATCATATAAACTTGACAATTCTATGTATTAATAAATTAGGACAAATAAGGCAATTGTCAACAAATCATTTTTATGCTATTTTGCAACAAACAAACAAATATAAAATACTGAAATCTCATTTTGATTTCCATAGTAACGCACGTATATATTAATATTTTAGTTGCTGTTTGAGTTTAATTTGACTTAAAATTTTCCAACACCGATATCTCTGAATTTTGAAAATGTGGACTAGTTCTATTCACTTCCAAGACGACGAACATAATATATATTCGCCATACAATAATTTATAGTATCTATAATTATTTATAGACAACAGTGGCGAAGGTTGAAGGTTAGCCTGTAATCCGACATAAATAGAGCACACTCAACTTTGTCAGTCAAACGTATTTGTTTTCATTGATCTAATACTACAATGTGTAGTTTGTTTCTCAAATTCGATTAAACCCTGCCTAATCAAAGCCATGAGTGTCGTGTGAGAGCAGCCGGAACATCCTCTGACCTCTTTGAAATCACGCCAGGAGTCAAGCAAGGATGTGTACTTGCGCCCTTTCTTTTTATCATCATGATGGATTTCATAATGCGTAAGACGGTTTGCCCCGACAGTGGGATACGCCTACATCATGATGACACAACCGATCTATGCGAAGAAAGGGATTGGAGTATGCAGACGACACAGTCGTGTTTGACTTGACGATCGAAAGGTTGGAGGTAACCGTGAACAGGCTAGCTAGAACTCGATGCGTGTGGGTCTTCATCTGAATGCCGCTAAGACCAAATCCATGTGCAGTGCTGCATGCATCGACGCCGAAACTCCTCTTCGGGTTTCTGATCTGCCCGTCGAGCTGGTGTCCAGATTCAAATACTTGGGTGCCACGATTGCCGATGATGGTGGTGTTTCTAGTGAGCTTGGAATCCGCATGGGTGTGGCGGGCTCTACGTTCAACCAACTTGGAGTCGCATGGAGGTCAAGGCTGTATTCTGTGAGGACCAAATGTCGTTTGTTTAACGCGTGCGTGCTACCTGTGCTCCTGTATGGCTGTGAGACATGGCATCTTACTAAGCTTCAAGAGTCTCGGCTGTTGAGCTTTGAGAATCGATGTCTCCGCCGAATCTTATGGGTACATTGGTACGACCGCGTTACAAACACCCGAGTTCGTGAGCAGATGCAACAGCCTTCGGTTATCACGAAGAGACGATTTACATGGCTGGGACATGTATTCCGGATGCCGCCAAAGAGTGCGGCACTTCGTACCCTTGTGACACAGCCTCAAGGGTTCCGTTGCCGTGGCCGGCCCTCCCTCACCCTGCAGCAATGCTACAAAAGCGACCTACGTGCTGCAGGTACATGGCGGGAGGCGCAGGAGCTGGCGATGGACCGAGAGAAGTGGCGCCAACTTGTGCTTGCCCTAAGCCCCAATGTTGGGACGTGACAGGGTGAAAGAAGAAGAAGAAGAATCAAAGCCATATTAGAGTATGCACACTCAAAAATATTCGTTTATCTATAAAATATCTAAATGTATGCCATTAAACCATACATAATTTTGGATACTAGAAGATAGGATAGGAGAATATTATTTTGTTATCGAAAAACTAACCAACACTATCTGTAATATTATTTAGCTATTCTTAATTCAACGAAAACAAATAAGTATGCCTGAAAAAGTATTAGGCCGAGGCCACACAGGTAAGTGCCTTGCTTGGTGCTTAAGGCTGGTTCGGACTGGTCGAGTGATTTAGTCGAGTGGAGAGTGATTTGGTGCCACTAAATGATTTAGTAACTGAAAAGTGTCTGAACACAGTATATTAGTGAGTGAAGTGTCGAGATGAACAGAGTACAACGTAACAAAGCAAAAAAAATAAGTTAATAACTCCAGTTGTAAAGGCTATATATCTATTTTTTATGTTTGTATATTTGATGATTTATAACCATTTTATAGACGGAACGTACTGTGTCAGTCCCGGCACCGGATTTTTTTGATTCTTTTATTTTTCTCAACTCCCGCGAGTTGGTAGATCTAAAAATTAAAAAGAATTATTAATGGCTACTTAGTAGGCATTAACTATTTATTCTGTAAAAATATTAATTATCTATTGTAATACAAACAATATATGTTGTAATAAATAAAAACCTATACGTACTGACCTAATGTACCTATCGTAATGGCAACACTGCACGGCCCAGTGTTGCTAAGCCAAAATTTAAAATTTCAGTAGATTTTGACAAAAAAATTCAGTAGATTGTATAAAATATCAGTAGATTTTGGTAAATGCAATATAGGTATTATAATATACCTATGATTTTAAAATATGGAGGGAACTCACATTGTGCAGATAACGACTTTCGTGCACTTCATGCACTTCGTGCACTTCATGCTCGTATAATAATTAAAACAATAATAAAACTATTCAGTAGACATGAGCCCTTTGTAAATCTTTGAATAATGCCTCTTGTTATGTTATCTTCTTCTTATTGTGACATCCCCTAGCGGAGGTCGGCCACCATCAAGGCGATCTTATCTTTGTCGTCTGCTATCCGGAACAGTTCTGTGGAGCTGCACTCGTACCAATCACGGAGGTTCTTAAGCCACGAAATACGGCGCCGTCCTCTGCTACGCTTCCCATTGATCTTTCCTTGAATGACAAGTTGGGGAATGCTGTATTTTTGTCCTCTCATAATGTGGCCGAGGTATTGTAGTTTCCTGGTTTTGATACTACGTAGAACTTCTCGGTCCTTCCCCATTCGATTGAGAACTTCAACATTTGTCAACCGGTCAGTCCAAGGAATTTTGAGGATGCGTCTATACAGCCACATCTCGAAAGCTTCAAGTCTCCGTGACATCTCTTGGTTTAGCGTCCATACTTCCATACCATATAAAAGAATTGAGAGCACATAACAACGTACCATACGCAGTCTCAGACCTAGGTTATATGTTATAAATATGTTATGTTATAAACTTATAAATAAGTTATAGGTAATTCGTCAAATTTTATTTGTTGATATGTCATAGATTAGTATACGGTTACTTATACTTATGTAAAACAATACCCAATAAATAACATTATTTTATTATAAACAATGATGATGTCAGTGAGTAGAGTTATAATGCTTTCTTTGTACATTTAATAGCGTCATACATAAAAAAGGCAAGCGTTAATAATGTTTCAAGTTTATTAATAAAATAATCATCAGTCAACTTACAAATACGCAAAAACACAAATATCAGTAGATTTATTAAATTTCGAAAAAAAATCAAAAATTCAGTATATTGGCAAAAAATGTCAGTAGATCTACCTACTGAAATTTCAGTAGACATGGCAACATTGGCAACGCTGCGTGCACGCTTCGCGCCTCGCTACGTGAATATTAGTCACCTAGTGAGTCTCCCGGCGAACGGACGTGTTGTTGAATTTTATCGTGTCACCTAGTGATTTTGCAAGATGGAGGAAATTTTAATAGGAGCGGTTTATAAAAGAGAGCCTTTGTGGAACCCTTCTAACAATTTATATAAAAATGTACCAGTGCTAAAATCACTTTGGAAGGAGGTTGCACTGGAAGTAAATAAAGATGGTAAGTTGTTATGAAATTGTTTATTATGTTTTATATAATTTATGTAAACAGCTGAGCATATTATAAAAATCAACATAATAATAATTGGCATGAGAGTTTTTAACTTGCATTCTCTCGTTCTAGTATGTTTTCAAGTAAACCTGGTAAACTATAGTTATTTTGCCATGACACGGCACCAACGGGGGATGCTTATACCAGCAGAGTCACCTAGCGGAAAAATACGAAGCTTGCAATTTGAGACATTTTTTTGATAATTTAGAATTTCAACTGTATTAATTAATAAATATGTATCTGAAAACATTAAAAAGAAAAATATATTTTTTAAGTCAAAGATAAACATACAATAAAATTGTACAACAATGTTATAAAATTTGAATTTGTCACAGGACCACATCTTATATTATTACATTATATTAAATTTTATGGTCATATTTATTATTAAAATTTAGTTTATTAAGTTTTCAATTTTTTCTCGTACAGATTTTTGACTAATTCATAGATTTAATATTTTTTATATATATTTTAAAAAACATCGATTTTTATAAAAATATAAATGTGTATAACTTGAAATCCTTTTTATTTACTTATATTAAGACCATACCTAAATAAGATTTCATATAAATAAAAAGGATTTCAAGTTATACCTACACATTTATATTTTTATAAAAATCGATGTTTTTTTAAATAAATATAAAAAATATTAAAACTATGAATTAGTCAAAAATCTGTACGAGAAAAAATTGAAAATTTTAATAATAAATACATATGACCATAAATATAATGTAATAATAAGTTGTGGTCCTGTGACAAGTTCACATTTTATAACATTTTTTTACAATAATTATTGTAAATTTATCTTTGACATTAAAAAAATATATTTTTCTTTTTAATGTTTTCAGATACATATTTATTATGAGGGATCTTATATGCCAACAGTGATTTTTTGATAATTTACAATTTCAACTGTATTAATTAATAATTATGTATCTGAAAACATTAAAAAGGTTCAAAGATAAACTTACAAATTGTAAAAAAATGTGAATTTGTCACATATTCGGTACATGGGTTACGTTATTATTTTTATGGTTAGGTATATTTATTGTTAAAATTTAGTACCTATATTATGTTTTCAATTTTTTACCGTTTAGATTTTTGACATACATTAGTTTCGATAGGTTTCAACAAAATTCGCCATTTTTGTGCCATACTTCCAAAACAACATTCTGCAGTCTTACGTGCCCTTGAAAGACGGCAGTGAATTCTCTTGTTATTGTCAAGATTTCTTTGACCAAAAGGTCTCATCAAGTAGTCTAATAATGGATAATCTACATCTCATACGATGACATGGAATTTTCACATCTGTCCCAGGAATTTCTTTGTCTTCTGGGATCTTGAGTTGGCCTGTTTCTAATGAACGAAATAAAGACGAAGATCTGAAATTTCCAAAATCACATTTTCGACCCTCTGTCCCTATGTCTACGAAAAACTCGGTGCTTTGCGCCTTGCGGGGGGGGAGGCTTCGCCCCCCTGGGCCCCTCAGATGATGGTTACTTAAACCATGACGGCTAAAATTATTAAACATGGAACATGCTTTACCTACTGATTCTCTGAATGCTGGTTGTCCAAATTTGAAAGAAAATTTATTTGTCAAAGTAACCGAATCTAAAGGATTCAAACAATTTTGCTTTTCTGAAAATTATGTAATTACAATAATAAAACTAAAGAAGTAATAATAACAGACGAACAATACGTCGCACAGAATATAGGCTACTGAGCGTAAAATGAAAATAATCAGCGCGGGCCGCGGGCGGGCTGCGCGTCTACAGTTATTCTACGTCTGATTTTCGTAACGTTTTTGCGTCGGAGATCGTGAGTAAAACATGTTTCATGTTAAAAGCTTTCCATGCGTATAAACCAATGCTTGCAATAAGATAGATACATATTGCTTGTAGTTGTAGTACAAAGATCCACTGTGACCAGGACAAATTACTCGTATATGCTTTCCATCACTTGCCCCTATGCACTTGGGAAAATTCGATTGTTCATAAATTGAATACGATATTTCATGCCACTTTTCAGTTGAGGGCAAAGGCATATATTCACATTTAAAAGAATTCCATATCGCCTCACATGTTCCTCTTACAATGTTAGCAATAGTAGGAAAAGATTCTCCCGTTGCTAAATATCTGAAACAAAAATAATTAAAAAATTAATAATATTTTTAATGTTAATTTAACAGAACACACTGTACGTGCCAAATGGAAGAACTTACGAACCTACTTCTATAGAGAACTGACAAAAATTGAAAAATCGGAAAGTGGTGATGCAGCTACAAACAAAACCAGCACTTGGTATTATTTCAAGCAAATGATGTTTCTTAAAGATAAGTGTTCTGTTGAAAAACGTTATTCCAACGTAACCCCGGAGGATTCTGATCTGAATTCACTTGAAGAAAGCCAATATGACACTTCACCTTGCTTTGCACGTGCTTTATCACCATTATCTACATCCAACTCAGCAACAGCGGAAGAAGTGATTATGCCGAAGAAAAAAATCAAATATATGGCACAACGCGATGAAAAAATATTTGAACTCGAAAAAAGAAAACTAGAAATTTTACAAAAAGAGTGTTCAGAAGATTCTGACGATGATCTGTTATTTTTTCAAAGCCTATTGCCATATATTAAACAAATACCTGCATTACAGAAATTAAGACTTAGGTCTAAAATTCATGATCTGATTGTAAATGAACTTGATATTATTGAAAATGAGTGCCCTATCATATTTGTAGATACCTAATAATTGCCAGTGTTAATTTAATTAACGATGCAGATACTTCTCAGCTAAATTTTTACCGTGGTGGTCCAACTCAACTCAGATAATACTTGATTTGCAGTCACCAGAGTTGCAATGGATGCTAGCAAATTTTATTCAACATTATAAATCCAACAATATTTAGAATAATCTCTAGTGCACTAAGGTTAGCTTTAGAATGATTTCCCTGTATTAGCATAATGTAATATCGCTGTATTTAATTTGTACTATCTTTGTTTATTCAATATAGTGAGCTCATTTAATCTAGATCTTTTATTTATTCTGTACATTATCCCAATCTCTCATAGCGGGTTTTTGCAGTTATTTCGACGTTAGTGAAAAACTTGCTGGCGCTCAACCAGCATTCTAAGGCTGGCCCAGGAGTCAATAATTCATGCAGGCGCTCATTCCGGACTCATATTGAGTCTGGGAGCCCACACCATGGTGATTAGTTCCAGGTGTGGGTTTCACTGCGCTGAACAGAGCACGTACTCACTACATGAGGAAGCAAGTCTCGTGCTCTTCACCACAGTGTGGTGGCAAAACGGTAGGTGAGTTAGAGGTAGCTGAAAGGTTTGTTTTCCGCTGTATTCCGTATAACCGAACAGTACCGTTTGTTGCATTATTTAATTCCCGTAAAGGACTTCAAATTTGGTATTACATTGGCTAATAATTTTATTTAGATTCAAAGCATTTTAATTAATAATTTATAAATTGTGTAACAATTATTCGAAAAAACGAATAAAAAATGCTATAAACTACATGTATCATATATATTTAAAAAAATCGCTGTAGGTACCTAATATTAAAAAAGTACATAATAAAAAAACTAAGAATAGATAAATACTTTTCAAAATTGTTGCACTTACTTACCTTAATCCTACAACAAGTTGTTCCTCGGGTGTTATAGAACATCTGCAACAATGCGTATCATTCTTTTGTAGTGTCTCTTTTAATTTGCCCAACAATAAGGCCCGTTTCACACGGGACACCGGTGTCGCGCTTGATATAATATAAGAGGCCTTTGTATTCGAATAAAGGGGCCTCTGTATTATGTTTATGATCGCACCCGAGCTAATGAGTCAACGCATAATTTCGTGTTATAAATTGGAACATAAAACTGGCTGCGGTAATAAAAACAGGTGTATCGGCGGCTTGAGAATGTAGCGGCCGACGGAAAAGTGTACCGGACACGCGTTGACTCATTAGCTCGGAGGCTTTCATAAACATAATACAAATGCCCCTTTATTCTAATACAAAGGCCTCTTATATTATATCGAGCGCGACACCGGTGTCCCGTCTGAAACGGGCCTAAGTCAAATGTTTCCTGGTTCATTCTCAAATAACTAAAAAACTTTTCATCGTATTTCCGAAATTCTTTGTAGAAGTGTTGAAACTCTCCAAGAGTACTTCTGGATGAATTGACATTATGCACCCAAAAAGTTCGAATTTGAGACTTAAGAAATTTTAAACTTAAATTCTCTGAGAAGTAGCTCTCTGGTTAGTTTTGAGAGTGACATCGTTGTTGACTTGAGCCCTCCCAAATTTAATGCCAACTGAATTTGTACCTAAGCATGTAGCGTGCAATGTGGCAGTGGTGTTTTTAGTAGAAGAGCATAGCACCTAGCATAGCGCTAAGAGAAGCATTTCGGTGTGGCCGAAGCCTTATGGTTTGGTTAGGCAGGGTTTAATTTTAATTTTAAAAACTAACCAGCACTATCTGCAAATTGTATTCTTAGTTCAATGAAAACAAATAAGTATGACTAACAATGTTTACTGTGCACTATTTATGTCGAATTTTAACAGTCTACCTCCACCCCTTGCCACTGGTAGACAGGACGTATTACTTAGCCTATTTTGCTACCGAGCGACGTTACCCTCTACGTCTTGTTCCGCCGCCTATTCTATAGTAATGTATTATGTAACCTTGTCTAGAATTAATAGTATGAAATGTAATTTCCTTTGTTTTAATAAAAAAAAAGTTTAGCTCAATATTGTGTACTTGCCAGTGACAAAGGGTGGAGGTAGGCTGTTAAGATTCGACATAAATAGTCCACACTAAACTTTGTCAGTCAAACATATTTGTTTTCGTTAAACTAACAATAAGTAAAATTAGCATGCTAGTTAGTTTTTAAAATTCAGCTGAAGCTTGCCTAAAATAAACCACAATAGTTTAAGTATTCTATGGGCGATCCAACAAAAATAGTGCACACTTTTTCAGTCATAATTGTTTGCTTTCGTTGAAATAAGAATACATATTGAAAATGGTGTCGGTTAGTTTTTTAAAATTCACTAAGACCTGCCTATACAAATCATAATCGATAAAATATATTCCTCTATCTATAAAATGTTTAAAATTATGAATGGTTTAATGGAATAACTTTAGATATTTTATAGATGAACGAAGATTTTTTGACTATTATCTACTATGGCTTAGAATCTTAGATTATGCAAGGTTCAATAGATTTAAAACTAACAAACACTATCTATCTACATTCTGCACATCGTAGTATTAGTTCAATAATAACAAATACTTTCGACTGACTAAGTTTAAGGTGCATTGTTTAATCGGATCTTAACAGCCTACCTCCACCCTCTGCCATTGGTACTTACACATAATTCAATATATTTTTCGCAGTAGTGTTCATTGTGTTTATATATTATTATATATTTTGTCATGTGATCAAACGTCTTAAAATTACAATCAGTGCTCACGTGAATAAATAAAATAAAATTAACCACAATCACAAAATATTCATTTGATGTCAGTCAGCAACACCATTATTGATTATGTTTAGATTGTTAAAAAAAAATCAGAATATACGTAGTTGACTAATGATGCCTTTCAAGACGTAACTGGCATTTTTACATTTTTTGGATTCATCAAATCACCCAACAGAAAACACGAAAAACTTTGAGAAATGACGCACGTCAATTTGAAATATACACAACTATCGCTAAGTATATATTTAGTGTCAATACAAAAACCCTATGATTATTTTTTAGTAAACACAAAAATAATTGCTGTAATTAACGAGATGCTCGTAGTATGGCATACCTTTGATGTGATACGTATCACTTTGAAAGTATTTTCTGACACAGTAGAGGGCTGTCATTTCAATTTAGTGCGAAGTCAATTTTATTGGTGGATTATCGAGAAGTATTTGTCAAGCTGGCGTTTCTGGGTATTCGATATTAATATCTGTACCTCAGAGGCAGACGGATGCAAATCTAAATACCCAATTGTTCAGGAGAGCCAAAAAAACATTTTTTTATTTTAAACGAATACTCATAACTTCTAAGAAAATATACATGGAATGATCATATTTTTTTTTATTCTAATTCAATTAAAGTACTTCTGGAATATGTAAAAAAGGAATAAATATAATACAATTTTATATCTAAAAAAAATAAAATAAAAAACGTAGTGTGGATTTGCATCCTTCTGCCTCTAAAGATATTTTGTTAATGTGGATTTGTATCTTATTTACCTAGCCAAAATAAAACAATTCGTAAGTTAAAAAAAATTATAGGTATAAATATAACAAAGCAAAACACATTAAAAAAAAAATATTATGTCATCATCATCATCACCAGCCTGAATCTATTCACTGCTGGATGAAGGCCTCGCTAATCTCCAAGCTGATTCCACTTCTCTCCTTCCTGTGCGTTGCGTTGCCAAGTTTTTCCGCAGAACTTTATCATTTCATAGATCCAGCGGCCTCTAGGTGTACCTTGCGGATGTTTTTTACCTCTTGGATACCACTGGATGACTAAATTTGCCATGTTCCAGCCCATTTCCATTTGAGGTTTTTACCAAACTCTATCACATCATTAATCCTTGTCTGTTCCCTTATCCACTCATTCCTTTTTTTGTCTTTTTGCGTTATGCCCAGCATGCACCTTTCCATACCACGTTGTGCTACTCTAAGTTTCTGGATCTCTCTTTTACTTTGACTCAATGTTTCACACGCATGTGGTGACGGGAAGTACACACTGGTTGAACACTTTGCACTTTAGGCATTTTCGAAGAAATTATTCAGGCGGCCAAAAGCACTCCAGCCTAGCTTTACTCTGCGAACAATTTCATCAAATATACATCCATCTATAAACACTTATTGTGCCAGATAGATGTAGTTTTTCACCTGTTCGAGCTGAATGCCATTGATGAGGATCTCTTCTTGGCCCGCAAAGCAGTTTAACATGACTTTATTCTTTGATACATTTATTTTCAAGCCTACTTTGTTGCTTACTCCAGCGAGTTACTGCATTCTGCTTTGGAGGCCTTCTGAGTCTTGCAAACAACTATTTATTGTTATCGGCAAAGCGTAGATGACTCACGTATTCTCCATTTATGGGGACCCGTGTCATTCCAGTCAAGTTGTCTAAATAAGTCTTCAAATGTAGCTGTAAATAGTTTAGGTGAGATTGTATCACCTTGTCGGACTCCTTTGCTGATAGGAAATGCGCGATGGTTTATGGAGATGTTGATGCGCTACTGTATATATTATTGAAAATATTTATATAGCGCCCGGGGATTCCTTGATTTCTGAGTGCATCGAGTATTGAAAATTTCTTTATGGAATCGAACGCTTTCTCATAGTCTATAAAACCCATGGATAGCGGCAGCTTGTATTCCTGTTACCGCTCTGATTTCTCTGATGACTTGGATAATATGGTCCATAGTGCTGTATCCTCCTCTAAAGCTCGTTCTCCTGGCTGGTTCTCATCTAGTACATATTGCAGACGGTTTGAGAGAATTTTATCTTAGTGGATTATTGGATTTGAATCCTTCTGCTTCTAAGGTAGGTATGGCATTTGCATCTTTATGCTATGCATATCTTGGACTAGGACTTTCATCTCTCTGCCACTAATAGATAAAGCCTTAAGCATGACGATTCTTAAAAAAACTCATTTTCCCCAAAAACGGAGTTGCATCCGTCTGCCTCTGAGGTACAGATATTATGTATTCAATAATCACCAACTAAGTGTGAATTATAAGAAGATTATTCACTATCGCGGTGGCAAATGGTTATACATACATGCAGTTTTTTTTTTTTTTTTTAAGATTTATTCTAAGTAATGTTCCTAATCATAGCCCACACATGCCGAAGCGGGTCCCCAGGCCAGGATCTTTGACTGGCCCTTTATGGCCAAGGTTAAAGACAGTGTGATGCTCTACAATAGCTTTTCCCAAAATAATATACACGTGGATTATCATATAAGCAGGTTTATCAATCATCATAGGTACCACATAAAATTGTGTCGCATATAATTGTAATATAGTAAAATAGCACCGCAGGCTAATTTTTTAAAACTATTAGAGTAAATCTGTGATGTGTTTTATCTCACTCTGCCGGTCGACTCGCTACGCCGGGCTCCTCCTATGCCCGGCCTCCAAGGCTAGAGCCCTGTCAGCCCCCCTTTGTGGGGGCCATGTTCCTAATAATAATTGTACCATTTTTTGATGTTGAAAGAGTATTCTGTCGGAAGATGTTATTTTGACCGTTCCTTGTAATTATTCTGCTTAGTGAAACTCATTTTGTTGAAATAGCCACTACAGTTTTTTTTTTTTTTTTTTCTAGATGCCTTTATGGATACCTCGCATTTACTATCGAGGTTTCTTAAGGACTTTGGCACGCAAACTACTCTACTTGATGCTAGTCAAATGAAAATTGTGCCGGCTGAGAGAATATGCCTTATTGAAAACTGTTCTTCTACCCGCATCGGGTATTGCTGATTTGAATTCGGCCAGGGCCTATGATACCGCCTTGCAAAAACCCTGGAAAATTCTTAGTAGCGCAAGGCGGAGGTGATTCTGATGAATATTTTGTCGTATTCATTGGGAACTGAGGACTGCGATTTGTAGTCGAGTTTTTTCCCGTGGTAAAAGAAATGTCGCATTGGACTAATGTTCTAAGTATATACTTATCCTATCTTATATGATTGCAGTCACTGGATCTGAAAGGCATGAATCATCTTTACATGTCACCATTTATTATTTTTATTCTTTTTATTACATCAATACAGAAATTAAAAAGGGCATCTCTTCCGGCCTCGTTTGCCATGGTCCCCGGAAGGTCTCGAATGTCCGCATCTGCCATCTGTAATAAAAAGTTCAGGTTGTGCCGCTCCTTGCTAAAGATTTGACAATCTAGGAGTAAATGTAAGACGTCCTGGTCGCTTCCGTCGTCGCATGGACACTTTCCATCAGATGTTATTTTAAACCGGTGCAGGTATGCTCGCATGACTCCGTGACCTGTAAGAATCTGAGTCATCTCAAAACACAGTCCCTTATGCACCCTGACGTCTCGTGCTGCTAAAATTGAAGGTAAAAACTTTCGGGTCAACTCCCCTGTCGATGAGTTTATGTATCGTGAGTTCCATTCGTTTTTCACCATGTCTGAAATTGTAATTTTCGCGTAGCTCAGAGGAAATTTGTCATAAGCTACCGCGGTCTTGGGTTCAGAGGCACCATGCCGAGCCAATTTGTCAGCTCTTTCATTTCCTTCTATCCCGGTGTGTCCCCTTATCCACTTGAAGTGCACCTCGGGGTGGCGCCGTCTCAGTAGAGCGGACTCGCTGTGAATAGAAAAGACAATCGGATTAGTAGACAACGGATTTCCAATTGCTTGGATTGAGCTTTTGGAGTCCGAATAAATACAAATACTATGGTTTTCGGTGAGCTTTCGCTGAATTGGATCTGAGCCTGCCCACTCCAGAGCGCATTGGATGGCATAGAGTTCGGCCTGCATTACCGTACAATAGCTGGCAAGGCGGTACTTACGAGCCGCTATCTCACCGCCATTAATGTATGCCACAAACCCTGCACCAGTACCGCCATCAATTTTGCTCCCATCAGTGAAAATCGGCATGTTATTGCATTCGTTGCTTTCCAACGTTGCAGGATAAGAAACCACTTCAGAAAATAGTCTAGCCGGGTGTGGCAGCCTTCTATAGTCCACCGGTTTTTCGTAAAGCCTGTCGTCAGGCAGAAAACCTGCGAGGCCCTCCTCGCCCTTCTTAGCTCTGTAAATGAGAGCGATTTGTTTTAAACGTAAATCTAGAGGCATAAGTCCTGCTAGAGCTTGCGTTGAATTGAGCGAAGCCGTTCGGTAAGCTCTGCATATTCGTATCGCTAGTGCTCGCTGAACCGTATTGAGTTTTTTTGCTATGTTTTTCCGTTTGGCAGCTTCATGCCATATGCTGGCCGCATACGTGATCATAGGCTCAATAGCACAAGTGTAGAGAATTCGAAGAGCTTCAGAAGATACACCCCATGTGGGTTTGGCCATTCTTGCTAGTTTGAGCGAAGTCACCGCGGCTCTTTTGCAGATGCTGTCCGCATGCTTTGACCAATTTAGTTTGTCAAGCCACTACAGTTACACATTTTTATACCTACTGCAATATATCAAAATATGTTAATATTTATTAATTAATATTTTATTGTACTCCATGTTTAGTTGCTATTTGACGTTATTGGCAAAAATAAACTTATGTAAATGTTGTATAAATTTTCCATTTCCTCATCTGTGAAAACTTTATAATTTCTATTAAAAAATATAAAAGGTAAATCCTCGTTTTTCTATAAGGCTTTTTCTTAAATGTACAGAAAATTACGCAAAGATTTAAGGTTATACTGCCTGCTGTAAGGTTAGTTAAAAGTCTTGCAGTGCTAAAGACGCGCTAGACGCGTAACCATTGGTTGGCCATTAGATATAATTATCATGATATTTAAATTTGGTTATTAGTAATTATCTGGTCAGCAGTGAATGTGTTAACGATTAATGAGTTCATTAATTTATCATAATATTATTTTCATTAATCATTCGTTCAGTTCATTAATTTATCATAATTTATCATATAATTAATCACGTTATTTAAATGTGGTAATTATTTAGTTATTAACAGGTCCGCAGTGAATGAGTATACTAAGTATATCTAATGGACATATAATGGGCAACGCAATAGTTGCGTTGGACGCAAGGTGTGAGTACTTTGTTTTGAAATAGCAATCTAGTAAGAGGGTCCAATTAGGGGCGCGTTCCTTTGACGCAGATGATGCAATCGATTCGCAAGAAGATTTAAAAGGGTGCATCGAAACGGTCCAAACCTATCACACATTTATTAATTTATACCCAAAATGTTAAAAGGATGCGTTATAAAAATTGCGTATAGAATAATACTCAAAGAATAACAAAATCCCTGCAACTGACATCAAAAATCCTAGGTATAAATAACAATAACCACTCAAATATATACGTAATTTTACATACAAAATTAACCAATAATATTATTATATTGAGTCACCCTGTCACTAGGGAAGAGATAAATTGCTATTTTTACTAGGTACGTTGATAGTTAGAATTTACATATTGTTTTTATTTTAATATAGGGGGCCTCAAAATCAATCGATGCCTCGGGCCCCAGGCCCGCTACTACTAATTACAGATATTTTTTTTATTATTTCATTCTTCATTCGTACACAAAATAACATTTCTTCTGATTGAACATAATTAATTATTCATAATTGATTTTATTATGAATATATATCAATTATTATAAATAATATTGAGCGTAATTATCCAGAAGCAGTCAGTTCGCACAGAACACCAACAGTGAAATTGCTATTTTTGTGTTAGAAGTGAGTATTTGAAACTACAAACCGTTTCTACAGATATTTAAGGCTGTACCTCAGTTGAGACATGGTCTAAAAAGATCGTGGCTAGGCGATGCGCAGATTGTGCACATGGTGACATAACGCGTGCCGAACGAAATATAATTTGTCATATAAATCCAACATTCGTCGATTTAATGTTCTGTTTATTTTTCTATTAGTAACAATAATAATATATTCATTGACATGTTTTCTTTTTCAAGTAAATGGGTAAAGTTTTTTAGTCATCTTTACACGATTTAAGAATTAATACCCCCGTCGCCATCACGAAACAAATTGACGTGTTCGCAGCTCGACGTTCGCTCTCCGATTGCCAGCGAGTCCAAAATTTCGTCGCACCTATAGTTGAAAATTATTTGCCGTTTCACTGAAGTACCGTTTTAATATTATTTTTATTTACTTTTTTAAATTTCTTTTCTTACCCTCTTGCTTAGATGCAATTAGAAAATTTTGAAATGGAAATTATTGATTTGCAATCTAATCCTATTTGAACTGAAGAATTTGTGAACATTGAAAATGTATTGAAGAATTCGAATGACATCGGCTTTCTCAAATTGATGAATCGGAATGCCGAATTGAAAACATACTATTAAAAACATGGAAAAGCGTGCCTAATTATTTTATATCACTGTTAAAAAACTAGCAATCTCGTTGTTGACAATTTTTTCTTCTACCTACTCAAGCGAAAATATTTTTTATATATTGAATCATGTACCTACATTCAATCGGTTGACAAAGGAAGATTCAGCAGCATACATTAATAGCCTGATATAAAAAGTCTCACAAATAACATGAAACAAAAAACCTCAAACAAAAATTAGTGTGGTAATAAAAATGTTATTATATTTCATTTTATGTGTATCATTTTTTTTACATATTCAATAAACAATATAGTTACCAATGTACCTAATTATTCAATAAATACGATTTAGATTATATGTGTACACCTAAAAAGGAATGGCACGCGCCACGGATTAAAAAAATTCTATTTGCCATCCCTGTTATAGAATATAAATTATTAGACTATAATAGAGGCAGGTATATATTTTAAACAAATATTGCCTCCGATTTATTTCGCCTGCAGCGCCCGTTGGATCAATCCATCTATGTAACGAAACACATCTAAGTACACGACCGATCGTAATGATGATCGCGATTAACATTAAAGAATAGAATAACATAAATTAATCTTATAATTTACTGCATCTCAGTTGAATCTAAAAAAAACACCGACTCGAGAGCTGCATCCGCCGTTGATGGGTTGACTGCCATTGGCTGGCTGTGAACACCTGTCTCCGAAGCTTAGAAAATTCCTCACTATGAAAATAAAAAGAAAAACGTCGCACTTATAATTCTAGTGGTCCATCATAGGTAAGTAAATCCTGCGGTCAATGTCCTGCTCACATTTTATCTCGTATTTTATTTATTGTGATTTAAGATGTTTTTAATTTAAGATATCATAATATAACTGCAATCATAATATAATTGAGTACCTATCGTCTTCATTGGTGAGTAAAAACCTCTGATGTGACAACTTTGTTAAAATGGTTATTTTTCAATATTTTGTATTCATTTATATTACATCTCAATGCTCAATATATTAACGTACTTACCATAAACAATATAATTGATAACAGAAACTTCCGATAAACCGCTAATTTACCTATGTAGTTGGAGCTATTACAAACACTCGATGATAACGAGACGTCCACTACACTATCGTGTAGAATTTCTTTGATGCAGATGACGCAATCCTCGGGCCTCGAAACAGTTAAATTCAGTCATATAATTGTTAACCTATAGTCTATACTATATACCAACATGTTAAAAGTATGCGTATTTCACACAAATTTAATATAAAATTATCATTGTCATCTTCAATAATAGTTATTTTCAGTTACATGATTTACCTACGTTCGTAGTTGAAATTTATAGTGTCTCCGGCCTTCTTGTCCCTAAGCCCACCACTGTTTTCATCAATTAGTTATTATCTTCAAAATTTCCATTTGTCACATTGGGAGATTAAAGATAAAAGAGCCATTAAATCCACAAACGCTGCGCACTGCAACCAGTCTTAATCAGGCATCACGGGGCCCGTCGCTTCGACGTGAAGCATCAGTATTTTTTATCACTGGGAATGTCTCAGGAGCAGTTACGCAAGACTGATATCACCACAAACTCTAGTGTGCTTTGAGTTAATTTACATGACTTTAAGTTAAGAGTGCCCTTGGATGACAGAAGGACATAACGCAAAGTTAAAATTGGTTATACGTAACCAACCGTCTGCGATTTTAACTGCTGAATATTAAATCGTATGATACATATTGTATTCTATCACTGGGAGAACTGTATCTACGTGTACAAAAAAAAAAACGATTAAAACCAAAGATTTTGAAGAAAACCTTCCTGCAGAGAGATACGTATGAAAGTGATGGCTAAAAATGACCCCTAGGATCAATAATTTTCAAACAAAATCCGAAAAAATTGAGACCAAAAGTGGTACATTGAATTTAATGGTTCCACCAAACCACCACACCCGGTCTTGATCGGGCGTATCACGGAACCCTACGTTTAGTCTTTGTGACGACCGGGTCGGACGGTACGATGGGTTGCTGCTGAATCACTGGAACAGTTGGTTGAACCGACTAAAGAAACTCTTCTCTTTCAGTACACATTTTATGACATTCTCAGAGGAAGTTTTGTTTTGTATCCTGCATTTCTTCGCTACGTGTAAAAAAGTGGTAGGTACATCGAACTGAAAAAATATCTTTAATAAGAGGCGATAATACCTTGCCGCACTACTCGCTCACATAACAGTAAAAGCATAGCATACCACATCCTTGACCAGATTGACGCCAAGAAAAATAAAGGAGGAGATCTATGCCTTCAATGGATCCCATCGCACATGGGTATTGAGGGCAATGAAAGGGTGGATGATTTGGCAAAGGAAGCTGGCCATTCAGGGGTGCCATATCAGTTGATACCAGAAAACCTGAACTGGAATGAGACCATAAAGAAAATGTACCAAAGCACGTGGATAGATTTTCACCATAGGGCATCACTAGAAAAGGGGAAATGGAGTAAGTCTATTCTACCATCCCCACAGTTGGTGCCTTGGTTTGTAGAGTCTCCTTTGAAGAGGAAGAAGCTTAAGCTAATACTGAGGCTAAGAACAGGGCACTCAATGGGTAAAAGATTTGATGTCCTTATGGAAAGAAGCGATTCGCAGCTCTGCGATGAATGTGATGTTTTCGAGGACATCGTACATATAGCAGTACAATGCCCTAAATATGAACGTCAACGTCACAGAGTACAGCTACGAATTGCGGATATCTTTGAGAATGTTGACGAATGGAAAGGTGCCCTGGCGATTGGTAAGACGGAAGAGCTTGGCAAAATTGTAAAGTTCTTTAACAGAATAGGATTGAGGATCTGACTGGCGGATCCCCTTTTAGAAGAGATGAGGTGATATGACAGCGAGTCGCAGTCAAAGCCACGGTAAAATCATTAAAAAAGAGGCCATATTCTAGTGACGCCAAAACTTGAAAGTCAAGTTTCTTTGTATAAAAAGAGTCATTCATTTTTCCTCAGTCGGAAAAACATAAATCCACCCCACTGACATTTGTAGCTATTTGCGTAGTTACAATATTAAAATGTATAGATACGAGTAGGTATGTTAAACGAACGCATATATCTCTTTTTCTTTCATGTACGTATGCCCAAGGCAAACCGTGCATTGAAATAAATCCTATTTTCGGATTTAGTTGTGAAATAGGATATTATAATGTGAACGTGTTGCTTTTAAGTGTCGTCCGAGGAGCGTAAATGTAAAGTAGCGTGACAGTACACCTGCCAAGTGCGTTATTTACACCGGCAGGTGGTGTGCCTATTCACAATCATTCTATTAGAGGCCAGTGGAAAATTGTGCATGTGTGATGCGATAGCGAGACTGCGTTTCTCAATGCTTTACACCGCCTAACGCGACAATTAGAGCCAGAAAACTCTCCATTGTTTCGTGGAAACTAACGCGTGAAAACAATGCTTTGTGGCAGTGTGTATGAGAATTATAG
Organism: Rhyacophila brunnea; assembly: GCF_057557595.1. Classification (NCBI taxonomy): domain Eukaryota; kingdom Metazoa; phylum Arthropoda; class Insecta; order Trichoptera; family Rhyacophilidae; genus Rhyacophila; species Rhyacophila brunnea. Next base: position 6,368,496 of record NW_028233361.1, read on the forward strand.
CCAACGTCGCGTTACGGCTAAAATTGTCGTAGCATTGAATATCAAACCTGTCATTTCCTGCAATCTGTGGTTGCGTTTAAAGCCGCGTTGACCAATGTTCCCTCTAAAATTCGACTCTTTTTTGAGTAAATCAAAATTTGTTAGTGTTGTTATTACTTATATATGAAATCACCAAAATTGTATGTGTGTGTTTGTGGGGGGGGGGGGGTGTTAATTTTACCGCACTGGGTGACACCAACCCTAGTTACGCCTCTGCTCAGATGCGTTGATGATCCGCACACACAGTAGAAAAATAAGAGGGAACGTTGGCGTTGACACGATCCGAGTACACTCGGACCGAGCGCACTCGCACGAGACAGCTTCATACTAATTACTCCTATACGAGCTACTCGGGCGGCGTTCTCTTCTTCCGAGCTAGCTCGAATAGGAATAATTAGTATGAAGCTGTCTCGTACAAGTGCGCTCAGTCCGAGTGTACTCCGATCGTGTCAACGCGGCTTAATCGTCGTAATATACGGTGAACCTTGAACTCCTTAGCTGGGTCACACATCTAAACGTATCCGACTGCAACATGTCGAATATGTCGTTGTGATTTTATTGGTGCACGTGTAATTTAATGTAGAGTATATGCCTCATAACTTTGCACTCTGAATACACTCTATATAATGAACTCTCAAATACGACCTTTATTTAAGTAGTATACCGTATACCTAATAACAAAATGTCACAGTTCGTCATTCAATTTGGCTATCCGCGTGACGTCACTCTCCCGGCATGGCATCGCTTATGCTTACGGAAGAAAGATGCAACACTGCGTTCAGTTTTGTTTTATGACTATATCTCAATTGAGATGATTTTCAATGTGCGACTGGGTCAGTTGTGGGACTCAGTTCCTTCCTCGATGATACGAGGGTGGGTCAATAAGTCCTTAGAAAAGCCGACAGGTGGCGCGACTAGTACTGTAAGCGGTTTGTTTTCATGCAGCGGCACTACCGATTCAGTATGCTGCGAAGTTTCAATCAGATTGGTCGGGTTGTTGTTATTTATTTTCGTACATTTAAAAAAAAAATTTGCTTGTTTACAAAAATGGAGAAAATTGAGTTTAGAGCTGTTATTAAACATTTTAATATAAAAGGGTTAACAGCAAAGGAAATAAAAAATGAGTTGGATTTAGTTCACGGCATATCTGCTCCTTCACTTGCAACTATTTATAACTGGTTAAATGAATTTAAACGTGGTCGTACATCAACAAAGGATGAACCACGCTCAGGACGTCCTGTAGAGGTGACTACACCAGAAATGATCAATAAAATCCACGATATGGTGTTAAGTGACCGAAAATTAAAGTTGAGTGAGATAATTGAGGTTACAGGGATCTCAAAAGGTAGCGTCATTTCTATTTTACATGACAAATTGGGCATGAAAAAAGTTTCTGCAAGATGGGTGCCGCGTTTGCTCACAGTCGACAATAAACGCAATAAGGTGGTGGCCTCTAAAGCCCTGTTGTCGCTCATGCAACGCAATCCGGATGAATTTTTTCGTCGCTTTGTGACTGTAGATGAAACATGGATACACCACTATACTCCCGAGACGAAAGAACAGTCAAAGCAGTGGATTGCGAAAGGCGAACCATGTCCAAAGAAGGCGAAAACCGTAAAATCAGCTGGTAAGGTTATGGCTACTGTATTTTGGGATGCACGTGGAATTATTTTCGTTGACTATTTGGAAAAAGGAAAAACAATAACAGGGGATTATTATGCATCTTTATTGGACCAGCTAAAAAACGAAATTGAAGAAAAACGGCCTCATTTAAACAGGAAAAAAATCCTCTTTCATCAGGACAATGCCCGTGTTCACACATGTTTACGATCAATGGCTAAAATTGAAGAATTGAAGTTCGAATTGGTCGACCACCCACCGTATTCACCTGATTTAGCCCCCAGTGACTTTTTCCTTTTCCCAAACTTAAAAAAATGGCTAAGTGGACAACGTTTTTTTTCAAATGAAGAAGTCATCGATCGGACAAATGCTTATTTTGAGGACCTTCCGAAAACTTATTTTTCTGACGGTTTAAAAAAAATTGAGAAACGTCTAACCAAGTGTATTGAGCTCCAAGGAGATTATGTTGAGAAATAAAAAAAAAATACAAAAATAAAAACTGTTTTAATGCTTTTTTCTAAGGAATTATTGACCCACCCTCGTATCTTAACCGCCAATTATTTTTTCTGTAACTGGATCCTAGCCTGTTCTCGATTGTCTTCTTTATACCCAGGCAGTCTAGACGGACCACAGATGTCCCGTGATTCAAATGACCGGATTAATAAAGATATCGGATAGATATTAATTACTGATATGTTGAAAGCTCGTTCGCGTCATAAACCCGTATTAAATTAAATATGTAACTCACGAAACGGTTTAAATATAGTAAAATGACTGCTTAAAAAATAAAAACATAAAAACATGTAGTGAGATACTTCAGTGAAACGGCAAATAATTTTCAGCAATAGGTGGGACGTAATTTCGCAAGCGTTGCCAATCGTAGAGCGATAGTCGACTTGTGAGCACGTCAATTTGTTTTGTGATGGCGTCGGCGGAATTAGTTCTTAAATCGTGTAAATATGACTAAAAAACGTTACGTATTTACTCGAAAAGCAAAACATGTCAATGAATATATTATTATTATTACTTCAATAACAATAAACATAACATTAAATGGACGCATGTTGAATTTTTATGACAAATTATGTTTTGTTCGTCACGCGTCGCTTGCACGATCTGCGCGTTGCGTAGTCACTATCGTTTTAGACCATACCTCAGCTGAAGTATAACCTTAAATAAATTTACGCCTGCTTGTTTCATTTTGTTTCGGCTTGAAAAACAATGCAAATGAATAAAATAGATGTTGAAGAATTCAATGGATAAAAATGCGATGATCATCAGCTTACGTGCCACATTTTGAGATGAGCAGTTCCCCGCGGTCGGATGTTAGGCCGTAGACCTCGTCTTCTGATCGCTGCGAGCAGGTGAAAATGACACAAGACTAATTTTCTTTTATTTCCGGTGGAATTTCTCGCTTTTGAGTTGATTCATGAGAATGATGTTTTAAAAGTTTTCCAAACAACTGGTCGCCGCAATAATTCTACTCTATCCTCTGTCCGGTGAACGAAAGCGATAAATAATGGCTATTGATTAATTTCGTGTGTGCCATTAGAATGCTTTGGAAGCTAATTTCAAATTTCGAAAGCATTGTGTTACTGGAAATATAAATATAATATATTATGAATATTGAATATATTATGGTCAAAATCGAAGAAAAAATATGTAAGTACCTACTAGAGATGGGAAAACTGGTCGATTTTGAAGACTAAGTATACTTACTACCATACTACCAGTATAAAAAAATACTTAGTATCGAAAGTTGTTCCAAAATACTTACTATTATTTGGAATACTATATAGATCGTTTGGCGTGCGTATGCGACAAAAGTTTCATACTCAACTGAAACTAAAACCAACTCCATATTATTAGTATTTTAAAATACGTATCGGGTCAGGGAACTCAGACTGTGTATCGGCTTCAATATAATCGCTAGAAAAGCCCCATTTATTATAAAATTTTAAATTTATGAATTGTTTTTCTGTTAGGTTACAATATTATTGTTAATATAAATTAATAACAGTTATTTTTTAAAATTTCAAACATGTTTTGAGCGGTATATAACAAGCCTAAGCCTGTGCGTCATCTCACCACTGTGCTGCGACACAAAATTTATGACCTATTATTATTCATACATTCGAACGCAATAGACTAATAAATTAAAATATTCCTATATTCAAGTGCTGTTTCGTTCGTGCTCATTTAATGTCAATAGTATTGAAAGTCTACCAACTGGCGAGTGCGAAGAACAGCGACTCGCGATTATATCATCACAAGTTTTTTGAAATAAGTTTATTTGGCCACAAATACTTAATATGGGTAGTTTCATCCGAAACTTGAGTATAAAAACTGGTGCAAGTATTTCCAACTCACCTCTAGTGTCGGAATTATATGAGAAAAAATAACGATAGGTAACACAGGGAACACAGGATTAATGGGAACTGAAACACCTAAACACCTGTGGAGTAACAGGCAACCGATATCGAGTGTGGAAGAATATGAGATAAATTTAAACACGTGTCAAGAATACTTCAAGGGTTTAGCAGTATAGGTAAAAGAATCTTTAGAAGCCCTATGAGTAAAACTAGGTAGCTTTAGAATTTACATCAGAATGAGACTTGGGCTCAAAACCCATGTGAGCTAGAAAATAGGAAACCGGGAAAACACCCTAGGGACTGGGCGAACATCGTTGATGCTATAAAATGATCCATACAAGATCATAATTTCAAGCCGAACATCCCGCTAAAGCATGGTTTCCCAAACTATGGGTCGCGAGCGAATATTGAGTGGGCCCTCGCCACTGTATACATGAATTAAAAAAATTGGGAAGTGATAAATTTGATATTTCATTCTGCTATTTATAATTCCTAAAAATTGAAATAAACTTAATATGATTGTTTTGAAACACTTGAAACTTTTATTATTGAAAACCAAGTGCAGCCTAAGATGAACGTACTGTCTGAAATTTTCAGTCATTTATCACTGTTAATAAATAACTTTGACGACTATTTTGGGGAAGAGATGAAAAAGTTTGTTTCGTTGCGTTGGAATTGTAACACATTTCAAGACGACTTACCAACTAGTATGTCAACAAAAGCAAGTGAAGAACTCATTGATTTATCAGAAGATACGTCACTGAAAAATAGTTTCAATCGTAAACAGTTAACGAAATTCTGGCTCTCAGTTGCTGATAATTATCCTTGCCTGTTCGATGAAGCTATGAAAGTCCTCCTCCTCTTTACTACCTCATATCTATGTGAGGTCGGATTTTCGGCTATGGTTAACATTAAAACTAAATACCGAAATAAATTGGATATATCAAACTCACTGCGATTAAAAGCAACTAAAATTGAAGTTGATGCTAAAACTGTAACGAAGAAAAATAAGAAACAAATACATCCTTCCCATTGAAATAACTTTGAAAAAAAAACCTTGCAGGTGTAGGTATTGAAGTAATAATTTTTTTCAAGTTGTGTTTCTTATTTCAACAGTCTTTCATTCATATTGGTAACACTTAAAATATTTTTTTATTTCAATTATAACAAATAAGACAGCATTAAGTAGTTTCACGAATCGCCACTAGGGAATCTGAGCATTACCAAAATGTATGCCCTCTTTTCTCTAAGACAGCTAGGAGGTGGGTCCCAAGATTGGAAATTTTTGTTAGATGGGTCGGAGCCTAGTCAACTTTGGGAACCACTGCGCTAAAGGATAACTTTTTGTTTGTTGGACCCATAAGGACAATATTCAGAACAGAGTTTTTCTTAACTGTTTTAAAGCGAAGGTAAATTCAACAGCTCAATACTTAGCTAGATCACATATTGTGGGAAAGTGTATTAATGCACTCAGAAGACCCAATCCTAGAAATATAAGTCAGGATACCGAGGTCTGCTTCTCAGACCTCACAAGGTCTCAGTTAAAAGGAAAGCTAAAAAAAAGAATACGTCATTCTAAACGTGTCCTTCGTTCTGACAACTGCTCTCGGTTTATGCAATGACGCTCATTCAATATTGGATTGTATTTGTATTTGAAGGTTGCAACACGCACTATTGCACGTCTATAATGTGTTGTTCATTTTCGTTGGACACTCACACATTCAAAACCCTGTTTCAAAATGAAGTGTATTGTTGTAGGTATGTAGGGTATAAATAGTCTATCTGAATTATATTTATTAATCTGTTCTGGGTAGGTATGCATTGTACGTGTGCAAGTGGCCGAATCACAGTTCACTGCGAGATGTTGTATCGGAAATATTGCATTGAGATCGAATTCATGTATAATTAAACACAAAAAATATGTAACATAAACCACCGGAATACAAAGGAGCGACACTAGAAAATGTAGGTAAGTAAATTAGACAATATCATCATATCGTACGTTCTCTATAAACAGTATAAACTAATCAACATTATCTGCATTTTTAAGTCTTAGTTCAATAAAAACAAATCCGTATGACTGTCGAAGTTTAGGCTGCGGATCTTAACAGCCTACCTCCACCATTCACCATCTGTGTACAGTCTTTAATAGTATCAAATATAATGGAAATAGTTAACTGCGCCCACAAAAATAAGAAAGTTTCGAAAGATGGTATTCTATGGGTCTAGGACGATTCGGTGCCAGGAGAACTGGGCGCCACGCAATCGAATGAAATTCAAAAATAAATAGACGTTCGTGAATTATAGATACCTACTTTAAAAATATATATTTAATATTATTATTTAGGTATGTTATTCTATTAGTATTTAATACTTCTTGAGAATTTAAATATGTACATGTAAATAATGATTTAATTGTTCATATGTTTAATTTCCATCGACAAGAGAGTTCTTTTATTTTTATATAAAGTCTCAGGCAAGATAATTCTCAATTCAATCAAAAATATTATGTTAAGAGCAAAATGAATTAAAATTACTAAGTAGTAGATAGAAACTGATTAAAATTCCTCGTGTACTTTCTGTATAAAATCGTTACGACCGTCTATTTTTTTATTTAATTCGACAGTGCGGCACCCAATTATCCTGGCTCCCAGTTTTCCCATTCCCTATCCTAAAGATACAAAAAAACTGATTATGAAACTGATGTATGGAATTTATAGCAGAATTTGGCAAATACACAGCGCATCATTTGTCATTGATGTAAAAAATCCAAGATTTGAGAAACTACGTGAATAACAGCGGGCTTATCCATTCAACTGATTAGTATTTTAAGGGTGACGTGAAAAAATCTTTTAACAGGAAGGGCACCGCCAGACGAAAGACTTTGAAAGCTACTGATTCACTTTCGCGAGATTGGAAATTCTGTCCATCATTGCAATCCCTGAATACCTGTGTTGTGGGTTGTAGGAATTATATAAATATCATTTTTTTACGGAAAACAGGTGGAAAACGTAGGCGTTAACAATCAAGAGTCGCTAATATTAATTCAGAATAATGAAACAGTAAACAAGTGTTTCGCAAAACCACTAACGGAGCATTGTTTTCGTCGTGTGATAATGATAACAATGGCCACCTGTTGGCAATATGGTTCCGCTATTTTGTGATAACGGGTAACTCAAATATTGCCATCAGGTATTGTTTTAATATTACAAATTACACCAACGCTAGGCAACGTGCCATACCTACGTATTGTTGTTTTAGTAAAATTAAGTTATTAGTTATGTAACTAATGATATATTGGATATTAGAAAGTGAGCGGAGGCACTCGTAACAATCAAATCTGCATTGGCTTATAGCAGTGATGGCGAACCTTTATACGTATCCGTGCAAAATTTCTCAAATATTGTTTTTCAACTGTCTGACATGCCGAGCAGTTATGGGGAAAAATAGTTTTTAAAATTATATTTAAATAATTACAAGATAAAAAGAACTTTTTATATATGAAGATATTATTATGAAGTGGAAAACATACCTATAAAATTGATAATAAATGACAGATCGCATCGTATAACAAAATAGCAGGCAAATACTCTTCAAGAATACGTATTACGTTTAATCTAAATATATAATTGCATAGGTCGGTCCTTAGGCTGTATGCGTCACATATAATATTATCACATTGTCCTCATCAGGCGGCAGAGGATGTCGCGCCGCGAATCTCTAATTTTAATCAATTTACGATGCTTGAGATCACTATAGCGAGAGAATGCCTCATCTGATCCAATCCTGATGTCAATTTGTGCGATAAGAACCAAACTAATTAATAAATTAACAAGCAATTTCTTTTCTACCCACAAAAACAACTGCACTATATAAGAAAAAAAACTTGGTGAAGCTAGTAGTAGTAATTCTGGCAGACAGTTTCAAAATTGGTGGACCGAAATGTATGGCATAATTGAAAAAAATTGATAAAGCCACATGTGTGCTATTTTTTCCTCATGAAAAACTGCTCGGCGCGTCAGACAGTTGAAAAATTATATTTGGGAAATTTTGGGAAGCGTATATGAAAAGGTTCACCAACCCTGCACCAACGTTCCCTCTAATTTTTCTATTGTGTGTGCGGATCATCAACGCATCTGAGCAGTGGCGTTAACTAGGGTTGGTGTCAACCGTCAGTGACGGGCCGTCACCCAGTGCGGTAATTTTACACCCCACCCCCCCAAAACACACACATACATTTTTTCATAAAAACTTGCGTGCTTGCGTTAGTCACACTTAACCTTCGCCTTCCGAGAAATGAGTCAAAGAATTGTGTATGAGATGGTTTCGTGCATTCGATCAAAACTAAAATATGGCAAAGGAAACTTTCTTTTACAGGAAACATTGCCCTGCAGTTGCACTATAGTTAGTTTTTTTTTTAAATTCAAATACCTGCTTAACCAAACTATATTGTATAGAGTGTTTATTTGTTCAGGCAAAGATGTATCTTGGTCCAGGGCAAGGCGTTTGGATTCACAGATCTGATAATTACAGCCGATACCTAGTTTCCACTTTAAAAACACATACACTCACCTGGATTACTAACGCCTAACGCCCACAGATTATAAAGTGTTTTAATTCCATTTTGATAGCCATCAATTTGTATCCGATGACTTCACATTCTGTCAAACAGTTTATTTACTTACATTAATTCGTTACTCGACGTGTGTGTACGATGGTAATATAAATCTCAGTCGGAACTCGATTGAGTAAAGGTAATCCTTCTTTAGACGTAGTTATGTGCCATCCATAAATCATTCGCACCTAAAAAGATTAATTGCCTTTAAGATCGGACGGCTGGAAATCTATTGTTATTTCTTTAATCACACTCCTTTAGCGAGAGCTACGTATTTCAAGCATATAACTTTGATACAGTGACATTTTAAATACGTATATGGTGTTAAACAACTCAATCCGTGTCAGCATATTGATCGGCGATATTAAATATATTACCGAAATTACAAGTTCTCTAATAATATCCATTTCCCGGAGTGTCCAATTATTGTAAATTCAGTAAATAGCTTATTGCAGACTTTTTCCGCGATATCCATTTTTCCACATAGTCATCTATATCCGATGATGCAAACTCCATATACCTACTCCTAAATATTCTCTTCAATATATTATTTTGATTGTGAATACATCAATAAATAGCGGTTCATATTTATTCATTGGACATGTCACTCGAATATGAATTCCTGGTCTGTTAGTATCTCAGTCTCTAAATCGCTCCGCACAACATCTCATTCTACCGATATCAGACCTCGGAACAGTATCATACTCTTGCACAGACTGTTTACGCTGCAAATAAAACTCGCTCCGCCATCCATCGGAGCAACCACCAAATCTCGACTTCTCATCTCTCCTTCTGACGACCTCTTCATTCACAACACCATGACTACATACAGCGATGACCCCCACACTTATATAGGTACCTAAGAATGGTTGTCGATTGGCATACTATTCTACTGCTATCACGGGATCATTTTTATACACCTTTTATATTTAAACTGATTTTATTAGAAGATAAATAATATAATATATACCTATTATAGCATAGATATTATATTTTAGACAAAATAACTTATTACAGCCTGGTTTGATCATGGCCCCCACATGCTGAAGCGGGCCCCAAGGACAGGATCTATGGTGGGTCCTCCTACCTATCGCTAAGGTTAAGAGTAGTCTGATTTTCTGCAGTAGTGTTCCTCAAGTGGTTTCCACGGAACCCCAGGGTTAAGGGTACGTGTATTTTTTTTTTAAATAAATCCAGTTGGTTTATTGTGTTGTCGGCACATAATGTAATGTTATGAATATTGGCGACCTTCTTTTGTGGTAACCAAGAAACATCCAACCCTTCGCCATATTGAATAAAAAGCCATTTTGTAAGTCAGGAAACACACTACAATTAAATATAAAATAAAATTCTACATGTGAATTATCATTTAATTATATCAATCATCATATTACATCAAATTACCTACATCACACAGCCACATATTTTTTTAATGTTAATAATCAATAAGGAAAATAGCGCCGCAGGCGACTTTTCTTTAATATTAGGGGAAATTTATGGCGTGTATTTTTTACTTACTTACGTATAGGCCAGGGGGTCGACCCCCCTCTAAGCCCGGGCCCCTAGGCTAGAGCGCTGTCAGACCCCCCTTTGTGTGGTATGGGTTTGATACAGTAAATACAGTCGATGCGTCATTCTCTAAGGTTCAATTTAAACTGAATTGTAAAGCTATTTTGATTCAATATAAAAACAAATATTACGCATGGCATTCGTAGACACAGTGGTGCAATAAATCAAATCTTTATCAAACTCATTACCAGACATTCATTATGCTACTTGTTAATGCTTGCTATAAAGATAGGCTCAAATCGCGTATAACACTACTAGCAACAAGTATACTCCAAAACCTAGAAACAGTGGACGAGTTATATATTATTTGAAACCACCTCCTATAGTATTTTATATCTGGAATCAATTCGTGGAAAAGGCGGGAAAACAAAAATTATGCTTGTGCAAATATTAGTGTTCTCCATAATTTTGGACAGTGTCATGGACCCTGAAGGAGCGGAAGGCAAGTGATGCCTTCGAGATTTTGTATTTCTTGGACAGAGCACAGTATGAACTAGTAAATCATCGAGAAACTGCAGATAAAGGAACGGCTGTCGACAGGTGTGTCGCTAGATTTCAAAATCAGCCAAGTCCATAATAGATGAATAGAAGAAAAACATCTTTTTTTTCCCTCAGATACACAGTCACAAGGATGAAAGTTTATATTATTTCGAGGAACTATAGAATATTTAAAATCAATAAATTCCACATTTTGATAATGCAGAAATGTTAGAAAGCAGTAGTTCTTCAGCAATTCACAAAAAAGTCAAAAATACCTAAAGGTGGACTTGGCTGATTTTTAAATGTAGCGACACAAATAATAAGGGTTAGACGCATTCTGCAGTTATTTGGACATATTGCTCAGCGTGAACCGGACAACTTGGAGAGACTGGTGGATTTGGGCAACCTCTAGGGAAGACGAAGCAGAGGAAGAGCGTCGGGGCGCTGGAGCGACAAAGTGAAGGAGTTGACAAGGAGATTGGATTTGATTGGTTTTCAGTTATTGTACTGTGTATTAATTCGAAGATACATTTTATATTTTGATTTTGCTGCGACGGCCAAATGGTATCGTGTCGTCTTGTAGTAAAGTCGTGAGTTTAGGCTCAAATCCCGGGTCTGGAAGATTTACATATTGTTTTCATTGTGTGTTTGGACGTAGAGCATGGACCTAATAGATTGAGCAAGTGGCTAACAATCACTTATCGTAAAATAAAAATCAGTTCAGAAACATCTTCGTGAGGCGGCATAGATCCAAATAGGATTGTAAAGCCAATTAAAATATATTACCGCCTGATTTGATTGGTTATTGTGCTGAATATTAATTTGAAGTTAAATTTGACATCTTGAACATGGAAACCCATAAAACACCAAGATGGATGGCGGAAATCGAAAATTCTGTCATGATTGGCCATTCTCTGTCAATTTTACTTGCCAACGTGGGCTTTTGGAAGAGAATCAATCATTATCATCAGAATACACATGTACATGGATGTTTGTAGGTAACAGAGTGTCTATGACTCACGTAAAATTCGTGAGGAACACAAAAACAACAATAATTACTTGCCATTTTTGTGTTACCATAAGCGAAATCTAATCACCCATTAATCTATAATTAGTTACTAGGATGCCGGTGCCTGGTACCAACTAATCATCAGTTAGGAGTTAATTAGTATAGATTGCGAAATCTTCCAAGTACGTCTCGCATTGGAGATGTTCACAGGGAGATACGGAAAATCGTGTGTGGCTAAATATCAAAGCCCCAGGTGCGAAGACGTTTACCGAGATCCGAGATAAAAACACGTGTTTTAGCGTTAACACGATTGCAGGTAAAAGTAATATAAAACACTAGGTAATCGATCGTGAGAAAAAGATTTCTTTTCCATACATATCATTTTATGGGTATTTTAGTGTAGGTATCACACGGGACGATGCGGTATTTTTGTTTGTGGAGGATGAAAACGAATATAATATATTTTATTATTGGTCTTTTACAGTCAGAAGAGTTGGAGAAGATGAAGACTTTGAAATGCGATAAGCTCGAGCGTTGCCTACATGTAAATTGTACGTAAAACATTTCACCGTGACACAGTTCACCGTGAGCTTTCTTATCGGAAAGAGATGGCCGTATACTATACGGTCTCCAATTTTATTAGATTCAATATGAACATTAATTCAATTTTCATAGCTGATTTTGGCAAAATTCATGAATTCAAAAATGAAAACCTAACCTAACCTAACACATAATCAAGTATATCGGCTATTTGTTTGCTGCCAGCTTCCTGTAAACCGACAAGAACCGTGTTTTATTTAGACATGAATTGTATGACAGTACTATACGACCCAAAGAGGTTGGACGGTCTTTAATCTACGGCTATATATTTGCGATATAACATTTCACGGTGAAGTGGGATACGGCGAACTGCATACGTATATTAAGTTTCCGGACACGCATCACCGGGAAGGGACAGGTGAAAACAATATATAAACGAAAGAAAAACCAGGTAAAAACCTAATATCGACCTAACAGTAGGTATAACTAACTATACACAAGAAATGTTCCTGTTAATAAATTGTACCTACCTACTTTATTTCTCTCGCTAAGATTAATAATTAAATGAATTAATGTATCATTTACAAAATATGGGTTATGTCACTTGTGAATTAATTCTGCAATATCGAGACGAAATAGGTACACAATACATATATAGTTAATTCATTATTTTTTTATATGTCAGCCATTGCTAAGAAACATCACGTGAAACAAAAAGTCTTCGAATTGCTAGAAACTGCGGATCAGATTAATGTTTGAATCATGGCATTATATGATTAAATATTAATTTAAATTTATATAAAAACTGATTCTTATATTTTATATGGGATATCAGATGACCGAACCTGCAAGTGCAGAGAAATGAAAAGCTTGGAGCACATATTTCCATCCAAAGTATTATAGCGCCTGTATACGTGCGTGGATTTATTAGCACCAATAGTATGCAAATTAAACTATCGCGATAATAATTTGTTTACACGTAAAAAGGCAGACTGTGTCATTCTTCAAGCGGAAGCGAGACGCGTTGTTGTCGTCGTGTGGTGCTATTTGACAGGTTTTGACGGGCGTGAAAATCGGTAAACGTCAAAATGCTCTGCTCGATGTAGTTCGTTTTCTTCCGGCAGGTTCGCCACTATCATTCTACTGCGCAGGCACAGATATCGCACAAGTTCAAACTGTTGCGTGAAAATTCAGAAGCTGCTGAACTTTTTTGATACATGCATGTAATCTTGCAACTTGCACGATAATACGTTTTTACATGTGCATTTATACGTATGTACTGTCAGCACTCAGCAGTAAACCCATGCATGTGTAATCGCGATATTATGCCAAGTTAAATGAAAATTCAAGGAGATACCTACCACAAGTTGAGAAAAATGGTATTGCTCTTGCCAGCTTTTGGATCGACACCTATAGTTATTGAAAATCTGAATTAAATATGTTTGTACGCATGGATATAAAAATTCCAGTACATAATTGAAATTCTCAATAACCTGCAGTTCTAAAAATTTACGAAATTACGCTTGAGAAATTATTAATAAAATATATACTTATGTTTATTATGATTTTCTGAATATTTCGCGATCTTGTTTATACTTCTCAACGCGTAGATTTCAATGCCTTACGAATTGGATTACGTGGGCTGCAAAAGTGAGATCTTGTGGTGTAATATGATCATTAAACCTACTTCACCCGTCTTTTGATTATTGACTCGAAGCAAACGCTATTGAAGCACGTTTAGCTGAAGATCTCTTTGTTACAATTTTATAGCTTTATTTGCCATTAAAACGCACGATTGTTTTGCACGATGCAACACGAATTGTTCTCATATTATTATATGGTATGGGAAATTTAATCGTTCTCCGGTACAGCATCTTTGCGCTTATTGGATTAACGTCAATTACATGTAACGTGCAACCAAGCCATAGAAGACTGCATTACTTATGAAAAGTCCATAGAAAATGTAAATCAATGCAGGGTTGCCTCGAGGAATAGGTACATCTGCCTATGTGTGAAAAATGTCACTCTAAATTATAATAAATAATAATATACAATGCGTATATGCGTGTAAAACATAGACATAATATAAAAGACATCAAAAAATACAAGTAGCGTAACGTAGCATGGAAGACGCATGTTGGGCACATCGCGATAATACCACAAATGAGACTAATGGATAAGCGATGTGATAGAGGTCGCTAAGTGGGTAGTAGAACATGACGTGTCTTCACAATAAAATATATTGTAAATTACACAGTGGCATTAATGCACACATTAATGCATCGATTTTGGCCGTGGAGGCTTCAAAATACCGAAAATCGTGTAACGTCATTTATGGGCGAACCCATGAATTACACTTTTCTCACAAAGGTTGGTTATTTATATTTAATTATATTCAGACAGACAGAGACATCCTTAGAAGAAGTGCCACCCATAGGCAGACTTAGAATGTCGTCCCCTTTAATTTTACAACGTTTTTATTATTATTATTCTTATTTGTCCGGTACAAATCTTGCAATCGATTTTTAACCAACTTCCCGACTAGCTAGACATTTGAAACTTTTAGAATATATCAGAACACGATGCCATTGCATTTTTTAAATACTTTTAGCCATCTTTAAGTAGAATTGAATTCATTTTTAGTTAATTCTGTTTTGTATGAAAAGTTATTTCGATACCATTATTGGTTGCTATGGGGTCCTAGCAACTAAATTATTTAATAACATATACGCGCGTTACTATGGAAATCAATATGGAATGAAATTTCATTATTGAGTATTTCTAGCAAGTACAATTTTTTTGATCGTTTAAGCCTAGTCAAGCCAAATTTATATGATTCAACAGAAAATTTAAAAACGTTGTACATAAAAAGTTCTTTTTATCTTGTGTTAAAGTGTTAAATTTTATCCAAAATTATTAGGTTAGGTGCATATATATCTATTTTATCATCTTAATTAAACTAAACAGACAAAAATGCAACAAAAATCTTCGTAAACGTAAATATATTATCGTAAAAACACGTAAGTATGACAATCGTAATATAATATACTGAAGATTGGAGCATTTACATGAAATCTACTCTTAAATAAAGATGATTTTATGTATGTAGAGGTCTGAGGCGCTAAGTATGGAGGACTCCTTGTGATGTTTTAAACCTAAAATTTCGGTACTTTTGAACATCGTCCGCAAAACCGCAACTGCTTCCAAAAGTTCTAATAATCGTATTGATTCCTTCATTTGCCGCCCCTAGGTAACGCGTGACCTTTCTACGCCCACGGGACGTCACTTATATTGAATTACCACCAAGTAAACGTAAAATCACTTGAAAGAGATCACATTATTACTCATCGATTTTGTAAGAAAATTTTACTTTTATGAAATAAGAATGCACTCATTGAATTCACAGAAGAAAGTTGACGCATGATAAAACTTTATCAGCTATTTTCTTGTATACTTGATAATGATATGGGCGTTAGTCAGTGAGATTATATTTGTATGAGATCATTTTATAGACAGTGTAAGCGTTAATTAATAACACAACTTATGCATCAAAAAACCCAGTTGTTTGCACCAAAATCGACGAATGAAAGAGATTTTATCGATTTCATTAGGTATTCTGGTGCGTGGATATTGCGTATAATAATTGAGATAATAAGTAGGTACCTATCTATTTTAACTACATTCAGATGTTATTTTTAAATCAGGGACATTGATTTTAGTACGTAGATAAAACTATTTATGTTATTTTAGATCAGTGTTTTTTTTTATTATTATATAGGTACTTAATAATTATTTCAATATGTGCGCATCATATGTTTTTGAAATTTAGGTTAGGTTATGTGATCTATTAAAATACTCTTCGATTGTATTAAGTAAAATATTTTATGTGATCATGCAATGTTTATTTTTAAGTTACAAAAAGAGAGAGCACCACAATTTCATACATGTACAGGGTTGCGCCATGCGGGGATGTTGGGGTGCAAAACACCCAGGCGGTAGGATTCAGGGGGCGGGGAAGGTAAAAAAAAATATTCAATTTACTAACTTAATTTGAAAACACCTCAGATATTTATTATTATAGAAAAACGACGGGACTTGAACCTGTAACAACTGGACCCCGCCAATGTGAGAAGCAGATTGTCAAATCATTTGAATTATTCACTGAAGAAAAGAAATGGTTTATTTAATAGGTATCCTATTCAATTAATTAGGTACATAAAATAAACTTTATGAAGCAATTATCTTCCATATACTTAAATAAGTATTTTGTCTGATAAAATTGTGCTTTCGTCCTTTATTCGATACACATCTAATGATTTACAATACTTTACAGTTTACACTATAAATTAAAATATTATATTGTTTTAATATGTAAAATATGTCATAATTTTAGTTAGGTATACATTTTGATAATAATATGGTAATCGTTTCAAAATTTGTTTGACTTCTGTCATATCTCCACTAAAAATATGTTGTTATTGAGGTGGTACCGGGTAGGGGGGGGGGTGGTTGGACTAGCACCCGGGCGATCGGGCCACCGTTGACGCGAAATGGATGTTAGCTACTCATTTTATTGGGTCCATAATCTGGTCTAAACCTAGAAAAACAACATGTGAATTTTCCGTATTTGAACCCGGTAACCAAGTTTCGCACCCATACAAAACTGTTGGTTTCACGGTCAGCAACTTGGACCTGAATAGACTCTTCAGTTCGAAGAATGCTGCATTCCCAGTCGCACTCTACTGACGACTTTTCGTACTTTACGGATATGTTGGTTAATATAATATAGAAAATTAGGAAAGTAAGTGATTTCAAATTTCGAATTAACGACATGTTCGCAATAAACATGCATGATAATTAATTCCCCATGAACTTTTACTGAATCATAAAAGAATTTAAAAAATCTTTAATTAGGTACGCCAGAATTTAATCACTCTAATGGTTGTAAAGTACAACGATAATAATTTATGTGAACTTGTATTTAATGGAGGAGATAGCCATCCTGTGAGAGGCAATGAGTCTAATTATGTACAAGTATATTTAGAGTACTTACGTCTGATATGAGCAGGTGTTTCCGCTGAATCTCACGAACCTGATTCGTAAAGATATAAGTACCTACGTGGATTTTTTTCTTCTCTATCCGGTCACAGCGTGGAAATCTTTTTTTTTTTACGTGGAATGTCAAGATTTAAAGTTACAGAGACGGTCGTCGGACTGTGAGAAGTCGAAAAAAATCAGAAGATATAATTAAATATGTAGCACATAATAAATCCCGAAGTCTAGATGTTTTGAATATTTTAAATAATTTATAATAGATCAAAATTATGCTTGAACACCAATTTGAAAAATTCTCACACTTTGACGTATAGCTACGTTTTTTTTACGGTACGTATTTGTGCATTGACCGGTGAGATTGAATCTCGAAATCAAGTAATTTAAAAAAATATTAAATTAGTGTGGTGATGTTGTCTGTTAGCTACCTACCACAATTTATACAACTAATACAAGTATTGTCATAATGCTGAAAGGGATTGAAAACAAAGGCTATTACATGTCGTGTCCGGAAATTTTAACGTATGCAGTTCGCCGTATTACACTTCACCGTGAAAAATGTTGTATCGGAAATATATGGTCGTATATTAAAGATCGACCAACCTCTTTGGGTCGTGTAGTATCTACTGAGATAAAATTCATGTTTAAATAAAACACGGTTCTTGTCGGTTTACAGGAAACCAGCGGCAAACAAATTTTGAAAATAGCCGTTATACTGGATTATTGGTATGGTTGGGTTAGGTTAAGTTAGGTTAGGTTAGGTTTTCATTCTTGAATTCAGTTAAACCAATCAATATCAAATTAATATTCATATTGAATCTAATAAAATTGGAATATTATTGTCTGCAATGTTCCGCGAACAACGCGTATTTTTTCATCTCTTTCCAATAAGAAAGCTCGTGGCGAACTATGCTACGATGAAATGTACCTAATACGTACAATTTCCACGTAACCATTAAATGTGAGGATGGAACAACTAGTGAATTTACAAATTACTGTATTTGACTAAAGGGTTTGGAAATTTTCATTGGAAAAATGTTCACGCCCTTTAGAGCAATTTTGAGAAATTCAGAGATTTTGTTCATTATTGCTAACTAACGTTAGATTATTCACGAATCGTATTAAATATTTTTGGTTTTTAACCCAAGTAAAAAGGTTGAATCTCGTTAAAATATTGTAGATTTGATCTAATTTTATCTATAGAATAAACACTATAATATCTTCGAACGCATAAATTGGCGGTTAATTCAGGTAAATATAATATGTAGGTATCTACTAGGGATTCCATTCCCGGGATCCCGAGATCCCGAGCTATTTTCGATACCTATGAATCCCGGGATTGATAAACATAATCCCGAATCTTTCAGGATTGACTTTTTTATCAATGTTTATGGAAAATAAAATAAAAACGAAAATATGGCAGAAAAAATACTTTTAATAACAAATAACTACATTAGAAATAAACTGAGTTTGAATGAAGTTTGATTTATACCCATGTGTAAGTTGCCGATTCACTTTATTTTTTCACATAAATTAATAAAAATGAGAAAGATTGGAAAAAAAACATTGCTTCTCACTCTTAACAAAGTAATTCCACCATGATCTCATACGTTTTACGGCAGTTTTATATTTGGCTGATTAATTAGATTTATGAAGCGGAAAGGCCATAAGTACACCATGATTTGCTTTACTATTTTAACTTGCTTTACTATTGAAACAGTAATCTCATATTAAATTCACATTATTATTTGTATTACAATATTATTTACTCCATTAAACTGAGGTATTTCCAAGATTGAACGTATACAATATTAACAATAAATGTTTTAAATAGTATAAATTATACTAGATTTATTTTTCACCGATTTTATCAATGTTATTTGTAAATATATTTCTTTTTTATTAACAATGAAAAAAATGCCAATCCCGGGATTATCAAATTGTAATCCCGAAATCCCGGGATCAGAATTTTGGCTCGGGATTGGACTCCCTAGTAACTACTACATTCAATTATGAATGCTGCAGTTTTATGTACCTATTTATTATTTATTCCTTGAATAATAATAATAATAATATTAAAATAATAATCTTGACGTCAAGAACTCAAACCTTATAAACGGTCTATAATATGCCGCCGACATAAGAATTAGGCAATCGTTATGATGTACCTAAGTATGTACCTATATCAATCTATAATTGTTTATATTCAATAACAATAGTAGATTCCATCAAAGATTCCGTTTGACCAAGCACAGTGACGTCTTTAGGTAAAGTGCCGCCCTAAAGCAGAATAAAATAATGCAACCCATTCCATTAATATTCTAAAATTGTACGGCTAATTTAGTTAATACTGCATATCGAAGGGTTGCCAGAGTAAACGTTTTATAACTTTGCACTTTTTTGCACTCTTTACTATACTGATAAGCCTCTTTGCGTAATTACCTCGCATAAAATTAGATCAAATGATATTTACTTGTATTAATATAATATATTATTTACTAATAAATAAATAGACAAACAATACATGTAAAAAAAAAATTTTAGAATATTTTAAATCATTTTCATCCTAGAGCTGGAGTGCAAAGTTATGAAGCATATACTCTATTAGGGAACTCTGAGTGTGGACATTGGCGACTAAAGTAGAAAGCCGATACATTCACAACGACTGGTCCTACTTTTTCCGCCCCTCTCGTTGTTGTCTATGGATGATCTATAGAGTGCTCATACTGACGCGTCTGTCGTGTTCACACAGGGAATGGCTTGATTTGAATAGATAAGTTACATGATAAATAATACACTAGCATTAACACACCTTCTACAAATGTAATGCATAGATCAATGCTACATATTTTTTGGAAATCGATATTACCAACGGTTTTTGTGTGAAATACTAGTCTGACTTTGACCTGGTGATGAATAACAGGAATGTATATTATTTATAAATAACACTGATAGTTAATATATTTTGATTTGAGATTTTTGTATAGTTCAATTTGAAACGAGAAAGGGCGAATCAATATGTCAAGCAATCTGGGATCTGATTTTGACAGCTAAACAGTGGACCGCTCGTTGCTTGTGCAAAAAGATATGCTCAGGCTTTATTAATCTAAAGACGGTGCTGGTGTGGAGTAACAGGCAATCGATCGCGAGTGTGGAAGAATATGAGATAAAATTAAACATGACGTGTCACACGTCACATACTGACAACTGCTCTCGGTGTATGCATTGACGCTCATTCAATATTGGTGTATTGAAGGTTGCAACACACACTATTGCACGCCTATAATGTTTGGTTCATTTTCGTAGGACACTCACACATTCAAAAACCTCCTTCAAAATGTAATGTATTGGGGAATAGACTATCGGAATGATATTTATTAATCTATTCTGTGATATGGACTTTGTATCATCATCGGCCGGGGTCAATCCACTGCTAGATGAAGGCCTACCCAAGCTTCTTCCAACTCTCTCGGTCCTGTGTCGTTCGCTGCCACGTATTTCCGCTGAACTTTACCAGTTCGTCAATCCAGCGGCTTTTAGGGCGACCCTGTGGCCGTTTCGTGCCCCTTGGGTACCACTGGATGACGGCGTTTGTCCAGCGGCCGTCCTTTCGGCGAGAAATGTGCCCCGCCCATCTCCATTTCAGCTGTTTGGCAACGTCTATTACATCGCGTACTCCTGTCTACTTCCTAACCCATTCGTTTCTCTTACGGTCCTTTCGCGTGATGCCCAACATACACCTCTCCATGCCTCGCTGTGCGACTCTTAGCCTTTGGACATCTCTCGTGTTGAGGGTCCACGTCTCGCAGCCATACGTGAGCACGGGTATCACACATTGGTTGAACACCCTACGCTTAAGACATAATAGTAGGTCACTCTTGAAGACACTATTCGTCCGGTTACAGTCCGTCGTTACAGACGTCCGAAAGCACTCCACACCAGCTTTGTTCTGCGAGCAATTTCATCGTGCATGCTTCCGTCTATGGACACCTGCTGTCCTAGATAGACTTAGCTGCTGACTTGTTCGAGTTGGGTGCCATTAATAGAGATAATAGCAGGGTCCGAAAAACAGTTCCTCATCACTTTTGTCTTTGAGACGTTTATCTTTAGGCCGACCGTTTGACTGACATCCGCGAGTTCTTGCATTCTACCATGCTCCCCACTAATTGGAACACCTTTCTCCTCCCAATCAAGTTTCCTAAATAAGCCCTCAAGAGTAGCGGTGAATAGTTTAGGTGAAATGGTATCACCTTGGCGGACACCTTTGTTAATGGGGAATTTACACGAACGTTTGTGAAGTTTCACGCATGCTGTGGCATCACTGTATATACCAGTGGCGAAGGGTGGAGGTAGGCTGTTAAGATTCGCTATAAATAGTGCACACTAAACTTTTTTAGTCATATGTATTTGTTTTTATTGAACTAAGGCTACAATTTACAGACGGTGTTAGTTAGTTTTTAAAAATCAATTAAACCATGCCTAAACGAAACCATAATAGTTTTTGGTCTAATTTGGGCAATAAGACAAAATTGTGCACACTTTTTCATTCATAGTTATTTGTTTTCGTTGGATTAAAAATACATATTACACATATTGTTGGTTATTTTTTTAAATTCATTAAGCCCTGCCTAAACCAAACTATAATAAATAAAAAATATTATTCTATTTATAAAATATTCAAAGTTATGTATGATTTAATTGTATAATGATAGATATTTTATAGATAGACATGTATTTTTTGAATATTATCTATTATGGCTTGGTTTCTCAGGGTTTAATTAAATTTTAAAAACTAACCAACACTATCTGTAAAATGTAGTCTTATTTTAATGAAAACAAATATGTATATCTGAAAAAGTTTAATGTGCACTGTTTATGGCGGATCTTAACAGCCTACCTCCACCCTTCGCCACTGGTATATACTGTTCAATATGTTTATGTAGCGTCTGGAAATTCCTTGGTTGCTAAGGATCTATTTTTCAAGATTCCTTTTTATGTAAAACAGACGCTGTTTCCGTAAATATGCAGATTTAATAAATAGATTTGCAAGAGAACGTGGAAGTAAAAAAACATCTTATCATGATAAGATTTTAATTGAATTCTACAAAGGACTTTTACTTGAGGTATATCCAAATATAGTTAAAAACGCTTCTTTATTTGGAAGTACCTATATTTGTGAAAAAACATTTTCTACAATGAGCATTAATAAATCAAACTTATAATATAACATATCGCATCTATTTTGCGTATTCACACCACAAAATTTGAGCTTAGATTACACTATTTAGTTTCAAACAAACAAAAATATTGCAAAAATCGGTGTGTGTACTTATGTACGCGCGTTAGAAGTTATTCTTCTTTGGCGTCTAAACAAAAACAAAACTTGTAATAACCTAGATTCTTCGGCTAGCTCTGGTGTGGTGATTTAGAATCAGGCCCTTATTTGAGTGCCGCTGGTTTAAATTATTTTATTCCGCCTAACACAGCGATAAATATTTCAAAGTATTACGCAACCAGAATGCAATATAAATTATAAAAATTATGTGTTACATCGCGGCTGGTCACACGCGAAAAATACACTCTGATCTGTTTTCCTAAACGCGCCAATATAAGTATAACTTCAAAAAAAAGCATCGCCTGGGTTGTATGAGTGCCTAGACATTTTCTAGTGCTTTTATAAGAATGTAGACTAAAGTAAATAGTATCATGACACCTACTTTTGTATTTCATAAACCATCATCTACTACCTACACTATACAGGGATTTTATAAGAACCTAATACATTCGCCTAGTATGAAAATATCTCTATTCATTATTTAAATTTAGTAAGAATGTGAAAATTCTAAAAGAAATTACCATGGTAACTATTAAACAATAATCAAAAACGAATTGTCTTTAATTGAGTATAAAGCAATATATACCTACATAAGTTTATGAGTGCCTAATACATTTTTTCCAGTGCATCGATAATATTTGAAAAATAGAACATTATGATGATTTTATATTTTGTTCACAAACAATCTACCTTATCTATATTATGAAAGCCTAATACATTTTTTTTTAAATATTTAAAAAAATGCGATACTTATGTGTATTATTTTAAGCTAGGTGAAAATTCTAGAAGAAATTGTTATTTTTTTAAAACAATCTACCTGCAAGGTTCTATGCGAGCCTGATATATTTTTTTCAAAATATGCGGTATGAATATTATTTTAAGATAGGTGAAAATTTTAGAAGACATTGCCATTTTTTTAAAAAAACAATCTACCAGCAGGGTTCTATGCGAGCCTGATACATTTTTTTCAAAATATGCGATATGAATATTATTTTAAGATAGGTGAAAATTTTAGAAGACATTGCCATTTTTTAAAAAAAACAATCTACCTGCAGGGTTCTATGCGAGCCTGATACATTTTTTTCAAAATATGCGATATGAATATTATTTTAAGATAGGTGAAAATTTTAGAAGACATTGCCATTTTTTTAAAAACAATCTACCTGCAGGGTTCTATGCGAGCCTGATACATTTTTTTCAAAATATGCGATATGAATATTGTTTGAAGATAGGTGAAAATTTTAGAAGACATTGCCATTTTTAAAAAAACAATCTACCTGCAGGTTTCTATGCGAGCCTGATACATTTTTTTCAAAATATGCGATATTAATATTATTTGAAGATAGGTGGAAATTTTAGAAGACATTGCCATTTTTAAAAAAAACAATCTACCTGCAGGTTTCTATGCGAGCCTGATACATTTTTTTCAAAATATGCGATATTAATATTATTTGAAGATAGGTGGAAATTTTAGAAGACATTGCCATTTTTTAAAAAACAATCTACCTGCAGGGTTCTATGCGAGCCTAATACTTTTTTTTAAATATGCGATATGAACTAATAATAAATATGAGATTAGACTGTGGAGAGTGAACATATCGTCATTTTCGTACGAACACGTACGAACTGACTTTCATACATTATATTTCAAATAAAAACATTTTCGTTTTAAATAATCGATTTTTTGTATGAATCCATATTATATATGCAGGGCTTCTCTGACACGAATACTCAGTCATACCTAATGTAGTTTTAATTTCGGTTAACCCACAATATTCATGTCAAAATATAACATTTAAAAGTACGTAATAAAACCATCGTATTACAAGGGACACACAGCAGACAATTAATTGGTAGGTAAGTATATTATAAATACAATTATATCATATATGTACCTATATTATTTATAATGTGTAGTTTTGTATAGTAGTATTCAAAATGAATTAAATAACACCATGTATCTATATAGTTAGGTACTTACATTTATTTATAAACCCTAACTCCGGATATTAGGTATATTACAGTGGCCAAATGTTTTTTGTGCACATAATAATAATAGAAGAAACCTACACAGTAAACTGACATAATTTCTATACAAAATCATTACCACCTGGATATGTCTTTTGTCTTTTTATTGAAATGCAGTCTCCAAAATACCACCACCAAAATACAACGGATTTGTAATTGATTTATTTCAAAACACTACATTTTAGTTATTGATTTTTTAATTATATTTAGGACGTGTTGGTAGGTACTGCGTACTTTATATATAAAGATCGATATTATCCTAAATGAATTAAATAATAACTGCATTTATCTATATACCTCGGTAAAAACATTTATTTTTTTAAATTGAAGTAGGTATTGCTGTCTTTGTATTTTCAATAATACCTACTTACAATAAGTTTTAATTCAATTAGTCCACTGTCCGCACGCAAAATTATGTGTAGGAGAACATTTGATCTGGTTTTATAATATACAAATATAAATAAGTATACGAGGGTGGGTCAATAAGTCCTTAGAAAAGCCGACAGGTGGCGCGACTAGTACTGCAAGCGGTTTGTTTTCATGCAGCGGCACTACCGATTCAGTATGCTGCGAAGTTTCAATCAGATTGGTCGGGTTGTTGTGTGTTTCTCGTACATTTAAAAAAAAAATTTGCTTGTGGAAAATGGAAAAATGGAAAATGGAGAAAATTGAGCTTAGAGTTGTTATTAAACATTTTAATATAAAAGGGTTAACAGCAAAGGAAATAAAAAATGAGTTGGATTTAGTTCACGGCATATCTGCTCCTTCACTTGCAACTATTTATAACTGGTTAAATGAATTTAAACGTGGTCGTACATCAACAAAGGATGAACCACGCTCAGGACGTCCTGTAGAGGTGACTACACCAGAAATGATCAATAAAATCCACGATATGGTGTTAAGTGACCGAAGATTAAAGTTGAGTGAGATAATTGAGGTTACAGGGATCTCAAAAGGTAGCGTCATTTCTATTTTACATGACAAATTGGGCATGAAAAATATTTCTGCAAGATGGGTGCCGCGTTTGCTCACAGTCGACAATAAACGCAGTAGGGTGGTGGCCTCTAAAGCCCTGTTGTCGCTCATGCAACGCAATCCGGATGAATTTTTTCGTCACTTTGTGACTGTAGATGAAACATGGATACACCATTATACTCCCGAGACGAAAGAACAGTCAAAGCAGTGGATTGCGAAGGCAAACCATGTCCAAAGAAGGCGAAAACCGTAAAATCAGCTGGTAAGGTTATGGCTACTGTATTTTGGGATGCACGTGGAATTAATTTCGTTGACTATTTGGAAAAAGGAAAAACAATAACAGGGGATTATTATGCATCTTTATTGGACCAGCTAAAAAACAAAATTGAAGAAAAACGGCCTCATTTAAACAGGAAAAAAATCCTCTTTCATCAGGACAATGCCCGTGTTCACACATGTTTACGATCAATGGCTAAAATTGAAGAATTGAAGTTCGAATTGGTCGACCACCCACCGTATTCGCCAGATTTAGCCCCCAGTGACTTTTTCTTTTTCCCAAACTTAAAAAAATGGCTAAGTGGACAACGTTTTTTTTCAAATGAAGAAGTCATTGATCGGACAAATGCTTATTTTGAGGACCTTCCGAAAACTTATTTTTCTGACGGTTTAAAAAAAATTGAGAAACGTCTAACCAAGTGTATTGAGCTCCAAGGTAATTATGTTGAGAAATAAAAAAAAAATACAAAAATAAAACCTGTTTTAATGCTTTTTTCTAAGGAATTATTGACCCACCCTCGTACATATTAATACAATAAGAGAACATTTTTCACATATTTTTTTTATTCAAATGTTTTGATAAGATTAGAGGAATCTGAATAAAACATTTGAAACCATAATATTCTAATAAGAAAGATAATCTCCTAATATAATATTTTACCAATTACCACCAATAGCTGTTGATAATTTATACCATTAAATTGCAATATTACTTACTAATATACTAATACTAGCTAATACTAATATATTACACAGGGAATTATAAATATAATTTTATTTATTTATAATATTTAACAAAATATTGCTATTTCGGTAACTTACAATATTAATGTCTAAATAAAACACTTAAAAATACGTAATAAAACCATCGTAATACAAGGAACACACATTAAAAAATAGGTAGGTAAGTAGATTATAAATACAATCACATCGTATAGGTATAGGTATATTATTTATGTAGTTTCGACATTAAATTATTTAAAACTAATAAAGACATCTCATAAAATTCGTATTGAATCTAATTGGAACAGCAAACTAGCGCCACATATTGTAGAATTCGTATTCCACGGTGAAATGTTCAACGAAGAACTCGTCATTTGATTAAATGTTCCACGAACTCATGCGGCGCACGAATAAGTGTTCTACGTTGAACTGTTTACGTACAAATTTCCGGATACGGGTATAGGTACACCGAGTGCAATAGACAAAATATCGATAAACGAGAAATTAGGCTGTGAAGAAGAAAAAGAGCCTATGCGACTAATTTACATTCTCCTCCTTGCCCCCCCCCCCAATATTAAATCCTGGGTGCGCCACTGACCTATATAATACTCATTTTACTATATTGTCAATTTCATGCTGGGAAAGTTATTAACTGTACTGCTCTTTTTTGAGGGGAAGGATTTTTTCGTATGAAAGTTTATTATAAAGCCATCGATTAAACGAATGAAAAAAAATTACCTGTTTGGTGAACTTGTCCTAATTGCGTAATTACGCGATAATTTAACGGAAGAGACAATATTATTACTTTCTTATTTAAAAACAACATACGATTACCGTTTTAATTTCTTAAATATTTCAACCTGCACCTGACATGATTGTAAAATACATCTGAATATTTCGAAAATAAAATTACATGATAAAAAGAACTTTTTATATATATTTAAATTTTCTGTTGAATTATTATGCTCAATATGATCAAACTTGTACTTGATATGAAGTAAATAAAAAACAAGCAAACAAAAATATTTGGAATACTGAAATGTCATTTTAACATTTCATTTTGATTTCCATAGTAACTCACGTATATATTAATATTTCAGTTGCTAGGACCACCCCCTTAGCAACCAATAATAGTCTTTTACTTTTTACGATTTTTTCTGAAATAACTTTCCATGCAAAACAGAATTAACTGAAAATTAATTCAATTCTACTTAAAGATGGCTAAAAGTATTAAAAGGATGCATTGGCATCGTGTTCTGATATATTCTAAAAGTTTCAAATGTCTAGCTAGTCGGGAAGTTAGTTAAAAATCGATTGCAAGATTTTTACTGGACAAACAACCACTGGACAAACAAGAATACGATCTAATAAAAACGTTGTAATAAAATAATTAGGTTCGATAGACAATCGTGTATCTTTTTAAAAGAATTTTATGTTTTATTCATTACCTGTGCGAAAAGGTGTCATGGAGCGCTGCATTGTTTTGTGTTTCACTGAAGTTTCTACTTAACGAATTTTGAAATAACATCCAAAATTAATTGTTGGGACATATCCGCATGAATGGAAATTTTAGCGTAAAATCTTACCGCCGGGATTGCCAGGAATGTGATTTCATGTAGGTATATTTTAAAATATATTTTTTTAAAGTAATAAGTAAATAAGAAGTATATTTTTTCTAGGTGTTTATGGTATGTTTCTAAGGTTATTCCAAATTATGTACATTCAATAATACGTAATAAATCAATCATAGCATTCTGTTTACAATTCTCAGGTGCGAAATTAAATAATACCTAATCATTCATAATATCTCTACCTGGCTGTACTCTGTATTATTTCCGCTATTGAGTGATTAAAATATAATCTTCAAATGGATTCATCACGACAGCGACAAGTGTTTGCACCGATTTCGTACTTAGAATGTCCACAGTTTGACGACTCACCTGGGACGCACCTGTCGGTAATACACTTTAATAGATAACATCACGCAAAGTAAAATGATAAGATTGATAAATGCCGATACCTTAAGTATTGATACCAGAAACTGTGTTAGTTAATTGGGGACACTAGCACTTAAAATGTAGTGCACACATATAGCACTGGCGAAGGGTGGCGGTAGGCTGTTAAGATCTGGCATAAATAGTGCACATTAAACTTTATCAGTCAAACGTATTTGTTTTCATTGAACTAAGCTACAATATGTAGATAGTATTTGTTAGTTTTTAATATTCAATTAAACCCTGTCTTATCCAAGCCACAGTCTAATACAGTATAAATATCTCAAATTATGCCAATAAACCATACATAATTTAAAATATTTTATAGACGGAAGAATATTATTTATTGAAAATTAAAAAAAACTAACCAACACCATCAGCAATATGTATTCTTAATTCAACAAGAACAAATAAGTATGCCTGAAAAAGTGTAGCTACACTATTTTTGTTGGATTGCCCTTAGCATACCTAAACTATTATAATTTGGTTAAGCAGGGTTTAATTGAAATCTAAAAACTAACCATCAACATATTATGGAAATTGTATTCTTAGATCAATGAAAACAAATAAATATGACTGATAAAGTTTAGTGTGCACTAATTATCCCAGACCTTAACAGCCTACCTCATGGCCCCCACAAGGGGTGGGGGGGGCTGACAGGGCTCTAGCCTGGGGGCCAGATAAGTGAGATAAACACACATCACAAATTTGCTTTAATTGTGTATCGATACACGACAACTCCATAATTCAATTAATGGATATATTAAAATATACAAAAAACACTAAATATACACATTGATTATACACTAATGTAGAGCCTCACACTGCCTTTATCCTTAGCGATAGGTAGGGGGGCCCGCCAAAGATCCTAGCCTGGGGGCCCGCTTCAGGATGTGGGGCCCATGGCCTACATCCACCCTTCGCTACTGCCATATTATAGTTTATATATAAAAAATAATATAATACATTATTTCATCATCCCAGTATTTACGAATTAAGCAACCTGCTAATTTTGCCGAAGCTGTACCTATAACTATGTATCCGAGGTTTACCTACATTAAAATTTAGTATTGACTGGCAAATATTGTGATTTCGAATCAGTTCATTCTAGCATGGTTCTTATTTATATTATTATAGCGGTAATTCAAAAGTCTTAGTTACTAGTCTGTCTTGGTTTTTTATTCAGTAAATTAATATTGTTAATTTACTACCCTACAAATTTGAGGGTCGTGGGCACAGAACAGATAATAAATAGAATACCGATAGGCTATATTCAATACGCCGCATCTTGATGCAGGGTTTTGAATGTGCGAGTGTCCTTCGAAAATGAAGCACGCATTATGCACGTGCAATAGTGTGTGTAATACACTAACATTAAATGAGCGTAAATGCATAAACCGAGAGCAATTTTCAGTATTCGACGTAAAACGTATTCTTGACACGTGTGTAAGTTTAACCCGGATTCTTCCTTACTCGAGTCGGTTACCTGCTATCGCCTTACCCTTTATGTATTACAGTTACCATTATTTCTGAGTTCCCTGGTCGTGGGCTATCAATCCATTTAGCTACATCGTAAATGCAGCCCTGCCTACTGACATCAACTAAATTTACCCCTTTTGGGTATGAGGCCGGAACCGGGTTCTTATGTCTCAGAACCAGGATTAGGTTTTACAAACCTCATCAATTTTGGATAACAATAGTCAATGATGATAATGTATAATAAGATTGCACGCAGAGCCAAACTGGCATGGAGTGCATTTGCGAGCTTGAATAGTATCTTAAAAAGTGAATTCCCATTATATCTTAAGCTTTAATTGTTCAACTAATGTACTCACGCATACGCGAGAAAAATGGATTAATAATGGAAGAGAAATCCAAAAATTACGAGGCATTAAAAATACATATTGTCCATAACGCGGAAAGATTACAAACTATAATCTATAATCTAAGATTACAAAATAATTAAGTGGATAAGGAAGCAGACAAGAGTACATAATATGCGACATGACAGAGGCCGCTAAGCAGTTGAAATGGAAATGTACTGGACAGATGCCGTCATACAGTGGTAGCCAAGGGTCCTCTTTGACGGCAGTTTTGATTTACGACTTAATGAGGAGCACGCCTTTAAGCACAAGAAGTACAAAGCCTACTAAATGTCCTCAAACATTACCAATATTTAATGCGCGTTGCGTTTACGTGATAAACTTTAATGTATCATGGACACTGATGTTAATAAATATTGAAAATAATATATTTTTAACACGAATTTAAATTAAACCCACACATCTTCACACTGGAGAATCGTATTTTTTTAGAATCACACCCATAAGGTGACGCACTTCCCATTATTTCTGTGTTAGACCCAATGTCATTGGTTAGACCAGACCGACCTATATTCTTCAAACATAATTTTTCTAATAGGTATATTTATGATGTATTCCAAAATATGTACGTTCATTATCATTGCAGTTAATAATAATTACTTTTGTCTTTCTTTTAGTTCTAGATTATTCGGTTCTAGAATGTAGATATTGATTTTTATCACCACGTTTTTCCTAGCTCGTATTCTTGTTTGTCCGGTGGTTGTTTATCCAGTACAAATCTTGCAATCGATTTTTAACTAACTTCCCGACTAGCTAGACATTTTAAACTTTTAGAATATATCAGAACACGATGCCAATGCATTATTTTAATACTTTTAGCCATCTTTAAATAGAATTGAATTCATTTTCAGTTAATTCTGTTTTATATGAAAAGTTATTTCGGAAGAAATCCGTAATCCAATCCACTATTATTGGTTGCTAAGGGGGTGGTCCTAGCAACTAAATTATTAATATATAAGTGCGTTACTATAGAAATCAAAATGACATTTCAGTATTCTATATTTGTTTGTTTGTTGCAAAAGAGCAAAAAAATGATTTGTTGACAATTGCCTTATTTGTCCTAAATTATTAATACATAGAATTGTCAAGTTTATATGATTCAACAGAAAATTTAAAAACGTGGTATATAAAAAGTTCTTTTTATCTTGTAATTATTTAAAAATAGATTGAAAATTAAAACAAAATATAAATTTGTTGGTAAGTCGTAAATGAACTATTTTTTATCGAAAAATAAATATGTGAACACGTGTAAATAATCAATGTGACTCATTTTTAAGTAGGTAATCTGTTATTCTATTTTACTATTTGCAAAATGAAGTACTTGTAGATAGGTACAAATAAAAATTGATAATGTTGTAAATAACCATGACACTAAAATTTGACTAATTCTTGGTAAATCGGTCAACCGATGAAATTAGAGGGAATATTTGAAATTAGTAGGTAAATTTTCTTCTTGATTATTATTAGTCCATGTCCGTCCATTAGGTGTCAGACGCGCACACAAGAGGGGAAAGTGGTTTATAATTATAATGTTTGAGGCTTTCACGGTTGTTTTTTTTTTATCGTAGTAGATTTTTTGGGTTTCCACCGTGTGTCCTTCTTCCTTCTTTCCATTTTCATTGAAATCCATAGAAACCCTGAAAATATTAATAGGGATGATGGATTACGGTTAAAAACGTCATGGCTTCCGGCACTATCAGCAAAATCCATTATTCGATCCGATATCTCTGGGCGTAATGATTGACACATTACTCTGAGCAACGTTTGCTCTAACTAATCGGATTCCTTTTGACATTCTTAGAGTAACGTTTACATTCATATACCTACACTACATTTCATCATAAAACATTTTATCATCTTGATAATGGCCTCTGCAACGAGCCCGAAACGTCGAGGAAAGAAGGAAGAAGGACACCTGGTGGAAACCCAAAAATTTACTACGATGGTTTATAATTATCTTAGGCGCCCGTAGTTTAATTGGTAAAACATACTGGCGTCAATCCAGCAGATACAAGTTCAAGTCCCGCCGGGTGTCGTATTTTTTTTCTACAAAACGATTTTTTCTAGTGTGTAATATGCATAAGATGTTTTCAAATGATGTATATTCAGTTTCTATATAGAATGTTACATTCTGAAATCTTGTGTCTTATTCGTTGAATAAAAGAAATAATTGAGTAGCTTAGTATCAAAGTGGGACATAAGCCATTTACAAAATTTTACAGGAGACTCACAAACATGTGTGAAAAGTGTCCGTATTTCATATAACATACCAACTTTAAACTCAAAAATCTCTATGAAAACTATTGTTTTTATTACTTTTGGTAGACTTTTTGAAAAGAGCATCACTTGCACTACCATAATCGATTAAAACATGAATTTAGTGCGAGGTGGAGTTTGTCCCACTTTGATACCAATGTACTCAATTTATTAAAAGTTTTATTTTTTCATAAAAATTTGCGGCTCACCGGGTACCGCCATTCTAATACCTCCCGACATTTAAAGTGTTTTAATATAAATAATAGTAAAACAATTCCTTTTAACAAATCAATGATAGGTAATAATTTTATTGTAGTCATGTACTGGTTGAACACAGGTAGCAACTAGAAACACTTTCGAGACGTGTTGTTGCTTGAGATACCTGCTCTGGTAAGTATGTACGTGCTTTATAACGGCGCGAATGACTTTTATAAAATTAATACATAAACATTGATCATGAATGTGTGACACGGGAGCTCGCATATTAATTACGACTCGGAAACAGAACCGAAACGGAACCCCGAAACACTGAATCACTCTATTTTTTACCGGACCGAAACTATTTATGAGTTCTTAGGTTAGTTTAAGGATTTTACACTGACAGGTTGACAGCTCTGACGAAAAGTAACCACATGCTTGGCATGCGAAGTAAAATTATGCGACATCATGGAATAATGAAGATTTTGTCAGCATTTGGTAGATTTCCATTTAAAAAAATTATATTAAATTCTACATTTTAAGTCGATGGCTTTTTCTGAATACAACGGAATAGGTATCGATTAAAAAAAAACACTGTAGAATTTAGTATAATTTATATTGTTCAATATTGATATTGACATTGGGAAAATGTTAAAAAAATATAGGACTTTCTTTGTAAAGACGAGAAAATTATTATATGTGACTGTATCGTATTGTTCGATTATTTTGACAAAAGTTTATAAGTATTGGACAGTGTCCTTGGTAAAAGAAGAAGATGGCAGTGGCGTAGGGTTGAGGTAGGTGGTTAAGATCCGACATAAATAGTGCACACTATACTTTGTCTGTCATACGTATTTGTTTTCAAGAATATAGTTTGCAGATGGTGCTAGCTAGTTTTTAAATTAAAATAAACCCTGCCTAAACCAAACCATAATAGTTTAAGTATGCCATGGGCGAACTGACAAAAATAGTGCACACTTTTTCAGTCATATTTGTTTGTTTTAGTTGACTTAAGTATAGGTACATATTGTAGATGGTGTTGTGACGTGGAGTGACCAAACGAAGGATTTATTTTGGAAAACCGATAGCATTCAGCACAAGGTTTGGAAAGTATATGGAAAGTTGGAGAAAGCTGATCCAGAATGTTGTGACGATAAGGAATAGAAAGTAGAATAGTTTGTCTCTCAAATCCATCAAGGAAATATTAACAGAAAACGGTATCCACAACGTCAAGCAATAATTAGATGGACACAAATAATATAATTTAAGAGTTTGCAATCGCTGGGCCAGTAATCAGTTTGTCAGTACAAGTGTACCGACAATTCTTACCTGTCAGGTGTTTGTACTAAAGCCTAAACAGTAAATATTAGTGATGCACTGTTATGGCAGTGACTGTCAACGGGTTGGCCGCGACCTACTATGCACTATACTTATCAATATTATCACCACAATACTAACTGCATTCATCTTTATTAATTAGATATTTCTATTATTACTAGAAATTTTTAAAATCTTTCTAATTTAATTGATACTGATAGTTATCAGTAGAGTTATATCAGTAGAGCGATCTCAGTAGATAATGAAGTACTCATTACTTAACATATTATAATATTGTATTCGATATAATGAGTAGTCGATATCAAACCTTTCAATCAAGCAGTTCACAAATAATCTCAAAAAAATCGTTCCTCGCATACTGTGTCTGTCTATAATATACATAAAACTATCAAAATAATTAAGCCATACTATCATTTAGGTAATATTAAAATATACATAAAACAATAAACAACCATACAAACAGTTCTGTGCTTATTAATCAAATATGCGTCCATATAAAAAAACTAAACTTAGTAGTTGGATGTAATACTAAATAAAAATATAATTGCAATGACGAACAACTACTATACTCACTTAAATTATTTCCTCCATGGGGATTCCTCTTCATTTGATTTTGTGTGTCAGATAATTTAAAGCAAATCCAGAGTAAATTATTTAATTATTAAAATATAGACCAGGACCGCCTCGAAAATTAGTTTCATGTCACTAACCAATGTAGGTTTTGTTTTTGTAATTAAAAGGGCCAATAACTACTACCTAACTAATCTACCATGTTTAAGCTTCTAACCACATTAACGTGAACTAATCGGTTAGCAAGTGAAAAGTAAATGCATATTTTTTAATAAATCTTAATTAATACTATCTCTATCAATCATCTCGAATTTTATGGAAAACATATTTAAAATAAATAAAAAAATATTATGAAAGTACAGTACAATACAACAGTAATATTTATTTTTTCAATTTTTTTTATATGGGTGGGTCACTACTATTTTAATTTCTTAAATCAGTGTGGAAGGATAAGGAAAATTTTGTTATGCACCACATAGTTATTAAATTATACCAAAATCTTAAAAAAATATGTATATTTTTCATAAATTGGTTATAAAAATATTACCCAAATGGATAACATTATCCCTGCAACTAATTATCAAAGAAGCCTGTAATATAATTATTATCCAAGTAGGTAGGTAGGTACCTACGTATTTGTACCCAAAAAATGAACCACTAATAATACTATTATTATTATGGCAATAATTGTATCATTACTGTCATATTTAATAATTATTATTTTTAGTTACAGGTGTGATTCTATGAAATTGATATTTTTACTAGGTACGTTTTAGTTGTATTGTTTTAATTTGTAAAATATTTTTTTATTGTGAGGAGGCTTAAAATAATTCAGTACTTCGGGACTCTAAGTCCCTAATACCGTATCCGGAAATTTGTACGTAAACAGTTCACCGCAGGACACTTATTCGTGCGCCGCAGTACGTGAAACATGAGTTCGTGTAACATTTAATCAAATGACGAGTTCTTTGTTGAACATTTCACCGTGGGGTATATTTGTACGTATGCTACAACATGTGGAGATATCTTTTCTAGGTTAGGTTAGGGTAAATCTAATTGGAACAGTACTCTTTGCAAAGTATCGCCGCATATTGTAAGATACGTATAAATGTATTCCACGGTGAAATGTTCAACGAAGAACTCGTCATTTAATAAAATGTTAAGTACTTATACGAACTCATGTTTCACGTACTGCGGCGCACGAATAAGTGTCCCACGATGAACTGCATACGTGCAACTTACATGTAACCCCCTAATACCTTTGGCGGCTCTCGTGGTGCAGTTGGTAAGGCGCTCGCCTTCGACCCGAGAGTTTCTGGGTTCGATTCCCAGTCATGACAAAAACATTTATGTGTTTTTCTCAAAGCCTGGGTGTTTGTGATTGTTCAAAATTACTAACAACCACCTTGTACGAAAAAGCAAGGACATGGTTATTAATAATTCTAAAAAAAAAAAAAAACCCCCTAATACCACTAGGTACTACTCATTAGATAATAATATAAATTTGAACACTTATATACCTATTGTAAACACCTGAATCAGTAAATTAGGTACAAATATGTAAAATAGGTCGCAAAAAAAATAATTGATGTTGTTCAAATTTGTACCTATATTTGTATTATTTGTAATTATTAGAAGCTTATCTTATAAAATTCAGTCAAAATAAAATAAACATAGTACATATTGTACTTGAGTTTATCGTTTCTTAGTATTTAAAAAAGATTACGACAAGATTATGAATCACATATCTAAGGATATCGATCAAATTTAATAGAATGAATAAATGTCGTAAACAGACTTTTACAGTGCAAAATGATATTGACTGCGAAAAACTGGTCCAAGGTGTTAAAATAACGAATGTCCGCTTAGGATATTTATTGATAGTAAAAACATCGCAATAAAATTCATTTAGACGATTTTAAGCTAAATCAAATTGTTTAATTTTCTCTAAATTTTATTTTATAATACAGCTAAATTTACATTTTCCCCTAACCATGTATTTAAAGTTTGACAACATAACTAATTTAAAGTTTATACGATTAAATGACTAACCTGGCGACCTTCATGGCGCAGTCCGTAAGGCACTTTTCTTTCATACGGGAGCTCCGGATTCGATTTCCGGTTAGGTCACAAGAAGTATATTTATGCAATTTTTCTCAAAGTCTGGGATTGTTTCACAAAAAAACACACTACTGTTTTACTTCACTACTATCTATGGGTCTCATGGACTGTTGTAGTGTTACATTGAATATAATCTATGTAAATGTAGGTAGGTATATTTTAAGAATTATAAAATTATAATTAAAGTAAAATTAAATTATAAGTAAACACAAATTTAGGTAGAATTATTAACTTGCTTGCCGGTTATATATTAACTGGCGTGAACCGCTATAAATGAGCCAACATCACAGCACTTGTGAAGGCGTTGGTTTCAAGTTAAAATCCCGGGTCTGGCAAATCTGACATGTTATTTTTGTGTTTTTTTACTCAGAGCAAGGAATTAATAGGTAGAGCAAGTGGCTAATATCCATTTCTCGTAATGTTAAGAACCCTCAAGTTTCTGAGTATGAGATGTGTATGCGAGTGTGTGCAATTGTCCTATGTAAACAGTAAGATAAATGCAGTCCGTGGTATGTGGTTACCACTGGTGGCTGTGATTTATGGTTGTGTCTGGGCGTAACTGGGTCGCACATATAAAATCGTCTCGACTGCACTAACACGTATATAAATAAAAACAGCCAGAAGTGTTACATTTCTCGTCCGCGCACATAAATGGGAGAGTTACGCGGCAATGACGTTACGCGACTAGCCAAAATGAATGGCTGACCGCACCGAGATCATTTAGTTGCATGCGACCGCAGATCTTATATTTTCAGACCAAAAATGCTGTATCGGCATCTCTGCGGGGTTACATGTGTTTTGTGAATAACATCAAATTCAACGTGTTGCAGTTGAGAAGAGTTTGTTTGTGCGACCGGACTAAAAGTTACCAAATCTATATGAGAACGTGTTCGGAAATTTGTATGTATGCAGTTCGTCGTATTACACTTCACCGTGAAATGTTGTATTGGAAATATATGGTCGTATATTAAAAACTGTCCATTCTCTTTGGGTCGTATCTATAGTGCCTACTGACATAAAATTCATGTCTAAATAAAACACGGTTCTTGTCCATTTACTGAAAGCCAGCGGCAAACAATTTGTTAGGTTAGGTTAGGGGTAGATTAGGTTAGGTTTTCATTCTTGAATTCATTAATTTTGCCAAAATCGGCTATGAAAATTGAATTAAGGCTATACTTCAGTTGACGCATGGTGACTAGGCGATGCGCGGATTGCCATATAAATCCAACATGTGTCCATTTAATGGTCTGTTTATTGTTCTATTAGTAACAATAATAATTTATTCATTGACATGTTTTCTTTTTTAAGTAAATGGGTAACGTTTTTAGTCGTCTTTACACGATTTAAAAATTAATACCCCCGTCGCCATCACGAAACAAATTGACGTATTCACACCTCGACATTCAGTCTCCGAGTTCCAGCGAGTTATTATAGTTGAAAATTATTTGCCGTTTCACTGAAGTATCGCCTTAATTTGGAGACCGTATTACAGTCATCTCTTTCCGATAGAAAGCTCACGGCGAACTGTGCTACGGTGAAATGTTTTACGTCCAATTTACATATTGTAACCATAATATTAGAGAGAAACACAACACCACACTATTACCAATAGTATTAATTAGCACATGGATTGATAAAAAAATATTTAAAAAACGCATTAATACGCAATAATGATGCGTAGTGTATACCAAACAGGTGTTGATGATATTGCACGAAAAAATATATATTTAACAATATTTTTGGCATATCTTTTAATAAAACGGTTGTAAAGAAATCGACAGGTGTCTTTTTACGATTGCTGTAAATTGTTTTGTTGTAAAGCTAATCAATTTGTTATCGATATGCTATCTAAACTCAGGTGTTCTTCAATTAGTGCATTTGAACTTATAATGTACTCAAAGGCTAAAGTATTCTACGTACCGTCAAAGCAATTATAAAGAGTAAACTATGTACCTACAATAAAACGCAAATAATCGCAGTACATCAATACTCATTTTTGGGTAGCAAGGAGGGACTGCAATACCGGTATTTCAAAACCTATATTCAATAATTTATCGATACCAAAAAACCGGTTTCAAAAATCAAAAATACCGGTATTTTCGATATTAAGAAAGCATACATGTTTTGAAAATGAATTTAATACTATTTTCTCATTATTTACTAAGTACTATATTGTATATTAAATTTAGTGTAGGTATAAGATTACTGCTGCCAAAACGCAAATATATTGACTGAAACCAGCAAATTATAATAAAATAAAATCACTCAAATAAACATATTATAGAATTGTCGGGATGAATTAAGGCTATACTTCAGCTGAGGCACGGTCTAAAACGATCGTGATTACGCAACGCGTTGCAACGATTGTGCAAACGACGTGTGACGAACAAAACATAATTTGTCATAAAAATTCAACATGCGTCCATTTAATGTTATGTTTATTGTTATTTAAGTAATAATAATAATATATTTATTGACATGTTTTGTATTTCGAGTAAATGGGTAACATTTTTTAGTCATCTTTACACGATTTAAGAATTAATTTCGCCGACGCTATCACAAAACAAATTGACGTGCGAACAGGTCGACTATCGCTCTCCGACTGGCAACGCATGCAAAATTACGTCACACCTATAGCTGAAAATTATTTGCCGTTTCACTTAAGTATGCTCTTAACATACTTCGAAAAAAAAACATTCGTTACAAATATTTACAATTATTCTATAATTACTATTGATCAAACGTAGATAGTACATCCAACAAACGTTGAAATTGAGAGAAATTTTCTTGTACCTGTATTTGTAAAAATTAGCAGTTCTAACATATTATGATCTATACATATTTGAGTACCTTGGTATCAAAGTGGGACATACGCCACCGCCCACTAAATTCATGTTTTAATTGATTATGGTAGAGAAAGTGATGCTCTTTTCAAAAAATCCACTAAAAGTATCAAAAACGGTAGTTTTCATAGAGATTTTTGAGTTTAAAGTTGGTATGTTATATGAAAAACGGTCACTTTTCACACTTGTTTGACAGTCTCCAGTAAAATTTTGTAAATGGCTTATGTCCCACTTTGATACCAAGGTACTCATTTATAAAGGTCAACATAATAAATGTAGGTAGCTTCTTTTGGTTACTGATAAAATAGTGTTTTCAATAGATTTTAATAGTTATATTTGTTGATAGGTATTTCTTTTTTATTTACTATACTATGTTTTGACGAATACCGGTATTGATAATATATTCACTCGGCAATGCAATCCCTAGTAGCAACCATTTAATGATTTTTTTGCTTTAATACTCGTAATACCATTATCATATTATTTGCGTGAATTGTGACCAAATACTTATCGAAATTTCACTCAGTTACAAAATAATTTAGATGATATTTAGATGTTTTAACTAACCCATGACAATATTATATTGTGATAAGCGATATATTGAAAGTTCGGGTCACCATATGAAATCTCTGTATGAAAGCAATACCTTATAGTTTTTTTTTAACCTACCATGCGTAATATACGACCTATTTTCTTCTGTCTTTTCCAT
Organism: Rhyacophila brunnea; assembly: GCF_057557595.1. Lineage (NCBI taxonomy): Eukaryota > Metazoa > Arthropoda > Insecta > Trichoptera > Rhyacophilidae > Rhyacophila > Rhyacophila brunnea. The sequence goes on from NW_028233361.1 coordinate 6,409,041, forward strand.
CTATTTCAGTAGTTTTTATTTTTTATTACGTATTTTTAAAGTGTTTTTATTTAGAGATGCGTTTGCGCAACATCTAATGATAAATTGTGATACTCTAACACCAACTGCATACATACAATTATTTATCTACGTATCGTTATTTTCCCATGCAATTCGTGTAGTTTGGTCATAATGGAAATTAAAAAAAACTATTCAAGTAGTATCGCTAACATTCTAACTTATGTTTTTTTTAAATATTTTACAGAGCATCTATCTATCTATACTCAAATCTATAGCGTGTTAAGTCTAAACAGGTAGTGTCTGCATTTTTTTTTATTATTTCACTTCAACAAATCATCATTGTTTTTTTGAGACGTTGGTACAGTTTCGTTTCGCAAGACGGAAACAGATTGTAACTATTCTGTCATTTTAAATAATAATGAAAAGAATTTTCGATATTCACTTCGTCGGATGAGAGAGCTCTTCAAATCTTTGTTGTGGTGTCACGTCAATTCAAATTGAAATACAAGTAACGTCTGAAAGTTCAACTTCAACAAAGACGGATGAACATTGGCGTGCATAGAGCACAGCACAGCGCCACACGAATCGATGTAGTAAAAGTCGTATCCGGAAATTTGTACGTAAAGAGTTCACCGCAGGACACTTATTCGTGTGTTTAACATTTAATCAAATGACAAGTTATTCGTTGAACGTTTCACCGTGGAATACATGTGTACGTATGCTACAACATGTGGTGAATTTTATGAGATGTCTTTACTAGGTTAGGTTAGGGTTAATCTAATTGGAACAGTACTATTTACAAACCATCGCCGCATTTTGTAAGATACGTACAAATGTATTCCACGGTGAAATGATCAATGAAGAACTCTTCATTTGATAAAATGTTTCACGTACTGTGGCGCACGAATAAGTGTCCCACGATGAACTGTATACGTACAACTTATATGTAACCAGTAAAAGTTAGATCATAAAAAAATCTTTTTCTGGTTTTCAGTTATCATTGCCAACACTTCTTCTTTTTTCACCCTATCACGACCCAGCGTTGGAGCAAAGGGCAAGCGCAAGTTCGCGCCACTTCCCTCGGTCCATCGCAAACTCTTGCGCCTCCCGCCATTGCAGACCTGCATCGCGTTGATCGTTTTTGTAGCACCGCTGCAGGTTGGGAGAGGGCTGGCCACTACGACGGAACCCTTAAGGCTGTGTCACAGGGGTACGAAGTGTCGCACTCTTTGGCGGCATCCGGAACACATGTCCCAGCCACGTAAAGCGTCTCTTCGTGATTACCTCAATCACCGAAGGCTGCTGTGTCCGCCCATGAACTCGGATGTTTGTAACGCGGTCGTACCAATGTACCCCTAAGATTAGTCGGAGACATCGATTCTCAAAGATCAAAAGCCGAGATCTTTGAAGCTTGCTTAAGATGCCATGTCTCACAGCCATACAGGAGCACAGGTAGCACGCACGCGTTGAACAAACGACATTTGGTCCTCACAGAATACAGCCTTGACCTACATGCGCCTCCAAGATGGCTGAATGCAGACCCCGCCATACTTATGCGGATTTCAAGCTTACTAGAAATACCACCATCGTCGGCAACTGTGGCACGCCATCACGAGTAATAACAATTAAAATTAAACTATTTTTTATTGATCATGCATAATTTGGAATAGGTACCTACCTCTTTTAGAAAAAATATATGTAGATTTCTTCAATAAAATATATATGTGATTTATTCAGAATATTAAATATTTAATATTGTGGAGGTGGGCATTTTTTATCTGGCACCGGGCAGTCAAGCTCCCGGGAGCTCAAGTGAAGTTAATGCAATATTAGTAAACACTAGAATCCAAGGACTGAACAAAAACGATGCATGAGTGCGAGTGAGAAAGTATTCGGCACCCTTATAATCTCTGCGACACGCGCTAGAGTAAGATAAAAGGTCTACATATTTTTAAGTTGGTTTCCAAAAATATCGCCGGCAAATCGTGCTGAAACGCTTCACGTAGCGTGTTGTTCGTGTTGCTAAATTTGCTATTTTTTGTGTTAAACATAAAGTGAGTGGTAAATATTTTTAGTTAATTAAGTAGGAAAGGTGGTTCTGCATGTTGTATTAAAATATGGTAGCCGTACTGATAAGCAAGAAGATGGTATTACGTTTCATAGGTAAGTTGATACATGTTCGTGACAATTTATTTGTATATTATTATTTATTTTAATATCAGTGACCTAGTGTTTCTTTAAAATAAATTAAATTATGGATATATTTACCTAATTGGTTGCATTTTGACCGCTTAAAAATACCATATAACGTAAAAAAACAGAAAATTATATTTTAATTCTGAGCGTCTAGTGCGAGCACTTTGGGCGAGCACTAGCGAAATGGTCTATAGTCTCGAACATTTATAGGCGAATGCGTTCGCTCGCCCACAAACCAAACGCACGGCACGTAACTTCATTTAGCAATGCAACGGGTGGCGTCTATATGTATCTATAGTCTATGCTGGAATCATTTTCTATTTTACAAACCCCTTTGTCTATGCAGTGCACGCCTCTAGCCAGCACGTGAAGTTACTATATTATTTACGAACTCAAAATGACGTTTGGATATCGTGAAAGGTTAAGCACTTAGCCTGGCAGCAGACGGAAAGCTCTTCCGTCCGAAATAATAGACCTCTGGCTTATTTTATTCACAGCACCTACTTTCTATTTCATAACAGCATTGTCAGAAAATCGATGATGAACGTTTCATCACGATTTAGTCTGAGCGATACGAGAGTTTTGTTAAAACAGTGTTTCCCAAATTTAAAACATGATACTTAGTAACCTTTTAATGTAGCCATTCTCAACCGTTTTTTCTCGTTACTTACGTTTCTCGTTGATGAATCTGATGGGTAGATACTGGGAATATGTATGTTTTATTTTACATAACAGTACATTTTGAATGTTGTAGATGTAGATTATTAGAAAATTTAGTCTGACGTCATGTTTTATTAACTTTTAAAATTAATATATTTATACTTACATAATTTTAGATAAGTTACGAAAATATTCACAGCGAAAATTACTTGAATCCATAACCATCGCATTCCATTATATCGTCTAACCCAGTGCTCCGCAACCTTTTCTCACCCATGACACACCAAAGGTATTCCCAGAATTCCGCGACACACCACAGGTAAAACATTTTATACATCAAAATATGGACCCCACATGCTGAAGCGGGCCCCCTAACTATCGCTAAGGCTAAAGACAGTGTGATACTCTAAAGTAGGTAGTGTTTTTCAAATTGTGTTCGAGGTAAAATTAATGGTATTCGTTGTATGTTTGGATTATTCGTTGGATGACTTTTTTTTAACCATTAGGGAAATTTTGTAATTTGTGTTTATTTTACTTATCTGGTTGATCTGCCATGCCCCCCTGAGCCTGGTCCCCCAGACTAGAGCTCTGACGAAAGAGAAACCCGAAGTTCTTATCACCCGTCAAGTATGACTGCTTATCATTTTTAATTATAGCTTGAGTTGAATAAAGTTGCTCATATACATATTATACCGTATAAAATGGGAGCTGAACTGCGATAGCCTTGTCGGAAATCCAAGGATATTCTTTATTAACCGAAATCCAGAAAATACCCAACGGAACATGGCGAAATTCATTTTAGCGTCACGTCGTTCCTCAATTCAACAAAATTCCTGACGAATATAATTATAGTGCTTCTATAGAATTTCCGGCATTGGTTGCAAAAGGGTTTCGAATCCAATCGTATTGATTGTATGAAATTAATGATGAAATTTCTTTTGCAGCAAAGTTATAAGTTTTTGGGCCGGACCCAAAATTCATTGCTTGTTTTCAATGGTAGTGAATTTATTTAATATCCCTATGGTAGTGAACCATATCAATATATTTTCATTCTGACCTTGCATTTTTTTTATTAATTCTATTCAGGTGCTCAAATATATTACCAGCCATGCACGCAAATTTGGCCATTAAGTAAGTATTTTATAATATACAAAATTATGTGAATTTTTTGACACAATGCGCCGTGGCACACCTAGCATTGTCTCGCGGCACACCAGTGTGCCGCGGCACACGGTTGCGGAGCACTGGTCTAACCTACCGATGTAGTCACTAATCATAACGAAATTCTTAATAAAGAGCAATTGAGGTGTTTGCAGTCATTGTAAATATTTTTTTATTCTTCATTAGAATAGAACCTATTAAAGTAGGTATTTTTCTGATGTTTAAAATTATGCATATTCAATAAAGATGCATATTATTAGGAGTGACGTGAAGATAAGAGAGCGGACCAGCAGCCAAACGGATTCCAGCGTCCGCTAAATACTATCCACACAGTGTATACGGTGGAGCTACGGGATGGACAGGAATGATGCAAAAAGACTGGCGAGCGAGGGATTCTTTGAGGCGCTGTGTGATGTCCATATGCGCCAACTTAGGGTCAGTCATGGTCAGAGAAGAAGATGATTATGCAGTCATGTCGCATTGATGAACGCCACATCTGTGGTGTGTCGCTTTTTAAAAAGGTTAAGAATTCCTGCTTTATAAACATAGATATTACCGGCATTCCCAAATTTTCAGTGCGAATTACTAGTTCTTACGGAGCTGCTCGTAGTAGCCCACATCTAAATTCGTGTATTACAGATTCGAATCTCGGGGCTGAATTATTTTCACATGATTTTTCTATGCGTAATTTAACTCACGGAACCGATTAATGTGATAGGCGAATGGCTAGAAATATTTCTGCGTAAAAAAATCAGTCAAAGGGAGCGGTCAAGATCCATACTAGATCATAGAGCCGTTGCTAATAGGTTATAATAATTAATTATATCTATTTACCTATTTTGTTTATATTGACAGTGCTTTCGTAAAAACTAACTGCCGCGTTTATGACAATAATTACTTGCTTATTCAATGATAACTAATAATTACTTACTATAGTTAGTGAAAACTAACATTTCAAGTCATAAATCCTATTGTAGTAGTGAGTACCTACCCTGCCTACTATGTTAATACGAAGTATTGAAAGCTTTAGGGGAAAACAATGAGGGCTTTTGTAGTGATTCATTTTTAATGAGCTTTCCTCCCCTTTTATAAGAACTTTATGATCCCACGGGATTTTATTCAAACAAGTTCTATATGGATACACACTAAAATATTGTTAAAATTTCCTAAATATGACATCTACCGTAAGAAAACAATATTATAATGCACATACGTAAGTGTATCATACATTGACTAACACGAATACTGACAATCAAGTACGATTAAAACATTATTTGTTAATAATTATTATACTTACTTATTTACTTACCATTTGCTCTAAAATCCCGTGACAATCTAAGGCATTTCCTCAATAAAGGGGGACATGCTCGTCGTAGGTCAAAATTGAGTTTGTATTGTATTTTCAAACCATGATCCTGGACACTCCTTAAACGTTGTAGATAAACTATTTATATAATTTTGAAGCCTTATTATCCTTCATATTTATTTTAAACATTTGATGACTGCATAAAGTATTTTTGTTAAATAAAATAGTATTCTTTTAAACCTCTCGCTCTAATGTTTTAGAATATAGTCATATTTTGGTACATAACTGTGCAGTGGTGTTAAGATTTTTTACATTTATTAATTTTTATACGCATTTATAAAACCATTAGTATAATTTATCACGAGATATTTTTTGTAAAATATTCACGATAAAAAATTATATTGATAATCTCTGTGATCCCAAATTTGACAAGAATTAGGCATTTTATTATTCAAAAATCGGCAAGATTAACACATTTTAAGATAATTCTAAAGATACTCATTATAAGCTATGTCTTTGACCATTCAAGTGTGATAAACATCCTACGAATAAGGATTGCTTTATAATAATTATTGACCTAAGAATAAGGTAGTGTTTTTTTGAAATACGCCATTTCTTTTGTCATTCCCCAGTGGTTAAGCTACAACATACGGCCGTAGCCATAAATTGACAAACTATAATTAAAGTAGGGAGTAAAATTATGTTAACGCGCGTGTTTGAACATGTACCTAACCGAATTTTTTTTTTATTTTTTTTTAAACGGTACATGTTCAAACACGTGCGTTAATATCATTTTACTTCCTACTTCAATTATAGTTTGTCAATTTATGGCTACGGCCGTATGTTGTAGCTTAACTACTGGGGAATGACAAAAGAAATGGCGTATTTCAAAAAAACACTACCTTATTCTTAGGTCAATAATTATTATAAAACAATCATTATTCATAAGATGTTTATCACACTTGAATGGTCAAAGATATAGCTTATAATAAATATCTTTAGAATCATCTTCAAATGTGTTAACCCTGCCGATTTTTTGAATAATAAAATGCCTAATTCTTGTCAAATTTGGGATCACAAAGATTATCAGTATATTTTTTTATCGTGAATATTTTACAAAAAATATCTCGTGATACGAGGGTGGGTCAATAATTCCTTAGAAAAAAGCATTAAAACAGTTTTTATTTTTGTATTTTTTTTTATTTCTCAACATAATCTCCTTGGAGCTCAATACACTTGGTTAGACTTTTCTCAATTTTTTTTAAACCGTCAGAAAAATAAGTTTTCGGAAGGTCCTCAAAATAAGCATTTGTCCGATCGATGACTTCTTCATTTGAAAAAAAACGTTGTCCACTTAGCCATTTTTTTAAGTTTGGGAAAAGGAAAAAGTCACTGGGGGCTAAATCTGGCGAATACGGTGGGTGGTCGACCAATTCGAACTTCAATTCTTCAATTTTAGCCATTGATCGTAAACATGTGTGAACACGGGCATTGTCCTGATGAAAGAGGATTTTTTTCCTGTTTAAATGAGGCCGTTTTTCTTCAATTTTGTTTTTTAGCTGGTCCAATAAAGATGCATAATAATTCCCTGTTATTGTTTTTCCTTTTTCCTAATAGTCAACGAAAATAATTTCACGTGCATCCCAAAATACAGTAGCCATAACCTTACCAGCTGATTTCACGGTTTTCGCCTTCTTTGGACATGGTTTGCCTTCGCAATCCACTGCTTTGACTGTTCTTTCGTCTCGGGAGTATAGTGGTGTATCCATGTTTCATCTACAGTCACAAAGCGACGAAAAAATTCATCCGGATTGCGTTGCATGAGCGACAACAGGGCTTTAGAGGCCACCACCCTATTGCGTTTATTGTCGACTGTGAGCAAACGCGGCACCCATCTTGCAGAAATATTTTTCATGCCCAATTTGTCATGTAAAATAGAAATGACGCTACCTTTTGAGATCCCTGTAACCTCAATTATCTCACTCAACTTTAATCTTCGGTCACTTAACATCATATCGTGGATTTTATTGATCATTTCTGGTGTAGTCACCTCTACAGGACGTCCTGAGCGTGGTTCATCCTTTGTTGATGTACGACCACGTTTAAATTCATTTAACCAGTTATAAATAGTTGCAAGTGAAGGAGCAGATATGCCGTGAACTAAATCCAACTCATTTTTTATTTCCTTTGCTGTTAACCCTTTTATATTAAAATGTTTAATAACAGCTCTAAACTCAATTTTCTCCATTTTCCATTTTTCCATTTTCCACAAGCAAATTTTTTTTTTAAATGTACGAGAAACACACAACAACCCGACCAATCTGATTGAAACTTCGCAGCATACTGAATCGGTAGTGCCGCTGCATGAAAACAAACCGCTTACAGTACTAGTCGCGCCACCTGTCGGCTTTTCTAAGGACTTATTGACCCACCCTCGTAAATTATACTAATGGTTTTATAAATGCGTTTAAAAATTAATAAATGTAAAAAATCTTAACACCACTGCACAGTTATGTACCGAAATATGACTATATTCTAAAACATTAGAGCAAGAGGTTTAAAAGAATACTATTTTATGTAACAAAAATACTTTATGCAGTCATTAAATGTTTAAAATAACTATAAAGGACAATAAGGCTTCAAAATTATATAAATAGATTATCTACAACGTTTAAAGAGTGTCCAGGATCAAGGTTTGAAAATACAATAAAAACTCAATTTTGACCTACGACGAGCATGTGGGCCGTTAAGAGGGAGTGTAGTCAAGTAGTGATATTAGAAGATCTAGTGAATATTTAAAACAATATCCTGAAAATATACAATTTCGAAATAGCTCAGGAAAAATCCAAAAACAAGTAGACTGCGTGGGATTTTCATCAGGTGGGATCTTACAACTTTTCACTGTCCGTGTGACTACTCTTATATATTGAGCTATTGATCTGCTTATGACTCATGTGAAATAAATCTAACATTTGTAAGATAAATGGGGTAGTTTTTAAAGTTATTTCAAGTATAAATGAAATCTTTTTGAGTAGGTAATTCAGAGAAGAGAATTTTAAGTAAGTACCTAAGTTTTTTAAAATTACCTAAAATATAAAAATGTGGTTATCTTGAAATCAGGGTGGGGGCACCCATACGGCTAAAGGAGCTGTAGTCTAGGCCCTCCGATAAAACCCTCATCTTATAAGAAATAATTAAATCTTCACATCCCTTCATAAAATACATAAAGCGTAGTCGAAAGACATACTTAATTCAATTTCATGTTATTTTTTACTCGTCTGCTTTTTGCTTGTTACGGCAAATGCACATGTTCTTTGGTGAAAAATCACGAAAGAAAAATATGTAGGTGGATACGTTGCGTAGGTCCAATTATCTGACTTCTTTCTGGAACACTGGTCTAATTACGAATGTAGAATCGGATAGGGTGACTAGTGACTAAGGTAGAGTAAGTCTCGCATATAAATTAATATTATTCAGTTAATATACATACTTTACAATATAATTTTAAGTACAAATATTTTTTCTCTCTCAATAACAAACATGTTCATATTTTTCTTTCATTCGGTCTCGCAAGAAAGCATTTACTTTACTTTTGAACGATTGTCTGTCAGATTGGGATGGTCAACTGTCAAATTAAGTTGCGTGAATTTCAAAAATATTCAATATTAAATAATACTAAAAACTCCTCCAAAAGCAGTGACGACCTGCGGGTGTGGGCAAGCCATGCGTTGCTTAAGCCGGCACATTGTAAGCCGGCTTTCACATCAAAACTCGCATCATCTACCGCACAGCCATAAATCAAACCTTCTAGGAACGTTGATGTGGTGTTGCATATAAATATCGCACACATCTACCTAGCGACAGTCGCACGTGATCTCTCGAAACGTATAGATATTTGGATGCGGCGATCGGAGAGCCGGTATAGGAATGACCAATTCGTAGGTGTTCATATTCGTTCTGGCGTCTTCGACTCGCAGCCCTAGAAGCACGATATTTGTTGATAGCAGCAGCACTAGATGTTTTTTCAAACTAAAAAGTAGTATTCGACCAATATGCGGAGCTCCATTTGGCAATGTGTGTTTTGTGAATAACGATTACGTCACATTGACGTAAAGGCCGGTACATGAAGGAACGTATGAGATTATTACAACTTTTGAGAGCAGTGTCGGTTTTCCATTAAGCAGACGATGGCGTTATTTCGTCAGAACGTGTCGACATCGGCTGACAGTGGCGGTTTATCGCATAGACCACATTTTCAAAAGTGGGCCTCCAAACCTCTCACGTAGGTACCGAAAGAGATCAATTTCTGAGACTAGGATTCGTGAAAATGCTCTAATCATCAGTGGATGATTTATGTGTATGTATTTTTTTCTAAGATTTTTGTTGCACTTGTCTGTTTACGATCAGTCATGATGCTTATTTGTTATCATTGAACTAAGAAAACAAATTTATTTAAAAAAAAAAAAAACAGTTACGACATAATATAGCATATAACAAATTATTAATTCAAGACGTTCACAACATGACATTAAGAATAAAAAATACAGGTACCCAAATGAAATTAGTAGAGAAAAAAACAAACTAAAAATAATTTTATAGCAAAAGAAATTTAAAAAAAACAACAGTAATTCAAGAAAAATACAAATTAAACAGTAAAATGGAATTTTAAAATTAAAATACATATAAGATCGTTAAAAATGTCTACATCTCTAGGGAGTGCATTGACTAGCCGCACAGCCCTCGCTATTGGTGCCTTTTGAGCCTGACATGAGGGAACAGTTCGCACCGTGAGTGCAAAACCAGTCTTCGTCTTGTTAGGAGAAATAGAGTTTCAAAAAAAAAAAAAAACCATAATATTTAATTTGGTTTATATCTACATTATATTGCATGTTCTTTCAGTTACTTCACTTTTACATTATCAAGTTCACGACTTTTGCAGTTGTTTTGCATTTAATATCGAAATTGAAAAACTTGCAGATATCTTGGTTTTACACTCACGGTGCGACTGTTTTCACCCAAAATAGGTCATGGCTGCGCTGCGACCACGGATGTGATTGACGGGTGCATTCTAGAATATCAGGATTGGAAACTATACCACGTGAGAGCAGGGAAAAATGCTTTAAGAGCAGAAGTGACCTACGAGCTTCAAGAGAATGAAACGCGAGCATGCTTTGAAGAAAGCTAGTCGGATGTTGGTGTTCGTTAGCTTTTAAAATTCAATTAAACCCGGCCCTAACCAAACCATAACATTAGACTCATTAAAAGAATTAGAGGTACACTGGGGAGATCCGGAAAAAATAGTGCACACTTCGTCAAACATTTTTATTTGTTTTCATAGAACTAAGAGTATAGGTATACATTGCAAATGGTGTTGGTTAGTATTTAAAATTATTCCAAAATCAAAACGCTTGAGAAACAATCACGTCTGATCTAGATCGCTTATTGTATAATAATGATAGTAAGTATTAAGTTTAGTGTAGGTAAGTAGTGATGAGGCGACCGGAAATGAAGAGCGGCTCTGCGCTCCGTTGGCCCTGCTGCCCAGCCATCCGTCCGCGCAGCCAGCCCGCGATCTCTATTGTTCGCTGTCTGTGCCCGCTATCTTGTTTATGGCCAATCCTGCACCCATTGTTTATGGTGGAAACTACTGGGAGAATAAAAAAAACAGATTTATATCGTACCCAAATATCGTAAAGATTTTTCAGATTTTCTTTTGACGTAAAACGTTTTACATTTAAAGTCTAATTACACCAGCATACTCGCATACCAAACCGGATTCAACGATCGTCGTGAGCAGACGTCAATTTTAAATAGCAATTAGAGTAGGTATATGCTTCGTAACTTTGTACTCCGGCTCTACAATGAAAATGATATAATATATTCTAAAAATATATTGTTTACATATATTATATATTTATTTATTTATTACTACATATTATATTAATACAAGTGAATATCGAGGTAATCAGGCATATATGCGTATCAGTGTAGTAAAACGTATACTATAGTCTACACGGAATGATTCAGGTACCAATTCGATCGTGTTGACGCTTGATTAACTGATTGATTTATAATATGTTCAGTTGCTAGTGTTAACAATAATTATTATAAGTACCTAAACCAAAAAATATCATATATTGGTCAGCTTGGTGGCAACATTAAACAGTCTTCTCTCATATTATGTTACTTAAATTAAATGCTAATAGAAACTATTAGATATGATATTTAGACAATTATTAATGATTGTAATTATTAAGATACTATTTTCTGTTTGTATTATTATTGAGTATTAAAAAAATTAATAAACTCAGCCGACTTAATTATGTAAACCTCAAATTTGTGTTCTTGTGTCAAACGCAAGACAGGACACGCCACGTACGGCCATTCTCTGACGCTCAAAATTAATTCGGATATTTTCGTACGTTTTCGGTACGGGTAGATCGTGCCTAAAAATAGTAATTGTTCCAATTACGATTTCGGGGAATGACACAAAAATGATTTTTCACGATCGGGGGCAATTTAATAATCTTCAAGTAAAATAGCGCCACAGCCGACTTTTTGTACTATTAGAGCAAATTTTGATGTGTGTTTATCTCACTTAATTCTATAATTATCGTACATGGTACGCGCACCAAAATTATAGTACAAATACTATAATTATACGCTTGGCAACACTCTTTTTCTCACCAAATTATAGTACGCGGTCCCGTAGTATTTTATCCAAATTTATTCAAAGATATTATCTAGGTACTTACGCATTATTTTCGCTTGAAAATGTGAAGGTTCTTTGTCTTTCACAAATAAATGATGGAGAATTTGTGAAATACCGAGTTTTTTACCGTTAAATACCGAAATTTTTTTTACCTCCTCCGGTCAATGTTTTTTACCACAAACAACTAAATGAATTTTCCTCTTACTTAATTACAGTACAAAATTATAGTAGGTACTTCGCACCAAATTATGATACGAAAATATCATAATTTTGGTATATTTTTTTTAATGTAGAAATAAAATCTTTAAGAATTAAGAATCTGATATTTAAAATTATAGTATTTTGAACGTAATATACTAGTTTTATATCGTACACAGTACGCGGATCAAAATTATAGTATAAACACTATAATTATTACAGTACGGTTGGCAAAAAATAATATGTCTGGAAGATAATATGTCAGAGTTTCCCGACCGACAGGGATAGAAGTTAGAAAATTTTTATACACTCCATATTTGTTTAGTTAATTTTCTTTGACGTAATGCATTATCTGAAATGCCTTCTAATTATCAAAATACCTGCAAAACTAATGCCGAAGAATGTTATTAACACCACCCGCAAAGTAATCGCTTTTTGACATTAGCGGGTTTTTTATTGTGCTTGGAATTTCAGATTTAAATCAAATACAAAATACAACTGACGTACCTACTTATTAATTTATAGTTTTTTTTTATCGGCAAAAAAATATTCCTTAATAGAAAAAGTCTTAAAAAAGTCCTTATAGATGATGATAAAAACTGTAGATCACATAAGCCGGAAAAAAGGAATTCTGTTGTGCCTAATAAAATAATTAATTTAATATGTTAACTGGATGATGATATTTAGTTTGTTCATCTGATTTAGCTGTACGCCAAACCTGGTCTCCAGGCTAGACCCCTGTCAGCCCATGGTGCCAGTCACTAAATAGCCAATTTTTGACTACTAAAGAGACATTTGGAACCACGTATAGGTAATTATCAGCATTATTAAGAATTTGGTCCTTAGTTAGGTTCATTTATCGGCTACATTACTGCATCTAGCCCTGTTCATTAAATGTATAATTATTTATATTGTATTAATTTAGACATAATGAAATTATTTCTAGTCACCCATTACTAATCCGTTCCGCTTTTCACTATGGGCCGTGAATTGCAACAAAGTGACGCTCCGCTTCGCTCATTCATATAAATTTCAGATTCATTCACATTATCAGAATCAAAACATCTTCTATCGCCCCTTCTCATTGTTGGCATATACTTAATAAATATAGTAAGTACCTATAGTACAGTCAACCAGTGGCAAAGTGTGCCTGTTAGAAGTAGGTACCTACTTGGACAAAGAACTTAAGGATGGCAGTACCTAATGCCTCTAGCGAATGCATTTTAATATAATTAAATGATAAATGTATTTAAAAAGATGCATATCATTATGTTAATACACTTTAAAAATCAATACGTAGGTATCTAAAAGTATTATAGAAAACGACAATAGTTTTAAAATTAAAAAAACTGTTACATAATGTGCGTTCGTTGAATTAATTTATCATATTTTTAATATTAAAAAAACATCGATTTTTTTAGAAAATATAAATGTGTTTAACTTGTAATCATCGATAGAAACACTAAATTTTGTATTAAAGTATCATCATCAACGGGGGTTGATTCACTGCTGGATGAAGGTCTCCCTGAAGGTTATTCGCTGCCATGTACATTGTACGTACTGTTATGTCCTAGTGATGAGTGCTTTGAGGAAACAGGTGATTTGGCTGAAAGGTATCCTGTGCAGTTTGATGATGTTAACTTTCCTCAAGTTTCTTACCAGAATTGGGACACTCTGTGAAACTCCTTGATGTAATTCTTCACAGTTTTACGTTTATAGACCGTATGTCTTGAAGGTAAATTGTCAGGAGAGTTACCTTCTAGGATGCTGGAGTGGTTTGGGCGTTGATAATTGATTATGAACACAGGAAATTAATAGTGTTTTACGTAAAGCAAAACATTATTATTTATTTCAGTCGTAATTTTAGTACAAAATGTTTAACAGACAGAGCTTACGTACTGACAATGATTTGGAGACAAAAGACAAAGGGAATAACATTTCCCGGGATTTTATACAGTTTACTTTAATGGGTTCTTTGACTTGAACAAAGTCCGATTTGATTCTGCAGGAGTCCATAGGCGTCTGTTTACAGCAACGAAAAATAACATTGATAACGGTTAATGAGTTTTTTTAGCTCGGGTCAGAGGCCAAAGAGGTTGCAGATATCTAACCCAAAAAGTGCACACGTGTACAATCAATGTTGATAACAGATTGCTTTACTCCTAGTATAAGGATTAAATATTATGCTGCTCACGTAAAAAACACATATATATCATCTTATTTATTACTGGACACGTGTGCATTGGTTTAAAACATTATCTCGGTTAATTTATTGTTTTTAGATAAAGAACTAATCGTTGTGAGTCTTTTTGAATATTTCTAGCTTGATACAGTAGTCAAGTAGGTATGTAAATATTTATCTTCTAATATATAAAAATTAATATTTGTGTGTTTGTGTGTTTGTTTGTTCGTATTTAATGCGCAGCCATACCGTTCATCCGATTGCGATAAAACTTTGTAAACTTATTGCTTGCACTTGCGGGAAGAGTATAGGCTATACTAATATATAAAAATGAATGTCTGTCTGTCTGTATGTCTGTCTGTCTGTGTATCTGTCCCGCATGCGTTCCTATACCATTCATCCGATTGCAATGAAATTTTGGAAAGTGGTTGCATGCACACCCATGAAGGTTTCTGAATTAGAAAAATCATCATCTTCTTCTTCTTCTTTATTATATTTTCTTTTATTCGTATGGTTCCTATACCATTCATCCGATTGCAATGAAATTTTGGTAAGTGGTTGTATGCACACCCATGAAGGTTTCTGAATTAGAAAAATTATCATCTTCTTCTTCTTCTTCATTCTATCTTCTTTTATTCGTATGGTTCCTATACCATTCATCCGACTGCAATGAAACTTCGTCAGTTGTTGTGGTAACACCCGCAATGGTTTTTGAATTAGTACAACCACCTTCTTCTTCTTCTTCTTCTATTCTATATTCTTCTATTCGTATGCGTTCCTATTCCATTCATCCGATTGCAATAAAATTTTCGTCAGTAATTGTGCCAACACCCGCGAAGGTTTCTGAATTAGTACAACCATCTTCTTCTTCTTCTTCTTCTTCTTCATTCTATCTTCTTTTATTCGTATGGTCCCTATACCATTCATCCGATTGCGATGAAACCTTCGTCAGTTGTTGTGGTAACACCCGCAATGGTTTTTGAATTAGTACAACTATCTTCTTCTTCTTCTATTCGTATGCGTTTCTATTCCATTCATCCGATTGCAATAAAGTTTTCGTCAGTAATTGTGCCAACACCCGCGAAGGTTTCTGAATTAGTACAACCATCTTCTTCTTCTATTCTATCTTCTATTCGTATGCGTTCCTATACCATTCATCCGATTGCAATGAAATTTTGATCAAGTGTTGTGCTCACGCCGCAAAGGTTTCTGAATTGTTACAACTATTTTCTTTTTCTTCTGTTTGTATGCGTTCTTATACCATTCATCCGATGCGATGAAATTTTGAACAGTTGTTGTGAGCACGCCCGTGAAGAGTTCTGAATTAGTACAACCATCTTCTTCTTCTTCTATTCGTATGCGTTCCTATACCATTCATTCGATTGCAATGAAAATTTGATTATGTGTTGTGTTCACGCCCGCAAAGGTTTCTGAATTGATACAACCATTTTCATCTTCTTTTTCTTCTATTCTATCTTCTTCTATTCGTATGCGTTCTTATACCATTCATCCAATTGCGATGAAATTTTGACCAGTTGTTGTGCGCAAGCCCGCGAAGGTTTCTGAATTAAAACAACCGTATTCTTCTTCTTCTATTCGTATGCGTTCCTATACCATTGATCCGATTGCAATGAAACTTTGGTGAGTTGTCGTGCGCACGCCTGCGAAGGTATCTGAATTAGTACAACCATCATCTTCTTCTTCTATTCGAATGCCTACCTACACCATTCATCCGATTGCAATGAAACTTTGGTGAGTTGTCGTGCGTATGCCCACGAAGATTTCTGAATTAGAAAATCATCTTCTACTTCTATTCGTATGCGTTCCTATACCATTCATCCGATTGCAATGACATTTTGATCAAGTGTTGTGCCCTTGCCTGCAAAGGTTTCTGAATTAGTACAATCATCTTTTTCTTCTTCTATTTGTATGCATTCTTATGCCATTCATCCGATTGTGATAAAATTTTGACCAGTTGT
The DNA here is from genome assembly GCF_057557595.1 of Rhyacophila brunnea. Classification (NCBI taxonomy): domain Eukaryota; kingdom Metazoa; phylum Arthropoda; class Insecta; order Trichoptera; family Rhyacophilidae; genus Rhyacophila; species Rhyacophila brunnea. Next base: position 6,425,435 of record NW_028233361.1, read on the forward strand.
TGTGCACACGCCCGCAAAGGTTTCTGAATTAGTACAACCATCTTTTTCTTCTTCTATTTGTATGCGTTCTTATGCCATTCATCCGATTGTGATGAAATTTTGACCAGTTGTTGTGCGCACGCCCGCGAAGGTTTTTGAATTAGTACAACCATCTTCTTCTTTTTCTATTCGTATGCGTTCCTATACCATTAATCCGATTGCAATGAAACTTTGGTGAGTTGTCATGCGCATGCCCACGAAGATTTCTGAATTAGAAAATCATCTTCTTCTACTATTCGTATGCGTTCCTATACCATTCATCCGATTGCGATGAAACTTTTGTCAGTTGTGTGCGCACACCTACGAAGGTTTCTAAATTATTATTATATAACATACAAAGTTTGTAGTTTGTTTGTCCCATCCAATTTTGATTTTTTTTTACTACATATTAATAACATTAATAACGTTTTCATATTTTGGATTCGATTTTAATTTAGTGTTCTTATGTTTGACCTTTACTCCTATTAGAATTATTTTCATACCGCCATATTGTATTACACAGATATTTCAATAATAAAAAAATAATTACCTCTTATTATTTTTCAAATATCTAAGATAAATATAACCACGAAGCGACCCTGTGCGAAGCCGGGTACTTCAGCTAGTAATATATATTATATTGTTTATTTAAAAGCTTAAAGTTTGTAAGATTCAATAAATCATGGTATTGTAAATCTGATACGTGTGATGCCATATTAGTATACACAACAGTACATCCAACGCATTTTATGAGTTCGTATATTCTGCGGGTTTTCGGTCTACTTTTTATCATATTGTGCCTACTGTCATTAATTCATCTGCTTAGCGACCTCTTGTCTGCCTTCTTATTCATTGGTTTATGTTTATATTGTGCTCATTAAGTATTATGCCCAATGTGCACGTTTCTATGCCACGATGCGCTAGTCATTATACAAAAAAATATTTTAAAAAATAAGTGTTATCTGGAGACGTCATAATATTATTTATCTTTTATTTGGTCGCCAAACGAAAAATATTATTCCAATAGGGGTAGCGATGCGACCAGGTTAACAGCGTACATAAGTGAAACGGCAAATAATTTTCAATTGTATGTGGAACGAAATTTCGGCCTCGTTCCCATTCGGAGAGCGATAATCGAGGTGTCCGCACGTCGATTTGTTTTGTTATGGTGTCGGATGAAAATATTCTTAAATCGTGTAAAGATGTCTAAAAAACTTTATGTATGTACCTAAGTACTTAAAAAAGAAAATCAATGAATATACTATTATTATTACGAATACAATAATAAACATAACATAAAAAGGACGCATGTTGAATTTTTATGACAAATTATATTTCGTTCGGCTCACGTTATTTGCACAATCCGCGCATCGCCTAGTCACGATCTTTTTAGACCATGCCTCAGCTGAGATCCCTTAAGAAATCCTGTATTAGATTTGATTGCATTTTTATATCATACATCCTGCCTAGTTGATACTTACTTACCGATGTTTTTAAATCGCTTCAGGAAGGTATCTGTAGTTTTTTTGTAATATTGTGAAATATTTTTATGAAATGAAAAAAAAAATGTTTTTTTTCACTGTTATTTAAATTATTTTTTTTATTGATACGTATATATTATAAAGGTATGAGAAGAAGGAGAATTTAGGCACTCAGGCGTCATTCGAACTGGCGACCCACAACTTTATAGGCGAACGCTCACTACTCAACCAAAATAATGTGACATATTACGACGTACGATTAAGCCGATTTTGAAGTGAGACCATGGCGATATTATAATATGTTACCACATCTTATGATATCTTCTTTAAATGCAAATAAATAACATGGGTGAGAAAAATCAACCCCTCACTTAGCAACAAGAGTGGCGTCGCGACGCGCATGCGTTGATTCACCCTTCCCGCGGACACGGATATGAAAAACTACCCCCTGGCATTCATTAGTCGGGCCATGTATTCATGGAAGTAAAAGCATTGCACCCCGCTATCCCCTAGTAGAGGGCAGTAATGAAATTCCGCAGAACAACCCTCGCTGGAGTCATACGATGAGAAGTCAAGCGACCCTCCTTGCAACGACAAGTGCATGGTAATAATAATGTATTCAAATGAAAGGGATGGTGTTTTTTTGTAAATTAAGATGTCTCGTATCATTTTTTATTACAGCCGGTTATAATAACGGTAGGTACGGCTGCCAAAGTCAACAAAAACCCACTGTAATTTACGTCTCACTTCTCCCGAGTACCAGTATTGGAGCATAGGACAAGGGCAAGGTTGCGCCACCTCCCTCGGTCACCACATCACGCACCTAGAGTTGGGTATTTCCCGAGAAAGTCTCAATCTCGAGATTCGGGATTTCCCGAAATGATGAAATTTTGAATTCTCGAGATTCGGGATTTCCAGAAAAGAATTCTCGAGAATTCTCGAGATATTGGGAAATTTAAAAATACCTGTAAAAAATCCTAAAATCAGTCTAAAAACAGACAGATTCCAAAAAATATGATTTTTTTATTTATGTAAGAAGACAAACAAATATAAGTAGGAAAATAAAAATAATTCAAAACATTACTTATTAAAATAGAATTTCAAAAAACACACTATAATCACTGCATCTGACAATCGCGTACGCTTTTGAGACTCAAAATTCCCTGATGTTGATAAATGCACTCATTTTGAGTCGACGTTGGCTTAATTGTGTTAAATTCCCCGATCAGTCTTTGAACGTTTTATGTTTTCAGTCGACTTTTTTCATATATAAAAATCGTTTTTATTTTTTTATTTGATATTAGAAATCCCGAATCTCGAGAAAAGATTCTCAAGAATCGGGATTTCCCGAAATGTGAAAAATTTCAATTCTCGAGATTCGGGATGGAAAATCTCGAAAAATTCTCGAGAATTCGCATCGAGAAATTCCCGAAACTCAACTCTACTCGGACCTCCCACCATATGAAACTTTCAACGCTTTTCTAGTACCGCTACACTCAGGGAACTCAGAAATAATGGGAACTGAAATACCTAACAGATGTGGAGAAGCAGGCAACCGATCTCGAGTGTGGAAGAATACGGGATAAACTTAAACACGTGTCAAGAATACGTCATACGTCGAATACTGACAACTCTTCTGGGTTTATGCACTGATACATCTGTATGCACTGATGCTCATTCATATTGGTGTATTGGAGGTTGCAACACACACTATTGGACGTCTGCCTGATTCATTTTCGTAGGACACTCACACATTCAAATCCTGCATCGAAAATGTACTGTATTGGGATATTAGCTTATCGGAATTATATTTATTAATTATTTCTGTTCTGTGGCTACACTATAATCGGCTACATGGTGAGGGATAGTCGAGCACGGCGATGGAATCCTTGAGGCTGTGCCACAAGGGTCCGACTCTTTTTAGACATCCAGAACACATGTCCCAGCCATGTGAAAGGTCTCTGCAATAAAAATATAAACCACATTAGTTGAGCACGTCACGAAACAAAATGACTCCTCACTGACGACAGTCCATTTGTCTTGATACTGATCATTTGATAAAAAAATATTAAACATTGTACGCAAATAAAATGAACGTCTAATTGCAATTATTGATTGTTTACAATATTATACACATGACATGACAATGGACAGTAACGAGTGTCACTTTAAACAAACTATTGAAATAGTTACTAAACAATCATTGTAGCGCCATGTCTGCATTGTTTAGCCATTATTTTGCAAACAACCGCGATTAGCAACATAATAATTGTAAAAATATTTTGATATGGCAAGGCATTACCTACTGCCTACCGGTTTATCAAGCGCCTGGCGTTATATTTGTAGGGTTACTACCGCGCCAACTATAGATTATTATTATTAACAAGTTATATAAATTGCAATTAATTTTATATTATTGTAAATGACAACTATAATCTATCTAGTACCTGCACATATAAATAATATATGTATATATGTTACGCCGAATGTGCGAAATTGAGTATTACATGAAATGGGCTAAATTTTGGCTAATTCATGTAATAGTCAAGCCTTATTCATGAATTGGGTAAATTTTCTGCCGAGTACGTGAATTCGCCAGGGTATGGAATTCTTAAACTGTCAACATGACAGTAAAAAAAGTAAATTTAATACGGATGGTTTTATTAGTTATAATTGGACATAATATAATATTACTATTATTAGGTTAGGTTAGGTTAGGTTTGGTTTTGTAATTCTGAATTATTCAACCGAATGTCCATTTTGAGGTTAGCTAACAAGTGTCAACAAACTATTACAAACATACAATCGACCATTGCACGATTGATACCCAAGCACGAATCAAATCGCGAAATACCTTTCAATAAAATTCTTCCGTTATCATATCATAGCTCTAGATTTTTTTGCGCATAGTAAATGGATATGAACGTCATTGTAGTTATTGATTGGTATATTTTTATATTATAATCAATGACATTTGACACATTTGGTTAGTTTGATTAGTTGTAAAAAACACCACCGGGGCGCGACCATCTATTTTGACCATAGATAATATACGTACATTTTGACCAATGCATGAGCATTTGACACATTTAGTTTAGTTGCAAAAAATACCACCGTAGCGCTACTAACTAATTTGTCCAATGCATGAACTAGCCAGAAAAATTACTGCCGAATTCACGCACTCGCCAGATATTTTGTCTAATTCATGAATAAGGCAACGGGCATGCATTTTTCATGATTTAGGCAAAATTTAGCCCATTTCATGTAATAGTCAATTTCGCACATTCGATGTAACATAATATATAACTTCATGACGAATCAACATTTTGTTTTAATAATAAAATGTTCTTTTACTAACCGTATAATATTGATTGTCATATTATTAACTCTATACCTATATACAAAGAAACACAAAACTCGGGGTATGGTTGTAAGAAGGTACGACTCTCAAGTGTGGAGAAATGTGAGATAAACTTAAACACGTGTTACTTATAGATTACCTATAGAATATATTTTTTTCAATATTTACGTCTATCATAATACACATACAAATTTAAACGCAACGCGTATTCAATATTGGTAGATAATATTTGAGGAAATTCAAGGGGATTTAAATTTCTTACGTTTAATTACATGCCCCTTATTAAGTCATGAACCGAAACTTGCGTCAAAGTCTTGATCTATGGCGAATAGTTTTTGCATTTAGATCTTATTGATCTGTTATGTGGTCAAAAGTCGAAACTTTATATTGCATTGCTCATAACTCACATCTATGACGATCATCTAACTCTTATAAAATTAATTAAAGTATAGGTACCTACAAGGGAAATGGGTTTAAATAGTCACTGACTCATTTATGGAATAATTTGGGCATATATAAAATTCATAAACTGAAAGTTTTAATTTCGGTACAGGGACCTGCCACGTTTGTCGTCGACGCAATATTGAAGCAACCATGGTAACCCTGTTCATACAGTCATACGGCTTATAAAACTCATTACACAGGCTTAGGGTTTCGCTACCAAACACAGGGGTTTTCGCTTTGTGGATAACATAGCGAGGAAAAGGGGGAGATGCTGGCTTTATAATCCTGGAGGTTTAGGGTTTCATTGGAAACTTAGAAGCTTTCTCCGATGGTGTTTTTCATGATTAATGTCGTATGGGATAGGATTGCCGATAGGCGGACTATTACTTCGAAAGCATTTTTATGTTCGTCTGACTATACATTTTGTAGTCTTACGTGACTGATAATATTTCATATTGATATTGTTATATTATTCTAGTTCACACTTGTGTGATTTGATATGATATTGATCTGAGGGACCAATGAAAACGCATGTTACGCTTCTTGGTCGTGCTCTCATAGCTGAGGATCGTGACCACATTTAAATTTCGCCATCCTTTGAGCGACCAAGACTTTCCATCCTTCTCCATCTTCCGCTTCTCTCAGGGCATAATGGATGGTGCCCCCAGTCAGCTCTTTCACTTGGTCGCTCCATCGCGCAGACGCTCTTCCTCTGCTTCACATTCCCTTTAGGCTACCCAAAACTACCATTCTCTCCAGGTTGTCCGGTCCACGCCTAACGATATGTCAAAAAAACTGCAGAATTCTTCTCAGACATATCGTCGAGAGCCGTTCCTTTATCTTTAGTTTCTGGATTATTGACTGGTTCGTCCTGTGCTCCGTCCAAGAAATGCGAAGCATTCGGCGCCAACACCACATCTCAAAGGCATAAATTGCCTTCCGTTCTCTTGCCTTAAAAACTATAAGCATTTATTTTAGACAACACAATTTTGGATTCACTCAAATAGTAATTCCATAAATAATTATTAAATGTCCTAAGATTAACCATGAAATTTAAATTTGTTTTGAATGGATGGTATCATTGATCATTTCGTACACGATATGAGCGACTTGTATTGAAACCGAAACATTCACATTATTATGCAAATGTAGTGATAACTGACTGTAATAGGATACCTGGATCAATTATTAGGCAGTCAAATACACCAAACTAACATTATTTTGAATATTTAATTGAGCAATCACAAACACACTAGTTTACCGAAACATTAGTCTTCTTCTTTTCATACTATATCCGTTATCGGACGTCTGCGGTGAGTTCGGGCATTTTCTCCCTGTCCATCGCTCCTCTAAGGCCCTCCTCCCACGGCGCAACTGAAATCTGACGGAACTGGTTGGAGATGGAACTCATAAACTGACCAATGTTATGCTTCGCACACGGCGCTACTGAAACCGACTTGAAATAATAATAACATAACCTCACACTGTCAAACTGGACCATCAGCTGTTTTGTACAAAAACGACAACACGCACGCTGCTGCGTTTACTCGAATACTAGGTTATTTCAATTTTGCTTATCTTGTACTTTTGAAGTCTTGGTTTGTTAATGGTTTTTACAGCATGACACTTGTTACGCAGTGCTACCAATTTTGGTAAGAAAATATGATTTTTCACCGAATCTATTGAAATTGATAGCACTGTTTTACGGTGACTGGAAACTTGAGAGACCGCGCGACTAGCATGTCGCGTCTCTTGGCGACCGTTTTGAAACTGAGAGATTCCAGTCTCGCCGTCAGCGAGCCGCCATTGAAATGCATTTTAGCTAGATACTGGTTTTAATTTTAATTTCAGTTCCGTCGGATCTAAATATGGATGGAGTGCTGAATTCAAACCAGTCTCTAAGGCTTATGACGAGGCAGAACTAAAACAACAATTCTATGTAAGTATCCATTTACAGAAGATAAAAACAGGGGTCGCAAAATGTGTTTTATTTCATAACAAGTGCCACAAAAAACAAAGAAAATATTCAATATTGTTTTTGTAACTATTTATAATAATTATTATTCGTAAACATAAAACAAATGAAACAATTACGTACCTATTGTCAACGTAAATGACTCAATTAAAGTAAAATTAACAAAAATAACTTTGTTTCAAAAACATTAGCTTAGTAGGTATTGGTATATTTTAAAATGTAGGAAAGTAAATTAATTGTTTTAAACTAAGGCGGTTCTTGTTTTTCTCAGGGTGAGAGAAAGAGAATATTTCGTTTCATTCTATAAGTTTTATATTATGTAAGCGAAGACAAGTCATTTATGTTTGAATCTTTGTAGTGATGCTACAAACGAAATAGCTATGAATTTAAAAAATCATTTTTGTGCATTGTTATCCATTATCTTGTCTAAATTAGATTTCCTATTTCAGAAACATCAAATAATTTTATACGTAGCGACCGAAATAAAACAAAATCATAAAATATAAAAAAAAACCGCAGAGCACCTATTCACTATTCGTGAGTTTTTTCCAGCCCTCCCCCAATGTACTATGTTATATCCAGTACTTACGCCATACGTAATCTGGTAGATCATATTTTTGCAATTATGTTTAATGCATCTATCTTGCTACGGATTTGGCTTTTAAAATAAACGAAAAAATCTCCCTCCATATTGCAACACTGATTGGAGCAGTCTTTGTGTAGGGCTGTAGGCGCTCTCTTTCAGTTATGTCTACGCTCTGGTACTGACCAACATGCGATTTACGTTTGGTGCATTCATTCTTATGCTTAATAGCTTAATAGCGCCTGTACACATGCATGGAAGTACTGTCGACAATCGTGCTTATTTTAAACTATCATGACAATAACTGTTTACACGTAAAAGTGCTGACTGTCTCTCCAATCTCATTCTTCAAGAGTAAGCGAGGCGCGAGGTTGTCATTTTATACTACTATCTGACAGGTCGTATTGAAAATCGGAGCTCAAAATGAGTAATTCGTTTTTTTACCGGCAAGTTCTCTATCGCTCTACTGCGCAGGCGCAGATCGAAGATAATCTTACTTGCGCGCAATAAATCATCACAATTTGGAATCTTCCAATTTTGTTTGATTTATACACGCAATCTTGCCAACTGCAGGATAATACATATGTTTCTCCATACATTTTATTACTGTGCACAGTAAGAAAATGTATGGGTAAACATGTATTATCCTGCAGTTGGCATGATTGCATGCATGAATCAAACAAGTTTGGAAGCTTCTGAATTTTCATGTGACAGTAATTTTTTTTTCGATCTGCGCCTATGCAGTAGAACGATAGTGGCGAACCTGCCGGTAAAAAAACGAACTTTCAGGTTGACCTATTTTTTCTGCTGTCAAATAGTACAAAGTAGTACCATAAAATGACAACATCACGTCTCGCTCACTCTTAAAGAATGATTTGGAGAGACAGTCAGCACTTTTACGTGTAAACAGTTATTGTCATGATAGTTTAAAATAAGCACTATTGTCGCCAGTAAATCCATGCACGTGTACAGGCGCTATTATAGTAGGATTCTTGATTTTAGGTACCTAGAGGATATCTTTGTACAGATCGACGGTCAACTTTGAACACTTTAATACTCGACATAAGGATGCGATAAGGGAAGAGCAGTGTGTCGAGTTAAAATTTGGTTATTATCTTGGATTATTAATCTTATCGAATATCTTATATCGCTTGCGTGCGGTTTGAAAGCCTCTGCATTAGCCAATAATGCTCTTGTCACTTTTTATGGCCAACAAAATAATATATATAAATGTACGTGTACCATATAACTAGATGTAAAAAGATAAATGTTTTACGGATAAGTTGGTAGTTCCGTTAATAATAATATATTGTGTGCAGAGAGAAAATGATTATTATGTTTGTTTTTGGATGGACATCTAGACAGGTAAAATGTGTATAATTACAACTTGTAATTTCGGACTAGCCTCCCAAGATTGAGCGTTTTGTAAATCTAGGATGACATGTTACACCACTTTTTCGATGCCAATGGACTGGCTTCATAATAATTGATACGGACTTAATTATAGGTGGCTGTTGAAGTAGGTACCATGTGATTACTTTTTTTAAGATTCTGTATTTAACAGCTACACGTCACAATACCATACCGCCTCTTTTCTATATTCGTTCAAGGGAGTAAAAATATCGAAAAATCTATGAAAAAATATTAATTGGTTATTTATTTTAAACTTCATGCTTATTGTTCACATTATATATCCATCTTGATTTATCTATCCATCTGTAACCCTGCACACACACACACACACACACGGTAACCGGAAAAACAAAACGTGACAACATGACAAAACAGAACAGTCAGGAGAAAAATAAAACATTCATTTTTGTGGAATCTATTTATTAATTGAATACATGGCCCCCACAACCTGAAGCGGGCCCCCATGCTAGGAGGGCCCCCCTACCTATCGCTAAGGGTAAAGTCAGTGTGACGCACTGCAGTAGCGTTATCCAAATTTGATGGTGTAATTTAAGCAATTTTTATATTTTAAATATGTAGATACTTACATCCATTGGAATTATGGATTTGTTGAGTATCGGTATACAGTAAAAAATTGCATCGTACAACCAAATAGTCTTAATTATTAATATTATCAAAGGAAAATAGCACCGCACGCGACTTTTTTTACCATTAGAGCAAATTTATAATCTGTGTTTATCTCGGTATGATCGGCTCGTCACGCCGGGCCCTTCCTCAGCCCGGGCCCCCAGGCTAGAGCCCTGTCAGTCCCCCCTTGTGGGGGCCATGATTGAATATCTACTTATAAAACTTAAGTTTATAAACGAAATATATGCTTATAAATATTTGATAATATTTTAAAATTTTCAATCTTCAAGTGAAGTCATCTGCTGTTTATTTGGTATATATAAGTATACATTTTTTACAACACTGTTATTTTGAAAATAATGCATTTTTTTGTATACTTGCTTATAAATTTTTATAATGTAATTACTGCATGGAACCCATACACACATACCCTTTCTCTGTCTGGTAAAGGTATCCACAGCTAACAATAAACTGTCTCTGTTTGAAGAGAGTAAAATTGCGAGTTTACATCTTTGTTGCGCAATCGTATAAGTATAATACCCACATTGCATCCCTCTCATGCATGCTGCAGTCAATCGCTTAGTCACGTGTATATATTTCGCTCAAACGCGTCTTAAGCCAATTTAAAACAATACCTACCCATGAAATTCACGTAAAATAATCCGGCTTTATCGAAATAGATCAGTACCTACCTACAAATATATTTTGGTAAGTATTCAAATCGACACGTTCTTAAATATTAATATTGTTACCCTATATTGCTTTAAAAATCCAACATGCGTCCATTTAATGTTATGTTTATTGTTATATTACTAATAATAATAAGTAGTATATTCATTGACATGTTATCATTTTTAAGTAGGTACATACGTAAAATTTTTTAGTAATCTTTACACGATTTAAGAATAGTTTAATCCGACGCCATGACAAAACAAATCGACGTGCGCACACTTCGACCGTCGGTCTCCGACTGGCGACGAGTGAGAAAATTCGTCTCACCTACTATTGAAAATTATTTGCCGTTTCACTGAAGTACGCTCTTAATAAAAGTGATAATTGTATGCTTTTTTGAAGTCACATAGGTGATCAATTAATTTTTTATTAGGTTATTTTGTTTTAAAAAAAATACTCTATTATTGCATCATTACTCAAAGCAAATCCACATTTTTTTCATTCGTTTGATGGAAGATTTTATACCTAGGTGCTTAATATAATTTAAAAAAATAATACCTCTATGTTTGCACTCGAAACGTGCATATACAATAGTTTCCCCACGACGAAAGTGAAGATATAAATGACATTTAGTTTAGGAATGTTTAGATTAATATAATATAGTGCACCAGAAATGATCATTTGAAACATCGTAAACATTTCCTAAATATATTCAAAAATTCGTTCAATTCTGTCGGCCGCCTATTACAGACCATTGGGCAGTCTTACACAGTCAATGACATTAATATGGACGAAGCATCTGGAAAAAAAATGACACTCACTTTTTTGTCGGGTCTGTTGAATGGCATAATCTGTTCTAACGCAGTAGATTTTTAGGTTTCCACCGTGTGTCCTTCTTCCTTCTTTACTCGACGTATCGGGCTCGTTGCAGAGGCCATTATCAAGAGATGATATGTTTTATGATGAAAATGTAGTGTAGGTATGTGAATGTAAATGTTGCTCTAAGAGTGTTAAAAGGAACCGATTAGCTCTTAACGTTGCTCAGAGTAATCTGTCAATCGTTACGACCAGAGATACCGGCTCGAATATTGGATTTTGCTGATAGTGCCGGAAGCCATGACGTTTTTAACCGTAATCCATCATCCCTATTAATATTTTCAGGGTTTCAATGGATTTCAATGGCCTCCTTTACCAATCGTGCGAAATATCCTTTATTCCGACCCAATATCTTGGTTTCAAAGTCAAATTTGTGTCCTTTATCCATCGAGTGCTCGGCAATTGCCGACATCGTGTAATGTTTAAGTCGATATGCCCTCTCGTGTTCACTCACACGCTTCTTTACTGTTCTAGAAGTTTGGCCTATATACTTTTTTGGGCATCCGCGACAACTTAGCTGGTATACACCTGCCGAGTCCAAAGGTTGCGAGTCCTTTACTGGTCTTAACATATTTCGACCTTTGTCGATGTTGAGAATATTGTTTCGATTTCATGTTTCCGAAGTATCCTGGAAATAGTATCGGTGGTGTTTTTGATATAAGGTAGATAGGCCGGGCCTTTGAACTGTATCTCTTCCTCCTGACTAACCGGGTTAAGGTTGATTTTGCTTTCGGTGGCTTTTCTAATCTACTTCGATAAAAACAACCGTGAAAGCCTCAAACATTATATTGTTCTAACGCCATTACAATAAAGGTGATATTGCTATAATAGCTACTGTATTGAGTGCGTTGTCCATTAATAATGTCATTGTACACAGTGAACTGATCACGCAATATTGGCATTTCGCTGATTACTTAGAAAGCGTACTTTTGAAATAATAATATTGACACTAGGTAATATATGAATATTATGAACTCCCTACTGCTGCTCGTTAGTTTTGTTTAAGCAAGTAAGTCGCGTGTAGTCACTATTCATACAAAGAGAAAATTCCTTATTTCATATAGGTATATTATAACACCATTAGAAGAGGTGTTAAAACAATATAATAATGTTTTAAAACATCCTAAAATCATCCTAAATTACTTTCTACTTAGTACTTATATGAATACTTATTACGAGTTAATATTATATTTATAAAACTACAAACGTCTCATTTTTAGTCATCTTTAGAATGTTGACTTGTGTGTCCCTGATAATTATCTTAGAAATGGGGAGGATCAGTTGTTTGTTCTCCCGAGGAGCAGGAATAACCTGCCATTGGTGATACTAATTGGGCGGCAATAACTCTGTTCAACCAAATCGCTTCGGATGTTGGTATATTCCACCTACGTGAGGATGTGTATAGGTCAGTGGCGAAGACTCCATACTAGGTGATTATTTGAAGCCTACCTTCTTAAGAAAAATATTTTTTAATTGCATATTGACTTACTTATATAATCACTTGATTATATATTCCATAAAATAATTTATTTTGCCAACGAGAGATGCCGTATGTGTAGGAATGTATTATACAGATAATTCCAAAACAAAAACTGCAAAGGTTTAAAAATATACCACAGCGCGCCATCTGTCTTGAGGTTTATAAAGGTCGGATTATGTTTCAAATAATTCTCAATTTTGACGGACTGGACGTGACTTTACGTCACGTCCAGTCTATCGAATTGAATGAACTAAGGTAAGCTCCAATCGCAGAGCCTAAAGCCGAAAAAAAATAATTTCTATGGTGTTTAATCGAATATTAATACATATAGACTGTTTTTAAAAATAAAAAGAACTTTTATCTAATGATTTTTGATGTGTATAAATGTTTTGAAAAAATACGTAATTTAAACTGATCGCTTACTTTTATGTCGTCAGTGAGTTTTTGAAGTTTCATTAAATTAGTGTGTCGTTGTCATTAGTAACTAATAAACTGTTGTATACGGTCAACATAATAAAAGTAGGTAGATGGGTTTTGCTAAAATAATGTTTTAAAGAGATTTTAATAGCTATACCTATTCATTGATTATTAGTATTGTAGTATAGTAGTGATTGATAGTACTTTTTTATAACTTTTATAACTTACTGTTTTATAATGTTTTAACGAATACCGGTATTAATACCAGTATTCAATAAGAAATACCGAAAACCTGGTATTGACTTTTTCATTCGGTATTGCAATCCCTAGCTTTTCAGTGTTGAGAGAATGCTTAAGTTGTGGATACATATTATGGATTTTTAAATATGAATTCCACCTACAAATTTAGTGCGATTATATTTCAATATAACGTTTAGTCCATGTGAATTTAATATATTTCTTATCAATATTAATTTTATAAAACAACCTGTCTTTTACCGCCTCCTGAATACAACCAACTAGGTGTCGTGCACCTCTAACACCCGTACTCGATACAGGCCTGATTACGAAGGAATTTTCTATCGTCCATTTTTTATGATACGTGAATAAACAAAATTGCATGATATTTTATTATTTACCGTTTACTGTTTTCACGATACCCCACTTATATACGGCGGCCGGGCTTCACTGATGGCAAATATGTATATGCCAAGGTTTTCCAGTAATATTTGCATTTGCGTATAAACATAATTATATTGTATTTTACAACACGCGATATCGTTTTTCAACAATTCCGCATTACTATAGATTCTACACGTTCTACTGTACGTTCATTTCGCATTTCCTATTTACTGTAACTCACAATGCTATAAGTAAATAATTTAATGTTGGGCTTCGCCTTGCGTACTTCCTGGCCCTTTTTGGATGTTACGGTATTCAAATTTTTTTATTATTCCTTAGTACTAAGTAGGCTTGAGAGTGGGTCTATTATTTGGGCACTGCATTAGTTGAAGCACGGTTTTAAGGTGGAAAGGGTTCAGAACAGACTCCTTGAGGATATATGGATGCTATCCGTGGCTTTATCCAACTGACTTTCTCTTATGTATGCTGACATACTACAGTGTAAACGTCAGACGAAGAGATCTATATTTGGCTAAGTACTTTGTCCTACTTATACGCGGTGTAAATGCGAACTCTTATTAAAGGTACATACATTTGAAAACACTAGATTTTTTTTTAATACGACACCCAACAAGAGTCGAACCTGCGTCTCTCGGGATTCGCGCCCACGCACATCAACGAAAATGCTATAGGCATCGTATCCAATTGCTACAAATTTTAACTAATGGCCCTTGCAATACTCTCCGAAGCGCTTTTCAAATTGAGTTACTATTTGCAGTCGGCTTTTGAATTTTAAATCAAAGTAAGTATTAATTACTTTAATTACTAACCGACGTCACGGATCACGCCAAGATTTTTTGTTGTTACATACTTTAACTTGCTAATAATTTAATTAACTGTTTTTTTTATTCAACGAATAATTCACAAGATTTAAGAATGTTAAATTATTTTTTATTGAAAATACATAATTTTGAAAACACTTCTGAGAAAATATACCTACTTATAAACAATAGAAAAAATCTTTTTTGAAAAATGCTATTATTGTCCCTGATAACTATCTTTGAAATCTGAAATTAATCGTTTGTTCTCCCAAGGTGGAAGGTGCAGAAGTTTTAATAGGTAGGTACTATGTAAGTATAGTTTTATAAATATTAAATATTGACGTCCACATAATAGTATTATATTGTATATCACTGTCAGCGTTGCCAACTTGGAGTTTTCATGCCAGATCTAGCATTTTTTGATAGGCATCTAGCTTGCAAAAAATGCATCTAGCTTATGGCGTTTTTATTAGCGTTTTTGATGCCATCAACCAATGACGTGTCATTGCCTTCAACAGCTTTAAATGTTCTGGAAATAAACTTGATATTTAGTATATTTATTCAGGTATTTATTTAATGAAGGAAGGTCGTTATTTGAGAAATAAAATAACATAATTAAACAATAGTGATATAATGGTATCAGATATTATAATTTAATGTGTTCTTATACATGTGGAATCAGATTGATGATTACCGGAGATTTAACTCTCTAGGATTATGTAATTATTACTTATCATATTATTATGTTTGATTATTTATTATTTTTTGTTAATTTTAAAATGAGTTTCTGGGAAAATATGATTTTTTTGCATTTTTTTCGATAGGCAAATAAAGGTATTCAAATTTTATTATCACAAAATCTAGAGTTTTTTCCCTGCTAAATAGCTTATTTTCGTACCCCGTCTGGCACCTTTTTGTCAACGACAGTTTTCAATACTGATCACTGTATGTAATGAAGGGTCGATCTTTTATATCCCTAGATCAGCGTTTCGCAATTGATACTTCCCGATACAACAGAATTTGGATTATCTTTTCATGACATTGTAAAGCGCAAACCATTGAAGCAATAAGAGCTCAACTTTTGGGTCATGTGACTAATATTTTAGTAGTATGTGATTGGTTGAATAATTGTATATACCTAGGTGGTTAATTCAAATTGTTATGTTACAGAAACGGACTAATCCAACTTTTACTTGCAAACCCGGCTTGATCAAACATTACATCTAAATAGATTCTTTATTAATATTGAATTGAATAAGCTTCCCTTTATTTTCTATTTTAAATGTACTACACTACAAATGAACTAAGAAATCAAACAAATAAGTCTTTTATTAGTCTGTAAAACAGTTTATTGCATTTTGCCGCAAATTATGTTTTTGGGAATGAGCCGTGTTTGCAAATAGTAGCCTCGATTAGGTTTAAAATACATTTTCACGGAAAATAAAAATTATGGAAGTACTACTAAATGTTGAGAACGACCAGTTTAGTCTTAAGATACATTCGTTAATGTTAATACTATAATGCGCAAGACTTCGTTTATGTGCCGTCCACTGTTACTTAAAAGATAAACACTTTTTAATTAATTCAGTTTGTACAGACGCCATGACTGTCCGACGTCGTTGCACCATCGAGTCTTGAACAATGGCGTCCTTGTGCAGTGACTGCAGTGGGTGCTCGGCGACGCCTCTCCGACATCTGGCTGCAAGACGCTGACTGACGCAGGCCAGGTCAAATCTCAAGATGACGACTCCAAAAGCAGAGGTCATCGAATCGAAGCTCGGGCCACATGGATGAATAGACTAAATGGAAGTCTGTGTGTTTCAGGAACGTATTGTCCATATGGCTAATCGACCAGCAGTTAGCAACTGTCTAAAGCAGGGGTGACGAACCTTTTCCTGTCGTAAGGCCGCATTCATTTATAATCAAATAAGGCCGCATTTAAGAAACACAGTCATAAAAATGCATATACAGTCATTCTTCAATTTATGCGGTAGATGGGTTACAAAGGATTTTTTAAGAAAAGAAAAATTGCGGTTTTTTGTTTTTTCACGTAAAAGGAGACCGCGTAAATCGAAAGATGAGTGTATTAGAAAGTTCAAATATGTTAAGTCTGAAGCGCTTCAGTTGTATGAATATGAGTTAATTTCGTTGTAATTACCTAATTGAATGTTGTATTTCGAAAACGTTAAAAGTCACAATTATTGTGTTTTAGCCAAACTACTGAAAACAATCATTCCTATATAAAAATAAATTGAGAAAAGTTTTTCTGTAAAATATATTAATTTTATAGTAAGTTTGAACTGCTGTCTTCAAAAAACATTTGTGTATTTTGGTAATAAGAAGATTTTCGCAACTTATACCTATCACTCTTTCTTTAAATATGGCATGTAACGTTTTCGAAATACAGCATTCAATTAGGTAGAGTGCAGATTGCTAAATCTCAGAATACATACATAATATGAGAAGATTTTTTTAAATATATCTATGGTTTTGTACTATTCAAATAGAAGTACAAGACTTAAATCCATCAGAATTTAAATTCAAATTCCATCAAATTCAACTACCTACCCTCGGTTTTGTAAATGAAGGAAAACAACGAAATTTATTAATCTATTTATTTACGGGTTTGCCCTTTAAAATGTATTTAATATACATATATTTATACGGAATATTTAAAATTGAAAGATAGAAAGATGGCTTTTTACGAAATGCCTGGAAGTTTTTCCACATATAATATAATATACCTAGACTTAGTTTTACCTTGCAAGGAAATATTCAGGTCATTTTGATTTAACATGATATCACACAAAATGCAACATTCATATGGAAATTTACTTTCAATAAATCACATCGCCCTATATAAATAATATTGAACCTGGCGGCATGGCCCCCACATCCTGAACCGGGCCCCCATGCTAGGATCTTTGGCGGGCCCCCCTACCTATCTCTAAGGACAAAGGCAGTGTGACGTTCTACAGTAGCGTTTTTCAAATGGTCTACGCGGTAAAATTAATGTGTATATTTAATGTTTTTTGTTGTATATTTTAATACATTCATTTGAATTAAGGAGTTGTCGAGTGTCGATACACAATTAAAAATTTTATCGTACAACCATATAATTTTAAGTAATAACATTATTGAAGGAAAATAGTGCCGCAGGTGACTTTTTTACTATTAAAGCAAATTTGTGTTGTGTGTTTATCTCACTTATCTGGTTAACTGGCCTCGCCGGGCCCCTCCTGAGCCCGGGCCTCCAGGCTAGAGCCCTGTCAGCCCCCCCTTGTGGGGGCCATGCCTGGCGGTATAACTAAATAGTTATACCTAATAATATGTATTCGACTTTCTTAAAAAAACGACAGCCGTACCACGGGTAAAGTATGCTCTTTATCCTGATGCTTGCGCATTCACTCATATGATACCTACTCCACGGGATTTTATTATATTATAAATTTATATGTAAAAACGCACTAAAATGATATAAAAATAATCTAACATTTTTTATACTTACCTAATAAATAAAAAGTTAAGGATAGAAAAATAAAATGATTTGTTTTGTAAAATTTGTATTCAGTCAACAGGCCGCACTTGAGACCATAAAAGGCCACAGATTCGTCACCCCTGGTCTAAAGTATAGATAGGTACCTACATTATTTTATAGGTATATTTTTAATAAGAGTGTCTACTAAATGTTATAAATGACTATTTGTTTCCTGTTCCTAAACGTATTACGTATGTAAATTGTAAAGTAAAATATCACGTTCTTGATTAAGTGACATTTCTTTTCAATTACTATCAGTGGACTTAACATTCGTATAAAAAAATAATATTCTGAGCCATTTAAAATTACGACTTTAAATATTATATTATATGAATTTAGCATTATTTAAAATTTAACACCTATCTAAATTACATCATAGTTATAATAATTACAAGATAAAAAGAACTTTTTATATACAACGTTTTTAAATTTTCTGTTGAATCGTATAAACTTGACTTGCTAGCTTAAACGATCAAAAAATTTTGTACTTGATATAAATAACACTGAAATGTCATTTTGATTTCCATAGTAACGCACGTATATATTAATAATTTAGTTGCTAGGAACCCAGAACCCTAGCAACCAATAATAGTGGACTGGATTACGGATTTCTTCTGAAATAACTTTTCATACAAAACAGAATTAACTGAACATGAAATTAATTCTACTTAAAGATGGCTAAAAGTATTAAAAGAATGCATTGACATCGTATCCTGATATATTCTAAAAGTTTCAAATGTCTAGTTAGTCGGGAAGTTAGTTAAAAATCAATTGCAAGATTTGTACGGGACAAACAACCACCGGAAAAATAAGAATCTTCTCTTCTTTCTCGGCACTACATCCCGGGGCGGGATTTAGCCTCCTCTACAATTGTCCTCCACACGCTCCTTTCCCTGGCTGCTCCTCTCCAGTCTCCAGCCCTCCCCATCTTTGGTCTGACCATAGACCGTTTCCACTGTGGGATCCACTTGGTCATGATTTTTGGCGTCCTGTGCTCAGGCATTCTCTCAACGTGTCCAGCCCACCTTAGTCTTTGGGATCGACAGAATTTCACCACCGTTTCATGTTTTATTAACTCTTCTAACTCGTGGTTCATTTTTATCCTGTAACTTCCATTTTCCATGTGGGGCCGAAAATTCTCCTGAGGATCTTTCTTTCGAATATGGCCAGTTTATGTTTCTTCCCTTTGAATGAGACACCATGTCTCACAGCCATAGGTAGCTACTGGTCTAATAACTGTTTTGTAGATAAGCAGTTTGCTATTCTTTCTTAGAATTTTTGAACTCAGTAGACCCTTACAGGCGTAGAAGCACTTATTAGCAGCTATGAGTTGTATGTTCACCTCTTCTGTTGTTTTATTGAGTGTGTTTAGGTTAGAGCCCAGGTACGTGAAGATCTGAACCTCTTCCCATACCTGCTGCTCCACACAGATATTTCGAGGTGGACCCTGCTCTCGCGTGGATACCATGTATTTTGTTTTGCAGGCATTTATTTCTAATCCAAGCTTTTCCGCTTCCTTTTTCAATGTTGTGGCATGGTCGATCAGTCTTTGTTTGGATCGGCTAGTTATGACTATGTCGTCAGCATAGGCGCACATCTGGGATGTGTTAGAGTTAACACAACCCCTTATGTCAACCCTACGGGCTATGGCCTCGAGAACCAGGTTGAACATCATGGTGGAGAGTGCGTCACCCTGCCTTACACCAGACTCAATGACAATATGGTCCGTTAGCTCATTTTGTATGTTTATGACGGCCTTTGACTCAGTTAGGAAGACATGTATCAGTCTTCCAAGCTTTGAGGGGATTCCTAGTAATTTTAGTGCATGCAACATTTTTTTCTCTGTTGATACTGTCAAAAGCTTGTTTGAAGTCGATGAAGACATGATACAAAATCATATTATACTCATACGCCTTTTCCATAGTTTGCCGCATCAGGTGAATATGATCAATGATGGATCGATTGGGTCGGAATCCGCACTGGTATTCTCCCAAGATGCTCTCCGTATACCTTAGTAATCTTGCATATAGAATACTGGAAAAAACTTTGTACGCTGTGTTAAGGAGAGTGATACCTCTGTAGTTCTCACATTTAGTCTTATCCCCCTTTTTAAGTATAGGTACTATAATACCCATCTTCCATTCTTCGGGGAGTGTTTCCTTTTTCCATATATTGAGAATTAATTGGTACAGATGTTCTTCCAGCTTTGGTCCCCCCTTTTGATTAATTCAGTAGCTATCATATCAACACCGGGAGCTTTATTATTTTTAACCCCCTTAGTGCCTGCTTTACTTCATTCAGCGTAGGTTCTTCAATGATTTCTTCCGCTGTATGATATACCATTTCATCGTCATGTTCTCCTTGTTCATTGTCCGCATGATTTAACAGTGAATAGAAATATTCTCTCCATCTTGCCATGATATCTTCTTTTTCAGTTAAAATTTTTCCATTTGAGTCTCGGCAAATGTTCATTCTGGGTTGGTATGATTTAGTTAGATCCCGGAAAGTTTTGTAGAATTTTCTAGTTTCATTGCACCTTCTCTGAGATTCCATACCCTCCACCATTTTCCTCAACATTTAGCGTTTTCGTTCACGGCAGAGTTTTGTTGCATATTTTCTTTTTTCTTTATGAATTTCCGCATTTTGGCGTGTTTCTCTTTGTAGGCATTTTTTTCTTGCATTATTTTGGACAAATAAGAATACGAGCTAATAAAAACGTTGTAAAATGAGGGTAGTTTTTCGCTCATTGCAGTCGATTTATCATAGTAAATTATAATGTTATATTATTTGTATATATTGAAAATATATTAAAATTACACTAATTGCTGTAATCTGGATCTTGGTAATACTTATTTATAATCCAAAGACAATTTTAAATAACATTTAAATAACCTATACAAATTTTCGACAAACAATGTAACTTTATGCACCTACCTTGAGTAGGTACCTACCTACTGGATTATTAAGTATTTTTTAGTCAAATTTATATTTAAAAAAAAATGCAATCAAATAAACATTATATAGCTACATACTTATTATTTATAAAGAACAGCTGCTAAATATGGCTTCCATTATTTTAAAACAGTCATTGAACTCTCTTCTAATAACTTAGTAATTATTATAAGTTTCTTCTAATAACGTATGATACACATTTTTTATATTTTTTTATATCACTGTGAATCTAAGTAATTATACCAAATTACTTTATTATACTATGACCGACGATAGTTAATATATTTATATGAAATAAAATTGATTATTAAATACAATGACATATATGTACTTAATATATTATAACATATTGATCGATATTATCCTCGGCCAGCCTTCACCAGAGCTCGGCTGCATCCCACCGGGTATTTATCTAGCTCCGGAGGGAATGGGACAACTGGACGCCAGGACAATTAATCTTGGACACCGCACTGTCTTAGACGAAGAATTTTAATCAGTTTCTATCTACTACTTAGTAGTTTTAATTCATTTTACTCTTAACATTAGGTTTTTTTTATTGTGGATTGAGAGTTACCATGCCTAAGGCTTTATATAAAAATATCTATATGCACGATTAAAACACTATTAACGTCTGTATATTTAAATTCTCATCAACTATTAAATCATAATATAATAATTAAAATATAAATAATAATATTAAATAGTTTTTTTAAAGTACCTAATATAAGTACCTGACGTCTATTTATTTTCGAATTGTGTGGCGTCCAGTTGTCCCGGCGCCAAATCGTCCAAGACCCAGTTCCGGAGGTCTGACCACTACTACTACACTAGTCAATTCTTGACTGGGCGTGGTGGATTCGCTGCCAAGTTTTTTGAGCTTGGACTTGTTACCCGACTAACATATCCATGTGACGGAGAACTACAGTATGCAAATCACACCCCCCTGGGAATGTCCGATAATATGTTCTGTAAAGGAGAAGATGCTCCAACCAGCTGCTGGAATCATCGGGCGGTTCGAACTGGTTGCTACAAAGGCCAACTATCTAAGAGAGAAAAACAAACTCCGGAACTGAACATATTATATTCTTATTCTAAGAAGTTTAAGTTTTGAACTATTCCATTTGAGTCGTTTTTTGCGACCCGGGTTTCACCTGTTGGCATCTTCAGGCACTATGTGCCCCCACCAAAAGGTTTGGTGTATTTACCTTTTGGTGAGTGCACATAGTGTCTGAAGATGCTGAAAGGCGAAACCCGGGTCGCTAATAATGACTCAAATGGAATAATACAACACTTAATCCATTAGAATTTAAATTCAAATTCCATCAAGTACCTTCGATCGATAGTATTAATAACATATTCTCATGATTTGATTGAAGAAAAATATCTAAAAAGCCATAAGTACCTATATGTTTTTTACACATGCAGCAAGTGTAAAACGTTAAAAACACATACCTACCTACTGGAAAAAAACCTTTAAATGCGATACTTGTTTTTCTTGCATAAAAACCTCATGACTACAACATATGAATGAATTTTAGTGCTTGTTTATCCTTATTATATCTCTCGCTGGTAGCACTGTAGGTAATGATATTAAATTACGTATTGTGGATATTATCACTATATTCCGAAATGAAATCTGAAAACAAGTAGCCAAGCTAAAGATTGCGCTTGTATGCCATCTGCAGAGCTAAGATGATGCCGCGTACAAATCACAGCACGTGTTGCAATTTGTTTTATTCAATTAACTTTGTTTTTTCGAGATGCTCGTTATGAATGTCATTAGCTATATGTTGATTATGAAGATCAAGGAAATTGCTCATTATATTTTGTGATTTTACATTGTTGAAATAACTATTATTTTTTTGTGATGTGTCACATCTCGATGATTTTATAATATTTTGAATGACAATAGGTACTCTGTCGACAGTCACCGATAACTCAGAGGTAATAAATCAAGAAAATATAATAGATGTAACTATGAAAGATGTTTCTCTCTAAAACGTGTCCGGAAACTTGTACGTATACAGTTCACCATATCACACTTCACCGTGAAATGTTGTATCGGAAATATATGGCCGTATATTAAAGACCGTCCAACCTCTTTGGCTCGTATAGTACCTACTGACATAAAATTCATGTTTAAATAAAACACGGTTCTTGTCGGTTTGTTTACAGGAAGCCAGCGACAAACAAATTTTGAAAATACCCGATATACTGAATTATTTTGTTAGGTTAGGTTAGGAATTCATGAATTTTGCCAAAATCAGCTATGGAAATTGAATTAATGTTCATATTGAATCTAATAAAATTGGAGACCCTATAGGGCCTATAGTATGTAGTCATTTCTTTCCTGTAAGAAAGTTCACGGCGAACTGTGCTACGGTGAAGTTTTTTACGTACAACTTATATTCTTTTCAATATTTAAAATATATTTAAAACATTTACTAACGTGTAGGCAATTGTCCACCCTGGGAAATAATGAAAAACAATGCCTTCCACCGATAATGTCATATATCTGAAAAGTTGATTTTACAATACATCTTTGAAGTTAAAATGTTTTTCGTTTTTATAATTAAAGAATTGTAGGTACATTATGTATTCACAAATTAAAATAATTCAATCACACCAATGAGCACAAATTTATTTTGAAACAAAAAACTTATAAGTAGGTATTTGAATGCTTATTGTAAAATCATCATATACCTACATACGTATTACGATTTGAGCTTATGATTTCTCGCCTTTTTCTAATCTAAGGATTCGAGAATTGACGTATTGAATATTTATTTTTAGCCAAAAAGATGGCTGGACTGACGTGGATTAACTTATCTCATTATTTTCACCAGACGAAATAAGTATATCGTTCTCGAGCCCTTACCAGACAAAAAAAAAAACAATCGATAATTTCATGTCATGTGAATTAATGTGTGTAATTTAGAGTAATGTGTATTTTTTGCATGAAAACCAAGCATCGAATTTAAAGATTTTTCTCAGTATATATCATTTTATGTGTTTTTAAACGGCACACTTTCTGCTTGTATAAACACATAGGTATATGGATTTTTAAATTTAATATTTTTTGAACAGATAGATGTTCAGTTCGGGGTTTGTTTTTCGTTTTTAGATAATCTATGGGCATATTACCTACATACTATTATAGTTGAAGGTAACTTGTTTCTAAAAAAATCCCTGATGTTGCACAGTTTTAATAAAATAGTCAACTTTACTGCCATCGCAGTGCGGTTATTTTAAACTATCTAGTTCGAATTAATGTGCTATTCTCTAATTTAATCTCGTTAAAACATCATTGTTTTAAAATAAAAGTTACGTCGGAAACAAAACGGTCGATGCAAATTCTATTTGTTTGAATCCTTGAATGCTTTTCTGCCATTTGTCAATCGGCCTGATGGTTTCGGTCAATTTTGATCGTAAAAAATACCGGATAAGACTGAAATGCACTTATTCAGTTTAAGACAGTGTGACGAGCGTGGAGGTAGACTGTTAAGAATCGACATAAATAGTGTATAATGTAGTGCACACTAAACTTTGTCAGTCATGCTTATTTATTTTGTTTTGATTGAACTAATAATACAATGCGCAGATGGTGCTGGTTAGTTTATTAAATTCAATTAAACCCTGCCTAAACCAAACCATAACAGTTTAGGTATGTTATGGGCGATCTGAAAAAAAAAATGGAACGCTTTTCAGTCATACTAATTTGTTTTCGTTGAATTAAGAATACATATTACAGATGGTGTCGGTCAGGTTTTTTAATTCATTAAACCCTAGGTACATAAACCAAACCATAATCGATAAAAACTATTAAATATCTAAAGTTATGTATGGTTTAATGGCATAATTTTAGATATTTTATAGATAAACGAATATTTTTTAGGTACTATTATCCGCTACGGCTTGGATTAGGCAGGGTTTAATTGAATTTTAAAAACTAACAGACACTATCTACACATTGTTGTTTCATGTTGTTAAATGAAAATAAATACGTTTGACTGACAAAGTTTAGTGTGTACTATCTATGTCAGATCGAACAGCCTACCTCCACCCTTCGCCACTGGTTCAAGATTACATTATGATTATACTCCATCTTTCAACGATATTTGTATATAAATATTTATTAAAGTAATAATTATTTGATCCACTTCGTCAAATGCAATAGCAGGTAAGCAAATCTTGTTGGCAGATTTAAGAGGACTTGAGTTTGTCTGCGGCATAAATATTTTGCATGTATCTCAACGCCAGCACTTAGCCATTTCTCGATAACGGATTTAACGAGATGTATCGTTTATAAATATTTTTTTCGCTTTATTCACTCCAGTTAATATGCAGAATGATAGAATATATCGTCGGAGCCATTTTCAACTATTTGACTGTCATCGTAACGAATCGTTGTGTAATTATTTATTGAGGAAATTGGCTAGCCAAAAACTCGGTGAATATCTATGTAGGTACAACGACTTATACCGGGGCAAATGCTCGCACGTTATAAAATCATAATTTATTGAAGTGGCTCGTTAACGGAATTGATCAATGACATATACCCAAATAAACCCTAATATACAGCGTCTATTTTATTTGACGCAAATGACGCAACCGATTCGTCAGAAAAATTTTAATGGTGCCTCCAAACAGTTCAAACTACAAAATAAAAGTTATTAAATTAGGAATACCAGAAAATAAAAATAAATACGTAGGTATCTACAAATTTCTCACAAATTGAGTGTAAAATACTAGACAGAGAATATGAATTCATGACACTGTTTGTAATAATATGCTAAATCGGTAAGAATACAGTTGTACCTAGGTATTGTGATTCGCAAAAAAGGAGTCTGCTTATGCAAGAAAATTTAATTAATCGAACCATTTTACTTAAATATGTGTAATCCATATTAAATTTGTGTAATTTATACAAAATATAGGAATAAATCATTTGAATGCTATTTTTTTATCGTAAGCCGTACAAAATTAATATATCCATCGGGCTTCTATAACCTTATATGCTGCTAATGGAGGAGCAGTTCTTGTTTTAACCACATTTAAATCTACTCATTTACACGTAGAAATAATGATATTTTTTTTCGAGAAATCCTCAAGGAGAATCTCAAGAAGTATTTTTTTCAAATATTGACATTCTGACGCAGCGTTGCCAACTTAGTGTTTTTTTCTTTAAAAATCCGCTAAATATTAACGCAACATGAATCCTATGATTTCTTTTCCGGTAAGAGCTAACAAACGCTTTTGGCTTAAAATCTGAGCGGATTTTTCAAAAAGGAAATTCACAAAAATCTATTATAATATTAATAAAATTTTCTAGAAATTAATAGAAAATCGAATTCTTGAATCTCCATATATACCTCACACAAAATTATAGGGAGTGGGACAACTGGGCGCCAGGATAATAATTGGGCGCAGCATTGTCGAATGAAATAAATAGACGTTCGTTACGATTGTATACAGAAAGTAGGCGAGGAATTTTGATCAGTTTCTATCTACTACTTAGTAGTTTTAATTGCTCTTAACATAATGTTTTTTTTTATTGCGGATTGAGAATTATCATGCCGAGGCTTTACATAAAAATAAGAGAACTATCTTTTCGTTGGAACTTAAACATAATATGCACAATTAAATCAGTATTTAAATGTGCATATTTAAATTCTCAGCGAGTATTAAATAATAATATAATAATTAAATATAAATAATAATAATAATATATTATGCATGTACATATATTTTAAAGGTACTATAATAATTACCTAATTAAGTACCTATAATAATTCACGAACGTCTATTTATTTTCGAATTTCATTCGATTGCGTGGCGCCCAGTTATCCCGGCGCCGAATCGTCCTAGATCCATATTGTAGTAGTTATACGGTAATAAAACCTATGTTTAACTAATATGCTTTCCTAATGCCTGATATAGTGCCTCGTTTGTTGGATTTAGTTTACCGATTATGGATTATGCCTTGCCGGGTCGAAAAAATGACTCAAATGGGCTAGTATAAAATTGAAATCAATTAATTATAATAATAATTCTTTTTTCTTTCGACCATGTCCGATCCTAATACGATCATATTATGGGCCTCCACAGAGTGGAGGTTTGTATTAACAGATTTTATTTTTACGAGAAATGGATGTCAGCCACTTGCTCAACCTATTAGGTCCATACTCTGACTCATACACAAATTGAAAAACAATTTGTGTACTTGCCAGATCCAGGATTCGAACCCGGGACCCTCGACGGTCGTAGTGTCGTAGACCGGCGCTTAAGCCACGCGGCCATCTTGGGTGAATAATAATTAGGTACCTACTATAAATGGCCTGACTAAAAATAAATGTCTTATTATTTAATAAAGTGACGTCAAATGTACTAGTTGTTATAACATAACATAATATATGTCATAAAACACACACCATGTATGTGAAAATAAGTGATAATATTATAAATAAATCGTACATAACGTCAAAAATAAAAGTTCGTTTTGATAACCTGGAAACATTATTTTACCTGATAATGAAATTTATTGCATGAACTTTGCAATCCTACAGAGCGACACATTTGCGGTGAATTCGCATTTCAGCAGGCAAAAACTAGTTATTTATTCCTAGAGGTCAAGGAAGAGTTCACAGTATGCAATGTCTTTGAAAGCATCTATTTGCAGTGCTTTCTAAAGTGTTTTAAAAACACCAAATATTTTTTCAATGATTTTGGACTGTTAGATACCGGGTGGTTTCATGTTGAGGTTCAACAAGAACATATGATTGCGGCCAAAGGTTGTTATCACAGAACAGATTGATAAATAGAATTCCGAAAGGCTATATTCAATACACTACATTTTGATGCAGGGTTTTGAATGTGTGAGTGTCCTACGAAAACGAACCACGCATTATGCACGTGAAATAGTGTGTGTAATACACCAATATTAAATGAGCGTCAGTGCATAAACCGAGAGCAGTTGTCAGTATTCTCCCGCACTCGAGATCGGTTACCTGCAACTACTTACCCGTTAGGTACGAGTATTTCATTTCCCGGTAATGTTCGGTTATCAGGAATACAGCGGAAAACACATTTTGAAAATACCCGATATACTGGATTATTTGTTAGTTTGGGTTAGTTTAGGTTAGGTTAGGTTAGGTTTGGTTAGGTTAACCTAACAAATAATCCAGTTTATCGGCTATTTTCAAAATGTGTTTTCCGCTGTATTCCTGATAACCGAACAGTACCCATTTCCCATTATTTCTGAATTCCCTGATGTTGGAATAGGCTCGTATATAGCTTGGATAGCAGGCGTGCACACAACGAGAAAAAAATATTTAGGTGAATTGAATATTACTTCTTCTTCAGGGTCATATGACTGAAGATCGTGACCCGGATGGTTTGGTTGTCTGAACAGCCTTCTCAACGGGTTGGCCCCTCGGCATTCTACGACACGCAAGGCAACTGAAATACACGTGGTAGGTACTTATAAATTGGTGCAACCATCTGGGTTGGGCCATCTAATGTTTGCTTCAATATTCCGATGCGGCTAAATGTCTAAAATAAATATGACCACGCGCATTCGATAACCACTTATGGATGCGACGGCTTGCAGTAGCAGTGAACACCCATCATGGCCCCACAATGGGGGGGCTGACAGGGCTCTAGCCTGGGGGGCCTGGCTTAAGGGGGGCCCGGCCTGGCAAATTGGCCAGCCAAGTGAGATAAACACATATCACAAAAATGCATTAATAGTAAAGAAATGTCACCTGCGGCGCTATTTCACTTAAAACAAAATTTAAATCATATGGTTGGGCGATGCAATTATTGATTATTGTTTGTCAATATTCGATTAATCCATAATTCAAGTGGATGTATTAGATACTTATACAAAAAAAATCGCTAAAAATACCCTAATTTTTACCTCGAACACTATTTGGAATACACAACTGTAGATAGTCACACTGCCTTTAACTTTAGCGATATGTAGGGGGGGGCGCCAAAGATTCTATCCAGGGGGCCCGCTTCAGGATGTGGGGGCCATGACACCCATAGTTATACCTGCAGGCCAGGTGTTTATCGCTAAGCTTAAAGTGTGTCTGGGTATCGGGAATGTACACGGAAAAGTGTGGCATTCTGCGGTTGAAGAGACGAGTAAAATATGAAATAGTAGGTGGAGTAAATGCGGTAGTCAATGTCATTTGTTAGATTATGTTAACTCCGCCCACTCCCGTTGCTTTAAAAATCAATAACTAAATATTATTGACCCTTCCCCAACCACTTTTATTTATGCGCACCTATCTGATAGTGTACATTATTAAGTACAATGTAACGTAGCGAACTAACATAATATATCGCTACCTGAAAGCAACAATAAAATAAAGCGAAAAAGTCGATTTTTATATAAGTATGTATGCCACGGGTGGCCAACCCGCGGGCCGCGGGCCGCATGTGACCCGCTGGGTGACAACTTGTGGCCCGTGGAGCAGTGAGAAAATAAAAATAATATCAAATGCTACCACTAGATGTGCTAATTTCGCAAATTGAGATTCGATATTGGCTCAAGATTTTAAAAAGCACCGTGTGCCTTTTGCTGCATTTGTTACGCCATTCTCTGTAGACGTGACTTTGTTACCAGGAAATTTACAAATGGAACATTGTGAACTATGTTGCGATGAACAGTTAAAGAAGAAATTCCATCAGGTTGGTTTGGAAGAGTTTTACAAACCATATTTGGACAAGGAGAAATATCCTGCATTTTACAAACATGCTCTAATGATGACTTCGCTATTTTGTAACACTTACACGTGTGAACAGCTTTTTAGTCGGATGAAGCATATCAAATCCTGAGTGAAAACACGAATCACTGATGTGCATTTGGAAAACTGTTTGCGTGTAGGAACAACCTCACTCGATATCGATATTGATGCACTTAAGGCTTGCGCAGACAGAGAGCGGTAGGAGTTCTGCGTTCAACCGACCGTTGACCGCTAGTGTTCAGGGACAGCAGACAGGTGGCGGTCAACAAAATGCGTTCCATTTGTATACAAACGTTGTAGTGACACAGGCGCTGCATAATGCGAGACCGCTATATTCCGACTGCGAATGGAAGTGAGAAAGCACCGCTGTTGCGTACTCACTCCCCCGTCTGGTTTCGCTCGTTGTTTGACTGCTCAAATTCCATTCAAATTTTTATTTACTTTCGCATGTCAATACAAAGCTTCGATTAATTATATAATTTGATTACATTTGACATTGACTACTAAATATAATCTAGGTACTAAAATTACTGCTGTAATCAATGCATTTTATCAAACCGGATATTTAAAAACTTAATATCGATGATTTTAAACGAAGTGACATATAAACTTATTTGTTTGTGTACCTACCTCTATCTATAATATTTGACATTTCGATTCTAACCTTTTAATTTTACCCATAACCTCACATGTCAAATTTATTCTATTATTGAACTATGAAAACTATAAATATCGCCAAATTATCAAGTATTTATGCACGTAAATCAATCATGTGTTGATTTAAAAACAATATGTTAATATTAAAAACGATTTATATAATTTGCGTCACTTAAATCAAGTATCAATCTTCTCTATATCGATTCATTTTTCTGATCCAGACATTGCAACGGTTGAGAGGTACGGAGTTCTTTGTAATTGCGGGAATAGAACTCTAGGACGCTAGCCGTTCTAATTGACCGGCGCGGTCTGACCGCCGGCTGTGTGCCCATACACTATACAGTATGAAGTCCGTACAGTACAAAGAACGCCGAACTCCTAACGCGGAACGCAGACCGCCTGACCGCTCTCTGTCTGCGCAAGCTCTTAGTTCTGCCACACAAAATCAAACTTCTCACTAAAATTTATTATTTTTATATAATTTTGTTTATTTTTTATTATTTAAAAAAAGTCTAATCTAATAAATATGTTTGATTCTGATTTTTGGTTTATTTTATTAATATATATTTCTTTTTTGTTTTGTATTATAAAAAAACGGTTTTGCGGCCCGGTAAGAAATCTCATTTTTAGAATCTGGCCCGGCTGCTGAAAAGGTTGGCCACCCATGATGTATGCCAATCGATTGCTGACAGCCATACCTAGACAATGAATGAGATTTAAAAATAAAATGTAAAACCCCATTTAAAAGAAAAAAAATATCGCTATTTGATTTATTAAAATTGTCCTGTAACTTCAAAGCAACAGTAGGATAACTGAGATACCCCTCTGTTAATAATGGTATCCCAAAAAATCCTACCATTATCATGTATTATAAACCGCAGAAAAAACAAAATACCCATAATAATTACAAGATAAAAAGAACTTTTTATATACTTACAACGTTTTTAAATTTTCCTGTTGAATCATATAAACTTGACTTGACTAGCTTAAACGATCAAGAAAATTTGTACTGATAGAAATACAGAATAAATATAGAATACTGAAATGTCATTTTGACATTTCATATTGATTTCCATAGTAACGCACGTATATATTAATAATTTAGTTGCTAGGACCCCAGACTCCTAGCAACCAATAATAGTGTTTTACTTTTTACGGATTTCTTCCAAATAACTTTTCATACAAAACCGAATTAACTGAAAATGAATTCAATTCTACTTAAAGATGGCTAAAAGTATTAAAATAATGCATTGGCATCGTGTTCTGATATATTCTAAAAGTTTCAAATGTCTAGCTAGTCGGGAAGTTAGTTAAAATTCGATTGCAAGATTTGTACTGGACAAACAACCACCGGACAAAAAGTAGGTATTTTTGAATAACTATCCAACTGTTGCTTTCAGATAGCGATTTATTATAATATTAGGTTAATGTTACCAATCGACTTTTTGTTTAGAAACACTGATGACAAAAACACTACCTACATGACTTATAATACTATAAAAGTGAGATATCACGCTTAGTGAGAGGCAAAATGCAATGTCTCTATGAAACACGTGTGCAATAATTCCAGGATACAATCATCGCATATCATTGAAGACATTTGAACCGTCACGTTATTATTGTAATATGCTGAGAAAGTTTTCACCATCCATTAATGTCTGTTTCTAGGTATGTACTATAATTAAATCCTACAATATGAATTCCGACATACACGTCAGTTTTTCATATTGTAGGGAAGTGGTTTTCAAATCTCGTCGTCTCGTGACATCTATAGATCTTTTTTACGGTGTCCTAAAAATATAAATTAGATAAATGGGCGAACCTGCTATTATCCATACACGGTGTGTGGTTAACAGTTTCTCAAATCTTGAAATCAAACTAGAAACACTAGCCAGTATTATACTATACCTACGTCCTAGTGCCTAGTGCTAGTCATACCCTTATGTAGATTTAAATGGCAGACCATATTATATTTAGGTTAAAATTTATGTAAAGTCAAAACTTGCTTTGATTAGCTATCTTACTAATATAATACATGTACACCTATAGAGCCGCAAGCGAAATTAATATTCGTCGACAGCACGGAATCTACCATCAAAAATTGTATCACTCTCACCTTATTTTACCACCCCGAAGCAACGCATGTCCTCCTAGTCACAAGTCCCACCGTCAGATGATAAATTTTTAATTTTGAAATCAGTTGTTAAGGTGAGCATTTGAGATCACAAACTGATGTAACAATGAGATATGTAATATCAATTTGATCGTGCATAAGCGTACTTTATTAATATTGTCTGAAATTATTGATGATTAGCGACGGACAAAACATCGAGAGCGTCGACAGCTTCAAGTACCTGGGGGTACACATCACGGGAGATGGAATTTTGCAAAAAGAGCTCGCTATCCGAATGGGAATGGCTGGAGCAACATTCAACTCGATGCGGAATGTCTGGGACTCACGATTGTACTCGGTCAAAACCAAATGCCGCCTATTCGACGCTTGCATTCTGACGGTGCTGCTTTACGGTAGCGAATCATGACACCTTACGAAGGCTCAGAGCAACCGTATACTGAGCTTCGAAAACAGATGTTTGCGACGAATACTGGGTGTGCGGTGGGGTATGACTTTAGGAGCGACGAGGAGATAATAGAACGCACCAAGCAGCCTCTCATCACACTGAAAGTGAAGAGGCGACGTTGGACCTGGCTCGACCACGTGGTACGGATGCCAGAGGAGAACCTCAACCTGGCTTGCCTGTTCTTCAAGCCGACCGGATTCCGGCGTCCTGGAAGGCCGCTAAATACTATCTACAGAGTGTATACAGCGGAGCTACGGGATGCTGGTTTGACCTGGAACGAAGTAAGAAGACTGGCGAGCGACAGGGATTCTTGGAGGCGCCGCGTGGTGTCCATATACCCCAATTAAGGGGCGGATATGGCCAAAGAAGAGAGGTTATTATTGTTTTTAAGCAACTCGCGGTGCTTATTGGTCATGGAAAGCCAGGGCACTGTGCATAGTTTGAATACCATTAATGTAAGGTCAGCTTTACTGTATGTACTAGGTATACGGAACTCGAAGAAGTTCATTTAGTTCGGGTTCGTGATAACTGATAAGTATATTGACATTGCTTAGTGACAGACAAAAAATCTGAATTTATTGGTGGCTAACAGCGTTCACTAATATTTTCATATCTGATTTTATAAGGAATCTTGCCTTCAAATTATGTGGTGCTTACTTTAGCAACCTGTGGCAAATCAGTAGTACTTACCTAACGAATATTTACCGTATACCTTGTAATTATTGTTCTAAAACATATATTTTTAAGACATTTAGTTTCAAAAATCATGACAATATCGAATGTCATACAACTACGCAACAGACAACACTCGTTTTTCGTGTCCGGAAAATTGTACGTATGCAGTTCGCCGTATCACACTTCACCGAGAAATGTTGTATCGGAAATATATGGCCGTATATTAAAGACCGTCCGACCTCTTTGGGTTGTATAGTACTGACATAAAATTCATGTCTAAATAAAACACGGTTTTTGTCGGTTTCCACTTTACAGGAAGATATACTGGATTATTTGTTAGGAGGTTAGGTAAAGTTTTCATTCGTGAATTCATAAATTTTGCCAACATCAGCAATGAAAATTGAATTATTGTTCATATTGAATTTAATAAAATTGGAAACCGTATAGTATATGACAGTGGCGAAGGGTGGAGGTGGAGGTAGGCTGTTAAGATCCGACAGAAATAGTGCTCACTAAACTTTCTCCAGTCATACGTATTAACGTATTTAGTTTTCATTGAACTAAGGCTACAATGTGCAGACACCGTTGGTTAGTTTTTAAAAATCCATTTAACCCAACCATAATACTCGTATAACCATATTTTGCGATCCGCCAAAAATAGTGCACACTTTTACAGTCATACTTAGAGTTGGGTATTTCCCGAGAAAATCTCAATCTCGAGATTCGGGATTTCCCGAAATGAATTCTCGAGAATCCTCGAGATATCGGGAAATTAAAAAAAAAACCTGTGAAAATCCTAAAATCAGTGTAAAAACAGACAAATTCCAAAAAAATGTGATTTTTTTAAATATATGTAAGAAGACAAACAAAATCGAAGTAGGAAAACAAAAATAAGTCAAAACATTATTTATTAAAATAGGATTTCAAAAAACACAGACTGTCAATCGCTGGGTCCGACAATCGCGTATGCTTTTGAGACACAAAATCCCCTGATGTTACAAAAATTGCGCTCATTTTGAGTCGACATTGGCTTAATTGTGTTAAATGCCCCGATCAGTCTTTGAACGTTTTGTGTTTTCCGTCTACTTTTTACAAATAGAAAATCGTTTTTCGTAATCCGGTCGTCGGGAAATTCCAGAAACCCAACTTTAATCATACTTACCTACTTGTTTTCGTTGAATTATGAATATTACAGATGGTGTCAAATAGTGTTTAAAAATCATTAAGCCCTGGATCAGCCAAACCATAATAAATAAAAAATATTCTTCTATCTATGAAATATCCAAAATTATGGATGATTTAATGGCATAGTTTTAGCTATTTTATAGATAGATGCATCGTTTTTCACTATTATCTATTATGACTTGGTTTACACAGGGTTTAATTGACTTTTAAAAACAAACCTACACAGTCTACACATTATAGTCCTAGTTCAATGAAAACAAATATGTATGACTGACAAAGCTTAGTGTGCACTATTTATGTCGAATCTTAACAACCTACCTCACCCTTCACCACTGGTATGGTCATCTCATTTAACACCTCTATGGTCATCTCTTTCTGATAAGAAAGCTCACGGGAACTGTGCCACGGTGAAATGTTTTACGTACAATTTACATGTAACCCTCCTTTTTCAACTCTGCTTCTTTGAATTCCTGCATGTGTTCTATTCCGGTGGGCTCTCTATTTACACAACAATAACATATTTATAACTATTAATATAGTACTGGCTGCATAGCTATCATTCTTCGAATGGGATAGCGCGAGCCATCAAATCGGCAATCACGGCCATCTGTGAATAGCCGGCGACGAGTGAAGCGTCTCGGGCGTCCACGGGAACAGTATCTTCATTATCTATCTGGATTAAATGGCGTCTGGCGGACACGTGTGGCGCGTGTTCCCTACCATAACATCGCGAGATTGCAAAGCGCGTAACATTAATGTTGATACTAAATCAAGGCTATCATGATTGATGGTTTCCCTGATTTAAGAAAGGCGTGGAAAATCCGGGGAGAGACCACAGAATAAACCAAGGAATAAGGAAGTGCGAGGTCCCATCATTGGTGAAAGGATCCGACATAAATAGTGCACAATAAACTTTGTCAGTCATAAGTATCTGTTTTCATTGAACTAAGTCAGTTTTTTTTTTAATTCAATTAAACACTGCGAAAACCAATCCATAATAGATAATAGTCAAAAAATAATCGAATACCTATCTATAAAATATCTAAAATTATGCCATTCAACCATTCATAATTTTGGATATTTTATAGATATAATAATATTTGTATCTACTGTGGTTTGGTGTAGTTAGGGCGTAATGAATTAAAAAAAAAAACTAAACAAACACAAATGTGTAATACGTATTCTTAATCAACGAAAACAAATAAGTATGAATGAAAAAGTGTGCACTATTTTATCAAATTGCCCATAACATACCAAAACTATTATGGTTTGGTTTAGACAAGGTTTAATTGATTTTTAATAACTACCCAACTCCATCTGTGTGCACTATTCAATTATGTCGGATCTTTTTGACCGTTTCCATCTCCTGGTCGTTTTAGACCAAGGTCTGAATAAAAACGATGGATAAGTGCGAGTGAGAAAGTATTCGGCACCCTTATAATCTCTGCGATACGCGCTAGAGTAAGATAAAAGGTTCACAGATGTGTAAGATGATTTGCTATAGTGTCGCCGCCAAATCTTAGTTTTTTGCTTAACTAAGCGTCGATCACATGCAAGCGCGTGTTGCTAAAATTGATATTTTTTGTGTTAAACATAAAAATATTTTTAGTTAAATAAGTAGAAAAGATGGTTCTGTGCGTTGTATTAAAATGTGGTAGCCGTACTGATAAGCGACAACATGGTATTACGTTTCATAGGTAAGTTGATACATGTTCGTGATAATTTATTTGTATATTATTATATTTTTTAATATCAGTGACCTAGTGTTTCTTTAAAATAACTAAAATTATGGATATCTTTACCTAATGGTTGCATTTTGACCGCTTAAAAATACTATATAACGTTAAAAAAATAGAAAATTATATTTTAATTCTGAGCGTCTAGTGCGAGCACTTTGGGCGAGCACTAGCGAAATGGTCTGTGGTCTCAAACATTTTGTATACGAATGTGTTCGCTCGCCCACAAACCAAACACACGCCACGCAGTTTTATTTAGCAATGCAATGGGTGTCGTCTTGATGTATCTATAGTCTAAATTTTAGACATATTTTTATTATAAAAAGCGTCAAAGTACGTAAATTGATAGATCCGTACACCACGGGAGCGTAAAGTGAAATAATAAACTTGGGGGCGTTTCTCATTTGAAAACGGAAGTGCAATTAACTGAACTGGAGGGGATGGTTGCATGTAAATTGTAAGTAAAACATTTCACCGTGGCACAGTTCGCTGTGAGCTTTCTATCGGAAAGAGATGACCGTATACTATACGGTCTCCAATTTTATTAGATTCAATATGAACATTAATTCAATTGTCTTAGCTGACTTTCACAAAATTCATGAATTCAAGAATGAAAACCTAACCTAATCTAACCTAAGCTAACCCAACAAATAATCCAGTATATCGGCTATTTTCAAAATTTGTTTGCTGCTAGCTTCCTGTAAAGTGTAAACCGACAAGAACCGTGTTTTATTTAGACATGAATTTTATGTCAGTACATACTATACGACCCAAAGATGTTGGACGGTCTTTAATATACGGTCATATAATATTTCCGATACAACATTTCACGGTGAAGTGTGATACCGCGAACTGCATACGTAAGTTTCCGGGAGGGGATTGTTAGTTCACAGTTTTAACACGTGGACAAGAAGTTCTTGTTCGACAATAGTTACTGTATCATCAACAGTCACAGTTACGGTTCGCTAATGAGTACCCGTCTTAAGGCTATACCGTGTGCAAGGCCATGCATTGTCTATGGCTTAAGGCTATGCATTGTCGTGTTGAGGCATGGTCTAAAAAGATCATGGCTAGGCGATGCGCGGATTTTGCAAATGACGCGTGCCGAACGAAATATAATTTGCATATAAATCCAACATGCGTCCATTTAATGCTCTGTTTATTGTTCTATTAGTAACAATAATAATATATTCATTGACATGTTTTCTTTTTCAAGTAAATGGGTAACGTTTTTTACTCATCTTTACACGATTTAAGAATTAATACCCCCGTCGCCATCACGAAACAAATTGACGTGTTCACAACTCGACGTGCGCTCTCCGATTGCCAGCGAGTCCAAAATTTCGTCGCATCTATAGTTGAAAATTATTTGCCGTTTCACTAAAGTATCGTCTTAATGACTATTACCTATATCGATTCCTGGTGTGCAATGGTAGTTTACGAGAGGATTGAACAAACACGTTTAGGCAGTATCCAGCAGTAGACATCAGTAATATTATGAGGCTTGGAACATTAATTTGAAGACAACAGCAAACCGGCGCCTGTCATATGAAGTCTCTGCTTTATGTGCCAGTAGACTCCTCAATCATCACGCTTTGTGTCATTTCTCGCTGTACACTTAACTTAAACGTCAATAAAACTCGGAAAATATTGCAAGTTCCGAGAAAAACACATTGACGAATTTGCTAATGCCAAGTAATAATATATGTATTACTATTTTCAAATTTCAGTACCAAGAAAAACTTATTTTCATCTAGATTAAAGTATTACTCATTCGGTAGACGCTTAAATGGCTTTTAATAAATGTATCGTTAAATGAATTGAACAGTAACCTAGATGCCAGATAGATTGAAATAAGTATTTTTGATTTGATACCGGCTGTCAAATTTTTAAGATGATCCGAAAATATTATGACTGCGAAAGTCAAGCGAATAGTTTATAAATCCGTAACATATCATTTTTTCATTAATACGCACACACTAATGGAATATTAGGGTGAATTTTCGTAGAATTTTAACATCATATTTTGACATGCTTAGTTAGGATGATTACATGTAATTTGTACGTATGGAGTTCATCGTGGGACACTTATTCGTGCGCCGCAGTACGTGAAACATGAGTTCGTATAACATTTTATCAAATGACGAGTTCTTTGATGAACATTTCACCGTGGAATACATTTGTACGTATCTTACAAAATGCGGCGGTAGTTTGCAAATAGTACTGTTCCAATTAGATTAACCCTAACCTAACGTAACCTAACCTAACCTAACCTAGTAAAGACCTAGAAATAACCTAGTAAAGACATAGTAAACACTCATAAAATTCGCCACATGTTGTAGCATACGTACAAATATACTCCACGGTGAAATGTTCAACGAAGAACTCGTCATTTGATTAAATGTTACACGAACTCATGTTTCATGTACTGCGACGCACGAATAAGTGTCCTGCGGTGAACTGTTTACGTACAAATTTCCGGATATGAGTTAGGATGCAGGGTGCAAACCAAATGGTCTCCCGTGGTGTAAATAAAAATACTGTAAATGAGAATGGTTCAATTATTTCTAGTATTAATCATTAATATAATATCTAAGAAATTAGAAGAATCAATGAAGATCTCAAACTAACTTGCAATCCGTGATAACAATAATAAAATTGTTATTGTTTGTGAAATAGTTATGATCCATCAAATTGTTTCGAATGCTAACATATTTTACAATATGCGAGAGGGTGTGTTCTGTTCAAGAATATTTGTTTTCTCGAGAATCCGAGATTGGTTTTTTGATTTCTGGAGAAATCGTCATTCTTACATTTTCTTGCCGATTTTATTTTTACTGTCAATTTGGTTAAGATTATTAATTATCAAATTAAAAGTCGAAACATTTTTTTCAGTTATTCCGCGTTGTTTTCCGCCAAAAGAAAAGTTTATCGAGAAATCAAATTTTCTTGGGCGATTTTATTCAGTTTCTTTTAAATTCCAGTTGCGGTCGGGGGGAGTTTAACCTAACGATAATGTTTATATTTCTCCAGAATCTCATTGACGATTTATCGAGAAATGAGAATTCTCGAAATTTTGTAATATTAATTTCTCATGATTCGAAATTGGCTTTTTCTGATTATTTCTCGATTATTCTCGGGACGAGATTTTTCCATCACAACCTCTAGGACCTAGGTGGACATTGTTATAAGTATACATTTTCATAAACTGCAAAAAACTGTGGCTACACAACCTCCGCTACGCAAGTCCAGAGGCGCGTCAAGCAGGAGTATTCGGGGTGCGAAACACCCGGGCGGAAGCATTCAGGAGCGGCAAAATATGTTATGCAATTAAATTAAACAAACTGTATGATGAAAAAAGTCGCATGCGTTGTAATTTTCTTACCATTTATAATTTATATTATATTCATTTATAATTTTTACGCGTTACATCTATGTACATCGATTTAAAACACTTTACCTTTACATTTTACGTTATAATTTAGAATATCAACATGTTCTATTTTAAATGACAATAAAATAATGGTTTTAACTTTTCTTTGACTTCTGTATATTATATATTTTTATTTGGGGGGGGGGGGGGGCAATTTTGAGATGGTACCCGGGCGGCAACTACCCTTGTCTCGTCCTGCGTAAGTCGCTCCACGTTCATATTATCATTGGGGATCTGATACGAATGGCCCAGGATGAGAAGTGTACAATTTGGTAGTCAATCTTCGATGTAAAACGGCAGCAAAAGTAGAAGGTAATAAAATAAAAATGCGTCTCACTTCTTCGAGCTTCGAGATAAATAACTTGTCAATAAAAAGTATTAATTGGTTTCAAATGAATGATGGTTTGTTTAAGAAGGCAACTACGCCGAGCAGTACCTACGTCTAAATATTTTTTTATGTTTATGTTTATGACAATCCTTCCGTGACATTGTTGCAAGCATCATAATTTCCCGCCTTTATTTGACAGCTACCAATTTAAAATGTCCTCTTCGCGGCCATTTCAGATAACATGTCAGCCATCTTATTCGCGAGCACTCCATCCGTCCGCCGTGTTTATGACATTGCCATGCTGCTCGTCCGCACACGTGAAATTGATTACCGATGTGTCAGTGGGCGAGAATGAATGTCTCTCGACATTTTCTTTGGACGGCTACCAAAAATCTTTACTCACTCGTAGGTACGCCGGGCAATGGATGGGTTTATTATTTTTAGTGGCGTGCTGTGAAATATATGTTTTTTTCGCCGCCATCTGTCTCACCTGCCGCTGTTCTTTTTTTGAAAATGTAAATTCGGTTGACACAGATGACGGCGACAACACGTCAAGATGGTAATTGCGCGTTTTATGGAAAAAATATCAACGGAGAGTTTTTCTCTGCTAATTGGTTAGACTTGAAATACGTTTAAGTAAATGATTGTATTATTAAACTTTGTCCGAAACTATAATAAAACTATTATACCACCCATAATTATTAATTTAATACTCCTGTTGCTAAAGAATTTACTTTTTATGTACCTATTTCATATATCTTATTATTAATAAGTAAGTAATTGAGTGCCTTTCGAAATTGAAACAAAAGTGACAGGTGTCAAATAAGTTCGAATTGTAAATACAGTTTAAGTTTTAAATGTTTTCCAACTTTCTTCTAAGTACCATCTTTCGATGGATTGTACCTACGCCATGTCATGTCAGTGACGTCCCTAGACAAAATGCCGCTCCGAGGCAGAGCTAAAATGCCTCCACATTTTTATACAGTACTTTTTACTTACTTCTTCTTTCGAGCATGTCCGATCCTAATAGGATCATATGGGCCTTCACAGAGTAGAGGTTTGTATTAACAGATTTTGTTTTTTACGAGAAATGGATGTCAGCCACTTGCTCAACCTATTAGGTTCATACCCTGACTCACACACAAATTGAAAAACAATATGTGTACTTGCCAGACCCAGGATTCGAACCTGAGACCCACGGCGTGATAGTCCAACGCTTAAGCCGCGCGGCCACCGTGGGTGTGTTTTACTTACTTACTTACTTTTTATCATCCTTTCATTACTTCAATATCTAAGAAATGTGTTGTATGGTTATATTAATAACAAGATGTACATCACTAAATCTAATTTAAATCCCACCTCTGCTTCTATAGACAATATTACGAGTCTACTGTTTCAGATAGGTACATTTAAAAATACACCTGATGACTTCCAAAACATATTTGGATACATTTTAAATTAGGTAAGTACTATGTACCAACCTATAATTTAACTATAATTCGCAAATTTGTATTCACTAAAAAACGTGACGTCCATGGAGACAACAGAAGTTAACTAGACATCACGAACCCGACAAAAAAATAAAGTCCTGGTAATTAATATATTTTTTTTCCAACCAGTGAGCTGATTTTTTAATGGAAAGATAGGAAGCTGTTTCTATATATACATACCTAATGATTTATCTCGATTTGCCGCTCTTTGGGTAACTGCCGCCCTCAAGCGACGCTCAATCTGCCTACCCCCACGAGACGTCACTGTGTCGTGTGAATTTTCAATCAGACCCTTAGAATCGAGAATCGATTTTACTGTTTTCTAAAAGATCTTATCATATAATATGTGTCCCAGAAGGTCGCATCTCTTCCTGTAATATACCTAACAAATCGTTTATCTTCGTGGTAATAAATAGTGTGTCAACTGAAATACCTATCGATTAATAAAATAATCTGCAATCGAAACCCTGACCCATAATGACCTTGTGGATTTTTTCCTACTAAGTATAGGAATTCAAGTAGGTATCTATAAAAACAAATTATTCGAAGTGTTTGTAAAAACCCGTATAAGATAGGTAGTACCTACATTAGATACTATTGGAATTAATACATTCATTAACTGCATGCAATTGTCATAACTCGTAAATTTATATATAAATTTACTAATTTATTTATGTATACTAAGCGAATACACGAATTTAAAATACAACTTATATGTACATAAAGAAAAAAATAAACATAATAAATGAGTATAATACATATAAATATAATATCTAAAAGCATAGGTAAGTAGAAATATATATAATATGTATATTTATCACATCACAACCAAGTACTTAAAGTACCTACCTACTTAAAAAAAAAACTTAATGTAGGTAGACCGAATGAGCCAAATTTTAAGAATTTATAAAACAACGTGCACCCAAAGTCGCGCTGACGCAAGTGGAATATTTCGATATCTGAACCGATTTGGTTGATTACAGTTATTGTCCTCCCAATTTGCATCACCGATAATAGATTAGTTCTACAATTGCACTAGCCTGACAGTTATTAAATACCTGGTTGAGGCAGAGAACATATTATATCACTAAACTAGGGAATGGGACAACTGGACGCCAGGATAATTGGACGCCGCACTGTCGTAGACACGTATACAGAACGTAGACGAGAAATTTTAATCAGTTTCTATCTGCTACTTAGTAGTTTTAATTCATTTTACTCTTAACATAATGTTTTTTTTATTGCGGATTGAGAATTACCAAGCATAAGGCTTTATACAAAATAAAAAAAACTCTTTTTCATTGGAACTTAAACATATGCTCGATTAAATCATTATTTACTAGTGCATATTTAAATTTTCACCAACTAATAAATCATAATATATATAATAATAATTTAAATATAAATATAAATGATAATATTAAATATTTTTTTTAAAGTTCCTATAAGTACCTAACGTCTATTTAATTTCGAATTGCGTGGCGTCCAGTTGTCCCGCCGCCAAATCGTCCTAGACTCACTAAACTAGTAACAACAATACCACACCACCACGTAAAGATTGGAAAAATACGCGCCATCTTTCGTCGCCACAATTCGTAATCTAATTGCTTAGGTACCTACTAATAACAGCTTTGAAAGCTCCCTAAAAATTCTCTAATCAAATCGATGCGCTTGAGAGCTTTCTTTAGCATCATGCTATAAGTAGATACACCAAGTTCGATAACAATATACTCTGATGGAAGAGCTTGATCAGGCACGCGACGCAATTATCATCTCGCCGTCCTGCCCACGTGCGCGGCCCACCTCAGCACACGTGGCGCTATGATGTCACGCGATAGTGCCTTAACTCCAATGAGTAGATTGTGTTTACAATCCACGACTGCCGGACGATAAAGGTGGGCGCAACACCCAGTCCCTATAGCGCACGGAGAACGTAATTTATTGTAATATTGTATAAATAAATTATTGTTTACATGTGCCGTTTACTTTAATGATATTTATCAGAAGTACTGGTTTAGTTTGAAATTTAAAATTCACC
This sequence comes from Rhyacophila brunnea, assembly GCF_057557595.1. Taxonomy (NCBI): domain Eukaryota; kingdom Metazoa; phylum Arthropoda; class Insecta; order Trichoptera; family Rhyacophilidae; genus Rhyacophila; species Rhyacophila brunnea. The sequence continues at coordinate 6,469,588 of NW_028233361.1, forward strand.
ACTGGTTTTGCCAATAAATTACTATTAAAAACTACAACTGAAATTGAAAAAAAAGATTTATATTACGAGGAAATGGCATAAGTGGCAGAATCTCCTTTATCAAGTTAGTACATTTTAAACTGTGATGAATTAGCAGGGAACTCAGAAATAATGGGAGCTGAAATACCTAACGGGTAAGGAGAAGCAGGTAACCGATCTCGAGTAAGGAAGAATACGGGATAAATTAAAACAGGTGTCAAGAATACGTCATACGTAGAATACTGACAACTGGCTCTCGGTTTATGCATTGACGCGTATCTATAGTCTATGATTGACGCTCATTTAGTATTGGTGTATTATTACACACACTATTGCACGTCTATAATGCATGGTTCATTTTCGTAGGACACTCATACATTCAAAACCCTGAGACAAAATTTACTGTATTGCTATATCGTAATTCTATGTATTAATCTGTTCGTTGTGAATTAGTCATTTCGGAGATTATAAACGCCTATATGGGAATACCTATATTATTATAAATTTTGCGTTAATTCTTCGACCTGCCCCATTTTTGTAAGTGCTGCCGTTCTATAGTATGAATGTAGGTACATACCATACTTAGGTTTTCAGATATTTTAAATATAGAATTTGTTATTGTAATTAAATTAACTATTTATGCAGATATAAATTTTAATAATATTGTTAAACAATGGTTTTCGGCTATTTTTGCACCCCCTAAACGCACACTAAGCACCCCTCCTTGATACGGGTCTGACTATCAATACATACTTAGTACCTATACTTACACCCCAAACAAAATAATTTAAGTATAATCAATATTTTGTATAGGTAGGTACTTAGGTTCATATATTTTTTATTCTAACAAGAATGTGAATGTTATTATGACAAACAATATTCTCATTAGTTGTTGTCGAAAATACATAATAAAAGAAGAAAATGATTAGATATTATAATATATTTTGGAACAGTGAAAAATAACAATCTTATAACACATTATATTGGCACCGCTCCTACCGGTCCTGTGGCGCAACGGATAACGCGTCTGACTACGGATCAGAAGATTCCAGGTTCGAATCCTGGCAGGATCGCAAAAAACATTTTTATATTTCCCTATTTTTAATAATATACACCTATGTCATCTGTGTACATATTATTTCCAATAATATAATTACTATGAAATTTAATAATACTTTATACACAAGAAAAATACACAAGAAATTCCGAGGAAAATAAGTGGTGTAAAATGAGATGACGAATTTCATAGCTGGAAAATCTCCATGTGTAGGTACCTAAATATTGTTTTGACTGTTAGATGTGTATGTATTTTCTATTATTTATATAATATTTGAGAATAATAAAATAATATGTCCATGACATAATTGGTTGATATTAAGATATTATTTATTTTATGGATATTATAGCCATTTAAAAAAAATCTGTGACGATATCTAGGTACTTTGCACCCTGGATTCTGTCTGATGCTACCCCTCGGAAAAATGACCTTGTGATGTCCTAAAAATTAAATTGAAAAACCCCTTTCTTCATATCAACACACGATATATTTCCAAAAATTAAGGTTAATTCGTATACGGATCTAAATAGTGTGAAAGTTTTTTTAACATTTCGAGAAAGATTGGCTGTTAGCCATTCGGTAAATCTCTTGGGGCTAGTAATTATAACGCGTATTCAAATGCATATTTATTGAAGAAATGAATTACAAATATTACAAATTATTATTGCAAATTTTACAAATATAACGGGATTTCAACACATAACCCAACGGTCAGAAGCGCAATTAAAATGATATGAATATAAAATCTTTAGCTCTCTGCTCTCTACTACGTATATTGTATATTTTATGATGATGAAGGTTATCGCTAGATCTAGCCAGAAACAATAAAATTATTGTCAACATCAATAACCAATAATTGTAAAATTGATAAAAACTTCGTTTCATAATAATTATGGAGTTCTACCACATAAATATCAGTTCAATCGATAAAATGTAAAATGTCTAAAAATAAACACCAACTATGCCGACCCGTTATTGCAAATTTATCGTACTTTGTTATCATTCTGGATTGAACTATTGAACTACAAATAAAATTCGCATACCTGTTATAATGTAATCAATAAACATACTTATCACATGTCATGGAGGGGTCTCACAACGGTCCTGTGGCGCAACGGATAACGCGTCTGACTACGGATCAGAAGATTCCAGGTTCGAATCCTGGCAGGATCGAATCAATATTTTTGTATAGCAAAACTACCACATATATTTTCATTAATTGGATTGATATTCTTCTTCATCGTATGCAATTCTTTTAGCTCCGATCAGCAGACCTTTCTAAGAAATAATGATAATTTCTTTTATTAACTGTAAATTATTGGTGGAAATGCATTGTATTAATTGACAAGTTGACAATATCCAATTGAAGCGGACGAAACCACTCCTCCGCATCTATTCTATACACACGGCTGATATCGGCGGCTATCGAGGGTAGTTTATCATATTTTTGTATTGAGGCGGTTAACCGTCTGAACTGTCAAAAAGTGTCAAGTTTTAACAGCACCTCTCTTGGCTGTGTTAACTTTTAGAGCGAGATAGACAGTTTTGGCAGTTTAGACGGCCAACTTATTGTAACAATTACAATACCTCAATACATAAATAATATCATACACTACCGTCGATAGCCGCCTTGTGTATAGAATATACCCAATGACATGAAATGACATTGATGGTAGTGTCTTTTAACCTTTTCTATTAAGGCTGCTATGTTTTAGCACCTCTCTTGACTGTGTTAACTTTTAGGGAGATATAGAGAGTTTTTGACGGTTTAGACGGCTAACTTATTGTAATAATTATACATAAGCATTGTAATATACTACCCTCGATAGCCGCCGATAGCAGCATTGTGTATAGAATAGATCCGCTGACTAATATTAAAACAAGTGGAACTAGTACTATAATATTATTGGGTTTTATTTCAATAAATAAATTAACTTGGTTTTTTATTGTTGTATTTCGTTTGCCTTATTGATGATGCTTACAAATATCTGGTACTGAACAAACGCGATGCCATTCGTCATTTATATTATACCTTAATGCTTACTTACAGATATCACGCTCCAGCATCGGAGTATAAGACAAGCACAATATCGCGCCATTTCCCACAATTCAGTGGACGTTCGGCGCCTTTTGATAAGTTATAGTGCGTTGATAACTATTCTAGCATCGCTGCAGCGCAATAAAGGATTGACCACGACAGTGGAATCCTTGTTGCTATAGTTAAGTGTTAAGTTTAAATATTCAGATGCCACAGTTGCCAAAGCACTCACACACCCAAGGTCTTATTAAAGTGCTGCCGGGATTACTACCGCTAACAACTATGAATGATACCAGCGAACTCAGAAATAATTTATTATTAATTTATTATCTGTTCTGTGAATGATACCTTACGTTCATTACGTCACAGTACAACCTAAGCCTGAAACATGTACGAAACAAAAAGCAAAAAAAAATCCGATATAAGTTGAGTTAAATAAATTAAAAATGTGGCACGAAGCCCTATTGTGTAACGGGGGTGTGGAGTGCCTAGGCCGGCCATGTCACGGTGGTTGGTGCGATCAATAAGTCAAGTCCCGAGGGATGTATGGGGAGGTATTCTTTCACCCCCACCTCGAGCCCTACCCTCTTAAAGCCGCATACATATTATATGGCTGCTTGTTTAGCGATGTTTTACGTTTTTTTATAATCAAGTGTCTAGGAAGTAGGGACATTTTATACAAATTAATAATAAAATCTTGTACGTATATCTAAAACGGTATCTCCTGGTGATGCTAGGCCTAAAAGTCAAACCGTAATGAAATATATATTTAATTAACGGCCCACGCGCTCGTCGAAGGTAAAAATTGAGTTTTTATTGAATTTTCAAACCATGATCCTGGACACTCCTTAAACGTTGTAGATAATCTATTTATATAATTTTGAAGCCTTATTATCCTTTATAGTTATTTTAAACATTTGCTGACGGCATAAAGTATTTTTGTTACATAAAATAGTATTCTTTCAAACCTCTCACTCTAATGTTTTAGAATATAGTCATATTTCGGTACATAACTGTGCAGTGGTGTTAAGATTTTTTACGTTTATTATTTTTTAAACGCATTTATGAAACCATTAGTATTATTTATTACGAGATAATTTTTGTTCAATATTCACGATAAAAAAATATATTGATAATCTCTGTGATCCCAAATTTGACAAGAATTAGGCATTTTATTATTGAAAACATCGGCAAGATTAACACATTTGAAGATGATTTTAAAGATACTTATTATAAGCTATGTCTTTGACCATTCAAGTGTGATAAACATCTTATGAATAATGATTGCTTTATAATAATTATTGACCTAAGAATAAGGTAGTGTTTTTTTTTAAATACGCCATTTCTTTTGTCATTCCCCAGTGGTTAAGCTACAACATACGGCCGTAGCCATGAATTGACAATCTATAATTTAAGTAGGGAGTAAAATGATATTAACGCGCGTGTTTGAACATGTAGGTACCGTTTAAATTTTTTTTTTTTTAAATTCGGTTAGGTACATGTTCAAACACGCGCGTTAACATAATTTTACTCCTTACTTTATTACTACTTACCTTACCTATTGAAGGAATAAATCGTACATTTTTATACTCACATTATCGTAATAATATTTGACTATTTATATATATTACGCATTTGATTAATTTCCAAAGTTAACCACATAGCCACCAATAAGTGAAATATGAGAACAATATTTTTCTTTCTCTAAAAAATGATTACGTAATTATGCAGTCAAGTAAGTCCACTAAAGTGGCAATGTCAATTTTTTCGACGTAATGATCGCAGACATTATAGTGAATTAACAAAAAAAAATACCATACGAACTACTTATCATAACAAAGAAAATTTTCTGTCCAGATTCAGAGTCGTGGCTTATTTTTGTCCATAAAAAAAAATCGGGCGTACCTACCTTCTCCCAAAAATTATTCCCAGTTTCATGGTGGACACCCTTTCCAGAAGTGGTTGGTAGATTAAAAATAGACGTGATAACTCGATTCGGTGTCGAAATATTTTAGTCCTTTAAATTAAATTCTCGAAGAGTTGATTGATACACCTGCTTCAGTTTAAAGAAAAAAAGGCAATCCCAGCCAAGCTGAGAAGTATGGTTACTCTATTTTACAGGTAAAATAGAGTAACCATATTTTTATAGATGAATTAAAAAAGTGAAATTCTTCAGCGTACCTACCGCCAGAATTTAATATTTTACAACGTTTTTATTAGCTCGTATTCTTGTTTGTCCGGTGGTTGTTTGTCCAGTACAAATCTTGCAATCGATTTTTAACTACCTTCTCGACTAGCTAGACATTTGAAATTTTTAGAATATAACAGAACACGATGCCAATGCATTCTTTTAATACTTTTAGCCATCTTTAAGCAGAATTGAATTAATTTTCAGTTAATTCTGTTTTGTATGGAAAGTTATATCTGAAAAATCTGTAATAATATATACGTGCGTTACTATGGAAATCAAAATGTAATATCAAAATGACATTTTAGTATTCTATATTTTTTTGTTTGTTTTTTATTTACTTCATATCAAGTACAAGTTTGAGCATATTTAGCATAATAATTCAACAGAAAATTTAAAAACGCTGTATATAAAAAGTTCTTTTTATCTTGTAATTATTTATTAGTGTGCCCATTGTCGTGTCGTAAATAAAGTTTGGTAAGCACTGTTTTGTAATTGTTGTAATGTATTTGGCGTAATAGAATGATGGTACTACAGTATCTATTCTATTCAAATATGTACTTAGGTACTTATTCCCAATAAATTCAATCAATTGAAACGTGCTCAAGTTGAATAGTGGTAGCATACCCAAAAGAAATCTTCTCACAAAATTGCATAAGTACAATAAACTCCTCAAAAAAAAAATCGTCTTTCAATCAGATATGCAGTAAGGGTGAGAATTCTATTCACAGAATTTCGAGTTGGCAGAGCTTTTAGCGTAGAGGAAAAAATAATGCAACCTCATCGTTTGGTTATCCAGTCGGGAAAATCTTTTGCCAAAGGAGTATGTTTTCCACTTAGGCACGTATGTCTTACCCTTAAACTAAGAGAAAATCACGATTGTTTATAGATTTTAGATAGAAGTACGTTAGAAAAGAGCTTTCGATAAAGCTTTGATCGGTTGATACACCGAGGTGTTTTTAAAAATCATCTATATTGGTAAATTTTGAACAATAGTACATAATAACCTACTTATTGTAAGTTTAGTAATAAAGAACATTTTATTATTATCATCTGATTTTTATTAATTAATAATATATAATAAGAATACGAGCTAATAAAAACGTTGTAAAAATATATTTGTCGGTAGTAGAGAAGTCATCATCGTGACTAGGGAACACAAAATTAACGGGTACTTTGAAATTAATCGTCACACCCGCCCCGCACCACACCCGGTCTAAATCGGGTATATCACGCAACCCTACGTTTGGATGTGAAGCATCATTTTTATTTTTATGACTGGGACCGTCTCAGAAGCAGTTACCCAAGACTAAGGTCGCCATGCACTCAAATGTGCTTTGACTGAATTTATATGACTTTAAGTTAAGGTACCCATGGAAGAGATGAGCACGGAGAGGCAATATTAAATATTGTAGTAGGTAAGTAATAAATTAAAGCTAATACAAAACTGCCGAACATTTTAAGTGAAGAGATCTTCACGTTGATAATATGATGCCGCAAATTTTCTAAATGCAATAAAATTGGTCTTTGCGGCGACCAAGTCGGACGGTCCGATGAGCCCAAAAGCTGGTTGAACCGACTTGAGCAGCTCTTCCCTTTCCGTACCCATTTTATGACATTACCAGAAGATACCGGCTTACCCTACCGGGTGTGGTGACGGTTTTGAAACGAAGTCGCTTTATCACTTTAGGCCATAAAAACAAGGGACGCAAAGCGCGCCGACTGTCCTCAAATATTGAATAGGTACGCGTTACGTTTACATGACAAACTTTAATGCATGTTATGAGATAGACATGCTTATTGAAAATAATATATTATTCTTTAATAGATTATTGAATATTTTTCCACACTCGAGATCCGTACCCTGATATACTAAACCTAGTAGAGTAAGCCAGTTCCCATTGATTTGGTGTTTCTTGTAAATGTAATGGATTCATATAAGTAAAAGCCATTGCCACCTGTCTTCATCCGTTTGCCAGTTGGTTCCAGTTGAGGAAAAATTTTCGTTCTGAAATATCGTTTTTAAAATCCTTTTACATTTATTTACCTATATAAAAAATACAAGTAACTTCTTTTAAAAGGCTGTAAATATTTAATCTACTGCCATAAAATATTTTGATCCCTAGCCCTCTCGCATGCACGTGATGTAAACTTCATGAATTATCGATGACTCAGAAACCCTCTCTGATGGCTTCATCTAACCCTCACAATACATAATGTTTTCCATCCCTTCCAACGATTTCTATTTGAGCGCAGTTATTGTATAACTAAGTTATGTTATGGAATTTTATTCATATTATGCATGGACTGATTGTGTCAGATGTGAGATCGGTAGATAGTAATAATGTGACCAGCTCTTAGTCATGAGATTGAAGGGAGAGAGTAAAAGGTAGGTACTAAGTACTAGAGACATCTGGTATTGTAATTACAAGATATTTAGTCATATACAATTTACTCGAACATTAAATTTGGAAGTGTTTTAATTCAGAGCGTTGGAGCGGAGCTCGGAGCAGGAGCACGGAGCAGGAGCACGGAGCAACGGAGCAATGAGATTTTACCCGAAGCACTGAAAATATGTAGTGCTCTATTGCTCCGGATGTTTTTTTTTGTTTTTAAATTTTCGTCCTAAAATCCAATGAAAATAGTATATTTTGACACTTTGGAACACTGCCGAGTGATAAATAACCTCACTTTTTTGACATGAGAGGCAAATAATAAGATACGATTTGCTGTCGGTATTTAATAGAATTAATAATGAAAATGACGATTATTTTACAACTTCTTATTTTTTTATTCTTTTAACATTTGTATACATATAATACATGCTCAAAGACTTAAGTGGAAATGGGCGGGTCATGTAGCGCGACTACAAGATGAGAGATGGACAAAAATAGTTACTTCATGGAACGGCCCAAAAGGGAAACGCTATAGAGGAAGACCCCATGCGAGATGGCAAGACGACATCATAAACACAGCGGACCCAAATTGGCTACAAATAGCCAAAAACTGAGTGCAGTGGGACTCTTTGGATGAGGCCTTCACGCGAAGAGGGGTTCTTACAAACCAAACAAACTAATTACATATCACTGTTTAATTTATAAATATTATATAAGTACAAAATAAAAAATCTTAATATATATATGTTTTACAGAAAAATATAAAATATAAAAAATAATAATAATTAATATTATATAAACTAGAAAATAAGTAGATAATACAATCATAGATAGATAGATATATTCACAGGTTATATATATATATATATATATATATATATATATATATATATATATATTCATTAGATATAGTCAACTAACTGTCATTTACTTTTGTTTGTAAGAAATAAAAAGGCTTTTTTATTTTATTTATATATTTATACATATACCTAATACTTATTAAAACTTTTTACCCGGAGCAGAGCAGACCCTGGAGCGGAGCCGGAGCAAGTATTAGGTCCCGGAGCGGAGCAACTCAAAAAAGGGTCCGCTCCAACGTTCTGTTTTAATTAACTATCTCGTATTTAATAATCGTAATATTCTCTCTTCCTCGTCATAACCATTAAGACTGAGAATCATGATCACTCCGGAATTGGTATGGAACATGGCCTCCACAACGGGGGGGCTGACAGGGCTCTAGCTTGGGGTCCCGGTCTCAGGAGGGGCCCGGCGTGGCGAGTCGACCAGTGAGATAAACACACATCACAAATTTGCTCTAATAGTAAAAGAAAGTCGCCTGCGGCGCTATTTTCCTTCAATAATATTATTATTTAAAATTATGTGGTTGTACGATACAATTTTTAATTGTGTATCGATACTCGACAACTCCATGATTCAAATGGATTTAGATATTAAACTATACAAAAAACTGCTGTAGAGCTACTAGCTAGCTGCTACTGTAGAGCGTCATACAGCCTTTATCCATAGCGATGGGTAGGGGGGGGGGCGCCCAAGATCCTAGCCTATTGGGCCCGCTTCAGGATGTGGGGGCCATGCTTGTAACCCTTCTGGATGATGTCATATGTTTTCTAGTGGATTATTCACTTGGTCAGACCACATCGTCGTTGTTCGCTCTCTGCCTCTTTTATCTGTCACATCGAATTATTTAACAGTCATAGACAATAGAACTATTAGGGTGCTAAGTGCTAGATTTTCTAATTTCTATAAAAATTCCAGTTTAAATTTTATGGTATAATTACGAATATTGTCCGATCTGCTATGCTGAAAAAGATATGATAATTAATCTAAAGCCGTTTATATTATTTTCTGCCTCATTCTTATTCCCTTTGCGTATTTCACTCTTATACCTATGTGGCGCCTACTTGTGCCGGCACCCAGTTGTCACAGCGCCTATTTATTCCGGCGCCCAATCGTCCGAGCGCCCAGTTGTCCCGGCGGCCACTTGGTCGTGCCCAGTCGGCGGTGCCAAATCGGCACATTTATCTAGTTAAAATACGAGTTTATGTCTCATTCGGTTCAATTATTTTTCTAGTATGTGTATATATGAGGTTTTTCTTTATCTTAATTTAGTATAATATGTGTCTGATTCAGGACGTATGTAGCTATGCCTACTTCTACTTATATGTTTCGCTTTGGAGCTGAAATGCTAACGTTATTTTTTATTATGCATTTTTATTAATCAGATGCATTATATAAATTATTATTTTTTATGAATTCGTCTATGAAAACCTGTATGAACTATGATGAACTATGAGGTGATATTATCTTAAATCAAAGTCGCTATAAAAACATAGTAATCATAAAATTGATGAAACCATATGTTGTTATTTCAAAGACCATTTGGATTGCGGAAGGATTTTTTTTATAATTTCTTAATGCAAAAAACTGGTAATTTGTATATGAGGTAACATTTTATTTGTAAAATTACGTGTACCCAAATATGGAAGTTTCTAATATAATAATATGCACCTATTTAAACTTACGTCTAGAATTGGTATTGCACGCTGTTTGCAGCTGCTATATAACTTTTAATTTTTAATTATTTTTCTCAATCTAACTATGTTGAAATATTTTAGTTATAATCTAAAACACATTAACATTTTTAATAGCCAATATTTAATTTTAATTCTTCTGTCTTGACTTAGGATCGATACCCGGATGATTTGGCTTTAGGATAACCCTTTCAATGGCTCCGTTCCACTACTCTTGGCATTCAATCTTAATAGTTATTCGTCCTCTCTGACTTCTACCTACCTAAACACCAAGTTGCCGTTCTTCCTGCATGTTATGTGGTCAAAATACAACATAAACCGAAGAGAGTTTAATACATATAGGATTTTAAAATGGTATGTAATTAACTACCTGTTGACAATTTAAAATAAATCCCTATTGCTATAGTTTACCATCATTGACGACTGTGGTTCCATTAAAAATACTCCCTATGCATACCATTGATGTCGATATTTTGCCGTTCACCATATAATTATTAAGGTAAATATTTACAGTCAGGATTTCTTCAGCTTGTTCCATTCTTATTAGTTTTAAGATTTTCCTCAGTTTTGGTTCTGCCCAATGACATTAATATGGACGAAGCATCTAGAAAATAAAATGACACTCACTTTGTGTCGGGTCTGCCGGATGGCGAAATTCATATTTTAATATCGGTATCCTACGCTCAAATGAATATTCTGCTTGCAAGCGGTCTGGCGACACTGCTGGGTCTGCCCATACAAAATTTCTGACTGTCAGGTTTCGACTCCACCGTTATTATTGTGTTACAAAATGCCAATGTGCCTAGTTAAAAACTGTAAAAAAAATCTACTAAACACTCCAAGAAAGATGGGATATCACTTTTCATGTGTTAGTATTATTTATTATTTATAAAATGCCATTTTAAGATAATGTTTATTCAATGCAATTGAATGACAGAAACCATTGGACAGTCGCCTGTGATGCGCTGGACTCACTTGCGTCTAATCTCCGAGAAGTCGTAAGTAACCGAGAATCTGTTTCTAACGCAATGAGTCATGACACTAATACGCCATTTCAATAAAGGTTATATTACTATAAATTCTCGAAGCTTGTATCGCATAATGGAAATGGATACGTCATATGGTCACGTGACATCTACCTATACATCTGTGAATGACTTTCATGAACAATTTCTCGTGCGCGCCGGTATGAAGTGAGTTGTCCATTTAATATGTCATTGGTTCTGCCTCATATTTTCGCATGATTTTAATCAAATCGTCTATCCAGCAGATTTTAGCATGGCCCTTAACGTGTCATGTTATATATTATATTATTATGATAAATCGTATGACGGGAAATATTTTCAAAATAGTTAAGTACCTACATAACAATTTACTATCGATTTTCGGAGTGGAGTATAATATGTAATTCCGTTTTCACACTGCGTACTACGTGCCGCGCTTCGTTGCTTTCACTGTGACCCATGCGGTTTCTCCGGTTTATTCCACATGCCCAGACATTCTTGATTCTACTTTGAGCCTGCAGCTATAACCAGAGCGCTGAAGCGAAGCTTGGAGCAGGAGCGGAGCTGGAGCAACAAAACTTTGTAGAACTCCACTGATCCGGATGTTTTTTTATTATTAAATTTTCGTCCTAAAATCCAATGAAAATATGTATCAAATTTGACACTTTGCAACACTAGAATTATTTGAAATACGGCAAAACTGTCAAGTGATAAATAACCTAATTTTTTTTTACAGAAGAGGTAGATAATGAAAGGCGATTTGCTGTCGGTTTGTTTAATGAAAATAATAATGAAAATAGATTTATTAATAATGGAAAGGACGAATAATAAACCTTATTTCAAAAATATTTATTTTTTATTTTTTGATTTTTTTAAATTGTACACTTTTAATATAATCATCAAACACTGCTGAACCAGAAGGAATCCAGATAATCAAGGTACTATATCCACTCACCGGTTAATTTGCCCAGCTGATTCAAATATCATTTTGTTAGTAATACCAATGGCGAAGACTCCATACTAGGCGATTATTTAATGCCTACTTTCTTAAGAAAACTATTTTTTTTAATTACGTATTGTCATATTATTTGTCAGGGAATTGTGATATATTTTCGTATGGACTTTATGTCACGTAACCTCAGTCAGTCTATCGAATTGTATGAAATATGGTAGTCTCCTATCGCAGAGCCTAAAACCTTCGCGCATAATATTGTGGTCATGACTGCACTTTGTCCAAAATAATTAATAATTAGATAATTAAAATAAAAATAGTTTCTATGACGTTTAATCGCAAAGTATTAATAAATATAGATATTAGATTGTTTTTAAAAATAAAAAGAAATTTCTTATAATGATTTTTTTATGTAAGTATATAAATGTTTTGAAAAATACGTAATTGAAACTCATCGCTCAATTTTACGTCGTCAGTGAGTTTTTGGAGTTTCATTGGATTAAAGTGCCGTTGTCATTAGTGTCTACCTATTCATTAGGCGTAATATTGTATTATCTTCTTATTTCTCGTAAGTACCTATACCTGACACGTGTGCTCTTTTTCTCAGATCTCCACAGCCTTCCTCTTTCCAAAAGTCACCCTTTGTCACTGAGTAATACTATTTCTATACTAAAGCATTATAAATTTCCATCTACACGCATTTGAAAATAATTCCAAAGGTACTGATTATAAGCTATGTCTTTGACCATTCAAATGTGAAATTGAAATACGCCATTTCTATTGCTGGATATAACATAATACCTCACTAACAAGTAGTCATAGAAAATTCCACCCCTTGGCAAAGTGACAAAACCCAATTAGACATGCGCATAGATTGGGCACGAGACACGTGACTATCTTCATTAGATAAACCATTGCAAGGAATACAGTTCTAACATTTATCAAAAACGAGATAATAAAATCAGTGAAACGCAAGACTGGATTCAATGTATGGGGTAGAAATAATCAGATATTCAGAATATTATGTAAGTACCTATATCTGATACTAGGCGATTCTTTAAAGTTACCTTCTTAAGGGGACGTTCTACAGAATTGGCCTTGAGAATTGAAAATATGATTTTTTAACATGTGGTCCATAATATCTGGTCTACTAGTTAATATAAAAAGGTCGTGTCAAAGTTGTTTGTGTCAATAAATTTTCTCTACGACTCGATCCGACTCATATTTCATCAGGGCTGTCGAAGATATAAATCATAAATATTTATAATTTTAAATTTTTATTTTTAATATATATTATTTAAGTTTTGTGCATCTAATGCCGAGTCCACACTGGCAACCTCGTTAGATTTTACGATAATTATGGTGATTATCGTAAAATTTCTTAAGCAATTATGGTAAGTATCGTAAAATTTAATGAAGTTGCCAGTGTGGAAATGGCTTAATATCCACTGTGGTTCACGTAGTGGCATGGACCTGGGGTTAACTAATTCAGGAAGTCAACACCCATGATAGATTTTTTTTCAGTTTTGGTTGCATTATATTCCAAAACTCTTCTGTAAAAATCGTTTCCGATTTTATAAATGGAAATTTCTCGGTGTGCATAGTAAACAAACCTACGAATAAAAAAAGACAAGAAGGAACATACTGATTCATCGCAGTAAAATCTGGCAATCAAATTCACCATTTTGAAAAGCGACGATTTTGCGTAAACAAATATCACGTGGTCTGTACGTGTGCGGCAAACTTCGAATGTGTTTGTAATTTTGTGTATTTTATGTTTGTGTATCACGCATTGTCGGCCATATTTGCCGGCCTTTCTGATTGCCGTGATTTTTACACATCTTCCTTCCTGTCTTTTTTTATTCGTAGAAACAAACAGTATTTTTTATTAGTTATATGAAGTTGGCCTTGAATCTGTAATAAAATAATACACAATTAAAAGATTTTTCAATAGAAAAAAACACATTTCCAAGCTTTCAGCCGTGCTCACTCATGAATGTCATTCGTCATTTAAATAAGTATATACACATTTTGATGTTATCTTGCAAAGTGAGAATGTAATGTTTTCAAATAATTGATATGGATTAATTATACCATCGTATTATTTTCTCGAAATCATAAACATACTATAATAGTATTTGAGTATCAACCTATGTTCAATTTGAATTGGGTTATAATAATAATATACCCGTATATATATATCAATAGTATGTTTGCTACAAAATCCACCCAAGTTATCAGTACGTACTTGCACAGGTTTGATTAAAAACTATGATGAAATTAACATTTTAAAAATATTAATTCATAATATTATTTTGACAGCCCTGTTTTCTGATCGGCGTATATCTTGCAGGTGTTTATAAAATAATAATAATGTTCAGCGGCAGACAATATCAATATAATAATAATGTTTCTTGAAATAAAATCTCCGATGATTAGTGATTTTTGCGAAAAGATCGATTTAAATTAACGTATTTACGACGCCGAGGTCCTTTTTATACTAAATTATATTTGAATGTCGAGCTCTTCAGCCCCCCTTAAGAAAAATAATTTTTAATTGCATATTGATGTACCTATATAATCACTTTATTCAATAAAAAAATATTTAATTTGTCAGCGACATCTGTCGTACCTATATGTAGAAAAGTAGGAATGTATTATAAATAAATACAGATTACAGCACTTCTGTTAAAAGTATTAAAAAAGATGCACAGCGCGACATCTATCTTTAACAATTTTGTCTAATTATTTTCCGTGAATAGTGCTGTTTTTTGTATGAACTTTATGTCACGTCACATTCTATATTAGTAAAATAATTAATAATTGGATAATTTAAAAAATATATTTCTATGGCATTCGATCACATATAAATAAATAAGTACATATAGATTGTTTTTAAAAATAAAATAAAAAGTTTGATTAATCTAATGATTTTTGATGAGTTTAGGAAAATACATACTCATCGATCAATTTTATGTCGTCAGTGAATTATTCAAATTTCATCGAATTAGTGAAATTGAAGCAAAAAAGAACCATTGGTCCACTCATTAAATTAGCTGCACGTGACTTTATATTGCAGATTCATTCGCTTCAAGAACTTCACACTACTGCTTTAACATTTATTTGCCTCGAGGATCTCTTACCATAGGTTTTGTATGTCCGTATTGATTTAGGTACACATAATATGTAAGTGTAAGTATATTAAATTAGAATTATTTATTTTTGTTAGTTCACCGTGCTCCTCTCTCCTATGTACATTTTTATTAGAAAGTCTCTGTAAACTTAGTCAAAGCACACTTAAGTGGCTGGTGACCTTAGTTTTGGGAACCTGCTCCTGAGACATTTCCAGACGTAAAAAACTGCTGATACTTTACAACAAAAGTAGGGTCTCGTGATACGCTCGATTAATACCGACTGTGGTGCGGGCGGGTTGGTTTTATAGGGTCTATGTTTGTGTTGTTGCAAAACGCAGCAATATCTTTGTCACTTTTCAAATTCATCCCAGTTCCCCGTTGTAGATCTATGACGATGACGTATTCCCTTCGTGTCCCCAATTGCCATAGGGTGTCGCTCTCTATAAGTTATCAAGGCAATGCCACTTTCTTCAGTTTGTGCGATCTCATTGAAATTCCATTCCAATGGGTATTCTTTGCATAAGAATTAATGTAATATATTCAAGGCTTTCCATGGTCAGTGCCGAAAATCGTGCTTTGGGGTAAAAACGCACCGCTGGCCTTGCCAATTTTTCGAAACCATAGGGTCTAGATGCGCTATATATTAATTCAAAAATAAATGGTAAGTAACTCTTAGTTGTCATACATACATTCTCTATTATCTGATGATTTGATCCTTTCTTTCAAATGTCGTGACAGAAAAATATCTATAAATATATAAAAATATATATGAAATAATATTTAATTGAATTTTAAATACTAACCAAAACTATCAATAAATTAATTGTGCTCTCATTTCAATGAAAACAAATACGTATGACTGACAAAGTTTATTGTGCACTATTTATGGCGGATGAACAGCCTACCTCCACCCTTCGCCACTGCTATGAGGGTCTATATATCTACTACTTAGTTATCTAATTTTAATGAAAATTGAAGCGAATTTTCTCGTTAGAAAATTCTTCAAAAATTCTCGGCAAATATCAATGTGAATGTTAAGTTAGGTACTTAATCGAAAATCGATCTAGGACTAACGAAGTTTCATTTTTCTTTATTAGACCTTCTCTTCCTTCGATACTATTTACTTTGGCTTCAATACAGTAATGAATACATTCCCTGGGGTGATGAATATCGCGAGGGATGAAATTACTGTTTGCCATAGACGTTATTGCTTCTACACATATAAAATATACATACGCACACACACACTATATATTATTTATTATACATATATGCTTTGCTTGGCTAAGCAAAGTTAAGATTAAATTCTGTACGCCTATCAGCGATAATTATTGTACTCGGTTACATGTAAAATACGTAAAAGATTTCACCGTGGCACAGTTCGCCTTGAGCTTTCTTGTCGGGAAGAGATGACCGTATACTATACGGTCATCTCATCATAGCTGATTTTGGCAAAATTCATGAATTCAAGAATGAAAACCTATCACCTAACCTAACAAATAATCCAGTATATCGGCTATTTTCAAAATTTGTTTGCTGCTGGCTTCCTATAAAGTGTAAGAACCGTGTTTTATTTTGACATAAATTTTATGTTAGTAGGTACTATACGACACGAAGAGTTTAGACGGTCTTTAATTTACGGCCATATATTTCCGAGACAACATTTCACGGTGAAGTGGTGATACGGCAAACTGCATGCGTACAAGTTTCCGGACACGATTGTACGCATCTCCTGATCGGCTAGTCATGGTTTCGAATATCGAAGGTGGGCTTAAGATACAAATACACGTACCTATGTAATATGTTTTAAGTGTGTTTCTCCAGCATTATTTTTTCATATTAGTTTTCTCTAGTCAGCCAACGTCAAGATGGCAATCGCCCCATTGTCCCGACGCCGAGACGACGATGCTAAACTACATTTATGTTTTCTTTTTGTTCATGACTCTTCGATAGCAAGTGGAAAATCGTGTCTATTCGGATGAGGTAAACGATTTGTTATTGCAAAATAGTGTACACTTGGACAGTCATAGCAGAGGACGACGTTGCATTTCGTGGCTTAAGAACATTCTTGATGTGTACGAGACAGTATAAATATAACAGTGAAACAAATATGACTTTTTATCAGAATTTACAAGATTTAAAGAAAAATCATGTCAAATAACTTTTTTTTCTATTCGGGGAAAATTTCTAATTGTGTATTTTTGTTTGAATTGCGACTTTTTGTGTTATGTGACCGCTCATTTAAAAATACCTATTCTCTGATACTACGAGTAATGCTTATAACGAGCAAATTCAGTCGGTCCCATCTTCCTAATCTCTCTCTCTCTTTCTCCATAACCAAGTTCGACTATTTAAAAAAAATCTAGTATAGTAACTACCTAGTTTAATAATAATGTTCAAGTCTATGCTTTTATTCTTCACACTAGTCTCGACTTGAGTATATGTAAGAAAATCAATAGCCTGAAAACAGGTACGTTGCAACATTATCCCCATAAAAGGCAACATAACACCGCCCTATACAGTTACACGGCGCCCATAATGTTTTCCCTCCAGTGGTTTCGTTCGAAGGGATGCGCCGACGCTCGCGACGCTCTGTCATAAGGACGCCCTCCCAACAGCCCCGGCGCAATCACTGCGGAAACCTTTTAAAGTTAACGAATCGTTATCGTAGTGAATTTTCATTAGCGACGGTCTAACATGCAGGGAGCTTTTTGGCTTCACCGAGGGTTGCAAAAGCTTTCGTTTGTAATTCTTCCGAGTTTACGACAATGATTTCGTTACCAACGAAATGGAATTTGGGATGATTTATTAGTTATTTTGTGAAGATCGATAGTAAATTACTTTATGCACGAGAAGAATCATTGTCTAGCTTGTAGCAGTAGCTAGTAGACATGATTTAAGACATATAAAAACATAAAATTGAAAAATATTATATACCCTATAGAAGCTGTCTGGTAAAATGAGCTAAATATACCTACCTCATTTTAAGAATTTATAAAATAATACCCACCTAAATTTATCCTGACGCAACTGGAATTGAAATACTTATATCACAGAACAGATAATAAATAGAATTCCGATAGGCCATATACCAATACAGTAAATTTTGACGCAGGGTTTTGAATGTGTGAGTGTCCTAAAATGAAAATGAACCACGCATTATAGACATGCAATAGTGTGTGTAATACAGCAATATTAAATGAGCGTCAATGCATAAACCGAGAGCAGTTGTCAATATTCGACGTATGACGTATTCTTGACACGTGTTCAAATTTGTCCCGTATTAATCCTTACTCGAGATCGGTTGTTTGGTTCTCTTTACCCGTTAGGCATTTGAGTTCATATTATTTCTGAGTTCTCTGACTTCGAGGCAATTTGATTGAACACAGTTATTTCACTCCTAATTAGTGTCACCAACGGCAGGATAGTTCTGCATCATGGAAGAAAAAACAACTGATGCTACCGTTGTCTTAGAATCTTAGATAGTAATCGAAGACACGCATATTAACACCAAATATAGAAACCTAAAAATAGCAGAATTCTCAATTACACCACATATGTCGGAAAAATATGAACCCAAATTAATACCTATATGCCTATTCAAACTTTCAAACTATGTACATTATTATGGTCATTATGTCAAATTATGTAGATAGATACCATAGATTTAATATAACTACCTAATAACTAATAAATATAACGTTGGTCAGAAATTAAAGCACTGCGGTCTTGTTCGGTAGGTCAAGAGTTCGAATCCTGCTAGTTAGATCAAATTCGCAATGTGAGAAAATACGTTACAAGTTACAAGCAATAGGTATTTGTAAAAGACTATGTCTTTTACATTATCATAAACGAGGCGTTTTAGTTATCGAATCTGCCAATCATAACCACATTCAACATACATTCATCGATTGTGGGTTAACTTATCGGCGTGTTTGTGTGGGTAACATGTATGGCACAACAGATTATCTTCAACGATATGGATAGATACGAGATACAGGAACCTCAGTAAATAAGATGTGTGTTTATCATATTCTTTTTGTAAGGTGTTGAGTTGCGGGGTTGAAGGCTAAGATACAGCAAAACAATATTTGACATATTTTAAATCTGGTGCCAGCGTAAAAACCTTCGAATTTGTCGAATAAAACACAGAATGAACCAAGCAGTCTTACTGAGATTCAAAATAAAAGAACGTCTGTCGAAGTGTCGACTATACATTTTTCGGGCATTTCTCCTCATACACCCGATAATTTGGAAAACCTGGTGGTTTTAGTTAATCTTCAGGGAAGGCGACTAGCGTTGGCATCCTTGGCAGTGTTCTTCAACCGGTGGTCCGCGGATCGGCGCCGGCAGTGACGTCCCGTGGGGGTAGGCAGATTGAGCGTCGCTTGGGGGCGGCAGTTACTCGAAGGGCGGCAAATCGAGGAGAATCATTAGGCACATATATAAATAGCTACCTAAACTTAGTAATAACAGATATATCTTTCCATTGAAAAGTCATCTCACTGATTGAAAACAAAATGTATTAATTAACATACCTACAAGGTTTAACAGGAGTGTATTTTTTGTTGGGTTCGCGATGTCTAGTTTACTTCCGTTGTCGTTGGATATCACGTTCTTGATGACCAGCAATGACACGTGCACATTTTTAAATTATAGTTAGGTACTTACATACTTACCTAATTTAAAATACATCCAAATATTTTTGCCAGTCACTCGCGAATTTTGGAAGTTGCCAGGTGTATTTTTAAATGTATCTGAAACCGTGGACTAATATTTATATTGAAGCAGAGATAGCATTTAAATTTAGTACATATTATGTATTATATAATATTTTGTCGGCAATGTATCTATACAACACATCTCTTAGAAATTTTAGTCATGAAAGGATGATGAAAAATACTGTATAAAAATGGGGCGGCCTTTTTTCGCTGCCTAGGGGCGGCATATTGTCTCGGGACGTCACTGGACGCCGCCCGGTCCGCAAGAATTTATTACCGGTCCGCGAAAGCTTTCTCCATGCTATCAAACGACTATATCGCTACACGATTCGGGGAATTCGCACTAGATGAAATGCTTGGAACATTTTTGAATGCTGCTGATATTAACCAGAAACTCATATTCAACATTATATTAAGCCAACATTTAAAAGCGTCAGCTGAAAACTTTTACTAAAAACCTACGTAAAGTCGGACCTCTAACCTCTGGATTAATAATCCCTTTTGCTTTTTGGAAGATATTAAATCATGCGCACTTGATCCTCGTGAGAAAGAAAACTTGATCGAGCTATCTTCTGATATCACTCTGGTGTCCAGACATAAAATGCAATCATTGTCTCAATTTTGAATATCCCTCGATAAATAATATCCATCTCTGAGTTATAAAGCTATCAGATTATTGATAATTTTTTCGACTTCTTAATAGTGTGAAAAGACTTCTTCATCTATGTTAGTAATAAAAACCAACCTAATCAGAGTACGTATTTGAAAAGATATTGTATTGTTAAAATACATGTTAACAGTTATTAAATATGTATGTCCATTTTGCTTTCGATTTTAATCGATTCGAATCTTTCCAGTTGAATCCGTGCACTAATAAATCGATATGGGATAATTCAACAACATTAAACCCGATTGAATTTTTCATTTCACGCATTTTATTTTTCTCTGGACAATCCTTTACATTTTTCAAGTCTGCCAGTCTCTGGCCAAGTCGCATCTTTACACAATAATAATATTCAGATAAACGACACTGCAGCTGTCAAAAATGTGCAATATTCGCTAATTTTACATGCTGGCAACACGCACTAAAATTTAATAATAATTGACGCGTCGCCTAGTCATGCGCCGCGGATTTGCCGCGAACAGGAATAATTCTGAACTTTATGACAGATATCGGCCATCTGCGGCGCACTTCACTTGGCTAACACATGTCATTATTTGAAAATCGGAGGACCAAATCGTATATTTTTAGGCGGGAGATTATATTATTGGCTCGGGCGTTTCCAGTTGCACCAACATGACGGTCTTTATGTGCGGTAGAACATGTTAATATTATTTTTGAAAATTTTGTTTCTGCCGTAAAGTTCTATTTTTGAATTATCTCTGGAACATGTGTTTCATGGAAAAGCCAGAAATTCATTTTAATATAAAATTGAGTAAAATACTTTGCAAACAAGAGAATTAATAAATTAATATCATTTAGTTATGTGTTTCCCACTTTCATATAGCAAAGATAGCTTTAACACACCCATCCTATCATTTTTTTTCAATAGATTGGATTACATAATATGAATTTTTTTACATTTATTTATTTTTAATTTACTATGTTGTAAACCTCAAATCGAATGGGCTAGACACAAAGCTCTAATAAGGGACAATCGTTGGACATATCTAGTCATACAGTGGTACCCAAGAGGTACAAAATGTCTGCAAGGTAGACCTAGATGCCGCCGGATAGATGAAATAATTATGCGGAAATACGTGGGAACGCAACTCATGGGACCGAGAGAAGTGGAATCATGTCGGAGAGGCCTTCATCTAGCAGTGGATAGATTCAGACTGATGATGATGTTGTATAATAGCATTACAAAATAACTATTATTAAATACCAACATTTAAAATATTTTGTTTAAGAGCATACATAAGTGAAACGGCAAATAATTTTCAACAGTAGGTGGAACGAAATTTCGCAGTCTTCGCCAATCGAAGACTGACAGTCGAGGTGTGAGCACGTCAATTTTTTTGTGATGGCGTCGGAGGAATATATTCTTAAATCGTGTAAAGATGACTAAAATGCCGCATGTACTCGAAACAAAAAACATGTCAATGAATATACTATTATTATTACGAATATAATAATAAATATAACATTAAAAGGACGCATGTTGAATTTTTGTGACAAATTATATTTCGTTCGGTTCGCGTCATATGCACAATCCGCGCATCGCCTAGTCACGATCTTTTTAGACCATGCCTCAGCTGAAGTGCCTTTAACATTTTAGTTTGCAAGGGGCCAATTGGCTCGACTTAAAACCTCACCTACGTAGAGACAGCTCGTTCCTCTAACGTCCCGGATTTGACTTCGTTGTCCAGTACTGCGTCCCGATATAATGTGGCACTTGATAGTTCTCCATCGAGTGCCCGGACTTCTGCCTGTGAGCAATCGGATACAATTGCATATATTATTATACAAACCTATGCGAAATACAACACCAATTGTCATCATTTCTTACTATTTACCTATACACAGCACATCCAATATTGAGAATATCTGTTTCTATTGTAAGTTACCAACAGTTTAGTCATTAGGTAAATACTAAAAACTATCACTAACAAAGCTCCATCGATTAGTGTGTGACTCAACCTCCGATTTTAATATTATATGTAATTGCTTTCACACAATGATAATATGATAATTCCACTAGAAAATAAATTACTGAAACATGTACTTAACCACATTATTTTCTGAATGGACATGATTATTTTGTATTCACACGCGTTCGAGTAAATTATTTTCACCAGGCCATTAGACAAACGCGTGACCGGATGAGAAAGACCGTGTGATTTTTTTACCCCAAACGTGAACAAAGTCATAACACATTATTATATAAACTGAACAAATCTAATCGAATCTACCCCATAAATATTAAAACTATTTATCATGCTTTCAATAAAGAACGTCCATATTTGTTATTTTTTTTACAAACAGCTGAGATTGAAAAATATTTTCTGATTATAATACAGACCACGAGGCACTTATAGCAGTGGCGAGGAGTGGAGGTAGGCTGTTAATATTGACATAAATAGTGCACACTAAACTTTGTCAGTTACCTATACATAATATATTTATTGTTTTCATTGACACTACGAATACAATTTGCAGATGGTACTGATTAGTTTTAAAATTCAATTAAATCCTGCCTAAGCCAAACCATACAAGTTTAGGTATGTTATGGGCGATCCGCACAAAAATGGTGTACTGTTTTTCAATTATCCTTATCTGTTTTCGTTGAATTAAACTGATATTACAGATGGTGTTGGTTAGTTTTTTTTAATTCATTAAGTCCTTTCCATACCAAAACATAATCAGATAAACGTTCAATTATTCTATAATTATTGATCTGTGCAAGCGTTGAATTTGAAGCTTTTCCTGCAGCCGGGACTTGTTTGCACTTGATGAACTTTTGAGGGCTTTAGTTAAAATTATCAATATATTCAAATTATTTGTAAAAAATCACTAGTTGTACAATTATGATGAATACATATTTTTAAATGTCAACATAATAAATGTAGGTAGTATGTAGGTTTTTGCTATAAAATGATATTTTAAAAAGATTCTAATAGCAATATTTATTGATAAACACCTACTTCTGTTTTCTTTAATGTTTAAGAAATACTGGTATTAATACCGGTATTCAATAAGAAATACCGAAAAACCGGTATTGACATTTTCATTCGGTATTCCAATCCCTAGTGGCAGCCCGTGACAGTTAGTAGGCGACAAGTCCGTGACACGCACCTCAGGTTGGGTCGCGCCATGGTCGCGCTTTGACTCCAAATAGAGTTTTACGACAAATCATACCGACCTCGTTTTGCGGCGGCTCGCACATCTCACCTCTTTACTACAAGTATTGATTTTACTTAGTACCTAGATTCATTAATATAATCTCTCCAACCCTTAATGATACTTCATATTTAAAAAGCATGGGATATCCCTAATGGTGCTATAAGAGATATTCTGCCACGTGACCGGAAGAGTGGTGACGTCAGACGTCTAGCAGCGCCGCCACGTGCTTCTAAAAGCAGGAAGTTGGAACTGCCACGTGGCCCCACACCGGAACTCGATAGATCATAGTCAAAACTGAACGGGGTAGCGTTTTCATTACACTTGCTGAGTAAATTATTAATATTCTAGTTCAAATAAAGTTATAGCGCACAAGTTAATGGATTTGTTATCTTGTTTTTCTCGCGACTTTGTAAGTTCAGTGCATATTTACTTATAGTGATACTGAGAAATACTTGTGTTGGTTATGTTTATATTGTACCTGATAGTATTGTGTACTTAAAACGTACGATATCTTAAAATGTACCTGTCGACAATTTCTTTGAATTACCTATCGAGGTTAATAACCAAGTAGATAACAAATGACAACTAATTTTCGAAATAGGAATATTACACTTATTTCTATAATACAGTGAACGAACGCTTCAATTTTGTCATTTTTCAATTTTTGCACTTTTTTCGACACGCGAAAGTAAAGATATTAACTTCGTTCTTGGTATAATAAGTAAATTTACTTGCAATTTAATTTTTACGAAATCTAGCGTTTTTTCCTGCCAAATATCTTGTTTTCATACCCCGTCTGGCATATTTTTGTCAACGATAGTTGGCAACACTTGGACTAATATTTTTGGATACCTATCGTTTGCCTACCTCCAACATGTAGCCGTTGCTACTCATGTGCAATTATTATTATATTTAGTAAAATTTACTCAATTTCAACCATTTTATTTCACCAGACAGTATAATACGGTGATAGCATAATCTATGTTCTGAACAGTCAATTGACTTATTTAGTTTCTCTGAGTTGCCATTTGGAAATGTCGTAAGATATGTGCAGTATTGTTCAGCTTTTTGACATTCAGCGACGGTTTCATTGACGCAACCGATTCGTCATAAAATTAACAAGGGTTCCTCTAAACCAGTCGTATAATTGTTCAATTATACCAAATCTAAAAAATATTTGCATTCCTCGTGAATAATTTGTGTTTTTTTTATATAATATCGATTTAGATTTCACAGAACAAGCGATGTTAAAATTAGTGACGTCCCGCAGGATTAGACAGACATTGCGAATATTAAGTATATATATTATATAATACCTACTCATTGATAGTAGATTCCGTGGATGTGATTTTTTTCTGAAGTAGAATGGTTACAGGAATAAATTTAATTAAAATGTAATTAAATCATATTTCTATAAATTATACGAAAGAAAAAAATAAATAGTTCAAACGCATGGATTTATTTGGACAATTAAAATTCGATTGTTATTTTTTATATATTGCGGATTCTTTGAAATCAGTCGGGCCTCTACGTCACTAAATGCGCCACTGCGCATATTGAAATTAAGAGATATTAGAAACGGGGTTGTTGAAAGACAAAAAATCTGGAGGACACTGCAAATTGTTAGCGTTGTGATGGGTGCCGGACGAAATCCCGAATGCTGAAATCCCGAATGGCCGAAATCCGGAAAAATAAAAAATACAAACAGTAATAATTGCGCAATCTCAACACTTATCTCGAATTGCGCAATTTTTACAAGGGGACAAAACCATTTTTTGTAGAACAAATGGGTTTTTGGCTCTCCTGCAACAAATTGCGCAATCTCAACACTTATCTTGAATCGGGATTCCGGCCATTCGGTATTTCAGCCATTCAGGATTTCAGCATTCGGGATTTCGACCCAAATCCGTTGTGATAAGGTTGTTATCGCTCGAAGAAAACAATTACCGAAGTATATAAATTTATCATTGTGACTGTGGATCGGCGCATTGAATTAAGATTTTATTGGGTTGCCCTTGAAATTGCCGTGTCCGGAAATTTATACATTATGCAGTTCGCCGTATCACACTTCACTGTGATATGTTGTACTTATCGGAAATATATGGCCGTATATTAAAGACCGTCCAACCTATATAGGTCGTATAGTATCTACTGACATAAAATTCTACTGAAATAAAACATGGTTCTTGTCGGTTTACACTTTACACAGGAAGCCAACAGCAAGCAAATTTTGAAAATAGCCGATATACTGGATTATCTGTTAGGTTAGGTTAGGTTTTCATTCTTGAATAATTCATGAATTTTGCCAAAATCAGCTATGAACATTGAATTAATGTTCATATTGAATCTAATAAAATTGGAGACCGTATAGTAGGTATACGGTCATCTCTTTCAGATAGAAAGGTCATAGCGGACTGTGCCACGATGAAATGTTTTACGCACAATTTACATGTAACCGAAATTGCTCGCGGCACGTGTTTTGAATTCGTATAAATTAAATGAAATCATGTTGAACTTAAAGAACTTGAAGTAACAAAGTGTAGGTATCCAATAAATCCTTTATGTAGTAAAATATTAATACAAACAATATTATTATTATTCCGAGTTCAGTGATCTGGTGAAATATGGTGGATATTATTGGAAAATTTTACTATCGCAATTTCGGCATGGATTATTTCTGTTTAGCAACGGGGGCTCAAATCAAAAGCCGACATGGTCCTGAATTCGTTTTATTGTTTTAGTTTCTGTGAAATATTAACATTTTATAGCGCTTTTCTCAAGCGAAGAGACCGAAATAAGAGCGCCCCAAATAGTCGACTGCGGGTTACACTCATTGTAGTTTGAACGTGACGAATTGGTGAATATTTACAATTAGAATCTGTTACAAAAAAAAGTACCGCAGGCGAAAAAAAAACAACTTTTGCCCTCTGCTCATAAATCCGTTTCTTCTTACAAATAATATTTACAAACTACTTTTTTGACAATTTTTCATTTAACACAAGTAAACAACATAGTTTATTATGAATACTAATGTAGGTATTCTTCTTTAGCACGATTGCTCAGTCTACCAGAGGCACCTGGCGGTAAAATACAATGCTTGCAATTTGAGGAATTAAAAAAAAGACAGTCAAAGATAAACAAATAATTAAATAAACGGTATAAAATATACGGTTACAACCTAATTATTACATAATATTTTATGGTTTTGTTTAGAATTAAGATTTAGTTTAGTAAAAAGGTGTTCTCTTATATAGCAATAAAATATACTTATATTTATTTAAAGTACGAGGGTGGGTCAATAAGTCCTTAGAAAAGCCGACAGGTGGCGCGACTAGTACTGCAAGCGGTTTGTTTTCATGCAGCGGCACTACCGATTCAGTATGCTGCGAAGTTTCAATCAGATTGGTCGGGTTGTTGTGTGTTTCTCGTACATTTAAAAAAAAAATTTGCTTGTGGAAAATGGAAAAATGGAAAATGGAGAAAATTGAGTTTGGAGTTGTTATTAAACATTTTAATATAAAAGGGTTAACAGCAAAGGAAATAAAAAATGAGTTGGATTTAGTTCACGGCATATCTGCTCCTTCACTCGCAACTATTTATAACTGGTTAAATGAATTTAAACGTGGTCGTACATCAACAAAGGATGAACCACGCTCAGGACGTCCTGTAGAGGTGACTACACCAGAAATGATCAATAAAATCCACGATATGGTGTTAAGTGACCGAAGATTAAAGTTGAGTGAGATAATTGAGGTTACAGGGATCTCAAAAGGTAGCGTCATTTCTATTTTACATGACAAATTGGGCATGAAAAATATTTCTGCAAGATGGGTGCCGCGTTTGCTCACAGTCGACAATAAACGCAGTAGGGTGGTGGCCTCTAAAGCCCTGTTGTCGCTCATGCAACGCAATCCGGATGAATTTTTTCGTCGCTTTGTGACTGTAGATGAAACATGGATACACCACTATACTCCCGAGACGAAAGAACAGTCAAAGCAGTGGATTGCGAAGGCAAACTATGTCCAAAGAAGGCGAAAACCGTAAAATCAGCTGGTAAGGTTATGGCTACTGTATTTTGGGATGCACGTGAAATTATTTTCGTTGACTATTTGGAAAAAGGAAAAACAATAACAGGGGATTATTATGCATCTTTATTGGACCAGCTAAAAAACAAAATTGAAGAAAAACGGCCTCATTTAAACAGGAAAAATATCCTCTTTCATCAGGACAATGCCCGTGTTCACACATGTTTACGATCAATGGCTAAAATTGAAGAATCGAAGTTCGAATTGGTCGACCACCCACCGTATTCGCCAGATTTAGCCCCCAGTGACTTTTTCCTTTTCCCAAACTTAAAAAAATGGCTAAGTGGACAACGTTTTTTTCAAATGAAGAAGTCATCGATCGGACAAATGCTTATTTTGAGGACCTTCCGAAAACTTATTTTTCTGACGGTTTAAAAAAAATTGAGAAACGTCTAACCAAGTATATTGAGCTCCAAGGAAATTATGTTGAGAAATAAAAAAAAAATACAAAAATAAAACCTGTTTTAATGCTTTTTTCTAAGGAATTATTGACCCACCCTCGTATCTAAGTAAATAAAAATATGTATAACCTGAAGTCATTTTTATTTATGTGAAATTTAGCTTCAATATTGTGACCATACCAGTGGTGCACCCAGGATTTAATATTGGGGGGGCCCTAGGAGGAGAATGTAAATTAGTCCCATAGGCTCCTTTTCTTCTTCAGAGCCTAATTTCTCGTTTATCGGTCTTTTGTCTATTGCGCTCGGTGTACCTGCACCATGGTCCCCACATCCTGAAACGGGCCTTGAGGCTAGGATATTTGGCGGCCCCCCTACCTACCGCTAAGATTAAAGGAAGTGTGAAACACTACATTAACGTTTTTAAAATTGTGTTTTAGTTCAAATTAAGGTACTTATACAGTGAATTATTGGCGATTTTTATTACATCTACTTTAATAATGGAGCTGTCGAGTATCGACACATAATAATTAACAAAATATATTGCACAATTATATAATTGAAAATGTTCATGGTCATGAAGCATAATAGCGCTTAGTTTTTTTTCTATTAAAGCTAGTTTATGATGTGTGTTTATCTCACTTATCTGGTCAACCTGATACGCCGGGTCCCCCACAGCCCGGGCTAGAGTCCTGTCAGCCCTCCCCAGCCATGACCTACACCACTCCGGAATTCGGGTGGACACCGAGAATTTTTTGACAGTTCCATTAGGGATTTGGTTTCTAAAAAAACCTGACATTAGTGTTTCGAAATTTTTGTGTTAGAAATTAAAATCTAAGAATTTTTTTCTAAAAAGGGTGCTGGAGAATTACAAACCATTTTTTTTGCCGTGTTATTTGTCTAAGCCTAAGTGCTCGGCTGTAGTCAATTGGCGGGCGCGGCGCGGCGGTGTCTTGCGAAACTCAGACGTATAACCGTGTGTATTATGACCCAAAAAAGACACTGTCTACTTACATTTTACACACGGTTATACGTTTGAGTTTTGCAAGACGCCGCCGCGCCGCTCCCGCGCGATCACTACGTTCTTGCACTAAGGTATAGTTTATTGGCTTTCAATTTCAATGTTTAAAATTATTCTGATAATTTTCATGTTTGGGAGGTGCCAGGGCCCCTTGGCTCCCCCCCTGGGTGCGCCACTGGACCATACCGACATTAAATTATTAGTTACATCAAATTTGTATTGCGTTACGATTATCTAACCAAAACCATAAACAATAAAGATTATACAACAAAAACCACTGGAATGGTAATTATGGAATGAATATATTAATTAATTGTAAATAATGAAAGCGAAGACCGTGTTACTATTTCAAAACTGAATAAAAAAAATGTGCTGGAGACACGCTAGTCGCAATGTGTGCATTTGTTTGAATAAACCACTGATAGTTCAACAATTAAATTACTTAATGCCTATTTATAGTGACTTCTATTTAATAAATATTGAATTTTTGTATATGCATTTGCAGAAAATCATAAAAAGCATCTCTTCCGATCACCAAAATCAACGTTGCCATGCTATGTATCGATTTGTTCAACTGCCAACTTTACTATGCATAGTGCTCATAATGAGTTATTTTAAAATGACTTCAACATCCCATACTAAATATTGTAGGTAGGTACCTACATATTTACGTATATAAATATTATGTACATAAAAAATATTAAAAAATACTTTGCTAAGCATTACTTTTGATAGGTATACCGAAGTCAATATAATGTTATGACGCGTTTAACATAAAACATTTTATGGAGCCGAAATGCATTTATTGGCTCGATAATAAAATACACCAGACCGCAATTTCAAATATCGAATTCCCAGTGGTGCAGTTCGATCGCTTTGCCGCCATTTTCCTAGATTCCAGTTTCCGTTTGGCGCGCATTTCCCATGGGCAACGTTGCGATGAATACGCAAAATGGACGCCTACGCAATTCACTCGGCAGAAGAAATGAATAAGTAATGCCAGGCTGTTTGCGAAAAAAGGGGTGGGGTATTGAAAATATGTTACTGCTGCATTTTAAGCGTATGTGAAACGCTATTTTGTGAACAAAGGGGTATCCTTGGTTATATTATTATGTACCTACACACATCGTAGATAAAGATTTTGCGTTTAGGTAGCAATAGGACATGATTTTCTTGCAAAAGAAATGGAAGAAAAATACGTTTACACAACCTGTCAATTATTGACTGCCGAGGACACCTACCCTCTGTTATATATATATATATATATTTTTTTTTAACCATCTCCCTGCTTTTTCGTACAAGGTGGCTGTTAGTAATTTTCATCGATCACAAACACCCAGGCTTTGAGAAAAACACATAAATGTTGTGTCCACACCGGGAATCGTACCCAGAACTTTCGGGTGGAAGGCAAGCGTCTTACGCACTGCACCACGAGAGCCGCCTACCCACTGTTATATAGGAGAAAATTAAAAATCACTACATTACAAAAACAATAATAACATTTTAAATTTTAATATAAGAATTCTCGAATTTTAGAATATTAGATTTCTTAAGAATTTGAGATTGGTTTATTGATATCTTCGTGAAGTCAATACGCGGGAATTTTTTCTGTTCAGGTGATTTTCTCTCCAAAATTTTTCGCAGCATCAAGCAACCTTTGTTATCTTTCCTTCCAAATTTGTTATCCGTCCAGAACTATAAGATTTTTCATGCTTTTAGTGGTGGTGTACTTCGGATTTATGGTTCAAAGAATTTCTGGTTTCTATTATCGACCCCCAAAGAATTGATAATTCAAATAAAATATCTGTATTTCCATAACTCATTATTGATATAATTGGATTTAAAACACACTGGCTCTGCGGTATATTGGTTTCTATTTTGTTGGTAGGCACATGTTATTTTTTTAAATACGTGCAGTAGCGTGCTGCGGTGTCACAGATTTCAACGTACTGACATAAATATTAGGAATTATAATCCCGGGCGGTATTCTTAATCCTGGAATTTGAATTCTCAATAACGATTCTGGAATCCCGGGATTCTCGTTCAATCTTCAAATCACACTCCCCATTATCATGATAAAATAATTACAAGATAAAAAGAACTTTTTATATACAACGTCTTTAAATTCTATGTTGAATCATATAAACTTGACTTGACTAGCATACTTAATAATACTGAAATGTCAATTCGACATTTCATATTGATTTCCATAGTAACGCACGTATATATATATTAATAATTTAGTTGTTAGGACCCCAGACCCCCTAGCAACCAATAATAGTGGATTGGATTACGGATTTCTTCCGAAATAACTTTTCATACAAAACAGAATTAACTGAAAATTAATTCAATTCTACTTAAAGATGGCTAAAAGTATTAAAAAATGCATTGGCATCGTGTTCTGATATCCTATTCTAAAAGTTTAAAATTAAACATTTGTTTCACAAAATTGACAAAAGTTTCAAATGTCTAGCTAGTCGGAAGTTAGTTAAAAATCGATTGCAAGATTTGTACCGGATAAACAACCACCGGACAAATAAGAATACGACCTAATAAAAACGTTGTCAAAAAACGTTTTAATAAAATAAAAAATAATAAAAATATATTTTTAATTAAGATATTTTTTATTCAATGAATAACAATAGACAAGACTTGATAGAAGCATGTAACAATCTTTATGCAATTGGAAAAATATTATCTAATGTATATTTCTGATGTTTTCTAAATTATGTCTGGAAAATTTACTAGTAAAACGACACTAGCTATCGATTAGAAAAACTGTCTCGTAGAATTTGATACAGTTGACAAAATTCTGTCATAAATATTAAATTATAAGGGCTTTAATAGAAATTTCCATAGATTTTAATATGTCTTAAAATTTACAAATCTATTATCATATTATTCTGTCAAATCACTCAGGTTTTCAGAATATTATTCAATCTCGGGATAGGAAACCCTACAAAAAAATAACACGACTTTTGTATTTACAGTTAAATAAATTGTTTTAACGACCGCGGCACCGCGAAGTCAAAATAGAGCTACAATGGACAATTATTATTATTCTTGGGCTGAAATTTCAAAAGAAAACTAATCTTTTGGTACCGAATTGTACTTTCACCGTCTCAAATAAGATTTCGTCACGATCATGCCGTTTCCTACAGTGCTCATAATCGACTGTTGGCTTTACAATTGTGAATTTTCCAAAGGGCTTCTCTTAGAAACCATATTGTGATAGACTTACATTAAAAGTGTTTTAATTCTTTATATAATAATATCAATAAAATTAATATATAAAAATTACGCACTCTTGTGTGCATGGAACGGATCAGATATTGAGAGAATACACTCAGGGGCGGCAGGTTATATGAAAGTATGGTGGAGCAGGCAGGTTATATAAAAAAAAGTATGGTGAGGCAGGCTGGTAATCAATATGCGGCAAACTTAACGTTAACATTATTAATTTTATGGGTACGTTATAATGACCAAAGTAAATCCTCCGTGATGCCCTGCATTTTTTTTATCGCGTCGCTATTTCTCGTAAGTTGTCGGCTATTAATTATTGTTGGCCTGCTTAATTCAGTTGTATGAGAAAGCCGATTCCTTGCTCCTCTTTTTATTTAATACCTCTATGAAATACACCCTCTCTTTCTGTAATGTTTTCAGATCGTGAGCTTTGATTGATACTTACTATATATTTATAACTCAGTTGTCAAATGATATGGGATATACCTTACAACTACTCTACTATTTAATGCATTAATACTAACGAAAGAAACTCGCAACGTACCATACCCGGTCTTAATCGAGCGTATCTCGAGAAACAATAGGTAATTTGAAGCATTTGCGGTTGTTTAGGTCTGGTCTGAGAAAAGCAACTACCCAAGGTGAATTTATTTTTACACGATTCCCAGGAAGCAACATAATATGAAAAGAAACGAAAAAATATGAAAAAAGAAGGGAAAGCGTTCGAGATGACACTCAATTGCTGTATAACCCTGTAGCAATCATAACACTCAGCATTATATGGGTGACACACTTTAATATGTATGTTTTGTTGTCAAAACAAAAAGTGCGAAAACGTGCGAAAAAAGGTGCGAAAACGATTGTCAGCATTTCCTCAATCATAACTAGATCAGTAGAGTCTGTTGTGATTTATTAATTGCGACAAGGTCTCTTGTAATAATTATATGGACTGCATTTATATAAATAAGAAGGACAATTCATAAATCCTCACTCACTCTTCGAGTCCATCAAGCGACGCACTACTATCGTCACGAGTCCGTCACTCGATGCATCACTCTCAAAGTGCGTCCGGTCACTTGACATAGTCAACCGTCATTCCGATTAAAACCTCATGCTGTAAGCTTTATTATTGTATTTATTTATTATTGTAACGATAAATAAACTCTCCCCTCACAACATCCAAACAACCACGACTTTATCTCCTCCACCTCATTATCCCCAAACCACGCATTTTTAAAAATGCAATAATTTGATCTTTGTGGTATCTAACCAGGTCGGAAAATCCAATAGGTCCAACAACTAGTTGTACTGATTTGAATAACTAATCTATAAAACCCTTAAAAAACCTTTATTACCAACAATAATTGCATCAGGCTATTTTTTTATATGTAATATACTCGTAACATATTTATAAATAAAAACAGAAATAAAAAATACTTACGTACGAATTATTCAGTGTGTAATTCAAATTTTGGCAAAAGATTGAAAAGAATTGATCCAATGTATCAGTTCCAGGGGTCTATATTCCACAAGAAATCCGATACCAGTGTGTAGGTATTCGTAAATCACTCTTATGTACCTACTTATAATGAATTTGAAAGTTCTTTATACAAATAAATAAAATATATCTGCTAGCAAATACTCTAATATGGCTAATAGCAATGGCTACCGTATTTCGCAAAACTATTAACCGAGTCAGTCGGTACTTATGTTTAGTTTATTAATAAAACTACAATATATTATTTAATGAATCGGCTGACATTTAAATAACATTTCAATTGTGCAAATAAACTTATTAAATAGTATTACGTACTTAGTACAAAGTCATACGTAGCTTTATCTGATTTTTTAATACCTTATAAACAATTAATTGCTTTGCAAAAAGCGATTGCTTTTAAATATCTTGGAATTTTATCTGATTGGATAATGGTAACCACATTTTATTAGGTACCTATTGTTTGAAAATAAATGACTTTAATAATAGATACGATAAGTAGTTAGGACGAAATATTGTATTTTCCATGTTCTTACACTAGCTGACTAGCGAGACCCTCGACTTGAGCTTCGCATCTATTATATACACAAGACTGCTTTCGGCCGCTACGGCAGCTATCTAAGGCAGGTTTGTATCGAAGTATTAGCACTTATTGTAACAATTACAATAAGTTAGCCGTCTAAACTAAACAGTAAAAACTGTCTATCTCGCTCTAAAATTTAGCATAGACAAGAGAGGTGCTGTTAAAACATATCACTAATTGTAACAATTACAACTAAGTTATTGTAATTGTTACAATGAGTGCTAATACTTCGATACAAACCTACCTTAGATAGCTGCCGTAGCGGCCGAAAGCAGTCTTGTGTATATAATAGATGCGAAGCTCAAGTCGATTGCTTTTAAATATCTTGGAATTTTATCTGATTGGATAATGGTAACCACATTTTATTAGGTACCTATTGTTTGAAAATAAATGACTTTAATAATAGATACGATAAGTAGTTAGGACGAAATATTGTATTTTCCATGTTCTTACACTAGCTGACTAGCGAGACCCTCGACTTGAGCTCCGCATCTATTATATACACAAGACTGCTTTCGGCCGCTACGGCAGCTATCTAAGGTAGGTTTGTATCGAAGTATTAGCACTTATTGTAACAATTACAATAAGTTAGCCGTCTAAACTAAACAGTAAAAACTGTCTATCTCGCTCTAAAATTTAGCATAGACAAGAGAGGTGCTGTTAAAATATATCACTAATTGTAACAATTACAACTAAGTTATTGTAATTGTTACAATGAGTGCTAATACTTCGATATAAACCTACCCTAGATAGCTGCCGTAACGGCCGAAAGCAGTCTTGTGTATAGAATAGATGCGCTGGTCCAGATGACGAGTATCTTGCCGCGAATGCTGACTATGCATATATATTACAATCTTATAAGAACAATCACTAATCAATGCGTAAATAAAAGCCATCCAAGCCATTTTCACTCGTATTTCTTATTTTATTGATCAAATTTGAGTCGGAATTATCTGAAATTATAACAATGTCGTTTAGTTAACACGGCTCAATTTTATATATAAAATTTTGTTATCTATAACGTTATTTTGAAAAATGTTCCTTATTTTCGCATACCTACCTACCTATTTAGAGCGTTTTTATACGAAGGGGCTCGCACAAACCAACGCGAATATTCACCAAGTACCCCGTCAAAATATCCCGAAAAAAGCACCCGCCATCGGTACAGAAGGTCCGGTCAAAATAGTCTCAAAAAAAGCCAATGCCGCTGTAATGCTCCCTACTTACCTGTTGTTAATGAACAAACGTAACATTTATTCACGCAGGGGACCAAAAGATACAATGAAAGCCATCAATTTGTCATATATTTGGCTATTTTTTGAAACTCTTTTGACCGGACCTTCCATATCGATGCGGGTGCTTTTTTCGGGTTATTTTGACGGGGTAAATGCGAATGGATGGCAGTGTCGGAGACAAATTGTATCAATGATAATATAAAATTATTGATATATTATTTGAATGCTCGATACCGAAACGTCAAACAATCGCAGCGCTCCATATTGAACTTTGTAAGAAAATAACTTAATTCCCTTCCGAAATCTGAGCGTCGCGTGCTCTTTCCCGTAACCCAATACGAGCTTGATTGGCGAATAATTCGCTTTGGTGTGTGCACGAATGTCTTAGGTTACTTTATAATTATTTAAATTTTATGAAATGCATTCGCGAACTCTATTATGCTATACTGATTTTTGAAAACGGCGAATTTTATTAATTTTAAATGTTTGAATGTTATACTTACATTGTAAATGATTTTAATATTTGTACTTATTGTCTACGCTTATAATAGCGTTTTCGCTATATAATAGCGGTTTTTTCCATGATTGTCTATGCTCAAAAAATCTCGCTTAAGATGCTTTCAAGTATTGACTAAGGAAATCTGACGTTTATCCAGCACTGTACGGTCGTAATATAGAGCCGGCACGCACACCTCTACTCGCACCTACGTCATCGCTTTCCGCTGGTATCTCCTCGTGATAAATTATTGCAAGAGCGTTATTTTTGTCCACTTTTTTAAGAGAAATTAAATATATTCCGTTCCAAAATTCCAGAACTGGTCAGCAGAGCATTGTAACAATTACTCGAGAATCCCATTGATGATTTTTCGAGAAATGAGAATTTTCGAAACTCTGGAAAATTTATTTCTCGAGATACGAGATTGGCCTTTTCTGATTATTTCTCGAGAATTTTCGATACTAGATTTCTTGGCCTCGAGCGTTGATGTGTACCTAAGTACGCAAATTTCATAAAACTGACTGCATTTCTGTTGACGCGTCATGTTAGAGTCTGTCTTCTATAAGCTGGCGTGCGGTTTCCCCCCCGCTTCATCATTCAGCACTGCAATCCCTCTCGTTCCCACCCATTGAAAACTTGCCACAGTCGAACGCGATGGCACAATGCTTTCCGTCCGCAAACGACGTGACGTGAACGCCAACTTATAGAATTCAGACTCTACTTAGCGCGACCTTACGATAGCCATTCTGGTGACGTTCTTCCACGACTTAATTCTAACCCATAGGGAGCGGAGGCACCCGTATAAAGAGTTCCAAAGTTTATCCATCAATTTGTACACATGGCGATGCAACAACAGACGCTGATATGTGTACATAGGCCATTAGGCCAAATTAAATTTTATTCAATTTAATCAGTCGCTACAGCTTATTTCATTATTTGTTAGCTTCTGAACATGTGGCCGGGCCTATTCGTGAGGGAGTGAACCGGCCGGTACTCGCCAAGGGGGATGCGACGCGCATGCACTCTCAATCAATTGGTATTCATTAATGAAATTGATACAAACAATGCCCTCCCCAAGCCCCTAAGCAGCTTTGTTTCATGGTTTTATGAATACATACATTATTAATTAGTTTTTATGTCGTTCAATTTTTTTTTTTTACATATTGTGGACATTACAAATTATAAGTTTAAGACGTTCACAACATGTCATAAAACATTATTATAAAGAAGAAAGAAAAATAAAAGTAGGTAATAAACGGGATAAAAATGAAAATATAAAAAGTGAACATAATATAAACATACAAAAGCAGTGAAAATACACTTATTGTATACATATATATATTATATAAGTTCAAAGAAGTACACCGAGTTTGCTAAGGAGACCGTCCACCTAAACTCATCCTCACGCAAGTGGGATATATCAACACCCGAAGCAATTTGGTTGAACATAGTTATCGCTCTCCCAATCGGCATTACCAGTGGCATGCTGGTTATGCACCTTGGGAGAATATACAACTGATTCTCTCTATTTCTAAGACAGTTATCAAGGACACACAGGTCAACACTGCCCAGAATAGCAGAGTTCTCATTTATACCTCGTATAAGTCGAAAAAAATACGTAGCTAAATAAAGATCTCTTCTAAAAATCGCGAAATTAAACTATTATTGTTATTAAATTAAATTTTGGCGCAAACGACTTCTTGGCAATCCTTCATAACCTAGTGTTGTTCAACCTTTTTAATAAAGCGGCACACTTGACTATTTGTCAAACTCCCATGGCACACCAATCATGGACATAATAATAATTAGACATGACGTTCTCTATGAACAAGTGTCAAGGCATACATCGTGTATAGGCTAAACGAAAATTCAACTGACATCGGGTCTTTGATTAAACATTTGTTTTTTAAATAAGCAAATACTTCAATGAATATCTATAAAATATAATAACAAAATACGTATAGAACAAAATGATATTTATTAGGAGCATTGTCATAGCATGGCCCCCACATCCTGAAGCGGGCCCCCAGGCCACGATGTTTGGCGGCCCCCCCAACATATTGCGACGGTTAAGGGCAGTGTACCTAATGTTCTACAGTAGTGTTCCCAAAATGATATTCCGCGGAACTCGAGGGTTTTGTGTAAACTGTGTGTATGCTGTGTAATTTTAGCGTTTTTTGGTATTTTTAAATAAATCCGCTTGAATTGTCAGCAGTCATATTATGAAGCATTCATCGCGACCCCCTTTTCTAATAGCCAAGTAACATGTGACCCTACGCCATGTTGGATAAATAATAATTTTTATTTTACAGGAAACACACTAAAAGTAATTATAATGCTTAATTCTACTCGTTTAATAACAGCTTTTTTCTATTAGAGCAAAATTGTGGTGTGTGTTTATCTCTCTTAACTGATTGACCTGCCACGCCGGGTCTCTCCTAAGCCCGAGCCCCCAGGCTAGAGCCCTGTCACCCCCCCCCCCCCTTATGGCGGCCATGGTCATAGGTGTGTATTGTTAGAAGATAGATTACAGCTAAAACATTAAATAAATCGTGGTACACTTGCGGCGTATTTACCGAACTAAAAACACATGGAAATACGTCATGACGGGTATATAGATGGGTGAATTCCTCCGCGGAGTGATCACGTGAAAACACTGAAAAACTCCCGAAATGTCTATTCTTTGTCGTGCGTATGCTCGAGTAGAGGCGCATTTTCACACTGTCAATATATATAATTAGTATATTAAGTCCCGTTTACATGGTTCACTTTTGACGATCTTGGTTGCTGTTTCTGTGATTTCTGTGTTCGCTTTTTCACTTTACGCCATTTTGGAATGAATCGATTATTTCACATTCGGTGATACGTGTAAATAAAAAGTGAATGCCTGAACCCAATTCTCTGCGGAGGATCATCCGAGATGATCATCCGCAGTGACTCGTGTAAATGAGCCTTTATGTACTTTAGGTAGATGTTGTGCTATGGCATCGGCTGAACACGAAATTGTGACCTAGCCTTACTAGTGGGTGTGGAGAAAAAATAATCATTATCATTTATTACACACACACACACAAACATACATACGATGTTTGCACATTACCATGATAGTACTAATTGATATTATTAATTATTTTTCGTTGGAAACAGACCGCGGCGTATCGACCACGAGGAAGTGATTCTGAACAGCTTCCTGTGAAAAAAAAATATCTGGCGGACAAAAACCTTTTCTCGGCTATGTAATAATAACGTTCATTATTGTCCGATTAAAATTCTGCACGCAATAATTGACAAAGCGGTGATGATTTCATCCGCAATTTAAATTGTCGGCCATGACGGACGTGCGCGGTACTTCAAAGAATTAAGTTGCAATCTTGCACAGAAGTCGACAACTAATGGTGCATATCAAACGGCGGATCGATCAAAGTTAATATTTGGATCGGTAGATTAATTGGTGGACCGTCACCCGGAATATGATAGAGAACATTCGGTCAAAAATTTTAGGAATTGTGCTTCTGATTGAAATGACAATAACAGGTGTTAGGTGACGACGTGGGCTTTAAAAATCGATGTATCCGCCAAATCTTAGGTGTGCATTGGTAAGACCGCGTTACAAACATTCGAGTTCATAATCACGAGAGAGTAAATAATCACGAAGAGACGGTTTAGGCTGCAGACACATGGCATTGCAGTGGACGTCCGACTGCAATGCCGTGTGTCTGCGCTCTTATGTGGCAGGGACATGTGTTGCAAATGCCGCCAGAGAGTGTGACATTTCGTACTCTTGTGGCACAAAATCAAGGGTTCTCATACCATGGCCAGGCTTGCCCTCACCCTGCAGCTGTGCTACAAAAGCGATCTACGCGCAGTTTTCGCATGGCGGGAGGCGTGAGAGTTGGCGATGAACTTATGACCCAATTCTGTGGTGTGACAGGGTGAAAGAAAGCAGAAGAAATTGGCGTGGGCATTAACTACTATCAGTGATTCCCAAAAGTGTTTGAGCATAGAATTTATGTAGCGAAATATCTATGTCCCCATCTGCGACGATGATATCTGGCAACGTCGCTACAGTTATGAACAGAGCGTTGGAGAGGAGCTCTGAGCAGGAGCATGGAGCAGTGGAGCAATGGGATTTTACTCGGTGTAGGAGCAGAGCCGGAGCACTGAAAATCTGTAGTGCTCCACTGCTCCAGATCTATTTTTTTATTATTTTCGCCCTAAACTCCAATGAAAACATTATATTTGACACTTTGCAACACTGGAATTATTTGAAATACGGTGATAAATAACCTCACTTTTTAGACAGAAGAGGCAGATGAAGACGATTTGCTATCGGAAGTTTTGTTTAGAATTTATAATGAAAAGGACGAATAATCTTATTTCAAAACTACTATATTTTTTAACAGTTGTATACATATAATACCCATAAATATACTTATTTTTACTCGGTGTGAAGCAGACCCTGGAGCGGAGCTGGAGCAAGTGCTAGGTTCCGCAGCGGAGCAAATCAAAAAATGGGCCGCTCCAACCCTCTGGTTATGAACTCTATAAACTCATTGATGAACATGACGTCGTTAGATTTATCAAAGCCCAAAAATCTGTAATGGGCCGGCCATGTGACACGTATGGATAAACGAACAATGGTAGAGCTCATGTACCGAAATGCATAACGGATAAAACAAATGATAGTTGTCTAGTTTTAAAAAAATGGTAGGTATATTCTATTCACACTTAATGAAATCATTATCTATTATAATCATAGTCTATTGTTAATATTTTCATTATGCATATTCCACTTAAAGATGAAGACTTTTCCGACCGCTGCTCTATTCGAGCAATCCTTCTCAGCAGCTGTTCCTTGCTTTGTGCGCTCGATGAAATATTTCTGGTGACTATTTTTGAGCAGCATAGCAAGGGAGACATACACATGGTCCTGTCACTTAGCTGCGAGGTGTGTTATAGCAATACCAACGATAGCTTGTGAGTACACCACCACTCAAATATACCATTGAAGACATACCTAGTACCTACAAATGTATCTTCTTCTCTTTCGGCTATAGGTATAACGCTATAGGCTTTATAATAAGTACTG
This sequence comes from Rhyacophila brunnea, assembly GCF_057557595.1. NCBI lineage: Eukaryota > Metazoa > Arthropoda > Insecta > Trichoptera > Rhyacophilidae > Rhyacophila > Rhyacophila brunnea. Next base: position 6,511,140 of record NW_028233361.1, read on the forward strand.
AATACTGATAATCCTAGGACGACTAGCTAGTCAGTTTCCAATAATCAAGTGTGATTTCCACGCCCTACAATCTCAGGCCAGTTTATACTATAAAATTGTATAACTTTTACCCTATTTACCATGCATTCGCTGATGAATTAAATTAGGTTTGCAAATGTATATTTTATCCCCTCTTTTCACGGATGAAGTGGTTACATGTAAATTGTAGGTAAAACATTTCTCCGTGCTACAGTTCGCTGTGAGTTTTCTTATCGAAAAAAGATTTATTTATTTATTTAAGAATACAAAACATTGTGGATATAACTAATCTAAATTCAAGACGTACACAACATGAGATTAACATTATAAGTCCAGACCCTCACAAGAGAGAAGAAGAGAATACTTATAGAAAAAATATATAATAACAATAATAATAATAGTAACAAAAAATAAAATAAAATCAAAACATTAAGTACAATTTAATACAGAAAAATAAAGTTTCAAAAACAAAATGCAAAGTACGAGTACATCATTGAAAATGTCTGTATACTATACGGTCTACAATTTTATTAGATTCAATCATTAATAATTCAATTTTCATAGCTGATTTTGGCAAAATTCATGAATACAAGAATGAAAACCTAACCTAACCTAACAAATAATCCAGTAGGTATATCGGCTATTTTCAATATTTGTTTGCTGCTGGCTTTCTGTAAAGTGTAAACCGGCAAGAACCGTGTTTTATTTAGACATGAGTTTTAAGTCAGTACTATACGACCCAAAGAGGTAGGACGGTCTTTAATGTACGGCCATATATTTCCGATACAACATTTCACGGTGAAGTGTGATACGGCGAACTGCATACGTACATTCTTCCGGACACGTCTTTTCATAGGCAGAATCATAAAAATGTAATATGTTTTTATAATCCTTATTAATGTTTTAGAAAAACATGTTTCAATGTTTAAGAAGATACGAATTTATTTACCATCACAAAGAAGTAAGGTTTAAAAGTGTGTTTATTTTGACATTTGAAGCTCAAAAACTAATTGAAACTAAAATCATAATAACATAATGCCGCGATGTTTTATTGAGATTTGGTTTGTGTATGAACATCATGATGATATTAGCTTCCTCTACAAATCACAGTATTTTAAATTTGGAACGTATTTTCAATTTCTTAAGACCAGATAAACTCTCAGGTGACAGATGTGTATTAGGTATTTTTTAAATTAACGATTGGCAATAAAATAATAAAAACGAATTTATTTTCTTTCCACAAGATTAAAGTCATCATCACGGATTGCGTCACGCCAGACATTATATTTCCGCGCTAAAGATTGCCGAAGACATTTTTCAAATCATAAAAGTTTTCGTCAAAATATTAAATCATTACAAATTAGCAGCTACCTATCCTATGAATTACTCACGAACGCACATTTGGAAATCGGCGAAAATTTATTAGCATTACATTTCCTTGATTATTTTTATCTAGAGACAGTTTTATTTACCAGTGGGTATCTATATTCTAATAATTTAAATATTTCTTTTTCGTGTTTTTCGGTCATCGTAGAGCAATGGTTATCACTTTGCCGGTGGGGCTTGCGATTCAATTTCAATTTCAATTTAATTTACTTTTAACGTTTTATAGACATTACAAATTATAAGTTTAAGACGTTCACAACATGACATGAAAACATTATTATAAAGAAAAAAGTAATAAAAACGATAAAAATGAAAATATAAAAAAATTACATAATATAGACATACAAAAGCAGTGAAAATACAATTATACATATACAAAAGTTCAAAGAATACACCGAGTTTGCTAAGGCTACTGACATGACCCGGCTCACGGCTAGCTCAATAATGCTACCGGGCCGTCACTGAGGAGACTAGTGATGAATTAGGAGAGGTGGATCTCCTTTGTAGTATCACAACTTTTGAATTCCCGAATAAAACTCTCAGCTGGTGTGGTGCCGAATTTATTCAGGTACTAGAGTTCACGGTCACACAATAAGATTAACTGTCATTGTTCCCGTAATTAAATCTCATTAAAGTATCAGCAAACTATTTATTTGTTCACTATAGGATCTCTGTGAAATCTTTCACAAATTCCCGAAAAAGTCACACCTAATTCAGAGAATGTATACGCAGATATTCTTTGGATATTTTTAATTCATGAAATATTTTCCCATAAGAAAGAAAATATAAATTATTCTTTGGTCACACAGTATTAGGTTTATAAAAGAATAGAATTATTTTATTGTTGTTTATAAAGTTTATTTATGTTCAGTGTATTTACAAATATTTATTTGTGTTTACAGACTTGTTTACAAAAGGTTTGCTTAATGTTTACAAATTTATTTACTAAAATTTGTTTACTAAAATTTATTTTATAATTATGTTTACTTAATAAAGTTTCAAAAATTTATTTTATAATTATGTTTACTTAATAAAGTTTCAAAAATTTATTTTATAATCCCGAAAAGATTTGTAAAATTTATTATTACAGACTGAGTTTATTAATTTGTTTTTATAAAACAAATCCGATCGCGTAATTTATCTCGATTACGTCACCTCGTATGATGAGTAATGAAAAATAAAATTAATCCGCGGCGCGTCACTATCGACAGATACGTAGTATTCGTGCTACGTTTTGGCGGCCGACGTCACTACCGACAGATACGAGTTATTCGCGCTACGTTTTGCCCGTCGAAGGGGACTTACTGGTACGTATGAATCGCGAATGTACTGAGAACCGTGTCCCACAAGCTCGCAGAGAGGTCTGCTGCTTACTGAAGATCGCCGGTGAGAAGTGTAGAAACTAATGATTTTACGGAAAAAGGATGTCACCTTTTATACCCTCGGGATGGAGGTTTAACAGGAAACAGTCCGTAAGGGATAGCAGATGTATATCTTTCTCTCACGGGATAAATTTACGTATATCTCCCGTTCCTGGTAACTTTCTAATAGAGATATCTTCTAATTAAATCGGGTTAAATTTACTCTACATTATTTCCGCAAAATTAAGACTTAATAGGGGTGTTTTAAGCACCCTCTAGAACATGTCCTTTAAATACGTAGTTACGGTGACGTCAGCAAAATAGTTGATTTTATATGATTTTTCGTGTTCAAACGAAGGGGAAAGTTTTTTAGCTTTCCAACGAGGTATCAGAATAGGTACTCGTGTACTAAATAAGGGAATGGCAGTCTTTAAATTTAAAATGTCAAAATGAAAGGTTGACACCCACGTACTAGTCCTTTCCACCACTCTTGGCCTTTTTAGGCCAATAGAATTTTACTAAGTTTTAATAAAACTATTTGGAGCCGCAGAAAACGTTTCATTCGATATTTACCTTTCGGACGAACATTATTACGTGAAAACACTATAATATTATACTTAACATTTCAACTTAAATATATAAATGCTTAATCCTAACAAGATGTTATTTACAAGCGACTACAAATTTATTTCGTCCTTAATAGTGGCTTTTCCATAGTAATCTAAACGTAACCTTGAATCTATTTTTATCCGGCAACTCAACACAGCCGGGCCGTAAATTCTAGTCGAACAGAATTCAGTTAAGGTTCAAGGTCACGCGCCAGTTTGTGTTTTTAGTCGCAGTATTTGATTCTTTTATTACTTAGGAGGCAATTAAGATTTATTATTGTTTATGGGTAGAAACCCATCTATACCAGAATCTCAAGTTTTTCCAATTGTTACTTTTACAATATTCATTATAGTCAGCAAGTTATAGCATTAACAAAATCTATAATTATAATTACGCGTCTATAGATATAGATACGCGTTTACAATATTTTTATAACGGTAGTTAACTCCTATCTTGTATTGATAAAATTAGTATTAAAATTCTTTATTTACAATTATACAGTATATAAATTTATAAATATTCAATTTTCTTTTCCAATTTTCATACACTTCCATTATAGTTATAAAAGTTATTGAAGCATGTACCTGCTTAATTTTACGTAAACAATCTCTCCCATAACTTATTTTCTAAGTTTAATGGAGATTTCCCGGAAATTATTTCCGAAATAGATCGATTTGAAATTTCATGGCGTGTCATTTCGAGGTCTGCGGTCACAGCGTTCCAATTACACTTGAACAGTCTCGATTCTCCTGGCGAAATTTTTTACGTAAAATTTTATTACATTTTACAAAGAAAAGGTTAACAACATACATTTTACTTCCTAATACTAAACGATTACGCTACTGGTTACCTGTTCATGGTCTTTTTCGACCATTTCTTCTCTGCTTCTTCCATAGTTTAGGACCATGGGACTTATATATTCTGTTTGTACCTCGTCGTGAGGTTGTCGCACGGCTATTTGAGAAGTAGAATTGACTACAAGGCTAGATTTGTATAGTTATGTCGTTAAACCATACTCTGCCATAAACACTAACTGAAGGTCGGCGTTTTTGTTTGTGTCAAATGCCCACCCTTAATAAAGACATAACTGTATATGTCTAGTCTCAATTCACCATTGCCACACCTCAGGACTCAGTAATATGCAAAGCGATAAAGCAACAGTAAAGCATATTCAAAATAAAATATACAAAATCTGCGCATGCACACAAAGTTTTTCTTTTACTTTTTATAATTAATATTCGCCCAGATTCAGGTCTTAAAATTCTAATTAATAAAAGAAAATTATATAATTCAATAATTCTGAAGTTAAAAATTTTATTTTGAGGACGGTGAGTGCTGTATGGGACGACTACTGCTTTTCCTGCCGAGGGACAACCGCAAGGAAGAGGACTCACGGAGACGCTCCCTTTACGACCCATGGACAGAAGTAGAGTTCGACTTCCCGTCGCGAATCACGTTCCCGCTTACTAGAAAATACGGCATAGTACCATGATATGCCAGGGAGACTCCCCTGACAATACCTTTAACATTAAATTACATAGGGTCATTTAAACCTATTCAATCTAACGCTCAATACTCCTAGCTATATATTACATTCTACAAGAATTTGAAATCAATCCCAATCAAGAGAATTATTTTTCGCAGCTCCGAATATTAATAAGGACTTAGCGTGAAAGTTACGAACTTCCCCACGCCTAAATTAGCAACGCTCTCTTCATTTCGCAGCTCCGAATACTAATAAGGACTTAGCGTGAAAGTTACGAACTTCCCCACGCCTAGATTAGCAACAAGTCTTCATTTCGCAGCTCCGAATACTATTAGGGGCTTAGCGTGGAAGTCAAGGACTTCCCCATGCCCTAATTAGCAACACTTTCTTCGTTTTGCTCTCCCCGAAGACTTATTTCTTTCTCGCTTCGAGAAAAGACTCGTTTGCTTCGATAATAGACTTATTTCTTTATCGCTCCTCTCGAAGACTTGTTGTTTGCTCCGATAATAGACTTATTTCTTTATCGCTCCTCTCGAAGACTTGTGGTTTGCTCCGATAATAGACTTATTTCTTTATCGCTCCTCTCGAAGACTTGTGGTTTGCTTCGATAATAGACTTATTTCTTTATCGCTCCTCTCGAAGACTTGTGGTTTGCTCCGATAATAGACTTATTTCTTTATCGCTCCTCTCGAAGACTTGTGGTTTGCTCCGATAATAGACTTATTTCTTTATCGCTCCTCTCGAAGACTTGTGGTTTGCTCCGATAATAGACTTATTTCTTTATCGCTCCTCTCGAAGACTTGTGGTTTGCTCCGATAATAGACTTATTTCTTTATCGCTCCTCTCGAAGACTTGTTTGTTTCGCAGCTCCGAATACTAATAAGGACTTAGCGTGAAAGTCACGGACTTCCCCACGCCTTAATTAGCAACACGTTCTTCGTTTCGCTCTCCCCGAAGACTTATTTCTCTTTCGCTTCGAGAAAAGACTTGTTTTTCGCTTCGATCAGAGACTTATTTCTTTATCGCTCCTCTCGAAGTCTTATCGCTCGCTTCGATAATAGACTTATTTCTTTATCGCTCCTCTCGAAGACTTATAGCTCGGTTTAGTTAGAGACTTAGCTTACAGGCGATGGCGGTAGCGATCGCTTTGAGCGACGCTTACCTGATCGGCCTATACGCTGATACTGACGTTTGGGGGGCGCATTCCGGATGGGGGCGTCTCGTAAGACAGCGTCCAACGCATCCCGCCACTCGCCAAAGGTAGTACCTTGATCTTTGCTCCAGGGCGTTGGGAAGTTGGTCCTCGCAGGGCGCCGCCCTCCCACCCGTCCCACTCTCCTAAATTCTCTCTTGGGGGGCGCTATCTTGATGGGGGCGTCTTGCAAGACTGCGTCCAACGCATCCAGCCTCTCGCCAAGGGTCATCTCTTCATTAGATATTGTCGAGTCAACAATTCTTTCCACTTCAGCTCCTCCATCGCTTAGTTCGGAATCTGTTCCTGAACTCGCCAGTAGTTCTTCCCGCGCACATTCCTGCGCATCCATACGACTTTCTGACAGGGCGTGCACTCCCTCGTCTCTGTCGTCGGTAACTTCGGAAAGCGGTGCAGGCGGTTCCACTGGGTCGTCCGCACTTTCACTAGTTACATTCCCTTCAGCCGGGGCTGACGGAATGTAAGGTCTGATCTGATCGACGTGGAATTTATAAGGTCTTCCGCGACGATTAACAAAATATTGGGTCTTTCCCACTTTCATGATTATGGTATGAGGTCCTGACCACCGGGCGTCGAGGCCGGCGCAGGCTCCGGGCCTCTTCTTCGGGTGTTCTTTAGTATAAACTTTACACCCCACTTCATATGCCAGCGGCTCAGCGCCAGAGTTGGTACCCATTTTTCGGAAATACTCTTTCTGATGGGCCGAAACCGCTATATTCATTTCGTCGCGATCAAGCCTAACTCGATCGTCGCTCTCTGGCCGTAGGGGATTATTAAAATGCCCCGGTCGGCAAATAGGATATCCCCACAATACTTCCGCAGGAGAGAAGCCAGACGCGGCGTTCTTCCTGCAACGTAGGTCGTACATAATGTCGTTCAAGTGTATGTCCCATTCGTCGTGAGAATCGCTCTCCAGACGAACACGGAGTCCTTTCTTGATCTCCTGATTCCGGCGTTCGGTAGGATTTGCCCGAGGGTGATAAATACCCGTCGTCCAGTGTTTAATCCCCCACGACTCCATTGCTGCTAGCCATTTCGGATGATCGAATTGCGTGCCGTTATCTGTAAGGATAGCTCGAGGGTACCCGTACCTTTTGAGGACCTGCTCTTCCACAAGCGGTAAAATTGCAGTAACCATTGCAGAACGCATGGCAAACGCTTCCACCCATCGCGAGAACATATCGGACATGACAAGTACGTATTTGTTACGCTTCTTCGTAACGGGATATGGACCCATTAAATCTAGCGTGAGTATCTCCCAAGGTCTCACAGCCTCGATATGCGAGGTCTGCGGGGCAGGAGGCTGCAACGCTCCTCGCTTGCGCGTCGCGCAGATCTTACAGGCGCGCACATATTTCTGGACATCGCATCGTCGCCTATTCCAAAAATACCATTCTCTTATTGATCGGTCAGTTTCAGTGGCACCCGGATGTCCACACTGATCGTGATATATTTCTATTACTGTTCTTCTTAAATTTTCCGGTACTACTAATCGAGGGTTTAATTCGCTGTCAACGTGTACTAAAATCCCGTCGCGTACAGTCAGTCCAGTAGGCCTCCTCCTCACATGAGCGGGAGAATCGAGAGACGCCATCAGTTCAATAAACTGTGGATCCGTCCTTTGCTTCGTAATTATCTCTTCCCGAATGTTTACCGCCTCTAGCAACAGTACTGCTACTTCCGGTCGTCTCGTCGGAGCTGCCATACGAGCACACTCTACTTCTGGGCTTAAAGTCGCACCCGCAGGGTTCTGGGGAAATCTTGACAGATGATCAGCGAGGTGATTCTCCTTTCCTGGGCAATGTTCTGTCTCGAAATCGAACTCCGATAACAGCATTGCCCATCTAGCCAACTTCCCCTTCTGATTCTTTGCAGTATTTAACCACGTTAAGGCTTGGTTGTCGGTTATTAATTTAAACTTCCTGTCCTCCAGGTAACCACGGTACTTAGTGATTCCCCAGACGGCAGCCATTGTTTCTAATTCATTAATATGATAACGAGCTTCCACCTCATTAACGCGCTTACTCGCAAAGGAAACGACATCACGACCACCGTCTTCCTTTGGCTGGAATAAAACGGCCGCAATGCCATGTCCGCTAGCATCCGTTTGAAGGCAAAAGGATCTAGTAAAGTCGGGTCGGGCTAATCTCAAAGGCTGTGATAGGGCACGCTTTATTTTACGAAAGGCGTCCTCAGCTTCATCGTTCCACTGAAATCGTACAGTGGTTCGGAGTAATCTCGTCAATGGCGCCGCCATCTCAGCGAAACGAGTTACATACTCCCTCAGCCAATTGCAAAGGCCGAGGAAGGCACGCACCTCCCTTCGAGTCTTTGGCACCGCCGCAGCTTCTACTTCTGCTAGATGATGAGTCTGCGGTTCATTTCCCGTGGCCGTAATATGATGTCCCAGATAGTCTACTTCTCGTCTCCCTATCTGGCATTTTTTTGGCGCGACGCGAAGTTCATGGTACTGCAGCCTCTCAAACACGATTCGCAAGTGCTGCGCGTGTTCTTCCCATGTATCGCTATAAATGATAATATCATCGAGGTAGACGAGGCAAATCTTGTTGACGAGTCCAATGAGAACCTCTTGAGACATGAGTCTTTGAAACGACCCCACCGCGCCCTTCAAACCGAACGGCAACACGCGAAACTGGTAACAACCACCATCAGCAGTCGTAAACGCAGTTAAGGGTTTAGTGCTAGGGTGTAATTTCACCTGCCAGTATCCATTTTTAAGGTCCAATGAACTAAAGATTTTTGCCGTTCCCAGATCTTTCAATGTTTCCAAGATCAGAGGTAAGGTAGTTGCTTCATCCACTGTCAAAGTATTAAGCTTTCGATAATCGACGCAGAACCTCGAGGTCCCATCTTTCTTCGGCACCAAAACGATGGGTGAGGAGTAGGGACTCGAACTCGGCTCGATTATTCCATCGACCATCATTTGTTCGACATCTTCCTGAATCTGTCTTCGTTTCTGTTCCGACTGGCGATAAGGGCCCAGACGGAATGGAGTCTCCTTATTCAAGAAGATGCGAAACTCAGTTGTGCGGCACGGAGGTCCAGTTTCAGCAAAACGGTCTCTAAAGTCTTCCATGACTTCAGTCAACGCGATCCGTGCCGATTCTGGGATTCCGGGCGCAAGCTCTGCTAATTTTACAGGACCACATGGCAGTGGTTCCCGCGTTGTTTTACAGTACAATGTCTGCCTTATGCCGTCGCCGTAATGTAAACAGCGACGCTTCATATCGACGACTGCTTCTTGCTTTTCTAGCCAATCCAGACCTATTAATAGGTCTATATGAAGGTCTTTCGAAACATAAGCCGGTATTTCTATCGGTGTGTCTCGAAGAAAACCCTTCACATTGACGACGCCTTCAGTGCACAGTGATCCACCCCCGGCCGTGGTCAAAGTCAGAGGCCTCCCGCACGGCTCAATTGGAGGGCGAAGTAGGTCACTACGCACCAAGGAGTGCGTCGCACCTGTATCGATGACAGCCTCATAGTCTGTTTCTATTCCGAAGATACGGAAGGGCAGTGTGAGGAGGTGACCTCCGATCAATTTCGGTGCGCCCCTACCCCATGCACTGTATACTCCCGCAGAGGGCATACCATTCAACACGGCGGCGTTCGACCCGCTATTAATTTCAAATATATTACACTTATCACTATTAAATATTTCAAACTTATCACTAGCATTTAAAGCACTCTTATTACTAACATTTTTATCAAGTTTAATATTTAAATCTTTATGAGGTAAACTATTTTTATTACGTGCAATTGCAGTAGTTGGCAATTTCTCTTCACCCGACGCATCCAACGTACTACCTACAATTGTCCACGTACTTCTGACTACGCTATTTGGACGGTCTGCAGTCGTTACAGATGGTAGTGTCTTTTGACACGCCGCAAAATTCTGTCCCCGACTACACCTGTCCCTAGGATCTAAAATATTTACAGAACCGAGAAAATCCGTAGATATTTTGCTTTGTTGGTCATGGGCCGCCGTAGCTGAGTCCCATAACTCTTGTTCTCCGTTATTGAGTATATCACCGCTTTTGAGACGATGATCATACACAACAACTCTTTCGTCACTATATCTAGCTTTATCTATATACATTAAGTTCATGTTTCTTAGTTCAAACTTAACGCTATCAAAATTAATCCTATTAAGCTTACGTAACTTATTTTTAATAATCTTAATACTAAAGGACTTACATTTACTTGATTTTTGCTTAAGATAACAATTATAGTCATCTAATGCTATGAGCTCTTCTTCATTAAGTTTATTTCGCCTTAATTTACCGAAGGTATTAATGTTTTGTAGTCGACGATTAGTTCGACTTTTCCTAATAATATTCTTAACGTCAGCCTCGTGGGGTCTGTTCGCTAATTTAAAAGGTAAGTCCCTTCCTAAAGCTTCGTTGCTCGATTGCAACGACGATCGACTATCTAAACTGCATACATCGCTATTAATATCAAGTAAACTGCCAGCTTCGGCTTTAGTATAGTTAGTACTATTAATATTTTTACACAAATGGTTAGCGGAAGCACAATAATTCGTTAAATTATTTGTTACAAGAGATCTGTCGTCAGTATCGACGAGACTACAGTTACTTACGTTTGCCGATGTTCTCAGCACACCAAGAGCGCCACTGCTTACGCCTTCGCCGCATCCACTGCTAGCTGTCTTTAACTGCTTATCTTGATAACCTTCTTCCTTGTTGCCAACATTTATTTCATAACTTCCTAATTCTAATTTATCTAAAAACTTTTTATATTCTATTTCGCCGCCGGTAAAAGAATTATTAGCTCGCGAAGTCTCAACATTGGACAACGTCTTACCGCTATTCTTTTTATTAAGATTTTCTACTATTTTACTAGCAGAATTATTAATATCGCGTTTGCGATAATTCTCCGGTCTTACGCTGCTATCCTTTACAAGAGGACCTGTACAAAGATTAACTTGGTTACTGGGGCCAGCTTCGACCTCACAGTGAACCTTAGGGTTAAATGATTTCACCGGAAGGGTGTCCTTCAGTTCACTTTCACAGTTAACCCTATTCGCCAGAAGAGCGTCTATGTCACTAGCTAGAACTCGGCTGAACGGCGTTCGAGGAACGTTCGTGTCACCTTCTTGAGTCTTCTCTTCGGCGGTCCGCCAGTGTTCGTCGTCTTGGAGCCATCGACGATCAACCCGGTCCGCGAGCCGTCTTCATGGCTCCTTTCTGGTCTGCTGAGCTGCTTGCCTGTCTGGGCAATCCTTGTTTTCATGGAAGCCAGGACAATGTTGACAACGCCTTTGTCTGGCACTGCCTCGCTCTTCAACGCGAGGACGTGGGCGGTACGCAGGTCTTTCTGAATCGTTTTGCTGGTCTGATTGCCGTGGAGGCCTTTTATCAACAGCCTCCGTGGTCTTATCAGATTTCGCGTTAGTCTCTTGTACCGAACGCGGCTTCTCGCGCCAAGTATTTTGCTGAGCGGGCCTCTTTTCATTATTCGCCTTGACGGCATTTGCTGGAGATGGCACGGAAGCCAATGCCGATTTCAATGGTCGAAGTGTATGAGCTACTTCAAGCAGCTCGTCCATCGTCTTCCATTTCTCTTGATTAACCCTTATCTGATCGCTCACAGTGAGTAGGTCATAAAAGGTCGAAGCCAGGGTTTCCGACTTCATCTCTGGAAGGAGTACCTCGGCTAACTCCATCTTCTTCAGGAGGAAACCATAAGCTCCCTCTTGAGGTCCTTGCTCTTTATGTTCGAGCTCCGTTCGTTGAGCACGACGCCTTGAAGGTGATTCGAAGTGCTCTTTCAGGTCGTTACTAAACGACCGCCAACTGTCCGATGTGTCAATATTCTTGGCCCAAGTCTTGGCCTCTCCTCTGAGCTGACGCATAGCCAACTCTGTCCAATTCTCAGCTGGGTACTTCACAGCTTCGCAATATTCTCTGCAGCGTCGGAGAAAAAGTTCAACGCTCTGCTTTGGGCTACCCTCATAGGTGGAATGGAGTTCCGGCTTAACATGGCACGGGGTACACACGGCTGGTTCTGGTGGTGCCATTTTTTGTTTGGGATCCGACGTGCTTACTTGCAAAAATGAATCCTCTTCGGGGAATACTTGCGCGTTTTGCAAGCCTTCTTCCAATATGAAGTCTTCTTCTACACTCGGACCCGGAACAGGGTTCGGCATAATTTCTTCGAATTCCTCCGTCCCCTGGAGTTGGAAGAAGCGGACCTTCGACCGTAAATTCATATAAAAATTCAGCTATCGATTGCGCCGGTTTTCAGCTTCCTACGACCACCCGTTCGTCCGCAATCGACGTTTAAAGTATTTTGAGGGCATGCGCTGCTTGTCGCTGATAACCCTGAAGGCTTGCAACTCCTGTTACAAGCGTCCAATCTTCTCCGTTTAAAATCTTATATTGTAATAGGTACAGGCCTTCATGTACCTATACCCATGACGTCACGGTAGTTATGATAATTATCGAGATTTTAATATACAAAGTAATATAAATTTATTTTTTTCAAAAAATTTTTTCTTTGTCTGGGTCCTTGTACCTATACTTGTATGGTACTCAACTTTATATTAGAAAAAAGCTTAAAAATTCACACGAAATTTTTATTGTGCATTTTATTCTTAATTCTATTATTTCTGTTACGGTGAGTAACACAATTTATTTTTATACTTTCTTTATGGCTTAAAAGGGTCAGAGAGATCCTTTGGATAGTCTCATCGACATACTTTTGCTTAATGTCGGTATCTGACTCTAATAAATTACCAAAAGTATTTATTTTATTTATTCTTTCCTTTTCCAAGTAAATCAAGAAAAGTATTCTATATATAGTTGCCTTTACGTATATATTCTTCTCCAAATTATATTTTTCAAAAGTATTCATCACTGGTTCCTCGTTAATGCGAGTTACACTTTATTTCATTGTACTCACATTTATAAAGTTGAGGTAGATCGCTCTTGTAGCTCCGGTATAAGGTTCTTAAAACCTCTCAGGTAACCACAATTCATTGATACACTTCACAATATATTGTTTTTAAAATCTTTTAGTAGATCTTAGTTGTAGGATCGTTCAGGTTTTCGCAACCTGAAGATGCCGCACGCATTTGGGCGCCATAATGACATGACCCGGCTCACGGCTAGCTCAATAATGCTACCGGGCCGTCACTGAGGAGACTAGTGATGAATTAGGAGAGGTGGATCTCCTTTGTAGTATCACAACTTTTGAATTCCCGAATAAAACTCTCAGCTGGTGTGGTGCCGAATTTATTCAGGTACTAGAGTTCACGGTCACACAATAAGATTAACTGTCATTGTTCCCGTAATTAAATCTCATTAAAGTATCAGCAAACTATTTATTTGTTCACTATAGGATCTCTGTGAAATCTTTCACAAATTCCCGAAAAAGTCACACCTAATTCAGAGAATGTATACGCAGATATTCTTTGGATATTTTTAATTCATGAAATATTTTCCCATAAGAAAGAAAATATAAATTATTCTTTGGTCACACAGTATTAGGTTTATAAAAGAATAGAATTATTTTATTGTTGTTTATAAAGTTTATTTATGTTCAGTGTATTTACAAATATTTATTTGTGTTTACAGACTTGTTTACAAAAGGTTTGCTTAATGTTTACAAATTTATTTACTAAAATTTGTTTACTAAAATTTATTTTATAATTATGTTTACTTAATAAAGTTTCAAAAATTTATTTTATAATTATGTTTACTTAATAAAGTTTCAAAAATTTATTTTATAATCCCGAAAAGATTTGTAAAATTTATTATTACAGACTGAGTTTATTAATTTGTTTTTATAAAACAAATCCGATCGCGTAATTTATCTCGATTACGTCACCTCGTATGATGAGTAATGAAAAATAAAATTAATCCGCGGCGCGTCACTATCGACAGATACGTAGTATTCGTGCTACGTTTTGGCGGCCGACGTCACTACCGACAGATACGAGTTATTCGCGCTACGTTTTGCCCGTCGAAGGGGACTTACTGGTACGTATGAATCGCGAATGTACTGAGAACCGTGTCCCACAAGCTCGCAGAGAGGTCTGCTGCTTACTGAAGATCGCCGGTGAGAAGTGTAGAAACTAATGATTTTACGGAAAAAGGATGTCACCTTTTATACCCTCGGGATGGAGGTTTAACAGGAAACAGTCCGTAAGGGATAGCAGATGTATATCTTTCTCTCACGGGATAAATTTACGTATATCTCCCGTTCCTGGTAACTTTCTAATAGAGATATCTTCTAATTAAATCGGGTTAAATTTACTCTACATTATTTCCGCAAAATTAAGACTTAATAGGGGTGTTTTAAGCACCCTCTAGAACATGTCCTTTAAATACGTAGTTACGGTGACGTCAGCAAAATAGTTGATTTTATATGATTTTTCGTGTTCAAACGAAGGGGAAAGTTTTTTAGCTTTCCAACGAGGTATCAGAATAGGTACTCGTGTACTAAATAAGGGAATGGCAGTCTTTAAATTTAAAATGTCAAAATGAAAGGTTGACACCCACGTACTAGTCCTTTCCACCACTCTTGGCCTTTTTAGGCCAATAGAATTTTACTAAGTTTTAATAAAACTATTTGGAGCCGCAGAAAACGTTTCATTCGATATTTACCTTTCGGACGAACATTATTACGTGAAAACACTATAATATTATACTTAACATTTCAACTTAAATATATAAATGCTTAATCCTAACAAGATGTTATTTACAAGCGACTACAAATTTATTTCGTCCTTAATAGTGGCTTTTCCATAGTAATCTAAACGTAACCTTGAATCTATTTTTATCCGGCAACTCAACACAGCCGGGCCGTAAATTCTAGTCGAACAGAATTCAGTTAAGGTTCAAGGTCACGCGCCAGTTTGTGTTTTTAGTCGCAGTATTTGATTCTTTTATTACTTAGGAGGCAATTAAGATTTATTATTGTTTATGGGTAGAAACCCATCTATACCAGAATCTCAAGTTTTTCCAATTGTTACTTTTACAATATTCATTATAGTCAGCAAGTTATAGCATTAACAAAATCTATAATTATAATTACGCGTCTATAGATATAGATACGCGTTTACAATATTTTTATAACGGTAGTTAACTCCTATCTTGTATTGATAAAATTAGTATTAAAATTCTTTATTTACAATTATACAGTATATAAATTTATAAATATTCAATTTTCTTTTCCAATTTTCATACACTTCCATTATAGTTATAAAAGTTATTGAAGCATGTACCTGCTTAATTTTACGTAAACAATCTCTCCCATAACTTATTTTCTAAGTTTAATGGAGATTTCCCGGAAATTATTTCCGAAATAGATCGATTTGAAATTTCATGGCGTGTCATTTCGAGGTCTGCGGTCACAGCGTTCCAATTACACTTGAACAGTCTCGATTCTCCTGGCGAAATTTTTTACGTAAAATTTTATTACATTTTACAAAGAAAAGGTTAACAACATACATTTTACTTCCTAATACTAAACGATTACGCTACTGGTTACCTGTTCATGGTCTTTTTCGACCATTTCTTCTCTGCTTCTTCCATAGTTTAGGACCATGGGACTTATATATTCTGTTTGTACCTCGTCGTGAGGTTGTCGCACGGCTATTTGAGAAGTAGAATTGACTACAAGGCTAGATTTGTATAGTTATGTCGTTAAACCATACTCTGCCATAAACACTAACTGAAGGTCGGCGTTTTTGTTTGTGTCACTACCCTATCTCAGAATTTATAAAATAGCGTCCACCTAAACTCACCTCACGCAAGTGGAATATATCAACACCCGAAGCAATTTGATTGAACATAGTTAACGCCCTCCCAATTGGCATTACCAGTGGCAGGATGGTTCTGCACCTTGGAAGAATAAACAACTTTACTGATGCTATTCTAAGATAGTTACCAGGGACACAGTGGTCAACACTGCCCAGAATGGCAGAGTTCTCAGCAATGTGTCCAGCATCGAATCTCAATTTCTGAATAATATTCACGTCATTAGACGCAATTTAAATATGGTGATGGAAGATGGTAGGTGTTGAGAGTCCCGTGGACGGCCAAACGGATATAAAGATCCATCACCGGTGAGCTTGACATTCGAGACAGATTCTCCATAATATTATTTTATTTTGATCACATATCTCTTCCAGATTGAAGAACAAAATCAAGAGTGCCACAGAGTTTCTAATGTGAAATTTTGACAGAAGTCGTGTGCAGAATAATACTTTCCAGCAGTGATTTTAATTATTAGTTGTGGCAGTGACAGTGGCAAGTTTAGGGACGTGGAGGTCCAAGGTACTGTCTAATGTTGAGGCCTCTTAAGATAAAAAATAAAATGAAAAATCCAATCATCGTCGTACCTAGCAAAATATCAATGTAGGTATCTCATTCCTAGAATCAAATCATGTAATGAAAAATATTTTTATTGAATATGACAGTGATTAGTGTGATCACACGTAAACATATTAGTAGTACGTATCTGTTTGATGGGTTATGTTAAGGCCTTTTTTGTCTTAGTTGCAGGCATTTTGTTATGCTGGATAATATTTTTCTTTGAGTAATAAGAACACATAATATGTTTAACATTCTGATATAATTTAATAACTTTACAACTGAATTGGACTGTTTCGAGGCCCCTTTTAAAATCATTTGATGAATCAATTGCGTCATCTAATTTGTCAAAGAAAATCGCCCCTGAATTATGGCGTAGAATATAGAATATAAATTTAATATACATTTAGAATTAATAAATTGTTACATTATAGTACCTACCTATTTAATTTACAACCAGAACCAGCTTCGTCCGTTTAGAAGAGCATCTTCAACAGCTAATTGTACAAAAGAGTTTTAAAAACCGTAGAAATGTGCGTAATATTTACATTTTTGTTAGGCAGCAGGTTTTGTGAAACTATAGAAAACCAAAAACCTTCACTCCATTTTAAGAACAGTGTATTTAACTTTCATAACGTCATGTAGGTGCCTACATATTATTCAAAAGAACTATTGATATAATAATAAAACGTGATGAATGTCTCATCATGAACTTAAGCTAACAGATGCCTTCGTTCGGCAGCGAATTTATCACACCTCAGCCTGTGATAATAAAGATGTTTGTTCTAATGTATATTTGGATTTGTACCTTTCTTTTAATTTTATTTCCCACATTTTTCCCACACGGTGTTTCTTTTTCTGGTGCTACAAGGTAATTATAGAAGAGAGTCCCATTGACAGCTGTACGCCGGCTCGCAATCTCGTACCAGTAAACTAAAAACGATGAATAAAATTAACTATATTTAAATTGGACATTTATTCAGTGGTGTAATAAAATAATGCTGGGTAGCTGTTTTTAATCATTAAACCCCCCCGCCCCATCCCAATGAACCTATTTCTACAGGGATGCGCCAAGGATGACACGATTATTCTAATGTCATCAAAATATATAACTAAAATTATTACATATTTTTCCTATTACATAATATAACATTCTGAATTATATTTGAGACTAGATTAAATCGATAGATTCATCATAAATGTCATTTTATGTAATTAAATAACACTTATTTTTTTTAATGTTTTGTTCCGTCTTTTGCCGCCCTCTGGATCCTGCCACCCTGGTGTTTCGCACGTCTAATACCCTCGCTTGACGCACCCGTGTATTTCAACATTTTATGGTGAGGTACCAAGAACTTTATAACAAAATAACATCTATTATTATCGATATATAACAAATACATTATCTAACCAGAAATACAGTAAGTCGAAAAAACAAAACGATCGATTTTCACCCATAATCACTTCTACCTCTCAATTTTTTACGCCCTGTTTCCTGGGTATGAATATACATAATATTTAATAGGTATTTCGATTTTTCTACCTAGTTAAAAATAATAGCAACATAATTTTCTATATTCACGAGATTCAAAATATATTATTGTGTATATAATTGATGACAAATTATTGGAGAAATGCTGAAGAACGGCCTGGAAAAAAGTCCCGGGTCGTCAACTCGGTGCGCTCCACCCCACTAATCCATGGGAGGAATATACATTTTTTAATTTAAGACATTCCCATAATATTATGACCATGGCCCCCACATCCTGAAGCGGGCTCTAGGCTAGGATCTTTGTCGGGCCCCCCTATCTATCGCTAAGGGTAAAGTCAGTGTGACGCTTTACACTCTTTACAGTAGTGTTTTCTAAATGGTGTATTCAGTAAAATTAGGGTGTATGTTTAATACATCCATTTGAATTATGAAGTTGCAGAGTATCGACACACAATGAAAAATTGTATCACACAACCATATATTTTAATATAATAACAATATTGAAGTAAAATAGCACCACAGGCGACTTTTTCACTATTACAGCAAATTTGTGATGTGTGTTTATCTCACATATCTGGTCGACTCACCACGCCGGGCCCCTTCTGAGCCCGGGCCCTCAGGCCAAAGCCCTGTCACCCCCCCCCCCTTGTGGGGGCCATGATTATGACCAATGACAAATTCAATATTCGATGAAATTGACTTGCCTATTATTTTAACAATAGTTTTTTTACTATCTTGCTTTAAATTTCTCGATTCGATCATGTTGCAATAATCGACGTCCGTAGCCTAAAGTGTTGTGATCGATACCATAGACAATCAAGGTGTGACCATATAATAAATATTATCAAGATTTGACATTTCTAGTTTTGTATTTTTGACGTTCCTTTTTCAAAAAAAATCCCTATGCGTTGCTTTACCAACATCCGTTTCGCGGTTGTCTTTTGACATTCGGTATGTTGTGCCGTAGGTATGTTGAGATTGTCGAGTCGCGTGCGGGATGAATAATTATTTCGGAACTCCGCGCTTTTGGCTTAATCCAAGAAACACGAACGACAATACAGTATTTCAATTAGACTTATGTCCTATAATCTATACAATACATAATCCCAGTGACGTCCCTAGATAAAATGCCGCCCCTAGGCAGCGCCAAAATGCCACCCCATTTTTTGTACAGTAGGTATTTTTATCATCCATCCATGAGTCCAATATCTAAGAAATGTGCTGTATGGATACATTACTAACAAAATATCAGATTGTAATTATTCGCAAATCTGCACGTGTCGTTCCTGGTTACCATGGACGTCGAAGGGCAACGGAAGTAAACTAGATATCACGAACCCGACAAAACCAGTCAGCTGATTTTTTTAATGAAAAGATATTTTCGTTATTACTAAGTTTAGGTAGCTATTTCTATATATTCCAAATGATTCTCCTTGATTTGCCGCCCTTCAAGTAACTGCCGCCCGCATGCGATGCTCAATTTGCCTACAGCCACGGGACATCACTACATAATCCATACCGACATAATAGACACTATCCCCAATTATAATGAATATTTACATAGTAATACTTCATGTGTCTGACAGCTCTACCATTCTTCACATGTAAATTGTACGTAAAACATTTCACCGTGACACAGATCGCCGTGAGCTTTCTTATCGGAAAGAGATGACCGTATATTATACTGTCTCCAACTTTATTAGATTCAATATGAACATTAATTCAATTTTCATAGCTGATTTTGGCAAAATTCATGAATTCAAAAATGAAAATCTAACCTAACCTAACAAATAATCAGTATATCGGCTATTTTCAAAATTTATTTGTTGCTGGCTTCCTGTAAAGTGTTTTATATATACATGAATTTCATGTCATTACTATACGACCCAAAGAGGTTGGATGATCTTTAATGTACGGCCATATATTTCCGATACGACATTTCACGGTGAAGTGTGATACGGCGAACTGCATACGTACAAGTTTCCGGACACGCAACATGATTGTAATTTTAAATTTACTTATCTATTTTCTTCTGTCTTTCCCTTGTAGTGTTTTATTTAGATATGAATTAAGTCTCAATGCTAAACGTCACATGCATTCGTAAGTTATTCTTGTAGGAATATCTAAATGTATGTGTATAGTTCGTTATACAGTCGAACTTGGTTATAACGAGGAAGATGGGACCGACTGAATTTGCTCGTAATAAGCATTACACGTTATAAAGCTATATGTATAACATTTTTCGCGCCACGTTCTATAGAATATAGAGAACATAACAAATCTGAAAACCATCGTACAAATCCCCAAAACAACCATGGCATTCATAAACTACAAATGAAGTGGTTTATTGTAATGAAATGCTGAGCCGCCGGCGCTGGTAGATACCTACTGACTTCACAAAGCTTGGATTTTTTACATCCAATTTCAACTATATGCGTGGTTTTTCAATGTTGTCGGCGAAAACACCAATTAGGTACTTAGGACCTTAACCAGTGTCATAAACGTAATCCTATCCCGGCGGCATTGATCTAGTTAACTGCTCGGTCGGATTTTATTGCTTAGGCCCGTTTTAGACGGGACACCGGTGTCGCGCTCGATATATTATAGGAGGCCTTTGGATTTAAATAAACGAGCCTTTCTATTATGTTTATGAACGCCCCGGAGCTAATGAGTCAACGCATAATTTATCGTTATAAATTAGAACATAAAACTCTCCGGGGCGTTCATAAACATAATACAAAGGCCCCTTTATTCGAATACAAAGACCTCCTTATTATGTACCTATTAGCGCGACACCAGTGTCCCATCTGAAACGGACCTTAGGGTCGAAAATGTTGTTTTGCTCGGTATACCTCGTATAGCTCGTTATAAAAGTGAATAAATGTATGGAGAAAATCATAAACTAAAATGCCAACGAATGTTTCCTCATTACATCTGAGATCTCGCCATTTCCGTGATCGTAATAACCAAGTTCGACTGTATTTTCATTCATACGTCAGCGTTGGTCAGTTATTCCACATCTAAATACTCTTTCGCGTATCTCTGAGCACGTGTGAGCCATCCGCGGCGATATTTTACCAAAATACTTTTGATAAGAGACACACACGATACGGAGTCGCTTGCTATGTTTCTTTTCCTTGCGGATGTCATGCTCAGACAAATCTTTCTTCTGATATTGATGATGTATTTACAAGCCAGCCGCCGTGGCTGGATCGTTAAATCATCCAACTAGCCAACGTACAAAAGTTCCTGTCAAAAAATTTCGAACGTGTTCAAATATTATTTTCATAATAATGCGTAGGTAACATACACGCAAAATAATGATAAAGATCACCTTCGAACCTCCGTAAGTCCCTGCGAAACGCGCCAAACTGTATAAAGGCCAATTTTGGCGACTAAGTTCAGTGAGAAAAAAACATAATACATATTATTCTATTAAGAGTGGAAGAGAGAAATAACATGTGACGTGTTTATTAATATTGTTCTTGTTAGAATGGCTCCTTAACGTGGACAACTCTGCATTGCGCACTAATGCCAGCGCTCTATTGGCGAGCCAAAAGTCCGAGGACAATAAACCGTCTGATTTGTCTCTGCTCTGCTACTGATCAACGAACGAATAAAAAAGTCGAGCTGTCAAAAGTTAAAAGTTGCGATTGTCGCAATGTCTTCCGATAATCCTATAATTTTGTAGTATTTATATGCAGACTTGCATACTATAATATAGCAGTGAAAACAACACAAGTTTTACGTTTTCTTTTATGAATTTCATAAATATAAATAAAAAAATTATTGATAAATCTCTCATTTTCGAATGTGTAAATTAATCAATGAAAATGTTTAAAACAATTACAGATTTTTTTCGGTCCGAATGATTGCGTATTAATGTCAAATCGAATTTGCCTAGTGATCGATGGACGAAGTCTGGCAACTCGGAGTGTAAAATATCAAACATGTTTGAAATCCAACGAGCCTGGTCTGCGGATTAAAAAGTCCGCAGATCTGGGGTGCTCCACTTGCGTGCCAATAGAGCGCCGGCATACGGGCCATGCCAGCAACACCATTCTAATTGGATACATTTGGGATTTGCCGTCTTAGCCCTTAGAGGCCCGAGGCAATGACTGGTTTTGAGACCCGCTACTATGTCTTCCCTATCCAAGTGACAGTGATGAAATATTTGTGGTTATTTTTTTTCTTTAGGCATAAGTACCTAGGTATGTAGGTATCTATTCGGGTGGATATGCTATAATGTGCCCTTGGGATTTTTATTATGCTTTGGGTAATATTGTACTTATATTTTATACGAAATTTGTGAGATACGTGTATTCATTAAGAATTTCAAACATGCCTACCGTATATTATATTTAAAACTAGCGATCTTCAGCGAATTTATCCGCGTGAAATTAAAAAATAACGAATGGACAGATACCTATACACAATGAAGATATTGATATAAGACTGGTTTGATTTTTTTTAACGTTGGACAGTTGGATCTAGTTGCGCATCCATCTACCTACTCAAACGTTACATTTATAATATGAATACCCATTCAATACTTTTGTACCATTGATTTAATAGGTATATCAATGTTTTACACACACTCGACTGAGAGTTGGGGTGAACCAGAGCTATCGACAACGTTTGGATTTGGGCGCGCGGTCTTAACTAACCACACCTCACCTTACCACATCACTGCTGACATCTGACCACTTTATCTATTCATGATGAATAAACTGTTGCATCTATTAACTTCGGAACACTTTGCGATACATAGTATATGAATTGGAATATCTACTTATTTGAACCAGTAATGTAGTCTATAATCCAGTGACGTCCCGTGGGGGTAGGCAGATAGAGCATCGCTTGGGGACGGCAGTTACTCGAAGGGTGGCAAATCGAGGAGAATTATTTGGAATATATAGAAATAGCTATCTAAACTTAGTAATAACGAAAATATCTTTCCATTAATAAAATCAGCTCACTGGTTTTATCGAGTTCGCGATATCTAGTTTACATCCGTTGCCCTTCGACGTCCTTGGTGACCAGAAACGACACGAACAGATTTGCGAATAATTAGTCTGATATTTTGTTAGTAAAGTATCTATACAACACATTCTTAGATATTGGACTCATGAAAGGATAATAAAAATACTGTATAAAAAAATAAGGCGGCATTTTGGCGCTGGCATTTTATCTAGGGACGTCACTGCTATAAGCAGTATAAGCTATGCAAATTTCATCAATATTGATCTAGTTTTTGGGTTGCGACGGAACAGACGGACAGTTTGATGGACAAAAAATTATAAATATATAATAATAGTCAAAACGCTGATCACAATGCAAATACTTCGAATTCACAAACAGAAATTTCAAGTTTTTTAATGAAGAATATAATTATAGCTTATAGCTGATCTTTTCTACGCTAAAATAAAGGTGTTAAACTGGTTATTGGGCTATGTTTAATAAGTCATAAAATAATATATGTAACAATATGTACCTACAATAATGTACCTATTCATATTTCATAATATTTATAAAGAATAATTTTAGAACAAACGGAAACGCATAAACAGCCTAATTTTATTAAGTAGCTAGTATAATATAATATTAGGTAGGTATTCTTGTCTATCTTAGCCGAATACAAAAACAATCTTTAAAATAATTCCCGAAAACTGCTGCCTAAATACAAATATGAAGTGAGAAAATTCGCCCTTGTTTTCCAAAAGCCAAGGAAAGCCCTCTTCGGTGAAAACGTGTAGTCTGTCGCATCGATCGCAGAGCGGCCATTTTGAATTTTCCACTAGCCAATGGTAATACGGGTTGCCTAGCGACGTCTCACTTAGGGGTTGGTACGTTGATATTAGATCCGGGAAATGCATAGGGTGAAAACACTGGAATTATCGAACCTCCATAGCTTTCGCGTAGACAAGGTTACCTACCAATGAGAAAATAATATTTTATATACTCTCAGATTTATTAATACCTACCCCTAGGTATTGACTGAGTGCGATTACTTAATCAAAATTTGTATCTTTATAATAATTGAAACCACTCTCGATACAATGGCCTCTTCTTACTGTCTCCACTCATCTCGATTCTTAGTCAGTGCTCGAAATGGAACAGAACGCACCGGAGCGCCGTTCCGGCTCGTGTCATTTGTAAAATTATCGCTCCGTCTCGTGGAAAAAATATGTTGACCATCTGAGCTAGATAGGCCATAGAATAGAAAATCTAACACACTTATCTTTATAAAATACACATACGATTTGATGACTATGTAAATATCTTCAGAAAATTTATCGAGCGCTCCGGTTCGTCAACTTTTCCATTTCGAGCGCTGTATCTTAATGGAGCATTCCCACATATTTCCACTGAACTTTATTATCTCATCGATCCTACATCAAGTAACGTGGTGTAGGTATATCATTATCAGTACCTTGTTCGATCCAAATAGTCTGGTCGACAGAGGAGTGACCTTGAAGTATCGAGGGACAAAGGTTTTTTGACTGATTCTGACTCAGTTTTTTCCGCTGATTATGCCGCACTTGAAAAATGGCGACCATAACGGTTTGTTATATATAAAAAATATATATTATGTATATTTATACAATGGGATCTTTTAACCATTTAATGATTAAATATTTTATATAGTTTTTTTGTTAATTTGCGATCTAATTTGTAAGTACCTACATATTGCATTAAAAAACTAAATAGGTACCTAAACCTAAGTACATATATAATTGGTTTAATGTAATTATATTATCTGTAGTAGGTAATAAATATAGTACCTATGTTCATAATATTATGATTAGGTACCATTATTATTTTTCAAATATATCAACGAAAGCCTTTGATATATTGTTTGACATCGGATAGGTATATTGTATTAAATTAGACGAAAATGCGAATATTTAGTTGCTGTCGCGTAAATATTATACTTATATATGAGTAGGTAGGTATATCTTTCTTTCAAAAGCTTCATAATTTCTTTTAATCATTACAAGTTTACATTATAAACCAGCCGATTTTTTGACGTTTCACTATAGTTTCCACTAAATATTATGAAACCTCTTCTTCTGGAGGCTGCCAAAACCCTCTTCAGACTCTCTAATCAACGAGGCATCATTATATTACTATGTACTTATTTATATTATTTGTAACTTCGTATTTTTTGTATTATATTCATAAAATATAAATAAAAGATTTTAAATAGGTAGGTACCTACTTTCTGACATTGCAGTTGAATCTCAAAACAAAAGAACACCTGCAAACATAAATAACAGGTATTTTAATATTTTCAATGCTGCGACTTTAAAACTTATATTGTATTTACATTCAAAGAAGGTAAGGTAAGTATTATTTACCTGTACATTTAAACCTTTTAATGTTCAGTGAATTCTTTGTATCATGCTTTTCACTTGTTTTATGATGAGTTTTACAGTATGTATTGTGTTCATTTACATTTTACTGACATGCATTAAGTCTTTGCAAAAAAACACTATCCTGAATATATTTTTACCAACCTATGTCTGTATAAAATACTAAGTAAGACCTTCTACAAGTACTCTTAAGACGATACATCAGTGAAACGGTAAATAATTTTCAACTATAGGCGCGACAAAATTTTGGACTCGCTGGCATTCGGAGAGCGAACGTCGAGATGTGAATACGTCAATTTGTTTCGTGATGGCGACGGGGGTATTAATTCTTAAATCGTGTAAAGATGACTAAAAACGTTACCCATTTACTTGAAAAAGAAAACATGTCAATTAATACATTAATATTGTTACTAATAGAACAATAAACAGAACATTGAATGGACGCATGTTGGATTTATATGACAAATTATATTTCTTTCGGCATGCGTCATTTGCACCCGCGACCCGCAATCCGCGCATCGCCTAGCCACGATCTTTTTAGACCATGCCTCAACTGAGGTAGTATAGCCTTAATGATTTAATATATAAAGATTTTTATAAGGTATTTCAATACAGTCACCACTGTCGATCGAACTGACAAGTTTGTCCTCATCAACATAGTAAACCATTTTGAAGGAGTGACCAATTTCATATACATTGGCTAAAGTCTCAGTGACTGCAAATTATACATTTAATTGGGGAATGGTACAACTGGACGCCAGGACAATTAGACGCCGCACTGTCGTAGACACGTATACAGAGCGTAGACGAGGAATTTTAATCAGTTTCTATCTACTACTTAGTAGTTTTAATTCATTTTACTCTTAACATAATGTTTTTTTTATTGCGGATTGAGAATTACCATGCCTAGGGCTTTTTATATAAAATAAAAAACTTTTTTTTCGTTGGAACTTACATATATGCACGATTAAATCATTATTTACGTGTGCATATTGAAATTCTCGCCAACTATTAAATCATAATATAATAATATAAATAATAATATTAAATATTATTTTTAAAGTACCTATAAGTACCTAACGTCTATTTAATTTCGAATTGCGATCGTCCTAGAACCTTTAATTGTAAAGTCCAAGAATGTCATGAGTCGTTTAATCAAGATATAATATGAAAAAACGCTGCATCAATAAACCAATTAAAACATAGTTAAAGCGCTGATATTTTCAACCTACCTCGTATACGGTATTAAAACCTGGACTCCCAGAGAATCCAATAGGAAGAAATTATACGTATTCTAGATACGGTGCTGGCTGATGGCGGAGGAAGCTTCGCATACCATCAATGACATTAATATCGACGAAGCATCTGGAAAAAAATGACACTCACTTTTTTGTCGGGTCTGCTGAATGGCATAATCTGTTCTAACGTCATTACAATAAAGGTGATATTGCTATAAATTCCCGATCCTTTTTGTCGGGTCTGCCAAATGGTTCGGTTCGAACGGGTTCGCTCAGATGATCATTGACACTAGAAACACTTTTCTAGCGCCATTACAATAAAGGTGATATTGCTATAAATTCCCGATGCGTGATATCGCATAATGGAAATTGCGTAACGTCTACCTATACATGTGCGAATGCTACTTGCTAGGTACTGTATTGAGTGCGTTGTCCATTAATAATGTCTTTGCATACCATAGACTGCCATGCACACAAGATACATAAAATTTAACAATGTCTACAAGAGACGCGTTCTTAAAGTATTCAGTCATATTATTAGAAGAAATTCTAATAACCCAGAGAGAAGGGTAAATACTGATGGTGTCAAAGGGAGGAGGTCGTAAGGGCATGTGCCTTCCAAATGGAATGACATCGTCAAGAAAACGACTGAATCACAAAAACCAATGGATGGTTCCTAGATGC
The DNA here is from genome assembly GCF_057557595.1 of Rhyacophila brunnea. Taxonomy (NCBI): domain Eukaryota; kingdom Metazoa; phylum Arthropoda; class Insecta; order Trichoptera; family Rhyacophilidae; genus Rhyacophila; species Rhyacophila brunnea. The sequence continues at coordinate 6,538,364 of NW_028233361.1, forward strand.
AGATGGGAGAAGATTTTTGGCACTGCGTCAGTAATTTCAGTGATCACTATCCTTAGTGATGAAATACACGATATGGAGGTGTTTAAATTTTTGCAAACTAAAGATGTAAGGTTGGTGTATTCATATTATATAAAACGGCATTCTACCTTATTGTCAGATTGAATTGCATGAGCATATTATTATTTAGTGTCTAAACCAGAGCATTGCATCAAACCCTTTTTTGAGTTACTCCACTCCAAATGCGCTCCGGGACCTAATACATGCTCCGGCTGCGCTCCGGGTAAAAAGTTTTAATAAGTATTATATTTAACATAGAAAAATAAGTAGTTTTTAGATAATCGTCATTTTCATTAATGATTCTATTAAATTAAAGACCGACAGCAAGTCGTTTCTCATTATTTGCCTCTTCTGTCAAAAAGTGAGGGTATTTATCACTTGGCAGTGTTGCCATATTTCAAATAATTCCAGTGTTGCAAAGTGTCAAAATATACTATTTTCATTGGATTTTAGGAAGAAAATTTATTAATAAAAAAAACATCCGGAGCCGTGGAGCACTACAAATTATCTGTGCTTAGGCTCCGCTCCTGCTCCGGGTAAAATCCCATTGCTCCAGTCCTCCATGCTCCTGCTCCGAGCTCCGCTCCAATGCTCTGGTCTAAACACATCGCTATAATCGCGTTTTACTTCTCCCGATAACACTCTAGCACAGTAGTGGTTCTCACGTGAAATTGAACTGTGGCCGCACAATTACCATTGACAAAGCTAAATTTTATTTACAAAAAAATGGATTAATTTATTTATAGACAAACTAAGGTGCATGGTTGCTACATCAGTCCCGTGCAGCATCGCTTCGGGACAAAGAAGCGTGGCACTAAAATCTTTTTATTCTGACACGTTTATAGCGTAATGGAAGGCGGCCGTGCACAAACCGCGGCTGCATATATACATGGCGGGTGGAGATAGGGGAAACTCAAATTAAAGTCCATTTAATAAAAGACATTTGAACATTTTAGTAGGTAGGTACATATCTATTTAAGTATCTATTCAAAAATAATGAAAATGGAAATTCCTCAATACTCATTTTTTCCAATGCGAACCGCATGGCTGCTTCTAAGTTCTGTCAACTGGCTTCGACATTTGTTTTTTATGAAGTGCATTACACTGAATGATCTTTCACAGTATTCAGTAGTAGGAAAATCGACAATATTAATAAAGCAATTGTTGTCCATTCTTTGAATTGACTTGATTCTTGGTCAACGTATAACTTCGACCAACACCGTGGTATTATTAAAATAGTTTTTAAGAACTTAGTCATGACTCATTTCCAATAACGCATATTTAACGTGTACGTGACTGCGTCTGCCCAGTAGAGCGTAGTAGCGACTTCCCGGTAAAAAACGAACTACGTTCTGTCGAAATAGTCGCTAGCTTGTTGGCTTCTCAGCGAATGGAAAGTTTTGTGTGTCATCATCACAATCGCAGTAGCTGAATCGCCCGCTTTTAAATTCGCCAACAAACAGCTCGTAAAGTAGCTCAATAAGCCTAAGCATTCATACACTAGAGTCAATTTCGAAGCGTTGCGAGTCAGGTGTTCTGTGCGCCGACGCTTTGGACATGAGGACGGTCGTCAATTCAGTAGACAAGTACCTACGCAGCATTTGATCGTTATCATTATATCATGAAAATTTCAGTAGGTACTTAACTACCAAAATATTAAAAAAAATGTGCTTTAGGACAATTTCAGGAGAGTTATTTGGGGGTGATGAGTATTTAAAAAACAGTGACCCCGCACTATTTTATCTACCACTACTCCACTGTGGATTGATTAATTGAAAATTAAAACACCTAAAAAGTAATCAATCAATTAAAAAAATGCATGGTTCGTAGTCTGCCGCTAGATATCTACCGCAGAATATGAATCTATCATTGTAACTGTGCACCCAGCACCAGTATATTGAATTCCAGTAAATTATTAAAGCTTTCGAATATCGAGGCACAGCCGTTTAAAATCAATATCGACGAATTTATTGAGAAAAGCTGTTTGCATTGTGAATATAGACGAACAAGAAAATAGCTCCACGTGGGTTCGACTTATCTACCTTTAAATTTATTTACCTGACATCCTGCAATAAAAAAACAGCCTGAAACAGGTGAGTAGATAATAAATAGTTGTACCTACTCATAATTCATAATAAACAGTCTTTTGTGCTGGGAGTCGAGATTCCTGACTCCTAAGAATATTAATGTCTTTGTATGAGTTGTGTTACGCCAAAAAATGCAAACCCTGAGGATTATAATTGGTATTCAATAACCGATATAGCAAGAATTTTTATACTACCTGTTGATTTCTACTTTGCTACAGGACGACAGGTAGTTCTGGCTAGACAGTCATTAACAATTATTTCTCACGAAGTTTTATGTTAAATAATAATAGTTCCGAAAATTAGGCACCATTGTTATAAATAAATGTTTTAAAAGCTTGAAGGTAACGCTAAGAACTTAATTTTGTCATTTATACAATAATATAGGTAGGTACCTACTAATATTACATTGTAATTCTCTTGGGGATATAGAAGGTTGCTCCAAGATATTACAGTAACAAATCCGGAGTGTTATTAGTTTATAGTAGAAAAATAAGTCAAATAAACATTTTTTCTCTTCCACTCTTCTGATGTACCTAATTATTATTTATTTTTGCGCTGTTAAATAAATAAATTATTTGTTTGATATTTCAAACAAACGTCTTTTAGTTCTTATGACATGACATTTTTGCACTTTTTTTCGATACGCGAAAGGAAAGGTATTGACTTCGTTTTTGGTAGAATAGGTAAATTAAATCTAGCGTTTTTGTACCCCGTCTGGCACGTTTTGTCAGTTGGCAACACTGACTACGTGTCTTTCAACTAGATTTGACGTAATTACAATATTATTACAAATGTTTTAATTAACTTCAACCGGACAGAGTATCTATAAATACAAAGAAAACATATATGGAAACTTGCCGCTGGAAAACAAACGCTTTATCTCGAACGTCCGCGACCGGTCAAAAGAAACGACCGTTTCCTTAAACGACGACCTACAAAAGGCGCGGCGCCAGACAGCTTACAAACAGACGCATATCTTGGAAAAAATAGATTTCTTCAAGTTGCTTTGTTACTCCTTTTTTGTTTCTATAAGATAAATGTCGACTTTGAAAATGCATCATTAGTTACTGCTGATTATTTAACTGCGTTTTGTAAAATGTCACAAGATGTATATTCATGTAGCATGACGTGTATCTAATCTGAAACACATGTAATTATTTTATCTACACACATCGAATCCGTGCTATTAATAAAATTGAGGTGTCTGTGATTTCGAAAAGCTTGTATTTTGATCGGCATTTTTTCATAATACTTACATATACATTATTATTATTAAACCATATCCGATCCTGATAATATCATAATATATATCTGTACCTCAGAGGCAGACGGATGCAACTCCGTTTTTGGGGAAAATGAGTTTTTTTAAGAATCGTCATGCTAAAGGCTTTATCTATTAGTGGCAGAGAGATGAAAGTCGTAGCCCAAGATATGCATATCATAAAGATGCAAATGCCATACCTACCTTAGAAGCAGAAGGATGCAAATCCAATAATCCACTAAGATAAAATTCTCTCAAACCGTCTGCAATATGTACTAGACGAGAACCAGCCAGGAGAACGAGCTTTAGAGGAGGATACAGCACTATGGACCATATTATCCAAGTCATCAAAGAAATCAGAGCGGTAACAGGAATACAAGCTGCCGCTATCCATGGGTTTTATAGACTATGAGAAAGCGTTCGATTCCATAAAGAAATTTTCAATACTCGATGCACTCAGAAATCAAGGAATCCCCGGGCTCTATATAAATATTTTCAATAATATATACAGTAGCGCAACAACACCTCCATAAACCATCGCGCATTTCCTATCAGCAAAGGAGTCCGACAAGGTGATACAATCTCGCCTAAACTATTTACAGCTACATTTGAAGACTTATTTAGACAACTTGACTGGAATGACACGGGTCCCCATAAATGGAGAATACGTGAGTCATCTACGCTTTGCCGATAACAATAAATAGTAGTTTGCAAGACTCAGAAGGCCTCCAAAGCAGAATGCAGTAACTCGCTGGAATAAGCAACAAAGTAGGCTTGAAAATAAATGTATCAAAGAATAAAGTCATGTTCAACTGCTCTGCGGGCCAAAAAGAGATCCTCATCAATGGCATTCAGCTCGAACAGGTGAAAAACTAAATCTATCTGGCAAGTGTCTATAGATGGATGTATATTTAATGAAATTGTTCGCAGAGTAAAGCTAGGCTGGAGTGCTTTTGGCCGCCTGAATAATTTCTTCGAAAATGCCTAAAGTGCAAAGTGTTCAACCAGTGTGTACTTCCCGTAACCACATGCGTGTGAAACATTGAGCCTAAGTGAAAGAGAGATCCAGAAACTTAGAGTAGCACAGCGTGGTATGAAAAGGTGCATGCTGGGCATAACGCAAAAGGACAAAAAAAGTAATGAGTGGATAAGGGAACAGACAAGGATTAATGATGTGATAGAGTTTGCTAAAAACCTCAAATGGAAATGGGCTGGAACATGGCTCGAAGAAAGGACAAACATTGGATAAATTTAGTCATCCAGTGGTATCCAAGAGGTAAAAAACATCCGCAAGGTAGACCTAGAGGCCGCTGGATCGATGAAATGATAAAGTTCTGCGGAAAAACTTGGCAACGCAACGCGCAGGAACGAGAGAAGTGGAATCAGCTTGGAGATTAGCGAGGCCTTCATCCAGCAGTCATAATAAAGCAGCAGACATAATAAAAATTTAAAAAAAATGTGTTTTGCTTTGTTATATTTATACCTATAATTTTTTTTAACTTACCAATTGTTTTATTTTGGCTAGGTAAATAAGATACAAATCCACATTAACAAAATATCTTTAGAGGCAGAAGGATGCAAATCCACACTACGTTTTTTATTTTATTTTTTTTAGATATAAAATTGTATTATATTTAATCCTTTCTTACATATTCCAGAAGTACTTTAATTGAATTAGAATAAAAAAAATAATGATCATTCTAAGTAGGTATATTTTCTTAGAAGTTATGAGTATTCGTTTAAAATAAAAATTGTTTTTTGGCTCTCCTGAACAATTGGGTATTTGGATTTGCATTCGTCTGCCTCTGAGGTACAGATATTATTATGTGCCTTCACAAAGTGGAGGATTGTATTAAAAGATTTTTGTTTTTATGGTAAATGGATATTCGCCACTTGCTCAACCTACGAGTATTAGAATTAGAGCCATACTCTGACTCCAAACACAAATTGAAAAATAATATGTGTATTTGCCAGACCCCTGGAACCTACGACGTTATAAGCCGACGCGTCATTTATAAGCACGAAATAAATATAACAGGCCATGAGGCCAAATGACAGTAGTGTAGTGAAACAGTAGCGCAGTATACGAAACGATCACATAAATAAGCAAGGTTTGAAAAAACCACAAAAATATATTGTGACTTCATCGCGAATCCAACCCAGAACCCACAGGTGCCTAGTGCCTCACACACCGAACTACGAGGGATGCCTGTATGTTCTGTTATAGCTAAAAAACTAATGAGCTAATGAATATTGATTATTAACACCTATAAATGACTTACAACGTATACTATCACGATGAGGATAACGAATAGGGAGACGCGAGAGGAAAGTTTAGTATACATCAAGTTAAACTTTTCACATTCTAAATGAGTATAGGTTGCGGGTTTATTTGGGATCGCGCCTATTATGTTATCATGTTTTGCCTTGGCGCCCCTCTTACTCTCTCACCTCTCCTGCCCTAATATTACGGTAGGTACGCTTATAGTAATTGGGATATCGATCCTGCAAAAGTGATCTACGCTCTGCAGGTCTCACGTTTAACATGGCGCGACTTTGTGCTTGCTTTAAAAGCCATACACGCCGATATTGGAGCATGGTAAGGTGACGTATGCAGTAAGTACCAAAGTTATTTTAACATATATAATTTAATAATTCCTAATCCATTAAAAGGCGATTTATACAGCTTAAAAATATAATTTATTTAACATAAGTAGACATAGTAGACAAGAATAGTAACATAAGAGTGGTAGATAGATATATTTTTTCTCAGCGTTTTTTTCAAACTTTGCTTATAGAATTTTACAGTCACGTAAAAAATGCTAAGAACATCGGTTTATCGATCTTGAAATTCAAATTCAAATTAAATCCGTGATAAGAATACAAAAGCGACAAACACTTCATTCAACAAGGGCCATGAACGTTATTATTGTATTAAAATTCAAATTCATCTTTTGGTGTGTGACTAATTTCTATTCTTATGGCGTTTTTCTCCACTCTTGTTCAGTGGCGTACTTACTCGTGAAATTTTATTTAATTAATTTTCATATTCTTAACGGCCCACGTGCTCCGTGTAGGTCAAAATGAAGATTTTATGGTGCTTCGAAAGCGTGATCCTGAACATTCCTTAAATGGTGTAGATAATCTATTTATATAATTTTGAAGCCTTATTATCCTTTATATTTATTTTAAACATTTGATGACTGCATAAAGTATTTTTATTACATGAACATGTACCGTTTAAAAATTTTTTTTTTTATCATAGCTTATAATCAGTTTCTTTAGAATTATCTGCAAATGTGTTAATCTTGCCCATTTTTTGAATAATAAAATGCCTAATTCTTGCAAATTTGGGATCACAGAGATTATCAATATAATTTTTTATCGTAAATATTTTACTAGAATAATGTCAACATTAATTTTACTAATGGTTTTATAAATGCGTTTAAAAATCAATAAATGTAAAAAATCTTAACACCACTGCACATGGATGTACTGAAATATGACTATATTCTAAAACATTAGATCGAGAGGTTTAAAAGAATACTATTTTAAGTAATAAAAATACTTTATGCAGTCATCAAATGTTTAAAATAAATATAAAGGATAATAAGGCTTCAAAATTATATAAATAGATTATCTACAACGTTTAATAAATGTCCAGGATAGCACTTTGAAAATACCATAAAAGCTCTATTTTGACCTACGCGGCGCACGTACCCGCTTAAAGACGAGGAGCGCTGCAATACATCACGCTTAACATGCTGGTTTCTGTAGTTATATTATTCTTCTTCCAATGGCGATACAACTCAAATTTGATCCTGCATAATTTTATTATAAACATAACCAAAGCGCTGGCATACTTAGCTGGGAGGGTTTTCCCTTCGTAACTGGCTATAAACACTACGTACGTAATGGGCAATTAATTGCAGCGCATCAACGCAGGTCTCACTCGATTCCAAATGTATCATATTTAGCAGCATTTAGTCGAGCATCGCCTATCAATACGGTCGTCGTAGTCCAGTGCGTAAGGCGCTGGTCTTTGATCCGGGGCTCGGACCGCCCGGTGAGGTCACAATATAATTTGGTATATTGATGTGATTTTCTCAAAGCCTGCGTGTTTCTGTTTGTTTATCTTATATTATTAAATACACTACATACCTACTTACTGTTTCACTACACTGCTGTTATCGGGCCCCATGCCTTGTTGTTGTGTTAAAAATAATATATGTATGTGTATATATATATTATAAGAGAATTGGCCCATAAATATGCTTGATTTTGTATTACAACACATCGTTTTTTTTATTAAGTATTCATAATATACTTACATGAAAGTTACTGACAAAGTACTCTGCCTGCATTCAATTTATGGTCAATTTCAAAACTCAATTAATTTGTTTACCTATGTCAATATGACGTAGGTACTTATTAATTAAAAAAATAATTCCATTTCCATTTTATATTAAATTTAGTGTCCGCCTATTATCTATATGGATAAGGGTTCATTCAACGAGTTTTTACCCTTTCCTGGCACTCCATTGGTAATAGCCACAATATAGGTAGATGACAAGAAAATCAATGGCGGCGCAACAAACGAACGAGTAACAAATATTTTATTATTCTCTTCTCCTTCTTTGGCGAGTAGTGTTGAATGGAAACCGGATGTAGTATGGATTGCCCCAAAATGAAGCCTTAAAAGCCAGAAAATTATATTTGTATAATTCGGGTTGAGAGAGAACAAAAGGAGATTAGTAATCACATTTGCATGAGAGCCAAAAAACTACTTATTTTGTTTGCATAATTTTGTATCGGAGGAACTTCAATGTTTATGTAGTTTGAAATTCACCAATTTAGCAACGTCAATTCAACTTGTCCCTTCTTCCTGTACCTATCATTACTATAATTATTTTGCATTGTAATTTGTTAGGCATGATATATTATGTATCTTTTTTTAGTACCTACTTAGTGTCATCTTCATGAGTGTGATTTATATAGCTATAAGAAAAATATATTATATACATTGGCAGTATTGATTTTTTTTTTTAATTAAGTAAATATTGGTTTTGTTGACATTTCAATTTTATACTTACTTATCTACTGTTACTTGCGGTTTTTAGTGATTGTTTAACTAATTAATATTATATATAATGATGATTCGTTTTAAATTAATTAATCTGTTATATTATGTCTAGAACACTAATGCAAGGCGTTTTTTTATCACAGAGCAGCACCGGAAAATAAATTTCATTAGACAATAATGTAAATTTTACTATACAGGAATCTGCAATGCGAAATGACTCAATTACTCAAAGTGCTTTCACGGAACACAAAAATCCAGATATCCAAAATACTGCTGAGGCCAGTCCTCACGTACGAGTATGAATAAGAATGTAGGATTATTAGTAAGAAGTCTGAATTTTCGAATGAAAGATTCCGAGAGCTATTTTTAGAGCAAGAGTGTGGTGCATACGTCACAACTGCGAAGTCTACGATAAATTTGAGGATCTCAATACAATCGAAACCATGAAAATTTCTAGACTATGGGCTGGTCTTGTTCCATGAATGGACCTGGGCCGACTAGTCCGGAATGTTTTTGATGCGAAGTCATCTGCGCGGAGGAGTGTTGGGACACCCACATTGCGGTTGTTAGATGACGTGGCTCAGGATATAAGCGCCATTTGACTCCCGGATTAGAGGAGAATTGTGGAGGACAGACCGGGCTGAGAAAGATAACTTTGAAGAGGCTATGACCCACCGTGAGATTACCTACGCCACAAATGACGATGGTGGTAAACAAAAAAAACGGTGTATGTACTTACGTATGTACGCGCGTTAGAAGTTATACTTCTTTGGCGTAACAAAACAAAAACAAAACTTGTGATAAACTAGATTCTTTGACTAGCTCTTAATTATCATGTTAAATTACACACTCAAGAAAAAGGACCGCTTATTGGAACGCCGTTGGTTTATTTCTGTACACTTTAACTTATATTACTAACTGACGTTTAATCATTTGTTTACGTAAGGAATTTCAAATGGCCGACAATAATAAATTCGCTACCTAGGAACAATTCTAAACTATAATATTATACTGTATAATCGTCACGATTGCAGTATCATACTGTGGCATAAAGGTAGTTCGTTCGGCTGATAACCGAACAATCGGTGGTTCGAATCCAATCGAGTGCGTTTTTTTTCGTGTGAAACAATAAATTATGTGTTACATGTCACACGCCAAAAATACACTCTGATCTGATTTCCCAAACGCGCCAAAAGAAGTATAACTTCACAAATCAGTTTCACTTATATGATAATTATAGGTTTTCGTTCCTACTGGTATTGTGGAATACATAGGTACAATAATATATTGATTTCATAAACAAATTACATGACAAAGTACTACATATAACTTGTGTTGTTTGATTATGATTGTCATCTATCACGTCAATAGTTTTTGTCGCTGGTGTACAAACAAAAAAATATTCCATAGTCCGTCAAGTTGGTACGTCTGGCGCCAGCCTGTCGGGAAAGACAATGCCTCTTTGTCGTAGGTGGCACTCTTTAACGAACCGATTTCGTACAGGTAACTCACAGGTACACTATGAGGCGATTCACGAAAGGCTATCGATAGGATCTCAGATCATTGGTGGCAGTTTATTTTCTGTCTGGTTATAATCCTCTCGGTAATTAAGAACTCTCACACGTGAATCGTGATACACTAATCATAATAATATGACATTGTTATTCTATTGAAAAAAGTTGTTACAGTACGATTATTTGAGAATCTGGATTACACCACAGTCCAAAATTCATCTCCGAAATGTTCACCTACCTGGTTATCCGTTTTGAATAAATTTCATTGGTCCTTTATCAATACATTTCAAAATGTATCGTAAACAATAAGGACAATTTATTAGACCTGGAAATATTGCCAGTAATTTTCTGTCAAAAATCATTGCACAAAGCATTTCGGCAAAATTATGTCTATTGCATGTAGGTACTATTATTAACTATGTTTTTTTTATAATTTATATTTTTTAACAATTTTATAGCAGGTTTAGTCACGTAGGTACGTATCGTTTCCTCCCAATTGAAAAAAAAAACGAAATTTACTAACCGTTTTCTTCAATATACCTACTTACCTAATGATATTTACCTTATTCTTTTTATCGTGCCATCCCCTGACTGAAATCAGCAGCCAACTGCTAACCGGAACAGCTCAGCGGAGCTGCACTCGTACCAATCGCGGAGGTTCTTAGCGATGGTGCCCATAGAACGCGACGAGCGGGCGAAGTCCGCGTATGCAGTGTTTATTCATAACCATAATCACACGTCTCTTCCCGCGCATTACCCTTCACCTATGTAATAAGCGGCCCAAGCAGCACAAAATAATTTTTATTACAGCGCCTCTCATAACAAAGCAATAAAAAATATTATATTATTTCGGGGCTTGTCATTAATATTTACGACGACATTATTCAACCAGCGATAAACTGAACACGCAATAAAATGAAACAATGACTTCTCTGTAATTAAATAATTGCTTTTCGCCCGTCGATCGACGAGGCCTCAAGCAGCGTAATTTTGGTAGCCGTGTTCAATGAATGGACTTCTTTGTATTTTCATTAAATCGTATCGCCGAGAAGCGAAAAACGGTGACTCATGCGGCACGCGGGGCGCAAGGCATCGTGAAGTCCAGTGGGCGCTGGCGTATTTGATTACGTTGTATTTTTGATGATTTACGCGCCACTTGTAGAAATTTTGCGCGAGCGCCGCACTCGCTGCGTCAATGGGCTTTATGCCTTAAAGCCTTGAATTCACTAGGGGACAAAATGTATCGCAACATGACGCACAACATTGAGTCTACGTGCCGGCGCAACGTTGCGCTCTGTCGCCCATCGTTGCACGCAACATATGCGGCTTTTCTACGTGACGCGAGACATGTTACACGATGTCGCTTCGCTTGTGCCTTGTACTCACTAGGGGACAAAATGTCTCGCAACATGGCGCGCAGCATTGAGTCTACGAGCTGCCCCAACGTTGCAAACTGTTTCGTACGTTGTACGCAACATAGCGAGGCTTTTCTACGTGATCCGCGACATGTTGCATATGAACGCTCCACGAGCGAGCGCAAGGGGGCAACCCATCGTCATTCGTGCGTAGGAATTGGCAAGTGCGATGGTATGGTCCAAACTGCGTGATAACACAAAAAGTGAAATAATAAAATTAATTTAATAACAATATTAAAATATATCGAAAATCTAACGATGAAAAATAATTATGTTAATTATATTATTTTTGTTGCCGAGAAAAAAAATCAATACAAAATAACGTTTATTTTTATTTCGATTTTTTATGAATTATTTTGATTCATATTTGTTAATAAAGAAAATATTATCGATCTGTATATTCGAAAATTAACATATCCATTATTTAATTTGATATTTATAAAATTTACTATTTTTAATTTTAGAACATAAAAATATTTACTTGATAGATAATATTATTCAAAAAAAATATAGTGATCAACATAACTCCGTGATACTCGAGTGCAAGTCTAACTTCTTTATTCATTTCAGAGTGATAACACCATCTTTAGGTAGGTACCTATAATTATTTGGATTGCATTAACTTGCGATGTTATTTTTATCTCCGTAAAATAAGGAAATTAAAACACCAATTTTCATAAGCTTACTATTTTCTATGGTAATGACGACGTTACCTACACAACTCAGCTTTACCGTTGAACAGAATGAGATGGGTGAATGGCTAACCATTCCTCTTAAAAACTGTTATATATCTGTTATAAACTGTCTATATAATTACACCTCTGTGGAAGCCCATATGCGTAGGGGTGGAAATGGTAATTTCCATTCTTATATAGATACGAGTACCTACCCATATATTTATATATGACACCCACCATAGCCTAGTTAGCATTGTGTTTTTTAATGTTTGATCAAGTGCAAGGATCTAGTAGATTAGGCGAATGGCTAACAACCATTTCTCGTTAATATTAACTTCAATATTTCGTAAAGTGTCTGTTAAATACTGCCTCACTTTTTTAAATAGGTACATACAATACACACATACATAATAGGGACGTCATCTAACATAAGAAAGAAACCATATCATCAGGTATAGAATATATATGCTTATTGCTTGGTATCTATATTGATACTTGCAAGTGTCGATCATATCAAGGACCAAGGTATTAAAACTTTTAAATATTTTCTTGAAAAACAACAAAATAAAATGTTAGTTTGAGACCCGTTTTCAAATATCGGGTAAAATTGGTGGTAAATTAAAAATACATGTCGTTCGTTCACATCTCCGAAAACATTACTTATTCCGAGAGAAATAAAACGAAAAATAATTGACTGCTAATAACTTAAATATTTATGAACAAGGTAAAACATGTAATACAGCATAACGTATCAGCATCCTCGTAGATAACCGAGTTTCTTAATATAATCTATATAATGTGGCAATATGTGGTCCGCGTACTATGTACGATATAAAAAAAATGTATATTGGTAGGTATAGCATAGCACATCCAAAATACTAATTTTGAATATCGTAATTAAATATTATTATATTTACGACAAAATTATTTTGTCGCCATAAATAATACATTCCAGCTTCGCAGCTCGACTCGACAATAGCTTACGTCATATTATATGTTATTACGGCGCCTACCTATTGCTTGGTGTATTTTTTTTCAAAATCACATACCCGATCAGTGCTTTGAAACCTTTTAATATGTTTAATATCATGGAATATCTGAAAAAAATAATATATAATAAACTTTTATCATATTTTTTAATACGTGGATGTATATAATATTATAATTAATATTTAAAAAAAATGCGGTTGTGCGTTACTAAACATTTAAAAGTTTTCGATTATTGTTTTTTTTAGTAGTTCAGCATTTTTTAAACGTTCATTTTTTATGTTGACAATTCACTGTTTTTGTGAAATACGGAATTTTTACATATTGTAAAATGAAAAAAAAATCCGGAGTCTGGGTAGGAAATTATATAGATCTTATTTGTTGGTCTACGTATTATTTATGTTGAATTGCATAATATTTTCGTTATTTAACTTCGCGTGTACCTATAATACAATGAACAGTTTATAAATTTACACTTGTTTACGTAGGCGTGTGTTGTCAAGATCTTTCAACAGGCATACATCATGTAAACTTACTTACACTAAAAACGTTATGGAATCGCCATCAAGTGTTATGCCAAGTCCCAAATCAAGATAAGTCTCCTCGTAAATAAATAAACATTTTAAACACTGTTTTAAAGTTTCATATCAATTGTTTGCAAATATTTGTATAAAAAAAATATACTAAGTATTTTAAACAAATGTGCACGTCTTTTGTATTTTTGACGGATGGAAAACGTATGAAAACGCACGTGTGGACGTGTTTACAAATATTTTGTTTCACTAAAAGTAACGCCGTGTGGTCTCGGCGAATGTTGTTTTGATTAAATCTTGCAAATTTGTAAGATATGGACTGCCCAGACTACATTTAAATTGATGAAAATGTTTGCAGTTCAGGACGTGCGTAGAGTTTCAAATGTTTGAAACGTGCATTTGTGAAGTGATATAAGTTTACAAACAATTATATAACTTATTTGCGAGCAGATTATCTTATTATGGAGTGGGTATTCTACAAAAAGATCATACAATAATATCTTCTGGTTATAATCCAAACAACTCTGTGCAGGTTCTCAATTTCATTAAATATATTACAATATATACGTTTAAAAAGGTGAAGTGCCACTGGCTCCAACGGCTTGTCGGTAAAAAGAATAATAAAAATTGTCTAGACACCATCACATGATGCTCTAATGATATTTCAATAAGAGTCACTTTGGCGGGTATCGCATTTCTGCAACAAGTACAACATATTCTGCGACGTTGCGTAGTGTGTACGTATTTTGAACAAGAAACATGTTCCGCGGCTTCGTTCCCGAAACATCGACGTAGATGTTGTGCGTCATGTTGCACGATTTGTCCCCTAGTGAATTCAAGGCTTTAAGTCACGAAATGCGACGTCGTCCTCTGCTACGTTCACCAATGATCTTTCATTGTATTACAAGTTGGGCAATGCTGTACTTTTGTCCTCTCTCAATGATATTTACCAGTTACCACATCCTGTTAATCTCCATTTTATACGAAAAAATGTACCCAGCTGTCTGGATCTGTATTGGATAATTTCATTTAGATGATGTTATTGAGTTGTCATACTTTGAGGACAAATCAAAGTAGTAGGTACCTAGTCTAGAGTAGTCTAGTAGGTAACTCTAGTTAGTACTCGCAAACCAAGGTCTAACGAGATTATTCCTGACAGACTCCCGGTATAACTTTGAAAGGCGTCTCACGTTTGTTACTTCAAGGTATACGAGTATTTGGTGATGAATTCATGATAATTAAAAAACATATCCATAACATGCAATTCTTCACATACCTACAATTTATTTAATACGATACCTACGTGTTTGTTCTAAAATTTGACATGTTTGCACTAATACTTGATAAAGTTTATTGTGTGGGCGCAACACGTGTTCTAATATTTTTTATACGGTGAACACGATATCATTTCACTACCGTGGTTCTGCCATCCTCACAAGGCGGTTTCTTGGCATTTTTTACGAGAAAACATTATCTACTAGTCATCGACTAAACCTTTCATATTGTATCTTCGGTAACACATATTGAAAAGTAATATCTGAATTTGCCAGACGCCGCATTCTAATACGTGATTTAGTGATCAGAAACGAAAACTCTGCCACTCGTCTACATATTAATATATATATTATATTCAATAAATTGTACCTAATAGATATATTATTAATAAAAAAATACCTGTTCACTTCTCATAAATCGTTTTTTAAATATGCTATATCCAAAAGTATTACGTGATTCCTTACCATATAAATAAATATTTACTTGACTTTTGCATAATATTTTGCTGTTGGCCAATCACGAGTTAAAGAGGCATTCTTTTTTTAAATTATTTTTTTATTCGGAATGTGCTACTAGAAAACGTAGATCATTGCGTACAAATGAAAACTCATTCGAATTTTAAAAAGTACCTAGATACAGATCGAATTTGGCCTATGTTGAATTTTTAAAGCTATGATAAAATGCAGATTATTCTAAGACGAGCTTCTTGGCTTTAGGTTTTAGGCTTTGTGTCTGAATCAAACCCAGCATAGGCATTCCAGCGCATTTATTTTTTCTATACACAAGACTGCTTTTGGCCACTACGGCAGCTATCTACGGTAGGTTTGCATCGAGGTATTATCACCTATTGTAACAATCACAATAAATTAGTTGTAATTGTTACAATAAGTGCAATGTTTTAACAGCACCTCTCACGGCTATGCTAAACTTTAGAGCGAGATAGACAGTTTTGACTGTTTATAATAGACGGCTAACTTATTTTAATTGTTACAATAAGTGCTAATACTTCGATACAAACATACACTAGATACCTGCTGTAGCGGCCGAAAGCAGTCTTGTATATAGAATAGATGCGCTGGTGTGCTTATATTATGCATAAGTGGGGCTTGAAAGAGTCCCGACTTTGCGAGTGTGGTGAGTTTTGGAACACGGAGCACATCGTGGAGTCATGTGATACGTATTATGAGTAAACTGTATTAAATTGAATATTCCGCACTCTGTTGCAACATCTCTCTAATGGCAAAATGTCCAAAACACTGACTAGTAGTGTAGTACCTAGTTGTTTATCTACATACAATAATATGAATAATATATTAACCGATTGATAAAAAGCAATATACGATACGCTTTCACAATTTCAAACATAATGCTACCGTCACTATTAAGTGGTAAACGCGTGTCACTAGCTTATCGAATTAACTATAATACTTACTAGGTAATCCGAAAATTTGTATAACTCCATATACTATTCATTTTTATACTTTATTATTCTCGACCCTTATTTTATAATGGCAATACCTAAGGCCCTTAGAACATGGAAAGTAAATTAACTGTTTTCAATTAATACGGTGTACAATCACACCACTCAGCATTAAATGAGTAACATACTTTAATAAATATATTTTGTTATCAAAACCAAACAAAAGAACGGTAATGATTGCCAGCATTTCCTCAATCATAACTAGATCAGTAGGGTCTGTTATGACCAATGTTATGACTTGTTAATTCCGCAATATCTCTTGTAATATATGGACTGCATTTGTATAAATTGGAAGGACAGCGCATGAATCCTCACTCACTCATTTTCAGATTCAACTCAACCATTCAGATTCCCCAAAGTTTCTGTCTAACATTAAATGTAATGTACCCAGAGTCAATTAATATTCGTCCTCACATTTTCTCACTTCTATACATTCATACAATATAATATAAAACCGATCTAATTGTCCGGTGGCTGGACTCTGCAGAACCTTGAATCTTCACAGTGATCGAGGGGATCTGTTTTGTTCTCTTACCTCTTTTGAATTAATTAAGTTGCTTCAAAATCTACGACTAATTGTACTGGAAGACTTTTTCAGACCTTTTTTATTGTATTTTTCTTTTCTTTTGCCTGTCTTCTCTATATTTTTCTTATTTATTATTTTTCTAACATATTTTCTTATGATTCTTATGATTACGAACAGAACAGATTAATAAATAGAATTCCGATAGGCTATATCACAATACACTACATTATGAAGCAGGATTTTGAATGTGTGAGTGTCCTACGGAAATGAAACAAACATTATAGACGTGCAATAATGTGTATTTCAACTTTAAAATACACCAATATCGAATGAGTGTAAGTGCATAAACCGAGAACAGTTGTCAGAACGAAGGAAAAGTTTAGAATTACGCATTCTTGACGTATTTAAATTAATCCCATATTCTTCCACACTCGAGATTGGTTGCCAGTTATTCCACATCCGTTATGTATTCCAGTTCCCGTGAATTCTGTCTTACCTGATGTTTTTCTTTTTTAACCATTTTCAATAACTCTCCAATTATATTCTTTACAGCTGTACCTAATATTTGATCTAAATCAATTTTGATTTATCGTGCATTTTATGTCCGCCTGTTATTGAGACCATCACATATTATTGTATTCTATATTATTATAATAATTATTCTCTGTGATTGATCCTGTTGGTTGACCTAAATAAATAATATAAAAACAACATGGTAAATTTTACCATAACATTGGCACGGTGGTTCGTCTGTTTTGAAAATAAATAAATACTGTCGAACAAGATCTTCTTGTCATCGTATTAAAACTGTCAACTAATAAGCCCCTCCTGTTTTTAACCGCCCTTCGACTCTAACGACTTCCGACGAGTTGTCCACGTGTTAAAACTGTGAACTAACAAGACCCCCTATTTAGTTAATGGCACTTCGACTCCAGCGACTTCCGGTTATTGCCTAGATCTACTTGTCGGACAGTATTGGTTACGACAATGACACTATATTCAGCATTGTCGATTCTCGAAATCCTTCTTGTCTTACTATTTTGCAGTGTTTTCTGGAATACCTTGTGAGTTATACCTACTGATAAAATGTGTGTTAAAATTCTACCGGTTCAGTACTGCACAAAGTTTATCTACTTCATAAACCCAGTTACGTGGGTTCGAGTACCGTAGGAAAGCTATAAATACGCCATCATTGTCATTTTACCGCTCAGGTGTACGTATGTAATAATTCAGGTATTAATTAAATACACACGGCGTGCCACCAGCGGATATCTTTGGTCTTAGTAATCGAATAAACGGGTTTGCATAATACATATTGGTATATTATTTTATTCGATTTATTGGTGTTCAATTATTATATTAATGAATGAATTATTAGACTGTACAACTTACGTTAAGTATTTAATCAATTATATCGATTATGAGAAAAGCGTTAAGAGCCATTGTAGCCTGCGTTGTCAGCGTTGCCAACTTGCCAGATCTTGGCCAGATCTATCATTTTTTAATAATATGCATACAAAATTTGCATCTGGCGTACGGCGTTAGATCTAGCGTTCTCGGCAAACAGCTTATAATTTTTCATAATAAAGCTAGAATATTAGATATCTATATAAAATTTTCTTGAATATTAAGAAGCAGTTGTATTATTTATATACCTTATATAAAAAAATATTAAATGTTACATTTAACATGATACTGACCTGCATTCATTTTTGTTTTTATGGCTTATTTTGTTATTTGTAAAATACGATATTTTTTCTTATAAAAACAATGTTTTAGGTATTATGGCATATTAAAAAAAATATATATACTTACTGACATTTTTTTCAGCATCTAGCCATAATGCCGCCCCATTTTTATACATACAATATTTTTTTATCATCTGTGCTCGTGTCGTTTCTGGTCACCAAAGACGTCGAAGGCCAACGGAAGTAAACTAGACATCGCGAACCCAACAAAAAATACAGTCCTGTTAAACCTTTTATGCTAATTACTTAATACATTTTGTTTCCAACCAGTCGGGTAATTTTTTTTAAATAAAAGATATTTTAGTTATTAAGTAGGTAGGTTCTCAGTTTAGGTAGCTATTTCTATATAATACCAAATGATTTTCCTCTATTTGCCGCCCTTCGAGTAATTGCCGACCCCAAGCGACGCTCAATCTGCCTACCCCCGACGTCACTGCAAGCAGTATGTATACGTCATATTTTTTGTAGTAGAATTCACACTTTGTGATCTGAGATTTATTTAATTTATATTTATTAGGCTTGCACTGAGATAAAGTCGTATTGCAGTAGTGTGACAAGTGTTAAAAACTATGTATTTAACCAATCATCATTATGTAGAAAAATATTAAATGCCAAATCACAAAGCGCAAAACGTATTTGCAAACAATTTACTGTTGACAGTGTTTTATTATGTTTACAATAATTCAACAACCTTAAATAAGTACTAGGATCACCATCAAATGTTGTAACAGTGTAACACTAATGTTCAAAAAACTCTTTGTCAAGTAGGTAGGTATCAACCTATTTTACCTGTTTTATTCAATGCGGAAGAAAATTCTTTGTCGATTCGAATTTCAAAAATCGAACAATGTCTCATTTGGCGGGACATGTGATGTGAGTCGTTCACCGTTTGGTATCAACTTTACTATCAGTGTTCCAATAATGAACAAAATGCAGACAGTCGTTTGGCGAAATCGTGATTTATCGAACATGCCTATCGTGTGCACGTGCATCGAACAATGCAATAAAGATCGACTGGATCCCGGATCACATTATTATTATTAATAATAATACCTAACAAATATTGAAACTTATTTTATGAATAGTGTTGTTGCAGGCGCGCACACATAAAAATGGTTGATTAAAATTTAAGACAATTTACAAAATAAAAAATCTAGGGATTTTCATGCATCATTCAGAAATTCTGGTGTGTTCTTATTTCAAATTTTCCATGCCCATTAACATCCATAAACGTATTGACTATAATATATCTGTATGTCAGCAGTGAAGGGTGGAGGTAGGCTGTTAAGATATGATATAAATAGTGCACACTAAACTTTGTCGGTTATACGTATTTATTTTCATTGAACTAATACTACTATGTGTAGATAGTGTTTGATAGTTTTTTTAAATTCAATTAAACCCAGCCTTATCCAAGCCGTAGTAGATAATAGTAAAAAATATTCGTTTATCTATGAAATATATAAAATTATGACATTAAACCATACATCATTTTAGATATTTTGTAGATAGAAGTATATTTTTTATCGATTATGGTTTGGTTGCGCAGGGCTTAATGAATTTTAAAAAGCAGACCAACACCATTTTTAATAACATGTATTCTTAATTCAACAAAAACAAAGAAGTATGACTGAAAAAGTGTGCACTATTTTGTCGGATCGGGCATAGCATACCTAAATTATTATGGTTTGGTTTAGGCAGAGTTTAATTGAATTTTAATACCTAACCGGCACAATATGCAAATTGTATTCTTAATTCAATGAAAACAAATAAATATGATTGACAAATTTTAGTGTGCACTATTTATGTCGAATATTAACAGCCTACGTTCACCCTTCGCCACTGCTGTCTGCTCAGAATATTATAGACTCTCCAGTAATGTCCCTCACTCTCTCCAGTAATGTCCCGTGGGGGTAGGCAGGCTATGCGTTGCTTAGGAGTCTCACTGTTTAACCCTCAATTTATTCAGAACAATTCGATTTAATATGTCGATATTGTGCATTCATCAATCGTTTGTAATTATAAAACTGATAAATTGGTCCAGCTGAAAAAATGTGGTGCATCATGACATAAGGCACCGCCATCTTTAGATTAATAAAGACTGAGCATAACTTTTTGCACAAGCAACGAGTGGTCAACTGCCATACTATTTATTGATAAAAAAAACTTGCAAGCAGAGTTTGGTATTCTATAGTGACTGAAGAGTATAAATAAATTATTAGTTATTGTCGTTTAGAATCGACTGTCACATTGACAAACGTCCTAGTGTATTATGATAGTATTATACACATAAGAAGTTTACTTACTTTGATCGTCACTTCCAATTATTAATAACACAGAACCACTGTATCAAATGAACTCCAAGGTCTCCAAGGTCTCCAAGATACGTCAATATAATCTGAAAGAAATCTGAAACTAAGAATACTCCAAGTGAACACTACAGACGTGTAAGTTTGAGCACTCTATCATCCATCATCATCCGACCATGTCCGATCCTAATAGGATCATATGGGCCTCCACAGAGTAGAGGTTTGTATTAACAGATTTTGTTTTTTACGAGAAATGGATGTCAGCCACTTGCTCAACCTAATAGGTCCATACCCTGACTCACATACAAATTGAAAAACAATATGTGTATTTGCCACTCTATAGACAATGACAGGTCATCCATAGAGAACGGGAGGGGCGGAAAGGTAGGACCAGTCGTGAACGTGTCGGCTTTAATCTTCAGTCGGCAATGCATATGGTAAATCCTGAATGCTGAGGTAAACAGCTACCGCATTTGACATTTTGCAGGCTTTATTGAATTCGAAGTATGCCAAGGTTAATAAATCCTGGCAACCTCGTTTTAATCGACATATTCACGCCGTTCAAAATGATATGAATCAACTTTTCAAAGTCGTTAAGATATTTCAAGAATTAGTACGATTGACTTCTGCTTACGTGGGGTCGTGATACAAATTTATAATATTATAAATATACATATAGGTAACACAATTAAAAATAATATAATATGACATCTCACGTCACCACCATCATTATCATCAGCCGGGCCCGGATGAATGGCTCCCCTAGCGCCGTCCACTCTTCTCGATCTCTAGTTCTTAGCTGCTTGGTGATTTTGTCAATCCAGCGAGTTTTATAGCGGATTTTTGGTCGCTTGGTGCAGTGCTTCCCAAACTCATGGGTCGCGGTCGCTGGAGAACCACAGGGCTTCTGCGGGTGGACGGGGCGAAATGTCTCAGTAGAACTGCAAGAATTTTGTTATGAATATGTTTTACAATTATATAGTGTTACCAAATATCATAATGCCTAAATCCCCCATCAACAATCCTCCAATCGACAGAGTTGAGAATATAATGATAATATTATTGTAACTGTAAATGAGTCAAGGCTAAACGATGATGCACAGCGGAACAAACAAAAAGTACGTTACCGTTATCTGTTTCTAGGCAAACGAAGGATCGAGGGTAGGTACGGCCAGTCGGCTACCTACCCCCGTTGAGCCCTTACGTCGCCTCCAAATACGATTCGCTACCTTTTTCGCGCCAAAGCCTACGATTACAAATGTTATTAACAATTAATTGTTTATCGTCAAGCGAAATATACTTACTTAATGTCCCTGAATCGGTGTTTTTAATAAGTGGAAAAGTGTAAATCAACACCCTCCGCAAACCCATACCTATCAAGTGTCGCCCAGAACGTGAGGGCAACGAAGTCAATGCGACTTCAGAAACCACGGCCCTGAAAAAACCCACGACGAGATTTTTCAAATTTTAATAAATTTGATGGCGCCCGCAAAGTTAACCGAACTATAATCTGTGCTGATGTGAAAAAAATAATACGAATTAACAATGTGTTGTTTCTCGCCCGTCTTCGATATAGAATTTGACGGTAGGGCATTCAGTGACGTCCGAGTATTTATCGAACAGTGCGAACAATATTTTACATCCGCCAAAACCCACGACTACCACAGGTCAAGGTTAGCTGCATCTGGTCTCCGAGACCATGCTCTAACCTGGTGGGAAGCTCTTCCATCCCGACCGTCTTCATGGGAAATTTTCCGATGGGAGCTCGTAAGAGAATTTCGCTCACAGCAGCGGATCGACCGATTGGAATACGAGCTTAAATCAATCCGGCAGAAACCATCGCAAGAAGCATTCCCATTCCTAATCGAGAAAAGAGACGTAGCTTTCGTGATTATGCCACAAACTGCGCCGGAAGAATTAGCAAAACGTTTCTATAATCTGTTATGTGAACGAGATAGAACGCGGGTCGACCGAAAACCATGGAAGACACTGCAAGAACTCATTGAAGTGGCACGTAATCTAGAACAATGGATTCCAGACGAAGACTCCGACCAGGAAGCTAACAAATATCCCTCACAATTGCTACCAACAAAATACGACTTTTATCCAACCTACCGAAATTATAAAAAGGGACACCACTGGCAGTCCAGGTACGAATCCCCAAACGCCAAGTGCTGCAGAACTAATAAAAATACCACTACGGGTAAAGTGAACCAGTGCTGCGGAATTCAACGCTACACAATAACCGGTGAACGAAATTATTGTAGAAGATGGAGCCGAAATAATATATCGTGTTGTAATCAGGACCGGTTCATGGAAACAAATCAATACGCTATACCCTCTGGCCGCCATTTTGTAGACGCCGATAACTGGAGACGCCGTCCTTATGAACTTTACGACGAACCGAAATCACCGCTTCCCAAAGAACCCGTCGACATACGACGACCCTCCGACAACGGAAAGATACCCGTTTGCGAGCTGGCACATACCACAGAAAACGTCGAGATGATGAAGGTACCCCCAAGCACCAGAACAAAAATAAATACAACCGACTTGTACCCGACTTCGTACACCAGGACAATGCAAGCTTCACAAGCAAATCATTACAATATTCACCACAACTATGAAACCAGAGAAAAGGGGCACAAGATGGCGCAAACTGTCGAAGGTGAACCAGTGGCTCCCACAAAAATCCGAAATACCCGATTCTTCTACCGCCAGACCGACTCTATACAGTACCGCCGACCCCACCCCGCAGACGAAAAAGATACCCTAAACACCCAGGGCGACGAACATCAGCCGTGGAATCCAGTCCAGCAGCAGGCAGAATCTGTCGAGATATCTACACCTTCATTAGCTAACAGCTCCAACCGCAGTGCTACCGGTACCGGCCGAGGTAACTCATCACAGGACAAAACTTGGCAGCCTCGGCACTCCCATGGCTGAAGGAGCCAATCATGCTGAGAACTATCAGTGACCCAAATCAGTTAGAACCGTTAAAACCCATGAATAGTCAATAAGTTTGTTTGTGTGTGTTTTTACCCCCAACTCTGTCTGATTCTCGATAGTGGATTAAAGGCAAAAGGAAATGGGGAGGCTTGTTACCAAATATCATAATGCCTAAATCCCCCATCAACAATCCTCCAATCGACAGAGTTGAGAATATAATGATAATATTATTGTAACTGTAAATGAGTCAAGGCTAAACGATGATGCACAGCGGAACAAACAAAAAGTACGTTACCGTTATCTGTTTCTAGGCAAACGAAGGATCGAGGGTAGGTACGGCCAGTCGGCTACCTACCCCCGTTGAGCCCTTACGTCGCCTCCAAATACGATTCGCTACCTTTTTCGCGCCAAAGCCTACGATTACAAATGTTATTAACAATTAATTGTTTATCGTCAAGCGAAATATACTTACTTAATGTCCCTGAATCGGTGTTTTTAATAAGTGGAAAAGTGTAAATCAACACCCTCCGCAAACCCATACCTATCAATAGGTACGATATTATTAAAAGTCAATTAATATTTCGGATTATACAAGTTATCTGCAATTCAGCTCCGTAAATCTCTGATATTACAAATTGCGCAAATGTAATAGTTTTGTTAGATACGAGTATCAGTATGACCCACAATTTTTTTCGGTGGAGGGGGATGGGGATTATTTCTTTAAAACACTTGTTTAGTGCCCCTTGGATACCACCGTATGTGCTTGACGATGGGTTGTGTTATGACTCACAAACTCACAAGCGCACCAATTACAATAATTGTGAAACAATAACTGAAACATTCAGACTTTATAAATTCACACATTTGTATTGTGATCTTATCGGAGATCGAACCCGTATCCGCTGGTATGATAAGGCACTGCCCTTACGAATCGGACTACCAGGGCCATCGATATGATTCCGGGGACAGCTACGAATAAGTATTGCCTAGTTCTAGTTCAAAGAAAGACAATACCTATCCAAAGTCATTTGTATGTAAATGGCTGCAAATATCATTATCAAATTGAACATAGTTTGGACAGGTCACATCGTATAAATTTGTAAATAAAAATATCATTCAACAAGACCATTCGTCGCTACAGTAAAAACGTCCATCAATAATATGGTCACAATTGTTTGTTTGTAGTACATTTATAGATGTTTTTCATCCGCAGTGGAATACAAAAACATGGTTATTTTTATATAAAAGCACTTCAAAAATATGTATACAAATGTTAGCGAACAATTTTGTACAACGTTAATTTGTTTACAGACATACGTATCTTGGCCTGGACTAAGTATTAGTAATGATAAATAATCATGTAAGTCTTATGTACCTACAAGTTGTTTGACACCCGCTATATCACAGTTTCAGCAGCACTCATCCAATTCAAACGTCACATTTCATTATAGGGGTGGTTTATTAATAGGGGGGTGCGCCAAAAGTCGTATATCTGTATCATCAAATTGCGCAGTGGTGTCCATGGGTGGTTTGGTCTATTTCTAAAAAAGTAAGTCTATTTCTGGTTTATTTTTATGTATATGGAAAATTACTGACTCAATTCATTCGTATGGCAAGGCGTAGGTAAGATAATCAAACAAGTAAGTACTCATAGTCTAAGTAAGTAAACAATGTAAGATAATAAACAGTAGGTAGTCATAGTCACGAGATTTATACAGCAACACTAGAGTGTAGAAGAGCCTCAATACTGCTCATCTGACTCAATACAAAGTATATTTTTAAATTAAATACTTACCTATATATTGTATTTAAAACCTCAACGTTTCCCGAACTTTTTCGGACAACCGATAGTACCTTCTTATAGTTACATTTTGTCATCACAAAAGTAGTCGAGTACATTGCAAGTTAAATTTTAATCAAAAACTATTTAAAAATGCGATTTGTGTTCTTTTACAATCTGAGCATATCACTAATTAAAATAAATACAGATAGTAGTAAAAAAATGTGATGTTTATTCAGTGACGTCCCTGGATAAAATGCCGCCCCTAGGCAGCGCCAAAATGCCGCCTCATTTTTTATACAGTATTAGTATCATCCTTTCATGAGTTCAATATCTAATAAATGTGTTGTATGGATACATTACTAACAAAATATCAGACTAATTATTCGTAACTCTACACGTGTCTTTTCTGGTCACCAAGGACGTCGGAGGGCAATGGAAGTAAACTAGATATCGCAAACCCGATAAAACCAGTGAGCTGATTTTTTTGATGGAAAGATATTTTCGTTATTACTAGGTTTATGTATCTATTTCTATATATTCCAAATGATTCTCCTCGATTTGCCGCCCTTCGAGTAACTGCCGCCCCCAAGTGATGCTCAATCTGCCTACCCCCACGGGACGTCACTGTGTTTATTCTCATATACAAGGAGAAAATTATTGTATCACTTAGAAATACATTTAAATTCGTTTCTTTTCATGAACAAACCATTTGCCTCTTTTAAGCATATTAGCGTCCCCTACCATCTACCTACGCCTTGTTGTCCAGTGCTCCCCCCCCCTCCCAAGTCTCATAGGGTCATAGGTATCTGTCCTAAATTATCAATTACTTTAATACTAGGTATCTACAAATTGAAAGATTTGTGTTATTCTTAACGCGAGTTGTAGAGTACCTAACCCCACGGCTGTTTAAAATAGATATTTCATTTCTCGAGATTCTATAAATTCTTGAAATCAATAATAATTATTTTCTCGAGAATTCGAGATTGGTAATTTGGTTTCTCGAGATCTTCGATAAATTCCGTTCAATTTGAAACCCGAGAACTTATTTTCTTAGCGGGCACGCCACTGTTTTCACCCCAAATTTATATCCCTCAAATGAATTTCATTAGTTTCTTTTCGTACCTCCACACGAAACTCATCTCTAATCTAATATGTCGTAAAGAATAGAATGACGAGTATCACAAATATTTCAGACATCCGTGCAAAATGCATTCAAGTAAGTTGGGTCAGAGGAATGCAATAAAAAAATACTCAGGAGAGGTATTTGCAATTAAGGTTTTATTTGATAATACGCTGCATTATAATAATATCCTTAAGAGCAAGGCCATGCTTTAGTGAGTCACTATAAAATCACCGAAAAACACAGTTCGTTTGCTTGAATAGGGATGGATTAACCGGTAGGTATTCTAAGTGCACGCACGGGTGGGTTGGGTACCACAATAGGCGCCCAAATCAATATTTTTTTTAAAAATGAGCATTAATAGTCAGGCCGTAAAATTTTAATTTTCTCCAAACTACTTCATCAATCTCAACGAAAACGCTAAAATAATTTGACATAGCAAAGATAATACTTACATAGTTGTATTGACGCAGACGATGCAATCGATTCGTTCGACAATTTAAAATGGGGCTTCGAAGTAGTTAAACACAATATTCAAAAGTTATATATTTCTCACAAATTTAATATTACCCAAAGCATAACAAAAGCCCTGCAACTAACACCAAACGGTTCCTCATAACCCTCAAACAGATACGGACTTCTACTAAAAAAAATAAACCACTAAAATTATTATGTGTCAATACCGCCCATCTTCAACAATAATTTGATAACTAAGAGATATCTTGCTGTTTTTACTAGGTACGTTCACGTTGGTAGTGAGAATGCATGGTTTTTATTTTACTCAAAATCAGTCAGGACCTCGCGCCTCCAAGTCCTTAAACCCGCTACTGTTTATTGCCCCAGAATTTTTTAGATAACGACTATTTTTGATAAATACAAATATGTCGAATTATAAAAGAAGTACAAACTTACACATTTCTTTAAAAAATTAACATAATATGGTTCAGGAAGAAAATGGGTTGCAGGCTTTTGCACTTTGGGCGCTCGGACTCAGAGATTAACTTAAAAAAAATAGTCTGTAAGTCAAGCCCTCTGCAATAGCCGATTTTAGCGAGTCATGTTTTAGCAAGTGCATAGCCAACACGCCACGAAAACGGCAGTCAGTCGATAAACTGACATTGTGCCGACAACATCTACACGAACATCGGAAAATATGCCGTCTTGTTCTAATAAAACGATGTCAAAACACATCTAGGAACCAAAAAAAGGAACATGGGATTACTTTCCACTTATAAGTACTTCATAAACAGTGATTATTCTGTAATCTGAAATCATTTCCTTGCTTTGCTTACATTTCGTTGCGTACACGCCAGAATTCTGTAAGTGTGGGTAAAAATGTTGCCAGATTTGTGATTTTTGATTTCATCTGTTTTAAAATAATATTGCACATTTTACGATATTATACACATATTTTAATATTTCGTATTCAAGCTTATCTGTTGTATGAATAAATCAGCTACGGCTGCTAGTGTATAAAATATAGCGGTAGTTTTTAAATATCATTTATCACTTATTTATCGGATTCGTATCACCATAAGTAAGTACCACACTATATTTCGAAACGTCAGAGTTTGTTGAAAAACTTGTATACAAAACGATAATTTAAAAAAAAAAAACTAATCCAAAACCAAGGGCTATAATTTCTTATTCCTTGAATGTCTATATGAATTTTCGTTTTATATTAAAATTCATGTTTAATTTTCAGAATTATTTTCCTAGCAAATTCTAGTACATATTTTATTCGCATTTAAACTAAATATGTCTCATTTTTAGTGTTAGCTACTCATAACGTGTTCTCCAGCATATATCGAACGCGACACTTGCCTCTTTAAAACGCGCCATCTCCGATGTACCTACTATATGATTGTAAATTTACGTAAATGTGAATTATTGATTTTATGATTTTATGACTTGATGAAAAAAGGATCCGCTCCAACGCTCTGGTTATATGTATACAATTAAGATACTATGAAATTAGGTATATGTACATATAATGTGTAGGTACATATTTAGATTTTGACCGTACGTGGACTAAGAGCGGAATGCAGAAACATTTGTCATAACTAAAATTTCCTTAGCAGAAAACACTATGCAGAAACCAATGACATTATTAATGGACAATTCACTCAGTACAGTAGCTAGCAAGTAAATTCGCTCCTATTGACATTCGCACATGTATAGGTAGACGTCACGCAATTCCCATTATGCGATATCACGCATCGTGAATTTATAGCAATATCACCTTTATTGTAATGGCGTTAGAACAGTGTTTATAATGTCAATGATCATTTGAGCGAACCTGTTCGAATCGAACAATTCGGCAGACCCGACAAAGAGCATCGGGAATTTATAGCAATATCACCTTTATTGTAATGGCGTTAGAACAGATTATGCCATCCGGCAGACCTGACAAAAAAGTGAGTGTCATTTTTTTGTCTAGATGCTTCGTCCATATTAATGTCATTGGCAGAAACATTGTCCTTAGTTAAGATCATTTCTATTGAAAATAATACCATATTTAAAAATTCTCTTTCCTATAGTTTAAATGCAATAACTCTAAATAGATATTAATATTTAATTATAATACTCTTATGTTTCCGTTATAAGTCATTATACGTGATTCCACAGTCACCGCAAGATATTTTTTTAACATGGTAACACTAGCGTCAAGTGTCATTCTTCACCTGGTATTATGTATTTCTGCGGGCTGGCGTATAAAAGTAAAATAATATTCTGCAAGTACATGCCAAACGAATTAACACTATCAATATCCATATTGAGATACATTATTAAATGAATTTGAGTGTATGGACTGTTTTATAGACATGCGAATTTATTTTGACAGCAGCTGTCAGTGGTAAATGGTAATACAGAAGGGGGCGTGTTCATAACAAAAGTAGTCTATTGTTAATGATTTCTTAACTCTATACTCAGGATTGTCTATAGTTAAGTCATGCTTTTCGGCGACTTATCCTTAGGATCGAAACCACACATTGTAGACATGCAATTAATAGTGTGTGTTACAACCTTCAAATACACCAATATTGAATGAGCATCAGTGCATAACACGAGAGCGGTTGTCAGAACGAAGGACAAGTGCACAGAACAGATAAGAAATAGAATACCGATAGGCTATATTCAATACGCCGCATGTTGATACCGGGTTTTGAATGTGTGAGTGTCCTACGAAAATGAAGCACGCATTATGCACGTGCAATAGTGTGTGTAATACACCAACATGAAATGAGCGTAAATGCATAAACCGAGAGCAGTTTTCAGTATTCGACGTAAAACGTATTCTTGACACGTGTGGAAGTTTAACCCGGATTCTTCCTTACTCGAGTCGGTTACCTGCTATCACCTTACCCGTTATGTATTTCAGTTCCCATTATTTCTGAGTTCCTTGGACAAGTGTATTCTCGACACGAGTTTAAGTTTATCCCAAATTCTTCCACACTCGAGATCGGTTGCCTGTTACTCTACACCCGTTAGGTATTTAAGTTCCCTGGTCTGAACCTTTTTAACTTATTTGACGAATCGATTGCGACATCTGCGTCAAAGAATATCACCGCTGCGACTATTAACTGATTTGTAACTGCCAAGTACCTACCAAGTAGATACCAATCTTAATAAATAAATTCGATATTTATTATTTTATAATATTAACATGATTTATGATAATTGTTTGGCAAATTAAATCGAGTAGCGAAATTTATTTGTGTATAATGGTGTCAACGCCATATCGAATGTAGGTGAGTGGTTTACCTGGTAAACGACAGAATAAATTATTATAAACTATTTTTTAATTTATCACATTGTGCTTCTGATTTGCATAATGCTGTGTCGGCAATGGCTCGATGCACTCCTCTGCAATAATTGTATGGCTCAGCGAATTCTTGCAGGCGCCACTGGTCACGAGAAATTTATTGCCATACAATGGTATAATTACTGTTAAATCTATAAAGTAATTTGGTATATTTATAGATTGCGTTATTCAGCGGAGTAGTCTGCCTGTTCGACGGAGGCGAACGATTATAACCAGGGGACTGAATTACTTAACGGGTGTGGCAACCGATCTCGAGTGTCGAAGAATATGGGATAAACTTAAACACGTGTCGAGAATACGCTTTCGATTTAACAACTGCTCTCGATTTATTCGTTGACGCTCATTTAATATGTGTGTATTTGAAGGTTGCAACACACACAATTACACGTCTATAATAATGTGTGGTTCATTTTCGTAGGACACGCTTATATTCAAAACCCTACGTCAAAATGTAGTGTATCGGGGTATAACCTATCGGGATTCTATTTATTAATCTGTTTTGTGATTATAACAAACGAAAAGAATAAAAATGTACATTTAGCAATGTGTTAAAATTACAGAACAGATTAATACATCGAAATCAGAAACCCAGTAACCAAGACTTTGATGGCAGGTTTGGTTTATGACTCAATGAGAGGCAAGCCATTAAACGCAAGAAATACAGAGCCCATTGAATGTCCACAAATATTACCAATATTGAATGCGTGTTGCGTTTACGTGACAAGCTTTAATGCACACATACATAACTATTGAAAATAGAAAATTCTTTTAGTTATCGCATATTTAGGTATTCACACTCGAGAATTATACATTCTTACATGAGGACCCAGAAGGCTGCTTACTTCCTTAATTTTGTTGTTGCCTGGCTGAAACAATAAATAAATTCGTGCTATTAGTGGTAATTATTGTGTAGTATTTTTTATCAGGCCCATATACATATAAGTAGATGTTTGTTGCATTAATTAAAATTAACAGGAAATACCTAAGTATAATAAATTTACCCATTTGACAATTTATCCTGACCATAGATTGTATTTATATAAAAAAAATGTGTTTCCTTAATGTCTCATTCTACATAGATTTTACCTTTTTGTTATAATTGTATGGTGATTTAACTTTTAGACAGGTTTTGCACAGTACCTAGATATGAGAATATAACTACATTATATAGCTTAAAGCCGCGTTGCCACGATCGAAGTACGATCCGAGTACACTCGGACCGAGTGCCATCCGAGCGCATTCGTACGAGACAGCTTCATACTAATTACTAAAAACAAGCTAACTCGGAAGAGTAGGACGCGGTCCGAGTAGCTTTGATAGGAGTAATAAAGCGTCAGTGACATTGAGCTACTTTACAAGCTGATTGTTGGCGAATTTAAAAGTAGGCGAGACAGCTAGTGCTGTTGTGATGATGACACACAAAACTTTTCACTCGCTAATATGCCAAAATAAAAATAATTCTGACAGTAGTAAAAGTCAAACAAAAGAACACCATAATAAAACCGGAAAAAGATAATTCTGTCTTCGTTCGTGATAAAAATTCAAAATTGGAACTAAAAAACACAATATTTTGAATTATAATAGATTAAAATATAAACTAAAGAGTATTTATTCATCATTTGAAACCGATTTTTAGTGTTGATCTATTCTGTATTGATATATTCTATATGATAGTGTTTAGGTACGAAGTCAAAAATTTCATAGCTCAAATCGCTGCTGCGAAAAATAGACTTTTTTCTCAATTATTGAGATACCTACGTACCAGTAGCGAAGGGTGGAGGTAGGCTGTTAAGATCCGCCATAAATAGTGCATATTAAACTTTGTTAATCATACGCATTTGTTTTTAATGAACTAAAGACTGCAATTTATAGACGGGGTTGGTTAGTTTTTACAGTCCATACTAGTTTTGGTATATTCTGGGCGATACGAGAAAATTGTGGACACTTTTTTATTCATTCTTATGTATTTGTTTTCATTGGATTAAGAATACATATTATTATTACAAATGTGTTGGTATTTTTTTTTTAATTCATTAAGCCCTGCATAAAGCAAACTATAATAGTTAATCACATATGATTTTAACTAAAAATTATTCAAAGTTATATGTGATTTAATTACATAATTTTAGATATTTTATAGATAGAAGAGTATTTTTTGACTATTATCTATTATGGCTTGGTTTCGCAAGGTTAAATTGAATTTTAAAAACTAAACCATCTGTAAATTGTAGTCTTATTTCAATGAAAACTAATACGTATGACTGACAAAGTTTAGTGTGCACTATGTATGGTTGATCTTAACAGCCTACCTCCTACAGCCTACCTACGTACATATTATTATAATATGTTGGACCCAAATAAACGTGATAGAATTAATATTCATGTTTCCATTTTTCATTCCTCTTCTTCAATCTCACTCTCTGAAGATTGTATCGAATAGGAATAGAACATCTAATCATCGTAAAAGAGTAATATTTCACAACGGCGTAGTCATTCAGCAGCCAACGGAGTTCGCAAAACAATGATTATGTTCAAAATCGTAAACCGTATTAAATACAAATTATTTAAATTTAAATCACTTTTACTTTTAAATATACCTACATTTAACAGCTGACTGAGTGCGTAAAAACAAAATTGCAATAATAGCGTCATTCATTAGCGCTGAAAGGTTTCCCTATCTGCGGAACTCGTGAATAGAGATGAGAACTCAAAAAAAAATATAATACTGAATAGATATCGTTATTAGTATTACTTAAATCGAAAATATCCGTAGGTATCTAAGCTTTATCAGCAACTAGCATAATAATAACGAGAATTCAATTTTCGTGTTAAGCCTAGTCAATACCGACATCTACCCGTAAACAAATAAACCGTGTGTAGAAACCGTATACGAATGTCAATATTTTTTTGTATACCTCTGCAATTGTAAAACATGCGAAAATGCAGTGACAAAATAAGCAAGTATGGCCATGTTTGCGCCCAATATTTTAATGTTTCATAGGAAACAGCCACGTGTGGTTTCGTACAATGTTATGTTGATTAAATAACAAAAATGTGTACTTGACTATCCAATCTACATTTAAGCTGGCAGCAATCAATATCTTGAAGTATAAACACGTGTTAAGTTACAAAAAATTGTGAGATTTGTTTACAAGCAAATATAATATTGTTTTGGACTAGTTTTTAATTCTACAGTTTATAGTTTTGAATATTGACAGGTGGTTAATGCTATGAATTTTGTGTTCGGAAATATGTAGGCACCAGTGGCAAAGACTCCATAATAGGCGATTATTTAAAAAAATTAATCTTCTTAAAAAAATTTTTTTTATATTGACGTATTTATAGAATCAAATAAAAATAATTTATTCAATATGCCAACGACATAATATATCGTATAAGCGTATCGCGTCTCTCTTCAACATTGTATTATATGGATTATTTGCTAGTGAATCCGGGCGTTATTTTGTATTGAGTTTATATCCCGTGATGTCAAGATGTCTGTAGCAATCCATACAAATGGCTGTTGCAGCAGCGCCTAACACATTTGCCCATAATATTATTATATATGGCTCCACGTTTGTTCAAAATAATTAATAATAAGATAATTTTAAAAATAATTTCTATGAGATTCAATCACATAACAAATGAAATAAAATGAATTAAGTGTCCAAGATGCAGCAATCGGGTACATAGCACTTTGGATTAATGAATTCGGTAGAAACACTTAGAGACAGAAATCTGATGACCGGAATGATTGGGAGAATCTAGGCAGGCCTTCGTCCAGCAGTGGATCTCAGCTTATTTATGGCGATCGAGATACCTAACACTAATTTAATGTATAACGATACGCAAAACACTAGGTAATAATAATATAGTGTTGATGCTATCAAGAAAAAATGGAATGTATCAATATAAATTAATCGAAATAACTACAGAAAAGTATCGATGTAACGTCATGTTTGTGAATTATACGTGCACATCTCTAGTGAGTGCGTAACATCGGAACAGCTGTGCCGGCATCAAAAATGATGATTACGCGCCAACTGTCAACTTTTCCCTCGCTATTTACATACTCATCCGCCATATCTAACTTTGTGACAGCACGGCCAATCAATATAAAGTGGAGTACTTCAATTAATTAGAGCGGTTACAATATGGCACATAAAGCTAGTTTGGTTTTGCTTTTACCTTGTGCTGATATATTATTAGGTATAATATCAGTTGGTAGTTAGGTATTACTGCGTCCTGTGGGCGCAGGCAATTCAATAGGGGCGGCAAAATTGAGCTCACAATCTGTCCAAATCCATTGGAGATCGCGGCGATTTTCTTTGACGCAGATGACGCAGTCGATTCGTCAGAAAATTTAAAACAGACAATTGAAACCAGTCACACAATTAATTATTATTTTGTAACAAAATCTTTAAAAGATTCGTACGTACATATATCTCATAAAAGTAGTAAGTACCTTGGTACTTATAAGCATAACAAAATCTCTGAAACTAACATCAAATCGGCCTATAATATATAACCCTAGATCAGAAATTCGATTTAACAGCAATTTTACCCTGGGTATACATACCATGCCACGAGGCCCATTTATTACAGTAGTGAAACACATCTTATTCACAAAAACACACAGACTTGAGACATATCAGCATTTCACATAGATATATGTAAATACCTATTACCTATTACTAAATTGTGATCCCCGTATGAGAACCCAATGCCTTTTCATCCATTCTCGAATCTTCTTCTTATTGTGCCAACCCCTAGTGATCTTGGATGTGTCGTCTGCTACCCGGAACAGTTCAGTGGAGCTGCACTCATTCCAATCACGGAGGTTCGTAAGCCACGAAATGCGGCGTCGTCCTCTGCTACGCTTACCATTGATCTTTCCTTGAATGACAAGTTGGGGAATGCTGTACTTTTGTCCTCTCATAATGTGGCCGAGATACTGTAGTTTCCTGGTTTTGATACTGTATACAGATACTGTAATAATGCAACAATAATATATTATATTACCAATTACTCAGGAATCAAAGACGTCTTATAAATATAAATTTTACCCACGTAGATAGTAACCTAACGAAGGAAGATAAAAATTCCAGGAAAGAAGGCTACGAATTAGAAAGAATCGTTTATTCAAAAATACCGAATTCACTCACGATTCACCTTCAACAAAAAACTATTATAATGAAAGCTCAGGTGTTCCTTTGAAGAGAGGTCGGTAGTAGGTAGGTAGGTATATTCTAACAACAAATTCCATAGACACTCTGCCTAGTCCTGAGTTGCCACTACTGAGAATAGTCATTCGTTATTGTTATTTTTTACAGCCTCCAAAGTCATTCAAGGATGTTTCAATAATGTTGATTTCTTTGTATGTAGGTACCTTTTTTATATTTTCACGCAATAGAGCCGATAGTGGATCAAAACTTCGCTCCGCCCTTACGTACCCCGGATAAAATATTGACCGTACGAATAATTGCACGTCGCAAGATTATCTCAAATTCAAATCCAACGACAAATCGATAAACTATACCTACTGTCTTACTAATATATTAAATTGAAGTAATTGATTACGACATAATAATATTAAGTCTTCTCATTTTGTCTGTCTGTTTATTCCGTTATTACTAAAAAACTACACAAATATTAACGAAACTTACACAGTTTATAGGCTTAAAGATACTTAGGTACATAGATTTGAAAAAACAATCATTACTCAATTCTTCCATTTCTCTTTATCTTTGTAACATAGGGAACGCAAACCGTGGTACCACTTCATGCTACAGAGCGTAGGTCGCTGTCATAACATCGATACAGACAGTGCTCGAAATGGAAAAGTTTACGAACCGGAGCGCTCGACAAATTTTCTGAAGATATTTTACATAGTCATCAAATCGTATGTGTATTTTATAAAAATAAGTGTGTCAGATTTTTTATTCTATGGCATATCTAGCTCAGACGATCAACATATTTTTTCCACGAGACGGAGCGATAATTTTACAAATTTCACGAGCCGGAACGGCGCTCCGGTGCGTTCCGTTTCATTTCGAGCCCTGGATACAGAATGAACCATGATGGCTCGATGTAATAAATATATTATGATTAGATTAGATCAGATCGTTAAACTATAACATTACTGTTAGTAACGACTGGTTATAGGTACAGGTACACACACACAGACACTTATTTTGTGGCACACGGTGAAAACCTATCTACTATCTAGTTACTAGTAGGAAAATGAACATAACACGAAACTTTGGTTCTGGTGGTTTGTTACATACCAATACTATTACATTATAATATATTTGTTTTGATTTATCTGTCTGTCTGTAACGCAGCACAACACATCACACACACACACACACACACTATCTGTCTGACAAAAGTATGCACAGCTAACAATACGCTGTCTCTGGCACACGTAAATTTGAACGCGATGGAGTTTGGGTCTTTGTTGCGCGTTCTCATAGATATAACACCCATATTGCATCCTTTGCTGCAAGCGCGCTGCACTAAATCTCTTAGTCACGTATATGCATTTCGCATTCACTATAATAATATGTATTGTAATAAAATTAAAGTTTCGTTATTTTCATAAATAAATTAAGACAATACCAATGAAAACTCTGCTTATACGTAGGTAATATAAAAATAGTATCATTGAGCACATCGACAATAATGTTTACAGGTAATACTGCTACCCGGTGTTTATTCTAATGTACCTACCGATCTATGTGTATATTTTATTTTGATATAATTATTTGACATAATAACTTAGGTATGTTTTGTCAGTGTATCAATAATTATGTACAGACTACAATATAATATCTATATTTTAAGATGTTTTTATGATTATAATATAAGTATTATTATCGTTTCTAGAGAAATGTACACATTTTGTCAAATTCAAATATTTGTTTAGCTTTATCAAAAAAATACAATATTATTATTTTATTAGTCTCATACTTTTAAAAAGTGCCATCTAGTAGTGAGTAGCATAAGTACACAGATTTTTCTAAACAAAAGCTTTTACGTATTACACAAAGATGGCAACAATGAAGAAATAAGTACCAATTTTATCCGTATTTTTCATAAAAATAACGCGCTTGCGCTGAAAATAGTTCATTTCGTGACCGATAGTTGAAAATGAAGGAAACCGCTCTTCTCGCGTCCTATTTCCGGCCGGCCTCCATGAGTGAACCGCTTGATTTAGGCGGTCGCTCGATAATCTTCAGATTTCTTGGGCATCCGTTGATAAATCCGCAAACTATGTAAGTATTTTAATATAGAATTACTTTTTGTATTATTGTATTTCAATATTTTTGTACTTTTACGTGCACGTGCTGTTTTATTGACTTGTAAACTTTAGCACTACGTATCTCCAGTCTACAGCGTTTTGCTGTTTAATTGGTCGTTTATCGGTGCAAGATTAATTGAAAGATTAGCATCATTAGGGGCATACTTTATTCGTTACTATGTCACTTGGAAACGTTCTTTCAATATTGTGTTCCAGTAACTTAAAGTCCTCGTCCAAACTGATGTCTACGTAGTGGCTTGCCGGCGTTTTCATTTTGTGTTTTTTTTTTCTTTACTTCCAGAAATGATGGCTGAGTGATTGATTTACACGTGTTTTGACCACATTGCCAACATGTACCTGTATAACCTCACTTTGCAACGTGCGACGGCCATCACTCATGCCGTCCACGGCAATTTCTCCGGCACCAAGATTCAAGAGATTCTCTTGGCGCGCGGCAAGATCTTGGAGCTGGTGCGACCTGACCCGAACACGGGAAAAGTCCACACGCTGATGACGGTGGAGATCTTCGGGATCGTTAGGTCTTTGATGGCCTTCAGACTGACTGGTGGAACCAAAGGTGAGAATCTCATCGACATGCTTATATTTTCTTTTGTAATGTTTGTTTAGCCTAAATTTGCATCACTTCGTGGTGAATAAACCTAACCTAACCTAAATAGTTAATTACCATGTTCGCTCTGAAGTAGAGCACATGGCACTCCTCAGAATAGAGTATAGGTAGAATAATTGTATGACAGATTATTGTAGACTTTCGGCCAACCCACTTGGGTCCCCTTGCACTGGCTCAAAATCATCAGTTTTGTTGACTTCAGGAATAGCTGTACATTTGATCACAAACTTTTTAATTCTGGTTTTGGCACAGTAGTTTTGCATGCATGCTTCAGGTGGAAAAGCATGTTATGCACTGTGTGAACTGTACACTTGTACATAAAGTAGTTATAATTTTTTAGTTATAGTGCTGCAGTTAACCGCATATTGTATCATAATATTTTCTTTGGCGGAAACAGTTTATCCCACGCAGACAATTATCATATTAAATACCCTTTTCTGTTATTATCACACATTAAAGTCAGGTTTGGTCTAAAAAGGTCATGCGGTCATCTCTGGCACCATTACCAAAATTTTCACGGTAAGCAGTATTGTTGTATTTTTATAATGCAGATTTTAATACAAATTATAGTATTTTAGAAAAAAAAACTGGTACCTACACAGAACATTTTTCATCTTTAAAATCCTTCAAAATTATAGTACCTTTTTGACGCAAAATCATAGTAAAAATATACATGTAATGTAATCATTTGTTTGGCATCGCTGACATGATGTTGAAAAGAAGTCCATGTGTGACAGATTTATGTGTGCTAGCACTTTCATCACGAAAAATGGTGATTGTAAAAACCGGTTTGACGCGGACAGCGCAGTGGGTTATCTATGTCGATAAGGACTGTTTTGGTTCTTGCACTGGATAAAACACATTGAAAAAAACATTAGTCATAGGATCAAATTCATTTCTTCAGAGGTAACCGTTTTACTTACCTAGTTACCGAGGTTAACATATCACTTGAAACCATTTTATAACCAATACGATTGTGTTAACGTTTGTTAAATTTGGGTGAAATAAAACCATATTCTAAAATCTAGAGTTGACCAGTTCACCAAGGTTGATGTTGGCCATAGGAAGCAATTTTATTCTTGTGAAAGTTTGTTTTATTAACTGAGCAAACAAATTACTATGATAATAAATAGGGGAAAAAATCATTTGAATTGACTAGGATGGTCTTTGTAAAGCAAGATTCCATGCTCTAATTTTACTAATTAACGTAACTGATGGTAAAACTAACTAATATTTATCATTGCACTTTCGCATTGCGTCTAACGTGCGTCCAGAGCACAGATGCTGAAACTCTAGTGCAAAAATTAAACAAAATTTCAACTCGTCGCTTCCGAATGCGCTATGTGTTCATTTGGACTGAACGTGCGTGAAACATTTCAATGCATAAGTAGCATTAAAATTTCATAAAAGAAACAATTTATCAATTGAATTCATTTTCTTCCAGATTATATCGTAGTGGGCTCCGACGCCGGCAGGATTGTCATTCTGGAATATATCCCAGCCAAAAATATCCTGGAAAAGGTCCACCAAGAGACCTTTGGCAAATCGGGATGCCGCAGGATTGTGCCAGGACAGTACCTCGCCATAGATCCGAAAGGCAGAGCTGTCATGATTGGTATGTATTCACAAGATTGACTTATTGATAGCATTCTTATGTAAATGATGTTTTTATTGTTCCGTGTTTCAACTGAATTACATTGATCGAGTACTTTTACAATTCTGATTTATGTTCTTGGCTTCCAAAATTATTGAATAAGAATTAAATATTCTAATCAAGTATTTGTCTTCGCAGGTGCTATTGAAAAGCAGAAGCTCGTGTACATTCTGAACAGAGATGCGGAAGCTCGCTTGACCATCTCCTCGCCTCTGGAAGCACACAAATCCAACACACTCGTTTATCACATGGTGGGAGTGGACGTGGGATTTGAGAATCCCATGTTCGCCTGCCTCGAGATAGACCATGAGGAGGCTGACGCTGACCCTAGTGGTAAGATTGCTTCTTCATTCCCGTACTTGGCATGTGTTAACTGTGAACTGTGTGTAACTGATGCATATGTGAAATCGATTACCACACATGACTCTGTAGTGTTCAAATTTATTATTATGTTATATCAGTACATATTTCTAAAATTTTAGGCCTGAAATTATTACCTATGGGAAGTTAGTGTATCTAGCAGCTCATATGCATTCATAGAATTTGAAAGAATCTAGCGTCAATCTTTATCTGACATGCTACTTTAAAGAACATCTTGTCATAGCTCAAAGAATAATATTTCTATCTCAGGTGAAGCAGCTCAAAAGACCCAACAGACTTTAACATTCTATGAATTGGACTTGGGATTGAATCACGTCGTTCGAAAATACTCTGAGCCTCTGGAGGAGCATGCCAACTTCCTGGTGACTGTGCCGGGTGGCAACGATGGCCCTTCCGGAGTGCTTATTTGCTCTGAGAACTACCTGACTTACAAAAATCTCGGAGACCAGCACGACATCCGCTGCCCCATCCCGCGTAGGAGGAACGATCTCGATGATCCTGAACGGGGGATGATCTTCGTCTGCTCCGCAACCCACAAGACCAAGTCCATGTTTTTCTTCTTGGCGCAGACTGAGCAAGTGAGGATATTTTAATTTTGATCATAGATTTTCTTTTTATATTCCATTCTTGATGTTTGATACAAAAGTTTGAAAGGAAAAGGGTGATATGTATTTCTAAAATCACTGCTTTTTAGGAGAGCCAAATGAACATTTGAGTTTTGGATTTTGATGGGACCATGTTCTATTTGAAATTTGTTAATTCAACAGTGTCAATTCATTCTTTGACTTCATTCTTTTTTCCTGTTATGTAAGTGTTAAAAAAAAAATATCAATGGTTCATTTATAAAAATTATTAATTATTATGTAATAAGATTGGAAGGCATCAAATAATCTGTTGTACTGGAAGAGATATCATATCGACATTGGTAGTTCTTTTACCAAGGTGCAGGACTCATTTAACTTTTTCAACACCTTGGGCTTGTCGGAATTTTCCTTTCGAATACACAATGCAAAAACATGATTTCTGTACATGTCAACCTCAAAGAATTTTTATTCATTTAACGTTAACAAGTGTTCTTTCTAACATTGTCGTCATTATCTTGCAGGGTGATATCTTCAAAGTAACAATTGAATCTGATGAAGATGTGGTAACAGAAATCAAACTGAAATATTTTGACACGGTTCCCGTTGCGACAGCCATGTGTGTTTTGAAAACAGGTTTCCTGTACGTCGCTGCAGAATTTGGCAACCAGTAAGTACCATCAACTGACTTTATTTGAATACCGTCATACGCAGGTATACACATTGTTTGATCTCAACGGGTCAAAGGATGGTTTCATACTACCATGCAAGAAAAATCATTTCTCTGAACCAAGGTAAATCGCAATTCAATGCGATTTCTACACACTGATGTGAGGATAACAATAGCTTCTCTTCCAATAAAATCACTCTTAATTCGAACGGAATTTAACAGATTGTCTTTTGTTTTCAGCTACCTCTATCAGATTGCCCACCTCGGCGATGAAGACGATGAGCCGGAATTCAGTTCTGCTATGCCTCTCGAAGAGGGAGACACTTTCTTCTTCGCTCCCAGACCTCTCCGAAACTTGGTTCTCGTTGATGAAATCGATTCTCTGTCACCCATATTAGGTAATTATGACTTCATTAATACGCTGGAAGTTTAATTATAGGATTCGGGAAAAGACTACAGTATGACGTTAATATTTTTGCTGACACCTGTATCTTAAACAATTTAAACACTAACACATTCAAAAAAATCAGTACATGTCATCTGTGATAGTCACTGAAAAGTGTTGTGAATCCCTGGCAGTATATAAAAGCTACCCTTGTTTGTGTACACTGCACACATTATAATAATTTATGTTCAGATCATTTTTACCACTCTTTTTATACATTATGATTATACTATGGTCCGTGTTGCTGACTGACAGTGATTATTATGACCCATCTGAATGTTCACATTTTAATTAATTACGCTTTCCATAATATGGCATCCATTATTCGAAACCGATTTGTAAACTACAATTTCAAATGCTTGTTGCAGCTTGCCAGGTTGCCGATTTGGCCGGAGAAGACACTCCTCAAGTGTACTTGTCGTGCGGCCGCGGGGCTAGATCTTCTCTCAGGGTTCTTAGACACGGATTAGAAGTGACGGAGATGGCTGTTTCAGAGTTGCCCGGTAACCCCAACGCTGTCTGGACAGTGCGTCGCAACAAGGATGGTCAGTATTTTCTCTGAACAACCGAATTTAACCCACTGACACTCGTTTTCCAATTATTTTTTTTAACTTTTATAATTAGAAATATACATGCTGAAATTTATCGGTCTTAATGAAATAAATTACTTAATTATAATCAGTTAATTATTACAATTAGCTCTTATCAAGATTCTACAATGATATTATTTTATAGAAAAGATTACAGAATGTACTGTGCGAATTGTTCAGTCTGCCCGCTTTTACAGGATAGTAGAAACCTTTGTTAAACATCAATTTTCACAGTGCTTCCACGATGTTCAAAGCACCTGACTGAAAATTATTTGTATAAGTTTATAATAGTGTTAGGGAAACCACCCTCAAAACAAAATATTAATAAACCCTGGTTGTTCGACAAATATCAAACACCAGTGGTTTTTATTTTCAGACTGGGCGGCCTTCACATCCCTTGTTGCCAGCTGAAACTTCAGGTAGGGCCACTCACCATAAACATCAACATTTCTACAACGGACGTTCTGCATCGGAAGACCTCACCAGTCCGTTAACCTTGCAACAATGCTTGATGATCCAAAGCCACCAAAAGACTTGAAATTTAATTTGTAGCATTAAATCTTTCAAATCATTTTACCTTTGCTTTTGAATTAGATTTCTCTTTTTAAATAGTAGATTCATTGAATAGGCGATTAATGTATTGTTTTCCGACTGTTGTCATTATGGTATGGTTTTAATTTATGATTTACAGAGGAATTCGATGCTTACATCATTGTGTCTTTCGTGAACGCTACCCTCGTGTTGTCCATCGGAGAAACTGTGGAGGAGGTAACCGACAGCGGATTCCTGGGGACAACGCCCACTTTGAGTTGTCACGCCCTCGGCAATGATGCCCTGGTGCAAGTCTATCCGGACGGTATTCGGCACATACGAGCCGATAAAAGAGTCAACGAATGGAAAGCGCCTGGCAAAAAGACCATCGTCAAATGCGCAGTCAATCAAAGACAGGTGGTTATCGCGCTGACTGGAGGAGAGCTTGTTTACTTCGAAATGGACCCAGTAAGCTTAATTTATCAATTCATTGTCGCACTTATGTTTATAAGAAATCATATCTTTATCATATTGATCTAAATGTCAGCTGTTTATTGTTTTAGACTGGACAACTGAATGAATACACTGAGCGCAAAAAACTATCTTCAGAAGTTTGCTGTATGGCCCTGGGTTCCGTCAATCCTGGTGAGCAGAGAGCGTGGTTTTTGGCCGTTGGATTGAATGATAACACTGTCAGAATCATTTCCCTCGACCCATCGGTGAGCTTATTTAAATATTCATTGAAAAAATTTATGTATTTTATTCTTGGCCAATGATG
Organism: Rhyacophila brunnea; assembly: GCF_057557595.1. NCBI lineage: Eukaryota > Metazoa > Arthropoda > Insecta > Trichoptera > Rhyacophilidae > Rhyacophila > Rhyacophila brunnea. The sequence goes on from NW_028233361.1 coordinate 6,582,555, forward strand.
AGATAAGGACACCCCTGATTTCTATGATTACAAAACCCAATTGCGTTATTCATATTCAACTGATGCCAATTAACCTATTCACTTTCAATCATCTTCTGTAAGTAAGTGCGGATTTTAATCCATGTATTTTTTTCTGCAGGATTGCCTGTCTCCTCGATCAATGCAAGCTTTACCTGCCGGATCAGAATCTCTATGTATAGTCGAACAGCCATTGGAATCTGGATCTAAACCTGCGCTACATTTAAATATTGGATTATCAAATGGAGTACTTTTAAGAACCACTCTGGACCCCATCACAGGAGATCTAGCCGATACTAGAACAAGGTGTGTATTATAATATATATATATATAAAAAAATATATATGTTATAATCTATTGGATCATATACACATGGTTGTGTAAATATTTATTCTAATTTTCTGTGTTAACAGGTATTTGGGTTCACGTCCAGTCAAATTGTTTAGAATTCGCATGCAAGGAAACGAAGCCGTTCTCGCAATGTCATCCCGCACGTGGCTCAGTTATTACCATCAAAACAGATTCCACCTCACCCCGTTGTCTTATGAATGCTTGGAGTACGCATCAGGATTCAGCTCAGGTACAGAATATATCTCGTTGATTTCATGTGTCCCCGCCGGGGCCGAGCCCAGAGTCACTGATGTTACAAAATAAAGGTAGCATTGGTGCTAAGGGTCTCGGAGATGAAAGATGTCCCTAACTTACTCTGATTTAAGTCATCTTATCTCTAGATACCAGGAAGGGAAACAAATGTATTCAAATCAATTTTAATTCTTCCTTTCATTTTATTGCATGTTACTTATTTTTATTAATTTCTTTTTACAGAACAGTGTGCAGAAGGTATTGTGGCCATTTCGACAAACACTCTTAGAATTTTAGCATTGGAGAAGTTAGGAGCCGTCTTCAATCAAATTTCGATTCCTCTCGATTACACTCCCAGACGATTCGTCATCAATCCTGACACCAATCACATCATTGTTGCCGAGACTGAACACAATGCCTACACAGAAGAGACCAAAAAACAAAGGAGGTGAGAATTGTTATGATTTTTCATCAATATTAATTAGCCTTTACATGATGAAAACCCATCACACACTTACACCGATTGTCTCATGACGATTACCCTGCAGTTCTGAAGTTGTAAAATATTACTGATTGAACTAAACCTGTTTTAATTTGTGAGTAACCATTTTAAAAACTTATTTTGTAGACTACAAATGGCCCAGGAGATGCGAGAGGCAGCCGGCGGTAGCCCTGAAGAGCAACAGCTGGCTGCAGAAATGGCTGATGCTTTCATTCAAGACGTTCTTCCTGACAGTATTTTTTCATCCCCCAAAGCTGGTGCAGGTATGTCTAATACTGATCAATTCAATCGCTACATCGGTCAAGTTATATTTTTGGTTGTGAATTTTCTCTGACTTTTGAATTATCTTTCCAGGTATGTGGGCATCCCAGCTGCGAGTTGTGGATGTTGGGGCCGGTACGACTCTACAGAAAGTGCCGATGGTTCAAAACGAAGGGTTGTCATCAGTTTGCCTGGTCAAGTGGGGACCTCGCGGTGAAATTCCAACTCCTCATTTGGTTGCCGGCGGTTCCATCGATCTACATCTCTCCCCTCGTACCTGTTCGCAAGGATTCTTGGATGTCTATAAGGTAAATCAACAACCATTATTTCCAATCAAATTGAACGAACAACATGCAGAAAGTTAATTTGGCTAATGATGAGATAAGGACACCCCTGACATTCTTGATGACAAACTCAAATAGCGTTATTCAATAATTTCTGATGCCAATTATTAATTTTCACATACTGTAGTAAGACATTAAATTATAAGTGGTCAAATGAATTAATACTGATTTGTTTGCAGATAAACAATGGCACCCTAGAGTTGGTTCACCGAACGACAGTGGACGGAGCAGTGGGGGCTTTGGCTTGGTTCGGGGGTCGTCTTCTGGCGGGAGTGGGCCGTACCCTTCGCCTCTACGACCTCGGTCGGAGAAAACTTCTCCGGAAATGTGAGAACAGGCACGTGCCCAACCTCATCATCGACATTCAACCTGTTGGCCAGCGTGTATATGTGTCAGATGTCCAAGAAAGTGTCTACTGCGTTCGCTACAAGAAGAGGGAGAATCAACTCATTATCTTTGCCGATGATACACATCCAAGGTAATTTATTCTATGTCTACATTACGTATTGCAGGAGTTATTGGTTTCTTTTTGAAAATAATGCGAACAAGGATTTATCAGTAAAGACACAATTTCATCACAAGACGTTCTTATTTACAGCAACATCCAATTTAACTGGCTTGTGACCTTGGAACATTAATGAATATTTGGCATAGATATTGGATTAGATAACAGTTACATGGAATTTATAATCACAGATTTAACTACTATGAAATAACTCAATTTGGTTGCCTTATGCACTTTGATTCGTTTTGTCAAGTTTGACAATTTTTAATTAGCCATTTAATAATGCATTCAATGAATTGTTATGGTTTCAGAAGATTAATGGTTTTTGATTAATTTCCACAGATGGATTACAAACACGTGTGTCCTGGACTACGACACAGTGGCTAGTGCTGACAAGTTTGGCAACATCGCTATCATGAGACTGCCCACATCCGTCTCTGACGATGTAGATGAAGATCCCACCGGGAACAAGGCGCTATGGGATAGAGGTAATACCTATTTCCTATAACTATCAAATTAATCCATCTGAATTTGATTAACCGATGAAAATGATGAACTTTCTAATTACATGCTAGACTAATGATTATCCATGATATGCCTTTCCATCTGACGATACGTGGAACACCACAATGAATATTATTTTATGTGTTGCAAGATTTTTTATGTTCTGTTTCTTTTTTGCCAGGTTTACTAAACGGCGCTTCCCAAAAGACTGAAACAGTGTCCGTGTTCCACGTCGGTGAGACTGTAACATGGCTGCAGCGGGCCACTCTCATTCCGGGAGGCTCTGAAGCTCTGCTGTACGCTACTCTCAGCGGTGCGCTGGGAGTGCTCCTGCCCTTCACCTCTCGGGAGGATCATGATTTTTTCCAGCATCTGGAGATGCACATGCGAAGTGAAAATCCGCCACTGTGCGGACGAGATCATTTGTCATTCCGGAGTTACTACTACCCAGTTAAGGTGATTATTCAAGAAATATAATATATCTATCTACATTCTTTTAATCGCCTATGACTTAAATAATCAGTGTGACAATAACTTTACATTAACCGGTCACTCATGTCACATACTAATATAATGTTGCTAAAGCGTCAATTACATTGAGCTTCTTTACGAGCTGTTTGTTGGCGAATTTATAATCTGCTTGTAAAGCCTCCCAGTGTAATCATCGAAATTTTAGCTTGTTCGATGATTACACTGGGTGACTTTACAGGCAGATTATAAATTCGCCAACAAACAGCTCGTAAAGAAGCTCAATGTAATTGACGCATAATGAAGAACATCTTACTACCATGCTACAGTAAATTACATGGTTGAAAGTTAGGTTGCATTGAGTTTGTATGTGCGTTGGGAATGCACTTATTGCAACCCATCTCTGCACTTAATATTTACAATAGTGTTCTTAACCACAGCGTAGTCAGCAAATGCATTCTTTAGTTGGGTGTATTAGCGTTAAACTTGTGGTAAATAAATGTCTGAACCGTCCCCATGTCTCGCCCGTCGTTCTGATGGGTGAGGTGTTTCGGGGATCTCAGGCATGAATTTCCTTGAGAGTTGAAATTGAGTTCTCAATATTCAATTTCATAGTTTTGGAAAGTCACATTACAATAAATTCCAAACTTACTGTTTGAATGCCTAATATTGGTCTGAGAATAATTTTTATGTTTCTTTCATTTCAGAACGTGATTGACGGAGATCTCTGTGAGCAATTCAATTCTTTGGATACGGCAAAGCAGAAGGCTATTTCCGGAGACTTGGAAAGAACTCCCGCCGAAGTATCCAAGAAATTGGAAGATATCCGAACCAGATATGCATTTTAGACAGCCTTTGGAGTGGCGAGCTAGTTGATAGTTGTGAGAGTATTTTGTGATCCAATGTTTAATACATAATAGTAGTTTCGTAATTAGTTATAGAATAATGACAAAACTGTGTAATTATTTAATAAAGTAATATAAGATTTTTTTATAAATAAAAATGAAAATTACATTTCCATGTTTTTTTTTTATATCCCCATCCCGTGTCTGAATGACCTTAACAAGACAATGAATGGTTAATTATTTTCAGAATATTAGAATTGAAGACACGTGCAATAACGGCATACATGCAAAAAGTCAATTCTGAGATAATCAATGAGTTTTTACATTTGAATTAAATGTATTTGAAAATATCGTTATTTTTTTTTACACATTGTATGTTATTTATTCTAGTTCTAGAAAATGTATTCAACTGAATTTTTTTTATTTATCACTAAGTACATGGAAGTTATAAGCTGTTTGCGTGATGCAAAAAAAATATAAACATTGAGGAATTATTTATTGGAAGTTGATACAAATTTGAAGCAATTAAATAATTTAAAATCGCTTATTCACTGGTTTCAGTCCATGGATGGCCTCTTATCCTGAATATGTCCACTGTCAAATTAATAATATTTTAAAGACATTCTGCACCACCTGGAGTTAAAAACTTCAGTAGACTGAATAGCATTCTTTTTTGCTGGCTTCAATGCCATCATTTCAGCTCTTTTTTACATCTAATCCTCTTTTTGGAAGGATTGTCTTAGCAGTTTTAAAAATATTAAATTTCATAGTATGATTGGGATGCCTCTACATCGCCTACGGTGTTGTATGCATTTTATTATTGAACATTTTTTCACTACTTGAAACAATGACATTAATATGGACGAAGCATCTAGAAAATAAAATGACACTCACTTTGTGTCGGGTCTGCCGGATGGCGAAATTCATATTTTAATATCGGTATCCTACGCTCAAATGAACATTCTGCTTGCAAGCGGTCTGGCGACACCGCTGGGTCTGCCCATACAAAATTTCTGACTGTCAGGTTTCGACTCCACCGTTATTATTGTGTTACAAAATGCTAATGTGGCTAGTTAAAAATTGTAAAAAAATCTACTAAACACTCCAAGAAAGATGGGATATCACTTTGCATGTGTTAGTATTATTTATTATTTATAAAATGCCATTTTAAGATATTGATGAATGTTTATTCAATGCAATTGAATGACAGGAGCCATTGGACAGTCAGTCGCCTGTGATTCGCTGAGCTCACTTGCGTCTAATCTCCGAGAAGTCGTAAGTAACCGAGAATCTGTTTCTAACGCAATGAGTCATGACACTAATACGACATTACAATAAAGGTTATATTACTATAAATTCTCGAAGCTTGTATCGCATAATGGAAACGGATACGTCAATGGTCACGTGACATCTACCTATACATCTGTGAATGACTTTCATGCACAATTTCTCGTGCGCGCCGGGTATGAAGTGAGTCGTCCATTTAATATGTCATTGACTTGAAAGTACTTTGCATTCAGTTTCAAATTAACTTGCAGAAATATAACTCCGCTATTCCTTTTTTTTCTGTTTGATGACCATCTTTCAACCAAGGCCTGAACAAAAATGATGCATAAGTGCGAGTGAGAAAGTATTCGGCTCCCTTATAATCTCTGCAACACGCACTAGAGTAAGATAAAAGGTTTACAGATGTGTAGAAGATTTTGTTGGCATAGCCGCCAAATCTTGGATTTTTGCTTAACTAAGTGTCGATAACCTGCGAGCGCGTGTTGCTAAAATTGATATTTAGAGATGGCTGTGTGTGCTGTATTAAAATGTGGTAACCATACTGATAAGCAAGATGGTATTACGTTTCATAGGTAAGTTGATAATTTATTTGTATATTATATATTTAAATATCAAGTGACCGTGTTTCTTTGAAATAACTTAAATTATGGATATTTTTACCTAATAGTTGCATTTTGACCACTTAAAAATACTATATAACGTATAAAAATAGAAAAATATATTTAATTCTGAGCGTCTAGTGCGAGCACTAGCGAAATGGTCTATGGTCTCGAACATTTGTATACGAATGCGTTCGCTCGCTCACAAACCAAACGCACGGCACGCAGCTTCATTTAGCAGGTGGCGTCTAGATGTACCTATAGTCTAAGCTTTCAACACATTTTTTTGCTCATACCTTGAGTATTGTTATTTATTGACAGAACTGTCACTTGACGTCGACGTCATTTTGAACTGTATTAAAATTTCTATGCAAAAACAGCATATAAGGGCTATCATGAATCTATGCCTTACACTGCCACCTGTTATCGAAATTTGGAACTTTTGAAATGTATTCTGGGCAGGGCTCGAAATGGAACGGAACGCCGTTCCGGCTCGTGATTTTGTAAAATTATCGCTCCGTCCCGTGGAAAAAATATTTTGACCGTCTGAGTTAGATAGGCCATAGAAAGAAAATCTGACACACTTACTTTTATAAAATACACATACGATTTGATGACTATGTAAATATCTTCAGCAAATTTGTCGAGCGCTCCGGTTCGTAAACTTTTCCATTTCGAGCGCTAATTCTGGGTAAAGAAGGAATCATAGATGATTTTAAGATATTTTACTCAACAATAGCATATCAGCTTATACGCTTTTATTGCACCATGTCTTCAATTACATTTTAGGTTTGTTATCACATAATATTATGTAATTAATGCATGTCATTCAATGGAATAATTCAGTGATCAGATGGCAAAACCTGATATGTGCACTATTGTTAACTGTGCAGGAGAGCTGTTTTAAATTTAGAGCTTGTTTGAATCTTTCTGGCGAATGTCTTTTGAAAATAATATAATGTAACAATGTATTTGAAATGAGTTTTAGATATGGAATAAGTATTTCAAAGTTTTGATTCTCCACGTTTGATAGAAAAACAGATTTTCCAAGTTATTGTGTTTTGCCATCTTATGTTCCAATATGTTGTAATTATATGGTAAGATGGAATAACATGATATGTGAGGTAATTGGATAATAAAACTTCAAAAATAAGCTAAAAAAATATATGTTTAATGCTTGACACTAATTAAAAATGTTACATAGGTACATATTGATACATACATTGGCATCAAATATTTTCAGAGGGTTGCAAAAATAATTCTTAATGAGAATTTCCCGTAATAATATGAATTCAATATTAGTTACAGGTAGGTATACTAATATAAAGAAACGATTAAATCATTGTATATTTTTTTAATTTTAATCCTAAACAATATCTTCTACGTCTACACATTGCCCTCAAGTTCATTGCAATCAAAGCCATCTAATTTTTAACAACTTCAACTTATTACCTTCTTTATCTCATTTGCGATGAATTTGTGACTTTGTAAGTAGTTTGAAAAGTAAAAATAGTATTTTGGGACATTTTTATCACTTCAAACGGCTTCCTATCTCAGGCCACTCATACAAATTGGAATCAATCCCGGAGTACCATATTTTTTAAGTTCTTGTCGTCAACCTTTTTTTTTAGCTATCTATTCTTGAATGGTCCCTCTATCACATTCGAGTCTAGTATGATAAGATAGAAGAAATTTTTGGTCAATCAGCTTCACCAAGGTATTTTTTATAATGCGTAAGTAAACATACATGCCACATTAATATTTCTGTACTGTCCACCTGCAGCATCTGAGTATGTGACAACGTGTTTGATTACAGGTGAAAGATTCGTGATTTTTTCAAATACATATCGTCATTGATCTTGTCACCTCCGAAAGGAGGGGGGGGGCATAGGTTGCGCTGAACCCCCCCGGGGTGAAGTAAGGTTATGGCTATCGTCTGCTGGCTTCTTTCGGGGACATGCGTTCTTGATTGACAACGCGGAATTACGGCGAAAACAGGGCGTTTTATTTGGCAAAATACATTTTACAGTTACAGTATGTACAGTATTCTTTAATCTAAGATGTACAGCGTATAAAATGAATATTTATAAAATAGGTAAATTTATTAATTAAATTATTTAAGGGTCGCGGACCGAATGTCCTTTGTTTGTCTGCGAGGTTTCAGTCTACTCTCGAAAAACAACAAAAAAATATCACAATCTGCAAAAATTCTTTCACTGGAAATGACCAAGGTGCGCTTTTCAACCTGAAGCTTGTAGGTACTTGGGTTTCGAAGCATACCCTTCCCTGAGTCTGGCATTTCTGAGAATTTTCGCCTGGCTCGAAAAATTATTACCTACTTACTAGGTACCTAGTAGGCTAGCAGGTATAATTTAAAAATATTTCTTTGCAAAATACATCACTGGAGTTTTGAAAGATGCGTGCATACTTTTTGGAATTTTCGCCGGCTGGCGAATAATTATTGCTAGCTTGCTTTTTCAAGTAAATGGGTAACGTTTTTAGTCATCTTTACATGATTTAAGAATTAATACCCCCGTCGCCATCACGAAACAAATTGACGTATTCACACCTCGCGTTTGCTCTCCGACTGCCAGCGAGTCCAAAATTTCGTCGCGCCTATAGCTGAAAAATATTTGCCGTTTCACTGAAGTATCGTCTTAATAAATAAGTAGGTAATTATTTTCTTTTATCTTGGTGGGGTGAGGCATCATAAAAGGGATGGTGGTCTTTTTCAATAACCAATTTTATTTCCTGTAGGTGTTATAATTTTTCGTCAGAGATTGGGAGCTGGAACTTATGTAGACTTTCACTGTTTAGGCGTCATATTTTTGTTTTCGCAGCAACTCGGTATCACCTATCTCCCAATTTTCAGAGAAATCCAATGTGAAATGCACGCTACCATTAGGCAAATATTTTATCTGCCTAATGTCGACAACTACTAGATCCCCTGCATTATTACCTGGTCTAATTGAGGAGAAATTTGATGAGATGTGATATTTCTTGAAGAATGTATGATCTAAATTTTGTATGCAATATGGATTTTTCTGACGTGCCATTCGCATTCGTGCAATATAGTCGGAAGGTGAGTTAATTGGTGGATAAAAAAAATGTCCAAGAGCTGAATGTACTGAGCCTGCCTCCATCATGGTTATGTCCTTTTTCTAAATATAGTTGTTGGATGCTTATATTTAAACAGCGGACACTTGGGGCAAATAACGGTAAAACCATAAAAAACACATTAAATTGGTGGACGAATCAGATTTCCTCAGTAATTTTGGCCCTTGGTAAGACACTTTTGCAAATTTGAGTTGTTTTTGATGCCAGCTTGGGTGCGATGGTAATTATTCTAATTAAAATAATCACCTTGCCAATATTATAACACGGTGTGCGGCACAACGTAAAAGAATTCACAAATTGCAATTAAAGATCCTGTTATCCTGTTATAAAAGTAATGTTTACTTTTATTTGAGGTAAGCAATGGTGAACCTTTTACAAAATGCGTTTATAATATGTTTTTTCATAATTATATATCGAATAGCTTTTGCGTACCTACCACTACTATAAATACAAATATTGAAAGATTTTGTCAGCGGACCCGTTTTAAATTGTTCTAAAAGTATCACATTGATAACTATTAATTATCAAGTATATGTAAGTATAATATGAAAACAATGGGTAATAACAACGATATCGCGAAAGTACCTATATCGATATAAAAGTCATATATTTATTTCTTTACATATTTAAGTATTTTGAGGATGCCTGTCCAAACTGGTCTATTTGATTATAAACTATTGTCATTGATGAATTTCACCAAATTGATCATACGAAATTTCCTCTTCAAAGTAACAGTGGCGTACGGTCTATAGATGTAGATGCGGGCCATCCCTGGAAATATCGTCGCCGTAGATGTCAAGGGAGCTAAGCCACAAATTTGGCGAAAATGAGTAAAGTACAAAAAAGCATTTTAAAATCATCAAAGATGCAGTGGTCAATGGATTTAAGCCACAAAACTGTTTTGACTACAGGTTTTGTACATTTCAATATTCAGTGGTCAAGAGATATAACACACATAACTTCTAAGATACTATTTTTTTTAGTTATTTGTACAAAATAATAAAAAGATAACACCACAAAATATATTCTATGTTGAAAGTTTCACCGTTATATCTTTAAAAACAAAAAAGTTCTATAAAAAAATGTTACTTTTCTTTGTCACACAAAATCTTTGAGTGCCTGTTTCTCAACAATATGATTTTGTGGACTGGCTCCCTTGACATCTACGGCGACGATATTAGTTAGAATAATTATAATACCTACGTTAATATCCGAAATGCCACACTATACCACTTACCGGGATTAAATTAGTTAATTAAAGAACTTAAGTAGATAAAATGTAGATTAACGTTCATTTTTTAAAAAAGCACCGCCCGTTCCATTTACTTCAGTGGTTTCCAAACTTTATGTTACTAATCCTCCCTTTTAAAAAAATCTAATTTTGGTGCCTCCCCCCCCTTTATTTTATTAAGCAATACAGACATCTTTTTAAATAGCCAAAATGTACTAATACAAAAAATGAAGGTTTTAGGTATTATATTCATTTTTAAATTAATTTGTTCTTCATGCGATGGATGTGCTTGTTTTTAGCACAAAGTGCTCTTTTCTACTAAACGGGTTGGATATTTGGATTTCATTGCAGCTAATGTAGAAAATCCCATTTCGCGTAAATATGATGTTACGAATGGTAGCAGTACTTTACTTACAACTTGCATTGCTTTTCTTGATAAAGTATTATATTATTCTTCACTTCGATTCAACCAAAATTGAACTAGGGTTTTTGTTTCAATGAATTATCGCATGACAATTGTATCAATTTTTCCTTTTCAATAGTCAGTCAATCCAAATTCATCATCGTTCATTGACAAATGGATTCTATATCCACGCGAATTTTGTAAAATCGAGATATTATAAATACATATTGTGAAAAGTGCATAAGCAAACTATCCAAGTGCTCAGTAAATAGATTTTTGTTTGGTTCAATATATCTGGCGCTGAAATCATTTAAAAGTGGAAACATGACGAACTTATTTTTTTTGTAATTTTGATTTCCAAAGCTCCATTTTTTTATGAATGCCTTCACTTTGTCTTTTTAAATCAGTGAATGCAGTAGTGGTCCTTGCATTGATTTATACACTTTTTTAAAATTTAAACCAAAGCTTAACAACGTTAACATTCCTAAATAAATTTGCCTCAAATTTCAATACATATTATGATTGACCCTCTTATATCATTTCTCCACGAGATAGCCAGCGTGCTTCGCAATCAGTAGCGCACCCAGCGGGGGGGCCAGGGGGCCTTGCCCCCCCCTAAAATATGAAAATCATCAGAATAATTTTACACATTGAAATCGAAAGCCAATAAACTATACCTTGGGCTTAGACAAACAACACGGCAAAAAATGATTTGTAATTTTCCAGCACCCTTTTTAGTAAAATTTCTTAGATTTTAATTTCTAACACAAAAATTTCGAAACACTGATGTCAGGTTTTTTTAGAAACCCGTTCCCTAATGAAATTCTCGGTGTCCACCCGAATCCTGGAGTGATATAGGTGATGGCTGGGGAGGGTTGACAGGGCTCTAGCCTGGGGGCCCGGGCTGTGGGGGGCCGGCGTGTCGGGTTGACCAGATAAGTGAGATAAACACACATCATCACAACATTTTAAATTATATAATTGTCCAATATATTTTCAGATTATTATATGTCGATACTCGACAGCTCCATTATTAAAGTAGATGTATTGAAAATCGCCAATAATTCACTGTATAAGTACCCTCAATTTGAAGTAAAACACAATTTAAAAAACGTTAATGTAGTGTTTTACACTGTCTTTAATCTAAGCGGTGGATAGGGGGCCCGTCAAATATCCTAGCCCAGTGGTCGGCAAACTCATTAGTCAATAGAGCCAAATATCAACAGTACAACGATTGAGATTTCTTTTGAGAGCCAAATTTCTTAAACTGAAATTATATGCGTAGGTAGTAAGTAGGTACACTGCTAATTTACTTAATAAACTTTAGTTACAGTTTTAAGTCCTAATTAAATTATAGGTAGGTACACTGAATAAAACTGAATATCATACGTTAGAATGATCTTATAAAATTAAATTGTATGTCAGGTATCCATAAAATTGAATCATAACAATGACTGACAAACTCAATGTGAATAATGGATGTGGATAAGTCAGGTTCGTATGTTCGTATCGATTTCTCAATATTTATTCTTGATTTCCTCTCTTGGAAATCTTTTTACTAACCACAAAACTTGCAATATTAACATTGTTGAAAGATTTTATTCAGTACCTAATTAAATACAGAACTTTATTTTTCTTGACTCTTCTCCTCAGCTGCTTTCTTCCTTGCATCATCGACAGAATATTTAGCGCAAAATTACGAGTTTTTAGTTGTAGTATCTCTCTAAATTTGAATGCGCTAATTTTTCCCGACACATAAATAAAGGTCGGTAAGCCATTTAAGCTTTGAATAAACGCGAAGTCTCGGTCTATTCAACATTACATTTACGGTTATCCTCTTCCATTTTCTTTGCTTCTTCTTTGTAGCCATATCAAATATGGCAGAGAGCATCTGCGGCAGAGCCGCGCTCAAGGGGCCAAAGAGCCGCAGTTTGCCGACCACTGCCCTAGCCTGAGGGCCCGTTTCAGGATGTGGGGGCCATGGTGTAGGTACACCGAGTGCAATAGACAAAAGACCGATAAACGAGATATTAGGCTGTGTTGTATTGAGTAGGTTGTGTATAATTTAAAAGCAATAATACTTTTTTTGTCCATTTTTAATTAATATGTTGAAACCTCAATATTAAAAAACCAAAAATCTGCGATAAACATTCGGCGAAAAGAACGACTACACCCACTACGGACCCACTAAAGAACATTTTTTTCGGTGGAATTCGACATAAATATTGTAGCTCTCTAGACTAGTATTACCCAAACTTTGTGTACCCCTTCTATAATTTTCGTAACACTGAGTACTCCTCGTCAAAGAAAAATGCATATAAGTACTTTAATAACAATCAAAATATATTCCTTTTGTAGTACATAAACAAAATAATAATAAACGAAAAATAAAATTCATTCATAATAAAATATAAATAAAAGTTATATTATAAAAAATAACATTCATTATAAACCATGAGAAGGATGAAATTATTTATGTTAAAACGACAGATCATCATAATTTGGATCCCTGGTTATTAATTTTAATCTGAGATGCCGTTCCACGCCCAAAGGCTGTTACTTTTTTTGACTTAATGTCTACAAATGCTGAAAAAGCAACTTCACATATATGAAGTTGAAAAAGCAAATGTATTTCAGGAATTTCTCTGTTAAAACTGGATACACATGTTGCATTTGCAACCTAAATGATGTTTAAGTACACTCCTTATATTTATTTTGCAAGAATCCGTCTGAAGCTAATAATTCCAACAATTGCACTTCTTCCGCATGCGATAAACCTTCTAGCATGGATGTTGTATTAATGCTTGTTGCACCAGGCGTAGCCATAACCCGGTGCAGCGCGTACCCCCACCAAACTCTTCCCGTACCCCAGGGGGTATGCGTACCACACTTTGGGAAACACTGCTCTAGACCAAGCGGGTAGCACAGCCGATATTATTTAAGCAATGTTTCAGCATACTAGGTACACATGTCCAGCATGGTTGCTGTTCACTTCCAATCCGCCAGTCGCTGATGACACGCTCAACGGTTACCGCCACTATGCCTCCAATTTAATAAAAACTAGGAGAAACTGTACAAATATATCGCCGTGTATTGTGAAGTTATGTAAAAATATTTATATGAAGAAGAAAAAGAGCCTATGGGACTAATTTCCATTCTCCTCCTTCGGCCCCCCCCCAATAGAGCTGGAGTGCAAAGTTATGAAGCATATACTCTATCAGGGAACTCTGAGTGTGGACATTTGCGACTAAAGTAGAAAGCCGATACATTCACAACGACTGGTCCTACTTTTTCCGCCCCTCTCGTTGTTGTCTATGGATGACCTGTCATTGTTCTATAGAGTGCTCATACTGACGCGTCTGTCGTGTTCACACAGGGAATGGTTTGATTTGAATAGATAAGTTACATGATAAATAATACACTAGCATTAACACACCTTCTACAAATGTAATGCATAGATCAATGCTACATATTTTTTGGAAATCGATATTACCAACGGTTTTTGTGTGAAATACTAGTCTGACTTTGACCTGGTGATGAATAACAGGAATGTATATTATTTATAAATAACACTGATAGTTAATATATTTTGATTTGAGATGTTTGTATAATTCAATTTGAAACGAGAAAGGGCGAATCAATATGTCAAGCAATCTGGGATCTGATTTTGACAACTAAACAGTGGACCGCTCGTTGCTTGTGCAAAAAGATATGCTCAGGCTTTATTAATCTAAAGACGGTGCTGGTGTGGAGTAACAGGCAACCGATCGCGAGTGTGGAAGAATATGTGATAAAATTAAACACGGCGTGTCAAGAATGTCACACGTCAAATACTGACAACTGCTCTCGGTGTATGCATTGACGCTCATTAAATATTGGTGTATTGAAGGGTGCATCACACACTATTGCACGTCTATAATGTTTGGTTCATTTTCGTAGGACACTCACACATTCAAAAACCTGCTTCAAAATGTAATGTATTGGGGAATAGACTATCGGAATGATATTTATTAATCTATTCTGTGATATGAACTATGTATCATCATCAGCCGTGGTCAATCCACTGCTAGATGAAGGCCTCCCCAAGCTTCTTCCAACTCTCTCGGTCCTGTGTCTTTCGCTGCCACGTATTTCCGCCGAACTTTACCAGTTCGTCAATCCAGCGGCTTTTAGGGCGACCCTGTGGCCGTTTCGTAGTATGTATCTATATCATGATAAGATTTTAATTGAATTCTACAAAGGACTTTTACTTGAGGTATATCCAAATATAGTTAAAAACGCTTCTTTATTTGGAAGTACCTATATTTGTGAAAAAACATTTTCTACAATGAGCATTAATAAATCAAACTTAAGATCAAAATTAACAGACAACCATATCGCATCTATTTTGCGTATTCACACCACAAAATTTGAGCTTAGATTACAGTATTTAGTTACAAGCAAACAAAAATATTGCATAAATCGGTGTGTGTACTTATGTACGCGCGTTAGAAGTTATTCTTCTTTGGCGTCTAAACAAAAACAAAACTTGTAATAACCTAGATTCTTCGGCTAGCTCTGGTGTGGTGATTTAGAATCAGGTTCACAAAATAAATAAAAGTGTTTCTTTGGTTCATCGAACTATCTATATTTCAAAGTATTACGCAACCAGAATGCATTATAAATTATAAAAATTATGTGTTACATCGCGGCTGGTCACACGCAAAAAATACACTCTGATCTGTTTTCCTAAACGCGCCAATATAAGTATAACTTCAAAAAAAAGCATCACCTGGGTTGTATGAGTGCCTAGACATTTTCCAGTGCTTTTATAAGAATGTAGACTAAAGTAAATAGTATCATGACACCTACTTTTGTATTTCATAAACCATCATCTACTACCTACACTATACAGGGATTTTATAAGAACCTAATACATTCGCCTAGTATGAAAATATCTTTATTCATTATTTAAATTTAGTAAGAATGCGAAAATTCTAAAAGAAATTACCATGGTAACTATTAAACAATAATAAAAACGAATTGTCTTTATTTGATTATAAAGCAATATATACCAACATAAGTTTATGAGTGCCTAATACTTTTTTTCCAGTGCACTGATAATATTTGAAAAATAGAACATTATGATGATTTTATATTTCGTTCACAAACAATCTACCTTATCTATATTATGAAAGCCTAATACATTTTTTTTAAATATGGAATATCAATATTATTTTTAGCGTAGTAATAAATAGGTGAAAATTGTAGAATGCATTGTCATTTCTTCATAAACAATCTACCTGCAGGATCTTATGCGAGCCTTATACATTTTTTTAAAAAAATGCGATATGTATATTATTTTAAGCTAGGTGAAAATTCTAAAAGAAATTTTTATTTTTTTAAAACAATCTACCTGCAGGGTTCTATGCGAGCCTGATACATTTTTTTCAAAATATGCGATATGAATATTATTTTAAGATAGGTGAAAATTTTAGAAGACATTGCCATTTTTTTAAAAACAATCTACCTGCAGGGTTCTATGCGAGCCTGATACATTTTTTTCAAAATATGCGATATGAATATTATTTTAAGAT
Source organism: Rhyacophila brunnea (assembly GCF_057557595.1). Taxonomy (NCBI): domain Eukaryota; kingdom Metazoa; phylum Arthropoda; class Insecta; order Trichoptera; family Rhyacophilidae; genus Rhyacophila; species Rhyacophila brunnea. The sequence continues at coordinate 6,598,797 of NW_028233361.1, forward strand.
AGTGAAAATTTTAGAAGACATTGACATTTCTTCATAAACAATCTACCTGCAGGATCTTATGGCACCCCCCAAACATGAAAATTATCAGGATGATTTTAAACATTGAAATTGAAAGCCAATAAACTATACCTTTGGGCTTAGACAAATAAAAACACGGCAAAAAAATGATTTGTAATAATTCTCCGGCACCCTTTTTAGAAAAATTTCTTAGATCTTAATTTCTAACACAGCAATTTCGATACACTAATGTCAGGTTTTTTTAGAAAACTAATCCCTAATGGAACTGTCAAAAAATTCTCGGTGTCCACCCGAATTCCGGAGTGGTGTAGGTCATTGCTGGGGAGGGCTGACAGGGCTCTAGCCTGGGGGCCCGGGCTGTGGGGGGCCCGGCTAGTCGGGTTGACCAGATAAGTGAGATAAACACACATCATAAATTAGCTTTAATAGTAAAAAAGTCGAACACTTTCAATTACTTATATAATTGTGCAATATATTTTTTGATTATTATGTGTCGATACTCGACAGCTCCATTATTAAAGTAGATATATTAAAAATCGCCAATAATTCACTGTATAAGTAATTTAATTGTATAATTAAGTTTTAATTTGAACTAAAACACAATTTGAAAAACGTTAATGTCACACTGCTTTTAATCTTAGCGGTAGGTAGGGGGCCCGCTAAATATCCTAGCCTGAGGGCCCGTTTCTGGATGTGGGGACCATGGTATAGGTACACCGATTGCAATAGACAAAAGATCGATAAACGAGAAATTAGGCTGTGAAGAAGGAAAAGAGCCTATGGGACTAATTTACATTCTCCTCCTTGGGCCCCCCCAATATTAAATCCTGGGTGCGCCACTGTTCGCAATAGTATAGAAATGAGGTACTTATAATAAAATTAGTCTCCATATCTTCAGACAGGTTTGCAAACAACCATTTATATGACTGTTTTTTATGTAGTTTATAACTAGCGATCGTTTTATAAACTATACACTTGCAAACTGCAAACCTGTGGCTACATTTGTTTTAATATTTTCGCGCCTCCCTTTGCAACACTCCGCGCCGTTTGGAAATGGCTGATTTACTCGTGTACTTAGGTATTCTTATTTCATTTAAATACACATAAAGTGTAAAGAACTATTTATGACATACAACGACAGGTACCTAGGCTACATATTTTATTAAAAACACTTTAAAGGTTTATATTTTTTTGTACCTTTTCCACATTTATTTCATAGTTTTTATATACAACCGATTTTATCCTAATGGACATTTTCAATTGTATAACAGTAAAAAATATTGGTAAATATTATTGAATAAAAAATCAATTAAGTATAGAGAATGTGATGCAGTATAAATATCGGATAATACAACGCCAGTTATTCGCAACACGATCAAAATTCATAATATATTAAATGATTATGGAACTTATTAGGGACTTAGCTCGAAAATATGCCAATTATAATAATATTATTGTGTTTAGAATTGTCATTGATAAATTCCAATATACTAATACATTAATACAATGGCATAATCATCAAAATACTGAGAGATCATTAATTTATATGTGATTTATTTGAAAACTACTGGGAAGCATGTAAGTAACTACATGTATCTATTGGTAGTAAGTTCTCACATACTTGTTATTTTTTCTCCATCGTATATCACATTGAATAGTTAATGAATTACTGTGACTGTATTCTTCAATAATTTGTCTAAATACTATACTATACTAAAACCAGCGCTTCTATATAACGAAAATTCCTCGGTATCCATAAAGTCTCTTGTACTATAACTATATCAATATTATTTATTTCATATTTCATTGTACCTACATCTTAAAACTTATTTTTCTGAAAAACATAGGTTCCATAAATTATTAACGCATTTTTTAATTAAAAAATGTTACAATATTACCGTTCGGCCCCAAAAAAAAGAAACCCGGATGGCCGGTGTTTAGTTATATTATTTTCTTTTACAAAGTCACTTGGAGCAGCGGTCCCCAACTGGTGGTCTGTGAGAGAATTTTGGTGGTCCGCAGAGTAATTTGAATATATTTGCAATTTTCGTATTTATTAAAAAGTTTCAGTAGGTACCTATATTCTTATAATATATTTTTTTTGCAATCTTAGCCTTATCACGATGTCAGTCCATTATTCATTGAATAAAGTTTGCTGTTAGGGATAAAATAAAATGCAAATATCGACACACTGATATACTTATTTGTAATTCTTGGAAACGGCCGATGTCGACAAGCCACTAAAGTAGAAACGCTCGATTTTATAGATAGTCACTGGATTTGAGAAAAAACGAAAAAATCGAATAAAATATTTTTTTATGAATTTAAGTTAAATATAATTAAATTAGCCACATTTCTTAAGCCTTCTCTCCTTAAGCCGGCTCTCCGTATTGCAGTAACGTCATTGGAACCAAGAATCCAACAGCTTGTTTCAAACAAGCAGCAACAAAGTCACACTGATTATCTTTCTGTTATCTGTAATTAATCTTTTATGCACCTCTATGTCCACGTCGAATTCATATTAATTTAATAATTGTATTGATTCTTTTTTAATAAAATGAAATTTAAAATGTCTTTTTGCATTTTTCGTTAACGAATATCTGTGTTAATATGTTTATTTATTATAATTCTTTTATCATTATATTGACATATCGAATTTTTAACAAGTTTAGTGTGGAAAAAATACGTGGTAGTGTTCCGCGGGATTCAAGATTTTGAGTTTAGTGGTCCGCGAGGTCCAAAAGGTTGGGGACCGGTGACTTAGAGCACTGGACAAGATTTTATTTTTCTATTCTGATAGTTGCATCCATCCTAAATTAATACAACTATTCTAAAATTCTTTGAAATATTTGTCAAGTAGTCTACCAGGCATGAACTAAACTCATTACTACTAGCACCACCATTAGCTTCATGCCATACGTGCATACGTCACGAATGCTTTTTTGGAAAATCTCCCAGCTTCTTTCTTCTCTCGGTGGGCATCCTAGATATGCTTGGGAACATTTGATTTGCTAAAACTAACAAAACTATCACACTGATCTTTAAGAGACTTATGAATTGCATTTTTGTCTACAGTATAACCCCTATTTTACGTTTTTTAAGGGACTGGAAAAAAAAACCTAATTGGAGGGAAAATGTAAAAGGGGGGTATTGAAAAAAAGAACATTAAAATTTTATGTTTCTAAAAAAATAACGTTTTATTAAAAAACAACATTCAATTAAAATTTTTATTGAAAAAATCATGTACATATGTATACTAGTTTGTTGCATTTTTGTATTTTTGTTATGTAATTCTCTTTCTACTATATAAACATTTAAAAGTGTCATCTTCGATATCAGCAAAGTTTGTAAAGTAGGTTTTTAAACCCTCGGTGAACCTCATTGCTTCTTCTTTTGTTGGAATATTAACCTCGTCTTCATCAGACAGTTCTTCAGAAGCGCGCGTAACTCGCATATTTTTAATATTTCCGACGTAAATCGCGGGAAATAAAAACGTAAATGCGGGTATTATATGTTGTATTTTCATGATATTCTTGAAGTGTTTTAAATATGTTTGTTGCTTCCCATTTTCTGTGCACCATTGTACCTATGTTTATTTTATACATGTGGCTTTAAAAAGTAAATGAATAATAATCCACATAGTCCAAACTTGATGATGCTCTACAATAACGTGAAGGGATTTTTGGTATTAAAGTTAGCCTAGCCTTCACATCTTTTAAGAGTAAATCTCTATTCTTTGATCGTCTATTTGATATATGTTTGCTGAGACAATCAACAACATCAACCACGGTGGCCGTGCGGCTTAAGTGTTGGACTATAACGCCGTGGGTCCCAGGTTTGAATCCTGGGTCTGGCAAGTACACATATTGTTTTTCAATTTGTGTCTGTCAGGGTATGGACCTAATAGGTTGAGAAAGTGACTGACATCCATTTCTTGTAAAAAACAAAAATCTGTTAATGGGCATTTTCGCCAAAGTTTGTACATGTTTGAAATTTGGGTAATATTATTTTTTCACTCAAATTAACCATTTTTATATAGCTAGCAGATTCCTTGTTCTATTGCTCAATTGGTGATAGCAATTTTTCAGCAAAATATTGATTAATACAATATTTATATCATTTTTATTATGAAATTGGGCATAATAAGTTTCCGTTCCGTGACTACGAAACTTAGCTTTTAAAACATGAATGAAACACTTTTTATCACTTAAAAGAGCTCTATTAGATTAAAAAAACCATACACTTCAAAATAAAACTACAAATAGTCAAAAAATATTATTGAATTTTAATTCTTGGGCACATTTCGTTCCCCTCCGTTACCCTATGTCTATAATGGCAGAGCATTTTTCCTTTAGTATTTGAAAAAACCAATCAATGTTCGTTCTGCTATTTTTTTAAAGACAATAATCACTTTTACTAAATTTTATTGGAAAAATAAATAAGTTTCGTTATTTAATAATCAAATGAAAAATAGTTAACGTTCAACTTTTTTGGGGACATTTTCGGAATGGAACGAAATGGTAACGGAGTGTAATTTGTAAAGCTTAAGTTACATGTTAACATAAAAACAAATTTTTGTTTTATGAAATTTATTTGAATTTTTTGATAGACAGATAAATATTCAACGTGCGTCAAAATAACAAAACAAATCAAACTTAATCACTAAAATAGACATATTTTATAATAAATTTCACAATACTTGTAAAATAAGGTAGGTAATAATTTTGACACACTATACATTACCATAACTTTATTTGGCATTTATATTATTTGTAACTCAGATAAAAAATATTTTTAAGCAAATTAACAATATATGAAAAAAAAAATCAGCAAGGGATTCAGACGCGAGTTCCTAGCGCGGCACGGAGTATATAACTTTTACGAAAATAATTATAGTCAAACTCGGTTATTACGATCTCGGACATAGCGAGATCTCGGATGTAATAACGAAACATTTGTTGACAATTGGTTTATGATTTTCGCCATACATTTAATTTTTTCACTGTTATAACGAGCAACTTATCGGATATACCGAGCTAAAATACTGTTAATGTGTCGACCGTTTTAAAACATTTCGACCCTAAGCAATAAAATCCGATTGGACAGGATGCCGCCGGGGTCGGATTACGTTTATGACACTAGTAAAGTGTCTAAGTACCTACCTTATTGGTGTTTCACCGACAATAATAAAAAAGTATCCACGCATATGGTTGAAAAATCCAAGGTTTGTGAAGTCCGTAGGTACCTACCAGCGTTAATTACAATAAACAACTTCTTTTGTAGTTTATGAATGCCATGCTCGTTTCGGGGATTTTTACGATGGTTTCCAAATTTTTTATTTTCGACTTTTTGTGTAATGTGACATGCTCATTTAAAAATACCTATTCTCTGATATAACGAGTAACGCTTATAACAAGCAAATTCAGTCGGTCCCATCTTCCTCGTAATAACCAAGTTCGACTTTATGTTGTCTTGAAATTTAATTGTATTCATCAACATAAAATGTAGCTATACAGGTTGATTGTAATCAAGACGTACTTTTCTGACATTTCGTGAATACCTACAGTTCTAGGTATTAAATCTAATCGAGTACACATTTCTGTTAAACGTGACAAAAAAATACTTTTTCATACATTTTTATAAATTTCTATGCCTAAAATGTATGGAGAAGTTTTAAAATTTTGGTGGCGTATAACAGAAAGAGTATGACAGAGCCAGTGCCTGTCTCGCAATTATTTCAGTCTGGTGTTTTTTCTTTTCCTTCTGTTGTTTTTTTTTTATCTCCATACTTTTATGTGCGCTATTTTTGCGTATTCAGACATATCACATACTTTTTTAATCTTTATTATATTATTATATTATAGTCAGGTTATTTTCTATATTTTTTAATGAAAATATTTTTGTTTTTCATACGAACAGACAAAATAAAATTTTTTATAATCTATGAAGAACTAAACACACACTGTAAACCCAACTTTATGCATGCCATTTCGTTACTTTTACATTCCACATATACGTTACCACCAATATAGTTTCGGAATGGAAGTAACGGATTCTGTTTCAGAAGTGTTTGAAGCCAAAATTTAGCTTAGTTTTATTGTTAAACCTGCGATATGTTTTATTATATCTGTAGTATGAAAGATAAGCTCCATATGTGTAGTATGTGAAATAGAAATATGTGTTTTCTTACCTTATAAATCGTGGTAACAGTAGTGGAACTTCTTAAATGACCAACCCAGAAAGCAACCTGTTCCGATAGCGATACCGACACACACCAACAATTTAAAGTGTACATGGCGATCAGTGTTATACAAAAATGTTGCTACATTAAAAAAAAACATATTTATAGTGAAAATTTTTCGCCTTCATGCTAAAATCGTGGTAACGGAATGTGGAGTTCCACTTTTTCAAATATCCTGGGACACACTTTAAACGTGATTTTTTTTCAATATTGGTACAAATTTACGAAAAAACTATATATTTTCCAAAAATATATAATGTAAGCTGTTGAAAACACTACGAATTTAATTTTACACACTCAAAATTAATGACGAAATCAGACTTTGTTTATTTGAATTTATGGGTGGGACATGGTAAAAACGCACTACCTTTCGATCTAAATAATCAATTAAAAATATATACAGGTCAGATAGTTGTATTTAACTGATTGAATAGAGTAAATTAATAAATTTGCATGTTAAAAGTACATAACTTTCCAACATTTTATAATATAATAACTATGAAAAAATCAATCAAAGTCATGGGACATGCCAAAAACGCAATGTACAAACTTTGGCGAAAATGCCCTAATACAAACCTCTAGTCTGTGGAGGCCCATATGATCCTATTAGGATCGGACATGGTCAAAAGAAGAAAGAGACAATCATCAAAGTCTTCATTTGAATTTGTTACTTTATTATTTTTTTCCTTAACCCAATGTTTGAGGCTATCCTCTCCCAAGGATAACGTGTTAAGGAATAACAATTTACAAACTTTTATGCGGTTACCTTCTACACCCTTCAAAAAATAATCACGTCCCTCTGGCATTTTAGAAGGCTTGTTTTGAAGGATAGTTTGACTGGTTTGTCTTCTTCGGCGGACAGATCTTGTTTGAACTAAATTCGTAACGAACATTTTCTTCAAATCCCACGAAATCAAATTCCAAAACGAATCGAAGATAAATTTTCTATCTTCTTCTGATAATTTATCACACAAATAAGATGCAGTTGTTATTTTTTTCGGAGTTTTATGTTTTCACAGGCCGTAAGATATTTTGGGTAACCACTTTATTTTCTGTTTTATAACCTACTGTCACTGGGGGGAAGTAGGATGCTCTGGACCCCCCCCCCCCCATGATGATGTAAGGTCAAGTTACAGGGTATAAAACATTTAACAAAAAATATTTATAAAATAAATAAATTTGCGGAGGTGCATCGGTTCCGAGCGACCGACACGAGAGACAAAAACTGAATGAGTCAACCTTTTTGGGAGCCAGGTCAACTCCAGACAAGAATAAAATAATACCTACTACAAATTCTGTCACTGAAAAATGACAAAAATACCCGAAGTTTGTTTCGCTGGGTCTGTGGCATTTCTGAATTTTTCCCCTGGCTCGAAAAATTATTACCTACTTACTAGGTACCTAGTAGGCTAGTAGGTATTATCTATTAACAATTACGACACATATTTTTACAAATAATCTCAAATCAGTTTAGAGTTAAGACTAAAAATATACTAGGTATTCTAGGTATTAGGTACATTGTATGGCTGGGAACTTTGCTTCCAATATTTATATAAGTGTACGAATTTTAATATTGGTCAAAAATGGATGACGGCTAATGTAATAATATTAAAAAATGATATTAATAATTATTATTTTAGGCATCTAAAGTGTTGTGCTGACTATTGTTTTAAGTTATATAGGTAACTACAAAATCGTTTGCTATTTATTGCTAGGTTTTACTTGGCTTGCTTCTAGAATTAATGTAGGTATAAAAAAAATGCGGGATTTTATTTATATTAAGGGCTAGAATGATTCTATTAAATTTTGCTGAAGTTGTAAAAGGGTGACTATAAATTTTCATACATCTAAGCTTGCGGGCTAAAAATTTCGGACTCGTAGTCGATCTGCTCATGTCTGCATGAATCCTCCCAATAATGATTCAGGCCTCATGGCCTTGGATCCTCTGAGGATGCCATGCTTTAGGTGGTATCACTACGTATTCTTTTCCTCTATTTCATTGCAATTTTGCTTTTTTTCTTGTTTCAATTACGGATAATCTTTTATAGTAGTGCAATATCTCCGAAGTGCACAGATATGTAATAGGTAGTGGGGGGACTCATCATCATTTTCGACTGTTTGTAATAGCTCCGATGTGACGATTTCGCACATTGGAGCTATTACTGACTCATCATAATAAGACATGTTACATAGGAGGTTTCTATTTCCGATTATATTTTAATTTGTGTGCTATAATACATTGGAGGTTTTACCAAACCATGCGGTCTAATATGAAGAAACAGAAAATGCAAAAATATCATTTTGACAAAATTGTCACATCGGAGGTTTTAACAGCTCAACGACGATATGATTCAATGTCATTAGAACCTCTCCACCGGTTGTCTCGTGTCACATTTATAACCTTCGTATAGTTAAATTGTACACAAACAATAATCTTTTATAGTACCTACACAATATTTGTGGATAATAGCAGACATGGTAGAACCTGTTGTAAATCAACAACTATAACTAGTTGGTTTTATCCTTCCCTAGCTGACATTTTATCTCCTGATTTACTATAATAACCTTTATGTGCATCAATAACATCTGCATTGTGTTGTTTAGAGATTTTATTCCTTGCCTCTTTGATAGATATATGTAATATATTCATCACCTTACGTATCTAAATAAGGTTTATTTAATTTGAAACTCGTTTTGTTAAATACTTCCATTTTCCAACTTTATTGTTTTATATTCACCATGCATAACTTGGTAAAAATATTTAAATAGGAACATCTTCACAGGAGTAATGGCTCTCGTGTTTTGGATGCTTTCTTATAAATGCCTCGATCTGGACTAGTTCATCAACCAATTTGTTTTTTTGTGGATGTCTTCCATTAGATCTTGTCCATGAAAGCCAGCTGGCGATGAATTTGTCAGAATGAATTGTTGTAGTAATGAATTATTTGCACCTGATGGTATAGACAGAGAGAGAGAGGTATTTTTAAAACTACGTTACGTATGAGAGTATTCCTCTAGTAGATTTATTAGGGCTTTCTTTATCCTTGCGGGTTCTTCGTTCTTCGTTAGTTCCAATCATCTTGTCATATTAGTCATCTTACAATACCTAACATGATGTTAGCAAACAAAATATCGGATGGCAAAATCGCAGTATTGGCAGATATTATGTTATGTCATATTATACATTTCACTCAAACTTTAAAAACGAAAGATGGCAAAATGAGATATTCTGCTTTATAAGCTTCTGTCAACTTTCGAAAATCAACATTTTGGGGATATAACAAAATGCCAACGCTCATAACTCGAATACTAGTGGGTCTACGATATATTGGGTTTTGCCATCTTATAGATCTCAATGAGAGGAATCTGAATATGGTGATAACTCAATTTCGTCAAAAAGTCGATCTACAATAACACAGTTTTGAGATAAACACAAATAAAAATTTTGCTTGAAATTCATTACATAAATCACACTTCTACTCAACTAAGTATACCTATATTGTAAAAGTAAACAGATATAATATTGATACCTCCACGTTTCTACGTGTATGGAGGGCAAAGTACGAGCGAAGCTATGGATGCCACATTCATGTTTCTTATAGTCCGCCAAGCCAAATTTCCGTCCATCGCCGCTCGATCAAGTAGAATGCTCTGTACTTTTATTTATTAACTGAAAAAATGTACAAATTGCTAGATTGGACTTCAATCTCTTTGCGCAAACCCTACTTAAACATGTCTCTTAAACATCTTATATTTATAATGTTTGGTAATGTATAATGGTATTTGGTAAGGTAATGTATTTGGTAAGGTATAATGTTCTTGATAATGGCCTCTGCAACGAGCCCGAAATGTCGAGTAAAGAAGGAAGGAGACACGGTGGAAACCCAAGAATATACTACGATCTTATATTTACTTGATAAATAAATATTTTAAAATACACACAATTTTTTTTTTTTACTTCCCTTTACTTTCGAACATTTAACATTCGCAAACACTTTCAGGAACCAATTATGTGCGAAAGTCGAGGTCCTCCTGTAATTATTATTGTTAGTCATAATATTACGATTTTTCTCCAGTATATAGACTATAATAATAAAATATGGTTTTATTCGACTATATTACCTCTGTGAGTTTTCAAAGTCGGTAATAGATTATAAAATCAATTCGTTTGTTGACATTTTTAAAAGTTCTAAATTTTATACGAAATGGTTACCTAAGGTTTTTAAAAAGTATATTATATAAAATAACTAAATCAGATTAAAATAATAATTGTTTTATAAATAAATTAAGTTTTATGAATATTTCACATTCACTATTGCCATTATTAATTATACTGGTGTTAGTTATTTCCATTTTTTCTTCTACGTCATCGTGAAGGTCTGGATAAATTTCACAATTTTGGAGTGATGGGTCGCAGAGTGCGTATAGTATTCCTACCCTGCCTCTGCAGCTATTTCTACCGTCTCTTTTTGTTATAGTAAATTGATGCGGCAAGTCATAGTAAAAATGATTGGCGAGGGCCCTCATATATGGTGAGAGGTCCTGCATATCTTTATATTTTGCTTGTGTAATTTCAATTAGATAGGTATAAACACGCATGCCCTAGAGTCCAGTGCACCAAGATTTGAAATTGGCCTCCTCAAAATATGTTTAAAAGATACAAATTGTAATTCGTCTTCTTTACAATACTTATAATACGTACCCATACAATCTTTTTTACTTATATGTACGACGCTGGTAAGCGGAGAGTATTTGTTTCTGTTATTAATATAGCTTAGTTAGTGCCTTTGGGAAAACAAAGGCTTGTATAATTAACAGGAGGTTATAAAAAAAGTTGTATTGCGAGCCTTTTGAATTTCTTTTTCCCAATCAGAAGGATCAAGCATTTCAATGCCAAGTGACTTTCTTTTTCCTGTCACCAAAATTGAACCGATTGATATATAAGAGTGTCTAGGTGCCAACAATTGATGTTCCTGTTCATCTAAATAGGATTACACTGGCGGTTTTGGCCACTTTTTGTAAAATAAATGAAGTTTTTAAATCCCATGACTCAATTCCCCCAGAAAAACTCATACCTATATTGTTTTTTATTCTTCAAAAAGAAGATTCGTTCAACAGTCATGGGAGCATTTGCACTCAACAAACTTAAATATTTTTTCTCTTATACGACTTTTGTGCATTTTTCTTGCAAGACTTCCAATTTACAATATTCTTTTTGCCTCGTTTCTTTTAAATTTACTTATCGAACAGAAAACTGACAGCCAACTACGTGGGAAACTTACATGAATGCATAGAAGTGAACACAGCTAACAAGCATGCTACCATAGCAACATGCGTGTTAGCCGTGTTCACTTCTATAGGATAACAACACGTTGACCAGTTAGTGAGAACGGTGAAGTGAGCTAAAGATTTGGCCCACTTCACCACTTACAAATATAATAAGATAGCTCAAAGGATATTTTTATTTTAACAATAAAACACTATTTTACTATGTAGCTCACTTCACTTTAATGATACTTTAAGACATGTAGAATACCACAACGCACCTAACTCATTTTTTTCAAAAATGTCAGTTGGTCTACTTCACTTCTCCTTGGCTCATATTATTGTTCCTATGTAGGTATTTATAAGTCTGTACCTGCATAAAACTGTTTGAAGCCAGTTTCTTAGATAACTATTTAAATTATTTATACCTTCTTTTATAATCTTTGAACTAATGGTCAAAAAGTAGGCCCCGGATATTGAGGTTTAAATAACTGAGGTTGATTAGTATAAATTAAAAGAGTACCGCTATGCCAAATGAACTACATACCTACCCGTTTTAACAATAATGTTCACAAATTGTTCACGATTTAAAATCTAGATCCAGTGGGTTGAGGTTTGTTTTTAACAAAAGAATGTTAGATGTATATTTTGAGGAATGGTTGGCCGTTCACCCAACTTCTCTACTGGGTCCTTGCATTGAATCAACTACACATTGAAAAAACAACATGAAATTGTCAGTCACAGGTTCCAGTTTCAAAACCGGGCACTCTATCAACTAGACCAGTGCTCCGCAACCTTTTCTTACCCACGGCATACCAAAGGTCTTCCCAGAATTCCGCGGCACACCACACAAAAACAAATTAAACACCAAAAGCAGGGCCTCAGGCCAGGATCTTTGAAGGGCCCCCTACCTATCACTAAGGTTAAAGACAATGTAATACTCAAATATATCGAAATATATAAATTGCATATTTCAAATGGTGTTCAAGGTAAAATTAATGGTATTCATTGTATGTTTAGTGATTTTTTGTATTGATTAATACATCCACTTGAATTGTGTTTAGTTGACGGGTTAAGAATAATTATTAGTTGTTGAGTATTGACACAATAATAAAAACATGCATCCCATAATCGCATATTTTAAAATATTAACATCAGCATAACAAAATAGCGCCTACTTTTTTCTCTTAGAGCAAATTTTTAATTTCTGTTTATCTCACTTAACTGGTTGACCTGCCATGCTGCCCCCGCTTAAGCCTGGGTCACCAAGCTAGAGCCCTGTCAGCCCCCCCTTATGGGAGTGGGGACCATGCACCAAAATTGCAGTAATTTATGTTTTTTATTTGATATATAATTAAATATACATAACACACGAGGAAGAACTAAATGTACATATTTCCATGTATTTGTATATCAATATAATAACTATTTATTAATGTGATACCTGAGCTTCTTTCAATGAACGTAAAAGTTTTATATATTTTGGCTTGATATTAATTGAAAGAGCAACCTGAAGTTCTTGGTCAACACCCTTCGAGCATGACTGCTTATCATTTTTAATTATACCTTGAGTTGAAAAACTTTGCTCACCTAGATATGTCGTAGAAAATGGGAGTTGAATTTCGATAGCCTCGTCGGAAATCTGAGGATATTATTTTTTAATAACGGAAATCCAGAAAATAGCCAATGGAACATCGGCGAAGTTCAGTGTTAGTGTTCCGTCGTTTCTCAATTCAACAAATTCCTATCGAATTTATAGGGAAAGCGTTCCTATAGAATTTTCAGCACTGGTTGTAAAAGGGTTTCGAATCCAGTCGTATTGATTGTATGAAAGTAATGATGAAGTTTATTTTGCAACAAAGTTAAATGTTTTTGAGCCAGATCCAAAATTAATTGCTTGTATTCACTGGTAGTCTGGTAGGTCCTTTGGTACATTTGTGGAGATTCTTGTCTTAACTCCTTCTGCCAAAGTTCGGGTTTGTTTTCTAATCCTTCTAATTTATCAGAGCATGTAAATATTATATGCATTGTTTTATTAAGTTCATTCAGGTGATCAAATATATTACCAGCCATTTTCGCAAATTTGGCCCCAAAAGCAAAAGGGCACTTGTGCATAAATTGAGTTTCGAGAAAAAGACATTTTAAGTGTTTTTAGAGTGAAAAAAAATCGTGTGGAGGTTATTACTTAATATTTTGAAATGAAATTTGGAACACAGGTGACCTCGCTGACTCAAGATTGAAATGCAATTTTTATTTTTTTTATAATTCGTCAATTTTTTATTTTTAAGAGGTTTTAAGTCATATGTTACCTGTTGCATTTATGAATAGTTGCACATAATTTGAAACAGTTCTTCATTCATATACTGAGGTTTAATACTTCAATTTCAAATTCAGTGTTCTTAAATTGGTAGGTATATAGGTGTCACTTCATTTCAAGTAAAAATGAATATTTTGTGTATTTTTAAAATATTTTTTTATTAGTGTAAGACAAAGAATTCATGAAGAACATGCATTCCAAAATAAATAATATAAATAAAAAGATTAAGAGCAGTTCAGTCATCAAGTTCATTATCTTCAGAGGCATCGGGTTCCAACAGTCTGTCAGCTATAGTATTGCTTTGTCGCAATCCTTCCCAAAATGCATGATAATTGCGAGGAATAACTCCATCACTGCACAGTTTCAGAAGGTCTCGCAATTTTAATGGGTTTATTGGAATTTCTTGGCTGTATTTTGGTGTTAGAAAGTTTTCGGGTTGTGTTGATAATGCATGCCTTCCTCTCTTTCTTGGAGTACGTGCTGGAACCTCGATGAACTGTGTTTCGTCATACGACGTCTTAACGAATATTTTCAGCGGTTCGTTTTTCAGACATCGTATCCATTTTATTTTCATCCAAGATACGTTGTTCATGTTACCTTGGATGGCTTTAGTTTTTAGCAGTTTTAGATAAAAAATATCCCTAAAAGTCAATTGAATCACATTCAACGGTTTTTTTACGCCTTGCCAGTTTAATCAGTGTAGGCTATTCTTCTGGTGAGTAAATAGAAATACCTTTTTCATCTGCTCGATACTACTATGTATGCTGTCCACTTCCATTTGAGAATTACCAGTCTCCAGGAATTTAAGGTCGATAGTTTCCAACATAGTGTATTTCACAATATACAATAGTAGAGCAGCTATAAAGCGATTCCTATTTTGGCTACCGCATGAGTCAGAAAAAAGGGAAACATGTTTCCAACTTCATCAGAACTACGATGACAGTGACTCTAATTCCAAATGTAGCAAAATCCCTCTTTTAATGCTTGGTCATGAATGGTAAGATTGAATGTACCAAACTTTCTCGTGTAATAAACACTTGTGAGCATGGAGTATAGAGGACCGCCTGTAAATCAAAAGTGAAAGATTTAAAGCTGTCATCTAATAACGCTCTAGCTTTATCTTCATCTTTTGACTTGCGAGCGTCCACTTTACGCTTATTGTGATCTTCCAAAATATTTATTTGGGCCTCTTTGTCCGCTGCCATGTTTTTAAATTTTTCACAAATTTTACAAATGCCCTTTTTCTGCAACGAAATAATTTTTTTGTACAAAGGCCCTTACTCACTTTTAAATAATTACACTTGTTACCTTTTTTATATATTATTTTTGTAAACATTGCACATAGTTCCTAAAATCGTGTACATGTTACCCTTTTCCTATTAAATGAAGATTATTTACATATACATAACAAATACATAAGTTACCTTTATTTTCTTTGCTCAATTGTGAATTAATAGGTTTTGCTTCACAAATGCCGTCTTGCCCATAATGAAGAGAAAAAAATTACGAAGAAAACTGCATTCATAACTCAAAACCGTCAAAATTCCATATGTGCTCATTTGCTTTTGGGGCGACGATATAATATACAAAATCTTTGCGATTTTTTTTTGGAAGCAATGTACCGAGGCACACCGGTTGCGGAGCACTGAACTAGACCACCGAATACTAATTTAGAGTAGGTACCTTAGCCATCTCTATCATTCATTTCATGCGTATTACCCTCATCTAAAGCTGCCCAAGATGTCAATCGGTGCCAAAATGTCTCATTCCCCTCCACTAATAGAAAATAGACAGTATGAGTATACAAATTCAAGTTTCTGCTTTGTGCCCGTTATGTTTCCGAAGATGATGGCTGCAACGAGGAAAAAGGGACCTATAACGGATGGGTTTTATTTTCACTTCGGGAACGGCCACTCCATAAAAATAGAATTCCAAAGACAGGCATTAGTACCGAGGTCGTCTTTGCTATTTTAGCCGGCTCCCACATCAAAACTCGTCTCGCCTGCAACGTGTCAAATACGTCAATATGACATCATCGTTATTCACATGGAACTCCGCAGATTGGTCGAATGAGACTTTTTAGTTTGAAAAAAAACATCTACTGTTGCAATCGACAAGTTGCACGCTTCTCGGGCTGCGAGTCACGCCAGGACGCATACAAATATCTACGAATTGGTCATTCCTATACCGGCTTGCCGATCGCTGTATCCAAATATCTATACATTTCGAAGTTTACGTGCGACTGTCGCTAGGTAGATGTGCGCGGTCTTAGTATGTGACACCGGATTGACGTTCTTGGAAGGTTTGATTTATGGCTGTGCGGCAGACGAGGCGAGTTTAGATGTGACAACCGGCTTAGAAACTCATCCTCCAATATATTTTTCCGTACAGCAAAATACACTGAGGATTGGTTATTAGCCATTCCTTCTACCCCATACGGGGGAAATAATTAATGTAAATAATTTGATAGACTATTTCTTTATTGAGTAAGAGTCTTCTAGTACATAAGACACAATAGTTGTGACTAGTGCTTACCACCCGGCCACTATATTCATCAATTTAAACCCGCACCATGATCGCGGGTTATCATTTTTAGTATCAAACAATAGATTACAATAAAAAATGCACTTTCAGTGAGGTTAAAAATTATATTACATACATTCATCCCTGTATTTCAAAAGTTGAATTAAAGTGTATTCGGTACAAAAAGTTTCGAATGAATCTTGCAGGAAAACAAATACAACAATTGAATCTCATAATTTTTATAAAAGGCAAGACCTTGGTCACATGAAATCCCCGTGGAATGTAAACATTTTTCAGACACTTTCAACACTACGCTAATATTATTCTACGAATACAGAGGGATTTTTTTTTGACAATGTAAACAAAATCGACAGTGATTGTCCGAAAGTCATACTATTCTTCTTCATAAAATTGTGTTTAAACATTCCACATAAATGATAGAGGTTAGTCTTAAAGCTATACTTAAGTGAATTTTATAAATTTTGGCCATATAATTTATTCACAATCACCGTTTTCTTGAAATAAAATTAGGTCAGATTCAGTGACAAGCGGTTACCGGTAAGGAAATTATAATTTGCCTAAAAAGCTAAAATATGAGCTATAGGTACATGACAAATAACCATAATGCATATTATGTTATTCGTAGGGGAGAAAAGAGATAAGACGTATTAATAAAATTCACATAATTGCATTAATGCCCAAAACTCAATCTCCTTTTGGCTCTTCTGAAAAGTAGTGATTTTTGACTTATCTCTCATTTCCTTTCACACCTTTCTTGTTAGAGAAACGGTAGATTATTAATTGCTTGTAATTGGACAGCATTATGCATTTGTATATCAGGCAACATACGCAAAACAATTATTACATAGTCAGTAATATTTGTATCAAAACACTTAGTGACGATTCTAGAATGTTTCGTGGAATTGTCAGTTATGATACAGAATTTTATATTCTCTGCATCGATAGCATTGAATGCGTTGTTTGTAAATAAAGACATATTATGGAGGCCTGATACTGATGTTTTGCTTTAGTGACTTATTTACATACTGTTATTTGGGATTTGATGTTGTTTTTTTTTTTTTTAATGTATTTACAGGTAAATCAGTCAATCATTTTACATCGCAGATTCATTTGTATGACACATCACACTTTTATGCCGAGATATATTTTCTAGGGCTGCACTGAGATAAAAAAGGACTTTAGTGTTGCATAATGCGTAAAAGCAATTTTTTATCCAATGAAACATACTTATGAAAGCTATTTAGATTTAAAAAAAATCGTAAATAACAGTATGTAACATTTATACATAACAAAACGAGTCCGTCTCCTTGTTCATGGCTACCATTTTTCAATGCGGCAACATATGGAATATTAATTTTTCCATGGCTATCAATTCAACCGCACTAAAAACGTTTGGAATCATTGTCATCGAAAGTTTGAATTGAATGAGTTTGATGTTCATATGAATCACTTTAATTACAGTCTAAACTTTTTGTTAGGCTAGTGAAAGTCGTTTTTATCACAGCCTATAAATGTCATTGATGGACCTCAGCTTGACTTTCACATACTTATAAAAGTTCCAGCTGCAAAGAAAATCTATGGACAATAAATTGCTAGTAAATCTGTTATATTTAAATAACCAAAAATATAGATCCATGTTCACTTGAGAATTGTGAATGAACCACCATTGCAACAGCAGTTGCATAAGTATTTAAAAAATAGTAAATCTGAAAAAAAACATTGTTCGATAAAATGTATATTGTGCTTCAATGTATAATAAATAAACCTGGTAACCCGCTAGCATTGAAACTGACCCATCAGTAGATGCATGCAAACAAAAGAAAGAAAACGTCACTTTAATTGCATTAACTGTCAATTCTTGATGAAAGACATTGTATTAATTAAAATAAAACACAATGTTATATTATATATTATTAATTCATTCAAGATTGTCATGTTGAAGCAGACAAAACTGGTCCTGACTATTATTAAATTATATGAAATAAGTTAGTACATATAATATAATATTGTGTTTTATTTTAAGAAAAATGTTTTTTCCAATTTTATATTGTGTTGCCATACATTTAAGTTTTACACTGGAATTTTATGTTGTTCAACATATTATTATACATTCTTGAAACTATTATAAACATATTATTCATAGTTGATCATACGGGCTTGTATTAAAAAAAAAACAAAACAATGCTCTATCTAAAATATAAATAATATTCCTTTACATCCCAAGTTTGATATTTCAATTTCATAAAACAGAGCAATAACATAATAATTTAGATTTTAATTTTCATAACTACTAAATAATAATAAAATATTGAGCGTACACACAGAGGATTGTATAAAAATGTCTTTAATTCTGTACAATGTATTTTTTCATCATGCATAGTACCATCTAAAATAACATATAATATAAATTTGGCAAGATCCGAAATTAATGTAAATACGATTTCCATGAAATGTGTATTAGCAGAGATTACAATACATAATATTGTTAATTATTAACCATTAGAATGAGTGCTTGAGAGGTTATCCATATATAGGTGTCAATAAAACTACTATTATAAAGACAGACTTTTTTTACAATAATCATTGAAGTGAAACCTTTTTCCTCGCAGTGCCTGAAAATTCCCGGGAGATTGAATTCTGACGAAAAACTGTCAAGATTTATTCAAAAATAAAATAAAATAAAAATCAAAGGCAGCTTGCAGGATCGATCCATAGACATTTCGATTAGCAAGCGGGCACGCTGCCGATTGGGCTATTCTGGACATCGGGTGATAATTTAAATCTACATAATTTTCCTTCATCAATAAACTATTATTGTAGACGTGAACCGATAAATTATTAATTTGTGTTAGTATGAACAGATGGCAATATAAAATTGTTTTTATATTTGTTTGAAATTTTAATTAGTGATGTTATACATTCCAATTGCATTAAAATACTTAAAAGACATGCAATTTACTATGATCGGTACTAATAAAATACTTGTCAGAATGGTGAGCGAAACAAAAAAATTCACTTCTGTCACGTGTATTCGCCAAACACGCACATTTAAAAAAATGTATTATGGGCATTGTAAGTGATACTACGGTATATTTAAAAATTCCACCATACAGTCAACAGCACAATCTGCTGTTTGGTTACTAAATCAATTGAATTTTCATGATATATTATTTAATACAGTAGAAAGCAACAATGATTCCGTATAACTTGCCTGAAGTTTTATCTATAAGACGCCGCGCAATTTTTTTCATGTTTTCTATAATCCAAATAAGTTCTAGTATTCAAAAACAACCAATAATATATATGACAATGTTTTTATCAGTCATATTATGATAATTTATAAAAATATATTATAATGGAATGTATAAATCAATCATACTTTAATGGTTGAATAAACAGTCTTTTCAATGTTATAGGAACCTAAAGTACATTTAAAAAAAAATCAACTTAGAAATTCATAGTATCATAGCAGACTTTTTATGATTGGTTGTTAGCCATTTGATCAACCCATGGATCCTAACCATCAAAATGAATGAAAACAATTAGGATTCAGACCTGCGACCCACACCAGAGGCGAGTATTCTAAACGATAACATAAATCAACTATTGTAATTCACGTACCTACCTATTATTTTTACCAAAATACTGTAACTTCAAATCATAACCTGTAAAGGTTCAACAAATAATGCTATATTCTCAAATTTTGTGTAATGTTCATTGAATGAATACGTAAAAGTGATGACTCTCTCGCCAATCTCATTCAAGAAACGTAAGCGAGCCGCGTTCTTGTCATTTTATGGTGCTATTTGACTGGTTGTGAAAAATTGTAAACTTCAAAATACTAATTCGAACTGTTGCGTGAAAATTCGGAAACTTCTGAACTTTTTGATCCATGCATGCAATCTTGCAACTTGTATGATAATTAGGTTGTCACCTTGACTCATAATTGCTAAAAATGGTCGCCAATACTAACGATTTTCGATGTGATTAATAATAGTTTCAATAGCTTATTTCATAAAGTAGAGGGTCCAGATTGTAATGGATCCCATTTGGTGCAAGATATTCTAATGCACTTTTGAGATGTTTCAAATTATGTATGTTCAATAAAGAATGCTACGTTATTAAATCTTTTATATTATTCATTGAAATAAAAATAATAAAAAAAAAATTTTTTCCGACCATGTCCGATCCTAATAGGATCATATGGGCCTCCACAGGGTAGAGGTTTGTATTAACAGATTTTGTTTTTTACGAGAAATGGATATCAGCCACTTGCTCAACCTATTAGGTCCATACCCTGACTCACACACAAATTGAAAAACAATATGTGTACTTGCCAGACCCAGGATTCGAACCTGAGACCCACGGCGTGATAGTCCAACGCTTAAGCCGCGAGGCCACCGTGGATAATTTAGTCAATGTAACATACAAAGTTTAATATCCCATGTCCACGAATTCCATAAAATTTCCATCAAACTTTTATATTATTCGTAACGCAATTACATAGGAAGTTATTTAATACAAAATTTTCATTTCACCAATAATATAATATATATCTGGACATCTTATATAGGATCAATGTTGCTTTCTATGCTGTTATTTTATTGATTTCTAAATCACAATAAAAAAAATGTCTTCCGTAAAAAAAAACATGCCAAATTTTTGACAATCACAATAAATATACAATAAATTTAATAAAAAAATCTTCACACTATTTAATTCTCTTAAAATATTGGCAGAATGAAAGAACACTTATCTTTAATATTCGTTAGTTCGTAAACTAGAAAGAAAATAATTATCACATTATCATTATGTTAATAGTTATAGTAAATAGTACCTAATTGACTGGATCTACAAGTATTTACACTAAGCACGGGGGGCCCCCGTCTCCCAATCACATTTCGGCTACTTCTAAATTTGGCAAAAAGACAATTCGGTTCAAATGGAAATGCAAACAGAACTTTAGGAATCGGACGATTGGATGCCGGGACAACTGGACTACGAACATCTGGACATCGCACAAAAACAGGCAAGTCTAATATAAAGTATTTACGCATAATAAAGTGAGATTTGAAGTGCTTACATTCAAAAGCAGCTAAAACGGTTTTTCAAGTATTTTGAGTTGGATATATATTTTGATAAATACATTTGTCTACCATAGTATGGTTTGAGTTTTAATTTCAAAACTTAGCTAAATACGTCAATATTCAATATTAAAAATCTAGCTTAGTTTTAAAATCGGCTAAAACACGGTAGTAAAAGATATACATATTATGTTATTTCAATTTATCTCAAAATTGCACAAAGTCGTTTAAGCCGCTTTGGAAAGTAAGCGCTTGATTTATGAGTGTAAAGACTCTTGTTGATGGTGAGCTTTTACATTCCAATATTGCACTGAAAGACAGTGATATTGTGTAATATTTACACGTAAGTCAATATTTTAACAAACTTTTGATTAAAAAATCTCATGCATATATACACTAGAAAAAATCATTTTGTAGCAACTCCATTTTATGTAACAACTGCTATCGTCATCAAAATCGTCGTAATTAACTAAGAAGCCATTGTATAATTGGAAAAGCACACTGTTGCGAATCCAGCAAATACAGGTTCAAGTCCCGTCGGGTGTCATATTTTTTTCTACAAAATGATTTTTTCTGGTGTGTATATTATGCATGAGATGTTTTCAAATTATGTATATTCAATATATAGAATGTTACATTCTCAAATCTTGTGTCTTATTCGTTCAATAAAAAAAAGTTTATTAAACTTCACAACATATTACAGAACTTCAATAAAATAACAACAAAATGATCAATAATATTGGGCAATCTCTATCAACCAGTTGCGAGGGGTGGAGTCAGACTGTTAAGATCCGACATAAATAGTGCATTTGAACCTTGTCAATCGCACTTATTTGTTTTCATTAAACTAAGAGTACAAATGTGCAGATGTTGCTGATTAGTTTTTTAAATTTAATTAAGCCAAACCATTATGGGCGATCCCATAAAAGTAGTGCACACTTTTTCAGTCATACTTATTTGTTTTCGTTGAACTAAGAACACAATATTACAGTTGGTTGGATTTTAAGTCCTACCTAACCAAACCATAATAAATAAAAAATATCTAAAATTATGTATGATTTAATGGCATGATTTTAGATATTTTAT
Organism: Rhyacophila brunnea; assembly: GCF_057557595.1. Taxonomy (NCBI): domain Eukaryota; kingdom Metazoa; phylum Arthropoda; class Insecta; order Trichoptera; family Rhyacophilidae; genus Rhyacophila; species Rhyacophila brunnea. The sequence goes on from NW_028233361.1 coordinate 6,621,352, forward strand.
AGACAAATATTTTTTGACTATTATCAATTAAGGCTTGATTTACGCAGGGTTTAATTGAATTTTAAAAACTAACTACAGTAAAACCTCGTTAGTAAGAACAATGATAATTCGAAATTTTCGCGAAAAAAAAGTCCCTTGAACAGTATTTTTATATAAAACCATACCTTTAATTCGAATTTCGTAATTCGAAATGATTTCAGAGTCCCTGGCATATAAAAATATTCAATAAATCGTAATAAAGTACACTATTTCATGAGCCAGTCATTGAAAATTGTGATAGACTTTTCTTAAAACATCAAAAATGACTTATTTTATGAAAGTAATAATAATAATCCTGACATTTTATGACCCATTAACACACACGGCACCGTAAATTTGGTAGGCACATCTATAATCGTAAACAATATTGATGAAAATCAAAAAAATTTTTCTTTTTTAAATTTTAATATTTTCCCCCCATACATTTCATAATTCGTAATTCGAATTGTTTTTCGATTTTCGGTCCCGTGGAATTCGTATTAACGAGGTTTAACTGTAACACTATCTGCAATTTGTAGTCTTAGTTCAATGAAAACAAATACATATGACTGACAAGTGTGCACTATTTATGTTGTATCTTGATAGCCTACCTCCGCCCTTCACTCCGCTTCGCTTCTTGTTGATCATTTGGTCAATTTACTGTAGGTTTGTTCTATATTATATTGTATCACACAACCACTTTCTTCGCAATAAACCTTGCTTTATTATAATATGTAAATATTTTATATTATATTTGCATGTTCAAGTCGTAACATATATATTTATTCACGCATTCATTCGTCTGGGCGGCGTGAAGATGTTCAACGCCCAGTTGTCCCGGCGTCCGGAATTGTCCTAGACCCAGAACAGTTGCACTCGACTCGCTGAGAGGGGGCACGCCCGCATAAAATATTAATGCAAGTAAAAAGACATCTAAAAAGTGTATAAAATCAGTCAACAATGTAAAAAAAATCTTAAAACAGTATGCGGTAACTGATAATATTACATTATTATTTACACAATGTTAAAAACCTTACCCGAAACATTGCACATAAACTGCAAAATGTATACACTATAGTTAAATAATATAGCAAATATAATTTATAGTTAAAGTTAGATTAAATTATAATATTACCTCAAGAATTTTAGTCCATTTGCTTGGCTTCGTATTAATTTATCAACATCATGCACTCTGTGATATTAATATACTATGATACCTAATATAAAATAAGGTTGGCTGCTTGGCACAAGTCAAGCACGATTGTATGAAGCGACTGAGTCATGTGTGATGATTTATTACGTTAGTTTCACGATTGAAGTCGAGGATAATTTGCAGAGACACGGTACAGTCAGACAAGTGGAAAGATGTACATAAGTTCAACATAAGGAATGATTCCTAGCCGTTAATTTGTCTAACCCATCAAGTCTTTCTGAATTAAATACACGTTGTGGATGAATCAACGTGGGATTTGAACCTGCACCCATGGTATTTTTTTTTTATTTCACCTTGGGGATGTCATATAATATCATCATCATCATCATCATCATCAGCTAGAGCCTTAGCTCCTTCCACTCTTTTCGGTCCCTAGTTCTTCGCTGCCACGTACATCTTTAGAAATTTATGAATCCAAAGGGTTTTAGAGCATCCTTATCGTCGTTTAGTCACTGAATCGCTGAATGACAGCATTTGTCCAGCGACTGTCCACGCACTGAGTGACACATCCAGGTCATTGTCATTTAATTTACTTAGCGACCTCTATCACATCGCGTACTCTTATCCGCCTACTTATCCATTGGTTTCTTTGTGGTCTTTCTATGCTATGCCCAACAAGCACCTCTCCATGCCACATTGTGGTACTTATAGTTTTTGGATTTCTCTTAAATCACATGGATACGTGAGCACTGGTAGCACACATTGGTTGAAAACCTTATTCTCAAGACACAATGGGAGGTCACTTTTGACGCTACTATTCAGACGCCCGAATGCGCTACTTGGCAGTTTGGTTCTGTGGGCAATCTTGTCATACATACCACCGTCAATTGACATTTGTTGTCGAGATAGACATAGTTATTGACACGGTCGATTTGAGCGTCATTGTCGAGGATCGGTATTAATATAATATTATTAAATTTCACAAATTATTTATTTAGTCAATAGCTATTTCGATACTTCAGCACAGAACATCAACAATGCAAAGCCGCTCTCTACTTGCATCCATTGCATGCATACACGTTGCATTCTTACCATTGCAACTGTTCTGTTCTGCAACACGTGTTATGTATTTCACAGTTATTGACGGAGGACTACTATGATTTCTGTCATTCAAAAATTCCACACATTTCACAGGTAGTGTGACTAGAGGTATCTGTTACATAGGGACCATTGATTTATCAGAAAATTGTCTTCCTTATTTTCTTCACGAAAAAATCGGATACCATTTTTCCAATATGGCGGCCAAATTTCATTCAATCAATCATTTACGCAGTGACAAATCATGTTTATATAGCTGTTATGTTAATATCACAGAGTGAATAATTGTATAGCTTAGCAGGTAGACTATATCATTTAGATGTAGGCGATTATCCGCAAAATATGTTATTTAAAATTAGAAGAGCTTGATTATCTGCCTCGCGTCATTATTAATCCTTTTAAAAGAACCCCTTACATATATATATGTATAATAAGGATTAGGATTAGTGAAGAGTGTATGTGTATCCTAGTTCGGAGAGTAGTCCTTAAACAATTAGCGGACTACCAAAGTGATATTCTTATGTTGGTTCTTCTGGGAAGAAAACAAAACATATTGTTAGTAAAATTATAAAATAATCACGTTATTTCTTTAAAACCATGCAATAGTCATGAAATCATCGGAATCCCTCACGGGGACTAAAGCTTTGAATACATTATCATCACGTTATGTGCTATCACAGTAAGCTGCTATGTAAGCTCACGTTAAACAAAGCGAGATTGAGATTAAAATAACGGTCCAAATGACCACCAAACCAGATTTACTCAAATATAACCTTGCACGAAATATTTAGTCGCATTCAACAGTTCGCAGGTGACGTATCGTTGTCATTGTTTTGTTATGTTTCATTTGATGAATGTATGTTTCCATCAATTATTATCCATCGAGTGACATGTCCAGCTCGTTATCATTTATTATACTCAACATGCATCTTTACATGAAAAGTTGAGACCCAAAAGGTAAACTGCGTTATTCGAAAAAATGCAAATATTCAGTTGAAGCAAAAAACGAGATTTTGTTAAGGTATAACATGAAATACATTTTAATTAACATGTCATGTGTTTTTAATTAGATTATTCATTATTATTACATTAACCCATTAAGGTTTAAAATATAATATATGGAGTGAATGAGATTAATCATGACTTACCAACTGCAAGTGGAGCCTCTTTTCGCATAGACCCTGAAATGAAAAAAAAAATATTACATACTGTACCCAAAGCTAAGAGAGAAAGGAAAACAATAGTTAACTATTAGTTTTTGACTAGACATCATTTCATCGCCTTGGGGATGAATAGATCTATTCCAAATCTGAAAATTTTCCTACATTTTTGCATATTAGATCCTTTAGCAATTTTTATATCAAAATATCACTGAGTTCTCTTCACCACTATACATATTGTTATTTTAAGAGTTGTTTGCGAAATAAATAATAAATAATTACAAAATAAAAAGAACTTTTTATATACAACGTTTTTAAATTTTCTGTTGAATCATATTATAAACTTGACTTGACTAGCTTAAACGATCAAAAAAATTTGTACTTGATAGAAATAATACTGAAATGTCATTTTGACATTCATATTGATTTCCATAGTAACGCACTTATATATTAATAATTTAGTTGCTAGGACCCCAGACCCCCTAACAACCAATAATAGTGGATTTCGGACTTCGTAATACGGATTTCTTCCGAAATAACTTTTCATACAAAACAGAATTAACAGAAAATGAATTCAATTCTACTTAAAGATGGCTAAAAGTATTAAAAAAATGCATTGGCATCGTGTTCTAATATATTCTAAAGGACTATGCCACTGTTGCACAAAGGAAAGAAGACGGATTAAAACAATTTATTCTCTCCTTCTATCATGGCTAGGAAGTTACAAACATTCAGTTTAAGTTTTTGAAAATTATTATGTATTAGCAATGGTGCCCACAGAACGCGTCAGGCGCCGCACTCGCGCAAAATTTCTACAAGTGGCGCATAAATCATTGAAAATACAACGTAATCAAATACGCCAGCGCCCACTGGATATGGCGACGCATTATACGCGCGCGCCGCATGAATCATCGTTTTTTCGCGAATCACCGCTTCTCGGCGATACGAATGAAAGAAAATACAATGGAGTCCATTCATTGACCACAGCGAGCAGAAACACGCTGCGCGAGGCATTGTCGATCGACGGGCGGAAAGCAATTATTTAATTACAGAGAAGTCATTGTTTTATTTTATTGCGTGTTCAGTTTATCGCTGGTTGAAGAATGTCGTCGTAAATTTTAATTACAAGCCCCGAAATAATATAATATTTTTATTGCTTTGTTATGAGAGGCGCTGTAATAATATTTATTTTGTGCTGCTTGGGCCGCTTATAACATAGGTGAAGGGTAATGCGCGGGAAGAGACGTGTGATTATGGTTATGAATAAACACTGCATTCACCGACTTCGCGCGCCCGACGCGTCTGTGGGCACCATCGCTTAGGGTTATTTTATTGTCAATGTGTATGTGAGTTTATAGCACAAACCGTGTTTTTAAAACTGAATAAAACCATTTTTGAAATATTTCAATGGAATAACTCTATTTACCACCAAAGCAATGATTTGAGACATAATGAATAATACAGTATATTCCGTAATGATGAATTCAATATGACGACAATAAAAATTCAAAATGTAAGACACCAAATAATGTTACCGATGATTATTAAATCACCTGGTTTTGGTGTAATAAATGGTAACTTATCGTCGCTATAGGATTGGTTTGTCGAATATCTGTTTTTGTCGAAATCGACCTCTTAATGCAGAATGATTTTTTGTATCTCAAAGGACCAGAACCATCCTTTTCTTTAAATTACATTGTAATAAATACACCATTCATAAGCTGTAAAAACAAAAATTTGAATACCTCCATGTATTTTAATATAGGATAATGAAATTTGTTTTTTGTCTCCTGAACATTTGACATTTGGTCTATTCGACAAACCAATCCTAGAGCGATGTTATAGTGAACAACCTGCCAGCATATGAATAGATACATACCAGTAAGTGCAGCTGGTGATATCCCTACAATGCTCCCCCCTACACAGCTTTCAACGCCTTCTGTGAAGTTAAAAAAAATACAAATTTTTGAACATTAAATAATTGATAATCTTTTTCCGTTTCAAGGTGGAGCACATGGTCCTCTACAGCAGTGGCGAAGGGTGGAGTAGACTGCGGAGACCTGACATATATAGTGCTAGTATATATAGTATATATCGCACCCCCAGTAAAATACTGTAGTAATCCAGAAAATGGCATTTTGCAGGGGAGCCATTTGAAGTTTCAAATATTCTTTGTAAATACAGGAAAGGTCTGAATTGAAAAATTATTCCTCATTTTTATGGAAAAACATGATCTATTTTCAACTGTATTCATCATTTTTCTCTAAAACATATACAAATAAAGATATTTGAATATTTCTGAGTTACGACAGTATTTTATTAGGATATTTGAAAATTTCATGGTAAAATTTGAATCAACTCAATATTTTCTATGTAGATATCCCTACCATCACTCTAATAATTTCAACTAATTTGTTGGGCACTGTAAAGGAAGGTTTTCAAAATATTAAGTTATGGTACAATCTTTAAAGATTTATTGAAAAAAAACAAGAAAAATACAATTATTAGTTCAAAACAACAAAAAAATACTTAATTATTTTATTTAATGGGCAAATAAAATTTCTAGATACGATTTTAAATTTTTAAACATCACTTGGAAGAGAAGCAACAAAATCACGATAAAATTCACGATGTTTAGCATTTCAGAGAGAAAACAAATCCTTCTTTTTAATTGTCGTTATTTTTGGCCGCTCTTGATATGCTTTGGATGAATCGAGACCATCCATCGGTAACGGTTTACCTATTTTCCATTGACGAACATTCAATTTACTACATTCTTCATGATAACTTGTTTTATAAAAATAATGTATGGATAGTCTCTGTCTACTTTTATAACTTTAATCTTCTGCCACAAAATTTTTTCTTTATTTTCATCCGTGTTGTAATTTTTACCGATTTCATCTGCTCGTTTTTTCTTGTTGTGAAAATTATTTGTTGTCATGGGTTTAACAATGTATGGTTGTCCTGTTTTATAACTTGTTTGTACAATGGTAATTATTTGGCCGGGCACAAATATTGGTCCACTTTTTAGAGCCCTAGTCTTCTGCTGCTCAATTGTAGAATGGACAATATCGCCTTCATTTTGGGTATGCTCGATGACCAAAAACTTATGAGAGATCGTTTTATTTTTTTGTGAATTCCTGATGGCATATAAATACATTGCAGCAATGTATTTATTTTTATTCTACCCGGCACAATTGTCTCTGTAAAAAATAAAATGCTCAATGTGATGATATTTTTCACATGCAATGTAATCGAGTACACAGCTACCAATTTCGTTGGATCTTCATGCAGCTTGACTCTCATCCCACATGTATCAGTTTGCAATATTTTCAGTGATATTATAGACTGTAAGATTGTACATTGCCGACTTTCGTTTATAATAGAAAGTTGACACATTTCCGCAAGGAAGCGGTAAAACAGCCTGCAAATCATATACAGCTACATTAATGACGCTGTTTTGGCCATTAGTTCGGGACTCTGCTACGTCTTTGGTCTTTTCATCCCTTGCCTCTTTTTTTCCAGGTTGATGTGTCTCATACTTTTCTTGAAGTTGTTCTTTTTCTTCTGGTGAACAATTATTGTATGGGTCGCATTCAACCCACAAATCTTTTTTAGGCTTAAAGAAGCCAATATTAAATTCGTCATTAAATATGGATGTGTATAATAGTGTTCTTTTCCAAATGGCATATTGCTGTCAGCTTGTTGTTTTTTGTATAACCGATACATTTCAGCAATTGTTAATTTACCATCTAAATACAATCTAGATGTCTGTGCACGCAAATAATGTTACTCGATCACTGGAAAGACTTAATGTGAGTTCTTATATCATTTTTTAAATCATCTTCAATTTTTTTGTGATTGCCATGGTGACCTCTTTGTTCTGGAATTGGCGTTCCGAAAAGAAGATCCCTTGTTTTCCACACAGTGGAGCAGTACCTTTCACTCACCCCAAATGTGTTGATAAAGTATTTTTTGCATACTTCTTGTATTTTACTTCCATTTAATTGAAGTTGATAACAAACATTGTTGCCTCTGCTGCTTCCAGTTTTTTTGTTTGAATACTTTGGAACAATAATATCCATGCAACTAGTGAGAAAATTACGATGTATCTCAAGATCTTACTGTAGTAACAGAGTTACAACAGTATTTTTTTGAAAAATATTGTTTTAGTTTTTTAGAAAGCTTCTTGTAAAATACTGTCGTAACTTAGTTACAACACTATTTTATTATCGATTTAACAGTTTTCGGAAAGTAATGTACTGTATTAAATGCTTTCTCTCTGACAATATTTGAGTTTGAGATATGACAATATTTTATTAAAATAGCAAAAAAAAATACGAATCCAACCACATCCATAACTCGAATACGCCGATTTCAGACTTACGACAGTATCTTACTGGGGGTGCGATATATTGTTAGTCATACTTATTTGTTTTCATTGAACTAAAAATACAAATTTCAGATGGTATTGGTTAGTTTTTAAAATAGAATTACACTCTGTCTAGACTCTAGCTAGACCAAACCATAATAATAGAGGTATGCTGTGGAGATCCGACATAAATAGTGCACACTAAACTTTGTCAGTCATACTTTATTCGTATGACTGACAGAGTTTAGTGTGCACTATTTATGTTAAATCTTGATAGTTACCTCCACCCTTCGCCAGTGCTCTACGGAATGGAGGTTCGCTGAAACCATTGGATCCAAAACACAATGAAAAATAAATTGTGACCTTTTAGATGTTATTTGATAATAATAGTGAGTGAACGAATCTGAGAGCCATCATGTTGCCACTAGAGGGCGAATATTTTCACCATGTCCACATTTACCACACTATCCTTTGCATGGCCCCCACATTTTGAAGCGGGCCCCCAGACTAGGATTTTTGGCGGGCCATCTACACACCGCTAGGGTTAAAGGCAGTGTGACGCTTTACAGAATCGTTTTCTAGATGTTGTTTTAGGTGAAATTAAGGGTATTTATTAAGTGTATTTTTAGCGATTTTTTGCATTATTGAATAAATCCACTTGAATTATAGAGTTGTCGAATATCGACACACGGTAATCAAAAATTGCACCGCACAACTAGACATTTTAAAATGTTAAGGGGGGACATGCTCGTCGAAGGTCAAAATTGAGTTTTTATTGTATTTTCAAACCATGATCCTGGACACTCCTTAAACGTTGTAGATAATCTATTTATATAATTTTGAAGCCTTATTATCCTTTATAGTTATTTTAAATATTTGATGACTATATGAAGTATTTTTGTTACATAAAATAGTATTCTTTTAAACCTCTCGCTCTAATGTTTTAGAATATAGTCATATTTCGGTACAGAACTGTGCAGTGGTGTTAAGATTTTTTACGTTTATTAATTTTTAAACGCATTTATAAAACCATTAGTATAATTTATTACGAGATAATTTTTGTAAAATATTCACGATAAAAAATTATTTTGATAATCTCTGTGATCCCAAATTTGACAAGAATTAGGCATTTTATTATTCAAAAAATCGGCAAGATTAACACATTTCAAGATGATTCTAAAGATACTTATTATAAGCTATGTCTTTGACCATTCAAGTGTGATAAAAATCTTATGAATAATGATTGCTTTATAATAATTATTGACCTAAGAATAAGGTAGTGTTTTTTTGAAATACGCCATTTCTTTTGTCATTCCCTAGTGGTTAAGCTACAACATACGGCCGTAGCCATAAAATGACAAACTATAATTAAAGTAGGGAGTAAAATTATGTTAACGCGCGTGTTTGAACATGTACCTAACCGAATTTTTTTTTATTTTTTTTTTAAACGGTACATGTTCAAACACGCGCGTCAATATCATTTTACTCCCTACTTCAATTATAGTTTGTCAATTTATGGCTACGGCCGTATGTTGTAGCTTAACCACTGGGGAATGACAAAAGAAATGGCGTATTTCAAAAAAACACTACCTTATTCTTAGGTAAATAATTATTATAAAGCAATCATTATTCATAAGATGTTTATCACACTTGAATAGTCAAAGACATAGCTTATAATAAATATCTTTAGAATTATCTTGAAATGTGTTAATTTTGCCGATTTTTTGAATAATAAAATGCCTAATTCTTGTCAAATTCGGGATCACAGAGATTATCAATATAATTTTTTATCGTGAATATTTTACAAAAATTATCTCGTAATAAATTATGCTAATGGTTTTATAAATGCGTTTAAAAATTAATAAATGTAAAAAATCTTAACACCACTGCACAGTTATGTACCGAAATATGACTATATTCTAAAACATTAGAGCGAGAGGTTTAAAAGAATACTATTTTATGTAACAAAAATACTTTATGCAGTCATCAAATGTTTAAAATAACTATAAAGGATAATAAGGCTTCAAAATTATATAAATAGATTATCTACAACGTTTAAGGAGTGTCCAGGATCATGGTTTGAAATTACAATAAAAACTCAATTTTGACCTTCGACGAGCATGTCCCCCCTTAAGACTCTACAAATAAAATGGTTCCACAGGCGACTTTTTTCCCATTAGGGAAAATTTGTAATGTGTGTTTATCTCACTTATAAGGTCGATCTGTCACGCCGGGCCCCAGGCTAGAGCCCTGTCAGCCCCCTCTTGTGGGGGCCATGATCCTTTGTTTTTGCACTCAATTATTTCACGAGCACGCACAGGCCCTTAGTCGAAATGACTCAGTTGTCGCACAACTAACTTCATGCATGACTATAAGAAATGCATGAATATTTATATAAAAAGTTCATATAAACAATTAACACCTCCGTGGAATATAGAATTTAATATGAATTAAAAATGTAGGTACCTGTTGTGCAGGGCGAATTATCAGTGGGAGCCCGATGGTTCGGTACTGGAGGTGGCTCTTCGTCATCTAAAAAATACAAAACAATTATAATAATGCACATGTGAAACAGTGTTGGCAAAGAGAAGCAGATCAATTCTAACTATGTCACTGCATAACAACGTTTAATTACATTTCAGGGTCCGAGATTACCTGAATGTGTTACCTCACGATAGATAGAATGGTTATGAATCGATAACTATAACTTGGATCATGGCGGTGGCGCTAGTGTTTCTAAATCGTCACACCTCAATCGCACTATCTGATTAACGCAGCTGCAGGGCCACCGTTATCTTTTATGCCTCATAACCCGCGATAATTAACTCTTGGAATGCATGATAGTATTTTTATCACTATATACAGTCGAACTTGGTTATTACGATCACGGAATTAGAGAGATCTCGGATGAAAATTGAAAAAAATCAAAATGAAATTGTATGTAAAAAATCCAAGCTTTGTGAAGTCAGTAGGTACCTACCAGCGCCGGCGGCTCAGCACTTCATTACAATAAACAACTTCTTTTGTAGTTTATGAATGCCATGCTTGTTTTGGGGATTTTTACGATGGTTTTCAGATTATTTATGTTCTATGCTTAAATAGAAAGTGGCGCAAAAAATATTATATAACGATATAACGAGTAATGCTTATAACGAGCAAATTCAGTCGGTCACATCTTCCTCGTAATAACCAAGTTTGACTGTATAATGATTTTGGAGGTTAAAACAGACCTGCAGGGATAGCAAACCTATGGTCATCACATAAAAATGGTGACATGTGAGAAAAGTTCGAATTTCTATACTATATTATTTCAATTACACCTTTGTTATAGAAAATAATATTACAGTTTGCGAGTGGAGAACTACAAGGTTCTAAGTGTTTGTCCTTGGCGAAACAAAAGTAACAATGATGCAGCTTAGAATATTACTTCATTGTTGGGTTTGTTTTCTCAAGGATGAACACTTAGAACCTTGTAGTATTAGGCTCGCGAGTTGTCTCTTTTGATTTGTGTTATTGAATTGTTTTACAGACTTCTTGAAGAAATCTTTCACAACCTGCGCCGAACTCCCTATTTGAAGATTTTAATAACAAATATTCTATTAAGACATTCCAATTCCATATATTTTTTTAATTGGCTCTACAATCTAAATTATGTGGAACTAGGCTGCCTCACGATAAGGTTTCTTAACAGATTTTTGTTTTACAAAATATAGTTACTGTGTGGTGTTGTGGCCGAGGTGGGTGCAGGCGAAGGGGTGGGAGTGACAGCTGCAGGTGCGGGGGCGTTAGAAGGGACAGGAGTGGAGGAGGAGAGGGTGGCAGGGGTCGCAGTGGCAGTCGAGTTAGCTGTGGCGGTGGCCGTCGCAGTATTGCCACTCGAAGGGCTTTCTGCAGAGCGGGCTCGGCCTGTGTCAGTTTCTAAAATTAACAAACATTTCAACTTACAATTGATGTATGTACTGTTCAATAGTGACTGATTTTAGTGATACTGGTCATTACTCATTGAAATCTTTCAAACATTTCATAAATTCATTAGTTACATTAGGTACTGAATGGAAAAGAGCCTATGTAAAGTTGATGTGTTTTGCTGTGATTTCCTTCTTTATCAAGACTACAAGTATGCTAGTGATTAAAACGTTAATATAATGATACAATTTTAATGTATAAAGACTTAAATGCATTTTTTATTCATTACTAACGTCTTATGCCTAACTCCTCTTTATTTTAATACTACTTACATTACTAGATTAAAGCCCCGTATTATATCAAAATTTTTTATGTAAGTATGTGTAATGGTGTCAGATTCTTATGGCAGTGTAGATGACTCATTTAGGTTTTGGTATCGTTACTTTCACATGACATTGACACCATTGCAAAGTGACTTCGTCATGGCCGCAATACCAGAAAAATCTGTCCTTCTGTTACCTATTTTTATTTGTTAAAATTATTCATATTAAGGCCTGAATACATCTGTCCGTGAACAAATGAACGTTGTATAAATCCTGGTACTAAGATGTATAAAATCTATTTGTGTATGTTTTGATACAAATCTTTATACTAAACTATTATTTTAATAATTCACAAAATTTAAGAATATAACATTCATGAAGTTAAATGAATTTATTACCGGAGCGTTCGTCCATTGCTACAGGTGTGCTCTCTCCAGAAGTCAAACTGTACCTGTGAAATTATAAAACAAGCAATATTCATCCAAATTGTCATTCAAAAATTATTATTTGATGTACATAATTCAAGATTGATAAGTGACATAGGTGCTACATGGTTTCCGTGTGGAAAGTCCTCCACCTAGGAAGACATTATGGACAATGAAGATGAAGGATACATATATCTGAAGCGAGGAGAGACCCGTAACCCCGTAAATAACCGCCAAGACGTTCGCGGTAGAGGTGAGTTGGAAATACTGTCACCAGTTTGTGTACTCAAGGCTCGGCATGAAACTACCCATAATCAATACGTGTGGCCCAATAAACTTGTTCCAAAGAAACTTGCTCGACCACATGCGATGAGATCATCACGACTCGCTAGTTGGTGTTGGTAGACTTTCCAGTTGCCATTTCATTCCAGTTCCCTTTGCCAGTTTTCCCACCTCTAGTTCGCAGCCATGATATAATGGTAAGGCTATATAGAGACAGGGCCTAAACATATGAAAGTGAAGCTGAAGAATGGTTACTAAGGTTATTGATTAAATTTGCTGCAAATTAATTTGTAGTAAAGAGCACACTTTTATGCTATGAGATTATTTACCAGATCTGCACTGAGATAAAAACGTCTTGTATTAATCTTAAAAAGCCTAATACAATAAACTTTCATTATTTAGATTTACAATCACAAGTACAGTTTAAAAAACAGGCTATCATCTTGTTTACGACACCATTTTTCAATATCCCCCTTGGTATAGGCTAAAAATTCAACCACACTAAAAACTTTCACCATAGACAACAGTATTGTAAAACAAAAAATTTATTTGACTCCCTCAAGATATAGTACAAGAACATTGGCATTTCGGTGTTTTAGATAATTTATTTAATGAAAGCGTTAGAATGAAACGACAACTTACATGGTATCATCATTGTGAAGAGTGAGCGAGGCGGGTGACGTGGGTGATGTAGGGGACGATCTGGCAGAGCGAGGGGAAGAGGGAGACGAACGGCCTTTCCAGAATACTTCAACACCTGAACAACAATTATAGAGGTCATGATATGAGAGAATGCAATAACATATACAGGCGGTCCTCGACATTCGTATATATTTCATTCTTGAAAATGTGTACGAAAGTAGAGGAATGCCTGTATAGATATTAACATAATGTCTGGACTGTAGAAGGAACAGATGTTATGTTGTAGAAATGAACATCTTCGATAGAACAAAAAACAGAATCCTGCCATTTTTTTGCTATTCGCTTATTTGTCAATGAATCTTTCTGATTTTTTCAGTCACACACTTTTTCGAAGACTTCGTCAAGACCTTTAACTAGATGGTAAAATATTTATTTCATCACTTCACCTACAAACGGTATTTTAAAATTATGGGATTATTTGGAGGAAATATTAATCTGAACAATAAATGCAATGCACGATTTTTCTTACCATCAGCAGTACGATGGAGATGAGGATCAGGAACCGGTCTACTTGGAGCTCGTGTTTTGGCACGCCGAGGTCGTCCTAAAAGCATCGAACAAATTAAGGGTTAACGAATTCTCAGCAATGTCTAATTGCCATATTTATAGAACACCTATTGTATTGTATTGTAACTGTACATTATAGTGAAAGCAACAAAAGCTTACCTTTAACAAGATGATGTAGTTGGGTGTGGTTGGAAGGTAGGTCGGCGAGGCTATCGGGAGAGTGTCTGCCCGGAGGAGCCCCGGCGGCAGACTGTGGCCGCTCACCCACCAGGCCTGAGCCCGCCTCTGACACGCGACGTCCTCCTAACGGTGTCGCCTGGAACACATTATCAATGTAACATACAGTAAACATAATGGCCTATTTACACCTCGTATTATCAGTTAAGTATATGTAGTTACTGTTATGCCAAAGCATGTTGCATTTTTTAGGTCGACTTTAATGATGAAAAGTTAATAAAACAGGTGAGAAATACAAAATACAATCTAATAGCGCCTGTACATGTGTATGGATTTACTGGCAGCAATAGGGTGTATTTTATTGTGACAATAACTGTATACACGTAAAAGTCCTGACTATCTCTCCAATCTCATTTTTCAAGAGTGAGCGAGACGCGATGTTGTCATTTTATGGTACCTACTATTTGACAGGTAAATCGGTTAACCTCAAAATTCGTTCGTAGTTCGGTTTTTGCCGGCAGGTTTGCCATTATCGTTCTACTGTGCAGGCAGGCGCAGATCGCAAAATTCTTAACTGTCGCATGAAAATTCAGAAGCTTCCAAACTTTTCTGATTCATGCATGCAATCTTGCAACTTCAGGATAATACATGTTTACACGTACATTTTCTTGTTATGGCCACGATAGTACATACTATCAGCAGTAAATCCATGCACACGTAAACGAGGTATTAGGGTCAAATACAGAGATTCAAAATTAGATATAGGTACCAATGTTCCAACATTACATTATAATATATTTCTATTGATTTATAAATCTTTCTCTCTGTAATGGAAAGGGAGAAAGAAATCATATGCAAAACTGTGCAGGAGAGAGCGAGATAGAGAAAGAACATATTAAAAGGGATAAGGTGAGAGAAAACATATCGACTGTGGAAAGAAAAATGGCAACAGAACGAAGCAAAATGATTCTTGAAATGTGTGGTGTTAATATGGACGCAACAAATAATCCCGGCAAGAACGGTTAGTCTTGAAACATCTTGAAGTTTTTATATCACACATGAGAAGAGCTATTGTAAATTCTATCTATATCGGTATGAAACGGCCTGTTACAACTTATATTGTATTTTAATTGTCGATTATCGATCTATTATTCATAATATCTGAGAAAAGTAATACAATATTGGCTAATTCACTTAAAACACCGCCATGCGATTTATAGGTTATGTGATGTGTCAAAAACACTTTCAAGATTAATATCATTGTAATAGACTTATATCATTATTATGCACTGCTTTATGTTACTATATTATAGTAATAACATAAATCGCAAGTAAAATGTACGTGTATAACTCCAGATATGTTGATACCTACCTAATTTTTATCAGGTTAAATGACTTAACCCTCATTTTTATTAGTTTTTCTTCAATAACTTCATTATTTAATTATTGATTGGGAAAAAAACCACCAAATTATTAATCATCATGCACTTCAAGTTTGTGTCTTCAATTTTATATTTAGACTTAGGCCCAAAATCATTATCAAAACGTTTTTTGTGCCTCCTGTAAAATTTGATTAGTGTGGATTAACTCCTTTTGCCTTTCCAGTCGATATGTATGTGAGAGAGGGAGAAAGATAAGAAGGGTAAGATAACACATAAACCAATGAAATCAGAGCAACTTACCAGGTTCAAATAATCCAACTGTCCAAAATGCATAAAGACAAATAAAATTTCACATTATTATCATACGAGATGAGCTACTTGTATTTAAAATAAGGGCAGTTACATATTCTATTGAGTAAATTGTGTTAATAAATTTTTACAGTATACCATTTTAGGTATTCTTATTATATTATAACCTTCACTGACTCTGTGTCCATAATATGCTCTGTTTACAAGCAAAAATGGTTATCTACTTAATTTTCTTTCCTATTATTCGTAAGTAACCGCTGTATTCAATGGAATGGTGGGCTACGTACGTCACTTCCAGTAAAATTTAATGCCCAGTCTGGTGAAGCAGGTCTCAATATATGACATAAAATAAACTGATTTGTTTCTGAACAATGATTGCTTACAAGGTTAAAAGGTTCATAAGTGCTGTAATATCTTGAAACATCAAAAAAAAAAAAAAAGCAGGTGGATAATCAATTTAACAGGAAATACAGCTAATAAAGTTGTGATTATATTGAGATGCACGTCGCGTACTGTCACGGTGACAAATTTTGTCTATGATGGAGAGTGCCAAGTCTTTATTAGTATTTTGAATTATTACTCATTATTCATCCTAATTTCAATTAATTTTAACAGTTTCTATATGTGCGTACGTTAAAATTACTTGCGATATTACATCCATAGATAATATTTTCAACAGAACCCAACCTGTAGACCATAGATATGTAATAGACAACATTCTTATTGAAAATACATAGTGCCAACCGCTAAAAACAAAAAACAAGCGATTTTGACATGAGTCGAAAATTTGTACGCGCGTAGAAAATGATAAAAAACGTTTATTGAGTCATGCAGGTGTCGATGCAGTGTGGTACAATGTGAGGTAACTTCATTGCTGTTCTAGTGGTTTCGGCAGATTTTGCTAACTGACAATGTTCGTTCAAAGATTCAAAATGTGCCACAGGATTGGAGCATCAGTCTGATAACATTTTAAACACCAAGAAAAATGACTTTACACACATTTTTCCCTTAGTGGCACCTTACTGTGACATCATGTGATAGTACGCGACGTGCGCAGCATAATATAATCACAACATAAGTGTAATAATCCAATTTCGAACCCAGGGTTTCAAGACTTTTTTAAGCTGTGAAAGTTAATAAAATAATACAGTCCAGTACACATATTGGTAACACTTAAAAAACGTGAAAAGTTTACGGTGATGGGCGGCGGCTTGGAGGACTACATCCCCTCCTCTCGCGTTTCAGTATTCGTTCCCCTCACCTTGAACGCATTTGCCATTTCTTCGTGGTATCAGTCATTTAGACGTGTTAATAATAGCAAAAGTTTTCAAAATTGACAGCAGGAAGTTTATAAGTCATCTTATCTCCTACTGTGAAGAAGCAAAATGAGAAAATAACCTCATTTGGCTCTTCGACAACGTTATCGAAAGAGTTGTCGCGATGACAGCTACAAAACACACTTAAAATTTTAATATTGCCATATAAAATTTATCCTAAGTTATAATTCGCGAAAATATATACCTATTTAAGAAAGTGGAGAATAATATCTTCCAATCCTGGCAATACTCACAATACTTCGAAATCGAAAACCATAGATAAGATACAACATGAGAGCTGCCGCCAAGCCTCATGTTAAACTTTTCGGTCTCTAGTGCTTTGTATTATATAGGTTTCACTTTAGTCTGTGTGCTGAAGCCTGCTTGGCAATTTGGTTTTTATTATAGTTAAAGCCGGATTCATATATTATAATGTATCGAATGGCAATAGTTCATTCAAATTTCATTTACAAATGTTAGCATTTTTTTTTAAAAATTAAAAAAAATATCAACCTGAATATACACAAACACTCACGGTGGTTTAGAATTACAGGGAACCAACTACAAAAATGCATGTTTTGAGTTAACCCCGATTTCGATAATGCCGTAATCATATTTATTGGTGACACAAAGCTCTATGTCGTACATATATCAGTTTACAAGATATAGTTAAGTAAAGTGTTCTATATTTAATAAATTTCATACTAGCAAAATCTTTATTTGCGTTTATCTCAAATCCGTGTCATTGTAGATAGGCCCCTGTGATCCTAAAACCGCTCAGTGGTTTTATTAAAACTATAAAATGTATAAAACACTTTGTATTTCAACATTTCCTCTTGTGGGCGATTAATATTTCACAATACAAAAGCACTATCTGACAGTGGTGCTAGATATTCTTACATAAATACGGTATGTAGAGAGCCACTACAAAAAGTTTTAGTGAAATCTAAATACAAAGAAACTATTACCTACACACATAGGTTAAGAACCGCTGTTCTAAACATTGGGCCATAAAATTATCTGACAACAATAATGTATGCTTATTCAATACATAACAATTATTATTATAACTAAATCTGGTTGACATTATTTCGGACAATATTTTATAGACAGAAAAAACAAATCGTGTATGGTGACTAACCGTAGTGTGTGCGTGTGCGGGTAGAGGTGGCGGTGGATGATGGGTGTTGCGAGCTCTCCTCGGTGGCTCGATTCCGTCTTGGCCGTTATCCATTAAACCTGCGCATTCTCCATCCTCGTACACACTCCTCACCACAGCATTGGCTGCATCACTGAATTCATTCAAACAATATCATATTATTTGGTTGTTGTATTGCAGAGAAAAATGCAAGAATGATGCACTGGAAAAAGACATATTTCATGATTGGGAAATCTCCCTAGCGCATTGCAAGGGTGGAGGTAGGCTGTTAAGATTCAACATAAATAGTACATACACACTAAGCTTTATCAATCACACTTATTTGTTTTCGTTGAATTAAAAATATTATAGAGGGTTAGTTAGTTTTTTTTAAATTCATTAAGCCCTGCCTAAGCCAAACCATCATCAATAAAAAATATTCTTCTATCTCTAAAATATTTAAAATGATGTATGGTGTAATGGCATAATTTTAGATATTTTATAGATAAATGAATATTTTTTGATTATTATCTACTATGGCTTAAATTAGGCAGGGTTGAATTGAATTTTAAAAACTAACATATAAATCTACACATTGTAGTCTTAGTTTAATGAAAACAAATGCTATTATCTCAATGTAGTCCTGACAAATAAATCACAGAGCACAAGTGTAAGCCTTGCTGCAAATGTATATACGGGCAGTTCTCGACTTTCACATGTAATTGGCTCCTGAAAATGTATATACACGACTGACAAAACACCCACGGTGGCCGCGCGGCTTAAGCGTTGGACTATAACGCCGTGAGTCCCAGGTTCGAATCCTGGGCCTGGCAAGTACATATATTGTTTTTCAATTTGTGTGTGAGTCAGGGTATGGACCTAATAGGTTGAGCAAGTGGCTGACATCCATTTCTCATAAAAAACAAAATCTGTCAATACAAACCTCTACTCTGTGGAGACCCATATGATCCTATTAGGATCGGACACGGTCGAAAGAAAAAAGAAAAGACAAAGTTTAGTATGCACTATTTACGAGGGTGGGTCAATAAGTCCTTAGAAAAGCCGACAGGTGGCGCGAATAGTACTGTAAGCGGTTTGTTTTCATGCAGCGGCACTACCGATTCAGTATGCTGCGAAGTTTCAATCAGATTGGTCGGGTTGTTGTGTGTTTCTCGTACATTTAAAAAAAAAATTTGCTTGTGGAAAATGGAAAAATGGAAAATGGAGAAAATTGAGTTTAGAGCTGTTATTAAACATTTTAATATAAAAGGGTTAACAGCAAAGGAAATAAAAAATGAGTTGGATTTAGTTCACGGCATATCTGCTCCTTCACTTGCAACTATTTATAACTGGTTAAATGAATTTAAACGTGGTCGTACATCAACAAAGGATGAACCACGCTCAGGACGTCCTGTAGAGGTGACTACACCAGAAATGATCAATAAAATCCACGATATGGTGTTAAGTGACCGAAGATTAAAGTTGAGTGAGATAATTGAGGTTACAGGGATCTCAAAAGGTAGCGTCATTTCTATTTTACATGACAAATTGGGCATGAAAAAAATTTCTGCAAGATGGGTGCCGCGTTTGCTCACAGTCGACAATAAACGCAATAGGGTGGTGGCCTCTAAAGCCCTGTTGTCGCTCATGCAACGCAATCCGGATGAATTTTTTCGTCGCTTTGTGACTGTAGATGAAACATGGATACACCACTATACTCCCGAGACGAAAGAACAGTCAAAGCAGTGGATTGCGAAAGGCGAACCATGTCCAAAGAAGGCGAAAACCGTAAAATCAGCTGGTAAGGTTATAGCTACTGTATTTTGGGATGCACGTGGAATTATTTTCGTTGACTATTTGGAAAAAGGAAAAACAATAACAGGGGATTATTATGCATCTTTATTGGACCAGCTAAAAAACAAAATTGAAGAAAAACGGCCTCATTTAAACAGGAAAAAAATCCTCTTTCATCAGGACAATGCCCGTGTTCACACATGTTTACGAAATTGAAGAATTGAAGTTCGAATTGGTCGACCACCCACCGTATTCGCCAGATTTAGCCCCCAGTGACTTTTTCCTTTTCCCAAACTTAAAAAAATGGCTAAGTGGACAACGTTTTTTTTCAAATGAAGAAGTCATCGATCGGACAAATGCTTATTTTGAGGACCTTCCGAAAACTTATTTTTCTGACGGTTTAAAAAAAATTGAGAAACGTCTAACCAAGTGTATTGAGCTCCAAGGAGATTATGTTGATAAATAAAAAAAAAATACAAAAATAAAAACTGTTTTAATGCTTTTTTCTAAGGAATTATTGACCCACCCTCGTATGTCAGATCTCCACAACCTACCTCCACTCTTCGCCACTGGAAGACATCCATATCCTTCACTTGAAAATGGTTAAAAATATAATACTAACGCAAGATGTGCTGCAAGCGGATGGAGTGCTCTGGCGAGGGTTCTGTGGACGGCAGCTCTGGGCGGGGCGTTTCTTCGAACTGCTGACTGACTGCTCGCTGCTATGGCGCTTACTCCTGAATCTTGAACGGCTGCATCCGCACAGACCTATCACGTTAAAAAAATAATATCATGTCATATGTAAGATTGCCAAATGAATATTATGTTAAGTAAACTTTTTCTTTTATTGTATTACCTATAGTAAATATAAATAGGCCTGAAAGAATATTACAAATTTCTCATCATCAGGATTAACCCTTTTACTCCCAGCTGATTTAGCCTAGCATATGTGAAAACTCCCAAGCGTTTTTTGCCAAAAAATCATCGATTTAGTTTTTTTTAAATAAATAATTCTACAGATGTTTTAAAAATTTGAAACTTTTTTGTGTGTTCTCAATGGTGTATAAAGCAATAATAAGTAATAATATTGATAGCTTACATCAATAGAACAAAAGAAAAAAATAATGTATCAATATTTATTTAGAAATGAACGGATAAAACTATGTTTGAACAACAAAACAAGTGTGACAACATTTTTTTATTTATAATTGATATATGAAATTTTATAATATAATCTATTCTTATCTAGTAACAGAAAAAAAAATAAACATATTATTATTTCTCTATGAAATTGAATTTTTATAAAGTAATCAAAAAAAATCGTATAGTGTCAAGGTATTCAAGAATATTATTAAATTCACAAAATCGCAAGAGAATTCGATACAGTATCGAGGACTAACTGATATGGGAATGAAGTAATTTCAAAAAATATGTTTCAAAGCACTAAATCATTTATAATAATATATATATATTTTTTTTTTGACCATGTCCGATCCTAATAGGATCATAGAAGTATCCACAGAGTAGAAGTTTGTATTAACAGATTTTGTTTTTTACGAGAAATGGATGTCAGCCATTTGCTCAACCTATTAGGTCCATACCCTCACTCACACACAAATTGAAAAACAATATGTGTACTTGTCAGACCCAGGATTCGAACCTGAGACCCACGGCGTGATAGTCCAACGCTCAAGCCGCGCAGCCACCGTGGGCGGAATAATATTTATTCATGTATTTTTTCACCATCTACCAAAAGAACAGTGGGCATCCATTGTTTGTTCGGTCAGTTCATAATAATTACAAAATTCATTTTGTAATGTGATGTATGAATCATAAAATAACTAAACGAAATATCAGAACTAAAAATGTGTCATAAAAATAATGTTTTATTATTTTTATGACCCTCTTTGGTCTCGAGTTCAGACAGCAAGAGCAATTATGACTTGTGAGTTATTAGGGTATGACACAATTATAAACAAGTGTGACACTAAAATAGATATTAGTCACACCCAACACAGAGTGAATAAAGTGCTTTGTCTACAACAGACGAAATATGACGGGAAAAAATTTGGAATAAATCGTAAATTTGGTTCCAAACTTTCGGCCGATGGATCGGCCCAGATGGAGTTTTTGCATAGGTATGGTGGGCCGAAATATTGGCTGAATGGGAGTTAAAGGGTTAAGAAGATAATATATACCAAAATACATTATTTATGGAGTTATAGTTGTGAGCTAATATAAACTTAGGTTGGTAGTATTATTATAATAGTGTCCTCTGAGTGTAACAAATTGTGGTTGAAGTAATTTCTAAGACTAACCTGAAGATGGTGAATAATTCCCGAGTGAATCAAATCTGTTGCTGCGTCCAAGAGTCTGGGAAGTGGAGACGGAGGAAGGATGCAACGAGGCCCTTCATCTTCTAATAATGCATCACTGAAAATTTATTCAATCAGATAAGTATTATTATATTGTTATTATAATTGACGTAGTATATTATTTTAACACAATTAAAAATTGGCGATCAGTGTCCACAAAATTTCAGGGAAAATATGTAGTTATTCATTAAATAATCATGTGCCCGTAAATGTAAACATTTAATATTAGATGTTATTCTATTAAATGTCTATACTGTAATAATTGCAAAAAGTAATCCATCGACAACAGGTTCATGGGAATGTGTCTATGGATCGAACGTATGGTTGTATTGGTAATAAGATTATTATTTTCTTATTACGATATTATTGGCACCCAAAAACCAAATGGTGGTTCGTGTTCTGGTTTGAAGTCTCTTGTTATGTTAAATAACCTTGGTGTTTTTTTATACATGATTATTCATTTTAGAAATACTGGTCAACGAATTTAATTATACACTATCCAATCGTATTAATTTACATATTTAAAGCTTATTTTGTATGTAATTAATTGGGTGAATCTGAAATTGTAGTGGAATGTCATAGTAGAAGTGTGAAGTTCTCGTCAAATGAATCTGTAGCTCAAAGTCACTTGTAGCTGACTTAATCAATAGACCAGGGGCCCGATTTCCTAACTATCGTCTCGTGTGGCACCAGACGACATGACGTAATTGTGACGTCAGCCAATACATGCCGCCCGCTCGAGCGTGTATTGGCTGACGTCACAATTACGTCATGTCGTCTGGTGCCACACGAGACGATAGTTAGGAAATCGGGCCCCAGAAGTCCTTTTTTTACTTCAATTTCATAAATTTAGACTACATCTCTATTGAAGAAAGCTTTTTTCAATATGTAAATGCCTAACCTCAGATAGAAAGGTTAAAATATGTAGTTGAAACGCTGACAAATGGCTTCTATAAAATACATATAGAGAAAGAATAAATTGACTAATTACTTTGGCGAAAGGATATCTGACGATGCATTTCTATGCAGACGGTCCTCCAGCTGTTTCCATATAGGTTCAATCCGTTCCAAGGCAGTCTTTCCTCCAGCCAGCACATCCGCAGCGGGGAAGCTGATCTTCTGCAATATCCTGTTATACTGCAAGGCCTGTGCTATTTCTCCGATACCTACAAAATGCACGGTTCAATTATAATATTATTGACTCTACCAGCGAATATCATTTCAAGTTTAAAATTGAATGATCAGTAAATGATTTTTTTAGTGAAATATTTGACCACAACTTTACCTTTATGTGTGAGATGATTTCTATCAAGGCTAAGATGGCGCAGTGAAGTATTAAGCCGAAGCGCTCTGGCCAGAAGTCGCGCACCCGCGTCCCCGACTCCGTTGCCCGCAACGTCCAGTTTAGATAGGGCTCTAGCTGCACCCAAACCGCCCAGCAGTGGGAGTAGGGTACTCTGTTGGCAAAAACAAATCATACAATTGCTACTGTAAACAAGTATCATTGTCACCATGAGCACAACAACCTGGCATCCTCTTACAGCTCACTTCACTTGTCCCTATCTATGGTGGCCGCTTTCAAATTAGAATTGGTATTAGCCATATTATGGCAGTCATTGGTAGCCCCTTCGAGCAAGTAGAATTTTTGGTTTGCCTCTTTTTCTGCATTCTATTTAAAAGCTCAATATTATTCTGCTGTTTCATAGTCACTTGGAAACAGCTGCTAAAATTCATGCATAATATTTAAAAACTAGGTTAAACTAGATCGTTTGAGATAATGTTATGTCGTGTTAGCATATGACTTCGAAATAATATTACTTCAGGCTTCAAAATTTAAAAAATGTAAAATTATATACAGTACACTCTCAGTAATCCGCCGCTCGATTATCCGACAACTACTCTAATCCGCTGTTATTTTTACTAGTTAAAAGCACAAAATCAAGCTCTATAATTCACCGGTATTCGATTGTCAAATTCAGTAGTCCGTCGCGTACAAGTATACAACGCAGATGAGACAGGTTTATTTTGGAAACTTCTCCTTCGTAAAACGTACGATCATCGCGAAGAAAGTGATGTACCAGGGAGGAAAGTGCCCAAAGACCGCATCACAATTATGCCGTGCTCCAATGCAACAGGGACATACAAACTGAAGCTTTTGGTCATAGGGAAAGCTAGGAATCCTAAGCCATTCAAGAATATCTGCATCACTGAACAACTGGTTGTGTCAAGTTATTTACTGTTTAATATTTAGTTAAAACGATACATCAGTGAAACAGCAAATAATTTTCAACTATAGGCGTGGCGAAATTTTGGACTCGCTAGCACTCGGAGAGAGAACGTTGAGCTGGGAACACGTCAATTTGTTTCGTGATGGCGACGGGGGTATTAATTCTTAAATCGTGTAAAGATGACTAAAAAGTTACCCATTTACTTTAAAAAGAAAACATGTCAATGAATATATTATTATTGTTACTAATAGAACAATAAACAGAACATTAAATGGACGCATGTTGGATTTATATGATAAATTATATTTCGTTCGGCATGCGTCATTTGCACCCGCGACCCGCAATCCGCGCATCGCCTAGCCACGATCTTTTTAGACCGTGCCTTAACTGAGGTATAGCCTTAATTAACCTAGTTTATAAATTTGTATAATTTAGTAAATACTTGCTTTTGATTATAAATAAAACCGTAATTTTCTAGTATAAATTTCTCAAAAATTTTTTTTTACGAAAAACCTGTTTTCACTTTTACCATATTTTGTATGTATGCACTATAATCCGCCGCTTTCACTAATTGGACACTTGTCTGGTTTTTGGGGTGGCGGATTACTGAGAGAGTACTGTATGTATGTTTAAATAAAGAAATATTGGGACATAAATTAATATTCGAGAGCATGTACTAGGTATGTGGAATGGATAAAAAGGTTTTTAAAATATTGAGGTTGTCTTTACCTTTAGTTTGCAGTCACTGATGTCTAAAGATGTTAATACCGAATCCGGATCTTGCAAAACCTCAACGAGTGCCTGAAAAGTAAAAAAATACCATTTTACTTATTTTGTAATTATTAACCTGTCACCCTGTAGGTACAATTCTTTGATGAATTGCAATAGAAATATGTTCCATTGCAGAAATTGTGAGTAAAACAATCCATGCAATGCAATTTAATTCATTTATTACAACGTTTTTATTAGCTCATATTCTTGTTTGTCCAGTACAAATCTTGCAATCGATTTTTAAGTAACTTCCCGACTAGCTAGACATTTGAAACTTTTAGAATATGTCAGAACACGATGCCAATGCATTCTTTTAATACTTTTAGCCATCTTTAAGCAGAATTTAATTCATTTTCAGTTAATTCTGTTTAGTATGGAAAGTTATTTCAGAAAAATCCATAAAAAGTAAAAGACTATTATTGGTTGCTAAGGGGGTGGTTCTAGCAACAAAATTATTAATATATACGTGCGTTACTATGGAAATCAAAATGAAATGTCAAAATGACCTTTCAGTATTCCATATTTGTTTGTTTGTTTGTTTGTTTGTTTTTTATTTACTTCATATCAAGTACAAGATTGAGCATATTGAGCATAATAATTCAACAGAAAATTTAAAAAAGTTGTATATAAAAAGTTCTTTTTATCTTGTAATTATATTAATTTATATCACGGAATCACAAAATAGACGTTAGACAGTGTGGAAACAGTTTATAAAAACACAGTAGACAATGTAAACAGAGAGCAGTAGAACAGTAGTCCACCAAGAGAGTTGAAGAAATCATATTTTAAAAAATATATAATATATTAAACAACCAACAACACGATTCACTCTCACTACTTTGATATATTATTATGAAGCAATTTAGGTGATACCATCTATTGCCCTCTCAATTGGTACTTAAAGAGTAATCCAAATTTACACTTACTCCTGACCTATCTACAAATCAAGTTAATAATGTGATTTAAATTACAAAGATGATAGCTGTCTCTTGACGGAATTAGAAACACATAAGATAGTGTAGTTATTCGGAATTATTCACAAGGATACTTAGCTTGGTAGCTTTATAGGTTAAAAATACTTAATTGGAAAGCGAAAGATATGTTTTTGAACTATGATTTAGTCGATGATTTTTTCAAGGTATGTACCTACTTACATTTTATTAGAGTAAAATATATTATGTTACATACCTGTACTAGAGGGGCTGCGAGCTGTCTTCTTCCCTGAAGTCTGGCGATGACCAGCCCGCGGAGAGACCGGCTGCGACCCGCCGCAGCCATTACACCCGCCAATTCCCCCTCCATGCCTAAGCCAATAGTGATATATTTTTGTTCACAATAAATTTTGACAAATCTCATCATCCACTAGTACCTAAGAGATATTAAAAGACCTAAAGGGATGTCAAGAAGTTAGTATAACGGGACGTACATGGCAACGAACGACCGAGAAGAGTGGAGACAGCAAAGTGTAAATCAAGATTAAATCGAAAACAAATAAAATTACTATGTCTGGTCCAAAAAAAATTATAAATCCATTCAACATATGTTCAAACTTACAAATAATTACTTTTGGATGGCCTTGCTTTTCAGATACTTGGAACAGCCATTGTCTTAATTTAAACATTTCATTATGGAGAAATTAACTATCAACTCACAGTTGTCAGAAAGGTCAAGATGCGTGAGACAGCGCACTCCCGGTAGGCACGCTTCTAAGACGAGTGGGCCCCCAGTTGCCAACGCGCCACGCAGCGATAGTCTTAGACCCGTCGCAGTTTCGTTGCAAGCCAAGCCCAGCAATACACTCCTGTAAGATTATATGTAACAATTTTAGCATGTCTTCTATTTTAAGATAATGTGTATGACCAAGTTTACATTGTAAACGTTTTATTATCATTTACTTAGTGTTTACATCTTTGTTTATTTTATTTTCAATGATTGTTTATGGTTGTCAGTTAGATTATGACAAAATAAATTTTGACATCATGGAATCTTAAAAATATACAAGTATTTGATTTATTTAAATAAAAAAGAGGTAAAATTATTTTCTATATTGTATGAGTATTATAAATAAACGTACAATATTATCGTGAGTCAGTGGTGAAGAGTGGATGTAGGCTGTGAAGATCCGATATAAAAAGTGCACACTAAACTATGTCAGTCAAACAGATCAGTTTTTTTTTGAGCTAAGACAATAATGTGTAGATAATGTTTGTTAGTTTTGAAAATTCAATTAAATCCTGCCCAATTCAAGCCAGAATATTATAATAGTCAAATCAAATCTTTTATCTATAAAATATCTAAAATTATACCATTACACCTACATAATTTAAGATATTTTATATATAGAAGAATATAGAGAACGATTATGGTTTGGTTTAGGCAGGGCTTGAATTTTAAACACCTAACCAACATCATCTGCAAATTGAATTCTTAGTTCAACGAAAACAAATAACTATGACTGATAATATTTAGTGTGCATTATTTATGTCGAATCATAACAGCCTACCTCCACCCCTCGCCACTGCCGTGGGGTTTGATAGTTTTGGCGTGAAACCAGAGTGAGAAAGACACGCAACAAGATACATTGATACAAGAGGTGCAATGTAAATACAGTTGACAACTGCAACCATAAACAATATTTACATTAGCCTTACCTACTCTCACCTGCGTATATTCGCTACTTCACGTCATTTTTAACGCACAATAAAAATAATTTATTAAGGGGGGACATGCTCGTCGAAGGTCAAAATTGAGTTTTTATTGTATTTTCAAACCATGATCCTGGACACTCCTTAAACATTGTAGATAATCTATTTATATAATTTTGAAGCCATATTATCCTTTATAGTTATTTTAAACATTTGATGACTGCATAAAGTATTTTTGTTACATAAAATAGTATTCTTTTAAACCTCTCGCTCTAATGTTTTAGAATATAGTCATATTTCGGTACATAACTGTGCAGTGGTGTTAAGATTTTTTATGTTTATTAATTTTTAAACGCATTTATGAAACCATTAGTATAATTTATTACGAGATAATTTTTGTAAAATATTCACGATAAAAAATTATATTGATAATCTCTGTGATCCCAAATTTGACAAGAATTAGGCATTTTATTATTCAAAAAATCGGCAAGATTAACACATTTGAAGATGATTTTAAAGATACTTATTATAAGCTATGTCTTTGACCATTCAAGTGTGATAAACATCTTATGAATAATGATTGCTTTATAATAATTATTGACCTAAGAATAAGGTAGTGTTTTTTCGAAATACGCCATTTCTTTTGTCATTCCCTAGTAGTTAAGCTACAACATACGGCCGTAGCCATAAATTGACAAACTATAATTAAAGTAGGGAGTAAAATTATGTTAACGCGCGTGTTTGAACATGTACCTAACCGATTTTTTTTTTATTTTTTTTTAAACGGTACATGTTCAAACACGCGCGTCAATATAATTTTACTCCCTACTTCAATTATAGTTTGTCAATTTATGGCTACGGCCGTATGTTGTAGCTTAACCACTGGGGAATGACAAAAGAAATGGCGTATTTCAAAAAAACACTACCTTATACTTAGGTCAATAATTATTATAAAGCAATCATTATTCATAAGATGTTTATCACACTTGAATGATCAAAGACATAGCTTATAATAAGTATCTTTAGAATTATCTTCAAATGTGTTAATCTTGCCGATGTTTTGAATAATAAAATGCCTAATTCTTGTCAAATTTGGGATCACAGAGATTATCAATATAATTTTTTATCGTGAATATTTTACAAAAAATATCTCGTAATAAATTATACTAATGGTTTCATAAATGCGTTTAAAAATTAATAAACGTAAAAAATCTTAACACCACTGCACAGCTATGTACCGAAATATGACTATATTCTAAAACATTAGAGCGAGAGGTTTAAAAGAATACTATTTTATGTAACAAAAATACTTTATGCAGTCATCAAATGTTTAAAATAACTATAAAGGATAATAAGGCTTCAAAATTATATAAATAGATTATCTACAACGTTTAAGGAGTGTCCAGGATCATGGTTTGAAAATACAATAAAAACTGAATTTTAACCTTCGACGAGCATGTCCCCCCTTAACATCATTTTTTATCACCAGTTATCAGTTTGATTGTCAATATTAAGGCTTTTTTGTAACACTTTAAAGAAATGCATTCTTCAAGTACACTTAAACGCTTGATATGCTAGTAACAAGTTAATTGAAGCCCATCTGCTACCTATATTGCTAACATGATATTATAATATATGAAAGCCAGTCAGGGGGTCCCTTACTTGAGTGCGTCCTGCGGCAGTCTGCAATTGGAGAAGTCCAAGTGATCCAGGGCAAGGCAGGCGGTGAAAAACTGTCGCAGAGAGGGTGGAGGGTCACGCGTACTCCGTCTGGAGCTCCAAGGGTTTCCCGCCAATGACAGCCATCTTAAGCGAGCCCCGCATCCTCGCAGTAGAGCCCCAAATATCTGTAGTGGAATAACATAATTTAGAACACAGCGCCATAGTTAATATTTCTAATTATCTCATATATACACATTACCATAGTACCATATAGTACCATACACTTTCAGGGAAAAACCATTTTCACTCAAAATCAGGGCATAAGGGCCTTCACAGAGTGGAGGTTATCTTGAGTCATTTTATCAGTCCATTGGGTCTTTGATTTAGATGTAAACTCACATTGAAAACATAGCATGAGAATTTGATTCAGAAGCGGAATTCAAACCAGTGACCCACAGTTTTAGAGATGGACATTCTACCACTACTACACTATGCGTGTTTTAGATTTTAGCAAGCTAATAAAAGACAAAGTTAGGATTGATAATTATTTTGATTCCACTATTGACCAGTGGCAAAGGGTGCCTGTTGAAGGTAAGTAGGTGGCCTAGGATAGCCATATATACAGGACTTGAATTTGAAATTTGTTCATCGTATTTTACTGAACATAAAATATTATATATAAAAAAGTAATGCCTCAGTAGTTCAGAGCTTTGTCGAAGGGAGTGGTTCACATCAAGTCCAGCGCGAAAAAATGATTGAACGTATATTGTAAACATGTGAGGCTTTTATACCTATGGCCTAAGGTTTTTACATTGTGTGCGTGTGTTTTTTACAATACGTGTGTAATCATTTGTATGTGTGAAATATATCAAGTTAGTTGAATCCTTTGTCAGATTGTGTTAGTGGAATTGCTACGTGCCGTCTTGTTGACCAAGTCGACAATCAATTTATAATACATACCTACAGACAGATTTCGCTGGAAAATTATATTTGTTTGTGGAATATAAAATGATGAAGTTATTAACCCGGCCGCCGCGTCAGTTTCAATATGAAAGGGGCTCTCTCTGCGGTACCATTTTTCTAAATGCTATGCTTCGCTATATTATGATAAATACGGCAATTAAAAATAGCTGGTATTACTGTTATCATGCCTAGATACATAAGGTTCGAAGTGCCACACTAAAAAATAGAATCGATTGTTGAATTTAGCTGTGAATGCTTGAATAAAATCGTCCATAGTCCCTTGTACCGAAAAAATACGCAGCCATGTTTGTGACGTAAAAACGCGTCATTGAGATTGTGCGCCTATGAAAAGAAATAAATCACTGACACTAATTTTATTTTAGTCATGTTAGAAACACTTAAAAATGCCGTTAAAAATATTGAAAATAATAGCTTTTATTGTGTCGCATATTATTACAAGTTTTATGGGTCGCGTAAAGTTGAGTCCACAGTGGTTGAAATATTGTAATAATTTCTTATGTTCTTTTTTTAGTGTAATTTGGATTTTTACTAGATTAAACTTTTCAGTTTTATTGAGCATTGTGTTATGTTAGTGATTGTCGTTTTATGTTTTATAAAAAAAACAATATTTATTTTGTAAAATCTGCTGCGTGCTTGTAAAAGTGCTATAAAAACATTTATTGCGTGAGGTTTTAAAATTTCATAAACATTAAATTGCATACAAAGATAATATGTAATATAGTTGAAAAGTCAATATTCCATGATTTACATTTTATATTATGTTGTATACCCGTGTGTTTTTTTTTATACTTACGTTTATTTATACGTTTTATATATTCCTTCATAGTAGTTAGTAATTTATTGGTAAAACTCGCAATCGTCCTAACTAAAATATAATAATATATTATATTTTTTCATTCCGTGTGGACGTATCTTTACGACATATTTACGACTTTCAATAATGAGCTCGATTTATGACTTTCAAACAATTGGGGTGACACATGACGACATGACCATGAGTAATAAAAATAAATGACATAATCCAGAACACAAGTTCAAGTACATATTTATAAATATTTTGATGACACAGGTTCGGTTGTTTGGTTTTATTTTATTCCCGCAAACATGGTGTTGTAAAGATCGCGGTGAATATTCAACTTGACACGATAAATCACTCGGCGCACACTCAAACTCGAATGAAAATATTTTGTATACCTAGTGCGCAGGCGCTAAAAAATACCGCGTAGATTTGAACTGATGCAATCGTACCGGCGAATCTCAATAGATCGAGAGGGTTCGAAAGATCGATGTTTATGAAATTAAAACAACATATTTTTGACAAAGTTATATAGGTGGAAGTAGGCGGATGGATCGGGCTATTTTTTAATAAAATTCTCAATGCCGCATGAAAAATATTTCTTGCGTTATCCACAGGTCAAGGTTTGCGTATCTGACTGCTATACGGTCGCCCATGTGTTACGTACTAGCTGTATCCTACTGGAATACGGTCGCCGGGAAAGGGTTAAAGACGTATTATGTAAGTAAGGCAATTAAAAAGTATTTTTATTAAGAAGGTAGGCTTTAAACAATCGCCAAGTAAGGAGTCTTCGCCACTCCACATGGAAAATAATATTAAAAATCTTGTTCATTTCGCATTACTCACATTTTCTAAAGTAATTTCGGTGTTCGATAAGTTTAGGTGTGTGACCACATTTGGTTGAGCCAGAAAACTGCATAAATCCTGTAACAAAAATAATTGACATTCATCAATAAAGGTTATAGTAGATCAAGAAACTCATGTGTGCATGTCATTCTTAAATTTCTTACTGTATATTTTGTCATGGACTTTTTTCAAGCTCATGTATGAGGACTAAATCTCCCAAAGAAGTACCAGTGCCAAGTTAGCAAATGTCCAGTTTATAAAAATATCCAAACGGCGGCGTCAAATTGTCCTTGAATACTATGGTGCTAAATGATTTTGAAACCAGGATGCAGCTAGGCTTCTGGCTTACAAATACATGTTTTGTCTTTTTTTACTTGATAAGCAATCAAAATGCACACATCAGATCATTATGTAAAACGTTCACAAATCGTTTCATATAATGAAGTATGTATACAGTTCTGAAATTTTAAGGACAAATAGCATCAAACTACGTTAAAAAAAACTTTGGATTATCTCAAGACTTTATTGGCAAGTGTTATTAGAAGATTCGATACACTTCGATAAAGTATATTATCTGTGTATGTGAATCCTACATATCGCACCGTCAGTGTAAAACCAAGGCACGTGCAAAAGACATATTTTGGATATATTAGGGTTTGAAGTCTTCGTTTTGTTAGGACAAATAAAGTTTCTAAAAAAAAAACATAATATTTGGTTTATATCTACATTATATTGCATGTTCTTTCAGTTACTTCACTTTTACATTATCATGTTCACGACTTTTGCAGTTGTTTTGCATTTAATCTCGAAATTGAAAAATTTGCAGATGCCTTGGTTTTACACTCACGGTGCGATATAATGCTTATATCATAATACCGATGGCTCTGTTTATATTTTTATACCTTTAAAATGTCTGGCGTATTTAAATTTATTTGTTTTAAAAAGGTAGGCTTGAAATAATTGCCTAGTACGGAGTCTTCGTCACTGCCAACCATGATAATATGTTAGTCTGAAAAAACTGAGAGCAAGACTTAATTTTTTTTTTTAATTTACTTTACAATTCAATGTGGATTTGCCTGGTATATAAAAGAGATTTTTTAACAGATTCTATTTACGAGAAATAAATTACGTTAAAAATGAAAAAAGTTTTTATAAGTACATGAAACTCAGAGACATGGGCATTTCCTGTTTCCTGTCATAAATCACCACTGAGTATAATGTTCAATGATGTTTGATTATATCGCAGCGCTCATAGAGACACCCGTGCAGCCGAAAATCGTACATTGCCCACCTTCAATTTGGACAAACCTGAATCATAACCTCATTGACTGAAGAACGCATCATACTAGTCAGTCGATACCTCATTGGCTGAATACCATATAATACTACATAATACGCCAACCAATTAATGCTTTCCGAGCGATCAGAATTTAGTTAAATGCCTATCCTATATGGTAAATCAATGATGATATTACATTGTAAGGTCTAGCCGAGGTGCAAACAGGACACCAGTTAATGAGTCTCCACGAAAGAGTAAAATATAATATGAAAACTTACGTGGATGTCATCCTTAAGATTATTATTGGAGAGGTCAAGATGTGTAAGGGTCTCGAGGTTGTTGGCATTGTCGCAGAGCATGACACCCAGGCTGTTGGCCCCCTTCCCCGTAATGCTGCAATGCGACAGGCACAGGTGTCTCAGTCCAGCTTCGTTGCTCGCCAGAGCGTTTACTATACTTATAGCACCTATAACGATAAACATAACACATGATATGAAATTTTTATAGTTGATTTTTATTTCTTTTTGGGCACTATTACAGTGTATTCTGCAATTGGTTTCGGCGTGGTTTAATTGAATTTTAAAACCAACTCCATCTACAATTTGTACTCTTAGTTGAATGAAAATAAATAGGTGTAAGTGACAAAGTTTAATGTGCACTATTTATGTTGGATCCCCACAGCCTACATCCACCCTTCACCGTTGACATAATGCTCTAAACGGGTAGAGGTGATATAATGTGATGATTTGGTAAAGGACGGTTAGATAGGTAGTGGGGGCGGGTTTTAAAAGATAGAGGATATGATGACTGGGGGTTAAGATTTTGTGACGTTTGACGAGATGTTGTGTGTTCTCATAAAATTGTTCCAAAAATTGTGTTCTCATTAAATTTATGGACAACCCTTAAAAAACAGATTCAAACTACTATAGTGGAGGGAGTTATATAAACCATTTGTATTAAAATTCTCATTAGCAATTCTGAATGAAAATACTAACCTTTATCCTCGATAGGATTGTCATTGAGATCGAGGGTGTGGAGGGAAGCGGCAGCTGCAATGGCGGGGGCGAGTCGGGCGGCGGCGTCGTGGCGGAGCGCCCCCTTCGGCCAGTGCAACTCCCCCAGGGTGCCCCTGCGCAGCGCCCCCGCCAACACTGCTAGCGCCACGCCCCCCCCGCCTTCCCCCGCACCCCACACTCCGCGGAACCACCGGTTGTACTGCAGTGCACACACCAATGCGCTTATCTCTCTGGAAAACAATTCAATCGTTCAATAACATGGCAGATGTTTGTAGCAAACGCTTCCTTTCCATATTTTCTATATTTTAAGAAAAAAAATTACTCTCTTAAAATTAATTGAAATATGACGTGTATCGAGCTGAAAGTCCTAATATTGAAAGAAGTTAAAATAAAACATGTCACCAGGGCCTCATAGAAAATGCGAGGCCCACCATTCAAAATGCAAAACTATGGGGAAGAAAATATAAAATGCCAATTTTTATCCACGGTATTAAATACTATTTATTTAGAAACAAAAATTATTTAACGGAAGCTTTTCATGATTTCGCACCAGCGAATTTAGTGATTATTTTGAAATGATCGAAAGACATGCTATCTGCCTAGTTGGTAGAGTGGCTGTCTGTGAAGCCATGGGTTACGAGCTGAATATCGCAGCTGGGCAAAAAAATGCATGTTGTTTTTAATGTGTGTTCGATCCAGTGAAAGAACCCAATGAGTCAGACAACCAATCCTCGTAAAAGACAGTATGGTAATATAATATGTTTATTGATCATAGAATTTTTTTGATCATTTGCGGTGGGTAGATACACTAATTATTGATCTTTCTCCTTTGTGGGATCACTCAGTTATGAATAAAAAAATTCAATATTATTCTGACATCATTACTAACAAGTTATGTACATATTTTTTGTAACAGTTGAAAATTGAGCGCCCTAAAATTATGAAACCTATGGCAGTGCCGACGGATATGGCCTGCATGTTTCCAATTTTTTTCGCACCACATCGCTGGCACTTGACATGGGCAAATTTAACAAATTTACATAAAACTTTATGAGTAATGTAATTAATATTTAGACGGTAGATCGAGGAAAATGATAAATTGGGGAACAGTTAATGCGGGATTATTTAACATTGTTCTAATGGGTGTTTGGCGGAACTTTCAAAAATGAACGATCCGTGCGGGGCAACGATTTATGCGAGAACGGTAGATCGGGGTTCCACTGCAGCATAGAATCGCGGATCTGGCATTCAAAAACATCTTAAACCAGATAACAATGACACTATCAAACTGGTATTTAAAGTCTTCTAAGTAGACCAGTTTCTCTGGACAAAAGTTGGAAGGACTCGTTTACTTACTTTGGGTCCAAATGTTCAAAGTCTCTGAGCATCAATAATCTTTGATTGTGAGTGTGATACATCGTGTCGATGTCCCATGCAACGTCTTCCCTGTAAACCAAAATTAAACGTGTGTAACAGTAGTCATAGTTAAATTAATTAATTTATGCGCTTATGGAACAAAAACCGGAATCAAAAAGTCTGGACCATTATTTGATAGTGATTCTAGAACAATTTGTGTACGTATGGTTGGAGTATCTTGGAAAAGTGAAAATATTCGCTTTGTATGTATGTGGCTTAAGCGTTGGACTATCACGCCATGGGTCTCAGGTTCGAATCCTGGGTCTGGCAAGTACACATATTGTTTTTCAATGTGTGTGTGAGTCAGGGTATGGACCTATGAGGTTGAGCAAGTGGCTGACATCCATTTCTCGTAAAAAACAAAATCTGTTAATACAAACCTCTACTCTGTGTAGGCCCATATGATCCTATTAGGATCGGATATGGTCGGAATGAAAATGAATGATGTTGCTAGCACTGTTTGTCAGTGGCGAAGGTTCCATACTGGGCGATTATTTAAAGCCTACCTTCTTAAGAAAAATATTTTTTAATTTTATATTGATATATTAAATAATATAATAATAATATTCAATATGCCCAACGACATCTATCGTATAATTGTCATAATAATTTTACGATCTTTTCCACTATTTCAATAAGCACCATTTATGGCATGTCTCGAAGGTTTAAAAAAATAAGCGACAACTCGTTTCGCTTTACATATTGTATGGATTACGTTCGCGTGAATCGAAAACTTTTTTTATATGAAGTTTGTTTCTCATAATTTCAAGACGTCTGCGGCGGCCCATATAAATTAGTAAGCTATTTAAGGAGCGCTTACGCTTACATATTACGTAAGTGCACATTTATTCAAAATAATTTATAAGGTAATTTAAAAAAATAATTTCTAGGGATTCAATCACATATAAATATTGATTGTTGTTAAAAATAGTAAATAATTTATCTCGTGATTTTTATTTGTCAGTTAGTTTATTCATAGACTACGACAATTTATTCAGCCAATTATGAAGTTGAAATCTGATATTGTATCTAAGTCTGTGTTTTAAATATAGAAGTATTTTAAAATGTCTAGTTTATGGGTTAAATTATAAATTGTTATGGAACAGATTCACAACAACGGATATTTTCAATATATTTTGAGCGTATCTTGCGTTTATGTTTAAGAAAATACATAATTCAAATTAATTACTTAATTTTATACCACCAGTGAGCTTGTGAAATTACATTGGTTTTTGTGTACCTACTTATTCATCAGTAGATATGTCGGATTATCTTCTTATTTCCCGTAAATACATCTAACAAGTGTGGTTTCTCCACAGCCTACCTGTTTCCAAAAGTCACCCTTCGCCACTGCTGTTTGTAAATAAATATGAAAGTGGCGGCCTGTTTTGATGTCTTGCTTTGGTTACATACAAATTGTTATTTGCTATTTTACTTGATTGTTCATCTAAATCAGGAATCGGCAGCCTCTGAAGACTTATGGGCCACAATCAACCCAGAATACTTTAACATTTAACAAAATATGAAACAAAAGACGAAACCGAATATCAAATATTAGAGTAAAAATGAAAATAATCTTCCTGTTCAATGTAGCTTTTTCCCTTAACCAAATTATCTATATTAACTCTAAAACTTGAGGAGCAAATTCGATTTGAAGCATGTAGATCAGAGGGGGGCAAACTTTTTGGATGGAGGGCCAAATTCAAGAATTCAAAATGAGCGGCGGGCCGCACGTAAAATACCATTTTTAGATATACATACACTATTTATTATCACGAAAAATAAACATTACAAAAAAATTAATGAGAAGAATGAAACTGTTGACCATTTAACATTTTTTTAAATTCAGGTGTTAATTTTGTAGTTGATATTCTCAAAACTGCTTGTAAATGGGCATCTCAAGTTGTAGCTCTGTCGGTACACTATCAATATCTATTGAAAATGGATCGCGTACTACTGCTAAACTTGTCTCAATTTTTCGGAAGCCACCAAATCTTTGTGAAAAATCTCAGAGCTTTATTAATTTTACCATATTCTTCAAATTTATATTCTGGTATATTCGCAACTTCAAAGTTGGAAAGTGGTCCACGTTGTTATTCGATATTTGTCGAAAGAATAACTTGAGTTTTAATTGAAATCCATTCAAACTTTTTACCATATCATGGGCATATATTTTTTTCCTTGCAAAGTGGAGTTAAAAGCATTTAAATGTGTCACGATGTTCAACGTCGAAAATAGTGGTTACATAGTGTGAGACAAGACGCAAGGAAGACGTACTGAGATAATACATTTATGAAACAACAAATTCTTCAAATTTTAATCTATCGTCAATATTTTTTAAAAAATATATAAAAAAGTTATTCGTAATCAGAAGTACAATTAATGATGGCGGGCCGCAAAAAAATACCCGGCGGGCCGCAGTTTGCCCCCCCCTGATGTAGATGATCATAAGTCAGTCGAGAAGAAAATGTCTTCTTATTAAAACTCATGGCCGAAAATGCATGTTCGCCAATTTCTGTGTTTCCAAATTCAAAATTAATTTATTATTGAAACAATTCAACATATGGGCCGTATCTTATGTCAGTCATATATAAGTTGTAAGATATGCAAGAGTGGGCCGGCGGTTGCAGACCTCTGATCTGAATGATAGTTAATTGAAAAAATGTTTTTTTAGGTTTGAAACATTATGTGGTTCTTGAAAATATATA
This sequence comes from Rhyacophila brunnea, assembly GCF_057557595.1. Classification (NCBI taxonomy): domain Eukaryota; kingdom Metazoa; phylum Arthropoda; class Insecta; order Trichoptera; family Rhyacophilidae; genus Rhyacophila; species Rhyacophila brunnea. The sequence goes on from NW_028233361.1 coordinate 6,660,140, forward strand.
TACATATATACAAATATATACAAATGAAAAAATGAACCATTTTTCAGCTTAACTTTCATAATATATTAGGACACTGTAAAGAAATGATGAAGATTGATTACCTAAATGGCACTTGTAAAAGGTCACAGGCGGCGGCATATTGTGCGGAGAATCCTCCGCAAGGGCCTCCTCCAGCACCGGTGGCCCCCGCACCCACCCCCCTCTCTGCTGCCTCAAGGGCACCTGGCACCGATACCTATACATGCAAATAGTTGGAAATCATTTTTTCATATTTGTTATCTTATCATATTATGTGAGGCTATAGACATCAAATTCAGTTGCCAGAAATACATATTATAGTGTTAAGCCCGAAGTTGATTGAAAAGTAGATTATATTCATTAATCTCACTTTTTGTATTGAGAACCCACCAATAAACCAACTAAAACCATACATTTCGCACACCTAGACTACATGCAACTGATTATCTGACTTCAGATTTAGTTGGGGTCACAATGAATGTGCAAGGGGCCTTAAAAACAAGACTTTTTTGTGTATATACCTTTGGAATAATATGTGTAAAAGCAGCACCGGGACAAAGCCTGGCAAGGGCCCCAGCCAATGCACAAACTGCCCCCACCACGCGAGCACCTCCTTCTGATTCATCCCCTGAAAATATGTTAACGTATACTATTAAAATGAATACCACAGACAAGAAAATTTATTACATATTGACTGCTTAATCTGCAAACTGGCTAACTCCAAAATTGTTTAGGAGAGAAAAAACATAATAATTTAACTATTGAGCGGAATTTAACAATTCATTTTTTTTTTACAAATAAGCTGCACTATGAATTAATACACTAGTTTAGCTTCCCTTCTATATATAAAGAAAATTTATATAAAGAGCAGAGTTGTTCCATTTACGATATTGGAAATTTAGCACCTGTAGTTGGCTGTTTTGTGTGAAGAAAGTAAGCGAACGAATGCATTTTTGGTCAAAAGTGCAGTTGGCTAGTTTGCAAATTAAGCAGTCGATTTGGGAAAATGAAATCACGAATGTTTGTTTGCGGCCAATGGAATGATTACATTATATTGCAATGTCGGAATATATCAATATCCGATTTGATTGAACACAGTTATTGTCTTCCCGATTCTGCACCTTGAAGATCTCTGCAGTTTGCAAAATAATTATCAGAGACACAGGTCAACATCAGTGAGAACGTTCTATATTACACCATGTCTAAGTTGGAAAAAAAAATTGTCGACAAACAAAAATCTTTTCAAGAGACTGTATTACAAGTATGTAAGCATACCTAAGAGAAAGTAAGTTGGATAAAGTCACGGATAGTTTCCGTACAGCATCAAATGAAGGAGTCCTAAAAAATCTTTTGAACCATTTTTACAATAAGACCGTACACTTACTGATATTAGGCCCAAACAATTGACTCACTCTCAAACGTTCTTCTAACTAAGGATTTATAAAGAAGTTTTAATAATCGTACACTTACTGATATTAGACCCAAAAAATCGACTCACTCTCAAACGTTCTTTGAAGAAAGAAAGAAAGAAGAAGTTTTAATGAAATGAAAGAAAGAAGTTTTAATGATAATATAATCTCTGAAAAGATCCGGGGAATACGCAAGGCAAAAGAAAGTTAAAAGAGTGTTGTTCCTTTAACACAATCACTGCTGACGTTTTAATTACATTTTAATCACCACATTTAAATAACACATTAATTATATCTAATGGCCAACTGCTGCAAACGCGCCAGTCGCTGTGTTAGCACTAAATGAATTAATACATTACTAGTTTCGGATTCAATAACTACTACCACATTAGCCGTGGTTACATGTAAATTGTACGTATTACATTTCACCGTAGCACAGTTAGCCGTGAGCTTTCTTATCGGAAAGAAATGACAATATGCTATACGGTCATCTCTATTTTCATAGCTGATTTTGGTAAAATTCACGAATTCAAGAATGAAAACCTAACCTAACAAATAATCCAGTATATTGACTATTTTCAAAATTTGTTTGCCGCTGGCTTCTTGTAAACCGACAAGAACCGTGTTTTATTTAAGACATAAATTTTATGTCAGTACTATACGACCCAAAGAGGTTGGACGGTCTTTAATATACGACCATAATATTTCCGATACATTTCACGGTGAAGTGTGATACGGCAAACTGCACGTATGCAGAAAATTTCTGGACATAACTAGTCGTCCAATGAAGTAATAATAAACTTTATAAATAAATTATTAAATCCCCCGGCTTCGGATCTATCCACATCTAATCTATATGCCGCACGCCACTGATTAATGTTTCTTTTTAACAGCATCCATGCAAGCAAAATTCACCGCATGTGGGTGAAAGACAATATCTGCATTGAAGAAGGATTCCCTTAAACACTGTTCGATCTGATGGTCAAATTTGGTTAGTATAAATTGTGCAATATCACGTTAAAATTAATTACCGATTAGTAGTGAAAGAGGTTTAGTATCAACATCAAAAACAAAGCACAAGTGGTTCGGTTGACGACTTTCCAACGCCTCTATTTCCAAATAGTGATAATGTGCTTCTACCTGTTAACACAAACAAAAAGTATTTATTTATTTAGTTACGGCAACTCGAAAATAATATTGCAAGTAATAAAAACAGAAAATAAATTATCTTTCTTACCCGAGCTGGAACTTTAACGGTGAGGACAAATAGGCGACTAGAGGAAAATACCTGAAACAAAATGCAAACATATTTTGATTTGATTATGAAGACAAAAAATCAATGTAACCTCAATTCGATTGACACTGATCTTGCACAGGTACACAATATGCTACAGTAAACGCACCTGACAAAAATGGCTGAAACTTCATTATGCAAAATGTTATCAGAAGAGAAAGCATGACTATATCGCCGTCTAGAACCCGAATACAGTATCACAAAAACATGGAGTTTTAGCCCAGTCGCACATTGAAAATCGTCTTGACTGGGATAATAGTCATAAATCAAAACTGAGCGCAACATGCAACTTTCTTATGTGCATATAGGCAAACCCGTGCGAGGACAGTAGCGTTACACGGCAAGCCAAAATGCACGACGAAGTGTGACATTTCAGGATTATATCTGCGCTGCATGTAGGGTGAAAATAGTTGCATATGACTCCAGCTGAATTTTTCCAGCAACTAAAAGGTTGCAATCATGCGGTATGCGGCAGTAGATTTAGTTACATGTGTTTTGTGAATGCCAACAAAATAACATCAACATATTCGACGTGTCGCAGTCGAGATGAGTTTAGACGTGGTAATAATTTTATTCCATATACATATACATGTGTAAACGGGGTATTAGTCTAAAAGAAATTGTTTATATAATGAATCACCATTATTTATAATATTTAGATGAACAATAACAAATTGCAAATACCAGTACACCATAGTGTTACAGTATTACAAAACGACAGACAGACCGCTACGTTTCGATGCTGCTAAGCATGGGCCCCAGAACCTGAAACGGGCCCCCCTACCTATCACTAAGGCTAACAAAAATATGACACTATACAAGCATTTTTTAAATGGTGTTTGAGGTAAATTATTTGGCGATTTTTGTATTTTTGAAAACATCTACTTGAATTATGGAGCTGTCGAGTATTGACCAGGGAACTCTTTATTACCTGTTCTGTGGTATTGACATACAACAATCAAAAATTGTATCGCATAACCACTTATTTTAAAATGTTAATATTTTTGAAGAAAAATACTGCGCGTAACAGGCGACTTTTTTACTATTGGAGAAAATTTTTAATTTGCGTTTATCTCACTTATCTGGTCGACCCATTATGCCGGGCCCCTCCTAAGCCCGGGCCCCCAGGCCAGAGCCCTGTCAGCCCCCCCATTGTGGGGGCCATGCTGCTAAGGCATATAGAATATATCTTTTAATGGCTAAACAACTTCAGGAATCGGTCAAATGTTGTATCAGTCTCATATGTAACTGATAAGTCCGCATATTTTGTACAGAATCTAAGAAAAAATATCCACATATCCACTCACAAATATATTGAGATGAAGGATTTATGTCAGTGGGTTTGTTTTACTTTGCAGAGTCCATTCTCAAGAGTTAATTACCTCTGTGACAATGTGAGAATGGCCTCTGTAACGAGCCTGAAACGTCAAAGAAACAAGAAGGAAGAATATGCGGTGAAAACCCAAAAATCTATTACGATGTCCTATTTTATTGTGCTTATATTTAATGCTATTAAAGGTTCATCGGCTAATAAAAATTAGGGTAAATGTGCCGCAGAGGTGGACATGAGGTTTTACAACTTTCTTTTTAGACCAAACCAAACCTAACCTAATCTAACCTACCCCAACCTAATATTGCCTCATATAATCTTAGTTTGTGATAATGGTGTATCAAAATGTATGAAAATTTTCAATTAACGATTATTGGATCGAAAAGTCGATGGAATTACATGGAATAAACTGTTTTCGTAAAAAAAAAATATAAAAGCTCGTGTCCACCTCTGCGGCACAATTACCAAAATTAGAATAGCGATACAATTTAAAAATAAATTACGATGGAAAAGAAACTAACGTTAAAATCAATCAATATTCCACAATATTGAATTGTGGACTTATCAGTATTTGGAAATGAGTGGATGCCTCATATCACCGTTATCTTGGCAATTAAAAAAAAAAAAAAATTTATTCTATAAATAAAATTTGTAGAATAATTTTTCAATTTCACTATCGCAAAATTTCATTTTATAATAAGCGTATAAAAGAATACAAAATAATTTAAAAATCATTTCATAGATAAACTGCCGTATTGCTGTGATTGCATTCAATGACCACTCAATTTATTTTATTCCTCCGTATGACCCACACCTACACACCTACTTAAACCCCTATCTTACTCTGTTAATACATATCTTTTAGTATGCGGTCGCAATGATTGGATAATTGCGAATACTTATTTCCGAAAAGGTGATGTCATGTTATGATTCACAGTTTTCTGAACGCGATTATATTATGTGGTGAGCTGTATGCTTCCTATAGTAATTGACTGTACTTATTGCATGAATGGCACTATATCTTGGTGTGTATTGTAACACAATATACATATAGGTGTGTAAGATAAGCCACCATAGAATGTTTGGAAACTATTTTTTACAAATATAAAATACTAAGTTAAACGAAATCTAAATCATAGATAAGAAAACTCATTTCCTGAATTGTATTTTCTTTTAGAGTGTGCGTTTAATAATATTTTTTTATTTTGAATGAAAAATAATCACTTGATTTGAATAATATGAAATTAAATATTGAATCCACGAAACCTTTTAATAAAATAGGTACTTCAATTACTGACTCTAGTTCCGTTTCCCAATTAATTTAAGTCGTGGAACCATTTTACTTGCACAAACGAAACGAAACCTTCTTCTCACCGCGAAATTCTTTGATTTTATGTTCGGATAATTCGGAAAATTGAAGTGACACCAGTAACGAAGGGTCGAGGTAGGCTGTTAAATTCCGCCATAAATAGTGCACATTAAACTTTGTTAGTCATACGTATTTGTTTTTATTGAACTAAAGACTACAATAAAATTTACAGGGGGTATTGGTTAGTTTTTAAAAATCAATTAAGCCCTGCCTAAACCAAACCATAATGGTTTTGGTATATTTTCGGGGATACAACAAAATTGTGCACACTTTTTCATTCATACTTATTGGTTTTCGTTGGATTAAGAATACATATTACACATATTGTTGGTTCATCTTTTTAAATTCATTAAGCCCTGCCTAACCAAACTATAATAGTTAAAAAATATTATTCTATCTTTATAATATCCAGTTATGTATGATTTAATTGCATAATTTTAGATATTCTATAGATAGACGAGTATTTTTTGACTATTATCTATTATCGCTTGGTTTTCGCAGGGTTTAATTGAATTTTAAAAACTAACCGATACCATCTGTAAATTGTAGTCTTATTTCAATGAAAACAATTATTTATGACTGACAAAGTTTGGTGTGCACTATATATGGCGGATCTTAACAGCCTACTTCCACCCTTTGCCACTGCTTGACACCAATATAATAACGACTCAGAAATGCCAACAAGCATTCACTACTACGCACACAGTAGCGATTTAATCTATTGAGTTGAAACATCAAAAACTCACACTGTTAAAATATTCGAACCGTTCAAACATCATTGTATATCAGACAAAGAATGATTTTGGATTGGCGCTAAATGAGAAATAGACAAAAATATTGGGTAATATAGCGATGCAAAAATCAGCAAATATAGCTATTAACATCTCTTTAAAACATTATTTTATAGCAAAAACCTACCTACCTACATTTATTATGTTGACATTTAAAAACATGTATTGATCATAATATTCTAGAACTGGTGATTTTTACCAGAGCGTTGGAGCGGAGCTCGGAGCAGGAGCACGGAGCTATGGGATTTTACCCGGAGCCAGAGCACCGAAAATTTGTAGTGCTCCATTGCTCCGTTGCTCCGTGCCGTTCCTCTGCTGCTTTGTTTGTTATGTTATGTTTTTTTTTTATTATTAAATTTTCGTACTAAAATACAATGAAAATAGTATATTTTGACACTTTGCAACACTGGAATAATTTGAACTAAGGCAACACTGCCGAGTGATAAATAACCTCACTTTTTTGACTGAAGAGGCAAATAAGGAGAGACGATTTGCTGTCAACAATTTTGTTGAAACAGCAATTCAATTGAATTAATAATGAAAATGACGATTATTATAAAACAACTTATTTTTATCAACTAATAATACTTATTAAAACTTTTTACCCGGAGCAGAGCAGACCCAGGAGCGGAGCCGGAGCAAGTATTAGGGCCCGGAGCGGAGCAACTTAAAAAAAGGGTCCGTTCCAACGCTCCGATTTTTACAAATAATTTGAATATTTTGATAATTTAACATAAAGCCATCAAAAAGGCTAGTTTATCAAGTGCAAATAAGTGTGGCTGCAAGAAAAGCTTCTGAAATTCAATGCTTGTACAGTCATCAATAATTATTCAACAATAATCGCGACAATTATATAAATATATCTGATGGATTTTGTTTTATTATTATTTCTGTTGGATTCAGTCAATATATTTGCATTTTAGCAGCAAACTTATAATTCATTTTCAATAACGTAAACGTGTATGCTTTCTTAATAGGTACCAAAAATTCCGGTATTTTTAATTTTTAAAACTGGTATTTAGATATTGAAAAATACTGGAATACCGGTATGCAATCCCTATCTCTCACTCTTGTCAGAGTCTTAGCCGTGCCACCAAAAAACTTTCTGCATGCCGACCACTGCATTCACCCATCGATGTAGCCTTATTAACATATTTATTTATTAGATAATCGCATTGACCAAGTAAATAATTACTATATGTATGCAATATCAAGCACGATTTTAATTTATTCGTCATTCATTATGTCATGATTTTATTGACCTCCTTTTTAAGCTATTCTCAATGTAATTGTATTAAATTGTTTAATATAACAATTAGAATATTTAGCATAATATTGTGGTGTTTTTGGATCCTGGATATCTGAGTATTAGGTAACAAAAATGTACATAACACTACCTATTTTGCCGATTATATACGACAGAATTATTGTTTTGAACATTATAAAATATGTAAAAATATTACCAGAACTCTGTTTTCCGTTTTCGTTTTGTCCCCCCGGGTTTCCAGACGCACCAGGGTCTTAAAAAATATTTTGACATTCTTCCCCAATAAGTTCGTGAGGCTATCTGAAATATTCAAATACACGATTCAATTATAATAAGCACCGATTTTATTAAGATTCGCAAAACACAAACGCTGCGAAAAAAACTGTATATCGAATAATATATTAAATAAACAAAAAATAATTGCATAAAAAATTTAAGTGTCGGACCTACCGTTCCAGTCATTATTGAGCTGTGATTTAGTGGACATCTTTCTCTAAATTAAAGCGGAATATAAAAACTTACTTCTATTTATTGCAATTACACAATTGTGTCGTGTTCATTTTACTATATTATAATATAAACACAATACCGAATACTGATTCAGAGCACCCTCCCAATACCAAACTAGTCATACAGATACAGACCTGCATTTTGACAGTATTTTGACAATATTAAAATGTTACAGCTTAACATAATATTTATATTTAAAAAATCTGCATTGAGTTATACTCAATCATAAATTATACAAAAATCACAATAAATTTATTATGCTGAAATAACAAAAGAAAACTTAAAATTGTAAGTTAATAAATACATTTCAAAGTCAGTAGGTACAATATTAATTAAAGTGAAAAAAAATCACATTTTGGACAACAACAAATTGGTGACCATAGATAATATCGACGGTGTTTTGGCCAATTGGTGTAACCCTCAAATTATACGAAAATGAGTTAATGATTGGATCTCATTTTAAAGACGACAGAGCAGGTCCCGGCCAAATGTTGTAAATTAAAAAAAAATATTTACCACTTTTTGGAAGGGAAACATCATTTCACATTGGTTTTAGGTATAAAAATTATGACCCGGCTACTTGATGTGACTGAATAGTGTAACCCGCTGCAAAGACTTTTTCTCATAAGACAATTGATGTAAGCCACTATTCTATGTTGGTTACACCATTTGCCCTGTTCGCTCATTCAGAAAGTTTGTTCGCCATGTGAGGTTTGTCAAGTTATCGGAGTTGTATTAAACGTATAAGGTGTATAAAAAGAGAATATTTTGTTCCTGTTAATAACGCTACCCGAAAAGTTTGCCAGGATTTTTTATTAAATACTCTTAAGAGCATACTTCAGTGAAAAAGAAAATAATTTTCAACTATAGGTGCGACGAAATTTTGGACTCGCTGCCAATCAGAGAGCGATAGTCGAGCTGTGAAAACGTCAATGTGATGGCGTCGGGGGAATTAATTTTTAAATCGTGTTAAGATTACTAAAAATCGTTACCCATTTACTTGAAAAAGAAAACATGTCAAGGAATATATTATTATTATTACTAATAGAACAACACACAACATTAAATGGACGCATGTTGAATTTTTATGATAAATAATGTTTTGAACTGCACGCGTCGTTTGCACAATCTTCGCGTCGCGTCGTCACAACCGTTTTAGAAAGTGCCCCAGCTAAAGTATAGCCTTAATATATCCCAAAATAAGGTTTTCTACACAATTAAAAACAAAACTGGACTTCATGCAGCCAAACGATATAGTCGTGAAAAACACACTCCAAAAAACAAAACATCTTTAGAGGTTTTGCAAGACATTGAAATGTTTATACAAAAATTACCAGCAGTTCCTTCGCACTATTGTAGAGCAAGCACAACACGAAAATATTTAAATGCAGAATTGAAGAATACATCATTTGTTTACAGGTTATACAAAGACGAATGTAAGATACGCAATTTTATAACATGTTCTGAGAGAATGTTCAAAGATGTATTTCGTATAAAGTACAATTTAGGTATCCACCATCTAAAGACAAATGTAATTACGTGTGAAAAACTAAAGAATATTGCTGAAGAGAATATGACAAATGTAGAAAAACTACAAAATTGATTTCTACAAAAGGCACAAATCTGAAGCCGAGTTTTCCAAATCTATACACTGAAAGGAACAAGATTTAGCCTAGAAAAATCCATTTTTTATGTGTTTTGATCTCCAAAAAGTCTTAAACATACTACTTTATTATTTACGAAAATACACAGTCTTTAATGAAACTTTCTATGAAAGTGTGACCAGAAATGGTTATTGTTTTTTTATGGGGAGAACAGGATGGACATAGGGGAACCAATGAAATTTGTACAATTTTAAATAACTACTTATTTGAATATAGTGGATGAAAGGGGTTCAGTGAGCATGGTGTCGCTGTACTGTGATTCATGCTCCGGGCAGAATAAAAATCACCAAATTTTGGCCTGTATCATTCGGTTTTTAAGAACAGCAAAATATATTGTAAATATCAGCATAACATACCTTGAACCTGGACAGACAATTGAAAATAATTTAAAGATTAAAGTTATTTGGGCCTCATCTGAATGGCCAACTCTAATAAGTAATTCTAGAATCAACCCCAAACCATACAACGTAATTACAATGACCCATGGAGACTTTAAAGACTATAAAAGTCTCCAGAGTGCAATTCTTCCCAAATTAAATAAAGCAGATCAAAAAATAATGTTTAAAAATTATTAAAAAGGCCTGGTTCTCCAAAAACTCTGACCACATGCTTTTTTCTTATTCATTGAACCCTAATGCGGAGAAAAGTACCTTTACATTTGCTAGAGGAAGGTCTTCCCGACGAATATCTGAGCCAACCGTATTGTGATGCTTATACGAAACACCAATTTCTATTTCAACCGCCAAATTTAAAGATCTGTCTAAACTTTACAAAATAAAATAATTCCATCCAGATACCATGAAGAATATTTGACAATGGGGCATCACAGTGCAGTTGGTGATACACTGAATGAAACAGACGAAGAAGATGAGCCACCTAATAATTTATAATGTTATATTCTATGGATACTTAACTATAATACATTATTTTTTTTAACATAATCCTTGTTTAAAACTTTTAGTAAAACACAGCATTACTTTTTAATGATAAGGTACGAGGGTGGGTCAATAATTCCTTAGAAAAAAGCATTAAAACAGTTTTTATTTTTGTATTTTTTTTTTATTTCTCAACATAATCTCCTTGGAGCTCAATACACTTGGTTAGACGTTTCTCAATTTTTTTTAAACCGTCAGAAAAATAAGTTTTCGGAAGGTCCTCAAAATAAGCATTTGTCCGATCGATGACTTCTTCATTTGAAAAAAAACGTTGTCCACTTAGCCATTTTTTTAAGTTTGGGAAAAGGAAAAAGTCACTGGGGGCTAAATCTGGCGAATACGGTGGGTGGTCGACCAATTCGAACTTCAATTCTTCAATTTTAGCCATTGATCGTAAACATGTGTGAACACGGGCATTGTCCTGATGAAAGAGGATTTTTTTCCTGTTTAAATGAGGCCATTTTTCTTCAATTTCGTTTTTTAGCTAGTCCAATAAAGATGCATAATAATACCCTGTTATTGTTTTTCCTTTCTCCAAATAGTCAACGAAAATAATTTCACGTGCATCCCAAAATACAGTAGCCATAACCTTACCAGCTGATTTTACGGTTTTCGCCTTCTTTGGACATGGTTTGTCTTCGCAATCCACTGCTTTGACTGTTCTTTCGTCTCGGGAGTATAGTGGTGTATCCATGTTTCATCTACAGTCACAAAGCGACGAAAAAATTCATCCGGATTGCGTTGCATGAGCGACAACAGGGCTTTAGAGGCCACCACCCTATTGCGTTTATTGTCGACTGTGAGCAAACGCGGCACCCATCTTGCAGAAATATTTTTCATGCCCAATTTGTCATGTAAAATAGAAATGACGCTACCTTTTGAGATCCCTGTAACCTCAATTATCACACTCAACTTTAATCTTCGGTCACTTAACACCATATCGTGGATTTTATTGATCATTTCTGGTGTAGTCACCTCTACAGGACGTCCTGAGCGTGGTTCATCCTTTGTTGATGTACGACCACGTTTAAATTCATTTAACCAGTTATAAATAGTTGCAAATGAAGGAGCAGATATGCCGTGAACTAAATCCAACTCATTTTTTATTTCCTTTGCTGTTAATCCTTTTATATTAAAATGTTTAATAACAGCTCTAAACTCAATTTTCTCCATTTTCCATTTTTCCATTTTCCACAAGCAAATTTTTTTTTTAAATGTACGAAAAACACACAACAACCCGACCAATCTGATTGAAACTTCGCAGCATACTGAATCGGTAGTGCCGCTGCATGAAAACAAACCGCTTACAGTACTAGTCGCGCCACTTGTCGGCTTTTCTAAGGACTTATTGACCCACCCTCGTACCTACCTACCTATATGACTTATTGTTTTATTAAGATATCATAATTATATTTCTTTTGAATTTGTCTTCCTTTTCAACAATTTAAAAAATATGTTAATAATTATTATAAATTTGTCTTATTTGTAATTTAAAAATATATTTTACAAAATGTTATGTTTATGATAAATAAAGTCAAATGATGTAACCCATAAGATATCTCCTATCAAAATGAGATATTGACAATAACTGAACCATCCAATTGATGTAACCCTCATTTTCTAATTTGAAACATTTTTTTTGTAAAACTGGTTTAAAATACATATGTTTTAGTAAATAATAAATACTTCAATAATTAAAATCGTATTAATTATATATTTTTTTTATATACCTCATAATAGAATATTTCCGATAAAAACAGTTTTACCTCTCCTGAACAATTTCAATTTTGAGGGTTACATCAATTGGCCAAAACACCGTCGATATTATTAATTGTCATTTCAGTTTCAACACAATATTTTGACAGCTGAGCTGCGGCCGACACCGATCTGCGTAATATTAATTTGAAGGAAAAGATTATAGTGGATATCGAAACTAATTAATAAGGGAATACATCGCAAGATCTATCATTATGGCTGCAATTTTCAATACGACTTTTAAAATATGTAAGTATGTTTTAGACATTTTACATAAATTTAGAGACGCATTAAAATGATTGGGCTTTAGAATTAATCGGACAAATCGGGTACTCATTATTAAATTCAATCCTAGCAAACATTCCACGAGAAAAGTTCGGCGTACCAAACTTATCTCCCAGATTTTTCCGTATTTTAGAATATCTTTTGGGTCTTTTTACTGGTTCTCCGCCACCGCTCGCTGTCATCTGTCAGTGAGCGCAGTGTTGCCAACTGAACTATAATTATAGTACATTTTGGTTCGCGTACTATTCGAAAAGTTACATTTTCGTCCGCGTACTATTAAATACCACAATTTTGAAAAATCTTATTAATTGAATTCGCCGGTTTGGTTAGGTTTTCATATGTTGCGATGTTTAAAGTTCCGTAAAATGTTCGTACTTCAATCACAGCAAATCGTAATAACGTGAAGCGAGGGACATAGTAAGTATAATCTAGGTGTATAATATAAATAATATAAGATCTCAGTGTGCGATATTAGTCTATGGACGTGGTTTTGCGTTGTATACCTACTCTAAAAAACTAACGTGACAGTTAATGACGGCGGCTGATGTTAGCATTTTTCGGTCGTAAGAGGTGTTATAATAAAGCAGGGCATCGGAATTTCTCGAATTCTCTGTTTTGTTTATGTGACAAACAAAAAACTTTCATTTTCTACACGACCTATAATTTTTTCCGAAATACTATAATGGCTTGGACCGCGTACTATAATTCGATGACAAAAAAATAGCTAAAATCCAAAATGGCGACTGACAGATTACGATGACGGAGAACCAGTAAAAAGCACCTATTTTTTGCCACATCAGTCTCAAAAGGAAGTGCCGTTTTTACGTTAGCTTTAGTGTATTCATTCGTGGTATTTTTGTATATCTTCCAGAAAGAACATAAAACATTCCGATTGGGTTAATAAGTCTCAGCTTAAACATGGAAGCGCCTTCATCGTTGTCCACGGAATTGTTAGATGCGGTACGCGTCTGTTTGGACGCGGGAAAGTTCAAAGAGGCCCTCGAGTTGCCGAACGACAACAGGTACGCCGCCTCGTTGAAAGACAACTGCTGGGATCTCATACCTCACCTGATCGGCAGACTGAAAGATGACACCATCATAACATGGCCGGCGTTGCAGCGATGTTGCGAACGGCTACTTTTAGTCGTCGCCGACAAAGCCAATCCGGAAGAGGTGCTACTCGAACTCATCGAGCAAGCCGAGACCGCTAAAAACGATGCCCAATTCATAGCTACCCTTCTGCCGATGCAGAATGTTTTAAAGAGGCTTTCGAAAAAAAGAGGACGATCGTTGGAGTGGGTTCTTAACACTCTTCATTCGTACATCGAAAACCTTCCTTTACCCGATAACTACGATTTGAGTAAAGAAGAAAAACTTGTCATGGATTGTGATGCAAATGTCAGACGTATTTTGAAAATATACACTGAACTATCTACGTTTTACGATCATTTCGTGGACGAGCTATGTAAAAATCAAAATATAAAATCGCCCGCCAAAGACGTGTTGCTCTGTTTTCTCGTAGACTTACTAGGAAAACCCTTGGCATTATTAGACATGGAAAGCGGCGGGAAAGCTACGGGTCATTGTCGTATTCACGCTGAAGCTATATTCAGAGATATCTGCAGACTGGAACCGAATGTATTTAGATTCTTGCAATATATTGAAACAAAATGTAATCCAAATACTAAAAGTGTTTATGGGAAAAATGGGGTTTATGAAGATGCTCCGGATGATATATTTTTACTTGACGAAAAACTCTCCCCTGTCAGCTTGGGAGTGTTATTCTATCTACTGTTGGCCGAGAAACTTCCATCACCGATGATACCTCAAGTGTACTGTCCGGAATTTATCTGTCGGGAGGTGTTGGCGTTAGCTTCGCTCTTACTCGTGCAAGAGGCCAACTTGATAAAAGTGAAAGGCGCCCGGTTGGCTCGTTCGATTATTCAACTGTACCCTGACGCCTTCCCCGCATCTCTTCTGTCGTCGCCGGCGCATCCCGCATTGGCGCGTGCTCTGTCCGCCACTGCCGTTTACTGCCCGTCTGAAATTCTCCGCAAAGAAGCGGTGGTCATCCTCAAAGAATACATATTGAAATTTAACGACGAGGGTAGATATTTAGTGATTGTTAATTTACTGCCGACATTAGAGCACGCAGGGATAATCGGTTATATTATCACCATATATAAAGAAGCATTGACCGAAGCCCTGGCGGCGGGAGGTCAAAGAATCTTGTGGTTCACCGATCACAGACTGCATGGAGTGGTTTCTATCATCTGCCACTTGAAAAACGGAACCGAGACCGATCTGGTAGAATCTGCTGATCACTTAATATCATCATTAAATTTCTTAAGATTCTTAGTATTAAAAGACAATGAAGACACTACCGGCATTTGGAAGCTGTTTAATAATATTCAAAAAAGTTATTTGATTCCGCTGAGAGAAGCGTTGGACATGTCTCGTGCGCACTACGAAGTCAGTCTGATGGACATCGCCAATAAAAGAGTAGAAGATGAAGAAGAACCTTTAAAAATTTCTTTGACCGTCGCTGGATCTCCATTAGACAATATTCCTAATGAGAATAAGAAGGAAGTCATCAACTCAGCTTTGAATGCCCTCCATCTCATTGATAGTTTGCTCTGTCGTTTACAGGAATGTGTCAATCTTCGGAAAGTGTAATTCATTCTGATCTTTCTCTTTCTTTCTTCTTTATTCATGTCCGCTCCTTAGGCAGAAAATATGGACATCACACGGAGTGTTCAACAATTCATGTCGCTTGCCAGTCTTCTTCTGTCATCGTTCTCGTGCCCTGTGGGTGTTATGGTATTCATCGACCTTCCGGGACGCTCGAAATCAGTTGACGACGAAGAGGCAAGCCGGATTCTTTTAAGGCATCCATAGCATACGGCTGGACCAGGTTGAACTTCACATCTTCACATTAGATGTAACGAGAGACTGCATGGCCCGCTTTCTTATCTTCTCGTTACTCTTAAAGTCATACCACTGCACATAGTGTACCGTCATAAGCATCTGTTTTCAAAGTTCAGTATACGGTTGCTTTGAGTCTTTGTAAGGCGTCATAAGTTATCACCATTTGATTTTAATTGAGTACAGCTGTAAAACCCAGACATTCTGGATGAAGTTGAATGTTGCTCCAGCTATTTTCATTCGGATAGCGAGTTCTTTTGCAAAGTGATGTGCACCCAGGGTTACTTAAAGCCGTCGATACCCACGATCTTACATAAATATATCTGGAAAGGGACATGTGCATAATGTTGGTTTTCACCGTGTTGATTTTGAGGCCAACATGAGACGAATTGTTAATGCAGCTTGTCAGTTTTCTTTTGAACATAACCAGTGAAGGTGTCAAATAGGACGTATTTCAGGTTGCACAGTTTCACCGTGGGGGTGACAGCTATGCCTCGGTCAGGTGGTATTGACTTTGTCAGTGTGAAGTATTGATATTTTTTTTCGCAAATATTTTTTTTTACATTTAACAGTGCTTATTAAAATTTTGTATTTTTACTTTTAAACCACTCATTTTTATTAATAAATATTACGATATTACATTACAAAGTTCTTCTTATTACATTCAACTCTCCCTTCGTGTACACCCAATTTGTCCCAGTTGTAGTCTATAAGTTGTGTATAAACAGTCATAATCTTATCTCATGAATAATCTGATTATATAATATGGAATCATTAAATTTAATATTTTGTATAATGAGGGTAGCTTAAAAAGATAGTTCAAAATCAAGTGAAACTTATGTTTATGGAACAAAACCATAATAATCTTCATCATAGTCCCCATTTACAATTTTCAAAATTCATTTTACTGCCTGAAAAATAGTTTTTAAGAGACTCAAATTAACTGAATAAACTGGACGAAATCTCACTGAGCCAATTCCAAGAAATATGGTGGATGAGAAACCAATCCAAACCAGAAGACAACTTTCTTTACCGAGCGTAGAGAAGAGAAGTTTTCTTTCAAGTTGTCTTTCAAATAATTGATAATAATGATCCTTTGGGAACCCCAAAATCTTCGATTGCAACAATCATAGATATATTCAATGCCTGCTTTAAACTAATTTATCCAAAAATAAAACCTTCAACACTGGTGCAAGTCCCTGTAAACTTCATCCAACTTCGCTATGATCTGAGCGATTGTTAACCTCTTCAAATAAAAATGTTTTATAACACTACAAACATAGCTTTTTCATGGCTTCCGCAAATACAAATGGTTGTCAAACATTAACTACTATCGGATGTGACTGAAATGTTGGTTGAAGTCATTTTAAGAATGATATTCGCCATCCATTTAACAAACATTTCAAACTTTCCTAGTATACCACGTTGAGAATAAGGTTTGATGGTTCAAATGGCGATGTGACAAGACAGAGTGAAATTAAAACTGACTGAAAAAAGCCAATATGGCGATGGTGATATGTAGAGATAATGAACCCTGCGCACAGAAAGAAATTGCATTTGCACACCTCAAGGGTGGTGTACATACAAGGTTTCCATAATTATTTTTTTCCACTACAACCCTTAGCGGGTCTTGACCAGTGTTGCCAACTGTCAATGACAAAAACATGCCAGACGGGGTACGAAAAGCTATTGGGTAGGAAAAAATGCTAGATTTTCTGGAAATAAAATTGCAAGTAAATTTACTATTTCTACCAAGAACAAAGTCAATACCTTTTCTTCACTCTGATAATCGTCAAACTGATGTCACATACCTAAACACTCATTAAATTATATGATATCTTGATATCATTTCATTATAAGTCCATGAATGCTTCTATTGTTTCAACATGTAAATTATGTTGTTTTATTTCTCATGTTACTAAAATAGGTACCTACTGACCTACCTTGAATAAATATATCTAGTGTATTTTCAGCATACTTAAAGCTATTGGGGGGGATCAAAAAATGCTAGTAAAAACACCACAAGCCATACGCGTTGCAAGCTAGATTGCCTATCGAAAAATGCTATATTTGGCAAGAGAAATGCTAAATTTGTAATGCTGGTCTTGACCTCCTTCAAAAACTTGCTTTGACTTACTTCTAAAAACTTCTTAAATCTCCTATGGTGCAATCCAGTCATCTCAGTTTCGGCTGCCCATGTCTAGGCCCCAGGGGATGCGTACATAGCCCACCTTGCTGGTAACCCGATCCAGTGCAGTCTGCATTTTCATATGCCACACGATCTCTTTGCCCCCATAGAGTTTAAACAGCTCCCTGTTATACCTCAACTTCCATATGCCATCTTCTTGAACAGCCCCAAAGATCCTTCTCAAAACTCTCCTCTCAAAAGTATTCATATTTTAATAGTGTCCAGTATTCTGATCCATACGCTAATATTGGGCATAGGAGAGTTTTATAAAGAATTGTTTTGGTTTTCTTTGAGGGTATAAGGTTTTTCAGTAGTCTCCGGCGACCAAAATGGCACTTGCTGGCGAGGTTGATGTGGCGAATTATTTTGTTGCTTGTGACAAGGGACCCGAAATAAACAAATAAATGCATCACTGCCAACAATAAGACTGTTATTATCATTTGTTGATGTGCTGTGGAGAAGTGGCATGTATTTTGTTTTACTCTTGTTTATTCGGAGATGCAGCAGCTGACTTTACTGAAACAAATGCCTATTTGAGGGCTTCTGGGGATCGGGCAACGCCATTAGTATCATCGTCATTATGTCAATTATTGAATATTATATCAAATTAATGTAGTATTGACTTTCTGTTTTTAAGCGAATAAAGCTGTTACCCAAGGATACCGTTGGACTTCAGTCACCGTCGCACGAAACAGATGGTCATCCACAAATAATCAGCAGCAAAATGAAGAATCCAAAAGCAGCCAAACCGACGCTGATGCAAACGAGGAGAAAGCTTACGTAGACGATATTAAGAATGCAATATTACGAGCGTCACTTGAGTTTGTTGGAGAGGAGGGCTGGACTAAAGAGGCTCTCGGGAGAGGTGCTCAAGCGGCCGGATACGCCTCCACCATTCACTCTCTTTTACCGCACGGGCCATCCCATCTTGTGCATTACTTCACCACCACTTGCAACAGTCAATTAGCTGATCAAATGGAAAAAGTAACTTATTTCCTATTTATTTTTTTCCAGTTGCAATAGTGTCTGCAACGGATGAGTGGAAGAAGCCATGGGTCTTGGGTTCAAATCTCACATTCGGTAGATTTACATAAATGTGTATTTGGATCCACTGAAAGGATCCAATTAGGTTAGCAAATGATAAACAAACCTCTGTTCTAGAGTCTGTTCAGATAACCTCTTCTGGAGGTGATTAAAGTGAAGAGTTGAATAAAGAGTGTGTGTTAGCTTAACACAGCTGTTATGGGACATGTAGCGATCTAGATCTCATATGTAAATGTGATAACTCAGTTATTAAACCTATTATTGAATTATTTACATAAATCTATTTTTCAAGAAGTCAAGACTTGGTTGATAAAACATAGTTTAGTTTTTATGTCATTGTCGTTACTATTTTTCATCAGTTTACTTGATAATGGTGTAAAGCCAAATAGCTATCGTCATAACCTTCTTATTTAAATTTCTAAATTTGTTTCTAGATGGTAATGAAAGACAAACCACATAACCCTGTAAAATTCATTGAAGATACCATCGCATTGAGATTAGCAATGCTCGAAATTTATAAGTAAGTATCATATAATTATAATTAAAATCTCAAAAAATATTACTAAAAATTCCATGCTTGCATTCGAAAATAACATCATTATGTACAGTCGTTGTCCCAGTAAAAAAGTAATGATAAAAAGCATGTTTAGTTTAAATTTAGTATACTAAATCATAATGAGTTCATAATTTCTTATGTTCACATGTTAGCATCGGCGGTGTATTACAGGTCATCCTGTGATTGGTAGACAGCATTAAATTTGGTTTCCTATCTTTGTGACTGTCATTTTTAATGGAATATTTTTGTTTTAGGAATAGTTGGGGTGAAGCTCTCGGTACAGTTATGGGTGGAGGGATGGCGGTTGAACAAATAAAAGCAATTCTCACACTTGCCGATGACATCTGTTACTTCGCCGGAGACCGTAGTGTGGATGTAAGCTTTTGTAATCCTCAATAATGTAGTCGAACTCGGTTATTATGATCACGAAAATAACGAAATCTCAGATGTAATGAAGAAACATTCGTTGACATTTTAGTTTATGATTTTCTCCATACATTTATTCACTTTTATAACGAGTTACTTATCGGGTATACCAAGCAAAAATATCATCAAAAACTGTTAATGTGTCAATCGTTTAAAAACATTTTCGACCCTAAGCAATAAAATCCGACCGGGCAGGATGCCGCCGGGATCGGATTACGGTTATGACACTAGTTAAGTGTCTTAGTACCTAATTGGTGTTTTCGCCGACAACATTGAAAAAGTATCCACGCATATGGTTGAAATTGCATGTAAAAATTCCAAGATTTGTGAAGTCAGTCAGTACCTACCAGCGTTCATTACAATAAACAACTTATTTTGTAGTTTATGAATGCCATGCTTGTTTTGGGGATTTTTATGGTGGTTTTCAGATTTTTTATGTTATATGCTTAAATAGAACGTGGCGCGAAAAATATTATATATCGAGTAATGCTTATAACGAGCAAATTCAGTCGGTCCCATCTACCTCGTAATATCCATGTTCGATGGCTCGGTGCTCTGGGACATCTTCAAACAGTTCTAGTCAATATCGTGTTACATTGTCATTGTTAGTTGTATCATGAGAAACAAATGGAGAACTTAAATACATATATTCTAGCCAATAAATTGGGCGTGAAAATGCAAAAAAAGCGATTAAACAGTCCTTCACACCCATCTTACATTGATACACTGATCACATGGCTAACTTCCAACTGACGATGTTCTAAAATTCTCAGAACACACGAGATGGGGGGGATAACTAAAATATTATAATTAATCAACACTAAAGTGAATAAAAAAAATATTTAATATACATACCCCACTATGGCCGCGTGGTGTAAGCGTCTGCCTATAACGTCGTGGGTCCCAGGTTCAAATCCTGGGTCTGGCAAGTACACATATTGTTTTTCAATTTGTGTATGAGTCAGAGTATGGAACTAATAGATTGAGCAAGTGGCTGACATCTATTTCTCGTAAAAACAAAATCTGTTAATACAAACATCTATTCTGTGGAGGTCCATATGATCTTATTACGATCGGACAAGGTCAGAAAGATATATGTATATATAGATTTAGACGTATATTTCATAATTTCGCTCATTATCATTCTCCAAGATTTTACAAAATGTTTCAAGGGTTCCACGAATCAACAAAAGATGAGTTGAGAATCATGATGGACCCTTAACATATCTTTAATCATAGAGAATTGGATTTTTAAATTGTGTCTATTGTCAATTAAAAATTATTCCAGAATATCAGTGAATGGGAATTTATTTTTATTCCTCATTTTAGACAGATTGGTATGCACGAAGAGCAGTTGTAGCAAGTATCTACCAAGCCAGTGAATTACATTGGATAGGTGGAGGAAAAAATACTCACGAATACACTGCTACACATTTGCAACAGGCGGTTGCTTTGAGGACAATACCTGATAATCTTTCGGCTCTATGCACAACGGTATGTAATATTATAGCTTCAAAACAGTTTTGTTTGTCATATTATGTATACATACTACAATACAACATTATATTTTGGCTGACCTATCAAAATAGCCATCTTGGGAACTACAAAACCCCTCTCAGCCCTCTCATCGTGAATCTCACCCCAGAATCTTCGAATATATAAGTCATATTATATATATATATTTTTTTTTAAATATAGACAACCCAAATATGTTAAAAAAAACCCTCTTCTATATAGACCCTGGATGAATGAAATTGGAAGAAAAAAGAACCAATGGTCTACTGATTAAGTTAGCCACTTCGCAAGTTGTCCAACAAGGCTACATTCAGACATAAAAAGCCCATGACTTTCAAAGTTCTGCAAGCCCTAATGAAGTTTGAAAATTCTAGTACCTGTATTGAATTATTTCTAATTATTTATATCTTATGGCATCTTTGAACTTTTACACCTATTGTAAATGAAATACAGTAATCCGCCGCTCGCTTATCCGACAACTACTATAATTCGCCGTTTTTTTACTAGTTAAAATCTCAAAATCAAGCTCTATAATTCGCCGGTATTCGTATGTACAATTCAGTAGTCCGCCGGGTGCCTATATCAACTGTCCGCTGTTGTATTTAACGTAGCGGAGGCATGAAACAACCTACTGGGATGAGCAATAATTTAATTGTGGAAAAAGCTGTGGCCCTCCATGAATCAAGATGATGAAAACTGGGAACCGGAAGACTTAGTTCCATTAGAAGAATTGACTTCAGAGGGCGACTGAAAACTCAGAGCTAACGCAAAATGTTTTAGAAGAATGGATAGCAGAAAGTTCTGAGGAGTATGCGCTACTTCCGACTGAAGACGAGCTCTTAATATATCAAGAGGCTTGGATTCTGAGGATGAAGGTAATAATTGTCAACCGACCGCAGCTCATATAGTCAAATCAGAAGATGCCCTGGCTAGGACTGACACGTTACCATTAATTAATAATATGTATAATTTAATACCTACATAATCGATTTTGATCATAAAAAAATTGTAGGTTGCGAGTTAGTACAAATTTCTCAAACTATTTTTACGAAATATCTGTCTTAATTTTTACAATATTTTGTATGTATGCACTATTAATTATAATCCGCCCTTTTCACTAATTGGATACTTGTCTGGTTTTTGTGGTGGCGGATTACTGAGAGAGTAGGTACCTATTTTATGTATTTAAAAAAAAGTGCCGAAAGTTTTGCCTTCTGATGAAAATATGAGTTCGCTGCTGCCACTTACCTTCATAGAATATTTCAAATGCCAAAATAACATGGTTTGTTTGTTGCATAGCAACTGGAAAGTTTGATGGACTGACATTTGCTTCAGTTATTTAAGGAAACCGAGGAAGGCTCTATCTTCTTTATGGAATATCTTTGGCAGAACCTTTATCCTGTTAATAAGGCATATTAAAAACAATTGAAAATACAATAAACTGTCACTTGGAAGATTTATTTTTCTTTTTTTTGCAGGTTTGCAACATGCTGGGTTTAAATCAAAACAGATGATCAAACATGAAGAAAATGGACAAAACTATACACTAAATATGTATCCATTTAAAATAAATTGCAGTATTATCTAATAGTTGTATCCGATTTATATCAATAATATACCTATGTCTTTATATAATAATTTTTAATCTGCCCGTTCGAGTGTCCACGTGACTTTTTCAATTTGGAAAGATCTTCCTCCCAGTGACGAAAGCTCCATCGCCATCGCTTGAGTGACGACCTTATAACTGAAAACATCACTCGTATCAACAAAACATAACTATAATTTGATCTAATTAAAAAAACGTAAACATGGATAGTGCGTAATTAAAAGTACGTAGTTAACTTCGTTGCGGTCTTCTTATCTTTCTTAACGCAATAAATCACACCGGATAATTCGGGATGTTTACAAAACTGTCATTTTATTTGTTGATAATTAATTAAGCATTTGTTTAGATATGGTTATGAACCTCACCCGAATTCACATCCTGTCAATAAATTGAGCATATCGACTCCGCTGATGTCCGCCTCCAGATAACTGGTGTCGACATTCGTAAAGTGTATCTTTTTCCGTGACAATATTTCTGATAATCTTTCGGTTTCCTTTACGCGCAGTCCCTACAAGAGTAACATCACCATTAATCTCTTTTACCCAATTCAAATTCATTTATTAACATAAGCAAACATTACAAATAATTAGTTTAAGATGTTCACATGATATAGAAAAGTACAATGGAAAAGAAGTAACGTTGTTACATATTACAAAGAGATTACCTTTTTTAAATTCTATCCCTTTTTATGGCACCATACCAAAAGCCAACAAGGTATCTTCGATGGTGTTCTGTGATTGCAATTTCTTACAATACATACAGTAACTTAAAATATAAATGACTTTATTTATTAAGGATGTTAAAAATGTGTCGATACTTAGAAGTATAATAATATATTGATACTCTTTGACCGATACTTTACTTTCAATAAAATATATTTTTTTGTTATAATGCCAATATCAGGTATTAATACAATACGTTGTTTTGCACCCTGCAATTTTATTTTGGTGGGATGGATCTAATAAAATTTTTCGTAGACAGAGATCATTCGATATCACACCCCTACCTGCAATGAGATTACATGCCATTTTTTTCTTTCAATGAAGGATATCGACTGCTTAATCTGCAAACCAGCTAACTCAACAATTGTTAGTTAGATAGTTAGAAATAATTTAACTATCATGTGGAATTTAACAATTCCAAAAATACACTTGGAATTTTTTTTTTTTACAAATAAGATGCACTATGAATTAATACACTGTTTAGCTTCCCTTTTTTGTGTAAAGAAAATTAATACAAAGAGCGGAATTGTTCCATTTACGATATTGGAAATTTGGCATCTGCAATTGGCAGTTTTGTGTGAAAAACGATAACGCATTTATTTATAGGTTTAGGAGTTTGAAATTTTGTGTGAGCATAGAAAACATGCTTTATAACAAAATGCCATCAAATTGTCATTTTTGGTCAAAAGTGCAGTTAGCTGGTTTGCAGATTAAGCAGTCGTTATGGGCCTTCAAATAGTGGATGTCATATTATTATCCTTTTCTATGCCTCACAATATTATTATGGCAGTATCTCCGACAGACTGGAAAATTTTAACGACATGTTGAATGTAGAGCGAAGCTTTTACTAAAATCACTGTAACACTGATAATTTGCGGCTTAGTATTTCATAATTATTCACACAGACGTCAATGTGTGTTTAATTTTTTAGATTACGCAAATCAATCGACAGTAATTTGAGTTTAAAGTCAGACGAAATAACTCACAAAATTTGTATGTGCGGCCTGTCGATCACAACATCATAGAGTGAGAAAACTCACTAAAGGCATAGAACCGGTTAACAGGGTTTTTTACGAGGAATGATTGTCAGCTGTTTGAACCCTCGTCTCTGCCTTCAGAGACAGACAGCTTAACATTACTCTGCTGTGGAACACTCAATGAAATGATGTCTTCTTCATATCCTTTGTCTCATTTCCAATAATCTTTTTTCATCTAGAGCAATCGTACGCTGAACTTATTACTTCAGTTATTATTGATTCAGTCACTTTCTTGATGGTGTCGCTCCATCTGGAACCTCTTCCCTTCGATGACGTAAGAGATCACTCTTCTCTCCAGTCTGTTCGGATCACTTCTTAACACATGGCTGAAGAATTGGAGAATGCGCCTCTTGCAGTTGGCAGAGAGACATTGTTTGACGTCAAGCCCTTCCAGTACAGACACATTTCTACGCCTGGCCGTCCATGTAATGCGGAGCATCCTCCGCCATCACTACATCTTAAACGTGTCAATTCAATGGAATAATACATATCTGTATTATGTTAAATATATACTATTTATTTTACTCCGATCGGCATCACCTGTGCCAAACAATTGATGATCCTGATTTCCTAGATAGTTATCATGCAGATGAACACTTGCAAGAATGATTCTGAAGATCATTTACACTACACACCATTTAAAAATTTATTTAGTACAAAAGCAAGTCCAAGAGAAAATCAGTTGGATAAAGCAACAAACAGTATCCACACAGCAGCATGATTAATAAGAAGTCAAATAACTGACAAACTAAGGATTGAAAAAATACAAGTGCACCGGTAATCATGTTCAGTAAATCAATTTTAAAGCCAATTGAATACGTGTATTAATTAAGGCTCTAAGTACCAAAAACAATAAAACTCATTTTTATAGAAAAATGTTCTACATACTAACGCCAATAACTTCAACTATGGTCTAAGTGCCTCAAGCAAGTCAAAAAAATACAGCAAAATATTTAAACCTGTCGACGTTGTAAGTCCGTTGGCCTGTTTTATTTATAATGGTGTAAATAGCACTACAGTCGTCAACCTCATTTAATATAAAATGGCTGACGATGGTGTGTTGACACTTGCGAGTTCTTAAGACCTAAAATTATAGAAGCTGCCGTGATTGCTTCACACTGTAAAACCACATTTTTCAAAAGGTCTGCTTCATGAAATTTTACTGCAATGATTCGGTATTTTGTAACTACAGGCAATACTACTTTTTGGTACTTAGAGCCTTAATTAATACACGTATTCAATTGTCAATTCTATTATTCTACTAATTTTAATATTTTCTAAATGAGATCTTCTCATTATGAATATTTCAAGAAAAAATATCAATACTATTATGTTTTTATATACGTTTCTATGAAAATAATAAAATTGTACACACAGGAGTCCAAGGAATATAATCCCATGTTAGGACTAAAATGCTTATAACTTGTCATAAATCCTGTTTCACGCATAAAAAAAATGGGAATACTGCATATAAGTATTTTTTAAATTATTTAATTTGTCACTTGCGCTTGTTTTATTCTCAATTATGATAATATTATTTAAAATAGTTATCCTTACCTTAACCCTCAGTGTAACCGACGTTGGATATTCCAACTTGGTAAGAATTATGTAATGCATCTTACATCTTGCCGTTGTTCCGGACAGTTTGCTAATATACCAACTAAATTAGGTTAGTTACTATTTATTCAGAAATAATCACCTCCTTCCATGTTCAAGATGAATGATATTAACCGACATTAAAAAATACTATCTAGGCTCGAAACAAACACAAAAACAACATATTATTGACTTTATTTGAATCTTTTCAAGGATGTGGTTTACAGACATACTTCATATTGTAATTTTTAATGATCAATCAGTTTTGGTTATAACGCAACGACCTTAACTTTACCACACAAATAGAACAAATTTTTATGGTTATTTACATAAATATATTATTATCTAGTTGAACGTGCCTTTAATTTAAAAAGAATAGTATACAATATCATCATTGATTTTGCGGTGTTAAAACCGTTGTATTCAAGGGACAAGCCAAACATCAGATTATCTTGTAAACCTCATAAAAATATTTATTAAGAATTTTAAAATTTAAAATTGAATAAAAAGAGAAAACTACACCAAATTTCAACAATTCCTGGTATTTATTTATGAGGTTTGTAAATTTTTCTAATGTTTGGACACAAATTACAAGATTTTTGATTCATTAGACATGTTATGGGAAGTAGTATAGTGGAAAAAGACCGCACGTTTTTTTATTTATCAATATAATAGCACCTGTAGACTACTGTACATTTACTGCCAGCAATAACAAGAAGATTAAACTAAATCAAAAACTATACTGATTGTTGTGCCAATCTCATTTTTTTAGCGAGACGTTTTGTTGTTGCGTGGATGTTTTGTGTGCTGCACGGTGTGGTTCGCATAGTTTGCCACCAGGATCGCCACAATCATTCTACCGCGTATGCTCACATGTTGCGCAAGTAGTGTGAAAACTCAGAAGCCGCTAAACTTTTTCATCCATGCATGCGGTATTGCACTGTACTGTAACTGTAAATGCACGCACGTGTAATGTTGCACGCAATTATTTTGAATAATCTGAATACCTACTTATACAAAATTATATCATTGGTGTTTTTAACTTCGAAGAGAATCAAAACGAATTGAAATCTAGAATGTTGATGATATTATATTCATACAAAGTAAAATAGAAAAAAAATGCGGCAGAAGTAATTAGTCAGTCTAATTTCGAGGTGAAAATATACTGCATGTGAATATACATACATACAGTGAAATTCAACCTTTAGCATCTTGTTGGTTCATATTTTTTAGTCATTGTCGATAATTATTGTCATTGCTGTTATGAAATATTAAGTACCTCTCTCTGTTGATACCAACATTGAATAATTTGCTTTAAAAAAAATGAGTGGGTGGACAAGGCTATAGGATTTTTAAAAACAATGATCCGACACTATTTCATTTAGCACTACACAAGTAAAGTTATAAGCGCAAAAATCTTATACAGAGGAAGGTATTCAATAACAGATAATACAAGTATATTCAATAAAAATCAAATTTTCGACCAAAATGGGATTTATCAGTTTTAGAAGATAGACGAATGCCAAAATATGTAAGTATGAATTATTCTGTCGACTATAAAATTTTGATAATAAAACCAAACGCCGACAGTTCAACGATTATATTTTGACGGTGCTGCTTTACGGTAAAGAGTTATGGCACTTTACGAAGCCTCACAGTAACCATCTACTATACCTTGAAAACAAATACTTGCAGTGGATATGGAGCGGTATGACTTTAAGAGTAATGAGGAGATAAGAAAACAACGACGCAGCCTCTCATCGCATTGAAAATGAAGATACAGCGTTGGACCTGATTCAGTCACATGCTATGGACTACAACTGGCCTGCCTTTTCTTCAACTGACTGCATTCAGGTGCCATGGAAGGCCACTGATCCACATGTTTTATACGACAGAGCTATGGGATGCTGGCACGACCTATTAAGATACATGGAGGATTCTAACCTGGCGAGGTGGCTATATGATCTGATGAGCATAATCGAATGACATGATTCATCGTTCCCTCATATACTGTGGCTTGTTTATATCCCTGGGAAATTTAACTCGAAAAAAAGCAGTGAAAAGTGATTGAAATTTTATACAAATATTCCTGAAAAGCTCGGCTTACAAAACATAAAACGCCCAAAATTGACACAGACACGTCCCCTAATCAACTGTGTATGGCCCTAATTTATGTCATAAATGCCCAATAGATATAACTCAAAATATGCTCAAATAGGTAAAACATTGCAGAATCAATGACAACATAAATAAAAAAAATTCAGACTAATTTTCATTTTTTGACTGATGATGGACGCTTTCTTCTATCATTCTTTGTTGTTTTGTTCGAGGTGCTGACTCTATTCACGATAGTCATTGCACTGGCACACGCACTCATCATCTCTTCCAAAAACAATTCAGGAATCTGAAAAAATAAATATGAATGGAAAGTACGTCATAATTGTGTAATTATTTTCTTAACATAATGTAATAAACTATTTCTTTTATTCAACAAATAATTCACAAGATTTGGTAATGTAATATTCTATATATTGAACATAATTTGAAAATATACAGGGCTCCTCATGAGTTCCCACAGTTGCAGGAAGATGCAAAAAAACCAGCGCTCGATAATTTTACGAAAATATTAACATACTTATCTAATTTTACACGTATTTTATAAAAAGGGTGTAAGATTCTTTTGTTATATTTCCGGTCTAGCGCAGACGGTCAAATTATTTTTCCACGAGACGGAGCGAAAATTTTGGGGATCTTATGAACCGGAACGGCGCTCCGGTGCGTTCCGGTCCATTTCAAGCCCTGAAAAAAACTATAAAAACACAAGCGCAATAGCTCACAGTCGTCAACTGTCACTTTCAATCCCGCACTCCTACACTATTTCTGTCTTGCTCACATTGCTACCTCGTACATTTCACCACAGTTTTAATACTTTTTTTTTTGTTATTTCTTAACTCGGCCGGGAGTAGGGAAGGGTTCACAATAAATAACTCAGCGTAAGTTAACTGTTATATTATTCATTAAGTCTCTTACAGTCACATATTACAATAACTTAAATTAAATATAATAGCTTTATCTTATAACATTATCTTTAATTGCAACTTAAACATTTGCTCACGCCCTTAGACGTCATCTCACTCGAAATGAATTTCTCCTACTACTTTTTTTTTGATTTTATTTCTCCTGTTTGCTTCCTGTCCTTGGAGAGCCGACAGACTGTCCGACACATCGTACGAGGTCTCTCATCCAATACGGATCGACCTGTATATATCACGCCACGTCTCTAACCCTTTAAGGTTGACCGATTCTAATATTAATATAATTAATACTACTTATTTAATATTATTATGATTACTTAGTAAATATTTTCATTATATTTGAATGGTAGCTAGGAGGAGGGTTACTTACTTATTCAAGACCAGCTGACTAATATACTGGAGGGCGATGATCCGGTCTTTTCGTACCCTAGAGGGGCCATTTGCTGAAGGCAGACAGTTCTGTCGGTATTAACATGTATCTTTCTTTTGTTAATGTGTCCCAATAAAAACAATTTACTAAGTAATTTTGGTCCCCGTTTTAAGCGGATTCGCTTTAAGAGGTATTTTTTCGGTCTCAATTACCCTCGGATAACGAGGACCCCTGTGCCCACTAGAAAATATCTTTGTTAGAAAAAAATACGACACCCGATAGGTCTTGAACCTGTAACTGCTGGCTTCGTGCCTTTCTAATTATTAATAATTGGGACGAATTTAATTAGTAGTTCTTACATGAATTGACGTTGAGAAGCTCCGACGCCGAAGAATTCAGATCGACTTCGAAACTGCTGTACGAGATAGTGTAGATCGTATCTACGAGCGGCACAAATCTGAATCCGACCTCATTGAGGCGGACTGGAGCCTCATAAAGAGTGCGATTGTGTCATCGGCTCGTACCGTCCTTGGTACCAGAAGGAGTGACCAGCCAAAGTGGATGTCTAACGAAACGTGGGCTGAAAGCCCTGAGAGACGAGGAGACAGACCCCGACCGAACCGAGGACCGCCGGACTGACTACCAGACCCAAGACAGGGTAGTCAAACGATCCGTGCGGTTGGACAAGCGCATTTTTATGAAGCGGCAGAGGACGCAGCAAGCAGAAATGACACAAGGAAACTCTTCCGAATCACCCGTGAAGTCTGTGGCAGGGGACCACCGACTCCCGGAGCCATTCGTGGTCCCAATGGAGCAATAGAGTCTGACGCAGAATGCGTCAAGAAGATTTGGAAAAATCATGTCTGCGGAGTGCTGAACCGCCCACCCCCTTTGGATCCCTTTGACATATCTGCGGAAGCTTTACTTCTGGACATTCCCCGAGCGACCGGCATTTCCGATTGCCCGCCCACGCACACTGAGATAAAATCGGTTGTGAAAAGGCTCAAGAACGGAAAGGCACCGGGGGGAGACGGGATTCATCCTGAATTCCTCAAGTACAGCTTGAGCGTAATCCTGCACCCTATGTTTCATCTGATGACAAAGGTGTGGGAAGAAGAGCGCTGCCCAAGGGACTGGGTGAACGGTGAAATCATCACACTTCTTAAAAAAGGTGACCCTCTAAGCTGCGACAATTACCGAGGCATTACGCTACTCAGTGTTTCGGGAAAGATTTTGGCAAACATCATTTTGATGAGAATAAGGGACCCAATAATGCACGTCCTCAGGAAAAACCAAGCCGGGTTTCTACCTGGTCGAGCGTGTGCAGACCAAATCCACAACCTTCGATGTCTTCTCCAGCAGAGCCATGAGCTGAACAGTCCGATGGCCTGCTGCTTTGTGGATTATGAGAAGGCTTTCGACAGTCCGCACCGCCCCTCCCTCTGGATGTTACTGGGAGCATACGGGATCCCTCCCAAGATCATTGCCATCAGAGTCATCAGTGGAAAATTACAGGCCGGTAGCTGTTCTCTCTGCACCAGCAAAAGTTCTTGAGATGATCATGCACAACATGATTTCTCCAAAAATTGAGTCATTTATAATAAATGAACAGCATGGATTTAGAGCAGGCCGATCAACGGAAACTAACTTGATGGTATTTACCAATTATGTGTCATCGGCCCTGGATAGAGGCCACCAGGTTGACTGTTCTTACAATAACTTCTCAAAAGCATTTGACAAAGTCGATCATGATGTCCTGATAGAAAAACTCCAACTTATTGGATTGTCTGATCAATTTTTGAAGCTTTTACACATTTTCTGGTGTCCCTCAGGGCTCAAACTTAGGGCCGTTGCTGTTCACGATTTTTATAAATGACATAGCATTGGTAATAAAAAATGCTATGTTTTTGTTGTTCGCTGATGACTTGAAACTCTTTTTGGAAGTTGTCACCTTGGACGATTGTCGTCAGCTCCAACTTGATATAGATAATATATTAGATTGGGGCAGGCGTAACAAACTAGAATTCAATATTGATAAATGCAATCTTTTATCGTTTACCAGAGCATCAAAAGTGTTGTTTTTCCAATACTCGATGCATGGCAGAGTTTTGTCACGAATATCATCTGTAAGGGATCTTGGCATTACGTTTGAGAGTAGGCTGACATTTATTAGCCATATAGTTACCATTTGTAACAAGGCGCTTAAAATGTTGGGCTTCGTCATGCGTACTTCCCGGGTCTTTTCGGATGTTACGGTATTAAAACTTTTATTTAATTCTTTAGTTCGAAGCAGACTTAAGAGTGGGTCTATTGTTTGGGCACCTCATCAGTTGAAGTATGGCCTTATGGTGGAGAGGGTACAGAAGAAATTGTTGAGACTCCTTTATTTGAGGTTGTACGGATACTATCCGTGGCTTTATCCAACTGACTTTCTCTTAGGCATGCTTTACATACTGCAGTTTGCAATTTAGAAGAAATCTTTATTTAGCTACGTATTTTTTTCGACTTATACGAGGTATAAATGAGAACTCTGCCATTATGGGCAGTGTTGATCTGTGTGTCCCTGATAACTATCTTAGAAATAGAGAACATCAGTTGTTTATTCTCCCAAGGTGCAGAACCAACCTGCCACTGGTAATGCCAATTGGGAGGGCGATAACTATGTTCAACGAAATTGCTTCGGGTGTTGATATATTCCACCTACGTGAGGATGAGTATAGGTGGACGTTATTTTATAAATTTTTAAAATATGGTCTGCTTAACTCATCCGGTGTATTTCCATGTTCCTATATAATTAATATTTTTGTATGTACATATTTCTACTGTTTAATAACATACTATCTATCTCTTTTTTTATGTCATGTTGTGAACGTCTTAAACTTATAATTTGTAATGTCCACAATATGTAAAAATAAATAAATTGAATTGAATAATCAAAAGCCTGCACGAGAATAGCGAATGGTGTGTCAGAATTGGAGACACTGTCACGGAATGGTTCGGGGTCACGACCGGAGTCAGACAGGGTTGTGTCCTTGCACCGTTTCTCTTTATCATTCTCTTTGACTTCATACTACGGAAGTCAATACCACCCGACTGAGGCATACCTGTTACCCCCACGGTGAAGCTATGCTACCTGGAATACGCCGATGATGCTGTCCTATTCAACAACTCAATCGAGGGCATTCAAGAGACAATCGACAGGTTGCATAACAACTCCTCTCGCGTTGGTTTGAAAATCAACGCGAAGAAAACAAACGTCTTGTGCAATAGCACATGTCCTGATCCAGATTTCCCTCTGATTAGCGACGGACAAAACATCGAGAGCGTCGACAGCTTCAAGTACCTGGGGGTACACATCGCGGGAGATGGCATTTTGCAGAAAGAGCTCGCTATCCGAATGGGAAAGGCTGGAGCAACATTCAACTCGATGCGAAATGTCTGGGACTCACGATTGTACTCGGTCAAAACCAAATGCCGCCTATTTGACGCTTGCGTTCTGACAGTGCTGCTTTACGGTAGCGAATCATGGCACCTTACGAAGGCTCAGAGCAACCGTATACTGAGCTTCGAAAACAAATGTTTGCGACGAATACTGGGTGTGCGGTGGTATGACTTTAGGAGCAACGAGGAGATAAGAGAACGTACCAAGCAGCCTCTCATCACGCTGAAAGTGAAGAGGCGACGTTGGACCTGGCTCGGCCACGTGCTGCGGATGCCAGAAGACAACTTTAACCTGGCTTGCCTGTTCTTCAAGCCGACCGGATTCCGGCGACCTGGAAGGCCGCTAAATACAATCTACAGAGTGTATACGGCGGAGCTACGGGATGCTGGTTTGACCTGGAACGAAGCAAGAAGACTGGCGAGCGACAGGGATTCTTGGAGGTGCCGCGTGGTGTCCATATGCTCCAGCTAAGGGGCGGATATGGCCAAAGAAGAAGAAGAAGACATGAAATGCTTATCAAATTGCGTTTTCTAGTGGGTATATGCATGAAATGTTTTCAAATTATGTATGTTTAACACAATGTTGTGGAATTTCCTGCATTATCTACAAATCGATGTTGTATGTATCAGTGCATTAGACTGCAAAATGTCGATGAAGGAAGCCTCTGGTTT
The DNA here is from genome assembly GCF_057557595.1 of Rhyacophila brunnea. Lineage (NCBI taxonomy): Eukaryota > Metazoa > Arthropoda > Insecta > Trichoptera > Rhyacophilidae > Rhyacophila > Rhyacophila brunnea. Next base: position 6,693,900 of record NW_028233361.1, read on the forward strand.
AGAGAATTAACGTAACGCCACCACTCTTTCCCAAACGTATTGGCGGTATATTTATTCCCAGATATCATTATTATTATAAATCCTAAAACAAACTGCTACAAGGGTATTGTGTTAGCAGTAGTAATACAGCTATGTAGATTTCTGATGTTTCTGTGATTGTTTCACTACCACTTCTTCTCGTGTCATCCCCTATCGAAGGTCGCCTAAATCAGAGTAATCTCTTCTGCTTTATCGTCTGATATTTAGAATACTTTGGTAGAGTTGTACTCGTGCCAATCACAGAGGTTCTTAAACCACGCAATGCGGCATCATACTCTGTTAATACCACACTACTGTAATTAAAATTTGTCGTCTGTAAAATACTTTAATCGGATTATGCTGGTATTTTTTTATTTGACCCGTCCGATACTAAAAAGATCATATGGGCCTCCACAGAGTAGAGGTTTGTATTAACAGATTTTGTTTTTACGAGAAATGGATATCAGCCACTTGCTCAACCTATTAGGTCCATACTCTGACTCATACACAAATTGAAAAATAATATGTGTACTTGCCAGACCCAGGATTCGAACCTGAGACCCATGACTTTATAGGCTGTCGCTTAATCCGCGCGGCCATCGTGGTAAGGCCTTTATTACTTTCTCTCTTAATTGAATATGTACATAAATAATATTTTTATAATGATGAAGAGAATATTAAATATTATATTACAAGCATTCTAACAATATGTCCTATCTGGTATTTTTGTAGAAATCAATATTTTGAATGGATAAGTTACCAAAAATGTCACGCATCTAATGCAATTAGTTGTATATTCTCAAAAAATGTCATGCATGGCATTAAGGAAAACAAATAAATCTATCTTATCAAAATACACACAATACAGGAGTATTGCATTTTCGAATCAACATTTAAAATAGTTGAAATGAAAGCTGATAGAGAAATAAGTTATAAATTATATAAACTCGATGCAATTTATAAAAATCTTTTAACATCACATAAAATTAATGTTTGAAAATGAAATACCTGAGGAGTATAATTCTCAACTTGCTGCAGCAAATAGTCTGGATGTCCGGGAGAATAGTACCTTAAAAAGACCAATAATATTATGGATCTGCCTAATGAACTTGGAAGACAATTAGGATAAATGGAATGTGACCAAATAAAGTGACATGTGAAAAAAACGTTTCATGAATGGCAACACCGCTGATGACGTCTTCCGTAGTCCTTTGAGAGAGTTTTTAATAATTAAGATCCATTGCACAAAATCTATTTATGTATTTAAGAAAATCGCCATTTCCGCTCCATGATTGAACCTCCACATTGTGAAGGTGTGGAGAGACATTTTGTGAAAATTGCCTGTTGGTCCTTAGCGTACAATGGCTACGGGCACTTTTAATTGATTTTGTAATTAACGTGTTATTTGCATTTGAAAAGTGATTAGCAAAAACACAAATTTGTGCGTCCCGTAAGCATTGAGTTTTGGTTCTATGCCATTGATCCAACCAGAGAGGTTAACCCTATAACTAGACTGCGAAATCTTTAACGTGAGACCTGGCGGCAGCGCTCGTGTTGTATCTTGTCTAAGGTTTTCGATTTCGAAGTATTGAAAGTACTGAAGCGCGAGAGGAGGGGATGTAGTTCTCCAAGCTGCCGCCTATCACTGTAAAGATTTCGCACTGTAGATAGAGGTATATGAATTATTTGTATTACAACATTTGATGGCAATTCTACAATGTACTTAATGTTGATTGAATTAATCCATAGAAACGTTTATATTCTGTATAAACAAGTTGTTCGCATAGTAAAGCTAGGCTGGAGTGCTTTTGGCCGCCTGAATAATATCTTCAAAAGTGACCTTCCACTATGCCTAAAGCTCAAAGTGTTCAACCAGTGTGTGCTTCCCGTGATCACATATGCGTGTGAAACATGGACCCTAAGTAAAAGAGAGATCCAGAAACTTAGAGTAGCACAACGTGGTCACCTGTCCATATGTGTTTGACGAGGGCATGGTGCCATTTCGCGGTCGAATTATATTTAGATTTAGATAGTATAATAAAACAGAAAAGGCACAAATACGGAATAAAAGTTTTCAAATTGGGTAGTATAATACCTGGATACACATAAACTGGAAATACATATTTTCAGGCCAAGTGGCAGTAATATACAGAAGGGCCATGCCGGTCACCGTGTATCGAAAAATAGAAGTGCGCGCGTGCCCGCCGGCTCTGTAGAACAACTCTAAGGCAGGTCTTCTTTGCCAGTCACCGGTGACCCCCATGGCCCTCTTAACGTAATCCAATGCCGGTCACCGGTGACCCCCATGGCGATCAACGTGTTAAAAGCCTTAAATGGAGATGGGCTGGACACATAGCTCGAAGAAGAGACAATCGTTGGACAAATCTAGTCATCCAGTGGTATCCAAGAAGTACAAAACATCCGCAAGGTAGACCTAGAGGCCGCTAGATCGATGAAATGATAAAGTTCTGCGGAAGTATGTGGCAACACAATGCACAGGACCGAGAGAAGTGGAAGCAGCTTGAAGAGGACTTCATCCAGCAGTGGATAGATTCAGGCTGATGATGATGATGATAAACAAGTTGACTCCGTGTTTTAATGTTTCGTTATACAGGCGGCCCTCGACTTTCGTATGTAATTGGTTTCTGAAAATGAGTACGAATGTTGAATGTACAAAAGTAAAGTAATGTAATAAAAAACATCGAAAAATGTACTTTAAAATTTTATTTATCAATGGGTATAATAAAGTTAACGAGGCGTATTAGCAATCATTCTCATATTTTCTTTATAAACTTGTCAAGAGATAGTTGAATATCACCTTTTTATTTCTTTTTTTGATAAAGAGTTCTATAACATGCTATGTTTTTAAAAATTACGACTGCATGGACGCGCAGTTTTTGCATTATCAACAAAAATCTAAATTTTAAGAAACGTATGAAATAGTGAATTGTATGAAAGTAGAACATACGAAAGTCGAGGGGCGCCTGTAAAGTAGGAATCACAGACTATGGTTTGTGATTTTTTTGTGATTGTTCATCTAACTATTCTAAATAATTCATTGTAAGTATATAAAACATCAGATCACCGTATAAAGCATTATTAGCAGGTCTATGAATAAAATTAATTATTTATTTACCTGACAATATCTTCAGGAAAGCAAAAATTTATTGCTGAAATGATGTATTGCAGGTGAGACCCTGGCGGTGTAGGTATCTCTTGTATTTTTTGCAGTGCGCCCGTTGTCACAAACAGTCGTCTGGCTGTTGGGTCCTGGGGCAATATCTTCGTTCCAAGACAGAAATATATTAAGAAATGAAAGCCAATAAAATTGCAGTAAGTCCTAACCATTATTGGGAATAGATGCAATGAAATGTCAATGAATACCGTTAATCTTGTCTTCATCTCTTGTCACATCTTCAAACCTCTGCAATAGTTTGATATACAAATATGAAATGAGTTCATTGTCAGTCTGTACATTGTGTATACCAGTGGTGAAGACTCAAACCTTATCAAGTATTTATTGTTTACCTTAATTAGTAAAAATAATTTTAATTTGAGAGAAATTACTTCCTAGACTGCGAAATCTTTAACGTCAGACCTGGCGGCGGCGCTCATGTTGTATCTTGTCTATGGTTTTTGATTTCGAAGTATTGTAAGTACTAAAAAACGAGAGGAGGGGATGTAGTTCTCCAAGCCGCCGCCTATCACCGTAAAGATTTCGGCCATAGATAGCTCAAATTAAAGTAATCCATCCAGTAAAGCATCCAAAAGTAATGAAATTATCGCGTGAGAAATTAGCAATACTTTTAAATACCATGAAATTATTGGGTCCATAATTGTAACTTAGGTAATTAGAGATAATAGAGATAGGTTGATTGTACATGGCAATTTAATTTATTTTACTCTGTATTAGACCTTGCTTGTCTACTCGCCGTTCCAAACCATAACGTTTGTTTATTTATTCTCACATTTCATTAGTCTCTAGTGGCACTTAGATGGCCGTTGTCTAGTTAGATGGCATTCAGATGGCGGTGCCAAATTGTTCTAGACAACGGTTAAGCTGCTTATTGTGAGAAAAAATGTCGCTGAGTAGATCGTATGCATTGAAGGCAATAGTAAAATTAGCACCGGACACACTTTTAATTTATAATCAATTTCCACCACAATAATTGATAGTGTTAATTATTAAAAAATAAATTACACTTAACTCTCGCTTTGCGGATGTTTGATATACAGAATTTCGCTATATCGGAAATAATTCTACAAATTCAAACAGAATAAAAAATTGATTAGCTTTTTTTAATACAACAATAATTATGCAAAAAAAAATGCGAGATAACAGCGAATCAGACAGGTTTCAATATTCAGAATATTGATTTACAAACAACAGGAACGAAATTCTCTGTTAAATGAGAGTTAGATATAATATTGTATTGCACTGAACACTGGAAATACATAACACATATTATTTACTTTAGCATACTGCGCCAGGACACATTCCAGTATTGGTGAGGAAGCCGAGTGCAGTAAGGGTTCCAGAGCAGGTCGGTGCAGACAGCATTTGATGGCCTGTTGCAGCGCACACAAAATACGCTTTTTCATCTCATCGCTGCAATTTGTACTCTCGTAAAGCTATAATTCAAAATATCTGTAGACGTCATTTTATTATTTTTTTGTATCGAAAATCGATAAGTATCCATTAGAGCAGTAATGGCGAACCTATGGCATGCAAGATGATTTTGCATGACACGCATACCTCTAATTTTGATCGATTTACAATACTTGAGACCACTGCAGCGGGAGAATGCCTCATCTGATTGGAACAATTCTGGTATCAATATTTTGTACGTAAAGAACCAAACTAATAAATACATTAATAAACAATTTCATTTCCATCCACAAAAGATGACAAATGAAACAAAAACTTGGTGAAGCTGGTAATTCTGGCAGACAGTTTCAAAATTGGTGGACCGAAATGTATGGCGTAATTGAAAAAAGTGATAAAGTTATGGGTGCTATTTTCTGTGAGTCGTATCTAGAACATCATCATTTTTTTCCATGAAAAACTGCTCAGCACGTCAGACAGTCAAAAAATAATATTTGGGAAATTTTGGCACGCGTACATAAAAAGGTTCGCCAACCCTGCATTAGGGTAAGTTGACATCTCTGTGCCGTAAATGAAGAAATATGTTTAGAGCACCTGCAGAAGAATGGGAAAGGCTCCGGCTGCTGCAACCGCCTCACTGTGATGCGGCGAGTGACGGGCGATGTGCCCCAAAGCCCAAGCACACGCCCCAACCTGGCCCCACAGATCGGCCTCTTGCATCTCAAATTGGTTTGTATTTTTTCTTTCCACGGCGTCAGATAATACGTTTACCAAGGGAGGTACCGCCTAAAATCATTTAAATATTATTAAAATAAGAGCTCTATGCATACTATTACTTACTTACATAAGTTGGCTTATCCACTTATCCAGTGATTCCCAACTGTATTTCGCAAGCAGTTTTAGCAGAAGCTACGACTTGAAACTTAATTAGTAATAGAGTAATAAAAGGTTTAACCTTTAACCCATTGTTGCCCAAACATGAGAAATTCTCGTATTAGAACAGGTACTTAGTAATATTGTTTTTTACACTATTAGGGCATCTATTGAAAATTTTTTGGTATTAAATGTGTTTAGAAATTTCGCTAAATGGTGAATATCTTAGATAACAGGGATTCTTACCAACTTTAAAAGAAAGAGTGTTTTAAAAACTCGAGAAATCCAGTTATCAGCAATGAACGTCATTGCTTATTTCTGTCATAGCATTTAAAATTTGTACAATAACATTGTTGAAGGACATTGTTGTGTCTATTACATTTTGTCCCCTTCGTAGCCATTCGATAACCGGTTTTATTCAGTTTTATGGCGCTTCCGAATTGTGTTACAGATGCTATAATTGTGTACATACCTTGGATGCGATGACTGCCAATGCCAGTTGATCGGATTGCGCGGCTATATAGCCGTGGGCTGCTGCCGCTGGGGCTATTGCCGTCGACGAATGCACCTGAGGATAGAAGAAGGCTTGAGGAGCGGTCTCGTGCTCTTCTATCGTTCCGTTTAGAAACTGCGTCAGCATGCCGCAAGCGCCAGCATCTACCGCCAACTGGGCCAACTGTGGATCATTATTATGTGAACAAATCAGATTATATTTATTGTTTTTTTTTTCGGTTTTTTGACTTTCATCAAAATAAATGTTCTACACTCTCCTTGACATTTCGGGAACAATTCAGAGGTCATCCTTAAAAATTGTTTTGTTGAAGACTCCCGTAATTTTTTTCACACTCTATCGATACAGGCTACAAATTTGATTTAGAGAGTAACATACTGGGCAGGAACAAGAGGTATTTTTAGCACTTGGTAAAAGACAAATCGACTTAAACTGGAACTACCTATGACAATATTCATAGGGATGACGGGCTATGTTTAAAAATGTTATGGCTTCTGGCTTTTCTGACAAAATCCAATATCAGATCTAACATTTCTGGTCACAACTTACACAGTAAACCATCACTTCTTTTTACACTGAGCAATGATCAATATCAGCTAAACTGAACACTTTTCGATATACGTAAAGCTGTATTCGCATTCATTCAACTATTCACTCCGCTTCATTTTCTGTAGAGAATAGCTTCTGCAATGAGCCCGCCAGATGATCGTTGGGTCATGTGCCAATTTAGAAACCCAATTACAAAAATATTTTTTCAGATAATAAATCATATTTTGTTGAGTGAGAGGTGTTTCAAAAATGTGGTGTAGTTAGCAGTTAGTAGGGGATCACATATGGATGACCATACTAACCTCGAGTGATTGCTTTACAACGTTTCGTAAAAGTCGAGCTGAGGCAGGAAACGAGGTAAGTAATGCAACACGAAGAGCACCTGCTTCGACAGCTGCTTTCGCCAATCGTTCTGAATGGCCACATATTACTTCCAATGCTCCGAGAGCCGATTTCTGGAAATTCGACTTTAATTACTTTTAATTTACTTACGAATAGGTATATAATATTTCTATAGTCGGTTCTTCTAGTGTAAATGTCACCAGGGAATTTAATGAATAATGCATACTGTCACCTCCGAAAGGAGGGGGGGCGTAGGAGTAGTGCTGGACCCCCCCTGATGATGTAAGGTCACGGTGATCGTCTGCTGGCTTCTTCTTTCGGGGACAAGCTTATTAATTGACAACGCCGAATTACAGGCGAAAACAGGGCGTTTTATTGTTCGGAATTCATTTACAGTAAAGTTACAGCGTAGAAAATATTTGACAAAAATATTTAAAAAAATAAACAAATCTAAATTGGCGGGGATGCCGGCGGCGCGGCCGACGCCCCGAGAGACCAAAACCGAATGAATCTTCTAGGGGCTGGGGTAGCCTCCGAAAATTAAATTAGGTAATAATAATACACAATACATAATTCAAAATTCTATCACTGAAAAATGACACAAAGACAGCCTTCACACCCTATATACCTGGCTTGTAGGTACAGAAATAGACAACCAGACCTTTTCCAGGTACCTGCTTTGAAAAGGGGCTGTGCATTTGTTGGGATTATTATTACTGAATTTCTTTGCTTGATAGGTACATACTTTGAAATATCTGACCTACAAAATGAACACAGACATATTTTTACAGAATTATCTCAAATCAGTTTAGAGTTAAGACTGAGCTGAACAGGACAAGGTCATTCATAGTTCAGTCAGAAATTAACCTCAGCGTTGAAAGGACGTCATTTTAATTCAGTCTAACCTCAAAAACCTCTAACCATCGGGGATTTATTTTAAGAAACGCAATAATTATTAATGACAATTCTCAGTCGAATGAATAATCATTATTATTATTAGTATTATTATCTTCAAACATAACATGTATGCGACGTAACCTGATGCCGGCCGTAGGAATACAGGGCTGTCAAAATAATATCAATCTAATGGAACGTTTTAAAGAGTTACAAATTTAAAGTTAAAAATTGCTAGTAAGCTATTTTCTTATTATTCCATATAATAATGTTATGCGTCATAACAATAAATTGTCGCTAGTCTGCTAGTAAGGGCTATGGAATGAGCCTGCACGCACGATTTTACTATACACACCTACCTATAAGAAAAATTCTAGAACTAATCTTGGAGTGAGTGAATTGAATATAAGTTTTTCGGTTGCCGGGCAAGGTCTCTTACCACTATACTACAGACCCAATTACTCAGCCTTAGACATATATCTTTAAAAATATTCATATTTTGTCCTATTCATTAGACTATGCAAAAAAGTACCTCATAGCTCCCAACAAGTCTCCACTGCAATGAATCCAATCTTGCATAAATACTAACTTACCTTGACCTTTGCTTCGCCTGTTTCTGCAGCTGACACAAGGTAGGGCAACACTTCTGCATCCACGATGGCCTCAGCTTGAAATTGGGCCAAATCTTCAAAGACACCAATGATAATCTAAACACACAAAAAACTATCCCTGACTATTAAAATAAAATCAAACAGTTTGGACTGATAAATAGAGAGGCTATCGGACCCACTGTATTCGTAGCGACATCTGTAGAACGAATATGTACAGACTTACAAACTTATCTGAAGAATGGGATGGGGGAGCCACTGTCGAAAACTATCCAATCAAGACTCGTAACTGGACAAAATCTGACATTCGAAAGAAATTTTCAAAATGGCGTCCTATGGTAGTTCGTAGTTCCATTTTTGGCCATTCTACAGATTAGTTTGCAGGTCTGCAATTGACATTTTGCCATTTGTATAGTTTAGATTTACATTATGAGATGGCAGTATTAAATTATTTGTCAACTGGAACGATAAAACAGAAACCTACTGAAAAATAATAACTACAGACCAACAAACTTATCTGTAGAATGGCCAAAAATGGAGCTATGAATTACCATAGGACGCCATTTTGAAAATCTCATTCAAATTGTCCAGTTACGAGTCTTGATTGGGTAGTCTTCGACAGTGGCTTCCCCATCCCATTCTTCAGATAAGTTCGTAGGTCTGTATCTAAAATTCTAAAAAGTCAGACCTAATAACATCTGTTCAATTCATATCCATTTAAAATTTTAACACCATTGTCTTCCTCCTGCACCATTGACTGTAAACTAGTGCTCAATTGTTATTGAGCATGGTGTTATCAAATAATTCGAATTAATATTCCTGGGCTTCTAAATCACATACCGTCTCTGTTCTGGCAGAACACACTAACTGGAGAATACTAGTTTTGAGTAATTTGACTTTGAAGTTGTTAAAATGTTTGAAATGGTCTATCATTTGAGTTTATTAAGTAATTATAAAAAGGATGACTTTATAATAAAGACTGTTTATTTATTAAGAAGGTTTCCAGACGGTAAAGTTTGAAATAAGGAATATTTTGGTATAACTAACTCAATATGTCATTTTTGCGAATTAGTGTCTTCTGCCAGAACAGTGACGATACATTGATTACTGTTATGAGTAATTAATTTTGTAACCTGTTTAAGATTTATATCGGGCTGCCTCAGACACATCAGAAACTTTGGTAAAGCGCCGCTCCCTACTACCACTTCGGCCAAATCTTCACTATGTCTTCCGATAAATCCGAACGCGCAAGCTGAATTTTCTTTTATCTGAATTTAAAAAGAATTATTCCTATAGTTTTTTTTAATTAGGTACTATAACACCGTAGAATATTTTATGTTTGTTGGCATATAAAAAGATTAAATGTCAGAAAATTTGTCAGTTACATACCTGCATATCAAAATGTTCAAGCCCACTATTCAATTTGTTGAGTCCTCCTGCTTTTACAACATGTAATGCTAATACTTCATTATGCCTAAAATTAATATAACCATTATATTATTTTATGATTTATATTAGAATAGTGAAATTAGTAATGCCTGATTTTGATACTGATTTGAAATAGCCCAATGCAATGCAAAGCGACATGAGCTTGACCCTATAATTATATATCAATGTGTTATTTAACCTACAGTAAACTAGGAATACCTACGCACCTAGTTAACAGATTGTGTTGAGCACAGAGCGTGGCGGAGTGGATGTCAGTTTCGCAAATAATACAACAACTTGCACAAAATAGCCCAGAGTCCACTGGTCATACTGGGCGGCGCCAGCAATGCGGGCAGCAATTTCTCATTTTATTTGTAACCATGGTAACGAAAATATAGCATATTCTTAAAATTCATTTGTTTTGCTCTGATAGCAGCATCTGATTTCTAGATGGCATTAGAATAACATCATCATGGTTATTTGTAAATTTAAATTATATAATGTTATAGCGTTTGCATTTACCTGGATATACCTCGAATCAATTGCAAAATAGTTTTTTTGAAGAAGTCCTGAAACCAGAGAGAAATATATGAAATTACCACCATGTGTTATATTTTTATATTCCTGACAAATATTTTAACGTAGATAAAACAATTTAATCTTACTTTAAAAACTAATAGCGCCTGTACACGTGCGTGGATTTACTGCGAGCAATAGTGCGTATTTTACAACGTTTTCTTAGCTCGTATTCTTATTTGTCCGGTGGTTCTTTGTCTGGTACAAATCTTGCAATCGATTTTTAACTAACTTCCCGACTAGATAGACATTTGAAACTTTTAGAATATTTCGGAACATGATGCCAATGCAATTTTTTTAATACTTTTAGCCATCTTTAAGTAGAATTGAATTCATTTTCAGTTAATTCTGTTTTGTGTGAAAAGATATTTCGACACCATTATTGGTTGCTAGGGGTCTGGGGTCCTAGCAACTAAATTATTAATATATACGTGCGTTACTATGGAAATCAATATGACATGTCAAAATGACATTTCAGTATTATTTTTATGAAGTACAAATTTTTTTAATCGTTTATATGATTCAACAGAAAATATAAAAACATTGTATATAAAAAGTTCTTTTTATCTTGTAATTATTAAACTATCATGACAATAACTGTTTATACATAAAAGTACTGATTGTCTCTCCAATTCATTCTTTAAGAGTGGGCGAGATGAGATGTTGTCATTTTATGGTACTGTTTCGTACTATTTCACAGGTAGTGAAAATCGGTTAACCTGAAAATTTGTTCATAGTTGGTTTTTTTGCTGGCAGATTCGCCACTATCGTTCTACTGCGCAGGCGCAGATCGAAAAAATCCCTACTGTTCCATGAAAATTCAGAAGCTTCCAAACTTTTTTGATTCATCCATGTAATCTTGCCAACTAGTATATAGTATATTAGTCTATGTTGCCAACTGCAGGTTAATACATGTGTATCAATACGTTTTCTTATTGTCAACAGTAAATCCATGCACGTGTAAACGGGGTATAATAGCCCGTTTGCATGTGCATGGATTTACTGGTGGCAGTATGTATTATCGCGACCATAACAATAAAATGCAAATGTAAACATGTATTAGCGTGCAAGTTGCAAGACTGCATGCATGGATCAAAAAAGTTACAACTTGCATGACATATTATGTGCATGTGCAGTAAAACGACAGTAGCGAACCTGCCGGATAAAAATACGAACTAAATGGCACAGAAAAATTTGACATTTACCAATTTTCAAAACCTGTTACATAACACTATACAATGACAAAAACGTATCTCGCTTACGCTTGAGGAATGAGATTGGCGAGAGAGTCAGCACTTTTGCGTGTAAGCAGTTATTGTTGCGATAGTTTAATATACACACTATTGCCGGCGGTAAATCCACGCATGTGTACAGGCACTATAATACATATAAAATGAATGACAATGAAAATTTAAAGTTTGTTCTATCCTAATAAATTTTGAAATAATATGCTGTTTATACATGTCTTTAGCGTGAGAATTTGACTCATTTAGATCTAAATAGATCTAAAATCAAATTGATGCCTTCGTGGTTTTATTTGACCAAATGACTTTAAAAAATACCATTTACACTAATTTTTTTGCTTTAACACGGTTTAAAAAATCTAAAAAGAATAAAAATATGTATGTATGTACATAGTTATCAAAAAATTGCACGCCATTGGTGCATCCATATGTTGTCATCCGATGCCACCCAGATATACATACATACATACATGGTGACACTAGTCAGTCATTTCGGGTTCGATACCCGAGACGCGACGCGTTCTTCAGCGTCAGCGTCATTAAATATTTCCAGCGATGAGAGTGATTTTTCGCCAGAGAAAAACAGCAGTAAACGGGCACGTTTATTGTCAAGTAACCAGACTGAATGAATATATTTCTCTATGCTAAATTTAATTTAAATCGAAAACTATGTATTTTTATGTATACATATTTTAATGTATAAATAATAAATAAATTCGATTTATTTTTGAGTTCAAGAATTTCATATTTTGAGTTGAAGTTAAGTAATGGAACCTATCTACCATTTTTGTATGGGCACCTTATCCTTTTTTACATGTTTTTGTTTTGCACGGCAGTCTTTGGAACGTATCCCCCGTGCAAAAAGAGGATCGGAAGCATTGTTAGTATTATTTTAACATAATATAGTTTCATCTATTATATTCATAATATTCACATCGATGTTGGATTGGAAACTCACATTGCATGTGTCAAATTGTTCAATGATTGATGGCAGAAGAGGAGAAGACGCAATCTGGATGGCTAATTGTTCTGATCGCTCCGAAAGACGGCTGGCCACTACCGCAACAATGCGGCGAATACTTGCATCCTTGTCATCAATCAACGGTACCAATAACTCTAACAACATAACATTATGATTAGTTTTAAAAAATATCCAGGTATGGATGAAAAAACTTATTAAACTACATTACATTTCCTATTAAAGAAATCACAAAGCATCAGGGAACATATTGTAATGCTTTTAAAACATTATTTTATCAATAGAATAATCAATTTCTAAATTGTAGAATTTTAAAGAAATTTTGATTCTAAACAAAGACAGTGTAGTTAATCGATGAATATTAGCTAAATGGTATATTTTTTTGAAACCGAGCTGTGATACTACGCGCTCATTTTTTGACATTTATGTTCAGTGTAGTTTGGCAAACCATCATGAATATAGTCACACTTGAACAACACTACCGAATTATCCAAATTTACTTTGAAAATCAGTCGTCGATTCGTGCAACTTAAACGTTGTTTTACTACAAAATTGCATTCAGTGATGAAGCTCATTTTTGGCTTAACGGGTTTGTTAATAATATGCAAAATTGTCACATATGAAGTGCAGACCCATCCAGAAAAGACCCTACAGACTATTATATAAACAAAAATGCACAGTTTGGTGCAGTTTACATGCTGGCGGCATCGTTGGACCTTACTTCATTAAAAATGAGACCAGAGCTCACGTTACGGTCAATGGAGATCGTTACCGGACCATGTTTTTTTTTTTTAAATATGAATGAGAGTGAATGGTCCCTAATGCTTTACGAACTGTCAGAAATTGTGTATGTATGCATCGAAATATTTATGTGAATCTAGCCAAATGGCTATCGCGTATTATAGTAAATCAAAGATGGACCCAATGTACGATTAGGTTGAATATTATGATAATTAAATGTATGCTGACACCTGGTCTATACCAATGCATGTGTCGCTGACGTGGCAGAATTGCAGCAGTTTTTGTCATCTACATCAACATCTGCAATTTTGCTCAAAACGGACGGCCCCTAACCCTCCATTCACATTATACGGTTTTGACGACCGTACGTAAAAAACCAAACGGTAAAAATCCGAATCGGCAACAAGTTCAAGCTCTTTTCCCACTATACGGTTTATGCATGGTTTTATTCCATCACTAGCTCAGTTTGTGGTTGAGTGTTGTGTTGTTTGTACGATTTAAAGCCGTCTAATATGAAAGCGTGCATTAGGTCACGTACACCACTAAGTCATCGGTGACAGTCTGGCCGCCATGTATGCAGTGGCAATAGACGGCTGCTATACGGCGCCGTTTCGGTTTTTAACCGTCGCCATGTAATGTGAAAAGAGCCGTGCTCTTCTTCACGCCACTAAAAGAATGTTGCCGTTTGATTTTTTGCCGTACAGTCAAAACCGTATAACGTGAAAGAAGCGGTAGTTTCACTATTGTTATACGAATTATTTTCGTATATAATAATTTATTTACTGTGTCGTTTTCATGATCATTCGAGACATAAAAACAAACCAATATCTAAAACAACCTACCGCACCCCAGAGATCAGTGGGTTGTGTTGGATTTTGGTTTGTTTTAAGTATAGAAACTAATGGTTTGATGGATACTAATGGATACAGTATACTAATTGCCATTATTTTCATTGGGAAGCAGATGGGAAATTTAATTGTATATTTACCGACAACATCTGTCCTTTCCAAACCCTTTATGTTGCTTTGCCATGATGAGAGTTCAGCAATGGATTGAACAAATTCCAGCCGAGCTTTCTGATATTGGTCGAATGCTAAAATATATAATAATTAAAAGCTTGGTACTTCATCTTAGATCTGTCATTGTAAATCCATTATATTAAAATTTTAAATTATTTTCATTGATAACCGCATCACCTTGTTTAATATTTTTACAAGACATTCCTCTGAAGCTATTTTAAAAATTAAACTCTTTTATTTATTCCTGTAAAGACATTTTCCATTTTCATTTGTAGTGTTCAGTATCAAAATCTTATGTTGGATAATTTTGACACTTTCATGAGATTTTTGTTTTTTCTATTGTTTAGAATATTTTTTCAATTTGAATAAAGAAAAATATGTCAATGCCATAGCAAAAAAATTATTTCCATAATTTAATATATACTTTGACAATTACCTTTAATATATACCTTAAAATCAGAAAAATGGAATCTTTGGAAAAATGTTATAAAATACAAAATCATAGAACCAGTCTTGATTAGTTTGAAAATGAACTGATGGCGCTTTTTAGCAGTGGATTGTAATTTGAGGATGCTGGTGGATTACGGATTTAGGGGGGGTTTACACAGGATGCCAGACACTGACCGAAATATCCTAAACCTAACCTAAATATACCTAACCGAATTTTTTTTTTTTTAAACGGTACATGTTCAAACACGCGCGTTACCGTGATCTTACTCCCTACTTCATTTATCGTTTGTCAATTTATAGCTACGGCCGTATGTTGTAGCTTAGCCACTGGGAAATGCAAATAGAAACGGTGTATTTCAAAAAAATACTACCCTATTCTTAGGTCGATAATTATTATAACGCAAACATTATTCATAGAATGTTTATCACATTTGAATGATCAAACACATAGCTTATTATCAGTATCTTTAAAAGTATCTATAAATGTGTAAATCTTGGCCATTTTTTGAATAATAAAATGCCTAATTCTTGTCAAATTTGGGATCACAGAGATTATCAATATAATTTTTTATTGTAAATATTTCACTATAATAATGTCGACATAAATTTTACTAAAGGTTTTATAAATGTTTTTAAAAATTAATAAACATAAAAATCTTAACACCACTTCACATGGACGTACTGAAATATGACTATATTCTAAAACATTAGAGCGAGAGGTTTAAAAGAATACTATTTTATGTAATCAAAATACTTTATGCAGCCATCAAATGTTTAAAATAAATATAAAGGATAATAAGGCTTCAAAATTATGTAAATAGATTATCTACAACGTTTAAGGAATGTCCAGGATCATGCTTTGAAAATAGCATAAAAGCTCCATTTTTACGTACGCTGAGCATGTCCCCCCTTAATGTGTGTATCTAGCTTTGATAATTTGTTAAAATTGATTGTGACTTACATCACTTATAAAGACATAAATCCACATCATACTATTCCAGTATTACCAGTTAGTTCTTCCCATTTGTTACCAGGTTTTTCTTAGCTCGTATTCTTGTTTGTCCGGTGGTTGTTTATCCAGTACAAATCTTGCAATCGATTTTTAACTAACTTCCTGACTAGCTAGACATTTGAAACTTTTAGAATATATCAGAACACGATGCCAATGCATTTTTTTAATACTTTTAGCTATCTTTAAGTAGAATTGAATTCATTTTCAGTTAATTCTGTTTTTTATGAAAAGTTATTTCGGAAGAAATCCGTAATCCAAACCACTATTATTGGTTGCCAGTGGCGATTCTACCTTGAGAGCGCTGGAGCGGTGCACACCCACCCACTCAATTTATGCGAAATGACTTTTTTTAAATGGGTATTTAATTTATATTTGATTAATTAAAAGTGTTCTGATCTATTACCGTAGCCATTAATTCATATACAAAAACAAATTCTAATATGTGTTTTTAACCGGCTATTTTAAATAATAATATTATATGTTGATGGGAGCGATATCCGACATCGCTCGTACCAAACCGCCCAGTAATCTAATTTCGATTTCTTTGCAATGAGAAAGAGCGTCGTCTGTCGCGTGGAATAGCAATACGTAAATATTTTTTCTACGTGCTCCGGAGCGACAGTTTCAGTCGCTCTCGGCCCGAATGCGGCTTCATCGGTTTTAAAACAATACAGCCCGTATCACACGTACAATTATTGTTTGACAATTTTTATTCAATATTATAATAAAAATTAAATTCTTTTCACAGTACGTATATTAAATTTCCGCACATGTTGACAACATTTCTCAAATTTAGGCGAAGTACAATTTAAAAATAAACTTCAAGTTTTTTTCAGTTTGATAACTAAATTCACAATGTTTATCAATTATGATATCTCTCCAAACTAGCTCTGTAATACGTCTGACTTTTTAGATAAAAATATACTCAAAAATGAATTGTCTGTTATTTACAGCTTGGATAATTTTTATAATGCTGATGGCGCCTCAGCATTATAAAACATTTTAATCGAAAAAAATCTCATTGACACATTTACGGAAACGGTTTTACTATTAAATTTAATTTTTACTATTCCGATGACATCAGTGGAAAGCGAAAGATGTTTTTTCACACTCAAACGGATCAAGTGTTTTAGTAGAAACACCATCGCGCAATCAAGATTGAACGCATTATGTATGCTCAGTATCGAAAAAAGAATGATACAAGAGATTCCTGACTTCAACAAACGCGTAATTGAAAAATTTGTGTCGATGAAAAACAGAAGAATGGATTTCTCATACAAATGAACAATAAATCCCGGTCACTGCCAGATACGAGATATTTCGGTAGTACTAATAATTCGGTCGAAACAAAATAGTTCGTGTCAACCAGTTTGTGTTAAAGTTTAAAATCCATTTTTTTCAAGAAAAACTGTTTTTAGAGGTACAACAAATAATAAATAGTGAGTTATTTATGATTTCTTTAAAATGTACTAAATTAAAAAAAACCAATAGTTTTTTTTTGATTTTTTGGTGAAGTTTTGATGAAGGCAAATGCCTTTTTACGGCAGTCAAAAGGTG
The DNA here is from genome assembly GCF_057557595.1 of Rhyacophila brunnea. Taxonomy (NCBI): domain Eukaryota; kingdom Metazoa; phylum Arthropoda; class Insecta; order Trichoptera; family Rhyacophilidae; genus Rhyacophila; species Rhyacophila brunnea. Next base: position 6,711,307 of record NW_028233361.1, read on the forward strand.
AACTCCCAGTAAAATAACTCACCGGTCGCCACTGTTGGTTGCTAAGGGGGTGGTCCTAGCAACTAAATTATTCATATATACGTGCGTTACCATGGAAATCAAAATGACATTTCAGTATTCTATATTATTGTTTGTTGCAAAATAGAAAAAAAATGATTTGTTGACAATTGCCTTATTTGTCCTAAATTATTAATACATAGGATCGTAAAGTTTATATGATTCAACAGGAAAATTTAAAAACGTGGTATATAAAAAGTTCTTTTTATCTTGTAATTATTCTCTTTTAAATTGATGTCTGAATGTTCTTTTGTCCATTGTAAAGAATCGGCCGTTTTTCCACCTCATCAATAAATTTTTCTATTTATTCCTCCTCCGTAAACATGGTTCACCAAATAGAGTAACACAAAACAAGTCTCCCTGTGGACACTCAGATGATTCTGGCAGTAAAGAGGCGAGGCACTAGACTGTTTTTTCATAGTCTGCGCGCTCGCATACATTTCAAATAGAAGTAGACAACAGTTAGTCAAACTTGTCTATGAGCATTTCGCATGACCGCTAGACCATTTTGTTTATGAGATGTCTCTTTGACAATGTGAACATCTCCATTTGTTCTTGTGGTCCGGACAGTCTAACTAGTCTTGACTATAGTCTGCGCTACATCTAAGGCATCAATCCATCCAACATCATCTTGTTTGTCTTGGTGTAACCATTTAACTTTACACTTGTTAATTTTGTACCTAATAATTGATGGAATTAACTATATTGGTGAATGTAAAATTGTGTTGAAAAGCTTGCAGTATTTGACGGATAAGCATTTCAAAAATATTTGACCTTTACAATACTTTTATTTTGCAATTTCAGAAAAAATCCCTTGCGGACAAGCATTATTTGATACTTGCAAGTATTGATACTTCGATATTTTTTATATAATATCCCTAGAAACGGGTGATATAATAATAGTCTGAAGTTAGCTACAAATGAATCAGCAAATTAAACAGTACACCATGAGCCTTTTCTTCAGATTCACATTAAGCTCCATCGGCTAGTAGAGAAGATTTTCTCTAACAACTTTGCATCAATGTCCTGGATCCAAATAAAATGTCAATAGTAAACTCAACATAAAGTAAACTTATTGATTTAAGTGATTGGAAAACTGGTAATAATTGTGAAGGAAATTTTTTTTATTTAAAAAAGTGATTTTTATTTAAAGAAAATATTATTAGAATTTGTATAAATTCATGTAAATTTTTCACAATACATTAGTACATAAATACGTAATACAATATTATTATAATATAATACATTGTTGGATGGATTTCATAATCACAAGATTTAAAAAGGCGTAAAATTGTCTTATATAAAAAAATTTAAACAGTCTATCAACATGGAAGTTCTGACATATTATTATTATAAGTAACAATAATTGTCATTTCATAATGTAATATATTTAAATAAGCTTATAAAGAATGTTTAACAATGTCTTAAAATACTAATAATTCCACCAGTCACCATATCATATTTTAGAGTGTAAAAATTCACAAAACAATAAACAATAATATAGGTACTTACCTAATACTAATTTCAATACAAATTATGTATAAAAATTAAAATCATTTATATGGGAATATAATTCAGTACCATACTATCCTAAACATAAGATGAGGATTGAAAAGAAAAATTAAATGTTTAAAAAAATAATTAGTATTTTGGTCAAAGAAAAAATGTCAGTGCCAGGTGCAGAGATGTCATTGTTAAATTAACTTTACCAAAATATGCCGCACGACCACTAAACAGTGACAGACCTGAGAAACGCATTTGGCATCATTCTGTTGAATCACTCAACCAAATCAAGACACAGAATTCAAATAAAAATAGGATTTTATTTCGTTCATCGTATGCAAGATATGATCAATAATATTTCAGTTATTTATGTTGACAATCTTTTCAGGTTATAAACCCATGCACAGAACGATCTAAGATAACATACCAACACAAATAACTCAAATATTGTAGGATTTAAAAGAACTGAATTTTTATTAAAACTTGAATGCTATTCATACCTGAATTCGTTCCATGATACACGTGACTGTTTTGACAGCCGTCGCTTACATTTTTCAATTCTATTACAATTGAGTGATGTCGCCATTCACTAAAAGGCCGCCTAGTATTAAGTGGCAGTTTAGTATGATTAAGCATCTGGCAATTACAGTTTAATTATCATATATGTTTCTTGAATCATTACCACCCGATATAATATCACCATATCTATGTCACTTTCCACTTCTTAGGAAATATTACACGTCTCAAAATCTTTTTTGACAGACGCTACTCATTTTCTGTTAAGTATGTAGTCATATTCCACTCCCATATTTTTTATTCCCTATAGGATGAATCAATGAATGATTGACACTTGCCCAGTTGAAGATCATATTGTAACTTTTTCAAATGACGAATCGATTTCAATTTTGAATGATTCAGTCTTTTTTGTCTTATTAACATTTTTAAAAGTTTGTTGTAACCTCGCGGTGTAGAAACACAACAGACCCTGACGATAACAAAAAGATAACTGGGGCAGCTACGTCACTCTATATCTATCTTCCAGGAAAAACACTATGTTGTTCCTCTTAATAGTCTCGCAACACATAATTACAGAGCGACTGCAACTTATTATGTGTATAATATAGTTGAGATTCACATAACACAACATAAAAATGTATGTACTGAGGCACACTAAAGTCGACACAGTATTATTCATTCAGGTACTCAGGAGGAATGTTGCATTTAGCTATAGATCAAATAACTACCACCGCCATTTTGTCAAAATCAACAGAGCATGAAAATAGTAATGGCGAGCGAGCGTCATAGCATTTCATAAGGTTGAGAAATATTTTTCCAACATGGAAACCCTGTGCATTGGTACATTTCTAATATTAATGGCTGCACCCAATATTTCTAATGCAATGTTTAGGACAATACGGTAATTTCATAGATATTACTTTATATTAATGATTATTAGAAAACAGATCTATCATCCAATATAACGTAAGTGTAAATTATTTTTAAGATGTACTGGAATGTACGTATTTTATTGCACAATAATCTTAAAAACTAATACGATATATTTTTTTAAAGCGGTGACGAATTTTGTCTAAATTTTGTTTAAAAAGCTGAGCTCGAAGAAGTCACACCGCCGGACGCAGACGATGACTTCCGGAAGAGGGTCCACGACATTTTCTCCTGATTGTTATTAGAAATAACCATCGAGTGGCTGATAACATGATAACCATACGCGTGATGGAGTCTATTGAGTAGCTGCAGAACTCGTCCCCTTCCGTCTACGCGAACCGACCCCGACCCTGACACCCTGCTACTTCCTGGAGTCACTGCTTCCATTTCCTATGATAGAAAGTAATACTTATGTTTATTAAGAGAAAAAAGTACGATGGATTGGTGAGATAGTCAGGACGTGAAAATGGAAAATTATAAACATTGGCGGTTTTTGAGGCCCGAGGTGGGGACAGTTTGGAGGCACCCTTATGAAAATTTTGCTTGTGCAATACACAGCCGTTGAATGACTCAAAAGTGACGATTGAAGGCGATTGTGGCTGACGTTGGCCTGAGAATCTGCCAATGTGATTTGTGCGTTAGTTAAGTTAGTAGAGAGGGCTATCGAAATTAATAGGGACGATTACTAGAGATGGTCAATTTTGAAGACTAAGTATACCCACTACCAGTATAAAAAAATACTTAGTATATAAACTTGTTCCGAAATACTAACTAATATTTGGAATACTATATAGATCGTTTGGCGTGCGTATGCAACAAAAGTTTCATACCCAACTGCAACTAAAACCAACTCCATATTATTAGTATTTTAAAATACGTATCGGCTCAGGGAACTCAGACTGTGCACCGGCTTCAATATAATCGCTAAAAATACGCTGAGCTCCGCTTGTCGAAAAGTCCCATTTATTATAAAATTTTAAATTTATGGGTTGTTTTTCTGTTAGGTTACAATATTATTGTTAACAAAAATGAATAACAGTGATTTTTTTTAATTTTAAGCATGTTTTGAGCGGTATATAACAAGCCTAAGCCTGTGCATCATCTCACCACTGTGCTGCGACACAAAATTTATGATCTATTGTTATTCAAACATTCGAACGCAATAGACTAATAAATTAAAATATACCTATATTCAAGTGCTATTTCGTTCGTGCGCATTTAATGTCAATAGTGTTGAAAGTCTACCAACTGGCGAGTGCACAGAACAGTGACTCGCGATGATATCATCACAAGTTTTTTGGAATAAGTTTATTGGGCCACAAATACTTAGTATGGGTAGTTTCATCCGAAACTTGAGTACACAAACAGGTGACAGTATTTCCAGCTCACCTCTAACGATTACCATGAGTGTACGCACTCAAAAATTACTTAATAAAAAAAAAATATATGTATATTTACAGCAACAAACTTGTCCCTTTCCTGGGAAGAAAGACCAGCAACCAATGTGCACTCGGCTCCACCCAACGCAGGAGCTTTCAACTGCCCCGTTACCACAATGTACGGCATCCTGAAACATGAATCCCAATTAGAGAGTATTTCCAGAGGTGCCTAGGTAAATTTCAATTTCATTCAATACTAAAATTGCCATATAGGTCTGCAACAGAAATATATAATATTGATCATTGCCAGAACACTGCCTCAACTAAAATATTATGTGGAATACTTCTGGTGTGTTAATTATTGTTATGAAATTGAAATTTGTGACTTCGAGAGATTTCTGTTCTAGACTGCCATTAAACATCTGTGATTGATTAAGTGTGAGCAACTGGTTGTCAGTTTTGTGATATCGCAGCAGGTAAGGCAATTAGAAAAAAAACCCAGTCTCTGCGTCGACTGTTTCGTACTCTGCATGTACATGGGCATGGATTTACTGGCACCAATAGTGTGTAAATTAAATTATAGCGATAATAACTGTGTACACATAAAAGTGCTGACTGTCCCGCCAATCTAATTCTTCAAACGTAAGCATGATGCGAAAACTGGTTGTGAAAATTGGTAAACGTCAAAAATTCTCTGCGCGGTGTAGTTCGTTTTATGTCCTCAGGTTCACCGCTATCGTTCTATTGCGCAGGCGCAGATATCTCCCAAGTCCCAACTGTCATGTGAAGAAAATTCAGAAGTTGCTGAACTTTTTAAATCCATGCATGCAATCTTGCACAATAATACGTGTATACGCGTGCATTTTCTAGTTATGGCTGCGATAATACGTACTGTCAGCAGTAAATCCGTGTACGTGTAAACAAGGTATCATGTTAATAATTGATAATTAAATTATTTCAAATGTATTGTCTTTTCGCTTCCCCACACTGGCAATAATGTTTCATTGAATATTAAAAATAGTAGTCTGTTGGTTTTTGTAAGTTTTAGTGTGTAAAATGAGTGCAAACCTATACGGAAATTTTACCAGCTCCATAAATAAGACCAATCGTATTGGAAGAAATTTCAAAACTGAAATACACCTGTTGCACTATAAGGAAAACAACAATGATTACAAGTTCGACCAAAAATAATAAAGGCACATGTAAAATAATTTCTTAATTGGTGATGCGCATTAAGAGATCATCTATCATACTATTTCAAACAAAATAGCGTAAACGTTCATTTGATTCACTAGTTTTTTAGAGATCATCAAAGGATAACAGTATTTCTGTTTCTATTTATGATTCTGACATCAAGTGTAGGAAATAACAAAAGGCTTACAGCACGGGAAGATTTGTTACGACAAAAATGGTCTATTTTATTATAACAATATTCAAATCACGCCACTAAAACGGTTGATTAACAGTATTAAATTCTTGAGAAACAAAGTTGATTTGACATTCATATGACGTTTGTTAATTTGCTCTAAATTGTCTATTATCGAAAATCGTAACTAAAAAACCAAACATATAATTTTATATCTAGGGATATAATAACGTCATAGTTTTTTTTACAAAATTATCTAGCAGCTAGTTCATGAATTATTATTTAGAATATTATATTTTCTAAAATTGTCATATGTAGCAACTTTATTATGGGGAATATAATTCCTTCACAAAGCGCTGACAACATTTAAAAAGATGTTCATCACATCGGAAATGGATGATATTCACAAATCAACTACAACTGTCAAATGATCGATTTGCACTATGGAAAAAGTAGTCTTCACGTATCAATATACTATTTATTTATTTATTTGAAAAAGACACGTTGAGTACCTACATAACAAATTGTTAATTCAGGACGTTCACAACATGACATTTAGAATAAAAATTACAAGTCATCAGTTCGGAAAACCAGAAAAAAACAAAGTGGAGGAAAAAAGAAAGCAAAAATAGTTTTATACAAAAGAAATAAAATTAAAAAAAACAACAATGATTCAAAAAGTACAAATTAAACCATAAAATAGAATTTAAAAAATAGAATATATAATGGATCGCCAAAAATATCTACCTACATCTCTAGAGAGTGCATTGAACAACCGCACAGCCCTCGCTATTGGTGCCTGGTTAGCCTGACATGAGGAAACAGCTTTCACCCAAAATAGGTCATGGCTGCGACCACGCATGTAATTGACGGGTGCGTAAAAATTTAAATTTTCTAGAATATCGGGATTGAAAATGATACCACGTCAGAGCAGGGAAAAAATGCTTTAAGAGCAGAAGTGACCTACGAGCTTCAAGAGAATGAAAGGCGAGCATGCCTTGAAGAAAGTTAGTCGGAAAAGACTCGTTTGAGAAGGTGTCAAAAGGAAAATAATTATTAACTTTAAAATAGAGATGACGAAGAATTTTTTTCTGAACACGCTCTAAAACAAAAACTATTGTCACTAATTAATCGTAAATGAATACAAACACTAAGAAAAATAGGTTTAATGATTTTAAAAAATATTTTGGCAAAACATAAGTACTTATGTATTTATTCAGTTTATTCCATGTAGACAATTATAATAAATAATACCTTTTTCTGTTGGCCCATAGGTTTTTCGATCCAATAATTGTTAATTTAAATTTTAAAATTTTCATACATTTTGATGCATCATTATCACAAACTGATTATATAAAGCCGCGTTGACACGGTCCATGTACGATCCAAGTACACTTGGACCGAGTGCCATCCAAGTGCACTCGTATGAGACATCTTCATACTAATCATTCCTATTCAAGCTACTTGGAGTGCGTCCTACTCATCCAAGTTAGCTTGGATAGGAATAATTAGTAGGTATGAAGCTGTCACTTGGATGGCACTCGATCCAAATGTACTTGGATCATATTTGGACCGTGTCAACGCGGCTTTAGGTAGTTAATATAAAGTTGGGGTAGGTTACTCAGACTATAGATACATCTAGACGCCACCCATTGCATTGCTAAATGAAGCTGCGTACCTTGCGTTTGGTTTGTGGGCGAGCGAACGCATTCGTACACAAATGTTTGAGACCATAGACCATTTCGCTAGTGCTCGCACTAGACGCTCAGAATTAAAATATAATTTTCTATTTTTGTACGTTATACAGTATTTTTAAGCGGTCAAAATGCAACGATTAAGTAAATATATACATAATTTAAGTTATTTTAAAGAAACACTAGGTCACTGATATTAAAATATATACCTAGGTACCTAATAATATACAAATAAATTATCACGAACATGACCAACTTACTTATGAAACGTAATACCATCTTCTTGCTTATCAGTACGGTTACCACATTTTAATACAACACACAGAACCATCTTTTCTACTTAATTAACCAAAAATATTTACCACTGACTTTATGTTTAACACAAAAATATCAATTTTAGCAACACGCGCTCGCAGGTTATCGACGCTTAGCTATGCAACAAACTAATAGGTATTTGGCGGCGACACCACAGCAAATCATCTCAAACATCTGTAAACCTTTTATCTTACTCTAGCTAGCGCATGTTGCAGAGATTATAAGGGTGTCGAATACTTTCTCATTCGCACTTATGCATCGTTTTTGTTCAGGCCTTGGTAGGTTAGGTTTGGTTTGGTCTAAAAAGAAAGTTATAAAATCTCATGACGGCATCTGCGGCACATTTACCAAAACTTATATCGATGAACCGAAAAATATATACTTACCTAGGTTTTTGGTTGTCGATTTACATCAAATAATATAATATGAACGATAACAGCACGAATATATATACCTATTTAAATTACTACGTTAAACATTACTTATATTGACACCTAAGCATCATTTTTGCAATTGCCTTCTAATACATTGTATTGCCGCTACAATTATTAGTTTGACATTTGTGAATTTCTACCTTTTCTTTGTGCGATATATTATTTATCGGTGAAAACAATTTTACCAATGTGTGTAGTTATCAAAATTGAGTGAACTTATATTTACAATGAGTGATGTATGATTTTGTTTTGTGAAACAAACTATTTTATGTGATTTCATCTATTTATTTGTGAAATCATTTAATATATGAGAAAACTACTTTCCAAATGTTTTTTTACAATTTTTTTTTTGTGAATTTTTATTATTGTAATGTGCTTTTAATTCCCACCCCATTATTATCACTCAATTTCTCTCTTCTATGGAAATAAATATTAGTCTATGACAGTTTGTCTTTGGTCCTCAGATGTCAGAGTGTCATAGTAACTTCTCTGTCTTAGCAAAAATGATAACCTCAGATAACCTTTTCGTTCAGTGATACGTTCTTCAATTGTATACATAGTGCTTATTGAACAACTGAATGAAACACGTTACGTAGCTTAGTAATTTAATTTTCGACATATCGCAAGGGTAAGTTTCCTGCATCATTTATTAAACGATCTTCAATTCGCCGGTGATATAACAGGGCATCTGTTTATGTTTGTTTTATTTGCATTTACAGAATTTACTTTGCATCGAGACTTTCAAGTTGCGTCTTAGCCAAGATGACACTGCTGAAAGGTTTCCTGCTAGCCAGATGCACAATGCAGCTATCTAGTCACCATATACGAAACCGTTTTCTTCCCGAGGCGGCGAGCACGAGGGGTATACATATATCCAGGATAACCATGGCAGCTAGAAAATTTACCGAAAAACACGAGTGGGTATTAATGGATGGAGAAATGGGAACGGTGGGAATTTCAAACTACGCGCAGGAAGCTCTAGGAGATGTGGTATACGCCCAGCTTCCGGATCCTAAAACAGTTTTGGAGGCCAGTGATGAGTGCGGTGCGCTGGAGAGCGTTAAGGCGGCTAGTGAACTGTATTCGCCAGTAAGTGGTATTGTTTTAGAAAAAAATAAAGACGTAGAAGCTACTCCGGGTCTAATTAATAAATCTTGTTACGATAAGGGCTGGCTCTTCAAATTGAAATTGACAAAGCCGACCGAGCTGGATTCCCTCATGGACGAATCTCAGTATGACGAGTTCCTCAAAAAAGATACCCACTAATGTACCTATAAACGGCTTCTTTATTACTTGTTAAGTTTATCATTTATTATTTAAATCTGTTAGTAATATTAATTTCTTTTAATTGTTATGAACTTGTAATTATAATGTTAATAAACTCAATGTTTAAATTTATATTTAATTATCTTGTTATTATTTCTTTATGTGATAATATACCAAGCACATGTTTTCATCATTGAAATGTGTTGTCACTAATGAAAGTAATTTTTAAAAAATTTGTTTTTCGATTGACTACTTTTATAATACATTTTTTAGTATAACATCTTATTAATTTCATTGCCAAAGTGATTACGAAAGCTCCTGACTGAGATATCAGTCAATTTAGATTTAATAAAATGTTAAACTTTTGATATTCCGACATTGACGTCAAGTGAGTACCATGTGGTTTCATAAGTCACCCTGACCAGCAGTTTTATAATTTATTTTCGCCCGATATGAAACCTAACTGTCATTATTGAGATAATAAAAATGTTTTTTGATCTTATTTCGAGCTTTGTAACGATATTCATGTAGCAATAATTAATAATCTTTTAATTTCTTTGTTGAAAAAGATAATATAGTCGTAAAAATATTGATCGCAATTTACGGAGTAAATAAAAAAACATATTTTCAAAATATCAAATTTTATTTTTATAAATTGGTACAAAATAATAATAATACATTTAATATTATTATAAATATTATCATAAGGAAAAAGCAAACATACGCAACTTCATTTTATTCAAGGTTTCGTATGGATTTAAACAATAAACACAAACAATTGACGTATCTATTTCCAAAAACTGACAAGTATACAATTTAATATTTGTAGTAAACGACATATTGTGTTTGTATGGTTTTAACATTAGTTGCCTTTGTCCTTCGTATTGTACTTTCAAATTAAAACAATTTGCCCATTTTTATTAGACATCATCGACACTAACATCGGTTTAATGGTTTTTTTTTTAACTTAGCACTTTATGTTATTAAACATTTATTTTTCATACGCATTATGATAAATTTTGGAAGTTTTAGATCATTACATATTATGTGAAATTATATAGAATAAGTATGATTTTTTTTTTTAGATTTGTCGACTTATCGATTTTTTAGAAATAGATTCACACATATTCTCTGTTCATAAAACTGTAAATGTGATTTTGTACGTAACTTCATGTGTGATGTTTAAATTCACAGAACAGTTAAAATGTTGCATCATTATCTAAGAGCAATCTAAAATATTCTTCTAAACATGATTGTGAAGTGTAAAGTTCAAAGTTGTTACAATTATTACAATGTCATGTCAATATTTTGTGTCCCAGAAATTATTTCCTTTTTGATAATGTGTAAGCTATTGGTGCTCTATCCAAATAATAAATCGTAGTAAACATTTACAATTTGACGTTATTTATTTGTGACGATGTAAACAATACTATCCTTCATTCAACGTTTATTATAAATGCTTATCTTGCACGTAACATTAAAAATATTATGCATGGCATTCTTCGACGAATTCTGAAAACAAATAAAAATTTAATTATCAAAATGGAAGATATTCATGAAAAATTAGGCACAATCTGAAAGTGGCTTCATTGCTTGGGCTTATTTGACTCTAAGTGGCAGATCACACTGCAAGTGGCCGACCGATGCTAACATGGTACAGAGGGTCTAACTAAAAGGCAATGTGCTATGAGCAAACCTAGTGCTTTTTATGCCGCGTGTGTATCATAGAGTGTCACAGCGTGCTTTGGCTCCAGGGTAATCGAACCTTTGACAGATCAATTAGAAAAGAAACATGCTAACATTATTCGACATTGAGCAAAAAGTTAAAAGGCATCATCATAATCAGCTGGGGTCGATCCACTGCTGGATAGAGGCCTCTCCTAGCTAGTTCTTCGCTGCCCCATACATCCACCGAACTTTATGAGTTTGTCTATCCAACGGGTTTTAGGGTGTCCTGGTCGTTTAGTGCCCCTTGGGTATATTGTGTAATTTAGTGTAGATAGCATTTTTTGACAGTTCAAACAGTTACCTTATTGTAATTATTAACTGCCTGAATATGTAAAGCGATAAAATAAATGTGATATATTTATCACATGTATGTAGCTCTCTTTGGATGTTAGTGATAACATGTTAGAATAACCTCGCCGAAATGCTCAATTGCGTTAATTTAGGCCAGTGATTTCAACCTTTAGTGTTAGAACATTTGAAGCATTTTGTAAAATGACAGGAACCCTTATGGCTGACACATTTTAAGGTTCAGAAGGGTAAATGACATCATTTAACCAAAGTGCCCACTTTTAACACAGTCAAAATGCAACCCCCTATTATTTTTAGTCTCAAATTTTGTGTACATTCATTACATATTGTTATAGTCATTATTTCTCATGACTATATGGATACGCCAAAGATAATCTTTGAAATTGTGATATATACAAATACGCAATGTATTAGATACACAAGTTATATTAATACTTTGGACGCGGAAGACGCACACGGTGCGTAATGACCTGGCGGCCGATCGATGTAATTAACGTGCATTTTAAAGGGGGCAATTAAAATCTCATTATCTATTCAGCAGCGAAAGCGTTAATAAACCCATTTGTCCAAAATTAATTTGCACGCCAATATAACAAACTTACCAATAAATTAATAGAGTAGGAATGAATCTATACTGTTCATGAGAATCACTGATCATATTGGCCAAGCCAAAAGGTGTTAACGACAATTTGCAATATTACAGGTGAGCAATTTTTTAATAAACACACATCTGCGATATTTTTCGTTCTGTCAATAATGTGTTTTCCACGTATGTCACTTCCTAATGTGGGGAGGGGGTCTGATGCAATATGACGTAGGGGATATAGAAAATGTGCCATAATAAAATAGAAACTTAATTTGTGAGATAATATTACATAACATAATATAATATTTTTTTAGTAAATATGGGGGAGTAACTTCAAAAATTTGTCATGTAATTTTAGACAGTGGGGTAAAATATTTAATGATGAAATGTGACAATGGGGGAAGGGGGGTTAAAAATACCAAAAAATTTGCGACATCTAATGGCAAACAACTTTTGCACATTCAATAAAGAATGTCACATTCTTAAATCTTTTGTAAATAACAAATAATTTAATTAACACGTGACTTCTATATTATTCTAATCAACATTTATATTCAAAGCGAATAGAGATATTAAAGTATTAACCCTTTGATTAGTATCGCCGCACGTGTGCGGCGACACTGTAGTGATCCGTATAGAGTATCGCCGCATATATGCGGCGACACCATTTCATTCGAAATTTTCTATGCTAAGTTAATAATTTCGATGTAATTATTATTTACAAACAACACAAATACATTTATCACCAATTTTTAGATGTTATTATAAAATAAATATTTGTTTCTAGTTTCGAGAAAAAAATACGTAAATAAACGCAAATATTACGAACAAAATCTAATTCCGTAAAATTCCTACATTCCCTTTTATTATCTTTTGAAAAACATTTTGAATTCTATCATCAGAAACATAATATGTTCTGTCGAAGATTCCAGGCCCAAATTGGAAACAACTATGTGTTCAAAATTTTATAAATTATTACGAAAATATTTTTTTTATGCATAGCAATTTCAGTTTTCAGTTCTGTTTGGATCCCAAATGGGTAGAAATTCATTTATACATATAATATGTCTACAAATTAATATAAAAAATATTATTTTCAAAAGTTTCCAATACAGCTCTATTTTGTTTACATTTAGATAACCGAACGCGGGGCGACAAGAATAAGGGCCATACATTGTGTCCCACATTTCAATTTGTTTCACACTTGTTGACAGCTTGATTGCTTTCGGGTCATTAGGTATCGTTGTTTCAATCACTCAAGAGAGATTCAAATATTATGCCGATTTTAGGTAAACCTCACCCTCTGCACAACCCTTAGCAAAATATTTGGATATTATTTAGTTTTTTGCTTGAAGTCGGATTGCATGCATTGAAATTGGATCGCGATAATAATTTTTCGATATTATTTATTTTGTGATTTTGCCATTTTATATCTATTTTTATTACACAATATATTATAGCGGTGTTTCCGAACCAGTGTCGTGAGAGCAAAGTATAGTAAAAGCAAGGTCAGTTATTCTCAACATTTTATAAAAATATATTTTTATAAAACTATATTACTACTTGGATAGTAAATTTTAGTCAAATAAATTCAGTGATTCTCAACATTTCATAAAATGTTTTTTTCTAAATAATTTTACCTCAGACTTTTTTCGAATGATTATTATTACACCTATTATAATTATTTTGATTGTATAATAAATTTAATTTTCTACAATTATTATTATACTTACTATTCTTATTTTGGTTAAATAGTAAAATAAATTCAGTGGTTCTCAAGATTTTATAAAAAGATATTTTTTTCTAAATTCACCTCATATATTTTGTTCCAGCGATTGATATTCCACTATATTTATTTTGATTATATCGTAGACTATAGTAAACCAGCGGTTCCCATTTTTGTACTTATAAGAAATTTCATTTTTTTCAAATGATTATTATTATACTGTTCTAATTTTGATTGGATATAATGAAATGAATTTAGCGGTTCTCAACATGTTATAACAAGAAATCTTTTTCTCAGTGTATCTCACATTTTTTTTCATTGATTGTTATTTTGCCCTGCTAAATTTCAATTATAAAAAAGTTGTTCCTGTCATTTCCTCTAATAAGATTATGATAAAGAAAAATGATAAATATTGTACTCGTCTCGTGCAACACAGAAACTGTTGAACAGACTGATATATTTTTCAATTATATTTCAAGTACCTACCTAGGCAAGTTTATATAATAAGACTTTATCTATACCTCCTTTCTTTTGCAATATATTGCAATATAAAAATATTCTTTTTGATGTTGAGTCAGTAAATATGTTTTACTATATTTTACTATGTAAGAAAAACAAGAGTAGCAAGTGTGAGATAGATTTAGATCACAACTACTGCAATTGATTTACTATAGTTTATTATACAATAAAAATATTTTAAATATTATATTAAGACCTAATTACCATTGGGAAAAGTGCGAGATAAATTTAGAAAAAAAATCTTTTTATAAATTGTTGAGAACCGCTGATTGATTTACTATATAGTTTTTATCGCATTCGAAATAATTACTATATAATATAATAATTACCATCGGAAAAAGTGCGAGATAAACTATGAAAAAAATCTTTTTATAAAATGTTTGACCACTGAAATTGATTTTATTATGTAATCGAAATATATTCATAGTATATTACCGCAAACACTGTCTTTTTACTTAGCAGGGCAAAATAATAATGCTTGAAAAAAATTGTGAGATAAACTGAGAAAAAGATTTCTTGTTATAAATGTTGAGAACCGCTAAATTTATTTCATTATATTACTATCCAATCAAACTAATAACAGTATAATAATATCTAATCATTTGAAAAAAAAAAGAAATTTCTTATAAGTACAAAAAAAACGGGAACCGCTGGTTTCCTATAGTGTACAATATAATCGAAATAATAAATTATAGTAGAATAACAATCGCTGGAACAATATATAAGAGGTGAATTTAGAAAAAATATCTTTTTATAAAATCTTGAGAACCACTGAATTTATTTTACAATATTTTACTATCCAACCAAAATTAGAATTATAAAAAATTAAATTTATTATGCAATCAAAATAATTATAAAAAGTGTAATAATAATCATTCGAGGAAAGTCTGAGGTAAAATTATTTATAAAAAAAACTTTTTATGAAATGTTGAGAACCACTAAATTTATTTGACTATAATTTACTATCCAAGTAGTAATATAGTTTTATAAAAATATATATTTTATAAAAATATATATTTTATAAAAATATATTTTTATAAAATGTTGAGAACAACTGACCTTGCTTTTACTACACTGTGCTGTTGCTACACTGGTTGGGAAGCACTGCTATAATGTATTGTGTAATAAAAATAGTAATAGTAGGTACATACATAATAGAAAAATATTCTAAAAACTTATAAATTAACCCAAAAAAAATTACTAAATAAAATCTTCAAAATTAACTCACTCCCGAGATGTATATACTAAATATTTAACTCACTAATCAAAGGGTTAATACTCACTGTCTATGATTAAATTGAGAGCTGCGATGGCAGGTGAATCGCTGGCCTCCACCAGAGGATCCTTTCCATCATCACAGCATCGAGCCAGGCGAGGGTCGAGCGGAAGGCGGCCGAGTAAACGCACTCCGGTGCCTTCCCGGTCACCACCCTCCATGGGGAATATTTCACTTTCGGTCTACGAAAAACAATATTTCATACCGTATATATTTTGTATTCTCTGGGTAAGGTGCATAGATGTCGTCGTTAAGTTAATCTAACTGTCAATAGTTATGTCAATATTTACTGTAAGTCCATTTTTAAAAATCCGATTTTTAAAGATGGAAGTAACTTTCTCAAATATATTTTAATTGACGGACAATGGCAAAATTATGAAAACTGTTCAATATAAACTGAATAATTATAAATTCAGTCAATATAAACTTGAAATCATTTATTAATTGCTTTAGTAGTGGTTTAATTGAATAAATGGATACTGTGACCATTGTATTCTGACTATAATATTTCAATTACAATGCGGGAATCGCAAACCTTATAGATTAATCAATGGAGAGAATTGTAAATAATATTAATGAAGACAGAGAGCGTGTCGCCATTTCGATAATAAATAATTACTGTTATGTTAGGAATACTTTACCTGTGGCGCGTGCATTTATTCTTATTTTATATTAATCGTATTTTTACCATTGTATGTTAATTAAAAAGATCTGCCAATAATGCAAGACACGGATCCGAGAGGAGTGGAATCAGCTTGAAGGGGCCTTCATCCAACAGTGGATGGATCCAGGCTGATGATGATGACTGAGTCTGTGTCATTATGCGATGGTGTAAATAAATTTTCTTAAATTAATTTGCATATTCGTGTGATTTTCATAAATTGTGAACTAATGTATTATCATCACGTGAGCTATTCTTGATCCACTGCTGAATGAAGGTTTCTTTTTGTCGTCTCCACATTTCTTGATTCTTAGCCTTTTATTGCCACATGCATAATAATATCAAAATCAATCAGGCTACCTTGCATTTAGGACAGATGAACGAAGTCATGTTTTCAATGAGACCTATAATGGGCACTCCGACTTTCTTGCAAAAGCTTATTTCTTTTCTAACGTCGAGCAGAGAAAGTTCTTGCGGAGTAGTCACCAACACGGCTCCGGCTAAACCTGATCCTTCTCCGCTTCCAAGATATGTCACCAACGACAGGTGCTCGTCAGAGGTACCTGCAATCACAATACAAATTGAGGAAATGAAATACAAGCAAGTTGGGATGAGAATGTGTTCATCGATGCAGGACATTAAGTAACAATGAAGGGTCACTACATTTGCTATGTTGATGAACCTAGGAAAATGAAGAGAGGTGCCTTTAGGTATTCAGTAATTGGAGACGAGATGGAAAAGATTAGTACAGATATTTATATTGTGAACAGTGGTGGTACGTGGTCATAAAAACAGGTGGGGTTAGAGTTTCTTTTGTATTTTTTTTAGTTAAACAAAAAAGTTAAAGGTACAAATAAAAAAAAAACTATATAAAATGTGCATTCTTTGCAAGACAGTAGTTATTAGTACTTACATTGTATTTTATGAATATTTTTAAGCCTACAATGTACTCTGATAAGTTTGTTATAAGGTGACAAGACAATTTTTGAAAATTTCATAGTTTGAACATATTCTTATGTATATTTTTATAAAAAAAATATTTATATGAAGTCAAGCTTTGATGCGGTTACAATACTGTAGCTTGAATCCATATAAATAAAAACGATTTCATGTTATATACAACATAATAATAATGTCAAAATTATAAATATTTAAAACTAATTTATTTCTAATGATAAAAATATTCATAAAATACAATGTAATAACGAAAACCTGGCTCCAAAGAATGGACATTTTATATAGTATTATTCTAAATTGTAAGTTTATTTTTTAGTTAAAAAAAATATATTTTTTTAATATTTTTACTTACGCATAACATGTAAAGCTTCAATGAAACGTATTAAATTCAACATTTATTCATCATATTTCAAAAAATCGTGACATTAATGAAAAATCAGATCAGAGTGTATTTTTGGCGTGTGACATGTAACACATAATTTATTTTTTCACACAAAAAAAAACACTCGATTGGATACGAACCGCCGATTGTTCGGTTATCAGCCGAACGCACTACCTTATGCCACAGTATGATAATGCAATCGTGACGATTATACAGTATAATATTATAGTTTAGAATAGTTCCGTTGCCTAGGCAGCGAATTTATTATTGTCGGTCATTTGCAATTCCATACGTTAACAAACTATTAAACGTCAGAGTGACAGTTGGTACTTTAAAAATAAAAACAACCAACAAAACAACAAAAAATAGAAATAAACCAACGGCGTTCCAATAAGCGGTCCTTTTTCTTGAGTGTGTAATTTGGGTGTGTAATAGTGTGTAATAATCAAGATGATGATGAATTAAGAGCTAGTCAAAGAATCTAGTTTATCACAAGTTTTGTTTTTGTTTTGCTACGCCAAAGAAGTATAACTTCTAATGCACGTACATAAGTACACACCGTTTTTTTTTTATTTTTCCAATTACCTGGACTATCTTCATACCCAATTAGTTCGGATAATCGATGTTCCAATATAGTTGAATAATTTCACATTCTTTGCGTGAACGTTTTACAATCTTATTAATTCTTTTCATTTTGTTACAGATATATTGACGGGTGGTCATAGAAATCGTAAATATTATAACATTTGCAAATTATTACCTGGAGGGGTATCTATCAGAAGATAATCAAGCTGTCCCCAGTCGACTTCAGTTAAGAACTGTTTAATCATTCCTAAAAAAACATCAAGTCATTATTAAAGAAAACATTGATTGAATTTTAATTTACATGTTATTTATTTTAATTAAATTCAATATTTTAGTTTAGGTTGTATTAATCATAGTAATATGAGCAAAATGGTCAAAAAAGCAAAAATAATAAATTCACTCTATTTTACCACATTTTTATTAGCTCGTATTCTTGTTTGTCCAGTACAAATTTTGTCTTGTTTGTCCAAGATTTGTATTGGACGATTGAAGATTTTTAACTAACTTCCCGACTAGCTAGACATTTGAAATTTTTAGAATATATCAGAACACGACGACAATGCATTCTTTTACTACTTTTAGCCATCTTTAATTTTATTTTTTTATTTTTTTTTATTTATTAAGGAAAACAAACAGTTACATATTGATTACAGAAATTTAAAATATAATAATAAAAAGTTATTGCAACCAGCAAAGTTTCCATATATACAAGCAGAATTGAATTCATTTTCAGTTAATTCTGGTTTGTATGGAAAGTTATTTCGGCAAAAATTCATGTGAAGTAAAACACTATTATCAATTGCTAAGGGGGTCCTAGCAACTAAATTATTAATATATACGTGCGTTACTATGGAAATCAATATGAAATGTCAAAATGACATTTCAGTATTCTATATTTATTCAGTATTTCTATCAAGTACAAAAAAAAGTATTTATTAATACATAGAATTGTCAAGTTTATATGATTCAACAGAAAATCTAAAAACGTGGTATATAAAAAGCTCTTTTTATTTTATAATTATTTGCCTTTAGAATATAAAATGTGTTATATAAATCGGTTAAAAATATCATTTATTCATAACAAGTATGCCATGGCACAGTGGCCAAGTCACCCGCAAACATCTTTTGAATTTGAAATGCTGAACAGATCGTTCACATCGTCACGCCCTACAAGGAGAGGGTCTGATATAATGTAATGGTTTGTGACGAAGAGAATAAGGGGTTATAAAAAATGTGACATCACAAAACAATCAAAATATGAACATTTTTTAAAATATTAGGGGGTCCAAAAATGTGAAGTAATGTAGACACAAGGGGATAAATATTTTGTGATGATGGGGGAAGGGATGTCATTAACGAACAATCTCTTACCATTTTTCTTTGGCCCCCTCCATATGATAGCGTCATCGACACTACCCAAAAGGAATCCTATTGACATGAGCGAGAGATTATCTTCAATATACTGAAAAAAATAATAAGCAAAAATATAGATTCCTATAAACATTATGTGGGTACATATTATTATTGTATATTGTGTAATGATCACACAGTGGCGAAGGGTATAGCTAGGCTGTGAAGATCCGACATAAATAGTATACACTAAACTTTGTCAGTCATACTTATTTGTTTTTATTGAAATTAGAATACAAATTGCAGATGGTATTGGTTAGTTTTTAAAATTCAATGAAACCAAATCAAATCATAATAGATATAAAATAAAAATTATTCTTTGCAGGGTTTAACCGAATTTTAAAAACTATTTGCAATTTGTTTTCATGGTTCAGGAAAAACATATGGTATGACTAACAAAGTTTAGTGTACACTATTTATGTTGGATCTACACAGCCCATCTCCACCCTTCGCCACTGATGTGTTGATATCACGATTCAAAACGCAAACACTACAAACAATTTATACGGCTCTTGTTTCTTGTATTCTGACTGAGAAAGCAATTCACATCTGATAATTCTTGTTAAACTTTACATATAATAGGTCTAATTCACAAAAGATATTTAATATTAATTTGTTACTATGGAAAAACAATTGGTCTACATACAACCGGAGACCAGCCAGATCCGGAATGATGAACTTGTTCTCCAGCTGCTCCCATCACTCGGGGTTGGCTGGGTCCACAAATATCCACATCCAGTATGCCAATCTAAAAAAATATAGATATTTCACTTAGTTGAAGATGATTGCAAATATTAGACTGGACTGGGGACGACTACTTAAGGACGCGAGGGCTTACCCCGGGCTATTGCACCACGAGTGACGTGTTGTGATGTGAGTTGATTTAGTTTAACACATTGCCTTGCTTGGGTTGGAATTTTCTATCATCATTAAAATATATTATATTCTACAACCAACATAATACCATAGCAGTGTATTTAGTGTAAAGCTACGTATCCACTATGTTTCTGTACCAGTAGTATTCTGTGAACCTGTAACCGCTCAAATGGAGATGTGCGTTGCGAACTCAGTCGCTCGGCAATGTTTATCTGAACGTTAAGCGAACATGTTGTCTGAATTAGTGGCTCACTCCATTACGAATTATTGTTATATTTAGAATTATTATTATTCGACATACACACTGCACTTCTGGTTCACAAATGCAGTGTGCTCGCCTTTGTGTCCGCGAGAAAACCGACAGTATTCAGAACAGATTTTGTGGTTCGCGAACTCTACATGCTCAAAGCGCGGGAACGCATCTACTAGGAACAATCGCGTAGCGCTACTGGTTCGCGAATGTAGCGGATATGCAGTATAAAGGATGGAAACAGAGGTACGCACTTAAAAAAGCAGGGAGATTTGCAGATCCGTAGATCACCGGTAAAACATCATGATATAATAGTACATGTCTGGAAATTTGCACGTATGCAGTTTGCCGTATCACACTTCACCGTGAAATGTTGTATCGGAAATATATGGTCGTATATTAAAGACTGTCCAACCTCTGAGTCGTATAGTACCGAGATAAAATTCATGTCTAAATAAAACATGTTTCTTGCCGGTTCACAGGAAGCCCGCGGCAAACAAATTTTGAAAATAGCTGATATACTGGATTATCTGTTAGGCTAGGTTCGGTTTTCATTCTTGGTGGAACATTATTGTCTGCAATGCTCCACGAACAACGCGTAATTTTTTCATCTCTTTCCGATAAGAAAGCTCACGGTACGTATGTAAAATTTACATGTAACCATAATAGTAAGTCCAAAGACGAAATTCATATCTTCGTTGTCCATGTTCACATTCAAGTGGAGCATATGGTCACTATAAAGTACCTCAAGACTCCCTGTTTGTTCTAATTTATTCTCAGGTCATATCAGCATCTCGCAACTATGCTGAATGATAATATTCTGCTACATATACTGTTGATCTTTCCTTGAATAACAAGTTGGGAAATGTAATGTAATGTGGCCGAGGAACTGTAGTTTTCTGGTTATGATACTATGCAAAAACTTCTCGGAAAAAAGAAGGATTGTTCATCTAAATAATGACATGTCGTAAGCCTAATACTACAAGGTTATAAAATTTAGATTTAGAATCTAAATGTTCATCCTTGACAAAACAGACACAACAATGATGTAGTATTCTAAGCTGCCTCATTGTTACTTTTGTTTCGCCACGGACAAACATTTAGAACCTTGTATTTCTCTACTCGCGGTGTGTCATGTTTTATACTTAATGGAAAATGTGATGTTTGTTACAAGTGAATTGCAGCTAACTTAATCACTAACTTTGATAATCTCTTCTTAAGCTTCATGTTATTAGTTGTTAGTTATTAGTTCAATTAATATTGTGACGACTATCTTAAATAAGGTAATGGTTGGCAAGGATTTTTACATTTCAAATGATGAAGATGCTTTACATCAAGGGTTCTTAATCTATGGGACACGACCCAAATGTCGCATGGCATATTGGGTGGGTCACGAAATATTTTCAGCGATATACCTCATTACAAATAATACACAAAATTCATTTTAAAAACTTCTGTTTTTCGAAGGATTGAATTGGAATCAAAGCTGAACAAATAATAAAATTCAATTAACATATTTCCGATGAATAGTCTTAAGACATCGGCCATTCAGCAATTTGTTGGGTGAACCGAAAGTGTACGAGAAGAAAAAAATAAGAAACGGAAAATATGCATACACAAAAGTACCTACAATAATATAAAAACAACACTATTTTAGGTATATGGATATTTAAAAATTTCAAATGTTAATTATCAAAGGGTCCAATTCCATTTAGTGAACTGTCACTATCACATGTAGAGCAGACCCATTGTAGACCATGTTTGACCCTAATAAGATCATATGGGCCTCCACAGAGTGAGATTGTATTAACAGATTTATGTTTATGGTAAATTGATGTTAGCCACTTGCTTAACCTATTACTATTAGGTCCATACACACATTGAAAAACAACATGAGAATTTTTTTGCTCGAACTGCGACATTATAGGCAGACACCTTGCCCGCACGACTATCGTTGGCGTACCATCTTCTTGTATTAAATATAAAATGTATTTAATTATTATTTTAATGCAGTTTTATGAATTTTTTTTTGGTCTCGAAATCAAAACTATTACCATAATCTGGTTTGCGACTCAAAAAGGTTAAGAAACGCTGCTTTACATTCAAGTTAAAAACAATCCGAATGAAATAATACACCTTAGACATGCACCCTATTATAGAAATATGACACATTTTTATAAATGTAGGTCATTCTGCAAAAGAGAAAGAATCAATACCCATTGAAAGAAACTTTGCTAAGGGGTGTAGGTTAGGAACGTGGGGGTTCAATAAAAAGGGCACAGGAGTTGACCTAAATATCTCCACGTAGTTTGTAGAAATGGAGGGAGGCTGTACCATGCAGTGCCAGGCAAACAATTTACACAAGCCTTTGGAGCAGAATTACTTTAGGGGAGAACACTCCACGTGATATAAGTCAGTCAACTTTATAGTGATTTAGTGAATAGACATGAATTTCGGGAATTCCCACGAAGTTCGAAGCAGATATAACAGGGTAAGTATTTTGTTCTAATAAAACAGTCAATTAGTCAAGTGAATTATCATCATCACCCTAAATCTATCCACTACCTTTTCATACTTCCGCAGACCTTAACTATTACTTCTATCCAGCAGCGTTTTCCATATGAAGTTTTTAACAAATTCTATTACATCGCGTAGCCAAATCATGTAAATAATTAGCGATTATTTGCTTTTACTTGACTTTTTGATTGCAACAATATTTTCTCAAATAAATAAGAATATTAAAAGTGTAGTTGAACAGTCTGTGATGGTATTGCTTGAAGCACAGGAGGTGCTGCTCGCTTGGCCAGAAAATTTTAAAATGCGTATTTTCACAATCTGAGCCATTTATGTAAAACAAATCCTTGCAGCATAATTGCCAGTCATAAATTGCAAACAAATAGTATATGATTTTGATAATTAGGAGGGCAATAACTGCGTAACTAAATCGTTTTAGTTAAACGGATCATATTGTGTTGAATTTATAATTTGTAATGTTGGCTTCATGTAAAATAAATAAACTTGAATTATTACTGAACATAATATAGTCACATGGGAAGGCAAGGAAATTTAAATTAAATATTTTGAATTCATATTTTTTTTAACTAAAAATTGATTTGTACAATTCCCAATTCGGAGTTAAAAGTCAATTCCTAGGGTCTCCAGTATTTGTTACATTGATATATTATTATTTCTATGATTTTAGCCGATTTCGCGTAGATTTTATATGTATATAGTTTTCGACATTTAAGAATTGAGTTTCATTTAAAGCAATCTGGCCCGTCCATTAGCATGAGATGGTATGCAGCCAATAATGTTTTATATCACCATTGTGCAGTGTAATTCACTGTAGTCAAAACTGACAGTGGGCTACAAACGATTTTTGCGCATATGGACATCTCTGAAAGCGGTAATAAAATAATCAAACCTCTGGTTTGCACGCAATGATTTTTTTTCTGTGGTTAATTGATACCCGTAGATTTAATTAAATTGAATTTTGACAAGTTATTTAGATAATTCAAGTCAATTCAAATTCTGCAAAAATAATAATTTCTTCCTGTCTTATCTTTGTATTTATGTATTTTTATACGGATAGGCCTGTTGAATTAATTAAATCACTGCGTATAAAATATTATAGCTATTGAGAGCAGAAATAGGTCAAGATCGTTGTTATTATTAAAAGTATTTCTAAACATTATATAGCGACATATGATATGGTATCAATCAATATGTAGTGACTTTAAAAGATGTTAAATATGATTAATATCAAAACCTAAGGATATATTAGTTTATAAAATGAGTTTATATGTATTTATCTGAGTTTATAATAATTATTATAGTCAATACCAGTGGCGAGGGGATTTTTTGAGTATTATCTATTATGGCTTAGTTTACGTAGGGTTTGAATTTAAAAAACTAACCAACAAGATCTGAAATTTGTAGTCTTAGTTCAACGTAAACAAGTAAGTATGACTGACAAAATTTAGTGTGCACTATTTAAGTCGGATCTTAACAGCTTACTTCTCACCCTTCGCCACTGATATTAACTGTATCCATTTTGCTCTCTATAAACTGGAAATTTTAATGGAATTTTCTGTGATGAATATTATTAAGCCAATCATCCAAAATAGGTTCAGGCCAAACCACTTATTTAGGAAGCGTCGAAGTACATTGTCTTCATTTTTGCTGAAGCGTATTTTCATTAAAATTTTTAATTGTCAATAAAAATTATTATAATTGTACATATGAGCATAATTATTGTTATAATTGACGATATCTCAAATTCGAATCCCAGGTCTAGCAAATTCACATGTTGTTTTTCAATGTACGTGTTAACCTAGTGCACACACCGAATAGGTTGAGCAAGCGGCTTACATCCATTACTTGTAAAAAAAATCTGTTAAGAGACTTCTTTGTTAGGTAGTCAAGATCCACATTGGAAAAAAATTTCGTACAGGAAACTACTTACATTTTTATCAGGAAACCTAGCAGCCAGTGCCCTCCCCAGGAGTGCAGTGAGTGTGCTTTTTCCGACTCCGCCTTTCCCGGATAAAATCAAGACTTTGTGTTTAACATTGGCCAGGCGTTCTTTAACTTGGGCTATGCCAGGATCGGGCCCTTTGGCTTCTCCTACAAAAACATACAATTATTACCAAATATAGTTCAGGTGGAGCATATGCCACTACAACATGTAATTCTTCAACGTTGCACAATGGTCCCATTAATTTTTCAATTATGTATGCAGATCGGATCATAAATTTATCTTTTGCATAGATAAATGAACTCGTAAAATTATAATGCCGCAAAAGAAAGTATCTATCTAATAGTAACTATTTTTATATAAATTGTACAATATTCTAACAGTATTTAAGTATTGGACGTTACCACTAGTTTTCATACAATTTAAATTTGTGAATTATAGCCTAAATAATTCATGGATTCCATTGAAATTATAAATATGTCACTATTTGCTCTTATACGTAATTTAAATACGCACCAATAAATCGATACGCATTATTTTTAGCACTAATTGTATAATATTATAGTTGTGATGGAATCATTTTACAATGGCACCACGGGTAGGGCATAAGCAATTTGCAGTTGTATTGTATTGGTATTATTTGCTAGCAATGAAGTAACAAACAGTTGGTACTAATACAACTGCAAATTGGTATTGTCCTACCCATTGCAAAATGATTTCAGCATAATAAATGCTCATAATCAATGATTTCCTTGGAAGTCGAGACTTCGCCGGTGCAGTTTTGAAACGTCAAGAAATTTAGTTCAGATAATTCTCTTATAGATATTGCGATATAATATTATAAATCGGCCCCTTAGGGCTAAAGGAAAATATCTCATTTTTCTCTGCTATACGGGAGACACCAAACACAAGTAAATTTTATTAACAAGGAGTGTTTTTTTATATGTTGAATTTTTTGATTGTTGAAGTCTCATTGTCAGTTAACGTAATATTATGTCTAGTAGTACCATACATAACTCAAAATCGCTAAAAATTGAGATTCATAGTTTATACAACAATAAATTTCGAATCATGCTAATTTTCTACCTGACGAGCATATATTTTGATTTGGACATCCTGCACATGCAGACGCTTTCCCTGCATCCTCGCTCTGCGTTCCTGGACAATCTAAAATAGCAGCAATACAATTATTATCATTTATAAATTTTCTGTATAAGTACCTAATTAAAAATATATAAAAGTGTAATAAAGAAAGTTACGGCAATTGTATGTACGTGTAGTATATCGTCATGCACAGATATAATTTTTCTTTACAAAGTTCCCAGACATTCTTTTCTTACCGGACGAATCCTCTTTTAATGATGGAAATGTCCAGTATCCAGTATCTATTTTAATTTTTAACAAAATCTTCTTTTTGCATTATGATCATTTGTAGCAATCATACTGATACCAGATGGAAATCTCCCACAGGAGACTACCTCAAAGGGCGGACCGAACCATCATATTTCCCAAAATACCACAGCCTACGTCCACTCTTCGCGGTGATCGCAACCCTCGGCCGAGCGGAACCCGTCTCCTTGAAATTCAAATTCGTCAAATTCCCGCCAAAACAGACGCGGTCTATCAAAAACGGCCGCTCGCGCCGCCACTAGTCAATCCGTCGGTAAAACAGGGAGCTTCCCGACCGATGGAAAAAACAGGACGCCGCGAATCTGGCAGTTGGATCTGGATGGGCGCGAAAGCTCTCTCTTGCCTGATACGTCGACCAGCCAGCATCTCTCTTACATCAACCGCCGAACCAACAGCATCAACCGCAAAATCTCTTCTCGCCTTCGCTCGCCTCGGACGCGAAGCCAAGCCAGCATTCCGGACAGCCCGCCAAAAAGACCACATCTGACATCGGCAGCACGCCAAGCCGCAAGCCCCGACCCTACCTCCCATCGGACAGCGAGCATCGCCTCGGATGCGAAGCCCCAGCAGCCAAGCCCGCGACACCACGTTGCAGCCCGCCAATTACCAACCGACCGCCAACGACGACAATAACCTGTATCTGTAACGACTACCCTGCAATACGATGAAATAAACCAGCCTTGACCAAATACCCCGTGCGTTTCTGTCCCCCACCCCCGCTTTGACCTTGACGTTATCACGGCCTGCCATCTCCGCTTCAGAGCGCGCAGAAGGCCGGTGATAATACCACTCAGCATTACAAGTGTGACACACTTCAATATTTATGTTTTGTGTTCAAAACAAAACAAAGTAGCGGAAGCGATTGTCAGCATTTCCTCAATCATAACCCAGATCAATAGTGTCTATTATAAGTTATTAAATTGCGACAATATTTCTTGTTAAGTATGGACTGCATTTGTATAAATAGTGAGGATGATGCATAACTCGTCACTCGGCTCACTACTCATCACAAGTCTGGTCACACGACACAGTCCACCGTCATTCCACTTGCGTACAGTCTCGCAGTCTGATTAATATCTTGATAACATCAATCTCATCAGTACATCCATACCCGCGATTATAACACTACTCTGTCATGTTTATCATTGTATTTATTTATTCTTATATCGATAAATAAACTCTCTCCTCGAAACTTCCAAACAACTGCGACTTTATCTCCACACACCTCATCATCCCCACACATATAATGTTCTTATTTTATACGATTACTATACATTACCATAGATTACTATAAAAAAATGCTGTCTTGTGTTGTATGCAAAAACAATTTAAAAAAAAGCAGGTGGGATTAGTTTCCACGTGTAAGTACGCCGCAAATGATATTTTATTCTATATTTAGTTGGATACAATATATGGCCTCGGAATGATGTGACATTTAACATGTAACTGAGTTGATAATATATTATAGCTAAGCGGTGATCAGCCAATACAATGAATTTGGCATTTACATTTTCCAATAATGTAGGCAGCAGAATAGCAAGGAGGGCAGAGGAGAAAACTGTGAGGACCGCATGCTATTTCCTGTGTAAATGCATGACCTTACTCTATCTATATTATTCTTTAATCTAAGTATATCTATAGGACACAATTTCAGATAATTTTGCATGAATTTTAATGTTCATAGTTTTTGATATATAAGAATGATTTTGTGAGTGATTTTGACGTCCATTGGTTGGCTCATTGATATGAGGCGGTGTACAGCCAATGGGGTTCTATATCACTACTGTGAAGCTAACTTAATGTTAGTTAAAACGGCAATGGTCAAATTTCCAACCTTCCTGTGCGACATACATTACAGAAATACCCAGACTAACGCAGACACCGGAAATCGTATCCGAAACCCCCAGTATGAGAAGGCATACTTTGCGCATTAGACTATGATGGTTGACGGCTGTGTAATAAGTATGTCTTCTTTTTCACTGTCAAACCCTATTTATATGTGGTCGTTTGAAACAAAAATGGGCAAAAATCTAACACAATCTTATCAGTAGGTACATGTTGGCTTAAAGTAGGTTGTATTACAACCCACAAATACAGTTAAAAACTGATTTCATTATCATACAATAGAGTATTTACGAATATATGAATATGTATTTCTGCTCGGTATCGCGGTCGTTCTGCAGATCGTGCATCTGTACACCGACTCATGCGTGTTGGTTTGTTTTTGATGAAATAACCTCACAAAACATCAGATAGGTTTCTGCTTGCGGTAGTAAACTACATAAATGGTTAAGTTTTTGTAAGCATAATTAACAACTTATATAAGGTATACTAACGCTCGGGTACTTCCATATTTTCCGACATTATAAAAGTTCGTATAAAATTCCAAGTCACTAAAATAGAGGAATTGAAAACAGCAATTATAACCACAAAATTATCGACTTAATATTGTCGATACAAAATTTGTGCGTGGTAGAATGACATCAGCATATTTTTATCCTCCACACACGAATATATCCGTCTATATGGATGTATTTATAAAATGACACAATATAAATTAATAATCAATTATCACAAATTTTGACGTTTTCACACTATTATCGTATTTTCTTTTGACTGCTAATAGTATATTAGTCTATGGCTAACTGCTTGCAGATTTGACCATAGATAATAAATTGACAGCCAGCGTTCCGTTCTCTTCTTCCTTACTTTTTATTTTAATGGTCTAATTATTTTATTTGTGTAAATAAAATTTGAGAAACAACATTATTTATAATAGAGTACAATCCGATATGGATATTGGCCGCCTCACGAAGAGGTTTCTGTATTATTTAATTGGGATACATTTTTGATTTTTTACTCAGCAAACAATTGACAAACGGCCATTGGCCAGAACAATCTGATTCTTTATTCAAAATTGTAGCTAAATTCTTGTGTTATTATAAAATTCGTCATGATTCATAAACAGCCATCAAATTTGTATTCAGTAAGTATTTCTAACTTAAATTCTTCATATTGCGCTGACAAGTTAATTATAAAACTGAAATTAAACATTTACTTTCAGCAATTGCAGCCATGGAACCCTGTGAAAGATTTATCCTCGGTGCCCGCCACTCCACCCATGATCGGAACGAGTTACCATGTTCCACGGAAACATCCTTGGCGACCGGTGTTGGGCTACGAAGAAATAGAATCTACCGCTCTGTGCGTACCTGCCTATATAAATAATTATACGTTAGAAGCAATTCAATAATTATTACGACCGTTATAATAATTGTCTTATAACTTCACCCTTTTTGGTAATGGTTTCTGTTTATAAAAGATAATATTTTATTATTCACCATCAGTGAGTCACAGCTCTAAAGTTGATGAAAGCCGGTGACATCCCACGGGAGTAAGTGAGTAATTCTCTGCTTAGGTTGACGTGACAGAGGAATGTGAATATTACAATTTGTGAGAGTACGTTTTGTGGAAGTGAAATTTTTTTAGCATACGGCATGCTAGTATGGTACCACAGGTACCACACACCGGGCTATGCGTGAAACAGGATTCAAACATGTACAGTAGAATCCCACTAACCCGGGCACCATATATTATAAAACTTGATAGTGGCCGATTACTGAATTGAATGACCAACTGTTATTATTTATTCTTCTATTTCTTATTTCCTAGATATGATTTTTCAAGTGACATTACACACTTAAGTTTTATGGCTTCAGTACGACTTTTATATTAAGTTTTCCACATCACAGCGCTGACACTATTGCGTGACATGGTTTTTGCGCGCTGATACTATTAGGTACGTTGTATGCTCTTTGTGTGTTGACTAGTCAGAGCAGATACTCATAATGCCCTTCATCTGCTTTCACAAAGGTTTAGGCTATTTAATGTTAATAAAACTTCATGTGATATCGAACACACACTGAACTACGGGTGCGGGGAATGTAGTAGCAATGAAAGTAAATGCGAGGGGCTGGTTTTAGTTCTAGAGACAACCGCGGTGACGTAGAAGAATTGATATAAAAGATGCACTGTAGACAAAACAAATAAATGTTTTTCTATTATTTACCTAAATAATCTGTTGGCAATGATTGTTCTCGCACACCAAAACCTTGTTCAACAAATCTGCCCCATAACTTGCGCAAAAGCAATATGCCTTTAGATAGATAATAATATGATGCTACTATATTATCTACTTTTTACACAAAATAACAAGGATTTTATTCTTAAATTGCATTACACTCCATGGACTCCGTGTTTAATTAAAAAATAGTGTTATGATTTTCATTGCAATATTTAATTGCGATTTAAATGTTTTGGACTGAGATGTCCCCTTCAAATACTAAAATCATTAATAAACATAAAAAAATATCAATATATTTTCTTGCAACAACATAAGTTGAAAACAAGACCTTATTTACAAAATGTTGAAAACAGTAACATGGAATTTACGATTGTAATTATTTTACTATCAAGTATTGTTACTCAACTTGGTTACTGGTGTACTAATAATTCATTCAATCTTCAGCTCCTTAGTTTATTTGAATGGTACACAGTTGTATACAAAACAAATAATGGAAAATGATAACTAAGTAACCCTTATTGCAGGCCATCTTATCCAATAACAAATGCGATGGTGGAACCGTGCTGCGGTGGAATCGAGCCTCTGCGCTTTCCAAACCTGGTGACAGGATTCGATCGAGCACCTGCCCACGCTGCCAGAGCCGCCCTCTACACCAGATATACGCCTTACGAATGGGGTCAGAATACCATAGCCAACTACAATGAGTCAGATGCTAAACGCAATTTCTCCGAGAGAATGAGAAATGACATCGTTAGATGCGTTAGGTAAAAATATTCACAATTTATTAAGACACACCATTTGCAAAACCTAAGATTTAAAAAAAACTGTAATTTTTGTCAGACACTTGAAAGTCAGGCACTCAACCAACTATGTCACCAGGGGACAAATTTATAATTGTATTTATATTCAAAATTAATATACACCTTACAAGGTGCATATTACTTCCAAATCGATTAGTTCTTACACCCAGGGTTACCTACTGACTGGAGGTTATACAGAAAACCTGAAGATCATCAGTTGTTTATTCCCCTAAGGTTCTGCCACTGGTAATGCGAATTGGGAGGGCGATAACTATGTCAACCAAATTGCTTCTGGTGTTGATATATTCCACTTGCGTGGGGTGAGTTTAGGTGGACGCTATTTTATAAATTCTTCAAATAGGGTCTCCTCAGTAAACTCAGTGTACTTCTTTGAACTTCTATAGATGTATAATTGTATTTTCACTGCTTTTGTGTGTTTATATTATGTTCTCTTATTATATTTTCATTTTTATCGTTTTTATTACTTTTTTTCTTTATAATAATGTTTCATGTCATGTTGCAAACGTCTTAAACTTATAATTTGTAATGACCACAATATTTAAAAAAAATAAAAATAAATTGAAATATGACGAACAGCAAAACACAGGACCCAAGAACCACTTAATATGATAGTTTACAAGGTTCATGTAAATTTAATTTAATTTATTGATTTTTAATTAACTATTTCCTTTATTCAACGAACAATTCACAAGATTTAAGAATGTACCATTCTAATTATTGAATATACATAATTTCGAAAAACACTTCTGAGAAAATATATTATAACCGATAGAAAAAATCTTTTTGAAAGAACCAGCATCTCTTGGGTTTACTTTTAATTAATTAATTAATTTTAACTGTTGGCCTTTTTAATACCTATTTAACAGCGCTCTTCGAAATCAAGCTACTTTGGCAATTGGTTTTTGTTTATTAAATCAAAATAGGTACCTACTACTTTAAGAGTGAGAAGAGCGCTGATGAGCAGGTATTAAAAAGGCCAACAGTTAAAATTTGTCGCAATTAGTAAGTCGCCTTGTAGCATAGAGGATAATGCGCGGACGGGGCGTAAACCCAAGAGATGCTGGTTCGATTCTAGCTGGGTGGCTTACTTTTTTCAAAAAGATTTTTTCTATTGGTTATATTATATTTTCTCAGAAGTGTTTTTCGAAATTATGTATGTTCAATATTATATTGATTATATTATTAGAAAAAAACCTTTTATTTTGATTATCAACCATTTCAATTTTACTAAAAGGTTGATATAAATTACATAGTATATTAAATTCTACTTGATTTATTAGTCAATAGCTATTTTAGTTGTCACAGGATTACGGGTTGTCCATATATGACTTCAGACTCTTAAGTACTGACATGATGATTTGTGACAGATTTAGGAGATTTATAGAATATGTGAAGTTACAAAACCAACAAAATATCGACTGATTTTTTTTCAATAAAATGCTCCATAGCTACTGAAATTGATAAATTTGTTATTTAACATTAAATATATGGAGAGGAAAGTTTTAGACAGGTGTACCAAAAAGTATATGGACTACCTTTTATCAATTTATGCACAAAAATAGCTATCGACTACTAAACCAATTTGTAGAATTGAATATTATAATTTATATTATTATTTTTGTAGAATAGAATTCTACCAAGTAAATAGAATGACGAACCTTACTTACATTAAATGTTGTATAACAAATTTTGATCATCCATTACTGCATTTTGAATGATGTAGTTACAAGGAAAAATGAGAAATACTTGAATAAATTAAATTGTAGGGAAACTGACGAAAAGACGAGTCAAGGACAGAGAGATGCAGGCAGAAGGATAGGTGAGAGAATAACAGACACCACATTTTGGAGAAATGAGGTAAAATGTCTATGGCTTCTTAGATTATAATAATTATTGCTTTTATTAGTAAAATATTTATCTGACAGTAAATGAGACTCTAAAACCTTTTAAACTTAAATGGATGTCCAATTCAATTTTGTCGAGCAATCTAACTTGATTCATTAATATTGGTGTAGTTTTTATGTATCACTATGTACACCGCACCTATTCTGATGCTATTGACTCAATGCTTCAAACCTGGAAAGCTGTGATGAAAACGATTGTCACGTATCTACAATATGTACAATTAGTTATGAGTCATTTATGAAATGTTGATCATGATTTCTAGTAGAGTGATATAAAATGACATTATTGTCATTTATTCTAAATGTCATGTTGTGAACGTCCTGAATTAATAATTTGTTATGTACTCAACGTGTCTTTTTAAATAAATAAATAAATTTATCATAAACATTGCCTAATAAAAACACAACTATGAAGGCATGAACGTACAAAGACACAAATTAATACACCTGACTTTAAATGAATGTGAAATTATTGTTGTTCAGTTAAGTACGGAAACAGAGCGGTTGGTAACAGAGATGGATCAGTTGACCAGCACTCGGAGACAGGTAGAACGAGCTCTGCAAGGATGTGAAGGACCACTGCATGTCGTCCAAGAATGTCTCTATCACCGTGAGAAGAGATATGGTAATTTTTTTTAACTTATTACTTAGGTATTTCATTGAATCATGTTCCAGCCTCATGGCATAGGACAAACGGAAGGTCGTGTCACTTCTATCAGTTTAGTGCTACATCATGTATCTCTTTCCATGCTAACCATGCAGTGGTCTTGCAGAATCTTGAATTAACACCTTATGATGATAATGGAGTTCTACCACGAATACACCAGTTAAGCAATGTGAAAATTAGCAAAGCAATGGCAAAAAGATGATGAAAATAATTATTTTATTATATTGCCATATATATTTTTATTATTTTTAGGAATCGAGCTTGTCCATGATCAAGTGGAACAGTCGCTGCTTAAAGAGGTTGAAGAGCTTCGCAACTGCCAACAGAAATTTAAAAATATGCTTGACCAGGTACCTATACGATACATTCTTTACGAAATCCAATGAATAGAAAATCCCATTATATTAATTGAGTTAGCATTTACTTGGTAGAATTCCATTTTACAAGAAATGAAAATATAATATTAAATTCTACAGGTTTATTAAAAAAGGTTTTGTCGATAGCTATTTTGGTTGTAACACCATTATCAACACTATTCAGATAGGCCGTTTGCCTTTGCTCAAATACTATACGTATAGATAGAGACAGAATACATTTTCTTATTCGTTCCAACAATATTATGACTGTGCAATACTTTGAAAACCCTTATGCCAGCGCTCCATTGGCGAGCCAAAAGTCCGAGGACAATAAATCGTCCGATTTGTCTATGCTCTGCTACTGATCAACGAACGAATAAAAAAGTCGAGCTGTCAAAAGTGAAAAGTTATGATTCTCGTAATGTCTTCCGATAATCCTATAATTTTGTGTTATTTATATGTAGACTTGCATAAAATAATATAGCAGTGAAAACAACACAAGTTTTACGATTTATTTTATGAATTTCATAAATACAAATAAAAAAATTAATTGTAAATCTCTCATTTTATAATGTGTAAATTAACAAATTAATCAATGAAAATGTTTAAAACAATTACAGATTTTTTCCGGTCCGAATGATTGCGTATTAATGACAAATCGAATTCGCATAGTGATCAACTGACGAAGTCTGGCAAAAATATCAAACATGTTTGAAATCCAGCGAGCCTGGTCTGCGGATTAAAAAGTCTGCAGATCTGGGGTGCTCCACCCGAAAAAAAAGTCCGAAGACTGTAAATCGTCTGACTTGCGTGCCAATGGAGCGCTGGCATTAAGGGTGGACATGCTCGTCGAAGGTCAAAATTGAGTTTTTATTGTATTTTCAAACCATGATCCTGGACACTCCTTAAACGTTGTAGATAATCTCTATATATATAAAAATCTCGTGTCACGATGTTTGTGGTCGAACTCCACCGAAATGGCTCGACAGATTTTTATGAATTTTTTTATGTATATTTGTTAGGTATGTGAATAGCTCAACAAGTATATTTCATACCGCTAAGTGATTAGGGTATCTCTATCCAGAAAAATTTTCTTTTATTTTTTTGACAATTTTTTTTTGTATTTTTTTATTATTTAACATAAAAAAATACTTATAACCCCAAATTTTCACCCTCCTACCCCTACCCTCCCATTTTTAATCGCGATTTTATTAGTTTTGTATGAACAAATTTAACCGTCGTTCGTATTTCAAACAAAACGAAATTATTTATGTTGTTGAATGACAGATGGCGCTACGTCCGAGAAGAATTCAAGAGAAGCGTCGCGTCATTTTGACATTTCATTTGGCATATCACAACGCAGTGCGTGCAAAATTTTGTACGATTTATTTTAATTTATCTATTTTTATGTGCGTGTATTACAGTGCACAATGCCAGCAAGACGCAAGGGGGGCCATTTGGGCCGTCGAACGAATAAAGCAACAAACATGCAAAATAGTAGAGCAGAAAGAACAGACGAACAAATCCAACAAGACAACAAAAACGTGCGTGTAAGCATGTCGCAATTGCGTGCATCTCAATCACAAGAGGCACGAGCTGAAAGAAATCAACAACGACAATTGGAACGGAGCCAAGCGCGCCGGTTTGTAGTTAACACGCGCAGAGCAAATGACCGACAACGCCAATAAGTACATCGAACATTTACATCCGCTTCGTTCCTTCGTCTCGCATTCGAGTACGAGCCAGATATTGAATATTCCGCTCATCCGAAAGTGCTGATTGGTGCTATGGACAAAGAATGTCCCCATTGTCATGCATTTTTATCGTGAATATTTTATATATGAAATATGACTATATTCTAAAACATTAGAGCGAGAGGTTTAAAAGAATACTATTTTATGTAACAAAAATACTTTATGCAGTCATCAAATGTTTAAAATAACTATAAAGGATAATAAGGCTTCAAAATTATATAAATAGATTATCTACAACGTTTAAGGAGTGTCCAGGATCATGGTTTGAAAATACAATAAAAACTCAATTTTGACCTACAACGAGCACGTGGGCCGTTAATGGGTTTTTAATGGATATCAATTGATGTTATAGTCATAATATTGTTGGAACGAATAAGAAAATGTATTCTGTCTCTATCTATACGTATAGTATTTAAGCAAAGGCAAACGGCCTATCTGAATAGTCTTGATAATGGTGTTACAACTGAAATAGCTATCGACATAACCTTTTTTAAAAAAACCTGTAGAATTTAATATTATTTATATTTTCATTTCTTAGAAAATCTCATATATTTAATAAACTATTTTTTTATTCAACGAATAAGACACAAGATTTGAGAATGTAACATTCTATATATTGAATATACATAATTTGAAAACATCTCATGCATATAGGTACACACTAGAAAAAATCATTTTGTAGAAAAAAAATAGTTTATTCAATTATTACCTAGTCTAAGTACGTTATAAAAACTAAATAATGGAATAATCCGCGACGTCGGTTAGTAATTACGGAATTAATTGATACCTACCGTAATTTAATACACTAAAACCGATGGCCAACATCATAACGCAATTCGATAAGCATTTCATGTAACAACTACTAGTTTAAATCGTCATAATTTAATAAGATGCCCGTAGCTTAATTGGAAAAGCATACTGGCGCGAATCCAGCAGATACAGTCCCATCTGGTGTCGTATTTTTTTCTATAAAATGATTTTTTATAGTGTGCATATGTATGAGATATTTTCAAATTATATATATTCTCATATATTTGTCGTGAACTTATCCAGAATCGAACCCAGAACCCCTGGTATGAAAAACCACTGCCTTATACATTGGACTACAAGGCCCGTCTAATGAGCATAAGAAATTTCAGATAAATGCACAACTAAGGGACATGCGTGGAGCTCAACATGAACTGGAGACGGATGTCCGCAACAAGGAAGGCGCAATGGGCATTGACACACTCTGTCATCAGCTGAACAACAGTTCACGGGGCATTCAGTACTACGCAGGCGTAGAGCGCTACGATCCCACAGTGAGCGTGCCGCCGTCTTGGGCGGAGGCCAGCGCCGCCACCGTTCGGCGATCGCAGACAGAACGGGCGCGGTCTGCTCAGATGCGCTCAGGTATTGATTCTATCAATTTACTCACAGCAGATATGCACAAAAAACTAACCCAAGTCATCTATCTCTATAAACTACTGATTTCCAACCAGGTTCCGCGAGGATTCAAAAAAGCTTCTGAAAAACATGCTATCTTTTTTGTAATTGATTATGTTTTATATGGATTTTTGGATTGGTTAGGTATTTGCCTAACAAGTTATTTGTAATGAATAGTGAATGTAACATACTTTATTGAACATACATAATTCGCAAATACTTCAGAAACATTAGTAAAAGCACATTGGCCGATATCTGATGGATTCGAATCCAACTCAGCACAAAATGTTTTTCAAATACTCAGTATATTTTTGAGGTGTTTCCAAATAATTATGAGAATAAGACAAATTTAAAAAAAAATACACTTTATGATAAATGCAAATGGTGGTCATCACAAAATCAATCCCTTTTCTCTGGTACAACAGTTAAGGGAGGACATTAGCCACATCATGCAGGCTTTTTTACTCTGCATAGTCCTCCTCTCTGGTATTCCCGTCTATCACTATTAGCGCTCGAAAGTCTCTTTGTAGGCCTAGAAGCCATCTCAATTGTAGTCTTCCCACACTTCATATACCTTCTGGAACATTTGCCATGAGGTGCTCTCTCGGTGCTTGTTCATCCATACGTATTAAGTGGCCAGTCCATCATAGCGAACTTTCTAAGATTCTGTGCTCAAAAACCCGTAGCTTCTGGGAATTACTGACAGATAATGGCCACCGGCCTCAACAATGTTTATATAAACAGATTTTTGTGTTTTTTGACAGTCTTGAAGAATTTTATGCCCATGCTTTACGACAAGCTTACCTGAGCAAACCGGTTTGTATCGGGAAGCCCGTGTGTATGGACGGGAAAATTGAAGCTCGCGCAAACCAAAAAGCACTGTAAAAGTGCACTGCACAGGCAAGTTGCTGCCGTCTAGCCGGCGCAATAAGGAAAATTATAGCACCTGTTAGATCAATTCTAAAAAAAACTCAAAATCGAAATTTCACCCAATGACGATGTCAACGTGTTGTATGAGTGGTGATTGGATTATTATTAGAGCATTTTTTTTAATAGATACCTATATGAGGCATGTATTTGTGTATCAAACATAATCGGTTTTTTTAGTTTCTTTTTTCAATATTGTATTTATTGAATTTTAAAAATCTTAAAAATAAAACCTCATCGCAATAAAAATAAGTAAAATAACATTGCACATAGGTATCGGCATTTATGTTTTTAAAAATAAATTTGTATGTACCTAGTGTTATTGGATTTAGAAATGGCGCCCCATATAATATTATCTAATCCAAATTTTAAGATTAGGAAACATCAAAATTCGATTGTTTTACTACCTACCTTTGCTTATTCCTTGTTTAGAGGTGGTTTGTCGTTGACTGTATTTTATTCAACCATATATTGCATGTTTTCAATAGATGCTGAAAATCTCATAAATGTGTGCGCAACCAACATTTGGGACCATTGGAGCGGGACAAACAACGCCCTCTCTAGGAAAACTTCTCAGACATTAGAGATGAAAAATAAACTACAACTACACTTGCATAAGGTAACTCGAACTTCAATCAATTTATTTTTCTACCACATTTGCTGACTTGTTTACCACTAAAATGTGACGGTTACTACTCTCTTATAACGTCATGTATGACAAGGAAACTGGTAATATATTGCACCTTCGCAACTAACCTGCCACAATCCAAAAAACGTCAAACAGAAAAAATCAGCTTTGAAGTTTTTACCTTTCGCATTTTTGTACTGTGTTTTTGAAATATGTTTAGATATTGAATGAAGTTTTGACTTGAATTTATTGACTTAGAGATATGAAATTTTTGGTACATATACTATGAACGATAGACAATGAAACGTAGTAATTAACTCAAAACACATAAATTTGGACTTGTGGCGGTGTAGTTGCGAGGGTGCGATATACCAGCAGATCTATTTTAACTCAACGCTTGACTGCAAAATTATGAAAAATTGTGACAACTATAATATGAGTCGTATAAAATAAAAAACGCCACTGTCTACAAAAATTCGAAAATGACATGAATGTACAAAATATTCTCCATATTCTTGTGTATGTGTACAACTTAACAGACGAAATGCAATATCCCCAGAAAACCATTAAATTTTTTTTTTTCCCGACCATATCCGATCCTGGATCATATGGACCTCCACAGAGTGGAAGTTTGTATTGACAGATTTTGTTTTTTACGAGAAATGGATGTCAGCCACTTGCTCAACCTATTAGGTCCATACCCTGACAAACACAAATTGAAAAACAATATGTGTACTTGCCAGACCCAGGATTCGAACCTGGGACCCACGGCTTTATAGTCCAACACTTAAGCCGCACGGCCACCGTAAAATGGCCACCCTATATTTTTTTTTTAGAATTATTAACAACCATGTCCTTGCTTTATTGTACAAGGTGGTTGTTAGTAATTTTTGAACAATCACAAACAGCCAGGCTTTGAGAAAGACACATAAATATTGTGTCCTCACAGGGATCGAACCCAGAACTCTCGGGTGGAAGGCCAGCGCCTTACGCACTGCACCACGAGAGCCGCCGGCCACCCTATATTACTTACAAATGTTGAGATGCAAACTCACCACTGTCCATTACCGAATTATTAAATTTAGTCATTCATTGTATGGATTATATTAATTTTAAAAATATTTGATTCTGCACCATCTAACATCTATAACATTTCACTTAAAACTCACATGACGCGAGTCTTATTCGTATAATTACCCCAGCATCGGTTTTATTTGATTACTCACAATATAACTATGAAGGAGAGTGGCGTTTTTGCTTTTATACAACCCATATGATGTATTCCAAGTGTTTAGTATCTCGAGGTTATGAAATGTCAAAAATATGGTTTATTAACCCCTCTAATGTTTCTGCCGTTCACTTTAATTAGATAATCCCGCAAACTGTCATTATTAGGCAAAATGGATCACTTGTCTTGTACAGAATGTTACCTCGTGTAGAAAAATAACAAAAAATTAGAAAACGTAGTTGGAATAGATTTGCTACAGCACTATTCTAGTACTACATAGTTATGTTTACTGCAAAATATTGTTATAGTAATAAATAATGGGCATACATGCGCAGATGATAACTTTCATGTTACCAGTAGGTGCGGCTGCCGCTCGAAAATAACTAGAGCAGATTCAATTTCTAATAATATTTATTGGTCTACACGGTTGTACCGTAGTAAAGGTTTTGTTTAATTCTGATCAAGGTGCAACAAGAAATATTCGATGTGGAGAAAACGATGGAGCTCTTGAATAAGGCGATCCAAGACAAGTGCGCTCCGATGAAAGTAGCCCACACGAGGTTGCAGGCGAGAACTACTCGGCCACACCTTGATAAATGTCGAGACGATGCCCACAACAGGTTCAGTATTTTAATCTATGTAAATTTTAGTCGATATTAAGATTAATAGTCAACTAATAATAATCATAGCACATACTGAAACTCAACACAGAACTCCACTGCTCTATTGTTTTGCTACTTATTTATACAATATTACAATTCATTGCAGTGATATAGTATTTACATTAACAGGTATATTAGAAATAACAGTTTATTATTTGTAAGTAAAATCCTATGGTATGGTATGATTCATACAAGCTATTAGAATATTAGATTGTAATACAGTCATAGTTTGTTAACCGGCAATGCAATTTATTTCAGGCTGGTTCAAGAAGTCTGTGAACTGCAGGACAATATATCGGTTCTGCGTGATAAGTTGTCGCAAGCGGAGAGCACGCACCAGGCTTTGCTGGGAGTTCGAGCCGGTTTGGAAGCTGACTTGAGAAATAAAGTGACCACACTCTTCATTGACAGAGACCAGTGCGGCGGTTTGCGGAGAGGATATCCCGTCACCGCATCGATAAAGTACTGAGAGCAACATACTCTGTCATACGATGGCGTAAAAATATGTTATGAATTCTGACTTATTCTTTTCTAGATAATATTATTGTTTTTGTAAGGATTTCGATTTACAATGTTTTATTACGGTTAATTTATTTTGTGAATTGTGCTAAGTATTTACCGGATATCTTGTTATTTTACTTTGTAGTCTTAGCCATTATG
The DNA here is from genome assembly GCF_057557595.1 of Rhyacophila brunnea. Classification (NCBI taxonomy): domain Eukaryota; kingdom Metazoa; phylum Arthropoda; class Insecta; order Trichoptera; family Rhyacophilidae; genus Rhyacophila; species Rhyacophila brunnea. The sequence continues at coordinate 6,753,035 of NW_028233361.1, forward strand.
TCAAAAATACAAGTCAATTACTAAACAAATGTTTTCTATTTATTGAAATATAATGCCTTGGTCTTCATTTTGTTATAAGATTATGAGAAACTTCATCAATATTCATGACAATGATAAATTGCATTGTTGCATTGGTTTGTGATCACCAATGCTTTCAATGACGCTATAAAAATAATTTTAGACACCAGTACATAATATCACTTAGCAGCTAACTGGCTTTAAAAATCTTTTCAAGGAAATAATATGGAGAAGTTCTTATGGATTCAAGATCTGGGAGAAATAAGGTTAGCCGTGGTGACGTCTCATATGAGTAGGTTTGTCATGCATTGCTTGGGGGTGGCAACTAAGGAAGGAATGTGAAATTTAATCTTTGAGAGTACATTCTGTCAAGTTCACAATTTTTTCGGATGAAGTGCTAACGAACGGTGAATACGTATATTAGAAAGTATAAAAAAAATCGTAACATGTATCTGTTAAGATAGTTTTAAAAATAATGAAATGTAGTACCTAGGTGATGAATTTATATTAAATTTGAGACTAAAAATATATGACACGGCATATTGAGTTTGCTTATGAGTGTCATTTGCCTATGTATATCACTGATTTATTCTTTTTTTTCTATTACATAATAATATATTGAAAGAAACCTTGAACTTAACTATTTTTTATACAGATCAAATGAAAGAAATATTATAATTATTATTTCCTTTAATTAAGAAAATAATGATTTAAACTAATGATTAGGTATATATCATCATTAGATAAATAACATCTTATAACTGCATGTAAAATTATTGTAAGCATAATATAACAAAAAAAGCTAGTAACACAATGTAGCATTTTACACTAAGAAAATTTCTATTAGCGATTCGTCGGCATTTTAAAACCTTTGGCTTCAAAAAAGGTGTACGATAAAGTTATTTCATCAATGAATTCCATTTTTGGATCCAATGAGAATTCTGGATCAATGTAGAAGAATACCGGCATATCAACCTGGAAATAATGAAACAAATATGTAGGTAGTCATATTTTTTTTATCAAAGTAAATAACAAGTGGATTGTTTGTATTTGCTGTAGTTAATTAAATTATTTTTTATTCGAAATACAGAAAGATTAAAGAATGAAACATTCTTCATTGAATATATGTAATTTTATATATTATCAAAAACAAGCCATTCGAAAAACCCTTGGACCTATGTCATAACTAAAATTTGAAAAGGTTATGACGTCATCTATGATGTCGAAATTGGTAATGTGTTTATCTTGGTTTTAACTTACAAAACATGGTTGCCATATTGACGAAATTTTATATGTATTCTTTAAGAAATATTGACAGTACTCAGGTCGGTAGCTTAATTAGTAAAACTCTCATCCGAAATGTGATAGTACATCTATCAAACTCCAATCGGTAAAATAGACAAGAGACTCTTAAAAATTACTTGTAAAACTTGGATAGTCAATTACTGTAAAAATTGTGTGTTACGTGTAGTTTTATTTGTATTAGGCAAGGCTGCTATTGACAATTAACTAAACATGTTGAAACGATTTTTTTTGTAAAATCCTTTAATCGAACTTTGTTAGAAAATGTGTACTTAAATTTTTTTTTTACCTTGATATAATAAGTGTAAAAGAAATATGATTTTGATCATCTTGGTATTTCATAGGCTTTAAATTGCAAAATGTCAGGTTTAACTTCAAATTAGTATTCAACACATTAAAATACATGTCTAAACTGGAAATCAATCAATCAAACGGTAATTATATAAAATTGAATTTTTGTCCCATAAAATACATCACAAACTGAAAGTCCATCATCAATTTAGATGCTAAACATAGAAAATTTAAATTTTCTTCTCCATTTTGGAACTCAGGAGCTCCTGAGTAAGAAGTGGTTTAATATCTTAAAAGTTATCATTAGAAATTGCCTTTCCATCATGCTTGTATATGAAAGCGCACAGTTTATTAGCTGCGGCACTGAACTATTTCAATTCTCGATTCATCACTGTCGAACAAGATCATGTGTCTTATTATGATCTATACTGAATGATCAACACTGTAAACCTAGTGTTCCAAATAATGCAGTGTATTTTCTTCCGATTGGATAGCTGCTGCCAAATTAGTCAGTGTTATCATCAGTGTTCCTGTTCCATATTTCAATGACAGACCGTCATAAAAATAAATTACAATAGCAAAATTATCGCATACCTCTGAAGATAATTAATAAAATGTATAAATAAATATTATAATAATGACTAGTACCTGTTCGTGGGGATTCAATTGCTGCTCTTCAAAGCAAAAGCATTGTATTTTGTTGAAGTACTCTCCGGCCTCAAATGGAATCACATTGTAGGTGCTTATTCCCGTGACAGGAGTATCTGTCGGGTTGCGAGCGGTGTAAAAAGCCAAGGCTGTTTCACCCGGGACCAACTTTAATAACATAAATGTTAGAAGGATGAGTAAAAATATTCAAAACAATAATATTGTATATATATTATCATATCTATCGCACCGTGAGTGTAAAACCAAGGCATCTGCAAATTTTTCAATTTCGAGATTAAATGCAAAACAACTGCAAAAGTCGTGAACTTGATAATGTAAAAGTGATGTAACTAAAAGAACATGCAATATAATGTAGATATAAACCAAACAATGTGGTTTTTTTTTTAGAACTATTTTTCCTAACAAAAGGAAGACTTCAAACCCTAATATATCCAAAATATGTCTTGCAGATGCCTTGGTTTTACACTCACGGTGCGATATATATATGTGAGTTATAACATATTGAGAGACAGAAAATTGTAACTTAATAGTGTACACATGCATGGATTTACTGGCAGCAATAGTGCGTATTTTAAACTATCATCACAATAACTGTTTACACGTGTAAAAGTGCTGACTGTCTCTCCAATCTCATTATTCAAGAGTAAACGAGACGAGATATTGTCATTTTATAGTACTATTAGACAGGTAATGAAAATCGGTTAATCTCAAAATGAGTATAGTTCGTTTTTTTGCCAGCAGGTTTGCCACTATTGTTCTACTGCGCAGGTGCAGATCGAAAAAATCCCTGCTGTCGCATGAAAATTCAGAAGCTTCCAAATTATTTTGATTCATGCATGCAAGCTTGCAACTGCAGGATAATACATGTTTACCAATACATTTTCTTGTTATGGCCGCGATAATACTTACTGTCAACAGTAAATCCATGCACATGTAAACAGGGTATAATGCAATAAATTTAAAAAAACAAGTACAATTACAATATTTAAATGCCATTAAATAAAGCATTTTGAAGATTTAGAGTTGATTGGAGAGATAATAACTATATTGTATTTTACAATGTTTTTATTAGGTCATATTCTTGTTTGTCTGGTGGTTGTTTATACAGTAAAAATCTTGCAATCGATTTTTAACTTACTTCCCAACTAGCTAGACATTTGAAACTTTTAGAATATATCAGAACACGATGCCAATGCATTCTTTTAATACTTTTAGCCATCTTTAAGTAGAATTGAATTAATTTTCAGTTAATTCTGTTTTGTATGAAAAATGATTTCGGAAGAAATCCGTAATCCAATCCACTATTATTGGTTGCTAAGGGGGTGGTCCTAGCAACTAAATTATTAATATATACGTGCGTTACTATGGAAATCAAAATGACATTCAGTATTCTATATTTGTTTGTTTGTTGCAAAATAGCAAAAAAATGATTTGTTGACAATAATTGCCTTATTTGTCCTAAATTATTAATACATAGAATTGTCAAGTTTATATGATTCAACAGAAAATTTAAAAATGTGGTATATAAAAAGTTCTTTTTATCTCGTAATTATTTTTAATTAACATTACAATAGTTCACAAGGACCCCAATTACAGTAGTGAAACACATCACAAAAACAACTAAGCTTCAGAAAACACATATTTATGTAAGTCCCCGGTGTGAGAAGCCAATGCCGTAGGCATGATGGTTGCCTTATGATAGAAAACTTATCCAGAAATTTATCTTCAATAATAAATGTACAATCTATAGTTAAGATTGAGTGTGTGTGATGAGCTCACATGACAGAAATGAAACTATTTGTTTTTCTCTCCATTTTCATATTCTTCAACATCGTTGTCGTTAATGTAGGGCGACGGCGCATGGAAATCTCATCATCCCTGTAAACCTTCACTGTGAATCTTCAATTCCCCTAGGTGTCTCCGCATACTCACAAACTTACTCATTAGCTACATAGTTTTCATTAGGTAAATATGTATTATTACTCGTCTCTGATGCTTTGAATACATGATAAATACTGAATTTAAATGTTAACCGGTGATATTTTGTTACAGTTGAAACTTCCATGAGGTACAAGCGATTTACGCGTCAGGCTGGCCGACTTAAAATCAAACCAATCAGACTTGTCTATCATTATCTACTTAGATCAGGTAGTTGTGTACGCAAAAATTTTCACATTTGCCATGAGCTCAATGGTGCAATTGACAGCGCACTCATCTGTCAATCAAACTGTCAGTGGTTGAAGGCAGACCGCAGCATTATTTCATTATACATCAGCCAGATTCACTCTACTCTTGATTAAAAAATACAGAATCAATTCTCACCTGAATTTCAGTTTGCTGTGGTCTAAAATTCCATCTCATTGAAGCGCCAATATCTGCATTAAATCTTATTTTTAAAATTCTATTTTTATTCGCTTTCATATTCTGTACTTTTTCTGAGTCTTCCGACACGGCTGTTGTTCCACCATAGCTGAAGCTCTGCAAAATATTTAATAAACTATATTTACTGCAAGTGTTTAACCAATGTGTCCTAAAATGTGTGTGACCAGTACAAACATTTTGGTGAGAAACATGAGCCCTAAATTCAAATGAGGTCCAAAAACAGAGAGTAGCACAATACGGTATGGAGATATTCATGTTGGACTTAACGCGGTAATGAGAACAAACAAAAATACTGGAAATAATAAAACTGTAAAAACCTTGAAGTGGAGATGAGCAAGCCACATCGTTCAAATAACAGATTATCGCTGAACACATCTCAACATCTATTGGTACCTAAGAGATATTAAAAGGCCTACACGGCGACCAAGAGCCTGCCGGATTGCTGAGATAATACTAAGGACTGAAAATAGTGAAGACAGGAGAGGTCTTCATCCAGCATTAGATCAAAAGGAGCTGAGATGATAATATTTGCTGGTCCAGCAATCTGTAAAAGGGGCAGGTCAAATGTTCGCTGGCCAGATTTGAGGCATTTGAAATGTTTGCTGCGTAGTATGGAGGACGGAATAATTCCGATCCCTACATAGATTCATCACTTTCAACTCTTGACGCCTCCGTTATGGCACAGTTTCAGTACACGAGAACAGAGGACACTTAATGATACTAAAGACAAATGACAGCAGAGTAACTGCCGTATTCATATACATTTGAACCGCGTTCAACGTAGTAAGCCGTTTATCGGCCGATTAAGGAAACTATAAAAAATGCATACGTCACGAGATGCGCACAGGAATGCGCACCAAACTTAAAATGGCGGCGATCTGCGCGAGCTGTCAGTGTCACTTTAATACACAATGACTTCATCACAACAAGCGTTTAGTAGGAGGCTTGAAACCTTCGTAGGTTTTATAAATTATTGCGAAAATGTGTGTGAAACAGAAAGGAGGAGACGCTTGCGACTGCAAAAAAGATACATCAGAGATATGGACATTTGTTATTCCTTGCCTTCGCCTATTGAATTCGACTGTTATCCTAGCCCAGGCGGCACGTTTTTGCGCGTTGCTGAACGCATTTGTTATCCGCGAATTTATTATCAATGTTTCCCTATCGGCACAGCTAACTAATAGTTCCTTTTCATCTTGCGTGAAGTTAACTGCCCGTCGTCGTTGTGCCACAATAGGATTCATGATGATGCTAAAAAATGAAAATGAAAATGATGCTAAGCTTGTAAAAATGATCGAGATCGTGGGTCTGTATAGTGAATAAAAATAGTGAAGCTGTATTGCCATATTATGGAAATATTTACTGGGTATACTTTGATCATTTCGTGCATTATGAAGTATAAAATAAATATGATTTTATAACAAATAAATTATTTAAAGTTCATGATAATTATTTATTTATAATTATTAAATTTATATGGTACCGTTTGCAAATTTTTACACCGATTCACAATTTCAAAATTTTAAATTAATTTTCGGGAAATTTAAATTTAAAATTGGGTAACATTACCCATGGCATGACGCGTATTACGTCGGCGACGTGACGTCACTATTCGTCAGATACATTTAGGTTTATGCATGCAAATTTGCAGTAAATAGCTTGAATGCAGTTTGCTGTTATATGCATACGCCTGTAGGTCAAGATTTTTTTCTTCTAAATTCTTTGTTTAAACACCGAGATCTATAGTCGTAACAGTACCATGTGACTTTGTCTCAGGACAAGGAAGTGTGTCTCTTAAATATTTTCATTCAGACATGTTTGTAGTGCTATGGAAGGTGGTCGTGTACAAATTACAGCTCGAGAAAAATATGGGTGAGGATGGAGTAAATAAAAATTCATTGATCATCCAGCTTTGGCTGATTTAGAATCTCGTACAAACAATTGAACATAATTTTCATTGTACAGACAATACAAGACCATTATAATATTATATGAGCTTCATGATGAGATGTCACCCCATTACAATATAAACCATGGTTTAAATCTGTAACCCCCCCCCAGCTTTAGCGGCGATCGTTTTGCCACTTTTCCATTATGGAAACTAATATCACTGATATTCATTCAAGATTAGTATAACAAGAATGCTACGCATTCCATACGAAAAGAACATATTATATTGGATACCAGTCTGTCTCTTTCTCACACAATATCCAATAAAATTTCAAAAAACGGGATGGTCCACCGCCATCTTTAGATTAATAAAGCCTGAGCATAACTTTTTGCACAAGCAACGAGTGGTCCACTTTTCAGCTGTCAAAATCAGATCCCAGATTGCTTGACATATTGATTCGCCCTTTCTCGTTTCAAATTGAATTATAAAATAATCTCAAATCAAATATATTGAGTGTTATTAATAAATAATATACATTCCTGTTATTCATCAGCTGTCAAAGTCAGACTAGTCCTTCACACAAAAACTGGTGGTAATATCGATTTCCAAAAAATATGTCGCATTGATCTATGCATTACATTTGTAGGTGTGTTAATGCTAGTGTATTATTTATCATGTAAATTATCTATTCAAATCAAACCATTCCCTGTGTGAAAACGACAGACGCGTCAGTATGAGCACTCTATAGAACAATGTCAGTTCATACATAGACAACAACGGGAGGGGCGGAAAAAGTAGGACCAGTCGTTGTGAATGTATCGGCTTTCTACTTGAGTCGGCAATGGATGGTCCCATCAACATTAGGTAGGTGTTACGCAGGAGTTTAGCTAATGTTTTTATACAATGTGGACTATGAAATAATTGTTATAACGTTCCAATACTTGATGTGCAAATTAACTCTAGGTGTTATAAGACTCTTATCTAAAATTACCTGACAAAACATCCGATAAAGAGGGACAGCAGCATAGCTCAAGCCGACTGTCAAGACTCCTAGAGCAGCCACATAATTCAATGTCGAAAAAATATCTTTTCTCTTATCCAGTTCGAATTGGTTAGGTTTTGATTTGTTGAATGCATATTTCGTTGAATGGATAAATCGCGCGTTACAACAGGAACCTAGAAATTTGTAGGCGTGTCCACGCAATGCAAACATATTCAATATGTGTTTATGTCAATAATATGGTGAAACCCATGTTTGTAATTAAGTAAAATGCGTTTATATACCGTTAATACAGCACAACCACAAAATGTCAAATTTTTGACAGTTGTTACACAACTGGGGCTGCCACAGTGTTGCCATATTTTGAAAGTGGAATTATAGTACAGAGCCTCCAAAATTATAGTATTTGGGGATAAAATATAGTACGCGTTGTCATCTGTTGAAAATGAAAATTTTCCCAATTTTTCATAGTCGGCTCGTTTTTATTAGGAGAAATATTTCGCCGCGGGCCGCATGTTCCCTATTTTTCATAGTCGGCTTGTTTTTTTTGGCAACACTGGGCTGCCAGTATTTCAGATTAAGTCTTAATTTTCCAGACTTTCTCTATTGTTAATAAGTTTTATTAGAGTTCATAAAAATTAATGCTAAATTATTTTACTTTTCAATAAAAAAAGTCCACACACACTATTTTAAAATTCATTATTTATCAGTATTTTATTTTAGTAAAAATGGCCTGAACGGAAAAGTATAAAATCTAGTCCTAGTGATTCCAAACTTATCCAAAAATATTTTAGATAACCATGTTAGATACAGAATTATGCATTTTAAAATGACTTTAAAACATTTACCTAACTTTGTCTTTTCTGTAGTGTACCTAGACGCTTTACCATGGTATATTTTGTTTTTGAAAAAATCGGTGCTGCCAAATTTTAATGATTGTCCACTTATCATTGATACTTGATCCTATTTTCTCAAGTGGCAACTATATTCCCTCTACGCGGGCATCAAAATTTAAAAATAGATTTTGAACTAAAAAAATTGTAATTTACATCTTTCTTTTCTCTGTATAGGTATATTATATTTTTATAAAAAATAGGAAACGTTTTCTACGCATGTAGATCTTTTTTATAAAATGCTACTATAATTCTGTCAATTAATTATTTTTGTGACTCAGTAAGTTACAATAATAATATGTCACATTAAGTACATTTAAAATCTCTTGCACGATATAGTTTGAGGTGTAAAATATCAAAAAAGGTATAAATAAATAAAAAGTTATACATAAACAATTTAATATATCAAAGCAGAAAAACAATTATCCATATTGTGTTTTCTTAAGTGCATTTTGTGAATTAATATAACATAATGACTAGCTTGACCTAATACTATTTAAATCATATTAATTGACTTGGTCAGTTTACGAAGAGGATAATAATATTATTATTAATATACTGGGAACATTAACTTAAAAGAAAAGTAGGTATTTTAGGCTGAGTAAAAAATTAACTTTTGGAAAAAATTTAATTAAATAATTAAAAATTTTAAAATAAAATTGCTTTGAACTGCTATTGAAAGAATATTTTTAGAGCCATTGGAATATTTCAGAATTACTGCAACTATAATGATATTATGTTTGCGCAGTACCTATCGGCAAATAATTCCAAAACAAAATATCTCATGACATTCAATGTAAGATGTCAGACAAATTGGACTACTTCAAGTATTTATGTAGGTAAACTATTGATATTATATAGGATATGATTTTAAATCATTTCTTGCAGGTTTTACGAGTTTATAGATTTTGTTAGGAATGATTAAATGTTTCGTATAAGGTAATCGGGACCGTCCATTGGTGTAAATCAGTGAGCAGCCAACAAAGTTATTTATCTCTTTTGCGCAGTTAACTCGATGGTGATCAAAACTGACTGGGCTTTCAACAATTTTGATGCATATGGTCATCTCCAAAATCGACATTGAAAAAATTTCAAAATTCATGCTGGGGCATCTTTTTCTCTCCTCTTTTGGCAAACTCACATTTTTTCTCAGAATAATATATATTTAACGTCTCAATTTGATAAATAATATCAAATTTGATCCCTTGCACAAAACAAATCACAATTTGTAGAGTTGACATAATTATTACAATTTTCTAATAACTTTGATAAGACTGATTCTTTAAAACTGACCAAATCAATGTTCAGGTTAAGGGTAACATAAGATATCACCGGCTAGCTTGGATTGAGCCGTTATTATTTTCTCTTTGGTAGCGTTTTAGAGCAGCTCTCTCTAATGTGTCTATTGAGAAATTTCTGATGAGAGAAATTTGCCGAACAATTTTTACAGAGGAACGGTCTGTTTGGCTGCGTTATGCTCTGCCTCTTTTTCTTACCGCAGTATTTACTCATATGATTATGTAAGAACACGATGGAGGTGAAACAGCGGTGGCAATTGGGGCATTCGAAGGGACGACGCACATCGAACTTCGGTTTGGTGAACTTAGAACCGTATACTGTAGGCTGTCGGGTCTTCTCGAAGCTGACGGGCACATTGGTGCGTGTGATCACCATCATCTTAGGGTACATCACTACAACAAACAAATAGAGATATTATCGGTAAATTTCAATCCTTTCGGTGAAGCAGAAATAATAATTTAAGAGTAAGTTAAATAAAAAATATATTAAATGAAACAAGAGACAGTCAGATGCGCTGTAGGTTTTTATTTTTTAAGACAATATACGCCAATGCCTTGATAGATGAATATAGAAAAAAAATGTGAATGAAAAACTAACATTGTTTTGCATAAAAACTATTGATTATAATGGTACAGAGGTATTATAACATGACACACAGAATCCTAATATATTTTATTATGTAAATTCTAACGAATGAGAGATTTGTACCATTTTATAGGAATCAGTTTAAGTGGGCAAGGTTTTTGCCATTCGGCATCTTCCAGCAATAGCAATAGAGAATTCGCATGTTAGATAAATTATATACACAGAGGACCTGAATATGCTAAAAGGTGAGTCAGTTCACTAAAACAGATTCCAAAACTACAAATCCCTCAATTAGATTTTAAATTTAAAGTCAATTTTCAATGTATCCTCAGCCAATAATATTAATTTTACTGTGTTGATTTGTCAATGAATTTAACCTACTGTATGTACTCTTTCCATCATAGTATCCCTCCTTCTTACTATGCATTCTGTTTTCATTCTACAGGTTGACCGTTTAGTATAAAGTTTTTCCTGTTGTATTTTTTTGCTTTGATACAACATTAACTGACCTTTTGTGCTGTCGTCCTTTCCAAAAGCGAGGATGAAGATTTAATATAAATTATAAATAGTACAATTTCATAGAAAAGATTTTTATGGAACGGAATAGACAAGAATATTTTCAATAATCAAAATTACACCAATAATACAAATCTATCAACAGATGACATGAAAGAAATCATTGTGAATTCAATCCAATCTGTTTGATGACATCTCCACAGGATGATTCTTCTTTTATAGCACAGCAAACTGAAACAGTACAAAAAGGTATACAATAATTTCTACATTTACTCCCGAGTGAATCCCTTTCTATAAATTAAATTTTAATTTATTTTTACGTATACTTAGTGAACTTTACAAACTATTAATTTAAGGCGTTCACATAACATTTAAAAAAAAAGAAATAGATAATTAAGTTATTAAACAGTAGAAAGAGTAAAAAAAAAAAATACAAGGAAGTACACCGAATGAGCTAAGTAGACCCTATTTTAAGAATTTATAAAACAATGCCCACCAATAAATACTCATCCTCATGTAGGTGGAAAATGTCAACATCCGAAGCGATTTGGTCGAACAGTTATTCCCCTCCCAATTGGCATTATCAATGGCAGGTTAGTTCTGTACGTTGGGAGAACAAACAACTGATGCTCCCGATTTCTAAGGTAGTTATCATGGACACACAGGGCAATACTTCCAAGAATGCCAGAATTCTCACTTACACCACATATAACTCAGAAAAAATACATGGCCTAATATAAATATTGTCTAGTGTTTAAACTAGTGTGTAAAAGCATACCTAAGAGGAAGCCAGTTGGATAAAGCCACAAATAGTATCCATACAACCTCAAGCAAAGGAGTCTCAAAAATTTCTTCTGAACTTGCTCTCCACCATAAAGTCGTATTTTAAATGATGCAGGGCCTAAACATTCAACCCATTCTCAAGCCGGCTTCTAACTAAGGAGTTATAAAGGATTTTTAATACCATAACATCCGAAAAGACTCGGGAAGTACGCAAGACGAAGCCCAACATCTGTAGTGCCTTTTTACAAATGACATGTAGTAGCAAACGTACAAATAAATATTGTGCAATTTGAAGGTATGTTGATGATATAGGGAACTATGACAAGTATTTTTTCAAGAATTCAGAGAGATGTAGCACTTCTTCTTAATCCATGTCCGCTCCCCGGTTGAAGCACATGGACACCATGTGACGTCTCCAAGAGTCTCTATCGCTCGCCAGTCTTCTTGCTTATTCTCAGGTCACACCAGTATCCCATAGCTCCGCTATATACACCCTCCTGTTGGTATTTAGGGAACTTCTGGGATGCCGAATCTAGTTGGCTTGAATAGGCAGGCTGGGTTAAAACTCTCTTAAAGCATCCGTAGCATGTGGACGAGCTAGGCCAATATTGCTTCTTTACTTTCGACATTACAAGAGGCTGCATGGCTCGCTTTCTTAGTCATACGTTTTCGAAGCTCAGTATACAGCTGCTCTTAGCCTTCGTAAAGTGCCATGACTCGCAATAGGAAAACAGCTCCACCAGAATGCAAGTATTGAACAGACGCTATTTGTTTTTAACTGAGTACTTAGCAGACATTCTGCAGCGAGTTGATTGTCGCTCCAGCCACTCCCATTCAGATAACAAGCTCTTTTTGCCAAGTGTCATCTCCTGTCATGTTTATCCCCAGGTACCTATTTAAAGCTGTCAATACTTCCGATGTTTTGCCTCTTGCTAATGAGCAATTCCAGATTGGGACAGGTGCTTTGCATAGATTATTGATTTTCAAACTGATGTGACACTAATTATTGTTATTTGTTTGATTTAATAAAACGCAAATTTTTTTGTGGTACTTATTCCACTTTAATAACTAAATTTGGACCTCAAAGCCTCAAAGGGACATTTTCAACTGAAGGAGACGAAACCGGTCCAAATTTATTTAAAGTGGAATAAGTACTACAAAAAAAAAATTATGTTTTATTAAATCAAATACAATGCAGTTCCATGAATTGACAGCTAAAAAAATAAAAGTAACTATTGTTATTCAGCCAGCCGATTAGTCAAGGCACACCATAGCTTAGTAGTATTTACTATTAATTACCATTCTTTCAAAAGAAAACCACAAACCATCCATGATAATGTACTTCTATCATAAAGATGCGTCCCCCACCCTACTGAGTTCGCAGGCCAGTTCATATTAGAATTTTACTATTGCTACAATGATAAACTATACATGTAATTGTGATATTGACCAAGTGTTGATTGATGAATTTCATTATTGGCAAAAAAATGTTGAATGACTTTCAGGACTTTCTACTTAAATTTCGATAATTAGTTTTCAGTTGAATTTCGAACAGAGATGTTGCTAGATATAATTTTCTTTAACTCAATAAATTAAACTTACACTTGAACCAGAGTAATGATGGTTTTTGTAGTTACATTAATATTTTACCTGCTTCCAATTATTAGAACATTGCTCCTCCCTGGGATGGCCGGTACTAGACATTGCCAGCCTGTTTATATAGACTCCATGAATAAAATTGCTGATAAAGAAGAATTATCATAATTACAGTTCAAAGCAAATACATTAAGTTTATAAGTACCTAAATGGTAAAAGCGAAAATAACACTGAGCAGTATCAGTAACAGAATTTAGTCATAATATCCGCTTCCCCACAAATTACCGAAAAGTAAATGGAAATTGTCACTCCATATAATGAAAGGACATAACTACTCTGTACAGCATGCAGAAGATGACATGGCCTAAACCAGCGGCGGCCAACCTGCCATACGGAGTAATTCTCTAAATTTTTTAGAACCATATAAAATTTTAAATACTGGCATACAGAACATCCAATTTTTTTTAGGAATAAGAACCACAAAGAAAATGCAGTCCAGTTCAATTAAGGATGCAATTTACATTTTTGCAGAAAGCCAATCGTACTGTTATCAAACTGATTTTCTTTGGTTTTAGAGGGATTTGGAGGGAAGAGCAAGTTTTCTTTACCAATTCATGTGTTGAAAGATGTAGTGTCCCGTAAGTATTTCTGTTTCCGCTCGGTGTAGCCTAAAAGGTGAGGAAATGCCGGATTGTTTTAAATCAAAGTTGAAACTGCAGCTTATGTTCGGTGTATTGATACAGTTTGAAGTAATGAAATTTTATCAACAATGTGTCCAGTTTGTAAAATTATAGTTTTTAGTAATAGCAGTTTTTCGTCTTTTCTCATCTACCAAACAAAACAATACTGAATAGGTACATAACTTGAAAACCCTCAAAACATAACTGTTGTAATATAATCATACAAAAAACCTTGGACTGACTGGGATTCGAATACAATCTCCGGTCTGGGGCTCTGGGGCCTTATGTTAGAACTTGCGAGTCGTGTGAAACATCGTAGTTATTCGCAAACGTGACGTAGGTTATCGAAACTTATCACTACCTGAATTAGTCATAATCCGTGTCGACATTATTGCCCATACCAAAGGGCACTCGTGACCATAGTCGCCCATACGACTTGAGTCTGTGAGCATGCGCACTGATAACATAATTTAGTTTTGAACTGTCAAATAAAAGTGAAAGGCTAGGCTGCGAAAAGATAGTATTTTATTATTGGGCTCGCGAGAATAATCACCTACACATTATTATTTTATATTTCGCCAAAGCATTCCTATATATTTGTATCGTTCACCCAATTATTGTAAAATATGTCAATTCCATAAATAGTTACTTTTGCTGCACTTTTAGGATCATATAATCATCCGCGAAACAGATCAAATAATTATGCTAACTTATGTCAAAATGCTTTTTCACTCAGTGATGCACTATTTATACGTAATTTCCGGTTAAACAAAGAGCTTGTGAGATAAATTTTACAAATTCTCACGCCATATAGGTATATTATCGTAAGTTTAATGTTACTATCTACAAGCGTGAAGAGTTTACAATGCGAAAAAATGAATATGGTTGTATGGGTGGATTAGAAGATGTATGTTATATTTTGACACATTATGACGTTTATAATATTATATCCATGGAGAATTAAAAAGTCGTAGGTAGGTATAATGTTGAGACGGAAATAACCTCTCCTTTCTTTTGCTACTTTTGCACGACGAAGGACGTGAATTCATGTACCTATTTCCATGTTTATTTTGATATTTCGTTTCGTATGTGACAGTGACCTTGAAAACAAAACGTCAAAATGACTGAGTTCGCTCACGGAAAGAATACGGCAATTACCAATTTATGAACAATAAAGATGCCAAATTATTATATTATTCACAATGTTACTTAATACTCTGTTATATTGAGTTCAATTAATTATGTTAATGTTTTATAATGGTTTGTAATGAATAAATACCTACATAAAAATAAATGTTTATTTTGTTAAATCTTGTTTTACAGTGTAATAATATTATATGGTTTCGCATTTATGTAAGGTTATATTCTACGTACATATATCTAAATCATATTATACTAAATCAATCGAATATTATAGGAATTATACACAAACATAACCAACAAAAATAATGATTTCGTTTGACATTTCATTTTTGACGTTTCATCTCGTACCATAGACATCGATTTTGGCGATGTTGCCAACTGGTCACTCGCGAGTGGCTTCAAAAATAGGTATTATGGTATACGGTATGAAACGGGCGATACCAACTTGTCATACCGCACAGTTTTCGACCACACGACTCGCAAGTTCTAACATAAGGCTCAGGGGCATTGAGTTATTGACCCAGATTATTTTTTGCAGATATTTCCTAGTACATACTAGGATAACAGCTGTTCACAATGTTTTCAATTCTGTCAACAGACAGCTACTGTCTTTATACTAAATCAAAGTAATAAGTTATTTAATAACGAAATATTGCTTTTGAATTTATAGGATAATAATTGCTATATCTGCATATCTGTCACTTTAAAGAGCATAGATAATATTGTTTACATCATCGGTTCAATGTTAATAAGAGCGGAATGCAGAAACATTTGTCATAACTAAAATTTCCTTAGCAGAAAACACTATGCAGAAACACTGTCCTTAGTTAAGATCATTTTTATTGAAAATAACACCATATTTAAAAATTCTCGTTAGGTGAATTAGGTAAATTATTTTATAATCGTTAAACGATGACAAAAATATGACAACTGCATTTTATAAATGCAATAACTATAAATACATATTAATATTTAATTATAATACTCTTATGTTTCCGTTATAAGTCATTATACGTGATTCCACAGGCACCACAAGATTTTTTTTTAACATGGTAACACTAGCATCAAGTGTCATTCTTCATCTGGTATTTTGTATTTCTGCGGGCTGGCGTATAAAAATAAAATAATATTCTGCAAGTACATGCCAAACGAATTAACACTATCAATATCCATATTGAGATACATTGTCAAATGAATTTGAGTGTATGGACTGTGTTATAGACATGCGAATTTATTTTGACAGCAGCTGTCAGTGGTAAATGGTAATACAGAAGGGGGCGTGTTCATAACAAAAGTAGTCTATGGTTAAGGATTCCTTAACTCTATACTCAGGATTGTCTATAGTTAAGTCATGATTTTCGGCGACTTATCCTTAGGAACGAAATCTTAGATTGTGCATTCCGCTCTAAGACAACAGTGAAAAGCCAAAATAGTTTTGGACTTCAAAATAAATATGCAGAATTTAATTCAGTGTAATCGAGGCATCCAGTTCTGACTAATTATCTTTTTTTAAAGAACACGAAAAATTATTTTGAATATCTATGAAAAAATTTATAAACATTTAAATCATAAAGATTCATATTTTGATTAAGTATTTCATCACGATTCCAAGAGATGGCAGTGCGTACAATATATTAAATTATTTAAAACAATTGTCTGGGCTAGGTAGAGTGTAAAAAAATACAGGATGTATACATGCTCATTTTCTATGGCCATGAGAAAAAAAATGGTTTTAGGAACAAAATAAATTGATAGATATATCCCTTAGACCTGAAATAACATGACAACATTATAACGTGTTTTAAAAAAAAAATGTAAATTGAGTTTTGAAACAGACACATCTCAAGAATAAATGATTTCTAAAGTGAATTTAAATAATAGGATGAAAAAAAGGAAAACATAAATAAAAGAAAAAATAAAAAATGTCAGATTTATTAAATCAAATGTCAAAGAGCCAATGCGGTATAAAAAAATAAAAAGAAAAAAATATATTGAAAGGTAAAATTATTACATGATTTGAAGTTTAAAAAGAATTATGAAATTTTCTAGAACGTCTAACATTACTACCTATAATAATCCGCATCGGTCTTCGTACACTCTCAAGATAATCAACTTATATTCTAAATTGATCATACAGGCTCTGTACCTTGCAAAAAAAAATATGCGAGGTGAACAATACACCTCGTATTCCCACAATAGTAATACACATAAGTTGAGTTGAGTAAAAAATGCTGGAAAACAATTCCATAAAAAATGTACACCTTATAGATTAGTCACTTTTCAAATCCATTATAACAAATAGTGGTGTCTGGTAATGATAATGTAAACGCTTAACTATGATTTGTAAAAGATCACACTAGGAAATGACTGACAACAAGATAACGGCCTATAACCTCTTCCAATGATTTCTGTCTTCTTAAAATAAACATACAAAAGTACAAAAGTTAAATCACAATACATTATGTATATAAAGCGGGATTTGATCTGAGACATTTACAAACCCTGTTGTTGCAAAAAAAAATTGATTCCAAAAAATATATCTAATATATTATGCAAAAATATACCTCCTACCCTTGGATCCCTAATTTTATTTTAAGATAAGTAAAAAAAAATATACATAAAAACTAAAAAATAAATGCAAAGCAACAAATACGAATTTTAAAGCGAGAGTTTAATTAAACGCCAGCACAGTACGAGCGGGGCGACGGTCCGAATGACCGCAGCCCCGTGCGCAGCGGAATGTCTCGGCTATCTCACTGACAAGTGTCAATAAATGCAATAATATTAATATGTATAACATACAATAGAGTTAAGTATAACGTATTCCTAGTACATATGAGATAAAACATTAAAAATAACTTGAGTATTTACCATGAAATAATGGAACATGCAATATGGCAAAATCAGAATCCATGAGGATACAATAAATATATAAGATCAATGAAACTGACTCGGACTGACTTATATTTCCCGCCTCGCCTATTACCATCCAATCCTCCGCTTCCCCGCAACTCTCCTCTTTGGGTGTCAACACGTTTGTAAAAAAAATTGTGCTTTTTTTTGAGCTTTTACTATCGCGCTTCGCCGACCGAAGCGGTTCTCATCTGTCGAAAACAATGTAGAAACGTTTCGCATCAGCAGAAAGCGCGAAAGAGATGTTTCAAATACTTAAATATAAAAAAGTATAAACATGAAAACTCTAGTTAAATGACTGAAGCGTCTTCAATAGCTGGTATAATAGAAATCACACTTAAATCAAATGTGACCCTACCGACAATATACACACCCTGAGCATTAAAACCTTAATATTACTGAATATAAGCTAAAATACTTACATGTACATATATTATTATAAAACTGTATTCTATGGAAAGGCACTGTGGTATAGGAATATCATCTCACAGCTGTAATGTTACAACTCTATCACTGTAGTTTATAAATCTTTACAGTATAATACGACGCGTTCCAATATTTAATTACGCTACGTAGAAACTTTGATCTTTTTAAAAATAAAGACATGGTTAAAGGACAAGTGTTGACGTCAGCGAACTGATGTGCAAACATTTTAAGGCACATTTAAACTAAAAGAGAACTATTCGATTGACGAGTATCAACATTAGCAAACCGTTTCATTTTTTTAAGGCACTTAGAAATTACCCAGGCCGAACTCGTCGGCTATTCTCGTGACCATTTTATGGGATAGTACAGTGTAAAAGGGATAGCGCACCGCACACTAGTTGAAAACGATCGCATCGGGAACTGAACTAAAATAAACTACATCGCAATAAATATGTCATAGATAGTGAAATATTGTCCCGAGACTAAAAATATAAGCATTATAAAAATGTAGATATATTCAACTTAAGAAAATAAATGCATCTCAAATCATCATCGGCGCTGTAAAAATAGTGGCCTCCTCCATTCAAAAAAACGACTATGTGACATCGCAATACAAAAAACAAAATCAAAAATCAGTTTTCAATCTCGTATTAAAAAAAAAAAAATGTTTTAGGCCACGCAAACACGAGAACTGTCACATGGACAGTTTGGACACTGAGATTTCATATGGGGACGAACAGATACAAAAATGACTCCCGAGAATGAACAGTACAAGCTGCGACCTCCATGTCCCCATGTCCGAACAACTCCTGAAATGACCATTTGCACACTTTTTGACACTTGTGTCCGCATGTGGTAAAACTTAAAGAGTTGCTCCTTAGACAAAAACTATCTGGTCGGTCAAGTTATCTAAATTGAAATCTGGCATGGGTCCTGAAGATCTTCAAATAAGACTTAAAAATGACTACGGCTGTCCTGGAGCTATACATTGATAATGTGCAATTATATAAATTTTTCAAATAACATTTCAATATCATTCAACACCTGGTCTTAAAGAGGTGTATAATCGGTTTGAGTGACATTTGGTGACAGAATTATGAAACATGCAATTAAATGAAATTTATCAAACCAATTATTTTAACAAATAATTTATCATAAAACAATAAGAAGCTTTACTGTTGTTTAGGGTGAATTTTTTTTTTTTAACTATCATTACATTAAATGTATTTATTTTTTTTAAACATTGATTTATCTATGAACCTAAAATGTTTATACTTAAAATCTTTGTTTAATTTTATTGAGCTGCCCACTATCGTGATGATAAAAAAGAAATGTAATTTCTACTTTAAATAGTGATTCTAATTAAAATTGTCTGAAATAGTTATTAATACCCAATCAGTTACTTAGCGCTACTTTCAGAAAGAGTAGTTTTGTAAATTACCTTATTTCTTCTAGATATTGTGTAGCACCGGAGATAATTTTTCAATCATTATCTACTTGTATTTTTTGGAATTCCGCCACTAGATATCACCGATACCGATTATACTCCGCCTTAAAAATCGATGAGGTGATCTGTAAACTCAAGTCTCACAAACTAAGTGAAATGTTTCAAAAGATATCACATTTTCGAATTTTTAAATGGACTTAAATGGCGTGTCAGAGCTACGTAGCTACGTGCAGGCATCGAGGTTGTCCGGGCAGAGGGGCGCGTCCCCCTTGAGGTAGACCTTCTCCCGGTGCATGCGCTCCATGTGTCGGGCGATGTGCATCTTCTGCTTGGCGCGGTAGACGCAGTGCGGGCACTGAAACTGGGGCTCCTTGCCGCACTCCCACTTCTGGTGGTTGCGCAGGGACGACTTGAGCTTGTAGACGCGCCCGCAGTCGGGGCAGGCGAAGCCGTCTCCCGCGCCCGGCCCCCCCACTCCCCCCGCCCCGCGCATCACCGGCACCGCCAGCCGCGCCGACCACTGCTCCCACGACAGCCCGCCAATGCGCGTGAAGCTCATGTCTTCCGCTGCAAGCACATCACAACCATCACACCTCTTTCCACAAATCCGCCTCTCACCCTCTCCGCAAGGGATCGACGGCCGCACCCGACACCGGTGAAATGAGAAATATGTTATAAGAGCTGTAAAACTTGATCAAACTGTGCCACCCTGACTTATTACACCATTGTTACACTTCCTTACTCATTCACGTATCTGCAATATTCCTGCTATTACCATTAACATGAATGGTAGGTTTATTTCATTATCAGTTTGCTTTCTTATTAAATGTCAATGTAGCAATAAATGCTATATATAGATATACAAATTTAAATTTACCGATGTGAATTACAATATGAAAAATACTGAACGACAGCCTGATGTTTGCATGTACAGTAAAAACAAAACAATGATTCGGTTGGTTGATGGTGTGCGTGAGGACAGGGAGCCGTACTAAATACCTGGCAGCCGATGAGCGCGTATTCGTACGCATAGAATCCACGAACCGAATCATTGTTTTGTTTTTACAGCAGTGTCCTAACTCAGCGGACAACTTAGACTGGTAAATTTGAAGAAAGATTGCAAATGTATGTACATTATTTAACAAACACACTCGAGTAAATCTCCAAATGTAAAAAAGTCTAATTTATTTCTCAATAAACAATAAAAAATGTCAACCTTTAACCAATGTTTGATTACTTTTTTCTTAAATTTTACAGTGGACATAGCAAATTCTTCTAGCTATAAATAGATATATTTGAAAAAGGAATTGGATGATGATTCATCAAGGTCACCATATAACAACATGGGTGTGAACGAAATGCCAGTGTTTAGCACCGTATGTAGTCAACTGTGGTGGTCGAAAAGTTAATGAAAGCTGTGTGTTGCATCCCTATAGCAATCCACAAAAAGTAAATGAGTAACGAAAAATTACAATGATGTAACTAACCAGGCGGTACACTTTCACCCCGTCTACGTGAGTATAGGCGTGCAGTGAGTCCCATATCAATGGAAGCAGCTCAAATATTGGGATCTCGGATCTACTGACAGTTCAATAAATCTTTCAGGTATTTTTTGAACTGAAAAACTCAGTTCAGACCTGGAAAATATCTGTCTTGAATTTTAAACAGAACTTTGAATTGCCGCCATTGAACTAAGGGATACTACGAGCCTACGTCTGGATGAAATTTATTTCAGAGATCACCGGTAGACGGTGACTGTTGCGAGTCTATACACATATATACACAAATGTCAAGTCGGTGATAAATAATGTTATTTAAAGTGAGCGAGTGAATCAGATAAGTGTTGAAATGTGTAAAAGGACATAATATGATATAGCGGAACATACATTCTGAATTAGTGATACAGTGAAGAATAGTACATGTACATACATAAGCGGGTATGGATTATGAAGAGGCGGGAGGCATGCAGTAAAACGGTTAATAGCGTGGCTACAGAAGAAATGTTAAAAGAAATACTCGCGTACGGTCGGCGAGACTGTGAGGGTCTACTTGAAAAGTGCCAACGAGTATAAAATCATGTCAATAAATAAAAACAAAATAATATTAAAAATAAAACATTTATTACTGTGACACCATACAAACAAAACTGTTAGAATACAAAACAAAGACTTAGGCCGTGATCGTACTGTACTTATAAAAAATAATGTTCAAAGCGCAAAGAAAAACATCGGGTACACACTAAAGTGCCGGGGGTGCCCTCTTCCTCGTCACGGGGGCCACGGGTTCCCTTTCGCCGGTCTTACCCGTTCGTCCTTGCGATTGATCCACGTCAATATTACACCCTCCCCACCTGAAACATCCGACAGGTTAGTAAAAGAAGCCGAGGGAAGGAGACTTCAAAGTCCAATGGAAACCATTTTACCATTTAGTCTGATCCGAGTCCCGATGTCCAAGCTGTCATGCGGAGCTGTAAAGGCAAATCATCAGAATAGGGAGAGGAAAGGGTACGGATCTGAAAATTAGTCATTTATAAAGCACAAAAAATGAAAACTAATAACAAAAAGTGGGTGATTTTAAAACTTTTATTTCAAATAACAGTCAACCAGAGACCCCGTATAAATAATTTATAATAATTTGAAAACATCACATTAAATCAACAATTTAGTACAAATATGAATATAAAATTTAAACAAACGTGTACATTTCGTCCACTCTACAATGGAATCGGAGACCTCCTGGAGGATCCGAACCTAAACGCTACATAAATATATCAAACGTAAATCTATTTGGAATAATCTTAGTCTAGAGCGTCGCCGACGGCACGTCTGAGAATGCCTCGGCTCGGAATCGGAGCGAGCTCCGCGGCGGACGTCGCCCGAGGCGAATGGGGCAGCGTTCCCGTCAGTCTTAAATTATTGTCTACGTCACCTCATGAAGTTGAATTGCAGGCGTCCGACGCCGAAACTGCGGAGATAATATCACTAGAGCGGAATGGATACGTACGTCCATTAGGGGAATGTCGCGCTTTCAAAATTTCAATTAAATAATATAACGTAACATATATATATTTAGAATAAATTTCTCTGAAAATAAATTATAAAAGAAAAAAAACATGTACAGTTTTGGTTCGAAAAAACTTTGGCAAATGGTGAGGGGGCGCGGCCGCCTCACATGGAGTGGCGCGCCTTCTTGGTCTTCCGGAGTTTGGTGTCGGCGAAGAGTGTCCACTCGTTGTTGTGATGCTTGCGGACGTGCACGCCCAGGTTGCCGCGCTGCTTGGCACGGTATGGGCAGTAGGGGCACGCGTGCGCGGGCGGCTTGCCCCCGCACTCCACACTCTCGTGGCGCCGCAGCGTCGACTTCCAGCGGTAGCGCTTGCCACAGTGGCGGCACTCAAAGTGGCGCGGCTGCCCTTCGCCCTCCCCCTCCCCGTCTCCTTCGCCCGCCTCCGAGCGCGGGTACTTGCCGTCATCCTCCTCCTCCTTGACGGGAGCAGGCCCGAATACCTCCGATTCGTCGGGCAGCAGGATGTCGTCCGTGTCGTCGAATTCCGTGTCCGAGTCGGCCTCCGCCTTGTGGGGGTCCTTGGCGTCTTCCTCCTTAGCCACCACGTTGTTGTTCTGCAGGATGGCCTCTCGGAGGAGCAGGCGCGCCCGGCGGGTCATCTGGACATCGGCGGCAGGGGGGGCGTCGGCTGCGCCTGCAAAAACCAAATCCTATCAATGGTCAGCTTCGGGCAGCTCATCGGCGGTCGGCGAGGCGAAATAAAAAAATAAAAAGCCAAGACACGAACGGAACGTATTTTCAGGAAATTTATTTACGACAGACATACATGAATGCAAAAATAAAATAAATAAATAAATAAATACATAACACGGGGCGGGCCGCTGCGGCCACGCCCTCTACCGAAATAAAATTTCACTACACGGATCGACGGATAAATAAATAATATAAATCATACGGAATACTCCATGCGCCATGCGTGTTAAACGATAATAAACTTTGTTAAAAATAGCAACTCAAAATACACAATTGCGAATGCCATGAATTACTTTTCTCTATAGGGTCGGATCTTCGTCAGTCGTTTCCTAGACTGTTTCCACTGAATTATTATCTCCCTTTGGGTGTCGGGACGGCGGAAATCGCGGCGTCACCTGAAAATATTTATCTACTTGAAAATAATAATCATAGACGAAAATCTAATTCATCAATTCGATAATATTAAACGTCCTTACCATTTCGATGATGGGAAGTAGAGGACGGGAATGAAATGAAACAATAGTCATCCAGTTTAAAAGATATATTGAAATCATCGGAATCTTTAAACTTGTAAAAAAATATGAACATCTCCATCGACCAACAGTATTCAAACGGAAGACAACGTTGCGGTCAGTCTAAAACTCTTTTGTTATAATTTTTAACATCAAATATAGTAATAATATATAACGCCGATTGGGGAACATTAAATCTTTGAAAGGGAAATATGTAAATATAATTTATCCTTTCAACCTTAAGAACAAAATTTTCCATATAAAATGCCATCATCAAAGATGGATCAAAGATGAGTATAAAAAGTAAAACTATAATATTATGAGAATATAAGGCACCGTAGAGGCTTCTAAAATTTAACAATATAAAGGCGGTCAGTTATCCAAGTCAGATAGGGACGGCTTGCCGGCATGCTTCTTCTCGATGTGCTTCTTGAGCTCGTTCCTGCGATGGTTTCCGTGGGAGCAGTGGGGGCACTTGTACTGGGGCTCGCGCCCGCACTCCAAGTTGATGTGGCGCACCAGATTCTTCCTGGCATTGTAAGTACGGTTGCAGTGTGGGCACTTGTAGCCCTGGGATGTGGCGTATTCCGCGCACGGCAGCTTGAAGTTCCTCCTCAGCGGGTCGGTGAGTAAATCGGAGACGTTTTCTTTCTTGATGACATCGTCATCGTCAATCTTTTCCAATTTGGTGTCGACATCGACGGGTTGCTTCGCCTCTTCAGGATCTTTCTTTTTCATTTTCAATTCATCAGGGTTCACTTTCGCGGCAGAATCGGTGGACTTCATGTCTAAAACAATAAAAACAATAAACGATCACATTCTTTTGAAAACTAAATTTGTACAATTAGTGTTACTATACTTTCAGTCGAACGGTCCATCGGGAAGATGATGTCAATTATGATAGCAATATTAGAATTATTAATTTTATTAATAAATTACCGAATTCGGGTCCAAGTGAAGTCTTTGAATCCAAATCCATCACTCCATAGTCATCCTTCGCCTTTGTTTGCTTAGTGCTGGAACGTGTAACTCTGCTTTCTGAAAGGGAACACCCCGCATAAGATATTGTGAAAATAATTCATTCATTCCAATGCAGCTTTAATAATACGGCAAGCTATGAATAATTTATTGTGTATCATAATTCATAACTGGTGACCGACTGTTCATGGGAGTCAGTAGTTCGCGAGTAATTCCCTATATACGAAGAGGAATCATAATAGAGGAGAATGATTAAATCATTATTAATTGTGGTTTAGTTCATAACTAATTGATGCTATATCACGGGTATTCTAGCAATATGGCCTATCTAACCAAAAACAGATTTAATCGTTTATTGTATATGAAATTGTTTTCGTTAATCTAATGCATTTAGTTTTGGGTCATTTTTGGTCGATTGTATGATCATATGAGCAATATCGATTGATAGCTTACTTATCGATACATATAAATACAAATATAAATTTTGACGAAAATTTCCAAATGTGTAAACAAAAAATGCCGAATTTTTAAATTTGAACAGCCTATTGTGGAGCCATACCGATCTAAATCTATCGAGGAGCTGAGGATTAAACGAATACAAGAGCACCGGTGACTGAGTTCACTATATCGACATCAAACTTAAATATTATGTGACTGTAATTTTTAGATAACTGTTTTAAACATTCGAAAAATGAAATCTTGTTTTATAACGACCCATTATTAATATTTCAGGGAAAATATTGATATTTTTTATGTTTGAGGGTGAACACGTCAGGTCCAAAACATTTAAATTACATATTATGTTGATACGAATCAATAACAACATTTTATACATGAGTCTATGGAATGAATGTAATAAAATGCTTATACCTTTTCATACAACCAGTTACGGATTTGATTCATAATTAGGTATGTGATAATGAGTAAACTGCTAACTGCTCCTAACTCATTTTATAATTAAGTTACTTGTACTCATTTAATCTTCAGCCCCTCAATTATTCCTGATCACATTAATTATTTTTATATATAAACTACTCACTCTACAGTGCTTCTCAAACTCATGGAACGTGGACCTCTAGCAGGGCTTCTACAAGGTGCCACGAAATGTTTCAGTAGAATTTCAAGTATTTACTTATGAATATTTTTACAATGATCTACGTATATTTTCAGATAAGAACGTATTATGCAAACTCTTTATTAAAATATTTATATTGACAGAAAATAATACCATCAAAAGAAGAATTGAATGCACGGAAGACAATATTAAAAGTCAATCAATATTTTGGATTAAACAGAGCAAGTTCTTTCCAATTCAGTTCTATGAATCTACTGATATTACAAATTGTGCACATTTAATAGTTTTTGTAAGATATCAGTACAGGGGGTCCTCGTTATCTGAGGGTAATTGGGACCGAAAAAATACCCTCTTCAAGCGGGACCAAAATTACTTAGTAAATGGGTTTAATTGTGACTCATTTAGAAAAGAAAAGTGAACAAGACAAAAATAGCATAGGAGTGTGGGATTGAAAGTGACCGCTGACGACTGTAAGCTATTGCTTTTTTGCATTTCCCTGCAAATTCGTAACTGCGGGGACTCAGATAATGAGGACCTCCTGTATGCAGATTTGCTTTTCTATCGGTAATTTTTTCAGCAGGAATTTTTTTAAATTTAGGGGGCCATGCTATGAAAAAGTTTGGGAAGCACTGAACTAGACAATAGTCAGTATTCGCAAAACTGTGGCAGCTCCAAACTCCTAATGAGATCGAACAGTGATAAACAATGATTAAATTTGCCTATAAAGGGACATCCATAAGTGATGTCACAATATGATTTTCAGTATTTTTTTTGAACCACCCATCCACCATCAATATAAATCTTTTACCCTTAGTAGTATAAAATGATCGATTTCAGTATGCTGTCAGATTATTCGAAAAAATGAGTTTATATTTTGTTGGTCATCTGAATCGCTTAGTCGCCAAACCCGCTCTGGGCGATTTTTCAATAAATTTAGTTTTGAATGTACGTATGCGCTATATTGATAGGTTCACCAGCCTATCGAGGTGCGAGTTTTAAATTCTGCCGTTTCATCAAAAAATCTAAATGAATATTGACCTTGAGTCACCAAATCCACTCTAGGATAAATAACAGGTTACTAAATCCGCTGTACATAGCCAGCCGACCAATCAGACATTGCGATTCAAACCATGATTTTTTAGCATACTTTAAATCGCTATACAAATGTCACCATCAACATCATCGTAAATGCATAAAACAGTTTTTCACGATTTGCACGAAACTCAAAAAATACCTCCAGAGCGGGTTTAGTGACTAAGCGACCCATGGGACTTTTATGACCCCCACCATCCCATTTGTTACAAATCAGTACATTATTATATCTGATCCCATCTTTATTTTAGGATGTGTGCCATATATGGACGACCCCGAAGTTAAATTTTATCGGAATATATTACAAAAAAATAACATTTTACATAATACATCATGGAAACATCACAACTACACATTTACTAAATTCTTGTTAGATTGATATTTCAAAGACAGGTTAAGCGTTATTTGTGTGTAAAAATACCAATAAATAAAAAGATTATAGGTATAGGATTCATATTATCTAATAAGGGAAGAGATACTATGTATTATTATACTCTACATTACTTATTAATTATAGAAAATCCCGTAGTAGGATACATTGATGTTGAATATATCTAGGATATTGTAATACATAATAATAATATATTTTATTTTACTGATAACTTCGATGTGACACTGGAAACATTTCAATAATTTATTTAAAAAAAACTGATATAACAAACCATTTCAAGAACAATCTGACAGAATTATGCATATGACAATCAAGTAATGTCATTCCAAAAGTGTGTTGATTAGCTTGCAAATTTTTCCTTTTGTTTTCCGTAAAATCGAATATTTTACAAGAAAATGACATACGATATTTTTTATCTTTTAGATATCTCACTTGATTTATCAACGCATAAAGCAGTCCGATTGAGTCTACAGCCAAAATAGGGCATCATGTAATTCAAAAGGTATTACATCACCGATATGAATGAATGTTTCTCCTTAGTTGAAATAAGAAACTCGCATATCAGTTGAGACACGCTACCGTGTTGTTTGGACAATGCTGTATTTTATGTGGCTCGGCCCTTTTTGCCAGGCAGTAGACTCAATATCCGATTTTATTCAGTAAAAAAAAAAACTTTCTCAGAGTCTCTTCTGTTTACCTTATGAATATTGGTTTAGTATGTTTTGCGTCCACAGTAGAAAGTAGCTCTGCATGAAGGGTGTCCTTCTCAAACCGTAATTTCTTATTCTGCACTCAAAGAATGTATCCAAGTTTTCATTTCAATAAGCAATAAATAAATCGATTCTCGTAAATAATCGTAATATTGCGTGAAAATTTGTAATTATTCGAACTGAAATAGCTGATCTAAATTTTCCATTATACAAATCACACCATTGGTAGAAGGTACATAAATATTAATCTAGTGCACTATTCAATATTCTCTGCTCGATAGTTGGGTTCTAACCAAATACTTTTTTAAATAACTAAAACAAACCAGCGGCATTGAACTCCTAAATTAAAATGATTATAATATAGAAATGTAATTCATAAGGATTTATGTTCCGCATTGAAAGCATATCATGGTATGCCAGAGACAATAATCAAAGAGTGAGGATCAAATAAATACAAGATTGTAAGTTTTACATGAAAACTATAAATAGGTAACTTAATTTTAAATGATCCAGTATTATTATTCCAAAAAAAAATAATGATATTTCTCTTTTTTATTGATGTTTAAAGTTAAAGTAGGTACATCGCTATACAAATAATATGCAACAACATTAGATACACAACAGTCCATGGAGTATAATCCAATGTCGGAAATAAAATGCTTATAACTCTTCATATAATGAAAAAATTAAAGTTGAATTTTTGAATATTGATTCACAACTTATTTTATTATTTTGACTTGTACATCTTAAATCCTCAGCAGCTTAATAAATTGTAATATGGAGGCGATCGGATAGATACTTTATTGTGCTTCAAGCGTAACCAAGTGCAAATAGTACACTGGTTAACTTTAAGAAAATATTATGAAGAATGTGTATCAGTACTGGAGAAGAGGACTATTTTGATGTATTCGATTATAAATATTAAGTTATTGTGAAAATATAGACTAATAACTCAGTATTCAAATTTTATTTATTGTATGTAGTGAATATTACAAACTATTAATTTAAGACGTTCACAGCATAAATTAGTATACCTAATTGTGAATGACAATGTCGGTAAATCTAAATAAAATTTAAGTATATATTTTAATAATATCATAGTAATTAATTATTATACTGATGATTGATGTAAATATAATTTGGTGGCATGTTTAAATTTATTGTATATACAATCAATACCTATATAAATATTACCGTATTCTAAAAATATGACGAAATAGATAATTAATACTGTCTATTAAAGGGAATAATTCATTCAAAAGAAAAGATTATAGTTCATATTTTATATTTACACGAATGTGTATAATATTGTTTCGGTGAATCGATAAAATACACAATCCACTAGCGAAATCATTATTTATTTTACCAACGTCATTGGTGTATTTTATGTCAATTTTTTTCTAATAAAAACAATTATAATGTGTATCATCTCCGCGAACTTAACCTCCATAGTTTTTGACACTTGCTCTGCCACAGACAATAACTGTACGTATATGGGCACATCTGTTGACAGTTCGACAGATTTAAATGGGGTAGTTAAACTGATCTGTGGTATCCCCACTAATGTACAGTTATTGTCTGTGCTATGTTCAACCTGCTACTCAAACTGTACGTGTATGGGAAGCTAATGGGCATATCGGAAAAATCAAACAGTGTATTGAAAAAGAAATGTAAATGATAAAAACAATCCAGCAATGAGTTTTACCCGTATGACGTCTTTCTACTGTAATGCAATTTTTTATGTAGTTTATTTTATTTGATATAATTGCTAAAGCCTACTTCAGACCAATATATATCTGCCCCAAAATAAACATTGTTCATATTATAGAAATTGTTTAAAATGTCCATATTTTATTGTATTCCGGTGCAGAAGTGAAAATGCACTGACAATTTATGAGTAAGTGTAGCCATGTTTGCGGGAATTTGTTTGCTGTTTCATCAGAAATAATGATACATGGAATGATATTTTGATTAAAGTACACAAATTTGTATTATGGAGTCCGTTGAAAATACATTAAATTTGATAGTAACATTTGCAGGTGTTGACATGCATTAAATTTCAAATAAAATGTTCGTGCACATAGCGGCTAAGGTTTACAAACAATTGGATCGTATGTTTGCAGACAGGCAGATGTATATTGGTCTAGCTAGGCTGAGCTTAACTTCTAGTGTGCCCAGACTTAAAATATAATTAAGAGTCGTCCATAAATGACATCATAGGTTATTGGGTATTTTACCCCGTTGTCACATTTAGTCAAAAAATATTTTACCTCCTGTTTAAATTGTTACATTTTTGAAACTCCCCCATTCATATAAAAGAAATTTGTTGAAATTGATCAATTTCAGTAGTTCTCATGTTTATGCCACATATTGTCAACCCTACTTTCTCAAATTGTCACATATTGTTAGACCCCTCCCCCTAAGATGTGACGCCATTATATGGATGACGTCTTATCAAAAATACTACCTAAAATAGTTATGCAAGAGTTAAAAAATCACTACTGTATCTTGACTGACTAAATCTAATGGATACTCACACAACAGGATGCCTTCTATTTTTCCTTTCTTTTTTACTATCTGATCACTAATTTAAGTTGAATCATAGGGTTCAAACATTCAACTTTGAATGAAAAAATACAATTAATTAAAAAAAAATCTTTATTGATCAAGTCTATGTACATCAAGTATAAATATATTATTGTTCTTAAATAATTATAACATCTTTCAGCATCTAACACAAACTAAACAGTGTAGCAAACAAATAATACTAAATAGAAACACGGCAACCTACGAATGGGTTATAGCATTTTGAATGATTCTGTTATAGTGCCACATTAATTCTATTGTAGTTGGAGAAAAAAATCTTCATACCTTCTGCATAAAGTATTACATTATTGTCACTCTAAAGCAGTGTTTCCCAATCTTTCGACATCTGTGTACACCTCTATAATTTTCGTAATACCAAGTACCCCTCAATAATTTTTCTATATTTATTTTTCCTTTTTTAGTAAATAAAAATAATAATAAACGAAAAATAAAATTCATTTATAAAATATAAATAGAAGTTATATTATAAAGAACATTCATTATAATCAATGATAAGGATGAAATTGTTCATGTTGAGACAGATCATCATAGTTTGGTTCCCTGGTTGTTAATATTTAAATTAATTTAAATCTGAGATGCGGTTCCACATCCAAAAGCCTGTTCCTTAACGCTTTCGCTGCTGAATAGATAATGAGATTTTAATTGCCCCCTTTAAAATGCACGTTAATTACATCGATCGGCCGCCTGGTCATTACGCACCGTGTGCGTCTTCCGCGTCCAAAGTATTAATGCTGAAAAAGCAACTTCACATAGATATGAAGTTGGAAAAGGCAAGATGTATTTCAGGACTTTCTCTGTTAAAACTGGATACACATGTTGAATTTGCAACCAGAATGATGTTAAAGTACACTCGTTATTTATTTTTCAAGAATCCGTCTGAAGTTAATTCCAACAATTAATTGCTCTTCTTCCCCATGCGATAAACCTTCTAGTATGGATGTATTAATGTTTGTTGCACCAGGCGCAACCAAAGTCCGGTGCAGCGCGTACCCCCACCAAACTCTTCCCGTACCCCAGGGGCTACGCGTACCACACTTTGGGAAACACTGCTCTAAAGAGTAAAGTAAATCATACAGACCCACCCGCAAAGAACAGAGGATACATTAAAAGAGCAATATGTGAATTTGATGTATGTGGGAATCGAACCCACAACCCTACAGCTTTAAAGAGAAATAAGCTCTGTCATCACTATATCGCAGGCGTTATTGAATATTCTACAAAATAACTAATTTTATGAGTGAACCAAAAACTGAATCAAGCATATCTTTTACACTACTGGTGTTTTTATTATCAATTATCGCATGCATTTCAAACTTCTATTCGGTATCAAAACTGAAAGTGATCTACCACACTCCCATTGTCATCCATCAACTTGAACATTCGTTGTTGAAACTAGAAAATTGTGTAGCTCCAAAAATACTACTTTACAGGAGGACAAAAAACATTATGGTTTCGTATACAAATATATGGTTATGGACTTACGCAATCCATGATTTGACAATCTTACAATTTTTTTAGAATCACATCGTTTGCAAGACAGGAAGATATTAACAATGGCTACTAGATGGCATTCAAAGTCAATTCTCGATTAATTCCCACCTCGATTTTTATGTGATCGACCAAAATCCATGCCTGAATTATTGCGCTGAGTTAATGTAATTATTATAGTTTAAATGTTCTTTATTTTTCGACCAATTCCATGTAAATAATTTATGCATCAGATTTTATAAGCACCTACAACCAAATGAGGTTGTGTGCCATCGATTGCTACTCATGTACGCTATCAATTTCAATAGAAACGTCAGAAAAGACATTGCCAGAACAGGAAGGTAGTTAGTTATATTCACAAAAACAAATGAACACCAGTTCACGTTCCACTTCTATTTCGGATTTCAAAGATTTAGTCACAGTTTGGCCCAGCAGTCCCGATTCGAGTCAAGTATCAATAAACATCAATGATTAAAAATCTTCACTTTCACTAATCTTAATGAATATACGAGAATTGATATTGGTCATTCGCTCGATCCCAATACAAAATTTTGTTTGTGAAAGTAATTTTCTGACTTAGTAACTGAACTACTAAACTAACTTTAGTAATCAATGTTACCAAAAATGCCAAACTGATTCAGACCAGTTTGAGATTTTCACGTGGGAACAAACCCAGATTACCGTATATAAAATAACACTTCTCATTTGGTATGTCTGCATTCAATATGTAACACTAGGCTATTTTTGTGGAATGTTCTGTATTCACAATGAAAACATTTAAATTTGGGGGCCTTTCCGCACTCTAAACGCTCATGTCTCTTCAGGGACGACTTGTATTGGTACACCTTCCTGCAATTGGCACACCCAAACTGCTGGGGGGAGGGGATAATGTTGTCTCTAACTGAACAGGGAAGCCGCGGAAGCGCAATTGGTGTCACATGTCCACCTAAAAGTAACAATTTCAGACTGTGGTATGGCTTTTACCATTGCAACATGTTAGTATATATAACACATTTGATTTGTACTGCGTAAATGGAAAATACAAAAAGCCAAGTATCTTTTTGGCATTTATAGAACTGAATTTTAGCACCAGTGTACAATATTCCATGCGAGTGATGCAAGGTTTACATTATATCTTGCTCACAAATATTAAATTTTTTATGACAATCCAATGTCAAAATTTGAAAGTTATAGAAAATAATATTGGCTTTCGATATTTTTTTATGGCAGACATTAAATTAAAAATTCATAAACAATTTGCTCCTTTGAAGTAATAGGAATAAAATTTGCATTATTTGGTATATATTTTATTTATACAGCTCATTACAAAAATGGTATGCAGAATCTCGAGTGAGGTTTTTTGTACTTGTGTCATGTGTCAATACTTTTCACTTTTATTCGCATACTGTACGTTTGGGATTTTTTTTCTCGATTAAATCAGGCCAGATATTCACTTTGCACAATAATCTCGCAAGGCCGTGATGTGACCTATCCGTTGTTGGCTTTTGGTCATGCTCAATGTAGCATACTTTGCTGCCGAGCACATACAAGGCGATCATTGTCCGCAACATTATGTTTGATCGATAATAGGCATCAACACTCATGAGATCCTAGTAATAAAAAAAACAAAAAATGGATGCCATGTGGTGAAATGGCATGTCATAAATATAAAGGCAATATGCACATAGTTATGTACAATAACTTAGTTGTTTTACGCCAAACAGCAACCATATGAAAGTTAAACGAAGTAGCCTCATACTGAGCATTTCTCACAAGACGGCTGTGCAAAGTATGTACGCGGAATTACATTATCAAAAAACATTCAGTTTTATATTGATTATTATGAAAATTTACCTATTTTCGATGCCAACATTCATTAAGACATGTTGCTTTCCGATTTCGTAGCATTATCGCAAAATTTTATCAGTGAATACCATACCATTACACGAAACTGAATTTAGAAGACTGTGAATCAGTAGCAGAATGCTATCACTATGAGGCTCTAAAGCTTTAAAACAATGGAGTTCAATAAGATTCATCACCTCATTGTTGTGTGATTCCAAAGCAATAATTCCATTGCCTTGATGGAACCTGCTATTCTACCAGCCAACACACAATTGTTAGGAATTTGCAATTAGCATTCCTGTGTGCTATTAGTTTTTGAATAAGCAAATTTATATACAGTACACTCTCTCAGTAATCCGCCGCTCAATTATCCGACTACTATAATCCGGTGTTATTTTTACTAGTTGAAAGCACAAAATCAAGCTCTATAATTCGGCAGTATTCGATTATCAAATTCAGTAGTCCGCCGCGTACAAGTATACAACTCAGACAGGTTTATTTTGGAAACTTTTTCGTAAAACATACATTCATCGCAAAGAAAGTAATGTACTAGGGAGGAAAATGCCCAAGGACCGCATTACCATTATGCCATGCTCCAATGCAACCGGGACACACAAATTAAAGCTTTTGGTCATAGGGAAAGCCAGAAATCGTAAGCCATTCAAGAATATCTGCCTCACTAAGCAACTGGTTGTGTCAAAGTGATTTACTGTTCAATATTCAGTTAATAAGCATGTATAATTTAGTAAATATCTGATTTTGATTATAAAGAAAACTGTCATTTGCTAGTACAAATTTCTCAAAAAAAACTGTTATTACGAAATACCTACCTGTTTTAATTTTTACCATATTTTGTATGTATGCACTATAATCCGTCGCTTTCACTAATTGGACACTTGTCTGGTTTTTGGGGTGGCGGATTACTGGTAGAGTACTGTATCTTTATTCCATTACTTTTATATTTCAATACTATAACAGACCCAATGACAAGTGTAGGGGTAGTAGTGAAACAATCACAGAAATACCAAACATAGAGAAAATCATAAAATGAATCGTGAACTTTCGGACAATCAAACTGGTAACACCTAGTTGAGAAGCCAGCGCATTATGCATTGGACGACTCAAGAGGGAAGTTGGCCACGCAGCAAATATTTGCCATTTATATAGTAATTTTTAATGGCGGTGCATTAGTCTCAAAAACTGGTTTGCAGCTGATTGAAATCAGCACGCTTTTAATTGGATTGTTATTTTTCAGATATCAAAAACTATTCTACATCTGCTGATTCAACATTTATTGGAAGAACTCCAACCCAATCATGTGTCGAGGAGTCTTACTTAAAAAGAAGCTTTGCAATTGTGGTGAATCAATACCCCCCTCCGCATGAAAGCCTCACAAAAACCAAAACATGCGCCATAGAATAATGTTTCTACTTTTGCTGGACTATAGCACTTAAATTGTCGGATTACAGAGCGGAGAGCCATTCGCTCGGCAGTTCGGTGCCGGACCTTAACAGATAAATACGTATTTCCTATAGAAATCCAATAATCCGACATGGGTGAAAAAATATGGGTGCCGGATTACCAAGCGCCTACTGTATTTATGTCGAATCTTAACACATTCGCGGACACATGTTAGCTCCTACATGTAAGCTCCTACATGTAGTTCATACATGGTAGTGATGACACATAGTAAAATTTTCGATTTAGATATATAGAAATGAGTAAGTCTTAAGATACACTATCTAATGTAAATATGTTCGGCGCGTGGCTCAAGTAGACAGGGAACAAAGTGTTTTAATCCAAAATACGACTTCTATACAGTTCTTGTCGTATTACGTCGTACAGTACAGGACGTCTATAGACGTTCAGTCATATCACACTTGAAAAAATGTCTATAGACCTCCACCCCTCACCACTGATGTATTGTACGTTGAACAATAAATTTACGCAGTCAATTATTGGTGACAGCAGAGAATGTTGCAGACAAACCATCAATCCTGTCACACCTGACGTTGAAGACGAAGTACCGGTTTGCCACAAAATATAAGTTTAGAACCACTGAGACTGAATCGGGCTGATGAATAACGAAAAACTGTCACACCTCGAACTACTGACCATTCGGTTAGCATAAGCAGCCGAGCGCACTACCAATTGCACCATTTGAATCTAGTTTGTCATGGGAAGAGATCATTCGGATGTCATGTACCATATTAGGGATTGAGCCTCTTGGTAATCGGGAAACATGCACCCTATGGATACAATTTCTTTAATAGAAGAATAAATAATTGAAAATGTACCACTAGATATAAAAACCTGATAAGTTTATAAAAACTACGACTAAAATTATTATTATTGAGTGGAAAAGAATATTGCTAAACCACACATTAGATTTACTTCAGTAAGATTTGAATGCACCTATTTTCATCATCCAACAATTACAGAAGACTTATATGGAAAAATCTTCAAAAAATACATCTTTGGCTGCTCCATGAACTAAATAAAGACAATTGATAATTGTGTTTTATCATGTCACCTGCGGATTGGGAGATCAACTGATCATCTCTCATGAAACTTCCACCCTGTTGAAAATAGTAAAGTAAAACCCTAATAGAAAATACTTATTCCGGTGGTGTGAACCTAAACAGTGGTGATAATGTATATATTATAAGAGGCGTATTTAGGTATATGTTGATAAATTCATAGTTCATAGCATGTTCTCGATTATTATATTTAAGTTGCATACGCGGGGGAGTGAAGTAGCAAAGCAATTATGAATAGATAGATGCCGCCAACATTGAAGGTATACCCCAGAGGTAGTCAACCTTTTTATACCTACCGCCCACTTTTGTATCTGTTAGTAGTAAAATTTTCTAATCGCCCACCGGTTCCACAGTAATGGTGATTTATAAAGAAGGGAAGTAACTTTACTTTTAACTAATTTATAAAGTAGAGTTACAGCAAATAATAAAAATTACTTACCAAACACTAATTTTTGTCTGATTTTCGCCAAGTTTGGCAGAATAAATCTTTATAAAATAACTTACTGTGGTTAAATCTATCTTTTTATTTATACTTTGCATACATAGAAGCATTAAGTCTGATGAAATTACATTTAATTAATTAAATATTATTAATGAGATCCCTGACACCGATGCTTCGAAACTAAATACTGCATATCTGGCTCAATTGTTGTGAGGAACAAACGAAAACATAAATAAAATGTTTTTAAAACCCCTACCCCCCATCATGAAAGCTTGAACGCCCACTAGTGGGCGGTAGGGACCAGGTTGACTACCCCAGGTGTACACTGTTGCTAAGCATGCAAATATACCCAAACGAAAAGTTAAATGTTATGGTGGGGATTTAGACAGACCCAAAATTAACGGATACCATTTGGTAGTTAATTAAAAAAATATATAAAATTGGCGCATTGTCAAAAGGACTAATAAATTTTATATATTGCCCCAGAGGCAACCTGGAGTTTTGTAAGCAATTAGATTCAGCTTAATTGGTCGAATTCACATATACATATAAGTACATAGAAAGTAGTTAGATTTTTACAAATATACATTTTGTTTTGAATGCAACCTTAACCCTTTTACTCCCATGGGGCCGATATTTCGGCCCACCATACCTATGCGAAAACTCCATCTGGGCCGATCCATCGGCCGAAAGTTTGGAACCAAATTTACGATTTATTCCAAATTTTTTCCCGTCATATTTCGTCTCATGTAGACGAAGCATTATATTCACTGTGTGTTGGGTGGTGAGTAACATTTATTTTAGTGTTGGCATTGTTTATAATTATGCCATACCCTAATAACTCACAAGTCATAATTGCTCTGCTGTCGAACTTGAGACCAGAGGGTCATAAAAATAATAAAACATTATTTGACACATTTTAAATTCTGATATTTCTTTTAGTTGTTTTATGATTCATATATCACATTACAAAATGAATTTTGTAATTTTTGAACTAACAATGGATGCCACTGTATTTTTGGTAAGATGGTGAACAAATACATGAATATAAATATTATTTTAAATGATTTAGTGCTTTGAGACTTATTTTTTGAAATTACTTCATTCCATATCAGTTAGTCGTCGATACTGTATCGAATTCTCTTGCGATTTCGTGAATTGAATAATATTCTTGAATACATTGACACTATATGATTTTTTTTGATTACTTTATAAAAATTCTATTTCATAGAGAAATAATAATGTTTATTTTTTTTTCCGTTACTACATAAGGATAGATTATATTATAAAATTTGATATATCAATTATAAATAAAAAAATGTTGTCACACTTGTTTTGTTGTTCAAACATAGTTTTATCCGTTCATTTCTAAATAAATATTGATACATTTTTTTCTTTTGTTTTATTGATGTAAACTATCAATATTATTACTTATTATTGCTTTATACACCATTGAGAACACACAAAAAAAGTTTCAAATTTTTAAAACATGTGTAGAATTAGTTATTTAAAAAAAACTAAATCGACGATTTGTTGTCAAAAAACGCTTGGGAGTTTTCGCATATGCTAGGCTAAATCAGCTGGGAGTAAAAGAGTTAATAGATATAGCTAACTTACTGCGATCTTCCAACATAAAATGGTTCCACACTACTGATTTACACTATATTCGAGGGGAAATATTCTTCCCGAGAACCTTGGGGAATGGATTATAAGAAGTTGGGGGGGCACGAAAATTCTTTTTTTACTACTTCAATCCACTCTGTATGCAACCAAAATTCCCTAATAAAATAAACTTCTTGTACTCTCCTATAATCAGGTGGCAGCTATTTCTTCTTCTTCAAAGCGGTGAGAAGTCCTTCACACTTACCTCCTGGATACTTCCTGGGGTGAAATTTTGTATTTGACATCTTAATGCAAACAATAGTACCCATATCCACCAACATATTATATCTTTATCCTGCAAAGTATAACTAAAATTCTTACAGACCATACCGCATCCATTATAACCCATGTCAATATTTGGAAACCAGTCCTTCACAGATATAGTGAGAACAAAAGTCGAGCAATTGACAATAATTGTGTATATAAGAATATTTTCATATTATTAAGTAGACAAATACATTGGCAAAAAGTCAAAAAAAAAATCCTTTTACAAGGTTGTAAAATATTGTAAGCTATCAAATATGAGATTTATTTCTGTATAGTTATGGCGCATTGGCCAATCGCCGACTACAATACTTTGTTTTTAAATAAAAGTTTTCACAAATCTGTAACTAAATATGGCATACCCTTTTTAATCCTTGGAAGACGAAGGTCATTGTAATTACTCATTGGTATTTCATTCTGCAATTGAAGTATGTAATATGAAATGTAGTGTTTGCTCAAACATATTATTGATCAAATATTATTCAACTTAATTAAAAGAAGCTGTAAACAGTAGAACCTCCCATTATCTGGACCCCGATTATCCGGATGTTTATGTGATAATCAGTTTAGTATGATTATAAGAAAAACATATTAAGTAAGAAAATTGTCATATCCAGGTGTATCGTTAACCGGACTATTGTCATCACTAATCAGTCCGGATAATCAAGGTTCTACTGTAATCATTTTTTAAAATCTATATTAATATACAGATAAAGCCCGATACTTTAAACGCATTTAACTGGAAATGAAACATGACGTTTTGACACCGTCCTAGGATTTTGGGCTAATAAAGAGAGAGACTACAGCACCATTAGTATTACAATACTTTATGGTGATTGCTGATTTCTATTATGGTTGAATTGTTTAACTATATAGATAAAATTATCGGGCGCGACTGTAAATAAAATAAAAACCGACAGGCGGCTTGTTTAGGTTACAAAATACTATAATATACACTTCTGGCATTCTAAAAATCTAAATTGCTATTTTTTGTGTTAAATATTTTTAGTTAATTAAGTAGAAAAGATGGTTGTGTGTGCTGTATTAGAATGTGGTAGCCGTACTGACAAGCAAGAAGATGGTATAATGTTTCATAGGTAAGTTAAAACATGTTCATGATAATTTATTTGTTTATTATATATTTTAATATCAAGTGACCTAGTGTTTTTTTTTTAAATAACTTAAATTATGGATATCTTTACCTAATGGTTGCATTTTGGCCGGTTAAAAATACCATATAACGTAAAAAAAAATAGAAAATTATATTTTAATTCTGAGCGTCTAGTGCGAGCACTAGCGATATGGTCTTTGGTCCCAAACATTCGTATACGAATACGTTATAGCTCACCCACAAACCAAATACACGGCACGCAGCTTCATTTAGCAATGCAATAGGTGGCGTCTAGAGGTATCTATAGTCTAAGGCTGTGATGCAAAACAAATCATATACAATGCCAACTAAATGTCCACGTATTTTCAATGAATAATTATCAGTTTTGAACAAAAGTGTCCACGTATTTTCAAAGAATAATTATCCGTTTTGAATAGATACTTTCCAAATGAAAAAGTTTTCTATCTCAGTGTTCTCCATGTCACTTTCACTTGCTTGATTTTTGTTCTCATACATCCAACAAATGGATTCCTTTACAAACGCATACAAATCTTTTCTCAAATACACTTACTGCCCTATACTGTAATTAATGCAACAACCTTTTCTGGTATACACAAATTGCATGATGTCCTTACTTCCTTACGAACACGTTTCATTTTTGCAACTTAATCACCTCAATATCTCTATGAAGCTAAAAATAAAATTTGGTAATGAATCTTGTTGAATCTTGTATTCCCACCAGTGGTGAATACTAAGCGATATGCTACATTATATCTATTCAATATAATAAATCTAAAGATTGGCAATTATAATTTTTTTTTAGAATAACAGGTACAATAAATTCATTGAGGAGCTGAGGATTAAATAAGTAGAAGTGACACAAGTAAACATGTAGGTAGGAGCAGTTTTCAGAGAAAGGGAACCCCGCTTTTATGAAAATTTACAAACATTTACACCTCATTAACTGGATTTATGCCAAAAACACGCTCTTCAAATCTGTGCATGCAAGGCCGGCAATGGAAAATGAGCATGTATATACACGCTGTACTTCACTCACTACACTACCCCGGTCAATTGTTATAAATAAATTAATATAATGTACACAATACACTGCCATCTCTTGTAATCATAGTGACATTCTTAACCGATATAGAAGTCTTTATGATATACTTATAATGTTGTTTCTAAGGTTTTATTTTTTATAGAAATTCGTGGCCCACCAAATAAGCATATCAAGAAAAATCAATATTTAAATTTTGTTGTGAGTTGGAAAATTTTCAGAATACTTGAACCAGTCGAAGAAAACCACCAAAGGTGGCGAAGTGGTGTAACCGTACAAACGTTTTAAACGATTCTAAGCCGAACAGTTAATAAATTGAAGGTGCGCAGATTCAGATGGCCGGTCACATTGTTGGATGTAATGGATCTAAAGCCCTTCATAAAAATTATGAAGGAGCCCCAGCAGGCACACGGCCTTAGACCGCCCCTGAGATGGATTGTCCGGATGACAGTTACGCAATCGGCCATGAACCTGAACAGCTTGAAGCACTAGTTTGTGTAAGTTGCTCTTGTAAAAGTAATAATAGATTACCTAAAATTTGATTACAGAACGTAAAAGATTTACTATTGCATATTTAACTTTGTTACCTATGCACCATGATTCTTATAATCCCCAGTTCCTCAATTATGATTATCGAAATTTCACAAGAAATTCTTTATACATTTTCGACTATCGAAATAAATTACTACATGGTTCCCACAAACTGATGCTTTAATGCAACAAAAATATTTTGTACTATATAACAAATGATAATTATATTATAAAACTTTTGTCAATCTGCATTGAACAAAACCACCCTACAGTAGAGAGCCCGTCACCTAACCTTGCCATTGTACACAGTGACAAGGATTTCTGTGAATACGCAACCATATAATTGTATTAGTAAAAGCCAGGCACTTAATTGGTTTACTCACGTACGCCATATAATTGTATTGGTAAATTCCAAGCATTTGATTGGTTTACTCAGGTTTTAATTAAAAAAAATATATTCTAAATGGCAAGGTTCGGTGAGGCTACTCTACTCAAATGTGAACATTTACTGTTCATACTGATCTATTGAAGTCACATTACAACATGGCAGACTAAACTAGCAAATTGGATTCCAGTAGTAACCAGAATGTAAGGTGATGTTTTTGTCAAATATTGCCAAGTTAACGGTATTGCCTTATTGTCTCAATTACAAGGTAATGATTTACAATGTGCTTAAAGTCAAGATATGCTCGACAAGTCAAAAAGAAAATTTGGATCAACACCTACTCACAGCATGACATTTATAAAAAAAAGTTCATCACCATATTCACTCACGGCTCTCGTGGTGAAGTTGGTAAGGCTCTCGCCTTCCACCCGAGAGTTCCTGGGTTCGATTCCCGGTCATGACAAAAACATTTATGTGTTTTTCTCAAAGCCTGGGTGTTTGTGATTGTTCAAAATTACTAACAACCACCTTGTACGAATAAGCAAGGACATGGTTATTAATAATTCTAAAAAAAAAAAAAAAAAAAAAGGGCTAAAACAGACGGCGCTGCAAATCGACGCAGGTAATACTAATTCTAAATGGATCCAATTAGAGTCGAGCAAGCAATTTGCTGCTTCATGTCTTTTATCCCAAAGTGTGGAGGACGTGGACATAAAGTGAATACGTGTATTAACGAAGGCGCCAAGTACCAAAAAGTAGTATTGCCTATGGTTACAAAATACTGAGTCATTGCAGTAAAATTGCATGAAGTAGACATTTTGAAAAATGTGGTTTCACAGTGTGAAGCAATCTCGGCAGCTTCCATAATTTTAGGAATTAAGAACTCGAGACGGAATGTCAACACACCGTTGTCAGCCATTTTATATTCAATGCCGTTGACCACTGCAGTGGTACTTACACCATTATAATTAATAAAACACGTCAACGGACTTACGTTGCTAGATTTAAATATTTTGTTGTATTTTGTGACTTGCTTGAGGCACTTAGACCATAGTTGACATTATTGGCGTTGGTACGTAAAACATTTTTCTATAAAAATGTCAGTTTTTATTTTTTTGGTACTAAGCGCCTTAATTAATACACGTATATTCAGGTAATATACACTTTTCTTGCCGGGCACAGAATGAGAAACCGCACCATCGGTTTCGGAACCAGGCGCTCTACTAAATATTCGACCGTGATTCATTATAATTGAATAGTACCTTTTTTTTACCGAGAATTGAACATTAAAAAGTCACATTTCAAAAATTGGATACACATATTGTATCCATTCATTCCAAACATGGGGCCCTTTTGCAAAAATCAGCACACGGCTTGAACAAACACCATTCCATTATGAATGATGCAGTTCCTCTTTATTATTTTAACCATTATATTATGATATTTGCATTCCCTAAATATGCTGTTTTCCAATTCAGTACCATGCAATGGCAAATGGTTAGAATTTAGGTTTTGTCCAAGATATTATATTCTAGTGGTACATACATACATACCTAATTATGTAGGTATATTCTTCAACTGAACAGAGAAAATGTCTCTATAATACGCTATTTAAAAAGACTTTAAGAATTAAAAGAATTATTTTGATTTTGGCATAATGGGCGCTAAATTGTGATTTACAATTTCATGTCAGACATTTAAAACTTTGATTTTATTC
Organism: Rhyacophila brunnea; assembly: GCF_057557595.1. Classification (NCBI taxonomy): domain Eukaryota; kingdom Metazoa; phylum Arthropoda; class Insecta; order Trichoptera; family Rhyacophilidae; genus Rhyacophila; species Rhyacophila brunnea. Next base: position 6,797,038 of record NW_028233361.1, read on the forward strand.
TCCTGTAAAACAATTTCCCAGACAGATACAAATATTTCCAAATATGACATTGGTAAAGAGATATCACCTTACATTCGGGTTAATGAAATTTAATACTCACCATGGCAGATATATATTTGTATTACGGATATTAATAAATTCAGCAAATGATACTCACAAAGTGTCCCGCAAATGATTGTAGAAAGCAAACGGTTCAAGATATTTTTTCATTGATTAAAAAAAATATTTTGAAAGTCGCCGTACCATGAACCATACCAATATACGATTTTCAGCATGGTAATATCTTGTTTAGAACAGCTGACTTGTACAATCATATCGTGAACACAACAGGAAGAGAACAAATAAATAAATTCAAACGCTTAAATATTTTCAAAATTATATATAAATATGCATCGATACGAATGCATAAGATGTGAAAAGAAAATATGAATATTTCGACTTACCGTCTTACCATAAAACCTCACCAATTTTTTTGGCTACAAGTCACTTTTTACCAATATTATTTTACCTTGTCACTTCACTTCACTTGGAACCACTTTGGAAACGCGAAAAAATTGTTTTCATCAAGCGCGTCAGAGATAAAACTAATAAAGTTCTTATGAAAATATCATTTGAATAAAATACTTCCGCAATCGAAGCGACTCTGACAAAATAAGTGAATGTTTCATCGAAATTATCAGTAAATGAAAGGATAACATGAAAAGGTAAATATATGATCCAGCGAGAGGGCGAAATCATGTAAAGAGTATAATCCAACTACAGAAATATAATTATGAAGAGAACTAATTCGGCAACAGGGGACCGATGATGGAAGTAGAAGGGTCAATTAATATATCGCAGGTACAGCGACAGAAGGGTTAAGAAGATGAGTTAGCGGAGAGAATAAGAGGCGGGAGCATAGCTCACCTTGAGAGTCCCGGTGGCCGTCCTGTCCTGTGATCGATTCGTCTTGAGATCTGTCCAATGGCCAGGGGTATCCTACAATGTACAATTTATTAATGACACGTGAACCGAATTGTAAATAGTGGCGCAGTGGTGAAGACAAGACTCAATGCTGAGCAATAATTTATTATCCTGTCTGTAAGTAATAACATAATAATGTGAGATACGAGTGACACCTTTAAACACTATGAAATTATTGGTTCTGTAAATGAAACTAATACAATTTGAACATTCAATATCGAAAATTGTATTATTTTCATTTCTAAAAATAGTTTTCAATTCGTCCAACAGATGGCCTTTGCCACTTCCACATAATACAAGGAGCTCAAAAATCTACCCACATCCCTACTGAGTTCGTTGTGACAAATAAAAACATATTCAGGTTGCATATAGGTAGTAATATAAAACCGGCTCAGAAGTGACATGGTCAAAAAAGGTCAAGTCTAATAAAGAACAGAAAGACTCGCAGGTTATTTATTGTATGGATATTCTACGAGTCATCGACTTCATGGCGAATGTTTTAAAAGTGAGGAGTGAGGGGCGAGGGAGTCGTACCAGAGTGTTCGAGTTCTCCGTCACCGTCGCCGTCGCTGTCTGCCTCCTCGTCCAGCGTGAGGTCTTCCACCGACTCCTCCATGCCATCGTCAGAGTACTCGGCCTTGGGTCGCACAACTGCGGGAATGTCTACATCAATATCGAGCTTGGCTTTCGCAACAGGCTCGTTGCCAAACTGAATCCTTTTGATTTTGGCCATCGTGTCATTCTCTTCGCTGATGGTGTCTGCTACGGGTATAGGGAGGGGGACGGGAACACCAGCGGGAGGTGGCGGTGCCAACGTCACCTGGGCTGAATTGTTGAGGACGGGCTGAGGGGAGTGATTGGAACGGGGCAATGTGAGGGGGAGGGTGACGGCGGCATGGTTGAGTGGCGCTGGAGGCAGTGGGGCAGGGACAGGGAGGGTTACAGCATGAGTGAGTGGGTGAGGGGGTAGAGGGGATAGGGACGTTCTTCTCTTTTTCCTTTTGCGTCTGGAAGGGCTGATGGATCCTTCTCTGCTTCCTTCGTCTATGTCACCTCCAGGACTGGCTCTGACACTTCGAACCTGTTAAAATGAGTGAAGGCAATGAGTATTTACAAATATACTGTTGTAAATGTTGTAGAATACCGACATTACCTGAATATTTTCCCAGTAATAAAACATACAATAGTTTATCGTACAGAAGACATCGTATGCGCTAATAAAGTTAAAAAAATAATTGAGTATTTTTATATAGAAATATGTACAGTGAAACCCCGATTTTACGTTTTTGAAGGTACTAATGCTTGATAGTGAATTTGTTAGACTTTTTCCGATAAAGTTTTCACACAAAAAGTGTTAATTTAATAACAATATTAAAACATATCGAAACTCTAATGATGAAAATCATGTTAATTATATTATTTTTGATGCTGAGAAAAAAAACAATGAAAAAAATGTTTACTTCTATTTCGATTTTTTATGAAAATCCCACTATTTTCGGTTTTTTATAAATTATTTTGATTTCTATTTATTATTAAGGGGGGACATGCTCAGTGTAGGTCAAAATGGAGCTTTTGTTTTATTTTCAAAGCATGATCCTGGACATACCTTAAACGTTGTAGATAATCTATTTATATAATTTAGAAGCCTTATTATCCTTTAAATTTATTTTAAACATTTGATGACTGCATAAAGTATTTTTATTACATAAAATAGTATTCTTTTAAACCTCTCGCTCTAATGTTTTAGAATATAGTCATATTTCGGTACATAACTGTGCAGTGGTGTTAAGATTTTTTACATATATTAATTTTTAAACGCATTTATAAAACCATTAGTATAATTTATGACGAGATAATTTTAGTAAAATATTTATGATAAAAAATTATATTGATAATATCTGTTATCTTTGTAATGTAATTATGTTTGTAGTTTGTACCATTAACCCTTTGATTAGTATCGCCGCACGTATGCGGCGACACCGTAGTGATCCAAATAGAGTATCGCCGCGTATGTGCGGCGACACCGTATCATTCGAAATTTTCAATAATAATAGATAATAATAGAATAATTTCGATGTAATAATTATTTACAGACAACACAAATACATTTATCATCAATTTTTAGATGTTATTATAAAATAAATATTTGTTTCTAGTGAGAAAAAAATACGTAAATAAACGCAACTATTATGAACAAAATCTAATTCCGTAAAATTCCTACATCCCCTTTTATTCTCTTTTGAAAAAAAATTTTAATTCTACCATCGGTAACAGATGTTCTGTCGAAGATTCCAGGCCCAAATTGGAAACAACTATGTGTTCAAAATTTTATAAATTATTACGAAAATATTTTTTTATGCATAGCAATTTCAGTTTTCAGTTCTGTTTGGATCCCAAATATGTAGAAATTCATTTATACATATAATATGTCTACAAATTATTATAAAAAATATTATTTTCAAAAGTTTCCAATACAGCTCTATTTTGTTTACATTTAGATAACCAAACGCGGCGGCGCGACAAGAATAAGGGCCATACATGTGTCCCACATTTCAATTTTTTTCACACTTGTTGACAGCTTGATTGCTTTCGGGTCATTAGGTATCGTTTCAATCACTCAAGAGAGATTCAAATATTATGCCGATTTTAGGTAAACCTCACCCTCTGCACAACCCTTAGCAAAATATTTGGATATTATTTAGTTTTTTGCTTGAGGTCGGATTGCATGCATTGAAATTGGATCGCGATAATAATTATTCGATATTATTTATTTTGTGATTTTGCCATTTTATATCTATTTTTTACTATTTTTATTACACAATATATTATAGCGGTGTTTCCCAACCAGTGTCGCGAGAGCAAAGTATAGTAAAAGCAAGGTCAGTTGTTCTCAACATTTTATAAAAATATAAATTTTTATAAAATATATATTTTTATAAAACTATATTACTATGTACTTGCATAGTAAATTATGGTCAAATAAATTGAGTGATTCTCAACATTTCATAAAATGTTTTTTTTCTAAATAATTTTACCTCAGACTTTTTTCGAATGATTATTATTACACTTTATCATTATTTTGATTGTATAATAAATTTAATTTTCTACAATTATTATTATTATACTTACTATTCTTATTTTGGTTGGAGAGTAAAATATTGTAAAATAAATTCAGTGGTTCTCAAGATTTTATAAAAAGATTTTTTTTTCTAAATTCACCTCATATATTTTGTTCCAGCGATTGATATTCTACTATAATTATTTCGATTATATAGTAGACTATAGCAAACCAGCGGATTCCATTTGTTGTACTTTATTTAATTTTTTTTCAAATGTTTATTATTATTCTGTTCTAATTTTGATTGGATATAATGAAATGAATTTAGCGGCTCTCAACATGTTATAACAAGAAATCTTCTTCTTAGTGTATCTCACATTTTTTTTCATTGATTGTTATTTTGCCCTGCTAAATTTCAATTATGAAAAAGTTGTTCCTGTCATTTCAAAAACCTCTAATAAAATTATGATAAAGTGTAAACAATAAATGCATAACAATGATAAATAGTGTACTCGTGCAAGACAGAAACTGTTGAACAGACTGATATATTTCAAGTATCTACCTAGGTAAGTTTATATAATAAGACTTTATCTATACCTACTTTCTTTTGCAATATATTGCAATATAAAAATATTCTTTTTGGTGATGAGAGTCAGAAAATATGTTTTACTATATTTTACTATGTAAGAAAAACAAGAGTAGCAAGTGTGAGATAAATTTAGATAAAAAAATATTTTTATAAAATGTACTGCAATTGATTTACTATAGTTTATTACACAATAAAAATAATTTTTATGAGACCTAATTACCATTGGGAAAAGTGCGGGATAAATTTAGAAAAAAAAATCTTTTTATATAAATTGTTGAGAACCGCTGATTGATTTACTATATAGTTTATAACGCATTCGAAATAACTACTATATAATATAATAATTACCATCGGAATAAGTGCAAGATAAACTTTGAAAAAAATCTTTTTATAAAATGTTTAGAACCACTGAAATTGATTTTTATTATGTAATCGAAATATAGTCATAGTATATTACCGCAAACACTGTCTTTTTACTTAGCAGGGCAAAATAATAATGCTTGAAAAAAATTGTGAGGTAAACTGAGAAAAAGATTTCTTGTTATAAAATGTTGAGAACCGCTAAATTTATTTCATTATATTACTATCCAATCAAACTAAGAACAGTATAATAATATCTAATCATTTGAAAAAAAAGAAATTTCTTATAAGTACAAAAAAAAATGGGAACCGCTGGTTTGCTATAGTGTACTATATAATCGAAATAATAAATTATAGTAGAATAACAATCGCTGGAACAAAATATAAGAGGTGCATTTAGAAAAAAATATCTTTTTATAAAATCTTGAGAACCACTGAATTTATTTTACAATATTTTACTATCCAACCAAATTTAGAATTATAAAAAATTGAATTTATTATGCAATCAAAATAATTATAAAAGGTGCAATAATAATCATTCGAGGAAAGTCTAAGGTAAAATTTTTTAGAAAAAAAACTTTTTATGAAATGTTGAGAGCCACTGAATTTATTTGACTATAATTTACTATCCAAGTAGTAATATAGTTTTATAAAAATATATATTTTTATAAAATGTTGAGAACAACTGACCTTGCTTTTACTATACTGTGCTGTTGCTGCACTGGTTGGGAAGCACTGCTATAATGTATTGTGAAATAAAAATAGTAATAGTAGGTACATAATAAAAAAATATTCTAAAAACTTGTAAATTAACCCAAAATAAAATACTTAATAAAAGAAAATCTTCAAAATTAACTCACTCCCGAGATGTAAATTCTAAATATTTAACTCACTAATCAAAGGGTTAATAAGATTATTTATTTCTTGGATGGATTCTTTAAATAGAAATATTGTAACTTCCTTCCTACGCTTTTAAGATAAAGTGCCAACTATCACAGAGAAAGCTCGGTTTACTCTACTGCAGTAACTGCACGCAAATGACAGGAAACATTAATTCCGGACACGAGAAATCGAAAGTTCCACTATACTACTAATTCTTTTCCCAAGAAAGGGCCAATTACAAAAATCTATTATAGTTAATTCAGTGATTTTTTAAAAGGACCAACTGTCAACATGTCAATGGCATGATAAAATTTAGTGAGTTTTCAACTAATTGACGCTTCTTAATCTTAATGACATAAAACCATGTCAGGTCGAAAATAAATAAAAACAAATTTTAACATCCATGTGCAACATAAGATAAAAAGTTACCTTAGGGGGTGGAGTAACAGGGCGAGGGTGAGGCGGGTTGGAGGGGGCGGGCGGGGGCTTGCTGTCGGAGAGCCCCTTGATCTGTAGTGACTCTGCGGCCTTGAGCAGAGCACCCAGCTGGTCCTGGGAGATGTTCACCTCTCCTCGGTACATGTAGTCCATCATGGCTCTCAGCTCGGCGAACTTCACATCCTTGAGTATTATGATGGGGTGCTTGTCATATTGTTGGCTCAGGACCGACTGAAAATAATATTTGATGTTAGCAAACATTAATTATTATTTTAATTTCTCCTTTAACTTTTCGACTTGAGCTAGTGAACGAAAAATGTATATCTTCTTCTCGGCGTGTGCGTGTACTTGTTTAACATTTTTAATCTTCATGATACGGTGTATAATACTATTCTCTATAGATCCACCAATATAAATTGTCCGCTAAGTGAGGGTGCCACATGCTAACATTTGACATATCATTCAATACTTTTTACTGTGTTGAGCTTAGTTCAAAATTCGAACACCAGACGATTTATGATGGTATATCTATACCTGCGATCATTTTAAGTATGATTCATTGATAAAAGTGAAAACAATAACTTGAAGATGAATTTTCTTTCAATAAAATAAATAAATACCTCCCCACTCATTTTTCATGCAAACAATTCCAAAACACCTCCGAGAACAATGTTATTTTTTTTTTACATTGAAAGTCTTAGATCGTTATAGTCGTGCCATTATATCATGGCTGCGGGAGTATTAGTGAGGATCTGCGTTGAAAATTCCCGGCGTTTTCTGGTATATATTTATACTTTTCAAACCCTGCACATCCATTCTATACCCAAGACTGCTTTCGGCCTTTACGGCAGCTAACTAGGGTAGGAAACTATCGAAATATTAACACTTATTGTAACAATTACAATAAGTTAGCCGTCTGAACTGTCAAAACTATCTATCTCACTGTAAAATTTGTCACAGCCAAGAGAGGTGCTGTTAAAACATAGCACTTATTGTAACAATTACAACCAACTTATTGTAATTGTTACAATAAATGCTAACACTTGGATACTTTCCTACCCTAGATAGCGGCCGAAAGCAGTCTTGTGTATAGAATAGATGCGCTGCTCTCCCTATTGCACATACAGCGCTAAAAAATCGAAGCTTAAGACGCCATGTTATGTTGGTTGTGGAATAGTCTTATTTTTTCCAATGAAATCTTGGAAATACAAACTCTCTCCAATGTGTTTGTTTGGTATTTTAAAATATAACATGATTTCCACTAGAACTAGAAGATTTCAACTAGTATTCACCAGTTAGTGTGTTCTGCCAGAACAGCGACGATATGTTCTAATGATAAAAAACTCTACAACAATCTGTTTCCATATTTTTTTCATCCAACAATCATTCTAACTATAGTAATTCAATTCAATTTATTTATTTTTACATATTGTGGACATTACAAATTATAAGTTTAAGACGTTCACAACATGACATAAAAAAGAGATAGATAGTATGTTATTAAACAAATATGTACATACAAAAATATTAATTATATAGGTACATGGAAATACACCGGATGAGTTAAGCAGACCCTATTTTAAAAATTTATAAAATAACGTCCACCTATACTCATCTCACGTAGGTGGAATATATCAACACCCGAAGCAATTTCGTTGAACATAGTTATCGCCCTCCCAATTGGCATTACCAGTGGCAGGTTGGTTCTGCACCTTGGGAGAATAAACAACTGATGTTCTCTATTTCTAAGATAGTTATCAGGGACACACAGGTCAACACTGCCCAGAATGGCAGAGTTCTCATTTATACCTCGTATAAGTCGAAAAAAATACATAGCTAAATAAAGATTTCTTCTAAATTAAAAAGTAAGTTGTAATACATGCAGTGGCGGTAAGTGATTTTTTTGATTAAATTTTTTGGGGGCCGCAATAATACATACTGTCAACAGTAAATCCATACATGTGAAAATTATCCATTTTAAAATTAGAACATATTCAATTCTATTGTTTGTTTTTACAGGGTGACACTTAACATTATTTCAATGGGTGAAGAGTAAAATATAATAAGTCATTATAGCTCTGTACTCGGAACAATATGAGATCATACACTTATGATTGGCGCATGATATTCAGAAACAAAAACATGGTGAAAACGATTGACAAGGTTTCCATAATTTTAAAATAGTTGTAGGTTAATTTTAAGTAAACTAAATAATTATATTGCCAGGGCACAAATCATGTATAATAATACAGTAAAATTTGTTGTGCTACTGCCCCTATTGGCAATATGGGGATATCAGTTTATGGCTAAGACAATAATATTAAGAACCTATAAAAAAAAATGTGATTCACAATATTGAGCGATGTTTCAAAACAATGCAAGCTGTCGCTTATGCAAGTGGGTTTTGGCGTTATGTATCTGATTTCATGGACACACAACACATAATGAGTCAGGTAGTTTAATAATCCATACTGGTGAAATCGAAACAAAAAGACACCCACACTTTGTTGTACATACACTTTGTTGGCAGAAATCAAATAAAATTATTATTTTATCAACACTTCAATTAAATGCCTTTTATGAGTTTCAGTGGAATCTGAATGAATTAAGTATCAATTATCAACGCAAACAACCTCAACCCAAAAAGCCCCATGGAATTAATAATTTGCATGTACATACTGCGGGGTTGCTGCCAAAAGTTGGTAAATCAATAATTTAGGTATTTAGAGTTAACAAATATATGCAACAAATGTATGCTAGAAAAAAAGGTCAAGGTCATCCCGATTTATCCTCTTGCGTCCTGAGGTACACATATGTGGACGTTATTTAAATATTTTTTAGCAATGATTTGAATGGATACTTGAACCACATTTGACTACAGTGGTATAGATAGTATATTTTTCTACCACTAGAGCAAAACACTAGCCTATGTAGTTTTAAAATAAATTGTTATTTTGACTTTGAAGTTATGGATATTTGCACAAGACGAAAATGGCGGCTAAAAAGTCAACTCTGACAAGTAAGTGCTTATAATTAAATATTAATATTTATTTCTATTAAAAACCAATGATGTATTTACTTTCACAATGAATCATAGTAATATTCCGTATACTTTAAATTATTTTTACACTTTAGTAAAATATTATAATCATAGTTTCAAAATTCGGTACACACATGTGTAACCCAGGTCTAGAGTGATATATTTTGACATTAGTATATCTGATTTATTGAGGTTATGTTTTTTGTTTACATTTAGACGAATCCTTGAATAGCCAGCATATTGGTGATATTTTGAATGATAATGATGTCGAAGTTGGTGGAGGATATAACCCTGACGATAGTAATGATGTTCACATTCATCTCCTGGGGCCAGATGATGACTTTATCCTGGAGAAGCAGTGAACTTTACCCACTGCTAGAGGCTGAGATACATCCTCTAAAATCACAATCCAGGATCCTATCCTGGCTTATGAAACCATAAGGTATCAATGCTCATATTATATTAATTTATCATTTAGTCATAAATATCAAACTTATCATTTTATTAGGCAAGTGCATGCACTGCCAAAAAATCAATTAAGTAGGTACCAATTAAATTGATACAGCTTGAAAGGGCTTTGTGATCTCCATATTGAGGATTCCATGGACAGAATAATTAATATACTTAATATGCCTAGTGATTAATACTATTGGCCATTAGTATTTATATTCCTGGTGTTGAATACTTAATAAATAGGAATAAATGTATCGATTAATTCATAGTATTGTATTTTCTATTGTTTCAGTACGCTGAGCCTAATAAGACGAATGATGCTGAGCTGAAGAGTTCAGTTCATGGCCATATATGGTTTATTGGGTGCTGGACTCCAATTGCTCTATAAATTATTCTCCTTGTGGGGAAGTGAATCCTACCTATCTGATGAAGATACGATACAATCTCAATGCTAGCGCTGTGATGTTACTTTGTCTTCCCAACAACTGCCCTTGTACGTCTACACATATGACTTTTTTACCAGCTTCAATCTCACCGATTCGTTATTTCAGGCCAATACGTGTTATGATTCAAAGAAGACGAAGAACGATATGCATCACTCAGTCAGCTATTGTAAAATACTGATTACAAGTCAATGAGCCGCATTAATCTTCACAGTGGTGTGTTTGCTTTCACAGGACATCAAGCATGTAAACTGTGAGGATCTTTGACCACTGTGGACATGGACTTGTTGGACATGGACATGAAATTGTTTGCTCATTGTACATGCAAACTTATAGGCAAGAAAATATTCACTGTGATTGGAATACTTCATAGTCATGGAAAATCAGACTTGCAAATCCTACGATTTGGTATGAAAGTCATTTAGCCATCATTATCATCATCGATACAAGGTCATCCAAGAAACTCTTCACCATTAGCTTCCATAACACACCGAGTAAACACAGATCTACTTCTAAAGCAAAGAATGGTTGTCCCTAAACCTATTCCCTGAAGTGCGCGCTAATTAATGTGTAGTATTTTAGGGTTTTGACCGTTATTGTACTATATTTTTAATCTAAATAAATATAATTATCCAATCACCATTATATTATTATGATTATTGTATTATTTTTCTAATAAAATTGTATCATTATATGGATATCACATTGTTTTTCTTTCATTTCATTGTTTGTACTGTATCCAATATTGTACTCTATTGTGACCTGAGATGCACTCACGTGCACGTAGTGGATTTTAGTTAATATATAGTAAAAAAAATATTTTTAATTTTTTTTTGTGATCTTAATAATATTTATTGAACAGAAAAATGCACAAATATTTTTTCTCATGACTGGTTCTATCTCGGGTCTCAAGAGGTTATTGAACATGCACATAAAGGCATGTCAAACTTCAAATTGAAATTACTCCATAACATGATTTAGAGACTTACCAACTTTTGACAGGAACCCCATCCCATGATAGTATGTACACATTTATGAATAATGAATGTGAAGAAGGTATTGTCATTTTACTAATTATGTCAATGGCACACTACCGACACAAGGGACTACAAATTCCGCCATCAGGAATCGGCTTTGGGATGAATTGTAGTAAATGACATTCCTAACTTAATTGTAATGGACATGCTGAGCACTAGCAAATTTTTTATTATCGAGGTTCTTGCAGTCTCATAAAGTTGAAACAAATGAAAAATAATTTGCATGAATGACAGATAGATCAATAGCTTAATACTTTGGACGTGGAAGACGCACACGGTGCGTAATGACCAGGCGGCCGATCGATGTAATTAACGTGCATTTTAAAGGGGGCAATTAAAATCTCATTATCTATTCAGCAGCGAAAGCGTTAAAGGCGAGAGCACTCCCCAGAAAATGAAAATAGTGAGTTTCAGTCAACTATTTTTCCCTTAGGCTGATTTTCCAGTGACGCTGAACGTCGGCGCTGATCGGCGAAATCACAATCTAGCATTTTCTAATAAAACCGATTGCTCAGGGCTGAGAAGCTTCGGCGCCGATCATGCACGACCATACGCGGCACTGAAGCGCCTTCACTGCCAGTGAGAGTTACAGTGTCACGCTGAAAATGCGTCACAATGAGTACAGTCAAAATGAGTCGTGATTTATAGACTTTGCGGCGATCGGCACGAGACAAAAATGAGTCTGGGCTGACAATCAGTACCGAGCAGCTACGCGATCATCGACAGCGCCAACGTTCAGCGTCACTGGAAAATCAGCCTTAGAATTTTTCCAATATTATATATGATTTTGGATTTTCAAAATTACGTTATTCTAAATATAATGTATGAATTATTGTTATTTTATTTTGTTGTAATAGTAAAAATATCTGAATTACTTGATGAAACATGTTCGTTTTCGCTGGTAATTGTAAATTTAATTATTTCAAATGTATGGCTTTTGCGCAATATCTGCGCAAGTTCAGTTGTCCATATTTCTGTCAATGTCCAGGTTAGTCATATAGCCCGTTCACAGGTGCATGGACTTACTGCTGACGTTATGTATTATCGCAACCATAACAAGAAAAATGCACATGTAAACACGTATTATTGTGTAAGTTGCAATATCAAAAAAGTTGAGTGGCTTCTGAATTTTCACCAGATAGTTAGAACAGTGTCCGGAACCTAGTACATACGCAGTTCGCCGTATCACACTTCATCGTGAAATGTTGTATCGGAAATATAAGGTCGTCTAACCTCTATGAGTCGTATATTACCTGCTGACATAACACACGGTTCTTGTCGGTTTACACTTTACAGGAAGCCAACAGCAAACAAATATTGAAAATAGCTGATATACTGGATTATTTGTTAGGTTAGGTTTTCATTCTTGAATTCATTAATTTTGCCAAAATCAGCCATGAAAATTGAATTAATTGTTCATATTGAATCTAATAAAATTGGAGACCGTATAGCATACGGTCATCTCTTTCCGATAAGAAAGCTCACGGCAAACTATGCTACAGTGAAATGTTTTACGTACAATTTACATGTAACCAGTTAGAATTTGTGTAATATATGCGCCTGAGCAAAAAATACGAACTACACAGCACAGAGCATTTTGACGTTTACCAATTAGCACCATACAATGACAAAGTCAGCACTTTTACATGTTAACAGTTATTATCGTGATAGTTTAAAATACACACTATCGGTGCAAATAAATCCATGCACGTGTACAGGTGCTATTAATGACAGGGACCCACAGTGTATGGAAGTGCCTGAATGATTCTATTCTGACCAGGAAAATGATATCTGGCAGTCAGCTGCTCTTGTTGAAAAGCAAGTAATGCAAACCAAATCAAAATCATCTGTAGATTGACCTTCTTTCATTTGACAAATAAAGAGATGTAATGTTCATTAGCAATGGGGAAAATAATAAAATTATCAAAGTAGGTAGTACCTATTGATTTTACCACAATCCACAGTATGACAGCTATGATTTATATGTAGGTAAGTATATTATTATGACAGGCATGTAGGTAAACAAATTATTTGAAAATAGCTGATATACTGGATTATTTGTTAGGATAACCTAACCTAATCTAACTTAACCTAACACAAACTAAAAATAATCCAGTATATCGGCTATTTTCAAAATGTGTTTGCCGCTGTATCCAGGATAAATGTATAGAACCAATTAATTATTTCCTGTAATTTTGTTTAATTTACAAGAATCCTGCAGTTTGATAGTAAAACAAAATAGAAAGCATTCTCAAAACATATTACCAATACACATGTAGTCAAATAAAAGTCCACCTACATACAATGTAAAAGTTAATCACAAAAGTAGGTTATTTTTTTGGTGGTGATTTTTGTTGTGTTGTCAAAGTTGTCAAAAAAAAAACATGTGAAATGAATAGTTATCGAAAAGTAAATACCTCGAAATAGGGACTGCAGGCTGAGAGAACAACTTTATGAGCCTTCAGCGTTTGCCCTTCGGCCGCTAATGTGCAGTCCACATGGATTCCTTTCTCCAAGAGTGTGTCAAATACTGATATGAGAGTGGATTGATGATTGTTCCATCGCAAACAGAACTGTTGGTCATCGTCCATTTTAATCTGAAATATACGAGAAAAACAAGAAAATAAACACAAAAGCTCCGTCTTGACTCATCTAAGCTTTCTACACAACTGAATTTGTCCACCTACTTCTTATCGCATAACGGGAAATAGGAAAGTGCTTTCTGCTTACGTGCAATCGCAACTTTCAAATTACACCATTATACTAATGATGATCGATCGGAACATTAGAAATTTAGTACATTTGGCAAAATGATTAATTATTTTAAATTTTCAGAAAGCTGAAAGGCAACGCGGCACCCGAGAAAATGGCCGCTTTTCCAACACGACAATAATAAAATGGCGACGAAAATTCCAATAAAAGTTCACCCCAACAATGCACTGAGGAAAATCAAAACAACTACTTGAAAACTCTTTGTCAGAGATTCGTCATAAAAGCTGCAAATAATAAGACAAGAAGAAAAACAATTAAGCTTTCGCGATACGCCCACAACAATAACGATAAAATAACAAGTTAACAATAATTTCGGAAAAACCATGTCATCACTTACGTTTGTCACTTAAATGTTACATTAACTGGTCAGTTGCGTCAATATTATTACATCGGGAACGTACACGGGGATGAAATATTGAAAAAACATAAACAAAACATTTGTATTTGAACCACCTCACCTAACAAAAACACAAAACTATCGCTATTCGTGTACATGTACATGAAGGAAATGGGCCAAGCCCGTCACCAAATTACCAAGAAGCGGCGCAATAACTCAACAAAAGCTTACTGCGCAGGACTGTGCTGCCAACGACAAATTAAATTTATTGCCAGTGCTAAAATTATGGTAGTAAGTATAAATTACTTACTCAATAAATTAAAATAATATTTTTAATTTCTATTTGGATGAATATAATTTTGATTCAACAGTGAATAAATTAATAAAATCGAAATAAGTATAAATTTGTATTATTACTTACAACAATATTAACACAAACGGCGATAATGTCAAATCTATACATAGGTATACACTATTACCAAAAAGATTGAAGACTTATAATTTTAATATGTCCACAAAATAGATTTGTTTGCATAGTGTGTCAGCATTGTAAATGTATAACAATCAAAAACCCATCGTAAATAAAATTATGTCATCACTATAGATGGGGGTGCTATGCCCATTACGTCAATATAGCGACAATAATCGGTATCGTCACATTTAGTCACACAACCTTTTGCCCCCTGTCTATAAATATTTGCTTCAAATACACTCTATGACGATCGATCATAATGTCGAAAAACCCGTTTCTTATGTTGGCGTCCTGTGTCATAGGGTGTCACAGAGTGTAAATAGTATGTCATAGCTGTCATACAATATGTATGTAGGTATAATATGTCTGAATGGCATAGATTTGATCATAGACACTAAAACGCTCTTAGCATATATGTGCCCGATCGTCATATAGTCTATTTGAACCAAGTCAAATTTTTGACAGAAAACAGAAAAAAAAAAGTTTTTTTAATTTATCCTTAAATCCCCTTAAATTTTTGCTTTACTTTGTGACCTCACATTTTCTGTGACCACCCCTTTCCCCCCTTCTTCACAAATCATCACATTATAGGTAATATCAGACGCCTCCTAGAGTTGACGTCATATGTGGAAGGACCCTAATTCATAATCCATCACTGTTTTTAAATTATAATGTCGACAATATCATATTAATAATTGAAAATGACATTGCGCAGATGAAACTATATAAGTAGGTACAATATGTAAACCATGGTGATCAATATGGAACAAAACTTATAGATTAAAAATGATAATAATATATGTACTTAAACCAAATAGTTTATACGAAGCAAAACAAATAGATAAAATATTTACGCGTGTTTTAAAAGAATATTATGTTTTGGTCTTGACCCCTATTGCACCCCTCTCCCCAATCATATGAATATATTTTTTAAATGGTAACATATTGAAGTTGAAATAATTATTTTTCCTATAATAACCTATTAAAATATAACATCCTGAATTACAAACTTATATAACTTATTGTAACGTGAATAGAATATTTTTAGATAAATCTAAAGATAAAATTTAAGATAAATCAGCGATGGGGGGGGAAGATCCAATTTAGACTTTCAATATGATTCAATTTCATGGCCCCCACATCCTGAAGCGGGCCCCCAGGCCAGGATCTATGGCGGGCCCCCCTACCTATCGCTAATCCTACAGTGTGATTTACTACAGTAGTGTTCTCCAAGTGGTTTCCACGGAACCCCAGGCGTAAGGGTATTCCGTGCAGTGACGTCCCAAGACAAAATGCCGCCCCATGGCAACGCCAAAAGGCTGCCCCATTTTTTATACCGTATTTTTTATCATCCTTTCATGACACCAATATCTAATAAATTATGTTGTATGGATACATTACTAACAAGACTTATACCACTAAATCTAATTTAAATGCCGTCTCTGCTTCAATAGACAAATATTGCGAGTCCACGGTTTCAGATAGGTAGGTAGGTACATTTTAAAATACATATTGTAACAACTTCCAAAACTCGCGAGTGACCGGCAAAAATATTTGGATAAATTTTTAATTAGGTAAGTACCTATTGATAGGTATGGGTTTGCGGAGGGTGTTGATTTACACTTTTCCACTTATTAAAAACACCGATTCAGGGACATTAAGTAAGTATATTTCGCTTGACGAAAAACAATTAATTGTTAATAACATTTGTAAAGGCGCGCTGTGGTGCGAAAAAGGTAGCGAATCGTATTTAGAGGCGACATAAGGGCTCAACGGGGGTAGGTAGCCGACTGGCCGTACCTACCCTCGATCCCTCGTTTGCCTAGAAACAGATAACGGTAACGTACTTTTTGTTTGTTTCGCTGTGCATCATCGTTTAGCCTTGACTCATTTACAGTTACAATAATATTATCATTATATTCTCAACTCTGTCGATTGGAGGATTGTTGATGGGGGATTTAGGCATTATGATATTTGGTAACACTATGTACCTACCTATAATTCAAATCTAATTCGCAAATCTACGCATGGCGCATGACGCGACATCCAAGGACAACGGAAGTAAACTAGACATTGCGAACCCGACAAACAATTATTATAGTCCTGTTAAACCTGTTATAGTAATTAATACACTTTGTTTCCAACCACTGAGCTGATTTTTTTTAGTGGAAAGATATTTCCGTTATTACTAAGTTTAGGCAGCTATTTATACACTTATAGGTATACCTAATGATTCTCCTCGATTTGCCACCCTTCGGGTAACTGCCGCCCCCAAGCGACGCTCAATCTCCCTACCCCCACCGGACGTCACTGATTCCGTGTATTTTTTAGCGATTTATTGAGTTGTCGGCATTATGAAGCATTCATTGATCGAGACCTTCTTTTGTGGTGCCCAAGTAACATGGAACCCTTCGCCATATTGGATAAAGGCCATTTTGTAAGTCTTAGTCAGGAAACACTTAAAATAATTAAAAAATAAAATTCTTATTGTGAATTATCATTTAATTATATCAATCACCATAAGTATCACATCAATTACATTGCACAGCCGCATATTTTTTAATGTTAATAATTATTAAGGAAAATGACTTTTTTTTATTATTAGAGTAAATTTGTGGTGTATGTTTTTCTCACTTAACAGGTCGACTTGCCACGCTCCCCCCCCCTAAGTCCGGGCCCCCTGGCTAGAGCTCTGTCAGCCCCCTTTGTGGGGGCCATGTTCAATTTATATAAACTTTTTCTTTATGTACCTAGTTGATTTTAATAATATTTTTTAAATCTTATCTTTAATCTTTAGCATAATAACAATGTTGTATAGGTACGTATGTCATTTAGATTTATCAAATAACGGGACAGTCTTCTTTCTCGCCAAAACATTCACAACCAAAAGTGTCCCTGGATCCCTGAAAGGTTTTACAAACAGAAGCGCTTGATATTTTTCCATTATATAGTTGTATGTATTATAATGTAAAAGTATATTATGCCAAGCTCACATGGTCAAATGGAGTAACTGTCTTTAAGCTTTAATGGCATGCAAGTGTAGGACATAAGGGGCTTGCCACATATTATGGCGTCACACGATTTATTTTTAACCCACCCCCCCCCCCCACATCATCACATAACCTTTTACTACACTGTCTATATTATGTCACATTTTTGACGACCCCCTAAACGTCAAAAAACAGAAATATTGCTTTTTTTATATTATCCTTAAATCCCCGACCCCTTATATTGTGTTTTCAGATCCTTTTATATTTTTGTGTGTTTGAGATGTCACATTTTTCTGACCCCCCCCCCCCCCTCAGATCTGATGTGGACCATAATGACAATCCTCTTCGGGTGTCACTATCTGTGCATCAAAGCCAAAACGAATCTCTCAAGATATACGAAATTCCTGATAATAAATGTGTTTCGGGCCGCACATAAAAGCTTAAAGGGCCGCAGGTTGAGTATCGCTGAGCTAGAGCAAGAGCTTTATTCAATATAAAACATAAAATTTTTGTATTCTTTCCTTTTTATTATGCAAGTTTACTATGTATTTTTTCTCTCATCAATAACATGAGTTAGGAGTGTAGTAGGTATTTATTATATTTTGTATTAGGATTTCGCTTTCTCACTCACAAGATTTTTTGGTGCTAAAACACGAACGAAATAGTACCTAATAAATAATCGAGAGATCCTAAATTTAACCGACGGATATTATAATTAATGTAATAATTTCCATGAAAACAAACAAAACAATGATATTATTATTATTATTTGAATACGCGGAAATATTTTAATGTGGGCGTTTGCGAGCGTTTGCATTGGAAAATGCGCAAACGATGTGCGCTTACCTTGAAGGTAGTTCTTTCAACTTTAAGTAGGAAAGCAACGTAGGAATAAAATATCTGTATACATAAAATAGTATGTACTTATATAATACGCAAAGCCAAGATAAATAAAATGTGCAGATGATTCGTAAAACGTAAGAAGGCTGTAACACGCGCCCGTCGGCTTAGCAATAAAAATCAATCGTAGAAACCAGTGTCGTTCTGCAATTTGAATCACAGCTATATTCTGGTCGGAATATTACTATTGTAAATGAATAATAATTAAAACTTAATTATTCTACTATTAAAATGCATAGTTAGAAACTACTTAATTAAACTTAATTTCCATAGGCAAGGGGATTCTTATATTTAAGTGGTCAGAGGCGGACATGATAATATTATTATGTGATGCATTTTTAATTAAAATTTGTACACAAATTTAATTGAATAAAATAATAAACCTCCAATTTACAGAAATCCTTAATTTGAATAAAATGGACAAACTCATCAAATACCCAAACTATCTATCGAAATTTTACCCGTTAGAAATTCTAATAGGTGGTTAGGTACTTATATTATACTTAGTGAATATTTCACATTATACCCAGTAATTATTTTAGAACAATAATTAGTAAGAGAACACTACTATCTTACTTTCCCATTCGAGTGAATGTTTAATTAGGAAATTAATATGCACATAGTTGGGCATTTATTTTAGAAATATCGTACCTAAGTAGTAGGCAATTAAATTACCCAGAAATAAAAATTCAAAGAAATTCAAGAATGCTCATGTGCTTTCCTAGGATTTTTTTTAAATAAAAATATCTACGAATTTGGTAAGGAAGCTCCCAAGCATTTTAGTATGTATTACACTTTGTAATATGGATGTACCGACGTACGATGAGGATTTCTTAGGCTAATCACATTACCTACCAATTAGAGCCAATACGTCTAGAGAACTACCCTGCAATAAAGAACAGAAAGGCGGCAAAATGAGAAATACGATTTACTCAAGCTCATAATAATTCAAGGAAATGTAAGGGCACTAAAGACTCAATTGACTACACACTTAAGGGCATAGCCATACTCTATAGGTCTATAATATAGGTACTTAGCGGAACTGAGAAAAAGTTACGCATTTACTATTATTATTCTGATAAGGATTAGGTGAACATACTATTCAAGGAGGTCTACGATTTTGTGGCGTTTTGATGCATTGATTTATAATGTTCTATATTTCAAATAATATAGGTAGAGACCGACAATTTTAACATAAGGCTCCGCTGCATAGTGCGCGCTATGTAGCAGAGCCTCACGTTAAACTTGTCGGTCTCTAGGTATCTAATGACATCTCCTCCATTTGTTGGTAGGTATATTTATCTTCTTGATTTTTGTGCCTGGTATATTGAAACCAAATCAAAAAGTATCCAAATATTGTAATATACTCACTGCCAATTATTATTGGTCGCCAATCTTCGATAGAAGACGGCACCAGAATAAGAAAAAAATGTTTTACAACTTTAGGCTATTTCGATGAATTGTGAAAGCGAAAACCGATTCCTGCGTTGGGTCCGATGTGTATCGTAGGCAGTGTAGGCACCCATCTAACGATGTTAAAACGATGAGTTATATTGCGTTTAGTCTGAGCTTTGAAAGCTTCCCTGTACGATAAAAAAACGAAAAATCACGCGCCACCCTTCCCGTCGAATCATGCGCCCCGCATCGACGCAGTCTTTGTCTGGGTGTGTGCTAAAATTCACTTTCACTTGCGACATCTCATCCTCCCCCGAAGGTCACCGCCCTTACAGGAACGCTTTCACTGGCGGCGCGAGTGCGGGCGAGGGCGCGGACCCGACGGCGAGATGTTAATGCGAGCAGCACATGTGTAATGTGCCCGTAGGTGAGTGTGTTTGACGCGCTTATCGTCCGTTTATTCCATTTTCCGCTTGTTTATCGACGTCCTCTAGTTCTGCCGTTCGTAGGTCGCCGGCACTACCTCCGCCTACTTCACACTTCACACCCTCCCCCCTCCCCTCGTCCTCATACGCTCTCTATCTGTCGCGGCAGCATAGTGAAAGTGAATCTTTACATGCGTAGCACTAGTGCCGGAAATAACAAAACACTACGTACTATTTTGCAACTATTTACCCAAATGTCAACATTACAACTTATCGCAGTGCCAACCTAATCATTTGTACTAAAAACCTAACTAGAATAAGAATCTAACTAGATTCCGATGTGATAAATATTATCTATAATAGTATAATGATGTGATATTTTATTATTTCACTATTTACAACTCTATGATAAAAGTGCCTTTTTATACGATGTTTCTTACTGAAATTAGATTTTTTGAAAGGAAAAATAATCGTAATTATACGCAGGCGTATGCCTACCACTATTTTTTTTACTTGAGTTGCGGTTAGGAAATGCAGCTGCACTGGACTTTTATATCGAGCTTTTTAAGGTAGATTGGATATTAATAAAATACAATAATAAATAATTCAACCATAAATAATTCCTCATTATATTATTTAGTAGGTATATCTGGAAGTCATAATATTAAATCATAATAATCCAGCAATTAATTTGGTGATATTGTATAGGTATAATAATTATTTATTGCTTATCTTTAAATTATTTAATAACTACATGGAATACAGTGAAAATAATTATCATGATTTAACCTTTTCACTGTAGGTACCTAGGTACCTACCTAGCGTATTGATTATTTTAATTTTAGTATTGTTATGAGTGGGATAATTATTAATAGATGGATAGTTAATAATAACATGTGTAATTAATTAAAATATGCATTCAATGACAGCAAAGATACTTCTTACCTACATACAGTAGGTAGGTGCCTACTTAATTTATAAAAATGATGAATTAGGTAGTAGGTACGTAAAAAATATAATTATATTATAATAAACTCAGGTTTTGTAAGCTTTGGAGTGCAGTACCTCAATGGGGGGTAATTTCTAATTGGATACCAACTGAGTTCATTTGAAATATGCTGTGTAATAATTAACATATTAGTTTTTCTTGACATTTTTATTATTAGTATTTTTTATTACACACAAAATTATACTGAAGGGGTTCCATTTCGAAAAAAATATCCATAATAGAATAATCAATTTATTATTGATTTTTATATGGAGGGGTTTATAAATTAATTTTATTTTGATTATGATGTTATTTTGATATTCATAAAATAAAGTGATTTAGATAGTGATTCTGGACCAGAACCCTCCCCTTTCTGTGCATGCTTTTTAATGATTATTATTCACATTTTACAAGCATTATTTATGTTTATTATCATCTAGATATAAAAAATGTTTTTTTCACATTGCCTAATAAATAAAAATAAAATATTGGTGTCATCCATCTTCAGTTAAATTAAATTAAATTTTGAAAATGTGCCTATAACAATCAACTATTGAAAATATCAGATGGCCTTATTATTGTTAAAAATAAAAAATGGAGTAGAAAAAGAGTTACAATTTTAATATTATTTAATTAATGACTAACACCATAAAAGTAAAAAATATATGAAAAGCATAAAACTTTGTAATGAATTTATAAACCAACCGACCAACCAAATGAGATTAAAAAAGAGTATAGCCATAATGCATTGGGACATTCAATCAATTCAGTGTATTCAAAAATACTATACAACGCAATGCCCCTTGCTAGATTTTTAATTCAACAGCTGAATAACCTAACATTTATTTTTACTAAGGAACTAACAATCCCTCATGCACTTCTTTTCATTTACACTCTGATATATTGGCTAAAATATGGATGTCAGACTGTAAAACTAAACACGAAGACCACAAGCAAATATCATTCATTCTATGTCAAATCTGTACCATTTTGAGTAAATCGGTTAAACTCTGAATAATTGTTACAATATTAATCTTTCACTATGATTTTTAAACGGGTTTTATAATTATTTAACATAAAAATATGATTAATAAACACAACCATTTATTTGAAAATGTTACTCAATTGACAAAAATACAATACATATCTATTACCCAGTATTCATGCACATGGAATGATCTTTCCCTGACCACCTTTATTAGAAACACGTTTTTATAGGACACAGATTTATTTTTCCGAATTATGTTGTTACACAGAAAAATATGTTAAGAAATTCTCCAAAAGATGGCATTAACAGTTCATTTTATACAAAAAATGGACTTGGAATATATTTGCTTGTGGTCTTCGACTTGTATTATAATATGACTGTATGCATTCCAGTTGAAGTAAGAGTTTGAGGTAATGACGGGCCACCCAGACTCCCCACCCCAATCCCCCGGCGAGGATGCAGCGGGATGCACTACCGGCAGTCCGGAGAGGGAACTAGAAAACACAGATGCAATGCACACGCTCGCCTTGGCTCAATCCCCTCATCAACCGATATTACATCATTTACAAGTAAGCAACTCATAATATGCATATTGAAATAATAATGTCTTATACTTAACCTGTGGAGAAGAGTCTTTACTAGGTGATATTTTAGTGCATACCTGTGGAGAAGAAATAATATTAAACTATTATTTAACATTAAACGTCTACCTTGACTACCTAGTAAAGATATCATTTAATTATGAGAATTTCGCAATTAGTGCTATACAAAAATGCAAATTTCTTAATTCTCCAAAGTGTGGTGCAAGCTATTTTTATACTAATAATTAATTACAATTGCAGATGTCATTGTCTACGTTCTAACATTGTAATTTCATTACTTAAGTACTTATGTAACAATAAATCAATTATGTGGATTGGAATGGATTGTATTAATATTTATGTTATATCAAATTCTCGTATGTATTTGAATTATTTTCATTTAAGTCGAGGTAAATGTTATGTAAAACAGTGTGCGCAGCTTAAGCGTCGGCCTATAAGGTCGTGGGTCCCAGGTTCGAATCCTGGGTCTGCCAAGTAAACATATTGTTTTTCAATTTGTGTATGAGTCAGAGTATGGACCTAATAGGTTGAACAAGTGGCTGAAATCCATTTCTCGTAAAAACAAAATCTGTTAATACAAACCTCTACTCTGTGGAGACCCATATGATTTTATTAGGATCGGACATGTTCGATAGAAAAATGTTAAATAACCGTTAAGCCTTTATTTAGTCTTTCCCACTGTTAAATTATATTACATAATTTAAAAAAACCTTTTTTAGACTAGACTTTAGACCTAGACTTTTTTATAATATACCTTAGGATCTAATGCCCTGTTTACACGTACGTGCATGGATTTACTGCTGACAATACGTATTATTGCGGTCATAACAAGAAAATGCACATATAAACACTTATTATCGTACAAGTTACAAGATTGCATGTATGGATCAAAAAAGTTCAGAAGTTTCTGAATTTTCACGCGACAGTTGGAATTTGTGCGATTACTGCTATCACCGGCCTTCTTAGCGCTTAGGCATAGATGGCAGACCGTGATAATCTCATGGCCAAAGAAGCGGGGGTGGGGAACAGAAAACGCATGGTGTATGGTGTTGAGGCTGGTATATTTTAAGTTGTTGATACAGGGTATTGTCGTTGGCGGTCGGTTGGTAATTGGCGATTTGGCGGGCTGCAAACGTGGTGTCGCGGCTGGGCTGCTGATGCTTGGCATACGAGGCGAGAGTCAGTGCATGCGGCTTGGCGATGCAGTCTTTTTGGCGGGAAATGCTGGCTGGGCTGGAGATGCTTTTTGCTTCGCGTCCAAGGCGATGCTTGCTGTTCGGCGTCAGGTGTGAGAGTGATTTTGGCAGTCGATGCTGTTCGTTCGGCGTCAGGGGCAAGAGAGAGAATTTCGCGCGCGTCCAACTGTCAGATTGCCGGTGTCCTCGCGCTCGCTGATGCTCGGCCGTTTTCGACAGGCCACGTCTGCGTTTTGGCGGGAGCGTGGATGAATTCGAATTTTTGAGGAGGCGGCTCTGCTCGGCCGAGGGTTGCGAGAACCGCGAAGAGTGGACGTAGGCTGTGGTGTTATGGGAAAGTTGATGTTCGGTCCGTCCTTTGAGGTGGTCTCTTGTGGGAGACCTTCATCCGGTATCACTGCACTATATAAAATACGAACTACACCACGCAAGTATTTTGACATTTAAACCAGTCAAATAGCACCATAAAATGACAACAACATGTCTCGCTTACACTTCTTGAATGAAATTGGCGAGACAGTCAGCACTTTTACATGTAAACAGTTATTATCGAGATAGTTGAATTTACTCAATATTAGTGCCAGTAAATCCATGCACATGTTTAGGCTCTATAAGGCTTGGATGCTTAGATAGTGAAGTTATTAGCAATTATTTGCAAGAATGACGGTTGGATTGGTTGCTCAATAGTTAGATTAATTAGATCCATCACTCGAAAAGTAATGATGTGAGTTCAAATCCCTTCCGGTACATTTTTTTTAGAATTCTTGCAATGGGTATGTTTCAGAGGCTTTTCTAAATTATGGATGGTTGAAAAAAATATCTCAGACTTGTCGTTTACAGCCTGCCGCCATTTGAGTGAATGAATCAATAAAAAGAACTTTACATTTCAAATTTTGTGCATAATATTCAGTCTAGAATAAAAAATAATTTAATTATTATTTTAATAACTGCTTTAATTTTATTAATACAGAATAAATAAGAACTTATTTTTAGAGAATAATATTGAGTATAATTATTGTTATATTGTAACCAGAATATTGACAACAGCAGCGTGAACGTGAGTTGTATAGAGACGGACTACGCATTACCCGTTCCTATGGCTCCGGCCGCCACACCCGTTCAAGTTTCGTCCATATCAATGGACCCCAATGATTCGTCGCTGGCGCACCAGGACGCCGCGTGCGGGAACGACTCCACGGCGGACATCAAAGTAAAATTCGAAACGCTGCGATCCAGAGATCAAAAGATTACCCTCGATATGGACACCCACATGAGTCAGCAGGGGAGGAACTCCATCACATCAATCGATTCGCATCCTTCCATGATGATCACATCCGAATTGCTGGGATTGATACCCGGAGAACATGACGGCAGTAATGAAGGTAAACTATCAAATATCTAATTCTAATACCTAATGTGGAAGATTAGTACCTATTCGCTTCCATCGTAATGAATTACATTGCATCAGTATTTGACAGAGATGTTGTAGAAAACCTTCTCTAGAAGACAGAGCCTAAATAAAATATATGAAAGTGAAGCTGACAAAATGACTAAATAGCAGATTATTTTGTAGCAAACTGCACATTATTATCACCCTTATCTATCAAAAGCTGCTAGCATTATTCAACACAATTTTGAAATTGACTCTTCACAGTCAATTCCTTGTGTTACCTACTAAATGAGCAGAATTCAATATAAACTCTGAAACCCCATTTTGTTATGAATGGATTGTGTTTTATATTATTAATTAGACATATTGATCATTTAAACATGAATAATGGTCAACTTGTACCGTATTATAATACAATTAATTTAATGTAACTACCTGTAACATGACAGACTGCGAATGGCAAATAGGCACCATCATTATTAATTAGAATACGTAGATGAAAAATCACACAAATCATATGTACATAATATAACTGAAATATTAAAACAGTAACTTATTATGGTTTTGAGACAAAGTTATTTTGATTAATCCTAATTTAATTCTGTAACGACAGTAATCCTAGTTCATAGCTTATAGCCGCCATCCTTCAATGTGCCAAATTGCCGAATATAATTTTTTCTGTGGTCTCTAAATAAAGAATAACTACTTAAAAAATTGCAGTCCCTCTTGCTATAGAATAAAAATATATTTTTGAAAAAACATAATTTTTATAATCCTTATATTAAAAAAAATACTAGATGGACTCTAAAGCTGGGTACTCATTAGCGAGTCATAACTGTAATCGTTCTGGATACTGTAGCCAACTCTAGATGTGGACGAGACGTCAATGGTCTGCATGTATCCGATGGCAAGCCGTATTTACTATTGCAATGTCAGCATGTGAAGTCAATATAATATATAAATATTTTTTGTTTTGATGCAGATATGCAATTGAATGATGACTCAAATGACTTGTCCAGTGATGGCATGCTCCACTCTTCGAGAGGACTGATGCACGGCCTCGCCAGTGGCCCCAAGACATGGTCCCAGCAAGATATGGAGAATGCTCTCGATGCTTTAAGAAATCATAACATGAGTCTCACTAAAGTAAGAATCTTATGTATTCTGTGATATTCCAAGTAGAGATTGTGGTTATTATCAGGTGACACATTTTTTTCACAGTTTTGTATATCTCTAGTAATTGGTCATCTAGATTCTAGAGAAACTCAAAAATAAATGGAGCTAATTAATAATAGATTGTATGAAATATTTATTAACTAAAACGGTGTAAATAGAATTACTGTAAGTCAGAGGTCGCAATCTTTTCCCCTTAGGAGGGGCACAGTAGAACATTTGAAAATCACCATGGGCCCACATCTATACTTTTTTGATTGCAAGGCTCTGAAACTGTAAACTTTGTAACATAGTGCTAGTTATTGGAATGTTATTTGATAAACTGTTTGTAGAAAATGATGATTGTTGCCAATGACATTATCACCGGCCTTCTGCGCGCTCTGAAGCGGAGATGGCAGGCCGTGATAACTTCAAGGTCAAAGCGGGGGTGGGGGACAGAAACGCACGGGGTATTTGGTCAAGGCTGGTTTATTGTAAGTCGTTACATGTTATTGTCATGGCGGTCGGTCGGTAATTGGCGGGCTGCAAACGTGGCTTCTTTGCGTCCTAGCTGCTGATGCTTGGCATCGGAGGCGATGCTCGCTGTCCGATGGGAGATAGGATCGGGGCTTGCGGCTTGGCGTGCTGCCGATGTGGTCCTTTATTTCCTGGAGATGCTTAAGAAGTCTGCCGACGCGGTCCTTTTGGCGGGATATGTATCTTGGCTTCGCGTCCGAGGCGAGCAGAGATGATGCTCGCTGTCCGGCGGCCAATCGAAGAAGGAGCTTTTCGCGCGTGTTCAACCGTCAGATTCGGCGTCATCCCGCTCTCGGTCGCGAACCTCCCTGTTTTACCGACAAATTGACCGGTGGCGGCGCTATCGGTAGGCCGCGTCTGTTTTGGCGGGATTCTGACGAATTTGAA
This sequence comes from Rhyacophila brunnea, assembly GCF_057557595.1. NCBI lineage: Eukaryota > Metazoa > Arthropoda > Insecta > Trichoptera > Rhyacophilidae > Rhyacophila > Rhyacophila brunnea. The sequence continues at coordinate 6,824,832 of NW_028233361.1, forward strand.
TTTCAAGGAGACGGGTTCCGCTCGGCCGAGGGTTGCGATCACCGCGAAGAGTGGACGTAGGCTGTGGTATTTTGGGAAATATGATGGTTCGGTCCGCCCTTTGAGGTAGTCTCCTGTGGGAGATTTCCATCTGGTATCAACATTATTAATGGACAACACACTCAGTACAGTAGCTAGCAAGTAAATTCGTGCATAACGACATTCACACATGTATAGGTAGACATCACGTGACAGAATTTTGCATTTTCCATTATGCGATATCACGCATCGGGAATTTATAGCAATATCACCTTTATTGTAATGGCGTTAGAACACTGTTTCTAGTGTCAATGTTCATTTGAGCGAACGATATTGGTATTAAAATATGAATTGTGCCATTCGGCAGACCCGACAAAAAGCATCGGGAATTTATAGCAATATCACCTTTATTGTAATGGTTTTAGAACAGTGTTTCTAGTGTCAATGTTCATTTGAGCGAACTTTAACGAAATATGCAATCAAAAATCTTCATTTATTGCGAACAGATTATCTAACTAACACAACCATCGTATTTTGCAATTCTGTGCCATGGCCTGACTATAATCAGCATTGGCTATCATCGCATAAGCAAAATCGACCAATGCGATGATCACTTTGCTATATTTGTATATATATATATATATATATATATATATCTGTATTTGTATTGTATGTAGAATTCAGGTGCAATGATCACATAACTAAAATCACCACTTTAGTGAAATGAAACTCGTGCATTTATCATTAATTCTACTTTCCTGTATGGTGTCAAATAAATTTTTCTTCAATTTTATTAAATTTAGTTACTATACATGTCTTTTTGTTATTTACAATTACTATCTTAATAATATTTCTTCTCTTCACACACACACAAAGTTTAAATAAAAATTCATTTCACAAAGTGATTAATTTAAGGCAGTGTAATTCTACCTAATTGTAATGGAAACTCAAAGTGGATTTATCTATTTTCAGGCATCATCGACTTATGGCATCCCATCAACAACTTTATGGCAAAGGGCTCACAGATTAGGAATTGACACCCCAAAAAAAGAAGGGCCTTCAAAGTCGTGGAGCGAGGGTAATCTGCACAGCGCTCTGCAGGCTTTGAGGACTGGCACCATCTCAGCAAATAAAGCTAGCAAAGCATACGGTGAGAAGACATATCTGACAATTGGTCATATTGGCATTTCCAGGCGCTATAAAGTGGATTCTATAAGTTGGATTCAAGCCACCAAACTCGTCTTGTGCAGTCAGTTTTCCTTCAGCGCATCTATTCTATACACAAGACTGCTTTCGGCTGCTACGACAGCTATCTAGGGTAGGTTTATATCGAAGTATTGGCACGTATTGTAACAATTACAATAAGTTAGTTGTAGTTGTTACAATAAGTGCTATGTTATCACAGTACCTCTCTTGGAAGTACACAGTACAACAGTAGAAAGATTTGTGCTGAGGTATACTAAATGTGTTAATTGAAATAATGGCGGGTCGCTATTTCAAAAAATCCAAATAAATACCCCCCCCACACCTTTTCGAAAAGACTTTTTTCGATATTTCAACACATAGGAGGCAACAATTTCGTAACAGCAATAACAATGTTAATTAACCCATTTGCTGCGTCCAACGCAACTGGTGCGTTGCCCATCAGGTGGCCATTAGATATTATTATCATGTTATTTAAATGTGGTAATTAAATATTAATTAGAAGTTCCGCAGCGAATGGATTAATAAACAAAAAATTGAAGTGATATATAGCTAAATATCGAATTTCACTGTGTTAAGTAAAGTTGGTTATATATTTTCTCACAATTCATTCGTAATCCAGTTTATTAGGAATTTATGACATAATTTTCTATATGATTCAAAATTATTGTGCGTGCCTAAAATAATATTTATGAGAACTCTAAGGACGAATGGCATGGCATGCTCCAGTTGTACTACACCACTGGTTACGCGTGAAAATGATACCAACCAGGAAATAAAAATCTGTGTAATGTAAAGTCAATAATTTTTTTTAACCATCTCCGATCTTAAGAAGATCATATTATTATATGGGTCTCCACAAAGTAAAGGTTGTATTAACGGATTTGTTTTTACGAGAAATAGATGTTAAGACATTTTTTCACCTATTAGAATCATACTCTAGGTCCAAATACACATTGAAAAATAACATGTGAATTTTTGCCATACCCATGATACGAACCAAGGACCCACGACATTATATGCTATCGCTCGGCCATTGTGAAGTAGGTATGCTACTTCAAAATCACTTCAAGTCAAGGCACCTCAGAAGATTGGTCTTTGTGGCGCAAAAAGACTTTGTGTTCTTGATATTCATAATAGTAAATTGATGTTTTCAGGTATACCGAGTAGCACATTGTACAAGATAGCTCGGAGGGAGGGAATACGACTGGCAGCTCCGTTCAATGCTGCTCCCACGGCATGGCGGCCCGGTGACCTGGAGAGAGCTCTCCATTCCATTCGCTCGGGACATTCTTCTGTGCAGCGGGCTTCTACCGAATTTGGTATTCCAACAGGTGAACAATTTTATGTTCCATTGTATCAACTATGGTACACAGTCTCGTTTACGTTTCCGTACATATGCAGTTCGCCGTCACACTTCACCGTGAAATGTTGTGTCGGAAATATATGGCCGTATATTAAAGACCGTCCAACCTCTTTGGGTCGTATAGTATTGACTTAAATATTGATTACTTAAGTATTGATTAAAATTCATGTCTTAATAAAACACGGTTCTTATCGGTTGACACTTTACAGGAAGCCAGCGGCAAACGAATTTTGAAAATAGCCGATATCTGGATTATTTGTTAGGTTACGTTAGGTTTTCATTCTTGAATTCATGAATTTTTCCTAAATCAGCTATGAAAATTGAATCAATGTTCATATTGAATCTAATAAAATTTGAAACCGTATACTATAGGTACGGTCATCTCTTTCCGATAGAAAGCTCACAGCGAACTGTGCCACGGTGAAATGTTTTATGTAAGGTGAGTTAGGGTAAGTGCGGCATAAAAATCGATTAGATGAACTTTAAGTGGATGGTGATTCTTAACGGATTGTAATATCTCTTTGAAATTTTTGTTGACTTCTAAACAATTTATCCCTTTTTCAATCACTGTAATCATTACATTAAAATATTTAATGGTTAATCATAATTCAAACGTTTTAATGTAACAAGGCGAATAGACGCTCTTACCCCCCCAGTTGGGGTAAGAGTGTCTAGTTGCATTATCTCTCAAAATATTGTCAATAAACGAAATATGACAACATAAGTATTATCGAATGTTTGAAGTACAATATTTTGATAGTTCATGCATGTAAATTTCATTAAGAAATAGAATATATTTAATGAAATCAAAAAAGTTGGGTAAGTGCGGCATACTTAGTACTAGGGATGTGACTGTGGTAAAATAAAAAGAACAAATATTTTTTTGATATTTTATTTGCCGGAAAGTTGTATGTGTAGGTACAACATAAAATCCTTATAAGTTGATTATTCTTTAATTGTAATATGAAAACACTTCTTATAAAATTTACCAAAATCGATAAAAAGAGTTTTGAAAAATCACATGTCAAAGATTTGAATAAGTTACATACAACGTAAAATCGTTAACAGTTACTTATTCATTAATTGTAATTGGAACACATATAAAATTTACCATAATCGATAAAAATAGTTTTGAAAAATCTTGGGTTTGGGTTTTATCAGTCCATTCATCCCATACATACTTCCCCTTAAATACGATCAGGGGTGAAATTTTATCCCCTTTCGCATTGCGTCCTAATAATACTGTCGTATTCTCTTTTCCTGCAGAACTGATCGTCCTTGTGGAAGGAAATCCAATTTCACCCAGAACTTTGGTTCTACTTGGGTCTTTTGAAAAAGTAGTTTCATCAATATTATATATATTTTCTGGTCTATTTTGAAGGCACAGGTTTGTAAGTATACCTTCAAGTAGATCATAGTATTCGTTGATAATAAAGGGATCACAAATTTTCTTCCTTGCATATTCGACGGCTTGAGGTTTTTTTCGGGAATTCCATTTTTGAATGGTGTTTTCAAATTATTTTTTTACAACATATTGCGAAACTAGTTCAATAACTTCTTTTTTCGTTAAAGCAAATCCATATTTCTCCATAACGTGTAAATTCTCTGCAATTTTTCCTTCAATTTCATGTGATAGAGCTGATGTTCGTCCCATAGTTTTTGACTTTGCACCTCGCCTCCCAATTATGTGAGACATAATGGTCATCCTCGGTATTTTATATTGTTTGGAAGCTTGGTAACCATTTAGACGACCACTTTTTACTTCTTTAACTGCTTCAAAGAGTTCGTCCTTTGTATAAGAAGCACCCCCTTTTGTCTTCCGAACATAATTTCCTGGGAATTTGGAATCTGAAACAAATTATTCTCCAATTTAACTAAAATATTGATAAAAGTGAATTTGTCATAATAAAATATAGTGACTATATGCGAAATTAAATTCATTTATTACATGTCGAGGAAATCAATGTGATAAAAAATATCTCCGCCCCACAAAATAAAAAAATTGTAGGTATATACCCACTGAAATCGGTTATGTACATTATTACTTATAGTATTGTACGTAGGTATAGGCTAGAATTTGAAATAAATAATAAGTACTAAATAAAATGAGGCGTAGAGTTACAAAACCCGCTCTGGGCTAATAGTTATTAATAAATAGTTTTGAAATTGTATCATTCGTTAATATGAATGACAATGAATTTTAATTCAATTACCTATGTTTATTAATATATCGTACTTGTAGATTAGCTTAGCTGTAATAACGATACATAGTTAACAATGCTGTGCTATCTTGTAGAAATTCCGTTATATTTATAATACGTTTTTACAATAAATTTAAAAAATCCCACTATTACCTATTTGTATATAAAAAGTAGACTTTTATTTGTCGGATATGGTTTTATGAATTTAATACTATAAAATAACTAATATACCTAAGTAGATTATAAATATTATTGCTTAAAAATATTATCTTTTTATTTTTACATTTAATAAATAGGTTGGTAGGTAAGGTAGGTTTCCCACAATCATGAAATTTGAGTGACATGTAATGGGGTGATTAATTATTTAAAGGCAGGTACTTAATTCCGCTGGGTTTTTTCATTTATGCTATTGATATTATTAAATGTGTTATTGTTATTCTAAATAAATAATAATGCTTTATATCAACACAAAGCATTTTATTTCCAAGACAAGTACATACCTACCACTATTTTTAAAAAATATTACGTACCAATACAACAGCTAAATATGTAGGTGCAATGCGAAAATTATACAGCTGCCAGTAGGTAAGGATGGCTACAAAATATTTTCTAGATAAAGTAAATTCTAAAATATATTACATACGTAATTAAAATAAATACGGACCTCTACTGAACTATCATCTCCTGTCGACAATGTACCACTGTGCACCAAACAGCGCTCTTTTTTAAAAATTCAGGTCAGGTAGCGACTGACAAAGACCGCTCTTGGGATAATTAAAATGCATTTATTTAAATAAATACGGCTTATACATTGGATTTGACATTTTATTATACTTATACCGTATGTAACGGAAGAAATATAACATTTAAAATTACACTTAAATTATCATAATATCCCCAAAGTTTTTCGTGATTTACTTAAAACTCAAAAAAGTCTCTGGAGCGGGTTTAGTAACTCTACGCCTCAAATTAGAAGTTGTGAAAAAATGCTACACATTAGTTACAAAAATTAATATTTTATGATTGCATGGCACATCACTAGCTAAAACTTATCCATACAAAAATATAACAGTGCATGGGGGAAGAGCGTCGGACGCTCTTACCCCAATGATATTTTTTGGCGGGGGAAGTGTGTCTAGTCTAATAAAATGAATACGTGTATTAATTAAGGCGCTAAGTACCAACATTTTCAAAACTGACATTTTTATAGAAAACAGTTCTACATACCAACGCCAATACTATTAACTATGATCTAAGTGCCTTAAGCAAGTCAAAAAAATACAATAAAATATTTAAATCTGGCGACGATGTAAGTCCATTGGCGAGTTTTATATGTAAGGGTGTAAGTACCACTGCAGCGTTCAACGGCATTCCATATGAAATGGCTGAAAACGGTGTGTTGACACTCACGACTTCTGTTAAAAAACGTCGCCAAAAAGATGATGGAAGTGTCTAAAATGTAAAAAAAAAACTAAAAACTAGTGGCCAGGAGTACTCCACAATTAATAGTAAAGCGATTCCAGCCATAAAACCTCGAAATTATGAGGTAAGTACATTTTTATAATTGTTTTACACAATCTGCTAATTTGTCAAGAAAGCGCTAGTGATGTTCAATGCGTATCGTTATAATGTTATAATATCGATATTAAGCAACTTTTTTTTTTAAAACATTTTTCTTCTTGGTTTGAAATTCAGAATATTAAGTATATCTAATGTATAAAAATCAATATGTGTTTGTTTGTTTGTTCGTATATTATGCGCTGCCATACCGTTCATCCGAATGCGATAAAACTTTGTCAACTTATTGCTTGCACTTGCGCGAAGAGTATAGGCTATATCTTATATATACAAATTAATGTCTGTCTGTCTGTCTGTTATTCTTCTTCTTCTTCTTCTTCTTCTTCTTCATTATACCTTCTTTTATTCGTATGGTTTCTGAATTAGTACAACCATCTTCTTCTTCTTCTATTCGTATGCGTTCCTATACCATTCATCCATTGCAATGAAATTACGATCAAGTGTTGTTCTCACGCCCGCAAAGGTTTCTGAATTAGAAAATCATCATCTTCTTCTATTCGTATGTGTTCCTATACCATTCACCCGATTGCAATGAAACTTTTGTCAGTTGCTGTGGGCACACCTGCGAAGGTTTCTAAATTAGTATTAAATAAAATACAAAGTTTGTTGTTTGTTTGTTCCATCCAATTTTGATTTTTTTTTTTACTACATATTATTAACATTAATAACGTTTTCATATTTTGGATTTGATTTTAATTTAGTGTTCTTTTGTTTGACCTTTACTCCTATTAGAATTATTTTCATATTGCCATATTGTATTAGACAGATATTTTAATATAAAAAAAATTACCTCTTATTATTTTTTAAATATCTAAGATAACTAGAACCACGAAGCGACCCTGTGCGAAGCCGGCTACTTCAGCTAGTTATATATATATAAAACACATATATAGAATATAATAATAATAATTAATAATGCCTTATTGAATTAAATGGGAAATACACATCCTATAAATAATTAAGAACATATTTTATATTAATTATTTCATGATTGCTAAGTTGTATGGTATCAAATAAAAAAATGTGTACTACTATTTAAATTAAAACATTTCAAAGTATGATATTGACTGACTCACATATGTACCTACTTAATACAAAACAAAGTTCAAAATAATTATTGATAATTTATCAGTTTTATCACCAGTAGATGTTTATAATATGGACACAGGCTGGGTATTGTTTACAGGTAAAGGATAATGGGAATCACTGCATACATAACGACATAACATAACAAGTATTTTATTATGGCCGGCCTATTTAATGCAGACTTAGACAAAGCCGTGTTTGTCTTATTTTTACTATTAGTCCAGGATTCCATAGACGTTTCGTATACATAATATGCGGAACGCGTTCTGACAATTGGGATAGGTTCTGGGGGTCAAAAAGATATATAATATCGATGTTGCCAGGCGATATTCCAAGTATTTTTTTTTTTATTGTGGTTTTAATTTTTTTTTCCTATAACCCACCAAAAATTGTTCTGAATTCTTCAATAAAACCAAGACCGAATCAGAGATTGATTGCAAATGCAATAATTGTACCATGCCATCGGCATGGTGGTAGAACGGTTCGTCCCATTTGAAAAAATAAAAATAGCGGGTAGTGCAATGTGTTCAAAATCATCGATTCTTAGGATTCTCCTTGGCTTAAACTATTTTATTTAGTAATATTTTTGTATAGAATCACCCAGATTGGTTTCTTTACCATATATATGCATATGGCATTAGTTTTAGTAGGTATAATGGTCAATCCAGAAACAGTGTAGGTTCAGGTTGCACATATAGGTAGGTACGTGAATAACATTACATTATATATCTTTGTAACCCTATCCCAATTGTCAGAATGCTTTCCGCATTTTATGTTTACGAAAAGTCTATGGGATCCTGCACTATATTATAATAATAATAATGTTATCTCTTAGGCGTAAAACCCACTTAACGGAGCGAGTGGGGCTCTCGCGCAAAATTTCACAAGTGGCGTGTAAATAATCGAAAATACAACGTAATCAAATACGCCAGCGCACACTGGATTTGACGACGCCTTGTGCCCGCCTGCCCCATGAGTCATCGTTTTTTGGCTTCTCAGCGATACGATTTAACGAAAATACAACGTAGTCCATTCATTGAACACGGCAAGCAAAATCACGCCCCTCGAAGCGTCGTCGATAAGACGGGCGAGAAGCCATTATTTAAGAACAATGAACTCTTTGTTTAGTTATTGCGTGTCCGATATTAATTGCATGCCCCGAGAATTTTAATAATATTTTTATCGCTTTATTATGAGAGACGCTGATAATAATAATTATTTTGTGCTCCTTGAGCCCCTTATAACATAGGTGAAGGGTAATGCGCGGGTGGGAGGGGGCCTACTCAGTAGTGAGCGCACCGAACGCTTTTTTGGTGGGCTTTATGCCTTATACCACTTAAGGAGAAAGGCGGACATTTGAGTAAAGTTGTACGTACTTGATTTATGATACTCTATAGCAGCGATTTCCAAACTGGGAGGCGCGGGGTGTTGCTAAGGGAGGCGCGAAAAGTTTAACACAATTCACTTAAAACCAGAATCCATATTGTCATACAGTGAAAGTGACGTGACAAATATTTATTTGAATATGTAGATGTTGAATTTATTTAAAATTTAAGAAAAAAATAATGTAGCCACAAGTATGAAGTTTGCAAATGCATAGTTTATAAAACGGTCGCTAGTTATAAACCATACAAAAAAAACAGTCCTATAAAAGGTTGTTTGCAAACCTGATTGACAAACTTTATAATACGTCACTTCTACACTATTGTGTAGCGCGCTGGCTATCACGTGAAAAAATGAAGTCTGAATAAAAGATCAAATCATAATGTTGAAATTTGACGCAAGTTTGCTTAGGAACGATAATACGATTACGATAAATACGATTTTGTTGTATTTGGTTGAAATTAAAATAAGCAGGTGAATAAATCAATGCAAGGACTACAAATGCATTCACTGATTTTAAAAGACAAAGTGAAGGCATTCATAAAAATTTGGAGCTTTGGAAATCAAAATTACAAAAAAAAAGTTCGCCATGTATCCACATTTAAATTATTTCTATGCCAGATATATATTGAAACAAACAAAAATCTATTCTAGAATAGTTTGATAATCCACTTTTAACATTATTCTACTAATTGTAAAAATTGTGGTTGAAAGATCTTGATCTCGGGGCCCGCTTCAGGATGTGGGGCCCATGATAGAATCCATTTGTCAATGAACATGATAAATTTGGATTGACCACTAAACAAGCACATTCATCGCGGAAACGTGGAAACCACTGATCTATAGTCTCTAGGGTCATATGCACATCGCTGAAATAAAACGCAGAATGATTGTGTTAGGACTAGGTAAATACATAATTGAATTGATAAAACAAAAGTATCGAAAAACCTTATTTTTTTAATTTATAATATTGTACCCATCTCTATTGAAAATGTCATCAGTGTGTACTTAGATCCCACTAGCGTCCCTGAGCTGGTACTTAGACCCTAAAATAAGATTCTTTGCGTGGTACTTACACCGTGACCGGAAATGTCAATTTCAAAGTTATGTACTGTGGAAATTGAAAATAAATTTAAGTTTTAAAATTATAGAAGCTGCCGAGATTGCTTCATACTGTGAAACTACATTTTTCAAAATGTCTGCTTCATACAATTTTATTTGACAAATCAGTATTTTGTAGCCACAAGCAAAACTACTTTTTGGTACTTAGCGCCTTAATTAATACACGTATTCAAATATAATCATTGGCAATAATTGCAAATATTAAATTTAGACAACAAAATATCATTTAAGATAAAGGTACTTACCAAAAATCACTTGTTTAGGACGAAAGATTGTCGAGATACAGATCGATTAAAAAAACATGTCGATCTCAGCCGTCGACTTCAAATAACTGACAATATTTGAAATGTCATACTGACCTTAAACAATGCTATTATACTGCCATCTTTGGATGGTGTGTGTGTATTTACATGTGTAATAGATACTCACAGATGTCACAATTTATATTTAAAACACTAAAAAGTTATTGACTATAGACGCTCTTACCCCGTAGACGCACTTACCCTAACTCACCTTACAATTTATATGTAACCACCACACAGTCTACATCCTGAGATGTAGAAGAAAAAACATTGGTCTATGGATCTTTTATATAATATGAAGATATGTCAGAAGATTGGACTTGAATCCGGGTTCCGTTAAGTTATGCTAGTCGGTAAACATACTTATGCTATTTGATTAACTGTCTCCCACTGATTGACTCGTAGGGCACCGGGAGAAATCCCCGTAGGCAATGACATTAATATTGTTATGTGCCATTCGAATTGTAACTGTTAGTGAGTCAGCCAGTAGATTGGACTGGCTGAAACAATGAGTTCATTATTATTTTTACATATTAAATCTTGTTTCATTTTTTAAGTTTCTTGCATCATCTTTATTGTTCTTTTCTAGTAGTATTCCTGTATATAAAACACTCTTCAGCCGGACTTCTAATAAGAAACACACCTTGTACCTAGTAATATTCAACCTTATATTAGTATACCAGTAAAAATATGTTATGTGATTTTGTGTTATAAATCGGAAATAAAAGGACAACATTAAATACAATAATAATATCTTTTAATAATTCGAACCCATAACATAAAATTGGTGTCAGGAAGTGTGGATAAAGCTAAACAACGTGAAATAAATTAACGGTGAATTCAAATTCTTTAAAAATAGCAAGAATCCTAAAAATAAAACACATAATAATATTACTTAAGTATAAACTAATTGTTTTTTTTAAAGTACATCGTTGTGAAAAACGAACGGAAATTAAAAATCTAATTAATAATATAAAGTTGTATATTCTCCAAAATCTTCAAAATCATTAAATCAAGAATCTTCTATATCTTCAAATCTACAAGAGAAGTCCAACAAACTCCTGTCTCTAAGAGTCTTCAAATATCTTCAAATTCCTGAATTCGACGAATAATCTCCAATTCTACAAGCTCCAACTTCAAATTCTTCAAGCTCTAGCTTCATATTCTCAAGTTACAGCTTCATATTCTTCAAGATACAGCTTCATATTCTTCAAGCGTCCATCAGATCTTCAAGTCTCCAAGTCTCCAAGTCTCCAAGTCTTCAAATCTCCAATATCTTCAAGACATAATCTCCGAGAGTCAAGTGCTTAGTGTCTGTAACAGTGACAGTGTAAAGTGTAGGTATTTATTCTCCACAACAGAACGGTAAATTAATTATTCATTAATTTATATGAAAATTATCAATCACTACAATAATACTATGTCGTCACTAAGTTTAGATACCCTGATGAAATTTATTTCAACCTTCGATGGAGAAAAGAAAAATCTTTATCCATTTCTCAATGACTGTGATACGGCTATTGAGATATGTCCGAATGAATTAAAACCTGTCCTGTTAAAATTCATGATTCACTGCGTAGTAGGTAACGCCAAATATACAATTTCAAATTATAAATTTGAATCTTATGAAAATTTCAAATCTTTCCTAAACACTACTTACGGTGAAAATAAACATACATCTCAATTAGAATTAGAACTCAGAAATTGCAAACAGAATTATAAAGAACCTATTATCAAATTTATTCAGCGTGTATAAAATTGCAGAAATAACCTCATCAACGCAATTAGACTTATACATCAGGATGACGATGAGTTAAAAGGTCGCATTAAACAAATCGAGGATAGCGCTCCTAATACCTTCATGCTAGGAATCCATCCTCAAATGTCTATGGTAGTTCGATTGTCTAAACCAACAACATTAACAGAAGCAGCAAACGTGGCTATAGACGAGGATAAGATTTTAAAAGATTTCAAAGGAATGCACATAAACTCTAAAAATAATTATCATAATCAGTCACATCATTTCAATTACAATAATCAAAACATAAATCAGTTCAAAACTTCAGTAAATAAAGTATGCAGATATTGCAAAAAATCAGGACACGTAATCGAAGAGTGCAGAAAACGACAGTACAATAACCGTTTTCAAAGTATTTCAAATCCTTCTCAGCTTCAAACTAATCAAACAAATCCAAATGTTTCTTTCCATCAATCTCCACAAAATTCTCAAAATTCGCAAAATTTACAAAATTATCAACTCTCAGCACTCCAGGAGACCTGCCTCCTCCCGGTACGTGCAAAGCATTCAGGCAGAATATTTTCATTAGAACCAAATACAGCGTATGTCGAATTTCCATATACAGAGAAAAAAAATCTAAAACTGTTGATTGATACAGGCGCCGACATTTCATTAGTAAAAATAAGTTCCCTAGATGGAAACGAACTAGTTAATGAAACTGAACTTGTCACTCTCAAAGGTATCGATAACTCTCCGAATCCAGTAAAAACTATCGGAACAGTTAATTTAACATTTCCTTTAAAATGTAAGCAACTTCATTATACTATCCACGTAATTTCAAACCATGTCACTAATATTCCTTTCGACGGATTACTAGGTCATGACTTTTTCGTCAATAATAATGCAAAGATTGACTACGAAACAAATACATTATGTATATATGATGAAATTATTCCTATATTCAATAAAATCAATCCTATTTATACTTTAAGGCCTAGATCTAAAACCCTTATAGAATTAGTTGTATGAAATCCTGAAATTAACGAAGGTGTAATACGGAATATCCAAATACTTCCAGACATATACTTATCACGTACTCTTGCAAAAGTACTTCCAGGAAATAAAGTATATGCCACAATCGTCAACAACAGTATTAAGTCAGTCAATATCTTATCAAATCAAATAACTCTGGAACCATTTAACGAACACGAAAGTTTCTTTGTTTTTACAAACTCTAATACTAACGCTTTGTCTCAAATTGACAATCAAAGTACTGTTCTCATAAATAATTCTTCAGCGTGTAATCCTTTGTATTCATACAATGACTTCATCGAGAAACAAAATGAACATTTCAATGTCAACTTGAATGAAATCGACGAATCCCTTCTAAATCAAAAACAATCAATTGCGCACTGTATTTCAAATGATAAATCAATGTCCAAGGAAATAGCTTCAGAAATAAGTACGATAACTAGCCCTAATCACAATGAAATTCCACAAATACTTAAAGAATATCATGAGTTTCCCATAAACGAAAATTCCGGATATCACAGAACCTTAAATCGCGTACGTCTAAAATACAAATGGACGAATATGAAAAAAGACATCAAAGATTACATTAAACAATGTGAATCTTGTCAGAAAAATAAAATCTCTCGACAGAACCTTAAACAGACTTCAAGAACAGTTAAAATCGGCGATAAAATATATTTAACCAATAACGCCTCTAAAATAAATAAATCAAAAAAATTATCTCCTAATTTCCAAGGACCTTACGAAATTGTCAAGGTTAACAGTCCGTTAAATGTTACAATTAAAGTTCAGAATAAGTTAGTTAAGGTTCACACAAATAGAATTAAGCAACCTAATTTAGATCCCTCACAATAATCTCATTCAAAGGATTATGTTATTATTTCCATTATTATATTATGTACTAATATTAAGAATTTTATTGTTTTTCTAAATGTAAAAAATATATATCTATATATATATATATATATATATGTAATATGACTTCAGGCGTTCTAAATCTATTTGTCACACATCACAATCTATTGTTCACAACAAAATCTATTTTCGAAAACCAAAGTACTAATATGAGGCGTGTAGTTTCAAAAACAACTTACTCCACTACTTGACGAAAATGAGTTATGAATGCCAAAATCTAAAGGAGAAGTTTTTGAACAAGTATTTTTTGTATATAACGACCTAATAGCATTCAATCTAGTAGAAAAATCACTTTCTAAATCGCTATTGGTTACAAAAGAAACTTATTCCAGGAGTGTCGCAAACCATTTTCACTTATTCCAAAATTGACCAATAGGAAGACTGCATTTGCAATGGCGTCTTCCAGTTAAACAGTAAACACCGTACAAATTTGCTCACCAAATTTTAGATGAAAAAACAGTGTTACAAGCCAATTAATATAATTATTAGTTGTTTAATATCATCATGGATGTGCAAGCTTCACCTGTAATACCCGAAAATGCCAGAAAACGAATACGTCACACGGAAAAATGAAAAAGAAATATCGTCAAAATTCGACAGTAAGTTCCTTATGTTACTGTCAATGTACTCTAATTGAATAAGTGAGAGAAAACACATAATTTCCAGAAAGTGAACGAATTATTGTTGAATTGTATGGAATATTTTGGGGTTTGATGAAAAGTTTTTATATAACACGGGTAGGTACAGAACAAAATTATCCACTTTGGAGAATTTTAATGCTGATTTGGCCAAGTTTTCGTGTTATTTTTGGAAGTACATAGATATTATTATAATTATTTAAGTATTATTTTCAAGCGAAAAAACTATCATTGGTACCGTGGCACTAAATTATTAATGCTTGCAGTTTACTAAGTATATAGGATAAGTATTTTTAGTCTATCTATAACTATTTAAATTTGATTAACCACTTATACTTTGTTTTGTTGTGATAATTCCTTATTCTGTAATAATTGGCATTTTTACTATATGTATATGCACAGCGAAGGAAGTCACAATATTTTTATTTAAAGAATCCGTTCATCATAAATAGATAATATTATTAATGGTACTAACTACTAAGACTTTCGTAATGCGATTTTTAACAATCGTATGTTTGAAAATATTTCGGGCGTCTTCACGAATTCCTATGCATCAACATTAATTGCATGTCGTGTTAATTTATTGATATTTTAATTATTTCCCGTCCGAGGGCCGTAAAATTTATTCTCAAATGAGGATAAGTAATATTGTTTGTTGTTTAAATAAAAGTCAACAGAAGCTTGCTTCGGTGACAAGTGAATACGTGTATTAATTAAGGCGCTAAGTGCCAAAAAAATAAAACTGTCATTTTTATAGAAAAATGTTCTACATACCAACGCCAATAACTTCAACTATAGTCTAAGTGCCTCAAGCAAGTCAAAAAAATACAGCAAAATAATTAAACCTGTCGACGTTGTAAGTCCGTTGGCGTGTTTTATTTATAATGGTGTAAGTACCACTGCAGTGGTCAACGGCATTCAATATAAAATAGCTGACGATGGTGTGTTGACACTTGCGAGTTCTTAATACCTAAAATTATAGAAGCTGCCGTGATTGCTTCACACTGTAAAACTACATTTTTCAAAAGGTCTGCTTCATGAAATTTTACTGCAATGACTCGGTATTTTGTAACTACAGGCAATACTACTTTGTGGTACTTAGAGCCTTATTTAATACACGTATTCATTAGTGTCTTAGCAATTTTATGTTATTTCGTAATTTGAGTATCACGGGTTAGGTTTATATCACTACTCATATATTTTTTTATATAATATTATTATCAATTAGGTATTATTTACTTACCTAATTTTCATTGTAAAATTACACTTTCTTTATATTAGTATACTTAATAAAAATATAAGGTATTTTATTGTTTGATTACTAATTTCTAACTAACGTTTGTTGTTTTCGTTATAATAATACAAAATCGGTGCGTGTACTTATTACGCGCGTGTGCATTAGAAGTTATACTTATTTTGCGTAACAAAACAAAACGTGGTGATTTAGAATCAGGTTCATAAAATAAATAAAAGTTTTTCTTTGGTTCATCGAACTATCCAAATTGTCTGTTTGTCTTATTGGTAGGAAGTTGAAATTGAATATTTCGAAAGTTTGAAGTAAAGTAAGTAATAATAAACACATGGTACACTTTATAAATTAAATCTTCATTTTAATCCCCTAAGTTTAGAGTACAATTATCTCTTGGACATTAAATTTCTTATTCATATTACTTTCTATATATATTTTATATATATATTTATTATTAAGGTTTTAATTATCTTGTTAAATTAAACACTCGAAAAAACGGGCCACTTATTGAAGTGCCGCTGGTTTAAAATTATTTTATTGCGTTATTCTGTAATTATTAATATTATTCAATATTACTATTTTAATTATCTTATTAAATTACACACTCGAGAAAAAGGGCCCCTTATTGGAGTACCGCTGGTTTAAAATTATCTTGTCGCTATGGTGATAGTACCCCGATCACGTGATTATGTCGCACTTTCGTAACGGTGTGCGCGCGCAGCTCTCAATTATTGTACCCTCTACTAAACGCGCCAAAAGAAGTATAACTTCAAAAATATTATTTTGTATGAAAACCATTTTAATAGGATATCCCTATGCCTAAGTGTCACAAAACAATGAAATAATTTGAATGACCAATTTTATTTACCTAATTTCAAATATTTTAAAATTAGTAACCCAGAATAATTATTTTGAATGGGTACGAATATTCACGACTTTTCCTGCAACATTTAACATGACAGTTTTTTTAGTGGTTTTTACAAACGCAATTTATTCCAAATGTGTTAGTTTCAAATATTACTTATTCCAAGTTTCAGAAACAAAAGTAACTTACTCCAAATATAATATTAGAAAAAACCTACTTTTAATAACATTTTCATAGTTTTTAGCATTGAGATATCCATTTCAAAGTGTAAACTACAATTTTCAACAGAAATAACAAAAAATATGTAAAATCAACACCGTAAACAGTTTTTTGTTGTTTGCCAACAATTTGTAAAAGTGGAATAAGTTGTTTTTGAAACTACACCCCTCATATGATTATAATTTCTTTTAACCAAACTCATGGTATAAATTGTGTACCATAAGTTTATTCTTTTGAAGGGAGATGTTATGTGCCATTCGAATTGTAACTGTTAGTGAGTCAGCCAGTGGATTCGACTGGCTGAAACAATGAGTTCATTATTATTTTTACATGTTAAATCTTGTTTCATTTCTTAAGTTTGTTGCATCATTTTTATTGTTCCTTTCTAGTAGTATTCCTGTATATAAAACACTCTTCAGCCGGACTTCTAACAAGAAACACACATTGTACCTAGTAATATTCAACCTTATATTAGTATACCAGTAAAAATATGTTATGTGATTTTGTGTTATAAATCGGAAATAAAAGGACAACATTAAATACAATAATAATATCTTTTAATAATTCCAACCCATAACAATATGGACGAAGCATCTGGAAAAAAAAATGACACTCACTTTTTTTGTCGGGTCTGCCGAATGGCATAATCCGTTCTAACGCCATTACAATAAAGGTGATATTGCTATAAATTCCCGATGCGTGATATGGCATAACGGAAATTGCGTGACGTCTACCTATACATGTGCGAATTTACTTGCTAGCTACTGTATTGAGTGCGTTGTCCATTAATAATGTCATTGCCCGTAGGCTATCGAGTCTCAAATACAACATATTTTGCTAAACATTTTTATTGCAAATCGTCAACATATTCCAAATAATATTGAAACTGTTGAATTTTGAAATTCCACTGCATTGTGTTTTATTCTTAGACTATAGATAGATCTAGACGCCACCCATTGCATTGCTAAATGAAGCTGCGTGCCGTGCGTTTGGATTGTGGGCGAGCGAACGTATTCGTATACAAATGTTCGAGACCATAGATCATTTCGCTAGTGCTCGCCCAAAGTGCTTGCACTAGACGCTCAGAATTAAAATATATTTTTCTATTTTTTTACATTATATAGTATTTTTAAGCGGTCAAAATGCAACCATTAGGTAAAAATTTCCATAATTTAAGTTATTTTAAAGAAACACGGTCACTTAATATTAAAATATATTATAATAATATACAAATAAATTAACACGAACAAACTAATGCAAACGTGCCAGTCGCGTTGTCAGCACTAAATGAGTTAATATTCTCAGGTTACTATTGTTTTCCTACTGTCTCACATCAGTTTTTAATGGATTTACTCACTAAGCTTTTACAAAGCAGTACATAATTTTCTGGTGTGAAAGACTAAGCCAGCACACATATCTAAACTCGTCTCGTCTGCGGTACAATCATAAATCAAATCTTGTAGGAATGTCACATGCATGTTACATATTCGACCATGCACATAGGCGCCTAGCAATAGCAACGCTCGTAACCTCACGAAACGTGAAAGTCGCCAAGCGCCAAAAATGCCACCAGACACCGACACAGCGATTATTATGTTTTGGTACTGCAAAAATTTAAGAAGAAGGAGAAAATATTGGGTTCATCCATCAATTAGGCACATCAGTTTAGTCATATATACCTACATAGATATTTCTGAATGTAGTAAATGTTCTTGCGGCCATCTGCCATTTTGGACATGGATATGTATGAGATACGGCAATTGACGAGGTTGACGTCTGAATAGAAATGGTCGACTCGTAGTGTGTGCGCATGCGTAATCGCAACACAGATGGCGAGCGACCTATAGGCTGAGTTGCGTGAAATTTGTTGTTAGCGACACCAGCTTCTTTTTTTCAAACTAAAATGTTTCAATCCAGCAGTGTGCAAAGGTCTATAAGATAACGTCACATCGACGTATTCAACATGTTGCAGACAAGATGAGTTTAGATGTGCGAACCGGCTTAGTATGACGTGTATTCTTTTCATATTTCAGACTAAAGTTTTTAATATTTAAAATTTTAATAATGCAACCAAAAACGGTCAATCATGCTGGCCTGCACCGAGTGTAATTATTAATTCTGTAGGTATCTAACAAAAAGATATTAATTTATTTTTATTTAATCAACAGGGACATTGTACGGCAGATGTAAGCGAGAGGGCATTGAGCTGTCACGATCAAATCCAACACCTTGGTCGGAGGACGCCATGGGAGAGGCTTTAGAAGCTGTTAGGTATTTTTGTCATTTTGTTCAACATTCCTATTATACTACTACATTTTATATGGATGACCAAACCTTTTATGTTATAGGGAACTGTACTTACTATGTTAGTTCAACTCACGTCTTCGTAGACTGAGGTTATTCTGAAAACAGTAGTTAATCAATTAATCGTAATTTACCAATCATAACATTGCTCACTATCAAAAATTTTATTATTTGATATATTTAGACTGGCGTCATAATAAATACACAGTAGACTCCTGATTATCCTGGCTAATGGTGGGGAGAGGCTGCAAGGATAAAGGAAAAACACGGACAATTCTTTTTAAAATACTACATTATTATACATTCCTAAAGCAGACAATTATTTTAATATGTTTAACACTTACTATTATTTATTAAGAAAATCTGTGATTTTGGTTTGTTTGCAGGAATCTTTTAATGATTCTTTAATATCAGTTTGAATTTTCTTGTTCGAATTCTTTGAATTTTAAAAAGAGCTATTGTTGTATACACGATATCATGCACAGATAGTCCGCGAACCGGATAACCTGCACACGGATAATAGGAAGTCTACTGTATATATATCACATTAAGTATCGTTTTCCAAAATCAAGTATGCCAAAACGATGACAGGCAATTATTGTCTTAAAAATAAAGTAATCTTTTATGACTCCCCACTCATTTTTGCATACAAACTGATTACGGTTTACGAATGAACCACTCATGAAGACCACTGCTGAATTAAGGGGCAGTTTCAACTTTAGATATCCCGTAAACCTTATTCAATGAGGTTTTATCCTGTGTTTCTATGCAGGTGGTTAAAATCCACTTAATCAGAGTCGCAATAATTCAATGTGTAATAAATTTTAATTGAGTTGTCAAATTAACCATAATGCATAGAAGAGAAAACAGACCAACCAAATCATCCCTCTGAATTAGAAAATTTCATACAGAAACAGTAATTCACATAGAATCTTATTTTTGCTATCCTGAAAAATAGTCACTTAAACATATTTATTATTATTTCCCTTTTGCTAAGAACAATAATTCATGAAACAAACGCCTAATGAAATAGTTGTTGACACTTCCTTGCATCCACATAGTTAGAATTACTTCTTTTTCCAAGAGATATTAAAATAAGGTTGAATAAAATTTTCAGAATAGGACAGATGTCAATTAACCAAGCTGCCATACATTATAATTTGCCGTACTCATCTCTGTACGGCCGTTTCAAAAGATGTAAATACGAGGGAGACATTACGGGCGGGGGAGAGCCTCCTCTGCAGTCGCATCCATTACAGGATCACCACAATTCTCATCAGGTAAGGACGCCATTTATGTTTGTGATTGACAGGAATTCTCTAAATAAAAAAATGTTCTTTAGTATTGACATATTAGAATCTTAAAAATAAAAGAGACTCGTTGTCATTGCCCATAAATATAAGGCTTAAACTATGTTCAAATAAATTTAACAGGCATAAATATCTCTAAACTCTACCTATATTGCAGATCGCAATAAGAGTGCATATTGCAAATTAGCATTCATATCTTTATAGCATTCAGTCATCAAGCATCAAGTCACATATGACGTCTGTTCAAAAGTTATCCAATTTTATGCCGGGAAAATTTTTGACCTCCGGGTACATAGTAGTTACCCTTTGGTAATGTTTTAGTCTTGTAGTGTGACATCTCCACATGGTCAATGACCTAGTCATTCCGTCTTGTTGAGGGCCTACTGTAACGTGAGTCGCTTTCCACCGACGTTCGGCACTTTTTGAACTGGTTGTACCACACTTAATTTGTGTGATGCCGACGAAATCGTCGCTGAAAGTCTGCTGAATCTTCTAAAATAACAGTGCTCAGTTGTTCCGTCATTTCATTTTAAATGAAAATCCGACAGGCGCTGAGTAAACTACTTATTTTCTGCAGACAAGGAAAATAAAGGTCAGATACTTTTTCAACAACCTTCGTACAAATTAAACTGGTTGAGATATTCACGGTTATTTTATAATGTATTTTGTTTTTGGGCCAACAATAAAGTAGCCTTGTGGGGAACAGATACGAATTTTATTATCTTTTATTTGAAGTACCTTTGTAGTAAACGCTTCTTGGAGGCTTCTCTTCAACCCAATTATGACATCCTATATTAAGAAACAGGAGGGTGAAGGTTCTTGTGTTATTTTTGGATATATCTATGATATTTAATCTTTATACTCTTAATTTTAAGTGGATTTATGCCACACATGCTATACAATTTCGTATGCACAATTCCGGCTATAGAAAAGAGAGTGTATCATGATGTACTTTACACTTATTATACTAGCCCCGGTCGATTGTTTTAAATAATTTAATATATTGTACACACACTGCCTTCTCTTGGAATCATTGTGAATTATTTAGCCAAAATACAAGTCTGTATGATATAGTTTTAAAGCGATATTATGTTTATAGTTTCATTTTTCATGAAAATTCGTGGTCCGCCATGTTAATGCCTCCCGGTTTTTAATTGGTTAATGGATTCTATCAATTTTATATCAACAGATGGTGCAGCAACCAGGCTTAGGACATCACAGTGTGCACATTCAAGACCATGCTCCCAACCAAGATGCCCAACAGCGGCATCTGTATTCGGTGTACCACAACCCAATACCCGTATCGATACACGAGCACGCAGACCCGACTATCATCAGCCACAGCAATCAAGACTGCATCCCGATAAGTTGAGATACCGACAGGCAATACATGTCTACCTTTTAGTGAAACTGGAATATGACATGTACTGTCTTGGTATCGCCATCAAAAAAATATGTACAATGATTAAACGTTGTGTCATTGAATAATGTATAAACGGTGTTGAGAGAAGTTAAACAAAGTATTCCATACCATCCAAGTCAAGTTCTTTGTTGCTGATAAATAATAACAAATATTGATTTTAGTCATGTAATGTTGCCAGTCTAAAATAGTATACTTTCCTAATCCGTCACAAAATATTGAATCTTCAAATAATTATTACTTTACACATGTGAATAACATTTATTATTATGTGTTAAACATTTAGCAGAATAGCCGGCAATTGCTGGTTGTCCTGTCGATATATTTAATTATCATTTGAGGCGACTATTTCCAAATACCGATATGCCCATAATTCAATATTAATTTGCTGTACACAGTGTTGTTGTCTTTCAATGTTAAGCGTTTGGTTTTAAATAATATGCCAATTTTAATTTGCCAATCAACCTTTGATTGCAATAAATACAAACAAATAAAATTAGATGTGTTATAATAATATATTGGTATTTGTTTGTAATATGAGCAAGTGGCTGACATCCATTTCTCGTATAAACTAAATCTGCTAATACAAACCTTCACTCTGTAGAGGCTAATTTATTGGTTACATATAAATTGTATGTAAAACATTTTACCGTGGCACAGTTCGCCGTGAGCTTTCTTATCGGAAAGAGATGACCATATACTATACAGTCTTCAATGTTATCAGATTCAATATGAATAAATACAATTTTCATAATTGATTTTGGCAAAATTCATGAATTCAAGAATGAAAACCTAACCTAATAAAAATAATCCAGTATATCGGCTACTTTCAAAATTTGTTTGCTGCTGACTTCTTGTAAAGTGTAAGCCGACAAGAAGCGTGTTTTATTTAGACATGAATTTTATGTCAGTACCACACGACCCAAAGAGGTGGGACGGTCTTTATTATATGGCCATAATATATTTCCGATACAAAATTTCACGGTGAACTGCATACGTACAAATTTCTGGACATGGATCTTATTAGGATCAGACATGATCGGAAAAAAAATTTAGTTTTCCAATATTTTTTTCGATTTTGATGAGTTTTGGAAGTTACATAATATACATATTGTGTTCATTACAATAATATATGGTGTGAAATTATGTTTAGAATATGTGTACATTTTTTATTCAACTTTGAACATAGGTGGATTTATCGGTTTTTGGAAGCCGCATTTAGGTACTCTTCTTTTCCATGAATGACGAATATTATTATGATAAATTTAATAATAGCTGTGAGTAGTTAAATAATCAGCTTGTATAGAGTGAGAATCTAATTTTTTTTTTAAATTTGAAGATATTTTAGATATTTTTTTTAAGTGGACTTCTTTTGTTTGTTCACGGTCATTAAGAAAGTGTTTATCTTTCAATCATGAGTAAAACAAACTGATACATATTGGCTAATTTTATAATTGGTAGTTTTTTTAATCTTATTTTTATTGTATAAAATCAATAAATCATGTAACTTTTTCAATAGACAATCTGTTTTCGAATTTAGCCAAAAATCCTCTTATGCCAAAAATATTTTAGAACTTAATAATAGTTTTAGGGATATCGATGATATTAATGAAATATGAAGACACGCTTAACCAACAAACAAAAAAATAATGGAAAAAATAAACATTAAAAAGCGCCATTTAGAAGGTAAATGTGATTAGTACATATCGGTTTGTTTTAATCATGCTTGGAAGATACATTTTTTCTTCAAGATAGTGTAAAAGTGACTGAATCACTATTAATTGACAACTTACTATAAACGAAACAAATACCACTGAGCTTGATGTCACGTCACTATATATTATGTAGAGACATTCATACAAGTTTTGGATCGATACCTTCGCCTGCCTGGTTTTAATGTGGTACAATCCATGAACCACAAGAGTGGCCTGGCATATCTGGAACAATATATAATTATTACTACCAACTTACTGTACAGGCTCACGGATTAGAATAGGTCAGGAATACAGTAACATTACTTAGAAACACTATTGTTAATATTTTTGATACTTTTAGAAGTCAAGCTCAGTAGAAAATTTGACATTATGATCAAAAAATTGATAATAATGATTGTCTTTTAACAAAATGGTGACATCTGCTGAACTGGTGAAGCTGTTATCTAGTCCTTTCTTGTGTTTTTCTTAGTCTCTATTGGTAATATTGATCGAGGGATATTAAAATTGATACAAGAATTTCGTGAATTAAAAAAGTCATCCGGACTGTTTCATTTAAGTTTTTCTAGTATTCGAAATGTAGTGATATTAAAATAAATTAGGGTAGTGTTAAAATAGCAATATTAATTTGTTAGAGTCCATAGTTTTGTATTTTGGCCTTAATGTAAAGTATTTAGCTTAACAGTGCCATAGTGTCGTCATAAGTCCTCGAGTGCTTAACCGTGACACCGATTTTCTATTTCAAACGTGGTGCTAGGTAACAAAACTTCACTGAACTCGTTCTCTCTGAAGTGGAAATGATTTTATCACATGATGGCGCTTCCTCATCCAATATTTAAGCAATTCTTGTGTAGTATCATAATAATCTTTGGTTATTTGGTTATAGGAGTCGTCCATAGGTGTTTATTAATTTTCTAATTCTTTTTATGCAATATCCGTTATCAGGTGTCGGCGATGAATTTGGTCATTTTTGTCATGTCTGTCGCTACTCTAAATAGGAATGGAGTGCTGAGCTCAAAACGTTCCCAGGACATTCTTATGTACGACCCAACAGTACCGTACACAGTGGCGAATAGTGGAGGAAGGCTGTTAAGATCTGACATAAATAGTGCACACTAAACTTTGTCAGTCATACTTATTTGTCTTCATTGAACTACAAAATTAAGAACTTAAAATTGACTATTATCTATTATGGTTTGGTTTAGGCAGCCTACCTCCACCCTTCGCCACTGCCAGTACATGATGGGCAGTGGTGTAGTGGGGGCAATGCGTATAGTGCAGAGTACAACTACTTGTGGATCCAAAATATTTTTTTCATGCAATAAGTGTCAATTTATACATAATGTATATGTAAATAACCTATGAATATTTATTTATTTATTCACATGTTACATGAAAATTGAGGGTAATGATGCATCAGTTTGTTTCCATACGGTAGGGTCATAATCGGCTAATTTATAGCCATTTTTTTCTGTCGATCGCTTTATCTACTTGATCATTTACATCTCTCATGGGTGCTTTCTGAAGTTATTTGAATTTGACCCTTAAATGTTTAATGGGTCATTATTCTTTCTTTTTCTTGACTGATCTTGATCGAATAGCAGAAAATTCTTCTCTGTGATTCTAAAAATATTTGGAATATTAAAGTTAATCAACATTTCGAGATTATTTTTCTTATTTAGCCACTACACCACTGATTTAAGACATTTATGATTTCGTTTATGTTCATTTTGTTTATGGTCCCTTTTTGAGCGAAAGAGTGTTTCTGTCTAATGATAATATTCCCAAATATTAAAAGTTAGTTACATATGCTTACTACTTTTATTAGGGTGTTAAATTTAATAAAAAAACGGTACCCCATGGAACGAAGCTAAATTGGAACGATTGAAAATTTGCAATCAGAGTAAAGTCGTAAACGGTCTTATTCATTGCAACCATATTATTCAAATAAATGTATGCATGACTATCTTAAACGGATACATGCAAATGAATTCTTAAAAATACAGATATAGGTACAAATCCAGACATATTAAAAGAATGTTAGTGTTGCAGGAGAAATATTTTTATTTATTATTATGTGACCATGTCCGATCCTAAAAAGATCACATGGGCTTCCACAGAGTGGAGGTTTGTATTAGAAGATTTTTGTTTTTACGAGAAATGGATGTTAGCCACTTGATCAACCTATTAAGTCCATACTCTGACTTCAAACACAAATTGAAAAACAATATGTGTATTTGCCCGATATTATAAGCGGACGCGTAAGTCGCTTGGCCATCATGCCGTCATCTTTATAGAATCTATTCTTAAATGTTGTATTATTCGCATTTAATTTAATGTCCCTTTACAATGTGCTGCTCTAAGTAAGCTGCCTACCACTAGATGTCACTAGCAGTTAGTAGTAAATGAATGATAATAACTACATACTTACGGTTGAATAAAATATTTATTTCCCACACTTCGGATAAGTGCACGAATTATCTTACTCTTGTAATATAAATCAATACTTTGCTGTATCTGCAACGTTAAGGTACATATTTTAAACGCTTTGACAAAGAAGGAATGTGCAATTCTTAAATTTTTATTCATTCATCATTTCCTCTCCCAAATAAATCATCATAATTAAATTTCCTGACTTTGTAGAGACAATTTACACATATTTTGACCTTTATTAAAATATGGGTATAATTAATGATTAGGTAGCCACTCCATGCATCCTCAGTCTATGTATATGTACTGTAATAAAATGTCTGAGCGTGTAAAGCACGCTTTGGATTCACAAGTTTTTTTATTAATTTAATTTTAACTATTTCTACACCCGCGCCGGCCTATAGCGTCGTGGGTCCCAGGTTTGTATCGAGTCAGAGTATGGACCTAATAGGTTGGACAAGTGGCTAACATCCATTTCTCATAAAAACAAATCTGTTAATACAAACCCCCACCCTGTGGAGGCCCATATGATCTTATTAGGATCGGACATGGTCAAAAAAAAAAATATGACATATGGTGACAGTTTTTCACACACAGATGGCTGTAAGCCGGCTCCCACATCACAACTCGCCTCGTGTGCCTGACAGCCATAAATTAAAACTTCCGAGACCAGCCGGCCAGTATTGCATGACACAACCTCGCACATCTATCTAGCGACAGTCACGCGTAGCCTTCGAAACGTATTGATATTTTAATGCGGTGATCAGCGAGCCGGTATAGGAATGATCAATTCATAGGGACTTCGACCCTCCGACTCGGAGCCCGAGAAGGATGCAACATGTCGATTGCAACAGCCAGATGTTTTTTTCAGACGAGACAGTTGCATTCGATCAATCTGCGGAGCTCCATTTGGCAACATGTGATTTGTTGTTTCGTTAAATAACGATGACGTCACATCGACGTATTCGACACGTTTTTAGGCGAGACGAGTTCTGATATGCAAGCCGGCTAACTCTTGCATCTTTCCATCTACTCTAATAAATCAAAAATTAATTGTATAAACGTCCATAAAAAAAAGTCCATTTTGTGTTGTGATGGTTTAATGGTTTCCTATTTTGGTCTGTTCCATGTGTCCGTGAATCCCATGTACGTAATTGGTAAACATACCATTTGTAATATATTAATAATATACGAATTAATGCACGATGTTGTAAAATCAACATTTTGTGTAGCCTAAAAATATACGTACCTACTTGCTTTACTAGTTTTCATAATGAATCAAGGTGTTCAAAACCGAAATGATGTAACTTTTGTGCCACCGTGGAATATATTTTAGTCGTATGAATATAATGCCAAGAGGTCGAAGAATGAACATTCACGTTAGCAATAAACAATCGCTCATAAGAGACTTCCAAAATGATCTATCTGTAGGAATTGTCTTTAATAATAGAGTAATATTATGTGATCTCTAATAATATAAGATCTTATGTAATTAAAATCGGATGCCAAAATAGTTTTAATATTGTCAGTAAATAAATGACAAATAATGTAATATTCTAGTACAAATGAACTAAGGGTAATTCTCATATTAAATAATACTTCTTGCAGGTTTAAAAAAACTGCCAGTTTACTGAATTAAGTCGTTAGTATTTTGGATGTTTTTCAACTAATTAGATAAATTCATCGAGATGAGGCCGTAGCTCATGTCATTTTAATAAGCAATCATATTGTTTATCGGTCGCGCTTCCTTAAAAACTCAATGAGGCTTTAAATTGTATCTATTAATTTTGATGGCCTCATCCAAATCTAGTGCTAGCGAACGTTTTAGAAGTATTTTCTGTGCGAAAACCGCTAGAAGTGCTGTATACACAATGGAATTTTATCTATATGGTAGCCATAGATATAGGTAATAATAATATTATGAAGCAAATATAAACATAATTGGTCAGAAGATGTACCTAGTTTATTACATGTTAATTTAAACTGCCATAGACAATTTTCAATAGAAATAGGACTTTTATACTTATATATTTTTATGATATCAACATAAACGTTGAACTAAATCTTTTTCTATTGAGAATAAGCATATAATTATTAAAGTGAATCTAAAATTTTTGTCAATATAATATGTTATCGGACATTTTGGCTATCTTTTCCCTGCTCTAAACAGGGGTTGGATTGTTGAGTTTCAACTAGTCTGAAATTCTAGACCTAGGATGTTCTTCTTATGTTAGAGCCATACTTACTGGAAATCCTTCCTTGAATAACAAAATGGAGATGTTGTTATCTCTTTTGTGGGCAAAGTATTCCAAGTTTATATTTTTTTGGTCTTATTCCCTTTCGTTTCTTCAGCATCTAGCATGCGCCCACCTACATTTTGAAAGATTTAAGTTTTATGACTTCCAGCCAATTTAGTCATTGGTTTTATTATCAAATTCATTATCATAATATCATTGTCAGCGCAAGCTACCTAGACGCTCATGCTTTACGACAAGCTTACCTGCACAAACTGGTTTGTATCGGGAAATCTGTGCGTATGGACAGGAAAACGGAAACGCGCGCAAACCGAAAAGCACTGTAAAAGTTAATACTGTCTAGCCGGCGCATCAGAAGTGAACAGACCTAATACATATCTGAATATTTCAGAAATATAGGCAATTGAAAATTTTAAGTCTTGCTACATAGACATACATTTTTGTACTTATATTAAATCGTTCAGCAAGTTTGATAAAACCATGTTCATTTGCCATTTTACCAACATAAAATTTGCTATTTTAAGAGTTGTTTGGTCATTTGTGTGGAATAGGTTTGTTCACCTGCAGGGTGACGATATATAAATTTCTCCATTTTCATTGAACAAGGATTTTCTTCAACATCTTTGATAACATTTTTTTTTCCAAAATGAGGCTAAATCTATACATTATTTTTCTATTGCATTAACGCAAATGAAGGATTACTTTACCTGTAGGTTTCTAATACTTCAACTTACCGTTTTATTGCATCTGCCTGAAGACTAGAACTGCTGCGCTGTCCGCATCAAAGTAACATTGAAATTGTCATAAACAATAGTATGGTGTTTTAAAGTTGGAATTGTCATAGATAGACAATAGAATACATATTATGAAGTATGCATACAAAACAATTTGTATTTTTTTGATAACTGTCTTGATTCGACTCTGCCTGCGAATCTTGGCTTGCATGTCTGTCAGAGCCTTTAAAATTATAGCAAATATTAATTGAATTGCAATATAATTGTTTTTAAATTTATGTATTTAGCTATTCTACAACCAAAGTATCATGGCTGCAATTTTATAGTGCTGTATATATTATGTACCTTTGTGAAAGAGCAGTGGGATTTTTAGTTCCGCAGATTGCCGCTAAGATGTCCTCAGCCATGAAATTCATGGCTCATGAAGCCTATAGTTTCGTATTGAAATTGAATAATAATTAATCTGATGTTTTTATATTAGAAATTTGGCAATGAATAACTTATCCAGGTCAAATTTCCACGAGATATTTTCAATACTTATTCGCAATTTGGTAGGACACTGATGATTGTACCCATTATGTGTAATATGACTTGTATGTAGGTTTATAATTAGAAATATTTATTTTGTGAATAACGTTTTGAATCTTTCCATGATGAAAACTTAAATTTATCATTTAGGTATTGCCATCTACTTAAATTGCTTGTATGTTAATAAAATGTGATATAATTTTCAAATATTGTAATTATTTTGTTTACTTAAAATAAAAAAATGAAATCTGTTGCAAATAGGCTGGGAAGTAGTGCAATGTGAACGTGTTTTAGAAATTTAAGTATGTAAAACTATACATAATTATTATATTATGAATAATAGAAAGGATTTAGAAGGTACAAAATTGAGATGGCCCTACATGTTTAAAACACTCCAGCTTCTAAATTAAAATGATTAAATTATTTGTTACATGTTAAATAGCCCAACACATCATTTAATGAGACCTTTGCATTGATATGAGGCTACTATTTGTAAATAAGGCTCATTCCCAAAAACATAATTTGCGGCAAAAAGCAATAAACTGTTTCACAGACTAATTTGTTTGATTTCTTAGTTAATTTGCAGTGTAGTACATTTAAAATATAAAACGAATGGAAATTTATTCAATTCAATATTTATAAAAAAAATATTTATATTTAATGTTCGTCTCAAGTTTGAAAGCGAAAGTTGGATTAAGACGTTTTTGCAACTTAAAAATTTGAATTAACCACCTATGGAAGTGTGCAACCAATGATATACCATTAAAATGTTAGTCAGATGACCCTAACGTGAAACGCCGTCTTTGAAACTAAATGATTGTATTTTGTATGTAATAAAGCCGGGTTTGAGATTACTGTCTAAAAACTCTTTCAATATTAGAATGAACCGTATTTGCAAATAGTAACCTCATATACGGGACGTTATTACAATGTAATACGCAGTTATCGAGCCGTTATTAATTTGACATAAGTACAGTTTTTATCCCATGTAGTTATTTTGAGACAAAACATCTACTGTAATCATAATCTACTGTAAACTAGGAATAACCTAACCTATAGAAATAGGTTATGTGTATAGGTGGTCAGACATCATCGTTTTGACGCTTATTGTCATGATGTACGTGATTCACCCTGGTAACTCATGCGTGGTATTGAATCCATAACAATATATTAACTGTGGCTTAAAATACTTTGGGCTACTAACAAAGTAACAATAATTATCATTTTATTAGTACATAAAAGGATGATAATTTATTAATTTTATTGTATAATAAATTTGTAAAATTATGAAATTTTGTGTAATCTGTAAGGCTGTCTGAATTTTGATTCTGAAGGTAGAAAATGCAGTTAGGATAATCCATTGGTTCAATGGCTAATTTTGTTAAATATTTAAAACACACACCCAGAGATGGCATGGTTTATTGAATTATCTTGTATTCATTACATTTTTATCTATGTAATTAATGATTTTCAAGATGGTTAGTGTATAAAAATGTCATTGATTAATTATATTACTGGATTTCTCATATTTTTTTTTTATTTATGTAAGTAATGTTATTTTATGAACCCATGGTATTTTATTATCTTTTTACATCAATTATATTCATATTCATATGAATATGTTCGTAGTGTTTAAGTACTGCTATTAGATTTATTGAAGTTCTTTTGTTTTACTTTTTGAATACTTACCAAGATGACTTCTCTCCAATGTTGAAGGATCTAAAAGAGACTCCATGTTTATGTAGATTTACATTATCATCTTTGTTTTGCGAAAGCATTAAAAATAAATCTTACAGTAAACATTGGCAAGAATCTGATGAATGTATGTTCAAGTTGATATTTTTTCGAATAGGTATGTTTCTGAGGTGTTTCCAAATTATGTACCCTAATTTTCTTGCTGATATTATTTCAAAGCCTTGTAATGGGAATTACATTACAAAAGGCAAGTTCAATTAATTAATTAAATTAAAATTAAAAAGATGCCATGGGAGTCATAATTAACTTTATGTGAAATTTAAGTCTGTGGTCATTTTATGATATATCCAAATATGTATGTAGGTACATACAGTTGTAGCGAGACTCGTAAACTCTTTCATTTGTGTAAATCCATATTATTGAAATGATGATAGTATTTGATGTTTGGGTATTATAAAATATACCATCGCAGTTTTATCGAGAGGTATTAAGGTTCAAAGTCTTCGAATGAAAGATATGTTTTGCATTTATCATAGATTGACTAAAGATCTCATATGTCCTAGCCAGTGGCTGACAGGTGTTAAATGTTACAAATACAGCAAAAATGTTGCCAGGATGTTTTATCCTTTGATTGATTACAATCAGATACTCAACGAAAAGTATGCATCTTTTTAAGTAGTTGTTCATATTTTTTGACAAAGCTAGCGCTCTTATTTGGTTTTTGGAAACCGTTACTCTGTAATGATATAAAATTTAATGAAAGCGATAGAATCTTTCAATATGTTGTAACGATAATGTGTATTGGTCATTGATCATGAACGTAAATGAATGAAACTGTATATGTTCAGTTTAATTGAATGAATTCATATGGGTGTCATGTAGGGATTTTTTGGAATGGGTTTGGTGTTTGATTGAAAAACAAAAATGTTGGCAGTGAACAAAACACATAAAATGAGTTTATTTTACAGTTCTTATCGATAATCACAATATTATGTATACATTTAATTATTATTGTTATTTTGTACACCCTGCCTACCTATCTGCAATTACTTGCAAATATTTAAGACAAACAATCGAGATTTTATTAGAGTATTAAAATTTTGACTGACATATTTTAATCTACTTTGAATAAAAATGATTTTACACCATATTATATAATATTATATACCGAAACTCTTGTAATGAGAATTTTACACTAGTCATTTAGTCATTACGTTTAAAAAATGATTTTCAACATATACGTAAATAGTTAAGCTGAGATATTTAAGACATATTTTTAATGTACCTTTCTGGGTTTTATTATCCCATGGAAATAAAAAAAAATGATTTCATAATACTAAGCAATAAGTGCATTTTAGATATCATCGTCTGTATTTTTAATACATTATGATTTCGTATAAGTATATAATTTTATATCTATCGAGAAATGTTTAACATTACAAAAAACATTAACCAAACTATGAGATATGGGGTTTTACAGGAGATAAATCGTTTGGTGTTTATAAATATAATTTACAATTATTTGATTTTATGTACAAAGAGCGAGTGAACGCTGGAGCAACGGACCGTTGCCCCTTTCCGCGGCTACCATTAATTAGAAAATAATAAATGACTGATCTTATTATACTTTGTCTTTATTTATACCATTCCTCCTCTGGACCCGGTGTAAAAATAATGAATGCCTGTCTGCTAAGCCCGCTTCTGATCGGATAAGATTTTCCTTCCTACTTCGGGTGAAGAGGACTTCAGCATTTAAAAAATATGTATATGAAATTGTACGGCTAGCGGGGCGATGGTGATGGTGATACGACTGCGGAAGTATTATCGGTAGCAAGCTTCTCGATATTTACAGCTTTCAAAATAATTATTTGAAGAAAAGCGGGCTTCGTCAAAATAAAAGAATCAGTTCTGGCTCGGAGGCCGCGTCGCTCGCCCGGCATTTGATAAATTTAATATGGCAAATGTACAAACGCTCGACGGTCATCGACGTCAATATGCTACAATATAATTATTACTTAGGGCTAAACGTACTTATAAAACAAATTACGTATTTTGGATGCACGAGAATTTAATTAGAACACTCATATAAATTACGGCAATTTCGACACCGACACTAATCTTTATCATACGATCACATATAGTCCCGTTCGCTACTGACATCGGTATACTTAAAAGGCTAACTCTTCCTTCTGGAGAGACCCCGGATCACCCGGCCGCGAAACGCATATACCTAAGTGCAGACTAGAGAGCTTTGATTGGCGTCCGTCCTGGAAAGAGCGGAATCGGCGGGCCGTCACACGTGCGAGCGTGGGGGCGGCGGGCGAGGGGCGATAGGCCCGAGCGGCTTCTGGCCGCGAGGCTTGATGAGCGCGGCCCCGGCCGCTCCGGGGGCCGCTCCCGACGGGCTCCTTCGCCAGAAGCGCCGCCATGATTCGAGCGTCTTTCCGGACCAGATCCATACGCCCGACGTGATGCCCACAGCCAGCGCCATGAAGTATTTGAGCATGAGCAGGGCGTAGAGAGGGCGCGAGGCGGGCGGCGCGGGGGAGCCGGCGGCGGACGGGCAGGAGCAGGCCAGGCGGCGCAGCCACGCACCGTGCATGGCCGCCTCGTACAGGTGGCAACCCAGGACCGACGCCGCCGGCACAGTGTACAGCACGCTGAAGATGCCGATACGGATCATCAGCTTCTCTAGCTTGTCGGCTTTGGAACCGGCGCCTGCGCCGCCCTGCCGCTTGATCACCGAACGGATCCG
This sequence comes from Rhyacophila brunnea, assembly GCF_057557595.1. NCBI lineage: Eukaryota > Metazoa > Arthropoda > Insecta > Trichoptera > Rhyacophilidae > Rhyacophila > Rhyacophila brunnea. The sequence continues at coordinate 6,858,890 of NW_028233361.1, forward strand.
GAACAGCGACACGAAGCCGGCCAGCAGGAAGCTCGTCCCCGCCGCTAAGTATACCAGCAGGGGCGCGATCACGAAGCGCTTGAGGTTCTCGGGGTTCAGGTTGCCAGCGTAGCAAACGCCGGCGACGGGGTCGCCGTCCACCGCCGAGCTGAGGAGCGCGGCGACGCTCTGCGCCGCCGGTACCAGCCACGCCGCCAGGTGAAAGTAGTGCGAGTAGCCCGCGATCGCCTCGTTGCCCCACTTGAGGCCCGCCGCAAGGAACCACGTAAACGACAGGACCACCCACCACACGGAGGAGGCCATGCCGAAGAAGTACACCAGAAGGAAGACGAGCGTGCAGGCGGCCGGGCCGGACGCGGCGTCCCGCACGGCCGGACCGTCGCACGCGACCTCCTCGTGCCCGAGGAAGATCCGCGTGAGGTAGCCGACGGACACGGCGAAATAGCAGGCTGAGAGGAATACGATAGGCCGCTCGGGGTACTTAAACCTCTGCGTGTCTATGAGGAAGGTGGTCAGGGTCATCAGCGTCGACGCGGCGCAGAGGCCGCTCCACAGCGCCACCCACACGGCGGCGAACTCCCGTTCTTCGGGGCTGAAGAACGCTCCTCTGCACGGGAACGCACAGTCGGCGACTCCCGCGATTCGGGCGCCCGATCGGTTGCCCGCCAGGGGCACCAGCGGGGGCCGGCACTTGCAGCCGCACTCCCCGCCGGCGGCCCTTTCCCCTGGAGGCTCGCGGCAGTTTTTTGAAATTTTTCCTCTGCAAAGCGGTTTCACGGCCGTCGGCTGGTGCGACTGGTGAGGTCGCCTCGTCGGCTTCGCGGCCGGACGCTCGGCGGCGCCGGACTCGGCGCGACCGCTCTCCTCCATGCACAGGTTGTCCTTGTCTCCGTAGACGGGCAGCCGGTCGCAAGACATTCGCTCGGGCCACTGGAAGCCGTACTTTTGCATGAGAGGCGCGCAGCCGGCGCGGGCTCGCTCGCAGACGCTGCGGCACGCGGGCAGGGGCTTGGCGTAGTCCTCTATGCATATGGGGGTGTAGATCGAACACAGGAAGAACTTGAGATCTGGTGAGCACTTGATTTCGACCAGCGGCCAGTACTGGTGCACTTCGAGGCCGGCCTCGTCCTGCGTTTCGTGGTTGAAGTCGTTGGGCAGGGAGGTGAGGTTGTATCCGATGCCTCGACACATCGGGATGGTGATCTCGACGCAGCGGGAGCCGGTCGAGGAGCCCCCGATCGCGCCGGAGCCCAGAGCGTTTCCGTTTCCGGGTCCGCCTCCCCCGCCGTCACTGAATGTTCGGCCCGCGAACCCCGCCATCACTATCATCACTGTTCTCATGAAATTCATTTTGTTCGCGAGGTGGACGCACCGCACTTTAAATCATTCCAGCTGCGGCAGTACCCTCAGTCGGTCAGGTTCCTTTCGGTTTCCAGCTCACTCCCCGGCGCTCGAGATTATTGACGGCGCTTCCCGTTTAACATCTGAAAAGAGAGAGAAAAACAATTAGAATTCCTTGTTACCAATCAATCTTAAAATAAATTGCCTCCTAAAAAGTGAATATAAAGAGAAGTACATGTACCTACATGTAAAAACAAAATATATGTTAGTTCTTCACAGTGCATCATTAAATGAGAATAGCAGCATTATCGTTGGCTGCTATGCTTTTGAAACTGTGGGGCAATTTTTTTTAATCTAGGGTCCTCTTTTACAAACACAAATACAAGCGACGAAATAAATCTCCAGATCAACCTCGCCATCAGGTGCTATTTTCGATTTATTATTTGAAAGACATGGCACTTTCAAAGAAAACCAAAACAACTCTCCTGGCACGCTGGGCAAATATGATAACAGAAAGATATTTTTGAAAGTATAGTTCTGAAAAGAATCTTTGGGGATGTTTTTTATTTGGAGGTCAAGGTATAATGAAGAGCTGTACACGCTTTATGGGGGCGAAAGGATCACGTGGTAAATGAAAATGTGCAAGGTATAGTTATATACATAACCCCTGAGGGCAAGGGAAGACCTGGACGGTCGAAATTGAGATGGCTAGACTGCGCCAAGGGTGATTTAAGAATGCTCAGCCAAAACAACTGGAAAGCATTGACGTTGGATCGACCAGATAAAAAAAGTTTGCAGAAGTCCAAGACCCACCAAGGGTTGTAGTCCCATAAATGATAACGGTCCACGTAATTTGCGGATAAAGGATCTACGTCCTACGATATACGACGCAAGTAGATACGTAATTAAATATGGCCATTGACCATCGGCGAGTTTCCTTAACGTAGATGACACAATTTATTCCACAAAAAATATAAAGGGGGCCTCGAAACAGTTCAAACCTGTCATACGAATAATAAATTGTATTTTTTTAAATCTTAAAACTTCTCAAAAATGTAGTATAAAATATTAAGTACCAAAAGCATAAAAAAATCCTTGCAAATAAGCTAAGCCCGCTACTGCCATAATGGCAATGCTGAATGCAGAACTACTCTAACTCACATTTGATTTTTTATTTAGGATATTTATTACTTATAAATAAATGTACACATCATAATTTAGTATAACTGTTTATTTGTATAAAATTAAATTCTTTATATAAGTATAAGTAATAAATAACTTACGTAGGTTGTTTCAAAAAACACCTCGGTAAAATATTTCAAATGTGATTTAGAAGATTAAGGGGGTAAATGTACCCCCTTCAAATAAAAGATTTCCCAATAAACCCTGCACATAAAAAATCAATTAACATAATATATGCGTATATTTTGTGGTAGGTAAGTAATAATCTAAAAATAGTTGTGTTTTTTATTATTCATTTAAACATGCAGCTGAAAACACGTTTTCTAAAAAAACAGCACATTTGGCAGTGAAAACAGTTTATTTATATTGGGGCTAATGAATTCTGACTTTCTGGCATCCATCATTGAGATACATTTTTGTCAGAATGCATAAAATCATATAATTTTCACGGAAACACGAAATATTATCTAGCAAGAGCTGGTAAATACCTGATATTAAAATGATGTAAATTGCATACCTTGTTAAATTAAGTAGGTACCTTATAAAAATCAACTTTTACGAATTCGTTATTAAAATATTATTGTATTTCGTAAGTAGGTATTTGAATGTTAACTGGAACACGTTAAAGACAAACCTTTAATTATTAAAATTATTCTTAAAAATTTCAATTGATTTATAAAAATATAATGCAATGTTTTATTTTATAATAACATAACACCGTGATGCTAATTAATTCATCAATCCACCACCCTGTAAGGGCAATAGTTGACGATCAATTTTAATGTACGAAGTACTTTGTTGACTTCCCACTTTTTAAAAATATTTTTTAGCACCTCCCCCTGGGACAATTCAATATTTATCTCAACAATTAATTTCTTAGTGTATTTTTTTGATTTAAAAAACTTAGTTTCGAAATAAAACAACCATCATAATAAAACGTTAAGGCTATATATACTTCAGATGGGGCACGGTCTAAAACGATCGTGACTACGCGACGCGGAGATTGTGCAAACGACGGGTGCAGAACAAAACATAATTTGTCATAAAAATTCAACATGCGTCCATTTAATGTTCTGTTTATTGTTCTATTAGTAACAATAATAATATATTCTTTGACATGTTTTCTTTTTCAAGTAAATGGGTAACGTTTTTTAGTCATCTTTACACGATTTAAGAATTAATACCCCCGTCGCCAACACGAAAAAAATTGACGTGCTCACAGCTCGACTTTCGCTCTACGATTGCCAGCGAGTCCAAAATTTCGTCGCACCTATAGTTGAAAATTATTTGCCGTTTCACTGAAGTTTCACTCTTGTTAACTGTGAAATAATTCCACAGATTACTTGCACAGCTGTTATGTATCGAAATATTAAAAATGTCGATTTACATTACCTATATTAGTTTTAGATTGTCAGTTATATTCTGGGTAAAGAAAAAAAATCAATTTTGGAACGTGGAACACTTCTGGCTAAAATGAGATGTCAGCTTGAGTTAGAGTTTTATTGATTTATCATGTCTTCTAAAATACATTATTAGGAAATATTATTCTATAAAATTCAGTTTAATTTCATGTTGACTTTGAATGCAATTTTTTATCAAATGGCACTTTGAATTCATATTATTTATTGAATGACATCACTACTGCCTTAAAAAGAGAAAAAGACATTTCATCCTATTATAAAATTGGGTAGTGATACGAAGAATATCGGGAACCGATGATCTAATAGGGTAATTAAACTAATTTTACTGAATTACAGATTACCTTATAGTAAGCGAAAATAGCTGGGTAGTATCACTATGATTACAATTGATTCATTACAACTTTTAACAAAAAATAAAACTCAGGTCACCAGGTGTAGGATTTTCCCAAACCTTTTAGCAACATATTATTTTCGACAAAGGATTTCGATAATACAAACATACTGTTTCACGGGGATTTACAGAAAGTTTAAGTGATAATTTTACTTATAGAAATTGGTATAGAACCTTTTGTATTTTAGATTCTAAAGTGTTTACACATAAATGTGCGAATCGAGGTTAACGCGTCGCGCTAGAGCACCATATGACAGCGGATTCGAAACCTGATGGGGTGGATAAAAACCAAATATGTTGCAATTATAATATAAAATGGAGCCTTCTTCAGTTTTTTTTTTATCAAAATAGCTGAAACGATTTTCAGCTTGTCATAATATATCAAGTGCATGTGATTTTGACATTAAAAATATTTTCTGAAAATTAGTGGCACATAATATTTCTATAGGCAAAGTTATCGACATGTTTTAAAAATATAAACGTAATATGCATATTATAAATAAATAAAAGAATATCGTCTTACATAATAATATGTTTTAAATAGGCATATTGAATTAAATGTAATTAGTAACCATTTTATTTCAGAAGAACATAAATGTAGGTAAGTACTACATAATATTATTATGCATGTCATTGTTTTTTTTTTTTTTATATATATAAACATCCCCCCCACGATTATATGTGTAGGTACCTAGTATTTTTCAACTTCACGGTTGCTGTGCTATTCAGGAATTAATTGGCTTTAAATTCTAATTATGTCTTCAAAAGAAAAGATACCTATCTATATACGCGTGAACAAATTGGATAAATATATACCTAGGTTGATAAGGAAAAAGTGTCGATTATTATGTACCTACCTAATAAGTCGCTGTATGTATGAGGAAAGTTCAGTTATAAGTAGATTTGATGATAAAATTTCAGATCCCTTTAACGTTTAAAGGGAGTTCGACAAGGGTGCATTGTCTCCCCGGTACTTTTCAATATCTATGTAAACGTAAAGTAGGTATATCACCCTAGATGGCTGGGAATGAAGGTTGATTGACGGCAATAAAATCTCCAATCACAGGGCAGATTGAAAAAACAAGCGCTGAAAAAAATGAGCCTTAGAATAATTAACAAATCCAGGACAAAATTAATGATTGTCGAATTAACAAGCTTGTCCTCACCAGGAGATTAAATCATTTAGAAAGAGCGATTTCATATAATTCGGCCCAAACATCAAATCATTCCGGTAACTGCGAGAAAGAAATTAGTTATGCAAACAGTTGCGTAAGAAAACAAAATAATCTACCTACCAAATTAGGAAAAAACGTATTACATAATATATTGTTTTTGGTAAGTATGTAATAGTCTGATTACCTGACAATAATTTTCACCCTATTTTTTAATAATGAAACAACATGAAATTGTACCTTTATTATTGTAAGGGTACAGATTCGTCTTAAATTTTATGCTAGCACATTTAAAATGTCAGGGCAATAAATCAAGACTAGCTAAAGACGACGCTAAAGTGATTTATAACTTGACTACCCAAATAAAAATGCTTGACGCTGTCTCTGTCTTTCAAAATGAGTTGTAGCAAAAATCATAGCAGAAAACCAGCTGTTATTTTTATTAAATAACACGTCTTTTTACCGTCGTAAATTACTATTGCCCAAAAGGAATGTTTATCTTCACGCAGGTACCCAAATAGTTATAAAAGTACCATCTTATTGACAATTTATGTGGAATAGTATGGGAAATAATAAAATCTGTTACGGATACGTTCAAAGGTCGGCAACTCAGACCAATAAATAGGCTTCTAATTTTTCGGTAAGTATAAATATTCAAAACTAGGAAGTATCTTAATAAAAGTATTTTATTAATCTTTGGGAATAATTTTAAACCAGCAGGAAGTAAAAAATGCTCAATTGTAAGTATTCAAATAATATATGAGAAAGTATTTAAATAAGCACAGGGAATTATTAAAATGTTTAATGTCAAGTATAAATATTTGTGTGTCAGAATAGATAAAAATTTGGGCAGAAATAATTTAATTGGCCGCTTTTTTAAATTTTCTAGGATAGTATCATTCTCTGTCATTCCAACCAGGGTTATAACATAGACTAATATTCGAGTTAGTTGTATCATAGACTAATACCATAATCGTCTATGGTTATGCTGTGCCTTGACAGATGACAGTTGACTTCCTCAGCACTAGAAATCTAGAATAGTATTTTTTCTTTCTATTATAATGAATGTATCTAAAAAAAATGGCTCCACAATTCAATGTGGATCTTCTGAGCAGGTTTCTTAAGAAATTCGTTCTAGCCATCAGCTGTAACTGTTGGTTCTATGCTTTGGGTACAACAGAATTAGTTTGTAATCAATTATTAATGTTTATTAGAAACTGTTTTCAGTAGGTATCTACACTGGGCATTGAAAATACATGCTCCATTATAGAATTATGTTGTATGCCTAGTGTGTATTATCATATATTTTTAACATTTAAAAAAATAAGAAGACAGGTAGGTAGGTACACCAGATGTGTCTATTATAGGTATATTTTTGACATAAAAATTAAGAATAAGGCAGACTTCAGTTCTTTACAAAACAAAATACATGGCAACTTGAAGGGTCGCTTGGCTTGTCATGTCAACGGTGAACGGTGTGACCAGGTTATTGTAAATTTTATAAAAATATATCAATATTTTCCCCACAGCAAAAAATGCCTAGCCATTGTCGATCAATGAACATTCCTTTTATTTTATAAATAAAATTATTTAGTATAATTTATCGATATCCGTAATTTTGATATATGGAATAAGTAATAGGTATGTTTCAATTGTCTCGACATTAAAAGGTTCGTTATCTAAAAGATTTATACTAATCTAAATATTGTTTTATAATCGACATGCAAACCAGAAAGTAGGTAGCTATTTTATTTGAATTGATACTAATATCACATAAACTCATTCGATTGTCGATTTATTAGTTCGATCAATCATATTAGGTATTTTAATCTCATTCAAAATGTATGAAAAATTTGGTTGAATGAATAATATTTCACAATATAACATTTTTAATCAAATGTAACCTTAAAATGAGGTATTATTTTTCATTATTACTTTCTATAAAAATATTTAAGTATATTAGATATAGGTTGAAATAGTCTATTAACTATCACTTAACTTTAAGCTAATTAGTTATTTTGCACGTAATTTCAATTGAAGACAAATTATTCATAATCGTTTCATTAGAATTAATTTATGAAACATGTTATTTCAATTAGATAATAATAGTTTAATAGGTATATTTTTAATTTCCATAATGTTTATAAACCGTCAAATACCACTAAATTATTATAATTTGGGTTTAAAGTTATCGGAATTGAGGTTATCTTCTGTAATCTGTTGATGTGCTCATATAATTATCGCTCTTTTGGGTGCACCTTCGATTACTTCTTAGTTGGTCTACTTTTAATAATCACAATAATGGTTATTTGTACCGAATATTCATGAATTTGGCGTGAGAGCATAGACAAATATCCCTTACGTGCGAGATGGTAACCCTAAATTGCTATGCGTCCCATATAAAATTGTTTACTGGTCAAATTATCATAATAATAATGGATATATGTTTTATCTACTGACACGCGTAATTTAAATAATGATTATTTAGTTTTACAACCGATTTTTTAATATTATTACTTCCTCAAACATTATTTTACCCTCCACACTAAAACTGGCGTCCTTATTCTGACACTTCGAAATAAATACTTACCAATGATTAAAAATTCTGACACTTGGCATTTTAAAACATTTCAAAATTGTCTATTTATACTTCCTTCAAAAATACACGCCCAATAAATATAATAATACGTCCGTAATGTGCAAATCACACACAATGTATTTTAATATAATTATTAATAAATTAAGTTGCACCATCAGTAGGTATAGTCAAGTATAGTGTATTAAATCCAAAAGTATAGTTTTGTGATATCAGCGTTGAAATTGTTTTAGAATTTTTTGTATATCACAGGGATCTGGGTTGTCCTGTCCTACACGCAAAAATATAAAATAAATGGTCTTTGCATAATTTCTCATTGTTTTTGCATTATTTCTTATTGTTTTTGATTTAAGGGCCCACGTGGAGATTTTATGGTATTTTCAGAGCATAATCCTGGACATTCCTTAAGCATTGTAGATAATTCAATTTTATTATATTTATTCTAATATAAAAGCAAAGATACCATTATTTTTTATAATACCTACCTATTATGCCTAGTAATTATTTTCAAAATATGCATTTTACACTATATTATACTAAGACGCGAGACACATTTATCACTAATCAACTTTAATATTAAGTACCAGACTGAATATTTTGAAAATATTTATAAATTAATACAATATTGCATCAAAATATTGATGCATTACCATATTCGTCGTATAGTAGGTATCAAAAGTAGAACTGTCGCAAATACATCAAAATTTAACTAAGTGTGCCAAATTATTCTTCTGACCATAACGTAAGTACGACTACCTAGTAATATAATATTCGAATCAAAATCATATCTGTGTGGTATAAAATTGTGATGAAAAATAGGGCTTGGTATCAGAATTAGAACTGTTCAATACTTTGGAAACAATGTAGAACTGAATTGAATTTCTAGTTTCTAAATGTAGAAACATATTTCATGCTATTATAACACTAAAAAACCCAACAAAACGTTTTTCGTCATTTTCTCGAAATGATGAATAACGCACAGATCTACTTTTGATACTATGCGACTCATATTAGGTATTATAATAGTAAAGCAGTCAATTTCTTAAAATATTTTGAAAAAACTTTAGAGAAGTAACTCAATTACAACGCATTTACAATTTTATTTGAGTTAGGTACTATGTTAAAGCAATAAATAAACCAACAAATAAAACTGAATAAAACTGCACTATAACTTAACTAAAAATGATAATTTTTGACTAATACGCTAACTAAAGTAGTCATGATGCAAAGTATTAAAAATTACCAAAGTAAGCCAACTGGAGTGTATAATTTATAGAAGACTAGTGTTTTACGTACCTATACAAACATTGCCAAAATATGCATTTACAGTGCGACTTTCATAATATCGAGCCTTCTACGTTATCACGGTCATTTCTGGAACTAAAAACCTCTCTCCACATAAATACTTTCGCGCTACTAAATTCCACGCGCCTGTAATTTAATGTGAGTTCGATATCGCGTGGAGTTTATTACGAAGAGCATTATTTCGAACGTAAAAGTATTGTGAGGAGCAGAAACATAAAAGAAAGCTTTTAATTCCTCTCAATATTGCCAGAGATAGAGTATTTGTTATGACACGCAAAGAGCACATGACGTAAAAAAATCAGTGCATGGAGCACTGTGACGTAGAAGACTTGAAGTTGGTCTATATTCTATAGTGATAGTTTTTTTGTGAGCATAATAAGTAGGTACTTAATTATTATTCAAGTAGATACAAATTGAGATTATATTCAAAACTATTTAACGATAATTGGTGCTCAAAATGTAAATCCAACTTTTATCCACATTACAAATTTAAATTCCTAAACTAATCTGGCATTTTTTTATAATTATTGTGAAACATTTGAAATAAATATACGTAAGTACTATTATGATACAAAGAAATGTAAAAAGTGTACCTAATAAGGCAGTTTTAATGAATTGTTCTATATCAGTGGTTTCCAAACTGTATGTTACTACGCCTCCCTTTTCAAAAAATCTAATCTTGGCGCCTCCCCCCATTATTTCATTAAATAATATAGACACTTTTTAAAGACAACAATGTACTACTTAATACAAAAATGAAAAAAGAAATATAAAAATAAACTAGGTTTTACTATCTACTTCTATTATATTCATTTTTAAATTAATTTGTTTTTCATACGACGAATGTGCTTGTTTATTAGCACAATCAATTTCAATAGTAGTCAATCCAAATTCATCATTGTTCATTGATAAATGGATTCTATCATATGCCCCACATCCTGAAGCGGGCCCCCAGGATCTTTCAAGCACATATTTAAAATATTTAATAGTCCCGAAACAAAGCAGTGCCTTTTTTAGATTTTTTTACTATTAATAAAATAATGTGAAAAGTGCATTATCAAACTAACCAAGAACTCAGTAAATAGATTTTTGTTTGCTTCAATATATCTGGCGTAGAAATCATTTAAAAGTGGAGACATGGCGAACTTATTTTTTTTTTTGCAATCTTGATTTCCAAAGCTCCATTTTTTATGAATGCCTTCACTTTGTCTTTTTAAATCAGTGCATGCATTAGTGGTATTTGCATTGATTTATTCACATTTTTTTTAAAAATTTCAACCAAATAGACAAGTTTACCAACAAAATTATCGTTCCTAAACAAGTTTTACTCAAATTTCAACTTTATGATTTGACCCTTTCATTTCATTTTTTCACGAGATAGGCAGCGCGCTTCACAATAGTATCGTAGTAGTAAGTGAGGTATATAATTAGTCCCCATATTTTCAGACAGGTTTCAAACAACCTTTTATATGACTGTTTTTTTTTGTGTAGTTTATAATTAGCTGCCGTTTTATAAAATAGCATTTGCAAACTGCAAACCTGTGGCTAAATTAATTATTTTGTTGAAATTTTCGCGCCTCCCTTTGCAACACAACCGTCCAGTCCAGTTTGGAAATCGCTATTCTAATTATTATATTGTATGTTAAAAACAAGATGTTTTATAAAAATATGACGTAACTACTTATTCCAATGGTAGATTAAAAACCAAGTCTTATAATCTTCACTGCGGGAATAACCGGTAACCATAGAAATTAACATAATGGACATTATGTATCTAAGTACCTACTTGTTATGATTATTATTAAGCATAATGGAGATAAGGCATAGGTAAAAGCTTTTACATAGTATTATGACTATTTATGAGATTGAACAATATGTTTATTTTATGAAACGTACCTAAGGCATAAAGCCCACCAACGCGGCGCTCGGTGCGCTCTCTACGAAGTAGGCCCCCTCCCACCCGCGCATTACCCTTCACCTATGTAATAAGGGGCTCAAGGAGCACAAAATAATTATTATTATCAGCGTCTCTCATAACAAAGCAATAAAAATATTATTAAATTTCTCGGGGCTTGTAATTAATATTCACGATGACATTATTATACCAGCGAAATATCGGACACGCAATAACTAAACAAAGAGTTCACTGTTATTAAATAATGGCTTCTCGCCCGTCTATCGACAACGCTGCCAGGAGCGTGATTTTGCTAGCCGTGTTTAATGAATGGACTACGTTGTATTTTCGTTAATTCGTATCGCTGACTCATGGGTCAGGCGGGCACAATGCGTCGTCAAATCCAGTGTGCGCTGGCGTGTTTGATTACGCGCCACTTGTGAAATTTTGCGCGAGAGCCCCACTTGCTGCGTTAAGTGGGTTTTACGCCTAAGGATTAATTAATATAGTTGTAATATGAGTATTTTTTTTCAACGTTTTTCGTAGCTCGTATTCTTATTTGTCCGGTACAAATCTTGCAATCGATTTTTAACTAACTTCCCGACTAGCTAGACATTTGAAACTTTTAGAATATATCAGAACACGATGCCAATGCATGTTTTTAAATACTTTTAGCCATCTTTAAGTAGAATTTAATTCATTTTCAGTTAATCCTGTTTTGTATGAAAAGTTATTTCGATACCATTATTGGTTGCTACTTAGGCCTAGCAACTAAATTATTAATATATACGTGCGTTACTATGGAAATATATTAAATGACTTTTCATTATTCAGTATTTCTATCAAGTACAAATTTTTTTGATCGTTTAAGCTAGTCAAGTCAAATTTATATGATTCAACAGAAAATTTAAAAACGTTGTAGGTAGGTATATAAAAAGTTCTTTTTATCTTGTAATTATTGCTTATTGAATCAATGTGGTTGATTAAATTTATATTACATACTTAACGCATCTTTGGTAAAATCACTTAACTGTCATAGATACGAGTCACTTCTTTGCTCAATAATATGATGAAGTGACGTTTTAATTAAATTCAGATTTTTCGATAAAAAATATTTAAGTAGGTAGTAAAAATACGCGTAACCAAAATGATGTTTTTTTTTGTATGACGCGAGTACATACTACATATTATAATATTTGTGACTCAACAACCTGTAAAGGGTCCCAGCCGCCTCAAAGTGGTGAAGGGTGGAGGTAGGCTGTTAAGATTCGCCCTAAATAGTGCATATTAAACTTTGTCAGTCATTCGTATTTGGTTTTATGAACTAAGACTACAATTTACAGATGGTGTTGTTTAGTTTTTAAATATCAATTAAACCTATGACTGACAAAGTTTATTGAGACTATGTATGTCGGATCTTAACAGCCTACCTCCACCCTTCGCCACCGCCTCATCAAGAACCTGCTAAACAATAATTATAACGGTGCCTCATTGTCATTTTGATTCTTAAATGTACGGCAGAAAATGACAGCAATGTAAGAATTACCAATTATCGATCGTATTCTTTGGTAATTTTTTATACTACAAAACCTGAGTTAGATCAGCTGATCATTTAAGATAAGGGCCCGCTGAAGAGCCCGCCGTTCAAATATAATTCAGTATAAAAAGGACCTCGGCGTCGTAACTACGTCAATTTAAATCGATCTTTTCGCAAAAATCACTAATCATCGGAGATTTTATTTCAAGAAATATTATTATTATTACTGATAATTTCTGCCGCGGGGCATTATTTTTTTTTTAATGAACACCTGCCAGACGTAAAGCCGATCAGAAAACAGGGCTGTCAAAATAATATTAAGCATTCATATTTTTTAAATGTTAATTTCATCATGGTTTTTAATCAAACCTGTGCAAGTACGTACTGATAACTTGGGTGGATTTTGTAGCAAACATACTATTGATATATATACGGGTATATTATTATTATAACCCAATTCAAATTGAACATAGGTTGATACTCAAATACTATTATAGTATGTTTATGATTTCGAGAAAATAATACGATGGTATAATTAATCCATATCAATTATTTGAAAACATTACATTCGCACTTTGCACAAAATTACAAACACATTCGAAGTTTGCCGCACACGTACAGACCACGTGATATTTGTTTACGCAAAATCGTCGCTTTTCAAAATGGCGAATTTGATTACCAGATTTTACTGCGATGAATCAGTATGTTCCTTTTTGTCTTTTTTTATTCGTAGGTTTGTTTACTATGTACACCGAGAAATTTCCATTTATAAACTCGGAAACGATTTTTACAGAAGAGTTTTGGAATATAATGCAACCAAAACTGGAAAAAAATTCTATCATGGGTGTTAACTTCCTGAATTAGCTAACCCCAGGTCCATGCCACTACGTGAACCACAGTGGATATTAAGCCATTTCCACACTGGCAACAAGTTGCTGGCAACCTCATTAAATTTTACGATACTTACCATAATTGCTTAAGAAATTTTACAATAATTATCGTAAAATCTAACGAGGTTGCCAGCAAATTAACTTGTTGCCAGTGTGGACCCGGCATTAGATGCACAAAACTTAAATAATATATATTATAAATAAAAATTTAAAATTATAAACATATATTATGATTTATGTCTTCGACAGCCCTGATGAAATAAATGTGAAATATGAGTCGGATCAGTCACAGAGCAAATTTATTAACACAAACAACTTTGACACGACCTTTTTATATTAACTAGTAGACCAGATATTATGGACCACATGTTAAAAAATCATATTTTCAATTCTCAAGGCCAATTCTGTAGAACGTCCTCTTAAAGCGAACGTTCAATGGTAAGTTTAAGGGCCCGCTGAAGAGCCCGCCGTTCAAATATAATTCAGTATAAAAAGGACCTCGGCGTTGTAACTACGTCAATTTAAATCGATCTTTTCGCAAAAATCACTAATCATCGGAGATTTTATTTCAAGAAATATTATTATTATTACTGATAATTTCTGCCGCGCGGAGAATTATTATTATTTTATGAACACCTGCGAGATGAAGCCGATCAGAAAACAGGGCTGTCAAAATAATATTAAGCATTCATATTTTTTAAATGTTAATTTCATCATGGTTTTTAATCAAACCTGTGCAAGTACGTACTGATAACTTGGGTGGATTTTGTAGCAAACATACTATTGATATATATACGGGTATATTATTATTATAACCCAATTCAAATTGAACATAGGTTGATACTCAAATACTATTATAGTATGTTTATGATTTCGAGAAAATAATACGATGGTATAATTAATCCATATCAATTATTTGAAAACATTACATTCGCACTTTGCACAAAATTACAAACACATTCGAAGTTTGCCGCACACGTACAGACCACGTGATATTTGTTTACGCAAAATCGTCGCTTTTCAAAATGGCGAATTTGATTACCAGATTTTACTGCGATGAATCAGTATGTTCCTTTATGTCTTTTTTTATTCGTAGGTTTGTTTACTATGTACACCGAGAAATTTCCATTTATAAACTCGGAAACGATTTTTACAGAAGAGTTTTGGAATATAATGCAACCAAAACTGGAAAAAATTCTATCATGGGTGTTGACTTCCTGAATTAGCTAACCCCAGGCCCATGCCACTACGTGAACCACAGTGGATATTAAGCCATTTCCACACTGGCAACAAGTTGCTGGCAACCTCATTAAATTTTACGATACTTACCATAATTGCTTAAGAAATTTTACAATAATTATCGTAAAATCTAACGAGGTTGCCAGCAAATTAACTTGTTGCCAGTGTGGACCCGGCATTAGATGCACAAAACTTAAATAATATATATTATAAATAAAAATTTTAAATTATAAATATATATTATGATTTGTGTCTTCGACAGCCCTGATGAAATAAATGTGAAATATGAGTCGGATCAGTCACAGAGCAAATTTATTAACACAAACAACTTTGACACGACCTTTTTATATTAACTAGTAGACCAGATATTATGGACCACATGTTAAAAAATCATATTTTCAATTCTCAAGGCCATTTCTGTAGAACGTCCTCTTAAATCAGAAAATAAATATTTTTATTGTCCATCGGTATGTTAAATCAGTTCATTCGGTCTAAGACCGGACCTGTATGAATGAATTGGTAAGTATTTTACAGAAAAAGTAAGTTTTGCGTTAACACCAACTAGGACACATAATCAGGCAGTTATCTATATTATGGAGTATTATAAAACCGCCGACGAAAAGAGCCTGTGATATATCAGGATATTTCCCTAAAAATGCACTCAAAGGCCACGTTACCGGGACATTAAAACAAAATTAGTTAATGAACGTATGCCATAAATTCACCAAATCGCAAGTTTTACGTGGCCCCTGAGAGAAAGGTCATAAACAATAGGGCGAATAAGGCATCCACATGCAACGAATTTACGAGCACGCGTATGCGGTTGTTATTCGAATTAAATAATATTATATTATAATACACCAAATACATAGTACCTACTCATCAATGTTTTCTCTACAACTAGTATTCTTTTTATGGAGGCACTGACTTTCAAATTCACCCCGCCTTCTACGTATAACTTCTCGTCGCTTCAACCGTGGACACACTACACTCACTTTGAGTCTAGAGATGGACAGTTGGTCTATTGACAGTTATAAATACGGGTTCTCATATACGAGTCATTGCGACCGGTAGCATCCACGAGTGGTTATCGAGTGGAAATTACGATCGTTAGTGTCCGTTTGTATCGTCCGCGCTATATTGTCTGTAAACATGCTCCATCCGAATATTATAGCAAACGTTGGATTCCTCATTTGGTTGCACCAATTCATGAGTTCCACCGACACACGTTTTGTATGTCGCAGAATTCCACAAGCTAGTCATCCGGGTCACGATCCTCAAGTCACGAGCTCCTGACGAAGACGGTACACTTCGTAGCCCTACGTAATTTGTCTATTTTTCGTTCCTGCAGTGGGGGTCCAGATCGGAAACACTCCTCCCTCCCTTTGTGTGCGCGCCTGGCGAAGAGTGACTTTTGGAAATAGGTAGGCTACGGGGATCATAGGTAGGTATTTGTCAGTCATAATAGGTACTGATTAGGGATACAAAGCAGATAATAAGGGACTTCTGCGTTATGCCCAACACGCACATTTCCGTTTCACGTTGCTCCAGACGTCATTTTTGGATTTCTCTTACACCGGATTGGACCCAATTAAAAAAGCCAACATTCACTTTGGTTTCAATAACTAACTAAATGGTAAAAAGCTAAGGGTGTATTGTTGAAGGTAGATAGATATTATTTGTGTCTTTTCAATTTGAAAAGTTTGCAGAATATTCAAGATGTTGGAATTAGAGTCGTTGTGGATGGTACATTGCATAGGTGTTGTAAAGATTTTGTCCCCAGGTTTCGATAAAAGAAGGCACCCCCGTTTTGGTGGGTTGAAGATAGTGGTGGTTTTGGTTCGGGTAGAGCTCAATTAAATTATTGTTAAGGAAATATGTTTGAGAAAACATTATTCTATAAATACTTAATTATATTATATAGCGGTAGGTGTGTAGTAGCAGTGTATCCTGACTTCCTGACCATGCCATTTTTTGTTGTTTAGTCACTTTGTCATAATAACGTCATGGTCAAAACACTCGTCATAACCATAACATAACGTTGGGGCATATTGTGTGAAAGATAAGATTGAATAGTCATAGGTCATACCTAGGTACCTACCTAGGTATGACCTATGACTATTCAATATTGAAAATATTTAAATATTTAATAATTATTATTGAAATTTGGTTGAATACTTCGTGGCAATAATAATTTTCTGGTAGGTAAATAATCGCTTTGTGGGTTTTTAAAGTTCTCCAATGAATTTTCCCGTAATTATAGGGTTTTGCGGTTACGAAGCTATATAAATATAATGTACATCAAAATGTGTGTAGGTACAGTTCGTTGAGTTCACAGTTCACAATATGGATTAAAAAGATTACTTAGATCTACTTGAGTCAGCAATGATGGACATTGATTTACATTATTTACAAGATAGCACAGCGAAATATTTCAAATTATATTAAGTAATTAAGAATGCCAATAATATATATAACTTAAATATTACCAATCGTGAATGTTGTGATCCCTGATTATGACACAGAATACCTTTGAACAACTCGAGAGAGAGTGGGTAATTGCGATGATATAGCTATACTAATATATTTTCTATCCTACTACCTATCGGTGGCGAAGGGTGGAGGTAGGCTGTTAAGATCCGACATAAATAGTAGTTTACAGTGAACTTTGTCAGTCATACGCGTCATACGTATTAGGTTTTATTGAACCAAGTTTACAATTTATTTACAGATGGTGTTGGTTAGTTTTTAAAATTAAATTACACCCTGCGAAACCAAGCCATACTAGACGATAGTCAAAAATATTCTTATATATATAAAAAATCTAGAATAAAATAAAATAAGAATAATATTTTTTATCTATTATAGTTTGGTTAGGCAGGGTTTAATGAATTTAAAAAAAATGAACCAACAATATGACGTGTAATATGTATTCTTAATCCAATGAAAACAAATAAGTATGAATGAAAAAGTGTGCACTACTTTGTCGAATCGCCCATAACATACCTACAAAAACTATTAGATATGGTTTAATTATTTTTTTAAAACTAACCAACACTATCTGTAAATTATAGTCTTAGTTCAATAAAAATAAATATGAATGACTGACAAAGTTTAATGTGAACTATTTTATTTACGTCGGATTTTAATAGCCTACCTCCACCCTTCGCCACTGCTATAAGAAGTGGAGGTGTGAACACTCACAGAAACGCTCAGAAAATTTGAAGCTTTCGAAAAGTAGATGACGCATGCTCTGTATCAGCTGGAAATATAAAGTTACTTGAGCCACACCATGCGGCATCACGAATCGCGATCAGATATCAACTTCTGCATCTTATTATTCAAGGGAAGATTTCCGGCAAGCGAAACCCTGGCAGAAGGAAAGCATCCAGAAGGAAAGCAAATTTTTGAGCGCAGCTGCACTTCCATCTCTGTTTGAAGAGCAACGACAAGACAGAAGAAAATAGCTAAAAAATGTCTGATAACGGATTTTATATTGTCATTAACGACATCAATGTGTGTCCCAGAAATATGGTCGACAAGTAGGCATTAAAATCACTTGCCAAAAGTTACTTTTTAGTAACTTGTTGGTAAGTATACCTATACTTACTTACCGTAAACTGTATGTACCTACGGAAAAGTAAATTATTATTATGTGGACAACGCAGAATTGAGTGAAGTGAAATCTCTCAAAGAAGTAAGTAGGCTAAGTAAATTCAATAGTAATAATGATTTAACTTTAAGTAGTGACGAGCAGGGCCGAATTTACTCTTAAATGACCGATGGCCTAATAATAAATACACGTTCGAAAAATCATTAAGGATGTTTAAGGAAAGTGGACATGATTGATATTGACAAATTGCGTTTGTGTGTTTAGTAGGTATATGACAATAATTTATTTATCTTTAAGCCCCAGTCCCCCTTCGAATTTAAGCCTTATGATTAATAAAGGTCTCGTTACAAGGTATAATGATGACTTCCAACGCATCTATTTTATCCACAAGGCTGCTATCGAGGGTAGTTTAGCACATTTATGTATTGAGGAAGTTAATGTTACAATAAGTTAGTTGTAATTGTTACAATAAGTGACATGTTTTAACAGCACTTCTCTTGGCTGTGTTAACTTTTAGAGCGACAGACAGACAGTTTTGACAGTTTAGACGACTAACTTATTACATAAATAGACATAACTATGATAAACTACCCTCAATAGCCGCCGATAGCAGTCTTGTGTATATAATAGAAGCGCAGGAACTTCTTAAAATATTATATCTTTCTATGAGAACTTTATTACATCAATTATTATTGAGCTGCCGGTTGTAGAGCTCCATTAACAGTGATAGTTTTAGATTAGTAAGTATATGAATGAGGCGCCGACAGGTTTTGAGCCCACCTCGAGAAAATGTCGAAAAACCATCATTAAATTATTAATTAAAAATACATTTTTCACAATGATTGATTTCCTTATGCGTTCCATATTATTTCAAGTCGCATTGTAAAAAAATAAATGTCTTGGTTTCATGGATAAACGCCGCATAAATAAGTATAATAAGATACTGGTTGTGAAAATTAGTAGTTTCACAGTAACCATATTGAAAATATTATAATAATTTTCTACTTACATCCTACGAACTACATCAATGCATAAGTACTAGTGACAAAATAATAGATATGTACAGTGTACAAGAATTATGCATGGTTTGCGAAATAATCAGGTGCAAATACAAACTGTTTGAAACTTGTTTCCGAACATTTAAAATATACAGCTACAGATGTATTTCTGTTTTCCGACGGGGATGGAAAACATTGTTCATATTATTATTATTACAATAATTACACATATGTTTTGGTCTGGAGTATGGACTATGCTTTATTTACGATAAAATAAATAAATAGGTAAGTACATCCGTACTACAATGTGAACTTTTGTTTTCGGTAGTTTGTTGGATATGTAATATAATATCTATCAAGTTTAATGCCAATAATATAATCTATTGCAATTCAGATAATATAATATTTGTTATCATTTTATACATATTAAAATAAATATTACAAGAGAGAGATAGAATCTAGCCTCTGGTGAAAATGATTATAATGTAGTAGCCACGGCAAGAATTCGAGCATGTCAATCAAACGTCATTTTTATCAGGCGGGAGATAAAAATGTTGTTATCGGTAACGTATTACCACTCCTTGCCGCGGATCGAATCCGAAACTAAAATGCATTTTTACCTCTGACAGTTAGCGGTACGGGTACATGGTACCGACAACTTTGCTCGTTCGACAATTCCATCTCCAGTTTTGGATAAACTACATTGTAACACTAAAACACACGAAAATAGCGATACACTTCTAAGAACAGCACTTTAAACAATAATTCTTTCACAGTTTAACATTTTGACAATGCGTCTGTAGTAGATAGAAAGTTAAAACTTGTTACACATGAAATTTACAATCACAGTTGTGTAAAAATGAATTGTTTACATCGATATTCACTAACAAACACAAAAATGAACCGCTCTCTCTGAACGAGCGCGAAGCACTGATCGTTTTTCCTTTGCACTCTCGAGTCGGAGCTTCCAGCGTTGCCGAAGTTACACGAAATTCAACGTAAACTTACGAAGCGGACACGCACGTTGGTACAATAACAATGAGTGCTGTCATAATGAAGAATACAAAAATTAAATAACAATCTATCGCAAAGAAAACGGATCAATGGGAAAAAATAATATTTTTCAGTATTAATTCGTGATATTTTACCTTGAAGTCATTTGTAAAACTCATAAAATACCAATGTAAATTTATTTTATTTGAATATTGTAGCGTTCATTGTTTGAAAATCGTACTTATACACATCGGTTATCTTTTCACAGAAATAGCTGTGTGAAAAATCAAAGCGTCCAACTAAACTGCATTTTTTTTTGATAAGTGAATTTATTGAAAAATGAATAATAAAGATGTATCCATAGTCTATGATAATAAACCTTTTCGTTTACAATTATTACATAAATGATATTTTGTACGTAAAAATAATGACAATACAATTATTAGTACTATACATTTATTCACTAATACAGTGTTTTTCAACCGGTGTGTCGCTAGTCTCCTAGAGCAGCGGTCCCCAACCTTTTGGACATCGCGGACCACTACCACGTATTTTTTCCACACTTGTTAAAAATTCGATATGTCAAAAAATGATAAAAGAATTATAATTAATAAACATATATTCATACGAAAAATGCAAAAAAAAAACATTTTAAATTTTATTTTATTAAAAAAGAATCAATACGATTATTAAATTAAAATGAATTCGACGTCGACATAGAGGTGCATAAAAGATTAATTACAAGTAACAGTAAGGTAATCAGTATGACCTTTGTTGCTGCTTCTTTGAAACAAGCTGTTGGTTTTTTTAATAAATACGAAAATTGCAAATATATTCAAATTACTCTGCGAACCAATGACATTAATATGGACGAATCATCTGGGAATAAAAATGACACTCACTTTTTTTTCGGGTCTGCCGAATGGCATAATCTGTTCTAACGCCATTAGAATAAAGGTGATATTACTATACATTTCCGATGCTTTTAGTCGGGTCTGCCGAACGGTTCGGTTCGAACGGGTTCGCTCAAATGAACATTGACACTAGAAACACTATTCTAACGCCATTACAATAAAGGTGATATTGCTATAAATTCCCGATGCGTGATATCGCATAATGGAAATTGCGTGACGTCTACCTATACATGTGCAAATGTCGCTGTGCGTGAATTTAATTGCTAGCTACTGTATTGAGTGCGTTGTCCATTAATAATGTCATTGCTGCGAACCACCAAAATTCTCTCACGGACCACCGGTTGGAGACCGCTGTCCTAGAGTGCCGCTAAATTTGATAAAGCAACTAAACTAAATGATTGTTTGACAGCTTATATACAGATTACATGTCATATTGTTAATAATTATTATGAATTACAAAAGTATAGACTACTATAATAGAGGGTGTCGTGTGTAATTACTACGAGTATCATATCGCTTTTTGGTATGTCGGGGAAAGTTTCCCAGAGGTTGAAGTGTGCCACTTTTTAGTAAGGCCAAAAAACACTCCGCTTATATCTAGTGATTAGTCCAGACCAAGAAGATCTGTATGTGAACAATGTTTTTCGTCTGAAATAGAAAAAGCATGTTGATAGATGTTCATAAACTGTTTTTATACAATGTTCATGCACGTAATAATATTATGTAAGTATCTCGGACTAGATTAGGCATAACACCACATGACGATGTAACTTAATAATATGAAGATTGTGGTGCTATTTTTATTGTATGTTTTGGATATTTACTAACACATAGTATAGGTAAACAATTTAAAATATCATGATACACTTAGGCATAAAGCCCACCAAAGCGGCGCTCGGTGGGCTCTCTACGAAGTAGGCCCCCTCCCACCCGCGCATTACCCTTCACCTATGTAATAAGGGACTCAAGGAGCACAAAATAATTATTATTATCAGCGTCTCTCATAACAAAGCAATACAAATATTATTAAATTTCTCGGGGCTTGTAATTAATATTCACGATGACATCATTCTACCAGCGAAATATCGGACACGCAATAACTAAACAAAGAGTTCACTGTTATTAAATAATGCCTTCTCGCCCGTCTATCGACGACGCTTCCAGAAGCGTGATTTTGTTTGCCGTGTTCAATGAATGGACTACGTTGTATTTTCGTTAATTCGTGCCGCTGAGAAGCCACACAACGGTGACTCATGGGGCGGGCGGGCACGATGCGTCGTCAAATCCAGTGTGCGCTGGCGTATTTCATTACGTTGTATTTTCGATGATTCACATAGAATATGCGCGAGCGCCCCGCAAGCCCGCGTTAGTGGACTTTATGCCTTACACCTATAAGAACCAAGTGATACATAAATTGACTGACAAATTACCTTTCACACAACCCATATCGGTGGCGATTTGAAACGTGAAAGTGTTGAATTCGATACTATTTACAATAGAAATTAAGCCAACAAGATTTTAATATAATACCTTCTTTTCTTCTTTCTTTCGACCATGTCTGATCCTAAAGGACTCCACAGAGTAGAGGTTTATATTATCAGATTTTGTTTTTTACGAGAAATCAGAAATGGATCTCAGCCACTTGCTCAACCTATTAGGTCCATACCCTGACAGACACAAATTGAAAAACAATATGTGTACTTGCCAGACCCAGGATTTTAATCTGGGACCCACGGCGTTATAGTCCAACGCTTTAGCCGCGCGGCCATCATGGCCTACATATATTATGTACATATATCATAAATACTTGCCTTGTGTGCGGTGACTAGGGTTGCCAACTCTTTTTTCTGAAAATTCCGGTCAAAATGATACAAGAACAAAATATTTTTAATGGATGTTTAAGACTTAAACGTAGCCTACGTCCACGATGAGAGTCGATTTTTTCTAGGAAATTAAATCATTCCCGTTTATTGGTCGATTACGTACAAATCCGGGATACTGTGCATCCCGGGCAAGGTCCGACCGGGATCCTGGAGAAGGGGTTCAATTCCGGGACTATCCCGACCAAACCGGGAGAGTGGAAAATTGTCAATACATAGGTATTATATCACTTTAGCTTTACCCTCCTGCGCATCTATTCTAATCACACGACTGCTATCGGCCGCTACGGCAGCTATTTAGGGTAGGTTTGTATGGAAGCATTAGCACTTATTGTAACAATTACAATAAGTTAGCCGTCTAAACAGTCAAAAGTGTATCTCGTTCTAAAATTTTACACAGCCAAGAGAGGTGCTGTTAAAACATAGCGGTTATTGTAACAATTACAACTAAAGTATTGTAATTGTCACAATAAGTGTTAATATTTTGATGCTTTCCGACCATATACAGCTGTTTTAGCGGCCGAAAGTAGTATTGTGTAGGTATACTGTATAGAATAGATGCGCTGGACCTATGTGGTGTTAGCTACACTGACGTACCTAGATAAAATGCCGCCCCTAGGCAGCGCCAAAATGCCGCCTTATTTTTTTTATACAGTATTTTTATCATTCTTTCATGAGTCCAATATCTAAGAAATGTGTTGTATGGATACATTACTAACGAAATATCAGACTAATTATTCACAAATCTGCACGTGTCGTTTCTGAACACCAAGGACGTCGAAGGACAACGGAAGTAAACCAGTGAACTGAATTTTTTAATGGAAAGATATTTTCGTAATTACTAAGTTTAGGTAGCTATTTCTATATATTCCAAATGATTCTCCTCGATTTGCCGCCCTTCGAGTAACTGCCACCCCCAAGCGACGCTCAATCTGCCTACCCCCACGGGACGTCACTGGTCAGCCATGTAGGGTTCCATGAGATTTTACAAAATGAGTCAATACAATATGTCATATAATTTGTTAATTATTAAGTATATTAGTAAAGTTTCTGCGACATTATGATTGTCAGGTAAAATAGCGTGTATGCGTACATAACAATAATATGTGAATAACATTTATTACATATAGCCATATAGGTAGGTACCTAATGTAATGTGACCACATGTTTTCACTTATCTGCAGGAAAATAGATAGGTGAATTTGTGGTTAGTGGCTTTTGACCTGGTATTCATTGAAATGATGGTGATTACGTTAGTTAGTAGAGTGAGATTGTGCAAAAAACCACAACGAACCACGGATGTATGATAAGAAGATTAGTAGACGTCCTGTTTATTGCAAGAATATTCAAAACATTATTATTAAAAGTGATTGCGCCAATCGCGTTAAAGTAATTTTATAGTTTTGTATAAAAATCAGGGGCGACCACGAGTGGAGGTTTTCGGGTCCAGAAGGAAAGAAAAAAATACAAATTATTTAGGTGAATAGGATACCTATTCGCATATTGAAAATCGTCTCGACTGGTATAATAGTCATAAATCAAAACTGAGCGCAACATGCAACTTTCTTATGTGCGTATAGCAAGGCCGTGCGAGGACAGCGAAGTCACTCGGGAAGCCAAAGTGAATGCCGAAGTGCGACATTTCGGGATTATAAATTACCTGCGCTGTATGTCGGCCGTCGGGTGAAAATAGTTGGATGTGCCTCCAGATGGTTTTTTCAAACTAAAATGTTTTATTCCAGCAGTGTACGAAGGTCCACAAGATAACGTGAGTTTTGTGAATAAGGATGACGTCATATCGACGTATTCGACACGTCGCGGGCGAGACGAGTTTAGATGGTAGAGCCAATAATAATAATGTCACTTCATCAGATAAATTCAACAAAATATACCTAATACGGAGTCGTTGTAGTTCGAGAGAGGATCTGTACATGAGAACATTCAGTCATGATGTGCAGTTTCTTGCATTCTCCGCCATGTTTCTTATCTGTTGAGGTATCGAAGGCCAGGACCCGGAGTGCTACAGACTTTGTGTGAGCAGCTGAGGTTTTCATAGCAGCATGCGTCCAAACATTTGAATAAATAATCACCCTTTATAAGAGTTCCGAGTCGCAAGAGGAGAACGATAATTCAGACGAATATTTATACATAGACGTGCTGACTAATATACACCATTGTTTGTAAACATTTGCCGCTACATAAATGTACGTGGATACATATTTGTTTAAATCTCAACTCCACACCTGCAAAATATATTGTTATCAAATTAAATGTAGTTTGGACAGTCCACATCGTACAAACTGGTGGGATTTCATCACGCAACACTCTACGAGACCACGCGATGAAACAGTAAAAATCCCGCAAACATGACCACACATGCTTGTTTGTCAGTGCATTTGCACGCTTTTCCATCCGCGGTGGAATATAAAATAACACATTGGGATTTGTATAAAAACATTTAAAATGTGTTACAGATTGTCACTGAAAACCTTTTGGCTTAGCAATTTAAAATATGCTAAGTATATTTATTTTCTAGCTGACAGTTAGGGTAAGTAGGTACTGTTACCATTATAATAATGTATATTATATCGTTAACACGTGTGAATCGATTTTATTGTTATCGTTATTGATTGACCAAAGCAGAGCTAGTTTCATTTTTGTTTGAAATTCGCGCCTTTTTAGCAAGACGCTCGCCGGTAAAAGCGGTAATGTTGTTTCCCCAGGCTTGTTTTTTTTTGGGGCGAATAAATGTGTTGCAATGTCGAGCCCCTTTCAATATGTTTAAAAATCAATTTTACAAATGTGCTTTGGCAAATCTGTAAATTAGTACCGAAATAAATCTGTCTGGTCGGATCTGACCGTAAATGTAAATGAAGTAGGTATCTATTATTCATTATCCTACGCCTAGAATCGAAGTTATGTCGAGTTGTCTGTCATTCACCTTTAACTGACATAAATCCTAGTGTGACAGTACCTACCAACGCAGATATAATATGTGTTTATTTGACAAGGTATATCAGGTATGTGATTCCGAAAGGTGAAATCCAGGTGTGAATTCTTAAAATATATCAAAACTTATCAAATTAATTAAAAAATATTCTGTATAAGTAGGTACGCAATACGTATGACGTTCATCTTTTGGAGAAAGCCATTGTGCCAACGTTTTGATCATGTTTTTAAAATGGCGCGATTCTTGTCCGAGTAGTCGACATGTAAAATAAAATATTTCGCATGCCGTTTGATAATCACCAAATCTGAAGTTTATAATAAATGACGCCATGTTGTGCTGTTTCAATAAATCGTCTGCCACAAGATTTATCTCGAGATATTAAATTCATTCACGCAATATTCATTTGCATAGATTTAAAATTAATCATAATTTTGTTTTATTTTTCCCTATCCCGGTTTTGATCCCTATTGCAACTTGCAACTGCTAATTGGCGGATATCGAACATAGAGATAACAGATTTTAGGTATACCTACCTCTATAATATCACTTCAAGACCATTATTATAGGTAGGTAGTAAATTTACAGGAGAGGTTTCAGTATGCTTAGCTAGGTTAGGTTAGGTTAGGCTAGGCTGTGAGGGTCTAGCTGTTAGAGCTAGACCTTCACAGCGAACGAATTTTAACATTTTTGCATAATATGCCGTTGAAGCTAAAAGTGCTATATACCTAGGCACGTACAACATTGTCAATATGTAGAAGGCGCACAGTATTGATATAATATATCAATACTGTAATGTAATATACCTATATTATGTGCTGTGGATGATTATCATCTCCAAAAATCGATATAGTTATATATTGTAATAATAATAATATATTGTGTAAGTATGTATGGTGCAATGCTGTAGTAATTTTTTCTTTGCAATACGGCTCTATATTATTATGTTTTTTAGAGTATGGCAATACCATATAACAAGTTGATCGGCTGTTCGTCAAAATGTATTTAATTTCAATTAATTTTTAAACATATTGTAGAAATTAAAAATTATAAGTTTAAGATGTTCACAACATGACATGAAACATTATTATAAAAAAAAGTAATAAAAAAGCTAAAAATGAAAATATAAAAAGGGAACATAATATTATTATAAACATAAAAAAGCAGTGAAAATACAATTATACATCTATAGAAGTTCAAAGAAGTACACCGAGTTTGCTAAGGAGACCCTATTTTAAGAATTTATAAAATAGCGTCCACCTAAACTAATCCTCACGCAAGTGGAATATATCAATACCCAATACATGTTTTTTTCAACAGAATCCCTACAAGCAAAAGTCACCGCAAGTCATTATTGCTCAACTACAAGTCGCTGCTACCTGTCGCATCCAGAAGTCGTACGTTATATGAATAAAACAAGCGTAGTGTTAAATAATTCTTAATAGTGTGAACACGTCATAATATAAAGAAGAGTTTGTATATACGACCGCTTCTTTGGCTGGAATAAATAGGAGGACTTTATACATTCTGTTTGATAATGAACATTGATAAGCATTGCTCCTGCATATTACCATTTAAAAGCTCGTTATTCTAACAGCAAGTGAGCAAGGAGAAATGGCCGAATAATCAAAAGCCTTCTTTTAATTGACCGATTTCCACACGACTTCTTCTACGGGTGGCCCAAATGGCTTTCGCAGGTAGGTGGTGGTTAATAAAATGGGATCGCTACCCTCGAAACTCGTGACATTAAAAGTTTCTCGCAGCGGGGTAAGACGATGCCGGAAGCTGATAACGGAAACTGCGGACTTGCAGTGTCATGATGTCACCAGAGAATAAAAATGTCTGACGATGCGAATTATTATTAGAAACAGTTAGTATACAAATGTTGTACCTATGTCTAGTATTGTATGTTTCATAGGCCACGGCCGAATCCAAATCAGCAATACCCGATGCGGATATACGAATTATTGTTTTAAATAAAGCATTTTTCTCAGCTGGGACAAATTTCCTTTGAATTTCATCAAGCAGATTTGTTTGCGTGCTAAAATTCTGCGAGGTATCCATAAAGGTATCTAGAACAATACAAAAATATTAAAAATTAGTACCTCAGAATAGATAATAAATATAATTCTTACAATACACTACATTTTGATACAGGGTTTTGAATGTATGAGTGTCCTAGGAAAATGAAATACGCATTATGCACGTGCAATAGTGTGTATAATACACCAATATTAAATGAGCGTCAATGCATAAACCGAGAAAAGTTGTCAGTATTTGACGTATGAAGTATTCTTGACACGTGTTTAAGTTTATCCCGGTTTATTCCTTACTCGAGATCGGCTCCTTAACCCGTTAGGTTAGGTATTTCAGTTCCCATTATTTCTGAGTTCCCTGATCGGTACCTATGTTATACAGAGCTAGGGTCGATTTTCCTTTACGCAAATAACGCAATTGAGTCATCGGAAGATTTAACAGTTTAGATAGAAACAGTCAAAACATTCATACTTACAATTTTATTATTATTACATCATACGGAGATATTAAAAATAATTTGCGTATTTCTCACAAATTGAGTATAAAAATGTTGCCCAGAGCAATTAACATCAAATTGGCCCATAACATAACTACTCAAACAGATACGTACCTACTTATACATTCATCCTCAATAATAGTTAATTTTGGATTTGTTCTTTTTAACGTATTTTTTATCGAGGGGATCTCATAATCGGTCAGTGTGTCGGTATTTTTTACGTTCCTAAACCCAACACTAACAGAACATGGGACCAATGGATTGAGTGAATGTTCAATAGCCTGAATAGCCACTTCTCGTAAAGAATATTCATATTGGAGCAAAAACTATGATTACTTCTTTCTCTGATTTATTTAGTTACCACCATTGGTTAATTAACGTACCTACTAAACTAGATAATAAATTCATCTATGATTTACACTGAGTTTATATAATGTTCGAGGCTTTCACGGTTGTCTTTTATCGTGGTAGATTTTTGGGTTTCCACCGTATGTCCTTCTTCCTTCTTCACTCGACATTTCGGGCTGTAGTGGATGTATATGAATGTAGTGGATGTCTAAGAATGTCAAAAGGAATCCGATTAGCTAAGAGCAAACGTTGCTCAGAGTAATCTGTCAATCGTTACGACCAGGGATACCGGCTCGAGTATTGGATTTTGCTGATAGTGCCGTGCCGGAAGCCACGCGTTTTTAACCGTAATCCATCATCCCTATTAATATTTTCAGGGTTTCTATGGATTTTAATGGCCTCCTTTACCAATGTCCTCTTTTATCGTCCTCCAATATACCAATGGCCTCCTCTACCAACGTCGAGTGAAGAAGGAAGAAGGACACACGGTGGAAACCCAAAAATCTATTACGATACGCTGAGTTTATTGATTCATGAAGTCACTATTCAGTTAATAATAACTACAAATAAAGAGAATGTTCGATTTTTAAATTATTTTCTATATATTTTATAATAGCTAGTTACAAATTATTTTGGTTGAAAATTTCCTTATATGAAAAAAGCATTAAGACCTAAAGTTAGTTTGACAAAATCGTGCTGTAAATAATGTTTCTTTATAATAAGCGGGGTGCACGCTATGTTTCGTGAATGCTATGCTATTACTTGAACGAAGGTAGTAGGTAGGTATTTATATTATTTCATAGTTCATAGTATCGCAAAAAATAGCCAGAATGTTTCCACATTGGTTATATTTTATTGTAGATATATGATAGGATTTCCCATTCGGTCGAACAACAACCTAGCTATGTTTTTGTTCTGGCGTGGTAAATTAAAATTAATTCCACGGAAATCTATTGTGACATAGGTTTGTACCTGTGTCATAGAATTGAAAGAATAATTTGTCTCAGTATAGGTACTTACTATTTTATATAATAAATATACAATTAATTAAATCTATGAAGACAAGTATGAGTTGAACTGCATGATAAATGAACCGTATAATATAGGGGCGAATTCTCTGTACTATTCATTTATTTAGACTATTTAGTAGAACCTATCTAACCAAAAGGTAGGTAAATTTTGAAAACCTTTAATATAATAATATACTAAAAGTAATAATTAATCCAAACCAGCGTTTAAGTATGCCTATCTAGAAAGTTGAGCATGTTTTGGTTTAGATGTTATCACATCTAAGTAGAATTACTTAGAAAGACAATTTTAGAAATAGTGTAGCATAGCAGTGAGCAATTATAGAACAAATATTGAAGAATTTAGTTATAAGTATTAAAAACTTTTATATGTAATATTATGTATTACTAATTATTGTTTACTAACCCTACCGGCAATGACATACCGTGCCGGTGGGCAGATCGTGCGTTGCTTAGGGGAAGACATTCTAGAGGGCTGCAGATTACGAATAATACAAATTTTGATGGTAGATTACGCGAAGATTTCAAAATTTTCGCCTGCGGAACTAATTTCCAAGTATTTGAAAATGTGTAAATCAGAATTTTAAAGATTTTAATACAACAACGTGGAAATTAGAGTAGGTGGTAAATTTTCATAACTGGTACGTTACTGTCGACCACTTTGTAATTGATCACCATGGAGCATGGATGTTAATGTCTGTCAGTCAAGGGGTTCCGCGAGATTTTAAAATGTCTCAAGGGTTCCGCCAAACATAAAATGTTGGGAAATACTGACTTATAATAATAAAAATAAGTGGTTTATCATAAAATTATAACAGTACCTAACCGACAATAACGGAGTCATTGATACGTAATATTATTATAGTATCTATATTTACCACCAATAATCACCATACCATACAATACTTTGGCGAGAGCCGCATGTCGGTTTGTAATTAAGGTAATTAATAATCCTTGATTTAAATTAAAACACAAACACCGATAATCAATAATAAAGCAATTTGATAAGCATTTCATGTATGGCCTACTAGTTTAAATTATCGCAATTATGTTGGAGGATCGTAGCTTAATTGGCTAAAGCATATTGGCGCGATACCAGTGGATATACGTGTTAAAATCCCTTCGAGCATAGTATTTTTTCAAGTTTTGTATGTTTAATGGTATAATATTAGGTTTTTTTCAGGATTTAATTGAGTTTTAAAAACTAACACCATCCTATTTTTTAAATCTACGTTCACATTAGGGTTGTTTGACGTTATTCTCGTAAGTATGACTGACAAGTATGTAGGTGGTTGGTACCTACCTGATATAGGTACTTCTAAATATAATAATATACACTATGATCCCCATAGCCTAGGTACCTACCTAATTCTAAAAGTTATTCTTTTCAACTGCAAATGGTACGTATGAGTACATTCATTTTTAATTAAATTAATTGACTTAGAATTTAGGTAGGTATGTACTTACCCTTTGGTGGAATTCTATTTTATAAAATTAAAATAGAAACTAAGTAAGTATATTGAGTTGGATATCTATTTGAGTCACCACAACACTAAATTACAGAGATAAACTATTTGTAAAAATTAATAAGCTTCGACTTGGAGAGTTTTGTGCATTTTTTGTGAGTTAAAAAAATGTCGTGCCTGCAGACGCCTAACAAAAGAATGTACCTACCTACAGGTTGAGCTATACCTGCATTTAAATCCACTCAAAATGTAAAACGTCATATTTCAGTGAAGATAAACAATACAATACTAATCCATTATGGCAAGACGACGCTGTGGTGACCATTCTTCGTGAGATCTTATCGCCAGTGACAGGTAAAAATGCTCAACAATGGACCCGAGGGCAGAAATAATATCAAGAAGGATTTATCATTTTTTATGAATGCAGAAAGAAAATATACTTTCCGCACCCACTCTTGAGAGGTTAAATAAAAATATTATTGTATTAATAATATTATAAAATTTCGTACTGGCAAACTGCCATTTTGTGGATAAATATTCAATAATCATCATCATCGTCAGCAGGGATCGATCATCTGCAGTCTGCTGGATGAAGAGTGAAAACCATGGAAGAAGAAATGTTGTATCGGAAATATATGGCCGTATATTAAAGACCGTCCAACCTCTTTGGGTCGTATAGTAGGTAGGTACTGACATTCAATTCATATTGTCTAAATCAGTGCTCCGCAACCGGTGTGCCGCGAGACAATGCTAGGTGTGCCGCGGAGCATTGCTTAAAAAACACAAATGATTTTGTATATTATACAATAATTACTTGATAGCCAAAATTGCGTACATGGCTGGGTAATAAATAAATTTGAGCACCTGTATAAACTTAATAAAACAATGCAAGGTCAGAATGAAAATATATTGACGTGATCTGACAAATTAGAAGGATTTAAGACAAGGATCTCTACAAATAATGTACCAAAGGACTTACCAGACCACCAATGAAAACAAGCAATTAATTTTGGATCCGTCTCCAAAACATTTAACTTTGCTTTAAAAGAAATTTCATCATTACTTTCATCCAATCAATACGACTGGATTCGAAACCCTTTTGCAACCAATGCCGAAAATTCTATAGAAGCGCTTATGCTATTTTCTGGATTTCGGTTAATAAAGAATATTCTCGTATTTTTGACAAGGCTACCAAACTAAGTAAGTAAGGCTAAAAACTTTTACGTTCATTGAAACAAACTCAGGTATCATATTAATTAATTATTCTATTGCTAATACAAATACATGGGAATATGTGGGTATCGTGGGGCCCAAACTCAGGGGGGTGGCGTGGCAGGTCAAGTAGATAAGTGAGATAAACACTTTGCTCTAATAGCAAAAAAAGTCGCCTACGGCGCTGTTTTACTTTACTATCGTTACTATTTTAGCAGATACGATTGTGGGATACAATTTATTATTATTGTGTCAATACTCGACATATAATTATTGTTAAAACGACAACTAACCGTAATTCAAGTGGATGTATTAATAAATACAAAAAGTCGCTAAACATAGAATCAATACGATTAATTTTACATCGAACATCATTTGAAAAAAACGCTATTTTAAAGTATCACACTGTCTTTAACCCTAGCGATAGGTAGGGGGGCGCCGAATATTCTGGCCTGGGGTCAATGTTTTGGTGTATACATTGTTTTACGTGTGGTGTGCCGCGGAATTCTGGGAAGACCTGAAGACCGTGGCTGAGAAAAGGTTGCGGAGCACTGGTCTAAATAAAACACGGTTCTTGTCGGTTTACAGAAGGTTTACACTTCACAGGAAGCCAGCAGAAAACAATTTTTGAAAATAGCCGGTATACTGGATAATTTATTAAGTTAGGTTATGCTTTCATTCTTGAAATCGTGAATTTTATCAAAATTAGCTATGAAAATTGAATTAATGTTCACATTGAATCTAATAAAATCGGAGACCGTATAGTATACGGTCATCTCTTTCCGATAAAAAAGCTCACGGCGAAATGTGCCACGGTGAAATGTTTTACGTACAATTTACATATTGTAACCGTTTCACATGCATACGTGAGAAGACGGACAGATCTTTTCACTCGTCACTCTCTCCATAATAAACACTAAAAGTAAATAATAGTATGCTCCTGGAGAAAACCATGTCGACACAGTGAAATGTTCACATGTAAAAGATATTCTCACTTACATATTATTTTATTTATTTAGTCTAAATTCCAAAATATAAATGTTTCATGGCACTCAGTCATTCAGTTCCGTTTTTTAAATCTAAATTTAATTGTATGCAATTAGGGAAATCGTTCTTTTAATAAGTTGTATTATTAATTGGCTGAAAACATTTTTGGCATTGCTCGCAATAAATGACGTGAAAAATAGAGGTGTGGTGCATTCACATCACCATGCTTACGATTTGGGAGGAAGAGCGAGCGAAAGAGTTGCACCAGTGAACAGAGAGGGAAGAGGGACCGTGCTATTCCTGTCCAGGAGACAGCCATGTGCTGCAGTTCCCAGCAGGGTTGTCGAAAATATTACAAACATTAAACTTAATAGTTAAATAAATTCAACACTTAAATGTAATATTATAATTATTTCGCATGAGTCAATAGCTCAAATGATACGAGCACTCACACATACAGTGAAAGATGTGAGTTGGAAAATGAGGTAGGTACTTAAGTATGTTGTCAAAATCTAAGTAAGTTGTCAGTCGGTTTCTTTAATCATGGACAGAATACATCTATTTTAGCCCAACTTAATCGGCAGATTCGCTGATTGCTTAAAGCCGCGAGTACCTACACAAGGAGATTATACAACACAAAAAGCCTAAAAACAACCCCCCCTCCACACTAAATGTTTCTTGGACGTGTTATTAATCCGCGGCAAAATATTGCACAATACTGTTAATAAAATTAATTGAATGTTACTATCTATTGTCCGACAACAAGAAATCGACGATAACAGGAAGTCGCTGTAGTCGTATATAGAAGACTTCTCAGTGTCGTTTCTGTCATGGCGGTAACGCGTGCTATAGGCGTGTTTAAATAATGTATCGGCTCTCCATTTATATGCAACTCTTTTTCTTCTTCGCAATGAACCAAAAGTTTACTAATAATAATTCTATCGTCACTCCTGATCGTTTTAGACATATATTATTTTTCGTAAACAAAGCTTCAAATTACGTATATTGATAGACCCGTACACCACGGGAGCATAAAATGAAATGATACATTTGGGGGCGTTCCTCATTTGAAAACGGAAGTGGGATTAGCTACACTGGATGGGATCGTTAGTTCACAGTTTTAACACGTGGACAAGAAGTTCCTGTTTGACATTAATCTGATTGATCGTTGACAGTCGACATATTGAAGTTTTGCATAGTAGATTATTGTACCAATCAAAAATTCGATGACATAAATATTGCGCAATTTACGGAATTTCGACAAATTTGTAAATATTGTTGTAAATAACTATGCAGTTCACTGCATCACAGAGTGAGAAAGTACACTACTGACATACGTTTAGTATTTATGATAGGCATAAACCTAGATTTGTTACGGGTAGAAATTTTATAAGTATTAGGTATATTTGCTTGCCTATGTACATTTATTACGTGCGTATAGTACGTGCCCAGTTATTCATAATCTAGTTGTCCCGTCTAGTCGGTGATTCTAAATCGTTACATTCCCATTGGTTGGGCCAAATTGTGGTCTCATTCATCCTTAGTCCCCCCCTACTCAAATCCCTAATTCAGTATTGTCACAAGACCGGACGATGAGCAATTACGGGTCATAAGAAGACCCTAATTGCGATTTGCGAGCAACTTGCAGTTACTTCAAAACCGCCGAACACGTAGGCTTTCTAAAGCTTTCGAGCTATATCTGATACGATACAAACGAGTCTGTGTTAGAATAGAGTGATTCAAGAGTTAGCTCAAGACAACTGATGTGAGTTTTAACCTGTCACAGTTTATTGATTATTACAAATATTATACAGACTGGTTCAGAAATTGTTCGTGGGCCTCGAATGGGTCAGCATGATATAGTGTGATCGTCGTCCAAGCGATACTTCTGAATACCTGCCAAGCCGTGATACCGGCTCTCATCATTCATATAACCAATCATCATCATTCATCATCCTTATTATCACCCATCCACAGTGTAACGTCAAGTGACGCATACTGGGTAACCCAAACGAACACTACCGCGCGAGTGATGGTGCAACCAGACCACGGAGCCATCATCAACATCATAAAAGGTCAGTGTCTAGCATCCTGTTAAATCGCCCCCGCCCCTAGATCCATCATCCACAATCACCTTCAAAATTATACAGGCCACTTCAAAAAGCGCCACCACCCATTAAATTACGATCGGATTAATTGTCACCTATAAAGTTGATTCAGCAAGTCTCAGCATAGCGACTGCTCGTGTAAGTGACAATTAGTAATATTTATAATATTGGCCAGGTTCGTGTTAATTTATGATGTATATATTGAATAGTATTAATTTAATTTTGATTACACTAAATTCGAAAATGCGTAATTAAATCGGTTGGAAACCGGTATTTTGTTATTTTAGAATTTATTCTATACAAATTAGTAACACACAATCAACAGCCTTTCAAGTTACCGAGAAATGTTTCTTGTGATAAGGTAATTTTATACAAAACATACAAATTAGGTAGCTTTGTTATCATAACGACACATAATGATTTATTATACCTATTATGCAGGGACTGATTGTGTTATGAAATTCACTGAAAATACAGAAGTTAAAATGTCAAATATTTACGACTAAATAACAAATTATTTTCTATAATAAATTCTGAGGATCATTTTAAGAATATTATTAGACAAATCCTGTCGCAAAAACACACAACACAGGTTTTATAGACACTATTTTTCACAACAGATAGGTATTTTATGAATAAGACAAAATGTCCATGATTCTTTCGAGTCACAACATAATTATATTTATTACTTATCCAAACATCAGAGGATTTTTTCTCGTAATAGTATAGTAAATGTAGTAGAACCTCGATTTTATTATTATTAACTTAACTATGAAACGTTATACCAACATGTTGCTTCTCAGTACGGCTACCAAATTTAAACACAACATAACCATATTATGTTCTACTAAAATAACAAAAAGTAATTAGCAATAACTTTATATTTAACACAAAACAATAAATTGTATAACGTGTTCGCAGTCTTTAAATGACTGTAGCTTAGACTATAGATGATTGTAGTCATCCAAATCAATATTTACCGGCGACGTGTACAAAAAATATTTAATTCAGCCGTAGATATTTTATCTTACTCTAACAGCGTTAGAAGAGTCTAACGCAAATTGCGGAGATATAAGCGTGTCGAATGCTTTCTCACTCGCACTTATGGTTCGTTTTTGTTCAGATCTTGGTCCCCCTGTTTTCTGTCTGTGAGCGACACACCTGTTACAAATATTATATTTTTTATACGCGATGAATATGTAAAAGTCAAAAATACAATATAAGAGTGAATTATTAATGTAATATTAGTTTGTGTCCTTCGTCAAAAACATGCTATTGGCTGTTTTGACCAGGGAACTCAGAAATTATTATATTATTATCTGTTTTGTGGTTTTGACCAACGATTGTAATTTACTGTACCTATTCTACCCGTCGTATTCAATTGACATCTTTTTACTTCGAATATTACAACAGCTATTCTTTATTTTATGAACAAAAAATGTAAGGAAATGTTTATTTATCAATTAAACAGAACACTTGTGCATACCCTGAGACTCCGGAGTCGTTCAGCAAAATAAACATTCAATTTGGTTTAACCATCGCCTGCTTCCAATACGACGCGTGGCCATTTTATAGTGACTCTTTTACGGCTTGGGCCGGTTTCACTTAAATTCATTATTGGTAATCACTAGCCACCATATTATACGTATACGTAGTATAGAAATGGAGAGCAGGAACATGAACATAGTAGATAATAATATTATAATATGCCTAGAAGCCTAGAAGGATTTGCGATTCCAGAAACCTTAAGACGATACATCAGTGAAACGGCAAATAATTTTCAACTATAGGCGCGACGAAATTTTGGACTCGCTGGCATTCGGAGAGAGAACGTCGAGCTGGGAACACGTCAATGTGTTTCGTGGTGGCGACGGTGGTATTAATTCTTAAATCATGTAAAGATTACTAAAAACGTTACCCATTTACTTGAAAAAGAAAACATGTCAATGAATACATTATTATTGTTACTAATAGAACAATAAACAATGGACGCATGTTGGATTTATATGACAAATTATATTTCGTTCGGCATGCGTCATTTGCACACGCGACCCGCAATCCGCGCATCGCCTAGCCACGATCTTTTTAGACCATGCCTCAACTGAGGTATAAGCCTTAACGAGTTTAATGTAATATTCAAGGGGATTTTTTATTCAGTTCTGAATATATTATGTAAGATTTAAGAATGTTAAATTCTGCAATTTAA
Source organism: Rhyacophila brunnea (assembly GCF_057557595.1). Classification (NCBI taxonomy): domain Eukaryota; kingdom Metazoa; phylum Arthropoda; class Insecta; order Trichoptera; family Rhyacophilidae; genus Rhyacophila; species Rhyacophila brunnea. The sequence continues at coordinate 6,897,091 of NW_028233361.1, forward strand.
AAAATCGTAGAAAAACCATTTGGATTGAATGGGATTCGAATTCATAATAACATCATTCAATGTCTGTCAGTGGTCTTGCCATTGATCTGGCTATTATTCAATCACTAATAACTACGCGCTCAAGGCATCAAATTCCACAAAATGAATGGCATGGGGAAAAAGTGGATAAGTATTATTTTTTTGATTTAACTAAGTACTTATATTTTATATAAATATATTTTAAATAGGTAGCTATGTCACGAGATACGTTTCTGTTAACAAAAAAACTGGTCAAATTTCGTGTTTTCACAAATCCCGGAATGATCATGGCGGAGAATACTAATCCCGGAATTGCAAACACGACATCATTGTCGCTTTCCCTCCACGGATTATTTGACGTAACATTTATGGACATGAAAAAAAAGATACAATATTATTTAAAATTACCTACAGTATTTTATTATTTATAGATGTTCGAATTGTGAACGAGATAATATAGAACATCTGTTTCCACAAGTGCTATAAATGTTGTACATTGTACATAAAGTCATTTGACATATTGTCTCACTGTAATATATTAAAAATTTTGCTGAAGGATGTCTTCATTTCATTTCCGGAATCATTCATCCATTTATCCTTCGACATACCTTGTAAACACTTTATTAAACTATGCATATTATTATAAAATTAAAATACTGATTTACCATAAAATACGTAACTATAACATTGTTTGTATATAGAAACTCTACATGGGTAGGTAGCTAAAAGTTATTAAATTAATATTAATATCGTTGAATAATTTATGTCATTTTACATTGTCTCTAGCCTTATATCATTCTATACTGATTAACATATTCGATGGTTACTTGGAAAACTTGTTTTCAATGATTTAAACTAAATTAACGTTTAGTTGAGTTATTATGTTGATATCTCATTCGGTATTCTATCCAAATACCAACCTACATAATTGTATTATGATCGGATTTATTTATTCCGAGTTATTTAAATAGTGCTAAAATTGTATTTTGGTGGTTATACATAATATTATGACAATTTTAATTGTATTACCTGTCAATTATCGTGTCCGCATATTTATACTATCACAATTCACCGCGAGCCAATGCCCACAAAATAGTCAGGCCGTGACACGAAACAGTAGACTTCGATGGTAGGGCTAGTTATTGCTCATATTTAAAATGGAATATGGTAAACTGTTTGTAGAAAATGACGACTGTTGCATATTGACGTACTTAATTGGTAATAATTTTAGCGAAATATGCAATCGAAAATCTTCATTTATTGTGGACAGGTTACCGCATCGCATTCGAAGATAATCAATAACTATTGTGCGCCTTCTAAATATTGACATCTCCGTCTAGCACTACCGCCGTAATTTGCTATTCAGTGCCACGTCCTGAATATAGTCGGCGTTGCCGTAAGCTATTGTATTGGAAATATATGGCCGTATCTTCTTCTTTTTCTTCGGCTATATCCGCCCCTCAGTCGGAGCATATGGACACCGCACGGCGCCTCCAAGAATCCCTGTCCCTTGCCAGTTTTCTTGCTTCATTCCAGGTCAAACCAGCATCCCGTAGCTCCGCAGTATACACTCTATATCAGTGGCGAAGGGTGGAGGTAGGCTGTTAAGATCCGCCATAAATAGTGCACATTAAACTTTTTCAGACATACATATTTGTTTTCATTGAAATAAGACTACAATTTACAGATAATGTTGGTTAGATTTTAAAAAATCAATTAAACCCTGAAAAACCAAGCCATAATAGATAATAGTCAAAAAATACACGTCTATCAATAAAATATCTAAAATTATGCAATTAAATCATACATAACTTTGAGCATTTTATAGATAGAATAATATTTTTTATTTATTATAGTTTGATTTACGCAGGACTTAATGAATTAAAAAAATGAACCAACAATATGTGTAATATGTAGTTTTAATCCAACGAAAACAAATAACTATGAGTGAAAAATTGTGCACAATTTTGTCGTATTGCCCAAATTAGACCAAATCTATTATGGTTTCGTTTAGGCAGGGTTTAATTGATTTTTAAAAACTAACTAACACCATCTGTAAATTGTAGTCTTAATTCAATAAAAACAAATAAATATGACTAACATAGCTTAGTGTGCACTATTTATAGCGAATCTTAACAGCCTACCTCCACCCTTCGCCACTGCTCTATATACTTATAGTATTTACCGGCTTTCCAGGATGCCGGAATCCAGTCGGTTTGAAGAGCAGGCAAGCCAGTTTGAGGTTCTCTTCTGGCATCCGCAGCACGTGGCCGAGCCAGGTCCAACGTCATCCTTTCACTCTCAGCGTAATGAGTTGGTAAAATTCAGCACATGAGTAGGTATAAGTATCATGTTGAGTTATTCCGATTTTATCAACTCAATAGAACATCAGCATTATTCCTGTTTGTTGCATCTGACATTTTTAAATTCATCTCAGAAAATACTCGTTCGGTATAGCAATTAGATGTCGGCATGCTTAAAATAAATTAAATTAGCTGAACCTAAACGTCTTATTGTTTTGTTGAATAATCGCGAATTAGCTGTCCAATGACAATCAATTTTTGCTTAAAAAGCGGGAAAAAATGTATATGTTTCCTTATTAAATTATGTCTTCAGAAAATATAAAACAGTAATATATTTGTTGTTTCACGAATCACGTTACGATCTATCTAGATTCTAGTATTATATGGATGAGCTTTTGCTCGCTAGCGAAACCATTAAGAGGACGTTCTACAGAAATGGCCTTGAGAATCGAAAATATGATTTTTTAACATGTGGTCCATAATATCTGGTCTACTAGTTAATATAAAAAGGTCGTGTCAAAGTTGTTTGTGTTAATAAATTTGCTCTGTGACTGATCCGACTCATATTTCACATTTATTTCATCAGGGCTGTCGAAGACATAAATCATAATATATATTTATAGTTTTAAATTTTTATTTATAATATATATTATTTAAGTTTTGTGCATCTAATGCCGGGTCCACACTGGCAACAAGTTAATTTGCTGGCAACCTCGTTAGATTTTACGATAATTATTGTAAAATTTCTTAAGCAATTATGGTAAGTATCGTAAAATTTAATGAGGTTGCCAGCAACTTGTTGCCAGTGTGGAAATGGCTTAATATCCACTGTGGTTCACGTAGTGGCATGGACCTGGGGTTAGCTAATTCAGGAAGTCAACACCCATGATAGAATTTTTTCCAGTTTTGGTTGCATTATATTCCAAAACTCTTCTGTAAAAATCGTTTCCGAGTTTATAAATGGAAATTTCTCGGTGTACATAGTAAACAAACCTACGAATAAAAAAAGACAAAAAGGAACATACTGATTCATCGCAGTAAAATCTGGTAATCAAATTCGCCATTTTGAAAAGCGACGATTTTGCGTAAACAAATATCACGTGGTCTGTACGTGTGCGGCAAACTTCGAATGTGTTTGTAATTTTGTGCAAAGTGCGAATGTAATGTTTTCAAATAATTGATATGGATTAATTATACCATCGTATTATTTTCTCGAAATCATAAACATACTATAATAGTATTTGAGTATCAACCTATGTTCAATTTGAATTGGGTTATAATAATAATATACCCGTATATATATCAATAGTATGTTTGCTACAAAATCCACCCAAGTTATCAGTACGTACTTGCACAGGTTTGATTAAAAACCATGATGAAATTAACATTTAAAAAATATGAATGCTTAATATTATTTTGACAGCCCTGTTTTCTGATCGGCTTCATGTCGCAGGTGTTCATAAAATAATAATAATTCTCCGCGCGGCAGAAATTATCAGTAATAATAATAATATTTCTTGAAATAAAATCTCCGATGATTAGTGATTTTTGCGAAAAGATCGATTTAAATTGACGTAGTTACGACGCCGAGGTCCTTTTTATACTAAATTATATTTGAACGGCGGGCTCTTCAGCGGGCCCTTAAAGTAGGTATGTGGTTTTCGGTGAACTCAGTAGGAACAGAATGCACCATATTTGCCAGCGCTTTCAAAGCTTTATCATTGCGCTTTGCCAATGCACGTTTTTACAAAGATGTTAATCGAGAGATGTAATCGTATCTTAGACTATAGATACATAATCGTGTGATAAAAATCGGGAAAAGATAATACCCCAAGACTCGAACAAGAACCCATCCTATCCTATCCTATTGTCTACGCGTTAAAGTTGTATTTAACATGACGTATACTTTTCAATTCTACTTATTTAGTCATAATTTATGTTCTCCTAATTATTTAATTAATAAATAAATACCTGCAGCAATATTATCAGTTAATAATGTGGGTTTAATGATTTATTTACTTCAAAACTCAATAATTACCGTATTAAAACAGTATTAATTCACCTAACTATTTGAGGTGATAGTATTTGAATTTATTTTTCTATTGTAGCACAATCACTGCTAACCTTTTAATTACCACATTTAAATAACACCTTAATTATATCTAATGGCCAACGACTCCAGCACTGAATGAGCTAATTATCGAATAATAATTAGACTTCTAAGATAATCACTGGGAATACAATAGGTAATTGATATTAATGTATATTATATATAGTATTAGTAAATTAAAAACCTAATTTCGCCGAATTTATTTTCTCAAAAAATGACAACACTGAGAAATCTTCTGCTCGCAACTCCAGCGACTTCCTGTTATCGCCGAGATGTTGTGGTAGGACAGTACTTAACAGTACTTAACCGTAATAATTTTACGGTGGCACCATGAGTACGGCAAAAGCGATTTGCAGTTGTTTACTAACATTGAAACAAGAATCAGTGACGTCCGATGATGATAGGCAGGTCATGCGTGGCATAGGGGTGGCGAATTATTTTTTAAACTAAGTTACCGGCACTTTCTAACGAATCGACTGCATCGACTGTTTAATGGTAAACCACTACTGCTCTCAAAAGTTGAAATATTTGTACTCGTATTCATTCTTTTATTTGTCTCCCTTTATAATGTGCCGCCCCTAAGCAACGCATGGCCTGCCTACCCTGACGGGACGTCACTGGACCCATGCATTCCAGAGAAGATGCTTGGTGGATTCTCTGTAGGGAAGAGACTCGTGAGAATACCGAGGTATATATGGAGAGTCATCAGGGAGCTATCAGTGTGGGGATAACTGGATGAGAGTGGTGGAGGATCAAATGTCAAGAATAGGATGGAGGAGGAGGCCACGGGTCGATTCGGTCTATATTGCCATCGTAGAAGGAGAATATGATCTTGATTCCTGACGTTTAATTTTAATGCTATTCGGGTAGAACAATCATTGTTCTTCTGAATGCAGCTGCTGACTGCAGAACTATTCTAACTCACATTTGAAATATTTTACAGGAGTGTTTTTTGAATCACCTACATATTTAAGTTATTTATTATTTATACATACACATTTATGCATAATTGTTTTCATTAATATTCCTACTAAAATATGATGTATATTGTATATATTTATCTATACAAATAGATACTTAAAAGAACTACCTTCTGATATATTTAAAATGTGAGTTGGAATAGTTCTGCATTCATTGGTCTACTTATAAGAGTTATTGTGTGTCTCGTGTTCTTCCAGTCGGCGTGCAGTGGAGTTTGAGAAACGTTGGACTATTGTGTATTTTATCTCAACAATATGAGTCAGTGTGGACGTTGTGCGAACAATGTACAGTAGTTTCAGGTGATTAGCAACACTTTATATTGAAAAGGCTAACAAAGGGAAATGCGACATTATGAGACACCGGTTAATTCGTTTTATTCACTAAGGATTAATCTATCCACAGACTTGACACTAAGCCTGATGATTCAGAATAGATGAGTTTTATTGTTTTGTCTTGTTTATCCTGTGACACTTTAATCCGTCGACAAAAAATTGCCTCGTAAAAATGTTGCCATAAATTGGGAGAGATTATTTTTTCGTTTTCTGAAAAAATAGCTAAATTCATTAGAGTATATTTTTTATTTGGATATTGGTACCACTGAAAAACAATCAAAGCTTTATTTATATAACTTGATATTTCTTACTAGTATCTACCTATACATTTGTATGATATAATAATATTTTTCTTTTTCTAGATTGAGGATCATGATCCCTCTGAAATGCGACGATATTTTCAGTGATCGAAATGGTCCTCTGCTTCTTTCTGGGCAGCAGTGGCGAAGGGTGGAGGTAGGCTGTTCAGATCCGACATAAATAGTGCACACTAAATTTTGTCAGTCATAATCATTTGTTTTCATTTAACTAAGAATACAATTTGCAGATGGTGCTTGTTAGTTTTTAAAGTTAGATAAAACCCTGCCTAAACCAAACCATACCTAATACTTTAGGTATGCAATGGGCGATCCGACAAAATCGTGCACACTTTTTTAGTAATATTACTTATTGGTTTTCATTGAATTAAGAATAGGTACATATTATTATGGTGTTGGATAGTTTTTTTTTAATTCATTAAACCTTGCCCCGCCAACCCATAATCGATAAAAAATATTATTTAATCTGTAAAATATTTAAGATAATGTATGGTTTAATGGCATACTTTTAGATATTTTATAGATAAACGAATATTTATTTACTATTATCCACTATGGCTTGAATTAGGCAAGGTTTAATTGAACATTAAAATCTAACAAACACTATCCACACAATGAAAACAAATACGTTTGACTGACAATGTTTAGTATGCACTATTCATGTTGGATCCTAACATTGATATACTACTGGATGAATCATATGCTTCTTAAAATGACGCCCGATTTTCAGCGACTCGGCCTTTGTTAAAACTTACTGAGTAAGCCCGGTCTAGCTTGCATCTTACTCTAACTAATAGTCAGCGCATGACGACTTGCTCTGTCTGTTTTACGTTGCAGCCACCCTTAGGTTCACTATTCCAAGAACGCAAATTTGGTTTTACAGCCAGGGCAATACGGGTGAAATTCGGGAATCCATGTTAACGGTCTTAACGCATTATACCTACAAGGAAATATTAAAAGACGATATTCGTTATATCTTTTGTGGTACATTTTTAAAATGACACTTGTATGGGAACTGCTCATCTAGTAGTATATCAATGGATCCTAACAACATACCTCCACCCTTCGCCATTGCAGGGCAGTGAAAGCTGCTGGCAATAAGCTTCTTCACAAGGTCACTCCAGCATGCCGACGATTCTGAGGGCTACCCAGTTTTTCCGTTCGACAGAATCCATCGTATATATATATTCTAATAATATTATTATGGATAGCCGTTTATTTATTGCAAGTAAGTATATGAATGTCTGACTGAGATTATTTGACCAATCGTATTGTTGAGGTTATTAATAAACTATTAACCCATAGCTTACGGGCTGCACAAAATTGTGTATTTGCTAATTACTTTTCAAATGCAAATTAACACGTTAATTACAAAATTAATTAAAAGGGCCCGTAAGCATTGTGTTAATAATTAACTTACTTATAATTAATTAATTACGTTATAAATTATTAATTATTGTGCGTATTCATATTTAAATTAATTTAACAGCTAATAACTAACTGTATATTGTTGACCTATTTTCAATATTGACATAAGTATAAATAAATGACCGTTGTATGACTTTGGTTTAAATTATTACTAACATCGATTTCGGTCTCACGGTATTAGAAATATAAATCAACATAACGACTCCTATAATTAACAAGCAAACACAAAAAAGCCAGTTGACATTTTCTTAATTCTCGGATTTTGTGCAAAAAAATCAAAAGCATCTAAAGTTGTTTTATTAGATTTTTCGTGGATAAAAAACTATACGGTATGTTGGCTAACCTGAGATTCTTAGTGTGACAATTAATAATTTGGTGGAGCCATTAATAGTAAATTTTCATTCGTAAAGTTATAACATACTCGTATCAAAAGTATTTTATCGCAGGTAGGATATTATATTATATTTTTGCGGCTTGTCGAAACATTCATTGCGTGGGACTGGAATGCACCATTCCACTGTTTGAGATACGTAACCATGGCCCTCACATCCTGAAGTGGACCCCACGCTAGAATATTTGGCGCCCCTCCCCCTAAATATCACTAAGGTTAAAAAAGTAGCGTGACGATCTACAAAATAGGTCCTTTTGTTCTAGTTGAAGTTTGAAAATGGTCGATTGTGGTAGATTACATTAAGTTTTGATGCAGGATAGTAAGTAGATCACATACTAACTACTAAGTTGAAAATGCCTGCTATTGGTTAATTTCGTAGTGATTTGGTATGGTGAAGCACGTTGGCCGGTATCCAATGGATAAGGATTCGAGTCCCGCTCTGCAATATTTTTTTTTATAATATATTTTTCTAATGGGATGTTTCTGAGGTTTCTAAAATTATGTAAATTTAAAAACATTATATTATATTTGACAAATAAATAGCAATGATTGGAAAATTATCCCAATTATTGTAAAAGTGCGGTAATTTTCAAAAAAAGAATAAATGGTATTGAATATTGAAAGAATAATACCCATAGAGTATAAATAGACAGGTAATTGTAGATTATAGGTAAACAAGTTAAGGGCGTAGGTGAGCTTTGGAAATAATGATACGCGAACCGTAGAACTAACCTAATACCGAGCATTGGATAAAGTATCCGATATATCGCGTAAGCACACACACACAATAATAAATATAAAGGAAATTACTTTTTTCTTCAATCAAGCCTCGCCGACGGCAGAATCCTTTCACAGTGGTGTACCTACCACTGTTCATTTTACGTTAGGATTAGTTTTATAAACCTATACCTCTTTTGACACCCCTGCACTAAAATCATATTGAAAATACAGATTATTTTGTTATAATACAAATACATCAACAAGTTCGGACTATGTATAATTATACGAATTCCTATTTTGAAATTTTTATATTACAACACCACTCAGTGGCGGATTTTAAACCCCCCATGATAAAAAAATAAAAACCATAAATCACATCGTTCAACTAAAATAATTATTATTCAAGATGAGACCTTCAATACTGAGGAAAAACGACTACAAATATATGCTACGTTTCGTAGGCAATAGTGGAGAGGCATTGATTAGAAAAGAAATAATCAAAGACCATAATAATATATATAGTTGTAGGTATTCAATTCTAGGATCGAAGCTAATATAATTACCTCCCAGTGCGAAGACTCAATGATAGGTGATTATTGAAACTATTTAAAGCCTATAAATATTTTTAATTGTATATTAACGTACCTACTTATTTAAATAATAACTAATAAATTTTATATTCTACAAAAATAATTTAATTTGCCAACGACGTCTGCTATATATGTAGAAATGTATTATGAATATAATATACAGAACCACCTGTCAAAGGTTAAAAAAATATATACCACAGCGCTATCACTCTTCAACTATTGTCCGAGTATATTATATCGGATTATTGTGGGAGGAATGCAGATTTTTTTGTATGAACTTTACCTCATATGACCTCAGCCCCGTCTACCGTAATGTATGCCTTTTCCTATGAATGCAGCTTTGTCCAAAATAACTAATATGATATTTAAAAAAAATATATTGCATTCAATCACATATAATAATATATTTAGGTTGTTTTGAAAAATAATAATACATTTTATCTAATGATTTTTGATATAATTGTATAAATGTTTAGGAAAATACATAGTTTAAACTCAACGCTCAATTTTATAATATTGTCAGTGAGCTATTGAGATTTCATCAATTTTGCGTGTCATTGTCATTGAGTGTACCTATTCATCAGAAGTATTCTAATATCGTATTATGTTATTATTTCTCGTAAGTATACCTGACAAGTCTGCTCTTTTTCTCTGATCTCCATAGAATAGCTCTTTCTAAAAGTCACACTTCGCCACTGGTACCTCCTCAGTATTTATTTATGTTAATAAATTAAATTAAACCACTAATTAACTAATACAGAAACTAACTTACTAGGTAACGAGTAATTCATAGATTATTTTAGAAAAATTTGTGAAATAAGTATATGATAAAATATAACAATTCGATGCACAGATTCTATTGATACGGTCTATGACTGCTTACCACTAATCCCCTACCCTTCCACGTCACTGGTGTAAAAGTGTTGTAGTCGTGACTTCATTCAATAAAACGAATCGAAGTACCTAAACCAAGGCTTCGTTTGGGGCCGGAGGGTGCTTGGTGGAAGCTACAGGGAGGACGGGCGCTCGGAACCTCGGGGATTCTGTGAAAGGACACTGAAAGCGGCCAAGGTTGGGGGACGGGGGGTTGTAATCCGATTGGCTGATCCCCAATCAGGGTTGTCATGCCCGCCAGCGACTTGTATTGGTTTCCGTATTTCAGGAGAGCCTTCCTCGGCTGTGAATATCGCATCGGCGTCTCCCTGTGCGCTGATATACTGGGTCGCGCGATCCAGTTGATAACGGTGATGACGCCATGTCATTAATATATATTTATAATTTTATTGAAATTAAAACTTATTTTTTACATATAGTAATAACTTAAGACTTAAAAATTCAAGACATGCACAACATGACGTGAAATAACAAAGAAATAGTATTAACATAGTATTGAAAAAATGAATAAATATAAGCACCATTAGAAAAACAGTGGATAGATATATAAATTTAATTTAACAATAAATATATATATATAATATATACGCGGTGAAATAAAAAGCAGGTATAGAAGTACAAAAATTGTAAAGTAGGTACATTATTTTTTAAGAATTTATAAAACATTGTCCACCTAAACTAAACTCATTCTTACGCAGGTGGAAAATGTAAATATTCTGAGGGATTTGGTTGATCACAGTTATTGTCTACCCAATTGGCATTACCGATGGCAGGCTAGTTCTACATTTTGGAAGAACAAACAGCTGATGTCACTGATGTGATGATGTCGGAAAAATACGTAGCCACATAGGTAATGTACCTACATATTTTTAACTCTTACACTGGCAACATTATGTAAACATATGTAAGAGAATGTCAATCGAATAAAACCACGGATAGTATCCATACAGCCAAAAGTAAAGAAGTCTCAAAAATTGTGCAATAATAATCAATTTCTTCAGATTAATATATTTTATTTCTTTATTTTAGTTTTGGCAAATACAAGACGCCGTTTGGTAACTATTTTGTTTATCCGACGAATAATTCACAACATTTATGAATTTAAGATTCTTTTATTGAACATACATAATTTGAAAACACTACTGAGAAATGTATACATACACTAGAAAAAATCTATTTGAAAAAAATATGACACTAGGATTCAACCTTGCGCCCCACGGGATTCGCGCCCATGTAATATGTTGACCACTAAACTATACGTGTCCTATCTAATTTCGAGAAAGTTAACTAATGGTTTTTTATAATACTCTCTGAATATGTTTCGAATATGGCATTTTGTAGTTTTTAAAAGCTATACTTCAGCTGAGGCATGGTCGAAAAAGATCGTGATAAGGCGATGCGCGGATTGTGCAAATGACGCGAGCAGAACGAAATATAATTCGTCATACAAATTCAACATGCGTCCTTTTAATGTTATGTTTATTATTATATTCGTAGTATAGTATATTCATTCATATAGGAAGACCCGGTAACTGGAGAAGTGTGGCGAGAGACCGGAGTGAGTGGAGAGCGGTTGTGTAGGAGGCCAAATCCCACCCCGGGACGTAGCGCCGTGGAAGAAGAAAAAGTATATTGATTGACATGTTTTCTTTTTCAAGTACATGCGGAACGTTTTTTAGTCATCTTTACACGATTTAAGAATATATTTCTCCGACGCCATCACAAAACAAATTGACGTGCTCACAGGTCGACTATCGGTCTCTGACTGGCAACGAGGACGAAATTACGCCCCACATAGAGTTGAAAATTATTTGCCGTTTCACTTATGTACGCTCTTAAATAAGTACGAGAATAAAAAGATACAATTAATTTATTACTAATAAAGATTATTTTCTGTTGAGGGCAACATTTTTTCGCATAAGTACATATTGTGACTGTACGACTCGCGGTGTTCCTGAGGGTTCCGCTGTGGATTTTGTATTTCAGTATAAATTAATTAAACTATAAATGAGTCGTATAGAATCATATGTAGAACTGTGCACTATTCATCGTTTCGAGAAAATTACGAAAAACGCTTTGTTGGATTTTTGAGTTTTATAAAAGCATAAAATATTTTTCTACTTTTAGAAATTAGAAATACACAACAGAATTTACGTATGTCAGAATTCTGATTGTTGTAAATAATTAAATATACATGTTTTAAAAGTGAAGAGTGCTACATTTGATATTAACATAGTATACAGTTCTGTCTTTGTTACCAAGGTTGTGTAACGTTCTGTATTTGATCCCAAACAATTGTGGATGACGTCACTAAGAAGTAGTTCAAATTTACCAGTGCAGTACATCATTATAATAAAAATATTGTATTTTTTTATTTATCGATTTCAATTTTAATAGGTACCTACATAAAATTTATAATACTTTAATTTTAAATTGATTAAATATTGTGGGTATTAAAAAAATAACATGAAACCATAAACATACAGGGAGACAGAGATATTATTGTATGACATATTTTATAATAAAGAAAATAAGACATATTTTCCAATGTATTAGGTATGAAGAATAATAACGGAATAAAATCTATACTATAAGTTCATTTAGAATGTCATCTTGTATTTCACCTAAGTTCACGTCCCCCGAATCTCGGAAATTATTCCGGGAGTTATTTTCATCAAATGTTTTTTTTTATAGAATTGGAGAGTACCTAGGTAAAGTTTACCATTGTGGCCCATTATGCTTAGTTAATAATTTATTCAAAAATTTCTTTCACTTGGCAACCTTTTTGCAACTGTAAATGGACGAATCGTATCAATGTTATTGTTTTTCTTGTATAATATTCTTTAGTTTCCCGTAGTCTGATCGATATAAATTCTCTACCTGGACTAAAACATTCCCCTAACGTTTTGAACGCTTCATATTTCTTTTCTTAATATGTCATCGATAAGAAAAAAGGAATAAAATAAACAGTTCATAGAAAATAAATAAAAGATTTAAGAAAACAAACAAAAAGTGAACAAAAACAATCCAAATAATTATAGAAACTATTATTTTTGGTGGAGAGGGAAGACATTGTTTTAATCTAGTTTTAATAATATAAAATTTCATAAAAACAATTGTACTAAAATCCACTTTATTTAATGAATCGAGCGGTTTATCCTTATAGGAAATATTTCAACTGAGGTTTCATTCTTCCGAGAATGAAAAAGAATTAGCACTATGTTTTTGAAATAGTTTAAATTTGGATAAATAAAATAAAATTAAAATATTTAATAAGTAATATTTTCAAAACATTTGATATACGCCTATGGATTTTACACGCACTGACCTGCCAACTTTGTCGATTTCTGCCTGTCATTTTTCAGGATTTCTGCTTCTCTTGCGACCTTTGTTTATTATTACTGGTGTTGGTTGGTACTCCATGAAGGGACTAGCCATCAGTATTTATATGTTTTGGTAAAAAAAACCATAAAAAACTCAACTTTAAACACGGCATGTCAACAGTCACAACTGAACGATATGTATGAGCGGGCATATTGTGACGTCACTTAGGGCAGCTCTGTGATTGGTCGAAACCGAACAGTTCTACTTGTGTTTCCAAAGACGTGAACAGTTCTAACTTTGATACCAAGCCCTATTTTCTTTCACGATTTTATACCACACAGATATGATTTTGATTCGAATATTATATTGCTAGTCATACATTATGATCCGAGGAATAATGTGGCATACTTAGTTCAATTTCGACATATATGCGACAGTTCTACTTTTGATACCATACGACTCAAATCTACCCTGGCAAAATGGTCATATATAAAGGAGTCAAATGGATTGGTTTGTAGTGAACGATGATGAAGGATAATCCATACAAAGTCGGCTTTACGGATACGGATGGTATGAACGCATTCTAGCGAGCCGTTTGATAGTCATTGCGTGTGACATCTCTGCGAAAAGCGCGTCGCATTTTACGAGATTATGTCACGTCGTGTTAATTTCGTTATGGCGAGCTGTTCGTAATTGACTGACAGACCTGTCAGTGGACGATCCGTGCCGAAATTTTAAAAAGATAATCATTTACCTACCTATCTACTCAGTGGCGCACCCAGGATTTAATATTGGGGGGGCCCAAGGAGGAGAATGTAAATTAGTCCCATAGGCTCTTTTCCTTCTTCACAGCCTAATTTCTCGTTTATCGATCTTTTGTCTATTGCAATCGGTGTACCTATACCATGGTCCCCACATCCTGAAACGGGCCCTCAGGCTAGGATATTTAGCGGGCCCCCTACCTACCGCTAAGATTAAAAGCAGTGTGAAACACTACATTAACGTTTTTCAAATTGTGTTTTAGTTCAAATTAAAACCTAATTATACAATTAAATTACTTATACAGTGAATTATTGGCGATTTTTAATACATCTACTTTAATAATGGAGCTGTCAAGTATCGACACATAATAATCTAAAAATATATTGCACAATTATATAAGTAATTGAAAGTGTTCGACTTTTTTTTACTATTAAAGCTAATTTATGATGTGTGTTTATCTCACTTATCTGGTCCACCCGACTAGCTAGGCCCCCCACAGCCCGGGCCCCCAGGCTAGAGCCCTGTCAGCCCTCCCCAGCAATGACCTACACCACTCCGGAATTCGGGTGGACACCGAGAATTTTTTGACAGTTCCATTAGGGATTGGGTTTCTAAAAAAACCTGACATTAGTGTATCGAAATTGTTGTGTTAGAAATTAAGATCTAAGAAATTTTTCTAAAAAGGGTGCCGGAGAATTATTACAAATCATTTTTTTGCCGTGTTTTTATTTGTCTAAGCCCAAAGGTATTAGAGTTTATTGGCTTTCAATTTCAATGTTTAAAATCATCCTGATAATTTTCATGTTTGGGGGGTGCCATAAGATCCTGCAGGTAGATTGTTTATGAAGAAATGTCAATGTCTTCTAAAATTTTCACCTATCTTAAAATAATATTCATATCACATATTTTGAAAAAAATGTATCAGGCTCGCATAGAACGCTGCAGGTAGATTGTTTTTTAAAAAAATGGCAATGTCTTCTAAAATTTTCAACTATCTTAAAATAATATTCATATCGCATATTTTGAAAAAAATGTATCAGGCTCGCATAGAACCCTGCAGGTAGATTGTTTTTAAAAAAATGGCAATGTCTTCTAAAATTTTCACCTATCTTAAAATAATATTCATATCGCATATTTTGAAAAAAAAGTATCAGGCTCGCATATAAACCTGCAGGTAGATTGTTTTTAAAAAAATAGCAATGTCTTCTAAAATTTTCACCTATCTTAAAATAATATTCATATCGCATATTTTGAAAAAAATGTATCAGGCTCGTATAGAACCCTGCAGGTAGATTGTTTTAAAAAAATAAAAATTTCTTTTAGAATTTTCACCTAGCTTAAAATAATATAGATATCGCATTTTTAAAAAAAAATGTATTAGGCTCGCATAAGATCCTGCAGGTAGATTGTTTATGAAGAAATGACAATGCCTTCTACAATTTTCACCTATTTATTACTACGCTAAAAATAATATTGATATTCCATATTTAAAAAAAATGTATTAGGCTTTCATAATATAGATAAGGTAGATTGTTAGTGAACGAAATATAAAATCATCATAATGTTCTATTTTTTCAAATACTATCGATGCACTGGAAAAAATGTATTAGGCACTCATAAACTTATGTAGGTATATATTGCTTTATAATCAATTAAAGACAATTCGTTTTTGATTATTGTTTAATAGTTACCATGGTAATTTCTTTTAGAATTTTCGCATTCTTACTAAATTTAAATAATGAATAAAGATATTTTCATACTACGCGAATGTATTAGGTTCTTATAAAATCCCTGTATAGTGTAGGTAGTAGATGATGGTTTATGAAATACAAAAGTAGGTGTCATGATACTATTTACTTTAGTCTACATTCTTATAAAAGCACTGGAAAATGTCTAGGCACTCATACAACCCAGGCGATGCTTTTTTTTTAAGTTATACTTATATTGGCGCGTTTAGGAAAACAGATCAGAGTGTATTTTTTGCGTGTGACCAGCCGCGATGTAACACATAATTTTTATAATTTATAATGCATTCTGGTTGCGTAATACTTTGAAATATAGATAGTTTGATGAACCAAAGAAACACTTTTATTTATTTTGTGAACCTGATTCTAAATCACCACACCAGAGCTAGCCGAAGAATCTAGGTTATTACAAGTTTTGTTTTTGTTTAGACGCCAAAGAAGAATAACTTCTAACGCACGTACATAAGTACACACACCGATTTATGCAATATTTTTGTTTGTTTGAAACTAAATACTGTAATCTAAGCTCAAATTTTGTGGTGTGAATACGCAACATAGCTGCGATATGGTTGTCTGTTAATTTTGATCTTAAGTTTGATTTATTAATGCTCATTGTAGAAAATGTTTTTTCACAAATATAGGTACTTCCAAATAAAGAAGCGTTTTTAACTATATTTGGATATACCTCAAGTAAAAGTCCTTTGTAGAATTCAATTAAAATCTTATCATGATATAGATACATACTACGAAACGGCCACAGGGTCGCCCTAAAAGCCGCTGGATTGACGAACTGGTAAAGTTCGGCGGAAATACGTGGCAGCGAAAGACACAGGACCGAGAGAGTTGGAAGAAGCTTGGGGAGGCCTTCATCTAGCAGTGGATTGACCCCGGCCGATGATGATACATAGTTCATATCACAGAATAGATTAATAAATATCATTCCGATAGTCTATTCCCCAATACATTACATTTTGAAGCAGGTTTTTGAATCTGTGAGTGTCCTACGAAAATGAACCAAACATTATAGACGTGCAATAGTGTGTGATGCAACCTTCAATACACCAATATTGAATGAGCGTCAATGCATACACCGAGAGCAGTTGTCAGTATTTGACGTGTGACATTCTTGACACGTCGTGTTTAATTTTATCACATATTCTTCCACACTCGCGATCGGTTGCCTGTTACTCCACACCAGCACCGTCTTTAGATTAATAAAGCCTGAGCATATCTTTTTGCACAAGCAACGAGCGGTCCACTGTTTAGTTGTCAAAATCAGATCCCAGATTGCTTGACATATTGATTCGCCCTTTCTCGTTTCAAATTGAATTATACAAACATCTCAAATCAAAATATATTAACTATCAGTGTTATTTATAAATAATATACATTCCTGTTATTCATCACCAGGTCAAAGTCAGACTAGTATTTCACACAAAAACCGTTGGTAATATCGATTTCCAAAAAATATGTAGCATTGATCTATGCATTACATTTGTAGAAGGTGTGTTAATGCTAGTGTATTATTTATCATGTAACTTATCTATTCAAATCAAACCATTCCCTGTGTGAACACGACAGACGCGTCAGTATGAGCACTCTATAGAACAATGGCAGGTCATCCATAGACAACAACGAGAGGGGCGGAAAAAGTAGGACCAGTCGTTGTGAATGTATCGGCTTTTTACTTTAGTCGCAAATGTCCACACTCAGAGTTCCCTGATAGAGTATATGCTTCATAACTTTGCACTCCAGCTCTAGGATGAAAATGATTTAAAATATTCAAAAAAATTTTTTTTACATGTATTGTGTGTCTATTTATTTATTAGTAAATAATATATTATATTAATACAAGTAAATATCATTTGATCTAATGTTATGCGAGGTAATTACGCAAAGAGGCTTATCAGTATAGTAAAGAGTGCAAAAAAGTGCAAAGTTATAAAACGTTTACTCTGGCAACCCTTCGTTATGCAGTATTAACTAAATTAGCCGTACAATTTTAGAATATTAATGGAAGGGGTTGCATTATTTTATTCTGCTTTAGGGCGGCACTTTACCTAAAGACGTCACTGTGTCTATGTGCTTGGTCAAACGGAATCTTTGATGGAATCTACTATTGTTATTGAATATATAGGGGGGGGGGGGCGAAGGAGGAGAATGGAAATTAGTCCCATAGGCTCCTTTTCTTCTTCATATAAATATTTTTACATAATTTCACAATACACGGCGATATATTTGTACAGTTTCTCCTAGTTTTTATTAAATTGGAGGCATAGTGGCGGTAACCGTTGAGCGTGTCATCAGCGACTGGCGGATTGGAAGTGAACAGCGACCATGTTGGACATGTGTACCTAGTATGCTGAAACATTGCTTAAATAATATCGGCTGTGCTACCCGCTTGGTCTAGAGCAGTGTTTCCCAAAGTGTGGTACGCATACCCCCTGGGGTACGGGAAGAGTTTGGTGGGGGTACGTGCTGCACCGGGTTATGGCTACGTCTGGTGCAACAAGCATTAATACAACATCCATGCTAGGTTTATCGCATGCGGAAGAAGAGCAATTGTTGGAATTACTAGCTTCAGACGGATTCTTGCAAAATAAATATAAGGAGTGTACTTAAACATCATTTAGGTTGCAAATGCAACATATGTATCCAGTTTTAACAGAGAAATTCCTGAAATACATTGCCTTTTTCAACTTCACATCTATGTGAAGTTGCTTTTTCAGCATTTGTAGACATTAAGTCAAAAAAAGGAACAGCCTTTGGGTGTGGAACCGCATCTCAGATTAAAATTAATAACCAAGGAACCAAATTATGATGATCTGTCGTTTCAACATAAATAATTTCATCCTTCTCATGGTTTATAATGAATGTTATTTTTTTATAATATAACTTTGATTTATATTTTATTATGAATGAATTTTATTTTTTGTTTATTATTATTTTGTTTATGTACTACAAAAGGAATATATTTTGATTGTTATTAAAGTACTTATATGCATTTTTCTTTGACGAGGAGTACTCAGTGTTACGAAAATTATAGAAGGGGTACACAGATGTCGAAAGTTTGGGGAACACTGGTCTAGAGAGCTACAATATTTATGCCGAATTCCACCGAAAAAAATGTTCTTTTGATTTACACCACCACCGTTCTTTTCGCCGAATGTTTATCGCAGATTTTTGGTTTTTTAATATTGAAGTTTCAACATATTAATTGAAAATGGACAAAAAAGTATTATTGCTTTTAAATTATACACAACCTACTCAATACAACACAGCCTAATATCTCGTTTATCGGTCTTTTGTCTATTGCACTCGGTGTACCTAGACCATGGCCCCCACATCCTGATACGGGCCCTCAGGTTAGGGCAGTGGTCGGCAAACTGCGGCTCTTTGGCCCCTTGAGCGCGGCTCTGCCGCAGATGCTCTCTGCCATATTTGATATGGCTACAAAGAAGAAGCAAAGAAAATGGAAGAGGATAACCGTAAATGTAATGTTGAATAGACCGAGACTTCCCGTTTATTCAAAACTTAAATGGCTTACCGACCTTTATTTATGTGTCGGGAAAAATTAGCGCATTAAAATTTAGGGAGATACTACAACTAAAAACTCGTAATTTTGCGCTAAATATTCTGTCGATGATGCAAGGAAGAAAGCAGCTGAGGAGAAGAGTCAAGAAAAACAAAGTTCTGTATCTAATAAGGTACTGAATAAAATCTTTCAACAATGTTAATATTGCAAGTTTTGTGATTAGTAAAAAGATTTCCAAGAGAGGAAATCAAGAGTAAATTGAGAAATCGATTTATTGATGAGTTAAAATTAAATCAACAACATACGAACCTCACTTACCCAAACTTTACAAGGAGATGCAAGGCCATTATTCACATTGAGTTTGTCAGTCATTGTCATGATTCAATTTCATGGATACCTGACTTACAATTTAATTTTTATTAATAAATAAGATCATTATTACGTATGATATTCAGTTTTATTCAGTGTACCTACCTATAATTTAATTAGGACTTAAAACTTTAACTAAAGTTTATTAAGTAAATTAGCAGTGTACCTACTTACTACCTACGCATATAATTTCAGTTTAAGAAATTTGGCTCTCAAAAGAAATCTCAATCGTTGTACTGTTGATATTTGGCTCTATTGACTAATGAGTTTGCCGACCACTGGGCTAGGATACTTGACGGGCCCCCTATCCACCGCTTAGATTAAAGACAGTGTAAAACACTACATTAACGTTTTTTAAATTGTGTTTTACTTCAAATTGAGGGTACTTATACAGTGAATTATTGGCGATTTGCAATACATCTACTTTAATAATGGAGCTGTCGAGTATCGACACATAATAATCTGAAAATATATTGGACAATTATATAATTTAAAATGTTGTGATGATGTGTGTTTATCTCACTTATCTGGTCAACCCGACACGCCGGCCCCCCACAGCCCGGGCCCCCAGGCTAGAGCCCTGTCAACCCTCTCCAGCCATCACCTATACCACTCCAGAATTCGGGTGAACACCGAGAATTTCATTAGGGAACGGGTTTCTAAAAAAACCTGACATCAGTGTTTCGAAATTTTTGTGTTAGAAATTAAAATCTAAGAAATTTTACTAAAAAGGGTGCTGGAGAATTAAAAATCATTTTTTGCCGTGTTGTTTGTCTTAGCCCAAGGTATAGTTTATTGGCTTTCGATTTCAATGTGTAAAATCATTCTGTTGATTTTCATATGTTGGGGGGGGGGGGGGGCAAGGCCCCCTGCCCCCCCCTGGGTCCGCTACTGTATCTACTTACGCGTTTAAAAAAAAACCTGGTTTGCACAACGTCGCTGTAGAATTGGTTTGTCGAGTAGACCAAATGTCAAATGTTCAGAAGACGAAAAACAAATTTCATTACTATTATCCTATATTTAACTACATGGAGGTATTTAAATTGTTGTTTTTACAGCTGTATTCATTACAAAGCAATTTAAAGAAAAGGAAGGTTCCAATTAATTTTTATACAAATAATTACAAGATAAAAATAACTTTTTATTTACCACGTTTTTAATTTTTCTGTTGAATCGTTGTTGATTACGGATTTCTTCCAAAATAACTTTTCATACAAAACAAAATTAACTGAAAATGAATTTAATTCTACTTAAATATGGCTAAACGTATTAAAAGAATGCATTGGCATCGTGTTCTGATATATTCTAAGAGTTTCAAATCTCTAGCTAGTCGGAAAGTTAGTTAAAAATCGATTGCAAGATTGCAAAAACAGATATTCGACAAACCAATCTTCGCATCTTCTAGATGAACGACGAAATGAATACATTATTGTAGTATCCAGTGACGTCCCTAAATAAAATGCCGCCCTTAGGCAGCACCAAAAAGCCGCCTCATTTGTTATACAGCATTTTTATCATCCTTTCATGAGTCCAAATCTAAGAAATGTGTTGTATGGATACATTACTAATAAAATATCAGACTAATTGTTCGCAAATCTGCACGTGTCGTTTCTGGTCACCAAGTACGTCAAAGGGCAACGGAAGTAAACTAGATATCGCAACGCCGATAAAACCAGTGAGCTGATTTCTTTAATGGAAAGATATTTTCGTTATTACAAAGTTTAGGTTACTATTTCTATATATTCCAAATAATTCTCCTCGATTTGCCGCTCTTCGGGTAACTGCCGCCCCCAAGCGACGCTCAATCTGCCTGCCCCCACGGGACGTCACCGGTAGTATCAATATTTTGTATAAATGTTAGGAAATTGTTAATTTTGTTGTCTACAAATTCTCCGAGAAAAATACATTTAAATAGACAGGTGAAATTTGTCTTGTAAATTGATGATGATGTAAATTATTGATTATTATGTTTTGAAATTAAATCGATGAATTTTAAAATTGGGAAATATGTGAAACATAGCAAATTAAACATAGGTATATCATAAATGACTGTCAATAAATCAAATCCTCAATACATTTTACACACAAAGAGAAGTTTCCACACAACGTTGACCAAAACTCGATTTTCTTTTAGATAACCCGAAAAATAGTGATTTTTGACTTTATCTCGCACACATAAATGTTAATACACATTCATATAATTGTAATATTATTGAGACTCCTGTTTTATGCAGTCCGGCAAGTAGAAACCCTGTACTGGAATCAAGCCCTCCGCAATAGCCGATTTTAGTGAGTCATGTTTTAGCAAGTGCATAGCCAACACGCCACAAAAATGGCAGTCAGTCGATAAACTGACATTGTGCCGGCAACATCTACAAGAAAATCGGAAAATATGCCGTCTTGTTCTATAAAACGATGTCAAAACACATCTAGGAACCAAAAACAGGAAGATGGGATTACTTTCCACTTATGAGTACTTCATAAACAGTGATTATTCTATATTATTCTGTAATCTGAAATCATTTCCTTGATTAGCTTACATTTCGTTGCGTACACGCCAGAATTCTGCAAGTGTGGGTAAAAATGTTGCCAGATTTGTGATTTTTGATTTCATCTGTTTTAAAATAATATTACACATTTTGCGATATTATACACATATTTTAATATTTCGTATTCAAGCTTATCTGTAAGTTGTATGAATAAATCAGCTACGGCTGCTGGTGTATAAAATATAGCGGTAGTTTTTAAATATCATTTATCACTTATTTACCGGATTCGTAAGTACCACACTATATTTCGAAACGTCAGAGTTTGTTGAAAAACTTGTATACAAAACGACAATTTTAAAAAAAAACTAATCCAAAACCAAGGGCTATAATTTCTTATTCCTTGAATGTCTATATGAATTTTCGTTTTATATTAAAATTCATGTTTAATTTTCAGAATTATATTCCTAGCAAATTCCAATACATATTTTATTCGCATTTAAACTAAATATGTCTCATTTTTAGTGTTAGCTGCTCATAACGTGTTCTCCAGCATTTATCGAACGCGACACTTGCCTCTTTAAAACGTGCCATCTCCGATGTACCTACTATATGATTGTAAATTTACGTAATTTTGTTTTATGTGTCTGATTTTTTTAGATTTACTAGATTTGTGTAAACGTCTTTGTTCTTTCCGAATAGTATGTGGCGCATGGAGATAACCAAAAGACTCCAGACCATTGGACTTCCTAGTTCTTAACCGGTCACGGTGGCTTCGTCAACGAGCTCTATCAGCTTGGTTTTATAAAATTCGATACATGCTTATGTAGAATGCTTTAAATAGCAGGGTGCCAATCACATCCTCTGGTAGTGTTCCCATTCATCGGTTGAAAGGGAATGCTACCAGCACAATTTTGAAGGACGCTTCTCGTTCGTTACGCCACGGTATATGCCTGAAAGGGTGTTGAGACGTGGCGGGTGGTGGATGGAAAAGCATGTATCCATAGATTTGTAAGCCGGTCAACTTTACACGCTATACGCCGGCGTGTGGGCCTACTGCGTCTGCGCAGTAGCAACCTCCCGGTGAAAAAACGAACTACGTTCTGTCAAAATAGTCGCTGGCTTGTGGCTTCTCAGCGAATGGAAAGTTTTGTGTGTCATCATCACAATCGCAGTAGCTGAATCGCCTGCTTTTAAATTTGCCAACAAACAGCTCGTAAAGTAGCTCAATGTAATTGACGCTTTATATTTTTCTTTACTTATACTTCTAAGTCGGTAGGTACCAGCTACATAATTTATTTAGCAAATATGTTTGAATCGTTAATTGAATGTATTATTTGATTAATAATAAATAAAATTTTATGAAAACATGTTTTTTTTATTTCTCCGAACACTATAAATAGGAATGTAATAAATATTATTCGTATTTTTGAGATTGTGTGTTACCTAAATATATTTCGTATTACCAAAATTCACTCTGCTAATATTTATTAATATAATATAAAATTAAATCGCTTGTAAAATAATTCGAAATCTGGCAACACTACGCCAAGCAAATGTTCACGCACACTGTCACGTATTTCCGAAAAACCCTTGAAAGGGGCGTGAAGGACGCGTGGTGGGGCTGACCCAAGCGCGAGAAAAAATTCGTCATCTGTTCGGGAACAAACACTCACTATCGCTCTATCTATATTTTTCTATAATCTAAGACTGGAATTATCCGATTTCAATGGAATGGGACAACTGGGTTCCAGGACAATTGGGCGTCGCACTCTCGAATGAATTAAATAGGTAGACATTCGTTACTATTTTATACAGAGAGTAGATAGAAAGTTAATCTGTTTCTTATAATACTAAGTACTTAGTAGTTTTAATTAATTTTGCTCTTAACATAATGTTTTTTATTGCGGATTGAGAATTATCATGCATGTAAAAATAAAAGGGTCTACTATCGCTCTCCGATTGGCAACCCTTGCAAAATTACGTTACACCTATTGCTGAAAATTATTTTCCGTTTCACTGAAGTATGCTCTTAAACATATTATGCACAATTAAATCATTATTTATGGGTGCTTATTTAAATTCTCACCAAGTATTAGGTATTTAATAATATAATAATTTAAATATAAATAATAATACTCGTATTAAATATATATTTTAAAAGTATCTATAATTAACGAACGTCTATTTTATTTTCGAATTTCATTCGATTGCGTGGCGCCTAGTTGTCTCAGCGTCGAAACGTCTTAGACAGGACTTCACACATCCTATAGCCCTATAACGTATGTATTGGTTTTTTGGATATGTAATGTGCTACTAACCTGAGGAAAATTTTAACGTTTTCTGAGTAATTTTAAGACGTTTGAGGTATCGAGAAACGCTAGATTTAATTATATATTATATACTGCGCATTTCGCAATCTGGATGCTTTAAAAAAACGTTAGATCTGTTAAGAAAACCGCTAAATTGGTATATTGGTTTGAACTAGGTATTAGTTTAAACGATATGACACAGGGTCTATATCATAGGCATTTTATTCAGAAGTACTTACGTTGACCCTAGTTGGAATTAACTAATCTCAAATGTTAACTGTTGGAATTACTTTACAAAAAGACCACATATAAATAACTAAAAGCGACATTAATAAAATGGTTAATGATAGCGACAAAGGTACTTGTGGTAGGTATCACGTTAATTAAAAATAATAGGCAAATAAATGGCGCCGAAATATTACGTAATGACTTTATAACCTTAATTATTATTACGGTGTCCTTTCGCCAAATCTATTTGAACTTTTATGCCTGGTGCTTTAAAAGTTTTCGCGAGCTTTCGTCAGAAGCTTTTTAGGCAGTAGCTTTCAGTAAAAAGTATGCGTGACGTAATTAGTGGTTGTTTGCGGCCAACCTTTACTCTTCTTACGGTTCCAACAACTTTAATGTGGTTTTCACAAACACCTCGTTTCCAAGGCTGTAATTTGCTTCAAAGCCAGAGAAAGCAACCGTGAAATGTTTACTTTTAGAATTTTTGCTAAAAGTTTATCCGAACCTAGACCAATTTATATATTGAATACATAATATTTTCTATGTCTATATAATTATTTTAGATGTAATTATAAAAAAAATCTGCTAATAGTATTAATAGATGTCTGTATACCCTTCAAGTATGGGTAGCAAACTTAAATATCCCGTGGTGTAGTCCAGCGTTCTCAGTTTCGGCTGTCCAGGCTTTAGATATCGACAATCCAGCACCATCTGCATCTTCATGCTCCAGGCTTAGCCTCACCTCTAGATTCCATCTTCTGTTCTTCTAATAACTTACATGTCAAAGATTAAATTTCCATCATTGAAAGGAGTGCAATATACATATTAAACACTTTAATATTATTGGTAGGTATCTACATGATGTACACTAATTTAATTCGTCATTTTTGCAGTGAATACATAATGTTAGCATTTAAGTAGGTATAGAATTAAAAGCAAAGAATTTTGACTCTAGACAGAAGAAGTCTACTCATTCTGATTTCCAAATCTTCTTCTATTGGCATCCTCGTAAACAAAATGGCGGTTCGCGTTCAGTTTTGAAAAAATGTATTATTTACATAACGTACATACTCATTTCTCGGTGAAATACGTGATTACTCATTTTAAAAATAATGGCAAATGCCTACATAAAATTCACAAGGGAGTATCATATGTATAGCTACATTTTATGTTAAAATGTCTGCTTTTTATACGGCAATATTATGTTAAATGCGTCAAATGTTAAATTAAATCCGACTATCCGATCCTATGCATTTAAATGTTCAAGGTATATTTTGGCAATATCTGTGTACCTACACAATAATCATGTACTTACCCATATATGTAATTAACTAGTAATTCAGCGAATCTGAAAGTATAGTGGACTGTCATAGTATAAGTGTAAAGTTGTCTTCAAATGCACTTACAATACGAAGTCACTTGTAGTTAACTTCATCTGTGTACTACAGGTTCTTTTTTTGCTTCAATTTAAGATATTCTATAGATAAGGTTATTTCAACATCTTTGATTAAAATAATTATTATTTTCAAGTAGGTAGGTAGGTACCTACTTTCAATATTTGATATAGGCACTTCTAGTACCACGCCCAAGATAAATATTCTTCTACATACCTGTGATACAGTGGTACCTAATCAAGATGTACCAATATTCTTGTTTATTTAATAATCCTCTTGTCATCATTCGTCATCTGAGTTTTTTTGCAGCTAGTCAAACAACTTTGTCATCTTGATAAAGAGATGAAACAACAACACTTTTTGCCTATGACACGAATGTAAAGTGTCACTTGGCAATACATTAACCAACGATAAAATTGTCAAAACAATGGCCGAGTGAAAATAAATAATGTTTTCTTGAAACGACTAATGGTATACTAAATGCTTTGGTAATGGTACAACAATGTTGCTTTTTTTACTTAGTAAAAATACAAAGGTACCTACATATTGATTGAGTGAAGAGACATCAAAGTTTTTGAATAAAGATTGAACATTTAAAAGCGTTTTCACGAGTGGTAAACATTCAGATCATAATATACCTACATCGCGGGATGGATTTTAGTCAATAGCATAATAATTATTAATATACCCCATAGGAATTAAGTCGTGAAAATGAAAAAAGCATGTAAATTCAGTTTTCAGTAACGTCCCGTGGGAGTAGGCGGGTCATGTGTTGCTTAGGGGCAGCACATTAAAAAGGATGATGACCGAAGGAAAAATACAAATATTCCAACTTCTGAAAACAGTGGCGGTTTTCCATTATTAAGCAAACGCTGCGTGCGTTCGCTTCGTACCTAAAATAATAGTTGTTTTATGAAAGTTTAGTGGAGATGCTCTAATTCTTAATAGGTAGATGGTGTGTGTATCAATTTAGGATTTTTGGTGTTGGTAATTGTCTGTTTAAGATAGCCGAAAAAAAATTGTAGACAATATTCATATTTATACTTTCTTGATCAGCTTACGTGAAAGTTATTTTCAAATCAACTATGAGTAAAACTACGCGACCTCGTCATATTACTTAATTCGCGTTGCATCACTCACGGCCTGCCGCAGGAGTGAGAGAATGAGAAGATATGCCTGATATATTATATAAAAAGCGCGGTTTAATGGTGTATGGTGCTGTTAAGTGGAAAGACATTAAAATACACCACCATGATCGGTTTTATTCGCTTCAATGGGATGGGGCATTTTCATTTTAAACTCTTCATCGATATATTTCGAATAAGTACTACATATTATTGTCTTTTATCTTAATTAATTACCGCGATAAGTAATATCAAATAAATTGTTTAAAATAATTTGTATTTTTTTTGTTCAAAGGGGTTGTGGGTCCTTACTCCTGAATATGGTAAAACAAATTTCCGTCCGTTGCAGGCATACCTATTAGGTATAAAATATTAATTACTGTATTGTAGTTTTTATTTAATAAAACGCAATTTTTATGTTGTACTTATTCCACTTTTAATCAAGAGATTAGGACCGGTTTCGTCCGCCTCAGAGGGACATTTTCAACTGAATACATTTTTTTAAAACAATATTTATCAAACAAAATCCAAAGCGATAGAAATAATATAACAATGGGTACATAAATAATTATCATTAATAAATA
Organism: Rhyacophila brunnea; assembly: GCF_057557595.1. Taxonomy (NCBI): domain Eukaryota; kingdom Metazoa; phylum Arthropoda; class Insecta; order Trichoptera; family Rhyacophilidae; genus Rhyacophila; species Rhyacophila brunnea. Next base: position 6,925,038 of record NW_028233361.1, read on the forward strand.
TCGGAAAAAAAACTAATTAGTTAGTTACTTCGATTTTTGTATTTGTTGATGTTCACCATTTTACCATTTTTACCAATACCATTTTTATGTATGCTATAGAAAGACAAACACTAATATGTTTTGTAATTATTTTCATTCTGTTAGAATCTACATTTTCAGTAGCTAAGTACAGAATATTTGAATTGGAAAATATTATTGTAAATGTAACTAAAATAAGAGCGGTCAAAAAAACCTTCACATAGATATTCGATTATTCATAGTTAGAAAACATTTCGAATTTGGAATAACTTAAATAAAGTCCATTCAGAGAAGTCATTTGAATAAGCTTTGTTTCAAATTTGTCATGATACAAAATACAAGGTGGTTTCGTGTTCATGTTGCGAGTACATACAAAATACACGGGCATTTTCGACTCGATCATTGTGCCTACCTTGTTTTGGGCAAACATATCACCTTTGAGAAGCGAAGGCGCGTGGCCCACGCGTCTGCGACCGGTAAACACGGATAATTAATTCTGGCCGCGAGTTAACAAGCTGTGCTCAAGTGTATGTAGGATAGATAGATAGATAGCCACCAATCTACCTGCCGAACGCGGTTTTTCAAATATTTGAAAATAGAAACGAAATGTCAGATGGAATGCCGGAAAATAACATGGCTGATGTAGATGACATATTGCTATGGCACGAAGAATTTTTCCAATATTGCATCAACACGATTTTACAGTATAACGAGCCGTGAAAATAACATATTAATCACGATATAGTGGACACTTCACTATTTTAAGATGGGTCTGAATTGGAATGATACATAATTAAATAAACACATAATAAATATATTGCGAGAATTCTTTACGACTAGCAGAGCCAGCTAGTGACAGCCAGCTGCCTCGCTAGACCCTGCAGGTCACTTGGTGTCCTAATCTAGTATAAATAAGTCTAGGTAAAATGATAAAAAAGTCTAATCACCATGAAACCTATTGATTTGGTACGCTAATTACGTTATGTAGTAAGTAGCAGTGGCGAAGGGTGTAAGTAGGCTGTTAAGATTCGAAATAATGCACATAAAACGTTGTTAGTCATTCATTGAATTATAGTAGTATGTTGCGAGGCGTATGTGAGCACATGCCTAACTTTACAAGTGTTTAATAAAATCATGAATATTGAGATGTGTACAACATTTTTATATAATTGGTTAAAAAACAACCAATTGAATTAGAATAAAAATAAACAATGTGATTTTTTGGCCGCCATATTGGTATTTCGTGGAGTGCCGATTTTAGAATGTCAGGTTTAATTTCGAATTAGTTACAGCACCATAAAATACACGTTCAAACTGACAGTCAATCAAATCATTCGGTAGTTATAAAACAAAACATTTTCTCCGTCATTTCGGAATTTAAGCGCTTTTGGGGAAAAAATTGAAGCAGCTAATCATCATTTAGGTAAGTTAAATATATTTCTATAAAAAACGTGCATAATTCATTGGATTTTGCGAACTTTGAGCAAGTGCCTAACATCCAATTCTTGTAAAAAGAAAAAAATCTGTTAATTTGTTAACACAACCTCCACTTTGTGGATGCCCATATTATGATCTTTGTAGGGTCGGAAATTGTAAATAAAAGAGCCGTAATGGGAGGCGAGCCTAGGCGGTCAGTGGTATGGTGGTAGCTTTAGCCTTCTCACACATCTAAACTCGCCCGACTGCAACATTTCAGTCTTTTGGTAGAAAAAAAAAACAGCTGGTGTCGCATGCAACAAATTTTACCCAACATGCAACGCAGGTATAATCCTGAAATGTCGCACTTTGTCATTCATTTTGGCTTACCATGTGACGTCACTGTCCCGACATTGCCTCGTCTATGCGCACGGGAGAAAAGAAGAAGCACGGGAAAACACCGAACCAGTTCCAGTGCGCGTCAGTCCTCTCAACATCAAAGTCAGTGTCTGGTATACTGTGTAAACCCCCCCCTTAGATCCGTAATCCACCATCACCTTCAAATTATATAGTCCACTGCTAAAAGCGACACCAAATAGATTTTCCACAATGTGATAGCTTACCCTAATTCTTGGTTGTCCTTTATCGATAGGTCCAAAAATGTAAAATCCCATTATTGTTGAGAAGCAAAGGAATATAGATAGAGTCATCGAGTGTGAAATCGTGTATGCATTGGCACATGAATAAAACATTAATAATTGTATTGTCCGCCGAAGCACGATCGCCTAACTCCGGGCTACTTTAAATAGAGGCAATCACGAGCTTTTCGGTAATATCACAATTCACAACAATAATAATATGTCAACTTGAAAATGGTCACGTAATGACGGCGCGCTTGGAATATTTCATTGACAAGTAAAGTTGTAGGTGAGTAGTGATGCCCAAGCGGTATCTCGCGAGCGCCTAGTGGCCTAGGTACATTAATTTCGTGAATTAGATAAAAATAATTTATTAGAACAACTCGAAATTAATAAAAATAAGTATTCAAAAATAATATTAGTCACCATAAACGAAAACCAAGGCCCACTGGGTTACATGTAAATTGTTCGTAAAACATTTCACCGTGGCACAGTTCGCCGTGAGCTTTATTATCGGAAAGATATGACCGTATATTATACGAACTCCAATTTCATTACAACATTAATTCAATTTTCATAGCTGATTTTGGCAAAATTCAAGAATTCAAGAATGAAAACCTAACCTAACCTAATAAATAATCCAGTATATCGGCTATTTTCAAAATTTGTTTGCTGCTGGCATACTGTAGTTCCTGTATTTTAGGCTGGCACTCGGGCAAAGAAGATTCGCGAAGATTTCCAGTCATCAAAGTTCAGGACAAAACTGAAGTTTAACGTTACAATTGAAGCAAGTTTATTGTTTTGTTTGGGGAACAAGTCAGTATACATATGTGGAATATTTATAAATTTGGCAATCAAAATCATAAAAATATTAAAAGGTGATCTTTTTTTTAGAATGGCAGGGCCCCGTAGAAGAGTTTTATGGATTTGACGATTGTGAAAAGGTTTAACGCAACTATGAGAATCGCATCCTGAATAATATTTAAAACCTTGCTACTTATTTACAAAAGTTTTTGCTGATGGCAAGAATGAAATTAATATTACTTATGACAACGCTGACATCAATCGTGGATATTTTTGACTGTGCTTTCATGAATAATGTATTATTTTTTGGAAAGCTAGATGAGACACCAAACACGGTAGGTACATATTTATATTAAGTTATTATTAATATTGCTAACGTCCACTGAATTATCCTTATTTTTACTTTATCGTGGAGACTATAATTCTCTAAAACCAGGTTTATAGTGTCAATTGTTCCAATTATTATCAAGGCAATGCCAAATCAGGAGGTTTATACAAATAATATCGTGATTATGGATCAAAGCACGGACATTGGATAGCAGCATAGTTGTCAACCATAGCTTTATATGTGAATGCGATAAAAAGAAAATAGCAACGAATGGAAAATTTTCCGTACCTACCTAAATCTCGCTTCGACTTACCTCGTTATTAGGGTTTGCAATACTGAATGAAAATGTTAATACCGGTTTTCGGTTTTTTTAATTGAATACCGGTATACGTTAAAACCTTTAAAAAAGAAGAACTTATCAATGAATATGTATAGCTATTAAGATTTCTTTAAAACATTATTTTAGCCAAAACCCACCTACCTACATTTATTATGTTGACATCTAAAAATATGTATTGATCATAATATTGTAGAACTAGTGATTTTTACAAATAATTTTAATATACTGATAATTTAAACTAAAGCCTTCAAAATGACGTCTAGCTCATTAAGTGCAAATAAGTCCGGCTGCAGGAAAAGCGTCTTAAATTCAACGCTTGTACCTACAGTCATCAATAATTATAGAATAATTGAACATTTGCCACGAATATTTTCTATTTCGAAATAATGTTATGATAATTCATCGCGCCAATTATATATGAATTTTCTTTTATTATTATTTCACCTTTGTAGGATTCAGTTAATATATTTGAATTTTAGCAGCACATAACTTATCAAAAACGTAAACGAGTGTGCTTTCTAAATACCGAAAATTCCGGTATTTTGAATTTTGAAAACCAGTATTTCGCTATTGATTACTGGAATACCGGTATTGTAATCACTATTCATTATATACCATTAGGTCTGTTATAATTTATATTATTCCAATATTTACGAAGAATCCCAGATATTTAATCATCTTTTGGAATGTTTGTCGACAAGTGGATTTTCCATGCAACACGATAATATGTGGTATCCTAGTTTCTCCCCTCCTTTCCAGGTGTGCATTCGATCATTTTATTTATTTTCTTTCCCCATCTGACCATAGTCTATACTCTATATAGAGTCTGTTCACTTTTTATCTGATACCATGGCCGGTATTGGACTATAAACATGTTTAGAAATACCTACTATATTCTTTTCAGAGCATTATTATTCAATCGTTATAAAACACATAAGAGACATATTACACTGCGCAAAATATTTTATCAAATTTACGTTTGAAAATGGACAACGAATGAAGGTACGTTGACTTGTCCGTATGTGTAGTTTCCAGTATTTTTTTTGTGGTTTGGGCGACAAATATATACTTAATAGTATTTTCAATAATTTTGTTGGTTAATTTCTTGTCGTCTTCCATTTTGAAATGAACTGTCAAACAGTGACTTGAAAACACTATAGGTACCTACTACAGAAAAATATTTAATTAATTAATACTTTCGACCGAAGGTACTTGATGGAATTTGAATTTAAATTCTAATGGATTCAAGCTCTGTACTATTCCATTTAAGAAATGGAATGGAATGGAATAAAATTATTAAAAGAATTAAATGGAATAGTACAGAGCTTGAATCCATTAGAATTTAATTAATTGATGATGTCGTGCTAAACTATAAAACATTCTTCATAAAATATATTTGACAAATATCTTTTATAGTCTAATACCGGCCTAAAAGTTTTGCCTGTGATGCATCTGAGTGTCCTCATTTATAGGCTTCGCAACATAGGTCTTGTGATGGCTGTGTTTACTCTAGCTGCGATTCCACGGTGTTGTTACTACAATATTTTATCACAACATTGAACATATTGTTATGTATGATTAGTATAAAACTATAAACAGAAGACAATGCGTAGGATGTGGTTAATGGATTACCCTTATATAAATTGTAGAAAAAAATCCTGACTCGATACAACATTGTGCTGTGTTGCGCGTTAAAGTTATCGCGGCTGTGAGAATAAGCAGTATTCTGGAGCTTTGATGCTGAAATTATCTGAGGGAAGTTTGTGGGCAGTAAGTTGTATTACATCTTACATCACATAATACCACACAAGTGATGCAAATGTATCTGCGGTGACAGGGGCTTGTTAAGCGAGCGTGGGTTGAGCTGACTCTCCAAGATAATATGCCATCAGTATATCTGCACAGGGATGTACACATGAAGTTGCAGGTAATATATAGTATTCGATATTTTTTATCAATATGAGTTGTTCTCGTGTCGAGTTATACCGTAAAAATCTAGATTAGCAATTCTACACCTTTATTAAAATAGTCAGGTGGCTTAATTGTTAAAGTCATCCATGTAAATCCAATTATTGAAGAATCTACAGCTAGACGCGAGGAGAATAGTGTCACAAAAGATGCTTGGATGATTAATATGGATTGCAAAGCTTTGAGACAATTATATAAATGAGTCGCTTATAATCATAACTCACATAATCCAAAAATCAAGTTTTGAGATAATCGCAAAAAACCACCAAAGCACTATTTTTTTGTAATTAGAAGAAAAGTATTAAACTCCCTTGAATATTAATGAGTGAGTGAGTCGATATACATATTTTTTTAAAAGTATATACTAATAATACTCCTAACGCTGCAGACAGCATACTATGAAAAATAGAGCTCCCTGATTGGTTAGAAAGGCCTTGGTGACAAAACTCACACTATTCTTTGAAATATGTGAGTTATATGACACCAACAGTGAACTTTGTCAATGATTTTCACATGGTTTAAAGTGACTTTTGATACCCAACTATTTTTCTGTAGGTAAATAGATTAATGCATTATTTATTATTTTATTTCACGATCGCTTGGCATATTTAACTTTAAAACGACAAAATTGCAAAATGTGAGTTATGACTCTAAGCGATTCAAATATATTGTGATCTCACCGGCAATCGAACTCGGAGCCCCCCGGATGAGAGCCCAGTGGCTCAAGCACTGAACCACAAGATTGGTAAGTAATGCGTACTATTGAAGATCGTAATAATTGTCAATTTTTTTTACTGTGTTGGTCGATGTTGAAGTATTTTTGAAGATTAATGAAACTACTAATGTGAAAATCATTGAAAGAATAGAGAAGCTTTGAGAACCCATTGGGAAGCAAAAATGATAAGATGAGTATATGAGATAATAATATGTCAAGCAAAGATACTAGCGGGAAAATTACTGAAGAAGACAATTCGGAAACTAATTGTGTTCTTGGATACTGATACTAGTCATAATTGAACATAGTATGTAAGCGAATATGGTGATCAATTAATGATCTTTGATTTTCATTCTTTACTGAAGTTGAACTAAATTTCTCGGGAAAGCTTAATGTTCGTTGTTTCATCAGACCTTGGATGGTTCTGTACCTATGAGTGGCGAAGGGTGGAGGTAGGATGTTGAGATCCGACATAAATAGTGTACACCACTAAACTTTCTCAACCATGATTATTTGTTTTCATTGAACTAAGAATACAAATGGTTTAATTGAATTTGAAAAACTAGCCCATCACCATCTGGAATTTGTAATTGCGCTTGTAACCAATACCAATATGCAATTTGTTCAATGAAAACAAATCAGTATGCCTGACAAAGTTTAATGTGCAATATATACACACAGTCCAGAGCCCACCCCCACCAGTAGCGAAGGGTGGAGGTAACCATAAATAGTGCACACTTTATATACATATTTAATACACATAATGTGTAAGAGAGTGTATAAAGGTGACATCCCTGAATCTTGCACCGCGCCAGTGTTACAAGTCATAAGTCACGATGCCCGTACCTTTACACTTTAATAAATAAACATGTTTTAAATGGAAATAGGTGTCTCTTTTTGTCGTTTGCAATTATTTTTCAGAATCAAAATGACTCTCCATAAAATTTATATAACAACTATAAAAATGCAGATAATTAAGAGACGATCACACATTTTTTGTCATGATACTACATAGTTATTTTAATTTATTGAAATATTTCTATATTTTTTCAGATGAAGGTGAGTCTATATTTACTATCCAAAACTCACAATTTTAATAGATCTTTATCTCTGTGACTCATTGAGAAGTTTATCGAAATTAACATTTTCGTGTTCTACGGAATTTGTACTGGATTTGTTTCAATATTATCTCATTGGCTTGCTTTTTTATAATAGGTAATAATATATTTTATTTATGTATATAAATCGAGACGTTTTAGTTATTTTTACAGGTTGTATACGGATATATTATAATTTTGTCAGGAATGAGGATAATATATAAGATAACGTACCACACAGCCCTTAGACTTAGACTATACGCAGCCTCTCAGAGACGTCCCTAGACAAAATGCCGCCCCTAGGCAGCGCCAAAATACCACCCCATTTTTATACAGTATTTTTTTAATCATCTTTTCATGACTTCAATCTCTAAGAAATGTGCTGTGTCGTTGTGTGGATACATTACATAACTAACAAAATATATACCACAACATCAAATTTAATTGCCATCTCTACTTCAATAGACAATATTGCGAGTCCACAGTTTCAGATACATTTAAAAATACACCTGGCAACTTTCAACACTTGCGAGTCACTGGCAAAAATATTTGCATATATTAATTACTTAGCTAAGAATGTACCTACCCATAATTCAAATATAATTCGCAAATCTGCACGTGTCATCAAGGACATTACACCCAAGGACAACGGAAGTAAACTAGACATCGCGAACCCGACAAAAAAATACAGTCCTATTAAACCTTATAATATGTTAATTAATACATTTTGTTTCCAACCAGTGAGCTGATTTTTTAATGGAAAGATATTTCCGTTATTACAAAGTTTAGGTACCTATTCCTATATATATCTAATGATTCTCCTCGATTTGCCGCCCTTCGAGTAACTGCCGTCCCCAAGCGACGCCCAATCTGCCTACCCCACGGGACGTCACTGCAGCCTATATTCGTATCTAATTAATGTACAGGATGGATTTGGTTCAACTGATTTTAGGTTCCCCATCTCCACCCGTCATTTATGTATAGCCGTGGATATACAGGGCCGCCTTCCATGAACCTTAAAACGTGTCTGAAAGAAAAGATTTTACATCTCTGCTATAACGGAGCCGCACGGGACTGATGCCACAACTAATAACCATCCACCGTGCTGAGTAGAGACTTAACTCGGTCTTTTCTTTCTGGTCTGACTAACATGACTAACATTCCACATTATGTATTTGGCGGAGGTACGAGATGCTGTGAAGATTGCCAAGCGACAGGAATTGTTGGAAACGCTACGTAAGTGATCTTATTCCCCACTTATTGGAAGATGAAGAAGAGAATAAGTGGCAAATTTCATATTTTTAAGGTTAAATAAGATGAATGAGTATGAGGGGTATATTTAAAAAATGCAATACGGAAGTCCACTTATTATTATGGTCAAAATCTATCAACAAATACGTTGGTAGGAATGGAATGATCGAAGACTCTAAAATTTAGATAACTAATAAATGTGATAGGTTTTTTAATGTGATAGGTAAGCATTATTTAATTTGTGTATGAATTTTAGTGTTAATGCTTATTATATTAAACAGGACCGGGCGTGCTGAAAGGTGGGCTCTAATCTCTGATATAATGACGACATTCGTACTCCAATGCATAATACCCTAGTTTCGCGTACCGGGGCTTCTGAGTTTGATTCCCAGTGAGGTCATATAATCTGTGATTTTTCCCCTTCTATTAATAGCAAATCCTAAAAGCCACAGAAAGTTGGGAGGTATTAAATACAAAATGCCTAGGTATGTATTCGCTGAGGAGGCCAGTTGGTACCTACGACCTCAGCTCTGTTATCCAACTAGAGGTCAAAGGAATAGACAAACCAAAACGGAGCATAGTATCCGATAAAGGAAGAGAGCGTGTCGAAAAAATGCTGACAGAGAGGTACGCAGGATGGAGCCACCTTTATACAGATGGATCCAAAGATCAGAATAGAGCAGGAGCAGCTCTTGTGATACCAGAAGTAGGTATAAACAAGAGCTGGAAGCTAAACCCAGCAATACCAATAATGACAGCGGAACTCATCGCGATAAACGAAGCAATTAAATACACTTTAAGCGATGATTTCTCGGCGCAATCCGCTGTCATTTTAACAGACTCCAAAAGCGCTTTACAACATCTTGCCGCAGCAACTCGCTCACATAACAGTAAAACCATAGCATACCACATCCTTGACCAGATCGACGCCAAGAAAAATAGAGGTGGAGATCTATGCCTTCAATGGATCCCATCGCACATGGGCATTGAGGGAAATGAAAGGGCAGATGATCTGGCAAAGGTAGCCGGCCATTCAGGGGTACCATATCAGTGGATACCAGAAAACCTGGACTGGAATGAGGCTATAAAGAAAATGTGCCATAGTATGTGGATAGATTTTCACCATAGGGCATCATTAGAAAAGGGGAAATGGAGTAAGTCGATTCTACCAACACCACGAGAGGTTCCCTGGTTTGTAGAGTCTTCTTTGACGAGGAATGAGCTTAAGCTAATACTGAGGCTAAGAACAGGGCACACCATGGGCAAAAGATTTGATGTCCTCATGGGAAGAAGCGAATCGCAGCTCTGCGATGAATGTCATGTTTTAGAGGACATTGTACATATAGCACTGCAATGCCCCAAATATGAGGTTCACAGAGTACAGCTGCGAATTGCAGATATCTATGAGAATGTCGACGAATTGAAGGGTGTCCTGGCGGTGGGTAAGACGGAAGAGCTAGGCAAAATTGTAAAGTTATTTAACAGAATAGGAGTGAGGACCTGATCGACGGATCCCCTTCTAGAAGAGAAGAGGCGATATGACAGCGAGTCGCAGTCAAAGCCTCGGTAAAATCACAAAAAAAAAAAAAAAATAATTTATAAGTAACGAACTCAGACGATAATTAAGTATTCGCCACTCGAACACCATTTATTAATCAATCGATTTCAAACAATTGAATCTAGCAGTTCAAAATTAACCTCTCAATTAACTAGTCCTTCCTCTCATATTGTGTTTATCCGATAATGACATAAAATTATTAAATATTAAATTCATATACTTAGATAACTAAATTAATATTATCTTAATAAAAAAATATATACTTCCTCAACATGCAATACAATGTACAAGTGTATACAAAAAATAACCGTTATAAACAGTTCTGTCTACCAATAATTAATTATGTATCCACATATCAAAAATTAAACTTCGTACATAGTTGAACAACTAGAAATAGTAACACCCCACCCCTTAAATGAATAAACAACCATATACTGTTAAAATATAAAAAGAGTCGAAAAAAAAATTCTTATTGCCAGCGTCTCAGAGATTCAATAAAAAATAATTACAAGATAAAAAAAAAATATACCTATACTTACCACGTTTTTAAATTTTCTGTTGAATCATATAAACTTGAAAATTCTATGTATTAATAAATACTTTTTTTGTACTTGATAGAAATAGGTACTGAATAAATATTATAGAATACTGAGATGTCATTTTGACATTTCATATTGATTTCCATAGTAACGCACGTATAGGTATATTAATAATTTAGTTGCTAGGACCATCCTCTTAGCAACCAATAATAGTGTTTTACTTTTTACGGATTTCTTTCGAAATAACTTTTCATATAAAACAGAATTAACTGAAAATGAATTCAATTCTACTTAAAGATGACTAAAAGTATTAAAAGAATGCATTGGCATCGTGTTCTGATATATTCTAAAAGTTTCAAAGTCGGGAAGTTAGTAAAAAATCGATTGCAAGATTTGTACTGGATAAACAACCACCGGACAAACAAGAATACGAGTTTATAAAAACGTTGTAAAAAGAGTCGAAAAGAAAATTTCTTATTGCCAGCGTCTCAGCTCAGAGATTCAATAAAAAAAATCAAGATATTTGGACGATGCTAGTGGTATTTTATCATTAATTAACGGGGTTTCGCGATGCATGAATCATCAATGACGGTGTGTTTAAATTTTTAATCATAATTTAATTTGAAGATGTGATCAACACGACAAAAACATCGTGAATGTGACAAAGTCACGTCTAGTCGTCATTATTTATTGCGGGCCAGCCAGATTTATTGATACAGATGTTGGGAAACTAAATATCTTGGACGGTTTCCAGTTAAAAATATTAATGTTTGTTTTTATTAATGATACAGTTTTAATGAAATGCGGTATACCCAATATTGAATACGACGATATTCCTGTTTGGTTATTAAATATTTATTCATGTTTACCAGTGGCGTGGAAATAGACCCTTAATATAGACAGAGTATAGACCGTGTTCGGAAATTTGTACGTATCCAGTACGCCGTATCGCACTTCACTGTGAAATGTTGTATCGGAAATATATGGTCGTATATTAAATACCATTCAACCTATTTGGGTCGTATCGTACTGAGATAAAATTCATTTCTAAATAAAGCACGGTTCTTGTCGGTTTACAGAAATCCAGCGGCATACAAATTATGAAAATAGCCGATATACTGGATTATTTGTTGGGTTAAGGTAGGTTAGGTTAGGTTTTCATTCTTGAATTCACGAATTTTTCAAGAAAATTGAATTAATGTTGACCGTATAGTATACTGTCATTCCATCTCTTTCCGATAGAAAGCTCACGGCGAACTGTGCTACGGTGAAATATTTTACGTACAATTTACATGTAACCAATATAGATAGACAAGCCGTAAAATTGCTAAATATAACTTGTTGGGAATTCTGTATTAGTACTTAATAGAAATTACATCCGGTACTTTGTACGAAAATACTAATTGTGCGAAAGAAAATTTACTTAAAAATATCAGACCGATTCACAATTGGAAGAAAATCATTAAATAATACCTACTTTGATATAAGTATTATATTGATCAGCTCAGCACCAACAAAAAATATATTTAACAATGCCTATTAAAGACTATTCTTATATGAACGGAAACAATTCTATTGGCCTACAAAACGTATTTAAATTCGAAATAAAACAGTCACAACTCAAATAATATATTTAAATAATTACAAGATAAAAAGAACTTTTTATATACTTACCACGTTTTTAAATTTTTTGTTAAATCATATAAACTTGACAATTGTATGTATTAATAATTTAGGACAAATAAGGCAATTGTCAACAAATCATTTTTTTGCTATTTTGCAACAAACAAACAAATATAGATTACTGAAATGTCATTTTGATTTCCATAGTAACGCATGTATATATTAATAATTTAGTTGCTAGGACCACCCCCTTAGCAACCAATAATAGTGGATTGGATTACGGATTTCTTCCGAAATAACTTTTCATACAAAACAGAATTAACTGAAAATGAATTCAATTCTACTTAAAGATGGGTAATAATATTAAAAGAATGCATTGGAATCGTGTTCTGATAAATTCTAAAAGTTTCAAATGTCTAGCTAGTCGGGAAGTTAGTTAAAAATCGATTACAAGATTTGTACTGGATAAACAATCACCGGACAAACAATAATACGAGCTAAGAAAAACGTGGTAATAATAAAATAGTCGTTAACTCATTTATTTCAGACTTCCCAACCACAAGCATTTCAAAATGTTTGGATGACATAAGTAGAATTTTATACTTTAAATAATAGAAGGAAAAATAATTAAAAATTGTAAATATTAAAGAAAAACATAATTAAATCTTTTTGATATATATAATACAATGAGTGCGAACGGGTCTAACATCGAAATAACACTACGAGCTTTTGATATTAGGGTTAATACACATACCTAATATTTATTAGATACAACCTTTGTAAACTAAGCTAATCGAGAATCATCATAACTCTATTAAAGATTGTACCTAAATTTAAAAATCTTCATCGCACAAAAAAACCTAAAACGTAAATTTCAGTACTCATACTTTAATAAACTTTGCCATGCGTAAGGCCGTCATATCGAACGAAACATTGGAGTTAATGGCCTTACCAAACCACACCCGGTTTTAATCGAGCATATCACGGAACCCTACGTTTGGATGAATAGCATAATTTTTTTATGACTGGTAATGTCTCAGGAGCAGTCACCCAAGACTGAGATTAACATGCACTCAAATGTGCTTTGACTGAATTAACATGACTTTCAGTTATTGAGAGCACCCATGGGAGAGATGAGCACGTAGAGACACTATTAAAAATTGTAGTTCTAACAAAAGTTAATACAAAACTAGCGAACATTCTAAGTGAAGAGATAGATCTTCACGTTGGCAGTATGACGTTACTAATTTTCTAAGTGCAACAAAATTGGCCTCTGTGGTGACCAGGTCGGATGGTCCGATGGGCTCAACAGCTGGTCGAAAAAAATTATCGATACCGATATATTGAAAAAAAAAATATCGATACCAATCAGTATCAATACTTTTTAGACGGCCCTAGCCATCAGAGCTAAATACGTGTCAAACCAAGTGATAAAATACAAAGAAAATTAAAGCATTATTAAACAGATCCATTACCTACTATAAACTATCGAGTGTAGTCTAATCTAAGCTGTAATCAAATGTATAGTCTAACTAACGTAACGTAAATTGTTGACGCACTGCACTGGTAGAAGATTTTGAAAAGGTGGTGTCTCAGTGGCGAAACAATGATATAAACCATACGGCAGTAGAGGAGGAAGACGAAAAAAAACAAGTTGACAGATGCAGGTATGCCAGAAATCGCTGGGGACCAACAATGTTTATTTTACTAACCCTCCGAGCTGAGATTTTTATCTTCATCACAATTCTCGGAATGAATCGACGAGGTGAGGTGTCAGCCGGCAGAGATTCTCAATTATTCTTTCAGGTGAATGATCCAAGTTCGCTTCCTGTTCTTGATAGTTCATGAAAAAGTTAATTACAATTTTGTATTGATTTATTTAAAAAAATGTGTGCTTATTACTTAATAATGGCTTGAATAATTATTTTGTTCTCATGCTTGGTGGTTGTGTGACTACCATTCTATACATTTATTAAAATACCTACTGCTAAGTTTTAAATTATTATAAGTGATCAATTATTCAACAAATGCGTCTAACAACGGGACCGATGATGTTCAAATCCCCTGGTTTATGCTTGGTTAATACATATAGTATGTCACACATACTAAAACTACGTATAATAAAAAAAAAATTTACGCGTGAAGCTAAAGTTTGTCAGTAATCATGACGTAATAAAAATCGCCCACTATAACCGGCACGTGAATGGCAAACTACAAATCCTCTCAAAAAATATAAATTAAATGGGAATCAATTTTTTAATGATGATTCTTGAGGTGGGGTTCTATAATATTAATGATTGCAATAACAACGTATATTATTGTCCATGTGCGATCCTTTGCGCAACTTGATCTTGACCGTTTTTTAATTTGCAAAATATGCATCTGGCGAATTGCGTCAAATATAGCGTTTTCGGATACCACACAGAGCTTTAATTTCTTATAACAAACTTTAATATTTCCCCCGATTTGGCTTGATAATCAGCATGCCGACCTGTTGTACGTCAACCTAGCCAATAACATTTTCTAACATTATCTTGCAGCTGGTATAGTAGGTTACATGTAGATTGTACCTACGTAAAACATTTCACCGTAGCACAGTTCGCTGTGAGCTTTTTTATTGGAGATGACATACGGTCTCAATTTTATTAGATTCAATATGAACATTAATTAAATTTTCATACTTAGTTGATTTTGGCAAAATTCATGAATTCAAGAATGAAAACTTAACCAAACCTATCCTAACAAACAATCCAGTATGTCGACTATTTTCAAAAATTGTTTGCTGGTGGCTTCCTGTAAAGTGTAAACCGACAAGAACCGTGTTTTATTTAGACATAAATTTTATGTCAGTACTATACGACCCAAAGAGGTTGGACGATCTTCAAGGCTATACATACTTCAGATGAGGCATGGTCTAAAAAGATCGTGGCTAGGCGATGCGCGGATTGTGCAAATGACGCGTGCCGAACGAAATATAATTTGTCATAAAAATCCAACATGCGTCCATTTAATGTTATGTTTATTGTTATATTACTAATAATAATAGTATATTCATTTACATGTTTTCTTTTTTAAGTACATACGTAAAGTTTTTTAGTCATCTTTACACGAATTAAGAATATTTTCATCCGACGCCATGACAACACAAATCGACGTGCGGATACCTCGACTATCCGTCTCCGATTGGCGACTAGTGAGAAATTTCGTCGCACCTACTGTTGAAAATTATTTGCCGTTTCACTGAAGTACGCTCTTAATATACGGCCATATATTTCCGATACAGCATTTAGTGTTGTTTTTTTTTAGTTTTCATCTAGTAGTGTGATACGGCGAACTGTATATGTACAAGTTTCCGGACACGGGTATATGTTTATCTTGTCAAGTGGATCATATTTATACAACGCGGTGCCGCCGAATACATCTGTATTAGTAAAAAGTTTGGTACTGTTCGGTTATACGGAATACAGCGGAAAACGCATTTTGAAAATAGCCGATAAACTGGATTATTTGTTAGTTTGGGTTAGTTTAGGTTAGGTTAGATTGGGTTAGGTTAGGTTTGGTTAGGTTAACCTAACAAATAATCCAGTTTAACGGCTATTTTCAAAATGCGTTTTCCGCTGTATTCCGTATAACCGAACAGTACCAAAAGTTTCTTTTGAAAAGTAGATTGGTACATAGGCTTAGCCAGTTATTTTAAATAATTAAATATGTATTTTAAATTATGATAAATACTTAACGGTTAATATTCAAATTTGTGGAAAGGTAGGCGCAACAAAGGATTGGCCTCCGCTGACACGAAGTGTAGGCGAACACCTCTCATGAAGAAGTAAATTGATATTATAATATTATATTAACAACTTCTCGTTATGTTCTTTGTGAGTTTTATTTTATAGCTCGATTGTCAAAACAGATTTGTTGATGTGACAAGGTGTAATAAATTTGTTTTGTTAAAAACCTAATTGAGAACGCTTCTGTAGTATTGAAAACCGGAGTTTCTTTTAACTCTTTATGTTTCTAATTTATAAATTATAATATTACACAATATCAAGTTGTGGGTTAATCGTTAATTTATTAATGTAGAAGTGTTGCAAATTATTGTCATCGACAAAAATATGTCAAACAAGGTAAGAAAATTGGCTTATTGCCATTTGTGACAAACAACTGATAAATTTTTTCAAAAAAAGAATGCACATGAAGAGGCATTTAAAATCATATTTTTGAGTATGTACCTATTGGTTTAACAAGAACAAACATTGAAGAACGATAATTATTTAATGTTTTGTGGTTGATTAACATCGAAATTTATTTATTTATTTATTTCAAAAAGACACGTTGAGCACATAACAAATTATTAATTCAAGACGTTCACAACATGACATTTAGAATAAAAAGTACAAGTAAATCAACAAGAGAAAAAACAAGGAAGAGAAAAATAATTTTATAGAAAAGAAATAAAATAAAAAAAACAACAATAATTCACAATACAAATTAAACAATAAAATAGCATTTAAAAAACAGAATACATAATGCATCGCTAAAATGTTTATATCTCTAGGTGCATTGATCAGCCGCACAGCCTCGCCATTGGTGCCTGGTGAGCCTGACATGAGGAAACAGCTTTTACCCAAAATAGGTCATGGCTGCGACTATGATCGTCGCATTAGCGAAAACTGCAATTTTATACATTTTACTAATAGATTGCATTTTAAATACCTAATCAATAAGCATCTAAAAACATTAAAAATACTTTTTTTTTTTTAATTTTAATCAAAAAAATATATAAAATGTGTTTTTATTGAAAGTCAGAGTTTTGTTACTAGGTACATTGTATTATATGAATATATTTACATTATCATGATTATATTTTTTAAAAGACGACACAAAGATTTTTGAAAAATGTATCTTTAGTTTTAGCGCATTTTTTGTAAATTATAAAAACATCGATTTTTATAAAAAAAACAAAGAGAAGTGTAGGTACTTATGTCTTTTTTATTTGTAACGAATCGAGTTTTGATGCAATCACAATACTGAAGCTCAAATCGATATAAACATAAAGGAATTCAAGTTATACACATCTATATTTCCCACAAAACTATGATTTTATCAAAAATTGTTATGTGACGACCTTCCAAAGAACTTATAAACAACATTTTAATAATAACTAAAAACAATCTTTACAAATTGAATCATGCTCTTAATATATTTTGAAAGATTGCACTCGACACATTTTCGAGCAGCGGCTAACGATCGTTATTCCACGGTATATGCCACCGCCATCTTTAGATTAATAAAGCCTGAGCATAACTTTTTGCACAAGCAACGAGTGGTCCACTTTTCAGCTGTCAAAATCAGATCCCAGATTGCTTGACATATTGATTCGCCCTTTCTCGTTTCAAATTGAATTATAAAAAAATCTCAAATCAAATATATTGACTATCGGTGTTATTAATAAATAATATACATTCCTGTTATTCATCAGCTGTCAAAGTCAGACTAGTCCTTCACACAAAAACCGGTGGTAATATCGATTTTCAAACAATATGTAGCATTGATCTATGCATTAAATTTGTAGAAGGTGTGTTCACGCTAGTGTATTATTTATCATGTAACTTATCTATTCAAATCAAACCATTCCCTGTGTGAACACGACAGACGCGTCAGTATGAGCACTCTATAGAACAATGACATGCAATTACAGATCATACATAGACAACAACGAGAGGGGCGGATAAAGTAGGACCAGTCGTTGTGAATGTATCGGCTTTCTACTTGAGTCGGCAATGGTCTGCTCCAACTCTCTGTTTTGTTTATACTTACTTAAAACTATTTCTTATTTATTATATAGGGCATAGGCCAAGTTAGGTGATTTGAGGGAGAGGTTAAGATAGTCACGAGTCTGAGTTAGACATGAGTCCACTATCATGTTGCTGTTTGCAAGATTTATACTAACTCATAAAGGTTATCGCTAAAATACAATAAATATATTATGTACAGACGCGTCAGTATGAGCACTCTATAGAACAATGACAGGCAATGAAAGTTCATACATAGACAACAACGGGAGAAGCGGAAAAAGTAGTACCAGTCGTTGAGAATGTATCGGCTTTCTACTTCAGTCGGCAATGTATATACGCAAATATGATTGTGAAGACATGACGGGTATTGAAAAGAATAATAAAAGTCAGTTGTGCCAACTATGAAAAGGGCAATAAATTGGAATACAAATGGTCAATAATGTAATAACTAATAATATAATCAAATCATGTAAATTTTGTGGCAATTAAATGTTTTATATCGCTACTGTTGAATGGCGATATTTATTTTATCACGCGTTATCATAGCGTGTCTAAGTTGTAATCATTTTTATCATTATGTTTTATCTGTGCGCATGGAATTAAAAATCAAAATTCAATGACATTTTTATTACTGATAGATAAAAATATACGCCACTGATTTACAATAACGATAAGTGGAATAAACATATTGAAGTTTTATTGGATAATATGCTAAAAATATTTTGTTTATTTTATTAATACCTAACATAATGAATGACGTAATTATTAGACTTTCTCCTGTTTTGTATAATTTTTATGATTGCAGATTGCGTAACGATACCATCGTAAGTAGGTAGGGTTTATCATTATTTCAAGAAATTTCGAGGTCAAGGTTTATGTAGATAGATACCAGTGGCGAAGGGTAGAGGTAGGCTGTTAAGATCCGACATAAATAGTGCATACTAATTTTTATCAGTCATACGTATATGTTTTCATTGAACCAAGACTACGATTTACAGAAAGTGTAGGTTAGTTTTTTGAAATTTAATTAAACCCTGCCCAACCAAACCATCATAATATGCAATGGGCGATCCGTCAAAAATAGTGCACACTTTTTCAGTCATACTTATTTGTTTTCGTTGAATTAAGAATACATATTATTATTAGAGATGGTGTTGGTTAGTTTTTTTTAAATTCATTAAACCCTGCCACAGCCAAACCATAATAAATATAATAGATTTCTATTTCTTTTATAAAGTATAGTTTACCTTTTTCTAATAGGCATGCCCCCCCCACAAGGGGGGCTGACAGGGCTCTAGCCTAGGGGCCCGGGCACAGGAAGGGCCCGGCGTGACGAGTCGACCGATAAGCGACAGATACCGAGATAAACACAGACCACAAATTTGCTCTATTAGTAAAAAAAAGTCAGGCGCTGTTTTAATTCAATAATTATTAATAATTAAAATATATGATTGTAGGATGCAATTTTTAACTGTGTGCCGATACTCGACAACTCCACAATTCAAATAGATGTACATATTAAAAATACAAAAAATCGCTAAAAATACACCTTAATTTTACCGTGTACACCATGGAAAACGCTACTGTAGCGCGTCACACTGCCTTTACCCTTAGCGATAGGTAGGGGGCCCCGCCAAACGTCCTAGCCTGGGGGCCCGCTTCAGGATGCGGGGGCCCTGCTAATAGGCATATTATAATACAACTAATTATCACAATAAAGCCATAAAGTATATTACCGACCAGTTATCAGTTATCAATGTACCTACCTATAATATGTATATATATATATTTTTTTTAAAGTTTTTAAAAATTAATATGGAGACTGAGAAATCAGAAAGTTGATAGTTTCTAGACATCTTTCCTCATTGAATAGATAGTTATAATTATTACGCATTCATATTTCTATCTGGAAAAACATTTTTTATGTGTAGTAAATATTATGTACCTACCATCCAATTTGTGATATATTATTATGAATTAAACTATGTATATAAATACACTTTAATAATAATTTGTTAAGTAGGTTTAATTATGCTAGGTTCAGTAACCCAATAATAAATAATAATAAATTTGAAGAAAAAGTTATTGATAATAAATAATATGATCAAACATCGATTAATCCTTTTGTAAAAATTTAAAAACAGCCTACCTCTTTTCAAAAGTCACCCTTCGCCACTGACCTCTTATGAACTATACAAGAAAATCTACAAAATTATATGCAGTGAATTACCTACTGTTTCGTCTTTTGTACCGTGTATCCTCCATAGTAGACATATCAGTTAATATTCATATCATTTATCGAAATACCTGTTGACTAAAACAAAATTTTGTAGAGTTTAAAATATATATATATATTATATACTCACGTTGATCACATATGAAAATATCTAAACCAACAGACATGGTCCGAAACTGAAATATTTAACCGCTTAAGTAATATATAAATAGATAATTTACTACGTTTTATTACATATTCATTATATAGGTATTAGGTATTATTCTTCGAATGTAGGTGCTTACGTAGAAAGCCAACAAATATTAAGTCTCTACTAGAATTCCTCAGTAATAATGATTTATCCGACCAAAACTCTAATGAAAGTTGGGTAGTTAACGTCCCACAAAATGTGTAAGTTCTCTTGGCTTTCAGGAGATGTGGCTAAGCTGAATAATCCGGTGCTATTTCGAGAAGGAAGTCAACCCTAATGGATTTTGACAAGAGCTGACCGTGAAATGGAAACATACCGCAGTTTGGTTAGTGTTAATCAGAAGAAATATACTAAGTATACGAGAGAATTCTCTTTTTATAATGCCATTTATGTAAGTACCGATTTTTCTCAAAATACACATTTGAGCTAGGAATCTAGGAAGCATACTTTGTAATTAATTTGCGACTTTCTATTTGTGTGAATTAAGTATGGGCGAAACTAAAATCCTACACATAAGCAGTAGCGAAGGGTGGAAGTAGGCTTTTAAGATCCGCCATAAATAGTGCACATTAAACTTTCTTAGTCATACGTATTTGTTTTTATTGTATCTACTAATACTACAACTATTTACAGATGGTATTGGTTAGTTTTAAAAAAAATAATTAAACCCTGCCTAAACGAAACCACAATAGTTTTGGATTTTGGGCGATACGACAAAATTGTGCAAACTTTTTCATTCATACTTATTTGTTTTCGTTGGATTAAGAATACATAATATTTACGTCATATTGTTCGTGTATTCATTAAGCTCTGCCTAAACCAAACTATAATAGTTTATGTATAAATATATATAATATTATTCTATCTATAAAATATTCAAAGTTATGTATAACTTAATTGCATAATTTTAGATATTTTATAAAAAGACGAGTATTTTTTGACTATTATCAGCTATGAGCGACCCCGGCTCATGGTGACAATGACGATTTTATAGTTTATCTTAAAATACGAGTATTAAATTTAGTCCAATGTTTGAAAATTAAATAAAATGCTTTTAATTTTGCATACAAAGCAAATACCATCGGTCATCTCTATGGCGACTATAACGATAACCCAAATTATTGTTTTATAAAGTGGGTATGGGTGAATCCATTCGTGCAGCCAATTGTTCAGATACGAAAGATAATGAAACACATTTCTATGCACACTACTATGTAGTTTTATTGGGGTATTTCGCGTGTCCAGTATAAAAAACGTTTCAAATATACAAACAACGTCTCCCGCATTATTATGATTGCATGACTTTATCAATTTCGTCATCGATTTCGGTTGGTTTAACTTGATAGTTATTTTTTCAGGAGTTTACTGTTGGTATGTTGAGTTTGTATAATCTCTGTCAAGGTGGCATTAGCATTTGAATGGAAAATTAGCCAGAGTACGAGCGACTGCGCGGGCGCATTCCAACAATTTAAAACAAACACTATCTACTTTTTCTACTGGGAACTCATACATAAGACATAAGCCACACAGATTCTATCTCAGTTACACACTAATACGACTAATGTATACAGGGAATATCTCTGTTTACCTATGTACACTTCGATGGAAGTAATAATTTGTAAACATTTACAATTTACATGTTTCTAAACATAATATAAACATCAATCAGTTTCAGAGTAATTTTATATTATTTTGTCAATACGAGTAGGTAGGTTTCTAAGCAAACAGTTTGGACTATACCCAATGGCGCGGTTAGTGACGTAGATGTCCGATGCACCGGTGGCGAAGGGTGGAGGAAGGCTGTTAAGATTCAATATAAATACACTTAACTTTGTTCGTCATACGTATTTGTTTTCATTGAACTAAAACTTAAAATTGCAGATAATGTTTATTAGTTTATAGAAAGTGTACGATATGATTATATTTGTAATTACCAAATTTATCTTTTTATTCCGGTGGTTTTTGTTTCATATTATAGATAGAACCTTGTCTAAACCAAAACATAATATGTAATTTAGCTGGTATGGTATAGAAGCGATCCAACAAAAATAGTGCACACTTTTTTAGTCATAAGTACTTATTTGCTTTTGTTGAATTAAGAATACATAATATGATATTACAGATGGTATTGTTGTTTTAATTTAATAAAACGCATTTTTTTTGTAGTAAGTACCTACTTATTCCACTTTTAATCAATAGATTATGACCGGTTTCGTCTGCCACAGAGGGACATTTTCAAGTTTTCAGTTGAAAACGTCCCTCTGTGGCGGTCCTAATCTATTGATTAAAAGTGGAATAAATACTACAAAAAAATGCGTTTTATTAAATTAAAACATCAATACAATGCAGTTCCAGTTGCAGTGACAGTTAACAAAATAAAAGGAATTACAGATGGTGTTGGATGGTTTTTTTGAAATTCATTGTACCTATGTATGTATCGATATAAAATCTCTAAAATGATGTATGGTTTAATGGGATAATTTTAGATGTTTTATAAATAAAGAATATTTGCCTTGCAAGAAATTAAAATATAAATAATATTCAATTCTACACGTTTAAAAAAAAGGTTTTGTCGATAGCTTTTTCGGTTGTAACACCATGAAGAAATGGTTGTATCAAGACTTGGTAATTCATTTCTTGTAAAATGGAATTCTACCAAGTAAATGGTAACTCAATTAATACTATAGCTTGGATTAAGCAGGGTTTAATTGCATTTTAAAAACTAACACACTATCTATACATCGTAGTCTTACTTTAATAAAAACAAATACGTCTGACTGACAATGTTTAGTATGCGTTATTTATGTAGATATATTCCTAACAGCCAACCTTCGCCACTGCGATGCACTGACTAATTTTAAGGGCACTTAAACAAAATAATAAACCCGATAAAAATTGAATAATCGAATATTAATTTCCAATTAAATCTATACATTCAAAAGATTTTTTATTTCGTGTAAAACGCTAGATTTTACTGTATACGCTAGATGCGATTTTTGCAAGTTTTTCAAAAATGCTAGATCTGACAAGAAAAACTCGAAATTGGCAACGCTGCCCTCTGATATTTTGCCCTGCTTACATACATACTTAAACACAATAATTGGTTACGTACTTCTGCTGGTCAAGAAACAATCATACTGCACATACTGGTTTCACTTAATGGTAGGTAGGTATCTTAATAACAATAGCGATTATTACCACTAGACAATGATTATAATGATGCTCACCTGCAGCTCGAAGCAGGTAAGTGCAAAATAAATGTTTTCCAGTGCCATAATCACCACTAATGACTTATGTGTATATTTGTACAGGTAGAAGCACTTAATACTATCTTTTGTTCTATTAAAACGTAGGGATTCATTACGGTTTAAAATAATATAGATATAATAATCAGTTAATCACTTCCGTATTAGGCTTAAATAAACCAGAGACAATAATAATACTTATATTATAATCCTAAAGTAGTCATAGATATCTTGTACCGAGTGTGCCCGAAGCTCCGTTTTCAATTTGAATTTCAATTACTTTTTTACTTTTTTTTCTGAATAACAAATTCAGGAATTTTTCAACAGGCTTACGGTAACGAGCTCTCGAAAGTTTTATTTCGTGAGAGCTGTCTTTTCCGAGACGTATTTGAAATTTCTAAAGAAATTTAATTTCAGATAAAGAAATCCGTTTGTAATTTGTTGAAGAATGGTTTAATTTAGATTATGGTAAAATTAAAAATTAAAACCTGCCGTGTGTATTATATTTACATAAATAAAATATTTCAAAGAGATCTCTTTAGAAAAGACATTCATTTGTTATGATTTTATATTTTTCATTAATTTAATCGCTAAATTTTGAAATGATAAATCAAAATAAATGAAGTACCTACAAGTGTTTTTTTTAATAAGTGTATAAATTTCGTATACATCCCGTGCGACTTTTGCAATAAATTATTTTATCAATTAACTGCATTCTACGATTAGTGTATAGATGTGATATTATGGCCAGTGAGAAAATCGAATTAAAACTTTTTGAATCGGTTTAAAACAGCGGCAAAATGGACATCGTACATATTATTATATATTTAAATGAAACAATATCTTCTCAAATCACTCATTTGGGTATTTAATAGTTTTACAGCTATTTGGGTAGACTTAGACCTTAGATGTATCATGCATAGATGTGCACACGTATGGCTTATTACATTGTTTATCGGCACTCCACATAGCTTAAAACTTCCCATAAAAAACCTAGAATATTAGATTTAAATTGTACGTAAAACATTTCACCGTGGCACAGTTCGCCGTGAGTTTTCTATCGGAAAGAGATTACTGTATACTATACGGTCTCCAATTTAATTGGATTCAATATGAATATTAATTCAATTTTCATAGCTGATGTTGGCAAAATTCATGAATTCAAGAATGAAAACCTAACCTAACCTAACAAATAATCCAGTATATTCATGAATGTATACGGCTATTTTCAAAATTTGTTTGCTGCTGGCTTCCTGTAAAGTGTAAACTGACAAGAACCGTATTTTATTTAGACATGAATTTTATGTCAGTACTATACGACCCAAATAGGTTGGATGGTCTTTAATATACGGCCGTATATCTCCGATACAACATTTAACGGTGAAGTGTGATACGGCGAACTGCATACGTACCAGTTTCCGGACACGGTATATTACACCAGATTTGCTTGAAAATCAGCGTGCTGGCTTTTCGTACAGTATAATATCTTACCAATAACATAAAGCGACACTCGTACCGCACTAGGACGTGCGTAAGGCGCTGGCCGTTCATCTAGGAGCTTCGGGCTCGATCCGGTGATGTCACAATAAATTTACATGCTATGCATGTGATTTTCTCAACGCCTGGGTGTTTTATGGTTTCATTTATATTACTTACATAACTGTTTCTCTATGCAAATGTCAAGTATTAATATAATATATATATCGACTGTAGAAAAGAAAAAGGACGTAATCCACGAAATCAAATTTTACTAAAGGCACAAAAACTTTATGTTATGGTTTTCGGTCAAAGTTAAAATACACACAACCTTAAAGTGCATGATAATAAATAATTTGGATTTTATATTTCTAATATGTTATTAATTATTTATTTAATTAAAGAAAAACCAACAAAAATGATGGTTAAGTCGTTTTTTCCACTTCACTTTTTTTGAAATTGCCAGCTAAATTTAGATAACATATCAGCATTTTCAGCTTACACTCTTTGGACACAACGTATAGTCTTGAATGACGTTATTATCTGATAAAACCTATTTTGAAAAACTGAGGGTTAGGTACTTCCTTTTTTTTCTACAGTCGATATGTATGTATGATGACTGATGAGTGATGACCATATTTCGTAACTGCAATACTTTCTAGTTGTATGTTTACTTATTTATTATTAGTAGTGAAACAATCTTCTTCAATATTTCTTCTGGTAAAAACAATGTTAGTAATTATAACATATTTTTTTGAATTGCTATTTTATAGATATTTTTATTAATTTTGAGAAAATCTAGCATTTTTTTCTGCCATCTAGTTTATTTTCCTGCTCCATCTGGCATATTTTTGTGAATGGTAGTTGGCAGCACTGGATCTCTCAGAGATTTCGACATCTGAGATGTCATTTTTTCGTGTGCTATTACGGCACTCAGACCTATGTGTTGGATAGATATAACCCCACCAATTTTCCTGTCACTCCAAAGATTGAGTGACAATTTTATTCCAGACACTATCGGGAAGTTGGTACTGCGGGCGGATACTACCAGATGATAAGTGAGCAATTTATTGGATAATCTGCGTACGTACGGTGCCCTACATTCGACGCAGCTATTGTGGAAATAAATAAATGTTCCTCGAAAACAACTTGAGCCTGTGTCATTGGAAGTAATTCAATAGATTGAATGGCCCAAGGGGGGGGGGGGGCTAACAGGACTACAGCGGGGGCCCGCGTGGCAGATCGACCTGATAAGTGAGATAAATATAGGTACATCACAATTTTTCTACAATTGTAAAAAAAGTCCCCTGTGGCGCTATTTTACATCAGGGATGTTAACGTTTTAAATATTATGTATCGATACACTGAATACCCTTAATTTCACCTTGAACATCATTTGGAAAATGCTACTATACATCGTCACACTGAATTTGACATAAGTGATAGGTAGGAGGCCTGCCAAAGATTCTGGCCTGTGAGCTGACTTCAGGATGTGGGGGCCACGATGAGTCCACCAATCCGACGCCATATTGGATCAGCAAGCTTCTAACTATAATTTGGTGAACATTGTCAGAGTATGAACCCAATAGGTTGAGCAAGTGGCTGACATCCTTTTCTCGTAGGAAAACAAATAACAATCTGTTAATACAAACCTTCATTCTGTGGATGCCCATATGATTTTATTAGGTTCAGACATGGTCGAAAAAAACAAAGTAGGATGCCCGTAGCTTAATAATTGAAAAAAACACTCTGGCGGCGCGAATCCAGCGGATACATGTTCAAGTTCCGTCGGGTGACGTATTTTTTCTACAAAAAGATTTTTCTAGTGTGTATATAGGTATACGCATGAGATGTTTTCAAATTATGTATGTTCAATATTTATATGTATAATGTTACATTCTCAAATCATGTGCCTTATTTGTTGTGTAAAAAAAATAGTTTTATTATAATTTGGTGGTTAAATAAATATTTCTAGTATATCTACCAAATTCAAACAAGTCGTAGTTCTTATCATTGTTTTTGTTCCGGAATAAATGTTTTTTGCGATCAAACACATACAAAAATGCGAGGGGACTATAGACTACGATTTTTGTGGCTGATGAATGGTCATCAGTGGTTCGTATATGTACCCATAACAGGGGCCGACAACGTTTTTGAGTATTAATTCAAAATGTATAATGATATTAGCTGGTTTAAAAATAAACTAAAATATTCTCAAATGAAGAACAAATTTCTTAAAAGATCTAGAATTGAAGGGCTTAGATATTAGAAGCAAAAGCGGCGGTTTCCATTGTCGTAAAATATTGGCGGGTCATTAAAAATGTATTTTATCTTTCTTATATTATTATGTATGATTTCTGAAGAAAATTATATTTAAATGTTGTTTCTAAAATAACATTTTAGAATACTTTTTTAGAAATCCTCTGACAGAGAAATAATACATATTTCAAAAATTAAAACTGCATTTTTTGTTTCTAGAACCCTCAATTAATAAAAGCTGCACGTCATGCAGTATTGGCTGCTACGATGTTGTGCAAAATCCGGTCGAGGAATGCTACCAATAATTGTTGATAAATTAAAGTATTGTATTATTTTTAGACTCCTTACCACTCTAATTGATTCTGCGAAATCGGAATATTATGAAAACACGTTTCGTAATTAATTTACCATTTTGAATAGATAACGAGGCAATTAATTGACATATCTCTTTCTCGCTCTATCACACGGGCGATCGCGAGAGCGAGCAAAATGCACGATCCGCGCACAGAGTTTTGATTTTTATCAGTTATTGGAAACAATCGGTTATGCCACACGAGGGATAATACAAAGTAGTGGAATTAGGAAACTACCCGACTGAAAAGAAAAATGTTGCATGGTGGCCTCGTTAAAAGATCGCGTACAATATGCGTGATTTGTGTCTTCATGGTGTTTGTTTATTGGAACATTTAAAATATGTATTGCAAATGATTTTATTTCATTATTTTTTTATAAATGTAACTGTTTTTATATAGCACAAATCCACTCTACTTTAAACATTGAGTTGAGTAAAAGTCTTTCCCAGTATTTCAAATGCATAAAATAAAATAAAACATTGTCCTTCCACCAAGAATTTGACTGTAAACAAATTTTTATACGGTAAACTGAAATTTGTATTTGGAATTGTTTTTATTGTAAAAAGGGTGATGCCATGATGCAAAATAGTTATAGTTATAGTCTAAACTTACCCAGTCACAAAACATATATGAATCGGGTTATATTACACAACAATAAAACTAAATAGATAAACAATGTTTCGTACCACTGGTGCAGTAGTATGTTCCCAAATTAACTTAACATTTCAGGCATCAAAAGCAAAACGACGATCGTTGTTAGCATTTCTGGCCAATATCAAAAACAACGATATATCGTTGCGTAGCATTCTAAGGGTTAAGAAAAGCACACATGCAAGTTTAATCAAAATGATTGAAGGGCTAATTTAAAAATAGCACCACGTCAAGTTTTTGAAACATTGTGCTGTTTTATTTTAGAAAAACATTGATATCTTTTATTTATTTATAAAAAGAGCATTACGGCATTACAATGCTTGGCCAATGCACCAAAATACATAACAAATACAAATATATAAAAATATCTTAATTACAAATAACAACTAATATAACAAGAAAGTGGAAAAGACAGCATGTGTAAATATTAAAGAAATATGATAATACATATTATATACAATTATAAATTAAACCTATTTAATACGTCCACAAACATTATATAGTTAATAAAAAACAAATCAACCTTTATGATGCCATCAAATAAGCTAATTGCGCGATACACAGCATCATGAAACATAACATCTGTCCTGCGACGAGGTATCTTGAAGACCGTGCATATTGGTGGGACCATGAAAATTAATATTTGCCAGTATATACGGATTGTAAATGAACCCACGAAGAAGTAAAAAGAAATGCTTTAAAAGAACAATCACTCTTCGGGTAGACATGGATTGCATTGATAGCATACCCAGAAGAAAACGAGTCGGGAAATTCATTTTATTGTCATTATCATAAGGAAAGAACCCGTATGTTCTTAAGTAGAGAAATCTAAGAAATCTATTGTGGACTCGATCCAAGTTAATTGTGTGGATGGACCTATTAGGACTCCAAATAATGCTGGCATATTCATATAATAGAAACTTGGATGTTTTTAAATTTCGAGTGTCAAAAATTCTTGTCTATAAAGGCAGTAGCATTTTTGTCGCTTCCACATTCAGAAACCTTGCGATTATTTTATATGTTAAACATATATTAAATAAAATACTATTTTAAACATACACATATGTGATGATATTGATTTTTTTTTGCCTTCAATTTCCACAAAATTCACATATTTTCCTAATTTGTGGTAATTTAACTCGGTTCCCCCACGCCTTGTTTAGAAGAAGGAGCATGAAGATGAAGATGCAGGATTCTACTAAACTTTGGCGAATATGATTTATGATACTTATAGAAAATAAAGTATTTTTTTGTATAGCATATAGCATAGTATATATGTTTGCTTTGACCCAATATTTGCAATGACAATATTGAATTCATAATTATTTTTGGTTCACCTGCAAAAATCATGAATTAGATATCTATGTATGAATATGGTAATTATTTAAATTGTAATAATTTATATCTGTGAATTAATGATGTTTGCTTTCATGATTAATCGAATGGAGAGAAACAAAAAATATTATTCTCATCTTTGAATAAGGATAAAAACAAGTTGTCACCAAACAAATTAATCACGACATTTTTCGAGTCGCAGATTTCAATCATCGTTATTTGTATTAATAATTTAGTGGTGTCTCCATTCACCATTTTATAATTATTTAAACTCAAAAGGAACCCGTTTATAACATTAATATTATGTTAGAAACTTTACAATAATGCGATTATAGCTATCGATTTATGAATTAATATTCCATTCTCTTGTGTAATCTACGGGATGAATGAGATGTCAAAAACAACGTATTGTCTTCCATTTATACAACAAATAAATTTAATATATTATATACCACACATTGCTTATGTATGCTATTTCAATCATCTATCTTGAAATAAACTTCGTATCCGAAATAATTTATTGTGTTTAAATTTCGTAAATATTACCGACAGAAAATAAAATGTTGTTAGATGAAAATGTCATTCGTTCTCCATGCATTTTTGGATATTATGTTATGGACTTCACAAAATATTTAAGCAATTCTACAAATATATGTATAAATAAGGGTTATTTTTATCTTATAACTTTACTGCTAAAAGATTGCAAAAATAATGATTGGCAATGTTTACGGAGAGAATTCTGCGAAGGAAAATGTACCCCTGCAGCGAGAGTTATGCTCTGACGTCCACGGTCTGAGGTTATCAGTGTTATCCGTAAGTTAGGGTTAGCAACATTTTGAAAATAGAAACGTTATTTTATCATGCATACTAAATTTTAAATAAAAGTATTTTTATTGATAAAAGAAGTACCTATCATCATTAATGTTATAAAATTATATAATTATATAATTTCTAAAAAGCAAATAGCAATATTTTTGCGATACTGGCAATTTTTATCATTCTTATCATGCGTATTGGCGAAATTATTTTAAAATTATCTGAAAAGGAAATTGTAGAAAATGGAAATTGAAGTACATGGGATGTAGGCCGGAAGATAAAAATGAGTTCTTATAACATCACTTCCTAATTATATGCATATATGTAATATAACTTTCCTAACTATTATGTATGTTTATAAATATACCCTAAATAATGTAAATATAACTTTAGTAATACAAATAACTGCATTGCTATTTTGAAAATGAAAATAGGTTTCATCCAAATATCACGTTAGTGATAACCTTAATCCAAAAAGATACACCATAAATATAATAAATTTGGGGCCCGTATTTGGGCGCCCACGATCGCCGATTGATTACCGCGTCGGCTTATAATGTCGTGGGTCCCGGGATCAAATCTTGGGTCTGGCAAAGAAAATCACATGTTGTTTTTCAACGTTTGTTTTTATCCAGAGTATGGACATAATAGGTTGGGGCAAGTGGCTAACATCCATTGTTAATACAACCTCCATTCCGTGGATGTCCATATTATGATCTTATTATGATCGGACATGGTTAACAAATATATATGCATATTACAAAACTGAACCTGATAAATGTAAATATGGAACAGGTTTCAAGTAATTTGGCATTTCAGATGTGTTTGCCAGAGTCGCAATTAGATAAAAATACGCATTGCATTAGTGTCACAAGCCTAAAAAATGTTATACCTACGAGTAAAATGCATGTACGTACATTAAATGTAATGCACCTATATGAAAAATTGCACGGAAGTAAGTAGCCAAAGCAAAATGTCAAAACAGACGGCTGTTTTCTTTTCATTTAAAAACAATGAATGCTGCTGATTTTAATAATAATCATTATTATTTATCTACAGTATTTAATTTAACCATTCATTATCATACGATATCATATCTTCATAGTTAAAATTACTAAAAACTACTTGTCGATATTGTTCAGGACAGTAAGTATAAACAATCTTTACTCTTAAATAATTAAGTTAATCCATTACAAAATGATCTATATGGGATTATTTTTTAGACATGCTGTAATGAAAATGTATATATCTGCTCAAAAAATAATATAAAGGTAGCAGAGAGCCTTCGGGCCCCTAGGGGTATGAAGTAATAGTGGGAAGTTCGATATTTATGTGGTGCCTGCCAACCCTATCTGTTTTTAGTAGTCAATATTTTTACGACATTATCAATTGGCAGATTTGAATTTCGAACAATGCTTGCGGTAAACGGTTTTTAGAATCACTCATCATGGCTTTTGTTTAATACCCTCTTTAAACAAATGTTTTAACCCTTCCCTGGAATTAAGCGCAGGGATTTTGAAACATAATCCGAGTAGTTAGGTACCTTCTCAGGTAGCGGATACTAAATACCCATAAGTTGACAAAGACAATTAATACATTTGAAATACCTACAAGTGTTTCATAATTTCTATATAGATTCTGGAAATAGGTACCGGATGTTATGCACCTGAACTTCTATAATATGATACCTTCTTCTTATCATACCATCCCTTAAGGCTATACTTCAGCTGAGGCATGGTCTAAAAAGTTCGTGACTAGGCGATGCGAGGATTGTGCAAATGACGCGAGCCGAACGAAATATAATCTGTCATAAAAATTCAACATGCGTACTTTTAATGTTATGTTCAATATTATATTCGTAATAATAATAGTATATTCATTGACATGTTTTCTTTTTCAAGTACATGCGGAACGTTTTTTAGTCATCTTTACACGATTTAAGAATATATTCCTCCGACGCCATCACAAAACAAATTGACGTGCAAACAGGTCGACTATCGCTCTCCGACTGGCGACGACTGCGAAATTTCGTTCCACATACTGTTGAAAATTATTTGCCGTTTCACTTATGTACGCTCTTAATGGACGTCGGTTAAGATTTGCTACCCGGAACAGTTCGGTGAGGCTGCACTCCACCAATCACGGAGGTTCTTAAACCACGAAATGCGGTGGACCTACACACTATTCATACAATTTAACTAATTAATTTTAATTGGATGCTTGATGATTAGTAGTTAGAATACGTGGTACCTACATACTTCTTCTTCTTCGACCATGTCCGATCCTAATAGGATCATATGGCCCTCCACAGAGTGGAGGTTTGTGTTAACAGATTTTGTTTTTACGAGAAATGGATGTCAGCCACTTGCTCAACCTATTAGGTCCATACCCTGACTCATACACATATTGAAAAACAATATGAGTAGTTTCCAGACCCAGGATTCGAACCTGGGACCCACAGCGGTATAGGCCAACGCTTAGATTAAAATTATTAAATTACTACATTTTTAAATATAATTACTTATTCAAAAATTTTCAAAGCCAAATTTTAATATTTCAACAAAATTTTGGTCAAACACACATCAAAAGACAGAGTTCCCAATAATGATAACCGATAAATTGAGAACAATCAACCGCATTATTAATTAATTGCGAATTAATAAGGACCCGTGTTTATACACAAGTTGACAACGTCATAAAATAAACGGCAAAACTCCTCTACTCGCCTATTAAATCGCAAAAAAATGATGCTGTTAGCCCTGTCGCACATATAAACTCACCTCGACTGCAAAACGTCGAATTTGTCGATAAGATTTTATTGTTGTTTTTATTTAAGAAAACGATTTTTTTTTTGTAGTACTTATTCCACTTTTAATCAATAGATTATGACCGGTTTCGTCTGCCTCAGAGGGACGAAACCGGTCCTAATCTATTGATTAAAAGTGGAATAAGTACTACAAAAAAATGCGTTTTATTAAATAAAAACAACAACAGATACAATGCAGTTCCACCATGAATTGACAGTTAACAAAATAAAAGAAAAAAGATAAGATTTTATTAAGGCTATACCTCGGTTGAGGCATGGTCTAAAAAGATTGTGGGTAGGCGATGCACGGATTGCGGGTCGCGGGTGCAAATGACGCATGCCGAACGAAATAAAATTTGTCATATAAATCCAACATGCGTCCATTTAATGTTCTGTTTATTGTTCTATTAGTAATCCCGTGCGGCTCTGCTCGGGACAAAATGAGGGCTTAAACCCTTTGATCTGGCACACGTAAGGGTTATGTTAGCCGGCCGCGTATGACGTGGCTGCATATACATAACGGGAGCGGAGGTGGGAATTTTACACACCATGTTCTATTAGTAACAATAATAATATATTCATTGACATGTTTTCTTTTTCAAGTAAATGGGTAACGTTTTCAGTCATCTTTACACGATTTAAGAATTAATACCCCCGTCGCCATCACGAAACAGATTGACGTATTGACACCTCGACGTTCGCTCTCCGAATGCCAGCGAGTCCAAAATTTCGTCGCGCCTATAGTTGAAAATTATTTGCCGTTTCACTGTACTGCCGCATATACCGTCGGTAGGACATTATTGGTACTTAGTTAAAAACATCTGCTTGTCGCATTTAACAAATTTCACTAGGTTTAATAGTTAGGGGAAGGTTGCGATCATTGGACCAGTGCTTTCATTGGACCACGTAGGTATATCAGAAATAAAAGACGTTAGAAACCATCAGTGACCTCACAAAGCAAGATTTCCATGCCTCTTCCGCGCCTCTCTTATTTCAGTCTCGTCTTGGAAGTGGTAAATGAGTCACGTTCGTTGGTGTATTCATCGTGCATAAAATATAACAATCAAGTAAAACTAAAACGAATGTAAGTATGATTCTATTAACTATATTTGGTTGTACTTACATCAATTATGTTAGGTAATTTATTACTATTTGCAACTATGATAATAGTTGTTACGCTAATACTTTGGTTTTTTTGTGAAACTTGTTTTTGTGACAGCACCCGTAGTTGCTATCATTGGACCATGGGTAACCTCTACCATTGGACCGGTCCAATCATGGGAACGATTTTATAACATTTTTCACATTATATTCTTTTTGCATTCCATAATGGCGAAGAGAGGTAATACTATACCTGGAATGAGCCCAGCATGTCATTGGCATTACAGGCATTAAGGAAAAAAGAAGTAGGTTTGAACAAGGCAAGTCGAATGTTTGGAGTTCCAAACGAAGACTAGATGGAAGCAATCTAAAAGTCAAAGAAGATATTCAGATAGTTGGTTCCGAAGGTGACCTACCATTAGAATTATTAGAGACAGAGCTTTGCGAATACATTCTCGAGCTTGAAAGTTGTTTGTATGGTATCACTCCAGTAGATGTCAGGCGATTGGCATTTCAATTTGCTGGGCAAATTAATATAAATAGATTTAATAAAGAAAAGCGAATTGCAGGAAAGAAATGGTATTACGGGTTTATGAAGCTGCGTCCAAACTTGAGCCTACGACAACCGAGAGCTACTTCATTCAACAGAGCTACCAGATTTAATCAAGCTACAATTAAAGATTTTTTTTGATAAACTTCAGACATCTATGGATATGCATGACATTAACGATACTCGGCGTGTATTCAACATTGATGAAACGGGTCTCTCCAACTTGCAAATAAAACCTAGAAAAAAATTGGCATTGAAAGGTAAGCACCAAGTTGGAGCAATCACTAGTGGAGAACGTGGCACAACGACCACAGCTGTATGTTGTGCCAATGCTGCTAGCCTATTCGTTCCCCCGCTTATCATATTTAAACGGAAGAGAGCAAAAGATGAATTGAAAGATGGAGCACCACCTGGTTCAATATTTGCTTTCAACCCAGACAGTGTAATAAACAAATATTTTTTCTATGGATGCAACATTTTGTGGAGAATGTAAAGCCATCTCCAGAAAAAAAAGTTTTGCTTATACTGGACGGTCACACAAGCCACACCAAAAACTTGGATGCAATAGATATGCGAAGAGATATGGTGTAGTAATACTTTCATTTCCAGCATATACATTCCACAAACTGATGTGTCATTTTATAAGCCGCTGAGTAGTTATTACATAGATGAAACCGAAAAATGGCTTCGTCAAAACCCTGGGAGATGTGTGACGACATTTCAAATATCTATGCTCTTTGGAAAAGCCTATTCCAGGGCTGCTTCTGTCGGTACGGCTGCAAATGGCTTTCTGAAGACAGGCATTTATCCTCTGCATAAAGATGTATTTTCTGACTATGAATTTGTGATAGCCCATGAAGAATCGGAGAATGCTTTTGTTTCATTTTTATAAAATATTATTATAAAGCACCTTGATTGGACCACTTGTGTAAATTATTATTATTTTTTCAAAGTCCAATGATGGAAACTTAGTTGTCCAATCAAGGAGCATGTGGTCCAAAGACGGCAACAAACAAAAATTTGGTTTTCCTGTTAAATCTCGAAAATGGTTAATTTTATTGGACTGATCCTAAGTGTATACATAATAAAGTAAATAATACATTGAAATGAACAATTTGTTTTATTTTATCAATAATATTTGATGAGTTACACCATCACAAAGTTAAGTGGTCCAATCATAGCAACCTTACCCTAAATATCGCATAGGCGCGTAACATCACTAGAGAGTTGCAACATTGCACCTGATTTGATTTACGACTATATACCAGTCGACATGATTTTCAATGTGCGACCGGACACAGTAGGTACTAGGTACCTATAATAAATTATGATAATAATACATATTTTAGGGATTTCTCAACATTTTCTCTATGTTTACTCAGGTTTAGCAACTGGTGTGTTAAATAATAATATATTATGACTTGATGAATATAATATAAACGGTCCATCTGTTGCCATATAAAATAATTAAATAGCCATACAAGCACATCATTAATCATTATCAATTCTTCGAAAGGCATTGTTACCGGACAATGTACGAGTAATTAAGTAGATAGTTACCCACCCACACAATAAACATTTGCTACTGTTTCACTTGTTAATTGATTAATATGTTCATTGAATATCTATATATAATAATATAATATGTAATAAAATAATAATATCATATTATATTACAATTCCATTGGATATTAATAAAGATATTATTAGAATAATAAATTACTGTCATGTCGTTAACACGAGTGCAAAGTGGTAGGAGTGATAAATAAACAATAAAATAATATATTATTGATTAGTATTAAGAATGACCTCCTATTGGATCGACTTTGGAGTCATAAATTAACATTCAATGTATGTTTGATTAACAACTAGTTCAGTGACATTCAACTTTTTTGTACCGAAGGGATCGATCATTTGACCATATTATTACAAATCTATAATCCGTAGGAACTCTTAAATCGAGCTCCAATTTGAAATATGTATCTATTATCCATAACATTACAATTTGATATTTCTTTTCTTGATAATATAAATTTATTCATGAAGAATTTGACAGAAGTACCTAACGTCTGTTTAATTTCGAATTGCGTGGCGTCTAGATGTCCCGGCGCCAAATCGTCCTAAACCCGATTGAACATCACTGCTGTGGACAATTTATTTATTTGACTGGACAACACAAGTTTATTATAATATTCTTTCACAAATTGTACTGTTATTTAGATGGACAGTTCATCTTGTTAAAGTACATTTTGTACGTACTGAATTAAATTTGAAATTAATTTATGGAGGAAGCACGAAGAACATGCGTTATTATGTAGCATAAAAGTGTAAAAACAATAATTAGGTATGCTGAAACGACAGGAAATGCATTTAAAGATTGCGAGGGTGGGTGGTTAGATAAGATAATATGGTACGAGAGACTAATTAATAATGTTAATATGGTCCTCAAAATGTATCACGATTTTATTATTGTAAACCAAATCTGATTTAACTATTGATTTCAACTTCGAGAGGAATACAACGGTAAAAATAGTCCCAAATAAAATGCAAAAATGTATCTAATAGTATCGTTTTAGTATTATTGTTTAAGTTATTCGCCATTACTTGAAGCCAATACTCATAGATTGGTTGGTCCATTCTGAAAAACTGGGCCGAAACAATAGGTACTTTTTGACCTTGGAAAAAAGGATATCAAAATACAAAGGGAACCCTGCCAATATTAATAAAGACAACGGGTCACATTTAAAAACGTTATGGGATCTGACTATTAGTACAAAAAATCAATATCTGATTTGTGCACGTCTGATCGCAACTAACACAGTAAATTATCAAACTTTTTTTAAATTGAGCAACGTTTTTTTCATTTGAAAAATACAGTTAACACAAAAACTTAAACCGAATGACAATGAATGAAACGAACCTCATTTTTGGTTAAATTCATAAACTTCATAAATAAGCACAATTGTCGCATTTGGAGTAATGAACATCCACATGCTATTCTTGAAACACCTTTACATCCACAAACATTAACAGTTTGGTGCTGTTTATCATCTGTAGGTGTAATTGGACCATATTTTTTTGAAAATGGAGAACGCTATAGAAACATGATTACTGTTTTTTTCTGGCATGAATTAGATTATTTTGATCTGTACGACTCTGGACGATATTGTGTGGTTCCAACAAGATGGTGCAACATACCACACAGCTCGTGACACAATCAACTTATTGAGAGTTAAAATTAAATATAATATATCGGCACCTTACTATAAAACCTCGTAAGTCCAATATTATGAAAAAATGAAGTTTCTTCGACAAAATTTAAACAAAAAAACCTTTAAAATCATAATAAAACCTCAGTTCTCTAAACCAGTATGCTGTCCATCGATCGACAAATTCTAAAGTCTCGTGGTTTCCTCAAACCTCGTATTTCACAACCAGTGTTAGTAGATTCATCTTTTAGAGAGGTGTTTAAAATATTGTTTTTATTACGTTTTTTTCTTCCCCTCAGCATTCTTCTCAAACAGACTTACGTGGTTTTAATAGTAAGGTGACGATATATTTCTTATTTGATAACCCTATAATAATACTTATGGTGTTATTTATATTTTATATGCTCTTCCAACAATAATTAATTGCATATTATTTAGTACTCACATAAGTACTTAATATGTAACAGAAGGTTATCTCAGACCAGAGGTCTAAAAACCAAGAACCAGGATTCAGAACTTTGTTTTATCAGATCCAAGCACTTTGCGACTTTTAATTGGAAGTGAGTTTTAAAAATATGTAACGATTCCTCAGCTCTGGCTTATTATGAGTTTCGAGGCAAAAGGACGATTTTGTTTGAGAATTTATGTTGAAATTATAATAATATATCAGCGGAGGCGTCAACAAGCTGATTACATTCATGATAACCCAATTTTGCTAAATTTTAATAATGCGACGGAATTCTCCTCTCTTCAGCAAAATTTATTGCAAACACTGAGTTAAGATAATGTACGGATGTGTATTATACCTAACATGACGTCAGTTACCATACTGAATGTGGAAATGCAGTAGAAATTCTAATATTCAAAAGTCATTAATAACATATCTACCTAATGGTAGTTTTCTGTAGCAGTCAGTGACCTTTTCAAATTGATAAGCAGGTATTTCATAGTGGTGACAAATCAATCCAAAAATAAAATATATATTGTACTTACCTACTAAGTTATTTATTTATTTTAATTTTCTCCTGTCGAAATCACATTTTTTGGGGAGGATTTAACCAGACTCGTACCACCGATTGAGGTCACCAATAGGAAACATGTTAAAAAAATGTATTTACTTAAATGGAGAAGGATAAGAGTCATAACAATCATATGAATGACATTGAAGTTAATGCCCCAACCAAACCACATTAACCCCGTACCACACCCGGTCTTAATCGGGGGTATCACGGGACCCTGTGTTTGGTGTGAGGCATCAATTATTTATGACCGGGAATGTCTCAGGAGTAGTTACCAAAGACTGAGGTCATCGTGCACTCAAAAATGTGCTTTGACTAAATTTACATGACTTTAAGTTAAGAGCAACCATGGGAGAGAGGAGCGCGTATAGGCACAATTAAAATTGTAGTAAGTAACAAAAGTTACTACAGAACTGCCTAAGAATCCTGTAATTACAATCCTGGAATCATCCTGGGATTCAGCATTTGTGCAATAATGTCAACTAATGAAAAATCTTTTATGGTCGTGTCCGGATAATTGCATATGTCCGGACATATGCAATTACATAGAATTCTGAATGATTCAAAAGTAGGTTAGAAAGTAGGTGCTCGTATGTATATCTTATAATAACGACATCATTACATATTATTAGATATTTAATACCAATCAATATCAATTGTTCTGATTGAATCAAATCAATTGAAACATTACTGTTTGCAATGCTCCACGAACGACGCGTCACATTTGATCTCAATGCTATATGGCCATATCTTTCCAGCTCACGGTGAACTGTGGTACGGCGAAATGTAATACCTACATGTAACATTTTTATGCGTTGCCCCTTTCCATCGCTATCTTATGATAATGACACATTAAATTTAAGATTTTTGTAGGTACATACCGTGGGATCTAGCGGCAAAACGGTGACATGTGATGGTTTCTGAAATCAAATAAGAATAAAATAATTAGGCACTCATCTTATAAAATGTTTCTATAATAGCTTAATCTAATATAACATAATTAAAAGTTTATAAAGAACTCTCAGATATATTATATAGATAACGTATAAATTTAGCCCCCTGTTTTTCGTGGTTAACTGTACTATAAATAGTGAAACAACTTAACCTTGAAATTGGGCAGATTGCGATTTCTTCTACTGCGCATGCATTACATTGGCTATTATTTCAGTTATTATTTCCGACTGTTCTTAGATGAAGCCTATTGCATCGTTTTCAATAGCTCGGCGTCGCTCTATCTACGTCATATTTTCTGTCAAAACTATCGAAACTCACGCATATGTGGTACGTACCTACGTTTATAGAATGTATTACGCGGCAGTATTGTAAATATTTTTTTCGCCATTCGATTTCAGTTATTACCGAATGTCATGTTTGTATGAATCTCCAGTGCAAAATAAACTGTAGCTAAATTACTTATGAGCCTTAGCCGGTTTCACTTTCACATAGGTATTTTATTTAAAAGCTTTATCTCTAACAAGGGTTTTAATAACATCGTTGAGTAACTATTTACCACGATATAAATGATGTTTGACTGATTATTATGTAGGTACGTACTGCGTAGACGGTAGAGAGCAGTGGCAGTTTTAGGTAAAATATTCGTGCAATAAACCGTGTCCGGAAAATTGTACGTATGCAGTTCGCCGTATCACACTTCTCAGTGAAATATCGTATCGGAAATATATGGCCGTATATTAAAGATCGTCCAACCTCTTTGTGTGGTATATATATACTGAAATATTCATGTTTAAATAAAACACGGTTCTTGTTGGTTTACACTTTACAGGAAGCCAGCAGCAAAGAAATTTTACAAATAGCCGATATACTTACTGGATTATTTATTTTGTTAGGTCAAGTTAGGTTAGGATTTTATTCTCGAATTCATGAATTTTGCCAAAATCAGCTATGAAAATTGAATTAATGTTCATATTGAATTTAATAAAATTGGAGACCGTATAGTATACGCCATGCGGTCATCTCTTTCCGATAAGAAAGCTCGCGGTGAAATGTTTTACGTACAATTTACATGTAATCGCAATAAACAGCCACTGGGTGTTAAAATAAGGCAATTATATGGGCAGTTAGTTGTCTATGTTTCTAGCCTTTTTCTTCTTTAATTCTATATATTAAAGAGTCAAGATTTTGAAAAATATGCATATTTTTAGCATCTTGATAAACTTTGACGAAGTAACCCCTTCATCTGTACTCTGTACCCTTAGATTATAGAAAAATATCTGTACCATAGAAAACAAAACTGTCACTGATATAGAATTTTTATTGAAAACATTTTGAACGCACAATCTCATAACAAATGTATAGTGTCACTGGGTCATGTGACATAAGAAGTAGGTATATTATTAAATTGGTGGGCATTTGAAAGAAATATCGCAAAAAAACGTTCGTGTTTAGTCCCACGATTTGGCACTCAAAAAGGCAAGCGCAAAGACGTGCTTTATTTATTGGCCACCATGTGTGATAGTCAGGAAGAGAGATAGCTTTTTTTTAAAGACACAGTGACGTAGAAAATGAAACTAGATCTCAATATAGATACCATGTATTATCAAGATCAGAATAAATAAACCAAGACTGATTATTCAAGTTTTGTTTCATTCAGATTGTTGCATAGTTGAATCTCAGCTATCTTTTATCTTTTGTGAGGTGAGGGTTAGTGTTCGTGATTTCTGTAGGACTCGCAGTTATTTTATATTCAGTATTACACTGTCCATATAAACCTAAATATAAACTCCAGCGCATCTATTCTATACACAAGACTGCTTTAAGCCTTTACGGCAGCTAAATAGGGTAGGAAGATATCGAAATATTAACACTTATTGTAACAATTACAATAAGTTAGCCGTCTGAACTGTCAAAACTGTCTATCTCACTCTAAAATTTATCACAGCCAAGAGAGGTGCTGTTAAAACATAGCACTCATTGTAACAATTACAAATAACTTATTGTAATTGTTACAATAAGTGCTAACACTTAGATACTTTCCTACCATAGATAGCGGCCGAAAGCAGTCTTGTGTATAGAATAGCTGAACCGTAAAAAATGCCGTTTTGTGTTGTGCAAATAATATGCAAAAACAACTTTATAAAGTTAACCGATGGGATTGGCTATCACGTGGAAGTACGACACAATATCATATAATACATCAGTGACGAAGGGTGGAGGTAGGTAGTGGAGATTCGACATAAATAGTGCACACTAAACTTTGTCAGTCATACATATTTATTTCCATTGATCTAGTAATACAAATAGCATGTGGTATCGGTTACAAACGCAACTACATACGGCGTTAATGGGCGTACATGCTAAATAGTGGGTAAGGGTAACTATAATCTTTGTCGGTTACGTAGTGCCTGGAGATCTCGTCCGAAGCATAGATCGGTTGGAAATAATGTAATTTTTAGTGTGCCATTTGCACTCACTGTCGTAGGTTGTTATTGTCCGTCATGAATAATTTTTTATACAATAGTATCTAGGTAGAATTATTCTGTTGATTCTCGGAATTGGGTGAATTTCTATAGCACTATTTCGTAGTATTTTTTTATAGAAACACTACGTTAATGTAACTGAATCTGCTCTGAAGATGCTAAAAGACGAAACCCACCGGTAAAAAATATTCATAATAAGGGCCCACATGCCCAACGAACGTCAAAATGGAGATTTTATGGTATTTTAAAAGCATTAATTGAAATTCCACCCTTATTCGATAGTAATAATTAAAATTTGGAACGTTAGTAATAAATAGTACTCATTTAATATTAAAAATCGAGTTAAATCCTTAGGATCAGTGCTATCCAATGACGTGCTATCTAATTCAATATTTTTGTTTGTGTAGAGATCAAACAGTTCAACTGTACGCCACTGTATTATTATAAAAAGAAAGATAATATTATTGTGTGAATGTCGACTGTCGAGAATGAAGAGCAAGTGGATTGGCGCCAATTTACAGTTGACAGTTAGGTTGGTTGACAGTTGAGACATTATTTTAGTCGAGTGGTATAAGTGAGTGTATAGGAAACAGTTTGACCGAAGAATGCAAATCGTCGTTATACTGGAATTCATGATACACGAGAGTTAAGATTCATTTCTACCTGCTTGATGTACAGTCAAATTGACTTGAGGCAATTGATAGCGAATATATAGGAGATAATACATAACTATCCACACGTTTAATTTTTATTTTCGTAATCGGATTGTATCCGACGAAACCGGTTTTGATTTATAATATAAATAATTTGGAAAACTACAAACACATATATATATTATCGTAAACCTACTCATTACTAAAACACGTGTCCGGAAACTTGTGCGTATGCAGTTCGCCCTATCACACTTCACCGTGTAATGTTGTATCGTAAATATATGGCCGTATATTAAAGACCGTCCAACCTCTTTGGGTCGTATAGTAGTGACATAAAATTCATGTCTGAATAAAATACTGTTCTTGTAATACACTTTACACGAAGCCAGCAGCAAAAAAAATTTGAAAATAGTCGATATACTGGATTATTTGTTAGGTTAGATGAGGTTAGGTTAGGTAAGGTTTTCATTCATGAATTCACGAATTTTACTAAAATCAATACAAGCAATATATTGGATTGATCATATTGAATCTAATAAAATTGGAGACCGTATAGTATACGGTCATCTCTTTTCGATAAGAAGCTCACGGCGAACTGTGGCACGGTGAAATGTTGTACGTATAATTTACATGTAACCACTACAGCCAGATATCTTCCATTTAGAGATATTGTGAGATTGCATTTTAAACTTATTAGGGAGGTAAACTCAATACAACTGGTTTGCAAATACGTCTTTTCATCATGACAATACATATTATTTTGTATCTAATATGTAATATATTATAAAATACAATTATCTTGTAAATGTCTTAAATGTCTATAAGTGAGTACTAACTAGATATCTCACAATATATTATGAAATATATCCCCTAGTTTTATATGAGACGTCCACTACTTAGATTAAATAAATCCACACAGAAAAATAGTAGGGGATGAATCCATTCCTGAAAAATAACCATCATACATTATTATTGTATTTTTAATGCGTAAGAGGGTCGGAGTTTGTAGAGGTTTACTCAACTCTACAACCGACGTATTATTGTCTATGCTCATTTATATAGCATAGACAATAATGCGAACAGGAAATGACAGTCGATAAAGCAGTTATTTTGGCCTTTCAACAATGTAGTCAATTTACGCGCACAACTCCACGTAACATTCAACCTAAATTCAAATTATAATGTAAACAGTCCACCTCAGCATAAAACCAATGTGATAGTCCTTTATTAGTGCCGTGTTTATGCAAACTGTATTACTACAATATAAAACCAAGAAAATACCACCACTGTGTATTATTCACCACTACCAGAATTTACCATATCACGCACACCCAACGCAACCTTCCAGACCACATATTAATAACTTCGGGGACTAATAAGCATCTACATAGTATCCCCGATA
The DNA here is from genome assembly GCF_057557595.1 of Rhyacophila brunnea. NCBI lineage: Eukaryota > Metazoa > Arthropoda > Insecta > Trichoptera > Rhyacophilidae > Rhyacophila > Rhyacophila brunnea. The sequence continues at coordinate 6,969,866 of NW_028233361.1, forward strand.
AGTTAACCAAATCTAAATAGGTGGCACTGACTTCAGTATTTACCTGGTTTTCTACCATAGAATTGATTAATAGAGTTCCCTGCTTTCAACATAATATTATGTCTATGTCGTATAGTTTCTCGGCACTTCGAACGCGATTTCCCATATACAGATCATTGCACTTTGAGTCTAGCGATGGAAAGCTGGCCTCCAGATATATAGACGGGTGCTCACATTCGAGTTATTACGACTGGTCGCATGCACGAGTGGTTATCGAATACTAGTGGTTATTAGGATCGTTTGTTTGTGTCGTCCGCGCTGTCTTATCTTTAGACACGCCGCGTCCGAATATTATAGCGAACAGGAGACGCCTCAGAGGGTTGCACTAATTCAAGAGTTCAACTGACACAGGCTTTGTGAGAAGGTTAACCCGTTGAGAAAGCTGTTCGACAGTCAAGATATCCGTGTCACGATCCTCAGTCTTATGACGTCATGGTCTTGACAAAGAAGAAGAAGTTATATTCCATTCACCTTCAAAATATGTATTTCTTTCGTTTCCTTTCCGGACCCACGTTGTTTGCCCACGTGTTTTATATTATTTATGTATCTCCTAATACATTTTTACAAAATTATTTAATAACGAAAAGCTCTCCAAGGGTTGGTGGTCACTAAATACAAATGACCATATTATTGTTTATTAATTAATATCTCAAAATTTAAAAGTATTTAGTATGTACGTAATTTATTAATAATATTGACTCTCTGTTTTTTTTATTTCCCAGTTTACACCTATCCCAGGCAAGACAAGAAATTGAGATTTAAAATTACATTATACCCACTGGCGAACACAGATTGGCACTTGGTCTAGAAAAAAATACACCAATTAGCTTGCCGTAAGACGTATGGGACATGTCAATACTGTCAAGTGATTATTACTAACTGATAGTATGGTAAATTTATCGAATGTCCCAAAATGTGTTTCCTTTTAAGATAAACCAATATTCACAAGAAATGTCTTTTAGGTTCATATAAAGTTTTTTTGAAGATAATATAGGTACGCTTTGTATATTTTATCCCATGGCTGAGGGGAAGGATAAATAATTGTTCGTGCAATATCGTAATTATTCCGTGTACAGTGTAAGGGATGTATCGTGACAAAAATAATCCATATTGATTGTTTATTCATTCATCAAAACGATAACAGAGACCAAATTTTTGTGTAGTTACCTATACAACGTCTGTTTTTTTACTATGGCATTTGTATTCTATATTGCACACTTCTATTTATGCATATATCAAGATTTTATCCCAACAGCATGTCCGTGGACATAAGTGCGTCCGACGACCTATCCGTTCACCCGCTGCAAAAAATGAAACAATGAGTAGGTACCTAAGTATCTATGGTTGACATTGTAAAACAAACATTGACTTTTATCACCTGTATTTGGGTGTCCGAATTACTGCTAGTCGCTGGAAATTTATTAATGCTAAAAATAATGAATAGATCGTGAAAAAATGAAAAAATGCTACAAAACAGAACAGCCAGATGAAAAATGAAACATTAATTTTTTTCGAATCTATTTAGGTTAGGTTAGGTTAGGTTAGTTCATTATTTCGTTATACCTAGTCACCCAATCATTTTGAACATATTATATTGATTGAGATGAGATATCCTAAGCTTGCCGGAAACACCGAGTTTTTTCCCGTTTATTTGAGGATTTCTAGCGATTAGGAATGCACAAATTAGGTATAAAATTTGATTTATTATGGCGTATTGAAAATCTGTGCTATTAAAAATCTATCAACATAATAGGACAATTTCAATATTAAATTTATATTTTTCCTGAAAGGTCATAGTTATATTTATCGTTGTTCTGTTTTGTAACTGTTCTGTTTTGTCATGGAACCGAAAAAATACACTGTTTCGTAAAGAATTTTAGGTTTAAAAAGAGTTAAGAAAACGAAAGAAAATCTCATTAAAAAATGACTAAAAATATGGGACAATGACATTTCTAAAGTTAGGTACATGTTATTATTTCTCCCTCAAATCTTGTAATTAACCTAATAAACATCATCATCATTATAACTGGCTCAGCAACCCAGGGCGGGTCATATCCTTCTCCAAGACCTTCCTCCATCTCCCCCTATCCTGGACCAGAGTCCTCCAGGTGTCTGCGCCGGCCGCTCTAGCCTTCCAATCGACCTCCGCCCGTCCGGTATGGAATCGAGGATTCCTCTTCGCGGTAGAGCACTGTCCATTCTTGCCACGTGACCATCGGATTAGTCAACAATCTCGTAAACACCTGTTAGTTTATTAACCGGAAAATATTTATTCAGTGAACATATTATTTACATCTTTATTTCTCAAAAATAAAGGAAGTTTGCGCCATTGGTCATATATTTTGTAGGCTTACCATAATTATGAAACTTTAAACCGGGATAGGAACGGGATATGTGGGAAAGAAACAAATTTAACCACCAAAAATTGTTTTATTATTACAGCAGAAATTTAAATTATTTTATTTATTTATTGTACCAATCTTACTTCTCGCTGGAATGAATTTTTTTCGCAGCCAACTATTTTCTCATCACATAAACGCTACTACAGTTAATCATGACAATCATTCATAAGCGGAACAGCCGGGACAGACTGGGACGACGGGACCAGTAGATGTCACAATGGCCACAAGATATGTCATGTTCTCCTAATCAAGTTGAGAACCTCTGTTTTTAGTAATATTTCAGATTACGGGAGTATAAGCATTTGGACAGTATTGGCGCTGAATCGTTCAGGATGGGGGAAGTTTTTGAAGGAGGCGAAGACCTGCCAAGGATTGGAGTGCCATAAATGATGATGACATATGTCCTATATAGGTACAGAATACGCAATTAGATAGATTTTCAATTCTTTCACCTCTAAATTAAATATACGCAGTGACGTCTCTAGACAAAATGCCACCCCATTTTTATACAATATTTTTATCATCCTTTCATGACTCCACTATGGATACATTACTAACAAAATATATATCACGAAACCTAATTTAAATGCCATCTCTACTTCAATAGAGAGTATTGCGAGTCCACGGTTTCAGATACATTTAAAAATACACCTGACAACTTTCAAAACTCGCGAGTGACCAGCAAAAATATTTGGATAAATTAATTAGGTAAGTATGTACCTACCTATAATTCGAAAATCTGCACGTGTCATTGGTGGTGATCAAGTACAACGTAAGTAAACTAGACATCGTTAACTCTAAAATAAATTACAGTCCTGTTAAACCTTCTATGTCAATTGTTACATTTTATTTCCAACCAGTCAGCTGAATTTTTTAATGGAAAGATATTTCTGTTATTACTAAGTTTGGGTACCTATTTCTATATATATACCTAATGATTCTCCTCGATTTGCCGCCCTTCGAGTAACTGCCGCCCACAAACGACGCTCAATCTGCTTAGATAATGGGCGTTTCCACAATGTGCGTAAATTTATTGTCTTCAAAATGAACCATATACATACTACTCGTACATTGAACTTTCGCGATTATAAAAGTTAGAAGGAAGGTGATGGGTATTGATAAATTGTTGACAACAATTAATCTACCTACATACCTAATATTTTGTGTAAAGCCCTTATAAATCATACACGTGAATTGCAGACGCATTAATTAAATGTCACCGTGATTTGAGAGGAAAATAACAATAATTAATAACTAACTGTGACATTTATTTAATTAATATCAAAATGTATGATGATGATGCATGTTGAGTGTAATCAATTAAATTAATGATGTCTTTGACTGAATCGGCCATCGGGTGAATATTTACGGCCAATTCAAAGATCGGAGGTCGAATCAATTCATCATCAATAATCGTCTTCACAGAAATTAAAATCATTTATCTTATAATATATTCCGACGAAGCGATAATGAGATCATTATTTTTGAATTGTAACAAGAATGTGTTGGGTAACGGTTTCGTCATTAATAACAATATGATTTTAATCAGATTCAGGCAATAATAATTGTAAATAAGTATATTGAATAAACCAGTTCCCATCTGAACATCGAATATGAGTGACAGCGTTGCCAAGAGTTTTTCTTGTCAGATCTAGTATCTGGTGTATGGCGTTAAATCTAAGATTTTTCGACGATGCAATTGTTCATAAACTCGTGTTTTTTTTTTCGTCTGTCGATGTTTTTTAGATTGCAAAACAAACATTAAAACTATAATTAATTGACAAAAGAGATACACTAGTTCCAAGAAAACATATTAAACAACATTAAATCGATAATTTTGTTTCAAGAAATTACTTGGAACAATAAATGCATCTAATAGTCAAACCCTTATTTTTAGCTGTTTTTTCTTATTTGTCGCTTTCTCTTTGAAATAAAAAAAAATATTTTATTTTTTCCATTGTATTTAGATATGTATTGATCGATTAAAATATGTTTAAAGCATTGATTTGATAATGAATTATAATGAATTTCTATGCGTCTCCCCCTTAAGCACTACGGTGTATGGTTGTAGCATCAGTCCCATGCGGCTCCGTTTCGGGACGGAATGAACACTTAAAATCACTTCTTTCAGACACGTTTATAGCGTCATGGAAGGCGGCCCTGCATATCCACGGCTGTACATACATGACAGGTGGTGGTGGGAAATTTAAAAATTCTGTTCATAAAAAGGCTATAATATTACTCATTGGTTACACCAGATTGAGATGTAAATCAAAAATTTCATATCTGCACCAGTGTTTAGTTGTGTGATTTATTTATTATTTGTTAAACAATTAAACCGTCTTCAAAATTCGTTCTCCTAAAAACATAATTGCAATATATATATATTTTTTTGATATGTTACTTTCTATACTTTTTTTTTAATTTTCGAAAATCATGTCAACGTATGTCATAGAATCTATCCCAAACTTTTGACATCTGTGTACCCCTTCTATAATTTTAGTAACACTCAGTACCTCTCGTCAAAAAAATACTTTAATAACAAAATATATTTATTTTTTCCCTTTTTAGTACATAATCAAAATAATAATAAACGAAAAATAAAATTCATTCATAATAAAATATAAATAAAAGTTATATTATATGTCAATGAAAAGAATGAAATTGTTTATGCTGAGACGACAGATCTTCATAATTTGATTCCCTGGTAGTTAAAAAAGCCTGTTCCTTTTTTTGACTTATTGTCTACAAATGCTGAAAAAGCAACTTCACATAGATATGAAGTTGGAAAAGGTAAGATGTATTTCAGGACATTCTCTGTTAAAACTGGATACACATGTTGTATTTGCAACCAGGATGATATTAAAGTACACTCCTTATATTTATTTTTCAAGAATCCGTTTGAAGCTAATTCCAACAATTGCTCTTCTTTCGTATGAGATTAACCTTCTAGCATAGATGTTGTATTGATGTCGTATTAATGCTTGTTGCACCAGGCGCAGCCAAAGCCCGGTGCAGCGCGTACCCCCACCAAACTCTTCCCGTACCATACTTTGGGAAACACTGTCATAGATTAAGGTTGTCCAAGTATATAGTCTGCTATCGAATAGAAATCTGTTATCTGCGGTGAAATGAAGTAGGTAGTGAAAAATCTATCTATCTATACATTTTTTTTCTAATGTCATTATGATTCAGTGTTCCCAACCGTACTATGCTTTTGAAGGATTGAAGACTAAAAATGTATCAGTACAGACCTACAAACTTATCTAAAGAATGGATGGGGGAACCACTGTCGAAAAATACCCAATCAAGACTCGTAACTGGACAGAATCTGACTTTTGAATGACATTTTCAAAATGGCGTCCTATGGTAGTTTGTAGCTCCATTTTTGGCCATTCTTTAGATAAGTTTGTAGGTCTGTATGTTATTTTGGTTTAACCTAACATTTCATGCATTTGGGTTGTAATAAAAGGTATGTAGGTATATATAATATAAAATGTATGTTACACACTGTATCTGTATAATATACAGATAGTTAGTTATATTTAAAATCTTAGCTTTCACAAGCCAAAAGCTAGATAATAATTGAGAGAACAATAATTAATTAATGATGATAAAAACAATTTTGTGTTTATTTCGGGCGTTTTCGGGTGCTATTTAGGTGAATAACGTCAGATTGTTGTTATTTATTATAAGAAATTTCGTGTCTCTAATGAGAAATGGGCAGACATTTTTCTCGCCTTTTTCTGATAAGGGGTAACGCACATTGCTTATGACCTAGATAATTTTCATACAGTGATTTACACCGCGGGCGAAAATGAGTTTAATACATAAAAAACATATATCTTTATTATCAATATTTTATCATGGAAATATAGCAAGCATTATGGAATAAATCAATGGATATTGGGATGTTATATTTATAGAGTTAAGTATATACGTTGGATCAGTGGTGAAGTGTGGAGGTAGGCTGTTAAGATCCGCCGTAAATAGTGCACACTAAACTTTGTCAGTCAAACGTATTTGTTTTCATTGAAATAAGACTACAATTATTTACAGCTGGTGTTAGTTGTTTTGTTTAAGTGTGTGTTGTGTTGGTTAGTTTTTAAAATTCGATTAAACGCTGCGAAAACCAAGCCAAAATAGATAATAGTCAAAAAATACTCGTCTATCTATAAAATATCTAATTATAGATAGAATAATATTTTTTTATCATTATATTTTGGTTTAGGCAGGGCTTGATGAATTTAAAAAAATGAACCAATACTATAATATTGTGTATCATTTGTATTCTTAATCCAACGAAAACAAATAAGTATGAATGCAAAAGTGTGCACAATTTTGTCGTATCGCCCAAAGTATATCAAAACTACTATGTTATGGTTTAGGCAAGGCTAAAAAGGCTGTAAATTGTAGTATTATTTCAATAAGAACAAATTCGAATGACTGACAAAGTTTAATGTCCACTATTTATGTCGGATCTTAACAGCCTACCCCCACCCTTCGCCACTGCGTCGGTTACTTAACTACCTTTGACAAAAATATGGTAGACAGGGTAAGAACATTTTAGCAGAAAAGAAGATATTATTATGTACCTACCTACATTTTATCGAAATAAAAAATCTACCTAGTTGAGTAACTGGATTATAATAGGTACCTAAGTCACAATTTGGAACACTATTTTTATGTAGAAACGATTGAATAATAACTTAATGTTTAATGAATATTGTATAATATAACAAGTATTTTATTTGATAATACAAAATATATAACAATGAATGGAAAGGTCAGACAAAAGTACGTGATGTGATAGAGGTCGCCAAGCAGTTGAAGTGACAATGGACTAGACATGTCGCTCAGTGGAATGGACAACCGCTGGACAAATGCTGTCATACAGTTGTATCCATGGGGCACTAAATGAACACAGGGACGCCCTTAAACCCGCGGCTAGATAGATGAATTCACGAAGTTCAGTGGATGTGCGTGGCAGTGAAGATGTCGGGACCAAGAAGATTGGAAGAAACTAGCGGACGCATTCATTCAGTTGTCGATCGACCCCGGCTGATGATGTTATTTTTTAATAAATTTAACGTGAACTTATTTAGCTATTGATTTTGTGTTCTTCTCCTTAATAATAATGCCAAAGAATAATAAGCTCCTAGGTATATAGTAACATTTTCACATTGAATCTATATTTGTCCTATTTTCATAATTAGTAGGTACCTATGTATCCCCGCTGGATAGATGAATTCATAAAGTTCGGGAGACGTTCGGGGCAGCAAAGAATTAGGGACCGATAAGAATGGACAGAACTAGGGGATGCATTCATTCAGATGCGTTTATTAAAGTTAAAGTGCATTAAAATATCATCGATCTGGTAAAAAAACGCTAAGTAATACAGTCTTTCATAAAACAGTGCTAAAGGAAAAGCTGTTACCGAAGCGCGAGAAGACAACGATTTCGGTGGCTTGATGGCAGCGCTTGAACAGAAAATTTTACGAACCGGAGCGCTCGATAATTTTTAGAAATAAGTGTTCGTTTTTTTCGTATATGGCCTATTTAGCTCGGACGGTCAAATGATTTTTTCCACGAGACGGAGCGATAATTTTGGGGATTTTATGAACCGGAGCGGCCAGACAGTGCGCTCCGGTCTATTTCGACCCCTGATTGGTGGTCTACAAAGAGTTAAGCAAGTGTTGGGTGTGATTGACTGGAGAACCAGATAGAATGGCGAAGTCTGCTTGAAGTGACTAAGGTCTACCCTGGGCTGTAGTGTCAAAGAAGAAGAATACGAGAACGATAAACCACATAAGGACTGGTATGACCACAGCTCGGGCTAACTACTCCGATGATAATACAGCGACGAAGGCGTGACTGAAGAAACATGACAGAAGAGGAAAAACTTAAATTTTCTTCTAGATTTGGAATAAAGATTACGTATTTATTTGAATGGATTTTAACAACCGGCTCGACATTGGTAATTTTATTAACCGGTTAGAGGGAACCGGAACAAGCCCATGAGAGGGCATTGCTACCGGTGTGTGGGTACGTAAAGTAGAACAATCAAAAAGGGGTTTCGGGTTCGCGGTCTGCGGACGAAATAGATTAACGAAGGGCTGTCGGTGACAGGACATGCGAGGGCCGGCAGATGCGAAAGTATGCGTTAAATGGAAATTTCGGATATCCTTCATGGTCAGAAGAAGTGAACATTTTTTCATTGAATATAAAATATATCTATTCGGAGTAAATTAAATTATATACAAATTTAAAAAAGATAGTTTTTTACGATGCTAAGATGGTGAGGATCGCACTTACTATAAAAATTTATTTCGATACGAAATAGTTTGGGAACACAACAATGTCAAAATTCAAAGACAGTAATGTTTTTTTCTGAATAGCTTGGATGTATAGGATCATCAACGTGCGAGGCACTTGGCTAATCATCCTAGGGGTGTCGTGTACGATTCCCGGTGAAGTCACCAATATCCTAAGCAATTTGATCGAACACATTTATTGTCCTCGCAATTGGCATCAATAGCAGGTTAGATCTTCACATTAGGAGAACTATTAATCATACCTGCAATGGGTGTATATCGCTTGCGATTACTGAGTGGTAAGTGCCGTGGGACTCGGCTTCGAATCATTCAATCTGGAAAATTCATACGTTGTTCTTGAAAGTGGGTTTAGACCAATGACATTAATATGGACGAATCATCTGGAAAAGAAAATGACACTCACTTTATTGTCGGGTCTGCCGAATGGCATAATCTGTTCTAACGCCATTACAATAAAGGTTATATTGCTATAAATTCCTGATGCTTTTTGTTGGGTCTGCCGAATAGTTCGGTTCGAATGGGTTCGCTCAAATGAACATTGACATTAGAAACACTGCTCTAACGCCATTACAATAAAGGTCATATTGCTATAAATTCCCGATGCGTGATATCGCATAATGGAAATTGCGTGACGTCTACCTATACATGCGAATTTACTTGCTAGCTACTGTATTGAGTACGTCGTCCATTAATAATGTCATTGGCTTAGACTCACAGCACGGACATAAGTCAGGCGTGCACACAGACAAATGGTAGGGATTGCAATGCCGAATGAAAATGTCAATTCCGGTTTTTCGGTATTTCTAATTGAATACCGGTATTTCTTAAACATTAAAAAAACAGAAGTAGGTGCTTATCATTAAATATATAGCTATTAAAATCTTTTAAAAATATTATTTTTTAGCAAAAACCTACATACCTACACTTATTATGTTGACATTTAAAAATATGTATTGATCATAATAATTGCAGAACTAGTGATTTTTTTTACAAATAATTTGAATATAATATATTGATAATTTTAACAAAAGCCCTCAAAAGTTCATCAAGTGCAAATAAGTCCGGCTGCAGGAAAAGCTTCTTTAATTCAACGCTTGTCAGTCATATAATTATAGAATAATTGAACATTTTTATCACTGATGTTTTCTATTTCGAAATAATATTATGATAATTCATCGCGACAATTACTTATGTATTATATAAATATATTTGATAAAAATTGTTTTATTATTTTTTCAACTCTGTTGGATTCACTCAATATATTTGCATTTTAGCAGCACATAACTTATAATTCATTTTCAAAAACGTAATTCTTAATACCGAAAATTCTGGTATTTTGGATTTTTAAAACCGGTATTTCGGTATTGATAACTATGACTGGAATACCGGTTTTGAAATACCGGTAATGCAATTCATAAGAAATGGTATGGGGTCCATTTCGAAAAAAATATCAATAAAATAATAATTTCTTATTGATTTTATTGGTGGTTGGAGGTTTGTTGAGGAGGGGTTGTTAACAATATCTACACTTTTGAGTATATTACTAGCGTAATAAGAGCGAGACTTGAATTTGTAATTGACGCGAAAACTTATGTTCAAATTTTCCCATGACTACTTCCAAACCTGTCAGCGCCTCAAGGAGCACCCGAAACCTGTTGTTTCGGGCCTTCGCATCCCTAAAATCACTGATGTGTATGTAGGTATATTGTTAAAGAATTACATTTGCCATTTTATGTTCGCGTGTCCAATGTTTATCGCTTTTCACATACGCGTATCTACCTCTTTCAATTATGTAAATTTAATGTGGACGCACGCACAATTCCATACTGCGTTGTTTAATTTTTACTTTTAAATGCAAGGCAATATATTTGTTTGTTTGGTTAAAAAACGTCTAAATTTTACATAATAATATGTGTTTACACGAGTTTGTTTTTTCATTGCTTTAAAATTGTACACCTTCCCTATTTTGGTGCTAGGGTGCGCACGTGGTGGATCGAAGCTGCTGAGAAAAAAAGATTTCCGCTTTGCTCTTTTCGAAATAATATGAATTTAGAGCGTAAAAATCCTGAAAACATAAGTATTGTTATAGCGGTTTATCTCACAGGCAACATTTTTACAAGGGTGCATCGTAACCTGTCAGCACCACATACCTCCACGTATCTAAAACCACCATTGTATGAGAGTAGGTTTCGCATAAATGCTCTAATAATTCTCAATAGATGGTGTGTATGTCAATCCGGATGTTTTTTTTAATTATTAAATTTTCGTCCGAAAATCCACTAAAAATAGTAGAATATTTTGACACTGCAACACAGGAATTATTTAAAATACCTCAACACTGTCGAGTAATAAATAAGCACACTTTTTTGACAGAAGAAGGCAAATAATGAGAGACGATTTGATAGAATTTGTTTAATAGAATTAATAATGAAAATGACGATTATTTTAAGACTACTTATTTTTTATTTGTATACATATAATTCTCCATTTATGGAGAATACCTGAGTCATCTGCGCTTTGCCGATGACATAGTAATTTTCTCGCAAGACTCAGAAGACCTCCAAAGCAGAATGCAGGAACTCGCTGAAGTAAGCAACAAAGTAGGTTTGAAAATAAATGTAACAAAGACGAAAGTCATGTTCAACTGCTTTGCAGGCCAAAAAGAGATCCTCATCAATGGCACTCAGCTCGAACAGGTGAAAAGCTACATCTATCTGGGACAACAAGTATCTATAGATGGATGTATATTTGATGAAATTGTTCGCAGAGTAAAGCTAGGCTGGAGTGCTTTTGGCCGCCTGAATAATGTCTTCAAAAGTGACCTTCCACTGTGCCTAAAGCGCAAAGTGTTCAACCAGTGTGTGCTTCCCGTGATGACATATGCGTGTGGAACATGGACCCTAAGTAAAAGAGAGATCCAGAAACTTAGAGTAGCACAACGTGGTATGGAGAGGTGCATGCTGGGCATAACGCGAAAGGACAAAAAGAGGAATGAGTGGATAAGGAAGCAGACAAGGGTTTGCGATGTAATAGAGTTTATTAAAAGCCTTAAATGGAGATGGGCTGGACACATAGCTCGAAGAAGAGACAATCGTTGGACAAATCTAGTCATCCAGTGGTATCCAAGAAGCACAAAACGTCCACAAGGTAGACCTAGAGGCCGCTGGATCGATGAAATGATAAAGTTCTGCGGAAGTACGTGGCAACGCAATGCACAGGAAAGAGAGAAGTGGAAGCAACTTGAAGAGGCCTTCATCCAGCAGTGGATAGATTCAGGCTGATGATGATGATGATACATATAATACTTATTAAAACTTTTTACCCGAAGCGGAGCAGACCCTGCAGCGGATCTGGGGCAAGTATTAGGTCCCGGAGCGGAGCTGGAGCAGAGCAACTCAAAAAAGGGTCTGCTCACCGCCATCTTTAGATTAATAAAGCCTGAGCATAACTTTTTGCACAAGCAACGAGTGGTCCACTTTTCAGCTGTCAAAATCAGATCCCAGATTACTTGATATATTGATTCACCCTTTCTCGTTTCAAATTGAATTATAAAAAATTCTCAAATCAAATATATTAACCATCAGTGTTATTAATAAATAATATACATTCCTGTTATTCATCAGCTGTCAAAGTCAGAATAGTCCTTCAAACAAAAACCGATGGTAATATTGATTTCCAAAAAATTTGTAGCATTGATCTATGCATTACATTTGTAGAAGGTGTGTTTGCTAGTGTATTATTTATCATGTAACTTATCCATTCAAATCAAACCATTCCCTGTGTGAACACGACAGACGCGTCAGAATGAGCACTCTATAGAAAAAAGACAGGCAATTACTGTTCATACATAGACAACAACGAGAGGGGCGGAAAAAGTAGGACCAGTCGTTGTGAATGTATCGGCTTTCTACTTGAGTCGGCAATGGTCTGCTCCAACTCTCTGTTTTGTTTATACATACTTAAAACTATTTCTTATTTATTATATAGGGCATAGGCCAAGTTAGGTGATTTGAGGGAGAGGTTAATATAGTCTCGAGTCTGAGTCGGACATGAGTCCACTATCATGTTGCTATTTGCAAGATTTATGCTACTAACTCATAAAGGTTATCGCTAAAATAAAATAAATATATTATGTACACTTTATTGTAAATAATATTATGAAGATGTGAAAGAGAAATACTGAGAAACGAGAATTTCATTTCACTTGTGCGATATCACCATCTTCTTTTTATAATAATATTATTCCACTTTATGAGAAGATATCATGAGAAAATAAAGTGAGTGTATATAATAAAATAAAAATGAATACGGCACAATAAAAAAAGGTTAGAATATTATACTGATGATAACGGAAGAATTGTATCTCTTGAAAAAAATATGTTTTATAGAAATGATATTGAAATAAAGTAGTAAGTAGTAAAAAAAATACATTTTGAATATTATATTGATGCTTTTTTCTGCAGTCGTACAGAAAAATGAATTCAGACAATATTATTGATAAGTGTCAATCACCAATTAACCAAAATCGCTCCTGAAATATCTGTAACTCCTGCAACCAGACTAGAAACGGATTACAAGCGCTTAGCAATCATTTTGAAGAAACCTATAGGAATTCAGGGTTTCCCAAACTATGTTCTGCGGAACGTGAATAGGTGTTCCATGAATTTATCAGAAGAATTCCCAGTATGTCATAACAAGCTAATATTGTTTTTCTTTCGTTTACTACGTACGACATTATTTACCGATACGAAGCAAAATTTTCTTATTATGTCGCAACAAAGTCAACACCCAGGAACAGGCTCAACGCCACACCAGATATAAGAATTCAACTTTCTAGTAGTGTGTCTGATGTCAATGAGATTAACAATACAAGGACCCAAAATCATCGATGACATTAAGAACTTCAATTAATTATTTTATTTTTATGTGTTATGTTTTAAAAATAATTATCAAATACTTAAACAATAATTACTTGTTGTTTTTCTCATTTTTTTTAAATTTATTGATTGTGTATTATTTACCTACCCAATAAAATAAACAAGTTGTTATGTTAAAATTCCAAAATTTTTGAAGTGTTCCATCCCGGTACTATTCGGTTATCAGGAAGACAGCGGAAAACACATTTTGAAAATACCCGATATACTGGATTATTTGTTAATTCATGTGCACCTATCAATTGCATTACACTTATTTTAGATGAAAACTGTTTCCTCGTGTCAGGCTTATCAGGCACCAATAGCGACGGCTGTGCAGTTGGTCAATGCACTCCATAGAGACGTAAACCTTTTTAGTGATATGTAGGCTATGTACCTATTTTGTTTTTTTTAATTCTACTTTATCGTTTAATTGGTTACCTACTTGGCCTCAACTGACATCTAGATTAAACAATACAAAGTTTGTGTATTCAAATTACCTTTCCTGTCAATTCGAATTTTAAATTTTCACGACAAATAAAGTTTGCATATTTTGGATTCGATTGAATTTCTTTTGTTTGACTCGAGTGTAGGAATTTTTATTTTCATTTTCACATATTGTTACAATACTAGCTGAGCCAGCTGGCGGTCGCCAGTCTGTCTCGCTAGGTCTTGCAGACGTCTTGGCGGTGTTGGATATTAATATAATTGTGTAGTATGCATAAACGGCACCATAGTTTTCCCTTCGGGATGGATTTGCATTCACCTCACACAGTTTGACATTTCGTTGATTTGTCAGTTTTACAATTTGCATGTCGTTACTGCCAATATAAATTTGGGCTCATATGCGTAGTCTACTCTGGAGGGCCTTCACAATATCGTCTGACACCACCTCAGGCTGATAGACCTAGCAGAACAGCTGGCAATCGCCGATTGCTACCACTGACATTTCATTAGAATATAATATGTTTTTATATTGCACTTTTTCATTCATTCTTAATTGTTTTCGTTGAACTAAGATATAACTAAGAACATACATTACACGTCATGTTGTTGGTTAGTTTTTTATAATTCATTAAACCCTGCCTAAACCAAACAATAGTAGTTAAAATATTATTCTATCTTTTAAATATCCAATATTTTAAATAATAGCATAATTTTAAATATTTTATGGACAGATGCGTATTATGGCTTGGTTTTCCCAGGGTTAATTTGAATTTTAAAAACTAACCAACACCATCTATAAATTGTAGTCTTAGTTCAATGTAAACAAATACGTATAACTGACAAAGTTTAGTCTGTACTATCTATGGTGGATCCACCCTACCTCTACCCATCTCCTCCCTCCTCTACAGGATAGTCTAATTTTTCATACATTTAGATTATTGCGTTATAATACGTTTTATTTATTCAATGGGGGAAGATCCCATTAGATTGAAAAAATGTAAAAACTATTTCTCATAATGTCTTTTAAGATACTCGTAATTACCACCCTGAAGCGGTGTGTCCATATGCTTTGCTTAGGAACAAAAATGGTATTTTATTTTAAAATTCTTTAAAGTACTTAATATACTAATGAATAAATTCCAACATGCTAAATTTATTATTTAACAAATTATCTGGGTGGCGAAATAAAAAAAGTATTATTTTTATCATATACAATAGTGGAAAAAGTAGCAGGTATCTACTTACATATTGTACCTAATTGTGTAATAAAAATGTGTCGAGTTTTATCAGATTGTGCCGGATTCAAATGGAAGTAGATTCGGGACTCCAAAAATTTAAGTGAATTCCTTTAATAATCAACAAAACGGTATTTAAATAAAAAATTGGTGGGTTTTCCAAAATCTCTTAGGATAATAATATATAGGAGATACCTAGATACAGATATTTTAATATTTATTATTGTTTTGTTACGCAAGATAATGTGTATCGATCAACGAAGAGACCTTACTTCATCTGGTATAATATAATATTAAAATATTATGTAAACAATTTAAGGTTATACAATTGAAAAGAAAGCCCCATTTGCTGCACTTGTAAAATTATTCTTTTGTCAAAACGTTCATCATAGTGTTAAAATTTATTAAACTAACGTTAAATAGTAAAATATGTTTGGTAAACCATTTGAGTTTGCAATTGACACGTAATTTGAAGAAATTTGTAACAGTTTGCGTTATGTGTCATGATACATACAAAATTTAATGTTGGTCTACGCACAGCGCCTATCCAACGCCGGTTACATGTAAATGGTACGTAAAACATTTCACCGTCGCATAGTTCGCCGTGAGCTTTATTAACGGAAAGAGATGATCGTATACTATACGGTCTCCAATTTTATTAGATTCAATGTGAACAATATTTCAATTTTCATAGCTGATTTTGGCAACATTCATGAATTCAAGAATGAAAACCTAACCTAACCTAACCTAACAAATAATCCGGTATATCGGCTATTTTTTATTTTTTTTTGCTGCTGGCTTCCTGTAAAGTGTAAACCGACAAGCACAGTGTTTTATTTAGACATGAATTTTATGTCACTACTATGCGACCCAAAGAGGTTGGATGGTCTTTAATATACGGTCATATGTTTCCGATACAACATTTCACGGTGAAGCATGATACGGCGAACTGCATACGTACAAGTTTGCGGACACGCATAACGCCACGCCGTCTCTTGGTTGCATTTTCATGTATTTATGTCTCTTCTATTCCTCGCGAAGCCACACCACGCCGATCTGTTTCAACACTGCCTACCTACGGTAGAAGGGTTGACAGGCGAGCGGGGGTCCAATGCTATACATTATATAAATTTTATATCAATGGTATTTTTTTCTATTAACTGCTCTATGAGGGCCTCTCCAAGCTGATTCCATTCCATTTGATCCTGTGCGTCGCGTTTCGGCGCACATACACAGAACTTCCCTATCTATGTTATCTAAAAAGCGACCTCTATGTCTACATTATTTTATATATACCTACACCCATCATAGTGTTATATTTTTTTAGGAATTTCGCATCAAAAACTTTCTCAGTATATTTATTTACATAATTTAAGTGGAGGAAGATCAGATCAGACTTGTTTTCTTTAAAGTGAATAATTTCAAGTACAAAATATGGAAATCCTCTAAGCCTCTTACAGTTGAGCTTAGTCTGCTGGCACTTAGGTACGTAATTATATGATTACATTTAACATTAGAAGCAAAACAAACTGGGTTTTCTCGGCGCCAGTGTTGCCAAACAGAATAGATTATAAATAGGTACTCTCCCAAGTCGATCGGAAATTGAATACCCGATAATATCAACAAAAGTAATTATTACAAAATGTTACTATAACATTTCCTTTGTACCTACTATTTCCAAGCGCACACACAGAAAAGCGATAATGGTCCATTTCGAAAAAATAACTAATAAGTACATACTTTTTTATTGTTATTTTTACTGAAGAGGAATTACTGAATTTTAATTGGTACTAATTGTATGAAACGCCCGCACACCGCGTAGCGTGCGATGGCCTGATGTAACTCGCTATGGAAAATCAATGGTAAGGCGATGCCACCGACTTTCGCTCTTACTGCGCTTCCTCCGCGGACCCGCACACTCCACCGGATATATTATTCTCCATGCCCAGACACTCAGTGGCTCCAGCGATGACAATATGGCGTGCAACTTGTGAAAAGGTCACGTACGAGTAGCTGCCGACCAGGGAACTCAGAAATAATGGGAACTGAAATACCTAACGGGTAAGGAGAAGCAGGCAACCGATCTCGAGTAAAGAAGAATACGGGATAAATTTTAACACGTGTCGTCAAGAATACGTTATACGTCGAATACTAACAACTGCTCTCGGTGTATGCATTGACGCTCATTTAATATTGGTGTATTACACACACTATTGCACGTATATAATGCGTGGTTCATTTTATTTATTATCTGTTCTGTAGTGCGGACTTTTGGACTTTACATTTACACAGACACTTAGGTATCTTTTCTATAGCCAACAGCCATTTCACAATTTTTCCGGTTGCATGTAAATTGTAGGTAAGCAGTTAGCCGTGCGCTATTTTACCGGAAACAGATGGCCTATAGCTTTGAGAACGCGTTGTTATTAATCATACTATCGTCGGTAATTTTCTACAAACACGTATCTCAATTTTTGTCAGTTTTGAGTTGTTTGATGTAATGAATTCAGAATTTGAATACGCACATATTCCACTAAGACGTATCTCAAAACATACTCTACAACATAATATATTTAAGCAATAACAAAAACTCGTATCACAATAAAAGACTTTTATAAATATTATAAACAAGTATCTTGAGTTACGTGTTGGTAAGTATACAGAATATTGAACTCCGACAGATGATTGTACTGAAGCTCTTTCTCGTAAGTCAAGATACGTGTTTGCTGCAGTAATATTCACAGTAAAGTTGCAACGCATTCTCGTATCTCCGACAATATGACTGATCGGTCGAAAGTACAGTGCGATAAATTGGAGAAACAACATTTTTTTCGTGAAAATATGTGTAACTATACTAAAATTTATTTCTAAATTAAAAACTGAGAGAATAAAGTTGTTATTTGCCTCTCCTGAAAAGTTGTGTTTTTTGAGATACGTGTTTGTAGAAAATTACAGACGCTATGTAACAAATTTGCAGATTCAAATTATTTGTTTTAGAACACAAACCCTAAAAAAACCCTAATTAAAGTTTAAAAAAAACTATAAAACACCTACTAAACTATACCGGTAGGTACTGGTTGTTATAATGTGGTGTGGAATGAACACTACATAATATTATGTTTTATTTTAATTAATACAATATTCTCCCACGAATACTTGACAGTTAACACCATTAATGTGCACGACATATAAAAATAATCAATTATTTGATTCAAGTAATCACGAGGAGACGCTTCACGTGGTTGGAACATGTGTTCCGCATGCCGTCAGAGTTTGCGACACTTCATACCCTGGTGGCACAACCTAAAGAGTTTTGGATCCGTCACCCTGCAGCGGTACGACAGAAACGACCTACGCAGGTCTCACATGGCGGAAGTTGCAAAACGCGGCGATGGACCGAGGGAAGCGGCGTGAACTTGAGTTTGCCCTATGTCCCAATACGGGGACGTGACAGGGTGAAGTAAGTAAGAAGTATTTATATAATATATTTTGTTTAGGGTTTTGTAATAGGTATAGTTACTTACTTCACTGTGAAATGATCCACGAACGATGCGATTTCGATGCTATACGGCCATCTATTTCCGGTACAACACCTCACGGAACTCTGCATACGTACAATTTTCCATCTAACATACTCCACCGCAGTGAGTGCTAGCGTGAAGACATCGTATCGTATTACAATTTGGGGCTTACAATGTTTTTTTCCAACGTTAAGATTTCGTGATAGATTTCAAAATATATAGAATAAAAAAATGGGTGCCATCGATTTATTTTGCGAGATAATAAACCTCGAACGTACGAATATAACGTTCTATTCCGTTTTAAGACACAGTTGATCGGTTTAAAATTAAATACATATACGAGACAGTAAGTTGTTGAAAGAATCCAAAACCTACCCGGGTGTTACGTGTTTGGTTATTATATTAATTTTATGTATCGACCCTCATATTTTATATGTTTTATAATTAATCTGTCGTAATTAATTCTGAGATCGTAATTTTACCCATCAATTCAAATCACAGAGTTTTGTAAGTTCGCATATTATAAGGGTAGTTTTTTGAAAACTTTTTTGATATAATGTTTATTTTAATTTTCTGTTCTAAATTCAATTTGGCGTAGCTGAACTGAAGCGAGAGAATAATATTGTTATAATATTATATGGGTACTAAGAACGCTACAAAACAACCCTTTTGCAGTATGAATTTTAACGCATCAAGTCCTGATTATGTACTACGCCGGCTTGACGAAGATATATGATACATAATACGGTATTTAATAATAGCAAAATAGATAAGATCGAAGCATTTTGTTGAGTATGGGATGGGTGTTTCTGATGGTCAGTAGGTAGGTACCTATATCGGGTCCAATTAAATGCTCTTTGGATTTTATCAGAACTTGGACCGATTCGTTGACGCAGTAAAACGGTTTGGGGGGGGGGGTGTGTTTTGTAAAAATATCCATAATTTTATTTTATAGATTTAAGGGGCAGTGGGAGAGGTCACCTCTAAGGTTGTGTTAAATAAATTAACAGATGCCACTGACTTCCACATTTACCCCGCATACTACTTATAGTTTCCCGTCGCTTCAACCGTGGACTCCACGCTCTTTTCCGGGTAAATTCTCCATACCCAGATACTCAGACGCACTTTGAGCCTAGCGATAAGCACCGGTATAACTAAGAGTGTGCACCTACGTGCTATTCCGAGCTGTCGCATCCACCGGCTTAACGGTCATAATTATTCGGATCGTTAGTGTCCATTTATGTCGTCCATGCTCTCTTGCCTTTTAGACATGCCGCAACGGAAAATTAAAATAAACATTGAATGCCCCAGATAGCCGAACAAATTTGTAAGTGTCACGGGTCTTCCAGTGGTCTCAGGCGTTGCGTGTCGTTGAATGCGGAAAGGAGTGGGCCCAACCCATTGAAAAGGCTGTTCGACAGAAAAATCATCCAGGTGTCAATCACGAGGCCCTGACGAAGACTTATGCCTTGTCCACATGGCGCGTGTCTTGCGGCGAGTTGCATGTGGACACCTCAATGAGGTCACATGTACCTGGAATGCGCGCGAGTCAAAACGCGCCATGTGGACAGGGACGAAGAAGAACTATTATTCATTTTCACAAAATAATTTGTATTTTTTTAGTTTCAGAGACCGTGTCCGGACCGGACCCGAAAACACCCATTATATGCGCGACTGCCTTGTCGATATATTTAAAATAACGACATAGAATATAGATAAGTTGTTATGCTAAAGTACCCTGGCGTTCAGAAAATCAACGCAACTTCAGTTCATCAACTTTATCATATGCCGCGTGTACGAAATACATTCAACTTTGGAAAAATTAGGGCTGAAAACCTTCGGTTGATAAGGTTGATTACATTAGCAGACGAGCAGACGAGCAGATCCAACCAAATCCAACGAACTACACCGACCGTCGTGACCACCGTCTTTATACTATAAGCAATTACACGTAACGATTCGATCGCGTTGGTCCTTGCTTTTGATTGGTTTAAAAAAATACAGTGTTGCTATTATTAAAAATATAGGTTGACCAAAAACTATTTCTTCGGTATATTGGTATTGGTGGCTACACTGAACAGTTTTCCCTCGCAATTTTACGTCAAAACTCAGCTGTCAAACCTAACCTGGCAAGCGGGCGGTAGCTTTGGATATTTCTTACGTTCTCGGCAATCTTCGCTTGAATCTTCGTGAATCATGGCAGACGGAAATAGGATTGGTTCCAATTTACTCACGATTGTTCACGATCCCGGAAAACCATAGATAATAGATTTTGACAATCGTGGCAGATGATCGGGCCAGACGCAATCTGTCAATGTAATTTGAGCAATAGTGATAATACGTTCAGTATCTAGTTCTAGTACCTAGTTATAAATAAATTTAAACTATAAATAACTCCCGAGACACTGATCAATTATGTCTAATATTAATGAATTTAACTGTCTTAACATAAATCGTATGACATATCCTTATTTTTGTGATAATTCCGTTAACAAATTGACATCTCTTCGTTATGTTGTCTCTATATGAGGCGTCTAATTACAAAAAGCGACAAGTCCACAATTCAATATTTTCGGGAAACAACGTTTTTATATTTCAAGCTTCAATTATTTGTTTTAACGTGAGATTATTTTTTCCGTTATATTCTATGTAGAAATTAGAACCAAATGGCAATTCGTTTCAGCCGATAAACTCTTAAATGTAATAAATATAGGCTAAATAAAATTGAACGTAGCGCTATTTGTACCTCACTTTTTAATTTACTCCGCCTAAGGCACATATTTCCGTGGCACTGTCATGAATTTACCAGATGCTACGGCATGGGAGACGCCCTTTTCAATATTGAATGTTCCCTTATTGGTTGACTTAAACACGCGCGCGCTTTAAATAATATGAAACACGGACTTAGCGCTTTTTGTAATAAATCGAGACTTAAAATATTTTTTTTCGTAGGGTTATGTCGCGTTTTGGAATTTATAGATCAATACGTATTGTGTAAAATTATACAAAGAATACGTGCGTATTTTGTTCTCGATTTTGACCAAATGTGGACTTATCGCTTTTTGGAATTGGACGCCTCATATCATCTTTCGGTGCGTACACTATCTCATTATCATCACGCATCGCTTGCGTATTCACTAATCACTATCAAAAGAGGTTATGCGTATGGACCTCTCAAAGTTGAGTAAAGTGTACCCAAAACTATTCGAAACTACCCCTCGGCCGGGTGATGGGGTTGCGGGCAATCAATCAAAGTGTCCCGGAAGGCTGTCCCTCGCTCGTCGCCGATCGATACGCCCCGGCGCCCGCCACTCGAAGACCCCAAGCGCCCGCTACCCGCATGCGGCCCTGGTAATTACTCCTAATGAGGATAATTATTATGGGCACAGCCTTATCGGTAGGGAAATCGAGCAGAACCCGAGGCCCCAGCTAAGTGGGTTTAAAACTCTAATTGAAAATTATTGAATTAATTTCATATTCACTTAGACAGGAATTAGCAAACTGAAAGTGTAAAATATTCGTACGTAATTAGTGTCATAAATACATTACTGTGAGTTAATAATATGTTATATATTTTAACGTAAATTAATTATTGGACACTTCAGCTAGTTGTTTAATAATTTCATTAAACACATCGACCGAAAATACGTACTTATACGGTTTATATGGAAACTTCAGTGAAATGAAAAAAATATGATATCCAGACACCTCTCACGAACCAAAGTCAAATGTAACAGAATATGAATATTTTGAATGACATAGGTACATATTACCTATATAAGTACTTATATATTGCAAGTGAATATAAACTAAATATTTTTTCGAAATTATATTCAAATTTCTACTTCTTCATTGTGTAAACGTCTGTACTTTTTATTCGCATATTTCACTCGGATAAAGTCACAGTTTTTTGATAGTATGGTGTAAAGCTGTGGAATTTTTGATAAATTCAGAATTAAATACAAAATCCACAATTTTATATAATACGAGTATTTAGTCGATTCTGTCGTTTTTTCAGTGCATGCAAACAATCTCTCTCATATGTGACGATGACGTATTTACGATATATCTATCATTATTAGAGATTTATCTCTTCTTCATTGTCGTTCCTATCGTGACAAAGGTGGTCACATTTAGTGTAAAGAATTCCTAATGTGCTAATTAATTTTGACCAGTGATAATAACGGAAACGTGGTAAAGTGATAACTGTTAAGGATAGACCTGCAGACGGTTAATTTTTTTACAGAATTAACTGTCAGAATACGTAAAGTGATAAATAATGTGATATATTTATCACAATTAGCTCTGTTTTGATGTTAAGTGATGTGTTAGAATAGGCCTGCAGACAATAGACCCATGCTACGCACTAATTTAATAATATGCTCCGATACAAATGACTTTGGATTTTTATTTCACGACGCGGATGGGACTTGATGATGCTTGGTCTGGACTAGGCTTAAAAGAAAACAAATAAATGTGTACCTACCACTAACAATTTATAAAGATCTGCTCGATTGACTTGTAAAAGTAAAAATAAAAACGATTGCCAGAATAATGAAATGTTTGAACAAAGCATTCGTAATGTATTAACTTTGTATATTATTTTGTATAGTCGTTCATAATAATAATAAATAATGTGAAATGTACACCATTTGTATAGCGGGGTCGTTAAATTTTGCGCTAAAAATAAGTCTGAGCTCTGCTAGCCTCGCCATAATATATTGCCAATAATAAAACATGCTGAAATAACATTTGTGCTGGAGAAAATAATGTAAGATGTAAGTACTTACCTACTTCCAGCGATGTCATTATGATTTCCAACAACCGGTACGCGGTTTCACGTAACCGCCGCATCACCATTATCAGTTTCTTCTGTCGAGAGACCTAATCTTTCAAACCTTGGCCACTTTGCCAACATTACCATAATCAAAGTATCTGTACTCTAATTTTGGTTGGCGCACTTTGTACGATTATAAATGTGTATAGCAGGGTTGGCGAACCTTTTTACGCTGGAAGAATTTGATTATTGTTACGGTTTCTATTCTGAACTACATTTCTATTACAACTCTATTACATCGATTTTTCATATAATATAATATCATTCAATTCATTCTTTTCTTTTAAGTCTCCGTGCTTTTCTCTTCCATGGCACTTTTTTATTAAATTATGTCTTTCAGTAAACCCAGTTCAAGCTCACTTGAGAGCTTTGACTGAGCTTTGCCTGAGACATTCCCAGGCATAAAAAACTGCCGATGCTTCACATCCAGATGTAGCGCCTCGTGATACACTCGTTTAAAACCGCGTGTGGTGCGGGACGGGTTGGTTTGGAGGGGTCTATGTTTGTGTTGTCAAAACTATCGAACATCACATTAATGTTGTACGATTATAGTATATTTGTGGTGTCAGGATGTTTTACAGGTAAAAACTATACCTTCTGATAAATATGCATGTGTTGTAGACGTGTTTACACAACTTTTTGAAGATCCAAGCCTCTACTGCGGTCCAAGGAAAGCCGACACCGAGTTTGTGTATTGCCTCGATTTACACCAACCGGTTCGCGAACTGGCGCATATTTTAACAGACGGCTCGTCGGTGATTTGCTGAATGACACAGCGAAATAATTCCACATTTCACGTTCGCAATAATAATTGAAAACACAGCAAGAAAGATGCTGCTTATGAGTTTTTAATGTAAACAACAATGTGGAACTTTTGTTATTTTAAACGTTCATAATATCTCAACATTTAATTTTTAATTGAACGAATATGCTTTCACTGTGTGCCAGCTAGCTAATAAATAGCCTGCCAAATGAAATGATAAAATACCAATTAGTCTAAGTAATTGTATTCATTAAACTAATTTAATTAAAAAAATGTATTCATTAAACTTCAACATGTATTAAGGCTATACCTCAGTTGAGGCACTGTCTAAAAAGATCGTGGCTAGGCGATGCGCGGATTGCGGGTCGCGGGTGTAAGTGACATATCGAACGAAATATAATTAGTCATATAAATCAAACATGCGTCCATTTAATGTCTGTCTGTTTGTTCTTTCTCTGTCTGTTTCGTCTGTTTATTGTTCTATTAGTAACAATAATAATATATTCATTGACATGTTTTCTTTTTTAAGTAAATGGGTAACGTTTTTAGTAATCTTTACACGATTTAAGAATTCATACCTCCGTCGCCAACACGAAACAAATTGACGTGTTCCCAGCTCGACGTTCTCTCTCCGAATGCCAGCAAAATTTCGTCGCGCCTATAGTTGAAAATTATTTGCCGTTTCACTGATGTATCGTCTTAACAAATCCAAATCAAGAGAGTTTGAAGCCAAATGCACTACTTTCAATCAATCTGGAGACTTTATAAAACCTAATGACATAATTGGACATTACTATTGCTTAATAAATGTTATGTCCTTATTTTCTAGCTACCCAATTGAAAATCTTCTCTTCATAATTTAATGTTTGAGGAGCTTTTTTTAAAGTCGTCTGGGTTATCAAACAATATATTTTTCTTTTAGAATCGGATGTAACTATTTTATGTAGTGCTAATGTTCTACATGTTTTTTAAAAATAGACTATTATTGCGATTTTTCAATTAATACTTGTATTTCCGACCATAATATTATAGCACTTCAAATCACGATCAAAGGGAAAGGGATGAATTAAAAACATTCAAAATTAAATAATGTATTTTATATTCACGCTTAGTCCAGTCAGACAAAAACAAAATCGAGACCTTAGGCAATTCTTACCCAGTCAGAGGCATGTCCAAATATAAGGAGGCTGTGATCTAGTAGTATTCAGTATCAAAACTGGTGGCAATGATCTACCATACTCTCTCATTGGTATTCTTCAGCTAGAACAAGCGTGTTATATTTGGAAGAGGACAATGAGGCGTCCGAAATGAAACAATAACACTGTTGTAGTTATTTTACAATTACAAAACGATTTTGTTAAGGAAAAAGGGCGTAACCCTCGATTTTTCGAAAAGTGCTTTTATTAGATATTACCTAACAATGTATAGAACTAAATACACGCTCTATAAAAAAGAAATAAGCCGCAAATGCCGAATTATTATCTAAATTCAGGTTTTAATTGAGATTAATTAAGTTTTAATTTAAGGAAAAAAGCATTTACCCTCAATTTTAATGATTTTTCTGTAATTACTTATTTAATTATTATTAGATCGAAAATATATTACATCAAATCATCAATCATCATGCAAAAAATGTCCGTGTCTATTTAAAAAAATATATTAAACTAAAATCATTCAAAAAACGTTTTTTGCCCCTCCTTTATGTGAGGGTTACGCCCTTTTTCCTAAACACGGTCGAAAATTTAACAATACATGCGTCGTGAAAGTTTCTTTTGGGCACTCATTGCATTAATCTTAAAACTATTCTACTACCTACTGTGAAAATAGCCTACCTAAAGCCTACAGCGCTGGCTAGACTCTCATTCTTTAGGACAAGCTTAGCTGCGTAAACCGGTTTGTATCGGGAAGCCCGTGTGCATGGACGGAACAACTGTACCAAACCAAACAACCAAAAAGCGCTGTAAAAGTGTTCGGTATTTTTTACTGTGCAGGCAAGTCGTTATACCGTGCAGGCAAGTTGTTGCCATCTAGCCGGCGCATAAAAGAAAACTACGCCCCAGTTTAAAGCGCTGAAACTCACATCGTCTCTTTCTCTTACTCATGCGGACGTGAGTGATGCAATACGAATTAAATTACGCGATGAGGTAACGACTAAAGAAATAAACGTAGGAATGGGTTATGCCTCTCCTTCAAAATCACAATGAAATCGTATATTAAAACTGATTGTTTACGCTTTTTACGTTTTTACTACTCGATCCCTATGAAACTATGTTGCGATCAACTAAAACCCATGCCGCGATAGTCGCGTTGAACATGTCTGGCCTAGTCGATAGGAATATGCGCTTATTTTCAAAACTCGACATCTGTCGGTTATCTCCGAATTTTCAGTAGGTATATTACAGGCGCGCACGCACTGAGAACGGGCTGCGGGCGAGGTTCGGGTCCCGACCCCCAGAAACGACAAAAATACAAATTGTTTAGGTGAATTAAATAATACATCTTCTTCTTCTTCATCAGGACCTCATGCATGATAGTTTGGCTGAAGAAAACATTCGTCTCAATGGGTCAACCTCACTCCTTTCGGTATTAGGTATACAACCCACAAGGCTTATGCCGAAGTAAGACCATCGTGAATTAGTGCAATCATCTGGGGCATCGAATGTTTGCTCAAATATTCAGACACTGCATGTCTAAAAGATACAAACGAACACTGATTGTAATAATTATAACCGGTTACGCACGTTTGATAATCATATTTTGTGGTCGTAATAATTCATATGTGAGCATCCGTATACCTACAAACCTGTCTTCATTGCTGGACTGGAAGTTCGGAGTGTCTAGGTATGGAGTAGGTATATATCCGAAAAAGTGTAGAGGTCATTGGGGTAAATGCGGAGATTAATGGCACCTGCTAGATTGTGTTAACCCCGCTCCCCTTAACGCATTTAGATCGATAATAAATTATTCTGGATAATTTTTAGAAATGAACATCTCATACCATTTTTCTGTGTTTGCGCCTTTTACAATATTATGTGACAATATGACAGCGGTGGCGAACCTATGGCAAGCGTGTTAACAGTGACACGTGAGATGATTTTGCATGGCACGCGTTTGAAGATAAAAAAATACCTGTAATAATACTAAATGACAGATCGCGTTGTATAAAAAATAGCAGGCACGCACTTTTCAAGAATAAGCATTACGTTTAATGTAAATATATAATCACACAGGTCTTGCACGGTTTTTAGGCTTTACGGGTCACATATAATATTATCGCACTGACCTCATCAGGCGGCGGGGGATGCCGCGCCCGAACCTCTAACTTTGATCGATTTACAATACCTGAGACCAGTGGCGCACCCAGAGGGGGGGGGGGGCAAGGGGCCTTGGCCCCTCCCAAAAACATTGAAATTGAAAGCCAATAGATTAGACAAATAATAACACGGCAAAAAAATAATTTGAAATTCTCCAGCACCCTCTTTAGAAAGATTTCTTAGATTTTAATTTCTAACACAAAAATTTCGAAACACTAATGTCGGGTTTTTTTAGAATGGAAATGTCAAAAGAGTGCACCCCACAGACATGAAAAGCACCCCACAGACATGAAAATTATCGGAATGATTTTAAACATTGACATTGAAAGCCAATAAACTATACCTTTGGGCTTAGACAAATAAAAACACGGCAAAAAAAATGATTTGTAATAATTCTCCAGCACCCTTAAAAATTCTTAGATTTTAATTTTTATTACAAAAATTTCGAAACACTAATGAAGGGTTTTTTTAGAAACCCAATACCTAAGGGAACTGTCAAAAAATTTTCGGTGTCCACCCGAATTCCGGAGTGGTGTAGGTCATGGCTGGGGAGGGCTGACAGGGCTCTAGCCTGGGGGCCCGGGCTGCGGGGGGCCCGGCGTGTCGGGTTGACCAGATAAGTGAGATAAACACACATCATAAATTAGTTTTAATAGTAAAAAAAAGTCATGGCTATGAACATTTTCAATTACATTACAATTAATTATTAATAATTGTGCAATATATTTTTTGATTATTATGTGTCGATACTCCATTATTAAAGTAGATATATTAAAAGTCGCCAATAATTCACTGCATAAGTACCCTTAATTTGAACTAAAACACAATTTGAAAAACGTTAATGTAGTGTTTCACACTGCATTTAATCTTAGCGGTAGGTAGGGGGCCCGCCAAATATCCTAGCCCGTTTCAGGATGTGGGGACCATGGTATAGGTACACCGAGTGCAATAGATAAAAGATCGATAAACGAGAAATTAAGCTGTGAAGAAGAAAAAGAGTCTATGGAACTAATTTACATTCTCCTCCTTGCCCCCCCCCCCAATATTAAATCCTGGGTGTGCCACTGCCTGAGACCACTGTAGCGAGAGAATTCTGATGTCAATTTGTGCATAACAACCAAACTAAGAACTAAGTAAAAGGTACAGTAACGATTGATTGACCCACAAAAATGGCTGTACCAAACAAAAAACAAAAACTTGGTGGAGCTAGTAGTAGTAATTCTGGCAATTTCAAAATTGGTGGACCGAAATGTATGAGCACAATTTTGAAAACAAGGAAATATTATTCAAAGAATAAAAGATATACAGTTTGCTAGAAACACGATGAAAAATATGATCTCAAGAATTCGATTGTTTTTTTTTTTTTTTTTTTTTTGTGATTTTACCGAGGCTTTGACTGCGACTCGCTGTCATATCGCCTCTTCTCTTCTAGAAGGGGATCCTTCGATCAGGTCCTCACTCCTATTCTGTTAAATGGCTTTATAATTATTTTGTCTAGCTCTTCCGTCTTTCTTTCTTTCTTCTTTAGACGCCAGTGTTTTATGCACCAGAATCGCTCTCCTCCGTATCCATCCCTTCTGTATTTTCGATACATCGTGTAATCATTGAATTTCAGATAGTCTAATTCAGACCTCAGCCAAGTCTCTGAGATTAATGCTATTGAAATTTTTTGTCTTATTAAGTAGAGTTCTATATCATCCTTTTTTTGCTTCATACTTCTGGCATTCCATTGTAAAATCCTAATTTGTTTTTTACTATCCATTTTGCTCCAGAACCTCCCCTAGAATTTCCTTTAAGTGTCCTTCTTTGAATTGTTTGCATACCCAGTCCACTGCTTTAATTATTAGTTGTTTAATGATCTGCTGCCAGTCTCCCCCTTTCAGCAAGACTTTCATAATTTCTCCCATCGCGTTAACCTCTGTCTTCCCCTTTGAATTTTTCTTATTTTTTGTAGGCTTTACGCTACTACCTGTAGATATTATTGTTGAGCCTGAAGCTTCTACCACCGCTTCTTCTTTCTTTTTGTTTTCCTTAGTTTTTTGAATTGTTTCGCTTTCATCTCTTCCTACGATTTTTTTTTGTTTTAATATGTCAGCATAGCTATTATTTAACATATTTTTTTTTGCTTCCCTGAAAGGTATGTTCATTTTTTTCATTGCTTCTTTGCAATTCTTTTCCTCTTGCCACTTTGGGCATTTTTGGCTGTTTGCCGCGTGGTTACCTTTGCAATTGATGCACGTAATTTCCTCATTTTTTTCGCAGGTTTTGTGGTTTTCACCACACTTAGGGCACGTTTCTACTGTACGTCCGCAATTGTTCGCGATATGCCCATATCGCCAGCATTTGTAGCATTGCATAACCCTGAATACATACGGTTCTACAGCAAAAGAGACTCCATATATGTAAATTGTTCTCGGCAATATTTTCTCCCCAAATTTAATACTGACTGACGAGGTCTTTGTCAGCTCTCCTGTATCACCTTTTCTTGTCAACCTCTTAAGGTTGATTACTTTTGCATCACTTTTGATTTCCATTTGCAGTTCTTGGAGGTCCATATCAATATCGACTTTTCTTATTACTCCATAAGAGCAGGAGTCATTCTCTTTGGTCACAAAACCGAGATCTTTGAGTTCTCCAGCTTGTTTCACTTTATCTGCTTCTTTTTCGTCTTCTACTTGGATGTACGTCTTTAAATTTTTATTGTAAATTTTCTGTACTTTTACTCCTGCCTTATGCAGCATCTGCGCTATTTTCAATTTTAATGGAATTTTACTTCCCGTCGCTATCATGACGATGTTTTGGTTTCCCTTTGGAGTGACCCCAGAGTCTCTTCTGGGTTTTTTTCCAGAGGTCACCGTTTGCCATTCTTCTTCTTTTTCTCCAACCACTTCCTCTTCATCATCGTTTCTTTTCTTCTTCGTTTTTTTGGTTTCATTCACTTCCATCGTGGTGTTTTCCATTTTATTGCTTTTGCCGTTCACGCGGTCTTGGAATTCGCGCAACAGTGTGAACAAAAAACAGTGTGGACAACCCCTCGCTTCACCGCGTTTGACGCACTCCCCGCACAAAGTGCACTATCCGTGCAACAATAAATATTTTTCACTTTTTCTCAAGCACTGGCACTGATTGTCAAAATCACATGGGACCACACATATTGAGTTTATTGTCAAATTCATTTACAAACAATATTATTTTTGTTGTATCCCGTATTTATAACCGTTCGCGAGTAACCAGGCGAGTAGCGTCCCGAATACGCAAGCGAAGTTGTACAACCTCACTCCACCGCTGTTGGCTTCCGACTGAATTCGATTGTTATTTTTAAACATTTTTAATAGCATTCTTTAAAACCATTTTTTCCCCATGAAAAACTGCTCGGCACGCTTGACAGTCGAAAAATAACATTTGGAAAGTTTTGGCACGCGTACCTACATAAAAAGGTTCACCAACCCTGATCTATGATAATGTTTATGCAACATGCTTAATAGGGTTTAATACAATGCTGATAATGGCTGGTGATAAAGCTGATGGTGATGTAAAAAAACACATTTTTTTTTGTGTGTTCACAAAAGAAAACGTGCCAGTAAAATTACGCCATTAAAAACGGTAGGAAAATCATAACAAAGCAACGCGTATGTCATTACGGAAACACCGTTGCGTTGCTTTGAACGCGGATATGAAAAAAAAAAACAACACAAGAGTCAAAGACAAAATGGAATTTTCCGTCGTCATAACACATGCAAATTACCAATTACGCTTCAAAGGCCATCGATGGCGGAAGAAGGCAAATAGAGGCAAACAAATAACAGTGTGTGTTGAACAGGAAATCAATCACCCGGAGTCACCCCTTCTAAAAACGCCCCCTGCAGAGGGGTGCTGGGTGCAGCGTGACGAGGGAATCCAAAAGTTTACGAAAACAGATAGGCCCTGAAGGCGTTCAGGATTGATGTCGTCTCGTAAATATTGGAAGAACGCCGCGATTTACTTTCGCCCTGCTTTGCGCGAACAATATAATCCTTTTAGTTTCCTCAATAGAGATGTGTCGTACTTCTTCGATTCAAGACAAATAAGACAATAATTTACAAGTGTTTTTATCACACCATAAGTAAACGAGCTTTATATGGCAGTAAATAGAGCACGGGTTCTAAACTTTTTTGTAATAGCAACACACCATAGATAGGCATGACCTGCGTAAGTATTTTAATATAGAAAAAAACGAAAATATAATAATATAGAGAGTTTAGAGAAATACTATATCATGGAGTGCGGGGTTCGATTGGAGTATGTGCGCGAGAGCCCCACGGGACTGTTAGGGCTCTGGGGAGGGGGGGGGGGGGGGGTTGGTGTTGTATCGCAACTACCTTATAAGTGAGATAAACACACATCACAAATTTCCTCTAATGGTAAAAAAATCGCCTGTAGCTCTATTTTACTCGGAAAGTATTACCATTTTAAAATATGTGGTTGTGTAATACAATTTTCGACAACTCCATAATTCAGGTAAATGTATTCAAGAATATAAAAATCGCTAAAAATCCACTGAATTCCTTTAATTTTACCTGGAACACCTTTTGGAAAACACTGAAAAACATCACACTGCCTTTAACCCTGCGATAGGTAGGGGGCCCAGCCAAAGATCCATGGCCATGGCCCTAGGTATATTATAATATTATTGTCCCGCCCAAAAACGGTTGTAGGTAATTGTTATTAATTGTTATATGGTAACAGATAAACAGCACAATTCTCGCGCAATGATATTTAATATCTCTGTTAGAATTGGAAAGTTTTTAGTGGGTAAGAAAAGCTGCGAGGACGAAATATATTGTTAAGAAATAATATTACAAAATCTCTGCGTTTTTTTTCAAGAAAACTTCACATGGATGGAAACAATATTTTGTTGGAAAGAAATACTAAAAATAATAGTGTCGGGTTCTCTAAATCTGGGTAGATATTTTTCGGCGAAAACTGTTAAGATACGGACAAGATAAAAGATTAAAAAAAACTCTCAACTTGGACACTGGATGGAAAATTTATTTTGGATGAGTATTTATTGGGGAAAATACTATTGGCACACCACCCACTACAGATATGTTTTTATAAAAAGGTTTACTATCGCTGTTCTAAAATATTCTATTTGGACAGTTTTTTTTTTCAGAAATTCTTCCATTTATATACATTTATTGTCCAATACACTTTGAAAATAATATTGGCAGGCCAGATCTATGGAAGAATACCTTAATCTTTCATTGGTACCTACCCAAGAGTTATTAAAAGACTTAATCGGCAACCATCTGTCTCCATGAGATAATTGAGATTACGTCGCTGTAGGATTGGTTTGTCCAATAGACCAAATGTAAAATGTTCAGTAGATGAAAAACAAATTACATTATCCTATATTTAAATACATGGAGGTATTTAAATTGTTGTTTTTACAGTATATGAATGCTGTTTTCATTACAAAGCAATTTAAAGAAAAGGATGGTTCTGGTCCATTTAGATACAAAAAATCATTCTGCATTAAAAGGTCGATTTCGACAAAACGGATATTCGACAAACCAATCCTATAGCGACGATTAGTAAAAATACGTGGCAACGAAAAACTAAAAACCCAGAAGAGTTAAGAGCATACATCAGTGAAACGGCAAATAATTTTCAACAGTAAGTGCGACGAAATTTCGCACTCGTCGCCAATCGGAGACCGACAGTCGAGGTGTCAATTTGTTTTGTTATGGCGTCGGAGGACTTTATTCTTAAATCGTGTAAAGATGACTAAAAAACTTTACGTATATACTTGAAAAAGAAAACATGTCAATGAATATACTATTAATATTACTAATATAACAATAAACATAACATTAACTGGACGCATGTTGAATTTTTATGACAAATTATATTTCGTTCGGCACGCGTCATTTGCATAATCAGCGCATCGCCTAGTCACGATCTTTTTAGTCTATGCCTCAACTGAAGTAGGTATAGCCTTAATACAGCAAGGAGGATTCATCTATCAGTGGATCAACGATGGCTGAGTTGATGATTATAATTATATTGAGTAGGTACATAATTTGAAAGGGCTATTAATTTATGTTGACGTGGTAATATATTTTTATAGGTATGAGAAGCACCTTTCTATTTTTCTTATATGATTGCATTCAGAGTAAAGGGTGCCAAACAGCGTTTCCGGTTTTCATGTTGCGAATAGGCAGAAAGAACTAACGAGTTTCGTTCACGTAAAACAGGTCACCGGCTTCGAACAAAGGGTGAAATAAAATAACTGCCGAGCTTTTATCAGAATTCGTACGAGTCAAATAAATCAATCGATTTTATGAACACGTCACGAAGAATATTGAGATGTAATTCAATGAGCACGGGCTTTCAATTATTAACGAAGAAAGCTGTGAGAGGAAAAAATATCCTATCGAGTTATGTTTCGTTTATTTTGTATCCATTGGATTTATTACTCACTGATTTGGGATTTACGAGTGACAAAATGCAATCTGACAAATAAACGTGTTATTTTTTTCGTTAAGTTCTACAACAGGCCATGATGCCCAATGATAGTAGTATAATAGTAGTAATGCATCAGTTACAGGAACACACAGGCTTTAATAAAAGAATCAAGATGTTCTTTAAACTCATCAGGAAGCGAACACAGAGCCCCTGGACGATAAGCCAGCGCCTTACGAATTGGAGTACGAGGGGTTATATATTATTTATTTTATCTGGCTGTAGTTGAAGGCTCATTTCTAAGTGAAGGTTTACCTTGACTAGAAAACTAGTTTAAATTCGAGTCTTCTAGAAAGAAAAAAAAAGATTATGTCTGTAATCGTACGTACTTAAAATCCTGATCTGCATAACGAATGACCCTTAAACATTTTAGAAAGAAAAAAACCTCCACTGTATTTACCTATAGCCATTAGCCAATGAGGGTTGGAAAAAAATTGGACGGGAAGATACAATGCTGAGCAATGCTGTACTGTGTGTTGAAAGATTGCAGTACAGTGTAATCAATTACGATTGGGAGACTGCGCTAGATAGGTCATGTGACACATAGGTGGTCATTGATAAACACTAAAATACGTATCTTTCGCATACTTTGGCACGCGATAGAACGGGACGGATATAGTGATCCCGCTCGACGTAAAATTTCACTTGCGTGCTCGCGTTAGTCGCACTTGACCTTCACCTTCGCCTTCGCCGAGAAATGAGTCGAAGAATTGTGCTTGTGATGGTTTCGTGCATTCGAGCAAAACTAAAATCTGGCAAAGGAAACTTTCTTTTACAATATTTTTGTGTGAGGACTGTGCGGCTGATGAAAACATGTGTGCGGAAACATTTTGGTAGGCGCACACCTTACAGGGAATATTGCATAGGGAGCACTGTCGACCAATCCAATAAGACGCAGAGAAAAGGGCACATCTAAAATTGCTAACAGTTTGGAATTACACACCTAACTGCGATACATGCAAGGTACCAAAATAGAGCCAATAAGGATAAGGGGAAGTGGAGAGAATTTGAATGAAGCCTCTCACATAACATTATGCTTTGGCTCTTCGACCTACCCCGGGCTCTGGTGATCCTGATGATGACATACATTGAGATTTATGTTGTTATGCTGTTAACTTCACAATTATTTGTAACCATAACTGCGATTCCTAATGAGGGTTATGCGAGATTGTACTGATATCCCGCGAGATTTACAAAACCTTGCAACTTTCACCCTTTTTGTAAGCGAATATTTTTTTTTAAATATTCAATGTTTTCACGTGACCTGATAATACAATGAAGCAATTTGAACATTACATTATTATTGATAACAAAATCATTAAAATAAAATATATATAAATAACTACGCAATATATTTGTTTATAACTAGTACGCCGTAGGTAAATTAAGTAAAAATATATTACTTTAGTATGTACATTAAATTTGTTTAACACAATTATGTCTTTATCAGCCAAATACTGAAGAACTTAGGCGTTTCCCGTGTTTTTACTAGGAATTCATAGGGATACTAGTGTTCTTATAAACCAAAAAGGCTTGGGAGTGAAAATGCTGCATATTGAGTAAGAAATTATGTTTTACTGATAAGGATCGCAGTTTATAATTCAATTTATTTTTTGAGAAAGCAAAATATGAACAATCAAATCTTTGAATATTTTTATACCGTAAATAGCTCAAAGTTATCTGTATAATCGGGTTGAAAATGAAACAATTATTATACCGAGCGAAGTTCCCTTGCAGAGTGAAATCGTAATAAAAGCTCATTTAAGTTTTTATCCACACTCTAAAAAAACGAAAACTTTTGCATTGTTTAAAAGCTCTAAATCAAGATATATGTGAGATTGTGGGAGATCGTGCACCCGCATAAAGTTATTCCACTTTTCCCCAGTTGTGTGAAGTTAAACACCGAAAAAGTTTAATGTCGCCTTGGAAAATGGAGAAAAATAGACGGCTGTGTTTATATTTATTCTTGTTTGGGTTTCAAATTTAGTCGAAAAGCCTTTCCATTAGCTTTGTAAAAGCTTTTGAAGTAGCTATTCCATAATACTAGTTTACTCAAGTGTTTATTCGCTCTTTGTTATTTTAAAGAATACGATAAAAGTCATTTGCATATTATTTATTTGATAAACGTTTAGTTATTGCAATGAATAAATTATTTAAGTTAAACTACTTTTCGCGCGGTACACCAAATTTCCCAGTAGAGTGAATCCGGGTCCCTGAGTTGAGGGTCAAAGGCACCATATTTGATTCGAAAAATGCAAAATGAACTATCAGGCTAGATTGATATGCAATAAGACATTCGCTTCGAGTCGAATGCAGCGAGTCTGACAGCGCTAATATCAAATAAAAATTATGTCGAATGTTCTTTTTAAAAATGTCTTTTTTATTTTTGGTTCAATTACTTCCTTAATATTCCTGTGCGCTGGATACATTAACACTTTTACAGATAACGTAAGTTAATATTAACATATATTTTACACACAATATCGAGGGAGAACTAGATAGTGTTTGCTAAACATATTTCTTGATTATATTATAAGATTGAAGAAATCCAATAAGCTACAAGTCTTGGGATTTCAGTTTGAATTGGACATATAGAATATATTAATGGTGGTGCCTATCGTTAAATATTAACTGATATTATTATTGTAAGCCGCAGTGTTTAACACGGCAGTAAAAATAAAAGCTCACGGAATGAAAGTTTAAAGAACAAAACGCGGGAGTAGGCAGGCTCGCCCCAAGGGACTCGGCCGCCTCTATGCGAAATCCTAAAGAACCCGGTTTTTTTTAAATGCATTAAAAATTTCAAGACTAAATCAAATAAAAAAATACTAACCTATACATTAGATCATCATCAGTTCAGCCAACGTCGATCCAATCAAGTCTTGTAATATCTCTTGGATACTACTGGATGTAGAAATTTCTCTCTCGACCATGTCCGATTCTAATAGGATCATAATATGGGCCACCACAGAGTAGAGGTTTGTATTAACAGCTGATTTTGTTTTTTATGAGAAATGGATGTCAGCCACTTGCTCAACCTATTAGGTCCATACTCTGACTCATACACAAACTGAAAAACATTATGTGTACTTGCCAGACCCAGGGTTCGAACATGGGCCCCACGGCGTTATAGTCCAACGCTTAAGCCGCGCGGCCACCGTGGGTGATAGGTGATGTAGAAATTTGTCTGGTGATAATCATGTGTATGCACTACTCCCCTTCACATTAAGTATATACGAGTATTATATGAATATAAATATATATTGTGTTAAATGTATTGTTAAGTATATTTGAGCACCATAATAACCACATTTATCGGTTTGGCGGGTAGTCTAAATTAGCTTAATCGATGTGCATACATCGAGTCTGTATTCTATAAACTGGCGTACACGTCACACGGAAAGCATTGTGCCATCGTGTTCAACTGTTGCAAGTTTTCAATGGGAGGGAACGAGATGGATGCTGAAGCGGGGGGGGGGGAACCACACGCCAGCTTATAGAAATGTGTCATCATTATCATCATCATCAGCCGGGGTCAATCCGCTGCTGGATGAAGGCCTCCCCAAGCTTTCTCCAACTCTCTCGGTCCTGTGTCGTTCGCGGCCACGTATTTCCGCCGAACTTTACCAGTTCGTCAATCCAGCGGCTTTTAGGGCGATCCTGTGGCCGTTTCGTACCCCTTGGGTACCATTGGATGACGGAATTTGTCCAGCGGCCGTCCTTTCGGCGAGCAATGTGCCCCGCCCATCTCCATTTCAGCTGTTTGGCAACGTATATTACATCGCGTACTCTTGTCTGCTTCCTAACCCATTCGTTTCTCTTACGGTCCTTTCGCGTAATGCCCAACATGCACCTCTCCATGCCTCGCTGTGTGACTCTTAGCCTTTGGACATCTCTCGTGTTGAGGGTCCACGTCTCGCAGCCATACGTGAGCACGGGTAGCACACATTGGTTGAACACCCTACGCTTAAGACATAATGGTAGGTCACTCTTGAAGATACTATTCAGACGTCCGAAAGCACTCCATCCCAGAATTGTTCTTCGAGCAATTTCATCGTGCATGCTTCCGTCTATGGACACCTGCTGTCCGAGATAGATGTAGCTGCTGACTTGCTCGAGTTGGGTGCCAGAAATACAGATAATCGCAGGGTCCGAAAAACAGTTCCTCATCACTTTTGTCTTTGAGACATTTATCTTTAGACCTACCGTTTGACTGACATCCGCGAGTTCTTGCATTCTACCTTGGAGGTCTTTCGGGTCTTGTGAGAGTTGTGTAAGGTTTTATATATAGAATATTCACAATTAAATAATTTCATTAAAAGACACGTTTTACATTAAATTTGGTGCACTTTGTTCTATAATAGTGCATCAGGACAGTGGGTTTATTTCTGTGAATGAATAGTGCATGGCCCCATCAGGGGGTGGGGGAGGTGACCGAGCTCGAGTCTGGGGTCTGGACGGGGACGGGTCGGCCAGATAAGACACATAACAAATTTGCACTGATAGGAAAAAAGTCGCCTGCGGCGCTATTTTCCTTCGGGAGCAATGATTGTGCGATACAATGTATGATTATTGTGTTAATACTTGACAACTCCATAATTAAAGAAGATGTAGGTATTTATAAACATAAAAAACCGCTAAAATACACTGAATACCCTTAATTTGACCTCGAACACCATTTAGAAAACGCTATTATAGAGCGTCACACTGCCTGTAACCTTAGTGATAGGTAGAGGGCCAGATGGCTAGATGGGAGCCCGATTCAGGATGTGGGGGCCATGGAATAATTTATGGCAGTTTTTGTTAATATTCCGCTGGGAAGATATCTTTGAGAAAGGCGGCGGTCATTAGTTTTTAAATGAATTAATAATTTATATTAGACACTTAAATAATGAAAAAAAATATTTTTTGTGAGCGCCTTCTAAATTTTGTCGCCCTCTAGTAAGCCAAATTTTGCTCTTATAGACGGGGCGGGCCTGAGACTGGGTAACTGTGTTTATTTATGCACTTTCAAAAATGCTCCGCTTTTCGCCCGGCTCGTAAAAATCTGCCAACATTTATTTGCGCATTAAAGAACTTATATTGAATATTGCGTTACTAAAAACTGTTTCCATTTTTATGGTATGTTCGTTAAAGTAAACGGATATAAAAAGACTCACATATTATGACCTGCGCGACACTGTCCTGAGAAATAAAACATAAAACGAAGTACCTCTTACATCGGATTTCAAGCAATGTTGCCGGCTAACCCCTAAACGGCTTAAACTAACAAACATGAGCGTATTTGGGAACCGGTTGTTAAATATGGATATAGCGAATAGTCCATCCAGGCGCACACACATAAAATGGTTTGAGGGAGGGGGTGTCCACTTCATAATAATTCATTATTTATTTTTAAGGAGGCGAAATTTTGTTGGCCCAATTGCTGCTTCCAGGTACATTCCCCATACCCAGACGTTTCGAACTTTGAGTCTAGCAATAATCACCTGGCTTGCAGTTATAACGATGTGTGCTCACCTATGAATAGTTATTGCGAGCGGTTGAATCTGCAAGTGGTTATTGAATGCGCGTGGCCTAACGGTCAAAATTATTAGGATCGCACACAGGATAGGCACCACAGAACAGATTGATAAATCGATAGGCTATACCCCAATACACTATATTTTGATGCAGGATTTGAATGTGTGAGTGTCCTACGAAACTGAACCACACACTATAAACGTGCAATCAGTGACGTCCCTAGATAAAATGCCGCCTCATTTTTTATACAGTATTTTTATCATCCTTTCATGAGTCCAAAATCTAAGAAATGTGTTGTATGGATACATTACAAACAAAATTTCAGACCAATTATTCGCAAATCTGCACCTGTCGTTTCTGGTCATCAAAGACGTCGAAGGGCAACGGAAGTAAACTAGATATCGCGAACCCGATAAAACCAGTGAGTTGATTTTTTTAATGGATCATTATTTTCATTACCTAGTTTAGGTAGGTAGCTATTTCTATATATTCCAAATGATTCTCCTCGATTTGCCGCCCTTCGAGTAAATGTCACCGCCAAGCGACGCTGAATCTGCCTACCCCACGGGACGTCACTGCGTGCAATAGTGTGTGTTGCAATCTTAAAATACACCAATATTGAATGAGGGTCAGTGCATAAATCGTGAGCAGTGTTCAGAAAGAAGGACAAGCGTATTTTTACACCTGTTTAAGTTTATCCCACATTCTTCCACACTCGTGATCTGTTGCCTGTTACTAGTGTTACTACACACTTGGTATTTCAGTTCCCATTATTTATGAATTCACTGGATGGCACCAATTCATGACTTGGGAGCAGAACTATTATAATATGTCGCATTTTATATATTATACAGGATATTTCTTTGAAGTACCTAGTTGAATAAAATGATAAAATTACGGTTTATATTATTAATAGGCAGGAAAATTCTATTATTGACTATAGTACTTATATTTTGTGTCTATTTACTCTTGAAACTGTTTTTTCTAATATATATATTATGCAGTAATAATATATTTCTTTTTTTATTTATACTATTTTTTTTTTTTTAAGGCGAAGTCTTCATTGAGCCTTTTAATATAAATAAAAAGGATTTCAAGTTATACACATTTATATTTTTTATAAAAATCGATGTTTTTTAAAATAGATATAAAAAATATTAAAACTATGAATTTGTCAAAAATCGCTTAGGTGATGCTTAGAAAACTTAATAAACTAAATATTAATAATAAATATGACCATAAAATATATGTAATAATAGGGTGCGGACCGATAGAACAAATTCACATTTTATTACATTTTTTACAATTGTAAGTTTGTCTTTGACTTAAAATAAAAAATATTTTTATTTTTAATGTTTTCAAATATATATTTATACATTATTACAGTTGAAATTGTAAATTATCAAAAAAATGTCTCAAATTGCAAGCTTCGTATTTTTCCGCTAGGTGCCTCTTTAAAAAAGGCTCAATGAAGACTTCGCCTTAAATGTCATGTGAATGTCTTAAATTCATAATTTGTAAAGTTCACTATAACTATGTAAAAATAATTAAATTTTAATACGCTCAGCAAATTGCGGTATTTTTTGGACGCCGAAAACTCTATATTGTGGTATCAAACAACTTCCAACGCAGTTTACCTACCGCAAGTTGCCGCAAGTTACAATAATTCACCGCAAGTTACCGCAAGCGGCTACAAAACCTCTGCATGTTGTGGCGTTTGAAATTATCACTCACTGCGTAGGCTCAGTCCTATTAGCCGCCATATTTAAACTCGCCCGTCTGCAACGTGTCGAATACGTCGATGTGACGTATCGTTATTCACAAAACATACGTTATCTTATGGACCTACGCACACTGATGGAATAAAACATTTTAATTTGAAAAAAAACATCTGGAGTCACATGCAACTATTTTCACCTGATATGCAGCGTAGGTATAATCCCGAAATATCGCACTTAGTCATTCATTTTGGCTTGCCGTGTGACGTCACTGTCCTCGCACGGCCTTGCCTATATGCAGATAAGAAAGTTGCATGTTGCGCTCAGTTTTGATTTGAGATTATTACTCAGTCGAGTCCATTTTCAATGTGCGACTGGACTTACACCGCAGGGTACCGCAAGTTACCGCAGATTACTGCGGCATCTTGCGGTGCGGAAGGGCCGAACGTAGCACGATAAAGTAATAATACGAATGGGTATTAACAAATAAACCTCTATTGTTAAGTACACCTACGCAATACAAAATAATATATATTAATAGAAGAAATCCCACATAAATCCCTGGCCATTGCCATTATTTTTTTGACAAATAGCTATAATTAGCAGACAAAGGGGTTTTATCGCAGGATTATATTGTGATTGTGAAGCGAACGTTCAGCAGTTATATTTTTGTAGTGTAGCCATACATTATATTACAGTATTAAACAAAAATAGATACCTACTGTTATTAAAATGCAGCTACGTTTTATTAAAAAAAAGAGGAAATTTGTGAATAACTTGTTGAACACTTAAGATAAAAATAGATTCAGGCTAGAAAAACTGTCTTGGATCATGATCCATTCATTTAAAAATAGCTATGAAAATAAATTATTTTGAAAAGTCTTGGAAACTCAACACTTCTTAGAAATCTTCACCACCCAGTTGAGCGCTGTTATTCTGTACCGATCTGTCTATAAAGGCTAGTTCAGATTAGTCGAGTAGTTTGTTTATAATTATATAAAATATATATAATTATAAAATTGTTTATGTTTATTATTAGTATTATTATTATCTTCTCACTTGTGAGAGTGCCTAATATTTGTTATCATGTAAATCTCATGTTGTGAACATCCTGAATTATGATTTGTTATATCCACAATGTTGTATTTTCTTAAATAAATAAATAAAACAATAATTATTGTACTTATGGCAACACTTACTGTTTGGTAGGTTCTATGATATTATTGTATTATCTATGTTTGTCTCTCGACTTAGATTTCTGTGATCACTGTACACGTACTGTAACAATAGTAATAAATGGTTATCAGTGCTTTAATACCATTTCAACAATATCATAAATGCGAGGTGTATTGTATTATACATTATACGCTTTCCTGAGGTAGGTATTCATTGTCCATTTTGAAAGCGCAAAGAACTCGATAGTACCTACACCATTCCTCTTCATTTCGCGAGGAAAGATTTCTCGGTTTTCCATCTATTCTGGTTAGCGCTGACATGGCTATGGGCGATAGAGCATGCTGCACTATCTGAAAGAACTAACTTCCCACCTACTGGTAATAAATACTCGGATTTTTATGCTCAGTCATTGCATTGGTCTTGGATCGTAAATATTCGTTAGTCGATAAATATTTTGTTCACATGTGCCGTATATTTTTATTAGCGTTTTTAGGTACGCATGTTTTAATCGTTTTCGGATTGGCAATATGAATATTAAATGACGATTATTTTTCAAAATAACTATCTTATAAAAGCCGACGACAACGATGGCTGTGCGGCTTAAGCGTCGGCCTATAACGTTGTGGGTCCCAGGTTAGAATCCTGGGTCTGGTGAGAACAGATATTGTTTTTCAATGTGTGTATCAGTCAGAGAATCACCTAATAGGTTGAGCAAGTGGCTAACATCTATTTTTGGTAAAAAAAATCTGTTAATATAAAACCTCCACTCTGTAGATAGGTACCCATAATATGATCTTATTAGGACCCGACATGGTAAAAAAGAAAACAAATAGATAAAAAGAAACATACATCATATTAATATGTAATTAAATTCCTAACAGCTCATATATAACTGGTCATTGAATCAACAGTTACAATAACAATAAAATCCGTAGGGTGTTCATTATATTATATACCTACAACAGTATAAAAGAAAATAGGTTCGTATCATAGATGTATTAATTGTTCGCATGTATTCGAACGGGGTCTTAGATTAATGCATGCATAGAGTGATTTTGATCTTAGTTAGAATATGAAAAGCGGTCTTCATGCGAGCCTAATAAGAAATATCTGGATTTGTAATATTATCTATCATCTAGTGATAATATTTATTAAACTAGGGAAAAAGCGGAAGAAGCTCTTTCCAAATGTATATTTTTGCCAAATACCTAGTATAATAAAGTCGAAAAGCTCATTAAAGACGATGCTCACAGTGGGCGACCCGTGGAATAGATATTTGAGAGAAAGTGGAATGTTTAATTTTAGCGGATAGGTATACAACCATAGGTTTCTCCAATATTTTAAGAAATGGGCATGTAAAATAATTCATTCGACATATCCAAGGTTAATACGAAACGTGTCCAGTGAATACTGACACCATTCCAAAAGGACAGTGGGCACCAATGCTGCCAAAAAAACTTGGAGTTGTTGACAGGAAACGAGCAATGGGTGTATTATAGACATTTTGAGTAAAAAATGGAAAACGTACAATCGAAGCAAGGTGGTAAAATCTGAAACAAGAGAGGACTTTTACTGCTGGAGTTCACGAAAAACAACCATAACAGGAGAGGGTTACGATAATATATTGACTGGTTTGTCAAAGTCTTATCAAGGAGAAAAGTCGTGGCGGACTCGATAGCAAATGTTTATTTAACATTTCATGTTTTCGTTTATTATGAAAAAAAAATCATTTAAACAAGAGAATTTATTAACCACTAAAATGACATGATTGGTAGAAAAAAAATAACAAAAAAGGGGTATAGTTCGTTTTTTTGCCGGTAGGTTCGCCACTATCATTCTACTGCGCAGGTGCAGATCGAAAAAATCCCTACTGTCACATGAAAATTCAGAAGCTTCCAAACTTTTTCAATTCAAGCATCCAAGCTTGCAACTGCAGCATACTGGATAATACATGTTTACCCAAACATTTTCTTGTTATGGCCGCTATAATACTTACTGTCAACAGTAAATCCATGCACGTGTAAACGGGGTATAAACTAATCACAGTGGCCAACAGAAGAAGAA
This sequence comes from Rhyacophila brunnea, assembly GCF_057557595.1. Lineage (NCBI taxonomy): Eukaryota > Metazoa > Arthropoda > Insecta > Trichoptera > Rhyacophilidae > Rhyacophila > Rhyacophila brunnea. The sequence goes on from NW_028233361.1 coordinate 7,014,654, forward strand.
GAAGACGTAAGAAGATTTTATATGTTTTACTATTCTGGAAACGGATAGAAAATAAGTTAATGATTGACAACTTTCAGTATAAATTTAAGTTGTTCGATTTGTTAGTAATGTTTACTATCTAAATATTATATAAATGTGATATTTTATTTTATTACGAACGAGAAAAGAAAATGTCTCCGAAAAGCTTTCCAGCACGAATATTAACTGCACCTATATAAAAAAAGCGAACGCCACACGGGAAAAACTTCCCACAAGTTTCTATTCAAGATGAATAGAGCCTCATTTCTCTAACACGACTAATGGCATTTTATTATATTGCGAAAAGAAGCACACGGCGTCCGAGAAAATTCGCTTTTCTTTCATCTTGCTCCTTTCAGCTTTGCTTTATTGCAAAGGCTGATGGGAGGCTTCAGAGCTGAGTGTGTGGAGTGGAAAGTCGGAAGCGCTTATCATTAATTAAACAGCCATCAAGGAATTGTTTTAAAGAAAATTTCTTCGCGGAAAAGGCACTGACTGAAGACAATTTTCGTAGGTATAAAAGTTTGTATTAATTATAAAACTTTTCCCAGCGGATGTTTCATTCCCTACTAATGACTTGTCTAATGATTTATTAATTTGTAATAAGTTACAAAGATGGGTAACAATTCTGTTTGTACATTAAGATATTCGTAGGTTACCCTTTAATTTTCTTCCCATAAATCTGTACTCAACAAACAAGTAGAGTTTCAATGAAGTTTTTAAAAATATTTTTCGCATCTAGATAATTATCTTCTCCATAAGCCATCGCGCAAATTTCGACGCACTCAGAAAACAAGGAATAATAATATAAATATTTTCAATAATATATACAGTAGCGCAACAGCGTCTTGCGTACTTCCCGGGTCTTTTCGGATGTTACTGTATTAAAAATTCTTTATAATTCCTTAGTGAGAAGCCGGCTTGAGAGTGGGTCGATTGTTTGGGCCCCGCATCAGTTGAAATATGACCTTATGGTGGAGCGAGTTCAAAAGAAATTTTTGAGACTCCTTTATTTGAGGTTATATGGATACTATCCGTGGCTTTATCCAACTGACTTTCTCTTAGGTATGCTAACATACTGTAGTTTAAGTGCTAGAAGATATCAATATTTGGCCACGTATTTTTTTCGACTAATACGTGGTGTGAATGAGAACTCTGCCATTCTTGGTAATATTGACTTGTGTGTCCCTGATAACTATCTTAGAAATCGGGAGCATCAGTTGTTTGTTCTCCCGAGGAGCAGAACTAACCTGCCATTGGTGATGCCAATTGGGAGAGCAATTACTCTGTTCAACCAAATTGCTTCGGATGTTGATATATTCCATATACGTGAGAATGAGTATAGGTGGACGTTATTTTATAAATTCTTAAAATAGGGTCTGCTTAACTCATCCGGTGTACTTCCTTGTACCTATATACTTCATATTTTTTGTATTTACACATTTATACTATAGAATAACTTAATATTGCATAATTACAATATTACATAATACTTTTTTAATAATATTTATTTGTTTCTAAATGTCATGTTGTGAACGTCTTAAACTTATAATTTGTAATGTCCACAATATGTAAAATAAATTAAAATTGAAATTGAAATTAAAATTGAAATTGAAATCACCTAAACTATTTACAGCCACCCTTGAAAACTTATTCAGGCAACTTGACTGGAATGACAAAGGGATCCCCATAAATGGATAATACCTGACATAGTAATTTTATCGCAAGACTCAGAAGACCTCCAAAGCAGAATGCAGGAACTCGCTGAAGTAAGCAACGAAGTAGGCTTGAAAATAAATGTAGCAAAGACGAAAGTCATGTTCAACTGCTTTGCGGACCAAAAAGAGATCCTCATCAATGGCAGCTCGAACAGGTGAAAAACTACATCTATCTGGGACAACAAGTGTCTATAGATGGATGTATATTTGATGAATTTGTTCGAAGAGTAAAGCTAGGCTGGAGTGCTTATGGGCGTGTGAATAATGTTTTTAAAAGAGACTTCACACTGTGCCTAAAGCGCAACGTGTTCAACCAGTGTGTGCTTTCCGTAATCACATATGCATATGAAACATGGACTCTAAGAAAAAAAGAGATCGAGAAACTTAGTACCACGAGTAGCACAACGTGGTATGGAGACAAGTGGTGGAAGGACAAAAAGAGGAATGAGTGGATAAGGGAACAGACACGGGTTTGCGATGTAATAGAGTTTGAAAAAACCCTTAAATGGAAATAGGCTGGACTCATAGCTCGATGAAGGGACAATCGTTGGACAAATTTAGTGATCAAGTGGTATCCAAGAGGTACAAAACGTCCGCAAGGTAGACCTAGAGGCAGCTGGGTCGATGAAATGATAAATTGCTGCGGAAGTACGTGGCAACGCAACGCACAGGACCGTGAGAAGTCGAATCAGCTTGGAGAGGCCTTCATCCAGCAGTGGATATATTCAGGCTGATGATGATATAATTAGCTCTGCCGTTTATTGTTTCCATTATAGATACCATCGAGATAATATCGGGGTTTTTTTTTGCCAGAGTTATAATGGAAAGTGGCGGGTAATTGCGCTGAGGCGAAAAAGTTGTGTGACCTTGTTCTCAACCTAAGCTCTGATTTTGAGTGCGATAGATTGAAATAAGAAATATGTCACTGTACGTACATAATAAAATAATATGGGGGAATTATTATTTTTTTTCGTCTGAAGTGCCTTTCCAAAGAAAAGTCAAACAAAAACAGTGACATCTCATTGGGTAGGCAAGTAATGGTAAAATTAGAGTCTAATAAGCTCTAATAAGCTCATTCGGTGTACCTTCTTCCATGTAGGTATGTGTTTATGATGTTTCTATTTACTTTGTATAAATATTATTAGCACATAATATCTGTTTATCCCCCACAAAAATCGTCTCCGGAAACTTTTACGTATGTAGTTCGCCGTATTACACTTCACCGCAAAATGTTGTATCGGAAATATAATATGGCCGTATATTAAAAACCGTCCAACCTCTTTGGGTCATATAGTACTTACTGACATAAAATTCATTTATTTATTTATGTATTTATTTAGAAAATAGTATAATATGGCATTACAGCGATTGGCAAATGCGCCATAATACATAATAAATACAAATTATTAAAATGATTTAATTACAAACAACAACCAATACCTATAATAATAAAATATGTGCTTACGTAGATATTAAAGTAAAATGATAAATACAGTTATAAATTTAACCTATTTAACACATCCACAAACATGATATAGCTAATAAAAAATAAATCAACCTTTATGGTGCCATCAAATAAGTTAAGGGGGGACATGCTCGTCGAAGGTCAAAATTGAGTTTTTATTGTATATTCAAACCATGATCCTGGACACTCCTTAAACGTTGTAGATGATCTATTTATATACTTTTGAAGCCTTATTATCCTTTATAGTTATTTTAAACATTTGATGACTGCATGAAGTATTTTTGTTACATAAAATAGTATTCTTTTAAACCTCTCGCTCTAATGTTTTAGAATATAGTCATATTTCGGTACATAACTGTGCAGTGGTGTTAAGATTTTTTACATTTATTAATTTTTAAACGCATTTATAAAACCATAAGTATAATTTATTACGAGATAATTTTTGTAAAATATTCACGATAAAAAATTATTTTGATAATCTCTGTGATCCCAAATTTGACAAGAATTAGGCATTTTATTATTCAAAAAATCGGCAAGATTAACACATTTGAAGATGATTCTAAAGATACTTATTATAAGCTATGTCTTTGACCATTCAAGTGTGATAAAAATCTTATGAATAATGATTGCTTTATAATAATTATTGACCTAAGAATAAGGTAGTGTTTTTTTGAAATACGCCATTTCTTTTGTCATTCCCCAGTAGTTAAGCTACAACATACGGCCGTAGCCATAAATTGACAAACTATAATTGAAGTAAAGAGTAAAATGATATTAACGCGCGTGTTTGAACATGTACCGTTTAAAAAAAAATAAAAAAAAATTCGGTTAGGTACATGTTCAAACACGCGCGTTAACATAATTTTACTCCCTACTTTAATTATAGTTTGTCATTTTATGGCTACGGCCGTATGTTGTAGCTTAACCACTAGGGAATGACAAAAGAAATGGCGTATTTCAAAAAAACACTACCTTATTCTTAGGTCAATAATTATTATAAAGCAATTATTATTCATAAGATTTTTATCACACTTGAATGGTCAAAGACATAGCTTATAATAAATATCTTTAGAATCATCTTCAAATGTGTTAATCTTGCCGATTTTTTGAATAATAAAATGCCTAATTCTTGTCAAATTTGGGATCACAGAGATTATCAAAATAATTTTTTATCGTGAATATTTTACAAAAATTATCTCGTAATAAATTATACTAATGGTTTTATAAATGCGTTTAAAAATTAATAAATGTAAAAAATCTTAACACCACTGCACAGTTCTGTACCGAAATATGACTATATTCTAAAACATTAGAGCGAGAGGTTTAAAAGAATACTATTTTATGTAACAAAAATACTTCATGCAGTCATCAAATGTTTAAAATAACTATAAAGGATAATAAGGCTTCAAAATTATATAAATAGATTATCTACAACGTTTAAGGAGTGTCCAGGATCATGGTTTGAAAATACAATAAAAACTCAATTTTGACCTTCGACGAGCATGTCCCCCCTTAATTGCACGATACACAGCATAATGAAACATCACATCCGTCTTGCGACGGGGTATCATGAAGACAGTAGAGTTATGAGTGGTATTGGTGGGAACATGAAAATTACTATTTGCCAGTATATACGGATTTTAAATGAACACACGAAGAAGTAAAAATAAATGCTTTAAAAAAACAGGGCGGACAAGGATTTCATTGATAGCATACCCAGAAGAAAACTAGTCGGAAAATTCATTTTATTATCATTATAATAAGGAAGGAATCCGTATGTCCTTTAGTAAAGAAATCTAAGATTCTAATCTAAATCTAAGAAATCTAATTCATGTCTAAATACACGGTTTTTGTCGGTTTACACTTTACAGGAAGCCGCAAACAAATTTTGAAAATAGCCGATATACTGGATTATTTGTTAGGTTAGATTTGGTTTTCATTCTTGAATTCATGAATTTTGCCAAAATCAGCTATGAAAAATGAATTAATGTTCATATCAAATCTAATAAAATCACGGCGAACTGTGCCACGGTGAAATGTTTAACGTAAAATTTACATGTAACCCATAAAAATACGTCAAAATAAATTTGAAAATTATAAGCAAATAATACAAGTTTTCATAATACTAGGTTTTGCGAAATGAGATTTTATACGCTTGCGGCGCCGACAATGTAGAGCTGCCTACTTGCAATGTATGTCAGAAGTTTAAAGATTTTCTTTCCATTTTCCGTTATGTATAGCTGTGAGTAAATTTATAATATGTTTGCCACTTTGGTTTCGTCAAGTAAAATACAAACTTTGTTAGGTACAAAGCCATTAAATTATCCACATTTTTGACTGGATACCTTTTCGTGTGAGAAAACTTTTTCGGCCATGACAGTAATAAAAACGAAACAGAGAAACCGCTCTATACAGCTCTATGTTGAAGATGCAGTAGCAGATTTCGCACTTTTTTAAAAAAAAATCTAGATTTCTCATAATTATTTTAGATTCTAGAAGCACAAAATACAGTATAAGTTTTTTCTGCGTTATCGGTCCGTGAAATATTCCTCCTATTTTTACTGGTCCGCATGTGTAAAAAGGTTAGGGAACACTTAGGCCCTAAACGAATAAATGCACCTAGTGTGATCTCTTGTTTTCCCAATTTGTATAATATACTATGCCTTGTACCTACTGCAGGGATTGTATACTAAAATGATTATGGTAAGAGACATATAGAAGGGCTCAGCAGAGTACTGCAATTGCAGCGAGTCGACGCAGGCTTTACTTGATTCCAAATGCATCCGATTAGAATAACCAGTTGGATAAAAAATAACTAGCTCTAAGCTAGACGTAGGTATTAGAAATGTACTGTTGATGGCTGATACTGAAGGGACATTTGAGTCAATCATCAGCGAACTCCAGATCGAGGCAGTCCCTGCTCAATTTTCCGGCATAGGACTCTTAATATTTGTATCTATTTAGTCTACATGGAGAATGAAAACTTTTGAAAATTTGTGGTATTTACTATCTGGTCAGTTCGTAGGTCGGAGAGAAAGAGAAAAAGCTCCATCCAGATGGACAGACCAAATCAAGAATGCCACACGATTTCTTTTGACACATGTTCTGCTCGCCACTGAATATAGGTAGAGAAAAATGTGGAGAAGTCTGCCAGACAGATAAATCATCCGATCCCAAGAGGTCCCAACAAAGAAGAATAATTTATTACAAGAAGAGTATTTTACCTATGAACGTCACTGGTGACAAAAACTACGTCCTCTATTACTTAATAGAATCGTCCGAATTGATTTAGAAAATGTTCCCAAAATATAAATAATGTATGTAAGTAAAGTGCTCACTCACTACGTACGTTTCTATTCACAAACTCCGTAGGGAACCCAAATAATCAATACATTGCTTACTCACAATAACTGGAATTAATATCATAACATAACAAATTTCCGAGAGACTTGTAGCAACTAGAACTGATTTAGAGCAATTCCCAGTAAAGGTATTCTAGGTAAACAGTTCCTACTTGAAGTTATTTTGTTGATGTGTTGACACAGTACGTACATTTTGATATCTGGAATACAAATTATATATTATTGAAATAATATTACATGTCTATTTGTTTTCGGTTTGGCAATGTTGTGACAGACTTGTCAGTGTTGTCATGTTTTATTAAAACTGTCAACATGTAAATCAGGCTTATAAAAATTAACAGTAATACAGGTTTTAAAAGCAGTTGGAGAAGATATAAATTAAGTTCGATAAAATGAAATTAATTAGAATATTTTTGATAAACTGTCACTGGGTATTAACAAGATCTCGGTTAATACGTCGTAAACGTCGAAATACGTTATATCTTATATTATGTATCCTGTCAGTGAATAAAATATTAAAATGTATACCATAGTACAGGGTTGGCGAATCTTTTTATGTATGTGTGCCAAAATAATTTCCCAAATATTATTTTTCAACTGTTTGACGTGCCGAGCAGTTATGGGAAAATATAGTTTTTAAAAATTCTATTTAAAAAATGATGATGTTCTAGATACCATTCATAGAACATAGCACACATATAATAGCTTTATCACTTTTTCAATTATGCCATACATTTCGGTCCACCAATATTAAAACTATCTTCCAGAATTACCTTCACCAAGTTTTTGTTTTTAATTGGTGCATGTATTTTTTGTAGATAGACATGAAATTGTTTGTTAATTAATGTATTGATTAGTTTGTTATTTACGCACAAATTGACACCAGAATTGCTCTGATCAGATGAGAAATTCTCTCGCTATAGTGGTTTCAAGCATTGTAAATCTATCAAAATTAGAGGTTCGGGGTGCGGCATTCCCCGCCGTCTGATGAGGTTATTGCGGTAATATTATATGTGACGCGTAAAGTATAAGGACTGACCTATAAAGTTACGTATTTAAATTAAACGTAATGCTTATTCTTGAAGAATAGTTGCCTGCTATTTTTTCTATAATGCGATCTGTCATTTATTAATATTATAGATATTTTTTCTCTTCAAACGCGTGCCATACAAAATCATCTCGCGTGCCACTAGTGGCAAGCGTGCCACCACTGCCATAGTATCTACACATTTTTTTACATTTAGAACCAATTTATATATTGATAGGAAAGAAGTATTTTTAATGAAAAAAGTTCTAAAACGAGTTGCTGCCGTAATCCAGAGAAAATAAACACGTACTTATATTTGATACAAGACATTTTCCGGAAAATCTTCAATATACAATCCCCTATTATAAAAACGATGACAAATATTTAAACGTGTGTATTATGGGGAAGAAACAGCCTTGAGATAATTATATATTATCATACCGAATATACAATGCAATTTCTCAAACAGTAAGAAACAACTGCAAAGTCCAATCGAATATAATATTTTACTGTATAGAGTATAGGCTATTAGGTAATACAATTAATAATTGAATCATTTTAAATAAAAATGAATAATTTTAAAAGGTGCAACAAGGTGATTAGTGTGGGGCGGATTGGTTTGCAGGGAAATATTAGATAGGTGTTTTCAAATTATGTATGTTATAAAATAATGTGAATTATTCGTTGAATAAAAAAATATTTGGTACTTACAAGCCTGTTTATTAGAAGCCAGGTGAAAACAGCGGCAATTTTCATAGCCGATTTCGGCAAAATTTATGAATTCAAGAATGATAACCTAACCTAACCAAACCCTAACAAATAAACCAGTATATCGGCTAGTTTAAAAAAATGTTCGCTGCTGGCTTCCACTAAACAGACAAGAACCAAACAGTTTATTAAATGAAGTTCTTATTTTGAATCAATGTTGATAGACAATTAAAAATTATTTTTTTTGATAAAGTAGCGTTTAAATTTAAAGAAACGCTTAGTATGAAGTGTTCGCCACTCATACATGGCAAATTCAAAATGCAAAGGTAGTAAAAGAGTAGCTACATATTATTACATTACAACATTACATAATCGAATAATGTCAAAGAAGTTTTATGGCTATACAAACAGACATTATTGTGACTATGCAGGTGATATATTAAATAATGTATTAGTGCTAAGGACGTATCATAAAAAATATTATACCCAGCATAAAAATCAGTCTCTCGTCAAATATCCGCTGTGATAACAACGATATCAAACATGATTGATAAGATAGTGTTAATCGAAAATATACATTATTATGATAGAACGCGTACCTAACAGGAACAGACAATTTAAAATTACATATTTATGGGTCATATTTTATTTCCATCATCAACATCTCATGCAGATGGGCCACAGAAGACGTCGTGGTGAGATGTGGAATTTTCGATGGCTTAGAAATCAATCGAATGGGAAAGGACCGAGAAGTTCTGCGTAGTATCAAAACTAGGAAACTACAGTACATCGGCCACGTTGAGAGGAAAAAAGTACAGCATTCCCCAACTTGTCATTCAAGGAAAGATCAATGGTAAGCGTAGCAGAGGACGACGCCGCATTTCGTGGCTTACGAACCTCCGTGATTGGTACGAGTGCAGCTCTATTGAACTGTTCTGGGTAGCAGGTGACAAATCTAAGATCGCCTTGATGGTGGCTGACCTCTGCTAGGGGATGGCACAATAAGAAGAAGACCTTGTCCAGATGCGCGGAGTACCAAAAATGTACTTCGTCCATATAACGCGTTTCATTTGGCAGTGTGTGAAGTAATATATTTTTAATGGGCATACAAAACGAGCGCAACTCAGTAGAATTCTATCAGTAAGAAAGCTATCAAGATTAATAATATTCTCATTGTACAACCTAAGTGACGTAATTTATTTTGAAATGGCCATAAAACTATCGTTTTGGGCTCGAAGCGGTCGTAATTCATTTTGGAATGGCTATAAAAAAGTTGCGACTAGTTGTTTACTAGCGCGAATAGTCGCGCGACAGATGATCTACCGCGAGTGCATGTGGACGGGTCAATGAGGTCACATGTACCTGAAATGCGCGCAAGTTTTTACGCGCGAGCCAAATCGGGCCATCTGGATAAGGCCCTACCATGCTCGACGCACAAAATTGGAAACGCTCATCAAAATGCCCAGATTAGTAGCGAAGTAAGTAGTATTTTTTCATTTGTTTTACATTTATATCTGGAAATCACTTATAATATATACCATTTTCTTCTTCTTTTATTATTTTAATTTGTTATAACCGTTCATCTCCAAAATTAGTCTTCTAAATTTCACGAAAATATCATATTTTGTATAACATGCAGATAGACACTTACACTTAGAAAGAGAATAGTAAATCATTTCTAACGTCCCCTCTAATTTGTCCATTGTGTGTGTGGAGGGAACCAAGGGCGAGTAGGTGTATTCAAGCCACGGCACTAATGACTAAATTGTGTATTACGTTGGTAGTGCCTGTTAATGATTGTTTTGGAATTATTCAATTCGGTAACCTGTACGCAATAAATGAAGATTTTGATTGCATATTATTTCGTTCAAATTATTATTTATTAACTATTATTATTAATTATTATTATCAACCATAATATTGCATTCGACACTTGGGTATAAAATTCATTAAGTATTAACAAAATGGACGTCGTTTTTGCTTGGCGTCTGTAAAATGGATATAATTAAACAAGTCAAGGTACCTAGATGAAAAAGGGAGTAAATATATTTATTTGGTTTAAGCAAAGTTTTTTATGCGCATTTACGAGAGAAAACAAAAATATGCTTTTTAACGACTGAAGAAGGAAGCGAAATATAAAATGAAAAAGCGGAAGGGTGGGCTTAATTTTAGGAAACGGATTAAGATTTATTATTTTATTCAGTTTATAGTCCATCTCCAGAATGAATAATGGACATACGGGGCTATTATGTTAATACGTCAAATAAGAATACCATAAAGCAGAGATTCTTATACGTATTTAGTCCACTCCCCCCTTTCATAAAAAAATTAACGTCTCCCTGAAAATCTACCAGCGAACAAATAGAAAGAAAAATGCACTGACAAATTTGTGTTCATTTATTTCTACCTGCGAAACATAGTAAGGAAGTCGTGATTCTTCTTAAATTATAAAATTACTTTAATTATAAAATGAACCATATTGACGGTGAATGCAGAAAATTAAACTAACGAAACATCTTTAGAACTAAAATTATTTATTTATTTGAAAAAGACACGTTGAGTACATAACAAATTATTAATTCAGGACGTTCACAACATGACATTTACAATAAAAATTACAAGTAATCAGTTCAGAAAATCAGAAAAACAAAGTGGAGGAAAAAAAGAAAGCAAAAAATATTTTTATACAAAAGAAATAAAATTTAAAAAAACAACAATGATTCAAAAAGTACAAATTAAAAAATAATATAGAATTTAATAAACAGAATATATAATGGATCGCCAAAAATATCTACATCTCTAGGGAGTGCATTGACCAACCGCACAGCCCTCGCTATTGGTGTCTGGTGAGCCTGACATGAGGAAACAGCTTTCACCCAAAATAGGTCATGGCTGCGACCACGCATGTAATTGACGGGTGCGTAAAAATTTAAATTTTCTAGAATATCGGGATTGAAAATGATACCACGTGAGAGCAGGGAAAAATGCTTTAAGAGCAGAAGTGACCTACGAACTTCAAGAGAATGAAAGGCGAGCATGCCTTGAAGAAAGTTAGTCGGAAAAGACTCGTTTGAGAAGGTGTCAAAAGGAAAATAATTATTATTAAAATAAAATAGAGATGACGAAGAATTTTTTTCTGAACACGCTCTAAAAAAAGCTTATAGGAAACTTCATAAGGACTCCAGATGATGGAGCCATACTCAAGAATACTCCGTCCTAACGACACATAGAGTGTACGTAAAACAGTTGGATTCTTGAATGACTTGGCTTGTCTCATGACGAATCCTAGAAGCTTGGTCGCACGCAATGCCGTAGAAGTGATGTGCGAGCGAAATGATAAACGTGAGTCAAACAATATGGCAAGATCTTTAATTTCTGATTGACGCTTCAGTAATCTATTTGACATATTATAGTTGAAAATAATTGGAGATCTTGATTTCGAAAAGCTAATACACACACATTTGTCAGTATTAAATTCGAGTTTATTTTTTTTCGCCCAAATTTCAATTGAATTGAGATTATTTTGTAATTTGTGACAATCTAATTCAGTGTGAATAGACGCATATAATTTTAAATCGTCTGCAAAGAGTAACAACTGGATTCCATTTATAACATTGACAATGTCATTAATGAATATAAGAAACATAATTGGACCAAGACTTGATCCTTGGGGAACACCTGAATAAGTTTGAAAGACGTCGGATCTACACCTTGCATACTCCACATACTGACAGCGATGCGAAAAGTAAGATTTGAAAAAGTTGATAAAATTTATAGATAGGTATATGAATAACTTTAAAAATATTTCTAGTGAGATGATGAACCTGGTGCGTTGCTATCAAATTTAATAATTTGGTTCGGCTATATTTTTGTTAGCAGCACATATTCCTGCCGACGTGAAACCTTTATTGAGCCTTTTTTAAAGAGGCACCTAGCGGAAAAATACGAAGCTTGTAATTTGAGATTTTTTTTGATAATTTACAATTTCAACTGTATTAATTAATAAATATGTATCTGAAAACATTAAAAAGAAAAATATTTTTTATTTTAAGTCAAAGATAAACTTAAAATTGTAAAAAATGTAATAAAATGTGAATTTGTTGAATCGGACCGCATCTTATTATTACATATATTTTATGGTCATATTTATAATTAAAATTTAGTTTATTAAGTTTCCTAAGCATCGCCTAAGAGATTTTTGACTACTTCATAGTTTTAATATTTTTTATATCTATTTTAAAAAAACATCGATTTTTATAAAAAATATAAACGTGTATAACTTGAAATCCTTTTTATTTATATCAGTAAAGGCTTCACCTTAATATTTGAATTTTGTGTATTTATTAAAAAAAAACTACGAATTTAACTCTATATTACACAACACGTCATAAAACATATAGGTACCTACCTACCAATAATTTTTCAACTTTAATTATTTATAGATATTTATTGCTTCGCCCCCCTTAGATTATTTCAGCCTACGTAGAGTTATCGCCACTTTAGGAAACACTGCTTTAAATTAGGTAAGTAGGTATTTTTAATTTTGGAGCTAAATAAATACTATTATGCCACGAACTAGGAGGCTTTTGACATTTTTGGATTATACGTATTTGGTGTGATCTTAATAGGATTAAGAGAACAATTGACACTCAAATAAAAAAATACCATTTTGAAAATCAATATAATTCGCGAAATGAATGCGCGTTGTCATTCGAATGTAGTCACTTCAAAATTTAAGGGCTCAGCCAAATTTTTTATGTCTACGGGACAAACTGACACCGCCACCGGTCACACGTATAATAAAAAATAGTCGCTTGGACAGGCTGAGGATATGTTGAGAGCCCCGTTGGGAAATGTCAACCCGTCGATGACCACTACTCAGTACGTGCTTGGCGGAATTTCGGGATGCAGAGCCCACGTGAAGGAGGCTAGGATGCTGGTAAAGAGTATGAAGGTATGGATACATTTTGTTATGTTTATATTTGTAAACTCAAGAGTGATACATGGAGAAAAGAAGGAATAAGGAAATGGATATAATTCTAATTTAGCAAAGAATCAATTACGAAATTTATTTATTTATATTAATAAGTGTCTGTCATTTCAGAATATTAGCATTTTGACTATTGACTATTTCCATTTCCAAAACTATTTTTGTTCATTATATTTCTGTCTCCTTTTTTACGTAGGTATTTGACGTGAAAGAAATCGCGGACTATCGCTAGTGCGTAGGTAGATACCTACCTAATATTTTTTGTTGTTAATTTGATAAAACTATCGCGGAAAAAAGACATTAATAAAATATACATTTAATTATAATTTGGGTTATCTCAGAGAGAAAGTTCGACGTCACATTTGTGCAAAATTTGACCCACGATGGCTTACTATTTATTTTTGGACATTTCTCTTGATTGCAACAAAATTTTGTTCTCGTAAAATTTGTAGAATTTAATTGAACATACTTACATGTATTTTTAATAATAGAAATCTAATATTCATAAAACTTTATTCTTCTATTATTATATTCAGTATTGAATTAAAATATATTAGTATTAAATTATTGTAAAAAGTTGTGATTCATTTTTATTTTTAATAAGGCATGCTCTGCTTACTGAGTAAGTACTTAGTGACAAAATAATAATATGAAGGTTACAATTTAATAAATTTTATTGAAAATTGTTTATGTATACTTAATAATTATATCGAAAAGAAAAATGTATATTTTAGTATAAGATAAACAAAGTGGCGAATATGAAGAAATGTTTGTGTGTGTGCTAATAAAAAAAGGAAACAAAATAACTGATAGGAGTGAAAAAATAGGGGAAAACGCGTTTACAGTATTTTCACATTAAGTATTATTATTTATTATTTAATTTCAGTTTTAATTTATTGTGGATAATACAAAGTATATTTATAATACTTTCAGAATATGACATTATTAAATGTTTTGAAATTACAAACAAGCCAAAAAAGAACGAGTTAACTACTAAGTAAATATTACAGTTAAAAAAAATCAGAGCAAGAATGAGATACCTAGTGATTATAACACAATAATATCCTTCTAAAATTACCTCACGAGTTAAGATTTCTTCTAACTTTTAAACTATACTAAGAGTAAGTAAGCATTCCCAATAGGACAAAGCTAAAGTAAATGGTACCACATAACCAAGTGAACAAGTATTAATAATTGTCATACATAATAATATCCAGTAACAATAATCATTTAAAATCTAATTGGTAGAATTCAACGATGAAAATTATTAAGTATTATATTTTGCAAAACAAAATATACCTAAATAGAAAATTATTTATGATTTTTACTTTTCATATTTCATGTTCAAAATAGTAAAGTAATATGACTTGATATTATGGTAAAACGTGTGTAAAAAATTTAAAATGCTGTCGAGATTTATAAGATATTATACAATTAAAATATTTTACAATATTTCTGAACTATGAAGATGTCTAACTATAGGAAGTAATTATATACTTTTTACATAAAACGTTGACCTTGTATTATCGGCATGTGTAACAATGAAAAAATGGTATTCTATTATTGGATTATATTACAGACAAACGTTTGCTTTTATTAGAAAATATAATTATTGTATGTGAAAATTTAATACCGTCGCTAATATCATGTCGTAAAAAGCAACGTGGTGGAAATACAACGAGAATTATAAATCCGATAGCCAAGTGTATTGAAGGTTGAAAACAAACCATAAACAACTAAAAGGGTCTTTCTTTCTACACCTCGGCTCTATGGTCTTCAGTTTTCACCCTATAACCATAACGTGTGTGAGAAACATATTTTATTATATTCAAATGCGAAAGAAAACAATGGGTAAAGTATTATACTTACAGCAGGGGAGGTCCCTTTCGCAGCGGCAAAATCTTGGCGGGAAATGCCACACAATGCTAAGAATATAATCACGTTTCCCATAATACTTCGGTCAATGTTTTCAAATATCAGATGAATGCACTCAGTTCAATATTGTCCAGCACAAAAACAATAACTCAACAGTCCAACAAGTTAATTTTTATCACTGATTATTTGTCGGATAAATTAGTTTTCTAATTAACAATTCGTATTGTTAAAACAGATGTTAATTATTTTAATTGTGGCGAAGATATCCGTTGTTTGTTCACTTTATTTTGTATGGGTGGACGATAAGCGAATTTAATATTGTATGAGATAACCACTGCAAAGATAATAATTTCACAATGTTTATTTTGCTTAACATTTGCAAACTTTCTATGTAGTTGATTAAATAATGTTATATTAATGTAATCCATGCAATTCAACGTGCTAAAACTTAGTTTGTTTGTATCACAGTGGAAAATATTACAATCATAAGACAAAATATTATGAGTTTGTAAATAGATAATGATTACCATTGGTACACTTGGTATACGCAATCATATTATCAATGAGTTTATGTTTTACAATGTTTACTAAACTTGTTAAGTTTTCAATGTTCAACTACTATAATAGTTATCTTTTTAATTGTATTTATAAGATTATTAAAGTAATGTTTATAGCAAATGGTAAGAAAAAAACTGTTATCTTCTCAAAAAAAAAAAATGATAAAAATGATTGCTGGAAACATGAGAAGTAGAAGCCCAATACAATAATAATTTACGACAAGTTTACACAGTGTAATCACATACTATTGCACAGTTTTCTCAGATAAAGGCCACGGTAAACACAGTTCGTGATTTATCAGGATGTTACCTCGATGTACAACATAGATACAATATACGCGCCGGTTCTTATCTGGGAGTTATTTTAATTTTGTATTTTTTTATCGGGGCCGTATTTACTCAGTTGGTCTGGCTCGAATCAACACACAGCTTATCAACGAAGACGTGAAATCCTAATCGTATTATTCCTATATCATCGACTAATAATATAACGGATGCTCTATTTTTATTACACTCAAAATTCGACGTGAAAGTAGATATTTATTTACCCGCGCTATCATGTTTTATTCAACAATGAAGTGAATAATTTATTATATTTAGTTTGAAATGTTATAGATGAAGATGTCCGTGTTCATTGAGAGATGTAAACAATTGTTTTAGTGTCGGTTTTCGATCGGTATGTCCGTGTTTGCCCGACGCTCGGCGTCGTCTGGCGTCTCTCGGCGCGGACGCCGTTGTATAGAGGCGCCGTGGAAAACTCGGGACGCGGGGTAGTGGGAAATTTTCCCTCAGGGAGCATGCGTTGGATGTCGCTATCACGCACATTGATGTATAGGCAGCATATTTGACGGATAGGGAATGTTTATGTTAGTGGTAGTTTATCCCATAATGTAGATGCCCGTATAGAAGGTTCGCTACTTGAAATTTATGTGACCTATATTATTATAGCGTACTGTACTTAGGTTAAATGAAGCAATATAATATATGGCACGAGTAACTTTCACTCAACAAATGGATCCAAAGTGGTGGACGAAACGGTGGCTAAAGATACCCGTTGGACGAAGTTAGAGGATAATCAAACAAAAATAAATAACCTATTTGGAAGAAGCGTAGGTCTGCGATGAATGTGGTATTCGGGTGGACATTGGCACTCATAGTGGTAAATTTGACACAGACTAGAGCAGTGGTCTTCAAACTCAATAAGGGTGTGAGCTACATTCAGAAATTTAAATTGTCTGGTGAGCTACTTATACATATTCCTTCTTTATATTTTTTTATCATCGTCCTTTATCGTATCATACATACTATTATTATATTACTTAAAATAAATTAGGACATCGAACTTCTAATAAAACATAAAATGCGTAGGTACTTTAAGTATTTATTTATAAAGAAACCAATAATTAAAAAATATCTTGAACTAAGTGTGGGTAAAAGTAAAAATAATTAGTGAAAAGAATGGCTTCACTTTCATACACAATTTTTAAAATTTTCGGTGAGTACCTTGTCACTCCCATTCGAATGCAATTAGGTATCAAGATGGGGTGCCGGACGAAATCCTGAATGGCCGAAATCCCGAAAGCCGAAATCCCGAAGGCCAAAATTCCGAATGCCGAAATCCCGAAATCCCGAAAGCCGGAATCCCGAAAGCCGAAATCCTGAATGCCGAAATCCCGAATGCTGAAATCCCGAATGGCCGAAATCCCGAATGGTTTTTTGTCTCTCTTGTAAAAATTGCGCAATTCAAGGTAAGTGTTAAGATTGCGCAATTATTACTGTTACGGGATTTCAGCATTCGGGATTTCGACCCAAACCCATCAAGATGTAGGTACATCTGTGAGTCTGTTTCTATATTTACTTTTAGCAACCTTCATAGTGAAAAACGTTGATTCACATGCGTAGATAGAACAAAATAATGCCCTCATTTTGAGCGCAATAATTTGAAACCGCAAATTTATAAATATGATAAAATATCCTACGCGAGCTACCGAAAATGCCACCGCGAGCTACCGGTAGCTCGCGAGCGACCGTTTGGCGATCACTGGACTAGAGCTACGACTCCTTGAGACCGTCGAGGAGCTGGGACGTGCTCTGGCATTGAGGAAAGACGGAGCAGCTCGGTAAGATTGTTAAGTTTTTAAGGAGAATTGGAGAGAGGTCCTGAACGATTATTTTTGATCCTCACACAAGAATAGTAGAGATCAATGAAATCATACATAATTTTGAAAACACTTTTGAGAAAATATATCATAACCAATAGAAAAAATCTTTTTTTGAACATGCTCTTAGATGTGCATGGGCGCGAAACCCGAGAGATGCAGGCTCGATTCCTACGGGGGTGTCTTACTTTTTCAAAAAAGATTGTTTCTATTGGTTATATTATAATATATTATCTCAAAACTGTTTTTCAAATTGATGTAAGTATGTTCAATAATTAGAATGTTACATTCTTAAATCTTGTGAATTATTCGTTGAATAAAAAAAATAGTTCATTAAAAATAGTAGAGATGCTATGACAGTGGGTCGCAGTCAAAGCCTCGGTAAAATTATATCTATAACAACCTATTTGGGTATCAGAAGGTACATACAAAAACTTTATACTATATACTTGGTCTTGATCGAGTAGGTATATCACGAGGTTTAAATTTAAATATGTAACGTTAGGTAATTTAGGCCAGAGAATGTCCAGCAAGCAGTCATGGGAGACTCCACATCGCGGTCACCGTGCACTCAAGTGTGCTTTAGTTCAGTTTACTGAGTTTAAGAAACATTTTTTTCTGTGTTCCTTCCGCGTTGTGTTCAACATGCACCTTTCCAAGCCACATTGCGCTGTTCGTAATTTTTTGATTTCGCTTACATTGAAGGTATATTTAGACGTGAGCACTGGTAGCACACATTGTTTAAACACTTTACGCTAAATCATAATGGGTGATCACTTTTGAAGATATTGTCCAAATGCGCTCCACGACAGTTTGGTTCTACAAAACGTTTTGTCATACCAGGGTCAATAGAGTATAATATGCTTTATAACTTTGCACTTTTTAGTACGCTGATACGCGACTTTGTCTGATTACCTCGCAGAAAATTAGATCAAATGGTATCCATTTGTATTAGGTAATATAATATATAATAAATGGAATACATATTTTATCTTTAAACTTATTTAGTAGGGTTTTAATTTGAAAGCGCCTGCATACTGTCATGAATGAAGGTCACCTGGGTCGTTATGATTATTTTATTAATTGAATCAATGATGAATTATTTTAAATCGAAAATTAAAAATTAAAAGTGAAACAAATTCCAGAATCAAATTTGGACTTACTAGGAAGTATTCAACAAATTTACATTTTTCACATCCCAGGCAATGGCTCTGAGTGTTCTGACCTAGCTCCCGATCTAATTGTCACCGTCTATTATTGATATTATTATGTTGTCTGATATAGACGTAGTTGTATCGGGGGAATGAAAGTAGTGTTATTCTTACCCCCGATGTTATGTTTAAGTCCGGAAGGTTGCTTGTGTGTGAATGACATAATATGTTCGGGCAGTGATAAATAGTACACGAGTTGGTATTTTCTTGGTTTTATTTTATAGTAATAAAGTTCGGATCACACGGCACTAAGAAATGACTGTCACATTGATTTTAGTTTGAGTTGAGTTGAGTGAAAGGTTTACTTACTTACATTATACTTTGGAATTTAGATATGGTGAGGGACACTGAACAGTGGCGCGTGTCAACTACAGTATAGGAAGGCCGAAAGACAACACTGTATCATTTCCGAGTTGTTGTATATGGTCTATCAATGACCATTGACAACAACATGACAGTTGTATGGTTATATACAAAACCTCTACAGATAGTCTCCTTCCTTTATAATTTTTTATAGACAATTTTTTGTGAACGTTAAGCTTTATCTTTTACATAGTTTTACATGTTAAAAAGGCTGTAGGGTTATTTATATACAAAACCTCTACAGTAGTAAAAAAAATAACCATGTCCACTCCTAAGTAACCTAACTAAACTGTGGGTTATATTAACACTTTGAATGATAGGTGGTCTTTAAACATTATTGTCAAACCCAATAATTATTAATGATGATGATACGAGTAAATAACGATAAGTAACGTTTGCTTTATGATAAATAAAAATACTTTGGTACATAAATTACATATTTACTGTTTAATGACTTTAGTTTTTTTTTCAAGAATAAGTTTTTGTACTTTATACAACTAATTTTATACATTTTAGATTGCTTATATCAGGTAACGATAACGGTGATTGATGATGCTATTTATGATAGAAAACTCTTCATTAGGTTTAATATTACATTTAAAAAATATAAATCAGTGTTGATAATCCGTTTAAAAAATACTGATAAGTAACCATTGATATTTTTAAATATAGTCAATACATTTAGAGGCCACTGTATTACCTAGCTAAAAAAATGTTAAATTAATCAATTAAATGTAATTAATTCTTAGTACGTATGTATCTACTTAATGCGTGAATAAAAATTATGTCATACATTTTTTCGGAGATAAGGAGGTAAGGTGAAAAGAAAAGATGAAGTGTGAGGAAGTAGAACCTAAACTGTTATTTTAGTAGGTACGCTATACACAAATTCACGATGGCCGAGCGGCTTAAGCGTGGGCAGACAATGTCGTGGGACCCAGATTCAAAACTTGGATCTGGCAAATACATATTAGTCAGAGTATGGACCTAATAGGTTGGGCAAGTGGCTAACATCCATTTCTCGTAAAAATAATAATCTGTTAATTTCCAACCTCTACTCTGTGGAGAACCATAATATGGTATGTATCTTATTATGATCTTATTAGGATCGGACATGGTAAAAAAGAAAAAAAAATACGTACCTATCCTAAATAATAGAATATACATACAAAACACTCACCTCATTTTCGGGTTTAGATTTTAATATTATTTAAATAATATAATAGCTGCCTGGTACTTACTGCTCCCTTTATGAGTAAATGTAGTTTGGTGTGAGTATTTGATTATGAAAAATACAATTAATATGGCGGAAACTTTGGTTGTGACTTGGGATGTCATATAAGTGGAATATTATTATCATTGTGCTCCGCTTGGGATCGAATATGATAATTTACTTTTAATTTATATTTTATATTTTTCATTCTCTGGTGATTTACTATAGTGACTTATTACTAAATTAAACTGACTATTTTTTCGTAGGTACTAATTTTTAAATTCCCAATTATTAATATAACTGTAATGTTAGAAATAATAATATTTTTTATATCCGCCTATTAATGAGATTATCATTGATTGATTTATTATATACTTCTGCGTTGGTCATGTTGTTGACCTTAATGATATATATATATATTATATAGTTATATAAATAATTATACGTAGAAGCGTGAAAGTTTCGTGAACGAATTCCCTTAATCAACCACTTACCACAAGGGAAGAAAATTGTATGACATTAATTTTTACTAGTAACCCATTATATTGGGCATAACCGTGGTAACGATTAAGCTCGGTGTGGCAGTATAACGGAAGCTCGCAACAAGTGCGCCGTTATCGGAAGTTTTCCGTTACATTCACTTTCCCGAAGACATTCGGCGTCGGCCGTTACGGCGCTTATCTCACGGCCGTTACGGACGCCCGCCGCTAAAGGACACGGGGAATCGCTTAGAGGTATTTCCGGCTGCCGAAGGCTTTATCTGAGAAAATCGATGTATCAATCGAGGACGTTCATTGGAATGGCTTGGACGATATTTTTCATAGAAATTTATCGGTTTTATAAGATTCTTTTTTGAAAATTCGGAATTGCTTAGTCGTTAGGATAAACATTATTTTTACCCAAATTGCGAATCTCCAAAACTTCCGACCCTCGTAGGCCAATGCGCAAAGTACTACATTCTCTAACCGGCGGTTCGGGTAAAATTCCCAGCGAGATCACAACATATATATTTAATAATAATATTTTCACAACCTACTTGTATTTTGCACTCGTGACCTGTTGTAGTTTCAAAAAACTAATAAATCTAAAAACAAAACTTTATAAAGACTTATAGGTACTTAATCACATTTTAATAATTAATCATTTTATAGTGAAGACTTACGAGATTAAAGAAGGATGGATTATTTATATTGAAAATTAATAACAAATCTTAGAAACAAAATTGGATCGAGTAGGATGCAAATGTGCATCTTTCAATTTCCAGGGGATGGCTCAGTGCCAGAGCGTTGGAGCGGAGTCGGAGCAAGAGCACGGGACAGTGGAGCAATGGGGTTTTACCCGAAGCACCAAATATTTATAGTGCTCCACTGCACCGGATGTTTTTTTTTATTATAAAATTGTCGTAATAAAATCCAATGAAAATATTATGTTTGATACTTTGCAACACTGCCGAAGTAATAAATAACCTCATTTTTTGACAGAAGAGGCAAATAATGAAAGACGATTCGCTGCCGGAATTTTGTTAGATATAATAAATTATAATACTTAATGAAAATGACGATTATTTTAAAAATACTTGTTTATTTATTTTTTAACATTGTTAAACATATCTATTAAAACTTTTAACCCGGAGCGGAGTGGAGCAGACCCTGGAGCGGAACTGGAGCAAGTATTAGGTCACGAAGCAGAGCTGGAGCGGAGCAACTAAAAATCAGGTCCGCTCCAACCCCTGCTCTGCGCATAAAACTATCGATCCAATTATCCTACGCCACCTTTTTACTAGTTTTTTTTAATTCCGTCAATAAATGGCGACGAACATAATATTATTATCTGGCATTAGGAGTAATCAAAATATATGTCTATAACGTCTCTGTGCTTGCTTATAATAATTATTTCACAAAGTTTTCTCTCATTTGACACAAAGTATTTATTTTTGTCTCCCAATTAAACTTGAGAAAGTTGCATCGGTCTATAAACAAAACGTCAAAAAATTGTTAAGAGCGTACTTCAGTGAAACGGCAAATAATTTTCAACAGTAGGTGCGACGAAATTTCTCACTCGTCGTCTGGACTCGCCAATCGGAGACCAACAGTCGAAATATGCGCACGACGATTTGTTTTGTCATGGCGTCAGATGAAAATATTCTTAAATCGTGTAGAGATGACTAAAAACGTAACCCATTTACTTGAAAAAGAAAAGATGTCAATGAATACACTATTATTATTAGTAATATAACAATAAACATAACATTAAATGAACGCATGTTGGATTTTTATGACAAATTATATTTCGTTCGGCACGCGTCATTTGCACAATCCGCGCATCGCCTAGCCACGATCTTTTTAGACCATGCCTCAACTGAAGTATAGCCTTAATAATATTGTCAATATAAACAGGGAATTTATTTTTAATGGCAGTACGATGGAATGAATCCGATGAAAGCAATGAAAGGGATATTTTCGCACAAGATGGCCCCAATTCACTGTGAAATGTAACGGAAAATCTCGAACGATAAATTTGCATGGGCTTATTTCAAGCTTAGTCAAGCCTGTAAATACGGATACATCATCGCAGACACTGGGAATTCATTGACTAATTTTATTCTGTGATCGTTCACTAGTAAGTGACTAGTTAAATGAGATACATGATATACGTGTATCTCGATGTGTCACGAGTTATTTTCACATGTCCACTTTTATAATTTTTGTTAGGCAAGATTTTTTTATGTCAAGATCCGCATTCCACTGTGTAAATAAATACGCGAGTACTTATCTTTGGGTGATTATTTGAGATTTGAGATTTGAGATTTATTAATGGTAATGTAAATTTTTGTATTGGACGTTTTTTGATGAAGTCATTATGATGACATTACATTATAATAGGTATTATTATATAATATTTTAAAATGCCTAATATGTCACATTTACTTTTTATTTCGTAATTTTAATTAATTTAATTTTAGTTGATTATCGTTTTTAAGTACTTTTCTGCGGAGATAAAAATTCGCCGTTTTTACACAACAAAGCTATAGTACGACAACATCTTTTTGGCTACGTGTTAAAACTGTGAACTAACATACTCCGCCCATTTTTACCCGCAATTCCATTGTAAACTAACTAACTCCTCCCATTTAGTAGACAACAGCGCCTAGAAGCGTAGCCAAGAAGATGTTGTCGTACAATAGTTGGCTACATATTGTATTTTTATTAAAATCTCGATTTCGCCAAAATGGTTGATTCGCCCCTTTTACATAACACCGACGATATATGTGGAACCTACACTGTTTCTGGATTAACCATAATACTAAAACTAATGTCATATGCATAGATGTAGTAAAGAAACCAATCTGGGTGATTCTATACAAAAATGCTACTAAATAAAATAATTTAAGCCAAGGATGATCCTAAGAATCGATAATTTTGAGCACATTGCACTACCCGCAATTTTTATTTTTTCAAATGGGACGAACCGTTCTACGACCATGCCGATGGCATGGTACAATTATTGCATTTTCAATCAATCCCTGATTCGGTCTTGGTTTTATTGAAGAATTCAGAACAATTTTTAGTGGGTTTTAAGAAAAAAAAATTAAAACCTCAATAAAAAAAAATTTACCACTAATATCACCTGGCAACATCGTCATTATATATCTTTGTGACTCCTAGAACCTATTCTAATTGTCAGAATGCGTTCCAAATATTATGTATACGAAAAGTCTATGGGATCCCGCATTATATATTATTATGTAAATTAAAACGTAAATTTTGATACTTACTCATATGTACTTGATAAAGCTCACCATATTATGATTGTGTATTATTGTAAAGCAGTCTTTAATAATAATAATAGATACTGGTGAATACCAAGTGATATACTCATTTTATAAAGACTTTCTGGTTTGAATCTATTGTTAGGGTTGATTCTTTATTGAATTGTAAAGTTTCATTGAGCATTGTTAAATTCTAGCGTATGTGTCCTTATCGCTTATACGATCAAGATTTAACAATTGAAATATTTGTTTATTTAAGAAAACAAAACATTGTGGACATAACATCAAAATTCAAGACGTACACGATATGAGATTTACATTATAACACATATTACCCTCACAAGAGAGAAGAAGAGCAAGAAGAGAACTTATATAAAATAATAATTATAATATTTAAAAAAATACCTACTTAAGTAGGTACCTAAATTTTAAATAAAAAATACATAGCACGTCACCGAAAATGTCTACATCTTTGGGGAGAGCAGTGACTAGTCTTGCACCCTCGCTAATGGTGCTCAATAGGCTTGACACGAGGAAACGGTTCCGATCCAGAATAAATCATGGCTGCGACCACGTAGGTAATTGACAAGCGCACGTAAATTCAAATTCATTAGGACACCAGGATTGGAAACCATCCCTCGCGACAACAGGAAAAAGTGTTTTAAGAGCAGAAGAGACCTACGAGATTCAAGAGAGTGAAAAGTAAGCATATACATAATATGACTTCGTGATACAAATTGAAACGCTTAGTTATGGAAGTATTAGATGTAAGAAGATGCTATAAAAAGGTCGCGTAAAAATCAGATTTCTTACAAAGGCAAGTTTGTGCAGTGAAATTCACCCAATAAACTCTCTTGTCGTCGGAATTTTACAACGTGGAATAGAATAAGGAAGTAAGAAGCGCGCCATCTCACACTATTATCACGACAAAGATGCATCTCTCCCGTCTCTCATCCAATTCAACCGCAGGATTTTTATACTCCGGTCTTTGTACCAAGCATGCATCATAAAAATCTAGTTTCGGGTTGTGCGGTTTACGACATTATTCTTGTATACAATACTGATAGGGGGACCATAATATGACGAACTATCAGTTTGGTTTTCTGTTTTTAATTCAATAAAATTAAAATGAATAAAGATAATTTAAAAAAAAGTGTAGTGATCTCTTACATTGTGTCAGTTACACGTTGTCACTCCAGAAGTTAGTAAAAGTAACAGCAGCATCAAAATGTTTATGTCCGAAGATTTGTACGTATGCTATTGGCCATATTATCACAGTTCATTGTGTACATTGTATCGAAAATAGATAGCTGCATAATATTGAGATCAAATTCATGACTAAAAACCAAGCGGGGTGCGTAACACCCGGGCGGCAAAAGTACAAAATAATATTTTTATTTAAATATATATTTTTTTTAATTACATACTATACAATTAATGATGAATTCTTTTAAAAATTGTGATACAAAATATGTCATAATGCTTGTTATATAATATTGTGATGACAATAACAATTGTTTCAACATTTCTTTGACTTTTATCATATTTCCGCTTTTTTTTGGGGCGCCAATTTACGGCTGGCACCCGGGCGGCAGCAATCCTTGGCGCATCCTTCTAAATAATACGCATTTAAAACCACGTTAATTAATACAAGGGAAAAACAGAAGAAAATAAAATGTAGGCAAGTAAATTAGAAATATCATAATATATAATTATTATATTATAAACTGTTAATAATTATATAAGGCGCTCGTAACAGTCGTAACTGACAAGTTGTACATATCAAATATCTGATATATTTAATACCAATAAAAAACAGATCAATGTTTTTATTAATCTAAAAAAAAATAACGTTACTATCTGCAACGCTCCACGAACAACGTGTTATTTTTTGTTGTCAATGCTACGTGGCCATCTCTTCCCGGTAAGATAGCTCACGATGAACTGTAATACGTACAATTTACACGTAACCATATCTTGTCAGTACGCTGACGATGGTTATCCATCGCACTATAAATGCAATGCTCACATGCTTCACTTAGGAGCGAAAAAATCTTATTTTTATTATATAACTAGATTATTGTGTAAGAACTTACATTAAATATTTTTTTCTTTTAATTAGTAATATTGGATCGTTTGAGAACGAGACAGCATTGCAATAATCATGGAATGCTAAAAACAGTAAAGTATCTAAGTATGTAAAATTTACATGTAATATTTTTAACTTTCGATTTACTCAACTTGGTTACTTGGGTCCTTTTAATCTTTAGCCCTACAATTGAACGTAGTTATGCAGAATGTAGCCAGTCCACAATAATGTCGAGCTGAGATAATGGCACTTTAGCAACAACATGATATTAAAAATGTATGTAAAATCTAAAATTGTAAATAGTATTTTATTTCAAGAATATTTTTTTTGCGGTTTGGCTATGTTCAGCAGAACATAGAGAAAACCTCACATCTGACTACATACTATCTATTTATTTTTATTTTTTGTGGACTGGCTACTTTCTGCATAGCTATGTCCAATTATAGTAGTTGCTCTATAAGTTTGGCCACGTCTTGCGTACCTAATAGGTAACTTCTTATATTTGTATGAATATAATTCTCAGTATATCAATATTATTATTATAGTAGGGTTGACATTGTTGTTAATATTGCATCAGCAATATATATATTTTTTTAATATCTGTTTTAATTAGTCACCCTACTGATGGTGTGGTCCTGCTCAAAATGCGACGGGTTAAACTGTGACTAGGTGTAGGTATTGCATGGATGTAATTGTATATTGTAGCTGGTATGGTATATGGAGGAGAATGGAGAATGGAGTGTGTAACTCGCGAGATATTTACGGATATCCTGTGTGTAAATATTATTGTGTTAGCCGGTTAGCGCCCTGCAATAAGTCCACCCACATGCGCCTCTGCTTAGTGCTTACATTATTCCACATTGCTTATGTTTAAGTAAGTTTACTTCGTAAGGTGAGGGGACCATTTAACAGTTAGCGCGCGACTTTTAATTTAACTAGGTATAATATACTAATCGTCATAAAATCATCGTTATACATCGTAAATAATTGTCTTTTTGATTATTACTGTGCACAACTTTGGTTATTAGTAGAGATGGGATTATAAGCAATTGCATATTTAGCCCATTCTCACCGATTATTGCATATTTTACCTAAATTCTAGTGATTACGCATATTTTCGCTATATTTTATATTTCGAGGCCACCAAACGGATCATATAGATAGGTAACAAAAATATCCATCTAATTTGGTTCCTACATATTATCTAACTCAATAAATTTCAATAAATATTTTAGGGGCTTGTGGAACTAGGCGCTTCATATAACGATACAAAAAAAGTCTTAGCAGGACTATATTGCATCGATGTTAAACAGTGGCGAAGGGTGGAGGAGGCTGTTTAGATCCGTCATAAATAATGCAAATTAAATTTTGCCAGTCATACGTATTTGTTTTCATTGAAATAAAACTACAATTTACAGATGGTATTGGTTAGTTTTTAAAATTCAATTATACCCTGAGAAAACCAACCCATAATACGCATCTGTCTATGAAATATTTAAAATTATGCCTTTAAATCATACATCATTTTGGATATTTACTCATTCGCCGCGGAGTATTTAATTAATATTTAATTACCATAATAGATAATAGTCAAAAAATATCCGTCTATCTATAAACTATCTAAAATTATGCCATTAAATGAAACATAATTTTGGATATTTTATAGAAAGAATAAAATGTTTTATCTATTATAGTTGGGTTTATGCAGGCTTAATGAATTAAAAAAAATGAATCAACAATATCAGTAATATATTCTTAATCCAACGACAACAAATAAGTATGAATGAAAAAGTGTGCACTATTTTGTCTAATCACCCATAACATACCAATACTATTATGGTTTTATTTAGGCAAGGTTTAATTGATTTTAAAAAACTAACCAACATCATCTGAAAATTATAGTCTTAATTCAATAAAAACAAATACGAATGATTAACAAAGTTTTATGTGCACTATTTATGTCGGATCTTAACAGCCTACCTCCACCCTTCGCCACTGGTATTAACTTAACTACGTATGAAAATTAATTAAATATTAAAGATTTAAGACAGATCGTAATATACTTTTGACAGTTTTGGACTAGACTTTACTTCTAGACAATTCGAAGATTTTCATTCAATCACGAGTTACTGTGTTTCTTGTAAAATAAGTTTAATGAATTTGTACGGAATTATTTTATATATTCTTTACCAGTGTTTAATATGTCATTGTTCTTTACAGTCTCTTCGTTGTGTTTCTTTTCCTTTGCTTTGACTACATGGGAGGTAAGTTCACAATTTAAAGCACCAAGGAATTAATTATTTCACAGTCGTAAGAGGCTCAGATCCCCAGGCTCATAAGGACCGCAAAATCTTGCCTTACAGCAGTGATTCCCAAAGTTGACTGTGCTCCGACCCATCTAACAAAAATTTCCAATCTTGGGACCCACCTCTTAGCTGTCTTAGAGAAAAGAGGGCATAAATATTGGTAATGCTCAGATTCCCTAGTGGCGAGTCGTGGAACTACTTAATGCTGTCTTATTTGTTCTAATAAAAAAATATGTTTTATAAGTGTTACCAATATGAATGAAAGACTGTTGAAATAAGAAACACAATTTAAATAAAAAAAAAATATTACTTAAATACGTACACCTGCAAGGTTTTTTTACAAAGTTATTTCAATAGGAAGGATGTATTTGTTTCTTATTTTTCTTCATTACAGTTTTAGCATCAACTTCAACTTTAGTTACTTTTAATCGCAGTGAGTTTGATATATCCAATTTATTTCGGTATTTAGTTTTAATGTTAACCATAGCCGAAAATCCGACCTCACATAGATATGAGGTAGTAAAGAGGAGGAGGACTTTCATAGCTTCATCGAACAGGCAAAGATAATTATCAGCAACTGAGAGCCAGAATTTCGTTAACTGTTTACGATTGAAACTATTTTTCAGTGACGTATCTTCTGATAAATCAATGAGTTCTTCACTTGCTTTTGTTGACATACTAGTTGGTAAGTCGTCTTGAAATGGGTTACAAATCCAACGCAACGAATCAAACTTTTTCATCTCTTCCCCAAAATAGTCGTCAAAATTATTTATTAACAGTGATAAATGACTGGAGATTTTCAGAATTTGTAGGACTTATAAATAGGTGAATGAAATATCAAATTTATCACTTCCTATTTTTTTAATTCATGTATACAGTGGCGAGGGCCCACTGGTGGGTCGCGACCCATAGTTTGGGAAACCATGCCTTACAGACATCATTACTGGGTACAATTTAAAAAGAAATATATAAAATGTTATTCGAATATTTTTGTACTATAATATACTCGTAGTCTCACATCCCAGGATATTTTTTATCGCTTGACATTGTGGCTTATTATTGGCCTCAAACGTATTGCGATAACTCGGATGACCCCCGCTAACTAGCAAGAAATAGCATTTGCTAATTAAATTAAATTAAACAGCAAGAGATAATGTGACTTGTTGTCGTAGATTCGTAGATATGTTGTACTCTGTTAAAGAAGAATGGATTTCGGTAAATTAATTAAATGAAATAATAAAAAAAAAACAACTGAAATTCAAAGTGCTATTTCAGAACACAAAATAACTGAGGCCAGTTCTCGTAAATGAGAATGTTGGATCATCAGCAACAAGTCTGATAATACGGTCTTTTCAATTTCGAACGATTTATTCTATGGGCGATATTAGAAGTAAGAATGAAGATAGAGTATGGTGCATACGAGTAGAGTTGGGTATTTCCCGAGAAAATCTTAATCTCGAGATTCGGGATTTCCCGAAATGATGAAATTTTGAATTCTCGAGATTCGGGATTTACAGAAACGAATTCTCGAGGATTCTCGAGTTATCGGGAAATTTAAAAAAAACCTGTAAAAACCCTAAAATCAGTGTAAAAACAGACAAATTCCAAAAAATATGATTTTTTTTATTTATGTAAGAAGACAAATAATATAGAAGTAGGAAAACAAAAATAATTCAAAACATTACTTATTAATATAGAATTTCAAAAACCGCAGACTGTCAATCGCTGCGTCCGACAATCGCGTACGCTTTTGAGACACAAAATTCCCTGATGTTGCAAAAATTGCGCTCATTTTGAGTCGACGTTGGCTTAATTGTGTGAAATGCTCCGATCAGTCTTTGAACGTTTTGTGTTTCTTGTCAGTGACGTCCCGTGGGGGTAGGCAGATTGAGCGTCGCTTGGGGGCGGCACTTACCCGAAGGGCGGCAAATCGAGGAGAATCATTATTTATATGTAGAAATAGCTACCTAAACCTAGTAATAACGGAAATATATTTCCATTAAAAAATTCAGCTCACTGGATGGAAACAAAATGTATTAATTATTACTATAAAAGTTTTAAAGGGACTTTATTTTTTTTGTCGGGTTCGCGATGTTTTGTTTACTTCCGTTGTCCTTGGACGTCACGTCCTTAGTGAATAGCAATGACACGTGTAGATTTGCAAATAATATTTGAATGTTAAGTAGGTACATAAGTACTTACATTAATTTAAAATTTATCCAAATAGTTACTCGTTTTGGAAGTTATCAGGACTATTATTAAATGTACCTATCTGAAATCGTAGATTCGCAATATTGTCTATTAACGCAGAAATGGCATTTAAATTAGATTAATTAATGGTATTATTAGTAATGTATCCATACAACACATTTCTTAGATATTGGAGTCATGAAAAGATGATAAAAAGTACTGTATAATAAAAATGTGGCGGCATTTTGGCACTGCCTAGGGGCGGCATTTTGTCTAGGGATGTCACTGTTTCTTGTCCACTTTTTCCATATAGAAAATCGTTTTTTCAATTAATATTTGATAATAAAGAAATCCCAAATTCCGAGAAAAGATTCTGGAGATCCGGGATTTCCCGAAATGTTAAAAATTAAAATTCCCGAAACCCAACTCTACATACGAGCATACGTCGCAATTAGTTATACGCGGTGTAAATGACAATTCCCTTTTGTAAATCGGCAGCGTTAGTTGCTTATTCTCCCAATGTGCAAAACTAACCTGCAATTGATGATGCCAATTGGGAGGATACAAGCTTTGTTCAATTAAATAGCTTACAATAACTAATATATGTATATGAATATTGATATATTCCACTAACGCGAGCATGAGTTTAGGTGGACGTGGTTATATAATATATAAAACATGTATGATTAAATAGGTCCTGCTTAGCACATTCGGCGTACATTCCATGTAAGTACATATTTAAAAAAAATCTTTAAACTTTTTTTATAGGTAAGTACTGTTTTCTAATACTGCTTATATTTCTTTATTTTTTTAATACTCTTTTAGTATTATTTCTTCGTTTTTTCATGTTACGCCGTGAACGTCAATAATTTGTTATTTTGAGAATAGTAGAGAGAACATGGCAGTAAGATTTATACAAAATAATGTACATTCAATTTTGACATCCCTTTGATTGAAGTTTCTTGAAGACCTTTTAACATGAAAATGTTCACAATCACCTCTATTCGGAAATGCGTTGTGCTGTCGCGAAATTGACGCGATGTCACTCAGGGCAATATTTTAACTGCCGTTGTTTATTGCTTATTTTCTTCTTGTTAAGAATTATTATGGAGTATTATGACTCAGCCAGATCCCAGACACACAACCAGCTACGATTTATGACTCTTGGTTTTAAACAGCCAAAGTGTACGTAGGATCCTGGAGGTAGGCTGTTAAGATCAGCCATAATTAGTGCACACTAAACTTTGTCAGTCATACGTAGGTATTTGTTTTCATTGAAGTAAGACTACATTTCACACAGTGTTGGTTAGTTTTTAAAATTAAATTAAACCCTGCGAAACGAAGCCATAATAAATAATAGTCAAAAAATACTCATATATCTATAAAATATCAAAAATTATATTCAAATTATAATCATACATAACTTTGGATATTTTATATATACCTACTTAAAATAATATTTTTTATCTAGTATGTATAGTTTGGTTGTAAGCAGGGCTTAATGAATTTAAAAAAAATGAACCAACAATATGTGTAATATTATGTATTCTTAATCCAACGAAAGCAATTAAGTATGAATGAAAAAGTGTGTACAATTTTGTCGTATCGCCCAAAGTATACCAAAACCATTATGGTTTGGTTGAGGCAGGGTTTAATTGATTTTTAAAAACTAGCCATCACCATCTGTAAATATTAGTCTTAGTTCAATAAAAACAAATTCGTATGGCTAACAAAGTTTAGTGTCAACTATTTATGGCGGATCTTAACAGCCTACCTCCACCCTTCGCCACTGGTTGGTACTAACAAACCGCTCTTTGGACCTGACAAATAAGGTATGGAATCGAGGTTGAGAAGGGGTGGAATGATTTGTGGAATGTGGATGGTCAGAATGAACACTGAATTTGTTTTAAACATGATATAAATTATAAAGTTATACATAGGTAATATTTTGTGCACACAACTCGTGTGCCGGAAAAAATATTAACTTAAAACGCGTACTAATTGTCATTGAAAGCGAGATCGGAGAATAATTTGAAGTCCGCGACGTCGCGTATTGGAAGAATGTATTATATATTATTTCTCTCATTATATAACTCGTAAACGACAGGAGAATCTATATATATCTAGATATATAATGAATTTGAAAACACTGTTCATATGGAGGAACACAATTCGTGCAGGGATACACCGTAAACCTAAAATGTGAGTAGAATTGATTTTACGACCGACAACAAGGCTTGAAATGCATCCAGAGGGGTGCCGTCATAAAAAGGCGATGTCAGTACCTAGGTATTGATTAATTAAAATAAGTTCTTGTGTAAATTAGGTAATGTATTAAATTGAACGTTTTGTATTCTGTCACTAGATACCACGAGATGAATTATGCACCCTCTTAGTGGGATGTTTCATAATTAACCTCACTGAATGACCTTAGTAGCATTACATCCCCCGTATATAGTATCACGACACTAATACTATATCGACACACTAAACACATTAAAACGAGAAAAAATCCTGACGTATATAAGAAAATCGATTTATTTTATCACATAAGAAACTCCACTGTGTCCGTGTTTTTAATTAATTTTGCTCAGAAAGTTTCAGATAAATAGATAGATAGATTACTTACGGATCGAAAAAAGTTTTATCTGTTTAATGGTTCTGTTGGCTGTTTGGCCAATAAATTGCTCCGTGGATATATTTCTTGCAGAGTTTATCGTGATTAAATTTAGCATTCTTTTTTATATACTTTCTAGTAAATAGGGACGCTATGTCCAGAAAAACTTCTAAGCGGTATAAAAAATTCTCGGATTTATGGAAACTGAATCCATAAATTGTTTATTGTACCTAATGCCGGGTCCACATTGGCAACATGTCGTCGGCAACCTCGTAAAATTTTACGATAATTATCATACTTATCGTAAAATTTAACGAGGTTGCCGGCGACATGTTGCCAGTGTGGACCCGGCATAAGAAAGCTCACCTGATTATTGTTGTGTGTTTCTGAAAGCACGCCCAAAATCAAAGTCGAGAGCTGTTTTCAGCTCTTCCTTTCAAAAAGCTTTCCCTCCGATTCAACCGGGTTTTTCCGCCCATTTTTGTCTCGTCCAAAGTTAGTGCCAAGAGCTGTTTTAGTTTTCCTTGCAAAAAGCTGCACAACTTCATGCAATTAATTTTTAAGAAAGCATTCGGCTCGCTTATATCTTCGCAAAATGCGTTTGAGTAAAATAAAATTTCTACGGCTGAATTAAATATTTTTTGTACACGTCACCGGTAAATATTGATTTGGATGACTAGTCATTTAAAAACTGCGAGCATGTGTTGCTGAGATGTATTGTTATAGCGGAACCCGGGGCGCAAAAAACGACTTAAGTGGAAAAGGTAGTTAATTTAGTAGAAAATATGGTTTAATATGTTGTGTTTAAATTTGGTAGCCGTACTGAGAAGCAACATGATGGTATAACCATAACCGACTATACCGTTTCATATTATACTACTGTGCGTTATACGCAAGAAACACGGCTTCATTTTGCCGAACAATACACACTCTATATTATTAACTACTATAACATAGAAATCTCATTAAGCCCACCGGGAACTAACAAATATAAAGCTTGTAATTTGCTATTATTTTCTTTGAAAATCTACATTTTTGAATGTTTAATGAATAAATTCGTATCTAAATACTAAAAACATTAAGAAAAATACCTCCTAAGTTTTCTGTAAAAACAAATTTTTTGTGAGTCTTCTATTTTAATACTAATCGTTATACCACCTTTAGAATGTACAAACACGATTTCTCTCGCCATGCTCTCCCAAAACAACTTTAATTTGAATAACAGTGCATTGTTATTAATCAAACAATCTACGATTATGTTTTCATTCACATTGTTTGGCATGGAGTGGAATAAAAATTATTACCAGTCATCATTATGAACATGGACAACTATCCGCCCATGTCAATCTATTGTCGATTCAGTTGTCCGCCTATGCTGCACCGCACTGGGCGACGCGAGCGCCACCGCCCACCACCACTGCGAATCAAGCGATAAGTACTTGCGAACCGATTAGCCCTTGGTTAGCCTACAAGCGGCCAGGTCGAGCGGAGCCGAAAAATGTATGGGGACCACCCTGAAAGCGCGGAGAGTGAGCGGTAGACAGTCTGGCCGCTCGTCGAATTTGCAGCGTTTCCAGCGGCTTATAAGCGGTGTGTCAAACAAAATTGACTGTTCCCCTCGCCCTTCGTTTGCCCGACTTCCAAAAACGTCTGCAATTGGTAGCGTTGGGAAGCCGCTGCTATATTTAATTCGGATCACAAAACATTTTGTGTTTTACGCGCGTCTTAGTTTGCTATTCATTTTTATTTGAAGGAAAATACCTACTAAACCCATAGTATTATAAATTACACTAGCATGTACCTATACTTTAAGTTTTTTTTTTAAATATGTACAGGTATAAATAATCTAATCCATTTAAGTTTTGTACTATGTATTCCGTTTGAGTCGTTTTGTGCGACCCGGTTTTTGACTTACGGCATCTTCAGGTACTATGCACACTCACGAAAGGTAAATAAACATTATCAACAAATGCAGTTAATTATATCTTATATACTTAATAAAATTAATACAACAAAGTAGGTAAAAAGCTTATTACCTACCTATTGAGTCAAGATTACCTACATATTGCCTGAAGATGTTGAATGCAGAGATGCAGAATTCCTCCAACTCACATGTACTTGTACATACAAAAAATAAACCACTAATATTATGTGTCATCACTGTTATCTTCAATAATAATTGGATAGGGAAATAGATATATTGTTATTTTTATTAGGTACGTTGGTAGTATTCTTTATTGTGGGGGGACCTCAACATCAGTCAGTGAATCGGCCTTTCAAGTCTCTAAACCCGCCACTGATATAGGTAGATGGAAACTGACTAGTACAAAAAATCTATTTATGTTATGAAGACGATTTCAAAGCATGAAAAACATAAAGTTGTTTTTTGGAAGAAGGTTGGTTGGGGACCACATGTTCGGAGCACAAAAATAAGACGAAACTTTAGTAAATTGGTACCAATAAGCTGCTGTTCTATAAGTTGTGTTCTATAAGATTTTCATCAATCATTACATCATCCAGGAGTTTTTGAGTTATGGCCACGGGGCACAGAATTCCCAATAAATATATTTTTTTATGTTTTTGAACTGTGATAAATATTTCTTACTTTAACACTATCAGGCTTAATCATCGTAGTGCAAGGAAAGCACAAGGTCGCGCCATTTCCCTCGCCCCATCGCCATCA
The DNA here is from genome assembly GCF_057557595.1 of Rhyacophila brunnea. NCBI lineage: Eukaryota > Metazoa > Arthropoda > Insecta > Trichoptera > Rhyacophilidae > Rhyacophila > Rhyacophila brunnea. The sequence continues at coordinate 7,050,974 of NW_028233361.1, forward strand.
TCCCCGGTCCAACCGCTTTGTGTAGGTGTATTATTAATTGAATAAAACATATTTTATTGTATGTGGTGCATATTGTTTCCAATATGTATAATGAATTATTATTAAAAATACAAAGGAATGTTATAACAGTAGGTATGCACATATACTATGGTTTCATTCGTATAGTTATATCAAAAAATACGGAAGAACGAAATGCAAAAAATACGCTCGATATTCAAATAATCTTCAAATACTAGGTAACTATGGAAGTACATAAGTAGGTACGTATTTATGTTACACTTTTTCTTTCACAGTTCAAATCGTGAATGTTTGTTCTGTTCATTAAGATATCATACGTGAAAAACGAACTCCTTTCGAGATGACATAACATCCGAGAATGATTTGATAAAGACATACTATTTAATATTATTAACTGGGTAGGTACTGAAAATACGTAGTTCTAGTTTGAAGTCATTATGTATACTAACTGAAAACACGGCTGTCTCGACGTCACTTTTTCACATAGGTAGGTACATACATACATACAGATTAGGAACGTCATCCAACATAAGAAAAAATATTATAGCTACTGGTATCACAGACCACAACTTTCAACTTGCAAGTGTAGACAATAGTGTTAAAACTTTTTAATATTATAAAAATGCAATATATTCTTGAAAAACAACAAAATACAAAGTTATTGTGAGACATGTTTTCAAATATCGGACGAAATTGGTGGTAAATTAAAAATATATGTCGTTCGTTCGCATCTCTGAATAAATTTGACCTATTCTGAGCGAAATAGAACGAAAAATAAGTAACTGCTAATAACTTAAATGTTTATGATTGGATGCGAGCTGATAACAAGGTAAAACATTTAACAGAGCAAGGTTCCAATAAATTCGGCGAATGGCTGATAACCGTTCCTCGTAGGTAACCAAGTTTCTTTGCCAGCCGAACTATTTGGCGTATTTGGTCCGCGCACTATGTACGATATAAGAAATGTCTATAGGTATAGTAGGTACGTCCAAAATACTGTGATTTTGAATGGTCTCGGAAAAAGTTTATTTTTAAGTAAATACGAATACTTACCTACTATAATTAAGTTATTGAAGACATTATTATTATCATATTACCTCATCCAGTGTATTTTTTTAATTATGCGGAACAAACAATGAAATATTATTATTTTTTTATATTGTTCGCGACAAAATTATTGTGTTACGGATAAAATAATAATAATACAGACTAATAATAATACGCGGCACGTCGATAAATTTCTTATTTTATTGCACGGCGCGTCATATTTCTTTTCAAAACCATATGTGGTCAGTTCTATGAAACCTTTTATTATTTTATTATATTATTTAATTTTTAATAAAATAATATTTAATTAACTTATACCAGATTTCATACAATATTATAATTCACGTTTTACTAAACATTTCAAAATTTTCAATTCTTATTGTTTTTTTAGTAGTTCGGCATTTTTATGGTTTGGTTTGGTTTGGTATGCTGAAAATTCACTGTTTTTGTGAAATACGGGATTTTTACATACACAATAAAAAAAATCCGGCTTCTGTGTGGGAAATTATATACTTTAACCTTATTTTGTATATCACTTTTGATCTTGTGACTGTCGGGCTATGTAAATTATTTATGTTTATTTACATCATATTTTTAATATTTAACTTTGCGTGTATAATAAAATGAACACTTTATAAAATTACACTTGTTTACGTAGGCGTGTGTAGTCGAGATCTTTCAATATGCCGACATGATCTCAATAATTCTTCTTCTTGATCGTGCACTCATGGCTGAGGATCGTGACCAAATTTGAATTTCGTCATCCTTTGAGCGACCAAGACTTTTCATCCTTCTCGATCTTCAGCTTCTCTCAGGGCAGAATGGATGGTGCAATAATTCTTACTTGATAACAAATTCACAAATACTAAAAACGTTGTGGAACCGCCATCAAGTGCCGAGTTATGCCAAGTCTCAAATTAAGATAAATAAAAAAAAACATTATATAAACAGTTTTAAAGTTGCATATCAATTCTTTGCAAACATTTGTATAAAAACAATAATTCATAGATAATATTTTAAACAAATGTGCACTTTTTTGTATTTCGCCACGAATAGAAAACGTATGCAAACGCACAAAGAAACATGCGAGCGTGGACGTGTCTATAGATGTTGTTTCACTAAAAGTAACGCCGTGTGGTCTCGACGAATGTTGTTTTGGTTAAATCTCATACATTTGTATGATACGGGCTGCCCAGACTACATTTAATTGATAACAATGTGTGCAGGTGAATACGTGCGTAGACTTCCAAATGTTTGTAACGTGCATTTGTTAAGCGATATAAGTTTACAAACAAAGTGGGTATTCTACAAAAAGATCATACAATACCTTCTGGTTATAATCCAAATAAGTCTGTTCAGGTTCTCAATTTCATTAAATATATTAAATAAATATTTATATTGAAAAGGTGAAGTGCCACTGCCTCAAGCCGCTGGTAAAAGACGCTCCTACGTTGGACAGGCAAAACATTTGGAGCGGATAATTAGTCTAGACTTCAACGCGAGTCGCATGAGCGTCTGTACGCTAACCGCAGCCTTAAAATCATTGCAATTGAGTCTTCCGAACGGCGGCACGTGGAGGGAAATTGTATTGTATGCAATAATTATTATTTATTGGATCGTGCATTTATAGTGACATATATGTCACACAATCATACATGAATTATTGATATTCTGAGGATTGAAACTAATATTTACACTTGTACCGGTCATCAAGTTAAGAGCATACTTCAGTGAAACGACGAATAATTTTCAGCAATAGGTGGGATGTAATTTCGCACCCGTTGCCAATCGGAGAGCGATAGTGAGAACGTCAATTTGTTTTGTGATGGCGTCGGAGGAATTAATTCTTAAATCGTGCAAAGATTACTAAAAAACGTTACGTATTTACTCGAAAAACAAAATATTTCAATGAAAATAATTGTTATTATTACTTAAATAACAATAAACATAACATTACATGGACGCATGTTGAATTTTTATGACAAATTATATTGTGTTCGTCACGCGTCGTTTGCACAATCTGCGCGTCGCGTAGTCACGATAATTTTAGAGTTTTAGACCATGCCTCAGCTGAAGTATAGCCAAATTCTACATAATTGTTTTTAATATGCTGTAAATGAGATTTCGATTTTAAATAATAATCCTTTATATTTTTCTTTATTTTCTTATTGTTTGAAGGAGGACAATTAAACTGTAAATATTAAAATTGTATACGGTTACTTTGAAAACGACATTTAGACGCCATGTTCATATATACAGCACTCGAAATGGTCCCGAAATCCCCAACATTATCGCTCCGTCTCGTGGAAATATTAATTTGACCGTCTGAGCTAGAAATGCCATACAAAAAAAATCTGACACACTTATTTTTATAAAATACACGTATAAATTAGATAACTATCTTAATATTTTTATAAAGTTATCGAGTGCTGCGATTCGTAAAATTTTCCATTTCGAGCATACCTACCTATCCAAAGTTGGAGATGAAATGGTTATTTACACCTTTCCATAGAAAGTAATTTCAATCCTCTTTCTTAAATAGGTAGGTGGAAGAATATTTTTTTTTACCTAACGACTAAACTGTGTCTAGTAACAGGGCCGCGCTAAGGGTGGCTACCGCTCAGGTGCCAGTCGAAAATTGCCACCCCATAAATTAAAAAAAATGTTTTAGCGGAAATATGAAAGAAATAAAACAATAATACAACGAAAAATAGGATATATTTATTTTATCTAATATTATAAAAAATATTTATTGAAGTTAAAGATAATTTTGAAAACTTTAACAGTGAAAACTTTTTTACCATCCGTGAAACAAACTTACGAGGTAAATTGGTTTTTCTTCAAATATTGTACCTTACCTAACTTAACCTAACAAATAATCCAGTATTTCTGCTATTTTCAAAGTTTGCTAGCGGCTGGCTTCCACTAAACAGATAAGAACCAAGCGATTTTTTAATACTTTCGACGCTGAAGACGCACTAATTAAAAAATCATTATCTAGTCAGCAGTGAATGAGTTAACTGTAGTTTTTTGGTAATAATTTTATATTCTCTAAAATCCTTATTCATTGTACCTACGCCTCTGAATAGCGGTCTGCGATGATGTTTTACAAATAATATGCCAGAAATAGTGAGCAATATTATAAATCTAAACACAATACATCCTGCGCCTAGTTATGATCGCGGATAGTCATAAAATATATTTATTCCATGTGCACAAACGGAAAGCCCACGACCACAAATCGAATGACAGACGACACGTTATTTGAATTGTAATTTAATTTTATTTAAATCAGTCATTTTACCTACTAACCCAACTGATGGCATATTTTAATGACATTTTGTTTGGTCAATAATATAAATTTATTACCTATGTATTGATAATTAGCGGCGAGTCATAATATTGACGCAGATAACGATTCATCAGAAATTTAAACAGTTCAAATCAGTCGTATAATTATTAAAATTATTGATAACAACATTTTAGAAAGATGCAAAATGAGTATGAAATATAACAAAATCCCTGCAACTAACATCAACTGTAAATATATTTGAATTGATAGAACAACTACCTACAAATGAACAAATGACAGACGATTCGTCAAATGAATTCTCAATATATGCAATTGAATCGAAATTATTCACATATTTGGTTCATGGATTCAGTAGAATGCAGACATTGTCAAAATATTTAGATATAGTGGTCGGAAAAAAGTACCTACCTACTTTAGAATTCAACGTTCTCCAAACTCGATAAGCATGCGAGCTACATTTGGGGAACAATTCCCCTTGTCTTGATCTCCAATCCCTTGATTATTATTAATATGTAACTACTTATATCTGATCTAAAATTTGCCTAGTGAGCATTCAATTCGAAAACGTAATTCACAAAAAAATATATAAGTTGTAAACAACCTATTTAAGCGGTCGAAATCGTACTACAGAAAGACTTAAGTACTATAATATATTGTGATTTATTTTAATTAATACAATGTCTTTCCATCAGGAATTGACAATTAACACAATCATATTATAATATAAATAATTACAAGATAAAAAGAACTTTTTATATACTTACCACGTTTTTAAATTTTCTGTTGAATCATATAAGCTTGACAATTCTATGTATCAATAAATACTTTTTTTTGTACTGATAGAAATACTGAATAAATTTAATATAGTACTTACTAAAATGTCATTTTGACATTTCATATTGATTTCCATAGTAACGCACGTATATATTAATAATTTAGTTGCTAGGACCCCAGACCCCTCTAGCAACCAATAATAGTGGATTGGATTACGGATTTCTTCCGAAATAACTTTTCATACAAAACAGAATTAACTGAAAATGAATTCAATTCTACTTAAAGATAGCTAAAAATATTAAAATAATGCATTGGGATCGTGTTCTAATATATTCTAAAAGTTTCAAATGTCTAGCTAGTTGGGAAATTAGTTAAAAATCGATTGCAAGATTTGTACTGGATAAACAACCACCGGACAAACAAGAATACGACCTAATAAAAACGTTGTAAAAATAGATGATTTTAAATAAGTAATATCAACGTTGGCTCCAATTTATTGTCCAATGTTTTAAGACAGCTAAGAATACCGTCGAAAATGTGGAAGAATATATTTTTATCTGTTATAATATTATTATATTAAACTACAAAAAAGATGCGCCGGGGGCGAAATTCTTGGTATAGGGAGTTATTAAGCTCATGGGAAAACTGAACGAAAATAAATTGTGCACTGCAACTAGAAGTCACTGAAGATCACATTAAAAAATTGCTAACTGACATGACTGTGTTAATAATTTATAATGTATATACCTACAGGAATCTCGGCAGTGACGGTATGGTGACCGCTGATTTAGATGAATAATCATAAATAATGTTATGTTATTCGTATCGAAATATGAAAAGGTTGACGAGAAGATGACGCAATGTTTCATTCACATCTGACAACTATGTACCAAATTTATAACACTAAACTCAAGGCAATTGCATAGAGTAATCAATGTAACAACAATACGTTCGCGATACATTCAACTCACGGTGGGTGCAATGAAATAAAAGAGCTGAAATTGTAAGTGTTTTAATTGGATATAATATAGTATGTATTATGTTATAGGTACCTATGCGGTATTCAAAATTGAAGTTAGTAGCATCTTTGTTGGCTGATATGATTTTCTTGTTATTTTTCGATCTTGCTATCATTGGCGAAAGAATCAAGGTGGACAATACAGTCGCCTGTATATTGAAGGTTTATACATATTTTTATTGAATAAATGACAGTATAAAATAGATTTATGGTGGAGTTTGAATCAACGCAAAAGAAATGTCACCTGTATAAAAGTTAAATGCATTATTTACTAGAATCATAAAAATATTGACGCTTAAATATATCACCGAGGAATACTGAAATTAATAAAATAATTTTACGTGTTCGTAGATTATTTGATTTATTATAAAATTATTCAAAACATGTTTACATAATATTCAACTAATATGAGCTTATGCTAAGTAGTTTTTTGTCGCGCGGTTGGCGATTTTTATGGTTAAGAAGCATGAAATATATGGATTTTTTTTGTTGTTGTTGCTGATTTGTCGAATTATTATGCAAATCTGAGTTGAAATAAATATTGGAGATATCGTGACCGTTTCAAATGTTCAAATATTCCATAAATAACTACCTCCTTACTGCGATTCTTATTTAATAAATTGACAGAGATGATTTAGCAGGACATCGTAACATTTTTTGACATTATTCATAAATTAAACTAAAACTAGTGTTTCACCTTAATGCCCTCACAAATATATTTATTTTACACAGTATGTGTGATGATATTTCGGGGTCCACGACCAGAGTTAGACAGGGCTGTGTTCTTGCTCCGATTCTCTTCATCGTCGTCTTCGACTTCATACTTAATAATATAAAATTATATTATATACATCGAAATAAAGTCAATATTATTTGCATTAACTAAAACTCAATAACAGTAAGTTGATAAACTGTTATGTAGCGAAGTAAACACCACGTGCCATTATTATTGACCATTTTAAAAATTATGATTAGGTATCCGATAATTAATATTTTTGTTTAAATGGTTAACAATTGTGAAAATGGTACAATATAAATAATTGAATAATTTTAAAAGTTAGGCCCGTTTCAGACGGGACACCGGTGTCGCGCTCGTATATAATATAGTAGGCGTTTGTATTCGAATAAAGAGGCCTTTGTATTATGTAAATGAATGCCCCAGAGCTAATGAGTCAACGCATAATTTTGCGTTATAAATTAGAATATGAAACTGGCTGCGGTAATAAAAACAAGTGTATCGGCGGCTTGAGAATGTAGCGGCCGATGGAAAAGTGTACCGGACACGCGTGGACTCATTAGCTATGGGGCGTTCATAAACATAATACAAAGGCCTCCTATGTTATATACGAGCGCGACACCGGTATCCCGTGTATGTGAAATGTAATTATATAAAATGTATTATTTTGTCCAAATGGCAACACAGTATCTGAAATGCGATTGTTTTCTCTATTATTATTTATTCCAATCAACCTTTTATTTATATTCATATTGGATCATTAGTGAAATCACCCCCAGCATGTGTTAAAACATAATTTGAAAACACCTCACCTACTAGACAAATTTTTTGAAAAATAAATAATTGATTATCTACTCAAACACCAACCTAAGAAGACCATCAGAATGAATATTTTGCAAACAAAGTATGCGCACGCTAAATTTGTAAATAATAAGCATTTTGCCATTTCAATAATAAATTAACATTATGCTAGGGACACACTATCCGCGATGCCTGAATTTATTCGAATTATATCCTACTGATAATGTGGCCAATATAAATGTTGTCCTAGGTACCTCGAATATCAACGTAAGGATTAAATGGGAACACTTTTCAATAACCAAAAGAGACGTTGGCATGTTAATTATTGTTAGTAGCTACGTATTGTCAATTAATTATGCATAGGGTTCATATCAGTTAATTTTACCCAACGTCGTCATCACTTCATTTGCCAATATAGTTATGATTTTGTAAGCCAAAGTTATTGCACCCCTGACGGAAAGAAAAAAATTTGTCGATTTATTTATCATCTCATGTTGCACCGACGTTAAAAACATGTCGATATAATACTAGATACCATTATTGTTCGCTATTCACACTGTGAATATATTATTACATTATTGAATTTGAATAAAATAGCAATTGATCGTTAGCCAAACAAACTGCAAAAATACTCCGTTGAGTCCAAACTTGCCATCTTTCAGCCTGCTGTGAAGAATGTATAGAAAAAACGAGAAGTATAAATTAAGTTGGAACTGAACAATGACAAGCCCTCAATTATTTTGGAACCGGAACCTTTGATTCAAAACTTTGAGAACAGAAGTTAAAACATACGGGCTCGAGAAATCAACATTATTACGAAATTACCTCTTCATGCTGTTACTTTTTAATTTTATAAAAAAATACCGACAAATCAAGCCCCGTGTAGAATCAAATTAAAGAGCTTGTTTTACTTCTCTCAGTCGGGATTTTTTTTCACTTGTGAATTTTGAAAATGGCGTCCAGTTGCGCTTGAGAGAAAATTCAGATAATATGCACCATGATTTATTAATTTGGAGAGTTTTTTTCAGTGAATTTAAAGATGTTCGAGGCATAAAAAACGCCATACTATTATGTTAGATACGTTTTTACAAGTTAAATGAGTATCGAAAAACGCTAGATCCGGCAAGATTAACGCCAAGTTGGCAACGCTTGTCGAGGCCCCTTTTTTTACCGAGAAATCAATGTTTTTTGAGAAATTCTGTTGTTTTTATTAAATTCGGGTTGCGGGCAATTAGTCTAGTGACAATTTATTAAATTATCGATCAAATCATTCATAATTTTTCGAGAAATAAGAATTTTAAAAAATTCGGGAAATTAATTTCTCGAGAATTCTCGTAACGAGATCTCTCGATCATAGCCTATAGGGCACGGCTTACGGCACACTGTGATGTGCAGATGATGTATAAATTGCATAATGTATACAATTATTTGACTAGTTTACTGCTAATTAATTCTTCCTATGTCGTATCACAGGGTTGGCGAACCTTTTTTCGTAGGGGTGCCAAAATTTCTTAAATAATATTTTTCGACTGTCTGAGCCAAACAGTTTTTCATGGCGAAAAAAAAAGTTTTTTTTAAGTTTTATAAAAAAATAGTTTTTAAAAACTCTATTAAAAAAGTTTCAAAATTACAATTGAGTTCTTGATATTCTATCTTTCATCGTATTTTTAGCTGAACGCATATCTTTTAATCTTTGAATATTTTTTTCCTTATTTTCAAGTTTCTCAAAGAGATCGTGGTAGCATTTAAACCACTCTTCTTTCATATTATATTCTCCATCACCGAACGGCTGTCTATTTTTAGAGATTAAGAACAAGATTATTAACAAGCAGTTATTATGTTTGAATTTGAATGATTGCCGATAAGTATTAATTTCATAAGGTTTGTTGATTTAAAATTCGTATTTTTAATTGCCCGATTCTAAGGACTGACCTATGCAATTGTATATTTACATTAAACGTAATGACTATTCTTAAAAAGAATTTTCCTGCAATTTTTTATACAATGCGATTTGTCGTTTATGCATGAATTTCGTCGTTTCCGTTTGCGCATAGATTGGTAAACATGATATGAAAAACCGATAAAAGAAAATACGCATGGCCATGTCGTCATTATTTTTTTAAAATATTTTATAATATACTCAGGAAAGTACTTGTATTATGTAGGTATATTTATTTGTAAAAAATAAGATTACAAAAAAAAACACTTTAAAAATTATATAAAATAGTTTTCTCTTCAAAATGAAACATTCGCGTGCTATGCAAAAGTGCCAGAGGTCGCCATCTCTGTCGTATCATATACATAGATGTTAATTATTATATCCACGATTTAAGTAAGAGACGTGTAGAATACGCTAAATGTGTAATATAATGGTACCTACTTAAATCTGTTTGCTTATTGGTAATGCAAAAGACATCGGTGACACTTTAATTTACGGTCTGTGTTGACAGCCTTCGAAAATAATGCATCGTTAGGGTTTTTTCTCTCCGTTTTGTTAATTGAAATCACGTCCGTACTTATTATTGTGATGCGTCATTAAATGGACAAGTGTATGGGGAATTTGCCCTTTTAAAGGTTAGGTGAATAATAATTCGTCACATTATTGAATATATTATTTAAAGCATTGCCGTAAAAACAACAAAGCATGTAAAATGTTTTTTTTTGTCAAAACACCAGACTTGGATTCCATGTCATTGAGTTCACATAAAAATAATAATACAAATATTTTACTAGCCGAATATTTGTCTTCAAACGATGTTTCATAATAATATATACTACACTCTGCAGTGTCGACAAGAAAAATTTAAATATTATTATTTGGAATATATTTGCAAAGATCTTTGAGTTAGAAGTTGTGATCGAGATTTTTTGTCTCGAGATTTCTCAAAAAAGAGTAAGAAAAGTTGATTATCGTTGCTCCAAATTTTCCTTTTCAGAAACTTCGAGATTCTCATTTCTCAAGAAATCAGCAATGAGAGAATTCGAAAAGTTTTTACCAGGAATATAGAATAAAATGAGATTCTGAAACAGCGTATAACATAATAATATGAAAGGCTTATATTATTATGTGATATCACTGTTTAAACTTGTTTGGTTAGTGGTTATAATACTGATAAGATACTTTGCTCACAGTTAGATTCAGATTTAATAACTGAACCTTTTTTATAAACGGTACCTAGTAAAAATTAATTAGATCATCATCAGTCGGGGTCGATTGACTGCTGACTGAAGGTCTTCCCATGCTTTTACAAAAAAAAGTCAGTTCCCATTATTTCTGAGTTCCCTGATAATTACCATTATATCGCACCCTCGCAACTAAACCGCCACAAGTCCAAATTTACGTGTTTTGAGTTAATTACGACGTTTCATTGTCTATCGTTCATTGTATATGTATCGAAAATTTCATATCTCTAAGTCATCAAAAAGTCAAAAATTCTTTCAATATCTAAACATATTTAAAAAACACAGTACAAAAATGCGAAAGGTAAAAATTCAAAGCTGATTTTATCTGTCTCAAAGCGGATTGTGCCAATTTAGTTGTGAGGGTGCGAATAACAACCAACTTTAACCGGTTAACTTAATAATCGAATAACTAAATATTGAGTAGGTAGGTAAATTTTTCACTAAAAGTAAAAGTTAATAAGAAAAAGTTACGAGTATGCGCCTACATTCACAGCAATATGTACAATGAGACCGAATAAGTCGATATATCAAATTATTCATGCATTCTAAAGAAATCTCAAATATTACCTCTTATATTGTTACATGAGAATAATAAATCGAGAGAAGTTTTATATTCGCTCCATCGTTTTGGTAGTGGTGAAAGTCCTCTCTATTGTGTGTAGCGAAAACTCACTGTATATAACTAGGGTGTCCATATTTTCTTGAAAAAGAGAATACAATTCTGATGTTGATTTATAAGAAAATGTATCGTATATTATGTACCTATAATTAAATATTTTTGAAGCTGTACAAGCAGAAAGCCTAGTCCAGACTAAAACATCTCTAAATCTTCAATTGTTTCCATCCGTCATTTGTATCAGAATGTACATACATGTTCGGTAAGAATTTTGATACCTTTCGAACAATTTGTATACAATGTGCAATGTTATTACTGAACCGATGAATCTTGACCTCCCACTAGGCAGAAACTTTTAAATATTAGTCAGGTTAAAAATGTTATAAATGCGATGTTTGTTCTTATTTGAGCATAACGGTAATGTACTTACAAGAAACACTAATAATGGCAATGATTATGAATCCAAATTACCAATACCCGATGCAGGTGGACGGATTGTAGTCAATTAGGCATTTTTATCATTCCGCACAAATTAATTCCATTTGACTTAGCATCGAGTAGAGTAGTTTGCGTGCTAAAGTCTATAAAAAAACACAAGGTTGCATTTATATTTTATAATATAGTTTTTGTCAAATTTATTCTTTAAGTCTCAAATAAATGACAAAATTTGGTGTTAAGACGATACATCAGTGAAACGGCAAATAATTTTCAACTATAGGCGCGACGAAATTTTGGACTCGCTGGCATTCGGAGAGAGAACGTCGAGCTGGGAACACGTCAATTTGTTTCGTGATGGCGACGGGGGTATTAATTCTTAAATCGTGTAAAGATGACTAAAAACGTTATCCATTTACTTAAAAAAGAAAACATGTCAATGAATCTATTATTATTGTTACTAATAGAACATCGTTAAAGTGCCCACCACCACCCGTCATATATGCACAACCGTGGATATGCACGGCCGCTTTCTATGACGCTTTAAACGTGTCTGAAAGAAGTGATTTTAAGTGCTCATTCCGTCCCGAGACGGAGCCGCACGGGACTGATGCTGCAACCATGCACCGTAGTGCTGAAAGAAGAAAGTTAAGAAAGAAAATGTTTGTTTTTGGACTGGCTCTGCTGTCCGCTGACGTTAAGCGCTTTGTGTACCCGCATACTGAGTGTCACGAATTGAAATGGATGAGTCTACAGAAGAGTCGGGACTATCCCGCTCCCCATACGACGCTGCAAATTTCTCAAATGCCGCAAAGTTGGCCTCGGTTGCTACCAGATCTCCATGACCAATTGGGCCCGTGTGAGGACGGACCCTGGCAAACAGCTCCGCTCGTTCGAATTCCATAAGCGGGCAATCCCAGAGGATGTGTTCAACATCTTGGTGGTCATGCCCGCAGGTACAACCCGGCCCATCTACTATCAAGCCAAACTCGTGGAGTCTGGCGGCGAAGTTGCCATGGCCGGTGAGGAACTGGCTAATCCAGTGCGAAGGTTGGAGTCTTCTAGTTTGGTGCCTGCAGAATACGTCTGGAAAAAAACGGTAAGTGTGCCGCCCCTTGGGGGAGGCGGTCCACCTCGCCTGCCATGCCGCAAATGCGGTCTTGTACACAATGTCACTTACAGTCTTCCTGTAAGGAACGTCCTCGGATCTCTGCGGTGGTGTCAGATGGACACCGGCGAGTATTGTGCTGATCCCCCTCAAGAGGAGGGTGATCGATCCTCTGACTTGGACGTGCAGATCGAGGGGTAGCACCCCCGCGAGTACGGCAAGCGCGTCAGTAGAAGTTGTGCGGTAGGCTTTGGTAAGCGAGATCAGCGCAAGTCGCTGCCCGCTTAATAGTGCGCGTCTCACGAGAGTTAAGGAGTTTACTCGAGAATGCCAAATGCTGGAGGCGTAACCGGCAATTCCCATGAAAATTGCGCCGTATGCAACCTTAAGGGCTCTAGGCTTAAGTCCCCAATTGCTGCCCGCCATTCGGGCCATTCTCTGATAGGCCGAATTGGCCTTAGAGACGGCCGTCTTGGCGTGGTGAACGAAAGACAGCTTGTCATCAAGAATTACTCCCAGATACGTAACCCTTTCGGAGAAACGCACTGAGGTCTGGCCAAAACGAACCGTGGGCGGCCGTCGAGTTATGTTGACCCGAGAACTACCCCTGAGGAGGACAGCTTCCGTTTTGCTCGGGGCAAAGGTCAGCTTGTTCAGCAACCCCCAATTAAGGATTCTGCCCAAGGCGTCCGTGGCTGCACGCTCAAGTGCCGGTCGGCTGGTCGCCCCAACAAGCAGGAGCAAGTCGTCGGCGTACGCAACGAGCGTGCAGCCCGGAGGCAGTGGCAGGGACAGAACGTCGTCAAACAGAATGTTCCACAGAAGGGGTCCCAGGACGGAGCCCTGGGGACACCCCATGGTGGTCCTCCTGTGAATCAGGCTGGGGCCGGAGTCGTAGGTTATCTCCCTATTGCTGAAGTAGCTTTGAACTAAGGCAAAGAGGTCCCCGGGGATCTGTTTCAGCCTAAGCTTTGCCAGAACCAAGGGCCACCACGCAGTATCAAACGCGCCCGCTATGTCGAGAAAAATCCCGGCAACGAGGTCCTTGCCAGAGCTCTCCACAGAATCGATCACAAAGCGAATCGCATCCTCGGTGGACTTTCCGGGTCTAAACCCAAATTGTCTTTGCGAGATTGGACAGTTTTCCGACAGGTGGGACTCAATCCTGCTGTTTATCAATCTTTCCAATATCTTCCCGAAGACGGGAAGGAGCGTAATCGGTCTATACGCTTTCGGGTCACAAGGAGGGCGACTGCCGGCTTTGGGGATCACCGTGAGATGACCCTTTTTCCAGCAGTCGGGGAATATGCCACTACTCATGCATTCTTTGTAGAGTTGCGTGATCTCGTGTGAGGCAAGAGACCACGCCCTTCTCGCTAGCGCGTTATCTATGCAGTCAAGCCCCGGGGCTTTGCCAATCGGGAGGCTGGCAAACAGGATCCCTAGCTCGGACATGGTAGTGGCTGCGGATCGCGGAGTGTTTAAGGGGAGCAGCGCATAGACGCGAAGCTGCTGAAATCGGTCGTTGTCAATGTCGAGCGACTCGTTGTCCTGCGGGATAAGAGCATCCAACAGGACTGTGGCGGACTCTTCAGACCTATTGGTGAACGATCCGTCGGGGCGCCGTACCGCCGACATGACTTTTCCGGGCCGTAAGCCCAGCTTCATCACGCGGAAGGGGGGGCCCCACGGATCATTGCCACCCATTTCAGTGACGAACTCTCTCCAGTGCACCTTCTTAGCCTTACTGATTGCCTTTTTGAACTTGAGTCTAGTGGTCCTGTAGGTGACCGCAAGCGGATGGTCCGCGTGCAGCGGCCCCTCCAGCGATCTTCGCGCTGCTTGTAAGGCCCTTCTGGCCCTCCTCATCGTGTCTCTCAGTCTTGTCAGTCTCGGCTTCCACCAGGGTGCGAGGTTCGGCGGTCTCGGGGTCGTCCTTCCGATAGTGCCCTCCGCTTTTTCAATAATGAGATTCGTGAGGTCCTCAGCCGCAGCGTGCATGTCCTTTGGCGGAGGGCGCGAGGCCATCCTGTCCAGACCCTCAGCAAACTCGCGGTCAAAACGTACCCAGTCGGTTCCCTTGGTCCTGAAACGCCTCGGCAGTGACTCGCTCACAAGTGGAGCGAGAGACGCGTGGCCCCTCTCGGTCCTGTAGGCGAACGTGATCAGACGGTGGTCGCTTGCTGACGCTTCCAAATGGACAGTCCAGTTCACGACGCGTCCGGCAGAACCATTGGATATCAAAGTGACATCAATGTGAGATTCCCCATTGTTGGTAGAGAATGTGGCTGGACCATTAGAGTTATTCAGCACCGTCAGGTCGTGAGTTGCCACGAGTTCCTCGAGGGGCGCCGGATTGTCCCGGCCAGACCGCGGCCCCCGGGGGGCCCACAGCCATGATTGAACGTTGACGTCCGCTCCCACTATAATCTGTTTGCCGCGGCATGCAACCAGAATTTTATCGAGCTGCTCGACGCATTTCAGGATGTTTACGCTGAATTTAAAGTAAGAAGAGACCACCACAATGGAGTTCCCCGATCGGTCGGAGACCTCCGCTACGGCAAAGAGTTCGCTCGACAAGTGGGCAAGGTGTAGCACCACTAGGGTAGGATTCGCAACGAAGATGCAGGCCATGGACCCCAGGCCGTGGTGCATTACCCGACCCCCACTGAAACCCAGGTTGGGGCCGTAGGAGTAAGGCTCCTGCACCAGGACCAAATCGATGTCCATTTCCCGAACCGTCTTGATCAGCTCCGCCGTTATAGCCTTCCCTTTGCCCGCATTTAACTGACCGAACCGAATCATTGAATCGAATAATCCGTTCGGTTCCGCTCCTGTGCCATTGCGTACTTGCGCGCTGGGCAATCAGGGTCGATCGCTGCATGTTGATGCGGCTTCTTGTGCCTGGCGCAGGCCGGGCACTTTCCGGGGGCCTTAATATTAGGGCATTCAGCCCTATCGTGTCCTTCCTCGGTGCAATGGCCGCATGTGGCGCTTCTCGCCGAACAATTCTTTGCCATGTGGCCGTATAAGTGACACCTTGTGCACTTGACGACGCCACAAAAGTCTTTGGTTGGGAAGGATTCCCATCCCATATATATGCGCCCGTCATTGATGAGCGCTTCCCTCACCTTTGCCGGGACCGATATCACCATGTGACATTTTCCGATTCTGGGGCCTGCCCTGTGGCTCAGTTTAACATGGCGGTATGCCTCCGAGGGGAGACCCGTGACCTCTTGAGTGTTGGCCTTAATGGCTTCCTTAAGGTCGTCCTCCGTCGTCTTGACCGGCACGTTGAATACAATTATCCGCGGGAGCCTTTTTCCTGCGATTTCAGCCCGGAGACCGGCCTCCTTTAGACCGGGAGCGGCGGCCAGTCGTTTGGCCTCTTCCTCGGTTCTGGGGTGAATGATTACCCCACCTCCACGTACCATTCTCAAGCCCGTTATTTGGACTTTTAGTTCCGAGGGCACGATGGCTTTCTTGACGACTTCTTTAGTGGCCGGAGACTCCATTCCTTCTTGTGTAGGAAAAAAGAACACGCCGGGCCTTGCGGCGGTTGTTGGTGGCACAATTGGCCATTCCGGAGAAGTCTGTCTGACCGGCTTGGCGCCTTTTCGAGTGACGTCGCTCCAAGAATACTTGGTTCCTTCACTGACTGCGTCACCAGTGGCAGCGGCAACCGCGTTTATGTAGGAGGCACGATCTTCCAGTATGGCTTTGCTGGATTCAAGCTTGATTGCGAGAGACCAAGTCTCCGCGACGACTGCCTCCAGTTCCATTGTTATCGCCTTAATTGTCGATGCGGGGATATTTCCGTCGCCGGAGAGTAATTCTTTCACTCTTTGGATTGCTTGAGCAACCTTAGTAGCCCCGTTTTGTGAGTCCGTAACATCCGAGTCGGCTATCCTATCCCCGGGAGGGGCAACGCTCTTTGGATTCTTGGCGTTTGGCCTCGGGGTTTCCTCGGAGTCCTGTGGTATTTCCTCAGCCAGGGAACGTCTTTCCTTCCTGACCTTTTTGACCTTCTTGTTGGCCTTGGTGGCTGCCGCCTCTTCCCTCTCTTTTCTTTCTGTGGCCGCTTGGCGTTCGGATGCTTTGGCTTTCACGGCAGCTTCCGCTAGGATTTTTTCCGCTTTCAGATCCGCAGCCTTTCGAGCAAGGATTTTCGCCTTTGTGGCAGCCTCCGCCCTAGTTCTCACCGTTTCCTTTTCGGATTTGGTGGTGTCAAGCACTGCATCTGTGTCAGAGTCCTCGGAGGAGGGGTCGGATTGCGTATTGTACCAGTCCTCGGGAACTATTGGTTTATCCCCTCCCGGGGGCGGATCGACTGCAGGTTTTCCCATGCCGTTGCTTTTCTTGTGGAGTTGCTGTGGAGAAGCTTATTATATAATATATATATATATATAAGATTAGTGGCATAAGTAAATGACTAAAGTAAAAGAAAAAGTAAAAAAAAAAAAAAAAAATTTTAAATTAAAAAAAAATTTATATATTTTTTCAAATTATTGAAAAAAATATTTAAAGAAAAAAAAAAAAATGTTATTTAAAAAAAATATTAAAAAACTATTTAAAAAATCCTTTTTTAGAATTATAAAAAAAAATTAAAAATATTTCTAAAAAATATATATAAAATATATATTCTTTATTAAAGAAACTAAATAAATGATAATATTCAATTCAATAAAATAATCTAAATTAAATTTAAACTTAAAATATATATGCAAGTAATATTATTAATAAAAAAGTCCCTCGAAGTTTTCCTCTAGTAGTTTCGAGAAACTTCTAGAAGGATTTGCAGTTAAGTGTATGTTACTAATAGAACAATAAACAGAATATTAAATGGACGCATGTTGGATTTATATGACAAATTACATTTCGTTTGGCATGCGTCATTTGCACCCGCGACCCGCAATCCGCGCATCGCCTAGCCACGATCTTTTTAGACCGTGCCTCAACTGAGGTATAGCCTTAATAAAATACAATAAATCTAAGAGACATTGGCCCAAAAAAATGTAAGTACATACTGTTCTTTATATTAAAGAACGTATGGTAACCGTATGTATAACTGAACAAGTAAGTAAGTAGGTATCTATTCACTTATTATTTGTTGTTGGCAAAAGTACAAATAAAAAATGTCGTAAATTTTATGTTTACCAAGTCGTGTCGAATACAGAATAACAGAATCGTAATTTATGCCATTCCCTGAGATACGGACCCACGCGAAAATGCGTCAGGACAAAATGACTTCCTTGATACTAAAGCATAGATACTTAGGTACTTCTTATATATTTGTATTAAAATTTGCGATTTTATTTGTATAGTCATAGCGGGTAGACGCCTCTACACAAGGGGAAGGAAGAATACGGTCGAAAGTCAAACTTCCGGGATGTCCAACTTCAAATAGGCTGTGATCTACTATCTAGTATCAAAACTGGCAGTGATCCACCATCGTACTCATCGTCAAACTATTTTATTATAATGCAAAGAGCAACTGCGAGACGGTAGGAGAACTACGCTATAGTTTTAAGCGCGGAGATTCCCATAATCTCTTTCTATCACTTCTGATACAGACCGTGAGTGATACAATATGAATCTAGTTATTTCACGTAAATTCGTTAAGGAATGTTTTTAGAATACCATTACAAACATTAGATGCTCCAGAATCCAGATGATTGCAAAAATTCATGCATGTGACAGGTTTTCCACTGGCGTGTCAAATAATACCGAGAGAAGTAGGGCCAATCTTTTGAGAAAGCTTTTCGACAGGTAAATCATCCTGGTCATCAGTCACGAGGTTTTGACGAAGAAGAATTAATATTCCATTCACTTAGTACTGAACTGGAAAAATTTTCTACCCACCCACGATGGAAATGTAAGTATACAACATCATAAATACGAAAATGGGTATCGTTACTCCCCATTACCGGTAAACTATGTCTAGTGTATATATTATTGATACCAGTATGACGTGATCCGACCATTGGCAAACATCTATTATCAATTAACATCGCAAACAATGCAGGTGATAGCTTCCATCTTAGTTAATCATAGACAATGATACTTGTAACTGTGTACTGAGTACATGTAGATATATACTTAACCTGATATACTTACATCTAACTACTTACTACATGCATGCGATGAATTGTTTGATATTATGTACATGTTACCGGACAAGTACAATTATTATTATACTATCAGGAGTCGGTAGTGAAGAAACAATTTCTACAGTAAGGTAAACAACGAAGATTTTCATTGGTTTTTGAGATACCTACTTAGTTTATTTCGTGTTTTGGCTTTACAAAAAAGATGTTTTTAACTACGTCATTAAGAATTTTAAAATTACCTATTATAATATATTATACTGACTAAAAAATCGATATAGGTATGAATAAAACATATTGACATTAAATTTATTTGATGAAAGAATATACTCAGGAGCTGATGTTATTTGAAAAATGATTCATATTTTGACAAATAGGTATATAATATTACTTATTGATACAAATTATTAATGTAATAAATGCCTAAATTCCCCGTCAAAAATCCTGTAATCGACAAAATTAAGAATAAAAATATTTAACTAGTAATGTAATCATAATATTTGTATCATTGAAAAGATTACAGAGCTCGAAATTACCGGAACGCACCGAAACTCAGGTTCATAAAATCTTCGAAATTATCTTCAAGTGTCTAAAAATAATCTTAGAAAAAAATAAATATTGCGTTCCTGTTCATGATGTGTCGTAAACCCCTTTTTCGCCTGTGGTGGTGAGTGGTGACAGCATTTGTATGTCAAGTTTAACGACTACTTGACTGTATGTGCTAAGTATGTATGTATATTATAACAAAACAAAATCATGGTAATATTTTCAGAAAACTGTCGAGCGCTCCAGTTCGTAAAACTTTTCATTTCGAGCGCTGGAAATGAAACTATCAAATAAATAACGGTAGACTGGTAGGACCGACTACAAAATAAATAATCCTACTAATTTTGGCATAGCGAGAAAAGTACGGTTATTCTATTCCCAGGTTCCTGGAACATAGAAAGATCGGAGTCAGTCGTCAACGTGGTCCAGGAATTGCCACCGATCTTTCGCGCCAAAATATACCCGCTAATATTTTAATAGTAATTATTAACTCATACGTGTAAACAGTGTTTCAAACCACGACAAAATGTCGATGACATCTTTTTAATTATTAGGTTTCCACAAATGTTTATGTCCTATATCTAGTTGTGAAAGGAAAATAAACATGATATTGAATCATGGATTTAATTAAAGTGAAAACAAATCCCTAGGACGTGCAGTCCTCCATATCACTAAGTATTTATATTACTGTCGATTTTTTATTATCTGAATCGATATTTTTGAGTAATCGAACATCTCTAGTAGGGTAGAGATGCGGCGAATGGCGGAGGCAAATACTTCTAAATCTGTCAAGACGTGTTATGCTGTTCAATACAAAATACAGTTATTCATTGAATAGATAAATTACCCACAATTTTATAGATAGAGCATATTATTTTGTTTCGAGGAGTGGAGGCTATTTTTTTTTAATGAGGACTGCTTGCAAATATATAACGCTAAACTCCATCGATCAATATTTTATATTACAATCACAATCGAAAAATTATAAAATATCTACCGGGTGCTGGATAAACCAGATTATGAAATAACGAAACTCTCAATTATAATTTATAATTAATGTGATGTATGCGAATTAAAATCATTGTAAGGGGAAAATACATATATTTCCGCATTGACATTGATGGATTCCCTCTCTGGAGATATGATATTATTATGCTCGGGGTAACTTTATTTGAATACTCATTTATATTGTATAAACTTTTGGTCGAAAAACTGCCCACATATAACGATTTTTGTGTTGAGGTAGCATTAGAAGTTTATATGCCGAATATAGCTGATAAGAAAAATATACAATTATAAAAAATCAGCAGACTCCGAAATCAAAACATCACTGGTCTGATCAAGGTCTACCTGGTCTACTAATAGTCAGGCCGTGACACGAAACTGTCAATTTCGATGTTAATTTATTAGTTATGGCTCATACTTCGAATGCATTACGGTAAACTTCAGTGACGTTCCTAGACAAAGTACCGCCCTTAAGGCCATGCATTAGTTGAGGCACGGTCTAAAAAGATCGTTGCTAGGCGATGTGCGGATTGCGGGTCGCGGGTGAAAATGACGCCTGTCAAACGAAATATTATTTCTCATATAAATCCAACATACGTCCATTTTATGTTCTGTTTATTATTCTATTAGTAACAATAATAATATATTCATTGACATGTTTTCTTTTTAAAGTAAATGGGTAACGTTTTTAGTCATATTTACACGATTTTAGAATTAATTGGCCCGTCGCCATCACGCAGCAAAGTGACGTGTGTCCGACTCGACGTTGTCTCAATGAATGCGAAGCGAGTACAAAATTTCGTCGCGCGTACAGTTGAAAATTATTTGGCGTTTCACTGATGCGTCACCTTAAGCAGACTTAGAATGAACAGTGAATTTAAAATTCTGTTGAAATGCTACAAATTAACCCGGAGTGCGAAATGATTTATAGTTCAACAAATATAGTGTTACATTCTCAAATCTTGTATCTAAAATATTCGTTAAATAATATATTTTTTATTAAATTATTATGAAGTGCACATACATCAATACTAAAAATTGGAGAGATCCTTGACGCTGGCTAGTATCTAAGGTAAGTATTTATTATTGGTAGGTACTCTAATTCAAAGCACAAAAATCAGTTGCCAATATTAGCGAATTTTTAATGCACTTCAGTCGTACAGCTACTATTTAATTTCGTCATAAATAGATAGGACGCTGGTGGCTTAACTGGTAAAGCACATTGGTCGGATTCCGATGGATGGTTTGAGTCCCACCAGCGCATCAATTATATATACAAGACTGCTTTCGGCCGCTACTGCAGCTATCTAGGGTAGGTTTGTATCGAAATATTAACACGTAAACAAACGATTAAACGTCAGAGTGACAGTTGTTACTTTAAAAATAAGAAAAACAAAAAATAATTATATAATTTTGTAATATAAGTTAAAGTATATAGAAATAAACCAACGGCGCTCCAATAAGCGGCCCTTTTTCCTTAGTGTGTAATTTAACAATATAATTAAGAGCTAGTCGAAGAGTCTCGATTATCACAAATTTTGTTTTTGTTTTGTTACGCCAAAGAAGTATAGCTTCTAACGCGCGTACATAAGTGCACACACCGATTTTTTTTCAATATTTTTGTATAAAACGTGCTGGTTAGTGTTTACCTCGCTTCTGGCTGTATCCTCTACAATTTTCCCTATGAGAATAACTCCCGAGAATACGAATACCTCCGGCCTGCTTTGCGGTACGTACGTATTCCGTAAGCGAGAAGACCTCCGGGCGAACCCTTTACCGGTCCTCCGGGAGGGACGGAGCTTTCCTGCTTTAGAAGATTAAAACACCCTTTTAGCGCTTTCTCACGTAAAACTATTTTTCTTTCCGGCAAAAGCAGTGAGCGGATTTGAAAGTTCCCGCGATGACCCACAAAAAAACCGGATGGTATTTCTGTGACCCGTTCATAAAGGTGTGGAAGGTATTTTTTTGTGTTTTTTATCGCTTTCCATTAGAACCATAGATAACAACATTTCTTATACTGTATCAGTTTCTAATAAATAATTGATGATTACAGCGCGTCTTTTTTATTAGAAAGATAAAGGTTAGAATTTAACATCTTATGAGATGAAGAAAACCATTCATCTATCGGTTACATCTAAATTGTACGTATTTCACCGTGGCACAGTTCGCCGTGAGCTTTCTTATCGACAAAAGATGAACGTATACTAAACTGTCTCCAATTTTATTAGATTCAATATGAACATTAATTCAATATTCATCGCTGATGTTGGCAAAATTCTAACCTAACCTAACAAATAATCCAGTATGTCGGCTATTTTCAAAATTTGTTTGCTGCTGGTTTCCTGTAAACCGACAAGAACCGTGTTATATTTAGACATGAATTTTATGTCAGTACTATACGACCCAAAGAGGTTGGACGGTCTTTAGTATACGGCTATATTATATTTCCGATACAAAATTTTACGGTGAAGTGCGATACGGCGAACTGCATACGTACAAGTTTCCGGACACGTCCTCTACCATTATGTTAAAGGTCGGCAACTTTGTAATCAACGGTGCAATACGAATTTATTGTGTTACAATATCGTACAGGGACGAATTTACCCATTCGGGGGCCTTGCCCGCAGCGCGTTATTATAAACATAATTTAACATCAATATTGCGTGAAATCCGTATTTGTTTTAAATGTAGGATATATTTTAAACTGACACAATCAATTTCTTCAGTGTAGGTAGATAGGTATCAAGTAATACCGTCAAAAGGTGTCGTCCTCTTATGATCTAATTCCATGGAACCCTTAAAAAGGCTCGAATCATTATCTGGCAGACTTATAGAAATATAAGCGTCGTTGACTACGAGTCAGCAATAATGATTCCGGCCTCTTTAGGGTTCCATGGAATTAGATCCTTATTTCAAATAAAAAATGTAATTATTCATTGTTGATACCACAGAACAGATTAATAAATAGAATTCCGAAAGGCTATATTCAATACACTGTATTTGTCGCAGGGTTTTCAATGTGCGAGTGTCCTACGAAGATGAGCCATGCATTATGGACGTGCAATAGTCTGTGTAATACACCAATATTAAATGGGCATCAATGCATAAACCGAGAGCTATCAGTTATCAGTATTCGACGTATGACGTATTCTTGACACGTGTTTAAGTTTATCCCGTATTCTTCCGCACCAAGTGCGTCAACAAGTGGTCGCCATTTACTCTTTTTGTTTACATACGACGCTCTTATTGATTGAATCATACCTACTATAGACAATCTGCGATCGTTATCAAATCTTGTAATATAGGTTATATACCTACATAAGTTCAAATGAAGTCTTCTATAATATAGTAGTGCCATCTCTTTGGATACAATAATACCTAAAAATAATCTGTACAAAGCAAAAGTGACAATAGAGTCACCTATACACAAAGCTAGTCCGATAGAGACGTGTAGGTACTTATCAGTACACAGAGCTTTAGGATCAAGTGGGGTCAGTCGGAGGGTTGAAGAGGGACGGGATATGTTCGGAGACGTAGGGTTTCCTTGACAAGGCTCCTTGATTAAACTGTGTGTCGCGTGCTCAGCAAGGGAAAGGAATGGGGTGACTCGCGTTCGAAGGTTGTGGGGCGTTTACAAGGTGTTAAGGCCAGGATATCCCAAACGCAATTAAAACGCTCAGAAAGGATTTTGATTGAGCCGAGGGATGTTTCGGCGATGTTTGTTTTTGTATTAAATTTAATATTGAGGGGTCAAGAGGTCGAATAGGTAAATTAGATTAATTATAATGGCGTGCGTGCGGCTGATTTTAATCTCGTTTTGATGAATAGTTAATTGGGAGGGGGGGGGGGTAAATAATTTTATAATAATTAATATTTTCTCCGAACAATAAATATTCAAGACGCCACTCGAACAACGCTATATGGCACATTTTGGTGATTTTACCGGAACTTAAAAACAGAGGGTTGGAGCCAATGATATTAATATGGACGAAGCATCTGGAAAAAAATGACACTCACTTTTTTGTCGGGTCTGCCGAATGGCATAATCTGTTCTAACGCCATTACAATAAAGGCGATATTGCTATTAATTCCCGATGCTTTTTGTCGGGTCTGCCGAATGGTTCGGTTCGAACGGATTCTCACAAATGAACATTGAAACTAGAAACACTGCTCTAACGCCATTACAATAAAGGTGATATTGCTATAAATTCCCGATGCGTGATATCGCATAATGGAAATTGCGTGACGTCTACCTATACATATGGGAATATCGCTATGCGCGAATTTACTTGCTAGCTACTGTACTGAGTTAGTTGTCCATTAATAATGTCATTGGTTGGATCGGACCCTTTTATGAGTTGCTCCGCTCCAGCTCCGCTCCAGCCCCGCTCCGGAACCTAATACCTGTTCCAGCTCCGCTCCGGGTAAAAAGTTTTAATGGGTATTATACCTAATGTATACAAATGTTAAAAAATAAAAACATGATAAGTTTAAAATAATCGTCATTTTCATTATTAATTATATTACAAAACTGTAAATCAATAAGACAGTAAATCGTTTTTCATTATTTGCCTATTCCTTAAAAAAAATAGGTTATTTATCAATCGGCAGTGTTGCCGTATTTCAAATAATTGCAGTCTTTCAAATTGTCAAATATTATATTTTCATTAGATTTTTGGACGAAAATTTAATAATAAAAAAACATCCGGAGCAGTGGAGCACTACATATTTTTGGCGCTCTGCTTAAAAAACTGTTTATTTCTTCTAACGATAGAAAAAATACTATTCAACGTGCGTTTCAAATATACTTATATACAATATTATATTTTTATCACATTTCACTGAAATGTGCGTAAGTTGACGTATATCAATGTTGCATACTTAAGCCCGGTCACACATACAAAATTGTCTTGACAATACGTTCATAAATCAAGCCTATTTTAAGAATTTAGTAAACAACGTCTGCCTAAACTCATTCTCACGTAAGTGGAATAAATAAATAGTCGAAGCGATTTGGTTGAAGACAGCTATTGTAAGCTCAATTATCATTACCAATGGCAGGTTAGTTACACACCTTGGGAGAACCAACAACTTGATGTTTCCAATTTTAAAGACAGTAGTTATCAGGTACACACACGTCAACACTACCAAGGATATCGTAGTAGATTTTTGGGTTTCCGCCGTGTGTCCTTCTTCCTTCTTTATTCGACGTTTCGGGCTCGTTGCCGAGGCTATTATCAAGAGATGATATGAGATGATATTACGATAAAAAACAACCGTGAAAGCCTCAAACATTATACTACCAAGGATTACGCCGTATTACTACATATTGTTATTTTATGATTGTCTTTTATCATTTAATTTTAATTTGATAAATTCTCTCGACGGTATAGTAAAGAATTTTGAGCAACTGATAATGTACGTTAAATTAAAAACAACCTCGATGTTTGTTGATGTCCATTTTAATTATATCAAAACAAGATTCTGACATCTGATGTACCTAATATAGTTTTATTCTCAATTTTAACACGGTGAAGTTTATAAAAATACTCATTTTTATGATATTAATATGTTTTACTTTTTCTATTAGCTCTACAAACCGTAATGGATCAATGTTACACGAAAAGGTTTTGTAGCAGTTACGAGAAATTGATGTTAGTCACTTGCTCAACCTATTAGGTCCATGCTCTGGGTTCAAACACAAATTGAAATAATTACAAGATAAAAAGAACTTTTTATATACAACGTTTTTAAATTTTCTGTTGAATTATTATGCTCAATATGCTCAAACTTGTACTTGAAGTATATAAAAAACAAACAAACAAACAAATATAGAATACTGAAATGTCATCTTGATTTCCATAGTAACGCACGTATATATTAATAATTTAGTTGCTAGGACCACCCACTTAGCAACCAATAATAGTGGATTGGATTACGGATTTCTTCCGAAATAACTTTTCATACAAAACAGAATTAACTGAAAATGAATTCAATTCAACTTAAAGATAGCTAAAAGTATTTAAAGAATGCATTGGCATCGTGTTCTGGTATATTCTAAAAGTTTTAAATGTCTAGCTAGTCGGGAAGTTAGTTAAAAATTGATTGTAAGATTTGTACTGGATAAACAACCACCGCATAGCAAATAGCATTTGATTTTGCCATAACCGGTATTCGAAGCCGACACATAGCCTCTCGGCTATTATAGTGGCCCTATTATATTTTTATGTGATCAAGAAATTTAATATTTAAATCGTAATGAGATAAGTACATAAATTTTCCACAAAGTTTACAGGCATTCAGGTTTAGTTTTTAAAAATAAATTGTCTTTTCGACCTTCACAAGGGAAACAGGAGGACAAAAGATGTGAGGGATACTGTTTTTAGTGGTGAATATTTAATTAATGTAGATAATTTTAAGAACAATGCGATTGTATACTTTATATTCAAACCAAAACTGTCATATTTTGTATATTTCGAAACGCTGTATAAAATATTATGTCCAATCTCGCAGACACGTAAACGTCAAAATGCAAAATCACAAAACGAAAGAAATAAACAAAGGGGTGGATTAAGGCCGACGATGAGTAATGCACTTTTTGTTGAAAAAAAAAACTCGCTAGGCTTAGACTCTCTATAGTCTATACCTATACAACGTTGGTACATTATAAATACAATGGAAATATTTCTCCATCCATTTGTAATTTACATTATTTGCAATGCATTGTTTGAACAGGAAGGCGATAAGAAAGTGAGTGTGTAATGCAAGGACTAAAAGGGAGTGCACGTCTACAGAACCGTATTAGGGTAAATTGGTTGTAACTTAAAGTTTGTCATGTAAATGGTTGTAGATACTATTTATTTTTTAAATGTTTCCAATATTAAGCATATTGAATTCATTATTTTTTGGGAAATTTATAAACATAATTACTATCACTTACGCACACTATTATAATCTGAAGCTAATGCAATTTGAATTAATTTGATATCTTTTTTTTCGGCCATATCCGTCCCTTAATTGGAGCATATGGACACCACGAGGCGCCTCCAAGAATCCCTGTCGCTCGCCAGTCTTCTGGCATCGTTCCATGTCAAACCAGCATCCCGAAGCTTTACCGTATACACTTTAAATATAGTATTTAGCAGCCTTCTAGAATCCGGTTGGCTTGAAGAACAGGTAAGCCAGGTTGAAATTCTCTTCTGGCATCTGCAGCACGTGGCCGAGCCAGGTCCAACGTCGCCTCTTCACTCTCAGCGTGATGAAAGGCTGCTTGGTGCGTTCCACTATTTGAGCCTATTGAATTCCTACAACTTGGCTATGAGTTACGAGAAAATAATTTGTATCCAAGACAAATGACGATTGAACCTCTACCAAATTATTTAGTTAAACCATGCAAATGTAATTCTAACTGCCGTACATTGTCATGTAGTTATAAGAAATCGGCTTTGACAAGTATATCATTGTGCAAATGTGTAAGTAGTGTTTGTAAAAACTGTGATCATGATACTTAAAGCAGTTTGAACACTTTTATTAATACTTGTGTGCTTAGTGTGGTTATCGTTATTTCATTTATTCACCTACCTATATATGCAACCTACACTGTTTCTGGATTAACCATAATACTAAAACTAATGTCATATGCATAGCAGCGGTGGCTGGTCTAACATCATACAAGTGCCCTGCACTGCTTGCATTGCTATGAAACATCGTTCAACATTGTAAATCATATTTTTTCTTCATAGGTTTTTAATATTATCGCTCACTTATTGTAATGTAAACCATAAACCGATGTGCCCATATTGTAAATAGGCGATAATACAGTTACTATGCACCGTATACGTCATCCTCATTGAAATCATTTGCGCCCGGGAAATATATTTAGTTTACTTAAAATGAACACAAAGCTTAGTATGAACTAAAACCATTAAAAAACAACTTAGAGCGGAATGCACAATCTAAGATTTCGTTCCTAAGGATAAGTCGCCGAAAAGCATGACTTAACTATAGACAATCCTGAGTATAGAGTTAAGGAATCCTTAACCATAGACTACTTTTGTTATGAACACGCCCCCTTCTGTATTACCATTTACCACTGACAGCTGCTGTCAAAATTAATTCGCATGTCTATAACACAGTCCATACACTCAAATTCATTTAACAATGTATCTCAATATGGATATTGATAGCGTTAATTCGTTTGGCATGTACTTGCAGAATATTATTTTATTTTTATACGCCAGCCCGCAGAAATACAAAATACCAGATGAAGAATGACACTTCATGCTAGTGTTACCATGTTTAAAGAAAATCTTG
This sequence comes from Rhyacophila brunnea, assembly GCF_057557595.1. Lineage (NCBI taxonomy): Eukaryota > Metazoa > Arthropoda > Insecta > Trichoptera > Rhyacophilidae > Rhyacophila > Rhyacophila brunnea. The sequence goes on from NW_028233361.1 coordinate 7,079,994, forward strand.
TGGTGCCTGTGGAATCACGTATAATGACTTATAACGGAAACATAAGAGTATTATAATTAAATATTATTATGTATTTATAGTTATTGCATTTATAAAATGCAGTTGTCATATTTTTGTCATCGTTTAACAATTATAAAATAATTTACCTAATTTACCTAACGAGAATTTTAAAATATGGTATTATTTTCAATAAAAATGATCTTAACTAAGGACAGTGTTTCTGCATAGTGTTTTCTGCTAAGAAAATTTTAGTTATGACAAATGTTTCTGCATTCCGCTCTTAAACCGTACTAATAGTTTTCGCCATGCGTCCAGAATATCGTGCGCCGACCGGGTAAAATGACATCATTTTGGTCTGAGTAGAGAGCAATTACAGATTTGAATTATGGTTTGTTATTATAAACGCTGTAGCTTACTGGTCACGGTCAAATTATGTTTAGTATCATATTTAGCAATCTCGTATGTAAAATGCCTGTAAAACTAAAAACAATAGAATTCATTATTTTATAAATTTAAAATCGGTAAGAAATACAATGTCGGTAAGATATTTTGATTTATGTGTACTCCAATTTAAATCAGTGATGATAAAAATATTTTTGCTACCTACCGCATTTCTGGAAAATTAATATGTCATTATCCTCTGTGTTAACTAAACGCCAAATGATGTCGGTTATTTATAATATAGAAAATTATTAATTCATGAATTATGGCGATGAGCTAATAAGTCTTAATACTATTTCACAAAGTGCTGTTTCATAATAATCATTATTCATACAGTGTACAAATTGCTAAAGATACCTAATGTACCTATATTTATAATAAGATGGCTTCCGTTAAAAGTAAGAGGTATTTATCTACTATAAGAGATACAATCGTTTCTTAAAACTAATCCAATAAAGATTTAAGTAACTCGCATCATGTTTTATTAAAAATATAAAATATACAGGTAATTTCCCAAATGTCAATAACCTTTTGTCAAATCAAAAACAACGCCGAATTGATTTCATTTTTCAATAAGGTAAGTTTCCAGCGCACCCTCAAAAATTACAATCCAAAAAATCACCGGCCGCCACTGATGCATAAATATAGTAAAGAAACCAATCTGGGTGATTCTACACAAAAAATGCTACTAAATAAAAAAAAATAAGCCAAGGAGGATCCTAAGAATCGATAATTTTGAACACATTGCACTACCCGCTACTTTTATTTTTCCAAATGGGACGAAGCGTTCTACGACCATGCCGATGGCATGGTACAATTATTGCATTTTCAATCGATCCGTGATTCGGTCTTGGTTTTATTGAAGAACTGGTGGGTTATAAAAAAATAAATAAAAACCTCAATAAAAAAAAAATTGACCTCTAATATCGCCTGGCAACATCGACATTATATAATATCTTCGTGACACCTAGAACCTATTCCAATTGTCAGAATGCGTTCCGCATATTATGTATACGAATAGTCTATGGGAGCCTGGTCTATTCAATGTAATAAGCGAAAATGGATGAAACAATATAATGGGCTAACTGTATTAGTAAACTATGACATAAGGATCTAAGATTATCTACATTTTCCAATATTGATCTATATTAATTTCTCTATATACCTACCTTCTTATATGGTCAATAAACTTTTTGAATTACGGAAATATTAACAAAAATGTGGTAATATTTAATCCTGAATACACTCCTGTCAAGTAATATTACAGAGAAGGCGTGGGATATGTAGCTGATGTGTCCATTCGGATAGGGCTCCCCCCGCAAAGTAAATCATGCATTTGCAAATGGATTTGTCAACAAAACGGATGCACTGTTTAAAAAGGATTTGGTATTTGATTAAAACATGAATCACCACACCCACAGACAAAAACGATTAATTTTCGCTACCACGCAATTAGAGACGCATTATAATGTAATAACCAGAATTATTAATTATTTATTATATAATAGTTGGTAGCTTTAGTATGTTGGCATGATTTGAGAAGAAGCGAGAAGATTGACGAACAGTGATTGTAGGTGTAACATGGTGTCCATATGATATGACGCCACGCCTAATGGAAGAGATCTGATATAATGTGAAAAATAAAATTGTGACTAGGGTAAATGGGGGATGTAAGAAATATAAAAGCATATTTTTCTGAGAGTATAATATATTTTATTGAAATCGATCATTTTCAACAAAGGATTGGGTAAAAATTAGACAGGTGAAAAAAGATTTTGTGACGAAGTATGATGATGAGGGAGGGTCTAACCAACCTCTTTCACTGTCCGGGTGAGTGCTCTTATTCACTATCTCTCTAGTATCTATCCGTCTATGATTCATGCGAATATTAGAAAAAAACAAATATATTATTAATAATTGTTATTAGCAAGTGAAAATGTGTTATAACTAAAAAAATTACAACTCTTGACGATAGCTATCAATCATTCTAGTAATATCATGATAATTTCGTCGTAGTTAGATAGGGCGGGTTGCGCTTTGGCTGGAATTCGATGGTTGCGAGTTTGAGTCCTGTCCGGCACCGTATTTTTTTGATTTTTTTTCCTAATGGCTATGTTTTATAACGAGGAGATAAGATAATGCACCAAGCAGCCCCTAATCACATTGAGAATGAAGAGGCACGTGGCTCAGCCACGTGCTGCGGATGCCAGAAGAGAACCTCAATCTGGCTTGCCTGTTCTTTAAGCCTCGTAATAGAAGTCCGCTAAGTACAGTCTATTGCAGGGGTTCCCAACCTTTTTGTACTCTAGAGCACATTCTAAATTATCGGTAGGGTGGCGGGCACCACCTATTTTTAATCGACAAACTCCTTCCATAACTTCTCATTTTCCCATAATTTATTTTCTTATATTCATAATTTATTAATAAATAATAAACATAAATGTTTCAAAATAATAAAACTATTATTCAAATTGCATACACACAGAGAAATGTATTTACAAAACGTAAACAAAGTAAACAAAAAACACAAATACAAAGAAAACATTTTATAAAAAAATAGAATATCAATATGTCAATGTGCTCTTTGGCATTGCATATCATTGGCCAGTGCCTCATAATTAGGAGAGTAAGACGATAATCCTGTTAGCAAACAATCATAAATATGCTCATCGGTGAGTCAAGATCTATATCTTGATTTTATTAAGTTCATGTTTGAAAACAATGATTCGCATAAATATGTCAAACCGAAAAATGATTCAATTTTATATGCCGCTTTTTTCAAAAATGGGAACTTTTCTCTGTCCACTGTATTCCAAAAGTCCTCTGATATTAATGATTTAAGAAAAATATCATTCTTAAGCTCCAACATTTCTAGCTCTAGTTCTTCTGTCTTACCTTGAACAAAATCTGCAATACATGCGGCCATTTCCATTACATTTATTTGGCAAGTAAAAGGATTGATACAGAAGGAAACAATTGGCTCGATATCTGTAAACTGCAAAAATCTCTCTTCAAATGGTTTTTTTAACACTTGAAGATGCTTAATAAATAATGACCCGTTTAATTCATTGTTACCTAGCATTTTATTCATATGTGGGAAATGCACGAGAGAATTGATATGCAGATGTGATATCAACAAATCCAATTTAGCTTTAAATGACTTTAATGATTTTACAGTCCTTATCATTTCAGCTATGTTTTTGTCTTTCTCCTGCCACTCCAAATTTAAAGAATTCAATTTTTCTATGATGTCTGTGAGAAATCCCAAATCAATCAGCCAGCGAGAGTCAGCTAGTTCATCATAATTTTCCTTTTTATCGTTTATAAATGTTTTTATTTCTTCAATTAAACTCACAAATCTTGTAAGAACCTTTCCATTACTGAGCCAACGTACTTCAATATGCAGAATAAGATCATGTTTTTTTATCTTCAGTATCTTCTAACAGGGCCTTGAAAAGTCCGTGTTGCAAAGGAGCTGCTCGAATAGAATTGATTATTTTTGTAACTATTTTCATAACGTGTTCAAATGGCAATATTTTACAACACAGGGCTTCCTGGTGGATAATACAGTGGTAGGACATAAAGTTTGAAAATGATTCATCCTTCTTGCAGAGGGCAATAAATCCTTTGTTTTTACCTACCATTGCTGGTGCCCCATTGACTTGGCGTATGTTCTGAATGTATTATAAATATCCTCACCCCTTGTCTGTCCTTTCATAGGTAATATTTGTAACATATTCTCTTTTACTGTGAAGTTACTAAATACCATTCTCACCATAACTGCTAACTGTGCGGTGTCTGATATATCTGTTGACTCGTCAAATTGTAGCGAGAACCAGTCACATATTTCCAAGGCAGTCTTTAACTGAGTTTGGTTGTCTGTTGAAATTGCATGTATTCTTCTTGTGACGGTGTTATTTGACAACAGTAAGTCTTGTATTGCTGAGACAATCTCACGTTTATTAGAAAATCCACCAAACAAACAATCGGCACCAGTCAAAAATAGTTTTTTAAACAACTCACCATCAATGAAAGGTTTCTTCATTTTTGCGAGCATATGAGAAATTTTGAAAGAAGCAATGGTGGCCTTTTTAGAATTTTCCACATGGCTAGTTAAAACAGTCTGTTGTGCAGTTAGACTCGATTTTAGTTGACATATTTTTTTCTTTCTTACTTCAGATTTAAGTGGATAATTCACATCAAAAGTGGCATGAATTGTCTGAAAGTGTCCTTCAACATTATGTTTTTTCGGCACTGCAATACTACTACCACACAACAAACAGACGCATTTATTTTTCACATTAAAGAAACAATATGATTCCTCCCAGTCAGTGTTAAAATTATATGTTCGTTGTCTTTTACTCGGTCCACTCATTTTAGAACTATATAGAAGGAATATCAAAACTCCTAATTCGTGTTTCGTCAGACGAAGATGTCTCCTAGCTAACTGTCGCGACTCGAACGGGAAAGCAATCGCAATCACAATGACAACAACGCGGTTTCAGGCGGGGAATGCTATTTGCACATCACTCCTTGTACACGCTGAAAACCCGAACTGAGCCGATGATCGCCGAAGCAATCGGGACGATACGAGCAGGTGACTACTGTCACGTGCTTCGGCGTTCATCGGCTCAATTCGTGGCGTTCGTTCACTTCGGGTTTTTTGCGTGTGTCAGGCTAGCGTGAAATCGTCTGTCGAATCTGTCGAATAGTGGCGGGCACATACGAATCGTTCCGCGGGCGCCATGGTGCCCGCGGGCACGGGGTTGGGAACCCCTGGTCTATTGAGTCATCATCTGAATGCAGAGCTATAATAAATATTTTGCAGAAGTGTTCTTTGAAACAGCCTATTTAAGTTATTTCTTATTTATATAAACAGATTAATGCATCATTTTCTTCATCAATAGTTGTAGTAAAATATGATGTATATATTTATCTATACAAATAATAAATAATTTAAGTTGGTTGTTTGAAATAAATCCCTTCTAAAATATTTCAAATGTGAGTTTATAATATTTCTGGATCATTCTGTCCATAGCTCCGCCATATACCTACACTCAGTGAATTTGGCGGAGTTATGGAATGCTGGTATGACTTGGAACGACGGAACAAGACTGTCTCGCGACAGGCGTTCTTGGAGACTCCGCATAGTGTCCATATGCTCCAACTAAGCCGGCTCTCACATCTAAACTTGCCTCGTCTGCCGCACAGCTATAAATCAAACCTTCCAAGAACGTCGATCTAGCGACAGTCTCACGTAACCTTCGAAACGTATAGCTATTTGGATGCGGCGATCGGCGAACCTGTATAGGAATAACCAATTTGTAGGTGTTTGTATGCATTCTGGCGTCTTCGAATCGCTGCCCGAGAAGTACAGTTGATGTTTTTTCAAACTAAAAGTCGTACTTATTCGACCAATCTGCCGATCCCCATTATTTAGCAACGTGTGTTTGATGACGATGACGTCACATCGACGTATTCGACACGTTGCAGGCGGACGAGTTTTGATGTGAGAGCCGGCTTAGGGGCGAATTCGGACGAAGAAAGAAGAAGATATTTTATAATATGAGTTTTCAGAATTATGTAGGTTCAATAATATAGAATATTATATTCTTAAATCTTGTGAATTGTTCGTGGAATACATAAATAGTTTATACTATTTGTGGTTATAAAATATCTCAACGAATGATTATTTCGTCGATTTAGCCAGAGAAGTGATTTTGTCGAATCATTTTCGTTCAGTAAATAAATTAGTCAGTCACCAATTCCGTTCTTCTATTTAAATAGGTACACCAACTTTACAGCTCGTCAGTCATTTGATAATGTATTGTGATTAATCGTTTTTTAACTTTGTAAATCAAACATAATACAATAATGAATCTTGATAGCGGTTTTCCTCTTTCACAATAGTACTTTATCTCTACTAGTCACTCATAATTGTTTTAATGTACTTTTTGCTCATGATCTCAGATTAAGTTCTCATGATTTCATATTTAACTGAGGTGGGTAGCTTGTTGCTAGACCTAGACATCTGCTTTTAGTTCTTAGAAGTTTTTTTAATATATCTGAGTAACTTGTAAATCTGGTTAGCAGGTACAGTGCGACTTTTATAATATAAAGTCTTCTACATTACATTACGTTACTGACATTGCTACGTCACGTGGTATTTGCGCGCTTATACCATTACGTCACCTTCTCTTTGCGTGTTGACTTGTCACAGCAGATACTCTATTTCTGGTACTATTGAGAAGAATTAAAAGCTTTCTTTTCTGTTTCTCCTCCTGAATGTAGTAGGGGAGAAAGTAAATGCGGGGAAGCAGGTTTTAGTTCCAGAAACGACCGTTGTGATGTAGAAGACTTGATATAAAAGTCGCACTGTAAAACGGACAGTCACACGCTCAACTTATTGGGAGTTACTTGCTCTGGATCCAAACACAAAGAGCAGGATTTACCATAACGCTAAAATAGGTTGGTAGGGGTGCCGGAGCCCAAAAACAAATTGAAAAAAATCAGTGCCTTCGCGCCATCTTCGACAAAATGTAGGTAATAGGAAGAAAATATTTTTTTAAAAATTACGTTTTAACAAGTTGGATTTTTGGAGATTCCAATAGATACGTATTAGCCCAAGGCCCTTTCAAGTGTAAATTCGGCCCTGCAAACACACATTGAAAAAAAAACAACATCAGTGTCATTCGTCTTAAAGTAGAAAAGACGTCGTTTCAATTTCATTCAATGGGGTTTTATAATAATAAGTAGGTAATAAATAACTTACCAATTGTATTAATAAGATTTGTTCATTCTCCAGTTCATCAAAAGCTTCAATTCCGTGTTTTCTGAAAGAAGAGAAAATAAGTGTTGTAGATTACAAATATCGACCTTTATTTAACAACTTGATTTTGACCTAGTGATAGGGAACCTGCTACTTGGTCTGCGTGAAATAGGTAAAGGTATAATAATAGTATAGATTGACGCTTGAAGGTTTGGGTCGCATGTGAAGAGAAGCGTTATTTGAGTAAAAGCGCGTGCTTTCTACCCACACCGCATCTCACCATTGCACCATTGCTATTTGACCACATTATATAGTGCGCTATTTTCGATGAATTTTATCTTCGTCAAGTTTTTTACTAATCTACTAAATTTATGCAAAGTAATCAGGCGAATGTAGTAAAAAGTGCAAAGTTATAAAACGTATACTCTACATTTACGTGTATTATCTATGATTTGACCATATAGGTATATTGACGAAGTGAAAGCTTTGATGAACCATCTAGACAGCGAAACGAATGCCTCTGCTTGACGCATGCACAAAACTTCTCGTTGTAAAACCAGAATTTAAAAGTTGAAGTGAAAGTGGGTGATGAAGTGATTAGATGTGGACTTAACTTAAGAAGGCTATTCGATAGTCAATTAATCATGGCAGTCATGAGGTCCTGACAAAGGAAAAGAATAAATAATAAATAATTTTTCTTAATATGTTGTATTTGCATGTTCCTGGGGGGCGGTCCGGACCCGAAAACCCCGTCCTTGTGTGAACGCCTGTGTGTTGGTTGAATCTGAGGAGCTATTCAGACTGCTTGACATTCACTTGGGTCGATCGACGGACAGTTATTTAGTTGTAGAGAGGTATTCTTGTGTTATTTTTATGCCCTTCCTTTTCAAATATATATTAATACCATAAAGGGGTATTATTGTTAGCGTCATCGTTTGAAATTGTGAATATTGGGATATTTTGGTACATATAAGATGTCCCTGGTTGTAATAGCCACATTAAAAAAATATTCTTTTGTCACGTAGTACCTACCTACGTGCAGTAATCTTTAGTAATCTGCTTTAATTGTAATACAAAATAAGGTACAATTCGGTTTACAGAAAGCCAGGCGGAAACCGGGCTAATTTTCATATGGAAACTTTGCTGGTTGCAATAACTTTTCATTATTATATTTTAAAGTTATGTTATTAATATGTAACTGTTTGTTTCCTTAAGGGGGGACATGCTCGTCGAAGGTCAAAATTGAGTTTTTATTGTATTTTCAAACCATGATCCTGGACACTCCTTAAACGTTGTAGATAATCTATTTATATAATTTTGAAGCCTTATTATCCTTTATAGTTATTTTACACATTTGATGACTGCATGAAGTATTTTTGTTACATAAAATAGTATTCTTTTAAACCTCTCGCTCTAATGTTTTAGAATATAGTCATATTTCGGTACAGAACTGTACAGTGGTGTTAAGATTTTTTACATTTATTAATTTTTAAACGCATTTATAAAACCATTAGTATAATTTATTACGAGATAATTTTTGTAAAATATTCACGATAAAAAATTATTTTGATAATCTCTGTGATCCCAAATTTGACAAGAATTAGGCATTTTATTATTCAAAAAATCGGCAAGATTAACACATTTGAAGATGATTCTAAAGATACTTATTATAAGTTATGTCTTTGACCATTCAAGTGTGATAAAAATCTTATGAATAATGATTGCTTTATAATAATTATTGACCTAAGAATAAGGTAGTGTTTTTTTTAAATACGCCATTTCTTTTGTCATTCCCTAGTGGTTAAGCTACAACATACGGCCGTAGCCATAAAATGACAAACTATAATTAAAGTAGGGAGTAAAATTATGTTAACGCGCGTGTTTGAACATGTACCTAACCGAATTTTTTTTTATTTTTTTTTTAAACGGTACATGTTCAAACACGCGCGTCAATATCATTTTACTCCCTACTTCAATTATTGTTTGTCAATTTATGGCTACGGCCGTATGTTGTAGCTTAACCACTGGGAAATGACAAAAGAAATGGCGTATTTCAAAAAAACACTACCTTATTCTTAGGTCAATAATTATTATAAAGCAATCATTATTCATAAGATGTTTATCACACTTGAATGGTCAAAGACATAGCTTATAATAAATATCTTTAGAATCATCTTGAAATGTGTTAATCTTGCCGATTTTTTGAATAATAAAATGCCTAATTCTTGTCAAATTTGGGATCACAGAGATTATCAATATAATTTTTTATCGTGAATATTTTACAAAAATTATCTCGTAATAAATTATGCTAATGGTTTTATAAATGCGTTTAAAAATTAATAAATGTAAAAAATCTTAACACCACTGCACAGTTATGTACCGAAATATGACTATATTCTAAAACATTAGAGCGAGAGGTTTAAAAGAATACTATTTTATGTAACAAAAATACTTTATGCAGTCATCAAATGTTTAAAATAACTATAAAGGATAATAAGGCTTCAAAATTATATAAATAGATTATCTACAACGTTTAAGGAGTGTCCAGGATCATGGTTTGAAAATACAATAAAAACTCAATTTTGACCTTCGACGAGCATGTCCCCCCTTAATAAATAAAATTAAAAAAAAAAACCGAATTTGGAAAAATTCATCAATTCAAGAATGAAAGCCTAACCTAACCTAACGAATAAAGCAATATATTGGCTACTTTCAAAAATTTTTTGCCGCTGGCTTCTTTAAGCCGACAGGAACATATAATTATGTCGTGAAATATAATTACTTAGTAAACTTTCTATTGAAATTTGCAATTGACATTTTGCGTTCTGTCTCAACTTTGTTCAAACGTTGACCTTTTCCGTACCTAATACCTTTTAATTATGTTATTAACATAATATTGTTTTATAATATGATCATGAAACATTTTCTAGAATGAGACAATCGATAATAAAGGTAATAAATATCGGACATATTAATGATATTACTTACATATTTTTTACAAGGCCTTCATATTTTTCAGACCAAGCTCCAAATAATCCCTCAAATTATCAGTTTTTGACCTTTATATGGCATGTGGGCCCTTAATAGCGGTTGTGGTGCAGGACGGTTTTGTTTGGTACGAACGTCTGTGTTCAAATAATAGTTTTAGAATGATTTAGATAATCATAAGGTACTGTTTGACAATGTTCTGAAACAAAATGTCGGTCACATTCAAATGAGTAGGTACCTACATCAAATAACATGGCTTTTGAATGTAGAAATAAAGTTTCATGTTTCGTGTGGCAAAAATGTATGAAGGCAAGCACCTAGGCGCGGGACATGGGACATTAAAATGCTTTCAGAGGCGAAATAGAAAAAAATGGGCGCGACATAATGCGCGAGTGTTAAATGTCTCATTGTGGCCCCGGCTGAAAGGACGGGGCGTTTGCCCTCTGCCCCGGCCCTGGTGCACAACTCTGTGGTGTTATAAATGCAACCATTCAGGCCTTCTCAATGATAATTATTATTCACGTTAAAAATGTCATTAACAATAATTATTTAAATGTATAATTTAAAAACAGTAAACACAGTTTTCTTCTTTTTATTGTGCCATCCCCTAGCGGAGGTCGGCCACCATCAAGGTGATCTTATCTTTATCGTCTGCTACCCGGAACAGTTCAGTGGAGCTGCACCGATCACTGAGTTTCTTAAGCCACGAAATGCGGCGCCGTCCTCTGCTACGCTTACCATTGATCTTTCCTTGAATGACAAGTTGGGAAGTGCTGTACTTTTGTCCTCTCATAATGTGGCCGAGGTACTGTAGTTTCATGGTTTTGATACTACGTAGAACTTCTCGGTTCTTCCCCATTCGATTGAGAACTTCAACATTTGTCACCCGGTCAGTTCATGGAATTTTGAGGATGCGTCTATACAGTCACATCTCGAAAGCTTCAAGTCTCCGTGACATCTCTTGGTTTAGCGTCCATACTTCCATACCATAGAAAAGAATTGAGAGAACATAACAACGTACCATACGCAGTCTTAGACCTAGGTTAAGGTATCGATTGCTAAGTAGGCGTCTCATTTTGAGAAAGGCGCTCCTTGCGATCTCAATTCTATTTTTTATTTCCTGAGACTGGTCCCATTTCTCATTGACCCATGTAGGTAGCTAAATATTTATAATGGGTCACACGTTCGATTGGTTCGCTGTTAATGACAAATTTATGTTGGTGTCTGGTGTCGCTATTGTTGATACTAGTAATAGTTTTGTTTTCATGAGGTTCATTTTTAAACCATAAGAATTACTGACCTCATTAACCTTTTCTACTAGTTGATGTAAACTCTTTAAACTATCAGCAATCAGCACAGTATCATCGGCATATCGTATGTTGTTAATATGTTTGCCATTAACCAAAATACCCACCGATTCACCTTGTAAGGCTTCCTTGAAAATAGCTTCTGAGTACATGTTAAATAGCAGAGGTGACAATATACACCCCTGTCTTACACCGCGAATTTTAAAACGCAGTTTTAACGAACATATTATTTTATATGGGGAATAAGAAATCAAATATTTATTACACACAATTATTATTATGAGTCAAATTAAATGAAGTGGCATTGTAATTCTGAAATAATGATAAAAAAATTTGTAAACACAGCATCATCATAGATACAGGTATTATTTTCTTTGCTTATTGCATTATGAACGAAATATCATGATGAAAAGTTGTAGCACTTAAATTTCATTCCAATTTGTTTTTTTGCTAGGTATTTTTTTAGCAATACAATATTTTTTTAATGTGTTAACTGTCAATTCATGGTGGAAATGCATTGTATTAATTAAAATAAAGCACAATATATAGCACTAATTCATTTTTTTAAAAATATATTTTGGACCGCTTTCGTCCGCTTTAGAGGTCGGAAACCAGTCTGAAATATTAAAAAGTGGAATAAGTATTGTATATTCTGTTTCATTTTAATTAAAACAATGCAATAATATACTTAATAAACTATTTTTTAATTAATGAAAATAAGATGAATAATAAATAATATGAATAAAAAGATTCTAGAAAAAATCTTTTTGAAAGAAATATGATGCCCAGCGGGATTTGATCCCACGATCCCTGGATTCGCCCCAATGTGCTCTATCAACTAAGCTAATTAATACGTTGATTTAAAATACAAAAGCTGACTGCCAAAATGAAGAGATCTTCACGTCGGTAATATGACGCCACACATTTTCTAATACAACAAAATCGGCCTTTGTGGCGACCAGGTCGGACGTTAAAGTTCCCACCACCACCCGTCATATATGCACAGCCGTAAATATGCACGGCCGCTTTCTATGACGCTTTAAACGTGTCTGAAAGAAGTGATTTTAAGTGCCCATTCCGTCCCGAGACGGAGCCGCACGGGACTGATGCTGCAACCATGCACCGTAGTGCTTAAAGAAGAAAGTTAAGAAAGATTTTTTTTTTGTTTTTTGGGAGTCTGAAAGCTTGTTGAATTCCGTACACATTTTAGGACATTCCCAGAGGATGTGGATACTTAGATTGTTCGGCAGGTTTGTTGCTACTTAGGTACTACAATTTAAAATTTTGCCTCTACGTGCTCTTTACTTAAAGTAATTAAATCTCAGTCTTGGATAACTGGTATTGAGAGATTACCAGTCATAAAAAAGATACTTTATAACCAAACGTAGGGTCCCGTGACACGCCCGATTAATAATGGGTGTAGTACGGAGCAGATGTGGTTTGGTGGGGCCATTAACTCTAATGATTGCCAAAATTAACGCAATTTATGAAGCGCTTCAGAAAGGTGTAAAAAAACTGCTAGTTAATTTCATCCCAATTATGTACGAAGTACGTAGCTTAGTTGGTAGATAGCGGGTTTGAATCCCTGAATGAAATTTTTTCAAAAAGTTTTCTTTGAGGTATTTTCAAAACACAATAATAAATTATTGTGTAGTAGCGGCCGGGCTTCAAATTAAAGATATTTTATAATAATTAATTCGTACAATATGTAAGTATTTGAATACATAATAACTTGGGAGAGCAGTGCACCGTTTGCTCCTATACAAGTGCCGCCCCTGTCATTATAGAAATGAAAAACTAAATTTTGGCTCATACTCGTACCTCATAGCTCACTATGTGACCGCTTTTTAACAGAATCGTTGTGAAAAATACCTATAAGTACATAGTTTTCTACTGTCTACGAAGGGACGGCCTCATCTGTTACAGGTAACAATTACTGTATTTTAAGTATGATAGTATATATAGGTAGTATAAATAATAAAACTTGACGAGGCCTGCCACAAATGTCTTTCAACAAAACTCCATATTTCTTAATGTCAATATTTGCCAACCCTGCGCCAACTTGTCCCACACACACGAGCCGAGTATGTGTGGTGTCAAGCCTCCTTCAAATGCACACAAGTACTTACTTGTGTATTGTAGAAATGGACGTACTTTACTGGTTTTTCTACATTTAAGCATACAATATGACAGACGTGTACTTGGACAAATTCAAATACAAGCATGGAAAGCACTGCGTAAAAGTTGTATTCTTTTGAAAAAATCTACTGTATTTTTGTCAAACAATGTCACTGTGAATTATTGAATACGTTACCTAGTGGCAATAGAATTTATGTAGCCAGTCACGAGGAGTAAATTCTTCTGGCATATTTACGCAGGGCTCGAAAAGACGGGAGCGCACCGGAGAGCCGTTCGGTCCTGAAACCGGTAAAATTATCGCTCCGTCTCGTGGAAAAAATAATTTGACCGTCTGAGCTAGATAGGCCATATAATCATATCATCATAAATATATATAATCATAAGTCTAACATACTTATTTTTATGAAATACAAAAAAAAATGATAACTATGTCTTCTAAATATGCTAACTATGTATTGTTCTTCAGAAAACTGTCGTGCGCTCCGGTTCGTAAACTTTTCCATTTCGAGCGCTGAATTTACGCATACAAAGAAAATTCTATGGTAGCAAATTTATATATTATTATTAAGTTGAAACACCACAACGATTGTCTAAAGTGCCCGGTCGTACATACAAACCTGTCTCTGGTGTGATTTTATTATCATTCACAAAACATACTATACTTAATATTGTCATGCTGCACATGGCATACCGTATCTTGTTGATTTCGCACTCACTTTACCCCAACGCCAATCCTCATCCTATAGTTCGTGCCACAGAACAGATAATAAATAGAATTCCGACAGGCTCTATCAATACCAATACAGTAAATTTTGACGCAGGGTTTTGAATGTGTGAGTGTCCTACGAAAATGAACCACGCATTATAGACGTGCAATAGTGTGTGTAATACACCAATATTAAATGAGCGTCAATGCATAAATCAAGAGCAGTTGTCAGTATTCGACGTATAACGTATTCTTGACATGTGTTTAAATTTATCCCGTATTCTTCCCTACTCGAGATCGGTTGCCTGCTTCTCCTTACCCGTTAGGTATTTCCGTTCCCATTATTTCTGTGTTCCCTGGTTCGTGCAATGAACATCAAGTTATCTACAATTTATTAGTGATTGCCGCGTGCGAGTAGTCGATGAGTCCATGTTTCATGTCATCATCATCATCACCATCACTAGTTATATATTATGTTATCATCGCCATCGGCTCAGTCACTCTCGATTAAATACTAGACGAAAACATCGTTTTACTGTCTCCATTCTTCTTAACATGCACTTACTTTTCGTTTCCATGATCTAAGTACCTACTAACACCCTCTTTTTGTGACACCACCCATCTGGATTCTCCAAGCGTGCTATCGGTAATAAAACCAATTCGTTACTCATTCAGTTTACGCTTACTCCGGATTCATACAGTCCATTCATCCTCATTTGAACCTAGAATATACTTTTGAATATTGTTCCAACTTACTTTCCAGAAGACGTGTTCTTAACAAAATAATATTTCTCTCCATACACGCGCTATGTAATCAAATATGTTATATTATTATACTAATTGTCTAAAAATCCATTAGCATAATCAGTGTTCATCACTGAACAGATTAATAAATAGAAGATATGTAAAAGCCATCGCCATGTACCAAAGGTCTGAAGCAGGGTACATTCTGGTCTGACCGCCATAAAACCCAAGTAAAAAAAAAACGCGTCGACTGTTCCCAAAAATTGAAAGCACGTCACATTAACGTGACAACCTAAAGTACATATTATTAACTATTGAAAATAGCATATTTTTTAACACGTGTTTAAGTTTATCTTGCGCCATCTTAAGACACAAAGCCTGAGCATATCTTTTTGCACAAGCATATTTCTCAAACGAGTGGTCCCAAATTGCCTGGCATATTGATTTTCAAAACCACATAAGTATAAGCCCTTTCTCGTTTCGATTTGAATTATAAATATCAAATCGAATGTGTTATCAGTGTTATTTATAAATATACATCCCTGTTATTCATCAGCTACCAAAGTCAGACAATTCCTTCACACGAAAACCGGTGGTAATATTGATTTAAAAAAAATATCTTATAGTATAAGCACTCTATATAACAATGATACATCACCCACGGACAGTAACGGGAGGGCAGGGCAGGTATGACCACTCGTTGTCGGAAGTTTCCAAATGCTTCGGCTTGTACTTGAGTCGGCTTTGGTTTATCCCATATTTTTCTACATTCGAGAAAATATTTATCCTGTTATACCACACCCAGTAGGGTTAGCCAGTTCCCATTAATTTTGTGTTCTCTGGTGTTCATCCTGAAGCATCCCTCACCAAAAATATTCCTGCCCTCTCTTCTACGATTCATCCCCGTAAACTTTCGGAGTCAAAGGGCGGTTTCTTATTACCTATTTCCGCTAAACTTGATTATCTCATCGATCCAGCAGGCTCTTGGTCGCAAAATAGGTGCTGTACAAGATTGCCTACTTGGATAATGCATTAGAGATGAAAGGCAACAAAACGAGAAACGCGATTTTCGCGATTTTCAGAGCTAAAAAGACCTCAAAGAAGTTGACAAAAAAGCATTGTATTATTACAATATTATTATGCCCAGATAACTGGAAGCAACACAAAAAACATAACGACCGCTACTTTGCCTAAACACAGCCACACAGTGGTTGGCAATTAGGGTACTCGTGCGATACTGATAACATTTTCTGTTTTAGTAAGTGTGGCTACTTTATAATTTCATAATTTGTTATAATAATCTTTTTACTCAGTGTTGAAATGATTGCTGGAAAATGAAATAGTCTTTGGGCGGCTGAGGTGTAACCCGGACAGAAGTGTCATAGAGAAAGAAATATTTTACCTAAATATTATTATTAATCTATGTATCAATCTTAGATTATAGAAAAATAGTATCAATCATAATATATATCAAAAAAAGTAGGCTTAATATGAATAGTATAAAATTAGTAGAAATTCCCAGCCCTTTTACTTATATAAATTCTATCAGCTTTTTTTTTTTACATGATATCGCATTTTCTACCCTAAACATAATTATTGACAATACTTATAATATGATTTATATATACCTGGTCCTTTTCATTGCCCAGATTTATATCACGACCAAGTTCCATGGGTTCTTCGTCAATATGCATACGCACGATCACAGTTCTAAAGATGACAGGGATAAAACGTCGGTTTGTCATGGTAGCTTGGTACCTACCTCAAACTACACGTCCTAACCTTAAACATATATAGGTATATATCGCAGTAGCGAAGGGTGACTTTTGGAAAGAGGTAAGCTGTGGAGATCAGAGAAAAATAGCACACTTGTCAGGTAACTTACGGGAAATAAGAACATAATACTTACGATATTACTACTGATGAATAGGTGCACACTAATGTCAACGACACACTGGTCATAGGTTTCACCGCTGAATTTGTCAAATTATTTAAATCACTTATGGCAGTAGAATTCCACGCAGACTTTTATTTAGCAAACAATACGCATCGCCAACAAAAAAGTTTGTTTAATGTATAACTGCCAGTTAAAAACAAATATTTATCATATAAATTTTTGTGAAAATGTCTAATATAAGTTTTTTTGCTGTATTCAGATCTAAATGAACCCTTGGAAGGTCAAGCTTTGATAATTTTTAATTTTTGAAGAAGCATCAAACTCGGGAATGATTTTTTAAAAATGCAATCGTTCGCACATCTTCGATCGGGACACTACACAATTTAATAAATACTTATATATTTAAAGCACTGGCGAATGATTTCGGTACAATATGAGATAATTTATCCACATTCAAAACACAGTAACACACTGAATTTTGTATTATAAAATAAAACTTTATCACCGCTTTGAAATGTCAATATGACATGAACTGTGAATAGCATGTTATGTTTATCTATGACTAAAGTAACCTAAATAATAATCGCGACTTAATACAATATTTATTTTTAATAACAATTTATAAATTATATGTGATCGAACACAATAGTTTTTTTTTAATCATCCTTATTATGTATTATTTGCTTAAAAAGATAATCATCGACAATAAACAAATCAACATAGCTTGTCCTGTAACGCTTCCAAGTCTGGAACAAAAACGCAGACATGTATGAAGTTGGCAACTGAATTGCGGTAGAAAATTCGGCTTCGATTATGGTCGACAAAATTCTAAAAATAGCACTCACGTTGTCACGTTCCGTCATTTATTTTTGATTCGAAACTTGACTAAATTAAACGCTCTACTTCTAAATACTGACGACAGATGACAATCAATATTTTATTATAACATAGTCCTAGACAATATAGATATTTATTTAATTAAATTAAATACTTGAAAATAGAAGGTAAGCTTTAAATAATCGCTTAGTATGGAGCCTTCGCCACTGATATAATATATAAAATTGGTTCTTGTCGGTTTAATGCGCCGGCTAGATGGCAGCGACTTGCCTGCGCGGTATAGTTTATGCAAACTACTTTTACAGCGTTTTCCAGTTTGCGCGAACTACAGTTTTCCCATCCATACATACGGACTTCCTTGTTACATACCGGTTTGCGCAGGTAGGCTTGTGGTAAAGCATGAGCGTCTAGCCGGCGCTTAAAGGAAATGAGCGGCAAACAAATTTTGAAAATAGCCGATATACTATACTCGATTATTTGTTGGGTTAGGGCCAGGTTATGTTTTTATTCTTGAATACATGCATTTTGCCAAATTCGGCTATGAAAATTAGCGCGGTTTCCGCTTGGCTTCCCGTAAACCGACTTGTGCCATAAATAAGTGATGAATACATTGATGTGTTACTCAGTGTTTCCCAAAGTGTGGTACGCGTACCCCCTGGGGTACGGGAAGAGTTTGGTAGGGGTACGCGTTGCACCGGGCTTTGGCTGCGCCTGGTGCAACAATCATTAACACTACATCAATACAACATCCATGCTTGAAGGTTTATGGTATGCAGAAGAAAAGCAATTGTTGAAATTAGCTTCAGATGAATTCTTGAAAAATAAATATAAGGAGTGTACTTTAACATCATTCTGAATGCAAATGCAACATGTGTATCCAGTTTTAACAGAGAATGTCCTGAAATACATATTGCCTTTTCCAATTTCGTATCTATGTGAAGTTGCTTTCATCATTAAATTTATAGACATTAAGTCAAAAAAAAGGAACAGGCTTTTGGACGTGGAACCGCATCTCAGATTAAAATTAAGGGAACCAAATTATGATGATCTGTCTCAACATAAACAATTTCATTCTTCTCATTGATTACAATGAATGTTATTATTTTATAATATAAGTAACTTTTATTTAAGTATTTTAATTATTTTTTATTATGAATGAATTTTATTTTTCGTGCATTATTATTTTGTTTATGAAGGTAGATACTAATAAGGAAAAAATAAATATATTTTGATTGTTATTAAAGTATAATATGAATTTTTTTGGCTGGTAGGTACTCAGTGTTACGAAAATTTTAGATAGGGTACCCGGTACACAGATGTCGATAGTTGGATGAATACCAAATTATAAAAAGGAATAGTTTTTTTTGAAAAGTTTCCCGCGACTTCGAATGTAGGATACAGTAACGAGCGTGATTTTTTTCGCGCCAGTTTCATGTCGTTTTCGAGACGAGATTTTTATCCTTTGTAGGTACGTAGCAGTGGTGGCCGGGCTAAGAAGTGTCGGCAAAAACTCCTAATATTGTGGCAGCTTTATGAAATTATAAAAAGCAAGGGGCGGGCCGGTGTTTTTACAGCACTCCAGCTGTGACGTTTCTGAAGCTTTGCCATTGTGTGCTCAAATGAAATGTCAAACGACACTTTATACCAGCCATGAGAAAGAATAAAAGCTCTTGCAGTAGGTATTTCGCCCTTTTAATATGATTATAGAGAACGCATAGTAAATCAGGTATTATTAGATAAATAATACTATAATGGAACTTGAACTTGAATTTAAATTATAATTGAGAAAGCATATTATTATTGGTAGAATATTGCACATTTTTTGTTCATTTTTAGATTAAATACCATTATCAAGACTGTAAATAAATTTAAGTTGTATATATACTATTCCATTTGATTCCTTTCGGCATCTTCAGGCACTGTGTCCACTCACCAAAAGTCAAATGAACACTGACAACGAATACTACTCTAACTTATGTAACATATCAATACAATAAAGTAGGTAAAAACTCCATTACCTACCTATCAAGTCAAGTCACAATAAAAAAAATTAACAAACAAATTATGAATAACTATTTCTTTTATTCAACGACAAATTAACAAGATTTAAGAATGTAGATACCATTCTAATTATTGAACATACATATTTTGAAAAACACTTCTGAGAAAATATATTAATAGAAAAAATCTTTTTAAAAAGTAAGACGCCCGGCAGGAATCGAACCTGCATCTCCTGGGTTTACGCCACAATCTGCGCATTATCCACTATGCTACGTGAAATCCGTGACGTCGGTTAGTAATTGAACTAGTAGGTACCTACTTTGATTTAATAAACAAAAACCGATTGCCAATAGTAGCTCGATTTGGAAGAACGCTGATGAGTAGGTATTAAAAGGCCAATAATTAAAATTTGTCGTCATTAGTATGTCACCTCGTATATTTTATAAGTAAGTGTTTTTCAAAATTATGAATAGTTTAAGTGTTTGTAAAAAACTCCCTATATTATCAATAATAATACAAGTTCCATCAAGTGCCTTCAGTCGATAGTATTAATATTGTAAATAAATTGTTTGACATTGCGTACATAATATTATTATGACGCGTTTGACTAATATTTTAAATTAAGGTACAGTACACCATCGTTTTGTGACGGCATCCATCTGGATGCTCCCTTTGCGCTATCGGTAATAAAACCAATTCGTCACACGTCACACCATTCGATGCTTACCATTCACCTTCATTTGAACTTTGAATACCTAGTGTTTTGAATTCAGTATTACTAAATATTTTTCCCAAAACACAAATTAATCAGTTCATTGAACAGTGTTCATCCTGAAGCAACCCCCCCCCCACCAACAACATTCCAACCTCTTCCCGTATTAGTCCGTATGCAAATGGCGGTTTGTTAGTACCTACTTAATTTGTCAGAAATACGCGTCATTTTAAGATTTTCGTTAAATTTACTAATTTTAGACTTCTAGACTTGTTTGAACTGTTTTGAGGCCCCGCTTTAAATCTCATGATGCATCGATTGCGTTTCTGCGTCAAAGACAATCGTCGCTGTCTCTCAGACATATTGGCAGAACTACACCGCCCTATGTCCACTGACATAACCGATTTATAACTTTACACTACTTTTATGATTTAGGCTTGATTTAGATTTAGACTTCCTCTATAGAAGAAGGTATTTTTTCACATATTTAATGTAATAGGTAGTTTTGAAATAAAGAATAGTATTAAGCTTTTAAATTGCAGCTAAAACTTAAATCGCCCATTTGTTACCTTCGAAAAAACAATCCGAAAAGAGAAAAGGGCATTATTCACTTGAAGAAAAAGCATTCAACTCGCCGTGCGGTTGGTCGCGTGGAGAAAAAAATGTGGCGATGAATTTACATTGGCGGGAATTCACGCCAGCCAAATATGACAGTAATTTATGTGAAATAGAGACACCTGTGCTCTCTCGTACACACCATTAAGGGCGTCATTTTTCACAGACGTCTGTGTGTTTTTTCGCGCGCTTTTCCGCATCTCGCTCGCGGCGGCCGTTGACATAGACAAAAATAGAATATTATGATTACATGTCTGTTTTCAAATTGGCCATTATAGTAAAATAGATGAACGTTCAGAAATAAACGAAATATGAAGTTGTAATTATAGTTACTCATTCGAATTTGGCAGTCTTATAAGCCCAACGCTTATATTATTGTCTTCTCATTCCGGGGGTGACAGTTTCGATCGCGGTGAGGTCATAATATGTAATTTTATCAAGCCTGGGTGTTTCCTTGATATTGACCCTAGAATCCTGTAGTCGAAACACATCTAGGTACCATATAAATACTTCGAGACATCTCTCGAGAATTCCTTGATAGAGACCGAAAAGTTTAACGTGAGGCTTCGCGGTGGCGCTCGTATTGTTTTCGATATCGAAGTATTGTTAGAGTATTGCCAGGATTGAAAGATATTATTTCCCACTTCGTTAAATATGTATATATTTCGCCAAATTTCAAATACAAATGATATACATTTTTCCGAATAACTTTAAACAACATTAAAATTTCAAGTGTGCTTGCAATGTTGTACATGTCATCGCGGCAACTCTTTCAATAACGTTATTGAAGGGCCGAATGAGCTTATTTTGTCGTTTTTCTTCTTCACGGTACCAGATAAGATGACTTATAATCTTCCTGCTGTCACTTTTCAAAACTTTTGTCATTATTAATACGTCTAAATGACTGATACCGCGCACTTATAAGAAACGTGAAATGCTTTCAACGTGAGGGGAATGAATACTGAAACGCGAGAGGAGGGGATCCTAGTTCTTCAAGCCACCGCACATCAACTTAAACTTTTCGCACTCTGGGCTTGTAGTGTTACAGCTGTCATAATGGTTATCGACTAAAAAAAATAGTTCTGTTCGTAGTACTTAAATGTAAATGTTCGATTATATAATAATTTAATAATAATTATTATTATGTTCAAATCAGCGTATTAACATAATAATTATTAAGACGATACATCAGTGAAACGGCAAATAATTTTCAACTATAGGCGCGACGAAATTTTGGACTCTCTGGCATTCGGAGAGCGAACGTCGAGGTGTCAATACGTCATTTTGTTTCGTGATGTCGACGGGGCTATTAATTCTTAAATCGTGTAAAGATGTTTAAAAACGTTACCCATTTACTTGAAAAAGAAAACATGTCAATGAATATATTATTATTGTTACTAATAGAACAATAAACAGAACATTAAATGGACGCATTTTGGATTTATATGACAAATTATATTTCGTTCGGCAAGCGTCATTTGCACCCGCGACCTGCAATCCGCGCATCGCCTAGCCACGATCTTTTTAGACTTAGACCATGTCTCAACTGAGGTATAGCCTTAAGTATATTGACCGTAACGCGAGCCCCGGCCTCATTTTTGAAAAAAATAAGGTCCCGCTGATGCCACCACCGTGTAAACGGCAGCAAACTGTGCATTTTTGTGTAATGGAGCTGTAGGGTCTCTTCTCAATTTTTCTTATTAAAAAACCAGTTAAGCCAAAAATGAACCTCAATTTTGCAGTAAAACAACGTATAGAAATTGCGCGCATCGACGACTGATTTTCAAAGTACGTTCGGACAATTTGGTAGCATTGTTCAAGCATGACTCTATTCACGAGGGAATGGGACAACTGGACGCCACACTGTCGTAGACACGTATACAGAACGTAGACGAGGAATTTTAATCAGTTTCTATCTACTACTTAGTAGTTTTAATTCATTTTACTCTTAACATAATGTTTTTTTATTGCAGATTGAGAATTACCATGCCTAAGGCTTTATATAAATAAAAAACTCTTTTTCCGTTGGAACTTAAACATGTGCACGATTAAATCATTATTTACGTGTGCATATTTAAATTCTCACGAACTATTAAATCATAATATAATAATTTAAATATACTTAAATAATAATATTAAATATTTTTTTTAAAGTATCTATAAGTAGGTACCTAACGAATATTTAATTTAGAATTGCGTGGCGTCCAGTTGTCCCGGCGCCAAATCGTCCTAGATCCATTCATGATGATTTGCTACCCGATACTCACATTTATTTACTGTGTATCCTATAATTATTACAACTCGCATGCATTAGTGAAGACAAGTGTCCATTAAACTGATATTCACAATTAAAAGAAGATGTCTTGATTAAGTTTCCAGATGATCCATTTGAACCCGTCTGTAATCCTATAACACTTATATTTTTTATAATGAGCAATAAATCTGAATATTTTATTAAGCCTGCCAGACGTCACGACAATGTCAAACTAACGGTGAACCCGTTTAGCTGTCATCGCGACTCGTCAAGGGCGGAATGAGTCGGTTGAGAATAGAATTCCACAAATTTTTCACCGCAAAATGGAATTAGTTTCCAACTTGTGGAGTGGAATTGGTGGAATCTGGTCATGGGCTTGTTACACGGTAGGAGTCAAAACTGAAAGGCAGAAAAGAGTCGTATGATTTATGTGACAATTTTGTGGATTTTTTCGAATTTGAATTATATTTTTATGATGTTGATGTTGCGTGAACAAAAATGTTGTCTGATTCTCCTTTCTAGACGATTGTGATCAAATCAAAATCAAAATAGTCATGCTTGGCCCAGTTATAATATGATTTTATTATATATTATGTATATAAAATAAACAATATTCATATAAGGTTAACGGCGCCCTTAGAAGTATTATTAAGAACACTTAATGTTTTGAGAACACTTAATGAAATTTTCCTTTCAACATCAGATTCGAGAGCTTTTCTAGAAACTAATGTCCTTTCCGTGTCAACTAAGGATTGCAATACCGGTATTCAATTATTTATCGATACCGAAATACCGATTTCATAAATCCAAAATACCGATATTTTCGGTATTAAGAAAGCATACACGTTTAAGTTTTTCGAAAATGGATTTAATGTTACATTTTGCCAAAACGCAATTTATATTGACTGAAACCAACAAAGGTTAAATAATATTAAAACAAAATAATATGTCAAATATACTTATAGAATTGTCGCAATGAATAATAATTAACATAGTTTAAAAAAGAAAACATTCGTGGAAAATAATATTTCCATTTTTTATAACTATTGATCCAACGTTGATAGTATATTCAACAAACATTGAATTTCAGATAGATTTTTCTGTACCCGGACATATAATTAGTATTTATAAAAATTAGCAGTTCTAAATATCTATACATATTTCACAAAGGTCCAAAGGTCAACATAAATAGGTTGCTGTAAAATAGTTTTTTTTTATATACTTAGATTTTAATAATTATATTTATTAGTACTTCTTTTTTTCTATAATATGTTTTCACGAATACCGGTATTCAATAAGAAATACCGGTATTGATATATTGCAATACCTAGTGTCAACCTATATACAATATTTTTGTCACAAAATGTCTCGGTACGCAAATGAGGGTCATGCGCTCGTGGTGTCAGTCTTTCGTACTATCTACGTTTGTTCATAGTGCTCCGTGCCTACTTCGGCCCAGTTAATGATACATCGTTTAAACTTTAAAAGGTAAAGCATATGCCTACATACTTATAGCCGAAAAATCTTGAAAACTGCTAAAATGGTGATCATGTCAAAACCTCTTGTGATTTTCAGACTCTCGCCATCTAAAAGCTCTGATGGTGCCTAAAACAGCATCACAATAAATTGTAATACCTACACAATATGTTGATTATGCGGACACTAACAGCCGTACTAAAGTAAGAAAACTACTGAAAAAGTAAGAAAAAGGCATTTGAGGGTTCTTAGAGGTCATAAAATATTTTCACAACCCCATAAAGAACATGAAGAATTGATAACTTTAAACGTAAAGTTGGCGGTTCATTTTGAGTATCATTTATACCTATATATTTCCATTTTTTCAAATCTATCGAAATAAAATATAGATTTCGAAATAAAAGAATAATGTCCACACACTGCGTCATCTCTTTAATTATTTTTTACTCATTATAAATAATAATAATTATACAATTCAGTTCTCCTGAAACAAAGATTGCATCCTCCCGCGTAATAATCTCTTCAGATTGTCGCCATAGGCAGCTAAGTATACTGCCCGCTGCTTCACGAGGCTATTTCGAGATGTTTTATGGTTGTGAAGTAAACTTAGTGCCAGTTGTTGACAGCGAACAGTTTGTACGCGTGCTGTATTTAATCCGCTAACAGCGGACGGTGATGACAACTTACGGCGACTTTGGTGGTCGGAAAAAAGTGACAATCTTTTTGGTAATTAATATATACATACCTACTGTATAATATTTTCACTGGGGTTCGAATAATATAATACATTTCTTTTACGTCGGGATCGTATGATTGAGGATCATCATGATCCGAATGATGTGGACGTCTAAGAGCTTTATCCACGGCTCCCTACACTAATTATTTACCTCTCTCTGGATTCACAGGCACGCAGAACCGTGTCAGTGAAAAACATGTGACACTCCTGATTTGGCACGTCCACCCGGAGGTAACTATTTTATCATCGTATCTGACTTTCAACCTGATCAAATACACTTAGTTTACCCAAGTTGTCATCTTCTCTACAGGCTATATGACCAAATTAATATGGGAGAGCTAGGCGCAATTGGATCGAAGAGAGTCGGTCACGACTATGGAATTCGTTGGTGATGGACTCGAAATCCCGTTTGGCAGTCAGCATCCGCCTTTAGCACCATATTCCAAATACGTATTGCGTATATCCTCTGTCTTTCCATTGCCTTTATCGCCTAGAGACATATCTACAAACTGAGAAGACAAGGGATCAAACTAGATGTATTAATGTAATTTTGTAATGCTTTTGCTTTTTAAAATTTATTGCAGTTGCGATAAAGCGTTTTTTGTTATTAATTTTTATAATAATACAATCAAACTATACTTACCTATCACTTGAGAGACGATGCCATGCCAATGGATTTGTAATGTCGTTGTTAGCGTGAGCGGCCTCCCCTTTTCTTTTCTTTCAACAAAGTTTTATGTTACAAACGTTATGTAGCAGTGAGTGGCACCTTCTAACATTATTTTATTAGAGTATGCTCTTTTCTGTGTAACACGTTTCCTATGATTATGATTGTGTTTTTGTCTCATATATGGAAACATTGGCAGAAAATTTACACTTTGGTGTAGTATTTTATGAATACCTTTTAAATGCATGTAATACATATTAATATACACGTACGGTTAGGTTAGAGCTTGTCAAGAAGGATCATATAACGCATCACGGATGCTTCGGTGACTATCTGATCTTAATTTATTTTACATAATATGTGATCGAATGACAGTATTCTAACCGAGTGAAGAAGTAAAAAATGATACCCCTCTGGTGACATTCATAATAGAACTTAAATACCTACTACCTAGCAGTGGCGAAGGGTGGAGGTAGGCTGTTGATCTGACATAAATATTGTACACTAAACTTTGTCAGTCAAACGTATTTCTTTTCGTTGAACGAATATTACAACGCGTAGATAGTAGTTGTTAGTTTTTAAAATTCAATTAAACTCTGGCTAATCCGAGCCATGGTAGATAATAGTCAAAAAATATTCGTTTATCACCAAAATATCTAAAATTATGCCATTAAACCATACTCACATAATCTTAGATATTTTATAGATAGAAGAATATTTTTTATCAATTATGGCTTGGCAAAGCTTTATAAATTAAAAAAAAAACTAATCGTCACTATTTTGTAATAAACAAATAAGTAGGTATCATTGAAAAAGTGTGCAATATTTTTGTCGGATATAGGTAATATGGTTTATTTAGGCAGGGTGTAATTTAATTTAAAAACTAACTAGCAACAGTTGCTGATTGTATTCTTAGTTCAATGAAAACAAATAAATATGACCGACAAAGTTTAGTGTGCACTATTTATGTCGAATATTAACAGTCTACATCCACCCCTCGCCAATGCTATCGAGTACCAGTAAATTAATTAAATAATATAGTCAATAAACCAATTCCAAAAAGACGTGATAACCTACAATTTTAAATTCATTTTTTGATAACCTTAGCATGGAAATTAAACCAAAATCTCTTATTACTTTTACTTAGATAGGTCGGTACGTAAAATTATATTGCGCACTAAGTGATAAATCGAATTGAAACTTTCTCGAAAGATATGGTTCAAGTATTAGGTATAGTTTGTATTAAATTAAATGTTTATTACGTACTTCCAACGAGTTCGCAAATTCAAGATAAGAACGCAAATAATTTAATTATTCAATATTATGCTATCATACCGCAAAATAATTTGGTTTTGAATTTAGACAGAGTATTCTAATTTGGGATAATAATTATTATGTTATTTTATGATAATATTTAATACGCATTTTAGGAGGCGTGCAATTTTTCGGTACATACACGTTATCAATAATATTTATTATGAAGTATCTATACTTAGAAACAAAAGAGAATGGGACAATTCGCTGCCGCCGATTTGTCACCGGGATAACTGGACGGAGGGACAAACGAACGACATACATTTGTGCGCCGAACGAATGAATTAAGTGCGGGAGGTTTATGATCGTTTCAAAACTTGTGCCAAATCGTAAGATATGTATATTTATTCCACGTATTTCATTCATTTGTGCGGCACCCAGTTGTCCATCGTCGGGTTCTCCTGCGTATCCGGAAACTTGTACGTATGCAGTTTGCCGTATCACACTACACCGTGAAATGTTGTATCAGAAATATATGACCGTATATTAAAGACAGCCCAACCTCTTTGGATCGTATAGTACTGATATAAAATTTATGTCTAAATACACTTTACACTTTACAGGAAGCCAGCAGCAAACAAATTTTGAAAATAGCCGTTAGGTATATTGGATTATTCGTTAGGTTAGGTTAGGTTAGGTTTTCATTCTTGAATTCATGAATTTTGCCAAAATCAGCTATGAAAATTGAATTAATCTTCATATTGAAACTAATAAAATTGGATACCGTATAGCATACGGTCATCTCTTTCTGACATCACGGCGACCTGTTCAACGGTGAAATGTTTTACGTACAATTTACATGCAACGTTCTCCTGGTATCAATTGGCAATATCAATTCGTCATAGTATTGGCGTTCAGGTATACTCAGCATCATTATGCGCATGGCAGGATCTGCATTCAGCTAGCTTCGTTGTCGCTGCATGGAGGACCAAATGCTTGCTATACAATGCTTAATAAATTATTATATTATGCTATTTGTGATACTGTATGTCTGTAAGATCAGTGCTCGAAATGGAAAATTTTACGAACAGGAACGCTCAATAATTTTTCAAAAATGTGCAATATTAGATATAATATCTGTAATATAAAAAAATATCTTAGTTTTACATAATGTACTTTATGAAACATTTTCCTCATCACCTTCGCCCGAATCAGTTGTTTGTAACATAAAAAATATAGGTATCAAAATATAAGTTTACGAAATCGTTTACTAAAAAATACATCATTCATAATAATAATAATTATACAAATATGTATACCTAAATGTAAGTATATGAATCTAATTGGAGTAGGAAACATAAAAATATATGAAATAATGGACAAACCAATACAATTGTCCATTTGTTTCGTCAGTAGTTTGAATAAAAACATGTAAATAAGTGTAAATGGAAACATGAGTGAAGATACCTTATCGTTATTGATTTTTGGGTTTTCACCACGTGTACTTCTCCCTTCTTTCCTCGATATCATATAATATCTCTTGATAATGGCCTCTGCAACAAGCCCGAAACGTCGAGCAAAGAATGAAGAATTACACACGGTGAAAACCCAAAAATCAATTACGATGACAAACAACCGTGAAAGTTTCAAACAGAAGATAAGTACATTGGTTAAACCAAGTTACATGCTACTTTATTTAAAGCTAGTACCTAAATTGGAAATATTTTGATTAAACATTTTTTTAATCACATCAAAATCCATCATGTATGAAAAAGTAGGAGCATGGTTCATAATAAATTAATTTAATAAAATTAAGTACTTAATGAATACACAAGTTTTACGAATGTAGCATTCATTATTAAATATGCATAATTTTAAACAACGCCAGACTTGTAGATATTAGAAAAAAATATTCAAATATTTACACCATGTGGGCATGTGGGATAATTTATTCTAATAGGTTTCTGATGTTGTTGAAACTATTAATTATTATGTAAGTAAATTCCCATTGGATTCCTCTATGATTTTATTTAAATGTATGCTACCTCTTTTATTTCGTCAACATCTATCGCATGAGTTTTCGCAATGTATTATTTGCTCAATGCAATCTATATGTTATGTATATAATATATAGGTGCATATGAGGGTGAGAAAAAACACGTCACACAGTGATGTTCCTATACAAAATGCCGCGTCAATTTTTCTACAGTATTTTAAATCTCACTATGATGACTCAAATACCTCTGTAATAAGGAATCTGTTCTATGAATATATAACAAAAAATACCTTTGCGATAATAGGTATATGAAATTAATAACTAATACATAATATTTATTCGCTTTTTATGTTACTAGGCATAAGATAGAGTTTAGACACTTACCCATTAATAAGGTCCTATTCGATACCCAACTTCTATAGGGAAACAACTCAAAATACATTGTTCTAAGATTTCGTCGTTACCACTTGGCAATACCTACACAGTTTTGTTATTTTTACTCATTTGTACTCTGCTATTATTGTACAGTAGGTACCTATATAAAAATCCTTAGTACTATCATAGTACCACTATGTTTGTGGTTTGCATAGTATGCGACAAGTTTCTCCAATCACAAGACAAACAATAATTCAAAACACCAACAAAAACTCACAATCAAGACACGATAATTATTATAGTACCTACTTGATTTAGGTGGGTATGTACTTTTAAATACTACGACGATGTAAACGACCACGACCACGACCTCTTGTTAGTCGAGGATTGCTGTTTAAACTAATATTTTGTAAGAAAATTTATTCTTTCA
The DNA here is from genome assembly GCF_057557595.1 of Rhyacophila brunnea. Classification (NCBI taxonomy): domain Eukaryota; kingdom Metazoa; phylum Arthropoda; class Insecta; order Trichoptera; family Rhyacophilidae; genus Rhyacophila; species Rhyacophila brunnea. The sequence goes on from NW_028233361.1 coordinate 7,110,338, forward strand.
AAGCCCTCAAATCAAAAATTACATGTGCTATTAGTTATTGTTTATAAAACCTTTTTTGAGACAAAAAATCTCTTCCTTACGTAACATTTCTGTGGATTTGGGAGCCATAAATCTTCACCGACAATATTTTTTTCAATGCACAATAGGTAGGATTCATTGTATTATTATTGAGTAGTAAACAGCTTTGCTACGTAGAAGTTTTGTGAAACAAAAAATATGAACTAAGTAGGTACCTACCTATATTGATTTAATGATTTATTTCAAAGGACCGTATTACTATGGTTATTTTAATATCCTCAACAATATATTTTTTTCCATTAGCTTTATTTTCTGTATAACATGAAGGATAGGTAAAGAGTTTAGGTAGGTACCTACCTACGAGTATTTTTTCACTGCGAAGTATTTCTGCCGAACTAAAACCGAAATAAAAAATAAGGGTAGGTACCTAGCTCAGCATGATATGGGTAATACTATGAACGTTTAAATTTGTTCGTACCCCCTGATGAAGATGCCCATACACGCAAAAATTGTAGAGACCACAGACATTTTAATTTACTTGCACAATAGCGTTATTAAACCTCCTTGGATGTATATCGCTCCATACCGATGGGAAGACACCTTGTTGGTTGCATACCATCTAATATCAACAGGTCGACTAATGAACGGCCTCGATTGTCTTATGATGTATTGTGAAAACTATGAATTCGTCAAGCCTACCTAGTACATAAAGTTAGCTATCCTATATCCTATATTTACGCAATCGTCGATCGGACAGTTATTGTTTTGTTTCTTCCATCCATTTCTCTCCCGTTTCATTCGATAAAATATTGTGACTTCCACTCCCGTATTGATTACAAATTTAATGTACTCAAAATCATAACTGTTTGGGAACCCGCGATTTACACTCTTACCCAAGTCAGCAAGCCCTGTGGTTCATACCAAAGTGTCTAAAATCCAAGCCTTGGTAGATACTCGTACCTACATAGAGGTAATTTATTTATTCATAAAACATTAATTAACAAATGTATTATTTTTCACAATGCCTATGTAGATATTTCATGTGTTTTAATTGAAAATCAAAAAAAAGGTGCGTAATAATTTAACGTTATTATCGATATTAGTAGTAGGTACCTACCCTAAATAAATGATGTATTTTGTGATTTTGTCTGCAAGCAAAAAAAACTTCTTGAATAGCACTGAAGAATAGAATAATATACTATTATCTCATATTGTCTTAAAGAAAACGGAAGAGAGCAATACAGTCATGTAAGGGTGCTTTCTTCAATAAAAACTGTATTTTTTATTATCAGGCATGGGTTGTCTAGAAATGCATTGTTAGGAAAAAATATACCTAGATGCATTTCTAAGAAATTTGCCTGTTATTATCGACATGTACGAATTAATAAAAATCAGGGGTAGTCAACAAGTAAAATCATAGGTTTAATAAAAAAAAAATTTTTTTTTTAAATATATTTATATACCAATTCATATTCCTCAATTTCAACACAATCTGAACCGGAACGCCATATTAAATATTCTGATGAGGCTCGAGAATTTTACGAGACATCTCGCTATCAGGATTCCACGAGAAGGAACGGTAGATTCGAAGAATCCACGAGACGGAACGGAATTGTCAACGAATTCACGAACCGGAACGGCGCTCCGGGGCGTTCCGCTCCATTCCGAGCGCTGTGTAAGATGACATCTATAACTAGAGACGAGAGGCGGTGGCGCTAGTGTCGTGATTTAAGTACAAATCGCCACAATTATGACGCGACACGGTGACGTTATAAAGTCCAAATCGCCAGAATTCATGTTATCATTCTCGTCCTCCGGGGTTGTGTCAAAACGTAAAAATCCTTATTAAATATCAAGCACGATGAACGAGTAAAACCAGTATGAATTTAATTAAAAGCGTATCCAAAGTATACAATAAAATATTATCAATGATACTACTGTTATTTTGCCTTGTAGTCTCTAATCAGGGGTGTGGTAATACGGTACGTACACCGGCTTAAATTTCACAATGACACAGAGTGATTCGTACATCGAAATACTATGCGAGGGTGTCATAAATGAATAACAGTTTATGACAAAAGTGGGTGAGGGTGTGTCAGCGAAACTGCCCCGTCGTTCGGGGGATGAAGGAAATGGGGAAATAATTGAGTCAACACTTCATGTTACCGCCCTCCCCGCAAAACTTTCTAGCCCACCCCCCGCGGCTCATCCCTCGGCGAGTTTTATTGCTTTGGAATAAGGGGTTTTAATTTGCACTCGAGTATTTTTTTCAAGTCGTCGTTAAAGCAAATACGGCGAGGTGTTAATAAAGCCAGGAGCTATCTCTGTACTCTGGGAGAGGTTTAAGTTGTGCCCAAACATAATAATATAGGCGGCTCTCGTGGTGCAGTGCGTAAGGCGCTTGCCTTCCACTTGAGAGTTCTTGGGTTCGATTCCCGGTCAGGACACACAATATTTATGTGTGTTTCTCAAAGCATGGGTGTTTGTGATTGTTTAAAATTACTAACAACCACCTTGAACGAAAAAGCAAGGACATGGTTATTAATAATTAAAAAAAAAAAAAAAAAAACATATTAATATGTAACTATTTCATAAACAATATAAATGTACCACACTATCATAGATCACAAAACAAACCAATGAAGAAGAAAGCAGACAAGAGCACGCGATGTGATAGAGGTAAGCAGATGAAAAAATGGCAATGCGCTAGCATGTTGCTCGGAGTACTTGGTACGTAAAACATTTCACCGTGGCACAGTTCGCCGTGAGCTTTATTATCGGAGAGAGATGACCGTATTACCTATTTCATTTTTCATAGTTGATTTTGCCAAAATTCATGTATTCAAGAATGAAAACCTAACATAACCTAACAAATAATCCAGTATATCGACTATTTTCAAAATTTGTTTGCTGCTGGCGTCCTGTAAAGTGTCTACCGACAAGAACCGTGTTTTATTTAGACATGAATTGTATGTCAGTAGGTACTATACGACCCAAAGAGGTTGGACGGTCTTTAATATACGGCCATATAATTTGCGATACAACATTACACGCTGAACTAATAGACAAACGAGTAGACAAATGCCGTCATATAGTGGTACTCAATGGGCACTAAACACCCACAGTGATGCCCTAAAACCCGCTGGATAGACGAGCACACACAGTTCGGTGGATATACGTGGCAGAAAATAGCTAGGAACCGAGAAGAGTGGAGAAACCTAGGAGAGGTCTTCATTCAGCAGTGGATCGACCCTGGTTGCTGATGATGATGATACCATTGACATTCTTCAACTTGAACAAACGAACATAGTATATTTGGCACACTGAGACGTCACAAATTAAAAAAAAAACCTGTGTTTCATCCTCTCGAAGAATTAGATAGGTGCTTACTAAATTTCCAATTCGTCTTTTTGGTACACATCGGCGATAGACCCTGAGTGATCAAAAACACGGTTACATCTAAATTATACGTACCTTTTACATTTTGCCGTACCACAGTTCACCATGAGCTGTTATAACGGAAAAATGAATGAAAATGAAATACAATGTTCGACAGTTTTGTATTAGCTTTAATTTGTTACTTACTACATTTTTTAATATTGCCTCTACGTGCTCATCTCTCCCATGAGTACCTTAACTTAAAATCATGTAAATTCAGTCAAAGCACATTTGAGAGCATGGCAACCTTAGTCTTGGGTAACTGCTCCTGAAGCATTCCCAGTCATAAAAAAATATGATTCACACCAAATGTAGGGTCCCATGATACGCCCGATTGAGACCGGGTGTGGTGCGGGGTTTGTATGGTTTGGTGGGGCCTTTAGCTTCAATGTCATCACGGAAAGAGTTGACCGTATAGTATTGAGATCAAAAAATACACGTTGTTCGTGGAGCGTAGCAGACAGTAATGTTCCAATATTATTTAAAAAATATTAATTTGATATTGATTGGTATCAATTAATTATATGTCAGTATTATTAGATATTTAGTAGGTTCGTCTTGATATTTACGAGCACCTACTTACTAACCTATTATTCGGAATTTTGTATAAATATATACGATATGATTGTATTTCTAATTTTCTTATATCTTTCCCTTGTATTCCGGTGAGTTTAAAGCAGTGGTCTCCAAACTTTATGTTACTACGCCCCTTTAAAAAATCGAATCTTGGCGCCTCCCCTTTATTACATAAAATATTTTTTAAAATGGTAAAAAATTTATACAAAAAATGAAAAAAACTTAATCGACAGATTAGTAACAAGGTAGCAACATTCATTTATTAATTATTTGGATAGATGTGCTTGTTTATTAGCACAAAGTTTATCAAATTTAGGTGTCATTGAGGAGAGTGTTACTCATATTACTCTTTTTCACTACTAAACGGGCTCCATATTTGGATTTCATTGCAACTAAGGCAGAAAATCCCATTTCGCATAAATATGATGTTCCGAATGGAAGCAGTCATTGCATATTTTTGCTTGACAAAATATTATATTCTTTAATTAGATTCACACAAAATTTAGCTAGGGTGTCACTCTAAAAATGTTGTTTTAATGAAGTATCGCATGATAATTCTATCAAGTTTCAAATTTTTCAATAGTTGTCAATCCAAATAATTTATATCCTTGTTCGCGCCTCCCTTTCCACTAGTCTGCGCCTCCCAGTTTGGAAATCGCTGGTTTAAAGTGTTTTATTTAGTCATGAATTTGATTCCAATGTTATATAGCCATCGGTTTCCGATAGAAAATCTCACGATGAACTGCAAAATGCCTAAAGCATACGTACAATTCTCCGGACACGAAACAGATCACGTGCAAATATGAACAAATTATTATTTTGTTACGTGACACTATAAAAAGTTTTGTTTTTGGTAGGTAACTGGTTGTCAATGTCTTGTTTCCGTTTGGACGTGGCATTAGCAGTTATAGCAGTTGTGTTTGGGAGGGAAGGGAAGCACAAAACTCAGCAGCGTAATCCAAAACCACTCAGCCACACTTCACGAAAGCACAAGTACTTACACCGGATTAACATTAACATTTGTAATCGGAACTTATGAAGAATAATTAATAATCTGTCTGGGACGTAGTGTACCTATACCTATTGTGTATTAGTTATATCACAAATCGTAGGTACTGATATATTGGCTAGAACCTGTTCTTACCTACACTATCTATAGAGTGGCGAATTTTCTGTGACGCACATGACGCAATCGATTCGTCAGGACATTTAAAATGGGACCTCAAAACAGTTCAAACCATTATTAAATTATACTTTTATTAAACATACATAATTTTGAAAACACTTCTGAGAAAATACTTTTATTGTGTCAACTGCCAATTCATGGTGGAAATGCATTGTAATAATGCTTACGGGATGCACTGATTTGTGTTTTTGCTAATCGCTTTACAAAATGCAAATAACACGTTAATTAGAAAATCAATTAAAAGTGCCCGTAGCTATTTTTAGTAAAACGCAAATTTTTATAGTACTTTTTCCACTTTTATTAACTATATCTGGACCGGTTTCGTCCGCCTCAGAGGGACATTTTCAACTGAATAATCTTTATACAACAAGCATTTATCATAAAAAATTCAAACCGATTAGAAACCGGTACAGATATAATTAATAAAAGTGGAAAAAGTACTACAAAAGTTTGTTTTATTAAATTGAATTAATACGTTAAAAATGTGTATTTCTCAAAATTCGAGAATGGAAGATTCTAATCGGCTGCATTTGGAATCAAGTAAGATGCAGTATATTGTGTTAACAATTATTGTAGACGATTGCTCCAGTGAATACTGCAATGAAATTGCTCCAAATAATAGTCGTGTAATTTTTAAGCAATAAAAATAACGTGTCATCGTGTTAACTATTTTGAATAACCCTCCTTTTTCCTTATATTGCGATAGAAAGAAGTATATAGAAATATTTTCCTTCAGTGGCGAAGACTCCATACTAGACATACCCTCACATGAAACCGATCGGTGCAGGGGATGGAAGTTTAAAGGTGGAAACTTCGAGCTACTTTACTCATTAATGAGTGAAGTAGATTGGAGTGAGTTGCTCGGGATTTGTGATGTAAATGAGGCGGTACAATTCTTTTATAATACTGTATATAATGTGTTTGATGAATGTTTTTCAAGGAAGTCGCCATGTCGTGGTGGAAGGCGATACCCGAGGTGGTTTTCTCGAGAGATTATTGGGGACATTCAGATCAAGCATTGCTATCACAAAGCTTGGAAGGCTGAGCATGGTCAACGCGACTATGAAATGTTTAGCCTTTATCGCTTGAGAGTGAGGCAAGCTGTTCGAATGGCCTATCGAACATATATGGAATCGGTAGAAGATTGCATTCGTGAAAATCCCAAATCGTTTTGGGATTATATTAAATCATTAAGAAGGGATGGCGGGTATGCCGATTCGATGAGTTGGAAGGGCGAAAAGGTGACCGGACATGGAGTGGCAGAAGCATTTGCTGGTCACTTCAGGTCTGTCTACGCAAGTAGTATTCCTTATTTGGATGTTGCCTCTGCGTCAAGACAGCCATCATGCGGTGCCCAGTCCATTGATATTTTTCCAGTTGATGAGAGTGATGTGTTAAAATTTATTAAAAAACTAAAAATACTCACTCTTTGGGACCTGATAACGTCCCTACATTTTTTTTAAAGGGGTGTGTTGATTTTGTCAAAGGCCCACTTGCATATATTTATAATCTTACAATGGAGACAGGTATCTTTCCGGAAACGTGGAAGATGTCGAAGGTTACTCCAATCCATAAGAGTGGTACAGAGTCATCAGTGGAAAATTACAGGCCGGTAGCTGTTCTCTCTGCACCAGCAAAAGTTCTTGAGATGATCATGCACAACATGATTTCTCCAAAAATTGAGTCATTTATAATAAATGAACAGCATGGATTTAGAGCAGGCCGATCAACGGAAACTAACCTGATGGTATTTACCAATTATGTGTCATCGGCCCTGGATAGAGGTCACCAGGTTGACTGTTCTTACAATGACTTCTCGAAAGCATTTGACAAAGTCGATCATGATGTCCTGATGGAAAAACTCCAACTTATTGGATTGTCTGATCGATTTTTGAAGCTATTCGCGAGTTATTTTAGGAACCGTCAACAATACGTATCGTACGGCCTTTATCAGTCACAGACCTTTAACACATTTTCTGGTGTCTCTCAGGGCTCAAACTTAGGGCCGTTGCTGTTCACGATTTTTATAAATGACATAGCATTGGTAATAAAAAATGCTATGTTTTTGTTGTTCGCTGATGACTTGAAACTCTTTTTGGAAGTTGTCACCTTGGACGATTGTCGTCAGCTCCAACTTGATATAGATAATAATATATTAGATTGGGGCAGGCGTAACAAACTAGAATTCAATATTGATAAATGCAATCTTTTGTCGTTTACCAGAGCCTCAAAAGTGTTGTTTTTCCAATACTCGATGCATGGCAGAGTTCTGTCACGAATATCATCTGTAAGGGATCTTGGCATTACGTTTGAGAGTAAACTGACATTTATTAGCCATATAGTTACCATTTGTAACAAGGCGCTTAAAATGTTGGGCTTCGTCATGCGTACTTCCCGGGTCTTTTCGGATGTTACGGTATTAAAACTTTTATTTAATTCTTTAGTTCGAAGCAGACTTGAGAGTGGGTCTATTGTTTGGGCACCGCATCAGTTGAAGTATGGCCTTATGGTGGAGAGGGTTCAGAAGAAATTCTTGAGACTCATTTATTTGAGGTTGTACGGATACTATCCGTGGCTTTATCCAACTGACTTTCTCTTAGGCATGCTTATATACTGCAGTTTGCAATTTAGAAAAAATCTTTATTTAGCTATGTATTTTTTTCGACTTATACGAGGTATAAATGAGAACTCTGCCATTCTGGGCAGTGTTGACCTGTGTGTCCCTGATAACTATCTTAGAAATAGAGAATATCAGTTGTTTATTCTCCCAAGGTGCAGAACCAACCTGCCACTGGTAATGCCAATTGGGAGGGCGATAACTATGTTCAACGAAATTGCTTCGGGTGTTGATATATTCCACCTACGTGAGGATGAGTATAGGTGGACGTTATTTTATAAATTTTTAAAATAGGGTCTGCTTAACTCATCCGGTGTATTTCCATGTACCTATATAATTAATATTTTTGTATGTACATATTTGTTTAATAACATATTATCTATCTCTTTTTTATGTCATGTTGTGAACGTCTTAAACTTATAATTTGTAATGTCCACAATATGTAAAAATAAATAAATTGAAATTGAAAATTGAAATTGAATTAAGAAAAATATTTTTTAATTGCATATTGACATATTTATATACTTAATCACTTCATTATTGATATGTTATATAAAAATAATTTATTTTGCCAACGAGAGATGTCGTATATGTAGGAATGTATTACAGTATTACACAGTTTACAAAACAATCTGCAAAGGTATTAAAAAATATACCACAGCGCGCCGTAAATAAATAATAAACGCCGCGATGTCTCGACGTAAATATATTTCCGATTATGTGTGAAATAATTATGATTTTTTTTCGTATGGACTTTACGTCTCGTAACCTCAGCAAGTCTGCTGATTTGTACGAAATAAGGCAAGCTCCTATCGCAGAGCCTAAAACATTCGCGCATAAAATTGTTGTCACGACTGCGCACTTTGTCCAAAATCATTAACAATTAGATAATTAAAAAAATAATTTCAACGGCGTTTAATCGAATATTAATAAATAAGTAAGTATAGATTGTTTTTGTAAATAAAAATAAATTTTATCTAATGATTTTTGATGGGTATACATGTTTTGAAAAAATACGTAATTTATACACATCGCTCATTTTTATGTCGTCAATGTGTTTTTGAAGTTTCATTGAATTAGTGTGTCGTTGTCATTTATTAGTGTGTACCTATTCATTAGTAAATATCGTACTATTCTCGTAAGTGTGCTCTTTTTATCAGATCTCCAAAAGTCACCCTTCGCCACTGTTCCTTATTATTATTCTGCGATATACGAGTATATAGTACATACATTTATGTACCATTTTATTTGATGTTAGGTTATAAAACGGCCAAAGACTCGATTAACTTCCAATCAGGAAGTCATCAGCATTTTTATTCAGTTTCGTTCCTTTCGGAAGGAATCACCTACCAATTCCAAGGAGGGGTCCCAACCTAACGAACACCCCTTCGGTTGTGTGCAATGCATAATAAATTATGTTCGTACACGATGTCTCAAAATTGACAGTATTTTTTATTGTAACACCAATAATACAGTACCTACAGTAGGTTTAATATTACAGAGATATTGTCATTCGTGTCGGGATTTTTTTACGTATGCAGTTTGCCGTAACACCTTCGTGAGATGTTCTATCGGAAGTAGATGGCCGTATAAAATAATGAAATCAATTCTTCACATAAATAAACCACTTAAAAATACGTAATAAAAACTACCGGAATATAAAGGAAAGATAGGTAAAAAATAGTTAGGAAAGTAATTAATTTGAAATGCAATCATAAGATCGTACAAACCACAGGTTCTCAAACTTATTTCGACCACCGCCAACTTTGAGATTTAAAAAAATCTAGTGCCCCCCATATTTTTAAACTTACCTTTTTACATTACCATCTGTTGCTTATCTTAAAAACAGTTATTGCAAATATAATTTTTAAGCATGCATTATTATATGGATATGATAGATAGGGTGTGACCCATATCTTATTTCTGAGATCAAGAATGAGAAAGAAAGTAAATAAAACTCATACTTTCAAATTTAGAAGTATTTTTATTAACATTAAAAGAACGCTTTGAATTTAAAACTTATCTAATGTGAAGGATGAATCTGATGCATTTCGACGAGTTTGTTAATATCAGGCTCGAATTCACTTAAAAACAGCCGTAAGTCACCACCGCGTTCAGTAACTTGCAGCCGATTTCTCTTTTTAGTTACTCGTATCAACGTTGCTACAGCACTAAATCCACGTTCACACAAATACGCCGATGGGAATGCTATCAGAAATCGTTGAAAAATCGACCATAACCCAAGGGTACAGTTGAGAAATTCACTTCTGCAGCCAAAATTCCAACCATTCGAGTAGTAAATCGCATCTCAAGTGGTGTCGTGTCTAGATTTCGTCGGATTTTTATAGATAGAATTTGTCTGCCGTCGCCCCTCTAGATTTCCTTAACGCCCCCTAATTTTCTTTGAGCCTTCTACTGCCCCCCTGAAAGCCTCCAGCGCCCACAAGAAGGCGTTATCGCCCACTTTGAGAAAGACTGGTATAAACTATAATTTATATAAAATTCTGGTAGGTTCTCGTATCAAGCCGTACCTATCAAATATCTAATCAGCGTTATTATCAAACATATCATATTGATGTTCTTATTGAATTTAATAAAACTGGAACTGACTGCAATGCTCCACGACCAATGGGGGGGTTTTTTTATCGCAATAGCATACGGGAATTTCTTTCCGGTACCTATATAACTCACGGTAAACTGATACGTATAATCGACATGTAAACATCATCATTAAGTGTTGCTGTAACTAACGCATACGACGGGGTGTTTCCCCCCCCTCAAGGAACGAAAAAAATACAAATTATTTCGGTGAATGGAATATTTCTTCTTCTACATCTTCATCATAACCTAATGCCTGTGGATCATGACCCGGTTGATTTGGCTGTCGAAGAGCCTTCTCAATAGATTCGCCCTCTCTATTTGGAATTCTACGGCACGGAAAAAAAATATCTTAGTAAACTAATTCGGGGACGAAATCCCCCCCCCCCCCCGTTGTACGTGCCTAGTGTCTATGTATATTCTAGTGGGTCTGAGCATCTATTCTATTCACAAGGCTGCTATTGGCCGCTATCGAGTGTAGTTTATCATATTTATATGTTGAGGTATTATAATTGTAACTTTTCGAGCGAGATAGTTAAACCAAGGGTAGTCTACCTGGTCCCTACCTCCCACTATGGGCCGCCACCTGTACTCTGTACCTGCACCGCCCACCTGGTTTTTAAAACATTTTCATAATGTTTTCATAAAATTCCCTGTGACAATTAAATTTCAGAAAATATACTATTTGTATCGCCCTTGCATACGTTTAGTTCACGTTACGTAAGCGAAACTAAATGGCGCTATAGTGCGATTGTAGAGTCTGACATAAAGTATTTGGTAAGTAATTATTATTATATGCTTTAACTTGCTGTAACTCTGCTTTATAAATAAAGTTACTTCCCTACTTTATAAATCGCCATTACTGTGGAACCGGTGGACGGTTAGAAAATTAAAATTTTACTACTAACAGAACTACAAAAGTGGGCGGTAGGTATAAAACGGTTGACTACTCCTCGTTTAGACGTCTAACTTATTGTAACAATTGTAATACTTCAATACATATGATAAACTACCCTCGATATCAGCCGATAATGGCTGACAATAGCCTTGTGGATAGAATAGATGCGCTGATGTGGTTTGTTGTATGAAAAATTAAAGGACATTTTTTCTCAGTCGCAGTGTAGTGGAATTTGAAAAGCAATGACCGATGCGATCAAAGGTGGAAGATGTCGCGGAGGAGAGCGAAAAGGAAAATATTCTGCGAAGGGGATGCGCTGTTTGTATTGGGGAGCCGCCGACGCCTCGCTGCAGGTGAATTTACGAATTTTCCGCTTGCCAGAAAGAAAATATTCTGCTTTTGATAAATTTTCACTTCAATGACCAATTTTGATTCGCCAGCCAATTACAACAGTTGTGAACATTTCAAAAACGGCAGACAGACAGACTGTGTTCACTTGATATTTTTAAAGCGAATATTGAGTTACTTGAAAATAATCATCGACACTGAACTTGTATGAACATTTTTTTATTATTTTCACCATTGAATATTTGCATATTATTACTTTCATTAAGGGGGATCATAATTATTATATGCCAACAGAGATCCTAACGGAAAAATACGAAGCTTGCAATTTGAGATTTTTTTTTGATAGTAATTTCAACTGTATTAATTAATAAATATGTACCTATCTGAAAACATTAAAAAGATTTTTTTAAGTCAAAGATAAACTTACAATAAAATTGTAAAAAAATGTGAATTAGTCACATATTTGGTACATAGGTTCCGTTATTATTACATTATTTTTATGGTTTTAATTAATTTTAAAATTTAGTTTAATAAGTTTTCAAATTTTCAGCGTTTAGATTTTTGACTAATTCATAGTTTTAATATTTTTATACTTATCTATTTTAAAAAACATCGATTTTTATAAAAATATAAATGTGTATAACTTGAAATCCTTTAATTAATAATTAATAATTAATATAAAAGGGCCTAAGAGGACTGTCATTTTTTATCGGATTACGCGATATCTGGTTTACTCCCGTGGCCCGTCATCTTCCTTGGTGACCAGCAATAGCATAATATGCTATAAAATAATAATATTTTTTTTTAATAGATTTTTACATATGCATATTATATTTTTTATTTTGTAGATACTTCTGTTTTTCCAATTATTTTACGAATACCGGTATTCAATAGGAAATACCGAAAAAACCGGCATTGATTTTTTTATTCGGTATTGCAAACCCTAGTTAGAAGATGATGTCGTAATTTTTAATACACAATTTTGAAATCCACAAAATTTCTTTAATATTTTTTATACAAGTACTTAGGTATAAAAAAATCTTATTCTATTAGAGACATATATTATAATATGTTGCTAGTTATGACGTTACTTTTGAATATCATGTAAAATGCTCCTACTTTAATTTTTTATGTGCATGACAAACAGTGACGTCCCGTGGGGGTAGGCAGATTGAGCGTCGCTTGGGGGTGGCAGTTACCCAAAGGGCGGCAAATCGAGGAGAATCACAAGGTATATAAGTAAATAAATAGCTACCTATACCTACTTAGAAATACAGGAAATATCTTTCCATTATAAAAATCAGCTCACTGATTGGAAACAAAATGTATTAATTAGGTACCAACCTACTATAAAAGTTTTAACAGGATTTTTGTCGGTTTCGCGATGTCTAGTTTACTTCCGTCGTCATTGGACGTCACGTTCTTGGTGAACAGCAATGACACGTGCACACCTAATTTAAAATTTATCCAAATATGTTTGCCAGTCACTCGCGAGTTTTGGAAGTTGTCAAGTGTATTTTTAAATGTAGATACCTATCTGAAACCGTAGATTCGCAATATTGTCTATTGCAGCAGAGATGGCATTTCAATTCGATTTAGTGGTATCTTGTTAGTGACGTATCCATACAACACATTTCTTAGATATTGGAGTCATGAAAGGATGATAAAACGTATTGTATATGGGGCGGCATTTTGGCACTGTCTAGGGGCGGCATTTTGTCTAGGGACGTCACTGATAACAAATAATCATTTATTAACAGGTCTTCAAGCTTGCTCGCATATATAGTTTTATCGGTTCATCTACCAGTGGTGTAGTGCTAAATTAAATAAAACCAGTTTGCTGATTTTTTACAAATTATACTTTTGAAATTTATTGCATTCAGTAAAAAAGTTAACAACTATACTTTTCCATAATCTGACTGACTAATTGCACTTCTTTCGGATTTTACACAGATTTTACTGTGTATGGAATAAGTAGTTGTAAATAACAATGGCATATCTTTCTTATATTCGCGTCATACAAAATCATTATTAACTAATTAGGTAACTAACTTATTAACTAACCGCTAATTTATAAACCAAATAATGATAACATACAGTAAAACAGTGATATTATTAAGTGTGATTTCCATACTTTTTCACTTCAAAAACAGCCAAGACGCGTACAAGGCGGGAACAACTTGTCGTCAGTGAAATCATTGTAAAATACGGTCCATGTGACCATGGACCCGGTACTAGCCACGTATTAAATATGGCGCATGTGCAGTAAGATCACATAGTTCATATTATTTAAATGCAAAGTTTTGAATGTTTTTTTTATAATTATTAATAACCATGTCCTTGCTTTTTCGTACAAGGTGGTTGTTAGTAATTTTGAACAATTACAAACACCCAGGCTTTGAGAAAAACACATAAATATTGTGTCCTGACCGGAATCGAACCCAGAACTCTCGGGTGGAAGGCAAGCGCCTTACGCACTGCACCACGAGAGCAGCAAAGTTTTGAATGTTGGCACATAGTTTGTTTTCTATATCCTTTAATATTTTGTTAATATCACATGGTTCATATTTTAGAAGGCGAAGAAAAAAAAGAAAAAAAAAATTAAGTATACTTAGGTATTTAGTTCATTTTCGTAAAATCGTCACATATACCATATTATTTAATGTGCCACGACGATATGTAGATAGCATATTATTGAAGTGAATTGTTCAAGGCTATGACTTCAGCTGAGGCATGGCCAAAAAATATCGTGACTACGCGACGCGCAGATTGTGCAAACGACGCGTGCCGAACAAAACATAATTTGTCATAAAAATTCAAGATGCGTCCATTTAATGTTATGTTTATTGTTATATTAGTAATAATAATAATATATTCATTGACATGTTTTCTTTTTCGAGTAAGTACCTACATGCGTAACGTTTTTTAGTCAAGTTTACACGATATAAGAATATATTCCTCCGACGCCACCACAAAACAAATTGACATGCTCACATCTTGACTACCGGTCTCCGATTGGCAACGAGTGCGAAATTTCGTGCCACATAATGTTGAACATTATTTGCCGTTTCACTGATGTATGCTCTTAAAATCCTGGAAAAAGGTCCCTAAAATACTAAATCCGTAAATACTTAACCGCGTGACAAAATAATAAGGGATATAATGTGGATATGGTGTATTTTATAATATGTATAAACTTAATTGATTAAAATACGTACAATTAACCTTGTACTCCTTAATATCTTTCGCAGATTTTTTGGAAACGCTGGTCTAATATTTAAGGGGAGTGTAAAGTAATTACCTGTTACCGAATACTGCACTTTATAATCTGTCCCCAAATGTGTCTAACAATAGTGGCAACACGAACGTATTTTAGACGTGCGGATGCAAATTGCAACTGAGTCCCCTCGCACTAAAAAGATCGCTCGTATTTCGGGTGCAATCGATAGTAAACAAAAGTTCGCAGTTGATACAATGGGAAAGCGTCGAGTCTACACGACAGCTGGCGATGTATACAACATTCTCTAGCTACAGTTAAAAAATCAACATACTTACTATATTAATATATTTTCATATAATATAGGCAGCAGTTCCCTTTGGAGGGAGGTAAGCAATTGGTAACTAAAACAGTGATACTTAGTAAATGTTTACTTGATTTACTTTAACATAAATATATTATGTGTGGCGATCAACAAACCCTGTGAGAATAAGCATTGTCAGCAAACTCCTTGACATACGAATCGATCGCGGAAATATCATTTAATATTTTTTAAATACATATTTTCTTGCGAGAAAAAAACTTTCTCGCAATACTCAGAAGACCTCCAAAGCAGAATGCAGGAACTCGCTGAAGTAAGCAACAAAGTAGGTTTGAAAATAAATGTAAGACGAAAGTCATGTTCAACTGCTTTGCGGGCCAAAAAGAGATCCTCATCAATGGCACTCAGCTCTAACAGGTGAAAAGCTACATCTATCTGGGGCAACAAGTTTCTATAGATGAATGTATATTTGATGAAATTGTTCGCAGAGTAAAGCTAGGCTGGAGTGCTTTTGGCCGACTGAATAATGTCTTCAAAAGTGATCTTCCACTGTGCCTAAAGCGCAAAGTGTTCAACCAGTGTGTGCTTCCCGTGATCAGATATGCGTGTGAAACATGGACCCTAAGTAAAAGAGAGATCCAGAAACTTAGAGTAGCATAACGTGGTATGGAGAGGTGCACGCTGGGAATAACGCGAAAGGACAAACAGAGGAATGAGTGGATAAGGAAGCAGACAAAGGTTTTCGATGTAATAAAGTTCATCAAAAGCTTTAAATGGAGATGGGCTGGAACATAGATCGAAGAAGAGACAATCGTTAGACAAATCTAGTCATCCAGTGGTATCCAAGAAGTACAAAACGTCCGCAAAGTAGACCTAGAGGCCGCTGGGTCGATGAAATGATAAATTTCTGCGGAAGTACGTGGCAACGCAATGCATAGGACCGAGAGAAGTGGAAGCAGCTTGAAGAGGCCTTCCTCCAGCAGTGGATAGATTCAGACTGACGATGATGATGAAATACATTTTTTCACAGGCCGTCAGCGTATCGGTTAATGCTTCTTGAGCGAGAAACGCTGACGGCAAAAAATAAGATTGGCTATCATACGCATTTCATACGACTCTAATTACCAATTGCAAGAAGAACTTTAACATCAGTAATATTATTAATTTGTATTGTGTCAAAATGAATTTCTCACCTAAGGCATGGGATACTCAGTATAAGCATTATTAAATCGTAATGAGTTCAATAAATAGGTTATTACGACTCTCTGTACTTAAAAGCTGAAACCTTTGGGTCCTTAGTAAGATGCCACATCTGACAACCATGCATGCACCGCTTTCCAATTTTAATACCTGATCAGAACAAAATGCAGCTTTCGCTCACGCTAACACGAGCAAGGATTCCATTCAAAATAAATCACCTATCTTTTTTCCGGGGAAAGTGAACGTGTTGTGATCTAGAGCCCTTTTCAATAAGGTAAAAATCAATTCCATAACCGAGCATAATACAATTATCATATAAATGTGCTTTATCGAATGTGTAAATGAGAACCGAAATAAATGTGTTTGGTCGGAACCGATCGTACATGAAGTAGGTACCTATTATCAATTACTTACCTCTCGAATCGAAATCATTTTCTTCCAATCATTTTCTGCCAATCAAAGCAAGATAACATAATCGAGTATCACACAAGATAGTCTGGTATTATGTTAAATGTATGTAATTAAAACATATTTTCACAATAAAACGCCGAATAATCATTCAGTAAAGAGTCTTTTCCAACGATTTTAAACGTTTTATGTTTACCACAAATTCTCCATTCCGATAGATGAACTGTGCAACATAAAAGTCGCCAGAATGAAACATTAATGAAACTTTAACACGCCGAAAAAGCGTCGCTAAAAAGTTCGATAGAACTTTCATTAGCGAATCGGCAAAGCTCGGCACATGTCACGTGACGTCGATTCGGGAAAAAGTAAAAAGGTTGTCCCGCCGCATGCCATTATGCAAATTGTCGGCAAGGACATAGAAGGGGTCGGCGAGTGATTAACATGGCTCTCGGCTGCGGAATCGCCAGAGGCGGGGGAACTTGAATCGCATTTGCGATACTATGAAGTAAATGGCTTCGATTTGCCGATGTTAGCGTCGTTTGAAACTCCAGGACTAAATCGTTTGGAACTGATTACACGGATAGACTATAATCATTGACGTATTATTAAATGGACAGAGGTATGAAAAATAAAGTGAATCCAAAATTTGCACGCGGTCTTAATCAGTCGTATCACGGGACGTTTGGATGTGAGCTTAAGTTAAAGTCGCCATGGGAGAGATGAGCACGTAGAGGCAATATTAAAAAAAATAGTAAGTAACAAATTGAAGCTTATAAAAAACTGTCGAATATTCGAAGTGAAGAGATCTTCACGTTGGCAGTATGACGACGCGAATTTTCTAAATGCAATAAAATTGGCCTTTGTGACAACCAGGTCGGATGGTCCGATGGGCACAACAGCTGGTTGAACCTCACCTGCCTCACCATACTTGCCTGCTTCACCATACTTTTATATAACCTGCCGCCACTAGGTTGGAATATATATGTGTTGTAAACTACCGAAGGGTGACACTAATCAAAGTGCGGCAAATCGACGAATAATAACGGCACATAATAATACTCTTATTGATGAGTTAAAGATCTCCGATCTATTCCTAATACCCCGTTCACGTGGATTTGCTGCTGACAATACGTAGTATCACAGCCATAACAATAAAATCCACGTGTGAACATTGTATTATCATGCAAGTTGCAAGATTGCATGGATGGATTTATAAAGTTCGGAAGTGACTGAGTTTTCACGCGACAGTTGGGATTTGTTCGAAATCTGCGCCTGCGCAGTAGAACAATAGTGATGAACCTGAAAAAAACAAACTATACCGCGCACTCATTTTGAGGTTAACCGATTTTCACGACCTGTCAAATTGTACTATAAAATGACAATATCGCGTTTCGCTTACTCTTGAAGAATGAGATTGACGAGACAGTCAGCACTTTTACGTGAAAAAAGTTTTCATGATAGTTTAAAATACACACTATTGCTGCAAGTAAATACATGCACATGTACAGGCGCTATAACGAAATGCATTACAAATATATAAAATTATACTGAAAATCATTCTCTAAAAGTGTAATAGATTCAATGTAATATTTTCGAAAAATGTAATTATATAATATATACAAGATATTATTAAAGGGTCATTACGCTATAAAATGTGAGGGGTAATATTATAATGAAATGGTTTAATTTAATGGATAGCAAAAAATCGCCTGCAACGCAATTTTCGTTCATATCATCTGAAATTAACCCTACCTGCTGCATTGTGATGAAGGCCTATTAACAAACTACGTTAATTATTCCAACACCTCATTATGGCCATTTTATTATGGCAATGCATCTATATCCACAATGCCAGATATTTTTCTTATAAATACATATCTTGGTTATTAAATTGAACTGAGAATTGAAGGGTTGTTGTTGTTAGTCATTCCCAAAAAAACAATGTGTCCTTGCTCTGGATCAAACACGTCGAATCGAACTCGCAATTCACGGCTTCAGACTGATGATGTACCAATTAGGCCACTGTGTGTGCAGTAAGTATAGATTTAGGTATAATTAGTGTCCGGATATTGAAAGATTCCATTTTCCAGAGAGTGAGTTTAGATGGGGTGGTTTTACGAAGTCCTAAAATAACTGTCTCAAAGAGTTTTGGAATATTCTTTTATAACAATATGGAACTTATGCGGGCCTCGTGATATAAAGCGTAAAACAGTGGGTTCTCATACCGTGGATTTTTGTTTTGATACCCGTTGAGGTCACAATACTTACAAGTTACAACACACATGCATGGGTGGATTTATGATGATTTGTTGAAGGGTTAAGATAAATAAAGGATAACAATAATGATGAATTTAAATAGTGGTCTTCTCGAAGATTCATTGCGTAATAATACTTGGCAAAAACCCGAACTTAATGCGAGAAATGCAACAAAGTGTGAAGAAAAAATAAGAGATCATGTTAATAATAATGTAATAAGTACTTGGCGGCAATTCCGTAACATGTTTACTCTGGTTGAACTGACAGTAATAGAATAAATAATGTTCGATGGCTTGGAAGCATAGAATCATAGTGGCAAAAAAGATAAGTAGTAGTCTGCGTTGACATTTTGTTACATGTAGGTAGGTAGGTACGTGCTGACAGATATTTTTCGTAATTGCTTATGAAAATATTCTAATTAATGACAATTCGCGTGTCACTCAACATTGCAATGTAATATACATAATAATACTTTTAATCATTAGTATTATGTAGTAACATTTTATAAGTTCACATAGGTATATAGGCTCTCCATAGGAGGTTTTTTATCAACTACTACCTCGTTATAGTAGTTTTAAAAATAGATTCTAAATGAAAAATATAGTACCCAGAAAAATAATAAAAGAATTACGAATATTATTTGAATATGGAATAAAAAGTCAAAATCGGATTTTGACACCGCGGAAAACTTTTTTAATAACTGTCAAAAAGATCTGTTGCAAATAAATTTTTGATTACTCTACCCCACACAGTGGTTGGAAATGGTATTGTAGTGGATAAGTAAATATATGTACTTAGTTATAAAAAAACGCTATGAGTAATTTTAAAGCAATTATTTAATGATTACTTTTATAACATTTTTTTGTTAGAATTATATAGGTATTACCTTAGACGGAAGGAATATTATAATTTTATTGATGTTTAATCACTAACGGGGAATTAAAAAACGTGATTTCATTCAAAAAATGTAATACTTAAATATACACTTAATAAAGTTTTGACAAATTATAAAAAGATAATTTAAAAGCACTTTACCTTTTCCTATAACCGCTTACATAATTAAAAGATTTTTATGGTAAGCTACGGGAAACCAATTCGGCTTAGCATAATATCTTTTATGTAATAAAAAAATGAATTAAAAAAAAAACGGGTTCTATAGATAGATATACCCCGTAGCTGCTCTTAATATTGGTTCTGGGTATTCAGGGAAGGGGATCCGAAGGAATAACCCCAGCACCATGGTGTGACTGAATTGGGACGGCTACAGGAGGAGCATATTAGTCGAAACTCTTCGCATGGGTTATAGGAGAGATAGCGGAGATACTCGAATCTCAAGTCTACTTTGAAAAAATATGGAAAAACACAATTTTGAAATACTTGCATCAGAAAATATACAAATTAAAAAAAAAATAGTACTTACTCGAATCTCACAACTTTTCACTTTCGAAATAATACGTATATTTTCTGAAGTATTTCAAAATTATGAATTTTAGTTAGTATTTGGTACGTTAAATAAACAGATGAAGTGTTTCTATTTACTCATCAGCAACATCTTCTTGGCTATGTGTTAAAACTGTGAACTAACATGCTCCGCCCATTTTTAACCGCACTTCCATTATAAACTAACAAGCTCCTCCCATTTAGTAGACAACAGCGCCTAGAAGCGTAACCAAGAAGATGCTGCAGAAGAGTAGAAATCATACGAAACAGTGCACCGTGAAATTGACGAAAATTCCTAGAGTTATAAACGCTGAACACGTCAGAATACGTCATGTGGTGTTTTTTTCATAACAGACAATTATTCTTCATACAATTCTGCCAGTCAGTGCAAATGGCATACTAAACGGTAGGTATCCTGTTTTCAATTTATCTATGCTCCGGAGTCCGGACGGTCGATAATTATTATTAAACCACATTTATCGAGTTTCATTTATCATTTAATCACTAATTATCATTTTTGTGATAACGAAAGACTAAATTAAGAAGTTTAAAAATATTTTTAATACATATTGTTAGTTCTATTATTTTATGAGAGAATTTCATTTAAACATTACCAATTTCACTAAAATTGGATTGGATAAAATATCTTTCTTTTTTCCGAAATTGAACAAAAATCTGTACCTACTATTAAGTTCTAAAATAATTTTAGCATAATAGCCATTATTAATTTTATGCTTATGGCCAAGTCTAAAAACATCTATGACTGTTGGCCACCGATTGACAACGTTATAAATGAAAAATAATCGTACTATACAATAATATAGTTAGGTAACATTTATAAGTAATTGTAAAAAAAAAGTGGCAAATATGACGTCTATCAGTTCACTTTAATCACGCTTGGATGATATATACCAGGGATTGCGAACCTTTTTACATACGCTTGCCAAAATTTCCCAAATATTATTTTTCAACTATCTGACGGGCCGAGTAGTTATGAGAAAAAAATATTTTTAAAAATTCGGAGACTTTGAAACCGTCTGCCAGAATAGTACTAGCTTCACCAAGATTTTGTTTATTATTTAGTGCAGTCATTTTTTGTGAGTAGAAACGAATTGTTTGCTAATTTTTTAATTAGTTTTGTTATCTACGCACAAATTGACATCAAAATTGCTCCGATAAGATGAGACATTCTCTCGCTATTTGCAAGAGCATTGTAAATCGATCAAAATTAGAGATTCGCGGCGCGGCATTCCCCGCCGCCTGATGAGGTTAGTGCGATAATATAATATGTGACGCATAAAGTCTAAGGACCGACCTATGCAATTTTATATTTATATTAAACGTAATGCTTATTCTTGAAGAGTATTTGACTGATATTTTAAAATACAATGCGACCTGTTATAAAATTATTATTATAGGTTTATTTTTCTCTTCAAAATTAAACATTCGCGTGTCATGCAAAATCATCTCGCGTGCCATACGTTCGCTAATACTGATATAGACAGTGAATAAATGAGAGCAATCCCCTTACGAAGAATAAGGATGGTAGGGAATTTCAGAATATAATAAATTATAAAAAACATTGTAGAACTATTTTGTACCACTGTTAAAACATATTATAGCTTCACATAAAATGTAGCTGTCAACTTGTTACGGTATGTTATATTTATAATACGAATAAACATTATAAAACGTTTCGGATGAAGTCGCGTGTCAGGGCTGTAATCTAATCGTATGCCACCATCCCTTTATCGACCAATAAAAATGAAAATTATGGCATAATAATTGAGTTTAATAGCGGCGTAATTTTACATCAATAAAACTATTAGGAGAGGAGCAGGGCCGCAGCAGGAATGACGTGTGATTTATTTGATTCTGTTCAGACGGGGTGCCTCGAAAGGGTGGGGGGCGTACAATGGGAGGCTTTGTAGAACTTCATTTCGTATTATATGTGGTGGAAGAGGGGTGAAACTAGTTTGGGGCGGAATTAGGGTTGCCTGTCGTAAATAAATAACACGTTTTTATTGCTTTATCAGAGTTTATTGCGATGTTGATACATCGTGTAAAAGTGTTTGTCATAAAATGTATTCTTTATCATAGGTCTAAAAAAGGTACAATTGTGTTTAACACGTGACACTTTACTTATTCATAATATGCTCACATAACCTACAAATATTATAATACTCAGTATTTACACATTTCGCTACAACTCTGCTTGTCGCGAGGTCTATGAGTTTCAAATTTCTAAAATATATGCCTCCGAGATTTGAACGGTAAAGGCAACATAATGGCGGAGACTGTCCGAATTTTAAATGTGGTGCTGGAGACGGATGCTGCGAGTCTCGTGAATGGCCAAACTACAGATTGACTCCATCAATGGCAAACTGTTCTCAAATAATTATTATTTCTGAGCGCCGACTTCTAGTGCATCGTAGCAATCTAAAACATATTTCACTTTTATAAACTAAAAATGCATTATTATAATAAATATTTTTTTCTTTAAAAAATCTATTGATCGCAAGACCTGTGGTTGAGCTGATTATGATCCCAATCCAATCCTTCAACCCGAACAAATATTTCATACGTACTATCCTCATTTATTGTTGACATCCAGGCGCTTAACTATTTAATGAGTCATTAGTCGCCCATGATTGATACAAAGGAAGTTATTAGTAGACCACGACCGCGTCAACTTAGTATCGTCCAAGCAATAATTCAATTCGAGTCGCCTTACGAACTCAGTCAATTAAAGTTTAGACCACACATCAAACCGTGTTACCGGCACAAGATGACTAATTAAACGGGCATTAACACCAAAACCCCGGTGTACCGTGCGAGTGATAAACAGAACCATTTGCATATTAATGCGTAAGTGCATGACCCGGGACCTGGTCCAGCCAGACAGTACCATAACGCCAAGGTTAGTGCGTGGATAGACTCCCGTTTAAACCGTCCTCCCACAGCATCCACATCCACAGTCGTCCCAAATTACAGTCCACTATAAAGCTCCGCCAACCTGGTATTATTTTTCAATGTGGTTCTTGTGTTTGAAAAGTTTGCTGACAACTGGGATAAGTTAATGCTGTTGATGACGAATACTTATGAAACACTAATTAGATATAGCTGAAAATAGTTATGACTTTTGGTAATTTACACTGCTAATAATATACGAAGTTCATTGCAAAAGCAGTACACTGTGTAAATTAAATAAAATGAATATGAATACACCAGTTTGAAGTGATTTGTGTGACAGAGTGGTAAAATGTGTCATGCAACATGTAGGCTCAAATGACAGTTGATATTGTCATTTATTTTCCAACAATAAAATATTTGCGCCAGTGATTCAAAACTGGGATTCCGCGAGAATTCGATAAAGCTTTCGATAAAAATATATTATCATGACAACTTTTCTGTAATTGAGATTAATCTGTAATGTAATCTGAGATTAGCCATTTTAATGTTTAGCCAATTTCAAATAGGTACCCAATTTAAGAAATAATGATGGATATTATAAAGAAATTATGGCTTCAAAAATACTTATGCGTTTATTTTATAGAGGTTAGTTACAATCACAAATCGACCGTAAACTGCTAATTTTTATTTCATATTGTTTTAATATCTTTTGGTAGTTGTTGTTGAAATACATCACGTAGCAAAAAATGTTAATAAAGATATCTTAAATAGCATTAAATATAAGGAAAAAAAGCTTTTCCCTGTAAAATTAATTTTAATGAAGAAATGAGATTTTGGCATTTGTGAAACGGGTGAAATGTCACTGTTTGACAATACATTTTTAAAAATCTTTATTACCACTGACACCTTAGACTATAGAGACTATAGAGACTGACACTCATAAATTCACGCTCTTGTAAATTCATGCCATCGTATGGCCGTATTAAATATTATATAAGTATTCCTGCAAAAACATTTAAAGCCTCAGTTTAACTTATAGTGAAATAAAAGTTTTTCAATAAATTCAATTCTTTTTCATTAATCTCCACCTGGCACAACAATAATTTTTTCTTTTTTTATCGGTGCTGTTTTCTATAGAACGTTGGCGAGTGAATCGCAGACAGACCTTTGTCAAGCCGTGTCAGATCAGATCACACACGCCTTGGGTATTCATTCACTTACGGAGTTGTTTTTGT
This sequence comes from Rhyacophila brunnea, assembly GCF_057557595.1. Taxonomy (NCBI): domain Eukaryota; kingdom Metazoa; phylum Arthropoda; class Insecta; order Trichoptera; family Rhyacophilidae; genus Rhyacophila; species Rhyacophila brunnea. The sequence goes on from NW_028233361.1 coordinate 7,135,008, forward strand.
TGAGATTAATGGATCGTTTAGAGGATGTTAAATTATCAACATAGTTTTATATATATGATTAACTTTATTATTATCAACTTCATGAATAATGATATACTAGTAATAGATTACATTTTGTTATGCGACCGTTACAATAGACCTTCGAGTACACACTGTTGTCACGCCGGACACCCAAGTGAACATAGAACTGTAATTAGTATTAATTAGTATTTAGCATTGGCGGACAGCCAGTGCCATAGTTAAACGTATTAATAATATTCTTAAATTGTTACTTATAATATTTAGTTATGTTATTATATTAGACGGCTATATATCAACAGTTTTAGTTAAGACTACTTCTCTGCTGTCCATTGCTTGCATTATGAGCTAGAGTAAATTAAACTTCTCAATGAAGAGAATATGGCAGAATGCAGCCTTTCTTTGCTTGATGGTAGCTATAAGTAATTGGTTGCGCTTTTTGCAGTGGATTGTCAATTTGAAGGCTGTTTGTGGATTCTGGATCTAGGGGGGGGGGGGGAGGGCGGTTTAAACAGTATGCAAGATACTGAACTTTTATGATGTAGATGATTTTGCTTCGTGCTCTGATTGTACTAGCACTCGCGTTATTTATCTGGTTACCCGGTGCGCGGCACTTGACGGTACACTTTTAATGGATGATATATGAGGTTGATGAAGATGATGATAAGTATAGGATGGATGATAACGCGACGTTCGCTCAAATCCTATCAGATTTAGTGCGAGAAGATCGTCTTGTGACACTAATTGGGGTTTTGAGGTTGGTGGGAAGAAAGGATGAATGCGACCATAATTGGACCGTTTTACTCTGTTAACGTAGCAAATAACATGAAAATACTATACAGCTATTAACAACTATACATAAATAATGATTTTATCCTAATTCTTTGTAGATATATTTTGTAACTAGAAATTGGCACTGCGTAGAATATGGAAAAATAGACATATTATGTAAACGATGAAGACAATCTTGTACTCTAAATGAGACTCACCTAATATTGTTGCAAATTATTGAAAAAAAAAGATTTGTGTGTTGGGATGTTACAACATATTATTTCGAATGCTCCCGAAAATAAAAAAGGTTTTGAAAGACTGACCTACAGATATAAATTTCAAGGAAATATTATGCCATGCACATGACGTTATACTTGTAAAATATTACGGTGAGATGTTTCTTAGAATATTAACTTTACTAAGCGTGTAGTCTGACATAATAGTGATTTACATAGCCTATATATATGAGCATAATAATTAGTATTAATCGCTTTGCCGAGATAAAACATGGAGCGATCGACAATACATAATATTTTAATATTACTAAGTATATTATGCACTCATATATTGTGCCTTGCTTAAGGGTGGTAAATTAATGAAAGAATTTTAATAATAGAGTCTTTCAGAGTTATTCCACGGAAATGATTTTTTTCGCCTGCATCGCTAATGAATAGTTAGTGTTAAAGATCTCTATTTTGTAATTTACCCCAAGGCACGTTAGGGTGAGTCAGACAGGTAGGAGTTACCCGAGATTTTTAAAATTGCTTCAAGGGTTCCGTCAAGCATAGAATGTTGGGAGCTACTGCACTATATAGCAGTGGCGAAGGGTGAAAGTAGGATTTTAAGATCCGCCATAAATAGTGCACACTAAGCTATGTCAATCATACGTATTTGTTTTTATTGAAATAGGACTATAATTTACAGATGGTGTTGGTTCTTAAAATTCAATTAAACTCTGCGAAACCCAAGCCATAATAGATAATACTCTAAATCGATAGAATAATATTTTTATATATTATAGTTTGGTTTAGGCAAGGCTAACTGAATTTAAAAAAATGAACCAACAATATGTGTAATATGTATTCACAATCAAATTAAAACAAATAAGTATGAGTGAAAAATGTGCACAATTTTGTCATATCACCCAAAGTATACCATGACTACTATGATTTGGTTTAGGCAGGGTTTAACAGATTTTTATAAACTAACCAAAACCATCTGAAAATTGTAGTCTTAGATCAAGAAAAACAAATACGCATGACTAACAAAGTTTAATGTGCACTATTTATGGCGGATCTTCACAGCCTACCTCCACCCTTCGCTACTGCTATATAGTTATAATATTTTGGATGCATATTACCTACCAACGTATATGAGTTTTGCAATTTTTTTCATTATATCATAAAACTACAGAATAAACAATTAGGTAGGCAACTTTATAACTGGTACTAAAAATGGTAAAGGTTCATTGTATTTCCTTTTTATTCATTAGTTAGGTATTATAATGACATTTCCAACACCAAGTAAAACAATAACGTCAACATAAAATATAAGTCCCGTGTTTAAATACGAGGGTGGGTCAATAAGTCCTTAGAAAAGCCGACAGGTGGCGCGACTAGTACTGTAAGCGGTTTGTTTTCATGCAGCGGCACTACCGATTCAGTATGCTGCGAAGTTTCAATCAGATTGGTCGGGTTGTTGTGTGTTTCTCGTACATTTAAAAAAAAATTTGCTTGTTTACAAAAAATTGAGTTTAGAGCTGTTATTAAACATTTTAATATAAAAGGGTTAACAGCAAAGGAAATAAAAAATGAGTTGGATTTAGTTCACGGCATATCTGCTCCTTCACTTGCAACTATTTATAACTGGTTAAATGAATTTAAACGTGGTCGTACATCAACAAAGGATGAACCACGCTCAGGACGTCCTGTAGAGGTGACTACACCAGAAATGATCAATAAAATCCACGATATGGTGTTAAGTGACCGAAGATTAAAGTTGAGTGAGATAATTGAGGTTACAGGGATCTCAAAAGGTAGCGTCATTTCTATTTTACATGACAAATTGGGCATGAAAAAAATTTCTGCAAGATGGGTGCCGCGTTTGCTCACAGTCGACAATAAACGCAATAGGGTGGTGGCCTCTAAAGCCCTGTTGTCGCTCATGCAACGCAATCCGGATGAATTTTTTCGTCGCTTTGTGACTGTAGATGAAACATGGATACACCACTATACTCCCGAGACGAAAGAACAGTCAAAACAGTGGATTGCGAAAGGCGAACCATGTCCAAAGAAGGCGAAAACCGTAAAATCAGCTGGTAAGGTTATGGCTACTGTATTTTGGGATGCACGTGGAATTATTTTCGTTGACTATTTGGAAAAAGGAAAAACAATAACAAGGGATTATTATGCATCTTTATTGGACCAGTTAAAAAACAAAATTGAAGAAAAACGGCCTCATTTAAACAGGAAAAAAATCCTCTTTCATCAGGACAATGCCCGTGTTCACACATGTTTACGATCAATGGCTAAAATTGAAGAATTGAAGTTCGAATTGGTCGACCACCCACCGTATTTGCCAGATTTAGCCCCCAGTGACTTTTTCTTTTTCCCAAACTTAAAAAAATGGCTAATTGGACAACGTTTTTTTTCAAATGAAGAAGTCATCGATCGGACAAATGCTTATTTTGAGGACCTTCCGAAAACTTATTTTTCTGACGGTTTAAAAAAAATTGAGAAACGTCTAACCAACTGTATTGAGCTCCAAGGAGATTATGTTGAGAAATAAAAAAAAAATACAAAAATAAAAACTGTTTTAATGCTTTTTTCTAAGGAATTATTGACCCACCCTCGTATAACGTGAGCCTTTCCAAAATAAAAAATTAGTAGTTGTGCCCAAAATATACACGATTCAAGAAAGTTAATTTTTTGTTATTGAGGTAGTAGATTGTAGGTACATATATGATATTTTAGGTTATTTTGATACGCTTCCTATGACATAAATATTATATTATTTAAGTAGGATAGGTCAAAAGATAAAATCATTTTTAAACTGGATAGTGAAAGATATCTAGGATTAGGTACCTGTTTTTCATAAGTATATGTTTTTTAATAAGGATGTATGTTTTTTGAGGTGTTTCAAAATTATATATTTTATATAGACATTAATTTAAAATTACTTTTCATTACTAATGTATTACTTACTTAGGATGTAAGTATTATGTAATTAATATGTAATTGTAAATTGTTCATAAAATATTATTAAAAGTAAATAAAATGAAGAGTTTCGTTTGACATCTTGTCCCAATTATAATAATTTATTTACGAAATGTTTTTACACAAATTATTTCGAAAGGGTCTCATCTTTTGAATTTGCATGATGTCACAAATCTCGGCGTGCATAAGCTTTATTGGTAAGAAGAATCTGCTTTCATAAAATGTAGATTTGGATAGGGTTGCCGTATTTATTATACGCTGACAGCTGTTGGCACCCCTGGCAAAGGGGCGATAATATTATACTCTCTTTGGACAGTGGCAAGGCGAGGCACAGGGGTGGTAAATTGTGATTCAGGAGCGGATGTCCTCCATCCCTCCCCAATACTCGGATTGGCGAATTGTTTGTAGACCCATCGGCGCATAATCAATTGTTCGTCAAAGTTCAAAAACGTGTATGACGGTTCTATAGATCTGCTACTGGGGGAATCACACAGATTTGGGCCGGTTGTTTTGAATCAAATTGCAAATTAGGGAACGTTTTGGTCATACGCTTTTGTATGATTTGCTACTTGCTACGTGGAGCAGAGAATGACAATAATTCTGTGATGCAAAAACAAAAAGCGACAAGTCAAAATCATGATTTAAGATTTACCTCTACGTCATTAAAAAAATACGAAAGAGATACGTAAGTCAGCTCATTAATAACCCTTTTCTAGATATAAGTATCCACTAAAAAAGCAATTCTGAATCCTCCATCTGTTTTTGGTTAAGAGCATATCTACATAAGTGAAACGGCAAATAATTCTCAACAGTAGGTGAGACGAAATTGTTCACTCGTCGCCAATCGGAGACCGACAGTCAACTGTCGAGGTGTAAGCACATCAATTTGTTTTGTGATGGCGTCGGAGGAATATATTCTTATATCGTGTAAAGATGACTAAAAAACGTTACCCATTTACTTGAAAAAGAAAACATGTCAATAAATATACTATTATTATTACTAACATAACAATAACATAACATTAAATGGACGCGTGTTGAATTTTTATGACAAATTATATTTCGTTCGGCTCGCATCATTTGCACAATCCGCGCATCGCCTAGTCACGATCTTTATATTAAAATCGATGTTTTACATTAAAAAAACGTTAAGTATGTGTGAAATTACCTGGTTAACCGCAGTCTGGAATCTTATTCTATACAACACTAAGTTCTAAATCTAAATCTATACTAGAAAATGGTGAATGACAAATATTTTTTTTATAATATATTATAATGTAAGTGGTAGGTGACTACTTGAACTTCTAGGATTTTCTTTTTCTTAATGATGCTAACTTAATTCGACTAAAAAGAAATGTAGGTACCTACCCTACCTCCCTACTCCCTTAACTGGGTCAAAACGTACCCACTTGAAAATAATTGTTTGTTTTATATCTACTTGTAAGATGATTTTTGCGAATCTTTCCAGAAATGTTCTTGTAAAACAAGACTGAAATCTGTATAATTAAATCTAAAATAAAATCTAGAGGAGATTTCTTTTGGAATCACAGTATCAAAGAAATTGAATTACTGTAATAGAAATAAAGAAAGTAATCTTAAAGGTACTAATGAGGTAACACTTTGATAAGATACATAATAATGTTTTGATATTATTTGATGGGATTTTTCATATAAATAATAGGTAGCGATGTTGCGCTCATTTCGGAAACGGGGATATTTTTACTATAGTAAAATACGAGTGGACCCAACTCGACGATTGGGGTGAAAGCTTGGTGTGAATGTGTTATATACTTATAGCTCGTTAATTATATATTAGATGAATTGTTATGTTCCATCTGTTTGACCAAGTCGACAATCAATTTATAATACATACATGGCTCACATGGCTCACGATGAAATTGCTCGAAGGACAAAGCTGGGATGGAGTGCTTTCGGACGTCTGAATAGTATCTTTAAGAGTGACCTACCATTGTGTCTTAAGCGTTGGGTGTTCGACCGATGTGTTCTACCCGTGCTCACGTATGGCTGCGAGACGTGGACCCTCAATACGAGAGATGTCCAAAGGCTAAGAGTCGCACAGCGAGGCATGGAGAGGTGTATGTTGGGCATCACGCGAAAGGACCGTAAGAGAAATGAATGGGTTAGGAAGCAGACAGGAGTACGCGATGTAATAGACGTTGCCAAACAGCTGAAATGGAGATGGGCGGGGCAAATTGCTCGCCGAAAGAACGGCCGCTGAACAAATGCCGTCATCCAGTGGTACCCAAGGGGCACAAAACGGCCACAGGGTCGCCCTAAAAGCCACTGGATTGACGAACTGGTAAAGTTCGGCGGAAATACGTGGCAGCGAACGACACAGGATCGAGAGAGTTGGGAGAAGCTTGGGGAGGTCTTCATCCAGCAGTGGATTGACCCAGTTTGATTTGATTGAATTGATGATGATGACATGGCTCCCACATAGGCCCCCAGGCCATGATGTTTGCACGCCCGCTCACCTATCGCTAAAGTTAAGGGTAGAGTAATGTTCCCCAAATGATATTTCGCGGTAACTCCAGGGTTCCGTGTGAAATATTCCGTGTATTTTTAACGATTTTTAAAGAAATCTACTTTAATTGGCAGCACTCTACATCATATTATGAAGCACTGATCGCGACCCTCTTCTGTGATAGCCAAGTAACATGCGACCCTTCTCCATATTGGATAAATATACATTTTTATTAGTTAGGAAACACACGAAAAATAATTTAAAAATATAATTCTACATATTGTGAAGTAGCGCCGCAGCCGACTTTTTTTTCCTATTAGAGCAAATTTGTGGTGAGTTTATCTCACTTAACTCGTCGATCCGCCACGATGGGCCCACAGGCTAGAGCCCTGTCACCCTCTCCCTTGTGGGGGCCACTCATACAGACATTTGTCATTGGTAAATTATATGTTTTCTGTACAATGATGAAGTTATTATTTAAATACGTATTAAGGCAATTAAACATATTTGTATTTGAAGGTAGGCTTTAAATAATCGCCTAGTATGGAGTCTTCGCCACTGGTAGAGTAGCTTCACAGCTTTGCACTTCGGCTCTAGAATGAAAATGATTTTAAAAATATTTTATACATATTATGTATTATCTATTCATTTATTACTATATAATATATTAATACAAGTGAATATCATTTGATCTAATTTTATGCGAGCTAATCGGGCAAAGAGGCGTATCAGTGGAGTAAAAAGTGCAAAGTTATAAAACGTATATTCTACGTATGTAGTTGGATGAAACAAGATGACATTAATAATATAAAACTGTCTCTATTTGCATTTCCGGATGCACTTCCGCAAATCTCATTACGCGGCACTATTTTTTCAAACGGAGAATACAAACACAATCCAGCGCCACTTCGTTATTTGCATAATATCACGAGAACCTCAGTGTTGCCACCGATTTTTTGTTACCACTCGAACTGGTGCAGTTTGTAAAATAAAAGAAGAAGACGATGAGCGAGTCCGGTGTTTGTTTTTCACCCTGGCAGCACCGCACAAAGGGAACGCGGGAGGGAAAGTATCGGCTGGCCACTGGCAACACAGACGGCCACTGATGAATATGTAAGGGAAATTAAATCATAATGCTCAGTTGGCTGCGGGTCCGTTCGCCATCGTTCCTACTGCGGTGTTCTGGTGTAATATTCCTTTCTTTCTAAAATATTATAAAATGTTAGGCTTAGTTGTGAGCTACCAGGTCGTTCCGTTTAAGATGTCATTTGAGAATTTCAATAATATTTAGATATTATTTCGTGTTATAGACACAGTATATTATTAAGTAGATTGATAAGATTTTCAATACAACTCTTAGCCCGGTCGTACATAAAAATTAATCTCGACTGCACCACGTCGGATTTGTCGATGTGATTTTGTTGTCATTCACAAAATACATGTAAATTAATATAATGCCGTACAAAGCGTCGATGTATAGAAAAAACACCTGCTTATCGCATATAACAAATTTCATTCGATATGGAACATATTATAATATGCATATGCAGCCCAGACGCTGCTTTTCGCGGTTGATGATTTGAGTTTCCCCATCTCCACCCGCCATGTATATGCAGCCGCGGTTTGTGCATGGCTGCCTTCCATGACGCTATAAACGTGTCAGAATGAAAAGATTTTAGTGCCACATTTCCTTGTCCCGAAGCGATGCTGCACGGGACTGATGTAACAACCATACACCATAAAGATTTTTTTAGAAAATAAAAAGAATCTTGACTTGCTCTGCCGTCATTTATCTTTAATGACATGAAGAGTCTTCTGTACTCGTATACTGAAACTCTGCCAAAACAGAGGAGTCATGAGTTGAAAGTGATGAATATACGAATCTATGACGTTGCTGTCCTGGCATGGACTCGCCTGAGTTGCCGAATAAGGTTGCAACATTGCCGGCCATTTTGATTTATGGTCGTATCGCAATCAAGACGATTGTGTATGTGCGACCAGGTTTTCGATATTGCATGGTATAAAGAACGTGAAGCGACCTTCAAAACTGTATTGGAAGCGTCATTGACTAAAGTCACCACGTTGAAAAGCCTGTACTAATTTTCTTATATTAAATACTAATTAAACCACACTCCGGAATCGCCTATCAAATTGTAACACAACAAGATGGGTATAATTATGTTTGATTACACAGTTTGTGTGGGAGGATAATTTAGTTAAGTGCGCACCTTCTTGGTTCGGCAGGGAGGTGAATTTGAAAATACTATTCAAAGTTCAAATGAGAGTAAACGAACTTTATGAATTCGGAGTAAGCGTCAACCAAATGCGTGGTGAATTGTTTTTATTACCGATAGCGCGCGTGGAACGTTCAGATGGAAAGCGTCACAAAAAGATGGTGTTAGTACCTATCTACCAGTGACGAGTACTTACGAACGAAGGTACTTGATGGAATTTGAATTTAAATTCTAATATATTTAAGTTTTGTACTATTCTATTTGAGTCGTTTTTTGCGACCCGGGTTTTGCCTTTCGGCATTTTCAGGCGCTGTGTATACTCACCAAAGGCAAACACATACTGACATCGGACACTCTTAACTCTAACTTATATTATAAATCAATACACTAAAGTAGGTAAAAACTCCATTACCTACCTATCAAGTCAAGGGTCACAATAAAGTATGAATAATTGAAGTGTTAGTTAAAAAAAAATCGGTGTGTGTACTTATGTACGCGCGTTAGAATTTATACTTTATTTGGCGTAACAAAACAAAAACAAAACTTATGATAAAATAGATTTCTAGCTCTTAATTATCTCATTAATTATACCCTCAAGAAAAAAGGCCGCTTATTGGAGCGCCGTTGGTTTATTTCGATATATTTTCACTTATATTACTAAATAATATAATTATTTCTTGTTGTTTTTATTTTTAAAGTAACAACAACTGTCACTCTGGCGTTTAATCGTTTGTTTACGTACGGAATTGCAAATGGCCGACAATAATAAATTCGTTGCCTAGGCAACGGAAAAATTCTACTATCAAACTTGCATTTGTAAACAGCTGACTGATTCGCAGCTAACTTCATGCTGTCGGGCACGTAATGGTGTGCGCGCGCAGCTCCCAATTTCACTCTCTACCAAACGCCCCAAAATAAGTAGGTATAACTTCAAAAAACCCCCTTTCTTATTAATAATAATACATTCGATAAGCATATTATAATAAATCGTCAAAACCTAATAATATATCATTGTTCATTAGTACTTATAAACATTAAAAATATTACACTCAAGAGGTGTACAATCGTCCTTTCTTGGAACAATGGTAACGTATTGGAAATTAATGGAGTTAACTAATGAGATATTACATATATGACATCAAAGGTATGAGTTAAACAATTAATATTCATAATATTCTTGCACGGTATCTACTTTTTATTTTTTATTGTTAACCGGTTTGGAGTGAAGTTTCGATATATTATCAACCCGTTCGCACGATTTATTACGAGGACACCATTGCGTCCCGATTTATGGAAATGATGGCAGACAATGCGGCTGTGTCTGAGCTGTGAAGATGCAGGGGGTGGGAAAATTGTGATGTTATTTCCCGCAAACGATGACGAACGCTGAGAATTTCTTTGTTTATTCACAGCGATTAAAAATAAAAGGTTTTCTTTGAAAATATAATAAAGCTGGGCGTTGAGTTGGGTTCAAGAATTTCATTATCACTTTTTCTAGTGAAAAATAAAAAAGAAATTGGGTCCGTTTCGTGGCTTTCTAAGATTTTTTAAAACAATTTTCTTGTTGGTACTTCATCTTGTTGACTATATTATAAAAATCTAAGTATATATCATTTGAAATAAACGTAAAATACGAGTACAATGTAGCTTTATATCTTAAATTTACATAGGTGTATTACAAATTCTTTCTGTATTTATGAAGCATAATATCGACTTTCGGAAGGAAAAAGGGCGTAATACACACAAATCAAATTTTACAGGAGGCACAAAAACATTTTTTTTTCGACCCAAGTTAAAATACAAAATAGACATAACCTTGAAGTGCATGATAATTAATATGATTTTTTTTAAATTGCTAGCTAAATTTAGATAATAAATCGGCATTTTTAGCTTAAATCCTTTGGACACGACGTGTATATAGTCGTTATGTCATTATTTAATAAAATCTATTTTAAAAAACTAAGGGCCCTTTTCCCTTTCTAAAGTCGTATGGATTCTTTACATATGCCGATGAAAATCAAAGAAAATTTCCCACGCGTTCTTCTGGATATGAATGCTGTCAATTCAATATACAATATTTTCCCAATTGAATAGTGATTTTTTGTTTAAAATATTTCGGCCTACGTGGATTCATTTACAATCTACATTTTACATATTGGCAAGTATTGATTTTATTATTCCCACCAATGTCACTCGTAACTCTACGGTTTATATATGATATTTCATCGTTGGAATAATGTGATGTTTCATGATGCTGTCTATTACTGTGGTTAACTTGATAAGTGTAGGTGTTGTGGTAGATTAATTTTATACACAATTATTTTTATTAATTAAAATAAAATATGTAGTAATTTATTTTACATAGTTTAATAATAATCAATGCTCACGAAGGCCGAGCGGTTATGCGCCAGGAATATAATGTCGTGGGTACCGGGTTCGAATTACGGGTCTGGAAAATTCACACGTTATTTTTCAACGTATGTTGTATGGAGTATGGACCTAATATGTTGAGCAAGTGGATAACACCCATTTCTCGTAAAAATAAAAATATAACATCCACTCTTTTTAGGATCGGACATGGGTTAAAAAAATCATGACCGGTATCATTTGCTTCAATGGGAGATCCTCAACTAATACAAAATATACAATAGGTATTATAAGTATTTTTGCTAACAAATTTGAAATGTAAAATTGTTGATTGAATATAATATGGAATAATTAGGTAAATAAAATTCTAAGAAATTTTCTGTTCAAAAATAAAGCAATTAAATTTACCCTTTTATTTTTATATTTATTTTTATTTATTTCAGAAAACATTCGTATAATCGTGTTTTGGTACTTAAGCATTATTAATAATATTTCAATACATATTGCAAGTTATTTAAAATTCAATAAATTATCAAGAATTAGAAGGAAATTAATACAGTTTCCTCCAATATTTTTGGAATGAATTTGTGAAATTTATTATTAATAATATTGAATTGTTTCAACGAATTAGTTATATTAATTAAAATAAAAGAAAATACACACAAATAATTGGTTTTTACACACACACATGAACTTAATTATTTCTGTTTTAAAATAAATTGACCAATACCTACAAGGCTGTTTATAACGCACGAAAAAAAGATTCAGCCTAAATTAATGAATGAAAACAACTTTGTCCAAAATAGATAAGTGATTATACCAAATCCCTAGTAATACTATTAGCGACAAAGCCTTCGCATTGATTTATTATAAGGATTTCAGGCCTTATGTGCAAGCTCGTAACATTTTGCGGTTTCGTTCAGAGCTTCTATAAGGCTTCCAGAATTAGTTAAAGTGACTTACCTAAACTTTATCATTCCAAAACTTAAACTTAATAGGCGGTGTTATAACACGTATATATTATGCACTGGGTATATCCAGACTTGCGTTGTCGAATCAGTTAAAGTGATAGTTGGCGTAATGTGAAAACAAAGGAACATTATTTAAAATAAAAAAAATTAAAAATATGTTTTCAAAATTATTATAAAATATTTTTTTTTCGGTTCTTGTATATTTAGTGAAAGCCAGCGGCAAACAAATTTTGAAAATAACCGATATACTGGATTATTTGTTAGGTTAGGTTATCATTCTTGAATTTATGAATTTTGTCGAAATCTGCTATGAAAATTGCCGCTGTTTTCGCATGGCTTCCAGTACCTATTTTTCTTATTTTAAGTTGAGCATGTGGATACCAAGCGGCACCCCCAAGAATCCATGTTGGTCGCGCTAAACTGTAAGAAAGTATTAAAATACTTAAAATTGATCCAAAATATTCCGGCTTCTGGTAGTCTTATAACAGTGAGTTGCTTAAGTTTTGTAATGACTGTATTTACTTATGACGAATTGTGTTTTGTATAATGTATTTACTTAAAATTTAATGCTTACGGGCCCATTTAATTAATTTTGGAATTAACGTGTTATTTGCATTTGGAAATCAATTAGAAAAAACATAATTTTGTGCGTCCCGTAAACATTGAAATAATTTGTAAATTATAACCAAATACGTGCCTGAACGAATGTTAATGTACTAAAAACTCTGATATGGCCAAAGAGCACCTCAGCTAGCGACGACTTCTGGTAAAAAAATATTGTCGTCATTTACTGCTTACCGGAGGGTTACAGGCAATGAATCACTTGGCCGCTGTTCTTTTAGCATGCCTTCTGTATTTATAAAGTTGAGTACTTTTATAATTATTCTATTATAACGCTGTAGGTAATTGTCCTTTTTAAAGAAATACGGGTACCCCGCAATTTCTCGTCTACTGAATGTTCCCGCCCAGCCCAATATTTTGACATAATATAGTTTTAAATAAATACCGGGTGGCTGGCAACGTTGGCATTGAAATTAATGAAAGCTTTGTAGCTCGGAGCTTTCGTGTTAATGATCACCGTGTACCTTGACGCGTCATCGGCCGTTAAATCGTTTTGCCACACGAGTTCCTCAAAAAGTATTTATTATTTGCACGCGTAAAATTTGTCGAGGGCCATTTCCAAAATGTCGAGTGCGAACCTCTGGTAATTTAAACGCCAGAACACGGAATTCCGGCCATGTTTTTGTATTTAATTGGATTAAACTGAATAACATAGGCCACCGGTTTGTATGGTTTATTTGGGTATAATTTGTAGGTAATTTATGCAAATATTTAAGCAAAAACATCTTAAACATTAGATACTTATGAATGAATAAATTAAAAGTTCCGAGAGGTGCTTAGTCATTCATTGGAAAGCTTTATGTAAAGTTTATATTACATTGATCATATTATTATATGATCTATAATTTGCTAATAATACACTTGATTTACCATAGATGATATAGGTAATTACATGGTATTGAGCAGGGTCCATTTTAATAAAAATATAATCTTGCTATTGTATTCAACAGCTGAATGCAACTGAATATCATAGACCCGCCATGTCCAACGCGTCGATCGCGGGATTGATTTTGAAATGGAAGAATTATATTGTCCAAATGTAAAAAAGCGTGTACATTTAGTAAGTTGTAATATAGGTACTATGATTTCATAGGGATTTAAAATGGAAGCATTACCCATTTCAGCTTACGTGATATTCGTTTTAAAATTCATCACCGGGAGACCCACGTGACCTCGTTGTATCATTTGATTTGTATTACTATAATACTATAACTATACTATAATTATACTCATGGCTTACTGAAAAAGTGGGTGAAAGATAATATGGATCCCAGACAGTGTTGCTAACCGTACTATAATTATACTATTTGTACTATAATTTTGGTCCGCACGCTATGTACGCAAAAAGGGTACGCCTAAAATAGGTACTATAATTATTTTTAATATCAGAAAAAGTATTTTTTCCTAAAGATTTCATTTCTACATTTAAAAAATACACCAAAACTACCATAATTTCGGTATTTCCATACGATAATTTGGTGCGAAATAATCTAATTTCGTAATAGAGGAAAATTTATCGTGCCGAGAAAACAAAAGTTGTTTGAGAGGTAAAAAAAAATCGTCGAAACGAAACAGATTTTCTCAGATTCGTCGGTAAAAAAAAATTGACCGGAAGAGATAAAAAAATATGACTCGCAAATTTACCATTAAGTTTTTGTGACAAGCAAAAACCTATACATTTTGAACCGAAGACGATGCGTACTATATTTTTTGACAAAAAGAAGGCCACACTGATCCCAGAGCTTTAAGCTGAGGCGTAGTTTCCCCTTACCGTCGCGCAGTAGGCTCTTTTCATAGTAAGAGAGTACTAACTTAAAAACTTGGTATTTTCGTGATTAATGGTAAATTATTGAGTATTTATGTGTGATGGTTAAAGAAATATGTTTTTGGAAAAATTGTTACGCCTCAGTCTCTTCAGCCAAATATAACAATAGATTTGAACATACATAATCATAAATTCACTCACAAAATATAGCCAATAGAAAAAATATTTTTTGAAAAAAGTAAGACATCCAGCAGGAATCGAATCTGCGTCTCTTGATTTAATTGGAACAAATTTTAACTATTGGCCTTTTTAATACCTGCTCATAAGCGCTCTCCAAATTGAGTTACGGTAGGCGATCGGTTTTTGTATTCTAAATTAAGGTAAATATGTTATACTTTTATTACTAGCCGACGTCACGGATCACTCCAACATTTTCTGTTGTAACTTACTTGAACTTGCTATTAATTTTAATTAGATGGTGCATTCTAATGGTACATTCTTAAAATCTTGTGAGTTATTCGTCGAATAAAAGAAATGGTTAATAATATTATATTTGTTCATGTTGACGAATGACAGTGAGAGGGTGTCACTGCCAGTTTTGATACTGGATTGTAAATCACTGTCTACTTTTAGTTGGGTATGCCTGGCATAGACCATAATTTTGTAAAAAATGTTATTAAAAACTAAGTATAAATAATAATTTTCTTACCTAATTGCACTGCACGTGTTTGGACCTGGACGTTTATGGATCACGATTGCGCCGACAGGAAAAAAATATCTGTAAAAATATAAAAATAATAATGAATCACTAATTATCATTATTACCTATTTCTTCATTATAAAATTGTACTGGATTATGTTATTAATTAAGTACATACCAATAGCTAGATGTCTAAATCACCGGGTTTCTCTGTGATTAACACAACATTCTTGTACCGCGTGCAAGTTAAAATACTTAACACGTCTATAAGAGAATGTGATAATAAGTCTCATTTTGTATAATGAAAAGGGTAGTAACGACATATTTACAATAAACGGATCCCAAATTTATACGACTTCCGAAACTGCTGCTTTTTTTCATTGACAAAATAGGGTAACCGAGCATTAAAAATTTCATTCATACGTTATAATCAATTTAATTATACAGCTGGTTTTAATATTTAGTTAATATTATCTAGTACTTATACTTTTTTAACACAAGATTCGCATGCACAAGGGGCGCATTTTGCGTTGCCCCTGGTGCAAAAATTCTTTGTTATGCCGCTGCTATGTGCAGATGAAAAAACACAGAAAATCACTCTTGTAAGGAAGGACATATTTTTAAGTTTTTGTAAATACGATCAAAAATTAAAGCTATTATCCTAAATAGGACCTGAAAAAAATTTGGAGCTTTTGTCCAGTGTATCCATATTTTCATGCTAAGCTACCTACGTGTGAAGGCTAGATGTACACCAAGAAATAATATTTATTAATGAATTAATTATCTCTAAAATCTACGAAATTTAGTTTGCAGTATAGTAAAAACCCACGATGGCCGCGCGGCTTAAGCGTCAGCCCATAGCGTCGTGGGTCCCAGGTTCGAATCCTGGGTCTGGCAAGTACACATTTTTTTTAAATACACACATTTTTTTACATTTCTATGTATGAGTCAGAGTATGGACCTAGTAGGTTGAGCAAGTGGCTGACATCCATTCTCGTAAAAACAAAACCTGCACTCTGTGGATGCCCATATGACCTTATTAGAATCGGACATGGTCGAAAAAAAAATATAAGTGGGTATTATGTGATATTGAATTTTAAAAGTCGTGACTCAAAAAATATTCTTCAATCAATGGTGACCCTGTCTAAGACGCCGTTTTGTACGAAAACAAAAATGTACAGATAGCAGTTAATGAAATCTCTGCATCTGGTGGTAGGCGCATTGTGGCCGCGCCGTGTTATATTGGGCGTACTTGTTTATTTGTGATGTGGCGTTTATTTGTAGCCAGGAACATCAGCCTGTCAACGCTGAGACGGGTATGGCGTGCATTAGTACAGTGTATACTCCACCACAGGTATAGTCAAGGATTTGTCGTTAATTATTTACAAATTTTCATACACATTCAATATCTAGTTATACAGTTTACCACATGTGCTGAAATGCCCCCATGCTAACTAAAATGTCCTATCCTGAATTGGCGGCGCTGAAATATTATTGTTAGTAAAATATTTTTTATAAAATTATTCTTAATAGTGTTGTCTGTTTGCATTTCAGTTGGTATGCATTGCATGTATTGCAGTATGGTTTTCACGAGTGATTTGAGTTGAAAATCTACGATGTCATACGGCGAACAGGCCGAAGGAATATTCAGTGTGTATTTTTTTTGTAAGCTATTAAGCTCCCACCGGGTCTATTCTATACAAAAGGCGACTATCGACCGCTAACGTGCTAACGTGATAATGTGTTAGTATTTATTACATAAATTTTATATTGAAATATTATAATTGTAATTGTATTGTGATCAGCTAATCAGTCGAAACTGTCTCTCTCTCGCTCTCTCTCTATCGCTCATGCTCTAAATTTTAGCACAGGCAGGGGGCATGCCGTTAAAATATAGCATTTATTGCAACAATTAATACCAGCTAATTGTAATTGTTACAATACGTGTTAATAATTTGATACAAACATACCCTAGTTAGCGGTTTTAGCGAACGAAAGCAGCCTTTTGTATAGAATAGACCCGCACATTTTAATTTTCAATTATTCCAATTTAAAACCCAAGATGGCCGCGTGGCTTAAACGCCGGCCTATTGAGTCGAGGGTCCCGGGTTTGAATCCTGGGTCTGCAAGTACACATATTGTTTTTCAATTTGTGTGTGAGTCCAGAGTATGGACCTAATGGGTTGAGCAAGTGGCTGAAATCCATTTCTCGTAGAAATAAAATCTGTTAATACAAACCTCCACTCTGTAGATAGGTACCCATATACGGTATATTTATGGAGGCCCATATGATCCTATTAGGATCGGACATGGTCGAAGAAGAAGAATTAAATTCCATGGTCTTCCGTATAGGTTCCTAACCTCCTAGTATAACTTTAAATAAAGACTGCCGTTCATTACTCCACGGTATATGAAAACATGGCGAGCAGTAGAGAGAAAATAGTTTACCTGCTTATTGCTATATTGGAAAAATATATAGGTACATTACCTACAATCGGTGCTGAAATGTTTCATTGCTGAAATGGCGGCGATGAAAATAAATATCAATAACACATTTTAATACTCGTACTACTGGATTTATTTATATAGTAAATGGGTGGATGAATATACCGATAGGTAGGTAAGAAAAGTAGAGAGCATGGTTGTGAGTTTCTAATCGTTTACAAACGGCCCGGCAACATGTAAAGGTCAATAATTAAGATTTTGGCATACCTTTGGGACCTGTCTAATTAATCTGTAGACTTTGCAGGAAATATTTGAGTAGCTTAGTATCAAAGTGGGACATTAGCCATTTACAAAATTTTACAGGAGACTCACAAACATGTGTGAAAAGTGTCCGGTTTTCATATAATATACCAACTTTAAACTCAAAAATCTCTATAAAAACTACCGCTTTTGATACTTTGGTGGATTTTTTGAAAAGAGCATCAGTTGCACTACCATAATCAATTAAAACATGAATTTAGTGGGAGGTGGCGTTTGTCCCACTTTGATAGCAAGGTACTCATTTATACTATGTCATTGTCCTATATTAAAATTTGTTGATCCTAAGATCAATCTTTCACGATTATAAAAAGCGTATGAATAGCATAAAATTATTTTAAAGACGTCGTTTGAAATTGAGAATAAAGACATGCTTTTTGTACAACAGTGTTCGTGGTTATAGAGCCGTTCAATTTATTCCGTTGTCAATTCGTGCTTTGTAACACTCTACTTTTGATAATAGATGACATTACAACTTTTCAATTCAATTGACTCGTAATTTTGGAGAAATTGTAACATTTTGCGTTCTGTCTTAGCTATGATATTAACATGTATAAATGTATTTTTATTATGGTTTAATATTTTATTATGGTTTAGTATATTATTATTATTAATATTTTTATCCCAAGGTGTAGGTATACTTCAACATTAAAAAAATGTTATTATCTAACATAAGATCCTTGTACTAAAACCATAAATATATGGTTGATAATTTTAACGTTTCTGTAAAGTTGCGATCGTACCTACTATAAACGTTATACTTGGCATTATCAGTTAAATATCCCTGCGAAGTTTGCACATGCGGTAGGTGCAAGATGGCCCAAACGTGCAATGGGTCAAAATATTGCTGCAATTATTATCGAGCTTAAAAATAACAAATTTGAATCAACCAGTTTGAAAAATATTTGATTGGAATCACCGGAAAATGATTGTCGAACCAACTAAGTAAATATGTTTGTACTGTTACTCTCCAGCATCGGAGCATTTTCTTCGGTCAATCTTCACGTTTCAGAATATTATGAATCAGTTTTAGCGATCCGGCTTTTGGGTATCTTAATTTTTATGCAGTAGATATGCAGATACCGACAACTGCACAGATTGGATTATATACAATAGTAACTGTCATAATATCTGAAGATTCCTAAAGGCAACACCAATGTTGCTAAAATCGGCTCATATGATTAAATAATCAAAAACTTTTATCAATTGTTGTTACATTAGGCCCATTAGGCTATGATGCCCAATAAGAATAGTATCTATAGTTAAGTAGTAGTACCTACCTACAGTAATATAAGTGGAACAATTACAAACAACCAGGATATGAAAATTCACATACATATATACTATATAGTGACTTCACCGGGAATCAATCCCGGTGCTCCTGGATGAAAGGTCAGCGCCTTACACACTGGATTACAAAAGCAAGAAAGCAAGTAGGTAGGCACCCTAAATCGACGATTTATTGAATAATTTTAATTATTGTGAGTCGTTTCTAAGCTTTGCAACCATTAGACGTTACTAGTAGCCATAAGTCTGGTATATTATGCAGGAGACGCAGAGGTTAAGGCTATACTTCAGCTGGGGCACGGTCAAAAACGATCGTGACTACGCGACATGAAGATTGTGCAAATGTCGAGTGCAGAACCAAACATAATTTGTCATAAAAAGTCAACATGCGTCCATTTAATGTTATGTTTATTGTTCTATTACCAATAATAATAATATATTCATTGACATGTTTTCTTTTTCAAGTAAATGGGAAACGTTTTTTAGTCATCTTTACACGATTTAATAATTAATTCCCCGTCGCCATCACAAAACAAATTGACGTGTTCACAGCTCGACTTTAGCTCTCCAATTGCCAGCCAGTCCGAAATTTCGTCGCACCTATAGTTGAAAATTATTTGCCGTTTCACTAATGTACCGTTTTAAAGGATCTGGCTTTGAAGTCATTGTAAGCTGTGGGAATTATATTCCATGGTGTATCTATAGTTTAAGATTCCATGCAACTCGCGACGCTCTTCCCCGTACACTATTTCCTCCTCATGTACCCATGTCCAAACCGTCCCTGAGATGTACAACCGACCTGCGACTTTGTGGTTGTATAGTAGTTGCTATAACTGTGTACGGTCGCTAAGCGATGATATGAATATAGGCATAGATAACAATTTGTAGATATACCTAGTGTTTATGTACATACCACGTCATCAGCACGAAGTTCGATAGTTTTGACAGAAAATATAACGTAGTTAGAGCGGTGCCGAGCTACAGAAAACGATACAATAGGTTTCATGTAAGAGCAGTCGGAAATAATAACGGTGACAATAATTACATTTATACCCCGTTTACACGTGCATGGATTTACTGCTGAGTGCTGACAGTACGTATTATCGCGGTCGTAACAAGAAAATGCACGTGTAAACACGTAGGTATTATCGAGCAAGTTGCAAGATGGCATGCATGTATCAAAAAAGTTCAGAAGCTTCTGAATTGTCACGCAATAAATTGGTAAGATCATGCCGGAAGAAATTCGAACTACACCGCTGAATCTGTCAAATAGCACCATACGATGACAACATCGCGTCTCGCTTACGCTTGAAGAATGAGATTAGAGAAACAGCCAGCACTTTTACGTGTAAACAGTTTTATCGCGATAGCTTAAAATACACACTATTGCTGCAAGCAAATCCATGCACATGTACAAGCGCTATTACTCTATGTATTTCGTGCGCAGTAGAATAAATCGCAATCTGTTCAATTTTAAAGTTGCAAGTTGTTTCATTATAGTTTAAAAGCAAATTCTTCTAGTATTTTAGTGGAGAACCATGTTTTTTATAGAGTGGGCATTATTAACTACTCCCCTATGTTTGTAAATTGGCGTGTTAGAAAATAAAACTGCATTATAAATCCGGTTCGACCGGAAAGAATGCACGCGATGTGCAGTCGCAGTACTGCCACAGCTGATGTTTTAACGCTTAAAATGTGAGCTGTTTCACCGGATGCAGTGGTCGTACATCGTTCGTCGGGTGGGCCGCCATCTCGCATCGCCAACAAAATAATATATACCCTCTAGTCTTATCTACAGAAAAGCTTACGACAATTCGTCGAAGGTAATGAAACAATAATATTATTTGATTTATTGCTAGCGAGCACTTTCCGGTATATTTTATTAACTAACTAGCTATAATAGCCCACCGTGGCACAGTTCAAGATGACTGTATACTATACGGTTTTAAATTTTATTTGATTAAATATAAAGATTAATTCAATTTTCATAGCTGATTTTGGTAAAAATTATGAATTCAAGAATGAAAGCCTATCTTAACCTAACAAATAATCCAGTATATCCGGCTATTTTCAAAAATTGTTTGCTGCTGGCTTCCTGTAAAGTGTAAACCAATAAGAACCGTTTTTTATTTAGATATGAATTTTATGTCAGTACTATACGACCAAAAGTGGTTGGACGGTCTTATATTTCTGATACTTACAACATTTCACGGTGAAGTGTGATACGGCGAACTGCATACGTACAAGTTTCCGTACACGAGGAAATGTAAGAGCCAGCCGGCAAGGTAACCCTAAGCTGGGAATAGTGGGAAACTCAATGTCTAGTGGTTATGTCGGCTATGAGCTATTATATTATACTGATTCAATTTGATTTCTTTCAAGTCGATGAGATATGTAAGATGTGAATAAAAGTACTAGCTCTTTTACCCGCATATTACTTTATCACTCCACCGTTGCTATCAACAAGGACAACTTCACTAAATTGTTGCAAATAAGTTATTCGACAGCGTTCGGATATAAGCATGCAACTCTCTAGCCTTACCTCACCTAATAACTCCACTGCTGCTATTTTACCACTTCACCTATTCGTGATAAACTTTTTCAAGCGCCAATGCAATTTGGCCACTTAAGTAATGCACTATTTTCAATAAGTTTTACGTTACAACTTTGGCACTTTTCCCACTATTATAATAAATTGGTGACAACAATATAGTCTATAATAGATAACTTTTCCAATTTTCATATATTATATTATTGTATATTTTTTCCTTTCTCTTTCCTATAATAATAGCACTTGATGTGATATTTTGAGTGACTGTATAGACGCGTCTTCAGAATTTTTAGGCAGACAGGGTGACAGAATATGTCTTCAAATCTGTCTTCAAACGAATGGGAAAGGACCAAAAAATTCTCTGTAGCACCAGAACTAAACAACTACTGTAGTACCTCGACCACGTTATAAGAGGACAAAAGTACAGAATTCCACAAGTCAAATTATTATAAAATCAATAGTATTCTTAACAGAGGAAAACAGCACATTTTGTGGGTTAAGAACGTCCATGACCGGTATAAGTACCGCTCTAATGGACTGTTCCCATACTATATAGACCAGCGATGACAAATACGTGGCACGCGTGCCCAACTTGGCATGCTAAAAGCTTTCGACACCAAAAATAAATTCTTTTTATTTTTTAATATTCAATATTATATATTAAAAACATGGAAAGGCACGCCTGTCTGATACTTTTATATCTATTAAAAACTAGCGATTTCGTTGTTAACCATTTTTTCTTTTACGTACTCATGTCGAAGTATTCTTTATCCATTGAAACATGTACATTCAAAGACTGGAAATATGTTGACAAAGGAAGGTTCAGCAACATATATTAATTTACACTCAACGACATATCAGCCTAATATAAAATTCTCGCAAATAACTTGAAACTAAAAACCTTAAACAAAAATCAGTGTGTTATATTTCCTTATTTTCTTTCATTTTATGTGTAGCATATTTTTATATATTTAATAAATAATATAGTTACCAATGTACCTAATTGTTTTTTTTATATTAAATAAATAATATGATTTCGATTATATTATTATCATGTGTACACATAACATGAAATGGCTCGCGACACGAATTAAAAAAACATCGGCTTATTTTGGCACGCCGATCAAATCCTATTTGCCAACCCTGCTATAGACTATAGTGTAAACATATTATATATCTATCATTATATAATCTTAAGTATAATACTTATTATATTTATTTAATAACTGGCAACGATTTGTTCGTGAATCACTGTGGTACATACAATAATGTAGTCTGCCTGTTTAACACCTTTTATAAACTACAGTGTTATTGGAGTAATACATGCCATCATTGGCATCTATAAATACAATACCTTTCCGGAGTTTCAATTCTTTCTTTAATACTAAACTTGTACAAAGTACAGTGTGGCGTGAAATTTGAACAGATTGTTCCATGTTTGTTAAGATGTTTTAGATACCAAATATGTTATATATGTCGCAACGATTTGTATTTAGTTGATATTTATTTTTTATATTGATGTAATGTTTATAAAAGGTTTGATAAATTTTATAAGTAGGTATGTGTTTAGAAAAGATTTTAGACGATTTTTTATTAGACACAAGCTGAAGTACCCGGCTTCGCACAGGGTCGCTTCGTGGATACATTTATCTTATATATTTAAAAAAAAATAATAAATAATTGTCTTTTTCATATTAAAATATTTGTGTAATACAATATGGCAATATGAAAGTAATTCTAATAGGAGTAAATGTCAAACAAAAGAACACTAAATTAAAATCGAATCCAAAATATGCAAACGTTATTAATAGTGTTAATATGTAGTAAAAATTCAAAATTGGATGGAACAAACAAACAACAAACTTTGTATTTTATATAATACTAATTCAGAAATATTCGCGGGCGTGCGCACGATAACTCACCAAAGTTTCATTGCAATCGAATGAATGGTATAGGAATGCATACGAATAGAAGAAGAAGATGGTTGTACTAATTCAGAAACCTTCGCGGGCGTACGCACAACTGGTCAAAATGTCATCGCAATCGGATGAATGGTATAAGAACACATACGAATAGAAGAAAAAGAAAATGGTTGTATCAATTCAGAAACCTTTGCGGGCGTGAGCACAACACTTGATCAAAATTTCATTGCAATCGCTAGAATGGTATAGGAACGCATACGAATAGAAGAAGAAGAAGATGGTTGTTTACTGCAGTCTACAATGCTGGGGAAGGTAGAGAGCAGCAGACGCGTGGGCAGAATAATATTATTTTGACTATGTTACTTCTGTAAATGGCGTAAAATGTTCTGATACGACAATCCGAGGATAGAATCAGAGATGAACTGAAATTTGGTCGTCAACCTTCAATGAATTTCTGCGGCACACTAGTATTTAGGCGTGGTATTGATCGGTTGGGAATGTTTATTTAGTTTATTATATATAATATTATACAATAAAACTCACAATGGAAAATATTCGTCGAAAGAAATGAAAATATTTCGACGAGATTAATGTTAAAACAAGAGTGGTATACAAACAGTGATTACGTTTCGTTGAAAGTGTTAAAGAAAATCGTTATATTAAATGTATTTTGTCCGAGAAAAATAAATTGCAAAACCGGAAAAATATTTTTCCAAAAGTTAATCACGGCACAGCGTTTGTTTTATTGCACAAGTATCATTTATGACTCAATCTCAACTCGAAGGATAAATTTCATTCGCTTTAAACGAACTTGAGATGAAACAAAAAGAAAATCTTAAATTTATGATAAAACCGGGAAATGCTGTGTGTCTATAATAGTGGAGACGCCGAGAAGAAAATATTATGATTGTAATTAAATCTATAAATATAACAAAGTAATTAATAAATAACATAATAAACTATTTCTTTTATTCAACGAATAGTTCAGAAGATTTGAGAATGTAACAATCTATATATCGATGGTCTAATGTCAATACTGACGAAAATGACTTTTTGATGTACCTACTAAAAACAACAAAAATACTGCCAATCGACTGCGAAATTCCCATATCTGTAGTTATTTGCCATATCTGTACATTGCAGGAATAAACATGTAATAGCCCGTATCTTGCTTCTAAGCTGTCAAGCGTGTTGCATGACGTGTGTGAATTCAGCATCAAAAAGTCATTTTCGAATTATTTTAAAGGTAAAACAGTAAGTAATATAACAAATTTGGATGTTTATCTTTATATCTATGTCACATTTTATTGGATGTTATCATTATATTAGGCGTTATGTGCTTTGCTTTACTACTTTTTACGATACGGGTTATTGGCATGCTATGTAGTTACAACATGTGTGAAGTATTAACAGTCAGATACGGGATATTAAATATTTACTTTTTTAGCATCTTGCATAATTTCCAAAAAGTCACTTACGGGATATTAACATTAGGCCATCGATATTGAACATACATAGGTAATTTGAAAACATCTCGTTCATATACCCACTAAAAATACGACACCCGACCGCTATTTATATTTAGCTAGGGTAATATTTTCATTTATAAATATTACCCTCACAAGAGAGAAGAAAAAAACGTAAAATTTCAAAAAAACCATACACACCACATCACTGAAAATGTCTATGTCTTTGGGGAGCGCATTGACTAGTCTTGCAACCCTCGTTAATGGTGCCTAATAGGCTTGATAGGAGAAAACGGTTCCGACCCAGAATAAGGGGGCAGGGCTGACAAAGCTCTAGCCCGGAGGCCCGGTTTCATGGAGGGCCCGACGTGGCGAGTCAACCAGATAAGTGAGATAAACACACTTCACAAATTTGTTTTAACAGTTAAAAAAATCGCCTGTGGCACGATCTTACTTCAATAATGTCAATGTTTTAAAGTATGGCGATGCAATGCAATTTTTAATTGTGTGTCGATGCTCGACAACTCCATAATTCAAGTGGATTTAAGTGCTAACAAAATATATAGTAAATACCCATTTACCGCTAACACCACTTGGAAAACGTTATTGCAAGGCGTCATACTGCCTTTAACCTTAGCGATAGGTAGGGGGGGCCGAAAAAGATCCCAGCCTGGGGGCCCGTTTTATTATGTGGGGGTCGTGGCGATCACGTAGGTAATTGACAGGCGGGTGTTAATTTAAATTCTTTAAGACGCCAGGATTGAAAACCGTCCCTCACGATACAGGCAAAAATGTATCAATAGCAGACGTGACGTTAGAGATTCAAGAGAGTGAAAAGTAATCATGTCTTGTAGAAAGGCAGTCGGAAAATAATCGTGTGACGAATTATTGAAAGGAAAATAGTTATACATACTATTATACACAGTGGCGGATCGTGCGGGGTGCTGCGGTTGATTAAAAATAAAAAATGTTTATTTGGATTATATTTTACTATTAACATCAAAATTAAATAAAAATAATAAATTATATTGATAAGTAATTAAAATAAAGAACTTTGCATAAATTGCTTGCAGAAATAAATTTTAACAATGTTAATAAATCATTAAAGCTATATTTCTTTCCTCCACACACGCGCGGGCTCACGTAAGAACGCAGATACGGCGATACACTGTCGGACCTGCAGTACCGATCAAGCTCCCCGCACCCCTCCTGCGCCCATTCGAGCATATTCGTTTGAAAACGGTGCTGCAGTACCGTGGTGTATGATAATTATTGGATATATCGGCGAGCGGACGAGCTTAATTCACGTTTAAATAATATTGATATTTTCATATAATACACATAAATTTATGTATATTATAATATTCCATTTTTCTCAATTTGCTTGGGGGTGCTGCAGCTCCACAATGCATATTATGGACGAGCCGCCACTGATCATACCTAGAGGTTAAAATTTACATTCCAAAACTGATTAAGTACATAAAAACTTAGTAAGCTAAAATTATTAATTAATTTGATTAATTGAATTGACAATAATATATTTTCTTCTTCGTGTCTCTATCATAGCGGATTCAAGTGGGAATAAATTGAAAAAAGAGCAATAACCATAAAAGAATCTTAAATTACAGTTGTCAGTACATTCTTGTCACTGGGTACATAATAACGTGAAATGCGACAAGTTTGCGTGGATACTATAAAAACTTCCCGGCGGAGAAGAGGGCAGACTGGGGAAACTATGACGCATGTAATATTCCGGGATATATACTTTTCGGAAATTGGTGAGTGACTGTGAATTATTATTTCCAGAAATACGTGGAATAATTTACCACCCAAGATCTTACAGTAATATTTCAAGCAAACATTTCTCCTGTAGCTATCTGTATTGGGGTGCTTTTTTTCACTTTTCAGTTTTTCCATTTCAACGACTCGGTATACCTACGAGAGAAAATAGCCTTCAGACTATTTACTTTGTAATATTATATTATATTAAAGATCGGTTTAGGACAGAGTTTGCGAACCTTTTTACGTACGCGTGCCAAAATTTCCCAAATAATATTTTTCGACTGTCTGACGTGCCAAGTTTTTCACGGCGAAAAAAGAAGTTTTCTAAAAAAATATGGAAGCATTTAAACTACTCTTCTTTCGTGTTATATTCTTCATCACTGAATGGATTTCCATTTTTAGAGATTATGTTTGAGGCAAAATAACAAGCAGTTATTTATTATATTTGAATGACTGCCGATAATTAATTTCATAAGGTTTGTTAAGTGAATATTAAGGACTACCTAAGGACCGACTTATGGAATTGTATATTTTTACATTAAGCATAATGATTATTCTTGAAAACGATTTGCCTGCTATTTTTCATACAATGAGATATTGGTCATTTATGCATGAATTTTGACGTTTCATTACGTTATTACATTTACGTCGTCATTATTTTTTAATATTATATACCTCAGTTGAGGCATGGTTCAAAAAGATCGTGGCTAGGCGATGCGCGGATTGCGGGTCGCGGATGCAAATGACGCATGCCGACCGAAATATAATTTGTCATATAAATCCAACATGTGTCCATTTAATGATCTGTTTATTTTTCTATTAGTAACAATAATAATATATTATTGACATGTTTTCTTTTTAAAGTAGTAAATGGGTAACGTTTTTAATCATCTTTACGCGATTTAAGAATTAATACCCCCGTCGCCATCACGAAACAAATTGACGTATTGACACCTCGACGTTAGTTCTCAGACTGCCAGCGAGTCCAAAATTTTGCCGCGCCTATAGTTGAAAATTATTTGCCGTTTCGCTGAAGTATCACCTTAAGTATATAAGTACTTACTTACTCATATATTTATTTGTAAATTTTTTTTATAAGAAAACAGGTTTTAAATAAATATATATATATATAGTAATTTCTTTTCTCTTCAAACTTAAAAGTTCGCGTGCCATGCAAAATCATCTCGCGTGCCATAGGTTCGCCATCCCTGGCTTAGGATATTAGTGGAGAAAAGTGACGTGGTAGAGCTTCATTATAACAGTTGTAAAACATTTTTTTATTTACTTAAGTTATTTATGCTGCAAACCAGTGATTCCTAAACTTTTTCACAGCACGGCCCCCGAAACCCGAAAAAATAATCCCAGGCCACCCTCCGCCGAAAAATTTTCCGACAGAAAACCAAACCGTCATAAAGTCGGAAGTCATAGTGATATCTAGCAATTTGTAATATCTGTAGATTCGTGAAGCAGAATTGCAAAGAACTTATTGTTTAATTTGAAAAAATAATTGACTTTTAATATTGTCTGCCGTATTATTTTCGGTCAATATAAATATTTTAAGAAAAAATTTGCATAATATTATCTGATAAACTTCAATATATACGTCTCTACGTAATTGTAAAAAATATTCATAAATAAATACTTGCAGTTATACTGAAACATTTCTCGGTCTCCCGCAAAAGCCCTGCGGCCCATGAGTTTTTGAAACACCGTTGTAAACCTATCGTTGGAACACGTTGCAATAACTAAAACCAAAAGATTAAAACAACAATCCAACATACTTAATCATACTTAGGCGTACCTAACTTAGGCGCCTAGCTTCAATTTTTCATCTACTACGTGGTTCTTAAGCTACCAAATGATCACGTACCTACTGATGCTAAACTAAATTAACTCATCGATCACTTTGGTCGTAACTGCTCCATATGTATTTAATGCCTAAATATTGAATATCAATAGATGGAGTGATTAATTTGTTCAATAACATGTCAGAGTTTTTCTACATGAATCAAGAAACGATTGAAATTGTATCATTGTTCCATTAATCGTAATGAAGTTGGTAACATGTATTTAAAAAAAAACATTAACGACATTAAAAAATATTGTTTAATTTCTTTACCTATCTACCTACTTTTGTACAAGTTTAAGTGTAAAGTTAAAAAAACTGAGAATGTCCCTTGCGTCATTAACAGTGCCAGTGTTGCACCCTCTAAAAATAATAAACTCCAAAGTTTCCTTTCCTTCCTGTAAACACTATTTAAAAAACTTTACAGAGTAGGTACCGCACTTAAAAAATGATTAAGAATTTCATTAGTCTGGTATTTTACATTTAAATGTTAAATATGACGAGTAGTAGGTGTTTTACTTTTTTCAAAAAGTTTTTTTCTATTGGTTATAATACATTTTCTCAGAAATGTTATCAAAATTACGTATGATGTATCTCAGGGATGGCGAACCTTTTTACGTACGCGTGCCAAAATTTCCCAAATAATATTTTTCGACTGTCTGACGTGCCAAGCAGTTTTTATAGCGATTTTTTTAGTTTTCTAAAAAAAAGTTTTTAAGAGTTCTATTAAAAATGTTTAAAAATTACAATTGAGTTATTGATGTTCTGTCTTTCATTATTTCTAGCCGAAGGCATATCTCTTATTCTTTGAATATTTTTTTCCTTGTTTTCAAATCACTTAAAGAGATCGTGGAAGCATTTAAACCACTCTTCTTTCATATTATATTCTCCATCACTGAGCAGTTTTCCATTTTTAGAGATAATGTTTGAGGTAAAATAACGAGCAGTTATTATATTTGAGCGACTGCCGATAATTAATTTCATTAGGTTTGTTGATTACATATTTTTATTTTTAATTCCCCGATCCTAAGAACCAACCTATGCAATCGTATATTTCAGTGGCGAAATCTCCATACTAGGCGATTATTTAAAGCCTACCTTCTTAAGAAAAATATTTTTTAATTGCATATTGACATATTAATATACTTAATAACGTCATTATTTTATGTTATATAAAAATAATTTATAATGCCAACAAGAGAATGTCGTATAATATGTAGGAATGTATTACAGTATTACACAGTTTACAAAACAATCTGCAAAGGTATTAAAAAATATACCACAGCGCGCCGTAAATTAAATAATAAACGCCGCGACGTCTCGACGTAAATAAATTTCCGATTATGTGTGAAATAATTCTGATTTTTTTTCGCAAGTCTGCTGATTTGTACGAAATAAGGTAAGCTCCTATCGCAGAGCCTAAAACATTCGCGCATAATATTGTTGTCACGACTGCGCACTTTGTCCAAAATCATTAATAATTAGATAATTAAAAAAATAATTTCAACGGCGTTTAATCGAATATTAGTAAATAAGTAAGTATAGATTGTTTTTAAAAATAAAAATAAATTTTATCTAATGATTTTTGATGGGTATACATGTTTTGACATCGCTCATTTTTATGTCGTCAATGAGTTTTTGAAGTTTCATTGAATTAGTGTGTCGTTGTCATTTATTAGTGTGTACCTATTCATTAGTAGTGAATATTGTACTATTCTCGTAAGTATACCTAACAAGTGTGCTCTTTTTATCAGATCTCCACAGCCTACCTCTTTCCAAAAGTCACCCTTCGCCACTGGTATATTTACATTAAACGTAATGTGTATTCTTTAAAATGATTTGTCTGTAATTCTTTATAGTCTTTATACAATGCGATTTATCATTATTTATGGATGTATTTCGTCGTTTCCGTTTCCGCATCGATTGGTACCTAAACATAATATGAAAAACCGTTGAAAATACCCATGGCTATGTCGTCATTATTTTTTAATATCATATTATATAAGTACCTAAGTACTTTCTGAAGTACTTATATATTTAATTATAAATTTTTTTTATTCAAAACATTTTTTAAATCTTATATATAAAATAATAATATTTCTTTTCTCTTCAGAATGAAACATTCGCGTGCCATGCAAAATCATCTTGCATGCCACTGGTGGCACACGTGCCATAAATTCGCCATCCCTGATCTATCCTATTCATCGTTAAAAACCAACTCCGTGCTTAGTGAACCATTGATACAACTTACCTACATGTAGTAATTAAAAAAATGTTTGTAATAATAACAAATCCGATGATCAGGCCAAGGATGGAAGGATTACAACAACCCAAAGGGCCTTCTTCAATAGAACAGAGCGTCCCTTTTAGTATGTTAAATAATTCGAGTCCATTCAATAAGTTGCACCAGTGGAATTTTCTTTTTATCCATTACTTAATGCATCATTTATATGAACCCCTGGCAACGGCCAAGAATTAAGTATACATATTAATGGCGTGCAGTGAAATTTGCATATAGGGATGCTGTTAAAATACGCATATACCTATTATTTGCCACATAGGTATTAGGTATATATTTAGGGTTTTCAACCTAATTGAATCTTTACAAGCAATCGATGAAATAGTATGGTATGAGGTCTATCAACCCGGCGGGTCTGATATATTTTAAGGATGATTAATTAGGTAGGTAATATTATATATAATACTTATAAGACGTTTAAAAGTGAGTTAAGTAAAAGTAACTATAATATTGCAGATTTTTTTTACCATGTTCGATCCTAAGAAGGTCATATGGGTCACATGGTGGAGGTTGTATTAACACATTTTTGTTTTTATGAGAAATGAATGTTAGACGCGTGCTCAACCTATTAGGTCCATACTCTGGATCACATGTACGAGCATCTTCCAGACCCGTGATTTAAGCCCGAGATCCACGATATTATAAGCCTAACGTGTAACCACTCGGCTATAATGCGACAATAAATACCTGTATAATATTATTCATCATCATCAGCCTGAATCTATCCATTGCTAGATGAAGGCCTCTCCAAGCTAATTCCACTTATCTCGGCCCTGTCCGTTGCGTTGCCACGTACTTCCGCAGAACTTTATCATTTCGTCGATCCAGCTGCCTCTAGGTCTCTCTTGCGGACGTTTTGTATCTCTTGGGTGACTAGAATTGTCTAACGATTGTTCTTTCTTCGAGCTATGTGTCCAGGCCATTTCCATTTGAGGCCTTTGGTGAACTCTATTACATCGCATACCCTTGTCTGTTTCCTTATCCACTCATTCCTCTTTTTATCATCTTAATATAAACGATAGGTACGATAAAGTCTGGGGATGCGGAGTATCTATAGCATCTATATACAGCACGCCACTGATATAATATATCGCACCCTCGCAACTAAACCGCTACAAGTCCAAATTTACGTGTTTTGAGTTAATTACTACGTTTCATTGTCTTCATAGTATATGTACAGAAAATTTCATATCTCTAAGTCATCAAATTCAAGTCAAAACGTCATTCAATATAATATAAACATATTTCAAAAACACAGTACAAAAATGCGAAAGGTAAAAATTTCAAAGCTGATTTTCTCTGTTTGACGTTTTTCGGATTGTGGCAGTTTAGTTTCGATGGTGCGATATACTTAAGTATATGATTGTAGTAGGCATCGACTACATTATTACCACGTTTTTCTTAGCTCGTATTCTTGTTTGTCCGGTGGTTGTTTATCCAGTACAAATCTTGCAATCGATTTTTAACTAACTTCCCGACTAGCTAAATATTTGAAACCTTTAGAATATATTATCAAACACGATGCCAATGCATTCTTTTAATACTTTTAGCCATCTTTAAGTAGAATTGAATTCATTTTCAGTTAATTCTGTTTTGTATGAAAAGTTATTTCGGAAGAAATCCGTAATCCAATCCACTATTATTGGTTGCTAAGGAGGTCGTCCTAGAACTAAATTATTAATATATGCGTGCGTTACTTTGGAAATCAAAATGACATTTCAGTATTCCATATTTGTTGGTTCGTTTGTCGCAAAATAGCAAAAAAAAGATTTGTTGACAATTTCCTTATTTGTCCTAAATTATTATTATATAGAATTGTCAAGTTTATATGATTCAACAGAATATTTAAAACAGTGGTATATAAAAAGTTATTTTTATCTTGTAATCTATATATATAAAAGAAAGTCGGGTTAGTTACACCATTTATAACTCGAGAACGGCTGGACCGATTTTTACGATCTTTGCATTGTTGAATTTGTCTCAGCCTCGAATAGCAGAATAACTTTTAAAACATTGGAGAAATTCACGGGGAAAAAAATTATGAAGAAAATCAATTTTCTCATACACTTTGACATTTTGAACAATGAAAGCGCAATCGAAAATAAAAGAAAATCACAAAAAATTTAAATCCATATACAACGATACATGACAAAAAGAATAAACAAGAAACAAACAAACAAATGAAAGGCGTTGTGTGCATTATCTATCCTTTGACAGGTGATTCAGTTCAGCCTCAGATAATCCCGAAAGACTGTTGTATACTCCGGCGAATTTTGGAGGAAGTTGTCCTGCCTGAATCTTTTTTACTTCTTCGACAGCGTCCAAAAATAAAGCCAAGGATAAAATTACATGATCTCATTGCTGGTATTGCTCATTATTTACCTACCAATTTCAAAAACCATCATTCGAACTTCATTCGACAATCGATCTATGTGAACAATCGAGCCGATTACCAGCTAGGTGCGCAAATAGCTATTTCGATCGTGATTTTCAAACGGTAAGTTGCCTTCGAAAATGTTCACTTTGTGAGGTTATCAAATTTGTGATTGTGTGTGCATCGATAACTGCTTCATTATGTAATTTTGAATTATGTGATTAATTTTCCAGTGTTTATCATTTGATGATTCGTCAAAATGCTGACAAATATTTGCTGCGATTTCGTCGATTGCTTAAAATCGAGACGGAGCGTCTCACTTTTATTCGGTTGAACCAAGCCAAACTGCGATCGGAGGAGTATATTCATTTACGCGATGCAATCAGCACCGTAGGAGATGCAGCTAATGTTGGTCGATTGACTATTCTATCGGCGATGTACATTGGCAGCCCACGCCATATGCATGAATATGCGCAAGATGCAATGACATATGTTCGTCATTACGGTCGTCCAGATCTATTCATCACCTTTACATGAAATCCGAAATGAATAGAAATTGTTCAACTGCTACTCCCCGGACAAACATCAAGTGATCGGCACGACATCACCGCACGTGTGTTTAAACAAAAAATCCTGTCGCTGATGAACTACATTGTTAATCATCGCGTCTTTGGGGATACTCGATGCTGGATGTATTCGATTGAATGACAAAAACGAAGCTTGCCGCATGCACACATTCTTATTTGGTGAGTCGAAAGAATTCGACCAGACCAAAAAGATGACATCATATGTGCCGAGATTCCTGATCCCGAAACCAATCCAGACCTGCATGATGTTGTAATTACTTACATGATTCATGGACAGTGTGGCGCCATCAACCCCCAATCACCGTGCATGGTCGACGGCAAGTGTTCCAAGCATTATCCATGATGTTTAACGGCGGAGACTAACACTGCCAATGATGGTTATCCACTGTATCGGCGTCGATCACCCAATGAAAACGGTAGAACTATCACAACGAAAATGAAGTGAAACGATATCGTGGTCGACAACACTTGGATTGTTCCGTATTCGCCACTTTTTTCCAAAACATTCAAGGCGCATTGCAACGTGGAGTTCTGCAATTCAGTGAAGTCCATCAAATACATCTGCAAATATGTCACCAAAGGCAGCGATATTGTAGTTTTTGGCGTTCAAACTCCCAATACCAACGATGAAATCACGCACTATCAAGTTGGTCGATATGTGAGCTGCAATGAAGCAATTTAGCGTATTCTCTCATTCCCCATTCATGAACGTCATCCCACTGCTGTACATTTGGCGGTGTATCTGGAGAATGGTCAACAAGTTTGTTTCAACGCATCGAATGATGCTCAACGTGCTGAAATATCTCCAGCGCCAACATTGACCAGTTTCTTTTCGATTTGCTAAAGCGATCCGTTTGCACGAACGTTGTTCTACTCTAAGATGCCACGTTATTACACTTGGAACGCTCCATCGAAGAAATTTCAGCGTCGGAAGCAAGGCGATGCGGTTCCTGATCATCCGGATGTGCATTCTACTGATGCTCTTGGTCGCATTTACACAGTTCATCCGAAGAATGGCGAATGATTCTACTTGCGGTTGTTGCTGGTAAATGGTCGTGGGCCGACATCATTTGAATCACTTCGAATTGTCAATGGTGTAGTGTGCCCAACATTTTGTGCTGCATGTTAAAAGCTCAATTTGCTTGAAAATGATACTCATTGGGACATGACAATCGCTAAAGCATTTGTTTCTGCATCTCCAAGTCAGATACGCACATTATTTGCTATCATTATTTCAACATGCTTCCCATCAAATCCACCTGAGCTGTGGAACAAGTACAAGGAAGACATGTCAGAAGACATTTTACATCGAATTCGTGACAGTTCAGAGAATCCCGATCTCGAAGTGAATGAGGAAATACATAACCAGGCTTTGCTTTTGATCGAAGACATGTGTTATCTCATGTGCGGCAGTTTGTTAGTCAAGTTAGGAATGCCAACGCCTGATCGTGGAATGAATGACGCTTTCAATCGAGAATTGGAACGTGAACATGAATATGATTGAGATGCATTGAACCAATCAGTTTGAACGAATGTACCACTGTTCAACCCCCAACAGAAGGAAGTGTACGATACGTTAATGAAGGCAATTGATGATGAAAATGGTGGCTTATTTTTCCTCGATGCGCCCGGTAGAACTGGGAAGACATTCCTCATGTTCATGATTTCGCCACTGTTCGTGCGAGATCCGAAATTAATGTAGCAGTTGCTTCTTCCGGGATAGCGACCACGTTGCTAGGAGGATGCTGAACGGCTCATTCAGCGTTGAAATTGCCGATAAACCTTCAAACGACTCAAAAACCGACATGCAACATTGCGAAACACTCAGCAATGGCCAAAGGTTTGGAAGCAAGTAAAATCATCATCTGGTATGAGTGCACAATGGCGCACAAACGCGCATTGGAAGCACTCAATCGAACTATGAAAGATCTGCGATCAAGATGTTTTGGAGGCGCAATGATTCTACTATCTGGTGATTTCCGCCAAACACTACCAGTCATTCCAAGATCGACCGCTGCCGATGAAATAAACCCTTGCTTCAAATCATCGACTCTGTGGCGCTATGTGAAGAAACTTCAGCTGTCGACAAACATGCGTTGCATTGCTAAACGATCCATCTGCCGAATTTTTCTCCAAGCAATTGCTGACTATCGGTAACGGCCGTGTTCCTGTCGACGAATCGAATGGATAGAATATTTCGTTTCCGCTGAATTTTTGCAATTTCGTCTCAACGAAGGACGACCTCATCAACAAAGTGTTCCCGAACATCATTGCTAACCACGATCAACAAATCACAAGGCCAATCTTTGAGTCTTTGTGGCCTGAATCTAGAAAATGAATGTTTCTCTCACGGTCAATTGTACGTAGCATGATCACGTGTCGGCAAACTCGTCGGTCGCACTTGACAACAAAACGAAAAATGTCGTATAGCACAAGTTACTGTAATGAAGGGAATCGACCCGAGTGCAACCCATCCACCAAATAGTTTAACAGAAAGTAGTGCAACAATGCTACGCGAATCATATCTATTCACTTCAATAAAGCAAATGCCTTGCTGCCACGTGAATTACATTAATTTCAATGTAATTAAAATACTTTCATTTTGATTTGATTTTTGCACATTTATTGAACTTAATTAATTTTGAGTATTCATAAAAACTGAATTAAATTCAGCTAATAAGTTAACACAAGATTTCTTGATTCAGAGGCGGTACGAAGTTCGCCGGGTCAGCTAGTTATTTATATATTATAAACTGATAAGTGAATGAAAAAATCTCTCATAATATGTAATGGTAGTCAAATGATTCATCTGAAATGGAAATAATGATTTACCTTTATTATAGGACAGGTAAACGTATCTAATAAAATTATAACGTTGACTTTATTGAATTCCGCATTTTTTTTACTATGAAAACTTTGCCCTAAATTAAATTAGGTACGAGTAAATAAATGTCTGAATAATTTTCTGTGGATATATTTTATATACCATCTGTCCTAGTCTAAGTTTGGGATATTCCCTTGCATCTTGCATCCCCGACGATAGTAAATGCACTTTACAGCATGACTTGAATTCTGTAATGCAGTGAGTAACTGGAATGCCAAGTGGAGTCGAATCCGATGAACGTTGTTGAAGAGTTCCAAACTATTCGATCAATAAATATACCTGTAGATACTCCCGTAACTCGATGAGAACTTGGAGACGTTTATTTGTTCATTTTATTAAGAGAGAGAATATTGAATTTACTGCTTTTAAATGAAAAAGCACACACGAATGCACATTTCAAATAAGCATTTTAATTCTTTATGTTCTTTTCTATAAGTCAGCATTTTTGTGTTACAGAAACTTTAAAATGTCTAATTTTATTCCACGTTTTAAAAATACAAAAGAATATCCAATTATATAATATACCTATCAGTGGCGAAGGATGACTTTTGGAAAGAGATAGGCTGTGGATATAAGAGAAAAAGAGCATACTTGTCAGATATACTTACGGGAAATAAGACGCTAATACGATATTATTACTGATGAATAGGTACACACTAATGTCAATATCACACAAAATCGATGAAATTACAATAGCTCACTGACGATATACAATTGAGGGATGAATATAAATTATGTATTTTCCTATACCTACACGTAAGATACACCAAAAATATATCATCGGTAAATATAGCGGTATCAACAGCTCAAAATGACAAAAAACTAAACAAAAAATAATATAATTATGTTAGCCTATGACTGAATAAATTGATGAATAATAATCACGAGATAAATTATTATTTATTTTTAAAAATATTCTATCTTTATGTGATGTGATTGAACCCATAGATTTTTTTTTTAAATTATCACACTATTAATTATTATTTGAATAAAGCAGGAGTCATAGACACTAAATAAATATGGAGATTATAGGCTCCGCCTTTTAAGCTTATAGATTCGTATGAAAAAAGCCAGACTATCCCGATGTGATGTGACATGCAGTTCATATAAAAAGCACGCCAAAATCATCTCGAACGAATCGATATTTCAATACTCGCTAGAGCACACGTGGCGCTGCTTGACACTTATTTTTTATTTATTCTAAATTTTGACGATAAATGACTCTCATTTTTATTTTTTTAAATATTAATTAATTATTCTGACAATAGTTTGGTTCCCGCACATTTTTAAAATTTATTGAAAAATTTAAATACTTTCTATCTATTTTTCTTAGAAGGTGGGCTTCAAATAATTTCCTACTATAGAGCCTTCACCACTGAGATATACTATAAGTAATATTATATAAAACAGTTACTAATAATTATTGACAGAAGGCCCATAATTAGCATACTTAAATAAATAAGTATTTCAAGATACAGAAATCAGAAAGTTAAAAATGTCTTAACTAAGAAAAATCATTACTCATTACATCGACGTCGTCGTATTGACAGAATTAGTTAAATTAAAACAAAGATATATTTTAAATATAAAACAATGACACCATCATGGATAGTTTTAGATGATTTTTTTGGTATTCGTTTGATTTTTACAATAAATGTTTTGCTCATTAAAAATTTCCCTTTACGAGGAGGTTTTGCATGGCATGTTATAGTTTTCAGTAAATGCTATTTCCGCCATCTTGAAAAATAGCGGTAAATTGCAAAAAGTAGCCATTTAAAAATAGGGGAATTAAAAGTGTTTTAACACAACCATCATTTCAAAATTGTAATAATAAATTCAAAATCAAAGTCAGTTTTCCTATCCTACAACTGTTGAAAATAAGATAAAACAAATCTTATTGAAAATGCTTGGATTTAATTTTCTTCATTTTTTTTTTATAAAATAGCCGCTTATGAGATATGTTTGAAAATGAAAAAAATTGTCCTCCATTTTCCAATCTAGCACAACACAGCATGTACGAGTGTTGACTTTTGCATATGAGAGCTTTCCTCTTAGGAAAATTGTTTCCAGTTAAAACCATAATAAGACTGGACTAGAAAATTAACAGAATATGTTGTTTTCAATCGATAAATGTTTTAAATCTAATTATTCCTGTATGTTGCCACCTATATGATATATTTGAGATTAACTGATATTATAAATAATAGATTGCTATTCGATTATTGACCTTTCGCCATCCGTATTGAAGTATAAATGTCATATTGGAACCGTAATTTTCAAAATACTTAAATTTCATTTTAAAGTATGTAACATTATTATTTTAAGACATGTTTGAATATGCACATATTTCTACTCTTTCTATTACTGATATAAAAAAAGCTTTCTCGAAAAGCATCGTTAAATTTTATAGCGTTAATAAAAATGTGATAAAATTGATCTGTTTTGGTAGTAATTCTTGCGTAAATGCGAATTCGCTGTCCAATACATATTTGTTCATATTACACAGCAAAATAACAAAACATCTGTATTATTTACCAATGCGTTTGGACTGTAACTAGAGAGATTCGTATGAAAATTGTGAATGGTGATTCTCAATCAGTTTAAAAAATTCCTGAATGTGACATTTATTTATGTTTAGTGTATATAACACACGTATCAATAATTGTAATGATACAATAAGTACTATAATTAGATTTGATCATAGTTTACTAAACGTTGGACTCAGGTCCTGTTTATTATAGTCGGTCAAAAATAATGCAGTTAAATACAATTTAAAGGAAAAAACATTTAAAATGCACATATCTTATTATACCTACACGTACAATGTACAATGACACAAGTAGGTGAAAACCAATTTAAGAACGATGTAACTTATTATAGGTACAAGTAGAATGTATTACCACTTAAAAACACTTTGTGACAATCAATTAAAATAAATTAAGTAATATTATAGCACAAGTCAAATTATATACTTTCCTGTGAAAATAATATCACATTTTATACACAACGTATCAGAAAAGTGTAACACAATTTTAGGCATCAAGGCTCAGACTCAGAACAACTGTACCTTGAACTTCGAGAATATATGCTAGGGGAGGATACTGAGTTTGTGGTGGAATAAGTTTAGGAGTAACGAGGAGATCAGACAACGAATCAAGCAACCTCTTATCGAGCTGAGAGTGACGAGAGGGTGTTGGAGCTGCGGATGCCTGAAGATAATTTCAACCTGAATTGCCTGTTCCTCAATCTAACCAGATTCCGGCGTCATAGAAGGTCGCAAAACACCATCTACAACACAACCATAGACCCGTCCAAACCAACCCGCCTCGCACCACACTCGGTATTAGTCGATCGTATCACGAGTTTGAATGTGAAGTGTCAGCAGTTTTTACGCCTAGGTCTAGGAATGTTTCAGGAGTACCCAAGACACACTCAAGTGTAATTAGAATAAGTCTACAGAGACTTTCTAATAAAAAGGAGAAAAGAGCACGGCTAGCAAACAAAAATAAAAGATTCTAATTAATAAATATAATATATTAAAAAAAAAAAAACGGACAGACAAAACTATGCAAAAAGATCTTCACGTACCCAATAAGACCCCGCAAATTTTTTAACCGCAACAAAATTGGCATTTGTGGCAACCAGGTCAGACGGCTCGATAGCCTCAACAGCTGGTTCGACAGAATTGAGCATCAATTCCCTTTCGGAGTACATTCTCGGACATGCCTACAGGATGTAGTTTGCATCCTGTGGTTCTTAAAGAGCTAGGCAGTGAATCCACCGTGGTCAATCAAGAATTGATTGGTGTAGTCGTCAAGAGTCAAACCGGTTATTTTCAATCGCCATTGAACATGTCGAAAGATGCATGTGTGCCTCCCTTTGGTGGAGGCCTCCCATTATTGCTGCCAAGTCTTCGACGCCACATCCAGCATCATTTCACGTATCGTACGCTTCCTCATTGATACTTTTTCAATCACATACCATTGACATACGGTGGAGCTACGGTATGCTGGAATAACTTGTGTAGGTGCAAGAATACTGGCAAGCGACATGGGTTTTTGGAAGTACCGTGTGGTGTCTATATGCTCTAGCTGAGGACCGGATATGCTCACGAAGAAATATGTATAATATGGTAATTTGAAAACTGTTTATAGTTCATTTTTTTTACTTATATGTTTACTCGTTCTCTTAAATCGTCAGCATCTAAATTATTTCCGAGCGGTTTGTCACATTGTCGAATAATGATAACTCACCAGACATCATTATTTTTTAAACAAAACAGATGCGCCACATTATAAAGCGCGACCATGCAAAATATCAAAGCGCATGTCATTCAAAGTGTCATTCATCATCAAGTCAAAAGCGCATCTCGATGCGTAAAAAACTGCAGCGTCATCTTCCGGCATAATGACATCGGACTCGCCCCATGCCTTTATTTTATAATTTGGGTAATACCAACCCCTATTTGCGCGTGGGGTAGGTTCCCTCGTGGAATGACTAAGAAGAATTTTCAGCTAGGGATATGAAAACTTTCGGTGGGGCGCACTAAAGTATGAAGTTTTTCACATAGCTGTCACGGATACTACGTGCCTTCTTAGAAAATCAATATAAGGGAAACTTTCTTCTTGTTAGATATTCTGAAAATAGAGCGGAAAGTAGAGTATATGATATCACATTAATATCTATTGAAGTTATATAATATATCACGAGTAAAAAGCGCCAGAGAGTACTGAACATTAGTGATGCGGAACGTATAATTCTCATCATCATCAAGAGTTGATGCACGATGAAAAAAAGCGTCCATTAGATTTTTTCCAGGCGTCTATGCCACGTGATCTTAACTTTATAATACCATAATAATGAAGCCAGACTACCTGAAATTATTGCTTCTGAAGTAGAGTATGTGCTAGTAGGCATGACAATTGGGAAAAGTCCAGGAGAAGATGGAACAATAGACTTAGAATGTCTCAGACACTTGGAAAAATGCCTCAATTAACATCTTCTTGTTAATTCTATAAAAAAACCTTTCACAAAAATACTCTCCAACCGATTGGAAACTGTGATAGATGACAAATTACTTAGAGAGAAACTTTACTGGATTCAGAAGAGGGTATAGTGCAATGGATCATATACCTATGTTATCAGGGAAATTGTAGAGTGATATTAAGAATATAGACTTTATCTGAGTTTAATTAATTATTAAAAGACATTTGATTCCTTTAAAAAAATCCTCAATAATTATATACGCCATGTTCAACCACATATAATATATTATTATATTGTGATGCAGCAGTAAGTATATGAACCTATAATAATATTAACCTAAATTAATAAAATGTGATATTTGTTTTTGACCTGTGAAAATTAGTAAGACTATAAATGTAAATATTTAGATTTTCTAGAAAGAAATAAAATTATTAACGGAATTCACATTTTAAATTCTATACCTATACTCTAATACAATTCCTCACGATTTTCCTGTCATAATAATAGTTACTAACAATAATATGCCATTAGCACAAGTATTATAAATGTGTTGAGTACTAGGTATCTGCTCAGATTTTTACGAATCGATGAATCGTCTGTAACATGAGTTAATACTTTGGACGCGGAAGACGCGCACGGCGCGTAATGGCCAGGCGGTCGATCGATGTAATTAACGTGCATTTTAAAGGGGGCAATTAAAATCTCATTATCTCTTCAGCAGCGAAAGCGTTAATGTACTCGTATTTAAGAAAAAAATATGTGAGTCGTACTTATATTAAGAGCATACATCAGTGAAACGGCAAATAATTTTCAACAGTACCTAAGTGCGACGAAATTTCGCATTCGTCGCCAATCGGAGACCAACAGTCGAGGTGTGAGCACGTCAATTTGTTTTGTCATGGCGTCGGGAGAATTTATTCTTAAATCGTGTAAAGATGACTAAAAAACTTTACCTATGTACTTGAAAAAGAAAACATGTCAATGAGTATACTATTAGTATTACTAATATAACAATAAACATAACTTTTAATTATTTAATTAGAATTTTTATGACAAATTATATTTCGTTCGGCACGCGTCATTTGCACAATCCGCGCATCGCCTAGTCACGATCTTTTTAGACCACGCCTCAATTGAAGTATAATAGCCTTTATAAAATTATTATAGCACAATGTATCGTAACCAAAAATCTCTAAGAAATCCATCATATTATAGTTGAAACGAAAACGTATGAAATATAAGCTAAAAGATAAATAAATTAAATAAAACCCATGGTCATACCAATTGTCATACAATCGTTAAAGAGAAGAAAAAATACACTAATATGTAAACTTTGTTTAAATAGAGAAAAAAGAAAGAAAAGGTTTTACCTGGAAGAAGAAGATTTCCTTTAACATCTTTGATCATAACTTTATATTTAAATGTCAATATATTAGGCTGTAGATAGGTATAAGTAAGATAATATCCCAGAATCCTATTTGTATTTACTTAGCCTCAGGCTATGCATACTTACACCTTCCAAGCAATCAATCCCTTGAGATTTAAGGGGTGCGTGGTTGGAGAGATAGCGTCGCGACGCCGAAACTACGAACCGACGCCTGTTCTTTGTAATGCATTATAATATAAACAAATATTATAGTATTTTGTGTTGTGTAGTAGTGTGCAACCTTTTTGAATTTAGAAATATTTTACTACCTCAAACAAAATAAACTTCTTTCCTCTTGAAAATATGTTGTTTTTATAATGAAATCAAATATTTAACAATAGTTTTATGATATTTAATTCACCAAATACATATATCAGTGCACCCACGGTGGCCTATTTGGTAAAACACTCGTCTCAAAAGCCGTGGGAATTGTGTTCCTGCACGTTGTTTTTAATGAGTGTTAGAAAATTGGACCGCTATGCAAAAATCATGCGAGACGTTTCTAAAAAAAATCGTCCAAAATCAAATTCGAAAGCGTTCTTTAGATTTCTTTCCATATTTTTCAAATTTCTGTGTTATAGTTTAACTAATATAGGCAATAACTCTGTTCAACAAAATCACTTCGGATATTGACATATTCCACTTGCGCATATGTGGGCATTCTTTTATATATTTTTTTAAAAAAAGGGCCTGCTTAGCTCATTCGGTGTACTTCCTTGTATATAATTTATATTTTTTTATATTCACACTTTTCTACTGTTTAATAACTTAATACTGATCTAATTTTTTTTTATGGAACACTGTTTTAATAGTATTTCTTTGTTTCTAAATGTCATGTTCTGAACGTCTCAAATTAATAACTCAGTTTCAAAGTGTAACAACTCAAAAAGCATAGTTCTGAGACAATTACGAGACAAGATTTTGGGCAGGTTTAATCTTCTACTGTATAGGTATCTATTTTTTGTAGATTTTAATGAAATTCTAAGATTATTTAAAAAATATTTTAATATTTATAATACTTAGATATTATTATAAACATAAATGCATGTTTTTCTAATATATATATGAGTTTTCAGAGGTGGAAAAACTGGTCGATTTTGAAGACTAAGTATACTTACTACCAGTATAAAAAATACTTAGTATCAAAACTTGTTCCAAAATACTTACTAGTATTTGGAATACTATATAGAGCGGTTGGCGTGCGTATGCGACACAAGTCTCATACTAAACTAGAGCTAAAACTTAACTCCATATTAGTATTTGAAATATCGGCTAAAAATATACTGAGCTGAGCTTTTCGAAATGTCTCATTTATCATAAAATTTTAAACACATTTTAACTTTATGAGTTGTTTTTATGTTATATTATAATATTCTTGTTAACATAAACTGAATAACAATGATTTTTTTTATTGTAAAC
The DNA here is from genome assembly GCF_057557595.1 of Rhyacophila brunnea. Classification (NCBI taxonomy): domain Eukaryota; kingdom Metazoa; phylum Arthropoda; class Insecta; order Trichoptera; family Rhyacophilidae; genus Rhyacophila; species Rhyacophila brunnea. Next base: position 7,179,747 of record NW_028233361.1, read on the forward strand.
TGCGTCACCTCAGTCACCTCACCACATTACCGAGGGAATAATATGCTGCTACAGAAAATTTATGACCTATTCGTTCATACATAACGTCGCTATAGGATTTGTTTCCCGAATATCCATTTTTGTCGAAATCGACATTTTAATGCAGTTCAATTTCTTTTATCGAACTCTACCGAAATCATTTATAAAAACAATATCTTTTTATCTAGGAACAGATATATTTTTTTAAAAAACCCGAATACGCCATGTTAAGTGACAATTACTCCGTGGTGTCCTCCCGAATGTCCAACTATTTGTACCTGAATATCCAAGTTAATTTCGGTCGAAATATATCTCTGGCTGAGTGTTTATTTCCCGAATATGACTCCAAGCCAATCAAACCGCGGTCACGCCGTGCATCTCGCTCCCACATTCACGCTGTCTAGCTCTAAAATAATCACGCCCACTTTCATATTTTTCTGCCGTCCGGTGACTTCTTTCAAATTTCGTCTTATTGATATTGTTTTTAACATTACTATTGTTTTAATAGTGAATTCATCAAATTTGAAGAGATCATTCATAGCTGATACATCACCAGTTCACCTTGAACTTACAGTAGAGTTGTGGAAGTGAGTATTTTAACCTAAATAACTGCATTTTGTTTTGATAAATGACACAAAATCCCAACGGTTATATGAATTCTACAGTATGACCCGGCAACTACTATGACGTAAAAAATAATTATTATTTCAAATTATTATTAATCAAACATTGTTTGTCTTTATTTTACTTTTAATCTAGGTATTTCTATGAAAATAAAGGCGATGCTATTATTTATTTTTGAATGCGCTGATAGTTATTCTAATTTAATATGTATGTTAGTAACTATTTATTTGGTGGATATTATATACTTAAGATATTAGTACCTACCTAATATTAGCAGCCAATGGTAATTAATTTATACATGCTTTTATTTTGTGTTGTTATTCCTTACAATATTAAATATATAGGTAATATTTATTTGGTGGTTTGTAATAAGTTTAATTGTCAATTATAGAAATATATAGATATAATAATATACAGATATATATAAATAGGTTTTTTTTTTTTTTGGAAAAAGTATTAATATAAAATTGTTAGCAAGTACGAGTAAGTACCATCATAAAATATTGGAGAAATGACCGTGATGTCGGTTAGTAATTGAAGTAGTAGATACCTTATAATATATTTTCTCAGAAATGATTTAAAAAAATTATATAAGTATGTTCAATTATTAAAATGGTACATTCTTAAATCTTGTGAATTATTCGTTCAATAAAAAAATGGTTAATTATTTTAAAACTATTTTATTACTTAATCCGAAAAAAAAACCCAAAAAAGCGATTGCCGCATGTTATTATTACATACGAACTTGGGTAATTACGATCATTAAGTATTTAAATAGTAGAGGTAATTATTAACAATTATCGTGTAAATAAATATAACATTTGAGGCGCGTACTTTTTGACCACTCAGTAATCTGTGGGCCGTGCAGCAATACGCTACGGTCTTAAATCCCGAACATCCATGTTTTGTCCCGAATATCCATTATTCTGAGAGAACGCTAAAAAATTCCCGAATATCCACAGTGAGTACTTGTAAATAAAACGCATTTTCTGTGCATTTAATGATTTATACCAGTATATTATTCTTGGAATCTATTCTTAGATAATGATGCAATCATACAGTATAGAAAGAATGATTGATACATCTACTGATATTAAAATATACGACAGTGAAATTTGTTTTTCGTCTCCTGTAAAATTGACATTTGGTCTATTCGGGAAACAAATCCTATAGCGACGATAAGATGATGTCATTCGCATGCATAGACTAATAAATTAAAATATAATTATTGTATTCAAGTGCTACCTTGCTCGCGCGCATTTAATGTTAATTGTATTGAAAGTCTAGCTAGCCAGCGACTCACGATGATATTAGCATCACAAGTTTTTTGGAACAAGTTTATTGGGCCACACGTACTGAGTATGGATATTTTCATCCGATACTTGAGTACACAAACTGGTGACATTATTTCCAACTCACCTCTAGTTTCCACAGGTTAATGTATAATATTCTAAAAAATAATAAATACTGTCATTCTAAAATAATCATAAATTAGGTATCATTTTGTTATATTTTGGAACTGGCAGATATCGGTATTCTAAGCGTTTCCTCATATTTAAATCAAAACTACAAATTTTTGACTTGTTATGATTTGGGACTGAAGTATTAAATGTAAAAATAAATACAATTTGAATTTAAATTATGAATTTGTACCTAAGCTCAGTATTTAGGTTTTACACTTAAATTTAAAAAAAAAAAAACCCATAGAATACGCGGCACTCGACTCGCGAGATATCGGTTGGTCTTCACTAATGCAGTCTTCGGCATATTATAAATTATAATACGCCAGTGGGTATAGTATTATTATAATATAATAGATTCGCAGTGCAGTGGGTGAAGTGTCATGTGGTGTTATTATGATTGATGGATACGCATGCAGTAGTGCTCACTTCAAGTGCGTTTGATTGACAACATAATTCCGAATCATCCTGTTGGGATTGTGTCGTAATGCCAAGGAAAGCCGTGGATGAGAAATGAGTGATGTATGAATTAATCACTGTTTTGTAATGGAATTATATGTATGTATTTCTATTCTGATTCATTAATTGTGTTAACGTAGAAGGACCAGTGATATTTAAGTGGTATTATGTAATACATTTAATGGTGTTAACTATCAATTCTTAGTGGAAAGATGAGGCGCCCAGTATCAAAGTGGGCCAAAGGTACCTTGATATTTTTTACAGGAAGGGCGAAAAACTGTAGTTATATCTTAATATACTATAACCTTTCCTGAATACTTTTAAATGTAAATTTAAGTGTAACTTTATTAATAAAGCTCAATTTGACATTTAAAATATGCTCTCGGCCACTTTTGATACTGACTATTCAGTTTGGCCATTTTTGATAATAAGTGATGATCTTTTGGCCGAGTTTGAAACTGATTATGCAGATGGCCGTATTTTTTTTTACCGAAACTTATTGGAGTATTAATATTTTTTTAATAAAAACTTGTAGAAAACATGGTTAAAAATAATTTTCATTTTCAATTATTGAAACATGGCAGGTATTGCAGACGAAAGATGTGTTATGACGGCCATATTAGATTTTGTATATTTTTAGGCCTGTCATTGGCTCGTCAATCCTTTGGCAGTTTTGATATTTATGCACATTTTAAAAGTTGATTTAGCATAGGTTCTGGCCGTTTTTGATGTACGAAAATTATAAGAGTGGTAGATATTGATATAAATATTTTTTTGGCATTAAAACGTAAAAAACGATGAAAAGTGCCATTGGCCCACTTTGATACTGGGCGCCTTAGATATTGTATTAATTAAAATGAATCACAGTATTACGAAAGTACGACTTATTCGATATACTTTTATAATAATCAGGAACGGTTTCAATGTGATATTCTGAACTGATACAAATAACCTTTCTTAGAGCTAAAATATATCTGGTTAGTCACCTTGTGTTCTTCCTCCTTCTTTCCTCAAAATTTCGGGCTTTTTGTAGTTGATATTCTAAAAACATAACTTATGTAAGTGTAGGTACGTCATCGCGGGATATATGCATGCTGGAAGCTACTTGATAATATGACACTGATAAAGGTTCAAATAGACTATATGACGATCGGGCACATATATGCTAAGAGCGTTTTAGTGTCTATGATCAAATCTATGCCATTCCGACATTTATACATACATATTGTATGACAGCTATGACATCGTATTTACACTCTGTGACACCCTGTGACACAGGACGCCAACATAAGAAACAGGTTTTTCGACATATATATGACCGATCGTCAAATACACTCTATGACGATCGGTCATATATATGTCGAAAAACCTGTTTCTTATGTTGGCGTCCTGTGTCACAGGGTGTCACAGAGTGTAAATACGATGTCATAGCTGTCATACAATATGTATGTATAAATGTCGGAATGGCGTAGATTTGATCATAGACACTAAAACGCTCTTAGCATATATGTGCCCGATCGTCATATAGTCTATTTGAACCTTTATCAGTGTCATATTAACTCATTTTACTCGCGAGTGACGAGTTGGCAACACCACCAGAATTGCTACCTAAAACGAACGAAGCCGAGAAAATCTAAACTACATTGTTTTTGAATTAAGAATTAAAAGTCAAAATATGTCAAGTAAACAATATCGTTTTTTGGTTATGTTTGTTTAATGTTGTGTTTTATACCTATGCATTCGTAGAATAATAATACTATAGCTACGTAGAAAATAACGTCACATGAATGTGAAACCATAATATATTTCACTGTAAAACAAGATTTAACAATATAAACACAAATTGCCTTTACTAACAACATTTCTTTTTCATGTATTTATTCATTAAAAACCATTATAATTCATTAATATTATAATTGAACCCGAGATAACAGTGTATTAAGTAACATTGCGAATAACATAATTAGGCATTTTATTATGTTTATCTCGCAATTTCCGTGTTATACAGCGATCAACAATACGTCACAATCGGACACTCTTGCGACTGACTTTGTATCTCCCGAAATACGACAGAAGGGCCCATTGTCAATCCTGGGTCTAGAAAATACATATATGGTTTTAAATTCATGTTTGATGTCAGAATATGGACCTAATAGGTGGAGCAAGTGGTTAAACACGAAAGGTTGTTAAGAGCATACAGTGAAAAGGCAAATAATTTTCAACAGTAGGTGCGATGAAATTTTTCACTAGTCGCCAATCGGAGACCGACAGTCGAGGTGTCTGCACGTCGATTTGTTTTGTCATGGCGTCGGATGAAAATATTCTTACATCGTGTAAAGATGACTGAAAAACTTTACGTATGTACTTAAAAACGAAAACATGTCAATGAATATACTATTATTATTAATAATATAACAATAAACATAACATTAAATGGACGCATGTTGGATTTTTATGACAAATTATATTTCGTTCTGCACGCGTCATTTGCACAATCAGCGCATCGCCTAGCCACGATCTTTTTAGACCATGCCTCAACTGAAGTGCCTTAAGTGTTATTCATTGACAAATAAATCTATAACTAATAATAAAATTGATTCTGTTTTAGAAGTATGGTAATATTATAGGTTCATTGATTCATGATCATAAAAAGATTAGGTATTATTAGAATTTGAAATATCGCTTCTTATCTTATATTTATTAGTAAATTATAGCGAGCTTAGTATGGTGTAGATTACGGAATAATTAGGAAAGCACGTAAACCTAACTTCACAGAATTCATTAGTATAATAGTAAGTTTAGTGACTGTATGGATATTACCCATGGGCCGTGGCTCTATCCTACTGACTTTCTCTTAGGTATGCTTACATACTCTAGCTTAAAGTTTAGAAGGGGTATTTATTAAGCTACATATTTTTTCCGACTTATACGAGGCGTAAATGGAAACTCTGCCATTCTTGGTGGTGTTGGTTTGTGTGTCTCGGATAATTCGGATAGGAATCGAGGCCATCGGTTGTTTGTTCTCCCAAAGTGCAGAACTAACCTTCCATTAGTAATGCCAATTGGGAGGGCAATGACTATGTTTAATCAAATCGTTTCGGATATTGATATATTATTCCACTTGAGGGTGAATTTAGCTGTACGTTGTTTTATAAGTTTTCCAGATAGTGTCTATCAACATAGTTCACTTTGTGGGCTTCCATATACTTTTATTTTTCTTACCTATTTTACAACGTTTTTATTAGCTCGTAATCTTATTTGTCCGGTGGTTGTTTATCCTGTAAAAATCTTGCGATAGATTTTTAACTAACTTCCCGACTAGCTAGACATTTGAAACTTTTAGAATATATCAGAACACGATGCCAATTCATTCTTTTAATACTCGTACTTTTAGCCATCTTAAAGTAGAATTGAATTATTTTTCAGTTAATCCTGTTTAGTATGAAAAGTTATTTCGGAAGAAATCTGTAATCCAATCCACTATTATTAGTTGCTAAGTTGGTGGTCGTAGCAACTAAATTAATAATATATACGTGCGTTACTATGGAAATCAAAATGATATTTCAGTATTCTATATTTATTTGTGTGTTTTTTATTTACTTCATATCAAGTACAAGTTTGAGCATATTGAGCATAATAATTCAACAGAAAATTTAAAAACGTTGTATATAAAAAGTTCTTTTTAACTTGTAATTATTATTTCTTATTTTATTATTGTATTATTTACTCACATTGCCCTGCATTTTTATTTAAAAAAAATGTTAACACTTTATTTTTTGTCATGTCGTGAACGCTTTGAATTTATAATTTGTTATGTTCATTATATGTAAATTAATAAATACATTTGATTTTGAATATCTGAAATATTTTTAATTAATAAAAATTATGGGGTTTCTGTTACTATCGAGTTTTACAGTTTTGTTATCGATTGTTAACTGAAGTAATGGAACTTATCAATGATTGTAATATATAATTATCGCTTTAAATGCTGAGACCCACCGAAGATATTTTGAACGATGATAAATAAGGTTATCAAAAGCTTTTGAATAGAGCCGGATTGTAAAAGTTTTACAATGTCTACGAATGCGTAACCCAGCAATATAATAATATAATAGAGGAAGCTCATGCGACTATCATAATGCAAGTTTTTATTACATAGTCGTTGGAAACTTCCATTCGATTTGGTACGGAGTCCGCCCATTGATGATATGAAAGCTCAAGCGAAAAGCTCGTAGCGCATAATACACGTAGTAGTGGATATACACAGAAGTATTAGAGCAAAGGCGAAAGGTTGCAGTGGTATGAAAAGAAACTTGTAAAACGTTTTTCATCATATTATTTAAATGTACGGCGAATGAAATCATTCACGTCAAAAACGCTATCTGATGTTATACAAAACTTCGTTTCTGTCTGAAGAGTTGATATTATAACTAGAGAGATTTATTTTATTATATTAAAATACCATACATAATTTGAAAACACCTCGGAGAAAATGTACTAATATAACTTATATACTTGAATTTTTATTTGAAAAAAATACAACGCCCAAAGGGTCTCAAACCCGCGTTCACTGAATTTGCTCATATTATGTGCTCTACCAACTAAATGTGTGTGTGTCCTATCTAATGACGAAGAAATTAACTAGTAGTTTTTAAATTTTCCATTAATTTTGGCAGTCGGCCTTTGTATTTTCAATCAAAGTATGAATTACCTTAATTACTAACCGGTGTAAGGATCAAATTTTAGTTACAAAATACTTGCACCTGCTAATAATTTAATTGGTTATTTTTTATTCAACGAATAATTCACAATAATTGAGAATGTAGCATTCTTTATTGAACACACTATTTGAAAATGCCTCAGATATATTATACAACTAGGGACTAGATAAATTCTTTTGAAAACATAAAGACGACACCCAGGGTGAGATGAACCCTCGCCACTATGATTTACCAATTGAGCCTGGTACGTCCTATCTAATTACGACGAAATTCAGTAGAAATTATTACATTTTTGAAGCGGTTCACATATTTCTTTAATTTTGGTAGTTGGGTTTTGTGTTTTAAATCAAAAATAATTACGAACCTTGTCAGAAGTTCTCCAAATTTTAGTTAAGTATTATTTTATATTTCAACGAATAATTCACAAGATCTGAGATTGTAACATTCTTTATTGAACATACACAATTTCTATATTTGCGGTGTTTTATTTACATGTATATATATATATGTATAGATATATATATTTAAAACAGAAAGATTTTGGGCTTCAACACAACGTCTGCGTTATCATGAGAAAAAATTCGTTGCGAAGATCTTTCGCTTTTTTATAGGTATATGGCATATTTTCAGTTTTGATTAACCAATTGTGTACGGAAAAATTACAATATGTTGTGTTTTAAACGTATATTTGCATCAAAAACATGGAATCAATAGTTTGAGGTAAATGCCCAACAATAATTTATCATTAAAAATCTGTATAAAACCTATCCGGGAGACGGCTAAAATCCATATCTGATTATAGAGGCAAAGGTGATATTATATTTATAATTTACAAAATAATTAAATACAACCCAAACACTATCTATTCATTTACCTGTCCATCTACAATTTCCTCTCCCAAGAGAGGGACGATATTTTAGCACAAGGGAAGCACAAGACAACGTCTATAGCCAGAGGTTTGAGGTTTTGGTGAAACCACGTGGAAAACAGAATAGCACAAATTTGCTTTAGAATATTAAATGCCAGTGGCGATACAATTATTTAATGATTACTTTGTTTTTTTTTGTTGTTTTATTACGAGCATTTGACAAGTGCCACAAATAACACCGATTAATTAGTTTTAGACATTAACAACATTTTTTTTATACAACGAATAACGCACACGATTTCAGAATGTGTGGAAATTTCTATAGGTATACTGAATGTACATAATTTGAGAACATCTCATGCATATAATACACACTAGAAAAAATCATTTTGTAGAAAAAAATAAGACTAAATATCTGATAATAATTCTTCTTTTTTATTTTGACTGCTTCAACCTATTAGGTCCTTACTCTGACTTTAAACACAAAGTGGCTAACGCCCATTTCTCGCAAAAACAAAAATCGGTTAATACAAACCTCCACACTATGGAGACCCATACGATCCTATTAGGATCGGACATGGTCAAAAGAAAAAAGAAGAATTATTTTCAGATATTTGATAACAATCAACATCATCATGTTCTTATTGAATCTAATAAAATTGGAACATTACTGTCTACAATGTTTTAAGGACAACACGTATTTTTTTATGTCAATGCTATACGGTCATCTTTTTCCGGTAAGACAGCTCAAGGTGAACTGTGCTATGGTGGATTGTAAACTCTGGTTTCCAGTTTGCAATTTGATAAAACGGCATACTACAGTATCTATTTGTCGATGAACAAGATGAAGAATTTGGATTGACTACTTACTATTGAAAAGGAAAAATTGATGGAATTATCATACGATACTTCGCTGAAACAATTAACATTTAGCAGCACTCTCCTCAATAACACATAGAGAAGATAATCTTTGTGGAAATAAACAAGCTCAGCCATAGTATTAAAAACAAATTATTTTTTATAATACATAGTAAACCCTTCTTATTATTCTGTAAATAGTGTTTTTTTTCTTCATTTTTTTATGATTTAAAAACGTGTCTGTATTATATTATGAAATTAGGGGGGGGGGGGGGGCGCCAAGATTAGATTTTACTTCGTTTGGATTTTACTTCGATACTTCGTTTGGGACGAAACTGAAATTGACAGCTGCTCACGCACACCAATACGATAGTATGAAAATAGCTGCGAATCAGTCAGCTGTATACAAACGCAAGTTTGATAGTAGAATTGTTCCGTTATTATTGTCGGCCATTTGCAATTCCTTACCTACACTTAACAACTAAACGTCATAGTGACAGTTGTTACTTTAAAAATAAAACAACGAGAGATAATTATATAATTTAGTAATATACGTTAAAGTGTATGGAAATAAACCAACGGCGCTCCAACAAGCGGTCCCTTTTCTTGAGTGTGTAATTTAACAAGATAATTAAGAGCTAGTCGAAGAATCTAGGTTATCACAAGTTTTGTTTTTGTTTTGTTACGCCAAAGAAGTATAACTTCTAACGCGAGTACATAAGTACACACACCGATTTTTTCTTATTTTTTTTACCATTTAAAAACGTGTCTGTATTATATTATGAAATTACGGGGGGGGGCGCCAAAATTAGATTTTTTTAACGAGGGCCGTAGTAACATAAAGTTTGGAAACCACTGTTAGATACTATAACCGATGTTATGTGCATCAGAGTATTAGACAATATTATGTTCGTTTTGTTAGTCATATTTTACCTCCCTCTGACACGTATGCTTCGCCACTGCAAGGCGCTCATGAATTAATCATGCGGATGTTCGGTGCCAAAACATTTCGCTATTTCTCTTCGATACCGCTTTTTTGATTGATCTGTACGGATCAGAAAAAATAGTGATCGATTTGACGATGGAACCGTCATTTCTTTCAAAGAAAACGGGTCCGAAATCCCATTAATATTGATAGAATATTAGATATCCGTTTCCGCGTAATGCGGCATGATTTATTACAGTTAATTTTCATGGTAATAAGGCATTATATTATTCGAATTGTGCCAACGTGATTTATACGGGTGGATAGCCTTTAGGTTCAATATGGTGATCTCTTATTGTATAATCTCTACCAATTTGTACGCTGTATAAAGAACTATTTTATTGAATAAACTTATATAATATTATTGAGATTGATTCTGGCAATTAATTACGACTTAAATAAGGGCAAGTTTTCATTCAACTTTTATTACATAATATTATATTTGTCTTGATTTATCTGTCTCTATATATATAGATATAGCAGTGGCGAAGGGTGGAGGTAGGCTATTAAGATCCGCCATAAATAGTGCATATTAAACTTTGTTAGTTATACGTATTTGTTTTTATTGAACTAAGACTACAATTTACAAATGGTAATGGTTAGTTTTTAAAAATCGAATGAACCCTCTCTGAACGAAAGTATACTAGTTTTGGTATATTTTGGGCGATACGACAAAATGTGCACACTTTTCGTTTCGTTTTCGTCGGATTAATAATATATTATATTAAACATATTGTTGGTTATTTTTTTAAATTCATTAAGCCCTGCTTAAACCAAACTATAATAGATACAACATATTATTTTATCTTTTAAGTATCCAAAGTTATGTATGATTTAATTGCTTAATTTTAGATATTTTATGGATAGATGAGTATTTTTTGACTACTATCTATTATCCCTTAGTTTTCGCAGGGTTTAATTGATTTTTAAAAACTAACCAACACCATCTGTAAATTGTAGTCTTATTTCAATGAAAACCAATACATATGATTGACAAAGCTTATTGTGCACTATTTATGGGGGGATTTTAACAGCCTTCCTCCACCCTTCGCTACTGATAATCAGCGAAAAGGTAGAAAAAATAATCATAATAATATACGAAACTGTGCGGAAGAAAGCTCGAGAGAGAGAATAAACATTAAAAGGGGTAAGATGGGTTAGGGGTAATAATGAAATAATCACATAATATTTTTTTTTTAAATTAGGTACTATTGTTATTTTGTAATGTTACCCAAAAAACTAAAATAGTGTAAAAGAGTAGTAAGTAACTACATTATTTAAGTAATTCGACATTCTTATTTCTAATTTTTAAAAGTTTTCTGGAACTTTTCGGGTTTAACAATGCTTATTATTTATTCGAAAAATAATAGAAAAACAAAATAAACAGAGCTAAGCTTCTGATTGAAGTCAGTAGCTAAATTGATTAATGCTGTCTTCTGGTAAAAGAAATACTTGAGTTCAAATCGAATTCCATATCAGATATTATTTTCTATAACTTTTCAAAACGATTACTTTCTGAGGCCATTTCGATTAATATATATTATTTTTTATATATTCAGTTTTGAATTAAAAAAAAAAATAATACAAAGCCTTAATCCTTACTATGTCGAATTGTGTAAAAAAAATCGAGGATTTATAAATATAATTTACTGAACGATTATATTATTTTTCGTTTTTTTATGTGGGGCCACTCCTTTCACATTCAGAGTTAAAGTTAATCCGCCCCTGACCACCACAATTAAAAGAAAATAAATCTAAATCAATAAACAGCTGTAAAAAATCACAGGCATTATAATGAACTCCTAAATGTCTCCAAATAAGCCCGGCGGTTTTCAAAGCATTATATTATTCAGAAATCTATAAATCTAATGCAGCCTGCTCATTGTGCGAGCACGTTGGGCTCACTAACAAAGAGAGGCTTTCCGGGGTTTCCTTTACCATTTGTGGCACTCGTTCATAACAAAACCGATTTTCCACCAAGGCAGCTCGCACACAGAGATTGCACGCAACGGATGATGTACATGTAAATTTAAGATTTTTGGTGTGTTTGTCTATTTAAGATACATAATACTATTACTACCACTAAGTGGGTGGGTACCAAACAAATTTACTGACAATTTTCGTGTCCGGAAATTTGTACGTATGCAGTTTACTGTGAGATTGTGTATCGGAATTAGATGGTCGTATAATCTTGAGATTGAATTTATGTTCATGTGATTTAAGCGGTGTTTGCATTTGCGCATTTGCGTAAGTCGCTGGAATAAGTGACAGGTGAGTATCGACTCATGCGAAATAAGTGGCTGATACAAATAATATAACTACTGTTTCTAAGTGAATATGGTGTCATACATACATATAACGATATGAGTGTCAGATGTAAACGTAGCATTAGAAATACAATCATATCGTATTATTTATATATTATAATTCTGGTAGGTGCTCGTAAGTATCAAGTCGAACCTAATAATGACAGCATTATTATCAAATATTTGATATATTATTAAGTCAATGTTTTTAATGAATCTAATAAAATTGGAACATGACTGTCTGCAACGCTCTACGAACAACGTTTATTTTTTGATCTCAATGATCAACCGCCATTTCTTTTCGGTAAGACAGCTCACGGTGAACTGTGCTACGATGAAATCTAATACGTACAATTCAATCTAAGTGGCGAAATACCACGGAACATCTATTTTCATGCAAGGCTTGCCCAGTAAGTTGCAATTTCGACGACATTTTACAAGCCGAAGAAAATGGTGTGCCTTCGCCAACTTCTGGAGCGACACATTGTGGCTATTAAAAACTCGATATGATGACGAAGGAAGAAGTCTGTTTGGGGCAGCACCATGGCAGTACTTTGCCTACGGACGTCATTGTCTACCTCGCCGCAACGACCGATCTTGTTTTTCTGTTGGATACATATTTATAGTAGTCTATTGTTTTTTTGTGAATGAATAAAAATAATATAGGGAGGGATAAAATTGATGTATCATAGCAACCTCTGTGTACGAGCTCCTTAAAAGGGCATACTATTTGAAAGGTTTCTACATAGCAATACGTTGTAGGTAAGTGAAATTTTGAATGAAACACAAATATGGAAGAAGCATTTTATGTAGAATACAGAAGAAAAGTTAATAATGTATGCTCGCTTTTCTGTTTGTTAAAGAAATATGAACGTTTCTTTTCTCTACAGAAAGAAAATGTATGGTATCATAATTTTGGCAAACATAATATATTATTTTGAAATGTGAAAGTGATATAAAGATGTAGCAATACTTTTAGATGGGAAGCTGGTTTCTATAAGAATTTTGAAGACGAATGGGGAGCAGAAAGACTAGATTTAGATAGTAGCTTATTTTTGATTCTCGCTTATAAAGAATGACAATCACTTTTCAAAGGCGAATTTTTGTTGAATACATTTTTCACTGCACTACCATTGTAAAGTCAAATAATATTTTTACAGATCTTTTAATTCAATAAGTGTTACACAAATGGTATAGAAAGGTCATATTGACACTTTTTTACGCATTACTGACATAATAATATTATGGTAGACAGAGTTTAGAAGTATTTTTTTGTGTATCATCATATTATAATAAAGTCTATCCATATTGACCTATTCAAATTAAAATTCTTCTATCTATAAAATATTTAAAATGGTGTACGATTTAATGTTTTTTAGATTGAAGAATATTTTTATCTTATATGTCCACGATGGCCGAGCAGCTTACACGCCCGTTTATAATGTCGTTGGTCCCAGGCTCGAATCATGGGTCTGGTAAATACACATATCGTTTTTCAATATGTTTTTGAGTCAGAGTATGGATCTAATAGGTTGAGCAAGTGGCTAACATCAATTTCTCGTAAAAACAAAAACCAGTTAATACAAAACTGCACTCTGTGGAGGCCCATATGATCTTGTTAGGATCAGACATGGTCAAAATTTTTTATTATGATCTGGTTTAGGTAGGGCTAGTTGAATTAAAAAAACTAACCAACACCATCTGCAACTTGTATTATTAGTTCAATGAAAATAAATAAGTATTAATGACAAAGTGTGTACTATATTTGTCGGATCTGCACAGCCTACCTTCACCCTTCGCCAACCGTTGTACTACCGGTGACGATGATTTACTTTGCAGTAATGGTGAATGTTTCAAATTTCGGTTCATGTATTTGACCTATTCTGGTAACGTGTCCACGTTAATATTGACATTTCGTATATGATCGAGTATCCTTCCATAATATGTCAATGATGAATAGCTACACAACAAAGAAATTGATGGAACCAACGCCGTCTACCTTTAAAAAATTAAAACTATAGATTATTAGGAAAATATTAAATATTTATAATATAATTGGAGTGTCTATCTTGATGAAACTTATAAAGGTTAGGTATAGAATATATTGTTGGTAACTGTGCAGTATTTGATTTTCGAAATCTCAAAAGAAACTTCTCGAATATAACGCACTTGCAACAATATGAGCTAAGACGTGGGTAGAGAAGGGCACGCAATCAGTGTTGCCATCTTTTTATATGTTGATTATAGTACAAAAGGGTAAAAATTATAGTATTTCAGAAAAAAAACACAGGAACATTTTTCGTCTCGAATCCTTCAAAATTATAGTATTTTTGTGATATTTGCGTAAATTATAGTATTTTACATTTTTTTGCGGATTTTAAATTATAGTATTGTACTATAATTATAGTACGGTTAGCAACACTGGCACGCATGTAAATTAATTGTACAATTAATAATACAAATCGATGTATTTTTTCAATTGTGTATACCTCTTCTTTTTATTTTCGTATTTCACGCGGACGAAGTCGCGAGCTGTCACTAAATTAGTAGGTAGATGTAATTTTTAAAACATGTTTATTATTTTTACGCAAGGCAAAAATTTGAAGAAGGTTTTTTTTTGTAATTACTGCAGAATATTAATAAATTAAGAAAGGTTCAGTAAATTTAATTTAACCCACAATTTAGTGGTTAATTTTACGCAATTTTCAAAGGTAATAAAATATTAAAGTTGCTAGTTAAAGGAAAGCACGATTTATTATTTATTTTGGACATGGTTAAAATTATTATGATCGTACGAAACTTTAGGGCTATAAAATCATTTTAAACTTTAGTTATGTAACTTAAAGTAAAAAAAAAACTACCAAACTATTTATTGTAATATCTTTTCTAAACGGGCAAAAGCTCTCACGTAAAATTATCCAATCTTCATAAAAAATTATGGTAGTAATATTTTCTTATTATATAATCGTAATGTTTCATTTTTTCTCAGAAGGTACCTATTATCATATGTTTTGATGAAGGTGATATTCTTGGAAAACCGAACCATAGTCGGTGAAAAAATATGGCTTCCAGAATTAAGTATTTGTAGAGATTATAATATTGTATAAATAATAATATTTTTTCAAAAAATATACTTTGTATTAAGGAGACTATGAAATTAGACAGTTTAAATGCAAAAAGATGTGTTATATTCATTGAATCGATGGTCCTTCAAACTGTGAATGTGATGAGTGTGATGACCATAGATCAGCGTTTCCCAACCTTTTTTGGCTCGCGTACCACTTGGTAGTTACTTGGTGGTACTTCGTAAAAATGATTGTATTTCGAGAAATTTGTTATTCTATTTGCATTATAAATTTTATAGGGTGACTATATTTCCCAGAACTCAATTTATTTAAGTTAAAAAAAAAATACCAATGGTTTTATTTTTTCTGATATAAATGAGACATTATTTGAACTTTATATAATATCACAATGTTTTTTTTTTAATAAACGGTGCCGAAGCTCATTTCTTGTCGAAATTCAAAACCAGGACATTTATAGAAGTTTTTTTTTTAACTTATTTTTATTTTAAAAAAAATTATATAAAATTTAATTTAATTATTTGTATAAAAAAAATTAAATGCGCCGCAGGCAATGTCTCCAAAGATTATCGATATTAATAGAAAATATATGTATATAAAATTAATTAAACACGGTAAATGTAAAAATTCTTCTGATGAAAACGAGACAATTCACACTTTCATTTTTACAAATTTACAGCAACGCCGCAGGCGAAATTTTTGTTTTTGAATAACTGAAGACTGCAAAATTTCAACGTTCTGCACCAAATTTTCAGAACTGTAATTTGGAGAACTTGGCAATACATCACTGTCCGTGTTATGTTTGAGATTTTGGCACGTACCGGTTTTTAACCACTGATTCATGTCGTATCAAAAAAAGAAAAAAGTTAATTAACACACAACACAACTGAATGGAGTACAGCGCCATCATAACAGTGATGGCGATATCTCAAGTTACTGATAGCTAACGCGCTAAATTTAAAAGTTCACTCCAAAAATACGATATTGATTGTTGGATTTTCGATCATCGACTGTACATATTAACAACTGTACTGTATATTATTAATTAAAATTATGAATTATAGAAAAAATAAAATAGTTTAAATGTTATTTTTATGACTGATTTTTTTAAACTTTTTATGTCCGCCATTACTGATTATTTTTCGCGTACCACCGGTGGTATGCGTACCACAGGTTGAGAACCGCTGCCATAGATGATAGATGATAATGTTTAAAGGTAATGACACGGTCATCATGGTGGTTAAGACGTAGGTGGGAAGAGTCTAGGCACAATTTTCGCATGGACACGACAGAAGAAGAATTGAATCGAAGTCCGATTTGGATCTAAGAATAAATGTAATCAAGCGGACTGACTATCAATGATAAACACACCGTTGATGATAAAACTTGCAAAGTTTATAGACTACGTTGTTGGTACCAATGTATCATCTTTTGGTTCTCAAGAAAACCCTACCTTTAAAAAAATGATGTTATCGATCTGAAACCTTCACTGTCCTAATAACGACTGACTTTCTCTTTATGGTATAAGGCATGCTTACATACTGCAGTCTGCAATTTAAAAGAGATCTTTAATCAGTATTTAGTAGAAATCTGCCATTCTGGGCAGTGTTGACCTGTGTCCCCCTGATAACTATCTTAGAAATAGGGAGCATCAGTTGTTTATTCTCCCAAGGTGCAGAACCAACCTGCCACTAGTGATGCCAATTGGGAGGGCGATAACTATGTTCAACCAAATTGCTTCGGGTGTTGATATATTCCACTTGCGTGAGGGTGAGTTTAAGTAGACTCATAATAAATTATTAAAATAGGGTCTCATTAGTAAAGTCGGTGTACTTCTTTGAACTTCTATAGATGTATAATTGTATTTTCACTACTTTTGTGTGTTTATGTTATGTTCTCTTTTTATATTTTCATTTTTATCGCTTTTGTTAATTTTCTTTTTCTCTCTTCTTTATAATAATGTTTTATGTCATGTTGTGAACGTTTTAAACTTATAATTTGTAATGTCCACAATATGTTTAAATATAAATAAATTGAAATTCAATTAATTAATTTCACCAATAGATTTCTAATGATGAGATTCCAGATAGATATGCGAAAAAGTAGATGTTGTCGATTTATTTTTCGAGATGAATATTTCATTATTTAAAATCGATATAATTCTCCAAACATTTATTTAAAAAGAAACAAAAGCGCGTTCCTAGTAGATATATAGTGATACCCCGACTTATATGAATTCGGAGTTACGTGGTTCTTTATCCGACACTTGTTCCACTAGACCCAGTTCCACCAGAAAAGCACATGACAATTGCAAGCTTGACAGAAGTATCAGCTTAATTGAAATGGGCTTAATTTTTTTAGAAAACATGGACTCCAACGAAGAACGCGTTGTAGCTACGAAGAAAATCTGTGCGAAAAAAGAAGGCATTGTGTCGTCAGACATATTATATTTTACGAATCCATCGACATCGAAAAAACCTTTTTACGTACATTATGTAACTCATTTATTTTTTAAATATTTTATACATATTCAATACATTCATAAAATATGCAATTTTATTAAATATGTTTCTTCTAAACTAGTGTTTTTGTTAACCCTTGGTCCCAATGAAACAAAATTTATATGTACATAATAATTTGAAAACACTTCTGAGAAATACATAATCAATAGAAAAAAATGGAAAAAATACGACACCCAGCAGGAATCAAACCTGCTTCTCTCGGGATTCGCGGCCACGTACATTTACCACAATTCTATAGGTATTATATCAAATTGCGACGAATTTTAACTGATGGTTCTTTCTTACAATACTCTATACTTTTTTCAAAAATTATGTTTTCTATTGGTTATAATAATATATTTCTCAGAAGTGTTTTCAAATTATGTATGTATTTTCAATAAAAAGAATGTTACATTCTTACATATTGTGAATTATTCGTTAAATAAAGTTGAAAGAAATTTATAATATGTATTTATATGCAAAGTTGATTTAAATTCGATTTTCGTCGGATCGACCTATCGCGTAACTTCGGGGTATTCCGGGTATTACTGTATATTTAATACCATAAATACCTAAATGTACCAAATGAAAATTTACCCAATTAGTGGAATAATGTTTTGTTTGATTTGAAATATAAAAAAAAAATATATCAAATATTTTCTAATGGTTGGTAGATTCTAGATACACAACAATATTTCATGTCAAATAATACGTATTTTCTTTGGCAGCGATGAGCCTCGGTATATTGTATATTATATAACATAAAACTTGATGCGAAATTGGAAAGCGGATATCCTGATGGTTATATAACAAATATCAAACAATATAACATGGAAGTAAAGTAGAGTGTGTGTGGTTAGGTTAGACACAGCGTAGGCGATGTTATGTGAGGGAAACAAGGTAGCGAGTTGGTCGTTTACAAAGAGATGGGCTGATAGCACACGATTCTCGCGACAACTGTCCCGTAACTATTCATATTATGTTTGTATCTAGATTGAAAAGCAATATGAATATGAACATTTTATGTGTTATTATAGCTAACGTACAGATTGACAGACATAATAAAATAGATTATTTAAGTTGAAATATTAAAACGAAAATATTTATAAAAAAAAGTGTTCAACCAGTGTGTGCTGTGAAATATGGACCCTAAGTAAAAGAGAGATCCAGAAACTTAGAGTAGCACAACGTGGTATGGAGAGGTGCATGCTGGGCATAACGCGAAAGGACAAAAAGAGGAATGGATGGATAAGGAAGCAGACAAGGGTTTGCGATGTAATAGAGTTTATTAAAAGCCTTAAATGGAGATGGGCTGGACACACAGCTCGAAGAAGAGACAATCGTTGGACAAATCTAGTCATACAGTGGTATCCAAGAAGTACAAAACGTCCACAAGGTAGACCTAGAGGCCGCTGGATCGATGAAATGATAAAGTTCTGCGGAAGTACGTGGCAACGCAATGCACAGGACCGAGAGAAGTGGAAGCAACTTGAAGAGGCCTTCATCCAGCAGTGGATAGATTCAGGCTGATGATGATGATGATGATGATGATGATGATGATGATGATGATGATTAAAACGAAGGACTATCTATCGATTTATGCAAGGCCTGAACAAAAACGAATCATAAGTGCAAGTGGGTAAGCATTCGGCAATGGCCCCCACATCCAGGCCACGATGTTTGTGCGGGCTCCCCAACCTATTGCGAAGGTTAAGGGCAGTGTAATATTCTAATGATATTCCGCGGAACTCTAGGGTTCTGTCTAAAATAAAGGGTATTCTGTGTATTTTTAGCAATTTTTGGTATTTTTAAATAAATCTACTTGAAAATTGTCGGCGCTCATATTACGAGCATTGATCGCGACCCCCTGTTAGTTGTGACAGCCAAGTAACATGTGAGTCTTCGCCATGTTGGATAAGTAATTTTTATTTTACAAGAAACACACTAAAGTAATTATAAAATTTAATTCTACTCGTGTAATACTTTTTTACTATTAAAGCAAATTTGTGGTGTGTTTATCTCTCTTAAATGGTTGACCTGTCACGCCGGGCCCCTCCTAAGTCTTTTTTAAATTTAAAATTTAATTATTTAAAGAATTTGAGAAATTATTATTTATTATTTAAGAAGAAATTATTTATTAAAATTGAATTATTTAAAACCAGTAAAAATATCTCATAAAATTCGTATCGAATCTAATTAGAACATTACTGTTTGCAGAATACGTACAAATAATATACTCCACGGTGAATTGTTCAACGAAGAACTCGTCATTATTGATTTAATGTTACGGCGGCGTACGAAGAAGTGTCCCACGATGAACTGTGTAAGTACAACTTACATGTACATAACTATTAGACCAAAATTAATTGATACGATTATTATAAAAGACATACCAAAATCCTAAAATCAAATCTTGGAAAGGAACTTATCGCAGTAAAAAGATAATCTAGTAAAATCTCTAGAGCCGATCATATCCCGCAACATTGTTTGTAGTAACGATTATTCAACAAGGTATTTAAAAAAATAATATTAAGAAGCACATAAAGAGAATAATATAATTTAACAGCTTGCAATCATATCACCACCGTATATGTTAGAACCGCTTTGAAAGCTGACAGTTTTGGAAGCAATTTTTCCACAGTTTGCTGTCAAGTGGTTGGAAAAGCTCGCGCCGGTGAGACATACGCGACGCCGGCGTCGAAACAGCCTTCGCAAGCTTTGAGGGCGCCACCGCCGATCGGATCTTTTTGAGATCTCAAGTATCACAGATAACTCTACCCATTCTGTTTTACCCTCGCAACTTCTTAGTTCCTTTGTACAAGAATAACGCTTATAAACAGCCGTATATGTTTTTATCAAAGAAAACAGATATAAAACAAATATTTGAATGCATATTTATCTGGAAATGTTCACTGCATACGCAAGCTATTTTTTCTTTGAAGTTTATCTATTATACTCGCACTCTTCCATTAGATAGTAGATATCCAATACAAATATTTTTAATTCGACGTCTATGAACTCTGTTTTTCTAAATAATTGAACATACATAATTCTGAAAACACTCATGAGAAAATATATACAAAAATATTTTTTGAAAAAAAGTAAGACATCTGGCAGGAATCGAACCTGCGTCTCTTGGGTATCGTGCCCTGTGCATTACCACTGTTACGAATGCCATGCTTGATTGCGACACATTTTAACTATTGGACTTTTTAATATCTGCTCATAAGCGCTTTCCAAATTGAGTTACGGTAGGCGATCGGTTTTTGTAATCTAAATTAAAGTATTTATTAATTACTAAACGACGTCACGGATCACTCCAATATTTTCTGTTGTAACTTACTTGAACTTGCTAATAATTTTAATGTTTATTCAATAATGTTCATTAATTAGAATGGTACATTCTTAAAATCTAGTAAATTATTCGTTGAATAAAAGAAATAGATAATTTTAAATTGTTGTATGCTGTTATTTTGTACGAATATTTGTTTTTACCTATCATTTTTTGACTAAAAAAATACCAGGTAGCAGTGGCACCTGTCATAATTCTTGTCGAGCACTCAATAATACGACTTAGCTAACAATATTCATAGCTAAAGAATGAGTCGATTTTAATACCAATACATATAGATAAATGAGTTCACTAAAAACCTCAAATAGAAACGGGCTGGATACATAGGTCGAAGAAGAGACAATCGTTGGACAAATTTAGTCATCCAGTGGTACCCAAGAGGTACAAAACGTCCGTAAGGTAGACCTAGAGGCCGCTGGATCGATGAAATGATAAAGTTCTGCGGAAGTACGTGGCAACGCAACGTGCAGGACCGAGATACGTGGAATCAGCTTGGAAAGGCCTTCATCCAGCAGTGGATAGATTCAGGTTGATGATGATACATAATATATTATCTACTTTATAGGTAAGTATATATTTCGATAAGACCGGTGTATTTTTAAAATAGTTTTTTTTACTTACAAAACTAACGAAACATTAAAACAATACATTGAATGAATTCAGAAGCATGCGAGCGAAATGCATATATCTACGTGACTAAGCGATTGTGCTGTACACAAGAGCAATATGGGTGTTCTATTCTTGCGATCGCGCAACAAAGCCGGGAACTATTTCGTAGTAATTAATAATTTAGTACAATATTTCGTAATATGGGAATGTAAAAAGACATCATTGGCAAATAATAGTCTTTGCGACGACCATAAACCGTGCTATAGATACTTTATGTCTTGTCTTATTGGTCGGCAGTTCAGCAGTTAATCCTAAGCATTGACTGCCGAAAAGAGTTTTCCGAATGGACAACACCTTACATCAGTGACGTCTCTAGACAAAATTCCGCCCCTAGGCAGGGCCACATTTTTTTATACAGTACTTTTTATCATCCTTTCATGGCTCAAATATCTAAGAAATGTGTTGTATGGAGTATGGATATATTGGTAACAAGATATAGGTATACCACTAAATCTAATTTAAATGCCATCTCTGCTTCAATAGACAATATTGCGAGTTTACGGTTTCAGATACGTACATTAATTAAAAATAAACCTGACAACTTCTAAAGCTCGCGAGTGACTGGCAAACATATTTGGATAAATTTTAAATTAGTTATGCATCTGTACTGTTCACCAAGAGCGTGACATCCAAGGACAACGGAAGTAAACTAGACATCGCAAACTCGACAAAAAATAAAGTCCTGTTAAAACTTTTATAGTACCTAATTAATATATTTTGCTATACTCAATCTCAATCTGCCTACCCCTTACGGGACGTCACTGCTTTACATCAATGGTACCACATACTGGCGTCATATCAAGGATTGCACACGAAGATGGCATCGTAATCTATTCTAAGAGCTCTGAACTCAAGGCACCAGTTACAATCAGCAAACCAAGAGACGGCTAAAGATAAGCTGCCTTGGCGTTAGCTAATACATGACGTCTTGATGTTGTGAAGAAATAATAAGTTGTCATCCAGTAAGACTGACGTTAATTCTAGTAATATGCAGAGAGTGGTTGGTTGCACCTTTAAGGAGAATAGTTTCTGTTTATTTGGTGCAAAATTGAGTTTGTTAGTGAGACCCTATGAAGTCTAGATCAACTCAGTTTCACTAACAAAAGAAGCTGGATTTGAAGTTAATGAACTGATAGCCAGTAGAAAACTATCCAATTAATTTAAACAAATGCCAATAAAAACGGTGGAGGAAATCGACTAATACCCTGAATTTTCGCAACATACGAATATAAGCTATACGCAATAAAACAGTTTATTAAATTGAATCATTTTTCAACTGGATAGTTTTATCTGGCAGTAGCAAACAGCGAATAGAATTGAACGGTTTTTATCAGCAAATGGCGCGCAATAGCCCGAATTGCACATTAAGAGAGTCGCCATTATTTGGTGGAAACACAGAAATAATGTTGCCACGATTGAAAATGTAAACCAACTACCTATTTGTTATCCCTATTTATTAAACCTCTATATTAATATATTGTTTTGGCGACTAACGGGATGTAGTTTCATATTGTATTTGGATCATGTAACATAATACATGGCTAATGTTTCTATACCTACATGATAATAACAATAATATATTTATTATGTTATTTATAATTTTTTTTGATGTTATTTATACGTTCAATATACTATACAATAAAACGTAATAACAGCAATCTTATACATACATAATAAACGAGTATACCCATTATTGAAATATTGGTATAATTCAGTCGTGTATTGCGAAACGTATTTCGCAATAAAAATACATTGGGCAAGTCTAAGGCC
This sequence comes from Rhyacophila brunnea, assembly GCF_057557595.1. Taxonomy (NCBI): domain Eukaryota; kingdom Metazoa; phylum Arthropoda; class Insecta; order Trichoptera; family Rhyacophilidae; genus Rhyacophila; species Rhyacophila brunnea. The sequence continues at coordinate 7,203,421 of NW_028233361.1, forward strand.
CGTTTCAGACGATACACCGGTGTCGCGCTCGATATAATACAGGGGGCCTTTGTATTATGTTTATGAACGCCCCGGAGCTAATGAGCCAACGCATGTCCGGTACACTTTTTCGCCAGCCGCTACATTTTCAAGTTGCCAATACACTTGTTTTTATTACCGCAGCCAATTTTATGTTCTAATTTATAACGCGAAATTATGCGTTGACTCATTAGCTCTGGGGCGTTCATAAAAATAATACAAAGGCCCCTTTATTCAAATGCAAAGGCCTCCTATATTATATCGAGCGCGACACCGGTGTCCCGACTGAAACGGGCCTAACTTCAAGTTGACTATCTTGATCCCGCATCCAAACACTCCCATCAATAGTAATTATTCCACTTAAACAAACGTATGACATTTGGCTGAGGAGATTGAGGTATTTATTACAATTTAGATAACACGTCTTATCTTCCGAAATACTTAGTTTACCATTCCAGTTTTAATGTTTTTTTTCGAAATATCGTCAAACTATTATTCTAGTGCACCTCTACAAAATTATTTTAGTTAAACCATGCAAATGTAATTCTAACTGCCGTACATTATCATGTAGTTATGTTATAAGAAATCGGCTTCGACATGTATATAATTGTACAAATGTGTAAGTAGTGTTTGTAAAAACTGTGATTATGATACTTAAAGCAGTTTGAACACTTGACTTGTTGTTTCTTTTTTTTTAATAAATGTGTACTTAGTGTGGTTAGTGGTTATCGTTATTTCATTTATTCACCTACCTATATGTGCAACCTACACTGTTTCTGGATTAACCATAATACTAAAACTAATGTCATATGCATAAAAATGGTATAGAAACCAATCTGGGTGATTCTATACAAAAATGCTACTAAATAAAATAATTTAAGCCAAGGAGGATCCTAAAAATCGATAATTTTGAACACATTACCCGCTATTTTTATTTCTTCAAATGGGACGAACCGTTCTACGACCATGGTACAATTATTGCATTTTCAATCAATCCCTGATTCGGTCTTGGTTTTATTGAAGAACTCAGAACAGTTTTTGGTGGGTTATAAGAAAAAAAATTAAAACCTCAATAAAAAAAAATTACCACTAATATCGCCTTGCAACATCGACATTATATATCTTTGTGACCCCTAGAACCTATTCCAATTGTCAGAATGCGTTCCGCATATTATGTGTACGAAAAGTCTATGGGATCCTGGACTATCTGCAAAGAGCTTACTGCACAACGGTAAGGTGAAACTGTGTTTCAGTTTAACGTGCGGGGATTTACACATTTTTTTCTCACGCCTTCGGTATGCCATTACGCCCATGAGTGATGCAATACTAATGTGATACGATGAGATCGCGCGGGCTTCTTCATGGTTAACGTCATGGAAGTTAGATTTGGAAAAATATAGCTAGGTATAATAGTTAATGCTTCCTTTTTAAAATCACAATACAACCGCGAAGTCTACAAGGAATTTGGGGAGCTCGACATAATCTTAACCATCAAAATTTCTCGGCGGCGGTCATGTTCCACGAATAGACCTGGGCTGATTAGTCGGGAAAGCTTTTGATTTGAGCCATCTGCAGGCCTATTCTAACATATCACTTAACATCAAAAATGAGCTAATTGTGATAAATATATCACATTTATCACTTTACATATTCTGGCGGTTAATTGTCTAAAAAAGTTCAGTGACGTCCCTAGACAAAATACCGCCCCACTTTCTATACAGTATTTTTTATCACCCGTGCACGTGTCGTTTTTGGTCACCATGGACGTTGAAGTGCAACGGAAGTAAACTAGACATCGCGAACCCGACAAAAAAATACAGCCCAGTTAAACCTTTTATGTCAATTAATACATTTTGTTTCCAACCAGTGAGCTGAATTTATTTGTGCCATTCGAGTTACTGCCGCCCCCAAGCGACGCTCAATTTGCCTAACCCCTACGGGACGTCACTGAAAAAGTTAACCGTCTGATCTGTCAAAAGGTGATATCTTTTAACAGCACCTCCCTAGCCGTGCTAATTTTGAGAATAAGACAGAGTATGTCAATTTTACATATTGAGAATTGATACGCAAGATCCAACTGTTTTGCTGCAATCGCAATGACATGACTAAGAAAATTGTAGGTTATGTTGATATGTCTGACGTGTCAATACAACTTTTTTGTATTCGGGTCATTATCAACTAGATGGCGCTCGTTCGACTTTATTCGCTTGTGTTCGGTCTTATCCGATTGGGTTCGGCATTACGAAAATATCCGAATTTAACCGACCAATCTAAATTTTCGCCGTATGAATAGAGATAGCGGGCGATAACTGATTTGTTTATAGAATGCCTTCCGTGCTAATTTTGACCAATGAAAATAACGGAAACGTGCTAAAGTGATAACCGTTAAGAATAGACCAGCTGGGTGCTGGACTATTGGGTGACATGCTCGAGCGATTGGAGTCCCGGATTGGAGGTGATGAGACCGGTCTGGAAACACGATTTAAGGAGGCCAGGGCCCACCTCGGTCTGTTGTGATACGAATGATGATGATTATAAAGTCAAATAAAGAATGATTATCAAATAAAAATACATCGTTCAAAATGAGAATAAAATAATAATAGAAAGTACCGGAAAGTTGGCAATAAATTTGGTCGCTAGTAAAATGTCCCTTTTTGGATTTTTTTCAGTATAAAATGTTACAAAATAATGAAAAATGTCCCAAGAAAATAACGTAATTTATCTTCGCGTATAGATAAAACTCAGCAATATACAACACGGAACGGAAAATCGCGAAAAAATGTATGTGCAGTACAGTGACAGTTTGTATTGACCAGCGGAAGTGTGGCGCCAAGAATCCAAAACCGATAGTAAACACAATACACCCCTGTGGCATTATAGCGGCTCAATGGGCCCGGAGCGTAACGATGTTTTATTGTGTGGATTAAATAAATGTGCCACATTTCACCCCGAATACACCCCTGCCCCGTGGGAGAGAGAGAGAGAGAGACTATTGAGCATTTTCATAGGAGTTGCGTGGGCAGAAAATGAGCTTTGTAACCGTGGTATTTGTAACAAAGCATTTGTAAGGATACAAATGTATTATGTGTACATATTTTAGATGAAATAATGATGATTTCGGGGAATATAATTCACTGATAGTACTAGCGAATCAGCGACTCTTCAACTTTCTGGGAAATGTATAAATTTGAGCAAACAATACATAATTAATATTATATTATCTAACAGTGGTGAAGGGTGACTTTTGGAAAGAGGTAGACCACAGAAAAGAATGTTTAGAATAACGTTTTATTAACACGCGTTTAAGTTTACCTTACTCGAGATCGGTTACCTGCATAGCCTTACCAGTTGGGTATTTCAGTTCTCATTATTTCTGAGTTCCCTGAGGTAGACTGTGGAGATCAGAAAAAAGAACACACTTGTCAGGTATACTTACGGGAAATAAGAAGATAATACGATATTACTACCGATGAATACGTGAACATTAATTCGATGAGTTTAAATTATGTATTTTCCTAAACATTTCCAAATCAGTAGATCCAATTTTATTTTTATTTTTAAAAACAATCTATATGTGATTGAATGCCGTAGTTTTTTTTTTTTTTTTTTTTTAAATAATCATAGACAATAATGTTGTGCGCAAATATTTTAAGCTTAGCCATCCGAGCCTATCGTATCGCACACATTGCGAAAAACATGCTGAGGTCACGTGACATAAAGTCCATACAAAAAACATCAGCATTCCTCTGCGAATAAACTGGCACATAATATACAATAGTTAAAGAGAGACGTTGCGCTGTGGCATATATTTTTTTAAACATTTGAATATATTATTTACATTCCTACATATACGACATAATTAAATTATTATTATAGAATATAAGTGATTATTTAAAACTTAATACGTCAATATGCAATTTAAAATTATTTTTCTAAGAAGGTAGGGCTTTAAAAATGATCGCCTAGTACGGAGTCTTCGCCACTGTTAATCTAATTATTTCAATTGACTCGGCATTCGCTTGTTAATAGTTCATGATAAATAAATTATTTTGATATGTATCAATGACGTCCCATGATGGCAGACAGGTCATAATATGGTGATGTAAGGCGATATATTCTAAGGTGCGGAAAGTAAAGAAAACATGTGAATATAACAACTGGTTGGGCCATTTATATTCGCATGCGTCCTTTCTTTCCACCAACCTCAAATTCCCTATTATTGTCACAGGACTACCATTCGGTCAGGTCATAATCGACCGTGATGAAAGTTAAGTTTAGTTAGCTCAAGACAACGAACGGGTGCGTGTTGCCACACCGCGTTAACTACCGAATGACTCAAAACATATATGTTCGACCTTCGTTGCACTAAGTCTGTTACGGTTTGAGTGAACGTCACGTCCATCATTCATAAAACCTATCATAATCATTCATCAACCTCATATATTATAACTTCAAAGTGCATCGTCCGTTTACCAGTGCGTGAGTGCATGAACACCGAATCGGCCTCAGCGAGCACCAGCCCTCTTAATATAAAGGACAGTGTCTGGCAGTGGCGAAGGGTGACTTTTGGAAACAGGTAGGCTGTGGAGAAAGCACACTTTTTAGATGTATTTACGGGAAATAAGAAGGTAATCCGAGATAACTACTGATGAATAGGTAAATACACAAAAACCGATGAAATTTCAAAAGCTCACTGATGGTATAAAATTAAGCAATTAATTTGAATTATGTACTTATTTTCTTAAATATAAACGCAAGCTACGCTCAAAATATATTGAAAATATCCGTTGTTGTGAATCTGTTCCATAACAATTTATAATTTAACCCGTAAACTAGACATTTTAAAATACTTCTATATTTAAAGCACAGACTTAGATACAATATCAGATTTCAACTTACATAATTGGCTGGTCTTAGTCTATGAAAAAACTAACTGACAAATAAAAATCACGAGTTAAATTATTTATTATTTTTAACAACAATCAATATTTATATGTGATGAATCCCTAGAAATTATTTTTTTAAATTATCTATATTTTGAATAAATGTTTGCTTACGTAATATGTAAACGTAAGCGCTCCTTAAAGAGCTTACCAATTTATATGGGCCGCCGCAGACGTCTTGAAATTATGAGAAACAAACTTCATATAAAAAAGTTTTCGATTCACGCGAACGTAATCCATACAATATGTAAAGCGAAACGAGATGTCGCTTATTTTTTTAAACCTTCGAGACGTGCCATAAATGGTGCTTATTGAAATAGTGGAAAAGATCGTAAAATTATTATGACAATCATACCATAGATGTCGTTGGGCATATTGAATATGTTATTATGTGATTATATTATTTAATGTGTCAATATAAAATTTTAAAAAAAATTCTTAAGAAGGTAGGCTTTAAATAATTGCCTAGTATGGAGTCTTCGCCACTGGTGTCTGGCATCCTATGTAAACCCCCCCCGCTAGATCCGTAATCCACCATCCACCATCACCTTTAAATTTAATTACAGTCCACTGCTAAAACCGCCACCAACAACTTATGATGCTGGTTTTCATGAAAATTACCAATAAATTATTATTTGATTATTGAGTTGATAAAACCTCTGATGTAACATTTTTCTCAAATCGTTACTTTATGTTTTCTGATTGTTTGTATAGACTTTGTATAGACCAGCGCATCAGGCCTTGGGTGGGATATATAGAATACTTACTTCATGTTTTCTTGAAAAATATTTCTTATAAATAGGTACCTACTATTTTAGTTTTAAATACTTTCTGATTAATAGGCATAGTTTACAATTTGTACTTGTTTTTTATTTCTTTAAATCACATTTCTTTTATTTTACTTTTTGTTCCCATTCTCCAAATGAGTCGTATTACATTATCAAAACTAATGTACCGAACTTTGTTTTATAAGTCTACAATTTTATTTATTTAATAACATGATTCTATTATAAACTTAGTAGTGAAAGCTCTCAGAAAGTTTGGTTAGTTATATATAGTTAATGAAAGCTTACTGGGCATAAATAATTAATGAAAGTTTCCATTCTGTATTTATAACTCGAAAGTAAAAAATATCGTTGTGTAATAGATAGATCACCTACGCACTAATGAATAAGCGTCATAGGGTGATATGCATTTACACAGGGGTGGATTTACTGTTACTCTAAATGTGCGCAGAAATAGGACTTCTACGTGGCCAAGGAATTAAAAAAACAAAAACAAAATTCCGTAATTATCATTTCAGATAAGATAAAATCACAGAGTAGAAGTTTGTATTGACAGATTTTGTTTTTACGAGAATGGATGTCAGCCATTTGCTCAATCTATTAGGTCCATACCCTGACTCACACACAAATTGAAAAACAATATTTGTGTACTTGCCAGACCCAGGATTCGGTAAAAACTGGACAGGAACGGCTCTCGACAATACGTATTCTGCAGTTTTTTATAACTACATATTATTCGCTAACCGGATAACCTGGAGAGACTGGTGGTTGCTTTGAGAGAAGCAAAAGACCAATAGGGGTGGATAGTCATGGTTGTTCAGAAGATGACAGACATTTTGAGTGGTGACGATCCTCAGCTACGAGGAACGACCAAAAAGAAAGATAAAGTTTTTATTACTTGGCATAAATTTGGTAGGTAATCATTATTATTTTTTGAATTTTAAAACGAGAGAAAATGTTATTACTTAATATTCATTCCTATCAAAAACATTTGAATAATTAGTACTTTGGATTTAAAATTTTATTTCACAGAAAGATCCATACTTAAAGTGACATATCATTCGCAATTTACTTATGTAGGTACTTAATTAAAAACGATATTTTACTTTGACGTTGTTACAAATGTATTAAAATAATCGACAGTAGGAGATAGCTGTAGATGAAGGTACACAGGGGATATAATAATGGGAAGAAGCCCCCCCTTCATAAATTGGGTTTAAATTTTAAATAGCACGTTCAGTAAATTTACCTTACCGGAGTAAATAATGCCACCTGAAGCGAGTGTACGTGGCCGTGCAACCAGAGTAGTGTTGTTCTCATTTTTTAACAACAGGTTCGCGGTTTATGTTGACTTTAGTAGTAGGTACATATTCAATACAAATAAGTGAAAGATACTGGTTGGGCCAAAGATGCTAGCCCTCATCGTTTCTTCCCACCAACCTTGAAGCCTTATTTATTATTGTCGCCAGACCAAGATGACCAGCAGTTACGGGTTATGAGTAGACCGTGATTGAAATTTATATTCAGTTACTCCAAGACAGCCGAGCGCATAGGTTTGCTAAAGCTATCGAGCTCTATCTGATTCGATACGAACGAGGCCGCGTAAACTGCAGTGTGATTCATACATAACGTATCTGTTCGACCTTCGTTGCACTAAATCTGTTACGGTTTGAGTGAACGTCGCGTCTATATAATCCGTCCTGAACTTATCATCATCATTTATCAACCTCATATATCATCCATCAAAAGTGTAGGTACCATCCGTTTACCAGTACACCGAATCGGCCCCAGCGCGCACTAGCCCTCTCAACATAAAGTCAGTATCTGTCATCCTGGTTAAACCTTCCCCCCCCCCCCAAATAGTCATGGAAATGGTGTGACAAAAGAAAAAGGTAACTAGAAAAATTATAATATAAAAATACTAATCAATATAATATTAATACTATCGACCGAAGGTACTTGATGGAATTTGAATTTAAATTCTAATGGATTCAAGCTCTGTACTATTCCATTTAAGTCGTTTTAGGGTTTAGGTTTAGATAGGGCTTTTACTGATTAGGTTTTACTTAACACTTCAACTATTCATAATTTGTTTATTGTATTTTTTGTGACCTCTGACTAGATAGGTAGGTAATGGAGTTTTTACCTACTTTATTGTATTGATTTACTATATAAGGTAGAGTTAAGAGTGTTCGTTGTCAGTGTGTGTTTACTTTTGGTGAGTGTACACGACGCCTGAAGATGCCGAAAGGCGAAACCCGGGTCCCAAAAAAACGACTTAAATGGAATAGTAAAGAGCTTGAATCCATTAGAACTAATCAATAATATGTTAGAATATGCTAGAATTTGCTGGACGAAAGGTGGTAAATAGTTGGATATTTTTATTAAAGTATTGAATGTAATTAATTCTTAAAAACATTTAATAAGGATTGCGAGTTGAGTTAATTTTCAACAATCGTTACTCGTGGTCTCCTTTGGAGTGGAAATTGTATTTTACTTCCTATGTTAACAAACGGTTCGTGTGAACCGGGTGAATTACACCACTGCCTGCACCGTACACGTAAAGCCTTCCATCGCGCAAGAAACCTCCAAAATATGCCGTAAATCATCGTTTTAATTATAATTACGGCACTCCCGCGAACAAACAACGCGGAAAACAAATCGCAGATGTTGTCTTTAAAGATGGGTTCAATTTAGTTTAGTCGAGTGAGAAATTAAAAGCTTAAATTTGTTTCAAGAGAAAATGACACACATATTAGGCAAGTTTATGAAAACGGATTTTCCTGTCTCGTTATATATACCTAATAATAATTATAATAAGATGTTATAATAGGTACATTGTTATATCTTGGCGGTTTTGTAGGGGTCTAGGTATTGCCCCCACAAGAGGGGGGGAGGCTGACAAGTGAGATAAACACACATCACAAAATTGCTCAAATAGTAAAAAAAAGTCGTCTGCGGCACTATTTTACTTCGTAAGTATTGTTACTAAAATTACGTAACTGTAATTCACCTTATCGCTAGCTTCGACTCTGGCTGGAAATAATTATTCATCGTTTTAATAATTTGTAAGGTTCATTGTTGTTTAATAAATTTTGGTTTGATTCATCATCGCAAATTCCTGAATCCTGCCAGTCCACAGATGTGTACCCATAATATAACATACCTTTCAATAAGTCACTCTTTGACTGGACTTCAAACTCTTTAAATATGCGATTTTAGGATGCAATTTTTGATTTTTGTAATATTATGTCAATATTCGACAACTAATTATTCCGAACCCTACAAATCACCATAATTCAAGTGGATATATTAAAAAAATACAAAAAAAAATGCTAAACATACAAGGAATACCTACCTAATAGGTCCATCCAAAACTACCCGCCCCGCACCACACTCGGTATTAATCGAGCGTATCACGATGACAGAATACAATGAATACCATTATTTTTACCTCGAACACCGTTTGGAAAACGCTACTTTAGAGTATCAACTGTATTTAACCTTATAGATAGGTAGGGGGGCCCGCCAAAGATCCTGGCCAGGGACCCCGTTTCAGGATGTGGGGTCCATCGTCTGCGATGATTCGGCGCCGGGACAACTGGGCGCTATGCAATCAATTGAAATTCGAAAATAAATAGAATTTCGTGAATGTACTTTTAAAATATATATTTAATACTAAGTGAGAATTTAAATATGCACATGTAAATATAGATTTAATTGTGCATAGTAGAGAAGAGAGTTCTTTTATTTTTATTTAAAGTGTCAGGCATAATCCGCAATAAAAAAACATTATGCAAAATCAATTAAAACTACTAAGCAGTGGATAGAAACAAAACCTCCTCGTCCACTTTCTGTATCAAATCGTAACGAACGTCTATTTCTTTCATTGAACGATATTTCATTCGACAGTGCGGCGCCCACTTGTCCTGGCGTCCAGTTGTCCCAGTGCCCTTTGCAAGCACCAGCAAGACAAATTTTTATTTTTAACACTTTTGTCCTAGATGGAGCATGTAAAATAGAAAGTATTTTGTTTTAATATTCCACGTTCATTTTTTGTTGTAAACTTAATTGTTAATCAAGATGGCAGTTGTTTAAACTTTGAGTCGATATATTGTCAAAAACAGAAATAACGAACTATGCATAACGTAGTGAAAATGTACCGTGAAATGGTACTATTTTCACCTAATTGTTTGTACCTAATTAATATTTTCAGCCTCAAATTTTGTTAAATAATCACCACGCAGCACTTAAATAAGGTACGAAAAAAATGTTAATACCTATAATCGGTGTAGATGTAACGTTCAGTCATTAACCACTAATTTCAATTATAAGGCTTGACCCGCACGTACCTACAGTTAACGGTGATACGAGCTGCATTATGGCATTTTCTTGACGGCAGTGCAATTAATGTTTTAATTAAAACATTTTATCAGAAATATATTTATTTTTTGATCTCTTTATACTTCATAACAGTTTAATAGCCTAAGAGGCGCGTTTTTCTAACGCAACATGACGCAAACGAATCGTGAGAAAATTTAAAAGGGGGCATCCAAAGAGTTAAAACCTGCCACTCCTATAAAATGAAATATTGATTAAACATTCCATCATTATGTATTTTAATTCACATATTACTTCCGTTCTATTCGATTGTAAATAAAAAAATCATAAAAACTATTTTCCAAATACTAAATTGGTGTAAGTATGCTGATTTGTCAGAAAGGAGACTATTTCAATTTAACCATATTTGTAGGTATAGTTTAAACAAAATAAAAATTGGTTGAATGCATGGAATTATTTTGGAAAATTAAAATGAGATTGTTCAATTTTTTATCGTAGGGGACCTCAAAGTCAGTCAGTGCATCTGGCCTCTACGTCACTAAGGCCCGTTTCACACGTGACACCTATTTGGCGCCACCGGCGTGGTGAGATTCCGAATTTACATATATATGAATGAACGCTACACTCGTGTGTCCCCGTCTGAACGCGCCTATTCGGTTATGTGAAAATGCGGAATCTCTTCACAGGTGTGAAACGGCTCTAAGACGCGCAACTGGCTAAACACCAAACGTTTTTGACGCACAATGATGTTACCATTGTGCGTACCTACCCTCGTATTATTTCTTCCGCAGAAGTACTCTCACTTTAGCCCACTTCATCTTTCTTACCAGAACAGTACATTATCTAAACCAGGGGGGGGGGGGGAAACTTTTTGGATGGAGGGCCAAATTCAAGAATTCAAAATGAGCGGCGGGCCACAAGTAAAATACCAATTTTAGATATACAATATTTATTATCACGAAAAATAAACATTACAAAAAAATTAATGAAAAGAATGAAACTGTTGTACATTTTTTAACATTTTTTTAAATTCAGGTGTTAATTTTGTAGTTGATATTCTCAAAACTGCTTGTAAATCATCGGATGGAATCAGTGGCATCGGAGATGATCATGATCGTAAAGAATTTTCATTGAGGTTAATGATCGAAAATGATCAAAATCACAAATATAGGTTGATCCAAAATAACGAACATTTTTCTTGCATAATCTTTAAGTTGGTCGAATTTGTCTGAATTAAGGGCATTGTAAAATTTGGAGATTTCTTCACGACGATGCAATTCTCTTAAATCAGTGTCACACTGCAGATCAATAATCTCAAATTGTAGCTCTGTCGGTACACTATCAATATCTATTGAAAATGGATCGCGTACTATTGCTAAACTTGTCTCAATTTTTCACCAAGAGCCAGTCGTTCAGAGCTTTAATAATTTTACCATATTCTTCAAATTTATATTCTGGTAGGTATATTCAGCAACTTCAAAGTTGGAAAGTGGTCCACGTTGATATTCGATATTTGTCGAAGGAATAACTTGAGTTTTAATGAAATCCATTCAAACTTTTTACCATATCATGGGCATATATTTTTTTTCCTTGCAACGCGGAGTTAAAAGTATTTAAATGTGTCACGATGTTCAACGTAGAAAATAGTGGTAACATAGTGTGAGACGAGACGCAAGGAAGACGTACTGAGATACAACAAATTCGTCAAATTTTAATCTATTGTCAATATTTTTTAAAAACTTATAATATAATTAATATAAATAAAATTATAAGTTATTCGTAATCAGAAGTAGGTACAATTAATGATGGCGGGCCGCAAAAAAATACCCGGCGGGCCACATGCGGCCCGAGGGCCGCAGTTTGCCCCCCCCCTGATCTAAACGGACTGCACGTAGTTATGTTCACCCACCAGCTGTTGCGCTGAGTTGCTCTGTCTGACCGTCGCAATGTGCGGGGGGCTCTAAAAATCCATTATGTAAAGAAATTGTATAGTAGGTAAGCTTTTATTGACGCGATAAATAAAGTTTGTGTGAATGAATTAATTATGTATTTGGTTGGATGAAAATAGTGTTATTCGAAAACAAACTTGAAAACTAATCAGTCAACACGTTCTTTTTTTAATGGACGAATAAACTTCTTTTATGATTTCAAACGTAATTATCAACAATGGCCGCAGTAGTTTTCCTTTACGATCGGCGCCATAAAACAATAATTATTCGCTTATCACGCGTTTAAAAGCATCAAAAGCGAAAGTTTTGCTCACACAATAAAACCACAAATCGTCCTTTATTCAAATAACGTTATACAGGCTGTAAAATGCGGCCGTAAAAAAATCGCGGCGGGAAAAAAAGGAAATCACGGAAAAAAAAATCGCGTGACGTGTCAAAAACAAACATAATGAAAGCGGCTTTCTTTTTTCCCCCTCAGTGACGTAGATAAAGCTGAACGCGGGGAAGTGAGACAGAATGTCATGTACGTGTCGTGAAATCTTTCAAATCGTCTATGATTTAGTGCGTAATAAATTATTTAGCAACAGTTTGCTGTACCTATTATTCAAAATATACGCTTACAGTGTCTGATATCAGTATCATAATATACGCCAAATAGTCGAGGAAGATGTATGACTCAACGATTAAGAAATGAAATATCACACAATCTTTCATGCTGGTGTATCTATCATCAAATACTAAATTAAATTTACTAACTTATATCTTTGGCCCCATCTGCGAGGATATCACATTTGGTGACATTGCTACAATTAAGGGCTCTATAAGCTCAACAGAGCCTGACTTATCAGATTTATTAAAACCCAACGCCTGCGAAGGGCATGCCACGTGACACGTGTGTACGATTTGCCATCGACGAAGTCCCTTAGACGGCTCTCACATCTAAACTCGTCTCGTCTGCAACGTGTCGAATACGTCGGTGTGACGTCATCCACAAGACACACGTTATCTTAAACAATTTAGTTTGAGAAAAACATCTGGGTGCACATGCACCAATTTTCACCCGACATGCAGCGCAGATATAATCCCGAAATGTCGCACTTCGTTTTATTTTGGCTTGCCGAGTGACGTCACTGTCCTCGCACGGCATTGCTATACGCACATAAGAAAGTTGGATGTTGGGCTTAGTTTTGATTTATGACTATTATTATCGATTTCCAATGTGCGACTGGGCTTAGATTTAGTGATCCAGAAGCAAAACCAATTGAGTGAATTGGTCTTGGTTGTATCCAGAAAGACGCCGAGCAGAATGAAAAGACAGTGCAAATATTTAAGTTAAGTCAATCATCTTTTATTGCTACAAATTCCCAGCTGAGACTTATTTAGATGTACCTATATTACACATTGTTTTTACATTTATATAATATTAATGATTACAAAACCTATGAGTCCCTGATAAGCATCTTCGAAATGGAGAGCATCTGTAATTGTTTGTTCTCTCAAAGTGCATGACTAACCTGCCACTGGTAATGTCAATTGAATGCCAACTGGGAGGGCAATAACAATGTTCAACCAGATTGCTTCGGGTGTTGATAATATATTGTCATGTTGTGAACGTCCTAAACTTATAATTTGTAATGTCCACAATATATTTAAAAAAAATTGAATACATTGAAATTGAAAAAATGTGGAGGAAGAGAAACTGTTGATGATGGACGACTTCACTGTAGGAGAGTAGTGGAAGATTGAGTGTTGTCGATGCGGAGGATTGTGGAAGCTAGGGTTTGAATTTTGCTGTAACACAATTGACAATTGAAAAAACGTCTTATTTATTTTTTGAATCGTTAAAATATAATAAGTATTTTTTTAGTTTTTATCCTCCCACGATGGTCGAACGGTAACGTGTCGGCTTATAATGTCGTTGTGTTCCGGGTTCGAATCCTAGGTCTGGAAAATTCACATACCTATTGGTTTTTATTTTGTGTTTGAAATCAGAGTATGAACCTTATAGGTTGAGCAAGTGACCTTTTTTCGTAAAATCAAAAATCTGTTAATTCAAACCTCTACTCTGTGTATGCCCATAATATTATGATCCTATTAGGACACATTTTTTTTTAAATACAACCTCCACCTGTGTGAGCCCATATTATTATGATCATCTTAGGATCGAACATGGCGATGCACAACTCTTTTATTCGGCGCTCTTGTTTAAATGACAATATGTATTTCTCCATCGTTGATCCTTTCAATAATTCACATCTCCAAAATTGTGTATAATGGACATTGATCGAATTTTTAAATGTTATATTTTTTTCTCTTTCTTATTATTCTCTTTTTCTGTTCTACCTTAGATCACCCATATTATGTATAAATTTCAATAATTCTTAACACATATAATATAGATAAGTATTTAAAAAAAATGTTACTTTTTGTCTATAATTATTCATTATTCTTCCTCATTTTTCTTATGTAATTTCTTTATATTTATGTTCTTCTTATTTTCTATCTTGTTAAGCTTAACTATATTATTATTTATTATATTATGGAAACTTTGCTGGTTGCAATAACTTTTCACTATTATATTTTTAACATATTTTTGTATTCAAAATGCAACTTGTTTGTTTCATTAATAAATAAAATTAAATAATTATGAGATAAAAAGAACTTTTTAAATACCACGTTTTTAAATTTTCTGTTGAATCATATAAACTTGACAATCCTATGTATTAATAAATTTTTTTTTTTACTTGGTAGAAATACTGAATAAATATAGAATACTGAAATGTCATTTTGACTTTTCATATTGGTTTCTATAGTTACACACGTATATATTAATAATTTAGTTGCTAGGACTCCCTTAGCAACCAATAATAGTGTGTTAATTTTTACGATTTTTTTCCGAAATAACTTTCTATACAAAACAGAATTAACTGAACATTAAAAGAATGCATTGTCGTCGTGTTGTGATGTATTCTAAAAGTTTCAAATGTCTAGTTAGTCGGGAAGTTAGTTAAAAATCTTCAATCGTCCAATACAAATCTTGGACAAACAAGAAATAAATTTGTACTGGACAAACAAGAATACGAGCTGATAAAAACGTGGTAAAAATAGTATAGGTTGTATTGCGTAACATATTATCATGATTAACAATTTAAATTCAGTACAAATTAGTAGTCTGCTACTTTAAGTTAACTACGTGTCACCATAAAATGTTTTATTCCACTTTGAGTGTATTAAAACCACAAACCAAGTAATGTTAGATAGGTGAACAGGTATAATATAATACTCTATAAAATCCCGTGGGGAGAGTGGGGTGTTTTACAGCAATAAATCATTTTATTGCTGGTCATTTAGCGTAGGAAGCCATTACTGAGAGAATCACTAGGGGCGGATCACAATTGTTTGTTTAAAAACAAAGTATGTATTGTAAAACTGATTCTTTCTGTTTATGGCCTTTGACACGCGTTAGATTAATTAGACGCTGTGATTAATAGTGATTTTTATTTCCCCTTTTATGTGGTTTTGATAGCTCTATTTAGATTTATTTATAGTGATCATTTTGTTTAAATGTATTTTGTTTTGTTAAGATAATTTTTCTATTCAATTAAAATCAAAAGGTTTCATGTCCATGTTATGTTATGACACGAATAAAATGATAACTAAATGGGTTAAAATAATAATAATGTACCTAATGTTTAATATATACAGATATGTATTGCTACCAGCGTATCTATTATATCGATAGTCCAGTATTGAACAGTTACAACTAAAAAAACGTAGTTTTGAGATAATAATGTATTAATATTAGAATATTTTACAATACAAAAGATTTGACAAGTTTTAAAAGTAAACATGTCAGAATGAATCTATTCGAAATTGAAACGCATGGTCAATCGCTAGTTTTAAATGGAAACAATTCGAAATGGGTCTGTATAAAACTGGTTTTGTTTGAAAGTTTGCAAAATTTCATATGGGTTTTTTGGCTTTCAAGGTATCTAAATTATTTTTTTCGAATTGTTTCTGTACAAAACTGGCATGAGCTCATTTTACGAATATTTTGATACCAATATCGCGAAATGTCGAATTTTTGACTTGTTTGACACAAGGCTGATATCGGAGGCTATCGAAGGTAGTTTATCCTATTTAGGTATTGAGGCGGTTAATTTGTACAATAAGTTTACCGTCGGAACTGTCAAAAAGTGCTATGTTTTAGCAGCACCTCTCTTGGCTGTTTTAAATTTTAGAGTGAGATAGACAGTTTTGACAGTTTAGACGACTAATTTATTGTAACAATTATAACAGCTCAATACATAAATATGATTAACTACCCTCGATAGCGGCCGATAGCAGCCTTGTGTATAGAATATTTGCACTGAAAGCAACACCGAGATATGTCAAAAATTCTAGTTTAGAGATAATTATTGAACTTTGACGCTTATTTGTTTATTACATCAAATCGTTAACTATATATATATATATTATTTTTTCTCCGGTTTATACATCACAATAGTAAGATTTTCGTCTAACATTATTAACCGTGGATTATTTCAGTTATCCCACTGTTTGAAGTTACATGATATTTTTTTAATAAATGCAATATTATTATTTTAATTTTAAAATGGGAATTACATTGTTTATACTCAGTGATTTATTATGTAGGTATAGTTTTCAGCAATCGATAGGCATACTTATCTAAAATCGACTTGTTCACTTTATCTCATTGTTGCTTTCAGATAGCGGTAGGTATGTAGAGTTGCCGTACGTTCCATATTTACTGGACTGTCACCCTAATTCACTCTCCTGTCTCATTTTTGTTCCGTATTTTCATATTTTAAACGACACCCAACGCTAAGGCGGGAAAATAGATGATAATATTAAAAAATATAATTTAAATGCGGGATTTTTAACTTTGTTAACGCGAAATGTAATAAGTACGTACAATTTAGATGTAACCGAAAATATGATGTATTCTATGTTCACCAGCAAACCCAGAAACAGACAAACATAAATCATCTAATTTGTAAGTATGTAAGTAATCATAAAATATGATGGAAGTTGTGTCTAACTAAACTGTATAGAATTCTACTCTGTGGAATCAATTACTTATTATTATGGTGAAAATTGATATTTAATACTTTATTTAAAATTTGGACTTTAATTTAAATTAAATATTCGAAGCATAGTCGGAGATGGAGCAAGTATTTTTTGTAAGAGTGGAGTTAGAAAGAAACACAATTAAAAATGATCTTCTCAATTACCTAGCTATATACATTACATTGGTAGTAAATCCTACGCAAGTACTAATATTAATTGCCAAATGTATGAATAACGAAAGAAAACAATAATTACCTGAATTCATTAATTTCCACTATTGAAATATTTGTATTCTTCACTTAAAACACTTTCATTAGCACGTTCAGAATTTATGTTAAAAATAATAATTTTAGTATACAGATTATTTTATTATGTATTTACAGTGAAACGTACTTTTCGTTAAGGCTATAGTTCAGCTGAGAAATGGTCTAAAAAGATCGTGACTAGGCGATGCGCGGATTGTGCAAATGACGCGAGCCGAACGAAATATAATTTATCATAAAAATTCAACATGCGTCCTTTTAATATTATGTTTATTATTATGTTCGTAATAATAATAGTATTTACACCCACGATGGCCGCGTAGCTTAAACGCCGGTCTATAGTGTCGAGGGTCCCAGGTTCGAATCCTGGGTCTGGCAAGTACACATATTGTTTTTCAATTTGTGTATGAGTCAGGGTATGGACCTAATAGGTTGAGCAACTGGCTGACATCCATTTCTCGTAAAAATAAAATCTGTTAATACAAACCTCCAATCTGTGGAGGCCCATATTATGATCCTATTAATATCGGACATGGTCGAAAGAAGAAGAATGGTCTCAATATTGTAGCTCGATTTATAAAAATAAAAATAATACATAAAAAGGATTTCAAGTTACCTATACACATTTATATTTTTATAAAATAGAGGTTTTAAAAAAAAAATATTAAAAAACTATGAATCAGTCAAAAATCTCTTAGGTGATGCTTAGAAAAGTTAATAAACTAAATTTTTATAATAAATATGACCATAGAATGTAATAATAAGATGGGTCCAATTCAACAAATTCACATGTAATGTTTATCATTATAAGTTTATCTTCAACTTAGAATAAAAAAAAAAATCTTTTTAATTTTTTCAGATACATATTTGTATACTTACAGTTAAAATTGTATATTATCAAAAAATGTCTCAAATTTCAAGCTTCGTATGTTTCCGCTAGGTGTCTCTGGTAGATAAAGACATCTCCTTAAAACACTTTAATCTTTTAAATACAATTATTATGCTCAATATGCTCAAACTTGTACTTGATATGAAGTAAATAAAAAACAAACAAACAAACAAATATAGAATACTGAAATGTCATTTTGATTTCCATAGTAGTAATGCACGTATATATTAATAATTTAGTTGCAAGGACCACCGCCTTAGCAACGAATAATAGTGGATTATGGATTTCTTCCGAAATAACTTTTTACACAAAACAGAATTAACTAAAAATGAATTCAATTCTACTTAAAGATGGCTAAAAGTATTAAAAGAATGCATTGACATCGTGTTCTGATATATTCAAAAAGTTTTAAATGTCTAGCTAGTCGGGAAGTTAGTTAAAAATCGATTGCAAGATTGTACTGGACAAACAACCACCGGACAAACAAGAATACGAGCTAATAAAAACGTTGTAAAATAATAAGTTTAGTATGTACATATTATTCATATGAGTTCTGTATTTACAGTGAAACGTATTTTCGTTTAGACGTCACACTGTTTTTGACGTGTTTTCTTGACAACTGAGGTGGGTAGGTAAACGACAAAAAACAGATTATTTTCGTACAAATGTTGTTTGTTGATTTATTGGCTTATCAATGGCGAATAGAAAAAAATTGTGTTTCCATTAGGCGTTCGGTACACAGGGAATCGATGGATCTTCAACTTTATCAAACCGTAGAAAAGTCAACATGATACTATATCGACATAACTGTCATGTGATTAAGGCTATACTTCAGTAAAGTTGAAGCATGGTCTAAAAAGATCGTGGCTAGGCGATGCGCGGATTGTGCAAATGACGCGTGCCGAACGAAATATAATTTGTCATAAAAATCCAACATGCGTCCATTTAATGTTATGTTTATTGTTATATTACAAATAATAATAGTATATTCATTGACATGTTTTCTTTTTTATGTACATACGTAAAGTTTTTTAGTCTTCTTTACACGATTTAAGAATATTTTCATCCGACGCCATGACAAAACAAATCGACGTGCGCACACTTCGACTGTAGGTATCCGATTGGCGACTCCAGCTGGCGACGAGTGAGAAATTTCGTCGCACCTACCGTTGAAAATTATTTGCCGTTTTTAATATAAAATATTGTCCGGTGTAGAAGAAGTGATTTTAATAAATAAGAAGTAATTGGAAATATTAGTAAAGTTGCATTCATTAATTTAGAAATAGCAATATTTACATAAATCTAGGATTAGAAATTACAAACGAATTAATTCTGAAATGTTTGGCAGGTTCTCTACAGATAACGATAGCTGTATGGCTATGAGACACGGCATCTTACTAAGCTTCAAGGGTTTCAGTTTTTGAGTTTTGAGAATCGATGTCTCCGCCGAATCTTAGGGGTACATTGGTACGACCGCGTTACAAACGCCTGAGACACCGGACACAGCAGTCTTAGGTGATTGAGGTAAACGCTTTACGTAGCTGGGACACGTGTTCCGGATGCCGCCAAAGAGTGCAGACACTTCGCACCCTTGTGGCACAGCGTCAAGCCCTCCCTCACACCCTGCAGCGGTGCTACAAAAGCGACTTACATGCTGCAGGTCTGACATGGCGTGATGCGCAAGAGTTGGCGATGGACCGAGGGAAGTGGCGCTAGCTTGTGCTTGCCCTATGCCCCAATGCTGGGTCGTGACAAGGTGAAAGAAGAAGAGGAAGAAAAAACATAGTTCTTAAATCTTACTATTAAAAATGTTAAACTGCATTTCACTACATGACGTGTTATGTGAATTTCAACTGAATTGTGATATTCGTCGGTGTTTTGTAAAAAGGGGGAATCAACCATTTTGGCGAAATTGAGATTTTAATGAAAAAACAATAGGTATGTACCTCACTAGCTTTGTTGTGTAAAAACGGCGAATTTGTATCTCCACAGTAAAGCACTTAAGAACGATAATCGTAAGGGCGAATATCCACTTAGTATTATTAATAAAAACCGAATGTGACATATTAGGCCTTTTAAAATATTATATTATAAAGCCTATTATAAGGACAGTATTCTTTCTAAGCTTTATTATAAACTTGTTAGACATTTATAATCATACACAGGTAGTTAACAAATAAATGTTAAAAGTTAAAAATCCTCCTGCTGTAAAATAGCATTTTGGTTAATTCGCCTTTTTTACAAAACACCGAAGAATGTAGTTGATGTGTTGCAGGAGTTTATATGTGCGAGTCTGCTTAGAGTAAAAAATCTCTTTCAAATTAACCGTGTAATCTTTCAAAAAAGATTTAATTATTCGAGTCAACTAGCAAATTTAATGAGCTGTATCTGTCAGTATTTTGGAAGACTGCCCAAAAGATACAGTGCGTTTAGAATACAGTGTCAGCTAATTAGTCAAAGCGTTAAATGTCTCAGCCGTTTCACAACAATTAAAGCAATGCCATTTCATAACGACATGATTAAGTAGGTAGATGAAATAAACTTAAAATAGCATTCCGGACTATTTGTGATTTTCAAATCGCACCACAGGAATAAAAGTGACACAATACTTTGGTATCAATGACTGCCGAGCAGTTTTTCATGGGGGAGAAATATTTTTTTTTTTTAAGAATTCTATATAAAAAATGATGATATTCTAGATACCTACCACTCACAGAATATAGCATACATATAGCTTTATCGCTTTTTTCAATTACAACATACGTTTCGGTTGGTTATATGTAAGTTGTACGTATGCAGCGCCTAGTTTCAAAAGCATCTAAAACGGTTTTTGAAAATTTTTGAGTTATATATGTGTTTAGATGGATATTTTTGTTACCTATATTATGGCCAAAGATTGAACCTTATAAAACGCCTCTATACTACAACTAAATAACTCTGATTTGGTCATTGTTGGGAAAACGAAATTTAAACTTTACTTTATCTAGGCTATAGTTATTATTTAAATTAAAAATGTAGAATTATGCTTTGTCTAATTAGAAACATTTAAATAATGTTCAATTAAATGAAAAAAATATTGTAGATATTTTATTGTATTTATTTAATGCATTTATGGTTTTAAAGAGATCTAAGATTTTCAAACATAAAATTAATACAGTTCCCATTAACTTCTGACTTATCTAGTCTTATCATTTCGTAAAGATGAAAATGTAGAATCATATTCAATAGCTATCTCAAAAACAGTGAAAATCAAGTTATATAGTTGTAGTATTGAGGTGACGATGTATAAATAATGATAAAATTGAGATTTCTGCTTAAAATTTCGAAATATTTGCATTTTGACTATTCACATGATATATTATAGATTATAGAATATATGCTTCATAACTCTGCACTCCGGCTCTAGGATAAAAATACATTTTTATATCTATTTATTTATTTACTACTAGATACATATTATAATTATAATACAAGTGAATGTCATTATTTGATCTTATTTTATGCGAGGTAATCAGGCAAAAAGGCGTATGTATCAGTATAGTAAAAAGTGCAACAAAAGTGCAAAGTTGTAAAACGTATATTCTACCTAAGGGCAATGTATTATTTAAGATTTTTGGTGGTTTGTCTGTTTGTTCAGTTATAACTTTCGACCATGTCCGATCCTAATAGGATCATATGGGCCTCCACAGGGTGGAGGTTTGTATTAACAGATTTTATTTTTACGAGAAATGGATGTCAGCCACTTGCTCAACCTATTAGGTCCATACTATGACTCATACACAGATTGAAAAACAATATGTGTACTTGCCAGACCCAGGATTCGAACCTGGGACCCTCAACTCTATAGGCCGGCATTTAAGCCACGTGGCCATCGCGGCCATCGTTATAACTACTGGATCAATATTAATGAAATTTGTACAACATTATTGGTGCCAAATCAATAGTATTTAATTTTAATACATTATGTAGGTATATCAAAAGATTTCGACGTTAAGATCAATCAACACTTAAAAATAACGTAGTTGAAACAAATTATCACGAGAAGGTGAAAAGATCAGATAGCAGCGGCGAAGTGGTGTGGTGAGGCGCTGGTAGAAGAGGCAAGCGCATTTTTATTTTATAGTTCGATTCTAGCCACCTTTATTATCTTTAGTAAATGAAGAAATAAGCGCATAGTCTTTTTTTCGGTTCATCTCTGACAGCTTTCTTTGTGTGTGTATTTAACTTTCGGTTTGGCTATTCCAGTCGAAGATTGTTGTTATTCAAAACAATCGAAATGGCGGACAGCGGCCTTTCGTATTTTCACTCAACTCCACGCTATTAACCTACACTTAAATAAATTAATTGACCACATCCATTTTAACGGGCCGACAGCTATACAGGAAAAACTTCTAAGGGTTTCTCAAAATAGACATCCCGGTATGCGTTTTAAATTTGGAATAGAACACTATTTGAAAAATTGCATTTATAAATTTCTTATAGGGATACTAATTCTATTATTACGGACAAGCTAATTAATAGTCGAAAGAGGGGTAAAATTCATTAGCTGATAACTAATTGCCGAAACTGAGATTATTACATAGTAAAACAATTCCCACCAGGTGTCAACATTACAGTGGCGAAGGTGGGTTGTTAAGATCCGACATAAATAGTGCCCACTACACTTTGTCAGTCATACGTATTTATTTTAATTGAACTAAGACTATAATATGTAGATAGTGTCTGTTAGTTATTTTTTATTAAATTCAACCCCGCTTAATCGATGCCATATTAGATGATTGTCAAACAATATTCGTTTATCTATAAAATATCTAAAATTATGCCATTAAAACATACATATTTTTAGATATTTTATAGATAGATCGATTATGATTTGGTTTAAACAGGGCTTAATGAATTAAAAAAAAATAACCAATACCATCTGTAACAAGTGTGCACAATTTTTGTTGGATCGCCCACAGCATAAATAAATGATTATGGCTTGGTTTAAACAGAGTTTAATTGAATTCAAAAAAACTAACAAGCACCATCTGCAAATTGTATTCTTAGGCATAAAGCCCATTGACGCAGCGAGTGGGGCGCTCGCGCAAAATTTCTACAAGTGGCGCGTAAATCGTCGTAATCAAATACGCTAGCGCACATTGGATTTGACGACGCCTTGTGCCCGCGTGCCGCATGAGTCACCGTTTTTCGCTTCTCAGCGATACGATTTAACGAAAATACAATGAAGTCCATTCATTGAACACAGCAAGCAAAATCACGCTCCTCGAAGCGTCGTCGATAAGACGGGCGAGAAGCCATTATTAAGAACAGTGTACGCTTTGTTTAGTTATTGCGTGTCCGATATTTAATTACAAGCCCCGAGAAATAATATAATATTTTTATTGCTTTGTTATGAGAGACGCTGTAATAATAATTATTTTGTGCTTCTTGGGCCCCTTATTACAAAGGTGAAGGGTAATGCGCGGCAAGAGGCGTGTGATTATGGTTATGAATATACGCTTCTTACGCCGACTGCGCCCGCTCGTCCGTCTTGATGGGCTTTATGCCTTAGTTCAATGAAAACAAATAAGTATGACTGGCAAAGCTTAGTGTGCACTATTTATGTTGAATATCAACAGCCTACCTCCACCCATCGCCGTTGCTACAGTATGTGCCTAATTATAAAAAAATATTATGTTTATTAATGAAAATATCCGGTGGAATAACTCATTGAGTATGTAAGTGCCTATAGTTCAGATCAAAATTACTGGGAGGTAAAACTCACTAATTATATTATGTATTATTGTATTATATACTATGTTTCTCATTGATTTGAAAATGATCAAAGCAGTACCTATATTATTATATCTTCATTTGTTGTAAATGTAACTAAATATTTTTATTTGCGTATTTCACGTCGTGTCCGGAAACTTGTACGTATGCGGTTCGCAAAAAATATAAGACATCATCTTAAAGACCGTCCAACTTCTTTGGATCGTATAGTACTCGTACCTACTGACATAAAATTCATGTCTAAATAAAACACGGTTCTTGTCGGTTTACACTTTACAGGAAGCCAGCAGCAAACAAATTTTGAAAATAGCCGGTATATTGTATTATTTGTTAGGTTAGGTTAGGTTTTCATTCTTGAATTTTGCTAAAATCAGCTATGAAAATTGAATTAATGTTCATATTGAATCTAATAAAATTTGAGACTGTATATTATACGGTCATCTCTTTCCGATAAGAAAACTCTTGTTTTAATTTTAATTTTAATGTTTTACGTACAATTTACATGTAACCATTTCACGTGGCATAGCTAATTGTATTATAAAGACGTTGCACTATTAATAATTTATCTTTCTCTATTACTTATATAAATAAAAAAGTAACAACTTTTATGAAAGTTAATTGAATGGGTACCTACCTACTTAGTTGGGAACGTTTACATGATATTATGTTATTGAATGCAACAAATCCTTCCGAATTAAGTCTTTCTTTAGTGTTGTAAGCATGGAAAAAGCTCTTAACGGAGTCTTTGTCTCTGGAAAACTACCAATAACGAAGTATTTGATAGGAAAAGTTACAGTGAATGAAAAGGGGGTGGATAAAGCTGGGAAAGATAGACAATTCTGAAAGTTTCACAAAAGGAAATAAATGAGTGCGAAAACGGGATGCAGGCAGAATCGGAAAGGGTTTGAAAAAGGTCTGCGACCTGCACTCACCCATCGCCAATTCATTTTCAGAAAGGTGTTGGGTGGGGAAAGGGTCATAATAGATAATGTCGGCGAGAATTCTGCGGTGAGGCAGTATTGGTATTTCGCACAAAGCGAAAGAAAGATTTGAATCTAATCAATGGAGTAGATATTTTTAGCTGTTTTAAGAAAATTACACACAGTAAAAACTAATAACGTACTTGGTAAAAATCAATGTATTTTTTTCATATATAATTATTACTGAAAATGAAAGCAGTGGCGAAGGGTGGAAGTAGGCTGTTAATATTCGACGTAAACAGTGCACATTAAACTTAGTCAGTCATTCGTATTTGGTTTTATTGAACAAAGACTACAATTTATATATGATAATGATTAGTTTTTAAAAATCAATTACCTTACCTTACCTAAACCAAACCATGAACTATATGCATTGTATTATGATCCCCCTGTAGTCTCACACGTGAAAGTGAGGCAACTTCGTTGGGCAAGCCATGTCTCAGGAATGAAAGACACCGAACCACCAAAGAGGCTTCTCTTCAACAGACCAGAAGGAAAAAGGAGGGTCGGGAAACCTAGACTGTGGTGGCTGGACTGTATAGAAAGACACAGCATCCCTGATACTGAGGTGGTGGAGGGAGGTTGCGGCAGACAGAGGGGAGTGGAGACGTTTCCTGGAGGCGGCCAAGAGCTACATTGGGTTGTAGTACCGATGATGAATGAATAAACCAAACCATAATAATTTTTATATATTTTGGGCAGTACGACAAAATTGTGCATACTTTTTCATTAATATGTACTTATTTGTTTTTGTTGAATTAAGAATAGTTATATTGTTGGTTCGTTTTTTAAAATTCATTAACTCCTGCTTAAAGCAAACCACAGTAGATAAAAATCATTCTAACTAAAAAAATATTCAAAATAACGTATGGTGTAATGGCTTGATTTTACATGTTTTATAGATAGACGATTATTTTTTGACTATTATCTATTAACTTATTTTTTATTTTATTTTCGCAGGGTTTATTTGAACTTTAAAAAAGTAACCAATACAATCTGTAAATTGAAGACTTAGTTCAATTAAAACAAAAACGTATGACTGACAAAGTTAATTGTTGACTATTTTTGTCGGATCTTAACAGCCTACCTCCACCCTTCGCCACTGAAGGACAATAATTATATTAGCGGCTTATTTTTTGTGTAAGTAGGTACACGTAAATACGTATGTGTTTGAGTGGTCATCTTTTAGGCCCTTTTAATGTTAGATGCATGTAACTGTTTCGAAGCCTCCTTTCAAAATCTTTCGTATAATATTGATTGCGTCATCTGCATCAAATAATTTCGCCGCTCGCAGTAACAAAGATAATTTAGGAATAACGTGTTGGTAGCTATCTAAATTAAATGGGAAAATAGTCATTAATTATTGTGAAGTGTCTGAAATCATAAGATAAATAAAGGCGAACGGTTTATGATTTCTTTAAATGTGGTCTATTTTACATAATCAGTAGACTTCTCACAGTTTTTACAGTGAATATTTTACAAAGAAGATATCGTTCAAGATGGACAACAATAATTTCACTGGTTTTCTACTGGCACAAACCGTGTGCTAAGGGGTGGAGCCATGCCGTGGATAAGTTTGTCAGACGGTTAACTCGTGAAAAATTGGCACTGGGAAAACTGGACGCCAGGACAACTGGGCGTCGCTCTGTCGAATGAAATAACGTTCATTAATGAAATAAATATATATTCGTTACGATTTGATACAGATAGTAGACGAGGTTATGTTTATGTCTACTGCTTAGTAGTTTTAATTGATTTTGCTCTCAACATAATGTTTTTTTATTGCGGATTATGCCTGACTCTATATAAAAAAGAACTCTCTTCTCATTGGAACTTAAATATATGCACGATCAAATCATTATTTACGTGTGCACATTTAATTTCTTTATAATATATACGTATTAAATATATATTTTAAAAGTACTCATTATTCATGGACGTCTGTTTATTTTCCAATTTTATTCGATTGCGTAGCGCCCAGTTGTCCCGGCGCCGAATCATTTTAGACCCTAAAAATTCGGGTCAGGCTTCTTAGCAATGAGATCATGACATTTGGTACCTACATATAATTGTATATTATTATCATTCAATATCTAATAATAATTATCATTGAGTCTTTTGATATTATATAATCATGGTTTTAATAAAATTATTAATTTAAAAAAAATGTGTACATTTACCTAATATTATGCAGTTTATTTATCTAGGTTGGCGAACCTTTTCTACGTACGCGGGTTAAATTTTCCCAAATATTATTTTTCAACTGTCTAACGTGCCGAGCAGTTTTTCATGGAGAAAAAAAAAGTGGTTTTCAAGAATTGTATATAATAAATCTGTTCTAGATAATACTGACAGAACATAGCACACATATAGCTTTATTGCTTTTTTCAATTATGCCATACATTTCGGTCCACCAATTTCGAAACTGTCTGCCAAAATTACTACTACTAGTTCCACTACGTTTTTGTTTCTTATTTGGTGCAGCCATTTTTTGTTGGTAGAAATGAAATTGTTTCTGAACGTATAAATACGTTAAGTTTTTTACCCACAAATTGACACCAGAATTGCTCCGATCTGATGAGGCATTTTCTCGCTGCAGTGATCTCAAGCCTTTGTAAATATGTAAATATTGCGGTTCATTTATTAGTATCATAGATATTTTTTTCTTTTCAAACGCGTGTTATGCAAAATCATCTCGTGTGCCATTGATTCGCTACCACTGATCTAAGCGAATAATATAAAAATTACAGTAGAAAAATAATTGAATGTCAAAGAAAATGTAAAATATAAATTTAAACGTTTATAACAAGGACTAGTAACATAGGTCACACATACCTCAGATAAATCGTAGATCCCTGCAGCACGTTGGATTGTAGATATAACTATTCCACAGTACCTATATCCGGTGCTATATCCAAAGCTTTGCTACTCTTGCGATCGCGATCGGTCGAATTGCAAACATTTCCCAAGGGACTGACGGCCTGGTCCACCGGTTCGAAGGCTCCATCAATCTCGAAGACCGCCACACTTATCTATGCCCTGGCGCAATCCAATACTCATACTCCCCCCTAATTACTTAGAGGACCGTGGCAGACCAGAACAATTAATCTTGTTTTAGATATATAGTTATCAGACAGGGTTATTGATAATTTTATAAAAAACTATTTTTTTATTCAACTAATAATTTAGGAGATTTGAGAATACAATATTTTTATTGAATATACATAATTTAATCAAAGGATTTTTTCTAGTAGTTATAATATCATCATAATCATCAGCCTGAATCTATCCACTGCTGGATAAGGGCCTCTTCAAGCTGATTCCACTTCTCTCGGTCCTGTGCGTTGCGTTGTCACGTACTTCCGCAGAACTTTATCATTTCTTCGATCCAGCGGCCTTTGAGGACGTTTGGACCTCTTGGATACTACTAGATGACTAAATTTGTCCAACGATTGTCTTTTCTTCGAGCTATGGGTCCAGCCCATCTCCATTTGAGGCTTTTAACGAACTCCATAACATCGCAAACCCTTGTCTGCTTCCTTATCCACTCATTCTTCTTTTGTCCTTTTGCGTTGTGCCCAGCATGCACCTCTCCATACCACGTCATGCTACTCTAAGTTTCTGGATCTTTCTTTTACTTAGCGTCCATATTTCACACGCATATGTGATTACGGGAAGCACACACTGCTTGAACACTTTGCGCTTTAGGCACAATGGAAGGTTATATATATATATATATATATATCTATCTAGGTATAGGTCTTTTTAACACTACAATAGGCCTAGGAGCCCAATGACAGTAGTGTATTTAGTAATATGAGTGAAGCAATCACAAAAACTCAGGCTTTGAGAAAATCACATGAATATATTGTGTAGTGTCCTCACCGGGAATCGAGCTCCCGAATGAAAGGCCAGCGCCTTACACACTGTACTACGAGAATCGTCTCGAACCGTAGTTGTATATTATAATATGTCTGAGGTATTTTCAAATTATCTATGTTAAATAAAAAATGTTTCATTCTTAAATCTTGTCAATAGTGTTGAATAGAAAAATAGGTTATTAAATGATTACTACGTTCAAGTACGTCATAACTAAATATTTCGCGTAAGGTCGGTTAGTAATTTGGGTAAATAAATTATAGGTACTTTAATTTAAAACGTAAAAAACGATAGTCAAAAATAATTATGCATTTCTCGTAAGAACTACTAGTTAAATTCGTTGTAATTAAGTAGGATGGCAGTAGCTTAATTGGTTAAAGCACATTGGCGCGATACCATTGGTTATACAACTTCAAATCCCGTCGGGTGTCTTTTTTTTTTTTCTAGTAGGGATATTATATCTGAGGTGTTTTTAAGTTACATATTATGTATGTACAATACATTCGATACTCAACTTCTATAGGGAAATAACTTAAACTACCATCTTCTAACATAATAAAATATCATTTTGAAAAATTTGCACGTATTCTGATTTTAACGAGATCAAATAATGAACTTGGCAATACACAATGAATTTTTACAGTTCAGCAAATAATCAACCCAGACAATCCCGTTAATAATTGAATTAATAATTAGTCCTAGAAAGGGTTATTCGATTTTATGACCCAATTGAAGGAATTTTTGATGATTTTTTTTGTTGAATTATACCTATATTATAAAGAAGCATGGATTTTATTAACTCTTGAAATTTTGAGTTGTATCCCTATAGAAGTTGGGTATCGATATTATTGAAACACTCACTGCGAAAATCAGTTATTATTATGCAGGTACATCACTACTAGGGATTCCAATCCCGGGATCCCGAGTTATTTTCGATACTTATGAATGCCGGGATTGATAAATATAATCCCGAAACTTTCAGGATTGATTTTTTTATCAATTTTTATGGAAAATAAAATAAAAACGAAAATATAGCAGAAAAAATACTTTTAATAACAAATAACTACATTAGAAATAAACTGAGTTTGAATGAAGTTTGATTTATACCCGTGTGTAAGTTGTCGATTCATTTTATTTTTTCACATAAATTAATAAAAATGAGAAAGATTGGAAAAAACAATGTTTCGCACTATTAACAAAGTAATTCCACCATGATCTCATACGTTTTACGGCAGTTTCATATTTGGCTGACTAATTAGATTTATGAAGCGGAAAAGTCATAAGTACAACCATGATTTTTTTTACTATTTTAAATCTCGCTAACCCATTCATTAAGTCTTTACTGTCAGAAACAGCAATCTCATATTAAATTAACTTTATTATTTATATTACAATATTATTTACTCCATTAAACTTATGTACATTGAACGTATACAATATAAACAATAAATGTCTTAAATAGTATAAATTATACTAGATTTATTTTCGACCGATTTTATCAATGTTATATGTAAATATAAAATTTTTATATTAACAATGGAAAAAAATGCCAATCCCGGGATACCGGGATTGTCAAATTGTATTCCCGAAATCCCAGGATCAGAATTTTGGCTCTGGATTGGATTGGGTTTTTGTATTGACATAATAATTAAACTTAAAAATAATGAGGTTCTTTAAACACAGTACCGAATAAACCAACTTTCTCACAAATTCCATCCAATTACTCTGAGTATTATAAACACAAGCATTCCCGCTAGCAAAACGGCAAAAACATTTTCATAAAATGTGAGTACCTACCCACCTCCGTACAGATATTATGATATTGCAGTTTTGAGTGCTCTCGACACCTCAGTACTTTTGTAATAGCAATTTCTCAGCGTCACCTCAGAAGAGTGTGGGAGGGTGTGCATTGGTTCGCATACGCAAGGCTTTCCCATCTAATTCTGACAGAGACGTACTAAATGTTCACAAGACGAAATGATACTTATGTTAAAGTTAAGTCTTCTTCTGCTGAATGTTACTTGAATGAATTTGTTGAATTTTATGGTATAAATTTTGGTTAAATGTAATTTGTACGTAAAATATTTCACCGTGGTACAGTTCGCCGTGAGCTTTCTTATCGGAAAGAGATGATCGTATACTATGCGGTCACCAATTTAATTAGATTCAATATGAAAATTGAATGAATTCAATTTTCATAGCTGATTTTGGCAAAATTCATGAATTCAAGAATGAAAACCTAAGTTCTTTTATTGTGTTAACTGTCAATACATAGTGGAACTGCATTGTATTATTGATTAAAATTTTCAACTGTCAAACAGGCGGACGAAACCGGTCAAAATTTATTAAATAAAAAAGTGGAATAAGTACCTACATAAAAATGCGTTTTATTAATATTAATCAAAAATGAAAACCTAACCTAACCTAACAAATAATCCAGTATATCGGCTATTTTCAAAATTTGTTTGCTGCTGGCTTCATGTAAAGTGTAAACCGAGAAGAACCGTGTTTTATTTAGACACGAATTTTATGTCAGTACTATACGACCCAAAGAGGTTGGACGGTCTTTAATTTGAGGCGTCTTACTGCGGGCGTGAAGATCTCTTCACAATATCTTTGCTGTCCGTATGATTAGCTTCGTTTTCTTTGTTATATAAACCTTAAATTCATTTTCTTTTTCGTAATTTCGATGTGTTTTTCTCTCCCTGGCACCTTGCATTAGAGTAAATTCTTTAAACTCAGTCAGAGCTCACTTTTAGCGTAGCAACCTCGGTCTTGGGTATTTTCTCCCAGGGCATTCCCAGGCAAAATTGAAATGAAATGCTTCCCATCGTCACTGTAGGGTCCCGTGATACGCTCGATTAAGACCGAGTGTAGTGCGGGGCGGGTTTTGGTTTGAAGGGATTAACTTCAATGGTCTTTAATATACGGCCATATATTATATCCGATACAACATTGCTCGGTGAAGTGTGATACTGCGAACTGCATACGTACACGTTTCCGGACACGATGAATTCTGTGCTCATCGAGAAGGAGGGATCATCGGCACGTGGGAGCCACATTTCGAATATACATAGGTACTACCTATTTGTTTAATTGACAACACAGATGGGTATAACGTGAATACATAGGGCATGTTTATTATTATAGTTTACATATTAATTATCAAGATCATTGGTGGTAAATATTTTAATTATTACTACGGTTAGACAAAAATATGTCTTGCCTGCAGTAATTTGTAAGAAAGGAAGTCAGCCCAAAAACTACACAACGGACATTAATTAGGTCTAAGATACACGGACACGTTGATAGGTAAACAATACAATACACATTATTTGGCGCTCGCGCGTGACGACACTCGCGCGGAATGCGACAGGTAATCGCCAGACTCTCAACCTAGCGCGCGTTGTGCGCGAGTCGAGGTACTATGCCGCCAATTATTGCGCCCAGTAACAACGTGATCGCCAACGTGCGCGGAAGTGAGTTGTCGGCTCGTTTTAAAATATATATTATTTTTTTTCAAAATGAAGCGTGAATACTTCGATACAGAATTATTTATTGATAAAATGGAAAAAAGGAAGGCTATTTAGGACATGGAATCTTCTGATTATTCTAATATAAATATAAAACGCACAAGCTGGGAAATATTTTGTAAACCTAGTGATTTGGAAGAACAAAATAAAATTCTAGGTAAGTGAAAAAAATTATTCAGAAAAAATTAGATGCTCTAACAATAAATTATAGTTAGTTATATAGTTATAATAACTCTCACTACCAAGAGCTGTATTTCAATTAAATTTACATATTATTATTATTATTAATATTAAAATAACAGTTTGTTCAATAAATTGGTGACAGTGTATTTTTACTTGTTATTTAAGTAGGCTCGGGTAGGTGCATAAATATCCAAAAATGGCCTAAAATATTAATATGTTGACCCTTTTCAAAAAAAAAAAAATTGTAACCGCTGCATTAGATCATCTTGTATGACCATCGACGGTACGCAAGCCACAGTTTCCTCGGTTTACATGTTGAATACTGAGCGTAAAGCATTTTTGCTACCCGCGCGTAAAACGCGTCATCTGGGCGCAACGCATTTTTGGTACTCGCGAAAACGCGCCATGTGGACAGGCTCTTAGCCTTTCGGAGACAAGGGTGGATTGTTATAGTAAAAAGAGAAAGCACGTCAAGGTTTTTAGTAACTTACACACTTTATACATACTAAAACATGTTAACATACATTTATTTGAAGTAATTTAAAACTGAATAAAATTCGAACTGTTCTCGGTATGAAACTGTTAACATATAATAATACCAATTATGTTTTTTTAAAGTCGTCGTTTAACCGACGTATTGGCATTTACTTTATTTATTCATATGGCAGCAGTGTGTTGTTGGAAACGGAAAGACAAGAAAGTATACTGTGTTCGACTATACCTAACAGTGGCGGCTGAGAACAACAAGTCTACAATTAGGTATTATTTTCCCAATGGGATTTGATTGGCTACACTAAATAAGTGCGTTTTCCTACCTACTTATTTTTCTAATTGACTTATGCGTCCAGCTTTTTGGCGGCTTGAGATGGAGGACGTTTCCATTATCAGAATGTGTTGAATGTAAAATAAGTAGTGGATAATGCTGAATTAAAATCTAGTGACATTGATTATTTTTTTCGACTTATACGAGTATACGAAGTATAAATGAGAACTATGCCATTCTGGGCAGTGTTGACCTGTGTGTCCCTGATAACTATCTTAGAAATAGAGAGCATCGGTTGTTTATTCTCCCAAAGTGCAGAACCAACCTGCCACTGGTAATGCCAATTGGGAGGGCGATAACTATATTCAACCAAATTGCTTCGGGTGTTCATAATATATTCCACTTGCGTGAGCGTGAGTTTAGGTGGACGCTATTTTATAATTTTTTAAAATAGGGTCTCCTTAGCAAACTTGGTGTACTTCGTTGAATTTCTATAGATGTGTAATTGTATTTTCACTGCATTTGTATGTTTATATTATGTTCTCTTTTTATATTTTCATTTTTATCGCTTTTATTACTTTTTTCCCCCTTATTTATAATAATGTTTCATCTCATGTTGTGAACGTCTTAAAATTATAATTTGTAATGTCCACAATATGTTAAAAAGAAATTGAATTGAATTGAAAATTTTATTTCGAATTAGTATTCTAACTGGCAATTTATGATGTGACCAACATATTTCTATACCTATTATTATTTATTACTGTCAGTAGATACCTACCCAGTCACTATACAAGCAATCATTTTTAACATTGTTATTATAAAAACATTTCAACGCACTTCTCTGGGATCGCCCTCTTATGATAATTCCGCCTGCCTCACCTCGCGAGGTCGTCTTGAAATATCACCATCATAATTAAGCAAGGTGAGTGCATTGGTAAGCCAGTGAAATCTTCCAAATTAAAACCTACATACAGATCGTCATAGTTCAAGGGCCACCATGTTTTTTTAATAATTTATTATCATAACAAATCGATGTAAATTATTTACATGGACGGAAGATTTATCAGCTATAACCAAATACATACGAATCTCATTATAATTATTTTTGTAAGAAGTAGTAAGATATTAGGTGTTTAGCCTACTTACATAGTTAATTTATTTATAGTTTTTGATTTAATATAATATGAAATAATTTGGTAGAAATATTTACAGATACATACATAATTTGAAAACATCTCTGGTATATATAAATAAATTGGTTATATGTAAGTAAATTGTACGGAAAACATTACACCGTGGCACAGTTCGCCATGAACTTTCTTATCGGACATAATTATATACTATGCGGTTACCAATTTTATAAAATTCAATATGAACATTCATTTAATTTTCATAGCTGAATTTGGAAAAATTCATGAATTCAAGAATGAAAACCTAACCTAACCTAACAAATAATCCAGTATATCGGCTATTTTCAAAATTTCTTTGTTGCTGGCTTCATGTAAAGTGTAAACCGACAATAATCGTGTTTTATTTAGACATGAATTTTATGTCAGTAAGTACTATACGATCCAAAGAAGTTGGACGGTCTTTAATATACGGCCATATATTTTCGATACAAAATTTCACGGTAAAGTGTGTTACGGCGAACTGCATGCGTACAAGTTTCCGAACACGAAATAAATTATACCTACTTGAAAAAATATATTTTTAAAAACCTGTTTAACCTGTAGCCACTGGATTCACGCCAGTGTGTTTATCGATTAAGCTCCAGGCATCCTATCTAATTACGACGAAATTAGGTAACTAGTAGTTTTAAAATGAATGTCTTCTCCCTTCTTCTTTTTCTACGGCCATATCCGCCCCTTAGTTGGAGCGTATGGACACCACGAGGCGCCTCCAAGAATCCCTGTCGCTCGTAAGTCTTTTTACACCGTTTAACTCAATATTTACCGGCGACGTTTACAAAAAATATTTAATTCAGCCGTGGAAATTCTAACTTACTCTAACGCATATTGATGAGATATAAGCGCACCGAATGCTTTCTCACTCGCACTTTCGTTCGGTTCGTTTTTGTTCAAGACTATGCGTGTATGTTGCAATCTTCAACTAGACCAATATTTAATGAGCGTCAATGCATGAACGGGGAGCAGGTGCCAGAATGAAGGACAAGCTTAGTATTACGTATTCTTGACACGTGTTTAAGTTTATCCCACATTATTCCACACTCGAAAACGGTTGCCTATTACTCCACACTCGTTAAGTATTTTAGTTCCCATTGATTCTGTGTTCCCTGGTAAATACCGCAGTAGTTTGACTATAATAGTAGAAGGAATTATTATGTGAACTTTTAGCAAGTATTATAACACTTGACATTTTTTGAATATTTGTAGTGTAAGGAAGTAGTAGCTTCAGAAAATTGTTATTTTGTAAGTTGGTACATTATTTATAGCCGCCATATTTATATTTTGCAATCGCCGTTTTGACAATATATTATGGAACACATGTTTTTAGATTGCTTAACAAAATACTCTATATAATAATATATAGACACTCACACATTCAAAACCCTGCTTCAAAATGTATTTTTAAATGAATTATATGTATTAATGTGTTCTGTGCTATTTACTGATTCAATATACAGATTTTCACTTACTCATTTTGCTATTTTTACCACGTTTTTCTTAGCTCGTATTCTTGTTTGTCCGGTGGTTGTTCATCCAGTACAAATCTTGCAATCGATTTTAAGCTCACTTCCCGAGTAGCTAGACATTTGAAATTTTTAGACTATATCAGAACATGATGCGAATACATTATTTTAATACTTTTAGCCATTTTTAAGTATAATTTAATTCATTTTCAGTTAATTCTGTTTTGTATGAAAAGTTATTTCGGAAGAAATCCGTAATCCAATACACTATTATTGGTAGCTGAGGGGGTGGTCCTAGCAACTAAATTATTAAAATATACGTGCGTTACTATGGAAATCAAAATGACATTTCAGTATTCTATATTTGTTTGTTTGTTTGTTTTTTCTTTACTTGATATCGAGTACAAGTTTGAGCAAATCGAGCATAATAATTCAACAGAAAATTTAAAAACGTTGTAAATAAAAAGTTCTTTTTATCTTGTAATTATTCAAATATGATGTATTTTCAAGGTATTTTCATATGTATGTTCAGATGTGTTTATTTTTTATTCATGTTTTTTCAAAATAGCAAAAAAATGATTAGTTGACAATTGCCTTATTTGTCCTAAATTATTAATACATAGAATTGTCAAGTTAATATGATTCAACAGAAAATTTAAAAACGTGGTATATAAAAAGTTCTTTTTATCTTGTAATTATTGACGTTTTGACCCTTGATTTGAACAAAAAAAAACGCATATATATAATATAAATATGCGTTTTTTATATACAAAATTTTGCAACAAAGTATCACGTCTACTGTAAAATCAGTACGTTATAGTTTATGTGACACTAAATAACGCCGCACAAAGGGTCAACAAAAGCGAACATGGCCTTTAAAAAAAGCTCACAAAGTAAATAAAACGCGAATGGAAGGGGCTTATCGGTCCGCACGACGACACACAAACGTCAATAATTCGCATTAAAATTGAGTAACGGCCCTCAGGTCGTTCGTTTTATTACGCAAAGTTTACGGAATTACTACGTCTTGTTCGCGATGTTTTATGTGGGGGCTCATAGATCGGCCGGGTGACTCGCAGCGGGTTTATGGGTGTGCGCCGTGACTTATGTGGAGGCCCGGTGTAAAAAATTGCACTCCGATGTACCGCCGACCCCCGTCTGAGCGTCTGACACGCGTATTGCTTGTACACGGTTCTCAAGAAACGAAAGAATCTATTTATTAGAATAATAAATAAATAAAATAAAAAGCCTTTTCATTTCGTACAAACAAAAGTAAATGGCAGTTAAATGACTATATCTAATGAATATTTTATATATAACCTATGAATATATTTATTATGTATATATGCGTATCTTGGTATCAAAGTTGGACAAACGCTACCTCCCACTAAATTCATGTTTTAATTGATTATGGTAGTGCAAGTGATGCTTTTTTCAAAAAATCCGGTTTTCATAGAGATTTTTGAGTTTAAAGTTGGTATGTTATATGAAAAACGGACACTTTTCACACATGTTTGTGAGTCTCCTGCAAAATTTTGTAAATGGCTTATGTCCCACTTTGATACCAAGGTACTCATATATATATATATATATATATCTATGGTTGTATTATATACTTATTTTCTAGTTTATATAATATTAATTATTATTACTTTTTTTTTAAATTTTTTTTTGTATAATACATATATATATATTAAGATTTATTAGAATAACGAATAGTATGTTATGCCTTTGGGATGTAGCTGTAAAGAGGTTCTGTACTATATTATTATTGCAATAATTAATAAATTATTAATCTTTTTACTGCCTGCATTGGAATAATGTGGCTGAGAAACCTTCAAAGTTTATTGGATTGTTAGGATGATATCGTCGAACGAATGGAAAATGACCTAGAATCATGTTTGAGGCTTTCCACCGTTTCAACGTCTAGAACAGTAAAGAAGCGTGTGAGTGAACACCTTTGGCGGCATCCGGAATACGTGTCCCAGCCACGTAAAGCGTCTCTTCGCGATAACTTCAATCACCGAAGGCTGTTGTGTCTGCTCACGAACTCGGGTGTTTGTAACGCGGTCGTTCCAATGTACCCCTAAGATTCGACGGAGACATCGATTCTCAAAGCTCAAAAACCGAGACTCTTGAAGCTTAGTAAGATGCCATGTCTCATAGCCATACAGGAGCACAGGTAGCACGCACGCGTCTACCGTGTAATAACCACTAAAGTATTTGTGCCATATAAACGATACAAATACCAACTCGTGTTTTCCTTCAACACTGCGTATATATAATATCACATGTCACATATAAAAGCAACCGTCTTAATATAAAATAAAATTGGGGGTAGTTGACTAAAAAAAATAACAACTACACCCCTTTTAGCATAAAGTAAGATGGCAATAATTAAAAAGAATGCTCACTTTAATTGTCTCAACCAGAGTGCTTTATTTCGTTTGCGTTTTTCAATTTCAAGACAAGCAGTCCTTTTTCTTATTCAATAGTTTTACTTCTTCCGCATCCAATTAATACGAGTATATTATTATTAAGCTTCACCAAATTGTTATTAACTTGGTTTGGGGTAATGAATTGTGTATATGCAAAGCCCGTGAGTTGACTAAACAATTCTTATTATATAATATATGATATCCCATAGGTACTATTATAATAAATCACCATTATGATGCTGATATTGAAAATAATATTTCAGCATATTTTCAAAATTGCTTCCTTTAAAAGTTTGAATTTCAGTGCGCCAAAAAGAAAAACACGTATCGAGATCTCGACATTCCATTGGTTGTGAGGGTGGTTGAAAAGAGAAATGGGTACCATTGCATGGGGTACAGAGCAGTGGTGTACATACATAAACATAGAAATACCGTATTGTTAGTATATTATGCAAATAAATACTGGTGATGGTAAATAATTACCATTTTTTCTCCGAAGCAGAGAATTAAACTTTGACGTATAGAGTTGAGATAAACAGACTGATTTACGATAACTAAATATCACTGAGTGTTTCATCTCGACTAAAGTGCCATTGGGAAAGGATAATAGAATTTTAAAATACATATTAAAATGACAAAATATTGAATATTCACCCTGGAGAGAGTCCCGACCTCATCAAGTTGTCGTTTTCACTCCGATATATTATAATATCTGTCTTCAATCCAACTACTGCAATTTTGGTCTCCCAATAGTTCTCTGACCATACCAAAACTTTCCGGGCTGGTCGAACTGATCGTGAAATATAATTTTAAATTGTTATAATACAGTAATCTTGGAAATAATCGGTAAATATACCTGGTAATTTTCATAAATATAGCTACGGTACGTTTAATATACCTCCTGGGTTCTCCGTAGACTCCAAACACATCTTGACTCTTGGCCTCAAAGATACGTACTTATAAAAATTTAAAGTTTATTAAACTCACAAGGTGACTAATTTTGATGTTTTAAAATGGATGGGAAAAAAACGAGATATTTTTTTATAGCATCAAAACTAGAAGACTACATTCATTCCTCAGTTTATTAACCAACGAAAAATCAGCAGTATGCATTTCATCCGAAAGTCCTGTATTATTAAGACATTCATAACCCATCGAACTGTGTCAGTTAGCAGAGAAAATGAACATAAGACTAACGATGGTCAACCTGAAATATGATACAAAAAAAGACGAGCATACTGTCTATTCCATCTTACAAAATTGTCAGTCGGTGTCACATGCTAAAATTCGTTGACGTACCGGGATGTTTAACGCCGTACGCCTTTTGATTTTCTAGCCAGTCTTCAAGAAAAATGAGAAGTGTTTGAATGTGCGAGATGGGGGGAGTTGTGAATTTTTCTTTCGGGGCCAAGGGTAGTCCCCGCCGAGGAAAGGAAAACCCTCAGGGCGAAGGGGCCGATGGACCTTCATCCGTGATAAGTGGCGTCATAAGTCATACAGGAGTGCAGGATGCTGGAAAACTTCCACTGACAAATGAGCACTCTGAACTCGTGTAATAAAATAACCGGCTTGTAGAACACATATTGGCGATATGGAATATTCGACAAAATGCATCAAGCTAATACAGTATCAGTTATTTAATTTTGACTTTTTAAAAAAAATCCCCCGATCTTCCTAGACATGGCTAAACAAATACTGAATTTTTCTGTCTCATAAAAGTATTTTGTGTTATAGTCGCGAATCTATATTTTGTTTTGTTTAGTTTAGCAAAACTAAAAAAAAATAATTACAAGATAAAAAGAACTTTTTATATACGACATTTTAAATTTCCTGTTGAATTATTATGCTCAATATGCTCAAACTTGTACTTGATATGAAGTAAATAAAAAACAAGCAAACAAACAAATATAGAATTACGAAATTGATTTCCAAAATAACGCACCTATATATTAATAATTTAGTTGCTAGGACCACCCCCTAAGCAACCAATAATAGTCTTTTACTTTTTACGGACTTTTCTGAAATAACTTTCCATACAAAACGATATCACGATAACGATAAACGATATAAACAAAATCTGATATATAATTAACTATTTCTTTTATTCAACGAATAATTCACAGGATTTTAAGAATATATCATTCTGATTATTGAACATAATAACCAATAGAAAAAATCTTTTTTGAAAAAAGTAAGTCACCCCGACGGGGAATCGAATCCTGTATCTCCCGAGTATACGCCTCATCCGTCGCATTAAGCCATTATGCTACGGCGTGACATACTAATAGCGAACAAATTTTAACTATTGGTCAATTTCTATACCTACCCATCAGCGTTACTTCCTTAATTATTCGTTGAATAAAAGAAATAGTTAATTATAAATTATTAGCAAGTGCAAGTAGCTACATCTAAAAAATATTGGAGAAATTCCACGACGTCGGTTAGTAATAAAAAGTAATAGTAATATACCTGCTTTGATTTAAGAAACAAAAACCGATTGCCAAAGTAGCTGATTTGGAAGGAACGCTGATGGGTAGGTATAGAAATTGACCAATAGTTAAAATTTGTTCGCTATTAGTATGTCACGCCGTAGCATAATGGCTTAATGCGACGGATGAGGCGTATACTCGGGAGATACAGGGTTCGATTCCCCGTCGGGGTGACTTACTTTTTTCAAAAAAGATTTTTTCTATTGGTTATTATATACTCTATCAGAAAGTGTTTTTTTTTCAAATAATATAATATGTTCAAAATCTGATATATTCTAAAAGTTTCGAATGTCTAGCTAGTCGGAAAGTTAATTAAAAATCAATTGCAAGATTTGTACTGGACAAACAACTACCGGACACACAAGAATACGAGTTAATAAAAACGTTGTAAAATAAATTTATATTAGGCGTATTTCAACATTTTTTATAAAAAAAATATCATTGTCCTTTTAAGTGGACGAAGCCGGTTTTGATCAGTATTTGATTAATTATTTGTTTAATTAAATAAAACACAATTTTATAGTACGTACTCCACTTTCTCAATTAAATTTTGGACCGGTTTCGTCTTCCTCAAAGGGACATTATTAACTCAACAAGTTCTATGAAATTGTATTTTGTTTAATTAAACAAATAATTAATCAAATAATACAATGCAGTTCCACCATGAATTGACAGTTAACACTATAAAAGATAGTTTTAATCATTATTAAATTACCTACGTGAAGTATAAATAGTAATAATTAGATCACAAATATTATAATATTATCTAAATTTAATAAAATAAAATTTAACTTATAACTTGTAAAACATACATAAAAATCTTTAAAAACACAATTTCAAAGAAATCTATTTATAAAATGATAATTTTATTGTGCTAATATTTATTGCAATAATGGATTTATTGCGTGATAAAACTTGAAAATACAATACCTTCTATGGAAAAAAGAAACTGGCTGAAAACAACCGCTTTCGTTAGAAACAAGAAACTGTTGTTTACTACAAATATTGAAACGTGGACTTATTGACTTATTGGTTTTTGATAACTGATGTCTAATAATAATTATTATAAGTACTGTGTTTTATTATAATAAATAAAAATGTTTAATTATTATATCTTGTTGCATTATGTACTGTGACGCCCCCGTATGGTCCCCATTTGGGTGTGTCTTTATGTACCTGGAGACGCCCGAATCGGTATCAAAGCCAACAAATAATAACGGCTGATTGCGAAAATAATTAAATAATGTATAATACCACTAATAAATAATATCTGACCGGCAACATTGTCCAAAAAAAAAAAACACGTATGGCAACGTCGCATTGTGCACAGCTCGCGAGTCCAACGGTTTTTTTTTTTTTGGCGCGGAGATCGCGACAAGCAGCAAAATCGCGAACGCGTACATTTTGCGCTCCGTAGAATTAAATGATAAAAAATGTAACCATATAGTATATATTAACACCAAATAAACCTCGTCGTTTCCGAAACCATTCCAGTGTGTCAATTATCCACCTTCATCCCAAATACAGACGATAAACCAGAAACTAAAAATAAAAGTGACAGTTGAAATATTCTCTTGCCAAAATGGAGGGGAGTGATAAGTGGCCCCAGTCAACGTGGGACTACGCTTCTTGATTTTGATCGTCTGGAATCAAGAAGCAGGTGGAATTTCTTTCACCCGGACACACAACCCTGAGATCCAAACACCGGAATAGGAAACGGCGAGGAAGAAACATCCAGAGGCTTGCCTCTGGTGGCGCTCAACAAAGTATAATAATAAGCAGTAGAAAGAGGATGCTGCCAAAGCCAAGCCAGTGAAGAAAAGAGCAGAAACACCCGGATTGCGAAGTCATGGCTCCCGATGTACTCCCGACCAACTGCATCCGCCAGCGAACTTGGCCCACGGACGAGTGTATCGGGCAACACCCTGGCTCCAACGAGGGAAAACGGCGTCAAATGCCCTGCATCATCAGCCGCTTGAGCCCTCTTCGTCAACAGCAGCGTGTCTGTGAGCCTTGCAATCAGCCCTGGCCCAGATGCACCAGGATGAAGAGAGCTACAAAGCGGCCTTCTTCAGCTGAGCAAAGCAGCCTCCATCATCGGAAAGCAGCCAAGCAGCATCCTCAGCCATTAGCATCATAGATTAGTTAGTTTTATGTGTTTTGTGTTTGGAAGCGATGTATAATAAGTTATTTCAGTGCTCGAAGTGGAAAATTTTACAAACCGGAGCGGTTGTATGAGGCAGAATGGCGTTCCGGTCCATTTCGGGCCCTGATATATTTTTAAAAATTATTTTTATAAACTCTAAAGCCATTTTAAGTATAAAATTAAGTTTTCGCATATTATATTAGTATAATATCAGTGCAGTGCGTGTAATTCGATAGCCGCGGCAGGGCAAGCGAGCAAAAAAGGGGGTCAAGTAATGCGCCGGTATGCACTTTCGTGAGGGATCGACTGATTTTCGGACGGTCGCTGTTGGGAAAGCTGGGTGCGACGTCCTCTCTCAGCATCCGCCCGTACGGTAGGCCTGGGAGCCGCGAACCACTACGCCCACAAAGCGGCGTAGTGCTGCATCCGAAACTCTCTGGTTGCCGACGGTCCGAGGGTGTTGAGAGGGCTGGGCGCGACGCCCTCCTCTCTCAGCAGCTTTACGGTGGGCCCGGGAACCGCGAACCACTATGCTACAGTGCTGCATCCGAGTCTCTCCGGCCGCCGACGTACCGGTGGGGCTTCGATCCTTCAACGTCTAGAGACGCAACCACCCCTTATCAAGCCACCGCACTGTCCAGTTACACACGCTATCGTAATCAGCCCTTAGTTGGCCCGACCCCATTCGGGCCTTTCCAGAGAGGTGCGCTTGTGACGCCCCCGTATGGTCCCCATTTGGGTGTGTCTTTATGTACCTGGAGACGCCCGAATCGGTATCAAAGCCAACAAATAATAACGGCTGATTGCGAAAATAATTAAATAATGTATAATACCACTAATAAATAATATCTGACCGGCAACATTGTCCAAAAAAAAAAACACGTATGGCAACGTCGCATTGTGCACAGCTCGCGAGTCCAACGGTTTTTTTTTTTTTTGGCGCGGAGATCGCGACAAGCAGCAAAATCGCGAACGCGTACATTTTGCGCTCCGTAGAATTAAATGATAAAAAATGTAACCATATAGTATATATTAACACCAAATAAACCTCGTCGTTTCCGAAACCATTCCAGTGTGTCAATTATCCACCTTCATCCCAAATACAGACGATAAACCAGAAACTAAAAATAAAAGTGACAGTTGAAATATTCTCTTGCCAAAATGGAGGGGAGTGATAGTACTTTATTTGTTTTATTTCTAGATGCCTTTATAGATTCGCCGCATTTGCTCTCAAAGCTTCTTTAAGAGCGTACTTCAGTGAAACGGCAAATAATTTTCAACAGTAGGTGACTAACATTTCTAGCGCAAGGCGGTGGTGGATGAATATTCATTGAGAAAAGAAAACTATTTTCTCCAAACTGGGATTTATAGTCGCATTATTTGTAGTCACAGAGGGACTGAACTCTTGAGCATTTATTATTAAGGCTATACTTCAGTTGAGGCATGGTCTAAAAAGATCGTGACTAAGCGATGCGCGGATTGTGCAAATGACGCGTGCCGAACGAAATATAATCTGTAAT
This sequence comes from Rhyacophila brunnea, assembly GCF_057557595.1. Taxonomy (NCBI): domain Eukaryota; kingdom Metazoa; phylum Arthropoda; class Insecta; order Trichoptera; family Rhyacophilidae; genus Rhyacophila; species Rhyacophila brunnea. The sequence continues at coordinate 7,248,059 of NW_028233361.1, forward strand.
AAAAATCCAACATGTGTCCATTTAATATTATATTTATTGTTATATTACTAATAATAATAGTAAATTCATTGCCACGTTTTCTTTTTTAAGTACATACGTAAAGTTTTTTAGTCATCTTTACACGATTTAAGAATATTTTCATCCGACGCCATGATAAAACAAATCGACGTGCGCACACCACCTGCGGTCTCCGATTGGCGACTAGTGAGAAATTTCGTCGCACCTACTGTTGAAAATTATTTGCCGTTTCACTGAAGTACGCTCTTTATGCAGATTATTATTTGAATATAAAGTGTCACCAGTTGTATGCGCCATATTGTACCGTCTTGTTGGAACCATATATCGACCAGATCAAAATCATTTCATGCGAGAAAAAAATCAGTAACCATCTGTAGTGTTCTTCATTGACATCTTTGCATTGCCATTTTCGTTTTCAAAAAATGTGGTCCAATTACACCTCCTAACCATAAACCACACAAACCTGAAGTAGCATGTTGGTTTTCATTACTTACTCAAAATGCGACAATAATTGTACTTATTGACGAAGCCATTGAAAAATGAACTTCTTAGCTGAAAACGATTTTTTTATAAAATAATGGAGACAATAATTTTCGACGCACCAAATGGTCATTCGGGTTAAGTTCATTATTGTGCTAATTGTTTTTTATATGCATTCAAATGCAAATATTTATGAAGAATATTTCACGTAGTGCTTAAGACTATACTTCAGTGAAACGACAAATAAATTTCAACTATGGGTGTGATGAAATTTCGGACTCGCTGGCAATTGCAGAACAAAAGTCGAGCTGTGAACGCGTCAATTTGTTATGTGATGGCGACGGGGGAATTAATTCTTAAATCGTGTAAAGATGACTAAAAAACTGTACGTATGTAGTTAAAAAAGAAAACACGTCAATTAATATATTATTATTATTACTAATAGAACAATAAACATAACATTAAATGGACGCATGTTGACTTTTGACAACTTATGTTTTATTCTGCACGCGTCGTTTGCACAATCTTCGCGTCGCGTAGTCACGATCGTTTTATACAGTCCTGAATTATAGCCTTAACATTAGAAAGTCCAAGTTCTCGAGAACGACGTGCAATCGATTGTTCTGGATGTTCATTCTCACTCTGATTCTCAACATCGACATTTTCAACAGTTCGTTTACATTTTTGACGGGTTGAATTCTTAACATTACCTCCATACAATATCATTTGACTCGAACTTTTAATCATGAATAGTAAGCTCTATAGGTTGATTATTTTGACAACCTAATGCCCGAAACGTAGCTCGAATAGATTCATTATTGATGTAATACATTTTAACAATTTGTATACGCTGTACGATGATTTTCCAAACAATACTGAACACAAATAAAAATGTCAATGTTGGTGGGAGTCAGAGAAAATGGCTGTTATGACGTTTTAAAAATCTATAGTAGGTACTAATTTGATAACCCATTACTATCTTAGCTTGTATACTATATGACTACAACCGATAAAACACACTTTAAAATAGCAACGTGTATTTTTTCCAGCCGCGTGATTAAGCTCACTGATACGGGTATTCTGCCAACTAGATCGCTCAAACTAAACCCACAGCGTATCCGGAAATTTGTACGTAAACAGTTTACCGCAGGGCACTTATTCGTGCGCCGCAGTACGTGAAACATGAGTTCGTGTAACATTTAATCAAATGACGAGTTCTTCGTTGAACATTTCACCGTGGAGTATATTTGTACGTATGTTTTTACTATGTTAGGTTAGGTTAGGTTAGGTTAGGGTTAATCTAATTGGAACAGTACTATTTGCAAACTATCGCCGAATTTGTAAGATACGTACAAATGTATTCCACGGTGAAATGTTCAACGAAGAACTCTTCATTTGATAAAATGTTATACGAACTCATGTTTCACGTACTGCGGCGCACGAATAAGTTTCCCACGATGAACTGCATGCGTACAACTTACATGTAACCAATCCACAGTGGGCTAGTCTTTGTAAATAATCCAAATAGAGTGGAAGCAAAATGTCTGATAAAATAATATATTATTTACAATGTCTCCTAATGTAACTGACGAAGAAACGCCGCGTATATAAAGCAGGTAAGGCCGGTTAAATTTAAAGCCATTACGGTTGATATGGAGACCACGTACCACGAGTCGTCGGAATATTTTATTCGATAGTGTTGCCAGTCCGGTCGCTTTTATGCCTACTCCATGACACGCACGCACTTTTCCATTTCATTTTCAGACTATTTCACGCAGCGGTGGGGAAAATAATATGACATTCAGAAACTACATAATTTTGAACAATATCAAAAACATATTCAGTATTGATCGGTATAAGAACGTCAATAATAACATTACAAGATAAAAATAACTTTTTATATACCACGTTTTTAAATTTTCTGTTGAATCATATAATATGTATGTACCTATTAATAAAAACATTTTATTGTACTTGACAGAAATACTGAATAAATATTATAGAATACAGGAATATCATTTTGACATTTCATATTGATTTACATAGTAACGCACATATAGATATATTAATAATTTAGTTGCTAGGACCCACTTAGCAACCAATAATAGTGAGTAGTAAATATTACTTTTAACGATTTTTTTCCGAAGCATACAAAACAGAATTAACTGAAAATGAATTCAATTCTGCTTAAGGATGGCCAAAAGTATTAAAATAATGCATTGTCGTCGTGTTCTGATATATTCTAAAAGTTTCAAATGTCTAGCTAGTCGGGAAGTTAGTTAAAAATCGATTACAAGATTTGTACTGGATAAAAAACTACCGGACAAACAAGAATACGAGCTAATAAAAACGTCGTAAAATTTGGCTGGCGACGGAAGTCGGTTACTAATTAGTAATAATCATTTACCTTAATTGTTTACATAGCACACCTTTCGATTGACCAAATATCAAGTACCATTAAATGGAATAAGTCTTTGTATCTAAAATGGAAATAGATATTTATATTTATTGGGTACTTATTATCATGGGCCTCACAAGAGGGGGCTGACAGGGCTCTAGCCTGGAAGCCCGGCGTAACGGGTCGACCAAGTACATGAAATTAATAAGACACATCAAAAATTTGCTCTAATATGAAAAAGTCGCCTGTGGCGCAATTTTGCTTGAAATATATTAAGATCTTAAAATATATCGCTGTATGATAGCATTTTGGAGTACTGTTTATTAAATTTTCATAATTCAAATAGATGTATGTATTAAAAAAGCGTCCCACTGCCTTTAACCTTAGGTAGGGGGGGGAGGCAAAGATTATGGCATGGGTGCCCTCTTCAGCATGTGGGGACATGCCTATTATACCTAATGATATCGTTTAATAAGTTAAATAAGTTTCGTTTCATGTCATTCCGATAATAATTAAGCATTGATACCTAAGCACACATTAAATTATATTATAGCATTTCACTATAAGTCCATGAATTCTCTTAATGTTTCAACGTGTATAGTTATGTTGTTTTATTTTTCACTCTATTAAAATAGTTACCGACTTCCCTGCATTAGGTAGGTATTTGATTTGATGCGCACGAAAATTAATATACTAAATATCTAGCGTATTTTCAGCACATTAAAGTTGGCTGTATCAAAAACGCCACAAGCGAGATGCGTTATTTGCAAGCTAGGTGCCTATCGAAAAACGCTAAATTGGCAACACTGAACACGAGATCGAACTTGTACCGTAATACAAACAGTGAAAAATAATATATATTATAATATATATAGAAAATTGATACTGATTTTAATTGATACCCAATGAAACCTATCGTGAAAGTTAATAGTCAATTTAATGAAAATTATCAGCATATTTGTATGAACACCACTGGCATGAACGACACGTTACTTGCATTAACGGGGAAAAGGTGAAATTACACTTGGATAATGCATGTTTGATTGCTTATGGGGGGCTTATGGCGTTATTAGTTCCACGTTTTTTGATAGTTGGGGAATACCTGGATGTATTTTATGGGGGGAATGAATGTTGGGAAACGAGCTCGCTGCCACTACGTGGGCCATGAATATTTTATGACACAGTGACAAATATTGATTTCAAGTTCTCTGCTACAGTCACTCTATGAGGTATTACCCGAAGAGGTTATAAGTTATAAGACTATAATTCAAGTGAGTATATATTATCAGTGGCGAGGGGTGGAGGTAAGCTGTTAAGATTCGACAAAAATAGTTTTTCAGTAATTCTTATTTGTTTTCATTGAACCAAGAATACAATTATTTGCACATGGTGCTGGCTAGTTTTTAAAATTCAATCAAACCCCACCTAATCCAAACCACAATAGTTTATGTATGCTATGGGCGATCCGGCAAAAATAGTGCACACTTTTTCAGTCATACTTATTTGTTTTTGCTAAATTAAGAATATATACATATTACAGCGAGGCGTAAACCAAACCATAATAGATAAAAAAATATTTTTCCATCAATAAAATATTTAAAATTATGTTTAGTTCAATAGCGTAATTTTAGATATATTATAAAAATGATTTTTTTTTGATTAAATAATAATATATTATGGCTTGGATAAGGCAGGGTTTAATTGAATTTTAAAAACAAATAAACAGTTACACATTTTAGTACTTACCTATTAGTTCAATATAAAAAAAACGTATGACTGACAAAGTTTAACACCTGCACTATTTACGTCGGATCTTAACAGCCTACCTCCACTCTTCGCCACTATAATATATTACGCCATTTTATAGCAATTATGGAATTGTTTCAGTGTGATTAGACATTAAAATCATAAATGTGGTTTGTCCAAAAATTAATTTAGATGCAGTGGTGGGATTATGGACGTGGAGGTCAGAGGTACTGACAGATTTTGAGCCCCCAGTATAAAAAAAATAAATGAAAACAGCCTAGATAAATAATATCAATGTAAGTATCTATTTCCTATAACTAATAACTTCCTGTAGGTGTATAACTAAAGATAATTATGACAGTGATGACATATAATAACAATAATAAATATTTTATTTACATACAAGTAAGTCTCTGAATGGTTGAATAAAAACGCAAGAAATACAAAGCCCGCTGTTTTCAAATATTACCAATTTATTTAATGTGCGCTTCGTTTACGTGACAATCTTTAATGCATATTATATACAGTCGTAAATTTTGAAAATAACATTATATTCTTATGCTAATTATATCTAATGGCCACCTGATGGGCAACGCACAACCTGCGTTGGACGCAGCGAATGGGTTTAAATCCCAGATGTTTCCGAACTCGGAATTGTACTCTCTTACAGCCACATCCTGAAAGTATAAAATCGCGTTCCATTTTAGTGCGTAGGTAGGTAGGTACATACTTCGAAATTTTAAAGAATTCAAAAATGGAAAATCCATTCTTAGGTTTCGGATAGTAGTAAAGGCGTTGGGCCAAATTTGATCTGCCAATCATAGTTTTCCCATAGACGATAGCTACATACTACATAGACCCCTCTCTCATCGTCTCCTCATTATACGGGTCATTTTTTTAGCTTAACATTGTAACACGGGGCAATATTTTAAGCGATGATATTCTAAAGGTAAACAAATTACTCGGATGGACGCCGAGATATAAGGTTCGTCTCCGGAGAGCGATTTTAAGAAATGACCTTTATCTTAACGAGACCTCCGGGTCGAGCGACATACGGGTGCGATTTGTTAACCCGGTCGGTATATAAAATTCATGCCTGCCTTTTACAGAGCGTTAACTTTAGTGCGAGATAAAAAAAACGCGCGAATTAAATTTAAAGCAAAAAATTCGAATTTTAAAACCTCTCCTTTTGTGTATTCGTTATCTACATCATAACATTTTAAAACGTTTTTGTAGGTCCAGCCATTAATTCAAATTACTTAATTGTTTCAAAGCGAACCTGGACAATTGTGTACACGGCCAGTTTTATACGATTATTAATAACGTTCAAAACACTGTATTATTACCGAGATACTCAATTTGATATTGATGAAAAATGATAACCAATATGTAACAAAATAAAATTGTATTTTTAATTACAATAATAATTACAAGATAAAAATAACTATTTATATACCACGTTTTTTTCTGTTAAATCATATAAGGTTGACAATTCTATGTATTAATAATTTAGGACAAATAAGGCAATAATTGTCAACAAATCATTTTTTTGCTATTTTGCAACAAACAAACAAATATAGAATACTGAAATGTCATTTTGATTTCCATAGTAACGCACGTATATATTAATAATTTAGTTGCTAGGACCACCGCCTTGGCAACCAATAATAGTGGATTAGGGATTTCTTCCGAAATAACTTTTCATACAAAACAGAATTAACTGAAAATGAACTCAATTCTACTTGAAGATGGCTAAAAGTATTAAAAGAATGCATTGGCATCGTGTTCTGATATATTCTAAAAATTTTAAATGTCTAGCTAGTCGGGAAGTTAGTTAAAAATCGATTGCAAGATTTGTACTGGATAAACAACCACCGGACAAACAAGAATACGAGCGAAGAAAACCGTGGTAAAAATAATATTGTTACTGAGTGGACTAATGTGCCTTACTAATTATTAAGCCACCTGCATTATACAATATAATCACGCCGTTATTAAATATAATACATAACTTCTAATACATATCGTCGCTGTAGGATTGGTTTGTCAAATAGACCAAATGTCAAATGTTCAGGAGACGAAATAAAAATTTATAATATTTATTTATAAAGAAAAGGATAGTTCTGAATTCTGATCCATTTAGATACAAAAAATCATTCTGCATTAAAAGGTCGATTTCGACAAAAAACGGATATTCGACAAACCAATCCTGTAGCGACGATATGTTAATATTCTGTCCATAAAGTTTTTGAAGGAACTCCTGTAGCCACTTGGGCGCTGAGCCACCTCCGGACAGGAGATGAGACACTTGGATGACATTTTTGTTCAGTCGGGCATGGACCTGAACCGCCTGAAGTAAGTAAATACTTAGGTACGTATTCCTAAATTGCTTTAGGATCTCCCAATAACAAATGTTAGATTGTTAAATGAAGGCGTCCCTAAAAAGGGTCTATGGACATTGGTGTCAAAAGTGATTTTATTGTGTTTAAAGGGCCTATATAACAATTAACAGTATACACAGCGTGGAAAATTTAATTATTATCACCGCACTTGAAGAGGGGTCTACGTGCGATATTTTACTTTCATTTATTTTTTATTTTTATTGTTTGCTCTATTACGTGTTATCTTAAAATATTATTTCTAAGATAAGAAAACCGTTATCTTTCAATAAATACCCATAAAACATTGAAATTGTTCTCTCCTGAAAATGTTTGTTTTTGCACATAGACCCTTTTTAAAGGGACGCCATGAAAAAGGTATTATGTATCTGGCAGAATATCCAGGTAAGAATCTGTTTCCATCTAACACCTAATCAATTTTCTACATTTACATAATATAAAAACAACATTTTAATATTACTACCTTTATATGAAATTGAATGTAATCCGAGTTGGAAGACCACCAGAAGTCGGTTTTGGCCTAATTTTCTGAGTGGGTCGATGTTAATAGGTAGGTAGTGCAATTTATTGCATTTTCCTTCTTTTAATGAACCATTACTTAACTTATCTAATAGGTACCTATTTATATATCAAAAAGTCGATTGTTGTTGATGACCATTTTAATTTATACCCAATTATTTAAAATTGTATTTTAAGATAATTTTATATAATATATATTCGTATATTATATAAAATTATATTATATTATATTAGGCTAGGCTGGAGTGCTTTTGGGCGCCTGAATAATATCTTTAAAAGTGACCTTCCAGTCTTCCACTGTGCCTAAAGCGCAAAGTGTTCAACCAGTGTATGCTTCCTGTGATCACATATGCGTGTGAAACATGGACCCTAAGTAAAAGAGAGATCCAGAAACTTAGAGTAGCACAACGTAGTATGGAGAGGTGCATGATAGGGATAAAGCGAAAGAACTAAAAGAGGAATGAGTGGATAAGGAAGCAGACAAGGGTTTGCGATGTAATAGAGTTCATTAAAAGCTTTAAATGGAGATGGGCTGGAACATAGATCGAAGAAGAGACAATCGTTAGACAAATCTAGTCATCCAATGGTATCCAAGAAGTACAAAACATCCGCAAGGTAGACCTAGAGGCCGCTGGGTCGATGAAATGATAAAGTTCTGCGGAAGTACGAGGCAACGCAATGCACAGGACCGAGAGAAGTGGAAGCAGCTTGAAGAGGCCTTCATCCAGCAGTGGATAGATTCAGGTTGATGATGATGATGATATTATACTTACTTATATTATAAAGTTTAATTAAGTTAATTTTCGAATCATGACACATTAAACGGTATGTTTTATTTAACGCAAAATATAAGTGATATTTATGGTTTTTTGGTAAATGCCACCGATAAATATTCGAGCATTAAACTTATTTAAATTAATATACATTATAAACGTTTGTGGTTTTTACCTGACCAGTATTTGCAAACAAGCAGTTATAGTGTCCTGCTGAGTATCAAATGACCTCTTCCCCACACCTTTACCTGCCTTTGCCGTGTCATATGTGACACTGTATCCACACTTCTGTTATATTTTATGCTGGTAATAAAATGTCCTCGTCCGATGTCTGTAAATATTATTATTGTCCAAAACAAACGCCTCCAGATAATTTGTAGTCATGTTTTTAGTAACTTATTGAATTAAACAAAGGATTTAGTAAAATGGGAGGGCTGTTTGTTGTTTGGTGTATATACGATTTCCATATAAATAAATAATAATAATTTGGGTTTTTGGAAGATTCTAATAAAATTTATTTAGTTAGCACTGGTCGTAAAAGCTGGACATTACAATATTAAACGTTAGAGAAAACAATGTTTAGAACACACCCTAATCCAGGCCAATATAACTCCTCCCGTATATCAATAAATACCCCATCGAAAATTGAATCACTTATAATTAAAAGAACATAAGTGACAAAATTCAAAATTTCAGATTATGTTCAAAAAAAATATTTTCAATAAATATCTTCCATTCTACATTAAAACAACTTCAGCCAAACATATCTTTGGTATAAAACCAAGACAAAAAACCTGCTCACTTTTAAAACAACACAAGTCCTGGACTAACATTCATTGGAAGTCCTGTAGAACATACATTTTGTTTGCGGAATGGCAGAATTCCAGTAACAATGCCTTCTTCTAAGGCCTATCCTCAAGGTTATGTACTAACCAACAAGAAAAAAATGAATGATATAAAAAGCTTGATAAAATATATTGATCCACAGCACAGCCTTTTTAATGAAATAAGCAACTGGAAAAGACAGAAAGTGAAGAAAGACATGAAATCGAGGTTTTAGATTAAATGTGTTACCCAAATATATTAAAAATGATAATAAAAGTAGTTTTCTCAAGATATGTAGGTCAAATTAATGTTATTATTTTAGTATATTTTTGCTTGATAATTAAAACAACCCATGTCCAGCATTTTAAACAGCTCTCTCTAGTTGATTCTTTTTGATTAAAGATTTTTTATACTATCTAATTTGTTTAATTTATAGTATTAGCTAACAATTTTTTATATTTTTTACATTTTTTAAAATTTAATATAGGTATTACTACTACTTGATTGCAAACTTTTGTCGCAGTATCTACGAATGCGTGTACCCAATCATTTGTTATTAATGCAACTCAAGTCCACACCTCCAAACATTGCAATCAAATTGAATGTTTTAGGTATCAACAGCACAGATCATACACATTTGCGCGCCATAAATAAAATAACATTCCATGAGATCATGCGTTGCTACTTCTGATGAAAAATTATAGTTTGAAAGAATAAGACTACCTCATCACGTTTGTAGAGTTTTCTTTTAAATGGCAATACTAAAAAAATAATTCTTTGCATGTGAACGATACTTAAGAGGAGGTTACATTTCGTATACCTTACCGCAGAAATATGCTCGAAACGTTCAGGTGATTTATGCTTTATTGTGAATATAAATTAATTGAATTAGTGCTGGGAATAAGCATTTCGCGTAAACTTTGAATTATTACCCGATAAAACTGATTTATGCCCGTAACGCTGTTTTTATATTCATCGATAAAGCTCCGAATTCCACTGGGCCAAATATTACTTTTTTTATTAATAACGTTATAAAAAGTTGCAATCAGAGTCACAAAAATATACTATTTCCGTTTTACAAAAGGCCGTAAAGAGGATTAACTCATTTCGGAGATTTTTTTATTGGTTTTATGCAAATTTTAATGATTCCATAATGAAGTAGTTAATCCGCTCGGATGTTCTATTACGCGAAGCGCAGAAGGGCAGACACGGATCAAGGGGAATAAAATTTATATCCACCATTTAAAATCCCATCATTTACCATATCACATACTTACATTATCTGGGATATTACAGGATTTTAACTGGGCCTGCAGGTTGGAGATATAAAAATTGTGTTTTGAAAAAAAAGAGTCTATTTTCTAAAACCAATGTAGTATCTATTAGTCAACTAACTCTGTTCATTCAATTGGCATAATGAAATTTTGTTAGTTGGCGACGAAATGTAATGTAATTATTCTACTGCACCTAAGGACAATCTTCGTCCACAATTCTTCTTACCATGATAATTATAGTTCTTAATTAGCTCACAATTATATGACTGAACAATTCTTTGCGTCTTAATGTATATTTTTTTATTTGTAATGGGATTTTTAAAGATTTTTTTACATTTTGCACCCTCACTAAAAATTAATACTGCAATATGTAAAAAAAAGGTCCATTTAGCAGGAGAGTTATTTAAACCTTACAATATTTCAATTATTCTCTGTCAATACAGTGGTGGATGTACTAAGAATGTTCTGTCCAGTGACGTTGCGCCAAAATGCCGAACCATTTTTTATAAGTACAGTATTTTTGATCATTCTTTCATGACTCAAATATCCAAGAAATGTGTTGTATGGATACCATAAACTAACAAAATATATAATACCTACCACTAAAATAATCAAAACTTAATTTAGATATAAAAAGCGAATGATATAATAAAGGTACCTAATCATGTTAGATAGGTACTTACCCAAATCACCAGAAGCCTGAGTTTCTAATTGGTGAATATTTCCGAAACATTTGGTTTGTGCCATTTAGCAATACACAGACTTATTATTTCCACACCATTTTTACTATGCTATTAATGTTTAATACGTAAACAAAATAATGTTAGCTATTTCTATATATTATATATTATACCAAATGATTCTCCTCGATTTGCCGCCCTTCGAGTAACTGCCGCCCCCAAGCGACGCTCAATCAGCCTATCCCCACGGGACGTCACTGGTTGTATCCTTTTAGTTTACATATTAATGACGTAATGCAAACGTTCAATTTATTTATTTTTATATTAATTTGTCACCCTGTCACTTTTTCTGCATTCGTCTCTGCAAAAGGGTAAAGGCGGGAATCCATATAATTGTAATTGCGGCGTTCAACCAGACACCTTTGTATGGGTGCAAAAATCTATCTCTTCACACCTACTGGTAGCCGGACACCTTTCCGGAATATCCTGACCAAGGGATAATCACGCGCGGAAGCAATCTTGTTACTTACTCAGTGTGCATATTAAAGTTGGATTTATTCCCGGTGTGAAGTGATCGAAAGCTTCTTTGTCTGAACTCTGCATAACGATCGGGTTCGGCTCATTTAATATGAATGAATACATCTACCCGTTATATTTTTACCCATAGTACCTATCTTACAATGGCGAAGACTCTATACTAGACGAATATTGAAAGCCTACCTTCTAAATAAGAAATATAAATTTAAAATAACCTAAAGACATTTCAAAGGTAAAAATTACCAACGGAGCCATCCGTTTCTAACGCGCCGGCTACACGGCAGCGACTTGCCTGCGCGGTTTTGCCTGTGAAAAAAAAGGAACACTCTCGCATGGCCACACGGCACAAGTAAAACTGCACAAATCTCATTACGTTACGACAGAAGTCGTCGTCGTGAAACACTGTTTTTCGGAATCGCAGCAATGTCATCAAGTGACGATTTGTTTTTGTCACAAGCGTTTTTCTATTATTTATTGGTTTATAAAAGAGAAATAAATCCTCCAGATCCAAGTGGACCAAATAATGGCTATCGAGAAGAAACATATACTCGCATATAAATCAGCATTTTTTGCTTAAATATAATATATAATAGTGGCGAAGGGTTGAGGTACGCTGTTAAGATCCACCATAAATGGTGCACACTAAACCTTGTCAGTCATACGTATTTGTTTTCATTGAAATAAGACTACAATTTACAGATGGTATTGGTTAGTTTTTCAGATTCAATTAAACCCTGCGATAACCAAGCCATAATAGATAATAGTCCAAAAATACTAGTTTATATATAAAATATCTAAAATTATACAATTAAATCATACATAAATATGAATATTTTGTAGATTTTTTTTATCTATTGTGATTTTGTTTAGGCAGAGTTTAATGAATTTAAAAAACGTACCAATAATAATATGTGTGATATTATAATATTCTTAATCCAACGAAAACAAATAAGTATGAATGAAAAAAGACCGTAACCGTCGACGAACTGAGCGCGGCTTGTAAAACTCGGTTTGCGCAGTTAAAATTTCAAGCAAGTTGAATTTTACGCAGGTTGCACTTTTTGGTTTGCCCGATGTACAGTTTTGCCGTCCACACGCTCGGGTTTGCCTGCGCAAACCGATTCGCGCAGGCACCACCGTAGTGAAGCATGAGCGTGTGGCCGGCCTTTAAGTATTGAATTTAGGATTCACATACATATACCTACTGTATTAAGCAGTGGCGTACGGTGACATTTGTTTGTAGGGATGCTATTAAAAAATCATATATTATGTCCACTACCTATTTGCTACATATTATTTAAATAGGATGTTGTAGGTTTTAGCGTAAATTCTACCCCTGGTTGGTTGGGTATCACTTTTTTATAAATATTTATTTTGGTACTTATAATACGTGTAATATGTTTTATAAACAAGTAAAATATGATGTTTTATATTCAGTAAATTGTAAATTCGATCAGTAAAATATTAAAGTCCTATGGATGTCCTATAACTATTTTTCAGTTACTGTGGTTGTTAAGTGAAAAAAGGTCCGAATTATCTTCTGAATTTTACTGTACAAAAAATATTATATTTTACCTTTTTATAATAGATATTTCATGGAAAAGGTTACTAAAATACATATTAAGGAAAAGTAATGCCCAAACGCGATTCAAACTCGGGTTAGAAAATTGTGCTATCCCGGTAGTCGGTTGTTCAGACTGCGAGACTTTTCGGTATTGGGTTTGGCGCGCCGAAATAAGTGCTACAAAAATTAAATCTCTCGAAGCACATGAGGGCCTGTTAGACATAAATACATACAGCCTCGGAACACCTGATAGTATGACACTATTTTAACATTGTGTGTGTTTTATTTAATACCTATATGGTGTGTGGGTTTTTTTTTAAATATAAAACGTGTGTAATCGTATGTATGTTTTGTATGCGTGAAATGTACCAAATAAGCCTCTGTTTGATTGTGTTGGTAACGTAGGTGAAAGAGCTGTTTACGGATTAGTTAATACCATAGATGTGTTAAAAGTAGAGATAGGCAACGATTTGGCTTTCTCATAGAACTGAACGAAGCATGCCAACAACAGCCGATAACTCAGAGAAATGGCGACGCGATAAAAAAAAATGCAGGGCATCACGGAGGATTTACTTTAGTCATTATAACGTACCCATATAATATAATGTTAACGTGGAGATTTTGCCGCAAATTGATTACCAACCTGTTTCACCATACTTTTTCACCATACTTGCCGGCTTCACCATACTTTCATTTACCATGCCGCCCCTAGGTACCAATACATAAAGAGTACAGATAGATGTCGTTGATAAAATATGTATTTTTTGTAGAATATTAAAATGTTCAAGTTATTATTTAAATAAGTTGTCAGGAAATTAAAATTTGTTTTTCTTAAAAAGCTAGGCTTTAAATAACCTAATATGGGGTCTTCGCCATTGATAGATAACCTAAATAAGGTTTTGTTTGTCTGTTAGGTATATTGAAAAAGGTCAACTCACCGTACTTTAAAGCAGCGATTTCCAAACTGGGAGGCGCAGAGTGTTGCAAAGGGAGGCGCGAAAAGTTTAACACAATTATTATTAATGTAGCCACAGGTTTGCAGTTTGCAAATGCATATTTTATAAAACGGTCGCTAGTTATAAACTACATAAAAACAGTCCTATAAAAGGTTGTTTGCAAACCTGTCAGAAAATATGGAGACTAATTTTATAATACCTTACACTGGCTATCTCGTGAAAAATGAAATAAAAAGGGTCAAATCATAATGTTGCAATTTGAGGCAAATTTTATCAGGAACGATAATTTTGTTGTTAAATAATAAATTTTGGTTGAAATTTCATTCACTGATTTAAAAAGACAAAGTGAAGGCATTCATTAAAAATTAGAGCTTTGGAAATCAAAATTACAAAAAAAATAAGTTCGCCATGTTTCCACTTTTAAATTTCTGCGCCAAATATATTGAAGCAAACAAAAATCTATTTAAGTACTGAGTTCTTGGTTAGTTTGCTAATGCACTTTTCACATTATTTTATTAATGGTAAAAAAAGTCGCCTGCGGCGCTACCTTGTTTCAAAACTATTAAATATGTGGTTGTGCTTTGGAATTTGATGTGATACCTTTTTCATTTTTGTATTTGTACATTGTTGACTATTTGATAAGGTGTCTGTCTGTATTATTGAATGAAGTGGGGGAGGCGCCAAGATTAGATTTTTTTAAAAGGGAGGCGTAGTAACATAAAGTTTGAAAACCACTGCTTTAAAGCCACAAATATATTATATTTCAGTGGCGTAGTATTATTCTCTCTGTTGGTATGGAAACATAACAAGAGTCCAATAAAACGGTATGAAAATATGAATACATTAACCCTTATAGCATCACGCTAGTATCATGCTGCATGCTACATGTATCGAATATGTATTATATTATGCAAGTGCTTGGTGCATTCGCGAATGCACTTAACAGACTGTTGTGTAAAGCTGTACATATACGAGAAGACTTCTGTGTAAAGCTCCGAGAAAGTTGTATGATAACAAAATAGTTTTATAGAATATAGAGTAGGTATACGCTTTATAATCTTTGCACTTTTTACTTCACCGATACACCTCTTTGTCTGATTAGATCAAATAATATTCACTTGTATTAATATAATATGTACATAGTAATAAATAGATAATATATTTATGTAAAAAAAATATATTTAGAATATATTATTACACCATTGTTATCCTAGAGCCGGAGTGCAAAGTTATGAAGTGGCAACTCTACCTATAATAACATACTAGCTATCCGGTACCCTATGCGTGTGAAATATTGTTATTATAAAATATCCGCTACCCTATGAGTGTTGTGGGAGTAGGTACCTATTTAATAAACTATTTTTTATTCAATGTATTGACTACACATTAAAGAATGTCGCATTCGTTATTGAACATAAGTACATAATTTGGAATGAAAATTGATAACACTTCGGAAATAGAGTTGTTAGTTATCTTTGGAGCTATGGTAGAGGTTCCGTGAAATCCTCGAGATCGCTCCGTCTCTTAAAAAACTTTTCATCGACTATTGAAAGGAAAAAGGAGATGACCCTCAGTTTTTTTTTCTAAATAGGTTTTATTGGATAATAATATTGAACACGACTAAATACACGCTGTGCCTAAAAGATGTAAGCTTCAAATACTGAATTATTGTGTAAATTTAGTTTATATTTAAGCAGAAGGTGAAGTGGGAAAAAAGACTTAACCATAATTTTTATTGGGGTTTTTTTAAAATTAATATCAGATTGGGAACATAGAACGCCAAAATAATGGACTTAAGGTTTATGTCTAAGGTATATTTTAACTTTGACCGAAAACCATAATAAAAACGTTTTGGTGCCTCCTGTAGAATTTGATTTGTGTGGGTTAAGTCCTTTTTCCTTTTGAAAAGTCAGTATGTAACAAAATGGAGTACACAATGTTATCGGAAATTATCGAGCGCTCCGGTTCGTAAATTCTTAAATTTAATGAAAAAGTATAAATATTCTTGGATACACAAATAAATAACATTAATTAGTATTTAAATTAAATCACTGAAATTAGCCACCAATTAGCTTTGGTGAGGTTACATTTACACATGCAAGTTCATTGAGTCGAGTTGAGTGTAGTCCCACACATTTCACAGAGATATCTGGTTTCTGCCACTTTTATTTCGTTTTTATTGTTCGAGTGTCATTTGTATATTCTGCCTCAGCAGTGCCTCTTTTTATGTCAGTAACGTGATATAGTGCGATTAGGCCTTTTATTTTATTAATAATGTATCTGTGATGTGCTTATACTTTTTAAACTACCGGTTCGCTGATTAACTAAGGTCATCCTAGGTAGCGGTGTGGTACTATATACAAAATATTAAAGTGTTAATGCAATGAATAAACGTTACATTTATTAATACTAATCTCGCACTAGAGTTCAAATAATATAGTGGTTATTTAAAAAGAAAAACATAAAAAAGTAAGACTGATTGTATCAATTTCACTGAGTTTTAGCAGGAAGCCAGTCACGTGGTCAGTGCATTCACGTAGCAATAGTATTATTAGTGTACTTCTTACAACGTTACGCGGATGACTTGATCTTTGAGTGAATCTCATAATAGAGTTGAATAAATAATAGATCAGACATTTATTTTAAAACAAGTAGGTGTATTATGTCGGTGCATACAAGTTTGATACGGTCGACAGTTTCATATACCTTGGTTCTCCTGTGATATTACAGAAGAAATCAACAAGAGAATCATGTCTGCGAATAAATGCTACTTTGGCCGGTTAAGACATTTTAAGTCCCGCATACTATCTCGCCGAACTAAAAGCACTCTTTACAAGACACTTGTAAAGCCAGTGCTCACCTACGCATCGGAAACCTGGACATTAACTCTGCGAAATGAACGAGCCCTGAACATTTTTTAAAGAAAAATGCTCCGCCGTACATATGGACCGATCAGGGACAGCACCAATTGGAGGAGAATATATGATGCTGGGCTCTACGGGCTATACGAAGATTGCAGCGCAGTTCAATCAATTAAGATTGGGAGACAGGTCATGTGCACCGTATGAATGACAATGAACCGGCAAAGAGAGTAATGTCCGGCAATCCAATCGGGCGTAGAAGAAGAGGCAGGCCAAAGACTCGCTGGTTGGATGGAACTGCCAATGACTGCCGTGTTCTAGGGGTTCCAAATTGGAAAGCGGCCGCACTGGATAGGGACAGGTGTAGGGAGCTGTTGGAGGAGGCCAAGACCCACACCGGGTTGTCGCGCAGGTGTATGATGTTACGTGACTATTAAATTACTTACATGCAGGTATTTAACATAAAAGCTATATTTAAGACATTTGAAAAAAAAATCTTATATTAGGTAATTATATAAAAAGATATGTACCATTGATTATTGATTAGGATGCTTAGAAAGGATAGTACCTATATCATAATGACACACATATCATTAAGATACAGTTAACTGATGATTCAGACTTATATTCCAAACTCTCATCCGAGGCTCCGGGCTCAATTACCGGTAAAATCACAATATATTTATATGATTTTCTCAAAGTCTAGCAGTTTGTGATTGTTTCGCTTCTATTAGTATTAGTATTTGTAGTGTTAAAAAATAATATATAAGTATATTTAAAAAAATATATTTTTTTTAAATAAAAAAACAGTACTTACCTATACCTTTACTTAACAGTAATTCTATAACCATCGAGGTATTAAATAAAAAGAGGGGCAAGGAATCGGCTTTCTCATACAACTGAATGAAGCAGGCCAACAATAGCGACAACTTACGAGAAATAGCGACGTGATAAAAATAATGCAGGGCATCACGGATGATTTACTTTGGTCATTATAACGTGCCCATATAATATAATGTTAACATGGAAATTTTGCCGCAAATCGATTACCAGCCTGTCTCACCATACGTGCCTGCTTCACCATACTTTTCTTTCATATAACCTGCCGTCCCTAGTTTATAACGGTTTCGACAAGTGTACAGTTTAATTAAATTATTAAATTTATTCAGAATTCAGAGTGTGTTAGAATGTTCGAGAAACAACCGGTTCGAAAATACGCGACTTTTTATCAACAGCTTTCGGCGATCCGGTGCAAGTGGATGAATGACACCACTAAATTAATACATTATTATACACACTGGCAACATCTGAATAATTTATCTCGATGCATAAGTAAGCCTAAGATGTTTCTCGTGTTTTCGAATAGTTAAGGTGTTAAATTATTACACACTATGAAATACCTCGGAGACGATTATGCGGTCATTTGTAAAACTTTATTCGTACTGATTACGTAGGTAAGTATGTACTTTTGAAGGTGGTCAACTAATTTTTAAAACATTTTGTTTATTTATTTATATTTGATATCGAATTTTATGATAATCGCAATGCCGTATTCTGCTCTTCGTCGATGACATAGTAATTGTAGGGACGTTCAGGCCCATCACACTGACAGATTATGAGACCCTAACGATACAATATACAATACACACCAGAAATCACACCCTTTAATCAAATTATTAATTATTGTGGATGATGGTACGTAAGGCGCTGGCCTTCCATGCGGGACCTCTGGGTTCAATCCTCGGTGAGGACACAGTATATTTATGTGATTTTCTTAAAAGCCTGGTTGTTTGTGATTGTGAAAATTACTAACAACCAACCACCTTGTACGAAAAAGCAAGAATATGGTAAAAAGCAAGAACAGTGTAAGTAAAAATAGGTACATACATATGTTTAAGTGGTTATGTTCTGCTATGGGGTTCAATCGATTCATGAGAAAAATTAAAAGGGGGCTTCAAAACAGTTCAAACCAGTCATACAATTACTAACTTACTTATAAAATTTGGTACTAAATCTATAAAGATTAGCGCATTTCTTACGAATTGTTGATTTAATTTTTTAATAATATCGATTTAAATCTCACAGAACAAACGCGCTAAACTACCATTGACAATGTAAAAATCAGTAATGTCCCGTTGAAATAGGCAGATCATACGTTGCTAAGAGACGGCAAATTATGGCATAAGTTTCGAATATTATATGCCAAATATTTTATACATAGTAGATTTTGTGGACGTGAAAATGTTTTTTTTTATCGTAGGAGCCTGAAACTCAGTTAGTGCGTCGGTTTCACGGTTAGTGAAACGTGCCACTGAATTACAACCCAGTAATAATTTTGTTTTCATATACTTATTAAAAAGTTAATTATCTAAGTGCTTGATTATAATGCACAAATGTACTTTATTATAAGGAAGAGAGTTATATGTAAGAAGTACGGGTATTAAAACGTAAAATTACAATAGAAAATGTGCTGGGCCGAGAGAGAAGTGACGGCAATAAAGTCTTCACTAGCAGAGTTCTTAGTTTGGGCGTGATCCCAGCACTTCGTCTCGGGCTCAACGTGTCACGGGAAATCCCCAAAATGAAGAACCCGCCTTTACGAATACCATTTGTCCTTTAAGACTAAGAGAGTGTCACCAAAAGTGAATGTTGCCATTCGCGTGTCTATGCGGGTATAGTCAATAGTGAAGCTAGAATAATGACAGAAAATTTATAAATCGTATCTTTCTTATTTTCGGATCCAATATTTTATTTTTAGCTGGACAGTTTTACAGTTTGACACTATGACAATAATATGTATTCTATATTATCTCAATTATTTACGGTTAATTATTTGTTTATTTAGGAAAAAAGAGTATTATGTGGCATTATAAAGATTAGATTACATTATAAATACAAAATATAAAAACGTTTAGTATGTTTTTTATTGATAAAGATAGAAACACTTCCGATTCAGTATTTATTGAGAGTTCACAGAGATTTAATCGATAATAACAAAGAATACTCCAAACGGTACACGAAAACAGATTAACAAGATAATATGATTCGCTCGACCAAATAACCACATGAACTTGCCAAATGATAAGTTCAGTTCAGGTAGGTATCAAATTTGACAACTAGAAACTACACTTATCACTAGAAACGAATCTCGATAGTGTAAGGTGCTTAGTATCAAAATAGAGGACCTGTATGATCAAAAACGGTCAGAGCTAATCAAAGTAAGCTGACTGGCTGTAAGACTGTGAGAGATAAATATTACAGAGTTAACATAGCGACGTTCTAACATTAACACCTCGTATCTAACATTCAATATTTTTGATAGGGGGTAGTTAAAATGTTATACAAAAACTATTAAATGATATTAAATAAAAAGAAAAATACGCTTAGTGCAAAAATAAATTAGTTTATTTTTAAAATAACTGTATTTTTTTTTTAAATTTAATATCATTTAATAGTTTTTGTATAACCTTTTAACTACCCCCTATCAAAAATATTGAATGCAGATACGAGGTGTCAATGTTAGAACATCGATAGAGTTAACCTAATTCGTCTACATAGCGAAACCTTTATGGTACCATCAAACAGGTTAATTGCACGATACACAGCATCATGAAACATCACATCCGTCCTGCGACGGGGTATCATGAGGACTGCAGAGTTACGAGTGATATTGGTGAGAACATGAAAATCAATATTTACCTGTATAGACGGATTGTAAATAAACCCAAGAAGATGTAAAAATAAAGGTTTTAAAAGAGCAATCACTATTCGGGTGGACAAGGATCGCATTGCTAGCATATCCAGAAGAAAACGAGTTGGAAAATTCTTTCTATTATCATTATCATAAGAAAAGAATTCATATTATGCCTTTAAGAAGATAAATTTAGGAAATGTATTCTGGACTCATTCAACTTCATTGTGTGGACCGACCAGTGAGGACTCAGTGCACAGATGTCGAATGTTTTGAGAAAATTGACAGCGAAATTGACAATGGTAATATTATTTACCTATTTTAAATCATACGATATTACGAGTACGTTATTTGAAAGTATAATAATTTTACAGATATGACGAGTGTTTCTTATAATAACAACTCAATTTCGGTGTAAAAATGAGCATACAATATTATTTGTGAATAATCAAAACAAATATAAAACAATGTATATTACCCACATTTAAACTTTCTCTCGTAGTAGTATATATTGGTAACCAAAGGAGCCAGGGATATCTTGAAATATGATGCCAGTATGACAGGTTAGGTTAGGTTATGTTAGCAAAGGTAGACCCAGTGACGTCCCGTGGGGGTAGGCAGATTGAGCGTCGCTTGGGGGCGTCAGTTACTCGAAGGGCGGCAAATTGTGTAGAATCATCAGGTGTATATAGAAATAGGTACCTATCTAAACTTAGTAATAACGGAAATATCTTTCCATTAAAAGATTGAGCTTACTGACTAGAAACAAAATGTATTAATTAACATAAAAGGTTTAGCAGACCTGAATTTTTTTGTCGGGTTCGCGATGTCTAGTTTACTTCCGTTGTCCTTGGACGTCACATCCTTGATGACTATCAATGAAACGTGCATATTTGCGAATTATATTTGAATTATAGGTAGGTACCTACATACTGACTTAATTAATTTATCCAAATTTTTTTGCCAGTCATTCGTGAATTTTGAAAGTTGTCAGGTGTATATTTAAATGTATCTGAAATCGTGGACACGCAATATTGTATATTGAAGTATGCCATTTAAATAAGATGTAAGTAGTGGTAGGTATATAATATGTTGGTAGTAATGTATCCATACAACACATTTTTTAGATATCGGAGTCATGAAAGGATGATAAAAAATACTGTATAAAAATGGGGCGGCATTTTGGCGCCGCTTAGGGGCGACATTTTGTCTAGGGACGTCACTGGGTATACCTAGAGGCCACTTGATCAATGAATCAGTTATGTTCTGCACTGGTATGTGGTAACTCAACGCACAAGTACTAGAAGAGTAGAATCAGCTCTCATACTGCAGTAGATATATTCAGAATGATGATGATGATTATGACCATACTATCTTGCCGATGTGCTTTTGAAACGCCGAAGATGACATTCTAATTCTATACCAGGGATGGCGAACCTTTTTACGTACGCCTGCCAAAATTTCCCAAATAATATTTTTCGACTGTCTGACGTGCCAAGCAGTTTTAAATGGCGAAAAAAAAGTTTTTTAAGTTTTCTAAAAAAATATTTTTTAAGAATTCTATTAAAATGTTTCAAAATTACAACTGAGTTATTGATATTCTATCTTTTACACTATTTCTAGCCGAAGGCATATCTTTTATTCTTTGAATATTTTTTTCTTGTTTTCAAATTACTCAAAGAGATCGTGGAAGCATTTAAACCACTCTTCTTTCATATTATATTCTCCATCACTGAGCGGTTTTCCATTTTTAGAGATTACGTTTGAGGTAAAATAACAAGCAGTTAATATAGTTGAATGGCTGTCGATAATTAATTTTATAAGGGTTGTTGATTGAATATTGTTATTTTTAATACCCTGATCCTAAGGACCGACCTATGCAATCGTATATGTATTTACATTAAACGTAATGATTATTCTTAAAAAGGATTTGCCTGCAATTTTTTATTGTTATTATCTTGTAATAATATTATATATAAGTAAGCACTTAAGTAGGTATAAGTATATATATTTGTAAAACGTTTTTTAAGTATATTACTTAGTACTTAATTTCTTTTCTCTTCAAAATGAAACATTCGCGTGCCATGCAAAATCACTTGGCGTGCCATAGGTTCGCTACCCCTGTTCTATACAATATTATACTTAACCCCATAAATAATAACTCATGTACGCTAAAATCTCACTTACGTTGGCTAAGCAACTTTCATACAGTTTACGTAATCCCTCTCAATATCCAGTAATCAAACTAAAGTTCAGAGCAGCGCTCGAAATGGAAATTTTTACGAACTGGAGCGATAGATAGTTTTACGAAAATATTAACATAGTTATCTAATTGTATATTTATTTTATAAAATGTTCGATTTTTTTAATTATAGGTATGGCATATCTAGCTCAGACGATCAATTTAATATTTCCATGAGACAAAGCGATAATCTAGAAGATTATATGAACCAGAACGACGCTCTGGTGCGCTCCAGTCCATTTCGAGCCCTGGTTCAGAGGGGAAAAAATCTCTTGTCTACAGTGGAATCACTTAGCCTTGCAAGTGTGCAGCTTGCAATTTCTTCTACTACGCACGAATTACTTAAGAGTATTTTTTTATTATTGTAATGTATTATTATAATATTAATCTGAATTATATACTTATAAAATATTTATATTATACTATAATGTCAGTATGCCCTTTTATGGGTTATAAACAATGTAGCTTTTTGTTTATTTTACCTTTATTATATATATCAGATTTTTATTATATGTAATTACAAAATACTGAAGTATAAATTTTAGACTCATTAGTTTGATAATCGGAGAGGCGCAAAGCGAGAGAAAGTGATGGTTGTTGATGATAGTAGAGTCCACGATAGCAACCGTAACAATAATCACACCAGTCCTGCTTATTTCTGCGCATTAAAAGAAAACGCATCTGCGCATCACCAAGATTAAATTATTTTACGATATTAGCAGTAATTTGCAGACCAAAATACATATTATTAAATACATTTTTTTCAATTTCGTAATATTTTTTCGATTAAAATAAGTACATACATTACTTACAAAAATAAAAAATATATTCGCACAGATGGCATTCAAAATTCAGTTAACACCCGTTGCCATCAATAATCGTGTTAGTAATATCTTACATTAAATTACAAAGATGGTTGCCCTGATATTGGCGGAATTTAAAATGTCGTGGGTAACGTAGTTATTAAAATTAATTTGCATGACTCCTAAACATTATTATCTTAAGAGTTGGTAGACTACCTAAATCGGACAGTGAAAGAAGTGAGTTAAAATCCACTCTGTTCACATTATTTCTTTGGTTTTTTTTTTGAATACCTAAGTTTCTGACGCATTTCCAAATTATATGTTTTTATTAGTAATTATTTCAATCATAGGTATGGTATTTCAAAGTAATAAATTAAGAAAAACAATTTAGGTATGTATGTAATTAATTTTGTTAACAAATAAAAAAAACAATAACAAAGAATGTATTATTGTAATAGCCCAAAGAAACATATATAAAAAAGATAAAATACTTACAATATTATCTTGAAGGCTCTTTCTGTACAGCTTTGATACGCACCCTCACATAAAATACCTATTATTCACTCAATATCTTGAAGGAAATAATATGCACCTAAGTAATTCTTATATTTTTATTGAAACTGTGTATAGAAATATATTAACAGTGTATGTTTACTAATACGATAGGAATAATAAAGGTTATAATAATAAAGAGTCGGATGGAAAATTTCACTGATTTTCACGAAAATTTGTAAGAAAATGTTTTTCCCTGTCTTGACAGCAGACGTTGTTTACTTTGTACCTAACCTGATCACTCGCATTTAAACACACCGGCTGAGCCAACACGTTGCAAAATTTCATAGAAAATCTGCTTTATTAACTGACACATAGTATATAAACACTTATTGTAAACAGATAATACAATAAATAGTTTTTAAAATTGGTACAATCGAACAGTTTGTCCAACAATCGACTATAAAAATGATTTATTTGTACGCGGCGCGCGTTGTCAACCAAACACCGGCGGAATACCCCGTGTTGTGTCGTTCTAGAAAGAGACGGAACCAAGCAAACCGGGGGTAATTGAACTAGTGCGACTGAGATGGGTATACTCGCGGGAGGGTTGGCACCCTTCGGGGGTTTAAGGTTCACGCAGGCGTACTTGAAATGGTGCAGTCTAATCGCCGATTTGAGGGGCTGTGGGCAGTTGGAATGGTGGTTGATCCGAGTCGGTGTTAGGGCAGACGATCCACCTTGAAATTCGTGTGGTGAAAATGGGCTTCGACTCCCCTGTCTGCACGCGAGGGGGGATTAAGGGGGGCTTATAACGTTGTTTGTGCATACTGTAAATGCAGTTTTGGAGTGTGAGTAAACAGCGTAGCACGCGTTATGTTTTTTTTTTATATGGATTAATTTAGCATGATTTATGTAAATACAGACTGTGTTGCTGTATTTACATTGCAATTAATAAAAAAAACAGCTGACAAGACCATTTACTGTTAATAAAATGACAATAAGAGTGAAAGATATGCTTTTTAATACACCATTTTAAGATAAAAGTACAGAAAAATATCACATGAAATCAAATCAATAAACGGAGAGCGTCGATATAATATAATACATATTGTATGTAAATGGTTCCATATATATGAATGTCTCAGTAAACGTCGGGGGACCTGGTATGAAACATAAAAATGAATAAAATATTGATATAGGTACTATGTATTAATAATACAAAAATAATGACTTTCATGCAAACAATATTTACTACATTTGAGTATTCGAAATCTGTAGTAAATAATATCAGATCAGGCAATGCTGTGATTCAAAACAAAATGTGTTTTCCGTTGTCTTGAATAATAAAACTTCAATCATATGATTTATCACTTATGCGAACGTTTATTTTTACGCGCGTTCAAAATTACAACGCAAGTTCACTCACCCTTCTCGTTTCTGTAGCAGATCGATATTCGCGCTAGGCGAGACGTTGTATCACAAATCATTGGCACACAATACTAACATGGAAATATACGTAAATTAACAATATTTTAATATTAAAATTAAAATTATATTTTAATTAGAATATACACAATTTATTTTATTGATCTTAATGGTAGATGTCAATTTTGAAATTTCTTTGTTAATTTTATATTGTATGCCATTCTTTTGTGATATCAAAGAATCGCGCACGCGACGCCTCTGGTATAGGGAGATCAGTGATGTTTATACAATTGAATTATTAATGAATATAAAAGTATATAAAATAAAATTGACTATAAATAAGAACAATTTAATTGAAATAAAAGAATATACATTAAGCGTACACCTACGTGTTTGTATTCGGCAAGGTAGTTCGCCAACCGGTGGGCAATGAAGAAAAACAAAATACATTTGAATAGTAACTCGTAAATAACTCTAGTAACAACTAAAAGCGAAACAAAAATTATATGACTGTGTAGACGAAGGAGTCCCTGATGATAAATATCAAGTTTAAATCAGTCGGCGAGGCACGTAAGGTTAAGACGCCACGATAACTGCGTTCCGGCGGACATTTTATATGCATGTCTTAGTTAAATCTCGATCAACCTAGATGTTTATGTTTTACCTACTTTATAAACCATTCAGTCAATCAATAAACAAAACCAATTGTAAAAACCATTTTTATCGCTTATTTCGCCCAGAAGAACCGACCTCACTGATACACGCAGTTATACGTATAGAATTTCTTCATTGCGTTAGTGAAGCGCTGAAACAAGGTTTTTGCCATATTTGCTATAGGCGTAGCATATGGATCATTAAGTCCTCACAGTGTGGAGTTGCGCATTCAAGATATGATTTTTCTCATAGGAATTTTAATAATATCATGCTTTTTTATGGTTATCATGGATTAGGAAGCATGCCAATAAAGTGTTTTATCATAATGACTAGATGGCAAGGTTAGGTTAGGTTAGATTTTAAATACTTATTGCTTAATCGTTTTTATTTTAATTTCATTGTTAACAATCTGCCACCATGCGAGTAAATTATAATAATAATTTTATTCAAAGTGATTTTTTTTATTGTGTGGTAGCTATATTAGCATAGTAGATATATTAAATTTATTAAAGTTGGGAAATTTAAAAGGATCTATGAAGTTTTCGTGTATATTTTTTTTCTCGATTTGGCAACAATGACGTCTAGTTCTAAAGTTTTGCAAGTGTTATTTACTTTAATTGTTTTGTGTTAATTGAATTATGAGATTGAATCCAATGTGGACAACTGGATATAGAAAGCGTAAATTGATTGATAAATTACCGTAATACAAAATGAAGGGGAGCCAAAATACACACATTTGTGATTATTAGACAATAATATTATTTGAATCAGGGTGACGATTATCATGCACGAATTTGAGGGAATGGTAAAAAAACTATTCAATGTAAATAAAACTAAATGAAGAATCCTTAAAAAGTTTAGTTAATAAGTATTCACCATGATAAAGCAATATACGTACTTTTTTTTAAACCTTTTCGATCCTAAAGAAGATCATAATGGGTCTCTACAGAGACTATTAAGTCAATACTCTGGGCCCAAATACAAATTGTATATAAATGAGTATTTATTATTATTTTCATGCCGAGGGGATTCGATTCCTGGACACTCGATATTATATATCTACAGACACGAGATATAGAAACCTAAAAATATAATAAACGAGTATTAATGACTAAAATCGTCATATTTATTAAAACGTACATTTATTATTTGTCTATTAGTTTATATTACCATAATAATATATACCATACTATTAACACAATGGGTTGAGAGAAGGATCATCAACCAGAAAAAAACTGAAAAGATAACTCCACTCTGTCATATCCAAGTACTCGAGTGGATAATGGTAAGTATTTGTTAACCTATATATATATACAATATATTTTTGAAACACCGTGTAAGCGTGAGTAGGGGTTGAATGCGCTAGTAAAGTGAAAAACTGTGCAAGTCTCGCCACCGTTAAGGGCGCAATTCCGCCATTATATCATACATTTAATGCACAAAATGGACCTTAACGCCGCGACTGGTTGCGACCAACTTTCCCTCCATGCTCATTTCCTTTGTAATCTTTTTCCGGAACCGCCGAAATATAACGAAACTAACGCTGTGCATTATCAAACCCTGCAATTATTATACGACATTCGTATAAATTTCGAGTATTTTGGTTGTCTGCTTGCCTGGTATTCATGAACGTAGGCTATTGTAATTGAATTGATTGCCATACACTCAATGATTATTCGGTGGTGTTAGATCTCTAAGGATTTATCTATGGACTTGATTCCATATACATGCAGACTCAAATAATGGTAGAAAGGTAAGAATAGTAATGCTACTAAGGAATGGACGCGACGGAATACGAAATACAAGCGATGGAATACACAGAATCCAATTTTTTGACCATGCCCGATCCTAATAAGGTCATATGGGCCTCTACACAGTGGGGGCTTGTATTAAAAGATATTGTTTTTACGAGAAATGGATTTCAGCCACTTGCTCAACCTATAAGGTCAATACTCTGACTAATACACGAATTGAAAAACAAGATATTTTGTACTTGCCAGATTTCTTTTTTCTTTCTTTCGACCATGTCCGATCCTAATAGGATCATATGGGCCTCCACAGAGTGGAGGTTTGTATTAACAGGTTTTATTTTTACGAGAAATGGATGTCAGCCACTTGCTCAACCTATCAGGTCCATACTATGACTCATACACAAATTGAAAAACAATATGTGTACTTTGCCAGATCCAGGATTCGAACCCGGGACCCTCGACACTATAGACCGGTATCGTAGCCAGATACAGGTATAGGCCGACGCTTAAGCCGCTTCAAGTCAATTTTCTAATAATATATTTTTATTTTTAAAGTATTTTCGGTGGTAATTACTAATTATTTAACGTATTTGAAACTTTAAAATTGTAAATATTTTTTTTTTAATTTAAAGATAAACTTACAATAAAAAAACATTATAAATTTTCTTTCATTTTACAGCCGAATCATATTAGTACCACCATATTTAAAGGATATATTTATTATTAAAACGTAGTACAGTAAGATATTTTATCCAAGAGCATAAAGAAATAGTAAACTACTACTAGATTAAACAATTAATATGTGTATAAATTGAAATCTTATGTAGTCCCGGTTCGCCGGCCCCACTAAACTACTGCATTTGGCCACCTTCACAAGTATCATCCCGCAGTTTCAGATCGTCATCAATCATTTCTAGTATCCCAGCCATGAGGTCATGTCGAAGAAAAAGAACAACTCGGTACTGTGATGCCAAACGGTTATAACTGCTGTTTACACAATTTTACAGGAGAGCAAAAACAACGTTTTGAAATTAGTCTGACAAGTTCGTTTATAGTATAAGATATTTTAAAGTATTATATATCAAAATAATCGGAATTAGCATCCCAACACAAACCTTTAATCATTTTTTTTTTAAATTGAAGTTTAATCATTTTTAGGTATCTTGCATTTTACTATATATATATCTTTTTGCCATATTAACCTTTTTTCATAATTGGTCAGATGCAGATATTTTTTAATATTCTTTGTAACCAATAAAGTTGCAGTTATAATATTTTGTCACATCAAAGAATGTACAATTTGGAAAATATTATGGAAGAAAACATAAAAAGTGACATCACAGTACCTATCGAACTATTATGCCATTTTTACGTAAATAATTTTTACCAAGTTTTTCTTAGCTCGTATTCTTGTTTGTCCGGTGGTTGTTTATCAAGTACAAATATTGCAATCGATTTTTAACTAACTTACCGACTAGCTAGAGATTTGAAACTTTTAGAAAATATCAGAACACGATGTCAATGTATTCTTTCAATACTTTTAGCCACCTTTAAATAGAATTGAATTCATTTTCAGTTAATTCTGTTTTGTATGAAAAGTTATTTCGGAAGAAATCCGTAATCCAATCCACTATTATTGGTTGCTAAGGGGGTGGTCCTAGCAACAAATTATTAATATTTATACGTCGGTTACTATGGAAATCAAAATGACATTTCAGTATTCTATATTTGTTTGTTTGTTACAAAATAGCAAAAAAATGATTTGTTGACAATTATCTTATTTGTCCTAAATAATTAATATATAGAATTGTCAAGTTTATATGATTCAACAGAAAATTAAAAAATGTGGTATTTAAAAAGTCTTTTTTATCTTGTAATTATTATTTGTTCAGTTTCTGGCTCCTGATCCCAGCATTTCTATCCAGTTCAAATCCTCTTCCATACAGTCAATCAACCTCACATCATTCGTGACCTGCCTCTGGGCAACATTAAATCTGTTCAGTTTACGATGGTAATATTGTCGAGCTTCATAAATCCTGGTATATAAAATTTCCGTGTATGCCTCAAACCGCCGTATTAAAATGCAGTATACACGAGATTATACTGCGGGATATAAATATGTTTACTGGTACGATAAGTGTTTAATTGACGCCTAGTGTGTGGTTCCCTAGTGCATTTTTATTGCCAATCAAAATAAAATTGCCAATCTATCCCAGCTTGCTCGATTGTGAATATTTTCATGGCATTTGAGTATGCAATTATTTTTGCAATCAGTATGCAGTTATGATTTTATTAATCAGTGTGGGATACTTAATTAATAAACTGCATTAATTAATTTATTTTACATGGAAATATCATGTTTCTGTTTTAGTTTGCAATTATTGTGAAGTATATAATAACATCGATAGCCTAATGTCAATATCCCGTAAGTGACTTTTTATAAATTGTGCAGGAAGCTAAAAAAACAAATTTTTAATATCCTGTATCTGACTGTCGATATTTCACACAATATGTTGTAACTACATAGCATACCAATAACCCGTAAAGCAGCGCTCGAAATGGAAAAGTTTACGAACCGGAGCGCTCGAAAATTTTCTGAGGATATTAACATGGTTATCAATTTTTATGTGTATTTTATAAAAATAAGTGTGATAGATTTTTTGTTATATGGCATATTATCTAGCTCAGACGGTCAAATTATTTTGTCCACGAGACGGAGCGATATCTTTACAGATTTCACGAACCGGAACGGCGCTCCGGTCCATTTTGAGCACTGCATTAAAGTAAAAAGTGGTAAAGCAAAGCACATAACGCCTAATATAATGATAACATCCAATAAAATGTGACATATATATAAAGATAATCATCAAAATTTATTATATACAGGGCTCGAAATAGAACGGAACGCACCGGAGCGTCGTTCCGGCTCGTGAAATTTGTAAAATTATCGCTCCGTCTCGTGGAAAAAATATGTTCACCATCTGAGCTAGATCATAGAATAGAAAATCTGACACTTATTTTTATAAAATACACATACGATTTGATGACTATGTAAATATCTTCAGAAAATTGGTCGAGCGCTCCGGTTCGTAAACTTTCCCATTTCGAGCGCTGATTATATAACTTACTGTTTTACCTTTTAAATAATTCGAGTGACATTTTGAAGCTGAATTCAACATTCAGCTTAGAGGCAAGATACGGACTATTTACAGGTCTGCAATGTTCAGATACGGGAAATTACTAAAATGACTGTATCATTTTTGTTAAAATAACTACAGATAAATGGGAATTTCGCAGTCGATGGGCAGTATTTTTGTTGTTTTTAGTAGGTACATCAAACAGTCATATTCCTCATATAGGTCAGATACTTGGTATTGACATTAGACCATCGATATATTAATTGATAAAAATAATAATAAATTAACAAAGTCAGTTGGTATATAGGTACTTATATCGTAATATAATGATTTATTATATAATCAAGAATTTAATGACATTTTCCACTATACATAACAAAACAACAATGCATTATTTATATGTGATGAGTTGACATTTAAAAATAGATAATAAATAGCACTAAAAGAAATGTATCGGTCACTGGATATTGTTTGTTAAAAAATAACTAAAAATAGTGGTAGATTTTGTTTAACATATAAATTTTACAAACATGAAATTAATCATCCATTGCATTTCATTTTCTTCTTTTTAGTCGTTCCGACATGGCTGAGGATTGTGACTTGATAGTGAAGGCTATCCCGGATCACGTCCTTCACTTGGTTACTTGCTTTTACCTCCACCACCCGTCACGTCTCCATACCCGTTATGCAGGAGTATAGAGTGACGCGTCCCAGGAGCAACTTCCCAAGACATTGGTTGGCGTGCACTAGAGTGTGCGTGATCCGTACTTCCATATAATGTATTACGGTCAATTCTCGATGAGAAAAGACCTTCTCGCTCGCCGTAAAATGCCGCAAACTTTTTAAAAGCAGAAAAATTTTCCAATGTCGCAATGGCCGACCGGTCCAACTGAGGGTCTGACTGACTTGAGAAGTTCTTCCCTTTCAACCGACATAATATGGGACAGTGGCGCACCCAGGGGGGGGGGGATCAAGGGGCCCTGGCACCCCCCAAAAATGAAAATTATCATAATGATTTTAAACATTGAAATTGAAAGCCAATAAACTATACCTTTCGGCTTAGACAAATAAAAACACGGCAAAAAAATGATTTGTAATAATTCTCCAGCACCCTTTTTATAAAAAATTCTTGGATTTTAATTTCTAACACAAAAATTTCGAAACACTAATGTCAGGTTTTTTTAGAAACCCAATCCCTAATGGAGCTGTCAAAAAATTCTCGGTGTCCACCCGAATTCCGGAGTGGTGTAGGTCATGGCTGGGGAGGGCTGACAGGGCTTTAGTCTGGGGGCCCGGCGTGTCGGGTTGACCAGATAAGTGAGATAAACACACATCATAAATTAGCTTTAATAGTAAAAAAAGTCGCCTGCGGCGCTATTATACTTCATAGCTATGAAAATTTTCAATAACTTATATAATTGTGCAATATATTTTTTTGATTATTGTATGTCAATACTTGACAGCTCCATTATTAAAGTAGATGTATTAAAAATCGCCAATAATTCACTGTATAAGTACCCTTAATTTAAACTAACACACAATTTGAAAAACGTTTATGTAGTGTTTCATACTGCCTTTAATCTTAGCGGTAGGTAGGGGGCGTCCCAAATATCCTAGCCTGAGGGCCCGCTTCAGGATGTGGGGACCATGGTGTAGGTACACCGAGTGCAATAGACAAAAGACCGATAAACGAGAAATTAGGCTGTGAAGAAGAAAAAGAGCCACATAAGCAAGTCGGAGATTCCATTGATCCCTTCCATCCTTCACTTGGTTACTCCAGCACGTCGACGTTCTTCATATGCTTCGCCTTCCCCGGAGGCTACCCAAAAACACCAGTCTCTCCAGGTTATCCGGTCCGCACCGTACAATAATATGTCTAAAAAACTATAGAATACATCTCTAACTATTAATTGTCTAACTCAGCGATTTCCAAACTGGGAGGCGCGAAAAGTTGTAGTAGTTAGTTGTAAATACAAATGTAGCCACAGGTTTGCAGTTTGCAAATGCATAGTTTATAAAAAGCTTGGCGGCCCGGGCATAACACACATTACAAATTTACTCTAATAGTTACAAACAAGTCCTCGTATTTTAAATATGTGGTTGTGCGTTGCGATTATTTGATGATACCTATAAGATGATTGTTATACTTAAATGATAACTTCTGTGTATAATTTAGGAAGTATTACTTCAGAGCACCACACTGCCCTTAACCTCAGCGATAGGTAGGTGGGCCCGCCAAAGATCCTGGCCTGGGGGCCCACTTCAGGATGTGGGGCCCAAGATAGAATCCATTTGTCAATGAACGATGATGAATTTGGATTGACTACTATTGAAACGGAAACATTGATAGAATTATCATGCGATATTTCATTGAAACAAAAACCCTACTTCAATTTTGGTTGAATTGAAGTGAAGAATAATATAATACTTTGTCAAGAAAAGCAATGCAAGTTGTAAGTAAAGTACTGCTACCATTGATTCGTAACATCATATTTATGCGAAACGGGATTTTCTGCATTGGCTTCAATGAAATCCAAATATCGATCCCGTTTAGAAGAAAAAGAGCACTTTGTGCTAATAAACAAGCACACCATCGCTTGAAAAATAAATTATTTTAAAATTTAATCTACTATAAGTTGTAATACCTTGTTTATTTTTACAATTAACTTTTTTTTCATTATTGTTATTAGTACATTTTTGGCTATTTAAAAAGGTGTCTGTATTATTTACTTAAATAAAGGGGGAGGGGAGGCGCCAAGATTAGATTTTTTAAAAGGGAGGCGTAGTAACATAAAGTTTGGAAACCACTGGTCTAACTACTCTAACTATTGTTAACTCTATTGTCGAGAATCGTTACTTTATTTGTAGGCACTCGATAATTGACTCAAAGCGTAAAGTAATAAGCCTTCGATTTTTTAGGTATTTTTTATAGTTAGTATTTTGTTGTCAAAAAAATGTATTCTTATATTGGATATCCAGTATTTGGAATCATCCACTATCTACGATTACGAAATAAAAATATATTGCACTACATCACCATGTTCACTCCCAAGAGGATCACATTGGTCTCCACAGAGTGAGGGTTGTAGTAACAATTTTTTTTAACGAGTTAGAATCTTAGGCACTTGCTCAAGCTATTCCAATTTGGGTCCAACCATATATTGGGAAACAATATGTGATTTTACCAGACTCGAGATTCGAACCTGGGACCGACGACATTATAAGCCGATATGTCACCGCTGCTGCTACCAACGTGGTCGCAACCATGATTTATTCTGGATCGGAATCGTTTCCTCATGTCAAGTCTATCAGGCACCATTAGCAAGAGGTGCAAGACTAGTCAATGCGCTCCCAAAAAACGCATATATTGTCGGCGACGTGATATGTATTTTGTATTTGAAATTTTATTTTTCTGTATAAAATTGTACTTAAGTACCTATGTTTTATTTTATTTTTTATTATTATTATTTTATATATAGGTATTCTTGTTTTCTCTCTTGTGAGGGTAATATTTGTTATAATGTAAATCTCATGTTGTGTACCTACGTCTTAGATTTAGATTTGTTATGTGCACATTTTTTTGTTTTCTTATATTTTTCTTTTATGTTTATTCAAGAATAGTCCAAGGGTGATGGGGAAAGATAATACCGTCTCATTATATGAGTTTTGTTCTTATAGTAGGTACCTATTGATAATGGTGTTACAACCGAAATAGCAATCGACCTAAAAACACCTGCATAATTGAATATACTTTATATTATCATTTTGTAAATTGGAGTTCTATCGTAGAAATACTGACATATTTAATAAATAAATTTATTTTTCGAAGGCAATGTTTCCTATATAGATTGTGTAAATAGCAATAATTGACGGCTCTCGTGGTGCATGGTGCATTGTGCTCTGGGTTCGATTCCCGGCGAGGACAGAATAAATTTATGTGATTTTCTCAAAGCCTGTGTGTTTGTGATGATTGTATAAAATTACTAACAACCACCTTGTACGAAAAAGCAATGGCATGGTTATCAATAATTATTAATAAAAAATATTTATTAAGTATTTCAAAAAACAAATGTGCAGGTGAAAAATTGTTTGAAACCACCACCTGTCACCATTTCGTATAGGAAGACGATTGGATTTAGAAAGGTGTGCTAGTTACCCAGTATCAAGTGTTTATAAACTATTTCTTGGATAACAATGCCTATTTTACCTTTACCAGAAAGTCGAGTATGCAATATTAAGAACTTACAATATATTATGCTAATCGGTAGGTACACTATTATTTTAAATCAATGAATTATTCATATTAACAGTATAAATAAAAATATACGGCAAAGCTCCTCGTGTATCTATCTTATGGAATAAGCTTTATTTCGCTAAACTTTGATTACGAATTTTTGTTTCCATTTAACCATTTTTTTCACGGTTTATAACGCTAGCCAGTTTGCAGTGCATGGAATATGAAATACAGGACATAAAAAAATGAAAGTATCCTGTGTATCGAAATGAGTGTTTTTCTCGGCATTCATTTACACGCAGTGGTACCAAACTGGCAGCTCGCGAGCGTTATATTTTAATGAAATGTCACTAAATAAAATCGCGCACTTAAAATATACTATTATAATATCAGTAAATAGAAAATAGATGTAATCATTATGGAATGACTATGACAAAAGACAGTGATTTTATACATTCAGTCACTCATATAGTGGCAGACAGACGCGCATATAGAAAAATGATTGGGGGGGGGGGTTATTTTCAAAAAATATCCTTAATAATATTTTATAGACGGTGGGAGTGGGCGTGGTTAACAACACTCAGGTGCCATTGTTTCCACATTAGCTCAACCGTGGACCCCGTCATTTTCTGTGCGCATTCCCCATACCATGACACTCCACACTTTCAGTCTGGCGATAAACACCTTTACTGCAGGTATAATTACCTACGAGTTATTGTGAGTTATCGAATCCACAAGCGGTTATCGTTTGCGCGTGGCTCAACGGTAAAAATATTAAGATCATTAGTGTTTATTTGTGTCGTCCACGCTGTCTTATCTTTCAGACATATCACTTCAGAATATTAAAGCCAACATTGGATGCTCCAGGTGATTGCATCAATTTACGGATCTTCCAGTGGCGACAGGTCTTGCGTGTTGTAGAATACCGAGAGGAGTGGGCCAACCAGTTGAGAATGCTGTTCGTTACTCAAATTATCAGAGTCACGATCTTCAGTCATGAGGTCCTGAAGAAGAGTAATAAAAGTAATATTCTTATAGACAAATTATGATGGATATTTTTTCGAAACGGACCCCTCCGCAAAATTTTTTTTGTGTGCGTGTCTGACCGCTAGAATACGCTCTTGGTCAAGAGGTGAGAATGTAATATTCTATATTGATCATATTTTATGTACCTAGATAATAAGGATGCCGTATTTTTTTACAAGCTGTAAAGTTGGCCTTTGTGGCGACCAGCGCATCTATTCTATACACAAGACTCCTCTCGGAAGCTATCGAGGGTAGTTTTTAACCGTCTCTAAACAGTCAAAACTGTCTATCTTGCTCTAAAATTTACCACACCCAGAGAGGAGCTGTTAAAACATAGCGCTTATTGTAACAATTACAACTAACTTATTGTAATTGTTACAATAAGTGCTAATACTTCGATACAAAACTACCCTCGATAGCGGTCGATAGCAGTCGATAGCAGTCTTGTGTATAGAATAGATATGCAAGTCGGAGGGCCTAATGGGCCTGACGGGTGGTTGGATCGTCTTGGGCATATCTTCCCTCTCGGAGCACATTATCAGCTGAGGAAGCGCTGACAATAACGCACTACTGAGAAAGGATAACGAAGGGTCAGGTAGAGTGGATCGTCTGGTCGAAGCGAAAAAGGTCTATCCATTGCTCGCTAGAAAAGAAAAAAATCCTTTTTCATTTGCATCTTTTTTGAAAATGAGAATGATTGTAGGTAAATGGCTATTATAGCTCTAAAAGGTTTCCCATCATCGAGGTATAGCATTGGACAATGCGAAGTCGCAGTACATTGGGCTAGCGCACTATGGCGATGCTTTGTTTGGCTCTGTAGAGCTTTTTGTGATATTTTTGCTCCATTTCTGTAGTGCACAGCGCGTCGCGAATGGGCCTTTTGTTTCTCGCACAAACATCCAACACTGGCCCAGGTGTGATTGTAGACGCACCATAGTTGTGCAGGTACTTTCATGTTACATTGTCCATATTGCTCGTGCAAGTGCTGGCATCTGCATTTAGTGGACAAGTACGTTGACTTCATTATGTAATAATTACAAACATATCACTATATATCACTATATAATATGTTTTCATATAAATTATATTAATGGCATTCGGAGAGAGAACGTCGAGCTGGGAACACGTCAATTTGTTTCGTGATGGCGACGGGGGTATTAATTCTTAAATCGTGTAAAGATGACTAAAAACGTTACCCATTTACTTGAAAAAGAAAACATGTAAATGAATATATTGTTACTAATAGAACATACGTTAAAGTGCCCACCACCACCCGTCATATATGCACAGCCGTGGATATGCATGGCCGCTTTCTATGACGCTTTAAACGTGTCTGAAATAAGTGATTTTAAGTGCTCATTCCGTCCCGAGACGGAGCCGCACGGGACTGATCCTGCAACCATGCACCGTAGTGCTTAAAGAAGAATGTTAATAAAGAAAATGTTTGTTTTTTGGACTGGCTCTGCTGTCCGCTGACGTTAAGCGCTTTGTGTACCCGCATACTGAGTGTCACGAATTGAAATGGATGAGTCTACAGAAGAATCGGGACTATCCCGCTCCCCATACGACGCTGCAAATTTCTCAAATGCCGCAAAGTTGGCCTCGGTTGCTACCAGATCTCCATGACCAATTGGGCCCGTGTGAGGACGGACCCTGGCAAATAGCTCCGCTCGTTCGAATTCCATAAGCGGGCAATCCCAGAGGATGTGTTCAACATCTTGGTGGTCATGCCCGCAGGTACAACCCGGCCCATCTACTATCAAGCCAAACTCGTGAAGTCTGGCGGCGAAGTTGCTATGGCCGGTGAGGAACTGGCTAATCCAGTGCGAAGGTTGGAGTCTTCTAGTTTGGTGCCTGCAGAATACGTCTGGAAGAAAAAGGTAAGTGTGCCGCCCCTTGGGGGAGGCGGTCCACCTCGACTGCCATGCCGCAAATGCGGTCTTGTCAATGTCACTTACAGTCTTCCTGTAAGGAACGTCCTCGGATCTCTGCGGTGGTGTCAGATGGACACCGGCGAGTGTTGTGCTGATCCCCCTCAAGAAGAGGGTTATCGATCCAGCAGACTTGGATGTGCAGATCGAGGGGTAGCACCCCCGCGAGTACGGCAAGCGCGTCAGTAGAAGTTGTGCGGTAGGCTTTGGTAAGCGAGATCAACGCAAGTCGCTGCCCGCTTAGTAGTGCGCGTCTCACGAGAGTTAAGGAGTTTACTCGGGAATGATGGAGGCGTAACCGGCAATTCCCATGAAAATTGCGCCGTATGCAACCTTAAGGGCTCTAAGCTTAAGTCCCCAATTGCTGCCCGCCATTCGGGCCATTCTCTGATAGGCCGAATTGGCCATAGAGACGGCCGTCTTGGCGTGGTGAACGAAAGACAGCTTGTCATCAAGAATTACTCCCAGATACGTAACCCTTTTGGAGAAACGCACTGAGGTCTGGCCAAAACGAACCGTGGGCGGCCGTCGAGTTATGTTGACCCGAGAACTACCCCTGAGGAGGACAGCTTCCGTCTTGTTCGGGGCAAAGGTCAGCTTGTTCAGCAACCCCCAATTAAGGATTATGCCCAAGGCGTCCGTGATTGCACGCTCAAGTGCCGGTCGGCTCGTCGCCCCAACAAGCAGGAGCAAGTCGTCGGCGTACTAACAATATACAGAATATTAAATGGACGCATGTTGGATTTATATGACAAATTATATTTCGTTCGGCATGCGTCATTTGCGCAATCCGCGCATCGCCTAGCCACGATCTTTTTAAACCATGCCTCAACTGAGGTATAGCCTTAATGATAATAACTATCACAATCCTAAAATCCCAGAATCCTTTAATTGAAACTATACCACCATCAAACTATAGGTATCAACCATCATGGGGGTGAATATATGTATAGGGCAATGGCAAAGGGTGGAGGTAGGGTGCTAAGATCCGGCATAAATAGTGCACACTAAACTTTGCCATTCATACTAATTTGTCAAATTCAATTAAACTCTGCGAA
The DNA here is from genome assembly GCF_057557595.1 of Rhyacophila brunnea. Lineage (NCBI taxonomy): Eukaryota > Metazoa > Arthropoda > Insecta > Trichoptera > Rhyacophilidae > Rhyacophila > Rhyacophila brunnea. Next base: position 7,287,536 of record NW_028233361.1, read on the forward strand.
AACCAAGCCATAATAGAAAATAGTCAAAAAACACTCGTCTATCTGTAAAATATCTGAAATTATGCAAATAAATTATACATAACTTTTGATATTTTATAGATAGAATAATATTTTTATTTAGATAGGGCTTAATAATTAAAAATAAAATGAATCAACAATATGTGTAATATGTATTCTTAATCCAACGAAAACAAATAAGTATAAATGAAAAAGTGAGCACAATTTTGTCGTATCGCCCAAAATATACCAAAAATATTATGGTTTGGTTTAGGCTGAGTTTAAGGCTATATTTCAGCTGGGGCTAGGTCTAAAACGATCGTGACTATGCGACGCAGAGATTGTGCAAATAACGCGTGCAGAACAAAACCTAATTTGTCATAAAAAGTCAACATGCGTCCATTTAATGTTTTGTTTATTGTTCTATTACTAATAATAATAATACATTCATTCGCATGTTTTCTCTTTCAAGTAAATGGGTAACGTTTTTTAGTCATCTTTACACGATTTAAGAATTAATTCCCCTGACGCCATCACAAAACAAATTGACGTGTTCACAGCTCCACTTTCGCTCTCTGATTGCCAGCCAGTCCGAAATTTCGTCGCACCTATAGTTGAAAATTATTTGCCGTTTAACTGAAGTATTCTCTTCATAAGTTTTAAAAACTAACCATCACCATCTCTAAATTTAGTCTTAGTTCAAGATAAAACAAATGCGTATGAATAGCAAAGTTTAGCAGGCACTATTTATGGGGGATATTAACAGCCTACCTCCACCATTCGCTACTGGCATAGGGTTTTATTTAATAGTTAGATAAAAATAGTAAATATAAGCCAGTTAAAATTAACTGTTATAAAATACCCACCAACTATGCATTTTGATCGGCCAATTACGTATATATTATATTATATTATGTAGTTTAGACCTAAATGAATTCCACGTTTCAAAGCTACAACTCGGTAAACTTTGACCGCAGGAAAACATATGGACGAGGAAAATAGATGCCGGAAACCATCTGCACGAAGCGAAAGCCTCGAGTTAATAACGGTGATTTCCCGACCGGGCGAGACAATAAGAAAACTCGACTGGAAACGGAGATTCCAGCCCGCGTAATCAAATCAGCTTACGCGGGAACTTTGCAAGATAAAAAGATCAAGTCGTCTGGGCCCCGGGGATTCCAGGACGCGTTGGGAAAAGAGTCAGGCGTTTGATTTATATAGTGTGCATTTGCTCCGAGAGATAAATAAAGCCAATGCGGTTGATTTGAAGAACTAACCTGAGTTGTATACTATTTTTCATATAAAGATATAATCTATTCTATACACAAGACTGCTGTAGTTTTTCATATTTTTGTATCGAAGTATTAGTACTTATTGTAACAATTACAATTGGTTAGTAGTAAAGTTCACCTTTTTCTTTCGTTCATCACAGCACCTCTCTTGGCTGTGCTACATTTTAGAGTGAGATAGACAGTTTTGACTGTTTAGGATTAGATGGCTAACATATTGTAACAGTTATAATACTTCTATATAAACATATGAAAAACTACCTTCGATAGCTGCCGATAGCAGTCTTGTATATAGAAGAGATACGCAGGTGTACAGAAGCAATTAAAAATCATATTTTATTGGAGTACTATTTTTCATATAAAGCGAATCTATTATATACACAAGACAACTATTTATACCGTTGGGATTAGACAAATAAAAACACGGCAAAAAAATGATTTGTAATTCTCCAGCACCCTTTTTAGAAAAATTTCTTAGATTTTAATTTTTAACACAAAAATTTCGAAACACAAATGTTAGGTTTTTTTAGAAACCCAATCTGTAATGGAACTGTCAAAAAATTATCGGTGTCCACCCGAATTCCGGAGTGGTTTAGGTCATGGCTGGGGAGTGCTGACAGGGTTCTAGCCTGGGGACTCGGGTGTGGGGGGGGCCGGCGTGTCGGGTTGACATATTTTAGCTTATAATTATAATTTAGCTTTAATAGTTAAAAAAAGTCGCCTGCGGCGCTATTATACTTCATGGCCATGAACATTTTCAATTATATAATTGTGCAATATATTTTTTGATTATTATGTGTCGATACTCGACAGCTCCATTATTAAAGTAGATGTATTAAAGATCGCCAATAATTCACTGTGTAAGTACCCTTAATTTGAACTAAAGCACAATTTGAAAAACGTTAATGTAGTGTTTCACGCTGCCTTTAATCTAAGCGGTAGGGAGGAGGCCCGCCAAATATCCTAGCCTGAGGGCCCATTTCAGGATGTGGAGACCATGGTGTAGGTACACCGAGTGCAATAGACAAAAGACCGATAAACGAGAAATTAGGCTGTGAAGAAGAAAAAGAGCCTATGGGACTAATTTACATTCTCCTCCTTGGGCCCCCCCAATATTAAATCCTGGGTGTGACACTGTCCAGGAGAACAAGTTTTTTGAATTCCCCCCAAGAAATGAGCAATCCTCAGCGACCCCAACTGTTTATTAAATATACTTATACATATCTATGTTTTATGGATAATTAGAAGACAATCAAAATACTCACTATCGCTAATTTTTCTTCGTTTGATTTCATCGTCAGTTACTAACAAACATAGGCCATTACTTAATAAAAGAGCCTGTTTTTTATCAGGGTGCGCTGTAGGGCAAGTATAGGAATAAACCAATGTCTAGCGTTTAAAACAAAGGTACTATTACGGCGTACAACTTAATATTCCAGCAGTCTATCAAGTATTAAAGTCCAAGTGTCCCCATCTAGGTAACAGAGCGAGTACAAATGGACGAATCAGTTTGATTTGACATCGCTTAGCTCTATATTCCATACAGATAAATCTGTCCCACGATTTGTCATCGTCTCGGGGCAGAGGCCATCCTGGAGTATTGGATATGAGCGAAATTTGGAGGTATTTTTTTTGTTACAGTTATTGCTAATACATACAAAAATAAAATATTTTCGAAACATCAGGCGCCCAAATATAGGTATCAGTAGGTATACAAATTTAACTTATTGTAATATACTGAGATTATTCAATTTGAAGGGAATGGGTAATATTATAAATTAATAATATCACCTACACGTACGTCTAAAATGGCACGAGGCCAGAATCTAGAATCGAAATGTCTACGCCTATCAGCAGAACATTGAAATTCTACTGTGTACCGATGATCTAATAGGCAATTAACAACTCGTTAATTCGCACATCTATCGGCAGTGCGTGCGAAACTGAGGATCAGGGGATGCAATTCACTCTCTAGCGTATTGCTAGATGTCCGTTCCCAGAAACGCTAACTAATATTTGAAATTTCATAATTTTGAGTGTTTGAATATTTTTAGTCAACGCTTAAAAAAAACATACCATCTAACATAACCATCCGTTTTAGGTTCCCCTTCTGCACCAGTCATGTTTGTACAGCTTTGTATATGAAGGGCTGCCTTCCATGACACTTAAAACGGGTATGGAAGAAAAGAATCGCACGGGACTGTTGTAACAACCGTGCGACGTGGTGCTGAAAGAAGGAATTTAGAGAGAAACGAAAAGAGTTAGACTGGCTCAGCTAGTCTCGGTGACATATTAATTAAGGGCGGCGTGCTCAGCGTGGGTCAAAATGGAGCTTTTTTTCTATTTTCAAAGCATGATCCTGGACATTCCTTAACCTACCTATTTAATAAACTGTTTTTTATTCAATGGATTCTACACATTAAAGAATGTCGCATTCGTTATTGAACATAAGTACATTATAATTAACTATTTCTTTTATTCAACGAATAATTCACAAGATTTAAGAATATATCATTCTGATTATTGAACATATATTATTTTGAAAAAAACACTTTCTGATATAGTATATAATAACCAATAGAAAAAATCTTTTTTGAAAAAAGTAAGTCTCCCCGACGGGGAATCGAACCCTGTATCTCCCGAGTATACGCCTCATCCGTCGCATTACCATTATGCTACGGCGTGACATACTAATAGCGAACAAATTTTAACTATTGGTCAATTACTATACCTACCCATCAGCGTTCCTTCCAAATCAGCTACTTTGGCAATCGATTTTTGTTTCTTAAATCAAAGTAGGTATATATTACTATTACTTTTTGATTACTAACCGACGTCGTGGAATTTCTCCAATATTTTTATAGATGTAGCTACTTGCACTTGCTAATAATTTATAATTAGCTATTTCTTTTATTCAACGAATAAGTCACAAGATTTAAGAATATATCATTCTGATTATTGAACATATATTATTTTGAAAAAAACACTTTCTGATATACGAGTAGTATATAATAACCAATAGAAAAAATCTTTTTTGAAAAAAGTAAGTCACCCCGACGGGGAATCGAACCCTGTATCTCCCGAGTATACGCCTCATCTAGTTAAAATTTGTTCGCTATTAGTATGTCACGCCGTAGCATAATGGTAATGCGACGGATGAGGCGTATGCTCGGGAGATACAGGGTTCGATTCCCCGTCGGGGTGACTTACTTTTTTCAAAAAAGATTTTTTCTATTGGTTATTATATACTATATCAGAAAGTGTTTTTTTCAAAATAATATATGTTCAATAAGTACATTAGTTAGTTATTTTTGGAGCTATAGTACAGGTTCCGTGAAATCCTCGAGATCGCTACGTCTCGTAAAAAACTGTTGATCGACTATTGAAAGGAAAAAGAAGATAATCCTCAGTTTTTTTTTTCAAAATAGGTTTTATTGGATAATAGCATAGAACACGACTAAATACAAGATGTGCCTAAAAGATGTAAGCTTCAAGGGCGGACGTGCTCAAATACGCCATTTCTTTTGGCATTCCCTAGTGGTTAAGCTACAACATATGGCCGTAGCCATAAATTGACAAACGATAAATGAATAAGGGAATATGTTAACGCGCGTGTTTGAACATGTACCGTTTAAATTATTTTTTTCGGTTAGGTACATGTTCAAACACGCGCGTTAACATGTTCTTACTCCCTACTTCATTTATCGTTTGTCAATTTATGGCTACGGCCGTATGTTGTAGTTTAACCACTAGGGAATGCCAACAGAAATAGCGTATTTCAAAAAAACACTACCTTATTCTTAGGTCAATAATTATTATAAAGCAATCATTATTCGTAGGATGTTAATCACACTTAAATGGTCAAAGACATAACTTATGATTAGTATCTTTAGAATTATCTTCAAATGTGTTAATCTTGCCCATTTTTTGAATAATAAAATGCCTAATTCTTGTCAAATTTGGGATCAGAGAGATTATTAATATAATTTTTATTGTAAATATTTCACTATAATAATGTCAACATAAATTATACTAATGGTTTTATAAATGCGTTGAAAAATTAATAAATGTAAAAAAATCTTAATACCACTGCACAGTTATATACTAAAATATGACTATATTCTTAAACATTAGAGCGAGAGGCTTAAAAGAATTCTTTTTTATGTAATAAAAATATTTTATGCAGTCATCAAATGTTTAAAATAAATATACTTAAAGGATAATAAGGCTTCAAAATTATGTAAATAGATTATCTACAACGTTTAAGGAATGTCCAGGATCATGCTTTGAAAATAGAATAAAAGCTACATTTTGAAATACGCTGAGCATGTCCCCCTTTTGAATATGATCGGGTTAACGCCGATTCCTACATAGAATCATCAATACGTACAAGATCATTTTACCTAATATCCGTTAATAGACGCCAAAAAGGACAACGCATGCATTAATTTGCATTTTACCACGATACGGCTGATAATTATTATTAAACATAATATAACATTCGTTCTAGCTGGCGTGCCTCACAAATCAAAAATAACCCTTTATCAGGATATAATAAAAACTGTCTAAATTACAAATTTCAATTTGGATATGATTAAGGGTGTATTTTGTAGATCGATTTTCTAAATGATTATCCATGTTATGGGTGCAAGAACCATTCAAACATTTTTGACCAAAATAGGATTTTTGAGTTTTATAAATGCAGTTTTTGAGATTGACAAAATCATATTGAGAATAATTTAAAAATGTATTTGTCCTCCATGACTAATTGGCGACTGGCGACACGTTCAGATAATCAGTATAGGTAATAATATATTTCTTCCCCAAAAAGACAAAATTCCGGGTAATTATACTATTTGACCGTGAAATAAATCGTTCTATATGGGTGTGAAACCTGGATCCTAACGGATAAACAAGACAAGGTCAAAACTATCCAAGTATTTGAAAATAAATTTCTCCGAAGAATACTTGGACTGGTAAAACAAAATCAAAGGTGGCACATCCGTACGAATGTTGAGCCCAATATAGTCAAAGTCTTGAGGGCGCGAAAACTCAGATGGGTTGTTATATGCGATAGATCTAAAGCTCTCCACGTTTATGAAGGAACCTCGGTGGAGATGCGCGGATAGCGTCAAGAAGAACGCTGAGTGTGACCAACTTGAGAGAGATAGCTCGGGATCGAGATTTCTGGAGGATGGTTGTGCAGTCGGCTATGGACCTGAATGGTCTATAGCATCAGCTTAAGTAAGTAAGTAATATATTTTTTTTATTATATTAATATTAACACTACTGCTAAAAATAAACATTTTAACATTAACTATTATTATAAAAATGAAATGGTACAAATATCTACCTACACTGATTTGGGGTGATTAAAAGGTAAATTCACAGCCAACAGTTAAATAAAACTCGATATACATATGAAACTGTTTCTGGCGCCCATTTCATAATTTTTTATCCCACTACCCGGAAATTTTGCGCACACCACTGCATCTACGTGGCATTATATTGTGTCTAAGCTTCAGTACGTGTGTCTGGGCATCTATTAAGACCATAGATACTACGGGCAATGAATATTGATTATAACAATATTATTTACTAATCATTTATTAATTTTATGTTTGTTGTTGCGTGGTGGCAAAACGCTCGCATTGAAACGCGGCTGACAAAATATATTATGAATATGATCGCAATATACCTTATACTGCATATTTAGATTGTTAAGCCGAAAGGTAATGAAATGACAATTTATAACTTTGCAAGAAGGCAAATTGAAAAGAGAACATTATTGGTTCCGTCATACGTAGTCGTAGGTATGACCTCTTCCGGATCAGAACTGTTTCGTCGTGTCAGGTTTATCCGGCACCCTAAGGCCCTGTCCACATGACGCGTCTCTCGCCGCCATTCGTCGCGATTGAATGTGGACACCTCTATGAGGTCACCTGTACCTCGACCGCGCGTGGCAGTCGTCACAGTGCGAGTGCTTATGGACTGCTCAATGCGGTCACATGTATTTGGAATGCGAGTCAAAACGCGCTATGTGTCCAGGTACTAAGCAGGGGCTGCGAGACTAATTAATGCGCTCAACAGATATAATATAAATTTTCAATGATGTGCTGTGTATTATTGTTAAAAATAATTTAGGTTTTTACTTTTTTTTCTTCTGCGGGAAATATTTCGTTTTTATTTTTGTTTAACTTATATACTTGGTACTAGAAAATGAATAGGTACTATCCACTGAATTTGAATATAAATTCTAATTGATTGGAGTTTTGTACTATTGTAGTTGAATATTTTGTTGCGACCAAAGTTTCATCTTTTGGCATCTTCAAGCACTATGTGCAATCAACTTCAAATTCCCAACACTATATTATTAGGTATATATTTGCTTCTTTATTAACTTAGTAAACTGTATTGTCATATATTGAAATGAAATCTCCATTCACTTGAAAGTTGGTCAATAAAGAATAAACCTGAATTTAATGCTGATAAATGTTTCTGTATTACTTTTTATAGACCAAGACATCCGATTTGTTATGTTCATTATATGTCAAAATAAATAATTTTGATTTGATAAATTAATACAACCATATAATGCCAAAAAGTTCATTAAAGCGTCAATCCGAAGTGAAGAAAAGATCTTGGCATAATTTTTTGACTGCTTATAATCTTTTCACTCGCATCACTTCTACAGGTCCACGTGCAAGTAAGCTTATATGATTCACCATGCTACAAGCTAAGCCATTCAAGAATCCAAATATCTTACTTACACTCCATATCTTGTTAGTGCGTAGTATTCGATAATAATATGGATATAATTTTAAAAGCATATTTTGAAAATCTAATGGGTTTGAAGTTTGAACTTTACTAAGTAAAAGTTTTGCTGCTTTCGTAATTATAATGATTCGTAATTTTTTTAAAGTGGATTAGTAGTAAATTTTACGATATTATTTTGCATCATGACGTAAAAATAGTGTTTACATCTTGTCACTCCCTGGGTAGAAAAAGCTCTGCGATACTGTGACGATTCCCCCCGTTTCTTTATGCCGTTTCGTTTGATGTGAGGCTTTGACGTATAAAAAAGCTCTCGCTACACTACTATCAGAGGTTGAGTGACACTCTGCTAGCAGAAAGTTTCACCTGTATTAGATTCATACATTACACAGCACGATAGCTAATTTTATATGACACACATTGCAAATATAACGAGCTTCTTTAAAACAAACGATTCGAAGAAAGAGTAGGTGAATTTATATAGGGTAGGGCCATTTAGGAAAATATAATTTATAGTAAGATATAAAATTGTATTATATTTATTAATTAGTATGTTCATAGAAGTAATATTTTATAATAAATACACATTAGAGCAAATATATCTTTTAAATTCACCATTATTTAACTCGTAAATTATTTAAAAAAAATGTAACCTCAGATTGAATGGTCTCTAATCTTGACAACATATTAAATTTGATATTGTATTCGTTCAAATTTCCTCTAAAATTATATACTTACTTAAATGAGAATTTCAGGGTTTTAACCCTAAGGTACCTACAGATATCAGTATCTGTGTATATTTCTGAAGTCTTGGTCAATTCAGAATAGGTGCAAAATACTTAATATGTAATAAAAGATAGGTATATAGATTTTTTAAAAGAGAGATCCAGAAACTTAGAGTGGCACAACATGGTATGGAGAGGTGCATGATGGGCATAACGCAAAAGAACAAAGAGTGTAATGATTAGATAAGAAAACAAACAAGAGCTTGCGATCTAATAGAGTTTGTGGCAACGCAACGCACAGGGCCGAGAGAAGTGGAATCAGCTTGGAGAGGCCTTCATTCAGCAGTGGATAGATTCAGGCTGAAGATGATGATGATATAGATTTACTTGGTTGTATCAGCTTCTTTGTTTGGTCAATCCAACCTATTAATTAATAATGGTAGGTACTTGATAATTATGTACTTAGTTTTATAAAATTAAACATTATTTCAGTTTCTTTTGCGTGTTGCCATTGTGAACACTAAAATATGGATTATTTCTGACACCATTTTACATACAGATAATATTATATAGTGCGCAAATAATTAATTATGGATTCAGGACGTTCACAGTATGATATTTAAAAAGACAGCTCGGACGACACAAACGAATACTAACAATTCTAATAATTATGACAGTTAAACCACTTGCAATTCATAACCTGTGATAAATGGTGTCTAAATGTAGAGAATATACCTGGAAAAGTGCGCTATTCCGTGGGTGTGGTACATGTGGAAGTCAGTGTTACTTGCTAGATTTTGTTAAACCCGTCCCCTCCCGCTGACTTAAAAATTATTACGGATAATTTTTCAAAATGGACCCCCAACCATTTTTTCTGCGGGCACGCCAATTTCGGTCCAATATTTTTTTCTTGAAATTTTCTAAAAATTTTCAAAATGTCTACCTTCGCAGGTTTTTTTTAGTTGCTGACATGTGCACTTGACATGATTTTTTTCTACTTCCAGCGCGATGCAGAAGAAAAATCCACTTCGCATTGACGTTTATAATACCTTCGTAATAACATTCAGCAAACACTATCTCGTCCTGTTGTTCCCATCAGCGTCTGTGCCCGCTGTGACGTACATCACATGTTTGCTGATGATGATATTCTGTTTTTAAATATGACGTTTCAGACAGTGTCGTGCGCTTGAAACAGTGCAACAAGAACGAAAGTAATTATAAAATAATATAAAAAAACATTCAACACAATATTGCGAGTCAAAACAACACAAGTTTTTTTTTGTACAATACGAGGGTGGGTCAATAATTCCTTAGAAAAAAGCATTAAAACAGTTTTTATTTTTGTATTTTTTTTTTATTTCTCAACATAATCTCCTTGGAGCTCAATACACTTGGTTAGACGTTTCTCAATTTTTTTTAAACCGTCAGAAAAATAAGTTTTCGGAAGGTCCTCAAAATAAGCATTTGTCCGATCGATGACTTCTTCATTTGAAAAAAAACGTTGTCCACTTAGCCATTTTTTTAAGTTTGGGAAAAGGAAAAAGTCACTGGGGGCTAAATCTGGCGAATACGGTGGGTGGTCGACCAATTCGAACTTCAATTCTTCAATTTTAGCCATTGATCGTAAACATGTGTGAACACGGGCATTGTCCTGATGAAAGAGGATTTTTTTCCTGTTTAAATGAGGCCGTTTTTCTTCAATTTCGTTTTTTAGCTGGTCCAGTAAAGATGCATAATAATCCCCTGTTATTGTTTTTCCTTTTTCCAAATAGTCAACGAAAATAATTTCACGTGCATCCCAAAATACAGTAGCCATAACCTTACCAGCTGATTTTACGGTTTTCGCCTTCTTTGGACATGGTTTGCCTTCGCAAACCACTGCTTTGACTGTTCTTTCGTCTCGGGAGTATAGTGGTGTATCCATGTTTCATCTACAGTCACAAAGCGACGAAAAAATTCATCCGGATTGCGTTGCATGAGCGACAACAGGGCTTTAGAGGCCACCACCCTATTGCGTTTATTGTCGACTGTGAGCAAACGCGGCACCCATCTTGCAGAAATTTTTTTCATGCCCAATTTGTCATGTAAAATAGAAATGACGCTACCTTTTGAGATCCCTGTAACCTCAATTATCTCACTCAACTTTAATCTTCGGTCACTTAACACCATATCGTGGATTTTATTGATAATTTCTGGTGTAGTCACCTCTACAGGACGTCCTGAGCGTGGTTCATCCTTTGTTGATGTACGACCACGTTTAAATTCATTTAACCAGTTATAAATAGTTGCAAGTGAAGGAGCAGATATGCCGTGAACTAAATCTAACTCATTTTTTATTTCCTTTGCTGTTAACCCTTTTATATTAAAATGTTTAATAACAGCTCTAAACTCAATTTTCTCCATTTTCCATTTTTCCATTTTCCACAAGCAAATTTTTTTTTTAAATGTACGAGAAACACACAACAACCCGACCAATCTGATTGAAACTTCACAGCATACCGAATCGGTAGTGCCGCTGCATGAAAACAAACCGCTTACAGTACTAGTCGCGCCACCTGTCGGCTTTTCTAAGGACTTATTGACCCACCCTCGTATTTCATTAGTCTTACGACCTGCCAAATCAACACTTGAGCAATACCTACTTATAAACTTGTTGCCAGAGGCGTAATGTTAAATTAAATAGAATTTGATTGTTGTTTTAAAAAAAAAAAACTATTTATTGACCCTCCCCTCGTATTCTTTGAAATACATTTTGCAATATTTCGACGAGTGGAAAATAGTTTTTGACGATTTTGACAGCTATTCCTTAAATTATAATCGTCTTCCACAAAATTTTGAAAATTTATTATTTCAACACGTTTTTAATAACTATGAAAATTATTATAATATTCTCCATACTTGCTTTTCTCTCCACCACCCGCCACATCTCCACACCCGTTATACAGGCGTATACCGTGGCGTAACTAGCGATATGCGCTGTTCAAATTTGTGCCGAAAGTGTCCCAGGAGCAATTTTCCAAGACCTTGGTTGGCATGCACTAGAATGTGCGTGATCCCTACTTCTTCTCCACCAACAATGGGGAATCTCACATTGATGTCACTTTGACATCCACTGGTTCTGCCAGATGCGTCGTGAACTGGACTGTCCATTTGGAAGCGTCAGCAAGCGACCACCGTCTGATCACGTTCGCCTACAGGACTGAGAGGGGCCACGCGTCTCTCGCTCCACTTGTGAGCGAGTCACTGCCGAGGCGTTTCAGGACCAAGGGAACCGACTGGGTACGTTTTGACCGCGAGTTTGCTGAGGGTCTGGACAGAATGGCCTCGCGTCCTCCGCCAAAGAACATGCACGCTGCGGCTGAGGACCTCACGAATCTCATGATTGAAAAAGCGGAGGGCACTATCGGAAGGACGACCCCGAGACCGCCGAACCTCGCACCCTGGCGGAAGCCGAGACTAACAAGACTGAGAGATGCGATGAGGAGGGCCAGAAGGGCCTTACAAGCAGCGCGAAGATCGCTGGAGAGGCCGCCGCAGGCGGACCATCCGCTTGCGGTCACCTACAGGACCACTAGACTCAAGTTCAAAAAGGCAATAAGTAAGGCTAAGAAGGTGCACTGGAGAGAGTTCGTCACTAAAATGGGTGGCAATGATCCGTGGGCCCCCCCTTTTCGCGTGATGAAGCTGGGCTCACGGCCTGGAAAAGTCATGTCGGCGGTACGGCGCCCTGACGGATCGTTCACCAATAGCTCTGAAGAGTCCGCCACAGTCCTGTTGGATGCTCTTACCCCGCAGGACAACGAGTCGCTCGACATTGACAACGACCGATTTCAGCAGCTTCGCGTCTATGCGCTGCTCCCCTTAAACACTCCGCGATCCGCAGCCACTACCATGTCCGAACTAGGGATCCTGTTTGCCAGCCTCCCGGCCGGCAAAGCCCCAGGGCTTGACTGCATAGATAACGCGCTAGCGAGAAGGGCGTGGTCTCTTGCCTCACACGACATTACGCAACTCTACAAAGAATGCATGAGTAGTGGCATATTCCCCGACTGCTGGAAGAAATGTCACCTCACGGTGACCCCCAAAGCCGGCAGTCACCGTCCTTGTGACCCGAAAGCATATAGACCGATTACGCTCCTTACCGTCTTCGGGAAGATATTGAAAAGATTGATAAACATCAGGATTGAGTCCCACCTGTCGGAAAACTGTCCAATCTCGCAAAGACAATTTGGGTTTAGACCCGGAAAGTCCACCGAGGATGCGATTCGCTTTGTGATCAATTCTGTGGAGAGCTCTGGCAAGGACCTTGTTGCCGGGATTTTTCTCGACATCGCGGGCGCGTTTGATACTGCGTGGTGGCCCTTGGTTCTGGCAAAGCTTCGGCTGAAACAGATCCCCGGGGACCTCTTTGCCTTGGTTCAAAGCTACTTCAGCAATAGGGAGATAACCTACGACTCCGGCCCCAACCTGATTCACAGGAGGACCACCATGGGGTGTCCCCAGGGCTCCGTCCTGGGACCCTTTCTGTGGAACATGCTGTTTGACGACGTTCTGTCCCTGCCACTGCCTCCGGGCTGCACGCTCGTTGCGTACGCCGACGACTTGCTCCTGCTTGTTGGGGCGACGAGCCGACCGGCACTTGAGCGTGCAACCACGGACGCCTTGGGCAGAATCCTTAATTGGGGGTTGCTGAAAAAGCTGACCTTTGCCCCGAGCAAGACGGAAGCTGTCCTCCTCAGGGGTAGTTCTCGGGTCAACATAACTCGACGGCCACCCACGGTTCGTTTTGGCCAGACCTCAGTGCGTTTCTCCGAAAGGGTTACGTATCTGGGAGTAATTCTTGATGACAAGCTGTCTTTCGTTCACCACGCCAAGACGGCCGTCTCTAAGGCCAATTTAGCCTATCAGAGAATGGCCCGAATGGCGGGCAGCAATTGGGGACTTAAGCATAGAGCCCTTAAGGTTGCATACGGCGCAATTTTCATGGGAATTGCCGGTTACGCCTCCAGCATTTGGCATTCCCGAGTAAAATCCTTAACTCTCGTGAGACGCGCACTACTAAGCGGGCAGCGACTTGCGATGATCTCGCTTACCAAAGCCTACCGCACAACTTCTACTGACGCGCTTGCCGTACTCGCGGGGGTGCTACCCCTCGATCTGCACGTCCAAGTCAGAGGATCGATCACCCTCCTCTTGAGGGGGATCAGCACAACACTCGCCTGTGTCCATCTGACACCACCGCAGAGATCTGAGGACGTTCCTTACAGGAAGACTGTAAGTGACATTGTGTACAAGACCGCATTTGCGGCATGGCAGGCGAGGTGGACCGCCTCCCCCAAGGGGCGGCACACTTACCGTTTTTTTCCAGACGTATTCTGCAGGCACCAAACTAGAAAACTCAAACCTTCGCACTGGATTAGCCAGTTCCTCACCGGCCATGGCAACTTCGCCGCCAGACTCCACGAGTTTGGCTTGATAGTAGATAGGCCGGGTTGTACCTGCGGGCATGACCACCAAGATGTTGAACACATCCTCTGGGATTGCCCGCTTATGGAATTCGAACGAGCGGAGCTATTTGCCAGGGTCCGTCCTCACACAGGCCCAGTTGGTCATGGAGATCTGGTAGCAACCGAGGCCAAATTTGCGGCATTTGAGAAATTTGCAGCGTCGTATGGGGAGCGGGATAGTCCCGACTCTTCTGTAGACTCATCCATTTCAATTCGTGACACTCAGTATGCGGGTACACAAAGCGCTTAACGTCAGCGGACAGCAGAGCCTGTCCAAAAAACAAAAATTTTCTTTCTTAACTTTCTTCTTTAAGCACTACGGTGCATAGTTGCAGCATCATTCCCGTGCGGTTCCGTCTCGGGAAGGAATGAGCACTTAAAATCACTTCTTTCAGACACGTTTAAAGCGTCATAGAAAGCGGCCGTGCATATCCACGGTTGTGCATATATGACGGGTGGTGGTGGGCACTTTAACGTATGTCTTTCCATATAATATTGTATTACGGTCAATTCTCGATGAGAAAAGACCTTCTCGCTCGCCGTATAATGCCGCAAACATTTTAAAAGCTGATAAATTTTCCTTCGTAGATACCAAGTCGCAATGGCCGACCGGTCCAACTGAGGGTCGGACCGATTTGAGAAGCTCTTAACTTTCAACCGACATATGGGGACACTCCCAGAGGATGTGATCAGCATCCTGCAATTCGCCACATAAGTAAGTCAGAGATTCTATTAGGCCAAGCTGACAGAGCTTGGAGGCAAAACCACCGTGTCCGGTTAAGAACTGAGAAGTCCAATGGTCTGGAGTCAATCTGGTTATCTCCATGCGCCACTTTATATTAGGAAAAAACAAATGCGTTTGTATGCCCTTGGAAGAAGTGGTCCATCGCCCCTGCCACGCACGCAGCGCAGTGTCATATGCCAGGTCGCGTACGATAACTTTCTCTATAACTTACTTATATTCTCCATACTTTAATTGTTATAAACTTCTGTAAATTTGAAAGTATTAGTGTTTTCAATGGACCAGTTGTTGACGAAATGCTAAATATTGTTTTTCACCGCGTAAAACTAGTAATACATCTTCTTATAATCTGTGTTTTTACACCCAGTTTACTGGGTATGAATAGACATATAAAAGTAATCGATTTTTTTGTCTGAACTATCTAGATAGGTGCCGGAGTGAGGTCCGTCCTAGAAAAAAGCCCGGGGTCGCTGACCCGGCGCGCTCTCACCCACTACACCAGGGATGGTGAACCTTCTTTACGTACGCATGCCAAAATTTCCCAAATATTATTTTTCAACTGTCCGACGTGCCAAGCAGTTTTTTTAAGGGCGGACGTGCTCAGCGTGGGTCAAAATGGAGCTTTTATTCTATTTTCAAAGCATGATCCTGGACATTCCTTAAACGTTGTAGATAATCGATTTATATAATTTTGAAGCCTTATTATCCTTTATATTTATTTTAAACATTTGATGACTGCATAAAGTATTTTTATTACGTAAAATAGTATTCTTTTAAACCTCTCGCTCTAATGTTTTAGAATATAGTCATATTTCAGTACATAAATGTGCAGTGGTGTTAAGATTTTTTACATTTATTAATTTTTAAACGCATTTATAAAACCATCAGTATAATTTATGTCGACATTATTATAGTAAAATATTTACGATAAAAAATTATATTGATAATCTCTGTGATCCCAAATTTGACAAGAATTAGGCATTTTATTATTAAAAAAATGGGCAATATTAACACATTTGAAGATAATTCTAAAGATACTAATTATAAGCTATGTCTTTGGCCATTCAAGTGTGATAAACATCCTACGAATAATGATTGCTTTATAATAATTATTGACCTAAGAATAAGGTAGTGTTTTTATGAAATACGTCATTTCTTTTGGCATTCCCCAGTGGTTATGCTACAACATACGGCCGTAGCCATAAATTGACAAACTAAAACTGAAGTAGGGAGTAAGATCATGATAACGCGCGTATTTGAACATGTACCGTTTAAAAAAAAGATTTTTTTTCGGTTAGGTACATGTTCAAACATAGAGATGTAGAGATAGTAAGAAGTATACAGATAGTAAACTTGTTTTTCCCTCCACCACCCGCCACGTATCCACGACCGTTATTCAGGTGTATACTGTGGTGTAACGGACGTTAGGCGCTCTTCAAATTTGTGCCGAAAGTGTCCCAGGAGCAAATTCCTAAGACCTGGTCGGCGTGCACTAGAGCGTGCGTACAAACCTGTACTCTGTGGAGGCCCATATGATTTATTAGGATCGGATATGGTCGAAAAAAAAGAGTGTGCGTGAGTCCTACTTTGATATAATGTATTACGGTCTCGATGACAAAAGACCTTTTCGCTCGCCGTAAATTTTCCCTCGTAGATACTAAGTCGCAATGGCCGACCGGTCCAACTAAGTGACTTGAGAAGCTCTTAGATAGTAAACAGATAGTAAAGTGTGTTTATAATAGCCAATATATTATAAATAACTATTTCTTTTATTCAACGAATAATTCACAAGATTTAAGAATGTACCATTCTAATTATTGAACATACATGTATGTATGTTCAATAATATAGTGCGTAAGGCACTGACTGGCCTTTTATCCAGGGGCTTCGGGTTCGATTGATCTTGGTGAGGTTACATAACTGTTTCTCTACACTATTGTCATTGGGCCTCGTGGAATTTTATATTGTTATAACAATACTCATCGGCTGAAAATTTAAAAAAAACGGACATGGTAAAAACATTTAAAAAAATAAATACAATTTCAGTTAGGATTCTATTATCTCTTCTCGACAATGCACACATATTTTGACTATCTTTAGTAAGACGTAAAATAAGAAATACATAATCATTAAATATCATTAATATTAATTATATAATAATATAAGTAGATGCATACAAAAAACGGTTTATTGACGAACTAACAGAGATTTTTTTACAGACGTCACTGTAATATATGACTCGACGGCGGACCCTCCCTGGCGGTCTCCGTCAAAGCCTTGTTAGCGAGCACCTGCTAAAGACTGTCCCCCGTCCCTCCTCCTCTCTGGAGCACCCTTCTTTTGACTCGAAGATTGTGAGTCTGTTATTAGCGCAGCACTCGCGAAGCAGATGGCGTTGCTGCAGTATTTAACTGAAAGTCGTATTGATGATGGCTTGTTAATGAGGGTACGTATTATATTGCATATACGTGGTAGGAAAGCTGCGAACGCGGAGCTTTTTCAGAAAATACTAAGAAGCTTTCGTTCAAGCTTTTCACTATGTTCTGTGTAGA
Organism: Rhyacophila brunnea; assembly: GCF_057557595.1. Lineage (NCBI taxonomy): Eukaryota > Metazoa > Arthropoda > Insecta > Trichoptera > Rhyacophilidae > Rhyacophila > Rhyacophila brunnea. The sequence goes on from NW_028233361.1 coordinate 7,305,122, forward strand.
ATGTTGGAATGAAGGAAAATATAATATATCGTTAATGATTTGTATTTGTATTATATACGGTAACAAAAGTCTCGATACGTCGTTATGTATAAATATGAAAGTAACAAATTAATGAAAGTAAGAGTTACAATTATTTTGTATCCCCTAGCTATCGAATATTACATCTAATGAGTCAATGACAAATCTTTTATATTCTCCTCCATGCAAGTGGTATCTTAGGCATTTTGACATTTGTGAAAAAATCACGGATATTTTTAATTTACTACTAGATAGGCGGTCGCAAAGAGGGGATGGTAGGGGTGTGACACACCCGAGCAGCAAAAGTACTAAGAACCAGTCTCCAGAAAATGAACTCTGTAAGAAAGGAAATTTGTATTATTAATATTTCAAGGAAAACAGTTTATCTCATGCAGAGCGTTGGAGCGGAGCTCGGAGAAGGATCACGGAGCAATGTGGTTTTACCCGGAGCTGGAGCACCGAAAATTTGTAGTGCTCCTTTTGTTTTATTATTAAATTTTCGTCCTAAAATCTAATGAAAATTTTATATTTGACACTTTGCAACACTGGAATTATTTGAAAAACGGCAACACTGCTGAGTGATAAATAACCTCACTTTTTTGACAGAAGAGACAAATAATGAAAGACAATTTGCTATCGGCAACTATGTTTAATAGAATTAATAATGAAAATGACGATTATTTTAAAACTTCTTATTTTTTATTTTTTAACATACATATAATACCTATAAAAACTTTTAACCCGGAGCTCCAACCCATGGCCCCCACAAGGGGAGGCTGACAGATCTCTAGCCTGGGGGCTTGGGCTCAGGAGTGGCCCGGCGAGGCGAGTCGACCAGATAAGTGAGATAAACACACTTCACAAATTTGCATTAATAGTAAAAGAAAGTCGCTATTTTCATTCCCATATATTATTTAAAATTATGTGGTTGTACTGTACAACTCCATAATTCAAATGGATATATTAAAATATACAAAAAACACTAAATATGGGTAGATACACATTAATTTTACCGCGTACCTACATAATTTAGAAAACGCTACTGTAGATTGTAGAGCGTCACACTGCCTTTATCCATAGCGATTGGTCGGGGGGGGGGGGGCACCAAAGATCCTAGCCTGGGGGCCCGCTTCAGGATAAGGGGGCCATGCTCCAACCATCTGGACTTTCATGAGCTTGTTTCACGGATAGTAAAATAGTCGTCTATGATGCAATTTTATTCAATATAATTAAAAAATATTTAGGCTGCCGTGCTCTATTGATAGGTACGTATCGATCGTTCCATGTCACTTTGTATCATAATTCAGAATGTTATTTTATTTATTTATTTAGAAAAAGAGTATTACGGCATTACAGCGATTGGCCAATGCGCCATAATACATAATAAATACAAAATTATAAAAATATCTTAATTACAAATAAGAACTAATATAACAAGAAAGTAGAAAAGACAGCATGTGTATATGTAAATATTAAAGAAATATGAAAATATATACAATTATAAATTTAACATATTTAACACGTCCACAAACATTATATAGTTAATAAAAAATAAAGCAACCTTTATGGTGCCATCAAATAAGTTAATCGCATGATACACAACATCATGAAACATAACATCTGTCCTGCGACGAGGTATCTTGAATACCGTAGAGATACGAGTGATATTGGTGGGAACATGAAAATTATTATTTGCCAGTATATTATTGTTATATTATTTAATATCCAGGTTAAATACCTAATCGTTTAATAACGAACCTTTGCATTGACTTTAATGGGAGATTAGAATATACATATTATTATTTTCAGTACTGAATATTTTATGTGAAATACAAAAGAATGATTAATTTATTGAACCAGTATGTAGTCCATTCAGAATGATTTAATTAAATATTCTAGACGTCTATTAATTTTTTTAGATAATGTGAATAGGATAGCAGTGGCGAATCTATTACACGCGTGCCACGTTTGGCATTCAAAAAAATTCTACCAGCAGCATGCGAAAGAATTGTAGAACCTAACCAGGACGATGCAAACTGTCGTAGAATTTTAAAAGGAACCGACTATGCGTATCACTTGACCAAAGTGGGAAATCGATCGAAAAAGCTAAAACCATTCGGACGTAAAAAAATAAGTGAAGGAAAGCTTTCTGGTAAAGCTCTTTGTCGAATCTAAAAATACTTTTCTTAATTTCAAAAGTAATTTTAGCACCTAAGCATAAAAAGATTTGTAACCCCAGGTATATGACAATGATTGCAATTCAATTGTAATTTTTTAATAGAAGACATACATACAAATATATTAGGCTTACAAAAAACAAATAAAAATGTTATAATGGGTATTTATGCTGTACCTACATATTATACTATAAGTTTCTCAGATCGGCAGTTTTTTTATAAAAAAAATAATTAAAACAGAATTAACTGAAAATGAAAAAGTGAAAAGTATTAAAAGAATGCATTGGCATCGTATTCTAATATATTCTAAAAGTTTCAAATGTCTAGCTAGTCAGGAAGTTAGTTAAAAATCGATTGCAAGATTTGTACTGGATAAACAATCACCGGACAAACAAGAATACGAGCTAAGAAAAACGTGGTAATAAGAACGGTGCCATCATATATTTTTAAAATAGGTACATAGTTATTGCTTGAAGAAAATGTCATGAAAATAAAACTATTCAGATAATATATAAACCAAACAATACAACAAAAGTAAACAAACAAGAAGGGTGAAAGTTTTCCGATCGCAAAAACCATCGATTTTCACAAAAATAAAAATAAATGAACTGTCTACTTACTGAAAACTTTTTTTTCGTGAAATTTTCATTTATATTATTTTATACTGGTTTAATAATTCTGTATGTAAGAGTAATATTTTACTCATTACATGTATGTCAACTATGTTTAATATTGTCAATTATCTTCTTACTTCAGTAAAATATAATGTCTTTCATAATCTTGATGATAATGGAGTAGTACCTACGGGGAATCTGGGGCAATGACGAATAATAATTGTAATCATACCAGAATCCACAATTTTCCACACATACCTATATAAATATAAATGCTCCGACTTAGAGCGGGAATATACGGGCAACATCGTGTTGCGACCAACGCAACAATGCGGCAGCTCATGTTGCTGTGATTGGCAGCGTGTATCGGATTCAGTGTTCAAAGTGTTTAAAGTGAAATTATAGTACAGAGCCTCCAAAATTATAGTATTTCGGTAAAAAATATAGTACAGTCCTATAAACTTATCTAAAGAACGGTCAAAAATGGAACTACGAACTACAAACGAGAAATTCTGCAGTGGACCGCAGGCTGTTTGATTTTTCACAGGCGGCTCGTTTTTTTAGAGGAAAAATTTCGCCGCGGGCCGCTCGATTTCAAATGGAGAGTGGTGAACGTCTCCTTTTTAAACAAAAAATCGGATTGAAACTAATTAACGTCTCGTTTCTTTAGGGTCTTTATACAAAAATTGTTAAAAGAGTTAAATATTTTAGTTCTCCCGAACTGATTTAGCGGTATTTTTTATCTATTGCCAACTATTTTTCAGAATTTTCAAAATTATAGTATTTTGGGCGTACTATACCTGTTTTATATCATACATACGCCATATTGAAAAATGTCATCCGAATGTCAGATTTTGCCAGTTACGAGTCGTGATTAGGTAGTTTTTGACAGTGGATCCCCCATCTCATTCTCTAATTTAATTTTAAACAATTTATATTTTTTATCTTTATTCGTATGTTTTTTTTTTATTTGTGTATCTGAAATAAAAATTGTCTCATTTCTAAATTGTTTTGGCGGCAATATCTGGGCGATAATTTCAGGGTGGTTTTGTCGGGAGCCCCAAGATTTCTGGTGGACGCAAGTAGTGCTTTTTAAACGGGGTAGAATCGACCCAAAACGTTAAAAGTTTCAAATTTCTGTGATAGGTATATATTAATTACACAAAATGTTTACCATAAATTTGCATTTGGAACTCGTTAGTATTTAAGCTAACGGGATTTCTCCCAGTGTCATACCTTTATGAACTATGAATCATCAAATTGAAAATAAAATCATAATGATTTGTCATTAATAATGCCTACGATAACACAAACTTTAAAAGGCTACGATCATGTTACCCATCTAGCTTTAGTGTAATTATCAATAATACCTATCGTCAAAGCTTCTTTGATAAATTGTCGTAATTGAAGGGTGTCTTTTGTAGAAAATAGCGGAAGCGTTTACACAGTAACCTGAAATTATGCCGCAGTTAAGTTTTGACCGCAAAGTGAAATAATTGGGTTGACTAAACTGTAGAGTGGCATTTAAGCAATGGCGTACGTAATAAGTTAATAAAATTAGTACGAATTACATTAAATTAAATATGAAATAAATGACAGAAAAACTAACCTGATACAGAGTCCTTATTCTTGTACTACCCGACATAGAAAAGTCGGACACCCCTGAGTATGATCTTTAGTACACTGTCTGTTACCCGGAACAGTTCGGTCTAGCTGCGATGTGTCGTCTTTAGCCATCTACGTGTATCGCTCTTTATTGTGATAATGAAGTAAGGAATAATGCACCCCTGTCTTCTCTTACAATAATTTCCTACTATTGATGCTATGCTGAACTTTTCGTTCTTTTTTTCCATTTTCTTGAAGATGTCACATTAATTATCTTACAAAGGATACGTCTATACAGTCACGTCTCGGAAACATCAATTTTTACTGTTTTGGGTACCTATCTCCATGCCATAAATATAGAAAATTAAAAGTTTCTAAGCTAAGTAATAATAATATGTTCGCTAATCATTTCGACAACATTACGATTGCATAAGTTTCACTGTGATTTAAATATTTTGTTGATGTAAGACAATGATACTTAAATCCATCGTTAATATGATGTCATAGAATTAGATGAATATTTTTCTATGCTTTTTGCTTTATTTTATTGGTTAAAGCATTTATATTCAAAACTGAATTCATCAAAATATGTCCAAGCCTTGAACTGCATGAATAGGGATTGCAATACTGGTATTTCAAAACCGGTATTCCAGTATTTATCAATGCCGAAATACCGGTTTTAAAAATCCAAAATACATGAATTTTCGGTATTAAGAAAGCACACACGTTTACGTTTTTGAAAAAAATTTATAAGTTATGTGCTGCTAAATTGCAAATATATTGAGTGAATCCAACAGAGGTGAAAAAATAATAAAACAAATTTCATCAAATATATGTATATAAGTAATTGTCGCGATGAATTATTATCATATTATTTCGAAATAGAAAACATCCGTGACAGACTAACGTGTGAAAAACGACAAAACGTGACAAAAAATGTTCAATTATTCTATAAGCGTTGAATTTAAGAAGATTTTCCTGCTGCCGGATTTATTTGCACTTGATGAACTTTGATGGCTTTAGTTAAAATTATCAATATATTCAAATTATTTGTAAAAAAATCACTAGTTCTACAATAAATTATGATCAATACATATTTTTAAATGTCAACATAATAATTGTAGGTATCTAGGTTTTTGCTATAAAACAATATTTTAAAAAGATTTTAATACCTATATTTATTAACCCAACATTAGTCCCAACTTCTCTTTTCTTAATGTTCAAGAAATACTGGTATTAATACTGGTATTAATACCGGTATTCAATAAGAAATACCGAAAAACCGGTATTGATACTATTTTCATTCGGTATTGCAATCCCTATGCATGAATCATGAGATATAACCAGCGATATACAATTTTATATTGTTTGTACAGTATGATGTACTTTTAAATGTATAACTAAAAGCCACGCAAATTTTATTACATATATCCGACATGCGCCATTTACTTAAAAATAATATATAACTACATTAAATTTGATTAATAATAATTAATAAAACCGAGTCATAGGAATTCTCTACAAAATTCATTTTATTGCAAACTATTTTGTGTAATTTTTATGTGCAATTAGCAAATTCACTGGTGTTGATTTATCTCCTGCCCATTCTTATATACCTACTATGATACTTGGGCTTATCGTAATTTACGGGAAATCATAGAAAACTGGACTTAGTCACGATTTGAGGGGTAGGTAATAATTGATAATGGTCACTTGATTTGCTGTCGGGTTCGAACTGTTACGTCCCCAAAAAGCGGAGTAGTTTAAGTAAAATAGATTATCACTTTCACTAGTTCTTTTAGGTTTCGTAATTACGAATTTAAACAGTCTTTATACGTGTAAACGTATTATTTGCTATTTTATTATTATACAGAGGACTATGAAAATAGGACTAAAATCTCTTTTGTTTTGTCAGGAATAGCGAAAAGAGAGCGGAAAACTTCACAGGAGATATCAAATTGAAAGAAAAGAACTTTTGATAGATGTTTTGATTTATTAAACGGAGAAGAATTACGGTAATACAGATATTACAACTGATAGAAAGCCAGCTTACAATACAAGAGGCACAATGGTTGACAGAGAACTAACAAATTCATTACGTGTGCAATGGTTCATATATGGAAAGAAATAATATTCTAGAAACTTCTAATTATCAACACAAATAACATTATATTATTGTTTTTGGTTTTCTGGAATTAATTAGAATAATTGAATCAATATTTAAATTAACAATATTATCAATATCAAAGAGGATGCTGTTGTTATCAGAGGAAGTTGCGGTTTCTCTAATTAGAATCTGTTATCTACTTATTGATTTTATGCATAACAGAACGAACATGTTTATTTTGATACTAATTTACATAAAAGCACGGTTATATATGGTAATTACAAAGGTCATGGAATCGATTTTGTTAAGGTATTGGTCTAGATTGGTGAGATGACTACATGCCTTCAGGAACTTGACCTGCTTTGGCCAATTGCTTAATATTACAATAATACATCGATTCATCCCGTGACGTCCCTACACGAAATGCCGCCCCTAAGTAGCGCCAATATGCCGCCCCATTTTTATACAATATTTTTTACCATCCTTTCATGACTCCAACATCTAAGAAATGTATTGTATGGATACATTAGTAACAAAATATATACCGCTAAATTTTATTTAAATGCCATCTCTACTTCAGTAGATAATATTGCGGATCCACGGTTTCAGATACATTAAAAAATACATCTGACAACTTTAAAACTCGGGAGTGACTGGCAAAAATATTTGGATAAATTTATTAGGTTATTATGTAGGTACCTACCTATAATTAAAATATAATTAAAAAATCTGCACGTGTCATTGCTGGTCATCAAGGACGTGACGTCCAATAACAACGGAAGTAAACTAGACATCGCAAACTCGACAAAAAATTACATTCCTGGTAAACCTTTCATGTTAATTAATACATTTTGTTTCCATTCAGTGTGCTCATTTTTTTAATGAAAAGATATTCCCGTTATTACTAAGTTTAGTTACATATTTCTATATATACCTAATGATTTTCTTCGATTTGCCGCCCTTCGAGCAACTGCTGCCCTCAAGCGATGCTCAATCTGCCTAACCCCACGGGACGTCACTGGATTCACCACAGGTATTATCAATATATTATTACGATGGTAACCATACATAATAAATTTTCTCTTTCATACACAGAATAATCGATAGTTACATACTCAACAAATTATTATAAAATAGAACGCCACTGTTTTTCAGTCAAAAGAATATTCGCTCACCGCTGAACGCAGCTATTTTAGCTTCTGTTTCACTTTGTGTTGGTTTACTTTATCATTTAATATGGCAGTCAAGTAAACCTTTCAATTGTTACAGGCAGTAGGTATAATAATATTTTACTACACATGTATTGATCCCGAATCTGCAGATTTTATATACCTAATATATTATGCTAAATCGAAATTCTGGGATCGAATCAGAAACGGGCGACCTGACATCGGTGGCGAAGGGTGGATGTAGGATGTTAAGCTCTGGCATAAATAGTAAGTACACACTAAACTTTGTCAGTCATATGTATTTGTTTTCATTGAGATAAGACTACAATTATTTACAGGTGGCGAAGGTTACTTTTTAAAATTCAATTAGATTAAGCCATGTGAAAACCAAGCCATAATAGATAATAGTAAAAAAATACTCGACAAGTAATTAAAAATATGCAGTGAAATCAAACATAACTTTGGATATTTTATAGATATAATAATATTTTTTTATTTATTATAAGTAGTTTCGTTTAGGCAGGGCTTAACGAATCTAAAAAATTGAACCAACAATAAATACGTGTAATATGTATTCTTAATCCAACGAAAATAAATAAGTATGAATGAAAAAGTGTGCACAATTATTTTAACGTATCGCCCAAAATATACCAAAACTATTATGGTTTGGTTATGCAGGGTTTGATTGATTTTTAAAAACTAACTATCGCCACCTGTAAATAATTGTAGTGTTAGTTCAATAACAACAAATAATTATGATTAACAAAGTTCAATATGCATTATTTAAGGCAGATCTTAACAGACTACTTCCACCCTTCGCTACTGTCTGACACTATTCAAGTACAAGGTTTTCAAATTGTAAGATTACTATCATTATCACCATGCTGAATTTATCCACTGCCGGGTGAAGGCCTCTTCCATTTCTCTCGGTCCTGTGCGTTGCGTTGTCACGTACCTCCGTAGAACTTAACGATTTCATCGATCCAGCGGCCTCTAAGTCTACCTTGCGGATGTTGTGTACCTCATGGGTACCACTGAATGACTAGATTTGTTCAGTGATTGTCCCTTCTTCGAGCTATGTGTCAATTTTACATTTTTAGCGAACTCTATTAGGTACATCAGAAACCCTTGTTTGTTTCCTTATCCACGCATTTTGCTTTTTGTCCTTTCGCGTTATGCCCAACATGCACCTATCCATACCTCGCTGTGCAAATCTAAGTTTCCGGATTTTTCTTTTACGTAGGGTCAGTGTTTCATACGCATATATGTGATTACGTTAAGCCCCCCACTGGTTGAACACTTTCGCTTTAGGCACTGTGGGAGATAATTTTTGAAGACATTATTCAGGCGGCCGCAATATCGCAATATCGTAAGTGAAATCGTTATTTTAGTCGCTGTTTTGATAGCTGTGGTTCCACTGTCATTATATGCATAGCGATCATAAATAGTTACTTCTTAGTAATGTACATAGACGCCCACAATGGCCGTCTTTACGCGTCCTAGGTCTCAGATTAGAATCCTGGGTCTGGCAAATACACACATTCTTTTGTAATGTGTGTTTATATCCAGAGCATGGACCTCGTAAGTTGAAAAAGTGGCTAACATCCATTCCTCGTAAAAAATCATGTTACGAAACCTCTTAGTTGAGGTGGCCAAGATCCACACCGAATTGTAGAGCCAATTAAGGCTACTTCAGCGGATTGTGCAAATTATGCGAGCCGAACGAAATATAATTTGTCATAAAAATTCAACATGCGTCCTTTTAATGTTATGTTTATTATTATATTCGTAATAATAATAGAATATTCATTGACATGTTTTCTTTTTCAAGTACATGCGGAACGTTTTTTAGTCATCTTTGCATGCCTAAACTAACCGATTTTTTTAAACGGTACATGTTCAAACACGCGCGTTAACATTATTTTACTCCCTACTTCAATTATAGTTTGTCAATTTATGGCTACGGCCGTATGTTGTAGCTTAACCACTGGGGAATGCCAAAAGAAATGGCGTATTTCAAAAAAACACTACCTAATTCTTAGGTCAATAATTATTATAAAGCAATCATTATTCGTAAGATGTTTATCACACTTAAATGGACAAAGACATAGCTTAATATGAGCATCTTTATAATTATCTTCAAATGTGTTAATCTTGCCGATTTTTTGAATTATAAAATGCCTAATTCTTGTCGAATTTGGGATCACAGAGATTATCAATATATTTTTTTATCGTAAATATTTCACTATAATAATGTCGATATAAATTATACTGATAGTTTTATAAATGCGTTTAAAAATTAATAAATGTAAAAAATCGTAACACCGCTGCACATTTATGTACTGAAATATGACTATATTCTAAAACATTAGAGCGAGAGGTTTAAAAGAATACTATTTTATGTAATAAAAATACTTTATGCAGTCATCAAATGTTTAAAACAAATATAAAGGATATTAAGGCTTCAAAATTATATAAATAGATTATCTACAACGTTTAGGGTATGTCCAGGATCATGCTTTGAAAATAGAAAAAAGCCCCATTTTGACTCACGCTAAGCACGTCCGCCCTTAAGGGCTTAATGCTTTAAAAGTAATCGCCTAGCATGGAGTCTTACCTACTCGGTCGTATATATTGAATTTTAGTGGCAGAGTGCCACCTATGATACAATTATGCACTTAAATCTAAAACTTTCCAAAACCAATCCAGACCAAAGAAAACCCCATCAAAGCGAACAATAAACACGTTTGGTGGACTAATTTTTATTTTATTACTCCTGAGTCTTTTCCTACAATGTCGGTTGATACAAAGAAAACCTCTACACGCTCAAATGCAGGCCTACCAACTGCATTTACAAATGAAAGACTGATTTGCAAAGCTTGACGTATGATGGTGAAAAAAACAATAATGTCATGTTAATATCAGTCCAGTGTCACTGCGTACAACATTTACTCCGCACGTTTTTGAGTACGTTCCTCATACCCAGACACACTTTGAGTCTAGCGATAAACACTATTGGTCTACAGGTATAACTAAGGCTGCTCACCTATGAATAATTGCGGGCTGTCATATCTATAAGTAGTTATCGAATGCGTGTGGCTTAACGCCGACAATAATTATTCGGATCGTTAGTGTCCGTTTGTATCGTCCACGTTATTTTGTCTTTAAGACGTCATGCCGTATCGGAATATTAAAGCAAATACTAGATGCCCCAGAGAGTTGCAGCAATTTTTGAGCAGTACAGGTTTTCCAGTGGCCACAGGTCTTGTGTGTCATAAAATGCCGAGAGGAGTAAAGTCAACCCATTCATAGGCTATTCGGTAACCAAATCATCCGGGTCACAGACAAGAAGAAGAGTAATATTTCGTTTACCTAAATAAATTGTATTTTTTCCGTTCCCGGAAATATCCTTGTGTGTGCGCCTTACTATATGTAGCACACATCCTTTAAAACGTTCATAATGTGAATTAAATAGTATGGGTATGTGATCTTCGAATATCATCTGCAAGTCGTTGTGCACATAGAATCGGGCTTGCAGGGCGCTCGCGTATATTCAATGTGAATCATCGAAAATACAACGTAATCAAATATGGCAGCGCACACTGGTTTTGACGGAGCACTGTGTCCGCTCGCCCCATGATTCACACGTTGTTTGGCTTCTGAGCGGGACGAATTAACGAAAATACTACGTTGTTAAATATGACAAAGCCCATTGAACACGGCAAGCAAAAGGGGCGCGCGCCGTTTTATTTTATCCGCTTCTGGACGCGTTATCGATAAGACGGGCGAGTAGGCATTATTTAATAACAGTGAACTCATTATTTAGTTGCTGGGTGTCCGATATTTCGCTGGTAGAATTACGTCATCGTGAATATGAATTACAAGCTGCCGAGAAACATAATAATATTTGTATTGCTTTGTTATGAGAGACCTTGATAATAATTATTATTTTGTGCTTCTCGTGCCCCTTATTACATAGGTGAAGGGTAGTGCGCAGGTGGGAGGGGGCCTACTTTGTAGTGAGCGCACCGAGCGCCACTTCTAGTGGGCTTCGTCACTAAAGGCCGGTACGGACTGGGCGAGTGATTTAGTGAATTAGTAACTGAAAAGTGTCCGAACACAGTTCATTAGTGAGTGATGCGTCAAAATGAACAGAGCGACGGATATTTCAAAACGGACACCATTCGCGCGACACGAGAGTGCTGCCGTCTGTCGTAACTTCAAAAATAATTCAAATGACACTATGCAAAAACGGCGTTGTTGAATTAAATCGATTTATGCTCCAAATTCCTATTGATGAATACTAATTTACATAGGATACCTACCTATTATATTTTTGTGGTTGCATAAATTTTTGTATACTTACCTATGTTTTTTTGTAGTTTGTTTGGGTAATAAATAGGTACTTTATGCACAATATTAAAACCACACCAGACATCTATCGAACCGCCAAAGAAATGTCTTACACATTCCCAAATGTAGAAATGTTTTTTTAACAATCCCCTTATCTAATGCATCAGGTGAAAGATCGTTTCTGTTTTAAAGCGTGCAAAAAATTATTTGAGAAGTACTATGTGAGAAAAAGATTTAATTTTGTATATAGAGCAAGAACTTTTAAGCCGAATTGACACTGCCAAAATAATTGACGAATTTGCAAGACGAAAATTTATTTAAAACATGTTTTTTTTTATTTTATTTCTATTACGAGGGTGGGTCAATAATTCCTTAGAAAAAAGCATTAAAACAGTTTTTATTTTTGTATTTTTTTTTTATTTCTCAACATAATCTCCTTGGAGCTCAATACACTTGGTTAGACGTTTCTCAATTTTTTTAAACCGTCAGAAAAATAAGTTTTCGGAAGGTCCTCAAAATTAGCATTTGTCCGATCGATGACTTCTTCATTTGAAAAAAAAACGTTGTCCACTTAGCCATTTTTTTAAGTTTGGGAAAAGGAAAAAGTCACTGGGGGCTAAATCTGGCGAATACGGTGGGTGGTCGACCAATTCGAACTTCAATTCTTCAATTTTAGCCATTGATCGTAAACATATGTGAACACGGGCATTGTCCTGATGAAAGAGGATTTTTTTCCTGTTTAAATGAGGCCGTTTTTCTTCAATTTTGTTTTTTAGCTGGTCCAATAAAGATGCATAATAATCCCCTGTTATTGTTTTTCCTTTTTCCAAATAGTCAACGAAAATAATTTCACGTGCATCCCAAAATACAGTAGCCATAACCTTACCAGCTGATTTTACGGTTTTCGCCTTCTTTGGACATGGTTTGCCTTCGCAATCAACTGCTTTGACTGTTCTTTCGTCTCGGGAGTATAGTGGTGTATCCATGTTTCATCTACAGTCACAAAGCGACGAAAAAATTCATCCGGATTGCGTTGCATGAGCGACAACAGGGCTTTAGAGGCCACCACCCTATTGCGTTTATTGTCGACTGTGAGCAAACGCGGCACCCATCTTGCAGAAATATTTTTCATGCCCAATTTGTCATGTAAAATAGAAATGACGCTACCTTTTGAGATCCCTGTAACCTCAATTATCTCACTCAACTTTAATCTTCGGTCACTTAACACCATATCGTGGATTTTATTGATCATTTCTGGTGTAGTCACCTCTACAGGACGTCCTGAGCGTGGTTCATCCTTTGTTGATGTACGACCACGTTTAAATTCATTTAACCAGTTATAAATAGTTGCAAGTGAAGGAGCAGATATGCCGTGAACTAAATCCAACTCACTTTTTATTTCCTTTTCTGTTAACCCTTTTATATTAAAATGTTTAATAACAGCTCTAAACTCAATTTTCTCCATTTTCCATTTTTCCATTTTCCACAAGCAAATTTTTTTTTAAATGTACGAGAAACACACAACAACCCGATCAATCTGATTGAAACTTCGCAGCATACTGAATCGGTAGTGCCGCTGCATGAAAACAAACCGCTTACAGTACTAGTCGCGCCACCTGTCGGCTTTTCTAAGGACTTATTGACCCACCCTCGTACCTTTGTTATATTTTCTGTTAATAGATTAATGAGTGTTTCTACGTATAAAACTTTTTTTCTAACGTGAATTTGGGGCCCCGAAATTTTTACCGCTCAGGGCCTCCGCTTGACTTGATCCGCCCCTGATAGTATGCTCCATTGTCCTTACTGACTATAAAATACAATTATGTTTGTATTTTAATAATTATAAAATTATAATTATTAATTATAATTATTCTAATGAACACTAGGATAATGTGTACCTACCTACCTACGTCTTTACCTACTTTCAATAACAACAAGTTTTCTGTGAAATATTTCCAATATTTATCAAAGTTTTAATCAACAAATTATCCACATTACCTACCGACATGACATAATATCCTTCATACTGAGTGTACAATGTACCTAAACGGAATAATAAATGAATATAACAATTATATATAATAATATAATATATATCAATAACAACAAGCTTTCTGTGAAATATCGCCATTTATCTACGGATCTATCAACACACGTTCGCGACTTTTTGTCGCATTGAAGTATAGTAATATAAGTTATATTTTTTCGAGTAGTAATCTTTGTTTCAACGCTGTGCCATTCCTACGGCAGGCGACAACTAATGCACTCGCCTGTTCAGACCTGTTTTGTGGCTTGTTTAGTATATAGTGAGAGGTGGTGGGGATCGCTACTCGCCCAAAATAATAGAATAAAATGGATCGGATTGACTGACCATTTTACTAAACTACTCGACTAAATTTGTCTGTTCAGACACGGTTTTTTACCAAATCACTCGCTACTTCACTAAATCACTGGCACAGTCCAAACAAGGCATAAGAGACCTTGGCATTACGTTTGAGAGTAAACTGACATTTATTAGCCATTATAGTCACCATTAAGTAACAAGGCGCTTAAGATGTTGGGTTTCGTCATGCGTACTTCCCAGGTTTTTTCGGATGTTGCGGTATTAAAACTTTTGTTTAATTCTTTAGTTCGAAGCAGGCTTGAGAGTGGGTCTATTGTTTGGGCACCGTATCAGTTGAAGTAAAGCCTTATGGTGGAGAGGGTTTTTAAGACTCCTTTACTTGAGGTTGTATGGGTACTATCCGTGGCTTTATTCAATTGAAATTCTCTTAGGTATGGTTACATACTGCAGTCTGCATTTTAAAAGAGATCTTTATTTCGCTACGTATTTTTTCGACTTATAGATACGAGGTATAATTGAGAACTCTGCCATTCTGGGCAGTGTTGACCTGTGTGTCCCTGATAACTATCTTAGAAATAGAGACCATCAGTTGTTTATTCTCCCAAGGTCTAGAACCAACCTACCACTAGTAATGCTAATTGGAAGGGCGATAACTATGTTCAACCAAGTTGCTTTGGGTGATGATATATTCCACTTGCGTGAGGGTGAGTTAAGGTGGACGCTATTTTATAAATTCTTAAAATATGGTCTCCTTAGCAAGCTCAGTGTAGTTCTTTGAATTCCTATAGATGTATAATTGTATTTTCACTGCTTTTGTATGTTTATATTATGTTCTCTTTTTATATTTTCATTTTTATTACTTTTTTCTTTATAATAATGTTTCATGTAATCTTGTGAACGTCTTAAACCTATAATTTGTAATGTGCACAATATGTAAAAAAAAAATGAAATTGAAAATCTTTATAGACTAGTATAAATATATTTCAAAATAAGATTTGTTTTTGTTTTTGAATGTGTTTTTGAATAATGGCCAATTGATCTAGTTAGTCCATTGACGACTCAAGTAGAAAGCCGATACATTCACAACGACTGGTCCTACTTTTTCCGCCCCTTCCGTTGTTGTCTATGTATGTACTGTCATTGCCTGCCATTGTTTTATAGAGTGCTTATACTGACGCGTCTGTCGTGTAAACTCAGGGAATGGTTTGATTTGAATAGATAAGTTACATGATAAATAATACACTAGCATTAACACATCTTCTACAAATGTAATGCATAGATCAATCCTACATATTTTTTGGAAATCTATATTACCACCGGTTTTTGTGTGAAAGATTAGTCTGACTTTGACAGCTGATGAATAGCAGGAATGTTTATTTTTTATGAATAACACTGATAGTTAATATATTTGATGTGAGATTTTTTTATAATTTAATTTGAAACGAGAAAGGGCGAATCAATATGTCAAGCAATCTGGGATCTGATTTTGACAGCTGAACATTGGACCACTGTTGCTTGTGCAAAAAGTTATGCTCAGGCTTTATTAATCTAAAGATGGCGGTGTCTAATCATATTATAATTATTATTATATATAGGAAATGAAGAAGTCATCGCTCATTTTAGAGAGTCTAATAACATTCTATGCGCTTTCACAAGACGTTTCAAGGAGTCTCCCCGCTTTAGAGATTTAATTGTGATACAAAGAGCCGCCTTGAAGATGTGGGGTGGGGGTAGGAAGGTACGGGGTTGAAGTGGAGAGGGCGGCGAGGTACAGGAGGGTAAATAAATTGGCAATCAAGCGCCCTCTGTCGCCCACGCTTTTGCCACTCTATACACTCGACCAGGTGATGCAGTGCAGGGGACATCATCCGATCATGGCAATGAAAAGTTATTTAGATCTAGGTACTACTAAAATTAATATAGAAAACTGATTAAGTTTGGTAAACTGTGAAAGAAATTATACAATATAAATAATAATACAAAAATAGTATGTCAGAATTATTTTTATTATATATATATTGTTATATATAGTCAATGACATTAATATGGACGAAGCATCTGGAAAAAAATGACACTCACTTTTTTGTCGGGTCTGCCGAATGGCATAATCTGTTCTAACGCCATTACAATAAAGGTGATATTGCTATAAATTCCCGATGCTTTTTGTCGGGTCTGCCGAATGGTTCGGTTCGAACGGGTTCATCAAAATGAACATTGATACTATAAACACTGTTCTAACGCCATTACAATAAAGGTGATATTGCTATAAATTCCCGATGCGTGATATCGCATAATGGAAATTGCGTGACGTCTACCTATACATGTGCGAATATCGCTATGCGCGAATTTACTTGCTAGCTACTGTATTGAGTGCGTTGTCCATTAATAATGTTATTGTATACAGTTATTTTGTTATATTGTTGAGGTAAGGAAGAGGACAGTTCTTGTCTTTTAGATTTTCTTTTTCTCGGAAAATCTTACTTTTGTCCTCAATATTACGTTGGTTAACCCCTTAAAACAGGTAATCCCAGAGTGAGTGCTAAAAAAGGACACAAAATACAAAACAACATGTTGTCATTGTATCTATAAGAAAGCACATTACTTACGAATATAATTATGTTTGAGTACGTGTTATTTGAAGTGTTTTTAGGTATTGATACTTTCTGCTTGTATGTCAACGTATATTTAAATTAAATGGTTATTCACAAATATGCGTCAATTTGTATGTCAAACCATCAACACGACGTATATGACTTGGTCGTTTTCTTGCGACTGAGATTCCGTTATCTTTTGAGCGACCAAGGCTTTCCACCCCTCTCGGTCCTCTGCAGGGGAGAGTGAAGGCTGCCCCCGGTCAGCTCCTTCGCTTGGTAACTCCAGCCCGTTGACACTCTTCCTCTGCTTCGCCTTCCCTGGAGGCTACCCAAAACCACCAGTCTCTCCATGTTATCCGGTCCACGACGAACAATATGTAAAAAAACTGTAGAATGCGTCATATATTATTGTCGATAGCACACACTTAAATCATTTTTCGGCAGTATGTGTCATTTAATTTTTTTTATGTATTCAAACTATAAATGGTAGTATTTCAGCATTTTGTTATGAAATAATTATGTAATATTCAATTTCATATTTCTTACATCAGTAAAAGTCATACTTACTGGTAAACTTATTGATGTTTTTTTTATTCGACGAATAATCCACATGATTTAATAATTTATATGACAATAAAGATTGCAATAAAGAATGCTTTGTTTAATTATTTATTTAAAAAATACACACTGAGCACATAACAAATTATTAATTCAAGCCGTTCACAACATGACATTTAGAATAAAAAGTACAGGTAAATCAAATTAGTAGAGAAAAAAACAAACCAAAAAATAATTGTATAGCAAAAGAAATAAAAAAACAATAATAAATAATTCAAGAAAAATACAAATACAATAACATAGAATTTTAAAAACAAAATAAGAACATACACAATATTGAAAATACATCATTTGAAAACACCTCAGATATATACAACTATTAGCAAAATTATTAATTTAATTTAATTATACAATGCATTTCCACCAGGAATTGACAGTTAACACAATAAAAGATATTAAAAAAATCTTTCAAATAAATACGCATCCACTGGATTCGAGCCAACGTACTATACCAATTGAGCCACGTGCGCCTTATGATGAAATTAACTAGTAGTATACAGATCTGAAGCGCTTAACAAATTGTGTTAATTTTGGCAATCGTTTTTTTGTGGTCTGAATCAAGGTACCAATAATAAGTACTTAACTTAATATTGCTTAGCCGACATTAGGATTTATGAAATTTTGAGTTTTAACGTATTTGAACGTTCTAATAATTTAATAATATATTTTTTTGTAAAAATCAAAATTAAATGAATATTACCGAATTGGAATAATTTTCTCTCCGCCACTGGCGATGTCATAACTTCAACATTTAAAGATGAAAATTAGCTTTAACTTGTATTTTTTTCCTTTTCGCCTCGCCGCGTGCACTTGTGACGAGACAGGTTGGGAGGGGTGGCTCTCCGTGTGGGTGTGGAAACTGGAGGCGAAGGGTAGTGGGATGTGAGTGGCCTTTGATGAGATAAGTTATGGTAAACAATACCGTCAACTGATCGAAATGTTTTACCGAATTTTCCGCAGACGCGACTGAATCAATGCTTACAAATTGAAAAAGACTTACTAGATATTTCTGTCAACAGTTTTGGCTTCGAGACACTTGTACGATATCCTCACAAACACTAGAGTTGTTCGTGAACATACGCTTTTGTGATGGGTTAGTCTTCACTCTTTGATGATGGACGTAACCACAATAAGTTGGTTCTAACGTAGAACTGTATTAAAAAACCCAGAAAAAATGTGATAAACATGCTATGATGCATTCTAAGTGTTAAGTATCTCGGGGTTATGAATAGTCAAAAATGAAGTTAGTTTACATCGTCTTAATTGGGTAAGTATCGGGTAGGTGCTACGTAAAATATTTATCTAAATAAATAAATAATATATAACATATCTGTTATCGCTGTACTATCAATTATTTTAGATAACCGTATGGTACACATCCGTAACACAATGTTATCATCTCGGATTCGGAAAAATTACGAAAAGTTGTTGTGGTGTTACGTAGTTGGAATAGATCTGTAGGTGGCTGGGACAAGCAGGTACTATTCTGATCTTGTCTCACCCTGCAGTATTGGGATTGGGATGTGTCAGGATGAAGTAAGTACATGTTTGACTTAATATTTTTTGTATAATGTAGTGCTTGACTGGAGTTGACGACATCATAAAATCGGGAAGACGGTTTGATTTGTTCAATAAATCTTGAAAAAGGAATAAAATATAAGCATTTATACGAAGCCAACATGAGCGCTATGTTCGGCTGAAATATATGATAATTAATAGCAGAGCACCGTGAAGAATGGATGCAGTCAAGGAAGGCCTTCACCCAGCAATAGATCGAGTGATCGACCGCGGCCGATAATAATTAAATAAGTATGACTGTAACACCATTTCACCATTGGGTCTGCATGATGGTGTGGATCTAACTAGACTACGTCCCGAAGACGGTCATTAACAGTTTAATCATTCGATTAACATATTTAGTATTTGCTTTGGAATCAGCAAGATGTCAATTATCTAGACGAGGGATTAAAATCGGCTACCCACGGTTTTATAATCATTTTTATTTTTAACACTACAACATGTCATGAAGCTCAAATACAGAAGTATTATAGTAGTAGTGAAACAGTACTGTGGTATTAGCTGTGAATCAATCACAGAAACACACAGAATTGAGAAAACTACAATCATGTATTGCGAACTCATTGGGAATCGGTATGAGAAACCGGTGCATTACGTATTGGATTACGAGGGTCATCGTCTACCATTCAAATAATGTGGGCACGGTTGTACCTAAATATATTACGTACATGCGTAATTTGGATATTAATTGAACTTTTCTCGATGAATTTGATTCACGAGTTTGGTGCAGTCGAATCATATTGCGGCAATAACTGAGGAATAGAAATTGATCAAAGCTGGCTATGAGTTTTGAAAAGTAACCAACTTCTATTCAGTTGCAGTCGCTAATTAATTGGGTCTTCACAATAATAATATTTTCTAGTGGTTTCATGCGAAGCCTTTGATGGTTTGATTTATGCATAGTAAGATTTTTTTGCTTTGCCTGGTGTGTGTTATGAAAGATACTTGGAATATACTTCACGGATTTGTAGAAATACACTCCAAGGGTAAATTAGACTGACATAGCCACTAGAGTTTTTTGTAGTTACTCAAAGAGTGGATATTTTACAAAAAGATTTACTAAAATATAATATTTTGATTTTTCAAAATTTTGTTTTTTTTTTTTTTAAATAAATTCAGACTTAGGTATATTAAATAATTTTCTTGACTTACAGCAATTCTATTATCCATTAAAGTGCAAATATTTCAGTTAATATGCAATTCGTCCTGTTCATATTTCGGCTTTTCCTAGAATCAGCAGTATAGCATCTAATTAAAATGTTTTATTTTCAAAATAATTGATAGTATTTTCCAGTAACAAACATAATACAACTCATAGATATCCGTCAGATTTCATTTATCTGTCATATAATATATTAAATGCACATTCCAGAGCATCGCATTACATTACAAACAAATGAGATACATATACATCTAGAAGTTTATGCGACAAAGAGAGACATAGTCGATTGTGAGAAAAAAATATGAAGGTAGGCGGTGAGATGAAGATAGTATTATGATTTGTAGGCTGTTAGAATGTATGGATATACTCTTATGATTGGAATTAGTTTTTGATGCCTTTTAGACCATATTATAGATACATAATTACAAGATAAAAATAACTTTATACGTTTTTAAATTTTCTGTCGAATCATATAAACTTGACAATTTTATTCTATGTTTTAATAATTTAGGACAAATAAGGCAATTGTCAACAAATCATTTTTTTGCTTTTTGCAACAAATATAGAATACTGAAATGTCATTTTGATTTCCATAGTAACGCACGTATATATTAATAATTTAGTTGCTAGGACCACCCCCTTAGCAACCAATAATAGTGGATTGGATTACGGATTTCTTCCGAAATAACTTTTCATACAAAACAGAAATAACTGAAAATGAATTCAATTCTACTTAAAGATGGCTAAAATTATTAAAAGAATGCATTGGCATCGTGTTCTGATATATTCTAAAAGTTTCAAATGTCTAGCTAGTCGGGAAGTTAGTAAAAAATCGATTGCAAGATTTGTACTGGATAAACAACCACCGGACAAACAAGAATACGAGCTAAGAAAAACGTGGTAAAATATGTGTTGAACTAGGTTGCTATAATTATCTATATAACGATTTTATCTTATTTAAATACTTCATTGGATTCAATTAATTGACAATTATAAAATCAGGTGTTTAACATAACTTTTATCGGTATGACGTCTGAAACAAGAGTCATCTTTAAATTCACTAGATCAGGTTTGGCGAACCTTTAACGTACGCGTGCCAGAATTTCCCAAATATTAATTTTCGACTGTCTGACGTGTCGAGCAGTTTAATAGTTTAGCTGGGGCGATAGTTTAGATAGCGAATAGTTTTTAAAAATTCTATTAAAAAAATTATGATGTTCTAGATAGGTACCTACTACTCATATAAGATATAGCTTTATCACTTTTTTCAATTATGCCATACATTTCGGTCCACCAATTTTGAAAAGTTTGAAGAATGGTACATTTTTAAATCTTTTATTCTTTTATTCTAAAATTATTCATCGAATAAAAGAAATAGTTAATTAAAAATTATTAACAAGTTCAAGTAGGTTACAACATAGATTATTGGAGAAATCCGTGACGTCGGTTAGAAATTAAAGTAGTAGGTAGGTACCTACTTTGATTTAATAAACAAAAACCGATTACCAATAGTAGCTTGATTTGGAAGAGTGCTGATGAGCAATTATTAAGGGCCAATAGTTAAAATGTGTCGTAATTAGTATGTTACCTTGTAGCATAGTGGACAATGCGCACGGGGCGTAAACCCAAGAGATGCAGGTTCGATACCTGCCGGGTGTCTAACTTTTTTCAAAAAAAAGAATTTTCTATTGGTTACAATATATTTTTTGTTATACCTAATACATATAATATATTTTGGTAACAAGACGTGTTTTTCAAAATTATGTATGTTCAATAAACATATTATTATGTTTTACGTTGAAGTGAAGTAAATATACCTACTAACTAATTTATGGAATTTGATATAAATAATAATAATGAAACAAATCGATATCCGTCTGAAAACTGTTCTCTAGATCTTTTTTTATCAGAATGCAACGGAGATATTTTTTATGACAATAGTGAATATAAGTCGAGTAGTCGTATTAAAAAACGAGGATAAAATAAATTTAAAGAAACTGAAACCGAATACTGTCAGATGTTCCTAAGTGCACGCTGAGCAATTCTTGTACTAAATAAACATAAACAAATAAAACAAGAAACTCTGAAATATTTTCTATGGAATGCGATACACCGAATGGGTTTTGAAAATTATTAGTATAAATTAAATTAAATTTGATACCTACTAGTGTATTTTTCTGCTACAAAATATGGTGTGTGTATAAATGTCCAAATAAATATTAATACTATCGACTGACGGTAGATACTTGATGGAATTTGAATTTAAATTCTATGGATTTAAGTTTTATACTATTCCATTTAAGTCGTTTTTCGCGACCCGGGTTTCGCCTTTCGGCATCTTCAGGCGCCGTGTATACTCACCAAAGGTAAAGGTCAGTGTGTGTTTACCTTTGGTGAGTGTACACGGCGCCTGAAGATGCCGAAAGGCGAAACTCGGGTCGCAAAAAACGACTTAAGGACGTACTTCAGTCTTCAGTGAAACGGCAAATAATTTTCAACAGTAGGTGCGACGAAATTTCTCACTAGTCGCCTGGACTCGCCAATCGGAGACCGACAGTCGAAATGTGCGCACGTCGATTTGTTTTGTCATGGCGTCGGATGAAAATATTCTTAAAACGTTTAAAAATGACTAAAAAAACTTTACGTATGTACTTAAAAAAGAAAACATGTCAATAAATATACTATTATTATTAGTAATATAACAATAAACATAAGATTAAATGGACGCATGTTGGATTTTTATGACAAATTATATTTTGTTCGGCACGCGTCATTTGCACAAACCACGATCTTTTTAGACCATGCCTCAACTGAAGTATAGCCTAAATGGAACAGTACAAAATTAAGTCCAAATAAATGTAATTAGTATAAACATAAAATCTTCATTGACAGCAGAAACATAATACTGATTTCATAATTTTAAAAAAAAATTACAATATCACCTATTATTGGTACCCGTGGCTGACCTCACGCGTTATTCGCAACATGTATCTTTACATATTACTATGCTGTGCCATTTTATGTTTTTTTACCTCTCTTTTATGCACTTCACGCCTATGCACAATGACAGGTTACCTTTGAAAATAACAATCAGGCTTTAAATAACATCTAGGTAACTGGTGTCATATTGTATATTATATTGGTATGCACATACACCCACAATGGCCGCGCGGCTTAAGCGTCGGCCTATAGCGTTGTGGGTCCCAGGCTCTATTCCTGGGTCTGTCAAGTACACATATTGTTTTTCAATTTCTGTATGAGTCAGAGTATGGAGCTAATAGGTTGAACAGGTGGCTGACATCCGTTTCTCGTAAAAACAAAATCTGTTAATACAAACCTCCACTCTATGGAGGCCCATATGATATATTAGGATCGGACATGGTCGGATACTATTGTCTAAGGTCGGATATTGTTCAGAAAAATAAATGATTTAAACTCATTGCTCAATTTTAAGTCATCAGTGAGCTTTTGAAATTTCATCGAATTCGTGTGCCGTTGTCATTAGTGTGTAATTATTCATCAGTAGTAATATGGTATTGTCTACTTATTTCCCGTAAGTACACCTGACAAGTGTGCTTTTTTCTCTGATCTCCACAGCCTACCTCTTTCCAAAAGTCACTCTTTGCCACTTGTCAATTGCATGCTGATTTATTTATCAAAATATCGTCAAAGCAAAGAAGAAAACCAGCGCATATACACAATACTACTTTCGGCCTTTACGGCAGCTAAATAGGGCAGGAAAGTATCGAAATATTAACACTTATTCTAACAATTACAATAAGTTAGCCATCTGTACTTACTGTCAAAACTGTCTATTCCACTATAAAATTTATCACAGCCAAGAGAGGTGCTGTTAAAACATAGCACTTATTTTAACAATTATTACAACTAGCTTATTGTAATGATTACAATAAGTGCTTATACTTGGATACTTTTCTACTCTATATAGTGGCCGAAAGCAGTCTTGTCTATACAGTGACGTCCCCTGACAAAATGCCGCCCCTAGGCAGCGCCAAAATGCCCCCCCCCCATTTTTTATACAGTATTTTTTATCATCCTTTCATGACTCCAATAACTAAGAAATGTTTTTTATAGATACATTACTAACAAAATATATACCACTAAATCTAATTTAAATGCCATCGCTACTTAAATAGACAAAATTGCGAGTTTCCACGGTTTCAGGTAACTATGTACCTACGTTAAAGTGCCCACCACCTATGTACATATCTATAATTTGCAAATCTGCACGTTTCATTGCTTGAGAACGTGGCGTCCAACGACAACGAAAGTAAGCTAGACATCGCGAACAGCCCTGTTAAACCTTTTATGTTAGTTAATAAATTTTGTTCCAACCGTGTACCGATTTCTATATATGCCTAATGATTCTCCTCGATTTGCCGCCCTTCAAGTAACTCTCGCCCCCAAGCGACGCTCAATCTGCTTACCCCCACGGGACGTCACTGTATATATAGAATAGATGCGCTGGTGAAGGTAATGTCCATTGCAATGTTTTCGAGAGAAGTGATGATTCCGGATATGCTAAGTACGTAGATATTGCAAAATGCATAATTATATTAATTCAAAAAGCCCTACATTATCTAACGCGATGGAAAACTACCCTTTCACGCAAAAATTTCCTGCATTGCCTAATAATAGACGCGGTAAGTGTGAATTAAACAGTGTCCCGTAGTTAGTATGTAGTGTCGCAGCGATTTAATATTGCGCGGCCAAGTGTAATTTCCGCGAGAGGAAATTGTTTTCAGACTAGCGGTTTGACGGGGCTGGCAACAGATGTCGCTGACGGCTCAGCCGCAGGAAATCAAACGCGGAAAGGGATGCTGAGTGGCGCGAATGGATTGCCGTCATATAGTTATCTCTATTATTATTCTATATGAATATACCGTACATAATATGATAACTGTCAGTCTGTTGAGGAGTCGTTGCAAAAGTCAACCGCTGTTATTGATCTAATAGTCTGATTTGAGATGTGATTGCAGCCTTACGTTTTTAGTTGGAATACTCATTTTTGGACACGTCTTGAAAAAAATTGACAAGCACACAAAAGTTGTGCATCATGATAACCAAGGATGTGCACAGCTAGAAATAATATACTAAATTTGTATCGTTATTCCGCTAGGCGGCAGCACTATTGGTTACGTTTTACCAAAGCGCCAAAATTATGCAGTTTTAACCATTGGCGGCTCTATGCTCGATGATTTGGTAGGTCAGTTTTATATTATTTTAATTTGCCTTTTCGTTGTACACTTAAAATACGTATAGCAAATTGGCTTTTTATACATTATAAAAGAAGTGATATAAATTGTTAGATAGTTAGATTAAAAAGATAGATACCTACTTAACCTTAAAAAAAATGTCTATTTTCACATCAAACAATCAAAAATATTTAATAAAAACTCCGTAGCTTTTTCATTAAACTATCACTATCAGAAAAAGTGTTGTGTACTGTTATGAAATGGCGGGATCATGTATATATAAACACTTTTTATATTTCCACTGATTTTATTAGAAGGTAACTTTTACGATTAATATAGCAGATTACATTTTAAAGGGTAACTTTTATACAATGGTTTAACTGTTTAATACAATGAATGCAGTCGATGCGTTTTAGTCAAAGGTTGTATTTAAACTAAACTAAAAAGCTATTTTTGGTTGAGTACTATAATATTACAAAACAAACAATGACATTGCATAATATGAAACTTTCAGACAACAATAGGAAGTTTGAA
Source organism: Rhyacophila brunnea (assembly GCF_057557595.1). Classification (NCBI taxonomy): domain Eukaryota; kingdom Metazoa; phylum Arthropoda; class Insecta; order Trichoptera; family Rhyacophilidae; genus Rhyacophila; species Rhyacophila brunnea. The sequence goes on from NW_028233361.1 coordinate 7,331,211, forward strand.
ATAATAAAAATATAAAAAATAATACGGTTGAAACCATGTTTGGTAGGTAATATAATACATGCTCATGCTTAGTAGGTAATATAATACATGCTCGATGAAATCGCGAGGCAATAATAATTAATAACAGAACAACGTTTTATACCAGTTTCCTTTAACACACTGAAAAATGTATTGTTATCTCTTTCTGGGACAATGACGAAAATCTTGCCTATGCATCGTAAAAACAAATTAAAAAAAAGACTGGCGAAATGTGTGTTTTCTCCATTTCACATATGGAAAATGAGAGAGAAAGAGAAATAGGTAGAAATATTTTATTCCGGCATATTTCCAAATGCCCAAATTATAGCGACCGAGCGGATTCATTTTGTTTGAATTTTATACACACAGTTCGTTCGTCCGTGTGCGTCTCACCTTGACGTGTTAGCCGATAATTATTATAATACATTGTACCTACATCTTAGATTATAACCTACATAGATTGTAAGATGTTTATTTTTGGAGGGTCATTGACCAATTGACCTAATGGACCAGCCGCTATTGGTTTTAACTATGTCTGAAGTAAATTAAGTTGGTTCTTTATCAATGCATCGACAAAAAAATTAACATATGCAAACAACCATTACAAAGATTCAATTAAAAAGATTTAAGAATGTAAATTCTAATTATTGAACATACATAATTTTGAAAACACTTCAACACACTGACTGACTGACAAACACACACTGAGGTTCGATTCCTGCGGGGTGGGGTGTCTTACTTTTTTCAAAAAGATTTTTTCTATTGGTTATAATATATTATAATATGTATGTTTAAAATTATATTATTTAATCGATTTCAAAATTAATTATTATATTAAAAAGGCGACGCAACAAGGCACAGGGTTGGGCATACCTGAGCGTAGGTATGTAAATATTCTATTGTTTATATTTTTTGTCTTTACTGAAAAAGTTGAAATTTGCTGTTACTTGACTCATTTAAAGATTGTTTAGCCCTGGATATTTAGTAACATCTACAGTTCATTGGAAAGTTGAATATTAATAAATTATATAATAAAATATGTTCCATACTGTTTGAGACATTTAATCATTATTATTATAGTAGAAACGCCAACTGTTTAATTCCCGGGCAGTGACTTATGCGTTGTTGATTCCCACACGCTTCGTGTACCAAACACGTGTGACCGAACGATCCTCACTAACTGTCTTGTTGAAAAATTGATCACCATGATATTACTTACTGACATACATTTCTGGGAATTGCATGTACTATTAATTCGATTTTGAATAGAATTCAGAGAAAGTTGGAGGATGTTAAAGCCATAATTTTATTGAAATATATCACTGCTTAGTGTGGGGTATATTTCTGTCAACATTCTGCAATTATTGTGGGAACTCTTTATATATGTATTTATATAAAAATGTGTATTATGAGTTATGACTAACCTTCTTTTGGCTTATAATTGCACTTGAACGTCTAAAAAATTATTATAGGTAAGCGATGACGAACCTTTCTATGCTTACGTGCCAAAATATTCGTAATAATGAGTGGCGTGCCAATAGATAATATCGGGGGTAAATTATAAATTAGGAATCGCATTGTATGCCTATAAGTAGTATAAATTGATTATTGTAAATTTGAGAAAATATTATACTTACATTTTATATTTCCGCCCTGCCGTCTCCGTAAAGTAATAATAAAATAATAAAAACCAATCGATATTATTTCTTCTTATGCAATGATATGACACATACTGGTAAAACTTTAATTAAATGCGATGTTTGTTCGTATACAAGCAAAAGATTTGACTAGTTAAACAAACATATTCATTAGAAAAACCCGCAACAAATACGCTATTTCTGAATTTACAAGGTGCAACTACCAAAAAATAGCATGCTTGTGGAAAAAGTAAGAAGAGTAGGTTTTGTGGATATACTCTAATTCTCATTGAAGGGTGTGTATGTCAATTTAAAAATGGTGTATTTGGATGTTTAAGGTAGCCGAAAATAAATAACAAAATAGGCAAGTAGGTATCTAATAATTTTTTAGGTAGGTAATTCGAAACTAAAAATGAAAGAGGGTGACATTCTAACTCTGTTTAAGGGGGGACATGCGCCGCATAGGTCAAAATGGAGGTTTTATGCTATTTTCAAAGCATGATACTGGACATTCCATAAACGTTGTAGATAATCTATATATATATATAATTTTGAAGCCTTATTATCCTTTATATTTATTTTAAACATTTGATGACTGCATAAAGTATTTTTATTACATAAAATAGTATTCTTTTAAACCTCTCGATTATAAAATCGAAAAAAATATATTGATAAATTCTGTGATCCCAAATTTGACAAGAATTAGGCATTTTATTATTCAAAATATGGGCAAGATTTACACATTTTAAGATAATTCTAAAGATACTGATTATAATCTATGTCTTTGACCATTCAAATGTGATAAATATTCTACGAATAATGTTTACTTTATAATAATTATTGATCTAAGAATAAGGTAGTATTTTTTTGAAATACGCCGTTTCTATTGGCACTAAGTGGCTAAGCTACAACATATGGCCGTAGCCATAAATTGACAAACGATAAATGAAGTAGGGAGTAAGATCAAGGTAACGCGCGTGTTTGAACATGTGCCGTTTTTAAAAAAATATTTTTTTTCCAGTTAGGTGCATGTTCAATCACGTGTGTGTTCAAAAGCGTGTTTCGGGTTTTTTTTTATGGTAAATTATGGAATTTAAATAACAATCTGATCTTGTCGCAGCCTACTCTATATTCAATTTGATATAAATATATTCATTCAACATAATTTATTTAAAAATAATTTCTATCGATTCAATGTTTTTATGATCATGCATTAACTTTACGTAGTGTCAAATGGTACAACTGCGCATTCTTATTCTCAGATTAAGTTAAATGTCTCATGAGTAAACAACTAACGTATGCCTATTAGTTTACAAAATTTTTGAGTTTTGATAGTATCTAAGAGAGGGTATGACGTTTGAGAAATGAGCCATAACCGAGATTTTTATCAAATTTCTTGTAAGATGACCATTCCTAGAGACTCCAAATAGTTTCGTTGTTTTTATGAATAGGGGGATTGGGCAGTCAGATAAAAAAAGGACACGTTTATAAAAAAGATGAATGGAGACATTTAAGATTGTATTTTGGAACCAATATAAGTAATTGGTGGATATAACCGTACGTGACTATAATTTTGTAACAAATACACATGGGTACATGCAATGCAATCTGTAGTAAGCTGTTTAACATAACTAATATTATTTAACTATAAAAAGGTTAACCTACGTTTGATATAAAATTTTTTGGGTATTTTTTTAATTGTAATAATCAGAATATAGTTTCTAAGTCTAGAAGTATTTTTTTTTTAAATTTGATTTACGGAAACAAACAGTTACATATTGATTACAAAAATTTAAAATATAATAATGAAAAGTTATTGCAACCAGCAAAGTTTCCATGTATACATTCTAATATAGCTAAGCCTAACAAGATAGAGAGTAAGAATAACATAAACGTAAAGAAATTACACAATAAAATTACGTGAGAAAAATGAGGAAGAATAATGAATAATTAAATTATATACAGAAAAAAGTAACATAAAAATATATAATATATCTATTTATACAAAATTTTGGAGATAGCGCGTTTAAATGAAACAGGTGAATTATTAAAAGGATCAACGGTGGAGAAATACAATATTATAATTTAAACAAGAGCGCCGAATAAAAGAGTTTTGTGCATAATTAGAACCGCTACGACTGATATGGTACAAAGTTTAGTTTCGCGTAAAACTTGATAGACAATGGAAACCCACCATTTCGAGTAGGTTTGGCGAGTCAACAAAACCATTGATAATTTAAAAAAGAAAATATTGATCAGATATAGAACGTCGACTTTCCAAAGATGGTACCATAAAAATTGCAGTGGTCGGAATAGAATTTGATAAATCATAAACCATAAATCATAAAAAAATTTAAACCAGGGGCTCTGTATGCATAATTTGAATGTATCCACATAAAATATTTCGTTTATTTATTATGAAATAATTCCATAATTATGATTTGTTAATTAATTTATGCATTAATTACAAATTACAAGTTTAAGATGATTGCAACACGATATGAAACACGTAATAAATTAATAAGCAATAAAAACAGTGAATTAATGAATATAAATATTTTTCAAAAGCAATGTGATGAAAAACAAGTGTCTATAGATGGATGTATATTAATTTGATGAAATTGTTCGCAGAATGAAGCTCGGCTGGAGTGCTTTTAGCCGCCTAAATAATGTCTTCAAAAGTGACCTCCCACTATGCCTAAAGCGCAAAGTGTTCAACCAGTGTGTGCTTCCCGTAATCACATATGCGTGTGAAACATAGACCCTAAGTAAAAGAGAGAAACTTAGAGTAGCACAACGTGGTATGGAGACGTGCATGCTGGGCATAACGCGAAAAGACAAAAAAAGGAATGAGTGGATAAGGAAATTGACAAGGGTTTGCGATGCAATAGAGTTCGCTAAAGGCCTCAAATAGGACTATTAGAGAGCAATATGATGAAAAACAGTATATAGTGGGGTTACTGCAAAAAATTGGTAAGTTTCGATATCATATTGTTATGGAGTAATTGCAATTTGAAAGTTTGGCACGTCCTCGTGTCAAATCAGACATTCCTAGAATAAATATTTAAATATAGACACATAATCCGTGGTTAACTTTAAATACCTAAAGTATCAACGTTTAATGACATACTTTTAGATATTGTATAGATAAATGAATATTTTTTGATAATTATAGGGTGTCTTGGATTAAGCAGGGTTTAATTGAATTTTAACAACTGACAAACACTATCTACACATTGTAGTCTAAGTTCAATGAAAACCAATACGTTTGACTGACAAAGTTTAGTGTGCACTATTTATGTCGGATCTTAACAGCCTACCTCCACCTTTCGCCACTGTGTCATATCGATATCCATGATTTTTATTTAGATATGCGAAATGCAACCCCACCGGTATTAAAAAAATAAAAGAAAGACTTTCGACTGATTTCTAAAGGGTGACGATCACTAAATTTAATGCTTCCAATATAGATGTAAATGACGTGTTTCATATTGTACGTATTGTTTTATGATCATTTTGAACATGCATCTAGTTAGCTGATAAGATATACAATACGGTTAGTGGGTATACAAAAACTAAATGCAGGTATATACCTAATATATGATAATTTTAAATTCAAACAGTGAAATCTGATACAAAACGTCTGTAAGAGAAATCGGTTGTAGTACAAAACGTGTTGGGCATTTGTTATCGTTTTTTAGATTCTACCCGACCTTTATTTTAGAGTTAAATACTTGATGCTTTTGGTGTGACCAAAAATGTCATGTTCGTGTGTGGAGATCTTTTAAGACGAATGGGTTACTGTCAAACGCTAAGACAGTGCTCACATAAGACCAGTATTGAATTTTTAATTTATTTAATATTTTATAATATGGTAATAATTTTACGGCACAAGCTATTGGTACATAATATACCGAAATTATAAATTTATCAAATAGCATGCATATTACTAGTATCAAAAATAACGACACCAGACACAAACACAAATTTTGTCAACCAATCGAACGTGTGACCATTATAAATATTTAGGTACATGGGTCAATGAGAAATAGGATCAGTCTCAGGAAATTAAAACTAGAATTGAGATCGCAAGGAGCGCCTTTCTCAAAATGAGACGCCTCCTTAGCACTCGAGATCTTAACCTAGGTCTGATACTGCGTATGGTACGTTGTTACGTTCTCTCAATTCTTTTCTATGGTATGGAAGTATGGACGCTAAACCAAGAGATGTCACGGAGACTTGAAGCTTTCGAGATGTGGCTGTATAGACGCATCCTCAAAATTCCTTGGACTGACCGGGTGACAAATAATGTTGAAGTTATTAATCGAATGGGGAAGGACCGAGAAGTTCTACGTAGTGTCAAAACCAGGAAACTACAGTACCTCGGCCACATTATGAGAGGACAAAAATACGGCATTCCCCAACTTGTCATTCAAGGAAAAATCAATGGGAAGCGTAGCAGAGGACGGCGCCGCATTTCGTGGCTTAATAACCTCCGTGATTGGTACGAGTGCAGCTCCACTGAACTGTTCCGGGTAGCAGACGACAAAGATAAGATCGCCTTGATGGTGGCCGACCTCCGCTAGAGGATGGCACAATAAGAAGAAGCATGCATATTGATAAATTTAAAATAAAATAAATGTCACAACCTCATATTCAGAGCCAAATTTTAATAAGAGCCTTTTTAATTAGGGCCTAGACAATTATTACATATTGGAGGGTCTATCAATATAATTATTAAAACGTACCTAACTACTATATATTATTTTTCTAATAAAATTTTTCTTGCATTTTCGTTAGAAAACTCACTTATTATGAAATCAAAATCTAATACATTCAACATTTCGCCCAATCAATTCTCATCACTGTGAGAAGTGAACAAAACCAATATTGAGCAATGGTTGAGTCAAAAATGATTTTCAATTCGTTTCAATCTGGAAAAATACTTTCGTTCTGGTCAATAATTATTTATTTATAATCAGGGCTCTTTACAATTTTTCTGATTTATTACACCGTTTTTATTAGCTCGTATTCTTGTTTGTCCGGTGGTTGTTTGTCCATTAAAAATCTTGCAATCGATATTTAACTAACTTCCCGACTAGCTAGACATTTGAAACTTTATGAAAAATATGTCAGAACACGATGCCAATGTATTCTTTTAATACTTTTAGCCATTTTTGAGCAGAATTGAATTCATTTTCAGTTAATTCTGTTTTGTATGGATAGTTATTTCAGAAAAATCCATTAAAAAGACACCACGAAGTGCCACCTCTTCTTGTTCATCACCCCCTTCCCCTATATCCGGAATTCACAGCATCATCACCTTCAAAATAATACAGTCCACTGCGAAAAGCTCAACCACTATTATTTTTTGCTAAGGGGGTGGTCCTAGCAACTAAATTATTAATATATACGTGCTTTACTATAGAAATCAAAATGAAATGTCAAAATGTATAATACAATAAGTATTCTATATTTGTTTGTTTGTTTTTTATATACTTCTTATCAAGTACAAGTTTGAGCATATTGAGCATAATAATTCAACAGAAAATTTAAAAACGTTGTATATAAAAAGTTATTTTTATCTTGTAATTATTTTGTTATGGCGGAGAGCAATCCTGTGGTAGTATCTAGCGACAGAATACGAAGCATGAAATTTAATAAAAAAATGTATCGAGCTTCAGTGTGGTCACAATACCGATGTGGTACTAATAAAAATTGAGTCAATTTGCTGTGATACCCACTCTAATCAATCTCATACCTGTATGTCTCCTGGGAATACTATTATCATTACCAATCTGACCCCGAAACCAATAACAGCAAACATTTAAAACAATAAACATATACCTACAGGGTGGCCTGTACAGACCGAAGCTATGACAGTGAAGCGGTGATACATCTGTGACAGTGTGCACGTGAGTGACTTGAACCCAAGACTGCGGAACTTATTGCTCATCATCACTCAAGGCTAGTGCCCGGAGATATCCACCCGAACCACCAAATTACAGTCGGTACACTAAAATATCGCCATTGGATGATGCTTTTTTTTTTAAATTATTGTAGGTAAGTTTACCTTTGAAAATAAATATTGTAAAATTATATTATAAGCCATGTTTCGTACATATTGTGTTCTGATTTTAATAGTGTTCTTGTTAGAAAGAGATGACAAAGACAAAATAAAATGTCATATAATTATTTGCATATTATTTAATGACGATCAGGATTGGTTATGTATGTTATGTACCTATGCAGTTCGCCGTATGGCACTTCACCGTGAAATGTTGTTTTGGAAATATATGGCCGTATATTAAAGACCATCCAACCTCTTTGGGTCGTATAGTACTGACATAAATTCATGTCTAAATAAAACACGGTTATTGTCGGTTAACACTTTACAGGAAGCCACTAGCAAACAAATTTTGAAAATATCCGATATACTGGATTATTTGTTAAGTTTGTTTAAGTTAGGTTTTCATTCTTGAATTCATGAATTTTGCCAAAATCAGCTATGATAATAGTTAATATATCAATATGTTAATATTCATATTGAATCTAATAAAATTGGATACCGTATAGTATACGGTCATATAAGATAGCTCACGGCGAGCTGTGTCACGGTGACATATTTTACGTACAATTAACATGTAACCAGTATGTATATTATATTTTGGCTAATATTGTCTGATCTAAATTATTTAAGTGAAGTTGTAAAGGAGGAATTGAGACGCCTTCTTAAACCAGATCGTTGGAGTGGACCCTTTTTTGAGTTGCTCCGCTCCAGCTCCGTTCCGGGACCTAATACTTCCTCCGGCTCCGCTCCGGGTAAAAAGTTTTAATAAGCATGTAGTATAAAAATGTTAAAAAAAACAATAAGTAGTTTTAAAATTGAATAATCGTCATTTTTAATATTAATTCTCTCATAATTTGCCTCTTCTGTCAAAAAAATGAGGTTATTTATCATTCGGCAGTGTTGCCATATTTCAAATAATTCCAGTGTTGCAAAGTGTCAAAATATACTATTATCATTGGATTTTAGGACGAACATTTAAAAATACAAAAAACATCCGGAGCAGTGGAGTACTACAAATTTTCGGTGCTCCGGCTCCGCTCCTGCTCCGGATAAAATCCCATTGCTCCAGTGCTCCGTGCTCCTGCTCCGAGCTCCGCTCCAACGCTCTGCTCCAACGCTCTGCTTAAAACATAAAAAAACAGAACGCCAAACAGCAGTTAAAAGCAGCAAAAAAAACACCTACATTTTAAATTAAACAAAAGCTTGCATATTATAAAATAAAGATTTTGATAACTTCATTTACGATCAGATAATATAAAACAATCCCACAATGCTTCAAAGGTTGAAAATGGTTTCTGGTGACTAAACGTTAAAAGTCAAAGTATCTCGACTTAACGAGGTAATAATTTCAACTTTACGTTGTTTGTCTTCGGAAATAAATTTGTCGCACGCCTTCGCTTTGTGGAAAGTGTTGGGAAATATCAATTTTCAAGACATAAAAATATCCATTGATGTTTATTTCATTTTTATCATGGAATTGATACCTACTCAACCTGACAGTGGTGTCCTCATAACGTTTTATGATTAATAAATAGATGCATGCTTTGTATTAGACGTGCCGTGGAATGACGGTAACCGGACAAAACAGAACATGATAATTGATAATATAACAGGACATGAATAAACAGAATATGAAGAAACAAAACGATGACAAAACAGAACAGCCAGGGGAAAAGTAAGTATCATTTTATTAATTAAATACTAGTAAACCTAAGTTTATAAATGAAATATCTATACATATTTAATATAGGTATATAATTAGGGATTCCAATACCGAATGAATATATCAATACCGGTATTTCGGTATTTCTTATTGAATACCGGTATTAATACCGGTATTCGCCAAAACATAGATATTATAGAAAAAAAGAAGTACCTATTAATAATTATAACCACTAGATTTTTTTTAAAACAATATTTTATAGCAACCTAAAATATCTACCTACATATTTTATATTGTTGATTTTTATCAATACCTATATTTTAGTATATCATAATATTTTAGAACTGCTAATATTTGCAAATACTATAAATCCGGGTCCAGGAAAATCTCTCTCAAATCCAACGTTTGTTGGATGTACTATAAATGTTGGATCAATAGTTATAGAATAATTCTACATATTCGCCACGAATATTTTCTTCTTCGAAATATTTTAATTTATCGTGACAATTTAAAGGATTTTGTTTGTTGGTTTCAGTCAATATATTTGACTTTTGGCGGCAATATAGTAGTAAGTAATGAAAAAATAACATTAAAATATTTTAGAAAAACATAAACGTGTATGCTTTCGTAATACCGAAAATACCGGTATTATTTATTTTTGAAACCGGTATTTCGGTATGGATAATAACTGAATACCGGTTTATAAATACCGGTATTGCAATCCCTATATTATAATCACTGCATGTTGGCATTGTTGTTTAAAACCTCAAATTTTCTGCTTGATTTTGATAATCATGCACAACTTTATTTAACTAATTATTTACCTAGTCACCCAAGTATTTTGAACATATTAGATTGATTAAGACGAGATATACCTAACTTGTCGATATTACCGAGTTGAGTCCCGTATAATTGAGGTTTTCCAGCGACTAGGAATGCAGAAATTATATAATTTGATTTTTTTAATTTTTTTATTAAAAATCTATAAAATATAATATAGAGATACTTACGACAATTTCAATATAAAATATTATATTTTTCCTCAAAGGTCATAGTTATATTTATTGCTGTTCTGTTTTGTCACTGTTCTATTTTTTATTACCACGTTTTTCTTAGCTCGTATTCTTGTTTGTCCGGTGGTTGTTTATCCAGTACAAATCTTGCAATCGATTTTTAACTAACTTCCCGACTAGCTAAACATTTGAAACTTTCAGAATATATCAGAACACGATGCACATCCATTCTTTTAATACTTTTAGCCACCTTTAAGTAGAATTGAATTCATTTTCAGTTATTCTGTTTTGTATGAAAAGTTATTTCGGAAGAAATCCGTAATCCAATCGACTATTATTGGTTGCTAAGGGGGTGGTCTAGCAACTAAATTATTGATATATACGTGCGTTACTATGGAAATCAAAATGTCATTTCAGTATTCTATATTTGTTTGTTTGTTGCAAAATAGCAAAAAAATGATTTGTTGACAGTTGCCTTATTTGTCCTAGATTATTAATACATAGAATTGTCAATTTTATATGATTCAACAGAAAATTTAAAAACGTGGTATATAAAAAGTTCTTGGTATCTTGTAATTATTCATGTTCTGTTTTGTTACCGTTCTTTTTTTCATGTTCTCTTTATTCAAGTTTTGTATTATCATGTTCTGTTTATTCATGGAACCGAGCGTATTATGCAGCCTCGCATTATATCCAAAGGCTCAGATACTCAACACAGCAGTTGGCGTTCGTCGATGCAGGTCTTACATGATTCCAAATACATCCGATTAGAATCGAAGTGATCAAGAAAAACTGCAGTGTCGTGCGTTTGAGCCCTAAGGTGAAGATGCGACGCTGGAATTGACTTGGGTGTCTCAACATTAATTTGATTCAGCAAAATTACCCAATGGGTTAAACAAATGAGTAGTAGCCATTCCCTGTAACAAGTAATTTAATATAACATATACCTACTCCTGTAATTCTTAACCTTTTTGATCGGTGGAGCCCTTGAAGGATTTTATAAAATCTCGAGGAACCCCTGCCGAACCTAGCCGAACACATTATCGTCCATATATTAACTCATTCGCTGCTGACTATATAATGATTTTTTAATTAGCACCTTTAAAATGCACTTTAATTACATCGATCGGCCGCCTGGTCATTACGCGCATGTGCGTCTTCAGCGTCCAAAGTATTAATTACACAATAAGGATGTAACGTACCAGACGTTGGTTAATCCAGTCAAAATTCCACCCTTAAGTAGACGTGAATGCCCCACCCCTTATTATTTTTAGGGCCGTAGATATGAGATTCCCAAATTCTTTATAAGCTATTTAACCAATTTTACACCATATAGCGTATGCACTGTTTGTGACGTAAGCAATCTGACGTCACACGTCATTTAAAAAGGCTGCTTCATCTGTCACTTTCAAATGTCATTTTAATATTGCATTCATTACAAGAAACGTTTGCTTCAGGCCCTCGTTCATTTTGTAGACTCTGTAAAACATTTGAGAACTTAACTTAAAAACAGTTCCTAGTCGTGCTGTTTACAAAATACGTATAATTTTGATCCATAGTCTATAATCTAGATAATAGGAAGGTAGATATATAGTAGGATAAGATGGATTTACGTAAGATTACGATAAAATACCTCCGCTAAACGACCGCAAAGATAGGTACCTACTGCTGTATCTGTATAATATTATACAGAGATCATTACATTACATTCTAAACTAAACCCATTTTCATTTCTGTCATTTCTAATTCCGTTTTGACATCTCATAATAATAAAAGTGATTGAAGTGAAGTTAGTCATAATATAACTGTATATATTGCCATCAAATAGAAATGTTTATCGGGAATACTTTATCCTTTCGTACAGTAGAATTATAAAAAAAATGTGATAAAATAACTGATAAATTATTTAAAGTTGCATAATAATTATTCATTTACGATTATTAAATTTATATGGTACCATTCACACACTTTCAGACACATTTACAATTTCAAAATTTTAAATTAATGACCGGGGAATGAAATTTTATAAGTTTGCCATTATACGGATGCCATGGTACATTATGACGTCGCTAACCAACAGATTACATTTGGACTCATGCACACAAATGAGCAGTATTTGGCCTATAAAGTATTTGGGAATCTCATGCATACGACCCTTAGTACTTAAAAAAATTACTATATTACGTTATTAGGTTTTATAATTATTATAAATCGATTATTTAAATATGTGATAAATACGTAATAGCTGATAATTTGTTTACACCGCAGGCACAGATGAAAAATTTATCATCTCCATGAAATCCGTTTTCAAAAGTGATATTATTCGAAAATATAGTATAATTTTTCGCAAATGGACAGTAAAACGTATTTAATTATGAATTATATCAATACTGTGGTGAACAGTAACGCAAGGGTGTAAGTTTAAAGCATTTTGGCGGAAACAAAAGGACTGGTATCTACATTACTCATTATTGACAGAGTAACTTATCAAATTTTATCCCTTGGTTTCTTGTTGGTACAAACATAGTCGTTAGTTACTTCAAAAACATAGATAAACATTCACAGTCACAAAATCCGCTCTAGCGACTTAACTACACAAAAACAAACACAAAAATTGTATAAGTACAAGGATGATGACAAGAACCTGAATTTTGTAACGACGCGTTATGCAATTTATAAAATATTTTTAAAAAAATCCAAAGCATTATTACAAATTTTTCGAAGCAAGTTTTGCGACTTGACGACATTTTATTTTATTACCACGTTTTTGTTAGCTCGTATTCTTGTTTGTCCGGTACAAATTTTTTCTTGTTTGTCCAAGATTTTTATTGGACGATTGAAGGTTTTTAACTAACTTCCCGACTAGCTAGACATTTGAAACTTTTAGAATATATCAGAACACGATGACAATGCATTCTTTTAATACTTTTATCCATTTTTAAGCAGAATTGAATTCATTTTCAGTTAATTCTTTTTTGTATTGAAAGGTATTTATATAAAACACTATTATTAGTTGCTAGGGGTCTGGGGTTCTAGCAACTAAATTATTAATATATACGTGCGTTACTATACATGATATGAAATGTCAAAATGACATTTCAGTAATCTATAATTATTCAGTATTTCTATCAAGTACAAAAAAAGTATTTATTAATACATAGAATTGTCAAGTTTATATGATTCAACAGGAAATTTAAAAACGTGGTACATAAAAAGTTCTTTTTATCTTGTAATTATTTTTAAACTAAGTAGTCACTTAGTTTAATATCAATATAATACAACCCCCTGACACAGCACGTAAAACCCCGCTTAGGAATTACTGAGCCACCCAATGAAGACCTCACTAAGGTTTAAGGGAAGAAAAACTATTTTTTAAACCTATGCGGGCTTCCGTGACGATGCACTTCACTGTAAAAATTCATTGGTTGGAAAATATGAAATAAACAATTCAAATGTTTTCGATAAGCCGAATGTCAATATGATCGATTGGAGACTGCTTATGAAATGTATACACCTGATCAATCACTGCGTTCCACCTGAATTTTTCGAAACATTTTTTAATGATATTAGGCAACACATTTTCATATTAATATTACTCTGACTAGATATGTGTACATTTATACATTTTGAATGTAATATTATCCGTAAAAAATATTTGTGAGTGGGAGACTTTAGCTGTTTTTTTTTTTGAATGACTGATTGGGCAATACGTTTTTTATGGTTTTACAACCGAAATAAAATAATAATCGTTCCAGTAAAAAGTAAAATCGATTTGTAATCTGATAATATTATTGTCAGGTTATTCTTTCCGACCATGTCCGATCCCAATAAAATCATATGGGCCTCCACAGAGTGGAGGTTTGTATTAACAGATTTTGTTTTTAATAGAAATGGATGTCAGACACTTGCTCAATCTATTAGGTCTATACACAGATTGAAAAACAATATGACGTGTATTTGCCAGACCCAGGATTCGAACCTGGAACCCACGATTATATATAGGCTGATGCTTAAGCCGCGCAGCCTAACTGTTATTTTTTTATTACAAATATCATGTTGTAAACGTCTCGAATTGATAATTTATTGTGTAGGTACTAGTATGTGGTTTTTTTTTTAAATAAATAAAATATATAAATTATTATTGATCTTAGGTACGTTTTATACATACCTGTGTTGATTTCTTGTCTATTATAATTTAACAACATCATTGACACCCACAATGGCCGAGCAGTTACCGCGTCAACTTGTAACGTCCCGGGTTCGAATAGCAAAATTCACAGACTAATTGTTTTTTTAAGTGTGTTTGGATGAAAGTATGGACCTGATAGGTTAAGCAAGTGGCTAACATCTATTTCATAAAAATCTGTTAATACAACCTTTACTCTATGGAGGCCAGTATGATCTTCTCAGTGACATCGCTAGATAAAATGCCGCCCCTAGGCAGCGCCAAAATGCCGCCCCATTTTTTATGCAGTATTTTTATCATCCTTTCATGAGTTCAATATCTAAGAATATGTTGTATGGATACATTACTGACGAAATATCAGACTGTAATTATTCGCAAATCTGCACGTGTAGTTTCTATTCACCAAGGACGTCGAAGGGCAACGAAAGTAAACTAGATATCGCGAACCCGACAAAACCAGTGAGGTGATTTTTTAATGGAACGGTGTTTTCGTTATTACTAAGTTTAGGTAGCTATTTCTATATATTCCAAATGATTCTCCTCGATTTGCCGCCCTTTGAGTAACTGCCGCCCCCAAGCGAGGCTCAATCTGCCTACCCCCACGGGCATCACTGGATCTTCTTAGTATCGACTATGGTAAAAAAAGAACTGATTGTTGACATAATAATATGATTGCAACTTTTTACTGCACAATTATAATTGTTATAAAATTTGGTAGAAATTATTTGAAAATTTAACCGTGAATTTCACTTGAATTAAGTGCTATATAAGTTTCCTATTTACTAATAACTATTGTGGGTAACTGTGTACAATGTTAACTATAAGACAAGTGAAGTTAAATGTATTATTATAATATTTGAGTTCACGCATACCTTTCTTTGTATTATAATTCCTCGTTATTATAAATAATTTATTCGCCAACAGTCCCACATGACATTTTCTATTCAAATATATTACAATTTCGGTTATATCCCGCGATGCGGTATAATTGCATCCGAAGAGGCATGCCGCATTCAAAAGATGAATCAAAAGTTTAATTCAAAGACGTCAAGCATGCTTCATAGTATACAAGTGACAGGGGGCGTGCGGAATGTATTAAAATCACCGGTTTATGGAAAAAGTTGTGTAGAAAAAGACGCGTCGCGACGTCTAACTTCGCGGAGTAGACGCCGACGCCGATCTTGGGGTGTGTGTATTTCGAGTAGCTGTCAGTTTGATGCATACATTGCAAGTTCGTCACCCGATATATTATTATTTCCATGTACTTATGTGAACCGTTGCGCTACTGAGGACATCTAGTGACGGAATTATAATCATAGATAATAATAAATAGTAAAATTTAAAAAATCGGTGTGTGAACGAAACAAAAACACAACTTATGGTAACCTAGATTCTTCGACTAGCTTTTAATTATCTTGTTAAATTACACACTCAAGAAAAACGGCCGCTTATTGGACACTTGTTACACTTTAACTTATATTACTAAGAAATGAAAATATAATTAATATTATTATAATTCTTAAAGACTTGACAATGGTGTTACAACCGAAATACCTATCGACAAACCTTTTTTAAAAACCTGTAGAATTTAATATTAATTATATTTTCATTTCTTGTAAAATAGAATTCTACCAAGTAAATGCTAACTCAATTAATTATATTACTAAATTAGTTCTCGTTGTTTTTATTTTTAAAGTAACTATCACTCTGACGTTTAATCGTTTCTTTACGTAAAGAATCGCAAATGGCCGACAATAATAAATTCGTTGCCTAGACAACGGAACAATTCTACTTAATCAAACTTGCGTTTGTATATAGCTGAAGGATTCGCAGCTAACTTCATACTGTCGCGCACTTTCGTAACGGTGTGCGCGCGCAGCTCTCCATTTCACTTTCTACCAAACGCCCCAAAAGAAGTATATCTTCAAAAATACACTCTAAAACCTATCGGGAGGATGACCATGGTGGTGTTTTTACTACCACTGCATGACATTGTCGAAAATGTGCTTATCAGAGATTCATACAAGCTTCCGCACCTATGTATCAATCTTGCAGCTTTAAAAAGTGACTATATGTTGAAGATCGAATCGCTAACCACAAAAAATGGACAACCCTCGTATACCTACTATCATGGCCCCCACAAGGGAGGGGCTGACAGAGTTCTAGCCTGGGGGCCCTTGCTCACGGGGGGCCCGGCGTGGCGAGTCGACCAAATAAGTGAGATAAACACACATCACAAATTTGCTCTAATACAGTTAAAAAAGTCGCCTGCGGCGCTATTTTCCTTTATTAATGGCTATATTTTAAAATATGTGGTTGTGCGATGTAATTTTTAATTGCGTCGTTACGTGATAACTTCATAATTCAAGTGGATGTAAGTATTAAAAATACACTAAAAGGTACCCTTAAAATTTTACCGTGAACGCCATTTGGAAAATGCTACTGTGGAGCGCCACACTGCCGGTATCCTTAGCGATAGGTAGGGGGGCCGACAATGATCCTAGCCTTGGGGCCCGCTTCAGGATATGGGGGCCATGCCTACTATAGTATACAATATTTTATGATACTAATGACTTGAGTACATAATAGTTTTAAAAAATACTTTGGGTGAATTGTTTAAATTTCTTGACGATATCTCAGTTAGAGCATATGCATTTGGCAGCGATATCCATGCATTTGAGATTTTACGATATTCTCGCGACATACAGACGTACTAACGGAATTACATTACAATAATAAGTTAACTATTTTATTATTATTATAACTACAATTTCAAATGACTGAAAATTATAACGTCACGAATTGAAACTAAATATTTTTTTAAGTGGGTTTTTACTTATATTGTTTACCTTATAAATATATTTGTCTTAAATTATTTATAACGCATAAAAGAAATTACATTATGTGTATGAAAATGTTTAAGATGGAGCGAGACAGGGAGAAAAAGTATTAATGGGTAAGGGTGAATGCTACACGTAACCGCACATTCTAAATTTGAAAAATAGACCGACACGAATAGGTATAAAGCAGGGATGGCCAGTGCGTCGATCGCGAAGGTATTTTTGGTCGGTCGCATACATAATAATATATTATATTGTACTATTTCTTGTCTTATTTGCCCATATGAGTCATTCCAACAAGTTTGCCAACAATATCATAATGAATGGGAAGAGGATTGTTTTCAGTCAACTGAAAAATATATTTGTATTATTTGCACTCGAGTGTATCAATCCCGAAAAGAGACAACATTGAAAGACATTTTCATACCGTCCATGGAAACTATGATGGAAATTATCCGGTACATACGGTATATCTGGTACTGAGTTCCGTAAAAATAAAGTGAGACAATTGTAATCACAATTGTCTGGTCAGCAGTCTTTTCTCACCAAATTTAATGAAAATGCAAGACAGCTACCGTGGCTTTTTTAGTAGTAGCAGATGTTTTAATGAAACATACGAATGAGGGTTTTATTAAAGCCGAGTAGGCATTATTTGAAATATTTAAAAATAAAAGTCAAAAAAACTTAGTCAGTATTTAAATCACATATCAAAGTTGCTAGCAGAGTTTAACGTGAGATTCAAGGATTTCTCTAAATTAGTAGATGTTGATAATATAAACGTGGAAGAAATAGTCATAAAAAATAGAGTTTTATTAGATATCGATTCTACACACCTTGCCACACTCGAACTAAGTATATACGCGGCGTAAATGTGAAATGTGCCATTCTTGGTGGTGTTGGCTTGTGTGTCTCTGATAATTACCTTAGGAATCGAGGGCATCCGTTGTTTGTTCTCCCACGGTGCAGAACTAACCTGCCATTAGAATGCCAATTGGGAGGGCAATAACCATGTTTAATGAAATCGCTTCGGATATTGATATATCCCACTTACGTGAGTGTGAATTTAGGTGAACGCTGTTTTATAAGTTTTTAAGATAGGGTCTATCAAATTTCACTTTGTGTGCTTCCATCTACTTTTATTTTATTATTTTGTTATTTTTGTTATTTTATTTTATTTCTTTTCTTATTTTAGTACTTATTGTATTATTAACTCACACTTCTCTGTATTTTTATTTTTAAAAATTATAAGCACTTCTTTTATGTCATGTCGTGAACACTTTGAATTTATAATTTGTTATGTTCATTATATGTAAGATAAATAAATTTGATTTGATTTGATTTTGATTTTGATTTGATAATTTTTGGAGCCTAATTTATGAAAACAAATATCCACATCTTTGGAAAGTTGCAGCATATTTAACTTGTTTTTTTGGTTCTACTCTCTTCTAATTCTAATCTGTGCGAATCGGCTTTCTCTTTAATGAATGCAATTAAAACGAAGCATCGCTCACGATTGACTAATGATAATTTTGACTGCGTGCTTACATCTAGCGGTAACGTCATATCACGTACAATACGACAAAATTGCTGAAAATATGGGTACTGTTCGGTTAAAGCGGATACAGCGGAAAACGCATTTTGAAAATAGCCGATAAACTGGATTATTTGTTAGGTTAACCTAACCAAACCTAACCTAACCTAACCTGACCCAACCTAACCTAACCTTAACTAACCCAAACTAACAAATAATACAGTTTATCGGCTATTTTCAAAATGCGTTTTCCGTTGTATCCGCTTTAACCGAACAGTACCAAAATATGTAATGCAAAGTTTCGGATGAAAATAAAAACAAATTTTAAGATTTCTAATATTCGAAATTATAATTAATGTGTACTTAATGTTTTTAGAAGTAAAATACAGAAGAAGTATTATTGTCATTAATTAGATTTTTTCGTATCGTTATTTTTTATATAAAATGTATAAAATATCTGTTTTCAAAATACATAGATACATACCTGAATTATAAAAATTGGGGTTTTATTGTTCTCGCATGATATAATTACAAGCGATATCAGTCCATCACCATAAATAATTGTATCAACTAGGCGATCATAGAAAAAAAAGTGTGGCCACCCCTGGTATAAAGAAATATAATATTTTAATCGGATAGTCAAAATAAACCAAAATCCTAAGATACTCTTTAATAGTTTGACGGATACATATGGTACACAGATTAGATACAAAATAGAAAGTAATAAACGATTGTACAATTAATTAAATTTGTGATGCTTCTGTTGCGCAATGTTGAAAGGTAGAATGAGTCCCAATGACATTAGTGTAGTGAAACAGCAATATAGCAGTTGAAGTGAAACGATCACAAACACTCCCAGGCTTTGATAAAATCACATAATTATACTGTGACCTCACTGGGAATCGCACCTGAGGTCCCCCTGTGGGAAGCCAGTGCCTCACGTACTAGACCAGCGGTCCCCAACCGGTGGTCCGCGGACCACCAGTGGTTCGTGAGAGGATTTTGGTGGTCCGCAAAGTAATTGGAATATATTTGCAATTATCGTATTTATTACAAAATTTCAGTATATTCTTAAAATATTTTTTTTTTGCAATAGTGTTTGTGTCCTTAACAGCCAAATTGTTCAGCGCATAAAGATTCTAGTTCGATTGTTTTGTTTTACTGGACATATTCAAGCGAATTTTTGCCAACGCTATAGTATGTGTAGGTTCATTCAATACGATGTTTTTCTTAGGTAAGTGAATAATAAATTGTTTGGCGGCAAAAACTATGGGAACATTTTTTTTAAAATTGGTCGATAGTCACTGGATTTGAAAAAAAATGATTTTGATTTCTATAACTCTAAATCGAATAAAATTACATTTTTTTATGAAGTCAAGTTCAATATAATTAAATGAGCCACATTTGTTAAGCCCAAGAAGCCTAAGTTTGGGCATTTAATCAAACCACGTAATGGATATCTGTGTTAATAACTATATTTATTATAATTCTTTTATCATTATATCGAATTTTTAACAAGTGTGGAAAAAATACGTGGTAGTGGTCCGCGGAATTCAAGATTTTGAGTTTAGTGGTCCGCGAGGTCCAAAAGGTTGGGGACCGCTGCACTAGACCACTGAGCATGCATGAATACAAACATTTTTTGTCAATGAAATATAGTTTTGTCTCCCAACGGTATCGCGAGAAATTTTTAAATACCTAATTCATATTTAAAAGCATTTTTTATTTTGTTTAAAAAACATCGATTGTTATAGAATTAAATATTTCGTCTTCGGAATTCTTTTTATTTATATTTAATCAAGATTATTTATTGTGTAGTTTATTAGTATAATATCCTTATGACAATCATTATTTAAACACAAAAATAACATTGTAATTACTATCTTGTACTACGCTGAATTAAATTTAGGTATTTATTTTTTAGCGATTTAAATGATTTATTGGTATACTTATATATACCAATTTGAGTCCGTTGAAATTTAAAAAATGATTTACCTCTTTCTAAATGTGTACATATTATAATAAAAAAAAATATCGCACCCAAAATATAAAGGTTACATAACTTAAAACATGTAATATTTTATGGGATAGTTCATTATTTTTACTAAACTAGATTGGAAAACTAGCTACGGTTGGTAATCAATTATTGGCAGAAGCCCACTATAGAGCTGAGCACAGAACCACAAATTATGATCCCGAAATTGGGTTAACTTCATACTCTGTTTTTTTTTTTCAATATAAAAATATATTGTTGTGCAACTTAACAATTTGAGAGTAAAAAGTGAAGTGAGTGTCATTTTAATTCTACTTGGGTGCGACTCTTTACCTAGAGACATCACTGTGTTTTCTTGAAAATATTCAGGAGAGCATAACAACGCTATATTTAAGTTTTGTACCAATCCATTTGAGTCGTTTTTTGCGATCCGGGTTTCGCCTTACAGCATTTTCAGGCACTATGCGCACTCACCAATTGAATGGTGAATGCACACTGAATACAGTTAATTCTTGTTTATATAAAAAATATTCACTACAATTAGATAAAATTCTTGTTACCTACCATGTAAAGAATGAATTGTTTGTAAAAAGTCGTTGTTAATACATTAGATACTCACTATTAATACATTAATTAGTAACCGCATTCAAAAAAATATCATTACTCGTAAACAATGGAACTATGCAACGAGACGTAGTATTAATTTACTAAATTATATGTGAAATGGGTTCTTAATATTATTGATGAATATGGAAATACAGATTAGTTATTAATGATTATGTGGGCAAGATATTTTTTTTTAATATTATTTATCGATAAGATTATGGCGTTTGTAGACGATCATGAGCTTTATACAACTATATAATGGTACCCAACTCGAGCAAGTCAGCAGATACGTCTATCTCGGACAGCAGGTGCCCGTAGACGGAAGCATGCACGATGAAATTGCTCGCAGAACAAAGCTGGGATGGAGTGCTTTCGGACGTCTGAATAGTATCTTCAAGAATGACCTACCATTATGTCTTAAGCGTAGGCTGTTCAAACAATGTGTGCTGCTCATGCTCACGTATGGCTGCGAGACGTGGAACCTCTACACAAGAGATGTTCAAAGGCTAAGAGTTGCACAGCGAGGCATGGAGAGGTGTATGTTGGGCATCACGCGAAAGGATCGTAAGAGAAACGAATGGGTTAGGAAGCAGACAGGAGTACGCGATGTAATAGACGTTGCCAAACAGCTGAAATGGAGATGGGCGGGGCACATTGCTCGCCGAAAGGACGGCCGCTGGACAAATGCCGTCATCCAATGGCACCCAAGGGGCACGAAACGGCCACAGGGTCACCCTAATAGGCGCGGTGTTACGGTGAATTGATAAAGTTCGGCGGAAATACGTGGCAGCAGACGACACAGGACTGAGAGAGTTGGAAAAAGCTTGGGGAGGCCTTCATCCAGCAGTGGATTAACCCCGGCTGATGATAATACAACTATATAGATAAAATACTACATGTAATGCGTTATATTTTAATTTAAGTCTTTTTATCATGAGTTGACAGTTTACGTTATATAATTAAAGTTATTAAGTGAAAATTATTTAAAAAAATAATTTTCATTAATTTGAGTTATTACACTACTATTATCCATTCCAGATTTACAACCCAGCATCCACACGGTGCCTACAATCAGAAAGTAATTAAGTCGAATTCTTTGCGAATAAATTCTGGCAGTCGACTAAGAATGGAATCAATTATTCTGCATCGCGGATGTTTCAGACTACTCCCACCCTTTCCATGGGGTGTACGAACCACGGCACGCCAATGGACGTCGGGGTATTTTTGGCAAAATTTAAATATATGGAAATATTTAGTCATTAAAAAGCTATTTGGGGCCGACAGGTTATCTTTTTTTTAATAATATGCCTAACGATTTGATAGTGATACCTACTTAATTAATAGGATATTAGCTTAAATTAAATATCGATACTCAACTTATATAGGGAAACAACTCAAAATACTTTATTCTAAGATAATGGTGAAAATTTTGCACAAATACACTTTTCAATGAGAAAGCCTTGATTTTTTAGGTAAATGTGTTTATAAACCATTTATTTTATTCAACGATTAATTCACAAGATTTTGAGAATCTAACATTCCGTATATTGAACATGCATAACTTGAAAACACCTCAGATATATACCCACTAGAAAATATCTTATTTGAAAAAAAATCGTATTTTTATATCGCTCGACGGGATTTGAACCCGTATAACTACTGGTATCGCTCCAACTTGTGCATTATCCAATTACGCTACGAGAATCTTACATAATTGCAACAGTTTAAACTAGTAGGTCATACATGAAATTCTTCTCAAATTGTGGTATGATTGACTGTCAGTTTTTGTGTATTAAATCAAGGAATCGTAATTACCTTAATTATTACTAACCGACGAACGGCTCTCGCCAAATATTTTATTTATAACGTCTACTTGAACTTGCTAACAATTATTAACAAACCATTTCTTTTATTCAACGAATAATTCACAAGATTTTGAGAATGTAACATTCCATATATTGAACAAACATAACTTGAAAACACTTCAGATATACCCACTAGAAATCCCGTCGAGCTTCGTATTTTATCACGTTTCTCTTAGCTCGTATTCTAGTTTGTCCGGTGGTTGTTTATCCAGTACAAATCTTGCAATCGATTTTTATATAAGTTCCCGACTAACTAGACATTTGAAACTTTTAGAATATATCAGAACACGATGCCAATGCATTCTTTTAATACGTTTAGCCATCTTTAAGTAGAATTGAATTCATTTTCAGTTAAGTCTGTTTTGTATGAAAAGTTATTTCGGAAGAAATCCGTAATCCAATCCATTATTATTAGTTGCTAAGGGGTGGTCCTAGCAACTAAATTATTAATATATACGTGCGTTACTAAGGAAATCAAAATGACATTTCAGTATTCTATATTTGTTTGTTTGTTCCAAAATAGCAAAAAAAGATCTGTTGACAATTGCCTTATTTGTTGTCAAGTTTATATGATTCAATAGAAAATTTAAAAACGTGGTATATAAAAAGTTCTTTTTATCTTGTAATTATTTTCAAATATGATGTATTTTCAAGGTATTTTCAAGTTATGTATGCGTGTTCAGATGTGTTTATTTTTTATTTATAATTTTTCCTGCCTTGGTGCCGTCTTCCATCAAAGATTCGGTCAATCTACTGCTGGATGAATGCATCTCATAGCTCCTTCCACTATTTTCTTCCTAGTTCTTCGCTGCCACGTACGTCCACTAAAATGTATGAGTTCAGGTTTCAGGTCACCCCTGTGGTCATTTAATGGCCACTGTGTATATGACTACATTTACTCTGCAATTATCCACTCGGCGAGCGATATGTCCAGGTCAATACCATTTCATCTGATTGGTAATCGCTATCACATTGTGTACTTTTGTATGTCTCCTTATCAAATTGTTTATTATGTAGTGTTTCTGCATTATGCCCAAAATATACCTACCTCAGTAGAGAAGGATGGAGGTAGGCAGTTAAGATTCGATATACATAATGCACACTAAACTTTGTCCTTTTTTTACAGGTGTATTAAATATAATATGATGATGCACTTCTATCCAAATAATACGTGAAAGTTTCTACGCTCAATATGTCATACATAAATACAAATTGCCTTAAGATAGTACAAGACAACCATTGGAGACTCATGTCTTTTACAACCCCATTACGCCCCCATTCTCACTCCGTCGCTTTACCCTAAAGCTTTCATCCTCCCCTGCCCTCACCACTGCCGCGGAACCGGAAGTGCGAAAGTAAATAGAGCGGGAAGTTAATTGGTTTGGGCGACTCAGAATATCTACAGGATGCTTAGAAAGTTAATGTACCTACTGGCTAATAAACTTTCTTCTTATTCATGTTCACACTTCTCAATATAAAATAACAAATTAACGAGTAAAGATTGAAAGGGAATTATTTTTGCTGATACACATTGATGGATATTAATTATATATTTAAAAAATTAATCAGGTCAATCAGATAAGTAAGATAAACACACATTACAAATTTTCTATAATTGTTAAATTTTAAATAATGTGATTGTTGTATGCAATTTTGGATTATTGTGTTTCAATTAATATTCGACAACTAATTATTTTTTCAATTTGTGTATGAGTCAGAGTATGGACCTAATAGGTTGAGCAAGTGGCCGATATCCATTTCTCGTAAAAAAAAAAACAAAAAAATCTGTCGATACACACCTCCACTCTGTGGGGGCCCATACGATCCTATTAGGATCGGACATGGTCGAAAGAACAAGAAGAATTATTCTTAACCCGATCACTAGTCATAATTCCAGTGTATATATTAAAAAATACAAAAAGTCGCTGAATACTATTAATTTAACCTCGAACACCATTTGGAAAACGCCACTGTAGATCACACTGTCTTTATCCTTAGCTATGGATAGTGGGACCACCGAAGATCCTGACCTGGCACCATGCTTTAGGATGTGGGGGCCATAATAATATATTTTATAAAATATCCATATATACTTATGAGACCAAGTGGAATTCATTCTCTTACCGCTTCTAAGTACTAACCTAACAAATATTACTGGTTAACTACGAATTTGAAGCGTTTTCAAAATCTGTCAATGATGGCGTCCATCCTTGTAATTTAAATTAGAGTAGGAATACAATCAGAGGGTTGGAGCGAACCCTTTTTTAAATTGTTGCTCTGCTCCAGCTCCGCTCCGGGAACTAATGCTTGCTCCAGTTCCGCTCCAGGGTCTGCTCCGCTCCGGGTAAAAACTTAAATATGTGTTATATGTATAAAAATGTTTTGAAATAAGGTTTCTTATTCGACCACTTCATTATTAATTATATTAAAAAAAAAAAAAAAAAACCGACAACAAATCGTCTTTCATTATCTGACTCTTCTGTCAAAAAATTGAGGTTATTTATTACTCGGCAGTGTTCCCCGTATATCAAATAACTTACTCCAGTGTTGCAAAGTGTCAGATATAATTTTAGGACGACAATTTGATAATAAAAAAACCCAGATCGGTGTAGCACTAAAAATGTTCGGTGCTCCGGCTCCGATCATGCTCCGGGTAAAACGCCATTGCTCCACTACTCCGTGCTACTGCTCCGAGCTCCGCTCCAACGCTTTGAATACAATTACTAATTTGATTCATTATTTATGTTGTATTCATAGGGCCGTATGTATGAGATTCCGAAATTCTTTATAAGCTATTTAACCGATTTTCCACCATATAGCGTATAGCACTGTTTGTGACGTAAGAAATCTGACGTCACACGTCATTCAAAATTGCTGCTTTATATGTCACTTTCAAATGTCATTTTAATAATGTATTCATTTCAAAAAATTCTCGTTCCCGTTCGCCCTCGTTCATTTTGTAGACTCTGTAAAACATTTGTGAACTTTAAAAACAGTTCCTAGTCGTGCTGTTTATTCATTTCATTCATTCATTTATTCTTATTCCGTTTTGACATCTCATAATAGAAGTTAATGATACTCAACCTTTTTTTTCTTCGGGACAAATACATATATTTGTAAAGTAACGTGGGCCGCATCACTACTGGTGTGACGAAAAAATCATGAAACCCCCCTTTTTTACAAAAGAAATTTGAGATTTAAAAAATTATGTGTGTTTTTTAAATTAATCGTGTGCAATAGCAACACTCTTATACCAGATCTGATGTGGACTATAATGACAATCCTCTTCGGGTGTCGAAAAAGTCGAAACGAATCTCAAGATGTACGAAATTCCTGATAATAAATGTGTTTCGGGCCGCATATAAAAGCTTAAAGGGACGCATGTGGCCTGCAGGCCGCAGGTTGAGTATCGCTGATAGAAGTGATTGAAGCAGCGCTCGGAATGGACAGGAACGCACCGGAGCGCCGTTGTGGTTCGTGGAATTCCAAAATATACCGTTCCGGCTCGTGGATTCATTTAAAATTGCGTTGCGGTTCGTTAGATTGAGATAATTATATATGAATGTATCTTTTAAAGTTTTTCTCAAAATTAAAAATTAACGAAGTTATGTTATGCCGGGCGTGCAAGGGTTAAAAATAAAAATTATGACATCCCTAAATTTTTTTCAACCTTCTTATTTTGTGTCGATATGTCCATGCCTAAATGCATTGTCTAAATAACAAGAAACAACCAGCTGCAAGCGTAAATTACTTTATTACCCAAAAAAATGTGCCTTGCTGACACTATTTGAAAACTCTTAAAAAATAAAGTATACATTGTTTAATAATTTCTAAAGGATGAAACATTTCAAATCTCAATACAATCTTGACTTTGACTTACGCATTGTTAATTTACTTACCTACTAATTTATTATATTATTTTATTCGGAGTGACAAAAATTATTACTTCGCCATTTATTTTCGGGTGAATGAATTGTGTTTTCGATGGTTAAATTAGTACAAAAAAGTTTGATAATTTGACTCGTGCAATCCGCTATAATATTCCTATTAGTTGCCTTTTAAAATATTTTGTATTATTTAAGATATAAATACGTTTCTAAACAAAATTGTTTATATTATTAGTTTGGTGTTTTCTACCTTACATTCTAGTAAGTTTTGTGTTTTAATTTTAACTGTGTGTTTAACTTGATTTTTTAATAAAAAATTGTTCTAAAAGTTGGTCAAAAATGTCATCAGGCGAAACGTGTTAACCGAAACTATTGAAAAATATTTTGTCGCAGGTAACGTAACGCTGGCCACATACCTACACAATTTGATCATTTAAAAAATGATATTGAGTGGTTATTTATAAAAATAATGAAGGTATAATAAAGTAGTAGGTAATTCGTGTAAATCTGCTAAAACCACATTACATTACATTAGGAATTCACTCCAATAACCATTGAAGTGGCAACAGATGGTATTCATCTCAACAATTAACTTTTGTTAAAAAAAGCTTATGACGTGTCGTAAACCCCTCTTTTTACGATGTTTACATTTGTTTTGTAATTTACATTATTGTTGAATTGCGACTATAGTGCAATAAATCTTGTGATATAACTACTACATTCATTCATTTATTTGCCATAGGTCATGATGAGTATACTTTTTTGTTAGTGAATTTTGTTGCTTCTGGTAAGTTTTGTGTTTTAATTTTAACTTTGTGTTGAACATATTTTTTAATAACAATTTGTTCTCTTAAACGTTAGTTAAAATTCTCAGCAGGCGATACGAATACCTTTATATCGTCGGTGTATTGTAAAAATGGCGAATTAACCAAAATACTATTACAGGAGGAGAATTTTTAACCTTTGACATTTATTTATTAATTACCTGTGGATGAATACTTTCCTTATAATAGGCTTTATAATATAATATTTTAAAAAGTCTATTATGTTAAATTCGCTTTTTCTTCGTAACACTAAGTGGATAATCACCCTTACAATTATCGTTTTTAATAAGTACTTTCCTGTGGGATACAAATTCGCCATTTTTACATAATTATATTATTACATATATACCTATATGTATATACTATTGTCGCCGGTATCCAAACTGATTTAAGATAATTCTGGCCACACGCACAATTTGATAATTTTGTGGATATTTATAAAAATAATGAAGGCTTAATTACGTAGTAGGTACTTCGTGTAAATCTGCTAAAACATTAGGAATTCTTTCCGGTGGACAATACAGTGGCAACATCTGTTCTGTGATTCAATAATTATTATCATCTCAACAACTTGACTTGTGTTAAAAAAATATTTATGATAAGTCGTAAACCCCAATTTTCACAATGAATAATGAATGATTTTTTCTACAAAAATGTGTTTGGGCCATTGATGGTTTGGGCAGAAAATATTGAATAACCTTCTGCAGAGTTTATTTATTTGGGACGTTCCTATTGTATTACAATTATTATTACATGCATTGTAGCTTGTGACTTTAAAAATAATAGAAATAATACATAGGTAGTGTGGAGAGAACTTTTACTTAATTTTTGTTTGTAAATTTGTTTAAAAAATATATAGGAATATCCTTTAATAAAAATGTACGACTATCATAATATCTGTATTGTATGTAGGTACCTATTATCATTTCCATGGCAATAATAATGTGAATAGGGAAGGACAAACAACATAGATTGAATCGTTTAGAATAAGTAGGTACTAACAAATTAGGTACCTATGTGTCCAGTGCGGACATCTAATTATCTTAGGTGGTGTTAGTCATAGATTATTAAATAAATACGGTGGTAGATGTATATTACAATAATGGTAACCAAAGCATCACCATTGTAACATAACATGCATACAATACAATATTAGTCCTTATAATGTTGAATATAGTAGGTACTAATTAATGACAATTTTATATTATTCTATAAGAATCGCGCTTAGCAACCTGAGTTTCACCTTCCGTCATGTTTTATCTTATATAAATGAAAATGACACACCATTGGTAATTTAATTACAAATAATGCTATGTTTACGTTGTTTGGATGACTTGAAACTTTTATTAGATGTAGGTACGGCCTTATGCCCCTTATAGTGGAGAAGGTTCAAAATAAATCTTTGAGAATCCTTTAAAGCTGTGTGGATAGTGGATACTATCCATGGTTTTATCCGATTGATTTCTCAAGACGTATGCTTACATACTGTATTCTGAAAGTTAAAAAGAGAGCTAGGTATTTAGGCTACGTACTTTTTCCAACTTATATCTACCCAGTACAAATGAGAACTCTGCCATTATTGGTACTTAGTATTGATTTTATTATATATTATTTTATAACTTTCTTGATAATCTAAGTTGTTTGTTCTGCCAAGGTGCAATAATTGCTAATGATAATTGGGCAGGAAATAACTATGTTCAACCAAATCGCTTCGGATAATCGTATATTCCACCTGCGTGAGAACGAGTTTATGTGAACGCTATTTTATAAATTCTTGGTATAGGTAGGCACTTACTGTTTTTTCTAATACTTTTTCTTTATTTTTTAAACACTATTTTAATACTATTTCTTGATGTTTAATATTCTGTGCTCGTATTTAAATGGAATTTGTAAAATTTTCTATAAGTACGTAAATATTTTTTTAATTTGAATCTATAAGGTACTTATGTGGATATGTTGTTTGTTATGACTAATTAATTACAAACTTATCTATCCCAAATGAGACAGTAAGTTATAATCAGTGACGAGTGGTGGTAGAGGTATCATGCACTGGTTATAGTGGTAGATAAAGTAAAAATAAAGAATAATACAATTTTTGACGGTATACTTTGTTAAAACAAGATTATTTCGCCTGCGGCGCTGACAATCCTTACCAACCTGCCCAATATAGATCCACGTAAGAAGTTTAAAGTTTATTGTTGCATTTTTATATCAAAAGTACGTACGTACGTAAAGAAAGGATTAGCATAAGTACTTAGTTTCGGAAAATTATACAGCGTTCCTGTTCGTGAAATTTTCCATTTCGAGCATTGGATTGAAGTGAAGTTAGTCATGATATAACTGTATGTATTGCCACCAAATGGAAATGTTTACTGGGAATACTCTATCCTTTCGTACAGTAGAATTATAAAATAAATGTGATAAAATAACTGATAAATTATTTAAAGTTCATAATAATTATTCATTTATAATTATTAAATTTATTTGGTACCGTTCGCACACTTTCAGACATAATATTTACAATAATTTCAAAATTTTAAATTAGTGATCGGGGAATGAAATTTTATAAGTTATCAGCTATTATATGGACGCCATGACACATTATGACGTCACATCGCGACGTCGCTAACCAACGGATTACATTTCCATTCATGCTTACAAATGAGCAGTGTTTAGCCTATAAAGTATCTGGGAATCTCATGCATACGACCCATTAAGGGTTACGAATATAGCATTATTCAATAAAAATAAATAATTTAGAAAAGCCTAACGTGTGTTCGAATCTCACTAGGTCCTATAATTTTATTCCTGAAGCATACCACCATTTTTTTTTGTATTTATCCAGTTTTCCTTTTCGATTATATTTTGGAAAATATGATAAGCGCACAATTTCATTGCGATTCGCAATGTTCCATTATCCTCTCTCTATCTGTGGTCTTTTTCTATAACTACTTTTCTATTGAATTTCCTATTTTCGTCGGGGCTTTCTCGTAAACCCTGTAAATCCGTCCGTTTCCGCCTAAAATGCGGATCCATTCACCGCTGTTTGTGTGACTCTGATGACGGTACGGGACACAGCAAGGATTCGACGTCACTGTGCAAGTCAAATAAACACCGAGTAAACGGTAATTCATCTTTTCGTCAAGACCTTAATGACTAAAGTAATATAATCTGTATAATGAGATATTACAAATCTAATAAATAAATAATAAAATAAAAAGCCTTTTTATTTCTTACAAACAAAAGTAAATGACAGTTAAATGACTATATCTAATGAATATATATATATAACCTATGAAAATATCTATTATGTATATATATCTATCTATGGGTGTATTATCTACTTATTTTATAGTTTATATAATAATAATTATTATTATTATTTATATTTTTTGTATAATACATATATATATTAAGATTTTTTTTTCTTTTTGTATATTTTTTTTTTTTCCACCATGTCCGATCCTGACAGGATCATATGGGCCTCCACAGAGTGGAGGTTTGTATTGACAGATTTTGTTTTTTATGAGAAATGGATGTCAGCCACTTGCTCAACCTATTAGGTCCATACCCTGACACACACAAATTGAAAAATAATATGTGTACTTGCCAGACCCAGGATTCGAACCTGAGACCCACGGCTTTATAGTCCAACGCTTACGCCGCGCGGCCACCGTGGGCGTCTGTATTATATATATTATATATATATATATATAATATATATATATATTATATATACAATACATTGTATATAATGCTATTAGATAATGTTTATAAATTGAACAATGGTATGTAATTAGTTTGTTTGGTTTGTAAGAACCCCTCTTCGGGTGAAGGCCTCCTCCAAAGTGTTAATCTCTGGCCTCTCTGGTTTATTTCTCCATACCCGTTTGATTTCGTAGCTAAGTAGGTATTCGTCTTGTCTGGGTTGGGATATTTTTGCATTTAGGTCGCCCATTATTATAAAAGTTTTGTGTGCTTGGTTAATAGCTTTGTTTACATTTGTATAAAAAAGTATCATTTTCTTCTTCTTTCGCTATTTCTGTGGGTGCGTATACTTGTATGAGAGATAATTCGTTTCCTTGTATTTTTAAATTCAATAGTGCTAGTGCCTCTCTCAATTCTATTAAGCGTTCGTACGATTACAGTGATCTTGTTTTGTAGGCTAGGTTAGGTTAGGTTACAAATATAATATGATGAAGTAATTTGGTAGGATGTTCTTCTATATTATTTTTTATGTTGCAATATTACCACTGTAGCGACCTTGATTCAGCCACCATTCCGTTACAGGCCTCGGGTCACAGTCACAAGTTCAAATTGACAACAAATAAAAATAACAAATAAAATAATATTTTCTAATATTATACTCGACTGGACTAAGAATGTTACATATTATAAACATCTTAAAATGCCCCTTACGATTTTTATACAATATAATCTTTACGTATGCATATCATCATCATCATCAGGGGCGCGACAACCCGGTGTGGGTCTTGGCCTCCTTCAACAGCTCCCTTTACTTGTCCCTATCCAGTGTGGCCTCTTTCCAATTTGGTACCCCTAGAACACGGCAGTCATTGGCAGCTCCATCCAACCAGCTAATCTTTGGCCTGCCTCTTCTTCTACGCCCGATTGGATTGCCGGACATCACTCTCTTTGCCGGTTCATTGTCATTCATACGGTGCACATGACGTAGCCATCGCAGTCTCCCAATCTTAATTGATTGAACTGCGCTGCAACCTTCGTATAGCCCCGTACAGCTCAGCATTATATTTTCTCCTCCAATTGGTGCCGTCGGTGCCCGATCGGTCCATATATACGGCGGAGAATTTTTCTTTCGAAAATGTTTAGGGCTCGTTCAATTCGCAGAGTTAATGTCCAGGTTTCCGGTGCGTAGGTGAGCACTGGCTTTACAAGTGTCTTGTAAAGAGTACTTTTAGTTCGGCGAGATAGTATGCGGGACTTAAAATGTCTTAACAGGCCAAAGTAGCATTTATTCGCAGACATGATTCTCTTGTTGATTTCTTCTGTAATATCATTATGTCGAGTTACAAGAGAACCAAGGTATATGAAACTGTCGACCGTATCAAACTTGTATGTACCGATATCTAGCTTTGGTGCGCCTTCTCGTGGTGTGACAAAGACAGGCATTTATGTACATTTTTACTTATTTAAAAAAAAAAAACGGCAATACCAAGAAGCTAATATGTCCGTAAGCATTGACTTCCTAACGTTCGTAAGAGACATTTTCATTTACGTAACGCAGCGGGATCTCATTAAAATTTAATGACGTTTAATTTCTTATGATAGTGTTTGTGAAAGTTTTAGAAATTAATTATTGCACTTTGGAGATGCTAAATACATAATATGAGTTTTGCTGACTTATGTAATATCTAAGCTTAGTAAGCCGCCCATTCGTTTTATACTGTTTTAGATAAATATTATACCATAATTCAAGGATTACAGGGGTTACAAGGATTACATTAAAGGATTTCAAATTATACACATTTACATTTTTATAAAAATCGATGTTTTTTAAAATAAATATAAAAAATATTAAAACGATGAATTAGTCAAAAATCTACACGACGAAAAATTGCAAACTAAATTTAAATAATAAATATGACCATAAAATATAATGTAATAACAAGATTTGACCCTGCAACGAATTCACATTTTTCTTACAATTGTTAGTTTATCTTTGAATTAAAAAACAAAAAAAAATCTTTTTAATGTTTTCAGATACATATTTATTAATTAATACAGTTAAAATTGTAAATTATCAAAAAAATCTCAAATTGTAAGCTTCGTATTTTTCCGCTAGGTTCTCTGCTGGCATGCCTCTCCCCCTTAATAAAGTGTATAAAATATATTTTATTAAGAAGGTAGGCTTTAAATAGTCGCCTAGTATGGATTCGTCGTCACATAATGTATATTTCGGACGTGTTTCCCAATTATGTTTGAAAGTTTTAATTTTAAAGGGTTAAGGCAAACGTGTGCTAATCGTACAGTATATTTACCTCTATTTATACTCGAAGCTTTCAAAAGCATTTTTCATTTCATAATTATTTATATTTTTCAAAAAATAATAACTGTTACTCACAAAGTTTTATTAAAGTAAAAATTTGTCCCCGCCACTTTAATAACATTTCAAATAAATTCAGATGCACGAAAGCTCAATGAGTACTTCTTCATGCGTGAGCTTTCATATAGATGTTAGATACTAAAAGTAATATGAAATTTGTTTTGAAATAATGTTTATCTTCACTCGGATGTGAGCATATTTTAAAGTGTTACTTTGTGATTTTGGTTGAGGAGCTTGCTTTGCCGGAATCCGATAAACTACGTTAAATCTGTCTACAAAGCTCAACTACACCATGGACGTGCCCGGAACAATAACAACATTTGCAAAAGTATTTTTTTTTTAAAAAGAATGGTTTAGTAACATGTTTTAATCGTTGATAAAGTGATAGTAACATATTAATTTTCTGCTTACAAAATTATAATATAAATTGTATTACGCGTGATTTTTAAGTCGATAGCTATTTCGCTTGTAAATGTGAGTAAGAGAGAGACACAGAGAGAGATCATTTTGTCTCATTCTACAGGTTTTATACTGAAATGTAGAAGTCGTTTATTTGTGTATCTTAAATCACTTTGAGTAATTTAATACAATTTATATTACCATTTTGTAAAACGGAGAATTTCGTTTTTTTTTTGAAAATTAAATATTGATTTCTCGAAAT
This sequence comes from Rhyacophila brunnea, assembly GCF_057557595.1. Taxonomy (NCBI): domain Eukaryota; kingdom Metazoa; phylum Arthropoda; class Insecta; order Trichoptera; family Rhyacophilidae; genus Rhyacophila; species Rhyacophila brunnea. The sequence goes on from NW_028233361.1 coordinate 7,366,090, forward strand.
TTAAATAGGTTTATTATTAATAATTTATGTATTACCTAATAGATTTGTGATTATTTCAATCATCGATAGAATTTTTACGTTATATTTTTTTATTCATAATGAATGACTGTTATGCTCGTGATAATATATGATTTAAAAACTAACAAACAAAAACATTATAATATTAGGTACTTAAGTAATATTTTTTTATTTCTGAGTTAGCGATCCGCAGGTATAAAAAAGTTGGAAACACTGGTTTAGTTAGTAGCGTCTATGCGTCGGCCCAGAGCGTCTAGATACGAATATTGTCGGCTGCATTAAATTCACATATCTAAGTACATATTATTTTTTTTTCTATTATTAAAATCTGTATTCGGAGACAACTTCTGAAACACTCCCCTTTTACTTCTTTTTAAAAGGAAGACTAGCAATTAATAGTCTGCAATCAATCATCAAATAAAATATGTTGGTGGCGCTTTTAGCAGTGGACTATAATTTGAAGATGATGCTGGATGGTGGATTGCGGAACTAGAAGGGGGATTACACATGATGCCATACACTGCCTTTTATCTTGAGAGGGCTGGTGCGCGATGGAATCAGTTCGGTCTTTACGCACTCACGGATGGTACACTTTTGATGGATGATATATGAGGTTGATGAATGATGATGATAAGTTCAGGATGTATGATAGACGCGACGTTCGCTCTAACCGTATAAGATTTAGCGCAACGGATGTCAAACATATGCGTTTTGAGTCACTCGGTAGTTAGCGACGGCTAAGCTATCAAAAGCCCGCAACGCGACCGCTTTCTTGATATCACTCGAGCTAACTTTTTAACCAGTCTGTATAATTAAATTATATCAATAAACTGTTGTTTTGCGGTAACAGGTCTACACGCACTAGTTGTCTTGAGCTAACTGAATATTATTCAATAACGGTCGCCTGATTACCCGTGATTGCTCGTCGTCTGGTCTTGTGACAATAATAAATAAGGGATTAGGAAGTAGGTGGGAAGAAATGAATGAGGGCTAGCGTATTTGGCCTAACCATATATTTACCTCCATATTATGGAATTGTATATGATCCATATCCGCCGACTGGAAAAGATGTGCTGTATTTTAAATATAATTGAAAATATATTATAATAATGTATTTATTAACGCATCTACACTGGAAAATGCAGCTCTTTCACTCGAGTAACTTATTTCACGTCAAAAGTTAATCTTCTATAATATGTATGTATTTTATCTACTCGATTCGTTCGATCCGTGTTTACTTTATAGATTTGAATACGGTTCATTGGAACCGCTTAATGTTCAATAATCTGCAATTTAGAAATATTTATTGAACTGCTATTATTAACGAGTGATGACGTGTGAAACGACTCGAAATTTTTCAAATAACTTTAATAATTGGATGAAATACTTCAATGCAGATAAAAATTTCCCAATACTTATTATTAATTGTTATTATTGGGTATACAATCGTATGTGGATCGGCCGCCTTACGAAGAGGTTTCTTGCCAACACTACCTACTTGCTATATACTGCATCATTTAAATTCGAAATAATATGATTCCTGCAATAATATAATAATTAGATATAAAATGTTTTATCTTATCATAAATAAAACCATTTTTATATGACAGTAAATGAATTAAATTAAAATGAACTGAGCTTACGCCATTTCGAAAATTAATAATAATAATATAGGGTATACCATATTTTTTTCTGATTCCCACCAAAATTTATATTTGTGTTCAGTGTTGTTTGGCAAATCATCATGGAAAGATACACGGTTGTACAGTGTATAAAAATCGATTCGAGCTACGTTTGGGGTATTACGTGAAATTTATGGTCAAAATAATCGATCTACAGAGCTTACTATTCGTAATTTTATTGAAAAATTCAAGTCAAATGGTAATGTTTTGATGTTAAGAATCTAACCCCCCAAAACGTAAACGTACTGCAGAAAATATCGATGTTGTGAATCAAAATTTGGATGAAAATCGAGGACAATCAATTTCATGTCGTTCTCGTGTACTTGGACTTTCTTATGGCACTACATGGAATATTCTTCCTAAATATTTGCATTTGAAAGCGTATAAAATACGGTTAATACAAGACCTTATCAAATGACCATTTGGTGGTTCGAAATTTTGCTGATTGTGCTTTAGAGCAACTTGAAAAAAATATATCTCTTATTTTATAACCCTTTATAATTTAAGGCTTATATTATGTATGTAACATATATGAAATATATATTTTAATGTACCTTTTATAATATACAATCTGTATATCTGCTTATACATATTTTGTATGGGGAGTCCGTTAAAGGTATGATTTCTAGGTATGATTTCTCGACTCACTCACTGGTAGCAGCCTTTAATTTTCCCCAATAGAGACAGAGGACCGTAAGGGATGTAAAGTCTCAAAAGATATCTTCATATCATAGTTCGATCTTCAAGAACGTGATATCATTATTCGATGTGTGTATTATTTTCACGCGTGTTTAGAGTTAGGACGTATGCTAGTATTCGTGATAAAAATCATACGTCACATTAATTAATTGTCATTTATTTAGGTGGCTGCAATAAATAATCTATCACAATCAAATGAAAATGTCACTCAGTATCGCCGCGCCTCAGGCTGAATATCTCACTCACTCTTTTATCTTGTACTATTGTGTATAACTGTCAGACCTATATTTGTGTAACTGAACATCTCAATCCGTAAATAAACACGCAATCGAAATCCACGCTACCAGTCTTCATTCTCCGCTCCTCACTCTTCACTCTTCGCTCTTCACATCACAATATCATCATCATGTCCGCACACACCTTTCATCCCAAATATATTGTAATGTTAAAAAGTTGTAAACATGCTCATGTTGGTAAATAAATACAAGTAAAGTAGATGTGTGACGAAACCGATGGAATGCTCAAAGCTTAAATCACGTGGATATGACTATCAGTATAACTCGAATCTATAGAATATATAAAAATGGATATAAGTAGAATGTAAAATATGTTAAATATAATTTTGGCGCCAAGTGTGATCTTAATATGTACATGATGATATACTGTGGATTTAAAACACTGTAATTAAGAGAGTTAACAATATGTTTATTATAAGCTCAAACATAAATCTAATTAGAACTAATGAAAAATAAAGACAAACTAACAATCGAGACTTGTGATCAATGTTTTCAAAGACAAAGACATTATATAATCATTATTTTATATATATGGATACTCATAAATGTTCGTTCGTAGATATTCACTGATTCCATATAAAAAGTTCAAATGAAGTTACTTGTAACACTGAAGTTATGGTTGGCAACCGTCTGTATATTTGTAACGAAAAAGTACATAAACTAATAAAACTCCAATGAAATAGAAAGACAACAAAATAACTCTCACAAGATCATGCAATTCACAACAACATTGCTAACAAAATAAAATATGAAAACTTCGATAAAAAATACGTGTAGGAAACTTTCTAGACAAAGACATATTAAAAATCTGAGAAAACACGATATTCAAAAAGTAAATCATTTTCCTTAAGGCAGTGGCTAGGGAAGTTTTCAAGCAAAACAAAGATGTGGACGGTGAACTAACGAAGGCTCGTGCACTTTTACTAGCGGGAACTTATAGAGGAAAACTCGGGAAAGTTGTTCAAATGCCCGCGGTTCGTTCAACTTAATTGGAAATGTTCCATTCTTTCTTATTTTTCCACTGCGGCGCCGGACTTTGTGATAAGCTGATTTAAATAAGTACTGGATATAATGTGTAGATATTTTTTTAATCTAATTGACTCTTATTTATAAAGTCATCTAATATTTAGTAACTAAGTGCATTACCTATCGAATATATACCAATATTAAAGGACCTTTTAAAAGAGTAAAGACTAAGGATTCTAAGTTCGATGAATTATTATATTATCTAGAACAGTTTTCTTCAACCTTTTAACACCCGTGGCTCTATGAACATATGAGAAATATTTTGCGGACTGGTATTAGCAAATTTTCTAATAATCTGGTTTTTATAATTCAGAGATGGATATTCTTTATCAAGGGATTTCCAAAATTGAGAAAATGATTGTATTTTATATCTGGAGAAGATAGCTCAATAAGCTTGATCAAATGCACATGATTTAATATCTTCCAAAAAGGGATTATTAATCCAGAGGTTAGAGGTCCGCCTTTACGTAGATCTTAATTTTCAGAAAAATATTATTAATTAAAGTTTTCAGCAAACGCTTTTAGATGTTGGCTTATGATGTTGAATATGACTTTCTGGTATCAGTAGCATTTAAAAATTCTCCTAGCATTTAATCTAGTGTGAATTCCCCGAATTGTGTAGCAATATAGTCGGTTGATAGCCTGTTGAAAGCTTTCGCGGACCGGTAATAAATTCTTGCGGACCGGCATCGGTCCGTGGACCACCGGTTGAAGAATACTGATAAATAAAAAGGATTTCTTCTTATAGACATTATCAATTTTTATAAAAATCGATGTTTTTTTAAAATAAATGTAAAAAAATAATAATACGATGGATTACTCAAAAATCTACACGACGAAAAATTGAAAACTTAATAAACTAAATTTTAATAATAAATATGACATTAAAATATAATGTAATAATAAGATGTGACCCTGCAACGAATTCATATTATATTACATTTTTTTACAATTCTAAGTTTATCTTTGAATTAAAAAAAATAAGTATTTTTAATGTTTTCAGATACATATTTATTGATTAATACAGTTGAAATTGCAAGCTTCGTGTTTTTCCGCTCGGTTCTCTGCTGGCATGCCTCTCCCCTTAAGATAAAAAGAGGAGAGAAACCTGGTTAATTTTAGTAAAGGAGATATAAAAATCGGTATAAAAATGTATCAGTGATCCTTACGATATCACGAATAAGTGTAAATAACTAAAACATAAGAACAAAATCAGCCATGATGAAAATGAAAATTATACACTGCTTCAGTTACATATATATAGAAGAAGATAGATATACAAAGGAAAGATAAGATGTATAAGAAGAAGAAATAGAAATATAAAATGAATGTTTAATTAAGATATACCTATATTTTTTATTCAATACTGAATATATACTAGATTTGAGAAAAATATATAATGATAAAATACCTCAGGAAACATAATATATTATCTATTAAAAAAAATCTTACAGAAAAATGTTAGACCCCTTCTCTACTCAGATTACTGCTTTATCACTTGAGCTATCGGTCGGCTTATAACTCATGATAATTACATATAATTTTCACGGGGTCGTAATTGAAAACTTCACCAAGGTTAAGTGGCGGGCTTTGTAATTAAATTTAGTAGATTGTAGTATGCCCACGATGACTGAGAGGTTACCGCATCAGCTTATAATGTCGTGCGTCCCAGATTTGCAACCTGGGCTGTATTAATAGAGTTTTGATGAAGAAATGCACAACACCCATTTCTTGATCAAAACTCTGTTAATACAGCCTCCACTCTGTGGAGGTCAATATGATTTTCTTAGGGTCGAACATGATTATATTTTAATATATTATATTACTTTAACGACTTATAAACGGTACTAAGCGTTAGGCAAATTTATTAGTGGCGTTTCTATATTATACTATGTATATTATATATTAAATAGTAAATATATATAATATTGAATATTACAGTTATTGCATTAAAAATACATATCTTGAAATACATATAAATCTACACACCTGTTAAAATGTCCTATAAAATTGAATAAAAAAATAAGATTATTCAATGCTATTTAATCTATGCACATAATATAATTTATTAGATAAGTACTTATTTAAATTTGTAATATTACGGTCAGTATATACACTTAAGGCTATACCTCAGCTGGGGCACGGTCTAAAAAGATCGTGACTAGGCGATGCGCGGATTGTGTAAATGACGCGTGCCGAACGAAATATAATTTGTCATGAAAATTAAACATGCATCACTTTAATGTTCTGTTTATTGTTCTATTAGTAACAATACTAATATATTCATTGACACGTTTTCTTTTTCAAGTAAATGGGTAACGTTTTTTAGTCATCTTTACACGATTTAAGAATTAATACCCCCGTCGCCATGATGAAACAAATTGACGTGTCCACAGCTCGACTTTCGCTCCCTGATTGCCAGCGAGTCCAATATTTCGTCGCACCTATAGTTGAAAATTATTTGCCATCACTGAAGTATGAGTAAAAAAATGATAGTTATTGTTGACCAAAAATTCTTACCTGATACAGCAAAGTTCGGCCCTGACCATATCGTGTAAAAGCTTTCCGAATAATAGAGCCCTAGAAATTTTAAATTCCACGAAATCATACAATGACCGCGGATTAAAATTACAAACGCTCGTGTTCGACATTTATGTAGGTTAAATCTACTAAATATTTAAGACATTACATGATAAGTTTGATACGAAATTATAATATTGTTGTACCTATATTATGACTAGGGATTCCAACCCCGGGATCCCGAGCTATTTTCGATACCTATGAATCCCGGGATTGATAAACATAATCCCGGGATTGATTTTTTTTATCAATTTTTAAGGAAAATAAAATAAAAGCGAAAATATAACAGAAAAAATACTTTTAATAAAAAATAACTACATTAGAAATAAACTGAGTTTGAATGAAGTTTGATTTATACCCATGTGTAGGTTGCCGATTCATTTTATTTTTTCACATAAATTATTAAAAATGGAAAAATTGGAAAAAAACAATGCTTAGCACTTTTAACAAAGTAATTCCACCATGATATCATACGTTTTACGGCAGTTTCATATTTGTCTGACTAATTAGATTTATGAAGCGGAAAGGCCATAAGTAGGTACGCCATTATTATTTGCTTTACTATTTTAAATCTCGCTTATCCATTCATTAAGTCTTTACTATCAGAAACAGCAATCTCCTATTAAATTCACATTATTATTTAAATTACAATATTATTTACTCCGTTAAACTTGTGTATTTCCAAGATTGAACGTATACAATATTAACAATAAATGTCTTAAATAGTATAAATTATACTAGATTTATTTTTGACCGATTTTATCAATGTTATTTTTGTAAATATAAAATTTTTATATTAACAATGGAAAAAATGCCAATCCCGGGACCAGTCACGGGATCCCGGGATTGTCAAATTGTAATCCTGAAATCCCGGGATCAGAATTTTGGGTCAGGATTGGATTCCCTAATTATGACGTTATCAAGGCAAAATGTTGCATTCAAGTAATATGTCAGCAATTCCGAGTTAAATTTTATTGACGAATAATAAATTCACTGCTAATGGATTCGTCAAAATTTTCATTTGAATCTTTTTTTGCGACCCGGGTTTCGCCTCTCGGCATCTTCAAGCCTGCCGATTCAAATGTAAAAGTATAAAAAATTAATCAATTTGAATTAGAAAAATAAACTAATACTTATATAGTCCGACGACAAGAAATCGGCAATAACAGGAAGTTGCTGTAGTCGCATATAGAAGATTTCTCAGTGACGTACCTGTCATGGCGGCAACACGCGCACGGCAGGAGTGCTTAAATAATGTATCAGCTCTCTTTTTAGATACTACTCATTTTCTTCTTCGCAATAAACAACAAGTATACTAATAATAATTCTAACTTTACTCCTGATCGTTTTTTTATATATTTATATTATAAAAAGCTTTACATTACGTAAATTGATAGATCCGTACACCACGGGAGGATAAAATGAAATGATAAATGTGGGGGCGTTTCTCATTTGAAAACGTAAGTGCGATTAGCTGCACTGGAGGGGATTGTCTGTTTACAGTAGTTTTAACACGTGGACAAGAAGTTCTTGTTTGACAATAGTTATAATACATGAATGTTTGAATGAAATATATATGACATATTATATGGGTGATTCACAATAATTATGGATCAAGTGCAATTTTCATAAAATTCGATTATTTTATTTCAGTGGCTAGATAAAACAGATTTCTATATTGTATGTTCATATCACAATCGTAGCTCTATAATTTTCTGCATAAATGATAAGACTAGTATTGATAAGATATCAAATTGAATATGAATCGTGTCCACTTTGACAGTTCCTTCAGCAGTATAAAGAGGTATTTGCTAACATTTATTTGCTAATATTAAAAAGCCTGAATATACTTTATGTTTTGATTATTTATTTAAATTGATCCATGTACCATCAAAAAATGGTAAGTATATACAGTGAAAACATTTCTGAATTTTACAAATGGAGTTTTAACTTTAGGTCCAAATATCTCAGGATCCATTTTGATAGACTTGCTCCATAATTATTGTGAACCACCAATATGTGAGCCTTTTAGGAATGTGTTGTTTATATAATTCTGATAATATCTTAATGTAAGATAAGTCACAGTACCTATATACTATTATAATACATGCAATACCATTAGCTAAAATCGAAACAATGAACGTTGTTTTTATTCGTTTGTACATAGAAAAAAATATTATTCAAATTAAGAATCAATCCTTCGATAATAATAAATTTAACATCAGCAACGCATAAAAGCCTAATTCTATTGAATGGCGTTTACATTATGAGGCGGGGAAATTTTCACAAAAAGGTTTCTTTTATAAGCAACCGCCATTTTACGGGTCCAATCTTTTTACCGGAAATCGTTTTGCTGAAAAAATAAGCTTTAAAATGTCTCTTCTGTAATTTTCCTAACGAGGTCATTGTGGTTGCAGAGGGCCACCCCCCTCCCCCCAGCGCCCCTTTTCCCGCGAGAAATCAGCACCATCTGTTGACGCGGAAAGCAAGTGAACATTTTCGCAATCATTATAATATACGTGAGTATCGCTATAGAATGTACGGATTTTTTTTTGATCAATGAGCAATATAACAGGGAGATTTTTTTTATAGTGAAACGTATAAAGTTAAAACACATTTTCTCAACACTTTTTCGTACAGCAAATGTCTAATGAATAAAACAATAATTAAAAGATAAAAATAACTTTTTATATACAACGTTTTTAAATTTTCTGTTGAATTATTGTGCTCAATATGCTCAAAGTTGTACTTGATAATATGAAGTAAATGAGTCGGAAGCCAACAGCGGTGGAGTGAGGTTGTACAACTTCGCTTGCGTATTCGGGACGCTATTCGCCTGGTTACTCGCGAACGGTTATAAATACGGGATACAACAAAAATAATATTGTTTGTAAATGAATTTGAGAATAAACTCAACATGTGTGGTCCCATGTGATTTTGACAATCAGTGCCAGTGCTTGAGAAAAAGTGAAAAATATTTATTGTTGCACGGATAGTGCACTTTGTGCGGGGAGTGCGTCAAACGCTGTGAAGCGAGGGGTTGTCCACACTGTTTTTTGTTCACACTGTTGCGCGAATTCCAAGACCGCGTGAACGGCAAAAGCAATAAAATGGAAAACACCACGATGGAAGTGAATGAAACCAAAAAAACGAAGAATAAAAGAAACGATGATGAAGAGGAAGTGGTTGGAGAAAAAGAAGAAGAATGGCAGACGGTGACCTCTGGAAAAAAACCCAGAAGAGACTCTGGGGTCACTCCAAAGGGAAACCAAAACATCGTCATGATAGCGACGGGAAGTAAAATTCCATTAAAATTGAAAATAGCGCAGATGCTGCATAAGGCAGGAGTAAAAGTACAGAAAATTTACAATAAAAATTTAAAGACGTACATCCAAGTAGAAGACGAAAAAGAAGCAGATAAAGTGAAACAAGCTAGAGAACTCAAAGATCTCGGTTTTGTGACCAAAGAGAATGACTCCTGCTCTTATGGAGTAATAAGAAAAGTCGATATTGATATGGACCTCCAAGAACTGCAAATGGAAATCAAAAGTGATGCAAAAGTAATCAACCTTAAGAGGTTGACAAGAAAAGGTGATACAGGAGAGCTGACAAAGACCTCGTCAGTCAGTATTAAATTTGGGGAGAAAATATTGCCGAGAACAATTTACATATATGGAGTCTCTTTTGCTGTAGAACCGTATGTATTCAGGGTTATGCAATGCTACAAATGCTGGCGATATGGGCATATCGCGAACAATTGCGGACGTACAGTAGGAACGTGCCCTAAGTGTGGTGAAAACCACAAAACCTGCGAAAAAAATGAGGAAATTACGTGCATCAATTGCAAAGGTAACCACGCGGCAAACAGCCAAAAATGCCCAAAGTGGCAAGAGGAAAAGAATTGCAAAGAAGCAATGAAAAAAATGAACATACCTTTCAAGGAAGCAAAAAAAATATGTTAAATAATAGCTATGCTGACATATTAAAACAAAAAAAAATCGTAGGAAGAGATGAAAGCGAAACAATTCAAAAAACTAAGGAAAACAAAAAGAAAGAAGAAGCGGTGGTAGAAGCTTCAGGCTCAACAATAATATCTACAGGTAGTAGCGTAAAGCCTACAAAAAATAAGAAAAATTCAAAGGGGAAGACAGAGGTAAACGCGATGGGAGAAATTATGAAAGTCTTGCTGAAAGGGGGAGACTGGCAGCAGATCATTAAACAACTAATAATTAAAGCAGTGGACTGGGTATGCAAACAATTCAAAGAAGGACACTTAAAGGAAATTCTAGGGGAGGTTCTGGAGCAAAATGGATAATAAAAAAACAAATTAGGATTTTACAATGGAATGCCAGAAGTATGAAGCAAAAAAAGGATGATATAGAACTCTACTTAATAAGACAAAAAATTTCAATAGCATTAATCTCAGAGACTTGGCTGAGGTCTGAATTAGACTATCTGAAATTCAATGATTACACGATGTATCGAAAATACAGAAGGGATGGATACGGAGGAGAGCGATTCTGGTGCATAAAACACTGGCGTCTAAAGAAGAAAGAAAGAAAGACGGAAGAGCTAGACAAAATAATTATAAAGCCATTTAACAGAATAGGAGTGAGGACCTGATCGAAGGTTCCCCTTCTAGAAGAGAAGAGGCGATATGACAGCGAGTCGCAGTCAAAGCCTCGGTAAAATCACAAAAAAAAAAAAAAAATATGAAGTAAATAAAAAACAAACAAGCAAACGAACAAACAAATATAGAATACTGAAATGTCATTTTGATTTCCATAGTAACGCACGTATATATTAATAATTTAGTTGCCAGGACCACCCACTTAGCAACGAATAATAGTGGATTGGATTACGGATTTCTTCTAAAATAACTTTTCATATAAAACAGAATTAACTGAAAATGAATTTAATTCTACTTAAAGATGGCTAAAAGTATTAAAAGAATGCATTGGCATCGTGTTGTGATATACTTTAAAAGTTTCAAATGTCTAGCTAGTCGGGAAGTTAGTTAAAAATCGATTGCAAGATTTGTAATGGATAAACAACCACCGGACAAATAAGAATACGAGCTAATAAAAACGCTGTAAAATATGAGACTTTTGAAAGATTTTTCGAGAAAGAATGAATTTTCGTTTAATTATTAAATGTATTTTTAAAAGCCATACTAAACGAATTGTCAACAGTTTGCATCAATATACTGAAGAAATAAAATCGGCTATTTTAAAACCCAATAACATTTCAATAATTATCGTAATAATATTTAACTATTTATACAGGTATTTTGTTTTTCTGATCCATTTATATATTAAATCACTGAGACATAATTTATTAATAACTTTAATTTAACAACAATATTTTCTCTTTTGATACATTATGCCGTAATTTTTATCGTCCGTTTGATTGAAGACCTTATGGCAAATTTCAAAAACTCTATGTTTACACACGAAAAAATTATTACAATCAATGGTTGTTCGAGCAAGAAAGTGACAATAAAAAGACTGAAATAAGATGTTTGTTTTCTGAGGTGTTTGAAAATTATGTACCTAAATACTATTAAAAAACACGTTTAGTTTAGATTTTGTACATCAACAATATTTAATTGAAACATCATAACGCTGCTTACTAGTTCATTTGCATCGATTAGTGGATAGCCTTAAAATGTTGATTTCTTTTAAATTCATTTATTTTGAACCACGACCTTACTTTTTTGCATACGGCGGTTCAAAGAGATGATTACATATATATATTTTCATATTGCATTTGTTGTTAAGATATTAAGAACTTTGAATTAAATTACAATACCGTTCGAGTGAAATTTGTGGTAAGTACCTACGTTATGTACATATCTCTAATTTTTTTTGAATTTTCTTGATTATCAGAATTTTGATATTTTGTTGATTAGTATTTTGTAAGGGAAAGTCAATTTCGTTGTTATGTTGTCTACACAAAACTCCGAGAACCCATCACTCCATTTATAATATTGGGCAGTCCTTGATGACATACTAAACTATTGACAAGCATTGTTTGGTGTCATATTACTACGCTATCGGTGCCGCATTTTCACATTTTAAACCATAAATGTATTCGAATCAACGTTTCTACCGAGAATTTGAAATAAAAAAATTGTATTAAGTAGTAAATATTTTAGAATTCCATTTTACAAAATGATTACTTATATTATGAATTATATTAAATTCTACGGTACTAGTTGGTTATCCCGGATACAGCGGCAAACGCATTTTTAAAATAGCCAATATACTGGATTATTTGTTAGTTTGGGTTAGTTTAGGTTAGGTTAGGTTAGGTTAGGTTAAGTTATCCTAACAAATAATCCAGTATATCGGCCAATTTAAAAATGTGTTTGCCGATGTATCCGGGATAACCGACTAGTATCTTTTCTACATATTATATTATTATTCGATGGCTGTTTTGGTTGTCACGCCATCATCAAGACAATTGTGCCGATGTACGCACTAATTAAGACACTTGTAAATTATCATTAATTGTATTGTAGAAACTAGGAAGTTCTCATTATCATTTAGTAATTTTATTTTAATTGTTAATGTATAATGTTAATGTTAGTTGTATTGAAGTTATCACGAAGAGACGATTTACGTGGCTGGGACACGTATTCCGGATGCCGCCAAAGAGTGCGGCACTTCGTACCCTTGTGGCAGAGCCTCAAGGGTTCCGTCGCCGTGGCCAGCCCTCCCTCACCATGCAGCGGTGCTACAAAAGTGACCTACGTGCTGCAGGTCTGACATGGCGGGAGGCGCAGGAGTTGGCGATGGACCGAGGGAAGTGGTGCCAACTTGTGCTTGCCCTATGCCCCAATGTTGAGACGTGATAGGGTGGAAGAAGAAGAGAAGAATCTTATTTGTCGAAAAAGTTTTTTAAAAAAATAGATAGAATCAGCAGGATATGTTTTTTGAATTTTTCTTTTAATAGAATTCACTAAATAAACGTTATTTTATATAATATTTATATAAAAAAATAGTCGTTTCACAGTTATTCAGTTATTTTAAGTTCTGCTATCGTTACAACGTACCGGTATTCCTTTGAACTTCGCAGTGGCAATGGATTTGTTATGTGCGAATAGAAAATGAGTTATATTTTTAGCTCTTTTCAAAGCAAATTAGTCGAAAACACGTAAATATATGTATAAATATATACTTTCACATAATTTAGAAAAAAACGTGTTTACTTCCCGAATCATCATAAATTAACGATCGTTTTCAATAATACGGTGGTTAATTTCTGTCTACGAAGTAATGGTTTTATTTATAAATGCAATATATTAACTTAGATCAAAGGGTAAAAGAAACATTTTATGTAATAGATTTAATCCATGAACATGACAAAAAAACATAATCACGTTACAGAGAATAGTGATGTTAAAATCTACAAATTATATACGTACGTTGTGTTACCATCGTCAAAGAAGTACGTATTATTAGAGTTGGGTTTCGGGAATTTCCAGACGGGAATTCTCGAGAAATTTTCGAGATTTTCCATCAAATCTCGAGAATTGAAACTTTTGACATTTCGGGAAATCCCAGATCTCGAGATCTTTTCCCGGGATACGGGATTTCTTTACTATCGAAATAACAACGATTTTCTATATGAAAAAAGTGGACACAAAACGTTCAGAGACTGATCGGGGCATTTAACACAATTAAGCCAACGTCGACTCAAAATGAGCGCAATTTTTGCAGCATCGGGAATTTTGTGTCTCAAGCGCATACGCGATTGACAGTCGGTGTTTTTTTAAATTCTATTTTAATAAATAATGTTTTGAACTATTTTTGTTTTTGTATTTCTGTTTTGTTTGTCTTCTTACATGAATAAAAAAAAATCATATTTTTTTGGAATTTGTCTGTTTTTACACTGGTTTTAGGATTTTTACAGGCTTTTTTTTTAAATTTCCCGATATCTCGAGAATTCTCGAGAATTCTTTTCTGGAAATCCCGAATCTCGAGATTGAAATTTTCTCGGGAAATACCCAACTCTACCTATTATCAATTACCTATCCCTCGATTCCAAACAATAATAACAAGTTTCTTGCAATTCCTCGTAAACTAACCTGAGCTCTGTTTCACAATATTCAGTTTGACAAATTATGGAATTGCTGCCAAAAGTTACTAAGTCGATAATTATTTAGATATTTAGAGTTTACAACGGGTTATGTGTCTATATAATAATATGTTTAAATATAACATATCAAGGTCATCAGATATATATATAAAATGTACATAAAGCACATTAGCATTATGCCTGATTTTAGAGGGCTTGCCGGACTTTCAAATATTGAATCCAAATAATTTGTTACAGGTTATCATTGAATCTGTATCCAGGCTCTATCATTATAATACACCCTCTACAAAGCATTATTAATAACTGGTTAGTATTAAATATTGTTAAACATGCTATATGCGCACAAAACCGTATTTATCAGGGGACAAAAAATACGACATAATAAAGTAACCATACTAATCGCGGGGCAGAGTTGCTGCCAAAAGTTGGTAAGTCAATAATTTAGTTATTTAGAGTCAACAACGGATTAAGTGTATATATATACATACCTATCTATGTTTAAAAAAATCACGGTCATCCGATATATAGAACAATTATGCCTGATTTTAAAGGGCATGTCAGACTTCAAATTGCAATTACTCCATAACATGATTTCGAGACTTACCGATTTTTAAACAGTAACACTACGAATATAGATAATGATATAAGCGAGGAGGTCCGTAATGGTCTCTGTATCAGCTCATATGTGACGAAAAGAAAATAAATTTCAGGAAAATTATACCGCGTTGGATGGAGTATTTAGAAAGATTGAATTATGAAACAATATTAAGACAGTAAAGGGATCTTGTGGCAGATACTGGGGAATAGATGTGTTACCAGCGTGTGGTTAAAGCCAAGGCTATAGTATCCATGACGAATTAATAAGAAATAAAAAATCATAGGTTTTAACAGGGAATACAAAAATAATGGGCAACGGGTTGCCTTTTGGGTGAAGACGTAACCGAAGCTGTTTAAAACTCGAATGTGGAGAAATATGGGAAAAACTTAAACACGTGTAAAGAGTATGTTATTTTCAATTGTATAGTCTGAATCATAATGTTCATTAAAGTTTATCATTATGTAAATGAAAGGACAAGTAAACACTCGGCGCATTCAGTTGTGCTTGCGTTTTATTAACTGACCGTCGTAAAGAAATACACTGAACCGGCTTCAAAACATTGGTCCATGGCGACTGGCTTTCAAATTTATATTTTTGGAAGAAAGATATACTTGGTAACCATTTTTGCGTACCTATCACTATAAATAAAAAAATCTCGAGAAATCTATAGTAAACCAATTTCGAATTCTCGAGAATCAAGTATTCTTCAATTTTAGAATTCTCAATTCTCCAGAATCGATAAAAATCGAGAAATCAACCAATTGCCGTAAATCGTTGGATTTGATTGGATATGCGAGTTTGCCAGTATAGTTTCAGCTTTTATCGGTGTTCCAATATGTAACACAAACTTGAGAGATCGGGCATCTTATCCGGTGAGGTCTCATATACGTGTCCGAAAATTTGTACGTATGCAGTTTGCCGTATTACATTTCACCGTTCAATATTGTATCGGAAATATAATAATTATGGTCGTATATTAAAGTTCTTCCAACCTCTTTGGGTCGTATAGTACTGATATAAAATTCGTGTCTAAATAAAAAAACGTTTCTTGTCGGCTTACATTTTACAGCATGCCAGCAGCAAACAAATTTTGAAAATAGCCGATATACTGGATTATTTGTTAGGTTAGGTTCGCTTAGGTTCCGTTAGGTTAGGTTAGGTTAGGTTTTCATTCTTGAATTCATGAATTTTGCCAAAATCAGCTATGAAAATTTAATTAATGTTCATATTGAATCTAATAAAATTGGAGACCGTATAGTATACGGTCATCTCTTTCCGATAGAAAGGTGACGGCGAACTGTGCCATGTGAAATGTTTTACGTACAATTTATGTGTAACCGTCATATGAGGGCTGTGTGGTGCAGAAAGCCACTAATATGATGATCTGGCCACGTATCGAGGTTATGCTATGTAACAAAAAAGATAATGTTTTGGAAAGAAGTAATAATTATTGTATAACAATATCTGGAGCTTTAGTAAAAACTATTATATCACAATATTATTGAATACATAAAATGATTTCGTATCTACTATAATATATATATATATATATATATTAGTGGCGAAGGGTGGAGGTAGGCTATTAAGATCCGCCATAAATAGTGCACACTAAACTAAATAAGACTACAATTTACAGATGGTGTTGGTTAGTTTTTCAAATTCATTTAAACCCCGTGAAAACCAAGCCATAATAGATAATAGTCAAAAAATACACGTCTATCCATAAAATATATAAAATTATGCCATAAAATCATAGATAACTTTGGATATTTTATAGATATAATAATATTATGTATCTATTAAACTTTGGTTTAAACAGGGCTTAATGAATTTAAAAAAAAACCAGCAATATAACGTGTAATATGTATTATTAATGAATGAATGAATGAAAAACCTATGAATGAAAAAGTGTGCACAATTGTCATATCGCCCAAAATTTATCAAAATTAATTTGGTTTAGGCAGGGTTCAATTGATTTCAAAAAACTAACCAACACCATCTATAACAAATACGTATGACTGACTAAGTTTAATATGCATTATTTATGGCGGATATTAAGGGGGATGCTTATACTATCAGAGGCGAAAAGGGGCACCTAACGGAAAAATACGAAGCTTGCAATTTGAGATTTTTTTTGATAATTTACAATTTCAACTGTAGTAATTAATAAATATGTATCTGAAAACACTAAAAAGATTTTTTATTTTTTTTTTAAATTTAAAGATAAACTGGCAATTGTAAAAAAATGTAATAAAATGTGAATTCGTTGCAGGGTCAAATCTTATTATTACATTATATTTTATGGCCATATTTATTATTAAAATTTAGTTTATTAAGTTTTAGATTTTATGTGGTGTAGATTTTTGACTAATTCATCGTTTTAATATTTTTTATATATATTTTAAAAAACATCGATTTAAAAAAAAAATATAAATATGTATAACTTGAAATCCTTTTTATTTATATCAAATTTTATTTTAGGCATGGTCACAATATTGAAGCTCGAGTTGATATAAATAAAAAGGATTTCAAGTTATACACATTTATATTTTTATAAAAATCGATGTTTTTTAAAATACATATAAAAAATATTAAAACGATGAATTAGTCAAAAATCTACACCACATACAATCTAAAACTTAATAAACTAAATTTTAATGATAATTATGACCATAAAATATAATGCAATAATAAGATTTGACCCTGCAACGAATTCACATTTTATTACATTTTTTTACAATTGTAAGTTTATCTTTAAGTTTAAAAAAAAATAAAAAATCTTTTTAATGTTTTCGGATACATATTTATAAAATAATATAGTTGAAATTGTAAATTATCAAAAAAAAATCTCAAATTGCAAGCTTCGTATATTTCCGCTAGGTTCTCTGCTGGCATGCGTCTCCCCCTTAACAGCCTATCTCCACCCTTCCCCACTGATATATATAAATATAAAGATTTCCCGCAAAATAAGACTGAACAATAATTTCCGGGATATATTTTTTATATCTCTTCTGATTGAAACAGTCTCTGTGGGAATATACTAAGTTTACCCCTTGCACGGCGATAGAGATTTGGGATGGATTTGCCAAACGAACTTCTTTCAAAGCATTTAGTTCGAAGAAAAATCCTGATAGAAGTCTTTGAGAGATTTTGTCGTACGCAATTTATTGAACCGATATATATAAATATGTTTGTCAAAACTGAGAGAGGGAGTTTGGGTTGTTATCCACGGATGTACCTTTTCATACTTAATATTAAAGCTTCTTACATAAATAAACTTAAGCAAATATATAAAACTGCGTGAAGCGCTGTCACTGCTTGTACATTAGACATTAGATAAATCTGACGGCGTCAGGCTCATCAGAGAGCTTGTTTGTGGTGCTTAAGAGCATACATAAGTGAAACGGCAAGTAATTTTCAACAGTAGGTGGGACGAAATGTTTCACTCGTCGCCAATCGGAGACCGAGAGTCGAGGTGTAAGCACATCAACTTGTTTTGTGATGGCGTCGGAGGAATATATTCTTAAATCGTGTAAAGATGACTAAAATACGTTACCCATTTACTTGAAAAAGAAATCATGTCAATGCATTTACTATTATTATTACTAATATAACAATAACATAACATTAAATGGACGCATGTTGAATTTTTATGACAAATTATATTTCGTTCGGCTCACGTCATTTGCACAATCCGCGCATCGCCTAGTCACGATCTTTTTAAACCATGCCTCAACTGAAATATGGCCTTAAGATTATATTATCAACGTTGCCAACTGTAATCCTCGCAGATTGGGTCAAACAAACATGGACCCTCCAGACCAACCCGACTTCACATTGCAGGTTTATTTGCAGAGAACTTCACACTGCTGCTATGACATTTATTTGTTAATCTGCAGAGCGTACTGTTTGTTAAAAAATCCTGTAAAATTTGTGTAAACCTGTTTATAACTGCACTCGAGTAACTAAGCACCACATAACAGATTAATAAATAAAATTTATATAGGCTATACCTCAATACACTACATAAAGCAGGGTTTTGAATGTGTGAGTGTCCTACAAAAATGAAATACACATTATAGACGTGCCATAGTGTGTGTTGAAACCTTAAAATACACCTATATTGCATCGTTAGTGTATAAACCGAGAGCAGTTGTCAGAACGATAGACAAGCTAAGAATGACGTATTCTTGACACGTGTTTAAGTTTGTCGCATATTCTTCCACACTCGAGATCGGTTACTTGTTATTCCACACCTGTTAAGTATTTCAATTCCCCTTAATTCTGTTTTTCCTGGTAGGTCTGTTACCGAAAGTTGAGGCGACCAGAATACTCATAGAGATGCATTCTTTACAAACACGTTATTTCAAATAAAAACAGCATATAAAAGAATTCTGTATTCTTCAAAAATACACCAATACACACAATCTTTCGTATTTGTGATCGCCTCAATCTCAACTCTCAACTCGGTAATATACCTATAATCGCAATGGACATAAAATGATCGCCATTGTTTGAGTAAGAAAATCAGAATGTTAATTGAGCAATCTTAATATCCATAGAGTTAACTTAACTACGCTTCATGTACTGGCAAAAGAATTTCAAATGTCAGAATAGAATTATTAACGTATAAGACGTAAAAACGTATTAAGTCCAGATTCTTTTTGATAATCTAATTTTATGAATTACCACCAAATAAACGCTGAATATTTTGAAAAATACATTTTAATTTAATTATACCTACAAGTCGGAATTCGTCGTCCCTTTTTAGATGTTTGAAGAGGTTTATGTCCATTACTGCTTTCACTATATTTCCTGAAAGTGTCATTAAAAATAGAGGTTTAAAATAAATTATCAGAATGACAGGCGCTGGACCGAGCACATTCCAATGGCCACGCACCACTAAACAATTTAAATATTTACTCTTGACAAATCAAGCCATCGGGTTTTTAATCACGCTGAAATAATATGGCAGTAGGGATGAAATCTGGAGTGTAAGAGTGAGAGGTACATATGGTCATTTTAGTTGGAAGGAATGAAACGGAATATCGAAAGTTTATTAAAAGCTGATCACAGAAGGAAAACTTTAAACTATAATTTTTCTATTTCTATTGACAGATAAATCGATGTTCGATCCTAATAGAATCATAATGGACCTCCACGGAGTGAAGGTTTGTATTTACAGATTTTTGTTTTTACGAGAACTGGATGTTAGCGACTTACTCAACCTATTAGGTCCATACTCTGACTTCAAAGACAAATTGAAAAACAATATGTGTAGGTATTTGCCAGACCGAGGATTCGAACCTGGGACACACGACATTATAAGCTTAAGCCGCTCGGCCATCGTTGGCGTCAAAAAATATTAATCGTAACGAAATATTAACTAAGTAGGTACTAGAAAAAAACTTTTTTGAAAAAATGCGACGCCCAGCGACACTCGCACCCGCATTCACTGGATTCGCGGCAATGTGCTCTACCAACTAAGCCATGTGCGTCCTATCTAATTACGACGAGGTTAACATTTTTGTGCAAGTACGAGTACGTTATAACAAAAATAATGAGGGATCCTGATTCCGTTTAGTAATTAAGACAATAATTGATACTTTGGTTTAAAATACAAATGCCGGCTGCCAAATTAACAACCGGTAATTATAGCTGCAAACTAGGTTATCATTGTTTACATAGTACCTGTTTAAATTTACGTAAATTTTCACGGATTCTTCCTTACGATCGGTTACCTGCTACTCTTCACCCATTAGGTATTTCAGTTCCCATTATTTCCCTGAGTTCCCTGGTTAGAGCATACGTACACCACGCGGCGCCTCCAAGAAT
The DNA here is from genome assembly GCF_057557595.1 of Rhyacophila brunnea. Classification (NCBI taxonomy): domain Eukaryota; kingdom Metazoa; phylum Arthropoda; class Insecta; order Trichoptera; family Rhyacophilidae; genus Rhyacophila; species Rhyacophila brunnea. The sequence continues at coordinate 7,386,927 of NW_028233361.1, forward strand.
CCCTCGCCAGTCTTCTTGCATCGTTCCAGGTAATACCAGCATCATGTAGCTTGGTGAAATATTACTTATAAATAAATATAACTTATTACTTTTTGATATTTTTCAAAATGGACTAACCCCATACCACTATTCTGCGTGCGCACCTGATTGATGAGTTTTCCATCTTGGGCTTTAAAGCTGTTCGCCTCGGCGTAGCCAAGGAGTCGTGAGGCGATTGATATCAGCACAAAGCGACGGGTCTAGGACGATTTGGCACCGCGAACTGGCCTCCGCCGATTGGCCTCCGGTAATTGGCCGCCGGTACAATCGGACGCCGGCCCAATTGGACGCCGACCCAATTCGACGCCGACCCAATTGGCCTCCGGGAGGATTGGACGCCGCACAGTTGAATTAAATGCGCAAAGGAATAGACGTACGTTACGATTTGTTGGAGTAAATAAGCAAGTCAGTTTAATATGCTTCTATCTTCTCAGTAGTCGTACCTTATACATTTCGCGCTTGACACATTTTTAATATAGATTGAGAATAATTATTATGCCTTATGATGTTTATTAAAAGAAAATAATTTTTCCCTCGTTAAAACTTAAAGATGTGCATAATCAATTAATTTATTGTCTCTATACATGGGTACTTATTTATATTTACAACAAATATTAAAAATAATGTTAGATGTTAGAATGAAAATTACATTATATTTCAGCGTTTTATCGACATAATATTACAATAAAGCTTAAACATGTATATATTATTATGCATAACTGCGTATTTTAAGATAGTATGAAATTACAAACAAAATATTAAGTAAGTTATCTGCTAAGTATAAATGTTTCAGTAGTTTGATTGATAAACTACTAAGGTACTGGGTGCCGGACGAAATCCCGAAGGCCGAAATCCCGAATGCTGAAATCCCGAATGCCCGAAATCCCGAAAAATAAAAAAATACAAACATCAATAATTGCGCAATTTTTACAAGAGACACAAAAACCCATTTTTTGTGGAAATATAAAAAATGTAAAATACAAACAGCAATTTTTACAAGGGACACAAAATCCATTCGTTCTACAAAATGGTCTCTCCTGTAAAAAATTGCGCAATCGGAAAAACCCATTTTCCGCAAAAATGGGATTTGTCTCTCTTACAAAATTTGCGCTCACGATTGCGCAATTATTGATGTTTGTATTTTACATTTTTTTATATTTCCACAAAAAATGGGTTTTTGTCTCTCTTGCAAAAATTGCGCAATTATTGATGTTTGTATTTTTTTATTTTTCAGTATTTCGGCCATTCGGGATTTCAGCATTCGGGATTTCGGCCTTCGGGATTTCGGCCTTCGGGATTTCGGCCTTTGGGATTTCGGCCTTCGGGATTTCGGCCTTCGGGATTTCGTCCGGCACCCAGCACCTAAGTAGTTTATCAATCAAACTACTGAAACATTTATACTTAGCAGATAACTTACTTAGTATTTTGTGTGTAATTTCATACTATCTAAAAATACGCATTTATGCATAATGATATACATGTTTAAGCTTTATTATAATATTAAGTCGATAAAACGCTGAAATATAATGTAATTTTCATTCTAACATCTAATATTATTTTTAATATTTGTTGTAAATATAAATAAGTACCCATGTATAGAGACAATAAATTAATTGATTATGCACATCTTTAAGTTTTAGCGAGGGAAGAATTATTTTCTTTTAATAAACATCATAATGCATAATATTTATTCTCAATCTATATAAAAAATGTGTCAAGCGCGAAATGTATAAGGTACAACTACTGAGAAGATAGAAGCATATTAAACTGACTTGCTTATTTACTCCAACAAATCGTAACGTACGTCTATTCCTTTGCGCATTTAATTCAACTGTGCGGCGTCCAATCCTCCCGGAGGCCAATTGGGTCGGCGTCGAATTGGGTCGGCGTCCAATTGGGCCGGCGTCCGATTGTACCGGCGGCCAATTACCGGAGGCCAATCGGCGGAGGCCAGTTCGTGGTGCCAAATCGTCCCATTCCCCAAAGCGACTGAATTGATAATGACCGAAGCAACCAGAACAGCGCTTGGACGCTCCAGATGGAAGGAGATTAGTAATGAGACAAAGGCTATGAATAAAGAGTAACATTTGATAACAGAGATAGCAAGTAAGTACCTACTTCATAAAGTAGTTTGTTCACTGAACCAAATCATACGTCTGCGGTTGGCTCAAAACGAAAGTTTCCAAGGGTTCTTGTGCGTGAAATCAACCGCGAAGCAAAATCAACTGGCAGTAATTATTATTTGCCAGGCTGCCGAAGACGCGACGGGGTGGGTTTTTAGGGGTGGTATGAGTGGGAGGATATCCGGCTGAGGGAGGGGGCGGACGATTTGAAGGCTTGTTTGCCCTGTTAAAGTAACGTGAAAGCTCTCGTAATATGATTAATTTTCGAGTAAAAATAATTAGCAAGGAGGAAAATTAAAATAATATCGTACAAAAAAAACGGGAGCGCGCTAGTATCAAAGCGCGAGAAAATTAACTTATATTTACGTAAGCACGGGTCGTTACGTTGTACCTACCTTAGATGAAGCGGCAGATACTATTTTAAGAAACCGCTTAATTACATCCAAATATTAAAAAATGTAGTGGTTAAAAATTAATAAGTAGGAAGTTGCGCTTAAGGAATTTTGCTAATATTATTTTAATATTAGCAAGTGGAAGACTACAATTTGGAGAGATCCCTGATACTAGTAATCAATAGCGAAGAGTGGAGGTAGGCTGTTAAAATCCGACATATAAAGTGCATACGAAACTTTGGCAAAGAAACGTATTTGTTTTCATTGAACTAAGACTACAATGTGTGGATATTGTGGTTAGTTCAATTAAACCCTAATCTAAGCCATAGTAGATAATAATAAAAAATATTCGATTACCTATAAAATATTTAACATTATGCCACTAAGCCATACAAAATTTTAGATATGTTATAGATATAAGAATATTTTTTTTATCTATTACTAGCTGAAGTACCCGGCTTCGCACAGGGTCGCTTCGTGGTTATATTTATCTTAGATATTTAAAAAATAATAAGAGGTAATTTTTTTTAATATTAAAATATCTGTGTTATACAATATGGCAATATGAAAATAATTCTAATAGGAGTATAGGTCAAACAAAAGACCACTAAATTAAAATCGAATCAAAAGTATGCAAACCAAGGCCTGAAAAAAAACGATGCATGAGTGCGAGTGAGAAAGTATTCGGCACCCTTATAATCTCTGCGACACGCGCTAGAGTAAGATAAAAGGTCTACATATGTTTTCGTTAGTTTCCAAAAGTATCGCCAACAAATCGTGGAGAATCGCTTCACGTAGCATCGTAGCTCGTGTTGCTAAATTGCTATTTTTTGTGTTAGACATAAAGTCAATGGTAAATATTTTTTGTTAATTAAGTAGGAAAGATGGTTCTTAAAATATGGTAGCCGTACTGATAAGCAAGAATATGGTATTACGTTTCATAGGTAAGTTGATACATGTTCATGATAATTTATTTGTATATTATTATATATATTATCAGTGACCTAGTGTTTTTTTAAAATAACTTAAATTATGGATATCTTTACCTAATGGTTGCATTTTGACCGCTTAAAAATACTATATAACGTAAAAAAATGGAAAATTATATTTTAATTCTGAGCGTCTAGTGCGAGCACTTTGGGCGAGCACTACCGAAATGGTCTATGGTCTCGAACATTTGTAGACAAATGCGTTCGCTCGCTCACAAACCAAACGCATGGCACGCAGCTTCATTTAGCAATGCAACAGGTGGTGTCTAGATGTATCTATAGTCTATGATGCAAACGTTATTAATATGTAGTAAAAAAAATCAAAATTGCATGGAACAAACAAACAATAAACGTTGTATTTTATATAATACTAATTTAGAAACCTTCGCAAATGTACGCACAACAACTCACAAAAGTTTCATCGCAATCGGTTGAATGTTATAGGAACGCATACGAATAGAAGAAGTAGATGATTTTCTAATCCAGAAATCTTCGTGAGCATGCGCACGACAACTCACCAAAGTTTTATTGCGAATAGAAGAAGAAAGAGATGGTTATTCTAATTCAGAAACCTTTGCAGGTTTTGGCACAATTATTGACGAAAGTTTTATTGCAATCGGATGAATGGAAGAATATAAAATAAAAGAAGAAGATGGTTGTATTAATTTAGAAACCTTTGCGGGTGTTACCACAACAACTGACGAAGGTTTCATCGCAATCGGATGATTAGTGTAGAAACCATACGAATAAAAGAAGATATAATGAAGAAGAAGTAGAAGAAGATGGTTGTACTAATTCAGAAACCTTTGCAGGTGTTGGCACAACCACTAACGAAAGTTTCATCGCAATCGAAAGAATGGTATAGGGAACATACAAATAAAAGAAGATAGAATGATGAAGAAGAAGAAGAAGAAGGAGATGGTTGTACTTATTCAGAAACCTTTGCGGGTGTTACCACAACAACTGACGAAGGTTTCATTGCAATCGGATGAATGGTATAGGAACCATACGAATAATGTATAAAGTATTAAAGAATAATGTATAAAGTATAGGAACCATAAGATATAATGAAGAAGAAGAAGAAGATGGTTGTACTTATTCAGAAACCTTTGCGGATGTTACCACAACAACTGACGAAGGTTTCATCGCAATCGGATGAATGGTATAGGAACCATAAGATATAATGAAGAAGAAGAAGAAGATGGTTGTACTAATTCAGAAACCTTTGCAGGTGTTGGCACAACCACTAACGAAAGTTTCATCGCAATCGGATGAATGGTATAGGGACCATACAAATAAAAGAAGATAGAATGATGAAGAAGAAGAAGATAGTTGTACTTATTGAGAAACCTTTGCGGGCGTTACCACAACAACTGACGAAGGTTTAATTGCAATCGGATGAATGGTACAGGACCCATACGAATAAAAGAAGATATAATGAAGAAGAAGTAGAAGATGGTTTTTCTAATTTAGAAACCTTTGCGGGTGTGTGTACAATAACTGACGAAAGTTTCGTTGCAATCGGATGAATGGTATAGGAACCATACGAATAAAAGAAAATAGAATGATGATGAAGAAGTAGATGATGATTTTTCTAATTCAGAAACCTTTGCGGGTGTACATACAACCACTTACCAAAATTTCATCGTAATCCGATGAATGGTATAGGAACGCATACGGGACAGACAGAAAGACAGACAGACAAACAGGCATACAGACAGACAGACATTCATTTTTATATATAAGATATAGCCTATACTCTTCACGAAAGTGCAAGCAATAAGTTAACAAAGTTTTATCGCAATCGGATGAACGGTATGGCAGTGCATTCAATACGAACAAACAAACAAACAAACAAACACACAAACAAATATTATTTTTTATATATTGGATTGTTTAGTATAGGTAGGTTAAATGAATTTAACCAACGCTATTCGACTGTAGAAAGGAAAAAGGATGTAATCTATGCAAACCAAAATTAACAGGAGGCACAAAAACATTATTGTTATAGTTTTCGGTCAAAGTTAAAGTACAAAATAGACATAACCGTGGATTGCATGATAATTAATAATTTTTTTTTTATATTCCTAATCTGATATTAATTATTGAGTTAATTAATGAAATACCACCAAAAATGTTGAAACGTTTTTTCCACTTTACTTCCTTCTTTTTTAAAAAATGCCAGCCACATTTAGATAATAATTTAGTATTTGCAGCTTACATAGTTACTTTGAACACATCGTGTATTTAGTTGTGTTATTATCTAATAAAACCTATTTTGAAAAAAAAACTGTATTACGAGTGTTACGTCCTTTTTCCTTTCTACAGTCGATATGTAAAAGTATTCTTAATTCATCGACAACAACTAAGACCCAATTGGTAAAGCACATTGGCCGAAATACGATGGAAGCAGACTCAGTTCCTGTTCGGAACTGGGTTTTTTGTGGAGGAATTCTTTGAAGTTGATCGTTGGGTCCTAATTGCTTATAAAATCTTATAACATAATATGTTATTAATAGCAGAAAACTGTTTTTGTGATTGTTTTATTGTATGTACTTGTACACTGTATTAAATTTTGAGGATGTTTATATTTAGATAATATTAATTTATTTATCTATGTGAATTTACTATTTAATAGTTTTATGTCATTCTCGGGAAACGTATGTGAGGAACGACTATTCAATAGGGAGATTAATTATTGTCAACTGTTTGATTGAAACGTTTTATATTGACTGAGATCGTTAGTTCTATTTATTTAGTATATGATTGAAAACGTCAGTGTTTTGCATGTTGTGTAAACCAACTTCCCCCCCCCCTAGATCCATATTCCACCAACATCCTTAAAATTATAGTCCACTGCTAAAAAGCACCACCAATCTCAAATAATCTATGTTCACTAAAGAATGTTACATTCTCAAAAATTTCGAATCATTCATTGTACTCGTCAAAAATAGTTCATTAAATATATTAGTTTATTGAATCATTGTATATTCAGAATTATATTATTATTCGACATGACGCTGCTTGCAAGATCTAGCAGAATAGTCAGTAATCGCCAGATATGTCTACTAGTCACTAGATAATTATCTCAGTCTGGAGCGATAATGGCGGTTTACTCTTTACATATTAATAAACATGCTACAATAATCTGTCAACATGCTTGTATTCCGGTTATATACTGTTTATGCAGAGTTATTTTCTTGCAGCACTGAAAACACTGCTGTGATAACTTGAGTGGATTTAATGAATTTGTAATTGTTTTCCATTATTCTCTTTAACTAGAAAACGCCAGATGCCTTCATAATAAATACATTCGAAACAATTCCGTAATAATAAATTCTAACCCTGCTTTGCGAACGTAACTCAATTATAAAATTTCAACATAAAACAATGCACGTACACAAATTAAATTTTAATCATAATAATAACTACGAAGCTTTTGAGACGAATTCTTTAGAATCTGTTGAATAAATTTATAAATCATAATATAGATTATTTATGCTCTGATTAAAGGTTTTTTATAGGTAGAAAATAATATGTACATTTCGGTTTTAACTTGATCAGATATCGGGAATTTCCCGACGTGAATTCTCGAGAAATTTTCGAGATTTTCCATCCCGAATCTCGAGAATTGAAATTTTTAACATTTTGGGAAATCCCAGATCTCGAGAATCTTTTCTTGGGATTCGGTATTTTTTTATTGTCAAATGTTAATTGAAAAAACGATTTTCTATATGAAAAAAGTTAACAGAAAACACAAAATGTTCAAAGACTGATCGTGGGATTTAACACAATTAAGCCAACGTCGACTTAAAATAAGCGCAATTTTTGCAACATCAGGGAATTCTGTGTCTCAAAAGCGTACGCGATTGTGAGACGCAGCGATTGGCAGTCTGTGTTTTTTGAAATTCTATTTTACTAAGTAATGTTTTGAATTATTTTTGTTTTCCTACTTCTATTTTGTTTGTCTTCATACGTAAATAAAAAAAATCATGTTTTTTTGGAATTTGTCTGTTTTTACACTGATTTTAGGATTTTTACAGGTATTTTTAAATTTTCCGATAACTCGAGAATTCTTTTCTGGAAATCCTGAATCTCGAGAATTCAAAATTTCATCATTTCGGGAAATCCCGAATCTCGAGATTGAGATTTTCTCGGGACAACTCTACTTCCACGTCATTTATCTTTAAATTTTATACATTTTATAATTAAAATTAATTATGTAATAATTCATATCATAATGATTTAAAGATATATTTTGATAATAACCTGACATTTAGTGATCACATATGGCTGTCATTATGGTAAAAAGATATTATAAAAATGTCGGGCTTCGTCTTGCGTACTTCCCGGGTCTTTTCAAATTTACGGTATTAAAAATTCTCTACAACTCCTTAGTTAGAAACGGACGTAAGATTGGGTCGATTTTTTGGGCCCCGCATCAGTTGAAATACGACATTATGGTGGAGCGAGTTCAAAATAAATTTTTGAGACTCCTTTAGTTGAGGTTGTATGGATACTATCCGTGGCTTTATCCAAATGACTTCCTCTTATGCTTACATACTGTAATTTAAACACTGACGATATTTATATTTGTTTTTTTCTGACGTATACGCAGCGAAAATGAGAACTCTGCCATTCTTGATAGTATTGACCTGTGTGTCCCTAATAACTATTGGGAGCATCAGTTGTTTGTTCTCCCAAGGTACAGAACTAGCCAGCCACTGGTAATGCCAATTGGGGGGGAAACAACTCTGTTCAACCAAATCACTTCCGATATTGACATATTCCACCTGCGTGAGGATGCATATAAGTAGGCATTGTTTTATAAATTCTTAAAATAGGGTCTCATTAGGGCATTAGTATAATTTATGACGAGATAATTTTAGTAAAATATTTACGATAAAAATTATATTGATAATCTCTGTGATCCCAAATTTGACAAGAATTAGGCATTTTATTATTCAAAAAATCGGCAAGATTAACACATTTGAAGATGATTCTAAATATACTTATTATAAGCTATGTCTTTGAGTCTTTGACCATTCAAGTGTGATAAATATCTTACGAATAATGAATGCTTTATAATAATTATTGACCTAAGAATAAGGTAGTGTTTTTTTGAAATACGCCATTTCTTTTGTCATTCCCCAGTAGTTAAGCTACAACATACGGCCGTAGCCATAAATTGACAAACTATAATTGAAGTAGGGAGTAAAATGATATTGACGCGCGTGTTTGAACATGTACCGTTTAAAGAAAATTAAAAAAAAATCGGTTAGGTACATGTTCAAACATGCGCGTTAACATAATTTTACTCCTTACTTTAATTATAGTTTGTCAATTTATGACTACGGCCGTATGATGTAGCTTAACCACTGGGGAATGCCAAAAGAAATGGCGTATTTCAAAAAAACACTGCCTTATTCTTAGGTCAATAATTATTATAAAGCAATCAATATTCGTAGGATGTTTACCAAACTTAAATGGTAAAAGACATAGCTTATAATTAGTATCTTTAGAATTATCTTCAAATGTGTCAATCTTGCCGATTTTTTGAATAATAAAATGCCTAATTCTTGTCAAATTTGGGATCACAGAGATTATCAATATAATTTTTTATCGTGAATATTTTATTAAAATTATCCCGTTATAAATTATACTAATGGTTTTATAAATGCGTTTAAAAATTAAAAAATGTAAAAAATCTTAACACCACTGCACATTCATGTACCGAAATATGACTATATTCTAAAACATTAGAGTGAGAACTTTAAAAGAATACTATTTTATGTAATAAAAATACTTTATGCAGTCATCAAATGTTTAAAGTAAATATAAAGGATAATAAGGCTTCAAAATTATATAAATAGATTATCTACAACGTTTAAGGAATGTCCAGGATCATGGTTTGAAAATGCAATAAAAGCTCCATTTTGACTTACGCCGAGCATGTCCCCCCTTAATGTAGATGTGAACCTGTTTATTAATCCTTGCTGAAAACTGTTTCAATACGGTAAATATTCCATATAATATGCATAAGAAAATGGAAAACATAAAAATGAGTCATCATTTTATACAATGTAATAATTATTTTTCTTCTTATTGTGCCATCCCCTAGCGGAGGTCGACCATAAAGACGATCTTAGATATGACATCTGCTACCCGGAACAGTTCAGTGGAGCTGCACTCGTACCGATCACGGAGGTTCTTAAGCCACGAAATGGGGTACCGTCCTCTGCTACGCTTACCATTGATCTTTCCTTGAATGACAAGTTGGGGAATACTGTACTTTTGTCCTCTCATAATGTGGCCGAGGTACTGTAGTTTCATGATTTTGATACTATGCAGAACTTCTCGGTTCTTTCCCATTCGATTGAGAACTGTCAACATTTGTCACCCGGTCAGTCCATAATTATTATGTCAACAAATTAAGTATACAAATAAGATAATTATTATATTTTTAATTACTAACCAACGTCACGGATCACTCCAAGATTTTTTGTTGTAACTTACTTGAACTTGCTGACTTAACTGTTTTTTTTATTCAACGAATAATTCACAAAATCTAAGAATGTAATATTCTAATTATTGAACATAATATATACATCTCGAGTATAAGTATGACTACTTTAGCATAGTGGTCTATGTGCGTGGGCGCGATATCCGAGAGATAAAGCTTCGATTCCTGCGGGATGTCTTACTTTTTTCAAAAAGATTTTTTCTATTGGTTATAATATGTTATCAGAAGTGTATTCAAAATCATGTATGTTCAATAATTAGAATGTTACTTTCTTAAATATTCTGTACTATTTTTTTGTTTGATATTGAATATACGGTTTTAAAAATGTTATGTAGAATTATTACTTATTTCAAAACATAATTTTGAAAAAAAACCCCAGAAACATACATAGGTACTTACAATATCTTGGGAGCATGGATACCAATCACGTTAATAGATGCGATATATCTAGAGCTTTCTATAAAGTTTATAAAGAAACCCTTGTAGGCACTCGGCACCTAGGCTTCCCCAAGAGTAGATGGTCAAATAATGCCAAGAAGGACGCAGAAAAGCTAAGTGTGACTGACTGAAGAGAGTCAGAGAGCTCAAGATAGAGATACCTGGAGAGCGGTTGTGCTGTCGCCTATTAACCTGGATGGTATGTAGCGTCAGCCTAAGTAAGCATTACAGGTGTAGGTAAATAACTTCCACCTACCTGCGCCCATGCAAAATGCTAAGCTCAAACATACTTTTTGTAGTATAATATACAATATTGTCTGCTAGATATTAAGCTTTAAGTAAGTATAAGTAATAATATAATAATGTAATTAACTATTTTTTTATTCAACGAATAATTCACAATATTTAAGATTGTATCATTCTAATTGTTGAACGGACATGGTTTTGAAAACACTTCTGAGAAAATATATTATAGCCAATAGAAAAAATCTTTTTGAAAAAAGTAAGACACCCCGCAGGAATCGGACCTGCATCTCTCGTGTATCACGCCCACGTACATATACCACTGTGCTAAAGGAGTGATACTTAATGGCGACAATTTTTAACGAATGGCTTTTAATATTCACTGAAGCGTTTTCCAAATTGTGCTACTATTGGCGATCGGCTTTTGTATTTTAACGTCGGTTAGTAATTAAAGTAATACCTACTTTGATTTAAAACACAAAAGCCGATTTAAGAATGTAACGTTCGAATTATTAGTGTTATTTTATATGAAAATTATGTATGTTAAGTATATATTATAATAAAAAATGTACTTTACCTCTCTTCTTCTTCACAGATAGTATCTTAACCAATTTAATAAATCCTACAAAATTACTACAAAAACAATTTATAAAAATACATAATATATTTAAATGGTGTAATCAATTAATAGATAATAGAATGACAGCGCCATGCATCACCACAAAAAAATATGAATATTGAAATAAAAAAACTATTAGGTGGAAATGTGTATGACAGTTATTGGTACAAACCCTGGAAGCAATTAGTTACCAATTTAAATCATTGGCTGGAAATTTACACAACTCAATTAGTTCCTCCAATAATGAAGCTTCTGTTTTTCAAAGTATTTTGTAAAATAATTTGTTTTGTCTCCCGGGACAATAATTTATTGGTATTGCTTTAATTCATTCAAGTGTATATTAATGAATGAATTAATTTGTTAGCGTCAATATTACAACTAGATAATAATTGTACTTGGATTTTTACTGACGTACAATAAATATCTTTTTCTTGGTCGTACCCTCATGACTGAATTTTGTCATCCTTTAAATCATCGAGATACGAATTATGAAATCACATTATTTTTCATAAAACTCTTATTAAACCACAAATTTTGACACGCAATTTTAAAAGTAAATTACTATATAATTTAGTCAATATCTAATTCTCAATATAAGTTAGATTTAATATTATTTGTGGTCAGTGTTTATTTGCCTTTTGGTGAGTGTACACAGTGCCTGACGTCCCTAGACAAAATGCCGCCCCTGTGCAACTCCAAAATAATGCCCCACGTTTTATACAGTATTTTTTATAACCCGTGAACGTATCATTTCTGGTCACCATGGACGTCAAAGGGCAACGAAAGTAAACTAGACATCGCAAACCCGACAAAAAATACAGCCCAGTTAAACCTTTTGTTAATAATTAATACATTTTGTTTCCAACCAGTGAGCTGATTTATTTGTGGAAAGATATTTTCGTTATTAGATACTAAGTTTATGTAGCTGTTTCTATACTCGTACCAAATGATTCTCCTCGATTTGCCACCCCCAAGCGATGCTCAATCTGCCTACCCCTACGGAACGTCACTGCCTGGAGATGCCGAAAGACGAAACCCGTGTCGCCAAAAACGACTCATATGGAATAGTACAAAACTTAAATCCATTCGAATTTAAGTAGGTACATACAATGTATTCAATTCGACACTACAACAACAGATCACGACAACAACCACATATTATATAAGATTAATAAAGTTAAGGCATAATTTATTAATCCGCCATTTTACTGTAACCACTCATTTCGTGTATTATGGATAAATAATAAAGGCATAGAATTAAATTATATATTATAAGTCCGGAATTTATAAACTTCGCAAAAGAAGTATGAACATTATTTATCTGATATTTAAAAGAAATCCAATGAAAGAAATCTATGAAATGAGCCGAAATGGGAAAAATGGGCAATGGAACGAAAGATTCGCTAATTTCTCTTTTGACAAAACCGCAATGATTTGTAATGAAATATGAGGAAACATTTCCAAAGCGTTCGCCATTAGAATAATTTATCCAGGACCGCATGAAATGTTTTAAAAGGGAATCTTTGTGCATTATTTCATTCATTCAATTTGCCTAACAAAGCGACGCGAAAAATTTGGAAACAGTTTTTCTTATATCCCAAAAGATGTTCTTGCAAAAAAAATAATGTGAGAGAAGAAAATTTCTCTATGGAACGAATGTTTCATTGAAAATAATAAAAAAAAATATATATTGAACGTGGCTTTTGTTGACGGGGAAAATATTATTTTTTTGTGCAATTGTTGACCTCGTAATCCTGTGAGAAGGAAGTTTTTTGTTCTTTTTTTGCGAAATGTTACGCGATACCTTTGTAACAAAAGAAAAAAAAGAACATTGTTACAATTTCAAAATGTGATCAAAATATCTAACAATTAAAGGGAGAAAAACGATAGATTTTTTGTTGAATGTGCCTAGCTAGCTGATGGACGTTTCATAATCTAATTGCGGATTTATTATATTATGGCTACCGCATAGCGCTGAAATTAAACTGTTTGATCCCATATTCATAATTCATATAAAAATAGATCTTGTATGTTTTTTGAAGTTATACTTCTTTTGGCGCGTTTGGGAAAACAGATCAGAATGTATTTTTGGCGTGTGTCGAAGTTGCGCGTGCCGATGTAACACGTTTGGGTGTGACGGAAGTTGCGCGCGCCGGTGCAACACATAATTTATTATTATGATTATATTTATTTCGGTCTCAAGGGTACATCCGCATACACATAGTGTCATTTAGTTAGTAGTTCAATACAACCAAGTGTTGTAAACATGACTCATATTGTGTTGTAATAAAAATATATGTTTATAAACAAATTTCTGGAGACTAACATTCTACACTGTTAATTTATATTCATACAACTTTACTTATATTGGAGTGTATATTTATTTTTCATTGCAAAGATTATGTATCAAAATTTGAGGCTATCTTTATGTATTATTTATGAGTAAAATTATATATCAATGAATAAATAAATTTTGTGAATGTTGAGTTGGTAAATAATTCAAAAATATATTAAAATTTGATTTTTTATTAATTCATCATGGGCACTTCTAAATCGATTATAACCGCTGTATGGCAAAGATGAGTTTTGGTCCAATACATTAATTAAATTACAAATATCATGTTCTGTATGAGACACAGATGAATCACGTACATTTTCATCAAGCTAATCCACTGTAATATTTATAAACTCAGGTAACGGCTTATTTTTTTTTGTTACTCCAAAGAAGTATAACTTCTAATGCGCGTACATAAGTACACACACCGATTTTTTTTTTCAGTTACCATGGCCTGGTTTTTTGTACGATGGCAAGAGGATGGCAGAGATTACATTTGGAATAAATATCTGCGTTATTGATTATAAAAATAGCATGTATATAAGCAAAGGGTTGTAGAGCAAAAGAAAATAAAGAATAAGTTGATCAACTATTGAAACAATAATGGAAGCAGTTAAAATTTTAACTTTGACAACGGTCGTTGTTAAATCCATTGATAAAAGAAACCGAAAAGTTTCCCAAATTGTGTGAAAGAACTTTTTATCTCGGACGAGAAATTTTCTTTTATTATTCCTAAGTTCAATGCGTGAATTGAAGTGTAAACTTGAAAGCTTGTTTATTCCTGAAAGAGGAAAGAAAGAATGATAGAGAGAGATGGCCAAACACTTAAGGGCGTTGATTTGATATTTTGTGCGACATTTCCTTTCTCTGCTGTTTTTATTCGGAGATGGAAATTAAATCAGACGCGAGGGGTGTGTGAGTGCGAAGGGAGGAAAAGAAAATGAAGAACAGTCTTAATACCACGCAAAAGCTTCGCGACATATTGCACTATCAATTCAATAATGATATAAATTGAAATAATTAGGTTTCCAAGAGACAATTTTAAAAAAGAACTACAACTATTGAAGCAACACACAATCATAATATTATATTCTATAAAATAATATTGATGAAGTGCACAAGTGAGTTAAATATACGATTATAAACAATATGCATATAACTGATATTCAAAATTCTATAAATAAGTTCGAATTCCGAAATATTATTGAAAGATAATCAGAATTTGTTTTTCGAACGATTCGGGGATTTTTTTACCACGTTTTTATTAGCTCGTATTCTTGTTAGTCTGGTGGTGTTTTGTCCAGTATAAATCTTGCAATCAATTTTTACTAACTTCCCGACTAGCTAGACATTTGAAACTTTAAGAATATTTATCAGAACACGACGACAATGCATTCTTTTAATAATTTTAGCCATGTTTAAGCAGAATTGAATTCATTTTCAATTAATACTGTTTCGTATGGAAAGTTATCATTGTTGGTTGCTAAGGGGGTCCTAGAAACTAAATTATTAATGTATACGTGCGTTACTATAGAAATCAATATGAAATGTCAAAATGACATTTCAGTATTCTATATTTTATTCAATATTTCTATCAAGTACAATAAAAAGTTTTATTTATATATAAGAATATGTATATATAAGAATTGTCAAGTTTATATGATTCAACAGAAAATTTAAAGACGTGGTATATGAAAAGTTCTTTTTATCTTGTAATTATTATAAGTATGATTTTCTCACAGCTTGGGGGTGTTAATGTTCTTGTTACTACGACCTCCTGCTTCGTTAGTTAAATTATTGTAACTAGACATGGCTGTTCTAGTACTCAACAGTTTATATCAGAGAACAAATAATACCCCACATGTTGATGCAGTGTTTTGAATGTGAGTGTCTTTAATTAGGTTGATAAGTGGGTCCATAGCAACTAAATTATTAATATATACGTGCGTTACTATGGAAATCAATATGAAATGTCAAAATGACATTTCTGTATTCTATATTTATTCAGTATTTCTATCAAGTACAATAAAAAGGTTTTATTAATAGGTACATAGAATTGTCAAAATTATATGATTCAACAGAAAATTTAAAAACGTGGTAAATGAAAAGTTATTTTTATCTTGTAATTATTTATGTTAATTTATTATTGATGATATTTTATGAAATGTGGTATAAACTACATAATATAGGTACAAATTGTTATACGATACGAAGTTTACTCACACGGTGAGTTTTATCTGGTATAAGTAGCAAAATATATGTTAATTATGTATATTATTTAATAATAAATGGTGAGAATAAAAAAGGAGCCATTTACAATGGAGAAAGGAATTATTAATTGATACAAATTGTAATTAGGTAGAGGGAGTAGGAATTTCTATTGAGAAATTCATGACCAATTTAGGCTAAAATTTATTTATAGAAATCCTGAACTGTAGTTTTAACCATATTTGTAAATTTAAAAAAATAAATATTGTATTTAACCTTCCCATTATGATGCAAATAAATTCCGTCCGTTCCGGTGATATCACCTTGGATTACCGTACGAAATTGACAATATTACAATAGGTAAAGGGAAAATGTATATGTATTTTGTGAACATAAATAAGTCCAATAAGACTTGATCATCATTATTTGCTAATTGTTTTATCAAATCTTAATTATAATTATACCTACTAGTATTTATATACTTTCATACACCCTACAAGTTCTACTACTATGTGATCTCACGCCTTATTTTTATATATATTTTTTTCCACAATTGAACACGTCTCTTTTTGTCTCATATACTTGTAGATCTATTGTAATGGAATAAAACGCTCCGTATGCATTGGACATTTACAATTTATGACAGATAAATGAAATCTGACAGTTATCTATTAATAATAAGTATTTACTGGATAATGCTATCGAATTTAAAAATATTTTTTTTAATTAGATGTAATATTATGTACTATTAATAGCCGAAATATAAAAAGGATGAAGTGCATATTACTTGAAATATTTGGAGTTTAACATCGTGTTCGGAAACTTGTACGTATGCAGTTCGCCGTATCACGCTTCACCCTGAAATGTTGTATCGGGAATATATGGCCGTATATTAAAGACCGTCCCACCTCTTCATGTAGTATAGTACTGACATAAAATTCATGTCTAAATAAAACATGGTTCTTGTCGGCTTACACTTTACAGGAAGCGAGCAGTAAACAAATTTTGAAAATAGCCGATATACTGGATTATTTTTTAGGTTAGGTTAGGTTGGGTTTTCATTCTTAAATTCATGAATTTCGCCAAAATCAGCTTTAAAAATTGAATTAATGTTCATATTGAATCTAATAAAATTGGAGACCGTATTATATATGAAGCGCCTAGTTTCAAAAGCCCCTAAAACGATTTTAGTTAGTTCTGAGAAAAATGAGAAAAACTATTTTAGGTAGTTTTGAAAAAAATGAGATAAAATCATATCTATTAAATCTGTGAACTTTATTCATTTATTTTTTAATTTGTTACATTCTATTGAGTATTTTGGCTTTCCATTTTAGGGGTATTTGAAAAGCACACCCAACCATTTTAGCACGTTTTGAAATTTACCCTAATTTTTGATCACACGTATTGACGGTTTTTGACGTTTTTCAAAGTTCAATCTTTGGCCATCATATAGGTAATAAAATTATCCATTAAAATACATATCTAACTCAAAAATTTTCAAAGACCGTTTTAGGGGCTTTTGAAACTAGGCGCTTCATATGGTCATCTCTTTCCAATAAGAAAGCTCACGGCAAACTGTGCCACGGTGAAATGTTTTACGTACAATTTACATGTAACCGGATAACATGAGGTGACATTACAGTAACGAGAGTGTTATATTATGATAAATTTCTTTAGAAATAAACTATTTCAAAATCTGAAAAAATATTACTGTTGTAGTTGTCTAAACACTCTAAACTAATGAATATTTATCAAACTTTATAATATTAAAGACTCACTCACTCAAACAAAATTTATTTATTATTTATTCCAAGGTTATTAATTAATTAATATTAGTTGTTTTGATTTCATAATAATTAGTAAGCGGCCTTAATAGAACTATGTAAAACAATTAAAAAAGTTTCACGTAATATTATTTGAAAATTTAGTTTCTTTAAATATCATCCACTTTTAAACAATTGATTTTGAAATAATTATTGAACGTTCTCTATAGTCTGAGGCAGTGGTTCCCAAAGTTGCTGGGCTCCGACTCATCTAACAAAAATTTCCAATCTTGGGACCCACCTCTTAGCTGTCTTAGAGAAAAGAGGGCATAAATATTGGTAATGCTCAGAATCCCTAGTGGCGAGTCGTGGAACTACTTTGTTCTAATTGAAATAAAAAAAATATTTTTTATAAGTGTTACCAATATGAATGAAAGACTGTTGAAATAAGAAACACAACATAAATAAAAAAAATATTACTTAAATACCTACACCTGCAAGGTTTTTTTACAAAATTATTTCAATGGGAAGGATGTATTGTTTCTTATTTTTCTTCATTACAGTTTTAGCATCAACTTCAACTTTAGTTGCTTTTAATCGCAGTTAGTTTGATATATCCGATTTATTTCGGTATTTAGTTTTAATGTTAATCATAGCCGAAAATCTGACCTCACATAGATATGAGGTAGTAAAGAGGAGGAGGACTCTCATAGCTTCATCGAACAGGCAAGGATACTTATCACCAACTGAGAGCCAGAATTTCGTTAACTGTTTACGATTAAAACTATTTTTCAGTGACGTATCTTCTGATAAATCAATGAGTTCTTCACTTGATTTTGTTTACATACTCGTTGGTAAGTCGTCTTTAAATGGGTTACAAATCCATCGCAACGAATCAAACTTTTTTATCTCTAGGAAGTATAAATAGCTTAATGAAATATCAAATTTATCACTTCCTTTTTTTTTAATTCATGTATACAGTGGCGAGGGCCCACTCAATATTCGCTCGCGACCCACCGGTGGGTCGCGACCCATAGTTTGGGAAACCATGGTCTGAGGTAATAATAATTTATTTTCTGTTGACACTTCTCCGAATTTTGTCTGGCCGATAAAGAAGTTTTCCATTTTTTACACTCGAATTAAATACAAAACTAGAAAAAACAATGCAATGATTTCATATTATTAGCGACGTTTATTTTATGACTCGTCTACCTGTGACGATAGTATACACGAAAAGTCATGATGCCGTGGCTCCTACTCCTTACTTTCATGACTTGTGTACTTCTACAGCACAACGCCTACGCATCAGAAGCGAAGGGTGGAAGTAGATTGCTAAGATCCGCCATAATTAGTGTACATTAAACTTTGTTAATCATACATATTATTTGTTTTTATTGAAGTAATACTAAAATTTACAGATGTTTGTGTTGGTTAGTTTTTGAAAATCAATTAAACTCTGCCTAAACCGAACCATAAAAGTTTTTGTATATTTTGGGCGATACGACAAAATTGTTCACACTTTTTCATTCATACTTATTTGTTTTCGTTGGATTAAGACTATACATATTACACTTGTTGATTATTTTTTTAAATTCATTTAGCCGTGCCAAAACCAAATTATAATATATAAAAAAATATTACTTTAGCTATAAAAAATCCAAATGTATGCATTATTTAATTGCATAATTTTAGATATTATATAGAGTATTTTTTGACTATTATCTATTATGGCTTGGTTTTTGAAGTGTTTAATTAATTTTTAAAAACTAACCAACACCATCTCTAAATTGTAGTCTTATTTCAATTAAATCAAATACTTATGACTATCAAAGTTTAGTGTACACTATTTATGGCGGATCCTAACAGCCTACCTCCACCCTTCGCTACTGCTACGCATATATGTATAATGTGAGAGACGCATTTGTCATTAATCGTCTACCTGAAATGATTAAACTCGTTCGACGCAGACGACACGGCTGCCGTGTCCCTGTTAAACGGCCATTAGACGCAATTAGCATGTTATTTAAATGTTGTAATAAAAAGGTACGCAGTGATTGTGTTAAATAAACGAAAATACATGGTGCCATCTCCAAAAATAATCGTGGATTCTATTCATCACCTTCCTAACTGAGTAGGTACTTGAAAGCATCGCCGCATTCGCGACTCAATTTATAATGTGTATTTTTATTGTATATACACTGTGGTCTGTGACTTATGTTGTATGTTAAGTATATACTGAGGCTAAGAATAGGGCATACAATAGGTAAACGATTTGATGTCATCATGGAAAGAAGCAATTCGCAGCTCTGCGATGAATGTGATATTTTGGAGGACATTGTACCTACATATCAGTACAATGCCCTAAATATGGACGACACAGAGTACAGCTGCGAATCGTGGATATCTTTGAGAATGCCGACGAATTAAAAGGTGCCCTGGCGGTGGATAAGACGGAAGAGCTTGGCAAATTTGTAAAGTTCAGAATTGGAGTGAGGACCTGATCGGCGGATCCTCATCTAGATGAGAAGATGCGATATGACAGCGAGTCGCAGTCAAATCATCAGTAAAATCATAAAAAAAGTAGATACCTATTATTTGCTAGCATTATTCTACTTATTCTTTATCAGGATCCAATGACTGAGGATCGTGGATAAGATGATTTAGCTGTCCGACAATTGCCTTATCCAAGGTTCAGTTCTACCTTTTTTAGCATATTTGATCCATCTATATTGCTCTTCTTAATTTTCTTCGAGTTCAACCTGGTCAAATATCACGCATTTTTTTTCAGGTTTTTATCCTCCTTGTGATGTCCGTGACCAAAAAAACCGAACACAACTAAATCTTTACCTACTAATAATATTGAATGGTAGTAAAAAGTTATTTCTTCATATTGTATAAGAATCGTGCAGTATTTTATTTTCTATTTTTCATTTTATTCCAGAAATCTGACAGTTTATATGGAGATTGCAGCAAGTCAGTCGTTTTTTCAAGTTAATTCTTTTACTGCCTTGGAGACTTTTAAAGCTTTTGTACTCGAATCCCCAAAGAGGGCGAGATATTCTTAACTCGCGACAATATTTGAATATTAATGCTTAAAGCTTAAAGTAAACTTTCAGACGTACGAGTTGGTAAGTATATTTTATTTTACTGTCAACTTCTTTTTCTATAGGACCATTTTGTAAAATTTGTACGCACGCTTAATGATATCAACATCAAAACAATGACTATTGTAATTCGTAAACAATGAATAACCTAAACGCGATAAACTAATTTGCGCTAGCCAGTGATATTCCGTGGCGGTAGACAGGTCACGCGTTGCTTACGGGCGGCAAACGAAGAAACGAACACGAATATTACAACTTTTGAGAGCAGTGGTTGTTTACCATGAAGCAGACAATGCGGTCGCTTCATTAAAAAGTGTCGACATCTTAGATACATAACAATTCCTCGCAACTATTTTTGTATTGTAATACTAAATAACGGTTTATCGAAAATGCAAAATTTTCACAAGGTAGCCTCCAAACCTGTCAGTACATCAATCCTTCTAAAGATCTAAAATCATTGCGGTTTAAAAGTATCTTTCGTGGAAATGCTCTAATCCTCAGAAGATGAAGTGTACTTATGTAATTAAAAAAAAAATGTTGCACTTGTCTGTTTAAGATATTCGAAAATAAAAAAACGAAATAACTATGTGGATACCTAAAAAATTGGATATTATAATTTGAGACTAAGAATTAAATAGGGCGGCATTCTAAGTCCACCTAAGGCAGCGTTAAATATATAATTAAAGTACATTATAAAATTATATAACCATCATATTACAGATATTGTCCACCTAGAGATGACTATCAACCAATTGCTCATCCATAACCAATTTTTAATATAAAGTCAACCACAAAGCTTGGCGCCAAAGCTCAGTGGTCCTATTTCGTATAGATACTAATACAATTATTATTATTTCACATCCCAAATACACATTGAAAAAAGCATCTGAATTTTCTAAATGATGGATTCGAATTTGTTTATCATGTACTAATAAATTATTCAAACATAGAATACATGATAGAATCAATAATACTTTTTTAAATGTCACAGTATTATAATTATTTTAGTCAGAATTTATAATACTGGTACTATAACATGTAGAATATAATATTTAAAAACAATACATACCTACCTTTTATTAAGTGTACGAGTTTAAAACAGTACCTATAAGTCACAGAAACGGTTTAAAGTTTTATCAAATATTATACAATAACTACCTTTGTTAAATATATGATCAATATGATTTATTAAATTATAAAAAAAAAATTTATTATTTAAATTTATAGGTGGTAGTAAAATCTAAATCGATATTATTATAACAAAACAATTTATGAGAAATAAGTATATTTTTTAATTGTTGGTATAATTTTATGACTGGTATAAACTATATGGAGGCCCCCTTTTAAAATTTGCTAAGAATCGAGTGCATCATTCACGTTAAAGGAAATCTCCGCCGGGTTTCTATAAAATAAGTAAGTATCTACCTTGTTAAGTAGTAACGTACCAGAGTACCTGTCTCTGATAACGAGGATGCTGGTTTGATTACCACGTCGTTAAAAAAATATATGTTGTTTTTCAATGTGTGTTTGGTTTATCTTGGAGTCATGTCTAAAAAGGAGTCATAATAAAAAGAATTTTTTATCTAATTTCCATTTTTGTAAAATGCCCATTTAGGATTTTTTATTTGACTGCAGTTACAAATATTTTGTACAATTTCTTTATTTATATAATTGATGAAATATGTAGCAATGGATAAAAAGGAAAACTAAAAAATTGACTGAGTAAAGTTGAGTAGTTAAATATTAATAAATTACTTCAATCCGTTAACTTTTTTATACAATACATGTTGTATAAAAAACACAAAAAATATTGTTTCATAATTTGTAGTGATTATTAGTTTATTTTCAAAATCCCAGTGTGAATAGGTTTTGAATAAAGTTGTGAATTTGTCTATACATTTAATATTATTGAGTATCAATAATATGTATAATATTATGTTATATATATATCTACGTATATATATATATAATCTTCACAATTGTTTCGATGGTATATAAATAAAGTAACGCTAAGAATACCTAGCTAAAATTACGATGTCAGACTTTCCGTTCACAAACATTTCCTTGTTTATCGACGTAATAGAAAATTTATCTTTTATAATAATAATTAAGACGAACCCTACTTAAGGGCATGTTTAAGATTTCACTCAAAACGTGCCGATCACTCAGCAGGAACAATATCATCATCAAGCAATATTAAATTTCACAAGGAAAATAACCCTGGTTTTCTTCGTCGAATTTCATCGAATTTCACCGAATTTAACGAATTTTCCAACAAACGCATTTTAGGCTAGCATCTGTTAGCGGACCCTCCCTATCGGAGTTATTACCCTCCGTCTCCTTCACTCCTGCACTCTGATTAGGGGAGGGGTGACTGTCTCTGTCCCACGGTGATCCATCACCCAGACTGACTACCCACCGCCTGGTTTATGTGAGCACAGTTTTCCAACTTTTCCTCCCTTTGTTATTATTAATATTAATGTTTTTATCGTAAGCTCATATTTATGGGTCCGCTTTGGTGAAATAGATCTCAGATGTGTGTAATAAATAAACATTGATTTATTTAATAGTCGCATATCGGAGGAGTGTTGTTTTAAATTACAGGAAGATGGTTGACATTTTTTATATAAATCTTTTATAATTATAATCATGCACCCACAATGTGGGGGCTGACATGGCTCTAGCCTGGGGTCCGGGATCATAGGGGGCCCGGCGTGGTCAGTCGACCAAATAAGTGAGATAAACACACATCACAAATTTGCTCTACCAGTAAAAAAAAGTCACCTTCGGACTATTTTCCTTTAATAATGTTTATATTTTAAAATATATTGTGATTTTGTGATGTAATTTTAAATTGTTTCATTACTTAATATTAACTTTATAATTGAAGTTGATGTAAGTATTAAAAATACACTAAATACCTTTCATTTTACCGTTAACGCCATTAGCCAACGCTACTGTAGAGCGTCACACTGCCTTTAACCTTGGCCTTAGTTAAGGAGGCCCGACAAAAATCCTAGCCTTGCGGCACACTTCAGAATGTGGGGGCCATGATTATAATACTAGCATAATATTTTTGTTTTAACTTCTTGGACTGCATAATATTTACTTGCGTATGTTATACAGGTACGTAACATATGCGTCATGCATTAGTGTTAAGTAATATCATATAGGTAAGTCTCATATAATAAATCACTTGTCGTGCAATATCCAGAGATAGGCCCTGGTTTCCTCACGACGTCATCTTCAGTTCAATCTACAATCCAGAATCTACCAAACCTGTCAAGCTTCTTACTCCCAATACGAAGTTTTTTAAACACTTTTATTTATTAGTTCTCTTCTTGATCGTTTACTCAAGGTTGAGGGTCGTGACCATCTTGGAAGTTTTTCATCATTTGAGTGACCAAGACTTTACACTACCTTTATTTATTAATTATTAGTTATATTAGTAAATATACGGTACAGCTAAATGAAAACACCCACCTTATCGAGCGGAAAAATACTCAGGTTCCATCAAAGAATAAAATAATGAAATTTAGCATGGAAGTGATTTTATAACCTTTTCTATTATTTAAATGGTTCCAAAATAATATAATATTATTATGAACAACTCTTAACTCATAAAATAACTGTCAAAATTTTTAGTACAACGTCA
This sequence comes from Rhyacophila brunnea, assembly GCF_057557595.1. NCBI lineage: Eukaryota > Metazoa > Arthropoda > Insecta > Trichoptera > Rhyacophilidae > Rhyacophila > Rhyacophila brunnea. The sequence continues at coordinate 7,411,358 of NW_028233361.1, forward strand.
TGTAATTTTTCCCATCTAATTTTTAATAATGACAAGATAAAGATAAAAAGAACTTTTTATATACAACGTTTTTAAATTTTCTATTATGCTCAATATGCTCAAACTTGTATTTGATATGAAGTAAATAAAAAACAAACAAACAAATATAGAATACTGCAATGTCATTTTGACATTTCAGTTTGATTTCTATAGTAACGCACGTATATATTATTAATTTAGTTGCTAGGACCACCCTCTTAGCAACGAATATACTTTTTATGGATTTTTCTGAAATAACTTTCCATACATAACAGAATTAACTGAAAATGAATTCAATTCTGCTTAACCCGGCCGGCGCCGATGTCACACACCTTGTACAAATCGGCCAAATTCGCAATGCGCATGTGTATAAATCGATGCCACCGCGTCCATATTTATCATACGGGACTGATTTTTTCACGTAAATTTGGCCTGATTTGTCCTTCTCCTGCCACCTATGACATATTTTAAAAGCATTGGTTCTAAATATAAAATAATCACCAAAGTTTCGAACCAATTCGTACGGCCAAGTTTTGCCGGTCGACAGAAATCAGTTTGAACTGCGCGCCGCGACTGCGCAGTATACGACAGACTTTCAACCGAGCGGGCCATTGCGCGGGATTGTATTTATCGCATATAAGTTGAATATTTACCGCAATCGTTGATAAATACTTTTTTTGCTGTCTGGTGTACTTATCACATTAAAACTGGCATGATTAACTATTGAACGTATGATTTTATTTTATCGCGATTTTTAAAATACTTTTTGTACTGTCTACCGTGTCCCATTTTAGTGAATGTGAAAATTAATACTGATATCAATAACTATGGTGTGTGAGTTTAATGGTTTCTGTGATTTGGCGTTTCTTAATACTGTAGTTAAACATTTTAAAAACATTTCATAGTTTTATAGTGCGTAAATATGGAGGAAGAAAATGTGCGTACTAATGAGGAATTGGACTCAGATTATGACATGTCGGAAGAGGAATTGGAACAACATGAGACTGATCATGATGTTGACGATACGGACTCTGACGAGCCAATTGAATTTTTGCGGTCATGGAGAACTGGTCCGTATATTCCAATAGTTCACGAATTCAATGATTGTCGATCTGGCGTGACATCGAACGACTTGGACGAATCCTCTCCCGAATGTCTTTTCTTTGAACATTTTTTGAATAAAAATATAATGTCGGAAATAGTGAACCAAACGAATACATTTTTTAACCATTCGTACAGCGCGGGAGACCTCGGACCGAAATCGCGGTCACACAATTGGACAGACACGTCAGTGCCGGAGTTGTATACATTTTTTGCCGTATCAATGCTGATGACTCGAAATAAGCACACGTCGATAGAGGAACATTGGAGTACCGATCCTTACCTGCATGCAGACATTTTTGGGAAAATAATGGCTAGAAATCGATACCAACTTATTTTACAAATGCTTCATTTTTCTGATCCTAGTGTGACCGCCTCAAATGATAGACTAGCTAAAATTAGATTACTGTTAGAACACACAAGAACAATTTTTAGGGAAACGATGATACCGTATCAGAATCTTTGCATAGATGAGAGCATAATCGTGTTTAAGGGTAGATTAATTTTTAAACAATTCATTCCTTCCAAAAGACATCGATTTGGAATAAAAATGTTTGTGATGTGTGACGTAATGACAGGATATATTATTGACTTTATAATTTATTGTGGGGAAGGGACTGACATACAAGACAATGAAAATCTCGGTATTTCCGGTGCGGTAGTGACAACGCTAATGAAAGACTATATCGGGAAAGGTCACACCTTATGGTGTGATAACTGGTATTCGAGTCCGGCGCTCTTTAAATACCTTCACTCTCACAAAACGAATGCTTGCGGTACAGTGAGAAAAAATCGTAAAGATATGCCAGAGTTCAGCAAACTGAAAAAGGGAGATACCGAGGCTAAGTACAATAGTCCACTTTTGGCTCTGAAATGGCACGATAGGAGGGATGTTCACATGCTATCCACCCTCCACGATGCATCATTTGGACCAACGGGAAAAGTGAACTATAGAACTGGCGAAAACATTGAAAAACCAAAATGTGTTATAGATTATAACAAAAATATGGGTACGGTAGATAAGTCCGACATGATGCTTAGCAACTTGTCGTGTATGAGAAAATCGATCAAGTGGTATAAAAAGGTCGCATTCCACATGATCGACTTATATTTATTAAATGCTTTTTATTTATATAAATTTATTAAATCTGACAAAAAAACATTGGGCGATTTTCAACTCTGTGTAATAAAACAACTAGTGGACAAATATTGTGTGAGAATTTCAAATGCACCCCTGCCTAAGCCGACAGCGTCAACTAGCGATAATCCCGTACGATTATTGCCCAAAAGTGCAACGGGACATTTGCCAGAATACATTTTACCGACACAAAATACCGATAAGCCTAGAAGAAGATGTTTCGTATGCGGGAATTCTAAAAAAAATCCGAAAAAAACAAAACTCTCTCGCTATATGTGCCCAACGTGTGATGTTGCGTTATGTCTGTCACCTTGCTTTAAAATATATCACACATCTAAAGAATTTTAAAATAGGTTTATTATTGTATTTGTTTTTTTTTTTAATATGTGAGTTCGTGTTAATTTATCAATAATATTCAATAAGTGAAGTGTTTGTGTAGTTTAAATATATTAAAAGGGTCCCCTTTATATTTGTTTACGACTCAACCCGAAGACATTAATATGTGATTTATCGATATGCACTTGAAAATTAGTAACGCTCGATTCGTGGGAACGTATGCACAAGTGTCGAAATATTACACACCGCGCAGAGCTCTAACTAGTTGCTACAAAATGGCGACTTGCGGTAAGTTCTTTCAAATTTGGATAGCATTCGTTTGTTCGAGTGTTTCTGATATTATAACTGATTTATTACGGTTTTTTAGTGTGTCGAAATTATCTTAATGGCTTTGGGTTCTCGACTGGAGCTGTGACATATTTTTTATTGCTTTTTTTAGTATAGAACAAAGACGATAATGAAATTCATGCGTAGTTATGGTGCGTCATACGATTTTTGAGGCAGGTGCCGGGTTAAAGAATGCATTGGCATCGTGTTCTGATATATTCTAAAAGTTTCAAATGTCTAGCTAGTCGGGAAGTTAGTTAAAAATCGATTGCAAGATTTGTACTGGACAAACAACCACCGGACAAATAAGAATACGAGCTAATAAAAACGTTGTAAAATAAAAAAAAACGAATAACGTTATATCTCTAGGAATACTAAATTTGTGGCCGCACCGAGAAAATGATAAACATTACGATTTGCAAGAAAATTAAGTAGAAATTGTGATCATAGCTTTAACTTAAAACATATTTCACTGTCGTCGGGTCGATTGATATTAATTTTACGTTTCAGAACCGCTGTATATAACGTGCATACGAACTGCGTAGATGTATTTCCAACGCATAAAGTATATTATTGCAAGGAATCGTCTACATCAGGAAAACTTTGAAAAGCATATTGGAATATAAAACGTTGCATATTCTGCCTATTCATAATATAATATTTGAATATACTTAGTTAGTGCATAATAAAAACAACATGATATTTTAAATTAACCATTAGTGACAATTATGAATTATTGCGTGATATTAAATTGAAGTTTTTGTTGTTATGTCTCATTGGTGAGGGTCAACTGAGTGAAACAGACACGATAACCTATTACAAATACGCTATCTCTAGTGAAAACCAAACCAATAATGTTTGTACGTGAATTATGCTTCTTTTCATCCGCAGGGGAATTTATAATATTAGAATATCTTAACAGTTTTGATAAAACTTACAGTTTATATTATAATATACAATGTTCATTTATTGATACTTGTTCTCGGCTAGTATAATCGGCATCAATAAATGTATTACATCGCTGTCCTATAAGGCAAGCGGATGCGTAATATATATCTAAAACAGATCATTAGCCTCTCCCTTACCGAGACCGTCTGTGCGTGGTGCCAGCACCACATCCTCCTAGAGGTGACCCTGGTATCGCAGAATACAGCGGATCTAGACTGGGAAGTCAATAAATATCCATGGTATTGGGCAGCAGCAATTACCAGTACTGATGTAAGGTGGAGGGGATGGACTTCGGTACAGCTTACATTTAGATAACTGAAGGCATGGTCGCAACGGCTTTAATGGCTTTGACACTGCGATGTGTAAAGCAACGGGAAACTACCACATTAACTATATCCCTAGTAATCATTATGGCTGGAAAATAAAATTGCATGGCCCTCAGTCCCCGGCAGGCCTTAAATGATCAGAGGGTGCTAAGAATCCCCGGGCCGGCTATGAAGATTGCGACCTGGAATGTGCGATCTATGTTCAAAAGTGGAAAATTGCAAAACGTTATTATGGAAATGAATCGGTTAAAATTAGACATCTTTGGTATCAGCGAAGTGAAGTGGAAAGGAAACGGCAGATTTAAAACTGACAACGGCACCTTGTATTACTCGGTAAATGATGATAACCACCATCGAAGTGGAGTGGGTATCATAGTGACTGATAAAATTAACAGATCGGTCAATAGTTTTATTCCCTACTCTGACAGAGTAATGCTATTACAACTCAAATCATGGATGGGTAATGTTAATATAATACAGGTGTACGCTCCAACTGCCGACAAAGATGACGATGTTATAGAAGAATTCTATCAACAGATAAATGAAATTCTAAAATCGACGAGAGATTTCAACGCAAAGATTGGTAAAGGTAAAAGTGGAGAGTTAGTAGGAGAATTTGGTCTAGGACAAAAAAATGATCGAGGAGAAAGATTACTACAATTTTGCCAGGAACAGAGTATGGTTGTTTGTAACACATTATTCAAACTTCCAGCAAGGCGATTGTATACATGGAAATCTCCACAAGATGATGGCAATAACATTGTAAGAAATCAAATAGACTATATATTAATTCGCAATTGCTACAGAAATAGCGTAGAATCTACTAAAACTTATCCAGGTACTGACATCTCATCTGACCACAATCTTGTTGTAGCTACAGTAAAAATTAGATTTAAAAGATTACTGAGGGGTTGACATTAATCAACTGAAGGATCCCGAAGTCAAACAACAAGTAAAAAGTGCACTGAATACAGAAATAGAACAAATAAAAACTTCAGTCATTACATCCTCTGACATAACAGAAAGAAACAGAAACAAACGAAAGAACAGCTAAGAAGCAAAAATGGATGACAGATGAGATTCTGTCTTTAATGGATGAAAGAAGAAAATGGAAAAATAAAAATGAAAATCAATATAGGAGAATTCATAATACCATAAAAAGTAAAATTCGTACAGCTAAAGTAGAATGGATGTCCGACCAATGCAAAGAAATTGAAAATCTCCAACGAAAATACGATTCCTTTAATATGCATAAGAAGATAAAGGAAACATTGGGAATTACGAAAGGAACCTTATCAACTATCTTGAAAGACGAAGATGGGCGTATTATATTAGCTATAGAAAAGAAGCTGACTCGTTGGAAGACATATATTGAAAATCTGTTTGATGATGATAGGGGACCTATTGGCTATACTTTTAATGAATGTGAACAAGCCCCATGCATAAATAGGGCAGAAATAATAAACGCAATACGAAATTTTAAAAATGGTAAAGCTGTCGGCCCTGGTAATATTTACAACGAAATGATAAAATTATTAGAAGAAGATCAATTAGAAATTCTCGTTGATTTGTTTAATAAAATTTACGAAACGGGGATAATTCCCGATGATTGGTTGAAATCGACATTCATCACTCTACCAAAAAAGGCGAATGCAAAGGAGTGCAGCGAGTTTAGAACAATAAGTTTGATGAGCCACATGTTAAAAGTTTTATTAAAAATCATCCATAATAGGATTTTTCGAAAATGCGAAGAAGACATGGATGACACACAATTTGGCTTCAGAAGTGGTTTGAGCACTCGCGAAGCACTTTTCAGCTTGAATGTTCTAGTGCAAAGATGCCTAGATGTTAATGTTGATGTTTATATGTGTTTCATCGATTACGAGAAAGCATTCGATACTGTTAGGCATCCTAAACTTCTCGAACTCTTACAGGAGAAAGGCATCGATGCAAGAGACATTCAACTGATAGCTAACTTATATTGGAATCAAACAGCGAATATTAAGATTGAAAACAAAATCAGTGGAGAGGTAAAAATTCGTCGCGGTGTAAGACAGGGGTGCATATTGTCACCTTTGCTATTTAACATGTACTCGGAAGCTATTTGCAAGGAAGCCTTAAAAGGTGAATCGGTGGGTATTATGGTTTATGGCAAACATATTAACAATATACGATATACCGATGATACTGTGCTGATTGCTGATAGTTTAAAGAGTTTACATCAACTGGTAGAAAAGGTTAATGAGGTCAGTAATTCTTATGGTTTAAAAATGAACCTCAAGAAAACAAAACTATTACTAGTATCAAAAACAGCGACACCAGACACCAACACAAATTTTGTCATTAACAGCGAACCAATCGAACGTGTGACCCGTTATAAATATTTAGGTACATGGGTCAATGAGAAATGGGACCAGTCTCAAGAAATAAAAACTAGAATTGAGATTGCAAGGAGCGCCTTTCTCAAAATGAGACGTCTCCTTAGCAATCGAGATCTTAACCTAGGTCTGAGACTGCGTATGGTACGATGTTATGTGCTGTCAATTCTTTTCTATGGTATGGAAGTATGGACGAGATGTCACGGAGACTTGCAGCTTTCGAGATGTGGCTGTATAGACGCATCCTCAAAATTCCTTGGACTGACCGGGTGACAAATGTCGAAGTTCTCAACCGAATGGGGAAGGACCGAGAAGTTCTACGTAGTATCAAAACCAGGAAACTACAATACCTCGGCCACATTATGAGAGGACAAAAATACAGCATTCCCCAACTTGTCATTCAAGGAAAGATCAATGGGAAGCGTAGCAGAGGACGGCGCCGCATTTCGTGGCTTAAGAACCTCCGTGATTGGTACGAGTGCAGCTCCACCGAACTGTCCCGGGTAGCAGACGACCGAGATAAGATCGCCTTGATGGTGGCCGACCTCCGATAGGGAATGGCACAATAAGAAGAAGATGCTAATTGTGTGATTCCATTGTCAATAATTTAACAATTACTTACTGTGAATACAAACACAGTTACAAGACACAGTTACAAAACAGTTACAAGACGGTGAATTTTTAATTAATTCTAAAAGCTATCGAATCGTTATTATATAACATGTATAAATAATAAATAAAACTATAAGGGTGTATAATATATAGGGTACTATAATATATATTTAAACTTTTTTGCCACGCTAGTTTTTCCTATTTTAAAACAGATTTTATACACATACTCTTCTTCTTCTTCGATGGCGCTACAACTCAGGTCGAGGCCAGGCCTCCTCCATCGCCGTCTACCAGCCGGAACGGTCCTCCGCACGTCTTTTCCAGTTCCTGATTTTTAGCAGCTGGTTGGCATCTTTTGTAATGTTATCAGCCCATTGTGTGCGTGGCTTTCCCACTGACCTTTTCCCCCCTGGGTTTCCTTCGAGGATCTTCTTCGGTATCCGTGATTCAAGCATGCGCTGGACATGGCCTGCCCAGTTTAGCCTCTAGAGTTTTATAAAGGTGGAGAGTTTTGAATCTTGGTATAAGCGATATAGTTCCGTGTTGTACCTAATTCTCCACTCCCCACCATCATTCATGGGTCCATATATCCGCCTCAGGATCTTTTTCTCAAAGCAGTCCACCATTTCAGCTGCTTTCATATTTATTTTAGCGTCCATGACTCGCACCCGTATGCAATGACTGTGCGTATGACGGTTTTAAAGAGTTAGATATTATATATATACTAGCTGACCTGGCAAACGTTGTTCTGCCATATAAATTATTTTTAGTGAATATTTTGGTTGTTAAATAAAAAATAACGAATGTATCGTAAGTGTGTGGGGATGGGATATATGACAGAAAGAGGAATAGAGCGCTGTAGACGATGACCGCCGATAAAAACAAAAAAACATCAACCATTAATTTTCTCAATTCAAAATGAGTAATGATGTTCATAATGAATGAATTACCTGTGACAGGATCTCGTTGTTTAATGTTTATGCAATATCCGTCTTGTCCCTTCCAGAAAATTAGCGGATATTGGAAAGCGTCGTATGAACGGTGTGTGTCAGCGATGAACTCCAGATTATTGTTTCTTCTTCGAATCACGATTTCTCGCGTCGATGTGCGGTCGCCAACCATGATTCCAGCAATGTCGTCAACAACAGGCGCATTGAATCGAAGCACGTGCTCTCCAGCTGGTGTTTTATCAGGATTGATGACAATAGCGTGATTGTCACTTTGCAATTCGTGTATGTGTGCTTTGAAGAATTTCAATAATTCATTGTGCTCATTCAACAGGGCGTCTAGTTCGCCGACGATGCGCCTGGCATTAGGCAAATTGAGGCTATTGTAGCCGCAACGTGCATCTACGTGATTGATGTCCTCACCGTCCATGAAGTAGATTTGTAAAAAAATATGTGGTTCGTTTGGCATTGGCAGCAATGAGCCTACTTTGTGGTATACTTGGCCTTTGATTTTGGACGTAGAATGGAATTGTTGACCATTTGCCGCAGTATTGTGAACTATTTCTGTTGCTCCGAACGAAGTCTTTTGGAAGCATGAATTGAATGTGCGAATGGACTTCAGGAACAGGTTTGAATCTGGAACCGTGCCGATGAGCAAGCCGTTCAATGGTTCTGGTGGTATCTCAATTTCTGGTAGTTGCACTTTTCCTGATGCGCAACACATCCCGGCTGACTCATGTTTGAATTTGAGCGCATGACAATGAGGACATTCTTTGTCCATAGCACCAATCAGTACTTTCGGATGAGCGAAATATTCAATATCTGGCTCGTACTCGAATGCGAGAAGAAGGAACGAAGCGGATGTAAATGTTCGATGTACTTGTTGGCGTTGTCGGTCATTTGCTCTGCGTGTGTTAACTACAAACCGGCGCGCTTGGCTCCGTTCCAATTGTCGTTGTTGATTTCGTTCAGCTCGTGCCTCTTGTGATTGGGATGCACGCAATTGCGACATGCTTACACGCACGTTTTTGTTATTTTGTTGGATTTGTTCGTCTGTTCTTTCTGCTCTACTATTTTGCATGTTTGTTGCTTTATTCGTTCGACGGCTCAAATGGCCCCCCTTGCGTCTTGATGGCATTGTGCACTGTAATACACGCACATAAAAATAGATAAATTAAAATAAATCGTACAAAATTTTGCACGCACTGCGTTGTGATATGCCGAATGAAATGTCAAAATGACGCGACGCTTCTCTTGAATTCTTCTCGGATGCAGCGCCATCTTTCATTCAACAACATAAATAATTTCGTTCTGTTTGAAACACGAACGACGGTTAAATTTGTTCATACAAAAATAATAAAATCGCGATTAAAAAATGGGAGGGTGGAGGTAGGAGGGTGAAAATTTGGGGTTATAGGTATTTTTTGATGCAAAATAATAAAAAAAATACAAAAAGAAATTTTCAAAAAAATAAAAGAAAAAAATTTCTGGATAGAGATACCCTAATCACCTAGCGGTATGAAATATACTTGTTGACCTATTCTCATACCTAACAAATATACATAAAAAAATTCATAAAAATTGGTCGAGCCATTTCGGAGGAGTTCGACCACAAACATCGTGACACGAGATTTTTATATATATAGAGATATACATACTCGGTGACGGAAAAATTTCATAACAAATAAATATGGCATTTATTTGCTGTCATTACTTGCATGTAGAGTGGGCAGGCTAAATTTTATTAACTTATGTACAACTATGGTACCCACGATATAACTTGTCAATAATTCGTGAATACGAATATCACTGTCGCTTCCTCCACGGATTGTTCGAGTTAATATTAAATTTATTAAGGTAAAAAATAGTTATACTATATTATTTGAAAGCACCTTTAGTATTTTAATGTTTATAGATGCTCTCATCATATACTAAAGATAAAATATTCGTTTCGGCAAGTGACATGTTATACAAATTTTACTATAATTGTTAATTTTTTTTCCGACCATGTCCGATCCTAATAGGATCATATGGGCCTCGACATAGTAGAGGTTTGTATTAACAGATTTTGTTTTTTACGAGAAATGGATGTCAGCCACTTGCTCAACCTATTAGGTCCATGCCCTGACTCACACACAAATTGAAAAACAATATGTGTACTTGGCAGATGCTGGAGTAGAATTTCAGATAGCCAAAAAACTAATCCTAATTATAATAAACCATTTCTTTTATTCAACAAGTAATTCACAAGATTTGAGAATGTAACATTCCATATATTGAACATATAACGTGAAAACATCTAAGATACCCACTAGAAAAAATCACATTTGAATAAAATACGGTGCTCGACGGGTTTTGAACCCGTATATCCACCAGTATCCCGCTAATATTCGTTAACCAATTAAGCTACGAGCCTCCTACCTAATTGCGATAATTTGGTCCTACATGAAATGCTCATCAAAAATATCACAATGCCTACTAAAGAGTGACGAAAACTAGTTATATTTGCGATGACCTGTGGCAATTAAAAAGGGTGATTTTTATTTTACACGATATAGAAAACAGTGTGACTGTAACAAAAAACAATTTTATTGTTAGAAAAATCGTAAATATATTGGTGTTTTTCCTTTTAAAATGAATTGGCACTGAACGTAATCCAATATTCCTTGTAAGTAAGTAGTAGTATAATATTATAACTTTTTTCATATTAATCCATAATGGTTTAATTTTATCGATCCACCTATTATAAATGTCATATTTGTTATATACGTTCTTTTTAACACAACAGCCAGTCCACGAGGCTCAATTACAGTAATAAAAACCAATTAAGAACACAACCATGCTAGAGAAAATAAATGACATGTTATAATAGTATGTGCTGTGATCTTATCGGGAATCGAACCCGGTACCCTTAGGCCGGTTTCAGACGGGACACCGGTATCGCGCTTGTATATAATAAGGAGGCCTTTGTATTCGAATAAAAGGGTATTTGTATTATGTTTATGAACGCCCCGAGCTAATGAGTCAAAGCGTGTATGGTACGAGGGTGGGTCAATAATTCCTTAGAAAAAAGCATTAAAACAGTTTTTATTTTTGTATTTTTTTTTTATTTCTCAACATAATCTCCTTGGAGCTCAATACACTTGGTTAGACGTTTCTCAATTTTTTTAAACCGTCAGAAAAATAAGTTTTCGGAAGGTCCTCAAAATAAGCATTTGTCCGATCGATGACTTCTTCATTTGAAAAAAAACGTTGTCCACTTAGCCATTTTTTTAAGTTTGGGAAAAGGAAAAAGTCACTGGGGGCTAAATCTGGCGAATACGGTGGGTGGTCGACCAATTCGAACTTCAATTCTTCAATTTTAGCCATTGATCGTAAACATGTGTGAACACGGGCATTGTCCTGATGAAAGAGGATTTTTTTCCTGTTTAAATGAGGCCGTTTTTCTTCAATTTCGTTTTTTAGCTGGTCCAATAAAGATGCATAATAATCCCCTGTTATTGTTTTTCCTTTTTCCAAATAGTCAACGAAAATAATTCCACGTGCATCCCAAAATACAGTAGCCATAACCTTACCAGCTGATTTTACGGTTTTCGCCTTCTTTGGACATGGTTCGCCTTTCGCAATCCACTGCTTTGACTGTTCTTTCGTCTCGGGAGCATAGTGGTGTATCCATGTTTCATCTACAGTCACAAAGCGACGAAAAAATTCATCCGGATTACGTTGCATGAGCGACAACAGGGCTTTAGAGGCCACCACCCTATTGCGTTTATTGTCGACTGTGAGCAAACGCGGCACCCATCTTGCAGAAACTTTTTTCATGCCCAATTTGTCATGTAAAATAGAAATGACGCTACTTTTTGAAATCCCTGTAACCTCAATTATCTCACTCAACTTTAATCTTCGGTCACTTAACACCATATCGTGGATTTTATTGATCATTTCTGGTGTAGTCACCTCTACAGGACGTCCTGAGCGTGGTTCATCTTTTGTTGATGTACGACCACGTTTAAATTCATTTAACCAGTTATAAATAGTTGCAAGTGAAGGAGCAGATATGCCGTGAACTAAATCCAACTCATTTTTTATTTCCTTTGCTGTTAACCCTTTTATATTAAAATGTTTAATACCAGCTCTAAACTCAATTTTCTCCATTTTTGTAAACAAGCATTTTTTTTTTTTAAATGTACGAAAATAAAAAACAACAACCCGACCAATCTGATTGAAACTTCGCAGCATACTGAATCGGTAGTGCCGCTGCATGAAAACAAACCGCTTACAGTACTAGTCGCGCCACCTGTCGGCTTTTCTAAGGACTTATTGACCCACCCTCGTACCTACACTTTTCCGTCGGCCGCTACATTCTCAAGCCGCCGATACACATGTTTTTATGACCGCAGCCAGTTTTATGTTCTAATTTATATCGCGAAATTATGCGTTGACTCATTAGCTCTGGGCGTTCATAAATATAATACAAAGGACCCTTTATTTGAATACAAAGGCCTCCTTATTATATACGAGCGCGACACCGGTGTCCCGTCTGAAACGGGAGTTAGTCCGTCAAGCTGGTGTACTGTACACTAGTGCAGCGATTTCCAAACTGGGGGCGCGCCTCCTTGGGGAGGCACGGACTGTTTCAAAAGGAGTTGCGAAAAGTTTAACACAATAATGTAGCCACAGGTTTGCAGTTTGCAAGTGCATAGTTTACAAAATGGCAGCTAGTTATAAACTATATAAAAAAAAACAGTCCTATAAAAGTTGGGTTGTTTGCAAACCTGTATGAAGATGTGGAGACTAATTTTATTATATCTCATTTCAATATATACTATTGTAAATTGTTCATGGCTCCCACAAGAGGGGGGCTGACAGGGCTCCAGCTTGGGGCCAGGCGCGGCGTTGTGGATCGACCAGTTAAGTGAGAACTGCGGCGCTGTTTCGATTGCAGAATATTACATTTTATGGTATATGTATCTGTGTGATACAATTTGATGTGATGTGTGTGATTTACGATAATTCACATGTAGAATTTGATTTTTTAATTATTTGTAGTTTTCCTGTTTAATAAAATGGCTATATGGAAACAAAAACCGTAGTTCAATTTTGGTTGAATCGAAGTAAGAATAATATATTGTCAAGAAAAGCAATGCAAGTAGGTACCTACTGCTACCATTTGATTCGTAACATCATATTTATGCGAAATGGAATTTTCTGCATTAGATGCAATCAAATCCATATACCGAGCCCGTTTAGTATAAAAAAGCACGTTGTGCAAATAAACAATCACATCCATCGCATGAAAAATAAATAAATTTAAAAATGAATATACTATACCTATAGTAAAACCTTGTTTATTTTTGTAATTAGGTTTTATTTTCATTTTTAGACAATTTTAAAATGTATTTAATGAAATAAAGGGGGGAGGCACCGAGATTAGATTTTTTTTAAAGGGAGGTGTAGTAACGTAAAGTTTGGAAACCACTGCACTTGTGACTAGACTACGAAGGACAAAATACTTGGTTACCTAAACATTCTTTATGTCGACCTAACTTTTAAATATTTTCTTACTAACTCAAAAATAATTAAATTCGTAATTAAGCGTGACCTGGAATCATCCTGGGAATCTATGTCGCGTAGATATAATTTTTAAAAAATGTTGGCTGTTAAGGGACTCGCACACTGTTTTTTTTTCAAATTATTTTAATAACGAGACAGCCAACGACGGGCATAATTTTCCGCGCAAATGAGCGTCAAGTTTTATTGGAATTTCCTTCCACTTGGCAACATCGCTACACGCATACCTACACTGCTTGGGGAAAACGGTACTTAGTTCTGTAACAGGGATGTATAACTGGCTATTTTAAACTATATTAAAATAATTGCAAGATAAAAAGAACTTTTTATATACAACGTTTTTAAATTTTCTATTGAATCATATAAACTTGACTTGACTAGCTTAAACGATCAAAAAATTTTGTATTTGATAGAAATAATACTGAAATGTCATTTTGACATTTCATATTGATTTCCATAGTAACGCACGTATATATTAATAATTTAGTTGCTAGGACCCTAGACCCCTTAGCAACCAATAATGGTGTCAAAATAACTTTTCATATAAAACAGAATTAACTGAAAATAAACTCAATTCTACTTAAAGATGGCTAAAAGTATTAAAAAAATGCATTGGCATCGTGTTTTGATATATTCTAAAAGTTTCAAATATCTAGCTAGTCGGGAAGTTAGTTAAAAATCGATTGCAAGATTTGTACTGGATAAACAACCACCGAACAAATAAGAATACGACTTAATAAAAACGTTGTAATAATATTGTTTTAATAGTTTGGAATAGTTTCAATATATTATATAATATGGTGGCGCTTTTCGCAAGTGGACTGTAATTTTAAGGATGATGTAGATTCCGGATCTAGGGGTGGGGGCCATTTTACAGGACGCCAGACACTGACCTTTCATGATGTTGATGATGGCTCCATGGTCTGGTTGCACTCACGCGGTATTGTTTGTTTGGGTTACCCGGTGCGCGACAGTACACCGTTTATGTATGATAAAATATGGGGTTGATGAATGATGAGAGCTGGTATCACGGCTTGCCAGGTATTCAGAAGTATCGCTTGTACGACGGTCACACTATATCAAGTTGACCTGGTCGGGGTCCACGAACTACTTCTGACTCAGTCTGTACAACGCAATTATAACTGTATAACGTATAACGCAAGCGGCAACACGCACTCGTTTGTTCGCTTGAGCTGACTACGCGCAACGGCTGTCTTGAAGTCACTGAATGCTATTTGTTACTATCATGACCCGTGACTGCCGCTCACTTGGTCTTGTGACGACAATACTGGGATTTGAGGGAGGTGGGAACTAAGGATGACGATCGGGTCTAGGACGATTTGGCACCGCGAACTGGCCTCCGCCGATTGGCCTCCGGTAATTGGCCGCCGGTACAATCGGACGCCGGCCCAATTGGACGCCGACCCAATTCGACACCGACCCAATTGGCCTCCGGGAGGATTGGACGCCGCACAGTTGAATTAAATGCGCAAAGGAATAGACGTACGTTACGATTTGTTGGAGTAAGTAAGCAAGTCAGTTTAATATGCTTCTATCTTCTCAGTAGTTGTACCTTATACATTTCGCACTTGACGCATTTTTAATATAGATTGAGAATAATTATTATGCCTTATGATGTTTATTAAAAGAAAATAAGTCTTCCCTCGCTAAAACTTAAAGATGTGCATAATCAATTAATTTATTGTCTATACACGGGTACTTATTTATATTTACAACAAATATTAAAAATAATGTTAGATGTTAGAATGAAAACTACATTATATTTCAGCGTTTTATCGACTTAATATTATTATAAAGCTTAAACATGTATATTATTATGCATAAATGCGTATTTTAAGATAGTATGAAATTAAAAACAAAATATTAAGTAAGTTATCTGCTAAGTATAAATGTTTCAGTAGTTTGATTGATAAGCTTCTGATAAGGTACTGGGACGAAATCCCGAAGGCCGAAATCCCGAAAAATAAAAATAATACAAACATCAATAATTGCGCAATTTTTGCAAGAGACACAAAAACCCATTTTTTGTGGAAATATAAAAAAAAATGTAAAATACAAACATCAATAATAGCGGAATCGCGAATTGCGCAATTTTTGCAAGAGACACAAAATCCATTCGTTCTATAAAATGGTCTCTCCTGAAAAAAATTGCGCAATCGGAAAACCCATTTTCCGCAAAAATGAGATTTGTCTCTCTTACAAATATTGCGCGCACTATTGCGCAATTATTGATGTGTGTATTTTACATTTTTTTTATATTTCCACAAAAAATGGGTTTTTGTGTCTCTTAAAAATTGCGCAATTATTGATGTTTGTATTTTTTTATTTTTCGGGATTTCGGCCATTCGGGATTGTGGCCTTCGGGATTTCGTCCAGCACCCAATACCTAAGTAGTTTATCAATCAAACTACTGAAACATTTATACTTAGCAGATAATTTACTTAATATTTTGTTTTTAATTTCATACTATTTTAAAATACGCATTTATGCATAATAATATACATGTTTAAGCTTTATTATAATATTAAGTTGATAAAACGCTGAAATATAATGTAATTTTCATTCTAACATCTAACATTATTTTTAATATTTGTTGTAAATATAAATAAGTACCCGTGTATAGACAATAAATTAATTGATTATGCGCATCTTTAAGTTTTAGCGAGGGAAGACTTATTTTCTTTTAATAAACATCATAAGGCATAATAATTATTCTCAATCTATATTAAAAATGTGTCAAGCGCGAAATGTATAAGGTACAACTACTGAGAAGATAGAAGCATATTAAACTGACTTGCTTACTTACTCCAACAAATCGTAACGTACGTCTATTCCTTTGCGCATTTAATTCAACTATACGGCGTCCAATCCTCCCGGAGACCAATTGGGTCGGCGTCGAATTGGGTCGGCGTCCAATTGGGCCGGCGTCCGATTGTACCGGCAGCCAATTACCGGAGGCCAATCGGCGGAGGCCAGTTCGCGGTGTCAAATCGTCCCATTCCCTGACGATCGCTTACACCCATGATATAAATACATATTCAAAAAAAATCATGAAAAAACTTGTTCCAAATGAGACATGCATACCATCAGTTATACTAGCAGTTAGGTTAGGTTAGGTTAACCTAACAAATAATCCATTTTATCGGCTATTTTCAAAATGTGTTTTCCGCTGTATTCCTGATAACCGAACAGTACTAAAATTCATTGTCTGCTTTTCATTTTTTGATTTTATAATTCGAAATGTAATTAGAAATATAATTAGTAAATTAAAATTTGGTTATTTTGTGAACTCAGTAGAGTTAGAGTTTTACGTCTTTTGTTGACAGGCACTGCATGTATCGAACGACTGTTGGACTGAGGGTATATGTAATCGATTAACGACAAAAATGTATTTATTTCTTATGCACAGTTGCTATTTTAATTTTTTTCTCGTTAGATGCCTCTATAACCTATATAACTATACATATTAATTTTTCGCAAAGCTGAACTTAAGCTTTTTTCACAACCTGGAACAAAACCGTAATTTTTTCAACCACTCTGTACTCCTCTTAAGCACATGTGCATCTTCATGATATTTTAAATAAATAAAAATATTTGAAATTAGAATTCAAATTCAGCCCACATAATCCATTAATAGATTTGATGTTTACAGTGTGTTGGGAATCTATGAAATAAATGTTTTCTCCACGTCAACATACCTATTTATTTTTGTAATCTTTTTTTAATAGTTTTATTCTTTCACCAATGGTTGCGGACTCGTTAATCGGGGGCCCGCGTTCCCTGCTCAGCGACACCTCGATCAATAGCTCCACGAGGTGTAAGTACTTTCAAAATAATAACACTTATATCGAGAAGGTCCGAAATTATTCTGTAATGCATTTATGTACATACATTAAAGTTGTCAAACTATTAAACTATTGGGAGAAAATATTTATCCCGGGTTGGTTAAAAATACAACAAAAAGATTATTATCCAAAATTTGCTATAAAAATGCTAGATTTTTTTGTGCCGGATGCGAGATTTTTTTTCAAATGTGTATATTTCTAAAATTGATCCAAATTATTTGGTAAATATCATGATATTCTGTGTCAATTCTTTGTGGAAAAATATTGTATTACCTAATTAAAACAAAACACAAGATGTAGTACTAATTCCAGATCATTTAATAATGATTTAGGCTGTGTTCATTGTGACATTCTAAAACTGAAATCATTAATTGAGAATATACTTTTAAACCGGATGAAACCGGTCCTGATCAATACTAAATTATGTGTAAAAAGTAAAGGTAAATATTCCGTGTTTTTGTACTGATTAATTACATTCTTAATTAAATTGAGTACATTCCTTAATAAAATAATAATAATAATAGAAAGTGCAAGTAGTACGTTAAAAAGAAAGTTTTTAGACCGTCTAGGAAACAGAAAATTATCTGATGGCACTTATTTGAATTTGAATTTAAATTCTAATTGATTTAAGTTTTATACTATTTATACATTTGAGTCATTCTTGCGATCCGGTTTCGACTGTGCCTGAAGATGCCGAAAGGTGAAACCAGGATCGCAAAAAATGACGGAAATTGAACAGTACAAAGCTTAAATTATTTAGAATTTAAATATAATATTGTGGATAAGTTGATTTACATTATAAAATTTAGTCTTCAATATTAACGGAATTTCAGATAATACCTCAAATTTAATGTACTCATAGTTGTTTGGTACCTCGTGTTTTATTATTATTAGTTATACCGATAGTAAGTTTAATCCGTAATTGATAAAACTCATCTTCCTAAATGCAATGGATATGAGATCAAGTAGCATACAAAAATAGGACTTTTCTGAAATTGATTCAAATTATGCATATTCAAAAAATACCCTTATCCTTTTTGCTAATTTGTGTCTGTTCAATAAATGTCTTGATTTTTTTCCGCGTTATATTATAAATAAACTCATAGTCAGTAAGGAATTTATTTAAGGGCTTTGGAAACAAAAACGGCAGTTTCCAGTTTCGATAAAAATGTTTATAATTTCTTGCCAAAATTATTGTTGTTTTTATATTAGTGACAAATAATATTTTAAAATACTACTAGGTATTTATAATTACTATAAGAAGGAAATAAGACTTGAAGATTTGTATTGACTTGTCGACATTTTCCGAAAATGGAAAATGCCATTTTCGTTTCCGGAATCTTCATTTGTTTACCTGAATTCTCTTTCACTAAATGTATACCAAGCGAATTATTAAAATCCTACACACAATTATTATAATAATTTAACTTTGATTATCGTCAATCTCAGTTAATTGCCGATTAAATGCTCTATAACGATCATTTATAACATTAACCATGCACTTCTTTCAAATAAATACTTGTTAATTATTACAAATGTAATTTTGCAACACGTAATAAACAATGCATTAATTATATACAACGCCGAAAGCTTTATTGAAATAAATTAAGTGTATATTATATTATTAGAGTCATTAACATTTTTAATTGAAATATATATTGCTTAAGGGAGAAAAAACTAGAGGTATATTGTAACAAACGGGAATACATATTTCGTAATACACAGATTACAAATTTTACAGCTAGCAGGGCATACAATTTGTAAAATGTAGTGTGTGGTGTTGTACATAATTAAGTAGTTTATGTACAATAGTATATTGTGACATACCTAACATTTTTAACAATACAACAGGGCATAATGCACAATAACAGTAGTGTAGTTACTAATTGAAGTGAAACAATCACACACCCAGGCTTAGATAAAATCAAATAAATATATAATAGTGACCTCACCGGGATCGAACACAGATCCCTGTATACATATTATGGAGAGTATGACAATTTTAACTTCATTCAAATATATATAATATTTTGTAGCGATGTGTGGTGTAAACTTTTTTAAGGTTCTAAAGCAAGGTTCTCATCTGAAGCAACACAATTATAAATTTGCCCTAATTGGTGGGTTACTAGCATTATATTTCTGAGAATTTTCTCAACTCTTATTCTCAAGAAGTACGTATTCTACATTAAAATATATGTCTAAGTATCACCGATTTTTTAAAAAATATTTCTGTATTATTTTCATAAAAAACACAAAAATGATTTTATACGTCATCTTACAAACAACAAGAATAATCCTTATAACGGTCAATAATCAATAAATATTTGCGAAGTGGAGAACAAGAAATCATAGAATAACTTTCATGAAGTTTTCAGCTTTTTCAAAGGTTTCGGGTATCAAGTTTCTATGGTACATTTATTCGTAAAAAAAAACAAATAGTCGTATTATATTATTGCGATTGATATTTTAATGTAAAGCCATTAGTAGGTTATATTTTTTGAAATGAAAAATATGTTTAACTTCAGCTTATAATGCACGGAAAAGTGGAAGGCAGCAGAGGCGTTGGCAGAAGGAGATTTTATTGGCTACACAACCTCCGTAAGTGGTTCAATGTCACACCTGATACGAATGGCCCAGGATAAGGAAACGTACTGCGATTTGGTTACCAACCTTCGAAAGAATATGGCACCAACAGAAGACTTAGTATGGAAATTAATTATGTTTTAATAATAACATTAATATTTCTCGTAATCTTTCGACAATTAATTAGCTCATTGAAACCAGCCTCTATTCTATTTTGATTAATGAATGGGCTGATTTATTAGTTCCCACTTAAAGTTAACTTATATAAAACTTGTTTTTATTCAATTAAACAAAAACATTAATCATTGTTTATTTTAGATATGATGTAAAATAAATAAACACTGAAATACGCTTTGCATTATTTTTTATTATAATATCAAAAAAACGGATAATCAATGCGAGGAAATTCTTTAAGATATTTTAAATTTAATTAAATTTAATTACGACTCAAGCAGTTCATTCGAACGGGGAATAAATTTCCTTCGATGATTTGGATTTGATTGCACAAAATAATAAATTCTATCGCGGAGCAAAAAAAAAATCATCCCGCTTAACACCGAGAGAGAAAATAGAAGAACGGAACGAAAGGATTTTAAATAATTTAACCTTATAAAATGATTGAACAAAGTATTACTCGCCTCTCCCATTGAATTTTCAATCGGGTGATTCTAGAGGCGCGAAGCTCTTTCCAATATGGCGAAAAAGTAGAGAAAAAAATGGAGACTGCTCGAGAGATAGAGGTCTTCGATTACGTCAATCACATTTCAAGATGGCGCCGGGGGAACTCGACTAGAGATGTTTTCGATAACTACTTTAATACTGTCGATGTCTTTCTTACAATCAATTGTGAAGATATTGCAATACATATATTATTTTCCTTGAGATTTTCAAGGTAGTTTATTTTCTTTATTATTGTTTTATCTTTCAACGCACGTTCTTCTTTTAATGCAGTATAGTGTACCTACTGTTTCTTTAGTTTCAATTCATACATTCGATGTCAAATAATCCAAAATTTCTTTGACACATACATTTCTTAGAGCAGCGTCTGACTCGCAAATAAAGAAAAATGTAGCAATTAGTATATTTATTTTATAAATATACTAATTGCTACATTTTACGTATTAGTTTCGTTATCTTTACGCATTCTTATTGGTTTGTATTTACAACAACTTTAAAAATATACATATCCAATGACCAATACGATATCATTTCATTTGGTCAGATTATATTAAACTAGTGTTAGTGTTTAAATAAACTATTTAAGGCTATATCTCAGTTGAGGCATGGTCTAAAAAGATCGTGGCTAGGCGATGCGCGGATTGCGGGTCGCGGGTGCAAATGACGCATGCCGACCGAAATATAATTTGTCATATAAATCCAACATGCGTCCATTTAATGTTCTGTTTATCATCACCAGTCCCGTGCGGCTCTGCTCGGGACAAAATGAGGGCTTAAATCCTTTGATCTGGCACGCGTAAGGGTTATATTAGCCGGCCGCGTATGACGTGGCTGCATATACATAACGGGAGCGGAGGTGGGAGTTTTACACACCATGTTCTATTAGTAACAATAATTATATATTCATTGACATGTTTTCTTTTTAAAGTAATTGGGTAACGTTTTTAGTCATCTTTACACGATTTAAGAATTAATATCCCCGTCGCCATCACGAAACGAATTGACGTGTTCCCAGCTCGACGTTCTCTCTCCGAATGCCAGCGAGTCCAAAATTTCGTCGCGCCTATAGTTGAAAATTATTTGCTGTTTCACTGACGTATCGTCTTAAGCATGGAAAAATAATTATTAGTCGATATTTTTTTCTTGCTTCGTTTGACTGTAGTTTGTCTTTAGAGTTGCTTTCTGTTGCGAGCCGTGTGGAGCATAACCTCAACCGAACCAAATCCAGTTCAAATAGTATCTCACATAGAAAAACCAAGGCATACTGTATACTTACTTCACTATATCACGTTCCAGCATCGGAGTATACATAGCTCGAGCAAAAAGTTGTACCTACCACTTTCCTCGAATCATCGCCACATCCGCGCATCCTGCTATGTAAAATATGTAACATACAACATCCGTCTGCCATCCAGAAATTCATTCTTGATTGATTATAGTTGTCATATCGGTGTATGTATATTCATCATTGTGATGCAGAAGTTTAGAGTTTTTGAACCTAGAGTTATTGTCTTCCATCTGAGCTATGATGTAATGATATATTGTGATAATATCAGTAGCCTATAAAGTCGATATTTTTATTGGGTACTTTTGTTTTTTACAACATTTTTATTAGCTCGTATTCTTGTTTGTCTGGTGGTTGTTTATCCAGTACAAATCTTGCAATCGATTTTTAACTAACTTCCCGACTAGCTAGACATTTGAAACTTTTAGAATGTATCATAACACGATGCCAATGCATTCATTTAATACTTTTAGCCATCTTTAAGTAGAATTGAATTCATTTTCAGTTAATTCTGTTTTGTATGAAAAGTTATTTCGGAAGAAATCCGTAATCCAATCCACTATTTTTGGTTGCTAAGGGGGTGGTCCTAGCAACTAAATTATTAATATATACGTGCGTTACTATGGAAATCTAAATGACATTTCAGTATTCTATATTTGTTTGTTCGTTGCAAAATAGCAAGAAATGATTTGTTGACAATTGCCTTATTTGTCCTAAATTATTAATATATAGAATTGTCGAGTTTATATGATTCAACAGAAAATTTTAAAACGTGGTATATAAAAAGTTCTTTTTATCTTGTAATTATTCCTCTTTAATATTACAGTTTCAAATTTACTTAGGAACACCCATATATTGTGTATTAGTAATATTTTATTATCATAAACAATTTTAATGTTAACCATCGATGCGAATACAAAGTGTATATCTACAGTTACTCTCGTTTTATATGACATCCCTAAAATGGCGGCCTCCGAAGGGACGCCCCCGATATAACAATTTCATTTTCTCGTTTTTAATTTCCGCTCCCGTGGGCCGGAGACGGTCCTCGACGTTTATTCCTCACTAACACTACCGGATCAAACCTGATAATGGAAGATGAGGGTACGATTTAGAATATTAAAATATACTATCTAAGATACAATTTTTGTGTGACAATTACCTATTAGAGCAGGGGTTCCCAAACTTTTTCTGCAATGGAACACTTCGCAAACCCGGATATTTTAACGGAACACATAGTTTATTTTGTAGGTTATTTTTATTAGCGCAGCTAACCGTTCTGCCAATTTTGGCAACTGTCGTTAAACTGACAAGACTTGTCAGCCGGTCAGTTAAAAGCAATATACTTACCCCATATTTTTCATGCGCACGGTGTGAGAAAAGATGGTCCTCCGTCTGTACCTAGATCATGGCCCCCACATCCCGAAGCGGCCCCCCTACTTATCGCTAAGGTTAAAGGCAATGTGACGATCTACAGTTGCATATTCCAAATGGTGTTCGAGGTAAAATTAAGGGTATTTTTAGCGATTTTTTGTATTTTTAATACACCCACTTTTATGTTGATATGTACAATTATGGACATGTCAAATATCGACAATAATCAAAAATTTTCAGTATGGCAAAACCAAATGGATTTTCTTTTTACTATTAGTGCATGTTTGTGATGTGTGTTTACCTCACTTGGCTGGTCGATCTCTCACGCCGGGCCCCCGTAAGCCCAGGCCCCCAGGCTAGAGGCCTGTCAGCCTCCCCCCTCTTTGTGGGAGCCATGACCTATCTAGATACTTGACGTCATAAACATCAGTGGAGATTGATCATCACTCACCTTTCAATATAAAGTAGATTCTTTAATTATTTTAGTTTTAGTTATTTTACTTCTACTTAGTAGAATATCTTTAAATGTGTTGCAGTGTATAAAACCTTTCCAAATGGTCGCGGAACACCTATTCAGGTTCGGCGATACACTGATGTTCCGCGGAACATAGTTTGGGAAACCCTGTATTAGAGTATCCTCCACGTAAGCTTGCCATTTGGAATAGATTTTTAAAAATTAAAACGTGAGTAAACCAATCAAGTGATTGGAATTTACTAATACAATTATACGGCGTACGTGAGTTAACCTATCAAGTGCCTAGCTTTTACTAAAATACAATTAACGGTTGCGTATATACACAAATCCTTGTCACTGTGTACAATGGCAAGATTACGTAGAAGATACTCTACTATTTACTATATTATAACATAGTGAACTGTTCAGTGGTGAAGGGTGGAGGTAGGCTGTTAATATCAGCTATAAATAGTGCACACTAAGGTTTGTCAGTCATACGTATTTGTTTTCATTGAAATAAAACTACAATTTACAGACGGTGTTGGTTAGTTTTTAGAATTAAACCTTGCAAAACCAAGCCAATAAAATCAGGGCTCAAAACGGACCGGAACGTACTGGAGCGCCGTTCCGGTTCATGAAATCTGTAAAGTTATCGCTCCGTTTCGTGGTCAAAATAATTTGAACGTCTGAGCTAGATATGCCATATAACAAAAATTCTAGCACACTTATGTTTATAAAATACACATAAAATTTGATAACCATGTTAATTTTCGAACGCTCCGGTTCGTAATCTTTTCCATTTCGAGCGCTGGATTCTTGCCACCAAAATGAGGATTTGGGGAGAGAAAAATGCAATTTAATTGCACAACACAAGTGGAGTGTTCTAAAATATCGACATAAGGTAGATACTACGATTTTTAATACATGGAATAGTTCATATTCGAGTCTACATAATGTGTATGTGAACAATCAATTTCAAACATAAACAATATAAATAGCATTTAAAGAAGCCAAATAACCGATGAGAATTTGGAGTCGCGCCTGAAATTAAAAACTACAAGTTACATACCAAACATACAGAAACTCTCCAAAGAAATGCAAGGAAGGTAATTGTACACATGATTCTTAAGGGGGGACATGCTCGTCGAAGGTCAAAATTGAGTTTTTATTGTATTTTCAAACCATGATCCTGGACACTGCTTAAACGTTGTAGATAATCTATTTATATAATTTTGAAGCCTTATTATCCTTTATACTTATTTTAAACATTTGATGACTGCATGAAGTATTTTTTTACATAAAATAGTATTCTTTTAAACCTCTCGCTCTAATGTTTTAGAATATAGTCATATTTCGGTACAGAACTGTGCAGTGGTGTTAAGATTTTTTACATTTATTAATTTTTAAACGCATTTATAAAACCATTAGTATAATTTATTACGAGATAATTTTTGTAAAATATTCACGATAAAAAATTATTTTGATAATCTCTGTGATCCTAAATTTGACAAGAATTAGGCATTTTATTATTCAAAAAATCGGCAAGATTAACACATTCGAAGATGATTCTAAAGATATTTATTATAAGCTATGTTTTTGACCATTCAAGTGTGATAAAAATCTTATGAATAATGATTGCTTTATAAGAATTATTGACCTAAGAATAAGGTAGTGTTTTTTTGAAATACGCCATTTCTTTTGTCATTCCCTAGTGGTTAAGCTACAACATACGGCCGTAGCCATAAAATGACAAACTATAATTAAAGTAGGGAGTAAAATTATGTTAACGCGCGTGTTTGAACATGTACCTAACCGAATTTTTTTTTATTTTTTTTTAAACGGTACATGTTCAAACACGCGCGTCAATATCATTTTACTCCCTACTTTAATTATAGTTTGTCAATTTATGGCTACGGCCGTATGTTGTAGCTTAACCACTAGGGAATGACAAAAGAAATGGCGTATTTCAAAAAAACACTACCTTATTCTTAGGTCAATAATTATTATAAAGCAATCATTATTCATAAGATTTTTATCACACTTGAATGGTCAAAGACATAGTTTATAATAAATATCTTTAGAATCATCTTGAAATGTGTTAATCTTGCCGATTTTTTGAATAATAAAATGCCCAATTCTTGTCAAATTTGGGATCACAGAGATTATCAATATAATTTTTTATCGTGAATATTTTACAAAAATTATCTCGTAATAAATTATGCTAATGGTTTTATAAATGCGTTTAAAAATTAATAAATGTAAAAAATCTTAACACCACTGCACAGTTATGTACCGAAATATGACTATATTCTAAAACATTAGAGCGAGAGGTTTAAAAGAATACTATTTTATGTAACAAAAATACTTCATGCAGTCATCAAATGTTTAAAATAACTATAAAAGATAATAAGGCTTCAAAATTATATAAATAGATCATCTACAACGTTTAAGGAGTGTCCAGGATCATGGTTTGAATATACAATAAAAACTCAATTTTGACCTTCGACGAGCATGTCCCCCCTTAAGGAATGCGTGAAAATTGTATGTAATTCATAGTCTGTAAAAAATATTTTTATAATTTCAACAATAAAAACATATGTTTACGTTAGTTTTATTCGGGAAATCTTCTTCGCTTAATAAATAAACAATTTTAAAATGTAATTAATTCATTTAAATAAATCATATTTATAAAAATATACGTATGATTCTCGAAAATTTTTTTAACCGTTGTGCCACTCATATTAAATTTGGCCCCTTTGGTCCAAAAGTTTGCCGACCCCTATCCTATCCTGATAAGATCATATAGGCCTCCACAGAGTGGGTGTTTGTATTGACAGATTTTGATTTTTTTACGAGAAATGGATGTCAGCTACTTGCTCAACCTATTGGGTCCATTTTCTGATTCATATACAAACTATAAAACAATAATATGTGTAGGTACTTGTCAGACCCAGGACTCGAACCTAGGACCCATGACGCTATATGCCGACGCTTAAGCCGCGTTGACACGGTCCAAGTACCATCCAAGTACACTTGGATCGAGTGCCATCCAAGTGACAGCTTCATACTATTTATTCCTATCCAAGTGCACTCGTATGAGACATCTTCATACTAATCATTCCTATCCAAGCTACTTGGACCGCGTCCTACTCATCCAAGTTAACTTGGATAGGAATAAATAGTATGGAGCTGTCACTTGGATGAGACATATTCATACTAATTATTCCTATCCAAGTCTACTTGGATCGTACTTGGACCGTGTCAACGCGGATTTAGGTAAAAATATAAGTGATGGTCTTATATTTATACTATTATTTAGTCAATTGATGAAAACAATAAGTTTTGTTAAAAATATACAAAAACAAACATATTATTTTAACTATTGGGAGAAACAGAACCGAAAATGAACCTTGAGAAAACTTTAATAATTAGAACCGAGGTTGGACTCCTTGATTCAAAAATTAGGAACACCTCATGAATGTCCGTGTCCGGAAAATTGTAAGTAGGTATACAATTCGCCATAGCATACCGTTGTACTAGTAATAAATGGCCGTATAGCATTAAAATCACGTTGTTGTTGTAGTGATTTTTATAAGGAATATGTGGTGCAATTTAATTAAATGCTAGTTTTTATCTGTTTAGGTACCTATTGTTGGTTAAACATTGTATTACTTAATACTATTAATAATTAATTTATATGCAGCGGTCATTCTAAACAACCAGTACCGGTATAGTTTAGTTAGTGTATTTTTTACTTATTTACACGTGCCCCACAACGAATAAGTACCTACCTACCTATATTTTTTTAATGTCTTAGTATAAAATAAATAACAACGTGATCTCAATGCTATACGGCCATCTATTTCCGGTGCAATAGCTCACGATGAACTGTGATATGACAAACTGCATATTACGTAGGTATAATTTAAAAGCAACCAAGAATGTCGGCATTCAAGTATTTACGTATAAGTAAGCAATAATACCTATTTTTTAAAAAGAACCGGAACCTACACCTGAAACCGAACCCAATTTGATTTTTTCACTGGAACATTTCCTTATTCTTTAAGAAAATAAGGGTTTTAGACTTTAGTAACTCTGATTGTAATGCCTATAGTCCAGACTAAAATACTTCGATTCAGGGAACAAATAAACACTGTATTGAGTGTACCTATACAAACAGTTGGAAAGTTGTTTCAAAATTGTGTCCGAATATTTAATATAATGTTCTGCTATAAATTTTCATGTAGGTATTGTTTTCCGATGCGAATAGAAGACATTGTACATGTGTTCTTGATCTGGACTAATAAAGTTTCAGCAGTAGGTATTTTTGAAATAATTATTTGAATATTGCTAATTTAAGTGACAAAATATACATTTTTTTTTATTTTACCCCAAAGAGATTCCATATTGAGATGGCTTGGAAACAACATGAGTAGTTGTTTATAATATTTTGTTTTTTTTTCATGTCGAGTGTTCGTTTGATAAATCGATTGTCATAATTTTGTGATTTAAAAATTATGCAAAATCACTGGTAAGCAGCGCTCGGAATGGAGCAGAACGCCCTGAAGCGCCGTTCCGGTTCGTAAATTTCTCGAGAATACCGTTCCGTCTCGTGGAATCCTCGAATATACCGTTCCTTCTCGTGGAATCCTAGAAGATAGCAAGATGTCTCGTAAAATTCTCGAGCCTATTTCATATGGCGTTAATATTTTGAAACATAATGAAATAATTATCTTTCTATTAAACAATGATTTTAGTGGTTGAAAATCCCTGATTATTGTTCCTACATAATATGTCGATACAAATGGGTGCCACAATTAGCCAAGTTAAAATTTTGTTTTTAGAAATACATCGAGCTAGGTATATTTTTTCTCAACAATGCATTTCTAGACAACCCATGTGTTTAGCTTTAGATGTATTGCTCTCTTCCGTTTTCTTAATAAGACAATATGATAATATAATAGTATATTATTACAATAATGTTTTTTTGCGTGCAGACAAAATCACAAAATACATCATTTATTTAGGGTACCAGGTATTATGGGTATAGATTATAGAAGGACGTAAGGTAGATGGTTTGTGAAATACAAAATTATCATGATGCAATCAATCCACTTTTCGAATATTCACGTCATTCTTATAATAGTAATATTTACAATGGAAAATGTATTAGGCTGTCATCAGACCCTGCAGGTAGATTGTGTATGAAAAATGACAATGCCTTCTACAATTTTCACCTATTTATTACTACGCTTAAAATCATATTCATATCGCATATTTTGAAAAAAATGTATCAGGCTTGCATAGAACCCTGCAGGTAGATTGTTTTAAAAAAATGGCAATGTCTTCTAGAATTTTCACCTAGCTTAAAATAATATTCAAATCGCATATTTAAAAAAAAAATGTATTAGGCTCGCATCAGATCCTGCAGGTAGATTGTTTATGAAGAAATGACAATGCCTTCTACAATTTTCACCTAATATTAACTACGCTAAAAATTATATTGATATTCCATATTTAAAAAAAAAATGTATTAGGCTCACATAATATAAAGCTCATAGATAAGGTAGATTGTTTGTGAAAAAATATAAAATTATCATAATGTTCTATTTTTCAAATATTCACCACATTTTTATCGATGCACTGGAAAAAATGTATTAGGCACTCATAAACTTATGTAGGTATATTGCTTTATAATCGATTAAAGACAATTCGTTTTTGATTATTGTTTAATAGTTACCATGGCAATTTCTTTTAGAATTTTCGCATTCTTACTAAATTGAAATAATGAATAATGATATTTTCATACTAGGCGAATGTATAAGATTCTTAGCTCGTAAAGAAGCTCAATGTAATTGAGGCTTTCAGATATTTTTTATAATTTATATTGCATTCGGGTTGCGTAATACTTTGAAATATTTATCGTTGTGTTAGGCGGAATAAAATAATTTTAAACCAGCGGCACTCAAATAAGAGGCCCTTTTCTGACTGTGTAATTTAACAACATAATTAAAATAGTAATAGTAAATAATATTAATAAATACGGAATTAAGCAACAAGATAATTTTAAACCAGCGGCACTCCATTTCAACTTCCTACCAACAAGAAAAACAAATAATTTTGATAGTTCGATGAACCAAAGGAACACTTTTATTTATTTTGTGAACCTGATTCTAAATCACCACACCAGAGCTAGTCAAAGAATCTATGTCTAAGTTTGTTTAAAAGTATGCATGTTTAATAAAGAATGCTACATTCATAAAACTTGTGTATTAATTGAGTACCTAATTTTATTAAATTAATTTATTATGATGTTCATACTGTGTTCTTGATGCTTGATGCTCTTCCTTTTTCGTACATGTTGGATTTTGATTTGTTTAAAAAATAGTTTTATCAAAATATTTCCAATTTACTAAAAATCAGAGCTTTTAATAAAGTAGCATGTGTCTTGTCTGTATCTATCTCAAAGGCTGTTTGAGACTTTCACGGTTGTTTGTCATCGTAATATTGATTTTTGGGTTTTCACCGCATGGACTTCTTCCTTCTTTCCTTGACGTTTCGGGCTAGTTGCAGTGCAGATGCCATTATCAAGAGATATCATAATATCATAATCAAACATAATAATTATATTATAACATATCGAGGAAAGAAGGAAAAAGTACACTTGGTAAATACCCAAAAATCAATTACGACAAGGTATCTTTACTCATGTTTCCACCTACACTAAGTTATAAATTTATAATTTATTCAAACTACTGACGAAAGCAATGGGATATTGTATTGGTTTGTCCATTTTCATGTATTTTTATGTCTCCTACTCCAATTAGATTCATATACATTTAGATATTTATATTTGTATATTAATGTTATGATTTTGTAAACGATTTCGTAAACTTATCTCTATATATATAAAAATCTCGTGTCACGATGTTTGTGGTCGAACTCCTCCGAAATGGCTGGACCGATTTTTATGAATTTTTTTATGTATATTTTTTAGGTATGAGAATAGGTCAACAAGTATATTTCATACCGCTAGGTGATTAGGGTATCTCTATCCAGAAAAATTTTCTTTTATTTTTTTGACAATTTTTTTTTTGTATTTTTTTTATTATTTGGCATAAAAAATACCTATAACCTCAAATTTTCACTTTCCTACCCCCATCCTCCCATTTTTTAATCGCGATTTTATTATTTTTGTATGAACAAATTTAACCGTCGTTCGTATTTCAAACAGAACGAAATTATTTATGTTGTTGAATGACAGATGGCACTACGTCCGAGAAGAATTCAAGAGAAGCGTCGCGTCATTTTGACATTTCATTCGGCAAATCACAACGCAGTGCGTGCAAAATTTTGTACGATTTATTATAATTTATCTATTTTTATGTGCGTGTATTACAGTGCACAATGCCAGCAAGACGCAAGGGGGGCCATTTGGGCCGTCGAACGAATAAAGCAACAAACATGCGAAATAGTAGAGTAGAAAGAACAGACGAACAAATCCAACAAGATAACAAAAACGTGCGTGTAAGCATGTCGCAATTGCGTGCATCTCAATCATAAGAGGCACGAGCTGAAAGAAATCAACAACGACAATTGGAACGGAGCCAAGCGCGCCGGTTCGTAGTTAACACACGCAGAGTAAATGACCGACAACGCCAACAAGTACATCGAACATTTACATCCGCTTCGTTCCTTCAACTCGCATTCGAGTACGAGCCAGATATTGAATATTCCGCTCATCCGAAAGTGCTGATTGGTGCTATGGACAAAGAATGTCCCCATTGTCATGCGCTCAAATTCAAACATGAGTCAGCCGGGATGTTTTGCGCATCAGGAAAAGTGCAACTACCAGAAATTGAGATACCACCAGAACCATTGAACAGCTTGCTCATTGGCACGGTTCCAGATTCAAACCTGTTCCTGAAGTCCATTCGCACATTCAATTCATGCTTCCAAATGACTTCGTCCGGAGCAACAGAAATAGTTCACAATACTGCGGCAAATGGTCAACAATTCCATTCTACGTTCAAAATCAAAGGTCAAGTATACCACAAAGTAGGCTCATTGCTGCTAATGCCAAACGAACCACATACATTTTTACAAATCTACTTCATGGGCGCGGCGGTGAGGACATCAATCATGTGGATGCACGTTGCGGCTACAATAGCCTCAATTCGCCTAATGCCAGGCGCATCGTCGGTGAACTGGACGCCCTGTTGAATGAGCACAATGAATTATTGAAATTATTCAAAGCACACATGCACGAATTGCAAAGTGACAATCACGCTATTGTCATCAATCCTGATAAAACACCAGCTGGAGAGCACGTACGTCGATTCAATGCGACTGTTGTTGATGACATTGCTGGAATCATGGTTGGCGACCGCACATTGACGCGAGAAATCGTGATTCGAAGAAGAAACAACAATCTCGAGTTCATCGCTGACACACACCGTTCATACGACGCTCTCCAATATCCGCTAATTTTCTGAAAGGGACAAGACGGATATTGCATAAACATTAAACAACGAGATCCTGTCACAGGTAATTCATTCATTATGAACATCATTACTCATTTTGAATTGAGGAAATGAATGGTTGATGTTTTTTTGTTTTTATCGGCGGTCATCGTCTACAGTGCTCTATTCCTCTTTCTGTCATAGATCCCATCCCCACACACTTACGATACATTCGTTACTTTTTATTTAACAACCAAAATATTTACTAGAAATAATTTATATGGCAGAACAACGTTAACAAAGCTAGTATTATTATATATTTTGATGTCACAAACAACTGATTCGGGCGAATGTGGTGATGAAAATGTTTTATAAAGTACATTATGTAAAACTGAGATATTTTTGTATTACAGTTATCGAATATTGCACATATTTTTTGAAAAAATATTGAGCGTTCCGATTCGAAAAATTTTCTATTTCGAGCACAGATTAAAATTATGCCATTAAATCATACATAATTTTGAATATTTTATAGATAGAATTTTTTTATCAGTTATAGTTTGGTTTAGGTAGGGTTTAATGAATTAAAAAAAAATTATCGAACATGTATGTCTATTATGACATTCTTAATCCAACGAAAACAAATAAGTATGAATGAAAAAGTGTGCATAATTTTGTCGTATCGCCAAAAGGTATATCAAAAGTAGTATTGTTTGGTTAAGGTAGGGTTTAATTGATTTTTAAAAACTAACCAACAACATCTGTAAATTGTAGTCTTACTTCAATAAAAACAAATACGTATGACTAACATGGTTTAATACCTACTTTGATTTTAAATACAAAAAGTCGATTGCCAATAGCAACTCAATTTAGAAAGCACTTCAGAGAGTATTGTAAGAGCCATTAGTTTAAATTTGTCGCAATTAGATAAGATGCCTATAGCATTGTGTGTGGGCGCGAATCTCGAGAGATGCAGGTTCGATTCGTGCTGGGTGTCGTATTTTTTTCAATAAAGATTTGTTCTATTGGTTATATTTTTTCACAGAAGTGTTTTCAAAGTATGTATGTTCAATAAAAATAATGTTACATTCTTAAATCTTATGAATTATTCGTTGAATAAAAAAAAAAAACCTAGTTAATACTTTATTATTATTTGCATGATTACTAATTACAATACGTAGAGTCATGCATTGTGTGATGTGTACATTTTATTTTGTTATGCGCACGGAAAACTCAAAAACTTATTTACGAACTAAAGTATTTATGTTGATTTCTTTTATTTTGTTAACTGTCAATTCATGGTGGAACTGCATTGTATTGTTGTTTTAATTTAATAAAACGCAATTTTTTTGTAGTACCTACTTATTACACTTTTAATCAATAGATTAGGACCGGTTTCGTCCGCCTTAGTGGACATTTTCAACTGAATACATTTTTTAAAAACAATATTTATCAAACAAAATCCATAGCGACAGAAATAATATAACAATGGGTACATAAATTATCCGTCCAATAATACCTTCCCAATAAAAAATTAATTTAAAATTAATGAGGTTAGACATTAATATTTCATACTACATCAGGGGCATTAAACAAATTATTTTAAAATATTAACAAACCACAAAATATGAAACAATCAACACTTACAATAACATTAATATCAACAAATATTTATGATTAGTCAAAATTTACAATACAAAATATATAAAGTATTTATGTTGCCCTAATAATCCTTGATTGATAATATAATAATATAAATTATTTATTTTGAGGCACGATTCAACAAATTTCCATTTAAAATGTCAAGTGCTATTTAAAACATTGTAATTATTCAATTATTCATTGAATGGCTTTGTTTCTATTTTGAGTCATCGTAAATGTGAAAGTATTAAAATGTAACTATTTCCCTTGTAACTATTATTATATATTATATTATAATACATTCATTTCTACACAATATAAGCCAGCAAAGAAGCGCCGTCCCAGAGCTTTGTTTCATGCAGTATATAATATAAAATTTCCTGACAGAAGCGATTTATTTTTTCTTCTCCAATATTAGAAAATATTTTATTAAATATTGTAAAACAAATTCTACTCTAAGGTGAAATATAATATGAATACATTGAAATATTTTCCACGGCTAGTTTATTTTACATTACTCATGCAAAAATAAGCAATATGCTTAAGGTGAAGGCTCTTTACTAAACGATTCTTGAAATTTACTGTTACTTTTACGTTAAAAGTATATAAAACGCCGACGCTTTCAGTGGTAAAAAATATACACGATTTCGTAAGTTTTTGATTACGAACCGTTTAGTTTCTTATAAAGGTCATTCTTTACCACTGATAAAGCTATTCAAATACTACATATTTTTAAATGCCTCTTATTAGAATCATAGAAGTCATAATTATTGTAGCAGGTAGTTGGTGACGTCCTAAATCCAAGATGGCGGCCACCCCTAAAATTAATAATATCTCAAAAATATAAAAATCAATTAATAACAACTTAAATCGCAATTGTTCTATAATAATTTTGTATAGAAACTACGTTTTTAATTATAATAAAAAAATAGACAGAATAGTTTGGTCTATTTCTTAATGTATTGTGTCGTTAATGAGTTTTGACAATATAATGTTTGAGACTTTCACGGTTGTTTGTATAATAATAGATTTTTAGATTTTCATCGCGTGTTCTTCCTCCTTCTTTCCTTGATACTTCGGGCTCATTGCAGAGGCCATTCTCAAGTGGATGGAATAAATGTCGAAAAAAGCAGGAGGAAGAGCGTGCGATTAAAAACCAAAAATCTATTAGTGTTTGAGTTATAACAAGCTAACATTTCTTAAACACGTATAACTGATTTTAATTTATGCTCGTTTTAGGAAAGAAAGTATTTAATGTATTCCCTCTTAAAGATGCTTTGTATTCTGTCCTCTAAAAAACAAAACAGCATAATACGAATAGTAATTATTGGACAGTTTCAAAATGCAAACTTCGGAGTAATATTTTTGTTTAGTAAACCTATGAAGATATTAATTGTACTAACTAATTATAATCCCAATATGTAAAATACTTATGAAATAAAGCGTACCGTGTTATAAACCCTGAGTTCGGAAAACAATGGCCATAAAATAAACTCCGCGCAAAGTGGCGATGTTTTAATAACAATTTACCAATATTTTTCTACGTGAAAGGTTCCACGGCAAACACTCTTATATGAAATTGCTTCGAGTAAAATAAATATTGGCGGGGTGCGTCCCGACCACCCTCGCGGCGCCCGGGCGCGCGTTCGTAGCGGCCCTTAAGCCCTCGAGGGTGCTTGCGAGACACCTTTAAGACCCTTGCAAAGCTTTTCTTAACCCTCGTCTATGGCACGGCATTGCGATGTCTATGGTGAATTTTCATACCACTCCTGTTCTAAAACGTATTAATGTGTACCAATGCCAAATGCGGAATGTATATTAACGTACATAAATGTGCATATAACAATATATTACCCTACTGAGCTTTAATGCAGTACATACATTGTATTTTTCAAGCAAGTCTTTGCTCAACTTCATTTTATTTTTTTCATTAGATCTACCATCCAATGTGGTCTTTGACTGACCCTCAAGTCTTAGTAAATAGTTATAAGCCATTTGTTCAACTATACATATTATAGTATAGCAGTGCCGAAGAATCGATATTAATCGATTACAATGTGTGTTTTTTTTTAATATTTATTGTCAGTATAATCCGCGTCAATGGGACATTTTCAACTGATACAAATTATACAATATCATGTGAAAAGAAATTGTTTTGAGTCACATGAATAAAGAAAAAAATTTTTACTTGGAAAATTGCGAAGGAAATAATCACTCAGTTCAATTCCTAAGTGATTATAGAACAATGTACTTATTGATTTTTAGCATCTCATTCCATCACTTCGCTATTTTTGTGTACTGATAATATTTGTCAACGCTACTACAAAATTATCAGTACGTATTCGTCCAAATATTAAAATTCGTGCCTTAAGTAGCGAATGTGAGGAGTTGAATTAAAAAGTTTAAAAACTGCGTCCCGGCACTATTTTATTTAGAAGTACACCACTGAATATTGCAAGTATTTAAAAGCGAAATTATATAATATTGATTAAAACATGAATTACTTAAATAAATTCTCTATTGAAAAATTAATTTATTAAATTGAACTAGCTTTTCATTAGCATAATAATAGTTTTATTTAGTCTTATATGCTCTTCCCATTTCATATATTTTTTTCAATAAGTTTATATTTCATAATATTAGCAATACAAGTATCGCTGGATACATTTATCTACATTTTGATGTTTCATTAAAAATAAAAGAGCATATTCACATTTTCGTAGCTGGCCATGATTTATTTTCGACATTTTCGATAAATATAAATAAATAATAGGGGTTCAACAATGTGTATTGAATATTAAGTGAAAAAGCAATAAAAACTTCTCTATAATACACTGAAAGGCAAGTGATGTGGAAAATGTAAGGACGATAATCAAAAGCGCTTTGACATATGCCTATTAACGTAGGCTCTGATAAAACAAGCTTAAAGAAAATTGAATTCTTCAAGAAAATAAATCAAAGAATTTTCCAAGTTAAAAAGATTGTGGATATAAAATAAATTGTTCAATTTCCGGCCAATATATTCTGGAAAAGTTTCAGAGGAAATGAAAAATCGTTAGAGAGAATACCAATTTTCTTCAATCATCTCCGCTGATTTCCATATCGAAATGTTATAACTTAGGTAAGTAGAACTTTGATACGATGCGATTGCAAAAATGATAAGAGAAATCATTTTATAATTTAATATGGGAAAGCTTTTGGAAAAGTTTCCCTCAGTAAGCATTTTTCCAAAGAATGATTATTATGGCTGGAAACCAAATTATAAAATATTTACGCTCATACTTTCAAAAATAAATAATGCTTTCTACAGTTTATACTCGTACTATCGACTGAGTGAACTTTATGGAATTTTAATTTAAATTATAATCGATGAAAGTTTCATATTAATCATTTTAAGTAACCTAAGTGACTCTAATTATGTAACATGTATATTTGCTTAATATGATAAATACTCAACTAACAAATATTCGATTATATGTGTACTAATAATTTAATATATTAATTATTAATATCATCCAAACTTGTGTGTTACCATATTATGTAAATATTCGTGAATGTAGAAATTTTTTGAACATTAAGTAGTAATGAGCTTCCTATTAATTAAAATAAGGATGGATATTGAAGAATTCACTAAACACTCACGATCAAATGCACTGGCTTCTCATAACAGGAGTTCCAAGTTTGATTCCCGATTAGGTCACAATATAATATTATGCAATGTTTTCATCGCTGGGTATTTCTATGATTATTTCACCTTCATGATCTACTGTAGTGTAAATTAAATAGAAGGTCAAAGTCTTTCTTAATTTTGACATATGTATTATATTTTCGCCTCGTTATAAGGAAAACATAACCTTTTTTTAATTATAATCCGTTCCAAAATTTGTGTGTAGCTTTGATCTGTGTTATCTGGTATTGTTATATTTTATCGATTCTTTCATATATGCGAACATTGTAGTTTAATTTCGAAAAAACATTTACATTTTTACGGTATACGTTTTTTATATTATATATTTATATGAGGCACATAAAATTCTAAGTGTTTAAGACCCTGAGGATATTAATCAGGCCCTGGAGATAAATCATTTATATAACTATCTATAATAATTTTAAAATTCATCAAACCCTTCACCTAAATTCATCAAACGACTATCTTACTCGGTCATCGCCATGAATATATTATTTAGCAAGGATATAAAATCGCGCTGAAAATAGTTAATATAAAAGATTTATTACGATGGCCCACATACAGTTAAGTTGAATACGGCCTGTAAAATTTCTCTTGGCAAACACAGCTATTGTGCTCAAGTTGTAAACCAGAGTTGGTTTATTGCACCTATTGAGGTTTTCATGGTAAATGTAACATCATAACCGTAAAGCAGTTATTAGTTTGTGATTTATGTTGTTATTATTAATTCGAGGGAAAGGGAACTCATCTTGTATCGTTCGATAGACCTTTTCCCATGAAAATGTTGATTCACAGGAAAAAATTCAACACTCAATAAATAGAAATCGTTGAGATATTATTAAAGACGTAAGAAAAATGTGTTTTTATTAGCACTGGTAATTAAGTGATATCTCAAGACATACTAGATGTTCCCAAATAAGTATGTGTTATATTTCTATTTCTTCAATTGAATATAATATTATTGTTATTTTGTATACTAACGGTATCCTAGTTTTATAAAGAAACAACTCAAAATTTCAAGGTTTTAAGATAATAATACCATTCGATTCGATGGAGAAAAGTTTTATCTTTATAATTCAGTAAAAAAATATTCAAAAATATCTTTAACAGGTCAAAAAATCGAATAACCCTTTCTGGAATCAAATATTAATTCAATTATAAACGTGAATGTCTGGGTAGATTATTGCTTAAACTGTAAATTTTCATTGTGTATTGCTAAGGTCATGTAAAGCAAATAAAAAATAAACACATTTACTTGAAAAATCAAGGCTTCAACGTTGAGATGAGAATTTTCAAACGCAATTATCTTATAACAAGGTATTTTGAGTTGTTTCCCTATATAACTAAGTTATTGATGTTTGAGTGTATAAAGTTATCCATAAACCTACATAATACTTATTGTAATAATTCTATTTTTGTATATATTTCTGAATCGATTTTGTGCCAAGACTAATAATAAAATTGAATTACAAGTAGGTTGATTGATCAGATAACACATGTGGAGTGGTGAAGTGAGGTGCGGGTAGAAATCGCGTGCCTAAATCCAACCATTTTCTATCTGATTGATTTTTTTTAAATCAAATGAAATGCGTTTTATTTACATATTTCACACGGATAAAGACATCTTATAAATTAACCATTACGAGTTATTCGCAGAGTGACGGCATCACATGTCAGTATTTAGTACCTATAATCATTGAGTATTTTGATATTGTGATAAATAGCTATTGTTTCAAATTCAAACACCGGACAAGTAATGTTGGACTATAGTAATTTGACAGTTGTAGTATAGTAGTCAAATCGGAGCTCTTGTGCGTATAGGTAAATCGTTCTACGCTTGCAGTTCCACCGTGAGCAATTCGCAGGTGTATTGGTATTATTTGATACAACGTATGTTTCAATGCTGGTAATTGTTGTATTAACTGCTGATTGGTTTTACCGTACTCATGGTGCCACTGTAGAGTGATGTACATATACGCGCACAACAGCCTTTAGGAAAATGATACAATAATAATTATTGATTGTCGCACACATCGGTATTTTAATACCGAATAAAAATATCAATACCGGTATTTCAATATTTCTTATTAAAATTAAGTTTGAATACCGGTATTAAAAAAATACATCAAAAAGTATCTAGAAATCAATATGGATATAAAAATCTGTTTAAACATTAATGTTGATTTACTAAAGCAAACAATATTGTGGAACTTATGGAACTCTTGCAAATACCTTGCAAATCAATTTATTGACTATTTCAACTAAAATTTGCCTTCAAAAAGTTTAAATCGTCAAGAGTAGAGTATTCGTCTTGGTCTTAATATCTGTACCTCAGAGGCAGACGGATGCAACTCCATTTTTGGGGAAAATGAGTTTTTTTTAAGAATCGTCATGCTAAAGGCTTTATCTATTAGTGACAGAGGGATGGAAGACCTAGTCCAAGATATGCATAGCATAAAGATGTAAATGCCATACCTACTGTCACGCACTGATTTTTCCGCCCCTGTGGGGGGCGCTCCCATAAGGAGTAGTGCCTCCCAGCCGCTCGGTCTGACCCTGGTAGTCAATGTGCCACCGATGGAATGATTACGACCCTCGACAAAGCTGAACAAAAACAGACGATATTTCATATATGTACAAGTCCCGCAGTTTGCTCTGGCAGGTCCCACAACTTCTCAGGGTGAACTGCGGAAGAATAAGTCGGTCACAGACCATGTAAATACAAGGTGAAAGGTCATAGGATTAAATTTGGATTAAATATATATGTGGATAAAGGGGTTAATTAAGTTAGATTAAATGTAATATAAGATTTGATTTGTATGGTAATATGTTATGTAAATTGTAATATAATAGATAAATTAATGTAAACATGCAAGGGTTAACGAGATAATAAAGGGGGACATATGGATGGGCGATAGTAGTATATAGTAGTTAAGGTAATTAAGGTATATTTAATGTTATGGTATGTAAATCGATGTCGCTACATATCGCACATACACGGCACAGTAATTGCAAACATATGCTCATAAGCCTGTTGCGAAAGCTTCCATTCGTACATTTGTGCGATCACAAAGTATAGCAACATATAGGGCAATCATCGGACCGATTTTAATCGTGATCCGGCGGAATTAATTTCATCCGAATTCGTCGGTATATCGAATAAATCGGTATTCCGGCAGCTTTCCTGCTCTGGCATACGACGGCGTCTCTGTCGTATGTGTTGAAACCGATTTCGCGATCCAAATTTACCCCCTCTGCAGAGACAGAGCCCCTCTCGCTCGCGTGTATGACAGCGTCACGCTCACGCGCGGCGGGAAATCGGATCGATGATTTCGGCCGATCAAGGAGGCCACGTACCAGAATAAAGTGCGGGAAATCTTTGATCGGCAGAGTATGAGTATGTACTAAACAATTATTAATGCCTATATGTTTGGTTGACGGGATAACATCCGTCAACTAGGCGTAAGAGCGGCGTCGAAACGCTGAGCGAGTAGGACGTACATTGCGTTGTACCGCGCCTCGTTAGTGAACCATTATCATTACCAATTAATAGTGCCAACATAACTGTTAACAACTAATGACAATTGAATAAATTTAAAGCTAAAATTTATATCGCAGTGCAAACATCAAGCAAGTGATAGTGTAACTAAGTAATCAGTGTTAATCTGCAATTAAGGGGGGACATGCTCGTCGAAGGTCAAAATTGAGTTTTTATTGTATTTTCAAACCATGATCCTGGACACTCCTTAAACGTTGTAGATGATCTATTTATATAATTTTGAAGCCTTATTATCCTTTATAGTTATTTTAAACATTTTATGACTGCATAAAGTATTTTTGTTACATAAAATAGTATTCTTTTAAACCTCTCGCTCTAATGTTTTAGAATATAGTCATATTTCGGTACAGAACTGTGCAGTGGTGTTAAGATTTTTTACATTTATTAATTTTTAAACGCATTTATAAAACCATTAGCATAATTTATTACGAGATAATTTTTGTAAAATATTCACGATAAAAAATTATATTGATAATCTCTGTGATCCCAAATTTGACAAGAATTAGGCATTTTATTATTCAAAAAATCGGCAAGATTAACACATTTCAAGATGATTCTAAAGATATTTATTATAAGCTATGTCTTTGACCATTTAAGTGTGATAAACATCTTATGAATAATGATTGCTTTATAATAATTATTGACCTAAGAATAAGGTAGTGTTTTTTTGAAATACGCCATTTCTTTTGTCATTCCCCAGTGGTTAAGCTACAACATACGGCCGTAGCCATAAATTGACAAACTATAATTGAAGTAGGGAGTAAAATGATATTGACGCGTGTGTTTGAACATGTACCGTTTAAAAAAAAATAAAAAAAAATTCAGTTAGGTACATGTTCAAACACGCGCGTTAACATAATTTTACTCCCTACTTTAATTATAGTTTGTCATTTTATGGCTACGGCCGTATGTTGTAGCTTAACCACTAGGGAATGACAAAAGAAATGGCGTATTTCAAAAAAACACTACCTTATGCTTAGGTCAATAATTATTATAAAGCAATCATTATTCATAAGATTTTTATCACACTTAAATGGTCAAAGACATAGCTTATCATAAGTATCTTTAGAATCATCTTCAAATGTGTTAATCTTGCCGATTTTTTGAATAATAAAATGCCTAATTCTTGTCAAATTTGGGATCACAGAGATTATCAAAATAATTTTTTATCGTGAATATTTTACAAAAATTATCTCGTAATAAATTATACTAATGGTTTTATAAATGCGTTTAAAAATTAATAAACGTAAAAAATCTTAACACCACTGCACAGTTCTGTACCGAAATATGACTATATTCTAAAACATTAGAGCGAGAGGTTTAAAAGAATACTATTTTATGTAACAAAAATACTTCATGCAGTCATCAAATGTGTAAAATAACTATAAAAGATAATAAGGCTTCAAAATTATATAAATAGATTATCTACAACGTTTAAGGAGTGTCCAGGATCATGGTTTGAAAATACAATAAAAACTCAATTTTGACCTTCGACGAGCATGTCCCCCCTTAAGTGCTAGTGCAATTAAATGTTGGTTCATTAAGTGTCAATAATTTAATACTTAATGAGCAGTAGCAGTTGAACAACAGGGGTTATCAACTTCACTGAGAAAGGTCTCACACTCGAATACGCATAAAAAAAAAATGAGTGACACCGAACTGAAGAAGCGGCGTTCTCCACGACGCCGACTCATAAATAGCGACACCCGGGATGATTCTTCTTCATCGAGGGAAGACTCACCATTCACCCCCAGTACGCTTCTTAAGAGAACACCAACTTATTCAGAACCAAACAGTACCAAGATATGCTCAAAAATAAATTCCACTGAACTGCTGAATCAAGCAAATGGGCTGTTTATTTCCATCAAGGAAGCACTGGCTGCTCTGTCGGCTAAAAACCTAAAGGAACAAAAAACAATAATCCTAGACAAGATGGATACAGTGATGCATTTGTTCGCCGCAACAGTTGCCGAATCAGCAGAAAATTCAGCATCTGCTAGAATTCTAGCACAACAAATTTCCACGAATG
Organism: Rhyacophila brunnea; assembly: GCF_057557595.1. Classification (NCBI taxonomy): domain Eukaryota; kingdom Metazoa; phylum Arthropoda; class Insecta; order Trichoptera; family Rhyacophilidae; genus Rhyacophila; species Rhyacophila brunnea. The sequence continues at coordinate 7,454,679 of NW_028233361.1, forward strand.
AAGGAACTGTTCGTCAAGCAATGGAACTCATAAAAATGAAAGCCTTTAAAAGTTCCACTTCATCCTATGCAGGTGCTGTAAAACAAACAATTCCACCACCTATATCCCGTCCAGGCGCTGCAGTACGTCCGACCAAGCCTGCAGTACTGGTTTTCCCGACAAATGACAAAATAAAAGATTCCGCATCAACAAAGGCCATCATACAAGAAGCGATAAATCCCAAAGAGTTAGGAGTGAAAATTACCGGCGTACGATTGGTAAAGAATCGTGGGGTCGTAATAAATACTGCCACAGAGTCCGACTCAGAACGCCTAGCAGCCGCACCAGGTTTCAAATCAAACAAACTGGAAGCAAAAATCCCACCCAAAAGACTGCCACGTATAATCATTTATGATGTACCCCGGGAAGTTGAGGACGTAGACTTTCTACAAGGCATTCATCAATCAATCCGCGAAATACAATTACCTGCCGAAGTGTTCACAAAAACAACCATACGCAGTCATCTTGCAGGACCTCGAGAAGGCCCTACATGTCACCGAGTATTTTATGTCCAACCAGCAGTAAGGCACCTATTAATAGAACAAGGTCGGTGCTATTTTAAATGGTCGTCACACAGAGTGCGTGACTTTACTGGTATAACATTGTGCACACAATGTTGCATGTATGGACATCCGAGGAAATTTTGTAAAGAGCCTCAAGTATGTTCCCACTGTGCATCACAGGGTCACATATCTACCGAGTGTCCACAGTCTAATAAAACACCAATATGTGCAACTTGTACACGCTACGGGAAGCCCGCTAGTCACAAAACAGGGGAAAAACTATGCCCTGCACAAGAAGCATATTTAAAAAAAGTCTCTCAACTCAATTGATTATGGCTGCTAAAATAAAATTAGTACACGCCAATATCGGTCATAGCCAGATAGCAACAGTCGACCAATGGACATCAGACCAAAGGAAAAATCAAACTTCTAGAAATAAGGCGGTCAAAAAAATTATTTTTCTTCAACAAAATCTTCAGCGATGCCGCTCAGCAATGGATCACATAATAGCTCAGGCCAAATACTATGATATATTACTTCTTCAAGAGCCTTACGTCGGAAATACGGGCAAAGTAACATCTTCCCATAATTTAACAATATATCAGGCCGACGGAACATCGGAAAACCCCTGCAAAGCCGTAATAATCATCTCCAATCCTAACCTCCGCCTTCTTTGGAGAAGCGACATATCTGACCAGTGCAATGCATTTGCAACCTTGAAATCTGGAACTTTGCAGCTAACGATTGGATCAATTTATATACCACCACCATCCTCAACATTGGTAACACTCCAAAAAATTGAAAAATTAGGAAAAGATAAAGGCGAATATATAATAGGAGGAGATTTCAATGCAAAAAGCAGCTAGTGGGGGAGCCCGAAAAATGACAAAAGAGGCGATGAGGTCATCAGTTGCCTAGCCAGCATTGGGTGGCACGTATGTAATGAAGGATCAGTTCCAACTTACAGCACCTGGCGGAACGGGAAACATTTAAAATCTCATATCGATATCACTATCTCTTCACCAAACACAACACACAAAATTGCTAACTGGACAGTAGAAGACCAACACAACCCCATCTCAGACCACAACCCAATCACCTTTACTTGGAACAATACAATTAGCGTACTCTCACCCATGACCGACTCAACACGCATTTTTATAACAAATGAGAAAACCGACTGGAGAAAAATAAATGAATTGACAAGGGAAAACATGGCCGAGCTTAACATAGATAAACAGTTCCTTGAAAACACACATACAACTCCTGAACTCGACACTGCAGTGGAATCGGTCACCTCGGCAATCTCTATCGCATGCCATAAAATACTCCCACAAAAAACGCAACATGATATCAGGAAAAATCCAATCTGGTGGAACGCTGAATTAACAAAAATGAAAAGAATAACTCTCAGATCAAAACGGAAATTACAGAACTCAAGTGACATCATGCGACCACAAAAGCTCACTGACTATATCGATAAAAGAGAAGCATACAAAACAGCCATTGAGGAAGCAAAAATTAAAAGCGCTAAATTATTTTATGAATCTCAGACGCCAATGACAGCATGGTCTTCGCTATACAAAATAACAAAAAAAACTAATGCCAGCAATATTCAATCGACACTTACTACAGAGGGAGTAAAGCACTCAACCGCAAAAGACTCTGCAAAAGCCCTAATGGAAAAATTCTTTCCATACGATGATCCAACAACAGATACACCGATACAACACTACATCAGACACACATCAGACAACCATATTCCGGGCGGAGAGGATGATATCCAATTCACACTTACTGAGATCCTATCCGCCTTACAGAATATGACTCCAAAAAAGGCACCTGGACACGACAACCTCACATTAAATATCTGCCAAAATTTCGCAAAAAACTTCCCAGAAGAAATTCTACTACTATACAATAAATGTCTGACACTCGTTCACTTCCCGAAATCCTGGAAAAAAGCGATCATTAAGGCCGTTCCTAAGCCTGGGAAAGATGCTATGGACACAAAATCGTACAGGCCTATCGGCCTCCTTCCCGTTTTCGGAAAAGTGCTAGAAAAACTAGCAATTCAGAGAGTGCACTGGCATCTTACAAAAAACAACAAATTGAGCACTAAACAGTTTGGCTTTACCCCTCAAACATCAACAGAACACGCACTAAACAAAGCCGTATACATAATCTCAACGCATCTCGAATTGAAAGAATCACTCATAGCAATTTCCCTAGACATTCAAGGTGCATTTGATAACGCATGGTGGCCACACATAAAAAACGCCCTTGCAATCAAGTCAACACCGCCTAACTTGTACAAACTGTTTTGCAGTTATCTACAAGATAGGGAAGTAAAACTAAAGTATTCAGACGAAGAAATAAAACAAGACCAAACCCAAGGTTGCATCCAAGGATCAACTTGTGGCCCAACACTATGGAATATCGCCTCAGACAGTCTATTAACAATACTCTTACCCCACAATACACACATACAAGCCTTTGCTGACGATGTGTTAATATTGATAGCAGCAAAATACACCGACGAACTGGAATTAAAAACCAATAGCGTGCTTCAAAAAGTAAACTCATGGGGTGAAGACGTAAAACTAACCTTCTCAGATATTAAGACAAATATAATGTTTATCAACAAAAGGAAAATACGAACACCAGAAATCCAGTGGAAAGGAAAACCGAAAGAGTTGGTTGATTCCTTTAAAATTCTTGGCAGACAGGCACATCAATTGGGCGAAACACGTCAACTACATATGTAAGAAAGCAGCTCAAATGGGAAAATTCTTTTTAAAAACAGCAAGAGCCACTTGGGGGGCGTCTCCTGAAGTTTTAAAAATTATAAATCATGGAGCTGTGGAGCCAACCCTAACTTACGCGGCATCGGTCTGGAATAAAGCAACTCACAGAAAGTCGATCCAAAAAAGACTGAATTCCGCGCAAAGACCTTTCGCAATATCAATTTGCAAGGGATATCGCACAATATCGCTAACGTCAGCACAACTCCTGGCAGGAATAGCGCCAATAGATATAAAAGTACAAGAACTTACAGGAATATACCAAGTTAAAACAAGCCACATACTTCCCCGACACTTACCTACAGACAGAACATACGAAAACAAAATACACTACACACAACTTCCACATCCTGGTAACAGACATCTAGAAAATATAGAACACATAGGAACAGTCGACGAAGACACTAAAACAAAATACCACATCACAGGATTGGAGATCTACATAGATGGCAGTCTAATCGATAACAAAGTAGGGGCAGCTTTTGTAGCCTACGAAAATGGAACATTAATAACCCCCCGAAAATTGAAGCTCGAAAGCTACTGCACTGTTTTCCAAGCAGAAATATTTGCTATCAGAGAATCTCTCGAGTGGACACTCAAAAGATTAAAGTTCCACAGACACGACTATGTAAACATATTCTCAGATAGCCAATCCAGTCTGGTAGCTCTCCAAAACCCATCATCAACACACCCACTTGTAAGAGACATTTTAACACTGTCAACACAGCTTCGAATGATAGGAACAAACCCCAGATTCTTCTGGATAAGAAGTCACACAGGGATAGCCGAAAACGAGGAAGCTGATAAATACGCTAAACAAGCCACAACAGACAAAAGACCTTTAACCTATACACACTTCCCTCTGAGTTACGCAAAACAAAAACTAAACGAAGATACCATAGAGCTATGGAACCACAGATACACAACATCCGCCACAGGATCAATAACGCAGAAATTTATTCCAAACATAAACTGTGCCATCACTCTTGCCAGGAACTTAAAAATATCACACGAACTCACACAGATACTAACAGGCCACGGATCGGTGCGAGCTTATCTAAAAAGATTTAAATTGAGGGATGACGACTGTTGTCCATGTGACGGCAACACATCTCAAACTGTCTGGCATGTCATCAACGACTGCCCTATACTAGAAAGGGAGCGATGGACTCTCAGGACTCGATGTAGACAACATAATCACGAAGTTGACCTCCAAAAGCCTCACGAAGCACTAAGCAATAGAACAACACAAGAACACTACACAAAATATTTAATCCTGGCCATAAAGAAAATTAAAGATATAAATGGAGGCACCTAATTAGCCCCACATAAATGCAACTAACCCACCCAACCACCTTGTACGAAAAAGCAAGGGTATGGTTATTATTAAAAAAAAAAAAAAAAAAAAAAAAGTATGTGCCTGTGGCGACACCGAGATGTATTAGGTAGTAAAGTAGGAAAGATTGCGCGACAGGCACAAATACATATTCATTTATAGTAACGTTCCCGCTTAATAATATTAAATATTAAGTTATCATCTTGTAAGTAAGTTAATGACCTACCGATTTCATATTCTGAGACCAACGTCAAGGAGGTATTCGGGCCGTCGGAGGGCCTCAAAGATTGGCCCCCCAACGGTAGTTGGCCGAAGGGTTGGTATGCGCTATCGTAGGCCTGGTGCCACAAATATGCCAATTTGACTACTGGGATATGACGCCTTACCACCCAGGCTAACTCTGGAGTACTCTTGTTTCTGAGTGAGAGGTACCCTCACGCCGCTAGAGCCCATAGAGCCGGCCGCCTCTGAAACGGCCCTCCCTCAGTCATGCGGGGGGTATGCTGTATCGATAGGTAATTTAAAGACACATCCGTCGATACCAGGCACTCCTTCGTACGTGCGTTTTTCGCGTGGCTGGGCTAGAAACAAGGTGCTACTGCTACAGTAATTACTTATACTCATTACGAACAAGTACTCGAAATACGTAAGTGACGCGAGGGCGGCGCCGCCCATTTGGAGGCGTCGCCTAGTGCCTATAATTTAACATAACCGGTACTTACGTAGATGTTGCGGGTAATTAGTCACTGTACGATTTCCGCCAATCTTCGTAATGAAACCGTTACTAGATTTTCGCACCCTCTAAACGTTGATCGAAGGGATGAAATCGGCCAGATTTGCATAAAAACCCAGGATTTTCGATCTCAATAATAGTCTTCTTCCGCCCTTACGACCCCGAACCTGCGACGGTCGGCGGCGTATTTTATTCTCACTTCTCCATACAAGTTGACAAAACTTGAGAGGAGGTACTCACCGTGGTTCGTAATATCTACCGGTTGATACCTACCGATCGATACCTACTGTCGATCTGACAGCTCAGGTCGCGAAGTGTCAGTCAGCGACTTAGTCGTTTTTTTACTTGAGTTTATTTTTTATTATTATTATTGGACCCGGTCCCCAACCTTTCTATCGTAGCGTCCCGCGCTCGTGCAATCTCGCTTAAGATAATATAGTGATAATAATAAAGAATTAATTCTTCAGTATGAATAATAAGTCCTTCTATCTTTAGTTATAATTAATTAAATTAGACTTTTTATAAAACATTGTGTATTTTGTGGTTTCGAGTTTTTGTAATTTGACATTTTATAACTTTGGTGGTTGTGGCATATAATAAATTGACTTTAATATAGTGACTATTAGTTTTAATTAACTATAATACTGCGCCTACCTGCTCTTCCGATATTGAATGTACCTCCACTCCTGGTATTGAGCTAGCCAAGGATTCGGAGGCCTACACTACCTTAGAAGCAGAAGGATGCAAATCCAATAATCCACTAAGATAAAATTCTCTCAAACCGTCTGCAATATGCACTAGACGAGAACCAGCCAGGAGAACGAACTTTAGAGGAGGATACAGCACTATGGACCATATTCAAGTCATCAGAGAAATCAGAGCGGTAACAGGAATACAAGCTGCCGCTGTCTATGGGTTTTAAAGACTAAGAGAAAGCGTTCGATTCCATAAAGAAATTTTCAATACTCGATGCACTCAGAAATCAAGGAATCCCAGGGCGCTATATAAATATTTTCAATAATATATACAGTAGCGCAACAATATCTCTATAAACCATCGAGCATTTCCTATCTGCAAAGGAGTCCGACAAGGTGATACAATCTCACCTAAACTATTTACAGCTACACTTGAAGACTTATTTAGACAACTGGAATGACACGGGTCCCCATAAATGGAGAATATGTGAGTCATCTACGCTTTTCCGATGATAATAAATAGTAGTTTGTAAGACTCAGAAAACCCCCAAAGCATAATGCAGTAACGCGTTGAAGTAAGCAACAAAGTAGGCTTGAAAATAAATGTATCAAAGAAGAAAGTCATGTTCAACTGCTTTGCGGGCCAAAAAGAGATCCTCATCAATGGCATTCAGCTCGAACATGTGAAAAACTACATCTATCTGGCACAATAAGTGTCTATAGATGGATGTATATTTCATGAAATTGTTCGCAAAGTAAAACTAGGCTGGAGTGCTTTTGGCCGCCTGAATAATTTCTTGGAAGATGACCTCCCACTGTGCGTAAAGTGCAAAGTATTCAACCAGTGTGTACTTCCCGTAATCACATGCGTATGGAACATTGGCCCTAAGTAAAATAGAGATCTAGAAACTTAGAGTAGCACAGCGTGGTATGGAAAGGTGCATGCTGGGCATAACGCAAAAGGACAAAAAAAGGAATGAGTGGATAAGGGAACAGACAAGGATTAATGATGTGATAGAGTTTGCTAAAAACCTCAAATGGAAATGGGCTGGAACATGGCTCGAAGATAGGACAGTCATTGGACAAATTTAGTCATCAAGTGGTATCCAAGTGGTAAAAAACATCCGCAAGGTAGACCTAGAGGCCGCTGGATCGATGAAATGATAAAGTTCTGCGGAAAAAAATTGGCAACGCAACGCACAGGAACGAGAGAAGTGGAATGAGCTTGGAGATTAGCGAGGCCTTCATCCAGCAGTGAATAGATTCAGGCTGGTGATGTTGATTATGACATAATAAAATTTAAAAAAAATGTGTTTTGCTTTGTTATATTTATACCTACTAGCTGAGCCAGCTGGCTCTCGCCAGTCTGTCTCGCTAGGTCTTGCAGACGGCTTGGCGGTGTTTGATTTTAATATAATTGTGAAGTATGCATAGATGGCGCCATAGTTTTCTCTTCGGGATGGGTTTTTTATTCACGTCAGACAGTTTGACATTTCGCTGATAGTAGTAGAATGAGGTTGCGGAATCCTTCATCCAGCAGTGGATTGATCCTAGTTGATGATGATGATGATAACGATATGAGTATGTAGACAAATATAATATCACCAATTTTGATAAATACAGCAATTCAAATGATAGATAAGAGTAGAATATGGGTAGGGATGCCTTTATCCAGCAGTGGATTGGATCAGGTCGATGGTGACGATAACGATATAATTTATGAAGATAAATATAATATCACCGATTTTGATAAATACAGCAATTCAAAGACAGAAAGGAATAGAATCAGGCTAGGGAACTCTTCATCCAGCAGTGGATTGATCCTAGTTGATGATGATGATGATAACGATATGAATATGTAGATAAATATAATTTCACCGATTTTGATAAATACAGCAATTCAAAAGACTGAAAGGAGTAGAATCAGGCTAGGGAGGCCTTTATCCAGCAGTGGATTGGTTCAAGTCGATGACGATAATGACAATATGAATATGTAGATAAATATAATATCACCGATTTTGATAAATACAGCAATTAAAATGCAGAAAGGAATAGAATCAGGCTAGGGAGGCCTTAATCCAGCAGTGGATTGGTTCAGGTCGATGTCGATAAGGATGATATAAATAGGTATAGTATCACAAATTCGTTTAACTGCTAGTAGTCGAATCAGGTTGCGGAACCCTTCATCCAGCAGTGGATTGATCCTAGTTGATGATGATGATGATAACGATACGATTATGTAGATAAATATAATATCTCCGATTTTGATAAATAGAGCAATTCAAATGACAGAAAGGAGTAGAATCAGGGTAGGGAGGCCTTTATCCAGCAGTGAATTGGTTCAGGTCGATGATTATGATGACGATATGAATATGAGGATAAATATAATATAACCGATTTTGATAAATAAAGGAATTCAAATGACAGAAAGGAATAGAATCAGGCTAGGGAGGCCTTTATCCAGCAGTGGATTGATTCTGGTTGATAATGATTGAAATAATATGTATAACACCAATTATTGTTGAATACCTTTTAAATATTTTTGGGTTATATGAGCTAATTGAATGTATATAAGTTTCATTGGTTTAAAAAATTATCATTTGACAGCCATAAAAAAATGTTACGTTATCAAATTTTGAAATAATATTCTATGGTATCCAGTGTTGCCATGTCTACTGAAATTTCAGTAGATCAACTGATATTTTTTTTCGAAATTCAAGAAATCTACTGATATTTGTGTTTCTCCATAATTGTAAATAAACTAATGATTCTTTTAATAATAAACTTGTAATGATTTACGCATGACCTTTTTTGATGTTATACACTTCTAAATTGACATAAAAAGCATTGTAACTCTACCCAAGAGCGCCATTTTACCCATTAATATCATCATTGTTTACAATAAATTAATATAATTAGTTATTGTTATTCTTATTAGTTTTAAATCATATCTAATAAACCACATTTTACAAAATCTACTGATATTTTATGAAATCTACTGATTTTTTTGTCAAAATCTACTGAAATTTTGACTTGGCAACACTGGGTTGATCGCATAGTCATTGTTGCCATGTCTATCTACTGAATTTTTAAATTTTGACTTGGCAACACTGCAACCCAGTGTTGCCAATTCAAAATTTTAAATTTCGTAGATTTTTACAATTTACATTTAAATTTGGAAATATTATTCCTTGGTTATGTTAAAACGCCGATATTTCGTGCGCCCGCGTTTCAATGAAATGATCAGTTTTAATCGGAATTCGTATAAATGTTATTGTTTATTTGAATAATTATAGTTATCTACGGGTACTTGTTATAAATGTGAGTTATTATATAGTGCTGTGCATTTTTAAATCATTATGAGACGTAAATAATATCACCTGTCGTTTTTTACATTAACAACAAATGACGGATGGTACCTAGTTTTTAAAAGTGATTTTTTTGTGACTGTGTTAAGTTTTACAAAATTGTGCTCACTTCAAATTGTAGTTACTCAAATGCATCTGATAAGTAAATATGTGGTGAGTCAATTGAAATACCGTAATTTAGTATACATAGCGTGATAAATACGCGCAGTGTCAAAAGACTTCCTTTCCGTCAGAGGTGTAGAAACTTAACTTAAACAAAGAACTTAATTCATAAAAATTTAAATAAATCAGTTCTAATATGTTTATCTGTTAATCTTATTATGATTAGTTTGTGAAAATTGATTGTATATTTCGGTTAAAACGCATTTTAAATTTAAAGCGGCCATCTTTGGTTAGTCGGTTTGAGTGTTGCAAACATTGTGAAAAAATAAATTCCCGACATAATCAGTTGTCAATAAAGTGGCGTGTCGCTGGAAAATGTATCGGGAAATGAATAAAAATCACCGATTCGGGTGGAATTTTGTCAAACGGCTGTCAACTATGGTTTACCGATATTTCACGATCCGAGAGCCGATTTTTCATTTAAACCTATTGGACATGACGAATAAGGCACACAATCGCTCGCAAAAACGGGCAAAGCTGTAGGATAATAATATATAGGAGACTAGCTGAGCCAGCTGGCTCTCGCCAGTCTGTCTCGCTAGGTCTTGCAGACGGCTTGGCGGTGATGGATTTTAATATAATTGTGAAGTATGCATAGATGGCGCCATAGTTTTCTCTTCGGGATGGGTTTTTTATTCACGTCAGACAGTTTGACATTTCGCTGATAGTAGTAGAATGAGGTTGCGGAATCCTTCATCCAGCAGTGGATTGATCCTAGTCGATGATGATGATGATAACGATATGAGTATGTAGACAAATATAATATCACCAATTTTGATAAATACAGCAATTCAAATGATAGATAGGAGTAGAATATGGGTAGGGATGCCTTTATCCAGCAGTGGATTGGATCAGGTCGATGGTGACGATAACGATATAATTTATGAAGATAAATATAATATCACCGATTTTGATAAATACAGCAATTCAAAGACAGAAAGGAATAGAATCAGGCTAGGGAACTCTTCATCCAGCAGTGGATTGATCCTAGTTGATGATGATGATGATAACGATATGAGTATGTAGACAAATATAATATCACCAATTTTGATAAATACAGCAATTCAAATGATAGATAGGAGTAGAATATGGGTAGGGAGGCCTTTATCCAGCAGTGGATTGGATCAGGTCGATGGTGACGATAACGATATAATTTATGAAGATAAATATAATATCACCGATTTTGATAAATACAGCAATTCAAAGACAGAAAGGAATATAATCAGGCTAGGGAACTCTTCATCCAGCAGTGGATTGATCCTAGTTGATGATGATGATGATAACGATATGAATATGTAGATAAATATAATTTCACCGATTTTGATAAATACAGCAATTCAAAAGACTGAAAGGAGTAGAATCAGGCTAGGGAGGCCTTTATCCAGCAGTAAATTGGTTCAAGTCGATGACGATAATGACAATATGAATATGTAGATAAATATAATATCACCGATTTTGATAAATACAGCAATTAAAATGCAGAAAGGAATAGAATCAGGCTAGGGAGGCCTTAATCCAGCAGTGGATTGGTTCAGGTCGATGTCGATAAGGATGATATAAATAGGTATAGTATCACAAATTCGTTTAACTGCTAGTAGTCGAATCAGGTTGCGGAACCCTTCATCCAGCAGTGGATTGATCCTAGTTGATGATGATGATGATGATAACGATACGAATATGTAGATAAATATAATATCTCCGATTTTGATAAATACAGCAATTCAAATGACAGAAAGGAGTAGAATCAGGGTAGGGAGGCTTTTATCCAGCAGTGAATTGGTTCAGGTCGATGATTATGATGACGATATGAATATGAGGATAAATATAATATCACCGATTTTGATAAATACAGGAATTCAAATGACAGAAAGGAATAGAATCAGGCTAGGGGGGCCTTTATCCAGCAGTGGATTGATCCTGGTTGATAATGATTTAAATAATATGTATAACACCAATTATTGTTGAATACCTTTTAAATATTTTTGGGTTATATGAGCTAATTGAATGTATATAAGTTTCATTGGTTTAAAAAATTATCATTTAACAGCCATAAAAAAAATGTTACGCTATCAAATTTTAAAATAATATTCTATCGTTTCCAGTGTTGCCATGTCTACTGAAATTTCAATAGATCAATTGATATTTTTTTTCGAAATTCAAGAAATCTACTGATATTTGTGTTTCTCCATAATTGTAAATTAACTGATGATTCTTTTAATAATAAACCTGTAATGATTTACGCATGACCTTTTTTGATGTAATACACTTCTAAATTGACATAAAAAGCATTTTAACTCTACCCAAGAGCGCCATTTTATCCATTAATATCATCATTGCTTACAATAAATTAATACAATTAGTTATTGTTATTCTTATTAGTTTTAAATCATATCTAATAAACCACATTTTTCAAAAACATTTAATTTGGAAATATTTTTCCTTGGTTATGTTAAAACGCCGAAACGTTCGTGCGCCCGCGTTTCAATGAAATGATCAGTTTTAATCGGAATTCGTATAAATGTTATTGTTTATTTGAATAATTATAGTTATCTACGGGTACTTGTTATAAATGTGAGTTATTATATAGTGCTGTGCATTTTAAAATCATCATGAGACGTAAATAATATCACCTGTGACCTGTGAAACAACAAATGACGGCTGGTACCTAGTTTTTAAAAGTGATTTTTTTATGACTGTGTTAAGTATTACAAAATTGTGCTCACTTCAAATTGTAGTTACTCGAATGCATCTGATAAGTAAACACGCGGTGAGTAAATTGGAATAATGTAGTTGAGTATACATAGCGCGATAAATACGTAGTGTCAAAAGACTTGATTTCCGTCAGAGGTGTAGAAACTTAACTTAAAACAAAGAACTTTATTCACAAAAAATTAAATAAATCAGTTCTCATATGTTTATCGGTCAATCTTATTACGATTAGTTTGTGAAAATCGATTGTAGATATCTGTTAAAACGCATTTTAAATTTAAAGCGGCCATCTTTGGTGAGCCGGTTTGAGTGTTGCAAACATTGTGAAAAAATTAATTCCCGACATAATCAGTGTTCAATAAAGTGTGCGTGTCGCTGGAAAATGTATCGGGAAATGAATGAAAATCACCGATTTAGGGTGGTATTTCGTCAAACGGCTGTCAACTATGGTTTACCGATATTTCACGATCCGAGAGCCGATTTTTCATTTAAACCTATTGGACATGACGAATAAGGCACACAATCGCTCGCAAAAACGGGCAAAGCTGTAGGATAATAATAATGAAAGATAATTTTTTTTTACTTATAAATTGTTTTATTTTGGCTAGGTAAATAAGATACAAATCCACATTAACAAAATATCTTTAGAGGCAAAAAGATGCAAATCCACACTACGTTTTTTATTTTATTTTTTTTAGATATAAAATTGTAATATATTTATTCCTTTCTTACATATTCCAGAAGTACTTTAATTGAATTAGAATAAAAAAAATAATAATCATTCTATGTATATTTTCTTAGAAGTTATGAGTATTCGTTTAAAATAAAAATTGTATTTTGGCTCTCCTGAACAATTGGGTATTTGGCACTTGCATCCGTCTGCCTCTGAGGTACAGATATTATCTTCGTGCAAATATGACCGGTTGCAGACTTTTCCCATCGTGATTTCAAATAAATCTAAAAATACGTTCGATAACCTCTAAAATCCAAAAGCATTTGGGTGAATTACCTACTGAGCAATTTTGCAAATCGCAAATCGATACGTGCTACTTGCTAGTCACTAAAGACAACGAAATCTAACCATAATCAATCATTTTAGAGTCATAATTAATTACCACGTTTTTCTTAGCTCGTATTCTTGTTTGTCCGGTGGTTGTTTATCCAGTATAAATCTTGCAATCGATTTTTAACTATCTTCCTGACTAGCTAGACATTTGAAACTTTTAGAATATATCAGAACACGATACCAATGCATTCTTTTAATACTTTTAGCCATCTTTAAGTAGAATTGAATTCATTTTCAGTTAATTCTGTTTTGTATGAAAAGTTATTTCGGAAGAAATCCGTAATTCAATCCACTATTATTGGTTGCTAATGGGGTGGTCCTAGCAACTAAATTATTAATATACGAGGGTGGGTCAATAAGTCCTTAGAAAAGCCGACAGGTGGCGCGACTAGTACTGTAAGCGGTTTGTTTTCATGCAGCGGCACTACCGATTCAGTATGCTGCGAAGTTTCAATCAGATTGGTCGGGTTGTTGTGTGTTTCTCGTACATTTAAAAAATAAATTTGCTTGTGGAAAATGGAAAAATGGAAAATGGAGAAAATTGAGTTTAGAGCTGTTATTAAACATTTTAATATAAAAGGGTTAACAGCAAAGGAAATAAAAAATGAGTTGGATTAAGTTCACGGCATATCTGATCCTTCACTTGCAACTATTTATAACTGGTTAAATGAATTTAAACGTGGTCGTACATCAACAAAGGATGAACCACGCTCAGGACGTCCTGTAGAGGTGACTACACCAGAAATGATCAATAAAATCCACGATATGGTGCTAAGTGACCGAAGATTAAAGTTGAGTGAGATAATTGAGGTTACAGGGATCTCAAAAGGTAGCGTCATTTCTATTTTACATGACAAATTGGGCATGAAAAAAAATTCTGCAAGATGGGTGCCGCGTTTGCTCACAGTCGACAATAAACGCAATAGGGTGGTGGCCTCTAAAGCCCTGTTGTCGCTCATGCAACGCAATCCGGATGAATTTTTTCGTCGCTTTGTGACTGTAGATGAAACATGGATACACCACTATACTCCCGAGACGAAAGAACAGTCAAAGCAGTGGATTGCAAAAGGCGAACCATGTCCAAAGAAGGCGAAAACCGTAAAATCAGCTGGTAAGGTTATGGTTACTGTATTTTGGGATGCACGTGGAATTATTTTCGTTGACTATTTGGAAAAAGGAAAAACAATAACAGGGGATTATTATGCATCTTTATTGGACCAGCTAAAAAACGAAATTGAAGAAAAACGGCCTCATTTAAACAGGAAAAAAATCCTCTTTCATCAGGACAATGCCCGTGTTCACACATGTTTACGATCAATGGCTAAAATTGAAGAATTGAAGTTCGAATTGGTCGACCACCCACCGTATTCGCCAGATTTAGCCCCCAGTGACTTTTTCCTTTTCCCAAACTTAAAAAAATGGCTAAGTGGACAACGTTTTTTTTTCAAATGAAGAAGTCATCGATCGGACAAATGCTTATTTTGAGGACCTTCCGAAAACTTATTTTTCTGACGGTTTAAAAAAAATTGAGAAACGTCTAACTGTGTGTATTGAGCTCCAAGGAGATTATGTTGAGAAATAAAAAAAAAATACAAAAATAAAAACTGTTTTAATGCTTTTTTCTAAGGAATTATTGACCCACCCTCGTATATGTGCGTTAATATGGAAATCAAAATGACATTTCAGTATTCTATATTTGTTGTAAAATAGCAAAAAAATGATTTGTTGACAATTGCCTTATTTGTCTTAAATTATTAATACAAATAATTGTCAAGTTTATATGATTCAACAGAAAATTTAAAAACGTGGTATGTAAAAAGTTCTTTTTATCTTGTAATTAGTTTTATGTTATTTAAGTTTTTGATTTTTTCAATACTGAACATACTGATTTTTTAGTATAAAACTCGATTCTTCGGTACCTATCGATAAATACTGGAATTCAGGTATTGCAATCTCTACACAGATATATAAAAAATAGATAAATAATATTGCTATCGAGTATCAGTGGTATGTGTTTTCTATCTGCTGCCATGAATGAAAACGAATTAATTAAGCAGGGATCGGTTGCAGTAAGCATGTTTTGATCTGTTGTTTGATATTGGTGTGAGAGTGACGTGAGTTATGGCGAAGCTGTCAGCGTTTGTTTGGCGATCGCAAATCAAGCAGACAAGCGCGCTGCGAGCTCCAACTAACGCGTGAGAGCTGGCAGGTGGCTGTGTGATCACCCGCTGGGCTGCATACCTCCATACCTAGCACGCTACTACAACCCGCTGCACTATACGGTGTTTCTACGATGGCATTTAGATTGTTTTTCATGGACACGACAGGAAGACTAAATGGATACCCCGTTGGTTATCGAAAGTGAAGGATGGGCATATCCTGACATTTTTAAACTGAGATAACTTTACAGATCGTAGCGTCCGGTCCCAAGAAATGTACAAACACACTTCTACGGGTACAATATCTCTTTCCGTGTTATTAAACATGCATGTTGACTTTCACAACATTTTTTTATTCTCAAATATACCTACTTACACCGCTTAGTTAGATTAATATAAATATTTATATTTATGAGAACGGGGAATTAATTAATAAGTTAAAGATAAAATGGACTGCTGGGTCTAAAAAATGGTTACATGTAAATTGTATGTAAAACATTTCACCGTGGCACAGTTCGCCGTGAGCTTTCAAAGAGATGCCCGTATACTATACTGTCTCCAATTTTACTAGATTCAATATGAACATTAATTCAATTTTCATAACTGATTTTAGCAAAATTCGTTAATTAAGAATGAAAACCTAAACTAACCTAACAAATAATCCAGTATATCGGCTATTCTTTAAATTTGTTTGCTGCTGGCTTCCTGTAAAGTGTAAACCAACAAGAACCGTATTTTATTTAGACATGAATTTTATGTCAGTACCTACTATACGACCTAAAGAGGTTGGACGGCCATATATTTCCAATTCAACATCTCACATTCCACACAACAGCGTCGGTTTTGGTTTGCCAGTGATTACCGGATTACCTTTCAAGATCTATTATTCCCCAACTTGCCACATGCCTATTACATAGAGCATTGAAAACGAATGGCATCTTCGTCGACTAACATTTCACCGAGAGATAATTTGTACGATCGTTTAAAACATGTCACATTATTAATTGATATAGGTACGAAGCTTTTTAAAAGACACTGAGTGATGCTCTAATTAAGGATAAATTATCTTAGCTTAGAGGCCATGAAAAGTTGTAAATTTTTCTCATTGACTTAGTGTATAATATTATGTTCCTCCACGTAACATAAAAACATGAATTATTAGTAGTTTTTCTGTCAGACGCGAGGCTCAAAATCGTATTTTCCTCTTCAGGTGGACAGTCTGACACTTGGCCCCTACAAGGGGGGGGCTGACATGGCTCTACCCTGGGGGCCCGGGCTTAGGAGAGACCCGGCATGACAGGTCAACCAGTTAAGCGAGATAAACAGACACCATAAATTTGCTCTAATAGTAAAAAAAGTCGCCTGCTAGTGAGGGTAGTAGATGGGTAGAATTTTATTGTATAATTACTTTTAGTGTGTTTCCTGACTAATAAAAATGACTATTTATCCAACATGGCGAAGTCAGATATTACTTCGATATCACAAAAGGGGGTCGCTATCAGTGCTTCCAAATATGATGACGAGTGCCGAGTATCCGTTATACCCTTTATTTTACATGGAACCCTAGATTTCCGCGGTACTTATGTCATTTGGGAAATACTACAGAACGTTACACTGCCATTAACCTTAGCGATAGATTGGGGGGCCCACCAAGCATCGTGGCCTGGGGGCCCGTTTGAGGATATGGGGGCCATGGTCTAACAATATACCATTGAAGGACTAAAGTAAAAAAACCAAATTATCATATAAGAATAATCATCCTGTAGAAACACGCGAACGTTTACATTTTTTCACGGAAAACACTAACGAAGGTAGACGAATATATCTGCGCTTTTTTTTAATCTCGAGTTTTCTCGCATAGTTATTTTTTTTGCAGAATTTTCATATAATAATAAACCATGCACAAAGCAGTCGCTTTTTTAGTTGCATACTATGGGAAGGTTTACTTTTGTTTTGTTTATATAATGCAAATAATTATGCAACGGGGAATCAGAGTAGGTAGAGGAATTTAACGATCTTATTAAAAGTTTTCAAATAGTCAATAATAGTAGGAGCAGGACCGCTTTATTCATAAGGTCAAATAAGCAGAGTGCCTAGTAAACATTTTAGGGCATTTAATATTTCACTTTAAAATATCGTACATAAATCAAAAATTCAAAATAGGAAATACCTGCCAAGTTTCATATATATATCCTCACTGATATAAACACAGTATCGTAGTGTGTACTTTTAGTTTAATCTAAACTTATTGATTATGTATTAAACGATATTTCACTATCGATAAAAATTACTCTACTACAGTTGATTAAACCCAGTTTAGACTGTGGGCTACACATGGAATCTATTCAGCAAGACTGTTGAAAATAATCTATATGATAATATAATAATCATCCAGAATAAATTGTCAATTATATTTCCAGCATTGTCATATGACTGATCTGTAATAATAACACCGTGAAGACGTAGATGAGGAGATTTCGTAAATTTTCCATCTTCCATCGTACTGACAATTTTAATGTAAAAATTTCAGGTTGAGGCCTGTTAAAATAACTCACCAGGGTCTACGAATATCTTAAGGCTATAGCTCAGCTGAGGCATGGTCTAAAAAGATCGTGACTAGGCGATGCGCGGATTGTGCAAATGACGCGAGCCGAACGGAATAAATTTTGTCATAAAAATTCAACACGCATCCATTTAATGTGTTATATTAGTAATAATGATAGTATATTCATTGACATATTTTCTTTTTCAAGTAAATGGGTAACGTTTTTTAGTTATCTTTACACGATTTAAGAATATATTCCTCCAACGCCGTCACAAAATAAATTGACGTGCTTACAACTCGACTGTCGGTCTCCGATTGGCGACGAGTGAAAAATTTCGTCCCACCTACTGTTGAAAATTATTTGCCGTTTCACTTATGTATGCTTTTAATACGGCTCTAAGTAGGAGTGGTAGAAAAAAGCGTAGGACATTTTACAAAGATTTTGAATAAAATAGAGATAGAGCTTTTCTTATTTCCTATAAAAAACATCGTATCAAAACACTATTGGTTGCTAAGGCTGAACTAGCAACCAAATTATAATATACGTGCGCTACTAGGGAAATCAATATGAAATGTCAAATTTACATTAGATTTGAAGATGCCAATTAATTGTCACTATAATTATTAATACCAATTACAACACGTTAAAAGTTTCAAATGTCTAACAAGTCGAGAAATTAGTTAAAAATCGATTGCAAGATTTGTACAGGAAAAACAACCACCGGACAAACAAGAATACGAGCTAAGAAAAACTCGGTAAAATACGTATTTTCTTTGATATTTAATAATATTTTTACGAATAATGTTTATCAATCGATGTGAAAACGGAAACGACGAAAGTCATGGATAAATCATAGATCGCATTATTTAAAAAATAACAAGCAGATAATCTTCAAGAATAAGCATTATAATTAATTTAAATTTCTTAGATCGGTTCTTAGTTTTTACGCGCCACACATACTAATATTATAGCACTGACCTCATCAGGAGCCGCGTCACGGAGAAGATGCCTCATCGATCCGAGCAATTTTGACTTCAATGTGTGCGTAAAGAATCAGACTAAGTAGGTATTATAGTAATAATCAAGAATTCAATTACTTTAAAATTTTGAACCTTTTTAATGGAATTGTTATAACTATTTTTTTCTGCTCGAACTACTCGAAAAACTGCTTGGCACGTCGGACAGTCAAAAAGTATTATTTGGGAAATTTTGGCACGCGTACGTAAAAAGGTTCGCCAACCCTGCCCTAGGGCCTAGGCTAAGCTCTCAAGGACACCCAAAACTCTTCATTTTCGACCTTCACACAGCACATCGGTTCTTAAGGCTATACTTCAGTTGAGGCATGGTCTAAAAAGATCGTGGCTAGGCAATGCGCGGATTGTGCAAATGACGCGTGCCGAACGAAATATAATTTGTCATATAAATCCAACATGCGTCCATTTAATGTCCTGTTTATTGTTCCATTAGTAACAATAATAATATATTCATTGACATGTTTTTTTCCCCAAGTAAATGGGTAACGTTTTTTAGTCATCTTTACACGATTTAAGAATTAATACCCCCGTCGCCATCACGAAATAAATTGACGTGTTCACAGCTCGACGTTCGCTCTCCGAATGCCAGCGAGCCCGAAATTTCGTCGCACCTATAGTTGAAAATTATTTGCCGTTTCACTGAAGTTTGCTCTAAATATTCTTTAACATTACGTAAATATCTATCTTATGTCATAGAAAGCATATCAAATGAATAAAACCACTCATCATTACCAATGTCATCGATATTTATGTAATGACATGGGTAAGCTTACATTTCTCGATAGGATGAGAGCTGACAGATTTGTATTTGCGATAAAGAAATTGAATACATACTAGGGTTTATTATTAAGTGCTAATAGATAATATATAAAAAAAAAATATGTTTCTGTGATATTTGATTATATTTGAAACCTGATGCCTACCCAATAATAGAATCTTAGGGTAGTTCAACCATACCACCCTTGTCAAGTTTTCGGGAATATGTTCATTTTTTGTTATATTAAAAATTAAATAATAATGTGTAAAAAAAACAAGATACCTGCATTCTAATTCAGTGATAAATGTTATATGAAGGGTACAGGGGAAGAAAGATGGATGTCAGTTTTGTTACGACGGTACTTCAGTGAAACGGCAAATAATTTTCAACTATAGGCGCGACAAAATTTCGGACTGGCTGGCAATCGGAGAGCGAAAGTCGATCTGTGAACACATCAATTTGTTTTGTGATGGCGACGGGGGAATTAATTCTTAAATAGTGTAAAGATGGCTAAAAAATGTTACCCATTTACTTGAAAAAGAAAACATGTTAATGAATATATTATTATTATTAGTAATAGAACAATAAACATAACATTAAATGGACGCATGTTGACTTTTTATGACAAATTATGTTTTGTTCTGCACGCGTAATTTGCACAATCTTCGCGTCGCATAGTCACGATTGTTTCAGACCGTGCCCCAGCTGAAGTATAGCATTAAAGTGTTCAGGAGACGAAATTTAGGATTGCATTACTCATATTGACCTCTTCTCTGCCACTTTATTTTTTATGCATTGGTGTAGGTTTATTTATTTATAATAGTCCGGAAACTTGTACGTATGCAGTTCGCCGTATCACACTTCACCGGGAAATATTGTATCGGAAATATGTGGCGTATATTAAGGGCTCACATGCCCAACGCAGGTCAAAATGGAGCTTTTATGGTATTTTCAAAGCATTAGCCTGAATATTCCTTAAACGTTGTAGATAATCTATTTATATAATTTTGAACCCTTATTATCCTTTATATTTATTTTAAACATTTGATGACTGCATAACGTATTTTTATTACATAAAATAGTATTTTTTTAAACCTATCGATCTAATGTTTTAGAATATAGTCATATTTCAGTACATCCATGTGCAGTGGTGTCAAGATTTTTTAGATTTATTAATTCTTAAACGCATTTACAAAACCACTGGTAAAATTAATGTTAACATTATATAGTGAAATATTTACGATAAAAAAATATATTTTATAATCTCTGTGATCCCAAATTTGACAAGAATTAGGCATTTTATTATTCAAAAAATGGGCACGATTAACACATTTGAAGATAATTCTAAAGATACTGATTATAAGCTATATTTATAACAATTCAAATGTGATAAACATCTTACGAATTATAATTGTTTTATAATAATTATTGACTTAAGAATAACGTAGTATTTTTTTGAAATACGCCATTTCTATTGGCATTTCCCAGTGGTTAAGCTAAAACATACAGCCATGGCCATAAATTGACAAACGATAAATGAAGTAGGGGGTAAGATGGTGTTTCATACGATTTTATATTTTATAACGATTTTTCAGTCAACGAATATTTGAGTCGCTTAGAGTCATAACTCACATATTTCAAAAATCAAGTTTTGAGATAATCGCAAAAAACCAACAGACCAACTATTTTTCAACGATTTTCACATGGTTTATAGTGACTTTTGATACCTAACTATTTTTCTGCATATATATTAATGCATTTAGAATCACTTGGCATATTTAAGTAAAAAACGACAAAATTGTAATATGTGAGTTATGACTCCAAGCGACTCATTTGAGTGCTTTGCGACCTTCGTCTTGGGTAACTGCTCCTGAGACATTCTCAGTCATGCAAAAATGATGCCTTACATCCAAATGTAGGGTTATGTGATACGCTCGATTAAGAATGGGTGTGGTACGGAGTGGTATTTATAAAATATGTCAATTATTTATCTTTAATTCTTCGACAATATCAAAAAGCTTCAAGTAATTTTCCATACCTCCTGAAACACATTTTCATATGCCTTTAATTAAGTGCTTTCAAAGTTAGTCAGTATATACTTTATATGTTATAATTTAGAATATATATTCTGATTTACCCCATCGCATGGGGGTCGGGTATACTTTCTAAAAACGTAATAATGTTTTCGTTGTCAATCTCGAGCCCTATATTATTTTCTCGATGCATTTATATTAGAGGCGCGTGGAACAATAATGGAAATAGACATATCAATGGGGCGCTAGTAACGAGAGATGGGAGAGCTTGTGAAATGTATTATTTTCCAGGAAACCGGCGTGTGGGTGAGTCAACGCTTATTACATGTCAAACCGCTTGGCTTTGTACAATAAAATAACATAGTATTATTTTTACTTCTACTTGAGAAGACAATTTTATAAATTGAGTAAATTTTCTTTAAAAAAAAACAAAATTTTTAACATGAGATAATCTATAGGTACCTACTATAAAACACAACATTTGTCCGGGATTCAAAGGCTCAAGGGTGCAGATTTTTTCTGAAAAGTCCTTGGCAAAAATTACGACCAACGCGTATTTTGAGCTTTGTGTGTGATTTAATTAAATCTCCCATATATTATTATCTTAAGAGATTTTGGAAAACGCGCCAACAGCTCATTTAAGCGAAAGTTTATTGTTATTTTTACATCTTCACTTCGAAATGTGCGCTACCGATTGAATTGAACACATTTCAGAAATTTTCCATGATTTCACAGATGCGTGACGTTTATATCCGATACATACCTTCTTACATACCGTATACGATCGCCATATTTACTGTTGACGCCTAAAAAAATTACATGTTCGTCGCTTAATACCTTCTAATCCTTTATTGACAGATAGAACTAATTATTTTTATTCAAATGTCACCATGTACACATTGGCGCACTTATTATTTTTGCGATGAAAAAACTATAGTTTTGGAACGATTCAAAATCCTCCCATCGTCTGAAAAAGCCCCCACTGGAATTATTCTATAGATAACGTAACTGTATTCCAAATTGATTTTTTTTAAATACTTCTTTTTGGGTATTCACGCAATCTTTTTTTATTGAACAATTACCTAGGCTACTAATTTCCAAAGATTACAGCATAGTCATATTAAACTAACAAAGTTGCCATTGCAAACAATGAAAGAAATTAATACGAATTGTTATAGCTATCAAAATTTGTGACATAGTAGAATATCTACATATTTTTATCATCCTTATCCCTATCAATCTGGACCTATCCACTGCTGGATGAAGGCCTCCTCGGCCTTATTCTACTCCTTACTTACACATGAGTTGTTATATTTATCAAAATCAGTGATATTATATTATCTACTTATCCATATATAATGCCAATATTATCACTAGTCTTAATAAATCCACTGCTGGATGAAGGCCTCTTTACGATGATTGTATTCTTGACAGTCTTGAATTTCTATATTTATTAAAAATGCTAATGTTATTTATCTACATATTCATCTCGTATATACCTATAAATATTTTAAATTTTCCATATATTTATGGACGTGTATCTATTACATTTTATATTTCTTTAATAATCGGCATCTTACATTGGTAACTGAATAAAAAATAATTGTCTGAATACATTATTTCAAGTTAAAGATATCTCGATTTGAATTCAGAATTATTCACCGACAGTATCTAAAATTTTACAATCAAGTAATAATGGCTGAAGAATCCCAATTTTTAAAACTATTCTAATTGCATTTTATTAAATTAAACAACAATACAATGCAGTTCCACCATGAATAATTGACAGTTAACAAAATTAAAGAAAAAAACCATTCTAATTATTATCATTATGTTTTATTTAGAAAAGATTATTATGGAATTACAGTGATTGGCCAATGCGCCATAATACATACAAAATATTAAAATGACTTAATCACAAATAACAACCAATATAACAAGAAAGTATGTGCTTATGGAGATATTAAAGTAAAATGATAAATACAATTATAAAAATTTTACCTATTTAACACGTCCACAAACATGATATAGTTAATAAAAAATAAATCAACCTTTATGGTGCCATCAAATAAGTTAATCGCACGATACACAGCATCGTGAAACATCACATCCGTCCTGCGACGGGGTATTATGAAGACCGTAGAGTTACGATTATGATTATTTACCATGTCTTTTGCTAATGGTTTTTTTTATATAATATTATTGTTATATCTTATAACAATATCTTATAACAGAGTCTAGTTATTAGTACACCACTGAGCTTGGCCCATGTGCCAATAGTATGCAAGTAGTAAAACAGTCACTAGAAGCCTCTGTCATTCATTTCTTTTCCTTTGAACTGTGCAGCGATCCTTGTATTTCCCCAGTTTCAATTGTCCTTTACCCTAGCGTTCCCCAGGCGTAGCCTCCGAGTGCCCGAACCCCAGACGAGAGCTGCTTTCGTTCCCTTTGACGAAACAACATGTCGTCTTGCTAATTAAAAAAAGGAATTAGAGTCTTCAAACGATAATTAGCCATCGCGCGCGCTTTTCAGAATACTAGAAATGTATTCGGATTACTTTTTGTGACATGAGTGGTGCTTATAACTCGTGTGTATGTTACAGCTCTATCGGTAAAAGACAATATTTTCAATTTGCGCAAATAATCAAAACAAAAAGACTCCTGTGTTTCGGAATTATACGATTACATAGGGCCGTGTAGAGGTTTACCCAATTCTACAACCGAGGTATTATTATCTATGTTCATTTGTACATAGACAATAATACTAAGCGGAAATGAGTCAACAATTTAGTTGCATATCCGGCCTCTTAAAGCCAATCATGCGAGCAACTCCGCATAAAGTTTCGATATCATATTATTCAAAATCATAATGTCACCTTCAGTTACAAAGTAATAAAACAATGTGAGAGTCTTATTTAAGTGCCGTGTTGATCTTAAATGTTTTGAGACAATATAAAACAATCCATAGCAAAGCTGTGTCTCATTTCAATTGTGCCCCCGAACAATATATTAGCACATACATGAAGCAACCTTCTACATAAAGTTAATAGACGTTATATCTTCACAACCTACAACACAATAGCATTACGTCTATAGCCGTCAAAAAAATTGTCATTACTTTTTATCGATAACGATACTGCATCATTTGACATATATTATCAAATTATTTCCATGACGTGAGCAATAAAAAAATTCAAGCAACTGCGTGTTTTTGAATAGTTTATTAATTGATTTGATATGGCAAATATTATGCTTCTTATATGGTACAAATTTATTTATTTATTTATAAAAAGAGTATTACGGCATTACAGCTATTGGCCAATGCGCCATAATACATAATAAATACAAATGTATAAAAATATCTTAATGACAAATAACAATAAAAAGACAGCATGTGTAAATATTAATGAAATATGATAATTTATACAATTATAAATTTAGCCTATGTAATACGTCCACAAACATTATATAGTTAATAAAAAACAAATCAACCTTTATGGTGCCATCAAATAAGCTAATTCCACGATACACAGCATCGTGAAACATAACATCTGTCCTGCAACGAGGTATCTTGAAGACCGTGGAGCTACGAGTGATATTGGTGGGAACATTAAAATTAATATTTGCCAGTATATACGGATTGTAAATGAACCCACGAAGAAGTAAAAAGAAATGCTTTAAAAGAACAATCACTCTTCGGGTAGACAGGGATTGCATTGATAGCATACCCAGAAGAAAACGAGTCGGTAAATTCATTTTATTGTCATTATCATAAGGAAAGAACCCGTATGTTCTTAAGTAGAGAAATCTAAGAAATCTATTGTGGACTCGATCCAACTTAATTGTGTGGATGGACCTATTAGGACTCTAAATAATGCTGGCATATTCAAGAATAGTCAACACAAATGATACGTATAATGTACGTAGCACTCGGACGTTTTCGAATGATTTTGAAACCCTCATTACAAAACCAAGCATTTTGCTAGATCTAGTATTGATGTCAAGAATATGCTGATTGAAAGTGAACTTTGCATCATACAATACACCCAAATCTTTTATCTCCGTTACCCTACTCAATAATATACCAGACAATGTGTATGGGAACAATAAGGTGTGCCTTGAACGACTGAATGAAATAATATTACATTTGGAGGTAGCGAATTCAAGTTTATTCAATATAGACCATCTATCCCGTTTATTTATTAACTACAAAATAGTTATTATTAATAATTATTAAAAATATAAGATGAACCAAATCGAAACAGTTTGTACAACGTTGACAAATTTTTATGAAACACCAAATTTAATTACTAGCTTAACACTAATTTAAGTTTACTAACTAAGTAATTATTTGTAATTAGACGGCGACATAAATTTATTGAAAACACGACTGTTCACACCGAAGACTCAATGCGTTCTTTACATGACGTATAACAAAAATTAGGAGAAAAACTACAGTAGAATCTCGTTTAGGATCAGAATTGACCATTAACTCAAAATACTGTTAATTTTGTTTTGTATGAAAAGTTATTTCGGCACCATTATTGGTTGCTAGGGGTCTGGGGTCCTAGCAACTAAATTATTAATATATACGTGCGTTACTATGGAAATTAATATGACACGTCAAAATGACATTTCAGTATTATTTCTATCAAGTACAAACGGTTTTAAATTTTCTGTTGAATCATATAAACTTGACAAATTTGTACTTGATAGAAATAATACTGAAATGTCATTTCATATTGATTTCCATAGTAACGCACGTATATATTAATAATTTGGTTGCTAGGACCACCTCCTTAGCAACCAATAATAGTGGATTGGATTATGGATTTCTTCCGAAATAACTTTTCATACAAAACAGAATTAACTGAAAATGAATTCAATTCTACTTAAAGATGGCTAAACGTATTAAAATAGAACATTGGCATCGTGTTCTGATATATTCTAAAAGTTTCAAATGTTTAGCTAGTCGGGAAGTTAGTTGAAAATCGATTGCAAGATTTGTCCTGGATAAACAACCACCGGACAAACAAGATTACGAGCTAAGAAAAACGTGGTAAAATAGTCTACTTATGGTCGTTTTTATTATTAATTTCATATGCGTTGCTTTACTAAATCACAATAGTTCATTATCATGTAATAAATGTAGACCTTAATTACGCAGTTGTTATTCAAACAAAGGGCAATAAATTAAAAAACATTGTAGTGCGCACGCTATTAAATTAAAATACCGTTAAATTCTGCACTAAATCGTGATTAACTATTATTTTATGTTCACAATTTTTCGATTACATACACTATAATTAATACGTATTTGTATTGTATTAAATACTAGGTATGTACTAAATTTGCCACATTAGTTGTTAACGGCCCATATGCTCAGCGTAGGTCAAAATGGAGCTTTTATGGTATTTTCAGAGCATAACCCTGGACATTCCTTAAACGTTGTAGATAATCTATTTTTCTACGTTTCTACGTTTTTAAAAAAATCGGTTAGTTACATGTTCAAAGACGCAAAATCTGATACGTGATGGGACCATCAGTTTGATGACATTTTAAACACCAAGAAAAATGACATTACACACTTTTTCCCCATAGAGGCAGCTTACTGTGACGTCGCGTGATAGTCCGCGGCATGCACCATAATATATTTTGCGCTTAATATTTTTACTATGACAGTGAAAAAAATCTTTTGAAATGTATATTTTGTGACTGGAATCCAAAGTCATAGCATACATTCATATAATGTTGCATTATCTGCATATGAATGGCTCCACCTAATCCTGATCGCACGCTCAAACTTGTCTCGACTGCAATAGTCAGCAAGTAACTCAATATTACTTCTGGACCTATCGTCGGTGCGATATTTTTACCAGAAAAAAATCTGCTTGTCGCACGTAACCGATTTCATTACTATTTTTGCTACTTTTTCATTCGTTTCACCTGGCCGCGTGACGTCACTGTCCCATCACGGTCACGCCTGTGCGCGCAGAAGATAGTTGCAACATTGTCGGTTGATTTGATTTATGACCGTGTCGCAGTCGAGACGATTTTGTATGTTCGACAGGGCGACGTAGATATGGGCAATAAGCGTTAACTCCACTATAACCATTATTCCCCGTGGATAAATATAAATTATATGAAGTTAATGTAAATATACTGCTTAAACGTAGTCGATTATGTAAAACAAACAATAAAAACAGGTTTTTGTACACATTTGTATTTTTCTTGAATTATTGTTTTTTTTAAATTTTATTTAGGTATTTTGCTATGAATTTATTTTTTTGCTTTGTTTTTTTCTATAGGTACTAAGTTAATTTATCTGTAAGTACTTTTTATTCTAAATGTCATGTTGTGAACGTCTTGAATTAATAATTTGTTATATTGTGCTAAATGTGTCTTTTTAAAATAAATAAATATTAGCATTGTTATTTCTTGTGATAAGTTAGTTGTTTGTGTAAGTAATTCATTCTGAATTTTAAATAAAGAACGAAGCGAGATATAGATAGACCATGGCCCACATAGAATTTTTAATCCGCAAGGATAAAAACACACATAGATTATTTTTATTCGTCCAACAAAACGTTGACAGCCGCTGTGGTCCGTAAGCAATAGATTTATAAATTAAAATATTTACAAATTATTGAATTATTAGGAAGTCAATGTTGTTGGTTATTATGATTAAATTATTTTAAGGATAACTCTGAAGATCTTTACATGACCTTTGTGAATAATCCTTTTTATTGTGAAAATTATCTTCATAATATAAAATGTTTTCTCATTATTTTTATCGTTGCGCTTTCAATTATTAGACACCAAAATCAATACCAATTTCTTCGGTAATGATATTTTTAATTATTTATTAATAGATCATAATCAACGAAACCGGTTTTTAGTTTATTTTATGAATAATATTGAGGAAAGCGTACTAAAAATGCGTTGTTCACTCCGTCTTAAAAATAAAAAAAAATACAATTTTGTTTCTCTGTTGTTTTCAATTTTGTCTCAACTGAGGTATAGCCTTAATAACATACGTGTTATATACTTAATACATATTTATAATTTGTGGCTATTTTAATCCTGAATAAATTGAAATCAGTAAGTATTCTAAACGATTTAAAAGTTTCTTAATTCTACTTTTTTAATCACCAATATCTCATAAAAGCTCTCGGACCGTGATTACCGGAGAGTCGTAAAGCTCCGAGTAGTAAATATAATTTTCCCCGTGCGTGCTTTTCAGTAAGTGGCGAGGCTGCATCGCGCACGAAGCTCCATTACTTTGCGTTTCTTAGAAGCGTCCACAATAATGTCACGATGGAAAATGATTAATGATTGCAGAGCGTGAGATTGTACTAAATTATTTCTCGTCGGAGGCAAAACGGTCTCGGGGGACCCCAGCAGAACAACGCCGCGCCTCATTACGGAGCGGGCATCGCGGACTCGTTTCCTAGTTCACTGAAAGCTTTTAAAGACTAACTTCTTTGCCAGAGTGAATGTCCACGATTTTATTCATGACTGATTCAGATGGTTTTTGAAATAAGCTAATTGTATTAATAATAAGCTAATTGTAACAATAAATATGTTAATTAGATTTTTTAATTATATACACGGTAAAGCCTTATAAACAAACATAAGGGTGAGAAACACAATATCATCTCTGAAAAAATAATATTAGAAAGGTAACCAATTTAAAATTTAAAATTATTATCAGACTGATTTAGAAAGAGGATTTCACCTCTTTCTGTAAATAAACATTTAAACAATGGTTTAATTGTATCGATACCCTGTTATAGCATATTATAAACAGGCTGCTATAATTATCTAAGATCAACGTTGCCGTATTGGGCTGAGGTTACCCGATGAAACTGTTCCTTAACCAATAATATTACATTTGGTTCGGCCGATTGTAGTGGCCATGGCCCCCACAAAGGGGGGGCCCGGGCTCAAGAAGGGCCCGGCGTGGTGAATCGACCAGATAAGTGATTTAAACACACATCACAAGTTCTCTCGAATAGTAAAAAAAAGTCGCCGGCGGCGCTATTTATCTTCAATATTAATATTATTTAAAATTATGTGGTTATACGATTATTGATTGTGTATCGATACTCGACAATTTCATAATTCAAATAGATGAATTCAAATATACAAAAAATAATAATTATAGGTTAGATAAACACATTAATTTTACCGCGTACATGATTTGGAAAACGCTATTGTAGAGCGTCACACTACCTTTATCTTTAGCGATAGGTAGGGGGGGCCGTCAAAGATCCTTGCCTGGGGGCCATGGTGGTGGCCCGCATCCTTATTCTCCACTTACTCAAATACCCTTGTTTATTATTGTCACCAGACCAAGTGATCGAAAGTTACGGGTCATGAATCAACCGTAATGGCGAAAAACATTCAATCAGCTCAAGAGAACGAACGGGTGCGTGTTGCCGCGCCGCGTTATATAGAGTGATTCAAACAAAACATATCTGTTCGACCTTCGCTGCACTAAGTCTGTTACGGTTTGAGTGAACGTCGCGTCTATATCATCCATCTAAAAGTATATCGTAATTTTACCAGTATGTGAGTGTGTGAATACCGAACTGGTTCCATTGTGCGCCAGTCCTCTCAACATCGAAGATCAGTGCCTGGTATTCTAGTGTAAATCCTCCTCCCCCTCTAGATCCATAATCCACCGTCCACCATCACCTTAAAATTATAGTTCACTGCTAAAAGCGCTACCAACATTTTTGTTTCGCTTCATTCTACAAAATAATATTGTAATATTTGGGTAGCTTAAAATAAAGTATTTTTAAAACTTAGTGACAAACTTTTGGAATACAAAACTTTCTATAAACTTTTAGTTGAGAACAAAAATAATAAATTATTATTATATTATCTATTAATCCATACTGTCATAGGACCGGTTGGAAAACGAACTAACACACCAGATAAGACACGAAACACTTAGTAAATACATGGAAATGTGGCGGAAAATTTTGCCATGATAAAAAAGTTAAGGGCTAACATTTGACCTTCCTCCCGGAGGCTTCGCGTCGTTCCGAACAGCTGTGCACATCGTTTGGGCCATTAAAGGTCGCGTTAAGTCAGATATATAATTTTAATGTCTGGAAAAGTATTTTTACCCGAAAAATACAGCGATAAAGCTTACGACGTATAATTAATAGTGTACGTAATGTCTCAATAAATAATAACGTACTTACACGTGATAATTTGTCACGTTTTTTTTTTAAAGATTTATGAAGCTTAATTAGAGGGTAATTAATTTGTTTTTGACATTATTCAAATGTGCAGTTAAAATGCATTTCTTGTGAAAGAATTTACTCATTTTTAAATTATTCAAATACATAATAATCAGATCTTTGATATTCGAAAAAAAACATAAAATACTGTTTCTATTTTCATATAAATTTGATGTCATTACGGATTTATAATTTTTTTTTGTATTACTAATACTATCGACTGAAGGTACCTGCTGGTATTTGAATTTAAATTCCCACGGATTTAAGTTTTGTACTATTCCATTTGAGTCGTTTTTTGCGTCCCGGGTTTCGCCTTTCGGTATCTTCAGGCACTGTTTACACTCACCAAAAGACAAAACAACACTGACACCGAATATTATTAACTCTAACTTATATAACAAATCAATACAATACAGTAGTTAAAACTTATCACCCACCCATTAAGTCCAAGGGTCACAATAAATAACAAACAAATTATGAATAGTTGAAGTGTTTGTAAAAAAACCCCTTACCTTATCAATAATAATACACTCGATAAGTGTATAAAAAATCGTCAAAACCTGATATTATTGAACAATAATTATTGTTTTACTAATAACTTCTAAAGACTGATATCATAGATATTATTTTTACCATTAGTTTTACATTAGTTACCATTGTTCCAAAATGGATGATTTTACACCTATTGAGTGAGTAGTATTAATTTGTATTGTTTATAATTACTAATGATCTATTATTAGCACCCTTGACTTAATAGGTAGATGATAAGTTTTTACCTACTTTATTGTATTGATTTGTTATATAAGTTAGATTTAACTTTCATTGTCAGTGTGTATTTATCTTTTTAGTGAGTGCACATATTGCCTGAAGATGCCAAAAGGACAAGGACAAAAAACAACTCAAATGCAATAGTACAAAACTTGAATTCATTAGAATTTACATACATTATAGTAAGGTAAACCACATAAACATCATATTTTAAGCTCAAAGTTTGCAGGTATTATTATTTTGTTTTCTATTATGATTTATAATTTCGCATGCTTAATATATAAAACTTCCTCCCGACACTTTTATTCGACAAGTTTTCAATTTATACAAACCTCCTGACTGAGATTTTTCCATTATGAACTTGCACACAAAATACTAGTCTAGTTGGAAAAGTACTTTTGGGAAGTTTCCACGACTAATAAGCATACTATGCCTCCGTGGCTATGGACAATCAAGGCATTGTCAATCGTCGGAGCTTTAGCAGGTGGGGATGCATTTCTTTCAGTGGATTGCAGCGTAATGAGGCTTAGTCGTGCAATTAGCGATTCCGGAATAAGCTACCGCGCTTTTTGCACTTAATCTATCGTAGTGTGGATTAACAGATGTTGTATGATTCAGATTAATTGTTCAATTTAACTATAAACAATTAAATTCAATAATCTTACAGAATAATGAGCAATCAGAGGAGCAGTCAAGGGTGGAGAGGGTTTCGGGTCCAAACTCCCCCAGAAACGGAAAGGTATAGGTGTATTACATCTCCTTCGCCAGGACCTCATGGCCAAGGATCGTATTCTGGATATTTTGTCTGTCGAACAGTCTTCTCAACACTCCTTTCGGAATTATACGACACGCAAGGCCTGTGTCCACTGAAAGACTTGTTGCACTCATAACGCTCATATTATAATGTTTGTTATTAATATTCCAATCACTCGTAGGTGAATACCCTTAGTTATTTTTTAGTTTTCAACCATTTTTTTTGTAGAACAAATGGGTTTTTGTCTCTCTGTCTCTCGTCTGTAAAATTTGCGCAATTCAAGATAAGTGTTAAGATTGCGCAATTATTACTGTTTGTATTTTCTTTGTTTTTCAGGATTCTGGCCATTCGGGATTTCGGTTTTTGGGATTTCGGCCTTCGGGATTTCAGCCATTCGGGATTTGAGCATTCGGGATTTCGGCCTTCGGGATTCCGGCCTTCGGGATTTCGACCCAAGCCAAGGGTAAAATATATTATGGAAGTCAGTCGTACTTGCTAGATTTTGTTAACCGTGTGCCTGTGATCAAGAAGATATCTAAATGTGGACGTTGGTACGAATTTGTCCCAACCAGTGCTGCCTTTTTTTTTCACACCAAATATAATAGATTTTATGGAAAATCGGCCAAAACCGGACTATTTCCGTAAACAAAAAATAGTTCATACGTACTTTCTGAGATATATTTTTGAAGTGGATATGGCATGGAACATCGCTCAAATAACATCATCGCTAGTCAAACCTTATCATCCAGTGATGCCCGCTGGATTCATGAGGTTAT
Source organism: Rhyacophila brunnea (assembly GCF_057557595.1). Taxonomy (NCBI): domain Eukaryota; kingdom Metazoa; phylum Arthropoda; class Insecta; order Trichoptera; family Rhyacophilidae; genus Rhyacophila; species Rhyacophila brunnea. The sequence goes on from NW_028233361.1 coordinate 7,488,175, forward strand.
AAAGTTAAGTGGACTTAGATTAAGGACCGAGAAGGGTGGAGAAGCTTTCATTCAGCATTGGATCGAGAATAACTGAGATAATGACAAATTGATAATGTACAATATTATTATATGTCACTAAAAACTGATTAGGGCATCTCTTGTATATTATAATTCTAACACGCATTCTGTGGACCATGTAATCATTAATAATTTAAGCTCTTGTTGTGCAAGCCGCTGGAAAATTCTCGCGGATGGTAGTTGGGATGACGATTGTGGAAGCTAATTCCGAGTAATTTCCACAGGAATTATTCGGTAAGTATTATGTATGTTAGTTCCCGTAGATTCAATTATAATTGTAGAATTTATTCAGATTTAATGACGATAGAATATGCTTATATATTATCAAGTACGATAATATACATTTAAAAGGTAATTTATTCATAATCAATCACCAGCATTATTTAGTTATATTTTATAAAAATTAAATTGAATGTCTTTAATATAATAACTCTGCATCATATTATGAACTTTTTATAATATTGTGACAACCAGTGGCGAAGGGTGACTTTTGGAAAGATGTAGGCTGTGGAGATCTGACAAAAAGAACACACTTGTCAAGTATACTTACGAGAAATAAGAAGATAATACGATATTACTACTAATGAATAAGTACACACTAATGACAACGACACACTAATTTAATAAAACTTCAAAAACTCGCTGACAACATAAAATTAAGCGATCAGTTTAAATTAGGTATTTTTTTAAATAAATACACATCAAAAATCGTTAGATAAAAGTTCTTTTTATTTTTAAAAACAGTCTATACCTATTTATTGATATTCAATTAAATACCAATTATTTTTTTTCGGTTCTAGGCTCTGCGATCGGGGTTTACCTTAGTTTATACAATTCGATAGACTGGGCGAGGCTACGTGACGGAAAGTCCATATGAAAAAAAATGAGAATTATTTTAAGCATACTCCGACCTTTATTTACGTCAAGACAGATGGCGCGCTGTGGTATATTTTTTAAAACCTTTGCAGATTGTCTGTGTAATACATTCCTACACATACGGCATCTCTCGTTGGCAAAATAAATTATTTTATAGAATATAATATAATCAAGTGATTATATAAATAAGTCAATATGCAATTAAAAAAAAAATCTTAAGAAGGTAGGCTTCACATAATCGCCTAGTATGGAGTCTTCGCCACTGGTGACAACATATTGTTAAAGATATTCCGGGACAATTTTTTCGACGATATAAAAATAATATTATTATGTGTGCTTTTGTAAATAAAAAATATTTGGTTACTTGGGTAGAAGTTGCGTGGGGTGACTTTTGCTTGTAGGGATACTGTTAAAAACATATAACACTGGTATGCCTTCTATTCTTTATAATTATATTACTTATGGGTTTGTAAGATTTACGTACCTAAATGAGGCTTCAGAAGTTAGTATACTTAAGTAGAATTTACTAATTCAGTGTTTCCCAACCTTTTTATACCTGCAGACCAGTGAAAATAGTAGAAATATTTCACGGACCTATATAATTAAACATTATTATTTAAATAGTATTTTTTATTATTATGTGGTGTAGTGTTGAAGACAGGATTCTATTCCCGGTGAGTTAGAGCACCATATATTTATGCGATTTTCTCTAAGCCTGGGTATTTGTGATTATTTCACTTATCTTATTAAATACACTACTGTTAAACTACACTACTCTACAGTATCTATGGACCGCGCACACATCAAAATGGTTGAAGAAGCCAGGGGGGGGGGGGTTATTCTTCATACATATAATATTATACACCCCGCACTTTTAATCTAGCGATACATACATGTGAGACAATTCTATACACAAGACGGCTATCAACGGTAGTTTATCATATTTATGTATTGAGGATAATTGTTACAATAAGTTAGCCGTCGAAACTCTTAAAATATCTATCTCGCTCTAAAAGTTAACACAGCCAAGCGAGAGTTTGTTAAAACATTTTTTGACAGTTTAGACCAGTGGTCGGCAAACTCATTAGTCAATAGAGCCAAATGTCAACAGTAAAACGATCGTGATTTCTACTGAGAGAAAAATTTATTACACTTAAATTATATATGTAAATGTATACCTACTGTTTACTTAATAAACTTTAGTTAAAGTTTAATTAAACTATGGGTACACTGAATAAAACTTGATATCATACGTAATAACGATCTTATTTATTGAGGTATCCATAAAATTAAATCATAACAATGACTGACAAACACTCAATGTGAATAATGGCCTTGCATCAACTTGTAAAGTTTATGTAAGTCAGGTTTGTATGTTGTATGTTGTTTTTAATTTTAAGCACGTTTCCAAATTCTCATCAAAAAGACGACTTCACGATTTACTCTTGATTTCCTCTCTTAGAAATCTCTTTACTAACCACAAAACTCGCAATATTAACATTGTTGGAAAATTGAATTCAGTAATTAAATAGGTACAGAACTTGCTTTTTCTTGACTCTTCTAAAGTTTCTCAACTGCAAGGAAGAAACCTTGCAGCACCGACATGATTTAGTGACGCGTGTTTAGTCGTAAAGTGTCTCTCCAAATTCGACTTCTTCTTATGCGCCAATTTTTCCCGACAAATAATAGATACAGGTCAGTAGGCAATTTAAGTTTTGAATAAACGCGAAAGTCTCAATCCATTCAACTTTAAATTCTCGGTGTTCGTCCTTCGCTTTTCTTACCAAAACAACATTAATTTAATTTCTATAATATTATCTTGATGGAATATGGTGTAACCATTCACTACTTATAACACACATTATTGAATTTACGTATAAAATTGCGCATGTCATTTTTGACCATGATCTTGTCGTTATACAAAAAAAAATGGTTGGAAAATATATTATTATGTTCATTCAGTTTTATAACAGCCGCCGACGCATGGTGAAGATCGCGATGCATCCCTCATCAGCCAGTGGGGCAGCAAACAAGTTGACACGTATGATGTCTATCTTATACTGGACGATCGTAATTTGTCAAACTGTACCAGGTGACTAATGCAATTCAATTATAAATTTATTGATATTTTAAGAATAATTTTGATATAGTGTTTTCCATTTATTTTATTAAACAACTGGTAGCATAACTCTCGAAGTTATGTGTAAATTAATAAAATAAAATTGTGGATTCGTAGTAAAGTTATTCAATTTATATTGAACATTTTACATATTATTTTTGAAGTTAAGGAGGCGTTTGATAGAGAGTGAAATTGAGAGATGCGTGCGCACACCGTTACGAAAGTGCGCGACAGTATGAAGTTAGCTACGAATTAGTCAGCTGTATACAAACGCAAGTTTGATAGTAAAATTGTTCCGTTGTCTAGAGTGACACTTGTTAATTTAAAAAAAAAAACAACGATAAATAATTATATAATTTACAATTATTTCTCTTTAAGTCGAAGAATCTAGGTTATCACAAGTTTTGTTACGCCAAAGAAGTATAACTTCTAACGCGCGTACATAAGTACACATACCGATTTTTTGTAAATTAAACAAACTAGACACCCACGGTGGCCGCGCGGCTTAAGCGTTGTACTATCACGCCGTGGGCCTCAGGTTCAAATTTAAAATAAATATTATCAATTACCACTTAACTTAAGATATTTATTGCTCAGCCAATCATCAAAGCGTTTTTGTTTATATTAATGTTTCTGAGATAACGTAACATGAAAATATAAATTTATAATACCACATGGTTGAAGCAAACATATAATATAAAGCAACTACATGTAATATAATAAAATCATTACATTTATTTAAATGGAATGTAACAAAAGTGTACAATTAATGTACATCTAAATAAGCGTCAGCTAAAACCATAAAAACATCGTGATTTTGTTATTTATTGATTGAAAAACTGCAACTATATATTATACGTCATATTGAGTACGTAGGAAACATACGAGTAGATTGTTTTAAATGAAAATATTGACACAGAGCTGTAATTTGGTAACAATTTAAATCACATCGTATAGTCTAATATAGCCTCTGTGAATTCCTCTCTAAGAACAGCCCTTTTGGAATAAAATAAAGTTAGGTTAGGTTGAAGTCGTCAGCCACCCCTCGGGAAGGACTTAGAAATTCATCCCTCGTCCGCGCGCCCCCAACCAACGCCGGGGAACCAAACAAGGGCAGACATGGCCGACGTTTATAATTCCAATTTGGGATTCCTGTCACGTGATGTGAGGTTCACCGTCTGACCGGGAAGGGAGCACTACCAACCCGACGGGGTATGCAAACAAAACGGGAAAAATGAAAAGTCTGAAGATTCACTGCTGCGAGTGGTCTAACTGATTTTTGACAGCTCGAGTGCGTTAATCGTGCCTTGTTGAGAGAATTGCATCGCGGTTTCTTTTTTACGCGTTTCAAATACATTTAAACTACTTACTACGAAAGGGGGTATAAGTATATGTTTTCTTATCATTTATACATATTATTCAGAATGAAATTTTAAATTGAGTGTTTTAATGAATTAATAATGATACATAATAATAAAGTAGATTTAAAAGCAGGGCCGTCAAAGAGTAAACAGCGATCTCGTACAGATTACGCGCCAAGAAGAAATAGTTTCAAAATATTGCAAAAATACGACATAATTTAAAAATGAATTAAAAATATGTATATTTACTATATCAATATTACGATCTCTATATATATAAAAATCTCGTGTCACAATGTTTGTGGTCGAACTCCTCCGAAATGGCTCGACCGATTTTTATGATTTTTTTAAATGTATATTTTTTAGGTATGAGAATAGGTCAACAAGTATATTTCATACCGCTAGGTTATTAGGGTATCTCTATCCAGAAAAAATTTTCTTTTATTTTTTTGACATTTTTTTTTGTATTTTTTTTATTATTTGGCATCAAAAAATACCTATAACCCCAAATTTTAACCCTCCTACCTCCACCTTCCCATTTTTAATCGCGATTTTATTATTTTTGTATGAACAAATTTAACCGTCGTTCGTATTTCAAACAGAACGAAATTAATTATGTTGTTGAATGACAGATGGCGCTACGTCCGAGAAGAATTCAAGAAAAGCGTCGCGTCATTTTGACATTTCATTTGGCATATCACAACGCAGTGCGTGCAAAATTTTGTACGATTTATTTTAATTTATCTATTTTTGTGTGCGTGTATTACAGTGCACAATGCCAGCAAGACGCAAGGGGGGCTATTTGGGCCGTCGAACGAATAAAGCAACAAACATGCGAAATAGTAGAGCAGAAAGAACAGACGAACAAATCCAACAAGATAACAAAAATTTGCGTGTGAGCATGTTGCAATTGCGTGCATCTCAATCACAACAGGCACGAGCTGAACGAAATCAACAACGACAATTGGAACGGAGCCAAGCGCGCCGGTCCGTAGTTAATACACGCGGAGCAAATGACTGACAACGCCAACAAGTACATCGAGCATTTACATCCGCTTCGTTCCTTCGTCTCGCATTCGAGTACGAGCCAGATATTGAACATTCCGCTCATCCGAAAGTGCTGGTTGGTGCTATAGACAAAGAATGTCCCCATTGTCATGCGCTCAAATTCAAACATAGTCAGCCGGGATGTATTGCGCATCAGGACAAGTGCAACTACCAGAAATTGAAATACCACCAGAACCATTGAACGGCTTGCTTATCGGCACGGTTCCAGATTCAAACCTGTTCCTGAAGCCCATTCGCATATTTAATTCATGCTTCCAAATGACTTCGTTCGGAGCAACAGAAATAGTTCACAAAAGTGTGGCAATGGTCAACAATTCCATTCTACGTTCAAAATCAAAGGCCAAGTATACCGCAATGTAGGCTCATTGCTGCCAATGCCAAACGAACCACATAATTTTTTACAAATCTACTTCATGGGCGGTGAGGAGATTAATCGTGTGGATGCACATTGCGGCTACATTCTCAATTTGCCTACTGCCAAGCGCATCGTTGGCGAACTTGACGCCCTATTAAATGAGCACAATGAATTATTGAAATTCTTCAAAGCACACATGCACGAATTGCAAAGTGACAATCACGCTATTGTCATCAATAAAAAACCAGCTGGAGAGCACGTACGTCGATTCAATGCAACGGTTGTTGACGACATTGCTGGAATCATGGTTGGCGACCACACATCGACGCAAGAAATCGTGATTCGAAGAAGAAACAATAATCTGGAGTTCATCGCTGACACACACCGTTCATACGACGCTCTCCAATATCCGCTAATTTTCTGGAAGGGACAAGACGGATATTGCATAAACATTAAACAACGAGATCCTATCACAGGTAATTCATTCATTATAAACATCATTACTCATTTTGAATTGAGAAAATTAATGGTTGGTGTTTTTTTGTTTTTATCGGCGGTCATCGTCTACAGCGCTCCATTCCTCTTTCTGTCATAGATTCCAACCCCACACACTTACGATACATTCGTTATTTTTTATTCAACAACCAAAATATTCACTAGAAATAATTTATATGGCAGAACAACGTTTGCCGGGTCAGCTAGTATTATAATATAATGTAGTTGCTATAAAAAATAGACGATTCTATAAAAAATAATCCTTAGCCGGCCCTCACATCAAAACTCTTTTCGCCTGCAACGTGTCGAATACGTCGATGTGACGTCATCGTTATTCACAAAACACACGTTGCCAAAAGGAGTTCCGCAGATTGGTCGAATGCGACAGTTTAGTTTTAAAAAAAGCATCATGTTGAACAATCGAAAAGTTGCATACTTCTCGGGCTCCGAGTCGAAGACACCAGGACACATACAAACACTTATGAATTGGTCATGCCTATATCCCGGCTCACTGATCGCCGCATCCAAATATGTATACGTTTCAGAGGTTACTTGCGACTGTCGCTAGGTAGATACACCAGATCGCCGTTCTTGGAAGGTTTGATTTATGGCTGTACGGCAGACGAGGCGTGCTTAGGTGTGAGACCCGGCTTAAATATTATATGCAAACTTTAATTTTTTTCAGTACCTATAGGTACCTAATTAGTTTATAAAAAAATCTCCAAAAATTCAATAAACAAGTAATAAATTAAAACAATATTTACTTAACCCTTAAATGCATGATGGTAACATTTTAATGTACCTATGGGTATATTACTTGTCTAATCGATCATATTTAATTTTTAATATTGTAATAAATTAACGGTGGCACCTGTGAATAAATTATAGTATCAATACACTGTGTTTGCTAAAGAGAACGGCAAATTTGTAAATACAATTTCATTCACACAAAAAATATAAAGAATAATACGTACAGTTTGTTGTTAAAGGGCAACTCCATGCAACTAAGAGTAAATGATAACATAGATATATCTATTTTGGAAAGAATTATATTTTGGTTTATTCAATAAGGTGATTGTTTTGATACTCTCCTCAGTGTACAATTTATTTTTTATTAACATTTTAGCGAGCTAATGATATTATCTCAGTTATTTGTAATAAATATAATATTGGTTCCATTTTTGGATCAAACTTTTCTATTCTATGGGTGTTCTCAGTTTAAATTTCAAATTCGAATGTCTAACGTTCGGTACGAGTTAGTACTTTGGTGGTAGTGGAAGTAAATAACAATAGTGCCTTAGTGTGCTGTGGGTAATCAGTGTGAAGTGTGCTGCGTGTAACCGGATCTTTCCGCACCATTTCCGGAGTGTCGGGCCAAAAGAGCGGTTAAGCCTAGTTTCCATAGTATGCAAGATGTGTCGTGCAATGGACATTTGAAAGTATCAAACCATATGCGAAAGAAGTCATTTTATACCTATAATATTCTTATAAACAAAAATGTAGCAGGAAGTTAATTTAATATAAATACATAGGGACATACATGAAGTTCTCACCATTTAATCATTTTTTTTTACGTATGGTACAAAACAGTTACCTAGGTATAGGATGATTTGGCGCCGGGACAACTGGACGCCACATAATTAGAAAATAAATAGACGTTAGGTACTTATAGGTACTTTAAAAAATTATTTAATATTGTTATTTATATTTAAATTATTATATTATGATTTAATAGTTGGTGTGAATTTAAATATGCACACGTAAATAATGATTTAATCGTGCATATGTTTAAGTTCCAACGAAGAAAGAGTTTTTTTTATTTTTATACGAAGCCTTAGGCATGGTAATTCTCAATCCGTAATAAAAACATTAAATTAAGAGTAAAATGAATTAAAGCTACTAAGTGGTAGATATAAACTGATTAAAATTCCTCGTCTACGTTCTGTATACGTACTACTACGTGTATACTGATATATTCAGTTAATATGCAAATTTGTGACAACTTAAAAATACTGACTCCTTAACCTGTTTATGATATGTTTAGTACAGTACGAATAGCGGAGATATGAAGAGATTTAAAAACCAATATGAGCGACCTCACGACAGTATTTCCGGTAAATAAATGCAATGCCTTATTTAAAAGTGTTATGCAAGTAGAATAGATGCAGCAGCGTGCAGTTAGTATTTGCATGTCGACCCTTAGGCTAGTGCAAATGCATACAGCTTAACACACATTGCACCAAAACGCAATGCGCTTAAGCATTGGTACCCAACCTTTTTGTACCAAAGAGCATAATATAGTATTATTAAAAAAATACAGGACACTGATAAGAAGTAAAAGATCGAGTGACAAATTAAATAATAAATTAGTTATTTATGTCATCGAGAGGTAAAAATATAAATAACTTATAAAAATATACTTATAAAATATAAATATATAAAAATATAAAAAACTTCGAAGTACGAGTCATGATAACACAATTTCTTAGATCGAGTTCGAATTGTGGCTAAGGTTGTTTAGCATCAGGTGCTTTTAAACGTCAGTTCTGTTTTCCGTTTAGTCTAGGATTCCGTTTTGGTCAGTTCAGTTTTTAAACGGCAGTGTATTTAGACGATAAGAGACCGACAAGTTTAGTTGTCCGTTCTAAACGTAAGAAATAACTTCCTAAACATCTTGGTTGGTTCAATACAATATATACTAATATACCAATTGAAATTAGAAAAGTAGTATGAAAAATGTGGCAATATGGTAATTTACACGTCAACTTAACTGGAAACTCTAAAAACGGATACGATAACTGATGGAAAATCTATCCTGTCTCGTCTCCATTTTCGTTTCAGTCGGCCGCTTCAGTTTTCCATTTACACGTCAGTTTAATGGTCAGCTCGACTGAAACGGAGAATAATTGAACAGAAAACCTACGTTATTACTTTACTATATAAGTAAAGTACAATATGTTTCGTTCAGAGTAAAATTCAAATTCAATTACCAACTGTAAATATTGTTGTTCTAGAACTTATTTTCAGTTATCTACCTTCAAAAGGTACCCCTTGCCACTTATACGATATATGGTAATTAGTTGAGTGTACGTACACTTTAAAACTTCTCCATATTCGTCAAATGTACTATGTACCTACCACCAATAATCACCGTGTATATATTGATGTGTGTTTTAAGTTTTACATTTATCGGTACGGCGTCTAGTTATCCGGCACCCAGTTATCCTGTCGTCCAGTTGGCGGTGTCAAATCGTCCCATTCTAATATCAGGCACATGGACGAGCCGTGCAGTGGCGCACGCAGGCATTGGGTTTAGGAACACTGCGACAAAAGCTTTGAATATTTCACAAGTCATAAAACGAGAAAACCCAGTTGCCCGAGAAACCATATTTAAGTAACTATATACGTGCGTTCTGTTTCTGCAGCCAAAAATGAAATGGTGCATTGTTATTTGTACATAACCCTCCAGGGAAAAAAGTACTATGCCTCTTGTGAAATGATATGACGTATTGTAAAATTGTGCTGTTATTCCACAATACTTATACCATTCTGCCTAATGTAATTAGACCTTTTTCACAGTAGCAATCTGTTAACGTGTATATTCTAATATTACGACTTTGTACCTAAAGGCGGAATCACACGATTGGTGTAGAGTTGTAGACTGTAGTTATTTAATAAATGTATAAATAAGTCATGCAACCGCACTGCTGAGTTGTTCCCTCGACTTGTGTATTTGGGAAATATTCATGCTCAAGTCATAAAATAATTATAAAGTGGTCAACGTTTGTACAAATATGCCCGTTCCTATAACGTGTCAAGTATCCGTAAAAGATAAATATTTATTAAATACACCAGTCGTGGGAAGTCAATGTGCCAAAGCACACTGTGAGTGGCCGTGCAATGCGTGGTGCGAGAGGCGCAAAAAGCACTTGCTTTGAGCACACCGTACGGCTTCTTGCAGTGCGCTCAACCAATGTTCGATAAAAATATTTTTATTTGACTTAATCGTACAAGAATAATATTATGTAGTGCCAGTTATACCGATAACTGTCTCTGTTCGCCGATAAATTCATAATTATCTACTGTACTGGTTTGAACTACTAAAACACTCAATATCAATGGTGGTTATTCTATATTTTTTGTTTTTATTAAATTAAATTAAGAAAAAAGTACAAAATATTAAATTGAATAACTACTGAATTAAGTGCTTGATACATCTTAATATATCAATTCTTTATATATATTATATTTATTTATTATGACATTTAATGTGCCATGTCTTATTTAAAATTAAAAGTGAAACTACTGGTAAATTAAAGTTATAAAACAAATTTAAAGTTTACTCTTCAATAAATCGTCATGACAATGCTGGCATTTTTCCATGCCTCCGGGATATCCTCTTTGCATATGCAGGCTGTGTACAATTGTGCAAGCACTTAATTTGCATCCTTTCCCGCTTTTTTGAGGATAGCTATCGTTAGACCGTCTTCCCCTGGGGCTTTCCCACTTTTCATGTAATTTAAAGCATGGGTTTCTTCCCAGGATGTGATTTCGGGAGTATGGTCTTCAGAATTTCCATGTCTCTGAAGATCTAAGTCTATAGTCGTATTGTCAGTGTCATCACTGTTATCGCTGTAGAACTCTTCAACTCGGCTTAACAAGTGTTCCCAATTTCTGATGATAGAACCATCTTTTGCTTTTAGTGCTGTGATTTGACGTTTTTCTATCGACAAGCATCGCTTGGTTTTGTTCAAACTTCTGCCTGCTTTCACAATTGCTTATATGAGGTTTACATTGAATTTACGAAGGTCTTCTCTATCTTCCTTCGGAGAGTACAAAACGTCTGCAAGGTAGACCTAGAGGCCGCTGGATCGATGTTCTGCGGAAGTACGTGGTAATGTAATACACAGGACCAAGAGAAGTGGAAGCAGCTTGAAGAGGCCTTCATCCAGCAGTGGATAGATTCAGGCTGATGATGAAATCGTCATAATGCTTAACTTGAAAGCTTTAAATCTCCATTTATGTGCATCACGCAAAAGTATCAAGTATTGCATACAATAAAAAACGAATGCTGTCCAAGTTGTATGCACAATAAAATTAATGAATATTACTTTAACATTTTCATAAAACCATTATAATAGCAGTAAAAGGTCGACAGTTTTAGGAAACAATAATCATCCATTCCAGTCTCGTTTATGTAAACATTTTAAACATCCTGCATTAAAAACACAGGGTGACTATTTGGTAGATGTTTTTAATACTAGTTTTTGAAAAATAAATACAAGCATTCCCTCTAATGTACTACAAATAAATAACATACGTTTTTATACCTCTTCTTCACTATTTTTAAATCTTGAAATATCTTTAAAAAAACCTTCTTCTATATAGATTGCGCTAAAAAATATATTGAAGCAAAAATTCCCAAGCTATGTTCCGCGGAACACCAGTGTTCCGCCGAACCTGAATAGGTGTTCCGCGATAATTTGGAAAAGTTTTATACACTGCAACACATTTAAAGATTTTCTATTAAGTAGAAGTAAAATAAGTAGGAAAAACAAAAATAGTTGTGCCTGATGTTAAGAAGATATGCAATTATCCTACTGTATAATATACTGCAAAATCATCAAAGTAACGTAAAATGTTTAATGAGACTATATTTTTTGTTGGGCTACGCGATGTCTGGTTTAATTCCGTTGCTTTTAATACCCTTGGAGACCAGCAGTGGCACGTGCTTTAACATATTAATATGTTAAAGAGATTTATGTTTATTTCCATATATTTCACGAATACCGGTATTCAATAGGAAATACCGGTATTAGTATTTTCATTCGGTATTGAAAACCCACGATGGCCGCGCGGCTTAAGCGTCGCCCTATAATATCGTGGGTCCCAGGCTCGAATCCAGGGTCTCGCAAGTACATATATTGTTTTTCAATTTATCTCTGAGTCAGAGCATGGGTATAAAAGGTTGAGCAAGTGGCTGACATCCATTTCTCGTAAAAACAAAATATGTTATCCAAACCTCCACTCTGTGGAGGCCCATATTATGATCTTAGTAGGATTGGACATGGTCGAAAAAATTGCAATCCCTATGTGCATCAAGAAGTTTTATTGAAGAAGTTTTATCATTTATAAGAAGTTTTATCATTTTATTGTTTTTGTTTTCGTAGACAAATCAATAATTTATTAGTAATCATCTCTTTACATAAATCAAAACTTTAAATATTATAATACACATTTGTATCATTCGACAATATCTAAAAGGTGTTCTCTTCATCACACTGTGATTATCTGTTATGGAAGGGTAAACAATACAGCGGTTGGTGCGGTAAACGGTACCCAGTCGAAAGCTCGCTCTGAAAGTTCAACTGCCGAAATGTCGCCGTTGGAAATGTCGTTGCGCTCATCCTTAGGATAACGATATTACCCACCTACCGTTATTGGGACCGAATTCAATTATGCAATATTTATATTTGCAGTCTGAAATTGCTTTACGGGGGAAACGTCCCATAATAATAATGGAAGGGAAAACCGCGCGAAGTAAAATTCAATTTGGGTAAACGGCTAGATTTTAGAGATTTTTAAACTATGCATTAGAATCATTAGATTAGTATTCAACCTGGCAATTATTTTAATCTTCATTATCCCAATTATCAATGACAGTAGTAAAACAGTAGTCTAAGTAGTAATAAAAGTGAAACAACATCCAGACTTTCAGAAAATCATATAAATATTGTGATCTCAACGGAAAGCTTTACGCACCGATCTACGGGGAGCGGTAGTTGTTCATAACTAAAATATATAGTAATTAAAAAAGTTATACATTTATATTTGACATATATATTGTTGACGGTTAATCATGACCCCCACAAGGGGGGGGGGGCTGACAAGGCTCTAGCCTGGGGGCCCGGCGTGGCGAGTCGACCAAATAAGTGACATAAACACACATCACAAATGTCCGCCTAAATTAACGCCTGCGGTGCTATTTCCCTTTGTTAATGGTTATATTTTAAAATATGTGGTTGTGTGATGTAATTTTTAATTGCGTCGTTACGTGATAACTTCATAATTCAAGTGGATGTAAGTATTAAAAATACACTAAAAGGTACCCTTCGTTTTACCGTGAACGCCATGTGGAAAATGCTACTGTGGAGCGTCACACTGCTTGTATCCTTAGCGATAGGTAGGGGGGGCATGCGGTTAATTATTTTTCTAAATCGGAGAATACGTCATCTTTTGACGCTGGATGCGGCGTCGAAGACCTGGCAGCGAAAGTGGAATGAATCTACCAAGGGCCGGCACACATATTTGTTCTTTCCAGATATTCAATGGCAATTGGAGATAAACATGTGGACTCCTGACCATCACGCCAGTGAATTTTTGACAGGCCACGGTGGGTTCCCCTGCCAAGCTCTTTGAACTTGACCGACATGTCCACGTGGACGAGAAAAACAAGATACAAACTATATCCTCTGGGTATGTCCGAGAATGTGCTCCGAGAGGGAAGAGTTACTCGAGTCAGTCCAACCAGCTGTTGGGCCTATTGCGCCATCCGACCTGGTCGCCACAAGGGCCAGTCATCTTGCATTTTAAAAATTTGCGGCGTTTAACTGCGTGGCTTCACATATTTTTTGCTATCCGTATGATTAGCTTCATTTTTTTGGTAATATTTATTAAATTCCTTTCTTTTTTGTCAATTTCCTTGTGCCTTTTATCTCTCTGGCACTTACCGAGTAAAATCAGTGTCAAATGTCACTTCAGAGCGTCGCGACCTCAGTCTCGGGTAACTACTCCTCTAACATTACCAGGCGTAAACAACACTGTACAGATGCTTCACATCAAACGTAGTGAATCATGATACGCTCGATTAAGCTCGAGTGTGGTGCGGGGAGGGTTTGGTTTGGAGGGCGTGCTTGTGTTGTTCTAAATATGTCTAAAAATAGAATATTAGGATGTGTTTCAGCCTGACAAACCTACCCCGTTCACTTGGCACACAATGGTTACCAAAATATTTTGAGCTTTGGTGTTCTAAAGCTTAGCATAATGCCATATCATCACCCCAAGTATATGTTATAAATGCAATTTATTAGTTTTGATTTAATCTAGTTAGAAGTTGAATTCAAAGATTTGCGGTGTTGGCACATATGACAGAGTAGAATTTCCGCGTAATAATCTCGGAAAAATCATGACTTCATCATCAACCGGAGAAGAAAACCAAATTAATCAGGAGTCTTAAATGGTCTTTCACGCAAAGTTATCACTCAATCTCTCACGGAGATTATGTGTTGTATGGAATTTAAAATCGAGCAAATAAATACAAAATGGAAGTCCAGTATGTCTGGACATAGCCGTAAAGTATTTAAGTAAATGCCCTCACGTAGGGTTTATGAATTAATAAACACATACAACGGACCTCTTGTGACAGATAACAGACGTCGAGTGGAAAGAAGGGATGAGCTTTTGGGGGAAGGGGGCGGTGGAGAATGTAACGCCATCAGCCGAAGCAAGCGAGGACAACATAACGGCCCGTTAGGACGTCATCTAGGTCGTTAGCGACTGTTATGAAACACTCGGTGTAACGGAATGCGTCGGAAGTTAACGCAATTAGAATTAAAATAATAATATTAACGGCCGAATTAAAGTTTGCTTATAAATTTTATTTAAGGTAAGTGAGTACGTGAGGTTTAAATAATGACGTTTCGTTAACGCTGCGTTAACGCAGGAAAACGCTTAGGTTTATCTAAAATTGCAAATGTTTTGCAACTAATATCATTATTCTTCTTCTTCTTTCGCTGGCGATATGACTCAACTCGAGCATTGGCTACTTCCACCGCTTCCTTCCAGCCGGTGCTCACTTCAGCGGCCCCTAGAACAATAAAAAAGCAGTGACAGTTTTGACCAATTTAAGTGCGTATTAGTGATTAGCATGGATTAGAATATTTGCGATATTTTAACCATTATTTTCAGCGTAACTTTACTCCAGATGTTGTTGAAAGTAGTATTAATAATAATATCCATATTTTGTAACTGTTGTTTTAATACCACGTAGTTAGGTGTTTGACAATATTATTGTATTGTTGTCAAATTATATTATAATAATATAAATGAGTTGCCTAGAGTCATAACTCACATATTAAAAAAATCTAGTTTTGAGATAATCGCAAAAAAACACCAGAGCACTGTTTTTGTAATTAGAAGAAAAGTATTGAACTCACTTGAATATTAATGACTTCATGAGTGAGTGAGTCGATTTATATTATTTTTTTATATATATATATATATATATATATTATATATAATACTCATAACGCCGCCGACACACAGCACACTATAAGAATGTGAGTCCCTGATTGGTCAGAAAGGCCTTGATGACAGAGCTCAGATTATTCATTAAAAAAATGTGAGTTGTGACACCAACAGCTAACTTCGTCAACGATTTTCACATGGTTTATAGTGACTTTTGATAGCCAACTATTGTTTTTTATATAGATTAATGCCTTTATAAACACTTGGTATATTTAACTCAAAAATAACAAATTTTCAAAATGCGACTTTATTCGACTCAAATATACTGTCTTGGAGTAAATAATTTGACAGCTGTTGTTTTGTGTCAAAAATATCCAACCCCCGTAGCGTGATAACCGATAAGTTACACGAACTAATTTTTTTATCATTAACGAAATAATAAATGTACCGTAAAGTGGAGTGAGATTTGACCAATGCTATTTTGATTTTTATGTACCTAATTAATATAATTTATTTGTAAAAAATCGGAAAAATTTTACTGATAAAAACCAAGAAAATACGATTTTAATTTGGTATCGGGTACGTAGGGATCTTGTTAAGGCCGACTAGAATATTATAATAGTATTATAATATAATACTATTATAATATGATGGTAATTTTAGTTATTGAATATCTTCCAATATTCGCAATAAATGAAGATTTTCGTTTGCATATTTCATTAAAACATTATTTTATAGAAGCAATTTAGGTACAAGTCTGTTTATTGGAAGTCAGGCGGAAACAGCGGCAATTTTCATCGCCGATTTCGGAATTCAGAAAATTCAAGAATAATAACCTAACCCAGGGGTCGGCAAACTTTTGGACCAAAGGAGCCAAATGTGAGTGGCACAACGGTTAAAAAAAATTCGAGAGCCATACGTATATTTTTTATTCAAATGAATTAATTACACTTTATACGTGTTTATTTATTAAGTGAAAAAGATTTCTCGAATAAAACTAACGTAAATATGTTTTTATTGTTGAAATTATAAATATATGAATTACAGAATATGAATTACATACAATTTTCACGCATTCCTTAAAACTAATGTGAACAATGGCCTACCTTCCTTGCATTTCTTGGGAGTTTCTGTGTGTTTGGTAAGTAACTTGTAGTTTTTAATTACAGGCGCGACTCCAAATTTTCATCGGTTATTTGGCTTCTCTAAGTGCTATTTATATTGTTCATGACTCGAATGTATTAATGTATTTATATGTTCATTGAATCGAATATGAGTTAGGAAAGCTATTTCATGTATTAAAAATCGTAGTATCTACCTTATGTCGATCTTTTAGAGCGCTACACTTGTGTTATGAAATTAAATTGCATTTTTCTCTCTCCAAATTATAAATTTTGGTGGCAAGACCTACAAATTTGGAGTTCCATAAGCTCCATAAATTGGGAATTTGGCAAAGAACCGCACGCCAATACCCAAAGAGCCTCATGTGGCTCGCGAGCCGCGGTTTGCCGACCCCTGACCTAACCTAACCTAACAAAATATATTCCAGTATATCGGCTATTTTAAAAATTTGTTTGCCTCTGGCTTCCGCTAAACAGACAAGAACGACAATTTAATATAAATCACATTCAAAGTATGAGCAATAAATACACTCTACCGTCAAAGTTTACAATTTCATGTAACGGCTCTCGTAGTCGCTAGTATCTTATTATTTGAAAAACTTGATCGCAAATACCTCAGTTGAGGCATGGTCTAATAATATCGTGGCTAGGCGATGCGCGGATTGTGCCAATGACGCGTGCCAAACGAAATATAATTTGTCATATAAATCCAACATGCGTCCATTTAATGTTCTATTAGTAATAATAATAATATATTCACTGACATGTTTTCTTTTTCAAGTAAATGGGTAACGTTTTTTAGTCATCTTTACACGATTTAAGAATTAATACCCCCGTCGCCATCACGAAACAAATTGACGTGTTCACAGCTCGACGTTCTCCGATTGCCAGCGAGTTCAAAATTTTGTCGCACCTACAGTTGAAGATTATTTGTCGTTTCACTGTAGTAAGTATGCTCTTAACGATTCAGTGAGCAAATATTATTTTAGTTTTGAAACTTTTAAATCTATGATTTATTTTTATCAGTCTTATTATAAAGTTGACGTTTTAACAAAAATGTGTTTTTATCAAGTTTTTATTTATTTTTTTATTGCTGTTGAAGAAATCTTGTGCAGTTTTCAAGAAACATGTAGGTATACGATGTTATTATTATAACAGTTTGCAAAAATAATGACACTAGCTCACGAAGTTTTATTGAAATATAAAAATGTCATCGCCACTTCAATAACTTTTCAAATAAACTCTATAATAAATTTTTGCAAAGTTTTTTGAAAACTTGTTTTTATTGTAAGTTGTCTTGTCTGTCTAGTTTGCCAGATATTCGGTGTACTGTTCATAGCAGTCAAATCTATCACAGAGCTGTGAACAAGAAACCCATATGATAAACACATTAATAACACTCCTAGCTGGTAGCCAAACCACGGCATACAGAAACTGCCGAAGCATAAAGCTCTGATAGATTAATTATTGGACCAGTCATTTACCGTATCGAAGATGAGTCAAGATACTACTTTCCTTCGTTTTGCAGCGTCTGAGAAATTTCATGAGCGTTCTTATCAAATAATTTATTGCATACCTACGACTAATTTTTTTATTTAAGGGCCCACATGCTCAGCCTAGATCAAAATGGAGTTTTTATGGTATTTTCAGAGCATTACCCTGGACATTCCTTAAACGTTGTAGATAATCTATTTATATAAATTTGAAGCCTTATTATCTTTTATATTTATTTGTACCTAACTAATTTTTAAATTTGTATGTACCTAACTGATTTTTTTTTAAACGGTACATGTTCAAACACGCGCGTTAACATGATCTTACTCTCTACTTCATTTATCGTTTGTCAATTTATGGCTACGGCCGTATGTTGTAGCTTAGCCACTGGAAAATGCCAATAGAAATGGCGTATTTCAAAAAAATACTTCCTTATTCTTAGGTCAATAATTATTATAAAGCAAACTTATTTGTAGGATGTTTCTCACATTTAAATGGTCAAAGACATAGCTTATAATCAGTATCTTTAGAATTATCTTCAAATGTGTTAATCGTGCCCATTTTTGAATAATAAAATGCCTAATTATTGTCAAATTCGGGATCAAAAAGATTATAAAATATAATTTTTTATCGTGAATATGTCACTATACAATGTTAACATTAATTTTACTGATGGTTTTGTAAATGCGTTTAAAAATTAATAAAACTAAACAATCTTAACACCACTGCACATGGACGTATTGAAATATGACTATAGCCTGAAACATAAGAGCGAGAGGTTTAAAAGAATACTATTATACTTCATGTACTCATCAAATGTTTAAAATAAATATAAAGGATAATAAGGCTTCAAAATTATATAAATATATTATCTACAAGGTTTAAGGAATGTCCACGGTTTATGCTCTGAAAATACCATAAAAACTCCATTTTGACCTATGCTGAGCATGTGGGCCGTTAACGAATAATAATTCACCAGAATTAAGAATGTAACATTCTTTATTGAAGGTATGTACATAATTCTGAAATATACATACTAGAATATTGTGCAGGCGGCCAAATTGGCAAAGTACGTTGACTGGAATCCGATGGATGCAGGTTCGAGTCCTGTTCGCAACCATATTTTTTTTCAAGATTTTTTCTTATAATAGGGATATTTTTGAGGTGTCTCCGAATTATGTATGTTATTACTTTACCACATAAGTAATTATATTGTTTATATTCTTGTATATACATATAACAATATAAGACACTATGTAAATGGGAAATTACTGTGTTCGCTCTAATATGGAGCATAATAGAACTGTTATCAACCCTGTAAAAATCCAAAGGCTAATCTCGAAGTCGTTACCTAATACGTACGCTAGCTGAGATGTTTTCAAATTCCGTCAATAATGGAAACTATTTTTGCAATTTAAATCAAAGTAACGACATTACTAAATTGGTTCATACATGGCATCAGGATTACACCAAATTTGATAAATTCGTCTTTGTGTCATATTCGACCACAAGAAAGACTTGACTTTTATTGAAGCCAATTTGATTCCAGCATCCTGGAAGGTTATTAAAACACATTGACTGATGACTAGATAATTACTTTTTAATTACCACATTTAAATAGCATGCTAATGAATGGTTATCTAATCGTTACGCGCTGGGCGCGTCTTTAGCGTCCAATGTATGAATACTATTCATAAAGTATATTATGGCGAAACTACAGATACTGACATGACGTGGGATATACATAAAGATAGACGAGCCCATGGCCCCCACAGGAGGGGGGGGCTAACAGGGCTCTAGCCTGGAGGCCCGGGCTCATGAGGGGCCCGGCGAGGTGAGTCGACCTGATTAGTAAGATAAACACACATCACAAATTTGCATTAATAGTAAAAAAAAAAGTCGCGCTATTTTCCTTCCAATTATATTATTATTTAAAAGTATGTGGTTGTACGGTACAACTCCATAATTAAAATGGATATATTAAAATATACAAAAAAACACTAAATATAGGTAGATACACATTAATTTTACCGCGTACCGCCACGATTTGGAAAACGCTACCCTAGAGCGTCTCAGTGCCTTTATCCATAGCGATGGGTCGGGGGGCCATGGAAGAGCCACAGGAATTCTACGAGGCTTCACGTGGTGTTCATACGGCCATGTGCATCAAAGAGGGAACACGAACTGAGAAAAAATAGAAATATCATTTTAATGAATGAAATTATTTATAGATGTCTTTGGGTGACTCAAATCTCCCATTTTTTACAATACGACTAGCTTTAATTTTTTATATAATCGCTATATTTTTTCCACGTCAATTGAAAAAGTAGGAAGTTTTTTGCCTACGCTTCCAAAAAAACCTCCGATATCTGAAAAAATGCCCTCACACTTTTGATTTCAGCGACGATTTTTATCAATCAGAAAAAAGGTTTTCACATATTTTCATGAATTTATTTTTATTCCAAGAATTTTTTCCTAGATGCCAAACGATCGCTGCAATATTTCTTTTTTAGATGTCAAACATTATTCCAACTAAAGAGTTTTATTTCTTATCCCGTCAGACATATTTTGAGACAGATGAGAGTGTAGGCATTTCCTGGAAGCGGCCAAGTCCAGCATTGAGTTGGAATGCTAATGAATAAGATGATAATTGATAATATGATAATATTTTCCGACTAACTTTCTTCAAGGCATGCTCGCCTTTTATTCTCTTGAAGCTCGTAAGTCACTTCTGCTCTTAAAGCATTTTTCCTGCTCTCACGTGATATTGTTTCTAATCTCGATATTCTGGAAAATTTTAATTTTTATGCACCCGTCAATTACATGTGTGGTTGCAGCCATGACGTCATGTCAAGCTCACCAGGCACTAATAGCGTGGGCTGTACGGCTGGTCAATGCACTCTCTAGAGATGTAGACATTTTTAGCGATGCATTATATATTATGTTTTTAAAATTCTATTTTATTGTTTAATTTATATTTCTTTTTTAATTATTGTTCTTTTAATTCTTTTCTATAAAATTACTTTTTGCTTTGTTTTTTTCTCTACCTTGTTTGTGTTTTCTCTAGTTGATTTACTTGCACTTTTTATCCTAAATGTCATGGTGTGAACGTCTTGAATTAATAGTTTGTTATATGCTCAATGTGTCTTTTAAATAAAATAAAAAATAATTCTGAATGATGATGATGTAATTATTGTAAAGTTGTATATCAGATTTCCGTTTCTGAAAATAATTTGAAAGACGCCTGTGTAAACGATTACCGCTATTTAAAAAATTAATGGCCCATTTAATTTCCCATTACGATAATATTTACCTACACATTGGCATTAAATGGATCAATACAAGTGGACTGGTGTTCTTATAATTACTGCTCATAAACTCGATATGTCTAGTAGACCCATTATAACCAGACAGTTATTACCTGTTTACGGTATTTGTTTGGTTGGTTTAATTTGTACTAAACTAATCAATGCACCCATTCACGTAGGTTTAATTACCTTTAGTATGAAATTTATAATACCTAGAATCAAAAATAGTCTTATGCCAAGCACAGACTAAAATATATGTATATTATCTCCTCGTAAAAAAATATAAAATGGTTGTACAACTTTTGGCGGTACATAAATTAACCATTTGTTTGAAACTTGCAAATATTGTTATTAAATAAATGTCGTTTGGAAAATCAACATTGTAAAAAAATGCGCAATTGAATCAAAACAAGATCCCACAGATCGCACATCGCTACCTCTGATGAAACAGTAATTAATTTATACATTGGCCACACGTGGTTACCTATTTATCAAAATGTGACACATAGGCACGAGGTTTGCGTATTTTTTCTTTGTATAAAAAATATTTACACATCTTTTAGATATTTATAAAATATTGATATACATATTTTGAAAACATCTCATGCATATACACACTAGACAAAATCATTTTGTAGAAAAAAATACGACACCCGACGGGAATTGAACTTGTAATTGCTGGATTCGCGAGGAAAGCTAATTACGTTATAAAAACTAAATAATGGAGTAATTCGCGACGTTGGTTAGTACTTAATTAAGGAATTATTTGATAGCTTAATTAAATTTAATATACTAAAACCGATAGCCAACATTACAACGCAATTCGATCAGCATTTCATGTAACAACTACTAGTGAAAATCGTCGGAATTAACTACGATGTCCGTAGCTTAATTGCATGAGAATACTGGCGCGAATCCAGCAGATACAGGTTCAAGTCCCGTCGGGTGTCGTATTTTTTGACTGATTTTTCCTAGTGTGTATGAGATGTTTTCAAAGTATGTATATTCAATATTATAGAATGTCGCATTCTCAAATCTTATGTCTTTTTTGTCGAATAAAATATATTTTATTAAAATATTGATATTTTATTTCAATCATCACACATTTCTTGTAACAAAATAGTGTAGGAATATATTATTATTATGTCGGTACGTAAAAATATTCTTTGTTCTTTCGACCATATCCGATCCTAATACGACCATCTGAGCCTCCACAATGTGGAGGTTTGTATTAACAGATTTTGTTTTTACGAGAAATGGATGTAAGCCACTTACTCAACCTATTAGGTCCATACTTCTGACTCATACACAAATTGAAAAAAAATACATTGTGTACTTACCAGGCGCAGGATTCGAACCTGGGACCCACGACGCTATAGGTCGACGCTTAAGCCGCGCGACCATCAAATATTACGTAGAATTAAAAAAGGAGCGGTTTAGTACTTACTGTACATTAATTCAAAAGATAGCAGCACTTTTACTTGAAGTGTGTACAGATAGTCCAAAACATATAAGATGATAGCTACATATTATTTTAAACATTAACTTATGTGCACTTATATCGGAATATCGAATGTACACAGAAATACTATTAAATAGTATGTCCGATCATTGAAGCCACATTTGTGTTATGGATAAATCTGTAATCTCACCCCAACCCATTTTTCTGTATGAGAATTTCTTTCAAGGGGGGACGTGCGCCGCGTAGGTCAAAATGGAGATTTTTTGGTATTTTCAAAGCATGATCATGGACATTTCTTAAACTTTGTAGATAATCTATTTATATAATTTTGAAGCCTTATTATCCTTTATATTTATTTTAAACATTTGATGTCTGCATAAAGTATTTTTATAACATAAATTAGTATTCTTTTAAACCTCTCGATCTAATGTTTTAGAATATAGTCATATTTCAGTACATCCATGTGCAGTGGTGTTAAGATTTTTTTGGTTTATTAATTTTTAAACGCATTTATAAAACCATTAGTAAAATTTATTTTGACATTATAATAGTGAAATATTTACGATAAAAAATCATATTGATAATCTCTGTGATCCCAAATTTGACAAAAATTAGGCATTTATTTTATTATTCAAAAAATATGAAAGATTAACACATTTGAAGATAATTCTAAAGATACTGATTATAAGCTATGTCTTTAACCATTGAAGTGTGATAAACATCCTACGAATAATGATTGCTTTATAATAATTATTGAACTAAAAATAAGGTAGTATTTTTTTGAAATACGCCATTTCTATTGACATTTCCCAGTGGTTAAGCTAGAACATACGGCCGTAGCCATAAATTGACACACTATAACTGAAGTAGGGAGTAAGATCATGTTAACGCGCGTGTTTGAACATGTACCGTATAAAAATTTCAATTTCAATTACAATTTCAGTTAGGTAGTAGATAATCTATTTACGTTTAAGGAATGTCCAGGATCATGCTTTGAAAATACCAAAAAATCTCTATTTTGACCTACGCGGAGCACGTGGGCCGTATTTCGAAATTGTAACATAGTGCTCATTCAAGAAATATAATGTGACACATAATATACTAAACTGTACATATATAATATAAACACAAGTATTAAATCACTAAATAGAATGCACATACTGAGCTGTATCTAGTATTTGCTAACTTAAGTAAATATTAATATTGTATGACAGACTTGTCATTTGCTTCGGCCAATGTTCAACTTTACTCCCAAGAAATCGAACAAACTTGCTCCGTTTGTATCAAACGAATCGAATAATATATACAAATGACATATATTATAATATACACGGATATATGTACGGAGGCACTATTTAAATATTGATTTTGTTTTCGTCCAACTCGTTTGACAAAGACGAAAGTTTAAGAAGTCTGTTGAAAAATAAATATTTTGTTTACCTACTGATCATGACATAATATTGAATATGAAGGGTGAATAATATGATTTTCGAAATTATTTCCTATATCAATCATACCACTCAGCATTAAATGAGTGACACACTGTTTTTTGTCAAAACAAAACAATAGAGCGATAGTATTCGTCTGCATTTCCTCAATCATACTCGAATTTGAGTCATTATTAAGTGTTGTATGACATACCTAACCATGGCCCCCACAAGGGGGAGCTGACAGGGCTTTAGCCTGGGGGGCTGGACTCACGAGGGGCCCGGCGTGGCGACTCGGCCAGATAGGTGAGATAAACACACATCACAAATTTGCTCTCGTAGTAAAAAAGTCGCCTGCGGCGCTATTTTCCTTCAATAATGTTATTATTTATAATTATGTGCTTGTACGATACAATTTTTAATTATATATCGATACTCGATAACTCCACAATTCAAATGAATGTATTAAAAGATACAAAAAAAACACTAAATATACAAATTAATTCTACCGCGTAAACCATTTAGAAAACGTTACTGTTTAGTATCACAGTGCCTTTATCCTTAGCGATAGGTAGGGGGGGCACCTAAGATCCTAGCCTGGGGGCCCGCTTCAGGATGTGCGGGCCATGTACCTAACCATTATTATTTCGCTGTGTATTAAATTCGTTCAGACTTTTTGGTTTTAAAAAAATGTTATTATTATCTATGATAACAACTGACGTTTTTTATCCAATAATATGTATAATAATTATTCAGCTTAGAACTTAGATAATAGCAAGCTTAAAATAGGTTATCTTGAGCAAACAAATCAAAGTGAATTGACATATTTATTTTCGAAAATGATTTACAATAACGAATTTCGGAGAACGGTTATCAAAATGATTTATTGTTTGTACCAACAATTGGTTTCCGTGCACGACATGATGTAAGTTTAAAAAGTGAACATCAAATCAAATATTGTCAGAGGCATTACTTGCGATTAGCCATCGTGTACAGAACAAGCGGCCATTGAAGAGAGGGAGATTACAAGTTAACGTTGTTTTATCATAGGGATGGTAGAGAACCGATTCTTTTTAGTTTAAATCAAGTACATATTCGATATTTCAGTAGATATCTAAGTGTCGATGTTAAATCGTGTGCCATTTATTATGAAATTATATTCTACGATTTAAATCATGGATCTTCCTTCAATGCGTCATGAACGACAAATTGAGTCGTATAAATCTAAATATAACAATATGATTTATAATTAATTATTTTTTTTATTCAACGAATAATTATTTACAGATTTAAGAATTTAACATTCGAATTATTGAACATACATAATTTTGAAAACCCTTCTGAGAAAATATGCACCTAAATAAATAACTAGCAAGTTCAAGTAAGCTACAACAGAAAATCTTGGAGTGATCCGTGACATCGGTTAGTAATTGAAGTAATACCTACTTTGATTTAAAATACAAAAGCCGATCGCCAATAGTAGCTCAATTTAGAAAGCGCTTCAAAGAGTATTAAGAGCCATTAATTAAAAGTTGTCGCAATTAAGTATGGCGCCTTTAAGATAGTGGTCTATGTGCATGGACGCGAAACCCGAGAGATGCAGATTCTATTGCTGCGAGGTGTTTTACTTTTTCAAAAAAAATTTTTTCTATTGGTTATAATACTCGTATAATATTTTCTCGGAAGTGTTTTCAAAATTATGTATGTTTAATATGGTTTAATTGAGTTTTTGAAAGGGGAGTATTAACCATTCCTATTTACATGTTCTTAACCAGGTTACGTGAAAGTAATTTTCAAATTAATCACGAGGAAGCCCGCATGACCTCGTCGTATCACTTGAACAGTATTGCATCACTCACGGATTGCCGCGGAAGTGAGAGAAAGAAAAACCGTGAATCGCCATACTACTGAGGTGTAGTTTCCCAGGGAATTTGGCATTAGGAATTTTGTGAAGCAAGAGAATAATTTAACGAAGACTTCCCAAAAAAGACCAAAATTTATCATTTTCACGGGGAATGGGAAATTGAGTAGGTACCTACTTAATTCAATAAAAAGTTGAACCGAATATATTGTATTATGTTCATATTAATTAAAATATAATTTGTGAATGAGGTTTAATCACAGATATCTAGGGCTCTATTCTCAATTTTATAATTAATTATTTTAATACTCATTGTTATTCAGAATACTTACACATTCGTTAAAAATATCCGTAGTTATTGCATTTTTTTTAAATTATTCTTTTGACATGTTTAATACAATATCCACAAAACAACCTTCTAAAAAATAATACATTGCTAATATGATATATCGGAGTTTCAAACTTACTTGTAATTTGGAACACATTTCAACATTCATGTTGTTCGATTTGATATTCATATATTTTCGAAATACTCAAATTCTACGATTTGTATAACTATTATTATCCCAATGTTCATTCTTTATCGTTCAATATAATATCTATAATACCTATACCGATAACCACATGCATGATATACCTGTAAAATCTCATCTCTAACGGTTATTAAATTTAGAAGAAATTGATTCGGAAGCATATTCTAGACATCTTGTGACAGGAATAATTTTGAGTAGCTCGAATTGAATAATATGTAAAGCGGTGATAATATGATAAAGAGTAAATAAGAAAATATGTGACATGTCGATAAAAATATATTAAGTACCTACCTACAATATTGTATAAAGAATGAATGTATTGTAGGTATTTATGTAAATTAAAAATAAAACCAGTGTTGTTGAGAATATAGTCAAGACTGCGAATTATAATTTGATAAATACAATATTATTATGTACTTACATAACATAATTATTAAACATTGTATTTTAATTTGTTATTGTGTGAATATTTTGGGATTAGAATTATAATTCAAACTAAACTAATATCTATACCTACAGCTAGGCGCGCACACATTAACATTAACATATGAGAGGATTATAATATTATGTAATTTATTTAAAAAAAGACACGTTCAGCACAACAAATTATTGATTCAAGATGTTCACAAGATGAAATTTAGAATAAAAATTACAAGTAAATCAACTAGAGAAAAAACAAGGTAGAGGAAAAAAAACAAAGTGGAAAAATAATTTTATAGAAAAGAAATAAAATAAAAACAAACAACAAGAATTCAAAAAAATATAATCTTGTTTAGGTATTTAATTTTGGCCGGTGCGACTCACTACAGAGTTTGAAAATTATACTTACAGGTAGCCGGTTAAACTAACTTCAGTTCTTATAAACATCTATGTATGTTACATTTAATATTCAACCCCTAAACTGAACTTATGAGAGAACAACATTAGAATGAAATATATTAATATGTTTATGAGCATTTACAAGGAATACAGTGATTGATGGCACTGTAAAATAATATGTTGTAGTTTTGATTTCGGTTGATAATTTGACTGGGAGAGTTATGATGCCCAGTCAATTCAGCCTTTATGTGGCCAATCTATTTACTCTGATGGAATTATATTATAAAGTTAAATCTCGAATGGTATTACTAGTGTCTTTATATTATAATGTTTCATTGCATCTGATAGTCGAGGGATGAGGCATGGGGTTGAACGGTAAACGTATGCAAAACTAATGAAGTTAAAGCTTTTCTTTAGAAGGACGGGGGCTCATGAATACGACAGCCGTTCCGTCTGCATATATAATACACCTGACTACATTATTCCTTTACAATCTGAGGGAATAAGCAATGTATTTCATATGTACTCCGTAATTGCAACGTGCAACCTAACATGCAACTGGGATCTAATCACACAACGAATAAATATGTTTAATATTATTTATTACAATCATTCATAAAAATGCAAATAGTTACTTATGACTTACAGACACGAAGAATTTATTATTTCCCCTCTTGATTTTAAATCAAATCATTATGTATTTATTCTACTCATAAATTTAAAATAGAACAATAATATTTATTATACCCTATCCGATCCGAATAAGGTCATAGTGGGCCTCCACAGGGTAAGAGGTTTTGTATAAACATAATTTTGTTTTTACGAGAAATGTATGTTAGACATTTGTTCAACATATTAGGTCCATAATATTGATGGCTCAGTTCCATAGTGGGACAACTAGGAATTTGTAGTTTCGAGTAATGGCTGATCAAAGTTTTGACTCCTAAACTGACTTACTTGTAGAAAAGTGACAGTATATTATTTGTATTATCTTTTTAGTGAAATATGTTATGAATAGTATGTAGTTTTAGGGTTCAAGTTCAAATTATCATAATGATTTTAATAGTTTTAAGCAATAATCGGACATAACCCTCTATGGAGCTGACAACTCTGTATGAATACTGAAAATAATTAGACTTATCACTCTATGGAACTGACAACTTTACAATATTGAGTTAACATAATGTTCTTTATTGGCGTCATCTCAAAACATCAGTCACTGATAACAGTATATCCACATATTGGGTAACCACCAGTGGCGAAGGGTGGAGGTAGGCTGTTAAGATCGGACATAAACAGTTCACAATAAACTCCGTGAGTTATAGGTTATATGGAACTGAGGGAGTGTTTAAGTTTATTTATTTCCATGTGCAGACATCTGTCCAACGAGAGAAAACCAGTATTTTTTACAAGTTGTCTTTTTGTGGAACTGAAAAGGAGCAATATTCGAATATAATGGGTAATATAACTCAAAACATCAAATTTTGGACTTCTTCTTCTATGGAACTGAGCCATCGATATGATTACATACACAGAACGCTGGGTGCTTTTGATCACCTGAATTTGAACTCTCAGAGAGGACCAGAAATTTGATCTTTGCTTGCTGGGCATAACGTTTAATGACAAAAATAACTAAACAATAAATAGACAACAAACCAGGGTGGGCGATGATTTTTTAAAATAAAATACTACACACAGTTTAAAGAAGTGAAAATCGCTGTACAAATCTAGTTATTCAGTTAATTGTATCCGAGACGTAAAAAATTCTGGAAACTCTGTACTTAATAACACAAAATTATGACATAATATGTTATAAATATAATATCTCCAATAGAAAATACTACTAGCTAAATGAATAATTATCCTTAGTAACCTTACTTCAGGTTTACTTTCACATATTTAAGCGCTGTCTCATGAGTCTAGCTTTTGATTTATATGAAAGTATTTTTATTATAATATATTAGATACCATGTCGATTGGCGACAGGATATATGTATAAATGACAATATATAAATTAATTTTTATCTATGATTTTTTCAATGGTTTTGTTTGAAATAAAAGCGCATTTCAATATATATATATAATCAACGTTTTATAAACGCATTAAGAGATATTTAGAAATCAGAGCTATGTACTTAAAAATGTATGATAATAAAAAAAAAGTAGATGGTCTGATTTTATCAGTAACTTTGTAGAACTCAAACCCAAAAACACTGCATATCTGATATTTTAATTCCGTCAATATTGGCAACCATATTTTGTAATTTTTAACCGGTAAAACTAATCACCCGGATTGCGACGGATACTCAAATCCTATTCTTTAATAAAACCAGAGCGTTGGAGCGGAGCTTCGAGCAGGAGCACGGATCATTGGAGCATTTGGGTTTTACCCAGAGCACCGAAAATTTGTAGTGCTCCATTGTTCCAGATGTTTTTATTATTATTAAATTTTCGTCCTAAAATCGAATGAAAATAGTATATTTTGACATTTTGCAACACTATTATTACAAATTATTTGAAATACGGCAACACTGCCGAGTGATAAATAACCTCACTTTTTTTTTTACAGAAGAGGCAAATAACGAGAGATGATTTGCTGCCTGCAATTTTGTTTAATAGAATTAATAATGAAGACGATTATTTTAAAACTACTTATTTTTTAATATTTGTATACATATAATACCTAACTTTGGGTCTTTTTACTGGTTCTCCGCCACCGGCTGCTGTCATCTGTCAGTGAGCGCAGTGTTGCCAACCTAACTATAATTATAGTACATATTGATTCGCGTACTATTCGAAAAGTTACATTTTCGTCCGCGTACTATTAAAAAAGTATAGTACTTGAATTCGCCGGTTTGGTTAGGGGTGTGAAGCGAGGGACGGTGTATAATAAATATAAATAATATAAGATCTCAGTGTGCGATATTAGTCTATGGACGTGGTTTTGCGTTGTATACCTACTCTAAAAAACTAACGTGACAGTTAATGACGGCGGCCGGTGTTAGCATTTTTCGGTCGTAAGAGGTGTTATAATTAAGCAGGGCATCAGAATTTCTCAAATTCTCCGTTATGTTTATGTGACAAACAAAAAACTTTCATTTTCTACACGTCCTATAATTTTTTTCCGAAATACTATAATGGCTTGGACCGCGTACTATAATTCGATGACAAAAAGATAGCTAAAATTCAAAATGGCGACTGACAGATTACGATGACGGAGAACCAGTAAAAAGCACTAAAACTTTTTACCCGGAGCGGAGCAAACCCTGGAGCCGAGAGCAACTCAAAAAAGAGTCCGCTCCAGCCCTCTGAATAAAACTGAAATTTGTCTAATTGAAATGGTTTTAAAATTACACAATATTGTAGAAATAACAACACATTGTTTAAAAACAAACAGAAGACTCTCTTCGCGGTTTGTAGACAAATAATTCCCAGCAAGTATTGTAGTTAACATACTGAGGTTGTGTTCATGTTCGATATTGGTTTTCGGTCGGCATCCGTGGAATGAAGTGACTGTAAAAAGGGGTAGTCGCCCACTGAGTGACAGAACCTTCGACTTTCCATTCCGTACCGCCCCTTTACCGCCCCAAGTAGCACCCCCTTGACTGACACATAGGAAATTACACCCAATCTAGGGGCGGCTGGATTTCAATGCACTTCGCATCGCACAGTTATCATCAGTCTATTATATGAGCGGACAAGACTTAACATGTATTTATCATGCTTCGTCCAGTTCATAATGTGAAAGATTAACATCATAGTCAGAGTCAAACTGAACAATTTGGAAAATAAAAATGTAGTAGGTACTTGACATATTTCAAGTTTTTCAAATTATATTGGAGGGCTTGACTTCGCCAGTACCTATTAACACATCAATATATTGTGTCTCAATATTATTAATTAGTTAAAAGAATCGACAGTAATAATTATATCGATAATGCCTGTGAATCAATGTATATAGTAATTGTAAATGATTGACCAAAGCAGACACAGTTTCATTACAGTATGTACCTAATGAATTGTATAATGTGTAGCAATCATACCACTCAGTATTAAATGAGTGGCACACTTTAATGTGTATGTTTTGTTTTGACAACAATAAAGCGATAATATTCGTCAGCATTACCTCAATCATAACGAGATCAGTAGGGGTGTTATGATTGGTAAATGTCGACAATATCTCTTGTAATATATACTGCATTTGACGTATAAATTGAACAATGGGCAGTGCAGGAATCTTCACTCAACTAATCGAGTCCGTTACGAGACGCACTTCTATTGTCACGAGTCATTCCACTCGAATCAAGTCTCTCAGTGTATTAATATAACCAATCTCTTGTCACATCGATCTCACCAGTACATACGTACCTGCGATTATAATCTCACGCTGTCATCTATATCATTTTTAGTATTTTACAAATATATTGTATTATTGTATCCATCAATAAACTATCCTCCAAACAACGTCAAGCAAAACTACCTTCTATCTCCTCCATCTGCATATACCTCCAAAAACGTAATGACAATATCGTGGGGTTGCTGTCAAAAGTTGGTAAGTCTCGAAATCATGTTATGGAGAAATTGCAATTTGAAGTTTGACATGCGCTCTAAAATCAGTCATAATACTACTAACTTTGTGCATTAGGTATATTATGCACGTTCTTCATATCGGATGACCTTGAATCCGTTGTTAACTCTAAATATTTAAACTTACCAACTTTTAATATTAATACTATCGACTGAAGGTCAGTCACAGTCAGTGTGTGTTTACCTTTGGTGAGTGTACACGGCGCCTTAAGATGCCGAAAGGCGAAACCTGGGTCGCAAAAAACGACTTAAATTGAATAGTACAAAACTTAAATCTATTAGAATTTGCCAACTTTTGGCAGCAATCTCACGATATTATTGTGGAGAAGGCTTCCCGTTGGCCAAGTCATCCGGGCTATACAAAGAAGAAGTAATGATAATAATATTATATCGTTTAAAACTTTAAAATATATTATTACACGCCTGATACGGGCCCATTATGACGTGGCAATCGAAAAGTTAGTTGCGGCGCGACTCTGACAGAAAGGACATTTTTATAAATGATACGGACATTGCAAAATCTAATATCAAAGGAAAATACAACTTCAACATGATTAACTGTCTATCTACATTCTACATAATATATTGAACAAAACGAATACAATATAACTAGTTCACTAAAGTCCCACCTTAGAGAAAAGTATTGTGTCCACTAATGTAGTTGTGTGGGTTTCGGGTTCAAATCCCGGGTCTGGGGAATAAGAATTTAAAAGAAATTACTATGGCGATATAAACGAAAACTTTCTGGCCATGAAACATTCAAGATCGGACGAAAACACCTTCATCAAAGCAATCGTCATCGTGAGATGGATCAAATTAGGGCACAGACAATAAGATTAATACATGGTTGTGGGTTCAACATAGTTTTAAACATGCTTGAGAGAGGGTCTAATGTTTGGAAAAAGTTGAAGAACAGATTTACTTGAGGCGACATTTATACTATCCATGACTTTATCCGACTGACTTTTCCTAATACATGTTTACATATTATTGTAGTCGAAAATTTAGAAGACATATTTAATTGGTTACTTCTTCTTCTTGGATATTTCTTGGTAATATTAACATATTGTGTGTTCTTGATATTAGAAATCGAGTGCACCGTTTATAAAATTTCTTCCCCCCAAGGTGCAGAACTAATCTGCTATTGGTAATGCTGATTGGAAGGGCAATAGCTGTGTTCAACTAAATCGCTTCAGATATTGAATTTGCTTGATGGTTCGTTTTGTTGGACGCTGTTTTATATATATTTTTTAAATTCTTTCTTATGTCACATGGTGTTTTACCGAATAGTGTTTGATCGTGTCCGGAAACTTGTACATATGCAGTTCGCCGTATCACACTTCACCGTGAAATGTTGTATCGGAAATATGTATGGCCGAATATGAAAGACCGCACATCCTCTTTAGGTCTTAAGGGTTTGGTCGTATAGTACTGACATAAAATTCATGTCTAAATAAAACATGTTTTTGGTCGGTTTACACTTTACAGGAAGCCAGCTGCAAACAAATGATGAAAAAAGGCCGATATACTGGATTATTTGTTAGGTTAGGTTAGGTTTTCATTTTTGAATTCATGAATTTTGCTAAAATCAGCTATGAAAATTGAATTAAATTTCATATTGAATCTAATAAAATTTGAGACCGTATAGTAAACGGTCATTTCTTTCCGATAAGAAAGCTCACGGCGAACTATGCCACGTGAGTAAAGAAGAATCCGGGATAAACTCAAACGCGTGTCAAGAATACGTCATACGTCGAATACTGACAACTGCTCTCGGTGTATGCATTGACGCTCATCTAATATTAGTGTATTATACACACTATCGCACGTGCATAATGCGTGTTTCATTTTCGTAAGACACTCACACATTCAAAACCCTGCATCAAAATGTAGCGAATTGACTATATAGCCCATAGAGGTATTAAATAAAAAGATGGGCAACGAATCGGCTTACTCATACAACTGAATGAAGCAGGCCAACAATAACCGACAACTTACGAGAAATAGCGCATCGTATCATCACATACCCACATCGTAACCACATAATACAATGTTAACGTGGAAATTTTGCCGCAAATTGATTACCAGCCTGCCTCACCATACTTGCCTGCTTCACCATACTTTCATAATATAAGCTACCGCCCTAGCTCTGCTATAGCCTATCGGAATTATATTTATTGTCTGTTCTGCGCCTACATTCTTCAATCTTTTGTATTATTAATTTGAATAAAATGCTCTCATTAAAAATATAAGGGCATATAATAATATGAGTGATGGTTAATATATTTAAAAAAATGTATTTCCTTTCAGTTCAGTGAAAAGAGATTTAATATTCAATTGATCTTTGCGGGGATTACTTATTCGCAGAAAAGAGGTTTTCAATTTGTTTTTTGCGGTCGAGTGGGCTTCATAAAAGGGATATGTCCATTTGGGCATCCATTCGGGGCGCAAAAATTTGGCTGTATAAAAAAACGGGGCGATTTATGGCGGGCATAATAAGGTTTATTGATTGCGGCGAATTTTTCCGACGTTTCTCGCGCGCGGTTTTGGTGTCTTTGTGAAGTTGCACGATTTATTGCAAACCCTTTTGACGGTTCAACAAAACGATTTTCCAGGGAATTTTCACGGACCCGAAAACAGCTGACGTGCTGGGAAAAATATTCTTTTAAAAATGTGTGGTCATATTCACCAAGTACCAACATTATTAATCCATTCATTTATTTAAAACATGCCCTGCATACATAATCTAATATTTTAATTATTTATTGACATTCTAGCAGTAACGTCTCGCCTTATAATGTCTTGGGTCCTGGGTTTGACTTGCGCATCTGGTAAATTTACATGGTAAAGATCTAGCATCGTAAGTTGGCAGCCGGTCGAATTTGAAACTAAAATTGTCTATCGAGGATAAATTTGTTACAAATGCCATTTAATTTTACAACATGTTTCTCGAATTATGGATTGCATAATATTTTTACAGAAATCTACTACCAATAAAAAAATATAAATTACCATTTTTTTGTTAGTTATGGTAATATTCTCAATGTCATACTAGCGCCCTCGCTGAAATGCCAATTTATGATGGTAGATCTATACCTACTACTGTTTTTCAAGTGTATAGAGATATAGAATTACACATTAAATATCTATTTTCCATAGTGTCAAATTATCGCAAACTCTGTAAGGAGCTGACCTCAATAATAAATTCTGCATATCCGTTTTTCTTAGTCAGTATTCCATTGTCGCAAACGACTCAATTATTTCAATAAAAATAATATTATTTCGAATGTATAAATAGCAAATAATAATTCATCGGAAATGTCACTCGAATCAAAAAACCTGGTTCGTTACTATATCAATCTCGGTATCGTCCCGCACAACATCTCATTGTACCGAGATGCGGACCTCGGATCCATACCTATCATAAGTTTAGAATTGTAACATAACTACTGTAACATGCTATTGTTCCGACCGTTACGCTGCAAGTAAAACTCGCTCCTGCATCCATCTTCGGCTTCATCATCATCATCATCACACTATGGCCCCTACAAGACGTATATGAGCCAAGAATGTGGACTTAATTGGGAAAGTGGATCTCTCTCCACTGTAATGTAATGTAAACATCACAGAACAGATTAATAAATATAATTCGGATAGGCTATGTATACCCCAGTTTTTGTAATGTGTGAGTGTCCTACGAAAATTAACCACACATTATAGACGTGCAACAGTGTGCGTTGCATCCTTAAAATACACCAATATTGAATTATCGTCAGTGCATAAACCGAAAGCAGTTGCCAGAACGAAGGACAATCGTATTTTAATATCTTCCACACTCGAGATCGGTTGCCTATTACTTCACACCCGTCAGGTATTTCCGTTCCCATTATTTCTGAGTTCCCTGGTATACATAATCGTGTTACCCCGTAGTAGTGAAACTGGTACAGCGCCCGTCTCTGAAACTGTAGGTGCGGGTTGGATTCCGCATCAGGCCAAAAACGTGTTCACAATCCTCAGAATATTCAATTCAATTTATTTTTTAACATATTGTGTACATTACAAATTATAAGTTTAAGACGTTCACAACATGAACGTCCTAACAATAACCACACCAAGAAATATTACTAATCTTACCATCCATCTCTAGCCAACCTTTTCTAGTTTCCCGTCGACTAATAAATTTAATTTATTTTACTAAAGACACGTATATATTTAAATTTATTATATTTTGCAAACGTCAATAGATTATACCAGTGAATTTTAAACTGTGTGCTGCGGTACGGCTCTTTGGGGCGATGTAAGGTACCTGTTCGAAAAAAAGTGTGTATTAGTGCAATGTCATAATGCAAGATGAGAGTAATAGATTGGTATGTTTCTATACGTCTACGATCAGGGGTCGAAATGGACCGGAGCGCCGTTCCGGTTCATAAAATCCCCAAAATTATCGCTCCGTCTCGTGGAAAAAAATATTTAACCATTTACGCATCTATTCTATACACAAGGCTGCTATCGGCGGCTATCGAGGGTTGTTTATCATGTTTATGTATTGAGGAGGTTAATTGTTACAATAAGTTAACCGTCTGAACTGCAAAAGGTGCCATGTTTTAAAATCAACTCTCTTGGCTGTGTTAACTTTTAAAGCGAGATAGACAGTATTGACAGTTTAGACGGCTAACTTATTGTAACAATTATAATACCTCAATATATAAATATGATAAACTACCCTTGATAGCCGCCAATAGCAGCCTTGTGTATAGAATAGATGCTCTGAGCTAGATAAGCCATATAATAAAAAATCCAACAAACTTGTTTTCATAAAATATATTTACATACAATTTTATCAGATAACTACGTTATCTAATATTTTCGGCAAAGTATTGAGCGCTCCGGTTCGTAAATTTTTCGATTTCGAGCGCTGCCTACGATGGCCGAACGGCTACGCGTCGGGCATAATATTATAATCTTGTTGGTCCCAGGTTCGAATCCCGGGTCTGGCAAATTCACACTTTTTTCAATCTTTATTGGGACCCTTAGCATGCACCTAATAGGTTTAGGGTAACATAAATTCTTGTAAAACAAAAAAACAAAAATCTGTCGGAACAACGTCTATTCTGTGGAGGTCCATATTATGATCTTCATTGGATCGGAATTTGTTTAAAAAAAAAAATGGTTCAGTAGCTGTTTTCTTCAGGCGATAACAAAATGTAAACTGCTCTTCCCTTATCGCTTCGGTGACCGTTCTTCCTTTATTTTATTCTTTTAGAGGACGTATACCTTTATTCAAGCGCTGTGCGATTTAGGTTTATTTTTCGTTCAAAAATCTACATTTGTTTTTTTTTTATATTTTCAAAATTCGTACGTACCTATATTATTTCCGTAGATATTATGTAAAATGACAAGTAATATTAAAAAAAACTTCAGAATGTGGTCCCGAGGATTTATAATTGGCAGTTCGGAAAGCTTAAAAAAACTGTCGAATCTGATTCTGAAAGGACTTTTTTAATTGGCTGCCTGGCCTGGGATGCCACAAAAGGTAAAACAAAAAAGTTCAGTAGAGTAAGTATACGAAATATGTCCTCGCTTATTCTATGTAAGTACTTCTTGTTAATGCGGGTCTATAAGTGCTATATTTTAACAGCACCTATCTTGCTGCTGTTAAAATATCGCACTTATTGCAACAATAAAAACCGGCTTCGTGTAATTGTTACAATAAGTGCTAATATTTTGATACAAACCTACCCTAAGTTTGATACTATTTATCAATTTAGTGTTCGATAAGTATAGAATAGACCCATTGGTGGTAAATTTTTGGCACCCGTTGTTATTAGGTGTACAGTATTACTTACGTTTTGTACCTAATAAAATTATACATTATTTATTGCTGCAAATAGTACAATCTTGCTTTCATTGAGATTTAAGAATTGGACTTCATTTTCTATAATATAATATTATTATTCTGTAATATGCAAATTTTTAGTTTATATTTTAAACAATTATTGTGCCTTGACATGTATAATATACATATGAACCGGTCATTAGGTTTGCGATAATAAGAAGGAAATACGAAATTGTCTCATCCTAAAACCACAGTTAAAATCGTTGGGAAATATATTGAAATGGTGGACCCAAGTAAAAACGCACTTCCGGTGTTATTTTCCTTTTGATTATTTCACAATAAAAAAAGTTTGTATCTTTAAAATCGTTTTTTAAATAGAGTGATGAGTGTTGTACAAAAACGTTGTAGAAACTGGTAATTAAAATGACACAAAAACGAACATTTGGGACCTCTAACTTTCATACGAACTCGGAAAAGATAAGGATATACTTATTGTTTTTCTGCATATGACAAAGTGGCACTTGCTTCAGCGATATGTATAGGAAAAATGGCATTCATAAATGCTCGACGTACTCAAAGGTTCTACTCCGATCTTCACTACCCACAGTAGTAGCCCCTCGATCGGCCTCCTTCCTTCCGCTGATGGTCGAAGGCCTCTCCATGCTCATTTTATTCCTCTCGATAATGTACGCTATGTTGCCCAAATTTACTATCTTTCCCTACGTTTAGCTTTCGGATGTTCTCTACTTTTTGTTACCATTTGACGACTAGATTTATCAGCACTATGAGTCCAGCCCATTTACATTTGAGGATTTCGGCAAACTATATTACATCATCCTCGTTTATTCTCTTTTTCATTCATTTCTCGTTACGCCTATAATGTTTCTATCCATACTTTAATATTATGGATGTGACGTCCGGTGACGTCCCTAGACAAAGTGCCACCCTTAAACAGACTTAGAATTCGGCTCCCTTTCATTTTCATCACATCACAAACTGTCTGAAAATTCGTTAGGTACCTATTTTATTATTTGTTTTCGGCTATCTTAAAGAGACAGGTGCGCCAAAAATCTTTAAATTTACATAGGAACACACCGTCTACCGAGAATTAGAGCAATTACACGAAACCTACTCCCAAACGGTGATGGTTAAATAAATAATATAAGTAACATATTTATATGGGTTACATGTAAGTTGTACGCATGCAGTTCATCGTGGGACACTTATTTGTGCGCCGCAGTACGTGAAACATGAGTTCGTATAACATTTTATAAAATGACGAGTTCTTCGTTAAACATTTCACCGTGGAAAATATTTGTACGTATCTTACAAAATGCTGCGATAGTTGGCAAATAGTACTGTTCCAATTAGATTAACTGTGCTCTCATTCTTTTATTACCGATTTCATATTCCAAACTCTTTGCATTTAAAAATTGGCGAGAGGTAAATACTAAGGTAGTACCTAGCTACCTATCTATATACTGGCCTGAATACATTGAAAATCTTATACGCCTACCAGACATACAGAATTCCCTAGACAAGAGAATATTGAAAAAATATCCCTGCCTAGATACGACATGCCGTACAATAAAAATGGTAGGATTACTATTTCTGTAGTTTTATTATTATTTATTAATAAAAAAAAGAATGGCAGTGAAGTATATTAAGTGATTTGGAATGAGGGGGTTGCGGGTCCAATAAACAACAATGTGGGTGAAGAACTGGTTATAATTTTAAATAACATGGCAGCTTATAATAATTAATATTATAAATGTAATAGTGACTGCTAATGACGATAATATTTTGGTGTGATCTTATCTGGAATGGCTCACTGGCAGAACATTCGGGTACAAGGTTAGGTTGGTTAGGTTATTAGACTATCTTCCGCCTACTTTTGGATATTTATAAAACTACTTACTTAAATAAAACATAATATAAAAAGATTATTTCTTTTACTCAACGATTAATTCACAAGATTTGAGGATATAACATTTCATATTATATTGAACATAATATTATATAATTTGAAAATATCTCATGCATATCCAATAGAAAAAATCCATTTTAGATATCAATTAAATGCCTTAATTACTAACCGACGTCACGGATCACTCCAAATATTTAGTTTTTACAACGTACTTACACTCGCTAATAATTTAATAACCTCTTATTCTTTTAGTCATACGCAAATTTATAAACCTTGCATGTAAGAACTCTACTAGTTAAATACATCGCAATTAAGTAGGATGTCCGTAGTTTAATTGGAAAAGCACACTGGCGCGAATCCAGTGGTTACAGGTTCAAGTCCGGTGGGGATTTCGTATTTTTTTCTGTAGTTAGACGAAAAGAGATCACTCTGATAAGCATGGGGAAACCACAGTATTTCCGAATGAATTATTATGACAAACAACAATAACAGGTACTCCATCAGAGTCAAGAAGCTGATGTTTTCATCAGGCAAGTTACAGAACGATTGAGGTGATGCTATACAGTTTGATAATGCAGTAAGCTTTTCTGGAAGCATGTCACATCTAGACATGAGTTGGTCGATGCAATACTAGGGGTAGGGGAGTAAGAGTACACCCTATGTACGTTCTCTTTGAATTCGGAATAAATTTATATGATAATGTGGCCACGCAGTCGGGTATAAAAGGAGATTTTTGCGAGAAAAATGAAAGGTAAATCCTGAAATATTTTTAAAACCGATGCAACCGAACGGAGTGCGTGAATAAATAGAGAAGGCTTAGAAAATTTTTTGATTCATTATAATATAATTATAATCATTATAATATAATAAAATTATTGTGGGCATAAACAATGCTATTTCGGATTTTTTCTATCGAGTTTCTACAAACAACTTTCGCTTGGTGGCCGATTGTTTTTTTTTTTCCATTAAGCTGCCGACTTAAGCCTCTTTCTTGCACCAACATTTAATTTTCTTCTTATAATAAAAGTGTATAACTTCTTGGCTTGGTCTCGTTCTATGCTTAGAATAGTATGTCCTCCATTCGTCAACTCCTCAACTTAAATCTTTCGACTTAACTTTCCATGATCAAACAGAGCAGACAGCTCAAAGACGTTTCTTTAGCACGGTTTTTTTCCTTTTACGAATTTCAATTAGAACTCTAATGTTCGTATATTTACTATCTTTCCGTTAAATCCACAGCATTTACACGCTATTTATCATGTTTTATTTTATATTTGGTAATTACACAATATGTCAGCATCACAAATTAAAATGTTGTTGCCTACTCTAGATTCGCCTCCATCCAGATCTGTCTACAGCCGCTGCCCTCCAGATTAGGACGCCCAAGATACTTACATAAATCTAACTTGAAACTAACCCTCTGTCTCGGACGAATTGAACCAGGTCTGCGATTGCTTTCCGGCTTCTAGAATGTCAGTTTCTTTGCCATGCATAACTCGTATCCTGCCACCAAAGGCGGTTTTATATGATGGACTGTACGACATTAATATAATATATTAAACAGTTCTAATGACATTATTCTTCAAACTGTATTTATTTTGTGTCCATTTTTCTATGCAAGTATTTACTTCATGGTCCCCACAAGAAGGGGCTGACAGGGCTCTAGCCTGGGGGCCCGGCGTGGTGGGTCGACCAGCTAAGTGACATTAACACACATCACAAATTTACTGTAATAGTAAAAAAAAGTAAAAAAAAAGGTCGCGCTACTTTATTTTAGGACTATTAAATATTTTTAATATGT
Source organism: Rhyacophila brunnea (assembly GCF_057557595.1). Lineage (NCBI taxonomy): Eukaryota > Metazoa > Arthropoda > Insecta > Trichoptera > Rhyacophilidae > Rhyacophila > Rhyacophila brunnea. The sequence goes on from NW_028233361.1 coordinate 7,529,931, forward strand.
AGTTGTACATACTTAAATGATCATTCCCGTGTACCTATAATAATTTAAGAAACACTAATTTAGAGTTTATATTACATATCGATTAATTTATATTGTCAACTATTACGTATCGAGTTTTTAAAGTTATGTCTGTGAGAACAGAAGAAGGAGAAAGATACTAGTGTACCTATTAAAAAGGATTAAAAACTTTCTGCCATCAATAATGAATCGAGAGCGATTAAATGGATTGGGAAATTGAACGTATTTTTGATTAGGTGTTCTGAAATAATCACTACATTTACTGGATGGTTCAAAAGGGTAAAAAGCTTTTGTTGAGTATATTGCTGTATCTTAATATTTTATTCCTGATGAGGAAGTCTCAAAAATACCAGTTGGATTTGATATGGACATTGAATAGAGACATGTGGAGGCAGCTGTTGGAGGAGGCCAAGACCTTCACCGGGTTGTCGCGCCCGTGATGATGATGATGCTAGGGTGCTATTAAATTTTGACTAGTATTCTGGAAGTAGGTTTCTACCTACTACTTTTGCTGAAATAATACAAACAAATTTATATCCTTTTGAAATGATAAAAGAAAATATACTTCAATGACAATCGACTTATCTCCGTTTAAACAGTGCCGTAGATGCCTCATCGCAAGAATAAATACAAATTATTGGGGCCCGACTAGCCAGAGGGACCTAAATCTCAGTCCAATATATTTTGTAATGAATAAAATTTGTATATCTAGGTACATAGTATATGTATATTTTATATATTGAAGATTAAAATAAAACGTGTAGAAGTATCAAAAGTTTGATCGTGCTACACGCAATAATCATTCATAATTTTGGTTATGTTATTATTTGAATCTTAAAAAAAATAAATATTATAAGTAGTATCATTCTCCAGTTGCACTATTTACTCGTGTAAATTCTGACATCTTTCAGAATTACTTATTACAAAAGGAACTTGTGTAGACAGTTTTTACAATAGGTAATATTAAATTTTCGTGTTATTTTTACATTTCCAGTAACCGTTGCTGGCTAATGTTGAAAGAACTTTTAGTCAATATTTATAATCGATTACAAATGAATTCAATTGGACATGGTTAATATAGGAAATAAATTAATTCCTAATACGTTACCATTGTTCCCAAAATGGACGATTTTTCACGTCTTGAGTGTAGTATTTTTATTGTTTACAATTACTAATGATCTATTATTAGGTTTTAATGATTTATTATACGCTTATCGAGTGTATTATTATTGATAAGGTAGGGTTTTTTACAAACACATCAACTATTAAACAATTGTTTGTTATGTTTTTTATTATGATCCTTGATTTAATAGTTAGGTGATAAAATTCCTACCTACTTTATTGTATTACTTTGTTATATAAGTTAGATTTAATTATTGTATCCGTTGTCAGTATGTGTTTGCCTGTTGGTGAGTGTACGGTGTACACAGTGCATGAAGAAAAGGCGAAACCCGGGTCGCAAAAAACGACTCAAATGGAATAGTAGAAAACTTAAATCCATTAGAATAGAAAATATAGGTTTAATTTTAATTTAATAATAACCTATTAGTGATTTTGCGAACATACAAGTAAGGAAGAAGACGTTTTAAAATTCGTTGGTGTATTGATCTTCTCTATAACCAATGGATGCTTTTGTGTGAAGACATATTTAAATAATACAAACCAATGAGGTAATGTTATGAAATTTTATATTTAGAAATACGGCCAGGGCGCGAGTGTGATTTATACATGGGCCTAATAGTTCTATCTACGTCACTGCGTTTGAGATGGTTTGAATGGAGTACTCGTCGTCTTAATTAGAAGTATGTTCAATTAATTGAGACGGAGGCCGCACCGCTTAGAGAAAAGTTGTTACCGTTAATTGGCGGCAGATGGCTGAAAAGTTCTCCAATCGCTTTTCCAAAGTGACGCCTAATTTGACTAATTTAAACAAATCTCCCGATGCCGCCGACGCCCGGAGCTTTAACTCTTTCCACTCGCATACACGAGCCTTTATCGGCGCCATTGACAGAATTCGATATTAAGTATAATAATATAATACATAAGTATGAATTAATATTTCAAGATAATGACAGGTATCGACATGTCTACTTATTCGTATACCAACAGCCATGGCCCCCACATCCTAACGCAGGCCCCCAGGCCAGGATTTATGGCGCCCCCCTATCTATCGCTATGGTTAAGGGTAGTATGATTTTCAACAGTAGTGAACCCCAGAGTTAAGGTGATTCTGTGTATATTCAGCGATAAATAAATCCAGTTGATTTATTGAGTTGTCGGCACAAATCATCATATTATTATGAAGCATTGATCGCGACCTCCTTTTGCAGTAGCCAAGTAACATGCAACCCTTCGCCATATTGGGTAAATAGCCATTTTTCGTAAGTCAGGAAACACACATAAAATAATTATAAAATAAAATTATACACATGTCATGAATTATCGTTTAATTACATCAATCATCATATCACATCAAATTGCATCGCATAGCCATGTATATTAAAATGTAAATATTTCTTGAGAAAAATAGCGGCGCAAGCGATTGTTTTTTTTACTCTTCGAGCAAATTTGTGGTGTGTTTTTCTCACTTACCTGGTCGACCCGCCACGCCGGCCCCCCTAGGATAGAGCCCTGTCAGCCCCCCTTTGTGGGTGCCATGCATACAGCCTACAGCCTACATAAGTTATTACCAACCGGTGTGCCGCAGGATTTCATTCAACTTTCTTTACAAATCATCTAAATTCTGATAAAAAGTAATATTTCCATACACTTATTTCCATATACTTATTATAGAGTGTTGTTTATCGACAGTTTCGCACCTTTTGTCTATCATATTAGATCAGGGTCTTCAACTTTCTGAGCCGTAACCCAGATTGTTGTTTATTCTTCCAAGGTGCACAACCAACCTCCCACTGGTAATGCCAATTGGGAGGGCGATAACTATGTTCAACCAAATTGCTTCGGGTGTTGATATACTTGCGTGAGGTGAGTTTAGGTGGACGCTATTTTATAAATTCTTAAAATAGGGTCTCCTTAGCAAACTCGGTGTAGATACCTCTTTGAATACTATATATGTATAATTGTATTTTCACTGCGTTTGTATGTTTATATTATGTTCTCTTTTTATATTTTCATTTTTATCCCTTTCATTACTTTTCTTTTTCTTTCTTCTTTATAATACTGTTTTATGTCATATTGTGGACGTCTTAAACTTATAATTTGGAATGTCCACAATATGACGTATACTAAATAAATTGAAATGAATTGAATAAGAAAGCTCACGATGAACTCTGCCACGGCGAAATGTTTTACGTAAAATTTACATGTAACCATAGCCTACTTAAGTTATTACTAATCGGTCTACTGCAGGATTTCATTCAACTTTCTTCACAACTCATTTAAATTCTGATAAAAGTAATATTTTCATATAGGTTGGTACTTATTTTAGTGTTGTTTATCGACAGTTTCTCACTTTTTGTCTATCATATTAGAATCTAGTTTATTTACCTTTCTGAGCCGTAATACAGATTAGTGTAAAAGAAGGGGCTCAAGAGAAGGAGATTGAAATATAATCTAGTATCAAAAGGACATCGGCGTCGTTAGGACGTTAATTTAAATCGATATTTTCGCAAAAATCACTAATCATCGGAGATTTTATTTAAAAAAAATATATATATTATTGGTATTGTCGGCCTTCTTACACATTATTATTTGATAAACAACTGCACGTGTCCGCCGATCAGAAAACAGGGCTGTCAAAATATTATATGGATTAATATTTTTAAAATGTTAATTTCGTCATAGTTTTTAATCAAACCTGTAAGTACATACTGATAACTTGGGTGGATATCGTAGCAAACATATTATTGATATATCTACGTGTATATTATTATTATTATTACCTAATTCAAATTGAGCATAGGTTGATACTGAAATACTATTATAGTATGTTTATGATTTCGAGAAAATAATACGATGGTATATAATCCATATCAATTATTTGAAAACATTACATTTGCATGTAGGTACATGTATAATATAGTGAAAAGGTCAGATACCTGTTTAATTTGCAAGATAACATCAAAATTTGTATATACTTACCTACCTAAATGAAGAATGACATTCATGAGTGAGCACGACTCAAAGCTAGGAAAATGTGTTTTTTTCAATTTGAAAATATTTTAATTGGGTATTATTTTATTACAGATTCATAATACATTATATAACTAATAGAACATACTGTTTTTTTCTATGAATAAAAAAGACTGGAAGGAACATATTGTGTCACGGCAATCAAGAAAGACCGGAAAATATGGCCAACAATGCATGATACACAAACATAAAATACACAAAATTATAATATTTAAGTTTACCGCACACGTGCAGACCACGCGATATTTGTTTACGCAAAGTCGTCGCTTTCCAAAATGGCGAATTTGGTTGCCAGTTTTTATGGCGATGAATCAGTATGTTCCTTCCTGTCTTTTTTTATTCGTTGGTTTGTTTACTATGTACACCAAGAAATTTCCATTTATAAAATCGGAAATCAGTTTTGGAATATAATGCAACTAAAACTGGAAAAATTCTATCTTGGGTGTTTACTTCTTGAATTAGTTGACCCCAGGAACAACAAGTCCATTCCACTGCGTGAATATTATGCCGAGTCCACATTGGCAACATGTCGCCGGCAACCTCGTTAACTTTTACGATAAGTATGATAATTATCGTAAAATTTATCGAGGTTATCGCGCGACATGTTGCCAGTGTGGATCCGGCATTAGATGCACAAAACTTGAATAAAATATATTATAAATAAAATTTAAAAAGTACAATATAATTAATTGCGTCGACAGCCCTGGCGTCGCCCGCCAGTCGGATGGACTAATAAAAAAATAATGTGTCTAGTGACTGTATGTTAATAATTATTTTTAGGCACTCATGATATAAATTATTTCGCCCATTGGCTTTACATACAATAATGCTTCTTCCTACCACTTGTTTCACTAGTATAAAAGTGAAGTTGCGCAGCCAATAAAAAGTCACTTTCTTTTTATAATAGGCAGACACTAAATTCTACGTTTTAAAAAATATGCATTAGAATTAAACAATACCTATTATTTTTAATACGTAGGTCCTAAACATTACAAATAAACACTATTCATTAGTAATGTTTTTTGGATAGCACATGAAATAAAAATGTAGGTAGATATGTATGTCAACATCCTTCGTATATTTAGTTCTCGGACAATTTCAGGTTAAAAAGTTATTAATATATTATTAAGTTTATATCTTGGCTAACACATAATCAAAAAAGTTATCATATCCATCATATCAGTTGCAATACTTCACACCAAAGAACTGATAAACATATTGAATTTAGTAACATTTATTAGAAAGTACTATTTTTTGGTCTCCCCATAGCTTCACTTCACAAGCTTCACTTGGAGGGAGTTTATTGAGACAAATATTGGCGGCAACCTTTTTATATTAACTAGTAGACCAGTTATTATGGACCACATATTGTAAAAAAATCATATTTTCAATTCTCAAGGCCGATTCTGTAGAGCTTCCCCTTGTTTCGTTTTGCGACCCAAGGCAATATTTATTTATTTATTTAAAAAAAGACACGTTGAGCACACTACAAATTATTAATTCAAGACGTTCATAACATGCCATTTAGAATACAAAGTACAAGTAAATCAACTAGAGAAAAATAACAAGATGGAGTAAAAAAAAGTAAAAAATAATTTTATAGAAAAGAAATAAAATAAAAAAAAAATACAAATTAAACAATAAAATAGAATTTTTAAAACAGAATAGGTACATAGCTAATGCATCGCTAAAAATGTTTATATCTCTAGGTAGTGCATTGACCAGCTGCACAGCCCTCGCTATGGTGAATTTACGTGGTAGTGAATTATTAGGGGCCAAGAAGAGTGGATGGAGCTAGAAGAGGCCTTCATCCAGCAGTGGATCGACCCCGAATGACGATTAGGATGATGATGATTTCATCAATAGGCTAAAATCTTTCGTACCTACCCGTAAACTTATTCAACCAGAAATATACTTACTTATTTGAACTATTCAAACACAGTGACGTCCCGTGGGGGTAAGCAGATTGAGCGTCGCTTGGGGGCGGTAGTTACGCGAAGGGCGGCAAATCGAGAAGAATCATTATTTATATATAGAAATAGCTAAGCTAAGCTTAGTAATAACGGAAATATATTTCTATTAAAAAGTTAATAGTTACATACCTACGTATATAATTAAAAATTTATCCAAATATGTTTGCTAGTTTGGAAGTTGTCCGGCGAATTTTTAAATGTACCTATCTGAAAACGTAGACATTGTCTATTGAAGCAGATATGGCATTCAAATTAGATTTAGTGATAGGTATAGGTATATTTATCATGTTAGTAATGTATCCATACAACACATTTCTTAGATATTGGAGTCATGAAAGGATGCTAAAAAGTACTGTAAGTATAAAAATAATTGGCGGCATTTTGGCACTGCCTAGGGGCGGCATTTTGTCTAGGAACGTCACTATTCAAACATCAAATTTGATTATATTGTGACCATTCTGAAGTATTCGATATGACTACGAAAAATATTAATACATTACATAATCAGCTATTTCATAGTAAAATTAAAGTTTGTTAAATTGTAGAAAGAAGTAGAATACATTAGGTACCTACCTAGGTGCCTAGAAGCATGAATTGAATGAATGAATGAATGACATAGCATTGGTAATAAAAAATGCTATGTTTTTGTTGTTCGCTGATGTCTTCAAACTCTTTTTGGAAGTTGTCACCTTGGACGATTGTCGTCGGCTCCAACTTGATATAGATAATATATTAGATTGTCGCAGGCGTAACAAACTAGAATTCAATATTGATAATTGGAATCTTTTGTCGTTTACCAGAGCCTCAAAAGTGTTGTTTTTCCAATACTCGATGCATGGCAGAGTTCTGTCACGAATATCATCTATAAGGGATCTTGGCATTACGTTTGAGAGTAAATTGACATTTATTAGCCATATAGTTACCATTTGTAACAAGGCGCTTAAAATGTTGGGCTTCGTCATGCGTACTTCCCGGGTCATTTCGGATGTTACGGTATTAAAACTTTTATTTAATTCTTTAGTACGAAGCAGACCTGAGAGTGGGTCTATTGTTTGGGCACCGCATCAGTTGAAGTATGGCCTTATGGTGGAGAGGGTTCAGAAGAAATTCTTGAGACTCCTTTACTTGAGGTTGTATGGATACTATCCGTGGCTTTATCCAACTGACTTTCTCTTAGGCATGCTTACATACTGCAGTCTGCAATTTAGAAGAAATCTTTATTTAGCTACGTATTTTTTTCGACTTATACGAGGTATAAAATAAATGAGAACTCTGCCATTCTGGGCAGTGTCGACCTGTGTGTGATAACTATCTTAGAAATAGAGAGCATCAGTTGTTTATTCTCTCAAGGTGCAGAACCAACCTGCCACTGGTAATGCCAATTGGGAGGGCGATAACTATGTTCAACGAAATTGCTTCGGGTGTTGATATATTCTACCTACGTGAGGATGAGTATAGGTGGACGTTGTTTTATAAATTCTTAAAATAGAGCCTGCGGTGCACTTCCTTGTACCTATCTAATTAATATTTTTTTGTATGTACACATTTCTACTGTTTAATAACTTACTATAATATAATATGTCTATTCTGATCAATCTCTTTTTTATTTCTTACTTTAAATTGATATTTCTGTAAATTTCTGTAAAAATAAATAATTTGAATTGAATTGAAAAATCTTTCTTATAGATAATAATTTATGAGTAGGTAGGTACCTGCGTATCCATAAAATAATATTTAGGTACATTAATAATGTTTTTTAAATTACCAGTCTGTTTATCTTTGAATATTAAATAATTAATTAATTGGACACACAAAAATGTAATGATAAGTAAATGTTTATGAATTGTTTCATATGATGTCGCTAGATGTCTCTAGTAGAACTATAAAAAGGTATTTATGGACTGATTAGGTAGTAGGTATAGTAAAAAATGTAAAAAATATACCTAGTTGAGAAAAAGACAATTTTCGTGTTGAAATCATCAATTTGGTACCCATTTCATTTTTCACGGAAACAAAAAACCTAGTAATTACATAATATTATTATATTATAATTTTATTGTAGTAAAAATAATTATGTACTCAGCCTACTCTGTACCACCACCAAAATAAAAAAATAATACAAGATCAAATGTTTTTACATTCCCTACACAGATGTCGTTGATAAATTTTAATGCGGCAGAAATATTATTATATTATAATATTTTCATAGTAACAACATAATAATATTGTTATTTTATCTATAAATATAATTTTATTATTTTATCTATAAATATAATTTTATTATTATTCTATTCACATTATAAATTTAGAATAAATAGAAATAGGTATGTACTTACCTAATTATATTACGATTGAAAATGATACACAACAGTAAAATTGATAATTTTCTCTGCGGAAATAACAGTTTTTCTTATAGAAATTTTATTGAGAATATAAGAAAGAGATGAAAACTAAACTACATTTATATACCTTATTTTGTCACTCAACGGACATGTCCCGATAGCCGTGATCGTCTAGTGGTTAGGACCCCACGTTGTGGCCGTGGTAACCCAGGTTCGACTCCTGGTCACGGCAGCGGTAAGATCGCTGTCTCGGCGGGCCTATACTTTTTTGTTAATTTATATTTTTTTTTAATTTAAAACATGCCATACAATTAATAATAATATAAGACACACTATTCGTTGAAAATTTCGATGACGAGGAAACTATATGAAAATTTATAACATAACAGTCATGAAAAATTTTGTTTGTAAGTTAAATATTTTGCAATTTAATAAAAACAAATAGTATGTAGGTCGGGTACCTACTACTTAGGTGTTATTTATTTTATTCTAAAATATTTTTTTTAAAACTTGTTTATATTAAATTTAGTTATAGGTACCTAGCGAAAATTCATTTTAGTAAAATATAGTTGACTAGTTGAAAAGTCCTTGTGTCAAAATGTTTTATAAGAATATTGTACCTAGAATCTTTAAAAAATCTGTGAAGAATTAAAAAAACAATTAATAGATCCGGAAACAGAGTAAGAAATAGGAAAATCCTGTCAATTTTATTCTATGCACCGTCATGTTTGTCTATTACTTATAGTTTGTAGAATTATTTTATTATTTATAATTATAGGCAGGTACCTGACGAGATGAACAAGTGAGATGAGGTCACCTGAGATTTTTTTACCTGTTACCTTAATTTTCTACTTGGCAACACAAAATGTTCATGGACCAATCAAAAAGTTTCGGTTGTTTGTTGGTGCACTCCGACAGGTTATGTCCGAAAAACATAAACAACAGTGTCTGAATTCTTTTTATTTATGTGTTTATTTCATAATATTGTGCGCCCAGTTGGTAAAATTCAAAGCGGTTAATATTTTTTTTCGGTTGTGAACGTGTATTTTTGTGTAGTTTTATATAAATAAACTTCCTCAGTTACATTATCAGCAAACCAGGATGTAATCGAAATTTGCCGATATTTTATATAGTTTATCAGATTAATGTATATTTAAAATCATTCCATAGTATGATTTAAAGTTAACTAAACTGCTTTCAATCTGTTTAATTCATTTGTTTTTCGATTATACGATTACAGTGAATACCGTTTTATAAACTTTATTTTTATTGTTTATTTGAATACACTGCCATCTCTTGGCAAATATTTGTACGAGAGCGCGGAGAAATTTGAATGAGGGCAAGCAAAATGGCGGGCTAATGATTTCGATGAATTTTATAATAATTGTCTGCGAAGGGCTAAAAACAAATGATAGATACATATTAATCTTAAAAAATAGGGAGTGCGTGAAATGGGAACTCGAGTAGGTGGTGCTTGTTGTCCCACAATGGGCGCCGAGAGGGCTGGACTTCCAGGGTTGTTGAGAGATTTACAGAGACTTTCCGAAGACCAGGATACTGCAGATGTTGTTTTTCTCTTGGGACAGCAGGAAGAAAGAGTTTTCGCACACAGGATTATTTTAGCAGCAAGGTAAGATATTTAATTTACATAATAAAATAGATATATTATGTATTTTCTTCACTGCCAAAATATTGTAAAAATACTTATGCAGGGATGTACGTCATGATATTAAATTCGATATATTTACATAATTTATCGTGCTGCCATGTTAGAAGTATAATAAAATAATACTCCTAAGATTATAGTTATTGTGACCACACCGATGACCTATCTCGAGTGTGGAAGAATATGGGCTAAACTTAAACACGTGTCAAGAATACGATTGTCCTTCGTTCTGACAACTGTTCTCGGTTTATGCAGTGACGTTCATTCAATATTGGTGTATTTACGGTATTTGAAGGTTGCAATACACACAACTGCACGTCTATAATGTGGAGCGTAGTTATACGCAAAGCAGCCAAGCCACACAAACCTCAAACAGAGATAGAAGCACTTTTATGTAAACTGTGTTTCTTTAAATCCACAAAGCATATGTATAATATTTATACCTTTTGAATGATAGATATTATATATTTATATGATTTTGTGTAACTTATAAAGAGATAAAAGCATAAAATCTATGAAATTTTGGTGTTTTAGCAGTCCAGGCTGTTTTGTGCAAAACAAGTTTTTTAGAATGTTCATTCTTAAATGGAGCCAACTCTTATTTTATTTTTGCATCTATTTTCTTAAAAAAAAACCTTCTATGTTTATTCACGTATTATGGGAATTTCATAATTATTCTGAAAATAATTCGAAAAACTAGCAAATTATACATTAATATTTAGCTGCCTGGCACTAATTTTTATATGAAAAATCTGTATATCGTCTCTGTTCTGGCAGAAAACACTAACTGGAGAATACTAGTTTTGAGTAATTTGACTTTGCAGTTGTTGAAATGTTTGAAATGGTCTATCATGTGAGTTTATTAAGTAGGTAATCAAAAAAAGGATGACTTTAAAATAAAGAATGTTTATTTATTTAGAAGGTTTCCAGACGGTAAAGTTTGAAATAAGGAACATTTTGGTATAACTAACTCAATGTCATTTTATCGAATTAGTGTCTTCTGCCAGAACAGTGACGATATTATATATAATAAAATGAAAAACATATAATGTAATTGAGAAATTAATTGAATGTAGAAAACACACCTTACAGTCAGGATTTTAATAATTAGGTAAGTACATAATATTATCATGTGGCTGCTTTTTGCAGATCGAATATGGCATATTTTTAGAACGCATTTATAAGTATTACATTTTTGTATGACAGCAGCTTGGTTGCTTTATGCAAATCGAAAATGTCATATTCTGCGATTTGCAAAATCTTTAAAACGCATTTATATGAGATTTTTGTATGACAGCAGCTTGGCTGATTTGTGCAGAACGTAAAACAAACGTGTGAGATTATGGAAATAACAATAACTCATTTTTTTCAAAATTGTGGCTTGGCTGCTTTGTGTATAACTACGCTCATATTGTGTGGTTCATTTTCGTAGGTCACTCACACATTCAAAACCCTGCATAAAAATGTAGTATATTGGGATATAGCCTATCGGAATTCTATTTATTAATCTGTTCTGTGTGTTAAACAGATTAAAAACCGGTGGAAAATTGAGGAAGGAATTCGAATGATATTACTTTTGTGAGTAGATTCCTTTGGAGACTGCAAAATTTTCGCCTGCGGCGCTAAATTGCCTGAGTTATTCGTGTAAGTATATTATTTTTTGTTGCATCTATCCATTTAAGACAGCCATGCAGAAATAATAAATGTAAAAGGCATTAAAATTACTTATAAATTGACACGACAGGTAATAAAGAACGGCAATTTGAGCTGCTTACGGTCAGCGCTATACTTAGGTATAATATAGGTATTATCACTGGTTACTGATTTAATTACTAATTGTTTTTTTATGTTAATTTAGTAGGTAGGTTGGTAGGTATATAAACAAACGTCAATTTGTCAATGCATCTTTTTGTTTGTTTGATCGTTTAAAGTTTGAAGAACGTAGATTTCCAGGGGGGGCGTTGAGAAGTTTTTTTTGATACCTGCATGGCCCCCATATCCTAAAACGGACCCTCAGGCCTGGATCTTTGGCGGGCCCTTTTACCTATCGCTAAGGTTAAAAGCAGTGTGATACTCGATAGTAGCGTTTTCATAATTCTACACGTGAACTATCATTTATGTATATGAATCACCATATCACATTAAATTGTATCGTACAATATATATATGGAAGTAAAATAGCGCCGCAGGCGACTTTGTAATATATATATAAAATTTGTGATAATATGTGTCTATCTCACTTAGCTGGTCGACCCGTCACGCCGGGCTTCCAGGCTAGGACCCTGTCAGCCCCCCCCCCCTTATGCGGGCCATGGTCACTTGTGTCAAACATCACAAGGACAGCGATCTCAAACACGCCCTCAAATCTTATAGGAATAGGCATATTTTATTGATTCCTGATTTGTTCTGAAATCTCCAATAATGAGTAGGCAAGTACTTACTTCTTTTTAAATAAAATTGTATATTTATACACGAAATAAAAAGGATATTATTTAAATCAGGGCTTTTTTCCATTTAACGCGGTGGAACGGCGTTCCGGCACCTTTTTTCACGGTTTTATTTCAAAATCAATTAAACGAAAAAATATTTGCGCTTATGTAATTACAATAATAATTCATTAAAATGATAAAATAAGGTACAGGTGGAAGCCATTTTGAATGTTGGCGTGTTAGTGTTAGTGAAGTAACCGTATAGTTTAAATAGCAAACCTGCGTATGTAACTAGCTTCATACGTATGTCTTTGCGTATTATGATTTTGACAGTTTGACGTTTATCGCATGGCGGCATCTGCGTATATTGTTGTTTACGTTTGTTTAGTCAGTTTGTGTTACGATTACGTGTTGTGCAACTATTTTATATATTATTTAGTGCAACCCCAAGTTTAAATATGAAAAAAATTTCCTGTTACTTCTCAACCACCGGCAGCGGCGCCGATTCCGCAAATAAAAAGCTCAAAACAGTAACAGAAACGATGACAGAAGATATGGAAATATCGGTACATGTAGATGTTCCTGAATCATCTCGAGCTGATCTCGGGGATCAAGGTCGAACTCAAAACGATTGGCCAGACTGCTGGTCATTAGATCAAAAAAACGATTTTTGCTCAAAAAACGAATGGTTAAACGTACACAAAATGAAACTTGCTGCACAATTTGCAGAAACGTTGGAACTCTTGGAACTGAAACGACAATGGGAATGAAAATATCCAAAGAATGGGCCAATAATGAAATCACGTATTCTGGGAAAGAGAGGAAGCTACAATTGGGGTCACTTCGAAAAAAATTTTTCGATCTCAGAGGATCTATTGCACACAAAGCAGCGTTAAAAATCATTTCTGAAGCCAAAAAAAAGCAGATTGAAAATACTTTTTTAAAATCGTTATCTCGCGAAAAAGTAATAACAGCAAACATTTTTCGAACTGCATATAAAGTAGCTAAGGAAAATCAATCATTCAATATGTTTGAAAGTGAAATTAATCTCCAAGAACTAAATGGGATCGAAATGGGTCATATTCTCCATTCCACTAACGCATGTATTAACATTGTAAATCATATATGTGATGAAATGAGAAAAAATGTTTTCAAAGAAATTGTTCAATCGAAAAATATAATTTCTTTGATAATTGATGAGTCTACCACCATAAGCCAAAAAACCACCCTCATTGTGTATGTTCGATGCTGTGTCGAAAGTGTTGGAATGAATTCACCAATTAATTTGTTTTTGGATTTGATTGAACTTAAAGACGTAACGGCGAAAGGAATATTTGAATCATTACTCCAATCTCTTGATTTATATGGGATGACAGAAGAATATTTAAAAAAATATTTAGTTTCGGTTGCATGCGACGGCGCTGCTGTGATGTTAGGTTCTAAAAATGGAGTGAAAAAATTGCTGACAGAAAAATTTCCTTCTATTATAGTTTGGCATTGTACTAATCACAGATTAGAATTATCAGTAAGTGATGTTGTAAAGAAAATTTCAGGGATCAATAGATTCAAATCAATTATTGATAAACTTTATGTTTTATACCACGCGTCGCCGAAAAATAATAGAGAGTTGCATTTATGTGCAGAATCACTAGGCGTAGAGGTACTGAAAATCGGAAGAGTTTTAAGTACCCGATGGGTGGCATCTAGTTTTCGTTCAGTTTCGGCTGTGTGGAATAATTATGAATCCCTTGTGCGTCATTTTGAAGAAGCGATGAATGACCCTACAAGAGATAAAAATGACAAGTGTACTTACAGTGGCTTAAAGAACAAAATAACATCAACAGCATTTTTATTGTATCTAGCATTGATGTGCGACGCTCTCCAAGAATTGTCGGAACTTAGTTTGGACCTACAAAATCGCAATGTGAACCTTTACATTGCAAATCGAAAAATAAATGAACTCGTTCAAGTTTTTGAAGAAAGAAAACAGAATTTTGGACCCTATTATAAATGTGCTGCAGCTGCTATAAGCAATCTGCATTTTCGTGGAGTTTTACTTCATGAAAAAGTTTCTAAAAATGATCCTCCTATTGATCCGAAAATATTTTATTCCACGTTGAAAACCTCAATTGAAAAAAGGCTGCTAGATAATAAAGATGTTAAGTTTGCACTTTGGGCTCGCGTACTTGACCAAAAATATTGGCCTGAAGACATTGATAATCGGTTGACATTTGGAGAGATGGAAATTAGAAACATTTCGATCAGGCTACAACTAGATGAACGAGAAATGATTCGTGGATTTCGCGAATACATTCTCGAAAAGACATATTCTGAAAAACTCTTGCGTTTGGTATATGCTCTGAATTCTATTCCCATTTCTTCAAGTGAATGTGAACGGGGGTTTTCGCAAATGAATCTTATTATTACCCCAACAAGAGCTTCGTTAAACACTAAAACAGTTTCGGCACTCTTGTTCATCAAACTCGTGGGCCCACCCTTGACATTTTTCGATCCTTCAAAATATGTTGATAGGTGGTTACTTAAAGGAAGACATTCGGCCTTAGACTCCAACACTAAGAAAAGGAATCGAGATGATGTATCAGACGAGAATTGGAAAAAACTTTGGAAATCACTCTAAACTTTTATTCAAGTTCATAAATAAATACATTACATATGTATTTACAATTATATTTTAAATTTAGTCTTATTTAGTCTTATTTGTACAATATATTTCAAATATAAAGTATGTATTTTATTGTTTCTGTAGCTTTGTTTTGACTAAAATAAAAAATTATCGTAAAAATCAACCTTTTTTGTGCGCTTCGTGGCATAGCTCCTTTAAATTTCATTTAAGTGACATTTGAATATAATTTTATTTAGTAAAAAGCTTGTCATGAAGTGAGTTCCGGCACCTTTTTTTTTTAAAAAAAAGCCCTGATTTAAATTAAATTTATGAACAGAAGGAAATCATAATCGATCTTTTTTAAGTTAGGTATTATGTTTTTGAATGACGGGTGTTTGTTTACTTTCTCCGGGAATCAATAAAAAGTAAAACAATATTAAATTTAATCATTGAAATTTTTTAGGGTCTCCGTGTCTGGATTCCCCGAAACATTTCCCCTTTTAGAAGACTAAGTTCATTACGCGCCGCTGTATAGATATGAAAGGACACTGTAACAGGATCACAATGGCTTTTAGAACCTACATTTTGTAAATTCGACTCTGCCTCCCTCAAAATATAATCCAATAATACCTTTAAAAGGGACGCTATTCACTGATGTTTATAGGTAAATGTGGGATATCTCTACTGTCATATTGTTGAATAACATTCGAAGTTTTACGAACCCACAAGTGCAGGGTTGATCAGGACGTTTCCACCATTTGGACCCTTGTCAAACGCAATCTTGAATACTCTTCGAAACGAAAGAAAACATTTTGTTAGGCTTAGGAACATAGAAGCCAGACGCACTGACTACTTTTCAGCTATTTTCAGCTTTTAAGCTAAAATCACATCAGTTGACTGAAAATAATTAGAATTGAGGTCTTGACGATGACACATAATAATGTTAGTGTTTTTTCGAGTACATATCTATTGCGGTTATGGTATGGATCTTTGATGTTATTTGTGATGATTTTTTTTTATGCTTTGGCTAGTATTTTATAAGTACTTGATTTGTGTGAAATTCATTTTTTATGATCTTGACATAACGTCGCTATAGGATTTGTTTCCCGAATAGACCAAATGTCAATTTTACAGGAGACGAAAAACAAATTTCATTGTCGTATATTTTAATATCAGTAGATGTATCAATCATTCTTTCTATACTGTAAGATTGCAACATTATCTAAGAATAGATTCCAAGAATAATATACTGGTATAAATCATTAAATGCACAGAAAATACGTTTTATTTACAAGTACTCACTGTGGATATTCGGGAAATTTTTAGCGCTCTCTCAGAATAATGGATATTCGGGACAAAACATGGACGTTCGGGATTTAAGACCGTAGCGTATTGCTGCACGGCCCACAGATTACTGAGTGGTCAAAAAGTACGCGCCTCAAATGTTATATTTATTTACATGATAATTGTTAATAATTACCTCTACTATTTAAATACTTAATGATCTTAATTACCCAAGTTCGTATGTAATAATAACATGCGGCAATCGCTTTTTCGGTTTTTTTCGGATTAAGTAATAAAATAGTTTTTAAGTAATTAACTATTTTTTTATTGAACGAATAATTCACAAGATTTAAGAATGTACCATTCTAATAATTGAACATACTTACATAATTTTTTAAAATCACTTCTGAGAAAATATATTATACGGTACTACTTCAATTACTAACCGCCGTCACGGTCATTTCTCCAATATTTTATGATGGCAGGTACTTACTCGTACTTGCTAACAATTTTATATTAATACTTTTTCCAAAAAAAAATAAATCTATTTATATATCTTTATACTACTTCAATTACTACCCGCGTCATGGTCATTTCTCCAATATTTTATGATGGTAGGTACTTACTCGTACTTGCTAACAATTTTATATTAATACTTTTTCAAAAAAAAAAAATCTATTTATATATATCTGTATATTATTATATCTATATATTTCTATAATTGGCAATTAAACTTATTACAAACCACCAAATAAATATTATATATTTACTATTGTAAGGAATAACAACACAAAATAATAGCATGTATAAATTAATTACCATTGGCTGCTAATATTAGGTAGGTACCAATATCCTAAGTATATAATATCCACCAAATAAATAGTTACTAACATACATATTAAATTAAATTAACTATCAGCGCATTCAAAAATAAATAATAGCATCGCCTTTATTTTCATAGAAATACCTAGATTAAAAGTAAAATAAAGACAAACAATATTTGATTAATAATAATTTGAGATAATAATTATTTTTTACGTCATAGTAGTTGCCGGGTCATACTGTAGAATTCATATAACCGTTGGGATTTTGTGTCATTTATCAAAACAAAATGCAGTTATTTAGGTTAAAATACTCACTTCCACAACTCTACTGTAAGTTCAGGGCGAACTGGTGATGTATCAGCTATGAATGATCTCCTCAAATTTGATGAATTCACTATTAAAACAATAGTAACGTTAAAAACAATATCAATAAAACGAAATTTGAAAGAAGTCTCCAGACGGCCGAAAAATATGGAAGTGGGCGTGATTGTTTTAGAGCTAGACAGCGTGAATGTGGGAGCGAGATGCACGGCGTGAGCGCGGTTTGATTGGCTTAAGTCATATTCGGGAAATAAACACTCAGCCACAGATATATTTCGACCGAAATTAACTTGGATATTCAGGTACGAATAGTTGGACATTCGGGAGAACACCACGGAGTAATTGTAACTTAACATGGCGTATTCGGGTTTTTTTAAAAAATATCTCTGTTCCTAGATAAAAATATATTGTTTTTATAAATGATTTCGGTAGAGTTCGATAAAAGAAATTGAACTGCATTAAAATGTCGATTTCGACAAAAATGGATATTCGGGAAACAAATCCTATAGCGACGATAATTTACCGGTTTGAACTGTTTCGAAGCCCCATTTTAATATGTTTTAACGAATCGATTGCGTCATGTGCGTTAAAGAAAATCGACGCTGCTGCTGAGACTTCGTTACACAGATGCTAGTGTAGCAGAAAATGTATTTCTTTTTTATTAAAAATTGATAACATTCCTTCAATAAATTGAAAATCCTCATCGTTGACAGTACATGCCTATTTTCGATGGAATTCAATGGAATTCGATGGAATTTATATTAATATTTTTAATTTATAGTGATTTAACTTATTATTCTAATATCACTGGTATGGAGTGAGATTCTACATTTTTTGCATCTCTTAGTGGCAACTAGGTGTTTCTTGATATTGTTTATTATGATGATGGCTGTGGTTTGGATTCTCGTGTCCGGAAACTTGTACGTATGCAGTTCGCCGTATCTCACTTCACCGTGAAATGTTGTATCGGAAATATATGGACATATATTAAAGACCGTCGCACATCTTTGGGTCGAAATATAGTACTGACATAAAATTCATGCCTAAATAAAACACGATTCTTGTCGGTTTACACTTTACAGGACTCCAGCAGCAAACAAATTTAAAAAATAGCCGATATACTGGATTATTTGTTAGGTTAGGATAGGTTTTCATTCTTGAATTCATGAATTTTGACAAAATCAGCTATGAAAATTGAATTAATGTTCATATTGAATCGAATAAAATTGGAGACCGTGTGGAATACGCCATACGGTCATCTCTTTCGGATAAGGAAGCTCACGGCACGATACAGTGAAATATTTAACGTACAATCGTGGATTCTGTGGATATTTCTATAGGGTCATCTTGCGAGTGGACGAATACTTATCAAATATGTGTTGGTATGTTTTTTGTTTCTTTTCACATATTTTATCAATTGGGTTATGTATTTGATACTACTCTAAATCAGTGGCGAAGACTCCATACTAGGCGATTATTTAAAGCCTACCTTCTATAATTTTTATTTTCATGTTGACGTATTTATATAATCACAGATAATAATATATTCAATATGCCCAAAGACATCTATCGTAAAATTGTCATAATTTTACGACCTTTTCCCATATTTCAATAAGCACCATCTATGGCATCTCTCGAAAGTTAAAAAATAGAACACACCGCGTTTCGCTTCACATATTGTATAGGATTATTTTCGCGTGAAACGACGGGTTTTTCAATATGAAGTTTTTTTCTCATTATTTCAAAATGTCTGGCGTCCCGCATACAAATGTACAAGCTGTTTCGTTAGCGCTTACGTCGCGAGAGCGCATTTATTCAAAATAATTAATAAGAAGATAATTAAATTTTTTTTTTCTATGGGATTAAATCACATAAATATGTATTGATTGTTGTTAAAAATATAAAATAATTTATCTCGTGATTTTTATTTATTTATTAGTTCACTCGTTAGACAATTAAGATATTATCTGATATTGTACCTACCGAAGTCTGTGTTTTAAATATAGAAGTATTTTAAAATGTCTAGTTTTACGGGTTAAATTATAAATTGTTATTGAACATAATACATACAATACAGCAACGGATATTTTCATAGATGAGGTAATATATTTTGAGCGTAAATGTTACGTTTATAAATGTTTAGGAAAATAGATAAGTAATTCAAGCTAATTGCTTATTTTTATGAACTAATTATAACAAACCAATTAAGCTTTTGAAATTTCTTCGTTTTAGCGTACCTATTCATCAGTAGTAATATTGGGTTATCTTCTTATTTCCCGCAAATATATTTGACATGCATGGTTACTCCCACAGCCTACCTCTTTCAAAAAGTCACCCTTCGCCACTGCTAAATATATACTACTATGAGTTTTACTCTGGTGTACCTATATACATACCAACATCGTATAGGAATATTCAGACACAATATCAATTAACTTACTTAATTAATCGCATTTTACCCACGTGAAGTATTTTTGGGAAACATCAAAAAATATTCTTCATCTTTTGATGCCTTGATTGATTTTTGATGATTTGTCTCAGTGCATTCGTGGTCTCTTTTCACTTCGGTTAGGCCTTAAAACTCGCATTCCAGGTACATTGTAAACTCATTGAGTCGCCCATATGTAACCGCCGCATGTCACTTCTCGCGCGAGGTCGAGGTACGATATGATACAGATGCAGATGACCTCATCGAGTCGTTCACATGCACTCGCGACGTATCGCGGCGAGACTCGTGTCATCTGGACAAGCTCTTGCCAACGAGGACTATTTTTTAGTATTCGTGTATCTGGTATGCGCAGCTGAAGTTTTATGAAAGTGGAGAGTTTCGAATCCTGATACATCTGGTAAAACTCATCATTAACTTGATCCCACACCGTATCCTGATTTCGGGGTCGTTATAATCGTCGCAGAATTTTCCTCTCGGATCATTCCAGCTGGTTTCGCAAGTAGCGTTCACGATTTAGAACCATTTCACACGGGACACCTATGGCCTGCCACCGGTGTGTCGAGATACCGCATTTACATATCATAAATGAACGCGACACTCTTGTGTCTACGTCTGAATGCGCCCATTCAGTTATGTGTAAATGCAGCCACTCGACACACCAGTGGTTTGACACATGTCCACATGTGAAACCGCTAGTACTGTGCATGGTGCAGGTACATATTTAAAAAACGAATCATTGTTTTAACAAAGTACAAAACAAAAAAAAGTATAAGTACTTAATGTATTTTTTAAGAAGCCCTGCAATAATTTTACTTCCACAATTTCGGGACACAAAAAATATCCCACATTTTCCCAGTAGGCATCTAAATATTAATATTCAAGTACGTACGTATATTTATTAGGTACCTACCTGACCATAACGAGATCTTATTAGTGAGCAAGTACAGCTTTTATTAGACCCGTAAAATTAAAGCTCGCTGCCGCCCATCTCTTATGGTGAAACATGAGAGAATAGGCGGGTGGCGTGTCTCCTTGCTAATGGACAAGTTATTACCATACAAAGGGGGGCGGAGGCGCCTTTCGGAATCCGCCCGCCTGCTTCGTTAGCTCAACCGGCTCTGGAACACTGCTTCGGCGTTTCTCAATTCACCCCTGCATTTAATTTTCACTGTGTGTATATTGGTATCTCAGTTAGTTTATAGTGTGTACGCTATGATTCCACTGAAGATTATTCAATTACTTGCTAATCCATTCGTCAATGTTATTGATAAAAATACTCATTCAAAGACATAACTTTTTTATATTGCTGGGTTCAGTGACGTCCCTAGGTAAAGTGTCGCCCATCGGCCAACTCAAAATACCGCTCCATACCACTTTTTAATATTAAATTCATTACCTAATATTGAATAGGCAATTTAAAAAAAATCTGATACACAAATATGGCTGTCATCGGATTCCTGTAACCCAGGTTTCAATTATAATATTATTTATTAAATATTCATGTTTCACGTACAACTAATCGGTACCTGCATATAATATGATTTCGTAATGTTATGAGATAGCGGATCTGCAATTTCATAACATTACGAATTAATATTATTTCATAATCATTTTAACATATTATTTCATAGTGCGCCATTCAATAAATAGCGGTTCAGAATCGATTGGACATCTCAGTTCATTACAAGTTTCTTTTAAAGACATAGTGGACCGAATTACCGTTCTATTTATTATATTGCATCGATGATTGTGTCTTTGTAGTTATTCGAAACAGTAAATAAATTCTCACCTCCTTTCATCATCACAAACAACTAATGCCGTCTTTCATCTGCAATATCTATCCTCCACCGAACCACTGAATACTTACACAAATTTACTAACGCTCCACCGAGAAACCTACCTATAAAGTACATAACTATTCTTTAGCCTTGTAGCAAAAAAATATTATCTCTATCTATATCTATAAAATATACTCAAAATCTGAAATATTTCAATTAGTTCTTTAATTAGCGACATACATATATGCCGACATTTCTCCCTTAATTCCGACATAGACATCTACATACCAGCGTTTCATGTTTCATGGTTGAAAAATAATCATGTGTACGAAACCTGTCCCCTAAAGTAATACTGATATAATATCCTTAATTTATCGATCCATCAGATATGCCACACTTAAGCAACGCGTGATCTGCTTACTTCCACGTCATTGACTGGCTCTTGGTTGTATTGGATGATTACTAGGATATTGTCATATTATATGCTTATCGTGTTTCTGACCCAACGTTTCAAAGCAGTGAGTGCTGTTAACCCAGTGTAATCATTTGGTTAGGAACAGGCAACAGAATACATGCACTGCTAACCCAAGAAATAAACATCAGAATTCAAAGTTGCATTGATTAATTGATTACTATTATACAGTATATTGCCATCCTGTGACTTCTTGTGTGAGTATGTAGATCAGGGGTAGTCAACCTTTTTATTCCTACCACCCACTTTTGTATCTCTGTTAGTAGTAAAATTTTCTAACTGCCCACCGGTTCCACAGTAATGGTGATTATAAAATATGGAAGTAACTATACTTTATAAAATTTATAAAGCAGAGTTACAGCAAGCAAATACTTTATGTCAGACTTTCGCTAAGTTTGGCAGAATAAATCTTTATAAGACAACTTACTATAGGTAAATCTATCTTTTATTTATACTTTGCATACATAGAAGCATGAAGTCTAATGAAATTACATTTATTTAATTAAATTATTAATGAGATCCCTGAGGCTGATGCCGTGAAACTAAATACTGGATATCTGGCTCAATTTTTGTGAGGAACAAACGAATGTATCCTCTTTCGGAAATATTCAGGCGGGGTCTTTCTTTGGTCATAAAAATTATGATTAACAGCACTAAAGCCTGATTCCACAAGATATTAGGTAGGGAAAGGTATCAATAAATTGAATATCATTTTCCACATATTTAGATATAAGACGGCATTTTTTTGAAAACATAATGAAAATGTTTTTAAAACCCCCACCGCCCACCATGAAAGCTGGAACGCCCATTAGTGGGCGGTAGGGACCAAGCTGACTATCCCTGAATTGTAGATCATGCACCACTTAGGGGCGAAGAATAGAATAAGAAATAAAGGAAGCAATCCAAATAATATTACAACTTTTGAGTATATGTTTTCGCCTGTGGGGTTGGCAAATCTTCTCTAATTTGGACATCACCAGTTACCAGTTAGTATAAGTGAATCTATATTAATTTCTAAAAATGGAAAGAGGGCGAAATATTTAGTTTGCAGGGACGTCACTGCTGTCATCACTTTTCAAATACACTTAAGATATTGGTTTATTTAAAATATAGGTCTTCTCAAAGAATTAATAGAAACTTACAATTTTATTAAAGATACAGAGATATTTCCGTTATTAGGTACTACGTTTAGGTACCAATTCCTATATATATTTAATGATTCTCCTCGATTCGCCGCTCTTCGAGTAACTGCCGCCCGCAAGCGACGCTCAATCTGTCTACCCCTACGGGACGTCACTGCATTTGAGCGTGGAAAGAAATTTAAGACAAGTCATGTGTATTCAACCAATTTCATAATTTTATAAATAAATTTTTGAAATATTATTCTGTAAAGCGCTGGTGGCCGCAGCAAAATCCTCTGGTGGCCGCACATGAGAACCACTGGTATAGAGTATTTTAAAAATATACCTACTTTGCTACTTGGGTTAGGATTAGACTGTCGATTATTTTCAATATTTTAAACGTCAAGAACGCATTTGGGAACACTTTGGTTCATTATTACGAAATGATGGTGTATTCGAAACTTTTAATTGAATCATAAATATACCCCCCTGATGTGGCAGTCGACTAACACAATTACGGCCAACTCCATTAATTTATTGAAACATCGGATGTAATTTGTCAAAGATAAGTTTGAACTTTAATTCGCAGGTTTAATCCGAAGCCATTAATCTCGAATGGATAGGTACACTGAGGAAATTTCTTAAAGTTTTGAATACATTTCTCGGTGGCAACACTTAATTATTGTAATGTCGCAGTTTCTCCACGATATAATATTATATTAACATCAGCTATTGTTGCAGATTCGGGTTTTCATTGTTAGCTAGTAGGAAATATTGCTTTTGTACCGCGTTATCTGTTATAACATTATTTCATTTCGATTAATATTTGCGATAGCAGATTATTATTCAAACACGCATGATGAATATTTGCTAAAAGCTTCAGTGTTATGAAACGAAATGGAAAATTTAATACAGCCGTGCGCTATTGAATATTGCCGGATGTATACAGCGGCGCCAATATGTCTAGTTTGTGCGAACTAGTTGTTATTTTATTCACTTAAATGAGAACTGGATTATGAAAAAAATGGTGAAGGCACTTAATGAAATTAGTGTAGTGAAAAAGTAGTGCAGTAATACAAGTGAAACAAACACCCTGGCTTTGAGATTTTAAATTACATACATATTAAAATTTATTTATTTACAAATTCAAAACGTTCACAACATGACATTATTTAATACATTGGACGCTAAAGACGCGTGTAACGATTAGGTGGCCATTATATATAATTAGCATGCTATTTAAATGTATAATTATATAGTCAGCAGTCAATGTGAAACAGATAAACAGTATTAAAAAAAAGAATTATACGAATAGCCTCGTGGGTCCCAGGTTAGAATCCTGGGTCTGGCAAATACACATAGTTATTGTTTTTCAATTTATGTTTGAGTCGAGTCAGAGTATGGACCTAATAGCTTGAACAAATGTCTAATATCCATTTCTCCTAAAAACAAAATTTTTTAATACAAACCTCCACTCTGTGGAGGCCCATAATTATGATCTTATTAGGATCGGACATGGTCGGATGCATTAGAACAATAGGAGTAAATTCAAAAAAGTATAGATATCGAAGTACGCCGAATGAGCTAAGTAAACCCTATTTTAAAAATGTATAAAACAACGTCCTCCTATGTCCATCCTCACGTATTTTAACCTCAACGGAAATCAAATCAGGAGCCCCCAAATGAAAGCCAAATGTCTTACGCACTCGACTACGATGGCTAGAGAGTGAGACAGTCCGCATCCTTGTAGACGCAAGGATTTTATCACTTCAACGGTGCTACAAAAGCGAGCTACGCGCTATAGACTTCACATGGTGAGAGGCGCAAGACGTGGTGATGGACCGATGAATGTTACGCAACCTTGTAGAGCATAATAAGGTGAAGTATGTAATAAATTACCATAGAAAATAAATCTCTGAGAACAAAACTGCAAAGATGCAACGCAAAAAATCATGCATATAAATTCTAATGGATTTAGAATTTAAGATTTAGATCCATTAGAATTTAAATTAAAATTCCATGAAGTACCTTTGGTTGATAGTATTAATATCTTGCATATATGTAATTTAATAATCAGCGATAGTAACCTTTTTCTATCTTCACTTTTATATACTTATTAAAACTCCGTTTCTTTATAATAAGTTTTCATCAACGTTTTTATAGTGCGAACCGGTTGATATATAAAATACATCGATACCACCCAGAAGATAGAATAATTAAGTTGTAAGTTGAGTTACCGCGATAGTTGGTTAGGCAAACTACTTAGGTAGGTTAACTAATAAAATTATATTAGGTTACTAGTATTACGGGATTATGGGTGCAAAGTTAGTACCAAGTTGACATACGATTTCTCTTTGATTAAAATTTATATGCATATATACGGTAGAACGTTTTATGCCTTGATAACTCAATAATATCAAATTTGACTGTTTAATCTGAGTGAATATTTTCTTGGCCAAAATTCTGATCCCGGGATTTCGGGATTACAATTTGACAATCCCAAGATTGGCATTTTTCCCATTGTTAATATAAAATTTTTATATTTACAAATAATATTGATAAAATCGGTCAAAAATAAATCTAGTATAATTTATACGATATAAGACATTTATTGTTAATATTGTATACTTTCAATCTTGGAAATACATAAGTTTAATGGAGTAAATAATGTTGTAATATAAATAATAATGTGAATTTAATATGAGGTTGCTGTTCCTGATAGTAAAGACTTAATGAATGGGTTAGCGAGATTTAAAATAGTAAAGCAAATCATGGTGTACCTACTTATGGCCTTTCCGCTTCATCAATCTAATTAATCAGCCAAATATGAAACTGCCGTAAAACGTATAACGTACGCGGCGCACGAATAAGTGTCCCACGATGAACTGCATACGTACAACTTACATGTAACCGATTATTTTATATTTTATAAAAATAATTTAATTTTGCCAACGACAGATGTTGTACACCTATGTAGGAATGTACCGGTAGTCCCAGAAGTACCCGACCTGACGTATAGATAGCAGTTGTTGTTTGAGAATAATAACCATGATAGAAAGTACCAACCTTATAAAGCCTAAATTTGAAGTTTGACGACGCTACGTTCTTCAGTAATTATTTGTCAGCCATCAACAGTGAACGCTCTCAGTGAATTTGTATACATGGAAAAAAATTGGTCATATTTATGTGATACAATACTTTTATTTGAAAGGCTTCAGTCCAACCAATATCAAAGCGGCGCTAGATTCTACTCTGGGGGTGTCTGCTCCTTTGTTTAAAATAGTAACATATTGGGTGGCTGAGTTTAAACGAGATCGGACGAGCTGCCACGCCAGAAATGGTGACGAAAATCCACAAAATGGTATTGGATCAACGTCGACTGATATTGCGCGAGCTAGCAGACATGGTAGGCATTTCAAAAAGTGCTGCACATCACACATTGACTGATAATTTGGACATGTGAAAGCTGTGCGCAAGGTGGGTGCCGCGATTACTCACAATGGAACAAAAACAGCATCGTGAGGATGTTTCAATCGAGTGTTTGGCAAAGTTTCACAGCAATAAAGCAGAGTTTTTGCGTCTATTCATAACCATGGATGAAACATGGGTTCACTTCACACCTGAGACAAAAGAACAGTCAAACTGAAAGGGGAGAATCGGCTGCCAAGAAGGCGAAGACAGTTCCACCTGCAGGCAAGGTCATGGTGTCAGTTTTTTGGGATGAGCGTGAGGTAATTTTCATTGATTATCTTCAGAAAGGAAAATCAATCAACGGCGTGTATTATGCAAACTTATTGCAGCATTTGAGTGATGAAATCAAGAAAAATCAACCGCATTTGGCGAAAAATAAAGTTTCGTTTCATCAGGACAATTCATCAGTTCACACATCCGTTATCGCGATGGCCAAAATCAATGAATTAAAGTTTGAATTGCTTCCTCACGCACCCTATTCACCAGATTTAACCCCCTCGGATTATTTTCTTTTTCCAAACTTGAAAAAATGGGTCGGTGGTAAAAGATTTGCCAACAATGAAGAGGTGGAGTCTGCGGTTGATGGCTATTTTAAGGAGCTCGTCGATTCTCACTATAAACAGGGTATCGAAGCTATTGAACATCGCTGGGAAAAGTGTATCGACCTAAAAAGAGACTACGTGGAGAAATAAAAATATTTTTTTCCAAATTTTTTGTTTTTTCTTTGTTAGGTCGGGTACTTCTGGGACTACCCTCGTATTATACAGATTACAAAACAATCTGTTTGTGTCCTGCGGTGAACTGTTTACGTACAAATTTCCGGATACGAAAATAATCAAGTGATTATATAAATATGTATGATATGCAATTAAAAAATATTTTTCTTAAGAAGGTAGGCTTTAAATAATCGCCTAGTATGGAGTCTTAACCACTGCAAAATATAATACGATGTAATAATGCATTCTTGTGTAACAGCCCACGGCGGCATTTTTAAAAAAAACAGCCTTCCTCCCTGTTTTTTGAGACCGATCATTAGTTAGGTATTGCGAAAGGTTTTCCTCGGGAAAAGCAAACAGGCCGCCCCCGCGTCGGTCAATATCGCCGATGGAAATCCCCGCATGGAAAAGATCTGTCGGTAGCCTCAAGGCGTGGAAAGCAATCGCGCCTTATAAAAATAACCGTTATTTGTTTGCCGAGGGAGCGTCGGACCCCGAATCGCTCACGTGGCAAATATTTTCACCGCGTCATGATACCGGCAAACGATGTCTGTGAATGGTTGTATCTATTTTACAGAGGCGAAGACTGTCACCTCTCAACGGAATTTAAAAAAAATATTGATTATTTCTGACACATTAGGTAATCTATGAATTACCATTATTAATTTATTTATTACTTCATCATTTTGGCACTATAAGGCCCGTTTCAGACGGGACACTGGTGTAGTATTAGGTATAGTAGTAGGTGGATATAGTATAGGAGGCCTTTGTATTCGAATAAATGGGCCTTTGTATTGATGTTTATGAACGCCCCAGAGCTAATGAGTTAACGCGTGTCCTGTACACTTTTCCGTCGGCCGCTACATTCTCATGCCGCCTATACACTTGTTTTTACTACCGCAGCCAGTTGTATGTTCTAATTTATAACGCGAAATAACGCGTCGACTCATTAGATCTGGGGCGTTCATAAACTTAATACAAAGGCCCCTTTATTCGAATACAAAGGACTCCTATATTATATCGAGCGCGACACCGATGTGCCGTCTAAAACGGGGGTATGTCTGTGAATGGTTGTAGCTATTTTACAGAGGCGAAGACTTTCACCTCTCAACGGAATTTTAAACAATTGTTGCTTATTTCTAACAATGACACATTAACATTAGGTAATCTATGAATAACCATTATTAATTTATTTATTACTTCATCGTCGTCATTTTGGCACTATAACACTTGGCGGCTCTTGGCCTCTTTCAACAACATTCTTCATCTTGGAAGATTCAGTACCGACGCTCTACAGTTGCTTTAACCGGTTACATGTAAGTTGTACGTATGCAGTTCATCACGGGACACTTATTCGTGCGCCGCAGTACGTGAAACATGAGTTCGTATAACATTTTATCAAATGACGAGTTCTTCGTTGAACATTTCACCGTGGAATACATTTGTACGTATCTTACAAAATGCGGCGATAGTTTGCAAATAGTACTGTTCAACCCTAACCTAACCTAACCTAAAGTAAAGACATCTCATAAAATTCGCCACATGTTGTAGCATACGTACAAATATACTCCACGGTGAAATGTTCAACGAAGAAATCGTCATTTGATTAAATGTTACACGAACTCATGTTTCACGTAGTACTGCGGCGCACGAATAAGTGACCTGCGGTGAACTGTTTACGTACAAATTTCCGGATACGGTAATCCTAAACCCCTGCAATAACGCTGTAACACCAAAAAAAAATCGAATATGAATAACATAATAAAACCATATTCTCAAAAATAATTTTTAAAGACTTTTATAAGCAGACAAGGGTTTGCGATGTGATAGAGTTTGTTAAAAGCCTCAAATGAAGATAGGCTGGACATATGGCTCGAACACGGGACAATCGTTGGACAAATTTTGTCATCCAGTGGTATCCAAGAGGTACAAAACGTCCGCAAGATAAAACTAGAGGCCGCTGGGTCGATGAAATGGTAGAAAAGTTTTGCGGAAGTGCGTGGCAATGCAACACACTGGACCGAGAGAAGTGGAATCAGCTTGGAGAGGCCTTCATCCAGCAGAGGGTAGATTCAGGCTGGTAATGACTTGAGATAAACGCTTTCTTGACGATGCGTTTATCAGTTCTTCTTTTTTACTTTCATATTGTATGGCATTTAATTCTTGTTGCTCAATTTAGTATTCGTTTTACAGAGGTTTTTAGTGAGATTCAAGAAAGCAGAAGAAATAGGAGGGACTGCACAGAAGCAGCAACAGTTTTCGCATTATCAAAAAAAATCTAAATTTTAAGAAATGTACAAAATATCGAATTGTATGAAAGTAGAACGTACGAAAGTCGCGAGGGCCGCCTGTATAATATGTATTTATTAATGTAACGTAAAATTGTTATTGTATTTAAAGATTCGATACGAAATGTTTACCTTTAGCATCTTTTTAAATTCAGACTATTTCCCTGTGGTATAGCTATAGATGGTTTGAATACTTGTTTTTATTTACTTTTTTTATTACTAACCGATACAAAGAAATCACCAAAGCACAGTTTCCGTCGTCACTGAGCTCACTTATTTTCACTTCGATGTCGTCGCGACGGTTCGTCGGAAAATTTTGATCGCTTCACCCGACGACGCTTTGCCTCTCACAGCCGGAAAAACGAATCGCGTGATAAGGAAATTGATAAATTCGAAAACTATTTTTGGCATTTCAATTACGAGTTTTTATTTTCAGCGAACAGTTAAGCGCAGTTGCCTTTTTCCTTTGAAAGATAATAATATATAAAAATAAGTCATTTAAAAGGTTTATTTTAAATTGATATAAATTATCATTTGAAGCGTATATTCGCTAAATCATTTCATTTATAACTTAAGTAGATATCTACCTAGTATTAATGCTTTAAATCATCGTAGAACAATAATATAATAGAACATATTATTATATCATTAGTAACATGAACAAAATGTGATGATTGCTGATTCATATTTGCAAACATAGACAAAATGAGAGAAGATTTATGATAATTAATTTATTTCTTAAATGAATAAATTACATAATTTAAAAACACCTCGGGGAAATGTATATCCACTACATAACACCCAGCGGGATTCGAACTCGCGTCTCCTGTGATTCGCGTCCATGTGCTCTGACTACTAAGCTATGTGTGTCATATCTAATTGCGATGAAGTTGACTACTGGTTTTTACATTTATCACTGCAGTGATTTCTAAATTTAAAATTTAGAAGTATTATTTATAAGTATTAAAATTACCTTAATTAGGTACTATCCGGTATAACGAACTCTACTGATTTTTGTTATAACGTACTTGCACACTTGCTAATAATTTATTAAACTTTTTTTTATTCAACGAATAATTCACAAGATTTAATAATGCAGTATTCTTTATTGAACGTACATAATTTGAAAAATATATTGAAAAATAAATAAATATACTGTAATTGATTTAGATGGAATTATTGTGATTGCCAGGCATTGATCTTTAATGCTGTTGATGATCTTGCTCCGTGACTGACGTTTTTATATTAATCGTTCAACTACCGACTCGTAACCAGTGACGTCCCATGGGGGTAGGCAGATTGAGCGTCTCTTGGGGGCGGCAGTTATTCGAAGGGCGGCATATCGAAGAAAATCATTTGGAATATATAGAAATAGCTACCTAAACTTAGTAATAACGAAAATATCTTTCCATTAAAAAAATCAGCTCACTGCGATATCTAGTTTACTTCCGTTGCCTTTCGACGTCCTTGGTGACCAGAAACGACACATGAAGATTTGCGAATATTAAGTCTGATATTTTGTTAGTAATGTATCCATACAAAATATTTCTTAGATATTGGACTGAAAGGATGATAAAAATAATGTATACAAAAATGAGGCGGCATTTTGGCGCTGTCTAGGGGCGGCATTTTATCTTGGGACGTCACTGCTCGTAACTTCATTGCGCCTGGTCTTGCAACAATAGTGATGATTAGAGGTAGTAGGGAAATATACCTAGAGACGATCATAATTGGCCCAACCAGTATGTTCAATAAAGATGGCGGAGAGTCACAGGTTGCTTTGCTACTACAAAAGGGGGTCGCGACACGAAAAAAGTTGAACAAGTACCTACTTAATAATATGGCGTGGATATTAATGGATTCCGGAAGCTGTTTTCTCAATATATTTTTAGCGGAAGATTGCTGTTAGTCATTCATTCAATATATTGCAACCATGCTCTGGATTGGATTAAAAAAACAACATGTGAAATTATTGCAGGACTCCTGATTCGAACCCACGACTTCGGAGAAGGACATTCTGCCTCTCGTCCAGAGTGGACACCTCAAGTCTAGTCAAAATAATTCATTTTAAAACATTCGTTTATTCTTTTACTTATGAGTTTTTGAAATATGAATATTTTTCTTTTGTTTCACTGGGCACAGTAGTTCTGAGCTCTGTTGACAGTCAAATAAATCCACGGTCGAACAAGTCCGAAAATTCTGAAATACATTCTGGAAAATCTTCTAACCTTTGTTTATTCATGTTGAAATATTGAATTCCATCTCAGAGCATCGCAAACAATAAACGGTAGGATGAAACGTATTCTCGAAATAAAATTTTGTACGGGGCGCAAGTAAAGTTGGATATATTATCAAATATTACCCCTTTTGACATAAGGACTGTGAACACTGTCAACAGTCACGGGCTAAAGGATGCATGAGAGTTTTTCTGTGTTTTATTTTTATTAAGTTTTATTAAGTTACTGTCGTTGAATGGAATATTGTTAGACGGAGAAATATTATAGTATACCTACCTACCTATTGCGAAGAAGTAAATACGAAATTATTTATGGTTTCTTAATACAAATTTGATGTCATGCGAAAACGTTGTGAGAAGTTCCTGTATTAAAGCTTAATAACCTAGATCAGTGGCTTAGGGACGATAGGGCCTGAGATTAAAACCCACCATACAATAAAAAATAAAATAAAACATACTTAGGTACTCGTAGATTTAAATTTCCAACGTACCTGGTAAAAATAAATTATCAATGCACCTTTTTTCTAGAATGACATTCTGTAACTAAAAATAATAATTATTAAAGATGTCAGTGATGACACATACTAGGTGGATGTAGGCTGTGGAGTACGGTATAAATAATGCACTGTAAACTTTGTCAGCCATACTTATGTCACCTTATGTGTTTTCATTGAACGAATACCTAATGCAGATTGTAGATACATTTTGATATACATATTCGATTATACACTGCTTAAGTCAGGGATGGCGAACCTTTTTACGTACGCGTGCCAAAATTTCCCAAATATTATTTTTCGACTGTCTGACGTGCCGGCAGTTTTTCATAGGGAAAAAAAGAAAGAAAAAATTAAGAATTCTCGTATGAAAGTTGGAAAATTAATTGTGTTCATAGATTCTATCTTTCGCCGTGTTTCTAGCCTTTTTATATCTTTTATTCTTTGGATAGTTTTTTCCATGTTCAAATAGATCGTGGAAGCATTTTAACCATGCTTCTTTCATATATTCTTCCATTTTTACCGATAATGTTTGAGGCAAAATAGCAATCAGCTGTTTGTATTTGAACGACTGTCGATAAATTTCATCAGGTTTGTTGATTGAATATTTTCATTTTTTATCGCCTGCTTGGTCTCAAGCATTGTAAATCGATAAAAATCAGAGGTTCACGAGACTTCTTCTCCCGCCGCCTGATGAGGTTAGTGCGATAATATTATGTGTGACGCATAAAGCCTAAGGACCGACCTAGAAAATTATATATTTACATTAATTTTACAAACGTAATGCTTATTCTTGAAATTTGTAATATTTGCATGCTATTTTTTATACAATGCGATCTGTCATTTATGCATTTCGTTGTTTCCGTTTGCGCGTCGATAGGTAAATATTATTCATAGAAATAATATTAAAAACCGAAGAAAATACGCATGGCTATGTCGCCATTTTTAAAAATTTATTTGTGGAACTCTTTTGTATTTTCTTATAGGTCATTTTTTTCTTTTCAAAATAAAACATTGGCGTGCCATGCAAAATCATCTCGCGTGCCATCCCTGGCCTAAGCCAAACCATAGTAGATAGATGAAAATTTTTCATCTAATATCTATTATGGTTTGCTCTAGCCAGGGTTTAATTGAATTATAAAAACTAACCAACATCATCTGAAATTTGTTTTCTTAATTCAATGAAAATAAATTAGTAAGACTGATAAAATTCAGTGTGCACTATTTATATCAGATCTCGACAGCCTACCTACACCCTTCACCATTGGTCCTACCTACTGTTAACGGTTTATTGTTTTGTGTACAGGTATGTACCTATATGTTTGAGTAGTTATTGCATAGGCCTCTTTGATCTGCAGTGATTTTGTTATGTTTTTGGGTACTTTATACCTACTCAATTCGTGATAAATACGCATATTTTAAAGATTTTAGTATAATTTAAAAATTTATTTTATTTTGTTAACTGTCAATTCATGGTGGAACTGCATTATATTGTTGTTTTAATTTAATAAAACGCAATTTTTTTGTAGTACTTATTCCACTATTAATAAATAGATTAGGACCAGTTTCGACCGCCTCAGAGGGACATTTTCAACTGAAATTTGAATTTCAACTGAAACTGATTTTCAGTTGAAAATGCACTATAATTTAATAATTGTATGACTTTTTTGAACTGTTTCGAGGCCCCCTTCAAAATATTCTGACGAAGACGTCAAAGGAAATCGTCGTTGGTCGAGACTAACATATTATATCTGCCCATAAACAAACTTAAACTTTTAAACTCATGTCAATAAAAATAGTTCACAAACCATGTTTTTTTATATTACGCCACCAGAGGAAAATATGAAAATTCACTGACAAAGTTAACATGGATTTCAAAAGTTTTATTAAAATCTAGTATATAGATACCTATGTTCCAATTTCTGACAGCATAAACATAAAAGGTAAGCTATTTTTAATTATTAGCATTAATAATGTATTGTTATTTCGTACCTTTGAGATTTTCTTGTCAATGTAAGTACGTAGATAAAATCGTTTTACTTGGTATCCTGTCTGAAAATGACAAAATGGCGACAGAAACATTTAAGTCGCAAACCAATCTCGTTAATCCGGAGCACAGAAGTTGAGCGAAGATTTCCTTTGCTGAAACCTTTTCCATCACAATGTCCCCCACCCTTTGCTCACTTTACTACGCCCGTAGAGATGGGCTATTGAAATGTCGCCGTCAATTATTCTTAAGCTACATAAAAACGGGCAATATCAGCGACGTGTCAAGAAATTTGTACGTATGCAGTTCGCCGTATCACACTTCACCGTGAAATGTTCTATCGGAAATATATGGCCGTATACTAAGGCACTTCAGCTGGGGCACGGTCTAAAACGATCGTGACAACGCGACGGGAAGATTGTGCAAACAGCGCGTGCAGAACAAAACATTATTTGTCATAAAAATTCAACATGCGTCCATTTAATGTTATGTTAGTAATAATAACAATGACTGTATTCATTGACATGTTTTTTTTTCAAGTAAATGTGTAACGTTTTTTAGTCATCTTTACACGATTTAAGAATTGATTCCCCCGACGCTATCACAAAACAAATTGACGTGTTCACAGCTCGACTTTCGCTCTCCGATTGGCAGCGAGTCCGAAATTTCGTCGCACCTATAGTTGAACATTATTTGCCGTTTCACTGACGTTTGCTCTTAAAGACCGTCCGACCTCTTTGGGTCGTATAGTACTGACATAACATTAATGTCTAAAGAAAACACGGTTCATGTCGGTTTACACTTAACAGGAAGACAGCAGCATACACATTTTGAAAATTGCCGATATACTAGATTATTTGTTAGGTTAGGTTAGGGTTTCTTTCTTAAATTCAATAATTTTGCCAAAATCGGCTATGAAAATTTAATTAATTTTCATATTGAATCTAATTAAATTGGAGACCGTATAATACACGGTCATCTCTTTCCGATAGAAAGCTCACGGCGAACTGTGCCACGGTGAATACGTACAATTTACATGCATCTGATCAGCGGAGCTTTTTCCCAGGACATCTATTAAATTTTCAACTCTGTTATAAAATATGTATGTAACATTATAAGTAAACCTAATAAATCTCGTTGGTTTGCAAATATTGATTAACGCATTGCGTTAATTATCGCGACTAGATTTTTAAACGTTGTGAGTACCTACAGTAAAAGGAAAAATATAATTTAGTTAATCTATATAGCTAATCTAGTTATCTCTGAAAGACCCTGGGAGAGATAAATGCTATAGGGATATAATATAATGCCCATATTAGAAGGAAACCAATAGCGAATACGAAGTAACTTCCGAGATCCTCAACCTTATCCAGGATGATTGTATCTACACATTCGTTGAAGTTGGTGGATTCCGATGGGCGGGCAATGTAGCAAGAATGGATATTGCCTAGGCGCCGAAGGACATCTTAAATAGTAGTCCGGATGGTTTCAGATCGACCAGTTGGCCCTTTATTCTCCTACCTGTAGTCCACTTTGCGTGATTCGTCCATCCCGTAGACATGGTTAAACCATGGAGATTTAATTTTGTAGATTGTATGATTTGCGATTTTGTATCTCCGTCTTCACCCCAACTATGGATCATTGATGCACTACTTCCATGTTTTTGATGATGCACCGGGTTTCAGAGCGATATATTATTATTATCTACACTGATATTGTTAGAGTTTTTTATAAGATGCATTTCAAGTATCGGTTCAATATTTTGGAACAAATCGAAGTTGCGATGGTCAGTTGTCAACAGATTTCTCAATCATAACCTAGATCAACAATGACTATTATGATTTATGAAATTCCAACCTAGATAGATAATTACTCTTATAACGTAGTATTAAGTTGTATATATAGCGAAGGATGATGATGGCAACGGTCACTACTCAATAGTCACTCGTCACTCGACACTTACCCACCGTCACTCGCACTCCGTCTTAACAATTGTTCGGCAGTCGTCACCATCGGATCGCGGCTCGGTCTGAGAATTAGCTAACCGCGATTACTCTGTGCCTACTGTTATCTTTACTCCAGGCAATAAACTCTACATCTATCTACGCTACCGTTGTCTTCAATCAACCCACACCACCTTCACCTCATCACCCCCAAAACACAATTCTTCTCTTCTCCACGTATACGAATTTTTGACACTTTCAAAAGCGTTTTTGTACATCCTGAATGTGTCGCACGACCCACCCGATCCTTTGATGCAACTACATATTTGGTTTTCTCCACATCCATATCTTGTGTGCTACTATTTTTCGGTTCATAAATACTTCTCTGACTGCGTGTATAACGTCAATTCGTCCCGTTCCCGTAATCGGTATTAAAAAAGTATTGATTCCGCCATGACAGTATCAGTTTCGACAAATGACAACATCCCTATTCGCTCGCCTTCTCACCGCGAAATGTTCGCAACAGAATTACGAGACTTTAAGTGGATTTGATAGCGCCCTATGGAGGTCCTCCCTGTCGACTACCAGCGCACACTAATGGAATTCATTCACCGCTCTACGGTACATACACAGCCGCCATTGTGGGGACGTTTTATTTTGGCGGGAAAACCGGATCTGCGAAGATCCGGACGACATCCATTTCTCAGAAATACTCCAATCTCAGAGTACTTTTATTCGCCTTTTAAATTGTAGTGTAATCCGTATTTTGTTATATTATATATAATTTGTTAATTTAACTTACCCCTACCACATAATATATTTGGGTGATCACTGTGGGAGGTCATCACTATAGGAGTCCATAGTGTGGTGGATGAAGAGGTCGTCAGAAGGAGAGATGAAAAGTCGAGATTCAATCAATCATTATTGTAATTGAGTCAGCTACTATATGGAGTTTGCGTCATAGGATATAGCTGGCTATGTGGAAAAATGGATATCGTGAAAACAATCCGCAGTAAGCTATTTACTGAGTTTACAATAATTGGACACTCCGGGAAATTTACATTATTAGAGAAATTGTAATTCCGGTAATATATTTAATATCGCCGATCAATATGCTGACATGGATTGAGTTGTTTATAACCATTATATAATGTATAGCGTTGAGCAAGTGATCGGGTGTCCAGAGATTTAATTCCGTTGGTTTGGCGAAATGCACGATATTATGTGAAGGGCGTAAAACTATTTAAATATTACTGCGACCAGACAAATATTTCTGAACCGGTATAACCGGTGGATCCAATGAATCCATCCATACCAGTGTATCCGGCGTGGTAAAGATAGGTTACTATGGTGAAAAGCGTTGGCACGAAGGGGCGTCGGGCCACGGCTAGGTTCACTAGAAACAAAATTAGAAAATTACGTCACTAACAACCGATTCATATTTCCAGGTGTCTATGAGCTGTGTTTTCTTTATTTATTTAGAAAAACTGTGTGAACAGTAGTTCTGAATATTTACGTCATAATATGAGGGACGCAGTTTATTTTGTTATTCATCTACCTGAGGCGATAGTATACACGACAAGTTATGATGCCGCTCTGGAAGTGGTCATGGCTCCCACTCCTTACCTCCATAACTCCTCGGTTTCGTACGAATAATATAAGATACGCATTTTATTTTTTAATTAGTTTACCTGAAACGACAGATACTATTCGTGGCTTTATCCAACTGGCTTTCTCTTAGGTATGCTTACATACTGTAGTTTAAATGCTAGAAGATATCAGTATTTGGCCACGTATTTTTTTCGACTTATACATGGTGTAAATGAGAACTCTGCCATTCTTGGTAGTATTGACATGTGTGTACCTGACAACTATCTTAGAAATCGGGACCATCAGTTGTTTGATCTCCCGAAGAACATAACTAACCTGCTATTGGTGATGCCAATTAGGAGGGCAATAACTCCGTTCAACCAAATCGCTTCGGATGTAGATATTCCACCTACACGAGGATGAGTATAGGTGGACGTTGTTTTATAAATTCTTAAAATAGGGTCCACTTAGCTCATTCGGTGTGCTTCCATGTTTTATAATTTTTGTACTTTTTACTTTATTTTTCATATTGTTTTTATGATACTGCATATAAGTATTTCTGCTTTACACTGTTTCTTTGTTTTTGTGTGTTGTGAACGTCTTAAATTTGTAATTTGTAACGCTCACGGTATGGGAAAAAAATTGAATTTGTAGTACCTATACACAAATGATGGTATCAGCTCATCATCATTATATAATGATGTCAACGTCTTGAACTTATGATTTTTAATGTTGAGTTATTCGTAAAGAAAGTCTATAAACCTTCACTCTACGGAGCTCCTTATTATGTTCCGAATATTATAATAAATTTAGATACCTTTTAAGCCATTCATTTTAGATTGTGCAGAAGTTAAGATTTTTTCAACAATTTTCCATTTTAAATCTTGGCATTACGGTGTGGCAGGTTTTCACGTAGAAAATAAATCTATACATGTCCGATTTTCCTTACACAGATTGTTACTGTGGGAAAATGGATTTGATGTTTTAGTTATGTTCAAGTAAATATCATTCACGACCCAAAAATGTTCTCACTTCAAACCGAAAGCCTTTTTTCTAATAATCTCTCAGCGGCACTCAAAAAAGGTTGTATTGCAATGCTGTACGTGAAAACCACGAGGTGAGACCGTGAGAATTTCCCAAACATGCGTGCTCTTACGTTTGTATTCATCTATGCAATACAGGCTTTACAAAAATAATGTCATCCTTATTCTATAGAATGAAACTGTATAATAATTATAATAAACATGAAGTAGACAGGTTTCATGGTCAATCACTTAGTCTTTATTAAAACAGATGTAGCAATTACACCACTCAGCATTAAATGAGTGACACACTTTAATAGAGTTTAATATGTATGTTTTCTGTACTGCAGTTTTGTAATAGGTTTCGTTATTTACCATTTTTTTTTAATTTTACCTCTATGTGCTCTTCTCTCCTACGGGCAGTTTTAATAATTTAAAGTCATGCAAATTCGGTTAAACCACAGTTGAGTGCGTGGCGACCTTAGTCTTGGGTAACTGCTACTGAAACATTCTTAGTCATACAAATACTGATGCTTTTCATCCAAACGTAAGGTCCCGTGATACGCACAATTAGGACCGATTAATATCAAGTGTTTTTTGAAACAGCCTACTTAAGTTATTTATGACTTATATAAACAAATTTATACTTACGTCATTGTATTCATCAACCGTTCTATTGAATTTTGATTTATACATTTATTTCTATAAATGATACATAATTGAAGAAGGCTGTTTCAAAAAACTCCATTCTAAAAAAATCAAATGTGAGTTAGAATAGTTCTGCATTCAGCTGATGCAATATTCCGAGGCCCCTTTTTAAATCTGTGTTAAAGAAACTCGCCTCTACCATACGGTTACATGTAAGTTGTACGTATGCAGTTCATCGTGGGACACTTATTCGTGGTCCGCAGTACGTGAAACATGATTTCGTATAACATTCTATCAAATGACGAGTCTTCGTTGAACATTTCACAGTGGAATACATTTGTACATATCTTACAAAATGCGGCGATAGTTTGCAAATAGTACTGTTCCAATTAGATTAACAATAACCTAACCTAACCTAGTAAAGACATTACATAAAATTTGCCACATGTTGTAGCATACGTAAAAATATACTCCACGGTGAAATGTTCAATGAAGAACTCGTCATTTGATTAAATGTTACACGAACTCATGTTTTGCGTACTGCGGCGCACGAATAAGTGTCATGCGGTGAACTGTTATCAGTTTCACATTTTTCCAAGCCTACGTTTCCTTGTGATGATTCGTTGGAGCATTAACCTCAAAAGTCTGTACGTGTTGTTAAAACATATCATAAGAAGTGGAAAGGAGAATATTAAGGATCAAACACATTTTATCGAGATCAATTTAAGTGAAAAGAAAATATGTATTATTGAAACTGTTTATTATTTCCGAGTCTGTCAGTCCGCACACGTCCGCATTTAGCGGCGTGTGGTATTGCCATGCGAACGTGATATCCTAAGACGGGAACCCAGGGGTTTTAAGGGAATTCTATCGAATGTGAAATAAGTATTTTATCAAACGGTCGCGCCTGGAGAAGTTCGATTCCTGCAAACAGATGGATTCTTGGAATAAATTCGATTCTAGTATCAAAAAATTAAAAGATAAACAGAACGTTCAAAGAATTTAATCGAAGAAAGAATCATTTGGTTAGGAACAGGCAACAGAATACATGCACTGCTAACCCAAGAAATAAACATCAGAATTCAAAGTTGCATTGTTTAAAATTGTATACTATTATACAGTATACTGCCATCCAGTGACTTCTTGTGTGAGTATGTAGATCATGCACTACTTAGGGGCGAAGAATATAATAACAAATAAAGGAAACAATCCAAAATCCAAATAATGTTACAACTTTTGAGTGTATGTTTTCGCCTGTGGGGTTGGCAAATCTTCTCTAATTTGGACATCACTAGTTACTAGTTAGTATAAGTGAATCTATATTTCTAAATTATAAGATAAAAAGAACTTTTTATATACCACGTCTTTAAATTTTCTGTTGAATCATATAAACTTGACAACTCTATGTATTAATAATTTAGGACAAATAAGGCAATTGTCAACAAATCATTTTTTTACTATTTTGCAACAAACAAACAAATATAGAATACTAAAATGTCATTTTGAATTCCATAATAACGCACGTATATATTAATAATTTAGTTGCTAGGACCACCGCCTTAGCAACCAATAATAGTGTATTGGATTACGGATTTCTTCCGAAATAACTTTTCATACAAAACAGAATTAACTGAAAATGAATTAAATTTTACTTAAATATGGCTGAAAGTATTAAAAAAATGCATTGGCATCGTGTTCTGATATATTCTAAAAGTTTCAAATGTCTAGCTAGTCAGGAAGTTAGTTAAAAATCGATTGCAAGATTTATACTGGATAAACAACCACCGGACAAACAAGAATACGAGCTAAGAGAAACGTGGTAAAAAGGAATCTAATGAACATGATAAGTACATTAATCGATCCAAAAATAAACAGGTAATGTTTTTAGAAAAGTTTTTTGCTAATGTGATGAGATTTTAAAATTGAAAGTAGACAGATTA
The DNA here is from genome assembly GCF_057557595.1 of Rhyacophila brunnea. Classification (NCBI taxonomy): domain Eukaryota; kingdom Metazoa; phylum Arthropoda; class Insecta; order Trichoptera; family Rhyacophilidae; genus Rhyacophila; species Rhyacophila brunnea. Next base: position 7,571,718 of record NW_028233361.1, read on the forward strand.
GTTTCTGATAGTAATGTTATGTATTAAATCGCTTCGTTTGAGAATTAATGACACATGTCCGCGGGCCTTATTTTAAGGCTTCCTGGCTCCGAAAAAGAAGGCTAAAGAAACTACGAGGAGAAGAAGGTCGAGATTTTCTGTGCGAAAGCTTTTCTTGGGGCAAAAAAGTGTTTTTTTCTCTGCCCGCATTCATTCAAGATTGATTGTGATTTCTCCTCACAATGTTACACATTTCACATTTTCGCGATAACACATTTTCTCCCCCCGTAATGGAAAAGCTGTGCCGAAATATTCAACATTTACATGAAATGGATTTTTATATATAGTAAAGACTCCATTTCGCTGAGCGATTCCGATATTGCATAGGAAAATCTAACAATATTATTTTTGACCTGTTAAAACATAATTTGTTTAAAGCTCCTATCGATACCACGCTCTCTTGGGTACTCCTCGAAGAGATACATATTAAGAGAAGGTATAATATAAAATGACTGCGTAGCAAACGTTTATTGTAAGATTAATTACCATAAGTTGCACATTCATAAAGACTATAAGTTTAAGGCTATACCTCAGCTAGGGCACGGTCTAAAAAGATCATGACTAGGCGATGCGCGGATTGTATAAATGACGCGTGCCGAACGAAATATAATTTGTCATAAAAATTAAACATGCGTCCATTTAATGTTCTGTTTATTGTTCTATTAGTAACAATAATAATATATTCTATAGATTCAAGCTCTGTACTACTGTCCACTTAAATGGAATAGTACAGAGCTTGAATCCATTACAATTTAAATTCAAATTCCATCAAGTATCTACAGTCGATAGTATTAATATTAATAATATATTCATTGACATGTTTTCTTTTTCAAGTAAATGGGTAACGTTGTTTAGTCATCTTTACACGATTTAAGAATTAATACCCCCGTCGCCATCACGAAACAAATTGACGTGTTCACAGCTCGACTTCGCTCTCCGATTGCCAGCGAGTCCAAAATTTCGTCGCACCTATAGTTGAAAATTATTTGCCGTTTCACTGAAGTATGCTCTTAAATATCGGTAAATATTTCAATGATTAATGCGGTTCAACAAATATTTATCTACCATTGTAAGGAATTTTACAAAATGCTGAAAAGGAAGTCAGTACTTACTACAAACTATATATAGGTACAATGGGCGTCAGGTCTCTGGAGAGATCAGGATGGGTTATTATGGTAAAATGATAGTGTGACATAGTTTCATGACTTCAGATACTTTTGCACAAGTAAACTATATTAACGTATCATTTTTAGTTACTTTAGAACTGGACAAACCGTTCAGTGGAGGCAAATTAAAAATCTAATTATCGAAAGGAAAATAGTTATACACGTACCACGTACATTAAAATAAAGATGCCGAAGAACTTTCTTCTTGACACGCTATATTAAAATACTGCTTTTACGAGTGATCTGTTTATCCAAATTATTGCAGGGCCTTATTCTTTCTCTTTGTGTGGGGTCATAAACTGCTACAAAGTCACGTTAAAAAAGTTAGCAAAGTCAATACAATTTTGCTCGGGTTCTACTATCTCATTGAAATTGCGTTTCAGTGGGAATGCAAGAAAATAGCTATGTATTCCATGCTCTCCATTTTACTGCACTTACAGGTTTTATCATCAGATTCTCTCATATATATCTCTAGACCTCATTTCACATATTATAATCTCAGATCTGCCCTGCCATTGGTTATTAAGAGTTTTGCATAACCAGCACTCGAGACTCGTTCCGGGTGGGACAAGTTCTGTTGCTTTAGATTACATGGGTGGCCAACCCGCGGCCCGTGGAGCAGTGAGAAAATAAAAATAATATAAAAAAATGCTGCCACTAGATGTGCTAATTTCGCAAATTGAGATTCAATATTGGCTTAAGATTTTAAAAAGCACCGTGTGCTTTTTGCTGCGTTTGCAACGTTATTCTCCGTAGACGTGAATTTATTACCGAGAAATTTACAAATGGAACATTGTGAAAGGAGGAATTCCATCAGGTTGGTTTGGAAGAGTTTTATAAAAGATATTTGGACAAGGAGAAATATCCTGCATTTTACAAACATGCTCTAATGATAACTTTGCTATTAATTGGAAACACATACGTGTGAACAGCTTTTTGGTCGGATGAAGCATATCAAATCCCGAGTGAGAACACGAATCACTGATGTGCATTTGAAAAACTGTTTACGTGTAGAAACAACCTCACTCGATATCGATATTGATGCACTCAGTTCTGCCACACAAAATCAAATTTCTCACTAAAATATTTTGTTTATTTTTTATTATTAAAAAAAGTCTAATCTAATAAATATGTTTGATTCTCATTTTTGTTTCATTTTATTAATAAGTATATATTTCTTTTTTGTTTTGTATTATAAAAAAAATCGGTTGTGCGCCCGGTAGGAAATCTCATTTTTAGCATCTGGCCCGGCTGCTGAAAAGGTTGGCCACCCATGTTTTAGAACAGGGAGGGGGAAACTTTTTAGATGGAGGGCCAAATTCAAGAATTCAAAATGAGCGGCGGGCCGCAAGTAAAATGACATTTTTAGATATTATACACTATTTATTATTACGAAAAATAAACATTACAAAAAAAAATAATTTTGTAGTTGATATTCTCAAAACTGCTTGTAAATGGGCATCGGAGATATTTGATCGTAAAGAATTTTTATTGAGGTTCATGGTCGAAAATGTTTGTTCACATATATAGGTTGATCCAAAAATAACGAACGTTTTTCTTGCATAATCTTTAAGTTGGTCGAATTTGTCTGAATTAAGGTCATTGTAAAATTTGGAGATTTCTTCACGACGATGCAATTCTCTTAAATCAGTGTCACACTGCAGATCAATAATCTCAAGTTGTAGCTCTGTCGGTACACTATCAATATCTATTGAAATGGATCGCGTACTATTATTGCTAAACTTGTCTCAATTTTTCGGAAGTCACCAAATCTTTGTGAAAAATCGTCATTCAGAGCTTTAATAATTTTACCATATTCTTCAAATTTATATTCTGGTATATTCAGCAACTTCAAAGTTGGAAAGTGGTCCACGTTGAGTTTTAATTGAAATCCATTCAAATTTTTTACCATATCATGGGCATATATTTTTTTTCCTTGCAACGCGGAGTTAAAAGTATTTAAATGTGTCACGATGTTCAACGTAGAAATAGTGGTTACAGTTACATAGTGTGAGACGAGACGCAAGGAAGACGTACTGAGATAATACATTTACGAAACAACAAATTCTTCAAATTTTAATCTATTGTCAATATTTTTTAAAAATTATAAAAAAATCATTCGTAATTAGAAGTACAATTAATGATGGCGGGCCGCAAAAAAATACCCGGCGGGCCGCAGTTTGCCCACCCCTGCTTTAGAAGAACACAGTCAGTTCTCTTCGGGTGAGATGGGCAAAGGTACGGTTGTTGCTATAAGGCTTCTTTTAGATACAAGCCTTATTTTGGATATATGATTTTTATGTACGACCTGTCACGGATTAGTCGCGATTGCGCTTGCCCTGGACCAAAGACACATTTATAAAAACAATACACATGTAAACTGTGGTATTTGGATTTGCGGTTCAAGAAATTAGTAATGAGTGTCAATAAATTGATGTAAATAATATCTACACAGGTACTTAAAGACCAATAGACTGGAATCCATTGAAGGAACAATCTCTACTTACTCCTTTTTAACGTCTTCGAAATGGGAAACTCGTAAATTTAGGATTTTTTCAAATTTCATTGAGAGTCTATGTACATTGTGTGATATCAGATTTTTATTTTATTTATTTAGGATATACGAATAAATATTAAAAGAAAATGTAATGTATATATTATCTAGTGATATAAATACCTACATAAATTGATATAACATGGATTTTTCACAACTATATACATAACAATATATACATACTTCATTTACATTAAAATGGCGATGACGCTAGTACTAGCTATAATTAATTACAAAGCCATTGTAAATAATAGTAAAAAAATATTATCTATAAAACACTATACACATTGTAGAATTAGTCCAATGTAAACAAATATGTACGTTTGACTTATAAAGTTTAGTGCGCACTATTTAGGTCGTATTTTAATTTAACTCATTCGCTGCTGACTAGATAATGATTTTTTAATTACCACCTTTAAAATGCACGTTCATTACATCGATCGGCCTCCTGGTCATTACGCGTCAGGTGCGTCTTCAGCGTCCAAAGTATTAATAGCCTACCTCTACCCTTCGCCGATGCTGGTTACAGAATAAATAGATACGAGGGTGGGTCAATAAGTCCTTAGAAAAGCCGACAGGTGGCGCGACTAGTACTGCAAGCGGTTTGTTTTCATGCAGCGGCACTACCGATTCAGTATGCTGCGAAGTTTCAATCAGATTGGTCGGGTTGTTGTGTGTTTTTCGTACATTTAAAAAAAAAATGCTTGTGGAAAATGGAAAAATGGAAAATGGAGAAAATTGAGTTTAGAGCTGTTATTAAACATTTTAATATAAAAGGGTTAACAGCAAAGGAAATAAAAAATGAGTTAGATTTAGTTCACGGCATATCTGCTCCTTCACTTGCAACTATTTATAACTGGTTAAATGAATTTAAACGTGGTCGTACATCAACAAAGGATGAACCACGCTCAGGACGTCCTGTAGAGGTGACTACACCAGAAATGATCAATAAAATCCACGATATGGTGTTAAGTGACCGAAGATTAAAGTTGAGTGAGATAATTGAGGTTACAGGGATCTCAAAAGGTAGCGTCATTTCTATTTTACATGACAAATTGGGCATGAAAAATATTTCTGCAAGATGGGTGCCGCGTTTGCTCACAGTCGACAATAAACGCAGTAGGGTGGTGGCCTCTAAAGCCCTGTTGTCGCTCATGCAACGCAATCCGGATGAATTTTTTCGTCGCTTTGTGACTGTAGATGAAACATGGATACACCACTATACTCCCGAGACGAAAGAACAGTCAAAGCAGTGGATTGCGAAGGCAAACCATGTCCAAAGAAGGCGAAAACCGTAAAATCAGCTGGTAAGGTTATGGCTACTGTATTTTGGGATGCACGTGAAATTATTTTCGTTGACTATTTGGAAAAAGGAAAAACAATAACAGGGGATTATTATGCATCTTTATTGGACCAGCTAAAAAACAAAATTGAAGAAAAACGGCCTCATTTAAACAGGAAAAAAATCCTCTTTCATCAGGACAATGCCCGTGTTCACACATGTTTACGATCAATGGCTAAAATTGAAGAATTGAAGTTCGAATTGGTCGACCACCCACCGTATTCGCCAGATTTAGACCCCAGTGACTTTTTCCTTTTCCCAAACTTAAAAAAATGGCTAAGTGGACAACGTTTTTTTTCAAATGAAGAAGTCATCGATCGGACAAATGCTTATTTTGAGGACCTTCCGAAAACTTATTTTTCTGACGGTTTAAAAAAAATTGAGAAACGTCTGACCAAGTGTTTTGAGCTCCAAAGAAATTATGTTGAGAAATAAAAAAAAATACAAAAATAAAACCTGTTTTAATGCTTTTTTCTAAGGAATTATTGACCCACCCTCGTACATAACCCACCTTGGACTACGAATGGTAAATTGTCGTATAGGTTCTGTGCTGAAAATCAAGTTTTTTTCTTAGGTAATCAATTAATAATGCCATAGCGATATAGATTATAAATATATAGATCCACTAGTATAAGTTGTCAACTGAGTGAGGGCGCCACATATGCTAACATTTGACATAATCATTCAATACTTTTTATACTATGGTGAGCTTAGTTATAAATTCGAACACCTGACGATTTATGATGGCATGTATTCTATACCAGCGATTTCCAAACTGGAGGGCGCGCCTCCCTGGGGAGGCGCGGAGTGTTGCAAAGGGAGACGCAAAAAGTTTACCACAATAATGTAGCCACAGGATTGCAGTTTACAAGTGCATAGTTTATAAAATGGCAGCTAGTTATAAACTACATAAAAAACAGTCATATAAAACTTAGGTTGTTTGCAAACCTGTATGAAGATATGGAGACTAATTTTATTATACTTCATTTCTATACTATTGTTGCATGGCCCTCACAAGAGGGGGGTTGACAGGGCTCCAGCCTGTGGCCCGGCGTTGCGGATCGACCAGTTAAGTGAGACAACCACACACCACAAATTCGTTCTATTCGTAAAAAAGTCGGTTACAGAATATTAACATTTTATAATATATGTGGCTGTGTGATACAATTTGATGTGATTGTGTGGTGTGTGTGTGATTGATGATAATTCACATGTAGAATTTTATTTTATAATTATTTGTAGTGTATTTCCTGACTAATAAAAATGGCTATATGAAAACAAAAACTTTTGTTAAATTTTGATTCAATCGAATTGAAGAATAAAGCACTTTGTGTAAAAATGTATTTAATGAAATAAAGGGGGGAGGGGCTATGCTATTATAGCTATGCGCTTATGCTATTTTTTCTCTATTGAAATGTCCCATCAAATAAGATAAAGATAATATTAATTAACATATTGTTTCGTGTCTTATAATATTTACTGTCATAATAATATAATTTTGTATAATTTTATTTAGTAATTTTACTTTAATTCGATGTTTTAAAGCTTCTTCACAATTGATCAAATTAATCTCAAGCTCCTCAAAGAAGATTGCTTAAGTCACAAAAGCATGCAAAGTTTTAAAGCCTACCAAATGACGGCCTGAATTTTCTCTGTATTTTATTATCAATTTACATCGGCAATGTTGTTGTTAATTGACAACTTACCAGGTAAGCAGTGTGATACTAGGGTTTAAGATACTTTTCGGGGAATGGCATAAAACTGGACACAATCTGGAATCGAGGGCTAGTATACGCTTCATAAGTTTGCACTCCGGCTCTAGGATGAGAATGATGTAAAATATTCTGAAAATATTTTTTTTACATAATATATTTATCTATTTTATTTTTTTATTACTACATATATTGATACAAGTGAATATCATCTAATTTTGTGTGAGGTAATCAGGCAAAGAGGCATATCAGTGTAGTAAAAAGTGAAAATTTCATAAAATGTATACTATAGGAAAATTGATAACCGGAACCTTATTTTCAAACAAACACATTTATTTCGGTACTAATTAATTACACATTTGATAAAGCACATTCATATAATAATTGTATACTATACGCGGCTATAGAATTGATTTTTAGTTTCCTATTGAAAAGGTTCGAGATAATACATTCTAAATTTTAATGGATTTAAGTTTTGTATTATTCCATTAGAGTCGTTTTTTGTGACTCTGGATTCGCCTTTTGGCATCTTTAGGCACTATGCGCACTCAGTATAGGTAAGTACACACTGATAACGAATACAGTTAATTCTAACTAACATACTAAAGTAGGTAAAAACTTCGAAATTAAAATGCGATGCATTTGGAATCAAGTAGGACGTGTTAACTGTGTTACTCAATGACATTTGATAGCTCGCGGTTAACGCGGTGGTTATGGGTGGCCATGTAAAAAAATATCTCGACTGACAGTTAACTTCTCGGTATAATTAACTGCCTAAATACGATATATTATCATATTTATTACTTTTATATTGATTTTGAAGTAAAGTGATATGCTAGAATGCAGTGGCAAAGGGTGATGTTTGGAAAGAGGTAAGCTTTGGAGATCAGAGAAAAAGAGCACATTTGTCAGGTAACTTAAGGGAAATAAGAAGATAATACTTACGATATTATTACTAGTGAATAGGTGCACATTAATGACAACGACACACTGGTCATATATTTCACCGCTGAATTCGTCAAATTATTTAAATCACTTATGCCAGTAGAATTCCACGCAGACTTTTCTTTAGCAAACAATACGCATGGCTAACAAAAAAAGTTTGTTTAATGTATAACGAATATTTATCATATAAATTGTTGTAAAAATGTCTAATAAGTTTTTTTAGCTGTATTCAAATCTAAATAAACCCATGGAAGGTAAAGCTTTGATAATTTTTGATTTTTGAAGAAACGTCAAACTCGGGAATGATTTTTTTTAAATGCAATCGGTCGCACAACAATTTTCAATTTTAATCGGAATACTAAACAATTTAATAAATAATTATATTTAAAGCACTGACGAATGATTTCGGTACAATATGAGATAATTTATCCACATTCAAAACACAGTAATACACTGAATTTTGTATTATAAAATAAAAATTTACACCGTCTTTGAAATGTCAATATGACATGAACTATTAATAGCATGTTATATTTGTCTATGACTGAAGTAACCTAAATAATAATCACGAAATACAATATTAATTTATAATAACAATTTATAAATTATATGTGATTGAACACAAAAGTTTTTTTTGAAGCATCCTTATTATTTATTATTTGCTTAAAAAGATAGTCATCGACAATAAACAAATCAACGTAAAGTGTAAACTTGCCCTGTAGCGCTTATAAATCTGGAACAAATTTGCAGACATATATGAAGTTGGCGACGCAATAGCGGTAGACAAAACGGGAAGGATTATGTTTGACATAATTCTAAAAATAGCACTCACGTCTGTGACCATCCGTCATTTATTTTTGATTCGAGACTTGACTAAATTAAACGCTCTACTTCTAAATTCTGACGATAGATGACACTCAATATTTTTATTATATTACCTAGTCAATATAGATATTTATTTATTTAAATTAAATACTTGAAAATAAAAGGTAAGTTTTAAATAATCGCTTAGTATGGAGCCTTTGCCACTGCTAGAATGCCCTGTTGGTGACACTACATATAAATAAAAAAAATAGTTTATTAATCAATGTTGGATTTCACTGCGAACAATAGTCATTGACTGCTACAAAATAGATTGTCCGTGCGGCCAATTTTACACGATCAATTTTCTTTGACCAATTTTCCGTGAGATAAATTTCCGCGATTCTCGACACATTGATAGCCATCTCTCAATCACCTTGTATCGATGCCAAATATCACAAGATTGAAGACGCTTCATCGGTTAGACGAAAAGACGAGATGAAAAGCGTCGATTTCTACAGAATTTTCCGGAAAATGCGGGCGCCGCCGTCCATCCATCAACGGCCGTCACCGTTTTCATTTCCTCTTGTTGATACCCAGCCAGATAATATTTTATATGTTTGTAATATGTCGGGATACTTAAAGTAACCCTCAAGTAAATTATTTACTAAATCTACTTCATATTAAGTGATTAGAATTCTTAAGTCGTCGAAATATCAATACGAGCTATGTGCACATTTTAAAAATGATTTATAAATAGCAATACGAAATATAATCTAAAATATCTAGGCGGCTCTCGTGGTGTAGTGCGTAAGGCGCTGGCCTTCCACCCAAGAGTTCTGGGTTCGATTCACGGTGAGGACACAATATTTAGAGTTTTTCTCAAAGCCTGGGTATTTGTGATTGATCAAAATTACCAACAACCATCCTGTACGAAAAAGCAAAGACATAGTTATTAATAATTCAAAAAAAAAAAACCTCAATTCTCCATCGAAAACTTTATAAATACAGTTAGAATGAAAGACATACTTACCAGAAATGTTCCCTCTAAAATCCCAATCCCAAATAACAAAATATGTCCGCACACATGTTTTCATCCCCCGCACAGTCCTCACACAAAAATATTGTAAAAGAAAGTTTCAAGAAGAGATCACCATATCCGTCCCGCTCTACCGCATGCCAAAGTATACAAAAAAGATACGTATTTTAGTGTTCAATCAATGACCACCTATGTGCCGCATCCTCTACATTTTCTAGTCTTTGACATGTTTCAACTTGCTAGAAACATTGTCAGTACAGTTTCATAGTAGTCCTTATTGTGAAAACATCACAGTTCTTACAGTATTATTTAAATGGTAAAATACTTTATACAGTCATCAAATGTTTAAAATAAATATAAAGGATAATAAGGCTTCAAACTTATTTAAATAGATTATCTACAACGTTTAAGGAATGTCCAGGCTTATGCTCTAAAAATACCATAAAACCTCCACTTTGACAATTGGAATGACACTCTGAAATCGTCGAAACAGAAATGCCATCTTCAATGCATTCGCAAAAAGTAAATATTGGTGATATATTTGTTTATTCGGAAACAGATGATTGTGTCAAACGCATCATTTGCTCCGCAGCAAATTTTCAAGGATAATTCACGAAAGAAATGGATTGGATGGAGGTTGTATATTAAACTTAAAGGCATTTAAGTCAAAAAGTACACCGGGATGCCGTTACAAAATTAAAAAACATTGAAAATAGGTGGACTTTTGAAAATATTGACGGAAACACCCGAAGAACGAAAGAGTTGGATTGAGATCGCTGAGCGCAAAAAATCTGTTTGCGATTTAGTCAAAGTGTTAATCGATAATGTAGGTACTATTATTGGCTATAAAAATAAAAGCTTCTACACTTTCTGTACAAGATATTCATAATCACGTATCTAAATACACAGATATTCCCGAATATTATGCGTTCGAATTCGTCGAACTTTGACTTAAATTTTAAACTTTATCATTAAAAAAGAAATTAGATGTGTGCGTTCTTGGGGGGGGGGGGTGTATATTTACCGCACTGGATGACTCCAACCCTGCACAGATGCGTTGATGATTCGCACACACAGTAGAAAATTAGAGGGAACGTTGCTTATCAGCTGTAACTATAGCAATGTCTAAAACTCTAAAACTATATTGTCGAACAAGAGCTTCTTGTCCACGTATTAAAACTGTGCACTAACAATCCCTCCGTTTTGAAATGAGGAACGCCACAGAATGGCACGGAACTTAAACACGTGTACTATGTTTTATTAATGCGACAAACCGTCAGTTTTAAAATAGGTATCTAGTTATTGTACATTTTTCAGAAAACACTGCTGGAAAAATTGAATTTTCCAAGCATGATTCTAAACATAATGTGCTCGCTGGCTAAGTGTCGTAACACGGTGCTCCGATTCCAGTGGCGGCGCGTGACAGCGATGGCGAACCCCAGGAGGGCGCGACACGGCACGCACTCGTCCCACCGGACCCGGCCACTGACGTTGACTAATTGCCGGCTGGCAGCAGCTCCCGTGACGAGCGCCTCTGGTAATGAAGATTAATTGGTTTCGAGTCGATTACGTCACGCGTGAGGATTCTCTCCTGATCGGCGTCATATTTCGATGACGGGGACGACTTTTTGTCTGCTTTTTCGCATACGCTGGCAGTATCTGGCCACAGGAAGGGGTATATTGCTAGATATACATCCCTTATAATAATTTTATTCTTTTTAGTTTGAGTTAGCGTACGGTGTACAAGTGTCTACCCCAGCAGGTTTAGCAAGACAGAGTTTGGTTTTTGTGAGGAATCAGTAATATTAAGTTTTTGTATTGTGTATTCTTTACTATGGTGTTATCGCGATCAACTAGTCCTGTGAGAACAAACATTTGCTGAAAAATTTTCACAGGCCGTCAGCGGTATCCGATAGTGCTTACTCAATGAGAAACGCTGACGGCGAAAATAAGATTGCTTAGTATATACATTTTTAGCATACACATTTCACTTCCGATTGCAAATAAGAACTTTTACCTCAGTAATATTTATTAATATTTCTCTACTCACTGAAGGCATGGGATACTCAGTGTCAGCATTACTCAATTGTGAGGAGTTAAATAAATAGGCTATCACGATTGGATGATTATCACACTCTGTTTTTATCTTGATCTTATAAAAGTCACTCAGTATCGCCGAGCTTCAGGCTACATATCGCACAAGTTTTTTTTTATATCTTATAAATATTTGTTATGTTTTATTGTACCTATCGACCTAAACTGTAACTTGTCAATTCATCAATAAATATACAATCACAATCCACGCTATAAGTCTTCAGTCTCCATTCATCATTCTTCATCATCATCTGAACCCACACGACACAAAGAGTCATTTGTCATCAGCCTGAATCTATCCGCTCCTGGAAGACCTTTTCAAGTGAATCCCACTTTTTCAGCTCTGTGCGTTGTGTTGCCATGTACCTACTTCCGCAGAACTAAGCGAGCTCTACGACATATCCTAGTTTCTTCCCTTATCCAATCATTTCATTTTTGTCTTTTCACGTTATCCCCAGCATGTACCTACCTCTCCATAGTACGATATGGCAATTGAAGTTTATGGATCTCTCTAGTTTCTGGGGGTTCATGTTTCGCATGCAATTGTGATCAGTGATCACGGTCTAAAAGACAAGATTGCTGGGACCACACACAGACGATTATGATCCTAATAATTATAGGCCATGTGACACTTGCTATTTATTATTGATAATTTTTAGAAATGAACTCACCCATAACATTTTTCTGTATGTGCGCCTGACAAGTAAGTACATAATGTAGAAAATAAACATGAGCTCTAATAATTGATGAATTTCTAATAATTGGATATTTACATTATATTATTTTGATTATATTTCACCGAACGCCACTGATTTACAAGTACGTACATAATGTAGAAAGTAAGGATGAACTGATTTTGACTAGTGCGGTAACGTGTCAACAATATCCTCTGATTAATCGCCGGAACCAGTGGCAGCCGCGCAAACAGGCTCTATTCTGGCGGAGGTCAGAGATCTTTCCGCAAGAAGAGAGACGTTGCTAAAAAATATCATCATTAATCAAATTTATAAAAAGATTCTTTACTTGCAAAAGTACAAGTAAATATTATCAGTATGTATTTAAAAGTTACAAACATAATTAATGAAGTATATTTAAGTTTTACGTGTTGAGAATTTTCTAAAGCTTTTTGATTTCCTTGTGTCAGCTTTATTTGAATTTACTACAAATTGTTATAACAACATGAACGTCAAGACGATAAATATTAGAGTGGCCATACGGTACGGCGTCTTTAGAATACGATAAAATCGAATCTGTGATATAATATACATGTTTCTGAAGTTGTGGGTAGCAGTGGGTCTATTCTATACTTCTTATCGACCGCTAGAGTGATAAATATTACCAAACTTAGGGTAGGTTTGTATCAAAGTATTAGCACTTATTGTAACAATTACAATAAGTTGGTTGTAATTGTTGAATTGCTGCAATAAATGCTATATTTCAACAGCACCTCTCTTGCTGCTGTTAAAATATAGCGCTTATTGCAACAATTACAACCAACTTATTGTAATTGTTACAATACGTGCTAATACTTTGATACAACCCTACCCTAATTTTGATAATATTTATCACGTTATCACTTTAGCGGTCGATAAGTATAGAATAGACATACTGGTATGAATCTCGCAAAGTCTGGCAAAATAAACATTTTCAGCTTCTCTATCGTTCAAGATCTTCCCAGACACCCTGCACTTTAAGTCAAGCTATTCTATAAACAATTATATAAACAACACGTGGCTTATCAATTATAATTATTATGATCATTAGTGTCCGTTTGTGTCGTCCGCGCTGTCATGTCTTCTAAAGATGCCAGGTCAGAATATTAAAGCATGCAATCGGATGCCAATTTATCGACGATTGTTTCACTGACATATGACTTACGTGTCATAAAATGTCGAGAAGAGTGGGGGAAAACCTCATCATCGCCTATCCGATGGCAGAATCATCTGGGTCACGATCCTCACTAATGTAGTCCTGCTGTGGAATAAGAACTGTTCAATTTATCTTAATAATTTAATAATCAAAATTAAATTGTAGATTTTATTAATATATTATATTATTTTATTATCATTATTTTGAATAAATATTTGGAAAAAAAATGTACGTAGGTTCAGCATTTTCTAAGGTCGATAGATAATACTAGATAAATAGTGTTATAATGAAAATATAGTATTGTTTTAAATATGTACTCTAGTATGTATTTTATTTATCAAGTAGACACACTTCCGGTTTTAGTATTTATTCAGAGTTCACAAAGATTAATCAACAATCAGAGAATATTTCAAACGGTACACGAAAATAGATTAACAAGATAAGATGACTCGCTCGACCAAATAACCAGATGAACTTGAAAAGGGTTAGTTCATTTCAGGTAGTTATCACATTTGGCAACTAGAAGCCACACTTATCACTAGAAACGAAACTTGATTGCTTAAGATGCGTAGTTTCAAAATAGATGACCTGTATGATGAAAAGGGTCGGAGCTAATCAGACTAAGCTGACTGGCTGTAAGACTACTGTGTTTTCCCATCACCACCCGTCATGTATGTACAGCCGTGGATATGCACGGCCACCTTCCATGACGTTATAAACGTATGTAAAAAGTGATTTTAACTGCTCATTCCGTCCCGAAACGGAGCCGTACGGGACTGATGCTACAACCATGCACCGTATTGCTTAAAGAAGGAAGTTATGGAAGAGAAAAAAAATCTTTTTGGACTGCCTCTGCTGTCCGCTGACGTTAAGCGCCCTATGTATCCGCATACTGAGTGTCACGAGACGGGACTATTCCGCTCGCCATACGACGCTGCGAATTTCTCGAATGCCGCAAAGTTGGCCTCGGTTGCTATCATAAAAATTACGGCGTTAACGTAGAGTTAAATCCTAATCCGTCTACATACCGCTTGCGGCGTCCAGTCAATGGGCAGCGCCATCTATGGGTTTCTTCTCGAAGTCACGCCGCTACAGAACTTATATTAAAATACACATATTCAGTACCTACTAGGTTGAGCAAGTGGCTGACATCTATTTCTCGTAAAAACAAAATCTGTTAATACAAACCTCCATTCTGTGAAGGCATTCCGATCCTATTAGGATCGGACATGGTGGGAAAAAAAACCTACTTTCACATGGTTTATTCTTTTTATGGAATTTGTGACCAGGATGATTGAATTTTTTCTGAATTTTAGGGAGTAATTCCACTTATAAATTGTCTCACATAATAATAAGATAAATGTGTCAAATTTTTTACTCTTTTTTATAATTGCCATTTTTTTGCAAAACTTATTAATGCTGACCGTGTCCACGGAAAACAAACTAGCGAGACTTAATTTTCCACTCAATATTTATACGTTTTTAATTATTCACATCACGGAAAAGTGTATTATCGTGACGAGCCGCCACATGGCAGCTGATGCCGTTAGACATTAGCCACATTTTGTTGACGCTTTTGTTTGCCTTTGGTATACATAATTTTTATGCCATTTTTCTTGATAAATGCTTTAGCAGGCCTTTGTTGTTAATTTCAAAGTACGTGCGAATGCTTTTTTTTACTGTGAAAAGCTCGCCGAACTTTTTTAATTTATTGCCTATCAAAATAAGGCAATATTTTGAATTTAATCGTTCAACTTTTTATACACCTGATACAGTTGAGATTTTGTAAATATTTTGCATATTTACTCAATAATTTATAGAAAAAACATTAGCTAAAGCCTACCTACAACATTTCTGTTAGGTTATTGTGTAGGTCAATTGTCTCAGTTATTTAAGTCACGTTTTAGGCCCGATTTCCAACTACTTCGTATACCTAGATACTTTGGGTGGACAAATGCAATAAATTTCTTTGAAATTCTGACATTATATGTATACTGCAGTGGCGAAGGGTGACTTTTGGAAAGAGGTAGGCTGTGGAGAAAGCACACTTGTTAGATATATTTAAAGGGAAATAAGAAGATAATCCGACATTACAACTAATGAATAGGTACACAAAAATTGATGAAATTTCAAAAGCTCACTGATGGCATAAAATTAAGCAATTAATTTGAATTATGTATTTTTCTAAACATTTATAAACGCAAGATACGCTCAAAATATATTTTCATCATTGAAAAAATCCGTTGTTGTGTATCTGTTCCATAACAATTTTTAATTTAACCCGTAAAACTAGATATTTTAAAATACTTCTATATTTAAAACACAGACTTAGGTACCTACATTGTCTGAATAAATTATCTTAGTCTATGAATGAACTAACTCTAACTGATAAATAAAAATCACGAGATAAATTATTTTATATTTTTAACAACAATCAATATTTATATGTGATTGAATCCCATATAAATTAGTATTATTAAAATTATCATAAATGTGCACTTACGTAATATGTAAACGTAAGCGCTCCTAAAATAGCTTACCGATTTCTATGGGCCGCCCCAGACGTCTTGAAATTATGAGAAACAAACTTCATATAAAAAAACGTTCGATTCACGCGAACATAAACCATAGAATATGTGAAGCGAAACGAGATGTCACTTATTTTTTTAAACTTTCGAGACATGCCATAAATGAATGGTGCTTATTGAAATAGGGGAAACGATCGTAAAATTATTATGACAATTATACGATAGATGCCGTTGGGCATATTTAATATATTATTATGTGATTATATTATTTAATATGTCAATATAAATTTAAAAATATTTTTCTTAGGAAGGTAGGCTTTAAATAATCGCCTAGTATGGAGTCTTCGCCACTGGTATACTGTATGTATATGACAGGGAAATAATACCAACGTCGCAAACAAAATATGCTGTCAATAGTTATATTCTTCCTTTATCTACCGCCCTTACGCAGTACATGGTCTGCATACCATCTCGGGACGTCAGTGTAGTCTTCGTAATAGGTAAGTACTGTCTTATTTAGGACGGTTTCCTTTGTTAATTTAGTCATAACAAACAACATATTCTCAGGCCCTAAAGATTGATATTGAAATTCTATTTTTTTTTGTTTATTTACATATTATAGCGAACATTACTTATTAAAAATTTAACATGACATAAAAATAATGGAATACGATCAAAATAGTAACGAAAAAACAAAGAAATAGAAGCAGTGTATAAAAAATATTCGTATACCTACACGGAATGAGCTAAGTAGAAAAAATATTAAGAGCGTACCTACTTCAGTGAAACGGCAAATAATTTTCAACAGTAGGTGCGACGAAATTTCTCACTCGTCGCCAATCGGAGACAGACAGTCGAGGTGTGCGCACGTCGATTTGTTTTGTCATGGCGTCGGATTGAAATATTCTTAAATTATGTAAAGATGACTAAAAAACTTTACGTATGTACTTGAAAAATAAAACGTGTCAATGAATATACTATTATTATTAGTAATATAACAATAAACACAACATTAAATGGACGCATGTTGGATTTTTATGACAAATTATATTTCGTTCGGCACGCGTCATTTGCACGATCCGCGCATCGCCTAGCCACGATCTTTTTAGACCATGCCTCAACTGAAGTATAGCCTTAAACAACTTAAACGCATCAAATTATATGAATTAGTTCAACAAATTCACAATATAATAAATAGTTCAAGAGTATAATATGTACTCATTTGTCGTCTCGTTATATCTTCAAAAACACGCGTCCGTCCAATACTGCAATTCCGAGTGTTAGATTTTCAATCTGTCTTATCCTTTAGAAAGCTAAAAAGCTTTAAGCTTTCGGGAAATCTATTTTTACTAGACTCCGTAAACAAGCGGAAAGAATTTTCCAATCATACCCCTGGATGTTTTCCGGGGGGTAAAGTATCGTGGGGTCGTATTGTCCTGCTCACGTCGCCCGCGAGTGTCGATGATTGCTTATGTTGACAATCCAAAGTAGACAGTCGGGTAAATTGATAATCGTTTTTTTCTATTCAGTTTTTATCACATATATTGTATAAATCAATTGTTTTTTTTTATTTTCATGAATATAAACAACAGATGTTTAGGGATATCTTTTAACTTTAAACTACAGAATGTGTTCAAAGTTAGTTCGATAAAGCCACAGATATTACCCATATTATAGTCTCAAGTAAAAGAGAAAAGGGGTAGTCAGAATACACAGAATGAAATTAAATACAATTTACCGATGATTTACATTTAAAATGTTTTAATTTATCAAGATAAACAATTATAAGTGGACAAGCTTACAATTAAAAAAAAAGTTATATGTAACCTACCCTCGTGGAAGAGTCTCTTATTTCTATCATTACATGTTCTTTAAGTTCTTTCGGAAGTCACAAGAGATTTTTTATAATTCACATTTTAATACAGGTATTTTATATTGGGAATGGGACAACTGGGCGCCAGGAAAATTAGGCGCTGCACTGTCGAATGATATAGATGTTCCTTACGATTTTATACAAAAAGTAGACGAGGAATTTTAATCAGTTTCCATCTACTACTTAATAGTTTTAATTCATTTTGATATTAACACAATGTTTTTCATGAGGTTTTATATAAAAATAAAAGAACTCTCTTGTCGTTGGAACTTAAACATTATGCACAATTAAATCATTATTTACGTGTGTATATTTAAATTCTCACCAAGTATTCAATAATAATATAATAATACCTATAAATAATAATATTACCTTCATTAATATTTTAAAAGTACCTATAATTCACGAACGTTTATTTATTTTAGAATTTCATTAGATTGCGTAGCGCTCAGTTGTCCCGGTGCCGAATCGTCCTAGACCCTTTATATTTAATTTAGAAAATTGTATTTTCTATAAAATCAAGCTGTGTACGTATTACTTAAAATCTTTTTTCGTCTTATCGAATCGATCATAATATATAAATCACGAAAATTTTACGTCGAAATATTGAAAAAAAGCGTTAATTATTATATATTTTATACCTATTTACTTTTAATTGCATCGCTTCTACAGGAATTTTGGCTATCAAAAATTCCATGGCTAAAAGTCTAGCATAGAGGCGTGACATTAACTTCGTATCACACATTATTCACGCGTCTGATTGCAATTATTATAACTTATGACTTAAAAGCTCTATGCTTGCGCTCGAAAAAAAATTCCGATAATAAAATAAATAAACGATAGAAACAACGATATATCATGACTTTTTAAATAATCTAAATGAAATTATAATAATATATAAGGTGAATTTCCCTTTTCTATGGATCATTTTCTGTTTAGAACTAAAAACATATTATGTGAGTGAACAATGCCCCCACCATCTGCAGCAGAATAGAAAAAAACACAACATTTTAAATATTTGCAAACAGTTTTGAAACAAATTTCGAACAATCTATATTATAATAATGTTCCTTTGTTTATGAACCAACTATGTATTTTGTTCATAATGACAATTGTTATCTAAACAAATTGTACTTACCTGTAAATACTAGAAAATAAAATCCTATTATCTCGTCTTCAGTTGCTTTGTTGTACAACCCCATTTTCACACCTCTCATGTCTTCAGATTCCTTCAGAAAGGGGAGTTTTCTTCCCGTCGTCTTCCTGTCATATACTCCCTTGCAATTATTATGACGCAGCGAGGATGTGTCACGGCCAGTCGACTTCATCCCTCGAGCATTGGCTGTGTCCAGTAATTGCGAGAAATCCTTTGTGCACATATATCGTACAGTTCAGTCGAAATCTTTTCCCTCGATCAGTGACGTGCCCACTTTGGTCTTAATTATATTATACCTATATCTTGAATTAACTATTCTTTTATTCAACGAATAATTCCCAAGGTTTAAGAATGTAACATTCTAATTATTGAACATAATTTTCAAAACACTTCTGAGAAAATATATTATAACCAATAGAAAAAATCTTTTTGAAAAAAGTAAGGAACCCCACAAGAATCGAATCGAACAAAAAATCCTGGAGTGATCCGTGACATCGGTTAGTAATTAAAGTAATACCTACTTTGATTTAAAATACAAAAGCCGATCGCCAAATAGTAGCGCAATTTGGAAAGCGCTTCAGTGAGTACTAAAACGGCCAATAGTTAAAATTTGTCGTAATTAAGTACGACTCCTTTAGCATAGTGAACTATGTGCGTGGGCGCGATACCCGGGAGATGCAGGTTTTTCTATTGGTTATAATATTATTTTCTCAGAAGTGTTTTCAAAATTATGAATCTTATAATGTATGTACTTAAACAATATAATATGTACTTCAATAAAATACTTAAAATGCATACTAATATTATATTGAAACATACTAATATAATAATGTAATGTTAGGAAATAAATGCTATGGTACTGGCTTGGAAACTTGTTACACATCTGAGAAACAATAATATCGCATATTTAAAAACTAATTACTTAAATACAGTCGACAGAAATTGGGATGATCACAACGTCTAGCTCTAGTTGCAGACCCGCAGCGTGTAGATTGTTCTTGTAGCAAGGCGGCCGTACGAGACAGTGTCTTTTAAGGCTTTCTGTAAGTAAATGACAAGTTGTTGACACTTGACAATATTGTGACAACTGAAATAGCTATTGATTAAAAAACCTTTACTAACATTATCCTATAGAATTGTAGAATTAAAGTATGACGCCAGGTCCAAATTAAGATACATGTGCTTGAACAAATTGTATATATTTACTATTTATTGTAGCGGCCATGACTTCGAAAAGATACCCACATAATATGACACTGCCCACTTGCCCAGAAGTTGCAAGCGTTATGCAGACGGAATAGGATTTAACCCTAAGTTCACTTCATAATCTTCACTCACAATCTCTCCGCTTCAGCTTAGTCTGATTAGCTCTGACCTATTTGATCATCCTTTATTTTGAAACTAAGTACTTTACACTATTGATACCCATTTCTAGTGTTAAGTGTGGTTCTCCAGTTGTCAAATGCGATAAATACCTGAAGTGAAGTATTTCTTTGGCAAGTTCATCAGCTCATTGAATCGAGCGAGACATCTTATCTTGTTAATTTTTTTTTGTATACCGTTTGAAGTATTCTCTTTTATTGTTGATCAATCTCCTTATCGACTCCGTATACTATTATTTTATTTTTTACCAGCATAACTGTCCGTGCCAAGTCCACTTTTTGACGTTTTGGTACTTCACTGCACACTTGAAATCACTGCTATCAAATTAAATGTAGTTTAGATAGTATACTAGAACGAATTTGAGCGCTTTATTTATTTACTCCTGATGGAATACTATTTTTTGCCCGAACATGGCAACACTTGATTGTTTGGCAGTATCTTCGTTGGGTTTTTTTAATGTCTCCAGAAAAAAAATCAACGGTAAAATTTAAAAGTTTCCACTAAAGATAAAATCTGAAAGCCTCTTTTTTAGGACATCCAGTGAAAAATCGACGACGAAATCTGTATGAACAAAAGTTCGTATCGGGAACGGTCGGAAAGTTTTTTTAAAAGCATTGACAAAAAATTTGTTTGTGCGTTAAAGTGAGCTTTGGGGGAAAGATTAAAAAAGATCGCCTCCCGTAAAAAGTAACCTTTCCGCTACTGTCCTCCGTTTTCTTGTGAGTTTTCCCGCGTCGCTATTTTGCAACAATGAAATCGCCTTTCGACAATAATGGCCGTCGCGTCGAAGAAGAATGTCAAAACCACGCGCGTTTCTGCCATCCTTGTGAAAGCTCACCGTGTTGTTAGCTTTCAGCGTAATTGCCGGCGAGCTTAATTTGTAGGTAGCCGCTCGTGTATTGTGCGGCATACGTCGGTGCCATTCTGTCGTATTTTCGTTTATTTTCCCAGCAAATTGCGTTTTTTTTATTGTAATCGAGTTTTGATAAGGACCGGCAATTGGTTCAGAATCGGTGCGTTTTACACAATGGATACATTTATTTCGTGTGACGTAGATTTTGTTTTGTTAAATTATCAAACGCCGTAGGTATTTAATAGTGCTTTTTTGAAGCAATTTATACCAATGACGTCTCGTGAAAGAAGGCAAATCATTCGCTCATTAGGGTCAGCAAATAAAGGAAAAGTGTGAATATTATAACTTTTGAACACTTTTTGATATTGTATTTTATTCATGTAAGTTGTAAGGTAACTGTGAATATATAAACACACCACATTATCGTAAGTTTCGATAGTTTTCACAGGAAACTAAGCATAGTTAGAGATTGTCGAATGAAAGAAACAGACTCGTTTAAAGTGAAAACTAGTAAACTTCATGCTGATGTTTTATGTTTATAATTCATTCCTCGATATAAACCGTAATAATAATCACATTAACTCTGCCTAGTTCGTGCGCAGTAGAAGAAATGTTATCTGTGCATATTCGGAGTTAAATTGTTTTACTATAGTAGACTGGCTATACGAAAAAATCGATGGGGCGGGATATTAATTACGATATGGGGCAGCACTTTGCCTAGGGACGTCACTGAATTTAGTACCTACTTATATATATCAATACTACATTTTTAAGATATTTATTTATTTAAAAAAGACACATTGAGCACATAACAAATTATTAATTCAAAACGTTCACAACATAAGTAAATCAACTAGAGAAAAAAAAACAAAGCAAAAAATTATTTTATAGAAAAGAAATAAAATAAAAAAATACAAATTTAGCAATAAAATAGAATGTTAAAAACAGAATACATAATGCATCGCTAAAAATTTCTACATATCTAGGGAGTGCATTGACCAGCCGCACAGAACTCGCTATTGGTGCCTGGTGAGCCTGACATGAGCAAACAGCTTTCACGCTCACGATACGTTCACATTCCATGATACATAGATATAACATCTAAATATTTAACATACATAATTTACACTCATGCATAAACCCACTAGAAAACATATTTAAAAAAAAAAATACGATTCCCCACGGGACTTGAACCTGTAACCGCTGGATTCGCATCAGTTTCCATTCGAATTAAGCTACGGGCATCCTACTTAATTGCGAAGATTTTACATATGAAATATATATCAAATTGCGTTAAATATTTGAAAATTGTAAAAGAAATAGTTTATTATATAAATATTTGTTTTAATGATAATGCTCCAACTGGACTTTCTTAGCAGCACCGTGCCTTGACTAGGAAACGGTACAGGATGGGCTCTATAATAAATATACGTGGCGGAGAACGGCGTTTATTAAAGATAAAACAATTACAGCGAGAAAATTTTAAAACGTAGATGTCCGAGTATCTTAGGTAGCAGGCCGCGTGTCTGGAAATTTGTACGTATGCAGTTCGCCGTATCACAATTCATCGTGAAATGTTGTATTGAAATATAATATGGTCGTATATAAAAGACCGTCAAACCTCTTTGGGTCGTGTATATGCTGAATTATTTGTTAGGTTAGGTTAGGTTTTCATTTTTGGATTCATGAATTTTGCCAAAATCAGAGATGACCGTACAGCAAATATGGACATCTCTTTTCGATAAGAAAGCTCACGGCGAACTGTGCTACGGTGAAGTGTAATACGTACAATTTATATGTAACCAACAGGCCGGGTCCAAGAGACGATCTCAAAAATTTTCTCCGTCCCACATATCGATGTTTTTCCCTTTCACACACCACCAGTAGCGGATACGCATCGCTTGGTACAACTTTCCTGAAACTGGCCCACAACGCTTTAAGTGGGTAATTATTTCTATTATAGATAATTTGTTCAAACGAAAATTAAACCTAATATTAAAGAAGTTTCAGCTTACGTCATTTATTTGACTGTCAAGCGCTGGTTCTGTATTTTTACTTATTAGTATCCTTCTTATATCTATAGAAGTTCAAGGAAGTACACCGACTTTGCTAAGGAGACATTATTTTAAGAATTTTTAAAATAGCGCCACCTAAACTCACTCTCACTCAAGTGGAATATATCACCACCCGAAGCAATTTGGTTGAACTTAGTTATCGCCCTCCCAATTGGCATCACCAGTGGCAGGTTGGTTCTCCTTGGGAGAATAAACAACTGATGCTCTTTATTTCTAAGATAGTTATCAGGGACACATAGGTGAAAACTGCCCAGAATAGCAGAGTTCTCATTAATTATACTTCGTATAAGTCGAAGAAAAATCGTAGCTAAATAAAGATCTTTTTAAATTGCAGACTGCTTGTTTAACTGTTTAAATGTTTAACAAACGAGAATTGTAAGAAATATAATAATATGAAGATAGCTGCTGCTAATATGCGCATTAGAGAATTTAGCGGACAAAAAATATTGATTTCCTAATGGCCATCTATGAAACTGTAAGGCAAACTATAAAATATGCACCTAACGCTGAATAAATATAGTAAGTATACTTAATCAGTTTGCAAACAGGCGAAAGCTACGAGTCCTAATTCAGGGGATATTTTTCGCAATCAGCTAATTGTATGTCGAAAACATCATTAATAAGCTGTGACGCAAATCTGTAGAGTGGAGTAGGTATCGTTCGGGAAAGCAAGCGAGGTTTCCGCGACGCTTTTCCATTCCGTTGGAGTGCAGTTTCATTTTATTGTTCGGCATAATGATTGATTACATTGCGCGCTTTTCCTGGGACGTGAAATGAAAGTTTTATATCTAATCCGGACATTGACTTTTTAGTAACAACATGGTTAGGTGTCTTTCAATACATCGATGTTATTTTATCTTAATTATATGTAATCATCATCAGCCGGGGTGAATCTATTGTTAAGGTGACGCATCAGTGAAACGCCAAATAATGTTCAACTGTACGCGCGACGAAAATTTGTACTTGCTTCGCATTCATTGAGAAAACGTGGAGTCGGACGCACGTCACTTTGCTGCGTGATGGCGACGGGCCAATTAATTCTAAAATCGTGTAAAGATGACTAAAAACTTTACCCATTTACTTTAAAAAGCAAACATGTCAATGAATATATTATTATTGATACTAATAGAATAATAAACAGAACATAAAATGGACGTATGTTGGATTTATATGAGAAATAATATTTCGTTTGACAGGCGTCATTTTCACCCGCGACCCGCAATCCGCACATCGCCTAGCAACGATATTTTTAGACCGTGCCTCAACTAATGCATGGCCTTAAATGAAGGCGTCCCCTAACTCCTTCCACTCTTCTTGATCCCTTATTTTTTCGCTGCCACGTGCATCGATCAAATTTTATAGGTTCGTCTAGTGGGTTTTAGGGCATCCCTGTGATCGTTAGCGCCCCTTTAGTACCTACCATTTTATTTCAGCATTTTTCCAGCAATTGTCCACTAAAACAATTGTACAATACCATCTTCTTGGCAATCTCTATCATAACGAATGTTCTTATCTGCCTCCTTATCCATTGGTTTTTCTTTGTGGTCTTTCCGCTATATACCCAACATGCTCCCACGCTATGTTGTGGTAATCTAAGTGTTTCTTTTAAATAAAGGGTCCCTATTTTAGACACATTCGTGACCACTGGTAGCACACATTGGTTAAATACTTGACGCATGGGAGGTTACCTTTAAAGATACTTGATAGATTCTGCCAAAAATCTTGTCATACATACTAAGTTATGTAAGTTATTATTAGAGATTGCAATACCGAAAGAAAATATTAATACCTACCGGTATTTCGGTATTTTTATTGAATACCGGTATTAATTCCGGTATTCGTGAAATATACGAAAAAACAGACATATTTACCAATATACATATAAATCTCTTTAAAATATTAATATTTTATAGCACGTGCCATTGCAGGTCGCCAATGGCATTGAAGGGCAATGGAAGTAAACCAGACATCGCGTAATCCGACAAAAGAATACAATCACGTTAAAACTTCTACGTTATATAATATTAATACATCTTGTTTCCACTTTCAATATAGAATATAACGTTATTATCTGATTTTTAAGACCGGTATTTCGGTATACTGGGATACCGGTTTTGAAATACTCACCAGTATTGCAAATCCTAGTTATTATTAAAAAGTTTGATATGCTATGGCCATGTAATATATATAAAATATTAAATAAACTAATAGTTTAAACATGTATGAGTAGAGTTGGGTTTCGGAAATTTCCCGACAGGAATTCTCGAGAAATTTTCGAGATTTTCCATCCCGAATCTCGAGAATTGAAGTTTTTAACATTTCGGAAAATCCCGGATCTCGAGAATCTTTTCTCGGGATTCAGGATTTTTTTATTATCAAATATTAATTGAAAAAACGATTTTCTATATGGAAAAAGTGGACAGAAAACACAAAATTCAAGGACTGATCTGGGCATTTAACACAATTAAGCCAACCTCGACTCAAAATGAGCGCAATTTTGTGTCTCAAAAGCGTACGCGATTGTCAGACATAGCAATTGACAGTCTGTGTTTTTTGAAATTCTATTTTAATAAGTAATATTTTGAATTGTTTTCCTTGTTTGTTTGTTTGTTTGTTTGTTTGTTTGTTTGTTGTTGTTTTGTTTTCCTACTTCTATTTTGTTTGTCTTCTTACGTAAATAAAAATCATACATTTTTGGAAGTTGTCTGTTTTACATCGATTTTAGGATTTTTACAGTTTTTTTTTAAATATACCGATTTCTCGAGTATTCTTTTCTGGAAATCCCGAATCTCGAGATTGAGATTTCCTCGGGAAATACCCAACTCTATGTATAAGTGTGGGAATGCATACAACCTCTCTTCCCAAGCATGAGACATATATGTTAATTACAAATACTTAGACCAGGGGGTATTGTACCACCCTTTTTGTTTATCCCGCGTACGTGCATGTGTAAAAATTCGTTCTTAAACGCCTGAGACACCATCCCTCCGGATTCTTGAAAGATTGACGGTTTTCTTTATGTAAACAAGCTAACCAATGATAATATAATGAAAAGATTTATAAAGTAATATTTGCTAGATAATAATGTTATGGTCTGAATCTGTCCAGTTGTTATTTAAGCTGATTCTACCCCTTTCCGTCCTATACATTATATTATCATGTAGGTAGTCAAATATTGAATAATAGCCATATATTGAACCTACCTAACTTGAAAACATCTCAGATATATACCCACTAGAAAAAATCATATTTGAAAAAAATACGAAAAATACTCTTAAGAAACCACACTCGTTTACGTTTTTGAAAATGACTTTAAGTAATGTTATTTCTTCATTACCTACTTTGTACTGTATTACCTATTACATTGAGTGCATAAGTTATGTGCTGCTGAAATGCAAATATGTATATTGATTGAATCCAACAAAGGTGAAATAATAATAAAACAAAATCCTTCAAATATACGTACCTATTTATAAAATTGTCACTATAAATTAACATAATATTGTTTTGAAATACTGTACCTACAAGCGTTGAATTGAAGGAGCTTTTCCTGCAGCCGCGCACTTATCTGCAATTAATGAACTAGCCTTTTTGAGGGCGTTAGTTAAAATTATCAATATATTCAAATTATTTGTCAAAATCACCAGTTCTACAATATTATGATCAATACATTTTTTTAATGTCTATATTTACTGACTTATACTTTAACGAATACTGGTATTCATTAAGAAATACCGAAAAACCGGTATTAGTATTTTCATTCGGTATTGAAATTTCTACTTGTGTCTCTTTCGATCCGGCCCGCGTAAACGCTTAAAAAGTTTGGTTTACAGCAAATGACTGACACGCCGTCGTTCCACGTTTAAATCAATGACAGAGCCGTCGGAATAATCCTTTCAAAGTGTGTATACTTAATCCACGAGTAATTAATTTAAACTATTTTAGTTACATTATCATTATGGCAACCCTTCACTAGGCCAGACTGTCAGTAATTAAAGGAAACAGTTGACGACTGTCTGGTAAATTATTCAGCAATCAACGGGTCTATTGAAATCGCGGATAATGCGATCGCATAATTGATACGGCTGCGCGTAAAATACTGCAAGTGCCATTCAATTACTGCTAAGTTCATAGTGTCACTGTGAATGAGAGACTGATGATGCATCAGAGATCAGCATTTTCATGACTATTGAATAAAACTTAGAGGCTATTGTTAGTTGTGAATTAATACAATTGCAGTTGTATTGAAGTTCAATTGTATGAATAATCAGATTATTGTGAAGACATATAGGTGGCATTTGCGGAATCAGACAATTATTGTAATGGGGGTATAACATTTTAAAACGTAAAATACATACACAAAAAATAACTGGACGATTTTAGTGGTGTTGCTATCTTTTAATTATTATACTAGTTTGGCCAATTAATTATTTTTTTAAGAAAACAAAACATTGTAGACATAACAAATCTAAATTCAAGACGTGCTCAATATGAGATTTACATAAAAACAAATATTACCATTACAAGAGAGAAGAAGAGGATATTATATAGAATAATAGTAATAATAGTAAAAACTTGCTAAAATACAATTGTATACAGAATACAAAATATATAGCACGTCACCGAAAATGTATACGTTTTTGGTGAGCGCATTGACTAGTCTTGCACCCCTCGCTTATAGTGCCTGATTGGCTTGACACGAGGAAACGGTTCCGATCCAGAATAAATCATGGCTGCGACCACTTAGGTAATTGACAAGCGCAGGTAAATTCAAATTCATTAGGATACCAGGATTGGAAACCATCCCTCGCGATAACAGGCAAAAGTGTTTCAAGAGCAGAAGAGACCTACAAGATTCAAGCGAGTGAAAAGTGAGGATTTAGAAACCTTGTAGAAAGGCAGTCAGAAAATAATCATTTGACGAATTATCGAAAGGAAAATATATGGCGGCCCTAATATAATATAAATGTCTTACCCACTTAACACAAATATCCTTGCCAGGCCTACTATTAACAGGCAGTCATTATTGAACCTTGTTAATGTAAACACCTGTAACCTGTAAAACATTAAGACGTCATTACGAGCACTGATGTTGACTGTCAATTGCCGCGCACATGGTGACTCAATAATCAGTAATCGCAGGAGTGGTAGTAGGTACTAGTGTGTGAGAATCAGACCACAGAGCCAGCCTAATCATCATTAAAGGTTAGTGCCTGGCATCCTTGGAATAAACCCCATCCGGCATCCGAATCATCTCCGACCTATTTCTTATATATCTTTTAAAATCAAATTCTAGCGTTTTGTTGGGTCTTGCAAGGTGTCAATTGAAACCTTTTCTTTTATAATTACATTTGAAAATGTTTTGAAAGTGTAATCGGAAATTTTCTTTCAACAATAAAGTTACATAAGTACTTATATATTTTATGTTCGGTTTTAGCAGTAATAAGCACAGGTTTAATTGATTTTTAAAAACGAACTAACACCATCTGTAAATAGTAGTCTTGGTACAATAAAAACAAATACGTATGGCTAACAAAGTTTAATGTGCACTATTTAAGGCGGATCTTAAAAGCCTACCTGCACCCTTCATTACTGTCATCAGCACCTCCGTAAGCTCAAATTACATTGGCAGATTGTGTCTAGCCCGATCGTCTGCCACGACTGTTAAAATCTATTCTCTATGGTTTTCAAGGATTGGGAGCGATCGTGAGATAAATTCTATTTTCCGTCGTCCCGATCCAAGCAAATATTGCCGAGAACATAATATGAAGATATTCGAACACCGCCCACTAGATTTGACAGCTCAGTTTTAACGTATGTTTGCGCGGGAATACTGTTCAGTGTAGCCACCAATCTAACGAAGAAATAGTTTTCGGTCAACCTATATTTTTAATAATAGTAACACTATGCTTATTTTAAACAATCAAAAACAACGACCAACGCGATTGAATCGTTGCGTGTAATTGCAAATAGTGTAAAAACGTTGGCCACGACGCTCGGCGTGGATCGTTAGATCGGGTTGGGTCTGCGCGTCCGCCAATGTAATTTAGCCTTTAGTTTCCAATCTACTTAATGCTAACGACTATACTTTGTAATTGCTAGCGACTATACATGAAGAAGGTTGCTTTTTCAAAATTTGTGCATTGTATAAAAAAATCTCTTACATACGTATTTATTCAAATCTACGAGCGGTCTACTTATTTTCTGTCAAAATACCAGAATATCTACAACAGAGTAATGGCAAATAATGGTTGAAAAATTATGCGCTGATTGCGTAACGCGATTTCCCGTCAATTTTCCCGGAAAACTCCCGGCGAAAGCGCAATGGCTTCGAATTCTTTCAGGAAAATTCACCGGCACGCGAACGGGTAACCCAGCGTTGTTTTCACAACAAAAAACACTGCGAATGGATGAAAATGCGATTAGCGAGCGCCCGTGGAAATTCCTTGGTTGTTGCGAGCCGTTCGTTAAGCAGTGTCGGCAATAGATAAATATTTACTTTTAAAGAACGATTAAGTTATGTATTTTCAAAAAATAATCGTTTAGACTGCTGTAGGTAGTGTAACCCTTGGGCCTTATATTACTTTTAATGGACTGTAGAAAAATATTCATCGTGATGTCATTTCGAGGGTGTGATGTATTTGAAAGGAAACATAAATTTTACCACAGTGACAAACAGTTTTTAGATGGTCCCAGTAAAAGTATAAGAATGGTTTAATACGGTTATATATGTTACGCCAAGTGTGCGAAATTGACTATTACATGAAATGGGCAAAATTTTGGCTAATTCATGTAATAGTCAAGCCCGTTGCCTTATTCATGAATTAGGTAAATTATCTGCCGAGTACGTGAATTCGCCAGGGTATGGAATTCTTAAACTATCAACATGACAGTAGAAAAAGTAAATTTAATACGGATGGTTTTATTAGTTATAATTGGACATAATATAATATTATTATTATTAGACTGAATGTCCATTTTGAGGTTAGCTAACAAGTGTCAACAAATTATCACAAACATACAATCGAGCATTGCACGATTGATACCCAAGCACGAATCAAATCGCAAAAATACCTTTTAATAAAATTTTTCCGTTATCATATAGTTCTAGATTTTTTTTTGCGCATAGTAAATGGATATGAACGTCATTGTAGTTATTGATTGGTATATTTTTATTTATAATCAATGACATTTGACACATTTGGTTAGTTTGATTAGTTGCAAAAGTAAAAAACACCACAATCTATTTTGACCATAGATAGGTAATATACGTAAATTTTGACCAATGCATGAGCATTTGACACATTTAGTTTAGTTGCAAAAAACACCACCGTAGCGCTACTATCTAATTTGTCCAATGTATGAACTAGGCAGAAAAAATACTGCCGAATTCACGCACTCGGCAGATATTTTGTTTAATATAGTAATAAGGCAACGGGCTTGCATTTTTCATGATTTAGGCAAAATTTTGCCCATTTCATGTAATAGTGAATTTCGCACATTCGGCGTACCATTTATATAAACATAAATTTTAGAAAGGGGATGGGCAGGATATGAATAAACATCTGCCCGGTTTTCAGTGAAAATACAATGGCGTGGATTTATATTTTAAAACATCGAGTATTATTAAATTTAAATATAGAATCCTACAAGAAAACTTCAATCAAGTACCTTGTCGAGGCCCAAGAGTACTCCCGTCGCCTGATTCGACACCTCTCTCGGTATTTTTTCTTAATGTGTGTGACTGGCGGGACATTTGAAATTTATAAAATTCAACTTGGCTTGTTTAGGTCTAACAATAATTTCGACCATAATAATGCATTGCTTCACAAGTCTCACCGACCCATTATCATGACATATTTACCTACACTTAAATCAACAAGTACATTTTATCCACGTTTATGTTTATGAATCACAGTCGTGTGATTTAATAAGTTTGTACTTGCATATTTGATTGGTCACTTTAAATGCGAGATAATTTTATGTATGTGAAATATTTTGGTTTCATTTATGTCCAATACAATATAGTGTTGGGTGAGTCAAAAATATCCGCCTTACAAAAACAAACATCATTTAACTTTAGATACAAATTGTACAAAAATAAAACCAAGTTGAATACACACAAAAGTAATTTCGCTACTTATTGTTTATGTCACTTTAATAGAAAATTCATTCATTAGTATAAATAGCTGTGGGTAGAGTTGGGTTTCGGGAATTCTCGAGAATTGAAATTTTCAACATTTCGGGAAATCCCGGATCTCGAGAATCTTTTCTTGGGATTTCTTTATTATCAAATATTAATTGAAAAAAAAACGATTTTACACAAAACTTTCAAAGACTGATCCGGGCATTTACCATAAGGCAACGTCGACTTAAAATGAGCGCAATTTTTGCAACATCAGGGAATTTTGTGTCCCAATAGCGTATGCGATTGTCAGACGCAGCGATTGACAGTCTGCGTTTTTTGAAATTCTATATTAATAAGTAATGTTTTGAATTACATATTTTTGTTTTCCTACATCTATTTTGTTTGTCTTTTACATAGATAAAAAAAATATCATATTTTTTTCGAATTTGTCTGTTTTTACACTGATTTTATGATTTTTACAGGTTTTTTTTTAAACTTCCCGATATCTCGAAAATTTTCGAGAATTCTTTTCTGAAAATCCTCGGGAGATTTTCTCGGGAAATACCCAACTCTAGCTGTGGGAATAAATTTTTGTAACAGTTAAAAATGGTTTACTGTAGCAAGCGAAACATGATTGTTAATGAATTATCTGGAATGAGTTATAGTTATATTATGTTTTATTTTATTTGATAAATTGAATGGCCGCACGGTGGCCGCGCGCTCAAGCGCACATAATGTTTTTCAAATTGTGTATGACTCAGAGTATGGACCTAATAGGTTGAGCAAGTGGCTGACATCCATTTCCCGTAAAAACAAAATCTGTTAATACAAACATTCACTCTGTGGAAGCCTATATTATGATCTTATTAGGATCGGACATGGTCGGAAAAAGTTACATAAGTAGATACACCAATTAATAGATACTCAAAGTGAAAATAATTATTTTCTAATTATGCAGTGTTAAATATCGATTAACACATTAAAATGTATTGATAACTTACGTATTTTTATCTAAAGGTGAAGCGGAAAAATCATGTCAAACGGTTTTTCAAGGTAATTTGAAAACAATTTTTTACTTATCTACGTATTTTGATCAAGTTTTTTGTGAACCATTTTGAAACATATTTTAACAATCGATTAGTAATTCTAATTATTATTGATTCATTTAGCGCCACTGGTAAACACCGTAAACGTAAAAAGCTTTTAGGTTCTTTGCGAAATTCGAAGCATTCACTCGAAGGAGGCTTTGTTCTCCGCGTCGAGTTGCGTGCAACACGTTCGTGCACATTCAACCTACCTGCCACGTACACATGTTATTTTGTTACGTTACTTACACCTTCAATCAATGTATATTTTCACGTAAATAATATAACAACATTGCATATAAAGCGGTTTGTTTTTTATTACAATATAATTAACGAGCAAAACTGGACATGTCTCGTAATATATATGTGGGGATCATAGTGTTGTGGATGATTCGAGATTTAGCAGTTGCGAAGGGTGACTTTTGGAAAGAGGTAGGCTGTAGAGATCAAAGAAAAAGAGCACACTGGCCAGGTATATTCACTGGAAATAAGACGATAATACAATATTACCACTGATGAATCGGTACACACGAATGTCGACGTCATACTAAATTGAATAAATATCAATAGCTCACTGACGATATTGAATTGAGCAATGAATATAAATAATGTATTTTCCTATACCTACACGTAACATACGCCTAAAAATATACAATCGGTAAATATAGTGGTATCAACATCTCAAAATGACAAACAATTAAACAAAAAATAATATATATAAACACGAGTATGTTAGTCTATGACTGAATTAACTGATAAATAATAATCACGAGATAAAATTATTAATTATTTTTAAAAATATTCTATCTTTATATGACGTGATTGAACCCATATAAATTATTGTTTTTAATTATCGCATTATTAATTATTATTAGACACATCAAAGTAAAATTTTGTTGTGTCGTTTGAAAATGACGAAAAAAATCAATTACAAAACTTTTCTCAATGGAAATCAAGCGCATGTAATACCAGTTTAACCTTTAATCGGGTACTGCCTAATCTAATGTAAACATTATCATGTATCATGTTTCCTTTTTTATCCGTTTATGCTTTTATCCGTGAATATAATTCTCCGAAAATATTTTCAAACATTTCAGGGTAGGCATTGAAAATAAACTGTAAACAGAGCTCTTTTTGCTTTTTGGACTGTCATAGTGAATAGAAACTCCGCAACGTAACAAAAATATAAAGTGAATAGCCATGGAATCGCCGCTTTAAGTAATATACTGTATGAAAAGAGGACCAAGGATATTATAATATACACATATAGGTGCCTGTCAGTGGCGTGGAACGTAGAAACCCCTAGGTTTCTTCCTAGACGATCTTTTTCTTTTATCGCGGCATTACATCCTATGGCGGGGTTGATCTGATTCATGGCCCACACATCTTGAAGCGGGCCTTCAGACCAGACTGTTTGGCGGGACCTCTACTTATCGTTAAGGTTGAAGGCAGCGTGATGTTCTAAAGTAGTCTTCTCTAAATGGTATTTCTCGGAACCCCAGGGTTCCCCGAGGTAATATTAAAAGACATTCCGTTTATTTTTAAGGATTTTAATTATACGATATGATTATATTTATATTTGACATCTGTCTTTCCTTTGTATTCCGGTGGGGTTTTATTACGTATTTTTAAGTGTTTTATTTATACATGAATTTGATCTCAATATTATAGCGCGATCTATTTCCGATACAATATCTTACGATAAATAAATTGTGATGGTAAAGCATACATAAAATTTTCCGAACACGGTGCAGATATCCCCTATGATGACTTTACACAATGTGTTTTAGTTTCAGTTTTTATGTGAGGTCATGTGTGTTTATGGTCATAAATAAATAGTTAGCCACGAGGTAATCGCAATGTTGGTATATAAGAGAGAAAATTTGCAAATATTAACAGTTAAATCACTAATATAATGACCCAAAATTTATGCTAAGGTAATTTTTAAATTGAGTCAAATCCACTTTTTAACAAAATGAAAAAATGAGATATTTTCACTCCTCCTTCCTAAAAGGTTTGTATGTACTACACAAATAGGTATCTACGTCTCTTTGATCGCATTCATAATGTATGGCATTTAGCAAAAATACGTCTGCCTTTGCTATGTCCTAATTGGTAGAAATGGATTTGACACTGTTTGAAAATAAATCAGATGGATTTATCTACACATTGAAAATGAGTACCAAATTTAGTAGGGGTTTCAAGCTATTTGATGTTCTAAAAATCACATAATCTCAAGCACTTTTTAGACTTTATAGTGTGGTCTAGCATTGCCAGTAAAAAAAATGGAGCTGACTACTTTTGAATATTATCTCCTGATCTGTTAAGTAATAAATAATTGTAAAACATTTCGAAGACCATACAAATTATATCTGCCAACTTCTTAGTTCAATAATACATTATGGCAATAGATTGACAATTTTTATTTAACTGCGTCTGTATTGAAAAAAAAACTAAGTATCCTATATTCTTACCTACTTTATATTTCCCAAATGATACGCCATTGGAAAGGATAGAAGAGTAACTGAAACAGTAAACGTTTCAAATTTGACTTACTTTTCTAACCCTTTTGTGAGGACAAACCAAACATTGAATCACCAACAAAAGTCACCCTTCAAAGAGAAGAATAAACTTCTGCATACTCACCCAGTTAAATAAATTTATACATATAAATAATTACAAGATAAAAAGAACTTTTTATATACAAAGTTTTTAAATTGTCTGTTCAATTATTATGCTCAAACTTGTACTTGATATGAAGTAAATAAAAAACAAACAAATATAGAATACTGAAATGTCATTTTGATTTCCATAGTAATATAAATATATATATATTAATAATTTAGTTGCTAGGACCAACCCCTTAGCAACCAATAATAGTGGATTGCATTACGCATTTCTTCCGAAATAACTTTTCATACAAAACAGAATTAACTGAAAATGTATTCAATTCTACTAAACTTAAAGATGGTTTAAATTATTAAAAGAATGCATTGGCAAGTGTTCTGGTGTATTCTAAAAGTTTCAAATATCTAGCTAGTCGGGAAGTTAGTTAAAAATCGATTGCAAGATTTGTACTGGATACAGTCATAACCACCGGACAAATAAGAATACGAGCTAATAAAAACGTTGTAATAAGGATTGACGACGTTCAAGAATACAATGTATAACTTTCAGTATCTCAAAAAGTAAATCGACGACATCCATACTTATTTTACTTTTTCCTCACCATGTTCGATCCTAAAAGGGTCATAATAATACGGGCCTTCAGAGAGCGGAGGTTGTATATACAGATTTTTGTTTTGACGAGAAATGGTTGCCTGTTACGTCCTTACTCTGGGTCCAAACACACATTGAAAAATATCATGTGAATTTGCCAAACCCGGGATTCGAACTCGTGACCTACCTACGACATCCACTCAGCCACCATGGGCTATCTTAAAACCGTCTAAAATATGTAGACTTTTTTACTGAAGGTTTCAGATCGATATTAACAAAAAAAGTTACTATTTTTTAAAGAACGTTGTATAGAGAACCCTTTAATAAAATGTACTGTTACCGTTATTACCTGTGTACCGAATTTCTTGTCTCTGTGAAAAAGGCGAGAATTGAGCTCGACAGAAAATGTGACATAGAGAAAAAAACATTGCATAATTTGGCGTATATTTTAAAGGTATCATGGATTTGATAATAATGCAATGTTTTAATGTGCATAAAATTCCCATTCATTTTTTAAACATATTACGTACATTACAAACTATTATTGTAAGACGTTCACAACTGATAAACAGAACAGGTCATAGTAAAACACGTTATATTACAAACACAGCAACGATTCGTTTAAAAAAAATCAATAGAATTTTTAACACAAAATACACAACATATTTAAAACGTCTACGTCTCTACTGAGTGAATTGATTAATCTCGGAAACTTCACTACCAGTGACTTGAAGGGGTCCTGGACTAATATGTATTGGTACCCAAAACCCCAACTTATTCGGGTTTAATAATTGCATTTGCATCGTCTGAATTGTTATTGGTATAATGCAGAATGATTCCATTGATATATGCCACTCAATTATTAACAATAATATCCTAGTTTATATTATGCATACATACTCACGATGAAAAAATAACAAACTGACATGCAATAACAACCTTTCTCAATAATTTATTTATTTGATAGCCTAACAAATTGTTTTTTTTTTATTTGTATGTTATTCGTATGAGTATGTGTCATATTATCAGGGACAGCGTGTGATATATTTGTGCATTGTAAATATTTCTTCAAGTGGCATATATTTTGCTGCAATTGGTTTCAATAATCAATAATTTCAATTTAAATAATGGAAGGATCGGTGAATTTCGATTGCCACAAAAATGATGCTTGTGCAAACATTAGTGTTCTCGATATTTCTATACGGAGTCGAGTCGTGGACCCTGAAGGCAAAAGAACGGAATACAATTGATGCCTTTGAGATGTGGTGTTGGCGCCGAATGCTTCGCATTTCTTGGACGGAGCACAGGACGAACCAGTCAATCATCCAGAGACTGAAGTTAAAGGAACGGCTCTCGACGATATGTCTGAGAAGAATTCTGCAGTTTTTTGCACATATTGTCAGGCGCGGACCGGACAACCTGGAGAGACTGGTAGTTTTGGGTAGCCTCCAGAGAAGGCGAAGCAGAGGAAGAGCGTCTGCGCGATGGAGCGACCAAGTGAAAGAGCTGACTGGGGGCACCATCCATTCTGCCCTGAGAGAAGCGGAAGATCGAGAAGGATGGAAAGTTTTGGTCGCTCAAAGGATGGCGAAATTTAAATGTGGTCACGATCCTCAGCCATGAGTGCACGACCAAGATGAAGAGATATTTGTCGAGCCAAGTGCGGGAGACACATACTTCTTACGCTTCAAGATTTTTCAACTGTTTTTGAAGGCTCCGGGTCCCCTATCAATTCGGGTGGCCCTGGGCTGTAGCCACTTTAGTCCTATAGTAAATTTGGCCCTGTTCGCCATTGATTGATGCCTAAAATGCTTGATTCAAGGATCTAGTTTTGATGGAGAAGAGGTCATACTCATAACTACTATTGTATAATCGGTAATTGATTCATATTCGCACGAATACCTGCATTGGAAACGTTGGAAACTATTTAACATGAACAATCAGTAAAAAAGACAATTATAAAGTAAAAGTACATTACCATTTTGAGTTTAAGCGGAGCATACTACGAGTATAGACCTATACATAGTAGAGGTTGTATAAACAGTATTTTTTCGATGAATAGTTGTAAGCCATTTATCCAATCCATTGGTTTCTTGGACTGCTGGAATACACATTGAAAAAAACAACATGTATTTTTGCGTGTCCATAAACTTGTACGTATGCAGTTCGCCGTATCACACTTCACCGTGATATGTTGAATCTGAAATATATGGCCCTATATTGAAGACCGTCCAACCTCTTTGGGTCGTCTAGTACCTACTGACATAAAATTCATGTTCAAATAAAACACGGTATTTGTCGGTTTACACTTTACAGGAAGTCAGCAGCTAACATATTTTGAAAATAGCCGATATACTGGATTATTTGTTAGGTTAGGTTTTCATTCTTGAATTTATGAATTTTACCAAAATCAGCTATGAAAATTGAATAATTAATGTTTATATTGAATCTAATAAAATTGGATTCTATAGATACTATAGTATAGTATCTATAGGATCATCTCTTTCCGATAGAAAGCTCACGGCGAACTGTGTCACGGTGAAATGTTTTACCTACAATTTACATGTAACCGCATTTTTAACCAGGCGCGAGTTGCTTCATATGTATTGTCACCTCCGAAAGGTTTTACTTGGCTTGCTTATAGGATTAATGTAGGCATAAAAAAATGCAGGATTTTATTTATATTAAGGGCTAGACTGATTCTATTAAATTTTGTAGAACTTGCAAAAGGGTGACTATAAATTTCCATACATCTAAGCTTACGGGATAGAAATTTGCCTCGCAGTCGATCTGTTCATGTTTGCATGAATCAGCCCAATGATGATTCAGGCCTCATGGCCTTGGATCCTCTGATGATGCCATGGTTTAGGTGGTATCAAGCGACCTCTCTGGGAAAGGCCCTGAACCGTAATTGGGCCGATTAAGATCGACCACGATACAAAGTTTTTAGCGTGTGTAACTGGACAATGCGGCGGCTTGATATGTGGGTGGTTGCATCTCCTGCGTTAAAGGATCGAAGCCCCTCCGAACCGTCGGTGGCCGGTCAAACTGGGAATACAGCACTTTGACGCCTTGCGGTCAGTGGTTCCACAGTTTTCCGGACCTACCATAAGGATGCTGAGAGAGGAGGGCGTCGCGCCCAGCCTCTCTTAACGCCGGTCCGAAGATCGAACAACACTTCACCTAGATGCATACCACGCGACCACTTTTTGATTGCTTGCTTGCCATGCCTCCAGTTACACACACTGACAGGCAATTTTACATGAAAAAAAACTATGCTAACACGTAATTGACACAGGCTAAAGTTTTTTTTACACAGGCTTAGGTTACTAGGTATAAACTGACGCTAAAATGTTGTATATTTAAACTGACTTTACACCACGTTCAAACACAAACATTATTTGAAACTACCTAACCTATGACGCTATGCTACGGCTGGTTGAGGATGCTGCTAGGCTGCTCGCTTTGCTGCTGGAGGCTGCTTTTCTCTGCTGAAGAAGGCTGCTTGACTCTTCCGAAGTGTGGTAGATGATGCGCCGGTGGCGTCGACTACGCACTTTGGTGTTGCATGTCTGGGCCAGGGCTGATTCCAAGGCGCGCAGACAGTTGGAGCCAGGAACTTCCTCGACGTATCCGTCCGTGGGCCAGGGTCGAATGATGATTCAGCTGGTCGGGGAAACATCGAGAGTTCTTGGTTTTGCAACTGGTCTGGCGTGCTTTTCTCTGCTGAAGAAGGCTGCTTGACTCTTCCGAAGTGTGGTAGCGACTACGCACTTTGGTGTTGCATGTCTGGGCCAGGGCTGATTCCAAGGCGCGCAGACAGTTGGAGCCAGTAACTTCCTCGACGTATCCGTCCGTGGGCCAGGGTCGACTGATGATGCAGCTGGTCGGGGAAACATCGAGAGTCCTTAGTTTTGCAACTGGTCTGGCGTGCTATTATTCGGCAGCATCCTCGTGCGTGATTACTGATGATGCGCGATGAGTCGGCCGGCGATAGTTTCCCAACTGCGGCGGATCCATGACAGGCGGAATCTTGAAGGCTTGATGATTCTGCTTTTTCTTTTCTTTTGCTTGTTAGCTACATATTTTGAAATATTTGAACTAGGTATACAAATACATTTTTTTTTTCAAAATATTCTCAAATCAGATATTCTAGGTATTAGGTACATTGTATGGCTGGGAACTTTGCTTCCAATATTGGTCAAAATTGGATGAAATGTAGGTAATAATATTTAAAATGATAGGTTTTAATAATTACTATTTTTGGCATCTAAAATATTGTGCTGACAATTGTTTTAAGTTATATAGGTAACTACAAAATCGTTTGCTATTGATTGGCTTTAAAATTACAGCTTGCTTCTAAGTATTTTTTAAATTGACTAAGTATAGAATTTATAACGACGCTAGGTTTTACTTGGCTTGCTTATAGAATTAATGTAGGTATAAAAAAATGCAGGATTTTATTTATAGTAAGGGCTAGACTGATTCTATTAAATTTTGTAGAACTTGCAAAAGGGTGACTATAAATTTCCATACATCTAAGCTTACGGGCTAGAAATTTGCCTCGCAGTCGATCTGTTCATGTTTGCATGAATCAGCCCAATGATGATTCAGGCCTCATGGCCTTGGATCCTCTGAGGATGCCACGGTTTAGGCGGTATCAGTATGCAAGTTCTATATAAAAATAAAATGGCTAACAGTTATCAGGCTGTAGTAATTAAGCCTGAAAGATATACACGATATCATCAAAACGTGAACAAACTTGAGCGATAAGTTTATTTGAAAAATTTCATGCAAATAATAATAATACCTACAACTCTACTGGCAAACATCTTCCCGTCTATTCAGACCAGACTGCATTGTATAACAGCGCACCTATTATTTGCTCAAAATGATGGAAACTAAATTGTGTTTGTGGAAACTCTCTGACTACCCACCGGAAGTGTTTTTATAAGAGCTCTGCAAACAGTCCGCTGGAAAATCATCTGGAAATACACTTGACAACTCGATTTTCCGACGAATAATATGTTTTCACTGTAAGATATCTACTGGCTGGGTGTTTGCTGAACTGTTGAGTGTTTCGGTCTGCTTTGGAAACGACCAGGCCATAATGTATTATCGTAGGTATCCATAACTTTATGAAAACTTATAATTATTATAGTTATGGCCCATTTGTTATGGAACGGAGGGATCAACTTCATATAAACAACTTTTATGTTTAAACTGGCTTTATTAGAAGGTAATATATTATAATATAATAGATTATGTTTTAGATTTAGACAATAACTTGTTTACAGTCTGATTTGATACAGCGATTGAATGCAGTCGATTCGTCTTTCTTTAAGATTGAGTTAAAACTGAATTGAACAGCTATTTTGAACAAACATTATTAATATTACGCATGGCATTCTCTTAGTTTGATAAGAAAAGTGGATAACTATAAAACAATATCCATTAGAAAGAAATTTAAAGATGCATTGCATTCTAGTCATTTAGATTGATAAGAACAATGGTGCGATAAAACAAATCTTTATCAAATGCATTCCCAGCCATTCATTATGCATGCTTATTAATACTTGATAAGAATACAAAGATAGACTCAAAGCTGTGGGGCTATAACATAATACACATTTGAAACTCAAATATTATTTTAAATTATGCCAAGTATTTTTTTGTAAAAATGACTTACAGACAGTTTATTGACGAAACATTCAATTTAATACACTTGGCCTAGATCTACGTTTAGTAATTCATAGGACTGGCACTATAGAGGGGACATGTTAATGGCCTGTATCTAACGAACACTAAGCCGACTCTCACATAAAAACTCGTCTCGCCTGCAACGTGTCGAATGTGTTGATGTGACGTCATCGTTATTCACAAAATATACGTTGCCAAATTGAGCTCCGCAGATTGTGCATGCTTCTCGGGCTGCGAGTCGAAGTCGCCAGGACGCATACAAACATCTACGAATTGATCATTCCCATACAAGCTCGCCTATTGCCGCATTCAAATATCTATACGTTTCGAATATTACGTGCGAATGTCGCTATTCTTATGCAACACCGGATCGACGTTCTTGGAAGGTTTCATTTATGGCTGTGCGGCAGACGACGCGAGTTTATATGTGAGAGCCGGCTAATTATTTGGTTTTAAATGTCTATAACAAAACAACACACGTAATGTTGACTATGGGATAGAAGACACAATCCAGTGATAATAAACGCTTGGTCGGGCAATGCACTTGCTGCCCGCAACTGTCCGCCAAAGAGGAAACGTCTTGATGTTAAATTAAAGTGATTGTGTGAATAAATAACTATTTTCAAACTAATAATTTATTGTTCTTGGAGTAAGTCAATAAAAATTGGGCGAAAGATGATAAGCCGTTGTCGGAATTTGTAAAAGCCATTAAAAACGGAAATTGGTTACATGTTAATTGTGTACGTATTACATTCCGCCGCATCACAGTTCACCGTGACTTGTCCTACCGGAAAGAGAATGCTTAGTAGCATTGAGAACAAAAAAAGACTCGATCTCCGTGGAACATTGCAGACATTAATGTTCCAATTTTATTAGATTCAATAAGAAAATTAATTCAATATTGATGGTATCAAGTAGGTATCTGCTCAGCGCTCG
Organism: Rhyacophila brunnea; assembly: GCF_057557595.1. Lineage (NCBI taxonomy): Eukaryota > Metazoa > Arthropoda > Insecta > Trichoptera > Rhyacophilidae > Rhyacophila > Rhyacophila brunnea. The sequence goes on from NW_028233361.1 coordinate 7,614,215, forward strand.
AAATGGAAAAGTTTACGAACCGGAGGGCTCGAAAATTTTCTGAGGTTATTAACATGGTTATCAAATTTAGTGTGCTAGATTTTTTGTTATATGGCATATTATCTAGCTCAGACGGTCAAATTATTTTATCCACGAGACGGAGCGATAACTTTACAGATTTCACGAACCGGAACGGCGCTCCTGTGTGCTCCAGACCATTTCGAGCCCTGTATCTGCTAATAACGCTGTCATTATTATCGGATATTATTGATAGTTGATTTTAGCAGCAAGAGAGGTGCTGTTAAAATATAGCATTTATTGCAACAATACAACCAACTTATTGTAATTGTTACAATAAGTGCTAATACTTTGATACAAACCTGCCCTAAGTTTGATAATATTTATCACTTTATCACTGTGGCGGTCGATACGTATAGAATAGACCCACTGGTTTTCCATACCCGTATGACTTAGTACTACTACAAAACGTTATAAATTTCAATGATTTATTAAGATTAGAAGGAATTTTTTCCTAAGGCAGTCAGTCATAAGTCAGGGATACAACATGGAATTGTCTTTTCTCCCTTGCCAACATCAAATTTAATATTAATTTTGACACTGTCTTGTATTTTGTATTTGTATCCGTGCCACCTCTTGACTAGAATGTCTGTAAATCTGTTGACATTTTTATTTCAATACGTTCTGGCTACGTGTAAAAATAACATTTTAAACTAACCTATAAAAAAGGATAATATTACTTATATCAATTTAGTGTTTTTTCCGTTTATTTTTCAGATGTAAAAGTTTCCAAAACACAAAACGCGGCGAAATTTGTCGTATTCCCGGTTGCACAGTTTCGCCTTCCGGGCCTGGTACACCGACTCCCATCCGACTGCAGCACACTCTACCGGATACATTCAGACAATTCATTCTGTACGTCTACACAGGAAAGGTTTGTATCTTTGATGATTTGCGTCTAAACTAATTTTGTGTTTGAGTCTTCGATATTATATTTATTTTGTTTGTGTCTAAACTGAACATTAGTTTTATACAAAATGTAGGCTTGCGTCCATGGTAGTATCGTGTTGCCAATCCGAAAAAAAATTTACATCTCTATTTACCGTCCAACCTCTTTCCAATGGTATTGTGATACCTACCGCATTTGATTTTATTTTGTTTTAGTTGCTCCTTCAAGACTCGGGAGTTTTTGAAATGATGACTTTAGCCTCTGATCTTGGCGTTGAAGAGTTGCGATCCACTTGTGAAGATCATGTCACGTCGACTTTATCTGTTGCTAGTGCATGTACATTTTTGGCAGCAGCAATGGATATCCAAGAAAGACAATCAGGTAAAACTAATATACCTATTCATTTATAGGTATTTATATATTCAGTGGTTCTATGGAACGAAATTGGCATAGTGGACCTATTTATTATGGTATTTTCTGTAATTTAGTTAATTTTATTTTTACAATAATGAAAAACAGTAAATCGGTAGGTAACGAGGAGATTTCATACCTTTGCAAAAGCTTCCAAATTTAGTTGAGTTTTTAAATTTTCATACACATACATAGTGCTGCAATAATCCTGACAGAAAAGCCCAACAAAAATACGAACAGTTTATATTAAAATAATATTTTAATTTTAAATAAGTATGACAGGTTAAAAGTAATAACTAATACTGACAATAATAAATTATATTTCTTTTCTAAAACATTGTTTATGTAGAAATATTGTAGACTGTTTGCCTGTTTTGTCAAAATAAATGCAATATTGTGAGTGGAACAATTTTGATGGGTAACGCCTGTGTAGAAGCACTCCGTATACACGTATTATAGACGGCCACGAAACTATTATGTTATTCAGCCTACCCACATATTCTTTTGTGACTAGCTTCATAGCATCGAATGAACGTAAAAAAGCCGCCATTTTCCGGTTATCTGTCGTTCGAAAACGTTTTGTAGTAATAACAATATCGAATAAAATATCAAAATGTCATACAAAGGCCCACCAAAAGTGCAAAAGGTGATGGTTCAACCCATTAATCTTATATTCCGATTTCTTCAAAACCGTTCCCGCGTGCAAGTTTGGCTGTACGAGAATGTGCATCTTCGAATCGAAGGGCACATAGTCGGCTTTGACGAATACATGAATCTTGTTTTGGACGATGCAGAAGAATACCACACTAAAACACTAGTGAGGAAGACATTGGGAAGAATTATGATGAAGGGGGATAATATCACGCTTATACAAAATGTCAATCCGTCTGCCACGAAAATTCTATAGGAACATTGTGATCAGTGAATTTAGGTTAAGTCTCATGCCGAGTGGATGTCAAAAACATTGTGAAAAGAACAATTACTGTCAATCAATTGTAACTTACAATAAAATGAAGTGAATGAGTATTGTTTTTTTACAAATTTATGGTGGCAAAATAGATTTTAATTATTTCATAAAATAAATAATTGTTTTTTAACTTCTATTCCAGTTGGTATTATCATTTACTTGCATGATTTGTGGGTTTTATTCAGCGTCCATCTGTCCCTAAGCTAAATCTGACCTATTATACATTACCTTAAGCACAAATAAATTTACACATTGGTTTCCATGATATAAATAATATCAAGGTACAATTAACCCATAGCTTATCGGCCGCACAAAATTGTGTTTTTGCTAATTACTTTTCAAATGCAAATTAACACGTTAATTACAAAATTAATTAAAAGGGCCCGTAAGCATTGTGTTTAGTTTTTGAGAAACTTCATACATTTGATTAGTGCAGTATTAATAATATGTATTCAGTCTGCAAATACTTCTCAAATTAATACCACCTATTCATTAAGTTACTCATTCACTGCGGACCAGTTAATTACTATTTAATTAACATGGTAATGGTGTCTAATGACAACGCACCAGTTGCGTTGGACGCACGGAATGAGGTAACTTAACCCAAAACAGACAACCATAACCAATAATAAATTGAAAGCGTTGTGCATTTACAGATATGTGCTTTGTTGTGTACACAAAATGAACCAATTAAATTAAGAAGACTACGTGTTTGATTACTTCAGATATTTTTGCTGTTCACAAATGGATTATAATAAGTAGAATTCCATTTCTAATTATGTGAATTTTCAATCTTAATGTGTTAAATCCAATGACATTAATATGGACGAAGCATCTGGAAACAAAAATGACACTCACTTTTTTGTCAGGTCTGCCGAATGGCATAATCTGTTCTAACGCCATTACAATAAAGTTGATATTGCTATAAATTCCCGATGCTTTTTGTTGGGTTTGCCGAATGGTTCGGTTCGAACTGGTTCGCTCAAATGAACATTGACACTAGAAACACTGTTCTAACGCCATTACAATAAAGGTGATATTGCTATAAATTCCTGATGCGTGATATCGCATAGTGGAAATTGCGAAACTTTGTCACGTGACGTCTACCTATACATGTGCGAATGTCGCTATGCACGAATTTACTTGCTAGCTACTGTACTGAGTGCGTTGTCCATTAATAATGTCATTGGTTAAATCCAATCAAAGATTGGCTACCATTGGGGTGATCTTTTGATATCTGTCATCTGAAACAATTTGGTGGAGCTGGTCTCCTACCAATCACAGGTTTTTTTATAGCTACGAAGTGCGTAGTCTTTATTTACTATGTACACCAGCTATTTTTTCTAGGATGGCTGGGTAATAGCTACTGTAGCTCGCCAAGATTAGGCCTGTCATATCGAAAGAAGAAGTATTGGTACTTGGTATCAGCCCGTTTACACATGCATGCATGGCAGACTGTACACATTGTCGCGACCATAACAATAAAATGAAAATATAAACACATATTATTGTGCAAGTTGCAAGACTGCCTGGATGGGTCAATAAGTTAAGTAGCTTCGAATTTTCATACGGTATCATATATTGCATAACATGCGCATGAGCAGTATAGTGACGAACTTGCGGAAAAAAATATGAATTACACCGCACAGAGCATTTTGGTGTTTACCAATTTTGTCAAATAATACCACAATGGCCACAACGCATTTCACTTACGCTTGAATAATGAGATTGGCGAGACAGTCAGTACTTTTATGTGTGAACAGTTATTTTAAGTTTAATTTACACATTATTGACATAGACATATCCCGTGCCATAACAAATAATCTCTACTTTTAGACAGCAGCATAGGCAACTGAACTTTTTACACCACCGTGGTCGTGGACCTGACCAATTTCATTCTTCAAGCGTAAGTGAGACACGTTATTGTCAACGTATGGTGCAATTTGACTGTTTGTGAAAATTGGTAAACCTCAAAATGCTCTGCGTGGTGTCATTCGTGTTTTTTTCGGCAGGTTCGCCACTATCGTTCTACCTCATGCAGGTTGCAATTATCGCGTGAATATTCAGAAGCTGCTAAACTTTTCTGATCCATGTATGCAGTGTTCCAACTTGCACGATAATACATGTTTACATTTGTATTTCATTGATATACATATTGCCACCGGTAAATTCATGCATGTGTAAAAGGTTATGAGATCGGATATGTTGACAAGTTCCATTTTATCTGTTTTGCAACATTTAAGTATGCAAGGGTGCTTTATTCATCAACTCCCAAAGGCAGATGGATTTATATTCTTACCTATTACAATATGGTTTAACTGTAGGTATGCTGGAAGGATACATGCACATCCAATGAGGTCCTTCAGATCAATTTTTATTATGGGACCATTTCGACAGTTATCCTATCTTGGCATATTATGTTTTGTTCTTGCGAGAACCTGACAAGAGATTCATCATAGCGTTTTCATGTCGGCTATCTATTTGTACGTATGAATAAGTGGGCGCTTATAAGTAAAGCAAAGCATAATGCGAGGGCACTGCATTCGGTTAAATTGATATTAAATTCTTAGGTTTGTTTTAAAAAATATATTTATTTTAAAAAGTAATTCCACAAAATAAATGTTACCCAATAATTGAGATGAGTGATTGCGGTGTAAGTATAATATAGGCGGAATCGTAGCACATAAAATTCGTTTATGTGATGATCGCATTTGTTCAGTGCGATCGTTGTACAGGTAAAGACGGTCTTGTTTGAATGTACACATTCAATACGGTTGTGATCATCGTATAAGTAAAATCACCACTTAAGTAGTGGGCATCAAATTTTTTAAACAAAAATCCACTGCTTTGTCTACTTATGGGCTGATCCAGAATGGGTATTAGAACGATTAGACGAAAATTATAATGTTGAGCTCTACGGTCTGTGCTGCTCAATCAACCAAGATTGGGAGTCTGCTGGCTAGGTCATGTGGACGGTAACTACCATAAAGAGACAAAAAGAATAATATTGAGTATTCCAATAGATGCAGCAGAGGCAGACCAAAAATTCACTGATTAATCACTAGATGTAAACTACAAATCATTGGCGCACGCAGAGGGTACCAAATTAGAATGTGGTGATTTTTATGGAGACAGTTGTAGATCTGTCGCATTCTTAACCGGTTCTATGCCTTCAGCAAGTTTTCCCGCTCTGAGGCTGTGATCGACAGGACGGACATACAAATTTTATCATAAAAAAAACAGTTATCTTGTCTGACTTTAAACTCAAATTACTAGCCACTGTCGATTGATTTGCATAATCTAAAAAATTAAATAATGCCATCTGTTTGAATAATTATGAAATACTAACCCAAAAATTATCTGTATTACAGCGATTATAGTAAGAAGGGCGGCTCTCGTGGTGCAGTGGGTAAGGCGTTGGCCTTCCAACCGAGAGTTCTGGATTCGATTCCCGGTCATGACAAAAACATTTATGTGTTTTTCTCAAAGCCTGGGTGTTTGTGATTGTTCAAAATCACTAACAACCACCTTGTACGAAAAAGCAAGGACATGGTTATTCATAATTCTAAAAAAATAAAAAAAAGATTATAGTAATGAGATACCCGGGGTTCCAGCGGCTAGCTCAGGTGTCCATCGAACCCCGGATTCACAAAAAAAGATATTTTAAATTGAGGAGAAATTAAATGAAACCACGTTTTTCTCGTGCGTAACTTAGTATTATCTTATATTTTACATTTTCTTTACACGTTTACATATTTTGTTTTAACAATAAGTTTCGCAGGTCCGTACATGTTGGAAAAGGGACGCTCACTAACTCTTTTCTCTTTTTCAAATTTCGCGTACCCACGCCGTCCAGCAAAAAGGACTCTCGTGATTGCCCAAATTTTATCGCGTGATGTTTTTGATTTGACGAATCACGAGGACCACCCCGGCGCAGGCGCGTGGAAATTTGAACGTTGCCGGCAAGCACGGCAAAATTTATTATATTTGAATATGTACTTATATTTAATCTTAAAATTATCTCTTTCATCCATCATCATTTATACTTTTTAAATTAAATTAAATTTATCTTAATTACACCTCCGCCCAATATGTGATTTTCACACACCGGACGAAGGCCTTTACTTATGAATAAAAAAAATTACGTAGTTGAGCAAGGAATCAGATTAGATGTTTTATGAAGCCGTTTCTAGAGGTCAGGGTTACGTTTCGACTTATGACTACTAAATGATTATTTTACACCGGGAGAAGCCCGCCTGTAACAGGGGTGTATCAGTAAGAACTTCGCTCTATATTCAATGTTTGTCGTTTAAAATCCGCGGCCTGTTAGATACTGCCATAGTAATATCGTGAGGCATAGAAAAGGTTAATGACGGATAACAAATATGATCTAATGTCGTCATTATTAGCTGGAGTATCCACTACTGGATGAAAGCCTCACCTTGGATCCTTACAGTAATTTATTGTTGATTGCCATGTATTCCTGCTAACCACCAGATAACTGTATCAGATATGGTATCTATTCATGCACCACTGAATCACTTGCCGGCCAAAGTAAGTCGACTCTCGCAGAAATAATCATTTATGAAGACAATGGTGGTATTCTTTTTACCTGAAAATACTGAAATTAATGCTTAAAAGTTGTTGACTGCGGAGCTTTTAATTACCATTTAATTACCGCATTTAAATAACATGCTACTTATATCGAATGGCCAATTAATTAGTGTACAACAGGTGTACCGTCCGCGTGAAAAGGATTAAAATACAGCCAGTCATCACTCCATTAGTATAATCTAAGATGACTACATATTTTATATAGTGTCAAAGAAACATCTCCATTTTTAGCAATTTTGAGTTACGTATGGTAATGGACATAAATAACATTACAGTAAATGAGAAAGAGACTTGATATCTTCTTTATGAAAATGAGATACCTTTATTCGACCCTAAGGGGCTGATTTGATCCAGAGGAAAGAGCAAAGACCTAATGGGTTAAGTGAGTGGCGAACAACTATTCTTTGTGAAAATGTCTTACCCACTGTGAGGTGGCGCATGTCCACCGTTTATGGGTGAAAATGGTAATTTAAAGTTAGTTCGGTACTGTTCGGTTATCAGGAATACAGCGGAAAACACATTTTGAAAATAGCCGATAAACTGGATTATTTGTTAGGTTAACCTAACCTAACCTAAACTAACAAATAATCCAGTATATCGGGTATTTTCAATATGTGTTTTCCGTTGTATTCCTGATAACCGAATAGTACCGTTAGTTCTTATGTACCTATTAATTGCACAGTTGTCACACTCTACAAATATCAACTAAGTTCAATTTTTATATAATTTCATGCAAATGAATATGATACTATTTTTGTGAAGCATTTGTAATGAACTGTAGTACCTACCTATTCAAAGATGTTGAAGAAAACCTTCTATAGAGATAGAGTTTAAATATTAACTCGTTAATTGCTAACCAGTTAATTACCCTATTTAATTATAACATTAATTGCTACGCGCTAGTACTTAATGAATGACCTACTAATTTTTATACAAACTCCGAAAAGATTATTTGAAAAATCATTGTTACATAGAAAAATGGCAATTATGACAGAGTGGAACTTGCGTGAGTCTTAGACAAGATTTTTGGCAGGATTCCCTATCAGAAAGAAGTACCATCATAATGACACATTTTCCAACTTGTTCACCGCGGAGCATTTAATTACTATTTAAATAACATGCTAATTATATCGAATGGCCAATTAGTGTACAACAGGTGTACCGTCTGAAAATTACACACTGAGCTATAAATTTATTAGGTATAGTCGTGCTAGCCAATGCTTAGCAATGTCATTAAAGCGGTCAATCCACTTTTTCTTAATTAAAATTTAATCTCTTACTCTATCTATGGAATAGAAGAAGTACCAAATAACAGTATCTATCATTCATTATTGCATCAAATAACGTGGGAAAATCTCCATTAGATACATACATTCCTTTTGACACCTTCTCAAACGAGTCTTTTCCGACTAACTTTCTTCAAGGCATGCTCGCCTTTCATTCTTTTGAAGCTCGTAGGTCACTTCTGCTCTTAAAGCATTTTTCCCTGCTCTCACGTGGTATCATTTTCAATCCCGACATTTTAGAAAATTTAAATTTTTACGCACCCGTCAATTACATGCGTGGTCGCCATGACCTATTTTGGGTGAAAGCTGTTTCCTCATGTCAGGCTCACCAGGCACCAATAGTGAGGGCTGTGCGGTTGGTCAATGCACTCCCTAGAGATGTAGATATTTTTGGCGATCCATTATATATTCTGTTTTTTAAATTCTATTTTATTGTTTAATTTGTACTTTTTGAATCATTGTTGTTTTTTTAAATTTTATTTCTTTTGTATAAAAATAATTTTTGCTTTCTTTTTTTCCTCCACTTTGTTTTTTCTGATTTTCCGAACTGATTACTTGTAATTTTTATTCTAAATGTCATGTTGTGAACGTCCTGAATTAATAATTTGTTATGAACTCAACGTGTCTTTTTCAAATAAATAAATAAATAATGTTGCAAGATGTATGGTTACTGCATAGCTCTCAGTTTGCACACCGACTTACGACATGCATGTGTGATTCTAAATATTCAATATTATTTGATAAGTACATGTGGGATTTAAAGTAAATATTTCCACTCCAGGTTGCAAGAGTGCTGTCACATTTATGGAGAAATGTATATCGTACATTGGAGAAAATGCTTCGGAATGTATGAAGACAAACGCTTTCCTGAATCTGCCTAAAGATGCTGTAATAAAGTTGATATCTTCAGACTACGTAAGTATTAATGTATGTAGTTTTTTTCTGATTTATAATCAAGACTTGTATACAATATTTTTTTATAGAATAGTGCCATCTTGTAGTGAATCAAAGAAGCTACAATAAAATTTGCTGTCAGGACATATTTACATAATATATATATGTGTATCTATATGTTCTATCCTCTGTAAAAATAGACTGACTAATATTGTTTTTATAAAAACGTCTTCAATTTTGTCTGAGCTTTAAATTATATCCTTCTTTAAAGTATTCACGGTCGGTATAATACTAAGCCGGATCGCACATCAAAACTCGTCTCGTCTGCATTCACAAAACGCATGTTGCCAAACGGAGCTCCGCAGATTGCTCGAATGCGATTTTTTAGTTTGAGAAAAATATCTAGCGCTGCTATCAACAAATCCTATGCGTCTCGGACTGTGAGTCGAAGATGCCAGAACGCATGTGCACACCTACTAATTGATCATTCCTATACCGGCCCGCTGGTTGCCGCGTCCAAATATATATATACGTTTCGAGAGATTACGCGCGACTGTAGTTAGGTGTGCGCGGTCTTCATATGCAACATCAAAATGACGTTCCTAGAAGGTTTAATATATGGCTGTGCGGCAGACGAGGCGAGATTAGATGTAAGAGCCGGCATAAGCTCAGAGTAGGTAATGTAATGTGATATTTTGACTGTAAACATTTTTCTTATTTAACATTCCTGTTATTGTAATGTCAGCTTAGTTTAGCCAGCCCAATAAACTGCAAATATTTCAGTTAATATACACTTTGTCATCTTAATATTTTAGCTATTTCTAGAATCATCAATATTCCATCTAATTAAAATGTTATTATATTCAAAATCGATAGCATTGACCAGTAAATATAATTGTTAGATGTCTGTCATATATAAATTACCTGTTATAAATTATAAATGCCAGTGGCGAAGGGTGACTTTTGGAAAGAGGTAGGCTTTGGTGATCAAAGAAAAAGAGCACACTCGTCAGGTATACTCACGGGAAATAAGACAATAATACGATATTACTACTGATGAATAGGTACACACTACTGTCAACGTCACACTAAATCGATAAAATTTCAATAGCTCACTGACGATATAGAATTTAGCAATGAATATACATACATTATGTATTTTCCTATACCTACACGTAACATACGCCTAAAAATATATCATCGGTAAATATTATCAACAGCCCGATATGACAAACTAAACAAAAAAATAATATACTTATAATATGTTCTACGACTGAATTAAATTATAAATAATAATCACGAGATAAAATTATTAATTATTTTTAAAAAATATTCTACCTTTATATGATTCGTATGAATAAAAGCAGACTGCCCTGATGCCCTTGAGACTCAGTTCATACAATAAGCTCAAATTCAATACTTGCTAGAGGCGCTGGTTTGTCACTTATTATTTATTTATTCTACATTATTCTGACGATAGATGGCTGTCATTTATATATATTTTTTAATATTACTTATTATTCTGACGATATATTCCATTGGTTCCCGCACATTTTTTTATTTAAGTATTTAAATTTAAATACTTTCTATCTATTTTTCTTAGAAGGTAGGCTTCAAATAATCACCTACTATGGAGCCTTCGTCACTGATAAATACACATTGTAAACAGAGCTTCGTATCCCATTGCGAACAAAAGAGATAGATCTAAAAGTATAAGTGAAAAAGAGACACCTACTCAATTGAGAGAAAGAGATATGAAAGTAAGTGGTGCGATCAAGACAGTATTATGACCAGCCTTCTTGTAGGTAGTAAGAATGTATAGAACTATAGTCATGATTGTAATTAACTTTGATGCCGTTTCGATCATTTTATAGATAAAACAAATGGTAAATGATGATGAAACATTGTTATATTTATCTATGTTGCTGTTATAAGCATTTCTTTTTTATCTATTGTAATATTGTCAATCTCGTGCGAAAGTATATTAGTCTATACTCATACCAGTAGCGCACCCAGGGGGGGGGGCCAGGGGGCCTTGGCCCCCCCCAAAATATGAAAATCATCAGAATGATTTTACACATTGAAATCGAAAGCCAATAAACTATACCTTGGGCTTAGACAAACAACACGGCAAAAAATGATTTGTAATTCTCCAGCACCCTTTTTAGTAAAATTTCTTAGATTTTAATTTCTAACACAAAAATTTCGAAACACTGATGTCAGGTTTTTTTAGAAACCCGTTCCCTAATGAAATTCTCGGTGTCCACCCGAATCCTGGAGTGATATAGGTGATGGCTGGGGAGGGTTGACAGGGCTCTAGCCTGGGGGCCCGGGCTGTGGGGGGCCGGCGTATCGGGTTGACCAGATAAGTGAGATAAACACACATCATCACAACATTTTAAATTATATAATTGTCCAATATATTTTCAGATTATTATGTGTCGATACTCGACAGCTCCATTATTAAAGTAGATGTATTGAAAATCGCCAATAATTCACTGTATAAGTACCCTCAATTTGAAGTAAAACACAATTTAAAAAATGTTAATGTAGTGTTTTACACTGTCTTTAATCTAAGCGGTGGATAGGGGGCCCGTCAAATATCCTAGCCTAGTGGTCGGCAAACTCATTAGTCAATAGAGCCAAATATCAACAGTACAGCGATTGAGATTTCTTTTGAGAGCCAAATTTCTTAAACTGAAATTATATGCGTAGGTAGTAAGTAGGTACACTGCTAATTTACTTAATAAACTTTAGGCCAAGTTTTAAGTCCTAATTAAATTATAGGTAGGTACACTGAATAAAACTGAATATCATACGTAAGAATGATCTTATAAAATTAAATTGTATGTCAGGTATCCATAAAATTGAATCATAACAATGACTGACAAACTTAATGTGAATAATGGATGTGGATAAGTCAGGTTCGTATGTTGTTGATTTAATTTTAAGCACGATTCCAGGTTCTCATCAATAAATCGATTTCTCAATATTTATTCTTGATTTCCTCTCTTGGAAATCTTTTTACTAACCACAAAACTTGCAATATTAACATTGTTGAAAGATTTTATTCAGTACCTAATTAAATACAGAACTTTATTTTTCTTGACTCTTCTCCTCAGCTGCTTTCTTCCTTGCATCATCGACAGAATATTTAGCGCAAAATTACGAGTTTTTAGTTGTAGTATCTCTCTAAATTTGAATGCGCTAATTTTTCCCAACATATAAATAAAGGTCGGTAAGCCATTTAAGCTTTGAATAAACGCGAAGTCTCGGTCTATTCAACATTACATTTACGGTTATCCTCTTCCATTTTCTTTGCGTCTTCTTTGTAGCCATGTCAAATATGGCAGAGAGCATCTGTGGCAGAGCCGCACTCAAGGGGCCAAAAAGCCGCAGTTTGCCGACCACTGCCCTAGCCTGAGGGCCCGTTTCAGGATGTGGGGGCCATGGTGTAGGTACACCGAGTGCAATAGACAAAAGACCGATAAACGAGATATTAGGCTGTGTTGTATTGAGTAGGTTGTGTATAATTTAAAAGCAATAATACTTTTTTTGTCCATTTTTAATTAATATGTTGAAACCTCAATATTAAAAAACCAAAAATCTGCGATAAACATTCGGCGAAAAGAACGACTACACCCACTACGGTGGTGGTGTAAATCAAAAGAATATTTTTTTCGGTGGAATTCGACATAAATATTGTAGCTCTCTAGACTAGTATTACCCAAACTTTGTGTACCCCTTCTATAATTTTCGTAACACTGAGTACTCCTCGTCAAAGAAAAATGCATATAAGTACTTTAATAACAATCAAAATATATTCCTTTTGTAGTACATAAACAAAATAATAATAAACGAAAAATAAAATTCATTCATAATAAAATATAAATAAAAGTTATATTATAAAAAATAACATTCATTATAAACCATGAGAAGGATGAAATTATTTATGTTAAAACGACAGATCATCATAATTTGGATCCCTGGTTATTAATTTTAATCTGAGATGCCGTTCCACACCCTAAGGCTGTTCCTTTTTTTGACTTAATGTCTACAAATGCTGAAAAAGCAATTTCACATATATGAAGTTGAAAAAGGAAATGTATTTCAGGAATTTCTCTGTTAAAACTGGATACACATGTTGCATTTGCAACCTAAATGATGTTTAAGTACACTCCTTATATTTATTTTGCAAGAATCCGTCTGAAGCTAATAATTCCAACAATTGCACTTCTTCCGCATGCGATAAACCTTCAAGCATGGATGTTGTATTAATGCTTGTTGCACCAGGCGTAGCCATAACCCGGTGCAGTGCGTACCCCCACCAAACTCTTCCCGTACCCCAGGGGGTATGCGTACCACACTTTGGGAAACACTGCTCTAGACCAAGCGGGTAGCACAGCCGATATTATTTAAGTAATGTTTCAGCATACTAGGTTCACATGTTCAGCATGGTCGCTGTTCACTTCCAATCCGCCAGTCGCTGATGACACGCTCAACGGTTACCGCCACTATGCCTCCAATTTAATAGAAACTAGGAGAAACTGTACAAATATATCGCCGTGTATTGTGAAATTATGTAAAAATATTTATATGAAGAAGAAAAAGAGCCTATGGGACTAATTTCCATTCTCCTCCTTCGGCCCCCCCCCAATAATAAATCCTGGGTGCGCCACTGTAATCAACTATAATTGTATATATATTCAATAACAATAGTAGATTCCATCAAAGATTCCGTTTGACCAAGCACATAGACACAGTGACGTCTTTAGGTAAAGTGCCGCCCTAAAGCAGAATAAAATAATGCAACCCCTTCCATTAATATTCTAAAATTGCACGGCTAATTTAGTTAATACTGCATATCGAAGGGTTGCCAGAGTAAACGTTTTATAACTTTGCACTTTTTTGCACTCTTTACTATACTGATAAGCCTCTTTGCGTAATTACCTCGCATAAAATTAGATCAAATGATATTTACTTGTATTAATATAATATATTATTTACTAATAAATAAATAGACAAACAATACATGTAAAAAAAAAATTTTTAGAATATTTTAAATCATTTTCATCCTAGAGCTGGAGTGCAAAGTTATGAAGCATATACTCTATCAGGGAACTCTGAGTGTGGACATTTGCGACTAAATTAGAAAGCCGATACATTAACAACGACTGGTCCTACTTTTTCCGCCCCTCTCGTTGTTATCTATGGATGACCTGTCATTGTTCTATAGAGTGCTCATACTGACGCGTCTGTCGTGTTCACACAGGGAATGGTTTGATTTGAATAGATAAGTTACATGATAAATAATACACTAGAATTAACACACCTTTTACAAATGTAATGCATAGATCAATGCTACATATTTTTTGGAAATCGATATTACCAACGGTTTTTGTGTGAAATACTAGTCTGACTTTGACCTGGTGATGAATTACAGGAATGTATATTATTTATAAATAACACTGATAGTTAATATATTTTGATTTGAGATGTTTGTATAATTCAATTTGAAACGAGAAAGGGCGAATCAATATGTCAAGCAATCTGGGATCTGATTTTGACAACTAAACAGTGGACCGCTCGTTGCTTGTGCAAAAAGATATGCTCAGGCTTTATTAATCTAAAGACGGTGCTGGTGTGGAGTAACAGGCAACCGATCGCGAGTGTGGAAGAATATGTGATAAAATTAAACACGACGTGTCAAGAATGTCACACGTCAAATACTGACAACTGCTCTCGGTGTATGCATTGACGCTCATTCAATATTGGTGTATTGAAGGTTGCATCACACACTATTGCATGTCTATAATGTTTGGTTCATTTTCGTAGGACACTCACACATTCAAAAACCTGCTTCAAAATGTAATGTATTGGGGAATAGACTATCGGAATGATATTTATTAATCTATTCTGTGATATGAACTATGTATCATCATCGGCCGGGGTCAATCCACTGCTAGATGAAGGCCTCCCCAAGCTTCTTCCAACTCTCTCGGTCCTGTGTCTTTCGCTGCCACGTATTTCCGCCGAACTTTACCAGTTCGTCAATCCAGCGGCTTTTAGGGCGACCCTGTGGCCGTTTCGTAGTATGTATCTATATCATGATAAGATTTTAATTGAATTATACAAAGGACTTTTACTTGAGGTATATCCAAATATAGTTAAAAACGCTTCTTTATTTGGAAGTACCTATATTTGTGAAAAAACATTTTCTACAATGAGCATTAATAAATCAAACTTAAGATCAAAATTAACAGACAACCATATCGCATCTATTTTGCGTATTCACACCACAAAATTTGAGCTTAGATTACAGTATTTAGTTTCAAACAAACAAAAATATTGCATAAATCGGTGTGTGTACTTAAGTTATTCTTCTTTGGCGTCTAAACAAAAACAAAACTTGTAATAACCTAGATTCTTCGGCTAGCTCTGGTGTGGTGATTTAGAATCAGGTTCACAAAATAAATAAAAGTGTTTCTTTGGTTCATCGAACTATCTATATTTCAAAGTATTACGCAACCAGAATGCATTATAAATTATAAAAATTATGTGTTACATCGCGGCTGGTCACACGCAAAAAATACACTCTGATCTGTTTTCCTAAACGCGCCAATATAAGTATAACTTCAAAAAAAAGCATCGCCTGGGTTGTATGAGTGCCTAGACATTTTCCAGTGCTTTTATAAGAATGTAGACTAAAGTAAATAGTATCATGACACCTACTTTTGTATTTCATAAACCATCATCTACTACCTACACTATACAGGGATTTTATAAGAACCTAATACATTCGCCTAGTATGAAAATATCTTTATTCATTATTTAAATTTAGTAAGAATGCGAAAATTCTAAAAGAAATTACCATGGTAACTATTAAACAATAATAAAAACGAATTGTCTTTATTTGATTATAAAGCAATATATACCTACATAAGTTTATGAGTGCCTAATACTTTTTTTCCAGTGCACCGATAATATTTGAAAAATAGAACATTATGATGGTTTTATATTTCGTTCACAAACAATCTACCTTATCTATATTATGAAAGCCTAATACATTTTTTTTAAATATGGAATATCAATATTAATTTTAGCGTAGTAATAAATAGGTGAAAATTGTAGAATGCATTGTCATTTCTTCATAAACAATCTACCTGCAGGATCTTATGCGAGCCTGATACATTTTTTTCAAAATATGCGATATGAATATTATTTTAAGATAGGTGAAAATTTTAGAAGACATTGCCATTTTTTTAAAAACAATCTACCTGCAGGGTTATATGCGAGCCTGATACTTTTTTTTCAAAATATGCGATATGAATATTATTTTAAGATAGGTGAAAATTTTAGAAGACATTGCAATTTTTTTAAAAACAATCTACCTGCAGGGTTCTATGCGAGCCTGATACATTTTTTTCAAAATATGCGATATGAATATTATTTTAAGATAGTTGAAAATTTTAGAAGACATTGCCATTTTTTTAAAAAGAATCTACCTGCAGCGTTCTATGCGAGCCTAATACATTTTTTTCAAAATATGCGATATGAATATTATTTTAAGATAGTGAAAATTTTAGAAGACATTGACATTTCTTCATAAACAATCTACCTGCAGGATCTTATGGCACCCCCCAAACATGAAAATTATCAGGATGATTTTAAACATTGAAATTGAAAGCCAATAAACTATACCTTTGGGCTTAGAAAAATAAAAACACGGCAAAAAAATGATTTGTAATAATTCTCCGGCACCCTTTTTAGAAAAATTTCTTAGATCTTAATTTCTAACACAGCAATTTCGATACACTAATGTCAGGTTTTTTTAGAAAACCAATCCCTAATGGAACTGTCAAAAAATTCTCGGTGTCCACCCGAATTCCGGAGTAGGTCATTGCTGGGGAGGGCTGACAGGGCTCTAGCCTGGGGGCCCGGGCTGTGGGGGGGCCCGGCTAGTCGGGTTGACCAGATAAGTGAGATAAACACACATCATAAATTAGCTTTAATAGTAAAAAAGTCGAACACTTTCAATTACTTATATAATTGTGCTATATATTTTTTGATTATTATGTGTCGATACTCGACAGCTCCATTATTAAAGTAGATGTATTAAAAATCGCCAATAATTCACTGTATAAGTAATTTAATTGTATAATTAAGTTTTAATTTGAACTAAAACACAATTTGAAAAACGTTAATGTAGTGTTTCACACTGCTTTTAATCTTAGCGGTAGGTAGGGGGCCCGCTAAATATCCTAGCCTGAGGGCCCGTTTCTGGATGTGGGGACCATTGTATAGGTACACCGATTGCAATAGACAAAAGATCGATAAACGAGAAATTAGGCTGTGAAGAAGGAAAAGAGCCTATGGGACTAATTTACATTCTCCTCCTTGGGCCCCCCCAATATTAAATCCTGGGTGCGCCACTGACTCATACGGTAGCTGAAAGTGACATCACCGGAACAGACAGAATTTATTAGTATCGTCAAGGGAAGGTTAAGTTGGAGGTTATACTTGTAGATGATATTCGCTTGACATGCTCTTTGATCCACTGTAGTACAATCTAATTACTAATAAAATAATAAAAACTCGGAAGATACATACCTATGAGAGCATAGCTATGAAGTATAGAGATTTTTTACCAGTAAACTTTACTGTGCCAGTACCCCACAACTATACATTGATGGTCTAATGTCAATACCCCATATCTGACCTATATGACGAAAATAACTTTGATGTACCTACTAAAAACAACAAAAATACTGCCCATCGACTGCGAAATTCCCATCTCTGTAGTTATTTTAACAAAAATGATACAGCCATTTTAGTAATTTCCTCTATCTGAACATTCCAGGAATATGCCTGTAATAGCCCGTATCTTGCCTCTAAGCTGTCAAGCGTGTTGCATGACATGTGTTGAATTCAGCTTCAAAATGTCACTTTCGAATTATTTAAAAGGTAAAACCGTAAGTAATATAACAAATTTGGATGTTTATCTTTATATATAATATGTCACATTTTATTGGATGTTATCATTATATCAGGCGTTATGTGCTTAGCTTTACCACTTTTTACGTTATGGGCTAATGGCATGCTATGCAGTTACAACAAGAGTGTGAACTATTAACAGTCAGATCATCATCATCAGCCTGAATCTATCCACTGCTAGATGTAAGCGTCTTCAAGCTGTTTCCACTTCTCTCGGTCCTGTGCGTTGCTCCGTAGATTCCGTAGATTTTTATCATTTCATTGATCCAGCGGCTTTTAGGTCTACCTTGCGGACGTTTTTTACCTCTTGGATACCACTGGATGACTAAATTTGTCCAACGATTGTCTCTTCTCTGAGCTGTGTTCCAGTCCATCTCCATTTTAGGTTTTTAATGAACTCTATTACATCGCAAACCCTTCTCAGTCTCTCCTTAACATTCAGATATGGGATATTAAATATTTACCTTTTTTTAGCTTCCTACACAATTTGTAAAAAGTCACTTATGGGATATTAACATTAGGCCATCAACATATTTCTGCATCTATTCTTCTGACCAAACACAGACGTCTTGTACCAGTGAATGGGTTAAAAATGGCATTTCTCTCATTGCTACAATTTATAAAACTTCTATGAAAAAGGAACCTGTATATTATATGAAAGGCTGATATAAAGCTGCACTGACATTAAAACGCCTTGCATTGATGCTAGAAATCTCAAAGAGCGTTTTTGCAATGAACATTATCTTTTCATTATCATTTATATGAAAAATATCATACACTACAGCAAGTATGTAGGTAATCAAAGCAATATTGTCAACTACAGGCCACCATTTTCATTGAATATACAAACAATATATTTAGCGCTGTCAACACGAAAAATAAAGATATTTATTTTAATTATATTTATTTTTAAAGTTGTTACCAATTCAACAGTTCCGAAAATGTTAATTAGTCAAATACTTTGAGTTTCGAACTACATGCATGTATATCTCTTTCAGTTGTGTTTGGAAGAAGAAGATGTGTGGCGGGGCGCTCTTGGATGGGCAAAGCATCAAGCTGGCGTCACTCAACCGACAGCTCACTGGGCCGAAGAAGAAAGAGCAAGAGTCTGCCAGCATCTTGCTCCCCTGATGGCCCATGTTCGTCTACTTTTGATTGGTACGGCATAAAAATATTTTTTCAATATTCTTATATCTCCTTCCACTTTTCTCGTTCCATAGATCTTCACTGTTAAGTACTTCTGCGGAAGCTTATTAGTTAATCGATCCAATTAGGGCTGCATTTGTTCAGTGATTATACACTTGCCGAGTGGCATGTCAGACTCATTGTCATATCATGTGCTGGTAACCTCTATCACAATACCTACTCTTGTTGTTATTTCTGTGTTATGCCCAACATCCACCTTTCCATACATAACTCATAATTTTTGGATTTCCTGTATATTAATGATACATGTGTCACATGTATAATATGTAGCAGTCAGACATTGGTTGAATAGTTTACGCTTTAGACACAATGAGAGGTCACTTTTGAAGATACTATCCACATGCCCAAATGTATTCTTTGCCAGTTTGTTACTGCGTGGCTAGTAATTTGACTTTAAAGTTAGACGAGATAACTCGCGAAATTTGTATGTGCGGCCTGTTGATCACAGCCTCATAAAGCGAGAAAACTCGCTAAAGGCATAGAACCGGTTAAATACAATGAGTATACTGAAATATGTAATTATACCATAATACGCCTGATGAACTGGATCAAAATGAAATTATTATTAATGGAAGTATGTTTCTAAATAAAATGTATTTTTTAGATAGTCAAGTGTTTGCTGAAGAGGTAGAACCGACTGGAGCAGTGGCGATGGAAGTGTCTTTGGAGCGTTACCGAAGAGCTGCCCTGCGCGGGGCCGGAGGAGGGCCACCACCTCCGGGAACCAGAGCCCGTAATCCACACACCGATCATGATAAAAGACTGCAACCAAGGTTAATATTTTCTCAAATAATCATCATTATTCACTATGAAACATTGATATTTTAAATTGCGAATACCTACACAATATCTATCTATAATACCGAAAATAATAAATCTAAATAATTTGTTACAGGTTATCATTGCATCTATATCCCGGTTCTGTCATTTTGCAACATGAGAGAAGTCCTCTACAAAGCATTCTTAATAACTGGTTAGTATTAAATATTTTTACACCCGCTATGTACACAAAACCGTATTGTTCAGGGGATAAAAATATAACTATAAAGTAACTAAACCAATGCACATACACAATCATTTTGTTCATAACTCAACGCACACTACTGCAAAGATTGATATAAAATGAAATGTAATTTCGACAGTCCACATCATACAAAATGCGCACTTTAATAAAATAACATCATTTCGCTATTTTCGATGAACTGTATAAATTTTCCTGGAAATATGTATAGCAACTTTTGCATGTTTGTCTGTAAATTTCACATTTTTTTTGCCATTCACAGCAGAATAAAAAAAAGGTTACCTAGTAATGATTAAGTTAACTGTAAGTCATGTCATATTGCAGATTCATTGGTAGCAAACTTGTGCCTGTCTTGCATTGGTCTTAAAATCTAAAGGAAGTACCTATTTCTTATACAATGAATTAACATTATATCTCATTTACACATGCATGGATTTACTGCTGATAGTACGTATTATCGTGGCCATAACAAGAAAACACATGTGTAAACATGTATTATCGTACAAGTTGCAAGATTGCATGCATGGATCGAAAAAGTTTAGAAGCTTCTGAAATTTCACCCGATAGTTGGAATTTGCATTACGTATGCGCATGTGCAGTAGAACGGTCGTGCCAAACCTGTGCACTATTACTAGTAAACAGATATTATCGTGATATTTTAATTTACACATTATTGGTGCCAGTAAATCTAAGCACATGTACAGGCACTATTATTCACACATCACATAAAATCGTAAGTAACATTACGAAAACCAATGCAAGGTATCAATGACCAGCCATGATTTTCCTTTTTATTTACAAAAAATGTTGCAAACGCGAAGAATACAATTTTTTTTATAGTTTGGTAGGTAGGTAGGTACCGATAATTCAACCATACTAACAATGTTCTCGATTTACTGTCAAATGCTAGATTGTAGTACTCTTCAACCTTTTTGGTTTGTAGCTTTGTTAATTATATTGTGGTTTTTTATATATTTTCAGGTATGGTGTACCCAAACAGACATGGCGGCTTGTTTTCCGAGCGTCATCTCACGCATTTTCAGCTGCTGCCTTTCATGCACACTGCGATGGAGTTGCGCCAACAATGATTGTTGTTATGGTTAGCTATATCCATTTTTCAACATCCTTATTTCACAAACTAGAAAAAACAACGTTTTACACATTGACTGTCTGGTCCCATTGTCTGTATCGTAAAAATATCATATTAATTCGGAGCGAAATAGAAAAATTTCTATTCTTATCCGACTCAATTGGACTATTATAATCAATGACATATTAAATGGACAACTCACTTCATACCGGCGCGCACGAGAAATTGTGCATGAAAGTCATTCACAGATGTATAGGTAGATGTCACGTGACCATATGATGTATCCATTTCCATTATGCGATACAAGCTTCGAGAATTTATAGTAATACAACCTTTATTGTAATGGCGTATTAGTGTCATGACTCATTGCGTCGGTTACTTACGACTTCTCGGAGATTAGACGCAAGTGAGCCCAGCGCATCACAGGCGACTGTCCAATAGTTTCTGTCATTCAATTGCATTGAATAAACATTATCTTAAAATGGCATTTTATAAATAATAAATAATACTAACACATGAAAAGTGATATCCCATCTTTCTTGGAGTGTTTAGTAGATTTTTTTTACAATTTTTAACTAGGCACATTGGCATTTTGTAACACAATAATAACGGTGGAGTCGAAACCTGACAGTCAGAAATTTTGTATGGGCAGACCCAGCGGTGTCGCCAGACCGCTTGCAAGCAGAATGTTCATTTGAGCGTAGGATACCGATATTAAAATATGAATTTCGCCATCCGGCAGACCCGACACAAAGTGAGTGTCATTTTATTTTCAATATGCTTCGTCCAATTATTCATTGACTATAATAGTCAACGACTCTCTCCAAAGGCTTTGACATGGACCACCCAATGCTACGATGACACTACCACCGTAAGATCAGATGTTTGGCTTTATAATTGTTGCTTGGGTGTTATTGATTATTTGAATAATGCACAATAATAATTAGAAACAAAATGTAGTAAATTAGTTTGATTTGCGTTTTAAGTTTTATAAGTGTTTTAAAAACAAGCTTTTTGTTAATTCTACGATATTTGTTATTGTGGAGCGAGTTCAAAAGAAAGTTTTGAGACTCCTTTATTTGAGGTTGTATGGATGTATCCGTGGCTTTATCCAACTGGCTTCCTCTTAGGTATGCTTACATACTGGAGCTTAAACACTAGATGATATTTATATGTGGCCATGTATTTTTTCCGACTTACGCGATGACAATGAGAATTCTGCCATTCTTGGTAATATTGACCTGTGTCACTGATAAGTCTCTTAGAAATCGGGAGCATCAGTTATTTGTTCTCTTAAGGTGCAGAACTAACCTGCCATTGGTAATGCCAATTGGGAGGGCAATAACTCCGTTCAACCCAAATGACATTATTAATGGACAACGCACTCAGTACAGTAGCTAGCAAGTAAATTCGCGCATAGCGACATTCGCACATGTATAGGTAGACGTCATGCAATTTCTATTATGCAATATCACGCATCGGGAATTTATAGCAATATCACCTTTATTGTAAATGGCTTTAGAACCAATGACATTATTAATGGACGACGCACTCAATACAGTAGTTAGCAAGTAAATTTGCGCATTCGCATGTATAGGTAGACGTCACGCAATTTCCATTATGCGATATCACGCATCGGGAATTTATAGCAATATGACCTTTATTCTAATGGCGTTAGAGCAGTGTTTCTAATGTCAATGTTCATTTGAGCGAACCCGTTCGAACCGAACCATTTGGCAGACCCAACAAAAAGCATCAGGAATTTATAGCAATATCACCTTTATTGTAATGGCGTTAGAACAGATTATGCCATTCGGCAGACCCGACAAAAAAGTGAGTGTCATTTTTTTTCCAGATGATTCGTCCATATTAATGTCATTAGTTCAACCAAATCACTTCGGATATTGACATATTCCACCTGCGTAAGGATGAGTACAGGCGGGCATTGTTTTATAAATTTTCAAAATAGGGTCTGCTAAAGACTGCTAAGCTCATTTGTACTGCCTTGTATCTAATTTATAATTTTTGTATTTACAATTTTCTACTGTTTAATAACTTATATCACTTTTATAACTGATCAATTTATTTTTTCATATAATAGATAAGTACTGTTTTAATAATATTTCTTCGTTTCTAAATGTCATATTGTGAACGTCTTAAATTACTAATTTGTAATGTTCACTTTATGTCAAAATAAATAAATGAAATTTGAAATTTTGAAAAAAAATTTAAATACCGAACATTTTCTCATGGTCTGCATATATTCTTTAAAACATGTTTGCCTAGCCCTTCCTTCTCACACGACAATGGTATTGTGAGTGGAGAATTACAAGGTTCCAAGTGTTTGTCCTTGGTGAAACAAAAGTAACAATAAGGCAGCTTAGAATACGTGGGTTTGTTTTCTCAAGGACGAACACTTAGAACTTTGTAGTATTAGCCTCGCTATAAAGTCTATAAAGAACGAAATAAATAATATGTAGTAGACAACAAGGCGAGGAAAAAAACATTTTAGTTCTTATAACATTTTTTAATACCAGCAACATCAACATAGGTATCTGAATTGTCACATGATAGTTTTATATGATTGACGATTGCTCACAGCAGTCGTTGTGAATCTGTAACTCATTTTCTGTTCATGTAATTTATCTAATAATAATTAATAAGCATGATATCATAATTATAGTGCAAAAGTTCTTAATTTGCCTGTTTGAATCATTTAAATACGAACGTAAGTCATAGCGTCAATTTCATTCGTTCTGATTGATTAGTTCATTCGAATCACGGGCAATAGAATATCTCCTCGAACGTGTTCACAGAGAACGCTCTGACTCGCTCCTGTGTTAAAAAAGTTTACAAATGACATTCGCTAAGTGGAAATGTAGCCTTTAAGCCATGCCATCATGAGTCAGTCATGACTAGGGAATCCAATCCCGAGCCAAATTTTTGATCCCGGGATTTCGGGATTACAATTTGACGATCCCGGGATTGGCATTTTTTCGATAGTTTTTATAAAATTTTTATATATACAAAAAACATTGATAAAATCGGTCAACAATTAATAAATAAATAATTTATACTATTTAAGACATTTATTGTTAATATTGTGCACGTTCAATCTTGGAAATACATAGGTGTAATGGAGTAAATAATATTGTAATATAAATGATAACGTGAGAGTAAAACAGTTATATTTATTTATGAAAAGATAACAAATACAAATACAAGTTCAATTAAAATAAAAAATAACATATTGTGTTGACAATAAATACAAGCTAACATGAAGTGTTAGTTTTTTTAGTTTTTTCTGATGTTGTTACGATTGCGCAAGGCAGCAAAAAATGGTTATTTATTATCCGGTGATTCCCCTGTGATCAGTGGGTCTCCAGAATAGCATTTTCTGGTAGAAACGTCTAACTAAATGTTTCTTGATTTATTTATTCTATTTCTCAAATTAATATCACAAAAGTGCGAAACATTGTTTTCTTTCCAATCTTTCTCATTTTTATTAATTTATTTGAAAAAATAAAATGAATTGGTAACACATGGGTAATAAATCAAACTTCATTCAAACTCAGTTTATTTCTAATGTAGTTAAATGTTATTAAAAGTATTTTTTCTGTTATATTTTCGTTTTTATTTTATTTTCCATAAAAATTGATAAAAAAATCAATCCCGAAAGTTTCAAGATTATGTTTACCAATCCCGGGATTCATAAGTATCGAAAATAGTTCGGGATCCCTAGTCATGACGGATATGCGTAGAAGATTGTGTTAAACCAATTAATAGGCAACTCCTGACTTTGTATGTTTTTAATGAGTCGTACATGAATGTCGCTTATCTAATCAGAACCATACTTATAAAAGAAAAGAAAATGACTACATATCAATATATTATTATCTCAGTATTGTCTAATATTGAATGTGTTTCTTCTGTTTTAATAGGGTAGTCGAGGAGATGTGTGTGGCGGTTTCAGCGACGTGGCTTGGCACAAGACTAGCCATAAAGGAGGTTACATTCCTTCCGATAAGGCATTCCTTTTCTCCCTGCACGGCAACTCTGATTCGCCCGCAAAGTACAACATTGTTAAGAAACCTTACGCCATCTGTTATCACCCAGAGTAAGTTATAAATATCTATTATCTCATTCTTATCGGCTCATCATAAAACCTCCTCATTGGTAATGCGATCAGTTCAGGATGTCTTCATGGTACGCCGGTATAAATACATCTCGAAAGCCTTCAGTCTTTTTATTGTCCGTTCCTTTAACGTTCAGGCATTGACTCCGTAGACCATAAACGGTTACGATATACGACGTGATCGCCCTCCATGGAGTGTCTCAATTTTAGAAGAGATGTTTCATTATTCAATTGTACTCATTGCCATCTCAATCCTGATCTAAATCTCATATTCTGCTATACTATTATTTTGTATCAATATTATTTTAGCTGTTATTATTATGAGACACACAGTCTTAAGGTGAAGCCTTTACTGAGCCTTTTTTAAAGAGGCACCTTGCGGAAAAATACAAAGCTTGCAATTTGAGATTTTTTTTGATAATTTACAATTTAAACTGTATTAATTAATAAATATGTATCTGAAAACATTAAAAAGAAAAATATTTTTTATTTGAAGTCAAAGATAAACTGGTTGAATCGGACCGCATCTTATTATTACATATATTTTATGGTCATATTTATTATTAAAATTTAGTTTATTAAGTTTTTTAAGCATCGCCTAAGAGATTTTTGACTAATTCATAGTTTTAATATTTTTTATATCTATTTTAAAAAACATCGATTTTTATAAAAAATATAAATGTGTATAACTTGAAATCCTTTTTATTTATGACCCGTATGAGTTGCTCCGTCGGAGGAGGGCCTTCATCCCAAAATATTATTGATATTGTATCTATGACAGTTCTATAGTTGACAACACTGCTCTTAATGCTCTTTTGTTCCTTTTATGAAATCTTACATTTTGTTTTTGATCCTATTGATTGTTTTTTCTCTAGTCACTGTAACAAAATATACGTAATAGCCTGTTTTACACATGTGTGGATTGACTGCTGACAGAACGTATTACATAATAAGAACACGACCATAATAATAAAATGCAAATTTAAACACTTATTGTTGTGATAGGAAAGATTTAAACTTCACACATTGAAAGATATTTGAAAATATGTAAAATATTGTTCTCCTGAAGCTTTCATAAAATATATATACAAATGTAATTAAAAATCGATATTCTATTTGTTCTAGATGTGGCCCCATATTTGGCGCAGGGGCAGACCTGTTGATTTCGCACAATTGCAACACTAACATGGAGAGTTATTCCAACCTGCCTCATTCTTACGATGGAGATTGCGCGAGTTCAGCCAGCCTCATGGGAGATTACAACTTCACTGTTGTCAATTATGAAGTGTTCACTATTGAATCGACACACCCACCTAAAGGCCTCAAACATGAACGATACCAATAAAGCCTTCTGCATCGATCTTCATGTCAGTATCCAAAGTGATTCATTTTCAAGAATATATCATCAGTTAATTGATAATTCCATGGTTACGCTAGTATTTTATAGTTCCACTGAATATTTCCTGTGAAAAATATGTGATAATTCTCAAAGACATTATGTAATGATCAAACTATCTCAATAAATAGACTCGTATGGCGACAGAGTGTAAAGAGGATCAAAAAAAAGGTAATTACATAAGCCAGCAATAGCCATAATAGTAATGATATGCATAAACAGTTTCTATTTACACCAAAACTTTCAGACCGTCAGTCTCAGTGATCAGATGTCAACAATATTACCTGTATTCTGTATTGCTTAGATCTTGCATAATCGGATGTAAAACAGGTGGTTGCTACTGATCATTCAAGGAAGAATAGAAGAGCATAGGAATACTGGTGGAGGAAAGGTTTTCTGGTTAGATAACTCGTCTGTATGGTAAAATTGAAGAACAGAACCATTGTTTACAGTAACGTCCCGTGGGAGTAGGCAAGTCATGTGTTTCTTAGAGCCAGCACATTATAAAGGGCGGCAAACAAAGAAACATTTGAGAGTAGTGACGGTTTTCCACGAAGTAGATGATTCATAAAAAAACGGTGACATCTAAGTTTAAAAAATAATAGAAGCATTAAAAATCCTGGTAACCTAACGTATTATTCTTATTTTTTATATTGTAAAACGTGCAACCTAATAGCCAATAGCGGCTTATCACACAGTAAACATTTTCACAATACCTCAGATCTCCGCATACTTAACCTTTTCTATGCCTCGCGATATTACTATGTCAGTATCTGACAGGCCGCAGATATTTAACGACACATGTTGTATGTAGATCAAAGTTCTTACTATAATCGCTGTAATACTGATAATTTGTAGCTTAGTATTTCATAATTATTCAAACAGATGTCACTGTGTGTTTAATTTGTTAGGCTATGCAAATCAATCGACAGTGGCTAGTAATTTGAGTTCAAAGTCGAACGAGATAACTCGCAAAATTTGTATGTGCGATCACGGCCTCATGGAGCGAGATAACTCGCTGAAGGCATAGAACCGGTTAAAAATATTTCGTGGAAAAGCTTTAATCCTTAGTAGATGATAACTTGGTAATAGAATAGGTCGATAGACACCCAAACAAAATTGCATACAACTTGAGACTATAAAAATGAAAGTGGATGGTATTTTAAGTCTGCCTTAAACCGGCACTTTGATTAGGGATGTCACTGATTGTTTAAAACAGCTGTATCAAGGGTGAAAGTAGCCTCGATGTTGTATAATCTGCGATAGGAAAAGAAGAAGAATAATCAAATCTAGAAGGAATTTTCCTTGCTCAAACCCATTGTAGTTACTCAATCTGGTCCTGTATTATCTGGTGTGACCGAATAGTTTGTTAAGGTTTTTCAGCCAAGAAGTTGTTCGACCTACAGACTTTTGATATTGTATAGATTTTACTTTTAAGAAATGGATGGATATTTATGTATTATTTTATTATAGAAGTTAGTGAAGTTATCTTGTAATCTTGCCTACATAGGATGTTAATAGATGAATATTGTATGTTTTTACAAATTGTGTAGGTAACTAGATCCGTGATTGGAAAGCTTTTGACACATAAGAGCCAAATATAATTGGCACAACAATTTAAATACTTATTTTCAAGTACCATATAGATAATATATATTTACATGATGGCGTACAACTTTGGAGATTGGTTATAATTATCAGTGTAAAGAGTGAAAGAGGAAGAATACCCGCAAGATAAAATCGTGCCTACGTTCTGTAGGTAGATCATTTAGAACAGTGATCACCAAACAGTCGCTCGCAAGCTACCGGTAGCTCGCGTAGGATATTTTGTCATAATTATAAATTTGCCTCACAAATTTTATTATTTGACTCCGAAATGAAATGAAGGCATTGTTTTGTACTAACTACTTATGTGAATCAACGTTTTCCACTATGAAGGTGGACTCACAGATGTACATCTTGATAATTATTGACAAGGTACTCGCCAAGAATTGAAAAAAATGTGACGAAAGTGAATGCCATTCTTTTCACTATTTATTTTTACTTTTACGCACACGTATTCAAGATATTTTTCAAGTATCTAAGCATTTTATGTTTTATTAGAAGTCCGATGTCCTAATTTATATTAAGTAATATAATAATATTGTGTATGGTACGATAAAGGACGATGATAAAAAATTATAAAGAAGGAAGAATATGTATAAGTAGTAGCTCACCAGACATTTTCAATTTCTGAAATTAGCTCATATCCTTATTGAGTTTGGAGACCACTGATTTAGAATAACCCAAATGTGTTATGAAATCGGATTGCATTTTTTATTCTCCAAATTTTAATATGAAGTACATATCGAGAAATATAAATTTGAAGCTGCCGTAACCCCTTTGGTTAAGTACAACAATTTCATTTCAATAGTGTGCATATCAATATTAAATAGAGAAAAAAATTATAGGTCAATAACGGTAGAATAGTTACACTATTTAGAAATTCTAGAAACCTTCACAGAAAAGATTCCCTCAGGCTTAAAACCGCTATCCTCAAATAATGAAATTTAGAGGCATTTTTTTTAGCAAATTTGGATATATCTTAGTTTTATTTTCACGCATTATGACTGAAGAGCTGCATGCACACCAGAGTGTAACGATTCGTCAACGCCTTACTTAAATGAGTTGAAGAAGAAAGCTTATCATATTGTACGTATATCCAGTTGATATAAATTGCTCAAATTAAGACATGTCCTAATAGGACAATTAATTCTTGCCTTGATAAAATAATAATATTGCCCATATTGTAAGGTTAAGTACATATTATAATAAATTATTTTTGATCATAAATCTACACATTTCTTAGCATAAGGTCTGAGTGGGAACGTTTTGTGGAGCGGGGCGTGCGGCGTGCATATTGTGTGCAGTTGTTTACCATGCACGCCGCACGCCCCACTCCGCAAAATGTTGCCACTCAGGCCTTATACCCCGTTTACACGTGCATGGGTTTACTGTTGACAGTAAATATTATCGCGGCCATAACAAGAAAATCTATGGGTAAACATGTATTATCCTGCAGTTGCAAGCTTGCATGCATGAATCAAAAAAGTTTGAAAGCTTCTGAATTTAGTTTTGATAGTGGCGAACCTGCCGGCAATAAAACCAACTATATTCATTTTGAGGTTAACCGATTTTCACTACCTGTCAAATAGTACTATAAAACAACAACATCGCGTCTTGCTTACTCTTGAGGAATGAGATTGGAGAGACAGTGAGCACTTTTACGTGTAAACAGTTATTGTCACGATAATTTAAAATACGCACTATTGCTGCCAGTAAATCCATACACGTGTACAGGCGCTATTACCCTCAATGTTCTGATTTTAATTAACCTATCCAGTTTCAAAATCGTTATTTATTAGGAATAAAATTTTATCATTGGAATATTTTTAAAACCAAAGACAATATAAGAGATAGATTGGGAATTAAGCAATATTTTTTAATTGTCACAAAATATTGAATAGTGCACTATCCGGACCATGGCCCCCACAAGGAGGGGCTGAAAGGGCCGTAGCCTGGGGGCCCGGCAGGCGAGTCGACCAGATAAGTGAGATAAACACACATCACAAATTTACTTCACTAGTAAAAAAAAGTTGCCTGCTCCTTGTCGCTATTTTCCTTCAATAATATTATTAATTAAAATTATGTGGTTGTACGATACAATTTTTAATTGTGTAAGTATCAGTACTCGACAACTCCATAATTCAAATGGATATATTAAAAATTGATTGAAATATACAAAAAAACACTAAATATACACATTAATTTTACGGCGTACACCATTTGGAAAACGCTACTGTTTGGAAAGCATTATACTGTCTTTATTCTTAGCGATAGGTAGGGGGGACCGCTTCAGGATGTGAGGGCCATGATCCGGACAAATGGTTAAGTGGACAATGACACACACAGATAGATTCACCAGCTTATTAAATAAAAACTATTATCTACTCACTGTGATATTGAAAAAAATTAATAATCACCATGAAATTACAAAAGAATTAATTATGTATTGACCATTTTGTTTCACCACAAATAATATTTAGTAATAATTATATATTGGAGTGTTTCCTTTATAATTCTGTATAATTCGAGGCTGTAGCCAATTAAATCAGTTAGACTATTGGATTTTTATTTTTATCTATTCTTCAATAATGCAGCAGTCATATTAAACAAAGAAATCGAAAAAAAAACAACTGAAAAGAGTCATCGAGTCACAAAACACAGTTTTCATTGCATACCTACTACAATTACATAAATATTATATATAATTTTATGTTCTCATCATATTATTAACCAACATAAAATGGTAATGACAAATGCTGAATTCGCGAGGAAATGTAACGTTATTTATAAATGGCCAGAACCGATTTTGCAAAATTTTCAGAGCAGATTTGATCAACTTTGTTTTATGATGTTTTAAACTCTTAAACTCCTATGGAATTTATTTGTGAATGTGTATTCGAAACATAGAGTCATAATAAAATTAATTAGAGTCACCATTATTTTTCGAATTGTCTTAATTATTTAAAAACATTGGGTAACTAGGGCTTCATATCACATATGTTCATCATCATTCATATGTTCATCATCATGTTTATTTATATTGAATATCAAAAAAAAAATATACTACTATAATTATGGAAAATCAATAGCCTGTATATGTCTAAATCTTTATTCTATTTTTCACATGCCTTTATGTAAATTATGTTTCTACTGACAGTGACTTTTACTGTGTACTGCAACAACTATTTATGCTATATACGATTTCTTTAGCGAAGCCATACTTTCATAATATAAGTTGACCCTATAGTTTTCAAATTCTCTGTAGTGTTAGCTAATTTTCTTATATTACCACGTTTTTATTAGTTCGAATTCTTGTTAGTCCAAATCTTGTGATCGATTTTTAACTAACTTCCCGACTAGATAGACATTTTGAAACTTTTAGAATATGTCAGAACACGATGACAATGCATTATTTTAATATTTTTAGCCATCTTTAAGCAGAATTGAATTCATTTTCAGTTAATTCTGTTTTGTATGGAAAGTTATTTCGGAAAAAATTCGTAAAAAGTAAAACACTATTATTGGTTACTAAGGGGGTCCTAGCAACTAAATTATTAATATATACGTGCGTTACTATGGAAATCAATATAAAATGTGGAAATGACATTTCAGTATTCTATATTTATTCAGTATTTCTATCAAGTACAAAAAAAGTATTTAATAATACATAGAATTGTCAAGTTTATTATGATTCAACAGAAAATTTAAAAACATCAGATGTAACGTAACGTAAAAATGTTCTTTTTATCTTATAATTATTTCTAGTATGGTCTAAAAATTTAATGTCGTTTCTTGAATATACATTTTTAAACTGCTTACTCCAATTTTAATATAATAAATTAGATATTACGGACTTCTTCATTGTAAGATTTAGATATAATTTTAATATATATAAGAAAATGTATTGAAATGATATGACATATATGTAAAAATTACATTATTATTATACATAATTATGATATTAACTACCAGTATTATGAGTTCTTGCCATTTTTAAATGATTTTTTTTGTCTTTTTAAAAAATTATAATAAAAAAAAATATATATATATAAGCAATACCGAATTTTTATTTTTATGTAGTCATACATTAATTTTGTTGTACCTGTTACTTTTACCTGACTCCTATCCATCATTCTGTTTCCGTTCTTCCCAATTGACTCCGATATTCCTGAGTGCAGTAGTTCCACCCCTCCGTAGGTCACACTGTAGATTAATTCATCTATTACGCTGGAACCATTTGATCATATTGTTATTCAAATAGACAAGGTGACTACATAAAATTAAGATTTTTGGCAATAAAAGGAGCCAAGAATAACACACTTAACAATTAATTTCGACTTTCTACCTAGGATATGATTTTTGATAGAACTATTAACTATACCGTCTAAACCAGTGGTCTCCAACCTTTATGTTACTACGCCTCCCTTTAAAAAATCTAATCTTGGCGCCTCCCCCCCTTTATTTCATTAAATAATACAGACCCTTTTTTAACACACAAGTTTTTACTACTTACTTATATTAAATTCATTTTTTAATTATTTTTTTTTTTCATGCGACGAATGAGCTTGTTTATTACCACAATCAATTTTAATAGAAGTCAACCAAATTCATCATCGTTCATTGACAAAAATTAATGGATTCTATCATGGGCTCCACATACTGAATAGGGCCCACAGGCCAGGATCTTTCACCCATATATTTAAAATATTTAATAGCCCTGAAACAAAGCAGCGCCGCAGGCGACTTTTTTACTATTAATAAAATAATATGAAAAATGCATTAGCAAACTAACCAAGAACTCAGGAAATAGATTTTTGTTTGCTTCAATATATCTGGCGTAGAAATCATTTAAAAGTGAAGACATGTATTATTGTTATATTATATTAAAGAAATCACGTCAAAAACAATTTAAAAAAACAATATCACACCCTGCCTACACGCTTCAGTTGACACTTTAGCTACGAGTGACATTTAAATTTGAGGTTATTGTTTTCATGCAACCAGCGGTCGTTTTGTGCATTACCGAAACAGAGCGTTTGCAAAAGCGCCATTTTTAAATTTCTCCGCTCCAAATATTTTATTTGTAGATATTATGGTATAAAAATTAATTTATTAAAAAATTTTGGCGCCTCCCAGGTTGGAAACCGCTGGTCTAAACGGAAATGACATTCAATGTGGTCGATTTCAAATTTACATTTTTGGAAAGTTAGTACCTAGGGAAGTAAGTACCTACACATTAGTTGGATTTTTTTAAAAAGTTACGTACATTTTGATGTAAGTACATATATCTAATCGAATTTTCTTGAATGCAGCTTTATCAAGTGACAGCTAACATAATGCGGCCTTTCAACATGAAAAAGATATTCACCCCTGTTTATAGCCCTTATGATGATGTAAACCATACAAATTATCCATTGTCAATCGAAATAGATTTGGGTATTAATTAACCCTTTAGCTACAATGACCTTTTTCAAATTACCAGTCAGAAATTCTCATTTTGTGCGGGAGATTAATAACAACTCTAGTAATAAGTATTTCAGCCCAAAGTTTGATTACACTAATAGCTCACTTCGCACGCGTAATTAATTGTATCATTTTATTGACAATTAGGAGTTTCATAACGAGTTAGGCACCTAATTAGATTTTCCTATTTATAAATAATTTAATTTCCAATAAATAAATCATCTAACCTTCAAAAGAAGTGTTAAAAAGGTAATAATTAGATATGTAGAATAAACCAAATTAAAACTTGCTTCATAATGTTGCAGTAGGAAATTTCCAAAATAATTTATCATTTCAAGGGTAACCGGACAAAACAGAACATAACAAAACAGAAAATGACAAAACAGAACAGCCAGGGGGAAAGTTAAACATTAGTTTTTGTGGAATCTATTTAGGTTAGGTTAGGTCATTATTTCGTTGTACCTAGTCACTCAATCATTTTGAACATATTATTATATTGATTAAGATGAGATATCCTAAGCTTGCCGGCAACACCGAGTTACAACACCCGTTTATTTGAGGCTTTCTAGCGATTAGGAATGCAGAAATTATGTTTATAATTTGATTTATTATGGCGTATTGAAAATCTGTGCTATTAAAAATTTATCAACATAATAGCGATAGGACAATTTCAATATTAAATTTATATTTTTCCTGAAAGGTCATAGTTATATTTATCGTTGTTCTGTTTTGTCAATGTTCTGTTTTGTCATGTTCTGTTTTGTCATTTTCTGTTTTGTCATGTTCTGTTTTGTCATGATCTGTTTTATCATGTTCTGTTTTGTCACTGTTCTGTTTTGTCATGGAACCGTCATCATTATTTTTAAATATTACTTATATAAGTGAGTACTTATATAATATTTATTTGTAAAAAAAAATTCTTAAATATATAAAATAGTCATTTCTTTTCTCTTAAAAATTAAACATTCGCGTGCCATGCAAAAATATCTCGCGTGCCATAGGTTCACCATCCCTGGTATAGTAACTACATTTAATTCAGCGCATCTATATTATACACAAGACTGTTATCGGCAGCTATCGAGGGTAGTTTATCATAATATGTATGTATTGAGGTAGGTATCTATTATAATTGTTACAATAAGTGCTGTGTTTTAACAGCACCTCTCTTGGCTGTGTTAACTTTTAGAGCGAGATAGACAGTTTAGACGGATAACTTATTGTGACAATTATAATACCTCAATACATTATGATAAACCACCCTCGACAGCCGTCGATAGCGGATGATAGCAGTCTTGTGTATAGAATAGATGCGCAGGTGTCCGGAAATTCGCGACAATAGGTGCGTGTTCGGTACCATTCGGCTAAAGTGTCTGAAGGGGTGTGGACATATTAATGCTTCTGATCAAATCGACGATTATTGAATATTCATTTGTTTTCGTAATCATCCGGACATTATGACCAATCGTACGGGGTCTACCCAAATACGCATATAATTGATTTACTCAAAATATTGTTAAAACAAAACTATTAACTCTCTCCAATGTGTACTTACCAATAAAAAATATCAGTGTATCATATCTACATATCAACATGCTAAAGCTCGGTTATTAATCGACGGTTAAAATACTGCCAAGTGATTTATGTGGTCTGCGTGAACACCACGCTTAATAAATCGTTTCAATTAATCTAAACTGGTTTTAATCGAGTGAATTTGATGAAACGTTTCATGCCTTAAAATAAACTCGAACGAAGAAGGCTAAATAATGCTATTAATTGACTGTTAAGATGTAATTTGTCACGACGTCATCGCTGGCACTGCAACCCAATGTGGGTCTTGGCTGACTTCGGGAAACTTGGACTTCTAAGTTCTTAGCCGGTCACTTTCGTTTCGACGCTCAGGTACTCAGCAGATTGCAAGATGGCGAGACCACATATTCTAGGAGTGTATGTTATGTTTTGTTATGTAAGTATATTATACCTACCAAACTTTACACGTTATAAGAGTTAATAAACTATAAACATGTAATATGATACAATTTATTACATAATATTCTAAACTTGATAAATACTCAGTGACGATGGCCGCGCGGCTTAAGCGTCGCTCTATAGCGTCGTGGGTCCCAGGTTCGAATCCTGGGTCTGGCAAGTAAGTACACATATTGTTTTTCAATTTGTGTATAAGTCAGAGTATGGACCTAATAGGTTGAGCAAGTGGCTGACATCCATTTCTCGTAAAAACAAAAATCTGTTAAGATAAACCTTCCAGTCTGTGGAGGCCCATATGTTCCTATTAGGAACGGACATGGTCGAAACGAACGAGTATTACATACATCAGAAGTTGCACAGAAGTCTTGTCTTTGGTAAGGAGACGAAGGAAAGGTTATACCATCACGCCACATCGGGTCGATGTCAAGACAAGCTACCTGTTTCCTTTGCCTCCCTCGCCGAGGGACATAACAGATCGTTATGCCATGATGTGTGTGGAGATATGGCGGGTGGTGAAGGGAAGGATTGTGACTTTAGAAAAAAGTATATTATATTTCTTTGTTCTGCTGTAAGATTCATCCGCTGGAGTAGCTCTAGATTTTATAACTTTGCACTTTTTATTACACTAATACGCCTATTTACCTGATTACATCATTTTCATCGTAGAGCCGGAGTGCAAAAGTTATGAAGCATATTATACACTACCTTTAGGGATGCGCCGAAGTGAGTTGTCGTCCGGGTGCCACACCAAAATTGTCGCCCTCCTATTACAATTTAGAGCGTAATGCGAATAAAAACAACGCTATTTTCTTTCTTGTGTTTATCTGTCATCAAGTTTTACTTCAAAACAATGTTATTCCAAAATTGGAACTGTGTGCAGAAAACCCGTGCGAAATATTTCGTCATCGTACTATTTAAACCTAAATAAAGTATAAATGAAAAGAGTGTAGAGTGGAAGGAAAAATGTAATTAAAACAATATTTTGAAGGACAAAAGTATAAGAAAAATATGTTTCTCATTCTGATAGAATTGTCGTGATTCTCCTAATGTGAAACGGACTTACGAGGTCTTAATAGTAAGGTGACGATTTGCTTTACCTGCGGGTTTACTTAAAAATTAAATATTCATTTAATTTAATTGGGTGGCGCCATGGTGATGTCCATTTATTCTCCGCATATGGACTGGAGTTGAAAAGAAGAATAATATAATAATTATTCTGAATAAATAATGCTAATATAATGCATAAAAAAACTATCAGGTTTGCATTTACGAAATTTAATACACAATCCTCGAATTTATTAGTCACTGAATTCGGTTGATTGAGAATTTATAACAATAAATCTCACACGTCTGTCAGAACAACTAAATTAATTAGTACATTTAAATTTTTGGCCTAGATTTATGTGAATTTTGTAATATAAATCGATTGAAATACGCAACGCTCTGGATCAATATAGATTACTTGCGATAGTTGAATAATATTTTTTCCTCGCGCCAAGAAAGGTGACTGAGGGTATTAGATTTTAAGCTCGGCGAGGAAATAAATTAAGCCAGATATCGGAAACTGGTTATGAAAGAAGCCGACCGCCGCCAAGGAAAAATTCTTTAACACTTTTGTTTTTGCTGATAAATAATTATTATTATATTCGATTGGGTGGAATTGTGCGCGCGTGCATGGTTGACGGTTTAATTAGCGCTGGCCCAAAGCACTTAATGGACCGATCGGTTCGGACACGACCGTTGACAAATTGCTATACACGCTAGAACAGGTACCATTGCTCTTAGATGACGCGGTATACTTTGTTCTATACTTGAACGCGCAATATCGCAGAAAAAAATATTATTGTCATTTTTTAATAAAACCACCAATCTCGCCCAAAACAAAGCATATTAATAATATGAACCTTCACATTTAACGTTTTTTTCATATAAAATAAGATAGTTAATCCGCAAAGGTTGTAAACCTTTTCGTAAAAGCATTATCCGTTTCATATAATGAGGGCTTTCCATACTTTTTCTACAATAGAATATTCCACAAATCCTGAAATTTTATCTGAAAAATTTGTTTATTTTGTAGAGTAGGTAGATAATACGTAATCAATAAATTAAAAAAAACGAGAAAAAAATAATTAAGTAGGTACTTAATTATTTTTAAAACATAGCACATAAATAATTACAAAATAAAAAGAACTTTTTATATACAACGTTTTTAAATTTTCTGTTGAATCATATAAACTTGACTTGACAAGCTTAAACGATCAAAAAAAATTGTACTTGATAGAAATAATACTGAAATGTCATTTTGACATTCATATTGATTTCCATAGTAACGCACGTATATATTCATAATTTAGTTGCTTGGACCCCAGACCCCTAGCAACCAATAATATTGGATTGGATTACGGATTTCTTCCGAAATAACTTTTCATACAAAACAGAATTAATTGAAAATGAATTCAATTCTGCTTAAATATGGCTAAAAGTATTAAAAGAATGCATTGGCATCGTGTTCTGATATATTCTAAAAGTTTCAATTATTTTTTACAAATAATTTGAATATATTGATAATTTTAACAAAAGCCCTCAAAAGTTCATCAAGTGCAAATAAGTCCGGCTGCAGGAAAAGCTTCTTAAATTCAACGCTTGTACAGCCAATAATAATTATAGAATAATTGAACATTTTTGTCACGGATGTTTTCTATTTCGAAATAATATTATGATAATTCATCGCGGCAATTACTTATATAAATATATTTGATAAAATTTGTTTTTTTTCCCACCTCTGTTAGATTCAGTCAATATATTTGCATTTTAGCAGCACATAACTTATAATTCATTTTCAAAACCGTAAATGAGTGTGCTTTCTTAATACCAAAAATTCCGGTATTTTGGATTTTTAAACCCGGTATTTTGGTATTGATAAATACTGGAATACCAATATTGCAATCTCTAATTTGAAATGAATCAATCACAAACACCCAGGAGAAAAAAATCACATACATATATTGTATCCTCGCCAGTCACCGAGAATAGAATCCGGAGCTCTCGGATAAAAGGCTTATATACTAGTTTATA
Source organism: Rhyacophila brunnea (assembly GCF_057557595.1). Lineage (NCBI taxonomy): Eukaryota > Metazoa > Arthropoda > Insecta > Trichoptera > Rhyacophilidae > Rhyacophila > Rhyacophila brunnea. Next base: position 7,653,304 of record NW_028233361.1, read on the forward strand.
TTATATAATATTTGATGTTATTTTAACATTAGCATGCACCTACTGTAATCAATGCAAATAATTATTTAAAAAAAATATACTATATATTTCAACAAAAATTGTGATTTTTCTGTAAAAATTTACGTCTTTTCAATAGATGTAGCGTTTACACTTTAAATTATTTTATTATTCATGGTAATTTATAAAATGTATTTAACACTGATAATAAACTAAATGATTCTTAGATTTTATTTATTAAAAAACATATAATTAACGTTTTGGTCAGTCATTACTATACTGAACAGACTAGTATTTCTTGTGAAGGTAGTACCAATCAATCAAGCCGTGGTGAGCGACAATATGTCTTCTTATCGAAACATTTCATCAGGCTTGATACTCGAACACTTAATGACTTATTTAATTCTTTAATTTATTAAAAAAAAGTGACTAAATTTGTTTAGTCTCATGTACTAATAATTTATTTTGCGTAGGTAATAGAAATGTAAATTAGAACCCAGATTTTGATAACTAAATAATATTGTGGTTAGAAATTCTTTAGCTTCTGTTAAATAAACCATTGCTGGATAGGCTAGGCTAGAGTAGGATAGGCTTCACAGATTTTGGCTTGCCAGACGTCTATTTAGAGATTATGTCAAAACAATCTAATATTTTACATAATTTAAGAGAAAGGGTAGCTTAAAACTTTGGTTACCATTTCACTAAAACCAAAAACACTGTCTTTTTACTTAGCAAGGCAGAATTTTATCCTCTACTCCAGCGGTACACAACCTATTTGACAGAAGGGCCAATTTATAGATTTATCAATTCACGAGGTGCACCGGGTAAAAGTGTTTAAAAATAATGATACCTATATTAGTTATTTGTTTATTTAAGAAAATAAAACATTGTGGACATAAAAAATCTAAATTCAAGGCGTTCACAACATAAGATTTACAAATATTACCCTCACAAGAGAGAAGAAGAGAATATTATATAATAATAATAATAAAAACATACGTACAATTTTATACAGAAAAATAAAAACAAAATACATAGCATGTCACTGAAAATGTCTACGTCTTTGGGGAGCGCAATAATTAGTATTGCACCCCTCGCTAATGGTGCCCGATAGGCTTGACACGAGGAAACGGTTCCGATCCAGAATAAATCATGGCTGCGACGACGTAGGTAATTGACAGGCGCATGGAAATTCAAATTCTTTAGGAGAACAGGATTGGAAACCATCCCCCATTATACTAGACTAGACATACATTCTATTATTTAAAATTAGTTACATATCAAATGAGTTGCTACATTTCAAAATCAGCCAAGTCCACCTTCAGGTATTTTTGACTTTTTTGTGAATTGCTGAAGAACTACTGCTTTCTAACATTTCTGCATTATCAAAATGTGGAATTTATTAATTTTCAATATTCTATACTCGAAATAATATAAACTTTCACCCTTGTGACTGTGTATTTGAGAAAACAAAAAGCTGTTTTCCTCCTATTCATATATTATGGACTTGGCTGATTTTAAAATCTAGCGACACAAATACTCTAATCCCTCTCCACTCTGCATTACGTGCATATTTGTACTATGGAACTTAGTATCAGCACTATCAACCAATGAAAAACAGCTCCGCTACGTCGGATCCCGTCAGCAAGCAGTCCAAGAGGACGTGTTCAGTGTCTTCATAGTCGTGCCCGCATGTACATTCCGGCCCATGCCCTATCTAATGAAAACGGTGCAGCTTGGCTGCGAACTCTTAGTGTGTTGGTCTTAGTTGTCTCATCTGATGCCTGCAGGACACATCTGGAAAAAACAGATAAATTTATCATCACTTGGTGGATACCGACTACCTCGACTGTAAGTGACGTGCTGACAGTTAGTATACCTGTATGAAAGTCTTCAGATTTCTTCGATGGTGAAGATGATCCCTCTCAATAGGAGGGTGGTCGATTCTCGTACTCGGACATGCAGGTTGAGGAGTTGCACCCCTGCCAGTACAGGACGCCTAATAGTCCTGTAGGCTTTTGTCGATGAGATCAGCGAGAATCGCTGTTCGCTAATTAAAGTACTTCTTACTTTAGATAATGATTTTATTCTAGGGTGCCATATACTGGAGGCATAATAAGCAATCCCCATAAATATTCCGTCATATGCTACCTTAAGTGCCCATACGCACTTGCGGCAGGCCGCCTATCGTTTTTTGTATGCCGGCTAACCGCAGCGGCCTGCCGCATATCGCACTTTGCATACAAAAAACGATAGGCGGCAGGCCGCCGCGGCTAGCCGCGAGGTGGCCTGCCGCAAGTGCGTATGGGCACTAAGGGCCTGTAGAGATTTTATACAACTCTACAACTGACATGCCTATTCTCTAAAAATGAGAATAATGTACAAAAAGCAGACGGAAACGTCAAAAACTTCAGTTGTCTAGAGTCTAGACAGCTTCAATATATAGACATTACGAGGCTCTCGTCATTTCCTAAAATATCAAGTTAAAAGTATCATTATAAACCTGTACGTGTACATCATAGAATACTATACTTTTGTGCATCCTGTCATGTAATTTCAGCAGAAATATAATATTATTGTGCTTCCTACAAAATACAAAATGATATAAATACTCACGCGCGTTTCTTTTTCTATAGACCTACATAATATCACATTGTCCATTGCCGACTCAAGTAGAAAGCCGATACATTCACAACGACTGGTCCTACTTTTTTCACCTCTCCCATTGTTGTCTAAGGATGACATTGCCTGTCATTTCTCTACAGAGTGTTCATACTGACACGTCTGTCGTGTTCACACAGGGAATGGTTTGATTTGAATAGATAGGTTACATGATAAATAATACACTAGCATTAACATAACTTCTACAAATGTAATGCATAGATCAGTGCTACATATTTTTAAGAAATCGATATTACCACCGGTTTTTGTGTGAAGGACTAGTTTGACTTTGACATCTGATGAATAACAGGAATGTATATTATTTATAATTTATTAATATATTTGATTGAGAATTTGAACGAGAATGGGCGAATCAATATGTCAAGCAATCTGGGATCTGATTTAGACACCTGAACACTGGACCACTCGTTGCTTGTGCAAAAAGATATGCTCAGGCTTTATTGATATAAAGATGGCGCTGCATCGACACATCTAAACGCAACCTGGCTGAACATATATTATTATGTTACATGCAAATTGTACGAATTACATTTTGCCGTAGCACAGTTTTCTGTGAGCTATCTTACCGGAAAGAAATTCCCGTATAACATTGAGATAAAAAAAACAATTGTTCGTGGTGCATTGCAGACAGTATCTACTGTTCCAGTTTTATTAGATTCAATAAGAACATTCATTTGATATTGATTGGCATCAAATGTTTGATAATAACGCTGTCATTCTAATCAGATATTTGATAGGTACGACATGATACCTACCAGAATTTTATATAATTTATACGACATTATGATTGTATTTCTAATTATTTACTAACGCAACTATTTTTTTTGTCGTTCCCTTTTATTCCGGTGTTTTTATAACGTATTTTTAAGTGGTTTATTCTTCTTCGGGTGGGACGGTCAGAAGTATGGTTGTCGCCATAAAGCTACAAAAAAGATAGACTATTTGCGATGTGTGAGGCGAACCTAGCCTCTGAGGGTCTCGAAGATTGAGTAAAGCTAGCAGAGCATCTCCCACCCGGAGCCAGTCTCGGGTACCGTACATGGAAAGGCCTGAACAGACTGAGAACCATGGTAGGGCGCACTCGAGACAACATGGCGAAGTGGTGGTTCTCCGATGACCAAACCTGCGAGTGCGGTGAAATGCAAAGCATGGAGCACCTTTTTTCATGCAAGGCTTACCCAGTAAACTGCAATTTCGACGAGATCCTAAGCCGAGGAAAATGGTGATGCCTTCGCTAACTTCTGGAGCGACACACTTGAGCTATTGAAGACCCGACATGACGAAGAAGTGGTTTATTTAGGTAAGGAATTGATTTATATATTTTATACGGTCATCTATTTCCGATAGAACTTCTCACAATGAACTGTGTTACGGCAAACTGTATACTTACAAATTTCTGGACACGATAATGTTAACGGGGGTAGTTGACAAACACAACTATTCATGGCCCCCACAAGAGGGGGGGGGGGGCTGACAGTGCTCTAGCCTGGGGGCCCGGGCTCAGGAGGGGCCCGCCGAGGCGAGCCTGCCAGATAAATGAGATAAACACACATTACAAATTTGCTTTAATAGTAAAAGAAGTCGCTTGCAGCGCTTTTTTCCTTGACATTATTATTATTTTAAATAATGTGGTTGTACGGTACAATTTTTAATTGTGTATCAATACTCGACATCTCCATAATTCCAATGGATGTATTAAAATGTACAATAAAACACTAAATACCTATACAGATTAATTTTACCGCGTACAACATTTGGAAAACGCTACTGTAGAGCATCACACTGCCTTTATCCATAGCAATGATAGGTAGGGGGCCCCACCAAAGATCCTAGCCTTGGGGCCCGCTTCATAATGTGGGGCCCATGTAACTACTACACCCCACAATAAGCCCTCGCAATAAGTCCCCAATTTCCTGCGACCAATCTGCCACTGTATGTTTCAAATAAAACTAAAATTACCAACTAATAATAATTGCCGTTCAAAGATGACACGATGATTGTAGTTAGCAATGTTTTTGTTTCCGTGAGTGCGCCAGGACAATAAAATTGAGAATAATGCAATATGCGATGGCTATTTATTATGGCAAAATAAAATCCAGTCCACGAAGGCGAAGCAGGTAATAAATCATAACCAAGGTTTCTATGGAAACAAATAAATCTGCATGACGTTTTGTCTTCCGAGTGATTATTGCTCAACTTACTGGTCAAAACGATGCTTCTAAAACAAAATTACAATGTTTAACTACATACATATTATTATAAATCACCAGAATACTAGCGATATAAATGAAAAGGATTTCAAGCCATACTAAATATTATTATATATTTTTTATTGAATAGGTATTCATATAACTTGAAAACACCTCAGAAATATACCCACTAAACACATGCTCGATGGGATTTGAACCCGTATAACAACTGGTATCGCGCCAACTACGCGTTAATCAATTATGCTACGAACCTTTTAATTACGACAATTTAAACTAGTAGGTCATACATGAAATGCTCATCAAACTGCGCTATTGTTGACTAAAGAATGTTATGTATTAAATCAAGGAATATTAATTAGGTTATATTAGTCTATGAAAACATTACTACTAGTAACACGTTTGCTTTTATCCATTTTATATGTATTTATAAGCAATGTAACTGTTTATTTCTCTTCACAAAAAAAATAGTTTGGTATATAGGAGCCATGGTGTGGATGGATGAAGAGGTCGTCAGAAGGAGAGATGAAAAGTCGAGATTTGGTGGTTGCTCCGATGGATGGAGGAGCGAGTTTTATTTGCAGCAACAGTCGGTACAAGAGTATGTTACAGTAGTTATGTTACAATACTTATGATACTGTTCCGAGGTCCGATATCGGTAGACTGAGATGTTGTGCGGAGCGATTCCGAGACTGAGATACTAACAGACCAGGAACTTATACGTATTCGAGTGACATGTCCAATGAATTATGATTCGTTATTTATTGATGTACTCACAATCAAAATAATATCTTGAAAATAATATTTAGGAAATAATTAATTATTATAATTGAGTCAGTTAGGTACTATGTGGAGTTTGCGTCATCGGATATAGCTGACTATGTGGAAAAATGGATATCGCGGAAACAATCATTGCAATCAGCTATCTACTGAGTTTGCCATAATTGGACACTACGGGAAATGAATATTTAATATCGCCGATCAATATGCTGACACGGATTGAGTTGTTTATGCCCATATGTATGTTAATTTTTCTTTCAGCAGCCTTCTGCAGTTTCCTTATAAAATCTGAAGTAAGTTCTGGCTTGACAAAAACACTAAGCCTTATAATCCTGAAAGTGTGTATGAACATCAGTGCAGTATTCCTAGATGTCCTTTTTTGCCTTACTTTCATAGGTTTAGGTTTCATCTCTGTACATGAAGGGGGAGGGGGGGCATGCTTAGCGTAGGTCAAAATGGAGCCTTTGTTCTATTTTCAAAGCATGATCCTGGACATTCCTTAAACGTTGTAGATAATATATTTATATAATTTTGAAGCCTTATTATCCTTTATATTTATTTTAAACATTTCGTCGCTATAGGATTTGTTTCCCGAATAGACCAAATGTCAATTTTACAGGAGACGAAAAACAAATTTCACTGTCGTATATTTTAATATCAGTAGATGTATCAATCATTCTTTCTATACTGTATGATTGCAACATTATCTAAGAATAGATTCCAAGAATAATATACTGGTATAAATCATTAAATGCACAGAAAATGCGTTTTATTTACAAGTACTCACTGTGGATATTCGGGAAATTTTTAGCGCTCTCTCAGAATAATGGATATTCGGGACAAAACATGGATGTTCGGGATTTAAGACCGTAGCGTATTGCTGCACGGCCCACAGATTACTGAGTGGTCAAAAAGTACGCGCCTCAAATGTTATATTTATTTACACGATAATTGTTAATAATTACCTCTACTATTTAAATACTTAATGATCGTAATTACCCAAGTTCGTATGTAATAATAACACGCGGCAATCGCTTTTTTCGGTTTTTTTCGGATTAAGTAATAAAATAGTTTTTAAGTAATTAACCTTTTTTTTTATTGAACGCATATTTCACAAGATTTAAGAATGTACCATTCTAATAATTGAACATACTTACATATTTTTTTTAAATCACTTCTGAGAAAATATATTATAAGGTATCTACTACTTCAATTACTAACCGACGTCACGGTCATTTCTCCAATATTTTATGATGGTACTTACTCGTACTTGCTAACAATTTTATATTTATACTTTTTCCAAAAAAAAAAATCTATTTATATATATCTGTATATTATTATATATATATATATATTTCTATAATTGACAATTAAACTTATTACAAACCACCAAATAAATATTATATATTTACTATTGTAAGGAACAACAACACAAAATAATAGCATGTATAAATTAATTACCATTGGCTGCTAATATTAAGTATGTACCAATATCCTAAGTATATAATATCCACCAAATAAATAGTTACTAACATACATATTAAATTAAAATATTAATTATCAGCGCATTCAAAAATAAATAATAGCATCGCCTTTATTTTCATAGAAATACCTAGATTAAAAGTAAAATAAAGACAAACAATGTTTGATTAATAATAATTTGAAATAATAATTATTTTTTACGTCATAGTAGTTGCCGGGTCATACTGTAGAATTCATATAACCGTTGGGATTTTGTGTCATTTATCAAAACAAAATGCAGTTATTTAGGTTAAAATACTCACTTCCACAACTCTATTGTAAGTTCAGGGCGAACTGGTGATGTATCAGCTATGAATGATCTCTTCAAATTTGATGAATTCACTATTAAAACAATAGTAACGTTAAAAATAATATCAATAAGACGAAATTTGAAAGAAGTCTCCAGACGGCGGAAAAATATGAAAGTGGGCGTGATTGTTTTAGAGCTAGACAGCGTGAATGTGGGAGCGAGATGCACGTCGTGAGCGCGGTTTGATTGGCTAAAGTCATATTCGGGAAATAAACACTCAGCCAGAGATATATTTCGACCGAAATTAACTTGGATATTCAGGTACGAATAGTTGGACATTCGGGAGAACACCACGGAGTAATTGTAACTTAACATGGCGTATTCGGGTTTTTTAAAAAAATATCTCTGTTCCTAGATAAAAATATATTGTTTTTATAAATGATTACGGTAGAGTTCGATAAAAGAAATTGAACTGCATTAAAATGTCGATTTCGACAAAAATGGATATTCGGGAAACAAATCCTATAGCGACGATTTGACGACTGCATAAAGTATTTTTGTTACATAACATAGTATTCTTTTAAATCTCTCGCTTAAATGTTTTAGAATATAGTCATATTTCAGTACATAAATGTGCAGTGGTGTTAAATTTTTTTACATTTATTAATTTTTAAACGCATTTATAAAACCATTAGTATAATTTATGACGAGATAATTTTAGTAAAATATTTACTATAAAAAATTATATTGATAATCTCTGTGACGCCAAATTTGACAAGAATTAGGCATTTTATTGTTCAAAAAATGAGCAAGATTAACACATTTGATGATAATTCTAATGATACTAATTATAAGCTATGTCTTTGACCATTCAAGTGTGATAAACATCCTATGAATTATGATTGCTTTATAATAATTATTGACCTAAGAATAAGGTAGTGTTTTTTTGAAATACGCCATTTCTTTTGGCATTCCCAAGTGGTCAAGCTATAAAAAGCAAAAACACTTACAAAAACACACAAATAGATTATCTACAACGTTTAAGGAATGTCCAGGATCATGCTTTGAAATTAGAAAAAAGCTCCATTTTGACCCACGCTGACCACGTCCGCCCTTAAATCAATTTTATCCTATCTAATCTATACATAAATGTACTTATCTATTGACTGCAGGAGAATAAAAAGTTTGTGAACCAACGGTGACTAGAAGACGTAATAATAATATGTATGTATTTAATATGTGAAACATTGTAAAAACAATATTATTGTACGTTGGTTGCTTCTCATAAATGACTTACGGAAAGCAATGAAATAGAATTATTAACGGATCGGTAAAGTTCATTTCAAATACCGTGGCGGACCAACAATGTAATACAATATGCATAGGAAAAGTGCACACGCGTAAAATTTGTTTAAACTTTACCTATAGTCCAGTCAATGAGTGCTCAAATGATGGGTGTAGAGTGCATGGAATACGTCACAATTTTTGACTTCAGGACTTACATTCACTTATATTCATTGGCTGGACTACTAAGGATTCTGCTCACTCAAACATTCGCTTCTATTGATGACATCAGTGACGTCCCGTAGACCCCCAGGTCATACGTTGTATGACGGCTCATTATAAAGGGCGACGAATGAAGAAACGAATGTATTACAACTTTTAAGAGCGGCGTCGGTTTTCAATGGAGCAGACAATGCGGTCGCTTCATTGCATAAAGATAAGCCTTCGAAGCATAAAAAATCCTGATGGCATAACTACTGTAAAGTTGTTTAATATTGAATGTTATTGACGGTTTATCACAAAGGCAAATTTGGTGTCTTCAAACCTGTCAGCGCCACAGACTTCCACAGACCTCCACGTACATTAAACCACCACTGTTTGAGTGGTCGCCACAAAGGCCAATTTTATTGCATTTAGAAAATTTGCGGCATCATATTGCCAACGTTTAGATCTCTTCACTTAGAATGTTCGGCAGTTTTGTATTAGCTTTAATTTGTTACTTACTACAATTTTTAATATTGCCTCTACGTTCTCACCTCTCCCATGGGTACCTTAACTTAAAGTCATATAAATTTAGTCAAAGCACATTTGGGTACATGGCGACATTAGTCTTGGGTAACTGCTCCTGAGACATTCCCAGTCATAAAAAATATTGATGCTTCATATCGTAACGCTGGGTCCCATGATACGCCCGATTAAGACCGGTGTGGTGCGGGGCGGGTGTGGTTTGGTGGGGCTATTAACTTAAATTTTTGAGAGTAGGTTTTGTGGAAATGCTCTAATTTTCAGTAGATGGTGTGTATGTGTAAATTTTAAGATTGTGTGTGTATTTGTCTGTTTAAAATTGTCGAAAATAAATAACAACATAAATAAGTACGTACCTACCTCACAAATTTTCAGATTGAAATTGAAGCTGAAAACGAAAGGGGATGGCATTTTAGGTCTGCTTAAGGGCGGCACTTTTCTTATGGACGTCATTGGATGATAATATTGACTTGTAGGTAGGTACTTACTATTTTACTTACGAAGAATTCGCTTCTACAAAAAGTGAAATGTTCATAAAATCAACAATTTAAAAAAAATCGGAAATGGTTTATGAAACTGTAGTTAAGATACGCATAGCTAAATGGTTAGGGCACGTAGGCACGAATTCCGGGGGCGCAGATTCAAATCCTGCTGTGTGTCGTATTGTTTTTCAAAAATACCTTTGCGTGTGCTTATATAATATAGAAGTGTTTTTAAATAATGTATGTTTAACCATTATTATTTATTATATTCGAATTGCTTCACTCAGAGTGAAAGAAAGAGAAGATGTGAATTCCCGCGCCTTAAACTGAGGCGTAGGTTTACATTACTGCATAGTAGGCTCTTTGCATAGTAGGATAATAATTTGACGATGAGTGGAATGCTTATCCAAAAGATTACCAAAATTCATTATTTTCACGACGTTGGGAAATTGAATATTTTTTAATCGTTGTGGAGTTTTGTTGTTTAATTTGTATCCTCACTCAAATATAACACAGTTAGAAATGGAAAATGACAACGGGATTATGTGATAGATCACTGCCGGTTTTGATATGCCTGAAGTAGGACATGCCGGTGTGGTATGTCCAACTTCCTACTAAAAGGCATTTCTTATATCACGCCAAAAAGTCCAAAACTAAAGCGTGATTCCATAAATGCCATAATCTTGCATGGAATGCATTTAACAAGACGTGTTTTCACTATTTTTTCATTATTTTTTTTCATTATTTTTTATTCAGGTTCACTTTGTATGTTAACTGGAAAATTTTCCGGTCTAATCCGTCCCTGACCAGAACGATAACTTTGTTAGAGCATCTAATGGTAAAATAGTATGTAACGCGTGTAGTAGTTAAAGTGGAAATAACTATCTAATTAGCACAGTATTGTTAATCATGTACACAAACTCATCTTTGGCATTAAAACAAATGCGTGCATAAAATCATTCAACTAGGTGCGCTGGCCTACATAATATTATGTGAAAAGTGTGTAGCGTACACATGCGGATAAAACAAAAGACCATTCTTCACAATATTGACACATTCACACAATATATGATATATTCACAAACATATTTCAAGGAAATTGATCATTACATTTATACAGAAATATTTTCAAGGGAAAGGCTAAAAAAAGCCTCGTACACTAAGAGGTTCATTTTCCCCCAAGTAGTAACAAAAATCTTGTTTTTCCTCAAGACTTTTTGACTAAGCGTCAAAATAATGGTAGCTGGGCTTAGACTATAGATACATCTAGACGCCACCCGTTGCATTGCTAAATGAAGCCGCGTTCCTTGCGTTCGGTTTGTGAGCGAGCGAACGCATTCGTCTACAAATGTTCGAGACCATAGACCATTTCGCTAGTGCTCGCCCAAAGTGCTCGCACTAGACGCTCAAAATTAAAATATAATTTTCTATTTTTTTTTACGTTATATAGTATTTTTAAGCGGTCAAAATGCAACCATTAGATAAAGATATCCATAATTTAAGTTATTTTAAGGAAACACTAGGTCACTGATATTAAAATAAATATAATAAAATACAAATAAATTATCACGAACATGTATCAACTTACTTGTGAAACGTAATACCATCTTCTTGTTTATCAGTACGGCTACCACATTTTAAGACAACACACAGAACCATCTTTTCTACTTAATTAACCAAAAATATTTACCACTGACTTTATGTTTAACACAAAAATATCAATTTTAGCAACACGAGCTCGCAAATTATCGACGCTATGTGAAGCGTTTCGCCCCGATTTGATGGCGATACTTTTGGAAACTAGCTTGTAGCTAGTAGACCTTTTATCTTACTCTATCGCGTGTCGCAGAGATTGTAAGGGTGCCGAATACTTTCTCACTCGCACTCATGCATCGTTTTTGTTCAGGCCTTGTAGCTGGGTTTTATTATTTCCAGGAAATCTAGCATTTTTTGTGTCAAATATCTTCATTTATCATCCCATATATTTTTTTTCAGTATAATTTGCAAAACCAACTATTGCAATTTCTGCGCATCTATTCTATACACAAGACTGCCATTGGCAGCTATCGAGAGTATTTTTTCGTATATTTGCATCGAAGATTATTTATAACTGTTACAATAAGTTAGCCGTCTAAACCGGCAAACTGTCTATACCGCTCTAAAATTTGGCACACCCAAGAGAGGTGTTGTTAAAACATAGCACTTATTGTAACAAAACTAAGTTATTGTAATTGTTACAATAAGTGCTAATACTTCGATATAAGAGTATGAAAAACTACCCTCGATAGCCTCCTGCCAATAGCGGCCGATAGAAGTCTTGTGTATTGTAATAATAACAATAATTATCACGATCTATGTTAACATTCGTACGATAGTTACATTAACTACAGTAATTCTTTAGATGTGACGAATCTATCTATATTAAAATCAAGGCGACAAACAGCTAGACTATTTAGTTAAGTTTAAGATAGTAAATTCAATCGTCAACTATCCATAACTATTGAGTTCTTTCGAATAGTTCTTCTATTGCTATATATACAATACCTCCGTTCAGGTACTCAAGCACAGCTGTAAACACACAACAGATAATAAATATATTTCCTATTGGCTATATACTAATACAGTAAATTTTGGCGCAGGGTTTTGAATGTGTGAGTATCCTACGAAAATGAACCACGCAATAGTGTGTGTAATACACCAATATTAAATGAGCGTCAATGCATAAACCGAGAGCAGTAATTGTTGTCAGTATTCGACGTATGACGTATTATTGACACGTGTTTAAATTTATCCCGTATTCTTCCTTACTCAAGATCGGTTGCCTGCTTCTCCTTACCCGTTAGGTATTTAAGTTCCCATTATTTCTGAGTTCCCTGGCTGTAAATGATCTTTTTTGTTGTGTTATTATTGAATTTGTTTTTCATAATACAATATGCCGATTTTATTGTGCATTTTCTTTATTTAAATTTCCTATTTAATGATAAATTGTATTTTGATAATATATTATGTTTTTATTATTTTACCTGCCTGTAATATTTTATTATTATCGTTTTGTATGATCTATTTTACGGTTAGGTTTCACATTATATTTTCTTTCATAGCTGCATGCGCCATTTAGCAATAAATAAATAAATTCACCATAATTCTTTTGTTTTTTTTTTGTATTTGGATTTAAATTGAAATTATGAATTTATAATATTAATAGTAAGTAGGTACTTACTAGTATTTAGTAATGATACGTTATAAGTAAACATTGTTCTTTTTACGTTTTTATTAGCTCGTATTCTTGTTTGTCCGGTGGTTGTTTGTCCAGTAAAAATCTTGCAATCGATTTTTAACTAACTTCCCGACTAGCTAGACATTTAAAACTTTTAGAATATATCAGAACACGATGCCAATGCATACTTTTAATACTTTCATTGAAACCATTTTCATTCGGAAGAAATCCGTAAAAAGTAAAACACTATTATTGGTTGCTAGAAGGGTCTAGGGTCCTAGCAACTAAATTATAGATATATTATACGTGCGTTACCATGGAAATCAATATGAAATGTCAAAATGACATTTCAGTATTCTATATTTGTTTGTTTGTTTGTTTTTTATTTACTTCATATCAAGTACAAGTTTGAGCATATTGAGCATAATAATTCAACAGAAAATTTAAAAACGTTGTAAATATATAAAAAGTTCTTTTTATCTTGTAATTATTTAAATATTTTTTTAAATTTTTCAAAAATATATATTATATTGTATTATGTAAGATTTGATACAATTTTTGTATTACTGAGCATGCTTGTTATCTTTTGAATACAAATAACATTCGCAGTAGTGTTGTGAGTGGAACAACCTTGATCCTATTTTGCATACCAAGAAAAGGCTATCGCTTCGTTGTTTATGGCTGGCGTGCGCCTCCATACATCAGTATCAATGTAATGCAGAGTTACACTTATAAGGGATTCATAACGAGATAGATTGGTGGGAAAGACGAGCAAACAAGAGAAATTCAGGTGATTTACTTCGTAGAATTTCTACGAGTATAACGCGAATTTTGAATCCAACTGAAAATAAATTACCTTTTCACAATCAAAATTGTCAGCAACTGGCTAAAGCTTGCAAGTTCCAACTGGCTTTCTCTTCAGTGAAACGGCAAATAATTTTCAACTATAGGTCCGACGAAATTTTGGACTGGCTGGCAATCCGAGAGCGAAAGTCGAGCTGTGAACACGTCAATTTGTTTTATGATGGCGACGGGGGAATTAATTCTTAAATCGTGTTAAGATGACTAAAAAACGTTACCCATTTACTTGAAAAAGAAAACATGTCAATGAATATATTATTATTATTAGTAATAGAACAATAAACAACATTAAATGGACGCATGTTGACTTTTTATGACAAATTATGTTTTGTTCTGCACACGTCATTTGCACAATCTTCGCGTCGCGTAGTCACGATCGTTTTAGACCTTGCCCCAGCTGAAGTATGGCCTTAAGTATGCTTACATACTGCTAGAAGATATCAATATTTGGCCACGTATTTTTTTCGACTGTGGTGTAAATGAGAACTCTGCCATTCTTGGTAGTATTGACTTGTGTGTGCCTGATAACTATCTTAGAAATCGGGAGCATAAGTTGTTTGTTCTCCTAATGAGCAGAACTAACCTGCCATTGGTGATGCCGATTGGAATGGCAATAACCGATGTTGATATATTCCACCTACGTGAGGAGGAGTATTAAATTTATAGTGGACGTTGTTTAATACATTCTTAAAATAGGGTCTGCATAGCTATTTCGGTGTACTTCCTTTTACCGTTTTAATTTATATTTATTTGTATTTACACTTTTCTACTGTTCAATAACTTAATACAGATCTATTTATTTTTTATATAATACTGTTTTAATAATATTTCTTTGTTTCTAAATGTCATGTTGTGAACGTCTTAAATTAATAATTTGAAATGTTAACTATATGTAAAAAGTAAATAAATATTTGAAAAATTTGAAGTTGTGTTTTTTATAAGGCACAGTTTTACAATTCGTCAGCTGAATGCAGAACTATTCTAACTCACATTTGAAATATCTTGCAGAAGAATTTTTTGAAACAGCCTACTTCACTTATTTATTATTTATATGGACAAGTGTATGCATCATTTTTTTCATCAATAATTTTACTAAAATATGATGCAATTATTTATCCATAAAGATAATAAATAATTTCAGTAAGTTGTTTCAAAAAACTCTCTCCTCAAAAATTTGTAATGTAGGTAAGTAAGAATAGTTCTGCATTCAGCTGACGAATTGTTTTACAAACCTATATAAGTATACAGAAAATTAATTATAAAAATGAATGTATAATATAATATAAATATTGTCTTTTATAGGTATAATGTATAAGTATGAAGTATAAATGTATAAGTATGAAGGAATGAAATCAAATACATCTCTGTGTAGTTTGACTAGGTAATGCCACTTTACGTCTCATATGTTAGAGGTAAACAGTGATACCTGCTATTTTCAATATCAATAGATCCATTATTGATTGTAGCCAAGACAGTATTATAATCTTATGACGTGAAGTTGAGTCAATATAAATTGTTCCCACATTCCTGGCGTCAGTTGTGAATCAGAGATCATTTACGTCAAAGTGCTACCAAATCTGGATTCCTACATACCCTGTCAGTAATTTTTGAACGCATCATACATCGCGGTCATAAAAGTGCATCGTTCATCTAGGTATGTCACGATAGAATTGCATTAAAGAAATCAATCGAAGCAGTGCTCCAAATGGAAAATTTCATGAATCGGTACTTCAAGTAAACAACACTTAAAAATACCTTGTCACCTAGAGTTTTAGTTTTCCAAATAATATTTTTGTTGACCATGCCCGATCCTAAGATGATTATGGTTACATGTAAGTTGTACGTATGCAGTTCATCGTGGGACACTTATTCGTGCGCCGCAGTACGTGAAACATAAGTTCGTATAACATTTTATCAAATGACGAGTTTTTCGTTGAATATTTCACCGTGGAATACATTTGTACGTATCTTACAAAATGCGGCGATAGTTTGCAAATAGTACTGTTCCAATTAGATTAACCCTAACCTAACCTAACATAGTAAAGACATCTCCACATGTTGTAGCATACGTACAAATGTATTCCACGGTGAAATGTTCAACGAAGAACTCGTTATTTGATTAAATGTTACACGAACTCATGTTTCACGTACTGCGGTGCACGAATAAGTGTCCTGCGGTGAACTGTTTACGTACAAATTTCCGGATACGGATGATTATATGGGCCTGCGCAGAGTGGAGGTTTGTATTGACAATTTTTGTTTTTACGAGAAATGAATGTTAGCCATTTGCTCAACCTATAAGGCCCATACAATGACTTCAAACACACATTGACAAACAATATAGCTTTTTTTAATTAACTATTGTTTTATTCAACGAATAATTCACAAGATTTAAGGATATAACATTTCAATAATTTATTGAACATACATAATTTTGAAAACACTTCTGAGAAAATATATTATAACCAAGAGAAAAAATCTTTTTGAAAAAAGTAAGACACCCCGCAGGAATCGAACCTGCATATGTCGGGTATTGCTCCTGTGTACATAGATCACTATGCTAAAGAAGTCATACTTAATCTTGACAAATTTTAACCAATGGCCTTTAATACTTTCTGAAGCAATCCGTGGGTTGATCAGTGGGTTGATGAGTGAACCGTGACGTCGGTTAGTAATTAAAGTAATACATACTTTGCTTTAAAATACAAAAGCCGATCGCTAATAGTAGCTTAATTTGGAAAGCGCTTCAGAGAGTATTAAAAGCCATTAGCTAAAATTTGTCGCAATTAAGTATGACTACTTTAGCATAGTGTTCTATGTGCATGGGCGCGATACCCGAGAGATGCTGGTTTGATTCCTGCTGGGTGTCTTACTTTTAGAAAAGATTTTTTCTATTGGTTATAATACATTTTCTCAGATAAAATTATGTATGTTCAATATAATAGCAATTTCTTTTTCTGTCGAATCCATGTCATATTGTGTGTATATTATGATCATAATAATTAAAATTAAAGTATTATTTCTTTTATCCGAACGAATATAATTTGGTTTTCAATAAATAAATCTAACATAATTTGATCATAAACAATGCAATAAGAAATTAATTGAGCCACAAAACAAATTTAAACAATGTTTGCTCAATGTCTTAATAGCACTTTTACAAATCATACCGTAAACCAAAGATCGGACTGGAGATTCCATCGAAATAAATAAGGACAGAGGTCAGCACATGTACACAATTATTATTAGAAACTGACCGGCCGGACAATGAAATTGGTAGTCCATAGATTATGATGAGGCGTGTCTTATTTCGACTAAGCTTCGATTTATTTGGTAAGAAAAACTGCGATCATCTTCAGTTAGTGTACTATTTGATCTTTGAACTATTTCTTCTACAATAATTGTTCCAGTATTTGGCTCTTATTTCTGCAAAAAAAACAAACTTTTGTAATTTTAATAAAAAAATATTTAAAATATTTATAAAGGTAATGATGATACATATTATATTTAATTTATGGCGTTAACTGACAATTATTGGTGGTAGTGCATTGCATTAATTAAAATAAAACATAATAATTCATCATTGTAACTGTCAGTTTATATTTTTTGTTGACATATAAGGCCATTTGAAGTTATACACATTTATATTTTTTATTAAAATCGATGTTTTTTTAAAATAAATGTAAAAAAATATTAAAACTATGAATTGGTTAAAAATATCTTAAGTACAATAAAGAAAACTTAATAAACTAAATTTTAATAATAAATATAACCATAATATATATATGTAATAATAAGATGGAGTCTTTTGACAAATTGACATTTTACAATATTTTTTTACAATTGTAAGTTTATCTTTGAATTGAAATAGAAAATATTTTTATTTTTAATGTTTCAAATATATATTTATCGAAAAATCAAACAAATATCTCAAATTGCAAGCTTCGTATTTTTCCGCTAGGCGCCTCTGGTAGTTAAAGACATCGTCTTAAAGGTTTCTGCTGTTAATGACCATTAATAATTCTCTTCCAATTACTCATGAGTTACTGCTTTCCAAGTAACTTTTTATTATTGAAACATTAAAATTTAACTATAAGCAGCTTAAGTAACTAAAAGCGAAAAACGCTTTCTGATAAGCTTCATTTTCTTCTTTCTTTTGACCATGTCCGATCTTAATTGGATCACATGAGCATCTACAGAGCGGAGGTTTGTATTAACAGATTTTTGTTTTTACGATAAATGGATGTTAGCCATTTGTTCAACATATTAGGTTCATACTCAAACAGAAATCAAAAACAATATGTGTACTTGGCAGACCCAGGACTTAAACCTATGATCCTTGACATTATAAGCCGACGCGTAAGCCGCTCAATCCTCATGGGCGTCAGCTCTAACAAGCTGGGTAAATTTAATTAAATTATTTTTAAACAGAGAATTTATTAGTTTTATATTTAATTAATTGTTATTCATATTTTTAATAAATAATTTGTATTTTCAAATTTACCACTATGAATTCTAGGTAGTTGTTTGTATTATTGTATATTATTAGGTAACTAGTTGACAATGCACATTTGAAACGAACGAAACCAGTCGTGATTAATATTAAATAAGTGGAACCAGTACTACATAATACTTATTATGTTTTATTTTAATTAATATAATATTGTCTTGTTTTTATGGCGTAATTACTAAATCAATAATATATCGATGACCCAGTATTGAACGGTAACAAGTCAAAAATTCGAAATTTCGCAATATTGGTATCAAAATACTCGTAATAATGAGCTCTTCTTGGTTTTGTACAGAAAAAAATCGAAAAAAATAATTTTGATTCCCTGAGAGCCAAAAAACTTACATGAAATTTTACAAACTTTCAATCCAGTTTTCTACAGATCTATTTCGAATTGTTTCCATTTAAAACTGGCGATTGACCATACGTTTCAATTTATAATAGACAAATTCTGACATGTATCCTTTTAAAACTTGTCAAATCTTGTGTATTGTAAAATATTCAAAATATTAAAACAGTATTTTCTCAAAACTACGTTTTTTGAGTTGTTACTGTTTAATACTGGGTCATCGATATATACACAAAAAATGAAAACTACCTTCCAGGACATGTGAATTATTTGTGAAACTTTCGTTGACTTCGTACCTACTTGTATTTTACTTAATTACTGTCCTGTAAAAGCTCAAAGAGATAAGAAGGCAAACCATGTAGTACTTGCCACATCTAAGGTGAAGAAAGTGTGACTTTGAACTTGGCTCAACCACGTACAACGGATGCCTCAATAGAGTCTGAACGTGATCTGCATTGTCTGAATTTCGGCACAGAATACCATCGATACGCTATATATTATAATGAAACTAAGGGGTGGTTCATTATTATGTTCCATATAGGGAGCAGAATTTTAATTATACGGTTAATACGATAAGTAAGTACGTTTTAAAAATTAAATTGATCGTAATATATATATTAATATTACAAAAAATATTTAAAGGAAAACGACAATGAGGAATGTATTGTATGTATCTATTAATACTTTTAGAATGTAATGAAGATAAATAATTTTACTGATTTTTTTGAATAGGACTTATTATATTGTTTTAAA
Source organism: Rhyacophila brunnea (assembly GCF_057557595.1). Classification (NCBI taxonomy): domain Eukaryota; kingdom Metazoa; phylum Arthropoda; class Insecta; order Trichoptera; family Rhyacophilidae; genus Rhyacophila; species Rhyacophila brunnea. The sequence continues at coordinate 7,672,941 of NW_028233361.1, forward strand.
ATGTTTTCAAGTTCAGTAGAATTTTAGGATAATGAATTTTGAAATTTTGTTTTTCGGAATAGTTTTCGTAAATAGGCTAGGAAAATAGCTATGGGGTACTAATATGCAAGTATGGATAGCATATGATGCATATTATAAGCGTAAAGACGAAAAGCAACAAATTAAATCAAGATCGCTGAATTACTAAATTTAACAAATAATCGTATAAGTTTTCAAACAAAGTTATTCAATACGCTACGATATTTTGGGTCTCCGAAAAAGTAATCTTATCGATTTTTCATTTCATACATCGAATTTGTCAATTGTTTCAAAAATGTCATGTATCTACGCGTCACTACAATAAATATAATATAACATTTAGTTGAGTTGATCTTAAAAATAATTACAAGATAAAAAGAACTTTTTATATACCACGTTTTAAATTTTCTGTTGAATCATATGACAATTCTATGTATTAAAAAATATTTTTTTTGTACTTGATAGAAATACTGAATAAATATAGAATACTGAAATGTCATTTTGACATTTCATATTGATTTCCATAGTAACGCACGTATATATTAATAATTAATAATATTAATAATAGTTGCTAGGACCCCCTTAGCAACCAATAATAGTATTTTACTTTTTACGATTTTTTTCCGAAATAACTTTCCATACAAAACAGAATTAACTGAAAATGAATTCAATTCTGTTTAAAGATAGCTAAAAGTAATATTGGACACAAAAAAAATGTACTGGACAAACAAGAATACGAGCTAATAAAAACGTGATAAAATGACAATTAATATATTGTAAAGTATTAGCAATGGCGCATTGAAAATTTTTTCAACTATTGACAAAATGTTGTAAACGTGTATCATATTTTCAAAACACAATTTTCTGTAACACATTATTGTCATACCTATAAATACCTATATAGTCAAGAAGACAATCAAAGCTCAATTTTATACATTAACTTTGTACATTAACTTGTACATTAACTTGTACATTAACTTTCATGAGATAAGAAATTAGAAAATAATGACTTAGATAACTCAAAATCATTATTTAGTTTTATTGCAAGACACCGAAAATCGCGTGCCTTATTAAACTAAACTTTGAGAACGTAGTGGAGCCTTCGACACTTTGATTTCCGTTTCATGGAGCTTAATAATTTATTAGACCAACGTGTTCAAACAATAATTGGAATGATTCCATGAGAAACTATTAAAAGTTCGACACTTCGTGCTTTTGAGCTTTTGTATGTATAGGCGAGAGTGTGCATTTATCAATCTCTTATATGATTTTTCAAACTCAACCAATTTAATTCGCTGTCTATAAATCGTTCATGTTAAATTTACTAGCGGAGGTTTTTACGGATAATCTGCTCAAAGTAGTTTTTATAGTTTTAAACTATACGCTTTGTGAAGGTTTCGTCGATTTATTAGACTGGCCATTATTAGTCAATAGGTAAACATTTTTAAAATACCAAACGGACAGATTGTTTTGGTTTTACTAACCTTGTTTTAAAGTAAAGTGATGACGGCAGTTTTCGATGGTTAATATAATATAAAGGTGTTTCTAGTTTCGAAAGTTGTAAATTGAAGAATAAAAAACCAATCACATAAGGTGATGGTGGATTCCGGATCTAGGGGGGGGGGGAGTTTAACAGGATGTCAGACACTGACCTTTTATAGTGTTGATGATGGATCCGTGGTCTGGTTGCACCGTTACTCACGCGATATTGTTTGTTGGGTTACCTGATGCGCGGTACTTGACGGTAAACTGTTAATGGATGATATGCGAGGTTGATAAATGATGATGATAGGTTGTATGATTGATGGGCGCGACGTTCACTCAAACCGTACCAGATTTAGTACAACGAAGGTTGATAGATATGTTTTGAATCACTCGGTAGTTTACGCGTTGCAGCAACACGTACCCGTCGTATCGTTGAGCTGACTCTTGAATCAGTCTGTATATTAATTGAATTAATCAATAAACTGTGGTTTAGCGGTAATAGGCTTACGCACCAGTTGTCTTGAGCCGACTCACGCGCAACAGTGGTTTTAAAGTAACTCCATGTTATTTGAATCACGGTCTATCATGACCCGTGACTGCCGGTCACTTGGTCTTGTGACAGTAATACCGGAATTTGAGGGAGGTGGGAAGAAAAGAATGAATGCGACCTCAATCAGCGCAGCCAGACAGTTTTCCGTATCATCAATAATATCCCTAAGAAAGATGACCAGAAATGCCGTATTCTTTCATTTTAGCCATGCAAATTTACTTTCAGTAAAACGGGATGAATAGAAACGTTTTCAGATTCCATGTTCAATTTAAACAGATGACTGAAAAGTTAAATTTACTTGCCAAAACTTGTGTTTGCAATTCAGCAGTATGGCTTGGTGAATGGGAATGCTCATTATTCATTCGCCATCAATATTTTCCCAAAATTATGATCTGTTCCTATTTACCAGCGATACGAGGTAAATAGAAACGGAAAGAGAAAACTGCAAACTTTAATAAAAACACATGATTATATAAAAAAAGATTTATTTATAAAATAAATCATTCTGTGGCGTAAAGGTAGTGCGTTCGGCTGATAACCGAACAATCGGTGGTTCCAATCCAATCGAGTGCGTTTTTTTTCGTGTGAAAAAATAAATTATGTGTTATATGTCACACGCCAAATATACACTCTGATCCTATTTTCCAAACGCGCCAAAATAAGTATAACTTCAAAAACTGTATTATTTCTTTAATCAGTAGATTATCTGGAACAAAAATAGGTACATATTTAATTGCGTTGAGTTCGTTCAAGGACATAAATGTATTAGACAACGTTTCATCAGACATGCAAAATCTGATGAATTTTTCTATCCTACAGTTGCATTTTGGCAATTGTAGCATTCCGGATCTTTTTCCTGGGAACTGTTCCTATTCACCACGTCATTTTTATACACCCCGTTTTTCAGTAGCTTACTTTTACTAAGTATTTACTTTGCGCCATCTTAGATAAAAAAATACACTAATAATCAGAAAAATTGCGGATTCGATCGTTACTACGCAACTGACGTAACCTACCCTGAAATAACGGTGGCTTTAGGTACGTGAATGTCTTGCACTGAGATGTTTGGAGATTTTCTTGTGAAAAATTTGCTTATACAATAAATACAACAGTACTGCACTGCTAAGTAAAAATATAGTGTAATTGGTTTTAGTGAAATGAGAACCCAAGAAGTAAATAATTTTCTCTTATATTGTGTGAAATATAATTATTGTATTGTTTTGACACAATCTCTATATTATTATAATATTGCACTGTCTAGTTATTATAATTGTATGAATAGAGAAAAGGTTGTTTAAAATGTGGATTCTCATTTCACTAATACTAAAAACACTATCTTTTTACTTAGCAGGACATAATAATAATACTACTAGGGTTTCTTTACACTTCGATCATGTCTTATACACAGCCACAATACATTTATGTGGTTTTGCTTCTATTACTAACTATAGGTACTACTGTTTCACTATACTACTATCATTGGGCCTAATAGCCTGCTGTAGGTACTGTTAAAAAAAAGAAATAAATCTGTTTCCGGTAAAACAGCTTATGGTGAACTGTACTACGGCAATCGGCATACGCACAATTTTACGGACATACCGTGCTCATGGGCGCATTTAAAATATTATTGTTTATTATAATCTGGCATTTAAGAGCGTACATAAGTGAAACGGCAAATAATTTTCAACAGTATGTGGAATGAAATTTTGCAGTCGTAGCCAATCGGAGACTGACAGTCAAGGTGTGAGCACGTCAATTTGTTTTGTGATGACGTCTGAGGAATATATTCTTAAATCGTGTAAATATGACTAAAAAACGTTCCGCATGTACTTAAAAAAGAAAACATGTCAATGAATATACTATTATTATTACGAATATAATAATAAACATAACATTAAAAGGACGCATGTTGAATTTTTATGACAAATTATATTTCGTTCGGCTCGCGTCATTTACACAATCCGCGCATCGCCTAGTCACGATCTTTAGATTTTCAGACCATGCCTCAGCTGAAGTATAGCCTTAAACAATCGTTTAGTATTGAGTCTTCGCCATTCATGTAGTCGTTTTCAGATATAATAATAGTATTGTAACAATAAGACAATACCTACACTGTTACAAATTTTCAATACAATACTTACTTTTATTTATTATGTTTAAAATTAACATTAAAAGTCAGATTCACACGATATTGTGGGAGAATAATAAAAAAAAAATATCGACGATTTCATAACTACCTATTATCCATTAAATCACAGATATCTTTTCGAAAAATGATTTGGATCACGTAGTCTTTGACCGTTGGACGCCACTCTTGCGGTGATATCTCTGGGATCTAAGTGGTGTATGCCAGTGGTTCCCAATTTATATGAGCCTGGTTTAAATAGCCTATTAATAGGCTTACCATAATAATGAAACTCTCAACCGGGACAGGAACGGGATACAGGTCAAAGTAACAAATTTAACCGCAATTTTTTTATTATTATTAAAAGTATGTATAAAAGAAGAATTCTGCTGCAGCATAAATTTTAATTATTAATTTATTGTACCAATCATATTTCTCGCTAGATTGAACTTTTTTCAGCACTTTTTTAAATTTTCTTATAAAAATGTTCTATGTAATGCTGTAGTGGCCAATTGAGTTACTCAAACTGTCTAAATATGAACATATGTATATATTGTCACAACAAAAGCTTAATTTCGATTGGAAGACCATGTGACCAGTGCTCCACATCTAATATGATCCGACGATATTAACACCAAGCTCTTGTTTGAGTCGGCTGTAAACACAGAACAGATAATAAATAGAATACCGATAGGCAATATTCAATACGCCGCATGGTGAAGCTGGCTTTTGAATGTGTGAGTGTCCTACGAAAATGAAGCACGCAGTATGTGTAATACACCAACATTAAATGAGCGTAAATGCATAAACCGTAGTATTCGACGTAAAACGTATTCTAGACACATGTGTAAGTTTAACCCGGATTCTTCCTTACTCGAGTCGGTTACCTGCTATCGCCTTACCCGTTGTGTATTTCAGTTCCCATTATTTCTGAGTTCCCTGGCTGTAAACGTTATTTTGCCTTCTTCTATGTGCAAAATATATGAAATACATATCGCACCCCCAGTAAAATACTGTCGTAAGTCTGAAATGGGCGTTTTCGAGTTATGGATGTGGTTGGATTCATATATTTTTTTTGCTATTTTAATAAAATACTATCGTATCTCAAACTCAAATAGTGTCGGAGAGAAAGCACTTAATACAGTACATTACTTTCCGAAAACTTTTGAATAGATAATAAAATAGTGTTGTAACTAAGTTACGACAGTATTTTACAAGAAGCTTTCTAAAAAACTAAAACAATACTTTTCAAAAAAATACTGTTGTAACTCTGTTACTACAGGAAAATCTTGAGATACAGCGTAATTTTCTCACTAATTGCATGGATATTATTGTTCCAAAGTATTCAAACAAAAAAAACTGGAAGCAGCAGAGGCAACAATTTTTGTTATCAACAATTAAATGGAAGTAAAATACAAGAAGTATGCAAAAAATACTTTATCAACACATTTGGGGTGAGTGAAAGGTACTGCTCTACTGCATGGAAAACAAGAGATCTTCTTTCCGGAACGCCAATTCCAGAACAAAGAGATCACAAAAATCACAAAAAAATTAGTGATGTTTAAAAAAATGATATAAGAGCTCACATTAAGTCTTTCCCAGTGATCGAGTAACATTATTTGCGTGCACAGACGTCCAAATTGTATTTAGATGGTAAATTAACAATTGCTGAAATGTATCGGTTATACAAAAAACAACAAGCTGACAGCAATATGCCATTTGGAAAAGAACACTATTATACGCATCTATATTTAATGACGAATTTAATATTGGCTTCTTTAAGCCTAAAAAAAGATTTGTGCGTTGAATGCGACCTATACAATAATTCTTCACCACCAGATGAAAAAAAACAACTTCAAGAAAAATATGAGACACATCAACCTGGAAAAAAGAGGCAAGGGATGAAAAGATCAAAGACGTAGCAGAGTCCCGAACTAATCGCCAAAATAGCGTCATTAATGTAGCTGTATATGATTTGCAGGCTGTTTTACCGCTTCCTTGCGGAAATGTGAAATGTTGCAAACTGATACATGTGGGACGAGAGTCAAGCTGCATGAGGATCCAATAAAATTGGTAGCTGTGTACTCGATTACAATGCATGTAAAAAATATCACCACAATGAGCATTTTATTTTTTACAGTGACAATTGTGCCGGGCAGAATAAAAATAAATACATTGCTGCAATGTATTTATATGCCACCGGGAATTCACAAAAAAATACAACGATCTCTCATAAGTTTTTGGTCACCGGGCATAAACAAAATGAAGGCGATATCGTCCATTCTACAATTGAGCAGCAGAAGACCAGGGCTCTAAAAAGTGGACCAATATTTGTGCCCAGCCAAATGATTACCATTGTACAAACAAGTAAGAAAACAAGACAACCATACATAGTCAAACCCATGACGACAAATAATTTTCTCAACATGAAAAAACTAGCAGATCAAATCGGTAAAAATTACAACACGGATGAAAATGGAGAAAAAGTTTTGTGGCAGAAGATTAAAGTTATAAAAGTAGACAGAGACTATCCATACATTATTTTTTTTAAAACCAGTTATCATGAAGAATGTAGGAAATTGAATGTTCGACAACAACAAATAGGCAAACCGTTACCAATGGATGGTCTCAATATATCCAAAGCATATCAAGAGTGGCCAAAAATAACGACAATTAAAAAGAAGGATTTGCTTTCCTCTGCACCGCTAAACATCGTGAATTTTATTATGATTTTTTGCTTCTCTTCCAAGTGATGTTTAAAAATTAAAAAACGTATGTAAAAAATTTATTTTCCCATTAAATTAAATAATTAAGTATTTTTTTGTTGTTTTGAACTAATAATTGTATTTTTCTTTTTTTTTCAATAAATCTTTAAAGATTGTACCATAACTTAATATTTTGAAAACCTTCCTTTACAGTGCCCAACAAATAAGTTGAAATTATTAGAGTGATGGTAGGGAAATTTACATAGAAAGTATTGAGTTGATTCAAATTTTACCATGAAATTGTCAAATATCCTAATAAAATACAGTCGTAACTCAGAAATATTCAAATATCTCCGTTTGTATATGTTTTAGAGAAAAATGATGAATACAGTTGAAAATAGATCATGTTTTTCCATAAAAATGAGTAATAATTTTTACATTCAGACTTTTCCTGTATTTACAAAGAATATTTGAAACTTCAAATGGCTCTCCTGCAAAATGCCAATTTTTGACTTACTACAGTATTTTACTGGGGGTGCGATATATAATACAAAATATCTTCTATGTAGCTATCTTTCCATCAATCTCATGACGACGCAATGTTCAAATTATGTTTTCAGTCAATATTTCATATGTCTCGCCGTGAATCAATGACATTAATATGAACGAAGCATCTGGAAAAAAACTCACTTTTTTGTCGGGTCTGCCGAATGACATAATCTGATCTAACGCCATTTACAATAAAGGTGATATCTCTATAAATTCCCGATGCTTTTTGTCGGGTCTGCCGAATGGTTCGGTTCAAACAGGTTCGTTCAAATGAAGATTGACACTAAAAACACTGTTTTAACGCCATTACAGTATAAAGATGATATTGCTATAAATTCCCGATGCGTGATATCGCATAATAAAAATTGCGTGACGTCTACCTATACATGTGCAAATGTCGCTATGCGCGAATTTACTTACTAGCTACTGTACTGAGTGCGCTGTCCATTAATAATGTCATTGCCGTCAACAGACTCAAAATCCAGCAGTTTTACGTGCACACCTTCCAATAGTAAAAAGTATCTAACAACAACAGGCGCTAGTTTTACTTCTTTTCTATTTGAAGTATCGTTAGTAACACTTACAAAATGCGTCTTCTATCTACGGATAATCATGACAATTTATTATTGCCAATCATTAATACGCGGAATAACAGCCGGGACAAAATGCTAAGCCGGCCGGGACGCCGAAATCAATGTGTGAAACCGGGACGTATAGTAAGCCTACCTATTACCTTAAATGCATGATAGAAACTCTTTTGGCGGTAAATGAAAGTGGAGGAGATAAAGTCGTTGTTGCTCGGATGTTTTTAGATGGGAGAGTTTATTTATTGATACGATAATACAATAAATTAATACAATAATACTTAAATAAAGATGACAGCGTGAGATTATCTTCGTGGGTAATGATATACTGGTGAGATCGATGTGATCAAGAGATTGATTATATTAATGCACCGAGAGACTTAATTCGAATGGAATGACGATTGACTATGTCGAGTGAATGACTCGTGATGATAATAATACGTCTTGTGACGGACTCGATGAGTGAGTATTCCTGCATTATCCTCCCAATTTATACAAACCCAGTACATAATAATATATTACAAGAGATGTTGTCGCAATTAACACATTATAACAGACCCTTCTGATCTAGTTATGATTAAGGAAATGTTGAAAATTATTATCGCTCTACTGTTTTGTTTTGAAAACATCCAACGACAATCATCGACAATCCTTAATAAACATCAAAAGGGCATAAGTATAATGCATACACACAAACAGATAGTACGTATTTGTGAATAAAACAAAAAAAAAACACTTATATCGTTAGTGTCATCACTGTTACCTTCAATAATAATCGTATAAGGAGGGAATAGATACATTTTTTTTTACTGTAGTGTACGTTAGTGGTTGCATTTTTTAATTTTTATTATAGTGAGAGGCCTGACCATCAGCCAGTTTCACGAGCCTTCAAGTATCTAAGCCCGCCACTGGATATAAAACTCAATAAGCCACTAGTTTTATGTATGTTTTAGTGTCTTTTAAATACTTGAATTCTTTAGTCTTTTTTTCATTTAGGTTTCCTACTAATAATACAAAAATTTGTGTTACTGACCGTTGAATATTGAAAAAGTGTCATCCACATTCAATGCATGGGATCACTGTGACTTAAGCGGGGTTCTCGTTAAATAAATGCCTAAGAAACACTGTGTGACCAGAAAAAGCCATTGAAAATAATGATGTATGGTCATTTTAAAGGCATAGAGGTGCGACTTATTTAAAATTACCTCCCGCGGGTTTTACGCACTTCAAACGTTGAGTTTCATATTCACAAACAGAGATGATTCACGAATTAAGAAAATAATCTCACGAATTTTATAATATGAATAAGGGTTGTTTATTACTCATCTTATATAATATTATAGTGTAAGAGCTGATTAAGAATGAACGTAATTCTCAACTTACTAACAGCAATAAAAAGTAAACCAGATTTAAATGCAACAATATCAGCATTTTAGTATTGCAAACATATTATAAGACTGCGATGCATAAAATGTTGAGTTACGTTACCTAAATCAAAGGAACATCAAAATGCACGCATAAAATAGAATGACAGCTACGAGAATATTAATTAATTAGGTACATTGTTATGTTCCTCAATCAGAATTGTTGCCATATTTTTTTTTACCTCATAAATATAAAAATATTTTTAATTGAGTTACAATGGTAAAGATTTGAAGAAAGCTGCAGACTACACAAGAACGTTAATAAATGAATAGTTGATTTATCAGTAGAGTTACCTACAGTGTCATTTATATATTTTTTATTGACATGGAAAAAAAATGTATATTGTAGGTATCAAGATGGCGTCTGTTTACATAAGCAACTAATCAAGACTATTTATCAAATAATAAAACGTATTTATTACTGACAGTCTTTCGTATATCCGTATATATTTTGGTTACATGTAAGTTGTACGTATGCAGTTCATCGTGGGACACTTATTCGTGCGCCGCAGTACGTGAAACATGAGTTCGTATAATATTTTATCAAATGAGCTCTTCGTTGAACATTTCACCGTGGAATACATTTGTACGTATCTTACAATATGCGGCGATAGTTTGCAAATAGTACTATTTGAATTAGATTAACCCTAATCTAACCTAACCTAACTTAGTAAAGACATCTACACATGTTGCAGCATACGTACAAATGTATTCCACGGTGAAATGTCCAACGAAGAACTCGTCATTTGATTAAATGTTACACGAACTCATGTTTCACGTACTGTGGCGTACGGATAAGTGTCTTGCGGTGAACTGTTTATGTACAAATTTCCGGATACGATATATTTTTACTATGAAACGAGATTAAAACCTATTTTATACATATTATTATCTGGTTAAAAAAATATAATGTGATTGTAAGAATTTATGGATTTAGTTTATTTATCGTGGGGTGGGGAGGGGGTCAAAATTAGTTAGTGCCTCTAGCCTCGAAGTATTTAAAAATTTAAAGATGTCACTGTCAGGAATACATATCAGCAAACCATTCAGTCGTCTATCTTTGGCAGGCTCCTCTACCTATTATAATTAAAATTAAAGGCACTTTACAGTAACATTTTCCAAACGGTGTTATAGGTACTGAGTATTAGTATATTTATTTACTTTAATTAATTATTGAATTGTCGAGTATCGACACGCATCAAAAATTGCATCACATAACCACATATTTTAAAACGATAATCAACATTAATATATGAAGTAAATTAGTGCCGCAGGCGACATTTTTACTATAAGGGTCAATGAGTGATGTGTGTTTATCTCACTTATCTGGTCGACCCGCCACCCCTGACCCCTCCTGAGCTCGGGCCCTCAAGTTAGAGCTCTGTCAGCCTCCACCCTTGTGGAGGCCATGCCACATAGATTAATATACGTGTTCCTAAATATTTCTATTGGGTCACGTGTTTAATTGATTTATTTTTACCACGTTTTTATTAGCTCGTATTCTTATTTGTCCGGTGGTTGTTTATCCAGTACAAATCTTGCAATCGATTTTTAACTAACTTTCCGACTAGCTAGACATTTGAAACTTTTATAATATATCAGAACACGATGCCAAAGCATTCTTTTAATACTTTTAGCAATCTTTAAGTAGAATTGAATTCATTTTCAGCTAATTCTGTTTTGTATGAAAAGTTATTTCGGAAGAAATTCGTAATCCAATCCACTATTATTGGTTGCTAAGTGGGTGGTCTTAGCAACTACATTATTAATATACGTGCGGTACTATGGAAATCAAAATGACATTTCAGTATTCTATATTTGTTCGTTTGTTTGTTTTTTATTTACTTCAATCATGTACAAGTTTGAGCATATTGAGGATAATAATTGAAGAGAAAATTTAAAAAGATTGTACATAAAAAGTTCTTTTTATCTTGTAATTATTATTAACAAAACTTGTGTTTGGTGTTGCAGCTTTCAAATCGAAATTCAAAAAATATAGATGTTTTTTTTTCGATTTTTGCAAGAATTAAATTATGAATAAAACAAAAGAGTGATGTATTTGATAACATTTGAAAGATGAGACCTTCTCATGGGTCTAGAGGTGAGCGTTTTACTTAGTGTGCCACCATGGAACGTAAAAAAGGTCAACATCTATCTATATCAATACCTTGCTTGATCTATAAATAATGCATAACATCATTCAATTTGATAGAATTTATAAAATTCCAAAAGAAACACTGTTCAAATTAGAGTAGGGTAATATAATAATATGTGCCCACGTTTTATTCTGGTTAGTGGCTTTATTGTGAATTGATACGATTTCATATGGTCCACGCATCGCGAGTGTCGCCAGTTAGCATCTCCAATACACTTATTTATATGTAATAAATAAGCCAATAACTCATAACGAATCCGTGAAATTATAATGAAGGCTTATGAAGATTTTTCACATTAATCAAGATTACCTGAAACACTCTGTCCACCCATAGCGGCTCCGCATTTGATTACAGAGTGATTAAAAAACTGTATCCATGTAACGTAATTAGTAACTATGTATTTTTTAAGATTGTTTTTGTTATTCAATAACGAATAAACACAAGGATTAATGATAGAATCTTTATTAGGTATGAAAACCTCAGAAACATACATTTATATAGATATAAAAAGCATAGAAATGCATGGAAAACATGGTTTGTACCCCACAATAAAATTACAAGTTGAGAATGATTTATTTGTGTTATCGACAGAAAAAAATCACCTTTTAAACGATTTAATTATAGAGCTGCTTAAGACTGACACACTTCTTACAAGTTTGCGCATCTATTCTATACACAAGACTGCTATCGGCCGCTATCGGCGGCTATCGAGGGTAGTTTTTCATATAAATATAAATTAGTTTTAAATTCGAACACCGGACAATTGATGTTAGTACCTATACCTATCTATAATGTTCTAAAATTTATTTATTTTATTTTTATAGTTGAAAATATATAGTTTGATTAGTTGGAGGTAACCGTGAGGGATGGACAGGCTCATCAAGAACTCGAACCTTGTAGGTGTAGGCATTTATCTGGATGCGGCGACGATCAAATTCATTTGCCGTATCTTAGGGATACATTGGAACGACCGCGTTACAAATACTAGAGTTAGTGAGCGGACACGGCAGCCCTCGGTGTTTCTAGTAATCACGAAAAGACGCTTCACGTGGCTGGAACATGTGTTCCGGATGCGCCAGAGAGTGCAACACTACGCACCCTTGTGGCACAACCTCAAGGGTTCCGTCGGCGTGGCTGGCCCACCCTCGAATGACGAGAAGCGCGAGATTTAGCGATGAACAAGGGAAATGATGCGACCTAGTACTTGCCCTATACCTAGGCTTACCATAATTATGAAACTCTAAACCGGAACAGGAACAGGAAATAGGGCAAAGAAACAAATTTAACTACCAAAAATTGTTTTAGAGTAATTAAAGTATGTATAAAAGAAGAATGGAAAATGTCTGTTACAGTAGAAATTCAAATTAATATATTTATTTATTGTGAAACCCTCGAAATGACCCCTGAGGTAGACAAAACGGGTCCAGATATTAAATAAAAGTGGAATAATTACGATAACAAATTTGCACTTTATTAAATTAAATTAATAATAATAATTTACTACCGACAATCGTTCATACGCAGAACAACAGCCGGGACAAAATGCCAAGCCGGCCAGGAAGCCGGGACTAATGTGTGAAACCGGGATAATCCTGGCCAAACCGGGACGTGTGGTAAGCATACCTATACCCCAATATTGGGGGTGTCCATTACATGGCCCCCACATCCTGAACCAAGCTCCCAGGCCAAGATATTTGGCGGCCCCCCTACCTATCGCTAAGGATAAAGGCAGTGTGACGTTCTACAGTAGCGTTTTCCAAATGGTGTACGCGGTAAAATTAATGTGTATATTTAGTGTTTTTTGTATATTTTGATACATCCATTTTAATTATGGAGTTGTCGAGTATAGATACACAATTAAAATAATCGTACAACCACATTATTTTAAATATAAATAATATTATTGAAGAAAACTTTTACTATTACAGCAAATTTGTGATGTGTGTTTATCTCACTTACTGGTCGAATCGCCTCGCCGGGCCCCCAGACTAGAGCCCTGTCAGCCCCCCCCCCTTGTGGGGGCCATGGTCCATTATAACAAATATTATTATAAGATAATCAGAGTGTTTATATATTAATTATAGAGCGTCGATCTTTATGAAAAATAAAAATATTTTTCTCTTGAAATTCTTTTTGTTTATATCTAATCAACCTTGTCACAAGTATTTTTATATATTAATTCAACTTAATCAGAGACTTCTCTGTCACCGTGTGGAATATATCAACTGCAGCGGGTAGTAAAGGTCGATAGTCGGGAAATATTAATCAACAGTAAGTATTTGGTAATGTGGACAACATCATTTAAATATTACCGTTTATATATTATTATAAACGGCTGTATATCGATCTTGAAAGTCAAGTACCCTGATTTATTAAGCGAATATATTAGGCCTACGTTCCAATATAAGAGATGATTATTTAGTATAAGAGAGTGTAATATCGAGCTTTTCCCACCCACTGCTCGATGTAGGCCTCTGCAAAATTGAATACAATCCAAAGATGTTGAAAAAACAATTCTTTGTAATAAAAATAAATATTTTCTTTCGCTTGCGATTGACGAGTGCTAACTTGTTGGGAATCGAGGGTCTCGGAGTCGAATTCAAGATCTAATATGTTGAATATGATGACTAGATAATAAACCCTTGACGAAAAATATTCCGGACATAAACCGCCGTCAATAATCCCCTGAGAAATTACCCCCCGTGTAAATAGCCCCCAGACATTAACCCTCCATAAATAAAAAAATATCATACAATTAACTAAGTCCCCCTTGAAGTATCTGTACATTAAAATAAATGCGATACAAAATAATTAATAAGTAAATACCTAGGTTATATGATAGCAACTTGGAGTCGCATGGAGGTCAAGGCTGTATTCTGTGTGGACCAAATGTCGTTTGTTTAACGCGTGCGTGCTACCTGTGCTCCTGTATGGCTGTGTGTCATGGCATCTTACTTAGCTTCAAGAGTTTCGGCTTTTGAGCTTTGAGAATCGATGTCACCGCCGAATCTTAGGGGTACATTGGTACGACCGCGTTATAAACACGTGAGCAGACACAACAGCTTTCGGTGATTGAAGTTATCACGAAGAGATGCTTTACGTGGCTGGTCACGTATTCCGGATGCCGCCAAAGAGTGCGACACTTCGTACCCTTGTGGCACAGCCTCAAGGGTTCCGTCGCCGTGGCCGGCCCTCCCTCACCCTGCAGCGGTGCTACAAGAGCGACCTACGTGCTGCAGGTCTGACATGACGGGTTGGCGATGGACCGAGAGAAGTGGCGCCAACTTGTGCTTGCCCTATGCCCCAATGTTGGGACGTGACAGGGTGGAAGAAGAAGAAGAAGAATATGATAAAATTTTAATTTAGAATTTCAAAAAATTCTGCTAGTCATTTTGGTAGCACTGGTGAACTTTTGTCTCTTGCTTCAATAAATAACATTTATTTTGTGCATAGATATTAGTATAATTTTAAATCATAAATATAAATAAAAGTTTTTAATCAATGAAATTTTATTTAAAGACTTTGTATTTTTATAAGAAGGGTTATTACCGAAAGGTTTTTAATTGTTGATGGGGGGGGGGGTTAATGTATGTAGTGTTTTTTTAGGGGGTAATTATTATAATATGTAAAATAATTACAAGATAACAATAACTTTTTATATACTTACAACGTTTTTAAATTTTCTGTTGAATTATTATGCTCAATATGCTCAAACTTGTACTTGATATGAAGTAAATAAAAAACAAACAAATATAGAATACTGAAATGTCATTTTGACATTTCATTTTGATTTCCATAGTAACGCACATATATATTAATAATTTAGTTGCTAGGACCCTCTTAGCAACCAATAATAGTCTTTTACTTTTTACGGATTTTTCTGAAATAACTTTCCATACAAAACAGAATTAACTGAAAATGAATTCAAATTGATATATTCTAAAAGTTTCAAATGTCTAGCTAGTCGGTAAGTTAGTTAACAATTGATTGCAAGATTTGTACTGAATAAACAACCACTGGACAAACAAGAATACGAACTAATAAAAACGTTGTAATTACCGTTTGACGAAATGCTTGTCGAAGGAAATATAATTTTGTCTTAATCTCTGCAATGGGTATAAATTTATTGTTTTCGGGTAAAATGCTTTCGTACAAATGTTTATCTACAAATTATCAGTATGCATAGAGCTTATACACAGAGGAACAATAATAATATATGAATAGAACAAAACATCACTCATTTCTCGTAAGAAAAACTGTGGATCATTCGTCTTTTTAAATCGATTGATTTAAATATAATATTGGAGACAAATACAGTTGAGCATGGAATAAGAAAGGATAATATAATTTATAAACCAATATTTAAATAAATGCGTGAGATTTGTAATGACTTAACGCAAATTAAGAATAATATAAATTGTATATTGGATGTTATTATTCACATTTACATAATAATATAATATAAATTACATAAATTAAGTGTTTAATTTTTATAATGCTTAATGATTCTTTTAGTCATTGTCGACAATTTCAAACCTCTAAGTCATGAAACTCAAAGAAGCGACAATCACTGAACAAATTAAAGTAGGTAGTCGTTAATTGGTACCGAAAATGTACAAAAGGTTCCAACGAATAGGCGTCATAAAGGACAATCGGTTAAATAGGTAGGTACATACTGCGAAAGTTCAATTTCAAATTTATTTATCTATACTATAATTTCGAAAATATATTTGGATGTTTGTACCGTCGTGTCGGTTTTTCTTTATACAAATCCACACGCGTAGTCGGATTTCGACAAAATTTGAACAGTGGACGGAGGCCGACAAGCCGGAGTGCGTGGTGGAGGTCTCGAATTTCAGATTTAACCCGTTACACCTCGGGGACAGTTTTACGGTTTTTGCGGAAAATGCCGCCGCGTACAGGGCCTTGAACGCGGAATTTAATACCCCCATTTTTTATTGAAAATATCGCTAGAAGGTGGACATTTAAAAAATAATGGCGCTTATTTCAGCTTGATTGGAGGTCAAATGGCAAAGTTAGATGCAAATATTTGTGTTATTAGAATCGCTAAACGCGGCGCGGGCGACGGAGTGCTTCACTCACGGACAATTAGTCGGATTTAAAAATTTGGAAAGTAGACGGAGGCCGACAAGCTAGAGTGCGTGATCAGGGTCTCGAATTTAACCCGTTGCACCCCGGGGACAGTTTTACGGTTTTTGCGGAAAAAGGCCTTGAAACTCGGAAGTTATTGTTGCAAACCCCATTTTTTATTGAAAATGTTGCTATAATGTATACATTTAAAAAATATTGGCGTTTATTTTAGCTCGATCTGAGGTCAAATAGTAAAGTTAGATGCACATAAGTGTGTCATTAGAATCGCTAATCGGCAGGGAGCCAACCGAGCCGGCGCGGCGTGGGCGACGTAGTGCTGCCACATTAGATCAGAATGCTTCACTAACGGACAATTGTATGTAGCGGCATCAAGAGTGGGGAGTAGTAAAAATCTATATATTTTGGCACCAAATGGAAAAGCCATAAATATTGTATACCGAAAAGCCCAGGAATGATGAATTGGATATTTATATTATATAGAAAAAAGCCTTAAAATAATAAATTGAACATGTACTACTTGTTAATATATTTAAATGCAATACTTGTGCAAAAATATACTATATTATGTTAAAAATAAAAATCTCTAATAATATGTTTTTTTACTTTTTTAAATTCAATCCTTTGCACTCTACGTATTAAATTTAGAATTTTTATTTTCAAATATAAAATCATTCCACTCGTGGGCAGCACCGGGTGATACGGCTAGTTTACTTACATATAGTGAACTTTACGAATTATAAATTCCAGACGTTTACTACAATGACATTTAGAAACAAATAAATAGTAGTCAAACAGTATAAAAAAACAAAAAAATATACGCACGATTAGAAAAACAGTAGGTACATATTATTATGAAGAAAAAAATACATATTAAATAGTAATATAACATACTATACATGGAAATATAGCGAATGAGATAAGTAGACCCTATTTTAAGAATTTATAAAATAACGTCCACCTTTATTACTCATCTCACGTAGGTGGAATATATTAACATCCAAAGCGATTCGGTTAAACAAAGTTATTGACCTCCCAATTGGCATCACTAATGGAAGGTTAGTTTTGTACCTTGGGAGAACAAACAACTGGCGCTTCCGATTTTTAATATAGTTATCAGGGACATACAGGTCAATACTACCAAGAAAGATCTCATTTACATCGCGTATAAGTCTAGCGTTTAGACTACTGTGTATGTAAGCATATCTCAGAGAATGACGGTTGGATAAAGCCATGAATAGTATCCATACAACCTCTAGAAAAGGAGTTTCAAAAAAATTGTTTAAACTCACTTCACCATATGATCGTATTTCAACTAATTCGGGGCTCAAACAATCGACCCACTCTCAAGCTGGCTTCTAACTTCTTATTCATCCATATCCGCTCCTTAGTTGGAGCCTGTGGACACCATGCGGGGCCTCCAAGAATTCCTGTCGCTAGGCAGTCTTCTTGCATCGTTCCAGGTCATACCAGCATCATGTAGCAAACATATTATGTTCTCAAAACTCAACTGAAGTAGGTATATGGTTACTCTGAGCCTTCGTACGGTGCCATGGTTCGCTACCGTAAACCAGCACCGTCAGAATAGAAGTGTCGAATCAGCGACATTTAGTTTTCACTTTTGACCGAGTACAATCGTGAAACTACGTATCGATTTGAGTGTTGCTCCAGCTATTCCCATTTGGATAGCGAGCTCTCTCTGTAAAATGCCACAGTCCTCAGCCATCCCTAGCTTCTAACTAGGTAATTATAAAGAGATTTTAATACAGTAGGTACATTGGTAATGCAACCCAGAAAACAAAATTGGAATTAGCTTCATGAGGCTTTCATCTAACAGTATTTTGACCAGGCTGATAATGATGATGCTATCGATATTATTAATTGTTGTTACTCCGTACCGGATGAGTTGTCTACAATTTGAGCCCTCATTATGAAATGAATCTCGGTGTGTTTATTATTTTTTACAGTCTTGAAACCAGTAAGATCAGTTGTGCAATTTATTAAAGGCATTGTTGAATTAAATAGTCCTGTAATTTCCAGGTCAGTGACGGTGAACTAAGCAAGTTCTATTCTGCCTAACGAACTCTGAAAATAACGCTAATTTCACAAACGTCCGGTATTGTTTATTGTGATATTTTTCTGACCGTTGATTCGCATTGATTTATACACATGTAAAGTGTCAATCACGTGAGAAACAGGTGGTCATACAATGCCATGTAAGCAATACTTGACAAGACTTTCTTTCGACTATTCGCTAAGGCATACCCTTCCAACCTTTTTTGAATCGTACCCTTCTTTTTGGTTTGATTTTTTATGCCTTTTGCTGTAATTTTAAAACGTTAAATAAACCTGTTACTAGACATAACTGCATAATATTATGTACATGCGCAAGTATACTTGACATCTATCAATCCTTTATACGGTACAAATAGAGACGTAAAAAAAGATATCAATACTTTTCTTTCGATACCAGTACCGGTATTGATTCTTTCTTTTGATAACGATATTAATAATGATTTATGCGCATCTATTCTATACACAAGACTGCTATCGACCGCTATCGGCGGCTATAGAGGGTAGTTTATCATATTTATGTATTAAGGTACCTATTATAATAGTTACAATACGTGCTATGTTTTAACAGCACCTCTCTTGGCGGTTATGATTTATGGCCATATTTGTGTCGAGTCGTATTTCAGTGTGTGCTGCGTCTAAAATTTAGAGTCATATTGTTTTCGAGCGGCTAACGCGTCGGTTTATGATGTCGTGGGTCCCACATTCGAATCCTGCGTCTGGAAAATACACATATTGTTTTTCAATGTACCTATATTTGGAGTCAAAGTCTGAGCCTAATAGGTTGAGCAAGTGGCCAACAGCAATTTCTCGTAAAAACAAAAATTTGTCTGTATGTAATGTAGGTATCTCTGAAAGATTGGACATGGTCAAAAAAATGTTTTGATTATCTGTTAAATCACATTGGCTCGAATCCGATGGATGCAGTTTTATGTCTTTTTACAACGTTTTTATTAGGTCGTATTCTTGTTTGTCCGGTGGTTGTTTATCCAGTACAAATCTTGCAATCGATTTTTAACTAACTTCCCGACTAGCTAGACATTTGAAACTTTTAGAATATATCAGAACACGATGACAATGCATTCTTTTAATACTTTTAGCCATCTTTAAGTTGAATTGAATTCTATTTCAGTTAATTCTGTTTTGCATGAAAAGTTATTACGGAAGAAATCCGTAAAAAGTAAAACACTATTATTGGTTGCTAAGGGTCTGGGGTCCTAGCAACTAAATTATTAATATATACGTGCGTTACTATGGAAATCCATATGGAATGTCAAAATGACATTTCGGTATTTCTATCAAGAACAATTTTTTTTGATCGTTTAAGATAGTTAAGTCAAGTTTATATGAT
Organism: Rhyacophila brunnea; assembly: GCF_057557595.1. NCBI lineage: Eukaryota > Metazoa > Arthropoda > Insecta > Trichoptera > Rhyacophilidae > Rhyacophila > Rhyacophila brunnea. The sequence continues at coordinate 7,693,070 of NW_028233361.1, forward strand.
TCAACAGAAAATTTAAAAACGTTGTATATAAAAAGTTCTTTTTATCTTGTAATAATTATTATATGTATATTTTGTAATAGATACTATTAATACTATGTCTCTGTCATGTATGTTCAATAACGACTATTTATACTATATTCTGGCGGATTATTCGATGAATAAAAAGAGAGGTTACATTTTAAAAGTTACCTTATATTATAATAATAGTAGTGGAATACGTTATATTATGTTATTATGCATAAAATTATATTATGTTATTGAAACGTCAGTAAAACATAAAACTATTTAACGTGTAAGCAGTTAGTATAATTAATATTTATTTTGTGTGATAGACAGTGGCGAACGGTGAGTTATTTTACTGGGAGTTCACTTTTTTCACCTTTTGACTGCCGTAAAAAGGCCTTTGCCTTCATCAAAAATTCACCAAAAAATCAAAAAAAAACTATTGAGAATATTATCATCAACAATGCCATTTATCAATTAATTCCAATAAAAAAATAGGACTTCTGCTAATGAGAAGCAACATATTAAGGATTGGCTTACTTCAATAACAAATTAAGAAAATAGGTGACCTGATTTAATGTGGCTCTTGAAAGCAGTAACTCATCAAAATTGACATTATTTAAGCATGTAGCCGTGATATTTTACGATTTCCACCCTACCACGCATATTAAACCCCCCACAGAGCTAGTTTGGAGAGATATCATACTTGATAAACATTGTGAATTTAGTTATCAAACTGAAAAAAACTTGAAGTTTATTTTTAAATTGTACTTCGCCTAAATTTGAGAAATGTTGTCAACATGTGCGGAAATTTAATATACGTACTGTGAAAAGAATTAATTGGTATAATAATATTGAATAAAAATTGTCAAACAATAATTGTACGTGTGATACAAGCTGTATTGTTTTAAAACCGATGAAGCCGCATTCGGGCCAAGAGCGACTGAAACTGTCGCTCCGGAGCACGCAGAAAAAATATTTACATATTGCTAGTCCACGAGGCAGACGACGCTCTTTCTCATTGCAAAGAAATCGAACTGGGCGCTTAGGTCGAGCGATGTCGGGTATCGCTCCCATCAACATATAATATTTAAAATAGCCGGTTAAAAACACATATTAGAATTTGTTTTTGTATATGAATTAATGACTACGGTAATAGATCAGAACACTTTTAATTAATCAAATATAAATGAAATACTTATTTAAAAAAATAAGTCTTTTCGCATAAATTGAGTGGGTGGGTGTGCACCGCTCCAGCGCTCTCAAGGGAGCATCGCCACTGGTGATAGATAATATTACGGTAAATCATTAAGTTGTTGGTTTTCTGTGAAATAACTCCGATATTGATCGGTTGATAATCCCTGCATCAAGGCTTGACTGACATGTCTGAAATGAATCTTTTATAATGTGGAATCGAACTTATGGGACGAAAGTGAACGCGATGCCTTTGTACGAGACACCTCTGAACTATTTATTACATGTTAGAAATTAATGTTAGATATTTTCACACACTCATTTGAGAAATCAACATACCTAATCGACACTTCAATCAATTTTAATTATGCTATTTGCAATGTAAGTAAGTCTATAAATAATTTATTGTCCTGGCGTTGGTTTAAGCCAAGAGTTGAATTAAATGCTATTGCAAGTGTATTTACTATGTAAGTTATACATTGAATTACTATGCGTAGTTTATATGGATAGCGAGGAGCAGGCGCGTAGGGATTGCAATATCTTTAATTATTTATCGATACCAAAATACCGGTTTCAAAAATCCAATATACCGGTATATTCGGTATTAAGAAAGCATATGTCAGTATATTATTGATCAAATATCTATTATTAATATATCAAATTATTCGACCGCAATAATATATTCCCAGGGACTCATATACCGGTAAACAACTATTTACCTGTGTCAGCAAATTGATTGGCGATATTAAATACGGTATCGCAATGGAAAATTAGTCTAATATCCATTTTAATAGTATCATATTATATTATGACTGTAATAATAAATAAAATTCACAGCTACTCGTATTTAAACCGCTGACTCGTTCAATATAATTATGTACTGGAATATAATGTTTAGGTATTACTTTCGACTGTATGAATTACGAATACTGATTTGTATTATATTGTATTATATTGAAGCACTCAATCGAACTATGAAAGATCTGCGTAATGACTCAAGAAGTTTTGGAGGCGCAATGATTCTACTATCTGGCGATTTCCGCCAAACACTACCAGTCATTCAAGATTGGCCGCTGCCGATGAAATAAATGCTTGCCTCAAATTATCGAATCTGTGGCGCTATGTGAAGAAACTTTAACTGACGACAAACATGCGAGTTGCATTGCTAAACGATTCATCTACCGAAGATTTCTCCAAGCAATTGCTGACGGGTCTAGGACGATTTGGCACCGCGAACTGGCCTCCGCCGATTGGCCTCCGGTAATTGGCCGCCGGTACAATCGGACGCCAGCCCAATTGGACGCCGACCCAATTTGACGCCGACCCAATTGGCCTCCGGGAGGATTGGACGCCGCACAGTTGAATTAAATGCGCAAAGGAATAGACGTGCGTTACGATTTGTTGGAGTAAATAAGCAAGTCAGTTTAATATTCTTCTATCTTCTCAGTAGTCGTACCTTATACATTTCGCGCTTGACACATTTTTAATATAGATTGAGAATAATTATTATGCCTTATGATGTTTATTAAAAGAAAATAATTCTTCCCTCGTTAAAAATTAAAGATGTGCATATCAATTAATTTATTGTCTATACATGGGTACTTATTTATATTTACAACAAATATTAAAAATAATGTTAGATGTTAGAATGAAAATTACATTATATTTCAGCGTTTTATCGACTTAATATTACAATAAAGCTTTAACATGTACCTATATTATTATGGATACATGCGTATTTTAAGATAGTATGAAATTACAAACAAAATATTAAGTAAGTTATCTGCTAAGTATAAATGTTTCAGTAGTTTGATTGATAAATTACTTAGGTACTGGGTGCCGAACGAAATCCCGAAGGCCGAAATCCCGAAAAAAAAAATACAAACATCAATAATTGCGCAATTTTTACAAGAGACACAAAAACCCATTTTTTGTGGAAATATAAAAAAATGTAAAATACAAACATCAATAAGTGCACAATCGTGAATTGCGCAATTTTTGCAAGAGACACAAAATCCATTCGTTCTACAAAATGGTAATTTTCATTCTAACATCTAACATTATTTTTAATATTTGTTGTAAATATAAATAAGTACTCATGTATAGACAATAAATTAATTGATTATGCACATCTTTAAGTTTTAACGAGGGAAGAATTATTTTCTTTTAATAAACATCATAAGGCATAATAATTATTCTCAATCTATATTAAAAATGTGTCAAGCGCGAAATGTATAAGGTACGACTACTGAGAAGATAGAAGCATATTAAACTGACTTGCTTATTTACTCCAACAAATCGTAACGTACGTCTATTCCTTTGCGCATTTAATTCAACTGTGCGGCGTCCAATCCTCCCGGAGGCCAATTGGGTCGGCGTCAAATTGGGTCGGCGTCCAATTGGGCCGGCGTCCGATTGTACCGGTGGCCAATTACCGGAGGCCAATCGGCGGAGGCCAGTTCGCGGTGCCAAATCGTCCCATTCCCATTGCTGACTATCGGTAACGGCCGTGTTCCTGTCGATGAATCGAACGGATTGATTTCGTTTCCGCTGAATTTTTGCAATTTCGTCTCAACTAAAGACGAAATCATCAACAAAGTGTTTCCGAACATCATTGCTAACCACAAAAATCACGATCAACAAATTACAAGGCCAATCCTTGAGTGTTTGTGGCCTGAATCTATAAAATGAATGTTTCTCTCACGGTCAATTGTACGTAAAATCTTCATGTGTCAGCAAACCATCTGCTTTGTTCGTTTTCGCACCTGACAACAAAACGAAAAATGTCGTATATTACAAGGTGCTTCAATGAAGGGAATCGACCTGAGTGCAACCCATCCAGCAAATAATTTAACAGAAAGTAGTGCAACGATGCTACGCGAATCATTTCGATTCGCTTCAATAAAGCAAATGTATTGCTGCCACGTGAATTACATTCTTTTTTTTTCTTTTGACCATGTCCGATCCTAATAGGATCATAAAATATGGGCCTCCACAGAGTGGAGGTTTGTATTAACAGATTTTATTTTTAGGAAAAATGGATGTCAGCCACTTGCTCAACGTATTCGGACAATACTCTGACTCAGGCACAAATTGAAAAACAATATAAGAACTTGCCAGACCCAGGATTCGAGCCTGGGACCCTCGATACTATAGACAGGCGCTTAATCCACGTGGTCATCGTGGGTGTACAGTGTGTACAGTTCAATGTAATTAAAATACTTTTCATTTTGATTTGATTTTTGCGCGTTTATTGAACTTATTCATTTTGAGTATTCATTTTAGCTTAATAAAAAACTGAATATAATTCAGCTAATAAGTTAACACAAGATTATTGATTCTGAGGCGGCACGAAGTTCGCCGGGTCAGCTAGTTGATCTATAAAATGGATGGATATTAATTATGCAGGTGACAGTATTTGCGACTTTCTTTTGTTTTTTTTATAATCTTTTTTAAGTGAGTGGATAAAAAAACCTTTATATTACGTTTAATATTATATAAATGATAATTACTAGTATTTCGTAAGTAGTACAAAAAAGTATTTGTTATTATTTTACAAAATTATTGTATCAATTAAGTCAAGAATAAAGAAAGTTTGAAATCGCGAATCTTGCGTCATGCAAAAGGTGTATCTATCACTCGATTTGACATGATCTACGAATGATAAATGATACACAGAAATGGAGCTGCCAAAGATGATCAAGCGAGCTTCGCGGCCGGGGGCTGAGGACCCCAAAAAAACGTAGTTTAGTGTAATGATAGCCTTTGTAATTTGTCGGGTCAGAGAGCAGACCGAGGCCCCTCTGCTTGGGAGACCCTACTTTTTAGATGAACCATTTTACGTTGCATGTCTCGGACAATGAGAAACCCTCTAAATACATCAAATAACTAAATTGCAAATACATTTTACTTCTAATTTTAATTTTACAGTTATGTATTAATTGTGCAAGGTTTATAGAAAAAACATTATTTAGAAAAAATAATAACATAAATTTAGAAAACAAGTTGGGCCGAGTGGGACTCGAACTGACGTCTTTCAGTTTTCAGTTGAGTGCCTTTGCCTTTAAGCTATCGATTCGTCTATGATTTAATTATTTCTAACAACTACGTTTTAACTTAAAATTGCACCGATTAGGAATTACACTACTTTGTAGTAACTGACATTGCTTTTATTATTTTTTATTTTGACATCCACGATGGGTGAGCGGTTACGCGTCTTATTATATCGTGGGTCCCGGGCTCGAATCCCGGGTCTGGCAAATTCACATGTTGTTTTCGATCTATGAAGAGTATGAACCTATTGGTTGAGCAAGTGGCTTACATAAATTTATAGTAAAAAAACAAAAATCTGTCAATCAGCCCATAACATGATCTTATTAGGATCGGACATAGTTTAAAAAAAATATTGACATTCTTTGTACGTTTTATGTAGGTATTATAGGTATCTATCTTAGGTATACAATCTTGTACACCTTGTGTTAAATAGATTGCCATTTATTTGTTAAGTCATAAACTAAAACCACTGTTAAAGTCTTGGTATATCTATAGCGAATGGGTTTCATATTTCTATCTTATTAATCTGTTCTGTGGTCATATTAGTAATGTGATTATTTACTTAATTTCAATTACAAAGATGGTTTCGATTTTGGATTTGTTGCTAAGTGGTAAGAATCCTCGCTTAGATAACGAAAGACGTATAACTACTCGGTCAATTTAAGGTATATGTTAAAGGTTTTCAAAGTTATGTATTTTAATTGCAGTACTTTCAAATAACTTCTTCCACTCTATTTCATTGTAAATGAAAAGTATTTGTTATCATGTTTATTAACTTTAATTCCATAAAGTTTTTTTTGACCTGTAATGAATAACATAACCTCAAATATAAAAAAAAGATTTGTTATAATATATTATTTATATATTATCAATAATAAATTTTCATAGAGAGGGTTGAGCACATTGTTATAACGAAGATAAAGTGTATTTGTTATAAAAAACGTGATTACTGTATCAACTGATAGTTTTGTGTGAATTATGGTTGCGTTATAAACGTATCACATTTAAGGCAAGTGAGTACAATAATTGTAATTTTATAATTCACGACTTGAAACGTTTTTGTATATGTCTTAATTTGTTCGAAAACTCTACTTTTAGTAAGTAAACAATGCATCGTGATTCACATAACTAAAACTGTTTATATTATTTTATTGAGACGTGATATTATTTTCCCGATTTAACTGTCATATTTTGGCATTCAAAAGTAATATTGTATTAGTATGGTATTGTTATCTGGAATACATAGAGCATTGCTAGAAATAAAGACAGAGTTCTCATTTACATCACGTATAGATCAGAAAAAAATGAAGATTTATTATAACGTTCAAATTATAGTATGTAAACATAACGTGTACACATAATTGATTTGCCATACATGGTATCAGCGCTCGAAATTGAAAAGTTTATGAACCGGAGCCCTCGACAATTTTCTGAAGATATTTACATATTTATGTATATTTTATAAAAATAATTGTCTTAGATTTTCGTGTTAGACACCCACGTTGGCCGCGCGGCTTAAGGCTATACCTCAGTTGAGGCATGGTCTAAAAAGATCGTGGCTAGGCAATGCGCGGATTGCTGGTCGCGGGTGCAAATGACGCATGCCGAACAAAATATAATTTGTCATATAAATCCAACATGCGTACATTTAATGTTCTGTCTATTGTTCTATTAGTAACGTGCTGGGTAAGATATTTGAGCGGTTAATCAGCAGAAGGCTGGAGGACCACTTTGAGAGAATCTACCCTATTTCTGATAGGCAATTTGGCTTCAGACCCGGCAAGTCTATTGAGGACGCCATCAGATTTGCACCGAAATTTGTTGAGGACTCAGAAGGATTCATTGTGGCAGGCTTCTTTTTGGACATAGCCGGTGCCTTCGACACCGCATGGTGGCCATTAATTCTATCTAAGCTTCGGCTCCGACAGATCCCCGGGGGACCTCTTTGCCCTAGTGCAAAGCTATTTTAATAAAAGGGAAGTTATATACGACTCTAGAACTGAATTGATTTACAGGGAGACCACCATGGGGTATCCGCAGGGTTCCGTGCTTGGCCCCTTGCTATGGAATATACTTTTTGACGATGTTTTGACGTTACCTCTGCCACCGGGCTGCGCGCTCGTCGCGTATGCTGACGACCTTCTTTTACTAGTTGGCTCGTCGAGTCGTCCGACACTCGAGCGCATAGCTAAGGATACTAAGGCATACTAAGGCCAACTCAGCCTATCAGAAGGTTGCTCGCCTGGCGGGCAACAATTGGGGCCTAAAGCCTCGGGCCCTGAGAATCGCCTACGAGGCATATTCATGGGCATTGCTGGCTATGCCTCCAGCGTGTGGCATACCAAAGCCTTGCTGACAATTGTGAAGAGGGCTATGTTTAGCGGACAGAGGCCTGCTCTGATTGGCCTTACTAAGGTTTATAGGACCACATCTACGAATGCCCTGGCGATCCTTGCGGGGGTCTTTCCCCTCGACTTGCACGATCAAATTAGAGGATCGATCACTCTCCTTATGAGGAGGATCAATAGAACTCTCGCCGGTGTCTCTCTGACACTGCCATCGAGAGTGGAGGACGTGTGCTACAGAAAGACTCTATCTGAGCTGGTTTACAAGACCGCATATGCGGCATGGCAGGCGAGATGGGTGGCCTCCCCTAACAGCCGAAAGACTTTTCTATACTTTCCAGATGTTTCGGTGAGACACATGACGAGGAGACTGGTGCCGACCCACTGGACTAGTCAATTCATGACTGGCCATGGAAACTTTGCGGCCAAACTGCAGGGGTTTGGTTTGGCAAGACATGGGTCGGGTTGTTCATGTGGACACGACCAGCAGGACGCAGAGCACGTCCTGTGGGACTGTCCACTTATGGACCCCGAACGAGCGGAGTTGTTTGCATGGGTCCGACCCCATTCGGGCCCAATAAGACACGCGGACATGGTGGCAACCGAGGCCAATTTTGCGTCCTTTACTAAATTCGCCAGAGCGTACGGGGAGCGGGACACTCTCGACTCCCCTTGCGAATCTTCAAATGAAATTCACTCTGATAGTTGCCAAATAAATTAACATCACGCATTCGCACTTCGGTGCAAGGTTGCATCACCAGTCCCGTGCGGCTCTGCTCGGGACAAAATGAGGGCTTAAATTCTTTGATCTGGCACATGTAAGGGTTATGTTAGCCGGCCGCGTATGACGTGGCTGCATATACATAACGGGAGCGGAGGTGGGAGTTTTACACACCATGTTCTATTAGTAACAATAATAATTCTGTACGTTAGAGGATGAACCACGGTTACCGTTTTTGAGTTAAATATGCAGAAAATATTATTTTATTTCATTACACAAATGAATGAAACACTGAATTCCATAAGTAGTAAATTAACCGATATAGCTAATTAAAAAATCACTGAAGTCCAATTCACTTTAATGGATAAACAACGGAAGTCCTTTTTACGATGTTTATGCTCTAAGAAAAATGTAATAAACCATTATAATAATTCCATAAACACGGAAGTCCAACAAACGTTAGGTAGGTACATATTATTATCTGTACTATAATTTTCGTTTTTCTTCGTACAAATCCACACGCGGAGTCTGATTTCCACAAAATTTGGACAGTAGACGGAAGCCAACAAGCCGCAGTGCGTGGTTGGGGTCTTGAATTTTAGATTTAACCCGCTGCACCCCGGTGACAGTTTTACGGTTTTTGCGGAAAAAATGTCGCCACGTACTAGGCCTTGAAACGCGGAAGTTAATGCTGCAACCCCCATTTTTTATTGAAAATGTCGCTAGAATGTGTACATTTAAAAAATATTGGCGTTTATTTCAGCTTGATCGGAGGTCAAATGGCAAAGTTAGATGCAAATGACGTGTTACGCGTAGATCGGAATACTTCACTCACGGACAATAATTGTATGTAGTGGCATCAAAGCTGGAGTGCGTGGTCGGGGTCCCAAATTTCAGTTTTAACCCGTTGCACCCCGGGGGCTTTGGCACGAAATAAAAAGCCACAAATAATTTATATCGATTTGCCCTGGAATGCCCTTTATATTATGGATGGATATTTATATTATATAGAAAAGCCTTAAAATAATAAATTGAATTTGTACTTCTCTTTAAGATATTTAATGCAATAAATGTACAAAAAAATAAAAATCTAAAATAATATATTTTTTTACTTTTTTAAATTCAATCCTTTGCACTCTACGTAACTCCCGGGTAGCGCCGGGTGATACAGCTAGTTATACATAAATAAGTATTAGAAAAATGTTTGATTTATTATTCAAAGAACATAACCACATGATTGAACCCAAAATTGTGGCTCCATTGCCATATACCTATTCAAATAGATTTTCGATTAAATAAAATAAAAATTTAATTCGGGTTTCATTTGCCAAGTAATGATACCTGTGACGCCTGCGATGAGATGAGTAATAGAGTAAGATGAGTCTTAAAGACGTTAATATTTCTGTTGAAGAAAAAGAAATTCAAATACACCTTTTGGAAGATCACATGCGCTGCAATTAAATAAGATTGATAAAACTCTTGCAAAAGAAAAATTACCAGTATGAAAGTAATAATAGTTGACTTGGAGAAGTGTTTACCTACTCCATATAGTTTCCATCTGAGAAAATTGTGGATTCTGAATTGAGAAAAGTGGTGAGACACAACACTGATGTGGATGAAATAAAAAGTGGAAGGGGTGGCAATAAGATCGGCTGCTGCTTGATGAAATGGGCATCTAGCAATGTTTTAGCAAATATTGAAGAGCTGAAAATTTGGTATGATAATTAATTGCCCTGGCCGTAATAGGAATATCATGATTGTTTTTTCATATACTTGGTTTCTGAACACCATTCCTACGCTGAAAATCATAAATCACAAATTCCTATTACGAGGCCATACACACATGGAGATCGACACAAACCACTCTATAACTGAACGTCAAAAAAGATGCTGAACGGTATGCAAATAATTGTTACTCCATGGGATTGGGCTCAGTTTGTAGGGACATGTAAAAGAAACAAGCCTTTTAAAGTTATTATTGAAAGTGTCTGAAAGTACTGAAATATTTTGTGTATTTATAATAAAATAATTATTAATAATGATGCACAGGAAATAAAAATAATTTATGCGTATATGGACTTCCGTGTATTATCTATAGGTGTAGTATTGCTTAGTGGTACTTATGTGTTAGAACATAAAACACAGAAGTCCATTAATTTGTTAATTCTAAATGATTTGGTCTTTCTATCTATACTATGATCAAAAATAAATTTAATTATGAATGATACCGTTTACAGACCCTAATTATTATAGTTATTAAAAAAGTTATAGAGTTTCAAACATTTAATCTACACTAAAATCGCTCTCCTGAACAAAAGTCTAAACGTGACTCCCGTGGTTCATCCTCTAACGTATTGATATATTCATTGACATGTTTTACTTTTCAAGTAAATGGGTAACGTTTTTAGTCATCTTTACACGATTTAAGAATTAATACCCCCGTCGCCATCACGAAATAAATTGACGTGTTCTCAGCTCGACGTTCTCTCTCCGAATGCCAGCAAGTCCAAAATTTCGTCGCGCCTAGAGTTGAAAATTATTTGCCGTTTCACTGATGTATCGTCTTAAGCATTGGACTATAACGCCGTGGATCCCAGGTTCAAATCCTGGGTCTGGCAAGTACACAAATGGTTTTTCAATTTGTGTCTGTCAGGGTATGGACCTAATTGGTTGAGCAAGTGGCTGACATCCATTTCTCGTAATAAACAAAAATCTGTTAATACTAACCTCTACTCTGTGGAGGCCCATATGATCGTATTAGGATCGGACATGGTCGAAAGAAGAAAAGAAAGAAGATCTTCTATTATATGGCCTATCTACCTTAAATGGTAAAAATATTTTTTCCACGAGACGAAGCGATAATTTTACCAATTTTACGAGCCGGAACGGCGGTCCGTTGGGCTCTGGTCCATTTCGAGCCCTGCATGGTATACCTTTAGCTAAATACACATACATTTGATGTTTATACAATTTTTGACAATTCGTAAAGCATTGGTCGGCGTACTAGTATTAAAAGCAACGAAGCTAATAATGTATCGACTGATGATTAGTATAAAGTGTTTTACAGCCAATGTGATTTTCAACCGTTATGATGCAGATTTGCCCAAATTGAAGGTGGGTAATGTACGATTATCGGTTGTAAGGACGTCTACATGAGTGCATTGCAAAAATCAAGCCTCGTTGATCCTAATAGCCACAAGTAAAAAAAAATATTGTGCTAATTACAAAATTTTGGAGACTTGTAACTGAAGTTAGACATAACTATATATTTCTTTTATTTTGTTAACTGTCAATTCATGGTGGAACTGCATTGTATTGTTGTTTTTATTTAATAAAACGTAATTTTTTTTATATTAATTAAAGTGGAATAAGTACTATAAAAAAATTACGTTTTATTAAATAAAAACAACAATAACTATATATTTGTACATATTGATGGGTGTTATTGCAAACTTGTGAGAATTGTATTTAAAACTATTTTTATTAGGTATATAATATGATTATCAATTGGCGCAAAATACAATGAATCTATAGTATTATTAACCAAAGATTTATGACAATACGTAATACTAATTCCGCAACTTTTTACTGCAAATGAATTAGCAGTCATCGAAGAAAATATTTTGTATAATGGCGAATTGAAATATTGCGTCTATAAAATATTTTTGCTATATTTGGAAGCTGTTTTAGTGATTCTGTATCTATAATATTCGTATGATATGTTGTAATTGATTATATAGATGTTCTACATATTGACAGTTCGATATGTTTAACAGCTGTCCATGTAAACAGAATAATAATTAATATGAAAGAGTATATACTTACACAGCAAGTTATAGGAACATTTACGTTTTAATGTGAATGATTTGATAGTGGTACGAGTCAACAACGTTTCGTATTCGAAAGGTGATCGATCATAAGTAGTAACAAACCACATGTTCTGTAAACATTTCATGATTTATCCTCTGCCAATATCTCCTGATTTATTAATTCATATAAATGGGTGACTGAATGAATATAAAATTAATTTAAAAATGTAATAATATTATTGGTGAATGAATAGTGCCTTGGAGCTAATTTAATCATTAGTTTTTTTCTTATTCATCTTCTTTCCGATTCACTTCCGTCTATATATAGAAGATTTTCGTCAACGTCTTTGTTATCGACAGTTAGTTTAAATATAACTTAATTCTCGGTGGAAAGACATAGTAATATAAAATAAAATAAACACTTCATTAAATACTGTACAAAAAAGAATAACAAACTGGTCCTAATCATTATTAAATGACGTGGAATAATTATTAGATGTTGTTTTTTATTTAACACCCACGATGGCCGCGTGGCTTAAATGCCGGCCTATAGAGTCAAGGCTCCCAGGTTCGAATCCTGGGTCTGATAACTACACATATTGTTTTTCAATTTGTGTATGAGTCAGAGTATGGACCTAATAGGTTGAGCAAGTAGCTGACATCCATTTCTCGTAAAAATAAAATCTGTTAATACAAACCTCTACTCTGTGGTCGAAAGAAAAAAGAAAGTTTTTTATTTATTTAACTTACCCACTTTCTCTCAATCATTCAAAGTGTATTTTTACAACGTTTTTCTTAGCTCGTATTCTTATTTGTCCGGTGGTTGTTTGTCCGGTACAAATCTTGCAATCGATTTTGAACTAACTTCCCGACTAGCTAGACATTTGAAACTTTTAGAATATATCAAAAAACGATGCCAATGCATTTTTTTTTAAAAACATTTTTAAGCCATCTTCAAGGAGAATTGATTTCATTTTCAGTTAATTCTGTTTTGTACGAAAAGTTATTTCGGAAGAAATCCGTAAAAAGTAAAACTATTATTGGTTCGTGCGTTACTATGGAAATCAATATGACATTTCAGTATTATTTCTATCAAGTACAATTTTTTTTGATCGTTTAAGCTAGTCAAGTCAAGTTTATATGATTCAACAGAAATTTTAAAAACGTTGTATATATAAAGTTCTTTTTATCTTGTAATTATTATATTATATAAAGAAATATAAGCATTCAATAAAAATAAATATTTTCTATTGTACAAAAATAATATTTGAATTATAATTATGATATTATATTTGCTGAATATACATTAAGAAATGTCTAAGTTATTATCCATAAGTTCACATAATGTTCAAGCTGTAAGCAAATTTTGTGTATTCTTAACTGAAAATATAAAATACTATATGTATATATAGATCCATTGATAGTCCGACGATGCATTTTCTCTTTAGTTCGTGAGCATCTATCATTCATCAATTTAATAATAAATCAATGATAAAATTGGCAAAATAATGCTGTCGGGATGCTGGGTATTGTTTAGTTTTTTGGAATTGTGATGTCGGCAAATAATGAAATAACTACAATTATCAATCAAGAACGCATCAAATCGTGCTTAGTTATAGTTATAACATTACCTTCTGCTTTTATTTGAAAGAATAAAAAACGGAGTCAAAGGCTAGATAAAAATCTGTCAATCAGCTCTTTGAGCCGGTCCTTTACTGCCTGCCTAATGTAAGTGAACCTCATTAATTTAATTAAGAAGTAAGTACTTAATCTCTTGTTTCTATTGACAGACGTTTGAAGTGTTTTCGATATGCCCCCTCGAATGAGAAAAGATCACGCTCAATTTTTGTTTGGATGATTTCATTGTGGCTTAATTTATTTGAGGCATCCTCTTTGAGGCACGTCACTGGCGCGTTAAAAAAATGACATGGAACGACAGGTGGCTTAAGAATGTCTGTCGTCATGATGGGAAAATGGCTCCGTAGCGCACTGGATCACATGCTAATTTTATTTTGAACATTTAGGTACTTATTTCATAATCAATACGTTGTGTTAAGTCTAAATGCATTGAAACCAGAGCGTCCTAAAATCCAATGAAAATATTATATTTGACAATTTGTAACACTGGCATTATTTGAAATACGGCAACACTGCCGAGTCATAAATAACCTCACATTTTTGACAGAAGAGGCAGATAATGAAATACGATTTGCTGCCGTAATTTTGATTAATATAATTAATAATGAAAATGACGAATAATACACATTATTTACAAACTACTTAATTTTTAATTTTTCTAATATTGTAAGCATATAATACCTATTAAAACGTTTTATCCGGAGCAGAGCTGGAGCAAGTAATAGATCCCGGAGCGGAGCAACTCAAAAAAGCGTCCGTTCCAACCCTCTGAATGAAACGACACCTGAAAGCTTTTATAAACACTAATTACATAATATATTATACCAGTTGTTATGTATTGAAAATTTTGTTTGGCACCTACGATAGCCAAGCGGGTAAAACTTCGTGGGTTACAGGTTCAAATCCCGGGTATAGCAAAAAAATCACATGTTATTTCTTAATGTGAGTTTGGGCGCAGAGTAAAAATTTAAATGATTGTGAAAGTGACTATCATTGATTTATTATATCTGATAATAGAACCTCTACTCTGTGGAGACCCAAATGATACTTTTAGGATCAGGACGTGGTAACAAAAATGTTTCTAATTGGAAATTTTTATGCATTAATTTTGTTTTTAGATTTAATGTGATCATAATCATGTTGCTGATTGAGGTCAGCCTTCGCTCTGCCCTGGGAGAAACAGACGATCGAGAGGGGTGGAAAGTTTTGGTCGCTTTTGAGTGTGACTCTCTTCAAGGAGCTATCCCAATTCTGTATTCGTTTAAAGAAAACTCTTAACTCTGCGGTCTTTATGATAACCCACCGGATGGAGGATGTTATATTTAACGATGCTATCTATCGTGCGTTTAACCTATTTGATAACACCATTGTAGTAAATTCATTTTCTTGAATTTATTTTTATATGCGAAATACTTATGGTTAAGTTTCTCGTTATAATCATTAGGTAATTGAAATTTTCTGTTGCATAAGCACGTACTTTCTATGTATTACTCTATTATATTGTTATTTCATAATATAACTTGATAATTAATTAGTAATTAACTATTTTTTTTTGTCTATTGCTAATTCTCTTCTTAACTATTTATAATTATTGCATGTACCTCATGTGCCTAAAACCGACATAATATCAATTAAAATTATTAAAAAAACATACTAAAAATCTCACTTTTAGTGGCACTATGTTGATTGATGGTTTAGTTTATACAATTTTTTTAATAATGCATAATATTATTTCCAAACCCGCAATCCAGTAAAAGTTGTGAGCTGAATGTCATTCTTCATTTATTTGTCTATAAGCATCATTTCTTTAAATTACATTTCTTAAGTTGACAAAAATTTCGTTGTTATCATAACACACTGGCAGAAATACTAGGTTTCTAACATTTTCATCAAGAAATTCAGCAGAAATTAAATTAAAATAAGTTAATTATTGCATGTTTTAAATATAATAATATATTGATTTGTATATCCTTTTGCAAGTAATTAATTCATGATAAAATAAGTAAAGCTATGTAAGGCTTGCTATGTTAATAAAACTATGAGAAATTAGCTGTGTGATTGAAACACCTATATATTATAAATTATTTTTAATACAATATGCTGATTACCAAGTAACCGAAATATATATTTTATTATTTAAAATAAACAAATATTATTATGTTAATAATATTGATTGTGTATTATCAGTCTCATATATAGCTTATGATTTCTCAAGGTTAGAGAATTGTCTAACTCAAAAGTATTTGTTTTATCGAGAATTCAATATTGGTTTTTTTATATTATCGAGAAATTGACAGTATTATGAAAGCTCTGCGTCCAAATTTTTTACTAAAAAATTTCAAAAAATAAGAGCTAGATGTAGCTATAATATTATGATCAGTATTATCCCGTAGGTTTAGACCTTAGAAGATTCACAGAACAGGAAAAATAATATCGCTTGAAAGTATGTTTCCTGGACTGGAGATTCGCCTGCGGTGCTGATAAGTTATGCCTGCTCTGATCATCATGCATGTATAAAATATATTTTGAATATTTCCCACATGGTTGATTTGTATATTAAATATTTAAAGATTTTTATACCATGTCCTTTTATAATATTCCAGAATAAAATTGAGACGTTAGTAAGTAAATGTATCAGCATTTAAATTTTGATTATTGATAACAATTTGTCAAGGAAGGTATTTATGTTATTATGTGTGATCCATATCAGGTCCTGTTGATATTAGCGATTTTAATGTTGAAGGTGTCTGTGATCGATATGTCGAATAATTCGTCGTCTCCACTAATTCCTGTCTATTCTTGGATGTCATAAATCAAAAATTCAGATGTCAAAAAACTATTAAACTTGCTTGGTAAGTATATGAGTAAAAGCTTACACTGACCAACAGTTACGTCAAGGGTTCGAACTAAAATATAATTTTATTGTAAGTAAATCTAGGAAAAGCTCGGCTGCCGCAAACGTAATGGGCCGCGCAAATAAGCTTTCTTTGCTACGGCATCTATTATTTGCTAAGTGATATATGACCTATAACTCAGGGAGAGCACCGCATAATATTATTATAGTCCTAGGCGGCGGAGTTTCATTGTAATCTGTTCATGCGCTTTGACGAACGAAGATGGGTAGGGAATGCTTTTGCGAAACAACAAAAAAATGACTGGCAAAAAGTCAGGAAATGAACTCTTGGCTTCATGAATATGTAGTAGGTATACATGTTACTAAAGTAAATAAAGAGATTTTTTATATACTACCTTAATATAATCATTCTAATGAAGCATAGGTATTGTTCTTTTATTAAATAATTTAAATACAATGTAGTTATACTGTACCTGAAATATCTTTTTTTTAGATTTTTTTTTTATTGAAATCCAGAACTAATAATATGTGTTTACATAACTCTTTAATTTACCTTTAACAATTCTTGTAACATCAATATGAGGTGGAGAAGTCTTGAGGTCCGGATGTAGCATCGAATGTCCAGACATATGTATTTTGAGCTAATTACTATAATATTATTATTCCGTGGGGTTAGGCAGATCATGCGTCGCGTAGGGGCGCCACGTTGTAAAAAGGCGGCGAATGAAGGAACACATAAAAATAATATAACTTTTGAAAGAAATAGCGGTTTTTCACGGAGCAGACGATGATGTTGCTTCATTAGAAAGACATCTTAGTTAAAAAAATAATCGAAGGATAAAAAATACCGACAGTATAACTATTATAGTATTGTAATAGAAGTGCTTTCAAATCTGTAAGGGCCAGATATTTCTACATACATAAATACTACTACTAGGTCTATCCTAAACGGTTATCACTTTAGCACGTTTCCGTTATTTTCATTATTATAAATTAACGCGGAAGAAATTCTATACACTAAACGGTTATCGGCGGCTGTCTCAAATTCGTAATACGGCAAAAATTTAGATTGGTAGACATGTCAGTCACATTCAGATATGTTCGTGCTGCCAAACCCAAGCGTTAAGACAGCATACAAGCAGATAAAGCTGAATCAGCGCCATCTAGTCGGTAATGAGCCGAACATAAGAATTTTGTAATGACAGGTCAGACATATCAACATAACCTACAATTTTATTGGCCATGTTATTGCGATTGCAGCAAAATATTCGGTTTTCTCAATTTACAATATGTAAAATTGACGTGCTCTGTCTCGTTCTCAAAGTTAGCACACAAGAAAAAATCTGTACCGGACAAACAAGAATACGAGCTAATAAAAACGTAGTAAACAAAAACAAAAATAAAAAAGAACGGCATTCGTTTGCTTACGGGTGGCACTTTGCCATGTAAAATGAGTTACGTCATCAAAAATGATTATTTAAATTTTCAGAATCAACAATATGATAAGTTTCGAAGTTTTATGCCTTCGCGAATTATGGTCTAACTATTGAGGGATTGTTTCGAATTGCAGCAAAACGATGGCAAGACCTGAAAGCAACATTGTCGGACCGCGGCCCCTGTGACTGGGTCGCTGCTCTCCGCTCGTAAATTTCCGATCGGTAAATTAGCGTATTGCATTCTTGCTACTCCATAGATCCTACGAACAATTGAATCCTCGTATAATGCCCGTTCACACACTACATTTTAAAAATGTTTTTTTAAGTAAATATTCAAATCTGCGCTAAATCCTTAGACTATAGATACATCTAGACGCCACCCATTGCATTGCTAAATGAAGCTGCGTGCCGTGCGTTTGGTTTGTGGGCGAGCGAACGCATTCGTACACAAATGTTTGAGACCATAGACCATTTCGCTAGTGCTCGTCCAAAGTGCTCGCACTAGACGCTCAGAATTAAAATATGATTTTCTATTTTTGAACGTTATATAGTATTTTTAAGTGGTCAAACCATTAGGTAAAGATATCCATAATTTAAGTTATTTTAAAGAAATACTTGGTCACTGATATTAAAATATATAATAATATAAAAATAAATTATCACGAACATGACCAACTTACCTATGAAATGTAATACCATGTTCTTGCTTATCAGTACGGTTATCACATTTTAATACAACAGACAGAACCATCTTTTCTACTTAATTAAACAAAAATATTTACCACTGACTTTATGTTTAACACAAAAAATATCAATTTTAGCAACACGCGCTCGCAAGTTATCGACGCTTAACAAACTTGGCTAAATCGTTTAAAGAAAAGGACTGTTAGAGCTAAATTCATCACGAAATATTATAAAGCATCAGTGTAGCGTGATATGCGAAGATGTGTTGCGAAGGTATGCTTACATACTGTATTTAAAATTTTAGAAGGGATCTTTATTTAGCTACATATTTTTTCCGACTTATACGCGGCGTAAAAACTGGAAACTCTGCCATTCTTGGTGGTGTTGGCTTGTGTGTCTCTGATAATTATCTTAGGGATCGAGGGCATCCGTTGTTTGTTCTCCCTAGGTGCAAAACTAACCTCCTATTAGCAATGCAAATTGGGAGGACAATAACCATGTTTAATGAAATCGCTTCGGATATTGATATATTCCACTTACGTGAAGGTGAATTTAGGTGGACGTTGTTTTATCAGTTTTTAAGATAAGGTATATCAAAAGTTCACTCAGTGTGCATGCATCTACTTTTATTGTTGTTATTTTATTTTATTTCTTTTCTTATTTTATTATTTATTGTATTATTAACTCACATTGCTCTGTATTTTTATTTGAACAATTGTTAACACTTATTTTATGTCATGTCGTGAACGCTTTAAATTTATAATTTCTTTTATAGTGTTAACCATGGTCCCCATAAGAAGGGGGGGGTGACAGGGCTTTAATCTAGGGGCCCGGGCTCAGGAAGGGCCCGGCGTGACGAGACGCCCGATAAGTGAGATAAACACAGACCACAAATTTGCTCTAATAGTAAAAAAAAGTCGCCGACACTATTTTCTTTCAGTAATTATTAATAATTAAAATATTAGATTGTACGATGCAATTTTTAACTGTGTGTCGATACTCGACAACTCCATAATTCAAATGGATGTATATTAATCATATCTCATATATCACCTTAATTTAAATAAATAAAACACAATTTTATAGTACTTCTTCCACTTTTTAATTAAATTTTGTACCAGTTTCGTCCTCTTCAAGGGGACATTATCTTGGTGTAGTGAGCATAATATGAGAGTGTATATAAATGTGTTTGTAATAATATCGACTGTGTTTATGCAAAAGGGATAAACCCTCGGTTTTTCGAAATAGGTGTTATTGGATAATAAGATGGAATGCAACTTCATATATAGGTACTGTGTCTAAAGGATATTAGATGCAAATGCTAAATTATTATCTAAATTTAGCTTATATTTTTTTTAAAGAAGGAAGTGTAATGGGAAAAACGACTTAACCATCGTTTTATTGGATTTTCTTTAATTACCTCAATAATTAATATCAGATTGGAAACATAAAATACAAATAATTACAAGATAAAAAAAACTTTTGTATACCACATTTTTAAATTTTCTGTTGAATCTTACAAACTTGACAAGTCTACGTATTCATAATTTAGGACAAATAATCAACAAATATTTTTTTTGCTATTTTGCAACAAACAAATATAGAATACTGAAATGTCATTTTGATTTCCATAGTAACGCACGTATATATTAATAATTTAGTTGATAGGACCACCCCCTTAGCAACCAATAATAGTACATTGGATTACGGATTTCTTCCGAAATAACTTTTCATACAAAACAGAATTAACTGAAAATCAATTCAATTCTACTTAAAGATGGCTAAAAGTATTAAAAGTACGCATTGGCATCGTATTCTGATATACTTATTCTAAAAGTTTCAAATGTCTAGCTAGTCAAGAAATTAGTTAAAAATCGATTGCAAGATTTGTACTGGATAAACAACCACCGGACAAACAAGAATACTAGCTAAGAAAACGTTGTGAAATAATTATCTTCGTGCATTTAGAGTGTTGTTTGTGTATATTGTATATTTCAACTTTGCCCGAAAACCATAACAAAAACTTTTTTGTGCCTCCTGCAAAATTTGTTTTGTGAGGGTTGCTCCCTTTTGCCTAAGCACAGTTGATTTAAATATTACTTTATGAAATGATTTTTTAAATACTATTAAACTGTTAGTGAAAACCTTGATGAAATCTTGGGCCGATAGAAAATCTTTCGCCTAAATAATTCCTTGCAGTTAAACAATCTCAGGGTTTTAAAATTCCGTCAAGATATGGTTACTATATTTGTTATTATATTCAACCACTGGTAGGGCTATTTATATTCGCATTCCATCCTTATTTCCCACATACCCCGAATCCAGTATAATTGTCATAAGACCAAGTGACCGGCAGTCACTGTGATGCAAATAACATTCAGTTACATCCACATAGCGGACGTGAGCGGGCTTCTGATAATTTACCGTCGCTAGTAATTCAATTGAAAATACAGACTGATTCAGAAGTAGTTCGTCAACTTGATAATAGTGTGACCATCGGATACTTTTGAATACCTGCCAAGCCGTGATACCGGCTCCGAGTCAGCTCAAGAATATGATCGAGTACCTGTTGACGCACTGCGTTAACTATCGAGTGATTCAAAACATTCTGTTAGACCTTCGTTGCACTAAGTCTGTTATAGTTTGAGTGAACCTCTCATCTTCTTCAATAATAAAAATCATCATAATTTTCCTCACATATCATCCATTAAACTGTCTACTAAGTGCCAAGCACAGGGTGACCCAAAACAAACAATACCCCGCGAGTGACAGTGCAACCAGACCAAGAAGCCATCATAAATTATCATAAGGGTCAGTGTCTGGCATTCTGTTAAATAACCCCCACCCCTAGATCCGGACTCTACATATCCTACAAAAAATTACAGTCCGCTTACGAAAAGCGCCACCAACCACTATTTACTAACTTGGCTTATAAATCATTTTTTTTACTTTTGACACTAGCTAATTTGTAGATTTTCTTAAGATATTTTGCGTTTACCTGAATATATTATTTTCAAGACTATAACAGGTCATGCGGCCCAATGACAGTTTAGCATGGTGAAACAGTAGTTCTGTTTGTATAAGTGAAATAATCACAAATACCAAGGCTTTGCGAAAATCACATAAATTATATACTTACTAATGGGCCTGAAATAAATATTAATATGAAAAACCAGCGCCTTATACCCTGGACTAAGGAGGCCGTCCTCGATTTATCACTTTATATTTTCAACTTAACTCTATAAATATTACTTCCTGATAACGTTTCATTCACATGGTGAGTTTCATCAAGTAAGAGTATCGAGATATTCTTTTCAGTATACCGTTTATGTAATGGTATAAATATTGTAAATAATATATTATGGCGAGGGAATAAAAATAGACTGATGTAACATGAACAATGTTGGTAAGTGAAATTCCAAATAATAGAGTACCTACCTAATGAATTGAACAAAACTTTCTTTAAACACCAATGTGCATGGTTGCTACATCAGTCCCATGCAGCTTCGTTTCGGGACAAGAAAGTGTGACAATACAATATTTTCATTCGCACACGTTTATATTGTTGTAGAAGGCGGCCGTGCACAAATTGCGGCTGCATATACATGGAGGGTGGAAATGGGGTATCTAAAATCATGACATTTATGTAGTAGAAATCCATTTATAATGGTTGTGAAACAAGGCTTTAATAATACCCATACATTCCTACAGAAAAAGTGGCGCCAGTTTTATAGACTCACGCGTATACTAGGGTTTTCAAAAATGCCACTGTATAAGAAAACTTTGTTTTCAGGAGAAGAAAAAACAGTGGTTGTACGTAATACATATTATTGGTGAAACAGTCGAGAACGTGCCTTTAGATAGTTCAATACTGCTGAATAGGGTCGTTTGAGGTCCAAAGATTTTACTAGATACAGACAAACTATACACAAACTATAAATCAGATTGTGTTATTGACCATACAGAATTCCCAGTAATATATTTTTGCTCTTTATAATATATTATTACTATTGACGGTTCTCCGAGAAATCAGCTTCTGAAATTTTATTATTTTTCAATGCAATTATGGTCGAAGAGATATTTCCTTACAAGGCTATTGTGTTTGATGCTTTAAGTGCTTGTCTGAAAATAAGTAAAGTATACATTTTATATTATATCACGTGGTTTTTTACCACATGTAATATATAATATTATCGTACATCTTTCATTCACACAGTAAACTTACCTATATCAAGACAATAAACTGTTATTTTTATTGGAGCAAATTCAGTGTATACGGGTTCGAGTCCCGTCGGGCGTCGTATTTTTTTTTCAACGATTTTTTCTAGTAGGTACATCTAGTAGGTAAATATTATAGGTGTTTTTAAATTATTTACGTCTAAATATAACAAATATATTACATATTGTTTTATAATATGATATACTTATTAAATCCCAATTGGCTCACAATCCTTACGAATGTTAACATTCTCTCAACTAAATTAAAATTTGGAAGTTTCCCAGAAGAAAAAGAAATCTTTTATTTATTCTTTGTCTATGCATGTTCTTTAGGAAGACCATAATGATACGACGAGGAAGTGGCGAGTTTCTAAAAAAATTCTGGTTAAAACGCACTTGCAGCTAAGCGTGTTATAAAAATGAGTTATTATGTTATAATTATTTGATGGCACCATGAAGGTTGATTTATTTTTTATTAACTATACAATGTTTGTGGACGTGTTAAATAGGTTAAATTTATAATTGTATATATCATGTTTCTTTAATATTTGCATAAACACATGTTGTCTTTTCTACTTTCTTGTTAGGTATATTAGTTGTTATTTGTAATTTGTAATACTTTTTTTCTAAATAAATAAATAATATCCATTTTCATTAATTGTTATTGACAAAATATTATTGGATGGATAATTCAATGTATTGGTAGATTATTTGTATCACCTTTTGAATTTGTTTTGATAAATACATGCTGTATAAAGATTATTTAGTTGAAAATGTCCCTCTGAGGTGGATGAAACCGGTCCAGATTTAATTAATAAAAGTGGAAAAAGTACTATAAAATATGCGTTTCATTAAATTGAATTATGATACAATGCAGTTCCACTGTGAATTGACAGTTAACAAATAAATGAAATATATTAATGTAATATTCAAATTATTGAAAAAAAAAGATATAGAGAATGTTACCGGCGCCAAAATTTTAATAAAACAACGCTGTTCAACCTTTAATCAATAATAATGTGTAGATTTAGGCATGCGCCATAAAATGTTACATAATAAACTAACATAAAATATGCCAGCTGTTTTGATAGTAAATCCACTTTTTTAGAACTATCATAGCAATTAGAGGAATATAATGAAAGCGGATTTATTGCTGATTTATTGGGCGTGTACATCTTGACTATCGAAAAACTTGAATTAAAAGCTTGATTTAGCATCTTGCTCATATTGGTGCTAAAGTTTAAACAGTGCTGGTTTAAGAAAAGTTCAAATAAAGAAATTACTATGTATCATCAACTTTAATTTAAAATTATATTATGTTGTTACAAATAATTGATTATTTACTTAAATAATGACTATTTATGAACATGATTGCACCCATAAATAATAAAAGTTCATTGTATAAAAAAATTTCACGATTGTAACACTATTTTATTTATATGTATGGCGCCATCCTAAAACAATCTATATCCAGCGTTTAATGGCCTAAATATACGTAGGTAGCTGAAAAAATCTAATACTACTTGAAACTACTTGCCTAGACTGTCTAATTCCGGGAAGGCAGACTGCATTTATGGTGAAATTGCCTAATATATTCTGACATACAGACAGACATAACAACTAATACAATTTATATTCCAAGGTCGTTTATTTCTGAATACACCCTTGAAAAATGTCAAATAAGTCTTGAATGTGTTTTTTATTACGCAGTTAAGTCTCTGTGCCTTTATATCCCATAGCACTTTTTATTAAATTACGTGTTTCAGTAAACTCAGTCAAAGCTCACTTGAGAGCGTGGCGATCGTAGTCTTAAGTATCTGCTCCTGAGATATACACAGGCGTAAACAACTGCTGATGCTTCACATCGAAATGAAGGGCCATGTTTAAGACCGAGTGTGGTGCGGGGCGGTTGGTTTAGAGAGTCCATGTTTGCAACATATAACCATAATATAAAATGCCGAGAATTTCTAGTTTCACTTTTGATTTTTAACGTTCCATATTTGAAATTAAGCCAATTTAAGGGAGGTAATTAACATATTTACAAAATAAAAAAAACTTTTTAAATACAACGTTTTTAAATTTTCCGTTGAATTATTATGCTCAATATAAACTTGTACTTGATAATATGAAGTAAATAAAAAACAAACAAACAAATATAGAATACTGAAATGTCATTTTGATTTCCGTAGTAACGCACGTATATATTAATAATTTAGTTGCTAGGGCCACCCCCTTAGCAACCAATAATAGTTTTTTTACTTTTTACGGATTTTTCTGAAATAAATTTCCATACAAAACAGAATTAACTGAAAATGAATTCAATTCTGCTTAAAGATGGCTAAAAGTATTAAAAAATGGATTGGCATCGTGTTATGGTATAATTTAAAAGTTTTAAATGTCTAGCTGGTCGGGAAGCTAGTTAAAATCGATTGCAAGATTTGTACTGAACAAACAACTACTGGACAAATAAGAATACGAGCTAATAAAAACGTTGTAAAATACTATATATTAAAAACATGGTCATTGATAATTTCATTATTAATAATTGTTATGGTGGCCATCATTTCATAATATACCTTGATTCGGCCCTAATATGTTAAAACACAGACAGTTATAATAATTATGCGCACGATATAATTAAGATATTTTAAAATATCAACAGGTTTCAGTCGAATCCCGATTATCTGTGCTGACTGCACAAATCATTGTACTATTTAGCATTTTAATGGATTTCAGTTTAATCTTACGATTTTCCACGCTATTGAAAACACCACGTGCTAATTGCTAAAATATTATCATATAAACAACAGACAACAGTTAAAATTGGATATGATTCGTTTAAATTTCTCCATTAAGGGTGTTATTCTGGCCGAGCTGTAATATAAATTTTATATTTATAGCGTACCGCAGTGATTTTAAAACTTTTTTGTATCAATGAACCTTAAAATTACCGGTTAATAAGATGGGTAACGTGTTATCCACTATGCAGTTTCTCAAACTAAATACAAGTGCTCAGTGTTATAATGAGAAAAAGTGCGGTGTCTTAGTATTTTAAGGCTCAAATTGTATTTTTTTTTGTCCATGTCCGATCCTAATAAGATTATATGGGCCTCCACAGAGTGGAGGTTTGTATAAACATATTTTGTTTGTACGAGAAATGGATGTAAGCCAATTGATTAACCTATTAGATCCATACTCTGACTTATAAACAAATTGAAAAATAATATGTGTACTTGCCAGACCCAGGATTCGAACCTGGGACCCACGACGTTACCGACCATACTTTACACTGTACTTGTGGCGGCTAGATATTATGAATTTATTGAGTTACATTGATAGGCGCGGCGGGCCATATAATTGTCACCCGTAATTGTTTTATGATTGAGTTACTGCCATGTTGATGCTTTGATGGTATGAAGATAACTACCTGTCATTTATTTATTAATGTATCTGGTAATACAGTGCCTGGATAGCGACAATAATTATAAGACGTAGGTAGGGAATTTGTATGGGATTAGTGCTACTATAATTGTTCCAAACAAACGAAATAGAATATTTGTTTTAATTTTGTATACTGTATACTTACTTTATAATCTATTATTTTGACACCTGTAACTTGCGTTTCTCAATTTTGTCACTATTTAGGACCACCGCGACTTGTCTACATAATAATATGCAACTACCCATAAACTATGTTAATTTATCAGTGACATATTTTTGTACCTGGCTCATAAATTTTTTGATTACAAATAATTCGTTTCATGGTTAGATTTCCGATATTTTGTTTTACAAACATTTGTATGTCGTGCCCATAAAGATATTTTCTTTTTCAGAGTCAGATGTGAGGTTTTTTTTTTCATGTCTATCGAAAGATGCATAGGTAATAATGATATGACCTTTCATATATTTTATGTATCATGACAATTTTCAACGAAAATATAATATTGTTGTCGGTTGCACAAATCACCATGTTCAACCGCAATACTCTCGAATACAATAGTTTGGGAAACTGGCATATCGTATAAATAACAGGTGATATCATATTATTATAATTCATAACAAAAGAATGTACGAAATTTAAATATATAATGAGAATTAAATTTATAGAAATTTATAGTTCGGCTAACACCTATCTTGCTGAGCAGAATATTCAAAAATACATCCTTAACTATATAACAACATCTTTGCTGAGGAAATTATTATTGATTTGTAGTTGGACTCCAATTAAACATCCTTGCACGTCAATAGTATTGTACCAGACCATTGGGAAGTGTTTTTGTAGATTATCCAGCGCTCGAAATGGAATATTTTACGAACCGGAGCGCTCTTATTTTCAAATTGTATATATATTTTATAAAAATAAGTCTGTTATGGTACGTTTACATTTGACACTAATATCGTCATATTTATGTATGACACCATATTCACTTAAGTGTAAACAGTAAGTATATTTGTATCTGCCACTTATTTTGCGTGTGTCGACTCTCACCTACCACTTATTCAATCTACTTATATACGCAAATGTAAACACCGCGTATTCGACAAGTTCGAACTTGGAGCGATATATCACCGAAGTTAGACCACCGTCTACTTTTATGTCAAGTACCTGACACAATATTCGTAGTTTGACAGGTACCTAGTGAATTGCATATGTATATTTCCAAAACAACGGACAATCAATAATCATAGGTACACCATGAATGTATGCCCAACGTTTACGTTAATAAATGTACTGTAGCGATCTGTCAAAAATCATAGACAATGAGAAATAAATCGGATGTGCCGTGTTCTATGGATTTTGTTCGAAAATAAAATATCGCTTGTTCTCGGCACATACGATTAATTCTGATGCACTCTGTGAAGAAAAAATGCGCTTCAAATGGTATTACCTAATTCATTTTGGCCCACACCTGCACTCGTATTAGGTACGATAATATTATATTGAATATGCAATGACGATCAAGTGCTAGATATCGCAATGTTACTGTTAATCGTTCTTCTACGCATTTCTGAATTGTGTGTCTTGTTTTTTGGCAAAAGGTCCAATCTTGCAAACTAAAGTTCACAAATTGAGTTGGATCTTCGATTTTAAACTCTGACATTAAACGGAAGGCACCTAGTTCTTCTCGTCGCTGAATCCATTCCCGCACCCATCTAGACCATTTTTTCCTCCTTTTTGTTGCCAAAAGACTTAAAATAATAACACTCGCTGCTTTCTTTTTTAACATTCCCATATTGACAACTGACATAACGTTTTTGAGAAGTATACAAAATAAGTGTCCGAATAAATTACAATATCATATGTAAACACCGCATATATTTATTCCAATGTTGCCATTGAATAAAGTGTCGAGACTTTATTTCAACGAGAAGTATACCAGAATTTTATGTCAGATCCATGCAGGTGTAAACAGTAAGTGAAATTTTATGTCAGACACATAAAATAAGTATAACGGTATAAATGTCAGATGTAAACGTACCATTAGATTTTTTATTATATGACATATCTAGCTCAGGCGGTCAATTTAATATTTCCACGAGACGAAGCGATAATTTTGGAGATTTTATGAACCGGAACGGCGCTCCGGTGCGTTCCGGTCTATTTCGAGCCCTGAGATTATAATTCATAGTTTGGAGGTTTAATTGTCGTTTCTTACCACCACAGTTTACATGCAGAAGAAGCGGTATGGAAAAAGCACAGTAGTTATAATATTTATCAGGCTGGTATAAGTATATTTAATAAATCCAACCATATCTTCATCTTTTTACTATTATTATTGTTATTATTATTAGTATAATTATTTGTTGTAGACCACCACTAGATCCGGCTTATTCAAATTGTTGCCAAGCTGTGTCCCAGATATCTTTAAGGGGTCTACCAGGAGGCAATTTGTATGTTTCTGAGTTTCCTAAAAAA
This sequence comes from Rhyacophila brunnea, assembly GCF_057557595.1. NCBI lineage: Eukaryota > Metazoa > Arthropoda > Insecta > Trichoptera > Rhyacophilidae > Rhyacophila > Rhyacophila brunnea. Next base: position 7,721,942 of record NW_028233361.1, read on the forward strand.
TACGTATTTTTTTATGAATTTGTAGCGTCACTGGCTCCGAAGTCTACTGCGGGCCTCAGCACAAGCAACATGCACATATACAAGCCATTGAAAATTCTTGTGTTGTAACTCATAATAAATTAATATAGCATCTTCATGTGTTTCACTAGTGACCTATAAAGCTATTCCCACAAATGGTGACCCCGCACTGAAAACTCATCAAATCACCAACTGAGCAAGATTTCAACATAGCCATTTTAAGAGTTATAATATTATGTCACACACTATTCCTACGATCTCTCTAAAAAAAGTATTTCACTAGGACGAGGATCCTGTTTATTTATCGGCATAGTAGCCCACTGCTTGCCTCGGCAAAGAGAACACGCACAGTTACAAGTCATAAAAAGGTGTACTGCGTTATAGTACATACACGTATCTTAATTAATCATCCCAAATAAAAAGATACCAAGCAACGTGTTTCAAACCGATTCCACAAAATATGTATTGTTATTAAATTAAATCTGCAACGAAAAAATAAGACAATAAGTAATATGATTATTATTTATATTTCTTAAAATATCCATTATTAAATGCAATGTTGATTAAAGATCACCAAGAAAAAAGCCTAGACTGCTTTTGAATTAATTATGGATAATCATTTACAAAAACAAGTGAATTTTAATATTACCTTTAAAAAAGACATTTTAGGAATAAAAAACGTTACGGAGGACTTTTTTAGATATAAAAAAATAAAAAGGTTTAGCATCACATGTTTCCCTTTTAAAGAAGTTTTAAATCAAAGATATTGCGGGATTCTTTTTCTATATTGAATGTAACATAATGGTAAAAAAAACCACATAAATGCGTTGTTTGATCATTGAAATGCTTGACACTAGCTACTTTTTAGTTCTCTCGTTTTCAGTTTCAGTTAGAATTCTACTTTTTTTAAAAAGATTTTTTTCTGTAGGTTATAATACATTTTCTCAGAAGTGTTTTCAAAATTATGTATGCTCAATATAATATTATTCTGCATACAAACTTCACACAGTAAAATTACTTCTTACAAGTATGCACCTTTTCACCTCAGTAACATTATTAATGTGTATCATATTCAATTGTTTTTCTCATCAAAAGCCTGAAATACTTGTGTAAGCATTTATTTTAACCGCGTTGGGTTAAATAAAAAGTCACTTCGTAAACTCACTCCTCACTCCACACTGTACCTGTTAACCTCGCAAATAAACAAGCAATCTACATCATCCCCAGACTTCAATTCTTCACTGTTCCATCGCTAATCCACCTCACCTACTAACAAAGTGGTGACCTCAATCACATCCCAAATATTCTTTGCTGATTCATTACACAAATTTGGTAGGTACGTATTCCACGACTATATTTTTATGCATGAGTTGATGACAGCAAGAAACAAGTTGGCTACCCCTGCATTAAAGTAGATACGCATTACTATGAAATTAAAATAAATAAATCAGTTTTCCATTTAAATTTATATATATATAAGCTAGAGATTAACGCTATACAAACGTAAGTATTAGCAGTTTGAGTCAATTTGTCAATAAAAATTACCATTTTAAATTACCGGCTTAGTCTTGTTATGGAGTTTTATTTTAATTTTACCAACATATATTCTTAAATAGGCAATAATTAGTATAGCTACGGCAATAAACATGGCCAATGTTGTACGTAGTTTGTTTTTATGACCCTTATTTCTGGGTCGTTTAAAAATGAAATTATTATAAATTATGAAAATTATTATCTTGATATGTAATAAAGTCGATATCAAAATCAAACAGATACGGAAGAAAAGATAATATACTTGTAAATAAAAAAATCGTTTATGTGATTTTATGTGTTTTTATAATGTAATGTGAAAAGTAATTAAAAGCTATAAATATATTAATATACAAAGCATATTGATGATGAATTTATTTATTATAAATTTTTCGAAGTAATATAAACAGCCAGGAGGCAATCTAAAATACAGTCGATTGGATATTAAATTTATTTAACCGAAAGATTTACGGATATTATCAGCACTAATTTGGTAGTAAAATGAATTTGAAGAAATTTAGCTTTTCCTACATAATAATACCACAAAATTATTGATTTTGCATGAGCAAATAAAATTAAAATAAAAACCAAGTTCCTCCCAAGTCAGAGCATATTATTATGTAGATACATCTAACATATTTTAGTCTTCTAGCAAACTAAATTTGAATATACATAATTTTGGAAAAACTTTTGAAAATCTTTTTGAAAAAAGTAACACAATCGAACCTGCATCTCTCGGGTATCGCGTCCACGCACATAGATTTTTTCTTTTGTCAATAATATATTTTGTATAATATAAAGTATTTTTAAAATTATATATGTTCAATAATTAGAATGTTACATTCTTAAATCTTGTGAATTATTCGTTGAATAAAAAAATAGTTAATTAAAAACTAAATTTGATTTAACGGCCCACGTGCTCGTCGTAGGTCAAAATTGAGTTTTTATTGTATTTTCAAACCATGATCCTGGACACTCCTTAAACGTTATAGATAATCTATTTATATAATTTTGAAGCCTTATTATCTTTTATAGTTATTTTAAAAATTTGATGACTGCATAAAGTATTTTTGTTACATAAAATAGTATTCTTTTAAACCTCTCGCTCTAACGTTTTAGAATATAGTCATATTTCGGTACATAACTGTGCAGTGGTGTTAAGATTTTTTACGTTTATTAATTTTTAAACGCATTTATGAAACCATTAGTATAATTTATTACGAGATAATTTTTGTAAAATATTCACGATAAAAAATTATATTGATAATCTCTGTGATCCCAAATTTGACAAGAATTAGGCATTTTATTATTCAAAAAATCGGCAAGATTAACACATTTGAAGATGATTCTAAAGATACTTATTATAAACTATGTTTTTGATCATTCAAGTATGATAAACATCTTATGAATAATGATTGATTTATAATAATTATTTACCTAAGAATAAGGTAGTGTTTTTTTGAAATACGCCATTTCTTTTGTCATTCCCCAGTTGTTAAGCTACAACATACGGCCGTAGCCATAAATTTACAAACTATAATTAAAGTAAGGAGTAAAATGATATTGACGCGCGTGTTTGAACATGTACCGTTTAAAAAAAATTAAAAAAAAATCGGTTAGGTACATGTTCAAATACGCGCGTTAACATAATTTTACTCCCTACTTTAATTATAGTTTGTCAATTTATGGCTACGGCCGTATGTTGTAGCTTAAACACTAGGGAATGACAAAAGAAATGGCGTATTTCCAAAAAACACTACCTTATTCTTAGGTCAATAATTATTATAAAGCAATCATTATTCATAAGATGTTTATCACACTTGAATGGTCAAAAACATAGCTTATAATAAGTATCTTTAAAATCATCTTTAAATGTGTTAATCTTGCCGATTTTTTGAATATTAAAATGCCTAATTCTTGTCAAATTTGGGATCACAGAGATTATCAATATAATTTTTTATCGTGAATATTTTACAAAAATTTTCTAATAATAAATTATACTAATGGTTTTATAAATGCGTTTAAAAATTAATAAACGTAAAAAATCTTAACACCACTGCACAGTTATGTACCAAAATATGACTATATTCTAAAACATTAGAGCGAGAGGTTTAAAAGAATACTATTTTATGTAACAAAAATACTTTATGCAGTCATCAAATGTTTAAAATAACTATAAAGGATAATAAGGCTTCAAAATTATATAAATAGATTATCTATAACGTTTAAGGAGTGTCCAGGATCATGGTTTGAAAATACAATAAAAACTCAATTTTGACCTTCGACGAGCATGTCCCCCCTTAAATGTTGATTGAAGTAAATTGTTGATGTAAATTGTACGTATACAGTTCACCGTAAAATATTGTACCGGAAATAGATGATCATATAGCATTGAGATAAAACATGATGCATTGTTTATGGAGCATTTCACAAGAACCAATTTGCTAACCTACTTTTGAATCATTCAAAATTCTGTAAATATAAATATATACGATATTATTGTATTTCTAATTTAATTACCTACCTATCTTTTTTCCACTGTCTGTCCCTTGTATTACAGAGATGAATTTGGTCTTAATGTTATACAGCCATCTGTTTCCAATACAACAGCTCACAGAGAACTGTGGTACGGCAACCTGTATACGTACAATTTTCCGAACAAGGAAGAAAATGCAACATGATCATTCGGTCCAGGTTTAGAATTCGAACCAAGGACTGATGTAATAAGAATCGGGAATCATTCTATCAATAACGGTCAATATTGGTATTCAGCAGAGGAAAAAGGAATTGGTACATGTATGAATGTGAATAATAGTACTCGTAGTTATAGTGTGGAAATTATTTTTCTAATTTTCTTATCTGTAGAAGATCAAAATTCGTACTTACCAATTTTCTTTTGTTTTCTGTTCGATTAGATTTTTCAAAATATTTGAACCATGTTCCATGTATATAGCGACTTGCCTGCGCGGTATAGACTTTTACAGCACTTTTCGGTTTGCGCGAGTTTCAGTTTTTCTGTCCATACACACGGGCTTCCCGATACATATCGGTTTGCGCAGGTAAGCTTGTCGTAAAGCATGAGCGTCTAAAATGTCGTAAAGCATGAGCATCTAGCCGGCGCTTTATTCTTGATTAACGGAACTAATGATAATTATTTATTTGTGTGCAGTGTTGCCAATTGTCATTGACAAAAATATACCTGAAAGGGTGATATTATAATAGGTCAAAAAAAATTCTCTAAGCCACAAAGTTATACTGAAAAGATTAAGTTGTAATAGTAATACTGACATTATTTTCACGAGAGCGTAAAGACAATTTTATTATTTCGCAAGTAATAAATCAGTCAAAGAATTACTTATAATGAAGACAGTTACAATAATTACAAGATAAAAAGAACTTTTATGTACAAAGTTTTTAAATTTTCTGTTGAATCATATACACTTGAAAAAAAAATGTATTTGATAGAAATAATACTGAAATGTCATTTTGACACTCATATTGAATTTCATAGTAACGCACGTATATATTAATAATTTAGTTGTTAGGACCCTAGCAACCAATAATAGTGGATTGGATTACGGTCCGAAATAACTTTTCATACAAAACATAATTAACTAAAAATGAATTTAATTCTACTTAAAAATGGCTAAAAGTATTAAAAAAATGCATTAGCATCGTGTTCTAATATATTCTTCAAATGTATAGCTAGTCAGGAAGTTAGTTAAAAATCGATTGCAAGATTTGTACTGGACAAACAACCACCAGAAAAATAAGAATACGACATAATAAAAACGTTGTAAAAATCGAATATCTCTTAAATATCGCAAGTAAAATTTATTTTTTAGGAAATATTATAATATTAGGTTTAAATAGTTGTCATTGTTGACTTTCAAACAGCAAACCCGGTATAATATTTAAGTTTGTAATATCCGAAACGCTAGATTTAACGCGACATACCATAGCATCTATTCTATACACAAGGCTGCTATCGGAGTTGTTTATCATATTTATGAATTGAGATATTATAATTGTTGCAATAAGTTAGCCGTTGAAACTGTCTATTTCGTTCTAAAAGTTAAAACAGCCAAGAGAGGTGCTGTTGAAAGATAGCACTTTGTGACAGTTCAGATGGTTTACTTGTTGTAATTATTAATGGCCTCAATACATAAATATGATAAACTATCCTCGATAGCCACCGATGGCCGCCGATAGCAGCCTTGTATAAACATATGCGTATTTTGGAAGCTGGATGCTGATTCAAAATGTTGTTTGTGTTGTACTATGTACTCGTACCTACATTGCATGAACTATATACATTTCGGTTTTTGATATGATCAGTGAGCGTTCGTGATAGACTAGTTTTAATAAGCCCTTTTATGAAGTCGTCAATCTAGGGTTCGAATGCCTGATCCAGAAAATGGACATGCTCTTATTCAATATAATAATGTTCAGATCCAGAACATATTATATTTGATAGATTGGGCAAGTGAATTTCCTTTAATTTAAGGAACCTCAGTGAGGCGGCTAAAAATGATCAATTCAATACATTAACAATGACAGACCTTTCAAAAGACAGAAAGATAGTACGGAATCAACCACACAAACTGAACTGTCAATAATAATAACATGAAGAAAAATTAGTGAGGCATTACATAATATACTTATCATTTTTTTTTATTAAATAAATCATAAAGATTACAACACATCCAATAAAGAACAGTAATATATTTAAAATATATTGTTACCATAATATTGTATTATAACATGATAAATTTTAATGTATTATGAATTAACTTGAGAAATAATTTGTTCATAAGTAGAAGTACTACGTAATTAAATTAATTTCCATATAATTTGACAAATAATAGTCAAAACACTTAATTTGGAAAGCCACAGAAATTTGCATGTGCAATAGAATGTGATAAAGTGTCAGTTTATTATGGTTAGGTCATCGATCTCGGGCAAAATCACATGTTGTTTTTCAATATGTGTTTGAACACAGAGCATGTACCTCATAAGTTGGGTAAGCGATTAACATACATTTTTCGTAAAACAAAAATCTTTACGAAATTTCTTTTTGAGGCGGCTGCGATTTACATCGGATTATAGAGCCGTAGATTGTAGATTGGATTTAAAAAATATGGAACATTTCAGCGATTTTTAGTGGACTGTAGAAAAGCGATATTTTGAATGCTGGGGGCGGAGTGTTATACATGGATTCGACCCAGGAACTAACCTTTAATGTTGCTGGCTCCATGTCCCCGCACTCATATAACTAGCACGTTCACTCTCACGGTTACATACTGTACTTGTGACAGATGCGTGGGTATTGCGTTTATGATTGTTTATGAATAACTGTGATTGTCGCGGCATTGGTCGAACCGTAAATCGTAATTGCATTACTTCTTGAGTGCAAGTCTTGACTTTTTGATGGTCTGAAGATAAATGCCTGTTATTTATTAATTAATGTTTGGTACTACAGTGCCTGGATGGCGGCAATAATTATGAACGTGGATAAGGAATTTATATAGCATTCGCGCTATCATTATTGACCCAAATATTTTCAGTTCAAAGACAAAATAATAATGTGTCCAAGAAAAAATATTACTAAAATAATTCCCATTTTCACAAAGTATATTTTAGTATAATGTAAAAATAAAATTAGTTTAAGGGGGGACATGCTCGTCGAAGGTCAAAATTGAGTTTTTATTGTATTTTCAAACCATGATCCTGGACACTCCTAAACGTTGTAGATAATCTAATTATATAATTTTGAAGCCTTATTATCCTTTATAGTTATTTTAAACATTTAATGACTGCATAAAGTATTTTTGTTACATAAAATAGTATTCTTTTCAACCTCTCGCTCTAATGTTTTAGAATATAGTCATATTTCGGTACATAACTGTGCAGTGGTGTTAAGATTTTTTACATTTATTAATTTTTAAACGCATTTATAAAATCATTAGCATAAATTATTACGAGATAATTTTTGTAAAATATTCACGATAAAAAATTATATTGATAATCTCTGTGATCCCAAATTTGACAAGAATTAGGCATTTTATTATTAAAAAAATCGGCAAGATTAACAAATTTGAAGATGATTCTAAAGATATTTATTATAAGCTATGTCTTTGACCATTCAAGTGTGATAAACATCTTATGAATAATGATTGCTTTATAATAATTAATGACCTAAGAATAAGGTAGTGTTTTTTTGAAATACGCCATTTCTTTTGTCATTCCCCAGTAATTAAGCTACAACATACGGCCGTAGCCATAAATTGACAAACTATAATTAAAGTAGGGAGTAAAATGATATTGACGCGCGTGTTTGAACATGTACCTAACCGAATTTTTTTTTTATTTTTTTTTAACGGTACATGTTTAAACACGCGCGTTAATATCATTTTACTCCCTACTTTAATTATAGTTTGTCAATTTATGGCTACGGCCGTATGTTGTAGCTTAACTACTGGGGAATGACAAAAGAAATAGCGTATTTCAAAAAACACTACCTTATTCTTAGGTCAATAATTATTATAAAGCAATCATTATTCATAAGATGTTTATCACACTTGAATGCTCAAGGACATAGCTTATAATAAATACCTTTAGAATCATCTTCAAATGTGTTAATCTTGCCGATTTTTTGAATAATAAAATGCCTAATTCTTGTCAAATTTGGGATCACAGAGATTATCAATATAATTTTTTATCGTGAATATTTTACAAAAATTATCTCGTAATAATTTATGCTAATGATTTTATAAATGCGTTTAAAAATTAATAAATGTAAAAAATCTTAACACCACTGCACAGTTATGTACCGAAATATGACTATAATCTAAAACATTAGAGCGAGAGGTTTAAAAGAATACTATTTTATGTAACAAAAATACTTTATACAGTCATTAAATGTTTAAAATAACTATAAAAGATAATAAGGCTTCAAAATTATATAAATAGATTATCTACAACGTTTAAGGAGTGTCCAGGATCATGGTTTGAAAATACAATAAAAACTCAATTTTGACCTTCGACGAGCATGTCCCCCCATCTTATTTCCATACCAATTTGCTCGGCATATTATTAATACAAAATAGGTATCAGCACTATCAGCTATGTATATAAAAAAATAAAACCGTTAAATGAACTTTTAACTGCCGATTATTTATTTATTAATGTTTGGTAAAACAGTGCCTGGATGGTGGCAATACTTATGGAAGTGGGTAGGGAATTTGTATGACATTCGTGCTACCATAATAATTATTGGCCCAAACATTATTGGTTAAAACTGTAGCATATCAAAGAAAAATAATATGTCCAATATGTTTTCTAAGACTTTTCCAACTGAGATTATGGTATAATTTTTTTTTTTTTTTTAATAATTACCATTTTTACAAAGTATATTTTAGTATAATATGAAAATAAAATTAATATTAACATTATCTTATTTCCATATCAATTTGTTCGGTATATTATTAATACAAAATACCTATCTATGTATAAAAAAAATTAAAACCGTTGAATGAAATCGGTTGTGATTGTTTTTATAATAATATTTATTATTAATAATAAAAATGATAATACAACATTCATAAAAAATAACGGCATTTTTACGCACCTGTGATTTCAAACATATGGAAATTTAATGATGAATATTGTATACATTAAAAAAAACTATCCGAATACATACTTAATAATAATTGCAGTATTGTCGCGATTCTAAATCATTTAAATAAAATAATTGTCTGATTAACCATTCATTATATTTATAAATGAGAATACATAATTATTCGTTGTCAGGCTGTTAAAACCTCCGACGTGAGAATGTTTTTTAATATTATAATATATTCGCTTAAATAAGTCTACATCATCATTTTTATGGTACTACAACCCTTGTCAAGTCTTAACCTCCTTTAAAATTTTTCTGCATCCTGAACGATCCAGTACCGATACTCTTCAGTTGCTTTGACTGTGTATTCTTAATTCTTCTATGGTGCTGCAGTCCAGCTATCTCAATTTTGGCCGTCCAGGTCTTTCCTAGCCCTCGAGGACTACGTCCATAGCCTTGCTGGTATATCCTCTGGCATTCTATGCACGTGGCCAATCTAGCGCAGTCTTTGCATTTTTATATGCCATGTGATCATTTCACCCCTATAAAGTGTGCACAGCTGATTTTCCTTGACCTTCAAATATTACTTTCTCGAACAGCCCCAAAGATTCTTCTCAAAACTCTCTATATTATTCATATTTCACTCACTTTACCCAGGATTCTCATCCAAACGTTAGTACTGGGCGCAGAAAGGTTTTATATAAGGTTGTTTAGGTTTTACTTGAGAGAGCCTTGTTCTTTTAGAAGCCTTTGTAGACCAAAATAGCACCTGATGGAAAGGGTGATCCTATCTACTCTACAAAAATAACGCATGTTCAAAATCGTATTTAGTTTAAATACCTACCCAAAATGGTCAAATTTTGCCTAAATGTCATATTCATACAACCAAATAAAATCCAAACAAAAATGGCCATTTTCTTTTTTCATCCAGTTGGGTCCATAGAAAGAAAAGTTATTTTATGAAAGATACTAAATTTGTTTGCAAAACGACCTAAAGCTATATATGTTTCAGTCGAACATGGTTATAACGAAGAAGATGGGACCGACTGAATTTGCTCCTTATAAGTATTACTCGTTGTATCGTTATATAACATTTTTTGCGCCACGTTCTATTTAAGCATAGAACATAAAAAATCTGAAAACCATCGTAAAAATCCCCGAAACAAGCATGGCATTCATAAACTACAAAACAAGTTGTATATTAATTGTAATAAGGTGCTGAACCGCCGGCGCTGGTTTTTGACTTCAAAGCTTGGATTTTTTACATGCAATTTCAACCATATGCGTGGATAATTTTTCAATGTTGTGCGCGAAAACACCAATTAGGTACTTAGACACTTAACTAGTGTCATAAACGTAATCCGATCCCAGCGGCATCGGCTTAGTTAACTGCCCGGTCGGATTTTAACGCTTATGGTCGAAAATGTTGTTTTTAAACGATTGACACATTAACAGTTTTGCTTGGTTTTCCCGAGAAGTAGCTCGTTATAAAAGTGAATGGAGTATGGAGAAAATCATAAACTAAAATGCCAACGAATGTTTCCTCATTACATGCGAAATCTCGCTATTTGCGTAATCGTAATAACCAAGTTCGACTGTATATTCGCATTAAAAAAGGTATTTTATATAGATAAGTATATTATATTGAGCATTCGTTATTATACCACTTTGCTCTAAATTAAAAAATAAAGTACGTCACGAGCGGTTTTTTTGTATTGTTTAATAGAAGTCTATTAAGAAATATCCATGTATCTATTTAAAATAGTATATTTTGAATTAGCTATAAAACAATAATACTCGTAAGTTATTATATATTAAATTGTAAAAAATATAAACTGTGTCATGGTCATTAGTTGTTTTTTTGCTAGAAAAAAATAAATCATTAAATACATTTTTACCGAATATAATTATTATTTAGGGAAAATTATTAAAAAAATAAATTAAGACACATTATCATTTGTTCATTCAATAAAATTTGAAAATACTTACACAATTTTTATTCAAACAATAAAATAAATGGGAAGAATTTGCTTAAAATCTTTGCATAATTAAAATAAATAGCTATTTAATTAATTACATTTATTGTAATATTCTTTCTATTATTCATCAAATCAAATAATAATTAATCAATAGTATATTATATTCAATAAATTTACACAGTTTTTTTTACAAATTTCATTATAATATATTAATAATTTATGATGACAGGATCAATTAGTTTTGTATACAAATGTCTCCAATGTGTTTAAATTATGAGGTCTTTTAAGTAATAAAAATATTTGGGGAAGATTGAAAAAAAATCTTTTGTGCGACAAAAATAAAATAGTTACGTACCTACTTATTTAAAAAAATATATAGATTCCAAGTCTAAGCAGTTCTCACACATATAAGTTAAAAACATGCATTTTGCATGCAAAGGTGTATTTTTATTTATTTTATATCCCATGGATATGATGTAAAAGATGTCGTTATTATTTTATAATATTATGATTTGATAGTTGAGCAGCTATGTTTCAAAACCAACCCAACGATCATTTTTACATTTTTCAAATTTTGTGTCAAACTGTTTTCTATTAATTTCATTATCTACGCGATAAATATTCACTCACTTTTGTACCTAGACTGAATACAAAGATGACGCATTTTAAAATAGTATTTACTTTCAATGTCTAAAGCGGTTTAAATTTGCATAATTATCATTTATCTATTCTACCAATAAAAGCCATTTTTGTTTACCGTTTTTCATCGAATTACGGCCGATAGTAGGAAAAGTAATTTTATGCAAGATACTACATTTGTTTTCAAAACAATTCACTTCCAAAACATACTAAAACACACAATGTTGATTTTAAAAACTGACGAAAGTACATTTTAAAACACAATTTTCTTTTGAAAGTTGCTTCCACATAAAAAAACTCGATAGAAATGATGTTATTATTAATTTATTTATTTATTCATTCATTCATTTTAACTAGTCTTATTTTTTATATCAAATATTTTTTTCCTATTTTACCATGTTTTCATTAGCTCGTATTCTTGTTTGTTCAAGATTTTCAACTAACTTCCTGACTAGCTAGATATTTGAAACTTTTAGAATATATCAGAACACGACGGGAATGCATTTTTTATTACTTTTGGCCATCTTTAAGCAGAACTGAATTAATTTTCAGTGAATTCTGTTTTGTATGTTTCAGAAAACATTTGTTAAAAGTAATATTTACTACTCACTATTATTGGTTGCTAAGTGGGTCATAGCAACTAAATTATTAATATATACGTGCGTTACTATGGAAATCAATATGAAATGTCAAAATGTCATATCAGTATTCTATATTAATTAATACATAGAATTGTCAAGTTTACATGATTCAACAGAAAATTTAAAAACGTGGTATTTAAAATGTTCTTTTTATCTTGTAATTATTTCAATAATTTGTTTTGAGTAAGGCAGTTACGATAACAAGGTGCTCAGTTATTTGTTGAATTGCCCTCCATCATAATACTAAAAACTTTAATTTAGAAATATCAATATTTTTCAGGGAATTTATACTACTCGTAATATGAAATCTGTTAAAAATAAAACCTCATTTACAGAATTTTGAAATAAGTTTTGAAATAAAATTCACATTCGCATATTCAATTAATTATGTCGAGTTATTCGACTCGGTCACCGGTTGACTAGTTCAATACTCAGCTCCATAATTATTATTTTGAGATTTTAAAAATTCTGTTTTCATAATTGAATATGGAACAATTTTACGAAGTATTCCGAAGGCAAACGACGAAGGACGATCGAGATTAAAAAAGTCCAGAGGATGAATAGGATGTATCGACTGTAGGGTAAAATAAATAACGGGCGTTGCGGCTCGCGTTAGGAAATGTAATTATCTAATTTGGTGATTCTTCACTCTTGACTTGTTATGATTTGTTTCTTGTACTGTAGCAAGAGCGTGCAGTTGTATACACTGGTCATAGTATTATTGTATTTTGTGTTTTAATTTAAATTCCAAATCAGTTAGACATATTGTTAATTGCTAAAATAAAACCTCAATTCTGATTCTGTCATGGCTTGGCTTAAGGCTTAACGTAACATTAATAATTATTAATAGAGACATTTAGTATTTTAAACATGTTTAGCTTGTACCAGAACCAACGCATTCACTTTATAAAACAAACATAAATATAACTAAATATGAAAAGACAGACTGTTGTATTTATTATTTATTTATAAACAGTCTATGCATATAAGTGAAAAATAATATATAAAATATATAGAACTCACAGAATAATAATAATAGCATATAAGTCAGGTACAATTAATATTTATACAATAACAACAAAATACAATTGATCGTTAAATTTGAACAAAGAAACAAACATTATAATAACATGAAAGCAGCATATAAGTAGCAGACTATGAAAACAAGTTGAGTAGCTAGATAGCAAAAAAATATTTAATTCAGTGCTTGAGTGTTTGAATGGAGGTATTGAACATATCAATGGAATGTGAGCAGTATGGGCAGTCTAATACAATGGACTATAATTATTTAGAATATTTAGATCAAGGGTCACAAATGATGTATACCATACGTAGATAATAACAAAACGTCAAAACAGGCCAAACATGGAGGTTGTGAACTCTTTTTTCAATGCGCCAACGCGTAAAATATTATTTTACTGTGACTATCAATTCAACCACATTAGATTGTAATTGTAGGTTCATAAAACTTTCTCTAATTGTTAATCTTGTTAATCTAACACAATGCAGTTTTTTGACTTGCAATTGTTAATGCAATATAATATAGAATGTATTAAAATGTAATCAATAACCAACTCAACATAATAAAAACACTGTTTTATGGTAGTTTGTGCTTTGAATCCAGCATTTTGTGTATTTTGAAGACATGACTTAAACTTAAAGGATTTATATACAAGTAAATTAGCAAACAGAAAGGTCATGCTATGACTTTAAAAGTAAAGGTGAAGATACGCTTTTGCTTGGCTGTGTTTCACGGATGCCTGAAGAGAGTCTCAATATAACCTGCCTTTCTTTCAAACCACCCCTGGTTTTTGGTATTCTTAATAATCGTTAAAACTTCACAGGTTGAATGAGACGGAGTGACGGGATGTCAGAATTACCTGGGAATATGCAAAAAGATTTGGCGAGCGACAAAGATTCTTGGAGGCGCTACGAGGTGTGCATAAGATCTAACTAATGAACGGACATTGACAAAGAAGAATAACGAAAACGAAAAAAGCCCATCAAAAGCTTTAAGCCTTTAAAAATGTATAATTATATATTTTATTATTTATTCTTTTATTACCAGAGTCGCCCATTTCCAAAAATCGTCTTTTCCAGTTTTGACCAAAAATAAACTGAGTACGCAATTTTATTCCTTATTCAAAGTGGCACACACTAATTGTCTTATTCTATAAACATTTCCAAAACTAGTCGTTTGCAGTATAACGGTTGAAAAATATCATCCAATTTAAAAATTCATCTTGTCCGTCTGGTGGCAATTTTCAAATATCATCTTTTCCACTGTTACATAGTGAGTATTTTGAATTTTTCGCTCAATACGAAAAAGTATATCATGTTCCAAATAACTTTCAAGCGTTTAATTGTATAAGCTCTGTAGTTAAAATATTAAGAGCGTACTTCAGTGAAACGGTAAATAATTTTCAACAGTAGGTGCGAAAAAATTTCTTACTAGTCGCCAATTGGAGACCGACAGTCGATGTGTCTGCGCATCGAATATATTCTTAAATCGTGTAAAGAAAACTAAAAAACTTTACGTATGTATTTAAAAAAGAAAACATGTCAATGGATATACTATTAATATTAGTAATATAACAATAAACATAACATTAAATGGACGCATGTTGGATTTTTATGACAAATTATATTTCGTTCGGCACGCGTCATTTGCACAATCCGCGCATCGCCTAGCCACGATCTTTTTAGACCATGCCTCAGCTGAAGTATAGCCTTAAAATCACCCGCCTAATGACTCAAGAAATATTTTTCTATGTCGAGGTTCCATATTGGTTTTTTGTGAATATCTCAAAACAAAACAAAATGGACAAGGTGAATTTTGGAAATAGGCGACAGACTGGACTGTCCTGTATTCACCTTATTTTGAGAGACGTGTTTCTTTCACGTAAATATAATATTATAAAGCTTGTTATTATTTGAACGAAATAGTGTTATAAAATTATTTTTATATGAGGTACAAACTGATTACATTATTTTAAGATTTACAATATAAATTATTAAATAACCACCAAGAAAACATTGGATCTTTTACGTCATTGATCATTTATAATATGTATTCTACCAGAAAGAAATAAAAAAATACATAACATACAATACATACAATAAAAAAAACGATATACCTACTCATATTATGCTTGTGTCTACAGTGAATGTGATTCCTTACAAATTATATTGATTTTTAAAGGCGTTACAATGTAGCACACCTGAGCAGAGGGTCGCTGTGATACTAATATCTGCCTTAAGTGGTCTCGGGTCGAAGATGAAATGTACCGCGTTACAGCCTGATGTATGGCGTGCTGACCAACCGATGCGTCGGACACCGCGCCGATCTCTATGTAACACCGAACCTGCCACGCAGTGACACTTCGAACTATGCTTTGTAATTTATTTGTAACAGCATTCTTCGAAAGCTCTGCTCTACAGGCATATAGTTCACATGTGAGGGTATTTTTTCATTTTAAATTTTCTGACGTTATGGGCTTACATCACACCTACAAAACCACAAACATAGATTTAAACAAAACAAAACAACAAATTATTATAATAATTTTAACATATTTATATTGTATTACTATTATATTTATTAACAAAAGAAACTGGTTCGATATAAACGTTATAAAATACAATGATATATAATATGTATATATACACTATATAAAATTGAAAAACTTGGGAGTAATCATATTATTATGTTACACATGCATACTGTGCATATAAAAAATAAGCTCTAATGGATTTAAGTTTTGTACTATTCCATTTGAGAGGTTTTTTGCGACCCGAGTTTCGCCTTTCGGCATCTTCAGGCGATGTGCACACTCATCAAAGGCAAACATACACTGACAATGAACACTCTTAACTCTAGCTTATATAATAAATCAATACAATAAAGTAGGTAATAATACCCATCAAGTCATGGGGTAACAATAGAAAAATACAACAAACAAATTATAAATAGTAAGGATTTCACTAGGAGAAGGGTCCTGTTCCGTCAGTGACTCAGACAGTCCATTACGAGCCTCGACACTGTCCACACGCAGATTTGAAAATCATACAAATTTTTCCTATATAAACAATGTTTATAAATTAATATCTTATAATGGTGTCTATAATCAATTAAATAAAAATAATATATAATAAAGTATCTTCACGTATATTACTGGTCACCCACAATCAACCCTATACATATGAAATAATGATTTAATGTTATTAATTGATATTAAAAATATTTATCGTCGTCATCTCATTCAATATGGAACTACTGGTGAAAATTGGATTTAAAAAATATAATTTGAGATCCTAATTGGATGCATTGGGAATCGAGTAAGAACTGTATCGACGAAAACAAGCTGCAGTGTCATGTGTCTGATCTTTTAAGCCACCTAATTCTAGCTAATTGTTGTCGAAATGGGGATAATTTAATCGCACTTTTAATTTATAAAGAACGATAACACATTCAAGGTGTATTAATTGGTACCTATTGTTAAAAGCTTGATTTAAAATTGCAAAGTAGTGTCGTCGATAGTAAAAGATTTTTGGTAAAGCCTGTGACTCATAATTGGGTGGTTCACAATAATTATGGATCAAGTCCATCAAAATTGATCCTGGGATATTGGGACCTATAGTTGAAACTCCTTTTGTAAAATTCAGGAATGTTTTCACTGTATATTATACTTACCATAATTTGATAGTATATGAATTAATCTCCTATATATTATCTTTCATTATTATTATCTTTCATTATTATTATCCTAAGAGATTTTGGAAAATTCACTAACAGCTCATTTAAGCGACATTTTATTGTTATTTTTACATCTTCACTTCGAAATGTGCGCTACCGATTCATCTACCGTTTGAATTGACCACATTTCACAAATTTTCAATGATTTCACAGGTACTTGACGTTTATATCCGATATTTTCTTACATACCGTATACGATACGCCATATTTCATTTAACGTACAGCAGAATGACGTCTTCGTCGCTTAAGACCTTCTAATCCTTTATTTGACAAACAAATTCGATTATTTCTATTCAAATATCGTAATGTAGGCATTAGCGCACTTTTTTCCGGTGAAAATCCATAATCTTGGTACAATTTACTACGTATAATATCTTTTGACAGCGGGGTACGCCACTGACGGCCATTTCATAGATAACGTGATATTCCAAATTTGATTTTTTTTAAATACTTTGTGGCTATTCACTCAATCTTTTTTTATTGAATAATTACCTAGGCTACTAATTTCCATAGATCAGATAGTCATATTAAACTAACAAAGTTGCCATTGCAAACAATGAAAGAAATTAATACGAATTGTTATAGTCATCAAAATGTGTGATATTGTATAATATCTACCTATTTGTATCGTCCCTATCATCATCAATCTTGACCTATCCACTGCTGGATTAAGGCCTCCTCAGCCTTATTCTACTCCTTACTTACACATGAATTGTTATATTTATCAAAATCAGTGATATTATATTAGTATCTACCTATCTATATATAATGCCATTATTATGACGAGCCTCAATAAATCCACTGCTAGATGAAGGCCTTTCTACGTTGATTGTATTCTTGACAGTATTGAATTTCTAATGTTATTTATCTACATATTCATATCGTCATCATAATCATCATCATCATCAACCAGGATGAATCCACTGCTGGATGAAGATTCCGCAACCTGATTCCACTACTATTAATTCAACGAATTTATGATATTATACATATTTCTATCCATCTTATCATCATCGACTTGAACCAATCCACTGTTGGATAATGGCGTCCCTAGCCCGAATCTACTCCTTTCTGTCATATGAATTGCTGTATTTATCAAAATCAGTGATACTATATTTATCTACAAATTCATATTGTTATCATCATCATCATCAACCAGGATCAATCCTCTGCTTAATAAAGACCTCCATAGACTGTTTCTACTCCTTTTTATCATATGAATTTCTGTATTTATCAAAATCGGTTATATTATATTTATCTACATATTCATATCGACATCATCATCATCATCACACCGACCTGAACCAATACACTGGTTAATAAAGACCTCCCTAGCCTGATTTTACTGCGTTCTGTCATATGAATCCCTGTATTTATAAAAATCGGTGATATTATATTTATCAGCATATTCATATCATCATCATCATCAACCAGGATTAATCTACTGCTTAATAAAGACCTCCCTAGCCTGATTCTACTCCTTTCTGTCAAATGAATTTCTGTATTTATCAAAATCGGTGATATTATATTTATCTACATATTCATATCGTCATCATCATCATCATCACACCGACCTGAACCAATACACTGGTTAATAAAGACCTCCCTAGCCTGATTCTACTCCTTTCTGTCATATAAATTGCTGTATTTCTCAAAATCGGTGATATTATATTTATCTACATATTCATATCGTCATCATCATCATCATCACACCGACCTGAACCAATACACTGGTTAATAAAGACCTCCCTAGCCTGATTTTACTGCGTTCTGTCATATGAATCCCTGTATTTATAAAAATCGGTGATATTATATTTATCAGCATATTCATATCATCATCATCATCATCATCATCAACCAGGATTAATCTACTGCTTAATAAAGACCTCCCTAGCCTGATTCTACTCCTTTCTGTCAAATGAATTGCTGTATTTATCAAAATCGGTGATATTATATTTATCTTAATATTCATATCATCATTATCATTATCATCATCATCGACCTGAACCAATCCACTGCTTAATAAAGACCTCCCTAGCCTGATTCTACTCCTTTCTGTCATATAAATTGCTGTATTTCTCAAAATCGGTGATATTATATTTATCTACATATTCATATCGTCATCATCATCATCATCACACCGACTTGAACCAATACACTGGTTAATAAAGACCTCCCTAGCCTGATTTTACTGCGTTCTGTCATATGAATCCCTGTATTTATAAAAATCGGTGATATTATATTTATCAGCATATTCATATCATCATCATCATCAACCAGGATTAATCTACTGCTTAATAAAGACCTCCCTAGCCTGATTCTACTCCTTTCTGTCAAATGAATTTCTGTATTTATCAAAATCGGTGATATTATATTTATCTACATATTTATATCGTCATCATCATCATCATCACACCGACCTGAACCAATACACTGGTTAATAAAGACCTCCCTAGCCTGATTCTACTCCTTTCTGTCATATAAATTGCTGTATTTCTCAAAATCGGTGATATTATATTTATCTACATATTCATATCGTCATCATCATCATCATCACACCGACCTGAACCAATACACTGGTTAATAAAGACCTCCCTAGCCTGATTTTACTGCGTTCTGTCATATGAATCCCTGTATTTATAAAAATCGGTGATATTATATTTATCAGCATATTCATATCATCATCATCATCATCATCATCAACCAGGATTAATCTACTGCTTAATAAAGACCTCCCTAGCCTGATTCTACTCCTTTCTGTCAAATGAATTGCTGTATTTATCAAAATCGGTGATATTATATTTATCTTAATATTCATATCATCATTATCATTATCATCATCATCGACCTGAACCAATCCACTGCTTAATAAAGACCTCCCTAGCCTGATTCTACTCCTTTCTGTCATATAAATTGCTGTATTTCTCAAAATCGGTGATATTATATTTATCTACATATTCATATCGTCATCATCATCATCATCACACCGACTTGAACCAATACACTGGTTAATAAAGACCTCCCTAGCCTGATTTTACTGCGTTCTGTCATATGAATCCCTGTATTTATAAAAATCGGTGATATTATATTTATCAGCATATTCATATCATCATCATCATCAACCAGGATTAATCTACTGCTTAATAAAGACCTCCCTAGCCTGATTCTACTCCTTTCTGTCAAATGAATTTCTGTATTTATCAAAATCGGTGATATTATATTTATCTACATATTCATATCGTCATCATCATCATCATCACACCGACCTGAACCAATACACTGGTTAATAAAGACCTCCCTAGCCTGATTCTACTCCTTTCTGTCATATAAATTGCTGTATTTCTCAAAATCGGTGATATTATATTTATCTACATATTCATATCGTCATCATCATCATCATCACACCGACCTGAACCAATACACTGGTTAATAAAGACCTCCCTAGCCTGATTTTACTGCGTTCTGTCATATGAATCCCTGTATTTATAAAAATCGGTGATATTATATTTATCAGCATATTCATATCATCATCATCATCATCATCATCAACCAGGATTAATCTACTGCTTAATAAAGACCTCCCTAGCCTGATTCTACTCCTTTCTGTCAAATGAATTGCTGTATTTATCAAAATCGGTGATATTATATTTATCTTAATATTCATATCATCATTATCATTATCATCATCATCGACCTGAACCAATCCACTGCTTAATAAAGACCTCCCTAGCCTGATTCTACTCCTTTCTGTCATATAAATTGCTGTATTTCTCAAAATCGGTGATATTATATTTATCTACATATTCATATCGTCATCATCATCATAATCGACCTGAACCAATCCACTGCTTAATAAAGACCTCCCTAGCTTGATTCTACTCCTTTCTGTCATATAAATTGCTGTATTTATCAAAATCGGAGATATTATATTTATTTACATATTCATATCGTCATCATCATCATCATCGACCTGAACCAATCCACTGCTTAATAAAGACCTCCTTAGCCTGATTCTACTCCTTTCTGTGATATGAATTTCTGTATTTATCAAAATCGGTGATATTACATTTATCTACATATTCATATTGTCATCATCATCAACCAGGATCAATCCACTGATGGATGAAGGGTTCCGCAACCTGATTCTACTACTATATTATACCTATTTCTATCGTCCTTATCATCATTGACCTGAACTCATCTACTACTGGATAATAGCCTCCCAAGCCTGATTCTACTCCTTTCTGTCATTTGAATTGCTGTCTTTATCAAAATCGGTGATAATATATTACATCTATTTATATTTCCATTATCATTATGAGCCTGAATCAATCCACCGGTGGATAAGGGCCTCGCTAAGTTGTTTGAATTTCTGTCGGTCATACGAATTGCTATATTTATCAAAATTGCTGATATTATATTTACCCATTAATAATATCGTCATTATCATCATTAACCGAGATTAATCCACTGCTGGATGAAGGTTATCCCAACGTGATTCTACTCTTCTTGGTCATATCAACAGGGGAGTTGACCCGAAAGTTTTTACCTTCAATTTTAGCAGCACGAGACGTCAGGGTGCATAAGGGGCTGTGTTTTGAGATGACTCAGATTCTTACAGGTCACGGAGTCATGCGAGCATACCTGCACCGGTTTAAAATAACATCTGATGGAAAGTGTCCATGCGACGACGGAAGCGACCAGGACGTCCTACATTTACTCCTAGATTGTCAAATCTTTAGCAAGGAGCGGCACAACCTGAACTTTTTATTACATATGGCAGATGCGGACATTCGAGACCTTCCGGGGACCATGGCAAATGAGGCCGGAAGAGATGCACTTTTTAATTTCTGTATTGATGTAATAAAAAGAATAAAAATAATAAATGGTGACATGTAAAGACGATTCATGCCTTTCAGATCCAATGACTGCAATCATATAAGATTGGATAAGTATATGCTCAAAATATCAGTCCTATGCGACATTTCTTTTACCACGGGAAAAAAAAAAAAAAAAAAAAACTCGACTACAAATCGCAGTCCTCAGTTCCCAATGAATACGATAAAATATTCATCAGAATCACTTCCGCCTTGCGCTACTTAGAATTTTCCAGGGTTTTTGCAAGGCGGTTTCATAGGCCCTGGCCGAATTTAAATTAGCAATACCCGATGCGGGTAGAAGAACAGTTTTCAATAAGGCATATTCTCTCAGCCGGCACAATTTTCATTTGACTAGCATCAAGTAGAGTAGTTTGCGTGCCAAAGTCCTTAAGAAACCTCGATAGTAAATGCGAGGTATCCATGAAGGCATCTAGAAAAAAAAAAAAACTGCAATATTTTTTTAAATTTGTGATTTTATATACCTACCCATTTATATCGTCATTATCGTCATCAACCTGTATCAATCCACTGCTGTATGAAGGCCTCTTTAAGCTGATTCCACATCTTTAGGTCTTATAACTTCCTATTTTTATCAGATATAATATGTATTGCTTCATTATTTATCAACATTTGTCTCGATATGAATGTCCCGCACCGGGAAACCATATTGTTTAAGGTGAATTTTTAAATTAAAATATGATTTTTAAAATATAATTCTATGGCTCCGAGCATTTATTTTTTATAGACAATGAAACAAAATAATGTTTAAATTAATTTTTTATGCTGCTAACCTTTTTCTATTATGTAAATGGGACCCGAAAGAGATTAATATTCGCGTTATATTGGATCGCTATTTATGATAATCACGATTGAGATGTATAATTATTTATCATATTTAAATGCACATACATATACATATATTGTATTACAATTAAAATGACAGTGGTAGCAATCGGCGATTGCCAGCTGTTTTGCTAGGCCTAGCAGCCTGAAATGGTGTCAGACGATATTGAGAAGGCCAGACTCCAGAATAGACTACGCACATGACTCCAAATTTGTATTGGCAGTGACGACATGCAGATCGTAAAACTGACAAATCAGCTAAATTTTCAATTGTCTGACGTGAATGAAAATCCATCCCGAAGGGAAAACTATGGCGCCGTCTATACACGCTTTACAATTTTTATATTAAAATCCAACACCAAGTCACTATGACGAAAAGCTGTCTGCAAGACCTAGCGAGACAGACTGGCGAGAGCCAGCTGACTCAGCTAGTCTCCTATATATTATTATCCTAAGAAATTTTGGAAAATACGTTAACTTTTTTATTTAAATACCACTTTGTTGATTATTAAAGGAATTCACTTCAATTTTTGGAGTCCCGAATCTACTTCCATTTGAATCGGGCACAATCTGATAAAACTCGACACAATCACAGATAAAATCATTTTTAAATCGCGTTTTATATCCGTCACCATACATTTTCGCATCTTGCCTTTCGTCTACCGCAAATCGATTATAATGTCGCTTAATTCTTTCTATATAATCGAAAATTCAGAAATCTAAATTAATATTCCACAAAATTATTCAAATCTGTAAGCAGCACATTGGCGGACTAAGAAATTTAACAAGAATTAAATGCATATTTCCTCACTAATTATTACGAAAATATAATCCAAAACCACTTCACTGCCACTTATCTGTCAAACTGAAATAATTGATGATCGATTTTCAATTGTTTTCTTTTGTGATATACACAAGTTCATTTGACGTGGCAGAATTCAAATTTAGAATATGCAGGAATACCTAATCGAAAAATGTGACATTTCTATTAGCATTCATTGTTTACGTTAATTACATAATGCATATAATATGTTTTATGTCTCTATAGACGAGCATAAAAACAATAGTCAATTACTTTCAGAAATACGTTTCCTATAGATATATTTTTGTCCATATTTAATTCAAAAAATCCTGCCTGTCACAAATCACACAATGTATTAATAGGTACGTCATTGCTTTGCCTCTTTGCAATATTCGATGAGTTTATTTAAATCTAATAATAATGCCACATTTCAACGATTATCATGGTGATCAAAGATTAAAACTACATATAAAACTACGATGATTAATCAAATTATCCTAAAAAAATATTGACGGAGCATCATTTTCGGTATGCAATTGCATGCATTTTCATTTTGAACCATAGACAAAATACTTTTATTTTAGCTGTCATATTCAAAGACAACGTAGGTAGGTAAATTAAAAATGACGTTTACTATGGGTAATTAATACACAACGTTTTTATTATTTTATTAATAGATAGTAGTTATATAATGTTGAATTAAATGTTTTATTACACAATATAAGAAAAATGCATGCTTTATAGACAACTAAAAAAGTCAATTATGATCATTTCATCCCATAATCGCACTATGAAGTACCTACGTCATATTATTATCCACTATTTGCATCCATGTGGTTACTATATAGAAGAATTAATATGTGTCACTATGCTTATTAGGATTCTACTGCTGGATGAATGTTATTCCAAAGAAAAATCCATGTTTTATAGACAAATAAAAAAGTCAATTATGATTATTTCATCCCATAATCACACTATGAAGTACCTACATCATATTATCCATTATTTGCGTTCATGTGATTACTATAATATAGAAGAATTAATATAGGTCACTATGCTTATTAGGATTCAATGCTGGGTGAAGGTTATTCCAATAATCCTCTTGGTCATATGAATTGCTATATCTATCAAAATTGATGTACCTACCCATTTATATCCTCATTATCATCATGAACCAGGATCAATCCACTACTCGATGAAGCCGTCTCAGAACTAATTCTTTTCCTCTTTCATATATACATTGCTGCATTTATCAAACATTTTTATATAATAATAATATATTCATTTCATCGTAATCATAATTAGAACGGATTAATACACTGCTGGATGAAGGCCTCTCTAAGCTGATTCCACTATTTTTTGTTCTATGAATTGAACTGAACCAATTTGTGAAATTGCGTATTATATGAAATCGGCAAAATTTTGTCAAATTTATGAAAAATGGAAGCCCGTTGCCTTATTCATGAATTAGGCAAATTGTCTGCCGAGTGAGTGAATTCGGCAGGGTATAGAATTCTTAAACTGTCAACATGACAGTAGAAAAAGTAAATTTAATACGGATGGTTTTATTAGTTATAATTGGACATAATATTATATTATTATTATTAAGTTAGGTTAGGTTAGGTTTTGTTATTTTGAATTTAACTGAATGTCCATTTTAAGGTAACCTAACAACTGTCAACAAACTATCAAATTTAATCATACTATCACAAACAAACAATCGACCATTTCCTGATACCCAAGCACAAATCAAATCGCGAAAATACCTTTTAATAAAATTCTCCCGTTATCATATTATAGTTCTAGATTTTTTTGGGCATAGTAATTGGAAATGAACGTCATTGTAGTTATTGATTGCTATATTTTTATATAATTAATGACATTTGACATCTGGTTAGTTTGATTTATTGCAAAAAACACCACCGGAGCGCCAATATCTTATTTGCCCTATGCATGAACTAGGCAGAAAAATTACTGCCGAATTCACGCACTCGACAGATATTTTGCCTATTTCATGAATAAGGCAACGGGTTTGCATTTTTCATGACATAGGCAAAATTTTGCCGATTTCATGTAGGTAATACGCAATTTCACACATTAGGCGTAACATATACATACACATATCTACCTACATATTTATAATGCCATTATCATAATCAGTTTGGATCAATACATATATAGACGAAGTCCTTTCTAACCCAATTCCTTCCTCTCAGATCTGAGTTTCTTCTTTTATCAACATTTGTTTCGATATGAACAGATAATGAAACAAAATAATTTAATAGTTAAAATTTATTTTTTATATGGCTAATCTTCTTCTATTACCTCAAGGGGATACGCGTGAGATTAATATTAACGTTATATTATTGAATCGCAATCAAATTACCTGCTATTCTGCTAGGTCTAGCAGCCTGGGATGGTGAATCTAGAATAGACTCTGCATATGACGCCAAATTTATATCGAAAGTAACGACTTGCAAATTGTAAAAGTGAAAAATCAGCGAAATGTCAAACGGCGCCGTCTCTGCATACTTCACAATTTTATTAAAATCCAATACCATACATTAGGACGCTAAGCTGTCTGCAAGACCTAGCGAGACAGACTGGCGAGAGCCAGCTGGCTCAGCTAGTTTAAATAAATAGTCGAAACATAAAGTATATTCAGGCTTTATTAATTAGCAAATTATTGTTAGCAAATACCTATTTATAGTGCTGAAGGAACTGTCAAAACGGACAAGATTCACATTCAATTTGATGTCTTATCAATAGTAGTACTGCCATTTATGCGGAATAGTGTAGAGGTACGATTGTGATATTAACACACAATATAGAAATCTATTTTATCTAGCCACTGAATTAAAAAATCGATTTTTATGAAAATTGGACTAGATCTATAATTATTGTGAACCGCCCAAATTATAGTAAATTTCAAAATGATTAGAATTATACAGGTTACTTATTTGGCAAAAGACATTAACCAGAATCTGATGGATTCATGTTCGATTCCCGCTGGTACGAAATATTTTTCAAATACATTTTTAAGGTTTTCCAAATAATATATGTTTATGAAGCATTGTTTAGTAATTATTAATAAGTATTTTAATACTATTGTGAGAGTTACGCGTAAATGAAAAAAAGTAATTATTAATTTTTAGTAACATATGGGCTGGAAAACACGTTTATCAAATATTTGTGTTTATGATTTTTAAACCTGTTTCGACAGTTATAGAAAAAAATGGAATCAATAATTGAAATAAATATTAACCATAAATAACATAATGGTAGTATAGAAAGCAAAATACAGGTATTTAAAGATGGTAGATTGAAACCACAACACAAAAAATCCTAATTAATTATACGTGGCTAAGGAGAGAGAAAATTAAAAAAATAATTTAAATAATATATCATAGAAATTCATATCATCGAGAATAAATTTATAATATGTGTATAAATATCATTTGAAAAATCTGAAACTATTTATTATACTTAAATTAAAGAATATTAATTTGAAAAATTGCATACTTAGTATAGAATTTTGAGAACTTGAAATAATATTTTACTAAAAAAAAGATAAGTAGTAAATTGGGTAGGTACATACATTTTGTTTTTAAAAGAGAGGGTTATTAGGAATTTACCTTAGATCCTTATTCTGAATAAGACGGTAATATTTATGGCATTTAATTTAATTGTTTCATTTTTAAAATTTTCTCATTAAAACTATAATAATTGCATTTAAAAATGGAATATTTTTACTTAACTAATTAGGACTCTATTTTCATTTATATTAATAGGACTATTATCCATATACAATTAAAATTTTTCAAACGTGAAATTGTATTTTTCTGGTACGCTGAAATCGTTTACTAATTGTTACATTGCTTATTACATCATAGATTTGAGGTTTATACACAGTCAGGCAAATTTCATTGCTAATTTTAAATACACACATAAGTAGAATAATATCTTTTTTAATGTTTAATAAGGACTGATAACTGTTATATTTAAATTCTAATTGATCTAAGTTATGTGTTCTTTTTACCGACTCAGGCTTTGTCTTTCGGCAACTTCAAACACTATGGGCACCAGTGGCGAAGGGTGAAGGTAGGCTGTTTAGTTCCTACATAAATAGTGCACAATATACTTATCAGTCATGCGCGTTGTTTTTATTAACAATTTACAAATGGTATTGGTGAGTTTTTAAAAAATTCAATTAAACTCTAAAACGAAACAAAAAAAAAATTAAAACCAAGCCATAATAGATAATATCAAAAAATTACTCTTCTATCTATAAAATATCCAAAATTATGACATTAAATCACACATCTTTTTGAATATGTTATAAAAAGAATAATATATTTAATCTATTATGGTTTAATTTGGGCAGGGGCTAATTATTATTAAAAAAAAACCAACCAACATCATGTGTAATTCTTAACTCAATGAAAATAAATGTGCCATATTTTACCGGATCACCCATAGCATAACCACACCAACCAACCAACCAACATAACCAACACCATCTCTAAAATTGTAGTCTTAGTTCAATAAATAATTACAAGATAAAAATATTTTTTTATATACAACGTTTTTAAATTTTCTGTTGAATAATTATGCTCAATATGCTTAAACTTGTACTTGATATGAAGTAAATAAAAAAACAAACAAAGAAACAAATATAGAATCCTGAAATGTCATTTTGACATTTCATTTTGATTTCCATAGTAACGCACGTAAGTATATATTAATAATTTAGTTACAAGGTCCACCCGCTTAGCAACCAATAATAGTCTTTTATTTTTTTACGGATTTTTCTGAAATAACTTTCCATACGAAACAGAATTAACTGAAAATGAATTCAATTCTGCTTAAAGATGGCTAAAAGTATTAAAAGAATGCATTGGCATCGTGTTCTGATATATTCTTTAAGTTTCAAATGTCAAGTTAGTCGGGAAGTTAGTTAAAAATCGATTGTAAGATTTGTACTGGACAAACAACCACCGGACAAACAAGAATACGAGCTAATAAAAACGTTGTAATAAAAAAAACGTATGGCTGACAAAGTTTTCTGTGCATTTCAGACCTTGACAGCCTACTTCCGCCCTTTGCCACTGATGCGTACTCACCAATGTCAAACGCGCACTAACACAGAAAACAGTTAATTCTCGTAATTATAATTTATATTCAAATTCCAGAAAATACCGATCGATAGTATTTATTTTCTTAACATTAAATGTTAAATTAATAGTATTATTTTATAGAGTTTTTGCCACCATTATTATATGTTAAGTACTAAATAATCGCCCAGTAAAATTACTTTGTCACTACTTTAGACAATAATTAGTATGCATTACACCACCAACTTAACGCTGGCTATTGAAAATATTAAAGTTTACTGTTTTGATTTGAACTGGTTTACAAATATGTATAATAATATAGCAACATAAAGCTCTCAGCAAAGCTCTCAAACATGGCGTTAATATTACTAGGCCGTTTGACTTGCTGAAATATGGTTCAAGTGTTTGCCGCCCGTTGCGTTTCATTTCCTTAATGGCCCCTAATAGACCTCCCCCCTATCTTTGCTCTTTTCAAACAATCCTTTAAGCCAGGAATTTTAAACGTACTTTAAAACAAAGAGCAGCTCTTAATGATACTAATTTCAACCATATTCATACCAAATGATCATGGAATCAAACTTATCAATACGACCAACAACAAGAATATTTATAATGTTCATACTATCGACCGAAGGTACTTGATAGAATTTGAATTTAAATTCTAATGGATGTAAGTTTTTTACTATTTTATTTGAGTTGTTTTTTGCGACCCTGGTTTCCGAAATCCGGGACGTCGATTGGCGAAACCCGGGTCGCAAAAAACGACTCAAATGGAATAGTACACAACTTAAATCTATCAGAGCAAGAATGTTCTTAACAATAAACAACGTTGCCAATTAAGCAAACTTTTTGTCAGATATAGCATTTTTGAATAATATTCGAGTTCAGGTTTCAGATTTTAGGCACACTAACACAGAATACATTTAATTCCCGTTTATATAACTAAAATAATACAATAAAAGAATGTCAAAACCTTATTACTACGTCAAAAAGCAAGTACCTGTAATAAACTAGACAGCGACTTATATATCAAGATATACACGTCACCCTGGTCGTTTCTGGAACTAAAACCCATTGTGTCTTAAGAATAAAGTGTTCAACCGATGTGTGCTACCAACGCTCAAGTACACAAGTAAAAGATGGACTCTTAATGTAAGAGAAATCCAAAAATTACGTGCAGCACAGCGTGGCATAGAAAGGTGCATCTTGGGCATAACACGTATAAATCACCAAAAAAAACAATGTATACGGAAGCAGACAAGAGTACATAGTGTAATAGAGGTCGCTAAGCAGATGAAATGGCAATGGGCTGGATAAGTCACTCAGAGAGTAGAAAATCGCTGGATAGATACATATTATGTATCTAGGCTTCAAAAATACGCATCCGACATATTATTACGTTAAATAATATAACGTATTTTAACATAGCAAAATGACTTTAAATTTCTCATAGATATAAAGCAAGAACATTGCTTGAAAATCGACACAATCATCTTTTTGTATCTAATAATAAAAAACGTATTACATATTATGAACCTATAATATTTAAATGATTACTTAATTTTGTACTTGCATTTGTTTTTAGTTGTACAACTTTTTTATTTATTCGAAAAACAAGAATTTTCTTAAATCTTTGTTCTTGTACCTAATAATACGTGGTATAAGTCTATTTACTAGAAAACAGGTGGGAACAGCGGAAATTTTTATACCCGATTTCGGCAAAATTCATGAATTCACGAATGAATTAAACCTTAAACCTAACTTAATCTAACAAATAATCCAATATATCGGATATTTTCAAAATTTGTTTGCCGCTGGCTTTCATTAAGGAACAAGAACCTAACACCCACAGAACAGATAATAAATAGAATTTCGATAGGCTAT
This sequence comes from Rhyacophila brunnea, assembly GCF_057557595.1. Lineage (NCBI taxonomy): Eukaryota > Metazoa > Arthropoda > Insecta > Trichoptera > Rhyacophilidae > Rhyacophila > Rhyacophila brunnea. The sequence continues at coordinate 7,752,649 of NW_028233361.1, forward strand.
TTACCAAAACAGTAAATTTTGACGCAGGGTTTTGAATGTGTGAGTGTCCTGCGAAAATGAACTACCTACGCATTATGGACGTGCAATAGTAGTGTGTGCGTCAATGCATACACCGAGAGCAGTTATCAGTATTCGACGTATGACGTATTTTGATACGTGTTTAAGTTTATCTTATATTATTCCTTACTCGATATCGGTTGCTGCTTCCTTTACCCGTTAGATATTTCAGATCCCATTATTTCTGAGTTCCCTGCTAACGTCCTTAATTCAGACATCTCACTTATTTATCTCATAACTATAATAACCGGATATATATTTATATATTCTATAATATGCTCACCTGCACACGATTATATAATAATGAATAAAAAAGAATGTCTATTAATTAATTAATTTTGAAATATCATCGCGTATACTGGCTGTACAATGAACGTCTCTGAAACTCAAGAAATCTCTTCGCGCAAGACACTGTAAGTCTCACCTTCGTGCGATATTATGTAATTTATAACACATATTGAAAGAATACGTTATCCTTGCATATTTTTTAAATGAACGATTAATATTATCATAATTAAAAATAATCTATATTAGATAATAGCGTTGACGTTATTTTGAAATATAATACAGTCGAACTTGGTTATTGCGAGGAAGATGGGACCAACTGAATTTGCTCGTTATAAGCACTACTCGTTATATCGTTATGTAACATTTTTCGCGCCACGTTCTATTTAAGCATAGAACATAAAAAAAATGTGAAAACCATCGTAAAAATCCCCAAAACAAGCATGGTATTCATAAACTACAAAAAAAGTTGTTTATTGTAGGTACTGGTAGGTACCTACTGACTTCACAAAGCTTGAATTTTGTACATACAATTTCAACCATATGCGTGGATACTTTTACCAATTAGGTACCTACTTAGATACTTAACTAGTGTCATAAACGTAACCCGATCCCGGCGGCATCGGTCAGATTTTATTGCTTAGGGTCGAAAATGTTGTTTTTAAACGATTGACACATGAGCAGTTTTGCTCGGTATAGCCAAGAAGTAGTACGTGGTAAAAGTGAGTAAATGTATGGAGAAAATCATAAACTAAAATGTCAACGAATGTTTCCTCATTACATCCGAGAGCTCGCTATTTCCGTGATCGTAATAACCAAGTTCGACTGTAATTGAATTTAGGGTCGATCTATCGACTAGATAATTTCTTAAACCGATCCAAGCCTTCGATCACCCCTTAGTTAGATAAACTTTGTTTAAAACCAATTATTATATTTGAGTTTTACTCCTTAAAGGCAAATTTAAATAATAATTAATATTACCTATTTTTGCTAAATTATAAATTTATCAAAAATTACACAACAATAGAGCTGAAGTCAAACTGCGTTTTCACATGATAACAGAAAACTACCGCAATAAAAAATCCTTGTTTAATCGTCATTTCCTCGAGCTATATATTATAAATTATATACAACTAGCTGAGCCAGCTGGCTCTCGCCAGTCTGACTCGCTAGGTCTTGCAGACAGCTTGTTATAATGACATGGTGTTGGATTTTAATATAATTGTAAAGTATGTATAGACGGCGCCATAGTTTTCTCTTCGGGATGGATTTTCATTCACGTTAGACAGTTTGACATTTCGCTGATTTGTCAGTTTTACGATTTGCATGTCGTCACTGCGATACAAATTTGGAGTCAAATGCGTAGTCTATTCTGGAGTCTGGCCTTCACAATATCGTCTGACACCACTTTAGGCTGCTAGGCCTAGCAGAATCGCCGATTGCTACCAATGACACTTTAATTTTAATACAATATATGTGCAGGTATGTGCATTTAAATATGACAAATAATTATACATCTCATTCGTTTGAATATACAGCAATAATATGTGATTATCTTAAAAAGCGATCCATTATATCAAAATATTAATCTCTTTCGGGTCCCATTTACATATTAAAAAAAGGTTAGCAGCATAAAAAACAAATTTAAACATTGTTTTATTTCATTGTCTATAAAAAATAAATGCCTGCAGCCATAGAATAATATTTACAAAATCAAATTTTGAATTCAAAATTAACCTTAACCAATATAGTTTTCCAGTGCGGGACATTCATATTGAGACAAATGTTAATAAATAATAACACAATACATATTATATCTGAGAGGAATAAACCAATTCTGATAAAAACAGGAATTTATAAAACCTAAAAATGTGGAATCAGCTTAAAGAGGCCTTCATCCAGCAGTGGATTGATACAGGTTGATGACGATAATGACGATATAAATGGGTAGGTATATAAAATCACAACTATAACAATTCGTATTAATTTATTTCATTGTTTGCAATGGCAACTTAATATGACTATATTGTAATCTATCGAAATTAGTAGCCTAATTATTCAATAAAAAAAAGTTCGTGAACAGCCACAAAGAAGTATTTAAAAAAATCAAATTTGTTATTAATTAATAGAAAACTCATCTTACAATAAAAATGTCTTGATTGAAATTGATTATTTAACATGCTAATAGAAATGTCACATTTTTCGATTGTTTCTGCAAATTCTAAATTTGAATTCTGACACGTCAAATGAACTTGTTATAGGCGAAAACAATTGAAAATCAATCATATATTTCAGCTTGACAGATAAGTGGCAGTGAAATAGTTTTAGGTTATATTTTTGTAATAATTAGTGAGGAAATATGTATTTATTTTGTGTTAAAACTCAAGAATACGCCAATGTGCTACTTACAGTTTTGAATAATTTTGTGGAATATTAATTTAGATACGAGGGTGGGTCAATAAGTCCATAGAAAAGCCGACAGGTGGCGCGACTAGTACTGTAAGCGGTTTGTTTTCATGCAGCGGCACTACCGATTCAGTATGCTGCGAAGTTTCAATCAGATTGGTCGGGTTGTTGTGTGTTTCTCGTACATTTAAAAAAAAAATTGCTTGTGGAAAATGGAAAAATGGAAAATGGAGAAAATTGAGTTTAGAGCTGTTATTAAACATTTTAATATAAAAGGCTTAACAGCAAAGGAAATAAAAAATGAGTTGGATTTAGTTCACGGCATATCTGCTCCTTCACTTGCAACTATTTATAACTGGTTAAATGAATTTAAACGTGGTCGTACATCAACAAAGGATGAACCACGCTCAGGACGTCCTGTAGAGGTGACTACACCAGAAATGATCAATAAAATCCACGATATGGTGTTAAGTAACCGAAGATTAAAGTTGAGTGAGATAATTGAGGTTACAGGGATCTCAAAAAGTAGCGTCATTTCTATTTTACATGACAAATTGGGCATGAAAAAAATTTCTGCAAGATGGGTGCCGCGTTTACTCACAGTCGACAATAAACGCAATAGGGTGGTGGCCTCCAAAGCCCTGTTGTCGCTCATGCAACGCAATCCGGATGAATTTTTTCGTCGCTTTGTGACTGTAGATGAAACATGGATACACCACTATACTCCCGAGACGAAAGAACAGTCAAAGCAGTGGATTGCGAAAGGCGAACCATGTCCAAAGAAGGCGAAAACCGTAAAATCAGCTGGTAAGGTTATGGCTATTGTATTTTGGGATGCACGTGGAATTATTTTCGTTGACTATTTGGAAAAAGGAAAAACAAAAACAGGGGATTATTATGCATCTCTATTGGACCAGCTAAAAAACAAAATTGAAGAAAAACGGCCTCATTTAAACTGGAAAAAAATCCTCTTTCATCAGGACAATGCCCGTGTTCACACATGTTTACGATCAATGGCTAAAATTGAAGAATTGAAGTTCGAATTGGTCAACCACCCACCGTATTCGCCAGATTTAGCCCCCAGTGACTTTTTCCTTTTCCCAAACTTAAAAAAATGGCTAAGTGGACAACGTTTTTTTTCAAATGAAGAAGTCATCGATCGGACAAATGCTTATTTTGAGGACCTTCCGAAAACTTATTTTTCTGGCGGTTTAAAAAAAATTGAGAAACGTCTAACCAAGTGTATTGAGCTCCAAGGAGATTATGTTGAGAAATAAAAAAAAAATACAAAAATATAAACTGTTTTAATGCTTTTTTCTAAGGAATTATTGACCCACCCTCGTATTTTGCAATATTGATTATATAGAAAGTATTAAACGACATTATAATCAATTTGAAGTACACGGACAGCAAGATGCGAAAATGTATGGTGACGGATGTAAAACGCGATTTAAAAACGATAGTATCTGTGATTGTGTCGAGTTTTATCAGATTGTGCCCGATTCAAATGGAAGTAGATTCGGGACTCCAAAAATTGAAGTGAATTCCTTTAATAATCAACAAAGTGGTATTTAAATAAAAAAATTGACGTATTTTCCAAAATCTCTTAGGATAATAATATATAGGAGATAATTTTATTTCCAACCTCTACATGAAAAAAAAAATGAAAAAGAATACCAGATAATGTATATACTTTCACTAGATTTGTTTAAAATAAAATATGTTAATATTTTTAACATGTGAAAGATTACCGTTTAATTTTTAATTAACTTTAAATACTTTTCATTGTATTATTATACGTTAAATAAATTTCTAAAAACGGTGCAACCATCACAAATTATATATAAAAATAAAACTACAAAGAAATACGTTTTTAAAAATATAATTCGTTGTAATAATTCAACGATACGACATTAATACGCTCATCAAAAGTAACTGTTCATTGTGGCAACATTAAAAGCTGGAATCATCATAAAATTCGTTCCACGTTGTTTGGTTATATATATGTATATATTATTATGGAGACGATATTTCAACCATTCTTGAAATAATCCTATAATTTTTTTTAATAAATAGACACCTTCAAAGACATGTGTAAGAATTTGTATGATTTAAATTCTAAATAATTCATAACCAGATTCGGGTATTATAATATTTATTATTTGAGTGGTAGGTACATATATTATTTTTCATATTAGTTTTGTTTGAAGCTTATTATGTAGGTACTTACATTACCTCATAACTGGGTACTTATATAAATAATATAAAAAAGTCGAATTTAATTTTAATGTTTTCCAAAAAAATAATTATTTCAATAGCAATAACTTACCAGCGTAAGCAGACAATGTCGATTTTTTATAATAGTATATAATGTATTGTAAGAATCACGGTGAATATTTGTTAATTTTTACACAAAACAACCCTAATGGTGCAGTTTTACTTATCCGATAATTGTGACCGATCGATTGACTATGTAGGGAAGAGTGTTGTACCTGTGGACAGTAAAACAGTTGTACCTATGGACAAGGGTTTTATTTCGGTAGGTATTCATATTTTTGCAATAGTACGTTCTAGGTATTTACGCAGATATAACTCTGGCAACACTCAATCCAATTTTTAGTCCAGGAAAGTTGCCAGATTTTGAATTATTTTGAATTTGTGTTTTTTAGATCGAAAAGTAAGTATTTGACTATTTACTGTTTATTTCATCATAACTATTGAGAGATTATTGGATAAAATTTGTAAGTGCAGTTCGATTTGTGAAAAGAATGAATTTTGTCAAAATATATAAGTACTCAAAAAAACTTCAGGACACTTTTAATGTAAAATTTTGATTTCTTGTACCTTTAGACATATTGCTGGTTGTACCTGTGGACGCGTCCAAAGGTACAAAATGCATAGATTTTATTGATATTTACATGATTTTAATCTAATAAAAGAATAATTTTTAGATAATTGGTTAGCAATGATACAGCCATCTTTAATATGTCCATTTTACACATTTTTTTCACAGATTTATTTATTTTGATGAAAAAAAATATTCTGTCGGTAGGATTTGACAAATTTAAAAATTGTTTTCACCTTAGATGATAGGTAAACCTTATCGACTAAAAAGTCAATTTTCATTCAATGTCGACCGTAATTTTTTTAAAATTATGTATAATGATGGGTAGTAGTAAATTGTCTTGTGTGTCCAAAGGTACAACATTTATGCTGTCCACAGGCCCTGGTCTTTATTAATCTATTATTTGTCAATAAATGAAAACCCTTTGCACCAAATATGTTTTTTTTATTTTGTAGTTATAAGCCCAGATAATCACTTTTATTGATGACATCAAAAACATTGCATAATATGATGTATTTGACGATTTATAAAAAACTAAAGTTATCCACAGGTACAACACCTTCCCCTACATACAAATTGTAATGATTTTAATAGTGTCATAATCGCACTGAACATCTTGAACAATAATGCACCTGTGTATACATACCTGCTATGCGATCATCGCAAGCGAAATCACCTCTATAAATAATACAATTTATTAATATGATATATTAAAAAAAAAATATAATCAAGAATAATTATTATGTTCACGAGTGCCATTGTATTTACTAAATGTCTAAATTAACTATTTTAAGAAGATTGTTTATACCTTTAGAGTGCAGTACAGTAAAGTTGTACTATGCTGTGATCATTTTGAAACCTCTCCATTATTTATTTATTTAAGAAAAACAATCTGTGTGCGCTTTCTTATTTCCGCTTCCGCATTCGCCCTTTCCACTGATGGTCGATCCAAGATATACAAACTCGTCGACTGTTTCGATGTTTTGGAGTGTACTTAGTGTTGGTAGAAGGTTGGCCAGATCAATAACCATTAACTTGGTCTTATTCTTATTATTCCTATAAAAATGCGATGACACGCCTTACCACTATATGGAAGGATCGGGGAATTTCGATTGCCACAAAAATGATGCTTGTGCAAACATTAGTGTTCTCGATATTTCTATACGGAGTCGAGTCGTGGACCCTGAAGGCAAGAGAACGGAAGGCAATTGATGCCTTTGAGAAGTGGTGTTGGCGCCGAATGCTTTGCATTTTTTGGACGGAGCACAGGAAGAACCAGTCAATCATCCAGAGACTGAAGATAAAGGAACGGCTCTCGACGATATGTCTGAGAAGAATTCTGCAGTTTTTTGGACATATTGTCAGGCGCAAACCGGACAACCTGGAGAGACTGGTAGTTTTGGGTAGCCTCCAGGGAAGGTGAAGCAGAGGAAGAGCGTCTGCGCGATGGAGCGACCAACTGAAAGAGCTGACTGGGGGCACCATCCATTCTGCCCTGAGAGAAGTGGAAAAATCAATAAGGATGGAAAGTTTTGGTCGCCCAAAGGATGGCAAAATTTAAATGTGATCACGATCCTCAGCCATGAGTGCACGACCAAGAAGAAAAGAAAAACAAAACATTGTGAACAAATCAAATCTAAATCCAAGACGCTCACAACATGAAATTTACATTATAACAAATTTAATATTACCCTAACAAGAGAGAAGAGAATATTTTATTATAATAATAATTAAAAAAACATAAGTACAATTTTATACAGAAAAATATAGCAAAAAAATATGTAAAACAATACTATTATTCTGCAAAAATGGAAAAATATATGGTACCTATATTATTATTTGGTAGCATGACTACTGATTAGTGCCACACCCTATATGACAGCAGTGCCACCCTTAAGGAGACTCAGATTACTGCCCCCGTTTATTTTTAGTTTCAAATTGTCTGCAAATTTATTAGATACCTACTATCATATTTATTTTCAACTATCCGAAATAGAAAAATACACCAAAAATCTTTGAATTTACATACACACTACCTACTGAGAATTAGAGCATTTCCACGACACCAACTCTCAAACAGTGATAGTTTTTAGGAGGTGGATGTATGTGGCGCTGACAGGTTTGAAGGCACCCTTGTGTTAATATTGCCTGTGCGATAAACACCCATTATAATATGTATTATACAGCAATAGTTAGGTATGTTGTCAGGATTTTGTAGCTTTCTTTTAATTTTTGACCATGTCCGATTCTAATAGGATCATATTATGGGTCTCCACATAGTGAAGGTTTGTATTAACAGATTTTTGTTTTTACTGGAAATAGACGTTAGCCACTTGCTCAACCTATTAGGCCCATACTCTGACTTTTGTGTATTTGCCGGACATAGGATTCGAACCTGAGACCCACGAAATTATCATCGTACCTACCTATGATTCGATTATTTTTTAAACTAAGATGTCGATACTTTTTAATGAAGCGACCGCTTCGCCTGCTTTATTTTCCGCCCTTTATATCGATTGCCGCCCTTGTGCAACGCATTACCTGCCTACTCCGACGGGACGGTACTGTATGACAGCATCGCAGGACCAGGAAGGATAAATTAAAGCAGAAGGTATCTAAAACAAAGTAAACTGATATATATGTAATGAAAATGATGTTTTAAAAAAAGAACAATATTTATGTATTTATTATTTTTCATTACTGTAAGAAAATACAGTTTCACAGTTTATGTATATGGCATAAATTTAGCTAGATAATATTCAAATCATTATGCTCGTAAATAGCAATAATACATAATTTAATAATAATGCTAAGTCGGCAATGGATATAACATTAATTTGAAGTACCTGTTTACCAAAGAGCTCAAAAAATAATATGGAGAATTCACCTCATAAAGATTATTGGTGATAATTTGAACATGTTGAATTGGCGATTGAAAATCAAATAAGGCGTGTCACCTCTCAGTTATTCCATTATTATTATAAATATTATTTATATATGACCGCTGATGATTTAGTAACGCGAAACATGAGTGTGTTATTAATATTGTAAAAAATATCAGCGTACATATTAATTATTTATATTTACAATTCAACACCATATTCTTGGCGGCTCTCGTGGTGCAGTGCGTAAAGCGCTGGCCTTCCAGCCGAGAGTTCTGGGTTTGATTCCCGGTGAGGACACACTACTTATGTGTTTTTCTCAAAGCCTGGGTGTTTATGATTGTTCAAAATTACTAACAACCACTTTGTACGAAAAAGCAAGGACATATGTAGTTATTCAATTAAAAAAAACAACATATTTTTCTTCTTCTTTATTGTCTCATTTTCATCTCATATGAGATTTCGCTGTCTGACAGCTCCATGTGTGACTTTGCTCACTTATTGGTATACGGCAGGCATTTCTAACTTTACGTCAGTAGCGAAGGGTGGAGGAAGGCTGTTAAGATCCGCCATAAAGAGTGCACATTGAACTATATTAGTCATACGTATTTATTTCTATTTAGCTAAGACTACGATGTACAGATGTTGTTGTTTCATTTTTTCAAATTCATTAAACCCTACATGAAGCAGACCTTTTGAAAAATGTGGTTTCACAGTGTGAAGCAATCACGGCAGCTTCTATAATTTTAGGTATTAAGAACTCGCAAGTGTCAACACACCATGATCAACCATTTTATATTGAATGCCGTCGACCACTGCAGTGGTACTTACACCATTATAAATAAAACACGCCAACGGACTTACAACGTCAACAGGTTTAAATATGTTGCTGTATTTTTTTGACTTGCTTGGGGCACTTAGACCATAGTTGAAGTTATTGTCGTTGGTATGTAGAACATTTTTCTACAAAAATGTCAGATTATTTTTTTGGTACTAAGCGCCTTAATTAATGCACGTATTCATATATACCAGATATATCCAATGTGTCAATGATGGGATACATTTTTATCAATCGCACTACAGAAAATGGGTCGTGAAAATATAAAAAAACGTTCAGTTGTAATATAGAATGATTTCATTTAGATTTTGAAGAGGTAGCATTCATTAATCATTCCTATTATACTCAAATTTACAAAATATAAAATTCGTATGAATTTCTTACTAATTATATTGATAGCCTCACGTGACAAAAATACATATAAAAGGTGCTCGGATATTTACACATTTGAATAAAAAAGAAAAAAATATTTCATTAAAATATTGAAATTTGAACTGGATTTGTATAATAATATGATCTCTTAGGTCACAAGTCCGGTTCAAAAATACATTTCGACAAAACAGTGATTCCAGCAAATGTTATCTTCATAAATTGCTTTACGGACACGATTAGTTGTTGTAATGAATACGTATGTGTAGTCGATGTTGTAAAGAAACATTTTTTCCTGAGATATACGTCTCAAAAAAATCAATTAGACGAAACACATAATCTGATATTCGATATCCGTCTTCTGTGTATCGTTCAGAGCAGTAAACTAAACCGGAACCGAACCCCAGAGCCATTAAAACATCGTTATTATTTTAGAACAGAAATTTTAATTTAATAAAAAGTCAGTTTTTGAAATTTTTGATTGTCAATAAAAAACGAAAAAGTATTAATTAGGGTGTTACAGACGTCAGTTATAAAGGTGTTTTTATTTTATTTTACTTAGATAAAACTTACGAAAGGGTTATTTGTCAAACTGAGTTGTGATACTGTGCTCACTTTTTGACATTATCATCAGTATAGTCTTACAAATCATTATGAATAGAGTCATATGCCCGAAGTCATTTTCAAGTGTTGTGTTATTACATTTTTATACAGTTTCAAGTTGTATTGGGCTTAAAAACACACTTACGAATACACTATGGAAAATTGCTCTGCCGATAATTTTTTTTGTTCAATAATACTACTTCACAATTTTCATGTTGAATGTAAATGTACACAAATAAATTTTAAATAAATACACATAAAATGCTATTCCCAAGTCATTATTATTGGCGGCTCTCTCGTGGTGCAGTGCGCAATGCGCTCGTCTTCCATCCGGGAGCTCAGGTTTTTTCAAAACCTGGTTGTTTGTGATTTTTCAAAATTACATTGTACGAAAAAGCAAGGACGTGGTTAATAATAATACTAATAATAAAGCTCATTATTATTGAGTAAATAGAGAAATCAATAAATTTACGATTTGCTTGAAATTAATTATATTTTACTTATGCCGTGCTTCACATTAATTATACGGCTTAAATTTTACTAGCCATCTATGTAGTTTTACTTTACCTCTCAGAACAAAACAAACTCTATCACATGTCTTGTTTCCGATTAAAATCAAATTATAAAGTTTTAATCAAATATTGCATTTTGCGTCTAGATATATTAGGCACACATTCTATTAATATCTGTTTAATAAGAACCATTTTTTTCTAAATATACATTTTACTACCTACCGATGTTTTTATCGGAACCAAACCTTAAAAAATAGATAGTTTCCACAGCTCTGATATCGCAATGTTATATCAAAGCCTATGTTATTTAGAGTTAACAAAAAAACCATTTTATCTTTTAAATGATGGCACAGTCTAAATGAATGGTTGCTCGCTGTCGAAAAGCATGGTACCTATACCGGGACAAATATTGTAATATAATTAATATGTCAGACCACTGCTTTTTGGAAGTTTATGCAAAAGTTTAATTGACATATCACGGTATCAAATACTATGGGAGTTATTTGAAACCCCGCTATCACATGGAATAATTGACATACATAACTCTTAACATTTACACATTTTTGCATAGTTTTGTCGTAATGATACGTCAAAAGTGTTAAGAGTTAGAAGGTAGAAGGAATTTTTAACATTTTATTTTAAATGTTAAATAGTTTCTGAGAAAGAGGTTTTAAATACCATTCTATTAATACCTGTAGTTTACAATGTCGTGAATTAAAACAAAATATAATTTATTAAAACATACATAAATTATATTATGATAATACAAATCTACTCAAGTATATAATATAGAGCTTTTATTTATTCAGTAATATTGTGACTTAACATAATATTTAAGCCAATGCGTTAATTGTATGCAATTTAATAATTCGTGGGGTTGCTGCCAAAAATTGGTAAGTCGATAACTTAGATTTTTAGAGTTAACGACGGATTATGTATATGAGAAAAAAAATAAAAGTCATCAGATACATAGAACATGCATATAAAGCACAAAGAAATTAGCATTACCTATGCCTGATTTTAGAGGGCATGTCAAACTTCAAATTGCAATTACTACATCACATGATTTCTAGACATACCAACTTTTGTCAGTAACACCATGATATGCAAGTTAATAATATATAATATAAATATATGTAAGTGAGTTTTTATATTATAATAGTAATATAGATGTTAAACCGAAGATATCAATATAAATTTAAAAAATAGTAGGATGAGAGGTTACCATATATTATTGTTTTATGCCTAAGCATTAAAAGATGGTTATATAAACAAGATAGCTTTTGTTACTAACGCACGCACTGTTATTTTTTTGTGATTGTTCATTTAAATATTTTAAATGATAGTAAGTTCAATGCATAAAACAAGCTTTTCTTCCGCTTGTAATATTAAAGCAATGAGTGTTCATTGTATTTAAGGAGAGAAGTGTGCAACTTGCTATCAATCAATCAGTAATGTAAAATGCCTGGTGTCTAATTATTTATTCTTTATTTTTAGTAGCTATTTTTCTATTTTAATTTCATAATTTTGGACTGTTAGTGATAATAAAAGGTTCTTTTATATATTTGTGTATTTAAAATATGAAGGGTATCAGAAAAAAACAATCATTGTCCACAGATGTAATTATTGCGATAATTTAATTTTAAGTTTAAAACTGAATAAAAAATGTAAGAATTATTCAAATAAAACAAATAAATCATTTTCATATCATGGCTATGTTCACAGAATAACAAAAATACATATTTATAATTTAAAAAGATAGAAAGGGATAAGACATTTATTGTTTTCTCCCATCTTGGTAATTTTTGTATCAACATTTACTTGGAACTCTTATAGTTTTCAACAAGTCTGTTAATGCACAATGAAAATATACATATTTGGCACACATTGCATACTTAACCCAAAATACAAAAAAATGTGACTATCATTGTTGTCTCCCGATACCCTTCATAATATATTATTATTTGTCTGAATGTAAAATTCTTTATTGAATTTACATAAATTGGAACAATCTTAGACATATACGCTAATATATTTTAAATTATATTCCAAAAAAAATCAAAGTTTGACATAAGCTTCGGATTTATAGTTGTTTGGAAATATTTTTACGGATTGTTTGCAAGTAAGTACTTAAGCAAATCGCTTAATTGTTCTGATTCTGATTCTTAATTGCTCTAAATATCCTGCATTCAATACCATCTGTATTTACTCTTCTCCCTAGGCTGCTCGAATATATCCCACGTTATATAATGTTCAAAGATATGATTATTTTAGCAAAAGAGTTTGTGCCTATACTTTACAATAGTTCGTCATAAAATTGGTACAATGTAACAAAGGCTGAAGAATAAATAGTGAAAAACATAACTATATCACCTGTTATCAAGAATTATGCAATTTAATACTGAACTTTGAAGTAAGCTTTACCATGACATTTAGGTATACTCAAACACCAAAAATATCTATCATACGTAATCGGGAACCAATCTAATATTATTTATATTGCTATTTCAAGAATAAAAAGTGATATATGATCCGATTAATAGATGGCGCGCGATGTCTAGTGAAATTCGTAACCCACGGGTCAGAGAGATCGAACCAGTATGGATTCTTGTTCACCGTGCTTCGAGGTGGTTCATTTTAACTGCAATATATCACGTTGCAATTCCACGTATATAGCATTTGTCAAAACCAAAACATTTTTAGATAAAAAAATTAAATTATTCAATATTGTATTTAACTATATTCGTCTCTATTCATACCGCAGGGGCCCCGTTACATGTAAGTTGTACGTATGCAGTTCATCGTGGGACACTTATTCGTGCGCCGCAGAACGTGAAACATGAGTTTGTATAACATTTTATCAAATGACGAGTTCTTCGTTGAAGTGTGAACTGTTTACATACAAATTTCCGGATACGCAGGGGCCCGAGGTAGATTCTGGTTTCCTCCTATCCTCGACCCCATTCCGATCTATCTTCCGGAATCCTTATACAAGTATATACCACCCTATCTAATTAAATATTATAATGATATATTAAAATATTATGTACGCACAGAAATAATTGAAAAAACTTTGAGATACATTACTTACTAGAAAAATATCTTTAAAAAAAATTCGACGTTTCGCGGGACTAGAATCCAGTGGATGTGGGAAATAATGACGAAGTTATATAGTATTCATACGTGTAGTATTTAACAAATTGTGTTTAATTGGCAATTAAATTATGTGGGTTTAAATCATGGTACGAATAATACGTACGTACCTTGTTTGCTATCCGTCGTCAGAATCTCTTCATATCTTAATTTTAACGAACTTGCACTGGCTAATTATTTCATAAACTATATTTTGCTTATATTCCATAATAATTCAGAAGTATTTTTGACTAATTTTGATTTAAATCATTTAAAATTGTTCCTGATGAAAAACTTATTCACTTTTTTCTGTATGTATTGCACATGGTCATGCTAACTCATGTGTAATATTTCAATCAGTATGTAACTACCCCCCTAAAAAAAGGAGTTCACAAAAAGTGCGTTAAAGGACAATTTTATTAACTACATTCGTGCTTAAGAAAATCCATATACGTATGTGGTTAAACGGGGTTAACACGTCATATCTCAAGAAGAAATCGATGAAAAAATAGACCACTGCTAAATCGTTCATTAAAACACAATCACTGCGTACCTATGATACCTACTACCTACTATGACTGTAGTTAATTATTTTTTATATATTATAATTTGTATTATGTTAGTCACCTTTATTTCGAAGCTTATTCTTATTGTGGAAAGCTTTTTAAAAATAAACAAACATATTATAGCACTGTAAACAATATTTTAAAGTTTATTTTAAATTTAAAGATCGTACATTTATATGTAATGTAATTTAATCAAAAAATTAAGTTAAATAAGCCTAGTAAATGTATATGCACACAAAACGTATCCCCTGTTTTATATATAAAACGCCCATCTGTATCATACAGTTATGTGATAAAATATGAAACGTTCAAATAAGTTATTTGAAATGATACTGTTAAATGAAAAGCGAATAGTATTATATTTATTTTTCCTTCGATTTTCAATCTATTCGAATCTTTAAAATGCGATGTTATCAAAATATACAACACTGGAATACACTTGTGTGCACTAATTCATCGATGTACCTATTGCAAATGCCAGTTTTATTCATTGATAATTTTCCTTACATAATTTATATAATGTTAAAAAAGGTTTCGGTTAAAACGGTACTTCAGTGAAACGGCAAATAATTTTCAACTATAGGTGCGACGAAATTTAGGACTGGCTGGCAATCGGAGAGTGAAAGTCGAGCTGTGAACACGTCAATTTGTTTTGTGATAGCGACGGGGGAATTAATTCTTAAATCGTGTTAAGATGACTAAAAAACGTTACCCATTTATTTGAAAAAGAAAACATGTCAATGAATATATTATTATTATTAGTAAAAGAACAATAAACATAACATTAATTGGACGCATGTTGACTTTTTATGACAAATTAGGTTTTGTTCTGCACACGTCATTTGCACAATCTTCGCGTCGCGTAGTCACAATCGTTTTAGACCGTGCCCCAGCTGAAGCCTTAACTTTCTGCAACATGTGATATCAAATATTATGATCTTCAAACAGTCTGTCGAAAGTTTGGTGAACACATTATTTCGATTTTATTAGTTACGAGGTATTGCATGTTAGTTGTATATTTGTATTTGTAGTGAGGCGGACTTAAATTTGAATTAACCTTTTAAATTGTCAATAAAAGCAATACATAGCCGTCATTTATAGCATAGAAACAAAACCAGGCACCTGACTTGTTGTGCAGAGGCGGCGAAGATATGAGAATATACATTCTTATATTATTTAATAAATATTTATTCATATTATACAACAATCGATGAAATTATTTATCATGCTGAAATTTCTTAAGTGCGTACATAAGTGAAACGGCAAATAATTTTTAACAGTATGTGGAACAAAATTTCGCAGTCGTCACCAATCGGAGACCAACAGTAGAGGTGTGAGCAGGTCAATTTGTTTTGTGATGGTATCGGAGGAATATATACTTAAATCGTGTAAAGATGACTAAAAAACGTTCCGCATGTACTTGAAAAAGCAGATATGTCAATGAATTTACTATTATTATTACGAATATAATAATAAACATAACATTAAAAGGACGCATGTTGAATTTTTATGACAAATTATATTTAGTTCGGTTCGCGTTCTATAATTTTCTTAACACCCCTCGTCAAAAAATAAATAAATTGCATATAAGTACTTTAATGACAATCAAAATATATTTATTTTTTCCTTTTTTAGTACAATAACAAAATAATAATAAACAAAAAAAATCAAATAAAATATAAATAAAATAAATAATAGTTGTATTATAAAAATAACATGCATTATAATTAATGAGAAGGATGAAATTGTTTATGTTGAGACAGATCATAATGATTTGGTTCTCTGGTTGTTAATTTTAATCAGAGATGCGGTTCCACATCCAAAAACCTGTTCCTTTTTTTGACTTAATGTCTACAAATGCTGAAAAAGCAACTTCACGTAGATATAAAGTTGGAAAAGGCACGATGTATTTCAGGACTTTCTCTGTTAAAACTCGATGCACATGTTGCATTTGCAACCAGAATGATGTTAAAGTAAACTCCTTATAATTATTTTCCAAAAATCCGTCTAAAGCTAATTCCAACAAATTGCTCTTCTTCAGCATGCGATAAACCTTCTAGCATGGATGTTGTATTAATGCTTATTGCACCAGGCGCAGCCAAAGTCCGGTGCAGCGCGTACCCCAATCAAACTCTTCCCGTACCCCAGGGGATACGCGTACCACATTATTTAATGAAGTCAATAGTATAATAATTAAAAGTTTAGTAAAAATGACTCCACGATACTGTGTTTTTCAGATTATATTACAAATTGATGAAAAATAACGATTGTGTTCTATATTATAAAATAACAAACGTATGAAATCACATAATTCAATATTAAATTCAAATTTAAAAGTTAATTTAAGCAATCTTCGGAATTTCCTCCGAGTGTCAAGAGTTTTTAATAGTGCCTCAAATTTATTGTCAAAATTTAGAGGTTTGGCTTTGACCTGTAACCCCAAAGCGATATTGTTATAGGAAACGCAAGACCAATAATAAATAGTTTTTTTATATAAAAAAACGTAATAAAAATACGTTGACCTCGATTAAAAAGTACGTTATTTAATTCAGGATAAATTTATATAAACCATCATTATTACTTTATTTTAAATAATTCATTTTAATGAGGATTCTTTTAATCCCAAGTTATATAATATAAAATACAATAAAATTGTGTAATCTTATTTTTAAATACATCTTTATTATATTGTATGATCTGAATATTATAATATGATGCGATATAATAGATAATCAAAATAATAAATAATCAATATTTAATTAAACATTTTTTTACTATAATAATCAAATAATTAATATGAGGTATTACTTAAAAAGTAATTAAGTACGTGATTTTTAAAATATTTAATAATAATTGATGTATTAATTATTAACAGAGTATTAATATGCATGCTTGTGTTCAGAAAATGAGTGACAGTGACATGTCTGCTCTATTCTCAATACATATGAGATGTATGTATACCAGTGGCGAAGAGTGTAGGTAGACCGATCCGACATAAATTTCTGACCATGTCCGATCCTAATAAGATCATATGGGCCTACACAGAGTAGAGGTTTGTATTAACAGATTTTTGTTTTTTACGAGAAATGGATGTCAGCCACTTGCTCAAGCTATTAGGTCCATACCCTGACTCACACACAAATTGAAAAACAATATATTATGTACTTGCCAGACCCAGGATTCGAACCTGAGACCTACGGCGTGATAGTCCAACGCTTAAGCCGCGCGGCCACCGTGGGTGTCGCACAAATAGTGCATACTAAAGTTGGTCAGTCAATCGTATTTGTTTTCATTGAACTGAGGATACAATGTGTTGATATAGTGTTTGTTAGTTTGTAAAATTCAATTATTCTCTGCCTAATCCAAGCTATTAGTAGATAATAGTCAAAAATATTAGTTTATCTATAACATATTATTTAAAATTATGCCATTAACCTAAACACAATTTTAAATATTTTGTAGATAGAATAATATTTATAACTATTGTAGTTTTGCTTTGTTTTATGTAAATTGTACGTATTACATAGCACCGTAGCATAGTTCGTCGTGAGATTTATTATCGGAAAGATATGACCGTATACTATACGGTCATCTCTGATTTTGGCAAAATTCATGAATTCAAAAATAAAAACCTAACCTAACCTAACTCAACCTAACCTAACAAATAATCCAGTATATCGGCTATTTTATGTAAAAACTGCTATGTTCTATTTATGCCAGTACTATGCGACTCAAAGAGGTTGTACGGTCTTTAATATACGATCATATTATATTTCTGATACAACATTCCACGGTGAAGTGTGATACGGCGAACTGGGTACGTACAAAATTCTGTACACGCTATAAAACATCTAAAATTATGCCATTAAACCATACATAATTTTAGCTATTCTATAGAAGAATGGCTTAATGAATTTAAAAATAAATTCAAAATTCAATAATTCGACAAAAACAAATAATTATGACTGAAAAAGTGTGCACTATTTTTATCAGATCGCCCATAGGATGTCTAAACTATTGTGGTTTGATTAAATTAAATTAAATAAAAAATTAATTAAATTTTAAGAACTAACAAGCACACTCTGCAAATTGTATTATTTGTTTAATAACAACAAATAAGTATGGCTGACAATGTTTAGTGTGCACTTTTTATGTCGAATCTTAATAGTCTACATCTACCTCTCACCACTGATAAATACAGACTGATTCTTGTAAAAATGTTAACTAATATTAATTATAGATATATATGATTGTAAACAGAATATCTTCACTTTTTCCGAACACTTATTTATTTTAGGGTTTGTAGTACATAATAATAGAATATATTCTAAGTTTTATTATAATATTTTATTATTAATATAATACAAATATATCATAGTATCACTTAGTACTGATGAGAAATAGTATTTTACATCTTTAAAACTGTGCATTAAACAAACTCATTCGTAAATTTCGGTACTCGTTCTCGGCGCCTACGTTGGCAGAACTGTAACGTGTTGACTTATCATGCCGTGAGATTTGGGTTTGAATTCCGGCAAATTTACATACTGTTTTTTCACTGTGTGTTTGAATCCTTATCATTGGTATAACTGGATAAAAAATAAAACTGTTAGGCTTCAGCTACATAGAAAAAACTAAAACACTACTGCCACATTGCACGCTACGTGCTTAGGTACAAATTCATATTCACATTTGACATTTGGGATCGCTCAAGTCAACAACGATGTCACTCTCAAAACTAACCATAAAGCTACTTCTCACAGAGAATTTAAGTTTAAGATTTCGAAAGTCTCAAATTCGAACTTGTTGGGTGCATAATGTCAATTCATTTCATGCATCATTATTCATAACGTTTGTCATACTGAAGAAACATCTGCCATCTTGCAAAATTACTAGGTGATACAATAAAAATAACCAACACGTTTGTTTGCTGGGGGACTCATTAGGTGACTAATAATCACGTAGCGAGGCTCGAAGCGTGCAGTGTGGCCATTGCGATAATATAGTGTACGCCCTTGCACTAGGATATGTCACCACCAAGCAAGACACCTACCTATGTGGCCTTAGCCTTAGGATTGTGAAAAAAAGCTTGGTTAAGCATAATATGTCGTAAAACGATCTGTGATGAACATAAAGTCATATTTTAAAATAATCATGAATTACTACTAAGTAAACGCTGAATCTTATAAAAAGTTCGATTCATTATTATTTTGAGTTGTCTCGTTTGCATCAATAGCCTCAGCACTACGAGTATACTTTTTACGTGTCGTTGTCAGGTATTGGCCAAGCTTTACGTGGTGCGGTCACCAATAACATTGTTCCGCTACATCAATCTGAATTAATGAAACTTGTGACAAGCCTCGCTTGGGGTCGCAGGTCATCATCTGACCCTCGAGATCTCCCATTCTGAGAAGGAGTGCCGACAAACGGTTTTATATTTTATGAACGAATGGTATACAAATAATATAATAAAGTTTAGTGTCTAGAGTAAAAATTCTAGTATCTATACTGGAGATTCCCAACCTTTTTGTTTGATGAAACTCTTGAGACATTTTGTAAAATCTTGAGGTAACCCTATCTGCATACATTTATATAACAAAAGTGCAGAGGAGCAAAATAAAAAATACACGTGTGAAGCAGTGGGCAAAGTTGTGCCACCCCCTCACTATTTTTAGTTTAAACGCAGGGCTTGAAATGTACTGGAGCGCACCGGAGCTCCGTTCCGGTTCATAACATCCCCAAAATTATCGCTCCATCTCGTAGACATATTAATTTGACCGCCTAAGCTAGATATGCAATATAATAAAAAATCTAATACACTTATTTTTATAAAATACACATACTATTAGACAACTACGTTAATATTTTCGTAAAATTATCGAGCGATCCGGTTCGTAAAATATTCCATTTCGAGCGCTGTTTCAAAGTGTACCTATGTAAACTAGTTAAGCTTTTAATTTTATTATTTTTGTTTGAGTATCTGAAATAGATAATTTATATGTGAAGAAAAACCTACATCTCAGACTCTAAAATAGCATCACCATAAATCAAATTCTCAGATATTGTATTATTTACGTTTCTTCCTTAAATTTTCACCCTTAAAGAGATACTGAGGGTTTTTTTTAAATTGTAGTACTGATAAAAATAATTAAGTACCGCTACTAAAAATGCCGTCCTAAGTAAAACTTTCGCTAGTTACTTTTATATTTAATAGACTCTAAATTTTAGAGCCTGTGTATCATATTATGTCCGTAAAGAAAACTTTCGGAAAATCTAATTTAATTTTGTCATTTATTACATCTAGTCTGGAAATACCTTATATAGTTCGATATACCTACAGTATTATATTATATTGTGATCATGACCCCCACAAGGGGCTGACAGGGCTCTCTAGGGGCCCGGGCTGGGGAAGGGCTCGGTGTGTTGGATAAACCTGATAAATGAGATAAATACACACCACAAATTTACTCTAATAGTAAAAATATGTGGCTGTGCAATGAAATTTGATTGATTTAATTAAATGATAATTCACCCGTAGAAATTTATTTTATAATTATTTTAAGTGTGTTTCCTGACTAATAAAAATGGCTATTTATTCAATATGGCGAAGGGTCGCATGTTATTTGGATACCGCAAATGGGTTGTGGTCAGTATTTCATAATAATATGATGCGGAAGGCCGACAAATCAATAATTCAATTAAGTATTGGATTTGTTTAAAAAAAATCATGGAATACCTCTAATTTTACTATTTCGAGAACACTAATGTAGAAAATCACACTGCCCTTAACCTTAGCGATAGGTAGAGAGGCCCGTGAAATAACAGAACCTGGAGGCCTAGTTCAAGGTGTAGGGGCCATGATTGTGATTGATATAATATATACAGTTATATTAAAACTATATTGCACATAAAAGCACATGAGTTGATTTGGGTGGTGGTGAAAATGAGCTTAGTCGATAAACCGACCTGAGTTAATTAATATTAAATATGTATACGTGAATATAATATTATTTCAAAATAATTTTGTTAAAATATGTCATTAAGATTTGAAAGTTTAATACTTTGGACGCTGAAGACGCACATGCGCGTAATGACCAGGCGGCCGATCGATGTAATTAACGTGCATTTTAAAGGTGCTAATAAAAAAGTCATTATCTACTCAGCAGCGAATGCGTTAATAAAATGAAAATAAAAACAAAAGCATTTTTGCACAGATCTTTAAAGTTGGCCACCCTAATGCAATGCATATTTTGCACATACAGAAGAGGCGGACATCCTGCTAGGGTACTAGTTTGAGTACATTTGCCTGCGTTCTTACAAGCTTATAAGAGAGCACACACAAAATTGATACCGTACTCACCTCAATCTATTATTAATTCTTATTGCTATCACTACTAACCTACAAGCAAATGTGAATAAAATTCTACACTCCTTTCAGTTCCATCTATATTATCTCTATGTATATAAAAATCTCGTGTCACAGTGTTTGTGGTCGCACTCCTCTGAAACGGCTCGCTCGATTTTTATGAATTTTTTTATGTATATTTGTTAGATATGAGAATAGGTCAACAAGCATATTTCATACCACTAGATGATTCGGGTATCTCTATCCAGAAAAAATTTTCTTTTATTTTTTTTGACAAGTTTTTTTTGTATTTTTTTTTATTTGGCATCAAAAAATACTTATAACCCCAAATTTTCACTTTCCCATTTTTAATCAAGACCCTCTTATTTTTTAATCGCGATTTTAATATTTTTGTATGAACAAATTCAACCGTCGTTTGTATTTCAAACAAAACCAAATTATTTATGTTGTTGAATGACAGATGGCGCTACGTACGATAAGAATTCACGAGAAGCGTCCCGTCATTTTGACATTTCATTTGGCATATCACAACGCAGTGCATGCAAAATTTTGTACGATTTATTTTAATTTACCTATTTGTGTGCGTGTATTACATTGAACAATGCCAGCAAGACGCAAGGGAGCCATTTGGGCCGTCGACCGAATAAAGCAACAAACATGCGAAATAGTAGAGCAGAAAGAACAGACA
Organism: Rhyacophila brunnea; assembly: GCF_057557595.1. Classification (NCBI taxonomy): domain Eukaryota; kingdom Metazoa; phylum Arthropoda; class Insecta; order Trichoptera; family Rhyacophilidae; genus Rhyacophila; species Rhyacophila brunnea. The sequence continues at coordinate 7,775,198 of NW_028233361.1, forward strand.
AACAAATCTAACAAAATAACGAAAATGTACGTGTGAGCATGTCGCAATTGTGTGCATCTCAATCATAAGAGGCAGAGCTGAACGAAATCAACAACGACAATTGGAACGGAGACAAGCGCGCCGGTTCGTAGTTAACACGCGCAGAGCAAATGACCGACAACGCCATCAAGTACATCGAGCATTTACATCCGCTTCGTTTCTTCGTCTCGCATTCGAAATGGAGCCAGATATTGAATATTCCGCTCATCCGAAAGTGCTGGTTGGTGCTATGGACAGAGAATGTCCCCATTGTCATACGCTCAAATTCAAACATGAGTCAGCCGGGATGTGTTGCGCATCAGGAAAAGTGCAACTACCAGATATAGAGACACCACCAGAACCGTTAAACGGCTTGCTCATCTGCACGGTTCTAGATTCAAACCTGTTCCTGAAGTCCATTCGCACATTCAATTCATGTTTCCAAATGACTTCGTTCGGAGCAACAGAAATAGTTCACAATACTGCTGCAAATGGTCAACAATTCCATTCAAGACGCTTGGCTTTTACCACAAAGTAGGCTCATTGCTGCCAATGCCAAACGAACCTCATATTTTTTTACAAATCTACTTCATGGGCGGTGAGGACATCAATCGTGTGGATGCACATTGCGGCTACAATAACCTCAAGTCACTTAATGCCAGGCGCATCGTCGGCGAACTGGACGCTCTATTGAATGAGCACAATGAATTATTAAAATTCTTCAAATCATACATGCACGAATTGCAAAGTGATACTGAGCGGGACAAGGTGGATTCTTTTTTTTTTTTTTGATGCACCAGGTGGAACTGGCAAAACATTTGTCATTTCGCTAATTCTCGCCGAAATACGATCAAATAATGGTATCACATTGGCCGTTGCATCATCTGGCATTGTAGCAACTTTATTGGATCTCAAATCGTCCATAGTAACAGTGCTGAAACAATGCAAAATTATCATATGGAATGAATGCACTATGGCCCACAAACATTCTCTTGAGGCGTTGAACAGAACACTCAAAGATAAAAAAAAACAATGACAAACTATTCGGCGGCACTCTGTTACTCCTTTCAGATGATTTCAGACTAACACTTCCCACCATTCCAAGTTCAACGTACGCTGATGAGATTGATCAACGCTTGATTGAAATCATCGCAACTGTGGCGTAATGTTGAAAAGGTCCAGCTTTTTATTTTTATAAACATGCACGTCCAAATGCTACAAGATCCATCCGCTGACACATTCTCGAACCAATTATTAGATATCGGCGATGGAAAAGTTGATTTCCATTCGTTGATTTGCAAAATGCTCTCATTGCCCGTATATTTCCCGATGTAAGCACACAATACATAAATCATGCGTGGCTGGCAGAAAGAGCCATTTTGGCAGCAAAAAATGTGGACGTCGACGATTTAAACTTCAAGATATAGCAGTCGTTGCCTGGTGATTTGGTATCATACAAATCGATCGATACAGTTTGCGATGGCAACGAAGCTGTAAATTATCCAACAGAGTTTTTGAACTCACTGGATTTGCCAGGCATATCCACACATCTTCTACGACTAAAAGTTGGATCTCTGGTTATTTTACTTCGGAATTTGAACCCACCACAGCTGTGCAATGGCACGCGATTGGTCATTAAAAATTTGATGATAAACATTATCGAAGCCACTATTTTGAATGGCAAATTCCGAGCAGAAAATGTTTTGCTGCCACGAATTCCAATGATTCTCACAGACGTGCCAATTAAATTCAAACGTTCAATTTCCTATTAGATTGGCATTCACAATGACAATCAATAAGTCGCAAGGCCAAACGATGTCTGTTTGCGGATTAGATTTGGGCACACCATGTTTTTCACACGGACAATTATACGTGGCATGTTCTCGCGTGGGCAAACCATCGAGTTTATTTGTGTTGGCTAAAGACGGACTGACAAAAAATATCGTACTCTCAATTGCTCTTCGAAATTAATATTGATTTTCTTTATTTCATTTTCCTACTTTAGGATAAAAAAATTATTACTTTTTTTCACTTTACATTTAACTTTTAAGAGATCAAACAATGAATATGTCTGTTACTTTAATGAAATACATTGAATTGAGAAAATGAATGGTTGGTGTTTTTTTGTTTTTATCGGCGGTCATCGTCTACAGCGCTCCATTCTTCTTTCTATCATAGGTCCCATCCCCAACACTTACAATTATAATATATTCAATATTTTTTATTTAACAACCAAAATATTCACTAGAAATAATTTATATGGCAGGACAACGTTTGCCGGGTCAGCTAGTTTATTTATAAAATATAGCCAATAAATTTAAAATACTTTTTACCAAAGGGTATGTACTGAATCTATTCGCTTAGTGCTCACTATTATATTTCAGTGGCGAGAGGTGAAGGTTAATAATCGTCATAAATACTAAACTCTTTCAGTCATACTTATTTGTTTTCGTTGAACTAAGAATATAGTTTGCAGATGGTGCTGGTTAGTTTTTGTATGATATGGGTGATCCGACAAAAATAATGCAACTGATATTAAAAATCACTAAATATTTTATAGAAGGTTGATTTCACAAACCAATGTTCAGTATCGACGTAAATTCCGGGTTTTGATTTTATCTGTTTTGGTTTTCATTATGGGGTACTTGAGCCTTACTCCACATCATTATCATTTAGCGGCTGGTGATAGTACGTTAATAGTGACATTATTATATAATATAATAAATATAGCAGTGGTGAATGGTAGAGGTAAGCTGTTAAGTTCCGACTTAAATAGTGCGCACTAAACTTTGTCAGTTAAAGGTATTTGTTTCCATTGAACTAAATACTACAATATGTAGATAGTGTTCGTTAGTTTTTAAAATTCAATTAAACCCTTCATATTAAACTTAGCCATAATAGTAACTAGCCATTAAACCATACATCATTTAAGATATTTTATAGATAGAAGAAAATTATTATGTTTTGGTTTAGGTAGGGCTTAATTAATTTAAACAAACAAGTATAACTGACAAAATGTGGACTATATTATTTATGGATCTCCAAAGCGTACCTCTACCCTTCATCACTGGACCTTTGAACACTTAGGTATTTAAGAACATTATAGGTAGAACTTATTAATTCAATAGTGTTGGTATCTATACGCTTGGCTAACTGCTGAAAATAGTTATTGTAAAAACAATACGAACTATTTCCTAGAATTAATTTTTGAAATACTGTTATGTATATAACGATTTAAAGAATGCAAGACTAATCTCACCTCTAGCATGCTGTAAATTGGTTGGAAATTTCAACGAAGAGACTTCAGCCGCTATGGTTAAAGCATTTCCGATCCGAAAACAATAAATACTTCCCTGACACAGTAAGATAAATGAACCCGGCATCGCGGAGCAATCCTGTTACGCCATTAGCGGTTAACATCGATTGTAAAAACCTAAAAGCTGACTCGGGGCGTGCAATGACTCAATTTTGAGAGAACAATTAAACAAGCATTATTTCAAAATTGATCAATTAGCCGGTATATTAGAAAAGGCCCGGGGCGCTCTAGGCGGGCGGTTGAATCTCTGCGATCACCTGTTGCGGTGCACGCCACTAATCTGCTTCGTTCACCTTTAAAGTGAGACTGGAAACGGTGTGCTAGTGCAGTACCTGCCTAAGTTTAATAATATCAACCTGCAACAAACTAAAGCTCAATATACAGAGTGTTCGCCGGAAAGGTTTACTACTCTGTTTGGTCGCCATTTTGGTAAAAAATAATTTTGACAGTTCATATTTGGAAATCAGTATTGACGTGGCAAATTTATTAAGGAAAAATATTTGCTAAACCAATGTGTTTTAATCGTAAAATCATTTTATCAAAATCAATCGTCAATAATTATTTTGACGACTAGAAAATTGTGTAAAATTTTGGGTAGAAATATTGTGCCATAAAAACCCAATATTTATCGTTTAGTGCAGTGCTCCGCAACCGGTGTGCCGATGATGCTAGGTGTGCCGCGGTGCAATAGCCAAATTTGCGTACATGGCTGGTGATATATTTGAGCACCTGCATGAACTTAATAAAACAATGCAAGGTCAAAATGAAAATATATTGACGTGCTCTGATATATTAGCAGAATTCAAAAATAAACTCGAGCTTTGGCAGAAGGAGTTAAGACAAGGATCTCTACAAATGTTCCAAAAGAACTACCAGACCATCATTGAAAACAAGCAACCAATTTTGGATCCGTCTCAAAAACATTTAACTTTGCTGCAAAAGAAATTTCATCAGTACTTTCATACAAGCAATGCGACTGGATACGAAACCCTTTTGCAACCAATGCCAAAAATTCTATAGAAGCGTTTTTCCTATAAATTCGAGAGGAATTTGTTGAATTGATAAATGACGGGACGCTAAAAGTGAACTTCGTCGATGTTCCATTGGTTATTTTCTGGATTTTGGTTAATAAAAAATATCCTCGGATTTTTGACAAATCTATCGCAGTTCAGCTCCTATTTTCGAGTCAAAAAAAGGCGCTATTTTATTGCGCTAGTATTAATATTTTAAAACATCTTCTTGTAGGATAAAATTTATTATTATTATGTCAATACTCGACAGATAATTATTCCTAACCCGATTTCAACCTTAGCTATAGGTAGGAGGGCCCGCCAAAGATCTTGGCCTGGGGTCCCCCTTCAGGATGTGGGTTCCATATTTTGGTGTATAAATTGTTTTACATGTGGTGTGCCGCGGAATTCTGGGAAGACTTTTGGTGTGCCGTGGATGGGAAAAGGTTTCGAAGCACTGGTTTATTGAATGATTTTGAAAAAAGAGGCTCTACAGCAGATAATTACGGGCCAAATTATTCATCAGTCACCTTTCCGTCTGTATGGTGCGCTATGTGGTCTGGAGGAATCATTGGCTTCTTTAAAGATGAACGTGGCGTTACAGTAACTGTTAATGGAGAACGTTATCGTAACATAATTGACAACTTTTTCACACCAAAGTTGAATACTTTGGGCTTGGTTGACATGTGGTTCCAACAAAATGCTACTACTTCACATACAGCCAATGTTACAATGGCATTGCTCAAAGATCTGTTTCCACCACAAATTGTCTCAAGAAATGGTGATTTTGATTGGCTTCCAGGGTTGCCGGATTCAACAGCCCCAGACTTATTTTTGTGGCGATATCTAAAGAGCAAGATTTATGCCAATAAACCAAAAACATTTCAGCAACTTAAACAAAACAATTCGTGACTAAATTAATGAAATACCAATTGAAATGTGTGAAAATGTGATGACAACGTTGTAAAAGGAGTCCACATTTGTTAGGTTAACAGAAGTGGACATTTAGCTGACATTGTCTTCCATACGTAATTCCCAATATTTAATAAAACATTTATCAGCATTAAACCATTTTGTTTTCATTTTCCATAAAGTTATACAAAATTAAAGTTGTACACCTTCCCGGCGAACACCCTGCTTAAGGAATGATAATCGTCTTACGTATTTCCTTGGTCTTTTTGGATGTTGCTGTATTAAAAATCCTTTATAATTCCTTAGTTAAAAGGCGGCTTGCGAATGGGTCGATTGTTTGGGCCCCGCATCAGTTGAAATACGACATTATGGTTGAGCGAGTTAAAAGAAAATTCTGAGACTCCTCTATTTGAGGTTGTATGGATATATCCAACTGGCTTTCTCTTAGGTATGCTTACATACTGTAGTTTAAATGCTAGAAGATATCAATATTTGGTCACGTATTTTTTTCGACTTATACGTTGTATAAATGAGAACTCTGCCATTCTTGGTAGTCCTTGCAGAACTAACCTGCCATTGATGATGCCAATTGGCGGGGGCAATAACTCTGTTCAACCAAATCGCTTCGGATGTTGATATATTCCACCTGCGTAAGAATGAGCATAAGTGGGCGTGGTTTTATAAATTCTTAAAATAGGCTCCACTTAGCTAATTCGGTGTGCTTCCATACTTTATAATTTTTATAATTTTTGTCAAAATTTATTTTTCATACTGTTTTTGTGATACTGCATAGATTTCTTTATTCCTTACACTGTTAATACTATTTCTTTGCTTTTAAATGTCATATTATAAACGTCTTAAATTTATAATTTGTAATGTTCACTATATGTAAATTTGAATAACTGATACATTTAATTTTAAATAATCAATACGCTTCAAAGAACATTAAATATAAATATATATTCAGATGACTTCACTGGAAAAATAGTGGAATCAACATTAACGGTGAATACCACTGTCTCTACCATTTTGCAGGTAATATTGTTGTCTTTTTGCAAACATCCCAGAAGACCTTCAGAATAGAATGCAGGAGCTTGAAAATGAAAGCCGCAAAGCAGGTTTAAAGATAAATGTCTCAAAGACATAAGTAATTATAAACTGTTTTGCTAAACCGAAAGTAATCCTCATAAATGGCACTTTTATCGAGCGGGTCAGCAACTACGTATATCTTGGATTGCTCGCAGAACCAAACTGGTATGTAGTATATTTGAATAGTATTCTCTAAAGCAACCAGGTCTTAAGCGTAAAGTGTTCAACCAATGTGTGCTACCAACGCTCACGTATGCACGTGAAACATGAACTCTTAATGTAAGAGAAAGCCAATGACTCCAGAATTCCAGAACACCAATGAAGCAGACATGAGTACGCGATGTGATGGAGGTCGCTAAGCAGATGAAATGGCAATGGGCTGGACATATCGCTCGAGGAGTGAAAATTCGCTGAAGAAATGCCGTCATACAGTGGTACCCCAGGAGCACTAAACACCAACTGGGACATCAACCCGCTGGATAGACGAACTCATAAAGTTTGGTGGATGTACGTAGCAGCAAAGAACTAAGGACTGAGAAGAGTGTAGGGAAATAGGGGAGGCCTTCGCCCAGCAGTCGATCAACCCCGGCTGATGATGATAATGACATTCTTATATTTTGTGAATTATTTGTTGAATAATTATAAAATTAAGGTACGTAACTATCAGTTAGTTCTTTAATTTAAAATACAAAAGCTGACTGTCAATAATAATGCATTTTAGAAATTGCTTCAGAGAGTCTTGTGATACTGATAACCACTAGTTAATTTCGTTACAATTAGATATTATGTTATCTATAGCATAGTGGTCAGAGCACGTGGACGCGAAACCCGAGGGGCGCAAGTTCGAATCCTGCTGAATGACGTATTTTTTTTAAAAGGATTTTTCTATAGGTTATATTTTTGTCTGAGGTTTGTGTCAAGAAAGAGTGCTGCATTCTTAAATCTTGTGAACTATTATTAACATAGTGCGATACAGTCCGATGGATGATTACGTATTCTATGTGAATGGTAGCTGAATAATTGAAGATTCCTCGAGAAATACTTCGGATAACTATCTTAGAAATCGGGAGCATCAGTTGTTTGTTCTCCCGAGGAGCAGAACTAACCTGCCATTGGTGATGCCAATTGGGAGGGCAATAACTCTGTTCAACCAAATTGCTTCGGATGTTGATATATTCCATCTACGTGAGAATGAGTATAGGTGGACGTTATTTTATAAATTCTTAAAATAGGGTCTGCTTAACTCATCCGGTGTACTTCCTTGTACCTATATACTTCATATTTTTTGTATTTACACATTTATACTGTAGAATAACTTAATATTGCATAATTACAATATTACGTAATACTGTTTTAATAATATTTCTTTGTTTCTAAATGTCATGTTGTGAACGTCTTAAACTTATAATTTGTAATGTCCACAATATGTAAAATAAATTAAAATTGAAATTGAAATTAAATATTGGGCATGAGCGAAATTCTATGTCCCATTGGATTTTTGACTACTTTCAGTATTAGCTGCACTAAGAATACTTTCTAATATAACTGATATCCACCAGAATATGAGACAGGTAGGTACTCAATAGTCCAGAGCATTGGAGCGAAGCTAGGAGCAGGAACACGTAGCAGTGGAGCAATGGGGTTTGTTTTACCTAGAGCAGGAGTGGAGCCGGAGCATTAAAAATTTGTAGTGCTCCACTGCTACGGATGTTTCTTTTCTATTATTAAATTTTCGTCCTAAAATCCCATGAAAATATTATATTTGAAAACACTGGAATTATTTAAAATACAGCAAACACTGCTGAGTGATAAATAACCTCACTTTTTTGACAGCAGAGGCAGCTAATGAAAGACGATTCGCTGCCGGAATTTTGTTTAATATAGTAATTATTAATGAAAATGACGAATAATAAATCTTATTAAAAAACTACATATTTTTCAAATTTTCAACTTTATTTGTATAAATATAATACCTGTTAAAACTTTTTACTTGGAGCGGAGCAACTCAAAAATGGTCCGCACCAACTCTGTGCTCAATACTACTCCGGAAAATGAGTTTTGTTCGGAACGCCATTTAAATCAATTCATATTGAAAATGGCAATCGATTCTATAGTATAATTTTACATTTTCGGTGAATTAAATTGTCATTCTACATAATATAACTAGGGTATTTAAATGTGTCACGATCATCAGTAGTGAGGGACACAAAAATCAAAAATAATTAAAATTAAAAAATAAAAGAATATTAAACCAACATATTTATTACGTATTACAGTAGGCATTATTTGGATAGCATCGTTATTTTTATATACTTACTTGATTAAACTGTATTGAATACTGATGCCCGAAATCGTCATGAGTGAATAAATTTAAAAAAATAAAAATAATACAGTGCCCAAAATCGACTATTAAAATTGATTTAAATTATCACCGTACGACAAAAGAATGTTGTAACATCTTATATATTTAAATGAACGTATCTGTTTGATTTTTTTCCCCAAAAATTACATGAAAATATTGAATTTAAATTGGGCTAAAGTACGGCGAAGAGAATGGCCAGTCGAAAATTTGCATTTTTTTTCGAATTAATTTAGTTTTCGTCTAAAAGTGGACATTATCATAAAAATCTGCGTTACAATGGACAATGAATACACAGTGTCACATGTAAGATATCGAAGTTATTTAAATATTTTAAACTATATTAAAATATTGAATATATTTAAATTCTCAAACTATATTGTGCAAAACTGAACAAAAAAACTCCCTGATTTAATATAACATAAAAAAGATACAAATGGCTAATTATTGTTATTGTGATTTTGAAAATTATTGATAACAAATTCATTCTAATTTTGTTTTAAATACAACCAATTTCTTGTATACCAAAGAAAAATAATAAATTCCATTGACGTGGAATAAAATTAATTAGTAGGAGGTGGGTAGAAAATAATAAATAACAATATATTATAATTATGTTATCGTTAAGCGCAGATTAACACTTCGTAATTTTTTTTTGTTCATCAATTCCCTGTGGTTTATTCACCAGAATTCAGCTTCGTGAATCCAAATCATGGAAAACTTCCAATAAGTTTTGGACAATCAGTATCATGAGGTCGAATTTGATGCTATTTATAGACTTGTAGGAGATCAGCCAATACTTATTCTGCCATTTTGCTTCCAAAATATTAACTGTTTTTGACATGCGTGATTACTCCGTGATTTTTAATTTATATATTATTAATTGGTGGCGCTTTTCAGTGGACTGTAGTAAGATGGAAATGATTCAGATGCTGGGGGGTAGGAGAGTTATACCGAAGATGCCAGGCACTGACCTTTAATAATGATGAGACTGGCTCCTTGGTTTGATTCTCACTCACTCGATTGACGTTCAAAACCAGTGTAAGCAATGAGGTCTTAATATTTTACAGGTTATAGATGTTTAGACTAACACAGTTGAAGAATCAAGAAGGTGGATAAGTCATTTATATTGTATTAGGGCCGCCATAATTGGCTCAAATATTAATATATATATATAAATAAATAAAATGCGAAAACTAGAGTGTAATAATAACGTGAAACTATAAGTACATGATTTAAAATATAATAATAAATCCTAAATTTGCCATTGCAAGATGCGCGCGACGTGGCCTAAGATCGAATGAAATATCATAATCTTATCTTTGTTATAATTTTATGATCCTACGCTGGAGTATGAAGAATTTAAAATTTTGTTAAAATATTTGTTTCATATAAATTAAGATACTAAAATTTGTATATAAATGACAAATTGATTAATACCTAAATTATTTATACTGCCACTGACTTTGATAACGATTTTATAAATTAATTGCATATTTAATTATTGACCAAAAGTGAATGGGAAAAAAGTATCGCAAGTGTAAAAAAATATATCATTGTATTAGTATGTGTAATTCTATTTTTTTAATATAAGCGACAAAAGTTAGATTGTAGATTGCAGATTAATGAATGGGTTAAGTGACCTTTATTTAGTCAATTTATCAGGACGGTTTTTAATTGACACGTCTTAATAATATTTTAAAGTATTTATACTATTACAAGTTTGTAGCAATTTGCTTAAAATACCTACTTGTATTTTTCTCCCGCCGTTATTGCTTAGCGTAGCAATTAAGAATAGATTTTCTTCAAAATTGTACCGAAACTGTTACGGTAGTAACGTCCCATGAGGTGTATGTACTACATATAGGGATTGCGATACCGGTATTTGAAAACCGGTGTTCCAGTATTTATCAATACCGAAATACCGGTTTTAAAAATCCAAAATACCGGAATTTTCGGTATTAAGAAAGCACACTCGCTTACGTTTTTGAAAATGAATTAAAAGTCATGTGCTGCTAAAATGCAAATATATTGAGTGAATCCAAGTGAGGTGAAAAAATAATAAAACAAATTTCATCAAATATATTTTTATATAGGTAAGTAATTGTGCGATGAATTATCATAATATTATTTCGAAATAGAAAACATCCGTGACAAAATTTTTCAATTATTCTATAATTATTGATGAATGTAATAGTGTTGAATTTAATAAGCTTTTCCTGCAGCCGGACTTATTTGCACTTAATGAACTTTTGAGGGCTTTAGTTAAAATTATCAATAAATTCAAAATATTTGTAAAAAATCACTAGTTCTACAATTATGATCAATACTTACATATTTTTAAATATCAACATAATAAATGTAGCAGTTTTTTGCTATAAAAATAATATTAATAAGAGATATGTAAAGAAATACCGAAAAACCGGTATTGAGATTTTCATTCGGTATTGCAATCCCTAACTACATAACATATTATTAAAATTACTAAAATAAAATAACTTACTTATTAAGTATTATATTATCACTTCTGATTTTAAAGCCTGCTCTTGGCATATCTTGACCACATACAAAAACTTTCCAGAAGATTCATCATTAAAATTTTTTACACATTTAAATCTCTTGTGACTCAGTTCAGTCATCTCAGTCTGTTCCATCTAGATTGTCTTTTATATAGCTCACCTCAATGGTATTATTTTAATTACTTTACTTTAATGCAATCTTTAGATTTTAGTGTGCAACGTGTTCCTTCAATCTCTATATAGTGCTTAGAATCAATAAAAAAAATATGACTGACCGAATTCCCACAGTAATATGTTATATTGTTAAATAACATGTAATGTTTTTATAAAAATAAATAAAGGAAACTTTTAGATTAAGTACTGATTAAACTAGATTAAGATTTATTGTATATTACCACAATATTGTTGTGTGTAATATCATGAATTGTAATGTTCACATCATAACATTGATTGTTTATGATGTTTTTGCTAAACATCTGCTGTGTAATAGGGGAAAAAGATATTCTCTTCTTGACGCTTGTCCGTGGGTAGATATCGCAAGTACAATACATCATTATTAGTATTCAACATAATATATATTGAGCATGTAGCCAATATAATATTATAACAGGACGCCATACCGATAAGTTATGTAAAATGATTTTATAATAATTGTCAATTAATTGAATTTTAGTATTTTAATATTTTTTTTTTTTTTTTTTTTAAATTCGTTTATTGAATTCCTTGCTTTTTCGTACAAGGGTTATTACTTAAGTATTACATTATTCATATTTCATTTACATAATTTACAGTTAAGCACAGTATTGTAATCACAAAGAAAATATAAAATATAAAGAATATTAAAATATGTGTTAAAGTAAAAAGTTAAAGAAAAAAAGTACAGAGATATATAACATATTAAAGTATGAAATATAAAAGAAAAGAAAAGCATATATAAAAATTTGTGTTAGAGTAATGAGATAAAAATACAGAGATATATAAAATATAAATAATAATAAAGATGTGTTAATTAATGTTATCTTCCTTTACATTACTAATTTTGGATAATTATAGCAACCTAGTTAAACTGTGCTGCAAAGTTTTCCATTTTTATTTAATATTATGTACTGTATGTAGAGCCTAACACTCTGATACTAACTGTGTTAATACAGAGAGTATGAAAATAGTAAAAGAGTTGTTTACGATAAAAACAACAATATTTGAATATAATTATTTAGGTCGTATTTATTTCACGTAATTTAAAAATTGTCTCGTCAGCTAATACTGTCAAAAAAGGACCAACTGTTAAATTAAGCTCATGTCTACAAATTAAAGTGTGATATTGCGGTATGTACTACGTATATATTAAATTATGCTTTGAGAGAATCATGTTTTAATGTATTCGTGACATATAGTTTGGTGTAGAAATCAGCATTAGTATTTGTATTTGTATAAGTATTAATTTTAAATTTTTCCCTTTATTCAGGTCTATTTGAGAATGAAATCTATTAATAATTTAAATAAACGTAATTTTCACTTTTATATACCTAAGAAGGACATTTTCAACTAGCATAGTATATAAAATAAACATAGGTACATTTATACTAATAAATTAAAAAAGAAAAAAAACATTCATACATAAAACAAATAGATTAAACTAGCTATATTAGTAGAATTAGTACGATAAATGCATTTTATTAAAATTAATAATACATGAATTTTCACCATGAGTTGCCAGTTAATAATAACAGAAATATATTGTTAAATTAGGGTATTTTAGGAACGAAACACATACTTACTTACTTTGACATGAAATTAGATTAGAGTGAAATTAAATCAATGATAAAACATGAAAACACACATAGTGCCTGAAGTTGCTGAAAGGCAAAACCCGTGTCATAAAAATGGCTTAAATATAATAGTACAAAACTTAAATCCATTCGAATTTAAATTCAAATTCCATCAAGTACCCTCGGTCGATAGTATAAAACATGAAATTTTATCATTTTAGAATAAGTTCGTTAAAGATTATGATTTTTATTTTATTAAAGGTTTTCTTGTTGATTTAATTTTTAGAAAATATATAGAATATAAGGAAAATTATAAAGTCTATATATCCTAAACAAAATTGATAATAAATTTTTCGTTTCTACAGTTTTATTGATCTCTCCTTACTGTATCAAGTTTAATTGGAATATGAACATTATTCATTACAACGTTTTTCTTAGCTCGTATTCTTATTTGTCTGGTGGTTCTTTGTCCGGTACAAATCTTGCAATCGATTTTTAACTAACTTCCCGACTAGCTAGACATTTGAAACTTTTAGAATACGAGTATATCAGAACACGATGCCAATGCATTTTTTAGCCATCTTTAAGGGCGGACGTGGTCAGTGTGGGTCAAAATGGAACTTTTTTCTATTTTCAAAGCATGATCCTGGACATACCTTAAACGTTATAGATAATATATTATAAAGTCATATTTCAGTATATGAATGTGCAGCGGTGTTAAAATTTTTTACATTTATTAATTTTTAAACGCATTTATAAAACCATTAGTATAATTTATGACGAGATAAATTTTGTAAAATATTTACGATAAAAAATTATATTGATAATCTTTGTGATCCCAACTTTGACAAAAATTAATTAATTAATTAAATGGGCAAAATTAACACATTTGAAAATAATTAAAAAGATACTCATTATAAGCTATGGCCTTGACCATTCAAGTGTTATAAACATCTTTCGAATAATTTCTTTTGTCATTCCCCAGTGGTTAAGCTACAACATACGGCCGTATCCATAAATTGACAAACTAAAATTGAAGTAGGGAGTAAGATCATGTTAACGCGCGTGTTTGAACATGTACCGTTTAAAAAATAATTATTATAAAGCAATCATTATTCGTAAGATGTTTATCACACTTGAATGGTCAAAGCCATAGCTCATAATGAGTATCTTTAGAATTATCTTCAAATGTGTTAATTTTGCCCATTTTTTGAATAATAAAATGCCTAATTATTGTCAAATTTGGGATCACAGAGATTATCAATATAATTTTTTTTTATCGTTTAAGCTAGTCAAGTCAAGTTTATGTGATTCAACAGAAAATTTAAAAACGTTGTATATAAAAAGTTCATTTATCTTGTAATTATTTTATTCTAAAATTGTTTTAAAATGTTACCCTTCAGTTATTGTGTGCGATTTATTTTTGTATTATACAAAATAAAACAATATGAAAAATCACAAAAGGTAAAACAGTTTCCTAAAAACAAAGTAGATGACCAAGATAAAAATCCGAATTTTGTCATTTTGAGAGTATCATCTGAATTTATAAAAAAGGCTTTAATTAACTATTATTATTCATAAAAAAATATAAATACACTCTAGGCGTTCTGTAAGTATAATTTTAAGCGGCATTCTCGAACAAAATGTTATACGTTATTCTCGTAATTTATTTAGAGTACTCATTAACATGGGTTTTATTATGCGACAGTCTGTTCACAGTGGACGCCCAGCAGAGTTTAATATGTGTAAAATATGTTTTTGCTTCGTTTCACGTCGCCTAAAGCGATAATAATAATTCTGTTTTCTTTGAAAATGTCACACGTGGCTATTGGTCAATGTGAGTTTGTAGCACAAATGTACCCAATGAAGGATTGTAACAGTTAATGTTGAAAGGCTCTGACATATTTAGAATATCTATTGAAATTTAGAATCGTTAATTGTATTTAATTTTTTTTAGTAATTGCATTATTGTGAGTAAAACATTTAATACCATATTATATAATTTCGTACCGATCATGGTTTTTAAAATTTTAGTTTCCAAAATGAAGGTAAAATAATATAATTGTCGTCAAAAGTTGTGGGTAGAATTAATATCTTTTTTTAAATTCATTGAAATGATTTTTAGTAAAAAAAAAGTATACTGTTGATCAGTGGTCCCCAACCTTTTTATCGCCGAGGACCGGTCAACGTTTGATAATTTATCCGCGGCCCGCTGAGGGGGGGACGTTGATTGTATATATTTTAGATTGTTTTGATTTAATAATTTTAATTTAATTGTAGGTATTTATACATGCCCTCAAAATAAAATACAGGTAGGTACACCAAAAAAATGAATATAAAGTGATTTAACATTTTAACTCACTATAACGCTAAATCAATGAAAACCCTGAGCTTGTTTCTGTGCAACGAGACGGTTCCATCTGGGGGTAACAGGAGACAATGACACCCGAAGTGTGTTGCTTATGTCCAGTTTATTCCGTTGTTTTGTTTTGGTTGCTGTTATTACAGAAAACCCCGCTTCACACAAATAGGATATCGGAAATGGCAATACGGATTTAAGTGCTGTAGTGGCAATCTCAGGTTATTCCGCCATGACTTTAATTCAGAACACCAGCAGAGTTATTGTCTCGAACGTAGATTTAAGGTAGTGACGTCTTTAAGCTCCCGGTTAACCTCTCGTCCATGGAAAGTCGCACAAACCCAAAAGAATTACACCACAGTAAATAAAATGGAAATAATTTAATGTTCCTCGGGCGGCCCGGTACGATTTGATCCACGGACCGGAGGTTGAGGACCACTGCTGTAGATAATATCGATAACGACTCAAAAAGAAAACGTTAATTTAAATATAAAAAGATAATTCTGAATAAAAAGATGATACTGAAATTGTTCAAAACCATTTGAATTGTGTGTTCGTGATAATCTTAGACATCGGAAGCATCCGTTGTTCGTTCTCCAAAGGTACAAAACTAACCTGCCATTGGTAATGCCAATTGGGAGAGAAAAAACTGTGTTCAATATATATAATATAAATTCCACTTACGTGAGAGTGAGTTTAAGTAGACGTTGTTTTATAAGTTTTCTTAAGATAGGGATTACTTAGTTCACCCGGTGTGCTTCCGTGTAAATTTTTATTTTTATGTCTTACTCTTACTTTGTATTTTTGTATCATGTCGTGAACGCCTTAAATTTATAATTTGTCATGTTCATTACCTATATTATGTAAAATAAATAATTTTATTATTTGAATTTAAATTGTAAATTAAACAAGTCTTACTAAATAGTACCTACTTTATATACTTTGGCACTATAGATCCACCAGTAGAAGTTGTCTGCTGAGTGAGGGCGTCACAATATGCTAACATTTGACATTATCACTCATTACTTTTTATAATGGGGTGAGATAAGTTATAAATTTAAACACCGGTCAATTTATGATGGTACCTATATAATAATTATACAACATTGATCTTTACTATATAAATTAAATAACATAATTATTTATGATTTTCTCAATAAGAATTGGTACACTAAGAAAATATTTCTTCATATTATATTATAATTCACGCCTTTAATTTAAAATATTATTTAACAAGTAAGTAAATTTAGGTACTTATAAAATATTTTAGAAATTTGACAAAAATAATGATTTCAATAGATCTATTGTGAGGTCAAAGTTTCTAAAAAGTGTCAATCCACAGAAATATTCAAATACTTCCTATCGAGATGTTTATCTTATGTATTTTAATATATAGAAATTGGTCATAAGCTTCCAATTATATCCATTATAAATCCATATTTTACACATAATATTATCCTATAATTTGAAATAGAAAAGCGCGATTCCGATGCATGATTTTTATCGATTTTATTGTATTTTTAAACTTTGCTAGACTGAAAAGCATTGGCGTGCGGAAAACACAAAAAAAATAGAAGAAAAACCAATACAATAGAGAAGCGCGAAATACATTAAGAGGCCATCGATGGACTGAAACCGTATGCGGTTTAGATCCGTGTGCCATACTAAACTTATGATTTTTGTTCATGAAAATATATTTTCACTAAATTTGTAAGTGTATGGTATACACGTATACGATCCGATGCTCATAATATACTTTGTGGAAATATATTTCCATGACCAGTGGGTCTATTCTATGCTTATCGACCGCTAAAGTGATAAAGTGATAAATAGTATCAAACTTAGGGTAGGTTTGTATCAAAATGTTAGCACTTATTGTAACAATTACACGAAGTTGGTTTTTATTGTTGCAATAAGTGCTATATTTTAACAGCACCTATCTTGCTGCTGTTAAAATATCGCACTTATTGCAACAATAAAAACCAGCTTCGTGTAATTGTTACAATAAGTGCTAATATTTTGATACAAACCTACCCTAAGTTTGATACTATTTATCAATTTAGTGTTCGATAAGTATAGAATAGACCCACAGAAAGATAACCTTAGTATAGCACACGGTTCGAAACCGCATACGGTTTCAGTCCATGGATGGCCTATAAGTATGATGCATGTCGCGTACTACCACGCTGTCACGGTGACAAATTTAGTCTATAGTTTTGTCATATAAGAAATATTTTGAACGAACGTCGCAGAATATTTTGAACGACCACCACCTCTGTAAATTCAATGATGGATAGTGCCAACTCTAATGTATTAGTATCTTATTTAGGTATGGTCTCAATATTGAACCTCGATTTGATATAGATAAAAAGGATTTCAAGTTATACACATTTATATTTTTTATAAAAATCGATGTTTTTTAAAATGAACATAAAAAATATTAAAACTATGAATTAGTCAAAAATCTCTATCAAAAAAATAGAAAACTTAATAAACTAAATTTAATAATAAATATGACTATATTATAATAAATAATAATTATGTAATAATAACGTGGAACCCTGCACAAAATTCACATTTTATAACATTTTTCTTTAATTGTAGGTTAATAATTGTTGACTTAAAATAAAAAATATTTTTCTTTTTAATGTTTTTAGATACATATTTATTAATTAATACAGTTTAAATTGTAGATTATCAAAAAAAATACAAATTGCAAGCTTCGTATTTTTCCGCTAGGTGCCTCTTTTAGAAAAGCTGAGTGAAGGCTTCACCTTAAAAATAAAATTTGGAAATGTTCTAACACAGACTAGTAAGCAAAATGAGTATCTCGTGAAACTACAAAAACCAGTCGCCAATATTAGAGATATTTGTAAAGCGCTCAGGTGACTACATTAAAAAAAACACATTGGTGAAAATTCGATAAATAGAGATTCAAGTCCTGTCCAGCATAATATTTTTTCTAATAAATTTGCTTCTGGAGTATTTTCAAATTATATAATATTATATAGGTACTATAAATCTTATATTTTGAAAAATATAAAATGTATAGCTAACAACCAATTCCGTTGATTATTGATTGAGAAATTAATATTACAAAGCATGTACCTAATTGGTAAAAAATAAAAAATAAAGTAATAAAAATCATGATAATATAATATTAAAAAATGTTGTTAAATTTAATATTAAAAACAACAATTAAAAATTCAAGTACAGTCTGTACGCCATTTGGTGTTCAAAGCACTTCACATTAACATATTTTTTTGAATGTAGATATTATTTTATTAACAATCGTGTGGATTTAAGTGTTGCACCTGTGATGAGAGGTTCTCTTGACTCACGTCGATTGTTAGTGTCCATGTTAGCTTTAAACGTTGGTTTACGTCTAGCGTTGCACAAAAAGCTGAAACCTTGCTGTCATCTCATCCGCTATATCATAACATCTTGCGCACAAAGGCATGCGCTTTCAATTGGATGAAATATTTACGTATGCAAATTATTATTGCAAAATATTTTTTAATATAATATGTTTAAAAGATTATATAAATATTCTTCTTATTTTCGTGCCATCTCCGTTATTGGACGTCGGCGGGGGTTAGGGCTATTTTATCTGTATGTCACTGTTTTAAATATGAATAGAGTGCTCAAACGTGTTAAAACTGTGAACTTACAATCCCCTCCAGTGCAGTTAATCCCACTTCCGTTTTTAAATGAGGAACGTCCCCAAATTTATCACTTTATTTTACGCTCCCTTGGTATACGGATCTATCAATTTACTCAATTGGAAGCATTTTTAATATAAATAAAAAGGATTTTAAGTTATACACATTTATATGTTTTATAAAAATCGATGTTTTTTAAAATAGATATAAAAATATTAAAACTATGAATTAGTGAAAAATCTAAGCGTTGAAAAATTGAAAACTTAATAAACTAAATTTTAATAATAAATGTAAAATATAAAAATATTGTAACAATAACGTAACCTATGTAACAAATATGTAACAAATATGTAACAAATTCACCTTTTTTTCAATTGCAAGTTTATCTTTGACTTAAAAAAATTCTTTTTAATGTTTTCAGATACATGTATTAATTAATAAAGTTGAAATTGTAAATTATCAAAAGAATCTCAAATTGCAAGCTTCGTATTTTTCCACTAGGTTCTCTGTTGGCATATATAATCCCCTTTAAGGGGGATGTCATCAAAAGTTTCGATTTTATAGAGCCATCTATTCCCCGAATTACAAAGCATATAGGTCAAAATTATATCAGAATTTAATTCCAATTATAATCCAATTTAAATGAATCTTCGAGGCATCTTATCTAGATGTCACTGTAATTATATATTAATAAAAAATCTAAAAACAGATGATATAATTACAGTTATTATTTAAACAATGGTATATATATTTTTTGCATTTTATTTCAATCGGACTTTTTTTATATTTTGTCAGATTATTATAAAAACATACGTGGACCATAGACCTGGTAGTACCTTATAATAATTACTTATGTGAGTTTAATTGGAATGGATTGGATTGTATTAGAATTTGGATTTTATAGTAATATTAAAAAAAATATATACATATAATAATATTGTGTAATGATATTTATCTGTGATAACTATCTGTGAATTATTGACATTCTCATAGTAATAAAGATAATTAATTATGTATTTTAATTAATTAATAAGTAATTTAAAAAATAACGAGTTACCTAGTTTATTTTACCACAGTCACATCACTAGTGCTACACATGCCGCACTTACCCAACTTTTTTGATTTCATTTAATATCTTCTATTCCTTAAGGAAATTTACCACCATAAACAATGAAAATGTTGCACTTATATTATCCTGAGGTTGATATATTTTGCGACTGGTAATTATTATGAGGAATAATTTAACTAGATGCTCTTACCCCAAATGCGGGGGTTAGAGCGTCTACTCGTATTGTTTCCTTAAAACGTTTTTATTACAATTAATCACGCAACACTTAGATCTAATGAATACTGTTTAAAGTTCGCAAATGCTCTACCAAATCTACAAAATTGATGGGTTCTCAATTATAATTGTACGTATTACATACAATTCTAAGCAACAAAAAAACTTGTAATGAATTCATTTTTGCCGACTCTTTACGTATGTATATAAGTATGCTCCTGCAGGGCTCGAAATGGACCGGAACGCACCGGAGCGCCGTTCCGACTAATAACATCTCGTAGGAAAATATTTTGACCATCTGAGCTAGATATGCACATAAAACAAAAAAACCTTACACTTATTTTTATAAAATACTCACAAATTTAGATAACTAGGTTAATATTTTCGTAAAATCATCGAGCGCTCCGGTTCGTAAAATTTTCCATTTCGAGCTCTGTAGCTCCTGTCATGTGCCAGACTTACGTAGGTATATTATCTACACAGACATTTTCACAATAATTTATAAAACCTACGAAGATTTCTCCTACTAAACGCTGGTTGTGATGAACTCATTTTAGACGTATATTAAAGTGACACTGACAGCTCGCGCAGATCGCCGCCATTTTAAGTTTGGTGCGCATTCCTGTACGCATCTTCGTGATGTATGCATTTTTTATAGTTTTTTTATTTGGCTGATAAACCGCTTACTGCGTTGAATGCGAATACGGCTGTAAGGAAGTAAAAACATCTTCACAGTCACGTATGACTCCGCAAATTTTCTAAATGCAACAAATTGGCTTTTGTGGTGACCAGATCAGGCGTTTTACTTTTTTTCTTTATTTCCTATTTTTTTAATTTTATTTTTTTATTTAAGTAGGTAGTTAAAAAAATATCGTTGTTAGTGTTATTATTATATAAAATCGCTGAAATTAATAAATAGGTACCTACCTTAACCAGTGTCTGCGAATAAATGCTACTTTGGTACGTTAAGACATTTTAAGTCCCGCTTACTATCTCGCCGAACTAAAAGCACTCTTTACAAGACACTTGTAAAGCCAGTGCTCACCTACGCATCGGAAACCTGGACATTAACTCTGCAAAATGAATGAGCCCTGAACATCTTTGAAAGAAAAATTTTCCGCCGTATATATGGACCGATCAGGGATGGCACCAATTGGATGAGAAGATATAATGCTGACCTCTACGGGCTGTACGAAGATTGCAGCGCAGTTCAATCAATTAAGATTGGGAGACTGCGATGGCTAGGTCATGTGCACTATAACAATGATAATGAACCGGCAAAGAGAGTGATGTCCAGCAATCCAATAGGACGTAGAAGAAGAGGGAGGCCAAAGATTCGCTGGTTAGATGGAGCTACCAGTGACTGCCGTATTCTGGGGGTACCAAATTGGAAAACGGCCACACTGGATAGGATAGGGACAGGTGGAGGGAGCTGTTGGAGGAGGCCAGGACCCACACCGGGTTGTCGCGCCCCTGATGATGATGATGATGATACCTTAACCAGTGACGTCCCTAAACAAAATGCCGCCCCTAGGCAGCGCCAGAATACCTCCCCATTTTGTTATACAGTATTTTTTATCATCCTTTCATGACTCCAATATCTGAGAAAGGTGTTGTATGGATACATTACTAACAAAATATACCACTAAACCTAATTTGAATGCCATCTCTACTTTAATAGACAATATTGAGAGCCCACGGATTCAGATACATTTAAAAATACTACACCTGACAACTTGCATGTCTCATTGCTGCTCACCAAGGACGTGTCGTCCAAGGACAACGGAAGTAAACTAGACATCATGACCCCGACAAAAAATACCGTCCTGTTAAGTTAGTTAATTAATACATTTCATTTCCAACCAATGGAACCAAACCAGCTATTTTATATATACCTAATGATTCACCTCAATTTGGCACCTTTCGAGTAACTGCCGCCCCCAAGCGACGCTCATTCTGCCTACCCCCACGGGACGTCACGGAGCACAGATCGCGACGCTCTTTTGTGATAGCCAAGTAACATGCGACCATTCGCCATATTGGATAAATAATCATTTTTATGACACACAAAAAATAATCGGTGTGTGTACTTATGTACGCGCGTTAGAAGTTATACTTCTTTGGCGTAACAAAACTAAAACAAAACTTGTGATAAGCTAGATTCTTTGACTAGCTCTTAATTATCTTGTAAAATTACACACTCAGGAAAAATGACCGCTTATTGGAATGCCGTTGGTTTATTTCTATACACTTTAACTTATATTACTAAATTATTTAATGGTTTCCTGTTGTTTTAATTTTTAAAGTACCAACTGTCACTCTGACGTTTAATAGTTTGTTTACGTAAGGAATTGCAAATGGCAAAAAATAATAAATTCGCTGCCTAGGCAACGGAACAATTCTAAACTATAATATTATACTGTATAATCGTCACGATCGCAGTACCATACCGTGGCATAAAGGTATTGCTGATAACCGAACAATCGGTGGTTCGAATCCGATCGAGTGCGTTTTTTTTCGTGTAAAAAAATAAATTATGTGTTACATGTCACCATTGATATACTACTGGATGAATCATATGCTTCTTAAAATGACGCCCGATTTTCAGCGACTCGGCCAGTATTAAAACTTACTGTTTTAATATCAGCGGACTTAACTCGATATAAGCTCGCTTAATATTTGTCTCGAAAACGACCTGGCAATAATTATGAGTAAGCCCGATCTAGCTTGCATCTTACTCTAACTAATAGTCAGCGCATGACAGCTTGCCCTGTCCGCTCAGACATGAATTTTTGGTAGCTTGCAAGCTTTGCGTTGCAGACAACCTTAGGATCACTATTCCAAGAACGCAAATTTAGTTTTACAGCCAGGGCAATACGGGTGAAATTCGGGAATCCATGTTAACGGTCTTAACGCATTATACCTACAAGGAAATATTATAAGACGATATTCGTAATATCTTCTTTTTTCTTTTGTGGTACATTTTTAAAATGACACTTGTATGGAAACTCCTCATCTAGTAGTATATCAATGCATGTCACACGCCAAAAATACACTCTTTTATCTGGCTTACAGAGCTTTAGCAAGATAATACAATGTTTAATGCAACCACGATCAAACGATGTATTTGGCGATAGTACATATGATTGGATTATATTGTATTGTAGTTGAAAACCATGCAGTCGATGTGATCTGAATTTCACTTGACACTCACGAGCAATATCTATAATATTATTATATTGGGATATGAAAACCATTAAAGAAAGTTTTTAAATTTAAAAAAATAATATTATTCCTCGACCAAAGAGTTGCAAATGTGATATCGAAATCCCCACGTAGTTATTTGAAAATGGAAAACGATTTTGACAGCCGCTCCGAGAAAAATCGAAAACAAAAGACATTCTATGAAAAAAATGGTCGCCAAAAAAATCCGCGCATGCGCATTTTTTCACTATAAAATATCGTAGGGGTATAGCCAGCGGATCCGGCTCATTTAAAATTTGCACGTTGAAGTCAACGGAACTCTGACAACTGTTTTGATTTTCTTTTGAAATAATTTGCTAGAAAAAGAGAATTTCCCTCACAATACGTACAATATAGTAACTTTATTATATATTTGGGTATTTTTTTTACTAAAAAAAAAATTTTTCCTCGATAATTACAGCATTTCGTACGTACCTTGAATAATATTTTGTTTTGTTACGTAATCTAATATATAAAAATTAAAATTTGTGTGTTTGTTTGTTCGTATTTAATGCGCAGCCATACCGTTCATCCGATTGCGATAAAACTTTGTAAACTTATTGCTTGCACTTGCGGGAAGAGTATAGGCTATACTAATATATAAAAATGAATGTCTGTCTGTCTGTGTGTCTGTCCCGTATGCGTTCCTATACCATTCATCCGATTGCAATGAAATTTTGGTAAGTGGTTGTATGCATACCCATAAAGGTTTCTGAATTAGAAAAATCATCATCTTCTTCTTCTTCTTCATTCTATCTTCTTTTATTCGTATGGTTCCTATACCATTCATCCGATTGCAATGAAATTTTGGCAAGTGGTTGTATGCATACCCATGAAGGTTTCTAAATTAGAAAAATCATCATCATCTTCTTCTTCTTCATTCTATCTTCTTTTATTCGTATGGTCCCTATACCATTCATCCGATTGCGATGAAACCTTCATCAGTTGTTGTGGTAACACCCGCAATGGTTTTTGAATTAGTACAACCATCTTCTTCTTCTTCTTCTTCTTCTTCTATTCTATATTCTTCTATTCGTATGCGTTCCTATTCCATTCATCCGATTGCAATAAAATTTTCGTCAGTAATTGTGCCAACACCCGCAAAGGTTTCTGAATTAGTACAACTATCTTCTTCTTCTTCTTCATTCTATCTTATTTTATTCGTATGGTCCCTATACCATTCATCCGATTGCAATGAAACCTTCATCAGTTGTTGTGGTAACACCCGCAATGGTTTTTTAATAAGTACAACCATCTTCTTCTTCTTCTTTTTCTTCTATTCTATATTCTTCTATTCGTATGCGTTCCTATTCCATTCATCCGATTGCAATAAAATTTTCGTTAGTAATTGTGCCTACACCCGCGAAGGTTTCTGAATTAGTACAACCATCTTCTTCTTCTTCTTCTTCATTCTATCTTCTTTTATTCGTATGGTCCCTATACCATTTATCCGATTGCGATGAAACCTTCGTCAGTTGTTGTGGTAACACCCGCAATGGTTTTTGAATTAGTACAACTATCTTCTTCTTCTTCTTCTTCTATTCTATATTCTTCTATTCGTATGCGTTTCTATTCCATTCATCCGATTGCAACAAATTTTTCGTCAGTAATTGTGCCAACACCCGCGAAGGTTTCTGAATTGGTACAACCATCTTCTTCTTCTATTCTATCTTCTATTCGTATGTGTTCCTATACCATTCATCCGATTGCAATGAAACTTTGGTGAGTTGTCGTGCGCACGCCTGCGAAGGTTTCTGAATTAGTACAACCATCATCTTCTTCTTCTATTCGAATGCGTACCTACACCATTCATCCGATTGCAATAAAACTTTGGTGAGTTGTCGTGCGCATGCCCACGAAGATTTCTGAATTAGAAAATCATCTTCTACTTCTATTTGTATGCGTTCCTATACCATTAATCCGATTGCAATGAAACTTTGGTGAGTTGTCATGCGCATGCCCACGAAGGTTTCTGAATTAGAAAATCATCTTCTTCTACTATTCGTATGCGTTCCTATACCATTCATCCGATTGCGATGAAACTTTTGTCAGTTGTGTGCGGTTTCTAAATTATTATTATATAACATACAAAGTTTGTTGTTTGTTTGTTCCATCCAATTTTGATTTTTTTTTTACTACATATTTATAACATTAATAACGTTTTCATATTTTAGATTCGATTTTAATTTAGTGTTCTTATGTTTGACCTTTACTCCTATTATAATTATTTTCATATTGCCATATTGTATAACACAGATATTTTAATATTAAAGAAATAATTACCTCTTATTATTTTTCAAATATCTAAGATAAATATAACCACGAAGCGACCCCGTGCGAAGCCGGGTACTTCAGCTAGTAATATTAATATTATCTTAGTATTACCTAACAAAATGAATGAAATGCAATAATAAAATTACAACTTCTCTTATAGGCGGAGCATAATTATAGGCATCACAATAAACATAGTTTTTCCACAACGAATAATTTTCTTATCAACACAATTAAGAGGAAAACTATTAAAAATAATCCATACTCCTTATTCGATAGGCACGATGGTTGGTTATGATCACGTCATTACGCGAGACGTCATGTTTCAGATTGGTCAAATAATAAAGTGTGATATAAGATAGAATTGACGTTTTAATAGTCCCATATCAATAAAAACTAAAGTAAAGGAGGGCCGCTTATTGGAATGCCGGTGATTTACTGTGGCGTAAAGGCAGTGCGTTCGGTTGATAACCGAACAATCGTGGTTCGAATCCAATGGAATGTGATTTTTTTCGTGTATATATCGTGAAAAATATGTGTTACTCATGTAACGCGCCAAAAAATACACTCTGATCTGATTTTCTAATCGCGCATAAAGAAGTATAACTTCAAAAAACAAAGTGTCATGATTCTATTTAAATAAAAATAATATACTATATTTTATAGTAACTGTTATGTTATGCATATTTACTATATGTGTCAGTCGTCAAAGTATTCAGAACCTAAACAATCAAGGATTATTACGATTGACAGATTGGGGTTAGTTTTAATGCCGAGTTCCCGAGCTAGAGTTCGTAGTGTCCGTTTTAATTATTCTCAATTTTTTGCAAAGTATCAGCCATGTTCCAATCATCGTTACGGTCAATATTATTACGAACATTTAACCACGGATAGGATCGCTCGTGATTCAGAATTAGTGTATCAAGCTGCAATTATGTCTACATTTACATGGGCTTGTCATACGTCCGACGTCGATCCAATGCAATGATTGATGATATTCTCGTAATCGATTTAGAACAAATTAAATGGTGTGTTGTTATGCTACACAGTGGAGTACTATATATTATAGAGACACGTGTTTTTAGCATCTATTATTTTAAATTTTACCATTCCGATTTATCATTTTAGCGTTTTGTAGCGTTAACATTGTTGAATTTTATTTTTATTAGACATAAATATTAAATAATTATCAATGCAAATATATTTTAAGTTTCATATACCTTGGTTCTCTTGTAACTCGACATAATGATATTACAGAAGAAATCAACAAGAGAATCATGTCTGCGAATAAATGCTACTTTGGCCTTTTAAGATATTTTAAGTCCCGCATACTATCTCGCCGAGCTAAAAGCACTATTTACTATACACTTGTAAAGCCAGTGCTCACATACGCATCGGAAACCTAGATATTAACTTTGCGAAATGAACGAGCCCTGAACATTTTTGAAAGAAAAATTTTCCGCCATATATATGGACCGATCAGGGATGGCACTAATTGTAGGAGAATTATACGAAGATTGCAGCGCAGTTCAATCAATTAAGATTGGGAGACTGGGATGGCTAGGTCATATGCACCGTATGAATGACAATGAACCGGCAAAGAGAGTGATGTCCGGCAATCCAATCGAGCATAGAAGAAGAGGCAGGCCAAAGACTCGCTGGTTGGATGGAGCTGCCAATGACTGCCGTGTTCTAGGGGTACCAAATTGGAAAGCGGCAACACTGGATAGAGACAGGTGGAGGAAGCTGTTGGAGGAGACTTAGACCCACACCGGGTTGTCGCGCCCCTGATGATGATGATGAATACATTTTAACACAATATATTGTAGAAATACATACATAATTTTATTAATTAAGGATATCGTAACATGTTGCATATTAATATTTATTAAAACTAAGCATGTTTCAACAAATAATTGTTTTAACTCTATCGACCGAAGGTACTTGCATTTAAATTCTAATGGATTCAACTTTTGTACTATTCCATTTGAGTCGTTTTTTGTGACCCGGGTTTCTATAAAACAAAAAAGCAGGTACCAATCATTGCTAGTTATTTGATTCCTATCTAGTACTATGATTTCTCCAAAATTTAGTGTTAACGCTAATGTTCTTTTAATTGTTAAAGCATATTCGAATCCCTCCCAGTATCATATGTTTTTAAAGATTTTTTTCTAATATGTACATATAATGTTCCTAAGATTCTTTTATTATATATACATTCTTTATAACACTACATCAACCTAAAAGCGTATTCGGAAATTTGTACGTAAACAGTTTACCGCAGGACACTTATTCGTGCGCCGTAGTACGTGAAACATGAGGTCGTGTAACATTTAATCAAATGACGAGTTCTTCGTTGAACATTTCACCGTTGAGTATATTTGTACATATACTACAACATGTGGCAAATTTTATGAAATGTCTTTACTAGGTTAGGTTGGGTTAGGGTTAATCTAATTGAAACAGTACTATTTGCAAACTATCGCCGCATTTTGTAAGATACGTACAAATGTATTCCACGGTGAAATTTTCAACGAAGACCTCGTCATTAGATAAAATGTTATACGAACTCATGTTTCACGTACTGCGGCGCATGAATAAGTGTTCCACGATGAACTGCATACGTACAACTTACATGTAACTACCCAAAAGGCCTATTGTCAATATTATAGTGTAGTAAAACAGTAGTGTATTTAGTAATAATATAAGTGAAACAATCACAAACACCCAGGCTATGAGAAAATCACATAACAATATTGTGACCTCACCGAGAATCAAACCCTTAGCTCCCGTACGAAAAACCATCGCGTTACGCACTGCACCACGAGAGCTGCTATATTTTTAGAGCGAGATATTTCCGTATTATAATAAATACAATACAAATCTTAAAATGTGAATAAAAATATAAAAAAATAGGTAAATATCTCTGGAACTAAAATATCTATTTTTTTGTCTGCCCTCAATATTTATGTGTCGCGGTCAATTTTCCGTTCCCTATAAACGCCACTGGCGCGTTATCTCCGTAGTGAAGCAGTTAGTCTGTTCTCCCGGATAGGGCATTCGTGAGTTCGCAGCTCACCAGGGGGCAGATCGATTCGGCGAATTAAGACTTTAACGATCGACTTTGAGCTGTAGATTAGAAAATTATTCATTGATTAATTAATATTCAAAAAATTTTCGTATCTCCAAAACTCTAATAAATATTTAACTTCTTAATACCACAATTTTATTTAATGAAACTGCTTAAAAGTTTAGGCAATTTTATTTTGTACTAAAGCGCTTTAATGAGAGTTTAAAAATGACACCAAAAGACGCGATGAAGCTCATCATTGCCGACTGAAGAGAAAGCCGATAGATTCACGAATGGTCATAGCTTTTCGCCACTCCCGTTGACTATGGATGACCTGTCCCTCGTGCTCATTTATAGATGAGTTAAATGGTAAATAATATAATAGCATACACCTTCTACAAATGTAATGCATAGATTGATCAATGCTACATATTTTTTGGAAATCGATATTACCACCGGTTTTTGTGTGAAGGACTAGTTTGACTTTGACAGCTGATGAATAACAGGAATGTATATTATTTATAAATAACACTGATAGTTAATATAATATTTGATGTGAGAATTTTGTATAATTCAATTTGAAACGAGAAAGGGCTAATCAATATGTCAAGCAATCTGGGATCTGATTTTGACAGCTGAAAAGTGGACCACTCGTTGCTTGTGCAAAAAGTTATGCTCAGGCTTTATTAATCTAAAGATGGTGGTGGGCTCATCAATTCAAATACATTAAAAATCTTGTCCGATAATTTGTACGTATACAATTATTGATCGTAAGACATTTATTCGTGAGCCGTTGTTCTTGAAACACGTAGTCGTATAGCATTTAATCAAATGACGAGTTGGTCGTTGAACATTTCACCGTGGGGTACTGTTGTACGTCGACGTATGTTACAAAATGCGACAGTAATGTTCAAATTAGATAGCTACATGAAGTATTTTCGAGAAATGGATACAGCTAAGTATATACCTATTGGTAAAGGGTATTGATGGTATTGGTAAGTAAATATTGTTATTTCGGTTTACCTATAATATTTACCTATAATATTAACCACAGTGGCCGCGTGGCTTAAGCGTTGGACTATCATGCCGTGGGTCTCAGGTTCGAATCCTGGGTCTGGCAAGTACACATATTGTTTTTCAATTTGTGTGTGAGTGGTATGGACCTAATAGGTTGAGCAAGTGGCTGACATCCATTTCTCGTAAAAAAACAAAATCTGTTAATACAAACCTCTACTCTGTGGAGGCCCATATGATCCTATTAGGATCGGACATGGTCGAAAAAAAAAAAAAATTTATGTCAAAATAAAACATATGAAAATACGTAATAAAACCATCGGAAAGTAACTAAATTAACATTTTAATCATATATATATATTTTGTAGCTTTACCGTTAAATTATTTAAAACCAATAAATACATTGTTGTTTAATTAAATAAAACGCATTTTTTTGTAGTACTTATTCCACTTTTAATCAATAAATTAGGACCGGTTTCGTCCGCCTACGAGAGACATTTTTTTTAAAACAATATTTATAAAACTACATCATATGATGTAGTATGAAATATTAATGTCCAAGCTCATTAATTTTAAATTAATTTGTTATTGGGAAGGTATTATTGAACGGATAATTTATGTAACTATTGTTATATTATTTCTGTCGCTTTGGATTTTGTTTGATAAATATTGTTTTAGAAAAAAAATGTATTCAGTTGAAAATGTTCCTCTGAAGTGGACGAAACCGGTCCTAATTTATTGATTAAAAATGAAATAAGTACTACAAAAATACGTTTTATTAAATTATTAAACAACAATACAATGCAGTTCCACCATGAATTGACATCTCACAAAAGTCGTATTGAATCTAATAATTGGAATATTACGGTATGAAAACTAGCGCCTGATTTTGTAACAAACATAGATGTACAATTAATAATACTCCACGGTGAAAATGTTTAACGACAAACCCGTCATTTACTAAAAAATATACGGTTACATGTAAATAATTGTACGTGAAAAAAAATCACCGTGGCACAGTTCGCCGTGAGCTTTCAATTGGAAAGAGATGACCATATACTATACGGTTTCCAATTTTATTAGATTCAATATGAATTTTCATAGCCGATTTTGGCAAAATTCATGAATTCAAGAATGAAACCTAACCTAATATCGGCTATTTTCAAAATTTGGTGGTGGCTTCCTTAAAATGACAAGAACCGTGTTTTATTTTGACATGAATTTTATGTCAGTACTATACCATCCAAAGAGGTTGGACGGTCTTTCATATACGACCGTATATTTCCGATACAACATTTCACGGCAAAGTGTGACATGTCGAACTGCATTCTTACAGGTTTCCGGACACTGGATTTTGTAACATACGTACCTACAACATACTCCACGGTGAAATGTTCAACGAAAAATTCTTTATTTGATTAAATCCTGTACGAACAGATGTTTCAAAGACAACGACTCACGAAGAAGTATCATACGGCCAACTGCATACGTACAACTTAAATGTAACCATTAAAAATAACCTAAGTATGCTTGTGCCCTGAAACCGATGTGTTTTTTTCTGAACAGATAGATACGCATTGTCTTGAGTAAGTTTAAGTAAATTGTTAAATTGAATGATTAGATTTTTAAAATTTGTATTTGAATACAGAGTAAATACATAATGAGTTGAATGAGTACATACTTAGTAAATGATAATCTTTGAAACATAATCACATATTCTATCCTGTAATGCTTCATATTAAGAAATGATAAAAGTATAAAGCAAAAACACGTCGTTCACCTCTGCAGCAATTGCTCATATCATCATAGTCAAATGAATCAATCCACTACTGGATGAAAACCTGTCCCGATGGATTACACATCACTTCTGCGCATTGCGTTTTAACATACTTCCGCATATCTCATCTTTACTATCCTGTCGATCAAGCGGTCTCTGAGTCTTGATTTGCTTTTCGACCCATTTTGAGATGCTTCGTGAATAGATTATTAATTATTGTTGAGTAGTTGTGTTTTTGTACTACCAATTTCTATTGTCAACCCTTGTAGTCTAGTGTGATTCCTGTGAGGTCACACAATATATGTATATGGTGTGACCTCACAGCCTGAGCGTTTAGGCGATCGTTTCGCTTATATTACTGCACCAATGTTTCACTACACTACTGCCATTAAGCCTCGTGGCCTATTGCAGTATTAAGTATTACAAGTAATACAATATATTATAAATACTTATTGTATATTTATTTTGAAATGTTACTATAAATTAAATTAAATTTAGAAGTGGATTATAGCGGTTTCTAAAAATTACTTACAAAATGTTGTGTCCAGCAAAGTGCATTTTCGCCGTAAAGCTCATTATAAACATCATGACATATGTTTGCAATTAAAAATACCAAAATATAGTTCACTTATTTCAAGAATGTGTGATATTTATTATTATATAATTTTCCAAAAAAAAAACATTGAATAATCCACCGTAAAATATTCGTTAAATTATTACTTATTGGTATTCATTTTTATTTTTGTTATTGATAAGGATTATGACTCTATAACTCAGGTCATAATACCAAAATTCAATTTGATATAAGTAAAAAGAATTTAAAGTTATACACATTTTTATTGTCTAGAAAAAATACAAGAAATTATTCAAAAACCTTTCTTAAATAATAACATGAATGTGTCCAACGAACAGAAATATAATATAATTAAAGAAATATAATTTAATTGTAAGTATATAACAATAGTTTATATTTGTCTTGATTTATCTGTAATACATGCTTGAGACAAAACATATGTAAATGTGTAAGAGAGATATGGATAAGACGTATTAAAATGGATAATGTGACAGAATACGTATACGTAAACTCAAATTCTATATTTGAAAAAAATAAACTGATACCCAAATAAAAGAGTCGTTTATTTTAATTAAGACGTGAAAAAAAAACAAATGATAAAATACTCTCACAATAGTTTGACAGAGTACTTACCAGGTATTTTTTTGTTTTGTTTTTAAAGCTTTTACGTACGATCATTTAAAACATTTTGATTAAAATCATCTGTTCAATTTACATGTTATTATATTGTATATTATATTGCGTTATGTCACTAAATGCCACCAATAAATATACAAGAGAACCACACTTCATCTTAATGTGATACAACAATATTATAAAATGTTACAAAAATTAACTGTGTTTTAATTGCAACATGTGTTATATTATTATGATACTATAATATGATGCTGTATTGTTGAATGTTTCTATGATCTCGAAATAAGCCCACTTCCTCAAAATCCTCTAAAATGATTTATGAAAGATCACAATGCCATTCTAGGTGTATAATTAAAAAGAAACGTGTAGGTATTGTGTGTAAGTGTGACCTAAACGCGGCTAATTAAAGAATTCAGATTTAATGAGCAATAATTATTATTTACAGTTTGTATTGTATTATTCTCTTGAAGAATTTATGTAAATGACAGATTAGATTATTAATTACAACAGGGACCCATATTTAATTCAAT
Organism: Rhyacophila brunnea; assembly: GCF_057557595.1. NCBI lineage: Eukaryota > Metazoa > Arthropoda > Insecta > Trichoptera > Rhyacophilidae > Rhyacophila > Rhyacophila brunnea. The sequence continues at coordinate 7,808,608 of NW_028233361.1, forward strand.
GTTACCATTTTAAAAATATGCGATAAATATTTAATTGAAACTATTTTTTATTTACTTAATAATACACGACACTTTGAAATGATATTTGGAATTCAAAATTCAAAAACATACACATTACAAAAAAAGTACTAAACCCAGAACCACAATTGAGTTATTGATACAAACATGTTTTAATACAGAATGCTACAATTTTCAGTCTAGCGTAATATTCATAGAATAAAAATATACGTAATTTGGGAACACCTAAAAAACAACACCTATTAGAAAAAAATCTTGTTAAAAATATGGGGCTCAAACTTCGGATTCTTTTCAATATGCTTTTTCAATTCCGGTAACATATTCATTTAATTTTTTTTCTAATAATATAATATGTATGTTTCTGAAGAATCTTCATTATTGTTTCTTTTTCGACCACGTGCGATTCTAATAGGATCATATTATGAGCCTCCACGGAGTGGGAGTTTGCATTAACAGATTTTTGTTTTAACGAAAAGTCAATGTTAGCCAGTTGCTCAACCTATTAGGTCATACTCTGACTACAAACATAAATTGAAAAATAGTATGTGTATTTGGCATATCCAGGATTCGAACCTGGGATCCATAATAATATAACCCGACGCGTAAGCCGCTCGACCATCGTGGGCGCCAATCATGTTTATTTAATCAAAAATGTTACATTTTTAAATCTAGAATCGAAATCTAAAATTCTTGCACGTTAAAACTATAATTTAAAGAAATTATAATGACGTTTATGGTTCAAAGTTTTTTTTTGTAGATAGTTTCTTATTTATTTATAAAATCTTTGAAATATTGATATTAAAGAATTATTTTTGTCGCAATAAATTTATTTAACAAAATCTTCAAAGGACGCTGTTAAATTTAATACAAAATTAAATGTTTAAAAATAATATACGATCCATTAAATTTGTATCAAAAATAAAGGCAAGATTTTTCAACCATGGTCAAAAGCAAGCTTGTTAGCATAAAAATATATACCTATGCATTAAATTTAAACACGGTATCAAAAAAGCAAGTAATCGTAGCTGCAAATAAAACTACATAAATGGATTCAATGATAAGAATGAAGAAAATACTTTTTGGTATTAAAAAAGAAATATTTTCTTTCGCTACAAATTTAAATAAATGAATTACCACATACAAAAAAATAATATATATATAAATATACGTCTTGTGAAGATTGGTGATTGGCCATTTATTCACTAGTTTTTAACGTGGGATTCGAACCCGTGAAACATAAAAAATTGATCCAGAAATAGGCTCGTTTTCAAATATGTGGTTGAGGGAAGACTCTAATAGATTAGATAAGGCTAACAGATTCCTCATGGCTGATTTCTAGATCGGAATGCAAAAAATATGTGTACTACTATCTGTATATACTACTATAATATGTACTACAATCTACTTTTCGAGATAATCAAATTTCAACATTTCATTATCGGTCGCTTATTTGCGATATCAATCAACAGTTATTATATATCGGGTCGGTATATTTTGACGTGTTGGCGTACGTCCGACGTACGACGTACGAATTACCTAATACCTATCGCTTTATTTATATATATATATTATCCTGATCAGTGGCGTGCGGTAATTTTGGTAGTTGGCATTCTGTTGAATATATTCCTACTATGATATATCATTAAATGAATTTAAAAAACCAAATAATATTATACACTTTAATTTTTTTTCTTACCACACAAGTGTATCAAACTAATATTATACACATAGTATTTCATTAAGTATTTTTGGGGATGCTCTGCATTCACAGCATCTATGGACCACACGCCACTGATGCTTATGTAATTATTATGTTATTTTTGCAGGTATTAAAATATACACATTTTTATGATAAGAAATCGAAAAAAAAATGAAATAAATAGACTGGTATATTTTATGGTCTTAAAATAAGTTAAATCGAGATTATGATACATTTAAATGTTAAATATCGATTTTCCATCGCAAATTTTTTTTAATAGATAAAAAAATATATATTATTTTTAAGGCTACAGCAGGTTTAGAGGTCCAATGACAGTAGTGTAGTTTAATAGTAATATTTTTAGTAATAGAAGTGAAATAATCACAAACACTTAGGATTTGAGAAAATCACAAAAATAATATATTTTGTTCTCATTCGAAATCGAACCCGAATAAAATAATTACCTTTTATTTATAATAATAAATTATATAATGGATATTATATTGAAATAATGCTATACTTAACATAATTTATTAGTTAGTAGAGGTCCATAATCTGGAGTCATTAAGAGGTTTCCTATAAGCTTGTTTTAGAGCGTGTTCAATCTTAATGTATACAATCTCAATGTATATAATTATTTTCCATTTGACGGTTTCTCTAAAAAGTATTTTCCGACTAACTTTCTTCAAGGCATGCTTGTCTTTTATTCTCTTGAAGCTCGTAGGTCACTTCTGCTCTTAAAGCATTTTTCCCTGCTCTCAGGTGGTATAGTTTCCAATACCGATATTCTGGAAAATTTGAATTTTTATGCACCCGTCAATTACACGCGTGGTCGCAGCCATGACCTATTTTGGGTGAAAGTTGTTTCCTCATGTCAGGCTCACCAGGCACCAATAGCAAGGGCTGTGCGGCTGGTCAATGCACTCCCTAGAGATGTAGACATTAGCGATGCATTATGTATTCTGTTTTTTAAATTCTATTTTATTGTTTAATTTGTATTTTTATTGAATTATTGTTGTTTTTTGCTTTGGTTTTTTCTCTCCCTTGTTATTTCTCTAGTTGATTTACTTGTACCTATTTTATCACGTTTTTATTAGCTCGTATTCTAGTTTGTCCGATGGTTATTAATCCAGTACAAATCTTACAATCGATTTTTAACTAACTACCCGACTAGCTAGACATTTGAAAAATTTAGAATGCCAATGCATTTTTTTAATACTTTTAGCCATCTTTAAGCAGAATTGAATTCATTTTCAGTTAATTCTCTTTTACATGAAAAGTAATTTCAGAAGAAATCCGTAATCCAATCCACTATTATTGGTTGCTAAGGGGGTGGTCCTAGCAACTAAATTATTAATATATACGCGCATTACTATGGAAATCAAAATGACATTTCAGTATTCTATATTTTTGTGTTTGTTGCAAAATAGCAAAAAATAATGTGTTGACAATTGCCTTATTTTTTCTAAATTATTAATACTGTCAAGTTTATATGATTCAAAAGAAAATTTAAAAACGTGGTATATAAAAAGTTCTTTTTATCTTGTAATTATTTCATTCTAAATGTCATATTGTGAACGTCTTGAATTAATAATTTGTTATGTGCTTAATGTGTCTTTTTTTTAAATAAATAAATAAATAAATAACATAATTTATTACTAACAATTTGATGGTCAGTAAGTATGCTAGCAAAAATTGCTTCGTCAATGAAAAAAATGTGTTTGTCAATATGCCTCTCCTGGAGTGAATATGATTAATAGAAAATCATGATTCTTAGGGTTAAAAGTTCAGATTCGGTCCGATTATCGAATAAGTGAAGGCAATATCGTACAAATGGAATCGGGTTTTTTTTCTTCACGTAGCGTATAATATTTTCGTATTACGATTTGCTTAACAGCCTCGGCACATTATGAATTTAAATTGACATTTGGAGGACGAACGTGAAAAAATATTGTTTATTCGGTATCGTATAAATAATAATTTTAATACGAAAGTGAAAAAAACGCAAAAAACTGTTCATTAGGAAGAGACTATTGGCGGATAATATTGCGTATTTTGTATCGTGATGATTTACAATTGCTTTCACTATCTTTGATGAGTGAAGGTCTCCCTTAATAAATGATTTGTTAAGTAAATTTTTAATCATCATCATCAGTTGAGATCAATCAACTGATAAGTGAAGGCCTTCTTTAGCTTCTAATAAAGTAACTATACCGACTACTGATCTGTTAAACGTTACATACATTTTACATTTTAAATTAATCAAAATGTAAACGATAAGCTAATCTTCTTATGCTGCGGAATCAGGGTATCAATTTTTGATTTAATGAAACCAAATCTCATATAATGTTTCCAGTATAACCGAAATTTTAAAAAAATAGAGCTTTAACAATTTTGATTCTTCAGTATGGTAGATATTAATACGTTTCCCAGTAATATGTCTCAATAATGCTCAGTGTTTTTAATTTTCTATTACTTACTCAATGGAGACTGATTTCATCTCCACTTACGCAAACTGTGTATGTCCGTAACAAATGTGGTTAAGACCCAAAATGTATTTATTGGAAAACACTGCATGCCTGAGAGCTCCGTCATCAGTGACAAGTAGGGATTGCAATACCGGTATTTTAAAACCAGTATTCCATTATCTATCAATACCGAAATATCAGTTTTAAAAATCCAAAATACCGGAATTTTCACTATTTAAAAAGCACACTCGTTTACGTTTTTGAAAATGAATTATAAGTTATGTGCTGCTAAAATGCAAATATAATGAGTGAATCCAATAGAGGTGAAAAAATAATAAAACAAACTTCATCAAATATAATATTTATATAAGTAATAGTCGCGATGAATTATCATATTATTTCGAAATAGAAAACATCCGTGACAAAAATGTTCAATTATTCTATAATTATTGAAGAATGTACCTACAAGCGTTGAATTTAAGAAGCTTTTTCTGCAGCCGCACTTATTTGCACTTGATGAACTTTTGAGGGTTTTTGTTAAAATTCATCTTAAAATCAATATTTTAAAATTATTTTTAAAAAAATCACTAGTTCTACAATTATGATTAATACATATTTTTAAATGTCAGCATAATAAATGAAGGTATATAGGTTTTTGCTATAAAATAATGTTTTTAAAAGATTTTAATAGCTATATTTTTATTGATAAGCACCTACTTCTGTTTTTTAATGTATAAAAAAATACCGGTAGTAATAGCGGTATTCAATAAGAAATACCGAGAAACTGGTATTGACATTTTCATTCAGTATTGCAATCCCTAGTGACAAGCTTCTTCCTTGATATTGAAATAGCTTCATTTATTTTGTAAAGATCTTAAATCCTAGTTTTTGACTTATATACAAAAGGTTTCTGTGAATGATTTAAAAAAATAAATCATCCTTTTATACCTACGATGTTATAAAATTGAAATTTGACAGGAAACCACTATATAAGCACAAATATGTGAAAATACCTTAAAACACCATAATGTGTCATACTTAGATTATAGAAAAATGTGTAAAAATGTGTAATAAAATATAGGGATTTTTATTAGAAATAGTTATTTTTTTAATTTGCCATGATATTCTGGATTTTGTAGAACTATTGCTACTAGTTTCTACTGTTACGATAAAGTGAGTGAGTCGATAGATTAACAGAATAGACGAAAATTATGATAACACTAACAAATTAGGTTTTTTTTAAATTGAAACATAATAAACAGACATCTTTGGTGATGATTAAAAAAGTATGTTTTTTTCAATGGCTGTTAATGAATGTAAATAAATTGTTAACACATTCATTCATCGAGGAATTTTACTCTCTTGAATAAAATTGTAATTAAAATAAAATGACTGATGAAAATGAAAGATTAGCATCAATTAAGCATTAAAATAATAATATCGGACTTAAAACGTATGAGTTATGGAAGGCCCGTGTGCGCTATACGAGAACATTTACATTTATGATACCCGAGCCATGTTTATTAGAGGTATTTGAACAAATAATGTGAATTTACAAGATAGATAAGCATCAAGCCAAACAGGATTCGAAAGCTAAACTCAACATGTCGAGACGTAGAAAAATTAAAAGTGATCTGTTTATAACCAAAGTTATAATTATATGTAGTGTTTCTTCCTGAGAAGGACTCTTTTTATAAGTAGTAAATAATGAAATAATTGGATAATAGAACAAACTAACGTGGGTTTGCAATGAAATAGAATTTACTAAAACATAAGTAGGTATCTGTTAGACTCACTAGCATGGCCCCCACAAGGAGGGACTGACAGGGCTTTAGCCTAGGGGTCCCGGCTTAGGTGGGACCCGGCGCTGCAGGTCGAGTAGTTAAGTGAGATAAGCACACATCACAAATTTTCTTTAATAATAATCAAGTAGCCTGCGGTGCTTGCCTGCGCCTGCGCTGCGGCCTATATTTATAGAATATTTATTATAAAAATATGTTGCTATGTGATGCAACTTGATGTGGTGTGATTGATATTCACGTGTAGAATTTTATGTTATAATTAATTTTTAATGTGTTTTCTGACTAATAAAAATGGCTGCTTATCCAATATGGCGAAGGGTCACATGTCACGGTTCCATGACAGAACAGAACAGTGACAAAACAGAACAACGATAAATATAACTATGACCTTTCGGGAAAAATATAAATTTAATATTGAAATTATCCTATCTCTATTATGTTGATTGTTGATAGATTTTTAATAGCACAAATTTTCAATACGCCATAATAAATCAAATTATATACCTATTTTCTGCATTTCTAATCGCTAGAAAGCCTCAAATAAACGGGGCTTAACTCGGTGTTGCCGGCAAGCTTAGGATATCTCATCTTAATCAATATATTATGTTCAAAATGATTGGGTGACTAGGTACAACGAAATAATGACCTCACCTAACCTAACCTAACCTAACCTAATGTAACCAAACCTAACCTAACCCAAGCTAAGCTAACCTAACCTAACATAACTTAACCTAAATAGATTCCACAAAAATTAAGTTTCATTTTTCCCCTGGCTGTTCTGTTTTGTCAGTGTTCTGTTTTGTCATGTTCTATTTTGTCATTTTCTGTTTATGTATGGGTATGGATAGAGGAGCCCGCTAAACATCCTGTCCTAGGGGCCCGCTTAATGATGGGGGGGCCATGCTCACTAGGCTTTAATAGTTAGAGCCTGACATATCATTAAAAGTTGATATATAGAAATAAAAAGGTAGCAATGAATATTAGTAGAAAAAGTGCTTTAACGGTAAAGCAAAATTAATTGATTGGCTTTGATTATCAGGGCGTGTAATCACGCTGACACGTGGGTTTAACTAACAGTGATACATTTATCTATACAATATATGCATATATATTATTATAATGGATATAGTGAAAGTATTGTAAGTATATAATATATGAGTAATTAGGGCGTCAAGTGCAATCTTAATATTATGTACATAATGGAATAATGCAAATTTCAAAGAAAACACTCTAATTTACATAGTTCACAATAATTTATTACACGATAAAATATATATATCAGTGGCGAAGGGCGGAGGTAGGCTGTTAAGATTCGAAATAAATAGTGCACACTAAACATTGCCAGTCATATTTATTTGTTTTCATTGAACTAAGAATACAATTTACAGAATTGGATGATGCTGGTTAGTTTTTAAAATTCAATTAAGCCCTGCCTTAGCCAAACCATAATACTTTAGGTATGCTATGGGCGATCCGACAAAAATAGTGCACAGTGTTTCAGTCATACTTAATTGTTATCGTTTAGTTAAGAATGCATTTACATTTGGGGGTTAATTTTTTAAAATTCATTAAGCCCTGCCTAAACAAACCGTAATCGATAAAAAATATTCCTCTATCTATAAAATATCTAAAAATATATATGGTTTAATGGCATAGTTTTTTTTAAATGTGGGTCTCAGGTTCGAATCCTGGGTCTGGCAAGTACACATATTGTTTTTCAGTTTGTGTGTGAGTCAGGGTATGGACCTAATAGGTTGAGCAAGTGGCTGACATCCATTTCTCGTAAAAAAACAAAATCTGTTAATACAAACCTCTACTCTGTGGAGGCCCATATGATCCTATTAGGATCGGACATGGTCAAAAAAAAAAAATTGAATTTTAAAAACTAGCAAACACTATCTACACATTGTAGTCTTAGTTCAACAAAAACAAATAAATTTATTTTGACTGACAAAGTTTAGTGGGCACTATTTATGACGGATCTTAACAGCCTACCTCCACCCTTCGCCACTGATATATATTTATAAAAACTAATCAAAATCAATAAAAAAAGAAAACAATTGACACTTGTAAGCTTGGTTCGAAAGTATAGTGATTGTATTCAATTAAATTTATCTATGACATCAATATGGTATTGATTATAAATAGACATTCTGCAAAACATATATTATTCTAAATGTAAATATATTTATTATTAAAATATATAAATTATCAATCACTTTATTACATTTAATGTTTATTTAAAATGTTTATTGTAATTCGATCCATTTCATATCATTATTTTTAATATAATATTGTTTCAATGTCATTGCAAGATACACAATATATAATTATGATAGTTTATGGATATTATAAAAATACTTTTACCCATTATGCTACCATCAAAATACATGTTTATAACTGTCATAGAATTGATAGTGGTAGCATAATTTTTCGATAAATTCAACATTCAAACCGGCAATATACATAATATTGTGAAGATGAAATGACAACGCAGTCAACTACCAAACCGTATAAAATGCTCTAAAACAGATCTTGTCGTATCGGATATTTTTTTATATCCAATAATAATATACATACCAATTCAAAATATCATATTTCGAAATCAGCATTTCGAAGCGACCTCATTGGTAGACCGGTTCGAGAAAATCCGCCAATCAGAGGCGTCGGATTTTCGCAGCGACGTTCTACGGTGACTAGTTTATTGGATGGACTGGAAACGAGATACTTTGCTTCGCTAACAAATCAAAGGAATGGTGACAAAAGTAGCATAAGTAATTACACACATTAATATTTATTTAAAATATCATTCTTATACAATGTGTCATTTTATGTTTGTAATACCAAATTAATAATGCACGAGGGGTAATGTGACCGTTAATGAAGTTAAGGTATTGAGTTAGAATCCTGGGTTTGGCAAAATCACATGTTTATGTATGCTTAGACTCAGAGCATGAATCTGATATTCCTGTCTGACCTGGTAATCTAACCGAAATTGAGGCATCTCTTCATTTATATTGTGCGGAAGTTTTTCTTACTTATTACAATTTTTACCTCTATGTGCTTCTCTCTCGCATGTGCACTCTTAACTTGAAGTCATGTAAATTCAGTCAAAGCACACATTATTGCATGACGATCTCAGTTTTGAGTAGTCGTTCCTGAGTTATTGCCAATCATAAAAAAATATTGATGCTTCATATCAAAATATAGGGTCCCAATTAAGATAAGTGTGGTGCGGGGCGAGTGTGGTATAGAAACTTTCAATATTAAAGTTGAAACATTACATAGCAGAAACCTAATAATACAGTTCACTTTTCAATAAGATACAATGCAATATGCGGACACTTTGAAAGTGCATTAGCATTGATTCCTATTTAGATATTACCATTTATTACGGTCAATCTTCGATGAGAAAAGACCTTCTCGCTCAGTGTTGCCAAATGTTATTTACAGAAACATGCCGGACGAGGTAAAAAAACTAGCTATTTGGTAGAAAAAATGCTAGATTTCGTTAAAATTAAATTAAAAGTAAATTTACTTAATCTACCAAAAACGAAGTCAACACATTTCCTTTCGCCTATCGAAAAAAGTAAAAAAAACAAAAAAAAATGTCTGTACGCTTGAAAACCACACATTTTAACAGAGATATATTTAAAAATTGACAACAAATATCTATATTGTATCAACGGCGTTCAAGTTTTGTTTTATATCATTCCGATAGTCGTCAAACTGATCACATACCTAAGCAATCATTAAATTATATGATACCATTTCACTATAATGCCCATGAATTCTCATATTATTTCAACGCGTTAAATTATGTTGATTTATTTCTCACGATATTAAAATATGAACCCAGTGACGTCCCTAGATAAAATGCCGCCCCATTTTTATACCGTATTTTTTATCATCATTTCATGACTCTAATATCTAATAAATCTCTTGTATGGATAAAACACTTACAAAATAATATATACGTACCACTAATACATACAAAATAAATTTAGATATAAAAAGCGAATAAATATACCCAAATCATCAGAGTCTGAGATTCTATGTGGTTCATATTTTACACACATTTGGTTTGTACCATTAAATTTAACAAAACACAGATTTATTATTTCCACACCATTTTTACTATGCTATTATTGTAGGTATGTAAACAAAATAATTTTAGCTATGTCTATATATACCAAATAATTCTCCTCGATTTGCCGCCCTTCAAGTAACTGCCGCCCCAAAGAGACGCTCAATCTGCCTACCCTCACGGAACGTCACTGTATGTACCGACCTACCTGATTTAAGTAGGTATCTGATAGTCAGAAATGATACATGAAAGAAAAACAAACTAAACATCTAGCGTATTTTCAGCACATTTAAAGTTGTGTTGCATCAAAAATGATAGTAAAAATTCCACAAGCCAGATGCGTTTTTTGCAAGCTAGATGCTTATCGAAAAATGCTAGATCTGGCAAGAAAAACGATAAATTGGCAACGCTGTTCTCGCTCGCCGTAAAATGCCGCAAACTTTTTGAAAGCTCAAAAATTATCCCTCGTAGATATCAAGTCGCAATGACCGACCGTTACAACTAACTGAGGGTCAGACTGACTCGAGAAGCTCTTTCTTTACTACTTACATATAGAATACTCCCAGAACATGTGATTGGTATCCTGCAATACGCCACAATAAAAGCATGTCAGAGATTCTATTAGACCAAGCTGACAGAGCTTAGAAACAAAACGCCGCCATGACCTACTCGAATTCGATGCATTCCCGTGTAATAAATCAAGTTTATGAAAGACTTACATTATACACTCGCTTCTGGAACGCATCCGAAAAAGTCGGGTGGAAAACGTCAAGAAGGTTGTGGAAAGGCTGATTAAAACCAACCGAAAAGACAGTGTCTGTAATGTAGATCCCTGGAGGACGGTAACACTAATTAAAAGTACGTAAATTAAAGAAAATCAATAACTTTGGTATGCAATCTTCACCACCTTGTCAAAGTAAATAAATATGTGAAAAAATTGACATATCCCTTTTTCGAAAGAACTTTGTTATCGATAACGATTCGCAACACAAACGACCTGATCTAGTCGTTGGAGTACATATTATTATAATGTTGGCGTACCTGCGACGTCTTATTTATACGCGGCAACACTGAAAACAGTTTCGCAACATGGCGATACTACACACCGCACTTTATTGAGCAATTTGCGACTGTGTTGTCAGTGATCGGAAAACATGGCATTTTATTGTCGCTTTTAAAACATACCTACTGATTATTATCGTTGAAAGGGCGATCTAATACTAAGCCATACATATTATGATTGGAGAAATATACATGAATATTTTTGTTTTTCTTTTGGAAGGCTTGCTTATACTGTAATATTTTTTTATAATTTGAAAAAAATATATGCACCAATTCTTACAGGCCATTTTATTGTTGAAGTGTGAACAAGGATAAATTTGAATAGACACATAAAGTCCAATTTCAAATATAAATAAAATTAATTTTGTTTTTAATTAAATAATTTTTACGATGGCTGCATCCCAGGTTCGAATACTGGCTTTGCCGAGTACACAATAATGTATCAATACGTTAGACGTTAGAGGATGAACCACGGAAGTCACGTTTGGACTTTTGTTCAGGAGAGTGATTTTAGTGTAGGTTAAGTGTTTGAAACTCTATAACTTTTTAAAGAACTATAGTAATTAGGGCCTATAAACGGTATTATTCATAATTAAATTTATTTTTGACCATAGTATAGATAGAAATACCAAATTATTTAGAATAAATAAATTAATGGACTTCCGTGTTTTATGTTCTAACATATAATGTAGAAGTACCACTAAGCAATACTTCACCTATAGATAATACACGGAAGTCCATATAGGTAGGAATAAATTATTTTTATTTCCTATGCATCATATTATTAATAATTATTTTATTATAAATACACAAAATATTTCAGTAAGTCTAAACATGAAAAGGAATTATATATTTTTTAATTTACATAAGTACAAGATTATTTGAAATTTATTATTGCTCTAGAAAAAAATCAACGCAATGAGAATTATTCCTGGTCATTCTCCGGGACATCTCAGCTGATGAGGAATTATGTGGAATTCTATCATAAAATTCTTGAAATTCTGGAGATATCCATTGTTTCATAGTTTGCAGATCTTTACCGGACACGGTAGTTTTGCCTCGAAGCTCTTGGCCTAATAGAATCTCTGACTTGCTTATGTGCCGAAATGCAGGATGCCAATCACATCCTCTGGGAGTGTCCCCATATTATGTCGGTTGAAAGGAAAGAGCTTCTCAAGTCGGTTTGACCCTCAGTTGGACCAGTCGACCATTGCGACTTGGTATCTACGGGGGAAAATTTGTCAGATTTTGAAAAGTTTGCGGCGTTTTACGGCAAGCGAGAAGGTCGGAGGTCCACAGTTTGGAAATCTTCATCGGAGAACTTCGCCTTATAACGTAGATAACCAGCGCCATCTTAGGATATAAATAAAAAAGAAAAAAAGGTGTGCCATCAATATTCTTTTTTCGAGCCACAAAAGGAGCTGAAGATGATGCATACAAAGAGCAATAATTGTTTATTTCAATTAACTCCATGTTAATAACTTTAAAATGCTTGTTTTTTTTTTACATGTCCCTACAAACTGAACCCAATTCCATGGAGTAACAATCAGCATACCGTTCAGCATATTTTTTGACGTTCTGTTATAGAGTGGTCAGTGTCTATCTCCATGTGTGTATGGCCTCGTAATAGGAATTTGTGATTTATGATTTTCAGCGTAGAAATGGTTTTCAGAAACCAGGTATATGAAAAAACAATCATGATATTCCTATTTTGTCCAGGGCAATTAATTATCATACCAAATCGTCAGCTCTTCAATATTTGCTAAAATATTGCTAGATGCCCATTTCATCAAGCAGCAGCCGATCTTATTGCCACCCCTTCCACTTTTTATTTCATCCACATCAGTGTTGTGTCTCACTCACTAGTTGCATCATCGTAAATTTTAAAATTCAGAGTCCACAATTTTCTCAGATGGAAACTATATGGTGTAGGTAAACACTTCTCAAAGTCAACCATTATTACTTTCATACTGGTAATTTTTTCTGTTGCAAGAGTTTTATCAATCTTATTTAATTGCAACTGCTTCCTGTATGTGGTCTTCCAAAATATGTCTTTGAATTTCTTTTTCTTTTTCTTCAAAAGAAATATTGACATCTTTAAGACTAATCTTAGGGCTATCGCAGGCGTCACAGGTAACATTGATAGGAAAATCCAACCCGAATTAAATTTTTATTTTATTTAATTGAAAATCCATTTTGAATAGGTATATGGCGATAGAGCCACAATTTTGGGTTCATTCATGTGGTTATATTCTTTGGAGAATAAATCAAACATTTTTGTAATACTTGTTTATGTATAACTAACTGCATCACCCGGCGCTGCCCGAGAGTTACGTAAAGTGCAAGGAATTGAATTTAAAAAAAGTAAAAAAATATAATATTTTTGATTTTAATTTTTTTGTACATTTATTGCATTTAAATATCTAAAAAGGTAGTAAAAATTCTATTTATTATTATAAAACTGTCCCCGGGGTGCAACGGGCTAAAACTTAAATTCGAGACCCCGACCACGTACTCCGGCTCTGATGCGTCCACGGGGTGCAACGGGCTAAAACTGAAATTCGGGACTCCGACCACGCACTCCGGCTCTGATGCCACTACATACAATTATTGTCCGTGAGTGAAGCATTCCGATCTACGCGTAACACGTCGCCCGCGCCAACCTGGCGGTTATTAGTTTTTCTAATCTAACTTTGCCATTTGACCTCCGATCAAGCTGAAATAAACGCCAATATTTTTTAAATGTACACATTCTAGCGACATTTTCAATAAAAATGGGAGTTGCAGCATTAACTTCCGCGTTTCAAGACCTTGTACGCGGCGACTTTTTTTCCGCAAAAACCGTAAAACTGTCTCCGGGTTGCAACGGGTTAAATCTGAAATTTGAGACCCCAACCACGCACTTCGGCTTATCAGCCCCCGTCTACTGTCCAAATTTTGTCGAAATCCGACTGCGCGTGTGGATTTTTACAAAGAAAAACGAAAATTATAGTATAGATAATACGTACCTACCTAACGTTCGTTGGACTTCCGTGTTTATGGAATTATTATAAAGGTTTATTAACATTTTTCTTAGAGCATAAACATCGTAAAAAGGACACCCGTTGTTTATGCACTAAAGTGAATTGGACTTCAGTGATTTATTAATTAGCTATATCGGTTAATTTACTACTTATGGACTTTCATTCATTTGTGTAATGAAATAAAAGAAAATTTTCTGCATATTTAACTCAGAAACGGTAAAAACTGGACTTCCGTGGTTCATCCTCTAATGTACAAATATTGTTTTTAAATTTGTGTACAAGTCAGAGTATTAATAATTGACCTAATAGGTTGAGCAAGTGGCTAACATCCATTTCTAGCCGGCTCTCAGATTTAAATTCGCCTCGTCTACTGCATCAAACCAAATCAAACCTTCTAGGAACATTGCTTTGATGTTGCATATGAAGACCGTGCACATAAGCACCTAGCGACAGTCGTGCATCATCTTTCGAAAACTAGGTATATTGGAATGCGGCGACCGGCGAGCCGATGTAGGAATGAGCAATTCGTAGGTGTGCTTGCGTTTTGGTGGCTTCGACTCGCAGCCTGAGACGCATGCGATTTGTTGCTGCTGCAGATTTTTTTTTCAAACTAAAAAATCGCATTCCACCATTGTGTAGAGCTCAATTTGGCAACGTGTATTTTGTGAATAACGATGACGTCACATTGACGTATGCACGTTGCAGACGAGCTGCGTTTAGATAAAAGATTAAATGTATTAGATTAAAGCATTCCTTTTATTAATTTTAAAATTTACTCCTAACGCCTAGTATAAATCCACACAGGGATGTCATAACGTATTGATTTCAATTACAGAATATGGTAGCCACTTCTTGATAGAATTGTCAAAATACTTAAAAAATGTAGTTATTAGGAAATATCCCCTTTATTATAACTTTATATATTAACAAATGGCCCCCTTGCGTCTTGCTGGCATTGTGCACTGTAATACACGCACACAAAAATAGATAAATTAAAATAAATCGTTCAAAATCTTGCACGCACTGCGTTGTGATATGCCGAATAAAATGTCAAAATGACGCGACGCTTTTCTTGAATTCTTCTCGGACGTAGCGCCATCTGTCATTCAACAACATAAATAATTTCGTTCTGTTTGAAATACGAATGACGGTTAAATTTGTTCATACAAAAATAATAAAATCGCAATTAAAAAATGGGAGGGTGAAAATTTGGGGTTATAGGTATTTTCTGATGCCAAATATTAAAAAAAATATTAAAAAAAAATGTCAAAAAAATAAATGAAAATTTTTTCTGGATAGAGATACTCTAATCACCTAGCGGTATGAAATATACTTTTTAATCTATTCTTATACCTAACAAATATATATAAAAAAAATCATAAAAATCGGTCGAGCCATTTCGGAGGAGTGCGACCACAAACATCGTGACACGAGATTTTTATATATATAGAGATTTAAGAATACAAAACATTGTGGACATAACAAATCTAAATTCTAGACGTACACAACATGAGATTTACATTATAAGTCAAACATTACTCTCACAAGAGAGAAGAGAATATAGAAAAAGAAATATATATATAATAACAATAATAATAACAAAAAAAATAAATAATCAAAACATACTTAAGTATAATTTAATACAGAAAAATATAATTTTTGAGAACGGAAAATATACAATTTTATACAGAAAAATACAGTTTCAAAAATAAAATGCAAAGTAAATCATTGAAAATATCTATGTCTTTAGGGAGCGCATTTACTAGTCTTGCACCCCTCGCTAATAGTGCCTGATAGGCTTGACACGAGGAAACGGTTCCAATCCAGAATAAATCATGACTGCGACCACGTAGGTAATTGACAGGCGCATGGAATTTCAAATTCATTAGGACACCAGGATTGGAAACCATCCCTCGCGATAACAGGCAAAAGTGTTTCAACAGCAGAAGAGACCGACGAGATTCAAGAGAGTGAAAAGTAAGCATGCCTTGTAGAAAGGCAGTCGGAAAATAATCATCTGACGAATTATCGAAAGGAAAATAGTTAAATGTTTTAAAATAAAGACATCGAAGAAATTTCTTCTGGACGCGTTCTAAAATAAACTTATAGGAAACCTCATAAGGACACCAGATAATCGACCCATATTCAAGAATGCTACGCACTAATGAGACGTAGAGTGTACGTAATACAGGGAATGGGACGATTTGACACCGCGAACTGGCCTCCGCCGATTGGCCTCCGGTAATTGGCCGCCGGTACAATCGGACGCCGGCCCAATTGGACGCCGACCCAATTTGACGCCGACCCAATTGGCCTCCAGGAGGATTGGACGCCGCACAGTTGAATTAAATGCGCAAAGGAATAGACGTACGTTACGATTTGTTGGAGTAAGTAAGCAAGTCAGTTTAATATGCTTATATCTTCTCAGTAGTTGTACCTTATACATTTCGCGCTTGACACATTTTTAATATAGATTGAGAATAATTATTATGCCTTATGATGTTTATTAAAAGAAAATAAGTCTTCCCTCGCTGAAACTTAAAGATGTGCATAATCAATTAATTTATTGTCTATACACGGGTACTTATTTATATTTACAACAAATATTAAAAATAATGTTAGATGTTAGAATGAAAATTACATTATATTTCAGCGTTTTATCGACTTAATATTATAATAAAGCTTAAACATGTATATTATTATGCTTAAATGCGTATTTTAAGATAGTATGAAATTAAAAACAAAATATTAAGTAAGTTATCTGCAAAGTATAAATGTTTCAGTAGTTTGATTGATAAACTACTTAGGTACTGGGTGCTGGACGAAATCCCGAAGGCCGAAATCCCAAATGCTGAAATCCCGAATGGCCGAAATCTTTGCGGATTTAATTCAACTGTGCGGCGTCCAATCCTCCCGGAGGCCAATTGGGTCGGCGTCGAAATGGGTCGGCGTCCAATTGGGCCGGCGTCCGATTGTATCGGCGGCCAATTACCGGAAGCCAATCGGCGGAGGCCAGTTCGCGGTGCCAAATCGTCCTAGACCCGTAATACATTAGGATTCTTGAATGGTTTGGATTGTCGCATGATGAATCCTAGAAGCTTACTCGCACGTAGAGCCGTGGAAGTTATATGCGAGTGAAAGGATAATGAAGAATCAAAAATTATCCCAAGATCAGATTGACGTTTTAAAGAATTTTTTGACATAATATAATTGTATTTAATCGGAGTTCTTGACCTAGAAAAAGTAATACAAAAGCATTTTTGTCAGTATTAAATTCTAATTTATTCTTTTTTGACCAACTTTTAATTGAACAGAGATTTCTCTGTAACATGCAACAGTCCAACTCATTGCGAAGTAATATACAACCTGCTTGCCTATTTTATATTATTATAATATAATAATATGATAATTAGTTTATTATTAGTATAATTTAGGTAAAGATTTTTTTTACCACCGATTTCAAGTGTGTATTCTAAAAAAAATTCATTATCTTTTTTTTTGTCATCAAAAACCCAAGTCTCACATAAAAATTTAAAGCACCTGAAACGTAAGACTGCCATATTATCAGACTATCATACGCATAAAATTGCGGTAACCGGACAAAACAGAAGAGCCAGGAGAAAAATGAAACATTAATTTTTGTGGAATCTATTTATGTTAGGTTAGGTTAGAATAGATTATTATTTAGTTTTACCTAGTCACCCAATCATTTTGAACATAATATATTGATTAAGATGAGATATCCTAAGCTTGCCGCCAACACCGAGTTAAGTCCCGTTTATTTGAGGCTTTCTAACGATTAGGAATGCAGAAATTAGTTATATAATTTGATATATTATGGCGTATTGAAAATCTGTGCTATTAAAAATCTATCAACATAATAGAGATAGGACAATTTCAATATTAAATTTATATTTTTCCTGAAAGGTAATAGCTATATTTATCTGTTTTGTCACTGTTTTGTTTTGTCATGTTCTGTTTTGTGATGGAACCAAAATTACATTTCACAAACGTTCAGTTTTCATTTTGTGGTATGCTGTAAGCTTGTCTTTAATTGCCTCGATCTCTGATACATTTTAAAATAATATTTATAACGTCACCTGCGTGTTTTCTTAGATTTTGAAGGTATTGAGAAGGCTTCAGTCACTGTCTGATTTAAATAACGAACACGTATAAACATTATTTTTATACCACTAACTACAATGTGGTTAATAAATTATTGTATGTATTTATCATTTACAAGTCAATGTAAACATAAATTTTAAATAATCGTTTGTTTACTAATCTTTCTATCACTGTTATTGTTAGAGTAAGCGATGAATAATCACTTAGTAAAAAGTCTTCGCGTCTGTGATTATATATAAATATACGCCCATGATGGCCGAGCGGCTTATAATGTCGTTGGTCCTAAGTTCGAATCCTGGGTCTGGAAAATGCACATATTGTTTGTAGAGTCAGAGTTTGAACCTAATAGGTTGAGCAAGTGGCTTAAATCCATTTCTTGTAAAAACAAAAATCTGTTAATACAAACCTCCATTATATGGAGGCCTATAATATATGATCCTATTAGAATCGTATACGGTCAAAAGAAAATGAATATATAATTATTAATTATATTCGATAAGTGCTATGTTATTTGTGTTATGTCTTTTGATTCATAAGAGTAATTATTGCTACGTATCTTGATGTAAAAGTAAATAATATAATATATATGTATACGTATCGTAACATAATAAATATATATCTTATCTATTAATTTTATATTTAAAAAAATCGGTAAAATAATATCCACTGTCACAGAAACATTTTTCTAAATTGACAGATGCAATCGTTTATTTGAATATACCAACATTTGAATGATATATCCTCAAGACAAATTATATACACACATGCATATGTAATTATATATATATATATATAATATATTTGAATATATTTAGTGACATGTGACGTCATTATCCGGTGTCTACTGCCACTTTGGTAACACATTGTTGTGTTTTTTTACACATTTTTTTTCAATAAAATAATAATACTCGTGTCAGGTGAATTAATGTGGTTTGTCTCCATATTGCCTAATATGAAAATCTGGATGCCACAAAAAAATCTCAAACGTTTTTTTTATTACCAAAATCAAAAATTATAGTGTGTTATCTTTGAATATGCAAAATTAAAAATATGAAATAATTAATACTTCCAAATGATACGATTGTTGATAAGTAAATAAATATAAAATAATAAACCCTTGTATGTACGTGTGTATTTATTTTACCATGTTTTTATTAGCTCGTATTCTTGTTTGTCCGGTACAGATTTTTTCTTGTGCAGTACAAATTTTTTCTTGTTTGTCCAAGGTTTTTAACTAGCTTAGTTAAATTTAAAAGTTAATTTGGTCGTAATTAGGTGTGACGTAGGTAAATCGATGGTCAAACGCATTTCCGTAAATCCAATGGATGTAGATTAGACATATTTTACCACGTTTTTCTTAGCTCGTATTCTTATTTGTCCGGTGTTTGTTTGTCTAGTACAAATCTTGCAATCAATTTTTAACTAACTTCCCGACTAGCTAGATATTTGAAACTTTTAGAATATATCAGAACACGATGACAATGTATTCTTTTAATACTTTTAGTAATTTTTAAGCAAAATTGAATTAATTTTCAGTTAATTCTGTTTTGTTTCGGAAAAACTTCGTTAAAAGTAATATTTACTACTCACTATTATTGGTTGCTAAGTGGGTCCTAGCAACTAAATTATTAATATATACGTGCGTTATTATGGAAATCAAATCAGTCAAAATGACATTTCTGTATTCTATATTTATTAATATATAGAATTGTCAAGTTTATAATATGATTCAATAAAAAATTTAAAGACGTGGTATATAAAAAGTTCTTTTTATCTTGTAATTATTTTATGCTTAACATATAAGAGCTAATGGATTTAAGTTTTATACAATTCCATTTAAGTAGTTGCAACCTGGATTAACGACGACCTGGAAATCGGATACAAATGGTGAATTCACACTGATTATATGTACCTATATGTCAATGGGTTGTCCCAATTATTCAATAAGAACATCAGTTTGATATTGATTGGTATCAAATATCTGATAACATCGCTGTCATTATTATCAGATATTAGATTGGTATGACTTGATATTTACAAGCATCTACTTGTTAACCTTATTTTGTATTATTCATAATGTTATATCAATGCATAATAAATATACGATATGATTGTATTTCTAATATAAATAATTAGGAAACTATTTTCTTCTGTCTTTTCCTTATATTGCAGTGGGTTTCAATACGTTTTTTGTAAGTGTTTTTTTTAGATATGAGTTGTATACAGCTATCGGTTTCCAATACAATGTCTCAGGGTAAATTGTGATATGGCCAACTGCATATAACTCGCCTAGAGTCATAATTCAGATATTCCAAAATTCGAGTCTTGGGATAATCGCAAAATTTACCAGAGCACTGTTTTGTGTAATTAGAAGAAAAGTATTGCAATCCCTTGAATATGGCTATACTTCAGTTGAGGCATGGTCTAAAAAGATCGTGGCTAGGCAATGCGCGGATTGTGCAAATGATGCGTGTCGAACGAAATATAATTTGTATTTCATATAGTATTCATTGGCATGTTTTCTTTTTCAGGTAAATGGGTAACGATTTTTAGTCATCTTTACACGATTTAAGAATTAATACCCCCGTCGCCACCACGAAACCAATTTACGTGTTTACAGCTCGACGTTCGCTCTCCGATTGCTCTCCGATTGCCGGCGAGTCCAAAATTTCGTCGCATCTATAGTTGAAAATTATTTGCCGTTTCACTGAAGTACCGTCTTAATGAATGAGTTAGTTGATTTATAAAAAAATATATATTTAATACTCTTATTGCTACAGACACACAGCACATTGTGAGAAATAGAGCTCCCTGATTGATTAGAAAGTCCTTAACGATAGAACTCACCTAATTCATTGAAAAATTAGAGTCATGACACCAACAGCCAACTTTGTCAACGATTTTCTTATGGTTTAAAATGACTTTTGATAGCCAACTATTCTTCTTTATATTATATATTAATGCCTTTAGAATTATTTGGTATATTTAACTCAAAAGTGACAAAATTCGAAAATGTGAGTTATGACTCTAAACGACTAGTAGGTACAAATTTTAAAACGGAATGTCACCCAAAACACTCGTTTTTTTTGTTTTTGGTTTTAATTTTTTGTCAATAGACTTTAAAGTCAGTGTATAAAAATGAAAATTAAAAAAAATATGCCGTCAATTTACTTTTTGAGATAATGATACGGGAATAAATCAAAATCTTTTGTGCTCTAAGAAATGCTTTTTAAACTTCTAGTAAATTTTAATAACTTGCCACGCTGCTTGTTGTGGGCTTTTTCAATAATTATAAGTAAAAAGTTATAGTAAAAAAAATGTATTTAATTTGTACAAAATTAATTAACATATATTTTTATGCAATTATAATATTCAATAAATAACATAATATTATTTTTATTTTATTGTAAAAAATCCAGATAAAATATTGTGTCCTTGGGTGCTATAATATTTTGAGAAGTGCCTAAGTATCAGATACAATTCACTAAGGCCAATTGAAAAATTGCTTCTCAGTTTGATTAATAAATTCTATATGTTAAACACAATATTCCAATGAATCTGAAAAAATCTATCGATTGTTCGATTTATCAAAATTAACAATGTACACAAAAAATCGTTTACACAATAATTTCGCGACGAAAAAAAAATGATTGATTCTTTTGAATTGTCGTGGTGATTATCATATTTAGAAATGATTAACTATACGCTAGACGCTATGTGGTGATATTAAATATGTGAAATGGTGATATTTTCTCGTAAAATATCACCTCGCTTGGTATTAAGGCAATTAGTCAAGTACCTAACGGAATACATTATACCTGACCCCGCCAAAGCCGACCACTATACGCGTGCGGCTGAGAACCGAAAAGAAATAAGTCAACCAATCGAGACAATGAAGAAAATTATACAATAATGTAATAATAATAATAACATTTTTTACGATAGTTATTGTCACACAAATATATTATTTTTTAACTTTATTATTACATAAAAAAACGGTGTGTGTACTTATGTACGCGCGTTAGAAGTTATACTTTTTTGGCGTAACAAAACAAAAACAAAACTTAGAAACTTAAAGATTATTCGACTAGCTCTTAATTATCTTGATAAATTACACACTCAAAAAAAGGACCGCTTATTGGAACGCCGTTGGTTTATTTCTTTACACTTTAATTTATATTACTAAATTATTATATTATATTGGTTTCTCGTTGTCCTTATTTTAAAGTACTAACTGTCATTCATACGTTTAATTATTGTTTGTTTACGTAAGGAATTGCAAATGGCCGACAATAATAAATTCGCTTCCTAGGCAACGGAGCAATTCTAAACTATAATATTATACTGTATAATTGTCACGATTGCAGTATCATACTGTGGCGTAAAGGTAGTGCGTTCGGCTGATAACCGAACAATCGGTGGTTCGAATCCAATCAATTGCGTTTTTTTTCGTGTGAAAAATAAATTATGTGTTACATGTCACACGCAAAAAATACACCCTGACCTGATTTCCCAAACGCGCCAAACGAAGTATAACTTCAAAAATAATTGAAATACTTATTAATTTATTATTGTTATAAACATACGCTATAAGCATGAAGTTCGATAGTTTTTATAGAAATTATCCTTTTAGACGTCAGTTTTGTTGTCCGTTCAGTTGAGGTTTCCATTTTGGTCCATTCAGTTTTGAAACAACGGTGTATTTAGACCAGTGGTTCTCATGTGCGGCCACCAGCGCTTTACAAAATAATATTTCAAAAATTTATGGTACGGAATACAGCAGAAAACGCATTTTGAAAATAGCCGATAAACTGGATTATTTGTTAGTTTGGGTTAGTTTTGGTTAGTTTAGGTTAGGTTAGGTTGGGCAAGGTTAGGTTAGGTTTGGTTAGGTTAACCTAACAAATAATCCAGTTTAACGGCTATTTTCAAAATGTGTTTTCCGCTGTATTCCGTATAACCGAACAATACCAAATTTATTGATAAAATTATGAAATTGGTTGAATACATAATATGACTTGTCTTAAATTTCTTTCCACGCTCAAATGATCCATAATGTGTTTTTGTGATGAGTTCATGTGTAAAATAGTCCGTTCTGAGAATAAAGTCAATTCAAAGAATTGGCAACAATAGCTTTATTAATATTGTCGATTTTTCCTACTGTATACTATGAAAGATCATTCAGTGCAATGCTCTTCATAAAAAACAAATATCGAAGACAGAATAGATGTAAACTTAGAAGAAGCTATGCGGCTCGCATAGAAAAAAGGAGTATTGAGGAATTTTCATTTGCATTATTTGTAAATAAATAAGTGTGTACTAAAATATCTTGTCTTGTCTTGTCAAGTAGAATGAATCGCAATCTGCGCAATTTCAAGGTTAAGTTGTTCCAAGTGTAAATATGTCATAACTAAAATTTTCAATAACTTTTGATGACAGTTATAAATCATGTCAGCATTATTTGGCGGCGATTCTTTTTGGACGCATATTTATATTATGCTACAATCAATTTGTGAGAAGATTTGAAAGGGGGCTTTGAAACAGTTCAAACTAGTAATACGATTATTATTAATTGGTGTAAGTATTTCTCAGAAAAAAGAAAAAAACTAAGATTAGTAGATGATACATACTTGAATATATCTACACAAAAAATAAACCAAGAGTCATCACTCTCAGTCAAAAATAATTGGAAACTAATTAATAATATAATTAATAATAATAATTATTAATATAATAATTATTTATTGGCTAAAATTTATTTATATCGAGGTGCCTCAAAATTAGTCAGTGACTCGAGCCTCCAAGTCTCTAAGCAGCCACTGCTCAAATGGATTTAAATTAAAAAGTTGGTAGCGTTTTCTCGGCGGGCTTTAAAACAACATAATTATTAATAAAATTAGTCATTAATAATTATTATTTGAATGAATGACAGATGAATTGTTGGCTTAAGGAATATTGAATAAGAGACATCGCCCCAAGAGTGAAAGATGTGACTTCACATCACATCTTTTTTTTTAATGAGAGTTTTGCATTTTTAATAAGTAAATTAAATTTCACTTAAAATTTTGTATATCTAGTTAAAATTTTTTAATTAATAATGATTATAGTTATTGAAAAGTTACAATATAATAATATTATCTTTTCAATAAAATATTGTATTTATAGTCATATTTCCTATATTCATAAAGCATGACTTATTACGTTTTGGAGTTCAACTATTTATACACTATTATGACGCCATACGTATTCTTATGGTCGTCTTTAATGTCTCGTTTTCTATAATATATTTCAGGCAATATTTTTATTGTAATTATAAAGCATCGGTTGGTATTTATCTTTATCTATGGGTTGGTCCGGGTAATACTAATTTACTACTGCTACGCCGGGTAGTAATAATACTATTTTTTTCAGACGTAGCATATGAATACTCAGGGTGTTCAATTTACCCTTTTTGATTAATTTAATACACGATGTTTTTTTTTAGTAGGTAGGTTCTTTAGACTTATAAATTTTTAATTTGTAAATATTTTAGCTCACCCCCGTCTAATATTTCATAGTTTAGTAATTTCAGAAAAAAATGTAAATATTTCACTAAATCTGCGCATTTGACAGCTATGTTGGGGACGAGATAGGAAAATTTATCCGTAGAGTGATCGCGTGGAAACAGTGACGAGCTCACGAATGATCTACGACCTACATCATGTGTATGTTTTTTGTTAACTAATTTAACGTTGAGATTCAAATATAATGGTTGTGTCAATTATGGTGGCCCTCATTCTTTTTTTCTTACCTACCAAAAATTCCAGTTATTGTCGTAAGACCAGGCGACCAGCATTCACGGGTAATGAGTCGACCGTGATTAAGTTAAGTTCACTTACTTCAAGACAGCCTGTACGCCTAGACTTGTTAAGGCTAAGACTCGATTGCGCTCTATTTGATACAATACGACGGAGGCCGCGTTAACCACAGAGTGAAACATCCAAGACGCATCTGTTTAACCTTTGTTGCGCCAAATTGTATACAGTTTGAACGAACATCACGTCTGTCATCCATTCTAAGCTTGTCATCTTTATTTATCCCAAAAACCAAGTGAAACCGTAAGAGTGACATTCCGAACCATCCCTTTACCAGTGCGTGAACACCGAACCAGCTACAGTTCGCGCCAGCCCTCTCAACATAAAACGTCAGTGTCTGGCATCCTGTTTAAGCCCCTCCCCCCTAAAACCGTAATCCATAAGCATCTTAAAATTACAGTCCACTCAAAAAAGGGCAACCATTTGATAATAATAAAATTAACACTAAATATTATATTCACAAAATGTCATGAAAAGATATTATGTACATAATATTATGTTTCTATTATATAAATTCAATAAAATAATATAAGTAATATTATTTATACACACGTATAGTAAAATAATCTGAATAGGCTATATTATGTATTGTATAGATCCTATCTCAAGAATTCATTTATCAAAGAAGTTTCACATAAGCTCACCCTTGTACAAGTGAAATATAAATAAAATAATATGATAGCAGTTTTTTTTTAAATATACATATAAACAGAATCGTTTGATTTCTATATAAAAATCGTTAAAGCAATTTCCAGTTACCAGTTTTTAATGCAAGAATCTTCCAAACTCATTTAACAGTAGTTATGGTGTGAAAGTTTGTAAACACTAGGTTCATTTGAATTGCATTGTTTTCACTATGTTGACATTGCATCTCTCTATAGAAAAGTATGTTTCAACATAATTATGTGGCTACTGCTTTTTCATATTTAATTGTTTATAGATGGCATCTTTATCATCTCCAGCACAATACATGACTGGAACAATTACATCCTAGTATCCTTGCGGTGTGATCTGCTCATTTATACAGTAATCCACTGCAGTATAATATTACACTTGAAAAATAAATCAATGATAGTTGTAGGTATATATTTATGATATTATTGTCAAGTGTTTTCTACAAACGCGTGCTGCTTTTTTCAATCTTAAAAAAAGATTTCTCATGAATATTATTAGATTTTTGATTGTGTAAAAAAGTTCTAAAAAACAGGAACGCGTTTACCGAAAACTTTAGATATCGATTTTCTATCGTAACAAAAAAATATTAAAATATAGCTTTGAATACATTTTTTGTATAAGTAGATAATATTTTGAATTGTAGGTGTCAGGAAATGAATTTTATTAATGTTGATATGACAGATTTTTTTGCGATTTCAATGATTTACATCTATTTTTTGACAGTCGACGCTTTGTATTGATTCTGTTACGAAACATACTCATAAAATAATATTTAGTTTTTTACAACAGAATATTACACCTATGTACAAATTTATGGAAAATATTATAATGCACCAAACATGAATATTATAAATTTCATTCAGAGAAAGATTTCTACTGGTTATAAGTATATACAACGACAATTATTCATTGACTCTATCAACTATTGTTTTAAATTAAATCAATTATGTTAAAACATTCTGATAGGTAACAATAAAACATTGCGAGAAATAAATATTTACTATTTTTGTTATTAATAGCATTAATTAATGTATTGAGTAAAACAAAATAAAAAATAAAACTTTGAATTTTTTTAAACTAGACACATTAATAAAAAATGCACTTATTTAATTTGCACTGTATATCATCATCATCATCATCAGCCGGGGTCAATCCACTGCTGGATGAAGGCCTCCCCAATATAAACTGTATATAAAAAGTAATTAAAAAATTATAAGATTATGAAACAAAAAAACATTTCTTTCTTTTTTAAAGACTATTATCATTAAATTACTTTTCTTTATAAAAAATATTTTAATAGAAGACACCGCATTATTTCTAAATATAAATCATGTATATTACATTCATAATATAAATGGATTTTTGTCGTATGACAACGATGAATATTGGAGTATATATTATTATAGATACAAATTATTGTTTTTGTGTTGATATTTTTATTCCCGAAACGAAATTTTAAAAATAGATTAAGCCAATGATATCATTTATTTTATTATATAAGTCCTTAATGTGATCAAAGTATAAACACTTTATATACCAGTTTTAACAAAAATAATAAATTGTTATATTTCGCTAGACAAAAACCCATTTGTTCTACAAAAAAATGGTTTTTTGTCTCTCTTGTAAAATTTGCGCAATTCAAGATCAGTGGTAAGATTGCGTATTTATTACTGTTTGTATTTTTTTATTTTTCAGGATTTCAGCCTTCGGGATTCCGGCCATTTGGGATTTCGGCCATTCGGGATTTCAGCATTCGGGATTTTGGCATTCGGGATTTCAGCCTTCGGGATTTCGGCTTTCGGGATTTAGGCTTTCGGGATTTCGGCCGTTCGGGATTTCAGCATTCGGGATTTCGGTCTTCGGGATTTCGTCCGGCACCCTTTTGTATGGTAGGTATGTGGTTTTATGAAAATATTTCGAAATAAAAGTTTATGAAGATAATTGACTGTAGATCCGCATTTGAATCCATTTATTTTATTTCTCTGATGAAAAAAAAACTTATAAGTTACTAGTTAATAATATTGAAAAACAATACATAATATGAATAGATTTTATTTTAATAATCTAGTCCCAAAAGATTTCATTTAATGTAAAAAAAACTAATAAGAGATATAAAAATAAGGTTTGAATGATATAAATAATAAACAAGGTGACGTGTTGAACATTCCTTAACTTATTCAAACAAAGGATTAAATATGTATTTATTTATGTATATGGTGAAAATGATACCAGGTGAAAATATTCATAACCGTAAACAAAAATAAATATTATGTAAGAAATCAGGGTTGTGCATTTTAAGTGAAACAAATATTATTATTATTGTATTCTATTTTGTAAACCTCACAAATCAAAAAATCTTTTTGTCAGAAGACAATACGAACAATCATTTTTTTCTTTTTGTTTAAAATATACGTAGGTATTAATTGACAAAATGAAAACAAAGAGCAAACCCTCAATACAGAATGTCTTTGGCAATATTTTTGAAGTAATTAGATATATTATAGGCATAAGAATCTTAAAGTCTTACGCAGAAGAAGACAATCATTGAATATAATGTTATTTTTAACGCATAATAAAGGTCTTACCTTCAGTACAATTCTATAAAATATTATCTGAAAATGTACTTAGTTGAGTTTTAATTTCAACACTGTTTATACAGAAAGTCCCAATAATGATATAACAACTAAAATATAGATATCGACTGAAATAAAGAAAAATGTAAATAATAGTATTTAATATTACAATTGTATTGAAAATCCTCAAATACCTATATATTGAATTATGGATAGTTCTTCTTTTGATTCTATTGACTCATTTGCATAATCTATTAATTCTGTGGTTGCAGGGTAAAAGTTCTTAAGTCGCGTTTTTACGAAATTAACGATTTTAATGCCAATGTGTGTAAAGAATTGTGCTCTTTTTTGTGTATCATGGATTTTGTCACATATAAGCTAAACAACTATAATATATCTTAATTTGTAAAAAAACTTAAATTTCAAAAAATATTTTAACTCTATATAATTTTATTATTCAAAACATTGAATATAACCAGTGGCGATTCGTGGATATCATATCTGGGGGTGCTGCGGTTGATTAGAAATAAATAAAAAATAAAAAAAGATTAGAAAGAAATTTGGATTATATTTTAATATTAACATCAAAATAATTAAAATTAAACATTAAACGTATTTTTATTTCATTATAAAATTGATTCTTCTATCTTTTTAACTTGAAAAAAGATCTATCACCTTTTCGTTGCTCTCGACGGCTATCGCGCTCAGAGTCGTTGTACCCGCACGCAACACGAAATACTGCTAGAGTGGCAGCACCAGACTAAGCTTCTAGCTGCGAGTCCCGCTCTCGGCGCCCCTCCTTCGCCCACTCGAGCATATTCCATCGATAATGGTACTGCACAAAAATTCATGCGATGCGTCACTTTCTGATATTAGTATCGCGGTGTATGATAATTATTGGATGTATCGGTGCGGGGGCGAGCAAAACACAATCACTGCTGACCATTTAATTACCACATTTAAATAACACGTTAATTATATCTAATGGCCAACTACGTCAAACGCGCCAGTCGCGGTGTTAGCACAAAATGAGTTTTAATGCACGCTTAAATAATATTGATATTTTCATATAATATACATAAATTTATGTATATTATAATATTACATTTTTCTCAATTCGCTTGGGGGTGCTGCAGTCCGTAGTGCATGTGGACGAGCTGCCCACTGAATATAGCACAATATCAAAAAATGAATTATACACAAATAATGTAAAAGAAATAAAAAAAGATACGTCATTAATTCACTTCTCAGCAAGAGTATTTTGAAAACTGATTTATTTCAAAATCGATTATCTCAGCTGCAACCAAACTGACTTAAGAATTTTTACTTCGAAACCACAAAATTTATAGCGCATTTATATTATAGAAACGATACAAATTGGTGGCAGCCCTTATGTAACGATTTCAATAATCCCATACGGGGAGGTCGTCCACGTTATAGGGCGTTATTTATATAAAAATTCATTTCCCATCCACGGGAACGCGTCCCGTTGGTTTAGTTTCATCTTAAACATAAAAGGTTTACTTGCTATCATATTAAATGTGACAGTTATTCTGTAACTGTCGCTTTATTTATTAATTTAATGAGTTAAAAACACGATACTCCATTACAGCGAAAGGTCGACGCTGTGCTGTGCTGTTGATCTTTTGTATGTTTTTAATCTGATGATTGGTATCGAAACAGCAAAAACTTCAAATAAACAATTTAAAATAATAGGTTTTAGCACAAGTTTTTTTTTCAACAAAAATTTACATTTTACCGCAACGCAGATAAAACAAAGATGACTCATTTCGACTTCGTATTATCTTTCCATATTTTAAGATTATTAGGATATTAATTTTAATTATGGAGAAGACGCTTTATTTTTGATAAAATAATATCACGAATTTTGAGTCCGGTAAATAATTATTATTTGTTCTGATATCAGCATAATGTTTAATAATTTTATCTTCCATCGGATTTAAAAACGTATGACACAAATTAATTATAATAAATAAGAACATGTATCATTATAATATTATTTTCATTTAAAAATATACACGTCCGAAGCAATATTTTTATATTGTTTTGTTTTATATATCTGCTGTGTTCACTTTGTAGAAACTGAATAATTTTGATAGTATTTTGATAGTAAGTACGACCTCGTAAATTTTAAAGTGTTCAACATCTATGTGAAATAATGTACAAGTAAAATTTAAATAAACTATTTTTTTTATTCAACAAATAATTCACAAAATTTAAGAATGTGTCATTCTTTTATTGAACATAATAATATATAATAATTACAAGATAAAAAGAACTTTTTATATACCACGTTTTTAAATTTTCTGTTGAATTATAATATAAACTTGACAATTCTATGTATTAATAAATACTTTTTTGTACTTGATAGAAAACTGAATAAAAATAGACTACTGAAATGACATTTTGATACGTATATATTAATAATTTAGTTGCTAGGACCCCTTTAGCAACCAATATAGTGTTTTACTTTTTACGATTTTCTTCTGAAATAACTTTTCATACAAAACAGAATTAACTGAAAATGAATTCATTTCTGCTTAAAGATGGCTAAAAGTATTAAAAGAATGCATTGGCATCGTGTTCTGATATATTCTAAAATTCAAATGTCTAGCTAGTCGGGAAGTTAGTTAAAAATCGATTGCAAGATTTGTACAGCACAAACAACCACCGGACAAACAAGAATACGAGCTAATAAAAACGTTGTAAAAATAAATACAACCGAATTCACCTGGTATGATATAAATGTTTAGGAATTATGTGTTTATTTTGATTTAAATGTTATATACCAAAAGTTGCTCCTGGCGTTTTATATGAAAATAGCGTTAAGATGGCAAAGCCTTAAATAGCTAATAGATCCAAAGTCAAAGATCATTAACGTCGTAAAGTCGGCCATCTTCACTTACGACAGTGATACTCTTAGATACCCAATAAAAATGTCCACGTTAACCTTATGAACATTGAGGTGAGAATATTTTCTTTATGTTAGATATTAATTCAGTGCTATAAAAGTTCAACATGACATTGACAGTGAGACTAAAAGTGATAAATTGTGTTTATGTATTATTAGAACTACACATTTTAAAGAGTTTTAAATTATTCTTGACAGATTTAATCAATATAATAACGATACAAAAGGTGCAGAATTTTGCAGAAGAAAAAATGATAACAAGGGAAAAAGAATAATAACAGTATGATGGAATAGGTATTAAAAATGATAATGCAACATGATCTTCATTGGATCAATGAATTTTAATGAAGTCAATGAGGATTGAGGTGTCGGGAATCTACTTAGCAGTGTCCAGTGACAATCAAAGGATAATCACAAGCAGAATAGAAAAGACTTGTAAATCATGATAAGTACCTAATCGACAACAGATTTAAAACAAAATAGTGAGTTACGAGATGCTGAAAATAATTCTAAAATTATTAATTGTGTTCAATAAAAAAAAAAAAAAACTGAAAAAAAAATATTCCAAGAATGATTGGCAAGATATTATAAAAAAATAGGTATATAAATTGCATACATCTCAAAAGCATACATATTTAAAAAATACCGGACGGAGTTCAAATTCACATATTAGCATCGAATTCCATTCAATGGACTATACCAATTTAGCCACTTGCACCTAATTACGACAAAATTAACTAATAGTCATCCAATTGTAACGCTCCATTACGCTGAGGGTATGTATCTGAGGTGTTGCAACGTAATGTATGTTCAAAAAAGAATGTTTTATTTTCAAACTTTATAAGTTCATTTCAGTTAGGTACCTTGAAAATTTTTAATTAAATACTTTAATACGCTTGCGATTATCGCATAAGTAAAATCACCACTTAAGAAAGTACAAGTACGTTATGACTACAATTTGGAGAGATCCTGTTATCAAGGTAAGGACCTATTATTGCCACCTTGATTCAAACAACAAAAGCCAGTAGCCAATTTTAACGAAATTTGAGAAGCGCTTTAGCTGCATGAGTCTTCTAAAATTTCGTTGTAATTAAGTAGGGTGCTGAATTGGTGAATCACTTTGACTGAAATCCGATGGATGCAGCTGTAAGTCCCTAGTAATAGGTATGTTTCTGAGGCATTTCGAAATTACGTATATTCATTAAATATGTAGGTAATTTTAACTATTACATGCTTTTTAACATTCATTACATGTAATAATATGAAAAATAAAACATCTCGTATACCAGAATATTACTTTTGTACTGGTTTATTTTATTTTTAGACTTAAATATAACTACAGTCGAGCTTGGTTATCACGATCATGGAAATAGCGAGATTTCGGATGTAATGAAGAAAAATTCGTTGACATTTAATTTATGATTTTATCCATACATTTATTCACTTTTATAACGAGCTACTTTTCGGGAAAACGAAGCAAAACTGTTAATGCGTCGATCGTTTAAAAACAACGTTTTCGCAACAACATCAAGAAATAAATCCGACCGGAGAGTTAACTAGACCGATGCCGCCGGGATCAAATTACGTTTATGGTACTAGTTAACTGTCTAAGTACCTAATTGGTGTTTCCGCCGAAAACATTGAAAAAGTATCCACGTATATGGTTGAAATTGCATTTAAAAAATCCAAGCTTTATAAAGTCAGTAGGTACCTACCAGCGCCGGCGGCTCAGCACTTCATTACAATAAATATGGTGGTTTTCAGATTTTTTATGTTTTATACTTAAATATAACGTGGCGCGAAAAATCTTACATAACGATATAATGAATAATGCTTATAACAAAAAAATTCAGTTGCTCCCATCTTCCTCGTAATAACCAAGTTCGAATGTATATCTGTGTTTTCAGAATACTAAGTGATACAACATTTAACAAAATAAGTATATCACAAAGTTAATGCTGATTAAACTGAAAATAGTTTTTTTTTTAAAGTATACGCACAATATGTCTGCTAATACCCATGCCAAAGCTTAGAAAGGTAAGCCTATAAGACGATACAGGTAGTTGGCATTTGACCTAGAGCGTGCGACACCTGCAGGAATAAGTGGATAATCTGTTGCAGTAAATACCCGCTCGGCAGCAGTAAGTATTTCTCACACAAGGAGGCTTCGAAGGAGGTCATAAATCAATAAATACCTCACCTAAGAGTACCAGAGGTCTTTCGGCCAGTAGCTACCTGTTAGGTCGACGCTCACACATAGTTCAATTGATCGAGAACGCCAGGTTATAAAATTCAATAAGGGTTTTATTGGTAATTAATCACTGAATATATTTTTTATTTACGATTAAAAGTTACTTCGTATATTTTTAGTACGATTTAAAAGTACCAAGGTTACAACATATTATGAATTTATATTTTATTTTCTCTGTAATTAAAATATGTTTTTAAAGATACAAAAATTACTTGGTAATTCATGATAATTTTCCAAATGAGCGTATCACTTGGTGTCCTTGGTGGTTAACAAGTATAAGAATTACTTTACAATGCGTTTTACGCACAGCTGGTGAACAATAACATAAGAATAACATAGAAAACTTCATAGGTTTAACAGATAGAGTAACACTATTGAATTAAAAAATACAAGGAAAAGAATTATCTCTCATACAAGTATACGCATCCACAGAAATAGCGAAAGAAGAAAAAATCGATACTTTTTATACAAATGTAAACAAAGCTATTAACCAAGCACATAGAACTTTTATAATAATGGGCGACCTAAAAGCAAAAATAGGCCAACCCAGACAAGACGAATACTTAGTCACAAAATCAAACGGGTATTGAGAAAAAAACCAGAGAGGCCAGAGATTAACACTTTGGAGGAAGCCTTCACCCGAAGAGGGGTTCTTACAAACCAAACAAACTAATTACATATCACTGTTTAATTTATAAACATTATCTAATAGTATTATATTCAAAATAAAATCTTAATATATATATATATGTATTATACAAAAATATAAAAAAATATAATAATTAATATTATATAAACTAGAAAATAAGTAGATAATACAATCATAGATAGATATATAATACATAATAGTTATTCATAGATGTTATATATATATTCATTATATATAGTCATTTAACTGTCATTTACTTTTGTTTGTAAGAAATAAAAAGGCTTTTTTATTTGTATTTATTTTATTATATACTAGGACTTTAGCGCATACAAAATATCAATATTAATAGCGAAATTGCAACCATAATAATATTATGCCGTCACGCTAAGGGGGAAGAATCTGATAAAGTATTATGATGGCGATGGTGATAGAAGGGGGAGGGGGGGTTATGAATACACGTCATGTCACTTATCGAAACAAATGCTTTATCTCTCGTTCACGATGAGAGCATCTTTAAATAATACAATAATATAGGTGCTTTCAAATAATATAATATCCGTGGAGAGAAAGCGACAATGATAATAATATCACATTTGTGATTTCAAAGTTTTACCTTTTGGTATCTTCAGGTACTATCATGACCAGTGAACCAGTGTACCAGTGACGAAGGGTGGAGGTAAGCTATTAAGATCCGACATAAAAAGTCCATTAAAATATAAAACAAAAAATAATGTATAATATATTTTTTAAATAAGTGTGTTTTTGAGCCTTTTAAAAATATGTTTATATACTTAGATAATATTATATTACACATATTATAAGGAATTAAATTTTGACCGTGTTTAGGAAAAATGGCGTAACCCTCATAGAACAAATTTTACAGGAGGGGCAAAAACGGTTTTTAAATGATTTTGGTTCAATATTAAAAAAAAAATCACAGACATTGGGTGCATAGTGATTGATGATTTGGTGTAACATCTTTTCGATCTAATAATAATTAAAGATGTTATTGCAGAAAAAAACATTAAAATTGAGGGCAAATGCGTTTTTCCTTAAATTAAAACTTAATTAAAGCTCAATTAAAACCTACATTTAGATAATAACTTGGCATTTGCGGCTTACTTCCTTTTTACAGAACGTGTATTTAGTTGTATACATTGTTATTATCTAATAAAGTATTTTTCGAAAAATCGAGGGTTACGCCCTTTTTCCTAAAGACAGTCGATATGTTAATAATTGATAGTACAATTAAATTAAAATCAATTACTCGACACACAATTTAATAAACAAATTAAATAATTTAAGCCAGCAATACGTAAAAAAGTACTCAATCAATGTTATTTAGTTGTAATTGAGTAATTTTCAATCCGTTTGCGGTATCGCAGTCAATTGGAAATAGTAATTTTTTAGGCGCTACAAAATTTGCCTTAGGCTTAAGAAGAAAAAAATGAGTGGTCACGAGCCGTCCCATCCTTATTGAAATATTATACCATTCATAACAGCAATTTATTGACTAATAATATTTAATTTTCTATGTTATAAAGTATAAATTTACAGCGCTCGCGGATGGCATACGTAACTATTTGTATGATAATTTTTGTTTAACCAACGGCGACCCTAGATTGTTATTGCCACTATCGGATTGCTCCAAAACCGCACGTTTACGATTTTTTTATGTTTCAGTATTAACATAAATGCTGTTTTAATTTTGGGAGAAGCATTTGATATCGAGAACTAACATAAGTATTTGCTTATCACGTAAACCAGTACTTTCCAAACTTAAAACATATGCTAATTTATAATAATAACAAGATAGAAGGAAATTTTTATATACTACGTTTTTAAAATTTCTGTTGAATCATATAAAATTGACAAATCATGTATTAATAAAAACTTTTTATTGTACTTGATAGAAATACTAAATAAATATTATAGAATACAGAAATGCCATTTTGATTTCCATAGTAACGCACGTATATTTTAATAATTTAGTTGCTAGGACCCACTTAGCAACCAACTATAGAGAGTAGTAAATATTACTTAACGATTTTTTTCCGATACATACAAAACAAAATTAACTGAAAATTAATTCAATTCTGCTTAAAGATGGCCAAAAGTATTAAAAGAATGCATTGTCGTCGTGTTCTGATATATTCTAAAAGTTTTAAATGTCTAGCTAGTCGGGAAGTTAATTAAAAATCCTGGACAAACAAGAAAAAAATTTTACTGCACAAAAAAAAATCTGTACCGGAAAAACAAGAATACGAGCTAACAAAAACGTGGTAAAATGGGTTATCACTTGGTAGCCATTTACCATATTTAATAATAAATAGTTTTATAGATAAGTATTGCTTTGAGCTGGTGAGCTTTTTTTAAGTATGAATTCCAGAATTTACACTTTGATAATTTGTGTATGGTTATTTATTTTTTTGTCCGTGTCAGATCCTAAGAAGATTATTATGGACCTCCACAGGGTGGAGGTTTGTATTAACAGATTTTTGTTTTTAAGGGAAATGGATGTTTGCCACTTGCTCAACCTTTTAGGCCGAGTCTGACTCCAAGCACATATTGAAAAACAATATGTGTATTTTCTAGATCCAGGAATCGAATAAAATACATATTATATATTTAGGTGCTCCCGTGAAATATTGCGGAATATTTTACAAAGCATGAGAAAGATTTATTGGAACGTTTAGAAGTTATTCTGGCTATTTAGATGAAGTCATATTCATAAATAATTATCATGATAAATTATAAATTCAAAGCGTTTACGAAATAACATAAAAAAGGTGTTAACAATATTGAAATAAAAATAAAGGGTAATATGAGTAAAAAATACAAATAAAAGTACATTGAAGCACACCTAGTGAACTAAGTTGATAGACCCTATCTTAAAAAGGTATAAAACAACGTCTACATAAACTCAATCTCACGTAAGTGGAATATATCAATATCCGAAGCGATTTGATTGAAGATAGTTATTGCCCTCCTAATTGGCATTATTAATGGCAGGTTAGTTCGGCACATCGAAAGAACAAAATAAATAACGGATGCTTTCAATTTGTAAGAGACACAAATCAATACTACTAAGAATATATAAGTCTAGTAAACTATAATAATGGTGTAGTTAACACGATTGCGCGAATCATTGATAAATATTTTAATTTGAGTTGGATAACCTCCGAAACATACCTGCTTGAACAAATCAATAATATATGCATGACAAATGGAACATGAACCCTCATAATATCTATAGCATTCCGGGAGGTAAATTTTAATGTTTATTTGGTTTTTTCATATATTATTATAAGTATATTTCTGAGATTTTTCCATATTTTGAATGTTAAAAAAGAATGATGAATTCAAAAATAATTTATTTAATTTTTTTTAATATAATTGTATTTTTATAATAAATATATATTATATATCTAATATATAAAAATTAATATTTGTGTGTTTGTGTGTTTGTTTGTTCGTATTTAATGCGCAGCCATACCGTTCATCCGATTGCGATAAAACTTTCTAAACTTATTGCTTGCACTTGCGGGAAGAGTATAGGCTATACTAATATATAAAAATGAATGTCTGTCTGTCTGTATGTCTGTCTGTCTGTGTGTATGTCCCGTATGCGTTCCTATACCATTCATCCGATTGCAATGAAATTTTGGTAAGTGGTTGTATGCATACCCATAAAGGTTTCTGAATTATCATCATCTTCTTCTTCTTCTTCATTCTATGTTCTTTTATTCGTATGGTCCCTATACCATTTATCCGATTGCGATGAAACCTTCATCAGTTGTTGTGGTAACACCCGCGATGGTTTTTGAATTAGTACAACCATCTTCTTCTTCTTCTTCTTCTTCTTCTATTCTATATTCTTCAATTCGTATGCGTTCCTATTCCATTCATCCGATTGCAATAAAATTTTCGTCAGTAATTGTGCCAACACCCGCAAAGGTTTCTGAATTAGTACAACTATCTTCTTCTTCCTCTTCATTCTATCTTCTTTTATTCGTATGGTCCCTATACCATTCATCCGATTGCAATGAAACCTTCATCAGTTGTTGTGGTAACACCCGCAATAGTTTTTTAATTAGTACAACCATCTTCTTCTTCTTCTTCTTCTTTTCTATATTCTTCTATTCGTATGCGTTCCTATTCCATTCATCCGATTGCAATAAAATTTTCGTTAGTAATTGTGTCTACACCCGCGAAGGTTTCTGAATTAGTACAACCATCTTCTTCTTCTTCTTCTTCATTCTATCTTCTTTTATTCGTATGGTCCCTATACCATTTATCCGATTGCGATGAAACCTTCGTCAGTTGTTGTGGTAACACCCGCAATAGTTTTTGAATTAGTACAACTATCTTCTTCTTCTTCTTCTTCTATTCTATATTCTTCTATTCGTATGCGTTTCTATTCCATTCATCCGATTGCAACAAATTTTTCGTCAGTAATTGTGCCAACACCCGCGAAGGTTTCTGAATTGGTACAACCATCTCCTTCTTCTATTCTATCTTCTATTCGTATGCGTTCCTATACCATTCATCCGATTGCAATGAAATTTTGATCAAGTGTTGTGCTCACGCCGCAAAGGTTTCTGAATTGTTACAACTATTTTCTTTTTCTTCTATTCTATCTTCTTCTATTTGTATGCGTTCTTATACCATTTATCCGATTGCGATGAAATTTTGACCAGTTGTTGTGAGCACGCCCGCGAAGAGTTCTGAATTAGTACAACTATCTTCTTCTTCTTCTATTCGTATGCGTTCCTATACCATTCATCCGATTGCAATGAAACTTTGGTGAGTTGTTGTGCCCTTGCCCGCAAAGGTTTCTGAATTACTACAATCATCTTTTTCTTCTTCTATTTGTATGCGTTCTTATGCCATTCATCGGATTGTGATGAAATTTTGACCAGTTGTTGTGCGCAAGCCCGCAAAGGTTTTTGAATTAGTACAACCATCTTCTTCTTCTTCTATTCGTATGCGTTCCTATACCATTAATCCGATTGCAATGAAACTTTGGTGAGTTGTCATGCGCATGCCCACGAAGGTTTCTGAATTAGAAAATCACCTTCTTCTACTATTCGTATGCGTTCCTATACCATTCATCCGATTGCGATGAAACTTTTGTCAGTTGTGTGCGGTTTCTAAATTATTATTATATAACATACAAAGTTTGTTGTTTGTTTGTTCCATCCAATTTTGATTTTTTTTACTACATATTTATAACATTAATAACGTTTTCATATTTTGGATTCGATTTTAATTTAGTGTTCTTATGTTTGACCTTTACTACTATTATAATTATTTTCATATGACCATATTGTATTACACAGATATTTTAATATTAAAGAAAAAATTACCTCTTATTATTTTTCAAATATCTAAGATAAATATAACCACGAAGCGACCCCGTGCGAAGCCAGGTACTTCAGCTAGTTTATTATAAAAATATATTATTAAATATAAGTTGAGCACGTCATTTAATCTCTTATTTAACACCAGTGATTCACATAGGTAACAATGTTTTGGAAACATTGAAGTAAAACATTTAAGACTTTGGTAGGTATAGACGTTACGCTAAATCGGAAAAATGGTCAATTAATTATAGTTATATAATATTATATTTTAATACCTACCAAAATACAACGAAATGGCAATGTCTAATTTTTTGACAGGTTTATTTAAAACACATTCTTTGTAAGTAACAATATTACAACTATGTTTTGTCCTTAATATTCAGTCAGAAAATATGTGTAATTTTATTATTCATTAATCTCACAACTGGCCACATTAAGTAGAAGATTTTAAGTACATCGATGGTCAATCATTGCCTAGTGGCAATCTCGGATACATATTTAACTAAGATTAGTACTGAGTCTATCACGCCATCGAAGCCTTCGAGATCCGACTTTTTATGATCGTGCACGAGTAGTCGTCATCCTTACAAATCCTGTCAATGAAAGTCATCCAAATGTGGCGTGTGATGCGTGCATTATCGCAAAATGGCGATATTTTTAATGGACTGTATATTTGGTTGTTGAGTTTGTATGGATTGGATGAATATGATGGACTTTAGGGTTTGCTTAGCAGAGGAGGTAGACTTTTGAAGCACTTCTGGATCCTGGGTCACTCATTCGCACAATTTTTATGATATTAGATTATATGGCTGAGTTACTTATTACTAGCTTGGGTCACCTTGTATTATTATATGTAATATTGTTATATTATATGGGTTTTGATGGTGGAGGTAGATTGATAAATTTGGAAGGATTTGCGGGGTAATTTGGACATATTGGTGCAAATACCAGAACGTTCGTTCTGAAATTTGTTACTATCCAGCACCCTGAACAATTTCACTACAGTATAATTAGTGTGACTTAAAAAACTGTACGTAACTATACGTAAAGATGAGAAAAAGCTTCATTAGTATAATAAATACGACCAGTCAATAACTAAAATTAAATGTCTTAATAGACATCCAGCGGGACTTGAGCTCGCTTCCACTGAATTCACGTAAATATATTTTACCAATTGAACCATGTACGTCGTATATAATTATGATAAAATTATCTAGGAGTTTAAGTCAAAGTATAAATTACCTTAATTATTACCGGTGTCAGGATCGCTCCAAATTTTAATTATAACGTACTTGCACTTGCTTATAATTTAATAAACTATTTTTAATTCAACAAATAATTCACAAAATTTGAGAATGTAAAATTATTTATTAAATATACCTACATATTTTGAAAACATATCAGTTTAATATAATATAAACTACTAGATAAGTACGTTTAGGCCTTTAATCTTCGGGCTCTGGATTCAATTCCCAGTAACGTCAAAGAATATTTATGTGATTTTCTCAAAGCTGATTTTATGATTATTTCACTTCTATTACTACACTACAATGTCATTGTACCCAATGGGATGTTGTAGTACTAAAAAAATATTTATATGTCTATGCATTAAATATAATAATATAACAAATAATACATATAAAGTCGTAAGATAAATGTGTACTTAATATCATTATTGTTATGATCATAACTTATAGTACCATACTTTAACATAAGTATAATTAATTATTTATATCAACGTTAAGCAACATCCCAGACCTTTTTTTTTAATAAATCCAAAGTTATTAATTGAATCAATTTAAATATTGAAAGTGAAAATTAAGAGATTATTCATATGTTTTTTAACTAACTCTTTAACGGGTATTCGATATTTTTATAAAATAAGTAGGTATCCATCTAATTGTTTTATTAAAAGATTTGTCAGTAAGTCGTTCGTATATTTCTTACTAGTCTAATAGTAGAAAGTTCCTATAATAAAATATTTAACTAGGTGAACATTTTATAATATGTATTTCATTTTTGATTTATTTATGATATATATGAATATTATTGTATGGCTTTAGTTTTGACAGTCTGTAGTAGATATTCGATACATGGCAATGTTTTTTCAGTCAAGTCATCACTTGGCTTCTTTTTTTCTAATTTTATTAAAACAATATCCGTGTTTGATTTTTTGTATGTCTGAATAATATTGGTTTCTTATTGAAATATATTAGTATTTTACAACATGAGATTTAAATTGAAAAAAAAGCTGGTTCTAATCAAACACTTTTTGAATTTGTTTTGATAAATGCCTGTTGTATGCCTTTTGACCGCCTTTATAATGTCTTCAAAAATGACCTTCCACTATACCTAAAGCGCAAAGTGTTCAACCAGTGTGTGCTTCCCGTAATCACATATGCGTGTGAAACACAAACCCATAGTAAAAGAGAGATCCAGAAACTTAGAGTAGCACAACGTGGTATGGAGAGGTGCATGCTGGGCATAACGCAAAAGGACAAAAGGAGGAATGAGTGGATAACGAAGCAGACAAGGGTTTGCGATGTGATAGAGTTCAATAAAAGCCTCAAATAGAAATAGACTGGACACATAGGTCAAATAAAAGACAATGGTTGGACAAATTTAGTCATCCAGTGGTATCCAAAAGGTATAAAACATCCACAAGGTAGACCTAGAGGCCGCTGGATCGATGGAATGATAAAGTTCTGCGAAAGTACGTGGCAACACAACGCACATGACAGAGAGAAATGGAATCGGCTTGGAGAGGCCTTCACCCAGCAGTGGATAGATTCAGGCTAATGATGATTATGAAATGTCTGTTGTATAAAGATTGTTTAGTTGAAAATGTCCCTCTGAGGTGGACGAAACCGGTAAAGTGGAAATAAAAATTTGCGTTTTATTAAATTAAATTAATATTTTTTTTCTAGTGGTTATATATTTCTCACTGGTGTTGTTATTAAATAAATTAATAGTAAATTACGTAAATTCTATATTGGTCATTGGAGCACCTCCCGAACTAATTAAATTAGTTAGATATAGATACATTAGTTAGATATAGGTATTAAATACAGTTTTTTCATTTGGAAAATGACAATTATTGATAATTAGTAAGTAGTAGCTTTTTGCTTGCACTAGAATAATTAACAATATTTACTTTTTATTTGGAATTTTTTATTAATTAGTGGTTCCACATAAATTTTGATAAAATGATTGACACGTGTGGTTATCAACTAATAAAAAATTTATAATACGGTTCAAAAGGTGTCATATCTATTGATTAGAATGAAAATATTATAATTTAAATTTAAATAAAAGCTTTGTCAATCGATATTACCATAATATAAACAAGCAATAAATTAATATTTAA
Organism: Rhyacophila brunnea; assembly: GCF_057557595.1. NCBI lineage: Eukaryota > Metazoa > Arthropoda > Insecta > Trichoptera > Rhyacophilidae > Rhyacophila > Rhyacophila brunnea. The sequence goes on from NW_028233361.1 coordinate 7,851,559, forward strand.
GAAATCAGTTTTTACAGTAAAAATGTCATGGAATAAAAAAATATATTAACTTCACAATATTGATGCCGAAAAATGTGTTTACCTTCATTAATAATAATATTTATAATAATTTTTTGTTAGATAATTTGTAATCAATTTTTCATTGTTACACAAATTTGTCACGAAGGTTATGCATAATATGTGTATAATAGGCGACGTAAGATTATTATTATGTTTTTTTTTGTATTTGTATTTAGAAAGTTTTTAGTGAAATAGAATAATTAATGTTTTGTGCGTTTACAGCTAGTATGCGCAATCCACGTAATCAAACAATTGAATTGATGTAGATGATAGCAGTGCAGGATATGAAAAAGGGAAGGAAACTGAGAGAGATCATGCATTGTATGAAGTCCAGAATGTAATGTTAACTTTATTTGATTATTTTTATAAAAGATGTTGGAAAAAGCTCTCTATTATTATAGGAGCTTGTACATTATATAAAATCAGACAAAAAAATCTCAATGATCTCTAATTCATTTACAAGCTTTGAATTGAATGGAGAAAAGGCTTAATAGGAAAACCATAATAGGTTTATCCAGAAAAAATGTTGATTTTTGACCATTGATTGTAACTCATTCTTATGGAAGCAAAGTATATCAATATTAGAAGCATTTACTTGAACACAGTTAATAATCACTATCAAAATTGATATCACCATCTGTAGGGTATTTATACACCGTGATATATAAACATACAAACAACTAATTTTTCCAATTTTATAAGGTTGGCAAGAATGACAGACTTTCCATTTACACCACTACCCAGAAGTCAGAAAAAATCTTGGCGGAATTAAAATAATGTCTTCTAATTTTAAACGACACTTTGTAAACATGCTTTAGAGAAGATTGATTAGAAAACTAATAGTATCCATATGCCTTCAATTAGAAAAATTTCAATATTTTCTTCAGAGTCTTTTCCAGTATGAGACTGCATGTGAACTGATACGGGCCTCAAAAAATTAAGTCGTTCATAAGTCTAAAACTGATTGTCTTATTGAACATGGTAAACATAATATGCCAATGAAAGTATACTATAGTACAGTGATTTAATGTATCTATAGTCTAAGGTGATTTACAATTTTTTGTTGTTGGATTGTACCCCGTTTACATTATTAGTAAAATTTCATCAAACGATTTTAGTATATTTTTGTTTTAAATGAAAATTCATTGCTTACTACATTGCAGTAACAATCACATTTTTAATTAAATATAAAGAATACTTTTGGATTTCTAATGTACACATTAATAAATTTGAAAGCCTGCTAGCACCGCAGACGAAAAAATCTATCTTCATGGAATGTATTATCAAACGTTGTGTTATAGTTATGTATATTCATTTGTTATTTTATGTGTGGCTCTTAAATAACACGCGATGTAGAGAGATCACTGTCAGTTTAGTCAATAATAATAATTAACTAAAATATTATTTGAAAAAATAAATGAACAGTATTTATATTTCATTTGACAGAAACCATAGAAATAATGCACAGTAGGCTACAACGTTCATTACTAACGAAAATCTAAATTCTATAATTTTTATACATTTTATGTTCATTGCAGAAGAAATCAGAGAAAAAATCTCTAGCGACTTTAATTATAATTTTACTATGACGTAATAACTTTCAAAATAGATCAATTTGAGCCTATAATTTCCTCACCATAACGGTTCATGATGGTCGAATGGTTACCGGGTCGGCTTAAAATGTCGAGCGTCTCAGATTTGAATTAAGGGTCTGAAAAAAATCATATATTGCTTTTTCAATTTGTGTTTGTACACAGAGTATGGAAATAATCATCTGAGTACGTGGCTAACATATATTTATTCTAAAAAAAGTAATAATCTGTTGATACAATCTCCACTCTGTAAATGTTCATATTACTAGATAGTCTTATGATCGAATATGGTACTCGTAAGTATATAAAAGTAAAGGGTTCTTGTCGGTTTACAGGAAGCCAGCGGCAAACAAATTTTGTAAATAGCCGGTATACTAGATTATTGGTTAGGTTAGGTTACTTTAAGTCAAATTAAGTTAGGTTACTTTAATTTAAGTTAAGTTAAGTTACTTTTAGTCAAGTTAGGCTAGGTTAGTATAGGTTAGCTTTTCATTCTTGAATTCATGAATTTTGCCAAAATCGGATATGGAAATTGGCGCGGTTCCCGTATGGCTTCCTGTAAACCAGCTTGTATCTAAAGGTTTCAAATTGTCTCTTTTTGATAAGCGGAACCAAGTTGGAAACAACTGTTCTAGAGCATAATGCCATAACGTTGAAAATTAAACTCGATTTTATTACTAAGAAAAATAGTATATTAAATAATAATTCGGAAGTGTTAGAAATCTTCGAAAAAATATTTCACACATAGCACAAAAAAACCACGGTGACAGAGTTTGGGCGTATAACCCTTTGACCTCCGAATAGTTTTTTAACACATTCGTAAGACATATTATTTTTAGTGAATAACTAATGAATTTATTTACGACCGTCGCAATTTACTGATAATATCCATTAATTTTATCGAGAATGAGGCAATTGGCTCGATTTTGTTTCTTTATTAGATTTTTAGATGTTGATTTTAGACAAATTTTAAATTTAATTGCCGATTTTATTTACTACTTTGTAGAGTTATTCTGATTTCCAAAGGATAACGTTTTTATATCATTAAAAAGAAATAATATTTTTTTTTTGAAAAGTTGATAATATTACTCACATCATTTCAGGTGGGTAACATTTTACGAAATGATAATAATATGTATACATTAAATTAAATTATATTGATTGGTTTATTGGTAGATAAGTATTTTGATTGTCAAAACATTATAGCATTACGTGTGTCTTGACGTTTTAAAAGTTTTATCATTACACATATTGGCGGACCTTTTTAGTAGTAATTTTTGTATGATTGTGATGGTGGATGTGGATGACGGATGGGTTGCACGGGAGTTAGTCCAGGCACTAACCTTATTGATATTCAGCAGTTTAGCTGAAGTTGGTTCCTGGTGAATGCCCTCTCGTCCTAATAGGCACTCGCATGGTACTCTTGGGTTTATATGCTAAATGAGGAGACACGTTGTGTCGATAACATAGCTTGGGACTCGTAAGTATGTAATAATTTTAAAAGATGAAAAAAACTTTTTATATACCACGTTTTTAATTTTTCATTTGAATCATATAAACTTGACAATTCTATGTATTAATAATTTAGGACAAATAAGGCGATTGTCAATAAATCATTTTTTTGATGTTTTGTAACAAACAAACAAATATAGAATACTGAAATGTCATTTTGATTTCCATAGTAACGCACGTATATATTATTAATTAAGTTGCTAGGACCACCCCCTTAGCAACCAATAATAGTGGATTGGATTTCGGATTTCTTCCGAAATAACTTTTCATACAAAACAGAATTAACTGAAAATGAATTCAACTATACTTAAAGATGGCTAAAAGTATTAAAATAATGCGTAAGTTAACAATCTATTGCAAGATTTGTACTGGATAAACAACCACCGGACAAACGAGAATACGAGCTAAAAAAACGTGGTAATAATAGACCAAGACATTCTACATATTTACATATAATTGAAAATTAATGATTAATCCCAGTAGGGGTTATTCGATTTTATGACCCGCTTAAGAAATTTTTGATTATTTTGTGGAATTATAAAGAAAATATCTTTCCACATAGCATGGAATTATTTACTCATAACCTTAAACTTTTGAGTTGTTACCGTAGCGATGCATATACTATAAACATACATAACTTGACTACACCTCAGATATATATATATATATATATACCCAATAGAAAAAAATCATATTTGAAAATAAATACAAAACTCGTTGGGTTTTGAACCATTGGTGTCGGGTGAATCTGTGCATTAACAAATTATGCTACGAGCCTCCTATCTAATAACGACAATTTAAACTAGTAGGTCATACATGAAATGTTTATCAAATTGCGTTATTATTGACAGTGGGTATAAAATCAAGTTATGTATGTTCAATATATGGAATGTTACATTCTCAAAATATTGTGAATTATTCATTGAATAAAAGAAATGGTTTATTATAATATACTATAAAGTAATACACAGTTTGATGTACTCAAGTTAGTCTGGGATACGATAGAGAAAAGTATTCATACGTAGAAGGATTAAAATCAACGCCAGATTTGTGCTGCGTTATGGAAAACATGAAAAACTACCAAAATAATGATTTTTTTTCAAAGGTTTGATGAACACCCATATATCGATAGGAGAAAGCACCTGAAGAAAAAAAATATACGGCCAATGATTTTAAAATTTATTTATAATACCATACTATTTCGAAATAAGAGATTTAGTATTAGAACTGTAAAGTGACCAATCTCGATCATTATCTATATTGAATCCATAAAAAACCGGTATTCTGTTTTCCTTTGGTCAGGTATTTCGATATCCGATATAAAAGCTCCCATAACTCGCTCTTACCTTTGACCTCGCGCCGTATTGTTATGATCGCCAGGTATTAGGAAACCTTATTGTCAACCGGGTATATAATGTAGAAGCGAGCAGCATGTAGTCTTGTTAATCTGTTGCCGGTCCAATGTCGTTTACTTTATATTTATTGATAGGCAGCGATGATGTCATAGTAACACGAGATGTTTTTTTATGTTTTCCTGATACTTATACTCTATGCTCTATTGCTTTAAATAATTTCTTCAGTTTGCTTCTTCATCTTGATGTAAAAAAAAACTTGAAACACGTTTTGTAACGCTTCAATAATGACTATTTATTGAAAAAAAAATAACATAAAAATAATTCGGAATAATATTAATTATCAGAAAACACGGTTCATCTTTTTCGTGGAGATTGCAATAAATAAATGTTATAAGTGTTATTTTATTCTAACTATAATGAGTTTATGTAAAAAAAACATCGTTAAAATAATTGAAAGCCTATAAATATTACTGCAAGATAAAAAAAATCGAACGTAAATAATGAAATCGAAACAAAAACTTTTATATTTTATACAGCCTAGTCCTAGTGAATTCATATTCTTTAATATGGCGCTAAGGAAGTTTTCGGAAAACTTTTTTGAATATTATTCAAAATCTATTTATCTTAAATGGTATTACAATATCTCCGTCAAACTTTAAACTAATTATTATCAGATAATTATTACTCTTTAAATAATTTATATCAAGAATTAATGAAATAGTTCAAAAATATACACGATGTAAAAACATTGACACTTTCCCACTTAATCTTAAGGGCCCACATGCTCAGCATAGGTCAAAATGGAGCTTTTATGGTATTTTCAGAGCATAACCCTGGACATTCCTTAAACGTTGTAGATAATCTATTTATATAATTTTAATGCCTTATTATCCTTTATATGTTAAATATTTGATGACTGCATAAAGTATTTTTATTACATAAAATACTATTCTTTTAAACCTCTCGCTCTAATGTTTCAGAATATAGTCATATTTCAGTACATTTATATACAGTGGTGTTAAGATTTTTTAGATTTATTAATTTTTAAACGCAATAACAAACCCATTAGTAAAATTAATTATTATATTTTATAATCTTTGTGATCCCAAATTTGACAAGAATTAGGTATTTAATTATTCAAAAAATGGGCACAATTACCACATTTGAAGATAATTCTAAAGATACTGATTATAAGCAATGTCTTTGACCATTCAAATGTGATGAACGTCCTATGAATAATGATTGCTTTTTAATAATTATTGACCTAATAATAAGGTATTATTTTTTTTGAAATACGCCATTTCTGTTGGCATTTCACAGTGGTTAAGCTACAACATACGGCCGTAGCCATAAATTGACAAACGATAAATAAAGTGAGGAGTAAGATCATGGTAACGCGCGTGTTTGAACATGTTGAATTTTTGTTATTTCGACAATAATATGTTTAATTTTGTTTAAGTTGACAGTTTTTTGGTCTTAATTTCGATGATGCAAAAATTTAAACGAGGTTAAAATAATGCTTCTGCCAATCCTTTGTAGAAATTATTGTCTAAATTCTATAGTAATATCTATCGAAATCAAATAGAATTAACGATCTCAATCGATAATAAAATATTCGTCACAAAAAACAGTGTACATAAAATGACGATAACCGACCTTATTATAATATTATAAGGAGTAGTCGATATCAAAACTTTCAATCAAGCAGTTCACAACTAATCTCTAAATTGAATAATCATTCCTCGCATACTGTGTTTGTCCGCAATATACATAAAACTACCAAAATAATAAAGCCATACTATTATGTAATATTAAAATATACAATTAAGCACTCGTAAAAATAGTTATATGTTTATTAATAAAATATGTACGTATCCATATAGAAAAAAAACTAAACTTATTAGTTGGACATAATGCCATATTAAAATAAAATTTGAATAACGAAGAACTACACTTATATTTTCTTTTTCTTCTTTCGACCATGTCCGATCTTAATATGATCATATGGGCCTCCACAGAGTAGAGGTTTGTAGGGACAATTTTTTGATTTTTACGAGAAATGGATGTCAGCCACTTGCTCAACCTATTAGGTCCATACCCTGATACCCACAAATTGAAAAAACAATATGTGTACTTGCCAGACCCAGGATTCGAACCTGGGACCCACGGCGTTATAGTCCAACGCTTAAGGGGGAGACGCATGCCAGCAGAGAACCTAGCGGAAATATACGAAGTTTGCAATTTGAGATTTTTTTTTGATAATTTACAATTTCAACTGTATTAATTAATAAATACGTATCCGAAAACATTAAAAAGATTTTTCGTTTTTTTTAAACTTAAAGATAAACTTACAATTGTAACAAAATGTAATAAAATGTGAATTCGTTGCAGGGTCAAATCTTATTATTGCATTATATTTTATGGTCATTATTATCATTAAAATTTAGTTTATTAAGTTTTAGATTTTCTGTCGTTTAGATTTTTGACTAATTCATCGTTTTAATATTTTTTATATTTATTTTTAAAAACATCGATTGTTATAAAAAATATAAATGTGTATAACTTGAAATCCTTTTTATTTATATCAACTTGAGCTTCAATATTGTGACCATGCCTAAAATACAATTTTATATAAATAAAAAGGATGTCAAGTTATACACATTTATATTTTTATAAAAATCGATGTTTTTTAAAATATATATAAAAAATATTAAAACGATGAATTAGTCAAAAATCTAAACAACAAAAAATCTAAAACTTAATAAATTAAATTTTAATAATAAATATGGCCATAAAATATAATGTAATAATAAGATTTGACCCTGCAACGAATTCACATTTTATTACATTTTTTTACGATTGCCAGTTTATCTTTAAATTAAAAAAAAATCTTTTCAGTGTTTTCAGGTACATATTTATTAATTACTACAGTTGAAATTGTAAATTATCAAAAAAAAATCTCAAATTGCAAGCTTCTTATTTTTCCGTTAGGTGCCTCTTTTCGCCTCTGATAGTATAAGCATCCCCCTTAAGCCACGCGGCCACCATGGGGAAAACACTTCTATACGTCTTTATTAAAAAAATTATTTAGCTTCCGTTAATCCTAATATTTTTATTTTTTAACGATTTGTTATTTAATCCCTGCGATATGTAAAATATGCCGAGAATGATTTATGAAAATCGTTTTTAAATTAATAAGTAGGTATCAACTATTAATTAATGTCAAAGTATAGCGTTATTCGGTATCTGTGGGTCTATTCTATACTTATCGACCGCTAAAGTGATATAGTGATATATATTATCAAACTAAGGGTAAGTTAGTATAAAAGTATTAGCACTTATTATTACTTAGCAAGAGAGATGCTGTTAAAATGTAGCGCTTATTGCAACAATTACAATCAACGTATTGTAATTGTTACAATAAATGCTAATTCTATGATACAAACCTACCCTAAGCTTAATAATATTTATCACTTTATCACTTTAGCGGTCGATAAATACAGAATAGACCCACTGGGCGTCTAACTAAAAGAGATTTCAAGTTATAAATTTTGAATTTTTTTAGAAAAACGATATCTTTTATATAATATTATAAGTACATTAAAAAGAAGAGGCATGCCAGCAGAGCCACCTAGCGGAAAAATACGAAGCTTGTAATTTGAGACATTTTTTTGATAATTTACAATTTCAACTGTATTAATTAATAAATATGTACTTATCTGAAAATATTAAAAAGATTTTTTTTTTAAGTCTAGGATAAACTTACAATTAAAAAAAAATGTGAATTTGTTGCAGGGTCCCATCTTAATTATTACACTATATTTTATGGTCATATTTTTATTATTAAAATTAGGTTTTTAAGTTTTAATTAACGTTTATATTTTGACTAATTCATCGTTTTAATATTTTTTATATTTATTTTAAAAAACATCGATTTTTATAAAAATATAAATATGTATAACTTGAAATCCTTTTTATTTATATCAAATTGTATTTTAGGTATGGTCTCAATATTGAAGCTACTATTTTTACGATGATTTGTTGGTAGCAATTTTTCTAATTAATTGGGCCCATGTATTGCAACCAAACTTTATATACTACTAGAATTTCTTCAAAATTTTTTGAACCAGTCGCAGAATATAAATACACGAATTATGGGAGAAGAGGCAAGTATTATACCAACTATCCCAGTCCCATTGGTGGGCGATTTTTTACGCTTAATTCAGTATCATGTTTTATAAATATATTATACAAGGTATTAGGATCATTTCAACCTATTACTGACTTTTAAATCCGATTTATATTTCATAGTTATGGCATTCTATAAGGCGTGTTAAAATAAAAATCCCACATTATTTCAAAGTTATTACAAACAAATATAACTTTAGAAAAGTGTTCACCAACACCATGAATGGGTAATATTAAATTTCAACAATTGAGTACATGTAGTTTCTTTTACAAACATTCAGCATAGTTCATCTATCACAAATGTACATATTTATTATTAGAATTAAAAACTTTAAAGAAACCTACCATTCTAGTATGTAAAATGATTACATTCTGCTAGGAAAGTTTTATTATCTAGTAAGAGTTACTGGAGAAAGGTAACAATATAATATTATAAAATTAAAATAATTAATATTACATCAACGCAATACTACAACACTATAATTGGATTTTCACTGTTTTTGAGATAGCTATTGAATATGAATCTACATTTTTCATTCTCTATAAAATAATAAAACTAGGTAAATCAGAAGTTAATGGGAACTGTATTATTTTGTGCTTGCAAATATTAGACAACTTTAAAACCATAAATTCATTAAATAAATAAAATAACATGTCTGCAAAATATATCTTTATACAATTGAACATTATTTAATTGTTCCCAATTGGACAAGCTCAATTTCCCATATTTATTTTAAATAATAATTATAGCCTAGATTTATGTTAATTAAGTTAAGTTTAAATTTCATTATCCTAACAATGATCAAATCAGAGTTATCTAGTTTTAGTATTGCGGTGATGATACACAGATTTAATTATTGTACGTACACTATGATACTACCAGATTATGCACGCATTGGACAACCATGTCTTCATTTTCCTCATTCTGAGATTTTGGTTGCCTACATTATAATACGACTCTCAGTTATCAATGAGATGCGCATGTCCTGACTACCGAATACGTCTAATCAAAAAATAAGCATATTTATTTTTAATGATGTAACAGATATGTAAATACCAATAATAATCTCCAACTGAATAAAACATAATGTTCATATCTTCTCTTCTTGGTCGTGCACTCGTGGTTGAGGATCGTAACCACATTTAAATTTCGCCATCCTTTGAGCGACCAAGACTTTCCATCCTTCTCGATCTTCCGATTCTCTCAGGGCAGAATGGATGGTGCCCCCAGTCAGCTCTTTCACTTGGTCGCTCCATCGCGCAGACGCTCTTCCTCTGCTTCGCCTTCCCTGGAGGCTACCCAAAACTACCAGTCTCTCCAGGTTGTCCGGTCCGCGCCTGACAATATGTCCAAAAAACTGCAGAATTCTTCTCAGACATATCGTCGAGAGCCGTTCCTTTATCTTCAGTCTCTGGATGACTGACTGGTTCGTACTGTGCTTCGTCCAAGAAATGCGAAGCATTCGGCGCCAATACCACATCTCAAAGGCATCAATTGCCTTCCGTTCTCTTGCCTTCGGGGTCCATGTTCATATATTTGAATGAAAACATTTTTTTGGGAAAACTTTTTTCTATGATTTTTTTCTAATAGGTACTGTAGTTTTAATTATTTAAGAAACCTCATTATTGTATAAAATATATTAATTAAATTTATTGACGTATTTAACGTGGAGCCAGTGTTTGATATTTACTCAACCACATACCTAGAGCCCGGAATAAAAACACAAATTAAAAACAGTTCCAATAAAGCTTTGTTAAGTGTGCTTTTTTATATTCTTTATCTTATGATATATTGAATTATAATTTTATCATTGTATGGTATTTATACTCAAACAATATAACACTTTTATCTAATAAACTGAGCTTTTCTATTTGAATATCACAACTTGCTATATAAAAAGCACACGCTATGAATAAAAACAATAATCTTGGACGATGCTGTACTCACCAAATGTTATTGGTACATTCTATTAGTGGATAACAATGTAAATAGGTATGGGGCATTCGTTGGAAATTTTGAATACAAATTATGTGACATCTAGGGAAATAAAAAACGTACGAAGAGTGTTCCTTGTTCATAACTCACCAATGCTGGAGTGGCTAGTTACTTGGTAGATTATAATGAGGTGGTTTAAAATTGACATACAATACTATTAGCAATTATATTTATTAATTAATATTTATTAATTGATATTAACGGCCCACATGCCCAACGTAGGTCAAAATGGAGCTTTTATGGTATTTTCAAAGCAGTAGCCTGAACATTCCTTAAACGTTGTAGATAATTTATTTATATAATTTGAAGCCTAATTATCCTTTATATTTATTTTAAACATTTGATGACTGCATAAAGTATTTTTATTACATAAAATAGTATTCTTTTAAACCTCTCGATCTAATGTTTTAGAATATAGTCATATTTCAGTACATCCATGTGCAGTGGTGTTAAGATTTTTAAGATTTATTAATTTTTAAACGCATTTATAAACCATTAGTTAAGTTTTATTTATTAATTAAATTTAATTATTATAGTGAAATATTTATGATAAAAAATTATATTTATAATCTCTGTGATCACAAATTTGACAAGAATTAGGCATTTTATTATTCAAAAAATGGGCATGATTAACACATTTGAAGATAATTCGTATTTTAAGATAGATAAGATATTTCGATAATTAATAATAGTGATTATAAGCTATGTCTTTGACCATTCAAATCTGATAAACATCCTACAAATAATGATGTTTTATAATAATTATTGACTTAAGAATAAGGTAGTATTTTTTGAAATGCGCCATTTCTATTGGCATTTACCAGTGGTTAAGCTAAAACATACAGCCGTAGCCATAAATTGAGAAACAATAAATGAAGTAGGGAGTAAGATCATGATAACGCGCGTGTTTGAACATATACCGTTAAAAGAAAAACGATTTTTTTTCGGTTAGGTTCAAAATTATATAAATAGATTATCTACAACGTTTAAGGAATTTCTAGGGTTATGCTCTGAAAATACCATAAAATCTCCATGTTGACCTACGTTGGGCATATGGGCCCTTACAATGATATTTTTTCATACCCTCAGGATGATGGACTGTAACGAAAGCAAGTAAAAATACACAAATACAATAATAATTAATTAGCAAAATAGTCTATTAAATTATTAGCCAATGCAAATAAAATTTGGAGCAAAATTGAAGTCGCCTATGAATTAAACTAAGTACATATTATTGGTACATTAATTTAAACCACAAAAGCCGATTGCCAGAATAAGTTAAATTTAAAAGTTAATTTGGTCGAAATTAGGTGTGACGTAGGTATATCAATGGTCAAACGCATTGGAGTAAATCCGATGGATGTAGATTATACTTGTATTTTACCATGTTTTTCTTAGCTCGTATTCTTGTTTGTCCGGTGGTTGATTATCCAGTACACATCTTTCAATCGATTTTTAACTAACTTTCCGACTAGCTAGACATTTGAAACTATTAGAATATATCATAACACGATGCCAATGCATTCTTTTAATACTTTGAGCCATCTTTAAGTAGAATTGAATTCATTTTCAGTTAATTCTGTTTTGTATGAAAAGTTATTTCGGAAGAAATCCGTAATCTAATCTACTATTATTGGTTGCTAAGGGGGTGGTACTAACAACTAAATTATTAATATATACGTGCGTTACTATGGAAATCAAAATGACATTTCAGTATTCTATATTTGTTTATTTGTTGCAAAATAGCAAAAAAATGATTTGTTGACAATTGCCTTATTTGTAATAAATTATTAATACATAGAATTGTCAAGTTTATTTATGATTCAACAGAAAATTTTAAAACGTGGTATATAAAAAGGTATTTTTATCTTGTAATTATGTATAATATGTTTTTAGTACATAATGTATATCTGAGATACTAATTTGAAAACACTTCTGAGAAATATATAACCAATAGAAAAAGATCTTTTTGGAAAAAATACGACAGGATCCAAACCTGTGTCTCTCGAGAATCGCGTCCACGTGCACGTGAAGCTGTAGCTTCACAAAAACTACAAGCTGCATACTTAGTTACTTGCCATGAATTTCCTGGATGTAGATCATTATTGTAACAGCAATGTGAGATGAGTGATGCCCGATCACGATGAGGAATATTATGTGGTTGACTTTGATAAAGAATGTTTTACTCTCAATGGTTGAACCGGTTCATTACAACGTTTTTATTAGGTAGTATTCTTATTTGTCCGGTGGTTGTTTATCCGGTACAAATCTTGCAATCGATTTTTAACTAACTTTTCGACTAGCTAGACCTTTGAAACTTTTAGAATATATCAAAACACGATGCCAATGCATTTTTTAACACTTTTAGCCATCTTTGAGTAGAATTGAATTCATTTTCAGTTAATTCTGTTTTATATAAAAAGTTATTTCGGAAGAAATACGTAATCCAATACACTATTATTGGTTGCTAGGGGTCTGGGATCCTAGCAACTAACTTTTTAATATATACGTGCGTTACTATGGAAATCAATATGACTTGTCAAAATGACATTTCAGTTTTATTTCTATCAAGTACAATTTTTTTGATCGTTTAACCTAGTCAAGTCAAGTTTATATGATTCAACAGAAAATTTAAAAACGTTGTATATAAAAAGTTCTTTTTATCTTGTAATTATTTTTTAAGTGAATACACCTATTGTATTTAACGAGGACCAAAATGGTTATGTTATACCTTACCGATACCTGTGTAGCCGCTATAGATAATACAATTTTATAAAAATATTAATTTTGACGTCCGTTTCATTTTGATTCACCTTGCAAGGTGGAGGCTGTGGGTAACACAAGTGATTCTCATAGAAGAGTCTCGCTATTTAAGACCAGCATTCTTTGAATACTCGACACCGTACGGCGATAAAGATGACCTCTTGCCATCATATAAACAGAGAGACTTGTACATATCTTTTTATGAAGCTGTTAATCTAAACGAATTAAAAAAATGTAACAACTTTCGTGGAAATCGATTAATGCACCACAACTAATAATAATTGTAGATTTCCACTAATGAGTGTTTAACATACATAATTTTGAAAAGCAATTTCAGAGAAAATATATTATAACCAATAGAAAAAATCTTTTTTGAAAAAAGTAAGCCACCCCGGCAGGGAATCGAACCCTGGACTCCCGGGTTAACGTCCCATCCGCGCATTACCTCTATGCTACGCGGTGACATACTAATTGCGACAAATTTTAACTATTGGCCACTTTTAATACCCACTCATCAGCGCTCTTCTAAATCAAGCTACTTTGGAAATCGGTTTTTGTTTTATTAAATCAAAGTAGTTACCTATTACTTCAATTGCTAAACGACGTCGTGGATTTCTCAAATATGTTTTATGATGTAACTAACAACGAATAATTCACAAGATTTAAGAATGTACCATTCTAATTATGTATGTTCAATAATTAGAATGGTACTTTCTTAAATCTTGTGAATTATTCGTAGAATAAAATAAATAGTTAATTATAATAAGTGTTTATTCAGTAACTGGGTAAATGGATATATACATGTGTGATTGGCACACGGAACTCAGATATAATGGGAACTGAAATACTTAACGGGTAAGAAGAAACAGGTAAGTAACTGATCTCGAGTACCTATAAAACAAATACAAAAGTCTTCGTGAACAATCTGGAAGATAGCGACATGGATTCTTGAAAGCGCCGTGTGGTGTCCAGACACAACATCTAAGGGGTGGATATGATCAAAGAAGAAGAAAAAACGATTTTGTTAATAGATGTCAAGGTCATTAAGTATATATGAAAATCCATTATCGTTTTCATTATTAAGTTCGTAGTTAGAATTTGAAAATTCTCGAAAAAAAAAAGGTTTCATCGAGAACTTAAGATTGGTTTTTAGATTTTGAAATGGACAAAATTAATTCGCCTAGAATTCTTGAAATTTCGGCAAATTAATTTTTGAAGATCCGAGATTGGCGTTATCTGATTATTTCACGAAAATTCTCCAGACAAGCTTTCTCGATCACAACCTCTACTTATACTTACATATTATTTAATAAGCTACACGTATTTATTATTGATTGTAAAAGATAAATTACTATAAAAAAGATAGTCGACCTCTGATAAGGTATATTACAAAAGAAAGAATCATTCATGTTTTGATCCTTGTCGTCTAGACTAGACGTTAATTGTCAAAGGAGTAATAACCTAAGACACCTCTTGCTAACGATAATTCATATCCCCATTTTTATTATATGATAAAAAGCATCCCAGCATAATATTTGAAACCCGATAGAAGTATCCGAGGAATTTGAGAATAAAAATTCTTGCATGCTGCCGCATAAACAAAATGTTGGGCATGTAGTTATTTTGGAATGGCATACAACCGTCAACTTGGAAATTAAGTAGTATATTTTCTTTAATGCTTGCATTGAGTTTCAATCGTTCTCAATGCAATAAAAATAATGGTAAATTTAATTTTCTGACTAAAATCAATGCAGTAAATGAGTACTTACAATAATTAACAATAAATTACAATTGTTAGAAATAACAAACATTTTAAATTACAATATCATAAGTACTTATTCCACTCTACACTCTTGACCATTAGACCAGGGGTTTTTAACCTTATTGCGATCGCGGGCACATTTGAGATTTAGGATAATAGTAGTAGAGTGTAGTACGAATATTATGTGTTACATTAATTGTTTAATAATTTAGGTCAAAAATTTTCACCAATCACTTTTTTCATCATTTAGACAAATTATTTATCCAAAACTGTGTTTAGCATAGAAAGGAAATTTTTGATATGTTTATTTTTCCCCTGAAGTTATAAACGTTATCCAATTGTTTGAATGTTTGACCTTTTCAAATGAGATTTTTTTTAAATATCTTCCAACAGATCAAAAAATCGGCCAAGAGTCGATTTACCCTTACTTAACCATCTTATATCTATGTAAATGTATATAAAATAAGGTCAGCTTGTCAGTAATTGTTTTGTTAACTAGGGATTTAAACATATGATAAAGGAATTGTTCGAATATAGTTGATTATTTTCAGAACGACATTCATGACATGTTAAAGAATACGTGTATTAAATAAGGCTCTAAGTACCAAAAAGTAGTATTGCCTGTAGTTACAAAAAACCGAGTCATTGCAGTAAAATTTCATGAAGCAGACCTTTTGAAAAATGTAGTTTTACAGTGTGAAGCAATCACGGCAGCTTCTATAATTATATGTATTAAGAACTCGCAAGTGTCAAGACACCATCATCAGCTATTTTATATTGAATGCCGTTGACCACTGCAGTGCTACTTACACCATTATAAATAAAACACGCCAACGGACTTACAACGTCGACAGGTTTAATTATTTTGTTGTATTTTTTCGACTTGCTTGAGGCACTTAGACTATAGTTGAAGTTATTGGTGTTGGTATGTAGAACATTTTTCTATAAAAATGTCAGTTTTTATTATTTTGGTACTTAGCGCCTTAATAAATACACGTATTCAAATGATAATACTTTGGCACCTAATGCTTCTTGATAAATAATACAATGACAAATTAAGTGAATGATTCTCTCATGAAATGGGAAATGAATCCATTCTTGAAGGCCATCATTGCTGGAGCACCGTCAAGAATAATTGCTGATACCTTGAAAGCGCATGAAAATAGCTCCGCAAGCACAGGGTTGAACCCAGGGAACCCAGAAATAATGGAAACTAATCGGGCAACCGATCTCAAGTGTGAAATAATACGGGATAAACTTAAACATGTGCCAACAATACGTTATAGATCAAATACTGACAACTGCTCTCAAATTATGCATTGACGCTCGTTTAATATGGGTGTATTTATTGAAGGTTCATTTTCGTAGGACACTCACACATTCAAAACCCTGCGTCAAAATGTAGTGTATTGGAATACAGCCTATCGGAATTCTATTTATTAATCTGTTCTGTGGTTAAATCCCTACTCTAGACATAGCGGATATTTTTAATTGGATATTTAACTGTGGTTTTTATTAATTAGGGTGTATCCATTGTATGATGAAGGCCGTCACTAGCTTCTTAAATGTGTCTAGATCTCTAGATATTTACTGCCATGTAATCTGATGATGTCAATGAATTAGTAAATCCTAAAGATTAAATGTCCCTTATGTTCTAAAATAGTTATCAAAATAAATAACGCAAACATCGTTAAATTAAAATAATTACAAGATAAAAAGAACTTTTTATATACCATGTTTTTAAATTTTCTGTTGAATCATATAAACTTGACAATTATATGTATTAATAATGTAGGACAAATGAGGCAATCGTCAACAAATCATTTTTTTGCTATTTTGCAATAAACTAGGACCACCCCTTTAGCAACCAATAATAGTGGATTGGATTACAGATTTCTTCCAGAATAACTTTTCATACAAAGTATGATTAATTGAAAATGAATTCAATTCTACTTAAAGATGGTTAAAAGTATTAAAATAATGCATTGTCGTTGTGTTCTGATAATATATACTAAAAGTTTCAAATGTCTAGCTAGTCGGGAAGTTAATTAAAAATCGATTGCAAAATTTGTACTGGATAAACAACCACCGGACAAACAAGAATACGAGCTAAGAAAGACGTGATAAAAATATTTTATTGTACCACAATTTTAATATTGAATTCAAAATGGATAGATAATGTTAATTTTTCCATTGGTCTCCAAAGCTGCAAAGAGACGTTCCCAAGAGCAAGCTTGACATGTTTTCTTAGCATAAGTTAACCTTTTTAATTGTCACAGTATGGGACGTTCGAGAGAAGGTCGTCCACAGATCGTATGAGCTGATACTGATACAATTTATAATTACCTCTACCTGTCCCCCGGTTATCTGTTACATATATCTGCTGCGGGGCTATAATATATTTTACGTCTAAATGTTCTTGTAAATATTCGGAAACACACGGTTTGACATAAGGCACAGCGGGAAAACATTTCTATAACATATATATATGTATGCATATCTTGCTGGAAAATATCTCAGATGCGGTGTCATGTTTCGAATTTTTTTTTTGTCAAATATTCGTTTGACCTGAAATATGCATAGCTTTGACAGGTATTTTTTTAGATTTACATATTACTATAAAATTCTACTGGACGTTTTTAATGTCATAACTCATGCCATTGCAAAAGATCCAATAAATAGTCACCCCACGTACATTAATAAATATACTCTATGCATCTATTTATATTATATTGAATAATGGAGATATTATATTTTTAATTTTAAATAATATTTTATTATGACTTTGGTTCTTCTGATCCTTACATATAAAATTTTGTTGTCTACATCTTTGTAAATTTAATGACAAATTAACGAAAAAAAATACAAGGTGGTTACCTGTCAAAATTCTTAGATGTGGTGAGTTCTGAACAATGAATTATTTTGATTTTAAGCTATGCGAGTACACATTTATTCTGAACTCGTTAGTTGACGGTTCTTCCTCGTTCATAATGTTTCTATTTTTAAAGTCTCGGTAAAATTATAAAATAAATGATTGTATTTGACCATAGTTCAAATATCATTCAAAATATATTGGACAAGGCTCAAAGAAATGGCAAAGATTTTGACTTATTATCTGGTTTACTTTTTATAATACAAAATAACAAAAAAAAATATTAATACTAAGTGAGCTACATAAGAAATGAAACTTCTGGTAAAATTAAGTAAAAATAAAATACAAGCATGAAAGTGAGGATGACGTGAAAAAACTCTCTCTAGAGTCTAGATCGGGGGTAGTCAATCTTTTTATACCTACCACCCACTTTTGTATATTCGTGGGTATTCTACGAATAAGCATTAAGTCAAAAATACTAGTTTTGAGATAATCTAGTTTGAAAGTTTGGACGGTCTTAACTTTTTTTATATATATAAAAGGCAAATTCCTTTCTGCGATATTGCTTTGAGTATGACTTAGTGCAGTTTCACACGCAAAATTTTGTGAATATAGCCTGAGAATGAGAGAAGCAAATGCACTAAGTCCATTTAGTGCTTTTTCTCTGAATAGATGTATGTCTTTTTGACTTATAACATAAATTATCTTCGCCAGTTTTATAGATATGACTGTGTGTGTTTTTGTAGACTATAGAGCGTACTCTTAATAAGATTACCTCATCATTAAGTCAAAACAGCAAAATTTTGACTAAATGCTTTTTCGCAGAATACCCACGCTGTTAGTAGTAGAATTTTCTAACCGCCCACCTGATTCCACAAGATATGAGGTAAGGAAAGGTATCAATAAACTGAATATCATTTTCCACATATTTGGATATAGGTACGAGAGGGATTTTTTATTTTGCCATAGGTTTTCATACCTACCACTATCGAATTTATATTTACTTTCTTCATCATAATAGTTCCTATAAGCAAGTTGTATCAGCCTCTTCAGTATTTGCGGTAAAAGGATTTTTCATCCAGTCATATACAAATTCAATTTAAAAATATCTTCAAAACATTTTTCCATATCCAATTTAATTTTGTTGAGGTGGTCAATATTCTATGGAGTTACATCATCTTTTATAGATGACAATTCAGGAAAGTGATGACATTATCTCTTCAATAGATTATAGATGTTTTTAAAACCCCTACCGCCCACCATGAAAGCTGGAACGCTCACTAGTGGGCGGTAGGGACCAGGTTGACTACCCCTGGTCGAGATGAAGGGATCAAATTAATAAAGAATGATACACAAACTCTGGATGCTTTTTAGTGCTGTGAGAGGTAAAACCAAACCATGGATAATATTATTTGATGGCCAAATCACATTAGGCATGTATCACAAATCCTCAAAAATGAAATTAAAATAAAATGAAAATATAATATTGTTTGATTAAAAAATGTAGTCCAAAAGTTTTGCAAATTTAATGAATATTAATTATTAGTAGAGTTGTTTTTAGGTTTTTACAAAAAAATATTTAAAAAAATTTGTAGTTGATCATCATGGAAATAGTTAAAACGCTGATTAAAAAGAAAGTAATTTGTGATCACAGACAGATACTTCAATTTTATTACAAGATATATGATTTTATTGGTTTTAGGTTCATCCTAACTATGTAGGTATATATTATATAATAAACACTTTTGAAAAATATATAACCACTAGAAAAAATACAACATCCGGCAGGATTCTATGCTACGCCCTTCGAGGTACGCGCCAATGTGCATTGCCCACTATGCTATTCGTGTCTTATCTAAATGCGTTATTTATTTGCAAACGGCTTTTGTATTTTAAATCAAAGTATTAAATTAATTTAATTACTGATCGATGTCAGGATAACTCCAAATTTTAACTAAAAACTAAATACTAATTGCACTTTTTGATAATCTATTTATATTATTAAGCAAATAATTATTAATAAGATTAAGAATTTTAGCCTTCTTTTATTGAACATACATTATTTTAAAATACTTCTGAGAAATATAATATAACCATTAGAAAAATCTTTTTCAAACAACTCCCAGCAATAAATTATTATTCGTTGAATAAAAAACATAATATAGTTTTTATTGGCTCTGCAATCCGATATAGACATTGGGCACCTAATTAAAATAATATTTATTACTTACTAGAAATAGATCTTAGTCAGATGCTAATCATTATATTATGTGCATGTTTCATAATTCACGTTGACAAACAACAGGTGAATTTTCCAAATGGTAGATTCGTATCGGGTTCGGGTCGAAATCCCGAAAGCCGGAATCCCGAAGGCCGAAATCCTGAAATCCCGAATGGCCAAAATCCCAAAAGCCTAAATCCCGATTGGCCGGAATCCCGAATGACCGGAATCCCGAAGGCCGAAATCCTGAAAAATAAAAAAATACAAACAGTAATATTTCTCAACAACTACCAACTTAAGAGCAAAAAATACTACTTTTTATAAAAGAAAATGAAATAAAATATATATATATATATATATATATATCGATATATTTTGAAAATTTATTATTAATATCTTAATAAGATAAGTGTTAAGATTTCGCAATTTTTTACAGAAGAGACAAAAACCCATTTTTTCTTCAAAAAATGTGATTTGTCTCTCTTGTAAAATTTGCGCAATTCAAGATAAGTGTCACGATTGCGCAATTTTTACAGGAGAGAGAAGAGTTTAGAAGAAGAAACTAAGATATTAATAATTGTAAAATATAGTTTTTTTTATTGCATTTTATTTTAGATTTTTTTTGCTTTTGAGTTGGTAGTTATTGAGAATTATTACTGTTTGTATTTTTTTATTTTTCGGGATATTGGCCTTCAGGATTCCGGCCATTTGGGATTTCGGTCAATCGGGATTTCAGCATTCGAGATTTCGGCATTCGGGATTTTGGCCTTCGGGATTTTAGCTTTCAAGATTTCGGCCATTCGGGATTTCGGCTTTCGGGATTTCGTCCAACACCCATTCAAATCAGACATTCCACAGGTCTATGTTAGGCATTTTTCATATATATGGAATGTTATATATATGTATTTAAATACTCAGTGGTATCATTACACAAACTTAATATAAGTATAATAAATTTAATATAAAAGCACTCTTTTATAGAAATGTATTATTTAATAAAACGTTTTATTAATTTTTCCAGATATATTTATTGAATGACTTATTGATTTATTTTTATGCGAAATTTAAATTGTATTATTTATAGTCAAAGCAGTTTTTATTTTACTTAGTACCCACACAATATTTTGAGAACAAAAACGGAGTCTCATATGTTTACTACAATAATGACATAACCGTACAAAATGTATTTAGTTATCTACTAAAGTGACACGAGTATAAAGTAGGTACTCAACTGGATATCGGTTTGTCATCATAGATATTTCAACCGGAAGTATATACAGCCACGGTCATAATTGATTTTTATGAATTTAATATAAAGAGTAGTAAATATTTATTAATGTAGGTGGATTTTAGATTAATATTTTCGTGGTAAGATTGAACACTATAAAGCAAATTAAAATGTCTCCGCTACGCTTACGACTTATATTATATATTATATTTGTACAGTAACAAGTGTATTTTATTAAGTACAACTTTACTTCATTCAAAGTCTTAAGCTCTCGAAGTATTGATTTAAAAATAATAAAGTATCGTAGTACCCAGTGGCGAAGGGTGGATGTAAGCTGTTAAGATCCACTATAAATAGTGGACACTAAACTCTGTCAGTCAAACATATTTGTTTTTATTGAACAAGACAATAATTTACATATATTATGGTGTTGATTAGTTCCAAGACTTGGGCATCTACTCCTGAGAAATTCCTAAGCAATAAATAATTTAATGAATAATAAATATGATCATAAAATATAATGTAATAATAAGATGTGACCCTGCAACGAATTCAAATTTTATTACATTTTTTTACAATTATGTAAGTTTACCTTCAAATTAAAAAAAAATAAAAATCTTTTTAATGTTTTCAGATACATATTTATTTCTTTCAATACCGAACAACGCAGTGAGTGCCTATGGATTATACAATTATTAAGTATATATTTTTAAATATAATATTTTTTCCGTGTCCGAGCCTGAGATTGAGGAAATAACACGTGAGCTAAAATGACGAGTTGTTAAAAAAACTCATAAAATATTATTAAATTATACATAATAGTTTAATGTCAATATAATATTATGAACATTACTTTTAAAGGCCGGTATACACTATTACTAGTATATTGTAATACATTGATATGGTTTCGATGAGTTTTCTCGGAAAATAATCTTACATCGATCCGTCAAGTGTTTGCTTTCTGAGCGATATTCACAGAACACTTTGCTCCTGCGTGGGTGACTATGTCTCGTCTTATGCAACACTTACAGGTGACATCGATGACAAATTTTAAAAATATTTAACTAAATCAAGACAACCAATATTTACATAATATACCGTATTGCTCTTTTTTTTAAATTATCTTAAATTATTTTTATAGCCTTAATAGGAATTGAGCAATCGCTTTTTAAAAAATGTATTTATTATAACATTACAAATGAGCCCGTGAGAAGTGAATTAACCTAACTGATATTTCAAAAAAATAGTTAAATACGCTTCTGATATTGTTAAATTCTGATCTTTAAATTTTCATTTCATAATAGTTAAATTAAGCTAGTAAATAAATACTGCAATAGTATTGTTTTTGTAAATTATTAATATCCATTGAAGGTATCTTAAAACAGTTGTCAGTGGTGAATTGGGTCAGTTAACTTTACTCACTGTGCTATACTTACTAAACGGTATCGTTATACGATGAAAAATATAATATCTATACAATTTTTAAATGGTGTTAACTGTCAACTATTGGTGGAGAGACAAAGTTAACTATTTGGAATAAGTACAATGTATTGTGTTTTATTTTAATTAATATTCATGCATGTAAATTAATTTACTCACTTGAAAGCACTATTCAAAATATATAAATGCTAATATTTATCCACATATTTTTATCATCATTTCTCCACGAATTATTTTATTATCTATTACTTAATCCCATTCGCTGCGGATCTCTTAATTAATATTTATTTTCTACCATGTCCGATCCTAATATGATCAAATAATGGGACTCCACATAGTAGAGGTTTGTATTAACAAATTTTGTTTTTTACGAGAAATTGATGTCAGCCACTTGCTCAACCTATTAGGTCCATACCTTGACTCACACACAAATTGAAAAACAATATGTGTACTTGCCAGACCCAGGATTCGAACCTGAGACCCACGGCGTGATAGTCCAACGCTTAAGCCACGCGGCCACCGTGGGTGTCTAATATTTAATATTTAATTACCACATTTAAATAACATGCTTATTATACCTGAGACCCACGGCGTGATAGTCCAACGCTTAAGAGGAGACTGAACTGTCGAGCCGTGCAGACGTGTTTTTGCATCGCTATTATTTCGCTTCGTTATCTTCAATTTTGACCCTGCCATTCACAAGTTTTTGATCCCGTTTCTTCACTAATACCTTCGCCTACCCTTGGGATACGATTTGTGAAACTTTTGTGTGTTTTCCCCTTGGACTTTCCCGGGAATTGTGACTTTTAATTCGTTTAATAATAGTTACCTAATTATTGTAACAATAATATTTATTGTGCGATAAATTGTGTTTGAGTGAGTAACGTGTGACGAGTGTTACCTAGCGCCATGGTCAACCACAAAGGGGACCCCATGCAAATGGAAGGAATGTCCACTAGGAAGCGGAAGTCGGACGTGGCTGAGGGTATTGGTGACCACAAGCAGGCCCCCAAGGTCAAGGATAAAAGGCCTGATAAAGAAAAAGAGAAAGACAAGCAGAGTTCCACCACTTCAAAGGGCAAGGGCGTTAAGTCAAGGGCTGGTTCAGCCTCAGCATCTTGCGAGAAGATCAGTTGCGTGGCTTTGAGTATTCTCTCTGAGTCTCAGGAGAGTGCATCCAGGGTGACGATTGCCATTAAGAGGGCACTTGCCACCCTCGAGAAGGACAGTCGTATTGCCAGAGCAATCGTGAACGCAGTAGCCGCGGAACTTGAGATGGCGATCACTGAAACGTGGGCCATGGCGATAGAGCTGGAGGCGCACAAGGCAATTGTAAAGGATCGTGCCTCCTTAACGAGAGCCATCATCCAGGCTCCTTCTAATGCTTCTTCCAGGGCTCTTTGGAGTGACGTAACCCGTAGAGAGACTCACCCAACTAGAGCCTCCGAATGGCCACCAGTTCCTCCGAAAACTGTCGCCAGGCCGGGGGTGATGTTTTATCCAACTAAAGAGGGTCAAGAATCGACTGCCACAAAGGAAGCGGTCATGAAAACTATAGTGCCTGAAACTTTGGGAGTGCACATCACCGGGGTACGCAAGATCCGGGGAGACGGGATCATCGTGCATCCCAAAAGTGACGACGAGGCTAAGCGGCTCATGGCTGCCCCTGGGCTGACTGAGGCCGGTTTAAAGGCCCAAGTCGCAGGGAGAAAGCTTCCCCGCGTCATAATTTTTAATGTACCCATTGAGACGACAGAAGAGCAGCTCAAGGAGGCAATCATAAACAATACCCAGGAGGCGTCTGGCCTTGCATCTGAGGGTTACGCTGGAACCAAACTGAGCCACAAGACGGGACCGAAGACTGAACGTTGTCATATGATAATGTCGAACCCGGGAAAGGCTCGAGAGGCGCTGCTTAATGATGGCAGACTTTTCATGGGGTGGAACTCGTTCCCTGTGCGTGACTTTTGCGGAGTTGTCAAGTGTGCAAAGTGCCACTTATACGGACACATGGCGAAGGGTTGCAACGCTAAGGTTACAACGTGCGGCCACTGCACTAGAGAAGGGCATGACAGAGCAGACTGCCCCACCGCTGACGAACCGAGCAAGTGCCCTGCGTGCACGCGCTACAAGAAGCCGAACGGCCACTTGGCCACCGATCTCGACTGTCCCGCGCGCCTACACGCTATTAAGGAGGAAAGAAGCCGCACTGATTACTGTCCGCAATGATCTCCTTCGCTCAGATCAACGTGGGCAGAGGTCAAACCACATCTGCCGAGCTGCTTGAGGTTGCTCGGGATCAGAATACGGACATAATTATGATACAAGAGCCATACGCCTTTGGTCCCAATCGGGGCCTAAGCGGTGGCCGTATCATACAAGCTACCCCGAAATCTCTAGCTTGCATATTTGTAATTGACACCGCACTGACAGTGTTGCATCTCTCGCATCTATCCAATGAGCTCTTCGCGGTGGCAGAGATTGCTAATAACAGGGGGCTCTCCATTGTAGTTATATCTGCGTATTTTCAGTACAGTTCTTTTACCCTTTATTGCACAAAACAACTGAAGAAAATCTTATATGCTTGCAGAGGCAAGCAAATAATTGTTGGGGCGGACGTTAACGTCCAGTCCTTGCTCTGGGCCCCCTCTGGGCCCAGACCTAACAAGGATAGTCCTGAGCCACTCAAGGAGCTCTTGGCCGCCTTTGATTTGACGGTGCTAAATGACCCTGACGGGCCGGCCACTTTCTCCACCAGACATGGTGAATCACATATTAATGTCACTCTGACATCCAGTGGCGTTGCCAGACGCGCCGTGGACTAGCAGATCCACACGGACGCAGTAGCTAGTGATCACCGTCTGGTCACATTTTTGTTCAGAGTTGCGGGAGATGCGGCCTCATTGAGCCAAACCGAGAGCGTACTGTTTTTCAGGCGCTTTCGGACGAGCGGTGTCAATTGGGATGCTTTTGACGTCAAAATTGGTAGACTGGCCTCTGCCATGTCGGCTGACGATCTCCACCAAAGAGCCAATGACTTGACTGCGTTCATTACTCAAACTGCGGAGTCCACGCTGGGTAGAACCTCACTGAGGCCACCCAATCCTGCGCCATGGTGGATACCAAAATTTACGTTTTTGAGAAGGACCATGAGACTTGCCCAAAAAAAATTGCAAAGAGCTAGAAGTCTCAGAACGACTTACCCAGAAATGACGAACCTACGGAGATTGCTTATAAATCCGCAAGGGCAAAATTCAAAAAAGAGTTAAATAAAGCCAAGAAAAAGCACTGACGGGATTTTGTCTCTGAAATGGGGGGTTATAATCCATCGGGACCGCCTTTCCGCGTGATAAAGCTGGGCTCAAGGCCTGGTAAGTCAAGTAAGTAAGCAAACAAGCTAAGTCATGGCGGCTATGCGGCGCCCCGATGGCACCTTTGCGATGGACAGCGCAGAATCTGCATCCATACTGCTGGAAGCTCTAATTCCACAGGACATACCTACGGCACATGAGGATGACAGAACTTGTCATCGAAGACTATCTGCAATCTTACCGTTGGAGACTCACCATTCTCCTGAGCTTACCCAGTCGGAGGTGGGATTAATTTTTGATGGCCTCAGGGCGGGCAAAGCCCCTGGACCTGATGGGATCAGCAATGTGATTGCCAGAAGGGCGTGGCTTTGAGCGCCTTATGAGATAGTCGGGCTGTATGCTGACTGCATGAGCAGGGTCATCTTCCCGGACTGTTGGAAGAAGGGTCTCCTTAGGATTACATGACCCAAAAGCGTACCGTCCAATCACTCTTCTGCCAGTGCTGGGTAAGATATTGGAGCGGTTAATCAGCAGAAGACTGGAAGACCACCTTGAGAGAATCGACCCTATCTCGGATAGGCAATTTGGCTTCAGACCCGGCAAGTCCACTGAGGATGCCATCAGATTTGCACAGAAATTTATTAAGGACTCAAAAGGAGTCATTGTGGCAGGCTTTTTTTTGGACATAGTCAGTTTTTTCGACACCGCATGGTGGCCATTAATTCTGTCTAAGCAAGCTTTGGCTCCGACAGATCCCGGGGGACCTCTTTGCCCTAGTCACTAGTGCAAAGCTATTTTAATAAAAGGGAAGTCATATACGACTCTAGGACTGAATTGATTTACAGGGAGACCACCATGGGGTATCCGCAGGGTTCCGTGCTTGGCCCCTTGCTATGGAATATACTTTTTGACAATGTTTTGACGTTACCTCTGCCACCGGGCTGCGCACTCGTCGCGTACGCTGACGACCTTCTTTTACTAGTTGGCTCGTCGAGCCGTCCGACACTCGAGCGTGTAGCCAAGGACGCATTATCGAGAATCCTTAACTGGGGTAAGCTTAATAAGCTTGCATTTGCACCTGGCAAAACGAAAGCTATCCTCCTCAAGGGCAGCTCAAGGATAAACATAAATAAGCGATCACCCGCAGTGCGCTTCGGCGACTCTGCTATAAGGTTTTCTCAAGAGGTGACCTATTTGGGGGTCGTTCTGGACGAGAAGCAGACCTTTTTGAAGCATGCTAAAGTAATTGTGGCTAAGGCCAACTCAGCCTATCAGAAGGTTGCTCGCCTGGCGGGCAACAATTGGGGCCTAAAGCCTCGGGCCCTGAGAATCGCCTACGAGGCTATATCTATGGCCATCGCTGGCTATGCTTCCAGCATATGGCACACCAAAGCTTTGCTGACAATTGTGAAGAGGGCTCTGCTTAACAGACAGAGGGCTGCTCTAGTTAGCCTTACTAAGGCCTATAGGACCACATCTTCGGATACCCTGGCGGTCCTTGCGGGGGTCTTTCCCCTCGACTTGCACGTTCAAATTAGAGGATCGATCACTCTCCTTATGAAAAGGATCAATACAACTCTCGCCAGTGTCCCTCTGACACCGCCATCGAGAGTGGAGGGCGTGAGATACAGAAATACTGTATCTGAGCTGGTCTACAAGACCGCATATGCGGCATGGCAGGCGAGATGGGTGGCCTCCTCTAAGGGCCGCCAGACTTTTCTATACTTTCCAGATGTCTCGGTGAGACACATGACGAGGAGACTAGTGCCGACCCACTGGACTAGTCAATTCATGACTGGCCATGGAAACTTTGCGGCCAAACTGCAGGGGTTTGGTTTGGCAGGACATGGGTTGGGTTACTCATGTGGACACGACCAGCAGGACGCAGAGCACGTCCTGTGGGACTGTCCACTTATGGGCCCCGAACGAGCGGAGTTGTTTGCCTGGGTCCTACCCCATTCGGGCCCAATAGGACACGCGGACATGGTGGCAACCGAGGCCAATTTTGCGGCCTCTACTAAATTCGCCAGGGCGTATGGTGGGCGGGACACTCTCGACTCCCCTTGCGACTCTTCAAATTAAAGTCACTCTGATAGTTGCCATATAAATTAACATCATGCATTCGCACTTCGGTGCAAGGTTGCAGCACCAGTCCCATGCGGCTCTTCTCGGGACAAAATGAGGGTTTAAATCCTTTGATCTGGCACACGTAAGGGTTATGTTAGCCGGCCGCGTATGACGTGGCTGCATATACATAACGGGAGCGGAGGTGGGTGTTTTATACACCATGTATTTAGTCCAACGCTTAAGCCGCGCGGCCACCGTGGGTGTCTAATATCTAATATTTAATTACCACATGCTAATTATATTTAATGGCCACATGATGAGCAACGCACCAGTTGCGTTGGATATACTATAAATAAAAAAAACTTGGTGTTAACTGTCAATTCCTGGTGAAAATACAATGTATTATTTATTAAAATATTACCCAGTCAATAATGTCTCTTTGGAGTAGACGAAATCGGTCCTTACTAATATTAAAATAATTGGAACCAGAATTAGGTACATATTGTGTTTTATTTTAATACATACTATATAATTAAAAGATATTATCCACCTATTCCTGTTTATTTGTGGAACAAAATTCCATATTATATAAAAAAGGCTTGTTAAACAACAGCACTTTTAATGAGCTCATATTAAATTAAAGTGTCGAAAATAATCAAAAACAGATGTATTTTTTAATATCATAGTTTAAAAAATCTAGTTACGTTTTTACTGATGATTAATTGTATGTGTTTAGGCCAAAGGGAGTAATCCTCATTTTTTCGAAAAGTGCTTTTATTTGATATTCACAATATAATATTCTTATTTAGTAACTGACAACCGCTTTTGTTTTTGATAACTACCTGTTGTTTTTGCTTAAATATATACGATATATATATATTGATAACTGATGATCATTGTTATATTTACATAATTAAGGTTCTAGTATATTACATCTATTAAATAATAGAGGTTGTACACATTTATTTATAATATGTGTATATCGATAATATAGGTAAGTACTGTCCAGTTTATAAATCTTCTTTATAGAGATTGACATCGGAGTGACTGGTTGGTTCGTTTGCCGCATTCGTATGCAGATAATACATTGGATGGCAACTTCGGCGGGTGATGATATCTTCAGAGGGAAGGACAATGGTGCACCCTATCCAATTCTGCTATTGAAGTCGGCTTACCACAAGAACAAACGTGGCATTTGTGTCGTCACAGCGCCCACATGCGTTACTCAAACGAAGAAAGGATACACAATATCGAATACAGATCTACATGGAATTCCAATACCGTGAACTTCAATAGCTCTATGGTAAGCACCGAGATAAAATTTTATAAAAACAGCGGTAATAGAGAATTATTACTACACCTACCAGAGGCATATAGCTTCAATATTGTGACCTTACCGACATTTGATATAAATAAAAAAGATTTCAAGTTATACACATTTTTATAAAAATTGATGTTTTTAATAATAATATAATAAACATTAAAACTATGAATTACTTAAAATTCTTATCTATAAATTAAAGAAAACTTAATAAAATAAATTTTAATAATAAACATGACCATAACAAAATTAATATGGCGTGCTTTAACAAATTCATATTTTGTAAGGTTATTTTTTTAAATTCTTTGACCTTAAAGCGATACCTCTAACTACCACCTAGCGGAAAAATATGAAGCTTGCAATTTAAGATAATAAACTGTGTTATTTATATTATTAATAAAATATGTATCTCAAAACATTAAAAAGAAAAATATTTTTTTATTTTAAGTCAAAAATAAACTTACAACTGTAAAAAAATGTTATAAAATGTGAATTTGTCAAAGGATCTCATCTTACTACTCGTATTACATGTATTTTTATGGTCATATTTATTATTAAAATTTAGTTTACTATGATTTCTCGTAGAGATTATTCTTAATTCAACGAAATCAAATAAGTACGACTGGAAAAGTATGTACTTTTTTGTCCAGTAGCCCATAACATACATAAACTCTTCTTGTTTGGGTTAGGCATGATTTAATTAAATTTTAAAAACTAAACAGCACCATATATAAATTATTGTATTATTATTTCAATTCAAATAAAAAAGTGTGATAGACAGAGTTAATTGTGCACTATTTATGTCGAATCTTAACAGCCTACTTCCACCCCTCGCCGCTGGTATCAACAAGTCAAGTTATTAATCCTAAACGAGAGCATCAGTATTCTTAAAAGGCAAATTTTATTACAGAATGGGACCGATAGGTCATGCGAAACTTGCCAAGATAATTTAAAATTGCACAATTGGTCACACGGACCCTACTTGCGACGTGAAAAAGTCGATGCTGTGATCTCTCGTCCACCAAAGGACATGCCTTTCCCATAAAACCGAACTCGATCAAATTGCCAGTAATCACTCAAAACGGTCCAGTACTTACTTATCTCCTTCTCAACTCTCGCGACCGTCATTTAAATTAGAATAAGTAGACACTTAACCTGGGTGTACTTATACTGTTAACGATCTCATAAATAAAATGTTATTGAACTGAAACAAACTGAATATACATAATTCTGAAAACACACATTGGTTAAATTTTCTTATGACTCATGAGTGTTTTTAGAATGGTACTTTTTAAAGATCTTGTGAATTATTCGTTGAATAAAAGAAATAGTTAATTAAAATTATTAGCAAGTTCAAGTAAGTTACAATAGAAAATTAATATTGGAGTGCACCGTGACGTCGGTTAATACTTAAAGTAATAAATACTTTAATTTAGAATACAAAAACCGATCGCCTACCGTATTTCAATTTGGAGAGCGCTTATGAGTAGGTATTAAATAGGACAATAGTTAAAATGTGTCGCAATTAAGCATGGCAGTCGTAGCATAGTGGTAATACACAGGGGGCGATATTCAAGAGACGCAGGTTCGATTCCTGCCGGGTGTCTTACTTTTTTCAAAAAAGATTTTTTTCTATTGGGTTATATTGTGTGTTTGTTTTCATAATTATCTATGTTCAATAATTAGAATGGCACATTCTTAAAATCTTGTAAATTATTCGTTGAATAAAAGAAATAGTTGATTAAAACAAACTGAGTATCAACTTTTTTTACACTTAGAAATGTACAAAAATGATATTTATTACGATATCTGTACACGAAAGTAATTGTATCGTAATTGTGTTAAAAGAAAACACTTTTTTGTGAAAACGTACTTTAAGATTTTTCAGCTGCTTGATTTCTTTAAACACTTTTGTGTCACTTATTTTAGGTTTTGTGTCGTGTCGAATACGTCGATGTGACGTCATCGTTATTCACAAAACACACGTTGCCAAATAGGAGCTCCGCAAATTGGTAGAGTGCGGCTTTTTAGTTTGAAAAAAAAACATCTACTGTTGAAATCGACAAGCTACATGCTTCTCGGGCTGCGAGTCAAAGACGCCAGAACGCATACAAACACCTACAAATTGGTCATTCCTTGACTGGCTCGCCGATCGCCGCTATATGTTTCAAAGGTTAAATCTTCGCGGTCTTCATATGCAACACCGGATCGACGTTCATGGAAGGTTTGATTTATGGCTGTGCGGCAGACGAGTGAGAGAGATGTGAGCGCTGGCTAATTGTCAAGAGTATACTGGTTTAGAAGTACAGATATAAGTATACAAGATGCAGATCAATAATTGAGAAGCTGAGTATTAAAAAGATCCAAGTAAATATAGGTAAACTAGTTAAGATGATCGACTTAAAACCTAAATATTCGATTGTAAATTCAATACATATAACTGTGTTAAGTTATCCGTAAATGAAATCATGTTTTTAAATAATCCATTATTAATTTATTTTGAAAAAACGTAACAAAAATCCAACTGCACATCGACAGTTAAAATGAAAAGGACTTAACCCACACAAATAAAATTTTACAAGAGGTACAAAACGTTTTAGTTATGGTTTTTTGGTCAAAGTTAAAATATGCAATAGACATACTATAATACCTGAAGTGCTGGTGTTTAATGTTCCCAATCTGATATTAATTATTGAGGTAGTTAACCAATTAAAATTGATGGTTAAGCCCTATTTTCCATTTCACAATAATAATTCAATATTTGCAGCTACTTAACATCCTTTGTACAGAGCATATTGTATTTAGTCGTGTTCAATGATATTGTCCAATAAAATCTATTTTGAAATATGTGAGGGTTAATTCCCTTTTCCTTTCTACAGTCGATGTGTATATTGAACAAAATCATTGCAGATAAACTATATATTATTTAAACTATGAAATATCCAAAAATATTTTGGTGTATTAGATAAAAAAAGAACATTTAAGGGCGGACGTGCTCAGCGTGGGTCAAAATTGAGCTTTTTTTCTATTTTCAAAGCATGATCCTGGACATAACTTAAACGTTGTAGATAATCTATTTATTTAATTGTACAGCCTTATTATCCTTTATATTTATGTTAACATTTGATGACTGCATAAAGTATTTCTATTACATAAAATAGTATTCTTTTAAACCGTTCGCTCTAATGTTTTAGAATATAGTCATATTTCAGTAAATAAATGTGCAGTGGTGTGAAGATGTTTTACTTTTATTAATTTTTAAACGCATTTATAAAACTATCAGTACAATTTATATCGACATTATTAGAGTGAAATATTTAGGTACGATAAAAAATTATATTGATAATCTCTGTAATCCCAAATTTGACAAGAATTAGGCATTTTATTATTCAAAAAATGGGCAAGATTAACACATTTGAAGATAATTCTAAAGATATTTATTATAAGCTATGTCTTTGACCATTCAAGTGTGATAAACATTTTACGAATGATGATTGCTTTATAATAATTATTGACCTAAGAATAAGGTAGTGTTTTTTTTTTAAATACGCCATTTCTTTTGGCATTCCCCAGTGGTTAAGCTACAACATACGGCCATAGCCATAAATTGAGAAACTATAATTGAAGTAGGGAGTAAAATGATGTGAACGCGCGTGTTTGAACATGTACCGTTTAAAAAAAATCGGTTAGGTACAATAAGGCTTCAAAATTATATAAATAGATTATCTACAACGTTTAAGGTATGTCCAAGATCATGCTTTGAAAATAGAACAAAAGCTCCATTTTGACCTACGCTGAGCATGTCTGCCCTTTGAAAAGCACAACCATAATAATAATATTAAAATGGGATCATTTCAAAGTTAAAAGAATTCACATTTTAAGCATATTTAAAAAATATATTATATGATTATCTATGACTTGAATGTATTTTTATCTTAAGTGTTGTAAAACACTGTTAATAAAACAAATATCCAAATTGCTAGCTTTGTATTTTTCCGCTAGATATATCTGGTAGGCCGAGCATTCACCTAAGTTGATATTATTGTAAAAGGATAATTATTATGTATATAGATATAAGATAGAGGGTTTATCAAAAAAAAAATATTCAAAATAAAACACTTGGATCTTATTAAATA
The DNA here is from genome assembly GCF_057557595.1 of Rhyacophila brunnea. Classification (NCBI taxonomy): domain Eukaryota; kingdom Metazoa; phylum Arthropoda; class Insecta; order Trichoptera; family Rhyacophilidae; genus Rhyacophila; species Rhyacophila brunnea. The sequence goes on from NW_028233361.1 coordinate 7,885,383, forward strand.
ACGTGTATTTTTCAACATATCATCATTTTTGTATATAGATTTAAAAATTGCAGTGTCACTTAAAATGTATCATGTAAAAAATATATCAGATATTTTTTTTCATATATAATAAATTAAACTGGCCTGACAAGTCCCTTTGTCAACATTTATAATACAGAAATTTCAAAGAAATTCGATATTTTTTTGTTATGAAAAAAAATAATATGCATAAGGCACTTTTTATAATGTACTTAGTAAAACATTCACGGAATCATAATATTCGAATGTAAAAATATATTGAATTATATTATAAAACATTTTTTTTTTCAAAATAGAAAATATATTGTTTTTACCATTCAAATGTTTTTTTTTATAAATCTTCTCAATATATTTTTACAATTCAGAATATATATTTCTAAATAAATAAGTAAAAAACATTATTCCATTTTGTTGATATTATGATAATATAACATAATATTATTATTTGCTAAAAACTTATTTTCTACTTTTTACAAAAAAATGTGAAACTAACTGTACATAAAAAATATTTAAAATATATATTTAATAAAACAATGTATAGGTTCTTAATTAAGTGTATGAAAATACTGTAATATTAATAACTATTGTTTTGTATATAAACTGTACATTATGTACAAAAATACTATTTACTGGCCGCGAATTCACATTCATTTTTATACTTATATTGTTTATAAAACATATTATTATGTATGGTTTAATTATAATGAAATATCTAAACAAAAAAAACATTTTTTGAAGAAACAGTTTTGTAAAAACTAAACAAAAATAACAAACAATTATACAAAAACATAGAACAAAGTAGTTGAAGCCGTATTTTGAAGGTATTATAATTGTTAAATACATTCAAATTCATATTTTGTAGTTTTTATGTGGGATGAATACGGTCGATTAATTACACGTCATTCAGCAGTAGAATAAATTTTACACAGTTATGAAAATTAATAGGCATCCCTTTAATTGACCAATATTGACTATGCCCAGTATACCCTACCTCATTCTAGAACTAAGCTACGTGAACGATCTACTTGAGATGCTCAATACGTGACATTAAATAAAAATAATAGGTGCAATCCTGTGCTTGATATTTTAAAAATATTTATTTTAAAACGTTAACTTTAGGTGTCGAAAAAACCTGTAAAGAATTCATTATAATATTCTCTTTTCATTTAATTAAAATAATTATCAATATATACTATTTAATTCACGTAGTTTAATAAAAATCAGGTCCGGTTTCATCCACTCAAATGGATATTGTTAAAAGTGTTGCCAACTTTACTGTCCTACACAAAATATACCATATAGAGTCAAAAAATAAGCTAGTTAGTTGCCATTCAAAAATGCGAGAATATATAAAAAATAAACTAAATTTATTATGAACATTGATTTTTTGATATCAAAGATTGAAGAAATATTTTATCGTTTTATATAATATAATAAATTTATCTAATATCAATAAAACTAAAAATTACTGCAAATACGAAATTTTATTCTTACTGTATTCGATATATTAAGTTATATTATTAATTATATTACTGGTAAGTTACTTACTTATACAGTAGAAAACGACAGCAAGTAAATGTGGTGTAATATTCTGACTTTCTATGATAAGTTTTAAACTTTTTGCAGTTAAAAAACGCTAGATTTAACGCGATATGCCATATTTGAATTATGCAAGCTAGATGCATATTAAAAATGTTGTATCTGGCTAGAAAAACGCTAAGTTGTCAACTCTTATTGTCAATAAATGATGTCCGTTTGAGTAGATGCAGCAGAGCCTGATCTATATTGAATTACGTAAAACACTGTAATATGTTATTTTATTATACCGTTATTAATTTTACTTTAACTAGTAAACTGAAAAATTAACTACTGTCAACACCATTAAAATATTCGTGATATATTGTATCATTAAAACACGTATTTAGTATTTGCCCACTAAAATTGAAAAACATTACACAACTTTTAATTCCGATGTTTTAAAGAAATGTAATATTCTTTATTTGGCTAACTATTATTTTTAAATAGCATCGGAATCATATCTATTACAAGGGTGACAAGATAATAATATTCTGATAATAATCCGAATTATGTTGTAATTAACAACAAAATGCTCATTGATTATTTAAATTTATTGAATGAATACTGAACCAGTAACACTTTTCTGTAGTTTCGCCTGGATACTATTTAAAAATCCATTACAGTGTTACAAGACCAGAATTGAATGTTTAATCAAGAGTGTCGAAGACGACAAAGTTCCAATCAAAACATTGCACCCGAAACGAGAGCTTTATTTGTTTATTTTATATTATTTTTTAGTTAAAAAATATATCGCAAGAGCGCTGTTATAAATACACTCGGCCTGTGATAACGGTTTGTTTCTTCGATAAGGGGCTAATGAGGCAACAAGACCACCCGTATCCTGTCTGGAACCGGCCCACGCCCTGGTGGCAAAAAGAGTGCCTTTTATGCCAATAAAGTATGAAAAGTATACCTTTTCGACCTTTTCTCTAAGTACTTATAAATAATATAAAACAGTCTGTAATAATTATGAAGCTGGGAAATAGTCTGACTGTTAAAATAAAGTTTTGGAAAAATTGCATTTAAATAATATCTTGATGCTATTTTTGTGTATTCTAAATAGTTACATTCTGGCAATAACTATCATCATATCATCATACACAGTTATTGATGATATGGCAAAGAAAGAATCTAGATTTAAAAAAATACATAATATGATTCAGCAGCATAGCAAAAAATGCATTTTTTGTGCAATTATGGGTTTAATAACTGGCTTAGTCAACTACACGATATGTTTATAGGGTCTAATTATGATGTACTTACTATCAGTAGTCACCTGTTTTCAAAAAAGCGATGCAAAAATGAACGAGGTTAGCATAGAAAGGTGCATGGCGGGCATGACGTGTAAGATTATAGAATTTACGAATGGAACTATGGCCAAATTCCATAATACAGTGGTCATATTAGAACAACTACATAGTACAGGGTGGATCTCAATGTGATAAAAAATGAAATTGTAAACAAATAATAATCATGAAATGAACCTCCAAACACCCCATGAAATACTAAACAACAAAATATATAATTTTGGCCATCAAGAAAATTAAAGAAATAAATGGAGGAATGTTTTTTATTATATAACCAAAACTGCGAATACCTATGTATATAACTTAATGTAATTATCTCTCTGAAACACCTGTCAAAAAAATAAGGGCGTCACAATAAATTAATTTAAAAAAAGGTGCTCAACATTTGTTACGCACGCATAACTAGTGTTAAGATGTGGCAGGTGGTGGAGGAAGAAGTATGAATTTTAATCCGTTTAGCAGTAAGCTAAAATATCTGAAAAACAGATCAATAATTCCTTCATAGGTTAAGAATTTATATTAAAATAAATCAACATAAAAAAACAATGCCGTTTAGAAATCAAGTCAAACGAGTATTTGGATCTATACGTAAAACTAGCGAATTTTATGAAATAGAATTTCTCGGTGACCCCAATGCCTGTATTGATTTATTTGATGTTTCTAATTAGTACAATAAAATCTTTTTAATTGAAAATTCAACATAGAAGTGGCACTTGGTCATTAAAATACATTGGTCTATAAAATATGCAAATTCTTGGCATACCATAAAAATACAGTGTTTTTGTGTGCGCATCTTTGAAAAAGACATGTTTTTATTTTCAATATACATAAATAATGGTGGATTTTATTTTGAAATTCTATCCGTTATAAATCAGCGAATCTATAGAAAATATATGGACGCCTCCAGTGATTTTAAAATATTACAAATAAAATAATAATTTAAAATGACTTTGTAATAAACACATATAATTGATATATTTTTAATTTACAAGACGCGTGTTTCATTTACACATAAAATTAACTTTATAGTGTAAAAGAAAAACCATTTTAAGTATTGTAAAAAATTAAATGTAATTTTAAAATATTATTATTAATTAATCACAGATTATTCAAATAAACGCCAAGCACAAGGTGAATTTTAATAATGACGTTTTAGTTAATTCAGTATCGACGTGATTGTATTAAAATTTTTATAAACTTTTGTTTTCCAGAAAATTATATTACTAGATAAATCAAAATATCACCATCAATAATAATTAAAATTTTGTCGAATTGTACATATTTGTTTTTGGCCAATAGTTAGTTATTGGTAAAATTGATCAATATAGCGTTTCGACTTAAAAAAAAACATAAAAATGGTTTATATAATATTATAAATCAATCATTAAAGCATTGACGTACGCACGATGCACCCTATAATGGAAAGAGTATTATTAGTTTAAATTTATATGAGTAATTTTAAATGTTTATAACCTCTAAAAATAAACTACATATAAATGAGAATACAAAATATTTTTTTTATTTTACCAGATCTCCATTATTAATATATAAATATAACCCTCGTAATTCAGTACGAAAGGCTCTGGTCTTACATCCGGGGTTTGATTCCTGGTGAGGTCACAATACATTTATGTGATTTTCTCACAGTGGGTGTTTGAATTAAATACCTAACTACATTATGGTTTCATTAGACTACTGCCATTGCGCCTCATGGGCTGTTATACTGTTGAAAAGAATATTTATATATAATTCAATATATAACAACCTCAAAACTGGAAAAATTGTAACGAATGATATTTGAACCCACATCAATCGATATTCATCGCAACTCGGTCATTGAGATTGATTAATAAAAATTCTACAGGCATTACTAAGCATTTGAAATGTTATTTCAAATTAAGTTAAATCTCTATATTCTTTTAAATAGTTCGTATATCGACATGTTCAATACCTCTATTCAGTTGCTGAATCACAAGTAAAATGTTTTTATAATTTTATATGTTTAATTTTTCGTTTTATTCTAACTGATTACTTGTTTATTGAATATATATTATTTACTTAATTGTAATATTTTAATATTATTGTAATATATTTCTTAAATGTTCAGGAATTTTCATTTGTATTTGAAGCTTGTCGTTTATTAAGAAATAAATTTTACTCATACATACAGTTTAAAAAAATAATACAAATATTGTCGTCTTTATTTTTGTAACCCTAATGCCCACTAAATAGTCTGAAAATGCGGAGATACTCGTATATCCTCAATGCTTTCGCCAATTAAGGTAACACAATGAGCAAACTATCGTAAAGTTGAAAGGCAAACATCGATTTTAAAATTTTATGAGAGGTAATTGGGAGCCCATTGTTGTTCGGTGCTAACCTTATGAGCTTTTGCATCCATCCGCTAGAGGTCACTCGATAAATTTATTATTTAATAATAATCAGTGATTTTAGTAAGTAATTTTACAGCATTGTTTTGCCATTATATATTTAAGTAAACAAATCCATAAACTTGCGACCAATAACGAATGTAGGATGTTTTATTCATAACTTCGATTATTAAAAAAATAGTGCTTTAAACTCAGTAAATGAGTTTGAATTGAATATCTTTAGGTTATATGCAGCGCTCGAATTGAAATATTTCATAAACCGGAGCGCTCGATAATTTTACAAAAATATTTACATATCTAGTTATCTAATTGTATGTGTATTATATAAAAAAATAACTATGTTAGATTTTTTATTATATGGAATATCTAGCTCAGACAGTCAAATTAATATATTCACTAGATTCACGCTCCGGTGCACTGCGGTCTATTTATAAGCATTTATGATTATTATCCGAGCCCTGGTTATATGCTATTCAAAATAATTATTTTGCAATATAATCAACTAGACGTACAGCATAAAATATTAGGTTGGATTACCGAGGTCGCTGTATATTTATGATGTTTTTTTTTAAAGCCTGGTTGTTTGTGTGATCATTTAAATTCTACTACAATACTACTTTTTCCTAGATAACACTACTGTCACCGGACTTAATGGCCTGTTGTAGTGTTAAAAAATAATATATTATACCGTGTCGAAATATTGTACCTATTGTTTTGTATTTAATAAAAAAATCGATTAATAGGATGAAAATTATTGTGAAAATTAATAACCAAGATTGTAAGAAAATATATCCTATACTGTATTATAACTATAGAAGTGATAATATTATGCTATATTTACTAATATTTGATAATTGTATTAAGTATATAAGTAAGATAAAGATATATATGATGAGATTTCTCGCAGAACCAAACAGGCAATGAGCGCATTCGGGTGACTGAATAATATATTTAAAATATATCCAAAAGTGACCTACCATTGTCTCTAAAGCAAATATTTGCGACCAGTGTTAATATATGCATGTGAAACATGAAACCGTTATTTAGGATAGTTATAAAATTATTAAATATACAGATAAACGCGATATGGAAATAACGTGAAAAGACTAAAAAATAAACATATTGATAAGGGTGTATATGTAGATACCTACGTTATATAGTAGACAGAGTTAAGTTAATGAAATGTCGTTTGGTAAGTAGATAACTGTTGGATTATTACAGTTATACAGAGAGGTAATATATGAACATAGGGTAGTAGCTCTCCACTACTACGTAGTGATTAAAAATAATGAAGGGAGGCTTTCTTTCAGCAGTGGATCAAGCCCGAATGAAAACAAAAAATAATTATGTAAACATTTTTCTTTATTGTTTTAAACCATTCTTAAGAATAGTTGAGAAACAAAAATCTCTTCATTAATCTCGAACAATGAGGTGTTACTCAAAAAGAGATAACGTGTTCTAATTTGTCTTATTTCTCAAAAAAATTTAATAAACAGGCAATTAGAGATGCTACGGAATGATTCTGAGCGGCTCGTCTATAATGCTTACATACAAGAATCATCATTATTTATTATAATAAATCATTAGAATTGAAAATGTTTACGTTTACGACTTCACTTCAGTTTAGCTGAGATTCTTCGCATTTTGCGTATTCGATTAAGATCAGACATGGCCAACATTTTATTTTATAAAAAAGTAATTCAGATGATTAAATGGCATAATTGGACGATTTAAATTGGCTGAGATAAGATCAAAATTGAGATATAAAAATGAACAGATTTTTCAGACATAAGCATAGATATCCAATAGTGGGCAATCAGATGCTATATTGTATCCGTATTGGTAGGTGGAGTTAAAAATTGGACGTTACAGGAACATGTTTTCATAAGAGTTGATATTTTTGAGATATTACTGTATTAACGTATGATGAGGATTTGGATCATAGCACTGATGACAAGCTTTTAGATAATACTTTATAGCTACCAGTAAATGTAGCAAACAGTATACTTTGATAATATTTTATGCAATGAGAAATACAATGTACTTCAACTGAAACTCCATGCAGGTAAAAATAGATGGTGTACACAATTTTTGGAAGCTGTTTTTTATCCTAGGTATTGTTAGTCTGATATGTCTGGTCCAGGCAAGTGTGATTTTTTGCAATTTGGTTGAATTTTAAGATAAAAATGTGCAACAAAAGAAGAAGACGGTCAATGTAGAAAGTTACTAGTAAACTACTTTAGCTAAATTATTATTAATTGATCACTGATTTTCAGAAATAACATGCAACATTTCATTATATATTTTATTCAATATCAATATTAATACGGTATTTATTTAACACCACAGTGAATTTTAAAAGGTTATTTTTTCCCATATCCAGAAATTGTAGCTGGGACAGGTACATTAAATTCCTGCATCATCACAATATTATTCTAAGAAAAATAGTTCTTATATTGTGACTTTTCTTCATTAGAAAAACTACAAGCAGTCACGAATTGCAGTTTGAATTGAACAACACTTAATTGCCAATACATACGACAAAATATTCAACAAAATCACCACTACCTTCCACTCTAAAGAAATTTCTAGAGTGTTTGTAAGACAGTCTAATAGGCTCTAGTCGAATCTAAATCAACAATGCTCATTATGGATAGACCAATAACTTTCTATGAAGCATTTTATCAGCCGATATACTTTTTTTTCATTATTAATATCAAATGAAGCACTCTGCATCCCAATGTTCTTAAAAATCTCGATAGTAACACATATTATACTGAAGGATTGCATTCTGTTTTGATATTAAATATACAGTACAGTACAGTAAAAAAAAGTTATGAAAAAACGAGATTAAACCATTACCATTATTCAAACTTATTACCATTCAAAAATTATTTTCATTACCTACATCAAATTTCAGCAATCGGGACGCTTTCAATTAAATTAATTTTATTTAATTATGAGTGAATAATATGTATAACGCTGTGTATATAATAAAATAAGATTATTTATAAAACATACATAATAAATCGCTGCCTCCGTACATGGGAACACTATTTGACGAAATGTGAAGATTCAGTTGAAGTTTCTGGGCAAGGCTGCACTATTTTTGTAGAAAATTATTTTACCATGATATTTCAGATAAATTTTCATGACACCAACATGAATATCAAAGGAGTATAATTTATTGTTTTAGTGCAATACTACACTTTATTACATAAATAAAATTGATTCAATTTAAATATGGGAGGTGATTTAATGTGGTCCTTTATAATATTAGAAAAAATGCTAATTTTTTTTAAGATGTTTACATAATGATAATATATAAATACTTTAAAAAATATCGTATTACTCTTTTATTGGTATTCAAAAACTTTGACAGCCATTTTCTCCTAACAGGTGTTTGTCAAATAGTGTACCCTTGTACTGAGGCAGCAATATACTCGTATGTCTATCAAATATTAAATTATTGAGGGTGTTATGTAAAATGAAGTGCTAGTTACAGAAAACTCTTTAAAGTCAGAAATTTTCAAGCACCGCCAGTTGTCAATGGTTTGTTAAGTCCATCTCGTGATTTTTAATGACCTTTATGGAATTGTACCGCTTCTTCGCGGCAGAGCTGCGATGAAAATGAAGCAATCAACCAGATTGCTTCATTCCAATGAAGATATCACACATGGTCACGTGAGGTTTTTGTTGGATATGAAAGTAGGGAAAAGACTCTTTGATCGATGTTGTGATTTATGCCGAAAAAAATGTAAATGGACGCGCATCAAGTACAGTGGTATGCAACTGTTTTATATCATGTGCCAAAAATCAGAATATTGTCACACGGATAAAAAAAATTAAATAAAATAATATTAAAAGGATATACTTCAATTACTTGATTGACTATATATTGAAATATCGTGCTATTTTTTTCCATATATGCAAAGAGCGACCAAGCAGAATAGGTTAAAGATATGACTATGAATTTTTAACATGTACCCAGATTGCAATATAGTTAGAATTATTTTTTTGATCACGACATGTAAATTATCATAATATATTATTATATATAAGCAACATTTAAGAGGAAATTAAGTAGAATATAAAAATGTTCAACATATCCATTATGCACCCTTATTGTAATAAAGTTTAGCCGAAACTTTAGAGAAGGGTTTTTAAGGCAGTATTTTTGTTTCCAAGATGCTGTATCTTTTAATAATTTAATGATTATTTAAACTCAGATGTTAGGTTATTAATAAAACACAATGATGACGATTATTATTATTAAAATAAATAAATATATGTAGCTATTTAAATATATTTCGAATCTAAATATATAGATGAAATATCTGGAAGTTTTGTATACGTTTGTATTTTTACAATGATAATAAAAAATCGATATCTAATTTGCTTAGGTAGAATTTAAAAAAATGTAAGGATATTTATAGACGGAATATCAGTTATAAAAACCTATAATTTATAATGTTTTATTAATAAAAGATTGCTAAGAAAACATGTAGTTTCCATTTACACATCGCCGAAATAAGTATTTGATTATATTGATTGAATTATTAACAAACGGAAATATTATTATATTAATTTAAATTTTGATCATCTAATCATGTAACACTATTTTATAAAACAGGTTAAGAATAGAATTTTTACCTACTAAGAAGAAAAGAAATCTAAGGCTCGGCTCAAAATCCGATGATTGATCGTAGCTTTTATAACACTATCATTGTCGGTGAGAAAGTGGTCAAGTTTTTATGTAATTTCAGGTTAATCCAAAATACACTTTCTGTTTTGCCATTGTTTGATGAATATAGCTTGCGTGATTATAATATGTGATCATTGTCGTAGAAAAATCAATCATGATGTTTTTGTTTTATTGAAAATGATTAATAACAAATTATACAACTTTCATTGTTCACTGCAGCATATTCATTTAATCAAAAACTTATTTTATAAATATAATAATTTAGGGAAATTATTCAGTTTTTTAATCAAATAAAATATCGTGTTAAAGAGACGTCCAAATATTTTAATGAAAAATGTTCTTATACGTAGATCGAGCTTTTATAAATATAAATAAAGCTTAAAACAGGCTAATAAAATTAATGGGAAAAAAACTGTGCATTGCACACTCATTTATATCTCTTTTCACACATGTAATCTGAAATCTATTTGTAAGACTGTATTGAGATTAAATGAAACGTACACAAATACTGTCAAAAGCTTAAAAAGTTTTTTTCACCATGATGAACCATATTATTTAGATATACAATCACGTAAATTATCAATAGCATCTACAAAGAAAGCCATAAGCCTGCCATTTAAATTTTTATTTATAAGCAATATCTTAAATACTGCTAACATAGTGAATATTAATATTCCTAAAATTACTAATTCATGCCGGACTAAAAACGTTGTGGAATCGTTATTAAATATTTTAATACAGAAATCTTGTAATACCCCTCAAATATAGTTGAACAATTTCTTTGTGTATGACAAGTTGTAATTTGACGCAATGCATTTATTGACCAAGAAACGTGTTTGGAAATTCAAAAGTGACTTTATTGCATACTATACTACATACGTAAATATTGAAAATAGTATTTTATCCTTTATCACGTGTTTAAGTTAATTCCATATTAATCCACACTTTATACGTGTGCCTTGTTCCAAGCACGTCCAGAAGGAACCTAATGCACTTCCCATTATTTGTATTTTCCTTGATACATTCTTATCATAAAAGGAATTTTGGATATGATTTCGGGTGAAGTTAAAATGCGTAATTTTATTAGGCTTGATTGCTTATGTAATTTTTTGTATTGTAGTATTAAAAATAGAAAAACAGTGCAATGTAGGGCATCTAATTATTCAAGGTAAAAATACTACTACGTTTTCCGTTTATTTAGGAATAAGTAACCAGTTAAATGGTTTAAATAGCCCAATTTAAAAATTCATTATTATTTATCAAGTTTAAATATGAGTTTTTTACTTTTATAGTGCATCTGCATACAGCAAAATGTACAGCAGTCGTTGAATTATTTATTACATTGTCGGAAATTTAACTGCTCTGCAAGGACGAGATGCATGGTAACTGACCTAGTATATTAATTGGCCTGCGAAATAAATATATACAGATAAGGAATTATTTATAGAGCAAAGTAATTTGGCTACCACATGTATTTGTTGGTAATCTATTCTATTGTATTTAATTGTCTCTTTTATTCAAATACCTACAATTATTTTGGCCAATTAACCGAGTAAAATTATCCGGTTTTCGGTTATTTAGCCGGTTAGACGCAGCAAAGCTAACTTAGCATTTTTATTGCCAGATCTACCATTTTTCGATAGGTATCTAGCTTATCTACGTGTATAGCGTTTTTTGATGCATTCAACAGCTTTAAATGTGCTGAAAATAAGAATTATTTAGTCAGTTATGGTAGGCCAGTACTTAAATAAAACAACACAATACAATTAATAATAGGAGCATTCTTGGCGTTATACTGATTTAAAATGGTACCATATATTAAAATACAATATGTATTTAGGTATGTGGTATCGAATTGACGATTGTCGGGATTTCACTCTCTGGTATTACCTAATTATTATTACTTATCATATTATTAAGCTGTTTGATTAATTAATATTTTTTTTGTCAATTTAGGCACTTTTTTGATCGGAAAAAATCTATGACGATAAAAAACAGCCGTAAAAGTCTCAAAAATTATAAAATGTATTGAAATTTTATTTTAACAAAATCTAGCATTTTTTCCTACCAAAAAGCTTGTTTTCGTTCCCCGGCTGGCATGTTTTTGTCAACAACATTTGGCAACACCGGTTAGCAGGTTTCAGTTTAACCCGATTTGGTTGAAATATTTTCAAGTTTTTTTTTATTTTTTATATGTCACTCGATTCCTTAATACTACCGACAAAGAAAAAAAATTAAAAGCTAATATTGAAAAATGCGACTAATTTGATAAATATTTTTTTTTAATTATCATACCTCTATACGTTGACTTTCAAACCATTTATTAAAATTGATGTGGGAGCTACTTCTCATGCTTTAAACTCATGACAAGTCTTAGAAATTAATTGAACCAACCAAAAGCCTTCAACAATCAGCGTCTCAAGAGTTTTGTATACAAAGAATCGCCAAGCACCGATTCAATTCGTAGAAATGATTTAAAATGTACCATCCGAATATGCTTTGTTAATATTACAGTAAAAAAATGTATCGCCGTATTGGTAACGATGAGTATGGCTAGTGTTGATGCTCACCAAACAAATACAGCTTCATGGGAGCTGGTTGTTATTCTATGACAACGCATACAAATCGGTATGCACTGTAAACTATAATACAATTCTTAAAATAGGTTTGAGATGTATTTGAAACAGTGTTTACGAACTTGCTGACCGGTTATATCATTGTGTTGTGTTAATCGCGCGTGCAATCAAAATATAAGGAACGTGTATGTAACCTCCTTCTTTTCCAGCGACCTTCCCGTAAAATGGCAGAAAAATAATTTTATCAGAGTGAATTTTACAAGAAAAGTTGGTAACAAAAGTTCAACGTGAACGCCAAATGGTCGTGATTAATTTTGAAATGTCTATAAACGCCGCGATCTAGAGAGTCTCGCATTTGCTTGCGCTTGTCGCGCTGCAGACATCACGCCGTGAATGCATGTGGATGGCTCAATGAGGTCATATGTACCTGGAGAATGCGCAACTTGTTACACGCGAGTAAAATCGCACCACCTGGATATGGCATTACTAAAAACAAAAGATGAATGAATTTATAAAGTTTTGAATTATATTTCTAATACATGTTACCACGTAAAATTCGCTGTTGTCTCGCCAAAGATCAGATAATGATGGAAAGGACCATTATTTGATGTGTCCAAAATATTTTATATGCAATTATCGTAATTATATGAAACGTTTTTTACTAATATTAATTTAGTAACTGGACTATTTTATCGTCCGGTAGAACGTCGTTTTTTAAAGCTATAATATGTATATTCTAGACTTATGGCATTCTTACTAAACCCAATTATATTGGACACCTTTAATTTTTAACAAATTCTAAAATTGATATGTTTTTGTCGTTATGCCCTGTATGGGCTTTTCGATACCCCAGTGTACTTACTACCTTCAGTTTATGGACATCACTACCTATTGATATTACGTATTTTAAATTAACATTTTTTAATTTTAGGCAATTATAGAAAAAAATCGTCAAATATAATATGTTCCAATATATCTGCGGTGCTATTTTACTCCAATAAGTTTATAAGTAAAAAACTTAATACACTCTCAATACAAACTACTTAATTATGTGAAATTGAACTGGGGACCGGTTGTTAGAATATTTAAACGACAGCAGTGGGTACTGCGGTAACAGTAGTCGAGTTAAATATTATTATTTATAAGGCATTATTATTTATTTGAGTTTAGATTCTAATTAGGAGCACAACTGGGTCTAAAGGCTGCCATTAGAAAAGTGTATTGAAAAAATTCTTCGCGTCAATTGAGTGCAAGCATACTTTACTACCGTGTGTATTCATTTTGCTCTTCATTCCATTCTATTGAATAATTAAGCGCTCTGAAATACAACTACAGAATGATTAAAAATGACACTAATTAAATATTGTAAATAAATTTTATATTTATTATATATAATAAAATCTTGATATTTATTTTTATTAATTTAATGCTTGTCATTAGAATTATGTGAATATTTTTTAGTCCCTAACGTTAATTTTAAATCAAGTAGAAAAATAGTAAGGTGTAAAAAAAAGGTAATTCACTTTAGTTGCTTGTTATGTAATATTATTTATATCAGTGTTCGTCTAAAAAAATAATATCTCAATATAATATTATGACAATACTCTATTTCCATCTTTTTATTTTGACCATGTCCGATCCTAATAGGTTTATATAGGGCATAAGCCTCCACAAAGTGGAGTTTGTATTATCAGATTTTTGTTTTTATGAGAAATGAATGTCAGCCACTTGCTCAACCTATTAAGGTGAAGCCTTTACTGAGCCGTTTTTAAAGAGGCACCTAGTGGAAAAATACGAAGCTTGCAATATGAGATTTTTTTTGATAATTTACAATTTCAACTGTATTAATCAATAAATATGTATCTGAAAACATTAAAAAGAAAAATATTTTTTATTTTAAGTCAAAGATAAACTTACAATTGAACGTAGTTATGCAGAATATAGCCAGTCCATAATAATGTCGAACTGAGATAATGGCACTTTAGTAACAACATGATTATTAAAAATGTATGTAAAATTGTTAATAGTATTTTGTTTCAAGAATATTTTTTTGCGGCTTGGCTATTTTCAGCAGAACGTAGAGAAAACCTTCTCGCATCTGATCTATATCATATCTATTTTTTTATTTTTTGTGGACTGGCTACTTTCTGCATAACTATGTCCAATTAATTGTAAAAAAAATAATCAAATGTGAATTTGTTGAATCGGATCGCACCTTATTATTACATATATTTTATGGTAATATTTATTATTGAAATTTAGTTTATTAGGTTTTCTAAGCATCATTTAAGAAATTTTTGACTAATTCATAGTTTTAATATTTTTTATATCTATTTTAAAAAAACAGCGATTTTTATAAAAAATATAAATGTGTATAACTTGAAATCCTTTTTATTTATATCAAATCAAGCTTCAATATTGGGACAAGGGAATCCAATCCGAGCCAAAATTATGATCCCGGGATTACAATTTGACAATCCCGGGATTGGCATTTTTTTCCATTCTTAATATAAATTTTTTATATTTACAAATAACATTGATAAAATCGGTCAAAAATAAATCTAGTATAATTTATACTATTTAAGACATTTATTGTTAATATTTTATACGTTCAATCTTGGACATACACAAGTTTAATGGAGTAAATACATAATATTGTAATATAAATAATAATGTGAATTTAATATGAGATTGCTGTTTCTGATAGTAAAGACATAATAAACGGATTAGCGAGATTTAAAATAGTAAAGCAAAAAATCATGGCGTACTTATGGCTTTTCCGCTTCATAAATCGAATTAGTCAGCCAAATATGAAACTGCCGTAAAACGTATGATATCATGGTGGAATTACTTTGTTAAAAGTGCGAAGCATTGTTTTTTTCCAATCTTTCTCATTTTAATAATTTATGTGAAAAAATAAAATGAATCGGCAACCTACACATGGGTATAAATCAAACTTCATTCAAACTCAGTTTATTTCTAATGTAGTTATTTTTTATTAAAAGTATTTTTTCTGTTATATTTTCGCTTTTATTTTATTTTCCATAAAAAATTATAAAAAAATCAATCCCGAAATCCTGGGATTATGTTTATCAATCCCGGGATTCATAGGTATCGAAAATAGCTCGAGATCCCGGGATTGGAATCCCTAATTGGGACCATCCGTAAATAAAATTTGATATAAGTAAAATGTAAGTAATTATATTTGATAAAGTCTACATTGCAAGCCGAAACACACTTTTACAAGTTTATATTGTGGTGAATACCACGTAATGTATTAATTTTATTAAAGCATAAATTATATTGTGTTTTAATGCAATTTTCCTTTAGGTATCAGAGGGTCAATTCTAAGAAAGGCCAGACGTGTATATTTTATAATATAAAGCCTTTAATATTAATACTATCGACTGAAGGTACTTGATGAAATTTGAATTTAAATTCTAATGGATTCAAGCTCTGTACTAATTCATTTAAGTGGAATAGTACAAAGCTTGAATCCATTAGAATAAAGATTTTAATCTAAAAACAGCATTTATAATCGAGTTCTTAATGTCAAACAACACTATCTACAGACGTGGAACTTTACAGAAGAGACAAAAAATGTTTTTTTTAGTTATTTGTAACTCAAGAAAAGAGATGTTTATTTAAAATCTAATGTTCGTATTTTATGATTTATTGTGTATTGTACATTTATGTTGGTTATGGTGATGTTAATATTTAAAGGTATGGTTTTAAAAAAATAAGAAAACAAGGGTAACTTTATAATGTTAATGTGAAACTTTACTGATGATTTAAGAAGAAACTAGTAAAAATTGACATAACGTTGTTTTACTACCATGTAGCCGAAAATGTAAAATAACGTTACCTGTCTAAAAAAAAACTATAGATAACGTTGTTTGACTATAAGCACTCGATAATAATCCGTCACAGATTATAATATACGCAAAATTTATAAAGAATTATCCAATTTCATAGAGTCATACAATAAGCAGTTATTCTATTCTGTTTTTCTATCATGTGGGCCTTGAAATTAGTCAACATCTAAATTCTTTACGTACCCACGTTAAATTTATACAGATTGTGCTTAATTTTATTTATTCAACGAAAGCTTCCAGTGCGGAAGTAAGCTTTTTGAATACGCTGTAGCAAGAGTGCCGAATGGTGATATATAACCGTCGACAAGTCAGCCTTGTCACTTGTTAAGGGGATCAGCATCACATCACCATCACGAACGGTGACTGAACAATTTTTGGGAGAGTAATTACCGTACGGAATTCATTCGTCCGTATTCGCTTCGAATAATAGAGCTTATGGCTCAGAGTATCTAACCATAAAAGCGCCACAATTGCGCTCTTCAAAGTGTTATGTTTGTATACTCTAGAAAAGCTTGCCATAATTGAATTGGGTCTGAAACTGTCTTTATTTTTAAAGATGTATATATAGTTAATCTACTGATTTAACGAAACTAATTAGAGAGTCAAATATATATATTGTGAGCTCCAAGGAATCGTACTCAAAATTCCTGGGATGTGAAAAAGTGCTTTGCGTATTATTAGATCACCACAAAATTAGTCGAAATAAATGAAAAAAAATGTTTTTATCATAAATAACCAATCTGATAATCCCTATAAAAGCTGGGTTCCGATAATAAAATATTGACACACTAGTAGCAACCAAACAATATGTAAGTGTTTAAGTTAATAATCATAATATGGCGTAAAGTCATTTCTTCTTTGAAAAAGTCCTGATTGGTCATTATTTTAATTATTTACGGAATTTTCTGAGCTGGTACTATATTAAAATATGAAATAGCATTAAAAGTTGGTAAATTCTAAAAGGAACAACATATATGAAACATTAAGATTTCTTCAATAAATTACGGTTTTAAATTGAATACTTTTCTTTTCTTTGAGCAATAATTTTTGAATGATTTCCGTATTACAGACTTCAAGAGGTCCAAAATTTGAAACATATAAACTATAAACTAATTTTCGACAAACGTATGTTAAGTTTTGCACAATTTTATTGATAGCAACATCGTCCTTCATATTGTTGCAATTTTTTTATTATTTATTATTTACGATTACTTACAAATTCTAATACTATCGACCGAAGGTACGTGATGCGATTTGAATTTAAATTCGAATGGACTTAAGTTTTGTACTATTCAATTTGAGTCGTTTTTTGCGAGCCGGGTTTCGTCTTTTGGCATCGTCAGGCGCAGTGTATACTCACCAAAGTGTGTATTTTCCTTTGGTGACTATACACTGCGCATGAAGATGCCAAAAGGCAAAACCCTGGTCGCAAAAAACAACTGAAATGGAATAGTACAAAACATAAATCCATTAGAACTTACAAATTTGTTTCAATTTGTATTTCTTAACTTTAAAACAAATTTTACTTATTGGAATTGACTATATAATAATATATTATCCAAGTTGATTCTGAAAATATTAATTGAATGAATCTTAGTAGTTTTATGCACATAATTTTTTGCACTTTTTAAATACAGCTCTATGAAAGATCAAGTCTTTTCCGTTATTGTTTATAATTGTTAACACTACTTTATCGAAGAAAATATGTAAAATTAATGCCTTTAGATAAAGATGACGAAATGATTTCATAAATGTATATATAGAGAGTTCTTCAATTCTTTAGTCATAAAGCGAAAAATAATAGTAATAATTTGAAAATAATAATTATCAGAAAAAATATTCAGGATTGCTACGGAAGAAGAAGGTCGCTACGTTCCTCTGAACACCTTCAGTGGTCAATTCAGGTAGAGTATACGCTCTATAACTCAACACATTATTTTTCAATACTACGCTGATACGCCTCTTTGCCTGATTACCTCGCATAAAATTAGATCAAATGATATTCACTTGTATTCATATATTATGTAGTAATAATAAAACAATTAGATAATATAAGTAAAAAAAAAAAAATTAAAATATAATACATAATTTTCATCCTAGAGCTCGAGCGCAAAGTTATAAACCACGGAGCCCTATTGGCAAGCTTTTGAATGAAGTTTAGAAGGAAGTTTAATGAGAATGCAATAAAGAAGTAGAAATAGCACAGCCTTATAGAAAAAATACCATTTGTCATACGTTCATAAAATTACTCTGCTAATGATAGGTTAAGTGAACATAATAATACAAGATTGTTATTATAAAAATATAACTATCAGTCATCTTTTATAAGTACTGCTTCTGTGTTACCGAATAATTGGTGGAAAGTAGTTTAGTCAAATTATTATATGATTATTTATTCACAATTGCTGTTTCCACACTAGTGATCAATTGAAATATTTCAAGTGAGAAGTGATTCATCAAATCAAAATGTGGCAAACTTCAAATTATCATGCCTAAAAAGAGATTACAATAACATATTTCCATTTCAAACGCGTTAAGTGAAAAGCCACTCGTTAATTATGGGTTTAAAAACTCTTTTCACTTTCACAAAATATTAAACGATAATATCTCTATATATATAAAAATCTCGTGTCACGATGTTTGTGGTCGAACTCCTCCGAAATGGCTCGACCGATTTTTATGATTTTTTTTATGTATATTTGTTAGGTATGAGAATAGGTCAACAAGTATATTTCATACCGCTAGGTGATTAGGGTATCTCTATCCAGAAAAATTTTTCTTTTATTTTTTTGAAGGTTTCTTTTTGTATTTTTTTTATTATTTTGCATTAAAAAATACCTATAACCCCAAATTTTTATCCTCCTACCCCCACCCTCCCATTTTTTAATCGCGATTTTATTATTTTAGTATGAACAAATTTAACCGTCGTTCGTATTTCAAACAGAACGAAATTATGTATGTTGTTGAATGACAGATGGCGCTACGTCCGAGAAGAATTCAAGAGAAGCGTCGCGTCATTTTGACATTTCATTCGGCATATCACAACGCAGTGCGTGCAAAATTTTGTACGATTTATTTAAATTTATCTATTTTTATGTGCGTGTATTACAGTGCACAATGCCATCAAGACGCAAGGGGGGCCATTTGGGCCGTCGAACGAATAAAGCAACAAACATGCAAAATAGTAGAGTAGAAAGAACAGACGAACAAATCCAACAATCTAACAAAAACGTGCGTGTAAGCATGTCGCAATTGCGTGCATCCCAATCACAAGAGGCACGAGCTGGACACAATCAACAACGACAATTGGAACGGAGCCAAGCGCGCCGGTTCGTAGTTAACACACGCAGAGCAAATGACCGACAACGCCAACAAGTACATCGAACATTTACATCCGCTTCGTTCCTTCGTCTCGCATTCGAGTACGAGCCAGATATTGAATATTCCGCTCATCCGAAAGTGCTGATTGGTGCTAAGGACAAAGAATGTCCCCATTGTCATGCGCTCAAATTCAAACATGAGTCAGCCGGGATGTGTTGCGCATCAGGAAAAGTGCAACTACCAGAAATTGAGATACCACCAGAACCATTGAACGGCTTGCTCATCGGCACGGTTCCAGATTCAAACCTGTTCCTGAAGTCCATTCGCACATTCAATTCATGCTTCCAAATGACTTCGTTTGGAGCAACAGAAATAGTTCACAATACTGCAGCAAATGGTCAACAATTCCATTCTACGTTCAAAATCAAAGGCTAAGTACACCACAAAGTAGGCTCATTGCTGCCAATGCCAAACGAACCACATAATTTTTTACAAATCTACTTCATGGGCGGTGAGGATATCAATCATGTGGATGCACGTTGTGGCTACAATAGCCTCAATTCGCCTAATGCCAGGCGCATCGTCGGCGAACTGGACGCCCTGTTGAATGAGCACAATGAATTATTGAAATTCTTCAAAGCACACATGCACGAATTGCAAAGTGACAATCACGCTATTGTCATCAATACTGATAAAACACCAGCTGGAGAGCACGTGCGTCGATTCAATGTGCCTGTTGTTGACGACATTGCTGGAATCATGGTTGGCGACCGCACATCGACGCGAGAAATCGTGATTCGAAGAAGAAACAATAATATGGAGTTCATCGCTGACACACACTGTTCATACGACGCTCTCCAATATCCGCTAATTTTCTGGAAGGGACAAGACGGATATTGCATAAACATTAAACAACGAGATCCTGTCACAGGTAATTCATTCATTATGAACATCATTACTCATTTTGAATTGAGAAAATGAATGGTTGATGTTTTTTTTGTTTTTATCGGCGGTCATCGTCTACAGCGCTCTATTCATCTTTCTGTCATAGATCCCATCCCCACACACTTACGATACATTCGTTATTTTTTATTTAACAACCAAAATATTCACTAGAAATAATTTATATGGCAGAACAACGTTTGCCGGGTCAGCTAGTTATATTATAGATTTTTTGAGCATTTCAAATATAGAACGCACCGATACAAAGTTTTTAGATGTGATATTATATTTAAAAATTTGAAAATTTTACCATAGATATATAAATTTCAACGAAGACCGATAATATTTCTGAATAAATACTATTATATATGATTATAGTAGTCTTAATTTATTTAATTTCAATCACTTTATTCATTATAAGAACCCGATAAATATAACAATAAAGAATCATCGTATGGCTGTATTTAGTAAATTCTTTGAATATAAAAAGAGGTAAAAAAAGTGTGTTAAAAGTTGAAGACATTAATGCAGGTTTGAATATTTTCAGTATTTTAATAAAAATGGTTTAAGCCCGCAATCACAACCCCTGGGCTAAACTATACTTTATATGGAAATCATTGGATATTGTGTGAAACTATTTGATACTACAGAGTGTGGTACTTAGGCATATTACGGTATGGGGTGATAGCAAATTGAACATACATATAATTGTGTTGTTTTCCATTGTACATTTTAAAATTTCAATAAAAAACATGGTTGTAGAAGGATTTTTTAAAAATTATTATTAACTTTGTCTTTGTTTTTTTGTACACGGTGGTTGTAAGTAATTTTGAACAATCACAAATACCCAGGGTTTAAAAAAATCACATAAATATATTATTTTCATAACGGGAATTAAAGCCAGAGCTCCAGGATGGTGCCTTACGCAATGCACCACGAGAGCCACCCGGTTGGTTGCAAAATGTTGTATGAATACCTAACAAATGTACTGAGTAAAAAAAGTATTAGTATAGTATTTTTAAAGGATATGATCTATACCGGATTACAGAGCCAATATAAAATTATCAACAAGTGTGGGAAAGAGTCCAAGAAGTTTTTTTTGATACCTAGAATGTTTGATGGTTGATAATTAAAGAAATAGTATAGAGCCACTCAAATGCATAAAAAAAAGAAGATGTGTAAAAAAATACATATAATTAATTTTAATACTTCGAGAAGATTGAGCTATTTGCTCGCATTTGAGATAATCAACCAACTGACTTTCACAACAGTTTAAATCGGATTGTTTAAGATTACAAATAATGAAATGAAATGATGAACTATATTATTATTACACTGAATAAGAATTTTTATAATTTAAAACAAGCTACTAACGTTACCTACTAAACTTGAATAATTAAAATAAGGCATTAGAAATGTTCTACATTTTAGTTGCAATGTCCTTTTTATCAATAACTACACCATAAGATACACACAAGTTTAGCAATGTGTCATTTTTTGCTGAATATACATTACATGGAAAAGCCACCAAAATTTATAGTAATCTTTGTTAAATCTTGCGTCTAGAATATTCGTGAATTTTAAAATATGTGAATTCATAATAGGTACAAACTTAATAAGTTAAGAGAATGGTTAACCCAAGATAACTCTTTGCGACATGAACAGGATAACACTAAAATGTGAAGTATTAAAGATTACACGAGTACAATGTTATGAATTTTATTTTGTACATATTTATTATTTTGTTTTATAACAAAAAAAAATATTAAGACATAACTACGGTATACTATCTAAATAGATAAGTATTATGCTCAATATGCTCAAACTTGTACTTGATCTGAAGTAAATAAAAAACAAAACAAACAAGAATACTGAAATGTCATTTTGAAAATTCATATTAATTTCCATAGTAACGGACGTATATATTAATAATTTAGTTGCTAGAACCATCCCCTTAGCAATCAATAAAAGTATTTTACTTTTTACGGATTTCTTCCGAAATACCTTTTTATACAAAACAGAATTAACTGAAAATGAATTCAATTCTACTTAAAGATGGCTAAAAGTATTAAAAGAATGCATTGGCATCGTGTTCTGATATATTCTAAAAGTTTCAAATGTATAGCTAGTCGGGAAGTTAGTTAAAAATCTATTGCAAGATTTGTACTGGACAAACAAACACCGGACAAACAAGAATACGAGCTAAGAAAAACGTGGTAAAAAATCAACTGAATCAATATTATTGATGAATCTTGCTAAGTTCATGATAATAATTTAATAGTATTTTCTGGGACTCAAAATATTTGGTCTTCATTTAATACACATATTTTTTTAACAATGCTGTCAATTTGAAACATTTATCGATAGATATTGTTGTCGATTTACTTTTAGAGATAATTTACATTGTACATTTCTTATATATTATATTTTAAAATAAACTGCCGATTCTCGATGTTGCAATAAAGATAAATAAATTTATAAAAAATGAAACAAAGCACGTGCCCGTAGTAGATATCATAAAACACACCCGAGTAATGTCGGGTTTTTCAGCTCATCGGTGATATAGTGTAATTAAAATAAATTCGTTCAGTAAATTTCACAGCTTTGAAAAAAATATAAAATCCAATTGAGATTTATTCCGTTTCAACACGTTGCTATTGAAATATTGGTCCTAATTAAAAATATTAGCCGGCGAGTACACGTAGTCTCAAAATGCTATATTCTATCGATTTATCATATCAAAATTAATACGAGTGAACTAGTTTCCAATTACCACATAAATTGGATGCGCTAAACACTACGTGAGATGATTTTTTTTTACTTCTTGATGTAAATGAAATATCACGAACTCTTCGTACGAGACTGCCTGTTCCCATTAAACAACTAATCGTTTATATTTTAGCTCCAATGTTTCTGTATACCTACACCGAAGATGGGTATGATACCTTTATAAACTCATGTTGAATTAAAAACCTGTCCACATAATTCATAAGAATTTATTATAATAATAATATATTATCCAAGATTGGCGTTTATGAAAAAATATGTTTTAGATTCTTTCAATAATATGGAACCAATTGTGAACAATTAGTAGATAATAATACAAAGTGTTTTTAGAATGTTATTACTGGATACTAGCACTATGCATAATATCTATTTTGCAGCTATTATTATAGCGCCTGTACACCCGTATCCGGAGCTGTATACGTACTGCAGCGTACGAATAGGTGTTCCACGATGAACTGCATACGTACAACTTACATGTAACTCTGTACACCTGCATGGATTTATTGGTACTAGTACCTAGTGTGTAAATTAAACTATCGCGATAACAACAGTAACGCAAAAGTGTTGACTGTCTCGCCAATCTCATTCTTCAAGGCTAAGCGAGATGCGTTGTTGTTATTGTATGGTGCTATTTGACAGATTGTGAAAATAATTGCTAAACATAGTTCTAACTACTAACGTAGTTAGAACTAAACTACTTACGTAGTTCGTATTTTTTCCGACGGGTTAGCAACTATGTATCTACTGCGCATGCGCATATGTCATTCAAGTTTCAACTGACGCGTGAAAATTCAGAAACCGCTATACTTTTTTGATCCATGCACGCAATTTTGTAACTTGCATGATAATACGTGTTTACATTTTCATTTTATTGTTAAGGTCGCGATAATATTTACTGCCGCCAGTAAATCCATGCATGTTTAAGAGGCCTATTATAAAAGATTTGTAGTTTTAAGGTATTTTCCACTATTAATTGAAACATTTTATATATCTAGAAAAATGAAAAATAGTAATAGTTCACCATTTTTCAAGATAGTAGCTGACAGCGGCGATGACCCTAACAGGTTTGTTTATATGGCCAGGATTAAATATTTTGTGTAGTGTTGTTCTTGAGTTATTCTATTGCTTAGTACTTCGTGAGGCTTTTGATGGTTAATTTCATAATTATGCTGTCTAAATTGAGTCCTCAGAGTCCATCGCTCCCTTTCTAGTATAGGGCAGTTGTTGATGACATGCCACACAGTTTGAGATGTGTTGCCGTTACATGGACAACAGTTATCATCCCTCAAACTATGTTATCTATTCAAATATACATAATAAAATTTATTAAATGGTGGAATTCGAATCTGTAACTTACAAATATATATTTATTTTTGCTGCTAATTGATGACTAGTACTTTTAGCTTTTTTCATAATATGACGATTTTCGTAGTAGAATAATAAAATATTTTATTCATTGAATGGTTTTTAAAGGACGGTTTTAATGATACTATAAATTTTGAAATATATTTTGATTTATTTTAGAGTTTAATTCAGTGTAGAGCTTATCTACTCACTCAATTATTATTGGTAATTACTACTTTAATAATTAGAATGATCTGCTGAAAATTGAGTTTATTTTGTCGGAAAAAAATGTATTTTTAAATGATAAAATATATCAGTATATTATGATAAACTATAAAAAGTCAGTCGTTTCATTTACAATTTGACTATGGTTACATTAGCAAGGTAATTAAAAATTAAATAAACGGTGTATTCATTTTTACATCATTTTCACTATTAAGCCGTCATGATTATTAATATTATATTCATTGAGCAAAACATCATCAAAATAAACTACAATTTCAACTTGTCAGCAGGTTTTGACACAATGATGTATTGATAAAAACAATTTCATGCCAATACACCTGACAGATTAAATTTTGCAGATACCAAAGTT
Organism: Rhyacophila brunnea; assembly: GCF_057557595.1. Taxonomy (NCBI): domain Eukaryota; kingdom Metazoa; phylum Arthropoda; class Insecta; order Trichoptera; family Rhyacophilidae; genus Rhyacophila; species Rhyacophila brunnea. Next base: position 7,910,821 of record NW_028233361.1, read on the forward strand.
TAATTTATAACCATTACTGGGTATGTTTTTGAGATGATGAAAAAAATGATCGCATTCATACTTATGTTTCGTTTTCAACATATTTTGCTATGTATGAGTACTAATATATTACGATTTACCATATAATATACAATTAAATAACAATTTTATTATTCTCAAACATAATTTTGAAAACACTTCTGAGAAAATATATTACTTACCAATAGAAAAAATCTTTTTTTGAAAAAAGTAAGACACCCCGCAGGAATTGGGTAGCATGCTCCTTGCACATATACCACTACGCTAAAGGCGTAATACTTATTTGCGACAAATGTTATCTAATGGCTTTTAATACACTCCGAAGCGCTTTCTAACTTGAGTTACTATTGGCGATCGGCTTTTGTATTTTAAATCAATGTAGGTATTACTTTGAATACTAACCGATGTCGTGGATCACTCCAAGATTTTTTTGTTGTAACTTACTTGAACTTGCTAATTTTCGACACTGCGGGGTGGGGTGTTTTAATTTTTTCAAAAAAGATTTTTTCTATTGGTTATAATATATTTTTTCAGAAGTGTTTTCAAAATTATGTATGTTCGATAGTTAGAATGTTATGTTTTTAGATCTTGTAAATTATTCGTACTAGTACTTTCTACTTATTCAAATTAATTATATTTTGATAAGAAATCTTTAGATTTATATCAATGTTTTAGTTTTAAGCATGGCTATGATAATAGTCTTAAAAATATCTATATTTCCGAGTATGTCTAGAAATTGAGATACGAAGCCTAATCACTGGTTTGAAAAATAACAACGCCTATAGGCTTAAATACGTTTAGTCAAAATAATATTATGTTATATCCCGTTTAAATGAGTCTAATGCGTTAAAAGTACACCGCTAATGGTATAAATATGTACTTATATTGTGGTTGCGTTCAAACAAAAAACTGTCTGCTCGTGAGGTACAAGGTTTAATTGCGTAGTTAGTAGACAGTTTACGCTTTACATGGTTAAGTATATTTTGATAGAAAGTAAAATTTTCACTGTACATAATCTGTAATTTGTGTCCCTTATACTGTAAAAGTTGTTTTTTTGTGTACAGAAAAACGAGCGAACATGACGTAAAAAAAGCGTTAAAAAGAAGAAGATTTATAATATGACTCTAAAAGTTGACGGAATGTGCCCATAACAGGGAACTCATAAATAATGGGAACTGAAATATCTAACGGGTAAAGAGAAGCAAGTAACCGATCTCGAGTAAGGAAGAATACGCGATAAATTTTAAGACGTGTAAATAATACGTCATACGTCGAATACTGACGATTGCTCTCGGTTTATGCATTGACTCTCATTTCATATTTGTGTATTACACACACTATTGCATATCTATATTGCATGGTTCATTTTCAGGTACATTCAGAGACATTCAGATCAGGACATAATGAAGAAAAGTCAAAAAGACACGTTCACAAACGTGATTGCAAAGGTTGGGTAGATTTAACTAACCAATTTCGTCATATAAGAAAGCGGTATTGCTAGATTAATTAATTTTAATGAATACTATATAATGAATCACTTATAAAACATAATATTACCACTTCTAAAAAAAATCGATCGTACAGAAAAATAATATTATGGATACATGAATAAATATATTATGAAACGTTCAGATTACAATCAGATGCACCTATACGCAAATGTAATGCAAACGAGTTGTATATATTCTTAAAGTGACGTATATTGTAATAATGTTGTATGGAACTTTGACCATCTTTAATAAATTTTGGCCTCACGGTTGATATGAGATTATATTATGATTTTTAATCTTAAATCATATCTGTTATAAAAAAAGATATTTCAAGGAGAAGTAAGTATTATTATGATATAAAATGATAAATCGTTGATAATAATATGATAAAAAAGGACAATGACGTAAAAAGTTCATATGAAATTTGCATATGACATTGTTATCAATGTTACACAGTCCTAATAAATATTTGGATGCCAAAATAAATATAATGTAATAATGAATTATTACTGATATTTTTCCATATAATTTTTTGTATTAAATTATAAAAGAAAATAAGTGGTAGGTATTGATTTTTATCTTTATTTATGTTTTAAAAGGGTACAGAAATACATTTTAAATCAATTATTATTTAATCACAAAAAAAATATTTGTAAATATCTTCTGTAATTTGCTATGATTAAAATTCATTAAATTATTTTTAATTTTAAATAGTATGGTAATGAATTTAGCGTTATATTCAACGCAATTAAGAACATCGTAGTTTGTGAACTATTCAGAAGAAAGAAACCTATCTACTCGTACTATAAGTTCTCGCCTGGTAAATGAACGGTGTGTATTCGAATATCATTCGATTTAAGTCGGTTATTTAAAAAAAAAATCTGAAAACATCTTCTGAAGTTTTTTTTTTCAATTAATTCATTAATTATAAGGTTGTGATTTAATATTTTTTAGTTAAAAGGAATTAAGGATTATTTTGATTTAAAGCATATACGCAATGTTGACATAAATGACAGAGTAGTTTTCAATAACAATAACATCAAATGTCAGCGGTTCCTACTGAAGAGTGGCCTTGTACGTAATTTTAAAATAACTAATGACAATTCAAAACTGTAAAAATTGTCCTTAGATAAGAGTTTATTTAAACTATAAAAAACAACGAGAGCACCAATTACAGTAGTGAAACAATCATAAGATATTTACATATATTAATATGTTTTTTGATTTCACCGAAAACCATACCCAGGACTCCAGTGTAAAAAGTCAGTGCTTTACGCATTAAAATACGAGGGACACCAATATGATGGAAATAAAATCTGATTCTATAGATATTCATAGTTTTCAAAAGTATTTTACGATATCAAAACGGTCCGAGCGATAAATTGCATTCACTTTTGTTAACGACAATTTAATCGCAAGCAATCTGCATGTGCAATGGACGTAGAATTATTATCAAATGCTAAATTATAAATTGCATTTGAAGATAATCGTAACCGGCGCCTGATGGAAGTAGAATTGTGGGTATAACAATTGCCGTCCCATTAACCTCTTGCAGGGACGTCACAAGAAGTTTTCATAAAGCCTGGCCAAGAAACGATTTGGTTAAGTACATCTTCAACAGATAATATTATTCATGAAATAACTTATAAATATGAATAATTAAGGTAGTATTGAATCAATATTTTATAAACTAAAATCCATAAACTATTGTTTCAAACAACTGCTATTCTCAGATATTTTGACGTTCTAATATTATTATGTATCTTCATATGTCATATGAATCCTATTGTTATTGTTCATCTAAATATATGGGAAATGATGTAGTTTGTCCATTCACATGTAGGTTATAACCTATATATAGCTACTTTTGCAATATAATGTAAAATTTTGGCTTCGGTATATAATAAAACAAAAGTTTAGACTTGCATTATTTATAAAATTTTATTCAACGAATAATTCACAAGATTTAGGAATATTACACTCTTACGGATCCTACATAGTATTAGATTATAAACACATATACGAAAAATCTACGTAGAATGCTTGGATTGATTAAGGCTTCGTGACTAGGCGATGCGCGGATTGTGCAAATGACGTGAGCCGAACGAAATATAATTTGTCATAAAAATTCAACATGCGTCCTTTGTTTATTATTATATTTGTAATAATAATAGTATATTCATTGATATGTTCTCTTTTTCAAGTACATGCGGAACGTTTTTTAGTTATCTTTACACGATTTAAGAATATATTCCTCCGACGCCATCACAAAACAAATTTACATGCGAACAGGTCAACTATCGCTCTCGGAACGGCAACGCGGCCGAAATTTCGTTCCACATACTGTTGAGAAATATTTGCCGTTTCACTTATGTAAGCTCTTAAAGAATTTGCACGAATGTTGAGCTCTGCGAACACTATTTAAACCCGATATAGTCAATGTCTTCAGGGCAATAGACTGGTCACATTGTTAAATGTGATAGACCTAGAACTCTTCATAAAGTTTATGGAGAAACCCCTATCGGCATTTGGACCTGCCCCAGCATCTGAAAAGATGGGTGGATAACCTCAAGAGGGACGCAGAAAAACTGCGTGTGACTGATAGGAGAAAGATAGCTCAGGGTAAAATTAAATCGGTAAGTATTATCAGAAGATTTATATAAGTAAGTAAGAAAATTATTTTGTTTTCTTGAAAAGGTGGTTATATTATATGTGATGGATGTTTATGTTTTTATGTACAACCCTGATCCCATTTATCTAGATATCGTTTTCTGCACTGTTCTCATGACATTTGACCGCCGTTATTTGAAAATTATAAACGGCCGATTAGAGTAAATCTCTGTACTTGGCACCGGTGACGTTTTGACAATGAGAATCAACCGGGTCATATCACGAGACGAAGAAAGATCACTCATTAAAATCACTCAGATGGTATTTTGCTGCCAATTACTGTCGTGGATAATCAAAATGGATAACTGTCGTTAACAAAATCTGATAAATTCAGATGATTAAGGCATTATCGTTGTATTAGAAATTATTTACACAAATTATATAGTTCATCCCTTTAGTTATAGGTACGTTATTTGAGTCAACCAAGTGTTGAAATTGAAATTAAATAAGTGAAATAATTACAAGATAAAAAGAACTTTTTATATACCACGTTTTCAAAATTTCTGTTGAATCATATATAAACTTGACAATTCTATGTATTAATAAAAACTTTTTATTGTACTTGATAGAGATACTGAATAAATATTATAGAATACAGAATTGTAATGTAACATTTCATATTGATTTATATAGTAACGCATGCATATATTAATAATTTTGTTGCTAGGACCCACTTAGCAACCAATAATTAAAGTGAGTAGTAAATATTACTTTTAACGATTTTTTTCTGAAACATACAAAACAGAATTAACTGAAAATGAATTCAATTCTTCTTAAAGATGGCCAAAAGTATTAAAAAAATGCATTGTCGTCCTATTCTGATATATTCTAAAAGTTTAAAATGTCTAGCTAGTCGGTAAGTTAGTTAAAAATCTTGGACAAAAGAGAAAATATTTGTGCCGGAAAAACAAGAATACGAGCTAATAAAAACGCGGTAAAAAGTAAAAAATGAAAGTAAAATACCAGGGTGTTGAAATTTAAAAAAAAACTATTGATTATAATTTATAGCAGATAACTATATCTATTAAATTGATACTAAACCCACACATTTATATTAATTTCAAAAGCATAATATTTCCCTTACAATAAATAGGTATAAACGAAGTGATGATTAGCAAAGAGAAAAATCCGAAAATCTGACCTTAATAAACAAACATGTAGGTACTATATGTGACCATAATAATAGGAATTATACTACATCACGGTTTTTTTTCGATGGATAATTGACTTTTAAATAGACACATATATTTTAAAAGCTACTTGTTCTTAAATGTTATAATCTTAATTTTAGCCCTACAACAGGCCATGCAGTCCAATGTCAGTAGTATAGTAATATAAGGTAAATAATCACACATACTAAGGCTTTGAGAAACTATAAATGTACTGTGGCCTCACTGGGAATCAAACCCAGAGTCCATGGATGAGAAGACAATGCCTTACGTATTGGAATATGATGGCCGCCCCTCCTGTGGGTCTATTCTATACCTATCGACCGCCAAAGTGATAAAGTGATAAATATTATCAAACTTAGGGTAGGTTTGTATCAAAATATTAGCACTTATTGTAACAATTACACGAAGTTGGTTTTTATTGTTGCAATAAGTGCTATATTTTAACAGCACCTATCTTACTGCTGTTAAAATAAAGCACTTATTGCAACAATAAAAACCAACTTCGTGTAATTGTTACAATAAGTGCTAATATTTTGATACAAACCTACCCAAAGTTTGATACTATTTATCACTTTAGCGTTCGATAAGTAAAGAATAGACCCACTGATCTAATATAATTATTAAAATTCAAATATAATATAATATGATATACATATCACTTAGTATTTACTACAAAGTCAAAATATTTAATACGTTACATGTTTTGTAATGTTGTATAATGTATATTATTAATTAAAATAAAGTACAATATGTACCTACTAATTATTCGATATAATTATTTAAGTATTATATTGTGTTTATTTAAATTATTAAATTGTTTTTAAACCAACATTTTTTCTCAAATATATATAATTGCCTACTGAAATTTATTTCCGTTATAGGAAATGCAGAATAGTAAATTCAATTCTATGGGGGTGAGAAAACTATGTGTTTATAATATAAGAAAATAACACTAAATTCGATATTCAAACTTTATATAGGTATTTAGCTTACTATGTCAGAAATATGTGCTGTAGTAAATATTTATTTATATGTTGAAAATACTAAGAAGTATAATATGAATTATGTAAAATTATCGAACGCTGAAACTTTTCAAAGTATAAATATGATCAATTTTGTTATTTGACATTTTAAAAAACTTTGATTAAAATGATAGATATTTTAACTACTAGGAGAGCATGAATTCGAATTGGATGCTATTGCAAAATGATTGTCGATAAATTTGCATTGTCGATCAAAAATGGAAGTCTTAATAAAAAATGAATCATTCAAATCATCTAGAGGAAGAATAATATTAGAAATATTAACGCATGAAAACTATTATGGATTAGTATCAAAAGCATATATTAATGTAAAAAGAGTGTATCATAATAATAGATTTGATATAATCTCATACTGGTCATTGATATCATATACTTTGTTGCATGGCAATGCACCTTGCCATAGTATTTTTAAAGAAGGCAATGCACACAAAAAATACAGACTAATAGGGATTTCTTTGTATGATAAAAATCTTTTCCGGATTATATTATTAAAATATTCATACTGCATAATGACGTGTAACTTTGGACCGTTTGTTGTATGTCTTATATCGTGTATGCAATTATTGTTGTAAATTTAATATTAACAGTATTATAATATAAAGAAAATAATACATCATATTGTGCCGACAGATTACAGGGTCATCTTGTAAATAATTTACATGGCAGTGCAAGTTGAATGTGTTTGCATTGACAAGGCATCATTTTACCCACTATTGTACAAATATGTCCATTGCTAAATACAAACCGGCAATTTAAAATAGGAATTACTATTTTTCAACAAACAATTACCAAATGTAGTATCTTATAATGTTATTAATGCCTTAATGCGATAAACTAATAACAGAAAATGTAATAAAAGTGCAGACATTTGAATTAATACCAAAATAAACAAGATAACGAGGTCATCTCTCTTGCAAGTCAGTGTGAGTTGAATGTGTTTGCATCGACGAAACATCATTTTACCCACAATTATTGTACATATTATATTATGATCATTGCTGAATACAAACCAGTAATTTAAGGGAAGTTTAATGCTACTACAGACCTCCACCGACAGAATATAACAGCGCATCTATTTTATTCACAAGACTGCTTTCGGCGGCAAACTAAGGGTAGTTTTTTATATGTTTGTATCGAAGTATTATAATTGTTACAATAAGTTAGCCGTCTAAATAGTCAAAACTGTCTATCTCGCCCTAAAATTTAGCACACCCAAGAGAGGTGCTGTTAAAACATAGCATGTGTTGTAATAATTACGACTAAATTATTTTAATTGTTACAATAAGTGCTAATAATTTGATACAAAATAACCGTCGATAGCTGCCGATAGCGGCTGATAGAAGTCTTGTGTATAGAATAGATGTCACATTATAAAGTATTTTTAATAATCAATACGCATTTATTAAATAATATACTATATTTTTGGTATTGTGACCATAATATCACAGCTTGATTATACCTACACATTTTTTCTCCAGAAAAAATACACAAAAATTATGAATTAATAAAAAAAATCTACAACAATTTCTTTTTAGTTGAAAGTTGATCAGCGATGTTTTAAAAATATGTTTGGATACAAATGTATTGATTATTTAAAATACGCTATAATGAAAATGATTATTACAATGCATTAAATTGCATTTATCGTATTTTGTCGCAGAATGCATTCAGTAAATACACAGTAGCACCGCACTTCGCTTTAAAATATGATTTATTTTTTTCCCAAAATAACTCGAAAAGTAATTTTCTAGATGTTAATAGTTCAATGTAATAAATAAATAGCTGAAATATGACAATAATGTGTAATTCAAAAATTTTCAAAATACTAAGTATAATAGTTGTGCATACAGTCAACATATCTACCTAATTTATTATCATATAAATTAGCACCACTCAGTTTTCAATTTAATAAAATGTCAAATGCTTGTAAAAACTAAAATTTATTGTAAAAATAAAATTTACACCATTAAAAAAGATTTTAACTTTTATAATATATTTACACTTGTTTGAATATTGTCAGATCTAAAAAAATATTAACAATTTATTTTAACTAATTTTACTTACTTTGAACTTTTTGATATAATATTATTCTTTACCTAACATACGAATTCTATTTCAATTATTTTTTATTTTTTTTTATTTAAAAAGGCATCGGAGTGATTATTGTTATGAACACTTTATTGTAAATCAATTTAAAAATAATGCACATTTTCAGTCAATTATTAATTTGGATTTACGTTTCTTAAATACACTGATTTCCCTAAACTTTCGTTGTAGGATAAATCTAAGGGCGCTGTTCGATGTAATTTTAATCTTTTTACATCGTGTCTTGCGGAGAAAAGCTCTCCAGTATCTGCATCATCGATTCCATCACCAGGACATTCACTATCAGCGTCTCCTTCTTCTTCTTCTTCTTCCTCTTCAGGTGATGCTCTTCTTTCTTCACTGGAAAAACTTCCAGACTTCATTGAAAGATCCATAGGGTTTTCTTGGACAGGTGACGATGAACCTTTCCGCGAGACCGTCAAACCTCTTGAAAAATTTAACGAATTCAATGTGAAAGGAATAGGTTTTGGAAGTTCGTTTTCAGGCGTTGGAAAATCGGATTCTTCAGGATCAATACTTTCGTCTTTAACACTACCACTTGAAGGAGACGACCTTTGTGACTTAAGAACGGCATCTAAGTAAAACCGTTTCGTAAAAGATTCTACGCTAGTTTCATTATTGTTATTATTGGTATATCGGTTATTGTTATTCGTTGCAGGTTTTAAAAGTCCACGTGGAGGATATAATGCAGGATGGAAGCTACCTGGAAATAAAAGATGTGGTGGAGGTAACATGGGAGGAGGAAATCCTGTCAGAGGTAATCCAGGGAAAGGCATCGGCATAAAGAAATCAGCTGCTGCCATAGTTCTTCTTCTGTTTTCTTCATCATTATTTGGACTCTCTAGAGATACGCCTTTATGATATTCTTCTAACAGTAAATCTCTATTGGGTCCTCCTGGAGGTTGGCCTCCCTGACTAGCTCTTAACTGACCTGCTGCTTGTTGCTGTTCTTGTAAAAGGCAGTGAATTTTGAACCAGTTAGATCTTCTTCCATATCTTGAACCACTTTTAGACATGCCAACCATTAGACATTTTCTCAGTCTGCACGCCTTACACGCCGTTCTGTTCTTCTTGTTGATGACACATTCTCCGTTGTTTTTGCATTCCGATATAGAGCTCAGATTGTTGTATGATCGTCCAAAGAATGACTGAAACAAAAGAAAAAAAATCATTAGTTATGTCATAAATTTTGGTGTGGACCAAAGCCTGAACAAAAACGAACCATAGGTGCGAGTGAGTAAGCATTCGGCAAGCTTATATATTCGATCTATGCGTTAGAGTAAAATAAAACTTCTACTGCTGGATTCAACAATTTTGAAAACGTCGCCGGAAAAATTGATTTGGCTGATTACACCTATTTAAAAACTGCGAACACGTGTTGCTAAAATGTATTGTTTTTGTGTTAAATATAAAGTTAGTGGTAATTATTTTTAGTTTTTTTAATAGAAAATATTAAAATGGTTAATTATGTTGCGTTTAAATTTGGTAGTCGTACTGAGAAGCAACACGATGGTATACCGTTTCATAGTTAAGTTAATAATAATAAAATCGATATTCCACTGTGCATTATACGCTAGAAACACGGCTTCATTTTGCCTAAAAATAGGCCCTCTCTATATATCATTACTCTGAGGTGTGGAAACAATAAATAATATTATATAATTAATAAATTAAGTAAATGATCAACATATTTAAATAAATAATTAATTTATTATTAAATAATCATTATTTTTTTATCATTTAATTAAAGGAAGGGAAATGTACGGTTTGAAATGCTACTAACTACGGTGGATACATTTACCGCATCTCACCTGAATAAATCAGTACAGTCGTCATGTTCAGTCTAACAAAGCCAAAAAATACGACCGTATGTCACTTCCTGCGCTTCTTAACATTTGGATCCTCTGCTTTAGTGGTTAAGGGGGGACATGCTCGTCGAAGGTCAAAATTGAGTTTTTATTGTATTTTCAAACCGTGATCCTGGACACTCCTTAAACGTTGTAGATAATCTATTTATATAATTTTGAAGCCTTATTATCCTTTATAGTTATTTTAAACATTTGGTGACTGCATAAAGTATTTTTGTTACATAAAATAGTATTCTTTTAAACCTCTCGCTCTAATGTTTTAGAATATAGTCATATTTCGGTACATAACTGTGCAGTGGTGTTAAGATTTTTTATATTTATTAATTTTTAAACGCATTTATGAAACCATTAGTATAATTTATTACGAGATAATTTTTGTAAAATATTCACGATAAAAATTATATTGATAATCTCTGTGATCCCAAATTTGACAAGAATCAGGCATTTTATTATTCAAAAAATCGGCAAGATTAACACATTTGAAGATAATTTTAAAGATACTTATTATAAACTATGTATTTGACCATTTAAGTGTGATAAACATCTTATGAATAATGATTGCTTTATAATAATTATTGACCTAAGAATAAGGTAGTGTTTTTTTGAAATACGCCATTTCTTTTGTCATTCCCCAGTGGTTAAGCTACAACATACGGCCGTAGCCATAAATTGACAAACTATAATTAAAGTAGGGAGTAAAATTATGTTAACGCGCGTGTTTGAACATGTACTTAACCGATTTTTTTTTAATTTTTTTTTAAACAGTACATGTTCAAAGACGCGCGTCAATATCATTTTACTCCCTACTTAAATTATAGTTTGTCAATTAATGGCTACGGCCGTATATTGTAGCTTAACCACTGGGGAATGACAAAAGAAATGGCGTATTTCAAAAAAACACTACCTTATTCTTAGGTCAATAATTATTATAAAGCAATCATTATTCATAAGATGTTTATCACACTTGAATGGTAAAAGACATAGCTTATAATAAGTATCTTTAGAATCATCTTCAAATGTGTTAATCTTGCCGATTTTTTGAATAATAAAATGCCTAATTCTTGTCAAATTTGGGATCACAGTGATTATCAATATAATTTTTTATCGTGAATATTTTACAAAAATTATCTCGTAATAAATTATACTAATGGTTTTATAAATGCGTTTAAAAATTAATAAATGTAAAAAATCTTAACACCACTGCACAGTTATGTACCGAAATATGACTATATTCTAAAACATTAGAGCGAGAGGTTTAAAAGAATACTATTTTATGTAACAAAAATACTTTATGCAGTCATCAAATGTTTAAAATAACTATAAAGGATAATAAGGCTTCAAAATTATATAAATAGATTATCTACAACGTTTAAGGAGTGTCCAGGATCATGGTTTGAAAATACAATAAAAACTCAATTTTGACCTTCGACGAGCATGTCCCCCCTTAAGGTCAGTCGTCGTTTGATTGATAAAACAGGTGAGTGCCGTTCAACTGAGAACCTAAGACAGCGATTAAGCATATAAATTTAAAGAGGTAATGCTGTCACAATTTTAGGTACTCTTAAGGTATCCAGGGGAGTGCAGGACGTATTTTATATACTTGGGAAACTTAGTAGAAATGTTACAATTATTAGTTTCTACTCTACTCATTTTCTCATCTGTTTTGTTTTAGTCTTCTATTAAGGGGGGACATGCTCGTCGAAGGTCAAAATTGAGTTTTTATTGAATTTTCAAACCATGATCCTGGACACTCCTTAAACGTTGTAGATAATCTATTTATATAATTTTGAAGCCTTATTATCTTTTATAGTTATTTTAAACATTTGATGACAGCATAAAGTATTTTTGTTACATAAAATAGTAATCTTTTAAACCTCTCGCTCTAATGTTTTAGAATATACTCATATTTCGGTACATAACTGTGCAGTGGTGTTAAAATTTTTTACGTTTATTAATTTTTAAACGCATTTATGAAACCATTAGTATAATTTATTACGAGATAATTTTTGTAAAATATTCACGATAAAAATTATATTGATAATCTCTGTGATCCCAAATTTGACAAGAATTAGGCATTTTATTATTCAAAAAATCGGCAAGATTAACACATTTGAAGATAATTTTAAAGATACTTATTATAAACTATGTATTTGACCATTTAAGTGTGATAAACATCTTATGAATAATGATTGCTTTATAATAATTATTGACCTAAGAATAAGGTAGTGTTTTTTTGAAATACGCCATTTCTTTTGTCATTCCCTAGGGGTTAAGCTACAATATACGGCCGTAGCCATAAATTGACAAACTATAATTAAAATAGGGAGTAAAATTATGTTAACGCGCGTGTTTGAACATGTACCTAACCGACTTTATTTTTATTTTTTTTAAACGGTACAATAAATGCATTGGCATCGTGTTCTTTTATATTCTAAAAGTTTCAAATGTCTAGCTAGTCGGGAGGATAGTTAAAAATCGATTACAAGATTTGTACTAGATAAACAACCACCAGACAAACAAAAATATGAGCTAAGAAAAACGTGGTAAAATTACAAGTGTGACGTTCAATATTATGTAGGTATTTCAAAAAAAAATATCTGCCAAGAAATATTTAAAAGAAAGACATTCTGCTCGTAATTATTAAATGCCCATCACTGATAACTCAGCTTGTAATTAAATATTTTTTTTTATTATACATCATAAACCATTAATTTTTTGATTAAGACTTGATTAGACTTCAAAATTATAATAATGTTGTCAAAAACTATGGGAAAATTTCTCACATAATCCACGCTCACTTATTAAAATCTAATTAAAATATTGAGTAATGAAGAAAGTTGTCTAAAAATGGTTTTTTTTAAACTAATTAAAATAATTTTCCCTATAGAACATATTATTTAATAATCGTATTACATACTAACTAAAACAAATTTCACATCATTAAATGTTGACGTGTTCCGAAGTCGTGATATTTGCTTTAACTAAAATGATCGCATTCATTTTGCAGGCATCATCAATCATCAGTATTATTTCTTTGAACAATGATTAAAGCTGAGAAAAATACTTTTATTTATGTATTATTTAATCCAAGAAAGTCTAACCTTTTAGCCATATTTGAAATACAACACTCTTGTGAGGCAGTATGCTTTAAAATGATTTACAGAAAAATTATCCCATGGATAATTGAATGCAGATAATATAATATGAAGACCCCAAGGCAAAAACATGTTAACTAGGTACAGATTTTTATATTGAAGTTGATAAAAATGTATATCTAATGAAAATATACATTAAAAAATATGACATCTGTTTTTTTTTCATTCTTTAACTACAATACCCACCAAAAATGTTTTAATTTTTTATAAGTGAATAAAATACAGAACAATTTCTCCAAAAGTAATTTTTGTTAGTTAACGTCATGTTTTTGCCTTGAGGTCTTCATATTATATTACAAACGTAATTAAGAATAACCTCAGAAACAAACTCACATTCAATTTATCACTATCCAACTAAATACAAAAAGAGTACGCGATGTGATAGAGGTTGCTAAGTAGTTGAAATAGCAGTGGAATAAACATGTCACTCGGCAAGTGGAAAACTTCTGGATGAATGCCGTCATAATAGTCGTACCACTAAATGCCTACAGGGACACCGTTAAACTCGCTGGATATACTCATAAAGTTTGCTTGATATACGTGGCAGCGGATAACTAGGGACCGAGAATAATTATGAGGGGACCTAGGAAGGCCTTCATCCAGCAGTGAATCTGATGATAAAGACAGTAAATAATCTTGTATCTCAATTAAAAATAATCTTGATATTAATTTAAATAATTGCAAGATAAAAAGAACTTTTTATATACAACGATTTTAAATTTTCTGTTGAATTATTATGCTCAATATGCTCAAACTTGTACTTGATATGAAGTAAATAAAAAACAATAAAGAAATGTCATTTTGACATTTCATTTTGATTTCCATAGTAACGCACGTATACATTAATTATTTAGTTGCTAGGACCACCTCCTTGGCAACCAATAATAGTCTTTTACTTTTTACGGATTTTTCTGAAATAACTTTCCATACAAAACAGAATTAACTGAAAATGAATTCAATTCTGCTTAAAGATAGTTGAAAGTATGAAAAGAATGCATTGGCATCATGTTCTGATATATTCTAAAAATTTAAAATGTCTAGCTGCTAGTCGGGAAGTTAGTTAAAAATTGACTGCAAGATTTTTACTGGACAAACAACCACCGTACAAACAATAATACGAGCTAATAAGAACGTTGTAAAATTATTAGCAATACTATAAGTAAAGTAACAAAAATTTGTCGATATCGTGGCAAAGTTAGTTTAATATGAAATTTCAAAAAAATGTTGCGAATATTGATGGAATTGTTATAGGAAAATATTCACTCAGGTGAATAGTTTTTTGGAAATATCTGCATTGATAAAATCTTACCTGATGGGTTAGTTGGAAAATAAAATAATTGCTATATTCAAGTTGCGGATGTATAAATCTTTTCTTCTTGGTCCTCTTCTGGATCCTCAGCCATGAGTGTACATGGCTGAGGATCGTGACCACATTTGAATTTCGCCATCTTTTGAGCGACCAAGACTTTCCATTCTATAAATCTATTATCCTGGTATGATCATAATATCAATAAGACAAACTAATTCTATATATTATGAAGAAAAGAAACGCTGCATATTTTGGCCATGGTTTCTGAAATAAGAAGTTTTCTCCAACTCAATGCGGGTGACGATAGAAGGTAGTAGAAGCGTAAGTAGAAAGATATTTTTTTGGCTACGCAACATCGGCTCAATGCCCTTTGGGATCCGATGGAACTGCCAGGATGGGGAAGCGTATTGGAAGTTGGTCACCAACATAGTAGTCGGCAACAAAAGAAGAATATCAGAAGAGTATCCTAAATTATGAATATTTAATGTAGAATGGATAATTTGTATATCTTGTGTATTTAACTTTGTTATTTTATAGTTCCTGAATGAATTTATAAATAAGTTAAATGGTACTCGTAATTATTTCATTCATTATAAGCTTAAATTATTTAAAAAATTAAAAGATGTAGACAAAAATTTATTATTTATTATTGTTTGTGGTGAAAATTAATGACTAATACTCAATTAGTACAAATATTCGTAAAAGTTTGTAAAGATATATTTTTTGTTCATATGTACAATCCAACCTCATGTTTATACCTCTTATTATGAGTGAATATTTTGTTTTTCTTTACTGTTATTGGCTGATCTTAGACGCCACACAAATGGAAAAATATGGAAATAATGACAAGAATTATGTAGATTTTTAATCAAACGTCTATTTCAAAAACCGTAAAATGAACAAGCAGTAAAAAATCTTTCGTCTTGTGCGGTATTAAAGTCAATCTCTTACAAACTTAAAAAAAAATAAAATTCATTTCAATATTGAATGATTTTATCGATGCGTAATACTTGAAATTATGTAAATTTATATGATATTAAAATAACACAATAAAATAGTTTTAAGATTTAACAATTCAAAAGTGTGTGACCTATTGTCTTCTTATTCCCAATGAAACAGCATGGAATTTTAAAAATATACTTGCTATAATATATTATTGTATTTTAAAAGAATTTTATTTTTGGTTGTTACAACATTAAATTAATGATTATTTATTGATCAATTTGCTTAAAAGCATACCTAATAATTTGATTACAAATATACACCTGCATAGAATTTTCTATATTTGAAAATATGATTGTGTTGTATTTCTTATCACAATTTAGAAATAATATTACTATGGTAATATTGTAACTCAATGAAATTATTTCACGTACTTCACTACTTTGCTGATTGGTTAACATTGACGTAGATCAGTGGTAAAGGGTGACTTTTGGAAAGAGGGAGGCTGTTGAGATCACAGAAAAAGAGCATACGTCTTGTCAGATAGGTGTACTTACGGTAAGTAGGATGATTTTTTTTCTGCATGTCCGATATTAATCAAATCATATGGGATTCCATAGAGTGAAGGTTGTATTAACAGATTTTCTTTTTACAAAAAATGGATGTCAGCCACTTGCTCAACCTATTAGGTCCATTCTCTGACTCAAACACAAATTGCAAAACAATATGTGAATTTGCCAGACCCAGGATTCGAACCTGGGACCCACGACGCTATAAGCCGTTGCTTAAGCCGCGCCACCATCGTGGGTAGGAAGATAATACGATATTCTTATTGGTGAATAGGTAAACACTGATATCAATAGCTCACTGACGATATAAAATTGAGCGATGAGTTTAAACTATGTATTTTCCTAAACATTAATACACATCAAAAATAATTACATAATGTTATTTTTTAATTTTAAAAACAATCTATATATTACGCAAAGGCTTATTACTATGTCTTTGGAGACTACCGTATTGCATACATTTTGGTAAACGAGACTGAGGCCATGTGACCTGACGGTCGTACAAAATAAATCTGAATTCCTAACAAAATAATCGTATAAATTCAATAGTTGAAAACAGATGGCGCCGTCGCTTTTTTTTACCTTTGATACGAATTTACTCTACGTTTGCTTTACTTTTGTACATTCGAAATTCGTACGCATTTTCAGGAACCAATTACGTACGAAAGTTGAGGGCCACCTGTATACCGTTAAAATATACTTAGTAATAATTCTAAAATCAGTTTGTATTTTATATTTTCAATTATGTATACAAAATTAACAGAAAACATCGACAAATTAATATCAGAATATATTATGTTGAATATCTACCTTGATTATTTTTCTACATGTTTTAATACCCTAACATAATAATTATAATAGTCTCAGTATATTGTTAGTACGTATTATCATGAATTACCAAAAAAGGAAATGCTCGATTCTCTTAAACACTTAATAAATTATACTAGAGAATATAACAAATTATTTAGCGAATACCATGCTAACAAATAGGTCTGAATAACAGATTGCATACCCGACAATTAAACAGGCGTTTACACGATTTGCTCACTGCAAATAAACTAAGTTTACTTAACAGAGTATGCAAAAAACATGAACACTCGGAATAATTACCATACACCATAAAATATTTCTCAAGAGTTTTGTGCAACTCAGTATTAGATGCCATTTTCCCTTGGAGTATCTAATAAACTTTTATGATCTTTCTTTTCGATGTGTATTTTGAAACCAGCCTATTGGTTGAGATAACAAATATATTATAATAGTTAGACCTGTTTAAATGGTCTGTTTGTGAAAGATACTTGTATATTCTTAAAGATAGTACATACTAAAAAATATCGCAGTTTTTTAGATTTAGATAAAACATGTTAAAACATAATGTGAATTACTAACTCTCTAGTTAGATAGTTAGTTAGTCTAAAATGTTATTTATGGGAACATAAAAAATAATAAATATATTATTACTATTGCAGTAGGTACGTATACATAAAAATACAAATTTTAAAAATCTCAGAAACATACATTATTAGAATAAATTCTAAAAAAAAAACATAAATTGGACCGATAAGGAGTCAAACTCGCGTCTTTCACTTACCGGATCATTGCTTTGGCCTCTAAGCTATTGATCCGCATAAAACTATGAGTACATAAGCATCGCTTACTTTTGTTATACTTATATTATTTTCGGTACGCGTGGTTAAAAGTTATTTCCCTGAGTTTCGAAGGATAACTCTAGAAAATAAATATTTGCTGAAATATTTTTATTGATTTTCTCAAAGTCTGGATTGATTATATAACTACACTAGTGTCATTGGGTCTCATCACCTATTGTAGTGTTAAAATTAATGTAAAACCTATATAAATATACCTTAGCGGATTAATCGTCGGCTTATAATATCCTCGGTCAGACAAATAATTCACATATTGTTTTTCAATTTGTGTTCGGAGTCAGAGTATGGATCTAATAACTTGAGCAAGTGGCTAACATCCGTTTTTCGTAAAAAAATAATCTGTTAATACAAACCTCCACCCTATGTAGGTCCATATGATTCTACTAAAATTGGAGATGGATATGGAAAAGGAAGGAAATAGTGTGTAGTTATATATTGAGACAAATTTTGAGACAAAACTGATTTAAATAATACTACATAACAAGTAACTAAAGAGAATTACATATTTTTACACAGGCCTATATTATGATACTCTAAGGATTGAACATGGTAAAGTACTAGTAGTTATATAGAGAAAAATTAAAAATGTATAGAGATATATTAATATAAATGTATTTTCTTTATAATACAGAAAAAAATATAAATAAAAAAATCTAATAATTCTTTCTGGGATTAATCATTAATTGAATTATGTACGATAATGTTTAGGTTGATTCTTTGATTAACTTAGGTAAATTTTGTTGTGCATTATTGAATTATTTTAAACTAATAAAACACATTTCCGTCAAAAATTATGGCATTCAAATAGAGTTAGAATTTGTGCAAACATTTCAAACGCCTTTATCTCAAACCAAGGTTTTTATTTGTTTCCTTATTGAACTGTGGTATCGATATGTATATTATATCTTTTATCTGTCATTATTATTGTATTTTATTGGAAAAAAATAAACAAAATAATTACAAGATAAAAAGAACTTTGTATATACTTACAACGTTTTTAATTTTTCTGTTGAATCATATAAACTTGACTTGACTAGTTCATACGATCAAAAAAAATTGTACTTGATAGAAATAATACTGACATGTCATTTTGACATGTCATATTGATTTCCATAGCAACGCACGTATATATTAATAATTTAGTCGCTAGGACCCCAGACCCTTAGCAACCAATAATGGTGTCGAAATAACTTTTCATACAAAACATAATTAACTGAAAATTAATTCAGTTCTACTTCTAATGGCTAAAAGTATTATAAAAATGCATTAGCATCGTGTTCTGATATATTCTAAAAGTTTCAAATGTCTAGTTAGTCGGGAAGTTAGTTAAAAATTGATTGCAAGATTTGTACCAGACAAAGAACCACCGGACAAATAAGAATACGAGCTAAGAAAAACGTTGTAATAACGTATTACTGTTAAAATAACGTATGTAGCGACTTAAATATAAAAAAACCACCACGTTTTTTCGAATGGATAGCACAAATTTCATAATAATTATAACTTTTTCTAACCGAAGCAATAATCATTGAAATAACGACCGGTTGATAAATGTTCCTGTTTACACATGATGCGCAGTAATTACGATAAAATTGGAATATATGAGGCATTATTTATTTTAGGTTCGTGTGCTCGGAATAGTCTCACGATAAAAGCGTGTGTTGGTGTGGGTTATGTTGTGTTTTTTTCCGTGCTGAGTTAATACGGATTTCGTGGCTGGCCTTCGGAAATATCACGAACAAAAGTGAAGTAAACTGTTTTAGCATCCGTGCGACTAACCGTTTGAGATAATACCGGATCATCAGATCAAATCCCTAATAGATGCAAAGGTGAATATTATGCGTGGTGTAAATGAAAACTCTGAAATATTAATAAGTTGTTAATCAGTGTATGAGTTTGCCGTACCGACGTTGAGTACTGATCGATACACTCCATTTGCATAAGAATATTAATAAACTTGGTTACATGTAAATTGTACGTAAAACATTTCACTGATAATCAATAAATACTAGATTTAAGAGGTGTAAAATCGTTAATTCAAGGAATTTAATGGAATTAACTAATGAGATATACCATTAATACCTATCAGTATTTAAAAAAAAGTTAAGTATAAGTATAGTAGGCAAGGATTATTAACAAAAAGAAAATCAATACAGACAGCAAAATTTATGTGAAGAGATCTTCACGTACGCAATAAAACACCGCATTTTATTTAAAAGTAATAAAATTCACTAAAAATAATCACGTGACAATTAAACAGGCAGTTTATATATTATTAGGTATATGCATGTTACAAAAGTTATAAAAATGGTTAACGTGTCTTTCTATACTGGCCATATACTGGCCATATACTGGCCGAGCTGAATGAAATTTGTCCATTGTGCTAATTATTCCCAGATTACTGGCAAATTTTTATAGTCTTGTCGGTTACATAAAAAGTCAGATTTGCTTAGGAAATTGCTTTCATACTCTGAATCCGATATTATTACATAAGGCAACATCGTTTGACAATAATTTTATTTTACTCAAAATGGCACTCTGTCCGGAATGCAGTGCCGTGCAACCAGTGAGCACCGATACACCAGTGTATTGTTTTCACGCTTAAAAAATGTTTTATTTGACGCTACTATTACAAATTTAAACAATATAATAAGTGAAACATGAAGATTATATCTATCTGACTATTACTGGAAATATAATTCTAAAAATATATCCTATATGTAATTAACTATTTCTTTTATTCAACGAATAATTCACAACTTCTAATTATTGAACATATATAGTTTTGAAAAACACTTTCTGAGAGAATATATTATAACCAATAGAAAAAATCTTTTTTGAAAAAAAGTAAGCCAACCCGATGAGGAATCGAATCCCGTATCTCCCAGGTTTACGCCCTATCCGTGCATTACCACTATGTTACGAGGTGACATACTAATTGCGACAAATTTCGTCAGTGCTCTTTGTTTCTTAAATCAAAGTAGGTAACTATTTACTATTACTTTGATTACTAACCGACGTCGTGAAATATCTCCAATATTTGACTTTTTTTCAAAAAAGATTTTTTTTATTGGTTGTAATATATTCTCTCAGAAAGTGTTTTTCAAAATTATATATATAATTATGTAAGTTATAATAGGTGCAATTTTTATACTGTTCTCTAATGTAATCTTTTTGGCTTTTGGAATCTACCTATGGTAAATATAATATAACGAACAAATTTTAGAAGTTATAACTATTTATTATAGATAAAGTAAAGTAATAAATTATCATCATCATCAGCCTGAATCTATCCACTGCTGGATGAAGGCCTCTTTAAGCTGCTTCCACTTCTCTCGGTCCTGTGCATTGCGTTGCCACGTTCTTCCGCAGAACTTCATTTCATCGATCCAGCTGCCTCTAGGTCTACCTTGCGGACGTTTTGTTCTTCTTGGATATCACTGGATGACTAGATCCACTAGACTAATAAAATATATGAGAATAATATTCCTCAATTAAGTAAAAAACGTTATAAAATTTGCACGTGCAAATTTTTCATAATGTAATTGCGTATTATATTGATGTTGATGATAACAAAGATGAAATACGGGTCGTTAGGCAGATTGCATATAGAGTAGTATAAAAGTTTTGTTAATCGGAATACTAATTTAATTTTAATCAAGTATCATTTTTTTTTGAAGAAAACATCTTAAAAATTAAATGTGATTAATTCATGATAATTTGTATTATTACAAACAGACGAAGATTCTTTAAAACTATCATGTCTATGTTATATTATATATATATAATAATAATAAGATTACGTTCCAATCAACATTATTTTGGTAATACGTGGGCATAACCTAATAACTGTTTTTTTGGTAATTTTATATTAAGAGTAAAAACTGCGTCACTGTAGTCTTATCTTCAATTAGTAATAACCTATATTTCATCTGAAATGCTCAAAACGCTTTGGTAATACTATTATGATATGTGAACAAACACAGTGGTTAGTTTTGTCAACACATGATCAAAAACCCTTGTAATCAAAATATTGCCATATTCTTCTTCAGTTATTTATTTTTTAAATATTTTCTCAATGTTGGACAAAATTTGAACCAAGATTTATGTGAGCAAATCAAAGCTTAAAATTGCTTTCTTGTACATTCAAAATTTAAGAGTTAAGCCCGAATAACACCGATTAATATAATTTTTGCTATAAAGTTTAATTACTGAAGCTTTGTGTATGGATTTAAAAAAAAATGCTTATCACATAGCACTTAGTATTATACAAATTATGAAGTCTAACTGAGTTTTAATAGGCTTTAACTTTGAAAAAATACAATATTGATAAAATAATTAATCAAAAACTAATCGAAACAAAAAATAAATATTATTATTTAGTTGGATTTAGATATTATTCTAGACAGTGTTGATATAGATATCGTATATATTTGTGATTATATAATGTGAAGTATTAACTTAAATTTTTGTCCATGACAAAATCAAAAATAGTTTTGAAAATTTTATCCAACCAGACCAGGTTACGGTGGACGATAGAAAATGTTCCAAACCACTGCGATAGATAATGAAGCAGGCACTTTGCAATGTCGCGTAACAAGCAAGTGACAGTCGATCGGATGTTTATTCAAAATAACATAAATTAAATATTGCACGGCAAAATAACGTAAAGAATACTTGAAGAAAGCTGGTCGCTACAAGATAATGATATTATTTATTAGTAAAAATATTTTTTTATGGCAATTATATTTTCTTTTCAATGTACTGCGAGTTTATTTAGAGATATACAACAAGGGAGGAAAATGACGTGGAAAACCTGAGCGCCTAAGCACGACAACGTCGCTATCCTAAATAATTACAAGATAAAAAAAACTTTTTATATACAACGTTTTTAAATTTTCTCTTGAATTATTATGCTCAATATGTTCAAACTTGTACTTGATAATATGAAGTAAATAAAAAACAAACAAATATAGAATACTAAAATGTCATTTTGACATTTCATTTTGATTTCCATAGTAACGCACGTATATATTAATGATTTAGTTGCTAGGACCACCCACTTAGCAACCAATAATAGTGTTTTACTTTTTACGGATTTCTTCCGAAATAACTTTTCATACAAAACAGAATTAACTAAACATGAATTAAATTCTACTTAAAGATGGCTAAAAGTATTAAAAGAATGCATTGGCATCGTGTTCTGTTATATTCTAAATGTTTCAAATGTCTAACTAGTCGGGAAGTTGGTTAACATCGATTTGTACTGGATAAACAACTACCGGACAAACAAGAATATGAGCTAAGAAAAACGGTAAGCTCTATATAGGTGTGAGATTCTTTCTTCTCAGACAACTTAACAGAGAAAGTATTGGTTAATGTCAATGTAGATTGTAGAGAAATATTTCTGGCTCACTCAGTGGTGAATAGTGTCTGTAAATAGGTCTGTAAATAAATATCCAATACGTCCAATATAAATTCATTCTAAGGCGCTTAATTTCCACACTATAATGTAGGTTTATAGTTACGCTAAGTAATATTCGCCGAATTGTTTTATTATAATATATATACGGTTTAACTAAAAAATTATTTAAGTATCTCCTAATCACATGTATTCACTTAAATATTAGTTTTAAATACATAGGCTCCCAATAATTTTACAATGTAATGTCGACGAGTGAAAATAACTGTCAAATAATCACTTTACACAATTTATAAGCGATTGTACTTACTATAATGATTAAATGAAAGACGATTGAAACAAAATTTTATCAAATATTTTTAGTCGAAGTACAGATTGTGGTTAAACGGGATATTGGTAGTCTTGTGCGTAAAGCAATGGCTTCTCATCTGGGGGTTCCGGATTTGATTCCCGTTGAGATCACAATACATTTATGTAATATTATTACAGCGTTGATGTTTATGATTGTTTCACGTATATTACTACACTGCTGTATGGTACACTAGTGTTTTTCAGAAAGGTAGAAAGTATTATTTATTATATATAATTTTTAACTTTCCTATTATTATTATTGATAAATTTCAATGTTGAAATCCTCTAAATAAGACAACACCATAACTAGAGACAAGAAATTCTCCACACGAAACTGTACCAAAATCTTCATCTAAAACTTCACTAAGCTTATCTCTATCTCTATGGTTACTTTTTTTAAATAGTCATAAATACTATATAACTAATAATATAAATTGAAAAAAAACGGTGGAATAAACTGTTGTAAGAATAAATGTATTCAATTCTGATATTCTGCCTCTTACTACCAAACTGGTGACCCCGACTAGCAGGATTGAAAAAAACTTCGACATATATTTATACATTTATTTGCATTACCCTTTTTATCATGCAGTGCTCATATCTTGGAATTCCTCATACACTGTCATTAGTCAAAGGTATTATTATCCTAACGAAACATTAAATGGTATAAGCAGTATTGTTGCTCAATATAAAATTTTCAATACCTGTAGCATTACTGATGTTGTGTAGTAAAAATGAAATCATTATACTAGAAAATGAAGTAAGCATACTGAATTACTTCGACAACCTATAAATTACCTACCTCTGTACGCTTCACTATAATAGCGAATGAAAACAAATTGCACGTAAATAAATATTATATACGCATGTATGAAATTTTAATTGTAATATACAGTTTATCTCACACAGGTATATATTATAATAATTTTGATATATAATAAATTATATAATAAATTAATTACAAGATAAAAAGAACTTTTTATATATAACGTTTTTAAATTTTCTGTTCAATCATATAAACTTGACTTGAAAAATTGTACTTGATAGAAATAATACTGAAATGTCATTTTGACATGTCATATTAATTTCCATAGTAACGCACGTATATGTTATTAATTTAGTTGCTAGGACCCCAGACCCCTAGCAACCAATAATGGTGTCGAAATAACTTTTCATACAAAACATAATTAACTGAAAATGAATTCAATTCTACTTAAAGATGGCTAAAAAATGCACTGGCATCGTGTTCTGATATATTGTAAAAGTTTCAAATGTCTAGCTAGTCGGGAAGTTAGTTAAAATCGATTGCAAGATTTGTACCAGGCAAAGAACCTTGTAAAATAAAAATAAAAGTAAAACGTTGTAAAATGTACATAGGTATATTCAATTTTACAAATCAAAATTTAAGCTATTCACAACATGAAAAAAAAAAGATATTTGTAACAGTATTAATAATATATATATATATAAACATTTTTATTTAGATAAGTAAATAAAAACATCATTAAAAAACACACGTAAGGACACCGAATGAGCTAAGTAGACCCTATTTTAAAAATTCAGAAAACAACATCCATCTAAATTCATCGTCACGCAAGTGGAATATATAAATAAAAGATTCAGTTGAACACAACTATTGCATTCTCAATTGGAGTTACAATAATTATCAATGGCGTGTCAGTTCTGCACCTTGCAGATTAAGATTCTCATTTACACCGCATATAAACCAATAGATAAGGAAGCAGACAAAAGTACGCGACTTGATAGAGGTCGTTGAACAGATGACATGGAAATAAGTTGGACCAATCGCTCAGTGAATGGACAACCGCTGGACAAAAACTGCCCAAGAGAACACCCTAAAACCCGCTGGATAAATGAACTCATAAAGTTCAGTAGATGTACGTGGCAGCAAAATACTAGGGACCAAAAAAAGTGGAAGGAGCTAGGGAAGGCCTACATCCAGTAGTGGATTGATCCCGGCTGATGATAATGATAAGTCAGTGAAATATGTAGCTAAATATAGATATTTTCTAGCGTATGTAACCATACTTATGATAAAGACAGTCGGATAAAGCTTCGGATGGTATCCAAACATCCTCAAGTAAATTAGTTTTGGAGTGGTCAAGATCCTCAGTCATGAAAGTCAGTCATCTTTGAATATTGATTATATAATTTTATTAATATTAGGTTATTAAAGTTTACAGAAAGCTTCAGACATTAGCAACTATTGCAAAATCGGCCAGTAATTTAGTACAACTCACAGCATTTACAAAGCGACATGTAATTTTCTACATATTACGTAAAAGGCATAATGTAATAACTGCCTATTACTTACATATGGGTTCTTTTGTTTGACAAAATGTATCAAAGTCCGTCGCTGTTTTTTCCTACAATATAGGTTAGTCGGTGTTCAATTAGCCATGACACAATTGAGATATTACCGATAATTGCATGTTTTATTGAATGTTTCTTTTGAAATAATAAATTACATCAAATCTATAATGTCAAAGACCAAAATAGTTGTTTTTTATTTAGTTTTTTTAGCTAAAAGAAAAACATCAAAAAAAACTCACACATATCGATATCGGAGAATTATTAAAAAAAAATAAAATCAAGTGAATAATCGTATGACAAAATTATATCTATATTATGTAATTGATATATTGCAGATATTAAACAACAAATCGACTTAATTTAATATTTTTTTCACAATTTAAAAAAATAATTATCAACATGCTACAAGTCTGAATAAGTTTTTGTCGCCCCCTAACCTTTTCTACTTGTGTTACTTGCATTCCTATTAAATAAGTCTGATGGATACTGTCAGTAATGTGCTGTGGGTAAAGGCACATCAAGCGATGCTTAAAAAGGGTTGTTCTAAGAGGAGGCAAATTGGAGAAGAAATGAAAAGTTTTGGCATTTTTCTATTTAATTCTTAAGTAAAGAGCAATAAATGATTTATTATAATATGCATCGTTATTTTGTACCGGGTATCTCTGAGTATATGCGAAAAATCCATTGACAGTTCAAGCTTAAAGGATATTATAACTAAATAGGTAATTAAATCGTTTTAAAATGTTGATTATTAGTTAATAATAAATTATTATATTTTACGTTTTGTATTCTATCTCGAGTTGTCTTTAGTATGATTACAGTAACAATGCACGTCGCCTTAAATAAAAAAATCTAATAAATTTACACTCATATTGTTAACTACCAACAATATATTAATAAAATAGGTACACAAAAACTCAAAGAAGCATCATGCATGCATAATATATATATAAATGTAATATAGTTTGAACTAATGGACCAATAGTCACATAAGTTATCGGTTAATTCTAAGGGCCATTGAAAAAAATCTAATAATTTTCCTATGCATTGAATTATAAGTTATAAAGACCGTTACCAAACGTCGCTTCACTGCGTCTATTTCTCTAACGAGGACACTTGCTAACGACCCATTGTCAACCTTTAAAATATTTCATGACAAAAGTAACATAGTTTATAACTAATTTTATCTTACCTCTGTTCTAATTTTATACATTAGTTGTGGTGAAATATAATAAACTTGGACAATTTATTAAATTAATATAATAGAAAAGTGCACATTGTAGTAAAACTTGTCTAAGTTACATGAAAATTCATGCAGTTGTTAGAAAGATTTCTTAGTATAATATTATAATTCAATGAAATAATAATGTTGTGCAAGCATGATTACATTATATAAATAATTACAAGATAAAAAGAACTTTTTATATACCTACCACGTTTTTAAATTTTCTGTTGAATCATAATATAAACTTGACAATTCTATGTATTAATAAATACTTTTTTTGTACTTGCTAGAAATACTGAATAAATATAGAATAATGAAATGTCATTTTGACATTTCATATTGATTTCCATAGTAACGCACGTGTATATTAATAATTTAGTTGCTAGGACCCCCTTAGTAACTAATAAGAGTGTTTTACTTTTTACGCATTCTTTCCGAAATAACTTTCCATAGGAAACAGAATTAACTGAAAATAAATTCAATTCTGCTTATAGATGGCTAAAAGTATTAAAAGAATGCATTGTCGTCGTGTTCTGATAATATATTCTAAAAGTTTCAAATGTCTAGCTAGTCGGGAAGTTAGTTAAAAATTTTCAATCGTCCAATACAAATCTTGGACAAACAAGAAAAAAATTGTACTGGACAAATAAGAATACGAGCTAATAAAAACGTGGTAAAATACAATGTCATGTCTGTCTCATATTAATATGACAGTAATACGTCTAATTTACTAAGTAATCACATCGGAGCTATTAAAAATACTCGATAATGATGATCCATTAACAATCTGTTATTTAGATATATTATTAAGTTATTCAGAGTGTTATAAAATATGAGCTTCTCTTCATGTTTATGCAGTTGTTTTATTTTTCGTGTAATCTCTCAATTTTCTCAATTCTGTAATTTTAACTGCTATACAACGATACTTAGGATCATAGTTAAGTTATATTTTAAAAATATAAAATTTATATAATTCTTATTTACATAATAACCATTTTGTATATATGATATAACTTTTATAAACACAAAATCAATAGAAACTGGCTTACCCTACTGGGTGTAGTACCTATAATAGGCTAAGAATCTCGAGTGTGGAAACATATGGGATAAAAACATGTTTACATACGCATATGCATTCAATTTTGTCACGTAAATATAACGCATATTCAATTTACTTAAGTTTTATGGCCTGGCCGTTATAAAGTATCCTGCTTCAAAATCTTGGTCCATGGCGATGACCTTTACATTTATATATAAATAACCTATTCTCTAGTATTAATAATTATTGTAGATTGTTTGCGTACATATACTGCACACAATATTATTTTAATGTTTATCCAGAATATACATAAAATGTATCTGCGTCTGCCTGCAAATTTTGCAGGTTTAAAATCAGCATCAGGAGAATTTTACATGTTTTCCCCGAAGTGTATTTATATCAGAGCAATGAGCCAATATATTGCGTGATAGAAACATTCCTCATAATAAAAGTGTTAAAATAACCTCCATTATGGAGGCCCATACGGCCAGATTAGGAGTGAAAGTGATAATTTACTTTTTTATACATATTGGCATTTATTCGAGCTAATTTTATATGATATTGAATAATAAATTGAAGTTCAGTTATTCAAAGTTTAAATATTAATGTTACTTTCACACAGTCATAATAATAATATTAATTGTTAGTTTCCAAACCTAGTGATTGATTAGTTGTTTGTAATTATATAACTCACATTAAAAACCCGCATCATGACTGTGATTTTTTTATGTGCAAAAAAAACCCCGAGTTGGCAACAGCTGAAAATTTATATTAAGGTAACGGAACAGTGCAAGGTCAATTCGGCTTAAATTATTTATTATTTTCAAAAAATTACTTAGACAAGTTGCCATGAATCAGCATTGTTGAGATCGGTTGCATAATTTATAATAAAACGGTAGCCGTATAAATGTTATGAAATGCATTGTAAGCGTACTGGAATAATAGAATTTTGCAGTGCCCATTTTCCCATAAAGTCGTTTGTTTGAAAAAAATAGTCAGTTTTTATGGTATTTTAATTCGGTTTCGCTATCACTGATGCCGGATACACAATACTTTTTGAATGTGAGAATGAATCTCCTTAGTAATTCAGTTCGCATCAGAGTCATTGAAGGCAGCCTTTTAAATTTAAGTTAAGGTTAAACTGACTTAAAATTTTGGAGCAAAAAAATAGATTATTATAATAAACACTGTTTTTATCACAATAGACTAATCCAACAATCTCGACAAATGATTTTATCCCATGTAGGTATCCAAGAGACACTAAATGACTTTCCTAAGATCAACTAAATTTATAATATATCATGTTTATCGAAGTGACTTTAACAGTGTTCGCCAAGATTTTTATACCCGCGGACCAGTAAAAATATGAAAAAAAATTCGCGGACCACTAACGAATAAAAACACTATTACCTATTTATACTTTATTTTATTATTAACTATAACTTTATTATTTTGTTAATTGGTTTATAAATCTTATGTTATTTCAGATAGTTTGGTTAGGAAAGAGAAAGCTATTTTTAAAATAATTACAAGATAAAAAGAACTTTTTATTTACAACGTTTTTAAATTTTCTGTTGAATTATTATGCTCAATATGCTCAAACTTGTACTTGATATGAAGTAAATGTAGTAACGCACGTATTATATATTAATAATTTAGTTGCTGGGACCACCTCCTTAGCAACGAATAATAGTGTTTTTCTTTATAGGATTTTTTTCCGAAATAACTTTCTATACAAAACAGAATTAACTGAAAATGAATTCAATTCTGGTTAAAGATGGCTAAACGTTCTGTTTTATCCGGTCTGCCGAATGGCATAATCTGTTCTAACGCCATTACAATAAAGGTGATATTGCTATAAATTCCTGATGCTTTTGCATGGGGTGTTGGATGTGGGGGATGCGTTGGGTCTGCCGAATGGTTCGGTTCGAACGGGTTCGCTCAAATGAACATTGACATTAGAAACACTGCTCTAACGCTATTACAATAAAGGTCATATTGCTATAAATTCCCGATGCGTGATATCGCATAATGAAATTGCGTGACGTCTACCTATGCACGTGCAAATGTCACTATGGGCGAATTTACTTGCTAGCTACTGTGCGTCGTCCATTAATAATGTCATTGGAAACTATGGGTGCCATTTTGTATCCTACATCTGGCATTGCAATGAGTATTTAATTCAGTGAGAACACCCAGTAGTAAGAATCAAAGCCTGTTTATGTGATTTATAAATAAATGTTCAATTTACTTTAAATATTATTAACAAAATTATATATCTAATAAACACTAAAATAAACTGAATCACTAGTATATTAATATTTTATTTACGTTTTATTATATTCAGAAGTATATACCAAAGTTAGCGCAGATGTCATAATATAATAATATGGGTACTTTAAAATTTGATTATTTTACTTTGTTATTAAAGTAGCTATAAAATTGATTGAATCACATATTATTTTATAGGATTTAACATCATTATAGAACAAAACATCCATGACCTTTATATCAAAAGTTTACTATTAAAGTTACGATTCTATTAATGATGATTTTAATATTTGTAGTAGTGGCATGCATTCATATAAAGATTAATGTTAAACAAGCAATAACGAGTTGTAACATGTAAAGTTAACAATACATATTTCAAAGCTAAAATAGATACCTAACTATCGTATTATTACGACATTTACGTTACTATTACAAAATTACAGATAGCCAGATGATAATAATACAATACATTTATATTATACATATTTCTTCTAAAGGATTTAAGTTTTGTACTATTCCATTTTAGTCGTTTTTGAGACCTGGGTTTCACCTTTCGGCATCTTCAGACACTATGTACACTCACCAAAAGGTAAGTACACACGTATATAGGTAGGTGATATTATATTGATAAGTAATAAAGTGTTTACCTACTTTATTGTATTAATTTATTATATAAGTTAGAATAAACTGTATTAAACCCTGTATAATCCAAGCCATAGTGGATAATAGTTAAAAATAGTCCTTTATCTATAAAATATCTAAAATTATGACATTTAACTTTACATACTTCTAGATAGGTATTTTAAAGATAGAAGAATATGTTTTATCGATTATGGTTTGGTCCAGACTAAAAACACTTACCAACACCATCGGTAATAATAAAGTATTATTAATTCAACGAGAATCAATAAGTATGACTGAAAAAGTGTGCACTATTTTTATCGGATAACCCATAGCATACCTAAACTATTATGATTTGGTTATGCAGGGCTTAGTTGAATTTTAAAAACTATCCATCACCATCTGAAAATTTTATTCTTAGTTCAATGAAATTAAATAAGTATGACTGACAAAGTTTTGTGTAGTTACACTATATTTGTCGAATCTTAACAACCTACCTCCACCAGATCATAATAAATGACGTATACGTTAAGTTTGGAACATGTAAAGAACACGCCCCGCCATGCGACATATCTGCACTTGATGCAAACAGCGCACATCGCACACACGCGACACCTCAAAATATCATATTGAAAAGTAAAAACTACGAAAAGCACGAATCTAGAGATATCTCGTTCATGAAATAATTCAATAAGTAAATGTATATTATGGTGAATTTCATCATCTTATTAAAGTTTTGGAAACGGTAATGAGCGATATAAGATGGATTTTATAGTAGATACATCGTAGTTTAAGGAGCTTTATGAATATATTATAATATTAAATAGTATATAATAATAATAGATATTTTATTTATATTAATTATTCATATTATTAAGGATGATATTGACAACTGAGATACGTGAGATTACGACTAGACTTCCTCACGATGTGTTGGGTAGGGTATTTTCCCCCACCACTCATAACACGCTGAATTGGAATGATTAGATTGCATGACGTCACGTCAGGTGTTATTATGATGTTTTTGTTCCATAGTATACAATAAAAATGGTAATGTATGATACCACTCTAGACGCATTACGTTTCGTCGCGTGGTCCTAATCTGTTCCCACCTTTAGTTGTACATCATGTATACTGTACTCCTACTCCCCTAAATTTATAGTACAACTTGCACCCTTAGTGAGCTTAGTGTTATGTTGATGTACATTTTTCTATTGTTCCCAACATGTTTTGAGTAGAAATAGTTGTTTACCATTTTGTGTTTAAAATTTATTTTAGTAACGGATAAGTGAATAGTATAAAAGGAGAATTAGCCTTAATATTATAATATGCAATGAACAAAAAGAGATTAGCGGCAACAATACAAATTGATCTGGCCTAATTTTATCACTTTTGCGAAGATTTTATTTATCCAGCCGTACTTGTGCGATGTCCTTGAAACTGAATCAAACGGAAACCCGATATTATCTGAAAAGAATTGCGTACAGAATAGAAATAAACAATCTAGAGCAGAAAAAAGATAAGCGGCTTAAACAGACCAGCGGCAGGAAGGCGATTTTGCAATGGTGCTGCTTGAGGAAGCCTGAAATCGACAACAGCAACGGTTCAGAGCGCTCGTGAGTCAACATAATCTGGCCGTTAGACGTTATCCGTTAATCGTTGGCACTTGAGTGTTTTGGTTTTGTCGTTACACTTGTTAGGCACCGTGTAAATTTTAATATCTACCACATTACATGGAAGCACTTAACTAAATACAACTCGACCCATCAACCTAATAAACAATCAGTGTTGAACTGTATCACATACTTTTTTTTAACATAACTAATATTATTAATAATTATCCTGTTTCTTATCTTATGCATTGGAACTACAAAACTCAATACACATATTATACAATGCCATTTTATCAGTGGAAGCATAAGAAAATTATTAAAATGTGAAAAAAAAAATCGGTGTGTACTTATGTACGCACGTTAGAAGTTATACTTCTTTGGCGTAACAAAACAAAAACTTGTTATAACCCAGATTCTTCGGCTAGTTCCCAATTATCTTGTTAAATTACACACGTAAGAAAACGGGCCGCTTATTAGAATGCCGTTGGTTTATTTCTATACACTTTAATTTATATAACTAAATTATATAATGTTTTCTCGTTGTTTTTATTTTTGAAGTACCAACTGTTACTCTGACGTTTAATCGTTTGTTTACGTAAGGAATTGCAAATGGCCGACAATAATAAATTCGCTGCCTAGGCAACGGAACAACTCTAAACTATAATATTATATTGTATAATCGTCACGATTGCAGTATCATACTGTGGCGTAAAGGTAGTGCGTCTGGCTGATAACATACAATCGGTGGTTCGAATCCAATCGAGTGCGTTTTTTTTCTGTGAAAAAATAAATTATGTGTTACACGCCAAAAATACACTCTGATCTGATTTTCCAAATGCGCCCAAAGAAGTATAACTTAAAAAATCAGGAGGTAATCAAATTAAATAAAAACAAAAATACAGTTACTTTAAATAATAAACTAAATTATTTTTGATTGTATTTAATTTCATTAAAAAGTGTTTGTATAACATTTTAACTACCCCTGTCAAAAATATTGCATATCACATACGAAGTCCATCGATTGTATATTAATTAGTATTAAGAAGTATTTTTATATTAATATTATATCCTGGGAAGTATAATAATTGGGCTTTAGGATGTTATATGGTCGCAAGCGTCGCTTTCGTAATCTGCAGTTAGGATACATTGTTAACACGTTTTTTGTCAGTAAAGCTAGCGCAGGTCTTTTATATGACCTTGATGCATCTAAATATAATTAAAATTGTAAACTCAGTTTTGTTGATTTAGGTGGCCAGTTTAACACATCGGATTCATAAGTAATCTCTATGATTGATGTGCAGTAAAAAAATATATCTTTAATAATTATGTTGTAGACTGGTTGCACAAAACCACAAGCTCTAATATTTTATCAACATACGGAAATATATTACAACATAATTTTGTTTCAGGTGACTTTGATTGGGTATTTATTGTAAATATTAATAAAACAATAGATGATTACTAAATCATTTTAAAAATTGTCATTAATATTATTTTGTATAAAGCTGTCAGAATATATTTTTTGTATATGTAATTTGTCATTTAATTTAATATTTGTTACCTACACAATATTTTAATGTAAATATTGAAGGAAACTTATTTTGGTTAAAAGAAGCAATTAGGTTATAAACTTTTATAGGGTATAAAAATAAATAGACTTGTCAATATAATATTTATATCCGGAAAAAATAGTAGTAATTATCTACAAGCTTTAGATTTTAGTTAATTTAAATCCAAGATTGAACCAAAACAAAAAAAATGCATGTCAAACATTAACCAAAAGTATGTATATTTTAGGAACGGTTGGCAATTTAAAGATTTTACAAGTTTTAATAACAACATCACGGATCAATTTTTTTTTGTTTTTAGCAATAAAATGAGACAAGAATGCAAAAAAAGAGCTTTTATTTTTATAATTAGAAGTGATAGTTAATGATAATTTATGTTTTTATGATAATGGCTATTTCTCAGGGGTTGATTCGTCATCGTTGACAGATTTGTCAAAGTATTATCTTGAAAAGGTTACGAGGGCATCTGATAGATCTAAGGAAATCCCTTGATTTCCGTAGATCCCATTCACGGTTGATGGAGAAACCCGAACACGTCCGATCTATCCATTATAATGACAGCACCACATAATGTTAAAAAAAATCGTGACACCACAACTTTACAGTTTTTGAAGAAGTTCCTGACATAAAACGTAGTATATATTAAAAATACTTCCTTCACATTACGTTATAATTATTGGGGGGACGTTTTTACCCACTTATATACCTAATAGTTGAATTTTGTCAGTTTATACAACCTTTTTCTGCAAGTAAAATGAGTTTAAATTTTGAAAGATTATGGATAAATATTATTGGTAATACCCCGTTTACGAGTATATAAATTTATTGTTGACAGCACGTATTATCATGGCCATACCAGGATAATGCTTAGGTTAGTCAGAAGTTAATGGAAACTGTATTAATTTTGTGTTTCCAAATGTTAGATAACTTAACTATGAATGCATTAAAATGTACAATATTTTTTCATACAATTGAAACATTATTTAGTTGTTCCCAATTAGACAAACACAATTTTCCATTTTTATTTTAAATAATAATTGTAGCTTAGTTATGTTAATCCAGTAAAGTTTAAATTTAATTTTCCCAACAATAACCAAATCAGAGTTATCTAGTTGTAGTATTGATGTCACGATTTAAATACGAGTCTTTATTTAATATACCTGCGCCAGTAAGCCTTTAGTAATGTTATCATAATCGATTACCTAGTACAGAAAAATGTTGGAATTTTTCCCTCTTTCAAAAAAAAAAAAACCCCGTGAAGTCTGCGTTTAATTAGGAATGTTGTAAAAAATCAATGCAATAATCATCATGATATCAACTGATAGAATTCGCTACAGTCTGGGACAGTCGGAATAATTAGATGAATTTCGCTCGTTATTATTGTGAAATGAATCAAACAATTAGGTACTGTCGTATTGTTACCTAATGGCACCAGACGTCGGTCACCGATGGGTGAGATTGGATGAACGGAAACCGATACTTATTTATTTGCAAATATTTCATTGCAATGAGGCCCTGTAAAAGAAATAGCTGCGACAGTTACGTCCCATTGACATGTATTAGGAAATACATACTGCTTTTTAATGCATCAATTTGGTTTCAACATTATAATAGCATTTATAGAAAGAAACATTATTTAACTATCATTTATGAATATAAAAAAGTTAATGCAGTAGTAATTTGGAAAGAATATGTTTTCGATTGACCCCAATAGGACAAACCGTCTGTAATTTTCTAGATATCAAAAATCATAACTTTTCAGGAGAGGCAAATAACCACATTATTTTCTCAGTTTTAAATTTAGAAATAAAATTTCTTCTATGAAATATCCATTTAGTATAGTTACACATATTTTCATGAAAAAAATGTTATGTTTCTTCAATTTATCGCACTAAACTTTCGAACGATCAGTCATATTGTCGGAGATACAAGAATGCGTTGCAACTTTACTGTGAATATTACTGCAGCAAACACGTATCTTGACTTACAAGAAAGAGATTCAGTACAATTATCTGTCGGAGTTCAGTATTCTGTATACTTACAAACACGTAACTCAAGATACGAGTTTATAATATTTATAAAAGTGTTTTATTGTGATACGAGTTTTTGTTATTGCTTAAATCTATTATGTTGTGAAGTCCGTTTTGAGATACGTATTAGTGGAATATGTGCGTATTCAAATTCTGAATTCATTACATCAAACAACGTAAAACTGACAAAAATTGAGATACGTGTTTGTAGAAAATTAGCGACGAAACGTGTTCAAGAAAATCTCATATAATATATATAATCGGGGAGATGAATTTTGTGTTATTCTTACCCTCGATGTTATATTATTTAATCGACGAAGGTTGCTTAATGTGTGTACACAAAAAAATCGAACGGTAAAAATCCGAGTCGGCAACAAGTTCACGCTGTTTTCACACTTTCCGGTTTATGTACGGTTTTTTTCCATCACAAGCTCAGTTTGTGGTTGATCGTTGTGCTGACCGTACGATTTAAAACCGTCTAATATAAAATCGGTGGCCGTCCGGGCGCCGTGAATACAGTGGTGATGAAGGTTGCTTTACGGCGCCGTTTCTATTTTTAACTGTCACCATGTAATGTCAAAAGGGCATTAAAAGAATGTCGCCATTAGATTTTTTCCGTACAGTCAAAACCGTATAATGTGAAAGCAGCGTAACATCAAAGTTTAAAGAAAGCGTGTTCTACCGGTTTATGTGTACTGGATGTTACAGTATAAATATATATGAAATTATGATACCAGTGCAATTTAAATAGGATTGCTAAAATATGTCAATAATATTAAAAAAATATAAGAAATTACAGATTTGCTGGTGTTCTCTTATGTATAAAGCTTAATAAAGATATTTGCGATATATTTTTTTACGATTTATAAAAAATGTTATAATTTTATTAAAAAAACCTTTCTTTTACTTCAAACGAAAGCGCAACCTTTTTTGAATGAATTGAACTAATTTTTGCCTAATTCAATTCTTCGATTGAGTTAAAAAAAACATCCAAGCCGTCTTTGCGGTTTGGGAATGCAAGAAAACAAACATTCTGGTGTCAGATAATAAATAAACTGCAATCTGAATTATTGACTGTCATAATTTTGTTCATTGAACATTACTTTGATATAAAAGCGCAGCGGAGCACAACATTTGGCGACCGCCGACATCAACTCACGGTCCAGTTGTGCGCATGCGCCTTCGCGTCGATAAAATCAAAATGCCTGACCACTAAGTAAATACAGAATAATTCAAAATTGATTTATCTAATACAAATTTGAACGCTGATATTTTATTGAAATCAGTCATTGTAGAGTCACCAGAGATGGATTAATATGAAAACAAGGTCAAATAAGTAAAAAGTGATTTAAATAAATTATATTAAATATTATTTAATATTACATAAAGAATATTATTTTCTTATGAATAATAAGGCTTTTAACAAATTATGCCGATGGGGGTTGGTATTTTGGTGCAATAATAAATTGCCTATGATGGCCGAGCACGTCAGGCTAATAATATCGTGGGTCACATTTTGTTTTTCGAGGAGTGTTTGGACCCAGAGTATGAACCCAAGAGGTTGAGCAAGTGATTAACAGCTATTTTTTTTGTAAAACAAAAATTTGTTATTAA
The DNA here is from genome assembly GCF_057557595.1 of Rhyacophila brunnea. NCBI lineage: Eukaryota > Metazoa > Arthropoda > Insecta > Trichoptera > Rhyacophilidae > Rhyacophila > Rhyacophila brunnea. Next base: position 7,948,918 of record NW_028233361.1, read on the forward strand.
ACCTCTTTATGAGGCGGCTCAGATCTACATAGGATTGTAGAGCCAATAATAATAATAATGAGTTACATGCATTGTACAAGAATTAGCCCATTATACGTAATACTTTGATTGGACGACTTCGGTGGACAGGACATATCTAGCGTATGAGAAATGGATAACCATAGTAATATGTAAGCATATCATTACATAATTCTTGAATATTTAGAATTGTCACGTGATTGTGAAGGAGCATGAGATCGGAAGTCCAGAATTAACTTAAGTAACGGTATACTTTGATGTCAATAGAAATCTATTGCGAATAATTTCATTCACAATAATAATTGAAAAAAAAAATCTAAATTGTATCCATCTATATATTGGTTATATATAATTATCATGTAACCATGTTCGATTCTATCATATGACTTCATAGTGAAGAGGCTATATTGCATTAAGAGGAATAGTTTTTAAACATTTACCCAACACATCATATATTTAATTTTACATATACTGTATTACTATAAAGCATGTTTTTTAGTATTATTTGTGTAATAAATTATAAATTCTATTTAAAATTCATTTTAAAGGAATTTAACATGCGAATGCGAGTTAATTTATTGAATAGTCACACGACAACTCATACAAAATTCACTCTAATGATGGAGCTACCAAATATTTAGATCCAGAAATGACTGCAAAACCACCCTTGCGGATATCTCTCTCTTTTTTTCTCTTCAGTCGGTTATACTAGGTCTAGGACAATTTGGCGCCGGAACAGCTGGGTGAATGAAATTCAAATATAAATAGACGTTCGTGAATTATAGATACTTTTAAAATATATATTTAATACTTCTTATATATTATTATAACTTGGTGAGTTAATGATTTAATTATGCATAATATGTTCCAATGTAAAGAGAGTTCTTTAATTTTATGTGAAGCATCAGGCATAATAATTCTCAATCCGCAACAAAAAACATGTTAATTGCAAAATTAATTAAGACTAGTAAGTAGTAGATAGAAACTTATTAAAACGTCTACGTTCTGTATCAAATCGTATATTTATTACGTTAATGAATCTTATTTCATTTGTCAGTGCGGCGCCCACTTAACCTGGCGTCCAGTTATCACAATGCCGTCATACTCGTCTCCATGAGTTTCTTTTGACTTCGTCCGCCCATCTCCTCTGGAGGCCAATATGATACTGTATTTTTACAAAATATGATGTAACTTCTAAAATACTATTTCATTATTTCTCATTAACTGCTCATACTGAATGAGAAGTTAAAATGATCCGCCATATACAATAAAAATAGATTTATTAAAATGAAATGAACTTATATGCACAATTATTATTTTAGTTGCATTTGATAATGAATGATTGAAAAGTAAAGAATCTTTGATGGAAAATAAACATTTAATTCAAGCTTTGAGTGAGATATAAAAATTATTTTACAATCAAAAATAGTCTGATGTGCGATTAAAAAACATTCAAATGTTTCAACAGTCTGGAAGTCGCCGTTTAGCAACAGTTTCATTTAAATTTAAATAATGCAATTATGATTGATTTATTTTGAATTGCCTAATTAGAGTTTCTAAGGCTGCGACCTAGAAGGCAATTGACTGATTTAGCGGACTAAACAATAAAATGTATTATTTGTCAAAAGCTCAGTCAAGCACTTGCATTTTGGATATGGTACAGTTGTCTTCATTAGCCTTGCTTTAAACTGTTGCAAGTAAGTGCACAGGGATAAAAAAAAACAAAAAAATCATACTTACCAAAAAAATGTTTACATTATAAATTTTTTTAACAACTAAAGACTATGCAAACATACATTTCAAAAACATCAAAAAACTAATCACGACTAAACGATATATTTTTACTTTTGATAGAATAATAAATAGGTAGTCATATAATTGTGTATGTATAATAATATGATCATCTTTACATTGCTTGATTAATGCCTTTTTTATATCCATCTACTACGCTCAGTTTTTATTCGCAAACTGGGCAGTTATTCTATACACAAGGCGACTATCGACGGTAGTTTATCATATTTATGTTTTGACGCGGCTAATTGTAACAACAAGTTAACCATATCTAAACTGTCAAAAAGTGCCATGTTTGAACAGCCCCAGCCCCTATCTTGCCTGTGTTGACTTTTAGAACGAGATAGATAGCTGTTTTGGTCTAGCTTATTATAAAAATATGATAAACATGAATATGATAAAGCAATAATATTTATCACTTTATCCATCGACAGCCGCATTGTGTATAGAATAGCTAACTTGAATCGTAATTTCACTCCGTTTTAGGGCAGTCTTGTGACAAGTCAGTATCTAAAAAGTATCACTATTATATTTAATCATCTAAATTGACACTGTTGTTAGTTGGTTACTTAGGCCGCCTGTGCATGAATACAAAGCCATCGATTCTGCGAGCGACGGGAAATAGTGCATGGTGTTTTTTCAGCATATATTTGAACGAGTGCAAGGATTCAATGATTGGAAAGGATGGATCTCAACCAGTCCTAGTAAAACAGACTAATATTATGCCTTCCAATCTGTAGAGATAGAAATATTCAGTTTTTCCATGGTTCTTAAAAAAATGTCATTCACAGATCTACATATTATCTAAACCATTGCCATTTAGATATCATTTCTTATTAGTTGGTTTTTTGGTGGTTCTTTTGAAATTATACGTTTTATTACACTTAACTTTCAAAGTTATCTTACACCAAGCGTTCATGTAGTGTATACATCAAATATATGTATGGCTCTTTATCACAAATTCGTTAAAAATCAAGAGTTTGGAGCTCATTGTATAATATACATTAGCATGTCTCATGGAAGGGTGGTAGGTAGTTAATAAAATGCATGTTTCTCAAATCAGTAGCTATTGAATTCGATTCCGTGTCAAGAAATGCAGATACTTTTTTTGTTCAAAGCAAAAATTACCATTTCTCATTTTATAAAGTCTTTTACTATAATCTTTACTTTGTGGCAGCCAATATGATTCGACTATAAACAAAGTGATAGTATTAAATTAAGAATGAGAAAAAAGAAGATAATATTATCTAGGTTTATAATATTATATTTATTGAATATTAAAAATATATTCATACTATTCGATATATTGTCTCAGTAAATGTACTGCATGTTAAAAGCATACAGAAGCTTTACTTATAACTGAAATAAAAGCTCTATTCATAATGTATTAGGAGTAGAGTGTTATAATCTCCTTGAGAGTATACCATAGAGTCTTGTATTTTTAAATGAGCATTGAGTACTTCTGCTGTAAAAATTTAACCATCGTTACGAATGCAAATTGCATCTAAGAATCGTTGAATTGAGTTCAAATGGAAGTGAACATTTTATGGTTAACTTTTGTTTTTGTAACTGGCCTATTGTAACGAAACACTTTGACTGGGACGTTGCAAAATGCGAATAATTTCACTTTTGAACTGGCAAACATTAACAAAATTTGATCACTGGTCTCTCAAGTGGCAAGATTACACATGCCAATGGCTTGGCACGGTTCACGGCGCAGAGTTGCGTGCCTAATAACTACTGGCATGCAAAAGCATCTAGTTGAAGTTGATCTTATCGGAATAAACAAATTTGCAATTTGCTCAAATGTAAAGTAAAGTACACATTCTATATAATATTAATATATATAACATTGTTTTGACATGAATAATATATTCCATATACGCATCAAAAAAAAAGACTGAGAGTTAAATAAGTATATAATATATAGTCATAATAGTATGCTATATATCTGACGATTTTTTAACTTAGTGATTAATTTTGCGCACCAATAATTTATATTTTCTAGAGAATTATACACACTACTTTGGTGGTGTTAATAATTATTATTGGTTGAAAGATAAATCGATTAGATCGTTGTGAATATAGAATAATAAGTATTATAGAATGCTTTTTATTCTAATTAGTCTAATAAATACATAAGCGACAAATTCTTTTTCTCTAAACTCTTGGTCCATCTATGCTCTTTAGGGCAAAGTTTTGCTGATTCTGCTTTAGAACAACTTGAAACAGACTCGTTATTTCATAAAAAAATCATTTTCAGCGATGAAGCTCATTTTTGGTTAAACGGATTAGTAAATAAGATCAATCGTCGCATTTGGAGTACCTAGGTAATAAGTTACTGTCAATGGAGTACGCTACAGAAACATGATTACTTAGTGTGTTTGCATTGTAATGGCATGAATTAGATGATATTGATCTAAACGATATTTACTTACAACAAGATAATGCAACATGGCAAACAGCTCGTGACGCAATCAACTTGTTGACAAAAAAAAAATAAGTATATATATATATATTGTATTATTTGATAACCTTATATTTGAATTTTATTCGGCCGAATCACTGTCCAGAATAATCCCAAAGATGCGCCAGAAGATGCAATCGCGAAACAACGGACGGACACTGGTTACTCGCGCGGAGTACCGAATTGTTCGTTAATTCGTTTTTCGCGTGTAAATAATGGCATGTGGAAGAAGACAGACTATTTGCCATTACGTCGATTAGGCCGAGTCTATGACGTCACACAGACGCTGTGATTTATTACGATTTCAACGCTGGACGATTTGCCTCACAGATAATACGTTTGGATGAGCAAATACGCGGGAACAAGTGAGCAACATTGTTTTGAACTAAGAAGCATGACCCGTTATTTTTGATCGATATTTTAACGCATTTCAAACTGATTACGGCGTTGATTTATTACCTGTTACATCTGTTTATATCCACTGAGCTTTAATGAGAAGAAATATAATATTTTTTTAGTTTTTTTCCCTCTCCGTATTATAGTGAACTTTACAAATTACTTTAGACTTTTACAATGGACTTTCACAACACGATAATTAAAAACAAAGCTGATTGGGTTAAATATGGTGGCCGTCATTCCTTATTTCCCTACCTACCTCACATACTTATTTATTATTGACACAAGACCAGGTAACCAGTAATTACGGGTCATAAAATGACCGTGATTGCGAATAACATTGAGTTACTTAAAGACTGCCGAGCGCGTAGGGTTTTATTAAAGTTATGGATATAAACAAGGCTGCGTTAACTACAGAGTGGTTCATACAAAATGCATCTGTTTGATCTTCGTTGCGATACATCTGATAAGGTTTGAGCTAACGTCGTGTCTATCATCTATCTTGAACTCGTAATCATCATTTATCCCAAAACAAAAGTGAAACCATGAGAGTGACATTCCGAACCGTCCGTTTATCAGTGCGTGAGTGCGTGAACACCAAACTGGCTATAGCGCGCGTCAGCCGTCTCGACACAAAAGGTCAGTGTCTGGCATCCTGTGTAAATCCACCCCTCTAGATCCATAATCTACCAACCGGCATTTCCTCAAATTATAGTCCACTGCTCAAAGCGCCACCAAATGTAATATATACTATTAAAATAGTATAAAAAAACAAAGAAATATAATACGATGCAGTTTTAGAAGTACAGTATAAAGAGTAAATAGTTATAAAAATTATAAAGTACACGGAAGTACACCGAATGACCTAAGTAAACCTTATTTTAAGAATTCATAAAACAACAAGCCCACTTAGGAATATATCAATATTCGAAACGAGTTATTGATATTCCAATTAGAATCACCAATGACAGATTAATTCTACCGATTTCTATCAGGGATCAGGAACAAAAAGGTCAATACTACTAAGAATGACAGAGTTCTCATTTATACCTCGTATAAGTAGGAGATATAAACACATTCAAGTGTTTAAACTACAGTATGTAAGCATTCCTAAGGGAAAGGCAGTATGTTTAAGTCAGTAGCCCTCGTAGTTCAGTGCCTTACTGGCTTCTCATCCTGGGGCTCCAAGTACAATCCCGGTGAGGTTAGAAGACACTTGTGTGATTTTTTGAAAGCCTCGATATGTATGTAATTATTTTACTTCTACTATTATTCGGCCTGTTGTAGTATTAAAAAGAATATACTTTTGAGTCCAAAAAGAAACTTTAAGGAAACTCAATTTAAAATGTTAGAGAATAACAGGTGGCGTTATTATGGCTGTATGGTTTTAGGTATTTTAGATAAGTTTCTGTCATTTATAGATTCAATAGACGAATGGCCCTGAAAGATAAGATATCTTAAGATAGTGGTTAATTACCTTTCTTTTAAATACCAGAATATTTTGGGGTAATTACATAATAATATAAATCGAATATATAGTAAAATAATTTTTTTTTCGTTCTTTGATATATATTATTACGTTTTTAAATCATCATGGATGTTCATTAATGCTTTAGGACATTGAAGTCTAGTATCGGTAATTATTAACTTATTTTAAACAAAATCTGATTTATGAAAAAGGTTTAATATTCGTGTAAGTGAATATTTCAATTAAAAAGAAGCCCAAACGCAACAAAAAAAGTTTAAATATTTAAAAAAAAATGTGGAATATAGAATAGTTTTTAAATATTTTGAAAAAGGATTGTTATTTTATTAGAAAAAATTTCTTCTAAATAAAACACTCTATGTTGTGTTTAATTTAATTTGTTTTGAGATCAACAAACTATTTACATATAAGATTTTGTGAAAGACGTCTAACCTTGCGAATGATTACGTGGCTCACTTATACTATTAAAAAACAATTTAATTTGGAATGTTCACTTAAAACTGACCTAATTTTCACTCAATCTTCTGCTTTAATTAAATGAAATATTAATTACATCGTAAATTATTGATGTTACGATGCATAATAGAATATTAAAGAAATTAAATGATGGATTGATTCGTATTTCAAACAAGCTTATATTATAATAAGATGTATATTAGATTATAGTAGGTATAATGATTGTATGGAAATAATTTTACCTTGCATCCTTCACAGGTGAACGCTCCAAAATGGAAACCGGCAGCTGGTTCTCCGCACACTTTACACTGCTGATTCATCTGGAATTAAAAATAAATCACATTGTTAATTAAATTTTAATTTAAAACATACATACCGGCTTAAAACCCAATCAACGATTTCATTATTTAGTAATATTTTACTAGGATGTATATTGTATCCTAATATCTTTAATTCAATTATTATTCATGATCTTCTATATCGGTTTTTGAAAGCAATTTATGAGTTCAATGTCAATAGATGGTGATTAAATTTTGTGTAATTATTATCAAAATTCGACATAAGCACGATGTACCGACTACGATATTTTTTAATATATCGTATCTATTAAAATCATGCCAATACATAAGAGATGCATATTATGATAATTAATTAATTAAGTTATGACGACTTATTTAATTAAAGATGGTCAAATGATTTTTGAATACTTTTCAACAATTGATTATTGCATTAATACTATCGAGCGAAGGTACTTGATGAAATTTGAATTTAAATTCTAATAGATTTTAGTTTTGCACAATTCCATTTGAGTCGTTCTTTGCAACCCGGGTTTTGCCTTTCGGCATCTTCAGGTACTGTGTACACTTACCAAAAGGCAAATAAATACAACGAAATGACAACGAATACTAAATTAACTCTTACTTATATAACAAATTAATACATTTAATAAAGTAAGTAAAAACTCCATTACCTACTTATCAAGTCAGGGGCACAATAAAAAAATATAACAAATGATTAATAGTTGAAGTGTTTGTAAAAAAATCCCTATATTATTAATAATAATACACTCGTTTAGTGTATAATAAATCGTCAAAACCTAATAATAGATCATTAGTAATTATAAACTATAAAAGTACTACACTCAAGAGGTGTAAAATCGTCCATTCTGGAAACAATGATAACATATTGGGAATGGATGGAATTATTGTTTATTTGCCTTTTGATAAGTGTGCACAGTGCCTGAAGATGCCGAAAGGCGAAACCCGGATCGTAAAAAATTACTCAAATGGAATAGTACGTAACTTAAATCCACTAGAATTGATTGATATTTGATTATGTACTATTTAATTATGCATATTATTATGATGTCAATATACTATGGTTTGTATCTTTGAGATTCGGCCGACACTTTTCGGCCGAGACTTTTTAAGCTTGGTTAGACGCTGTGTCTCAAAGCCAACTTTTGAACTTTGGGAGTCGATATTTCTGACAAATTTTAGTGCTACATTGGTACGACCGCGATACAAATACTTGAGTTCGTAAGCGGACACGTTGGCTTTCTATGATTAAAATAATCACGAACAGACGCTTCACGTGGTTGGGATATGTGTTAAGAATACCGCCAGACAACGTGATACTCCGTATCCTTATGCAACGATGCAGGTCTCACATGGCGGAAGGCGCGAGATCACAGAACAGATAACAAATAGAATTCCAATTGGCTATAATACCAATACAGTAAATTTTGAAGCAGGGTTTTGAATATGTGAGTGGCCTATGAAAATAAACCACGCATTATAGACGTGCAATAGTGTGTGTAATACATTAATATTAAATGAGCGTCAATGCATAAACCGAGAGTTGTCGACGTTTGACGTATCTATGACTTATTATATAAAACTTATTATAATATATTATAATTGATTGACGGATATTATTATGAATTTAAATATGACATTTTAAAATATCCCAATAACATCTGCTCCATAAATAATAAAGATGTTTTGTACGGTTACTAATTTAAGAATCATGTAAGGAAGAGTACAGAAACCTTGATCTTATACGATACGGTGATAAACTTTTTAAAAGCAATTACTTGTTCAACAGTATTGTTATAGACTTACATTATTTTGACACATTTAAAAAACTGAATAGTATTTTTTCAGGAAGTATTGAAGTTGTATTGTAGATATTTCGGGGAGGCCATGCCCATCAACCCAGAACTGTTGTATGGTTTGTGATAATCGATTATATTTAAGATAATTTTCAAAATATATAAGTGACCTTATGATAATATCGTCGTTCCCTATTAAAAAAGTCGGATCTGCAAAATGTTATTTTTCAGTACGAGCAATCAAAGATGTTTCATCAAATATCCTTTGTGACCTATTGCTTGCCATAATGAATAAAAGTACGGGTTATAGAAACTTTTCTAAACGTTTATAAAAACATCCGTCTGTCCGGTGAACATAGCAGCAACTGTTAGATCCGACGCATCTTACTCACCCATGCCCAGCCAACAATGTCGGTTGGTAAGAACCGACATTGTTATTCGGACACTCTCGGTAGATCCGTCATTTTTAACTTGAATATCTCGAAATTTTTCAAACAAACAAAAAAAACTGTGATTGTGGTATAAATGTTTAAAGTGTTTAAATAACTTTTACGTAATAATCCAAAAATGACAAAATTTCAGATCCGACTTTTTTAATTGGGACTGACGATATTATGTTTACATTATTTTTACAATCAATTATGAAATTGACTCTGAAGAAAAATGTTTAAGTACCACTAACTGTTTTAAAAAACTTGGCAACATTTCTATACAGAAGGATTTTTTGGATCTAACAAAAAATTAAGAGTAGTATCACTATCAGTGAAATTGTTTGAATGTTGATAAAGATTTATGGTTTATTAGACATGATTTTTTTTTTAAATTGAAGAACTTAATGATGTCACAGAACATAAATATATCTCAATAAATTATTTTTTTATTCAACGAATAATTCACAAAGATTTAAAAACACATACACAACATTCCTACATAATTTTAAAACACCTATGAGAAATATAATACAAGTACGTTATTAAAATAATTATGAGAGATACTGACACAGTAATTAAGGTAATTATTAATACTTTGAAGTAAAATACAAAAGCCAATTTACTGCTAAATAATAAATAAAATAATTAGAAAACGCTTTTGTGAGAATTGTAAAAACATTAGTTAACTTTTCCGTAATTGGATAGGATAAACAATCCTAACAACCTATCTCCACCCCTTGCCACTATTCTGTATATAATATTGTCTTCTAAAAACTGCGCACATACAAATACATTTATTTATATGTGTATATTATATCCCACTGATACAGAATATACAGAAACAAACCGCATTAAGTGACGCAACGGTATATGTAAAAGAATTGACAATTATCTTTTTAAAAATTATGACTTCTTCAGGGACTATGCATACTCGTCAATAGAATGTACACTCTATACATACATATTTTGAAATGGTTTTAGAGATTTTTTATAGGTGAGTGTGTATACTGTGTATAAAGTGTATAAAGATGTCAAAATACTAAATACGAGTTGCAATGAATAATGAAAGTGTACAGAACCAAATTAAAAATAAATAAACATATAAATACTCACCCTTTAATTATATTAGTGGTTGGGCCATTTATATTCCCATTCCATTCCCTATCTCCTCACCCACCTCCTAATCCCCAGTGTTATTGTCACCAGACAATCAATAAGAAATTACGGGTCATGAGAGACGGTGTTACAAAGAACATTGAGTAACATCTCGATAGCGGGCGTGAGCGAGCTTCTAATAGCTTTTCGTAGCTTAAGTGATTTACTCAATAAATACAGACTCATTCAGAATCTATCCTCATCATTCATACATCCTCATGTATAATCCATAAAACTGGCACAAAGTGCTTAAGTGTACGAACCGGATGACCCAAAGTAACAATATCACGCGAGTGAGAGTTGAAACTAAACCATGAAGCCATCATACATCATCACAAAGATAAGTGTCTGGCATTCTTGTTCATCACACCCTTCCCCTATGTCCAAACTCCTCATCATTCCTCAAAATAATTACAGTCCACTTAAAAAGCTCAACCTGTTAGTAATAACTTATTTACACGACACTAATAAAAAAAACAGGTGCAAAAATAAAAAATAATAAAGCTTTCAAAATAAAAAAAGGAAATTCTTGATTCAATGAGAAAGTACGTGAACATTAAATAATGGAATTATTATATTATTATGGATGTGCATCTAGGCCTTTTCCTGCAAATAAATAATTTACCCTGACATGCTAATAAATAGGCTGTTAGTACTACAAAGCTGTAATTGCTGGATATGATAAATGCTAAGCGACCTCCCCTACTTAGCAGTGAATGATTTACCTCCGCGTTTTCTTTCAGCTCGGACTTTGAATAATCTGATTCACTTGTTACGGCTTCATAGAAATGTTTCACGATCAATAGACTAACTGTGTTTTTTTTAATCTTAATAGCCATGCAGCTCACTTCTTACTGATTGCTTTGAATATTCATTATTCGCTATGCCAATGAAATTTATTCGAGATTAATGATGGATTCATTAATGGTTTAAATCGATTGAACACTTCATTATATTTGGTTAATATAGGTGAAAATATTCATTTGAAACGAAATAATTTTGAATTATCTCAGAAAATATATACTTATATTGAACATACATAACTTGAAAACACCTCAGATATAATCACTAAAAAAATCATAAATATTTGAATAAAATATGAACCTCGACGGGATTTGAACCCGTATAACCATTAGTGTCGCGCCAATCTGTGTATTAACCAATTATGCTATGAGACTCCTAACTAATTACGATAATTTAAACTAGTAGGTCATACATGAAATGCTTATTAAATTTAATTGATTTCAATAACAGGAAAAATATGTAGGTAGGTACTTAATTAACTTATTACTGTCAAACAAAATCTTCTTGTCAACGTGTTAAAACTGTGAACTAATAAGCCCCTCCTGTTTTTAACCGCACTTCGACTGCAACAGCTTCCGGTTATCAACGAGTTGTCCACGTGCTAAAACTGTGAACTAACAAGCACCTCCTATTTAATTAATCGCACTTCGACTCTAGCGACTTATTATAATACCGGTTATTGCCTAGATCTTCTTATCGGACAGTAGTATGTTTACGAATTTATCAGTGGGGGGAATGAAATGTTTATTAATACTAATACTTTATAATCTAAATAGTAAGAGGCATAATATATATTTTTATATGCGTGCACTTTAAATGAAATAAAAGAAAGTCTTGCTGTCATAATAATATTTTGTTCAACTGTCAGTTTCGAACTACAGTTAAGAATATCTGATGACGTTCTGTCATTCAGATTCGGCAGAAAGATCTGTTATTATTGTGCGTTGGTTGCTAATCATAATACTCGAGACTGTGCTGATTGTTTATAAAGTGATTTATAATGAAAGAAGCAATGCTGAAAAAGGAAGCAAAATGTATTACAAAAATTAAGCAATCCAATTATATTGATTGTCTTCCTACGGTATCTGTTCTCGAAATGCGAAATAAGATTGGCGGGCGAGATTTCATTTCGGTTACACAAAATTCACGATCAGTACCGTCATGAGAAGGTAGGCAAGTTAGGCACCAACTGATGAGTGGAATATTAGGGGAGGCGGCAAATTGGAAAGAGAGAATAAATAATATTGGCAGGTGGCCTTACCTATCTAAAACTGTGTTAGATCTCGCGGCTCGCAAAAAACATATTGATTTTTGGATATATGCCTAATAATCACTCTGAGTTAAATAATCTATATTAATATAACTAATACTCTGTCGATGCACATAACATGGTATTTTACTGTACTTAGTGTGTAAATAATATAATATATTTATTTCTTCACAAGTATTTTAAAAATAATTTATGTGAAATCTGTAGATTGAGTCATCCATTAAAAAGAATTAATGCTGCATAATCATTAACATCATCAGTTGAAGTCGATTTATTCTTGGACGAAGTCCTCCACTAGTTTCTTCCAGTCTTCTCGGTTTCTGCCATTAACGTCTACATTAAAAATTATTTATTGGTAATTGCTGTTGTAGAAAGGTGTTATTTACAGAAAAAAATACTTATGAATAGCTGGAACAATGTTTATTTTCTATTCTTAACCGTTAATTGGTTACTATGAAATTCAAATAATATTATTCTACGAATTTAATAATTATATTTAGTGTGTAGATACATCTATATAAAATATCGTAGATAACCAAGTTAAGAACAGGCATGGTATGCATACTGATAGACTATAGAGCACAGAAAATTGGATTACATAATATATTGAATTTGTCAGATGTGGAGAAAAATATTACGTATTTTATACAAAATGACAATCAGGGGGGATGGTTAAGGGAGGACATGCTCAGCGTAGGTCAAAATGGAGCTTTCATTCTATTTTCAAAGTATGATCCTGGACATTTTTTTAAACGTTGTAGATAATCTATTTATATAATTTTGAAGCCTTATTATCCTTTATATTTATTTTAAACATTTGATGACTGCATAAAGTATTTTTATTACATAAAATAGTATTCTTTTAAACCTCTCTCTCTAACGTTTTATAATATAGTCATATTTTAGTACATAAATGTGCAGTGGTGTTAAGATTTTTTATATTTATTAATTTTTAAACGCATTTATAAAACCATCACTATAATTTATGTCGACATTCCATCCAACATGGTCACCACAAAGGTCAATTATAATGCTTTTAAAAAATGTGCGGCGTCTTATTGAGGGCGTGAAGATTTCTTCAAATAGTTAAGAATGTTCGTATTGTTTTAACATATTATATGTAAATTAATTGGAATAATTTATTTTTGTTAATTATTCTACGTACGCTTTTCTTCCATTGGCACTTTGATTAAATTATGTTTTAGTAAACTCAGTCAAAGTACACTTGAGTGTGTGGTGACATCAGTATTGGGAAACATTCCCAGGTATATACAATAATTGCTGATGCTTTATATCTAAATGTAGGGCTTCGTGATATACTCAATTAAGCACGAGTATGGTGCTGGGCGGTTTGGCTTGGAGGGAACTATTAGGTTGTATTAGTAGAAATGACATGCTACATTTAAAAATACTACCGTTTACCAAATGCTTTATTTGTCAAAATTTAATTACACTTAAAAACAACGCCTTCGCAATATTCCAAATTTATAAAAATATAATATAATTAATAAGATCACATCCAAAAAGAAAAGATTCATAAGGTGAAAGTGTTTGTAAATATCTCAATAAAATGATTTTTTTAGTCGGTGAGTTTTTTACTGGGAGTTAAAATATGATTTTTGACAAATCGCACGGGCCACATTGGAGGCGGAACTTGGCCTAGGGACGTCACTGTTTATGATTATGATTGGGCCCAATTTAATGAGATGGCTACCAAACAAACGGCAGTCATCTCGTATGGCAGACAAAAATGGGAATAAGCCATTTGTCCGGTCGACAAGTGAGGTGGGCGGATAAAAATCGAAACGAATATCGTTGGTCACAATTTTTTGGATGGTCCATTAAATTTGACCATATTTAATTTCACCGATGCGATAACATCAATTCAATGATAATTTTTCTCGAAATACAAGTTGTATAAATGTTTTAAATTATTATTTTATTACTGTATACCATTAATACAGCTGGATTAAATTTAAAAAAAGACAATACAAATAATATGGTGTGATAGTCTCTGTGATTTTATAGCATATTTATATGTTTTATAACACTTTATAAAACAATAACAAAAAATTGGAATTCTACTTTTTTTCCATAAATTAAACATTGTTAATAAAAAAAAAATATAATCAATATATGGTGCGAATTATACTCTTAAAATAATATAAATAGATAGGTACCTTATATTTATTGATGTTTTATTTTTATATATTAAGTTATTATTAATTAATATTACAAGATTAAAAAAAGAAGATATTTCAAACTATTGCGACAGAATTTTTGATGTTATATCATATTTATATTTTTTATGAAACTGAACATTCATTTATTATTTTCAATATCAAGTACCTACCCAAAAAATTATACCTACTTCACATTATCTTTATAAACAAAAATAGGTAACATTGAATTTATATTAAATATTTTATATTTACTTATTAGTTCTAATTTATATTAATATGATAATTATTAATACTATATTAGATTTTGCTGTAGAAAACTATTCTGAAAAATGTGAATATTATTCTACAACAGTAATGAATGTGCTACAGATTTGACATAACAAGCCGAGGTAATGGATTTAATAAAATGGCGTAACATTGTGCATATTCTGAAGTTTGAAACTACAAAATAAAAATATACTGAAGAAAGTAGTTGATAATAAATTTATAAGATATTACACGTAAATTTCTAATGAAAAGCTCATATACCTTTCAAGGGTGGAGATAATTTGTACAAACATTTTCAAATATGTTGGGTTTGTAACTGTGATTTAGATCTAAACATGGATACAACATACACTTATGAGAGCGTTTGGTCTACTAGTTTGTTAGAAATGATCAAAAACGATATTGTTTTTCTTCTTTGTCGTATCGGGTCTTCAATAGCTACAATGTGTCGCTCCAGAAGTTAGCAAAAGTAACAGCATTTACCTCAGCTTGTAGGATTTCGACGAAATTGTAGCTTACTAGGCAAACCTTGCATGAAAGAAGGTGCTACATGCTTTGCATATCACCGCAGTCGCAGGTTTGGTCATCGGAGAACCCCCACTTCACCATGTTGTCTTGGGTGCTCCCTACCATGGTTCTAAATCTGTTTAGGGCCTTCTATGTACGTTACCCGTATAAACTCGGTAAAAACGAGATTGATATTATTAGTTTAAAAATCTACTGGAAACACTTACGGTCGAAATTGTATTAATTTATCCAGAATCCACGAAGTAGAATTTTAATTAGAACATTGTAGGTATAGATCAGCAGTTTTAGATTGAAATTATTGCGATGCCCTTGCAAATAAACTCATGTGCGATAGTTTACCACTGTGTACTGAAATTACGTACTTTCAAACTCTTTGATTAAAGTTTTTGACTGATACGCATATTTATAAGACATTGGTACAAAATAACCACCTCATCTGCTTAATTGAAAACTGTCATTGGACGGTTTTATTTATCAAATACTGGATTAAAAATGAAGAAATATTAAAGTGGTATCTTTTTTGTGTGATTGATAATTAAAAATGAAAAATCGTCTATTTTTATAGTTAAGATATTAATATACTCTTTTATAGTATCTTCAATACACATACACAAAGAAAAATCATTACTATATCAGTAATTAAAATTAAATCAACAGATGAATACTTATATGAGTATAAAAAAATGATTCAGAATGTAATTGCAAACAATGCTTTGTTCAAAAGAGACCATTACGCACACGTAACTAAGCAACAATAAGCTGCTTCTGTATTATATGATGCGAAGAATGAGATGTGATTATACAATTGAAAGCTTGTGCTCCCGTAATGAAAGCTTATATTCGATTATGTATAATAATACTGTGTGAATAACTTGGTCTATAAGGGCAGTAGACAGATCTCGTTAATATACCAACGCGCTTTTGTGCTCAGATTTAATGAAATCGTAATTATTCTTTCTTAGAAATAATATACTACATACGCACCTGCTACCTAAATACTTTATTTTAAATGTTACAAAGAATATTTTATGAAACTTAGCTAGTGAATATGTATGCTTTACTGCATATGCTTCTGTACTACCGTTGATAATAGCCATTCGAATGAACTTGACTTCTACTATAAATAGCGCGATTAACCAACTTTTATGTGGTAATTATAAGGTGATTAAAAGGTTAGCAGTGATTCTGTTAATATATGAATATGTTTGTTATTATGTTCTCTCAATTATTTTCAATGTAAAATCAAATGATGTCACGAAAGATTGAAACTTTCGAGATGTGATTATATAGACGTATCCTCAAAATTCCTTGGACTGATTAGGTGACACATGTTAATTACATAGAAAAAGACCGAGGAATTCCGCGTATGATCAAAATCAGAAAAGTACATCATTATCCAACTTGTGATCAAAAGAAAAATCAAAGACCAAGAACATACATGCGACCACACCTTCAACGAATTGTTCCGCTTCCGAGTAGCAGATGATAAGGTTAATATCGTTCTGATGGTGGACAACTCCCGCTTAGGATATCTTAAGGGTGTGAGCTTATAAATGTTGTAAATGGATATATCTTCAAAATATTGAAGTATACTAGTATGACCGCTTTGAATATACTCAAATTTGTGAGAAAACTTATCATTGATATTAGGGATGGGTGTGTATATGAAGAGATGTGGCTAAACTATGTGATTATGACAACTGTCTGATTTTTTGGTACTGCCATACTAGTCAGTAACCCAAAAAGTTTTCATGGCAGTAAGAATGCAATATTTATGAATAAAAAACTTCAGAGGCACAACGAAAATTAGTATGGTTAAAGAATTAGTGTCATGTGTACATAATATTATTATATCAGCGTAGAGACACCTTCATACAATAAATCGGAAACGTCAAAGAAACATGATATGGCATATAACGAAGATCAATTATTAATCAAGGTAAATTTCATTATCCATTTCAATTCCAATTAATTTATTTAACATATTCTGGACATTAAAAATTATAAGTTTAGGACGTTCACAACATGACATGAAACATTATTATAAAAAAGTGATAAAAACGATAAAAATGAAAAAATAAAAAGAGAACATAAAAACATACAAAAGCAGTGAAAATACAATTATAAATCTATATAAGTTTAAAGAAGTACATCGAGTTTACTAAGGAGACCCTATTTTAACAATTTAAAAAATAGCGTCCACCTCACGCAAGTGGAATATATCAACATGCGAAGCAATTTGGTTGAACATAAACATTACATAATCATTATATACCTACTGAGTTTTTATTATTTATAATGTGAGATCATAATTACAATAAAATATAAAATAAATTCAAATGTAAAGAAATTCATAAAATATTCCTTTAATTTTAAAAATAGTCTAGTATATTATGATGAAGAATGCGGATGCTGTAATAAAGTTCAACCAACTAAATTTAATTGACGTAAGCATTACTTATAATAATTATAATATTTCATATGCTTAAAGAGATCAACTTTTCATATATGAAAGAGACTATTGACAGATTGAAATCCAAAAGCATTTTTAACAAGGAGTTAAAACATAATATGTAATTATCTAACTGGACTGAATTCATATAACTGTATATCGTATTATTTGAATATGATGGATACAAAATGAAACGTATGTACATACACTCAATATCGACAATGACTTTGCTATGTTTTTTCTTATATACTCGTTTCCTTACAGCAAAAAATACTTATCTAAGACGCAAATCAATATAATTAATAGTATAATACCCAGTAGTCCGAAACTTGATTGAGTTGTCGTATAAAAAAACACTGATTTTCTATTGGTTCTCTGTTACGCCCTCGAACTTTTCAATACAGTTTAAATAATTATTGACGTTTATAATGGGGTGACCCAAAAGTGTTGGGCTGATTGCCGAGCGAATTACTCGCATTGAAGTTTGTTAAGTCAGGCTAAGCTGGATGGTAATTATGGCTTGTAACGAAGCTTGATGAACAAATTGGACGGATGTAATAGACGTATGATGTTCATTGTTTAACACCTGACTTTGTTGAGGCAGTTTCATCTTACCATCATTTTTTAATTTGAAATATATATACTTAGCTACTGTAAATAACTACTGTTAGATAAATGTGTTAGGTCTTTTAAAATGTATTAGTTTATCAATTGGTTTTGCAAAACTACAGATTAAAAATATTGAGAGATTTTTTTGTTAATTTTATTCATGTCTGAATATTTATAAAAAAAATAGAATATTAACCATTTTTATCAAAAAAAGTAACCAATCAGACCTCAGAAATATACATATTAACAAAAAATTACCATTAAGCTACCGACTTAAATATTCTTCGTGCAAATAAAGCATAATATCCACGTTATTTGAGGATATAATTTTTTTTTTATCAAAAAATGGCTATTCAAATGATCTGCAAACTAGCCAACTGCACTTTTGACAGGATTTTATTATAAAACATATTTTATATGCTCACATAAAATTTAACACTCTCAAACCTATAAGTAAATAAATGCGTTAACGTTCACCCAACTGCAGGTGCCAAATTTCCAATATCGTAAACAATTCCACAATTTATATAAAATATCTGTATATATAAAAGGAAAGCTAACAGAGTGTATTAATTCATAGTGCAGCTTATTTGTAAAAAACAGTAACTTCCAAGTTTGTTTTTGAAATTGTTAAATTCTGCTCGATAGTTAAATAATTATGTTTATTCTTCTTCCTAAACGATTTGCCCAAATGGAGTTATCCGGCTTGCAGATTAAGCAGTGGTATGTAATTACTATTACTTTATTATTTAAGAGAGTATGTACTCGTATAATATGTATAAGTTTAAGGTTTTAAGGTAGTAGGTATGACAAATACCGTATAGAAAAACTCCCTTAACGTTAACCTCCCGTCAAAAACCGCATATAAAAAATCCTTCACACAACAAACAATGAATACAAAATTAGATTTGACACAATAACTGTTTTAAATCTTAAGAAACAGATCAAAAATTTTGATCTATTACAGATTGGCATAAGTCGATAGTATTTTTTTTATTAACATACTTATTGTGATGTTAGGTAATAAAAAATGACGTGGTCACTTAAAATAAAGCTTAGCAATATTTAAATGAAAAACAGAAAATATTTCGTAAAGTTCCCAGAAAAAATATAAGTAATAATAGTTTATAAAAAATAATCAAAACCACATGGTCATAGGTTTTCACAGAAATTCACATTAGGTAATTGAGTTATCTACAAAGTAGATGAATAACACTGATTTATTGATTGGTAGTTGATATATAATAGACCTGTCACTCTTTAAATGTGTTTAGTTTTTTTATTGATAGATTCATTAATTAATAGATAAAAAAAGTGATTTTTATGACTGAGAATAAAACTATTCTACGTTAAAACTTTCTAGATGCTCGCTAAAGATTCACGATATGAAAACTTATTGCCTTTAGGTATATAATAAATGTATTTATTTATTTAAGAAAACAAAACATTGTGGACAAAACAAGTCTAAATTCAAGACGTTCACAACATGAGATTTACATCATAACAAATATTACCCTCACAGGATAAAAGAAGAGAATATATTATATAATAATAATAAACAAAAACTTACTTATGTTTTCAATTAATTTTATATAGAAAAATAAAATTTAGAATACAAAATACACGTCACTGAAAATGTCTACGTCTTTGGGGATCACATTGACTAGTCTTGCATCCCTCGCTAATGTAGCCTGATATGAGGAAACGGTTCAGATCCAGAATAAATCATGGCTGCGACCACGTAGGTAAATGACAGGCACATTTTTTAGGACATCAGGATTGGAAACCGTCCCTCGCGATAACAAGCAAAAATGTTTCAAGAGCAGAAGTACCCTACGAGATTCAAGAGAGTTAAAAGTAAGCATGCCTTGTAGAAAAGCTGTGGGAAAATAATCATTTGACGAATAATTATCGAAATAAAAATAGTATTGTTTTATATTGTTTAATATAATGACTATTATATTATATACCTACCATGCGTCAATAGTTAATATCATAGAAGTGATGTTAAGAGGTTTCTTAATTACCATTGTTACCGATAAATATAACATAAAATTATTACATCAAAACCTTGTACCGGGGTGATGAGATTAGCTAATAGTTCCGGTTGTTCAAGACCATCACTATTTCGACCTGTGTATGCACGAACAATAGAGGAAGAACCACCTGGTTATGTGGGAACCCAAAGAGAATGCATCAAAGAGGTGCACGCCCAGTCAGTGTTATTACCGATTTGATCTGCTTGCTTATGAAAGCCGAGTTCCAATGCGTGCGACTATGGCGCTATTGAAGAGGGTAAAGCTATGTATAAATATATACTGATATTGACAATTATATTATACATTTGTGTATAAGACATAAGCACATGCATAACAAAAAAAATTATAATTTATTATAACATACCATCATTAAGTGATAATTTTATTTAGATTATTTCAATATGTATGTTTATAAAACTGCAAGAAGTTTCTGATATAGGTAATTCTGGAAATTCTGGATTAAAAATAATATATTACTTAGTTGCTGGGATTAGCTTTTTAAGTTTGATAACCAAAATACGGTCTTTTAAAGTTTGTTTGTTTAACAATAAAACAAAATATATATTTAAATCGAAGAAGAATACTATTAATTTCCCTTTTTATACTATTCCCTTGATCCTCACAAATATAAAAAACTGTTTTAACTTAAACTAAATAATCCATAAAGAAGGTGCTATTACGTAAGGATAATCATGGTCATTCGATGTTTTTTGAATAAAATATATAAAAAACATTCAAATATGAATTAGTCAAAAAATCTATAGATTAGAGATAATTTATTACAATATTTTTTTATAATAAAGATAACCATAAAATAATACTTATATAATAAAATTACAAGATGAAATCCTTTAACGAAGTCACATTTTAAAACGTTTTTTAAATGGTTGTTTCACCTTTGACATTGAATATAAAATATTTTTCTTTCAATGTTTTTATATACGTTAATTAAAACACTTAAAGATGTATTTATAATAAATTATAAATGAATTTTTCCACTAGGTTCATCTGGTAGACACTTTCTGTTAATGCCGCAGTTTTATCTCTTTGATAGTTTTCTTAATGATGTCGTAGTAGACAGAAAAAAACAATATCTGTAAAAAAAATAATTATAAATAATAAAAATTATTATGCCATGTAGTTCTATTTTCTGAATTTGCCTAAATCACTTCTGCGAGTACGTCAAGCTCGTTTCAACCGATCTGCACTCTATGCTAAATGTCAAATTATGTATAACAACTAACAACACTGCGTTCAATACCTGCCAACCAATAATACATTTTGTCGAAGTGTCTACTTATATTATTATCATATTTTATATCGTTCGATGATGTAGTGTACTACTTTAGTTGTCAGTATTGAGACAAGAGTATTAAAGAAGATGAAAAATTTTATAAAGAAGAATAGAAAAATACATCGAAGAAGCTAAAGTTAATCCATGAAATTGAATAATAATCATGATAGGTTTTGTTTACTCAAAAGGAGATGGATTTTTAATCTTTGTTATTTGGAGTAAAATTGGTTGCTTTAGTGCCAATAGTAGTAAATAAAAAGAGCCCTATACTTAATATAAATTTTATATATAAATAATGAGTATACGTCATCAAAATACAGAATAAATGGTCTACACTCTACAGTAGTAGAAGCTAAATCAATAAACGCCAATTTATTAACTTCTTTTTGATTTTAATTGAAATTGAATTAGTTTTAGTAACTGGGGTTTCGTTTTTCAATACATCCAGGCTTTTTACCTCTGGTAAATATACAATTATTAATTTAAGTATTTAAAAAAAATTACAATACATAATGTATAATAATATTATATTACTTACGGTACGATATTTTCACTAGCGGTATGTAGCGACAGAATACAAAGCCCGCAAATTAATATTTTTTTATGATGACATACATTTTAAAGTACCAATTTAAAAACAATAAAACATAAATCTAATTCATTTTTAATTTAAAAAATATCGATTTGAAAAAATGTGTATAGCTTGAAATACTTTTATTTATATCAAATTATGTACTATGCATACATTTTATGTAGGTATCTTTAATAATTAGTAATGCTTCTCTTCCGTTTTATTCAATGAATAAAATTAAGTTGAATAACATATTATATTTTATTTTAATTAATTCTTACAAATGTCCAAATACGTACTGTCATTTATATGCAATTTTTTAACAATAATAATCAGTAATTTGATACTAATGAACAATGGAGTTAGAGAAACTTAAAAAAAGGTTGAAAGACCGCGACGAATGCATTTTTTCATTGAGTTCGTGTAATAAATTCATAAATTAACCTGAATGGCCAAAAGTAGAACAACGGACGAGATTCAAATTATTGGCGCAATAATTGCGTTAACCCTTTAGAAAATTTGCCTATTTCGTTATCCACTCTTTATTCGTAACTGCAGTAATGAATTAATTTAAATGGTTTCATTTTAATAATTTTATTGTTAATTTGTTTTGTTTCGGGTCATGATCGATTTAGATACGGAATGAGTAAAAAACTGCGAGTGTAATAATGTAACGTTAATCTTAAATCTCCCATTTGGATACATTTAAGAAACATTTTATTTACATCATTATCATAGACTTTCGGACCTTATTTCATTGCGTTCATTGCGTTAGTGTGTATTCCTAGGGTATCCAATTAACAATAGTAAAAATACTACACCGTTTTCAGTTTATTTAGGAATAAATAACTGGTTCACTGATTTAAACTGTCAGATTTAACAATTCATTATTTGTCATATTTAAATATGAGTACATCTGTATACGGCAAAAAGGACAGTCGTTTATTATTTATTACATTGTCGGAATAACTACTCTGCAAAAGCCAAATGCAAGAAAACTGATCGAGTATTTTGACATGCGTAAACAAAGATAAGGTATTTTATAATGTAACGCAATTTTGCTATCAAATGTATTTATTATCATATTCTATTACCTTTATTAAATTGTCTCTTTCATTCAAATACTTACTAAGATTTTGGTCGGTTAGGTTCTTTTGTTATTTAAAAAACGCACGGTTATCCGGTTAGCTGGCATCGGTTTAACCTGGTTTGGAAGCTCTACACCGGGTCGCTCATCTAAACTCACCACATCTGCCTCACAACCATAAGTCAAACCTTTTAGAAACGTCGCTCCAATGTTGCATATGAAGACCACGCACATAGGCACCTAGCGACAGTCGCACGTAACCTTTTGAAACGTGGATATATTGGGATGCGGCGACCGGCGAGCCCGTATAGGAATGACCAATTCGTCGGTATGCATATGCGTTCTGGCAGCTTTGACTTGCAGCCTGAGACGCATGCGATTTGTTGCTTGTAGTACTAGATGTTTTTTTCAAACTAAAAAGTCGCATTCCACCAATGTGCGGAGTTCCATTTTGCAACGTGTGTTTTGTAAATAACGATGACGTCACATCAACGTATTCGACACGTTGCATATGAGGCAAGTTTTGATGTGCGAGTCGGCTAAGTATTCCGCAGACCTTACTCATCGATATATCTTATAAGTATCTTAGAACCATACTATTATATATTCCATCTCTGTTTAAAGTTTTTAGTAAACTAAATTACATTGCATCGGATGCACAGAGAGAGGGGAAGGCTCCTTCTGCAATTCAACACGATTATGAAAATGCGGTGCAATTGATTATGTCTTTCTAGTGATAACTATTTCTTGACAATGTCATTATGCATTGGACACTGTGGTTTTCTTTCTGTAGAATATCTCTATGGTGTTATCTACATCATGACGCATGAGCAGAGGGTTGCAGCGGACCCTTTTTAGAGTTACTCCACTCCAGCTCCGCTCCAGGGTTTGCTCCGCTTCGGGTAAAAGGTTTTAATAGGTATTGTATGTATCCAAATTGTAAAAAATTAGGTGATTTTGAAATAAGGTTTATTATTCGTCATTTTCATTATTAATTCTATTACTTAAACAAAATTTCCGTCAGAAATCACCTTTTATTATCTGCTTCCTGTGTCAAAAAAGTGAGGTTATTTATCACTCGGTAGTGTTGGCGTATTTTAAATAATTTCAGTGTTACAAAGTGTCAAATATAATATTTTTTTGGATTTCAGGATGAAAATTTAATAATACAAAAAACATCAGGAGCGGTGGAGTACTACAAATTTTCGGTGCTTCGGCTCCGCTCCCGTATCCGGAAATCTGTGCATAAACAGTTCACTGCAGGACACTTATTCGTGCACCGTAGTACGTGAAACATGAGTTCGTGTAACATTTAATCAAATGACGAGTTCTTCGTTGAACATTTCACCGTGGAGTATATTTGTACGTATGCTACAACATGTGGCGAATTTTATGATATGTCTTTACTAGGTTAGGTTAGGTAAGGTTAGGGTTAATCTAATTGGAACAGTACGATTTGCAAACTATCGCCGCATTTTAGAAGATACGTACACATCTATTCCACGGTGAAATGTTCAACGAAGAACTCGTCATTTGTTAAAATGTTATACGAACTCATGTTTCACGTACTGCGGCCCAAGAATAAGTGTCTAACGATGAACTGCATACGTACATCTTGCATGTAACCTTCGGCTCCTGCTCCGGGTAAATCTCCATTGCTCCACTGCTCTGTGCTCCTGCTCCGAGCTCCGCTCCAACGCTTTGATTATGAGTAATTGATTGAATTATTGTAATTTTCTTGAGGTGTTTTAACCTGATGTCTCTCTGTATAGTATCATAGAATTGAAGAGGTACTGTTGCGTTATTAAAATTTAGAGTACCTTGTATTTATTATTTATTACGTGAACATATTCAATCAACAATGTACACGAATTTCTAATAACTTTATTTTATTTAACGGCTCGCACACATGGCTCATACGTAAACCGCATGATATATTAGCGGATTTAATCTAATTTAATCGTATGATTAAAAATAATCAATCTATAATTTCGATCGGAAAAAAATATAACATTTACCGGGTTGGTAATAAAATTGACGTTAAGGAGGCGTTGCGAAGCACGTTCATTAAATCGAAATTATTTTTTATGCCGCGAAGATTAAAACCGATCTACAAAAAAATAGACTCGAATCGCGCGTTTTGTATGGCGGTCGGTTGGCGGGGCATTTTTTCCAATTTTTATATTTTCATTCACAATATTATTTTTAATGTGTGTGGGTGGACCGTGCAAATCAATAATTATTACATTCAATATATTGTGAAGTACCAAATAGATTTGTTAATCTTTACTTTAAAGTATCATGATTATTCAATAATGAAAAATATATTTTTTGTCGAAGGATTTCCATTCATTATTGGCACCTACAAAAATCACCATAATTACTGTTAAAAAATTGATATAAAGTATTTATTTACTACAATATTATTATAGTAATTTTAATATGTAAAATTGGGACAAAATTACTGCACTGAGTATGTGTCAAGGATGTAGCAATCTTACCACTCAGTATTAAAAGGGTAATAAACATACTTGAATTTAGTGATGATGAACCTATGGCATGCGAATTTTTTTATGTTGAAGAGAAAAAAACTGATGATAGCCATGCGTATTTTCCTCAGTTTTTAATAATACTTACCGATCGATGCGCAAACGGAAACAACGAAATTCATACATAAATGACAGATCGAATTGTACAAAAAATAGCAGGCAGATAATCAAAATTCATTTAATTTAAATGGCATAGGTCGGTTTTATTATCGCACTGACCTCAACAGGCGGTGGGGGAAGCCGCGCCGCGAACCTCTGATTTTAACTGATTTACAATCAATTTACGATGCTTGAGACCGCTGTAGCGAGAGAATGCTACATCTGATAAAATTCTCATAACTATTTTTTTCTTTTTTTCCCTATAAAACACTCTTGGCATGTCAGACAGCCTAAAAATAATATTTGGGAAATTTTGGCACGCGTACGTAAAAACGTTCGCTAGCCCTGCTTTCATATGTATGTTTTGTTATCAAAACAAAACAACGTAGCGAAAACGATAGTCAGCATTTCTATCAATCATAATCTAGACCATTAAGGTTTATTATAATTTGATAATTGCGACAATGTCTCTTGTAATGTATGAACGGCGTTTGTATAAGTAGCAAGGGCAATCTATAAATCCTCACTCACGTTGAGTCCGTTACTCGGCGCACTACTCATCACAAGTCCAGTCTCTTGGTTATAGTAACATATTGGTACATCGTAAGCAGTTCATTAATATAGTCAATCTCATCAGTAAATCTGTACCCCGCGATTATAACATTACTTTGTCATCTTTACCATTGTATGTATTTATTATTGTAACGAAAAATAAACTCTCTCTTCTAAACATCCAAACAACTATGACGACTCTTTACACAAGGGGTTTTTAACCTTTTTGTGGTAGCGGTCGAATTTTATATTTGGGATGATAGTGGCGGGTGCACATCGGATTTATGTCCCGTAAATTTTAAAGATATTAAAATTAATATCTTCGACTCTTGTTTGCTCTTGCATTGGTAGAAATTTTAGTAGTTATTATTTAACACTAAAATTACTGAATACCATCTTTATGCATACTTCCAATTAATTGCGCCATATCAGATATATCTGTCGACTCGTCTAATTGCAGTGAGAACCATTTACATTTTTTTATGTCATTTTTCAACTGACTTTGTAAATCAGTTAACATCTTCTGGATTCTCATAGTAGTTATGTAATAAAATAAATGCACATCTTGAATTATTGCCAAAATAATTTCACGCTTATTAAAAAATCCTTCAAAGAGATTATCGATACCAATGAGAAACGCTTTCTTAATTAATTTCGCTGTCTAAAAATGGTTTTTTACTTTGTGTTAACAAATGCGAAATTTTAAATGTGGCATTTTTATTTTTATTTAGACAATGTTATTAAAAAACGTTTGATGTGTAGATATTCCTGATTTTATTTGATCAATTTTCCTTTTTCTCAACTCTGCCAGGGGCGCACAAAAATGACTCCGCGGGCAGCGGTTAAGAACCCCTGCTCTACACACATCATTATTTTTCCAAAAGGATAAAAGATTTTTAGCCACTCAAAAAGATAATTTTAAATGGAATCGACGATATAAAGTTTGTTAAGTTTAGGCAGAAGAGAATAAAAGTATTTTAAATAAGGCTAAAACACAAAGTTTTTTGTGGTAAATGAACACTAATATATTTTTGTTTAAAATGTTTTCTAATTAATATGTAAATGTCAAAAATCTTAAAAAAACGATAAATACATCAATTCCTTAATAATATATTAAGTCTCAACCCTGCTCAGTCAATATTTAATCGTATTAATTAATGATGAGATAAATATTAATTATGCAAGTTGACTTTATGAATTAGGTTGAACTCAAATCATTAACAGCTTTTTTATGACATGATAAAATGTCATCATTATCATCATCATCAAGTAAGATTATTGATAAAAAAAAATCAACCGTATCAACTGTGGTTTCCAAATGAAACTATTCTTTCTAAATTGTGCAAATGTGCATACGTAAATCTGCGAAACCAAAATTTTGATTTTCCAAGTGCTCTAAGTAGTAGCTTAGTTCGTTATTAAGAATATCACACGGAGTTCCATGGAGTGGAGTTTGTATTAATAGATTTTAGTTTTTATGAGAAACGGATAATACCCACTTGTATAACCTATTAGATTCATACTCTGGGTATAAAACTCATATTGAAAAATAATATGTGAATTGTTGCCAGACCGAGGATTTGAGCCCGAGATCCTGACGCGTAACCGCACGGTTATCGTTTTCACATAACTCATTTTTATTTTTTCGCGGCATTTGACGAGTTTGTTTAGCTACGCAAAAATATTTTTGTATCAAATTTACTGAGCAGATGATATTATGATTCACACAAATAATAATAATTACAAGATAAAAAGAACTTTTTATATACCACGTTTTTAAATTTTCTGTTAAATCATATAAACTTGACAATTCTATGTATTAAATGTCATTTTGACATTTCATATTGATTTCCATAGTAACGCACGTATATATTAATAATTTAGTTGTTAGATACCACTTAGCAACCAATAATAGTGAGTAGTAAATGTTACTTTTAATGATTTTTTTCCGAAACATTCAAAACAGAATTAACTGAAAATGAATTCAATTCTGCTTAAAGATGGCTAAAAGTATTTAAAAAAATGCATTCCCGTCGTGTTCTGATATATTCTAAAAGTTTCAAATGTCTGACTAGTTGGGAAGTTAGTTAAAAATCTTAGACAAACAAGAATACGAGCTAATAAAAACATGGTAAAAAATAGGGAGAACGTTAGCAAATAAATGATAGACAATTAAAAAATATATATTAAATTATTATTAGTAATATATTAATGACAATTGAAGCGTAAGTATGATAATTTATTCAAAAATGATGCAAAAAATTGGTACACTCCCTATCATACTTAGTTATATTTAACGAGCCTACAACACACTACGTGGGTGGCGCTTAAGCATTATACTTAGTTGATGTTTTAAATATAAAGCAACGTAGAGCAAGAGGTGCAACTAAATTTGATGGTCCATTAATTTTAAATAGGTATAGCACGCTGCTTTGAAAATCTGTGTGGGAATTAAGAATAATATAATATTATTAACACGGTGACGCAGGTGTGATTTCATTATGATCTCATAGTGCTACACTTTCAAATAGGTATTTTTTTTTACGAATTGCGTTACAACAACTTGCTCTTTTTACGTCGAATCATTACTCAAAGACTGGTTCATCGTATGTAGATAAATATTCAAATTATTATTTATTTATTTATTAGCATACAAAATCTTTGGGTCAACCAAAATTAACCTAGTCTGCAACTAAAACTCTCGGATAACAATAATTGTCCATAGATGACGTTATAATAATATAATGATGAAATCTAGCATCGAGTACATTTAGACGTCTGATTTTTAAGTATCTTCCAATTGTGACTATAGGACAGGATTTTTAACCAATATGTGGTTTCAATGGTTACATAAATATGTAAACTAAGAGTTGCTCAACGTGGTATGGAGAGGTATATGTTGGGCATTAACAAAAACAAAAAAGGAATTAGGAAAAAAGGAATAAACGAAAGTATGCGCTGATCAATAGTCAAGATGGCAGCTAGACAATTGCAATAATTCAATGGTATCCAAGAAATATCGCATGTCTCACAGTATGCTGGATTGACGAGATATAAAGGTTTGGTGGATTTATGTGGCCACAAAAAACTATAAATCGAGAAGAGTGATGAAAAACCAAGGAAGCTTTCATATAGCAGTGGGTCAAAACAGGTTATAATGATATGTTTATTATATCATATAGAAGTAGGTACATATCGTAGTGTGTTATCGTAGTCATCATCATCATTATCATCAGATTGAATCTATCCTCTGCTAGATGTAGGCTTCTATAAGCTGATTTCACTTCTCTCGGTCCTGTGCATTGCATTGCCACTTCTTCCGCAGAACTTTATTATTTCATAGATTCAGCGGCCTCTAGGTTTACCATGCGGACGTTTTGTACCTCTTGGATACTACTGGATGACTAAATTTGTCCAACGATTGTCGCATTAAGTATTCGTATCACAGTAAAGACTAGTAAATATTTTTTTACCATAGGTAACGTATCATTTAATATGTCTATATTTCCAGGCAGTACGTTGATGAGTCGTAAAGCAATAGTTTTATAAGATCGTGATAGAAAATTATGACATTGTGCACGTAAATAATATATTGAGTAGGAGCATATATATAAATCCGAATGATAAAAAAGAATTATACATGTAACCCGGAAGGCAAACAAAAACCTGGTCGAGCTCTTAAAAGATGAGGGACAGTGTTGAGTTAGATTAAAATACATTAGACACCTAAAACTGATACAAAGTCATTTTTCGAGATTTGGCTCTTTTTATAGCTCATTATGATTTTTACTCGCAAGAAATCCTGTATAAAATATATTTGAGAGATATGAAAAAACCAGGGAGTAACAAGAATGGTTCATCTAGTATACATTTGTTTCAATTAAAAACTGAATATGGTGCCAGTAAAAAAAGAAGATGTATGTGATCATGCTGAATTTAGTAGGATATTTAAATGCAGTTTCGTCGAAGAACACCGTATTAATTATATTTTACCAAACTGAAATTAAAACAAAATAAGTATTGAATATATTTTAGCATACTATTCGTGATATTGAAATTAGCAACATATTAATTATTTTGAATCAAGAGTGACCCAAAACAAGCATGTAGCTTAAATCTTTATAGATTTTTTTTGTCGGAATATCCGCTGCAAAATTTATTTCTCGTTAATAAATCCGGTCATTAATAATTTTTTGAAGATTTTATTATAATAATAAAGTCCACTATGTTAGCAAAATAATTTTTCTTTTAAGCAATTAACCAATGCGGATAAAATAAGCATATTATCAACAAAAAAAAACTAATCCAAAATAGCGTTAACAAATATAAATTTTGAAATTGATTTTTATTGTTAATTTATGCGTGACCCAATTCAGATATTCAGGGATAGGGGACAAGCCTCGAAAAAACAAAACAATTAATATGAGATAGCAAGAAGACGGCTCATATAGGGTCCTTAACATTATGTGGTGGTAGGATGTTTATCACACTTGAATGGTCAAAAACAGCTTATAATGAGTATCTTTAGAATTATCTTCAAATGTGCCCATTTTTTGAATAATAAAATGCCTAATTCTTGTCAAATTTGGGATCACAGGGATTATCAACATAATTTTTTATCGTAAATATTTCACTATAATAATGTCAATATAAATTATACTGATGGTTTTATAAATGCATTTAAAAATTAATAAATGCAAAAAATCATAACACCCCTGCACATTTATGTACTGAAATATGACAATATTCTAAAACATTAGAGCGATAGGTTTAAAAGAATACTATTTTATGTAATAAAAATACTTTATGCAGTCATTAAATGTTTAAAATAAATATAAAGGATAATAAGGCTTCAAAATTATATAAATAGATTATCTTCAACGTTTAAGGTATGTCCAGGATCATGCTTTGAAAATAGAACAAAAGCTCCATTTTGACCTACGCTGAGCATGCCCCCCCTTAATATTGCAATAAACAAAATTAAAAACTTTTATGAGAAAAAAATAAACTAAACGTAAGTGGAGGGTTAACACTTTAGTTTTATTTTAGGCTGTCCACTAAAAATATTAAATTTTCATGAAAGTAAGTGAGTATTACAAAGTAAACGTTTAAGTCAAAATTGAGAGCGAACAAAAAGCACGTCGATTGATAGCTATAAATTCAAATACAATGCACTATGCAATTAATCACAATATAAAAAAAAACGAAAGCTTCAACGCAAAAAAAACTCTTTATTCTGCACGAAGAAATAGTTTATATAGAAAAATAACCATCAATATATGGAATTATTTAGATGAATAAAATTGACGTGAAGATGAATTGCATATTAAAATTTGTACAGAATAAGAAAAATGTAAGGTTATTATCTATATGGGCATGTTAAGCTAACGAGCCCTTTCTTAGAGTCTGTACCTAACACAGTTTGTTTAAGTTTCACGGATTTTAATTCATTGTCATATATTTTCACGCCTTTTATACGGGACATTAGGCGGGAATAACATTATTGTGATAGATTTCAATTGAATTCATTGGCGTAGATTCTTCTGTGTGAAAAGTGTGTTGCGTAGTTTTAGATGTCAGGTCAGCTACATGTTGACTTAATGAAATATAAGGTATGTTGGTGGCGCAAAAGAATAATGAAATGCATGGTCGTATAAATATTAATGTGCCGTAGCATCCAATGACTAATACTTCTATTGGTTTGTTATATAACCAACCCATTTTATTTAATACGAAAACTTGCTAAGTATAGTTAATGATTTATATCTGTATTATTTTTTTATTGTTGAACCCATTTAAGTGGCTATTGAAATAATATAAAAAATGCTGTAACACATGAGAGAAAACAAATGAAAATATGTAAGGCAGAGATAGATAGAAAAAAGGTATTAAAAGGGGTGATATGACTGAAAACACACAAAAACGCAAATTATAAAGTTTGAAAAAACCAACACGCAAATAAAGGAATCGTTTATTTTAATCGGCTTGTTAAATAAACAAATGATAGGATAATGTTAATGGTTTCACAGATGACTAAACATGAGAAGAGCCAGTGGCATTATCACTCGGTATTTTTTTTATTTAGAATAAAAAGTAAGGGTATAATGGTTATTTGAAGCACCTAGTTTCAAAAGCCTCTAAAACGGGTTTTAAAAAATTTTGAGTTACATATGCACTTAGATGGATATTGTTGTTACCTATAAGATGGCCAAAGATTGAACTTTAATAAACGTTCAAAACCGTCAATACGTATGATCAAAAATTAGAGTAAATTTCAAAACCTGCTAAAATGGTTGGGTGTGCTTTTCAAATACCCCTAAAATGGAAAGCCAAAATACTCCTTAGAATGTAACGAATTAAAAAAATAAATCCACAAAGTTTACAGATTTATTAGATATGATTTTCTCACACTTTTCTCAAAACTACCTAAAATAGTTTTTCTTATTTTTCTCAGAACTACCTAAAATCGTTTTAGTGGCCTTTGAAACTAGGCGCTTCATTAAATTTGCTATCTTTCAATAAATAACAAATAATAAATTCTGTGAGTAAATCTACTATATTAACGGTATAATTTACATATTATTATGTACATTCATTGGTATTTTATGAATATTTCATACAAAATTGAACGATCTGATATTAATCTCTATTTTCTTATTTTCCAAAATGCATGGAAAGAAAATATGTAATATTATTTTAAAAAAAAATGAATAGTAAATGATGATTGCAGAATGGAAACTTGCAGTACTAATAAACTAAGACTTTTTTATAATAAATCAAAGGGTTGCTGTCAAAAGTTGGTAAGTCGATAATGTAGGTATTTAAAGTTAACAACAGATTATGTGTCTATATATAAATAATAAGTTTGCTGGAAAAAATTTCAAGATCATCCGATATAGAACATTTACATAAACTACAAGGAAATCACTATTATGCCTGATTGTAGAGAGCATGTAATTTTTTAAATTGCAATTACTTCATAACATGATTTTGAGACTTAATAACTTTTGGCAGCAACCTTATAAGTGGGATTACTGCCAAAAGTTGGTAAATCTCGAAACCATGCTATGGAGTAATTGCAATTTGAAAGTTTGACATGCGCTCTAAAACCAGGCAAAATGCTAATTTCTTTGTACTTTATGTGTATGTTCTATATTATATGAGATAACTCTTATCTTTCTAGCATGCATGTTTATATAATAGTATTATAATCGGTTGCTAACTCTAAATTCCTAAATTATCGACTTACCAACTTTTGGTAACAGCCCCACGATTAATAAACTATCTGTTTAATATGAAAATGTCTTATGATAATGGACAATTATTTATTTTTAATTGGTTCTTTAATAAAACCAAACGCCAAGAAACGATAAAAAAATTTCACTGTATAGTCAAAACAAAATACAAGCAAAATAAATTATATAATAAATTAATTCAACAAAAATGTTGTTTATTAATATATTTAATAATAAGAATTTGTGTAAGGCACTGGCCGATTTGATTTAACATGTTCGCCTGTCGAAATGTAATCGCTACAGGAAATGATTGACTGTATGATTCACGACATGTTTGTTTGACGAGATGATTCGACACATTTCTACTGTCTATAGAAATGTACCTAGACGCCGTGAAATTTTGATGTTACACATTTATGTTCGATCGAGATTTTAGGGTTACATATTTGAGGAGAGGTACGATAAACATTATATATATTTTTTTAAATAAAATTACTGTGCCAGTTTTTATTAAATGAATTTCTACTACGTTAATTTGGGTTTTCAGTAGCAGTTTATTTAATCATTTTTTTTGTCAGTTAGGACAGTTTCAATTAAGAGAATCTAAAAACCCTAATGAATTAGCCCGGTTTTGTGCTCGAAATCATGTTTTTTTTTTAAATATTAATAACCATGCCCTTGCTTTTTCGTACAAGGTGGTTGGGTGGCTTAGTTGCATTGATGTGTGGCTAATTAGGTTCCTACATTTATATCTTTAATTTTCTTTATGGCCAGGATAAAATATTTTGTGTAGTGTTCTTGTGTTCTTCTATTACTTAGTACTTCGTGAGACTTTTGGAGGTTAATTTCATGATTATGCTGTCTACATCGAGTCCTGAGAGTCCATCGCTCCCTTCCTAGTATAGGGCAGTCGTTGATGACATGTCACACAGTTTGAGATGTGTTGCCGTCACATGGACAACAGTTATCATTCCTCAATTTAAATCTTTTTAGCGTATGTTCTATCTTATAATCTGTTATTAACTCTATATATATAAATTAACGACTTACCCACTTTTAGCAGCAACCACATGATTATGTTGCTTTTTGAATATAATTTAAACTTCTCTATTTATTGTCCAAACTTGGACTACTTAAAATACTGATGGAAGGAGAATCAATGCAATTAATTATATAACTAGAGTGTAAAAAAATAAACCAATTTTAACAATGTAGATAAAATTGTTGTTAACGCTTTTAATTTCAATTGTCTTAACGTACATAAGCAAATGATAAGAATATATTAATCAAAACATCGCGAGGAGAAAAGTCCAATCTATTAACAGATATAAAAGAACATACATAATATTAACAATGTTTTTTTCATCAATATTTATTTTATATTCACGACTATATTATAATATTTAGGAACGTAAAATTTATTCAAAAGCCTCAGATAATATAGGTGACTATATACGCGTATTAAATTATCTTATTTTATTAGTAGATATTATGAATATTTTCAAAGACTTACATTACAAAACTGTCAAAACAAAGTCAAATAAATTGAACAGAATACAATTGACATGATTTTATTGTGTTTAATGTTTGTTCATTATACTTAATTAAAAATGATGAAAATTCACTATTCTTAACTACTTTATAGAAAATATAATAATGTTAATTGTGTTGTCTATAACCATATATTTTTATTAAGAAATAACAGTATCTACCTATATAAAATTACTAACAATACATTTGTAAGCTTCTTACAATCAAAGTGTATCGGAAAAAGCCTTCGCTGTATTGACATGAAATTATATAATAAACTCGATAATGTGGTTTCATTTTGTTATAAATATTTTTTTCCAGATAACTCCACTCCGGATTAAGAGCGCGGCCTGGCGTTGCAAAGGAGCACAAAATGCGCAAAGTAATATTCGTTCCCATGATTTATTATGACAAAAAATAAATATGACAATCCGAAGTTTAGTGATGCCATACAAATATGACACAAATAGGTTAGGCATTTATGACGCTGTTGGGTTAAACGTTTATTATACAGCTTCACCCCGGCATGACCCTAGGGTTGTATTGTCAGTTTGCGGAGAGCGCTGCGCGGAATTTATGTGCTACAATAATAAACATCTGCCTTGAAAGATCGTTAAATAATGTACATAGTGCTTTGAGATATTTGTATCCACACCTACACCTAGAACTACCTATTTGTAATGACGACGTTACCTACACAGCTCAGTTCCACCATTAAATGACTAACTATTCCTCTTAAAAACACTGTTAACATAATTTCATCCTTGTGAAAGCCCATATGCGTAGTGTGGAAATGATAATTTCCTCTCTGATATAGATATCTATTTATGTATGGCATCCACCGTAGCCTAGTTAGTATAGTGCATGTCTTTGGTAAGCCACGGGTTCAATCCCGTGGTTGTAGTATTTTAGTCGAAACATCGAGGAAAGAAGGAGGAAGAATACGCGGTGATAACCCAAACATGTATTACGATAAAAAAAATAACAGTACTTTGCAACAGTATATTTTAAGTAAGTGTCTT
Source organism: Rhyacophila brunnea (assembly GCF_057557595.1). Lineage (NCBI taxonomy): Eukaryota > Metazoa > Arthropoda > Insecta > Trichoptera > Rhyacophilidae > Rhyacophila > Rhyacophila brunnea. The sequence goes on from NW_028233361.1 coordinate 7,985,322, forward strand.
CCAAAGTATGTGGATAGATTTTCACCATAGGGCATCATTAGAAAAAGGGAAATGGAGTAAGTCTATTCTACCATAACCTCAAGAGGTATCCTGGTTTGTAGAGTCTTCTTTGACGAGGAATGAGCTTAAGTTAAAACTGAGGCTAAAAACAGGGTACACCATGGGCAAAAGATTTGATGTCCTCATGGGAAGAAGCAAATCGCAACTCTGCGATGAATGTTATGTTTTAGAGGAAATTGTACATATATAGCACTACAATGCCCTAAATATGAACTTCACAGAGTACAGCTGTGAATTGCGGATATCTATGAGAATGTCGACAAATTGAAAAGTGCCCTGGCGGTAGGTAAGACGGAAGAGTTAGGCAAAATTGTAAAGTTATTTAACAGAATAGGAGTGAGAACCTGATCGACGGAACCCCTTCTAGAAGAAAAAAGGCGATATGACAGCGAGTCGCAGTCAAAGCCTCGGTAAAATCACAAAAAAAAGTGTCTTCATCTTACGAGAAATCTACGTGAAACAATCTGCAGTACATAGGTTAAAGAGTCAATAATTATTAATACCAAAAAATACACAGATAAAACTATTATAATACTTACAAAGTTTTTGAACAAAATTGAAAATAGATACTATGAATTTAATATCTTCTGTATTTAGTTTGGTATTAAATAGATTGATAGCACTACTGATGTGGTAAAATTATTTATTAGGTGTGTCATTTGATATATCGACTTCTATATCCAATAAACAAATATTCTTCCTATAAATTAGGTACCATAAATACCAGCACATCAACAAATTCACTCAATTTATTACTGAAATGTGTTTTGAAAAGGTAAACTACTGATGAAACTCGTTTGTCGTTAAAGATGTTGTATTTTTTATGTGAAATATTTGGTACAATTTTGATATATTAGTAAGTGTTGTTATCCAGGAAGTTATAACACCATTTCTCATCTGTCACTTAACTTAAATATTAAAATGGTATTGTTATAACAATGATTGAAATTATAAATATTTGAGTTTTTTATGCATGCAAAAGATCAAATTCCTAATATTTAATGTGGGTGAAGTTCAAGTACATTATATAAAAGTCTTTAAAAATTATTTTTGAGAATATGGTTTTATTATGTTATTCATATTCGATTTTTTTTGGTGTTACGGCGTTATTGCAGGGGTTTAGGATTACCGTATCCGGAAATTTGTACGTAAACAGTTCACCGCAAGACACTTGTTCGTGCGCGGCAGTACGTGAAACATGAGTTCGTGTAACATTTAATCAAATGACGAGTTTTTCGTTGAACATTTCACCGTGGAGTATATTTGTACGTATGCTACAATATGTTGAGATGTCTCTACTAGGTAAGGTTAGGTTAAGTTAGGTTAGGTTAGGTTAGGTTAGGTTAGGTTAGGGTTAATCTAATTGGAACAGTTCTATCGTATTTACAAACTATCGTCGCATTTTGTAAGATACGTACAAATGTATTCCACGGTGACATGTTCAACGAAGAACTCGTCATTTGATAAAATGTTATACGAACTCATGTTTCACCTACTGCGGTGCACGAATAAGTGTCCCACGATAAAATTGCATGCGTATAGCTTACATGTAACCTAAGATTACGGGGGTCTATCTTCAATAACATAGTTTTGAGATAAACGTAACTAAAGATTTTTCTTCTATGAAATTCGATAAATAAAGCACACTTTACTCAACTATATCTTGTAAATAATGGCTATATGTACAACAAAGAGGTGTCACCGTTATAAATTTGATTGCGGCATTATTGTAGTAGATATATAAAGATTTGATCGCGGTACTAAATAAAAAAATTATCAATTATTAGGAAGTGTAAACGACGTTATTCATTAAAAATTAAAAATCATTTAGATACACTAATCATAATTTCCTATTCCATAATTGTCCATAAGTATTGAACGGTATTTGGTTTTCATTGATTATTAGAGTAAAATGGCATAATTAATTTATGTAGATCGCCTAGAATTATTGCAATATTAGAATATCTTACGGCACCCAATTGAATTATTCTCGACTAAATTTACTTACAGGTATGACATGGTTTTTAAGTTTTTTTATACGAAAAAAAGGGTCTTCTTCTTTACGAGGATGATTTGGTTTTCTGATAACCTTTTCTATGACTTGGTTTTGTCCTTATCTACATTTAGCGTCATGCAGGTGCCTATGTTAGTGGGAAATCAGTGACATTCTTGATTTAGTCCGTTCATCTGGATGGAGCTCTTTATAGTACTCTACAACCTTTGGTTTGAACATATATCAAGAATTTTCTCAGATTGTTATACTTTTGCGACTTATATGATCAAACATAAGAAAGTCTGTCTAGAAACAGGAATTGAACAATATTGTTGGTTCATTTGACCATCCATGAGACTCTATTTGCACAATTTCTATGTTCAACATTTCAAATCAAAATTTAAACGTTGAACTGGATTTTTTTCAGATCCACCGAAAATTAGTGCAATGATTCTGCTTCTAATATAAGGATGTTTTATGAAATATTTATCTATAAAACATATATACATTCACTAGTGACAACTAATAATTATAATATTAGAAATATAATTTATTATTTAATCAGAAAATCGAATAATATGAAAATGTAAAATTGTATTATAATAGTGGTTTTATCTAATTTTTGGATAGTAAATTACATATTTAGTTAACTATTTTTTTTTATTCAACAAATAATTTATAAGATTTAAGAATGTAACATTCTAATAATTAAACATAGTACATCATTTTCAAAACACTTATGAGAAAATACATAACCAATAGGAAAAAACCTCTTTTGAAAAAAATACAACACCCAGCAGGTCGAACCAGCATCTCTCGAGTTTTGCGCCCATGCACATATATCACTAAGCTATAGGTACCGTACTTAATTGCGACAAATTTTAACTAAAATGCCTCTTAATCTATTAATCTTCCTGAGTGCCAAATTTCTTTCAAAAAAGGTTTTTACTATTTAATATTTCCTCGAAGAGTGTTCGAAATTATGTATGTTCAACATATTGAGTGTTTATTATTAAAGTGATCGACATAAAAAAGCCATCGAAAATATTATATAGACTATAATTATTATATAAGTACATCAGTAGGTATATCTAAATAATTAGACATACATTAATCGGTTGCCAAAAACGATTTGGCAATTCATTTTTTAATAGTCGTTGTCTGATTTAAAAAAAAAACTTCCATAAAGGATGCCTTTGTAGAGATGTAGCAATAATCGCTCTATAATTAAATATACTTTGTCATGTGCATGGGTGTAGTTCAAACTAGACGGAAGGAAAAAATGCATCTCTGCCAACGTAACTTGTGAATAATATAAAAATATTACATTCAGTGTATTCCAAATATGGTGGGACAATTAATTTATATTGCAAAAATAGCGATCTAAGAAAATATAATATAAGCTAATTTTAAGAAGTTTACATTAATTTTAATGTATAAAAAATGATCTTGAATTTTTTAAATCAAGTACGATTATTCATGTATAATTCATTTTATTATTGTAATTTCTTTTAAATATGTAAACCTACACATGTAATGCAATATTAAATTATAATATTACATGTTAATTAATGTGATGAGCATCTGATGAAAAAACATATTTATTAAATATTTTTTTACAAAATTAATAATAATGTAATAATATAATTATAAAGGATTTAAGTTTTGTACTATTCCATTTGAGTCGTTTTTTGCGACCTAGGTTTCGCCTTTCGGCATCTTCAGGCACTATGATATTATTTTTGAATGCACGTTAGAATATTAATCTTTGAGTGTACGTCTGAATGTAATATAATTAAGTAACTGTGGAACAAATACTTTAACTCTTGTTTATAGGTTCTGAGGCCAACACCCTGCCATTACACCACATCACCATGGGGATTGTTAAAGGCAGAAGATATTGACAATAAAGGATAATTTAATATTTTATTTCTTATACACAAATGACTTTCGTGCAATGTATTGTTACTTTAAGAGATTTCGTTTATTAAATGTTCAATATTGTATATTCTGAATTTACAAATAATATATTAATATAATATATATATAATGGAAATACAGAGATACCATAATAAATCCGTTAAAGTTTATCACGTAAATAAAACGAGCATTACATATTGGTGATATTTGGTGGGCTTTGTATATTTTGTATCATTAAGTCGTAATCCAAATTGTAGATACAAAGTTTTGGACTATAGAAACTGACTTTCACATTATTATATTTTACTAATCATTTGCAGCTTGAGGCGTCATACTGTCAACATGAAGATCTTTTTATATAATTATATTGTTTAGCAGGTTTTTATTAGCTTTTATTACATCCTTATAACAGTTTTAAATTTTACATATACGAGCTCTTCTCTCCCACAAAGTCATGTAAATTAAGTTAGAGACCATTTAAGTGTGGGGAAAACTCTGTCTTGGGTAACTGCTTTTAAGACATTCCCAGCCATAATAAAAATATACTTCACATCAAACGTACGTTTTAGTGATCGCCTATTTAAGAGCGTATGTGATGGTCAGGGTCTCTCTATGTGGTTTGGTTAGGCTATTAATTTAAACGATGTTTTTAAAATATTATACCTAAATAGCCGATGCAGTAATGATCAAAACTGCACATTATTTTTTGATAAAAATAAAAATGTTGTATTGTGTTCTATCATCTGATATATATGATAGAAATAGAGCTAGAACATCAAGAGCATCAACAGCTTCAAGTACCTGGGGGTACACATCACGGGAGATGGCATTTTGCAGAAAGAGCTCGCTATCCGAATGGGTATGGCTGGAGCAACATTCAACTCGATGTGGATTGTCTGGGACTCATGATTGTACTCGGTCAAAACCAAATGCCGTCTATTCGATGCTTGCATTCTGATGGTGCTGCTTTGCGGTAGCGAATCATGGAACCTTACGAAGGCTCCGAAGCAACCGTATACTGAGCTTTGAAAACAGATGTTTGCGACGGATACTGGGTGTGCGGTGGTATGACTTTAGGAGCAACGAGGAGATAAGAGAACGCACCAAGCAGCCTCTCATCACGCTAAGAGTAAAGATGCGACGTTGGACCTGGCTTGGCCATGTGCTGCGGAAGAAGAAGATAATTGTACTTTAAAATCAATCAATATGGCGTTTTAAAATAATATTTCAAACGTAATATCAAATATCAGAACGCTGCAAACTAAATGGTAAACAAGCTTTCAATACAAGATGTATTGTATCTCTAGTGTTGATCAGTGTGTAAAATATATTTATTGTCAAAAACATTGTATCTGATGTAAATACAATATTTTGGCATGGACTTTCGTTTAGAATAAAGATAAATGGAGATACAATATCTTTGCTCATAAAGATATTGCCTGGAGGATTTATAATATATGTTAATATGTATATATCTTTGAAATGGTAGGTTTAGAAAATGCGATATTTTAACACATAAAAATATTGGCTATCTTTGGTGCATTTCAGTACCTAACTCATTTTCGACCAAAACTGGAGATACAATATTTTAGCTCTAAGCCATCGATATAATATGATAGAAATAGAGCTATTACATGTGGGGGATTGTCCTGTGAAATGGGCAATAAGATATGAATATCTAACTACTAGAAGATGACTGAGATTTTAAGAAATCTTGGTATTGTAAATGGTGCACCACTGACTGCGACAAAAATATTTACCATTGTTGTCCCCTTAGGACAAATATGGAAGTGACAACGATCCGCTACGGCGGCACCAAATTATAATACCGGACCGACACGACGAGATTACAGGGATGAATTCAAATTTAACATTGACCAACGTAAAAAATTGTAATAAGCTATTTGAAAAATAATTACAAAGTAAAAAGAACTTTTTTTATACAACGTTTTTAAATTTTCTGTTCAATTACTATGCTCAATATACTCAAACTTGTACTTGATATGAAGTAAATAAAAAACAAACAATTAATATAGAATACTGAAATGTCATTTTGATTTCTATAGTAACACACGTATATATTAATAATTCGGATGCTAGGACCACCCACTTAGCAACCAATAATAGTGGATTGGAGTACGGATTTCTTCCGAAATAACTTTTCATACAAAACTGTGTCAATCAATGAATCAATGAAAGTATTAAAAGAATGCATTGGCACCGTGTTCTGATATATTCTAAAAGTTTCAAATGTCTAGCTAATCGGGAAGTTAGTTAAAAATCGATTGAAAGATTTGTACTGGATAAACAACCACCGGACAAATAAGAATACGAGCTAATAAAAACGTTGTAATAATACAGTTGAAATTCCAAAAGATTTAATCCCGACTGTTTTGTTTAAAATAATGTTATAATTTTTGTTTCTTTATGAACGGTGTATGTAAAATTTTCAGTACAAGTATATTTACTGGAAGACAGGCGGGAACAGAAGCAATTTTCATAGTCGATTTCGGCAAAATTCATGAATTCAAAAATAATAACCTAACCTAACTTAATCTAACCAAGTCTAACCTAAAATAATCCAGTACATTGGCTACTTAAAATTTTTGTTTGCGCTAGTTTCCACTTTCTTGTAATACGTCATAATACCTTTATAAATAAATTTAATATATAATGTTATATAATGTTATATAATATTGTTTTTTATTGTTTTTAATCTAAAATAAAGATCAATATTATATCATAATTTAAATTATACCTAAATAAAAAGACTTTGGATGACCGTTTTGAATTATAACACATGATAGCGATCCCTCAACGTTTTGGCGTACCTAGTTGAATTTTTGGCCTAAGAAAAAAATATATTATGTTTCAAAGTTTCGTTAATATGTACGTATGACTAACGGAAATATATTTACTTTTTGTTAAATATTATAAAATATAATGATAGTTTGGTGTATTTGACTGCAATAATTTACTTTTACAGGTAGGTACTGATACTAATAATAATTGTATCATTATATAAACAATTTACCTTCGGTCCAAGATGTATATATATATCTGGTTAGTAATAGTTAATGTTTTAATAATAGTATGAAACTGATCGTAGATAGTAAAGACATTTTTTAGAACGATGAACTAAAGAAGGCCTATAATTTGGATTCTGGATAAAATAAACATGATTTTAAAAAAATGTGTTAGAATATTAACAGACGACATTGTGTAACCTAAGACATTAAGGAATCCCACGTGACCAAATGTGACTCAGTAACTCCTATGTTCTAAAAAAATAGATAGTTTTGCAGTGTTATCTATCACAATTGGTAGGTATGTTGTATTTATTATAAATCTTTTAGAGTTCATTAATCACGAAATATAAAGAGTTATACAATAATAAATATGCAAATTTATTTCCTGTTCCGGTACTGATCACAGTCAAAGTCGCGATCAGAGATAAGAGTCGGACAATCAAACTCCCGATCGATAGTGGAGGGCAAAATGAGAGCATAAGATGTTTCGATTCAAATCAATGCAATTATTATTGTGGGAAAAAATCATTTATTGATCCTGTTAGGCGCGTCCGCACTGGTGAGTATTGAAAAAAAACTAGCATTCGCTCGTGACTGAATTAGCATTCTGTACAATGTTCCGTTTGTGTGGGTTTTGATGCATTTGATGTGAGAAGAACAAATCGATCGCTGCCGGCAGAAGTGATATCAGTCTATTGTTATGATTTTATTCTTGTTTTACTTATTAAGTTTATTTATGACGTCTATAAAATGATAAGTATTTTTATTAAAAAACTTAAAACTACTCATCGTGTGTAAGTAAATTAGCTTAAAGTAAAATTTAATGATTATACTATTTTTCTATTATTAAAAGATGACTGTTATAGATAGTAATTGTTTTGTAAAATGTATATTATAGTATTTATTACCTGATATTATTTAACATTCATATTATAAAAGCCTTGAATTTGCGGTCGTCATAGTTCAATACAGTAAAACGTAATGCACTGGCTTCTGATCCAGAGGCTCCGGGTTTAACCCGGTAATACCCATTATATATATATATATATATCATTTTATAAAGACTGAATGTTTTTGTGATTTTCCCTGCTTGTTACTATTTTTATAGTAGTTTTCAAAGGAAAAAAAAAGAATAATTTTATGAACAAAAATCCCTCAATTACATTAAAAAATGATCATTGAAATGTAAAAAAAGTGTTATTTTTATTCATATTATAAAACATGCAAATAAAATTTTATTACGACCAGGACCGGTTTCGTCCGCTCAATGAAATATTGTCAATTGTGTGATCTTATTAATAATTAATTCATGTTGCATTCAGCAGACGAAACCGGTCGTGACGGTTATTTATTTATGTGGAATATGTAGTAATTGCAGTAGATAATTAAGTATTATGTTATATTTTGATAAACACAATGTTTTTAATAAAGAGTTGCTAGTTAGCAGTGTTAAGTTGATTACTATTTGATCTTAATTGAGCATGAAATATCCTTAAATTGTAAACAAGAGCCCGTTGGATTATTAACAGATATTATTGTTCAGTGGAATGATGTCGGTCTCAGGCCTCAACTGTTTGGAGTTAAGAGTCCTACCAGTGATTATAGTTTCATAGCATTCGTTTTGTTGAGGTTTTGTATATAACCCTACAACCGACATGTTATTGTCTATGGTCATTTATATACCATAGACAACAACGCGACGGAAATGGAACAGTTGTCATTGAGCCTTCCTAGAACACAGTTGTCTTTCGGCCTTCTTATAATGTAATTGATTGCCCCACTGTTCTGTATCTCTCACCGTATGAAATTAATGTGAACCTTTCAAATCAGTGTGATAGTCATTTCTTACTGCCGTGTTTATACTAAATTAATTACTTCAAAATAAAACCAAGAAAATACTAACTCCGTGTATTATTCATCACTGCCCGAATATACTATTTCACACACAGATCAAGCAACATTTTGAATATAAACATAACATCGGGAGTAAGAAAAACACTATGTTCATCCCCCCGATAGTGTACCGCATAATAATAATAATGACTTCTTTTTCTTCTTCTTCTTCGATGGCGCTACAGCTGAAGTTGAACCTTGGCCTCCTCTATCGCCGTCCTCCAGCCGGAATGGTCCTCCACACGTCTTTTCCAGTTCCTGATTTTTAGCAGTTGGTTGCCATCTTTTGTAATGTTATCACCTCATCGTGTGCGTGGCTTTCCCACTGGCCTTTTCCCCTCTGGGTTTCCTTCGAGGATCTTCTTCGGTATCCGTGACTCAGACATGCGCTGGCCATGGCCTGCCCAGTTTAGCTTCTGGAGTTTTATGAAGGAGGAGAGTTTTGAATCTTCGTATAAGCGATATAGTTCCGTGTTGTACCTAATTCTCCACTCCCCACCATTATTCATGGGTCCGTATATCCGCCTCAGAATCTTTCTCTCAAAGCAGTCCACCATTTTAGCTGCTTTCATATTTAGCGTACATGACTCACACCCATATGCAACTTCTGTGCGTATGACGGTTTTATAGAGCCGGGTCTTAGTTTTTCTTTAGACATTTCTGGATTTAAATATGGGCAGCAATGAAAAGTACGAATTATTTGCAGCGGTTATTCGGGTTTTTATTTCTTCCAGTTCCTCGTTATCTTTTGTAATATTGGAACCCAATGGAATGAATAATGACTAATAACGTAATTTGTAGAAGTTTACAAAATATATATTGTAAATTTAAGTACTGAAAAAAAACGTTTAACTCCCTAATTACCTTCCTTTGACCAACGATTTTGAAATATCAATACATCGATCATTTTGTTTCCGACGAGGTAAACATGAAATTTTCACATCGCCACTTTCGATTGTTACCGATTTTACGGCATGATATAATAATCCAAATTATTATTCATCTATTTATAAGGTTGGCATTGATTTTTTAAGAGCGGTCTAATTTTTTATTTAAGGTTAGACCGAACATTAAATGAGATCAGGATGTTAATTTTATTGATCGATTTTTTTGAACTTATACATTACAAGTGTTTTTGTGTAAGGTGTTTTATTGCTTTTGCAAAGTGATATAATACCACGTATCGATTTGATTAAATTATGCGAAGCAAGTTTCTCATTAAAACCCTTTAACTGCTGTGATGTTTTATAAATTCCCAGTGAGAAATCGTACCATTTATAATACATTAATATTGTTAAAAAATGGTATTATTTATAATCACATTACCTTATTTGTGCGATATCAGAATATTACTCGTGTTTTGACAAATTGCGTACGGGAAACTAATAACAACAAAAGTAGTAATAATAAATACAACCCATTTTAGAGTATTTCAGCCTAAAGTTTGATACACTAATAGCTCGTATAGGCGCGTAATTACTTTTATCGTTTTATTGACAATTAAAAGTTTTATAATGAAATAGGTAAATAACTTTAATTTACAAGAAATAAATCATCTAATCAGCAAAAAAAGTAATTAAATGTGTTTAAAAAAACGATATGATAATCGGTTTGATAATGTTGTAGTAGGAAGTTTCCAAAATATTTTACTATTTCAAGCATTATAACGTCAATAACGAACGTTGTTAGCATTTCTAGCTGAACAACGATATATTTCGTTGTTAATATTAAATGGTTAAATATATTTTTAGATAAATGATATTATTGATATAATAGAAAGGGATAAAATGATAATAAGTTTTTACTCTATTTGAGAATGTTATGAAAAAGTGCATGTTTTTATTATTAATAAGTAATAATAGAAAAATAATTACAAGATAAAAAGAACTTTTCATATACAACGTTTTTAAATTTTCTGTTGTATCATATAAACTTCACGTGAGTAGCTTAAACGATCAAAATGTCATTTTGACATTTCATATTGATTTCCATAGTAATGCTCGTATATATTGATAATTTAGTTGCAAGGATCCCAGGACCTCTAGCAATCAATAATAGTGGATTGGATTACGGATTTCTTCCGAAATAACTTTTCATACAAAACAGAAATAACTTAAAATGAATTCAATTCTACTTAAAGATGACTAAAAGTATGTGTTCTGATATATTCTAAAAGTTTCAAATGTCTAGCTAGTCGGGAATTCAGTTAAATATCGATTGCAAGATGTGTACTGGATAAACAACCACCGGACAAATAAGAATACGACCTAATAAAAACGTTGTAAAATATAAGTTATTGTATAGTTTCTGTTTTCTAACTGAACCATTTGAACCAATTGACAGAATTAAAACGGTAAGTTAAAATTATTAAATATAGACTTATTAACGACAATGCAATAAGATAAAATAACTTATAACAATTATTGTTAAGTGAAGAAAAGTTAAATATTTCAGCTATATTTTCCAAAATGAGATGATTGATTTACCCTAACTCATAATGCGGGGGAAAATGCAGGCCAAAAAAGCGCAGATGAAAGGATGCTTATTTGGCTACGTAACTTCTATAAGTAGCTCAATGTCTAAGGCATTGGAGATGTGATACCATTGGCCTAGGATAAGAAAATGTGCGGTAAGTTGCTGGCCAACCTTCGATAGAAAACAGCTTAAAAATATTATTGGAAATTACATTTAAAACAAAACATTAATCGTATCATAATTCATTTGATACTATCGTTACTTTAGCGAAAAACAAAGATGGGGTCAAAATTTTTCATATGTCGAGTAAGAAAACAAATTTGATCATACTCACGGAACTGTGACAGTGAAAAACTTTGCTAATAAATTCAACCTCTGTAAAATAAATAGTTTTAAACTTAAATGAAATGACAGCAGCTTTTATTTAAAAAAAAAAAATGAGTAGACATTGAAAATAATGGTCCCACAAAACTACATCCCCCCGCGTCACTCGTCTTTAATTGACCGTACCATGGAACCCTACGTTAGGTGTGAAGCATCAGTATGTTCTTATGACTAACTAGATATGTATCAAGAATGATCGTATTTGACTAGCGGTTGATAAATATTGGTTATGAAGTCTAAAACCAAATTGTGTAATTATATAAAATATTGTGACGCCATATAATGGACACAGAAGATCATTTATTACTAGCGATTATATGTAAATTGTACGTATTACATTTCACCGTTGTTCGCCGTAAGCTTCCTTATCGGAAATAGAAAACGAAAAATACGCGTTGTTCTTGAAGCATTGCAGACAATAATGTTCCAATTGTATTAGATCCTAACCTAACCTAACAAATAATCCAGTATTATTAGCTATTTTCAAAATTTGTTTGCCGATGGCTTCCTGTAAGCCGACAAGTGACGTGTTTTATTTATACATGGATTTTATCTCAGTACCTATTATACGACTCAAAGAGGCTGGACGGTATTTAATATACGTCTATGTATATTATATTTTCAATACAAAATTTGACGGTGAAGTGTGATACGGCGAACTGCATACATAAACATTTTTGGACACGATTACTAGCATCCACGCGGCGTCTCCGGGCAATGCAGATGGTGTATGTTTTAGGACAGTGTAGCCCACTTGTAGCTAATAGAGAAGGGTGAAATGCGAAACATATTGTGTCACCTGAAAACGAGAGACATTTTGCTACGGGAAGGAAAACCCAGACAAAAAATGTCTACGTCTAAATACCCTTTATGAGAAAGAAAACCAAAACAATACGTCATAATATTTAAGTCTAATTATAGAATTATTTTAACGTAATATCAGTAGTCATAATTGATGAGTTGGGTTTTCTTACCGTCGTCATAGTGAACGTATTATTATCTCATACGCGTGTTATAATAAACAAACAAAGCTAGGTCATATCCAATTGATTCTTCATAAACAGTTGCATCTTGGCATTTTTTCTTCATACATGGCTACGTACCTGATTGAAGATGTGCAACAAACCGTATCGACCGCGTGGTTTATTTTTTTAAGTACGTAACGCTCATTTGCTCGCGTAACAGTGACATGGTGTTAGCTCACCGGCTGCGAAATTGAAAACAATAGATTCACTCTTATTCCAAGACGTGGTCAGCGTAGCGCGGACCTGCTCACTTTCCTTGCCTCTTGCACCGTGCGAACGCCGGATTAGCAAATTAAACGCGTGTTCGTGAATAAGGCAGGTAACGCTTTTGGCCCAGTTACGTGTTTGGCGCGAAAATCGTGCAATGCAATTCGAATTAAGAACATGATATGAATCTACTTTGCGTTTGTTCTGAATTCGAAATAAGACGGTTACAAGTAGGTGACATTCAACCTGGACTTGGGTGTTTTTCTCCTATGCCGACGTCAGGGGCGGATTAGTGACCCGTCATTCCAAAACTAAATTATCAATATTTATATTAAACCATTCCCTATTATATGCTACCAAAAATCTGCAATTGTACCAAATACGGAGGTTGTTAAGTCAAAAAATACAGTATCATCTTCTGCTATGTTTTCCATTGATATTTCATTGGAAAGTAAGTCAAGAAATGCTATACTTTTGTCCTCTCATAATATAGCCGAAGTAAATATTACTGGTATATATATAAATAACGATAAAACTCTATAAACACTTCTAATCCAATCAAAATCAACGATGATAATACGATGTTGAATTAATTTCCATAAAATAAATCGTTTACACTGACCTTGAAGAATTTATCCCCCTCCCCCGTCCATGTCCGATCCTAATATGATCATATGGGCCTCCACAGGGTAGAGGTTTGTATTAACAGATTATGTTTTTTACGAGAAATGGATGTCAGCCACTTGCTCAACCTATTAGGTCCATACCCTGACTGAAACCTATATTTAAAAGGTTTCAGTTCCGGTTCTACTTTGGTTTCTTCCAGATGCTATTGATGAAGAAAAAAGTCAAAATAAAACGTCATACTTAATAACGAGTAACGTAAATTTACTGCATGATGTACCTATGGTAAATATTTTTTTTCGACCATGTCTGATCCTAATTAATAAGATCATAATATGGGCCTCCACAAAGTGGAAGTTTGTATTAACAGATTTTTTTGCGATAAATGGACGTCAGCCGCTTGCTCAACCTATTAGGTCCATACCCTGACTAAAACACACATTGAAAAACAATATGTGTACTTGCCAGACCCAGGATTTGAACCTGAGACCCACGGCGTGATAGTCCAACGCTTAAGCCGCGCGGCCACCGTGGGTGGAGATAAAGGTGGAGAAATCTATTAGTAATGATTTCACATCGATAGTGTCATTAAAAAAAAAGGAAAAGCATTCTATGGACACTTAATATTGGATTACTGGACCACCCTCAGATTTTGATAGAAAGAATTATCACCTAATAAACACTTTTCAAGTCTTTAGAGAAATAGGTGACAGTTGAGCGAGAAAAAAATTGCAGCTTTTAACTGACATATCTAAAATTATTTTTAATTAACTATTTTCTTTACTCAACGAATAATTAACAAGATTTAAGAATGTAACATTCTAATTATTGAACATACATAATTTTGAAAACACTTCTGAGAAAATATATTATCACCAATAGAACATTGATTTAAACTGCTTTGATTTAAAATACAATAGTCGATCACCAAATAGTAGCTCAATTTAGGAAACGCTTCAGTGAGTATTAAAGACCAATAATTAAATTTTGTCGTAATTAAGTATGTCTCCTTTAGCATAATGGGTACGATACCCGAGAAATGCAGCTTCGATTACTGCTGTCCTGGTGTTTTACTTTTTTCAAAAAGATTTTATTATGTTTTCAAAATTATGTATGCACAGTAAGTACATGTGAAATAAGTAAGTAGCACTCAGATAAATGGTTCATTTATCTAAATATTAAAAGTAGCATTGTGCAAGTGTCACGTGAGGTATTTAGTTAAAAGATGGCGTTGCACAATCGGAAATGTAATTATATTAATGTGATTTGTGTGACAGCCTACTGTGCCAGTTGTGCGGTCAGTCTCGGATGTTTTATTGGATAATATCACACTGACAGGATTGCGCGATTGCGCTGCAGTGATTGATTAACATCAATAATGATAGGCAAAGCTAAACGAGGCAATGTAGCCAATTTAATGTAAAATGACCTGAAAGATCAGGTATAATGTAATATTGCATGGCATTGTTATACAAAATACCTATATATTTTATTAAAAATATATAATATACATTAATACTTTCTAATATTATTAATTACGTATGTCAATGTGTATTCGGTTTTGTATTTAAAGAATCTGATTGATACAACACAAGCATGGACCCCTCTAAACCAATCTGCCCCGCACCGCACTCGGTTTTAATCGAGCGTATCACAAAGGCCTACGTTTTGATGTGAAGCATCAGTAGTTGTTTACGCCTGGGAATGTCTTAGGAGCAGATACCCAAGACTGAGATTGCCACGCTCTCAAGTGAGCTTTGACTGAGTTTACTGAAAGATGTAATTTAATAAAAGGTGCCATTGGATAGAAAGGCGCGGAGACCTAACAGAAATAAATAAATTTAATGATATATAAGATATAAAAAAACAAAGCTTAAACAAAACGGATAAACAAAATTATGTGAAGAGATCATCACGTCTGCAATAAGACTAAGTATTTTTTTAAATGCAATATAATAAGTGGTTTGCATCCTGTAGTTTTCCGCCACATGAACATGTTGGCCACGAAACAAGTCCTAGTGGAGATTGGCAGCGATTCCACCATAGACTGTCAAAAATTGACTGATGTAGTGGTCAAGAGTCAATTTGGTTATTTTCAATCACACATTGTATTTATGGTAAGAACAAATATATACACCTGCCCTTGGTAGAAGCATCCAACTTTTGCTACCAGATCTTTGATGGTGCACCCCGCGTCATTAGACGTATTGTTCGCTTCCTCATCACCTTCAAGGTTTTGGAAGCGGGGCAAGGTGCAAGTTACCAAAAACGGCCTTCTCACCTTTGAGAAGCATCGTGGATGCACCGCGTACCTGTACGTGCAGGTCAAGAGGAAGGATTCCGGCCAGGACAGGGAGAGCGTCCGTGGAAGTTATACGGATGGCCTTTGTGATGGATTTGCTACATTATTTAGTATTATTCATTGAATGAAGAAAAGCGGAGCATGTATATATACCTCTACGAAATGTTCTTTAGTTTAAAGACAAGAATGATTTAAAGAAACGAACTCAGTTAGTTCCACTTCGGGTCATAGAGGTATATATTTATAAATAATTTGTATGTACATATTAAGCTCTTTTACAATAATTTATAATAATAAGATACGTGTTTATTGAGATTTAATAGTATTTATATTGTCAAACGTGAACAAATATTATATTGACTTAAATAACAAACCAATTTCCATGGAAACGAATGGAAATATAAAGCGCAAGAAAAACAATATTTTTAGTAATAGCTAAATAATAATTGTAATGTTATTGAAACAATATTGATTTGGACTGATTTATATGATGTTAGTTAAAGATTACTTTGATATAATATTATATAGCATAGAATAAGCAATACTAAGAATGTGTACTATGCTTATTTGTTATTGATTAATAATTAATGGCAATAAATAAACTTAACACCAACGATACCATTTTAATGAATATTAATTATTGTGTTCTTGAATTTATAAATGATCAAAAAATTTAAGAAGCCGTGTTGGCTTTTACTCCTTTACCAAGATAATAAAATAAACGGAACATCGTTGAAAAGATTATTTTCTTCTCAGAAAGAGACTCTCAATAATATATTGTGTTCAGCTGATAGCAGCGGTAAAGTCGTGAGGTGAGGTATCAGTAGAGCATGCGTCTAAATTCATGAAAACTCATCAGGAACACTTACTAGACATTCGTATAGATTAAACTATAGTGTGGAACGTGCACTTAAATGTAACCATTGCCTGTCATTGATATGAAAAAAAAAATCAAAACAAATCAGTCTGTTAATATTTTTTATGCCTGTCCTCTTTTCATTTTCGTATTTCATGTGTACTATATCGTGGGGTATCGCTAATTGTGTGGTATAAACACTTTTTTATTCAACCAAATTAAAATCTGGAAAATCCAAATTTGGAAAGATCCTGACGTCGGTTAGTAATAATTAATGTACCTAATTGTTACCTGGATTTAATCCACATAAACCAATTGTCACATATCATAATTTGTTGAGCACTTTAAGATGTAAATACCACTACCTACCTAACATTTCCCTCCAAAACAACCCACCTCGCACACTATTCAGTCTTAATTTAGCGTATTACGATGTCCTACGTTCAGTTATGAAGCATCAGTGGGTCTATTCTATACTTATCGAACACTAAAGTGATAAATAGTATCAAACTTAGGGTAGGTTTGTATCAAAATATTAGCACTTATTGTAACAATTACACGAAGTTGGTTTTTATTGTTGCAATAAGTGCTATATTTTAACAGTGCCTATCTTGCTGCTGTTAAAATATCGCACTTATTGGAACAATAAAAACCAATTTCGTGTAATTGTTACAATAAGTGCTAATATTTTGATACAAACCTACCCTAAGTTTGATAATATTTATCACTTTATCACTTTAGCGGTCGATAAGTATGGAATAGACCCACAGGAATTGTTTACACCTGCAAATGTCTCTAGAGCATAAGCTTGGTACCCACGTACTCAAGTGTGCTTTGACTGAGTTTACTGAAATTTTATTTAATAAAAAGTGCCCATGGCAGAGAAGAACACGAAAAATTAGGAAGAATAAATGATTATAATTAATTTAGATAATATAATATGTAAAAACAATGCGGACATACTAATATTTTAAAAGCATAATAGTTGACCTTTCTGGCGACCAGATCGGATGGCTCCATAGGCCCAACAGTTGATTAGACCGATTTGAGCATATCTTCTCTTTCAGAACACATTCTTGTAGGTAGGTACATTCCCGGAGGGTGCGGTGTGTATCCTGTAGTTCTTCGCTACATGGAGATGTTGGTCGGGTGACAAGTCCAAACCCAAAGACCTTGGCAGCGATGGTCAGGAGTCAAACTGGTAGTCTCCAATCGCCATTGGAGCCATAAAAAACCTTGCCTGAGTTGAGATGAAGAATATAATGAAATGATGAACGAGTTTGATTGAGATAGTTTACCTCAAACTGTAACTTTGTAAAGTATGATTGAAAAAGTTGATGAATAATAAATTAAAATTAGCACATCTATTGAAACCGCGAACGCTAAAATTAATTGCTTTAAAGTGAAGTATGTTTTTGCACATTGCTAGGTATGAACAGAAATAGGTTTAGACAATAATGAGGTGACTTTGCCCATATTTATAGACAAACACCATTAGCTCAATGCATTATGTTTACAAACAAGTGCTTTTAATTCATTTGCTCATTTTCAATGCGTTTTAATACACATTCCACGACGGCATTGAAAATGGTTGTTTATTTTGTATTCAGTTTAAACAATACAAGCAGTATGAAGGTAAATGAAATAAAACGTGTTGAAATGAGAGAATATTACGCAAATATTACGATGTAGGTACTGTATAACAGTAGTATAATATTTTTAACAAACTATGTAGTGTCACAGAAAGCCTTCACGTAGAAGTGGATAAATTCAGCCCGTGCCAAATTACAGACATCATTTATAACAATTAAAGTATGCGATCATCTACTATTCCATATCAAAACTAGTGGTGATATATTATTATCATTCTACAACTTGTATAAACGTATTACAATTGCTTGAGGTAGTATAGCTTTAAATTGTAAAAAACTGCACATTTTTACATAATATAACAATCTAAGTAATAATACTATATTCCCTTTAATACGTAAATTATATATTAATTTCTTATTTTTTTTTCATATATTATTTTATTTCTTATAACAGAACATAACGTCCAATGACAGTATTGTTTGAAAATAATAGTCTATCAGATGCAGTAAAATAATCACAGAAACAAAGGCTTTTGAGAAAATCAAATAGGTAGGTTATAATTTCAACGGGAATTGATATTTTTTATAATGATATGTATTTTATAAATTGGATCACGAAGGATGGGTGAATGGCAAAGTTTCTTTTTACATTGTGTTATTTTTTAGTGTTTATAAACCTGTGTACTTTAAATTCACATTATACAATACGGAGGTTGGTTCTTTAATAGTATTTATTATTAATACTAATGTTTTATTAATAAATGTATATAATATTATGTAATTTTTCTGTATATTGATAGTTTATATTAATTCATAAATAATAAACAGTAGATAGTAAATCGACTGTTATAAAATAAATCTAACCCAACCTTTAATACAATGTATTATAATCTGATAATATGTATTAGCTCAAATAAAGTATCTTATTTACTAATAAATTAGTGCAAAAATAATATACAAGTCACATTATGTTAATTGTATTAAATAATACTGTGGAATTCGCATAAATATTTTAATTTGTTAGTATACCTATACTTTGAATGTTTCATTAATGTTTCGACTCGTCAGAGAGATCACGTCTTTGATTATTATCCATCGCGACATTAAAATAACTCTCGATCTGTCTTATCAAGAGATCAAGTTTCACCAGTTTTGCACCACAAATGTGCATTCACTTAGACGATTCAATGAATCACAGCTAATTTTACCACTCATCCTCGTATGGTGAAATATTTATTAAGGGACACATAGGCTTTATGATACTAATGCGCAGGCTATATTAGGACGATCATTATGAAGCTATAGACTATATTCGACTTTTTGAGTCTGTTTAAGACTTAAATTATGTAATAATTTTTTTTTTTTTATTAAATAAAATTAAAAATGAATACAATATAGAGTTATTAAAACAACTTCAGTGTAGAGAGAAACAAATTAATAATAGAGTGTCTTTACGGCGTAATTATTATACAACGGAATGAAGTCAATTAATGTATTTTATTATTTTAGCAGTAACATAAACTCCCTTTTTTTATTTTTTTCTCGGTGTACGAGCTGGTTAAAAACATCATTTTGAAAAATTATTCTGCACACATTTGAGTTTTAGATACTCGGCATAAATTAATAAGTAAGTTTTACAGTTGGTAAAGTAATATATTTAAATAAACAGAATAATAAAAGAGTGATGATTAAGACAACGGGTAACATTTTAAAGTAGTATTGCATGTGGGTTATAGAAAAATCTACATTGCTCAATCTTACATCTATATAGGCTCACAGTGATAATCATATTTTTACTTTGAGCAACGTTTGATGTCAAACCTATTTTTATACCGTATCTCTTAGTGCAGCGTTTATTATTTTGATACCTAATAGTACATTTCAATGTATTATCTCTCGCATTGCTTCTGAAATAAGCCCAAATAAATAATAATAATAAAAATCCTCATCTTCAGAAAATTTCATTAAAAAATTGTATTGACTGACTTCTTTAATGTGATTATTGTGAAGTGTTAATAATAAGTATTGAAAGTAATGTATATTATTTTATAATTTGATGCATTCTTTTTAAGATACACTATTATTGATGTTTCAAGGGAAGCAGTATCGATGCGAAATAAAATTACGGTCAATTGTAAACGGGCGTTCACATTATGTCGAGAGTTTATTTCATTTCGAACAGAGATGTTTTGTTGCCATGAAAACCACGGGATACGTGATATACTTGGCAAACTCAATTAGAATATACTGCAGCAATTTAAGCTGTTTCATAAACTTAGCAAGAATAATAAAATAATTATATCTGGAAAAATAGGAACAATATGATATGCAAGTATAGGCGCAAACTTAAGAGGTTTCAACCCCCCCGGAATGAAAAAAAATACCAACAACCTATGAACGGATTGGCTCTACTCCTCTTGGCATTCTACGACACGTAAGACATGAAGACACTGAAAGACTTATGGCCCTCATAAATTGATGTAACTATCTGGGGCATCTAATTTTCGCTTTAATATTCCGACATGTCTAAAAAATAAGACAGGGCAGGGCGGACGACACAAATGGATACTAACGATGTTAATAATTATGACCGTTAAACGATGTGCACTCTATAGCTTAGTTATATGTAAACGCCAGGTTATCCATCGCTAGAGTCAAAGTGCAGAGATTTGGGTATGGAAAATGTATCTGAGAAAGTGTGGTATTTTGCAGTTGAAGCGACGGGATGCTATAAGAGTAATAGTAGTTGGAGTTAACATGGATGTCAGTGGTACTTGCTGGATATTCTTAACTGCTTCCTCTCATCTCATAAAAATCAATACAAAAATATTGATTTCTTTTTCAAAATGGACCCCTCTCCGATATTATTTATGTGTGTTGCGCCTGGCGCATATTAGTGACAAAGTGCCATTAAAATAATTAATTTATTTTTAAAATATAATAAATCTACTGTTTTTTGCTGATATACCATTACCAAAACTTAAGCAAGCAGCCAACCTATGCATCGGATCTCACGAAGACACGAGAAGTAGAAGACATATTTATATATTTTCCTAGCTTAGTAAAATAATCTTAAAATCAAAAACATTCATATTTAATAGAAATAAATAGTATTTGCATGGTTATTAGAATATTTAGAATAAAATTTCTGCATTGTTAATCTACCTATTGATAGTAAGTAATTGTATTTTTTTAATCGAATCGGCTATGTCATTATTTAATATTAATTGAATGATGGAATAATAAAAATAAAAATATCAGCAAACCGAGCATAGATTATAATTAACAAAGAGTAATATAATATTCATCTAAACATCTCGATATATAAATGCATTCGGTCAATGTATAAAAAAGGGATTTGTTTATTAATTTAAAATAATGACTAAAGAATAAAAACACTTGCGATGCACATTACTCAAATCGTGCATCCGATTCATCAGAAATACAAACTGTTGTTTAAATTAAATCTGAGAATTAAATGATTAGCTCATACAAATAATATGTGGAAATAAGAACAAAAGTGCATAAACCTGCTTTCAACACGAGTGAGATGATCTCAGTGGATTATTTATTTCACGTCTGCAGGTTGTCATCTTGTAAAATATCACCCATCTAATATAACAACCGAGATATATTGCTTTTTAAAAAATCACTAACCGGTTGCTGTTAATTTTAAAATAATATTAATATACAATATGCCAGCGTTTCCCAAGCTTGACCGCCATTACATATTACATTATGCATTTTTGCGGACCAATATCTGTACAGATATACTTATTTTTACAGTCTACAAATTATCGTTTTAAAGTATAGGTATTATTATGCGTGTTGATTATATTATATTATTTTTTAATAATTGGAGGTGTCCCTCGAAAAGGGGTCTATTATGAAACAACCAAAATTTTACAGGAGAAAAGAAATATACTTAAGTAAATAAATAACATGAATTCCAGTGATATGTGTCGCTAGATTTCAAAATCAGCCAAGTCCGTCTTTAGGTATTTTTGACTTTTTTTGTGAATTGCTGAAGAGCTACTGCTTTCTATGGTTACATTTTTTATCATTGGCATTATTGCCTTAAAAATCATGGGTAAATCACTGACATTATCGTTTTTTATGTTGTTTTCCTTTCTCCTGTAAAACTTAGTTTTGCATATAAACCCTTTTCGAGGAACACCTTTGATAATTGTATATTTTCTTTATAAGAAGATAATAATCTCAAATCTCGTGTAGGTAGCTATGTTCAGTATTGAATATTAAAATTAATAATTAAACTAATAAAGAAATTAATTAATTAAACCATGACGATTTATTATAATATGACTGATTTATTCTTATGCTTTTATGCGTATATATGCGAATATAGTCTGCAATCTCGTTTGTTGGAAAAACCAAAAACAAGAAATTTGAACATTACATTCATAAAGCGAAATAAAAATAATGATATCATGTTTAAATAATATATTAACTTTTCAAAAAGATGCTTAATTTATATTTTTAACATGATATGTTGCGAGGCGAAATATTATTTTTGCGACCCGGAGACTAAATTGCAACTCACTAAATGAGAAACGCTGCAGCACTACATATTTTTTTATAAATGCTTTTTGTTATTTTCATGAACGACTGAACTTGTATAATATCTTTATATCGTATCAAAAGTTGTAGTTTTTTTTTAAAATGAAAACTAAGTTAGATGTAAAAACGGATCACTCACAATGTCGTATATTTGTATTATATTATATTAATGTAAATAAATATAAATCATCAAGTTATTGGGCTAAGACACTAAGAGTTTGTTAGCTAAAAACATCATTACTCTTGAAATTTATATAATGTATTAATAAGTCAAATAAAAGTTAAAGTACAGTACTAAATGTAAAACAATGTTCAACTTGTCATAAAAACGTCACCACTCAGATGAAAGCCTTATTTTGGTTATTGAATCAGTTAACACTAAAAACTATGTTATATTAGGTATTGGAAATTTATATTTAATTTATTACAAATAATGTTGCAACAAATTAATAATATTGTTAATCAATAAATTATATTTATTATAACAGAAGAAAATAGAATATAATAATATTATAATAGTTATTGGGTAGCTATGTTAAAAGTGAAGTTATATTTAGAGTAAATTCAGATTCCGCATAGGTGTGGCGGGGTGCATTCAAACAACTTAGAGGCTGTCTAGGCTGTCTTATGTAAAGACCAAAAATATTATATTGTTTGTTCAATGTGTGCGCACTACCTGTGGTCCAATAATTGGTTGTGAGACATGGTATCTTATCAAGCTTCAAAGAATGTTAGGAATACATTGGTACGACCGCGTTACAAACATTTGAGTCCATGACCAGAAACGGCAGTCATCGGTGACTGAAAATGATGCGAATGCCGCCAGAAAATGCGACATTCCCTCACCCTTCAGTGGTACTACAAAAGCGATCTACGCACTGCAGGTCTCAATGGCGGGAGGCGTGACTTTGTGCTTGCTCTATGCTCCATTACTGTAGCATAACAGGGTGAAGTAAGTAAGTAATATTATAAATTCCGTTGTAAATCTAAAGATATTGAAAAAAGCAAAAACCCAAAAAAGTAAAGTTTGTCTTTATGACAGTTAAAATAATGTTGAAAAAATCATCTTAAACGTTTAAAAAGTTGTAAAATTAAATATAATATATAGTATAAAACTACCATAAAGAGTCAATTAAATTATATTGTAATTGTCAGCATGAAATATTTTAATTAATACTAAATTAGTCGTTTTACGACTTCAGCGCTACTGATTTAAATTAAACTCTGCTACCAGATTGCATTGATATATTTGCATAAGTTTTGCTATAAATTATATTAAAAAGACAATAAAATCAACATGGCAGTTCACAGTTAAAACTCAATAAATATCCAGCGTCATAATTTGAACAAGAAGTGGATCTGCGCACTGCAATGTGACGCTTGCCAATTAAACACACAGTTTACTGCAGAAATACGATTGTATTTTGTTCGATTATGATCATGTCCACACAAGTGACATTTTAACACATGCTAAATTGATTATCTTATATATCCATTTGGTTGCGTTTTACATTTTGAGTTCAGGCAAAAATGTTGTTTCTTCATATCGGAAAAGTGGTAGGAATGTGATATGGTATCTTTGTGGTCTGATCGAAACATCGCTTCTGTAACTGGGTACATTATAATAATTGTTCGAAACGAGTGATTTAAATTTATTCAAATTTATCTTTACACAGAAAGTTGGATTATTTTAAATCTATCTGTCTATGGGCCACTGGCGAAGGGTGGAGGTAGGCTGTTAAGATTCGATATAAATAATACATACTAAACTTTGTCAGTCATACTTATTTATTTTTATTGAACTGATAATACAATTTGCAGATGGTGCTGGTTAGTTTTTAAAATTTAATTAAACCCTGCCTAGCCAAAACATTATAGATAAAACATATTCTTATATCTATAAAATATCAAAATTATGTATGGTTTAATGGCATAATTTTATATATTTCATAGAAAAACGAATATTTTTGACTATTATCGACTATGACTTGGATTAGGCAGGGTTTAATTGAAATTTTAAAACTAACAAACACTATACACACATTGTAGTTTTAGCTCAATGAAAACAGATAGGTTTGACTGACAAAGTTTAGTATCCACTATTTATGTAAGATCTTAACAGCCTACCTCCACCCTTCGCCACTGCTGTGGGCGCCTAAAAAAATTGTCTCGAACCATATATGAAAATATTGTAAATCCAGACGTTGATGAGTATGCACAGTGCCTGATAATGCAGAAAGGCAAAACAAGAGTAGCAAAAATACGTTTCGAATAATAATAAAACTTTGTCATTTTCAAAAAACAATATACATTTTAGAAAAAAAATAATTAACGGAGAGGGACTCGTCTTTCATTTTTAAGGTGAGTGCTCCCACCTCTGATCTATCGACCTGTCTATGATTTATGCGAATTAAGTACTTACATCAAATATTCAACAATCTACTTTGTGATAAATAAGAGTAAAAATACTCATTAGGTCCATTTTTTCTAGGATTTTTTTCAAATATGTATGTTTTTCTGATTTTTCAAAACAAAAAATACAACGTCTTGTATTGAATAACAAAAAATATAAGTTTAATCGATTAGAATATTATATAGGTATCTACTAAATATTTTGATAATATTATATGATATTATAATAAATGTTGTTATTAAGTGGTTGACGATTTTATTTCCTGCATTTTTTTCTTCCGAGGGGAGCAACAATAATTTAAAAACTGAAAATATTCATTTGAATTATATGAATGCCTTTTATTGTTTTTTATTTGTTTTTTTCTCTGCCTTATTTTTTCTCTAGTTGATTTACTTGTAATTTTTATTCTAAATGTCATGTTGTGAACGTCTTTAATTAATAATTTGTTATGTGCTGAACGTATTTTTTTTAATAAATAAATAATATGTGAAGCTAGCGTGTTGCTCGTCTTTTTAATAAACAAATGTTATTTTAGAAATACTAGCGAGATAGAATCATTATGAAAAAAAAGTAGATGAAATATTGGAGTATAATTATTGGACTAATTTAATATTATGATAATAATTACACGAATGGTAAAATCCAAATTATTTATGTTAGTAACACTATAACGTTTCAAAGATTTTTTTTTGAGTTTTTTAAAACCCAATACGGTTTTAATTATAGAATAAAATAACATGTTTTTCAAAACAATCAAAAACACAATAAAAAACGTGCGAGATTAAAAAAAGATTAGTGGATGAACAAAATGTCGCATTTTTTAAAGGAAAAAAACGTCTAAAAAGTCATCGATTGGGATAAAATTATAATTCATATGTTAATGACGCCTAACTATTTGCTAATTAAATCTTATCATATCATTCCATTTACAAAAATCAGCTCATTAGTAGATTTAAAAAAACAATATCATCAAAGATTTTTTAAATATAATTGTATGACATACGAAGATAGTGATTATGTATACTTTCATTGGGAGCCGTGATAGTGTAAATGTCACATTAAAAACAAATTTATTATAATAACTCTGGTTTTCCAATGAATAAATATCTCCACAATTTGGTTATCATTATAATTTTAGCACCTAAATAGGTGTGTAGATATTTATGACATTCGATCATCCGTTAAAAAAATATGTTTAACATATAAGAGTGATTGCTAGACTCTTCTTGATTTACCTGCGTTGAAATCTCCAGTTTTTTAGCTTCATCTCATAATGAGGATGGTAATCTAGAAAAAAATCATGGTATTTAAACAAATTAACGTTTGCAATAAAGATTACATCCCACTATTGGTCAAGCGTCAAGACTATCGAATGTCTATAGAAAATATCTGTTTGTAATTTATTCAATTTTCCAGCTGGATCACATTAATAGATTAGTTTTACAATCTATTTTTGGAACCAGAGCAATGACACTAATAAATTGCGCCAAAAATAGGAACAATTATTACAACAATATTATTTTATGGTTATTTTGAGATACTTGCAAAATTTGTGAATGCATGCTCGTTGATTGTTACAATTTATCGTAATTACATACTGAGCTGGATACATAGCTCGAAGAAGAGATAATCGTTGGACAAATTTAGTCATCCAGTAGTATCCAAGAGGTACAAAACGTCCGCAAGGTAGACCTAGAGGCCGCTGGCCTGTGTAAAAATGTAAAGACATTTTGCATAACGGATTCATCAAATTTTAAGATACTTAAAACAAAAATGTAGTTATTAATAGGTACTATAAAGATTTAATTATTTACGTGTTAGTTTGTTTACCGGTTCTTTGCCTTCAACGAGTTATGTCACTCTATAAGGCTGTGATCGACAGGCCGCACATACAAATTTCACGAGTTTCTTGCCCGACTTTAAACCTAAACTACTAGCCACTGTCAATTGATTTGCATTATCTAAAAAGATAAACACATTGTGACATTTCTTTTAATATTCATGAAATACTAAGTTACAAATTATCGGTATTACAGCGATTGTAGTAAGAGCTTTGCTCCACATTCAACATTGAGTGTCATTAAAAATCTGTGGTCTGTTAGAAACTGTAGTAGTATTATCATAAGGCATATAGTGCCATTTAAATGTCATTATTAATTTTTTCAATACTTATTTTCACTAGCTAACTTACATTCCTCTGCTTATGTTATACACAGGTTTAAACAACGTAAATAAAAAAAATATTTAAATTCTAATTAATTTAAGTTTTGTAATCTTCCACTTGAGTCCCCTTTTTGTAACCCAGGTTCTGCCTTTAGATATTTTAGGCACTGTGGTATCACCAATGAGACGTGTACACAAAAATTTTTATGTATGTGTGTAGTCACTTGACATAATAAGAAATTATTTTAAATACCATCAGTCGATTTTTTATTACTTTTTTAAAATTTATTTATTCTGCTTTTTTTAAATTACTGATTCACTAATCATCTAATATTTTAAGCGAACAAGCGTAAACCGGTGTAAACTGGATATACTATAATATTATGATATATTATACATGACTAGGTTGCATTTAAATATAAATAGGTACATGAATGTATTATTACAAAAATAATATATAAGCACATAATTATTAATAATATTTTCTGGTTATATAGAGTAAATATAATTGTATAATAAGTTTATTGCTTACCAATTACTCGAAATCAAGTCAGTTGATTTTTTCAAAATTGAAGAGTTTCTTACCTGCAACAAAAATAATAAATAAAGATTAGTAAAATATCGTAATAAAACAGTATCATAATTTGTAAATACGTCATTACAATAATATATGTAGTTTAAAAGGGTATTAATAAAAAATATTTTTTCTTTTGTGAGCTATTTTATACGATATATTAATTTATATTTAGTTAACTTTTAAATTCAAATCCTCCAAATTCCTTCAGTAAAATAAGATTAAAATCTGCGTTGATTGCAAATTTGATTTTTATTTGACACAAAGCAAAAGAAGGTTTTACAAATCATTATCATAACCAGCCTGATAACATCATGCATTCGCACTTCGGTGCAAGGTTGCATCACCAGTCCCGTGCGGCTCTGCTCGGGACAAAATGAGGGCTTAAATTCTTTGATCTGGCACACGTAAGGGTTATGTTAGCCGGCCGCGTATGACGTGGCTGCATATACATAACGGGAGCGGAGGTGGGAATTTTACACACCATGCTGGATTAAGGCCTCTTCAAGCTGATTACACCTCTCTCTCTATCTCACAGAACAGATTAATAAATAGAATTTCGATAGGTTATAAATACCAATATAGTAAATTAAAAAAAAAACGCAATTGTGAGTATTCGACGCATGACGTATTCTTGACGCGTATTTAAATTTATCCCGTATTCTTCCTAACTCAAGATACCCGGTTACCTGCTTTTCCTGGCCCGTTAGGTATTTCAGTTCCCATTATTTCTGAGATTCCTGTTCTATCCTGTGAGTTAAATTGCCACATACTCCTGTAGTAGACCTTAATCATTTTATCGATCCATCAGCCTCTAAGTTTACCTTTCGGACGTTTTGTAGTTCTTTTGTACTACTGGATGACTAAATTTGTCCAGCGATTGTCTCTTTTTCGAGCTATGTGTGTTTTACAAAATACATACTATATTTCAGATTCACAATTATAATTATTTAAAAATATTCTTTTGAAAGTCGCTTTTTCGTACGCAATAAACCCACTACGTATGTTTTATAGTTTACTGTATTACATGAATAAAAAAATATTTCGTTGGACGAATAAAATAATAAAAAATATGCAATGAATAAATAATAAAAGATTTTTTAATCGTTGTTCAAAAATGATAATTATTACTCGTCCGACACATAAAATTTAACGACACGAAAATAATATAAGAAACTATTATTTTGTACGATATAAAATCGATTTCTTATAATATGTAGGAGTGCTATACTATTGTGACCTCATGAGGTCAAACAATAATGCTGAATGTAGTACGGATGATCTGGCATTAATTACAGAGACAGGTCGTCCGATCACGAGCTGAATCTCTCGCATTGTAAACTGATAGGTACCTACTATACCGACCGGCTGACTTTTGACTTTTGTGAAGGGTTGGGAGAATCAATGTAGGTATGTAATATATTATTTAGTTCATAAATTATTTGGCATGGTACTAATACTATCTCTATAAGTGTTGCTACTTAGCTACTGTTGATTTTAATATTATTCATAATACCTATATATTAATCTTAGTAGGTACAAATTCTAATGCGTTCATAATGGCAAAATAACATAATTATAATATTAAATAAGTAATATATTATGGGATACTAATATAAAATAAGAATTTAATTAGTTTTGTAGGCGGATCTCGTCGTGACACTGACCTTATATCCGGGAGATCCAGGTTAGACCCGGTTAGGACTCAAAATATTTATGTTTTTTTTGTCAAAGCCTGGGTGTTTGTAATTGTTCAAAATTACTATCAAAACCACTTTGCATGAAAAAACAAGGAAATGATTAATAATAATAATAAATTGGTTCCATAATGTACTTACTCTAGTAACCACATTTTTCAAATACTGAAACAGATATTTTTAAAAAATGTAACTGAATAAATAACTTAATTTGGCCATAAATGTCTCCTTTGGCTTATTAACCAGAAATATTGTAATACGAGGGTGGGTCAATAATTCCTTAGAAAAAAGCATTAAAACACTTTTTATTTTTGTATTTTTTTTTTATTTCTCAACATAATCTCCTTGGAGCTCAATACACTTGATTAGACGTTTCTCAATTTTTTTTAAACCGTCAGAAAAATAAGTTTTCGGAAGGTCCTCAAAATAAGCATTTGTCCGATCGATGACTTCTTCATTTGAAAAAAAACGTTGTCCACTTAGCCATTTTTTTAAGTTTGGGAAAAGGAAAAAGTCACTGGGGGCTAAATCTGGCGAATACGGTGGGTGGTCGACCAATTCGAACTTCAATTCTTCAATTTTAGCCATTGATCGTAAACATGTGTGAACACGGGCATTGTCCTGATGAAAGAGGATTTTTTCCTGTTTAAATGAGGCCGTTTTTCTTCAATTTTGTTTTTTAGCTGGTCCAATAAAGATGCATAATAATCCCCTGTTATTGTTTTTCCTTTTTCCAATTAGTCAACGAAAATAATTTCACGTGCATCCCAAAATACAGTAGCCATAACCTTACCAGCTGATTTTACGGTTTTCGCCTTCTTTGGACATGGTTTGCCTTCGCAATCCACTGCTTTGACTGTTCTTTTGTCTCAAGAGTATAGTGGTGTATCCATGTTTCATCTACAGTCACAAAGCGACGAAAAAATTCATCCGGATTGCGTTGCATGAGCGACAACAGGGCTTTAGAGGCCACCACCCTATTGCGTTTATTGTCGACTGTGAGCAAACGCGGCACCTATCTTGCAGAAATATTTTTCATGCCCAATTTGTCATGTAAAATAGAAATGACGCTACCTTTTGAGATCCCTGTAACCTCAATTATCTCACTCAACTTTAATCTTCGGTCACTTAACACCATATCGTGGATTTTATTGATCATTTCTGGTGTAGTCACCTCTACAGGACGTCCTGAGCGTGGTTCATCCTTTGTTGCTGTACCACCACGTTTAAATTCATTTAACCAGTTATAAATAGTTGCAAGTCAAGGAGCAGATATGCCGTGAACTAAATCCAACTCATTTTTTATTTCCTTTGCTGTTAACCCTTTTATATTAAAATGTTTAATAACAGCTTTAAACTCAATTTTCTCCATTTTCCATTTTTCCATTTTCCACAAGCAAATTTTTTTTTAAAATGTACGAGAAACACACAACAACCCGACCGATCTGATTGAAACTTCGCAGCATACTGAATCGGTAGTGCCGCTGCATGAAAACAAACCGCTTACAGTACAATTCGCGCCACCTGTCGGCTTTTCTAAAGACTTATTGACCCACCCTCGTATTACATCACTAACATTAATATTATACCCCGTTTACACGTTCATTGATTTACGTACATATTATTATCGCACGTCGAAAAATGCACGTGTAAACACGCATTATCGTGAAAATTGCAAGATTGCATGCATGGATTAAAAAAGTTCAGAATCTTCTGAATTTTCAAGCGAAAATTGGACTGTATAATATCTGCGCGTGCGCAGTATAACGATGGTGGCATAATTGTCGCAGAGACTCATTTTGAAGTTAACCGATTTTAGCAACCTGTCAAATAGGATCATAAAATGACAACATCGCGTCTCGCTTACTCTTGAAGAATTATATTTGCGAAACAGTATGCACTTTCACGTGTAAACGGTTATTATCGCGATAGTTTAAAATACACACTATTGGTGCAAGTAAATGCACGTGTACAGGCGCTATAAGTATAGATAACTGTCAGAAAATTTTCAGAAAAATTATAGTCATCTAAAAAAAATCATAAAAATTACCCTTATTGACAAAAAAAAATAACTTTTAAATATGTACCTACATACAATTTAATTAGAATGTAACAAATAATGTACGTATGAAAATTAATAAAATATAATCAAATAAAACTGTTACACTGTATAGTAAGTTTGATTTAATTTAATAAAATAATAGATTTGCATCCAAAATTGACGATAGATACGATAGAAATTAATATATGCACAGGATATTCAGAATCAGTGGTGATTATAAGTTTTCATTAAATATCATCCTTTTTATTCATATGTTTATTCATAGGCAGTGGAAACGTTAAATTCAAATAACATTGTTCGTCAGATAGTTATCCCTTAGACATTGATATCTATTTTATAGGAATAGTGTGGACTAGGGAATCCAATCCCGAGCCAAAATTCTGATCCCGGGATTTCGGGATTACAATTTGACAATCCCGGGATTGGCATTTTTTCCATTGTTAATATAATTTTTTTATATTTACAAATAACATTGATAAAATCGGTCAAAAATAGTATAATTTATACTATTTAAGACATTTATTGTTAATATTGTATATGTTCAATCTTGGAAATACACAAGTTTAATGGAGTAAATAATAATGTGAATTTAATAGGAGATTGCTGTTTCTGATAGTAAAGACTTAATGAATGGATTAGCGAGATTTAAAATAGTAAAGCAAATAATCATGGCGTCTTTATGGCCTTTCCGTTTCATAAATCTAATTAGTCAGCAAAATATGAAACTGCCGTAAAACGTATGATATCATGGTGGAATTACTTTTGTTGCGAAGCATTGTTTTTTTCAATCTTTCCATTTTTAATAATTTATGTGAAAAAATAAAATGAATCGGCAACCTACACATGGGTATAAATCAAACTTCATTCAAACTCAGTTTATTTCTAATGTAGTTATTTTTTATTAAAACTATTTTTTCTGTTATATTTTCGCTTTTATTTTATTTTCCATAAAAATTGATAAAAAAAATAAATCCCGAAATCCCGGGATTATGTTTATCAAACCCGGGATTCATAGGTATCGAAAATAGCTCGGGATCCCTTGTGTGGACCATAAAATAGGTAACGCATTTAATAACAATAAAATAGAGAAATATCTCTATTGGCAAAGCGTATCTAGTCTGTTGTACTGCATACATTTATTTATCCTCGGTGCCAAATTGGTCACACACCATCCTACCATTGCAAGATATAGTCTGCCCGCTTGCCCGTGCGTTGAAATCTTGTTTGATCACAGTACTTTGAAACTAGCACTATGAATACTTTTTTTACCTACGAATCTACGATCCTTGTAAATGATTCTATTACTATTTCGTAATGTTAAATTAGTAATTAGTAATTAGTAAAGTTAATTTAGTAATAATAAACTTGACAATTCTATGTATTAATAAATACTTTTTTTGTATTTGCTAGAAATACTGAATAAATATAGAATATTGAAATGTCATTTTGTCATTTCATATTTGTTTCCATATTCACGCACGTATATATTAATAATTTAGTTGCTAGGACCCCCTTAGCAACCAACAATAATAATTTTCCATACAAAACAGAATTAACTGAAAATGAATTCAAGTAAATAATAAAAGAATGCATTGTCGTCGTGTTCTGATTCATTCTAAAAGTTTCAAATGTCTAGCTAGTCGGGAAGTTAGTTAAAAATCTTCAATCGGCCAATACAAATCTTGGATAAATAAGAAAAAATGTGTACTGGGCACACAAGAAAAAATCTGTACCGGACAAACAAGAATACGAGCTAATAAAAACGTAGTAAAAATACTGTTGACTGAGGGTAAGTATACTATTTTATTCCAGTATAGTAAAAGGCGATACCAGGGTCGCTAAAATTATTAAAATGGATTACAATTAGAATTTAGATTCAATTAATACTTAAGTTTTATTCTAAAATTATCCACATAGTTTCATTGTCATATAGGTATATGTACGTAAATAAATAGCTTAAGCGGTTATAAGCAGACTAAATAGATCGAAGAATTTAAAAATTTGGGATAAATGTAGTCATCAAAGGTTACCGATTTCTAGATGCTGTTGAATCGTCGAGATTTTGATGAAGTATAATATGGAAAATTGCCCACGATAGTCAAACGGTAACGTAGTTATTTACAATGTCATGTTTTAGTATGATAAATTCACATGTTATTTTTCCACGTGTGTTTGGCCCCACCACAATAAGATGAATAAGAGGAGGAAAAAAAATGTTAATAAAATCTCCACTTCGAGAAGGCTTATAATACTCTTAAAATCAAATGTGGTAATGTGATGTATGTATCTACTTAATATATATGTGAAAAAATAGTAAGTTTTATATCTTACGTGTGAAGGCAAGTTAGGTGTATGTTGGTTTATAAATTGTTAAGGTTAGTTATTGGTTGTAGGTTCCTAAACTTATTGGCATGTTATGTGAATAAATATTATTTTTTCATCGCTGCATTTTTAATATCATAATTCTCATTTGTATATTATAATATAATATCATATATAAAATCATAATCTGAATATCTTATACCTGTAATTTGTAACATGAAAAGAATTCAACGAAATGTACATGACCGAAAGAAAAATAATCCATATAAAAATGTCTTTATTCGGCAGTGTATTGATCAATATTTTTTTATTTGTTTTTTTATTAAACATCACAACAGGCCGTGAAGCTTATTGATAGTGGTGAAACACCCAGGCTTGAAGAATTTACATATTTGATTATGTAAATATAATATTTTAACCTCACTGGGAATCAAACCCAGAACTCCGTGACGGAAGGCCAGCGCCTTGCGCACTGCATCACGAGAGCCGCCCATATGATGATTATAATGGTAATTAATATTACTGAAATCAAACAATTCGTTCCTCAACAATATCAGTAAGTCATCAGAAAAGCAGAAATTTTCTGAGGTCATAACCTATCTACTCCCACGCCAGAATAATCTACTTTTAATCAGACATATTAGTTACTGCACCGCCGTGGTTTAAGCCATCGTTATATGAGGCATCTGGTGAATGATTCCTATCGTCGACCCACAGCGGTTAGCGTCAATCCTCGTTATTTAAATGGTAGTGGGTTGGAGGTTGGGTGTTTCTTCTCTCCACCTGGTGCATGGCTACGTATTATAGAATGGAAAAGAGTTCAAAGGTGCACTATGATCAATAACAAATTAAGATATTCGGTTCTGGCGTTATTTTATCTGTGTGTATGTATTTGTTTAGGGAAAATATTTAAACAACGGTGTAAAAAGTATTAAAAGAAATTGAGCTAACATTAAAAAATGTAATTACAAGATAAAAAGAACTTTTTATATACAACGTTTTTAAATTTTCTGTTGAATTATTATGCTCAATATGCTCAAACTTGTACTTGATATGAAGTAAATAAAAAGCATACAAACAAACAAATATAGAATACTGAAATGTCATTTTGATTTCCAAGTTACGCACGTATATATTAATAATTTAGTGGCTAGGACCACCCACTTAGCAACCAATAATAGTGGATTGGATTACGGATTTCTTCCGAAATAAATTTTCATACAAAACAGAATTAACTGAAAATCAATTCAATTCTACTTAAAGATGGCTAAAAGAATTACAAGAATGCATTGGCATCGTGTTCCGGTATATTATAAAACTTTAAAATGTCTAGCTAGTCGGGAAGTTAGTTAAAATCGATTGCAAGATTTGTACCGGACAAATAAGAATACGAGCTAATAAAAACGTTATAATAAATATATAATATGAATGCTTTCAAAAAATTGTTATACTTAGTTAAAATTAGACTAATTAATTAATTTATCATAACCACAGTAGCTTGACTTATTTTCATAATGATTTATTTAGATTGTAAAGCCTAAAAGACATTTTCAATAATTTGAGAATTTAAGATAAAACTTTATTTTAATTGTTCTATTTTTTTTTTACTAAAAAAAATTTGTAACTTCGTCACGATAAAAACTCTTGCTAGCGCACTTTCAGTATGCTGCAAATTATGACGTTTTAAAATTTAAACGCAGTGTCTATTATTGGCTTAGTCACTATATTACAGAGTAAAAACGGTAATTTACATTCCTTCTATCATCAGTATGTCCTTTAAAGTTTCAATTAACATACTGGATTAGGCAAGATTTTTTGTTTGACTTATTACTAACCTTCTATTGTTGATGTCAATTACCAGAGCAATAACTGTTTTCAACCAATTCTACTTTTAATCAATTTTACCAAAATATCTATGTGTTATATTGTTCTAATATTACAATGAACAGTGTTAACGCACATTTTTGACTAATTAAATTATATTTTGAAAGTTTTGTTTTCTTTATAAATGCACATATAGCAGTGCTTTCAAATTTTTTAATATAAACTACGTTTAAATAGTTATATACCTACATATTATTATATATTAAATTAAACGACTTTTGGTAATGTTCTGCTAAGCAGATGAAATTGACCTCGGTTATTATTTATTTATTTATGTGACTTAACTACTAAGTACATATTTTTTATTTGAATTAATAAAAAATTAAAATTCTATCTATTTTTAGAAATATGAGCATTTTTATGTCCAAAATTTCCAGGAATCCACTAACCATGTGCATTAAATTTAAATTGCGATCAATTTTTATTCGAAATATTAAATATAAAATTAGTAATAATATGTAAATACTATAAGGATACATACTTTATTATTTCATCACTGGATATTTAAATCTATTTTTATCGTATACATAATAATATTCAAAAATATACTTCTATGTGTATTTATTATATTATACTTATCGTGGAAAATTTGCCATAATAATTAAATATGTCCTATCCAAGTAACACAAAAATAATGGAAAATGGGTTACCTTCTGGGCATGGTTTTAAAAAAGAACATATCTCGAGTGGAGAAAATTTTGCGATATAAACACGTGCTAAAATATTTCGACTGTGTTTAGGAAAAAGGGCGTAACCCTGGATTTTTCGAAAAGTGCTTTTATTAGATATTCACAATGTATGCAACTAAATAAACATTCTGTAAAAAAGAAGTAAGCTGCAAATGCCAATTTATTATCTAAATTCAGGTTGTAATTGAGTTTTAATTAAGTTTTAATTTTAGGAAAAAAGCTATTTCCCTCAATTTTAATGATTTTCTGTAATAACTTCTTTAATTATTAGTAGATCAAAAAATTATTACACCAAATCATCAATCATCATGCAGCCAATGTCTATGTTTATTTTTTTTATTAATGTTAAACCAAAATCATTCAAAAAACGTTTTTTGCCTCTCCTGTAAAACTTGTTCTGGGTTGTGTCTAAGGTTTGTCTAATGTAAGTTATGTCCTTTTTCCTAAACACGATCGATTTTATCTTCACTTTTTACGAAAAATAAAGGAGAAAGGACATAACATTCAGTTTAAAAAAAAGGTTTTATTAGATAATAACGTTAAACATGACTAAATACGATGTGTCTAAATGATGTGCGCTAAAATGCTGATTTATTGTCTAAATTTGGCTTGAAACTTTTAAAAAAGAAGAAAATGAAGTGAGAAAAACGAATTAACCATAATTTGTGGGTTTTTCTTTATTTAAATCAATAATTCATATCAGATTATGGATATAAGAGTCAAATAATTAGTTGTCATACACTTCACGGTTATGTTTATTTTGTATTTTAACTTTCCTAACTAGCCGTTATCAATATTGAAATTATTAAGGCATAAACCAAAACAATCGTTAAATTATTGGTTTTATGGAGACTGGATTTTTTATTTCTATCCAATTAATATGAAATGTCTTGCTTATTTTAATTCTAAACGATGTCTCAAGCCAATCGCAATTGTTTGATCAATATATTAATGGTTGTAAGTACTAATAGTCTGATGTATTTTAAATTACTACTATTAGAAAATAAATTTGCCTAATTTAACAGGAAAATCTATCGAATATGTGCATATTTTTTTTGTATCTGCATTTAAAATGGTTAGAATGAAAATAAAAAATGATTGAATAATAAAATTTAAGCCACAAAAATTAAATACTCTTAATGATAATGATAAACACACACTATTTAGCTTCATATAAAATAAACGGTTAGTTCAGTTTTTGGCTCTGGTATAAAGTCAGTTAAATTGTAGATTGTACATATTGCTCGTGATATATTATGTACGTACTACTAAATAATATATTTCTCCCACACTAATAACATCACACAGGGTTAAACGCTATTAGGTCGGTACAAAAGATCTTCAGCTTGTATAAATGATTTTAAATAAGAGCTTAGTAGTTCTAGTTACTTGCCTCTACCATATCACGATCCAAAATCGAAAACTTTTGCTTCGCGCGAACTTACATACACGAGATTCGAGGAAGTATAATATTACAGAAGTCTCTTTTTTATGTGTATATTTTTTCGTATTGAAAATAAAATAAAATACTGAGTTAACCAATTCAATATAAATAGTTAGTACCTTAAATCAGGTAGGTACATTAAATTATGTAAGACACTGATTAATGATTGGTTTACCTGGGATTTAAGGCTTGAGTAATATTTAAACATATTTAGTTAGCGAATAAAAAATTACATTTTTAATTACATTATTTAATTTAATTTTCGAGGAAATTCTACTACAATAAAAGTGATTAATGTTTATATGCTACAAATATTAATTATTAATAATAGAAAACAAAACGTATTATGTAAACACACCTATTTGGTTACTTTTTAAACATTCGTTTGTAAATTATTAATATTGATATCAATAAACTGATATAAAATAACAATTATTTAATCAACACAAAGTGCTTATTGAAAATTCATAAGATCAGTTAAAATACAGAATTAGACATTACGATAATTATTATCTACTATAGTTTTAAATTATTAATACATTACACAATACATTTGTCTTGTATATATTTATGTAATGCATTAGACAAAACACAAAACAGGGGGAAGACTTTTAAACATACATATAAATTCTTAATTTAAAAAAATATTGGAATGAAGGAATCGTTTATTTCAATCGGCTCATGAAAGAAAATAAACAATACTCACATAATAATTTAACAGATGCTTACTAGTATGGTAATAGTATATCGAGTATGTACCTTTATATTTCTATAGAAAGTATTTAACGACATTAAAATTAATATGTGTATGAAGAAATATTATATTATTATTGTATCACATAGGAAACACGATTATGAATATCATATATCTCTGTAAATGTAAATTTCTACAATAATGTACTCAATTTAACTTTGGGAGTGGTTAAATCAAAATAAAAGTGTTTAAAAATCAACAAAGTGGCATTTAGATAAGAAATATTAATTTCTACAACGTTCGAGGCTTTCACAGTTGTTTTTTTTATCATGGTAGATTTTTGGGTTTCCACCATGTGTCCTTTTTCCTTCTTTCCTCAACGTTTTGGGCTCATTGCAGAGTTGCAAAACGTTGCTCAGAGTATGTGTCAATCGTTACGACCACCGCATATACCGGCTCGAATATTGGATTTTGCTGATAGTGCCGGAAGCCATGAAACGTCGAGGAAAGAAGGAAGAAGTACACACGGTGGAAACCCAAAAATCTACCACGATAATAAATATTTCATTTGAGAGATTTAAAGGTGATTATAATGCGGATAAAGTGATGTATCCTGCAAGAATTGTATCCTGCAAAATACACAATACAATCAATCAAAAAAATAAAACAGTGTGGATGAGAAAGAACGATCACATAAGCTTCTTGAAAAATGAACGAGTTCAGCGAAATCGTGCTATACCTATTTAGTGTTATAATAATAATATATTTTTACCAGGAAAATGCATTTTTTGGTTCCATAATCCGATGTGAATCTTGGCTGCCTTACGAAAAGGTTTCTTAATAGACTAATAAAAATAAATGGATGTCACTTTCTCAACTTACCAAGTCGGGACTCTGACCCGGAATTACACACCAAAAAAATTATAAGCCAACACGATACCGCTCAACCTTCGTGGGTATAGTTAGTAGATACTAACTATTTTTAAATATGGCATAGATATTAATATTACTAAAACCATTGAGTTTATATTATAATGTCTTAAAATCTATAAATTAATGAAAACAAGGAGATGACATTCAAACATCTTAAATGTTATATCTTTTTCCAAATTCTGTAACTATTTTATTTGTGGCAACATTAAAAACTATAATACTATATTATAATTAATTTAACTCATCAATGAATGTTCATAAATACAGTTCACAGTCATCAATTATTTAATTAACTTTGATTTCAAAAGATTTATCTACCATTGCGTTTCCACGAGTCGAACGGTGACCCTCCTTTGATCTCATACAAAACGCCTACATTTAGCACAGATCAACCTTTGAGAATATAATAGTTCCGCATAAAAATTGTATCGAAGATTCACCAAGGCAATTGTTATATTGTTCCTTAACAAATGAAATACGTTATTATTACAATAGGATCTTAGCTGTGAGAGAAATGCATATCATATTAGCTTATAGTTATGATATTATTACTATCGACCAAAGGTACTTGATGGAATTTGAATTTAAATTCTAATGGATTTAAGTTTTATACTATTACATTTGAGTACCACTTCCACTCGTACAAAATTTCAGTTAATTATAAACGTGACTTTTGTGCAAATTATATTTATACAGGGGTTAATTGTGCAAAATTGTGGGTATAAAATTTTGAATTGAGTAGAAATGTGATAGATTAGTCAACTAGAAATAAGAAGACAAAAATATGGTATTTCGACTAAAAAAATATACAATAGTATTTTCTGGGGTGTGATTGACTGAATTAATATTAGAAATAAGCTTATTATTTAAAAACGCGTCAATGTAAAGATTTTTATAAAAATTCAAACCGCAAATTCATTACCGCAAATTCAAAAGTCAGTGGTATATGTCTTTAAAATATTTCCAACAATCAAAAAAATACTGTTCGGCGTTAATGTTTTACAATAATGCAAAATATCCTATCTGTATAATATATTATACTTCTAATGATCATATTAGAATCCTCCGTAAAAAAGAGATCGCAAGTTAGAATACTAGAATTCTATAACCGATAGATACAGAAATTTAGTGTTTAGTTACATGCTGGATATAAAGCAAATGGACAAAAATGGAATAATTTGATAATCAAATGAACCTAGTTTTATGTTGTAATACAGTTCATTAAATATATAAAATATAAATGGTAAGGTTGCTAAGGTTAAAAAAGTGAATATCTTTGGACAAATCTAGTCATCCAGTGGCACCCAAGAGATAAAAAAACGTCCGAAATGTATATCTAGATACTGCTAGATTAACGAAACAGTTACGAACGGGACGAGTGGAATCAGATTGGAGATGCCTTCATACAGCAGTGGATAGATTCTAGCTGACTGATGATGACTACTGACGGTGTTAGGTATCTGGAGGCTCGAGATACTGACAGGTTTGGAAGAGATTATTAGCAGAAAAAATAGAAATAGTAATTTTGGCTAAATATTTTACACAACGATTAGGTATGTAGTTATTTTATTTCTGTTTTGATTTTTTTTTTCAAATGCATTTTATTTAAAAAATCAATATTTTTACTAACAAAACGACTTATTTATATGATATTTTATGCGGGGCATTAACTTTGTTCTATGATTCGAATATTGATGTATTCCATTTAAGCGAGAATAAGTTTAGGTAGATGTTGTTTTATAATTATTTTAAATAATCTTACTTAGGTCGTTCGGTATAATATTTTCATGTAGTTTTTTATAATGTTTATTTTTACTTATCTAAATACTCCATTTTTCATATAAATATTGTTAACATATTATTATTATTATATATTTTTTTATCCCAATGCCATGAATATGAACGTATTTGAATCTGTAATTTGAATGAAAAATTGCAGCTGATGATGACATAGTAGTCTTTGATAATTTAAAACATTTAATGACAACTGCAACACCATCCCCTTTGTGGTGTATGATTATTTGTTTTGTGAGAATGATAATATAATACACTCGATAATAATTGCATAATAATGACAAATCAACATTGCCTTTGACATGGAAATGTTTAAAAATCGCATCGTTGTATCCATCACTTTGAATGACAGTAGAACACAACACATAATAGAATTACTGTACCATTACTATCACGGATTGCATTAATTTGTATTGGATTTGTATACGTAATAATTTCCTTATAAGATTTATTTTAAGTTCAGCTGTTAGGCTCATCTTATACCAACTTCCCTATGTGATCTCAGTATTCGTGATATATATGGCATTGTACCTTACTTTTACAAATCGTTATACTGGCAGGTTGTTATTTTAATTAGTTTAATTATTATTTTGTGCAAGTCTCGTCACCTTGTTATTTTGATTATGTCTTGTTTCGGTTTACTTAATTAAAAACATAAAACACGTCACATTTTGATTTATTATTAACTAGAAAATAGAATATTTTAAGTTGCTTATTATATTTTTGTGAAGGATAATTCAAACAATTATTATGATTAAACAATTTTGCTCTGTTTTTATAGTAAAATATTTTTAATAAAACCATTAATTTTTTTTAACAAATTATAAACTATAAAATACACATTTTTACTCGTATTTTTTTACTTATTACATGTAGTAATATTTTTGAAAGTGTGTATTTACTTTTATTTTAATATGGTTACAATAGATAAGCGATGGAAAATACGTGGCACGCTTACAGTGTTCGACGGCACGCCAAAAAAATTAATTCCTGTTATTTTTTAATATTTATACGAAACGTTTATAGAGGAAAAATATAAAATCAAAGCGAAATCATGTTGATGTATATTATAGCAACACTGAACAGTTGATGTTCTATATTGAATTATGTACATTTAAAGACTAGATAGGTTGAAAAATAAAGATTCAGTAGCATGTATTAATTTGCAATCAACGACATATCAGCCTGATATAAAAAGTCTGCAAATAACATTTAACAAAAAACCTCAAACAAAAATTAGTGTGTTATCAAATGTTTTTTACATTTCCTGCTATTCTTTCATTTCAAGTGTATCATTTTTATATATATTCAATAAACAATATAATATGTAGTTACCAATGTATACATATGTTTTTAAATTTGTGTATGAGCCAGAGTATAGACCTAATAGGTTGAGCAAGTGGCTGACATCCATTTCTCGTTAAAACAAAATCTGTGAATACAAACCTCCACTCTGTGAAAAAAAATCGACTTATTTTGGCACGCCGATCAAATCCTATTTGCCATCTCTGATTAAAATTGTTGATTACAAAAAGGATGTAAGTAATTTGAAATTTTCCAGAATTAACAAATGTTCTTTAAAAAAAATGTTTTGAAACTCAATTACAGAATCGTATTTTTGTATTTAAAATCAAGGTTTACTTTAAGATACTTAAGTCTTATTACTTTGAAAAAATTGTATAGTTTTTAATTAATTCATTATCAT
The DNA here is from genome assembly GCF_057557595.1 of Rhyacophila brunnea. Lineage (NCBI taxonomy): Eukaryota > Metazoa > Arthropoda > Insecta > Trichoptera > Rhyacophilidae > Rhyacophila > Rhyacophila brunnea. The sequence goes on from NW_028233361.1 coordinate 8,028,634, forward strand.
AGACAGAACGATAGCTCGACGGCAAAAGCACTCGTCCGTAAAGTGAAAGAGTCTCACTCGTTCCAACTTTTTTTTTAAATATGTATTTCAAAATCGTGTTTTTATAACTAATTCATTAAATTCTAATAATGTTTATTGATTGAAAAAAAAACGATAAATTGATCAAAGTAAGTTCATTATATAAACATTAAAATATTGTATTATTATTTTTTGTTGAAAAACTGTTTTTCGCGACGAAAAATTAAGTTTATTTAAGTTATCAAAAAATTAATTGAAGGGTTTTGAGGTAGAATAAAACAACACAAGTGTTTCCCAGGCTCCGGTAAATTGATAGTAATCACCTGTCGTAGAGCACATTTGTCACGATCCGTATTGACCCAGTTGCTCCAGAATTGACTATTACAACATACATAAAGAAAGTACGGCACTTAGTAAAAACATTGTTTTCTTCTTGTCATGTTAACCACAACATAACATGAAACAAAAGTAGGATGTGCTATGAACAGTTTCTACTATTACTGTAGCTTGTTTTCATAAGTAATGACTATGAAGAAAATAGTATGTATACAATATATGAATTTTGCATATATACTAGTAACTAGACGGTTAAACTTGTTAAAAAAATATGTCATTTTATTTTACCAATGTGATAAGGGTGCAAAAAATAGAAATTAAATTTAAAATAACTCATAAAGTGTGTTATCACATCAATGAAGTATGGAGAGGTGCATGTTCGATATAACACGTAGCCGGCTGTCACATCAAAACTTGTCTTGCCTGTAACATGTCGATGTAACGTCATCGTTATTCACAAAACACACGTTACCAAATGGAGCTCAAAGATTGGTCGAATGCGACTTTTTACTTTGAAAAAAATATCTACTATAGCAATCGACGAGATTCATGCTTCTCGGGCTGCGAGTCAAAAATGCTGGGCGCATAGTAACACCTACGAATTGGTCATTCCTATACTGGCTCGCCGATCGCCGCATCCAAACATCTATATTTTTCGAAGGTTACGTGCGACAGTCGCAAGATATAATATGTGCGCGGTCTTCATATGCAACACCGGATCGACGTTCTTGGAAGGTTTGATTTATAGGTGTGCGGTAGACAATGCGAGTTTAGATGTGAGAGCAGGTATAGGGATCACAAAAATGGATAAGGGAATCAAATCAGTGGCGGACTTAATAATGTCGTCTCGACGAGTTAATTACACAAGATTAATGATAGAAAAATCATGCGAGCACTGAATTCCATGAACTCTGATATACAATAATATAATAATAATCTATTTGAAAGTTAATTATTTATATAATCCCTTCTTAAAGATAATTATAAAGGTTAAAATAGTTATAATAGTGAATATGAAAGAATACCTCATTTTTTCTCGAAGTATTTTATTTAGAGAAAAGGCATGCACAATGGCCATAACAATAAACTTGAAAACACTACAGTACAAATGAAACGGTAATAAATGAAAGTAGTTATATAAGTAATATATTAATTAATAAAAATTGCTTTATCAATATAAAACAACACACGTTATACTTATAGCCAATTTTAAGAATCGCGCTTTCAATTTAAAAAAAAACTTGCTCACTTAATATTGTGGAAAATGATTATTAAAAATATATATTAATTTTGATTGAAAACTGGTAATAAATCATTATTATAAATAAGCATGTGTAATTCAATAGAAGTCAAGACTTAAAAAATAATGAGTACGTATTATTAATTATTTGCTCCGTAATTAAGTCAATTCGAATAACCTTCAAATGCATTTTATCAATGCAGATTAATTATAGAAAATACTATATAATTATTGGTGCATATTATTTTTTGCATATATGCACATGTAGTCTCTTTGTCAGTAACAAATAATAATATTATATTATTGATTCAGTATTATTACTATATCATTTCTAATGCAAAGACTGGAGTCAAGATATACGTTATGAAAAAAAATATTAAATAATTTTTATTAAAAGATACAAAAATCATTAAAATTGTACATTGATATAACAACTATAAAATATTATAATATATTGGCAAACTTTTGTTTTGAAGCTTCAATAATAAAATAATTAATTGTGGTGAAAAACAAAATAGGTACATATTCTTTTAGTTAAGTTAACCGCAAAGAGCAACACATATATTCCGTTGATATATTTATTTATTGTTGAGTGTTACAATAATCTATTGACAAGTATTATTTTTTTATATATCAAAAACCTACCATTTGACAGTTTATGAAAACCATCCATTTCTGGTTTAAATTTCATATTTCATATGTTGTCGGCACTTAGTGAAAACAGTATATTTTATTGTACGAATATAATATATTAATCTTTTTTAGCATCATTTGCATTGATAAACGCAAAAGTATAGCTATAACTATTTAGATTTCATTTTGACAATGGCCTCTACAACGAACGCAAAACTTCGAATAATACCTACATAACTGAAAGATGCAAGCGATTTAATATACCTATATATTTTTATGTATAACAGTGTCAAAGGATGGAGGTAGGCTGTTAAGATACGGTATAAATAGTGCACACTAAATATACATATTTATTTTGGATAAACTAAGACCACATTTTGTAAATAGTGTTGGTTAGTCAAACATAGTTTATTAGAAGGCATATCTAGTCTTTTTCTATTTTATCAATTTGGAAATCGTTATTGTATCGGAATTTTTCCATACTTCTATAAATAAGGGAATATTTTTTGAATATCTTTAATAAAAATGGTTAGGGAATCCAATCCCGAGCCAAAATTCTGATCCCGGGATTGGCATTTTTTCCATTGTTAATATAAAATTTTTATATTTACTAATAACATTGATAAAATCGGTCAAAAATAAATGTAGTATAACTTGTACTATTTAAAACATTTATTGTTAATATTGTATACGTTTAATCTTGGAAATATATAAGTTTAATGGAGTAAATAATATTGTAATATAAATAATACTAATGTGAATTTAATATGAGATTACTGTTTCTGATTGTAAAGACTTAATGAATGGGTTAGCGAGATTTAAAATAGTAAAGAAAATCATGGTGTATTTATGGCCTTTTTGCTTCATAAATCTAATTATTCAGCCAAATATGAAACTTCCGTAAAACGTATGGGGTAATGGTGGAATTACTTTGTTAATAGTGCAAAGCATTGTTTTTTCCTTTTTTTTTATTTTTATTAATTTATGTGAAAAAATTAAATGAATCGGCAACTTAAACATAAGTATAAATTCAACATCATTCAAACTCAGTTTATTTCCAATGTAGTTACTTGTTATTAAAAGTATTTTTTCTGTTTGTTTTAGTTTTTATTTTATTTTCCATAAAAATTGATAAAAAAAATCAATCCGAAAGATTCGGGATTATGTTTATCAATCCCGGGATTCATAGGTATCAAAAATAGCTCGGGATCCCGAGATTGGAATCCCTACTAATGGTTAATAATATTTCATAAGCTTACTTTAAGTACAATAAGAGGTCACCTTCGAAAATTATAGTGATATCAGATTTAAAAAAAAACATTATGTAGGTATTATCACTAAGTAAATGCTGAATTTATTGAAAAGATTAATTATCATATTTCGCTATTAGAAGTGTACAAATTTAAGATTAATTTAATACATTATTATGTTATACATCCATTCTTTGTGTGTGGTACCTTTTAGCTTTTCAACAGGCGGATTATTTGTTCTATACGAATTGATTTATGGATTCGTTTCCGCACACGAAATTTAGAATGAAACCACGATCAAGATCACCTTCATATCATATATTATAACATATACCATATGCAGGACACTTAGAGCTAAATTAGTTATTTTGTGATGACCGTGCACGATCTATCGGCAAGTGGTCGTGATACATGAAATGTTATGACTCATGACTTGTGAGGGTCGATGTTAGTTCCTTTATCATCCTATCCTACATTTTGTAATCATATCACAATATAATGCAATAGCATTTTCATCGATAACTAACAAAGATGCAAAAATAATTAAAAAATAAATTGATTGAAGTTTCATGGGTATATTTAATTAAGTCTGACAAGTACAATTAATAATTGTTATTAAGTGTGATTTAAAAAAAAATGCTGAAATATCATTTTAAATTGACTATCGGTGTATAAATTTGATTTAATATTATATGCTGACAATTTTATTTTGTGTTAGGTATATCGATGCTGTCAACAAGACTTCTATTTAATTAGAAATATTAACTTTAACAAGTGAAAGTAAAATGTATCTTTGTTCTATGTGTGACAAAAGAAATTGCTATCAACGTGAATGTACTATTATAATTAATACTTATTCAAATGTAAATGTTATTTCAATTACATGTATAAGTAACCGAGTAAGGAAGAATTATATATGGGATAAATTTAAACACCTATCAAGAAAACGTCATACGTTGAATACTGAAAACTGCTCTAGGTTTATGCATTGACGCTCATTTGATATTGGTGTATTACACACACTATTGCACGTGCATAATGCGTGTTTTATTTTCATATGACACTCACACATTCAAAATCCTGCATCAAAATGTAGCGTATTGAATAAAGCCTATCGGAATTCTATTATTTTTTGTTCTGTGAGTTAAATAAATGCATTGAACGTAAAAACATGTATTATGATTTTGTTCAAATTTTATGTTCACTTAATTCGATTTGATTAAATAAATAAGTTGCAAAAATTGGAAAAAAATTAATAAATGACTAGAACTAACATTACTAGAAGGCTTTTATAGGTATACAATTAAAATATTTAACCTTTGCTAAGTAGGAACAATCTCAAAGGTTTATCTATATAATATTTCAATCATTACCTGTTTACCCAGAGTAATGTCTCATGCCTGGTTATAATAATTGAATTTCCGATATGCCAAGCGCTCACGGATTAGTGGGGCCACAGCAAATCGATCCTTATGCTATGTTTATAAATCACTTGTCTTACGTCCATGATTAGGTAATAATTCACATGATCGAGTTGTTTGAACTTGGTTTATGATCGAACCATACATGGATGAAAGTTTGACAAACTTGATCTGTTATTAAAGTGAGAATAGTTATAATAGATGTATTATCATAGAAAATTGCTGCAATACATTATAAACGGCCACAGTTGAGCTAATGTAGGTATTTTATTATTCACATCAGTTATTAGTAAAAAAAATGTTTTATTTGAAAACAAAACATTCAAATGTTTTATGAAATACCGTTTGATAACTGATATTGTTCCACGTCAATATTAATGACTATTTTTAACTTAATCTACTCAGATATAAACTTAAACATATTGTCGAACAAGAAATTGTTGTATACGTGTTAAAACTGTGAACTAACAAGCCCCTTCTATGCAGTTTATCGTACTTCCGTTTCAAATGAGGAATGCCCCTAAATTTATCATTTCATTTTACGCTTTCGTGGTGTATGGATCCATCAATTTACGTAATTTGATGCTTTTTATAATAAAAATATAAATATATTAGGTGATAAGGGTAATCTTTTGGTTTATAGGGAAGAAGAAAATGAGTTGCATCCAAAAAGAAAGCCGATACATTATTTAAGCACGCGTTGCCACCCTGTCATGGTCACGTCAATGAGGAGTCTTCCATATGTGACTACAATGACAGTTATCGACGAGATCTTGTTGTCGGACTAGTAGTACCTTAGACTATAGATACATCTAGACGCCACCCATTGCATTGCTAAACGAAGCTGCGTGTCATGCGTTTGGTTTGAGGCGAGTGAACGCATTCGTATACAAGAGACCATAGACCATTTCGCTAATGGTCGCCCAAAGTGCTCGCACTAAACGCTCAGAATTAAAATATAATTTTCTATTTTTTTTTACGTTATATAGTATTTTTAAGCGATCAAAATGCAACTATTAGGTAAATATATCCATAATTTATGTTATTTTAAAGAAAACTAGGTCACTTGATATTAAAATATATAATAATATACAATTAAATTATCACGAACATGTATAAACTTACCTATGAAACGTAATACCATCTTCTTGCTTATCAGTACGGCTGCCACATTTTAATACAACACACAGAACCATCTTTTCTACTTAATTAACTAAAAATATTTACCACTTACTTTATGTTTAATACAAAAAATATCAATTTTAGCAACAAGCGCTCGCAAGTTATTGACGCTTAGTTAAGCAACAAACTAAGATTTGGCGGCGAAACTATAGCAAACCATCTCACACATATGTAAACCTTTAATCTTACTCTAGCGCGTGTCGCAGAGATTATAAGGGTGCCGAATACTTTATCACTTTCACTTATGCATCGTTTTTGTTCAGGCCTTGAGTAGTACAAAAATCTCTCCTCCGTCGCAGAGCTCTTATATAATTATTAATCGGTTCATATAATTTTATTTCATGTAAATAAATTTGTTTTCATAATAAACATAATATTTGTAGTTTTTAGATAAATTATTTCAGGAGCAAAATCTTTATTTTTTTCAATAAAAAAGAGGAGAAGAATTAATACATTTTATGAAGGTAATCATAAAATACTATCATTGATTAAATATTATAGAAATTACCGGAATAAATGTTACCCCACCAATCGAAGTAAAATATATATTATACTCGTATTATTTATTATAAAATAGTCATTACATACAACTTGAATATTATATGGAAAAGACATCGAAATTATTTATAGAATATTTTAGTCTGTGAATGAAATGTATACTTACTTAAATATATTTATGTATATAGATAACAACAAATAAAGTATTGGCCTATAACATCGAGGGTCCCAGGTTTGAATTCTAGGTCTAGCAAATACAGAATATTGTTTTTAAATTTGTGTTTAAAAAGTTTGGACCTCATAGATTGGGCAAGTGGCTAAACTCCATCTCTCGTAAAAACAAATCTGTTAATATAAACCTATATGATCCATATAATCTTGATAGATCAGGTATGGTTTAGATAGATATTATATATATATGTATATTACGCATTTATGATACGTTCAGTCACGTAAAAATATCGCGGGAATTACAATAATAATATGTATACATGGAAAGTGCAGTCATTTTTTATAATATTTGATTATATTACATAATATAGAATTAATATCGAAAATAGAACGCATTTTAAAAATACCTGACGGAACCATTTCCGGTATTGTGTAGCTAAGTAATCCAGTGCAATTTGGCGGGAAACATTGCAGCTTCGTTCCACACTTTTGATCCAACACGCTTCGAATCTGCGAGACGTGAGACGCGTGATGTACTAACTAACATTACGTTCACATAAAATATCATATCTTAAAAAAGCACATATCTTTTCAAATTCAATAAATTAACTTTTCAAAAAGTTTTTATCGACGTAATAACTGACATAATAGATAAATCCGTGCCAAAAAATATATATTTCAAGAGCAGATGAAATTTATTACAGTTTAAATAATGTATAATAATTTTTAAAATATATTAGAAAAGTTAAAGAAATATTGGTAGAGGTAGACCAAGTGAGACTCTAAGCTGAGTGCTATTATTGTTCTTTGAGATATCGGTTCTCTACTAGTATGAAATACATTCAATATTAATATCGTTCAAAGTGTACACGACTTGACAAAGTAAATCTATTAGCTTTGTGATTAAAATCGAGTAAACGAAAAATAATAACACAGATTTATAGGTGGCGCCCGGCGTAAGTCAAATTTATTTGTGAAATTATAAATTAATTATTAGCGTCTCCGGAAATTTGTACGCATCCAGTTCGCCGTATCACACTTTACAGTGAAATGTTGTATCGGAAATATATGGCCGTATATTAAAGACCGTCCAACTTCATTGTTATAATGTCTAAATAAAACACGGTTCTTGACGATTTATAGGACGTCAACAGCATGTAAATTTCAAAAATTGCCGATATACTTGATTATTACTGTTAGGTTTTCATTCTTGGAGGAATATTATTGTCTGCAATGCTCCACGAACGACGCGTAATTTTTTCATTTCTTTCAGATAAGAAAGCTCTCGTCGAACTGTGCTACGGTGAAATGTAATACGAAAAATTTACATGTAAAAAATTATTAGTAGGTGTTTTATAATGATGTATTTTCAATACGAGAGAATTAACATTGTTGAATCATGTGATTATTCAGTATTTAATTAAAATATTTTTTTTTAATATATTATAAGTAGTGTTATTAACTGTATCAGATCAGTATAGTGACTAGTGAAACCAGCTTAGATAATTCACAGTTTATATCAACTAGTGACTAGATACTGATATAATTATAGTAATATGTAATTAAACCTAGAACATGTTTAGCGGTTGTAATCATATTACCATTTTCCTATATTTCCAACCTCTGAATTAACTAATGGATTAAATGTAGTTTGCAGATACGGTCGTTAACTAAGATATAATAAAAATACTTAGCCAAAATCAAATACTGCCAGTTTAATGCTTTTATTCTGATGAAACCTTGCAGTAGTGTTATATGTCAATTTTTTTACAAAGAGCCAACGCAACCATGTTATACTGAGTTTTCATAAGGTATGAAATTAGGTTATGGATGTGAGGTGGTATGACTATCTGGAAAGAGAAAATGAAAAACTGGACCTTGTAGCCAGATTAATAAATATAATTCCAATAGGCTATACCATAATAAACTACATTTTGATGCAGGGTTTTGAATGTGTGAGTGTCCTACGAAAATGAACCGCACTTTATAAACGTGCAAAAGTGTATGATGCAACCTTCAAATACACGTTAGTGCATAAACTGAGAGCAGCTATCAGAATGAAGAACAAGCGTATTCTTGATTTATGAGTTCCCTGCATGTAGTTTTTTAACACATCCAAGCTAGACTCAGGAAAATTTAATCTCCAAAACAGATAGATTCCAAAATTCTAGAAAACTAATAAATATCATCTACAAGATGTATCTATATGATAGAGCTGTAGAATTTTGGCCGATAAAGTCAATACTGTTGAGCGACATCGGTTATTAGCCGGGTCGCTCATCAAATCTTGTCTCGACTGCAACACGTTACATTTATGTCGATATAATTAGGTTGACATTTACAAAATACGTGTTATTTAAAACGTACCTCTACAAAACAGGTTGAATGTGACATTTTAATTTGAAAAAATAAACAGCTGGCGTTGCAAGTAACGAATTTCACTCAACATAGCGCGCAGGCATGATATCAAAATATCGCTTCGGTACGTGTGCAGGAGGTGATTTTTTTCATTTTGAATAGCCGCATGATGTTGAAATATTGCGCCTAGTTTTGATGTATGATTATATCCCAGTCGACATGATTTTCAATGTGCGACTGGGCTTAGAGGTAGAGCGCAGCGTTCATTTACTTGATCCAAGGAGCATATAACGTTAGATAAATTATTATGTAGTATAATACAAATTACAGAGTATAGTAGAGTTGCATAGTATCAGGTTATGACGATGATGATATAATGGTTTTGATAATAAGTAAAATGACTCAATTATAATAATAATCATTATATCAGACTTATGCCATATCCAGTGCAATTAATACAATAGTTCAAGTTTGAATATTGCAAAGGGTAATGTTAATATGTAGATATGTTTGGTAAGGTATTATAGCACCCTTTAGATTTGATCGAGGCAGTGTGAGACAGTGCCGACAGGCTGTATAAAACGAGCCGCGCATAATCAGCCGTTATTATATCACGATTGCAAACCTACACTTGTAATAAGATCAAAAAGTTATCCGGCTACAATATCATAATACTATGGACATACACTAAGAGTTTATCCATACAAAACACATTACAGAATGTGTTAATTGTAAATGCAGGATATATATTATATATAGTGTTATGGTTTATAGTTTTAAATATATAATAAAGAATAGCTATTTCTTATTTATTTATTTATACATAATTTAGAATTGCGCCAAGAAATGCTTGTCAGCCGTTAATCGTTGACAATTTTTAGAAAGAATGATAGATGCATCGGTAGGTTAATGTATACTAATGACAATTCAAATGGATTTAAGTTTTATACTTATTCATTTGAATCGTTTTTTGCGACCCGGGTTTTGTCTTTCGGCATCTTCAGGTACTGTGTACACTCACCAAAAGGCAAACTCATACTGACTATGAACACTATTAACACTATATTAATAAATCAATACAATAAAGTAGGTTTAATTCCCTGTTTTTCCATACCCGTTAGGTATTTCCATTTGAATTACACTTGATTTATTCCATTAGGATTCGTTTCTAGTAGATAGGTAATATTATTTTAATAAAAAGTAAAGGATATTTGATTAATCTAATAAAAATATAAAATAGTTCACGATAAAAAAATAATTATGTTTTTAAATTCTTTAATAGTATATAACCATTAAAGTATGACACTGAAAGCTAAAGGGAGACATCAGCCATTTTTTTTTTGCAGAACTAGAATTGTTGAAATTCATGGATTTCCGAAAGCACTTACGCCTATATCTGCAGGTTCTATACCTGGGATAGGCTCTCAACGTTATATTGCATAAGATACATACATAGGAACTAGTTTTTTTTGCCATATTACTTGTAAGAGAACCAAGATTTATAGAGAGGCTAGTAATTACTGGAGAAATATAAAGAAATAGAGTAGGTACTTATAAAGTTTAAGACCTTCTAAACTCAGTGAAGAACGCCGTGGGGTTTTTTCTGTCAATCATGGAGATCGGGGCTGCGAAGCTTAAGAAAGAGTAGAATATAAAAAAAATAAAGAATGTAAATAGTGGATAAGGAAGCAGACAAGGGTTTGCGATGTAATTGGGCTGGACACATAACTCGAAGAAGACACAATCGTTGGACAAATCTAGTCATTCAGTGATATCCAAGAAGTAAAAAACGTCCGCAAGGTAGACCTAGAGGCCGCTGGATCGATGGAATGATAAAGTTCTGCGAAAATACATGGCAATGCAACGCACAGGACCGAGAGAAGTGGAAGCAGCTTGAAGAGGTCTTCATCCAGCAGTGGATAGATTCAGGCTGATGATTATTATGATGATGATGATGATGAGAAGAAGACCGTCAGGGGTAACGGAATTGTTTCCCTCAGTTGAGGTTACAATACTCAGTAATAAGTATAACACCTACAAAGAAGTATTATGATATATTATGTAGAAAATATTGAAACTCAAATTTTATCTATATTAAATTGTAAATTTGTGGACGTTTGGTGATTATAACAGGTAAAATTTCGATTGTCAATTTGTTCAAAATACATTTGTGTGTACCTACCAGAAATTGAAAAAAATTCACTATTTTATTACAAATATTATACAAAAACCTTTGCGTGTATGGATTGTTTGGCTCAAAGATCTAATGAAAACGTAGCATAGTATAATGGTTCAGGGTTCCAGTTACACGTAAACTCATTGTAAAGGTTGTGATAATTCACAGATTGTTACGTGACAGAATTCTTTGAGAACCCTTGTGAATTATTGCTATAATTTAATCAGTCCATAGACATATTATGACCTTCGATTTTTAATATAATGTATTTTCAACAAAGGTATTAAATTTGCAAATAAAAAACATTTCCCCCAAGACCTATAATTTTACCACAGTGTTATTATTTAATTACAATATACATACAATAAAAGCTTTAAGCACGAGTTATAAGTATAAGTTGTAATAAAACAACAAGTTCTATCAATACTTTAGTAGTATATACATATTTTTTTATTACCTCGTATAGTAAATAATACAATATACACACTAGTTTATATTAAAATAAATGAGCGACATGTTAGGTAACGATAAGGCATTATAATGAATATTATTATTAATATAACCACTATTTTCTACATTGATGTCTAATGTTACCTAACTTTTGTTTTGTATAGAAAAAACTTATTGTTTTTAAGAATTCAGCGGTGGAAGAAGCTTCCAACAGACCAAAGGGAGCCCTATTAACCTGGAGGCGGCCATTGTGCAGATTAAGGTAATTTTTAAATTGAATTAACAAAAAATATCGAATTTTAGGTATCTGGCTTCAAAAACAAATAATCTCTAAATTGATTTTCTCTGCATCCTAACGAGGATTAAGGGTAGATTATATTAGTTGTAAAATAACGTAAGTAAGTAAAGTACGAGTGAAATTATTATAGTACAGAAGTTAAACTTGTAAGTCGTTCTAAGAAAAATTGCTTTAACTTAATAAAAAATATATAGTAAAATTTATTACGCTTATAGTAAAAGCCGCAGACTCGATCAAAGGATCCCGATCATGGACTTGCACTTTAAATATGAAATACAAGAGCGTGGTATGATTTTTTGTATGATTCGTAGCACGTGTTCACGCCAACCCATGTGATAATCCGCTCTCAACGATGTACTTAATCGCATGCCCCAGACCTCTGGAACACCTCTATAAAGAAATAATTTTCTTCTTATTAGAGCTTGTAGAATTTCATGAAAAGCATACCAATCTCTATATATATAAAAATCTCGTGTCACGATGTTTGTGGTCGCACTCCTCCGAAATTGCTCGACCGATTTTTATGATTTTTTTTATGTATATTTGTTAGGTATGAGAATAGGTCAACAAGTATATTTTATATCGCTAAGTGATTAGGGTATCTCTATCCAGATAAAAAATTCTTTTATTTTTTTGACGATTTTTTTTGTATTTTTTTTATTATTTGGCATCAAAAAATACTTATAACCCCAAATTTCCATCTTCCTACCTCCACCCTCCGATTTTTTAATCGCGATTTTATTATTTTTGTATGAACAAATTTAACCGTCGTTCGTATTTCAAACAGAACGAAATTATTTATGTTGTTGAATGACAGATGGCGCTACGTCCGAGAAGAAATCAAGAGAAGCGTCGCATCATTTTGACATTTCATTTGGCATATCACAACGCAGTGCGTGCAGAATTTTGTACGATTTATTTTAATTTATCTATTTTTGTGTGCGTGTATTACAGTGCAAAATGCCAGCAAGATGCAAGGTAGGCCATTTGGACCGTCGAACGAATAAAGCAACAAACATGCAAAATAGTAAAGCAGAAAGAACAGACGAACAAATCCAACAAGATAACAAAAACGTGCGTGTGAGCTTGTCGCAATTGCGTGCATCTCAATCACAAGAGGCACGAGCTGAACGAAATCAACAACGAGAATTAGAACGGAGCCAAGCGCGCCAGTTTCGTAGTTAACACACGCAGAGCAAATGACTGACAACGTCAACATGTACATGGAGCATTTACATCTGCTTCGTTCCTTCGTCTCGCATTCGATTACGAGCCAGATATTGAATATTCCGCTCAACCGAAAGTGCTGATTGGTGCTATGGACAAAGAATGTCCCCATTGTCATGCGCTCAAATTCAAACATGAGTCAGCCGGGATGTGTTGCGCATCAGGAAAAGAGCAACTACCAGAAATTGAGATACCACCAGAACCATTGAACGGCTTGCTCATCGGAACGGTTCCAAATTCAAACCTGTTCCTGAAGTCCATTCGCACATTCAATTCATGCTTCCAAATGACTTCGTTCGGAGCAACAGAAATAGTTCACAATACTGCGGTAAATGGTCAACAATTCCATTCTACGTTCAAAATCAAAGGTCAAGTATACCACAAAGTAGGCTCATTGCTGCCAATGCCAAACGAACCACATAATTTTTTACAAATCTACTTCATGGGCGGTGAGGACATCAATCGTGTGGATGCACGTTGCGGCTACAATAACCTCAATTTGCCTAATGCCAGGCGCATCGTCGGCGAACTGGACGCCCTATTGAATGAGCACAATGAATTATTGAAATTCTTTAAAGCACACATGCACAAATTGCAAAGTGACAATCACGCTATTGTCATCAATCCTGATAAAACACCAGCTGGAGAGCACGTGCGTCGATTCAATGCGCCTGTTGTTGACGACATTGCTGAAATAATGGTTGGCGACCACACATCGATGGGAGAAATCGTGATTCGAAGAAGAAACAATAATCTGGAGTTCATCGCTGACACACACCGTTCATGCGACGCTCTCCAATATCCGCTAATTTTCTGGAAGGGACAAGACGGATATTGCATAAACATTAAACAACGAGATCCTGTCACAGGTTATTCATTCATAATGAACATAATTACTCATTTTGAATTGAGAAAATGAATGGTTGGTGTTTTTTTAGTAATTCATTCATTATGAACATTATTACTCATTTTGAATTGAGAAAATGAATGGTTGGTGTTTTTTTGTTTTTATCGGCGGTCATCGTCTACAGCGCTCCATTCCTCTTTCTTTCATAAATCTCATCCACACACACTTACGATACATTCGTAATTTTTTATTTAACAACCAAAATATTCACTAGAAATAATTTATATGTCAGAACAACGTTTGCCGGGTCAGCTAGTATAATATAATATTTAGATCTATATAGATAATGTTCAGGGAAAAAGTAAAAAATATTTGTATGACGAAACTAAATGCTGTTTTCAATTTATAATTGACTCACCTGATATATTCAAATTTGTATAACATCGAATGGATTTAAATTTTTTACTATTCCATTACTCAAATGGTACTCAAGTGCATTAGTCAAGTAGGTACCTTTGGTCGACAGTATTAAAATTGTATTACATCGTTATACATAAATTCATCTTTAAATATCTTTACGTTTGAAAATATATGTTGTATATGTATATGTATAGGAAAAATCTATAAAACATACAATACATTATATGAACATACTACCATATTCGATTCTAAGAAGATCGTATGGGCCTCCATAGAGTAAAGGTTGTATTGACAAACGTTGTTGTTACGAAAAATGGATATTAGTCACTTGCTCAACATATTAGGTACATACTTTTACTCCAAATACACTTAATGTAAATAACAATAACATGTGAATTTTTCAGACCCAGGTTTAACGAAAATTCATACGTTTCCTAATAAATAATCCTAAAAAACAAAATTGGAGCGAACGTGATTTAAATTTACTTACAATTTATTTTTACTGTTCAGTTGGGTTCCCTTATCTTTCAAACCAGAGACCGGTAATATTTTCTCATGTTAGACATAATACATCATTTTAAAATCACTAAGGATACGAATTTAGATAATTTTTTTAACCAATAAATTAAACTTAAAATTAAAATATGTTGTATTGCGCTAATATAATTTTCTGATGTACATAACTGCATGACAAAATTGACCAGAAGGCATTTTTTTTTTTAAGTATATCGAACAATTTATATGAGAAAACGGAATCTTGTCGACCGTCTTTGTAACCAAATTGTAAATGAATTACTTTTATACGAAAATATGACATCGTATCAAAATTTACAAGATTTAAGAGGACATTGAAGTTAATGATGCCCCCAAATCACATAGGTGAGTTATAATGAGGCATATAATATCACCCTACGTTTAATGTAAAGCATCAGTAACCTAAGAATCAAGTCGATATGTACTAAATTTACATGGCTTTACGTTAAAAGTTACCTTGGAAGAGAGAAACACATAGAAACAATTTAAAAAATGACAAAACTGTCCAATAATCAAATCAAAGAGATCTTCACATTGCCAGTATGACGCCGGAAGTTTTCTAAATGCTATATAGTTGGCCCAACCGTCTTGAACAGCCTTTATTCTATTTGCGTTTACATTTTAGGATATTTTTAGAGAATATGGTTTGCATAAATCCTATATATTTCCGCCACATGGATATATTGAACAAGTATCAATACCAAGATCAATAAGGGGGACAGTTTAATCGACAATGATATTTATTAAGAGTTCATCGTTAATATTACTTGATAGGAGATAGCGCTGTCATCATCATCATCATCAGCCAGAATCTATCCACTGCTGGATGAAGGCCTCTTCAAGCTGCTTCTACTTCTCTCGGTACTGTGCATTGCATTGCCACGTACTTCCGCAGAATTTTATCATTCCATCGATCCAGTGGCCTCTAGGTCTACCTTACGGGCGGTTTGTACTTCTTCTCCAATTAAGGCTTTTAATAAACTCTATTACATAGCAAACCCTGCTTCCTTATCAACTCATTCCTCTTCTTGTCCTTTTGCGTTATGCCCAGGATGCACCTCTCCATACCACGTTGTGCTACTCTAAGTTTCTGGATCTCTCTTTTACTTAGGGTCCATGTTTCACACGCATATGTGATCACGGGAAGCACACACTGGTTGAACACTTTGGGCTTTAGACACAGTGGAAGGTCACTTTTGAAAACATTATTCAGGCGGCCAAAAGCACTCTAGTCTAGATTTACTCTGCGAACAATTTCATCGAATGTACATCCATCTATAGATAGACACTTGTTGTCCCAGACAGATGTAGCTTTTCACCTGTTCGAGCTGAGTGCCATTGACGAGGACCTTTTGATAGCGCTGTATAAAGATGAAATGAATTATATTTGGTAATCATTGGGTTTCGTTTGTTTGGAGTTATAAGATGTGAAATATATTATTTGAGACAATAAAAAAACTCTTTCACAAGATTTAAAACGTATCACATTACCTTAATAACCCACCTCTAACACACCCACCATCATTAATAGACCGCAGTACCTACTTATTTATTTTTGATCTGCGTCATAAATCGATCTCACTTTTTCAAAGTAAAGCACAGGCATCAACAATACTAAGCACAATTGCTGGGATGCAAAATCTGACATGTTCACCTCTGAGACCTCCTTTGAAAGAGTCAAGATTTATTCTTCAGTTTAAGCTCAATTCTTGGTCATCCGTCTTTATCATTAACAAAATTTATTGGACCAGATACTTGGGTACTCCGCACGGCGTATAAACTATAATTTATTCTATGATGAAAACACAAATAGTTCGTTTTGTTGATCGATATATGGGGCCGATTTAGTCCCAGTGACGCCGTATCAGAATGGTATAATGAAATTCGATAAGACAATTTTAAATATACATTATATTATATATAACTTCTTTACAATATTATTATGATACAACGAAAAGAAACTGGTGAAGATTAATTTCATTCAAACTTATTATCAAAAGGACATTACTTAATTTGTCATATGAAAGAGTTATTGCAAGATAATGATATGCCACAGAAACATAGTTTGAAGATATGAGCATTTTAATGTTCTTGTTCGTTCACTATTGTAACAGGAACAATTACTATCCTCATTAAAATGTTCGATATATCTCACATATTATTATTCTGTTTGGAGCAGAAGGCGTGGATGACTGACCGATATCAATTTTGACTGCCATGGCATACCATATTATTGTTATAACCATTTTTTTTTAGCAAAATTTGAATTTGTAAGAACTACACATTGATCATAAGACATCAGTGTATTTAAAAAATAGTGTAAAACGTGACTGTATGCCCTGGGAATTGGTTTTATTCAAAATCACCAAGTTCATAATTATGTGGCATATCATTGTCTTGCGATAACCCCTTCATATATCAATTCAGAGTGAACCGGAGAACCTGGAGATATTGGTGGTTTTGGGTGGCCTGCAGGGAAGGTAAAGCATAGGAAAAGCGTCGGCGCTTTGAAGTGACCAAGTGAAAGAGATGACTGGGTCAGCCTTCACTCTGGCCTGAGAGAAGCAGAAAATCGAGAGGGATGAAAAGTCTCGGTCACTTAAAAGATGACAAAATTAAACGGTGGCTACGATCTTCAGCCATAAGGGAATCACCAAGAACAAGAGAAAATGACAATAATACAATTTAATAAATTATTATATAAAAGTGCAGGTGAGGGTAAACTCTTTATGGTTATGTGTCAAAAAACGTTTATAAAACCTAATCAATACGTCGATCATATATTTTTTTTTCAGAAAAAACATGCGAAGTTAATGAAGAGTCCTTGGAAAAAGCATATTAAATTGTATACTTAGGTTGCACTTTAAATAATAACTAGGACTATACTATTGAACTGAAATGCCGACTTAAGACAGCTAGGGGTGTTTTTACGCGACTATAGAAAATATTTAGTAACCACGACTTACAGCTTCAAATAATATATACATAAAAATGGCCGCTTTACTTACGGCTACGTAATTAGACAGACGTAGGTGCCAAATATTCAATGTACTTAAGCAATAATGTTGTTATAAAAAATATTTGATGATAGTTTTGACGGACATTGGTTATTTAACAAAATTTCTGTATAAATAAAGTAAATTACGCAGTTAAACATGTAGGCCTCCATAAAGGTGGACTAACACGCTGTTTACAAGGAATAGCTGTAAGCTATCTGTTAAATCCAAGGAACTCGGGTATAATGGGAACTGAAATACAGAACAGGTAAGGAGTAGCAGGTAACCGATCTTGAGTAAGGAAGAAACCGGGATAAACTTAAACACGAGTGAAGAATATGACATACGTCGAATACTGACAACTGATCTCGGTTTATACACTGACGATCATTTAATATTGGTGTATTACACACACCATTGCACGTGCATAATGCGTGTTTCATTTTCGTAGGACACCCGTACATTCAAAATCCTGCATCAAAATATAGCCTGTCGGAATTCTATTTATTATATTGTGTTCTGTGGTTAAATCCATTGGGTCCGTATTTACGAGTATATTGAAAAAAATAATTTTTCATGTTTTGCTAAATGCAGAATTTACAATCCACGATTTCAAAGATGTTCGCTGTACAATGTTGACCACCCTAGGTCTAAATAAGTAAATACTGATAATCTTAATATAAACTTTTGCAGACTTGGAGGATATAATGTTCTTTCATAGGTACTTATTATAATATTAAATGGTTAATTTAAGTAAATGACGAGCCGTCATTGCATACTAAAACGCACATAAAAGGCACCTAACAAACATTAACTTAATTCATAGCTCACGACTTTTGAGAGCACCATATTTTTAATTGGCCAATCACTGTTTTTCACACGTACAAATAGCGAAGGTATCTTTGCCTTTTGGGTTTCGGCCAAGTCTCAACATAAGTGTTGTTTATGATACAAAACCAGTGGGAAAATATTTTTAATACTAGAATATGGTTCACCCTCACTTCTAAAAATAAATAATGACAAATTATGTAGCATAGAGACGGAACATATTATAATGCTATATTAAAATATATTTAAAAAAAAATCGGTGTGTGTTCTTATGTACGCGCGTTAGAAGTTATACTTCTTTGGCGTAACAAAACAAAACTTGTGATAAACTAGATTCTTTGACTAGCTCTTAATTATCTTGTTAAATTGCATACTCAAGAAAAAGGACCGCTTATTGGAACGCCGTTGGTTTATTTCTAAACACTTTAACTATAATAGTTCAGGTATGCTATGGGCGATCTGACAAAATAGTGCACACTTTTTTAAACATACTTAATTGTTTTCGGTGAATTAACACAATGCTTACGGGCCCTTTTAATTAATTTTGTAATTAACGTGTCAATTTGCATTTGAAAAGTAATTAGCAAAAACACAATTTTGTGCGGCCCGTAAGCTTTCGGTTAAAAATACGTATTTCACTATTCCAGATGGTGTAGGTTAGTTCTTTAAAATTCATTACGCCCTACCTAAACCGATCGATAAAAAATATTTTTCTACATATAAAATATCTAAAATAATGAATGTTATGACATAATTTTAAGTATTTTATAGATGGAGGAATATTTTTCGACTATTATCAACAATGGCTTGGATTATGCAGGGTTTATTTGAATTTTAAAAACGAATAAACAATATCTACACATTGTAGCCTTAGTTCAATTAAAACAAATACGTTTGACTGACAAAGTTTAGCATGCACTATTTATGTCGGATCATGATAGCCTACATCCACACTTCGTCACCGATACATAGTGTAAAATAAAGTAAATATAATAACGAATTTAATTGAAATTGAAGTAATCATAATATTATAAAATATTATATTAATTGATTAACCATTGTTATAATTACTATGTTATGTACCATGTGGTTGAAGCTGTAGAAATATATAGTTCAGTCGTGTTATTTAATCGTGTTATCACTATATTAAAATCATGGTCACTCTAAGATCGAATAAATTTGTCTAAGTTAAATACCATTTTGTAGTGCACGTTTTAACAAAACCGTAGAATCACTGCGCATCACCTCGATTAAACTGGGATTAATTTATTACCTTTGTCTAAAGATGTAAACGTTTATACTGGCAGTTGATATATATTTAAAACACATATATCGAAAACGTTACAATTGCCTTGAGATTTGAGTTTAACTTTGCATTAACTAACGATTCTTAGCTAATCAATATGTTTTTTTTTATTATTATGAAAATAAGATTACTATTTAGGGCATGCGTGTCTATTAAACGCCTACAATTTATATTTACAAAAAAAGTTTTTACTAATTCGAAAACAATTCTTTTTACGCGTGAAGCATTCATTGTTTTAAAATATTTATACTGTTGTAGCAATTAAGAATGATACACAGATCATTACTAACAAAAATGTTTTAAATATCACAAAAACTCTATTATTTGATTATATTCTGTCATGTAAAAGATATTTAATATTGTGAATTAGAAAACTTAATTATAATTAGGCACTCAATCATAGTCTAGCAATAACCTATTACTTCTTATTATTATGCCATCCCCTAGCGGAGATCGGCCACCATCAAGGCAATCTGACCTTTGTCGTCTGCTACCCTGAACAGTTCAGTGGAGCTGCACTCGTACCGATCACGGAGTTTATTAAGCCACGAAATGCGGCGCAGTTCTCTGCTACGCTTACCATCGAGCTTTCCTTGAATGACAAGTTGGGGAATGCAGTATTTTTGTCCTCTCATAATGTGGCCGAGGTACTGTAGTTTCCTGGTTTTGATACTACGTAGAACTTCTCGGTCCTTCCCCATTCGATTGAGAACTTTATCATTTGTCACCCGGTCAGTCCAAGGAATTTTGAGGATGCGTCTATACAGCTACATCTCGAAAGCTTCAAGTCTCCGTGACATCTCTTGGTTTAGCGTCAATACTTCCATACCATAGAAAAAAATTGAGAGAACATAAAAACGTACCATACGCAGTCTCAGACCTGTGAATGTGTATATTATTAGTAATTGTAGACTCTTTGTAATACCCAGGAAATACAAAAATATATCTAATTAATCTTTATATGGTAACATCTTTATCAGAGTAAAGGCTTTTGCATTTGGCTTATGTTAAATGTAGTACTGGTTTCACTAGTTTGATGTACTTTTTTTATGATTTTACCGAGGATTTGAATGCAACTCGCTGTCATATTGCCTTTTTTCATCTGAGAGAGGATCTGCCGATCAGGCCCTCACTCCAGTTATGTTAAAGAACTTTACAATTTTGCCAAGCTCTTCCGTCTTACCCACCGCCAGGGCACCTTTCAATTCGTCGACATTCTCAAAGATATCCACAATTCGCAGCTGTACTCTGTGTTGTTCATATGTAGAGCATTGTGCTGCTATACTATGCTTAATTCATATATATATATATTAAGATAAATGAAATAGATGTTTTGTAATGTTGTCTTCTATTGTCAAGCACACATCTTAAAAATAAGGGTTAATTTCAATATCATAATAGTGATTTATCAACAACTATAAATGCTAAAAGGGTCCATGCCTCTTCCCGAAAAGTATTTTGAGGCCTCATTTTAAATGTTTTTATGAGTTGCTTACATCATTCGCATAAAACCTGTCTCAGCATAATGTATACCTTTTATATATACAAAATATATTTTTTTTATAATCTTAAACTATACTACTCGTCCATCATAGGCGCTTAATATTTATATTTATATTTCAAGATAAAATAGATAAACTATTTATATTTAATTTTATTATGACATATATGAGTTATTTCAAGATCTTGTAGCACTTTTTTTAAAACGGTTATTTATTAAGTTTGAAGTATAGATTATTTATAATAAAATGAAAGTATTCCAACAATAATAAAATTTGTAAGATACTGAATTAAACCAAACAAATCGTTATACATTGGCATTTTGTAATGCATATTATTCAAATATTTGTATTGAATACAATAAATAAAACTGTCAGAACGGGCTTAGTAATGATTTATCGAATTGCCTACGACCGTGTTTATGTATACCAGCCTATAAAATTGTTTAACCCGAGAGATGTTGTTTATGATGTGAAAGTTCACTGGTGAATCTACATTCTACACATGTGTTATATATAAAATTAAATACAATATATAATCTAATAAATATATAGTATGAAAGAAACTTTTATACACACTCATACAGAAAATGTATATATTCTCCTTAAAGATATAGATATTAGTAATAGTAAATATATAAAATATAACTATAAAAATATAGCAAATCTTTAACCAACATTGTGTTTTTCACTATATTTTATGCATTGATATAAATCACAAAACAGATAGGTTTCCCCCAATATGTACACTACATTTTGACTCAGGGTTTTGAAGTGTGAGTGTCCTACGAAAATGAAACACATTATATACGTGCAATAGTGTGTGTTGCGTCCTTCAAATACACCAATATTAAATGAGTGTCAGTGCATAAACCGAGAGCAGTCGTCAGAATGAAAGACAAGCGTATTCTTGACACGTGTTAAAGTTTATCACAATTCTTCCACACTCGAGGTCGGTTGCCTGATAATCCTCACCCGTTAGGTATTTCCGTTCCCATTAATTCTGTGTTCCCTGATGTAAATACTACGCATCTGCAATTACATATAAATTGTACATAATATTACATTTTGCAGTACCACAGTTCACCATGAGGTGTCGTATCGGAAAAAATATGGCCACATACTATTACGGTATACGGCAAAGTTCCAATTTTGATTTGATCCTGATCTGATTTTCCAAACGCGCCATAAGAAGTATAACTAGTAAATATTTAAATAAATATATAAAGAAAAAATATATTTTCAAGAAGGTACCCACCTAATTGAAAACTGTGAGAAAAAATAAACATTGCTCCAGCTATTTTGATTTATTTGTGTGGTATTTGAAATGAAAAAATACATCTAAATAGTTTTTAACTCGTTTAGAAATGATAAATCTAGGCTCTGGGCAAACATGTAGAAATTGGACTTCGACTGATATTAGAGAAGATAATAGTATAGTCAGAGAAGCGTTATAGATTGGTTGTAAAATTACTGTATGTATAAGGTGTGGTTGTATTTCTTTTTAAACGATCCAAGAATTCAGTTCCTTTTATATTCACGTGCAATAAAATAAATATAAAGAGCATCATGACAAATGAGTTTTAAAACAAACAGAGATAAAATCGATTAAAATCATAAATCACTTTATTCGGCAGGTAAGGCAAGGCGAATCCCACACGATGCTTTTTAAGGTTGACCTTGTCGAGTACCTGCCATTGTGGATCGAAAGTGACGTCACTTTGGACCAGATCCGAAAAGAAACAAAATAAAAAGTAGCCGAGATGAATTCATAGAAATATTGATCACACACTGGTAACTGGAATCCGTATATAGGTACTTGAAAATATTATTAACTACGTACTATGACAAAATAATTAATGGATTTTATTATTCAATTGGTATTTTTTCATACAATAACTACGGAAAGCCTTATTTAAAGTTTTTATATTACAATACTTAATGGTAACTCTTGACAATGTTTTACTGTGAATATATTGATCACCATAAATTATTATTAATATTTAACTTGGCACATTAAAACATGGTAGTTTTAATCTAGGAACTTATTGCTGAGGCTTTTGTGTAGTTATTATTAAAATATAATATATTCTTTTTTAACAATCTAATAGATCATGGGGCCAAAGTTTTGAGAAAAACATAAACAAATATTATGAATCCAGTCATACAGTGGTACCCACGGGGTACTAAATGCCCATGGGGATGCCCTAAAATATATTGAATAGACGAATCCATAAACTTTGGTGGATGTACGTAGCAGAGAAGAGTTAAAAACTGAGAAAAATGCAGATAGCTAGAAAAGGCCTTCATCTATTGTGATAGTGATCGCTAGGCAGATGAAATGGCAATTTACTGGATATGTCGCTCAGCTAGTGGAACCATACGAGAGAAATACCTATCGTAAATATTTTTTTATATATTTGTGGCGGCCCACAGTCCCCGTAGTCAAGTGCGTAAGGCGCTATACTTTTATCCCCTTGCTATACACTTGCTACTTCTATTACTAAGTACAATACTGTTTAACTACACTACTGTCATTAGGCCACGTGGCTTGTTTAAGTGTTTAAAAAAATATATACATCATCCATCATCAGCCGGAGTCGATCCTTTGCTAGATAAAGACCTCCTCTAGCTCCCTCCACTTTTTGGGCACACGCCACGTACATACACCAAACATTATGACTTTGTTCTATCCAGTGGGATTTAGGGCGTCCCTGTGAGGGTTGAGAGCCGGTAATATATACATATATAGCAAAAATCTAATAGTAACTAAATTTTATTATTTATTTTAATTTTACACCAAGTATACTGAATCTTTAAAAAATACTGGTTTATTTACTGACAGTGGCCACAGTCGTCTTAAAACTACGTGACATATGACTTTACTCTTGCGCTATCCATGATGCGATTAAGAACATCGCTCACTATTTTTTTACTCTTGGAGAATTATTATTACGGACTAAGAATAAAGTTGTATCGTAACTGCCGTACACTGTGCAACGAATCAAGCAGGGCAACCCAAGTTACGCGATAATATAATAGACACTGAATTACCGATCCTAGGAAAATAATTTAACAAATCTTTTTCCTTTCGGTTCTCAAAATATTATATTTATTCATATTTATTTCCTTATATTTTTAAATTGTAAACAAATATTAATTGAAGCTTAATCATTTTTGTTTACTTGTATTTATACTTACAATCTTCAAAGCTCAGCAATGTATTTTTAAAAAAATATCTTTTACCCTGATATTCAAAAAAAGAATATAATGGTTATAAATCAAAGTGATTTTTTATTTTAATTATTTCATGACCTTTTATTATTACAACAATTTTTAGGTACATTTTTTCAAAATAAGTACCTACTTTGTAATCGAGCTACTCGTATATAGAGTCAAAAGTAAATCTTAAATAACGTGTTTTGACCCTTTCGTGAATAGGTTTTAGCTTTGATTTGATGCATAATATGTATTGAGCCAATCTAGATAAACAACAGCTGTTCGTTACCTGGTTGTTATATCTCTTTCAATGCCATCTTCTAACCAGAGGTTGTCTATTTGTTATTAAACTCTTTCCTATATATTTTATTTTATTATATTTTATTTATTTGGTCGAACTACTCAAAATTTAAGCCGAGATACAGTTATTCTTTTCGTTCTTTCTATGCTCTTTATATTTAACACACTTTCGCCAAAGAATTCAAGTTTCTGTTTGCGCATTTAAATTAATTTTGTTTAAATCCTATCTTTTGGATACTGCGTTATTGCGAGTGCTTTATTGTCATAGTATCGATAGAGTTTTTAGTAAATTTACATCTTAAAATCCTCAATTTTATACTCAACTGCTTATTAACTGTTTAAAATATCTGTTATAATATAATTATTGCGCTAATAAAATATAACCAACATATTTTTTAAATTTTCGTTATTTCATAAAACAACGAAAAACATAATATTATTAAAATATTTTTCAAATGATAGTTACAAACCACTGTAAAAATGATAAAATATGATGCTAACCTTGATTAGAATGAGCAGCAAGTGAATCCAATTTTGCAACAAAATCTTGACGATCAGTAAGAATATTGCGTGGCGTATGTCAACACTTAAAATAATTTATTTTACGACTAATTGGTGTGTTTTGATATTATTCCGTAAAAGTATACAAGAGTAGTCATCTGTAAAGCGCGTAATTGAACAATTTAAGCATTTTACAAGGCATTCTTTCGACAGGTTCATAGTTGAAATAATGTTGACTTTATTATAACTCAATTCGGGTAATATTTTAAGTACTCATCTATATACTAAAATAAGAAGTCAAGTGACTACCTACAGAGTCTAGTATCTGATAGATATCGTGCAGATTTGTAATGAGAAATAAATGTTTATAATACTACATATTTATATATAAATGTAGGTACAAAAAAAAATGTAAATTAATATATTCAATATCAAATATATTTAAATAATTACAAGATAAAAAGGACTTTTTATATACCACGTTTTCAAATTTTCTGTGGAATTATATAAACTTGACAATTCTATGTATTATAAATTTAGGACAAATAAGGCAATAAATGTCAACAAATCATTTTTTTGGTATTTTGCAACAAACAAATATAGAATACTAAAATATCATTTTAATTCCCATGGTAACGCACGTATATATTAATAATTTAGTTACCAGGACCACCCCCTTACCAACCAATAATAGTGGATTGGATTACGGATTTCTTCCAAAATCACTTTTCATACAAAACAGAATTAACTGAAAATGAATTCAATTCTACTTAAAGATAGCTAAAAGTAATAAAAAAATGCATTGGAATTGTGTTCTGACATATTCTAAGAGTTTCAAATGTCTACTTAGTCGGAAAGTTAGTTAAAAATTGATTGAAAGATTTGTACTGGATAAACAACCATAAGACAAACAAGAATACGACCTAATTAAAACGTTGTAAAATAAATCCATCGTCTTAGTGGTTGAGCAAAGTGGCCAAAATAATGATAAACTACAGTCACAATATGCATGTAAATATGCCATATTCTGTGACTAAGTAAACATTTTGATTACTTTGTCTACTTTCTTATATGCCTATTATAATCAGGGAACTCAGAAATAATTAAACTGAAATATCTAACGGGTAATGAGAAGCAGGTAACCGATCTCAAGTAAGGAAGGAGTGTCAAGAATACGTCATACGTCGAATACTGACACACTATTGCACGTGCATAATGCGTGTTTCATTTTCATAGGACACTCACACATTCAAAGCCATGCATCAAAATGTAATATATTGAATTTTGCCTATCGGAATTCTATTTATTGATGTTATACTTCTTTTGGGGCGTTTGGTAGAGAGTGAAATTGAGAGCTGCGCGTTACGTTACACCATTACGAAAGTGCGCGACAGTATAAAGTTAGCTGCGAATCAGTCAGCTGTATACAAACGTAAGTTTGATAGTAGAATTATTCCGTTGCCTATTCAACGAATTTATTATTGTCGGCCATTTGCAATTCCTTACGTAAACAAACGATTAAATGTCAGAGTGACAGTTGTTACTATAAAAATAAAAATAAGAAGAAATTAATAGTTATATAATTTAGTAATATAAGTTAAAGTGTATAGAAATAAACCAACGGCGCTCCAATAAGCGGCCATTTTACTTGAGTGTGTAATTTAAAATGATAGTTAATTAAGAGCCAGTCGAAGAATCTAGATTATCACAAGTTTTGTTTTGTTACGCCAAATGAGTATAACTTCTAACGCGCGTACATATAGTTAAGTACACACTCCGATTTTCATTTGTTCTGTGATTATAATTTATACATAAGGAACATTGTATTTTGACGATTTCTGTTATATACTTTACTTATTTACATTCACGATTTTAAAATATCAAATACAATTTAATATGTACCAACTCTAATCTTTTAATTTAATCTACGTATCATTGATAAAAAGAATACTATAACCAATTAATTATAATCTTTTACACAAAAAGTGTTTTACGTTGGTGATATTATTTGATATTATAAAAGATTCCCATGATTTTAATATGGTAAACAAACTCAAAGATAGTTAAGTATTGTGACATTCAAAAAACATTACTCTATCAAAATTGAAAATAAATCAACAAAATTCTTTCGTGAAGTTATAAATCATTACATCTTCTCTAATACGTCTGACCTCCATGCAAATCAACAGTTTGCAGAAGAAATAGGAAATTTTGTATACGAATTTAATCCATTTTATATAAATCACGGCAGCAATGTCGAAAAAAATAGCTACAAAAAACCATAAGAAGGTCCGAAATTACACAAAATTAGACCAATTACATGTTGTGTAGCGGCGAGCTATTGGTTTGGTCTATGAAAAATAGTCGCGGATGTGTGGAAAGGATGGGATATTGTTTGATGAGATGCTTTTAAGCAGGTAGTACTTGATCGTGGGAAAATGTTCATTAGCCAAAGTTTTCAGAGAGTGCTTCTGTCCAAAAAAAGACAGACGTATTAACGTTAAAAATACAGACAAATAGGCACTTTAAGTAATATGTAACTGCATTCAAAATATTACTTCTATTATTAACTGTATTATTTAAATAATACATTATAAAGTAAAAACTTTGGTTTTTATTCATTGAGGAATTACCTACCAAATGAATCGTCGTCTACTTTTTGATAAACGCATATATTCTAATGGATTTAAGTTTTATACTATTCCATTTGAGTGGTTTTTTGCGACCCGGCTTTCACCTTTAGGCATCTTCAAGCACAATGTGCACTCACCAAACGATAAATACACTGACAACAAAT
This sequence comes from Rhyacophila brunnea, assembly GCF_057557595.1. Taxonomy (NCBI): domain Eukaryota; kingdom Metazoa; phylum Arthropoda; class Insecta; order Trichoptera; family Rhyacophilidae; genus Rhyacophila; species Rhyacophila brunnea. The sequence continues at coordinate 8,057,139 of NW_028233361.1, forward strand.
ACAATTTATTCTAACTTATATAATAAACGAATACAACAAAGTAGGTATAAACTGTATCACCCACCTATGAAGTGTTTGTAAAAAAAACTCCTATCACTAATTATACAATAAATAAGCGTATACATCGTCAAACCCGAATAATAGATCATTAAATATTAATCAATACATACTACATTCAAGAGGTCTTAAATCGTCAATACTAGGAATTTAATGAACTTGACTGATGAGATATATCAATAATACCTAGTGAGTGACTGGCGAGTGCACTTAGCGCCTGAAGATGCCAAAAGGCGAAACACGGGTCGCAAAAACGACTCAAATGGAAAGTACAAAACTTAAATCGATTCGAATCTAAATCAAAATTCCATTAAGTACCTTCGGTTGATAGTATTAATATTAAATGTATATTATATTATAATCCAATGTTGTAGATGAGTGAGTGTCAACATTCTGCAAGTGATTTATTTGAAATAATCATTTAATTAAAAATTATTAGTAATCTGTAAAAAAGTCACACTTCTAGAAAACGGCGTCTGCCAAATGAGGTACAACTTGGAGCTCTATCGCTTTTTTTAAGAATCAAAAAAAAAATTGTAAAGCGAGACGCTTATCTTGAGCGAATCATAACGCAATGAAAAAGAAAACATATTAACTCCAATAAAACTAAGGACAATAAACCTGGAGTAAAACAATGGAAGGTTCAGTTTGAATACGTTTGTGCAACATAGATGGCAGCACCGGTGACAGGTGGAAAATATCAGAGTAGAAAACCTTAGCAACCAAAAATCAACAACCTTATACAAAATCAATCGCAACGAACAAGAAATGAATTTTTAGTGTTATTGCTAGTGTGTAATACGAAGATATTGAGCATTTAAACGATTATTCTAAACGTAAATACAGACGCTATCTTATTAATTATTCAAAACTGGAGAACACACAGATATCATGGTAGGAGCTAAGATCTATACAAGAATATAAAGCCAATAATGATAACGACTATAATAGAAGAAATGAAATAATCATGCAAGTCTCTATTAATTATTTAAAAAAAAATATATAACATAATTTTTGTGAAATGTTCACGTTAGCTTAAAAACATTATTTTTAGATGTTTCTTACAAACTCTCGAGGTTTAATTGAATAGCACAGATTGAGTTCATGCCCAGAGACCTTTGTGCAATTATTAATTGTGGTCTCGTGGAAAACCCAGCAGAAAAAGGCCAGTTAGCCTTGTCACTATTCTGCCCTTCCAAGGAAGAAAGCAAGAACTCGCAAAATATGTGAAATTTAGTTATGATTGCCATTTGTTAGGTAATATAAAAAACTATCATATACCTAATATTTTTTTCATTTTAAAATAAGTATTATCACTAAAATACCGTTAAAATTCTTAGTGAATCCTTAAGTACAGTTTACAATTCTTTGCCGATGTAAAACTCTAAATTAAGATACATACAAGTAGGTATAATGCAAGAGAATTCGATACAAAACAGTTTCAAAAAATATATTTTATTATCGTAATATGGAGAACATGCACTAAATTATGAACCTAAATTGTCGATTCTTAAACAATCATATTTTATTCTACATTGAACCGATTATATCAAAATAATACACCAAAAATAGTATTTTGCAAAGGAAGTTAATACACATCGCGTGATGATAGCCAAAACTGAGTATGATGCACATGTATTTGAAGTATTAGAACACACAACCTAAATAAGATAATTATTATCAACCACACATAAAACGTATGATTAACATGATCTCAAGACGGATGCATTTTTTTGTAGCTACTTACTGACTAAATAGATGTGTTACCAGTTATGTTTTATATATTAATATTAGTATAGAGAAGTTTAGTTTATAAAACGAAAACAAGATAAACGTAAAAATAAACGAATTTAGGAAATTTCACTAATTTTAAACAATGGTTTAGTAGACAAGAGAAAGTTATTAAGTACATATTATTTATGTTTTTTTAAATAGATTTTATTATTTAATTAAACAAACAACATATATTTATTTATTTTTACCACGTTTTTATTAGCTCGTGTTCTTGTTTGTCCAGTACAATTTTTTTCTTGTTTGTCCAAGATTTGTATTGGACGATTGAAGATTTTTAACTAACTTTTCGTCTAGCTAGACATTTGAAACTTTTAGAATATATCAAAACACGGTGACGATGCATTCTTTTAATACTTTTAGCCATCTTTAGGCAGAATTGAATTCATTTTCAGTTATATCTGTTTTTTATGGAAAGTTATTTCGGAAAAAAATCATAAAAAGTAAAACACTATTATTGGTCGCTAAGGGGGTCCTAATAACTAAATTATTAATATATACGTGCGTTACTATGGAAATCAATATGAAATATCAAAATGACATTTCATTATTCTATATTTATTCAGTATTTCTATCAAGTACAAAAAAAGGATTTATTAATATATAGAATTGTCAAGTTTATATGATTCAACAGAAAATTTAAACACGTGGTAAATAAAAAGTTCTTTTTATCTTGTAATTATTATTCTCTAAACACTAGTATTACAAATATGACCAAACAAGAACATTATTTTAATGTTATTTTAATAAGGGAAAGAAAATAAATATGCTTTATTATTTATAGCTAAAGTAGTAAGCTCCTTATTGAAGAATTTAAAATAATCAATTATGTATAATGATTTGAGATGTTTATAGCTCAACTAAATATCAAAGCGTTTTTGTCTACTTGTTTTAATGTTTCTGAGAAAATTTAATCTGCAAATGTACAATATAGTGCCACATGTTTGAAGCTAACATGAAATATTATGTACATACCCATTATGAATAATATGTATTTTTATAATCATTAATCTTGTATAAAAGTCATAGCTGTGGATAATTAATGCACAGTTAAATAAGTCTTTGAATTACACATTATGAATATAAGTATTTTACATAGCCAATGAAATTTCCATATGTACTTAGATAGTAAATAATATTATAATACGGCATAAAACTGTGTATCTCTATCTACTGTGTATTAATACAATGGGTGAAATAAATCTTTTAATGTTCTCAGAAGATATAAGGAAAATAAATAAAGATATGAAATAAAAGATCAAGCAAAGGGACTTTTGGGACTTTTTCAACACTTTAAAAGTTATACCACACCAAAGATACGTATAATTGACTTGATGGATTCATTGAGAGAATATCGAATATAGTAAAATGATGGCCTTGGACTAGAGGATAAAACTGTTTAAAAATTAAAATAAAAGTTTCTAGTTCTGGCAGTAGGTTATAGGATAGATACAGTCAAAATAAAAGCTGATAAATAAAGCAATGTCACGTGAATCAGCTCGAACAAGTGAAAAACTACATCCATCTGGGACAACAATTAGTGTTTATAGATGGATGTATATTTCATGAAATTATTCGCAGAGTAAAGCTGAGCTGGAGTGCTTTTGGCCGCCTGAATAATGTCTTCCAAAATGACATCCCACTGTGAATAAAGCGCAAAGTGTCACTAGTGTAAGGTTCCCGTAATCACATATACGTGTGCTAAGTAAAAAAAAGATCCAGAAACTTAAGAGTAGCACAGCGTGGAATGGAGAGGTGCATGCTGGGCAAAAGGACACGCGAAAAGACAAAAAGCGGAATGATTGGATGAGAAAATAGATAAAAGTTTGCGATGTAATAAAATTTGCTAAAATCTCAAATGGAAATGGGCTAGATACATAGTTCCGCATAAAGGCAGCTGGATTGATGAAACGGTTAAGTTCTGAGGAAGTACGTGGCAACAGAGCACACAGGCTCGAGAGAAGTGCAATCAGCTTGGAGAGGCCTTCACATTCAGCAGTGGATAGATTCAGACTGATGATTATTATGATATTAAATTTGCAGAAAACCGAGAAAACGACCGCATGTATTCGGAAAATAATATGATAGTGTATCTTTAGTAGTCTAAGTATTGGAATAAATTATTGAAATTATATTATTACATAAGTCATGGATGTAAAAAAACAATAATAAACCCTACATTAAAGCGTGTCATAACTATAACGGCTTCATGTTGGAATAATTAATAAAATTTATTTTAACAAGGACACTGGTAGCGTAAACTTGACTTTTACTCGAATGATATTTCACGATTGATAATTTTTTTCAAGATGCGCTGATTTAATGCAATAAATAATTGATCGTTAAAATAATAAGTTATTAGAAACACAAGTTCATTTTAGCAATAAACACCTTATTATGGTAAAGGTTGTATGAATAATAACTTACAGCGATGACCTGATAAGTTTCAAATAATTGACATGACATTTACTTGGTATAATTCTATTCCAGTAAAACTGGTTCAATAAATATTTTAACATCCTTTTAACTTACAAATATCGTAACATATTTATTTTGAAAAATCGTGGAAAGTAGATTAATTCAAGGTTATTATAAAAAAATCCTCATACATTCGTCATTGCTTAAAGTGTATTTAATATTATAATATTATTATAAAAATAGATGGCATATTGGACATACTGCTAAAAGCACGCTCGGATTTTTATTAAATTTGACACAAGCAAAACAACTACGAACTAAATATTATACTTTATAAATAAGAGGTTTTTTACTAAGTATATTTTTAGTTACTTTAAGGTGTCGTAAAATTCAGGAATAAATTCATATATTTTATTTCATAGTGTTAACTGTCAATTTATGGTAAAACTGTATTGATAATGTCCTTTTAAGGAGGACGAAACCGGACCAAAATTTAATTAAAAAAGTGAAATAAGTAGGTACTATAAAATTGTGTTTTATTTATTTAAACAAATAGTAATCCAAATAATTCATTTAACTGGTCATTGTACATTATATTATTGTTTGGTAGAATCGTTTTTATTATTGATTTTATTCAGTACCACAGTAAATAGTCAATAGTTTTTTTTTTATTTTATAAACTTGTGAATTTGTCTGAAATGAACCGACTATTAGTGAGAGTTGAAAATGAGAGTAATAAACATGTCCAAATTATAATTATTATTCTTTGGATTCAAATTGGTTAGATTAAGTAAGGTTACGAGTGATTTATTATTATTATTAATATTAATTAATGCCATAATTTTTTGGAATTGCAATAAAACCATAGCAATCCGAAACCTACATAATATTTGATTTATTTATTCGTAAAAACGTCGTATGTAAAAAATACTGATATATGGGAAGAATAGAGTAAAGTTAGCTTATGAATGTCTTCATGCAGCAAAATATTTTTTTCAAGTCTGTATTACAATGGTATCAAACTACAAGTAAATTAACATTTTTTATCATGTTTTGTGCTATTTTAATCAATTAAAAATTTGTGAAACCTGATAAATTCTTGATTAATAATAAAACAAGTTCAATAAATCCAAATTATTTACAAAATTTGCATTCTAAAATGTTGCTACAATAATTTAACTTATCGTATCTCTTTAAAATACTGCATCAAATTTAATCAATCATTAAAAATTTAACAAAGCAGATAAAAAATAATCCACCACGCTTATCTAATTTGAATAAAATTTTGAAACAATAATGAAGGTTGCCTTGATTTCATTATTTATTTAAGCCGAAAAAAATAAATTATATTATTATGACACTAGTGTTTCTATTTTTTTTTTTTTGGTTGAAATATATTATTTAACCCATGATCGGGTCAATTATCTTATTTGTAATACTTAGAAAAAGTGTCAGAAATCATTTTCTTAATAATTTTGACATATTTTTACCGTCAGTCAACTACCGGTTCTGCTGTGAGCTCAAAACATGATGGCTAATATCATGAAAATATCATTTTATAGGTACCATAATATTATTATTAAACGGGTAAAAAGGAGGATGGATGGGAGGGTTGAAACTAAATACACAATGTTATGATTGAACAAACAGTATGTTAACTAATCTAATTATTACCACGATCCCATGTGAATTATATAAGCATAATAAATAAACTACACACTTTACTTGAAAGACAATAATTTTAAATTAAATCTTCTAAGTAATTCTTTTCTTTTCTTATTTTAAAAACTGTTAATTCACGTTATAAATTTGTATTAAAAATTGAATACCACAATAATAAGTACTTATCTTGCATTTTTAATATTATTCTAGACTGGTTTTGTTTATTTCAAGTGCAACTAGTGAACTCTAGTTGTTTATTTGATTAATTAAATATAGTTCTTATGAAAACTTATTTATTTCAAATTTGGCTATTTGTACACTTGCTTGACTTTAATGCTGAGTTAAGTATGAATAAAATCTGAGAATAAGGTAAACAAGGATAAAGATATATTTAGACTGTTAAGAAAAGATATAAATGTGTACCTTATAAATATAGCATCTACATAATATGTGTTGTATATTAAAGTAAATTGTATAAAGTGTTGATTAAATAAATAAATATGGTTGTGGCATTTATGTTAAATTCTTAACTGGTTAGGTTCTCATCACAAGGAATCGATTAGTGAATATATCTAATCAAAAGCATAAATATCAAAAAAATAAGTTTTTTTAGAAAGACATTGTAAAGTGGTATTCCAATTTTTAAATATTGTATTGTCACATTGAATAATTTAAAATCTCGGAAATTAATTGAAAAAGAAGTTGTTAGTTTATTATTTTAAATATAGGTGGTCAAAAACTCTATATTGGGGATGTTTAGTATTGGAGTAATGATACCAATCCAATGTCATATTACTTCTTCTCTTGGGAGTATTCTCTAATTCTGTTAAAAAATTAACGATTTTATTGACATTTTCCAAGTTTCTTCCTACGACAAAATTCATTTCTATAAGATTTTAAAAGACGTCTGTAAGTCACAGATCTACTATATTATATTAAACAAATTTTTCATATAGAATATCCTCTTAAATATCATATTCGTCGGAAAGCCACAAATTGCTTCTTATCATGGGGATCCCGTTTGACCCAGAGCTCGAAATGGAACGAAACGCACTGGAGCGCCGTTTCGGCTTGTAAAATTTGTAAAATTATCGCTCCGTCTCGTGGAAAAAAATATGTTGACCGTCTGAGCTAGATATGCCATAGAATAGAAAATCGGACACACTTATTTTTATAAAATACACATACGATTTGATGACTATGTAAATAGCTCGAAAACTTGAAAAACTTTAACCCCAAGCATAGTGAATAAAGAATGGATAATTATTTAGGAATTAGATAGGAATAGCTATCAGATATTTCATAAACATGCTGTTAAGGTACCTCCAAACTTTACATAGTCTTGTAATGAAGATGATATTTTTTTATTAAAGAATTTTATTTACAATGTATTTTTAATAAGTTTGACTTATTTTCTTTCATATTTACATGTGTTAGCAATCAATGTTGCATATTATTCAAATGTGATAAAAATAACCGCATTGAACATGAATAAATATTCATATGCACATAATTATAACCGTGTGCAATGATAGAGTAATCGGGTATCCTCTAATGGAAAAAAAAAGAACTCAGAAACACAATGAAACAAGTAAAATAAAACAAATATTCGTGCATTATCATAGCGATGATAATGTGGCACGTCTTTGAGTTGCAGTTGGCGTGCATCATTGCATACAATTTCCCATATGCTCATTATTATCAAGGAAATTTTTTAACGTAAATCAAAACGTCGTAACAGTAGTCGCTCACATTATAAGGATGCTGTTAAATCAAAAGGTCGTAAGTCGGTAAGCTATATTACATATTAGCGTATAGTTTTTAAGCAGCTGAATAAAACGTAGTAAGAAAACAGCGTATCTTCATCATTAATCTATTTTAAAATATGAAGTAGCTAACTTGCATTCAAATTAATACAGAATGATAAAGAGGTCATAAAAGATACAATTAGACTTAAGCAAAGCTAAAACAATTGGCTATAACACTAAATCTATATATATAATTTTATATATATTATGGATATTACGGATTATTTAATCGAGATAATAATATTTTGATAAAAACTCATTGAAAATTTGACGCTGCTTGTCCTTAAATATCATAATTTACTCTACTTATCTTTTTATTTTCTATTAACTCACGATATTACTATGTCAGTATCTGACAAGCCGCAGCTGTAGTGTGAAGCTCTTACTATAATTGTTGTAATACCAATAATTTGTTGCTTAGTATTTCATAATTATTCAAACAAATGTAACTGTGTGCTCAATTTTTTAGATTATGCAAATCAATCGACATTGGCTAGTAATTTGAATTTAAAGTCGAGCAAGATAACTCGCGAAATGTGTATGTGCGGCATGTCAATTACGGAATTATAGAGCAAGATGACTCGCTGAAGGTATAGAGCCAGTTAAATATTTAAAAAGAAAAATATACATTAAACTGTTTCAATACCAACACAAGTTGTTTTAAATATTAAAATAAACATATTATAATACAAAATTTGTCAAAATTTTAGTAAACCTTTGTCAAATTTACTAGAAAATTTGACCTGACTGTTGGTTTATCTATATTCAAATCCTTTTTATTCAGTATTTAATGAGTTAATGTAAATTTAATATAGAATAAAAACTATGAGATAAATTATAAAATAGTCTTTTTCTACTACAGATACCGTTGATATTTTCTTAGATAATGGTTTTCAAGTAAGTCTTATATTTGAATATGTCATTATAATATGTACATTTATAACCTGTGGGAAAGTAAATGATTTGGTTTACGTTTAAATTAATACAGTTTTTAAGTGTGTATAATTTTGGGAACACGATAATGATATTACAACGATAATAGCTATTAAGTTAAAAAAAACAACCTGTATAATTAATTTAATATAATTTATATTATCATTTTGTCCTCATATTATAATGTCGCCGAGGTACGATAGTTACAAAGTTTTTATACTACGCAGAATAGTAACACTACACGTTTATAAAAAAATGACCTGAAAAAGTTAATAGTTATACGATTGTTCAAAGGTTATTTATTATTTAACTAATTTACCATATAATCTTGAGAAAAAACTGAACTTAAGTATTAATTTCAAACAAATCGTATAATTTAATTTGTTGTGAGATAATAGCTGTACTGAATCCATTTTTTACAATTCAAAGTCAGTTTTTGTTTAAAATGGCCTTCTCAAACCGTGTGATATATCTGACATAACATTAATAAAAGCATTTTTTCGGTAATTCGCTTCAAATTAAGCCTTTTAATTTGACAAAATATATATTTAAAAAAACAATGCTATCTTTTGTCCGTAGCTGCGATGTGTCATAAAAGTCCCACGATTATTTGACGATCGCAAAGGTATTTGACGACACGCGATATTTTTTGTGTGAACAAAACGTAAACATTAATGATACGAAAATACATATTATTTGAAAAAACTTGACCAATCGTTTGAGATATGTATTTTTCTGCGATTCTGAACGAGGTCACACAACGTCTTCAAATAATGTTGACACAGCAACTCAAGTGACATCTATCTTGTTGGTAATAGAGCAGCGATCGCAATATTTGGCATTTGTACTGATATTGGCATTTTTAAAATAACATTAATATTGTATTTGACAAAGGCCTAAACAAAAACGAACCATACGTGCGAGTGTGAAAGCATTTGGCACGCTCATATCTCCGCAACATGCGTTAGACTCGTTAGAGTAAAATAGAATTTATATGGCTGAATTAAATATTTTTTGTACACGTCGCCGGTAAATATTGGTTTGAATGACTCTATTCATTCAAAAACTGCGAGCTTTTATTGTTTTTGTGTTAAGGCTATATTTCAGGCATGGTCTAAAAAGATCGTGGCTAGGCGATGCGCGGATTATGCAAATGACGCGTGCTGAACGAAATATAATTTGTCATAAAAATCCAACATGCGTCCATTTAATGTTATGTTTATTGTTATATTACTAATAATAATAGTATATTCATTCACATGTTTTCTTTTTTTCATGTCATCTTTAAACGATTAAAGAATATTTTCATCCGACGCCAAGACAAAACAAATCGACGTGCGCACACTTCGACTATCGGTCTCCGATTGGCGAGTTCATGCAACGAGTGAGAAATTTTGACGCACCTACTGTTGAAAATTATTTGCCGTTTCACTGAAGTACGCTTTTAAGTAAATATACAGTTATTGGTAATTATTTTTAGTTAATTTAGTAGAAAATATGGTTAACTATGTTGTGTCTAGCCATAGTTAGAACCAACATTATTATAATTAAGTTATTTATAATGAATTGAGGTTCTACTGTGCGTTATTTATAGGTAAGAAACATGGCTTTATTTTGCCGAACAATACTCACTATCTTTATATTATTACTCTGAGTATTTGACTCTTTTTAAATACTTGCAATTGCATTACGTAAATTTCAAAAGTCATGCATTTTAAATTGCTTGAAACTTTCACGAATGGCTGTAATTGTATTTAGTTTTTGGGCTGTAACCAGGGCCCGAAATGGATTGGAGCGCACCGGAGCGCCGTTATGGTTCATGAAATCCCCAAAATTATCGCTGTCTCGCGGAAAAAATAATTTGTGCATTAATTGATCTAGATAGGCTATATAACAGAAAGTGTTTCAAAGTATGTTATATCCAGCGACAGATAACGTTGCTTATAGTATAAGTGTACGTCTTGAGTGGCAGCGTTTTGCGGAACTCGAACGTATAACCGTGTGTGAAAATGTTCGTAGTGTCTTTTTTTGGTTATACGTTTGAGTTGCGCAAAACGCTCAACGTAGCGCCGAACGCTGGCACTGAGGCCTCACACTAAGTGTGTTGGGATTGGTGGTAAGGGGTTGAAACTGTGAGGTTTAGTCTTGATTGGAAATGATATAATATTATAACGTATAATGGACTTTGCCAAAAAAATCGGAAGTCACCTTAAACCTTGTCCGTTGTCTTTATATAATATATAAAAGAGAAACAACCATATAAACACTTAGGTATTGACGCGGCATTGGGAGTTGAATCTTGTTAGTATTTCGATATATACCGATGGCCTTCTTGACCACGTAGGTACTTCTCATTGATATCTCCGTATCAAATAAAATTTGTCCATATTAGTAAGAATAATTTATTTAAACTACCTACCAATAAGAGAAGATTTCGTAAGATTAGGATTAATTTTACAATCATATAGTTTATAAAAATCAGAGGATGTGTTTATCATGCATTTTACTTAAAAGCTACAATTTCCTAGGACGTCACTGAAGCATTACTATGTGTAAGTTGCCATCTTTTATTTTCTCTGGATGTTGCCTCTTAACGTAAATTGGCTACATTACAATATCTACTTATCCTAGAACCTATGCCATATCAGATTACTAACGTCTTTTATATCGAGTGATACTTACGAAATGAATTTTATGATAAAAGTTTGCAATTTCTGTGTTGTTTGCAATTTCTGTGTTGTTTGCCATCATACTCTCAAACTAGTACAAATTTAACAACTCACATACACAATCAATAATAACTTGAGAAGTAATAAAATAATGTTGTTGAAGCATTTTTTTTAATATTTGTTTATAAATAATCACAAAATGCACTAAAATAGTTGAAAAATACAAATAGTATGATATGATTTTATAGATGTCCTCAAGCAACTAAGCTGCGAATAAAATCAGAGATTGAAGACAAAAAGTGTAAAATTAATAGTCTAATGACAGTGTGCAACAGTTTTATTTATCTATATACAAAACAAACTTTAAATTTACATCATTAGATGAATTATTGTATTTTTTAAATGACGATGTTTAATGGAAATTATATCGAATATATTATATTTTGTTACGTTAGAGACGAGATTCTGCCACAACGAAAAAGGAACCCAAGTAGAAAAGAGTATCTATTTATTGTGATTGCATATTATAAAAAGAGATAGCTTACTCTCGTAAAGTGGGACCGTATAATATAGTATATCTTAATTTATTAAAATGATACTAAACAAGCTAATTGCTTGAAAGATTATTTAGGTGTATAGTTATTAGATACATCGTCGCTATACGATTTGTTTCCCGAATAGACCAAATGTCAATTTTACAGAAGACGAAAAACAAATTTCATTGTCGTATATTTAAATATCAGTAGATGTATCAATCATTCTTTCTACACTGTATGATTGCAACATTATTTAAGAATAGATTCCAAGAATAATATACTGGTATAAATCATTAAATGCACAGAAAATGCGTTTTATTTACAAGTACTCACTGTGGATATTCGGGAAATTTTTAGCGCTCTCTCAGAATAATGGATATTCGGGACAAAACAAGGACGTTCGGGATTTAAGACCGTAGCGTATTGCTGCACGGCCCACGGATTACTGAATGGTCAAAAAGTACGCGCCTCAAATGTTATATTTTTATTTACACGATAATTGTTAATAATTACTTCTACTATTTAAATACTTAATGATCGTAATTACCCAAGTTCGTATGTAATAACAACATGCGGAAATCGCTTTTTAACGGAAGTAATTAACTATTTTTTATTGAACGAATAATTCACAAAATTTAAGAATGTACCATTCTTATAATTGAACATTTACATAATTTTTAAAATCACTTCTGAGAAAATATATTATAACCAATAGAAAATATCTTTTTGAAAAAAGTAAGACACCTGGCAGGAATCGACCCTGCATCTCCTGGGTTTACGCCCCAGTCCACGAATTATCCACTATGCTACGAGGTGACAAACTTTAACTATTGGCCTTTTAATACCTGCTCATCAGAATTTTTCAAGCTACTATCGGCGATCGGTTTTTGTTTATTAAATAAAAGTAGGTATCTACTACTTCAATTACTAACCGACGTCACGGATTTCTCCAATATTTTATGATGGTACTAACTTGTTCTTACTAACAATTTTATATTAATACTTTTTCCAAAAAAAATTTATGCATCTGTATATTATTATATCTATATATTTCTATAATTAACAATTCAACTTATTACAAACCACCAAATAATATTATATATTTACTATTGTAAGGAATAACAACACAAAATAATAGCATGTATAAATTAATTACCATTGGCTGCTAATATTAGGTAGGTACCAATATCCTAAGTATATAATATTCACCAAATAAATAATTACTAACATACATATTAAATTAAATTAACTATCAGCGCATTCAAAAATAAATAATAGCATCGCCTTTATTTTCATAGAAATGCCTAGATTAAAAGTACAATAAAGACAAACAATGTTTGATTAATAATAATTTGAAATAATAATTATTTTTAACGTCATAGTAGTTTCCGGCTCACACTGTAGAATTCATATAACCGTTGGGATTTTGTGTCATTTATCAAAACAAAATGCAGTTATTTGGGTTAAAATACTCACTTCCATAACTCTACTGTAAGTTCAGGACGAACTGGTGATGTATCAGCTATGAATGATCTCTTCAAATTTGATGAATTCACCATTAAAACAATAGTAACTTTAACAACAATATCAATAAGACGAAATTTGAAAGAGAACCTCGGACGGCCGAAAAATATGAAAGTGGGCGGAAATTCGGCAAATAAAAACTCAGCCAGAGATATATTTCGACCGAAATTAACTTGGATATTTAGGGTTTTTTAAAAAAATATCTCTGTTCCTAGATAAAAATATATAGTTTTTATAAATGATTTCGGTAGAGTTCGATAAAAGAAATTGAACTGCATTAAAATGTCGATTTCGACAAAAATGGATATTTGGGAAACAAATCCTATAGCGACGACATGGTATAAATCGTATTTATAAAAATTGGAGTTCTTCAAAAGACAAAATGAATGATTTCATAAAGCTTAAGTTATAGTAATTTTAACCTAACATAACTCTGTAACATCCACTCATATTTGGGTGATGTATATTATTTTACCTTAGAAAGTCATTCATCTGGCAGTGATTTGAAGATAGTGTAATTATATATAATAAGTATGTAACATGAAAATATAATAACATTGCCAAAATTAATTCTACTCTGAATCATTAATTATTATTGATTGTAGGTATTTAAATAAGGACTCCGTACAAAAAATGTAAAGAAGATATGACAACAGGTATTATGGTAACCTAGTTACTCCATATTAAAGCGGAAATGGTAAATAATTTACATAATAATAATCAAATGCTTATTCTATATTCAATAAAATATACATTACGTACTATATAATTTACCTTCTAAATCAGTCTTTCTCAAAGTGGGCTTGTAGGCGCTGGAGGCTTTCAGGGTGGCAATAGAAGGCTCAAAAAAAATAAGGGGCGATAAGTAAATCTAGAGGGGCGATGGAAGACAAATTTTATCTATAAAAATCCGACTGAATCTAGACACGACACCACTTGAGATGCGCTAATCTCTCAAATGTACCCTGGGTTATGGTCGGTTATTCAATGATTTCTGATAACATTCCCATCGTCGTATTTAGTGGTGTAGCTACGTTGCAAACTAAAAAGAGAAATCGGCTGCAAGTTACTGACGGCAGTATATAAGTGAATTTGAGCCTGATATTAACAAACTCGTCAAAATGCATCAGATTCATCCTTCACATTAGATAAGTTTTAAATTCAAAGCCTTCTTTTAATGTTAATAAAAATACTTCTAAATATGATTAGGTATGACTATTATTTCCTCTCATTAAAACAATCTTTGATATAAGAAATAGGATATGAGTCACACCCTATCTATCATATCCATATAATAATGCATGTTTAAAAATTATATTTGAAATAACTGTTTTTAAGATACGCAACAGATTGTAATGTAAGTTGAAAAATATGGGGGCACTAGATTTTTTTTAAATATCAAAGTGGGCGGTGGTGGAAATAAGTTTGAAAACCTGTGTTCTAAATCATTTGATCAAATTTATTGATGAAATATAATGTATGTATGTTAATTTTACTTTGAAATTGTAAAGAATGTTCAAAGTCGATTTAATTGTGTTTCTCTTCAAGAACACAATTATTTACATACATTTAACTAAGGGTTATTTGACACGAATGATTCTATTATATGCCCGGTATAATTCGATACATCCGTTTATAAACTAACGTTATAATTTCGTATAAAGCCTTTCAAACAAAACGTATGATTTGTTTACATTAAAATCTATTTTTCATATTATTAAAATTCAAAGAGGCAATTCATTGTTGAAAAAATGAGAGGTTAATTAAAGCATTGTGTGGTTTGACACGTATATACCCATGCATCGGTTAAACATTTACACTGTTCCAACAGTTGAATTCAATAATAATTACTGGGATATTATATGTTTAATATTCTGATTATATAGGTAATTTATTTCCATATTAGTATAAATAGTGTTTTTTATTGTAAAAATATTTAAATACTAAAGCAGTAATTTTTACTAAGTATTTAACTGTAACCCATGAATTTTTTTTTCTACTATAAATATACCATATGGATACTATTAGGTAAATAGATATATTAAATTTGATGCAATTATATTCACTACAAGCGATAGTCAAAACGCTGACCACATTCAAACATAGTTAACCATAGCACATAAATTAACTTTAAATGATTAAATTGTAATATTTTATACGATAGACTTATTCTTATTGCACGGTCAAATATTGTGTTCATTGACTCATTGATTTCCTGAAAATTACCTTTGGAAAAATAGTATTATACATAAAAAACTATAATTTTCATATATTTAAAATCTAGCTAAGTTACTGAATAATATTTAACTTAACCTATATATTATTTAAAATGAAATCAATTAGTTGCAAATTTAAATAATGTTCTCATAGTGGTGTAGTACAAGCTCTTAAATCATATGAATGGGTTAAATTCTCAGATCTGACAAAAATCGTTTAATTTTTATTCCATGTTATATTCCAGAAAAAAGCGTCATGGGTAGGACGTTTAACTAATTCGTACGTTGCTATAAATCTATAATTTTTATTGATTTATACTGAAATATTATAATGCGTACATATTTATTTTTCTATTTACATTATTTTTAGACTATAAACACGATTGAGATGCGGCAATCAAATTCTTATGTGCGCTCTCTTACCAGCAGCACAGATTAAAGAGTAAAGTATACTTCTTACATTGATATCGATATAATTATAATACATAATAAAAACATTATCAACAAAAAATGGGTAATTTTTTCCAAAAAACCTAATAGATGTCTGACTAAAAAACCGTAAGAACCACCATAATTCCAGTATTAGGGAGAAGACAACAATAATGATGTATATAAGGTAAGGTAGTTTGCAATTTAATCTTTCTTATAATGCAGCTAGAGCTCATTTTTGCATTTCTTACATCGTATTTATCTATTAAAAGAATGTGACAATTGGCCGCTAGGACAATTGGGCGCCGCACTGTCGAATAAAATAAATAGACTTTTGTTACGATATTATACAGAAAGTAGAGGAGTAATTTTAATCAGTTTCTGTCTATTACGTAGGATTTTTAATTCATTTTGCTCTAAATATATTTTTTTTATTGCGGATTAAGAATTATCATGTCTAAGGCTTTATATAAAAATAAAAGAACTCTCTTCTTGTTGGAACTTAAAAATATGCACAATTAAATCATTATCTACGTGTGTATATTTAAATTATCACCATAATAATATAATAATCTTAAGTACCTATAATCCACGAATGTCCATTAATTTTTGTATTTTATTCGATTGCGTGGCACCCAGTTGTCCCAGCACCGAATCGTCGAACCGAAGAATAAAATGTGTCAAAGCTAATTATGGCAGACTAAAATGTATGGAGTTTGGTGTATTTTAAATTTTTACGTTACTACTTCGCTTATTTATAAAACGTAAATTACTGATTACAATTGAACATTCCTAGTAAAATGTCAACGGTACATTTTTTGATATTTGGAAGTCTATAGTATTATGCTCTGTCTACTTGAAAATAATATGGTAAAATTTTTACACTCAAACTTATTTTAAAAATTGTATCAAGTAGATGGTAATAGTGTATGCGCAAATACGTTGACGCATTGACACGTTTGATTCAGATTTATAACCATAGACATTTTTCAGGACATGCGGACAATATAGCGTTAATCAAGTTTTACATTTTTTATATTGATGATCACCTGTCAAGTTATTGAACGCGAAATAAAAATGTTGGTTCGAATAAAATCGCTTGGACCATTTTAAATTGATATTTATTAAGGTGTAATTGATGGTCGTATATCTACGAGTATCTTACTAAATAATTATGATTGCTCTAAGGTTATTTTTTATTGTTATATATCACATGTTATTATGATCATAATGGTAACTGTAATGATAACAATGGGATCATGATATACTTTGGTGCGCTGCACAAGGAAATTAAATTAATGTTACATTGAAATTGATCGTGGATTATTCATTATCAATATAGAGATTAATAAACCGTATTTTTATTATATTTATTTAATTTTGTTTCAAAACATACTATTGCACGTCTATAATAATGTGTGCTTCATTTTTGTTGGACACTCACACATTCAAAACCCTGCTTCAAAATGTTGTGCATTGGGGTATAGTTTATCTGAATTATATTTATTCATATTGTGTTCCGTGGTGACTCCGTATGTAAATACTATTGATTGCTTGTATCTTTAGTAAGTTTTCACCGTATGAAAAAAAATGAAAATTTATTTATTTATAAAAAGCTTCATAAAAAAAAATAAGCTTTAACAACCATTAAAATAAAATTAGCGATAATACTATTTTTAGACTTAGATATTATTATCTTAATCATAAAATAGTCCTTAGATAACTGCATCAGCTGATAGTTTTATGGTATACATTCCTGCGAGGACAAAATAGTTCACACGGGCGGTTCGTACGAGAACCTGCCTACTATTGTAACGTTTTGAAACAATCCTTCACCGAAGTATTAAAAATTAAATAATAGTATTATATAGTACAAAAAAAAATCTATATTATTACTAGTTTAGATAGAAGACACGGTTTTTTGTATTGAGTTTCATCAACATATTTGAACGTAAAAATAGGGTTTAAATCAGTAATAATATGGTTAGTAAAATACGTGTTAAATAAAAGGCGTTGATCATTAAATAAGTCATCTTAAACGATTCAAAAGTACACATTTGACAAAAAACTGTCATTGGTTTGATTCAGTTAACTGTTGTATCGAGACCACCCAAAGGTGATTCCATTGCTCTAGATCCTATGCATAGCGTTTCCGCTTACTTATAGAACTTAATTATCTCGTAGAGACTAAGTTGTGTATGTATACAATATCTATATTTAAAAGGTTATGTGCCTCTTTTGTAGTTTATGGAAGGCTCGATAATTTGTCCTCATATCATTTGAATTATTTGAGTAGTTTCTCATATTTATTTTAAAAAAATATATGAAAATACATTAGTAATCATTAGTAAAAAGGATAATTGGATTGATAAATTAATTAATTAATTATCATAAGTAAAACAAAAGGTGTCAACTCGTGTGTCTTTCAGTATTTTTTTTGTACCAGATATCTTGGTGTTTTTTAGTAAGTATATTATTGTAAAATCGTCATGAATCATATTTATATTAAAATTGTTAGGAGTATGTTTAAATGTCTATATATTTTCACTCTAATATTCCAATTTTCATATAATGTATTTCTATTTTATTGAGTAGGTACGCAATGAAAGGTTCTTAAAATAAAGTAATGTTATGTTGCTGCCATTTGCATTCCACACTATGGAAGTGACATTTTTAAAATGTACTTATTGTTTTGGCTGTTTATTGTATATTGAGAGCAAAATTGGATAGTTAAGTTATCAGAACAAACTCGGTTTATAAGTAAACGGCAATGTTTATTTAGATAATCAAGAAAGTATAATTTATAGCTTGTTATTAAAATAATCAATATATAAATTAAAAGATCAAAAGCAGACAACTATGCCCAATCTAGGGCTAAATCCGACTGTTCCTCTTGATTTACTGCTCTTTCTTGAATATAACTTAAAAAACAGACATTTTTTAGTAGTTATTATTTATTTGACGAACTATTTGATTGTTTACTATCCGATCACCCATGAAAGCTCATTTCACGTTTTCCGTGAATCAAAAGCTCCGTGCGTGAACACAGGGCGTACTATCAACAGTAGTTTAGAGAGTAATTAGTTTACAAACTGGCTCATTCTCAGGCGAAACGTTATCCGACACCTTTGTATCGGCCTGCCCCACATAACCCCGGGCATCGATTTTAATCTAATATTTCGGCACTTTGTGGAGTGATCGTTGACCCCTTCTGTTCAACTAATACTATTTTTATATTTATTCAATAATTAAGGATTATTTTTAATTATAAATAATTACAAGATAAAAAAAACTTTTTATATACAACGTTTTTAAATTTTATGTTGAATTATTATGCTCAATATGCTCAAACTTGTACTTGATATGAAATAAATAAAAAACAAACAAACAAACAAATATAGAATACTGAAATGCCATTTTAGTATTCTATATTTGACGAGTATATAATATATCTATATTTGAGAGATAATATTATCAGAACACGATGCCAATGCATTACTTTTAGCCATTTTTAAGCAGAATTGAATTCATTTTCAGTTAATTTTGTTTTTTATGGAAAGTTATTTCAGAAAGACTATTATTGGTCCTAGCAACTAAATTATATATATATATAGGTGCGTTACTATGGAAATCAATATGAAATGTCAAAATGACATTTCAGTATTCTATATTTATTCAGTACAAAGTGTCAAATTTATATAATTCAACAGAAAATTTAAAAACGTTGTACATAAAAAGTTCTTTTTATATTGTAATTATTTTTCTATAATATCGGATTTGCGATGTCTTAATAATAATAATAATAATAATAATAAGGAATCAAAATGGTATAATATGTAAATAAATTATTAGATGTTTTCTTAAATTAGACCACAGTGGGTTAACATAATCTGCGTTTAAGAGAGTAATAGTAGACTTCGTGGCATATAATTTGGTTGAGCCTATTCTTTATTGAAGCCGACCTGTATGCGATCGCGTTCCTTATCTCCGGCGCACATCTATTTCGGGTCGCGGCATTGTTGTTTTTTATGGTGGCCGGATCGACTCCTATCTAGGATCGGTGTTGAGAGGTCAGAGGCGATCACGAGGGAATCCAGCCAAATGAGCCGATTCTACGATCGTGGAGGCGGGGTTGAGTGTGATTCAGTGTGGCCGATTTCCCGTGTTGACAATTCAGCGCCGCTTATTTCAGTGTACTAATACATAATTATTTTTAAAATAATAATTTTAATTAAGAATGTCATGGAATGAGATAAAGTTTCATATGATTCAGTGCGGCCAATTTGCTGAAGCAATAATTCAGCGCAGGAATATATTGCGTGTACGGTAAATACAAATAATTATTCTTGATTTATGTTTTATTTCATAAACTTTAATATATAATGTAATTAGGTATATAATGTAGTATAATATATCATTTATTAGCGGATGTTGTCTATGAATTTGGCCATAATATATTCCCTCACTGTAATTATAAATAATTGTATATTGTAGGTAAGTACCTACATATCTTTAGGATTATTAAAAAGTTACAAAAATAAACAAGATTAACTATAAGAATAATAATTATTTTTGGGCATTCCTATTTTAAAATAAAAAATATACAAAAAAATGGTCTGAGTTACACATTTTTATTACAGTGTTATTAAAACCCTAGATAGGCAAGTATGTCTATTAAATTATTTTTAAAACAAATGCCATGCATATGCATTGGAGTAAGAAGGCAAGCAATATAATATTATTTATATTTTCGTCGAGGAGTATTAATTTACATTATATCTGTTTCACGATGCGCTTATCAAAAATAAAGATTTTTTTTGGGGCCGAGACGTTTTTATTTCGCTAAGACATTACTTATCTAAGAAGTCACTTAAAATGATAGCTAACAGAATTTGATACATTTTGAGATGCTGTATTTATTATGCGGCTAATAAATTTATGATAATTATTTTAATAAATGAATGAAAATATCGGTTAAAAAAATAGCCAGAGAGTTGTATTAATTAAAAATACAAATTATAAATGATGACAGTTGTATTACACTGTCTGTGATTCTGCTGTAATCAATTTGAGTACCCTGGAATTCGATTTTTCAAAATATGTATAATTATTATGAATACATTACTAAAAATTACATATTATTATTGACGATTAAATGAATTTATCAAATATTGAAAGCATTTTAGTATGTTTACACAGTAAAATTCTTTTAATTTATTTTCTTTTATTAAAATATTTGCTGTTAAGTAATATTTTGTATTATTATGATTATTTCACATGACATTGTTGAGTTTACACTACTTCTAACTAAAGTCATGTTTTAGAATATTATATAGCAATATTTAATGATTAAAAATTATTCGCGCTGAAATATATCGTAGCAAAATGGCGGCGCTGAAATGACGGCGCTGAATTCTCTCTCACCGTGGGGGCGGACTCAGATAAATCGCATCTGTAACAAGGGAGCTTAATGCTCTCGATCTTACATTAATATCGCACGTCCCATCGCGCCTTATATGCGCCTTATCGCTCTTATTTTAGTAAAGCTATAATGTTCTTGTCAAATTTTGTATATATGATTCATGAAACGAAAAATTGTTAAACACCTACATACATAACTGAACCAAAATGGAAGAAAAAAAATGTATCATCGAAAGAGAAATATTTCAAAATAAAAAAAAACCTAGTCATTTATTATATGTATGACTTACAAATTACATACGTAATCAACCATATTAATATTTATTATTTAAATAATAATATTCTCAAAATATTTTAGCTAAACCATTAAGTATAAAATTACTTTATATACTTAATTTTTTTTCATAAGAATAAGACAGTTTGTAAAATATATAATAATACCTATTCATATTAAATTATTAAATGACTTGAAGGTAGTCTTAATATGATCAATGATATTGTTATTATACTTTCGACTATCGTATATAGCATCTTTTTTTGCACTTTTTATTACACTGAGACGCCTCTTTCCCTGATTACCTCATATAAAATTAGACCAAATTAATGATATTCATTTGTATTAAATTAATGTTGTAATAAATAAATAAATATATAATGTATTAAAAACAAATATTTTAAGAATATATTCCCTACATCATCTTCATCCTCGAGCCGGAGTGCAAAGTTATAAAGCATCTCTACTTCTCTACTAGGTACGTAATCTTCCAAGCTTACTATATTTGTAGCAAATCACAAATGCCTTAAACATTGAGCCATTTACGAAAGTTGCGTAGCTTAAAAAACTCTTATCTTTTTTTGCCTCTGCTACCTTATACCGTTCCTGGTATTACAAATAAGACTTAAGTATGCAGATGTTCTGCGTTGGGTGTAAAATAATTGATTAAATATCATAATATAATTATTATAAATGAGTGTAATTATTAATTTATTACACCAAAGTGTTTATAAAATAAATGAAATTTTGTTTGAGGAATCGTTGATTTGTGATATGCGTTAGAAGAGGATATTTTTCACGGATTTAACAGCATTTATTTTAACGATAAAATATTCTAATAGGCTCAAAATAAACCTTCGTCACGGGATAGATATTTATATGAATCGTGAGAAAAATATCACACGTCCGAATTTTAAATGTTCTTGGAAATTTCTATGACTCTAATGTTCACAATAAAAACCAAAACGATCTACGAAGAACTAGACTGTATATGATTTCGTAATCGTATTATATTGAATGGACATCAAAGTTGATTGTTCCAAGAATATATTTTTTATTTATCTTAAATAAAATTATTAATCCATTAATCACTACATTAATATGCAAGTTGTATAGAATCAATACGTAGAGGTATTGATGAGAAACTATTTAAACGCATTTAATGTGTACACATTTACGATAAATTTACGTATGTCTATTCGACGCTTGCATTCTGCTTAGAGCAACCATAATATACCAGCTACTGAGTTTTGAGAACAGATATCTGCAATAGACACTAGATGTGCGGTGGGATGTTGTGACTTTGGGAGTAATAATTAGATAAGCGGACAGAGCGAGTAGCGTCTCATCACACCGATAGTGAAGGGCGATATTGGAACTGACTCGACCACGTAATTTGGATACCTGTAGACAATTTCATCCTGGCTTACATGTTCTTCAAACCAACCGGATTCTAACGACCTGAAATGTCGCTAAATACTACTCTAACTAAGGGTCGAGCATGCTTTAAAAGAAGATACGTATGTTTTTAAATATTAAGTTATTTAGTTTTTTAATAAGTTATTTGTAAAATTTATGGATAATTCTGCAAGTATTTCTATAGATACAAATCTTATTATTATTTTATTATATATTTAGTCACTATCCCATTACTGAGGATCACAATAATTATTTGTAATAATTCTGCATCTATCATTGGTCTCAGCTAAACAGATTACCGACTCCAATTATCAGCCGATGGCATTCATAATTTGATCGGTCAGTTGTATGTATTTTTCTTGCTCGTTTACCATTTATGCTTATATATCAATAACCAGTACCTATCTTCAAGTTATAACACATCTTTATTCACATAGTATTCTAGAACATAACTTAACCTAAGGTAACCTAAACGCCATATCCACATTATTTTCTATTCCAGACAAATAATTGTGAATCTTTCTTTTACTATCAGATCTAAGGATAAACTTGTACGTACCTATCTATTAACTATTTTCAACGATAAATATAATATGCTTTTTAAAAACTAAAAAAAACTTTGAAATATACATCCAAGTAGTCTATGAAATCTGATCGTTTTTATTTAAAAATATAAATTATAAAAGCATTATTATGTTTTAAAAATGTCATCATTAAATAGCCCCTGCATTTATTTCTGTAAAAATTTTGTTTTTGCCTATATTCTGCACGAATTTTGTGAAGTGTCTTTATAATGGATGTATTATATGGAAAGTTTTTGTCGGTAGAGTTTGTTCTTAATAGATATTTTTTCGGAAGTGACCGGTACAAATTATAAGAAGAAAAAAACTTTCTTTTTGCCGAGAAATGATTCAAATAATATGTGTATCGCGTGCAACTACTGCAGGTTCATCAATAAGCTACCTTATTAATTAATTATAATAATTATAAAACTTTGACAATATTAACAGTCAAACTTAGCATACATTTGGAAATTTGTAATTTTAAAAATCTATAGTACATAAAAAATATTCAATCAATATTTTAATATAAATTCAGGTCATATTTTTATGAGTAGAATTCACATAAATAAAAAAATAAGTGACTTTTAATAAACAATTTTAAAGATGAGTATTCTGACACTACAACGCCACTGCAGGTGTAATACATAATATTTATATAATAAATTTCAATTATAAATATTGTGTCTAAATAAACTTAAAAATGTTCATTAAAATTAATAATTATAAAATGTTATGCGTAAGAAATCAATATAGTTTTTTTTATAAATAACTTCGTAACAACTTTCATAATATACAATATAATGGTCCGAAAAACATTGCATGTCAAATGTTAAGAGTGTTAAACGAAATAAACTGGAGCTAAGAAGATCAAGTCGTGATGATTTTTAATTACAGGAGGTTATATTATTAGAAGCCAGTGCACTATTTTAAATATTTTGTGGCACAAATTTTCAAGAATAAATGATTACTGTTATAATATTTATTTTGAAAGTAAAATTCTCCTCTATATAAAAAAAATGTATAAGGATAGTATATAATAATATAATATGCCAAATTATACTAATGATCAAATTCAAGTATTTCTCTTTGGTTAACTCAAAAACTACTACTAACATTAATAAGAGGCATACATCTTGTAGAGTAGAGATATTATTACTACTGAGTAAGTAGAGTTTTGTTTGGATTTCTTCAACAAAAATCAGTAGTTACAATATTCTTGATTATAAGGGGCATCAAACCGTATTTCATTATGTATATCATGTGGACAAAGTAATTGGATTGCTAGTTTTGGATATATTATTATGTCATCAATTATTAATATTAAAAGGATCTTTACTATTTACAGTACTCAAGGCACAATAATTATCTGATCACTCTGTTAATATTTAGAGTTGGTAAAGATTTTTTAATGTTCTCCGGAATGGAACAATATGAATTTTATAAATTAAATGGGTTATTTTTACCACTGGTGACCACGTCTAGCAGTGATGAAGGGTGGAAGTAGGCTGTTAAAAATCCGATATAAATAGTACACACTAAACTTTGTCTGTCAAATATATTTGTTTTAATTGAACCAATACCACAATGTCTAGATATTGTTTGTTTGTTTATATGATCCAATTAAAACCTGTCAAAAAATATTCGTTTATCTATAAAATATCTAAAACAATGTCAACAAAACATACATAATTTTAGATATGTTATAGATAGAAGATAATTTTTTATCGATTATGGTTTAGATTAGACAGAGCTTAATGGATTTAAATAAACTAAATTAAACCATCTGCAGTATGTATTCTTAATTCAATAAAAACACTATTTGTATCGGATTACCCATAGCATACCTAAGCTATTATGGCTTGGTTTAGGCAGGGTTTAATTGAATTTTAAAAACTAACCAGCAACATTTATGCGAATTGTATTCTTAAATCGGAAAATAAATAAGTATTATTGACACAGTTTGGTATGCACTGTTTATGTCAAATCTTAACAGTTTGCCTCCACCCTTTGCCACTGAAGTTTAGTAACTCATTCATTCCTTGTTAGCTGGCTTCAAAATATATGTCACGTGAAAATAAGTTAAGTTTTATGAAATATTATATTTAAACATAATACGTGTGATGCCATCACCAAGACATAGGCTTAATAAAAATCACTCGTTTAATGTGAGATTTTGTGTTGTAGATATCTACTCATTTTTTCAAATATTTGTTTTCAACTTTATTTGAATGTCACGAAGTCTATTTAGTGAAATATAAGCCGTTTTGTTTTTCAAATGAAACATTCAGTCAGCCTACTGCGTGCCTAACATTTCTCACATTAGGTGTCTGGCAATGATGATGCTCTTATATTCATAACATTCGTGTCGATTTTTTCCATATATCTATTTGCTAACCGACTAAAGTACACACAATGTGTACATATAATGATTTTATGTGTTTGAATCTGACACTCCTAAAAAGCTATTATTTTTTACTATTAGCAACATTTTTATATTTACAGTGATTCTTTACAAAAGTGAGTCATGAAAATAAAGACTGATCGCAATGGTGAGCTTTGAGAATCGAATATTGTTACGGAAGGGTTCCATGACAAAACAGAACATTACAAAACAGAACAGTGACAAAATAGAACAACGACAAATATAACTAAGACCTTTCAGGAAAAATATAAATTTAATATAGAAATTTTTCTATCTCTATTATGTTGATAGATTTTTAATAGCACAGATTTTCAACACGACATATTAAATCAAAGTACGTACTTTTTTCTTTTATTTTGTTGACTGTCAATTCATGGTGGAACTGCATTGTATTGTTGTTTATATTTAATAAAACACATTTTTTTTTGTAGTACTTATTCCACTTTTAATCAATAGATAAGGACCGGTTTTGTCCACCTCAGAGGGATATTTTCAACTGAATACATTTTTTTTAAACAATAATAATCAAACAAAATCCAAAGCGACAGAAATAATATGACAAAACTATTGTTATATTATTTCTGTCGCTTTGGATTTTGTTTGATTAATATTGTTTAAAAAAAATATTCAGTTGAGAATGTCCCTCTGAGGCGTACGAAACCGGTCCTAATCTATTGATTAAAAGTGGAATAAGTACTACAAAAAAAAATTGCGTTCTATTAAAAAAAACAATACAAATTATACACCTAATTTCTGCATTCCTAATCGCTAGAAAGCCTCAAATAAACGGGACTTAACTCGGTGTTGCCGGCAAGCTTAGGATATCTCATCTTAATATATATAATATGTTCAAAATGATTGGGTGACTAGGTACAACGAAATAATGACCTAACCTAACCTAAATAGATTCCACAACAAATAATGTTTCATTTTTCTCCTGGATATCTAATCTATCAACATAATAGAGATAGGACAATTTCAATATTAAATCTATATTTTTCCTGAAAGGTCATAGTTATATTTATCGTTGTTCTGGTTTTTCACTGTTCTGTTTTGTCATGTTCGGTTTTGTCATTTTCTGTTTTGTCATGTTCTGTTTTGTCCGGTTTCCTTACGGAAGATATATGGTGCGCAGTGGTGTGACTTCTATCAGAGACGAGGAGATAAGAAAGTAGACGATGCAACCATATTTTGTCACCTGTAAAGAGAAGGTACAATGTTGGGGGGGGGGGGGGAAGATGTGGTATGTATAGATATCTAAAAAGAGTCTCAACCAAACCCACCGGATTTCGTACTTTAATAGCTATTGCGAATAATTCAGAGGATTTATATAGAGTTAGTACACGAAACCGTACTGAAGAAGATGTACGAATATGAAAGAAAATTAACGAGCGAGAACTGGAACATAAAGGGTCCACATAGTTTTAAGAATATATTAAAATAATATCGAAACCTCAAAAATTGCCTTTGACGTGCACATATTATGTTAAAATGTTATTATTGTAGAATAATATACGGATTGTATATTATTGTAATTGTAATAACCACATAGAAAAAATAAAATAGTTGTATCACCTATATTTATTTTATCGATAGATACAAACAAAAATACTAGGTAAGGAAACAATTAAAATAGTAAACTGATTTCACCTTTCATAACAATAAAACAATATTATTTTAATAGTAGAATAGCGATGTATACTATTAGTTTAATGTATTCTAAAAGTAGTAATAAAACATATTTTATTCTTTTTAAAATTCTTGTTAATTACCACATTTTTATTAGGTCGTATTCTTATTTGTCCGGTGGTTGTTTATCTGGTACAAATCTTGCAATCGATTTTAACTAACTTCCCGACTAGCTAGATATTTGAAACTTTTAGAATATATCAGAACACGATGCCAATGCATTTTTTAATACTTTTAGCCATCTTTAAGAATAATTGAATTCATTTTCAGTTAAATCTGTTTTGTATGAAAAATTATTTTGGAAGAAATCCGAAATTGAATCCACTATTATAAGTTGTTAAGGGTGTGGTCCTGGCAACTAAATTATAAATATATATGTGCGTTACTATGGAAAACAAAATGAAATGTCAAAATGACATTTCAGTATTATTTCTATCAAATACACATTTTTTTGATCGTTTAAGCTAGTCAAGTCAAGTTTATATGATTCAACAGAAAATTTAAAAACGGGGTATATAAAAAGTTATTTTTATCTTGTAATTATTTAAAAAAAATCATTGCTATAAATTATAAAACATTTATAGCATATAATATTAAACATAGTTTTATAAAGGTAAGTAATAATCGTAGTACACTGTTTTATGCAGGTTAGCCGATAGTACAGTGAATTTAAATAAATTAAAAACCGTCGAAATTATCGAGTTTTAGATTAACTGTTAACAAAATTACATTATATATTACGAAACATAGTTTCCTTAATAAATACATATATAAGACCTTAGAATATAGATTCATATATAAGCTCATATTATTATACACTTGCATAATGCAATATTTACACAACTATACGATCAAGTGAATGAATTTGATATGATCTGAAGAGACAAAGTGTAATTTTAACAAAAGTAACTAGGTATATAATTGGTATTCTTTTGGTGTCGTCTTCTATCTAAGGTTGGTGTCTGAATTTTTGTAAGTACATCTTATCCTAGACTAGTTGTATCAGATCATCAATGCCTTGGACAGTTGAACCCTGAGCAACTTATAGAAATTGCGTAATCAAAACAATTTTGTTCTGCTTACTAATTTTCTGTACATTTATGAGCTAGAGTAAATTATACTTTTTATTATATCAAATACTCAGTATTCAACAAATTATAATAACAGTATTATATATAATTTTACCTATTCACAATTTTGAAGCCTGAAATACGGAAGGATCTTTTGACTTGTCCCAAATACAAAAATATTATTTTTAAGTAAAATTATGAAATAACAGACGAATAAAACATACAAAAATATAATTGATGTCATAGTATGCTTTGAAATATAGTTATTAAATAAATTATACGTGAATATTATATTTATGTTACATTTTGCAGAAAAGTTTTAGTCAATGTTCTGGAAATTTAAATAATTTTATTGATTATTAATTTTATAATTATTATTTAAATTTTTTGGCCGTGGTTAAAAAAACATCATGAGATTAGCTACCAACTAACTTTGTAGGAAAACATTAGAAAATCTTTTTTTGTTATTTTAAATTAGGCACGTTCCTAAATTATAGATATTCCTAATAGTTAACAATACTTTAAATACTTTTTCATACATCCTTGGATATTATTTCCATCTAGTAACATGCGTATTAAAGCTTGATAAGGCGACATAAAATAGAGGCCAAATTATTAAAACGAAATGTCAAACTGTTTGAAGTGAGTGAAAATCTATCCTGAAGGGAAAACTACAGCGCCTACTGAACAATTTTATTAAAATCCAACACCATCATTAGGACGCCAAGCTGACCTAGCGACACAGACTGGCGACAGCCAGCTAGCTCTGCTATTATATCTTATCATACTATAATACCTACTTACATTCGATGTTTCAGATATTGTAATTGTAGAAATTGTCGGCGATCTTTTACTAAAATTCAATATTTTACTCTGTCTTAATAAGTATTACATATTCGTTTTGATGTGACAGAATAACAAATAACTACGCTGTAAAATATATAAATCGATGATGTAAGAATGGAAAAATAAATCAAATCAATTATCATATAAGAATAATAATATGACTAAGGTTTACTAGAGTCATAAAAAATGATTGTAAAAACAATATTGTATGAATCAATTCAAACACGAGTATAGAAAATAAAATATTAAGTGTAACTGAATAATATTTTAATGAACATGCATGTACAAATATGTATGAGTTGTAAGTATGTGAATCTTTTATGAGATTGCTTGTCTTTAAATAGATTTTTTTGAAATATTCTGATATACGTATTACATTAGCTCTCTATTAGTTTTATGATGTAGACTACTGATAAAATAAGTTGAAAAATACGTTAAAAGTCAAATGATTTCAACAAAAATTCAATTACTATGAAATTATTTTACTGTTTTCATCGAGAAAATGTGTCTGGTAAAAAACAAGTCACATATTATAAAACATGATTGAATTTTCAGAATATAATAATTAATCACGGTATAAAAATTGTATATACAATAAATAGTAATTTTATATACTTCTCACTTTAAAATTAGGGTTTGGTTTTTCCCATTTGAAGAAGTGATAATTACAGTAAAAATATTATTTATATCATCATCATCATCAGCCGGGGTCAATCCACTGCTGGATGAAGGCCTCCCCAAGCTTTCTCCAACTCTCTCGGTCTTGTGTCGTTCGCTGCCACGTATTTCCGCCGAACTTTACTAGTTCGTCAATCCAGCGGCTTTTAGGGCGACCCTGTGGCCGTTTCGTACCCCTTGGGTACCACTGGATGACGGAATTTGTCCAGTGGCCGTCCTTTCGGCGAGCAATGTGCCCCGCCCATCTCCATTTCAGCTGTTTGGCAACGTCTATTACATTGCGTACTCTTGTCTGCTTCCTAACCCATTCGTTCCTCTTACGGTCCTTTCGCGTGATGCCCAACATGCACCTCTCCATGCCTCGCTGTGTGACTCTTAGCCTTTGGACATCTCTTGTGTTGAGGGTCCACGTCTCGCAGCCATTATTTATATACAAGAATAAAATTACAAGAGTTCAATCATCAATATAATAGCAGTATGCTGGTGAGCCCTTGGGGTTACTAAAAACGTTTACTTTCCATATAAAAAAGAAAATCCACATATCGTTTCGATTAAAAAAATCACAATATTGTTTTATTCATTTTTAAGGTGGAAAATCTAGTTCCAACGACTTCCACGTTTACCCTGCCTACTAATTGTAACTTCCTTTCACTAATGTACCGCACTTTTCCAGGTAAATTCTCAGACAATTTGAGTCTAGCGATTAACACATGACCTGCAGGTATAACTTAGAATGTCGACATATCAGTTATTCCAAGTTCTCGCAATCACATGTGATTGTCAAATGCGCGTGGTTTAACGCTAATTATTATTAGAATCGTATTTGTCCTTTTGTGTCGTTCACGCTATTTTATCTTTAAAACTCGCCGCATCGGAATACAAAAGTAAACATTCACCAGATAATTGCATAAATACTATAGGTTTTGCGCGTCGTAGAATGCCGAGAGGAGTGGGAAAACCCCGTTGTGGTGGCTGTTAGATACCAAATTTTGTTCACTTCTAGAGGAAGGGTTTGGACACAACCCCCTTCTCCCCAACCCCTTGTGTATCCATATTTACTGCAATTAAGTTGTAATACTCAATATTAATTAGCATCTACGAGATGAAGATTGGCAGAGTATCCACATCCAAAGTCATTGGTTACTGATTCGAATCTTGTTTTATTTTTCCAACGTGCATTTGATCAACTTATGTGATTTTATGAATTTTGTGAATAATTACTTACAACCTTTATTTGAGAAAAGTTTCAATGTCTTTTGAACTTGACTATTTGAGTGAAGTATTTTTTACCTCCAATGAACTAACATTCAAATCGTATCTTTGCACGCTGGGAGTAGTTGGAAGGTGATGTTAAACAGAAGGTGTGGTAGAAAACCTTAATATAGAGCGGAATTTAGCATAATCGATGTTCGATAATAACAACTATTATTGTTAATAAAATTTCACGAATATTACTGATATATAGATATACAGATCAAATAATGTTATAATATAATTATTGTGTTTGTGAGATCAGACATAATACAATCACTACCTATTCAGACTACTATGATTATCAGTGAATATTTTTTAATTCTATTTAGGAAAATATCAATATGTCACTATTTTTTTTAAATCCATGATAATGATACGTTTGTTAATTATTGTCTTACTCAGAATGCATTGGAACATATGAATTTGTCAGACGCGGGATTCTAACTCACAACATATGGAGTTATATGCGGGCACTGTATCATTCCTCTTATTGGTACTTATTCAATTTCTAGTTTCACTTAATTGCTGAGACTATAATAGGACCCCACATATCGACGGCGGATTTCTTTGGTGCAGATGACATGATAAATTCGTTAGAGAATCTGAAAAGGGGCCTCAAAACCGTTCAAAACTAATATACAAATAAAAAATTGTAGCTACAAAAGTATTTCTCATAAATTTTGCATAACATATAGCTCATATCATAAAGAAAATCCTTGCAACTTGCAAGTATCATCAAAGGAGCCCATAATATAACTACTCAACCATTACGTACTTGTAAACAAAAAAATGACTAATATTATTATGTGTTATCAGTCATTCTTAATAATGATTATTTTAGTTGAAAGATGTGATTTATGGGTTTTATTTATTGGTCAATGCATTAAGCCTCAACTTCCCTAAGCCTGCCATTTATGCTGACAGTTTTCATCGCGACAGATCTCCCAAAATATGGAAAAATAGATGGCTCTCAATTTTGTAAAATTCTAAAAGAACACGTGTAACGGTTTAAAATGCTATGAAGAAGATTACTTAGTATATTTATCATAAAAATGAAGCCTGCGTGGCTTATAATATAAATGTATTTCATGGACAATGATAATTATTTCATGTTGTCTATAAGATGTGAATGTTGCCATTAAAAACTATTAAATTATAAAAAAATGATTGCACATTTTGGCGTATATAGAAAAAACTTTGTACACTTTCAAAGGCTCATTAAAAATGTTTCACACGGTTATTAGGTATGCTCAGAATGGGTACAGCAAAATGGTTAGGTATTATTTTATTAATGTATTGATAAAATTGTTTTGCCTGAAATACGTGTAGTTAAAAATTGAGTGACCGGTCAAATTTAGATTATTGACAGTTAATATACATACTACAAAGTGAATAATTATAAAAAAAAACATTTTTATAATAAATAAATAATACTTAACGATAGGTACAATTAATTATAAAAAATTCTACCAAATACGAGATAAAATTTGTTATAAAACCAGTTTTATAGTTAGTTTGAAAATTGTATTAAAAAGGTAGTAAAGCACATTTTGGATTTAAAAAATTGTTCCAATACCGTCTGAAAATGAACTCGAACTATGAAATAATTATTGACTATGACGATGACGACGACATCCTGATTTCATAATAATTTCTTTTTAGAGTTCTGTTTTGTCTGTCGTAAAACATGTTTACTGATAAGAATGTGGATACACTAAAACTTACATCCAGTTTGGAAAAGCCTTAGAAAGATACCAATAATTATATAAATCTTCAAATATCAAATCTTGTACCAAGTCAGATCAGCACATACGTTTTTGTGAGCCTCTGGGAGCCCACGATGGTGGGTCAACTAGTTAAGTGAGTAGTAATAAAATAAAATTTAATGATAATAAAATTAAATACTATGTGGTTGTGTAATGTAATTTTTTAAATTATATTATGTCGATACTCAGCAATTTTGTAATAATTCAAGTCGATGTATTCAGAGATATAAAAAAAAGCTAAAAAACGCTGAACACCCATATACCTACGATGGCTGAGCAGCTTGTTTTTCAACTTGTGTTTGGAGTCAGAGTATGGACCTAATAGGTTGAGCAACAACTAATATCTATGTCTTCTAAAAACAAAAATCTGTTAATACTCAAACTTCCACTCTTTAGAGACCCATTTTATGATCTAAGTAGGATCGTGTATCGTCAAGAAAATTCTCTAATTTTACCTTAGAAATTATTTGAAAAATGCTACTGTAGAGTGACATACTGTCTTTTATATTAGCGATCGGTTAGGGGGGCCCGCTTGAGGATGTGGGGAGCATGGATATAAGTATATTAATATCTTGGCTTAATTGACTATTGATTATAATATAATCAATATATTATATTGTATTAGTAACCAGTAAAATTTTAGAGGGTTTCCTTTTTGATATCTCTAGATTTTATTGTACAATGTACACATATATATTACTGTATCAAATTTAATGATGAAGGTAAGTACACATAATGCCCAGGAATATTGATATTGAAATGAAGAGTTGGAGTAGCAAAAATCAATCTCCATAAAAATCTTAATATCACGAGTTTAATTTTTAGATAAATATTCGTTTTAAT
Source organism: Rhyacophila brunnea (assembly GCF_057557595.1). Lineage (NCBI taxonomy): Eukaryota > Metazoa > Arthropoda > Insecta > Trichoptera > Rhyacophilidae > Rhyacophila > Rhyacophila brunnea. The sequence continues at coordinate 8,091,427 of NW_028233361.1, forward strand.
AATAACGTTTTAATAGAATAATTATGAAACAATATTATTATGGTCTACTTTTTTATTTTTTCGCATAACATGAAAAAATGATGATCATAATAAACATAAGAAAAAAAAGTCTGTTGCTTAACCTGCGTTCATTAATCTCAATTTAAAATTATTTACACTTCAATAATATATTTCAATGATCAAACTGATATGAATACCCAATAAAATTATTATTAATACGCATTGATTCATTCTAAAACATTTCCTTCAAACCATTCACGATTCATTTTCTAAGAAACTTCATACAATTTAACCAATTATATATGGATTATTTTCAACCTGTTAATCTGCAAAGCATAGTATTCAATGGAGATACTACCAGGAATTTTTGCCTAACGATGCAATTCCTAGAAAAAGAATTAGCTACTCAGTCAATGATTACTTCTGACAGCATGGGAACTGCTGTTTAACTGTTCATTGTTTGCCACTGAACACCTTTTGATAACATCCTGTCAAAAATATTATGAAATATGACTCTAGATTAACATACTTGTCACCTTACCTACCTATTTGACAAGTTTACTGACCGAATCTCAATATAGTACCAACTTAGTAATATACAAAATATAAATAAACCACCCATTCGACGCTTCCATTCTGATGGTACTGCTTTACGGTAGCGAATCATGATACCTTACGAACGCTCAGAGCAACCGTATACTGAGGCTCGAAAACAGATTTTGGCGACGGGTACTAGTTAAGAGAATGCCCCAAGCAGCCTCTCATCACACTGAGAGTGAAGAGGCGACGTTCAACCTGGCTAGGCCGCGTGCTGCGGATGCCAAAGAGAACCTTGCCTGTTCTTCAAGTCAACCTGATTCCGGCGTCCTGAAAGGCCGTTCAATACTATTTATTGAGTATATACGGCAAAGTTACGGAATGATGGTATAACCTGGAACGATGCAAGAAGACTGGCAAGCTATAGGGACTCTTGGAGCGTCGCGTGGTGTCTATATGCTCCAACCAAGGGGCGGATATGGCCGAAGAAGAAGAAAAAGTTGCAATAAAATGTATATTATACAGTACCATTCATCAAAATAATTAGTTATTTTAGATGACAATTTTATTAATAATTATATAAATATATGAAAACGTAATATTGTTTTATTTAATGTTTCCTTACTAAAATTGTCATCATTATGGTAGATAACTGAATAAATGAATTAATATTAAAAACTTGGTGCAATATAATTTTTACATAATAATTCATCAACAACAAATACAGACTCACTTACTTCCATACAGTTATTTTATAACCAGTTTAGGTGAAATAAAATCTCTCTTTTAAGACGAGTTACCCTTTTAGGAAAATAAATTGATGGTTCTTTATAGCCAGAAGCCAATTTCGATGCTTTTATACTGGACAACATTCAATTAAATCTTTCGTCTCCCAATTTGTTGTGAAGAGATTATTTATAAGGCTAAATGCTTATTTACTGTTAATCAAACTTTCCTTATAAAATAAAATTTTAAATTCAGGGACTGTAGTAAATTAATAAAATTAAGTGATGATTTTAAAACTGCTCATATTATATATAGAAAGCCCATAATAACTATATTTTCCTATTATCATGTAATCTCTTATCGGCGATTGGCCACCATTAGGGGAATATTTTCACTATAATTTACTATCCTGAAAAGTTTGGTGGAGTTGTACTTGTACCAATTAAGGAGATTTCTAAGCCGCATTTTGGTGACGTCTTATTTTCTCACTGATACAACTTGTTCTACTATTCGTGTTGTCTCTTAATATGATTAAGGTACTACACAAAAAATAAGAATTTGGGCTATCTTTTAAAGTTAATTATTATATGAAAAATCGGTACTGTTTGGTTATCAGGAATACAGCGGAAAACACATTTTGAAAATAGCCAATAAACTGGATTATTTGTTAGGTTAATCTAACCAAACCTAACCTAACCCAATCTAACCTAACACAAACTAACAAATAATCCAGCATATCGGGTATTTTAAAAATGTGTGTTTCCGCTGTATTTCTGATAACCGAATAGTACCAAAAAATCTAAAGACATTTCAGGTAAGAAGCAAACGGGACTTCTCTCTATTTTTTAAATGCACAAAAACGTTTTAAAATGGTCAAATTATACCAAATAATTGAATTATTTTTAATTTAAGCAATGATATCAGTAGATCAGCAAACTCTTTTAATTAAATATAATAACACTAGTCTTGATGTACCTAACAATCCTTATATCTCAATGTGTAAGTCTGAAAATCATGAAAAGAAGCCTTTTTGCATATAATCTACTAAAATTATATAAATATGATTATTATGCCATTTAAATATCAGCGTTGCATAATCATATAAACCAATCTAATAACTACAACACACAGCTAACAAAGAAAATAGAATTCTAAATTCAAATGTAAATACTGACACAATTATAATATGTGATTTAGATTTATTAGAAAATAAAATTAATGAAAATAATAGATAATATTGAATTAATTTTTAATTATATCGATCAATAATTAATACTCCTATTATTAAAAAAAAACAGGAGCTTGTACGCAATTTTAATTAAAATATCATGGTCACATCTTATAGCAATAGGAATTTTATTTACCTAGATACCTAAATACCTAGCAAATCTGACGCAGACAATAAAAACATAAAAGTAGTTTTTCATTAATATATAATTATCATTGTAAGAAAACATACATATTATTATATATTGTTACTGCTCAAGATAAACGACTTGCAAATACAGATACTATGATATTCTGGCAGGTCATTAAAATAGTCAATTCACATTAATATTGACACGATATTGCTATAAAATGATACATGGTGATATTTTAATTACATTAGTAAAATATAATTAGATTTTTTACCGTTATCAGACAGTAGTTAATATAAAATATACATAAATGATGCGCGAAAGATTCGCGGAGCTTTCAGAGAATGAATGCTCGCAGTATAGTAATATTGTGAATCTACGTGCAAAGCTTTAGGCGGGAACTTGCGACCCTGCTCGACTGTGTCGATGTAGGTAATTCCCAGCAATTTGGGAGTCGTTTACCCGAATCGAACGGATAACCTGTGCTTAAAAGTTGCTTAAATCTCACTTAAAGCTTGTAACGCACGATCTCGATCTTTCTCACACAGGGTTGCCAATTCACTTAATATGAGTTAATAGAGTTAATACTCGGCACTTTGTATAGATTAAATAAGTAACCGGACAAAACAGAACATGATAAAATAGAACATAACAAAACAGAATATGATAAAACAGAACGTTGACAAAACAGAACATGAAAAAACAGAACAGTGATAAAACAGAACAGCGATAAATAGAACCATAACCCATCAGGAATAATATAACATTTATTATTAAAATTATCTCTATTATGTTGATAGATTTTTAATAGCACTTATTTATAGGCATTAGGGCAAGCATAAGTTCGCGCCACTTCCTTAGATCCATCGCCAACTCCTCCCGCCACTCCAGACCTGCAGCGCGTAGATCGCTTTTGAAGCACCGCTGCAAGGTAACGGAGGGTCGACCACGACGATGAAACCCTTGAGGCTATGTCGTACTTTTTGGCGTCATCCAGAAGCATGCCCCAGCCTCATAAAGTAATATTTTTATATAAATAACCTGACTTTTTTAGAGATTAAAACTTATTTATAATAACTGTAAGTTTATCTTTGAATATAAATTATCAGTATAGTCTAAACTAAATTAACAATAGAAGCAAAAAATGACTTTGAAAAAAAAACCACATTAACTCATTTCATAAAATTCATATTGACTAATAAACAAAGTTGTACTTAGGTTAACTGAATCATATTATTATTTTATAATTACGTCTGATATGTTTTTTTTTAAATCGTAAATCAAAAGTTTATAGCCCTGGATAAAAGTCACCTTGCCAAATTACCGAGTTTTACATGGAGTAATTGTTTCAAGACATATGAATCAAATTGAAAAACCTATATTCGCGAAGCGATCGCGGTTCGTTAAGAATGTGCCAAAATTATTTATGGACATTCGAAAATAATTTAAAATGATGGTTTATTCTTTAATCGTTTATTGGAACACAACCTCTTTAAGTCGTTTAAAATACTCTGTAAAGTAGAAGACATAAAACTTTACTGAAAAATTGCTAAGATACTTACTTATACTTGCGTTTATTAAAAAAAAAAGCAGATAAAAGAAACTAAGTACTATGTAAAGCTATATTTTATTAAAATAGTAAAAATGTACTTTTTTCCAAAATAATAATTTCCAATTCGAAAACAATGAATATTATGTCGTTTCTATATTTGGTACCAACCGTTCTGTAACCAAATTCAGTTTCATTCACATTAAATAAAATAAGGTACTATTCGGTTATGAGGAATACAGCGGAAAACACATTTTTAAAAGGCGTGCATTTTTGAAAAAAGTATTAATAGACAATTTTGAAACTTTTTAAATAACAACTGTCAGAATTTTAAATGAATGGTAAGTATTTATTTCAAAGTATCGGTATAAGCCCGCCAGTTTTAATGTTGAATGTAAAATATTGGTACAGCAAGAAATAATATTCAAAAATCAGTAGTAAAAATAAATAATCATTATTTAAATGACATGGGCCAATAGATAAAATCAATATCCATTATTATTTTGATAGTATGACAAGTAAAAAACATTCAATGGGGCGCACGGCATTTTAGGGTTACCATTATCGCATATAAAGTATATTAGTCTATGCATTCATGAATATCGGTAAGAACAAACTATTTATGATTATATTATCATTAAAATAAGATCAAATAAGAAGTCGCAGAGGTGCAGAAAAAAGAGCTAGATGGACATTTCACAAAATAAATGCGAATAACCTCAAAGATTAAATTAATAATTGATCAAAAATATAGGTTCTCTAGGTAGGTACTACAAATATTACAGAGATCATTTTTTTAAACTAAGAACCTATTATTGTCTAATTTTATAAAAAAAAATGAATCTCAGTTTGGGTACAACAATAATTAATAGTTTGATATTAAATTTATCTCAATTAAAATTGTATGCTAAATTAATTAGTTAGGGTTCGTGGATTTTTTATATTTTACATGTTTTTTATTCATCACTACAAAAAGGTTTTTTTCAACGTCTTTTAAAATTACTAATTTAAGTAAGTATCTTAATTATTTATATAATATGTATATTATTATTTTTACTATTAGTGTAAATGCCAAATCAGATAATAATTTAATATTGTTAATTTATTACAGTATGTAACGTAAACAAGACCGTGAAACGTATTGCCATTGGCGAGCCAAAAGTCCGAGGACAATTATTAATAAGTCGTCCGATTTGTCTATGCTCTGATACTGATCAACGAACGAATAAAAAAATCGAGCTGTCAAAAGTTGCGATTATCGGAATGTTTTCCGATAATCCTAAAATGTTGTGTTATTTATATGTAGACTTGCATAAAATAATATAACAGTAAAAACAACACAAATTTTATGTTTTCTTTTATGAATTTCATAAACGTTTTTAGTAATAGGTTGTACGTAATTGAAGGAAAAGATTTTTATGTTATCGTTTGACTGGGTGTGTATTCTAGATTATCATTTTCAATCATTCACATTGATCGACATCGGTCGTCTTTAGTAATAGGTTGTATGTAATTGATATTTCATTGAAGGAAACATCTTATTCTGTCATATGTTTATTACCATTGATTATTATTGTGAATTTTTGAACACAAGAAATACATTTATTGTAAACAACTGAAGTCTGTCTTATTATTTAATTCTGATACTGAAAATAATATGTAATAAGCACTATACAAGTCTGAAGTTATTATTGCAAAGTTTAAAATGTATATAATAGACACTACAATTTATTTAACTCCGCAATGAAGTAGAGATTAAGGGTTTGAATCTCATAAGGTTAGGTTACATATATCTTTGAAGTGCGCTTAGATAAAGAGTGTATGCCTAACAGCTACCTACAACTGATGGTTCGGAAAGTGCAGTTAAGTTAAGTTACAGCTGATAGTTAAAATGAAATAGTATCTTAAATGCACTAGAAGCTTGCTCAGGAGACTCGCATTGCATCATTGAGCCATTTTATAGATACACATATGCTGCTACACTAAATGGGCGTAAGGGATGAAATAATAGAGAAATACCATTCTAATAGTACAATCTGTTCTGGAGAGCCAGATAGAAAAAACAATACTATCCTACTAAATTTAACATATTAAGGAAGCTACTAAATAAGTTATTTCTGTAAAAGAAAAAAATCTGTCCAAAATAGGTTTTATACTGACAAATTGATATTTATACTAACCAATAATTATTTAAATAAATCCCGAAAATTATTTAAATAATTCCCTATCATAATTTAAATACTTCCATTGTTATATTATAATACTTACCAATAATCATTTTTTACTTGCTGTTCATATTAAATAGTTCCCACCTTTTTAATAAAATACTTGCTCGATTTTTTATTAAAATACTTGCTGTTAATGCATATATATACTTACCCAATAATTTGAAGCCTTTTTAAAATACCCGATATACTGGATTATTTGTTAGGTTAACCTAACCAAACCTTACCTAACCCAACCCAAACTAACAAAAATAATCCAGTATATCGGGTATTTTCAAAATGTGTTTTCCGCTGTTTTCCTCATAACCGAACAGTACCAATTAAAATAATGAGTGTCTTAACCAATAATTTGCTTTATGTTTTTTAGAGAAAAAATATGGCTTTTGCCATTATTTGATTATATTATATAACTTAAAAAATACTCTTTAAAATATATGTGGCGATCAACGAGTCCTGTAAAAACAAGCATTATCAGTAAATCCGAGACTAGATAAATCGATCGCGAAAATATTGTTAAATTATTTTTATATTAATTTTTACAGGTCGCCAGCGTTATAAGTTAGTGCTGACTCAGCGAAAAATGCTGACGGCTGAAATAAGATTTTTTAATACCTACCCACATATATTTTTACCAAACAAATATCACACAAATCGTAAATAAGAACTTTTACTTCATTAATATTTTTTATGTATTGCATTTATTATCGAAGGCATGGGATACTCGGTATCAGCATCATTCAGTTGTGAGTTCAGTGAGTGGTTGGATTAATATTATATCATGATTTAAAACCGTAATATGAAAATTAAGTTAATAAATTTCGCAAAAAAGGGAGATTTTTTGTGTTGCAATAAATAATAGATACATATTGTTTAGCATTCGGTATGTTATGCCTAGGTTGCACTTTGAATGATAACTGAGGTAATACCATTGAAGAGGAGGCAATTGTAGATTTTACACGACTGAGTAACATAGTCAACAACCTTGATATAAGGCTCTCAGATGCTATGGCTTTTCTATTGTATTTAAAGGAGTGAAAACTTGAAACTTTTGAAACAAGAGTGTATAAATGCATGCTTTGCATCAGTTGAAAAAACAGTAATATTACAAAATCCAAGGTAGGTACTTTTAAGGATGTATACAAATATCAACTTCTGCATCTTTTATTCAAGGAAATATTCCTGTTAAGCAAGAAACGGGCGGAAGAAGAGTGTCCTGGTTCAACTCATTGCTCCATTACTGCTTGGAGTGGTGGTATATAAAGAAAAATTGGCTTGTACAGAAAGTCGAATCTTACTTTTTTAACAATATACGATTCACTAATATATATGGCACCATTCCACATTATAATCTTCGTAATATTTAAAGGTAGGTATAGAAATAAATAAACTAGTAGGTGTATAGAATTTTTGTTATATCAAAAATATTAATTAATTCTTTAGATGTTTATTAATTGAAAAAAAATATTATTACCCACACCTGCTTCAGAATGTTATAGGACTTAACGAGGTGATAATAATTGATTGTTTAATTCGTGAATTTGTAAAAAGTAATTAAAAATGTATTCAATAATAATAAGGCATTAGAACAGACTTATGTAAAGCATTTCCTGGGGAAGTAATAAATTTAACAAAATAAAGACATAAAATTGCAAACAAGCTTATTTTCGCATTATATATTACGTTTGACAAATCAATTAGTCGAATTTTTAACTGCCTAATATATAATAATGTTATATGATACGTTAAATTTTACAAAATATCTGTTTTTTTAACGTCACTATTATAAATTGAAAAATGATCATAATATAACGTTTATTATACAGTTTTATCAGCTTTTTCTACAGAATATTAAATTGATTAAATTTCTAAAAGTTTTCTGTGGTACATAACATTTTAAACTGCGGGTAATTATTAGCAAGATAGTATGATTTTTGTCTATTTATAGGTACCAAGTGGGAAACAAATTTAGAAAAATACTTGATTATTTGTTAGGTTAGCCGTTATGTTATCAATATTGAATTCATGAAAATTGCCGCTATCCCCGTCTGACTTCTAGTATGCAGACTTGTATAAAAAATATGAATATCACAGTTTTACAATGAGGAGAGTGAATTTAATGATTTTCATATAAGTAGGTATTTTTTAGTTTCAAAAGCTAAAAACTAGCTGAAATAATAATAAATTTTCTTATATAAATAAATAACTTTTAAAAACGGGAAAGGGTGGTCTGTTGTAGTTTTTTCGTATATGAATAAAGTTATATATTATCTGCAAAGCGCAGGTGACTGAGGTGCTCTCACAATACCCGAAAGACCTCCAAGGTAGAATGGAAGAACTCGCGGATGTCAATCAAACGGTCGGTCTAAAGATAAATGTCTTAAAGACAAAAGTGATGAGGAACTGTTTTTCGGACCCTGCGATTATCTGTATTTCTGGCACCCAACTCGAGCAAGTCAGCAGCTACATCTATCTCGGACAGCAGGTGTCCATAGACGGAAGCATGCACGATGAAATTGCTCGAAGAACAAAGCTGGGATGGAGTGCTTTCGGACGTCTGAATAGTATCTTCAAGAGTGACCTACCAGTATGTCTTAAGCGTAGGGTGTTCAACCAATGTGTGCTACCCGTGCTCACGTATGGCTGCGAGACGTAGACCCTCAACACGAGAGATGTCCAAAAGTTAAGAGTCACACAGCGAGGCATGGAGAGGTGCATGTTGGGCATCACGCGAAAGGACCGTAAGAGAAACGAATGGGTTAGGAAGCAGACAAGAGTACGCGATGTAATAGACGTTGCTAAACAGCTGAAATGGAGATGGGCGGGGTACATTGCTCGCCAAAAGGACGGCCGCTGCACAAATGCCGTCATCCAATGGTACCCAAGGGGTACAAAACGGCCACAGGGTCGCCCTAAAAGCCGCTGGATTGACGAACTGGTAAAGTTCGGCGGAAATACGTGGCAGCGAACGACACAGGACCGAGAGAGTTGGAGAAAGCTTGGGGAGGCCTTCATCCAGCAGTGGATTGACCCCGACTGATGATGATGATATATTATCATAATTATAAGAAGAGAAGCAATAAAACTGGTAGTGATGTTCACTTGAAAAATTAATTAATATGAATAAATGGTTCCATGACAAACAGAACAGTGACGAAACAGAACATGACAAAATAGAACATGACAAAATAGAACATAACAAAACAGAACATGACAAAATAGAATAGTGACAAAACAGAACAACGATAAATATATATATGACCTTTCAGGAAAAATATAAATTTAATATTGAAATTGTCCTATCTCTATTATGTTGATATATTTTTAATAGCATAAATTTTCAATACGCCATAATAAATCAAATCATATACCTAATTTCTGCATTCCTAATTGCTAGTAAGCCTCAAATAAACGGGTCTTTGCCGGCAAGCTTATGATATCTTAATCAATATTTTATGTTCAAAATGATTGGGTGACTAGATACAACAAAATAATGACCTAACATAACCTAAATAGATTCCACAAAAATTAATGTTTCATTTTTCCCCTGGCTGTTCTGTTTTGTCACTGTTCTGTTTTGTCATGTTCTGATTTGTCATGTTCTGTTTGTCATATTCTGTTTTGTCACTGTTCTGTTTTGTCACTGTGCTATTTTGTCATGTTCAATCTGTCCGGTTACCGAATAAATTAATAAGTCATACTTATTTTTATTTGTCGATTACCTTTAAATTATTATGAAACAACCTATAAGTAAAGTGAGACATCATCGTTCCCAAATTAAGTCAAATATTTAAAAAAAAAAATTAACCGTTAGTACAATCAAATAGAGTAAAGAATTTTGCTTTCAAGAAAAAAATCTTGCAATCGATTCGTCCAAATAATCAATATTTATTAAACACTTCAATAAGCATAGAAGCTGTCGATTTCGAAAGTGCTCTTGGAAAAACCTGATATTCGTTTTATTTCTTACGTGACTCCGAGTGGTTTTTGTGATTAGAGCTAAAATCAAATTATCTTTATACACCAAAGTAGCATACTAATTACACATATTCATTAGAATCGGTCTATTTTAAATCGTTACGTGTGTTTAGGAAAAGGTGTTCATAATATTATAATGTTTTAAATATATTTATCACCATTTTAAGTCCCGTATGGCTATGAGATGTGGCATATCACCAAAGCCCAAAGGTTATGACCAGGGAACAAAAAATAACGGGAAATGGGTTACCTTCTATTATATGAATCTCTAATAATGTTATACAGTGTGGACAAATATGACGTGATAGACCTTTTTGCCTGTTACGTAGACATTAGGAATAAGTCATAAGAAAGGATCTCGGGTTGGGAGCTATGACTGCAAAATACTACGACAAATACAAATTATTAATTTAAGATCTCCACAAAATGATGTTAATATAATAATAAAGGTTATATTATAAATACGAAACAATGGCCAGTCATTGTTATTAATAAAATCAAGAAATAAAAAGAGTAATATAAAATTTAAAAATAATATATCACACCACACACATCACATTGCATACAATTATTAAAGTCTACACAGTCTCAAGGGAGCGCATTGATTAATCTCGTAAGCGTTGCTCCTGGTGCTTGACAGGAAGATACATTAAAGTAATAATAGAGAAGACGTCATGACTGTGGTTACAAAGGGAATTATCAAATGGTTTGCAATATTATAATCTTATTCAAGCTTTTTTCGCACAAACATTTATTGAATAATTATCATAGGTGTTTTCAAGATATCGCTACCCGAAAGCAACGGTGAGAGATAAGTTAAAAATACTAATTTCGACACAATTTTACTTTCATGTTTGTTTCATATTATTTCAAATATTTTTTTTTAACTAGGTATACGTTTATTTTGTTTTTTAAATAGTGGGATTGTTTGTTTAATATTATTTACAGTGTTTTATTTAAGTTGTTGTTGCCATTGTTGCTTTGTAGTTTCAGGACATTTTTTTAATGAATGCAATATTGGTATTTTAATTTCAAATGGGGTAGGTATTATATTATATATTTTTTTAAATCTCAGTGATTCATTATGTAGGTATAGATTTCAGCAATCGATCGGCTTCCTTTTCTCAAAATCAACTTTATTCATTTTATCTCACTGTGTTAACGATATTGTAAAAAAATATTTATTTACTGCATTTTTGCTGATTAGTAAAATATTTGTGCACGTAGCTGGCTTTGGGATTAGAGGTTATAAAATTCAAAAGACCACATAGAAAACAATAATATATCAAAACAATGATAACGTATGGGAATTAGACTCGCCGAAATCCCACGCGTCTGAAAGGAGCTTATTGTTGATTAAACATTATCAATTAAAAATACATAACCTTAACTGAATATTCCGAAATGTTGGCATAATATCGTATACAATGCGTATTGTTGTAATTCAATTGTAAACAAATCATATGCCATAATAATAATATCCGTTAATGATAGTTACTGATTAAATTAATAACTCATTGAATTTGCAACTCGACAAAATAACAGAATCAGTTCGACCAGTGAATGCCAATAAATCTTTATGATCAAATTACATGACCATGCCAACACCGATTGTAGTAGATGATGATTTACATCACAATGACAGTTTTATGCCTAAATTATACTACCAGTCTCACCTAGTCATTTTTATAGATGGTGATTTCATTGAATGTATTTAAAAAAATCTTAGCTGTAGATACGGGAGGCGATATACATAAAAATATCAAAACTATAATAATTATATTAAACTATATAATATTAATATTATTGAAAAAAAAAGATAATTTTGATTCAATAGGTACTTTAAAAGGTCTACTCTTGGTTACTAAAAATACTATAAAGCATTCTCTCAAAGTTGCAATATAATATTGAAACGTTCGTACAAAAATGTAATTATTCTTTATACGACAACGGGTGTCTATAAACTATATATATATTCTCAAGAGATAATGTGTTGATGAAGTTATAATACTAAAAATTCAAAGAAACTGAAAACTTTTTATATCATGTTTTCGTACTAAGCTATTTTTTATTGAACTCTCCAATCAATATACAATACAGTTTCATATCGTTCACGTTAAAACACATTAAAAACGTTAAAATACATTAAAAACGTTAAAACACATTAATTTGTAAATCGGGTTATTTTTTAATGTAATTATTAGTAATTTTGAATTAGTTACCGGGCAGCAACTACCCTTGGTGTGGCTATAATTTTATCGATACTACTATGAACAGAATCAGTTTCGTAAGAAATGAGTATAACTAGGGTGAAGCACCCAATTGTTGGCACTCTACCAATTATCAGCACCCTTGAAGTTAACGTAAGAATATAAGATATGTAAGCCTAGTTTAGTCTGCCAAGTATAAAAAATGTGTTCAGCAATTAATATTGTCTACGACAAGCAACATTCATCACACCAGGATTAACAAAATAGCGGGAAAATAGTGCGTTAAAAGTGCTCCGTTATATTTTGTGATTGTTTCCGCCATTTTATTTGTGCCACGGTAAGAAAATGTTTCAATAGCCTTGCCATTTTGTCTACATTTAAGTGTTTATCAAGAAACTGACAATTTAAATGATTTCGGGATAAAGCCAGGCATTTGGTATCGTGATTGAGTACTTTTCCTATTACTGGCACATGTGCTAGTAATTGGTTATTTTGATAAAGTATTATTTTTTAAGGCTCTTAGTAATTATAACTATCTACACAGTAGAAAAATTTTCCGGATTTTTAGTAAGATTTTATTATTATTTGTTGGAACTGATGCGTCTTTTCCAATTTTAAGAAGTTTTTTTTTAATCTTAAATGGGAGTCTTATATTGGGTACGTCAATAATAGTTATCAATTAAAAATATTATTTATATTAAAATCATAAAACAATAAAACAATTTACTACAGTCAGCACAAAACCAAATATTTGTGTTTACGACAAAGTAGTTTGACACAATCTTATAAGAAATAATTATATTTTGTCAGTCAAATAAAAACTGTATTTTCGTTACAATAAGCAAACTGCTTCGTAAATTTTAACACTCAATAGAGTGTGAAGAGCATAACTTTTTTTACATTGACAGTAGATATTTCAACTTCATTTGGATATTATTGTGGTACTTATTTCGAGATAGATTTTAAAAAAAGTGCGCCGTGTGTTTCTTTAAATTACACCTAATGCAAATAAATAAAGTCACCGACAATGTTCAATAGTGCAAATCAATAATAATATACATTATTCGTACTATTAATTTTAAATTCTTTTAATATACAATGATTTATAGTTTCATTTATTCAAAAATAGATAAATTTAATATAAGAGTAATGAATTTTAATTATGCTAATACAACTATAAAATTTATATTTCTCTTAAATCTTGCATCAATTTCGGATACCTACTGAAGAAGGTTTTGACATTTTTTACAGAAACCGGGCGTAAACCATTTGCTGACTAATTATCTACTGCTTAAAATTATTCCTACTATTATATTCTCACCAATGGCTTAGTATAGTTTTATTAAAAACTCCTTCATATTATGCATTCCAGCTCTGAAAAGTCTTTGTGTGTTTTGATCAAATAACTAACGCAGACTCTTCATCCAAGGAATGTATCTTCTTTCTAGTATTCTTTTGCCTTCTATCTTACCATGGATAACCAAGTGAAGTAGTACATATATTTGTCATTTAGCATACTGTGGCTAAAGAATTCAAGTTTCTGTTTATATAAATATTATCTGAATTATATTTAGTACTATTTTCTTTAAAATGAAATTACTGGAGTACTGCATTAGGTACTGCAATGATATTGTAATGTTTCTCTAGTAAAACCAATTCTTGAAAACTTTGAGTTGGTATATATTTATGATTATGACTGCAGAGAAGATATAGTATGTATTTCAATTACCCATCTGAATACATTTCGGTACAAGTCGGTACAAATAGATTTTGAAAATAGCCGATATTTATACTGCATTATTTGTTAGGTTGGGTTAGCTTAGGTTAGGTTGAGTTAGGTTAGGTTAAGTTAGGTTTTGATTCTTGAATTCATGAATTTTGCCAAATTCAACTGACAATTGTCGTCCATAACCGACTCGTACCTACATTTCTTGCCTGTTTAATTCTCACATCATATTTTTATTAGAAAAGCTTATCCAAGCTTTAAGCTTGTCACTACATACTTGTAAAATTAATACACTATCCTTACCACGTTAACAATTATTGCTTCTCAGTGTGAACATGCATGATCTCATTTAACAAGACTATACTTTAATTATTCTTCTGGCGCTCTTCATAGTATTATATTGCGGCTTATAATAATGGATATAATATGTCCGGTCGGGAATCACCCACGCAACATTTTGGTTGCGCCGTGTTCTGCTGCGCAATGTTGTGACCGGCGCATGCGCAGAGGATGCGTGAAAAGTTTAGTCCACCACCGACGTGTGTGGGTCGAGACAATATCCCGTGAGATTTGTGGCATTATCATCACGCCTGTTTGGCGTTATGCATAAAATTGACGGCGTATACTATTACACGAGGATAAAAAAAAATGTTTGAATATGCAACGGTAAAGTTAATTGTATGACGACTGTCTGAGTTGAAACATTTCTACTCACCATATTAACGTATGTCTTCTCGAATACTGAATACATTGATATATAATTTGAATATAATAGAGCTTATGAATTATTAGAATAATATGTTAGATTATGATTGGCATATACTAAAGATACGTCAGTATATTTGGCTAGCATATCGGCATGGGAAAATTAATGATATAGGACGTGGACGCAACAAACACTGTATTAGCTTACAGTGACGAAGAGTAACTTTTAGAATTGTGTAGGTATAGGGATCATGATGCACAGGTAAGTAATTGTCAGTATTATCATTTGTATACATAATATAATATAACTACTAATGACTAGATACACACAAACGTTAACGTAGAATAATATTGTACAATTAAGAAGCTTTACGGTGTTAGTTGACAATAAGTTTGCAAGAGATAAAATTTCCATTACATTTCTCAAAAAAACATTAAAAATAGCTCAATTTGCCATTTGATGATACAAATTGCTTGTAAATATTCTATATAAAGATATGATATGTTTGCGTATTGATTATTACTGCACTTGAATGCATAAGAATTGGAAGTATATTGCGATAGTTAGGAGCAACATGACACATATTATTGATGCCTATGTTACTGATATTATTTAAGTATGTACGTATAAATAAACTTTATTTTATAAATGCAGGTAGTACGTTAATTATATTATATGAAAGAAAAGCTAAAGTAAATGCTGAATCGTTATACCTACATATAACAATCAACTGCCTATTATATAGTAGAGAAAATCATCAAAACTGTGCACTTGTACCTCTGCAAGTAGCTAGCTAGCTAGCAGTGTAGTTCTATAAAACTTTTACAGGTAGCAGACGACAAAATAGAGACCATTCTAATAGTTGTCACACTCCAATAAGAAATGGGATAAGAACAAAAAGAAATACTATATACAAAACACTTTCATCAACATCATACTAATACATGAATCGGTTAGTAATCATTTGCAATAAAGGTATACTCATAAACAGTACGCAAATTCTATTGTTTAACGATGGATTATATCCACTTAGACCAGAAACTCCTCTCAAAATTACAGAATGATAAATAAAATTGGGATACATAGACTGTGATAGTTTGTTTGTCTGTGTATAAAGAGATTCAATATTGTAAAAGTTGAAGTAGTTGATGATTTCTCAGAGAATTCCTGAAGGAAAAACACATGGTGAAAAAACTGTGAATATAATTGTATATATAACTTAATTTTGAATTTATATTAATAATTAAATTAATTGAATCGGTTCATGTCAAGTATTATAATAAATGTATTCTATACCATATTTAATTCGGTTTTTCAATTGCTTTCCTTCATGAAATTACGCTTTGACATATTATAGGATTTTAGTAGAAATGAATTTAGTGTCATTATCAGAAGAGTAAAGCCAGGCAGATAATATATAATAGAAGAATAATCAACCAAATAGAGATCAATTTGGAATGCAAAAGAGTATTTCTTAAGAAAATCCTATTCATTTTTTTTCAGTAGATAGGATACTATCACGATGAAACTAAAAAACTATATTATTATTCACTGTGTACTAATACATCTTCAATGTTATCTTTAATATAGTCAGCTATATAATCAGGTGTGGATCTCGACCTTTTCACGACGAGATTTATTGATGAGAAATAGATGACAGCCACTTGCCCGATCAATCGAATCCGTGCACTGAAACAAAACATACCTATATTGAAAAAAAAATGTAAATTCGGCTGATCTGGATTTGCGAACCCGAGACCTACCATTTTATAAGCAGACACTGTACCGCTCGCCTATCGTTGATGCGGTAACCGGACAAAACAGAACATGACAAAAAATAACATGATAACACAGAACAGTGACAAAACAGAACACGAGAAAACAGAATTTAACAAAACAGAACATGACAAAACAGAACAGCCAGGGGAAAAATGAAACATTGATTTTTGTGGAATCTATTTAGGTTAGGTCATTATTTTGTTAAACCTAGTCACCCAATCATTTTGAACATAATATATTATATTGATTGACTTTCCGGCAACACCATATAATATACTGTACGGAAACACTGTATATAATTTGATTTATTATGGCGTATTAAAAATCTATGCTAATAAAAGTCTATCACATAATAGAGATAGGACAATTTCAATATTAAATTTATATTTTTCTTGAAAGGTCATAGTTACATTTATCGTTGTTCTGTTTTGTCATGTTCATTATTTTTCTCATGGAACCATTTATATGATGTAGGTATAATACACTATTGTTGATATTTTTCATTTTTTTTTTTGAAAACTGATGGAATCTAAACTTAAATGTTTCATACAGCAAGTAATGATCACGTCCACTATCCCACGTTGAGAAGAAACCTGCCCCACAATATTTAAACATCTTACGGGTTTGTGTTTAAGAGTTGTACGAAATCGTGTACATAGTCTAATTTGAAACTAATTGGAGTTAATGTGTTGTTGAATGGAGTTAATGCGTTGTTGAAATGGGGGATATAGCAACGAATATCGAAGACTGGAATATGTTGTGAAGATATTCCGATACGTGAGTGCTATATTTAATTAATTCATATAATTACTATGTATGTACTAGATTATTCCATAAACATAATACAATATTTTATAAGTAAAGCATATAAATAAAATATTAATAGTAAGGTGTTCAATTATTTTTTTATTTTTATTTTATTTATTAAGGAAAACAAACAGTTACATATTGATTACAGAAATTTAAAATATAATAACAAAAAGTTATTGAAACCAGCAAAGTTTCCATATATACATTGTAATATAGTTTAAAAAAATATAAAGCTATTTTTATGGTTTTTTATAATTATTAAAAAATATCAATATGACAAATCACAAATATAGGAGTTTTTATTACCACAATTTTATTTTCAAGAACAATTGATTTTTTTTTTAAATATATATTACTAACAAAACTCTAAATTACATGGATCTTACACGGATCCTCACGAATAGATCCGATGAAACATTTTCGATTACCTATCAAATTAATGTAATAATAAGATGGAGTATTCAACATAATAGTTGACCACATTACTGCGATCAAAATTAATTTAAACAAAAGCAGTTTCATGCCCCGGCCTAAATATATTTAGTTGGTCGTTGGCCTTAGTTGCTAGTATATTAATAAGTAAAAATATTGTGGTTAATAATGAAGACAGACAAAATTTATTTCCAATGAGAAAAATACATAATATTTTATCTTGGTGAAAATAATGAGGTGAAGTGTAATATTGCTTAAATTGTAGTTAATGAAAATTACAATAAAAAACTACATCTTATAATATGATATAAGTATGTATTTTATAATGGAAATGTTACTATAATATTAAAATGAGATAATCCGATACGTACACGTAGCACTCAATTCAAACAAATTTCTTATTTATTTTATGAAGGTAATGTGTATGTATATCGAAAAGCAATTTGCATATTTTTTATGTATTATTTAAGTCAACATAAATTACCTTACGAATCTGAAATGTTTGTAATATTATGTTAACCAAAATATAAAATAAACTCTTTAACTACTATATCGTAAAATTTTTAAAGTTTAATATGATTATTTAAAGTAGTTGAGTTTAATCTAACAAGTGTCAAGAGAAGCTTTAATTTAGCAGACTAATAACCTCAAGTAATGATACAAAGGACGATTTATAAAAATTATTTTTATCATAGAAAAAAACTGACTTATAATTTATAACACAACCTACAATTCTATATATAGAAAGACTCACGAGCTTTTTCTAAATCGATTTACTGAAAGAAAATAATTATCACCAATTTTGAAAAAAAAGAAAACAATAATAAGATGAGCATTGACTACTCGTTTAATAATAAAGGTTGGAGTATTTTCTTTATATATTTGAATAACTCATAACGTAAAATACTAAATGAAATATTATATTACACGATAAAAGTTAGAAAATTCCTTTTAAAATAATCCTAAAGAATGCAGTAACTAATTATAAAGTAAATTTGAATTGTTTGGTGATCAAATAGGTATTCATTCACAGTAAATATCCCGTGGATTTTATTTGAATATGCATTGTAGATAACGTTGTAATTAGAGATTGCAATACCGGTATTTTGGTCATATATATGGGAAAAACCTACGAAAAGATATAGATATAAAAAATATCTTTAAAATATATATATTTTATAGCAAAAATATCTAAATAGGTATATTTTATTATGTTATTATTTAAAAATAGACAAATAGTAGATAAATGGTACTTATGCTGCTGTTTACAAAAATCTAGTAGTTAAACTATTGGTACTTTTTTCTTGGAACGATCTTTCAAAAAAATTATATTATGAAGTGTTTTTAAATGTGTATGTGTAACACAATAATGCTCACTTGTTTATAGTATTATTATATTTCTCTAACCCGCCAAAAAATGACAGTCCTGTTAAACTTTTTACGTTAATTAATACATTTATTTCCACTTTCAATACCGAATATATCGGTATTGTCTGATCTTTAAAACCGGTATTTTGGTATCAAAAAATATTGCAATCTTTAGTAATTTACCCTATTGCAAATATGTATTTAAATTTTATATAACATAATTAAAACTAAGTACTTGTCAATATTGACTTAACGGTTGTGAGTAGGAAGAAACATATTAGTATATATTCATATTTTAACGTACCTATACTTACACAATTTGTTATAAATTATGAATTCTGTTAATAACAATTAAGTACCTATCTTAAAATATTTATGCTAATTTGTATATATATAAAATACTTCTACAATCTATATATGGATTTTAAATATCACTAGGTAATATAGGATATATTTTTTTGGTTCACCGGATACAAGTTCAAAATAAATTCTCATAGAAATAAAACAAAAAATGGCTATCTGAAAAATCAGAACTCAGTATCGTAATTAATACTCGTGCCGAACGATTATATTGGACCATTTTTAATCCAAATAATCGAAAATACGAGCAATGCTCAAATAAACATGCTATTAGCATAAAAGTCACGTAGGTGTTCTGTTAAAAACATCTCATTATTTGTTCCAATTCGTTGAACGAAACACTATGAAAACATACTCGTGTGAGAATAACTGACAGTGGCGCCACGTAAAAATTGTTGAAATAAATTAAATATGTTGGTATGTAGTAACATAATAAAAATCCATGATTTAATTATTACTTCATAATTTGCTGCATTATATATAGTACCTTCCTTTATATTTACTTATTTTGATGCTAGGTGGGTACTTCTTTATGTATTGTGTATCTTTTTTATCGATTCTTACAATCCGATATAAATTTTAGGTCACCCTTGAGAGATGACAATATTATAATTTTAACAAAGATTTTTTGTTATTCATTCAAAATATCAAGAAATTATTGTGTTTATTATTTGGGTCTAACAAACTGCTGACACATAAAAACCACCAGTGAATATTTTGATTTAGAAAAAAATAACAAGAAAACCTACTTAATAACGACGGTTTACTTTAATATCCTAACACTTTGGTAGATATTATATAAAAAAGATTGCAAATTATGTATACACATTTTTTTTTATTATAAAAATCGATGTTTATAAAATAAATATAAAAAATCTAAACGACGAAAAATTTAAAACTTAATAAACTAAATTTATTAACTACCCTTGCAAATACCCTGCAACGAATTCACATTTTTTTAAAAACATATTAAAGTTATATATTAAGTTTATCTTTGAATTAAAAAAATTAAAAAAACTTTTGAATGTTTTCGGATACATAATATTTAATAATTAATACAGTTCAAACTGTAAATTATCAAAATTATCAATTCAAATTGCAAGCTTCGTATTTTTTCGCTTGGTTCTCTGTTGGCATATAGGATTCTCCTTGCTTTTTTGTTTTAATATGTATTCATTAATTAAAATATTTTATATTATAAATTATCAAAAAATGTTGCTACAAATTATTCCGCAAGGTTCCTATGGTAGGTAGAAAATTCACCCTTAATTAATAATACCTACCTACTTGATTTTTCTCTAAAAGCATATTTACCTTTCTTTAAAATGTATATATGTAACTCAAGTATCCACCTCAAAGATAAACCGGTGACTGAAAACAACATGTTTTAACTTTATTAAAATAATAGGTAGATAATTTACCTTAAATTAATAATACCCTACCTACTTGATTTTTCTCTAAAAACATATTGACTTTCTTTAAGGTATATAACCCAAGTCTATCTCAGAGACAAACCCGTGACTGAAAAAAAACATGTTCTACCTTTGTCAAGTAATATCATATTTGATTCTTCACCTATGACATTCATCTTCTGTTCAATTATCTTCCCTAAAACATTTCCCTGTATGATAATTTTGTTATAACTGGGTTTTTTCACGGTGCGTCACGTATTTCCCCATGTGTAAATCAATAGAAAAAAATAATGAATCTAATCTGTAGCTAAATTACTAAATCATATATAGTAAATTAAAAATTATAATATAGATAAATTGTTTTGTTAAAATAGATATTATTACCCTTTTAACTACCACAACCCTTCACTGGTGAAGTAATTCTCACGTGGATTGATCTAATTATTCAATTTAGTGTTTAAAAATAATTGTGTATCGGCCAAGAGATTGTATAATTTGGTTTAGTACAGTGTAGTCGTAATTTAATTTTATTATTTGATAGCGTGATGTATGGGTGGCGCATCATACGTGTTGGCATCGTATAGGTAAAAGTTTTGGCTTTATTACCTACCTACCCGTAATGTTACCTACACATAGGTAATACTTACTACCTGTGAGAAATAAACTGCACAAGTAATATCGGTAATTTTTGAATATTGTTATGTAACTTCAGTGCATTTTGGAATAAAGTCATTATTTTATGGAAACATTTTCGTACTTTCGGATATCACGATTTATTTTTAAATTTATATTTGTAATAAACTGTTTTAAGTAAGTGACTCAACATACTATCACCCTTTTTACACTGTAAGGAACGTTAACTTTTAGCTCAGTTACAGTACACTTAGATACATTATCTCTTGAGAATTGCATCTGCAACAAGCCCAAAACTTAGAAGAAATTAACTGAAAGAACATACGGTGATAGCCCAAAAAATCTATTACAGTAGCAAACAAATAACTATCAAGTCTCTTATAGGTATATCATGTGTATAAATATAAACTTATGGAAAATTTTAATTGTTGACATGTAATAAGTATTGTAATGTAGATAAAATATACTTATATCGTTACTCAGTTTTTACCTTATTTTGAACGAAAATTTTAAGTAAGCATGCTTTTCAAAAGTGTGTTACTTTTTGGTTTCTTTTGTTATAGGAATTTGCTATATTTTATAAATAAACTTTGCTAATCGGAATAGTTACATGCCGTAGATATAAGTATACAAAACTCACATAATAATTTTATTATAACTACTTATATTTATTTAATCATTAAACCGTATTAACTCTAATTGCAGAAAAGTTATAATAGGTGATAAATTGAATATGAAAATTATTTAATTTTAATTGTTATAAAAAATATGTATGCATACCTGTCATTGAATGAGGACCAATGGCAGTAGTGTAATTAGTAATATAAGTGAAACAATAATTACAAATTACATTTATTATATTGTGACCCCACGGGGATCGAACCTAGAGCCCCTGTTGAAAAGCCAACGCTTTACCCACTAGACTACGAGGGCCGTCAATATTTAAGGTTAGGCGGACATATTAGTAGAATTTTTGGATTATAACTATTTTTATAATGCAATTTATGCTCCCTTATTACAATGTTGTAGAATTATTGTAGATGGAAATATAATATTTATTGTATTAATCACAATATCTTGCTATAATTCGTTTTAGTCGCCTTATTACTAGAATCAATTATTTAAGTATTCCTTATTTTATTTTATATTTCAATTTTCGGGTTTTTCTCTTGTCCGCCCGTTGATGTCTTTTCGTTATTATTTATTATTTTAATACTGAAAATCTTACACTACCTTATGTATACTACTACTAGATGGCGTTGCGTGACTTATTTATCCCTGCATATGTAGGTAGGTATAAAATAATTATAATATTATATACGTACCACAGCAAAACAGGCATATTTTTCAATTATCATGACGTTTTTATTTAAGTACCTAAACATTAATTTGTTTTAGTCGTTACAAAATTATCAAACTGCATTAGAATTATTTAGAAATCATTTTTATATCTTATAAACTAAATTCGAGAAATACTTATGGCGTATGCAATATTTTTTCTATATTAAAATAGGTACCTGCAATGGAAAATGTTACCAATCAAACAAATTATCACTCTCATAACATTGTATTGTTTAAACATTTTAAATGAGTGTTTGCATGCTCTATTGTTATAACGTCCAATTCATTTTAATCAATGGTTTAAAAGGTTTCAATGACATACAGCCTCCATTGTCACAGTCAAACATTATTTTGACTAGACCTACAAAAAAATGTGAACTATAAATATTGCCACGTATCTAAATGCATTGCTTTCCTCATTACGTAATCAATCATATTCTTACAGATATTTTTTATTTAAATGACACATTGCAATTTTTGTATAATAATTAGGTACTATTCAAATTATAAAAACTGTATGCACTTATATGTATGTACATAAAATTTTGTGATTTGTATTCGAAAGTTATTACTAGTTTTAATATAAATTCAATATGATTCAAATAAGTTGGAATTTTTTGGCTGTTTATGGTTAAAGAAATGTCCACATTGTTAAGATGACACGCTGTCATTTTTCCTTTTCTTTATTTTTGTAAAGCATGGTCAAAACACTCTAAAACTAAGATATTAGTAAATAACGTACTAAAATTTAAATAATAGTTTAAATTAGGTGATAAAAATAAAGTCATATTTTTAAAACAGTAAATTCTTATTATTAATTAGTGTAATAATGGCTCTTAATAACTACTGGGCTACTAAATATCACTAAAAATAATATTCTAATTAAAATTTATTGATATTTTACATATACCTAATTAGAATTTTAGATTACTACAATTTTAATAAGTTTTAGCAATTAATAATGCCCCTCCCCTAGACGCATAACACGTCATATATTTAGTAATAATGATTTTTTACTTTAAAAATAAATGTTTTTTTAACTATGCAAGTAATATTTTTCGGTAATTATCTATTTGCATTAGGAAATGTAAGCTTAAAAAACTATGCACGACTTTGTTTAAAGCACTGTCCTTAAAACTGGTTCACGTGGGCTGAAGGAAGACTCTGTTTAATTAAATTCAAATAAATACTCTTCAAATTTAAACGTTTTTGGATGTGCAATTCATCAATCTTTGTATTGACGTTTTGACATAATGGATTATTTTTAACTTTTCATTCTAGAGAGTTAAATATTAAATCGTCTGTTACTCATTATACCTACGCTAAAATAAAAGTAACATACAAAAGTCGTACATGAAACCACATTAAAATTAGATGTTACAGATTATAATACCTATATAACATTTCATTTCTTAATCCACATATAAAATAAAAGAGGTACATATAATATTGATCGAATAGTTTTTTCAACTGTCACATATACACACTTCAATTTTATTAATATAAGCAGATATATTATTTAGCTTTAGAGTAAATATTATTACTGTGGTTGTTAAGAATGATTAAAATTTGGTTTTATGTATTTTTCCATAGTTATTGCAAATTATACCTAAAATTCTTAAATATTGAGTATCAACCCACTTATATTAAGTCTTAAATAAAATTATATAGTTTATTAATAGATATTTTATTTTAAAAACGTTCTCAATAGATCGATATCTAATACGAGTAGGTACCTACGCGTCTTACGTGGATACGCAAATGATATCTACATTATTATAGTTTGTGGATTGTAGTGGGTATTTGCATATTCAATCGAGCTGTAATGTCAGTTGTAGTCATCCAGTGGCGAAGAGTGGAGGTGGGCTGTTAAGATTTGATATAAATAGTGCATACTAAATTATTTGTTTTAATACAACTAATAGTACAATTTTGAGATATTAAATTCAATTGAAGCCTGCCTAATATAAATTAAATAGTTTAGGTATGCTATGAGTGGTTTGACAAAAATGGTGCACACTTTTTAGTCATTTTTTCGTTTGCAGTGAATTCAGAATATATGATATTACAAACATCGTTAATTATTTTTTTTAAATTCATTAAGCCCTCCCTAACTAAACCATAATCGATAAAAAAATATATATTTTATAAAATATCTAAAACTATGCCAATAAATATACACATTGCAGTCTTAGTTCAATGAAAACAAATACGTTTGACTGACAACGATTAGTGTGAATTATTTATGTCCGATCTTAACAGCCTACCTCCACCCCCACTAGGTCATACTAAAGATCGATTAAATATAAATAACTACTGTTTAACCTTTTAATAATAATATTATGTATGTCTGATTATTAGTAGATATTACTACTGTCTAACTCTTACTAGTCTAATGTATCACATAATCTTTTCTACTGGTTGGTTATATTATGATACTTACCTTATATTCAACGGATTTCTAATAATATTGTATATTCAAATTAATGATATACATCTTCTATATAATTACATATTCAGGTTAATGAAAACATAATGGCACCTGCATCGAGTCAGATTTAAGAAAATTAATTATTGACGTTTGATTATTATTGTTCATCAAAAACCCAGTCATGTTTAATTGCTTCTTTATATATAAAATACCTACGGGTACACATACTTTGTAAATATATGTCAAAAAAAGACACAATAATATTATGATAACAAAAACAGAACAATATTTACAAAAAGTTATTTACAAGCACGTACGAGTAGGTTGTTAAATATATAAGTAAAAAAATCTTAGTTTATTATAAATAAATAATGAGGTTATATTGATATGTGTGATGCTAAAGATAATATTATGTAGGTAAAAACACTGTGTATTTAATATTATCGGAAACGGTTTCATACCGTCGGATCATATATTGTTGAATGATTATTGATTTTCATTAAAAGTCAACATACATTGTTATTGGATTGTCTACATCACAAATGACAAGCCAAAAAAGCGTAGGTATGTAATAATTTTTAGCTTTATAGAAGAGTAAATTGGAACTTTATTGGTTTCAACAAAACTAAGTAGGTGGGTATATTTTTCATTAACTACTCTGTATTTAGAAAATAGCTGTAACATCGTCATAGATTGACTCTTTTTAATAGATTTTGGGACACTGCTAATGCTAATCTAAATAAAAATGACGCAGGTACCTTATAAATAAATCATTATTCGGTTATGAGTTGATTGTTATAATATTATGGTGTAAGGGAGTAGTAGAATGTAGATAGGTAGATTCTTATGCACATGCTCGTTTAATTCACAAGCTTATTTTAAACATCTGCTTACTCAATGTAATATTGACGAAAATAATAATTACCATGACATTACAAAATAATATTTGTGTAGTGAACTCTTTGCTTCACCGCATATAATATTTTATAACACCTAAGAATCGGCCTCCATTTTTATTAATTAAATAAAGCGAGTTTAAGAACCATTTAAAAGAGTTGATATTTTTAATTATTTAATTAACGAAAGTGTTTTAAAATATTGCGGAATAAAAATGTACAATCAAATTTCAGTGAATCCTTAAAACCTATTAATATTTATTTGGTTTTAGGAATTTGTACTTGTTTGAGAAACAGTTATGTCTGCATGTTAGGGGTTGTCATATGAATTCAGTTCTAGCGGTTTCACGCAAAATGCAGATAATTGTTTACCAATAAGTAAGAAGATAGACTTTTAAATATATCTAATAAATATTCTTCAATACATTATTGTGTCGAATTGTTTTTGCTGACATAAAAATAAACTAACATGAGTACCTACCAAGCTTGTTTTAAAAATACGTCAATTATTATATGTATTTCATAATATGTAGCGAAAAGTACATTATAACTATAAACCTACCACAAATAAGTAATAATTGATGGTTAGAGTATTTAATCAATGTACATAATATACATAATATGGTCAAATTAATTCCAACCACCTACCTCTATTGCTTGTTCCAATAAATTACAGTTTTAATATGATAATGAAATCTATATAGAGTCAAAGTCTACAACAATTTTTCAAAATATAGATTAAAAACTGGTACCTTATAAGTAGGTCCTTATATACCTACTACGATTGAAATGAAAATACAAAATACCTCAAAAATATTGAGTAGATAACGTAGTAATTAATTTTAGTAATTAGAATGAATTACTTAAAACTCCATTTGCCAATTCCTTTTTAGTAAAACGGGTCTAGATAATGCTAATAGTGGTAAGTAGGTATATAATATGCACAAAGATATTTCCTATTAAAAATACAAATGTATTTTTAATGTTAAATTTTCATGGGGCATTTCGTAGAATATTGAAGTGCTCATTTGGTAACTACGTGGGTATTTTAATAAACACAACGCTTTAGGGCTTAGGTTATTATTATTGTGGCAAAAAGTATTCATTAGGATTAAGGAGTATTATCCATGTAAAAGGTGAAGAATTAGACAAAACCTAGATGAAAATTTCTACCCTACTTATGGTAGCTACAAAACCGCAGCGCACAAAAATGTCGTTGTAATAATAAATGGTTTTGTTTTATTTAAAACCTTTTTTATTTTCAGTACGCAGGTAAAGATTATATTAAGGGATTATTGCTACAATATTTTAGAATAATTACATATTCATTGGTTTCATTGATAAATTAATATTGTAAATGTTACACTCGTAACTACAAAATATTATACTTATTATTATACAGATACGTTGATACTTAGGTAGGTATCTATTAGATTAGATCTTTTCCTAAATTGTGATTAGGAACTTAATTTATCTACAACATAATTAAAATACAGATGTAACTAAAAAGAATAGTGATTTTAAAGGACATTTGTCATATTTATAAAATGGTATTATGTTTTAAAATTAGATAAATAAATAGTCATCGTATTATTTTCTTCAATGAAAATTTAGGTTTTAATTTTTACCTTGACGTTGCGTTGATGTCTCTTCTGTCACGATGTGCGCGGACAGATTTTCACGCGTCCGTGATAATTACATAAATCCAAATGAAGCACCAAACGACATTGATGTGTCCAAATCAACAGTCTTTTATAAATAATAAATCACAAGAATGTCAAAACTCATTAGCGGACAAAACGAAGACTATTTGCATATTCGCGGTCAGGTGTGAATTATAACGAATCAATAACTTTCACTGATAACTGGATGATGTCATTTAAAAAAAGACTTCATATTTTACATATTATATTATTTTAAAATTTATTATTACACATTTAATATTTTTCAATAGTCTCGACACATACGTACATTTTGTTTTAGTGGCAATAATAATTTATTAGAAACATTTAAATATAGAAGATTAATTTTATTGACAGTTCATTTATAAGCTTGCAAAATATTATTATTTGAATGTTAGCAACAAATTTTTGAACACTGATTTTATCACATTAAAATATCACTTTCATATGTTTGTCAAAATACAGTTAAAATAATTGTTAAAACACTTCTTTTTACGTTATTGATCACAGTTTTATGCCATTATTGACAAACACAGTCGTAAAAATGTCAAAATCGCGATGTTAAATGTTTATATTGTGCCAAAAAACGTAAAAGACGCAATTATTTAAAACATGTCCTGGAGCGAGGCCCGGAGATTGATTGTCGCTTTTAATCCGAAGTGTGAACAAACCACTGCGTTACGTCGATAACAATTTTCAGCGCGTTTTCCGCAGCGCCACGAAATACGCGCGCTTGACCTATGAACCAAAACCGACGCCTGTCTGACAGCGCTCGATGTTCCTAGTCAAACGGCCGAAACCCGAATGGAAAAGATTTGCCTAGGCTCAAAACGGAGGTGGTACACATTTAGCAATGTGCCATACCGAACCTTAGGGGGCGTAGCCAACCGACCGTCCGTCTTATTCTCACAAACTTACAACGCAAATACATCTTTCTCTGTCTTTTTACTGGGGTTACCATAATCGGTAAGTCACATACCTTGCGGAGCGATAAAACGTGGTTTGTTTCGCTCGGATTTGATAGTGCCGTCTCTCACCTGAGCACGTGCGGTCAGTTGGCATCTTTGATTGATTTCAAATATCGATGTTTTCCATAACATTTGGTATGAGCGTGCGCCAGAATCGAATTTTTTGTCTCTGTTTATTGCCATGTTTTATTGCTTGCTATTGATTCGGATTTGACTACATTTTTTTCGTTATTTGAATTTGGAATTCTGTACGAGCATCAGACGAGTGTGGAAAAAGATTTAATGTGCAATTTATTTTGAATGCTTTTTTTAACCTACGGAATTTATTCATATTAACCTCAATATGTGCTATTTGAATATCGATAAATATTAGTTTTATCGTGCAATTAAGTAGATACCTATATTTGATTTTATGTAAATGTTACTGTTTAATATAATGTTATTGATTTTACTTAGCCATAAAGATTTAACTAGTCAGTACCATGTCATGGATATTTAGTAGCTGTACCTATATATTTAATAAAGAAAATTTGATGTTTAACAACACAATAAATCATTAATAGTTATGAATAAAGCCTGATTTTATTTCTATCAGTCTTGTATGCTGCGTTGCAAAGTGCTTATGTAGAACTTAACTGACACACCAAACATATTAATAAGGTAGTTTCTAACAACGAACAAAACAAAAAATTTTACCTACGAAATTATTTATATAGATTCCAACAAGACTAGTCAATAAATATTTTACAACATACCTGTTGTATTGTTAACACAACAAACTTAATTTAGCCTTATAAAAGATAAATCAATAAATTCTTAACAAGATGTGTGACAATATTTTATAAGTTTATCCAATATGGCACGCAGCTATTTGAATGAGTTCTAAGTTATTAAGTGTACCTATACTTCATAACCTTCTATATTCTTAAGGCTATAGTCCTAGGTAAGATTTTGCCTGCTTCAAAAGTAGTCTCTACTATTTCATATCAGGTCCAATTCAAGGAAGAAAATTCTGTCACATAATATATTATAAATTATAATATTCACTTATAGCGCCTGTAGTTGTACATGGATTTACTGGTATCAATGGTGTGTAGTTTAAACTATCATAATAATACTTACCTGTTTACACAGTTATATTTAATCTTTGGTTTACGTTTACAGTGTTTACACGCAAAAGTGCTGACTGTCTCGCCAATCTCATTCTTCAAGCGAAAACTAGACGCGATGTTGTTATTTGACCGGTTGTGAAGATTGGTAAACTTTTTTTTGACCAGATTCGTAACTATCTTTCTACTGCGCATGCGTGGATAACTTACAAATTCCAACTGTGGCATAAAAATTCAGAATCTTCCGAACATTTTTGATATATGCATGCAATCTTGCAACATGTACGATAATAGATATTGACACGTGTATTTACCGCGATAATACGTTCTGTTAGCAGTCAATCCATGCACGTGTAAACGGGGTATTTTATTACAAGTATGTTGTTAGGCGAATGCAAAATATGTTATTATAGTGTTCAACACCCATGTTTTGTCCCAAAGTGAGTTCATCCCTCATTATCTAAAAAATAAATTTAAAATATAATAATTACAAGATAAAAAGAACTTTTATATACGTTTTTAAATTTTCTAATGAATTATTATGCACAGTATGCTCAAAATTGTACTTGATATGAAGTAAATAAAAAATAAACAAACAAAAAAATATAGAATACTGAAATGTCATTTTTATTTCCATAGTAACGCACGTATATATTAGTAATTTAGTTGATAGGACCACCCTCTTAGCAACCAATAATAGTCGTTTACTTTTAACGGATTTTTCTGAAATAAATTTCCATACAAAACAGAATTAACTGAAAATGAATTCAATTCCGCTTAAAGATGGCTAAACGTATTAAAATAATACATTGGCATCGTGTTCTGATATATTCTAAAAGTGTCAAATGTCTAGCTAGTTGGAAAAATAGTTAAAATTCGATTGCAAGATTTATACCGGACAAATAAGAATACGAGCTAATAAAATCGTTGTAAAATAATCATTTGGTTACGTAAGTAGTGGCAACATAAAAATAAATAACTGGATCCACGTCTTTGTAAACTACTGCAGTCATCAATATAATAATTAATGTCTACTATTAAACGAAAACATAACTATATATTTTGTCCATCCTTTAAATTTAATCACCTTAAAGTGATGTAGATTTTGCATGTACGAAATGTACTCGCCTATCCTTTCTAGCAAAGGTATTTTATCACGTTCGTTAATAGCGCGTATCCAGATTTTAATTAATCTAGATTAATCATACACCCAGGGCCCACTATGTTCAGGCCGCGGCACAAAACATTGAATTTCGATCGTAGTGGTAGTTATTACTCATACCGCAAATGCAATCTGGTAGGCTGTAAAAAAATGATAATACGTTTATTAAAACAAACGGAATACCTATGCATCTTCATTTGCTGCGAGCAGGTTACCGCAGTGTATTAGACGTTACACAATAACTATCACTACAATCGGAATTCGCCAATCAATGCTGCGACTTGACTACATCCAAACTGTGGATATTTATATTATCCTGAACCGAATCTTTTTAAAACAAAATGGACGTTATAGAAACTTCAGAAATCAGAACTAAAAAGTATTGACTTCAAATCGCTAACTTACCTGACATCTGCACATTAGAAGCATAAAAATAAATTTGCACAATATTTAATATTTATTAAATTTGTAGCAATTATAATGTAATATACTATGAATACTTTTTAAATAAGAAAAACTAATCAATGCATCACAGTTATTATGCAATAAGCCTAAATATGCTATGTGACAAAAGGTGTAAAGTAGTAGGTAACTACCTACGTACTTAATAAATAGTTATTTATAAAAAAGTTAGGTACGTCTACAATTATATACCTACGTACCTACCTAAGTGAGGATGGCACGTGGCGAGGAAGGTACAATCATGAAATATATGCGTTGTATGAAGATCCCCCTGTAGTCTCACACGTGAAAGTGGGGCGACTTCGTTGGGCAGGCCATGTCTTAAGGATGGAAGACACATAACTACCAAAAAGGCTACTCTTCAACAGACCAGAAGGGAAGAGGAGGGTCGAGAGACCTAGATTGCGGTGGCTGGACTGTATAGAAAGAGACACAGCATCCCTGAGACTAAGGCGGTAAAGGGAGCTTACGGCAAGCAGAGGGGAGTAGTGACGTTTCCTGGAGGTAGCCAAGATCCACATTGGGTTGTAGTACCGATGATGATGATGACCTGCCTAAGTATGTACACGATATATTTTGATTATTTTATTGGAACTATCTATGTATTTTTATGTAAACGTAGTATGAAATCTCTAGCTAGTACCTATATTAAAAAGGTAATAATAAGTATTTAACATGTTAATTACCTATTTATGAGATTATAAAAGAATATGTTATGTAGGTGATTATATATTTTTGTGTAATTATTGAGAAATTTATTTTTCTTGGAATTTTGTTTATAAGATTATTATACACATATTCGATTTATTCGATTCGTATTTCTAAAATATGAATGTTGTTTAGGAGCACGGTATCAGTAATCTTTGACCTAATCAATGTACCTATTTGGTTCGTTTTGTAAATTCATTCCCTTATTATTTCATTGGCATGATAGATTCTTAAAAATTGATAATAAAAGTAATGCGTAATGTTGTACTGAATATACAAAATACTGTATAAATAAATAAATATGTTTTCTGTTAGATATGTCTAAAAAATGGTCTTTTTTAGTGGCTCTTGTAGTGTTGAAAGACAAAGAGAGAAAATAATAAATACATAGGTATATCTTTGTCGCAAGAACGGTTATTTTTTAATCAAAAAACTGTATCTTATCTGCAGTGATGATCACTGAATTGAATAGTAAAATTACAAGATAAAAAAAAACTTTCTATATAGCACGTTTTTAAATTTTCTGTTGAATCGTATAAACATGACAGATTTATGTACTTATTAATAAAAACTTTTTGTTGTACTTGATAGAAATACTGAATAAATATTATAGAATACAGAAATGTAATTTTGACATTTCATATTGATTTCCATAGTAACGCACGTATATATTAATAATTTAGTTGCTAGGACCCCCTTAGCAAACAACAATAATAACTTCCATACAAAACAGAATTAACTGAAAATGAATTCAATTCTGCTTTAAAATGGCTAAACGTATTAAAATCAAATCAAATGTCTAGCTAGTCGGGAAGTTAGTTAGAAATCTTCAATCGTCCAATACAAATCTTGGACAAACAAGAAAAAATTTATACTGGACACACAAGAAAAAATCTGTACCGGACAAACTAGAATAGTAGCTAATAAAAACATGGTAAAATGAGCAGGATTTGGCATCAATAGAGTGGTAATAGGTATAATACATTTGATTATTATAACTGTGTTTATTGAAAGATTTTAAAAAGTAAATCAGGAACGGTAAACGAGTTTTAACAATTATTCAAAAGCGGCCAAAACCAAATAACTGGAGAATGTGGGAGCAACAGTAATAAAAAAATATATGTTTTTGTAACAGCTATAAAAAAATTGCGAGATACAACAAAGAGAAAAGCTACTTATCCCACTTTACAGCGTCTGCTAGTTTTATTGGGGATTAAAACGTCCTTTGAGGAATACCAAGCCGCCCCTGCAATAAAACCAACCGTTACACATTTTATTTTGCACAAGTTTTTTTACATCTGTTGCATAAAATTTAACTGTATTTATCTGATCTTCAAACCTTGCAAACTAGTAGGTATAACTAAAAATATATTTTGACTAAACTGTGCGTTTTATAACTAACAAACTTACATAATAATATTCACTTGTCTTTTATTTTAATTATACTTATATCGAATTGTATGACCCTGACCCAGGTGATTTGGCATTCTAAAAGCCTTCTCCACAGCTTTACTTCAACCCTTTCGGTATTCATCGGAATGCAGGGACTTCGTCAATATTTAACCTGTGGCACCCTGATTGGTCTGATTACATGAATTGAGCTCTTTTGCGCTCCCCCCTAACCTTTAACCTGATTCAATATCATATATGTCACCAAGTTATCATTTTCTCTGCAAGCTACTTATATATTAAGAATATGATATTTTAAAAATAACCAGTCTGGCGAATACCGATGAGAATCTGTCTATGATTATGGCTGAGGTGATAAAAATACAATCTCACCATTTAAGTATTTTTAGATGAAAAATATACTACGATATATATTCCATATTCATATTATATTGAATCAGTTCTCAATGATGATTTTAAACACTTTTTCACGTTTCTTAGATGTCGATACCTTATTTCTAGCTTTGTGAAATTAACCTGATTGAAATGTAAAGGTAAAATTACATTTAAAATTAGCTCAGTTAGTAAGGTATAATACGATAGAATTGTTAGCTCAGTTGCATATTGAAAATCGTCTCGACTGGGATAATAATCATAAATCAAAACCGGGCGCAACATGGAACTTTCTTATATGTGCGTATAAGCAAAGCCGTGCAATGACAGTGACGTCACACGGCAAGCCAAAGTGAAGTGAATGACGAAGTGTCACATTTCTGGATTATACCTGCGCTGCATGTCGGGTGAAAATAGTTGCATATGACTCCAGCTGTTTTTTCAAACTAACATAGGTAACGTATTCTACCAATGTGCGGAGCTCCGTTTAGCGTCGTGTGTTTTGTGAATAACGATGACGTCACACCGAATTATTCGACATGTTGCAGACGAGACGAATTTAGATGTGAGAGCCGGCTAAGAGTCATCACCATAGATCAAGGATTTGAAGCAGGGTACTTAATGACGATCAGGCCATAAAACCTAAGTAAAACAAAGTGCACCGACCGCCCTCAAATATTGAATGCTCGTTACATTTAAGTGACAAACATTATGATATATATCTACATAACTGTTAGAAATAACATATTATTTAACACGCACTTATTTAAGTACATAATATCCATGATACTCGATCCGTAGCCTATTATTTCCACCACACCCCAATTTACATAATTTTGTGTTCCCTTGCTTGGCAGAACGTCTGTTGCAAAAATCGCGGATCATTCTTGTAACAATGTAAACAGGGTTTATTTTGCAACTTCGTATTTTTAATTTGTAGATTTACACTACAATAATATTATGTAGACATTGTTAAACTCGTTAGTAGACGCAGATGTCCGTAGCAGGGTCCTTTATGAGAATTCTCTTATTTTTCACACGTTATTCGTATTATCGTTGTAGATTTTTAGGTTTCCACCACAGTTTCTGAGTTCCCTGGTTTCCACCATGTGTCATTCTTCCTTTTTTCCTCAACGTTTCGGGTTCGTTGCAGAGGCCATTATTCCCGGGTTCGTTTCTATGGATTTCAATGGCCACATTTACCAATCGTGCAAAATATCCTTTATTCCGACCCAATATCTTGGTTTCAAAGTCAAATTTGTGTCCTGTATCCATGGAGTGCTCGGCAATTGCTGACATCGTGAAATGTTTAAGTCGGTATGCCCTCTCGTGTTTACTCACACGCTTCTTTACTGTTCGAGAAGTTTGGCCTATAAACTTTTTTGAGCATCTGCGACAGTTTAAATAGTATACACCTGCCGAGTCCAAAGGCTGCGAGTCCTTTACTGGTCTTAAAGGTTTAAGGACACACGGTGGAAACCCAAAAATATAATACGATAAAAAACAACCGTGAAAGCCTCAAACATTATACTATCCGTTGTAATGTCCGTGTAATCTGTGATTAAAATACAATAAAGAGCCACAGAATTATGATAATTAATTCAATTTAAGAACGGTATATATTTTTAACACACAAGTTGTTATTGAATACTTAGAATTATTAGAGATGGGCAGTGATCATGTCGCAATGGAGTGATAGTACACCGGCTATAACCTGTGCTAGAAGAGAACCACACGATCACAATATGAGCATGCGTGCCGTTCGTTGAGTAGGTAAGCCACTCGATTTATGTCCTTTGCAATATTGTGGATGCGATTCCGCGGACTATTTTACCGTGCTAAGATTACAAGTTAGAGATGGATTATTTTAATTACTAAACAATATTATTTTTGAAGTTATACTTCTTTTGGCGCGGTTGGGAAATTAGATCAGAGTGTATTTTTGGCATGTGTGGCATGTAACACATAATTTATTTTTTCACACGAAAAAAACGCACTTGATTGGATTCGAACCACCGATTGTTCGGTTATCAGCCGAACGCACTACCTTTATGCCACAGTATGATACTGTAACTGCAATTATACAGTAAGTATAATATTATAGTTAAGAATTGTTCCATTGCCTAGGCAGCGAATTTAATAATGTCGGCCATTTGCAATTCCTTACGTAAACAAACTATTAAACGTCAGAGTGACAGTTGGTACTTAAAAAATAAAATCAACGAGAAACCACTATATAATTTAGTAATATAAAATAAAGTTTATAGAAATAAACCAACGGCGTTCCAATAAGCGGTCCTTTTTCTTGAGTGTGTAATTTAACAAGATAATTAAGAGCTATTCAAAGAATCTAGTTTATCACAAGTTATGTTTTTGTTTTGTTACGCCAAAGAAGTATAACGCGCGTACATAAGTACACACACCATTTTTTTTAAATTGTGTTAACTGTCAATTCATTGTGGAAATGTATTGTATTATTAATAAAATTTAATAAAATGCAAATTTTTATAGTACTTTTTGCACTTTTATTAATTATATCTGGACCGGTTTCGTCCGCTTTAGAGGGACATTTTATTAAAATGAATTAAGAAAAAATAATATATTTATTATAATCGTAGCCATTAGCAGTTCTATCTCTATATATATATAAAAATCTCATGTCACGATGTTTGTGGTCGCACTCCTCCGAAATGGCTCGACCGATTTTTATGATTTTTTAAATTTATTTTTGATAGGTATGAGAATAGGTCAACAAGTATATTTCATACCGCTAGGTGATTAAGGTATCTCTATCCAGAAAAAAATTTCTTTTATATTTTTGACAATTTTTTTGTTGTATTTTTTTTATTATTTGACATCAAAAAATACCTATAACCCCAAAATTTGACCCTCCTACCCCCACCTTCCCATTTTTTAATCGCGATTTTATTATTTTTGTATGAACAAATTTAACCGTCGTACGTATTTCAAACAGAACAAAATTATTTATGTTGTTGAATGACAGATGGCGCTACGTCCGAGAAGAATTCAAGAGAAACGTCGCGTCATTTTGACATTTCATTCGGCATATCACAACGCAGTGCGTGCAAAATTTTGTAAGATTTATTTTTATTTATCTATTTTTGTGTGCGTGTATTACAGTGCACAATGCCAGCAAGACGCAAGGGGGGACCTTTGGGCCGTCGAACGAATAAAGCAATAAACATGCAAAATAGTAGAGCAGAAAGAGCAGACGAACAAATCTAATAAGATAACAAAAACGTGCGTGTGACCATGTCGCAATTGCGTGCATCTCAATCACAAGAGGCACGAGCTGAACGAAATCAACAACGACAATTGGAACGGAGCCAAGCGCGCCGGTTCGTAGTTAACACACGCAGAGCAAATGACCGACAAAGCCAACAAGTACATCGAACATTTACATCCGCTTCGTTCCTTCATCTCGCATTCGAGTACGAGCCAGATATTGAATATTCCGCTCATCCGAAAGTGCTGATTGGTGCTATGTACAAAAAATGTCCCCATTGTCATGCGCTCAAATTCAAACATGAGTCAGCCGGGATGTGTTGCGCATCAGGAAAAGTGCAACTACCAGAAATTGAGATACCACCAGATCCATTGAACGGCTTGCTCATCGGCACGGTTCCAGATTCAAACCAGTTCCTGAAGTCCATTCGCACATTCAATTCATGCTTCCAAATGACTTCGTTCGGAGCAACAGAAATAGTTCACAATACTGCGGCAAATGGTCAACAATTCCATTCTACGTTCAAAATCAAAGGCCAAGTATACCACAAAGTAGGCTCATTGCTGCCAATGCCAAAGGAACCACATATTTTTTTACAAATTTACTTCATGGGCGGCGAGGACATCAATCGTGTGGATGCACGTTGCGGCTACAATAACCTCAATTCGCCTAATGCCAGGCGCATCGTCGGCGAACTGGACGCCCTATTGAATGAGCACAATGAATTATTGAAGTTCTTCAAAGCACACATGCACGAATTGCAAAGTGACAATCATGCTATTGTCATCAATCCTGATAAAACACCAGCTGGAGAGCACGTGCTTAGATTCAATGCGCCTGTTGTTGACGATATTACTGGAATCACGGTTGGCGACCGCACATCGACGCGAGAAATCATGATTCGAAGAAGAAACAATAATCTGGAGTTCATCGCTGACACACACCGTTCATACGACGCTCTCCAATATCCGCTAATTTTCTGGAAGGGACAAGACGGATATTGCATAAACATTAAACAACGAGATCCTGTCACAGGTAATTCATTCATTATGAACATCATTACTCATTCTGAATTGAGAAAATGAATGGTTTGTGTTTTTTTTTGTTTTTATTGGCGGTCATCGTCTACAGCGCTCCATTCCTCTTTCTGTCATAGATCCCATCTCCACACACTTACGATACATTCGTTATTTTTTATTTAACAACCAAAATATTCACTAGTAATAATTTATATGGCAGAACAACGTTTGCCGGGTCAGCTAGTATTATAATAAAAATGCACAGTAAAACACTAAACAGTGACGTCTCGTAGATACTCACCCAGAATAAGTATTATATCTTATTAAGATTAGACTTTTGTGAAGTGAAAAAAAATAGGGGCATTTCAATAATAAAAATAAGTACCTAGGTAAAAGTATATTATGTATGTTTTTTTCTTTATTTTTTTAATATCTACCGTTATATTATATGTCAATCAAATAGTAACAACAAGTCTAACATTAATATAAGTATAATAATAATATATAATAGACTCTATGATTGTACTTAATGTGAATGGACTTCAATGATAATTTATCACCGGACAAAAATAACAATCAGGATAAATTAAATAGATATCAATAATTAATCTTTAATCATTTTAATTAAATGATATCCGCGATGACCGACTGGTAACGTATCGGCTTATAAATCATGAGTCTAGGGTTCGAATCTCAAGATTAACAATTCATATGTGGTTTTTTTTAATGTGTCTTTAGATACAGAGCATGGAACTATAGGTAAAACAAGTGGCCAATATAAATTTATTTACAAACCTTGGTGAGGCGGCCAAAATCCATATAGGATTGTTGATTCCAATAATATAATATATTATATAAATAAGTTTTATAAAATAATATTACATTCGTATATATATTTGCATCACCAGAAGATTAAGACTATTTCCCAACTAGTGAACACCTTTAAACCATCACCAATGCAAGCTAATACCGCCCTGCTAAGTAAAAAGACAGTGTTTTTGGTTAGAATCCAAGTTTTAAACTACCATTTTTTATATTATGTAAAATTATTTGATTGTTTTAACATAATCTCTAAATTAACAGTGTATTATATATGTCTTTTAACTGAGCAGGGGAGAATATCTACTCATGTTTCATATATGTACCTACATAATAAGGATGACAAAGTAAAGATGAACTAACACAGTACTATGTGTAGAACTTTTGTTACATTTAGGTAATAGACATTTATTACAACTTATTTATTAGCTCGTATTCTTGTTTATCCGGTGGTTGTTTGTCCAGTACAAATCTTGCAATCGATTTTTAACTAACTTCCCGACTAGCTAGACTTTTTTTAGAAACTTTTAGAATATATCAGAACACGATGCCAATGCATTCTTTTAATACTTTTAGCCATCTTTAAGCAGAATCGAATTCATTTTCTGTTTTGTATGGAAAGTTATTTCAGAAAAATCCGTAAAAAGTAAAAGAATATTATTGGTTGCTAAGGGGGTGGTCCTAGCAACTAAATTATTAATATATACGTGCGTTACTATGGAAATCAAAATGACATTTCAGTATTATATATTTGTTTGTTTTTTATTTACTTCATATCGAGTACAAGTTTGCGCATATTGAGCATAATAATTCAACAGAAAATTTAAAAACATTGTATATGAAAATTTATTTTTACTTGTAATTATTTTTATAATAATTACCAATATGTATTAATTTTATTTTAAATATAAATTAGCCTTCTTATAAGATATCCACGCCAAAACAGAACTGATTAAAATAATTGATTCATAAATTTATTAAAATTTGCGGCAAATAGCTAAGTATAATAATACGCTTAACTCCATAATAGTATGTGAAAAGGATTTTAAACGTCGTCACAAACTATAATAATATCATATTATCTGCAAAAGTTATTTTATTATATTAATTTTTATAAGCACGTGAATAAATGACATCCAGTCTAGGTGACCGATGTCCATAAGTCTCTTAGGTCATTTTGGGGTCAGGCCCTGCGTTTTGTTGCTATAGCAACGTCAGCAAAACACAAACTCTCTTTTGCTCAGTGGATCTGCGGAGTACAAATTGATCGTCGCTCACCGAACATGGAGAATTATAATTCTTTACTATGTTGTGATATGTTGGTTTTTTTTTATTCGTTGATTATATCTAGCATTGTTGTATTAAGAAACTCTGAAATTTTATTATTCGTACCTACTTGATGGAAGACTATTATGCCTAATTATGTAATTATAAAATAAAATATTTACCACGTACGTGTTTCACTAATTATATAGTGAGCTTTATAACATGTTAATTATTAGGTATCTAAGTTTATACTTGAATATCTACTACCTACAACATTCATCAATATTAGAAGATGGGGATGTTATGTACCTACTGATAATAAAATAATTAATATTACAAATTCCAACTGATAGACACGACGTAGGGGCATATTTTTGTATATTTTAATTGAATTTAATTTATTTTTACA
This sequence comes from Rhyacophila brunnea, assembly GCF_057557595.1. Taxonomy (NCBI): domain Eukaryota; kingdom Metazoa; phylum Arthropoda; class Insecta; order Trichoptera; family Rhyacophilidae; genus Rhyacophila; species Rhyacophila brunnea. Next base: position 8,132,534 of record NW_028233361.1, read on the forward strand.
CATATTATAAGTTTAAGATCTTTACAACATGACATGAAACATTATTATAAAGAAGGAAAAAAAAGTGATAAAAGCGATACATACAATCATTATATGTTTACTTTACATTATATTTTCTACAATGATGATTTCAACTGTTTTAAAGCCCCTTTTTAATTCATCTGACAAACTAATTGCGTAATCTGCTTCATAAAAAATCGCCACTGCAAGTGATAGAAATATATTTTATAAATTATCTGGGATAAATATTTTTGTAATTTTTTCATATATAATTAATTAGGTACAGTTAAGTAAACGCTCAATCCCCTGAAAATATTATATTACTACATATATATACGATAATCTAAATAGAATAATATACCTATTACTTTAACGTATTTCTAATTTAATTTAGAAAAAATCGATTGTTAAATAATACGAATGTGTTTAACTAGTATTTATTTGTAAATATTTATATCAAATCAAATCACAATATCGATTAATAATTATTACAAGATAAAATATTTTTTTTGTATACTTACAACGTTTTTAAATTCTGTTGAACCATATAAACTTGGCTTGACTAGCTTAAATGATCAAAAAAAATGTACTTGACATGTCATATTGATTTCCATGGTAACGCACGTATATATTAATAATTTAGTTGCTAGGACCCCAGACCCCTAGCAACTAATAATGGTGTCGAAATAACTTTTTATACAAAACAGAATTAACTGAAAATGAATTCAAATCCACTTCGAGATGGCTAAAAGTATTATAAAATGCATTGGCATCGTGTTTTGACATATTATAAGAATTTCAAATGTCTAGCTAGTCAGGAAGTTAGTTAAAAATCGATTGCAAAGAACTACTGGACAAATAAGAATACGAGCTAAGAAAAATGTTGCAAAAATCGTGAATCTCCCTCCAACAGAAAATCTTTACAATTACCGACGTATTAAATATTATAAAAGTGTAAGTAGGTGTTATATTTTATGTAATTATGTTATTATAAAGGACTATTTGCACATTAACTTAATTTATATACAGATTAACATATCTAATTTGAAAAAAAAAATGTGAAATATAACATAACCAATACAAAAATCCTTTTGGAAAAATACGACACCTAGCAGGATTCGAACCTTAAAAAGATTCACTTTTAAAAATATGTTTTCTATTGGTTATATATTTCTCAAAAGCATTTTTATGTTTGTTCAATAAAAAGAATATTACATTCTTAAATCTTGTGAATTATTCGTTGAATAAAAAAATAGTAAATTAAATTATTAGCAAGTTTAAGTACGTTACAACAAAAAAACTTGGAGTGATCCATAACGTCAGTTAGTAATTGAGGTAATTTAATACCTACTTTCATTTAAAATAAAAAAGACTGCCGAGATTGCCGAGAGACGCAGGTTTGAAGCCTGCTAGGTGTCGTATTTTTTTTTCAAAAATATTTTTTTAATTGGTTATAATATATTTCTCAGAAGTATTTTAAATTATGTATGTTCAATATAAATAATGTTACATTCTTAAATCTTATGAATTAACTGTAAGATAAAAAATAGTATTAATAATAAAAGAATATAATATCTTCACATCGTAGTTTTGGGGTCTCTTTTTTCAATACATACCCACGTATTATCTGTACCATGTCATGTATATTTTCACATGCAAATAATCCCGCTTCTGTTTTAAATAAACAAGGAACATTAATAAGATCAAGTTTGGTTAACACTTAGTAACTGACACTTGCAGGTATTACAATTTCTAATTCTCACGGTCCAGTAATAGCTTTGTTTATGGCTGTAACTGTTCACATAAACGTCGTATCCACAATATAATACATTCACGCCAAAAGCATTACTCCGGTCATTGTGGTAATAGCTATAATGGCATGCTCGTGTCTTGGACATGTGACTTGTTGTTCGCTGATCTATATTCAGAAGGTTAATCGACGTGTTACAGATATATCAAAAATGAAAACACTTGTTCTATGCTAATGAATGAATGAACCTATGAACAGTTTTAAATTTTAAACGCTTGTAATATGTAAATATCAGAAAAAATACGTAGACTGAGTGCTGTTTCATCTAAATAATAATACATGGATAACCCATTTTTAAAAAAGTTTTTTTAATTATTTTACACTTTTAATAATATATGTAAAATGTTTCTTTTTACTTAATTTAATTATGTAGGTACTTACCTTAAAAAAGGCTTATATTCTAGATTAGAATTTTAATCATATACTTACTATTTGATAAACTGATCCCTTTTAAAGCATAGTAAAATTTCCATATGTACATTTGTTTCTACACAAACAGAAGGTTTTATTATATAAAATATAATATAAAATGACACATATTTGTAAAACATTATTTTAATCTAATGTATATGAAACTATTTTATATATTCAATGAATAACTCACAAGATTCAAGAATTAAATAGTTGTTATTATTTATAATTAAGTTATAAGTTTCTATTGTTAAAACCTTGATTAAAAATCACAAAAAATGGTGGTCTATATTAACAAAACATTTCAGTCGGATAGTTGTTGGTTAATTTTATTGGATTAAGTATGGTACAGATGGCTTAATTGGTAAAACACGTTGGCTAAAATGGTTTATACCATTATTTTATAAATTTGTTTGTAGTTAGTATGTGGGTATTGAGATTTTTAAAATAAAGTAAGTATATTATAATTTAGTATAATAAGGCAGAAAAAATGACATACTTTAGTATATTATGTAATAAGTTTTTCATATAAACAGAACGTCTGACTATGTAAAAATATACAAACCTACTGAAAAACCACATTTAAATGTCTTTATTTTATTATCTGATATTGATTTATGTCTATAATTTATAACAGGAAAAACAAAATTATTGTGAACTAGTTTACCCTGCCAGGTGTGGTAGCAAATTTGAAACAGGGTTGGTTTATTTACTTTAGGTCACAAAGCGCATCATAAATTAATATTAAATGTGTGTATATATTTATACTGGTCTGCGGATCAAAAATGTTTGGGAACACTGATTCTTGATTAAACTTTTGTAATATTACTGTAGAGCTCATCTTTTATAGAATTGTCTTCTGAACCGCGTGGTAGTGAAAAAGATTTATGGAAATGATACCGTTTGAATTGATTAATTGTTGTGTTAAAAGTTCTAATAGAAACACGTCGATGCCTTTTACATTAGCCTGAAATGTGTTCATCGTCATTTCATAGGAATTAAAAAAAAGTATTGGGGCCTTATTATTACTAATTTAAAAAAAAATTACTTAGTAAAATATTATAATTGGTAATGAAAAGTATTGCGAATTTCTTCTAATGAACAGTAAAGAAAGCTGACTATTATTTATAGGAGCTAAACGATTTGGAACTAAAAACATTGTGCCTACTTGGATGGTAAAAATGTACATGGTATTATTTATAACTTGTTAATAGGAATAAGACCAAGTAAATGGTTGTTGATAGGGCTAACCTTCTACCAATCAACAACAAATACACTACAAAACCTCGGAACAGTCGACGAGTTTGTGTATCTGGGATTGACCATCAGTGGAAAGGGCGGATGCGAAGCACAAATAAGAAGACGCACACAGATTGCAAAAAATGCGATGAGACGCCTTACCACTATAATGAAAGGATAGGGGAATTTCGATTGCCACAAAAATGATGCTTGTGCAAACATTAGTGTTCTCGATATTTCTATAAGAAGTCGAGTCGTGGACCCTGAAGGCAAGGAAACGGAAGGCAATTGATGCTTTTGAGATGTAATTTTGGCGCCGAATGCTTCGTATTTCTTGGACGGAGCCCAGGACGAACCAGTCAATCATCCAGAGACTGAAGATAAAGGAACGGCTCTAGACAGTATGAGAAAAATTCTGCAGTTTTTTGGACATATTATCAGGCGCAGACCGGAAAACCTGGAGAGACTGGTAGTTTTGGGTAGCTTTCAGGGAAGGCAAAGCATAGGAAGAGCGTGAAACGACCAAGTGAAAGAGCCTACTGGGGCCACCATCCATTCTGTCCTGAGAGCAGCGATAGATCAAGAAGGATAGAAATTATTAGTCGCTCAAAGGATAGTGAAATTTAAATGTGGTCACGATCCTCAGCCATGAGTGCACGACCAAAAAGAGAAGAAGAGAATATTATGACGCGAGATTCGGGCATAAAGAATTGGGGATTTTTAATAATTACTATTTCAAAAATACATAATTAAGTTTATAGAGTTTGGCTTGTCCACTCCCTTGTGTGTGTAAATTTTTACGTATGCAGTTGGCCGTAACACAGTTAGTCGTGAGATATTATATCGGAAATACACGGCTGTATAATATTAAAATCAATTCCTTACGTATATAGGTAACATGTAAGTTGTACGCATGCAGTTCATCGTCGGACACTTATTCGTGCGCCGCAGTACGTAAAACATGAGTTCGTATAACATTTTATCAATGACGAGTTCTTCGTTGAACATTTTACCGTGGAATACATTTGTACGTATCTAACAAAATGTGGCGACAGCTTGCAAATAGTACTATTTCAATTAGATTAACCCTAACCTAACCTAACGTAATAAAGACATCTCATAAAATTTGCCACATGTTGTAGCAAACGTACAAATATACTCTACGGTGAAATGTTCAACGAAGAACTCGTCATTTGATTAAATGGTACACTAAATCATGTTTCACGTACTGCGGCGCACGAATAAGTGTCCTGCAGTGAACTGTTTACGTACAAACTTCCGAATACGACGTAAATAAACTGTAACCCTAGTCCTTACGTTAAATAATATTCAAGCAAACTGCAAGAATTTGTTATCGAGTATTGTATGAAAGTAATGTTTCTAAAAATAAGAATATCTGGCATAACGAAAAATATTATATGCATCTCAAAATATCCCTTATTATACCTATTAATATTACATTCATCATAAAAATGTGATGAGCAATTATTAAAACTAGCTGAGCCAGCTGGCGGTCGCCAGTCTGTATCGCTAGGTCTTGCAGACGGCTTGGCGGTGTTGGATTTTAATATAATTGTGAAGTATGCATAGAGTTTTTCCTTCGGAATTGATTTTCATTCACCTCAAGACAGATTGACATTTTGCTGATTTGTCAGTTTTACGATTTTCAAGTCGTCATTGTCAATATAAATTTGGGGTCATATGCGTAGTCTATTCTGGAGTCTGGCCTTTACAATATCGTCCGACACCACCTCAGGCTGATAGGCCAAATAGAACAGCTTGCAATCGCCGATTGCGACCACTGACATTTTAATAGAATAAAATATGTGTAGTTATATAAATGTTTCGTTAAAACACGTGCATTTAAATATAATAAATAATTATACATCTCATAAATTCGAATATAAAGCAATGTATGTGATTATTATAAATGGCGATCCAATATAACATGAATATTAATCTGCCACGGGACCCATTTAGATAATAAAAGGTTAGCAGTATATAAATAATAAATGCTTGCAGCCGTTGAATAATATTTAAAAGTCAAATTTTGAATTTTTAACCTTAAATAACATAGTCTTCCGGTGCGGGACATTCATATCGAAACAAAATTTATTTTGGGTGGGGCTTGGGTATTATAAATAGGTAGGTTTATAAAATCATAAATTAAAAAAAATATAGCAATTTATATGACCAAGTAGAATAGAATTAGGTTGGATAACCTTCATCTAGCAGTGGATTGATTCTGGTTGATGATGATAAAAACGATATCATGAATGGGTAAATATAATATCAACAATTTTTATAAATATAGCAATCGTTTAACCGCTAGTAGTAGAATCAGGTTGCGGAACCCTTCATCCAGCAGTGGATTGATCCTGGTTGATGATGATGATGATTATGATGACGATATGAACAGGTAGATAAATAACATTAGCATTTTTAATAAATATAGAAATTCAATACTGTCAAGAATCAGATTGCGGAACCCTTCATCCAGCAGTGAATTGATCCTGGTTGATGATGATGATGATGACTATATAAATATGTAGATAAATATAATATCACAGATTTTCATAAATACAGCAATTCAAATGGCAGAAAGGAATAGAATCAGGCTAGGGAGGTCTTTGTCCAGCAGCGGATTGGTTCAGGTCGATAATGATAAGGATGATAGAAATAGGTATAATATCACAAATTCGTTTAACCGCTAGTAGTAGAATCAGGTTGTGGAACCCTTCATCCAGCAGTGGATTGATCCTGGTTGATGATGATGACTATATTAATATGTAAATAAATATAATATCACAGATTTTGATAAATACAGCAATTCAAATGACGGAAAGGAATAGAATCAAGCTAGAGAGGCCTTTATCCAGCAGTGGAATTGCTCAGGTCAATGATGATGAGGATGATAGAAATATGTATAATATCACAAACTTGTTTAACCCCTAGTAGTAGAATCAGGTTGTGAAACCCTTCATCCAGCAGTGGATTGATCCTGGTTGATGATGATGACTATATAAATATGTAGATAAATATAATATCACAGATTTTCATAAATACAGAAATTCAAATGGCAGAAAGGAATAGAATCAGGCTAGGAAGGTCTTTGTCCAGCAGCGGATTGGTTCAGGTCGATAATGATAAGGGTGATATAAATAGGTATAATATCACAAATTCGTTCAACCGATAGTAGTAGGATCACGTTGCGGAACCCTTCATCCAGCAGTAGATTGATGATGATGGTGACGATATAAATATGTAGATAAATAACATTAGCATTCCTAATAAATATATAAATTCAATATTGTCAAGAATACAATCAACGTAGAGAGGCCTTCATCTAGCAGTGGATTTATTGAGGCTCGTGATAACAATGGCATTATATATAGATAGGTAGATAATAATATTATATCACTGATTTTGATAAATATAACAATTCATGTGTAAATAAGGAGTCGAATAAGGCTGAGGAGGCCTTCATCCAGCAGTGGATAGGTCAAGATTGATGATGATAGAGACGATAAAAATAGGTAGATATTATACAATATGACTCATTTTGATAACTATAACAATTCGTATTAATTTCTTTCATTGTTTGCAATGGCAACTTTGTTAGTTTAATATGACTATATTCTGATCTATGGAAATTAGTAGCCTAGGTAATTATTCAATAAAAAAAGAGTGAGTGAACAGCCACAAAATAATATTTTAAAAAAAAATCAAATTTTGAATATCACGTTATCTATGAAATGGCGGACAGTGGCGTACGCCGCTGTCAGAAGATATTATACGTAGTGAATTGTACCAAGATTATGGTTTTTTCACCGGAAAAAAGTGCGCCAATACCTACATTACGATATTTGAATAAAAATAATCGATTTCGTTTGTCAAATAAAGGATAAGAAGGTCTTAAGCGACAAAGACGTCATTCTGTGAGGCGTAAACAGTAAATATGGCGATTGCATACGGTATGTAAGAAAATATCGGATATAAACGTCACGTACATGTAAAATCATGGAAAATTTCTGAAATGTGTTCAATTCAATCGGTAGATGAATCCGTAGCGCACATTTTGAAGTGAAGATGTAAAAATAACAATAAAATGTCACTTAAATGAGCTGTTGGTGTATTTTCCAAAATCTCTTAGGATAATAATATATAGGAGATACTAGAAGAAAACAAAGAAAATGATAAAAGTAATAATAAGTCTATTAAGTTTAGCAAAAAATACTGATGAGGTAGCTTAAATAATGATAAATAAAAGAAATAATTACAAGATAAAAAGAACTTTTTATATACTTACAATGTTTTTAAATTTTCTGTTGAATCATAATATAAACTTGACTTGACTAGCTTAAACGATCAAAACAATTTGTACTTGATAGAAATACTGAATAAATAATATACTGAAATGTCATTTTGACACTTCATATTGATTTCCATAGTAACGCACGTATATATTAATATTAATTATTTAGTTGCTAGGACCCACTTAGCAACCTATAATAGTTTTCCTTTTTACGGATATCTTCCAAAATAACTTTCCATACAAAACTGAAAATGAATTCAATTCTGCTTAAAGATGGCTAAAAGTATTAAAAGAGTGCATTGGCATCGTGTTCTGATATATTCTAAAAGTTTCAAATGTCTAGCTAGTCGAGAAGTCGATTGCAAAATTTGTACTGGATAAATAACCACCGGACAAACAAGAATACGAGCTAATGTAAAAAAAAATGTTTTTAAAATTTGAATTTAAAAATTTGCACTTGGTAACAATTTAATAATATAAAAATGAAACATTCTCTAATCTTATGAATTATTCATTGATTAAAAAAAATAGTTTATTATGTACTTTAATGTTAATCTTAGTTTTACAAGAACGTTGTTAAATTTTATCTACATTATAATATTATATGATTTAAAAATATATATAAAACAGTCTTTACCTAAATTCACTCTCCCTGTATTAAACAATTTATTATTTAGTGAATAATTTTCACAGGTATTAGTTTAGTGCACAATAAAACTGCAATAGTTTTACAACATCAATACTGACAAATAATATAATTGCAAGGTGTTCTTGTAAACGTTATATTTAAGTGTAAGCCGTAACTTGCTAAGCCTTATTCAGGTGTCAAATGCATTGATTGTAAGGTACACGCAATGCGAAATCAAAACGCGTGCCGACACTGTTCTTATTGAGTATCTTATGTAGTTACCTCTTGGCTGAATTATACAACTAAACTAGTTAAATCGATCTTATAATAAAGGAAATACAATAATCGATTTACACGATTTGAATTACCGCAGTAGTTTATGTTTGATATTGCGTTTTAAATAAAGTGTTATTGAAGTCAATATCAAAGTACGTTGTAAATAACTAAGATGAGAAACTATTTTTGAAAAATTTTTGTACGATCATCAATTTTATGGAGTATATGAATATTACAAAGTAGAAAACACTTGTATGGCTATACCAAATATGTTTTATTTCATAAATCGACTGCCTAATCTGCAAACCAGGAAACTGCACTATTGATCAAAAATGGGATTTTTATTATAAAACTTGTTTTATAAGCTCATACAAAATTTCAAACTCTATAAATAAATGCGTTATCGCTCTTCTAACAAAACAGTCAACTGCAGGTGCCAAATTTCCTATATCGCAAATGGAACAACTCCGCTCTTTATATAAATTTTCTTAAGACATAAAAGGGAAGCTAAATAGTGTATTAATTCATTCGCTGCTGACTAGATAATGTTTTTTAAATTACTTACTTTAAAATGCACGTTAAATACATCGATCGGCCGCCTGGTCATTACGCACCAGGTGCGTCTTCAGCGACCAAAGTATTAATTCATAGTGCAACTTATTTACCTAGAAGTGGCAGATAATAAAATAATGCCAAAAACATCGGATACATCCGTTATAATAATTATTGATTTAGCATAAAAATAATAATTATTAACTCATATTATTAGTTACTAATATAATTTTCGTGTTATAATGTTCGTGAAACAAAAATCAAGTATATTATTTATGATTTTAATTTAACACGGGAATAAACATATTATAATCACGTTATAATATTATTCAGATACTATAGAAAGAAACTCATGAGAAATATTGAGCAATATTAATTCGATTAGTAGTATGTCGGTGATTATCGTCGATAATTACATTAGTCAATGTGCCGCTTTCATTTTGTGTTAAGTCCTGAAAGTATTAATTAATTAATACATTAATTAATTTAATTTTACTTTAAGTAGTTCTTAAACTGTTTCACTATCCATTTATTATATTAATGTTTTGTCAGAGTGATCGCATCAGTAACTTACTGTTACTGAGGGATATAATTCCGCATATTATGAAAAAAAGTCGTCCAATCATGGGTTGGGAAAATGAAAAAAATCTGTTAATTATGAAAAAACTGTAAAAAAATCCTTTACATCATTTAAAGCCTGGATGCTCTCTTTGGATAGTTAATAATTTTTCACCGTTTTTAAATAAAGACATTTTTAAATTTGGATTAAGAAAACGATGTTATGAAAAAAAAAATACGTAGAAACATAGCTATACTTTTTTGGTAATATTTTAATTTAGGAACTGTGCATGCATAAGAAACCATTAATATTTTGACAAAACTATTATTAGATTAGTAATATTATTATAACGATTCGGTTCTTAGTTTTTTGTTATCACTATTTCACCAAATTTAATTAATTAATTGATCCACTAGGGCAGGGGTTGGCAAACTCTTGAACCAAAAGAGCCAAATATGAGTATCACAACGATTAAAAAAAATTCGAGAGCCATACATTTATTTATTAAGCGAAGACGATTTTGCGAATAAAACTAACGCAAATATAAGTTTTTATTGTTGAAATTATAAATATATTTTTTACAGAAAATCAGTAACATACAATTTTCACGCAGTCCTTGAAACTAATGCAGCGCTCGGAATGGAGCGGAACGCCCCGGAGCGCCGTTCCTGTTCGTGGGATTTCCGAAGATGGCGTTCCTGTTCGTTAAAACCTCGAAAATGGCGTACCGGTTCGTAAAATATCCGACGGACAGCGAGTCGTCTAGTAAAATCCTCTAGCGTCATACTTAATATTATTACGTTCCGGGTCAGATTTAAAATTTACGAAAATGAATTGATAGGTAAAGGCACAAAAACATAAATTTTTTTTTTATTAAAAAATAATTTTACTGGTTTAGAACCACTGAATTTTCTATGACCCGTACATATTACGTACTTAAGAATGTCCGAAATTGTTTTAAACAATATGAAACTGGCCTTCAAAAAAGATTATTTTAAAACACGAGCATATGTACTGGTATTGTATAATTTCTCTCAATTGTTTCCATTTATAGTCACAGAAAAAACATTGCATTTTTAAAAAGAATTTGGTACGCACCGAAAATATTAAGAGCGTGCGTGTTAAAAAAACGAAATTTATGAGTATGTATGCAATGACATTATATTATGTATGTCATAAATTTTGTGTTCGCCTTCTACGTATTCTTTCGGGCGAAATGCATTGTCTAAAGACTCTAAAGCTGTAAAGTGTAAACTAAATGAATATTGCATACATGAAAAAACCTAACTAGGTAGTTAGACCTTCGCAGATGAGCTCGCTAAATTGTTTTATTACCGACAAAATGTGTTCCCTGACAAAAGCCTTTGTAGTAAATAGTAAAAAGTTTTCCCTAAATAACCAACATGTTTTTAAGGGGTTGAAATATTTCAAATTAAATATGTAATTGTTAATTTAGTCTTGTTTTTCCTTTTGGCCAGTTCATTCCTCTTTTAATAATTCACCAGTCTTTGGGAGATTTGAGATATAAATTATTTATATTACTGAGTGACAACATATATCACTTCGGCATACCTACATTATTACTTATTGTTTTAATTTTATACATAGTATATTTTTACGGGTTGAATGAATTGTGAATATAATAATACATTTATAATTTAAATCAAATAATATCGCATGCCTTTTAAAACTTGTTTATTATTTAAGATACAATTAATAAATTTCTAGACAGATACATTAAATTTATTTTATAATTTAAATTATCCATTGCGGTTATAGGTAATACCTATATTTTAGTGCTGTGTCGTGTGATTATCTATTAAGTTATATACCATATGTCATGTTATACCTTTCATGTAAGTATTTTGTGTACTTGCATACCTACTTCAATTTAACTAAAAGTAATTTTATTTGATTGTTTATAAGTTTATAATAATTAGTTTTGTGCTGACGTCGCTACATTCTGGTAAGTTTTGTGTTTTAATTAAAAATTTTAACTGTTTTATATAAGTACTTATATGTTACTTACATTTTAAAGAAAATGGGTTATCTTAAAAGTTGGTAAAAATCCCAGCAGGCAATAACATTACACAGGAAAATAATATATCTGCACATAAAAAAATTAAATTAGGTAATCGAAAAGTTGCAACCGAAACCATTGAAAAATATTCTGTAGATTTACCATCATGCTGGTCCCAAACACAGTTTCATCGTTTTAGTTCATCGCATGTAAGTCGAAAAGCAAACATTCACCAGGAAAACATTAATCTATATAACAATTTATTAGAGAGTATACAAGTACTGGATCGTAATAATTATCGCAAATCAGATGATGACGGCGTGGACATACGATATGGAGAGGATAACATTATCAGATTATGCCATCAATTTCATTAAAATGAATTAGATATTAAACGCGGTTTTAGGTTTTTTAAAATGAGTAATGATTCTAATAAAACTCCAGATGATTTGAAACCTCTCCTTAAAGCTATAGCGACGATCCCAATATCAACAGCTGTATGCGAAAGAAATTTTAGCGCTTTAAATGAGATAATGACACCATTAAGTTCATGTCTTAATATTAAAACGTGTGCTGCGTTGTGATTTATAAATAGTGTAGGTCCGCCATTGAGGCAATTTAATCCTGAAAAATATGTTCGGTCATGGTTAGCTAAAGGTCGGCATTCAGCGGATGACACGGCAAGTCGAAAAAGAGAATTGGAAGATGAAAAAACGTACCACCTCATGTGGAAATTATTGTAAAAATTAAACAAACCAATGCGGATATGCATTTCTTATTTTTCTTAATGATTGTTTATCAACGTGTAATAGCCAATACGTAAACCTTGTAGTAAATATATAAATGTATACCTACATACTATCTATCTATATATAAATATGTATAATAATTATGAATGCACAGACATAATAATATGTAAATGTAATAATGTATAGCTTGGATCCCTCCTCTCCTCACTAACGCCCTCATTCAGGAATATGCTTACACCTCCACGTGGTATTATTGTTCATTTTTTATTGAAAACAATTAGTCTATAACTCGGCTCAAAATCTCGGTGTCATTGCATTGTATAAATTCAATAAAGCCAAGATTTTAAAACATGTGCATTATTTACAAAATACAGTAAATACAACAGTTGTTGAAGATTAATCCAATATAAAAATATACTGTATGAATGACGTTCCAACGTATTAAAATTTATCATACCTTGAAATTCGGGAACAAATTATTTCGCTGAGCACATTTTCAATTACAATAACAATTGACAATATTGACAAAGAGAAGCTTTCTTGCATGTTACACTGCTTACAAATGTATTTATTTGTAATGATTATTAATTTTAAATATATGATACTTTTAGTAAGTGTATTTTATTAGGAGAGAATTTACTTAATATCTTATATAATATCATATTTACAACATCTTAAATATATAACACCCACGATAGTCGCGCGGCTTAAGCGTCGGCCTATAGTGTCGTTGGTCCCAGGTTCGAATCCTGGGTCTGACAAGTACACATATTGTGTATCAGAGTATGTACCTAATGGGTTAGGCAAGTGGTTGAGATCCATTTCTCGTAAAAACAAAAAAAATCTGTCAATACAAACCTCTACTCTGTGGAGGCCCATATGATCTTATTAGGATCGGACATGGTCGAAAAAAAAAAGAATTTATCTATGGTCTTGTAATTTCTTTACCCATAAAACGGTTAAGTTAGATATTTAAAATATGATATAACAAAATTTCAGGACTTGTGATGCCATACGTATGATAAAAAAGTATGCAGATAATGCACAGTTCAATAGTGCCATTTTATTAAGGGCGGAAAATAAAGGATGTAAATAGATACGATTATCAAAGTTACCTTGTAGAAAAAATTAAAGTATTCATACTCATAACTTGATTATAATGCTGTGAATGTCAAAAGTTCAAAGATTGTTTTTATTTCTTTCATCGGTTTAAGATGGCAACAAAAAATCGAACACTCTTTGATATTCTTTGAAGATTATGCAGCGCTCCGGTTCGTAGAATTGTCCATTTCGAGCACTGAACTAATGTGAACAATGACCTTCCTTGTATTTCTTTGGAGAGTTTCTGTATGTTTGGTTATGTAACTTGTAGTTTTTAATTTCAGGCGCGACTCCAAGTTCTCATCGGTTATTAGGCTTCTCTAAATGCTATTTATATTGTTTATGTTTGAAAATGATTATTCACATACATATCATGTATCTCGAATATGAGTTTGGAAAGCTATTCCATGTACTTATTAAAATCGTAGTATCTACTTTATTATTTAGATCTTTTAGAGCGCTCCGCTGTCTTATGAAATAAAATTGCATTTTTCTCTTTCCAAATCCTCAATTTTGGTGGCAAGACCTACAAATTTGGAGCACCATAACTCTTTGCTTGATAAATCCACGAAAAAAATATATTTCAAAAGTTATCGACTGTGTTTAGGAAAACGGGTGTAACCCTCGATTTTTCGAAAAGTGATTTTATTAGATATTAACAATGTATACAACTAAACACACGTTCTGTAAAAAGGAAGTAAGCCACAAATGCCAAATTCTTACCTAAATTCAGGTTTTAATAGAGCTTTAATTTAGTTTTATTTTAAGGAAAAAAGCATTTAAGCCTCAATTTTAATGATTTTTATGTAATTACTTCTTTAATTATTGTTAGATCAAAAAAATATTATACCAAATCATCAATCATCATGTACCCAATATCTGTGCTTTTTTTTTTTAAATATTGGACCAAAATCATTCAAAAAAATATTTTTTGCTCCTCCTGTAAAATTTGTTCTGTTAGGGTTACGCCCTTTTTCCTAAACAGAGTCGAAATGAAATGGAGAAAAAATTAATTTGTATTAAATTAATATTAAAACAACAACAATCATACCTTTTTTTTTATATAAAAAATGGGAATTGGGAACTTGGCAAAGAGCCGTACGCCAACAGCCAAATAGCCGCATGCGGCTCGCGAGCCGTGATTTGCCGACCCCTGCACTAGGGTATTATAGGATTTTGTTAGGGTACTGTTTTGTGTTCCTTGGATATCACTATATTATGTCAATCTAATACGTCCAATATTTATTCATTCACCGGGCGAAATCTCTACCCCATTTAAATTTCATCATTTTGACGACATACGACTTACATCAGTTTCTCTTGACGATTTCCATATAATATATAGGTTTCTTTTGTGGTATTTCAACGTTATTCCCAACATGCACCGTTAATATTTGGATCGCTCTAAGACTTAGAGTACAATAGTAGAAAAGCGAGTCAAAAAGATTTTGACGTAAAACTACGCTTATCAGCAATGGTGGGTCTAAGAATTTTAGAAAAATAAATACTCTATAAAATGTGCACACAATGGTTGCCAGAACGCAGTTATTAAGTCATATTTTCTGCCACTCGTCTTGTCGATTTTAAAAATCTGACTGGGTTAAAACTAATATTTACTACCAAAGGATTCCCCTGTCTACATAGTTGTACAACTTTTGTTTTACTGTCTAATTTGTATATTTAAAAGTTCTGAAATAAAATAATGTAACTAAAAATAATTAGACATTATTACCGAGTGACTTAAGTGAGTGACGTACCTTGCTAAATACAAAGACATCGTTCTACATGAAAATATACCATTATAAAATGGTATACTATCTCAATTAACATTTATATATTATGGCATTGTAATTACATTATTTTTTGTCACTGCTTGAGTACTGTGAAAATACGTATTGGAAAATTTTACGATTTCATTAAATTACATGTTTACACACAATAAGAATTAATATTTCTTTTTGAATTACAAGCATCCAAACTCTGTCACATAAACAAATGAAATAATTTAATTTCATGATAGTATTTTGTCCCCTAAGGCTATAGAGTGTAGACAAACACTTATAATCCAAAGATAATACGTCAAATTATTCACTTGATATACTAATTTGATGTACTAATCTAATAATAATATGATTCATTATTAATATCAGTTTATTAGAATTTAATAGGCTTTAATTATTGTGAACCAGTATTATGAAATTCAATAAGGTTCTACAAATGTACAGCGTAGCTATTAAAATAATTTATATTTACGTATATTTCTAAAAGTCATATTTTCATCAACCCGGCTTAAAACGTGTTCAGGTATTTGGTATGTGATATTATTTTGTTATGTGTAATATAAGTAATTATATATATATTATCTTTTAATTAAAAAAAATAAAAACGGATCGTAAGCGTTAAAAAGTACCATAATGCTCTCTCTTGACCAATGGTCCTTGTAAGGTGTGCGTTTGTGCGCGCTCACACCTACCAAAGTGTGTCCGCACACATGTTTTCATCCCCCGCATAGTCCCCACACAAAAATATTGTGAAAGAAAGTTTCCTTTGTCAGATTTTAGTTTTGCTTGAATGCACGAAACCATCACATGTACAATTCTACCACTCATTTTTCGGAAGGAGAATATAATTTTTGATAAAAGTATCGATATATCTGTGCAAAAATTCTAATTTTGTACGACAAATATCGATATGGGATGAATTTACTTTAAAAAATTATCGTTGTTAGTGTTATTATTATATAAAATCACTGAAATACTGCTCAGATGCGTCGATGATCCGCACACACAATAGAGAAATTAGAGGGAACGTTGCTCTTGGCACTTTAAATTTTTGATCACGAAACTTGAAGTTCTGCCTAATATAAAACATTGTTGGGACCAATATTATGCTACGGATCAAAGACGCGGATATTAGCTGTCTACAGATCTACGTGTATTTTAACGTTAGAACCTGGCCACATTTCCACAACCAGGCTCGTTAAAACGCTTGTATTAGATTTGAGGGGTATATAAGGAAAAGCAGCTTTCTACCAAAACAGTATTTTGGAGAAAAGGCTAAAAAAACTAATATAAGGCAGATAAGTTTAATGCAGAATTTTTGTTTTTTTTCAATATAGCAATAAGGTTAAAAAGATAATCTGTATAATAATAATCAGTAATTTCGCTACACTTATTGAGATATTTTAATTATAAAAGCCAATATTGCTACATTTGCTTCCAAATTTATAAGTTTGCTGGTTTTGCGTCTAAATAATTGAAAGTTTGCTGTGTTTGCTCCCAAATTGTACCAAGCGGCCATTTTGTCACGTGACTTTTTTGTATGGGGATAATATTGAATACAGAAGAATGCAGCCTTTGCTTCTAATGTGAGTTTTTAAAGTGATTTTTGTATGAAAGAATGCAAAGTTTACCCCTCAAATATTGTTTCACCATGTGCATAATGAGCAGCTCTATATTTCTGCATTCATAGGTTATTTTGCCAATTTTGCCAAGATTGCTGCATTTGCTTCTTTACCCTTCATTTACCAAAAGTCAACGTTTATAATAGTGTGCCTTCTACGTGACACATAAAAATAAGTAAGTACCAGTAGTCTAAGCTTGACTTTCATCCAGGGGGTCCGGGGTTTGATTCTCAATGAAGTCACAATATATTTATGTGATTTTATGAAAGCCTGGGTATTTGTGATTTTTTCATTTCTATTACTAAATAAATACGCTAATGTTTCACTTTAATACTGTCATTGAGTTTTATGGCCTATTGTAGTATGAAAAAGAATTATGATATACTTGTATATTATATAGTTTTTAGAAATTCATAAATCGACTCTCGTTTACAGAAAGAAAATGGAATACAAAAATCGGAGTCTCAATGGCTTACAAAAAATACACTTGCAAGGAATTCAAGTGCTAGCAGTTATCAATTGGAGAAGGATCGGGTGAAATCAAGGAGTCTGTTTACTCTAATTTAAACATTAGTGCCAGAAAATAAGAAGAATACTTGTTTACAAGTTATGTCAAACGCAAAGTTTGTGTAATATTTCTAAGAGGATAATAATCTATGGCCAATGCAGAAGAAAGAAAAATAAATATTTTCTTTTGTAATAAACGGTGACATAAATAAACACACAACATAGGCTCGATAAGTAGAATAATAGTAATGTATTATTGAAAATACCTTACTTGGAAAAGTCTCAACAATACAATATGTCATATAAAAAAAAAAATGTGGATATCTTTGGACAGAGTGGGATGTACTCATAATATCTTTAATGAGCAAAAGTTCTGCAGGTATGACCTAATAAGTATACCATCTAATATGCTTGATTCATAAATGGTGCTAAAAATACTTTAAATTATTACACCGTGGATTAGATGGAACAGCCCGGGTGTGCCCTGGCCTCCTTAAATCGACTTCCTTAGTAAGATTTATACTCCGCAATTCTTCCACAGTTCAGAATTTCCACCACTGGTGTCATAGGCTTTCCGTCAAAAACTTTCCGGACTTATCAGCTCAGGTCCATTTATTAAACATAACTAACCCATTTGAGTCGAGAAATTTTGGTGGCTTGGATTATGTTGGGTTTCACAAATTCCTCGTAGTCTTTGCGGTTGTCACGTATATACTCAGCTACATTATATACTTATTCATTCTTTGTTTTAATTATTATTCGTGAGATCTTTCGTTCGTAAATCAGAAAACCATTTCCAGACTTGTTGCTAATGGTTCCATTAGAAAACAGAACAGTGACAAAACAGAACAAAGATAAATATGACTATGACCTTTCAGGAAAAATATAAATTTAATATTGAAATTGTCATATCCCTACTATGTTGATAGATTTTTTAATAGCACAGATTTTTAATACGCCATAATAAATCAAATTATATACCTAATTTCTGCATTCCTAATCGCTAGAAAGCCTCAAATAAACGGGACTTAACTCGGTGTTGCCGGCAAGCTTAGGATATCTCATCTTAATCAATATAATATGTTCAAAACGATTGGGTGACTGGGTACAACGAAATAATGACCTAACCTAACCTAACCTAAGCTAACCTAACCTGACCCAACTTAAATAGATTCCACAAAAATGTTTTATTTTTCCCCTGACTGTTCTTTTTTGTCACTGTTCTGTTTTGTCATGTTCTGTTTTGTCATGTTTTGTTTTGTCACTGTTCTGTTATGCCATGTTCTGTTTTGTCCGGTTACCGTTGCTAATGACCCAATATTCAACCCAAGATTCAAATGGCATCTTTAGTGTTTTTTCATACCCGGATATTTATGTTCCGAGAAAGCACATTGGATTTTAGATGTTTAAGGATTCCAAAGAAACACTTGATGGTTATTATTCTGTATTCGTATTCTAATTTTTGTTTCTATATCATTATTAGCGGTGACAATGAGACCCAGGTATGTAAATCGGTCGGTTTTTTCGACTCATCTGAATGTTTGTATTTCCGCATCGGATGTATGACATTGGATGATATTATAATGTATTTGGTTTTTGCAAACTTTTTCTGCTTATCAGAGGTACTTTTAATGTCCATTTTCGATCGGCCTATTACATAATGTCATCCGCTTATGCCCGATCATAATAATAAATGGATGTTAGCCACTTGCTCAACCTATTTTGTCCTAACTCTGATTCCAAACACAAATTGAAACTAAATGCTTATGTGTATTTATCAGACCCAGAATTTAAATCTGGGAACCACGACATTATAAGCCGCTCAGCCATCGTGCGCGTTATAATTTATATATTCATTAATTAGGACAGAATATATAAATAATTTAAAATTGTTTTTTTGTTCTTAAAATATTTTAGTTAATAGTTATGAACAAACTCTATTTTGTACTTCCTTGAAGTTTGAAAAACACATTCAGTAGTTCTTCAGAAAATTGTGGTAAAGATAAGATTTATATAAACTTGTTTTGCCCGAGGGAGGTATTAGGAAAGTTTTATAAATGCATTTTAGTTACCTATATCATAAAATAATATCGGCACACTATTAATACTTATATTTAATGCAGATTGAAATTTTTATATTTATCTGCCTCATGACTTGAAATATTATCTACATAATATTATTTAAATATATATGTATTTAGTTATATTTTATGGCTTAAATTATCACTTAGGTATTAATTTACAACTTTATCATATTTAAACACAAGAATTACATCACGTTAGTTTCTTCTCTTGGTCCATCACCATATTATGGCGTACCGTCTGCCATGTGACACTGCTTCAGAATGAGGAATGATCGCCGTATCACACTTCACTGTGAAATGTTGTATCGGAAATATATAGACGTATATTATGAAAGACCGTCTAACCTCTTTGTGTCGTATAGTACCTACCGAGATAAAATACTTGTCTAAATAAAACACGGTTCTTGTCGGTTTACATGAAGCCAGCGGCAAAAAAATTTTGAAAATAGTCGATATACTGGATTATTTGTTAGGTTAGGTTAAATTGGGTTAGGTTCGGTTTTTATTCTTGAATTATTCATGAATTTTGCCAAAATCGGCTAAGAAACTCCACGAACATCACGTAATTTTATCATCTCGATGCTATAGAGATGGATCGTATACTCTGTTTCCGACAAGAAAGCTCACGGCTAACTGCACTAGGGTGAAATGTAATACGTACAATCAAAGATGGAGAGTATTGCTCTATCTGGTGACATTCAGAACGTACGTGAAATGCCTTTTCGTGATTTCATAACTATCACCAATAACTGGGTTGTCTATTAATTTGTGAGATCATGATCTCGAGTATTTGTAACGCGGTCGTACTTCTAGATTTAGATTTTATTCTATATTACATTTATCTGTGATTCACTTATATTATGTTTTTTTATGTTCATAGATAAAACAAGTATAGAATAGTGGTCAGTTCATACGGGCGCGAATCTCGAGGAGCGCATGCTCGAATCCTACTGGTTAGTGGTTATATATTTCTCAGAAGTATTTTCAAATTATGTATGCACGAATATTATTTTGTAATATCTTTACAAGGTACCTACGTCGGTAGATATAATTTATGATTTTATTTTATTATTAATCGTCGGGGTCCTCGAAATTAGTCAGTGGTTTGTGCCTGACTCATTGCCCACTGAAGAAGGAAGCCGATACATTACACGATTGGTTCTACTTTTCGCCCCTCTCGTTGTCTATGGATGACCTGTCATTGTCTATATAGTGCTCATTCTGACGCGTTTGTCGTGTTCACTTGTCGGAGTATTATTAGTTTCAGATTTCTTTCAGATTATTTTAACGTATCTTGGAGACCTTGGAGTTCATCTGATTTAGTGGTTATGTGTTATTAATAATTGGAAGTGACGATCAAAGTAAGTAAACTTATTATGTGTATAATAATATCATAATACACTAGGACGTTTGTCAATGTGACAGTCGATTCTAAACGACAATAACTAATAACTTATTTATACTCTTCAGTCATTTTAGAATACCAAACTCTGCTTGCAAGTACGTTATCAATAAATAGTATGGCAGTGGACCACTCGATGCTTGCGCAAAAAGTTATGCTCAGGCTTCATTAATCTAAAGATGGCGGTGGCCTGACCGCGCCAATACTGTTATACTGATAATATATAAACGATATAAAGTTGTATACTGTTTGAGACTTTCACGGCTGTTTTTTTATCGTGTTTAATAGATGTTTGGGTTTCCACCGCGTGTATATCTTCACTACACTTTACCATAACACATTTATCTCTTGATAATGGCTTCTACAACGAGACCGAAACATTGAAGAAAGGAGGAAGAAGTACACGCAGTGGAAACCCAAGAATCTATTACGATATAAAGTTCGTTTATATTACGCCTTACACCAGTGGCGAAGGGTATGGAGGTAGGCTGTTAAGATCTGCCATAAATAGTGTACATTAAACTTTATCTGTCAAAAGTATTTATTTTCATTGAAATAAGACTACATTTACAGATAGATGGTGTTCGTTAGTTTTTGAAATTTAATTAAACTCTGCCTAACCAAACCATAATAAATAATAGTCAACAATTAATATTATTTAAATTCATCTGTTTATAAAATATCTAAAATTATGCAATTAAATCACACATAACTTTGGATATTTTATAGATAGAATAATATTTGTATCTATTATGGTTTAGTTTAGGCACGGCTTAATGAATTTGAAAAGATGAACTAACAATATGACGTGTAATATGACGTATTCTTAATTCAACGAATAAGTATGAATGAAAAAGTTTGCACAATTTTGTCGTGTCGCCCAAAATATACCAAAACTATTATGGTTTGGTTAGGCAGGGTTCAATTGATTTTTAAAAACTAACCAATACCATCTATAAATAATTGTAGTATTAGTTCACTCAAAATAAATACTTATGAGTAACAAAGTTTAATGTGCACTATTTATAGCGAGTCTTAATAGCCTACCTTCACCCTTCGCTACTGCCTCACGCACGAAAAAGCCCACCTCATTTTCTTAATTGTTTAAAACTGGTTCATATTAAACGGTAGCGCTCAACGCATGCTATTATAGTGTTGCGCAACAAAACTTTGACTCACTGAAAACAAGCGTTACGCTGCACATTGTAGTGTCAATAATAATTCTCTTTTTATTCTTTTTTACAATGAGCGTAAGTCAAGGCAAGGCCGCGGGTTGATTCCCACGAGGGACTGATACTACATAGCAAAGCAGTAACTACCGCCTGCAAGAACGGAACAAGCCTCACTTTTGTTTTCCAAGACTTACTTACGCTGTCAGTTTCGTTTTTTAACGCCATTATATTTTTTTTTTAAATGTTATTAATTTAATAATAGGAATGTAATCAGCTTATCCGGATTACACATTATACCCAAGCAAGCGTAGGAATTAACGAAAGTATTGACATTGCATTTTTTTAAAAAAAAACATTATACTAGCTGCCCAGAACTACTCTTTATTAGATAAAATATGGATTTTTGGTACAAGTCGGTTATGGGGAAGCCAGGCGGGAACCGCGCTAATTGTCATAGCCGATTTTAGCACAATTCATGAATTATTAAAATGAAAACCTCACCTAACTTAGCCTAACCTAAACTAACCCAACCTAACAAATAAACCAGTATATCGGCTATTTTCAAAATCTGTTTGCGGCTGGCTTCTCCATAACCGACTTGTACCGATTTTTTTAATAAGCAGCGAAAAATAGAATTGGTAGCTTTACTTAGTGGAAATTTAAAATTTTGGTCTTAATATTATAGCAAAGTAGAATCAAGGCCTGAACAAAAATGAACCAAAAGTGCGAGTGAGTAAGCGTTCGGCACACTTATACATCCCCTCTATGCATTAGAGTAAGATAGAATTTCTACGGCTGAATTAAATATTTTTTGAAAACATCGCAAGTAAATATGAATTTGACTGATTACATTCATTTAAATACTGCGGAGTACATGTTGTTGAAATTTATTGTTTTTGTATTAAATATAAAGTTAATGGTATATATTTTTAGTTATTTTAGTAGAACATATAGTTAACTATGTTGTGTTTAAATTTGGTAGCCGTACTGAGAAGCAACACAATGGTATAACGTTTCATAGTTAAGTTGATAATAATAAAATCAAGGTTCTACTGTGCGTTATATACAATACGTAAGAAACACGGCATCAATTTGACGAAAAATAGGCGCTCTCTATCATTGCTATGAGAGTTGAATTGTGTTGTCATAATATAACATGCTTTTATTAATTAATTAGTAAATACGTTATAACGTTTAACTTGCCCATTCCACACGCAATTTTGTGAGATGAGCCATTCATGGATCTATGCTCGATAAAAAAATTATTGAAAAATATCTTGTATAAGTTGATAGAGAAAATACATGTTATAAACGTTATATAAAAACAATTGTACAAACCCTTGTACAAATACATTATTAAAATTACTTTATACAATTAATGATAATGATTTTTTATTCTGCTAGAAAATGTAAAAAGTGTACTTCATTAATAAAGGGATAAGTTCTATTCTTTTTAATAAAATACGATATCTCAGCTGTAGCTAATTTAGCTGTACACATTTTAAAAACATTTATGTAGCTATGTCGTATACACTCTATATATTATATAGTATTTAGCGGCCTGCCAGGACGCCGGAATTCGGTTGGCTTGAAGAACAGGCAAGCCATATTGAAGTTCTCTTTTGGCATCCGCAGCACGTGGCCGAGCTAGGTCGAACGTCGTCTCTTCAGTCTCTGCATGATGAGAGGCTGCTTGTTGCAGATTAGTGGGGGCTCGACGACTTTATAGGTGACGGGGTTTAGCCATTAATTATTAAATATAAATACCTACCTACTTTCTCACATTATACAGTATGTACCGAGCTACTTATAATAATATGATTTTATTAATGAGGAAATGAGTAATTTTTCAGAAGAAATAAAATGATTTCTCGAGTCGTTACTATTAATCACGTATATTTTTGACATTTAACGATGTGGGAATGGTCCCTACGAAGCCTTAATGTAGAGCCGCCTCTAGTGCAGATGCTAAAGCTAGTATGTGTTATTAATTTTATTCACTTTTTATTGTTAAAACATATATGTTTTGCTACTTCAGAGTTGGTTTATAAGAATATGTTAATATTTTCTTGCACAATGCAAAATTAGAAAAATAATAGTGTATTTATGATAGAATGAGAAACTAAAAAAATAAAATAAAACAAACAATGCATGTATTATTAAAAATAAGCCACACAATTGCGCTCGCCAGATTAGACCTAAGTTTTTAAATTGCCTGTTATGTTATTCATTATGGCGGGGTTACGAACTCTCCCTTTCGTATGATTGTTTGAGCAGTTTCCCTTTTTGCCCGTTTAAAGTATTGTTATCACGCAATCATAATGTATGGAAACAAAACTGCACGTGTGAACAGGCAAGCTCTTTTTGTCAGTCAGCCATTTCAATGGATAATCATATCTCACATTGCTTTGACCTGGATACTTATTTGCAATAAAATTATAAATGTTGACAATTGAGAAATTGCGCGGTACGTGGATAATTGAATTTTAATTGTTCTGGCATAATACAAAATGACCTTACATAATATATTATAAAAGAAAATTGAGCTAATTCCTTACAATATGTTTTACTTCGGTACGAATATAAGAGATTATTTTGAAGCATCTTCAAAATTTCTTAGATTGACAAGGTGACATAATAATATGTTGACGCTCTCAGATAAATTGGAAAGGACCAAGAACTTCTGCAAGATACGAGTATCAAAGCCGAAATACTACAGTGCATCGGTTACGTGGTTTTGCCTCCATGCTCTGTCACCTTGGCCCAGGGAACAACAGAAATAATGGACACTAAAATACCTAACGGGTAAGGAGAAGCAGGCAACCGATCTCGAGTAAGGAAGAATATGGGATAAATTTTAACACGTGTCAAGAATATGTAATATGTCGAATACTGACAACTGCTCTCGGTTTATGCATTGACGCTCATTTAATATCGGTGTATTACACACTTTATTGCATATCTATAATAATGCGTAGTTTATTTTCGTAGGACACTCGCACATTCAAAGACCTGCGTCAAAATTTATTGTATTGGTATATATCCTATCGGAATTCCATTTATTATCTGTTCTATATATAGCACTTATTTTGACAATTGCAACTAACTTATTGTAACAATTATAATACCTCAATATATCATAATTAATATGATAAACAACCCTCAAAGCAGATAATATACGGTTGAATTCTTAAAATTCGATAAGGCTAGGTACCTTTGTAAGATGTTTGTTATAATAATAATAATATTCTTAAATCTACAACAGAAAATACCTACAACTTAATTTTAATATAAATCAAATACATTTCAAGTTTATATTATCACCTGAAGCAGGACCGAAGTTCTGACCTAATCCCCAAAATTGAAGCAATACAGTCTCATGGTATTTATAATTGACCCTGGTTTGTGTCAAGCACCTGTTATGCGGCCCAATTGTGTGGTATAAAAATATGTGTATTTAAACGTTCAGTAAATGGTGTGAACCCCCACTTTCAAGACTGACGAGCCGTTACTGCCATAAAGTACCAATTTTGTCGTTAACATCAAAGAACGTATGCATATTAAATCTGTACATTATCTCCCACGTTTGATTGTAATCATTAGAACTCATAAGACGGTCCTTAAATCGATTTATTGCTTGGACTAGTTCGAAGAAAAACAATAAATCTTAACGAGCCCGAACGGTGCTAAATATTTTATGTTTACTCATTTAAAGCTACTTTAGAGTGTAATGCGATTTAAACTGTGTTTTAAAATCATTCTTATAAACGAGTATAATATATCGCGGAAAATCGACTGTAAATTTCTTCAGAGTGTATTAAAAAAAAAAAAAATAATAAAACCCTTGGTATTTATATACATATCTAGTTAAAACAAACTATTTTACACTATTAAATTAAGTGTTTAGACAAAGTAGTCTTTCAATTGTTTACACTAAAGCAGGCTACGGGACAATATCTAGTAGAGTAGTAAAATAATATATATAGGTATATTATATATTAATAATTAACTATTTATTTTATTCAACGAATATTTCACAATATTTAAAAATGTGAGATTCTAATTATTGAACATACGTGATTTTATATTAGTATTATAACCAAGTAGTATATGAGTATTATAACCAATTGAAAAAATCTTACCTTAAACGGAATACTGTTTAAAAAAAATCGGTTAGGTACATGTTCAAACACGCACGTTAACATCATTTTACTACCGACTTCAATTATAGTTTGTCAATTTATGGCTACGGCCGTATGTTGTAGCTTAACCACTGGGGAATGCCAAAAAAATGGCGTATTTCAAAAAACCACTACCTTATTTTTAGGTCAATAATTATTATAAAGCAATCATTATTCGTAGGATGTTTATCACACTTAAATGGGTAAAGACATAGTTAATATTTAATATCTTTGGAATTATCTTCAAATGTGTTAATCTTGCCGATTTTTTGAATAATAAAATGCCTAATTCTTGTCAAATTTGGGATCACAGAGATTATCAATATAATTTTTATCGTAAATATTTCACTATAGTAATGTCAATATAAATTATACTAATGGTTTTATAAATGCGTTTAAAAATTAATAAATGTAAAAAATCCTAACTTCACTTCACATGGATGTACTGAAATATGACTATATTCTAAAACATTAGAGCGAGAGGTTTAAAAGAATACTATTTTTTGTAATAAAAATACTTTATGCAGTCATTAAATGTTTAAAATAAATATAAAAGATAATAAGGCTTCAAAATTATATAAATAGATTATCTACAACGTTTAAGGTATGTCCAGGATCATGCTTTGAAAATAGAAAAAAAGCTCCATTTTGACCCACCTTTAAGATCGGACATGGTCGAGATTTTTCAAAATTATATATTTATGTTCAATATATATTATACTTGAAAAAATCATGTATTTCAGATTAATCAGGAACTACTGGTGTTGGTTGATAATATGAATGGATGTCTCCAAATAATGGATTATGACCAATAAAAAATGTCACACCATTAAATCTTGTGTAATATTCATTGAATGAAAAAATAATAATATAAAATGTTATCTATTTATTACCTTGCTTAATCCTAACCCGTGCATATGGACCTTCACTTAGTGGATGTTGTATTTATATATTTTTTACAACAATTAGTTGTTAGCCAATTTATCAACTCATAAAAGTAAATACACATTTAAAAACAACATGTATTTTTGACCAGTCACGAGTTTGAACTCGTAACCAATGGTTTAGTAAATACAAAAACGTATAAATGTACAAAAAATACCCGCAATCCATATAAACATAGCAACGTGGCTACCAAAAAAGCATCAAGAAATTAAAAATTATGTTTAAAATAAAATTTCACGAAATTCTGACGTCATTTAAGAATCGGAAAGAATCATAGTAAGTACATGTTAATTGATTAAGCCTCGTTTCAAAATTACAAAAGAAGGATGTCAATTAAAATTTTCCATAACACTATTCATAGCATAGCATAGCTATTCACAAAATTTTGCCTGTAGTATTGACTGGATTTCGATGGATGCAGGTTCGAATCTCCCGCCATATATTATTGTTTAATCGATTTATGTGGTTATTACTTAATATTTTATTTATTTGCGTGTTTTGTATTATTCTGGCATTAATAAATGTCTCTGGAATTAATTATATAGTATTAAGCGTCATAGCGAAGGTTACATACTAATTTAAGAAAATGATAAAAATAATACAGCCAATTTTTTCAAATTTTCGCAAATGTATTGAGATCTATTCACTATTTTTCTTTTTAATCAAGATTTATAGATGATTTTCAAGTTTCACAGCCGTCTTCATGAATTTTCTCCACTTCTCTTGGCATGCATAACACATACAATTTAAATTGGTCCATAATCTGCAAGAAGTTATTCGTAGTTCCTTTTTGACCTTAGTTTTTTCTGTTTATCAACTTTCAGTAGGTAACGGAACAATAAATATATGCTATCAAAAAACCAGTGGTCCATTTAATTAAGATCCATCTTTCTAGATTCCAGAGGAAGCTCTTTGTAGACATCTTCTATCTTTGATCTGATCAAATACTAAAAGTTTTTCCAGGCATATTATGTAACCAAAAACTGTAAAGTCCATGGTAGATAGCATGGATTATTTGGTTCATTTAGATATTCACGAGACTGTCAACATCTGTCTCCAGTACCAAATTTCAAATTAACCTTGTATTAGTCTCTCTGACTATCTTGCATTTAACGGCCAATTCTCAGATGCATTGAAATGCATAAGACAGTGTAATTATTAGTATTTTTAAATAGATAATCACGCGATAATGACACATAATATAGATATTCAGTGAACAATCAGCTTATTGGGTAAATATATTGATTTAGACATTCCTTCATAAATTGATCGTAAAATAAAACAACTATAATACTAATCATTATCTCTACTTTGCAGTAAAGCGCACTTAGTATATTTTTACATTTTGCAAAGCAAACTAAGTACGATTATTATCTGGATCCATCAATCGTGCAGCTATTTAAACGCGATCGTAAAATAAAATGGCCACTTCCATTTGTTTCCCTATTCCACTTCAATAGAGTTATGAAAACGAGTAATTTCTTTATCACAGTAAAGTTGGTTAGAATCTCTTAATCATCAGATGATCTTCACGGACGTCGACAGAGGATTCTGTCAAGGTATGGCATCCTTTCAGCGCTGTATTACTCTGTTGCTATACTCCGAAAGGTAAACTTTGACCCGCGCGCGAGGCTATGTGAGAAGTACTCGCTTTTCATTGCGCACAATATGGAACGAATCTGTAATTAACGGGTACCCGCTGGGAGGCTATACGTGCATATACATAAATCCCTTTTCTCCTCACTTATTCGACCTCCCTTTTAGTCAATGACGTACCTTATTTTGCTTAGAATCGGTCAACATAAATATTATATTGATATATTTTTTACAACGTTTTTATTAATATTCTTTGTAGTATTGTTATTTGTCCAGTGGTTGTTTATCCAGTACAAATCTTGCAATCGATTTTTAACTAACTTCCTGACTAGCAAGACATTTGAAACTTTTAGAATATATCAGAATACGATGCTAATGCATTTTTATAATACTTTTAGCCATCTTTATGTAGAATTGAATTCATTTTCAGTTAATTCTGTTTTGAATGAAAAGTTATTTCGGAATAAATCCGTAATCAAATCCACTATTATTGGTTGTTAGGGGACTAGGGTCCTAGCAACTAAATTATTAATATATACCTGCGTTGCTATGGAAATCAATATGAAGTGTCAAGATGACAATTCAGTATTATTTATATCAAGTACAATTTTTTTGATCGTTTAAGCTAGTCAAGTCCAGTTTATATGATTCAACAGAAAATTTAAAAACGTTGTATATATAAAGTTCTTTTTATCTTGTAATTATTTAAATATTAATATATTCTTTTTAATGGTTACCTGTTTTTCTATTATCCTGATCTAAGAAAATGTTGTAGGCTTTTTTATGTATAAAAAATATCAGATAGCAGTGCCACTTGTCAATTCTTGGATGTTGCTTTTGTCTTCTCCCTGTCTCCTTCTCTCTCATTAGTTTACTCGTATATTTTTTCCCACCTTACCCCTGTTGCTCAGATGTTTCAGACGGTTAGATGTAAATGGTCCATAAAACATTTCACCGTGGCACAGTTCGCCGTGAGTTTTCTGTCGGAAAGAGATGACCGTATACTATACGGTCTCCAATTTTATTAGATTCAATATGAAAATTAACTCAATTTTCATAGCTGATTTTGGAAAAATTCAAGAATGAAAGCCTAACCTAACCTTTTTCGTCGTATCAGGTCTTTAATAGCTACAATGTGTCGCTCCAGAAGTTGGCGAACGCAACACCATTCTCATCGGCTTGTAGGATCTCGTCGAAATTGCAGCTTACTGGGCACAAAAGGTGCTCTATGCTTTGCATTTCACCGCACTCGCAGGTTTGGCCATTTTAAAACCCCCACTTCACCCTGTTGTCTCGAGTTTGCCCTACCTAACCTAACCTAACCTAACCTAATCTAACCTAACAAATAATCAAGTATATTGGCTAATTTCAAAATTTAATATCATAGTCAAGAGAGGTGCTGTTAAAACATTGCACTTATTGTAACAATTACAACTAATTTATTATAAATTTTACAATAAGTGCTATAAGTTGGATACTTTTCTACCCTAAATACCGTCCGAAAGCAGTCTTGAGTATAGAATATATGCAAAGAAGTGTAATCAAAATTATGTATGTTAAGCATTTCAACATTTTCCCAGATGTCTCCAAAAGATTTTAAACACATTATAAAAAAAATAATCAAGTTGTTTACAACATATTTTGGCATGCTCTTCGTGACGTTTGTACAGAATAATTAAAAAAATATATTTAAAGTTTAGATTTCAATATCACAAAATGGGTACTTTCCTACTTTATCACTAACCTTCTTTAACTACTACTTTGTACATTATTTTGTCAATTCCATAACTCTCGCGATGAGAAAAAAAAACATAAAAGTGAGATTATCGAAAGGAAATCATTTATGATGACAAAGTTACGCCACTGCGCATCGTCATGACGTATTCAAATTCGACGGTTGTATGGGGCAGTCGTGAGAATGCATTTATGCTATGAAAATACCTGCAGTTAATTCGTGGACTATTGTTATATATTGGCATTTTCATATATTTTCCGATGCGCTGAACGTGTGACATCATTACTTTGTATATTGTGTTTGCTTAAAGATGGTATAATACAATGATAATTGTATGCCTTTATTATTTAGAAACATTTGTGAATATTTTTTATAATAATGCTATTATGAAATATTTATACTTATGTTCACATTTCAATCACAGACGAAAAAGTTTTCAATACTATTTTTTTTTATTTATTTTTTTAGGTCAACCAACAGGATAAATATAATATAGAAGAAAAATAAAATGTAATGGTCCCAATAACAGGCGGACACAAAAAACATAATAAATCAAATTAAATTGGATCAAATATTATGTACAGCTGTAATGAGTTATTGAAAGTTAAAGTTATTTAAAATAGTTAAAAAAAATAGAGAGAGAAAAAAACAGAAAAACTTACAAAAGTATAATATAAGACAGGCAATACAAGAAATGAAAAATACAGAAAATAAATACAATAAAAATAAGCAGTCATCCAGATAAAATTCGTCGTGGATTTTGGAGCAATTTAATTTGAAAGAGGCATGAGAACATAACAGATCCACTCTATCACTGTGAAGATTCAAGGTGATGCAAAGTCGAGCCACTGGACAATTGTTACCTTATTTGGTTTTATAGTAATGGATGTGTAAAAGTGAGAAAATGTGAGGACGAATATGGACTCTTGGTTCATTTAATTTAATGTAAGACCATAGTTGTGGGGAATTTGAATGGTTATTATTTATTTTAAAGATAACAAAATAAGGTCAGAAATAGTAAGTACGCCATGTTTCTAAAGATTGAAATTTGAAATGTTCATTGATTTATTTATTATAAATATTATATGCATTCTAAAGTTAAATTTATACTATTTCATAAGCTTATTGATTACTATTGAACTATTTTGTACATAAGTTAAAATATGTACTTAAAGCATTATACCGAAGAAGGTTAATAAGATATTTCTATGATTATATACTGAAAGCTTTATGGATTTTAAGTATTTATTATCAGGCTACATAATTAATATGTTCTACTATTTCTCGTAAATAAAAAAATAATTATTCTCGTTAGTCTTAATATGATATATATTTAATAAATCAGGAACATCAGATGTATATTCTCACAAAATAAACAATATTTTTTTCTATTTTATACATCCACTGCGCTTTCTACCACCATATCAGAAAGGTGTAGGTTTCCGTGACACATGCTTAATTAGCTAATTTAATACGAAATTTAATATTAAAATTAATTTTATAGTATTTTAATATTAGTAGTGTAGCTACTTAATTATAAATGAGTTATAATTAGTAGCTTAATACTTGGGTAATTAAATCAAATCCTGTAACTCTATACATAAAAAGCTTAAAAAATTAAAAGCTACCGTTAAAAAAACTAATTATTTTCAAACCATAAAAAATGAAATTGTTTTAGATAGATATGCATAGGAACTATAAATATTGTGATGGTTTTTATGTTGGTTATCTTTAAAGACTTTGATCCAAAAATCTCCGTACTGAGAACTGGTATTTTTTAATAATAGAGATTAGTTGAAGTCATTAATGTCGTCTTAATCAAAATTAAGTGTATTAGTCGGTTGAAAACACCCGTAATTCAAAAATAATAGTAATTAAGCAGTGTAATTATTGCTTTTAATATTACCCAGCGTTTGCCGGATGAATATGAAATTTCCAGCGTCCCGACGAAAGTTTTTATTAACACATTCTATAAAAGTAAAAAAGGTCAGATGTTGTTTAGTTAAATATTTTTTTATTATGAAGATTTAGATATGAGATTTAGATGAGTTAATGTATCTAAATCTAATAAATTATAAAAAGAAAATGCAACTTAATGTTAGCATTAGAGCTAGATTTTTATAAGACAGTTTTTTTTAAACTTTTAACTTTACTGTTCAGCGATATTGTTGTTATTATTATTATTATTGCATGTTGCAATAAAATAAATAAAAAAATCTATAATTTCTTCAAAGAACATAAGAAAATATGGTTTATCAATTTGATAGTTAACATTTGAGTTGTCTAGAGTCATATTCCATAAATAGAGTTTTGAGATAATCGTAAAAAACCACCAGGGCACTATTTTTTTGTAATTATAAGGAAAGTATTGGATACCCTTGAATATTATTGAGTGAGTGTGTCGGTTAACATTATTTTTATTTCTTACTTAAGGCTGCAGACACACATCACAATATGAGAAATAGAACTAAAATATCAATAAAAAGGATTTCAAGTTATACACATTTATATTTTTATAAAAATCGATATTTTTTAAAATAAATGTAAAAATATTAAAACCATGGATGCTTAGAAAACTTAATAAACTAAATTGTAATAACAAATATGCCTATAAAATATATGTAATAATAAGGTGCGGTTGGATTCAACAAATTCACATTTTATTACAGTTTTTACAATAGTAAAATTTTTGACTAAACATAAAAAATATTTTTCTTTTTAATGTTTTCTAAAACATATTTATTAATTAATGAAATCGTAAATTATCAAAAAAATGTCTTAAATTTCAAGCTTCGTATTTTTCCGCTAGGTGCTTCTGTTAGGTAAGACATCGCCTTAATTTAAATTCATAGTTTTAGGAAATATTTCCACATTTTCAATAATCTCACAACCAAAGTCATAAATAATGTAGTAAAAGTAATTAAATAACTCAACATAACTAAGTATTTGCCATTATATCTAACCATCATGTATTTTACAACGTTTTTATTAGCTCGTATTCTTATTTGTCCGATACAAATCTTGCAATCGATTTTTATTTAACTTCCCGACTAACTAAACATTTGAAACTTTTAGAATATATCAGAACACAATGCCAATGCATTATTTTAATACTTTTAGACATCTTAAAGTAGAATTGAATTCATTTTCAGTTAATTCTGTTTTGTATGAAAAGTTATTTCGGAAGAAATCCGTAATCCAATCCACTATTATTGATTGCTAGGGGCTGGGGTCTTAGCAACTAAATTAATAATATATACGTGGGTTACTATGGAAAACAATTTGACATGTCAAAATGACATTTTAGTATTATTTCTATCATGTACAATTTTTTTGATCGTTTAAGCTAGTCAAGTCAAGTTTATATGATTCAACCGAAATTTAAAAACATTGTATATAAAAAGTTCTTATTATCTTGTAATTATTTAATTTGATATAACAGCAAATAATAAAATAAGTTATTTTTTATAAATTTGTCTATCCGGCTCGAAATGTGTTTATATTGACCAAGAGTCACGTAGTACGTTCGTTGCGCCACACAGTATGTACGGAATCTCGAAACGGTATCAGGTTTCGGTCTGATATATAAATTAAATTAGTATAAATATGTTATTTTTTCATATAGGAGATTTATATAAAATTTTCTCACTTTGATCGATAATGAAGCGTGCTCTAGTGTCGGCTATTACGTTGAGATGGCAATCACTGGCTCATAGACACGACGCTCAGTTAGAGGGC
The DNA here is from genome assembly GCF_057557595.1 of Rhyacophila brunnea. Lineage (NCBI taxonomy): Eukaryota > Metazoa > Arthropoda > Insecta > Trichoptera > Rhyacophilidae > Rhyacophila > Rhyacophila brunnea. Next base: position 8,166,957 of record NW_028233361.1, read on the forward strand.
GTTTCCGATATGGAAATGCACAGATTACGTTTGTATTAGGTTAATTAAGACATCTCTATATACATTATTATTATCTATAAAGTGTTTTGTGCACGAAATTTTGATAAGGAATTTTGTATGCCAAAATAAACAGGAAGTTAATATCTTCTATATTGAGAGTATTGTATGCTGTATTTTAAATTACAAGTATATAATATAAGTAATTTTAACGTTTGCACAACATTTTTTATTTGAGTGTTAAATTAAATCAAGTGATACTGACATGAGAGTCTTTAGTTATGAGAGATGAGGTGTCTAATAACAAAAACTAATTAGTCCACTATTCAATATTACTGGGACGTTTTTGTGCTTAAAGCAGTGACGTCCGTAGACAAAATGCCGACCCATTTTTTTATACAATATTTTTTATCATCTGTGCTCGTGTCGTTTTTGGTTACCAAATAAGTCGACGGCAACGGCAACGGAAGTAAACTAGACATCGCGAACCCGACAAAAACATACAGTCCTGTTAAACCTTTTATGTTAATTAATACATTTTGTTTCAAACCAGTGAGTTGAATTTTTAAAGGAAAAAATCTTCGTTATTAAGTAAGTACTCAGCTTAGGGAGCTATTTCTATATACTAAATAGTTCTCCTCGATTTGCCGCCCTTCGAGTAACTGCCGCCTCTAAGCAAAGCTGTCTCTGTCTTCTTCCACGGGACTTTACTGGCATCAAGTGTAATACAATTTTAAATAACTATATCTTTTATTTAACGAATAATTCACAAGATTTCAGAATGTAACATTCTAACTATTGATCATAATTACCACTATGCTACGGTTGCCATGCTTAATTGCGACACATTTTACTATTAGCCTTTTTAATACCAGCTCAAAAAAGATTTTTTCTATTGGCTATATTTTCTCTTGAGTGTTTTCAAAATTATGTATGTTCAATAATAATTAGAATGGTTTATTCTTAAATCTTGTGAATTATTCGTTGAATAAAAAAATAGTTAATTAAAAATTATTAACAAGTAAGTTACAACAAAAAATCTTAGAGTGATCCATGACGTTAGTAGTTAAAGTAATACCTACTTTGATTTAAAATACAGAAGCCGATCGCCAATAGTAGCTCAATTTAGAAAGCGCTTCAAAGAGAAAACAGAATCACTGATAAACTTTTAATTGCATTTTAATTACCACATTTAAATAACACGTTAATTATATCTAATGGCCAACGACTCGAAACGCGCCAGTCGCGGTGTTAGCACCAAATGAGTTAAGAGCCATTAGTTAAAATTTGTCGAAACCAAGTACGGCGCCTTTAGCATAGTGGTCTATGTGCATGGGCGTGAAACCTGAAAGACGCAGGTTCGATTCTTGCGGGGTGTTTAACTTTTTTCTATTGGTTATAATATATTTTCTCAGAAGTGTTTTCGAAATTATGTATGTTATAAAATATGAGTTAAAATTAAAAATTTTCACTTTTGCACAACATTTGATTTGATTGTTAATTTAAATCAAGCATTTTTATCAAAATATATATAGATATATATTACCTGTTTATTTATTTATTACTACATAATATTATATTAATACAAATGAACATCATTTGATCTAATTTTATGCGAGATAATCAAGCAAAGAGGCGTATAAGTATAGTAAAAAGTGTAAAAAAGTGCAAAGTTATAAAACGTATACCACTCTAATACAATAATTGTTTAGTTTCTGGCTGATTAACCTCATCATACAATAGATCCAAGATACATAAAGTTGAACGTGTCAACATTTTATTTCATCATTGTCATCATCAGCCGGAGGCGATCCATTGCTGGATGAAGGTATTTTCATAGCTCCCTCCACTCTTCTTGATCATTCGTTCTCCACTGTCACGTAAATCCACCAAAATTTATAAGTTTGTCTATACAGCGGGTTTTAGGGTGTCCCCAAGGTCATTTAGTGCTCCTTGGATTGTCAAGCCAATTGCCATTTCAATTGATTAGCGACCTTTATAACATCGCGTACTCATTTGTCTGCTTCCTGATCCATTGATTTATTTTATGATCTTCCCACGTTATGGCTCACATGCACATTTTCATGCCAAGTTGCGCTACCCGTAATGTTTGGGTTTATCTTACATTAAAAGTCTATATTTTACACGCATACGTGAATGTTGGTAGCACACAATGGTTAAACACTTTACGCTTAATACTTTGGACGCGAAAGACGCACACGGCGCGTAATGACCAGACGGCCGATCGATGTAATTAACGTGCATTTTAAAGGGGGCAATTAAAATCTCATTATATAGTCAGCAGCGAAAGCGTTAAGTGAGACAACACTTTTGAAATTATTCATTTAGGTGCCCAAATATACTTCATGCCAGTTAGGTTCTGCAGCCAATATCACCATACATACCATTGTCAATTGACACTGATTTGTATCAATTTATGGTTTTTTATAAATCGTTAGGTCTTAAAATATTTTTTTCGTGTGATTTAAGGCCTTTTTAGAAATTATTATATTGCACATAGGTACTATAATTATGGTGAATTTATTGTTAGCTATTGACCACCTGACTTATCGGTTTTTATTATTAGAATTTTATGATTATTTATATATTATGTCATAATTAAAGGTAGACTATATTCAAGCCGTGGCTTTGAATTATGAATGACGATAGTAGTGCTTATTATTGATTATATTCGAATGCAATGCAATAACCGGTTTGCAATAAATGAAGGTTTTAGATTGCACATTTTGTTCAAATTATAAACATTTATTAACTATATTGCATTCAAAGTAAAAGCTATAACTAGCACTACTATCAAAGTTTACAGTTTTGTGTGATATGCTGACTGTAAAATGCTTTAGCAATATACTTCGATAAATTAATAATAAAAGGTTGTTTTTTTATCATAAAGTGAATGCGGATAAATAAACAAATAAAAACACATACTATAAATGATCATAATTATTGATAAGATTAATAAATTTGTAAATGAATGTAAAATGTATTGGTTAAATTGAATTCTACTTTATATGCAGGATTATTGCGTTTTAATAGTCACTTTCATGCATGTTTTCCGGGACAAGATGTTTAGCAGGTTCATTACACAGACCATGTTGTAAAGCACATGGCCTCAGACAGCTTTCGTTTCAAATTCATTGCGTGTAATTAATATTATTCATAGCCATAATACTGGGGAACATACCTTGTAAGACATCTTCATACCTCTGGTCCATATAAAATAATATAATCTGTTCCACTACTACGTCTTGAAAATTTCATATTATCATTAAGGTTGCCCCGCTGGGCATGGACTGTATGAGTTGTCTTAATGAACTATTTAATTAAAACGTAGGATAGATCTAGATGAAGCTGACCGTAACTATTAAGTTTTTTTTAAAGTACTTTAAAAACATTAAGAAGAATTTAAAATAAAATCAACAAACTAAATCGGTACGTTTTATTTCATTCTCAGCGCTTCATCCCAATAAGAGATTTGCCTGCTCTACAAACGTTCTCTACAGACTTCTAATATTGTCAATTTTTTCTATTTTTCATCCTACATTTAGTTAATTTACCGCTTTTGCGAGTTATCTAACATATTTATTGGTCTAGTTAGTATAAAATATATTCTGATTTTTTTATTATCTCACATGATAATATTATTATAACTTTTGGTACTCTGAACCATACCTATAATTAGGCAAATGAGTGAAAATTAGAAAATACTTAGTTTAAGTTTATTATATTTCATAGTATGACCATAGAGAAAAAATATTAACACAATAAAAACAGATAAATATATCAAACACATTAATAAAGTAGGTATTTCGTAAGAAACATTTTAAAGGATTAAAAATTAGTCAAAAAGATAAGCAGGAAACTACTTTATTAATATCAAACGGTAAATAATTAATCCTAGAATCAAAATAGTATCAAACCAGAAATAGGCTGTTTAAAGATTGATTCACATTTCTACGGTATCATAGTATTTATATTATATTATTTTTACGTGTTGCATATCATTTTTAGAATATAAAAAAACTAATTTTCATATAGATGTAGTTTTAGACACTAGCTTCAAGTAGATATTTAACCTAATTATTATTAAGTCATATTTTTTAAATAAAAATATTTAATTACCTATTTCTTTATTAATAATTACTTATATAAACAATTTGTTTGTTTCGTTGTTTATTTATTCAATTATTTTATAAACAATAACTTTAATTAAAACTATCTTAATATTAAAAAATAATTTTGTACCATTTATTTTCTCTTTTAGGTACCTATCAAGTAGAATTTAGTTTAATTAACTAACCGGAAAAAACAGTTGTTATCAGTACTCACTAAAATAAAAGTAAGCATTATAAAATGTAATATCTTAATTATTAATGATTCATAATGATTAAAATCATTTTTAAAATAAATGAAAAAAAAAACTGGAGGAAGTGTAAATGTTGTTATCAATTAATAAAACGGCAACGAAAAATGACTAACCACTAAATATTTGACACAGTAATCCTACTTTTATGATGATTTTTATATATTTAAGATTCATCTTATATACGATGTTTCTTCAATGTTTTAGGTATGATTTTAATATTGCTCGTGAGCAGAGAATATAGATTTTCATATAGTAGAGGTAATATTAATATTATATATGTATCAGTGGCAAAAACTCCATATTAAGCGATTAGTTAAAGTCTACCATCTAAAGAAAAATAATTTATAATTGCGTATTAACGTATTTAAATAATAGCTTGATTATTTTTTATTCTACAAAAATAATTTTATTTGCCAATGACATCTGTCGTATAATATGTAGAAATGTATATGTATATGAAAATGTAAAAATATGCCGCAGCGCAATCTCTCTTCAACTATTGTATACTTATATCAGATTATTGTGCGATGAATGTCAGATTTTTTGTGTGGATTTTACCTCACAAACCTCAGCCTTATGTACCGTAATATAATATGCAATATGGCTCGAAAGGCAAACCCGAAAACTTTTGCGGATAATACTATTGTATATGACTGCAGCTTTGTTCAAAATGATTAATAATAAGAAATTACAAAAAATAATTTCCATGGCATTCAATCACATACATAAATTGTTTTAAAAAATTAAAAATCATTTTATTCAATGATTTTTGATGTGTATAAATCTGTAGGAAAATAAATAATTTAAACTCATCGCTTAATTTTATATCGTCAGTGAGCTTTTGAAACATCATCGATTTAGTGTGTTAATTAATTAGTAGTAATATCGTATTCTTTTCTTATTTCCTGTAGGTATATACATGACAAGTGTGTCCGTTTTCTCTAATCTCTACAGCCTATTTCTTTCCAAAAGACATTCTTCGCCATTGGTGTGTATTAGGGAAGAGTCATTGCTTCTGTATTAAATAAAAATTGAAAAACAACACATATAATATAAGATAATACAAATGCGCAATACACACCTTCTTATATGACTTCAGACACGGTTCAACTACTAAGCCATCGTGTGACTATACAATTTATTAAAATTTTCCTGCAATAGATGACACGTAACTAGATACCCATATAATATTTTAACCTGAAGCGTTATGAATTTTAAAATCTGATTCAATAGGTATCAACATATAAATAAAAGTCAGTTTTAACGTGTCTTGTTTTAATTTTACAAGGTAACAGTAACACTTTGTTTTGTTAATTTTGTACGAGATTTTGCCAACAATAAATAACAGATAGACAAATTGCAGTAAATTTGCATTAACAGGAAGAGAAGTGAATGGATGCTGTGTGAATTGTTTATTCAGCTATTAAAGAATCACAAAATGGTGGGTTTTACTGAGATTATTAAAGGGATACTGATAACAATATAACAGCAAAGTACTTATAAAATATTAAAATATTAAAAATAGTAGTATTTTTTAATTAAAAACTATTTTATTAGATCAAGTGGGCAGGTATATTATTTAAAAAAAATATGAAACTCAAAAAGTAAAGTTTTTATATAATGCTTCTAGAGGAGGATAATAAAATTGATTGTGATGATTGATAATAGAGTAGGTATTAGTCGATATGCGCAAAAGCAATGTCATCCTTCTCTTATATTATCTTCGAAACTAAATGAATCGACGCATATTGTAAGGAAAATCTAAAAACTATTAGAAGTGCAACATCACAATGTGCATGTTGCGCACAACGCGGGAATATAACAAAATGATGTAATAGATTATGAGGCAGACAAAAGCACGTGATATGATAGACGCCATAAAGCTGGTTGGACGGTAATGGGCTGGACATATCGCTCGACAAGTGTACAACCCTGAGATAAATACAGCCATGTTGTGTTACCCACGAGTCAACACACGATTACAGGCTCTTGCTAAAACCCTTTGGTTTGACAAATTAATAAGTATGAAGAATGTACTCGGTAGAAAAGAGCTATAAATCAATGAAGGTGAAATGATTAAGGCTAATGCAGTTTGTGATGATGTTGAGTTGTAAACAACATGAGCATGTTATATTTTAATAACATTAGCAGCGGTGACGTTATTTTGCCAGAATATTTTAAAAGGGGGCCTTTAACAGTGAAAACCAATTATAAAATTAGTTAAAAATCTTTAAATGATCTGTATTTTTCACAAAGTGAGTAGGTTTACGATATTACCCAACGCATAACCTAAGAAATCCTGCAACCAACATTAGGTTATAATATAACCACTAAAACATAATAATATATGTACTTGTACATAAAAAAATATGATATTATGTAATTACTTATTACTTACTGTAATCTCAACAATAACTATTGTTAATTATCTACGCATCTATTCTATACGCAGGGCGGCTATTGAGGGTAGTTTATCTTATTAATGTATTTATGTATTATTATTGCTACAATAAGTTAGCCGTCTAAACTGTTTATCTCTCTCTTAAAGTTAACACAGCCAAGAGAGGTGCTGTTAAAACATAGCACTTTTTGACAGTTCGGACGGTTAACTTTTTGTAACAATTAAACACCTCAATATGTCATATAATTACGAGATAAAAATAACTTTTTACATACAACGTTTTTAAATTTTCTGTTGAATTGTTATACTCAATATGCTCAAACTTGTACTTGATATGAAGTAAATAAAAAACAAAAAACAAAAATATAGAATACTGAAATGTCACTTAGGCATTTCATTTTGATTTCCATAGTAAGGCTCGTATAATATATTAATAATTTAGTTGCTAGGACCACCTCCTTAGCAACCAATAATAGTATTTTACTTTTTACGGATTTTTCTGAAATAACTTTTCATACAAAACAGAATTAACTGAAACTGAATTCAATTCTGCTTAACGCTTTCGCTGCTGAAGATATAATGAGATTTTAATTGCCCCCTTTAAAATGCACGTTAATTACATCGATCGGCCGCTTGGTCATTACGCGCCGTGTGCGTCTTCCGCGTCCAAAGTATTAAAGATGGCTAAAAGTATCAAAAGAATGCACTGGCATCGTGTTCTGATATACTCTAAAAGTTTCAAATGTCTAGCTAGTCGGGAAGTTAGTTGAAATCGATTGCAAGAATTGTACTGGACAAACAACCACCGGACAAACAAGAATACGAGCTAAGAAAAACGTTGTAAAATATGATAAACTACCCTCGTGTGTGACTGGTGTGATTCTACGAAAGTGATACATTGATAATAGGTTCACTAATTACGTTGATATCTAGTTGGAATTTATTATATTTTTTATCGTAGGGGATCTGAAAATCAGTCTAGCCTCAAAGTTCCTAAACTAGTCACTGAATATTATTGTTATTACTTATATGTATACAAAGTTTTAAAGAGAATAGTTTACATTTAAAAACAAAAATATATTTTTAAATTCTGAAATGTAAGATTTAAACTAATTACTAATTAATAGTGTAATACAGATATCAACAATCAGAACAACTGACCTTGTTCTCATTATTACAAATATGGCAGTACAGGAAAGACTATTGTCTTGTCTATGGGTGCAGTAAAATGAAGCAAAATAAAGTTATAATCGCGATTTAATAGTGAGTTGCTTCAAATAAAAACACATTACGTAATGTTGGCTATTCATTAACCCGTTAAAACACAATTTTAGTAAGCTTTTTAAAAATAAACTTTATATGCGGTATGTTTTTTAAAGTGATATGTTAATGTAAATTCTATCAGCGAGACAGAGGATGACAATTAAATTATTTAGATGTCCAGCAGGTCTATTTTTTTTTACAATACAATTTATCACGTTTCCGTCATTTCCATTTTTCAAAATTAGCACGGAAGGTATTCTTTACACTAAACGATTAGTGGCAGCTATCTATTGGTAATACGGCAAAAATTTGGGTTGGTAGACATGTTGGTCAAATTTGGATATATTAATACTATCGACTGAAGGTACTTGATGGAATTTGAATTTAAATTCTAATGGATTCAAGCTCTGTACTATTCCATTTAAGTCGTATTTTGCGACCCGGGTTTCGCCTTTCGGCATCTTCAGGCGCCGTGTACACTCACCAAAAGTATACATACACTAACAATGAACTCTCTTTACTCTATAATAATAGAATATAGTAATAGAATAGTATATAATAATAGAATAGAACATAATAGAGTAAGGAGAGTTCGTTGTCAGTGTGTGTTTATCTTTGGTTAGTATACACGGCGCCTGAAGATGCCGAAAGGCGAAACTCAGGTCGCAAAAAACGACTTAAATGGAATAGTATAGAGTTTGAATCCATTAGAATTTAAATTTGGATATGTTTGTACTGCCGAACCCAAGCGGATAAGATCGAATACAAGCGTATAAAGCCGAACCAGCGCCATCTTCATCAACACAAGGGTTTTGTAATGACACGTCTGACATAATCAACATAACCTACAATTTTATTAGTCATGTCAATGCAATTGCAAAAAAATAGTTGAATCTTGCGTCTCAATTCTCAATATGTAAAATTATCATAGTTTGTATTGTTCTCAAAGTTAGTACGGCGAGAGGAGCTGTTAAAAGATGTCACCTTTTGACAGTTCAGACCTTAGACTATAGATACGGACGGGTAATTTTTTTACATAATTTACCGCCAAAATACGTAAAGTGCTAAATGTGATGTATTTATCATAATTAGTTCTTTTTCGATGTTAAAGTGATGTATTATTAGAATAAGCCTGCAGATGCGACGATTTTGTGTGAACTAAATTATTACATCCCCGTTTATAGAATGAAGAATATATAAATTTTAATATAATGTATTATATATTATAAACGCAATTTAAAAGCTGACCGAGATATTGCACATACATTATTATAGCAAACGTCATAATGGTTTAATAAAAATCCAAAAAAATGTCAGTGCGCAGCAGCTCTATCATGTTAACGTACATTAAAGATAACCGCTTTGACAAAATTGATCCGAGTGAAATAGTTTGAATCAAGAATAACAACGTATTATCGTGTTAGTTAAAATCGAGGCCTGAACAAAAACGATGCATAAGTGCGAGTAAGAAAGTATTCGGCACCCTTATAATCTCTGCGACACGCGCTAGAGTAAGATAAAAGGTTTAAAGATGTGAAAGATGGTTTGCTATGGTGTCGCCGCCAAATCTCACTTTATTGCTTATCTAAGCGTCGATAACCGTGTTGCTAAAATTGCTATTTTTGTATTAAACATAAAGTCAATGGTAAATATTTTTAATTAATTAAGTAGAAAAGATAGTTCTGTATGTTGTATTAAAATGTGGTAGCCATACTGATAAGCAAGAAGATAGTATTACGTTTCATAGGTAAGTTTATACATGTTCGGTTTAATTTATTTGTATATAATTATGTATTTTAACATCAAGTGACCTAGTTTTTCTTTAAAATAACTTAAATTATGAATATCTTTACCTAATGGTTGCATTTTGACCGCTTAAAAATACTATATAACGTAATAAAATAGAAAATTATATCTTAATTCTGAGCATCTAGTGCGAGCACTTTGGGCGAGCACTAGTGAAATGGTCTATGATCTCGAACATTTTTATACGAATGCGTTCGCTCGCCCACAAAGCAAACGCACGGCACGCAGCTTCATTTAGCAATGCAATGGGTGGCGTCTAGATGTATCTATAGTCTAAGGTTAGAATAGTCCTGTTTTTCTACATAAATAAGCAGAATCTGGCGTACACCTTGTGTGCACTACACTTTGCTCAAAATTTTACGGAACTTTACCATTTATAAGAAAAATACATAGTTATTAACTGGACCAATAAAGGGTCAGATAATGTAATTATCAGAAGTAAGCATGCTTTTAATCGAACTGGTTCATCATTTTGAATAATTACTAGTTCAATAAATGAAGTAATTAGATTTTTTGCAACGAACGCGGTCAAACGAGGCGTACCTACCTTAAATGCCACTTTTTTCACGCGATATACATTTTTATAAGCGCCTAACTCCGCACAAATTAAGAATAATGTGTTTTCAATTTAATATTCATGTAATTATAAAGATAGATTATATTTATGCGTGTAGTTTCAGGCCTAATATATTTTAATTAAAATATTATTTTAAAATCTAGACGAAAAGTTATATGGGTATGATATTAGTATAACGGCTGACTGAATACTTTTAAAGTAAAGTACCTACCTCTTATTTTGCCACGTTTTTATTAGGTCGTATTCTTGTTTGTCCAATACAATTTTTTTTTGTTTGTCCAAATCTTGCAATCGATTTTTGACTAAGTTGACATATCGACTAGCTAGAGATTTGAAACTTTTAGAATATATCAGAACACGATTATAAAGCATTATTTTAATACTTTTAGCCATCTTTAAGCAGAATTGAATTCACTTTCAGTTAATTCTGTTTTGTATGGAAAGTTATTTCGGAATAAATCCGTAAAAAGTAAAACACTATTATTGGTTGCTAAGCGGGTCCTAGCAACTAAATTATTAATATATATGTGCGTTACTATGGAAATCAATATAAAATTTCAAATTGACATTTCAGTATTCTATATTTATTCAGTATTTCTATCAAGTACAAAAAAAAGTATTTATTAATACAAAGAATTGTCAAGTTTATATGATTCAACAGAATTAAAAGCGTGGTATATAAAAAGTTCTTTTTATCTTGTAATTATTGAGTTTTATGTTGGTATCTCATATTATTTAAATCTAATTTCAATAATGTATTATAGTTATATAGTATATAGTTCTCGAGAAGGATGATAATGTAAAAAACATTCTAGCATTTAAATAACTTTAAAACACTTCAGATTTATATACAATACTAAAAATGACTCAAACCTGCATTGTATGTTTTACCAACTAAACTATGTGCATTCTATCTAATTACGACAACATTAACTAGTAACATTTATATATTGAAGTACCTACTCAACAAATTGCGTTAAGTTTGGCAAAAGTTTTTTGATTTAAATTTATGTATTTATTATTATAACACTTACCGACGACTAGACCTCTCTACATTTTAGTACACTTGATAAAAAAAATAATAAACTATTTTTCTATATTCAACAAATAATTCACAAGATTTGACAATGTAAAATTCATTATTAAACTTACATAACAAGAAAATACCTCAGCTATACCTGATAAGAAAAATATAATGCCCAACGTTTTAATAAAAGAAGAAAACAACATTATATTTATTATATTAGGTATAATATAATGTGGAAGTAAAAGAAAGACTTTGTTGCTCTACAAAATTAAAGAATTGTTTAAATTGTCCTTATTATTGGATACATATTATTATGAAACCGCGTCAATTGAAAGTACCAAATCTTAGAAAAAAAGCTTTATGTGTATTTTATTTATGTGGTTTTGAAAAACACTTATGTAGTTAAATGCTCACGTCACAGCCATGCGGATTCCATCATCGTAGCCAACCTCGCCTCAACCAGCAAAGTTCGTAAAAGCATAATCGAAAAGTTGAACAACTTGGAGAGTTATAAAATTTACTTAACATAATATAACACAACAAAGCGGTAGAAATAATTGCATACTATATTTCAAGAGTATTTTTTTGTGAAATCATAATATTATTTGGAATTTAATATATTATTTACGGTTTTCCATAAAAAGGTTCAGCATTTTAATGCATTTAAAACTCCGCCTCTGAATGCAGTCATCCTACATATACATTTTAATATATTAACTTAAGTAAAAGTGCAGATGTATTTTACAAACACATGTCATTTTTAGCAACCGATGATCATTGTATTACATTTGAAATAGTTGAATTTGGAACAAAATAATCTCATTATACGGCTGTCGCCAATTCAAAGAACGAACATCTTATTCTTTATGACAGTTACACACTTTTTATCGTGTCTATATTAGTATGCACTATTTTTTTTTTATAAAAATCTGTAACGGTTCGGGGTTGCCATAATACATATTTAGAAATTTATTACGGTCGTACGTGCTAATCCAATTGGCTGCGGGGATTACCTTCTACGGACAATAGCAAATGAATTAAATATTAAATCATTCATTGTAATAAGTTGCTTCACGGTAGAATTCTAAATAATCCTTTTATGCTACTGTACTTGTCATAAAAAATGTAGTCAACATTAAATTTACAATAATATGGTGTTGATAATATAAACAAGAACGTTTATAACGAACAAATCGTACACAGGTATTACACTGTGTAGTGTGTACCTATGGTTTGTTATTTCGATTCAATAAATTATTGTATTTATGTATTTAAAATGAATATAATAAAATGCAAACAATTTAAATACCTGAAGGTCTAATTATTTATTTGTTTATTTTTCGAATAGTGCGTCATCTATCGAAGAGCGATGACATGATTGTAGTACCCTTTATGATTTGAGTTATCCCACCTCCATCCGTCATGTATATGCAGCGGAGATTTGTGCACGGCCGCCTTCCATGACACTATAAACGTATCAGAATTAAAAGATTTGAGTGCTACACTTCCGTGTCCCGAAACGAAGCTGCACGGTACTGATGTAGCAACCATGCACATTAGTGCTTGAAGAAAAATTTAAGAAAATAAAAAAGAATCTTGACTTGCACTGCCGTCATTTTATCTTTCATAATTGATGAGGTCACATCACATTTATGAGATTTTTTCAAGGCATGGGTATGTATAATTGTTTTACTTAGATTACTGATAATAGTACTTCAAAGTACATATTTAACTATATTTTTTGACAGAAAACTATTGTAATAATTAAACTAATTTTGAATTCTCAATACATCATCGTCGAGGTATTAAAAATTTTGATGTGACAAATCTAAAACTGTGTGTTTTTTTCTTCTACCTCACTTATAAAAAAAAACAATGTTATACAAAACTTTCAAATAAACTTAGTATGTCATTGTGGTACTTATACAAGTGTTTTAACCGATTACTGTTTCGGTATATTTAATTGAATTTTGAAAATTTAATTATCTGCACTGATAAATTGGTATTTTACAACGTTTTTATAAGCTTGTATTCTTGTTTGTCTGGTGATTGCTTGTCCAGTACTAACTTTCCGACTAGCTAGACATTTGAAACTTTTAGAATATATCAGAATACGATCCCAATGCATTCTTTTAATACTTTTAGCAGTTTTAGACACCTTTAAGCAGAATTGAATTTATTTTCAGTTAATTCTGTATTGTATGGAAAGTTATTTCAGAAAAATCCGTAAAAAGTAAAAAACTATTATTGGTTGCTAAGGAGGTGGTCCTATCAACTAAATTATTAATATATACGTGCGTTACTATGGAAATCAAATTGAAATGTCAAAATGACATATCAGTATTCTATATTTGTTTGTTTTTTATTTACTTCATAATTATCAAGTACAAGTTTGAGCATATTGAGCATAATAATTCAACAGAAATTTTAAAAACGTTGTACATAAAAAGTTATTTCTATGTTGTTATTATTATTTATAACTAATATTACACAAACTATACATACAATAGGTATCAAAAATATTAAGCGGAATATAACAACAAATACAAAGTGCATTCATATAGAACAATCAACAATAAAAACAAGAACAAGACATTAAACTCGTGTTTTAAAAAGAAAACACGTATCTGCAAACACGCACGTTTAATTTAGTATTAATTATTTTTGGTTTAATTTGGACGATTGTTTCTTATAGTATGATGCAAGATTGTTATTGAAATACTAAAAAGTCTTCGTTCTATCAAGGAAATAGATTCAAATATTTAACTATTTGTGAAGATATACATCATTTATATTTACCTATCTTATACCCACGGTCACCGCGCGGCTTAAGCGTTGGACTATAACGCTGTGGGTCCCAGGTTCGAATCCGGGGTCTAGCAAGTACACATATTGTTTTTCAATTTGTGTCTCTCAGGATATGGACCTAATAGGTTGAGCAAGTGGCTGACATCCATTTCTCGTATAAAGCAAAATCTGTTAATACAAACCTCTACTCTATGGAGGCCCATATGATAAATAAATACCAATTTCACCCCCATTACGTCAATTCTACAATTGATTTAATTTAACGAAACGCATTTTTTTAGTACTTTTTCCACTTTGCCAATAATATTTTATCATCTTGGTATAATTTAATTGGTAACTATTTTTCAAAAAAAAAAAACGATTTTAAAATTGAAAACTGCGCAAAAGACCACATGTGCATTTCAGGTGTAACTTGTAGAAAGTGTGAAATTGTATACGATATATATATATATATATCGTAGAATGTATCCTTATCTGCATTGCTAGCAGCTTCTGTGGGAGCATAGTACTGCAGAAAAGTAATGGAACCCGACTTAAGAACGAAGAAGACGACGAAAGTTATGATTTATCTCATTCTATTTCGACCACTGCAACTTTTATGGTACCATCTTTGGAAAGTCGACGTTCTATATTTGATCAATATTTTTTTAATAAATTATCAATGGTTTTGTTGACTCGCCAAACCTACTCGAAAGGGTGGGTTTCCATTGTCCATCAAGATTTACGCGAAACCAAACTTTGTACCATATCAGCCGTAGCGGTTCGAATTATGCACAAAACTTTTTTATTCGGCGCTCTTGTTTAAATTATAATATGTACTTCTTCACCGTTGATCCTTTTAATAATTCACCTGTTTTATTTAAACGCGATATCTCCAAAATTTTGTATAAATAGATATATATATATATATATATGTAAGTATATAATGTAATTATTCATTATTCTTTCTCATTTTTCTCATGTAATTTTATTATGTAATTTCTTTATATTTATGTTATTCTTACTCTCTATCTTGTAAGGCTTAACTATATTGTAATGTAGGTATACATGGAAACTTTGCTGGTTGCAATAACTTTTCATTATTATGTTTTAAATTTTTGTAATCAATATGTAACTGTTTGTTTCCTTAATAAATAAATAAAAAAAACAAAAAAAAGTAGCACGGAGTAGTCGTTCGGAGATAGGTTCCTAGCTGGTGAGGCACTTGCAAGCGTCGTCCAAATGTCATTTGTTTAACGCGTACGTGCTATAATGCTTCTGTATGGCTGTGTGACATGGCATCTTACTAAGCTACAAGAGTCTCAGCTGAGAATCGATGTCGCCGCCGAATCTTACGGGTACATTGATACGACCACGTTACAAACACCCGAGTTCGTGAGCAGACACAGCAGCTTTCGGTGATTAAGGCTATCACAAAGAGACGCTTTACGTGGCTGGGATACGTATTCCGGATGCCGCCAAAGAGTGCGACACTTCGTTCCCTTGTGGAACAGCCTCAAGAGTTCCATCACCGTGGCCGGCCCTCCTTCACCTTGTAGCGGTACTACAAGAGTGACCTACGTGCTATAGGTCTGACATGGCGAGAGGCGCAAGAGTTGGCGACGGACCGAGGGAAGTGGCGCGAACTTGTGCTTGCCCTATGCCCCAAT
Organism: Rhyacophila brunnea; assembly: GCF_057557595.1. Classification (NCBI taxonomy): domain Eukaryota; kingdom Metazoa; phylum Arthropoda; class Insecta; order Trichoptera; family Rhyacophilidae; genus Rhyacophila; species Rhyacophila brunnea. The sequence continues at coordinate 8,182,869 of NW_028233361.1, forward strand.
GTAGGGACGTGACAGGGTGTAAGAAGAAGAAGAAGACTATATATATATATATATATATATATATATATATATATATATATTATGTATTATATAAGATTAGGTACCATATTACAGTATTATAATATTTTATAAAAATGTTAGTTATCATCGTATTCCGGTTTATTTTTTTTTGCGGATATTTATTTTTTTATCAATTCATAACAGAAAAAAATTCTTTAATAATAAATTTCTTTTGCTTTGTTATTATTTTGACTTTGACAATAAAAAAGATTCACATGTCTTGAATGGCTAAACAGATGAAAATGTAGAACAATCACCATGTATTTTGACGTAACTCGACCTTGCACTCGTTTCCTAGTTTTAAAAAAAAAATACTCCATTATTCAGAATGAAACAAAGATAATAATCGCAGTTCACAGGGAAACTGTATTCACAAACGCAAAACTCAAGTAATATTTCAAATAACCGACCATTCTAATCGTCAAGCGCATTAAAAGCAGAAGCATTGAATTCCTTCGTCTTACTCGACATTCATTGTAATATTACAATGTTTTTAAATTATGCAACGTATAGGTACATACTGTGCTTTGCGCATACTATTATTTTAATGGAAGCTATTGCAGTTTGATTGTGTCAGATGTGAATAATTCGAGGTTGCGAGTGTATTTTTATAATTAATTACTATAATATTGTAACACTTCTAAAGATCTAATTAAAATATGAGATAACAAATGACTATAGTAAGAAAATCACGTATTTTAGCAAATGAAATAGCAGTCAGTAGGTACATCAAAATAATGAGGAATAGGATAACTGGGTGCCAGCACAATTGGTCGCCGCAGTGTCGAATGAAATAAATACACGTTCGTTACTCTTATAGACAAAAAGTAGACGTCTTAATCAGTTTTTATCTGCTACTAAAACTTGGTAGTTTTAATTCATATTGGTCTTAACATAATGTTTTTCATTGCGGATTGAGAATTACGAGTATCATGCCTGAGCGATTGTGTAAAAATTAAAGAACTCTCTTATCATTGGAACTTAAACAAATGCACAAATAAATCATTATTAACGTGTGCATATTTAAATTCTCACCGAGTATTAAATAAAAATATATAAATTTAAATATATATAATAATATTAAATATATATTTTAAAAGTACCTATAATTCATGAACGTCTATTTATTTTCGAATTTTATTTGATTGCGCGGGGCCCAGTTGTCCTAGCTCCAAATCATCCTAGACCCAAATAATGTGCAAGAAAAATGCAAAAAATTCATAAAAATAAATCAATTTTACAATATTTAACAAAAAAGGTAGTAAAAAATATGAATATAGCTTTTAAAATGCCCATTTTTAAAGATTTGTTTCCGGGCACTAGTGGAAAAATCAATTCGACTTCGGTTCCAACGAATCAAATATATTGAATCCCTGTCACCGACGTGCGGCTTAGATTCTATAAAAAATCAATAAAATTAACGTTATGTTTGCTAAAAAAATATTTACGTAGTAATAGGTATATACCTAATGAATATTTTATTTTGATTTCCAAATTCAAAAAGGGGATGTCTATATAATTTTATAGTAATATCTATACTTGGTGGAGTATAAAAAATTGAATTTGTCAATTGTTACGTCGGATATTTTTATATACTTACATAGTTTATTTTCACAAATTTATTATCTTAAAGATATCCGTAGAAAATACTGAAGACAATCATTATTTAGAAAATAATATATTAACGGCCCACATGCTCAGCGTAGGTCAAAATGGAGCTTTTACGGTATTTTCAGAGCATTACCCTGGACATTCCTTAAATGTTGTAGATAGTTTATTTATATAATTTTGAAGCCTTATTATCCTTTATATTTATTTTAAACATTTGAAGACTGCATAAAGTATTTTTATTACATAAAATAGTATTCTTTTAAACCTCTCGCTCTAATGTTTTAGAATATTGTCATATTTCAGTACATCCGTATGTATTTCCGTTGTTAAGATTTTTTATATTTATTAATTTTAAAAGCATTTATAAAACCATTAGTAAAATTAATGTTGACATTATTATAGTGAAATATTTACGATAAAAAATTATATTGATAATCTCTGTGATCTCAAATTTTACAAAAATTAGGCATTTTATTATTCAAAAAATGGGCAAGATTTACACATTAATTCTAATGATACTGATTATAAGCTATGTCTTTGACCATTCAAATGTGATAAACATTCTACGAATAATGTTTGCTTTATAATAATTATTGACCTAAGAATAAGGTAGTATTTTTTTGAAATACGTAAATAATATAAATATGAAATACGTGAAATAAATAAATATTGGCTAAGCTACAACATAGGGCCGTAGCCATAAACTGACAAACGATAAATTAAGAAGAGAGTAAGATCATGGTAACGCGCGTGTTTGAATATGTACCGTTTTTAAAAAAATATTTTTTTTCCGGTTAGGTTAGGTTATCCTTTTTTTTTTTGATTTTAGGGCGTTCCTATGTATGTATATATAGTGCTCTTTGAATACTACTTTATGACGGAATTTATCCAGAAGTTATTCCATCGCCGAGCGACATTTATGCAACCAAAAATAATACCTATATAATAAAAAAAGATTCTTTGCTAAAAAAACGTTAAAATTAGTGTAAAGTACCTGCTTATAAAGTCTTTATCATATTTGATCGCAATAAGTATATAATGTATATTTTGTCCATTGTAAGTTTGAAATAAAAGTGAAGTGTTACTAGTATGTAGTATTTTCTGGCTGAGAAATTTAAGAACTTGAATTTCTAAAACTATAATAATAATAATGACTTAATATTTTAGTTCATTATAATAACATAATAAAGTAGTCGTATCATAGTGATTGAGACATAAAATCCCTTCTGAATAGAAGTATTCTTTTAGATATAATATGTCTACATTTTAAAAATTTACGTGCCCACATAATATAATGTTCACAAACATTATTAAAGTCGGTTTTTTATTTCTTAATTATAGTTTTAAAATTTAAAATAAAACAAAAAGAATAAATTATAAACGTATTTTTGTACATTTTGTAAGACAATAAAATGTCATAAAATCTAGCACGCATTTAAAATAAATACCTAATAAAATTGTACGGTACGATTTAAATGCACTTATTGGCGTTTAGGATGTTGTAGTTTTGTCTATCTTAGGAGGATATTGTTTTGCAATGTCCATTTCCTCTTAAGTTACGAGGTTAGCAGTAGCCGCAGAAACAATGTGAGGCATTTATTAAATACTTATCAAACAAAAATATATCATTGTTTTTCATAAAGTGTATTATCAACGTATAACAGCATATTAATCATTTTACTACTAACTTGTTGGGAAAGGTAAACTAAAATACGTTATAAGTAAAGACGTCTTTACAAGAAATATAATTATTCCACAAATTATATTATGACGTATACAAAACAAATAATTACAAGATAAAAAGAACTTTTAATATACAACGTTTTTAAATTTTCTGTTCAATTATTATGCTCAATATGCTTAATTCTGTACTTGATATGAAGTAAATAAAAAACAAACAAACAAACAAATTATAGAATACTGAAATGTCATTTTGATTTCCATAGTAACGCACGTATATATTAATAATTTAGTTGCTAGAACCACCTAGAAGCAACCAATATTAGTGGATTGGACTACGGATTTCTTCAGAAATAACTTTTCATACAAAACAGAATTAACTGAAAATGAATTCAATTCTACTTAAAGATGTAAAACTACTAAAAGTATTAAAAGAATGCATTGGCATCGTGTTATGATATATTCCAAAAGTTTCAAATGCCTAGCTAGTCGAGAAGTTAGTTAAAAATTGATTGCAATATTTGTACTGGATAAACAATCACCAGACAAAGAAGAATACGAGCTAAAAAATGTTTTAAAATACGTCGGTAAATAAAATAATCTTAGGTAAGGTTCTAAAAATATTAGAAGCAGTGTTGACAACATATTGTATATATAATGAAAGAGTAAGTTTTATATATAGACTACAAAAAATATAACTTGATGTGTCATGGCAACCGTCGTGGTGCTGCAATATGTTATGAAAGAATTGCCAAAGACCTTTTCCCCAACTTTTGTTCGCAATGTAAAAATATCGAATACACTACCAGACGACTATATTGTTACAATCTATTGGGATATTTTTAGCTATATGGGAACACTGAAATGTCAAAAAATATCTACCTGTCATTGCAGTGACTCTATCATCGACTTTATTTATAGGTCCAGTGAGCTCATTTTGTTTTTTTATACTTCGCAGTAGGTTATAACACGACTTATAATCCTCCTGCTATCATTTTTTAACACTTTATGCATTATTAACACATTTAAAAACTTTGCACAAACTTGCAGCGCGCACAAATAACGAACGTAAAATGATTACAGGGAGAAGAAAATGAAAAAGAAAGTGCTAGGGAAGATTGTAGTTCTCGAAAAGGCTACGTTTTATGTTAAACTTGCCGCAGTCTAATTTATATGACGATTCAAATGCTAATGGTTAAAGTAGATAACAAAATCATCCAATCATGATCCTGACTTTTTACGACCGAAGGAAAAGAAAATGCTCGACGTGTTCAAGATGGTGCTCACGATGATTGCTGAGGATGCCCTGAATGAAACACGGTACCTATATCTCGATACTGTATGAGCTGCTCATGAATAAAAGACAGTACCCTGTGTGTCTGTCATTTTTTACGATTCCTTGGACATAGCATTCATCGCGGCTCAGAAAGCATCAAAAGATTCAAATGCTTTGTACGATATCCCTAGTAAAATATGCAAATGGTGAACTTCGAGGGGGTAGTATGATCAATGTAAATGAGTTCACTGGTAAACCTAAAGCATCCACGGGCTTGCGGGGAATATGAGTATTAGAAAAGACTTACTGGACATATTCTGAAGTGATCGCGTTTTTCTATTATAGTGGTAACGATGAAGATTGTTTTTTTATAAGATGGTAAAATAATGAATTAATATTTGTAAAAAAAAAATGTGTCGATTTTTCGTAAAGTTTTATTATTAATGTTTTTTTTTTACAAAACTAATCACAAGTAGATATTTTAAAAATACTTCTTAGTAAAACACACAATGGTGGGCACATCCGAAGGATTTGTACCGAACGGAAAATAGGTAGTTGCTGTTTGTTCTTGATATTCTGTCAAGTGTAAAATTGCAGACAGAATGCACAAAATTGCATACAAGTGCCGCTTCCCGTCATCGTTTTGATGACAGGCAAAGTGCTTCCTCTATAAGTAGTTATCAATAATAAAATTTGAATAATAGAAATAATCGAATAGAAAAAAACCGGAGTTTCAAAAATACAATTAAATAACTACTCTGATATTGATATACTTAGTAAATTATCCATAATAGTTTGGAATTTTTAATTAATTTTTTTAAAAAAGTAAGACACTCCGGCAGAGAATCGAACCCTGTTCAGATCAGAAGTGTTTTTCGAAATTATATATGTTCAATAATTAGAATGGTATATTCTTAAATCTTGTGAATTATTTGTTGAATAAAAGAAATAGTTAATTATAAATATTATTATATTTATATATATAATATACCATTCTAATTGCTGATAAATAATTATCTCAACCTATGTTTGATGAATAAAAATATGAATTGAATGAATGACAATAAAATTATTATCTATATCACAAAATAACTAGCAAAGAAGAGAAGGTTATACACGGCACTCATTAGAAGCCGATTAGATTACGGGAGCATGTTTTACCACTCCGCTGCCGAAACTAATTCGGTGAGGCTAGACCGCATCCAGTCCAAAGCATTAAGAATATGTGGAGGATTTATCAGGACAACACCCATTCACGTGCTCCAAGCGGAACTCAGCGTACCTCCACTGAATGTCAGGAGATGGGCACTGGCTACCAAGACATGGATGAAGTTGAAATCTATAATAGATAACCCCATATTGGCAAAGGTGAAACTCCTATACGAGCTTGTTGAAAGCAATACATACTATGAGAAAAGAAAGCTCCCTCTACTGGTAGGAATCCTAAAAGCCACAGAAAGTTGGGAGGTATTAAATACAAAATGCCTAGGTATGTATTCGCTGAGGAGGCCAGTTGGTGCCTACGACCTCAGCTCTGTTATCCAACTAGAGGTCAAAGGAATAGACAAACCAAAACGGAGCATAGTATCCGATAAAGGAAGAGAGCGTGTCGAAAAAATGCTGACAGAGAGGTACGCAGGATGGAGCCACCTTTATACAGATGGATCCAAAGATCAGAATAGAGCAGGAGCAGCTCTTGTGATACCAGAAGTAGGTATAAACAAGAGCTGGAAGCTAAACCCAGCAATACCAATAATGACGGCGGAACTCATCGCGATAAACGAAGCAATTAAATACACTTTAAGCGATGATTTCTCGGCGCAATCCGCTGTCATTTTAACAGACTCCAAAAGCGCTTTACAACATCTTGCCGCAGCAACTCGCTCACATAACAGTGAAACCATAGCATACCACATCCTTGACCAGATCGACGCCAAGAAAAATAGAGGAGGAGATCTATGCCTTCAATGGATCCCATCGCACATGGGCATTGAGGTAAATGAAAGGGCAGATGAGCTGGCAAAGGTAGCCGGCCATTCAGGGGTACCATATCAGTGGATACCAGAAAACCTGGACTGGAATGAGGCTATAAAGAAAATGTGCCATAGTATGTGGATAGATTTTTACCATAGGGCATCATTAGAAAAGGGGAAATGGAGTAAGTCGATTCTACCAACACCACGAGAGGTGCCCTGGTTTGTAGAGTCTTCTTTGACGAGGAATGAGCTTAAGTTAATACTGAGGCTAAGAACAGGGCACACCATGGGCAAAAGATTTGATGTCCTCATGGGAAGAAGCGAATCGCAGCTCTGCGATGAATGTCATGTTTTAGAGGACATTGTACATATAGCACTGCAATGCCCCAAATATGAAGTTCACAGAGTACAGCTGCGAATTACAGATATCTATGAGAATGTCGACGAATTGAAGGGTGTCCTGGCGGTGGGTAAGACGGAAGAGCTAGGCAAAATTGTAAAGTTATTTAACAGAATAGGAGTGAGGACCTGATCGACGGATCCCCTTCTAGAAGAGAAGAGGCGATATGACAGCGAGTCGCAGTCAAAGCCTCGGTAAAATCACAAAAAAAAAAAAAAACTAGCAAAGAATATTATAACTGAAGATATTGCGCACTACTATATTGCGGCCAGTTAAATTATTAATACATATCATTTAAACTCATAAATCAATAATGTCTTAAAGTAAATTTCAAAATACATCCATATAACAAAGTTATTATTTATAAAATTTAATTAAATACTATTTATATCACAAATCAGCAATATAAAAACATATATAAAATTGTTTTGTTAAGAATATCATCATTTATGGCACTACAAAATTTGACGGGTCTTGACCTCCTTCAAAAACTTCCTTCATCCTGAAAAATTCAGCGCCGATAATCTCCAGTTGCTTTGAACGAGTATTTTTAAATCTCCCTTGGCGCAGTCCAGCCATCTCAATTTCGGCTGTCCAGGTTTTCTCTTGCCATTGGGGTTACGTACATAGCCCGCCTCGTCGGTACATTCTCCGGAATTTTATGCACGTGGCCAATCTAATTAACCCTTATCATACCGGACCCGGAAATTTCCGTGATTAATGTTTATTCCTTTTAATACCGGACCCGGAAATTTCCGGTTTTGTTCCTGGCCGTAATTAATTTAATATTTTCAGCTATCTATAGAATTTTTCGAAAAATTTTGTTTTCTGAAAAATACGGAAAATTCCGAATCGGAGATATTGGAGACAGTTGGCGAAAGTTGGAGACAGCTGGCGACAGTTGGGGACAGTTGCAGACAGTTGGAGACAGTTGGCGAGAGTTGGGGACAGTCGGAGACAGTTGGCAAGAGTTGGAGACAGTTGACGAGAGTTGAAGACAGTTGAAGACAGTTGGAGACAGTTTTAGACAATTGCAGACAGTTGAAGACAGTTGAAAACATTTGGATACAGTTGGCTAGAGTTGGGGACAGTTGAAGACAGTTGGCGAGAGTTGGAGACAGTTGCAGACAGTTGGAGATAGTTGGCGAGAGTTAAAGACAGTTGACGAGAGTTGGGTACAGTCGGAGACAGTTGGCAAGAGTTGGAGACAGTTGACGAGAGTTGGAGACAGTTTTAGACAATTGCAGACAGTTGGAAACATTTGGATACAGTTGGCGAGAGTTGGGACAGTTGAAGACAGTTGGCGAGAGTTGGAGACAGTTGCAGACAGTTGCAGACAGTTGCAGACAGTTGGAGATAGTTGTAGACAGTTGGCGAGAGTTAAAGACAGTTGACGAGAGTTGGAGACAGTTGAAGACAGTTGGAAACATTTGGAGACAGTTGGCGAGATTTGGGGACAGTTGGAGACAGTTGACGAGAGTTGGAGACAGTTGAAGATAGTTTTAGACAGTTGGAGACATTTGAAGACAGTTAAAAACATTTGGATACAGTTGGCGAGAGTTGGGGACAGTTGGAGACAGGTGACAAAAGTTGGAGAGAGTTGAAGACAGTTGGAGACAGTTGACGAGAGTTGGAGACAGCTGAAGACAGTTTTAGTCAGTTGGAGACATTTGGCGAGAGTTGAAGACAGTTGGCGACAGTTGGAGATAGTTACAGACAGTTGGAGACAGTTGGCGAGAGTTGGAGACACTTGGAGACAGTTCGGATACTCCGAATCCCGAATTAAATGAATTCACCGGCAATAATAGATTGTCTGGAATAATATCCAGACATACTCTGAAGGTCATTCCACAGATTGCAAAAAAACAGTATCCATCGCGAGTCTGCCAAGTATGTGCTGCGCATAAGAGGCGAGGAGAGACCAGATACCTTTGTCAAGAATGCAATGTGCGTCTTCACAAAGGATCATGCTGGCAAAAATACCACACAATAAATAAATATTGATTGCATTGTCAAAAAATCTGAGTTTTATTTCAATGTCTCCATAAATATATCTTTTGTAAGCATTTTAGTACAACACTCCTCAGTACAACAGAAACTCCTCAAGGTTGATGCAGCAGCTCACAGATGAAGAATCGAGTCTGAAACCCGTGTCCAGAAACTTGAACGTATGCGTTTCGCCGTATCACACTTCACCGTCAAATGTTGTATTGGAAATATAAAGCCGTATATCAAAGACTGTCCAACCTCTTTGGGTCGTATAATACCTACTGACATAGAATGGATGTCTAAATAAAACACGCTTCTTCTCGGCTTATACTTTACAGGAAGCCAGCAGCAAACAAATTTTGAAAATAGTTGATATACCTACTGAATTATTTGTAAGGTTAGGATAGGTTTTCGTTTTTGAATTCATGAATTTTTCCAAAATCAGATATAAATATAGAATTAAAGTTCATATTGAATCTAATAAAATTAAAGACAGTATACGGTCATCTCTTTCCGATAAGAAAGCTTACGGCAAACTGTGCCACGGTGAAATGTTTTACGTACAATTATATTTACACATAACCGTCTAAAACATCTGAGCAACATGGGTAAAGTGGGAGAAAATATACGAGTAAACGAGAGGAGGAGACAGGGTGAAGACAAAAGCCACATCCAATAATTATTGACAAGAGGCACTGCTATCTGGTACTATTTTTTACATAAAAAATGCATACAACATTTTCTTAGATCAGGATAATAAAATAGAATAGAAATATGTTATTCATATTCGAGCGAGTACGGTTCAAATCGTTTAGCGTAATATTTCTTCTTTTGTGATGATTTAGCAACCGTCTTTTTGAATGGAAATAATGTAATAAAGAAGTCATAAAGGCTGATAATAGAGACATCACAATAACATCGCGCATAAAACAGCCCTTTAAGTCGTTCTACCTGAGATACGTCACATTAGCTGGATTAGCGAGTAGTCGACAAAGAAGATTATAAACGGGTAACATATAAAATCTGCACACAATTTGTCACCAGTCCAAAAAAAATATATCATAATATATCTTACCATAATAAATTACTAATTCAATTTTCTTTTTATTCCTATTGTTTAGTCATTACGTAGATCCAAAGACTAACTTTACGGTCTCAATTAAATTAGTTAAGTAAAATATTTAAATTAAAACTAAGCATTGTCTAGTTATTTTTCAACTGAAAAATTTACAATATGCCCATCGATGTCATAATTATGATTCAAATTGATTTCTTTTTTACATACTGTGAACATTACAAATTAAATTTAAGACGTTCACAACATGACATTTAAAAACAAAGAAATAGTATTTAAACAGTGTAAAGAAGAAATAAATAAACGTAGTATCACAAAAAACAGTATGAAAAGTAAAGTAAAAAGTACAAAATTATAAATTATAAAGCATGGGAGCACACCAAATAAGCTAAGTGGACCCCATTTTAAGAATTTATAAAACAACGCCCTCCTATATAATACTCATCCTCACGTAGGTAGAATATATCAACATTCGAAGCGATTTGGTTGAACAGAGTGATTGCCCTCCCAATTGGCATCACCCACGTCACCCACGGTGGCCGCGTGGCTTAAGCGTTGGACTATCACGCCGTGGGTCCCAGGTTCGAATCCTGGGTCTGGTAAGTGCACCTATTGTTTTTCAATTGTTGTGTGAGTCACGGTATAGACCTTATAGGTTGAGCAAGTAGCTGAAATCCATTTCTCGTAAAAAAAAAATCTGTTCATACAAATCTCTACTCTGTGGAGGCCCATATGATCCTGTTAGGATTGGGGTCGGGAAAAAAATGGCATCACCAATAGCTGGTTTGTGCTGCACCCTGGGAGAACAAACAACTGATACTCCCGATTCCTAAGATAGTTATTAGGGACACAAAAGTCAATACCACCAATAATGGCAGAGTTCTCATTTACACTAGTTATAAGTCGAAAAAAATACGTGGCCAAATATTGATATCTTCTAGCATTTAAACTTAAATGGTTTGTAAGCATTAATAAGAGAAAACCAGTTAATATTGCTAATTTAAGAAGATATCATTCGAAAACAATAATTTATATCTATCATGGAATCGATTTTTATGATTAGAATATTTTATATTTGATTAAGTAAAGTAAAATTGAAAATGGTTAATATCTTTAAAGTGATTTTGCATTGTAGATTCTATTGTAGCAGTCTTCATACTGACTGCTAAACTAAAAGCCCGCGTATGATCCAAAATTTTCAATTAAAAATAACCTGTACAGGTATTTCTATAATACATAATGTAACTTAAACTGAATTTGTTAATGAATTTATTATGAGAGTGATTCTATTATTAATTATTTATTGGCGACACTCATAGTCATAGTCTGGTAGCACATAGAATATTTTATCGATTAGGATATGGTCATAAATTAAAACTGCCGGCAATGTTTTAACTTTGTCTGCATGCATAGGCAAGATTAAAGACCGAATATAGAATAGCGAGTTAAAATGATAGTTCTAGTTGTTGATTATTTTTAAATGCATTAAAGTAATCTGTTTGCAGTAAACAAAGGTTTGTAACTGTATATTGTATTCAAATCAATTAACGTATTACCATGTATTTCAATATGAAACAATCAACTTTTTATACAAACAGTTTACCATATTTTACTCTAAGTATACGCAATAACTAGCACTACAATCTAATTTTACAGTTTTGTGTAACGTTGTAGCAACGTGGAGATTATAACAAAATATAATATATACAGGAACTCAGAAATAATGGGAACTGAAATACATAACGGGTAAGGCGATAGCAGGTAACCGACTCGAGTAAGGAAGAATCCGGGTTAAACTAACACTCTTGTCAAGAATACGTTTAACGGCGACTACTGAAAACTGCCTACGGTTTATGCATTTACGCTCATTTAATGTTGGTGTATTTACACACACTATTGCACTTGCATAATGCGTGCTTCATTTTTGTAGGAAACTCACACATTCAAAACCCTGCATCAAGATGCGGTGTATTGCATTTATAGTCTATCGGTATTATATTTATTATCTGTTCTGTGATAATATACTATTGACCAGAGATTACATTTGCAAAGAAAAAGTTTTATAGACAAGCTTATTATATTACATTTTTTTATATAGTATTGTAAAATTATCATTACGTTTTTATAACAACAATTAGTAAATAATAGCTGAAATACGATTATGTACGAATTGTTTGTAAACTTTAAAATTATAAACGCAAATATAAAAGAGGAGCAGTCAGTATAGCAAAGTCAAAATGACAATTGATAATCCTGTTATGAGAAATTAATATCATTCAACGGTTGTAGTTTTTTTTGTGTGCTGTTTTTTTATAAAAAGAAAAAAAAGTCTTATGTATGGGGCATAATGTGATCTAGCAAACATTGACTAATGTATTACATTAATCATACTTCTATTATATATATTATTGTATTTTCTTATTCATGTAGTTTGTAGTGCAATCTTTTATAGAAGGTTGCATTTGAAATTACAGTAAGTACATATTCCTATGCAATCAATATCAGTCATATTATATTTTCCATCATTCTGAATGTTTTGCCAATTTTTAAAACCTAACTTAATCTAACCTAAACATGATAGTTGCACTGCGTAGAAAGATATGCAATTTTTTTAAGGTAACGGTGGAAGATTTCAGAAGACCGATAGAAGTAAAGACGTTTTGAAATTAGGTTATATAGTGATAAAAAGGGCATACTAATAGTTAATAGAAAAGGTTTGAACTGTGAGTAACGGCAAGATCTTAATTATGATCTACGTTTCCTCTAATTTTTATATTATGTGTGCGGATCATCAACGCATCTGAGTAGTGGCGTAATTAGGGTTAGAGCCGAGCCATACCGGGCGACTCTGGTCTCGAGACCAGTCGCGCGACTGGTCTCTTCCAGCGATTAAGTGCTCGGCTGTAGTCAATTGGCGGGCGCGGCGTGGCGGCGTCTTGCGAAACTCAAACGTATAACCGTGTGTATTATGCCCCAAAAAACACACTGTCTACGAACATTTTACACACGGTTATACGTTTGAGTTTCGCAAGACGCCGCCGCGCCGCCCCCGCGCGACCACTACGTTCTTGCACTTACTCGGACGACTTGCCGGCGACCAGAGAGGCAGCCAATAATAATAATAATAATGAATGTATACGCAATTATGCAAAAAATGCGGCATGGCTGCCGGCGACTAGTCGCCTAGTGTGACAGCGCTCAATACATAGCTATATGTTTTCATACATCGCTACCGATCGCCCGACCAGAGAGACCGGGAGACCAAACCGAGCGCACGAACGAGATTTTACTGATCGCGCGATTTTATTACTTGCGCGACTACTGGGCGACCAGGTGTGGCATGCTCCATATAACTGCATGCATCGGTCTGGTCTCGGCGACTGGTCTGGTGACCAGAGTCGCCCGGTGTGGCTCGGCACTTAGTGTCACCTGGTGCGGTAAATTTACACCCCCTCCCCCCACAAACACACATACATACAATTTGTCATTACTGAAGCTCCATCTGATATAAGTACACATAGCCGTATTCTGTAAATTTATTTTATTGTCAGTATAAAAGTTTTTTACAGCTGAAAAAATGCTATTGCTATCATACGAATACGATTTTATTATTCCCATATCGATATTTATCTTACAAAATTAGCATTTTTTGCACAAATATATGTGTATTTTCATAAAAAATTAATGTATGAAACCGAGACTTCCGTAATTTGTCAAAAAAATATTTTATAACGACTGCATTCGAACAAAACTAAAATCTGGTAAAGGAAACTTTCTTTTACAATATTTTTGTGCGAGGACTATGCGGGGGATGAAAGCATGTGTGCAGATACATTATGGTAGGTGTGCGCGCGCACACGCGCACACCTTATAGGGAACATTGCTTATTATCATTTTAGAATCTGTTAGATTTTTGATTAAATTATGATAAAATCAAGGTTAGAACGAACCTTCTTAATATTACAAAAAATATCTCAATTTATTAATTATATAAATTTATTTAACATTCAGTGATGTTTGAGTTATTTTTTTATTTTCAGTCCGTGTGCTTTAAATATTCTGAAATAGGACCGGTGTGTTTATATAAAGAGAACGAATTAATAACATGACGACAAATAAAATGTCTCGGTATGTTATTAAAAAAATAATCGGGTTCAGATCATGTACGTCGTTTTGTTATAATATTTTTCTATTCTAATAAGAAAAACTAAGACAAAGTTTGTTTAATTAGGGATATGGTTAATATTGTAAGCTTATGCGACAGAAAACTGTAATATGTTCATATATTTTTATTAAGGTTTATTGAGTAATAGTTGGTGGTGCTTCTGCAGTGGACTGTAATTTTGAAGATGGTGGAGTGATCGTGATGGTGGATGTGGATGCTAGGGGAGGGGGATTACAGGTAGACGTAGAGCACTGACCTTTTTATTGTTCTGCAATCTGGTTGAAGCTGGTCCCTGAGGCATGCCCTCATGTCCTAGTAGGCACTCGCACGTTACACGTTTGATGAATGATCTGATGATTGAGAAGACACCTGTGCTAGTAACACGGACAAAGGTAGTTTGAGTTTACACGGAAACTTGAATAGAGTTATGGTTTCCACGATGGTTGCACTGGATACGCTCGTGCTATGCATTTAAGTTTTTGAATCAGTCTGTATGCTTGTAACTACTTGTTAAACTACGGTAAATCTATTATACCAAGCCTGCACGCGTCCGCTATATTGATGTCACTAAACTTAACTTATGACCCGTAACTACTGACTTGTCTGGTTTTGTGACAATAATTGGGAATTTGTGGCCGCACGGCTTAAGCGTTGGACTATCACGCCGTGGGTCTCAGGTTGGTCGGACATGGTCGAAAAAAAAACAATAGTTGTATATATGTATTATTAAATATAATATACATGTTCGCATTGTTGCTAATATCAATATTAATCTTTACTGTGGATTAATTAAACAAAAATGTTACTTTAATAACTACCAATAAATGTAGTAGGTGCGCGTATTTACGTTTTGACTTTCATATTTATCATTATTCAGATTTTTAAAAAGTCTATCTACAGGATACGATAGAAAAAAAGTATGCACCACACACCACAAAGTATTTACTCAATCAACATTATAACTTTGCACTTTTTTGCACGTTTACTATTTGCCTGATTAACTTACATAAAATTAGATCAAATGACATCCACTTGTATTAAGGCTATACTTTAGTTGGAGCACGGTCTAAAACGATCGTGACTACGCGACGCAAAGATTTTGCAAATGACGCGTGCAGAACAAAACATAATTTGTCATAAAAAGTCAACATGCGTCCATTTAATGTTTGGTTTATTGTTCTATTACTAATAATAATAATATATTTAATGACATGTTTACTTATTCAAGTAAATGGGTAACGTTTTTTAGTCATCTTTATACGATTTAAGAATTAATTTCCCTATTGCTATCACAAAAAAAATTGACATGTTCACAGCTCGACTTTCGCTCTCCAATTGCCAGCCAGTCCGAAATTTCATCGCATCTATAGTTGAAAATTATTTGCCGTTTCACTGAAGTACCGTCTTAATATAATATGTAGTCATAAATAAATAAATATATTATATTGTTTGTAAAAAAAATAAAAATGTTTCCAAAAAACGGGCGATATTTATATAGGGTTGGAAGAAGGTTGTTTCTGGTTCCATGGTTAATAGAGAAATCAGAAATACTACCCGAAAGACATGGAGAGCCAAAAATTTTGTCGTTTTAACATTTTTTAATCATAATAATTCTATAAATCTATACTATATTCACATTTGCAATAAACATTATTACGTCATGTTGAAAACTTAATGAAGATCGAAATGGAATAGATGATTATTGGGCATATGGGTTATGATACAAAATTGTAATAAAATACTGTACGATAAACTGATTTCGATTAAAACGAAACCCATTAATTTATAATTTTAATTTCGATTCTAAATAAGCTTTTTGAAATATAAAAATTCATTTAAAGCTATTTACTTTTATAAATACTTTGGTAAAATTAGACACTTCAAAAATTTGGCGATTCGTAATAATAATCTTGTGGAAAAATGGATTAAATTTTCTAAGCAGGAAAAACTGAATCTGGCTGTTACTGAATTGTGTAAACTAAGTACTTACTACATATTATGTTTCAAAAAATAATAGTGTCTTTCCAAGTCCGTACATAATACCTATATTATATTATTTTTTAATATTAGTTTAAAGTTTTTGAAGTGTGCTTAGTTAAAGTTTGAATAAGAATCAAAGTCGTATCTACATTTTTATCTCGCGTTAATGACAAAGGGGTATTTTAAAAATCCACGCCGCTCGGCCCAATAAATAATTCTCTATAAAATGGTGAGCATTTGTCATCGCGCCCGACCCGAAAGGACGCGAGACCAATATGCTATGTATGAAAAATGTGAATTTTTGATTTGAAAAATGGGGCATATATCACATCGCGGTATATTTATTGTTTGTTTGGTTAGATGTCAGCGAGTCACCTGCGTTTTGTTAAGGAAATATTAATCTGATTGGGGTGATTTATATGGCGCAATAGTTGTCGTTTATCGTCAAGAGTTTTTTCAACATAGTATTGTTAGAATATTTTTTTTGAACTACTTATTTATTTTGAAAGGTTGAAAAGTCATTTTTTTAAAGTAGGTTAGGTTTTTTTTATCTACATTTGAAAAGAAAGCAAAATAATTCTAATAATAAATTTTTGTTTAAAAAACCTGGTTGGGCCAATTGTGGTCGCATTCATCCTTTCTTCCCACCTACCCTCAAATCCTTATTTATTGTCACAAGGCCAGGCAATCAGCAATTGCGGCTCATGAGACGACCGTGATTGCAAATAACATGGAGTAAGTTCGAGTGACATCAAGAAAGCGGTCGTGTGCAGGTTTGTTATAGCTTAGCCTTGGTTAACCACATAGTGATTCAAAACGCATATGTTTGACGTTCGCCATTCATCCCAAAACCAAAAGTGGAACCGTAAGAGAGATAGTGCGTGAGTGGATGTACACCGACCCAGCTTCAACGAGCGCCAGCCTTCTCAACATAAAAAGGTCAGTGTCTGGCATCCTGTTAACTCCCCCCCACCTAGATCCGTAATCCACCACCATCACCTTCAAATAATTATTACAGTTCACTGCCAAAAGAGCCACTAAAGCCTTAATACTTTTATAAAAGAAACATTAAAAAAGTGCGCGGTATTTCAGAGATAGTTTTTAAACATTCGACAGGAATAGAGTCATAGACTATTAGATTTTATTTCGATCTATGTGTCCAAGAAAATTGTACTTTTGTAGTTCGTCGAATCATAGTTGAATGTAAGCTGTTATATCGGAAAAAGATGGCCATATTGCATAGAATATAAAAACCACCGGAATAATAGAAATACAATAACATCAAAATATAGTTATATAATTCTGAATGATTCTAAAGTAGGCTAGCAAGTAGGTGCTCATGAAATACTCGACAAACAACGTGTCATTTTTTGGTCTCAATGCTATACGCTCATCTTTTATAATACGTTAGCTCACGGTGAACTGCGTACATACAATTTTATGTAACCTTCGATTTCGGTGTTACTGTTTAAAATATTTAAAAAAAAAGAAGGTTCTTCTAAGGAAATCTTTTGGTTCTCAAAAAGGTGAGTAGAATATTAAAAAAAAATAGTGTTCATCTGGGTATGGGTGACTTCAATAATGTTCCTTATGTTCCATATAGATAGGCATATTATGGGTTGCTCGAAGGTGAAACTTGTAAGTAAATTCTATGGTCCCGTGGTATACTCGTGTTTTTGCAAACCAACTATAATAATATGTATTTGTGAAGGTGTAAATCAAAATTTAGAAAATCTTTTAATGAATTTTCGATTAGGTAGGTAAAATAATTGTAGATTAAATTAAGTTTATTTTCCAAAAATTAATCAGCACCATGTGCAAATTGTGTTCTTAATTCAATGAAAACAAATAAGTATGACTGACAAAGTTTAGTGTGCACTATTAATATCGAATTTTAACAGGCCACCTCCACCCCTCGCAACTGAATCGCGATCGATGCATTTGACATGCCCAACTTATAACTGTATGATATTTATTTAATTCGTATAATTATTTTATTTTTCTTGAACGATCTGATTACTTTAATAGAAAGATGACATTATTTTTGTTTCCATGTTGTTATCGCGAATCTAAAGAATTCTGGTCATCTTAAAGTCCAAGTGATTAAAATTCATACCACGGAAAACAGCCAATACAAAGTGTCGTTTCACGCTTCATTAGAAAAATTTTCAGATGTTTTCTCGCAAGTCGCTGCTCTTGCTTAACAAGCCACTCAATTAAGATAAATTTGCTGAATAAAAATAATTTACTTGTATTTATTTTGATACTACAGGAATAAAGTTATTGTATCAATTATCACTCAATGTAAATAATATGTACATAATGATTTTAATTATTTTTATTTTTAATAAATACTTTAATTTAATATAAACTAAAGAATTTAATTTATAAAATGAGTTTTTGGAAATGATGAGGGTCACGTCGGGGTTACCACTTTGAGAATGACGAAGTCCGAGAAGATAAAGTCGTAGTTGCCTGTAGTCTAAAGAAAGTTAATTTATCGTTTCAAGAATAAATAAATACAATAATAGAGATGACAGCATGGTGTTATAATCGCGGGTACGGATGTGATTGGTTATTTTAATGAACTGAGAAACTGAACTCGAGTGTAATGACAGTTGACTATGTCGAGTGACCGGACTCAGTGTGAGAGTGGTGCGTCGACTAATATACTCGATGAGAGAGTAAGGATTTATGGATTGTCTTTCTTATTTATGCAAATGCAGTCCATATATTACAAGAGACATTATCACAATTAACAAATTATAATATACCCTACTGATCTAGTTGTGATTCAGTAAATGCTGACGATGGTTTTCAATCTATTATTTTGTTTTGACAACAAAACATACACATTAAAGTATGTACCCATGTGATGCTAGGTGGTATAATTGCTACTAGTTTATCACTTGATATTCACCAAATAAAATAAAGAATTCTTTTACACACGTCTAGAAATGAGAAATGCTCACATAGACTGCTTTTTACTATGATTTTAGATTGCGTCTAGTCGTACTAATGGGCAACAAACCAATGTCCTCATAACTAACATAGATATTATGATATTACTTATATTATAAAAAAAATATAGAAAATCTATGTATCTTTAGAACAATATGTTTATTCACAGTATGAAGGTCAAATAAACTTAGTTCTTAGTCGTATTTTTTAGTAATTTATTATACTCATTTAACGAATATAAGCCCGATCGCACATAAAAAATTGTCTCGACTGGAATATGGCCATAAATGAAAACAGGGCTAAACGTAGCAAATATATTTTGCGTGCACATAAAAAACCATGCCAGTGGGTCTATTCTATACACAAGGCTGATTATCGACCGCCAAAGTGATAAATATT
The DNA here is from genome assembly GCF_057557595.1 of Rhyacophila brunnea. Classification (NCBI taxonomy): domain Eukaryota; kingdom Metazoa; phylum Arthropoda; class Insecta; order Trichoptera; family Rhyacophilidae; genus Rhyacophila; species Rhyacophila brunnea. The sequence goes on from NW_028233361.1 coordinate 8,202,441, forward strand.
ATCACTTTAGCATATTTATGTATTGAGGTATTATAATTGTCACAATAAGTTAGCCGTCTAAACAGTCAAAACTGTCTATCTCGCTGTAAAGTAATTACAGCCAAGAGAGGTGCTGTTAAAACAAAGCACTTATTGTAACAATTACAACTAATTTATTGTAATTGTTACAATATGTGCTAATAGTTCGATACAAACCTACCCTAGATAGCTGCAGTAGAGGCCGAAAAGCAGTCTTGTGTATAGAATTGATGCGCTGGACAGTAAAGTTATGCGGCTAGCCGAAAGCAGCATCTGCACATAATATGCCGACAGAAACTTTTGCTATTCAGCCTGCACTCCTTGTGGAGTGAAATTTTTTACATGCAAAATATCACACAAACGCTATGTGCCATAGTACCTACACAAAGTTGCATGTGTTTTCAGAATGATTAAAATTACATCGAAAAATTTGCGCGTTGCAATCGTGACGAGCATTTATGTGCGACCGGGCTAAGACTATATTTATTGAAAAATATAAGTTTTTCTAATTGAAAAAAATACACCTTACAATGTGACATGTACTTATATATCATAACAGGAAATGATTTCATTAATTTGACATCGAATCGAAAACAAGTACTTATATTTTTTTTCTACATCAAAACTGAATTCATTATACACTACGTTGGTACAAGGTTTATTATTCAATATGGTCTCTACGTACAATAAATAATTGCAGTTTGCTCTTTAGAGAGAGTATGCTTTTCACAAAGTATTTGTTCCGTAAATGGGTTTAAAGTACAAAAAATTTCAATAAATTGATATATTATGAAGCGTTTGATATCAACACTGTCGGTCTCATACCCAGAAATTAACAAGTAGGTATAGCACATCAACTAAAGAACTGTTTAGCATAATTTAGCGCGTGATTCACATCTCATGTCAGTATTTTATATTTATACGGTGATAGTCAATAATAATATGGTTTGTGTATTTTATAGTTTTATGAGTTTTTTCGTTTGGTCAATTCATTGATTGATAATTGAAATAATTAGATTCTATGTCGGTAACCTCCATTTTATTCTTATTTTTAAATCTGTCCTTTTTATCATATTTTAATTCATTAAATATCAAACGTAGTTATTATTTAACTATTTTTTTATTCAACGAATAATTCACAAAATTTGAGAATATAACATTCTATTATTGAACATACATATATAATTTTGAAAACACTTCTGAGAAAATATATTATAACCAATAGAAAAAATCTTTTTGAAAAAAGTAAGAACCTGCATCTCTCGGGTATCGCGCCCATGCACATAGTTCACTATGCTAAAGGAGTCATACTTAATTATTACAAATTTTAACTATTGGGCTTTAAATACCCACTGAAGATGATTCCTGCGGGGTGTCTACTTTTTTTAAAAAGATTTTTTCTATTGGATATAATATATTTTCTCATAAGTGTTTTCAATATTGTGTTTTTTTTTTAATTTAATTAATTACCATGTCCTTGTTTTTTCGTATGAGGTAGTTGTTAGTAATTTTTAACAATCAATCACCAACACCCAGGCTTTGAAAAAAAACACATAACAATTGTGTCCTCACCGGGATTGAACCCAGAACTCTCGGGTGGAAGGCCACCGCCTTACGTACTGCACCATAAGAGGCGCCAACATTATGTTTGTTAAATGAAGTCATGTTTGTTAGTCAAATATAATTAAAACAGAGATTGATTGCAAAGATGCTTATGATCATCAGCCGCCAATTTTTAATTTTAATAATAAATAATTTTTTTGTCGAACCCTATTTTTGCTGATCACACAATCTTGTGAAACGACATCGATGTTGAGTCGAATAGATAACACTTGCTGTACATCACAAGAAAGGGTGTAATGTAACAGAATAAAAGATATAATAATAATATGAGTATTTATAAATTTTAAAATCTGTACAACAGTGGAAATTAGTAGAAAAATAACAATGTTTTTTTATTTTATAAATCATATTTCTTTAACTTGAAAATATTAAAATTATAATATGATGTATCTAGAAAGTTTATTTTCATATTATTATTAATACGATCATTTAACTCATATCTATGATAAAAAGAAAAGGCACAAGTACACAGCCTTATTTGACTCCTGACGTGATTTGGAAGAAGTCAGGGGATGTTCCAGCTGCTCTCACGTGGTAGTCGATATTGGTGTAGAGAGCACTTTCACGGCAACCATTTTCTTGGGAAACTATAACACAGCAAACCCCAAAACCAAACTCTTAGGAGTACATTGGTATGACCACGTCAGAAGCACTTGAGTTTGTGACCGGACACGACAGTCCTCGGTAATTGAAGTAATCTCAAAGAGACACTTCTCGTGGTTGGGAAATGTTCGCCGAATGCTGCCAAAAATGCTACGCTTCATATCCTCGTGGTACTACTTCAAAGATTCCGTCTCCATGGCCAGCCCTCTCTCACCCTGCAGCAGTGCTAAACAAGCAATTTACAGGTATTGCATGGAAAGAGGCGCAAGTGTTAGCGATGGAGCGATGGAAGTGCGGCACACTTGTGCTTGTCCTGCGGCCCAATACTGGGCAATGAGTAATTATTACGGGTCAGGATTCGGGGTCAGAATTCGACCGAAATTACAAAGAACATTCAGTTAGCTGAATACAACCGGTGCGGGATGGCCTGTTATCGCTAAACTACAGTTAATTGATTAATTCAATTATTATACAGGATTCAATTATTATACAGACTGATTCAAAAGTTAACTCAAAACATGTCCGTTCGATCTTCGTTGCACTAATTCTGTTATGGTTTGAGTGAACGTCGCATCTATCAATCATCCATCCTGAACTTATCATCATCATTCATCATCCTCATAATATATCATCCATCAAAAGTGTATCGTCAGTTTACCAGTGCGTGAGTGCGTGAACAACAAACCAGTACCAGTGCGCGCCAGCTTTCTCAACATCAAAGGTCAGTGTCTGGCATACCTTGTAACCCTTAGACTATAGAGCGTAACACCCCCCCCCTAGATCTGTAATCCACCATCACCTTCAAATTATACAGTCCACTGCTAAAAGCACCACCATTATCTTAAATCGATGTAATTTTTGCAAATTTCCCATAATCAAATAAATTAATTTCACTCACCGTCTAATCGTCGTTGAAAATATGTAAACAGTTATGCTGTTATTTGTATTTTTCTCACAATGCAAACGACATTAACCGGTTTAGGTAAACGCATCCAGATTTCAACGTGTTAAGTCTCAAATAACTCATTGCTTCTATCGACTGAGGTAAGTCTAGCATTATAAATCGTGGGGTCTAAACATTTCCTGTCGTCTTGAGTAAATATTCTTCGATATCAAAGGGAAACCGCCACTGCTGTCCGCGCAACAATATGTTGTGTAAATATAGATGTGGCGCATTCAAAAGTCCCTCCTAATATAGTCATATGTTAGCTTGCATTAAGTATTATTGCATAATTCAAATAGTATTATTACACAAAAACTGTATCTACCAAACCAGTGCTTTCCAAACTTTTTCAGATCATGGCCCCTAAAATTTAAAAAAATAATCACCGGTCGGCCGAAAAATAAATTATTTTATTTGTCAAAAGCTTTATTTGGCATTATTAATTATTATTACTTATATAGTAGATACTGTAGCGGCGTGACTTTGAAAAGAGACCCACAGATTTTGCTGTCCATTGAATAGACGCCGAAAGCACTACATATGTAGACGGATTAAGATTTAACTCTATGTTAACTCCGTAATTTTTATCTATCACAGTCTTACAGCCAGTCAGATTTGTCTAATTAGCTCTGACCCTTTTGATTATAAAGGTCCTCTATTTTGAAACCAAGCACCTTACACTACCGAGATTTGTTTCTAATAATAAGTGTAGTTTATAGTAAAGTTGTCGATACCTACCTAAACTGAACTAATCTTTTGGCAAGTTCATCTGGTTATTCGGTCGAGCGGTTCATCTTATCTTATTAATCTGTTTTCGTGTACCGTTTGAAGTATTCTCTGTTATTGTTGGTTAATTTCTGTGAACTCGGAATAAATACTAATACCGAAAATGTTTATATTATCTTTAAATACTATAACTGGCGACCAACGTGGGCCCAAATTGTTTCAGTTATAGTTTAAGTTATAAATAAAGTAAAACCATCCTATAATTAATAATTATTACTTAATTTAATCTATTAGAAATGATAATATATTTATCGTAATAAAAAAATGAAATAAAAAAAATACTAAACGTGTAGCCGACAAAAACAATTTAACAAAAAGGATATGGTTGCATATTTTTAGATAATAAATCAATACCGCGTTAAATATTAGAAATGGAAATTCGCAGGGATTCTTTCAAAGTCTCAATTGAAGGGCATGACATCTACTTTTGTGTTATTATGAGTTATGTCGATCAACTCTTCTTAAACTACTGCCTTAAACTATAAAAATTTAAAAATATACTTATGTAATTGTAAAAAATATTCACAAATAAATAATTGTAGTCCTACTAAAATATTTCGTGGGTTTCCGAAGAAACCCCACGAAAACCAAGAGGTCGTGCCCCATGAGTTTAAGAAGCACCGTTTGAAACCATAGTTTGTCAAAAAGAATAGTCTTAAAACTATATAATGGAATCCTTTTAAAATTTAATGAATCAAATAATATGTAAAAAATCTGGTTGCGAATTTATTCTTCAATATCTACCTAGTTGGAATAATTATTATTCAATAAAGTGTTAGAAAATATTATTAGTTTGCTCCACAGCTAAGATAAAAAAATTGACTCGTTTTATTTTGGAGTGATAATACACCTCATATAATTAATTATATGAAAATATATGAAAAATTAATGAAAATATTTAATACTTTTGGAGAAAATAAAATAAAAGTTTTCAAGGAATAGTTCAAGTAAAAAAGTATTGAGATTTACCCTATTCTCCTATAAACTTGTATATTTCTTAGGATTCAATAAAAAATACATTATATATATTTAGAAAAATAGTATTATGATATTATTACTTATAGCTATTGGAAAATGTGCCATAACAGATTATACAGTACAAATTAGGTACATATTTAAAAACAGTCATAAACTGTAAACAAAATATATTATTATGATAACAACCAATATAAATCAAGAAAGAAGAAGATAATATTTTTATGCGATAATAAACTAAAATAATAATCAAAATTATAAACTTAACTTATTTAACACGTCCACATACATTTTAAATTACAAAAATCTTCAACCTTTATGATAGCATCAAATTGGTTAATCGCACCATATACAGCATCATGAAACATCATATCTATCCTGCGATGGTCGATCATTCAGACCGTAATATTACGAGTAATATTGGTGAGAACATGAATATTAAGGCTATACTTACTTCAGTTGAGGCATGGTCTAAAAAGATCATGGCTAGGCGATGCGCGAATTGTGCAAATGACGCGTGTCGAACGAAATATATTTTGTCATAAAAATCCAACATGCGTCCATTTAATGTTATGTTTATTGTTACATTACTAATAATAATAGTATATTCATTGACATGTTTTAGATACATACTTATAGTTTTTTAGTAATCTTTACACCATTTAAGAATATTTTCATTCGACGCCATGACAAAACAAATCGACGTGCGGACATCTCTACGGTCGGTCTCCGATTGGCAACTAGTGAGAAATTTCGTCGCACCTACTGTTGAAAATAATTTGCCGTTTCACTGAAGTACGCTCTTAATACTTGCTAGTATAGACGAATAATCGTAAACAATGAACACATGAAAAGGTAAAAAGAAAAGTTTTAAAAGAGAAATAACTCTTCGGGTTAACAAGAATTCTATTGATAGTATACTAGAAGAAAAATCGAAGATTATTATATTTGTATTTAATATTATATATATATAATATATAAGTTTTTTCTTATAATAAACAAATAAGACAGACAAAATTTTGTTCAATTCATGATTAATTACTTTTATTGAACGCACACTAAAAACCGGTCTTTTTATTAAATATATTTAAGACACTCTATAGAAAAAACCTCCTACAATATTATTTGTAATATATTATTTTTAGAATTCCAGATTGATTTAAAAAAAAACCCCTCTCCATAACTTTTGCAATATAACTTGAGAAAAAATCTTTGCTGGATTAAAAGGGCATGCATGTAAGATGTTCACGAAGACCAGGCGCTAAAACCAATACCTCACGCTTAAGGATTTGCGCGCGATTGTCTTGGATACAACCTCCTGATTCTTATCTTCTTGAACCTTTTGGACCCGTTGGTCGGGCTGGAATCTTGGATTTGCGTTTAAGTGCGCCAGTAAGTGGACTAATACTTTATAATATATTCAATAAAGAATACTATATTTTCTAATTAATGTGTATTTATTAATGGAATAGCTAAAAAAAACTTTATCATAATGTAACTAGTAAGGATTCCAATCCCGGGATCCCGAGCTATTTTCGATACCTAAATATACCTAAACGAAAATATAACAGAAAAATACTTTTAATAACAAATAACTACATTAAAAATAAACTGAGTTTGAATGAAGTTTGATTTATACCCATGTGTAAGTAGCCGATTCATTTTATTTTTTCACATGAATTAATAAAAATGAGAAAGATTGGAAAAAAACAACGTTTCGCACTATTAACAAAGTAATTCCACCATGATCTCATACGTTTTACGGCAGTTTCATATTTGGCTGACTATGTAGATTTATGAAGCGAAAAGGCCATAAGTACACCATGATTTGCTTTACTATTTTAAATCTTGCTAACCCATTAATTAAGTCTTTACTATAAGAAACAGCAATCTCATAATAAATTCACATTATTATTTATATTACAATATTATTTACTCTATTAAACTTATGTATTTCCAAGATTGAACGTATACAATATTAACAATAAATGTCTTAAATCTTATAAATTATACTATATTTATTTTTGACCGATTTTATCAATGATGTTTGTAAATATAAAAATTTTATATTAACAATGGAAAAAAATGCCAATCCCGGGATTGTCAAATTGTAATCCCGAAATCCCGAGATCAGAATTTTGGCTCGGGATATGATTCCCTAGTAACTGGGTATTTAATCTTACGTAAATAATGTGATACTCATTCAATGTATCAGCAAAATATATTCAATAACAAAATATAATAGTAACTACATTCTTAAATCAACACAAATAATATATTTTCATAGTCGTTCAATTATTTTTTACCATGTCCGATCCTAAGAAAATTATATGGGCCTCCGACAGAATGGAGATTGTATTAGGAGATTTTTGTTTTTTACGAGAAATAGTTGTTAGCCACTTATCTCAAACTATTAGGTCCGTACTCTGGTTTGCAACACACATCGAAAAATAATACACAAGATTTGAGAATGTAACATTCTAATTATTGAACATACATAATTTTGAAAACACTTCTGGGAAAATATATTATAACTTATACAAACCACATTTAAGATTGAATCATTTAGCATAGTGGTTCTATGTGCATGGGCATGATACCTGAGAGATGCAGGTTCGATTCCTGCGGGCTACTTTTTTGAAAAAGATTTTTTCTATTTGTTATAATATATTTTCTCAGAAGTGTTTTCAAAAATAAGTATGTGAAAAATATTATGTTAATTTTCCAGACTTGGGATTCAAACCCGCGACCTACGACATTATAAGTTGATGCGGAACCGATCGGCTATCGTGGACGCCATTTCAATAAGTACATAAATTGCATCGCACAATAGTAAATAATTTCATTATGTATAATGTATTAAAATAAAATGCATTTCACTTGGAAACTGGTTAGACTATAGGAAAGTAGAGCCTATGACAAATTATGATTTTTTATTACTCTACGATTTGAAATAATATTGTCTAAGTTATTCTTGGTCTGCGTCTCAAAACTGCTCTCTTGGTCTCAATTTTTTCGTTGTTACGTTCTTCCAGTAAATTAAAATTACTGATTGATCCAGTAAGTTCTATCCAAAAATAATCTAGAATGTTTTCTAGTAAGTATATATGTTTCTACGGTTTTTAAACAAATATTATTTAAATTGAAAAGTATTATAAAATATTGTGTAGGTATATCAAGTAATGAAAAATAAAATCCATAATTTTCATCCTTGCTTATGTAGATGAAAGAATTTTATTTACATTAAAAAAGTAATAGATTCACAGCTGATAAAACGTGAACAAAAAAAAAAAGATGCGGTCATTTAAACGAATCAAATGCCTTATTTTTTTAAATCGGTCAGTGAACAAACAAACATCTGTGGTTTTATTCAAAACGAATGGGACTCAAATTCGACTTTAAAAAAATACAATAAAATAAACAAAAGTGGTCGAAAGCGTCTTCGACGGCTGGTGATATAAACACGGCGTGGCATTACAAATTTTCACTTATCTGATATAAATTTGTCGTGACGTTTATAATTCTTGTGCCAGGGTATTGGGGTATTTAAAACAAGCGGACGTTAAACGGCACCTAAACGATTCAACTCGTGGTTTATAATCTGTTTTATTTGATTTTATTTTAGATGTTTTCGACATTAATCGCTATCGATGGTGGCAAAAGCGTGTGAGAGAATTCTAAGACGAATTATGTTAATTATTGGAAAAGTGTCCGACGTAAATCTTCCCTATATAATAAAATATGTAAACAGATAAGACTTAATTTATTATAAATGTCATTACTCTGTTTATATATTGTTGTATATGAGTATCTGCGAGGCTTAAGCGTCGGCCTACGGCGTCGTGGGTTCCAGGTTTAAATCCTGGGTCTGGCAAAAACACATTTTGCTTTTCAATCAATATGTCAGAGTATGGACCTAATAGGTTGAGCAATTGGCTGATATCCATTTCTCGTAAAAACAAAATATGTTAATACAAGCCTCCACTCTGTGGAGGCACATAATAATATGATCCTATTAGGATTGGACATGGTCAAAAGAAAAAAAAAACTTATTTGATTGAAAGTATAATTACTTGATAACACATTTTTCTATAAAGACGGAGTATTTGATAATGAAAACGTTTACTCATTCAAGTCTAACTAATTATTATGGATTGTAGAGTATTTTCTCGCAATATTTACCAGTAATTTGTGATTAACAATGCATTGGGGAATGTAGGTATCAATAGATGAGGAGAGACGTCTATAGAGTTTTAGGGTAGTAAATGTCTCGTGAGCAACTACCCAAGTTTTGGGACGTACTTAAGTATTGGAGTTAATGGGCCCACCAAACCAAAGCCACCCCGCACCACACTTGGTCTTAATATAGCGTATCGCGGTGTCCTACGTTTGATCTGTAGTACCTTTTGTATGATTGATAATATCTTGGGAGCAGTTACCTAATACTGAGGTCAGTATTCTTAGAGCGGTCTAATGAAAGAAGTTCAAAGAAAAAAATAATACAGGAAAGAGAAACATTATCACATAAAATCGTTAATGCTGATAAGTTAAAAGCTTTTCAAAGGTATACATTAACACAGGTTGCCAATATTTTTTATTCACATATAATGAAGCTTTTAATACGGATAACGCAAGATCATTAATTTTTCTTTTATTACCATTTTAACTTGACTAAAATAATGGTTTTACAATCGTTTTCTCGAATTAAATGTTTCGATAAAATATAACATTATGATTTCTATATTTTTTTCAATGCATCTAGTATAAACTCGTTGATTTGCAGTATGTTCACTATATGTTTAATATGCAGTAATGATTTTAATTTATTACAAAATTAATACAGTGCTAGTTTTTATAGCCGAAACCAACATCAGGAATTAAAATAACTACCTATCAATGAGTAATAAAATTATTATTGCATAAAAACATTTTATATTTAAATTATTATAAAAAGTAAATATCATAAAAAATGTCAATGCATACTTATTTTGCAATAAAATGTCAGTAATTTGGTATTCATTACGTATTTTTATACAAAATATTTCAATATTAATTGTCAGCTGACATTAAAATAAGAAATATAACCCTACATATTTAAAGATCAATAAATATTATATTTTGTGAAGAAAAATCATATCTTCATAATAATATACTTATATAATTACATTACATGATGATTAAAAGGTACTGTGAATTTCGTTAGTTTGTTGTCGCATTTAATGCTTTATATTGAACATAAATATATTATGGGAAATAGTTTGACTATTATTATTTTTAAAGTGTTAAGCCGAAAAGGCTAATACACCAGAGGCGCATAGCAAAAAATACAAATGATGCAATTTGAGATATTTTTTAATAATTTACAATTTAAACGATATTAATTAATAAATATGTATCTAAAAACATTGAAAAAAAAATATTTTTTATTTTAAGTAAAAAATAAACTAACATTTTTTTAATAAAATGTAAATTTGTTAAAGGATCCTATCTTATTATTAAATATTATTTTATAGTTATTATTATTAAAATTTAGTTTATTAAGTTTTATTATTGTGTTGAAGAGATTTTTAACTAAATGTATAGTTTTTAATTTTTTTATATTTATTTTAAAAAACATCTTTATTAAATAAAAATAAAAATGTTCATAACTTGAAATCCTTTTAATTTATATCAAATATTATGTTAGTATGGTCTCAAAATTGCAGCTCGACAGATGGATGAAAAAAATTGGGAGTGTATCAATAGTCTAAGGCCATGTGTTTATTATTAACATTGACATAGTATAAAGCTCTAGAAGCCGCTGATTACCATGAGGGTTAGAACCGACCTATGAAGAAAGCTGGTTTATGTGGAATCAGTATGTTAAAATTAAAAGGGTAATCGTTAGCGACGATAATTATACAAGCTTACATGAGGTAAGAAATACAAACAAGAATGAAAGTGGTAGAAAATAATTTTTGATATTGTAATAATTGTCAATTTGAAAATCTGCATTCATTTTCTATTACGTGCTTTAAACTTTTCTGCAAATCATTGATATTTTGTATGAGAGAGCATTTTTTTCTATCGATGTGCTTAATGGCCATGTCATCTGGGTCACGATCCTTAATCACGAGGTCTTAACGAAGAAGAAGAACTTTGCAGTAACTAATTTATTCATATTAAAAGTGACAAAAATTAAAAAAAAACTCAAAAGAAAACCTTGAATGCGAATTAAATATACACGTAAAAAAACAACCTTCATAAATTGCAAATATGTCAAAATATTTTTGTTAGACAATAGAGAGTGTAACATAAAATTATCTAAAAAATAGGATAGGGTGACTAGTTTATCTACTGTAGAATATGCAGGTATTCCTTATCATGTCACCTGAAGAACGGTTCCCATAAAATGTGCGATGCTTCTTCCCTATGGTTGGACATGCTGTGAATTGTACATTTAGTTGAATTAGGGTTGAACACAATTTATAAAGTAACAATATTATTTAATAATCTATAATATATTTCTGAGTGAGAAACAAGATGTAAAAAAAATGAAAATTCAATTATACAAATATCGTGAACATGAAACCGATTTCCAGAACTATAGTAACAATTATACGCATATAAGTAAGTAACTACTTAATATTTAATAAAAATAATATAATGATCAAAATAAGTCTTTGCTTATTTTTATGTATGTGACTTATATTGGATGTTTAAAAGTAGTTAAAATCTATATTTATTTAGTGACAGATTAAATTACAATTAATGTGATTCCAAAATATCGAGAATATGTTAGCTTTAAATAGGTACCTAGAGGTTCATCACAGAAGATGGGACTTTGTAAAGATTTATTTTAATGGAAATGGCTGAAGAAATATTAAAATCAACGTGGAATGACTGTAGTCTGTCAAAACCGAATGCCGCTTATTTTCAACGCTTGCTTTTTTACGGTAGCGGGTCATGGCACCTTACGAAGGCTCAATGCAACCACGTACTGAAATGAAATATTTTTCAAACCAAGCTTGACTGTTCTTGAAATTCACTGGATTTCGACATACCGGAAGGTCAGTAAATACCATCCACAGAATATAAACGGCAAAGCCATGAGGTGCTGACATAACCTCAGAATATGCAGCAGGAAATGATGCGGAACAGAGTAAGAGAAGCGATATAACGTTTATAGGCATAGGGTCGTATGCACAAGATTCCCAAATACGTTATAGGCTATATACTGCTCCTTTGTATGCATAACTGCAAATGTTATTTGTTGGTTAGCGGCATCACGATGTGACGTCATAATGTGTCATGGCGTACAAATAATTGCAAGCTTATAAAAATTCATTCCCCGAACATTAATTTATAAATTTTAAATTGTAAATGTGTCCGAAAGTGTGCGAACGGTACCATATAAATTTAATAATTATACATGAATAATTATTATGAACTTTAAATAATTTATCAGCTTATCACATTTATTTTATAATTATTCTACTGTACGAAAGCATAAAGTATTTCCAGTAAACTTTTCCATTTGGTGGCAATACTGAATATTATTATGACTAACTTCACTTCAATAATTATGAGATGTCAAAACAGAATAATAATAAATGACAGAAAATGCAAAGGATTTAGTTTGTTTGTAGTTTGTAGTAATGAATGCAAAATTAAAATGACATTTGAAAGTGACAGCTGAGGCAGCCATTTTAAATGGCGCGTGACGTCAGATTGGTTACGTCAGAAACAGTGCTATACGCTATATGATGGAAAATCGGTTAAACAGCTTATAAAGAATTTGGGAATCTCATACATACGGCCCATAGGCTTAGCAAGTCAATAGTAAAATGTGGGGGAAATTGATTGCTGTACGAATTTTTAAAAGGCCAGATAAATCAACTACATACAATCATTATAATATATACAAACTAAAAATTATTAAAAAATAATTTACATAAGTAAATAATTAATTTGGTAGCCCTAAAAACGCCCTGCGCAGTCGCTAAGAGATAGCGATAAGAGTCGCACTCATAAATAGGTCGTAGCAAGAGGCTCCCAACTGTTAGCAGTCGTCCTCCTCGCTTATTTCACTCACACAAGTATTGTAAAGAAGAAAAAAAGAATAAAAAAATATATACGGGGTAAGGTCCCCGAGACTTCCCGCGGCGCGTGTTGTCCTGCAAGCTCTAAGTATCTTGTTAACGATCTATCGGGCAGCTTCTCAATGCTTGCCTGATTTAATTGAAAGCAATTTCATTGAATTATAGCGATAATTTGATATTGCGTGTAAATCTGTGCATTTAACAATTTTAAACGATACAAAAACAGTTTAACTGAATTAGTTGTTTTTTTCCGACCATTTCCGATCCTAATAGGATCATAATATGGGCCTCCACATAGTGAAGGTATATAATATTAATACTTTCGACCGAAGGTACTTGATAAAATTTGAATTTAAATTCTAGTGGATTCAAGCTCTATACTATTCCATTTAAGTCGTTTCTCACGACCCGGGTTTCGAGTGAGTGTGTTGAGTGTGTGTATGCCTTTGGTGAGTATACACGACGCCTGATGATGCCGAAAGGCGAAACCCGGGTCGCTAGAAACGACTTAAATGGAATAGTACAGAGCTTGAATCCACTAGAATTTGGAATGTGAAGATTTATATTAAGAGATTATGTTTTTTTACGAGAAATGGATGTCAGCCATTTGCTCAACCTAGTAGGTCAATACTTTGGCTCATACACAAATTGAAAAAAAATATGTGTACTTGCCAGACCTAGGATTTGAACCTGGGACCCACGACGCCAAAGGCCAACGATTAAGCCGCACGGCCATCGTGGGTGTTAATATTAGTTGTTTAATAGTATCTAAAAAAAATATCTATTCCGAATATAACACAAATAGAATATTTTGTTTAAGTGCAAGTAAGAAACCAATAATTTTAGTAAAGTACTCAAAGCAAGTGTATGCTGAGTGTTGTGGTGGTGGAATGACTTCAGGAGTAACGAGGAGATAAGAGAACGCACCAAGCAGCCTCTTATTACGCTGAGAGTGAAAAGGCGACGTTGGACCTGGCACGGCCACGTGCTGCGGATGCCAGATGAAGAAAACCTCAACCTGGCTTGCCTCTTTGAGCTTGAGCGTCCTGGAAGGCCGCTAAATACTATCTATATAGTATATACGGTGTAACTACGGAATGCTGGTTTGACCTGGAACGAATCAAGAAGACTGGCGAGGGACAGGGATTCTTGGAGGCTAGGCGTGGTGTCTATATGCTCCAACTAAGGGGCGGATATGGCCGAAGAAGAAGAAGAAAAACTATTGTTATTTCATAGATTTAGTGTGACGTTGACATTAGTGTGTACATATTAATCAGTAGTAATATCGTATTATCGTCTTATTTCCCGTGTGCTCTTTTTCTCTGATATCCATAGCCTCCCTCTTTCCAAAAGTCACCCTTCGCCACTGGTATACGGCAGAGTTACGGGATGCTGGTATGGCCTGGAACGATGAAAGAAGACTGCCTAGCGACAGGGATTTTCGAAAGCGCCGTGTAATGTCCATATGATTCAACTAAGGGGCGGATATGGCTAAAGAAGAAGACGAATTAAAATAATATTATAATAGAATAATAATTATTATTTTAAAATTTCACAATAATTCTGTTAAAACTTTGTTTTTATATAAATACACGGATTTAAGAATCTAATATTCTTTTTTTAAATAATAATTATTATTTTTATTCACAAATTAAAAAAGGTTATCGCCAATATTAAAGGAATGTGAAATAATACTTTCATTACAACTAGTGAATACATTCATAGCTTAATCGGTATTGGTAAAGTCCCGTTCAGTATAAATATTTTTCATAATATAATAATAGTAATTATGTATGTATGATTGATTCTGATGCGTTATGAAAAATTACGTAGGTTATTCTACAATATTAGTTTCTATATAAATAAAAATAAAACTTTTCTCTTTATTGTTATAAATCTTTGCGATTTATTATTGTAACCACTTAGTGAAATTTAAAAAAAAAACGTACATTCGAATATAGCTATCAAAAAATAAAAAATAATCAAAACTTAATAAATCGATTGGTTTGATTACAATATAATACATTATATAAATATTAGTATACATTATTGAAATCTAAAAAAATTACAATTATATTCTCATCTTTATTTTATTATTGCTTAAATTTTGCATCAAATAATTATGATTTAATTAACTATTTTTTTTATTCAACGAATAATTCACGAGATTTTAAGAATGTACCATTCTAATTATTGAACATACATAATTTTGAAAATACTCGTGATAAAATATAGCCAATAGTTTTTTTTTTTTTTTTTGAAAAAAGGAAGACCCGGCAGGAATCGAACCTAGGTCTCTTGGCTATCGCGCCCTGTGCATTGTCACTATGCTAGACTGGCATGCTGAATTGCGACAAATTTTACTATTAGACTATAAGCGATCTCCAAATTGAGTTACGGTCGGCGATCGGTTTTTGTATTCTAAATTAAAGTATTTATTACTTTAAAAACTAACCCTAGTCACGGGTAACTCAATCTGGAGAGCGCTTATGAGCAGGTATTAAAGACGCCAATAGATAAAATTTGTCGCAATTAAGCATGAAAGCCGTAGCATAGTAGTAATACACAGGGCGTGGTACCCAAGAGATGCAGGTTCAATTCCTGCCGGGTGTCTTACTTTTTTTTTTAAATATTTTTTCTATTGGCTATATTATTTTCTCATGAGTGTTTTCAAAATTATGTGTGTTCAATTATGATCTAAAGTGAAATGTAACAATATACTATTATTTATATGTGGGACCTATGTAAATAAGATGTAAATATTTTAAATGTAATTATTGAAAATCTTTGTTGAGAATCAGTGTGTTTTATACCCCGGTAACCATGAAAAATAGTTCCAATAGAAGGCAAGTGAAGGGTCACCAATATGCGACCGATTATGTGAGATATCGTTACCTCTCTGAGAAAAACATGGAAAATATATTCAAAATTCTCGTTAGAATACCGAAGAATTTTTATATAAATTCTATCACTAAAAATAATCAATAAACAATACAAGGTATTCGAACCAGTTTGTTCTTTTTATTTATTATAACTAAGAACATTCTGGCTTAGTTTCCAAATATATTTAAAGTTTTTCTATTTCGACATTCATACATCACTTGGGTCAATAATTATATGAAAATTTTCAGTGTTTTACTGCTATTGCATGGAAATGACGTCAAATATTATAAATATTAATACTATTCTGAAGACTTAAACACGAAAATGCGTTTTACCAAAAAATGCCAAAATAACAAATTAATTTATCATCGGATGTATTATATTATCGGGAACGCAGTATTTTTTTGATTTTTGTAAATATTTATGAGATATATCCTACTAATTTATTGATTTTTTTAGACTAATTCTCTGTCACAAATTTAACTAACAGTATTTGCAATGTAAGTTCAATGGAAACATATAGATATGACTGACAAAGTTTTGTGTGCAGTATTATAGAGGATTTTAACATCCTACCTCCACCCTTTGCCACTTTGTCAGTAATATAAAAGTTTATAATTGAAAAATGAGTTTTTAAATTCAGCTTGTTATAATTTTACCAAGTTCACATAAAAATGAATATTTACAATTAAATTAAAAAAAGGTTTTTGTTTTCCATTCTGGTTTTTGTTAAACATAATATTATACACTCAGTAGATAGTCACAATAAATATTGTTGAAATGTAGGTATAAAATGTATCTATTAGTGGCGGTGTTAGGTACATGGAAGCCTAAGGGACTAATAGGTTTAGAGTCCCCCTTAATAAATTATTGACTGTGCAATACGTTAGTTCTGTTAAGTTAGTATTTTTTCAATGTATGCCGATAGTCTAAAAGTCGAATGACAAAGAGGACATAGGAGGATTACGCCTCGCTGAAATGTCTAGGTGAAGTACGCTACGGATTTATCTTTATTCTCTCTTTCATTATGTCGGTGCTCCAGACGGTTTTCCGTGAATCTGCGAAATTACAATTTTTCCTATTTTTGTACATATTGAGCTCCCGACGCCCGCTTCCGTTTGTTACACTACATATTATAGTGTTGTAAAAGCGCACAAATGATATTATATATTCAATATAGAACACCGGTGGCGTTCAAATCTGCGGAGTGCAGGACAGAATGGTAGACTAAATGCTTCATAACTTTGCACTCCGGTTCTAGAATTAAAATGATATAATATATTCTAAAAATATATTTTTAACATATTATATTATCTGTACATTTATTTATTAATACATAATATTATATTAAATCAATTATTAATATCAATTGATTTAATTTTACATGAAATAATCAGACAAATAGGCGTATCAGTATTATAATAGTGAAGAGTGCAAAATTATTAAACGTGTACTCTAACGGGGTTGTTCTGGTCAGTAGAAGTCTCAACCCCTAGCAATGGAATAACAACTACAAAGAGAATTTGGCTATTTATATTTAGTTTTGTTTTAATGATAATGTGTATTAAAATATAAGGAAACTTGAATAGTGTGATATCTACATATTACATTTTTAATAATAATTAGTCAAAAATAATTCTTATTTTTTTCAGTAGGTACATAAAAACCTTTAAAATAATGGTTTGTGACCACCGGGTAGACTGTTTAACTTAAATATCTGTAAAAAGCACATTATTTTTTTAACTGTCGACGTCAACTATTTAACGATCGAAGTATCATTCTTTATCATATATAATAGTCATTTATGACTATTTTAATTTGAATAAAAGCAGTTAAAATTTAAAGTGTTTTTAAGTCAAGGGATTAAAGGTTGGTTTTACAAAAATAGAAAGGTTTTGGCTTCCGGCATATTTTTACTGTGGCTATTAAAACAACATACTAAGTTTTTCCTTGAGATTCAGAATTATCATCATTTTCCTAATCAAATCATAGTTTTAATAAATTTGCGTATATTTTGTTAACGTAATATATTATTTATTATTCGATGAGTTTGGTGATAACCATAAATGTAGCTCGTGGGAAATCTAGGATCGGCGATTAGTAAGATGAAATCTTCTAATTTATAACGTCAGGATCCTTCCTGGGTTAAGAAATCAACGATAATCATGATGACTTATATTGGTGCTCCATTTTAAGTACCTATATATTTGTATGTATTAGTTAATTTAATTAGAAAATATTTGAAAAAAAATATTAGTAAAGTTCTACCAATATATGCTGCAAATGTAGAGCTTTTCCGGAAATAATCAATAAAATACTGTTTGATAATGTTATGCGTTTATTGTGGATTTTTTACAATCTTACGTAATTATTTAGAAATATCATAAATCTACCATTTTACAATAAAATACAATATTTCATTTACTATCAGTCTAGATTCAATTAGCCACAAAACACTAAGTAAAATTGAGTCATTATAGTATAGTCAAAGTAAAACTCTCTTATATATGTCAGAATTTAACTAAAAATGCCACATTATTTTTCAGACCATAATGTATGGCAAGCAAACAAAAAATTCGGTACAAATGGGGAAGCTAGGCGGGAACTGAGCTAATTGTCATAGACGATTTAGGCAAAATTCATGAATTTCAAGAATGAAAAGCTAACCTAACTTAACATAACCTAAACTAACCTAACCTAACAAATAATTCAGTATATATCGACTATTTTTAAAATGTGTTTGCTGCTGACTTCCCCATTACCAACTTGTACCAAAAAATCGTATGAAAATCGTCCTATAAATAATATTATTTTGTGATTTAAAACGTAAAAGAAAATGGGGTTTATTATCAAAGTTACAACTTTACTGTTCTTGACAATAATGCTTTTCACCAATCATAGAGCTGCTATGCTCAAGTGCTGAGTTTCTAATTTATAAAAGTGGAAAAAATATTTCATGGTATTATAAAACTCAAAAACCTAACTAAACATTTTTCGTCGTTTTGTCGGAATTATGGATAATGGACAATATTGTACGTATGATTCTATACGACTCAATTATTAGTATACTATGTGGAAAATAGTATCTAAGTGTATACTATGTATTTTTTTACAGCATCTCCAAAAACAGAAGTCACCGCACGAAGTATCTAAATAAATTATAATATTTTTAACATTTAAGGAAAACTAAATAAACATATTTTCTTAGTTACCCATTTAATATGCACTAGCTTTAAACTGATCTTAAAAATGTCCCGAATATAATGTTTTAATGTGTGTGAATATTTTATCTCATGAATTTTTGTTTTAAAAGTCTTAATAGAATTGAAAATACATAAACCCTTTAAAGACTAAAATAAACATGAATGATTTAGATTTTAGATCTTGTTTAACCAAATTTTTAACACTTAACACTCATAATTTTTAGTATAAACACATTATACCGGAAGCATTTCTGTCTGTATACATTAGTTTTGCCTAAAAATGTACTCAATGAAACAATATTTTATTTTTAGAAATTTCTTTAACAATAAATACTTAAATAGGTAATATAATTTATTTACCTTACAAACAGATATAGAAAAAGCTTTTTTGTGTTGAGACAGAGATTTCATACATTTATGAAGTAAAGCTGAAAAACGATTTAAAATCAAATGAATCTGCAGTAATTTCCAATAAACATATTTTACACTTTTTCTGTGTTGTTCTTTACACCTTAAGCTAATTATCTAGGTATACATTTTACCCAGCTTTTTATATATAAAAAACTTCATTATTCTTTTGATAAATCACTTAAAATTGTAATCAAAGCTTTTTTGCCGTTTTTTTTAATTTACAAACAATGCATTCAATTAGGCATAGCAACGTAGATATTATTAGTTAATTAATATTTAAACATTTTAATTTAAACCATACTCAAACATCTCCGGAATTATCAGCAAGTACATATAATATACCTTGAATATCAATTCTAACTTATTGTCAAAAAAATTGGTTTTAAAATAATTTTTATTCGTAATAATCTAATTATACCTACAACTATTTGAATACCTACAAGCAATATGATGAATAAAAATGTATCTTTCTGTATGTTATGTAGTGATGTCTAATGACAGTCAGAAGGCCGTGCAGTGCTTAAAGGCGGCAAATAAATGATAGAAAGTAGTATAACTACTTATATTTTGAAAATAGGTTCTTGCTAAAAAGATGTTTTCGCCTGCGGTACAACAAATTGTGCCTACTCTACTATATCGATCTCTTTACTTAGATTATTCAGCAGTTTATTAATAGCTTTTGTTACTTAATTTGTTATTCCCATGTAAATTCAGTCTAAGCATATTTGAGTACATGGCGACCTTAGTATTGGGTAACTGCTCCTGAGACATTTATATCAAAAATATGTTCCATATCAAATGCATGATCCCATGATACACTCAATAATGACCGGATGTGGTGGGCGGTGACGATGACCCAAAATAACTTCTTATTAATGTATAGTACATTTTGCCACGTTAAGTAGCATTGTTGATTTGTACAACGTTTTTATTAGCTCATATTGTTGTTTGTCTGGTAGTTGTCTGTCCAGTACAAATCTTGCAATCGATTTTTAACTAACTTCCCGACTAGTTAGACATTTGAAACTTTTAGAATATATCAGAACATGATGCCAATGCATTCTTTTAATACTTTAAGTAGAATTGAATTCATTTTCAGTTAATTATGTTTTGTATAAAAAGTTATTTTGGACGAAATCTGTAATCCAAACCACTATTATTGGTGGCTAAGTGGGTGGTCCTAGCAACTAAATTATTAATATATATGTGCGTTACTATAAAAATCAAAATGACATTTCAGTATTTGTTTTTTATTTACTTCATATCAAGTACAAGTTTGAGCTTATTGAGCATAATAATTGAACAGAAAATTGAAAAACGTTGTATATAAAAAGTTATTTTTATCTTGTAATTATTTTTATATTAGAATATTATTTGTGCAATAATATATTATAACACGAAAGTTAATATTAAAACTATGTATCCATAGTTCATACAATAATTTACATATTTAGAAATTACTAATAGTTTACTAATATTATTTAAAAAAAAAAAAACTATATATTTGTGTATTAAAATATACTTTAAATCTAGCACAGGTATTGTGTCAGAGCTTTGGAAATAATCACAACACATCATATATTTAATGAAAATAAAACGACATAACATATCACATGTGTGTGTAAAATAAATTATGTTCGCAGTAAATTACTGTCACCTGGTGTCACATAAAAATCGAATAGATAAAAATTGTAGGCACAAACAAATCCAAACAATAAACTCGGGTCAAAGGTGATCATTCAGGAACGGTGATAGACAACAGGTATTTCAGTATCATCTCTTTCACTGGATTTTATTTGAATAAGCATTTAATATTATTAGAGTTTTAAAAATTTTAATGTATTTTATTATACTTAGATTAACGTCATTATTCATTAATATTTACGCAATTTAAATAATTTATTCCCAGTCAGTTTTGTAAGACAAATGCGATTTTGGTGTGTGAACTATGGCAATAAAATGTGCAAATAAATTTAACGGGTATTAAATTTTTTATATGTTTTCACTTTTTAAACTGTAAATTTGTAAAAATATTTTGCAGAAATACTATTTTAATTAATAGGCCTCAAAAAATTCGAATAAAGATGACATAATTATAGGATAAAAAGAACTTTTTATATACAACGTTTTTAAATTTTCTGTTAAATCATATAAACTTGACTTGACTAGCTTAGACGATCAAAAAAAATATACTTGATAGAAATACTGAATAAATATAGAATACTGAAATGTCATTTTGACATTTCATATTGATTTCCATAGTAACGCACGTATATATTAATAATTTAGTTGCTAGGACCCCAGCCCCTAGCAACCAATAATAATGTTTTACTTTTAACGGATTTCTTCCGAAATAACTTTTCATACAAAACAGAATTAACTGAAAATGAATTCAATTGTACTAAAAGATGGCTTAAAGTATTAAAAGAATGCATTGGCATAAAAGTTTCAAATATCTAGCTAGTCGGGAAGTTAGTTAAAAATGGCGTGCATTTTTGAAGAAAGTATTAATAGACAATTTTGAAAAGTTTTTAAATAATAACTGTCAGAATTTTAAATGAATGGTAAGTATTTATTTCAAAGTATCGATATAAGCCCGCCAGTTTTAATGTTGAATATAAAATATTGGTACAACAAGAAATAATATTCAAAAATCAGTAGTAAAAATAAATAATAATTATTTAAATGACATGGGCCAATAGATAAAACCAATATCCATTATTATTTTGATAGTATGAAAAGTAAAAAATATTCAATGGGGCGCACGGCATTTTAGGGTTACCATTATGGCATGTAAAGTATATTAGTCTATCCATTATGAATATCGGTAAGAACAACCTATTTATGATTACATTATTATTAAAACAAGATCAACTAAGAGTCGCACAGGTGCAGAAAAAAGAGCTAGATGGACATTTCACACAATAAATGCAAATAACCTCAAAGATTAAATTAATAATTGATCAAAAATATAGGTAATCTAGGTAGGTAAGTACTACAAATATTACAGAAATCATAATAATAATATTTTTTTTTAAGTTTAAGTACATTTTTATTGCCTATTATTGTCTAATTTTATAAAAAAAATGAATCTCAGTTTGGGTACAACAATAATTAATAGTATGATATTAAATTTATCTCAATTAAAATTGTATGCTAAATTAATTAGTTAGGGTTGGTGGATTTTTTATAATGTTTCGGACTCATCACTACAATAAAGGTTTTTTTCAACGTCTTTTAAAATTACTAATTTAAGTACCTAAGTAAATGTTGATATATTAATATTTTGTAGTTGTGATCTTTATCGTCACAACTACAAAATAAAAGAGAAAGAGTCTCTCTAGCTAGGATGGAAAATAAAGTAGAGTTAAAGAACAAAGAGCATGAGACATAAGCAAGGGCCATGGGTTACCTGCATCCTTTTCAAGCTGAACAATAATTACTTCCGTAACCTCGCAACTGACAACTGTAAAAATTAAATTAGGAAACAAGAAGGCATTACACGGCTGAAGGCACGTGCAATCTATGGTTAAAAGATGTACCTGGGTGCCACACGATATTGAAACCGTGAAAGATAATAATTTTATAACAGTGAGGAAGAAAGGGGGGATAATAAATGAAAGAGCAATTTATGTACTTGACCGAAACTATATTATAGCAAAAACAAGAATATTACATTAAGAGGTTATTAAGGAAATACTATAATAAAGGCAAGCAGCTAAGTTTTAAAAGAAACATTGGAAGATAAGTGAATCAAATAATAATAGTTTTAAAATACCAAACTTGGAACGACACAGAGGCCTCAAGCACTGCGGCTGCAATCGTGCTGCTTTAAGTGACGTCCATTATAAATGTTGGGTAAAACCAAAGCAGAGCACGACTATACTGGATGACAGACAGAATCAAAAAGCCCTGTTGCTTCTTTCACACCTCGCGACGTCCGTTGCGGCCGGAAATTCTGTCAGCGACATCTGTGCAATGGCGTACGCTCCATGACGTGACCATAAATATTCGTCGGGGTTGCCAGAGTATGAATTTTAGTTATGTTCAATTTGAACATAACAATGTACCTACCTAATTTTAACTATTTTCATAAATATTGTTAGTAAGATTCATTTTCAATGATATTATTAAACCATGAACGAACCACGGTCAAGGATTTAATAATTTAACAAAAGATTTCACTACAAAGATAGGTAGGTAAGTTATGTGAAATGATTAATTTACACTATATACCTACGTCATTCCAAGGAAAATGTGAGATTCATTTAAACATTTTAAATTCATTGATCAACGATTGGTACTCTGTCCACGCCATTTGCGTTTGAGGAAATATTTTTTATATCCTAAATTTTCAATAGCCTTGCCACACTGTTCATTTGTTTACTAGCTAACTGTTCTTATATGTAATTGAAGGACAAGATTTTTATGTTATCGTTTGACTGTAAATAATTTGTTTCCCATTGTTTATTCGAGGGATGTGTATTCTAGATTGTCATTTTCAATCATTCACATTGATCGACATTGGTCGTTTTTAGTAATAGGTTGTATGTAATTGATACAAAATTTAAGGAAACGTCTTATTCTATCATATGTTTGTTACCATTGATTATAATTGTGAATTTATGAACATAAGAAATATATTTATTGTAAACAACTGAAGTCTGTCTTATAATTTAATTCTGATATTGAAAATAATATGTAATAAACACTATACAAGTCTGAAGTATATCTTGTTATTATTGAAAAGTTGAAAATATATATATAATAGACACTACAATTGTATTTAACTCCACAATGAAGTAGAGATTAAGGGTTTGAATCACACTAGGTAAGGTTACATATATCTTTGAAGTGCGCTTAGATCAAGAGGGTATCCCTAACAGCTACCTACAACTGATCGTTTGGAATGTGCAGTTAAGTTACAGCTTATACTTAAAATGAAATAGTACCTTAAAGGCACTAGAAGCTTGCTTAGGAGACGCACATTGCATCATTGAGCGATTTTATAGATACACAAATGCTGCTACACTAAATGGGCGTAAGGGATGACATAATAGAGAAAGACTATTCTAATAGTACAATCTGTTTTAGAGAGCCTGATAGAAAGAACAATACCATAGACTAATGAACAATACTACCCTACTAAATTTAACATAACAAGGAAGCTACTGAATAAGTTATTCTGTAAAAGAAAAAATCTGTCCAAAATAGATTTTATTCTGACAAATTGATATTTATACTTGCTATTAATTATTTAAATAATTCCCGAAATTTATTTAAATAATTCCCTATAATAATTTAAATACTTCCATTGTTATTATTTTAATACTTACCGATAATCATTTTTTATTTGCTGTTCATATTAAATAATGCCCACCTCTAATAAAATACTTGCTGGATTTTTTATTAAAATACTTGCTGTTATTGCATATATATATACTTACCCAATAATTTGAAGCCTTTAAAAATCGATTGCAAGATTTGTACTGAATAAACAACCACCGGAAAAATAAGAATACGACCTAATAAAAACGTTGTAAAAATTTCTAGCAATAGTTATATATTTTTAAAAACTACTTTTTGTTAACTACGGAGGACTTTTTTTTAATTAACCTGATTTCAAAATTTATTGTTATTTAAGTAGGTGGCATGCTTTTTTTATTTGGGTAACCTCCAGGAAAGGCGAAGTGGACAAAAAGCGTTGGTGCGCTGGAGCGATCAAGTTAAGAAACTGATTGAAGCCAGCCTTCGCTCTACCTTGAGAAAAGCAAAGGATTAAGAGGGGGTGTAAAGTTGTGATCGCTTAAAAGATCACAACATATTAAGGTGTTCATGATCCCCAGCCATGAGGGAACGACCAAGAAGAAGAAGATATATTATGATGATTGTACCTATGTAGGTATATTATCATCAATATCATATAATTCCATCCGATATTTTATTTTAAAATTAGAACAATATACTCCTTTTCCTAACGAACAACTCTTGCTTGCAATGAAGGTAAAAACAATTTGACATTTCAGGAGTTATTTGTAAAATTTTAATTATTTGATTTTTGTCATTAGGTTTTTAAACATTATTTTGAATGATTTTGTAATATTCTGTAATTTATAGATCATTAGATATTGTGTGTACACAAAATGTAAGTATTTTATGTTCAACTCTTTGTAGATTTGTCAGTTTTCTCATCATGCAAAACATCCTCACTGTAGCGTAGTTAGGAAAAAAACCTGTCCCTAAAACCGTAAGTGGTTTTTATACTAACGACTAATTACATGTTATTTTTTCAATGTGTGTTTGATGCAAAGCAAGGACCCACTGTGTTAGGTAAATAACTAATTACTATTATTCGCAAAAAGTTGGTTGAATAAAACCACCACTATACGCTAACATGGATGACTAGGTGTGAAAATAATTATTTCTGTTTTGCAGAAAATTTAAAAATCAAACTATTCTAAAATTATAATTAAAATTTGCAGGCAATGTTTAAAATATAAAAATTAATTAATATTTATCTCATTTTTTATATATTTTAAAAAGATATTAAAATACACATAATTATTTATCATAATCATCATTTATGGCACTAAAATCCTTGGTGCGTCTTAGCCTCCTTCAAAAACGATCCAGCGCCGACACTCTCCGCATTTTTAAATCACCTGTAGTACAGTTCAGTCATCTCAATTTTGGCCGTCCAGGTCTTCTCTTGCCATTGGGGGTTGCGTACATAGCCCGCCTCGCCAGTATATCCTCCGGCATTCTATGCACGTGACTCCATTTTCATATATCACGTGATCTTTTCGCTCCCATAAAGTCTGTATAGCTCCTCAATATATCTAGACCTACAAATGTCACCTTATTGAATAGCCCCAAAGATTCCTTTCAAAATTTTCCTTTTTATAATTACATATATTAATTCATATACGATCAAAACTAATATTAAACTAATAGAAAACGTTATATACCTTACTTTAAATATATATTTAAGTATTTTTTGCGTTTTCTTAAGTAAATTATATGAGATAAAAATAATTAAGTATTTACTTCCAACAGATAACTGGACGAAGAAGGTTTATGTAAATTTTACAAGTGGATTCCGTGTTCTTACTTGTTCGTCGACAATTTTCTTTACTATTATGTTTACTGGTTACAATTTGTATTCCGCGGTGGAGTTGTCTCTTGGATGGGCACAAACTAAATAATGGCTATTTTCGAGTACGTCGATTTTGTTATTAACTGAATTGAAAATTTATAAAATCGAAACAATGAATATATACCTTTATATTATTAAAATACCACATACTAATTGTAATATTATATATTATTATACTCAGAGAGAGATAAAATATAAATTTATCATTTTTTTTCCATGACTAAAATTATCAATCGTAATATTTAAAATGCAATATAATATGGAAAAAATATAAGTAACTATGTGCGTATTTATGATACATACAATTAAATAGAATTAACTTGAAAAATAAACACTTAAATTGCCATGTGCTCAAGTATATTTTTATTTTCAAAACAATTCATGGGAAAGGATAGATGAAAGAAAAAAATAATCAACTCTCCAGATGTTATTATTCACAATATAATATATAAAGCCTCTATAGTCTAAGTATGAAGCATGTTTTTTTTATCATGTTTGATCCGAAATATGCCTCTATAATATGGAGGTAGTATTATCATATTTGTTGGTTTTTACAAGAAGTGGATGGTAGCCACTTGCTCAATTCACAAGTTACATACTTACTCCAGTGGGTCTATTATATACCTACTTATCGACCGATAAAGTGATAAAGTGATCGGTGTTTTTTTTTTTTTAATAAATATAAAACATAATAACAAGATGAATTAGACAAAAATCTACACAGTAAAAAATTGAAAACTTAATAAACTAAATTTTAATAATACATTATGACCATAAGTAATAATACATTATGACGTAACTCGTGACCATAGATTTAATATAACTCGTGTAAGCTCGTATAAGCTTGTGACATAAATATGTAACAAATTCACATTTTTTTTTACAATTGTAAGTTTATCTTTGACTTTAAAAAAATCTTTTCAATGTTTTCAGATACTTACATATTTATTAATTAATAAAGTTGAAATTGTAAATTATCAAAAAAATGTCTCAAATGGCGAGCTTCATATTTTTCCGCTAGGTACCTCTGCTGGTATAAGCATCGCCCTTAAATTACATTGTAATGTTAAAAGTAATCATTTAATCATTTTTAATAATAAGATGAATTCATTTAATAAACACACAATTACAACAGTTTTTTCAAATATGTTGCTTATTATTTAATAACATATTATTATATAATATATTAAATAAGGTTGATTAATTATTTAAAATAAAAAATGTTAAAGAAAAACTTAAGTTCTAGTTTTTATATTACATCCACTATTTTATAATTGTACCTTCGTTCAATTTTGTTGTTTTTCGTGGGTAGATTGAGAACGCTGAACAAGTAGAAATAACATCTGGAAATCAAGATTTTATTTGGAAAAATTCAGTATCAATACTCTTTTTATTATAATACATAAATCGTGCGACCAATAAAAGCAGTATTATTCTACTGACTGTTAAGAAGAAACAAGGCATGAAACCCTATATCGGTAGTAGCGAAGACTTGTCACTTGTTCGTTGTTTTTCGTCCGCTTTTACATGGTTCTACCTAAAAAGGGAAATAAAATTAAAGACAATCTTTATAAACTGATTTTAAATAATCTTCCAAAATTCAAATGATGTAATATAATATAGGATTATATAAAATTACGATTTCAAAATAATTCAATTTTTATTAAAAATAAATACGTGTCACTCATTCCATAATCCAAATATTTTGGTTTGGCCAAATATGCTAGCCCTCATCTTCTCTTCCCACCTACCCTTGAATCCTTATTTATTATTGTCACCAGACCAGGGCGATGGGCAGTTACGGGTCATGAGTAAACCGTGATTGCAATTTATATCCAGTTACTCCAAGACAGCCGAGTGCGTAGGTTTAATAATTAGACTATCGCGCTCTATCTAATATGATACAAACGAGGCCGCGTTAACTACAGAGTCATTTATACAAAACGTATCTGTTCAATATTCGTTGCACTAAATCTGTTATGGTTTGAGTGAACGTCGCGTCTATATAATCTATCCTGAACTTATCATCATCATTTATCAACCTCATAATATATCATCCTTCAAAAGTGTACCGTCCGTTTACCAGTGCGTGAGTGCGTGAACACCAAACCGGCCCCAGCACGTGCCAGCCCTCTCAACAAAAAAGGTCAGTGTCTGGTATATTGGTTAAACTACTCCCCCCTAGGTCCGTAATCCATTTATCAGTATCTTCTAATTATAGTATACTGCTAAAAGCGCCACCACATTATCTTAATATTTGAGACTTTCACGGTTATTTATTATCGAAATGAATTTTTAGGTTGTCACCATGAGACCAAGATATTGAACCGGATTAAAATATATATTTTACGATTAGTGAAAGAAGATATTAAAATCTATATACTTAATTGTCATGGTTTCCGGCATGTTTGGCAAAATCCAAGATTCGATATGGTATCTCAAGTCGCCTCAACTGGAATTGATACATTACACTTCAATATATTATCTATTGATAATGGCCTCTGCGATTAGCAGAAACATAGACTAAAGATGAAGAAAGAATATGTGATGACAACCTAAAAATATATTATGAATTTTTATTAAATATATTACATAATTAGGGAAACCTCATAAAGATCACTGTATATTATAAAAATTGTAAAAAATATATAAACCTGATTGAATTGAAGCATTTGAATATACATCCATTAATATCCAGGTGCTGTTTTTTATCAACTAAGCTCACACTGAAATCACAAATGTATTGTATGCGATGTATATATTTCAAATTTTGGTAAATTAATTTTTATCACATTTCGTAATGTTGAATAGAGGTGTCTTTATTTAACCGGTCAGGATTTCTCAAAAAATAATATTTTAACTTAGTTGCATTTATTATTTTTTAAATTTAACTATTTTTTAAATGGATGACATACAAGATTTAAAACGATTAAAATATTTAAAACTTCGTTGAACAAACATTATTTGGAATAACCTTAGAAACAAAATTTAAGAATGATTCAAAGTACCTACGTATTGTTCATTTCAGAATCAAATAAGGTTTATCCAAAAACTTATTATTTTATATACCTACGGTTTAAAGGTACGGTTTACTGATAAATAAAACTACGCCTATATTCATGTAAATTTATTTGTTATCGTACTATCTACCGAAATAGAATAATTATATGTGGAGAGTAAAAATTACATATTATTGTGAAACTGCACGCAAAAATAAAATATCGCATGGGAAAATAATTTCAGAAGCATCAGGTAATAATATGAATTTAATTTTCAGTACAATAAAAAGGTTCTAGAATAATAACAAATAAGTGAATAATTAATAAAAATATAGAATTTGTAATAATTTGATAATATTTATTTTTATCAATGATTATTTTTAATTGTTTTTTTTTATTAAAGCAACTGAAACCATACCGATCATCGATATTAAGATTTTATCTAGTACGAAGCTTCAACGATGCTCCTTGCAGTAAGTCCATAAGATGGACTTGAACGCAGTGTCCTCCGTTCGCGAGTAATTACACTAAATCGTGTGTGAATCGTGGCGAGTTGCAACGCCCACGCTTCTGTCTTGCCCGCTCGTCTGGATCGCTGCATACAACGCTATGAAGAACTCGACACTATCACACTGTAGTATACAACAGTTTTTGTAATTTATAACTAAATGCTGTGGGAAAATTGATGACTGATCATAGAGGCAATTATTTATTAACAATTTGAGAATTGAATTAATAGTTTTGCAAACATTTAATTTTATAAAGGCAGCAGATGAATAGAAAATATGTAGAAGTCATAATTATAGCGTTGGATTAAAGTTATTTTTTTTATCATTTAAAACATTCTTAAAATACCGCATTATTTTTATGGGATGACCTTATACATATTATTATTATGATAAATAATCGTATAATAAATTGAAATGAAAAAAAAATAACCATCACTGGTATATTGTCAAATAGCAATACCTACCTTTAAATAAGTAAATAATTTATAAATTTATCTTAATCATATTTCATATCTATTTTGGGACTTTGTCAATGATTTTGGAATTTTTTCTGTCTGGCAACTCTTAAGCCGTGTACACGTTGGCAACAAGTTGCTGGAAACCTCAATAAAAATTGACTCTATAGTTTCGTCATTTTGGAGAATATTTTGAACGATCATCATCTCTGTAAATTCATTGATGGAGAGTGCCAACTCTGTTGTATTAGTATTTTGAATTATTATTCATTATTCATGCTACTCTTAATTAATTTTAACAGTTTCTGCGTGTGCGTGCTTTAAAATTACTTCCGATATTACATACATAGATAATATTTTGAACAGAACCCAACCTGCAGACCATAGATAATAGACTACAGTCATCTTTATAGAAAATACATAGTGCTAACCGCTATAAACAAAAAATACGCGATTTTGACATGAATCAAAAATATGTAAGCATGTAGAAAATGATTTTAATAAAATTTCATTGACTCATGTGTTTTTTTTTTATGGGAATCGCAGCTTATGCCGCCAGTGCTTGGTGCCCGCGCATTCCCAAAAGTGTCAAACTTAGAATCTCTCTTTTAGGAGGACAGCGCATCGCGCCCCTGTCCATTACCAAGGCCTACCGTACTACCTCAACTGACGCGCTCCCGGTCCTGGCCGGCATTCTTCCACTTGACCTACACATTCAGGTCAGCGGCGCTTCAATATTGCTCCTCAAGGACGAGGAGGCCGACGTTGGTGATTTTCACCTCGTCCCCCCCCCTCGGCTAGCTGGCGAAGGAGTAGCATTATTGAGGCGCAGAATTAGACTCATTTTGCTCGATGCGGCCTTTAAGACCTGGCAGCGAAAGTGGAAGGAATCGACCAAGGGCCGGCACACATATACGTTTTTTCCAGACATACAGTGGCGAATGGAGATAACCAAATACCTGACTCCAGACCATTACACCAGTCAATTTGTGACTGGTCATGTTGGATTCGCTGGCAAGCTCTTCGAGCTTGGACTTGCAAGCCGTCCGACATGTCCATGCGGAGGGGAAATACAGGATGCCAACCACATCCTATGGGAGTGTCTGAGTATGTGCTCCGAACGAGAGAAAATGCTCAGGTCAGTCCAACCAGCTATTGGACCCATCGGCCCATCCAACCTGGTTGCTACTAAGGCCAATTATCTTGCTTTCAAAAAATTTGCGGCGTCTTACTACGGGCGTGAAGATCTCTTCACATACATTTTGCTGCCTGTATGATTAGCTTCGTTCTTTAATTTATTAAACAAGTAGGTTCATTTTATTTTTAGTAATTTCCATGTGCTTTTTCTCTCCCTGGCACTTTGCATTAGAGTAAGCTCAGTAAACTCAGTCAGAGCTCACTTTGAGCGTAGCAATCTAAGTCTTGGGCATCTTCTCCCAGGACACTCCCAGGCCAATTTTTAGATGCTTCACATCACCAATTGATGGGTCCCGTGATACTCTCGATTAAGACCGAGGGTGGTACGGGGCGGGTTTGGTGGAGGGACTCTAATTTCTCTGACTCATGTGGGTGTCGATGCAGTACGGTACGCGTGAAGTGACCTCATCGTGTTTTGGTGATTTTGGCAGATTTTTCTAACTGACAATATTCGTTTAAAGGTTCAAAATGTGGTTCGGAATGGGAGCATCAGTCTGGTAACATTTAAAACACCAAGAAAAACGATATTACATAGTTTTGTCTCGTAGCGGCAGCTTACTGTGATTTCTTTTGATAGCACGCCATGTGCATCTCAATATAATCACAGCTTTACGAACAAAAATCGAGTACTGAGCTCAAATTAGTCCCTGATATTTTTCAAGATTAAGACGTTCTTCTTTATTAAGCTACAAAGTCTCAGCTGAGGCTTAATTATTAGCTGTACATAAAATTTATACACTGTTATTACATTTATATAAGACTTATGATTATGAAAACAAAAACAAAAAAATTCAAAATATTATTTATAATGGGTAGCTTCAACCATGTGGTATTACAATTTATTTATACTTACATGTCATCCTCTCATAAATATTAAGCTACACAAAAACGCTTTGATGTTCGACTAGGCTATAAACATCTATAGATTAATTAGTAATCATTGATAATTTAGATTTTTTAAATTTTAAAAGCGCCACATAAAATGATTTATATCTCTGTTGTCACTTCCACTTAGAAATTTTACGTAAATGAAATAAAATTTAAATTAAAATTTAATTATAATACATTTCACTGTACCACAGTTCGCCGTCGGAAAGAGATGACCGTATACTATTCGGTCTCACAATTTTTTAAGATTAAATATGAACTATTAATTCAATTTTCATTGCTGATTTTTGCAAAATTCATGAATTCCAAGAATGAAAACCTAATCTAACCTATAAAATAATCCAATATATCAACTATTTATTTTTTATTTTATTTGCTGCTAGCTTCCTGTAAAGTGTAAACCAACAAGAACCGTGTTTTATTTAAACATGAATTTTATATCAGTAGGTACTATACGACCCAAAGAGGTTAGACGGTCTTTAATATACGGCCATATATTTCCAATACAACATTTCACTCTGAAGTGTGATACGGGTAACTGCATACGTACAAGTTTCCGGACACGTTAAATGGTACGTTATTTTTAATTGAAAATTTTAAATCTTTATTTATATTAAGTTGATACTTCTCGGGATATCTTATTGTGTAGTCAAAATATTCTATATTATAGCTGTCTAATTTTTATTTAGTTGGTATTTGCTATGATTGCAACCAATTTGAATTACAACCAATCGACGAATTCTAATACGCTTAAAAGTCAGTTAAAAAGAAAATACATATTTTTGAAGTTACTTATTGATTGAAAATATGAAGCGGGTATCGCAAGACAATGATATGCCACATAATTATGAATTTGTTGATTTTGAATCCAATTCCCAGGGCATACACTCACGTTTTACTTAAGATACTTTAAAAAAAATACACAGATGATTTACAATTATCATCAATGTGTAGTTCTTACAAATTCAAATTTTGCTATAAAAATAATATGATATGCCATGCCAGTCAAAATTGATATCGGTCAGTCATCCACACCTTCTGCTCCAAACAGAATAATTAAATGTGAGATATACCGAACATTTTAATGAGGATAGTAATTTTTCCTATGACAATAGTGGATGAACAAGAACATTAAATTGCTCATATCTCCGAACTATGTTTCTGTGGCATATCATTGTCTTGCAATTACACCCTTCATTTATAAAAAAAGTGAAAACTGTTATGAATAGTAAATACTAAGCTAAATTATTGCTTACAATTTATATACTAAGCATTAAGAATAGTTTTTAAATTATATGGTCAAGAGTGAATTTATTGATATCGGTCAACTTGTATCAAATAAACATTTTGAATCATGTGAATTGAAATATATTTTTTAACAATGTACAAAATTAGTTTGAAGAATCCAACCGTCACCATGACTGAGAGACGTCACTCTTGGCACGCACTCCAAGACTAAGAGGCAAGTGCATGATTTTTTTAATTCACAGACTGAATAAAAAGACACGTGGCATTTTAATTTATTCGTTAAAAATATAGTTTAATTCTAAAATTACGGTAAAAGTATAATTTGAAAAGATATTGACATACCTAGTATTGGATGCATATTGAATGCGTATTGGTTAATTTGTCGACACACCCTGTTGCTATACAAGTGAATTCATACATTTTGTCAAGCTTAATATGAGTAATATGGTGCAGGTGGCCAAATTAATTTAACACTAATAATATTTAAAAATATTTTTCTAAAAGGTATATTTACATTTACATTACACACTATTTATTATTATTTGATTGTATTATAATCGTCAACCAGATCGATATACTGTTGGATGAAGACCTCTGCTAGCTTATTTCACAAATGTTGTTTATAGATTTTATCAATAATTCATCGATTAAGCGACTCTTAGGGCAGTCCACTGGTCGTTAAGATCCCATTGATTACTTTTGTATGATTGTATTTTTGTCCAGCAGTTATCTGTCTCCACATCGACTTTACTGCCTATTGTCATTTGATTAGTTTGTTGATATCTATCACATCGCGCATTCCAAAGATTAATCTTTTCATGTTATGTTTCATTATATTAATTGTTAGATTTTTCTTACATTATACTATTGATTATATCAATATATTAAATACTTATTCAGTTGTAAAGTAGAATATTAATGTCAAGAAGAGGTTGCTATAAGGAGGTAAATTAATAGTTTTTTTTTTCGGAAAGTGGTGATTATAAATTTATCATATTTTATGTCCACATTTATATACGTTTTGTGATCAAGGGCGCTGATTTAGCCAGGTCGCAGATCTAAACTCGCCTCGTCTGGATGGTATTGGATGCGGCGATCGGCGAGGTGGTATAGGAATAACCAATTCGTAAGTATTTGTATACGTCTGGG
Source organism: Rhyacophila brunnea (assembly GCF_057557595.1). NCBI lineage: Eukaryota > Metazoa > Arthropoda > Insecta > Trichoptera > Rhyacophilidae > Rhyacophila > Rhyacophila brunnea. The sequence continues at coordinate 8,237,568 of NW_028233361.1, forward strand.
CATCTTCGACTCAAGCCCGAGAAACGTGCAACTTGTCGATTGCAACAGCAGATGTTTATTTTTCAAACTAAAAAGTCGCATTCAACCAATCTACGGAGCTCCATTTGGAAACTTGTGTTTTGTGAATTACAATGACGTCACATCGACATATACGATACGTTGCAAGCAAAACGGGTTTTGACGTGAGAGGCGGCTTATGCATCTAGTGGCTGATTTGATTCCTAGACCAACTGAATCATCATTGTTAGTTTTCAGATAAAAATATTGTCGATTTAGTTTTATTAGATGATGACAATAAAATATTATATCATTGTTTCAATAACACGGGTAGTGCAAAAAATAAAAGTCCCTTATAAGTTCTATATTATAACCTATACGTTGCCATGTCGCCTCGTGTCGGATTTATTACTTATAATGTTGATAACAAATACATCTGTTTTGATTTTGTAATTTGTGAACATAAAAAAAATGGTTTATTTGCAAAATGATGTCTTGTATATTTTGTGTATTTTTCTAATTACACTGTAACATACTATTACGTGACCGTTTTGTAGCATCTCGCAAAGACAAGTTTTTTAGACCACCTGTCAAAATGTTTATTCAAACACGCAAGATCTAGATATAAGTGCTGGAGCATTTATACTGCTTGATAGAATCAACACCCTTCGAGAGAAGAGACCTCTTAGCCACACCGTCCTCAAAAATTAAGAACAAGCATGATAGATGGGCCATTTTAACCGTGACTTTTGGCCTTAAATATTTATGAGATGACTCGCCGTTTTACTTTTTATATTTGATGCTTGCTCGTATGAAATATGCGCACAATTAAAAGCATACACGAAGAAAATATACTGGACATCAAATCTTGAATCAAAGAAACCAATACATTTAAAATTACTCAATTGTTTTTGTTTCGCTATTTATTTGGAAGGATACTTTAAATTTAGAATGTTAAATTATAAATAATTTGGAACAATGTCAGAAAGTTTAGAATTAAACCGAATGGAACATGAACTCACGTGTACACATCACAATCTGAATGAGAGCTTTTCCAATTTAAATATCGATTCGAATAATATTATCCAAGTAGAAATTTACTAATTGTAATGTGCTTGCAGATATTTAAACTAATATTAGTATAAGCATACTAATAATACAATTATTCAAGAATATTTATCAAATTAATTAAACCGTAGGTATTTCATTTGGTTTAATATATTTTGTTATAATTTATAAATCTATATAATATCAATATATATAATAATCTTTTTTTAACACTTAAGGTCTAGAGGGATAATGAAATTAGTGTAGTTTAACAGTTGTTTATTTAGTAATGGGATTGAAACAATCACAAATACCTATCACCTCACCTCAATATATTGTGTCTTTACTGGAATTGAACCCGGAGCTTCAGGATGAAAGGCTAGCGCATTACGCACTGCAACACGAGAGCCATTATTGTTGAGAAGTCCGAAATAAGAGTGTTCTAAATTTGCCAAGGAATGCAATCGCTATATAAATTTCAAATTATTTATTTTACATATAATGAACATGACAAATTATAAATTTAAAGCATTTTTTACTTGAAATATAAAATAAGTGTAAATAATAAAGAAATAAATATCCATGGAATATGAGTAAATAATAAAAAATACATTAAAGCACACCTAGTGAACTAAGTACTATCTTAAAAACTCATAAATCATCCTCATTAAGTGAAATATTTCAATATTTGAAGCAATTTAACTGAAAATAGTTATAACCCTCCCAATTGGCATTACTAGATGGGAGAACAAAACTGTCTCTCTCGATTTCTAAGATATATTATAATAGGGGAGCAAAAAGGACTATGGAATAATTATACAGTGGTTACCATCGCTGGAAAATTGATAACGTGATAAGACATTGATATTAGTATTAGTGTATTAGTTATAAATTTGAGATAATGTATCATAATATTTAGTCAATATTGGCATTTATAATATGAAGTCATGTCTTTATTTGTATGTTGAGTATATAATATATGTAAGTATAGTATTTAAAGACCTTTTTCTCAAACATGTTTGTTGACATGCAAAATAATTTAGTATTGTTATATTGAACTGCTGTTCTGCTTTCTCCCGGTAGGCTGTTTCTCCAACGGTTATTTCAATATGTTTTACAAAGTAGGTACGTAATACATAAAACTTGGAAGTTTTTACCACGTTTTTGATTACTTATGTGCAAATTAGAATTTATCTCTCCTAAGTGGAATATATATGTATCCAAGCCGAATTCGTAGGAATCCAATTTTTAATAAAATAATTTGTTTATTTTCTAGACACGAAGACATGATGACTGAACTTTTGTAATTTAATGCTCTGTCATATTAATATACCTACACAAATATTGCAGGCATATTTCAATTTTAAGGTTATTGTCTTCATAATATTATCGAATTGAATTATATAATACTTGATAATTATTATATTACCTCATAAATGATAGAAGTTAATCCAAAGTGAGAAATAAAGATAGATTATAATTTATTTGTAATAATTACTGTTGGATGTTGACTTGCGGTAACTTGAACTCAAACTATTAAATGAATATTAATACTATCGACCGAAGGTACTTTATGGAATTTGAATTTTAATTCTATTGGATTTAAGTTTTGACTATTTCCATTCCATTTGAGTCGTTTTTTACGACCCGGGTTTTGCCTTTCGGCATTTTCTGGCACTGTGTACACTCACCAAAAGGTAAACACACACTGACAATGAACACCACTTTAACTTATATAACAAAAAAACAACTCAAATAGAATAGTACAAAACTTAAATCCATTAGAATATTAAATGAATATATTATATACATATTATATATATATATGTAGGAAGCAGACAAGAGTGCGCGATGTAATAGACGTTGCCAAACAGCTGAAATGGATATGGACGGGGAACATTGCTCACCGAAAGGACGGCCGCTAGACAAATGCCGTCATCCAGTGGTACCAGTGGAAACGACCACAGAGTCGCCCTAAAAGCCGCTGGATTGACGAACTGGTAAAGTTCGGCGGAAATACATGGCAGCAAACGAAACAGGACCAAGAGAGTTGGAAAAAGCTTGCGGAGGCCTTCATCCAGCAGTGGATTGACTCCGGCTGATGTTGATATATATATATATTTATAGACATTTATTATGAACAATTATTTGTTTATTAAGGTAGAGGTTGGGAAATTGTGGTTGGTGAGCAGTATATGGGTCTTTGTGTGCGCGTGTATGAAAAGTTTTTCAGGAATTTTGAATTTTAAAAATACTGTCAAGAAAATAATGTCTCCATTAACGGCCCACGTGCTCGTCGTAGGTCGAAATTGAGTTTTTATTGCATTTTCAAACCATGATCCTGGACACTCCTTAAACGTTGTAGATAATCTATTTATATAATTTTAAAGCCTTATTATCCTTTATAGATATTTTAAACATTTGATGACTGCATAAAGTATTTTAATACATAAAATAGTATTCTTTTAAACCTCTCGCTCTAATGTTTTCGAATATAGTCATATTTCGATACATAACTGTGCAGTGGTGTTAAGATTTTTTACATTTATTAATTTTCAAACGCATTTATAAAACCATTAGTATAATTTATTTTGAGATAATTTTTGTAAAATATTCACGATAAAAAATTATATTGATAATCTCTGTGATCCCAAATTTGACAAGAATTAGGCATTTTATTATTCAAAAAATCGGCAAAATTAACACATTTGAAGATGATTCAAAAGATACTTATTATAAGCTTTGTCTTTGACCATTGAAGTGTGATAAACGTTTTATGAATAATGATTGCTTTATAATAATTATGGACCTAAGAATAAGGTAGTGTTTTTTTGAAATACGCCATTTCTTTTGTCATTCCCCAGTGGTTAAGCTACAACATACGGCCGTAGCCATAAATTGACAAACTATAATTAAAGTAGGGAGTAAAATTATGTTAACGCGCGTATTTGAACATGTACCTAACCTAATTTTTTTTATTTTTTTTTAAACAGTACATGTTCAAACACGCGCGTGTAAATCATTTTACTCCCTACTCTAATTATAGTTTGTCAATTTATGGCTACGGCCGTATGTTGTAGCTTAACCACTATGGAATGACAAAATAAATGGCGTATTTCAAAAAAACACTACCTTATTCTTAGGTCAATAATTATTATAAAGCAATCATTATTCATACGATGTTTATCACACTTAAATGGTCAAAGACATAGCTTATAATAAGTATCTTTAGAATAATCTTCAAATGTGTTAATTTTGCCGATTTTTGAATAATAAAATGCCTAATTCTTGTCAAATTTGGGATCACAGAGATTATCAATATAATTTTTTATGGTGAATATTTTACAAAAATTATCTCGTAATAAATTATACTAATGGTTTATTAAATGCGTTTAAAAATTAATAAATGTAAAACATCTTAACACCACTGCACAGTTATGTACCGAAATATGACTATATTCTAAAACATTAGAGCGAGAGGTTTAAAAGAATACTATTTTATGTAACAAAAATACTTTATGCAGTCATCAAATGTTTAAAATAACTATAAAAGATAATTAGGCTTTAAAATTATATAAATAGATTATCTACAACGTTTAAAGAGTATCCAGGATCATGGTTTGAAAATACAATAAAAACTCAATTTTGACTTTCGACGAGCATGTCCCCCCTTCGTTTACTAATAAAGCATAGCTAATTATTTTAAGCCTAATGACATATTTTTTGTGTACGATGCTGGAATATAGAAATGGTCATATTATGTACGTAGCTTTTATATAAGTCTTAGTCAGATAAATCGATAACCGTGTTATATATTTTAAACTACTCAAAATTTCAAGGTTTTTAGTTAATGATGTAATTTAATGTTTATTTTTCTCAATAAAAATGTATTTAATGCATGATAAAGTCAAATATATTTTTATAGTATTAATCATTTTTGTTCAATACAATAATGTCATGGTTGATTTCTTATAAAACTGTAAAATTTCATTGATTATTGCAAAATTTTACTATGTTAAATAAAAAAAATTGTCGTTTTCCTCAAAAAACTAGTTTTTAAAAATTACATTAATGTTTAAAAAGATTTAAACGTCATCGTCATAATATATAACAAGGGTTTTAAAACTGTTTTTGTATAAATAACGTGGGTTTTGAAATTTTAACTAATAAAGTAAGTAGCTAAGTGTATCTATTTGATATTGAATCGGGGATTATTAAAATGCCACGGCTATAAGAGTAGCTACACATTTGAATGTATTTTTATGAATTATGATTTATCTAATTCTATTTCGACCACTGCAACTTTTATAATACCATTTTTGTAAAGTCGACGTTCTATATCTGATCAATATTTTCCTTTTAAAATTATCAATGGTTTTGTTGACTCGCCAAACCTACTCGAAAGGATGGGTTTCCATTGTCTATCAAGATTTACGCGAAACCAAACTTTGTACCATATTATCAGTCGTAGCGGTTCTAATTATGCACAAAACTCTTTTATTCGGCGCTCTTGTTTAAATTATAATATGTATTTCCCCACCGTTGATCTTTTTAATAATTTACCTGTTTCATTTAAACGCGCTATCTCCAAAAAATTGTTATATATATATATATTTTATGTTATTTTTTTGTATATAATTTAATTATTCATTATTCTTTCTCATTTTTCTAATGTAATTTCTATATATTTATGTTATCCTTACTCTCTATCTTGTTAGGCTTAACTATATATTGATGTATACATGGAAACTTTTCTTTGCTGGTTGCAATAACTTTTCATTATTATATTTTAATTTTTGTAATCAATATGTAACTGTTTGTTTCCTTAATAAACAAATAAAATTAAAAAAAAATATTTATGCTGTAAATCTGGAAAAAGAAAGTCAGTGTTACAAAATTCAGACTCAACAACTTTTGAAATGTGGGTATACTTCTTTTTTCTCATTTGCCGTTTATACTACGAATCATTGACATTATGATTAAGCTGTCATTTGTAACCCCCTCTGCTTCCGGTAAAATCTAGTAGTAGACATATAGCTCCTCGGTGTACATTGTTTATAACCCATGGCTTGGGATATTATAAGCCAACAATTAATAAGTCCTCCACAAATCATTTTTAAACTGCAATTAAAATTAAGTAAAATGGTTTATTTTAATTGTTGTATAATTATCAAATTTGTAAACACACATCTAAAATTAGCAATTAAATAATTAAAATGTTAAATAATAACCCACATAATATTATTTCAATGAATATGAAACTAAATCCTGTTTATTGTTAGATGCAGAAACTTTGGGATGTGCTCTTATAGAATAATGTTTGCTATTACCTAGATAGCTATATTGTGTGCTATATTAGAAGAGTTTAACATCACAAAATGACTCTAATCTACTTGTGACAGACAAGATCTTTATTTTTTGGAAATATTTTGGAAGATAAACAAGAAGTCTTAAGAGGGTGGTGATTTTACTAGTAACGTATATAAAAAAGTTCACAAGGATGTATAACACTATAGAAACATTTAAATCATCAGAATCGCAATTGAATTCATAATGAATGAATTACACTAATACCCCGTAGTTACGCGATATCTGAGTACGACGAAAATTGCTTAAATCAAATTCGCGTAAGTCGGGGTACAACTTTACATATAAATATATATACATATTGTTTAATTGGGACCAAAGACTTATGAAAACACTTTAGTTTAGAAAAAATATATTTGAGACATATGCAGTTCTTGTACGAAATATTTTAAAAAAATATTACGTAAAAAAGTTATTTCGATGTCGATAGCTTCGTAAATACTAAAAAATTCGTCTGTCGACACAATGTCTTTTTTTTCATGCAGAATAATTTATTTATAAGCATGCTTATATTTTTTTATTCCTTGCTTTGTAGTTATTATGCATTCTTCGTTGAAGTCTATTTAAAAAAAAAATTAAGCCCTATTCAATTGAACCGAGACCTTTTGTCAAGCTTGCAATAATTGCACCTGATTTTATGGCGGAACTATGTCTGAAGTGTCGGATAAAGAATCGTGTAACTCCGAATTCGCATAAGTAAGGGTAGTGTTAGTTGGGGTTGGAAAATAATTGGTATTGCGTAAATTTAGTGATCAGATCACTACCCCCAATGGAATAAAAAGGCGACATCTATGCTTACTAGCCAACTAAGAAAATAAATATTTTAAATATTTAAATTTTTATTTTTTTTATAAAACATGGTAATAATATAATGGAAAATATTTCAATTGACAACATAAAATAAATAAATAAATCTACAAAGAAAATTTGAAAGTCGATTGCGGACTCAGTTTTACATTATTGTGCATGTATCACTTGTAACAAAATTGGCTCTAACAAACTATATCCGCCAAGAATTTAACACCTTTGACTGGTGCTATAAACTCAAAGGTGCGAATCACTATTATACAAGGCAAAATATTAAAAGCATATTGTAAAGCATTTACAAATCAGGTTTATGAATGTAAGTATATTAAAATTTATTTTCCATATGTATACCTGTTACATATTGCGTATGTATACTTACAAAACAGCTATCTAAAGAATTTAAATAATAAAATTATATTATTGTATATACGAAGAAAGTCATTGTAAGGGAGTTGAAGGGTTACATTTAAATTGTACATATTATTACAGCTAACCTTGAGCTGTTTTACCGGAAAAAGATTCTCGTATAGCATTGAGATAAAAAAATACGCATTTTTCGTGGAGCATTGCAGGTAATTTTATTAGGTTCAAGAACAATAATTTGTCATTCATTAGTATCAAATGTTTGATAATAATGCCTTCATTATAATCAGATTTTTTGATATGTATGACTTGATTCGAGAACAAAAGAAGAGAAGAGAAAAGAATCAAAATTTGATATAAATTATAATGTTTGTTCTGTCTTTCCCTTGTATTCCGGTGGTTTTATTGCGATTTTTTAAAGTGGTTTCAATATTATACAGTCATGTATTTCCGATATATCTCACGATGAACTCTGTTACGGCCGACTGCATACGTACAAATTTCCGGACACGGGGTTAAAGACCATTTAGTTATTTTTTTTTTAATTATTGAAAATTTTAATTAAGTATATACAATTTTATATTAAATAATTATTTCTTTTTAACATGTAGAAATATACACATTTACATAAAATAAAAAAAACAAAATTGCAAATAGTAAGTTAATCGTTCATAAAACCATCTGACGTTCATTTTTCTGTCATGTCATGCACAGTCTTCATTTTATTTATATCATATTATATTACTTATTACAGTTGAAACATTTTAATAATAACATATTATTGTATTACTAATAACAAAAATAAATTGTAAAAATGTAAAAGGCTAGGATAAATTACGCAACTTTGCAGTAATATTTTGTATTCCTCACTGTTGAAATTCGTGACTGTATTTTTATTATATCTCTCTCGCTGTTATTGAGAAGGCGACTTCCCTTTTCCGCATCGATCCTCGATGTTTCCGTTAACAATTTGCTTTTAAGAATTGTAATGTTTTGTTTTATCTTTTGACAATGTGGCGATAGAACCTTCAAACTATTTAGAGATATCATTTATGAATACTGATTTTTTACGTGTATTTAAATAGGTTAAAGGCAAAATAGCTTTCTCTCCACCTTCATAAAACTCCAGAGGCTAAACTGGGCAGGCCATGTCCAGTGCATGCCTGAGTCACGGATACCGAAGAAGATCCTAGGAGGAAACCCAGGGGGGAAAAAGCCAGTGGGAAAGCCACGCACACGATGGGGTGACAACATTACAAAAGATGCCAACCAGCTGCTAAAAATCATGAACTGGAAAAGACGTGCGGAGGACCGTTCTGGCTGGAGGACGGCGGTGGAGGAGGCCAGAGCTCAACTTGAGCTGTAGCGCCATCGAAGAAGAAGAATAAAAAAAGCAAAATAGCACCTCGCTATTATTAAAACTCACAGCAGGCACTCTTAGTAATGCTATAATTAAGAATAATGGATTATATTTATCAGTGTACTCCGCGAGCAGCGTCGGAGTCTAATGTCGTGGGTACCAGGTTAGAATTCTATGTCTGGCAAATACACATATTATTTTTCATTTTTTTTTGGTAAGCATTTCATGTATGATCTACCAGTTTAAAATGTCGCAATTTGATAGGAGGCACGTAGCATAATTGGTTAATGCACAGTTGGTGCGATACCAGTGGTTATACGAGTTCAAATCCCATCGAGCATAGTATTTTTTTAAAATATGATTTTTCTAGTGGGTATATAATATATCTGAGGTGTTTTCAAGTTATGTATATTCAATATTATAATAGAATGTTATATTCTCAAAATTTAGCGATTATTTTTTAAATAAAATAAGTGGTTTATTAAAATGTAAATTTATTCCAATTTAGTGTAAGATTCAAATACAGTTAAATTTTAGTTCAATATTTTGTTAGTTTAAATTTCTCTTAATAAGAAAGATATACTTTTAAAAAGTTTCCTTGACGTATCACGAATAACCCTGTATGGGCAGCCGCAAAACAAATTTAAACAGTAGTCAGTGATTAAGCATGCACGCATTCAGCAAACATCGTATGAGTCCGATGGAGTATTGCACCCAGAATCCATTGTATGCAAATGTTTGCAGAAGGAAAAGGTGGCTTGTCAAAGGAGCCTCCCGGCCTCAACACGGCACTTTTTCACTCTTCGTCCGTCGTACTAACTAGGTGTCTGTGATTGCTATCGACGATATTTCGTTTTCACCGCTTTCAACTATGTCTCAATGTCTTACTCATAAAATGAAATACATATTTTAATTTATATTACATTTTTAAATACATAATAGAGTTTTATAATATACTAGCGAGTGCCCGGCATGCGTTGCAATGCCACTCAATGAAAGAAATTGTCGGTGTTTTAATTTTATTTATTGAAGTGCTTTTTGATAGACAATATTTTTTGTTTTTCCATCTGGTACATACACGAATTCCAACGCATGAGTAGGCCATCTACAGCTGTCCATGTGGGAAGCATGAATTTTTCAAATTTGGTATAGGAACCAATACAAATAGAAGAAGAAGAAGATGGTTGTACTAATTCAGACCTTTGCGGGTATGCGCACAATAACTCACCAAAGTTTCGTCGCAATCGAATGAATGGTATAGGAACATATACGAATAGAATAAGAAGATGGTTGTACTAATTCAAAAACCTTCGCAGGTGTGCACACAATTCACCAAAGTTTCATCGCGATCGGATGAATGGTATAAGGGTGGTACGGGACAGATAGACAAACAAAAAAACAATTATTTGGGTCTCAGGTTCGAATCCTGGGTCTGGCAAGTACACATATTGTTTTTCAATTTGTGTGTGTGTCAGGGTATGGACCTAATAGGTTGAGCAAGTGGCTGACATCCATTTCTCGTAAAAACAAAATCTGTTAATACAAACCTCTACTCTGTGGAGGCCCATATGATCCTATTAGGATCGGACATGGTCGGAAAAAAAAATAGATTATATAACTTCACTTTACATGAATTAAAGATTCCAAAAAGCACACACGAGTACTGCGCAGTGTTCGAATTTCAAAAAACAATATTATTAGTAAAAACTTGGTTATAAATTTACAAAATAAATGACAATAGTATTTTTATCATCAGCTTTCAGAGTATAATAGTAAACATACTTTATTGTAAATAAGTATCAAAATAAATATATTACCTACCCCTCAAATCGTGTCTCGTACCATAAGCTCTAGTATCACACTATATACATATATATTTGAATGATAAAGTCATGTTTTATATTTTGAGTGCTATGTAACTAAAAAATTTTAGCTTGTGTAACAATTTGGATGCCAGAAATTTTATATGCAAAACTAAAAGACATATGCCGAAGCGTTCAGTTAAACTAAAAATTGTCGATAATAATAAATTATTTTGTCATTCACAGAAACCTGTTAAAAATATCTAATTTAATACACTAAAACAATTTGGAAATAACTTTGAAATACACACACGTATTAGAAAAAACCTCGGATCAAATACAAATGTTTATTCTATAAATCTTTTGACTTATTTGTAGAATAAATAGAATAATTACAATTAAAATACATGATAATACACCATAAATTTATATGATATTCTGAAAGCTTTGGTATCTTTGTAGTTACTATTTCACTTCTAACATTACAATACTATTATGATTATTATTTTATATTTAACACAGAATATTCGGAAGATTAATACAATTAAAGAGATTAATAATGTTAAACTTTTCATATTGAAAATAAATAATCATGAAATAAAATATTCAAAATAAAGGTAAACTAAGTTGAACTCCAACCTTAAATCTTTGTATTATTCAGGTTATTGCTCTTTTCTACTGAGTTATTGATTTGAATATGATTTATACTAATTAAATCTAACATTTATGAGCTCAAACGTATAGGTATAACTTTTTTCTTGGTGATAATAATTACTTACATACTAGAGACAATAATATGCACGTTATCTTTGCAAAAAAATATTATGGTTTACCTGTTAACCAAACACCATAGTTGCTTAAATTTTGTCAAAATATAGACTCATGATGAATATTATGATAATATTGTGTTGTAAATTTATGTTCATATTTTAAATCAAAAAATTTTATTACTTTTAACAGTAGGTAGGTTAGATAGAGTAGATATAATAAAAGGTATAATTCATTTCTTAACAGTCAGTAATTTTGATATTATTTTATTTAAGTACCTATATCTATTAAAAAAATATATATTCAAATAATCAAATAACAATTTATTATGCGGAATAAGTATAAAAATGGTTTTATGTTAATTTATTTCGGTAAATAACATTAAACTGTGTGTATAAGATAAGCAGATACAAAATGACTAGTTTCGTTTTTAATAAATTTGTGTTAATAAAAATAAGAAATTTATAAAGTTTGTAAACAATTTAGCAATAATTTTTACTTAGAATAAGAATTTGCAACATTGAATATTGTATACTTTGAATTATTGAAATGTATAAATATGTAACTCAGGTCAAAGTTATAATATGGTGAAATATTTTAACACAATCGTTCTAGTTATTATACAGTTATAGATTATAGAAAAAGAAAAAGTACATTCTATTCAAGGCATTGATCTATATTATACTTTAAGTTAACTTACATCACTCCAATATATTTTAACGGTTTATTTTAAAGTGAAAACAATGATAACGCAAAGAGAGGTCGGTGGGCGACTTTGCAAAGTGAAGTGGGCGTCGAAAGTGTGTTCATTGTTTCATTTCGGTTCATACAGATTATTATTACACGTATGCTTGTAAACGTTTAATATATCCACACGTTTAAGTGTCAAATTGATATGTTTCCAGTAGATATAACACTAAGAAACAGAGAAGTCGATATCCATAACAATTTATTGTCACTTGTATTTAGCATGGTAATTCGTAAGACTGGTTCAAATGGCTTTATGTACATTATGGAAGATTTATTAATAATTAATTAGTATATATCCAATTGAATGATACAGATAACGTAATAGATTTATTAAAAGATTTCAAAGGGTGCATCGAAACATTTCCAACCAGTATTACAATTGAATCATAATAATCAGTCACAAACTGAATAGATATCGAATATTACCCCAGATCATAAGAAAATCCCTGCATGTAACATCAAAGAGGTTTTTAACATAACCACTCAAATAGATAGTAATTATTATTTACAAAAAAAAAACACTTATATAATTATTAATATGTGTCACAACCAGGGAACTTAGAAACAATGGGAACTGAAATATCTAACGGGTAAGGCGATAGCAGGTAACCGACTCAAGTAAGGAAGAATCTGGGTTAAACTTACACACGTGTCAAGAATGCGCTGTACGTCGAATACTGAAAACTGCTCTCGGTTTATGCATTTACGCTTATTTAATGTTGGTGTATTACACACACTATTGCACGTGCATAATGCGTGCTTCATTTTCGTAGGACACTTACACATTCAAAAACCCTGCATCAATATGCGACGTATTGAATGTAGCCTATCGGTAATCTATTTATTATCTGTTCTGTGGTCACAACTAAGATATTATTTAATAATAAATATTTATAGTGACAGGGTGTGATTTTAAAAGAGAGATATGTATAATAATATTTTTACTAGATATGTAGAGTTGCCATTGTTCAACTTTGCACCGGCTCTAAGATGAAAATGATGTAATATACTCGTATTATTCTAAAAATATATTTTTTACATTTATTATCTATTTATTTACTTATTAATACACATTATATTATTAAATGAATTTCACTTAATTAAATTTTATGCAAAGTAATCAGGTTCGAATCCTGAGTCTGGCAAGTACACATATTATTTTTCAATTTGTGTGTTAGTCAGGGTATGGACTTAAAATAGGTTGAACAAGTGGCTGACATCTTTTTCTCGTAATATGGTCGAAAAAAAATTAGGCGAAGAGGCGTATCAGTGTGGTAAAAAGTGCAAAAAACTTTGAAAATCGTACAGTAGATTGCAGTTAGAATTTATGGTTTTTATTTATTTTTTTTGGCTTAGGGGGCCTTAAAGTTAGTCATAAGTATAATTGTGCGGCAATTAAAAACACTCAATACTCCTATTATTATGTGTCATTGTATTTTTAGAAATGTTTGCGCATCTTCTTATTTCGGCTTTACATCTGGCTTTTATACTAAGCGTAGATATCATTTATCTACAGTTTCTAGATCACGGTTGCGAGCAGAATGTTAGCCCGAGAGATAAGTATTCCAACTTTATACTTACATACAATTAACGTTATTATTCGTAAAAAAATGTTTATTTATTTCAATAAATGGCAGCAGAGCAAAGCAAGATTTTTTTTTTTTTTTAATTTCTTTGCACCAAAATGCATGGTTGCTACATCAGTCTCAAGCAGTTTTGGCTTGCGTCAAGGAAGTGTGGCAATAAAATCTTTACAAAAAAATTATAACATCATGGAAAATGGCTATGCACAAATCTCGACTGCATATTATACATGCGTAAAAGATAGGTGGATATGGGGCTACCCAAACCAAGTTTATTGATTACCATTTCAAACTTTTTATTTATATCATTTTTCACAATAACATAATATTTTAAATCTAAACTTCACTAAACAAGTGTCGGAACGTTTATTTTCTTAATAAAAAAAGAATTCAGAATACCTTCTTTATAACGCAATGTGCTTTTGGTGTTAACATAATATACCCCTTCGCCCATATTAGTGCATTGTATCAAAATTTTACTGAACTATATAATATATCTTTTTTTTAAATTATTAATGACCATGTTCTTGATTCTTCGTACGTGGCGGTTGTTAGTAATTTTGAACAATCAAAAACACCCAGGTTTTAAGAAAATCACATAAATATAATATGTACTGTGTCCTTACCGGGGTCGAACTCAAAGATCCTGTAAGGAAGGCCAGCGCCTTACGCACTGCACCACGAGAGCCGCCTAGTGAAGTATATTAGTATCACATGCATAAAAAACTCATTTAAAATTTAAGTTGTAGTATTTGTTCCATTTCGTATAAATAGTATTTGTCACCCCTTAGATTACTGCAATTACGCCATCACTTTACAATGAATGAGCTGCCTAATTCCACGGGGCGTCAATGCTTAACCATCATTATGAAGAAAGCTTCCATTATATAGTATATATCCATTAGTATATATCCATTAGTATATATCCAGTATACTATATATGTATAAACGAGTCAACAAATATATGTAATGTTTTATTGTGAAGAACATAAACTGAGAAATTTTTGCGTAAACTTTACGTTTCTAGTCGTTAAACAAAGCAAAAATAAAAAAAATGAATTATGAGCGACTGCTGGATTTGTGTTAAAGTTCCTTCCCTTTAGAGTAACGATCTTCATATAATACCTTAACATTTTACGCTTCTGCTATTCTCGAACTGAGAATTTTACTGTATTATGTGTATGTAAAGGGATACACAATTATTCATAAGCAGAATACATTATATAAAAAAGTAACTTAATAATAATTATATTTGAATAGCCTATTTAATGGTGACCTCCTATTACTGGATGAAAGTCTTTTTTGGCTGTCTTCACTCTTGTCAATTTTACTTTCGTTATAATACGTTTCCACTAAACTTGACGACTTTATCAATTAAAAGGACGATGTTAGACCCTTAGAACTTTTGAGTAGGTACTATTTGACGATGGTAAGAAACTTTAATAATTCTACTATCTTCTTCTTCTTTCACCTTGTCACGGCACAGCATTAGGACATAGGGCAAGCACGAGTTTGCGCCACTTCCTTCAATCTATCGCCAAGTCTTTTGCCTCCCGCTATGCCATACATACAGCACGTAGATCATTATTGTAGCACTACTGAATTGTCTTAAAATTAATATTTCGTAATTCTATTAAACCCATTCCCTGCGGACCTTTTAATTATTATTTAATTACCACACTTAAATAAAATGCTAATTATATATAATGGTCACCTAATCAACTATGATTGTGTACTTAATTTCATTTCATTTCAATTGATTCAATCATTTTTTACGGATTGCATTTTCAACTTCATGTTTCGAATATTTTTATATAATTTATAGTACCTAAATAATATATAAATAATATCACTTGTATGTTATCTATTTTAACAATAAAATGTCTTCAAAATAATATAAATTATGTAGTTTATTAGTCAAAAAACAGTTAGTTCTTTTCACCACTTGAACTAAAAGCAATTATTATTATAGTCAGAAGTGAAAAGATTTAAGCCACAACAAGTTTAAGTATAATATAATATTATACCCATTTCTCTGAATTTTAAAAATGTGGATTAGCTCTATTTATTTCCATGGCGACGCGTTACCAGTGACGTTTCCAAAAAAATATGTAATTCAGCCATAAAAAATCTATCTTACCCTAACGCATATTGCGGAGATATACGCGTGCCGAATGCTTTCTCATTCGCACTTATGGTTCGTTTTTGTTCCGGTCTTGGCCGGGTATAATTTGGTAGGGCGATTGACTTCAATGATCTATAGTAAAGAGCAGTGGCGAAGGGTGGAGGTAGGCTGTTAAGATTCGCTATAAATAGTGCACACTAAACTTTTTTAGTCATATGTATTTGTTTTTATTGAACTAAGACTACAATTTACAGATGGTGTTAGTAAGTTTTTAAAAATCAACTAAACCCTGCCTAAACGAAACCATAATAGTTTTAGTCTAATTTGGGCAATACGACAAAATTGTGCACACTTTTTCATTCATAGTTATTTGTTTTCGTTGGATTAAAAATACATACTGCACATATTCTTGGTTATTTTTTTTAAATTCATTAAGCCCTGCCTAAACCAAACTATAATATATATAAAATATTATTCTATTTATAAAATATTCAAAGTTATGTATGATTTAATTGCATAATTTTAGATATTTTATAGATATACATGTATTTTTTGACTATTATCTATTATGGCTTGGTTTCTTAGGGTTTAATTGAATTTTAAAAACTAACCAACATTATCTGTAAATTGTAGTCTTATTTCAACGAAAACAAATATCCATGTCTGAAAAAGTTTAATGTGCACTGTTTATGGCGGATCTTAACAGCCTACCTCCACCCTTCGCCACTGGTAAAGAGTAGTCAACCTGGTCCCTACCACCTACTAGTGGGCGTTCCAGCTTTCATGGTGGGCGGTAAGAGTTTTAAAAATATTTATATCCAAATATGTGGAAAATGATATTCAGTTTATTGATACCTTTCCCTACCACCAATCTTGTGGAATCCAGTATTAGTTTCGCAGCATCAGCCCAGCGTAGTATTTCATAAAAATAAGTGTGTTATATTTTCTATTATATGGATAATCTAGCTCAGACGGTCAGATTATTTTTTCCACGAGATGGAGTGATAGTCTTACCGATTTCACGAACAAGAACGGCGCTCCGGTGCACTCCCATCCATTTTGAGCCCTGCATCAGCCTCAGGGATCTTATAAATAATTTTATTAATTAAATGTAATTTTATTAGACTACATGCTTTTTTCTATGTATGCAAAGTATAAATAAAACGATAGATTTAACTACAGTGTGTTGTTTTATGACGATTTATTGTACATAACTTACCGAAAGTCTGACATAAAGTATTTGGTAAGTAATTATTATTATATGCTTTAACTTGCTGTAACTCTACTTTATAAATATTATAAAATAAATTTACTTCCCTACTTTATAAATCACCATTACTGTGGAACCGGTGGGCGATTATAAAATTTTATTACTAACTGAGATACAAAAGTGGGCGATAGGTATAATAAGGTTGACTACCCCTGATCTGTACCATGATTAAATCCAGATCGTCACCTTCTATGCGGAATATATGAGTAAAAATATAGGTAAGCGGCATATAGGCTATATAAAAAAGGTCTTTTTCGAAAACTTAATTAACCGATACGATTATATTATATTTATGTTCAGTATTTTGTGTTTTGTGTGTTTCTTCAGTTCAAAGGGTGAAAATAATAAGATATTAACACGTACTACATACACTATAAAAGTTAACGCGTTTTTATAGTTTGCTATAAAATGCGCATGCAAGATTATGACAGTTGCTTTGCATATGTCATTAAAATTGCCGAGCATAAGAGAGGATACAATGTTGTAAAATTATCACGAATTGTTAAATTTAGCGTGTATTTTTAAGACTCTCTTCTTGTGAATTTGTACCTTTCTAAAAACGGTTGAACGAGCAGCATTTATATAGCTACCTATATTATTATTTGAAAAATACTGCGTTTTACAATTCATTATTATTTATTTTACCCTTTTCAAGAAAATAAAATTGACTGTATTTTATTAATTAAAATATTGGTGTTGAAATATAATTTGACGACCCATAATTTATTATTTCATACATTTTGTTCTATCTTATCCAAATATCTTGAAAAACCCTTATGCATAAAAACATCTGATCTACTGAATAAGTAAAAATTACTACAAGTAGTGCATTTCCACAGTAGGTAATTTAAAATTTACCAAATTACTTTAATTACTAATTCATTGCCTAGATATTGTCAAAAAATAACTCTTGTACAGTTAAAGTTTAGAATAGTATTTAATTAAATTAGACTTAAATTTAACGTTTCAAGCACGTTTCTAAATATTGCTGTAAATTTGATATACTTAGGTAGAAAAAAAATAATCGATCATTTCAAGTTGAATTATCACGTAAAGTACCGCACGTAGGTTATGTAAACAAAGCAACAGACTTCAAACCAGAACATGAGTCGCCATTTTATTTTTGAAGTTACCAATAGAAGAAAAATTAATGAAACCACATGTACAATCGTACCATTCGAAAATCGGATTACTTTAATAATAGTTAATACGGAATTATTCGTAAAAGACTCCAATTTTAAGTTCAGTCTTTGATCATGACACAAAAATTGTCTAGTTTACGCTTTTGCCACAGTTATTATTGCGATACTGGCTAAATGTATAAAATATTGTCTATCAAAAAGCGAAAAGATCATTATATCTTACTTTTTGCCCATTCTCAGTTTTTGGGATCATTATGTGAGCATCTTTGATTTTTCATAATATTATCATGATTAAAATGTCATAACTGAAGATCATCCAACGGATAATTTAATCATCTGACAGCCTTCTCTATAACTTGCGTTTATTTATTTTGACTATTTATCTGCACACAGAGCTAGACAGTGTTATCTTTTATCCTCTTGGGCTTGATAAAATGTTAAGAGTTGATTTAAGACTTAGGTTATCATCTTCTCTGTAGGATAAATGACAGAAGGTTAGTTTTTCTTGAATGTGAAATTAATTAATAATGGTCCCATTTTTTGATCATTCAGAAAATTTAAAGCATGCGTTTTCACCTATAGTACCATAATATTATCTTAAATACTATATACTAGTATATGTATTTTTTGTCATTGTGCAAGCTTAAAGTCGTATTATATACAAATTAGAAAGATGATAAATTTTACAAGACCAATATTAGGTAATATGGTAAGGTTTTTCTTATCTACAACGGTGCAGTTTACAGCCTACTCATATGAGGCATGTTTATGTGGTAGTTTTTTTTATTCAGAATTCTTATAGATACAAAATGCATTTTGCATATCTGCATTTTTTTGTTATGGGTAATAAGGAGAGTCTCATTATATTTTACGATTGTTCCTGATAGATACGCATGATGTAGATAAAAACCCATTGGTAGTTTAATGCAAGTACTTTTTTTGAATATATTATGTAAAGTGAAAATATACTAACTGAAAAAGTTTAATATTTTTACAGATACAAAAAATATTTATTTCTTAAAGAAAAAACGACTAATTAATTTAATTAAAGCCAGACTATACAGCTTTCAAAGTTTAAATGGATAAACATTTCAATTCATGTTGCTCCTGTTATATTTCACAAGTGAGAGCTTTTGAACTTCGTCAGTATTGAAAAAGACGTGCGATAAAAATAAAAGTTCAGTGTGGGTCTTAATTAGCAGTTCAAAGTGGACAATATAAAATATCTACCTTATGTAAAAGTGCTTTGTGGCCGTTCCTTTATTTGTGTTTCATTCAAGTAAAGTTGATTGTTAAATTTCAATACCTCCCACAACGATAATAATAATATAAACTTACATATAAATGTTGATTTAAAAGTACAATCAATAAATTTACTGGAAAAAATTGTCTTTATATAAAAAATTGTCTTGCTGAAAAAAATTGATCATATTATACTAATTTATTTTTAATACTGAAAGTTATTATTTTTACAACAATTTTTTTTAAACTATCATAAAAACATAGTTTATATAATTTAATAAATTAAAAGAGATAAAAAGATTACAGTACCTATCTAAGAATATTAAAAGTAGATAGATACCATCGTTTAAAAAAAACAAATATAAGTTATGACTTAGAAAAAAGGGAAAATTAAAATAAACTGAACACATAGCTGTGTTAAAAAGATAAAAATAGGCCAAGAAACAATTGAATTAAAAATATTTAATGCAATAAATGCTGAATTACCCTAATGCCTATACCGAGGATATAAACATGTGGAAATGAATGAATTGGAATGTTTGATTTATATAAATCTATATGAAAAGCGTCACAATTTTATATTATAGTCCCTCAAGCCGAACGGTAACATGACAACCTAAACATGTACCCCTCCAAACCAACATGCCAAGCACCACCACTCGGTCTTAATCAAGCTTATCACGAGGCCCTACGTTTGATGAAAAGCATGAGCAGTAATTGTATACACCTGAGAATGTCTCAGGAGCAGATAGCCAAGACTGAGATCACCACGCTATCAAGTGAGCTTTGACTGACTTTACTGAAAGACTTAATTTAATAAAAAGTGCCAATCGAGAGAAAGGCACGGTGACTTAATGAATAAATTTATTGATATATAAGATACAAAAACAAAGCTAAAACTATACGGGCAAACAAAACTATGTGAAGGCATCTTCACGTCCGCAATGAGACGCAATTTTTTTAAAAGCAATATATTTGGCTTTTGTGGCGACCAGGTTGGACGACCCGATTGGCCCAACAGCTGGTTGGACCAACTTAAGCATCTCTTCTTACTCGGAGCACATTCTCGGACATTCTGAAACATGCATATGACAGCTTATATTGTCATGGGTTTCATGAAAATTGACATATATTTTGACTTTCAGTATGGAACAGGTTGAGAAAGTAGCTAACATGTATTTCTCGTAAAATAAAAAAAAAACTGTTAATTCAACCTTTGCCTTATAGCAGCCTATATTATCCTCTTATCCTCGAATCCTCAGAATCGAATAAGGTGATGTATTTATTATGTAATAATAATAAACAATTAGATTATATTCAAGAACTTAGGGTAGTTAAAACTTTAATCAACAATTAATAAAACTTGTACTTTCTGAAGGGCCATATCCTCTTCTAAGTATGGAAAATTGTAATTATGTATTATATTGCTGCAGCTTGCAAGTAATGCCGGTGTAAAATCAGACCACAGAATATTTTTTTTGAATACTGCAGGCTCTGAGTATCAATATAAAATATTTATCTATCTATATGCTTGCGTCCTATTTTGTAATAATTTAATATAATCATTTGCTGAAGTATAATAGACTTTGAAAAGATAATTTTTAACAGTTTTTAAGATAATATGGGAACTGAGAAAACGTTAATGAATTGGAATTATCTTATAAAAGATTTATAGCACCCGATACAAGAATTTCAAGAATGATAATAAATAATCCAGGATTCGTCAGTTTTGGAGTTTGAGCAGAGAACACAGAATTAATGGGAACTGAAATATCTAATGAGTGTGGAGTAACAGGTGATCGATAGCGAGTGTGGAATAATATGAGATAAACTTAAATACGTGTCAAGAATACGGATGTCCTTCGTTCTAAGAACGTCTCTCGGTTTATGAACTGACGCTCATTTAATATTGGTGTATTTTAAGGTTCATTTTTTTTTTAAATTATAGTGAACATTACAAATTATTTATTTAAGACGTTCACAATATGTCATTTAGAAGAAAAAAAATAATATTAAAACAGGATTATTTATATAAAAAAAAAGATCACCATTAAACAGATAAGTAGTAAAGTGTAAATACAAAATATAAATTAGATACAAGGAAGAACACCGAATGAGCAAAGCAGATCCTATTTTAAGAATTTATAAAACAATGCCCACCTATACTCATTCTCACGCAGGTGGAATATGTCAATATCTGAAGTGATTTGGTTGAAAAGAATTATTGTCCTCGCAATTGGCATTACCAATGATACGTTAGTTCTGCACCTTGGGAGAACAAACAACGGATGCCCTCGATTCCTAAGATAATAATTATTATCAGAGGCACACAAGCCAATATCTCTAAGAACAATACACACTATGACACGTCTATAATTTGTGGTTCATTTTTGTAGTACACTTACATAATAACCCTGCGTAAAAATGTAGTGTATCGAAGTATAAGATATCGGGATTATATTTATTATTCTGTGAGTTTGAGAGATAAACTGAGTTTATCTCTAACAATTTAAAGTATAATATATTTAAGTTTTGTACTATTTCATTTGAGTCATTTTTGGACACAGATTTCGCCTTTTGGCATCTTTAGGCACTGTGTGCACTCACTAAAAGGCAAATACACACTGATAACAAGCACAGTTACCTCTTATATAAGTTATATAACAAATTAATACAATAGAGTAGGTAAAGAATTTATCACCTACCTATTAAGTCAGTCGTTGGCAGTGCGTATTTGCCTTAAGGTGAGTGCACATAGTGCCTGAAGATGTCGAAAGGCAAAACACGGGTAACAAAAAAGACTCACCCTTCGATCAATAGTATTGATAATATAACGTTTTATTTGGAATAAATATATATGTAATACAACTAATCAGGCATTACACCAATGATTCATTTATGAAAACTTACACAATACATATTTTATTAGTATCACTTAATAAAATAAACACTAAAGGAGATGGAACAAGTTAAGAACTGGTGATCTTGCTAATGTTTCGTAAAGCATAACAAATATTGTACTCCCCTTATATGGATTTATTACGTAGGCAATGAGCTTAACAGATCATAAACGGTTTGAGTGTTATAAGTAACCATGATTTTGTAAATATTATCTTCATACCTATTAGTGTTTCAAATTTAATTAGTACTTAAACCATATGTAGGTAAAAATTTATACGTCTATGGTACTCAGCAGTCTAACACAGCGCTTGTTTCTTGTTAAGATGCGTGTCCGGAAACTTGTACGTATGCGGTTTGCCGTATCACACATCACCGGGAAATGTTGTATCGGAAATATTGGCCGTATATTAGAGACCGTGCAACCTCTGGATCCTATAGTTCTGACATAAAATTCATGTCTTAATAAAACACGGTTCTTGTCGGTTTACATTTTACACTTTACAGGAAGCCAGCAGCAAACAAATTTTGAAAATAGCCGATATAATGGATCATTAGTTAAGTGAGGTTAGGTTAGGTTTTTTATTAGAATTATTAATAACCATGTCCTTTCTTCTTCGTACAAGGTGGTTGTTAGTAATTTTGATCGATCACAACCACTCAGGTTTTAGGAAAACCACATAAATATTGTGTTCTGACCAAGAATCGAACCCATAAATCTCAGACGGAAAGCAAGCGCTTTATGCAGACCATGAAAGCCGCCTTGGTTAAGTTAGGTTAGATTAGGTTTGGTTCGGTTTTCATTCTTGAATTCATAAATTTTGCCAAAATCATCTATGAAAATTGAATTAATGTTCAGATTTAATCTAATAAAATTGGAAACCGTATAATATATGGTTTTCTCTTTTCGATAGACAGCTCACGGCAAACTGTGCCATGGTGAAATGTTTTACGTTCAATTTACATGTTGTTAAAGAAAAATATAACATCTAACGATCCATTTAACACTATTATCCAAGCTATGTGGATAACAGGCACCGCTAGCTCAGGGTACTGGGTTTTCGCACTATCTCTCTGATGAATTCTAATCCTGTTACGGAAAGGACCATCGAAATCAATTGGTATCCGATGGACAAAGTTTACCATACCGCTGCAGCGGTTAATTGCGAGCATTGAAAACTAAACTCGAACTGGACGCCAAAGTCTTTTCTATGAAAGAAAAGAACATAAAATAACATAATATTATAGGATACAATTAAATTAAATGAAACACCGTGATAATTTAACCTCACTGTATTTAATGACATTGTAATTTAAAGTCAATGGTACTACAACGTAATAACAATTAATTACAAAGGTACAAAAATGGCGACATAGCGCCATAGTCAAATCACTATCATTCATAAACGACGATGTTATAATACATAAACGAATATTTACGTTACACAAAAGACATATTATCGTCTGCAAACTAAAATATTAATACAATAAGTTCTCAGCAACTTAACCTAGCTTAAACCAAAATATCCACATGTGAGTGAGGTTATAATTAAAACATATACT
Source organism: Rhyacophila brunnea (assembly GCF_057557595.1). Taxonomy (NCBI): domain Eukaryota; kingdom Metazoa; phylum Arthropoda; class Insecta; order Trichoptera; family Rhyacophilidae; genus Rhyacophila; species Rhyacophila brunnea. The sequence goes on from NW_028233361.1 coordinate 8,261,652, forward strand.
TAAAATTAATTAATAATAAAAAATTAAATTGAAATGTATTTACAGCCGCTTGGCGATCCCGCCAAGCGGGACTCGCTCCTCTCCCGTTCTCTCGTACTCAAGGGTCAACCAGAAAAGAAATGGATCCAAACAAAATTCGATCGCCTGACATCGATTCCCCCCACCACTTATCAAACCCGGAAGCTTGAAGTGCCAACCGCAGGATTTTTGTGTTGTCCGCGAGAGAAAAACCTCTCCACTAATTACAATTGTTAATTAGTCCGTTGGTGACGTCTGCAACGTCACAATGTAACCATCAACATAAATTATTATAATGCAGGGCGAATCTAAAGATTACGAGTTGTAGTCGAAAACGGGTTTTTATTTAAGAAACCGGTGATTCAGGTAGTGAATACGAATATTTTGAATGAGACTGTTTACGTCATGCAAATAGGTAGAGATATTCTTAAATAATCCTTGATGTATATAATATATACTAACGATAAGTTTGAAACTGACTCCTTTCGCTAAGGTGCATACAGGCCTACAAACTTATCTAAATAATTGATGGAGAAACCGCAGTCAAAATCTACCCAATCAAGACTCGCAACTGGACAGAATCTGACATTCAAATGACGTTTTCAATATGGCATCCATTATAGTAGTTTGTAGTTCAATTTTTAACCGTTCTTCAGATAAGTTTGTAAGACTGTACTCTAGCTGGAATGGCATGTCCGTAGAAGTTACCACTAATGTATAGTGTACAGCACAAATGTGTTGAAAGAGATTCAGTTTATGGCGATTATGTTTAAAATGTAGAAAAAACTTATTTGGTTATGCAGAGAGGTTTTGTAGCCGCCTGCGATGGAAAGAATGGTGAGGTAGAGAGAGTATCCAACCACGCAGTCTTCTCAATGGTTTCTGGAGAAAAGCTGCTACTATAATATGATAAGCAGGACTTTGTAGTTTAGAGGATGATGGATGGAATACATATCAGAGTAATAAGAACTAAACACAATTTGAGGAAGTAGGGACACTAATGATCATTCAAGTTGCAAATGTGGTGCAGAAGAAACTGCAAAACATGTGATGATCTATCTGCGCGTTGCAACCGGCTATAATACCTTCCACCAATGTTTAAAGCTAATGACGTGGTTATCACGATATCTAAGCGTGGTTAAAAAGAATTTAGGTGCATCTTTGTCATGGACACAACGAAAAAAGAAGAAATTGGAAATCAACGATAAACCTAATCAGCGTAGATAGTTTTAAACAGTCTTCATATTAATAGAACGGGCAAAATTAAACATTTTACCTTCCCGGCAACAAACCGAATCCAACTTGTAATGTAATAATACGTATTAGCTAACAATACCGTTCTGTACTTAACCCTAATACCTGTGGCCTGCCTTCTTGGAATTTGACCAGCGCACTATCGGCTGATAATCGGTTATTTTTTAATAATTTAATTGTACTCGGAATGAAATAAGCCAGAAGCTAATGACGTAAACTTATTAATCTTATCGATTTAAGTACCTACCAAGTAGTTTGACTATTGCCTTTTCACAAGATGCAATGTTTAGTTTGTGTTTTGTACCTATTCACCAAATATGACAATTAACTAACGCAATACGTGTTTTAGTCACGTAGTAAGTTTTACCACTGTGAGTCAAAATCACATATGCAAATACATGTATGAAAATCAAATCAGTGCCCTTCGCATTGGACTATTTCACCATTATTTCTGTCGAGATAAAATTTCGATAATGTGGTTTGCAAATTCTAAAACTGAAACAATTTTATTTGATAACAATAACATAAAACCGTCTCTGAATCTTTTTAATATAGATCCCTTTATATTCACAAAAAACCATTTTATTATACTTGTGTGTTTATTATTATACTCATTTTAGTGCAAAACTCTCACAAGCAGCCTGGCCAAACTGGTATTGATATAGTAATATCTGTGTTTTTTAATATTGTTAATACCTTTACACATTTTTTAACTCTGTTCTCTCCCATATCATGATGTGTAGGTATTGAACTAATTAAAATTTTTTTAAGTTCAATAAATATCAAACTTAATACCTTTGAATTTGAGTAAATGAGTAAGCCAATATTATCTAAAATGTTGTAATATTGTAATATTTATAATTTGTTTTCAAAATAATAACAGAAAGAATTGACATTAACATGAGTATAGAAAATATAGTTTATTATAATTTAAACCACCTATTACTTAATATAAATACCCTAGTTTCAGATATAAACATACAATAAATATAATTTTAATATTTTTTATTATATTATGTTTATCATAAAACAAAGTTATTACTTTTGAAGAGTTTTATTTATTTGTTACAATCGTAAAATATATTATTCAATATGTTCGAAGTATGCTTATGTTTTCTTGGTTTAACTCTTTATTTCCCATGAAAATCTGCCTTTATTAGGAATAATATAATATTACACATATAATTAAGTTGTTTAATTTATCTCCTTCCTTTTTCAGAATCATTGACTAACTGGTTCTCTAATTAAATTCTCGTGTAGATAGGTACCAGATTAAATAAGTTAGTTAAAAATCTTAATTGTCATAACTCGAATTGAAAATGGTATCGGATCCAAACCCTGATACTCTGAGAACTCCTTTGAACTCTTAACTAGTTTGTAACCATGGCCCAGAACGGAAGTCTTAATTTAGATTCTTGAGAATTACGAACCTTGAAAATATCAAGATCTCTGAGGCAGTGGCGCACCCAGTATTTAATATTGGGGGAGAGGGGCAAGGAAGAGAATGTAAATTAGTCCCATAGGATCTTTTTCTTCTTCATATAATAATTATTTTTACATATTTTCACAATACACGGCGGTATATTTGTACAGTTTCTCCTAGTTTCTATTAAATTAGAGGCATAACGGTGGTCACCGTTGAGCGTGATTTGTAATACGAGTACATCTACTTTAATAATGGAGCTGTCAAGTATCGACACATACTAATCAGAAAATATATTGCACAATTATATAATCTAAAATGTCCATAGCCATGAAGTATAATAGCGCTAGCGGTAGCTTTTTTTACTATTAAAGCTAATTGATGATGTGTGTTTATCTCACTTATCTGGTCAACCCGACACGCCGGGCCCCCCACAGCCCGGGCCCCCAGGCTAGAGTCCTGTCAGCCCTCCCCAGCCATGACCTACACCACTCAGGAATTTGGGTGGACACCGAGATTTTTTTGACAGTTCCATTAAAGATTGGGTTTCTAAAAAAACCCGACATTAGTTTATCGAAATTTTTATATTAGAAATTAAAATCATTTTTTGCCGTGTTTTTATTTGTCTGGTATAGTTTATTGGCTTTCAATTTCAATGTTTAAAATCATTCTGATAATTTTCATGTTTGGGAGGTGCCAGGGCCCCTTGCCCCCTCCCCCCATCTGGGTGCGCCACTGCTCTGAGGTGTTTTTTTTTTCATAATAATTTTATATGATTTATATTCTATCATTAACAAAAGTATTGAAAAAATCTTCTTAAATAGAAATTATGACTGAACATTTTCATATAAACTCTCCACTAAAAGACAAAGCGTTTATATACAGACATGGAACTTACGTAACGTACGTGTCTTAATTTATCTCAGTACCTACTCCTGATCAAAAAAATTAATTTCGGAGCACAATTATGAAGCTTGTTACACTTGAATCTGAAATACGTATTAACTATTATCAGTAACCATTAAGTTAACTTTCAGATTCGTAAATTATATAAAAATTATCGTCTATCTGCGTTGTAGATATAAGTTTTCTCTCAATATAATTAGTTTGGTTTCATTCATTCTAAGATCTTAAAATCGAAATAATTATCGGACATAAATCTTTAACAAATAAGGTTAGTTATCTAATTGCTTTTGTAAATGATATGATATAAAAACTAATGTGCATATTATTAAATTGCCTTATACTGTTACAAGTATCATAAAATTTTAGCAATTAAGTGTGTTTGCATATCTATAAATGGAAAGATCATCATGGTGAGATGATGGTTAGCTTAGATATGCCCATAGTAAAATTGATGTCTTAATCTAACTTTCTGTATCTTTTGACCAGAGCCGTAATAGGTAAATGAGGGTTTTGGGGGTGCACAGAGTACCCGGGCTGTAGAATTCACAGAGCGTCAAAATATTTGAATTTTTTTTATATACCTACCTTTTGTTAAAAAATATAATAAATTCAATGTTATGAACTAAACTTTGAGTTGTTATATATGGAGTAGATACAAATGTAGCATACCATTAGTATAATAATATAAGAATATTAAAAAAATAATAACACTATGTACTTATACCTATTTTGACGTTCGCGACTAATTTACCTGGAAAAATACCGGAAACTGTATAAAATATAATAAATTACTGTAATTCTACGCATATTATATGTTATTTTTCAAAAATATAATTCTTCACATGGAAAAGGCCACCAGAAAATGACAGATTCATAAAACTATAAAACTTGATATTGTTTATCATTGTTTCATGGATAGCAAAAAAATCACCTGCGGCCCAATTTTTCATAATATTACTTATAATTTTAAAAAAAAAGTGCTTAAATGTTTGGTGAACTCGCACCAATAATTATAATATATCGGTATAAAATATAAAACTTTGTAATTATTATTAAAATTAATATTTTATTAAAAATATATAAATTATATGGGTGGGGGGCATCAATTTTATGTTGGCACCCTATCGGCAACCATCCTTGGATCGGCCCTGCTTTGAAGAGATATAGAAAATTTGAAACACCATCTTGATTAAATACACTATAAGAGAGAGTTGAATTAGGTATTTTAAAATGTAAAAATAGCTATTACTGATAATTATTATGATCCTTCATATTTTGATTTTGATATAGAGATTTTGGATAGCATAATATTTTATTTAATATCAAATTGCTACTTTTTAATACCTTTACATCGATTAATATATACATATATACATGTAAATTGATAAGAATGTTATTAAACAATCAACACTTAATTAACTGGAGGCTATACGTTTTGAAACCTTAGGTATTGTTGATATAATATTAAATAAATAATATTCGTGGCCCTTGCAAAGTTCTAGTAATTAGAAGCATGATAAGTTTTAAAGATTTTTGAAATTTGAAATTCGTTCAATATTTTTTGGGTCGAAAAAAATAAGAATTTTCATCGATATTAGCTCAGCCATTTACCATTTTTATATTAATGTATTCTAGCAAATACACAATATATTGTTTTACACAGGGAACTCAGAAATAATGGAAACTGAAATACATAACGGGTAAGGCGGTAGTAGGTAACCGACTCGAGTAAGGAAGAATCCGGGTTAATCTTACACACATGTCAAGAATACGTTTTACGTCGAATACTGAAAACTGCTCTCGGTTTATGCATTTACGATCATTTAATGTTGGCGTATTACACACACTATTGCACGTGCATAATGCGTGCTTCATTTTCGTAGACACTCACACATTCAAAACCCTGCATCAAGATGCGGTGGATTGAATATAGCCTATCGGTATTCTATTTATTATCTGTTCTGTGGTTTTACAATTTATGCTTGAGTTAGTGCAGTGCCATCTTTAGATTATTAAAGCATCTATAATATCTTTATGCACAAGCAACGAGTGGTCCACTGTTCAGCCGTCAAAACCAGATCCCAGATTGCTAGACATATTGACTCATTTCTCGTTTCAAATTGAATTATAAAAAATTCTCAAATCAAATATATTAACTATCAGTGTTAGTTATAAATAATACATTACTGTTATTCATCAGCTGTCAAAGTCGGACTAGTCTTTCACACAAAAACCGGTGGTAATATCGATTTTCAAAAAATATGCATCATTGAACTATGCATTACATTTGTAGAAGGTGTGTTAATGTTAGTGTATTATTTAGCATGTAACTAATATATCCATATCAAACCATTCATTATGTGAACACGACAGACACGTCAGTATGAGCACTCCATAGAACAATTACAAGCAATGACATGTCATCCAAAGACAACAACGGAAGGGGCGGAAAAAGTAGGACCAGTCGTTGTGAATGTATCGGCTTTTTACTTGAGTCGGAAATGGTCAGAGTAATGGACTAATAGGTTGCACAAGTGGCTAATATCCATTTATCGTAAAAACAAATCTGGTAATACAAACTTCCACTCTATGAAGACCCATAATATGATCTTATTAGATCGGACAGGGTCAAAAAAAAGATTTTTATAAGAGGTTTGATTCAATATTAAATATATTAAGTTTTGATTGTTAGTATAGAATAAGTACAAGCTGAACCATGAAGATTTCATAAACATCAAAATAAGAACCTGAACCGTCACATAAAAGGTTCCGCGGCACTAGGATCACCGAAGACTTTTTTTTGGTCAATAAGGAAGTTAAGAGCTACATTTTTGCTAAATTTCAGCTCCATCGGAAAATCACGACGCTCATTAATTATTTTTGTCTTCGTAATAATCGTTCATACTTTTTTTTTAAAATAATAATAACCATGACTTTGTTTTTTTGTACAAAGTAGTTAGTAATTTTAAACAATGACAAACACCCAGGCTTTGAGAAATACACATAAAAATTGTGTCCTCATCGAGAAACAAACCCAGAACTCTCGGGTTGAAGACCAGCGCCTTACGCACTGCACCATGAGAGCCGCCTAATCGATCATTCGTTATGCAAATTTTTACTCATATTATAATAATAATATGGACTATTCCACTATAATTTGTCAATGTTTCTACAGTGGTATTTTTTTTGTACAATTCAATCTAAGTAGCAAATATTGCAACCATAATAATAATACTGTGCTATATTTAAAACCAAAGCGTATTACTTCACCTTCCCACATAATATTGAAAGGCAAAGGTGCAGTCCTACACATATTGTTGCATGTGCTATGGGAAATGAATCGATTAAGCGGTCTTATAACATCAATCTAATGAGCAAAGACACACAGCTCTAAGTGTAATTCACCCAAATGACAATCGGAAATCTTCAGCGAAACAATCACAAAGACATTAATTAACTCATTACTGCGAGCCGCTTTGATCACGAACTATACTTTATACTTTCTAGAACCCTGTTAACATTTATAAGACTGTATTGAATTATTGGCTTAGGATTAAATTTGTCAGCTCAAATGGCTCGTTAAAGACAGATGATTCAATACAAAATGTTAGATTCACTTTAATATCGACATAATTATTAATATAACTAAACCTTTAGTTAATGTAAAATCGTAAGATGGTTATAAATAAATAACTAAGCAAATAAATTGAGCAACAAATATCAACTTATGGTTAAGAATTTTTGAGAAATTTTAATGATTTTGATTTGCGTGTATTTCATTGTTTGTTATTGAGATTTTCGTAATATTTTTAATATACCTAATACGCATATATGTTAATTAAAATTTAAGTATACACCTTTTAATTATAAATGAGCTTATGAATAAGTGTTGAATCAAATCACTTACAATAATTTATCAGAATTTTGAACCATGCAGAAGATCTTAAATTGCATTTACTAAATATTCTTATTTTCGATGTTATAATCCTATATCGTGTAACATTTTATTTTCTAGCTAAGCGGTTTTCTGTCAGTTTTCAAATGTATAAAATTAAACTAGACACTATCCTTCTATCTTCCAAGAGGTCGCTCAGATTTAGGTTTTGAATTTCAGCTTCTCATTATCAGTTCCTTTGTAATGTGTGACTTGTCCATTCTGTGTACATCGCCCAGTTTATTCGAGCTGTGTGCCAAGGTACATTAGGTTGCATGCGTTTTGTGAATACCAACAAAATCATATTGGCACTTTTGACGTGTTTTTTCGTGATTTTATAAGGTCTTGTCAAATAACATATTCTATTGTCGAACAAAAACTTCTTGTCCAAATGTTAAAACTCTGAACCAAGAAGTATCTACTGTGCAGTTAATCGCACTTCCGTTTTCAAATGAAGAACGCCCCCAAAATTAATCATTTCATTTTATGCTTCCGTAGTGTACGGATTTAACAATTATTTACGTATTGTGATGCTTTTTATAATAAAAAAATATGTCTAAAACGATCAGGTGTGATGTAAGAATTGTTATTAGTAAACTTATGGTTTATTGCTAAAAAGAAAATTGGTATAATATTTAAACACGCATTGTCGCCATGATAGGTAGGTCACTGAGAAGTCTTTTATATGCGACTACAGCGACTTCCTGTTATCGACAAGATTTTGTTGTTGGACAGTATTTAAGTAATTCATTCAACAGTTTTCACGGAACATGTAAGTTGTACGTTAAATATTTCACCGTGACACAGTTCGCCATGAGCTTTCTCATCGGAAATGGTATATATTATTATACTATACGGTATCCAATTTTATAAGATTCAAATGAACGTTAATTACATTTTCATAGCTGATTTTGGCAAAATTCATGAATTCAAGAATAAAAACCTAACCTTACCTAGCCTAACAAATAATCTAGTATATCAGCTATTTTCAAAATTTGTTTGAAACACAAAACGTTCTTTCTGTAAAATGTATACCGACAAGAACTGTGTCTTATTTAGACATGACTTTTATGTCAGTAGTATACGGCCATATTTTTCCAATACAATCCTTCACGTTAAAGTGTAATACAGCGAACTGCATACGAACAAGTTTTCGGAAACGAGATTTCACCTGTGTATTACGAGTATTAAGTATAATATTTAATAATGTAAATAAAACATCGCTGTGTGTACTTATCTACGCGCGTTAGAAGTTATACTTCTCTGGCCTAACAAAACAAAAACAAAACTTGTGATAACCTGGAATCTTCGACAAGATCTTCATTATCTTGGTAAATTACACACTCAAGAAAAAAGGCCGCTTATTGGAGCCCCGTTGGTTTATTTATATACACCTAAAATTATATTACTAAATTATATAATTATTTCTCGTTGTTTTTATTTTTAAAGTAACAACTGTCACTCTGACGTTTAATCGTTTGTTTACGTTGGGAATTGCAAATGGCCGATAATAATAAATTCGTTACCTAGGCAACGGAACGATTCTACTATCAAACTTGCGTTTGTGTACAGCTGACTGATTTGCAGCTAAGTAGTCGGGCACTTTAGTAATGGTGTGCGCACGCAGCTCTCAATTTTACTCTCTACCAAACGCCCCAAAAAAGGTATAACTTCAAAAATATATAATAATTATGTGTATTTAATTACGACTAACATACCGTAAGTATAGTTGTAGTTCTATGGTGTAATTATATTTATTCCATGTTACGTAATAAATTTTGATAGATTTCTGTCAATGGTGGCCGCTTGACATAAATACTTGTTTGCGGAAAGAGAACTGATTCAAAAACGGCAAACTTAGCAATAATTAAAGAATTGCTCCAACGAAGGCGGAGTGAGTCACAATCTCGCGAACAATAAACTTAAGCCCACACTGAGCTGGCTGCGATTTAAACAGATCCAAAGTGTATCAGAAACGTTTATACGTTTAATCGGTTCTGTAACATTTCCATTGATTAACGTTTGAGTAACTGTTGCTTCTATTTATTTTCTTTTTTAATCCTGTATTGCTTTTACATGGACTTCATTTATTATGTAATTACCTACTATACAATATTTTTTTTTCAGAATTCAGTAGCCAAGGGTGGAGATAGGCTTTTAAAATCCAACATAAATAGTGAATTTTTTTCATTAACTATGACTACAATGTGTAGATAATGTTTGTTAGTTTTTAAAATTCAATTATACACTGACTTATCCAAGCCATTAGTAGATAATAGTCAAAAATATTCACTTATCTACAAAACATCTAAAATTATGCCATTAAATCATATTATATGACTTTAGATATTTTAACCGATTCTATGCCTTAGTTATAGTTTTCTCGCTGTATGAGGCCGTGATTGATAGGCCGCAAATACAAATTTCGCGAATTATCTCATCCGACTTTAAACTTAAATTAATAGCTATTGTCGATTGATTTGCATAATCTAGAAAATTAAACACACAGTGACATCTGTTTGAATATTTATGAAATACTCAACGTGTATAGTTAAAAATCTGCGGCTTATCAGATACAGCCATAGTAATATCGCGAGGCATAGTTAAAGATTACTGATTTTTTATCGTATACGGTTTGGTAAAATAAATAAGTATGACTGACAAAATTTAGTAAGCACTATTTATGTCGAATCTTAACAGCCTACCTCCACCCTTCACTACTAAATTATAGAAACACACTTACTCCAAAATTGATAAAACGAATTAGCGTTACAAACTTCATTACAGATATAGCATTTTTAAATACACATCTAGATTGCAAAAATCACATCTGGCATATTATGGCGATAAATCAAGCGTTATCCGATACCTAAAATAGCTTAAAATTTCTCATAACAAAACTAGAATATCATACCAGAGATGTTTTAAAATCAACATCTTTTGCACCTTAATCAATGAAATAAATGTTATATAATAAATGATGTTTTAATTACTTATTCATTTTTCATTTTGCGACTTTTTTATTAGTTTTAAAATTTGGAAATTCGATCGTTGTTATGGTAAAACAATGTTAAGAACATTATAGCACATTTTTTATAATGCTATTATAAAAAAAATAAACACCTTTTGCATTGAAAATCTAGCATTTTAATCACAGCTTAGTTTCGTATCTACTGTATCTGGCATATATTTGTTAATTACAGTTGGCAACATTGATAACGATATAAATGGTTTTATAAAAATTTGGTTGCTATAAAATAATGTTTCAAAATAATTAATTTATTAATTTAAAAGAAAAACACATTTAATTCGGTAACATCTGAGAAACATACTAACTATTTTAAAAAATCTTGAAAAATATTTTTCCCATTATGCCTTACAATTTTAGCCAAATGAAGTCACTCTGATAATTATTGTTAAATTTTTAAATATTGTAAAATACCCATTAGTTAAAAATTAGTTAGGTCAAAATAGTGGTTTTGATATATTTTAAAATAAATAAAAATATCTATCGTAGTATTTTTTATGATATAAGAAACTAATATAATAAACGAAGAGTCAACTATTATGAATAGTAATATACTAATATTATTAGTATATTCATTGACATGTTCTATTTTTTAAGTAGATACGTAAAGTTTTTTAGTCATCTTTATACGATTTAAGAATATTATCATCCGACGCCATGACATAACAAATCGACGTGCGGACGGTGACCGGACAAAACAGAACAGTGACAAAAGAGAACACGACAAAACAGAACACTACAAATGAGAATAATATTAATATGATAAAATTAATTTGCTTACATATTATTATAACTTCATTTAATATGAATTCAATGACAAATAAATGATGTCAGCAATTATTGTTACTTTAACTTCTGGGCTTATTGTCTGATACTTACATGTTCACAATTAATCAGTTTCAATAGTAATCGATAAAGCATATTATTATTGCTGCATTATTTAAATTCCTATTGGTTATGAAAACGAAAAGTGGTTTATAAGATACATATAATAAGTAACATTGTCTTACATTCTCACTATCCAGCAGTTAGTCAAGTTTATGATAAATATTAATATCCCTGTGACACGATTAGCATACATCTGGTTAATCGTATGAAACCCTCCCACGTTTAATAATAAGTAATTTAACCTTTCAGAAGGAATTTTAGATTATGAGAACTTTGATATATTACTATATCTTCTGTTTGGATTGAAATAAATTTATATTTCAAACATTAGAATGTAATTTTCAAATTTATTGACAGACAATATTATGGTACTTAATTATTACTTTGTAATAAATTGCATTGTTATCGCTATTTGCTGACCTTATATACATTTAAAGTTTATGCTTTATGTAGTGTATACACATTTACATAAAAATTCCTTGTTTTAATAATTCTCACAACACTTAAAATTGTATTTTTAGTTACTGATTCGAACACAATTTTATTTTTCTTCGTGGTGTGAGTCAAACGAGGAGTTAAGCACTAAACCCGTCGAATGTTTTTATCAAAAGTAAGCATTGACTTTACTAACTAATAGACACAGACTGTGGAAAATAAAACTGATCTAATATACGACCCTACATAATATTATGCTATTGAAATAACTAGTGACGTAGCAAGGAGCAGACCAGTAGGTGCAGAATTGGAGTTTCACTGAATGTAAAAAACTGTCAATTTTTGTATCTCGAGAGCAAGTCATAATTTATTATGTTTTAAACGTTTTTAAAAAGAATATTAGTAAATAAATTATTGTACCTACCACAAAACAGCTTCATTGTTATCACCAGCCGGGATCGATCCATTGTTAGATGAAGACCTCCCCCAGCTCCCTCCTATATTTTCAGTCCTTAATTCTTCGCTGCTACGTACATCCACCGAACTTTATGAGTTTTTATATACAGCAGGTTAAAGGGCATCATTGAGAATGTTTAGTGCCTCTAGGGTACCACTGTAATATGGCGGCATTTTCCCAGTGGTTGTCCACTTGCAGAGTAACATATCCAGTTCATTGACATTTCATCTGCTTAGAGATCTCTATCACATCACGCATACAATGTCTGCTTCCTTATCCAACGCGTTATGCCGAACATGCACCTTCCCATGCTACATTGCGCTATTCATAATTTTTGGATTTCTATCATAAGAATAGTTAAATATAATGGAAATGTAAAAACCAGTCGTATTCAATAATAATTAAAAGAAATACATTATTTTGAAAAACCTCAGAAACATAGATACATATTAGAAAAAAATCTAGAAAAAAGTTGGAAAATGTCATTTCCCTTAATTGATCCCACAGTAAATTGCCTCCTGATAGGCAGAAGTTAAATTACCTCAATTTTAACGAAATATAAGAAATAATTTGCGTGAATCATAGACGGATCGATAGCTTAGAGGCCAAAGCACTTTAGGTACTAGGAAAGTGAAAGACGAGAGTTCGAGTTTGATCAATTGTGAGTTTAAGATATATGTTTCTGAGGTTTTACAAAATTATATTATTTCTATAATAAAGAATCAACATTCTTAAAACCTTGTATATATTCAACGCGCGCGTGCGTGCTACCTGTGCTCCTGTATGGCTGTGAGACATGGCATCTTACTAAGCTTCAAGAGTCTCGGCTTTTGAGCTTTGAGAATCGATGTCTCCGCCGAATCTTAGTGGTACATTGGTACGACCGCGTTACAAACACCCGAGTTTGTGAGCAGATACAACAGCCTTTGGTGATTGAAGTTATTATAAAGAGACGCTTTACATGGCTGGGACACGTATTGCGGATGCCGCCAAAGAGTGCGACACTTCGTACCCTTGTGGTACAGTCTCAAGGGTTCCATCGCCATGGCCGGCCCTCCCTCACCCTTCAGCGGTGCTACAAGAGCGACCTACGTGCTGCAGGTCTGACATGGCGGGAAGCGCAAGAGTTGGCAATGGACCGAGGGAAGTGGCGCCAACTTATTCTTGCCCTATGCCCCAATGTTGGGACGTGACAGGGTAGAAGAAGAAGATGAAGATATATTCAATATCAAATAATAATAAAAAAATATTACTTTATAATTATTATAATAATTGACTTTACGTTCTAATTGATATTGATTAACATTATTTAGGACTGATTATTTGAAAGTATTGCAGATTTTGTAATATTACTTCATGTAACTTTCAATTTATGTCTATAACATACCAGATGCCTTATTAAGTATAACCGGGGAAACACAGTTACGAGTCGCATTGTTTGAAAAATCGTCTGGGAAGCCCACACCTTGTGGCAAAAGGTTCTACTCTTCCGATGACTCACTGGATCTCACTCATTATGTTGGCTCATTTTAAAAGGCATGTTGTGCAATTTTCTCATTGCATCTGATGCTAATGAATGATATAACTCGTATCGGAAGTCTAACTTTATGAATTGTTCTCACCTGTAGTTTTCTGCGAAGAGCGAGGTCTAGAAGGTAACAATCAACATTTTTTCAATAATTGAAAATTATCACAGACTTTATTGAATTATACTTCATAGAATAATTGAAAAAATATATTCTACAAATTATATTATAGCAATGTGGTATTAATAAAAACGACTGAAGGTACTTCATGGAATTTGAATTTAAATTCTAATGGATTCAATCTCTGTACTATTCCATTTAAGTGGTTTTTCGACCAGGGTTTCACCTTTCGGCCTCTTCGGGCGCCGTGTATACTCACTAAAGGTAAATACACACTGACAACGAACACTCTTTACTCTAACCACATTAATTATTTTTCTTAGAATTGACGATTTACATCTCTTGAGTGTAGTATTTGTATAAAACCGGGTCGCAAAAAACGACTTAAATGGAATAGTACAGAGCTTGAATCCATTAGAATAGTAATGTGGTAGTAGAAAACTAAACAGTAAAAGGCCATTAGATAGTTTACTACACTAATTTGTAAGACATAGTTTATTTGCGAGAATTTATATATCGAATCGTCGTGAGCGCAATTCGATATGATTTTCAGGATACATATCCTTATTTCAATGTTGCAAATGATAAATGAATACTTATGAACCCGAAAGAACATCATCATCATTTCGTCAGTCAGAGTCTAAATACTACTGGATGAAAGCCTCCCCTAGCTCCATTCACTCTTCTCTGTCCTTAGTCCTTCTACATCCACCGAAATTTACGAAATATCAGTTTATACCTCCGACATGTTCAACATATTATGTTAATTCATCAGTGTAATATTGATTTATCTCCATTTATACTACGTATTCATTACAAAAACATAGTTATGTTTTTATACTATAATGTTAACCATATTTTTAATAATAACGGTGAAGTACCTCCGATATCAGAATAAGAATAAAGATATCCGGACATACGTCACTACTACACCGACGTTATAGTTATTCAGTTTTGACAGGTGACATTAATCGTGTTATTCGCTAGAACTTACTTACCTTATTAGCACAATTTATGGATCGGAATACAGAGTGCAAGTGAAGGTAGCAGTAAGCATTTATGTTATGAACAATAATAATAATTATATTATGCAATCATTTTGAGGTCATGTCGTATGTCAGTCATGTCTTTATTTAAATATGATTTTAATGAATGATAATTATAATTTTTCGATGTGTACAAGTCTGGGCAGCTAATCAAAGCTGGAGCTGATCAAAAAAATGATGGTGTACAGTAATCAATGAATACTGAAACTCAATCCATACGAAAACAAGAAAAAGATTGAAGCGACCGGATATATGAAGAGTTAATAAACTGATGCATACTGGCGCAAATCCAGCGGTTATAAGTTAAACTGTCGGGTGTCAAATTTTTTTTTCTAAAAAAAGATTTTTTTAGTGGTTATATCACAGAACAGATAATAAATAGAATACCGATAGGCTATATTCAATACGCCGCATCTTGATGCAGGGTTTTGAATGTGTAAGTGTCCTACAAAAATGAAGCACGCATTATGCACGTGCAATAGTGTGTGTAATACACCAACCAAGGCCTGAACAAAAACGATGCATGAGTGCGAGTGAGAAAGTATTCGGCACCCTTATAATCTCTGCGACACGCGCTAGAGTACGATAAAAGGTCTACATAATATGTGTGAGTTAGTTTCCAAAAGTATCGCCGGAAAATCGTGGTGAATCGCTTCACGTAGCGTTGATAACCTGCGAACTCGTGTTCCTAAAATTGCTATTTTTGTGTTAAAAATAAAGTCAGTGGTAAATATTTTTAGTTAATTAAGTAGGAAAGATGGTTTTGTGTGTTGTATTAAAATATGGTAGCCGTACTGATAACAAAGAAGATGGTATTACGTTTCATAGGTAAGTTGATACATGTTCGTGATAATTTATTTGTACATTATTATATATTTTAATATCAGTGACCTAGTGTTTCTTTAAAATAACTTAAAATATGGATATCTTTACCTAATGGTTGCATTTTGACCGCTTAAAAATACTATATAACGTAAAAAAATAGAAAATTATATTTTAATTCTGCGCGTCAAGTGCGAACACTTTGGGCGAGCACTAGTGAAATGGTCTATGGTCTCGAACATTTGTGGACGAATGCGTTCGCTCGTTCACAAACCAAACGCACGGCACGCAGCTTCATTTAGCAATGCAACGGTGGCGTCTAGATGTATCTATAGTCTATGACACCAACATATAAACCGAGAGCAGTTTTCACTATTCGACGTAAAACGTATTCTTACACGTGTAGGTTTAACCCGGATTTTTTCCTTACTCGAGACGGCTACCTGCTATCGCTTTACCCATTATGTATTTCAGTTCCCATTATTTCTGAGTTCCCTTGGTTATATGCATGAGATGTTTTCAAATTATATATGATCAATGATGTAAAATTTGGATAAAATAAATAACGGGAGTATTTTCTTCTCAGCCTGCCCCACACTAGTATTTACTCTATTACTACAGGTTACCTATGATGACGAATACTTTTAGAGTAAATTATATCTCAAATACAGCGTGTTATGCAATCTAAAGCAAGGATACGCATAAATTATTATGGTAGAGACATCGTTAGATTTTCTCACTGCTCGAACCTTACACAAGGACCCATTGGATCGTGAGTCATGATGCATATCTGTTTAATAGTGTTTATTTATTAATTTGTTATTGTTGATTTAAAACCTGTGTGAAAATTTTTAAACACACCTAGATATTAATTCTTATATTTGAAGTATTTAGCTGTGAATTCTAATAAGGAAGCGTCAAATAAATTTTAAAGAAGACTGTGATTAATGTGTGATACATACAAAATTTGAGCCAAGGAGAAGTCGAGTCTGCCAACCGATATTTAAAAAAAAATGAGTTAGGTGCGTTATGGTATTCTACATGTCATAAACTATCATAAAAGTGACATAAACTATCAGCTAAGTAAATATATACTCAAATAGTGTTTTATTGTTAAAATAAAAATATTCATTGAGCTATCGTATTATATTGTTAAATGGTGAAGTAAGGGTGAAGTGAACCAATTCATTAGCTCATTTCACCGCGTGTTGTTATCCTATAGAAGTGAACATGGCTAACACGCATGTTGCTATGGTAACATGCTTGTTAGCTGTGTTCACTTCTATGCATCCATGCAAGCTTACCACGTAATGGTGAACATAACTAACTTATATAAAAGTAAGCGAAGTGACTATAATAAGTAAAAGTGAAGTAAACTCACCCCTTTTATTATCTTATTACAATCGATATTATCAATAAATACTTTTTTCTATTTGTTTATGTAATAAACTTCCATTTAATATAAAAAAAATGAATGCAACTCTATACAAAAAAATATGTAAAAAGTTCATTAAACTAAAACCTTTAATAAGACAGTTTCACCATTTTGCCACTTGGCCTACTTCACTTCTTGAGGGCTCATTTGGAATACCTTGCAAACACACCTATTAGCAAAACACATTTGAACCGAGCGGAATTATAACATTTTGTCCACTTGCTCATAATTATTAACCGAGGTTGGTCAAATGCTTGGTATAGGCCTTCCCTAGCTTCTTCTATTCTTATCGCCTTTCACTTTCACTTTAGACCGCCCCCAAACCTTAATGCTGAAAAAGTATCACCGAGAAAATGACAATACGTCAAATGAAGCTAAATGCGGCGTCTAAAACCTGACAGATGCCTTCACCAAGGGCAAACACACATATTTGTTACTTCCTGTGGATTACTGTAGATTTGCTGCTAAGCTCTTTGTATTTGGACTTGTCACCCAACCAACCTAAGGGAAGATCCAATCAGCTGTTGGGCTCATCGGGCCGTCCGAATTGATCGCCACAGAACTCAACTATAATGCTTTTTTTTTAAATACGGCGTCTTATTGTGGACGTGAAGATCTCTTCACATAGTTTTAGTATGTCCGTATTGTTTTAGCTTTGTTCTTACATATTATATGTATATTAAATAGAATCATTTATTTTTGTAAATTATCCATGCTATTCTCTTACATGGACACTTCGATTAAATAATGTCTCAGCAAACTCAGCCAAAGCATATTTGAGTGCGTGGCGACCTCAGTCTTGGCCATCTGCTCCTGAGACATTCCCAAGCATAGACAATTGCTGATGATTTACATTAAACATAGGGCAACGCTCGATTAAGACTGAGTGTGGTGCAGGGTGTGTTGGTTTGGAGCAAACTATTAGGTTGTGCCACTCGGTGTTGGAGAAAACGAGAAAAGGCTACACCAAGTTAGCTCCTTCACTTGGTCACTCCAGCGCGCTGACTCTCTTCCTCTGCTTTTCCTTTCCTCTAGGGCCTAGGCTATCTTAAACCACCAGTTAATTCAGGTTATCCGGTCTGCACTATATAATATGTCAAAAAAATTTGCAGAATGCATCTCAGACATATTTTCGAGAGAAGTTTTGTTATCTGCAGTCTCTGGATGATTGACTGGTTCATCCTGAGCTTTGTCCAAGAAATACAAAGCATTCGTCGCCAACACCACATTGACAACACCGTGAAAGCATGAATAATTATTGTTTTCCGCTCCATTGCCTTCAGTTTCTATGACATGGCACCATACAAAAATATGGACAACACTATTGTATGCACAAGCATAATTTTTTTGGTAATGGAAATTTCCCGATCCTTCCAATATACTTAATGATAAGGCGTGTCATCGCATTTTTCACAATCTGTGAGCGCATTCTTATCTCTGCTTCAAATACGCATTTTCCACTCATGGTTGTATCATGTAAAAAATATAAAATTTTACGAAAAAATGAAGTACATGCTTAATTTAAAAAGAATGCCAATTTTTATGACTTAAGGTATTTAAACCTGATCGTTGCCAGAGCCGAGTTAACTCGTTAAAGCATCTAATATGTCGCATCGGGCCATGAATGAGTTAACTTGTGCGTTCTTGTAAATGTCATAACTTCTGAATATTACCGTTTGTGTATATTATTATTTTCTAACAATATTTATTATTTTAGGGTGAAAATATTCACGATAAACTCGACAAACATGTTGATTTGGCAAGTATTCTTAAATATTTATCATTTTGTTCCTATTTTTTTCACATTTTTAAGGGATTTATTTTTATTCCAAAAATGGCTGGCTTACAAGTAGTGTCCAGCTAGTAAAAATTGTCTGGCAGTCATACGGTTAAATACTTCTCGTGAAATGAAATAAATGCAAATCATAACTGCATTAAGGTAGGGCTCGTTATTTTTAGTAGTAAAATACCTTGTATATGATATAGTGCCAAATTTTGCAATGGTGCTACAAAAGTACGTTTATTTTAAACTTAATTTTTTTATGAATTAATAATGAAGCACTGATTATTGTAAAACAATATAAGCCAAATCGCACCCCCAGTAAGGTACTGTAGTAAGTCAAAAATTGGCATTTTGCAGGAGACCCATTTGAAGTTTCAAATATTCTTTGTAAATACAGGAAAAGTCTGAATGTAAAAATTATTACTCATTTTTATGGAAAAACATGATCTATTTTCAACTGTATTCATAATTTTTCTCTAAAACATATACATACGGAGATATTTGAATATTTTTGAGTTACGACTGTATTTTATTAGGATATTTAAAAATTTCATGGTAAAATTTGAATCAACTCAATACTTTCTATGTAAATTTCCCTACCATCACTTTAATAATTTCAACTTATTTGTTGGGCACTGTAAAGGAAGGTTTTCAAAATATTAAGTTATGGTACAATCTTTAAAGATTTATTAAAAAAAAGAAAAATACAATTATTATTAGTTCAAAACAACAAAAAATACTTAATTTTTTTATTTAATGGGAAAATAAAATTTTTACATACGATTTTTAATTTTTAAACATCATCACTTGGAAGAGAAGCAAAAAATTCATAATAAAATTCACGATGTTTAGCGGTGCAGAGGAAAGCAAATCCTTTTTTTTAATTGTCGTTATTTTTAGCCACTCTTGATATGCTTTGGATAAATTGAGACCATCCATTGGTAACGGTTTACGTATTTGCTGTTGTCGAACATTCAATTTACTACATTCTTCATGATAACTGGTTTTAAAAAAAATAATGCATGGATAGTCTCTATCTACTTTTATAACTTTAATCTTCTGCCACAAAACTTTTTTTCCTTTTCATTCGTGTTGTAATTTTTACCGATTTCATCTGCTAGTTTTTTATAGGACAATATTGCCTTCATTTTGTTTATGCCCGGTGACCAAAAACTTATGAGAGATCGTTTTATTTTTTTGTGAATTCCCGGTGGCATATAAAAACATTGCAGCAATGTATTTATTTTTATTCTTCCCGGGACAATTGTCACTGTAAAAAATAAAATGCTCATTGTGGTGATATTTTTCACATGCATTGTAATAGAGTACACAGCTACCAATTTCATTGGATCCTCATGTAGCTTGACTCTCGTCCCACATGTATCAGTTTGCAATATTTTCAGTGATATTATAGACTGTAAGATTGTACATTGCCAAACATTCGTTTATAATAGAAAGTTAACACATTTCCGCAAGGAAGCGGTAAAACAGCCTGCAAATCATATAGAGCTACATTAATGACGTTATTTTGGCTATTAGTTTGGGACTCCGCTACGTCTTTGGTCTTTTCATCCCTTGCCTCTTTTTTCCAGGTTGATGTGTCTCATATTTTTCTTGAAGTCGTTTTTTTTCATCTGGTGAAGAATTATTATTGTATAGGTTGCATTCAACGCAAAAATCTTTTTTAGGCTTAAAGAAGCCAATATTAAATTCGTCATTAAATATGGATGCGTATAATAGTGTTCTTTTCCAAATGGCATATTGCTGTCAGCTTGTTTTTTGTATAACCGATATATTTCAGCAATTGTTAATTTACCATCTAAATACAATTTAGACGTCTGTGCACGTAAATAATGTTACTCGATCACTGGGAAAGACTTAATGTGAGCTCTTATATATTTTTTTAAATCATCATCAATTTTTTTGTAATTGCCATGATGACCTCTTTGTTCTGGAATTGGTGTTCCGGAAAGGAGATCTTTTGTTTTCCATGCAGTGGAGCAGTACCTTTCACTCACCCTATATGTGTTGATAAAGTATCTTTTGCATACTTTTTTTATTTTACTTCTATTTAATTGAAGTTGATAACAAAAATTGTTGTCTCTGCTGCTTCCAGTTTTTTTGTTTGAATACTTTGGAACAATAATATCCATGCAACTAGTGAGAAAATTACGCTGTATCTCAAGATCTTCCTGTAGTAACAGAGTTACAACAGTATTTTTTTGAAAAGTATTGTTTTAGTTTTTTAGAAAGCTTCTTGTAAAATACTGTCGTATATTAGTTACAACACTATTTTATTATCGATTTAACAGTTTTCGGAAAGTAATGTACTGTATTAAGTGCTTTCTTTCTGACACTATTTGAGTTTGAGATACGACAGTATTTTATTAAAATAGCAAAAAAAAATACGAATCCAACCACATCCATAACTCGAAAACGCCCATTTCAGACTTACGACAGTATCTTACTGGGGGAGCGAAATATTGATCTTTAAATAAGTTGCAGTTTTTTTATGTATCTTCGTAAAAGCTAAGAGTTTACTCCCTTCTGCAATTTGTTATATTTGACAGATGGGAGGTATTGCAGTTTGGTTGGGGGCACGTTAGTCACCGACAGTTGCTCTTGTTAAACTTTTTTTATCTGCTCGAGTTTAGTTCACAATAATATCATGTTATGAATATAATGGGCGCGTGGGTTTTTATGTGTTCCTTTAATAATAACATATTGCATTGTTTTCTTAGTCGTCACTGTGAGAATCTAAAGCCTTCAACTGTCATTATTAATTGTTTTTTCTTTTTTAAATATGTAATAATATATTATGTATTTTAGCATATCCACTACAAACGGAACACATATGAGGGATGTTGGCAAAATTCTCACCCTCACTAAAAACAAACTATTATTATATTAATACTATCGGCCAAAGGTACTTGATGGAATTTGAATTTAAATTCTAATGCATTTAAGCTTTTATAACATTGGCAGCTTAAGATGACGCGAATAAGTCTAGAGGCTTACGAGTGAGGATGCCATTTAGTGTTCAAAAGAATTTGTTTCAGTAATTGTTTTATACTTTGATTAATTTTTACGCTCAGATTGTTAAAAAATTGCAGTTTTTAAAAAATATAGTTCAAAATCAAATGAGCAACCACCTCTACTAGTTTTCGAAAGACCTAAAATAAACCAGTGAAGAAAATGCACGCAAATTAAGATTCCATTGAGGAATCCATGCCAGGTCTAACATCGTATCACGGCCTTAAATAATAATAGAAGAACTGCTTCCTTCGGTTTCACATAATCTCTTTACTGACAAAGATACATCAACGCACACAATTAATATAGTATCTATTAATTGTACGCAGTAGTTTAAAAGCTCAGCATACAATTATTTTTATAGGCACTATTACTTGCTACTCATGGCCTCCACAAGGGAGGGGGGGGGCTGACAGGGCTATAGCCTAGGGGCCCGGCGTGGCGAGTCGACCAGATACGTGAGATTAACACATATCACAAATTTGCTTTAATAGAAAAAAACGTCGCCTGCAGTGCTATTTTCCTTCGATAATGTTATTATTTAAAATTATATGGTTGTATGATACAATTTTTAATAGAGTATCGATTCTCAACAATTCCATAATTCAATTGGATAGGTATATATATTAAAATATACAAAATAAACATTAAATATACACATTAATTTTACCGCGTATATCATAATTACGGTCATCATCGTTTTGGATGTACTATGGACTGTAGAGCGTTATACTGTCTTTATCCTTAGCGATAGGTAAGGGGGCCCGCCAAAGATCATAGCCTGAGGGCCCACTTCAAGATGTGAGGCCCAAGTTGCTACTATAAACTAGTACCATCTGAATGGAACCGTTGAATATACGTAATTTAACTCTGACAATCAACACACTTGGGAGTTTTAGTTTCATTGCTCAGAAGCATAAATATTATTATCAACATATAAAATAAAGTAGTGGCATTTTTTTCAAAAATTCTATACAGGATGTGGGGTTTTGTTGGCAGATTAACGGATAGCTGATATAAACGACGTGATATTTTTGCGATCGTTTATGAGAAGATGGAAATATTAAAATAAATAACCACCTAAAAAAAATTGTGGAGGATTTTTTCGAGTAAAACGACTTAGCGATTGCCAAGCCCTCCTGGAGTACAGACGAAAAATTTGACCAGGTACCATCGAAATACAAGAAAATTCCTAGTTATAATATTAAAGACAACAGGCTATATTATTTGAAGACATCATGATTAACTTAAGCTAGCATATATCTAGCATATATCTCAAATAACTAGGTAATCTATCACCGTTTTGTCTACGAGAAACGTTTGCTATTGATTAACTAATACAAAAAAAAATATCATGTGAAATAGTTGTAGGATAAAAAATGGACAGAGTAGGAATCGAAATTACGTCTTTTATTGAGTCTCTCTTGATTAATTTTTTTTTTCTAGATTTTTTTCTAATAATATGTAAGTTTTTAAGGTTTTTAAATTTGTATTTCAGAAATGAGCCTGACATTTTGAAGAAAAAAGTGAAAGAATACAAGTATTGCCTTAATTAGGTAGGTATAATGCGATATACATAATGTGGTATGGAGAGGTGCATGCTGGGCATAACGCGAAAGGACAAAAAGATAAATGAGTGGATAAGGAAATAGACAAGGGTTTGCGATGTGATAGAGTTCGTTAAAAGCCTCAAATGAAGATAGACTGGACACATAGCTCAAAGAAGAGACAATTGTTGGACATATTTAGTCATCCGGTGGTATCCAAGAGGTACAAAACGTCAGCAAGGTAGACCTAGAGGCCGCTGGGTCGATGAAATTATAAAGTTCTGAGGAAGTACGTGGCAACGCAACGCACATGAACGATAGAAGTGGAATCAGCTTGGAGAAGCCTTCATCCAGCGGTGGATAGATTCAAGCTGATGATGATGATGACATAATATGAAGAGCTACGAATAAAAAAAGAAATGATTGATAAAATGATAAAGTTCTGAGGAATTACGTGGCAACGCAACGTACAGGACTGAGAGAAGTGGAATCAGCTTGGAAAGGCCTTCATTCAACAGTGGATAGATTCAAGCTGATGATGATTATGACATACTATGAAGAGCTACGAATAAAAAAAAGAAGGAATGAGCATAAATGTACAAATCAAGGCAATCAGGTAGGCCGGCAAATATGGCCGACATTGCATGATACACAAACATAAAATACACAAAATTACAAACACATACAAAGTTTATACGCACACGTACAGATCACGTGATATTTGTTTACGCAAAATCGTCGCTTTCCAAAATGGCGAATTTGGATGCCCGTTTTTATACTGCAGTGAATCAGTATATTCCTTCCTATCTTTTTTATTCGTTGGTGAAGAGAATTGACTGATACTTTATGTACGAATATCTAATAAAATATTATCATCGTCCTGAAATGGGTTAAACGGTGCTTTACCGAATCATAGAAAACGAAGGCCGATTCTGTTGTACGTCAGGTCAAAGCATAAAATAGTCTGATATCATTACGTAGGCCGTGGCGAACCGTGGTCAATATCAAAGATTTATGGCTTGATCGCGTTCCAAGTATGGTTCGCGTCATAATTTCTTTTATTATTGAGACACAGTAGGTTTTTTTCATTCCTATAATAATATCGCAGATATATCACATTCACGACTCAACGGCGCTTGTATCTAGATTCACCATTAGTCATTTCAGAGTTGTAATTAAACGATGTCTGTTTCGTATTTCGTGCAATGAGTGGGCTTTGCTTCTATTTCGTTTTTATTACTATCCTATACAATACTTTGAATGGAGATTTATTTGTTTAAATCAAGAAGAACAAACACGATTATTTATATCACAATCGAACTGTTCTAAATAAATAAAAAAACCTTTTTAAAATGATACATTTCAAAAGCGATAAATTATTTTTATACATGTTATAAATTTGTTTTAGTTTTATATTGCCACATATTTTTTCATGTCATGATAGCATTAAGGCATTTTATTGTTTTAATGAAAAAATTAACCCACCATCTGGTGAGATTTCTGACTATTATAAAAGGTGTTCCTCTCTTTTACGTATTTCTGTTTTCGATCAAAGGTTAGCATTAACTTAATTTGCTATATATCACATGATATTTTTGTGTAAAATTGGGACCATACCTAAATAAAATTTCATATAAATAAAAAGGATTTCAAGTTATATACATTTATATTTTTATAAAAATCGATGTTTTTTAAAATCCTACATATAAAAAATAATATTAAAACAATGAATCTCTTAGCTAAAGCATAGAAAACTGAATTAACTAAATTTTAATAATAAATATGACCATAAAATATATGTAATAATAAGATGGGGTCCTACGACAAATTCACATTTTTCAACATTTGTTTTCAAATAATTATAGGTTTATCTTTGACTGAAAATAAAAAAAATATTTTTCTTTTTAATGTTTTCAAATACATAATATGTATTAATAATTAATACAATTGAAATGATACCTCTGGTGGGCAAACACATTGCCTTAATCATTATTTCTTGAGGGTATTTTGACATTTTTTTTAAATATGGTACATATCTGTTCAGTAGGTACCACCAGTTCAGTACAATCAGCACGGATCCCTATTTTGTATAATACATACTCGCAATTTAGGTACTATTTACATTTGTATCACTATATTATGCTATTTTTTTCTAAAAAAACGCACACTTAAAACTACACGAAAGCAGCACCCATATACAAATTAATTATTTGAGTCGCTTAGAATCATAACTCACATATTGCAATTTTGTCGTTTTTTAGTTAAATATGCCAAGTAATTCTAAATGAATTAATCTATATACCGAAAAATAGTTGAGTATTAAAAGTCAATTTAAACCATGTGAAAATCGTTGACAAAGTTCATTGTTGGTGTAATATGTCGTATATTTCAAAGAATAGAGTTTTGTCACCAACGCCTTCCTAACCAATCGGGGAGCTCTATTTCTCATAGTATGCTGTATGTCTGCAACATTAGGAGTATTAGGTATATATATTTAAAAAAAAAAAAAAGTTATTCGACTCTCTCACTCATTAATATTCTAGGGAGTTTAACACTGTTCTTACAAAAAATAGTGCTCTGTTGGTTTTTAGCGATTATCTCAAAACTTGATTTTTGGAATATGTGAGTTATGATTCTAAGCGACTCATTTATATAAGCACCCACCCATTTATATAATATGTTAATAATAGTGGCAAATGTATGTGCTTCTAATGTTGGCTTAGAATGATATTTTTTTAGAATCCGGTCATTTGAATAATAATTAATTGTTTTGAAATTCAATTAATATGGTAATGTAAATTCCAATGATCAAAAGAAAGTAATCACTTCATTGTCTTAAGAACCAAACAATGAAAAGTAGACTCTGTGACGAATCTTTATAAAGAAAGGATTTGAAATATATGTCAGGGTACATTCATTTTTGTTCATAAGGATTTCTTATACTTACACACATCCGGCATAATAATTTATTGATATAACTCTTTGTCTTTAATAAAGTATGTTTAAATTCATTGGATACTTTAATATACTATTATAAACCACATTTTTTTATAAATAATAGTAGTTTTTATAGGGAATGGGACAACTGGGCGCCAGAATAATTGGGCGCCGCAATGTCAAATGAAATAAAAAGACGTTCGGTACGATTTTATACAGAAAGTAGGACGGGAATTTTAATCAGTTTCTATCTACTACTTAGTAGTATTGATTCATTTTGCTCTCGTGCACATAATGTTTTTTTATTGCGAATTGAGAATTATTATCCCTGAGGCTTTATACAAAAATAAAAAAAATCTCTTCCCATGGGAACTTAAATTCACAATTAAATCATTATTTACGTGTGCATATGTAAATTCCCCCCAAGTATTAAATAATAATATAATAATTTTGATATATTTTTTTAAAGTACCTACCTATAATTCTCGAACGTCTATTTATTTTCAAGCTGTCCCGGCGCCGGATCGTGCTAGATCCTTTTTATATAAGAAAAAAAATATTTACCGATTGTAATGGTAATATTATGTAAGTTCATTATACTACCTCAGAGCTTTGACATTTAGGGAAAAAAAAACAATGTTTATATCCAGAATAATGATTTATGACAACCACCATGCGAGAAGAATCTTACCGACCTTAGCCTTGTCGCACATCTCGACAGCGACATGGTCATAAATTAAAATCACCAACAATATTGCAACTCTTGTTTGCACACACAGACCAAACAACGCTAGTACAGTAACTTCACGCTACTAGCCTAAATTAATGAAAAAACAGAATCTGCGCATGGACTCATGCATGTTTTTGCAATTTAACCTTTTGCCCGTGTTGAGTGAAATTTGATATATTATGCAAAAAGCAAATTTTTTTGGAACAAAACTGTCGCACCAACGTGTGGTAGTAGGGGAGAGCAGGTAGGATTCGTACACTTTTTACTCTAAGCCGTATAAAAACAAAACTGTAAGATATTTTTAAATAACTTCAATGCTGTTATATATCCAATATATTTGGCTTTAATAATAGTGAAGTATAGTTTAGATACAAATCAGCATGGCGAAGCTACGGTAACTTTTCTGAAAAATGGAAAACGTACGAAACTACCCCACACGTGGGGTAGCTTCGTACATAGTGTGGGGCACATTCGTACATAATGGGGAACCTTCGTACAGTCAAAGAAAATGCTATTTATTCAATGTAATATATTCATGTATTGAGATCAAAGCTAACACAGAATCAGCCTTCATGTAATAATAATTAAGAGTTATTGTTTTTAAAGTGCTTATAACTACTTAGTCATAAAAACATAACACTTTTATTTATTTTTTTGTTAATAAAGGAACGAATAAACCAACATTATAAAATTAACCATTAGAGTAATAGGTCTTAATCGTATTTAATAGTTGTACTATCCAACATTATATATAGATAGGTCTTTTTCGAAGCTAAATATTATCCGGGCTGTTCTTGCTGTAAAAGCAGATTTTGATACCGGGAAAACACATACCACATCTGATATGTAAACTGTTCCTTCATCTTTGGTAGTGGGAAAGACAAATTTCCAGGTATGAGGCTTCTTCCTTAAAAATGAAACTTTGTATTCAACAGGACTATATTTTTTAAGCACCTGCCCAAGATAATTTAAACGGTCTTTGTTTTCTTGAACTCTACTATCATAAAGCGTTCTTCTTTGATGTTCTCTGACGTAACTGGAGTTTCATTGTCAGTATCCGATCCTTCAGACGTCTCTTCGATGAGAGAACAACAACTTTCTCTTAAACTCATATTAGCCTCATCCTCACAATCAGTTTCATCCTGACTATCAGTCTTTACAGTTTTATTTTGCCTCTTTGGTTTAGTTGTCCCTGAAGTTTTCTTCTGTCTCTTTGTTTTGGTTCTTGTATCTGACAGTAAATATAATGCTCGCTTCATCTCCTTAGCCCCTTGTTTCCTCTCTTGCTCTTGCTTCTTCAACTGTTTTGCTTTTTCTATTTCTTCTAGTCTATTTTTTTCAGTCCATAATAGTCCAGATAGGGCCGGATAATTTCTGGAGTTATTAATCCTACAGTTGATGAAGATGCAGGTGCAGTTGCAGGCGATAGCAAGGAGGGTGATACTGGCGCTGAGCTCCATGGAAGATCTTGTTGAGTAATCTCTGTTTCTGCAGGTAGAGTTTCTGGCACATTGGCATCTTGGCCCGCTGTAGAAGTTGATTGTCCACCTTACGTGGATTCTAACGGCTGCATCTTGCATCATTGCATCTTCTGTTCCTGTCCCCTTTTTCACATATATTCGCGGCATGGTTCTGTAACAATAATATTTTTGGTGAACAATCTTTCTACTGCCACGCAGTTAGGAATGGGGAGCATTCGTATTGTACGAATCTACCCCACTTATAACTGCACGAAGGTACCCCAAACCGAGAAATCAACAAATTAATTGAAAATAAAAATAACCGCTATAGTTAGCCTAAAATGACTATTTACATATTAAACAAAGTTATCACTCCATAAACTATACTAAGTCACTTATAACATTCGTGCAAAACTTATAACAGTTAAGCGTGTTCAAAAGTGAATACAAAAAATACTTACGTAGAGCGAAAACACGTATCGGCGTGCTCCGTCGAAGCTGTTGGCCGCACTGATGCCCTGCCCCGCGGTTACACTATGCGTATGAGCGGGAGTCTTACATACAAACGTGAGCACGCCAATGAATTGGATAGTGAAGATATTGCCACTGTACGAATGCTCCCTGTGTACGAATCCTACCTGCTCTCCCCTACATTACGTTACATATTGTGTTTTGTGAATGACAACAAAAACATCGACAAATTCAATTTATTATATTGAATTAATTTACACGTCATAAATATAAATATTAATAATAAGACAATGGATACAAATTATTTTATTTTTCAAAATAAGAGCATAATGTTCATTGCATATGGGTGTGATTCCCGAGGCGCGCAGATTTGAATCCTACTGGTTATAGTTTTTTTTCAAAAAAGATTTTTTCTAGTTATATATTTATCAGATTGTTTTCAAATTATGTATGTTCAATAAAAGAATGTTCCATTCTTTAATCTCGTCATTGCCCACTGAAGAAGGAAGCCGATACATTACACGACTGGTCTTACTTTTTGCCCCTCTCGTTGTCTATGGATGACCTGTCATTGCCTGTCATTGTCTATAGAGTGCTCATACTTACGCATCTGTCGTGTTCACTTGTCGGAAATAAACTTCTTCTGTGTATAATAATATCATAATACACTAGGATGTTTGTCAATGCGACAGTCGATTCTAAACGACAATAACTAATAACTTATTTATAGTTCAGTCTCTCTTCAGTCATTATGATTATAGTATACCAAACACTGCTTGCAAGTACGTTATCAATAAATAGTATGGCAGTGGACCAATCGTTGCTTGTGAAAAAAGTTATAGTCAGGCTTTATGAATCTATAGATGGCGGTGATCTTGTACATTATTCGTTGAATAAAAAAATAGTTTATTAATAACATATTTTTATAATCATTTTTTTACATGTGAACTGTTTTATCGTAAATTATTATTGTTTTCAAATCAGAACCATATTATAATCATAGTTATTTAATTAAATATGTAATTATAAGAAAACAACAGGCCAAAAATTTAATTAAAGCCAATATTTACCCACAAATTGATTTCGATTGTTATTTTTTCCATATCAAAAACAAGGTTGTCCCTGATTTATTGGGCCACATCCTGCTTTGTAGGAGACAGTTAAACAAACAACCATTGCCAAAAATGTCTGACACTTTAAAATAATAATAAGACAAATTTAATACAATGCACCGCTGGATCGACTCCGGCCATTGTCGTAGCGATTTTCGAATTAATTTGGCTCACCGCCAGATTATGGCTACACAAGGTCACCTTATACCGCACCTGGAGTACGTATTGGTGAGACTTGGTTGGTTTCCGCGATCCGGTACTTAAACTTCGTATAGACCTGACAATCTTGATAGTCATACTTATTTTAAAACTCCACATATACAACCAATGAAAGGTCCTATGCAAAGTCATACTTATGTACATAGGTTTCGTTATGGGTTATTAAGTCAGCTTTGGGCGCAGGATAAAAATAATTACAACATAAAAAGAACTTTTTATATACCACGTTTTTTAATTTTCTGTTGAATCATAATATAAACTTGACAATTCTATGTATTAATAAATACTTTTTTTTGTACTTGATAGAAATACTGAATAAATATAGAATACTGAAATGGCATTTTGACATCTGATATTGATTTCTATGGTAACGCACGGATATATTAATAATTTAGTTGCTAGACTCCCTTAGCAACCAATAATAGTGTTTTATTTTTTACAATTTTTTTAGGAAATAACTTTCCATACAAAACAGAATTAACTGAAAATGAATTCAATTCTGCTTAAAGATGGTTAAAAGTATTAAAAGAATGCATTGTCATCGTGTTATGGTATATTCTAAAAGTTTAAAATGTCTAACTAGTCGTGGAGTTAGTTAAAAATCGATTGCAAGATTTGTATTGGACAAACAAGAATACGAGCTGATAAAAACGTGGTAATAACGAGAAGTTTTGGCAAAATTTAAACAAAAGTAACAGCTATCAAATAATAATGTTTACTCATTCGGATGGCTGGTTATTAAAATTGTATTGAATACCAATTATCTAAGACAACACCAATAACAAAGACAATTAGAATGAATACACTTATGCAGTGATATACATAATATTATACCCTGCGTACATTTATTTATATAATATACACCTAACAAAACAAGCACTTATCAAAACATTTAATATTTATAATAGCTTTTAAGTTATATTTTGCAGTTTTAAGACCTTTACCATTGCGTGCCAAATTGTCATTTTTTTTTTTAAATTAAATTTCTTGAAGATCGTAATTTAAAAAAAATGCCAGAATATTTTGTTTACTAAAAGTGACTTCAACATTATTTCTGAGTTCCCTGGACGTCAACAATGCATAAGGTGTATACATTATTAGTTTTACAGACAGATAATATTTATTCTACAGAAATGCAAAAGCTAGTCAAAAGTCGAGTTTAATGGCAGTTTTGGTTTATTAGTCAAGAAAAATAGCTGCCTGAATGCCCTTAAATATTACCAATAATAAATTTGCATTTTGTATACGTAACTTTATACACACATAAATATTGCAAATATAATTATTTTTCGTCAGTCCCTAAATTATAACAGACACACATAAACGGAATCTTTCGTCCTTTATTTCTGTATTTTCTGATTTTACATACATAACGTACGATTTTGAATCTCATTCAAGTATCGAGTTTGCCAGGCGATGTGATCATTTTTGTACATATAGAAAGGCGAACCAGTTGCTGGTTATTGTGATCCCCACAATAACGCATGTATAAATAAAGTATACGATTTGGTATGCGTATTGAAAAAAAAATCAACTGTTTAAATTAAATTGGTGCATCAGTAAATTTGTTTACAATGATGAGTTGTTAAGAATGTCAATGCTTGTTGTGACGCATTAAGGAATAATTTGTAAAATGAATCAGTAACACTTTATGGTTTGTAGTTTATAGTATGACGATGGGATTACCGTATTATTTTAATTAGTTATATGAACTTAATATAATAGAACGTATGAGCATACCATTGTATATAGTATAGATTAGCTGTCAGTACTGAGAATTTGTTTTTATTGTTTCCTTAATTAACATACGCTGTGCATAATAAGAATTGCAAAACAAATAATTATTTCAAACGGTTAAAAAAATCATATAAAAAACAGAAAAACGGAAAATTATCGCCAAATAAAGAAACAAAATAAAAATAAAAATATTTAATAATAGTTAAAAAGGATATTTTGCAATGTTTCTTTTGAGTGTATAGATAAAAAGAACTTTTTATATACCACGTTTTAAATTTTTTTTGTTGAATCATATAAATTTGACAATTATATGTATTAATAATTTAGGAAATATAATGCAATTGTCAACAAATCATTTTTTTGCTATTTTGCAACAAACAAACAAACATAGAATACTGAAATGTAATTTTGATTTCCATAGTAACACTCGTATATATTATTAATTTAGTTGCTAGGACCACCCCCTTAGCAACCAATAATAGTGAATTGGATTACGGATTTCTTCTGAAATAACTTTTCATACAAAACAGAATTAACTAAAAATGAATTCAATGCTACTTAAAGATGGATAAAAGTATTAAAAGAATGCATTAGCATCGTGTTCTGATATATTCTAAAAGTTTCAAATCTAGTCGGGAAGTTAGTTAAAAATCGGTTGCAAGATTTGTACTGGATAAACAACCACCGGACAAATAAGAATACGACCTAATAAAAACATTATAAAAAGTTATACAAGCTAACAATAACAATATAAAATCATAAAATTCTATGCGATCAGTTAGTCAAAATGTATGCAAGTTGTATTATTCACAGTGTTTTTATGAATCAAGTTTTTTTAAATAAGCTTTGGATATAATATTTAACAATTTAATTGGCCTGTCTATCAATTTTGGATAAAGATATTACATACATTATTAAATACAGAGATATAAGGAGCATTTATGTACATGACTAAATTATCATTAAAAATACGTTATTAAAAATTGTGTGTATGATGTGATGAGTGCCCGCGCGATAGAAGAAGAACTACGTTTTCTTTTAAATAATAAAATATTTATACTTTCAGCTAATAACTACAATACTCGTATTTTTTTAAGTATTTTTTCGTTCAGGAATAAATACTATATTTTTGTCTTCGCTGCTCATTTCATCGGTTGTAAACTCTAGTAATTTAAAATAACAAAGAAGATACTATAAATTATGATATTAATAATTGATGGATTTACAGAGATTTAGATGAAATACTAGAAAATATATGTAAATATACAAGGATAGAAACATATTATGCCGAAAGAGGCCAATACATATATTATTAGCTGGGTACGCTATAAAAGAAGAAGAGAAATAATATATTATTGAACGTTATTAAGAATCGTCATGAAGTCAAATGGTCAAAATATAATTGTTATAGATTTTACAGCGCTCGAAATGGACAAGAGCGGACCGGGACGCAGCTCTAATTCATGAAATCTTCGAAATAATTCGACCGTGTTTAGGAAAAAGAGTGTAACCATCACAGAAAAAATTTTACAGGAGAGGCAAAAAACGTTTTTTGAGAGATTTGAGTATAATATTAAAAAAAAAAGGCACAAACATTGGGTGCATGATGATTTATGATTTAGTGTAATATATTATTTTCGATCTTATAATAATTAAAGAAGTTATTACAGAAAAATCATTATTTTTTTTAAATGATTGAAGTTTTATTTATCTTGCATTTTAAGAAGATATAACTTTTTACCATTTCATTTTTTTTTGGTCATATGCAGATGTTTTTTAACTTTTAATTTTTCTTTGTGACCAATAAATATACAGTTTTAATAATTTGCCACATCAAAGAATGTATAATTTGGAATATATTATAATGGAAAAAACCTAAAAACTGAAAAAACTGTAGTTATAACACTATCATAACCTAACACTTTTAACACTATCAACACAGCTTTGAATGATAGGAACAAACCCTAGATTCTTCTGGATAAGAAGTTACACAGGGATAGCCGGAAACTAAGAAGCTAATAAATATGCCAAATAAGTCTAAACAGATAAAAGACCTTCAACCTACACACACTTCCCTCTAAGTTACGCAAAACAAAAACTAAACGAAGGCACAATAGAGCTATGGAACCACAGATACACAACATCCGCCATAGGATCAATAACGCGGAAATTTATTCCAAACAATATAAACTCTGCCATCATTCTTGCCTGGAACATAAAAATATCACACGAACTCACACAGATACTAACAGGCCACGGAGCGGTGCGAGCTTATCTAAAAAGATTTAAATTGAGGGATTATGACTGTTATCCATGTGACGGCAATTCATCTCAAACAGTGTGGCATGTCTTCAACGACTGCCATATACTAGAAAGAGAGCGATGGACTCGCAGGACTCGGTATAGACAGCATAATCATGAAATTGACCTCCAAAAGCCTCACGAAGTGTCTAAGCAATAGAACAACACAAGGACACTACACAAAATATTTAATCCTGGCCATAAAGAAAATTAAAGATATAAATAGAGGACCCTAATTAGCCCCATATCAATGCAACTAACCCACCCAACCACATTGTACGAAAAAACAAGGTCATCATCATCAGGGGCGCGACAACCCGGTGTGGATCTTGGCCTCCTCCAACAGCTCCCTCCACCTGCCCTTATCCAGTGTGGCCGCTTTCCAATTTGGTACCCCCAGAATACGGCAGTCACTGGCAGCTCCATCCAACCAGCGAATCTTTGGCCTCCCTCTTCCTCTACGTCCTATTGGATTGGTGGACATCACTATCTTTGCCAGTTCATTGTCATTCATATGGTGCACATGACCTAGCCATCGCAGTCTCCCAATCTTAATTGATTGAACTGCGCTGCAATCTTCGTATAGCCCGTAGAGCTCAGCATTATATCTTCTCCTCGAATTGGTGCCATCCCTGATCGGTCCATATATACGGCGGAGGATTTTTCTTTCAAAGATGTTCAGGACCCGTTCATTTCGCAGAGTTAATGTCCAGGTTTCCGATGCGTAGGTGAGCACTGGCTTCACAAGTGTCTTGTAAAAAAAAATAAAAAATAAAAAATTACCTAAAATTATCAAACGCTCGGTTTGTGAAATTTTCTATTTCAACCGCTGTATTATTATAAATATCACACTCATTTACCTCACGTAGAATGCTTTAAAATGAATAAACAAAGGTCCCTCCCTCGCTTTAATTTATATCGCAATAATTCGATGTTCTCTCCGTCTGTAGCGAATAATACTTTATTACCTGTGTTTTCCTTTCCAGTAAATCACGATCGTGAAATTTTTGGGCGTTCGTCCTTACGACACACGGCACTTGCCTGTTTGAGTCATCAACAAGAGGCGTTGAATCGAGATAGTACGGCAAGTTTATTTGTTCACCGAGGCACGACTTTTAGTACCGACAACTACTTAGTAATAATGAATGAATGTGGGGTAAATAATGTAGGCATATTACATGGAATTGATCGTATATTCAATTAATGTAACCAAATAACACTTTTAAATGTGCATACTAAACCAAATTAAACTGATGTACGTAATAAATTATAATAAAATACAGCAATAACTTGTTATTATAAGTTTGTAAAGATATTGTAAAGATATTTATATTATAAAATAATTAATAGAAATTTAATTTAAGTATTTAATACATTCAAGGAATCAAATAACATAAGTACATACTTACAACCAGTAGCGAAGGGTGGATGTAGGCTGTTATGATTCGCCATCAATGATGCATACTAAACTTTGTCAGTCATTGTGGTGATGGTTAGTTTTTGAATTCAATGAAACCATGCGTAAACCAAACCATAATAGATAATATTCATCTATCAATAAAATAAAATTATGCAATTTAATAATACATAGCTTTGAATATTTTATAAATAGAATAATACTAAACTTTATAAATATTATAGTTTGGTTTAGGCAGGGCTTAATGAATTTTTAAAAAATGACCCAACAATATGTATAGGTAGATATTTTGTATTATTCTTAATCCAAAGAAATCAAATACGTATGAATGAAAAGGTGTGCACAATTTTGTTCACGTTTTTTAGTTTAGATTTGGCTTAATTAATTTTTAAAAACTAACCAATACAATCTGTAAATTGTAGTCTTAGTTCAATAAAATCAAATACGTATGACTAACAAAGTGTAAGGAGCACTTTTTATGGCGGATCTTAACAACCTACCACCACCCTTCGCTCCTCCAAATAGTATTTACGACTTTATAAAATACTTATGAATATTTACAAATGTTACAGATACTTTTTAACACATTAAAAGATGCTGAAACAAAGCATTTTATAGGTTATCGCGATGTGCGATGTATTGTTAATGAAGGAAAAAGACCCGCCAAAGGTTGTAGTATTATAAATAATAAGTATGTGTATTATTTGTAAATAATAAAAAATATACCAAATTTATCGAATTTGATTTATTTAAATCTAAAAACACGTACATAATATCCAAATAAACAATCTTGCTTCTAGGTTCAACCACATACTCCAATAACTTGTATGTTAACGATTCATTGATAGCATAAAAGATCTTGATTTTAATATTCAAGAATTATTACAGTCTAATTTACCAACATTGAAGAACCACGCCCTTCATGCTCAAATAGTGCTTCCACGATTACACATCATAATGATGTTTTAACCTGTTACCCTCGTTCTCGATTGAGAAGTAATAATCACCAAAAATGTAACTTACGGGATGATACAAAGCCTTCAGAAATGATAAAAAAGTTGCACGAAATACTGGAAAAAGTTACACAATAAGTACCTATAATGGATGTTATGAATACGAAAAAAAGTCGTATCAGACAAAGCGAACCATGAAAACAACATTTTCGCCAACAGTTTAATATTACTTGACTGTTGAACTGTTACGGAAACCAATTTGTAAAGGTTGTACACTAAAAACATTAAGTGAAAGTCACAATTTTTTTGTTTTGGAAAAAAAAGTGCGACTTCTTCCGGTATACTTATTCAAGAATATGCAAGAGGAAAAATATCTCTAAAAGATAGCGAAGAAGATAGGCAAATGTCTAAGACACATATTATACTCTCAATTCCATCATTATGAGAGTCATTACTCTAGAAGGAACTGTCAGAAAATACTTACCGCCACATATGACAATAACTGTGATGTATTCTCAATATTTGAAGAGTATTAGCTCTAATCCCATCAATATTCGTTTATACGCAGAAATATTCCCTGGCATGAACTTAACATTCAAACGGCCAAATAAGGATACCTACTTGCCAAACATACGATAAACTTAACTTAATTAGGAATTCCACCAACGATGAAGAAAGAAATAAAAATCATGAGGAATTGAAAGAGCATCATAACGAAGCTGACTTTGCATATTCAGCTAAAAAATTGTGATAAAAAGTACTTGCAAGATTCTTCTTGCCAAATCGTAACATTTGACATGCAGCAAAGTTCCCTGGCCTTTTACAAACGGCATTTGACAGTGCATGATTGTGATAATAACCAGGGATATTGCTATGTATGCCATGAAACTCTTGCTAATAGAAAAGCTAACGATATCGCTTCATGCCTGTTCAAATACTTAACCAAAGGGTACATGATAATATTAAGCATATGATCATGTATTCTGATAGATGTGCGGGTCAAAACAAAAATAGCCACGTAGCTGTAATGTGCATGATAGCAGTAAAACATTCTGAGACTTTAAACAAAATTGATCACACTTTTTAGTCCCTGGCCACACACATATGGAGTGCGATAGTGACCATCGCATAATTGAGAAGAAAAAAAAACATTTGGTGGAACGATCGAACATCCTCATGATTGGGCCAAATCAATGTGTGAGGCTGCAAAGAAAAATCCTTTTAAAGTCACTGAAATGACTCGTGCAATTACAAATTTTTAACTACTCGGATCGATTAAAAGGACCATTGCCACTCAGCAAAATAGACACAGATGGGAATAAGTTTGTTTGGAGAGATGTTAAGTGGCTTCAATTCAACAAACACGAACCGGGAATAGAGAAATTTGAAAGAACTCTCGACGAAACGACTGCATTTTAACAAATTTCATATATAAGACGAGACAAGACGAAAGATTTGATAGACTTACTTCCATACATATTATAGAGAATTTTATGAGTCACTTGAGACATCTGAGATAGTCAGCGATATTTAACCTGATACTATTGAAGAAATTCATACTGAAGTTTAATGATAACGAAGCTTTATAATATTCAAGTTTGTGTGCCTTTTCATTACTTAAATAACATTAAAGTAAAAAAAAGTTGTAAAAATGCTAATTTTAAATTTATATAATATTTTGTTCAATAAACCAATAAAATTTATGTATAAAACGTGTGTTTTATTG
Source organism: Rhyacophila brunnea (assembly GCF_057557595.1). Lineage (NCBI taxonomy): Eukaryota > Metazoa > Arthropoda > Insecta > Trichoptera > Rhyacophilidae > Rhyacophila > Rhyacophila brunnea. The sequence continues at coordinate 8,300,370 of NW_028233361.1, forward strand.
CTAATATTAGTCGGATTTACATGAAAAAATAACAATATTACTTTATGCGTAGTAAGGTAAGTCAATCATTTTTTGTGCAAATCCAGTTAAGTCAATTCCCTTTTTTTTAAACCAATTAAGTTTTAATGAAACGAAATAGTTAGAATACTTCTAGGACATATAATTGAAAGCTAATTACATGTACTTTGATTTGTTACCCATAAAAAAACATAACTATAATTAGGGGAATGTGGGGAATTTTTTGAACTTTGTTTTTGCTATATCTCAAAATGACATTTTGTGACTTACCTGACTTCACATCCCGACCCACGAATTATAAGGGACCTATTTTATAAAATAAATAAGTATACCTCTATAGCTAATAGATTAATAAATGAATAGGTATAAAAATAATGATCGATGGGTGTGAACGTTTATAATCTATCAATATCCACTTTATTTAAACTCTCTGTTCACATGGTGGTTATAGATATTTTTGTTTTATATCCAACAGTTAAATATGATGAAGCATTGAAAAAAAATGGGGTAGAAAAAATGTCTTCATAAGGGTTGGATTTTTTATATTTCATATTGAATTTAGTAATAATGAAATAAAACACAATATTTAGTACTCATTGTAATTATCTTGAATTGTATTGTTTTATGTTAACGATTAGGAATTTTGTTATTGAATTAATATTAATTATGCATTATGGAAATATTAACATTCACTTTATTCATTTTATTACCTATTTTTTTTTCGACCGTGTCCGATCCTAAAAAGATTATATGGGTCGCCACTGGGTGGAAATTTGTATTAACAGACTTTATTTTTACGAGAAATGGATGTCAGCCACTTGCTCTATTATCTAAATACGACTATGATAATGTTTTAATGATAAGCTAGGTACAAATATTTTATTTATCTTGATACAGTGGATTTGATGATACAGTGAATTTCCTCAATGTTTGTTTTATTATTGTTATGTTATCTTTCATTTATTTACGAAGTAACTTGCAAGACGCTGACAAAAAGTAGTTTTTACATAGTATAGTGAACTAGGTTAAGTTGTATTTGTATTTTAATTTGTTGAATATGTATATAAGTATCATATTGATATATTTCTCTTCTACTACTAAATACACTACTTTTTAACTACCTAACCAATTGTCACTGAGCATCATGGCCTATTAATTGTAGTAATAAGAAAAAAAATGCTTTTAATTTCAGATTTGCAACGTTAAAACACATTTCAGTCTGAAGTAAGTGATATTTTTTAGACGAAAACCGTCCTATCTCCTCAGTCATAATTATATTAACATTTAGAAATCAGAAATCCTGTTGGGTACTTTTTTAATATTTAGACTTAATTTTAATAAAATAATGTTTGATTTAACATATTATTTGGTTTATGTATAGAAATAAGTCAAATTAAATTAAATTAAAAAAAATATATATTATACAAAGAGATAAAAATTATTTAAAAAAAAAAATGCAATACGGTTAGTCTTATTTATATTTTTTAATATTTTGCAATATAAATTTATACCCTTATTACAAGTTTATCACACAATATAGAAACAGTTAAGTTCACTATAATATTTACCTATAATATATTATGAAGGACCATTGTTAAATATATATCCCGCTGATATATTTTAGGAATCGTTTAAAAACTACTCTGTTCGTTCAATTCATTGACAAATTGTTCAAATAATACATCAATAACAAAGTTGTAGCGCTCATGGTCATCAATCATATTATTATTTTAGAATGTCAGCAGAGAAAAACTCGCATATTCATCGTTTATTCAGTTATTTTGAAAAAAAGTGTTTTATGTACATTTTTACGCTGATCCATTATCAATCATTGGAATTACAAAGCCTAATAGTATAAAAATATGTATTTATATTTCCTGTTATTTTTTTGATATTGATGAAATTTAAATAGATGAGCACTTATTATACTTATATTTTTTCAAATAAGTAAATATTTAAAATAACACTCAAACATAATTTTGAAAAAATATTGTAGAAAACATCTTCGAATAAATGGGATTCAAAAATAATAGATTCATTCTACTTACACTACAGGGTTAACCATTCGTCATATCGTCAATAAAAATGGCAAATAATGCAGAAAATAAGGTCATAATTTGCATAGTTCGCATAATTCACATAACACTCAATTACAAAGACCAAATTTATTATCGATTTAAATAATTATATTTGCAAAAAGTTAACAATAATGTGAGTTTTATTTCAAAAGCCTATTTGTACCAGAACTTTAATAACCGTTTAGACATATTGAACATAGATAACTTGAAAACAAACTATAATCACATTTGAAAAAAATACGACGCCTGCCGAGATTTGAACCCGTATATAGTATATACACTGGTATCTCGCGAATATGCTTTAACTAATTAAGCTACAGGCCCCCTATTTAATTATGACAATTTAAACTAGTATGTCATACATGAAATGCTTATCGAATTGCGTTATTATTGACTATATATTTATACATATATTTATCATATTATATCATGCGTTATGTTTTTTTTAATAATCTTGTCTTATTAGCTCTAATCAAATAAATAGCTGAAAGAAAAGTTTAGTGTAAGTATAGAATATAGATCGATTAATAATGCAGTAAGATTTAACATGCTAGTGGCTGGTTTTAAGATGGTTAGTCTGATTTCAAAATAAATGACACGATATTTTCAACATTTTTCATTCTTGGAATTGGCTTATATCCTCTACCTAACTTTTTCATGTAGATAGTTTTATTTATCCATAGAAGTATTTATTTTACTTAATCTAAAGCTAGCAGTAAAAATTACAAAATAAAAAGAACTTTTTATATACTTACCACGTTTTTAAATTTTCTGTTGAAACTTGACAATTTTATGTACTTATTAATAAAAACTTTTACTTTACTTGATAGAAATACTGAATAAATAATATTATAGAATATTGAAATGTCATTTTGACATTTTATATTGATTTCCATAGTAACGCACGTTTATATTAATAATTTAGTTGCTAGGACTCCTTAGCAACCAATAATAGTAAGTAGTAAATATTACTTTTAACGATTTTTTTCCTAAACATACAAAAAATAATTAACTGAAAATGAATTCAATTCTGCTTAAAGATGGCCAAAAGTATTAAAAGAATTCATTGTCGTCGTGTTCTGATATAATCTTAAAGTTTTTAATGTCTAGATAGTCGAGAAGTTAGTTAAAAATCTTGGACAAACAAGAAAAGATCTGTACCGGACAAACAAGAATACGAGGTAATAAAAACGTGGTAAAAAATAGTAAAAGATGCGGTACAAAATATTACCTCATAAAACTCAAACATGAAGTCTTGTAAAAGAGTTTTAATATACTTTTATTAAGTTCACTGCAAGTCCTTTATTTTTCAAAGCAAGAGAATCTAAAATTATTGTTATCTACGTAAGTAACGAGGTAACCAAATCGAAACAACATTTGAATAGGTCTTCATTTTTTATTATTTATAAACAATGCTGCTAATGTAGACAATATTGATTTTTCTACAGTGACAAATTAAACCACTTTTACATCATTCTGATATCACTATTAGATTTTGCAATATAAAAAGTTTATAAGTGAGCCTCTCTAGATGTAGTCCAAACTATTTTGTTCTAGGTATTTTTATTTTATTGTGGTGTATAGTTGGGCTAGTTATGGTGGCCTTTATTCCTTTTTTCCACCTACCTCAAATCCCCAATTATTGTCACAAGACCAGGCGACCACCAGTCACGGGTCATCAGTCCACCGTGATTAAGTTACATTCAGTTACTTCAAGACAGCTGGCGCACCTAGGCTTGTTAAATCTAAGATTCTATCGTGCCGTAATCTAATATGATACACCTGAAGCCACGTACAGGGTGACTCATCTAAAACGCATCTGTTCGACCTTCGTTGCGCTAAATCTGATACGGTTTAAGTGAACGTCGCGTCTGTTATTCATGCTGAACTTGTCATCATCTTTTATCCCAAAACACAAGTGAAACCGAGAGACATTCCGAATCGTCCGTTTACGAGTGCGTGAACACCGAACCAGCTCCAGCGCTAGCACCCCTCCTTAGATCTTCAAATTACAATCCACTGCTGTAACACAAAATAGAAGTTTATATCTTGTTTTATTTATATGGTAATACTAAAATATTACTTAGTCTATTATTAACTTATTACTAACCCATATCATGAATTTTGTTTAGAAAACGTTTCAATGTTTTTAACATTATCTGCTCTTGTATTGTTTTGTATTATATTTTAAAGCTACTTTTTACGTTAGCCAGTAATAATATAAATACCGTATTCTTCCATAAAATGATAGAATGTATTTTTAGATTTCAATTGAAAAGCACTAAAATATCAACGCAAAAACTTGAACGTATCCATGTAATACCGTTTATAACCCGTAAATTACAAAGTATTGTAAACGTCGACATTTGAGGGTACTTTTTTATCAGTTCTTCAGCTATTATTATTTATAATGCAGAATGTATTAAAAGTTTATAACCAATAAACGCACCATAGATGAATAACATGGTTTTATCGTTCACAATAAGCATCTATGCTTGTAAATAATTTCAATGCACGGATACAATGCCTTCTTCCTGTGTCTTAGGCAGAGATCATAAATGTAAGATCTTCGTAAATAATCATTCAAAAAAATATATAGGTATTATTATTAGAAGACAGTATATTTTAATCACTTAAAAGTTATTTATTCATGGCTTAAGTAAGGAAATGTTTTACGTAACAATATATAATACTAGAAACGATCGCTGCAAACTGATTGACAGAATGAATTGGTTTTAATATCAAACAAACAAGTGGGTATATAACTATCAATAAAATTTAGGTAAAAATTATATGGCAATAAATAAAATACATAACATTTATTCAATATAATTGTACAACGATCAAATCTGGTTTCATATGCTTCAATGAAAAATTCACATGTTCTACAAAATGTACTTTATTACAGCAATTTATAAAAACAAATTTTAAGATAATGTTATTTATTTAAGTTATAAATTTTTAATAACTTTTTTTGTTCAAAAATAACTATTTTAATATTAGAAAGCTTTTCAAAAAAATATTAGTTTTATCTTAGTTAGGGACTTCAATCTATATAAAATGAGCATTTATCATTTATTGGTTTTCAACAAATTAATTTAATTATTTTTTTTTTTACTATTTCATTTCAGTCGTTTTTTGCGACCCGGGCTTAGCCTTTCGTCATCTTCAGGTACTATGCACACAATGGCCCCCACATCCTGAAGCGGTCCCCCAGGCCACGATATTTGACGGGCTAGGGTTAAGGGCAGTGTAATGCTCTATAGTAGTGTTTCCCAAATGATACTCCATAGTGTATTTTTAATGTGAAAATGAAAATAAAGTGTATTCTGTGTATTTTTTAGCAATTTTCGTATTTTAAATAAATTAGCTGGAATTGTCGGCACCCAGCATCATATTATGAAGCCCTGATCACGACCCTCTTTTGTGATAGCCAAGTTACATGTGACCCTTCGCCATGTTGGATAAATAGTTGTTTTTATTATTCACGAAACACGCTAAAAGTAATTATACTATAAAATTCTTTTTGTTATATAGCGCCGCAGGCGACTTCTTTTACTATTGTAAGATATTATATTTTGTCTAAGATGAGAATGTTAGATTGAAGCGGGGAAAACGACGCCAGTAAATTAAACAACCCCAAATCGGTGCGAAGAAAATAAGATAGATTGTGTTTAATTAAACCAATGACGTATAATTAAACTCATACTAATGTTCTATGATACACAGTGATTGAGTGGGTTCATTTTATTCTCTTGCCTCCTACAAATTAAATTGCTTCATAATTTACGACTTATCGTATCTGGACGACTGCTTTTATATTGTATTTTTCTTTTCTTATGTTACCTATCTTCGCTATATGTATACATTTTATTATACACTTATTATGTTTTTCTGTTTTTATAAATATTTTTTCTGATGTTTATTACTTATATTGTGTTTTCTTTTTTAACCATTTTCAATAACTTTACAATATATTCTTTATAATTTATTGCATTTATTATTTGATAAAATTTATTTTGATTGATTATGCTTTTTGTGTCCGCCTATTATTGGGACCATCGCATATTATTTTATTTTATATTCATCTATTAATTGGCATCAATAAATAATAATGTCGAAAATTGTTTCGGCCTACAAACTTATCCTCACAATTATTTGCAGTAAGCAACTAATTATAAAGATTAAGACAACACGCATTTATGATTCAAATAGTTATGATAATATTTGCTTGTTTTTTTGTCTTGCTAGAGTATTTTGTAAACAACTAAAAAAACAGGTTTCATTCATAACTGTATTATAAATAAAGGCAGAATATGTAAAATTTTGTCGTCTTTACCTATTATAATTAGGTAAGCTTCTAGGATTCATCACGAGACAAGCCAAACCATTCAAGAATCCGAATGTCACACGTACCACTCTACGTCTCGCAGGTGCGTAGTATTCTTGAATATGGGTCTATTATCTGGAGTTCTTCTGAAGTTTCCTACAAGCTTATTTTAGAGCGCGTCCAAAAAAAATTTCTTTAATGTATTTATTTTAAGACACATAACTATTTCCCTTTTAATAATTTGTCAAACGATTACTTTCCGACTGCCTTTCTACAAGGCATGCTCATTATTCACTCTCTTGAATCTCGTAGATCACTTCTTCTCTTGAAATATTTTTGCCTGCTATCACGAGGGATGGTTTCTAATCCTGGCGTCCTAAAGAATTTTATTTTATATGCGCATGTCAATGAAGCCACGACCTATTCTGGGTCAGAACTGTTTCCTCGAGTCAAGCCTATCAGGTACCATTAGCGAGGGTTGCAAGATTAGTAAATACGCTCCTTAACGACTTAGCCATTTTCAATTATGTACTTTGCATTTTGTTTTTGAAACTTTATTTTATTGTATAAAATTGTTATTATAATTATTGTTGATATTATTATTCTTATTCTTCTCTCTTGTAAGAGTAATATTTGTTATAGTGTAGATCTCATGTTGTGGACGTCCTGAATTTTGATTTGTTATATCCACAATATTTTGTTTTCTTAAATAAATAAACAAAAAAAAATATATATTATAATCATTTATAATAAAATATTTTCTGAGTGCATTGACGATTGCTGGCCCCTGAAAAACGGCTTACAATGAAAGACGTCGGAGAATGCAATGGTTAGGAAGTGGCTGCGAGCCGCCAGTTAGATGGTGCACCGGATGAATGGACGAAGCCTCGCGAGGAATATTGTTTTTTTCATTAACTTTAATATTCTAACTTTCGTACAGGTGGTCTGAGGGTAAAGCGATTAAAAGCCACTCGACACGGTAGCGTGTATGAGTATTTATAAGTGCTTCTTGTTATTGGATTCACGAATTGCATATAAATGTTTCAATTTGAATTAAATTTAAAACAACCCTGAAGATTTCAATGATACGTTACGCTGTTTGTATTATAATTTAATAGTTTAGATAGACAGGAAATCTTTTTTTTGTATAGTATTCAATTAGATTTAGAGTACTAAGATTATAAGTATAGAATTACTTTTTGGTTTTGTCATAATATGTGTTGGTCTATGAAATTATATATTATAGAGTATTCTTTTTTATATACCAAATAAGCTACATTGAAATTAAAATAATGCACAATAAAGTGTTTCAAATAAAACAACACAATATTAGATATATCGTAATAATTCCCCTTGCTTTAATAATAATAAAGACCGGTTTCGCCTGCTTCAAAGGTACATTCATTTTTTTTTCAAATTCAAATTTTTTTTTTTACATATAGTGAACATTACAAATTATTATTTTAATTCACAACATGACATTTAGCAATAAAGAAATATTATCAAAACAGTATCATAAATAAAAGTTATTAAACAGTAGAAAAGTGTAAATACAAAAAATACATAAATTAGATGATACGTACGATGATACACCGAATGAGCTAAGCTTGCTATGCAGAACCTATGAATTTATAAAAAAATGCCCACCTATACTCATTTTCACGCAGGTGGAGTATGTCAATATCCAAAGTAATTTGGTTGATCAAAGTTATTGCCCTCCCAATTGGCATTACCAAAGGCAGGTTAGTTCTGCACCTTGGCAGAACAAACAACTTAACCTCCCGATTTATTTTGGGATACACAGGTCAATACCATAATACTACCAACGGACATATTTTTTGATTTGAATAAAATAGTAATTTTTTTAATAGATTCATTAGATTTTTTTTTATTAATTGTATTTAGACAATATCGCCCCAGTTCTATATTCTTAATTGATGATTTCACAAGAAATTAAAAATTCTAAAATTTCAGAAAATTAATTATTTATAGTACAAAATAAGAAAGGAGGGCTATGGTCTAAATCGATCACCATTAAAACATGACCATTTATCATGATGGTAAGTCTATAAATTAAATACACAAATAATGTGCCGAATTATCCAATTTTATCATGTTTGTATTTACGTATAATATTTCATATATTTATAAAACATAGTTGCATCGGTAGGTACACAATTATATATTATTATAGATCACAAAGCCAATATTCATATTAACAGTGAATTCAATGGTCCACGGATGTGTACCAAGAAGTACAATTTTACTTTATTTGCTCGTCCATCAATGCACTATTAGAAACGTTTACACAATAAAAATGAAGCCCGATCTACTCATCGACGCGCGTGTACACAATGGCCGCATGAAAGCGAAGGTCTTTTACAAAACGTTTCAGAATAACACAGTAAAAGGGTTATCATCCTGAATATTAATAATATTAAAGTGACAAAGAGTTATGAAAAAAAAACCAATGCGTCAGCAAGCAAAGGGTTTTGCAAAATAATTTATTTTAATTCATGTAAAATGCCGGGGCATGGCAAACATATGTGTTTGGCATGTCCTTTTTAAGAAAACTAAAACAATGTTGAAGATATTTAAAAAAAAATCTAAGCGCAATATAGAGATTTTTCTTGATTGCTCTTCTAACGGAAATATTATTTTTGTAAAAAAAAATATATTTTTCTCTGAACAATCAAAATAGTCAAACAATTGTTCTAAACTCTAAAAAAATAATAACGAGAACAAACAAGTAGATTCAACTATCTGGTTCGGTTAACAAAATGTCGATTTTAATATTTCCGTGGTCATGGGAGGAATATAAATAAACTATTTTGATCAAATCCAGCTTTGTGCTTAGACTGGCAGATTACTTTGTAGGCATAACGTCCCATGTATGGGTTACGCATGGTGTTTTTTATAAATAATAATGTGAGATTGACGTTTGCTTTTAGAATGAGTCACCTGATACTATTTATTTGTTGACATACTAGTTACATTAATTTTTTAGCTACTCTTTTATTCGTCATCTAAATTCGTCTAGTAAATGTAACAATATACGAATGACTATAGCATGCTCAATCATAACTAGAAATAGTAGATAGATATTTAAAAAAATGATCACGGTACATGTTTTATTTTCGATTTACTGTGATATCTTCGAAAAAAAGAAATGACAGTTAAAATAAAACAAATTTGTTTTGAAAGTTTTAATATTTTTTTGGCATATTTGGCATTTTTGGCATTTTTTTGGCAAAATGAGGCATATTGCGGAAACGTCTATTTTAATTACCTAGTACTCTTAAAAGAAAAGAAATAATATGATGCTCTCATAAAAGTTTGACAGACACTTACTTAGTTTGTATTACTAGCATATTATTGCCATATCCAAGAATGGTGTTACTACCACCTGATAATTTTTCAAGTATAAAATAATAATACTAGTTTCGTCCTCTTTGAAATAATATTGTATTTTAAATATTAGTTAGTGTGATGTCATAAAAGTAAGTAAATAAAGCATATTTTTGTCATCAAAAAAATACTATTAGTTTTCACAGCAAGTTTTCAATTACATTGATTATAATTCGGCATCAGTTCTTGGATCTTAGTTATCTTAACAATAATCGGCCGACATAGAAACACCTCAAGTACCTGCACACTTCGCAAGAGTATTACGTTATATGCGTTAAACATGAAAAGCAAACGTGCAGTTTACATGCAAAGTGCAAATTAACAACGTCTTATTCAAATCGATGGGTTCATTCATAAATCGACGTCGTTTTATTTAGTGTTGAAATTAGTTGGTAAACGAGTCATTTTAGCATTTTTGGTAATTTCACTATTTTTACCCTTTTAAAACTCTTTAATTTATGTTTTATCGAGATTTATTGCCCACTGCATTGATTTTATATAAAATAATGCTCTTAAGATTGTAATCTAAATATGATAATTAATTTTGTAAAGTGCTGACAAAAGTACGTTCAATACATTCTCTACCATTAAATACACATCTACATGCAAGAGTTGGCCATCTCAAATGGATGCCTGTTAACAGAATTTGTGATTTCTTGATTTGGTTCTTGAGATTTGAAAATATTAAGGAAGATTTGATTCTCGAGATTGGTTTATTGAGGATGCTCGATAATTTTTATTTAAGTTTTCTTAAGGTTTATTTAAAATAGTACCTAAACTCTCGGATCCTACTAGATTAAACGACCATCGTGATCAATGTATATATATATATATCCCGACCATGTCCGATCCTAATAGGATCATATGGGCCTCCACAGAGTAGAGGTTTGTATTAACAGATTTTGTTTTTTACGAGAAATGGATGTCAGCCATTTGCTCAACCTATTAGGTCCATACCCTGACTTACACACATTACTGACTTAGCATTCGAACCTGAGACCCACGGCGTGATAGTCTAACGCTTAAGCCGCACGGCCACCTTGGTTCGTCGACTTTAAATAGCAATTAGACGGAATGATCAGCTATCAACTCGATCGTGTTGACATTTTATTTGATTGGTTAATAAGTCAACCAATAAAAAATCTATTGGTCAGTTTGGTGGCAACACAACTTCTTCCAAATAATAATTTGTTGATTGTATTTACTAAGATATTGTTTTTGTTTTGTATTATTATTTTCTGTTAAAATAATGAATAAAGTCAGGAACTCTTCATTTCAATATGTTAACGTCAAATTTCTGTTCTTATATCAAATGCAAGACAGGACACGCGCGTGCGGCCACTCTTGTAAGGTCCAGGTTAATTTGCATATTTTCGTACGTTTTCAATAATCTTCGATACGATCGTGGCCAAAATAGAAGAATTATTGTTCGCTCACGACTCAGGGAATGAAGTGATTTTTCACGATCGGTGGCGATTCAGTATTGTTTTTCAATGTGTGTTTGGAGTCAAAATATGGACCTAATATGTTGAGCAAGTGGCTAATTTTTTTTTTCGTAAAAAAGATATATATTTAATTCAAATCTCCATTCTGTGAAGATCTATTCGTAGGGTTACTGGAAAAAGTTGGTAACTCTGGAAATTATGTTATCCAATTTGAAGTTTGACATGCCCTCTAAAATCTGGCATAATGCTCATTTTTTTGTGCTTCATGTGCATGTTCTATATATCGGATGACCTTATTTTTTTTCTAGAATACATTTAAATATAGATTCATAATCCGTTGTTGACTCTAAATAGCTAAATTATCGACTTCTGGTAGTAACCCCACAATATGATCTTCTTAGGATCTGACATGGTTTAAAAAAAATATGAAAATAGAGCATCCATATGTATCAGACAATACTTATTGAGAAGAGTGTAATTGTGTCGCTATATTTCAAAACCCGCTATAACACTTTTTTGAAATAATTAAGATATATATATCGTTGGATTCGTTATTAAAATCTCTACATGAAAATTTTATTGCCTCTTTCAAAATCCGCTACGATTAACTGTCATTTATGAAACAAAATCAATGCGTCTATCAATTCCCGCTATAACACTACTGAAACATTTAAAAACCTTTCTAGTTCAAAAATTTTTATTGATTTTCTCAACATAATGAAAAAGTGTTATAGCAGGTTTTAAAACTCAGCGACACAATTAGACGATTTTCTAGAGATTTTTATTGGATTGTGCATAATGGTGGAAAGAAATTATTCAAGTATTAAAACCACATAGATGACGGAATATTATTCCATGCCCATAGAGCATCGTGCCGCCCCTTAAAGTTTTGCGTTTAATATTTTGTAGCGTAAGTGTAATATATCAGACAATAAAATCCTTTGTATTCAGGCAGTCGCGGACTTGCCAATACAATGTATTGAAAAATTTATGTTCATCTATTGAGTGCTAGTCTATAATTGCCTTTAAAAGTTATATAGCTACATTTATACTACCTTTAACCTATTAATTGTGGTACCGATAGAATTTCATGAATATTAATAATTTTGATATAATGTATTGATTAATACTAGTAATGAGATATTAATTATCGTTACAAAATTGCCTTTATATATCATATAATCTTTAAATATGTGATTAATATAAGTTGTAATAAGTATATTATCAATTATAAAATAAGATTAAAATAAAATATTAAGGATTCACAGTTATTTTTATTGTATTGTGATTGTTGGATTTGTTGTAGGCATATTTTATATGAGTAAGATGCAATTAATATTTTATTGAAAATTGACATTTTAAATAGTAATTCTGAATAGTGAATAAGTACGAGTACGTAAATAGAAATATTTAAAAAAAAATTTCCTTTCAAAATTTTATTTAAAAATAATATCCATTCTGTTATACAACATCACAAGTTTCAGAGTAGGTTATACCTACCAACAAAATATTCTAACCAGGGCTTGAAATGGACCGGAGCGCCGTTCTGGTTCGTTAAATCGGTAAAATTATCGCTCCGTCTCGTGGAAAAAATATTTTGACTGATGTCATATAATAGAAAATCTATTTCTTCTATGTCTTTATAAAATACACATAAAATTTGATAACTATGTAATTGTCAAGCGCTCTGGTTCGTAAACTTTACCATTTCGAGCGCTGATTCTAACTTGATAAACACAAATGTATTGCAGAAACGGTCATTGGACCATGGAGCTACGCTGGATATCACTCACAAGACAACAATAAACTAATTAAAATGATATCATCAAAAATTTATAAATAAGGACGTGCACCTCGCGCCCTTAGTCTATTATTTTTAATTCTTTGTAACGCGCATATCTTGTTCACTGTATATGTATCAGGATTTCTGTTGAATAAACTTTAATATTTTAACTTTTGTAAAAGCTTTTTGTTCTTGATCATCCTGTCGCCATCTAGTCTAAATACATCGTTTAAGGTAAATCACCTGACAATTACCTCCAAGACGACGGTCTTTACGTGACAACTGTGAATACTACTCAGGATTTGCACAAAAGTCCAGTTTTTGGTAAGGAGACGGAGGAAGGATAACAGCATCAAACCATATCAGGTTCCTGTTAACCCAAGCTACCTGTTACCTTTGCCTTCCTCCCTGAGGGAGATAACAGTTCCTTGAACAATTATATTAATTACAACCTTATCTTTAGACTTTCTTATCATTAAAATGATAAGATGTTACGAGGGATAAAAAAAACTAGTCAATACGCTCCCCAAAGACCTAGACATTGTCAGTGATGTGCTGTGTATTTTAGAAATTTTATTTGACTGTATAATAAATTAGGTTTTTTATTTATCTTCGTCCGTCGTGTGAGTATAATATTTGTTATAAGTTATTAAATAAATACATAATTGCACTTTTTAAATATTTTTTAACTAAACAAAATCGTGTTTTCTAAAAAATCAAAATGTGTAAAACTTTGTCATCGTAGCATAATATTATGCGCTAAAATATAACAAAAAATATTTTATTCTTGGCAACATAACATAGATAGTATTATTAACTAAGTAAAAAGTCACATAATATTTTGTATTGTTGATAAAAGGCTTTTTATTAGTAAATAATTCTAATCTGTCCCTGGGACCGCGGTGGATCAATGGAGAGGAAAAGAAATCGGGCCATAGGTCGAAAATGTGCCAATTCATTGAAATATTCGGGCGGGTCATACACAATCCCAATGTGTATCGCTTTAATACAGGTCTCCTAAATCGTATTTTATCTCAATTAAACATATATGTACTTAATTAGTGAAATACGTAAAATTGATATACCTACCATACGTACTAATACTTTAATGTGAAATTAGCGTAATAAATTTATTTTTAATTTAATAACAACTGGTTAAAATAAAAAAAGTGTTTAAAAGTATTTAATTATAGGTACTGGTTTCTCATAAAAATGTTATTTTGATTATTACGTAATAACCATAATAACCACAGAGTGCTACTCTTATAATACTGGGAACATGACGTAAAGACTAATATGAAACTAGCAACTCACTTTGATTCTCTGATAGTTGACATTTTATCGTGTTCAACATTACATTTTTATAAAATATAGATTGTCTGAAAGCTTTCATCCATTTATTACATAAGTACTATTTGTTATAGTCATTTTTTACAATCTAAAATAAAAATGTGTCAAAAATATTTTTAACAACATAATTATCTACTATACAATGTGTATTAACTAAAAGCTTTCATTATTTTATTACATATTGTTTATTTTGCTTATTTTTTATCACGCAAATTATAATTAATTGTTATGATCATTATATTATTTAATAAGTTCTCTCAAATGTGTATGATATAATTCGTTGTTTTAATACATTTTTTCTTTAGTTTCGTAAATAAAAATGTGTTTTACTAGAAATCTTTTTTAATTATAACTAACCGAGCTAGAGTATTTAATAATAGACGAGACACAAAAACCATCTAAATTACTAACCGACTACTTGAAAACCTGATATATCGAACAGATTCCGAAAACCACACCTAAAACCTAGGAGTGACATATTGGACATAGTAAAATAATATTATGCACTATTTATAGAAAAGATGCAGTAGGTAAGTATATCTACATTTTCATAATATGCTAAGTGATCTTTTTACACACATACAGAGTGTATGCTCGTCATTATACCTAAAGATTTTTGCAGTACATCCACAATTCTTTCAACCCGTTGGTTAAGTGTGTTAATTAATATTATTTTAAATGTATGACAATTTTAATTTAGAGGTTTATTTGACATTTCCTGGCTTTTAACGTGTGATGCTCAGTCGCCATAGATATAATGCAGTCTATTGAAAGCGGCGCAAGGCACTCGTTCCCACGTAAATTATTTTTTTCAATACGAATTCAGACCAATATGTGTGAGTAAACAATGGATATCAGATCTGAGCAAAAGACACCGTACGATCTGTTTCAATAGTGCTCAATGGCTTTTTCAAAAGCTCGCTGTAAAACCGGGACTTTGACTTTTTTATTTACAAAGAGCGTGAGCTTTATTAATCATCCATAAATCAGTGGCAAATACTTTATATTAAACGAATATTTAAAATATACATTGATTTTAACAAAACAATACAAATAATATAAAACAATTACTACACAAATGGTGAATTGGTTTGTTATTCTATTCGTATTAAATATGACTTAAAAATCATATTAATCACAGTTGTCAACTCCATTTGATTGATAAGGGTTGTAAACAATTTAATTACCCTCTACAATCATTCATCATTTTTCCTGCACTCTGAATTTAAGAACCTATTTCTTTTATTCAACGAATAATTCACAAAATTGAAGAATGTACCATTCTGATTATTGAACATACATAATTTTGGAAAACACTTTCTGAGAAAATATATTATAACCAATAGAAAAAATCCTTTTGAAAAAAGTAAGCCACTCGGCAGGGAATCAAACCCTGCATCTCCTGGGTTTACGCCCCGTTCGTTGCATTTACCTCTATGCTACAAGCCGATTGCCAAAGTAGCTTGATTTAGAAGAATGCTGATGAGTATGTATTTAAAAGGCCAATAGTTAAAATTTGTCGCAATTAGTACGTCGCCTTGTAGCATAGAGTTAAATTCAACGGACGGGGCGTAAACCCAATAGATGCAGTGTTCGATTCCCTGTCGGGGTGGTTTACTTTTTTGTATGTTTTATAAAGAATCATTTTGAAAAGAAAAGCTCGTGATATTCTTTAGCTGATCAGTCCAGTGGGTCAGGATCATCGTACATACTTTATATTTTTTAACTTTTCTGTTAAACAATAATTAATACATATTCTTATCTTATCTTTTGGCGATCTTGCAAGCAATATTGACAAATAATTTTTTTCCGACCATGTCCGATCCTAATAGGATCATATGGGCCTCCATATGGTAGAGGTTTGTATTAACAGATTTTGTTTTTACGAGAAATGGATGTCAGCCACTTGCTCAACCTATTATGTTCATACCCTGACTCACACACAAATTGAAAAATTGCCAGACCCAGGATTCAAACCTGAGACCCACGGTGTGATAGTCCAACGCATAAGCCACGCGCCCACCGTGGGTGACAAATAATTAAAACGTAAGTATTACACATAACTTTGAAAGCCTTTTTCGGGTGTTATTCCAAAAACTCCTTACATTTTTATAAATAGTATGAATTTATTAGATTGTAATCATAACTTAAATTTGTATAAAACTAGCTGGCGCCGCACTGCGGAGAAAATATAGTTAGTTTCATGCGATAGGTACCTACTTAACTTTACTATCTATCCAAGGCCGTCTATAGTCACATCGCGACATAAAATTGCGTGTTACGCCGGTAGTTCTAGTTATTGTGTAACAATATAATAATATATGCTCTTTTAAAATTTGCGAATATACTATACCTACATGCTTCTCCCCCCACCACCACCAACTTCTCCACTTCCATTATGCGGGCGTATAACTTAGCGTAAGAATGTTGGACGCCCTTTAAACTTATTCTGAGAATGTTCTTAGACCTACAACCTTAGACTATAGATACATCTAGACGCCACCCATTACATTGCTAAATGAAACTGCGTGCCGTGCGTTTAGTTTGTGGACGAGCAAACGCAATCGTATACAAATGTTTGAGACCACAGACCATTTCGCTGGTGTTTGCCCAAAGTGCTCGCACTAGACGCTCAGAATTAAAATATAATTTTCTATTTTTTACGTTATATAGTATTTTTAAGCGGTCAAAATGCAACCATTAGGTAACAATATCTATAATTTAAGTTATTTTAAAGAAACATTAGGTCACTTGAAATTAAAATATATAATAATATACAAATAAATTATCACGCACATGTATCAACCTACCTATGAAACGTAATACCATCTTCTTGCTTATCAGTACGACTACCACATTTTAATACAACACACAGAACCATCCATCAATTAATTAAAAATATTTACCACTGACTTTATGTTTAACACAAAAATAGCAATTTAAGCAACACGCGCTCGCAGGTTGTCGACGCTTAGTTAAGCAACAAACTAAGATTTGGCGGCGACACCATAGCAAACTATCTCACACATCTGTAAACCTTTTATCTTACTCTAGCGCGTGTCGCATATATTGTAAGGGTGCCGAATACTTTCTCACTCGCACTAATGCATCGTTTTTGTTCAGGCCTAGCCTACAACTGATTCTAATAATAATAATGGACGAGTGATAAAATGTCATCTTATTTATTTATTTAAGAAAACAAAACATTGTGAACATAACGAATCTAAATTCAAGACATTCACAACATGAGATTAACATTATAACAAAATATTACCCTCACAAGAGAAAAGAAGAGAATATTATATAAAATAAAAAAAGATAAGTACAATCTTAGACAGAAAAATAAATTTCGAATACAAAATACATCGCACGTCACTGAAAATGCCTACGTCTTTAAGGAGCGCATTGACTAGTCTTGCACCCCTCACTAATGGTGCCTGATAGTCTTGACACGAGAAAACAGTTCCGATCCAGAATAAATCATCGCTGCGAACACGTTGGTAACTGACAGGCACATGTAAATTCAAATTCTTTAGGACGCATGAATTGGAAACCATCGCGATAATAGGCAAAAATGTTTCAATAGCAGAAGTAACTTACGAGATTCAAGAGTGTGAAAAGTAAGCATGTTCTGTAGAAAGGCAGGCGGAAAATAATCATTTGACGAATTGTCGAAATAAAAGTACCTAGTTAAAAAAGTTATAACTAAATACATGCCTGTCTATGTCACACCACGAGAAGTCGCACCAAAATTAGATATTGGTGCATACAAGTTTGATACGGTCGACAGTTTCATATAGCTTGGATCTCTTGTAACTCGACATAATGATATTACAGAAGAAATCAACAAGAGAATCATGTCTGCGAATAAATGCTACTTTGGCCTGTTAAAACATTTTAAGTCCCGCATACTATCTAGCCGAACTAACAGCACTCTTTACAAGACAGTTGTAAAGCCAGTGCTCACCTACGCATCGGAAACCTGGACATTAACTCTGCGAAATGAACGAGCTCTGAACATCTTTGAAAGAAAAATTCTCCGCCGTATATACACCGTAGTTACACGTATATATACACCGATCAGAGATGGCACCAATTGAAGGAGAAGATAATATAATGCTGAGCTCTACGGGCTGTACAAAGATTGCAGCGCAGTTAAATCAATTAAGATTGGGAGACTGCGATGGCTAGGTTATGTGCAATGTATGAATGTCAATGAACCGGCAAAGAGAGTGATGTCCAACAATCCAATAGGACGTAGAAGAAGAGAGAGGCCAAGGATTCGCTGGTTGGATGGAGCTGCTGATGGACAGGTGAAGGGAGATGTTGGAGAAGGCCAGGACCCTCACCGGGTTGTCGCGCCCCTTATGATGATGAGTTAAAAAAGTTATAAAAATGAATATTGCGGGCTCGAATCTTGCGTCTGCCAAATTTACATATTATTTTTCAGCATGTCTTTGAATCCAAATCATAGGCCTAAGTTGAATAATATATATGTAATAATATATCTGTTTTAATAGTCATAATTTTTATTAATTTCACCTCTCGTAATTAATTAAAACAATTAAAGGAAATTAATTCTACCCTACAAATAAAATAAAATGTTTGATACGTTACAAATATATTAATACTATAACATATTAAATCGAAGCCCGAGTCATTACAAGTCCATAGTTACATAATAATTTGGTCAATATTTTTAATCTATCACGTTCTTAGACCTGAAATTTTAAAGTTGAATGAAATAAGGTAATATTTAAGAAGAGATTTTTTTATTATAAAAATTGGAAATAGAATATTTCAACATTACAATAGATTGCAAGTTTCACGTATTAGTTTTTTTTTCTATACCGCTCTTGTTAATTTTGATCGATGAGTGGGAGGCCTTAATATCTAATCTAATGTTACAGGTATTAGTGAGCCAGATGTTCCCGCCAAACAGTCGTGGCTGAGTGGTCGATGCCCACTTCACAACAACTCATTGTCCAAGATTCGAGTCCGCTGTAGGAGGTGTCATCGGCTATCACAATAACAAAAGGTGTTACAGAACAAAGGTAGACTATGAAGGAAACCTTTTCTCTATCAACGATCCAACCAAAATTTGGGATCATTCTGATTGCACACCTAACAATGGATATCACACACGTTATATTTTTTTCTTTGAATTTATATCAAGTCGTTAATTTGGAGTTCTGAGAATTTAAAATAAAATATGTACTAACTTTTATTGTATCAAATCTTCTTCAAGTTTTAAGGTCAAATAATTACAAGATAAAATGAACTTTTTATATACTTACCACGTTTATAATTTTCTGTTGAATCATAGGACAAATAAGGCAATTGTCAACAAATCATTTTTTTTTGCTATTTCGCAACAAACAAACAAACAAATATAGAATACTGAAATGTCATGTTGATTTCCATAGTAACGCACGTATATATTAATAATTTTGTTGCTAGGACCACCCCCTTAGCAACCAATAATAGTGGGTTGGATTACGGATTTCTTCCAAAATAACTTTTCATACAAAACAGAATTAACTGAAAATGAATTAAATTCTACTTAAAGATGGCATAAAAGTATTAAAATAATGCATTGGCATCGTGTTCTGATATATTCTTAAAGTTTCAAATGTATAGCTAGTCGGGAAGTTAGTTAAAAATCGATTGCAAGATTTGTACTCGATAAACATCCACCGGATAAACAAGAATACGAGCTAAGAAAAACGTGGTAAAATATTGCAGGCAATGCAAAAACATTGGAAAGAGGTTTAAATCTCGAGTATGTAGAAATATGCGATAAACTAAATTTAGTGTTAAAGAATATGTTATTTTCTATGATTATGTCATATACATAAACGAAACGTGCATTTAATATTGATAATATTTTAGGATATTTGGAACGTTTGTGTTTCTTGATATTTATAGCGTAACCATCATAAAATAATAAGACGAACATTGGTCCATGGTGACTAGCTTTCACATCTTATTGAACAGTCAAAACTTTTGCCACGTTTTTTACGACAGAATCAATTAAAATGTTATAAAAAGTACATAACT
The DNA here is from genome assembly GCF_057557595.1 of Rhyacophila brunnea. Taxonomy (NCBI): domain Eukaryota; kingdom Metazoa; phylum Arthropoda; class Insecta; order Trichoptera; family Rhyacophilidae; genus Rhyacophila; species Rhyacophila brunnea. Next base: position 8,320,842 of record NW_028233361.1, read on the forward strand.
ACAGTTATTCGTTTTTAAAGTTGATTTATTAATCAAACAATAGATGATAGTTTAAGTAAATAAAATAGTTAGTGTTAAGATATGTAAGTAAATAAGATAATATTTATAATAATATGATTACATAACAATTAAATGTCAGTAAGTACCTAGATTACGATGTTTCTTCCAAACATATTTATTTATTTAAATTTCACTAATAATTACATGTTAGATATCTCCTAGAACGCAGACTGTCTTCTTCAACCCCTTTTCAGAACCTATATTCTATAATCGCTTATTCTTAAATTAAAGAGATTAACAATGGTTACCCTAAATTACCGCCGTTTGTGTAAAATGAATTTAACAAGTAAACTAATAGCTTAGCTCATTGGTCGAATGTGTTCAACTTAAAGTATGGAAATTATATTAACACAGTCACTGTTGACTTTTTAATTACATTTAAATTACCACATTTAAATAACACGTTAATTATATCTAATGGCTAACTGCTTCAAACGCGCCAGTCGCGGTGTAAGCACTAAATGGGTTTATATACTATTTAAAGGGTGATATTTAGCTATTATTAGTATTAACATATTAATGGATCAGAATGCTGGGCACTCAGCAAACAAGATTAGAGAAATATGGATAACTTCTTTATGGAGAGGAGAGCTTTGAAAAGAATCTTTGAGGTTGTTCAAGAAAGTGGCATTTATAATGACGAGCTATACCTACTTTATGGGGGCAAAAAGATCACTTGGCATATAAAAATGCAGAGACTATGCTAGATCAGCTACGTGTATACAATGCTGGAGGATATACCAGCAAGGCGGGCTATGACCGCAACCACCGATGGCAAGAAATTACGAAATTGAGATGGCTGCACTGCGCCATCGAAGATTTAAAAATGCTTAGCCAAAGCAACTGTGTCAGCGCTGGATCACTGTCAAGGATGGATGAATTGTTCAAAAGCCAAGATTCGCCAAAAGTTGTAGTGCCATAAATGATGATGATGATTTAGATATTTTCCCCCTTCATTGTGAGCTAATACACGAATATTCGAATATTCGAATATACAGCAAATAACGTGTCCATTTTTCTGAAAAAAAACATTATATATTATCAAGATATATAGGTAAATCATCGTAATTTTTTCAACTACCAAAATGAATAAATAGGTTTTTTGTTTATGATGAATACTTCCTAGCTTTTTGCCAAAGTCATTGGTTCCACGTACCGAGAGACCAATAAACGATTACTACCCTTGCATAGATAATAATTATTTTAATTGGTACCATAAGAATAATTCGATCAAAATAGTTTATTTTGAAGGATAATAAATATAATATTATTACATTACTATTTAAATTACACATAATTTATACGAATAGTTGAACGTTTATAATATTTAAAAATAACTTAATATTGAAAAGCTACTATTGATGAAAATGCTTTTAACTTTTATGGAATACAAAAGTTAAAGCTTTTTAACCTTTTTTTGTGTGTGTGTAAGAAAATGTGAGAAATCGCATGCATGTATAAATTAAATCGATTACAAGATGTACGATAATAATCTTAAAGAGCAGACATCGTGCATTAGACGCGCAAACCAAGGGTTTATTTCCACTGCATTAACACGTTAATGACAAACCATCCTTATAAAACTGATAATTATTACCTACGATAAACATTATATTAGTTATACCTATTCCTACAGAATAAAATTTTGAAGGTAAATAAAAATATTTTTACATAAAAATTCATTAAGAATATTCAACACTGCACTAATTTTTGCTCGTCAATTAATTTTATTGATACTTTAAATTAAAATAAGATAGAAATACCTAGTATGGGACATTTTAAAAGAAAATTGTCATACATATATTATATTACATGACATAATAAATGTCCAACTGATCTTTACCATTAACCGCCATTAATAAATCGAATCTGATGGTATGTAGTTAAATAAATTTGAAATTTTATCCCCTGCCTTTTATAGATTTTTGATTAAATAATGTTTAATTTCAAATTAGTATTCAGCACTTTAAAATACATATTCAGACCGAAAATAAATCAAACTCATTCATGAAATATATATTATAGAAAATTAAAAATATTCATGTCATTTTGGAATTTAAGCGCTCCTAAGTAAAATTTGAAACTGCTCAATGTCTTTAAAATGTATTGTTTCGATTTTTGATATTTTTAAAAATGTAATTTTACCTCAGTTATTTACGTTGATAACACTATCGTGGACTATAAATCCATTTTTGTAATGGATGGCTTTAATTTAGTTGAAGTTTCTGAAAACTCGTATAATTAACTTGTTTCTAATCTTTCACTGTCGTGATGTGAGAGCGCATATCTATATAATATCATGTCAATATCAATATCTGTTTCTGTTCTAATATTTTATTTTATAATACTATTAATACTTATATTAAAAATGAAGACTAGCCTTTTCTCTTTTAATCATGACAAAGCTCATGTTTTTATACAAAAGTGCACATTTTTTTAGATGTGCCACTGGGCTATATGTGTTCACTATGATGCATGGGAGAATATTGTACATTATAATAATAATGTATGCAGTGACGTCCTCAGATAAAATGCCGCCACTAAGCAGCGCCAAAATGCTGCCCAATTTTCTTATACATTATTTTAATCATCCTTTCCAATGAGTTTGAGTCCAATATCTAAGAAATGTGTTGTATGGATACATTACTAACAAAATATCAGACTAAATATTCGCAAATCTGCACGAGTTGTTTCTGGTCACCAAGGACGTCGCAGGGCAACGGAAATAAACTAGATATCGCGAACCCGACAAAATCAGTGAGTTGAATTTTTTAATGGAATGATATTTTCGTTATTACTAAGTTTAGGTAGCTATTTCAATATATTCCTAATGATTTTCCTCGATTTTCCGCCCTTAGAGTAACTGCCGCCCCAAGCGACGCTCAATCTGCCTACTCCCACGGGACGTCACTGAATGTATGTATATAAACAATTTTGTAGCATAAGCGATTGCAAAGTGGGTCAAGGACATGCATACATATTATGGGTTTAATCCAGTGGCAATTATCCAATGGGTTGAGTTAATGGGTAACAATCATTATATTATTATAATCTCCACTCTGTGGAGAACCATATTATATTCTGCTAAGGAGCAAAACTGTGAAATAATTAGTTTTTATAAAAGTATTTTTTAGTTTATGAAGTGAATATCCATCAAAAAAATAATATCATTGCTAGTTATAAGTGAATAATATTTAAATAAAAAAAAACTTCTCATTTTTTTTATTTATTTATTACTCAGTAAATAAATAGCATTGGAATGCGAGGTGTTTTGACTTGCGTGCCATACCATTTATTTTGTGCCTTACAGAGGCCATTTCTTATTACAGGTCAGTGATCAGCTACCAGTGAACGCGAACGTAAAACACCTGACAGTCGATTGACAAAAAGATAATAAATGCGAGGATGAGGTCTTATTATTATTATGTAGGGGTTACCATTATATTACGCGTCATTTAAAGTCATTCAGTTGAGGCGATAAAATGTAAGTGTATTTTTTATTAAGAACATGTCATGAATGTATAAAATAAAATACTAAAAAAAATCTGTATATATTCTGATAGGTGATTGGCATCTCCCGGGATAGTATAATGACTCCTCAATGATACATTTTAAAAAAGCACATCTAATTAAACAACATAATATTGTTTAATTGATATGTGTTCAGCATTGTTACAGATTGTATGTGGATGAGCATTGAGGGTCATTTTTTTCTCCAAAAACGTATGCTCACCATTAAATTTAATATTTAATTACACCATTAAAAAATAGTATGTATTTTTATCTGAAGAAACAAAATTTGGATGCCTAACTCAATAGATCACATTGAGATATCTGCAGGCTTCAAATAGTAACCCCCTCTTTCAGTCATTTTGATTGGACTATTCTACGGATTTCCTACAAATTTTGATTAGTAATACAATGGACAGATTACTAAACTATCGACCGAGGGTATTTGATGGAATTTAATTAAATTATATTTGATTAAAGTTTTGTACGATTCCATTTTAGTCGTTTTTTACGACGCAGGTTTTGCTTTTCAGTATCTTCTTGCACACCAATAGTAAATGCACATTGACATCGAATACAATTATTTCATTTTTTTTTATTGAGATCATTCAATTGGAGGCAGACAAAATATATACCCAATATAAATAGATATACGTGTTGCCTGTGTAGCATCTTCAAAATTTAATGACCTGCCTAGACATCTCAGCTTGTTCAGTGAGTAGGCAACCGCTGGACAAAATATACCTTCATACAGTGAAATAAACGCCGACAGGGACCTCCTTAAACCAGCTCGATAGACGATCTCATACAGTTTGGTGAACATACATGGCAGCAAAGAACTAGGGATCGAGAAGAGTGGAGAATGCTTGGAGAGGCCTAAATCCACTAATGAATCAACTTTCTGCCAAAGGTGATGATGATGAATATATATTATTATAAACTTTAGTCACACCTCTATGACAACTAAAATAATCAATTCCATGTCACTATTAAAAAATACCTTATTTTGCCATTTAATTATTTATAGCAATTCTAAATAGAAAAGTGTTTATCTCTCGAAAAAAATATTTGTTTTGTATAATAATCGTTTACCAATTTATCTAAAGAATCAAAATGCTCTTTTGTATGACCATGTTCATATAAGTTTGAGTCTGCCCATACACTTGTTTTCGTCAACAGTGGTCAATATAAAAAGCTCTACTTGTATTTCAATACAGGAGACTATTGCTTATTGTTGATGCATTGAAACGTTGTTTTTTATTCAGCTGAAGTATTTGGTGAAGCTAGTATAGTATATTGTAGAATACATTTTGTTTATATTATGTAGCTGAGAAAATAAAAATAACATAACAATATCTTACACTAAAGGGGCATGTCCTATAAAAAGGTATCAAATTCGTACAGAAATTAAAATAATATCAGCAAACCTAATTTTAGTTTACCTGCAAAGTTGCTAATTGTCACTAACGCCTTTTTGACTTTATCACTAACGACTCAAATAAGAATTATATGAACCTATCACATACATATTTTTCATCTTCTGTTTTGGAAAGGTTTTTACATTTTTTTTACCCTCTCGTGCCAACGCTTAATATGTTAAATATATCAATAATGACGTATAAACCATCGTTTTCCGATTAAATAACTACTTATGCATTATTGAATATATTATTACTTATTACTATAATAGAGAGAGTTAAAAGTGATAGAATTTTAGTAACTACCCTTAAAATATTTAAAAATATAAAATGGATGCCCTGTTCTAACTACTTTTTAAAGATGTAAATTAAGCCAATTTTACACGGCAATTAATTCATTCATTTATTAGAGAATTATCTGCTCTCTCAAGTATTCAGTAGAAAAAATATTAGAAAATATAGGTATAAAGAATTAAATTTAAAAAAACTTTTTAAGCGAATTGATTTTGTATATAATCGCAGTCAGTCATTATAATACACAGGTAGATCATCTTATAATAAATTAATCAGATGCATTCACGGTATACGTATAAATAACATTATTGGAATATTGTCAAACATTTTATGTGTATCAAAACATAATGCCAAGCTTTTTAAGTCCAGTCTCTTATTTGCTGCGCTAACCTCTAACCGTTTGACCTGTCCTCAACACAACGAGTAAAAGCTCTTCTTCAACGAGCTTTATTCTATCAGCCCCACACAATTTGATCGTGGAAGTATATAATAGATATCCGAAAAGTTTATCGACGTATAAATAAAAATAGTTTTATCTTTATTTTTGTGCATTGTTAATATCATCATCATCATCAGCCGGGGTCAATCCACTGCTGGATGAAGGCCTCCCCAAGCTTTCTCCAACTCTCTCGGTCCTGTGTCATTCGCTGCCACGTATTTCCGTCGAAATTTACCAGTTCGTCAATCCAGCGGCTTTTAGGGCGACCCTGTAGCCGTTTCGTACCCCTTGGGTACTACTGGATGACGGCATTTGTCCAGCGGCCGTCCTTTCGGCGAGCAATGTGCCCCGCCCATCTCCATTTCAGCTGTTTGGCAACGTCTATTACATCGCGTACTCTTGTCTGCTTCCTAACCCATTCGTTCCTCTTACGGTCCTTTCGCGTGATGCCCAACATGCACCTCTCCATGCCTCACTGTGTGACTCTTAGCCTTTGGACATCTCTCGTGTTGAGGGTTTACATCTCGCAGCCATACGTGAGCACGGGTAGCACACATTGGTTGAACACCCTACGCTTAAGACATAATGGTAGGTCACTCTTGAAGATAATATTCAGACGTCCGAAAGCACTCCATCCCAGCTTTGTTCTTCGAGCAATTTCATCGTGCATGCTTCCGTCTATGGACACCTGCTGTCCGAGATAGACGTAGCTGCTGACTTGCTCGAGTTGGGTGCCAGAAATACAGATAATCGCAGGGCCCAAAAAACAGTTCCTCATCACTTTTGTCTTTGAGACATTTATCTTTAGACCGACTTGACTTTTGACTGACATCCGCGAGTTCTTGCATTCTACCTTGGAGGTCTTTCGGGTCTTGTGAGAGTATAACAATATCAACTGCAAAGCGCAGGTGACTGAGGTGCTCTCCATTAATTGGAACACCTTTTTCCTCCAAATCAAGTTTCCTAAATAAGTCCTCAAGAGTAGCGGTGAATAGTTTAGGTGAAATGGTATCACCTTGCCGGACACCTTTGTTAAATTAAATATAAATAATAACATTAATGGTAACCCACGATGGTCGCGTGGCTGAAGCGTCGGCCTTATAGCGTCGTGGGTCCCAGGTTCGACTCCTGGGTCTAGCAAGTACAAATATTTTTTTCAATTTGTGTATGAGTTGGAGTATAAACCTAATAGGTTGAGCAAGTGGCTGACATCCATTTTTCGTAAAAAAATAAAACAAAATATGTTAATACAAACCTCCACCTGGTGGAGGCCCATAATGATCCTATTAAGATCAGAGATGGTCGAAAAAAAATATTTATTTCGGTATAACTTTGCACACATATGAGAAAAGACAAAAGTTTTCAATGACCAACTCAGTCCGGAGGACTGGCGATGTTATTTGTAAAATTTCTTAGCCCCTCTGTATAGTAAAAATATTTTAAACGAAATTTAACAATCGCGAATTAAAAGGAGATCATTTTTCTTTTTTTAAATATTTCAATTTGAGGGGGCTAACCACAGAAAAGAATTTCTGAGTTCCCTGGGCCTAACAAATACGCGCGTCGCATACTCAATGTACCAGTAAAGCTCTTCTAATAAAGCTGTAGGTAATTTATATGATTCGTTCTAGCACTTGGATTTTATTCGTTTAGTGAATGACTGACAATAAATTAAAGCATAATGTCTGAATTGTAGATGCTGTCTTAAATTATAAAACTGGTATTTTTCATTTTTCTCATTAATTTTATCGTCTTCGAATCTCCAAGCTCGTAAGCTATATGGCTGCGCTTTTGTAGAGTGTATAAAGGAGAGTTGAGGATTTGTATGTTGGTGAGGGACAGCGGAAGTAGGGATGTGTCCAGGCACTGACTTTTTATGTTGAGCTGGTCCAGACTGCTGGCTCTTAGGGTGCTTTTCTGACTCCTGGGTCCTGTGCGCACACACTTTTTTAAGTGTTATCTATACCACTTTCAATTTCACATGAATCAACCGAAACTTTCTTTATATGGGTGATGACACTTAGTGGATAGTAAATTTATGATTAGGTAAATTACGGTAATTGACGTAGTGGTCGAACCGTAACTCGTGATTGAATGATGGATTATTGAATATGGTGACGCGTGGCGGGTCTCTATGCAACACCGTTGAACTATCACTTATAAGTCACTCTGTATGTAGTTCACGAATTGAATTATTTCGTTCACGTCGGTCAAACTGTAACAAGTCTTCACTGACACATTGTCTTGATGTAACTAACTCTTTATCAATCAAGGTCGACTAATGACTTCTTAATTGAGTTGAGCACCTGGACGGTGACAATAGTTTAGATTAGAGGTAGAAGGTAAATATTGGGATGAAGGCGACCATAATTGGGCCAATCACTATACATAATGTATATAATTATTATATTATAGTATTTTAATGTGGGGTTCGATGTGAGTTACCACTGTGAGAGTCGTCGGCGTGTCGTAGGTCATGATGTTGAGGATGATGATAAAGAAGTCGAAGATGGATGTAAAAGCGAGTTTTATTCGCAGCGTATACAGTCGGGACAATAGTATGTTACAGTACTTAATATGTTACAATACTTATGAGAATGTTCCGAGGTCCGAATCTCGGTACAATGATATGTTGTGTGAAGCGATATAGAGACTGAGATTCTAACAGGCCGGGAACTTTAAATATTCGAGTGACCTTTTTGATGAATTATTATTCGGTATTTATACAATCAAAAAAATGTCTAAACATTATAATTTAGTAAATAATAGTTATTTCATTGAGTCATCGACTAAATGGCATTTGCGACATTGGACATACGAGTAGCTGGGAATTTATTATTGCGGTCATATAATTTGATAAGTATTACGAATAATAGATATTTAATGTATAATTATATATTTATACAATAATATCGACGGTTCCTACGTAAATTCGGACATCTGCAAAAACGAAATTTTACAGGGGAGCTATTTGAAGTAAAAATAGTTTGTTATCTACTGAACTTCTGTGTTTTTATTACTAGGCACCTGAAATTCAGGGAGTATTATAAATACTATTCAAAGTTTATTTACTCATTATTACATTCTTTCTAAACTATATACTTTTTGTAGAACTGTAGTTGTCCGACTTTACGTTGACTTTCGAACATTCGTTAATGAGACAACTACCACATGTCTCACTTTACGTGGAAAAGAAGTAATATCAATTATTAGCAACTTTACTTATCACAATTGAAATACTCACTCTTTTAACTATTTAGAAGAATATTCACTGCCACGGCATGCGTGAAACTCCACAAACGGTCGTGTAAATTCCCCATTAACAAATGTGTCCGACAAGGTGATACCATTTCACCTAAACTATTCACCGCTACTCTTGAGGACTTATTTAGGAAACTTGATTGGGAGGAAAAAGGTGTTCCAATTAATGGAGAGCACCTCAGTCACCTGCGCTTTGCAGATGATATTGTTATACTCTCACAAGACCCGAAAGACCTCCAAGGTAGAATGCAAGAACTCGCGGATGTCAGTCAAACGGTCGGTCTAAAGATAAATGTCTCAAAGACAAAAGTGATGAGGAACTGTTTTTCGGACCCTGCGATTATATGTATTTCTGGCACCCAACTCGAGCAAGTCAGCAGCTACGTCTATCTTGGACAGCAGGTGTCCATAGACGGAAGCATGCACGATGAAATTGCTCGAAGAACAAAGCTAGGATGGAGTGCTTTCGGACGTCTGAATAGTATCTTCAAGAGTGACTTACCATTATGTCTTAAACGTAAGGTGTTCAACCAATGTGTGCTACCCGTGCTCACGTATGGCTGCGAGACGTAGACCCTCAACACGAGAGATGTCCAAAGGCTAAGAGTCACACAGCGAGGCATGGAGAGGTGCATGTTGGGCATCACGCGAAAGGACCGTAAGAGAAACGAATGGGTTAGGAAGCAGACAAGAGTACGCGATGTAATTGACGTTACCAAACAGCTGAAATGGAGATGGGCGGGGCACATTGCTCGCCGAAAAGACGGCCGCTTGACAAATCCAGGACATTATCCAATGGTACCCAAGGGGTACGAAACGGCCACAGGGTCGCCCTAAAAGCGGCTGGATTGACGAACTGGTAAAGTTCGGCGGAAATACGTGACAGCGAACGACACAGGACCGAGAGAGTTTGAGAAAGCTTGGGGAGGTCTTCATCCAGCAGTGGATTGACCCGGGCTGATGATGATGATGAGAAGAATATTATTTTCTTATTAATTAACATTTTTTATTTAACTAAACCAACTATCATGCGGCTTCTTTGGCTACTCACGTTGAACATTAATATTGAATTTCAGTGAATAAAATAATAATCACGCTACTTTCCAAACGAAAACAGTCAAAATAATACACGAGCATTTCTACGTATTTTGTTAACGGCCGCCTGTATGGAGTATATAAAGACAACTGGCCACCTGCGCGACGTACATAAAAACAACGGGCATTTATCTGTTTATGTGACTGAAAGTGATTGTCTGGTGTCCGATGTAAATACGGACATATTAAAATATCCGTGTTTACGTGGTTCATTTAATAAAATTAGAGTATATGTCAAAAAAAAGTAAAAAATGCTTTTTTGGTAGATGTCCTAGTTTACGTAGGGACCGTCGATATAATATACGTACTGTATATTATAATATACAGTACATACTTTGTAAAATTTATAATAAAATTATATTATTACAATGTTAATAGCTTTTTTAATCTGCATCTTAAAAAAGACGGCAACCAAAGTATTCTTAAATGGCAAGAGTATTGGATTATTTTATAAGGAAAAATTCCGGAGGTGATTTGTCAGGCGGTCAATAATGTCCGCATCCCATGTTTCTCGGATGGCCGGTTAGGACTTGTGGCCACACGGCAGTAATATACGGCTCACCGTGAGTTGTTCCTTGAGGCGACGAGCCCTGTAAGTTTGGTCTGTACACAGCTACTGTTTGCCACAACAAAATGGCCGTATCGAGAGAACGCAAATACCGGACCTTAGAGTGATGTCCTCTTAAGAGGGGCCGCATTTTTCACTTTATTTAGATTTATATTTATAGATTACATTAGATTTTAAAAAAATAAAAAAAATATGTAATACCAAATAAAAAAATGCGTTCTCTAAACACCGTGATTTTGATCAATTGGTACAATTTAGTTAAAATTTAAATAATTGGCTTAATAATTATAAATAAATATTTTTGTTAGAGCCATTGATGTATTGTGGATGTGATTCGTACTTCTTAACACGGTTATTAATCTAACAATGCATATTATTACAACGTTTTTATTAGCTCGTATTCTTGTTTATCCGGTGGTTGTTTGTCCAGTACAATTCTTGCAATCGATTTCAACTAACTTCCCGACTAGCTAGACATTTGAAACTTTTAGAATATATCAGAACACGATGCCAAAGCATTCTTTTAATACTTTTAGCCATCTTTCAGCAGAATTGAATTCATTTTCAGTTAATTCTGTTTTGTATAGAAAGTTATTTCATAAAAATCCGTAAAAATTAAAAGACTATTATTGGTTGCTAAGGGGGTGGTCCTAGCAACTAAATTATTAATATATACGTGCGTTACTATGGAAATCAAGATGAAATGTCAAAATGACATTTCAGTATTCTATATTTGTTTGTTTGTTTTTTATTTACTTCATATGAAGTACAAGTTTGAGCATATTGAGCATAGTAACTCAACAGAAAATTTAAAAACGTATATAAAAATTTCTTTTTATCTTGTAATTATAAATAGGTTATGATTATACACAGTATAACAGAAAAGGCAATATATATAAATGTAATAAATCTAACATAATATTTCCGAATATTCTCAGTTCATTCCTGATTATTTTAGAATGCAGTAAATAGTTTTATTTTTAAATCCATTAGAGTCACTATTACGTGCATGAAAATTAAGTTTTACAGCCCTTGTAATACGTGTGATATTTGGCAATCCATGAAAGGCCTTAACGAATTATACATATAAGGAAACATTATAAAATGATATTCATAATCTTCTTTTCCTTTCTCTTCATTCATTCTTTTGTGGTACAGTTTTAAAATGGCAATTGTGTGGAAACTACTCATTTAATACTTTGGACGCTGAAGACACACATGCGCGTAATGACCAGGCGGCCGATCGATGTAATTAACGTGCATTTTAAATGTGCTAATTTATTAAAATCTCATTATATAGTCAGCAGCGAATGAGTTAAGTTATATATCATTGTTTAGAACTAGCTGGGTTACACCTTAATAAGCAATGAAACAGCGGTATTTTGACGCATATGATGCAATAATTGATTCATTAGAGGATTTAAAAGGAGGCCTCGAAACAGTTAAAATCAGCTTAATTATTTTCTTTATTTTTGTATGTGATTTTTGTCCCTAATTTCTATTATTTTTTTATATTTCGTTCACTGAATATTGTTAAAATTATGATTTTCTAAATAATAAATTTTATTATGAGATTTTTAGTTTAAGAATAAACAATATTAGTTTTGGATTACGTGAACTTATCTGCTTTGAACAAAACTTCATTCATTCATTGACAAAATATTGGCATATTGACAAAAACTAAGAAACCGTTAAAAATAAGCTGAATGTGTCTTCTAAATTATATGTAATATCTCAATGGTAGTATCCATGTTTTGTCTTCAAGTCGGTATTATTTAGAAAACATATTTGAATATGTTGTCCATTTCGGGCCTGCCAATGCATTAAAGCATAGGAATGCGCTTCTGCGTAGAAAAAGCTTAAGGGAGTTAATGCGAATGAAATGACATTAAACCATTCAGTATGAAAATTGTCACCTGTATGACTCAAGATATTATTTTCCAGATAAATTGAAACAGATATTTCCATCTTGACATGTCCGCGCTAAATTGTGCTAAGCCAGTATCATACTTTGTCTTATACGGTAATTACATCAATGCGAAAGGTACTGGTTTTGATTCCCGGTGACGTCAAATATATCTAATATAATAATTTCAAAGCTTGCGTATTTTTATGATTATTTTACTGTAGTACCAGCAATTTTCCACTGTTATAGTAGTACTGCAGTGAGCTTTGTCAGTTGTTTAAGTACTAGAACAGAAAAAATATTAGAGACAAATAAGTAGCTTTTTGAGACTTTCACGGTTGTTTTTTATCTTAGAATTCTTGGGTTTCCACCACGCGTACTTCTTACTTTTATCTTCGACGTTTCGGGCTCGTTGCAGAGGCCATTATCAAGAGATATGTGTTATGATGAAGTATAATGTAGGTATATGAAACACGAGATCTAAACAATATTCTCAATATCGACGAAGATCCGGAATATGTTAAGACCACTAAAGAACTCGCAGTTTTTGGACTCGGCAGGTGTGTGAAAGATAAACTGTTGCGGATGCCCGAAAAAGTATATAGACCAAATTTCTCGAACGGTAAAGAAGCGTGTGAGTGAACACGAGAGGGCATATCGACTGAAACACTACACGATGTCAGCAATTGCCGAGCACTCGATGGATACAGGACACAAATTTGACTTCATAATCAAGATACTGGGTCGGAATAAGGGATATTCCTCACAATTGGTATAGGAAACCATTGAAATCCATAGAAACCCTGAAAATATTAATAGGGATGATGGGTTACAATTTAAAATGTCATGGTTTCCGGCACTGTCAGCAAAATCCAATATTCGATCCGGTATCTCTAATCGTAACGATTGACACATTACTCTGAGCAACGTTTGCTCTTTGCTAATCGGATTACTTTTGGCATTCTTAGAGCGACGTTTGCATTCATACATCTACACTTCATCATAATACATATCTCTTGATTTCAATAAATAAGTAGCTATATTTCATTATTTTCCTTAGCTAAGCCAAGGCTTAACTACAGCTGTAGAGGTTTTACCTAACTCCATACAACTGTCATGTATAATGCTCTAAAAATGAACATAGACAAACCCTATTTTGGCCACGCCAGACCTCCCTAAGACCAGATGTCTAGACTTAGGCCCTGTCAGCTCCCTGTTGTGGGGGCCATGTGTATTATATTTGATGGGTTAACCCACAAGTATATTATGCGCTGGTAGTAAATCTACTATAGATTTTTTTAATAGTTTATGATATAATCAGAATTTTATTATCATTATCACCTACGGGACGAAGTGTTGGACTCTCACCGAGGCCAACGAGTGTGCGTTTAATATATTCGAGTGGAAATTACTACATTGGAATTGTAGGTCCATATTAAAAAGAAGAATAGCGTATTTGGTGTAACCTGGAACTCTGTAACCTCTTCCAAAAATAATGTATCGCTGCATTCTTAAAACTTGATAGACTTCAATGGACAGTGATCAACCACAAAGAAGAATCCTGGATAGTCAGAGGTCGACTGGCAAGCCCAGACTCCGGTTGTTAGATGGTTTTATTACAGATGCTTAAGCGACATGCGTAGACTAGGACCTACTCTGGATTGGCCACTTATGATAATGGTAATAATGATCATATATACATTAATATGAATCAAGCTACTTCTAGAGCTGGATGATAGTCTTTTTAAATTGATCCCATTCATGTTGATCTTGTTTATAATGATGCCATTTAATGACGCATAATAATTTAAATATATCATTCATATCATTTTTCAACTGCTTTCTACCTCGTGAGTGCAATTTAATGACTATTTTTGTCATTTTTGCTACATATTCAACCCATTTTTATTTCAGCAAACTCTATAACTATGATTTTTATCCCCTATCCCATACCAGAATACCATGTAGTGTTATTCTAAGATTATGAATAACTTTAACATGATGAGTGAAATAAGTGTATAGAGACCTTCATGCATAAGTGAATTGATCCATGCCAATCTAAAAAATACATATTTAGATCAACCAACAAGGCCAATCACAAAGAATAACTATAAGTATAATATAGAATAAAATAATATGTGATGGTCACAATAACAAGTAGACAAGTAAATTTAATTAGATCACATAAAATAAGGTACAGCTGTAAGGAATATAATTGGAGAGTTATTGAAAGTGGCCAAAAGAGAGAAACACATAAGTAGTAATCATAAGAAAAATAGAAAAAATAAGCCATGCAGTATAAGAAAAGAAAAACACACTCGGTCGTCCAGATACAATTATTATTAGTCGTAAATTGTGGAATAACTTAATTTGAAAGAGGCAAGAGAAAAGAACAAATCCACTCGATTACTGTGTATCATAGAATTAACATAGTATCAAGCATTAGTTGAATTAAAATACAATATTTCTTATTTTCTTCGCACAGAATTGACGTAGTTTAATTTACTTTCCTTAGTTGTAATCATATGAAAGGTAGATAAAAATAACAGAAGAATATAAAAGAAAAATGCAATAAAAACAGTCGTCCAAATATAATTAGTCGTATATTTTAGATTATATATATGCAAGATTCTGCAGAGTCGAGTCACCGGACAAATTGTAACCTAGATTGGTTTTATAATATGTATGAATGTATACAGGTGAGAAATACATTCGTTAGTATTATGAATACGAATACCAGTTCAACAATAATTTAAATAAATTAAAAGATGTCCTTAATATTTTACATTCATTTCGTACATTCAAAATACATTACTTATAAAATTTGCAAATTCACTTTTAAATAATCTTTTAGTCATTTATAAATTAATTTATACTTACAAATCATGTAAAACGTTGAAAAGATTATCTTTTTATATCTAGTCTTTGTAACTAATAATTAGACATATCTTTGAGTTATGTATACGTATAAATACTTGATGGTGTATTAAAAAAATAGTTGAATTATGAATTAATTTTTAACTCGCTTCGGAATTTATCATTTATTTTATAAAATTTGATGAAACCTGCTTTTATGAGACAGCGATAATTCATTTCCGTGCCAAATATAGTATCATAACTCACCAGGAACACAGCATGCATTTCATGACACGTGAAAAATTAACATCATAAAATCACTTAATAAAACATGTTCCCACTTAAACTAAAGACAAATTAATATTTTGAATAATGACGAAAATATTGGTAAAGTATCTGCAGAAGAATTTCTTTAAATCTTAATATAATATACAATATTATCCACGAAATACATGTTGCCTCTATTTTATATCGTCACCTTAATAATGCTACAACTAGAGAAAATGAAATTTAAACTTTACTTGATTAACATAAATATAAGCTTTATTTATTATTTTAAATACAAATTAAAAATTATGCTTGTCTAATTTGGAATAATTAAGTATTGTTCAATGTACGAAAAAATATTGTAGATATATTATTTATTTATTTAATGTATTAATGATTTTAAAGTTATCTAATATTTTCAAATACAAAATTAATACAGTTTCCATTAACTTCTTATTTACCTAGTTATATCATTTTGTAGAGAAGGCAATATAGAATCATATTCAATAGCTATCTCAAAAAACAGTGAAAATTATGTTATCTAGTCGTAGTATTAAGGTAACGATATGTAATCCAAAATAAAATATAAAAAATATTTATTAAATTATCATTTCTGTGACCCACCATGGCATATTATGGATCGTGACAGAATGTTGGTTTTGACGTTTAAAATGAAACTTTTCTATGATGAATTATTGTCATGTAATATCGTAATACTAACAAATCATTCACCCGATTCATTGAAGCATTGTTCTAAATCATACACACACTGAAAAAATAGCATGTAGAGTATACGTTTTATAGCTTTAGACTTTTTTTGCACTTTTTACCACACTGATACGCAACTTCGCGTGATTACTTCGCATAAAATTAGATCAAAATGATATTCATTTGTATTAAGGCTATACCTCAGTTGAGGCATGGTCTAAAAAGATCGTGGCTAGGCGATGCGCGGATTGTGCAAATGACGCGTGCCGAACGAAATATAATTTGTCATATAAATCCAATATGCGTCCATTTAATGTTCTGTTTATTGTTCTATTAGTAACAATAATAATATATTAAACGACATGTTTTCTTTTTCAAGTAAATGGGTAACGTTTTTTAGTCATCTTTATACGATTTAAGAATTAATACCCCCGTCGCCATCACAAAACAAATTGACGTGTTCACAGCTTGACGTTCGCTCTCCGATTGCCAGCGAGTCCAAAATTTCATCGCACCTATAGTTGAAAATTATATGCTGTTTCACTGAAGTATCGTCTTAATAATATACTGTAGTAATAAAAAAACAGATAAGAATGTAAAACAATATTTTTAGAATATATTAAACCATTTTCATCCTATAGCCAGAGTGCAAAGTTATGAAGCAATTATACTTTACTTAATTTGTGTTTGTGAGTGAATATGTGGTATTATAAACATATAATTGTTGGAACAAATATTTCATTTGTCGGATTGGTTTTTTTGGTAAATAAAATTTATGTCATCGGTTTATGATAACCAAGCATTTTGTAATTGTATGTTTTCTTAAATTAATATGAATACAATATATTAATATGCATTGTCAAGGTTATCTTATGTATCATTAGGTAATTTTATGAATAGAATATTTAAAAGTTATGCGTTACTTAGAATAGGAATATGGGTAAGTATATTTAATTATACAGCACAAAAACGAACAAAAGGTGATTATTTTTTATATGTAGCGACAAGCGTCAGCATGATTAGGCGCCTTTACTCGAGCATACTCATTACTTAGGCCGTTTGTGATTTTGTCACAGTGATTTTGTCTTGGGTAAATTTGAATATTGGTTGCCCAATTTTGCTGACACCCTTGTTGGATTTTCTGTATATTTTCGTCATATTTGTCTTACATCAACCGTAGACTTTTTTTTATAAGTTAAGGGGTGGTCGTGTGACCTAATATGTCATCAATATTTTAATTAAAAAAATATATACTTACGATTCCGGATAATAAGACAGCAATGGTTTAAATTACTGTTTCATGTGCATAGTACGTATGCGTGATTATGTACCGTCAATGATGTACCTCCATAGCGATTTAAAGTGAAAAATCACAGGGCATTTGATTTAAAACAGCAAACGAAGCTCGGCGTCATATCATTTAATATTCTCTCGGGAAGATGTCAGAAATTTCACGCGATATTAATGTCAGGCTATTTGTCTGAGAGTCACTATCCTCGGGAAGAAGAAGGGTAAGTCATGCTAAGGGTAAAGAGATTTTTTATATATTAATGTACAATAATTTAGTTTATTTTTCAACAATAACCTTTTCTTGCATTTTGATTAAAATATATTATAATAATTAAGTCAAAATATTGCTTGTTATAAATGAAGTGAAGTCAAGTTTTTGTTGTTTTTTTCAGTGAAAAACTATAGTTATATCAAATAACAGTACCTTTTTAGCTGTATGACCAACGTCAACCAACCACGTCACACTAGTATTTTTTTTGACCATGTTCGATCGTAATAGGATCATATGGGCCTCTACAGAGTATAGGTTTGTATTAACAGATTTTGTTTTTTTACGAAAAATGGATGTCAGCCACTTGCTCAACCTATTAGGTATATACCCCGACAGAAACAAATTGAAAAACAATATGTGAAGCGCCTAGTTTCAAAAGCCCCTAAAACGATTTTAGGTAGTTCTGAGAAAAATGATAAAAACGATTTTAGGTAGTTTAAAAAAAATGAGAAAAAATCATATCTATTAAATCTGTGAAATTTATGTATTTATTTTTTAATTTGTTACATTCTAAAGAGTATTTTGGCTTTCCATTTTAGGGGTATTTGAAAAGCACACCCAACCATTTTAGCGGGTTTTGAAATTTACCCCAATTTTTGATCATACGTATTGATGGTTTTTGGCGTTTTTTAAAGCTCAATCTTTGGCCATCATATAGGTAACAAAAATATTCATCTAAATACAAATCCAACTCAAATTTTTTCAAAAACCGTTTTAGGGGCTTTTGAAACTAGGCGTTTCACGTGTACTTGCCAGACCCAGGATTCGAACCTGGGATCCACGGCGTTATAGTTAAACGCTTAGAGCAGAATGCAGAAACATTTGTCATAACTAAAATTTCCTTAGCAGAAAACACTATGCAGAAACACTGTCCTTAGTTAAGATCATTTTTATTGAAAATAATACCATATTTAAAAATTCTCGTTAGGTAAATTAGGTAAATTATTTTATAATTATTAAACTATGACAAAAATATGACAACTGCATTTTATAAATGCAATAACTATAAATACATATTAATATTTAATTATAATACTCTTATGTTTCCGTTATAAGTCATTATACGTGATTCCACAGGCACCACAAGATTTTTTTTTAACATGGTAACACTAGCATCAAGTGTCATTCTTCATCTGGTATTTTGTATTTCTGCGGGCTGGCGTATAAAAATAAAATAATATTCTGCAAGTACATGCCAAACGAATTAACACTATCAATATCCATATTGAGATACATTGTTAAATGAATTTGAGTGTATGGACTGTGTTATAGACATGCAAATTTATTTTGACAGTAGCTGTCAGTGGTAAATGGTAATACAGAAGGGGGCGTGTTCATAACAAAAGTAGTCTATGGTTAAGGATTCCTTAACTCTATACTCAGGATTGTCTATAGTTAAGTCATGCTTTTCGGCGACTTATCCTTAGGAACGAAATCTTAGATTGTGCATTCCGCTCTTAAGCCACGCGGCCACCGTAGGTGTTATTATTATGACTATTGTATTATTATTATATACATATTATTAATTTTATTGTAGAAAGGATATTTTAAAAATCTAAAACATTACAATTTAGCATAAGTATAAGTATTTGGTAGGTATTGTAAGTAGATAGTTCAAACTATTTTGATATATTGGGTTATATGAATCATTTCTAAATTTTATTTTATTGGGTCTATAATCTAGTCATGATCTTGGGCAATTTTTAATAGTTTTCTTAGGAGTAATGGTCGTTACCCGATTTGTCATATAGGTAACAATATTATTTGGTCGATGCCTTGAACGACGAAAAGCCTTTGTTATAAAATAATCAGATTTTTTTAGGGGTTATGAAGGAACTACACATGAATTTAAACGTAAACGATCCATAAAAATTACTACTCAACCATGGAACAATTGTTTTTATTTTCTTCTTCGTTTTTTTTTTACCATATCCGATTCTAATAGGATCATAATATGAGACTCCAGATTGGAGGTTTATATTAACAGATTTTTGTTTTTATGAGAAATGGATGTATTTTTACAATATGTGTAGTTACTAGATCCAGAATTTGAACCTGTGATCCACTGCATTATTAGCAGACGCGTAACAGAGCGAACATACATCGTGTGCCGTCCACGATATCATTATATTTGTCTAAAAGTAAAAAAATATCTTTATCTCGCTACGTAATTTTTAAAACTAATTCGGCTATTATTAGTATGTTAATTTAGTAATTATCATAGAAAGAGTTTGTTCTTGCGAGGTGGAGAACTAACCTACCATTGGCAATGCCAATTAAGAGAACAATAACTGTGTTCAACGAAAATGCTTTGGATAGTAGTTATACATTCCACTTGGGTATTGGTAAATTTAGCTGAAACTTGTTTCATACCATCTTAAGATGGTTAACTCAATGCAGTCTCTTGAATAATTATTTTCGATTTTGTGTATAATTTTATTATTGCCCAGTTTTTTTTTAGACCTTGTTCAATATTTTATTTACTTTTATGCCATATTGTGAATGTATTAAATTTATAATTTTGTAATATTTGCCTTATTAACCCATTCACTGAAAACCTTTTAATTACTATTTAATTATCACATCTAAATAACATGCTAATTATATCTAATGGCTACCTGATAGGCAACGCACCGGTTGCATTGGAGCAATAAATCTATCAGAATATAAAATTACTTAATATTTAGTTCGAATTCCGTTGGAAATATATGTTGAATAATAATTTTAAACTATTTAATTGAAAATAATAAAAACCAAATTTAATAATATATTATAACAATGGTGTTAAAAGTTAAAATATCTGAAAAATTAAACAAAAAATACAGCTGATAAATATGCTTCTTACTAGCCGCCATTGAGGGGTCAGACAATTAACCACCTCATTTGGATCTTTAATTGCGAGTTAAGTGGGGCCAAAACGATTTATCATGACGGTGTGCGGAAAAATTAATTTTGTATTTCTACCCATTTTGCAATGCCTTGTAAAATTAATTTTAATATTATATACAAGTATCCAGTATGATGATAAGGACTACAAGTTATGTAGGTTGAATAAATTGTTGATGATTTAAAAAATGTTTAAACTTAAATTTCTATGTATTTCGAATTCCTCCTTTTTAATAAAGTGTAAGAAACTCTGACTCAAGCAATGCATATTAAAATAATTGAAGACCTAAGAATGAAAACTTGACAAAGACCAAATAGTGAATTTTATAGGAGAGCCTATAAACTGATTTAAAAAATATTGATCCTGTCATTCAAAAAGTGAATGAAACATGAGAGTTAAATTGGTTTTGAACATGTTATAATCAAAATAATTAAATATTTGCAGATACGTACTTATCAATTAAATTGTGTTTGGTCTTTATACTGTTTTCAACATCAATTTTATTATTTTATTTTTAAATACTAAGTAAATGAATATTAATTCCGTTTTTTGGCTTATTTATTTTCATAAATGTTTTTTTATTACTTATAAGTAAAATTGTTACAAAGTATGAGAGATCAACAATATTTTTCATTCCTTTTGGGGATCAACATCTGAACATCGTATATCTCGTTCTCAAACTAATCGATAGAGGATTATTTTTAATATGAAACACCGAAAAACCGTTTTTAGACTTTTTGGTTTTTATCCTGTTTTCATTCTCAGGTCTTCAATTATTTTCAATATATAGGTATACCAGACATTTCTTTGAATATTGTGGTAATAAAACGTAAAATTCACTCGTAGGCATAAATTAAACATTTTGTCCATATTGACACCTAGCAGTGGCGTGAGGTGGAGGTAGGCTGTTAAGATTCGACATAAATAGTGCACACTAAACTTTGTCAGTCATACTCATTTTGTTTTCATTGCACTAATAATACAATTATTTGCAGATGATAATGGTTAGTTTTTAAAATTCAATTAAACTCTGCCTAAACCAAGCCATAATAGCTTACATGGTAGGCTATGGGCAATTCGACAAAAATAGTTCACACTCTTCGGTCACTTTCTTTCTTATTTGTTTTCGTTGAATTAGGAATACATACCTATTACACGTCATGGTGTTGGTTAGTTTTTTCATTCATTTAATTTATTAGGACCTGCATAAAAAATATTCTTCAATCTATAAAATATCTAAAATAATGAATCGTTCAATGGCAAAATTTTAAATATTTTATAGATAAACGAATATTTTTTTACTGTTATCTACTGTGGCTTGGATTAAGCAGGGTTTAATTGATTTTTAAAAACTAACAAACACATTGTAGTCTTAGTTGAATGAAAACAAATAAGTTTGACTGAATATGTTTAGTGTGCACTATTAATGTCGGATCTTAACAGCCTACCTCCACCCTTCGCCACTGACACTTACAGTATTATGGATATATTAAAGCACACAAATTTATTTAGGAATGGCTTATAGCCAATCCATTGGACATTTGCGCTAAATCGAGCATACATTTTAATACTATTTGTTATAGACGCGGAATCCAAATTTGCAACAACGGCATTAGAAATTAGTAATCGATAAACTATTAATTTTACTATGGGAATTGTTATTCCTACATAAGTTACCATTACTAATTATGTATTAATAAAACTTTTAATAAACTGAGTTTAATGCAACCCACAGTTTAATGCAAATAAATTGTAGTTAAATGTATGAATATAATATAGTTTACTGCGGGTATAAAGAACGGTGTACTTTAGACATTTATTCATCAATAATCAAACCATCGGCGCAGTATAATGTATCAAATCAGATGTGATCTATAACAAATTATAATCAATTGCTTATACAATTTGTTGGTAACAATTTAAAATGATTTCGTTTGGAAGAAGTTAGCCAGCGGAGTCACGTCTCGATATAGATCGATTGTACAAGCTGTTTGACAAATCGATGGTAAAATCAAATTATATTCCAAACAACTGGGTATGAATACTATTTTAATACTGGCTTGGTTTAAGTCTTTCCATATTAAATACTTTATACTTACGAGGGTGGGTCAATAATTCCTTAGAAAAAAGCATTAAAACAGTTTTTATTTTTGTATTTTTTTTTTATTTCTCAACATAATCTCCTTGGAGCTCAATACACTTGGTTAGACGTTTCTCAATTTTTTTTAAACCGTCAGAAAAATAAGTTTTCGGAAGGTCCTCAAAATAAGCATTTGTCCGATCGATGACTTCTTCATTTGAAAAAAAACGTTGTCCACTTAGCCATTTTTTTAAGTTTGGGAAAAGGAAAAAGTCACTGGGGGCTAAATCTGGCGAATACGGTGGGTGGTCGACCAATTCGAACTTCAATTCTTCAATTTTAGCCATTGATCGTAAACATGTGTGAACACGGGCATTGTCCTGATGAAGGAGGATTTTTTTCCTGTTTAAATGAGGCCGTTTTTCTTCAATTTTGTTTTTTAGTTGGTCCAATAAAGATGCATAATAATCCCCTGTTATTGTTTTTCCTTTTTCCAAATAGTCAACGAAAATAATTTCACGTGCATCCCAAAATACAGTAGCCATAACCTTACCAGCTGATTTTACGGTTTTCGCCTTCTTTGGACATGGTTTGCCTTCGCAATCCACTGCTTTGACTGTTCTTTCGTCTCGGGAGTATAGTGGTGTATCCATGTTTCATCCACAGTCACAAAGCGACGAAAAAATTCATCCGGATTGCGTTGCATGAGCGACAACAGGGCTTTAGAGGCCACCACCATATTGCGTTTATTGTCGACTGTGAGCAAACGCGGCACCCATCTTGCAGAAATATTTTTCATGCCCAATTTGTCATGTAAAATAGAAATGACGCTACCTTTTGAGATCCCTGTAACCTCAATTATCTCACTCAACTTTAATCTTCGGTCACTTAACACCATATCGTGGATTTTATTGATCATTTCTGGTGTAGTCACCTCTACAGGACGTCCTGAGCGTGGTTCATCCTTTGTTGATGTACGACCACGTTTAAATTCATTTAACCAGTTATAAATAGTTGCAAGTGAAGGAGCAGATATGCCGTGAACTAAATCCAACTCATTTTTTATTTCCTTTGCTGTTAACCCTTTTATATTAAAATGTTTAATAACAACTCTAAACTCAATTTTCTCCATTTTCCATTTTTCCATTTTCCACAAGCAAATTTTTTTTAAATGTACGAGAAACACACAACAACCCGACCAATCTGATTGAAACTTCGCAGCATACTGAATCGGTAGTGCCGCTGCATGAAAACAAACCGCTTGCAGTACAAGTCGCGCCACCTGTCGGCTTTTCCAAGGACTTATTGACCCACCCTCGTACATTTAGAATTTTATTACAAGATAAAGTATAGTATATTCAAAATGTTCAATCAGCACTCGTAATAAAGCTGTTGAAAGCTGTTGTAAAGCTCTCAATGTTTCATATGTCAACCACATAAAATATATTTAAACAAAAAACACAAATTTTATTGTACCTACCACAATAACATCTCCAATGCATATTATAGTCTATATGTACATCGGAATTATTACAAATACTTAGAGATAACGAGTCATCAACTATTTTTTTGTAATAACATCAAGTTTTTCACGAATTTAATAAAATTCTACATATTATATTAATTATTATGTTTATTAATACGTCTTTCCAGTAAAATTTTAATTTTTTTAACAGTATATTAATAGATTATCTTATATTATTATGGCTTTTACCTACATTTTTAATTAAAAATTTGAAAAAAATATAAAAAGGGGAAGTAAAATACTCAAGAATTACTTGGATCCACAATATTAGGATTGCATTAAAATTGTACGTAAACAGTTTGTAAGTATACATTACAATAATAACAGATAGCAACGTAGCATTGAAACTGGATGACATAATATCTGTACCTCAGAGGCAGACGGATGCAAGTGCCAAATACCCAATTATTCAGGAGAGCAAAAACCCATTTTTATTTTAAACGAATACTCCAATAATAGAAATAACTTCCAAGAAAATATACATAAAATGATTTTATTTATTATTATTATTATTATATATCATTATTTTTTGTATTCTAATTCAATTAAAGTACTTCTGGAATATGTAAGAAAGGAATAAATATAATAACAATTTTATATCTAAAAAAAATAAAATAAAAAACGTAGTGTGGATTTACATCCTTCTGCCTCTAAAGATATTTTGTTAATGTGGAATTGTATCTTATTTACCTAGCCAAAATAAAACAATTTATAAGTTTAAAAAAATAAGAGATATAAATATAACAAAGCAAAACACACTTTTTTTTAAATTTTATTATGTCATCATCATCATTATCAGCCTGAATCTATTCACTGCTGGATGAAGGCTTCGCTAATCTCCAAGCTGATTCCACTTCTCTCGTTCCTGTGCGTTGCGTTGCGAAGTACTCCCGCAGAACTTTATCATTTCATCAATCCAGCGGCCTCTAGGTCTACCTTGCGGACGTTTTGTACCTCTTGGATACCACTGGGTGACTAAATTTGTCCAACGATTGTCTCTTCTTCGAGCTATGTGTCCAGCCCATCTCTATTTGAGACTTTTAATGAACTCTATTACATCGCAAACCCTTGTCTGCTTCCTTATTTACTCACTCTTCTTTTTGTCCTTTCGCGTTATGCCCAGCATGCACCTCTCCAATCACGTTGTGTTTCTCTAAGTTTCTGGATCTCTCTTTTACTTTGGGTCAATGTTTCATACGCATGTGATTACGGGAAGCACACACTGGTTGAACACTTTGCACTTTAGGCACAGTGGGAGGTCAGTTTTGAAGAAATTATTCAGGCGGCCAAAAGCACTCCAGCCTAGCTCTACTCTGCGAACAATTTCATCAAATATACATCCATCTATAGACACTTGCTGTACCAGATAGATGTAATTTTTCACCTGTTCGAGCTGAATGCCATTGATGAGGATCTCTTTTGCTCCGCAAAGCAGTTGAACATGACTTTCTTCTTTGATACATTTATTTTTAAGCCTACTTTGTTTCTTACTTACTTACTTACTCTCAAAACGCAGATGACTCACGTATTCTCCATTTATGGGGACCCTTGTCATTCCAGTCAAGTTGCCTGAATAAGTCTTCAATGGTAGCTGTAAATAGTTGAGGTGAGATTGTATCACCTTGTCGGACTCCTTTGCTGATAGGAAATGCGCGATGGTTTATGGAGATGTTGTTGCGCTACTGTATATATTATTGAAAATATTTATATAGCGCCCGAGAATTCCTTGATTTCTGAGTGCATCGAGTATTGAAAAATTCTTTAGGGAATCGAACGCTTTCTTATAGTCTATAAAACCCATGGATAGCGGCAGCTTGTATTTCTGTTACCGCTCTGATTTCTCTGATGACTTGGATATGGTCCATAGTGCCGTATCCTCCTCTAAAGTTTGTTCTCGTGGCTGGTTCTCGTCTAGTACATATTGCAGACGGTTCGAGAGAATTTTATCTTAGTGGATTATTGGATTTGCATCTTTTTGCTTCCAAGGTAGGTATGGCATTTGCATCTTTATGATATTATGCCTATCTTTTTTTATTATAGCAACTAGGACTTTCATCTCTTTGCCTCTAATAAATAAAACCTTTAGCATGGCGATTCTTAAATAAACTCATTTTCCCCAAAAACGGAGTTGCATCCGTCTGCCTCTGAGGTACAGATATTATTCATCTCATATGTATATATCTACCACCCTTGACTATTTATAGAAGTAGAACATTTTCAAACATCTGTAGTTAGGTATATTTATATATATATTAATACTTATTGAATAATTTGAGAGTAATAGCATAATTCAATAATTCAAAAGAAGCTGCTGTAGGTTAGACATCATCATCGACAGAACACAATATGTAGCAATCTGATATCATCAATATTTTACTTACTTTACCATATATTATGGGAAAAATATTATTACATGTTTCAGTAACAATAATACGATTGGACATACATATTTTTTTAAAAAATCAGATATTATACGTACTAGAAAAAAATCTTTGAAAAAATACGACGCCCGACGGGACATAAGCCCGCATCTAATAAAATTTGTCATGATCCGGATCGGATGTTGGTTACTAATTAGGGCACATAATTAATTTATACCTTGATTTAACACATAAAAGCCGATAAACAAAATTAGCACACTTTGATAATCATTTTAATATGTAACTACTAGTTATTTTAATCGTAGATAGGGCGCCCGTGACTTAATTGGTAAAGCACATTGGCATTAATTCAGTGTCCATATTCCATCGGGGGTCACATTTTATTCAAAGATTATTTCTATTAGGTATATAATATCTGAAATAATACTAGGTATATTCTCAAATCTTGTAAATTATTCGTTGAATAAAATATAGAGTTTATTAAATTATATTAGTATACCTACTGAGTGCAATTATTGTTTAAATCTAATATTACTTGTAACGATTTCAATTAAAAGTTTTTACCATTTAACATTTTTTAAGATACACAAACATGCCACTTGCATTAAAAAGAATGGATTACAAATTTTAAGAATAAGTGCCATTATGTAAGTACGCAATAAAACAAATGCTTATTTCAAAATGGTAAGTAACATCATTTTATCTACTTTACCTGACCAGTCATTTGTGAGGTGAAACTACAATAACTCATGCTCTTTAGTTGTCATTGCAAGTACCTATTTAACGTTTACCTGAAAGCTATTAACCCGCGTCATTGTCTCAGCAAAAATTTCAAAATTGAGATTGGATTTCATAGAAGTGTATCTTTAATACCTACAAATTATGATTTGAATTTAAATGATAAACAATTAATATAATTTTTATTATCAAATGGTTTCATCCATTGATAAACTACATCAATAGTTTCATCTGACACTTAATACATAAAGTAATAGTTTAAACATAGTATTAATTCATACCCAGTGGCGAAGGGTGAGGTAGACTTTCAAGATTCGCTATAAATAGTGCACACTGAACTTTGTCAGTCATACGTAGATGTTTTCATTGAAATAATACTACAATTATTTACAGATGATGTTGGATAGTTTTTAAAATTTAATTATATTGATATTATTATAATAGTCAAAAAATACTCGTCTATAAAATATCTAAAAATATGCAATTAAATTATACACAACTTTGGATATTCTATAGATAGATTTTTATCTATTATTGTTTGGTTTAGGCAGAGTTTAAATAATTTAAAAAAATTAGCCAACAATATGTTTAATGTATTCTTAATCCAACGAAAACAAATAACAATGAATGAAAAAGTGTGCACAATTTTGCCGTACCGCCCAAAGTATTTCAAAACTATGTTTAGCTTAGGCAGGGTTTCAGTGATTTTTAAAAACTAATCAACACCATCTGTAAATAAAATTGTAGTCTTAGTTCAATAAAAACAAATACGTTTGACTGACAAAGTTTAATAATATGCACTATTTACGTCGGATCTCAACAGCCTACCTCCACATTTCACCACTGCATCGTATAATAGTAATTAAAACTAATTTAAACGATTATTCTCCATTTTAGTGTTGTTAAATTTGTTATGTACCACATGCGCGTATATTTTTTACAACGTTTTTATTAGCTCGTATTCTTGTTTATCCGGTGGTTGTTTGTCAAGTACAAATCTTGCAATCGATTTTTAACTAACTTCCCGACTAGCTAGACATTTTAAACTTTTATAATATCATCAGAATACGATGCCAATGCATTCTTTTTATACTTTTAGCCATCTTTAAGCAAAATTGAATTCATTTTCAGTTAATTCTGTTTTGTATGGAAAGTTATTTCAGAAAAATCCGTAAAAAGTAAAACACTATCATTGGTTGCTAGGGGGTCTGGGGTCCTAGCAACTAAATTATTAATATATACGTGCGTTACTATGGAAATCAAAATGACATTTTCAGTATTCTATATGTGTTTGTTTTTTTTTTACTTCATATCAAGTATAAGTTTGAGCATATTGAGCATAATAATTCAACAGAAAATTTTAAAACGTTGTATATAAAAAGTTCTTTTTATCTTGTAATTATTAATATTTTATTTATATGTAGACTTATCGGTATTCGAAAGTTAAGCCTCATACAGATACGTTATGTTCAATGTTTTTCAGTTTTAACATTACCATTGCAGAAGCAATACTTCTATTTTCCTATTCAAAGGCCAAAATTAAGCATCAGCTTACACCGCAGGTACCGCAATAATGACACGATTACATTTGTTTTGTTTAGTGACTTAAGTTGTAGTTTATAAGGGTATTAAGTATGAAGATGAATGATGTACTTTTGACTGATTTTGATTATCATCTATTAAGCTTAATCTACATATAAAAGCTGACATTAACTTAATTTCTTAATGATAGGTCTTACTGAGAACAGTTTCGTACAATGAAGCCTTAGCGTATAGTTATATATTTATGATGCAGACTCCAAAGTAACCCTGTTTACATCTCTTGGAGTAGTGTTCACACGCCTTGCTGCGTGCTATAAATGTATCAATCAAGTAACTTCACTTGCATGCATATGAAAACACACACAGTCTCATTGAGAGACTTACACACGTGGGCAGACACCTGGAGCCTGGTATAAAACCAACCAATACTGGACTATTTACCACAGTTCTCATAATGTGGCAATTTTTTATGAGCATTATCTGAATTATGATTTTTATCATCATCATTTTGATGATAATATCATGGTAAATGAAATGAACTAACTAATACACTATTTTACAGGAGAGCAAAAATAGTTTCAATAAAATGACGTGTTGGGAAATTTTTTTAAAACTGAACAACAATTTGACAATTAAAATAAAGACTAGGGGTGGAATAATTTAACCTTAAATTTGCATCTTATGTCGCAACAAGGCCTGAACAAAAACGAACCATAAGTCCGTGTAGGCTAGTCCATAAGCATTCAGCACTGTGCGTTAAAGTAAAATAGAATTTCTACGGCTGAATTAAATATTTTTTATAAACGTAGCCGGTAAATATGGTTTTGACTGATAACATTAATTTAAAAACTGCGAGCACAATTTAATTTTTTTTTGTTAAATATAAAGTTAGTGGTAATTATATTTAGTTATTTTAGTAGAACGTGATACATGGTTAACTATATTATGTTAAAATTTGGTAGCCATACTGAGAA
The DNA here is from genome assembly GCF_057557595.1 of Rhyacophila brunnea. Classification (NCBI taxonomy): domain Eukaryota; kingdom Metazoa; phylum Arthropoda; class Insecta; order Trichoptera; family Rhyacophilidae; genus Rhyacophila; species Rhyacophila brunnea. The sequence continues at coordinate 8,350,912 of NW_028233361.1, forward strand.
TCAATACGATGGTATAATGTTTTATAGCTAAGTTGATAATAATAAAATCGAGGTTATAATGTGAGTTATACACAAGAAGCACGGATTCATTTTGCCGAACAATAGGCGCTCTCTATATATCATTACTCTGAGGGTCGCATTTTTTTTTGTGCGCACGAAGTTTGGTTGTTAACATAACAGATGCAGCTGTGTGCTTTATCCATATATGTACCTACATTTATTATCAAAAAATATAAATATTAGGTACGTACTTACAAAACTCAAGCCAAAAAATAACCATATAAGTCTGACTCGCTTTAAATAAAAAAGATTTCACTGTAATTATAATATTAAACCTAAAATACCACATACTACTACTATAATTAGAGGAAAATTTTTAATTACCAACGAATATTATATTATATAACGCTATCATAATTTTATTGTATATAAATAGATGCATTTTTAAAATGTTTTAGATAGATAGGTACCAAGACCGACTATATTCATTGAAACGACGTTAAAATGAAAAATATTACAAAATTGCTTCAAATTGAGTGCTTTATATTCTGTCGTATAGTATCGCTAGTTGCAGTACACTTTCATTTCAATACTTTAACACATTTAAACACACATTTCAAACACCTACTAGTATCTAAATACTAAAGTCCATAGCAAGAAATGTCAGTACCTACTTAAATAATGTTAAATAAATAGACAATCATTGGACAAATCTAGTCATCCAGTGGTACCCAAGAGGTACAAAACGTCCGCAAGGTAGACCTAGGAGCCGCTTGGTCGATGAAATGATTAGGTTCTGCGGAAGTACGTAGTAACGCAACGCACATGACCGAGAAAAATGGAATAAGCTTGGAAAGGCCTTCATCTAATAGTGGATAGATTCAAGCTGATAATGATTATGATAATGACGATACCTATATAATATAATGAGATGAGGTTGTTAAGTTACGAAAGTGGTTTTATTATTGAAAAACCGTTAGTATTTCATTTTTTTTTTTAGATTGAATCAATATTACCATAATTTTTCCCACGATTAATTCACGTAGCATAATAAATACGCTTCAAAAATCAACACGTTAAATCATACAATCATTAAAATCATCTTGTAATAATAATGAATAAAAAAGCAAACTCTCAGCACATTTTTCTTCATTATAGTGTAAACATTACAGATATAATGATTCCGAGTCATTTATAAAGACCCTGGGGCCCAGTATACCTGTGATGTATGGTGTGGCGGTGACCTTATGGACAGCTTCGATCTGCTATAAGATAAATGATCCGAGCAAGTGTACAAATGATTCATTCACGCGCCTTACCGGACATTGGTCTGGTGGACCCATCTCTAATATGTTCGCTAATACTTCGTCCAAAAACATTTAATATAAATATAATATAACCATGATACACTCTAGCGTATGATGTGCATAAGGTAGTGCAATTTTTTTTATCCACAGCTACGTATGGCTTGCAGCGTCTATCGCTGCAAGATAAGAGAGGATAAGTAGACTTGTGCATCTATGCAAGTAGTGTACGGCTTATTGCATTCTCTTATGGTATCTAAATCATAGGTTCATGCCACGTGACGAGCTTTCTTGTGATTATGTCAATCACTGAAGTCTAATTATAATTTTATTTTTCATTTAACTCTAGATTTTAATCGGATGCATTTGAAATCAAGTAAGATCTACGTCGACAAGCTGCAACTGTAGTGGTGTATGTCTAATCCCTATGCCTGGTTGAACATCTAGGCGCGGCAGGTTATATGAAAGTATGGTGAAGCAGGCAAGTGTGGTGAGGCAGGCTGGTAATCAATTTGCGGCAAAATTTCCACGTTTACCGTATACTAAAGTAAATCCTACGTGATGCCATGCATTTTTTTTTATCGCGTCGCTATTTCCTGCATTAACCTGGTCGCTATCAGAGTCGAGTTAACTGGTCAAAGCAAGGCCTGAACAAAAATGATGCATAAGTGCGAGTGAGAAAATATTCGGCACCCTTATAATCTCTGCAACACGCGCTAGAGTAAGATAAAAGGTTTTCAGATGTGGGAAATGGTTTGCTACGGTGTAGCCGCCAAATCTTATCTTGTTGCTTAACTAAGCGTCGATAACCGTGTTGCTAAAATTGCTATTTTTTGTGTTAAACATAAAGTCAGTGGTAAATATTTTTAGTTAAGTAAGTAGAAAATATGGTTCTGTGTGTTGTATAAAAATATGGAAGCCGTACTGATAAGCAAGAAGATGGTAGTACGTTTCATAGGTAAGTTGAGACATGTTCGTGATAATTTATTTGTATATTATTATATATTTTAATATCAAGTGACCGTGTTTCTTTAAAATAACTTAAATTATGGATATTTATACCTAATGGGTGCATTTTGACTGCTTAAAAATACTTTATAACGTAAAAAATAGAAAAATTTATTTCTTATTATTATTAAATTCTGAGCGTCTAGTGCGAGCACTTTTGGCGAGCACTAGCGAAATGGTCTATGGTCTCGAACATTTGTATACGAATGCGTTCGCTCGCCCACAAACCAAACACACGGCACGCAGCTTCATTCAATGCAATGGGTGGCGTCTAGATGTATCTATAGTCTAAGGGTCAAAGCATATAAATGTTGCGTCAGGCCATAGACGAGCTAACTCGTGCGTTCCTGTATTAACGACAGAACTTCTGAATAAACTATTTGTGCATATTTTTTATTATTTATCATTTTAGTGTAAAAATATTCACGATAAATTCGAGAAACATGTTGATTTGGTAAGTTTTCACAACTATTCTGTTCCTATTTCATATTTTTTAAGGGATTTATTTTATTCCAAAAACAGCTGGCCTACAAGTGTTCACCTAGTAAAAAATGACTAGCAGTGAAAAGGTATGTTTTAAAATATTTATTTGACAAATACCTGTGTTGAAAACTATAAGATCTTGATCAGAGTAATAAAATAACATTTACACATGGTTTTATACGCCACGAATACAATATAATATTATACTTTCGTCTTTCAAATTGTTCGGGAATGGATGTTTAGATTGCCACTAAAGGGTTGATATCTGATTGTAATTTATGATCTAGATTTAATTCAATCACGGTAAATAATGGTGAAAACTAGCATATGATAGACCTACAATGATAGATATAATTTTTTTTTTTTACAGCTGCACTTTGATTTTTTATCGAAAGTTTAACACAGTCTCTCTGAGTTGGTAACATTAAATTATTAACTTTTGATAGTTTCTGTTGTTGACTGGACTGACCTTGGTAAGCTGGCCGGAATCCTTCCTCTTGATCTGCACACACGATGGTCCTCAAAGGTGATAAGGCCGTTGTTGGTGACTTTCACCTTGCCCCACCTCCAAACCTTGATGCTGAAAAAGTATCCGCCAGGAAGCGGACAACACGTCTTATGACGCTGGATGCAGCATCAAGGACCTGGCAGTAAAATTGGGATACTTCTACCAAGGGCAGGCATACATATGGGTTCTTTCCGAATATACAATAACGATTGGAGATAGTCAAATTGACTCCTGAAAACTATACGTGTCAGTTTTTGACAGGCCATGGTGGATTCGCTGCCAAGCTCTACGAGCTTAGACTTATAATCCGGCCAAAATGTCCATGTGGCGGAGAACTACAGGATGCAAACCACATCCTTTGGAAATGTCCAAGAATGTGCTCCGAGAGGGAAGAGATGCTAAAGTCGGTCCAACCAGTTGTTGAGCCTATCGGGCCGTCCGACTTGGTTGCCACAAAGGCCAATTATTATATTGCATTTAAAAAAATGCGGCATATTATTGCGAACGTGAAGGTGTTTCACATAATTTTGCGAAAGTGTAGAGAAAGATGAGATACTTACACTTAAACATTATTATGTTAAACATGTTTTTTTTAACACCAAAGTTGATACCCGTTAAAGCTAAATTCCACCTGCAGATTCTGACACCGATCGTCTACACCAGTGGTCTTCAAACAGTGTTCCGCGAGTGAAAAAAATCGACAAATAGACCTAGATTTCGACAAATTGTGTAAAAAAAATGTAATTATTTTATGATATATTTTTCTAAATATGGGATGGGGTTTCTCGAAAAAAACTTATAATTCTAAGGGTTCCGTGAGCCGACAAAGTTTGAAGACCACTGGTTTACACTGATCGCCCCAGTAAATGTCAGTTTTGATCGTTTTCGGGAGTCATCTAAAACATAATACCTAATTCATATTTTTTTCTCAGGACTCAATCAAAAAAATCGGTACGGTGTGTGTTCGGTAATCGTCGATCCAAGTGTCACGATGACGCCAATTAGACGATCACATTTAGAGTCTCCCGGTGTAATTTGAGCATTATAATAACATACTTAGTCACAGTGGTACTCAAATTCCAAGCATTATAATATGTAAATTGTACGTAAAACATTTCACCGTGCCATAGTTTGCCGTGAGCTTACTTATTGGAAAGAGATGACCGTATAATACACGGTCACCAATTTCGTTAAATTCAATTAAGTATTACAATTATTTTCTTTCATAAATTCAAGAGTAAAAATCTAACCTAACCTTACCTTAAAAATAATTCAGTATATCTGCTATTTTCAAAATTTGTTTTCTGCTGGCTTCCTGGAAAGTGTAAACCGACAAGAACCGTGTTTTATTTGACATGAATTTTATGTCAGTACTATTACGACCCAAATAAGTAAGACGGTCTTTAATATACGGCCATATATTTCCGATACAACATTTCACGGTGAAGTGTGATACTGCGAACTGCATACGCACAAGTTACCAATCACGAATTCCAAGAGGCCTTCATAATATATTAATTTCAAGATAATTATTATTACAACATAAAAAATAGGTACAAGTCGGTTATGGGGAAGCCAGGCGGGAACCGCACTAATTGTAATAGCCGATTTTGGCGAAATTCATGAATCCAAAAATGAAAACCTAACCTAACCGAACCTAACTTAAACTAACCCAACCTAACAAATAATCCAGTGTACATCGGCTATTTTCAAAATGTGTTTGCCCCAAAACCGACTTGTACCAAAAAATATTTATCTCGCAGCTAATGAAAAAAACAAGGACTAACGAGCATTTTTAAAACATACACAGGCCATTCTCAGCTAACCCAACATCACACAAGTATAATAATTATTTTAGTTGGTGATATGATTTATTTCCCTAGCTATTTCACATTGGGGTGCTTCAGTAAACTCGACGGGGGGCTAATCACTCCTGTATAGCCTCCCGTGTTGATTCTTTCCAACAGACAAAATACACAAAAAAATCAAAACAACTTTTGAAAAATAAAAATATCTAGGTATCTTTTATTGTGATGAGTCTCTTTGACCACTTTCGTGAAATCTGACGTCACGGCAGAATAACAGTAAGACATTCTCTTCCGTGTAACAATAGAAAAGGGTTTCAATGTCTATTATGACTTCTGGCTTAAATCCTTTATTTTCCTAACGAGTTGTGGTTAACATTATTATTCTCATTTCCAGTAGGTACTAAATCACTGTAAATTTGCATTCTAAGAAGGAGATTTACCAGGGGCGCATTATGGTTAGGACATTATTTTAATATTATACAGCTTGATTAATTTTTAAGATTTAAAATCGTTTAATAAAGTTAAAATCAAACTACAAAGTAAAAACACAATACTGTAAATTCCACAATATTATAATATTAATAACTATCGACCGAAGGTATTTGATAGAATTTGAATTTAAATTCAAATGGATTTAAGTGTTGTATTAATACCATTTGAGTCGTTTTTGTGACCCGAGTTTCGTCTTTCTGCATCTTCAGGTACTGTGTACACTCACCAAAAGGCAAATAAACATTGACAACGAATTCTATTAACTCTAACTTTTATAACCAATCAATACAATAAAGTAAGTAATCACTCCATTACCTATATATCAAGTCAAGGGTCACAATAAAAAAAAAATATAACAAACAAATTATGAATAGATGAATTGTTTGTAAAAAATCCCCTATCTTATCAGTAATAATACACTCGATACATAATATTAAATAATTCTATAACTTTAGATCTCATTATGGTAGTTATTGCAATTAATTGTAGCAGGCAATATACAAAATCTTCCTTCTTATCACTTATGTACCAATTTATATTACCAATATTCTGAATATCTTGGATCATAACTGTATAAAATTTATATTAAGTACCTAATTCAAATTATTTGCTGTCAAATAGTCATAATGATGTTATAAATAACTAGGTATTAAAGTGAAGGTTTTAGCAGAGAGGATTTGATAAACATGGTATTGAGTAAGTAGAAAGTATTATTGAGTAAAAAAAAACAATTTAAAAAAATATTATTTCTTAAAGCCTCTGATTTTTTCTGAATTTTGGCTACCTCACGAAGAGGTTTCGTAACATTTTTGTAACGAAAATGAATGTTAGCTACCTGCTTAATCTATTAGGTGAATACTAATATACTAATTATAATTAACAACATGTGAATTTTGTAGATCTAGAATTCTAACCTGAAACTCACTACTACAACCTACTACACCTTCTACTACACCTTCTTATTAAAAATTTAATATAATAATAATAGTTATATTAACTAATCATCTTTGTAGTATGTTTTACACATTTATTTTTATGTTACCAAGAACGGTTAAGTCTTACAAATTTATCAAATAGTAAAACGTTTTCCTCGAATTATTTTAACGTTCAATGTTTATCTGCAATGCTCAAAATTAAGTAGGTACTTACAACTAGGTAAATTCTTGGATGTAATTAAGAGTATACAACCACAAAAAATACAAATTTATTAACAAGCACTAACCAGTATTGACTTTATGTAAAATTTTAATAAACTAAGAATAACAAAGCATCTCTTTTTGGCTGTTTTATCCAATTAAGCACTGATACACTTTATTCCTGGTTACGCCCCTGGTACTAATACTCTAGTTATATTTTTTCTATGCCATAAATTAGAAGCTTATACCCCTTTTCCTCCACAAGTGTCGCCTTGTGATGGCTTAATCCTTGAATGGAAGGCCTTAAGCGACTGTTTTTTTTAGTACGGTAAAACTAACTAAGTAAAAAATATTTTCGTGCGAAGTAACGCAAAATAATGATAAGATGGTTTCTAAATACTTATGCATGATAATTGATAACCAAAAGCTGTTTTTCATACTAAAGGTGTATGTTTCTACCTACCAGAGGCATCTAGCGAAAAAATACGAAACTTGCAATTTGAGACATTTTTTTGATAATTTATAATTTCGTATCTGAAAACATTAAAAAGAAAAATATTTTTTATTTTATGTCAAAGATAAACTACAATTGTAAAACAAATGTAATTTTGTTACATATTTACGTACCTACACAGTTAGGTACGCTATTAATACTTACATTATATTTTATGGTCATATTTATTATAAAATTTTTCCTCGTACAGGTTTTTGACTAATAATTCATAGTTTTAATATTTTTATATTATGTACCTAAGTATTTATTAAAAAAAAACATCTATTTTTATAAAAATATAAATGTGTAGGTATAACTTGAAATTCTTTTTATTTATATTAAATCTTATTTAGGTATTGTCCTAATATTTAAGCTCGATTTGATATAAATAAAAAGGATTTCAAGTTATAAACATTTATGTTTTTATAAAAATCGATGTTTTTTTAAAAAAAATATTAAAATACGTATACAAACGTATATATTGTATACAATATATAAAAGGACACGGTGAAACATGAACAAACTTCAAAACCATTTAAGGGGGACGTGCTCAACGTAGGTCAAAATGGAGCTTTCGTTCTATTATGTTCAGGATTTGAATTCGTATGATAGGATTCGTATGATAGGTATTCGTATGATAGAATATGTAGGATTCGTATAATGTCCTCGATAATGCTTTGAAAATAGAAAAAAGCTCCATTTTGACCCACGCTGAGCACGTCCGCCCTTAATCTGCAAACCAGCTAATTCCACTTTTTGACCAAAAATTTGATTTTGATAGCATTTCGTTATAAAAATGTTTTTATGCTCACACAAAACTTGAAACTCCTTTAATATATTCTTATGTACTCGTTATACTCAGATTATGTGTAATCTTTTTATTATTTAATATATCCAATAACTGCCTTCTACTCTATATGCTTAGATTATAGAAAAATTCTATATGCCAAAATATAAAATAATATTAAGTATTGTATTTTTTTTATATTAGAAGTCACAACATATTCCAGACCTCAAGCAAAGATTCAATCAATATTATTCTGATAAGTGGTCCTTTTTATTTTATTTGAACCGTAAAAATTGGCCTGACCCTTCCAAATTAACGGAAGCAGTCTTATTTTGTTTCCACGACCACACGCAAAGGAGTCTCTTATTGCCGCTATGCTTCTCGGTAGTGTGTCAGTATCGTTACCAGAACTGCATTGTTAAAGTGCATTAGGGAACAAATACATTGAAAAAATATGCAACTTCTTGAAACAACAATAAAAGCACCTAACGGCTGTTTGAGTAGGAATATTAAATATGCAGATTTACGTTTTGAGCACATAGCAAAACGTTATATATATATTTTTAATATGTACCTTCTTTTAGATACAAATTTAGATTCTTTAAAAACAGGGAATACATGGGGGCTGGTTGAAAACAAAAATAAACACTAATTAATTACTTACTTAGGTATGAAGACACGTTAATTTTTCTAAATTAATTGTGGTATTTTTTAAAAAATGTATATTCCTAATTCAGATTTCAGACATGTGTCATATAAAATATTACATTATCATAATTTTCATAAATAAAATTTAGAAAAAACAGCTAACTTAATAATTAACAATGAGCATGCGGTGATTTTACCACGTTTTTATTAGCTCGTATTCTTGTTTGTCCGGTACAGATTTTTTCTTGTGCAGTACAAATTTTTTAACTAACTTCCCGACTAGCTAGACATTTGAAACTTTTAGAATATATCAGAACACGACGACAATACATTCTTTTAAAACTTTTGGCCATCTTTAAGCAGAATTGAATTCATTTTCAGTTAATTTTGTTTTGTATGTTTCAGAAAAAAAATCGTTAAAAAGAGTATTTACTACTCACTATTATTGGTTGCTAAGTGGGTCCTAGCAACTAAATTGTTAATATATACGTGCGTTATTATGGAAATCAATATGAAATGTCAAAATGACATTTCTGTATTCTATAATATTTATATATCAAGTACAATAAAAAGTTTTTATTAATACATAGAATTGTCAAGTTTATATGATTCAACAGAGAATTTAAAAACGTGGTATATAAAAAGTTCTTTTTATCTTGTACTTATTTATTTATTTGTGGGTGTGCTGTTTGAATATACATACCTTCTTAGTACGTGTTATATATAATATTGAGTACTTAAGTATATTTTTTTAACACTACACCGGGCCATGGGTCCAAATTCAATGATATACGATAGTAGTGCAGTTAGTAATAGAAGTGAACATATCACAAACACCTAGATATAGACTAGAAAATCACACAAATATATTGTGACCTCACTGGTGAATGAAACAAAAAGCCAGCACTTTACGTACTGGATGAAGGTAGATTTCTGATATTCTAAATATTTATGTTCATTTATGTTAGTATACTTATATGAATATTAATGATAATTATTATACTTGTTCACAGTACAGATTAATAATTATTTCTGTGATCCCTGTAACTAATTCGGTATATAGGTAAGTAGGTATCTTGTTTGAATGATTTCCTTGTAAGTTTTTTTTTATAATAGTGTAGCTAGTATGATTCATCTGTCAATCTGTTTTATGGTAGTTATAGTAACCCACATAAAAGATATTAAACATTTTTAAAAGACCGTTTTTTATGACAGACATGCAGCCCAATTTACAAACACTCCCGATACACTCATTTCGGAGCTTTTTTGTTATTTTTTAATGGCTCCAAATTGAATTTCGTCTTTCGGCACATTTCGGATTGTAGTTTAAAATAACTTCTTGGCAAATTGCACTGAGGAAATGATAATTTATGTTCATCCGTTTGGCCAACGAAATGTTTGTTTGTTTTTCAACTTGGGAGGCCAATCATTGCTTTTTTATAGGTAGCTCCAATTTTCGAAAATTACTGAAATTATTGTATGGTATCAGTTAACTTTGGATTCAACTCTAAAGCATGGGTCTATTAAAAACGATGTAGGTACCTAACTTTTACTAATAATTAAGCAGGTACTCCATTTTCATTTTCTCTAAGAAGAGTCTGTCAATTATGAAAAAAAAAATTAGTATGTGGCACCATGTGTTTCGTAATATGTTGGTATACGAGCTTATATTTATGTATATTGTTATATAAACGGTTATGGTTAGACGCTTATATACTTAGTGAAAATATCACAGAACAGATTAATAAATAGAGTTCTGATAGACTATATTCATTACGCTACATTTTGACGCAAGGTTTTGAATGTGTGAGTATCCAACTAAAATGAACCACGCATTATGGACGTGAAAATGTGTGTGTAATACACCAACATTAAATGAACGTAAATGCATTAGTTGTCAGTATTCGACGTTAGACGTATTCTTGACACGTGTTTAAGTTTATCCTGTATTCTTCCGCACTTGAGATCGGTTGCCTGCTACTCCTTACCCGTCAAGTATTTCAGTTCCCATTGTTTCTGAGTTCCTTGGAAAAATGTTATGTTTATGAACAAAGACCATAAGATTATGGTACACAGTACAAAACGCATAAAGTTTCTGTTTAAGGATGATCTTTTGTTAAATAGTATTATTCATTCAAAAACCATGACATAATTCTGTTCAAAAATATTAAGTTAAACAATTTTAGTGTAATGTAAGTACATGGTATGAAGTGTCATCGCATTTTTGAATTTTTTTATCAAATAAATTTTGGCGCACTGAATTTAAAAAAATAAATATAATACATTGTATAGTTCATGTGACGAAGTTTTTTTTAAATATATTAACAGAATAAAAACAGGTAAGTATTAAAAAAATATTTAATATGCACTTTCTATTCACCACATAAACTAATATAAACCTATTCAAACATAATATTATAAACATCTTCTCGTATAATATAAAGGTATGAACAAATAAGAATTGAATGTAATATAATGTTTTATTACCGAACTTTAATTTTGACTTGATGGATTACTTTTCATCTGAGATACAATTTGGTAAATTGCAATTTAAACGCCTGAATTGCAAACCAGATGATCTATCGAAAGATGAAACGATAATTCAAAATTAATTAAATCAAAAAAAAAAACAAGAACTTTTTTACAAAGAATAGTATCTACACGATTAATTTAACATATTAAAAACGTCAAAAATACTGTTAAAAAATACATTATCATCAAAAATTACGTGCAGTTATTTCTGTAAGTAATAATTCATTCTAGATTATTTGGGTGTGTATATTTAGAGAGGTTAATCGATTAAAATAAAATCAGAGAAAACATTTCTAAGATAATATACTATTGACTTTCACTTGTATCTGAGAATACATAACATTAGATATATAATAACTACTTACAATAGATACTTATAGATATTATGTTTGTTACAGTAGCGATGGGTGGAGGTAGGGTGTTAAGATTCAGCATGAATAATGCACACTAAACTTTTTTAATCATATTTATTTGTTTTTCATTGAACTAAGAATACAATTTGCAGGTAGTACTGGTTAGTTTTTAAAATTCAATTAAACCCTGCTTAAACCGTACTATAATAATAAATTAATAGTTTAGGTATGATAATATTGGCGATCCGACAAAAATAGTACAAACTTTTTCAGTTATATTTATATTTTGTTTTCATTGAATTAAGAATATTTATATTACAGTTGATAGTCTAGGTTTGTTTTTTTAAATTCACTAATATAATAGATGAAAAATATTCTTCTATCTATAAAACGTGCACGGCTTAGTGCCATAATTTTAGATATTTTATGGATAGACAAATTATTTTTAAATATATTGTCTTCCATGGCTTGCATTAGGCAGGGTTTAATTGAATTGAAAAAACTAGCAAACACTATCTACACAATATGATGGTCTAATTTCATTGAAACCAGATACGTTTGACCGACAAAGTTTGGTGTACACCATTTATGTCGGATCTTCATAGCTTACTTCTACCCTTAGCTACTGAATAAAATTATAAATGTTATCGATGTTTTATTATATTTAATAGTAAATCATTCTGAGTATAATTCTTGTTCGGAATTTTATACAAAAACACTCGTACAAAGAACAGTACCTAAAATTGACCGAAACCACAAGGACGATTCCAAAGTGGCAAAAAAATATTATTGCCGAATGAAATATAATTCATCAGTTCTTTGCTCTTATACAGAACGTCAAAATTTAAATTTATAGTAATTTTGATGCCATATTTGATTAATTTCTTTGCAAACTCAATAACTACACTGTATTAATTAACTTAACAATATTAATTAAGATGTGAAATTAATTTACTCAATTTGTTTTTCTATTGTTTATCAAATATTTAATAATAATTGGCCTACTGAATGAGTTACTGAGAATAAAATTTAGTTAAATTAAAAACCTATGTTCACAGGATTTGTTAAAAAAATAAGAACACTGACAAGGTGCGACTACAGCGATTATTATGTCTTTTATTACGGAAACTTAAATATAGAATATATTATCAGAAAGATTATTTATATACCCTCTAAATGCAGAGACGGAATCATTTAACAAAATTAATTCCTTACGTTATTTACTATTATTAGCGTAACAGCAGTCTTGAGGGATCCAATATGTCAATATGTCAATATGCCAAGATAATCAAGTAAGTATGTAGTAGAGTAGTAGACAAATACCATTTTGAACGTAAGATACAATTAACCTGAATAAAATTATGATTGAAAGTGAAACTAAATAATATAGCACCATATTTACTTCAATCCTGTGTTTTATAATATTATTATAAGTATTTGATCATAATAAGTCACTTGAAATATCTTCAATTATTATGCTTATAAATAAATGCCCAATTTTAGCCATTTAACGTGTAAGATGGCAGAACTTTAAGTATACACGTGATCCAATGTCTGTAACAAACGACATCATAAAAATATTCTTAGGTAGTTGAGTACCTACCTTTACAATAATATTATAAATATTTCTTGTTAAAACTATTTTATGAGGTTAGTAATAATTTAGGTAAGACCTATTCAAGAGACTACTCACAGAATACATGTATTTTGGTCGAATTATTTGCAATATTTTAAACTTTGTGGCGTCTTTTCTTCCAATCCGCGATATTTTTATAATCTTTTTGTGTAGTATTAAATTGAAAAGTTTGTCTTAACTAATTACTTACTGTAATTTTAAGTACATACTTACCTACTACATGACGTCTAAAGTAGTCAATCTATGTTGGATTCAATATTCTTGTTTGATCCAAAGTTCATTTAATTTTTATTATATCAAAGGCAACCGACAGTATATATAGTATTATGTAATATTATAAAATGTACTACAAATGTTATTTTTAAAGCCTCTTTATATGAAAAAAAGAATTTGAAAGCATGATATTTGTAATATAATTGACTAGTACACAAAGATCTCTTGATTAATATGACTATTTTGCTTTATAATTATTTCAGTATGTACGTACTTATATTACAATTTAATGCTACAATGACAAATATTTTAAAGTTAATATTGGCATTTAAATACATTATAAAATTGGAGTTTTGCAAAGCTAAATGAATTTTTTATTAGATGAAGACAAAATATCGACAACGACAGATGATAAATTATGTTAGTCTACCGCCATTCTAGGTGCTTATCAATAATATACTATGTTCGGTTAACAGTCGTGCGTCAAAAATATAATAGTATTATTAAGTTTTAAAATACATTGAATGTTTTGCACATGAGTATTATGTTCTTAATTGATTTAAATATGAAAACAAAATTAAAATAAAATAACAATTAAGTATATTGATATTTTTTTTCAATCATAAATAAATTCAAACAAAATATTATAACGTTAAATATTATGTGATATTTTGACAAATCGATAATTTGAAAAAGTGTTAGAAAAGAAACGTCCTCATCAATATAATGTTTGAGACTTTCACGGTTATTCATTATCGTATTTATAGATTTTTAGGTTTAACCCGTATGTGCTTCTTTGTGCTTCTTTCTTCAATATGATATGATGTAATTACGACGTGTTTATTATTTTTGTGTATATAATATGCCTTAATGTAACTTAATGTAGAATAATAATATCTATCGGCTAAAATTGCAAAGATATAATATACCAAGTTAAGCTGCAGATACACGGCATTGCAGTGGACGTGCGTAGACGTGCGTTGACGCAGGTACTTATTTGATTCTAATTGCATCTGATTAGAATCACCAATTGGATACAACAAATCTAATTGGTGATTCTAATCGGATGCAATTCCAATTAAATAAGACCCTGCATCAACACACGTTTACGCACGTCCACTGCAATGCCGTGTGTCTGCAGCCATAAGAAGATTTTAATTGTTTAGTCACCATTTAAATCAAAATGTTCAAAGGCTAGTTTTTTGACTACGTTAGGTACTCAAAATATTAACATACGCATTCCAAAATTAGCAGTCTTGCTCCTATTTTACCACGTTTTTATTAGCTTGTATTCTTGTTTGTCCAGTACAATTTTTTCTTGTTTGTCCAAGATTAGTATTAGATGATTGAAGATTTCTAACTAACTTCCCGACTAGCTAGAAATTTGAAATTTTAGAATATATCAGAACACGGTGACAATGCATTCTTTTAATACTTTTAGCCAGCTTTAAGCGGAATTGAATAATTAATTTTCAGTTAAGTCATTGGAGATCATCATCGAGAGTAATCGTCTACTCAGCAGTAAATGTGTTAATTCTGTTTTGTATGGAAAGTTATTTCGGAAAAAATTCGTAAAAAGTAAAACACTACTATTGGTTGCTAAGCTTGCGTTACTATTGAAATCAATATGAAATGTCAAAATGACATTTCAATATTCTATATTTACTCAGTATTTCTATCAAGTACAAAAAAAAAGTATTTATTAATACATAGACTTGTCAAGTTTATATGATTCATTAGAAAATGTGGTAAGTATATAAAAAGTTCTTTTTATCTTGTTATTATTTTAAAATATCGTGGTAAAAAATAATAGAACCCATAATCAAGATATCTCAATAAGTATCTGCAGTAATAGCCAATACACACGGGAATGCAGGTCTTACGTTTTAACACCACTTAAATTGCATACAACAATTATTCCTATTGAATACATAAGTAAGACTTGTGTTGCTGTGTGTCTTAGCCCTATGTTGTTGTTGTTGTTGTATATGCCTTGAAATATAACTGGAACAGCACTAAGAGAAGAGTAAAGTTAGTAAAAAGTCTCATAGATTAATCAATTTTATAATATAATAAAACTAATGGTCTTATAATGCCGTACTGTTTTATCAGAATAGAGTATAACATACTTCACGTTGCCAGTCGCCCTACCAATCTACTTGTCGTTTAGTCTACCTGATATTTTTGCGGTTTTACCTCCCGCACTCTCGAATCATCACCACGGCAATATCTACTACAATTTAGATTACGTCTCGCAGTGCAGTAGCCATGTTATTTTATACTTATTAACTTCGTGACTGTTGTAATATGTTTCCTGATTAGCGAATAGGGTGGAGCTAAATACTTTAATCCCTTTTTACATCATGCACCAGTCAGTCGCAAAAATAGCCTATTAGAAGGGGTTTGGTTAAAAGTATTTGAAAAAAGGTACTAAGCAGTCATACCTCAAAGACTTCAAGTTGATTTGTATTTTATCAGTAGTTTACTTAAAATTATTTACCAAAGTAAAAAAATATTTTTAACTGTTTTAAAATTGATAGATTTGACAAAAAAAAATACCAGCCAGGAATTCAAACCGGCACCAAGGAATCCACCAAGCCGGTAACGAGATAAAAACAGAACATCCTGGGGAAAGATAAAACATTAATTTTTGTCGTATCTATTTATTAATTAAATAGATACCTAATTAATAAATATACATATAAATATTTAATATATTTATTTATTTATTAAAAAAATACACGTTAAGCATATCATGAATTATTAATTCAAGACGTTCACAACATGACATTTAGAATAAAAAGTACAAGTAAATCAACTAGAGAAAAAACAAGGTGGAGAAAAAAAACAACAATAATTCTAAAAAAATACAAATTAAAAAATAAAAATAGAATGCATAATGCATTTTTAAAATTTCTACATCTTTGGAAAGTGCATTGGCCAGCCGCACAGCCCTCGCTATTGGTGCATGGTGAGCCTGACATGAGGAAACAGCTTTCACCCAAAATAGGTTATGGCTGCGACCACGCATGTAATTGACGGGTGCATAAAATTCAAATTTTGCAGAATGTCGGGATTGGAAACTTTACCACGTGAGAGGAGGGAATAAAACTTTAAAAGCAGAAGTGACCTACGAGCTTCAAGAGAATGAATGCATGAAAAACTGCCAATTTGGCGTAAAAAAGCTTATTTTTCTGCTTGATTTTGATAATCATGCACAACTCCACAGAGTTATTAACTCATTATTTCCTCGTACCTAGTCACCCAAGCATTTTGAACATATTAGATTGATTAAGACGAGATATACCTAACTTGCCAGCAAGATCGAGTTGAGTCCTGTTTAATTGAGGCTTTCCAGCAATTATAAATGCACAAATTATATAATTTGATTTGTTTTTAATTTATTGAAAATATATACAACGTCATGGTAGAGATAATATAAATAATAATTATAAAATGTTTTATTTTTTCTAAAAAGTCATAGTCCTATGTTGTATCCCTGTTCTGTTTTGTTACTATTCTGTTTTTTTATGTTCTGTTTATTCATGGAACCCACCAAGCCACAGGGCTTGCAAAACTCCCGAATTTAACTTACTCTAAATCATAGACTATAGATACATCTAGACGCCACCCATTGCATTGCTAAATGAAGCCGCGTGCCGTGCGTTTGGTTTGTGGGCGATCGAACGCATTCGTCTACAAATGTTCGAGACCATAGACCATTTCGCTAGTGCTCGCACTAGACGCTCAGAATTATAATATAATTTTCTATTTTTTTTACGTTATATAGTATTTTTAAGCGGTCAAAATGCAACCATTAGGTAAAGATATCCATAATTTAAGTTATTTTAAAGAAAAACTAGGTCACTGATATTAAAATACTTATATAATAATATACAAATAAATTATCACAAACATGTATCAACTTACCTATGAAACGTAATACCATCTTCTTGTTTATCAGTACGGCTACCATATTTTAATACAACACACAGAACCATTTTTTCTACTTAATTAACTAAAAATATTTACCAATGACTTTATGTTTAACACAAAAAATAGCAATTTTAGCAACACGGTTATCGACGCTTAGTTATGCAATAAGCGAAGATTTTCCGGTTACATCGTAGCAAAACATCTCCTAGATCTGTAAACCTTTTATTTTACTCTAGCGCGTGTCGCAAAGATTATAAGGGTACCGAATACTTTTTCACTCGCACTTATGCATCGTTTTTGTTCAGGCCTTGCTCTAAATCCTTTGTAGACCTATACTAGCTCACGAAAACGTTTCATAACAGAATTTTTCTTAACGTTAAATGGGTGTTAGCTACTTGCTCAAACTCTTAAGGTCCAAACTTACATAGAAAAACAACACTAAAATAATTCAGAAAATAGATTTATGTATATTCACTGAACTTGGTTTATTCAATAAACCAACTAGACAGGAAGCTTTATGATAAATGCTTCCTTTCCGCTTATACAATCTGAGATTCAATTCATTAATTTAAGACGTCATCGGTGTATTTGTTTAGACATAGAATAGATTTTGTATTTGCTGTTGAATGGATGCAATAATTTTATATACTTCCTAATTTTATACACACGACACTGCAGTTTGCGTGCGTTGATAAAGATCTTATTTGATTCCATAATAAATATATCCAATTAGAAGCTTTAATTGGATAAAAAAAATCAATTGAATATCTGATCTAGTTGGATCAAGTAAGTTTTAATTTGAGTAAATCAATCAAGTTTAGTTTTCAATACCAAAGACTTACTGTCTTTCAAATAATCCTTCTATTGATATATTATTCAATACCCAAGTAGGAAAGGTACAAAGTAAGTAATGATGCAATAAATGAACTTTTTTTCTCAACTGGTTTTTCATAATTTTTTATAAGTATTGAAATGCAGAGAGCCTACTGCGTGATGGTTAGTGGAAACAATGTCTTATTTTAAAGAAAGGATATTTAAATTTTATCTTTCGTTCACTGCTGTGGCGAGCCGTGATTGATACAAAACGAATTAAGTAATATGGCGAGGTTCCGATGGCTTACCCATTCTTAATTTGAATCATGTCAAAACCTAATAAAATCATTGGTTTTTGTCAGTTTAAGGGAAACCAGCAGCAAATTAAATTTAAAAAAAGCAAATATACCTACTGGATTATTTTTTAGATTCGACTAGGTTAAGTTAAGTTAGGTAAGGTTTTCATTCTTGGATTCATGATTTTTGCCAAAATCATCTATGAAAATTGGCGCGGTTTTCACATGGCTTCCCGTAAACCGACTTGTGCTAAACAATTTATTTATAATATTAACTATAATTAATAATATAATCAGAGCTCGAAATAGACCGGAACGCACCGGAGCGCCGTTCCTGTTCGTGAAATTCTAAAAGATACCGTTCCAGCTCGTGGCTTCTTTGAAAATTGCGTTCCGTTTCATGTTATTGAGATAATATTGCATGTAGGTATGTAGTTTTTAAAGTTGTAAGAACTGATTCGTGGGAAAATGTTTAAATATTATTTATTGATAATTAGTACTACAAAGTCTTTAATATAATATAGGCTGTTTGGACTTCAGATGTGTTTACAAAAAGGGCTAAAGAAGACACAGGTCCAGGACCTTAAATTAGTAGGCTCCGGAACCTGAAAAATAATTTGAAATCACAAAAAAACCTTGCATCGAAAGTGTACGAGCTTCTAGAATTTTGAAGATAAGAGCCCAATTCTAAGAAAATGGACGAAAAATAAGTGATTTTGCAAAAATGAATAGGTACCCATTTAAAAAAAACTACATTTTAATATTGTATGGGGGGGGGGGGTTATGTGTATTAGCGCAGAGCTCCTTCAAATATAAATGAAACCGTGATTATTAGGCATATCGCCCTTATGACATCCGAAAAATATTTAACATAATTTGATATTTTTGAATGATTATTCAGCGCTCCGGCTCGTAAGATTTTCTATTTCGAGCACAGAATATAACTATATGTATACGGTTTGGAAATTTTTACCTCACAATTCCTCTCAAATCTTCCAACCAAAATATATACTGCGATCGACGCGTTGTATATACCCGGTCTTTATTATTATATCTAATATATACAAATCAATATTTGTTTGTTTGTTTGTTTGTTCGTATTTTATGCGCTGCCATACCGTTCATGCGATTGCGATAAAACTTTGTCAACTTATTGCTTGCACTAGCGCAAAGAGTATAGGCTATATTTTATATACTTATATAAAAATGAATGTCTGTCTGTATGTATGTCTGTATGTCTGTATATCTGTATATCTGTATATCTGTATATTCCCGTATGCGTTCCTATACCATTCATCCGATTACGATGAAATTTTGGTCAAGTGTTGTGCTCACGCCCACAAAGGTTTCTGTATTGATACAACCATTTTCTTCTTCTTTTTCTTCTATTATATCTTCTTCTATTCGTAGGCGTTCTTATACCATTCATCCGATTGCGATGAAATTTTTTCCAGTTGTTGTGTGCACGCCCGCAAAGGTTTGTGAATTAGTACAACCATCTTCTTCTTCTTCTATTCGTATGCATTCCTATACCATTCATACGATTGCAATGAAACTTTTGTGAGTTGTCGTGCGCATACCCACAAAGATTTCTGAATTAGAAAATCATCTTTTTCTTCTATTCGTATGCGTTTCTATACCATTCATCCGATTGCGATGAGACTTTTGTCAGTTATTGTGCGCATACCTGCAAAGGTTTATAAATTAGTATTATATAGTTTTTTCTTTGTTTGTTCCATCCAATTTTGGTTTTTTTTACTACATTTATTAATAACATTAATAACGATTGCATATTTTGGATTCGATTTAAATTTAGTGGTCGTTTGTTTGACATTTACTCCTTTTAGAATAATTTTCATATTGCCATATTGTATTACACAGATATTTTAATATTAAAAAAATAATTACCTCTTATTATTTTTTAAATATCTAAGATAAATATAACCACGAAGCGACCCTGTGCAAAGCCGGGTACTTCAGCTGGTAATATATATTTTCTAAGATACGCCATTTATAAACCATTATTAAATTAATATAACATTTTGCTTTAGTATTATCAGAGTACGATTTGTTAAATTTAAATTTCCACTGAATTGTTATAAATTACCTTATATTATATTATTATAAATATATTATAAGAATAAAGTACCTATTTATAATTTTATAAACAGTGCTAATATTAATTATTATGAAAAAATTAACTCCGCCCTTTTCGCAAACTGTCTTTGTTAGACTAAACATTTTTGTATGTTCTGAAGTCATCATGCTATTATGACCAATCGTTATTGTTTGATAAACGGTAAGTAGCTACAGGTAGATCTCACTTTGAAAGGCTCATCTCATCACAAACAACCTTGATCATAGATACAGGTAAAAGGGGCACTGCACGATAATAATAATAATATAAATTGGCAACAACGACGATGATGTTTTAAATTTAAAGAATAATAGTCTGTTAAATAATGTAATACAAATATTTGAATGACTATTTTTTTAATACACTTTAATTATATTTTATATTGTGTTGTTTACATATTTATGATAAGCTGGTGAACCGGTATTAAAGCACAAAAAATCAAATAAAAAATATATAAATACCTATGTGAAAATTGTGGAATTACTACAATAATAGTACACTGTTATCCCTAGTATTTGGCCTGCTTATTTATAACGATAACCAACATTGTCATTATAATACAATAATTTTATATTAACCATGTACAACGTTACAAAATTTAGAAGAGATCTTTATTTAGCTACATATTTTTTTGACTTATACGCGGCGTAAATGTGTAATAACTCTGCCGTTTTGGTGGTGTTGGCTTGTGTGTCTCTGATAATTACCTTAGGAATCGAGGGCATCCGTTGTTTGATCTCCCAAGGTGTAGAACTAACCTGTGTAACTAACTAACTAACTAATGCCAATTGAGAGGGCAATAACCATGTTTAATGGAATCGCTTCGGATGTTGATATATTCCACTTACGTGAGGGTAAATTTAAGTGAACGTTGTTTTATTAGTTTTTAAAATAGAGTCTATCAAAGTTCACTCTATGTGCTTCCATCTACTTTTATTTTTGTTATTTTATTTTATTTCTTTTCTTTATTTATTTCTTATTTTATTACTTATTGTATTGTTAACTCAAATTTCTTTTTTTATTTTATTTTAAAATTTGTTAACACTTATTTTATGTCATGCCGTGAACGCTTTAAATATATAATTTGTTATATTCATTATAATGTAAAATAAATAAATTTGATTTGATTTAAATTCATTGAATAATGTGTGTAAAAAGAGTACATTATCCATTTGGAATCCTATCTATCATGATATTATAGTTAACAAATAATTGGTAAACACAATGTCTGTCTATATCACATAAAATACATATTATTTAAGTATGTAACCAATACAAAATAGTAGGTACATGTGATAAAATGTAGTGTAACTATAAATTAGAATTACCCATGCGCGTATTTCGGGCTATCCTAGTAAGCATACTGCAGGAAAGACTAAATCTTTGAGTTAAAAAGAATAATTCACTGGCCGTGGCTATATTTCAACCCATTTGTTTATTTATTAATCTGATCGGTTAAAATATAGCAACATAAAATAAATGAAGAAATGCTGTTACTATATAAGTACATTTTATGATACTACTACTACTACTTCACAATGTTTGATCCTTAAAAGATCATATTATGGGTCTCCACAGAGTAGAAGTTGTATTTAACAAATTTTTTTTTTACAAGAAAAGGGTGTTAACCACTTGCTCAACCTATTCTGTCTATAAATACTCAGATTACAAACACAATAATTTTAAAACAATATATTTTGTGTTTTCCAGACCCAAGACATTAGAGAATTATAAGCAGATGCGCCGCTTGGCCAATACTAATACTATTCTATGATAAGTGATGGATTAAAAAACTTACAAATGAGATTCATAATAGAGATTTCATCCTCGACATCCCCTCAAAATTCGTAGCTCTGTCTTTCCAGCCAGCGCCATCTTAAGATTAATAAAGTCTGCGCATATCTTTTTGTACAAGCACCGAGTGGTCCACTGTTCAGCTGTCAAAATCAGATCCCAGATTGCTTGACACATTGACTCGCCCTTTCTCGTTTTAAATTGAATTATAAAAAAATATCAAATCAAATATATTAACTATCAGTGTTATTTATAAATAATATACGTTCCTGTTATTCATCAGCTGTCAAGGTCAGACTAGTTCTTCAGACAAAAACCTGTGGTAATACCGATTTCCAAGAAATATGTAGCATTGAACTATGCATTCCATTTGTAGAAGATGTGTTAATGCGAGTGTATTATTTATCATGTAACTCATGTATCGAAATCAAACCATTCCCAATGTAAACACAACAGACGCGTCAGTATGAGCACTCTATAGAACAATGACAGGTAATGAAAGGTCATCCATAGACAACAACAGGAAGGGCGGAAAAAGTAGGACCAGTCGTTGTGAATGTATCGGCTTTCTACTTGAGTCGGCAATGCTCCAGCTGATAAAAAGCAAGCATTTGTTTAAAAGCTTCGACTTTCATATCACCATTAAATGTCTAATAGTAAAAAAATATTATGCATATAACTTTAAGGCGATAAATAACTTGAAATAGATATTAGGTCAGATGAGATAATCTTGAAGTGGATAGATGCCATAATCGAGGTAGACTTGTTGCAATTATATGAATTATCACTAACTAGTATTGGATTTTAAATTTAATTCTTACGAGTTAAACACGGGTCGTCTATATTGCCGAGATAATGGTCGATCCATTGCATTGAATGCATTCTTTGTATAAGGTAGGTAGTGCATATTATTTGCGATAGTAATAATATAAATTAACACATATGAGTGATAACTAAGTAAGAAAAAAGAAACCTAAATAAGATTTGATATAAATTAAATAAAAAGGATTTCAAGTTAAAGACTATTACTACACATTACTATACTAGAATATTTTAAAAAAAATCGATGTTTTTTTAAATAAATATAAAAAATAATAAAACTATGAATTAGTCAAAAAAAAAATATCGATGCAATACAAAAAACCTATTAAACTAAATTGTAATAAAACATAATATTATGATCATAAAGTAATAAAATGGGATCCTTTAACAAATTCAAATTTTATAACATTTTTTATAAATTGGAAGTTTATCTTTGATTAAAATTAAACATATTTTTCTTTTTAATGCTTTTATATACATATTTATTAATTGATATAGTTGAAATTGTAAATTATCAAAAAAATGTCTCAAATTGCAAGCTTCGTATTTTTCCGCTGGTGCCTCTGGTAGTTAGATGATTCGCCTTAAGATACGTTATAATATCATATCTATTGTATTTTCACACAATTGATTATATAAAGCTACGGATTGTGTTATAGTTCATTATTAATTATCAATATGTGACATTAATGTAGTATTATTTACATAAAAAAACTATTGTTTTTATTAAAAACTAATTAAATCCAGCACCTAATTAAAAATCAGCGAATGAACAAGTAAATAATAATTAACGAAATGTTGATTATTATTATTCTTTTTTGTAAGCGTTATATGTCAACTTTTCTGTGAAAATATTATGTACATATTTTATTATATTATTATAGAAAGGAATCGTTAACATTTTGTTATGTACTGCAAAATCAAGGTAATCATTGTCGATAAACTCGCGACGTAGGTGAAAAAATTCATGTTAAAAATGTGAATGAGCCATCAATAAATAAATGTAAATCCTTTGTATTCACTTATGAATAATATATTTCTACAAAATAATATTATGATGATAATATTATGATTTATGAGTCTAACTTGAAAACCTTTTATGTGTTTGTCATTATATACCTATATATATATATATTAATAATTATATATTTAAAAGATAAATTAATTGATTAAAAACATATAAAATTAGTTACTTAAGTATTAATTAATAGTTAAATTTTAGATTTATTTTGTGTACCAATATGTATATTTTTCAAGTAATCATATTATTCATTCTATACATTATCAACATCATCACCCGGGAACGATTGACTGCTGGATGAAGGCCTTCCCTATATTCTTTCACTCTTCTCGGTGTTTAGTTCTTCGCAGCCACGTACATTCACCAAACTTTATGAGTTAGTCTATCCAGCGGATATTAGGGCGCCCCTGTGGACGATGCGTGCCAATTGGGTACCATTGTAATTGGATGACGGTGTTTTCCCAGCGGTTGTCCACTAGCCGAGCAAAATATTCAACCCATTGCTTTACTTTAATCTGCTGAGCGACCTTTATCACATCGCGTACTCTTGTATGCTTCCCTGACCAATGATTTATTTTGTAATCTTTCCGCAATACGCACAACCACAGTTCCCTATGCACAACCTTTTCCACCCGCATTTTATTAAAATAAGACAGGTGAAAGTACTTAAAATGAGAGGTCGTTGAACAAACCCTTTTTGTTTCGAACAAAATGTTTACATATATTTTATTTTTTATTATCGCTATCTGATTATGATTATCAGGGAACTCAGAAATAATGGAAATTGAAATACCTTACTTGTAAAGAGTAGCAGGTAAACGATCTCGAGTAAGGAATAGTCCGGAATAAACTTAAATACGTGTCAAGAATACCTATGTCATACTTACGTCGAATACTGACGGGAATGGGACGATTTGACACCGCGAACTGGCCTCCGCCGATTGGCCTCCGGTTATTGGCCGCCGGTACAATCAGACACCGACCCAATTGGCCTCCGGGACGATCGGACGCCGGTACAATCGGGCGCCGACCCAATTGGACACCGGCCCAACTGGCCGCCGGGAGATTGGACGCCGCACGGCTGAATTAAATGCGCAAAGGAAAAGACCTACGTAACAACTTGGTAGAGAAAGTAGACACGACACTTTAATGTGCTTCTATCTACTTAGTGGTTGTACCTTATACATTTTTCGCTTATGATTGATAATAATTATTACTTATGCTTTATGCTGTTTATAAAAAGAGAAGATTTCTTTCCTCGTCAGAACTTGAAGATGTGCATAATTAAGTAAGTTATTTATTGTGTATTCTATTCATATTAAAAATATATAATATATATTAATAATGAATTGGTTAGTGAAAATAATATCTTTCGGCGTTTTCTCGATTTCATGTTATTATAATTGAACTTTATATTTATTCATCATCCGTAAATAAGTATTTTGAAGTTTATGAAATTACAAACAATATAAGTAGGTAAAATACTTGAAAGGTACCTACATATTACATTATATATTATATTATTGTTTGAAATGTGTTGGTCAATCGATCTTTAATAATTAAGTACAATTTATATTAATCAAGGCGTTTACGTAATAAATAAAATAAGTCTATAATAATTGACAAACTATACCGTATTCAGTACCTACATGTATTCTGTACCTACATGTATTCTGTACCTACATTATTATATATTATGTTGACAAAGCGAATTTGTATGTAGGTGCATATTATTATTTATTTTATTTTATTTATTTATTTATTTATTTATAAAAAAGAGTATTACGGCATTACAGCTTTTGGCCAATGCGCCATAATATATAATACATACAAATATATAAAAATATCTTAATTACAAATAACAACTAATATGACAAGAAAGTGGAAAAGACAGCATGTGTAAATATTAAAGAAATATGATAATATATACAATTATAAATTTATCCTATTTAAAACGTCTACAAACATTATATAATTAATAAAAAACAAATCAACTTTTATGGTGTCATCAAATAAGCTAATTGCACGATACACAGCATCATGAAACATAACATCTGTCCTGCGACGAGGTATCTTGAAGACCGTGGAGCTGCGAGTGATATTGGTGGGAACATGAAAATTAATATTTGCCAGTATATGCGGATTGTAAATGAACCCACGAAGAAGTAAAAAGAAATGCTTTAAAAGAACAATCACTCTTCGGGTAGACAGGGATTGCGTATTTTATAAAAAACGCGCTAACTCACATTAGAAAAATTCCAAGAAAAGTTGACTCAAAAAATTCAGCACGGTGCATAGGTAAATGAATATTTTTTCATAGTGTGGTAAATTTTTTTACATTATTTTTAAAATAACTGGAGTAGAGTGTAATAGATATTAATTTAAGTCGAAATGTTCATATGTTAAAAATTTCACCTTTAATATAAAATGTGTACACATATTTTTGTTGAAAGATAAATAGTATGGCTAACATTAATACATTATTATTAACATTATTATGGACGCTAAACCAAGAGATGTTTCGGAGACTTGAAGCTTTCGAGATGTGGCTGTATAGATGCATCCTCAAAATTTCTTGAACTGACAGAGTGACAAATGTTGAAATTCTCAATCGAATGGGAAAGGACCAAGAAGTTCTACGTAGTATTAAAACCAGGAAACTACAGTACCTCGGCTACATTATGAGAGGACAAAAGTACAGTATTCCCCAACTTATTATTCAAGGAAAGATCAATGGTAAGCGTAGCAGAGGACGGCGCCGCATTTTGTGGCTTAAAAACCTCCGTGATTAGTACGAGTGCAGCTCCACTGAACTATTCCAAGTAGCAGACGACAAAGCTAATATTGCCTTTATGGTGTCCGACCTCCGCTAGGAGATGGCACAATAAGAAGAAGAAGATAAATATTTATTTCTGAAGAAAATCTCACAAATGGAAAATTCACTGTTGGAATATGAATACGTATAATATAACAAAAACAGTAAAACAAAATAGTAATAAGTAGCAGTGTAAACTTAATAATTATATATCCTCTTTGACAACAAAAGTCAATACCACCACCTGTCACCTGACCAAGGCTACTAAAAACCATCCACACATTATATATATGGTGGATACAGAATGGTGACATGACTTGGGAAGATAATAAGAAAATAAATAATCTAGGGAAAAAAATTATATTGACTGGTGAAACATTTCACCAAGCATGGATTTATATTTTATGAGTTGTATTGTTTTGTGTAACTACGTCTAAATATATAATACTCGTACCTATTATATTAATCACTAGGAAGCCGATGTTTGTAATAGAGAATTATTTTTAATTTATCTGTGGAAATACCTGGGTACGTGGGAAAGCCCCAGATATTTAAAAATAATCTAATCTAACTACCTCATTAGCTCGATCAGGGGTTAAAAAATGATTGGCCTTTGTCATAAAAATTATACAACATATTTTAATAGCGTTAAAAATATTTTTAATAGGACAAGAATTTCGAAAAATGTCTAACTCATCGGCTAACAGTCTAAGAGCCGGCTGTCCAGTGAATTCGTCCAAAAATATCAGCCAAATATAATATAAAACATTGGAATGATCCTGAAATCGATAATTCAATACCTACTTTGATTTAAAATACAAAAGCCGATTGCCAATAAGTAACGCAATTTAGAAAGTGCTTCAGAGACAATTATAAAAGCATTAGCTCACTTCGATACAAGTAGATAGGACTCGTATAGCTTAGTGGCCAGAGCACGCATCTGGGCGCGAATCCTGTTGGATGTCGTATTTTTTTAGTTAGGTTAAATAATACTGGGTAATTATTGAGTTTGGAAGAAAATAAATCATTAAATCGACATTGACTGATTATATTGCAGCACGTTTTTATAAATTAAATAATTAGTATAACACAAATTATGACTTAATAAGTAGAATTGAACAGTAAACATATTATTAAATATATCGATGACCCAATCACATGAACCTTTTTTAACTGCAACCGGTTTCGTCCACCCAGAGGCTAGTCTAGTCAGTACGATAAAAATTGCGTTTTATTAAATTAAATCAATAATAGGATTCATTTTCACCATGAATTTACAGTTAACATAATTAATAAAAGAAATATTATATTAAACAGAATTATACGAGTGAACACAGTTTGAAAACCCCTTTTTTTGAGAAAAAAATAGGTTTAATAGTATTATTTCGATCAGGGTTGGCGAATCTTTTTACGTACGTGGGCCAAAATTTCCCTATTATAATTGTTCGACTGTCTGACATACCGAGATTCATGAGAAAAAAATGAAAAACAGTTTTTAAGAATGCTATTGAAAAAGTTTAAAGATTATAATTGAGTTCTTGAGATTCTATTTTCACTGTGTTTCTAGCCGAAGGCTAATCTTTTATTCGTTCAATAATTTTTTCCTTGTTTTCAAAATTTCAAGGAGATCGTCGAAGCATTTTAGCAACGTTTCTTTCATATTATTATATTCCCTATCACTAACTAAGCGGTTTTCCGTTTTTAGCGATTATATTTGAGGTAAAATAATAAACAGCTGTTTATATTTGAATGACTGCCGATAAATTTCACCAAGTTGTCATCATTGTTGGATGAATATTTTTATTTTTAATCTGTCATTTTTGCCTGACTTTCGTTGATTGGTAAAAATAATATTAAAAACCGAAGAAAACATTGCTCTGTCGTCATCATTTTTTAATATTATATACTTACTTATAAGAACATTAATTTATTTGCAAAACTTTCTTGTATATTATTAAATTATTGTAGGTTTTTTTCTCTTTTCAAAATAAAACATTCGCGTGCCATGAAAAATCATCTCGCGTGACACTAGTGTCACAGGTTCGCCATCACTGATCTAGATTCATTCCGCTGTATGGTTAATGCTTTTAACTTTTGCATTATCTACTTAGTATTAGTATTTTGAGATGTTTAAAAAATACCTAATGATTATTAATCTTTGTATACATAGACCATAATTTCGGAGTATATTTTCGGGGCAAATTTTCATGACAGCTAAATATGGTAAAATAAAAAAATGTATAATCCTCGTCATAGACATTTTCTTTGATTATTGTAAGTGGCAATATGATGCAAATCCTTACTGCTTATTTTAATAATAATCTAGTTTATATTCTAAATTTAATTAAACGTTAAATTTTTTTTTCTAACAGTGCTTTAATGAATTAAATTTACAGAAAAGATGATCGCATATACATTACAAGTTTTAGGTAGATAGGTAGGAAGGTACCTAATATTGTATTATTAGGTTCCTCCATTTATTCCTTAATTTTTATGGATAGTAATAAATATTTTGTGTAGTTTTCGTATGTTATTTTGTTATGAGGTTTTTTGAGATGAATATGTACGTATATTATGTTATTTAAATATCATAAGCAGGATTATAAAATACCCATACGATGTGTATTTATGAACTGCATTTTGTTTTTATATTATTAAAATGTATTGTCTAAAATAGGTTGTCATTGAAAATAAATGTATTATTATAATTGTCGTTTTATTTATCAATTTTGCTTAGCACTGTATAATATTGTGTTTTATTTTATTATTTAATATTGGTATTGTCTTTTCATCAAGGCTTTACTGTGAGTTAATACCGTTAAAGAAATTCATATGTAAGTATTATTATAAAAATATGACTTAGCAAATAGTGAATATTATTAATTACTATAAGGTTACTTTACATATTTATCCATCAACCTACTGAAATATTTACAGCAGATTATTTTCTTAAATTTTTAAAGATATTTTTATTTACCCTAAAACACACTTTAAAATGTATTGTTTTAATTTAAGAAAAGTCTGAAAGAATATTATTTTCATTCAAACTGGCTCAATTTAACTAATAAACTAGAAACAGACAAAAAAATAAAAAACACAAGACGAAATAAATAACAATAGCTTAAGTGTTTTATGGTTGTATTTTAAATCATATACATTTAATAAACTTTAAAAAAATATGTACCATATACGAATACATATATTTTGGTTACTTACTGTTTTTATTTGGTGTTTTTCCTCGCTTTCTGTAAAGTTGAGTTTCGCATAACATATACTTAATTATCCCCTTTATAGGGACACCTACAGATTCGTAAATATAAATAAAAATACGTAAATTTAATTGTGCACATCTTTAAAATTTTTCCATTATTTTTATAAATATCATATATATACTATACTTAAATAAAAATGACTAAAACTTCCAATAAAGTTACAAATTTGCTTTGTCAACATAATATCTAATGTAATATGTATATACCTTTCAAGTAGTTTACCTACTTATATTGTTTGTAATTTCATAATCTTCAAAATACTTATTTACGGGTGATATACACATATAAAGTTCAATTATAATAACATGAAATCGAGAAAACGCCGAAAGACAATATTTTAACTAACCAATTCATTATAAATATTTGTTGTTTTTAATATGAATAGGTAGGTAGGTATACACAAAAATTACTTAATTATGCACATCTTCAAGTTCTGGCGAGAAAAGAATTCTTTTCTTTTATAAACAGCATAAAGCATGAATAATAATTATTATCTATCATAATAAAAATATATTAAGCGCAAAATGTATAAGGTACAACCACTAAGTAGATAGTAGCATTTATTAAAGTGTCGTGTCTACTTTCTCTACGAAGTCGTTACGTAGGTCTTTTCCTTTGCGCATTTTATTCAGCGGTGCGGCGTCCAATCTCCCGGAGGCCAGTTGGGGCGGTGTCAAATTAGGCCGGCGCCCGATTGTACCGGCGTCCGATCGTCCCGGAGGCCAATTGGGTCGGTGTCCGATTGTACCGGCGGCCAATAACCGGAGGCCAATCGGCGGAGGCCAGTTCGCGGTGCCAAATCGTCCTAGACCCAATACTGACACCTACTCTCGGTTTTTGCATTGACGCTCATTTAATATTGGTGTATTACACACATTATTGCACGTGCATAATGCGTGTTTAATTTTTGTACGATACTCACGTATTCAAAACCCTGCATGAAATTGTAGCGTTTTGAATATAGCCTATTGGAATTATATTTATTATCTGTTATATGGTAATAAATTATAATATAATGTAGTTATTAAAGACACATTACAATTCAAATTAGCAGTCAAATGTATAAAATTGCATCATTTTTATTTTATCGACAGATGTTTTTAATAAAAAAATTAAATATCTTAAATCTTTCCTTGTATAATTTATACATTATAATAATATTATAATGTTACACTTTATGATAAAACAAGAGCCTTGTATGCTTCAAGGAAAACCATCACTGCTGATAGTGCTGATGATGATAATGATCTTGTAAATAACTCAATTTTATTGATATTATTTGTCATGTCACTGCATAGTTACGGTGACAATAAGGAAGCAGTCAGTGGCTCTTTGGAAATAAATCAGTTTGAAACGTAATTCTCTCAAAAACCACAGTAGCTCATCTTCCGTGCAATACCTGCCAGACAAACTAACTTTCTTCATGCCACCATAAATAATATACCGGCTTCTATACACTTTTACCGTTAAAAAGTAAGTATTACTTAGTAACTAACTTAGATACAATGTATTCCATAAGTCGTAAAACAAAATACAATACCTACAGTAGCAAAAGCGGTATGTTGAAGGAAAGTAGACTATAGTAGTTGTAGTATGTAACAAAAAATGATCAAGAACAGCAGTGGTAAAGGGTAGCTTTTGGAAAGGCTGTGGAGATCAGAGAAAAATAGCACACTTGTCAAGTGTACTTACGGGAAATAATATGATATTACTTTACTACTAGAACACACTAGCGACGACGATATACTAATTCGATATAAATTCAACAGCTTACTGACGATATAAAATATTTTATGAGTTTAAATTATGTATTTTTCTAAACAAAACTATTCAATTAATCAAAAATCATTACATAAAATTGTTTTTTTTTTAAATAGTCTATATGGCGATGTGACTGAATGCCATAGAAATTATTTTTTAAAGCATCTTATAAATAATTATATTATACAATGATATCATGCGCAAATGTTTAAGGCTTCGTCTCTAGAGCTTGCCGTATTACATACATTGCAGGAGACGGGCATGTAACGTAAAGTCAATATAAAATAAATTAGCATTCCTCGCTGAATAATCCGATACAATAGTTAAAAATAGATGACGCTTCGCCAGCTCTTTTTTAACCTTTTATAATAATTATTAGAATACGTTCCTACATTATAATATACATTATATAAAATAGTACTTATTAGGAATCAAGCATTTGTTAGTGATAAAATATTTTATCGAATCTCAATAAACACTTAGCACATTAAAATAAAGCAGCTTCTGACTGACACATTCAAACTGACCATAGACAGAAGTCGATTTAGTGCGCTTAAATTGTGTGGGGCAGCCGATAATACATTAAGTACTACAATAACTATTCTAGTGACCGTCGGCCGGTCTGGACAGTTCGCGCTTGCCATACAAATATCGAGTCATTGAAACTGAAAGGAACGACCGTCCGATGAACTCATTTGGAATATTAAATTAACACAATAAAAGGTTTAGAGACTCTTGAGTATAGAATCCTTCGCAAAACATACAACATTTTAATTTAGATTTTTTAGTTTTTTTTTGTACTAGTGCCAAATAAGAATTAAATAACTGCTGTTACTATCACTACGAGTACATTATGTTTTCTTTTTCAGAAAAAGCTTCAGTTTTTTTTCGACTATGTCCGATCCTGATAAGATCATATTATTATGGGACTCCACAGAGTGGAGGTTTGTATTCACAGATTTTGTTTATACGAAAAATGGATGTCAGCCACTTGCTCAACCTTTTAGGTCCATACTCTGACTCATACACAAATTAAAAAACAATTTTTGTACTTTCCAGATTCAGGATTTGAACCTGAGACCCTAGACGCCATAGTCCGACGCCTATGCCGCGCGGCTATCGTGGGTTTAGTATGTATAAAAACATTTTCAGTATTGTCTAATGAAATCGGGTGTTATTTAATAATATTGATATAGTGAGCCGTTTGATGATAATAATATTGACTTTAGAAAGGAAAAAGGACGTAACCCTCAGTTTTAATCAGAAGAGATTTTATTGGATAATAATATAATACACTACTAAATACACGTTGTGTCTAAAGGATGTAAGCTGTAAATGCCGATTTATTATCTAAATGTAGCTGACATTAAAAAAAAGAAAAAAAAAGAAATTTAAGTGGGAAAACGATTTAACCATCAGTTTTGTTGGTTTTTATTTAATTATGTAACACAATTATTAATATTAGATTAGGAACATAAATATAAATTTTCCTTGCACTTGACTCATTCGCTGCTGACTAGATACTAATTTTTTAATTTTTAATTTAAAATTCACGTTAATTACATTGATCGGTCGCCTGGTCATTACGCGCCAGGTGCGTCTTCAGCGTCCAAAGTATTAAAGGTTATGTCTATTTTGTATTTTAACTTGACTTATAAACATAATGAAAACGTTTTTGTGCTTAATGTAAAATTTGATTTGTTTGGATTACATTCTTTTTCCTTTCTATAGTCGATAAATATATTAGGATAAATTAATATATTTAATAATTAATATAATTAATATTTATATATAAATTGTAAGGAATAACAAAATAGCATACTTTATACTCAATTAATAATAAAATTTTATTTCATATATTAATAATAAATTTTTATTATTATTTTAAATTATTAAATTTTATCTGATCCTAATAGCAGTCTTTCTAGAGATAGAGTAGAGATTTTATTAACAGATTTTTGTTTTTTTACGAGAAACAAGTATTAGCCACTTGCTTAACCTATTCGGTCCATATTCTAGGGCCTAGGCCTAACTACGCATTGAAAACCAACATGTAAATTTTCCAGCAGCCAGACCCAAGATTCAAACCAGGAACACACGACATTATAATATGCATGACACGTAACTTCATCGCCATCGTAGACGTTTGATAAATCTCAGGTGTTAATTATTATAAATTCGATTAAGGTTTTATTTTTAAGCTCGTCACACATTACGACGGTTAGCTGCAACCTCAAATTGTATAAAATAACAGTTTTTAAGTATAAGAAACTACGACTTTTTATCAAGAGTTTCCGTAAAT
Source organism: Rhyacophila brunnea (assembly GCF_057557595.1). Lineage (NCBI taxonomy): Eukaryota > Metazoa > Arthropoda > Insecta > Trichoptera > Rhyacophilidae > Rhyacophila > Rhyacophila brunnea. The sequence continues at coordinate 8,385,282 of NW_028233361.1, forward strand.
AATTTTAAGAAGATTTCATACACTGTGACATTTTACAATTTCATAGTCGAAGAAATATCTGTGTTATGTAGGTACATCAAACAATTTAATCGATCATTCAAAATACCCTCCGTTTTTAAAATATTTTTTATTTAAAAAGAAGCTTCACAGGTTCTATCCCTCCATGCGCCCCGTACTGAAGAATACCATACAAATAGTTGACTATAAATTAAGATTTTGTGCACTCATCCGAAAAGTTAAAGGTGTGTGTTCGAATCACGTTCGGTCTAAGCTTTTCTGTCTTTTTCTCGCTCGTTCCATATTGTGGCTGAGGACCACTCCACCCTGTGAAAATTCTCTACCCCGTAAGGTCCTCTGCTTCCCTCGAGGCATAGTGAAATTTCCCCCAGTAAGTTTATTCACTTGATCGCTCCATCATGGCAACGCCATTCCTTTGCTTTGCCCTCCTTAGAGGTTACTTAATAACTGCCAGTCTCTCAAAAATGATCCAATTGCTATATTTATCAAGCTTTTTAAAATAATACATTGTCAATGAAAAGACAGCTACGCTTTTTAATCATGTGTGGTCCTGAAGAAAAAATATTTAATAAATTACAATTAAATGGTTATGTTCGGTGCAGTTTGTGATATAAGGTGCAAGAAAAGAGCGACTAGCTAGTCAGTGCGCCACCTTACATAACAATCAGCGAATAAAACAATAAGGCATTTTATTTTAGATTAGGCGCACAAGGGATATATAGTTCAATTCACATGACATAAGTTATATAAAATAAAACTTACTTAGAAGTAAGTAACATGATGTGAATTAAAGTGAAATGAAAAAAGCTGTTTATTTTAATATATTATTATATCGCCCTTCTAAGTAAAAAGACAGTGTTTTTGGTTTAAGTGAAATGAGAACCAAAGTTTGAAACTACATTTTCACTTATATTATGTAAAATTATTGAATTATTTTGATATACTCTAACAATATAAACTACATATTTAAAGACTATGTCAAAACAATCCAATAATTTTACATAATTTAAGAGAAAGGGTAGTTTAAACAACTTGTGTTCTCATTTCACTAAAACCAAAAACAGTGTCTTTTTATTTGGCAGAACACTGAACAGTATGATATAAGTAGTATAAAATAAATAGTAGCCTTGCTCGCTTGGTTAAACTTTTTTTATTGTTTAAATAATGCATTTTATTTCAACACTTATTTTGGGACCCAAGTAAGCAGCCGAAAACCGAAATTGTTCAGTGATTTAAATACATATATTATAGTATATGACGTAATGTAATTTTATTATTATTTTGATTAATGTCTTCTGAACGGAAAATTATAGTAAACGAAAAAAAAATAACAAAACACTGGTGGACAGAGTTAAATATCAAAAAGAAATTTTTGTTTATTTTTAGTAACTTATCCGCATTTTATATAATCTGAAGTGCAGCTTCATTTTCAGTTAACACAAGACAGAACGCGTTTTGATATAAGATGACAAAATCTAGCATAATAATTAGTGTTTCGTTCTTTATTTATTTAATCCCCAGAATAAACTTAATAATTATTAATAGTAAGCCCAAATAAAGCTAGGCAGTTTAAAAATCATTTTCAGCTTATATATTATAATATTAAATTTAATATTGTTTGACCATCTAATAAAGTTTTAACATTATTTACATTATAGTATTATAAAATACAATTATAGTAATATGAATATATTTAAAATATAATATAAACCTAAGTAACAACTATAACAAACAAGAAAACTTAAAAAAAAATACTATTTTTCATATCGTCTCTTCTCTTCCAGAAGGGGATCCGTCAATCAGGTCCTCACTCCTATTCTGTTAAATAACTTTACGATTTTGCCTAGCTCTTCCGTCTTACCCACCGCCAGAACGATCGCTTCTTATTATGATGAGATCAAATATTTTACCCATTGTGTGCTCTGTTCTTAGCCTCAGTATTAACTTAAGCTCATTCCTCGTCAAAGAAGACTCTACAAACCAGTGCACCTCTTGTGGTGATGGTAGAATAGACTTACTCCTTTTTCCTTTTTCTAATGATGCCCTATGGTGAAAATATGTCCACATACTTTGGCCCATTTTCTTTATAGCCTCATTCCAGTCCAGGTTTTCTGGTATCCACTGATATGGTACCCCTGAATGGCCAGTTTCCTTTGCCAGATCATCCGTCCTTTCATTGCCTTTAATGCCCATGTGCGATGGGATCCATTAAAGACATAAATCTCCTAAAAAAATACTTGCAAAGGGCTACCCACTCTATTTTTCAATTTCAAAATTCAGTTTTTTTATATTTTTATTTCCCTTATCCGTCGCCCTTTCTGGTTAGATTCATGAAACACCACCATAACTCAAATGTCGCGCTCCTGATTCTCAGATGGATGGAAAAATACGTACAGGGCCGTGCGTAGAATTGCTTATAGTTAAATCGACATATTATTATTACAAAATGCGACAGAGAATAAATCTTCACGAATTACCTTCAATTGTAAAGCGAGCATATTTTAAAAGATTCTAAACAAAATTTTCGATTTACCATAAAATATAAAGAACAAATTTAATATGTATTATATTTTCTTATAGAATTAACTAGTTTACTTAAGGGGGATGCTTATACCACCAGAGGCACCTAGTGTAAAAATACGAAACTTGCAATTTGAAACATTTTTTTGATAATTTACAATTTCAACTGTATTAATTATTAATAAATACGTATCTGAAAACATTAAAAAGAAAAATATGTTTTTTAAGTCAAAGATAAGCTTACAATTGTAAAAAAAACTGAATCTGTTACATATTTATGTTCACAGTTACGTTATTATTACATATATCTTATGGTCATATTTATTATTAAAAATGATGTGGTACTGTTCGGTTAAAGCGGATACAGCGGAAAACGCATTTTGAAAATAGCTGATAAACTAGATTATTTGTTAGGTTAACCTAACCAAACCTAACCTAACCTAACCTAACCTAACCCAACCTAACCTAAACTAACCTAAACTAACCCAAACTAACAAATAATCCAGTTTATCGGCTATTTTCAAAATGCGTTTTCCGTTGTATCCGCTTTAACCGAACAGTACCTTTTTATAAAAATATAAATGTGTATAACGTGAAATCCTTTTTATTTATATCAAATCGAGCTTCAATAGCGTTGCATGCGCGTTATGTTTACATTTCAAACTTGAATGCATATTTTGAGATAGACGTACCTAGCTAATGAAAATAACATAATATTCTTTAATTCATTTAGTGCAAACACCGCGACTGGCAAGCTTGGAGCAGTTGGCCATTATATACTTATAATTAACGTGTTATTTAAATGTGGTAATTAAAAAGTCAGCAGTGATTGTGTTTACGGGGTTAAATTTATGCCATATTTTTCCAAACTTGAGATCGATTCCCTGTTATAGCCAGGTAAGACACTATGTTAAGCTTTCCTTGACCATGCTCTACAAATATTTCACGAAAGTTTCAATACGACCCACCTTTTCTTACAGCTACCTAGATTCCTGTATCTTAGAAAGCTTCTAAGAACGCGATGCAGAATCGTTGACATTAAATAACCGTTCTAATAAGAAAACACGTTACATCTTCTTTCTCTCTTCCACTTAGGCGTTCTAATAATAATTAACTATGTTTTTCTCTCTGAACTTACATCGTCGACATTGCCCCTTTAAGTTAGTTGCCTATCTTAAGGACTTACGCGCCTAAGTATAGTTCTGCATCGTGCGTTAGGTACCATTTATTTATAATTACATCTACAATATAATGTAAGCGACTATACTATATCGTCATCTCAATACTACAACTAGATAACTCTGATTTAGTAATTGTTGGAAAAATGAAATTTAAACTTTACCTTACTAGCATAAATCTAAATTATCTATCATAAATAAAAATAAAAAATTGTGCTCGTCTAATTGAGAACAATTAGATAATGTTCAATAATTGTATATAAAATATTGTAAATTTATTATTTTATTTATTTAATGCATTTATGGTTTTAAAGTTATCTAATATTTTTAAACACAAAATTAATACAGTTATCAGTAACTTCTGACTTACCTAGTTTTATCGTTTTGTAGAGAAGGAAATGTAGAATCATATTATTTAATAGCTATCTTAAGAGCAGTGAATATCAAAGTTATCTAACTCTAGTATTGAGGTGACGATATATTCATAGATTCACAGATTATGATGCGTTTACTACATCATTAGGTTAACTGTGATTTTCACATTCATTAAGATGAAAAAAGGCATCTGGTGCATCCGCTAAATGAATACCTTTTAAAGTTTAATAGCCCATTAATTATTGCAGAGCTGAACGCAGTTTTAGTAAATTATAATCACAATATGCAACAATTATTTAAATCGTAATAATAGTTTGCTAAAATATTAGCGGAAATGAAAAACGTATGCATACTGCTCACGCAAGCGTTACGCAAGTGCTCAAAATGCAAAACACTACTGATAGAATAGACGCTATTGATTTGTTTATAGATAATGCGTTCTCTTAAAAATTGATCGTCCTTGATGAATAAACATTTTTAAAATAGTCCTCTGAATATTTAACGCATGACTATGTGAGCAAGAGATACATTTCTAGCATATTTATTTCATGCTTATAAAAACTTACATCCTCAATAAAACGTATAAATAAGTGATTGTTATTTAGTTCATATAAATGATCTTAGGGTTCAGGGACTCGGAATAAGTTTAACATCTAATTGTCCATCAGACAATTAGTTAATATGGCTCGTATGAAGAGAGTACCTATACAATTACTAGCGATCGATAAAACAAACCTGGTGAAGTTTTAAGAGCGTACATAAATGAAACGGCAAATAATTTTCAACAGTATGTAGAACGAATTTTTGCAGTCGCCAATCGGAGACTGACAGTCGAGGTGTGAGCACCGGAACAGGTGTGATGGCGTCGGAGGAATATATTCTTAAATCGTGTAAAGATGACTAAAAAACGTTCCGCATGCACTTGAAAAAGGAAACATGTCAATGAATATACTATTATTATTACGAATATAATAATAAACATAACATTAAAAAAACGCATGTTGAATTTTTATAAAAAAATATATTTCGTTCGGCTTGCGTCATTTGTACAATCCGCGCATCGCCTAGTCACGATTTTTTAGGCCATGAATCAGCTGAAGTATAGCCTTAAGGAATATGGCCAAAATTTATTAGTATAGCTTTTAGTAGTTGTAAAATATGTTGAAATTACGTAATTATTCTGAAAATTTCAGAAACATATAAATCAGTAGAAAATAATTTAGACCTCAATTCAATTTGTAAGATTTTTTCTAATTCTAATGTTTTTGAAATTGTATTTTGACATCATAATTACTCGTATCTAAAATCATTAAATCTTGTATATTATAATATTTGTAAAGAATAAAATAAATTGTAATTAAGTTAAAATTGCTTGATAAGAAAGTAATATTAAGTAGATGAATCGGGCGACTTTTAAAGCCATTCGTGATCAGAGGTACTGCGAAAAGTGACCAAGTCAAAATTCTTGTTTATCGGGAAACTGAGATTGAAATTTTTCAACAGATACAAATTTAAAGCTTTATTATTATTTAAAGTGTCTTTTGCATCCTGTAGTCAGCATAGTGCAATGCATTAGCTATATTTTTTGGTATTACTCCCACAGTGTTAAATCGTTATTTTGATAATATTATTATGTTTTCTATTTAAACACAATATTCCTGACTTGGTCAGTATTCGCAGTTATGAAAGTTCATGGAGTTGTATGTGGAGTTTGGTGTAGGAGTGTAGTTATAGTTGTATGTATATTATACTTTATCATTACTCATGAAACAAATTTTCATCAAATCAGGTTTTTGGAAAAAAAACAGTTGCATTATATTATATGATATCGATTAACTTAACAATATAATATACGTCATAAGATTTTGAATGAGAAACATTTTATCATAATAATATATTGAATGAAAAATGTATTTAATAATTTAATTACGCCAAAGTGAGCACCTCATTTTTTGTACTGTGGAAAACTAACACAAGATACCATAATATTATAATGTTAGTTTTTCTTATTGGATTTAAGGATGACTTATTGTAATATGTGTCATTAAGGGCCGAGATGGCCCATTAAATGGGCAATTAGGTGTGTGCTACAGATTTGAGTATGTAGGAAAAATATTTACCTATTATATTATAAATACATATTAGTTTTTCTTTTTTGATTTAATAATATCTCATCATGCGTGTCATTAAGGACTCACCTGTATTATTGTCGAAAATATGCAATATTGGGAGTATATTACTGATCTGAATACTTTATAGGAGAAATAATTACGTTTAACTAATAAAAATTACTTACAAAGACATCTATCATACTTTCTCCACAGTTATCAAAACACAGAAACACTGTAGAAAAGTAAATATTATGTAGGATGGATTTTGGACGATTACTAGTATTTTATTTATATTTTCACGACGAATGATGATCAAAGAGAAGTGCTAGGTATTATATAATTTATATTATGTAATGCCTTAGTATTCTCATCAAAATATAATACGTTAATATAGTTTGTACACATTTAAAAATGATAATGGTCTAATGGGGTAAATCCCTGCCTGATTTAAGTGACCTATTTAGATTGCTGTGTAAATAATGCTTAACTATTTATTAAAATACTATGATTTAAATATAACAATCCCGATTTTGGCAAATTGTTTTTTTTTTCAAACTTGGAATCTTGTTTTTTATGTGCAGTGTTATATTGTTTTCAAGCTTTGTTGATCTTGAAAATTTGTATGCAGTTTTTACTCAGAATACTACTAGTGACGTTTTAATGATAATTAATAATTTGATGTTAATTTTCAATACGGATTCACCTCAGGTACTTCAGGGTGTTACTCTTGATATCATTTCAATCTTGAGACATATTTCATCAATAAACGTGGGTTGACTAATAAGTTTCAAGTCTGTAAATATATTTTATTATCATCAATTGTTGATCAAGAGTACGTACACATAAAATGATGAATGCTGATATTGAGGTGACATCTAGAGTATTTAGGTATATTTTTTAATTTTTCCTGACATAGTCTTCTACTGGTCGTACACCTAATTAAATTATTAGTTTTAATCACATCCATTAGAGATTATGTATATCTGTTTTTTTTTATATACATAACGATTGTACATGACCCATTCTTAGTTTTGATTTACCTACATGGTATCAATATAAATCCTTAGACGCTGCAAAATGCTCCGTACCATGAATATTACATGGTAGTTACAGTGGAATATTATACCTTGTGGTCTATTTTCTGGTTTCCTTCAAGCAAAACTTAAAAATTATTATTTTAATGTCAAATATACGTCAAACCAATGTAAATTTAAATAAAATCGTACCCTTTGTTGTACGGTATTACAGTTTTATTAAATATACCCTGCGGTCCTTTTGGTACAGTGCGTAAGGCATTGGACTCTCACCCTAGGGCTACATATTTGATTTCCGGTGAGGCCACAATATTTTATGCAGTTTTTTCAAAGCTTCATTGTTTATTTAAACGTTTTGCTTATACTATCTGCACTACTGTTTCACTACACTATTTTGACTGAGACTCCATGGTCTATTGTCGTTCTAAAAAAAATGAGAAAGAAAATATTTATATATAGGTACCCATTGATTAAGGTAAAGTGCAGTTCTACTAAGGAGATGAAATGATGCTACAATTCAATGCAAATTTAGGTAATTAAACCAATTCTCTCCTGTTCAATATAAAAATAACCATAGTAAGATGAAGGCTTTTTATAGTGAACGTACATTCTATAAAATTATTAACTTATCTTTGAAGATAATATAAAATAAACCTAAGCGTGTTTAAAGTGTAGGTTAGTTGAAACTTAGTTGTAATAAATTTCATTTTCGTATATCATTACTATATTATGTCCCTAATATAGTACGTTCATCTTATATATTATTATGTACTCATTTATTAAGGTAAACGTTAAAATTCTTCAAAGAAGCTGTTGCGCCAAAAATGGTGGTCGTCATCCTAAGTCCCCATCTACTCAAATCCCCTTATCTAGCATTTGTCGCAAGACCCGACGATGAGCAATTACGAATCATGAATTGATCGTAATTACGAAGAACATTCAGTTAACTCAATACAACTGGTGCGTGATGGCCTTGTTTTGCTAAACCACAGTTTATTGATTAATTCAATTATTATACAGACTGATTCAAAAGTTAACTCAAAACATATCTGTTCGACCTTCGTTGCACTAAGCCTATTACGGTTTGAGTGAACGTCGCGTCCATCAATCATTCATCCTGAACTTATCATCATCATTCATCAACCTCATAATATATCATCTATCCAAAGTGTATTGTCCGTTTACCAGTGAGTGAGTGCGTGAACACCGAACCAGTTGCGGTGCGCGCCAGCCCTCTCAACATCGAAAGTCAGTGTCTGGTCAGTTCGGTGTAAACTGCCCCCCCCCCCCTTAGATGCGTAATCCACCATCTACCATCACCTTCAATTTATACAGTCCACTGCTAAAATCGTCACCAGAAGCTATGAGTAAAATCCAATTCAACAAGTGGACTATAAACCTTGAAGCAATCTACGAGTATCTGAAAGTAGGTAATTTTTTTAGATTGACCCAATAAACTATTGTAGTTCGGATACTTTAATAATAATAAATGTAATGATGTTGACATTTTCGTGTCAAATTCACTCGCCTAACCCAACAGAGACGCCTTCCGAGACGCGACACCGCCGTGGAACGAAATCAGTCCGGCGTCGTCGACCGCCGCTTGTGGATGCGGGGCGCGTGCGCATGCGCAGGAAGCGGCACGTCGCGCGGGCGCGCGCAGGAAGCCCGCAAGACACCGCACGATTCCAAATTCAAATCTCGCGCGCTATGTGTCGTCCGTCCATGTTTATTTATCTATATCTCTGACGGCCGTCGGTAGAGTGATCAATCCCACGATACGTCGCCTGACTTAGGAAATCTTCTCAAATAGTTTTTTTTTATATTTCGACCGTTAAAAGTCATTTTGAAAGCTGCTCGTGGAACTCTAAAACGATCGGAAGAATATAAAAAAAGACTAATGTTTCAAATTTGATTTTTTTGAAATTATACTTCTTTTGGGGCATTTGGTAAGAAGGGAAGTTGAGAACTGCGCGCGCACACCGTTACGAAAGTGCGAGACAGTATGAAGTTAGTTACCAATCTGTCAGCTGTATACAAACGCAAGTTTGATAGTATTGTTCCATTGCCTAGGCAACAAATTTATTATTGTCGGCCATTTGCAATTCCTTACGTAAACAAACGATTAAACGGCAGATTAACAGTTGTTACTTTAAAAATAAAAATAACGAGAAATAATTATATAATTTAGTAATATAAGTAAGTCCAGTAAGCAATACTTTTTCTTGGGTGTGTAATTTAACAAGATAATTATGAGCTAGTCGAAGAATCTAGGTTATCGTCAGTTTTGTTGTTGTTTTGTTACAACAAAGAAGTATAACTTCTAACGTGCGTACATAAGTACACACACCGATTTTTTATAAATAAAACCACCAAATTGCAAATTTTATTGTACTATCAATCAAAGATTTTAAATATTTGTGAAGTAGATAATGGACATTTCACGTGGCTGGGACATGTGTTTCAGATGCCACCAGAGAGTGCGACACTTTGTACCCTTTTGGTACAGCTTCAAGCGGTGCCACAAAAGTGATCTACGCGCAGCATGGCGGGAGGTGCGAGAGTTGGCGATGGATCTAAGAAAGTGGCGCAAACTTGTCCTAGCCCTATGCTCCAATGCTGGAATGTGACAGGGTGAAAAAAAAAGAAGTCAAGAGTCAGAACTACGCACGAAAATACACACGCCGTGAAACAATCACAAAATTTCTCAGGATTTAAGACAGTCACATACATGTATTGCAACCTTTTGGATGACTTCAGTGACACTTCAGTGACATTCGCTTTGGACTACGATAGACTTGATAACAGAATGAAACACGAATTTGAATGAACACCTTTATTGATATGCATGGGTAATTCATTTTTAACTTAAATTTAACTTAAGCCAACCAAGATGTTTGGAAGCTGCTCCTGTGACACGGCAAAACTTTGAAGAGTGCCTAACGTTCGTTACGCCACCTGCATGACGGGTGTGGAGACGTGGCGGGTGGTGGAGGGAAAAGCAAGTGTATTATAATTCTTAACCAACAAACAGTATTAATTGCCATTGCTGTGAATTATATAAAATAATCATCATTTGAAATTTATTTTTTTAGACCATGTCCGATTCTGACATTATAAATGATTCTTCACAGAGTGGAGGTTTGTATTAACAGATTTTTTTTACGATGAATGGATGTTAGCCACTTTCTAAACCGGTTTATACTCTGACTCAAACACAAATTGAAAAACAATACAGAACATACGGGTTCTTTCCTTATGACAATGATAATAAAATGAATTTCCCGACTCGTTTTCTTCTGGGTATGCTATCAATCCAATCCCTGTCCACCCGAAGAGTGATTGCTCTTTTAAAGCATTTCTTTTTACTTCTTCGTGGGTTCATTTACAATCCGTATATACTGGCAAATAAAAATTTTCATGTTCTCACCAATATCACTCGTAACTTTACGGTCTTCAAATACCTCGTCGCAAGACAGATGTTATGTTTCATGATGCTGTGTATCGTGCGAGTAACTTATTTGATGGCACCATAAAGGTTGATTTATTTTTTATTAACTATAATATAGAATAATGTTTGTGGACGTGTTAAATAGGTTAAATTTATAATTGTATATATTATCATGTTTCTTTAATATTTACATAAACACATGCTATCTTTTCTACTTTCTTGTTATATTAGTTGTTATTTGTATCTAAGATATTTTTATAATTTTGTATTAATTATGTATTATGGCACATTGGCCAATCGCTATAATGCCGTAATACTCTTTTTCTAAATAAATAAATAAATAAATACGTGTATTTTTCAGACCCAGGATTCGAACCTGGGACCCACGACGATACCGATATACCAATAATACTAGTAAAAAATAAAATGAGTCAAAAAAAATATTTTATATAATTGTGTTATTTTGAAAGGTGATATTGATTAGTGTAATTTTATTTAAGAATCAGTGGGCTTCTAACAAATGCATTGCAATGAAGCCTTATAAGGAATGGGCTTAATTTTGAATCATTTAAGTTTTTTGATCCAACCGGAAACGAATTCAGATGTCCACATTTAGCTTATCTTCGACTACGATCACGTATTTTATCTTTCTAGTAAACTACTCCGGTGCATTCTATGAACGTGATGAGATTAATAATTTTCAATGGCATTACGATGGATTTGAAAAATATAACTATCCTAAGACAATGAATGGAGCGATGACGTTAAGTTTTTGAGCAGGTACTGTACAGTATATTAATTAGATATTGATACTGACGTCCCTGTTTACCTGGTGCTCTTGGGCCGTGTCTGGTAGTTTATTAAAAAATATTTGTACGGAGAAACATTGGCTGAAAAATAACGATTCACAAATGATGCAAGTATGATTTTTATTTGTAATGGCAACTATACGAGTGTAGCAATAAGTAAGTTGTATCATTAAGTTTATTACATTTATTAACAAATTTAGCTGAAATTTCAAAGTCAAGCTATCAAACGAATACAATAATATATTTAGCGTTGGATGATCACGTCGACTTTGTTTACTCATGTCGGGTTTACCACATTGAGGTTCGTTGAGGAGTTGAAGGGTTGAGTGGTTGATGGAAGAAGGTGATAAGCGATGACGGCAGCACTGGTATAGATGGATATTGTCTTGATGCAGAGTACAGAGAGTTACATTTCAATGGTCGAAAAGTGATTGCGGTGAGCTCGTGCTCAGACCAAGCCGCGATCTGGTTGCGATGATTACCGATCTACTATTAAGCAGGTGACTGTGTCGAGTGACGGACTCGTGAGGAGTGGTGACGAGTTATGGATCATCCTCGCTATTTATACAAATGAAATTAATATACTTCAAGAGACATTGTCGCAATTAAATAAATAATAACAGATAGTATTGATCTAGGTTATTTTTTTTATTTTATTTTATTTTATTTATTAAGGAAAACAAACAGTTACATATTGATTACAGAAATTTATAATATAATAATAAAAAGTTAATGCAACCAGCAAAGTTTCCATATATACATTATAATATAGTTAAGCCTAACAAGATAGAGAGTAAAATAACATAAATATAAAGAAATTACATAAGAAGATTACATGAGAAAAATGAGAAAAATGAGGAAGAATAATGAATAATTAAATAATATACAAAAAAAAAATAACATAAAAAATAAAAGAATTAATATATATGTATAAGTAAATACATTATATATCTATTTATACAAAATTTTTGAGATAGCATGTTTAAATGAAACAGGTGAATTATTAAAAGGGTCAACGGTGGAGAAATACATATTATAATTTAAACAAGAGCGCCGAATAAAGGAGTTTTGTGCATAATTAGAACCACTACGACTGATATGGTACAAAGTTTGGTTTCGCGTAAATCTTGATGGACAATGGAAACCCACCCTTTCGAGTAGGTTTGGCGAGTCAACAAAACCATTGATAATTTTAAAAAGAAAATATTGATCAGATATAGAACGTCGACTTTCCAAAGATGGTACCATAAAAGTTGCAACGGTCGAAGTAGAATTAGATAAATCATAACAGTAGGCTTTAAAATTAACGTGCTTGCGAAATCGCTTTTGCACCGCTTCGAGCCGATTTATATAAGTAACGTACTGTGGATTCCATACGACAGAGGCATACTCAACTTAGGATCTAACATAAGAGAAGTAAAGAACCTTCAGAACATCAGGTGATCTGAATGGTTTAGAGATACGAAGGATAAAACCTAGTAATTTTAATGCTTTATTGGTGGTTTCATTGATATGAGCGTTAAAATTCATTTTATTATCCATTATAACACCCAGGTCACGTATTTTTGAGCTGCGTTTCAAGGGTTCGACTCCTAGTTTGTATGTTGTGATGACGGGGTTCATACTTCTGGAGAATGTTATTGACGAGCATTTGTTGACGTTTAGATAAAGGTGATTCAGTTGACAGTATCTATACAGTCTATCCAAGTCAGTTTGTAACTCAATACAATCATCGACTGAAGAGATATTTTTATATATTTTTGTGTCATCTGCATAGATGGAAAATTGTGAGCTAAGAAAACAGGTGCTCATATCATTAATATATAAGATGAATAATAAGGGACCAAGGTGGGACCCCTGCGGTACTCCAGATGGAATGTGTAAAAAAATGGAGACGAATCCTTTAATTGCAACAGCTTGCGACCGATTTGAGATGTATGAAGAAATCCAACGGAATAAATCCCCGTGAATCCCCAGGGCCCAGAGTTTTTTTAAGTAAGATGCAGTGATTGATTTTGTCGAAAGCTTTAGAAAAGTCCGTATATATAGCGTCCACTTGTGTTTTACTGCCCATTGAATTAAGTATGAAATCAGTGAATTCGAGTAGGTTAGTTTCTACGGAGCGTCTCCTAAAAAAACCATGTTGATTTTGTGTGATGAAGTTACATAGAGCTGCAAAAATATGGTCGGAAATGATCTTTTCAAACAATTTTCCGAAAATAGGAAGTTTGGATATCGGCCTGTAATTAGTAATGACGCTTTTGTCCCCACTTTTAAATATTGGAGTAATTAATGCTTTCTTCCATACATCAGGAAAACATCCGCTTTTAACAGAAAAGTTAAATAAAATTGATAATGGGGAGGCCAATTCTTCTCCACAAGAAGCAATCAAAATTTATTTATGTCTATGTTTTTGATGTATGAAAAAACTGATGACGGAGTGAATATTATTGAATTAATTATCATAGTGCTAACATCTTGCAAAACAGGTGTTCGTAAGGATGATGGAATAAATACAGATTTAAAATAGTCGTTGAATAAATTACATATAGATTTGCCATCCGAAACAATTTTTTCATCAAGGAGCATTTCACCGGGAATATTGGACCCATTGGATTTGGATCGAATGACCAAAAAGATTTTGAGTTTCGCTTAATGGATTTTTCTGCCCGTAAGATGAAGTCTTCATAACATTTTTTAGCAAGGCGTTTTTGCCTTTTTCTTAAAATGACAAATGTATCGTAATCTATGGGGCTACTGTACTTTTTCCATTTCTTATGATACTTTAGTTTTTCATTTATAACTTTTATTAGGGGTTTGGAAAACCAGGGAGGATAACGATAAAATGGAGTTATGCATTTTTTCGGTACGTTAGTATCAATTAACTCCCAAAGTTTAGCATAGAAACAAGCCGATGCCTCTTCCATATTCATGTTTGGTAACATAATAGTTTCCCAAGATACTGCAGAGAGATCCTTTTTGAGTTTGGTATAATCGCAATTTTTAAATAAATATGTCTCACGAACAGCCGCTTGTAACGTTTTCTTTTTGGTTATACTAAAATTAATAATAAGGGATTTATGATGTGCGTTTTCTGGAGTAAGGGGTGTAATACACGAGGTAACCACGCAGTTACTAATGTCAGAAATTACAAGATCAAGAATACGATTATTAATATTACAATTAGAGTTAAATTAATGCATGTTCGTGAAGGATAAAAAATCAGTTAAACTGATACAAAACGGATCAATGTTGTAATCAGGGTTGAGATAGTTGACGTCATCAGATGATGTCCAGTCTAAATTTGGAAGATTGTAATCTCCTACCATAATAAAAACTTCATCAGTATGAGAATGATATATGGTAGAGCTTTTTTCCAAGTGCGCGCTAAGATTGGTTTTAAAATCGGTTCCGCGTGGATGGTAGGAACAACATAGATTTATAATTTTAGCGAGACTTTTATTCTTCAGGGTGACCCAAAGATCCTCAGCACTACTATTCCATTGAGGCTGAAGGGATGCACTGAATTGAAATGCTGATAAACGCTTTCGCAACAAAACATAAATATTGAAGTATGTCACACTTGTAAAGCTGAGTGGTATGATTGCTGCATATAATATATAATATAAAATTAGTAAATACATATTTATTATTTTAATGTCAATATGTAAGTTTTATTTGTACATAAAACGTATGATTTTACTCAGCCAGTCAAGTAAATTATATGAAATAACTACGCCCAGTCCAAGCTCAAATATTTTTTAAAGGTTACATTAATCATTTGATTAAATTATTTATTGTTTAAGGTTATAACCTTTTAATTAGGTATATTTTGGTCTTAGATTCAAAATATATCCAATTATTAACATCGAAAACAGTGTTGACATCCCAGAATGTAATTGATATTCGAAACAAAACGACGCGAGTATTCACCGTGCTTTTAATTACTGTCCGAACAAATCGACATTCCCACGCTAGTGAACGATAAAAATTATGACCGCATATGCAATCTCGTAGGGTTGCCAAAATCAAAAAAAAAATATAAAATAAAATTAAAATAAAATTCAGCTTAGGAATTTTTCAAAAATATACCTACATAACAAATACAGTAAAATTCCCTCGCAAAAAATATACAACACAAAATGTTAGGAGTAAATAAAAGTGGTGGATATGAATAATTATAATTTATTCATATTTTGTACTATTTCATCTTCATTCACAGTATATTTTGTGATCTAAGTCTCCGCATTTAAATATTCTGAAGTTCTTCGAAATTAGTAGGTAGCTATCTAGCTAGCTAATAGGTGACTATTGAATGATTTTTTAATTTTAATATTTTGGTTAACAATTTTTAATAGAAAATATTCATTTAGTAATATGTCCATAGCCGTTTCATGGTAGCATTTTATGTATATGTATGTATAAGTTATAAATAATCAGAATGATATATTCTTAAATCTTGTGAATTATTCGTTGAATAAAAGAAATAGCTAATTATGTATATATATATTTTCATTATTATAACCAATAACCCTGTCCTTGCTTTTTCGTACAAGGATGCTGGTAATTTTTAACAATCACAAACATCCAGGGTTTGAGAAAATCACATAAATATATTGTGTCCTCACCGGATATCGAGCCCAGAGCTCCCGAATGGAAGGCCAGCGCCTTATACATTGCACCACGAGAGCCACTCGGTTGCATATATTATATAATATTATAATACAATTATGCATTATACATATTTCTGTCATTTAGCCATCATAATATTATAATTAAGGAAAAATAGTAGGGGTCCATTATGGCCAGACAGTAATAATTTGCCAAAAATTATATTGGTATAATGGATATAATAAATATTGATACAACAGCAAATCCAATGACTAAAAATATAACTGTATACTTCGTACGGCGCTGTAAATTAAAATATTAATAAAGATTTTTTTGTATATCCCGATTCGGTACTGTTCGGTTATCAGGAATACAGCATGAAAATACCCGATATACTGGATTATTTGTTAGTTTGGATTAGTTTAGATTAGGTTAGGTTGGGTTGGGTTAGGATAAGTTAGGTTTGGTTAGGTTAACCCAACAAATAATCCAGTTTATCGGTTTTTTTAAAAATGTGTTTTCCGCTATATTCCTGATAACCGAACAGTACCCCCGATTCCATATATGATACTGGCTATAAAAGCTTTAAATTTGTAGTGTAAAGTTTTAGTTAAAGCATTTAGAGTGATTACTGATTATAATCATTATATTATCACATATTACCCTATATAGTATATAATGAATAACGGGTATTTTATATATTTTCATTTTCATTCATGTCTTATTACACATTATTAGACAATGTTGATTGTTTTACAGTTATTTTCCAATAACTATACCTTAATATCCGTGTCCCCCTTATAACGCCCAATATAATATTTTTTACACAATTAGGTTTAATAATAATAATATTAAATCAATTTCTGATTTTTTTTATTTGGTAACCCTAAAGCTTGAATGTTTTTATCACTGGTAAGCTCGAGTAAAACTACATACGCGTGGGTAGATAATTGACGGGTTGGATGCGACTGGGCAGTACCATTCATACCTCGCCTGGCTTAGTAGGTACCGATAGAGACCAACAATTCAGTTTGAATAAATAGGCAATTATTCCTATCAATAAATACTAGATACCTATGCAGTTCACTAGATGAGAATCACATTATACATGCGTAATAATGTAAAATAAATTGATTTATCCTATTTTTGAGTTTCTCGTAAATAGTCTTGATTAGAGAGAAACATAATTTCCATATAAAACATTTTTACAAAATATGCCTACGATGCAAATGACAAATTACATACTTTTGGCTGTCATCAGATTCCCAGATCTCAATTATAATATTATTTATTAAATATTAATTTCTTAGGTACAATCAGTCAGTACCTTTAAATATAATATGATTTTGTAATTTTATAACTAACCGAATTCATGTTACTTATTTCATCATAGTTTCAAAATATTATTTCATAGTGTAAATAATATGTATAAATAGCGGGCCAAATTGATTGGATATCTCACTCGATTACAAGTTCCCGTCAAAGACACATCACACCGATCTACCGTTATATTTATTAGTTACATTAATTACTTAATTTTATATGAATACAAAGTGTTAATAATTAAAACATAGAAAATTTAACAGAAAAAAACTACAAAGATTAGTAGTATTGTCATGAAATAATTCACATTATAGAATCACCAATAGGGCACCATTCCATTCCAGTTCATTTTCGCCAGCTTGGTGATTGAAAAAAATTTCCCATGTTTAAAAAAGTTCCAAAGTTTAAATGATGCAGGTCTCAACGACATAGGCATTTAATAAACATACATAATTTTGAAAAACACTTCTGAGAAAATATATTATAACAAACAGAAAAAATATTTTTGAAAATAGTAAGACACCCGGCAGGAATCGAACCTGCATCTTCTGGGTTTACGCCCCAATCCGCGCATTATGCAGTATGCTACGAGGTGACATACTAATGACGACAAACTTTAACTAAATTGTGGGTTCGAACAACTCTGATTTAAAGTTCTATCAAGCTAATTTGGAAGCTTTCACTATGTACTATATTTTATAATTGACTTTCATTTATTGCCAGTAACGTATATTCAACGAAGTAACACTGCAGGTAATTTTTAAAGTTGTTTTGAAGTTGATAAATTGGGTTTGCTTCAAATTTTATTTGCGGAATAAGTTATGTCTAGTGTCTAATAAGTATACTGTCTTGTTGTTCAATACATAAAGATATAATACCTGATGTCCTCAGACTATTTAAAATGATATTTAGAATAAGGTAAGCCAGTTCTTATGTTTATTATTAATGTGTGTTTAATATTGCATTTTATTGACTGCAGGTAAAATCGAATTAACGTTCATTTTGCACATTGTCTTAAAGGTTATGTTATAATAATGATGCGTTTTGGTGTCGTAAACATTCCATTTTGCTTTTGTTTAGGCAAAAGGTTATTGTGTTTAATGCAAAACAAACAATGCAACATTAAAATACTTATTTCGATATTATTGTCGGTAAATAAATTGAATGCAAGTATCTCATTTGAAAATATAGCGTTTGATTAAAATCGCATAAAATTCAAACGTTTTATTATTTAACATTTGATTGTAAAATTATTGAAGTGCAGTTTATAATGCACGCAGTGACGTCCTTAGTAAAGTGCCGCCCTTAAATATAATTGAAATTGCGTCCCCTTCTGTATTTTATCGTCCCCTTCTGTGTCTCAAACTGTATTTTATTTCATTGCCAACACTCAAAAATATTTATTAATATTTATATCGGCTATCTTAAACAGAAAATGCGATAAAAATCTTTAAACTTCTTAAATGCATAATTGCTATTTGCCCACTTTTAGTGGTTTATTTTCTCAGTTTTACCGGTAAAAACATCACTTTGACATTAAACATACTTTCAAAAGTTATATTATCTTTCCATAATAAATTTTCCGTTCATAAAAATGAGTTTTCAATATCTATCTACCATCCCTATCCATCCTACCTCCACAAAACGGCACTAAATGTATTAGGTGCTAGCCCGAAGGCCAAAATCCCGAGTGCCGAAATCCCGAATGCTGAAATCCCGAATGGCCGGAATTCCGAAGGCCGAAATCCCTAAATATAAAAAAATACAAACAGTGATAATTGCGCAATCTTAACTCTTATTAGAGAGACAAAAAACCATTTTTTTGTAGAAAAATGTGTTTTTGTATCTTCTGTACAAATTTGGGGGACATGCTCGTCGAAGGTCAAAATTGAGTTTTTATTGTATTTTCAAACCATGATCCTGGACACTCCTTAAGCGTTGTAGATAATCTATTTATATAATTTTAAAGTCTTATTATCCTTTATAGATATTTTAAACATTTGATGATTGCATAAAGTATTTTTGTTACATAAAATAGTATTCTTTTAAACCTCTCGCTCTAATGTTTTAGAAAATAGTCATATTTAAGTACATGAATGTGCAGTGGTATTAAGATTTTTTACATTTATTAATTTTTAAACGCATTTATAAAACCATTAGTATAATTTATGATGAGATAATTTTTGTAAAATATACACAATAAAAAATTATATTGATAATCTCTGTGATCCCAAATTTGACAAGAATTAGGCATTTTATTATTCAAAAAATGGGCAAGATTAACACATTTGAAGATGATTCTAAATATACTTATTATAAGTTATGTCCTTGACCATTCAAGTGTGATAAACATCTTATGAATAATAATTGCTTTATAATAACTATTGACCTAAGAATAAGGTAGTGTTTTTTTGAAATACGCCATTTCTTTTGTCTTGAACACTTATCTTGAATTGAAAAATTTTTACATGAGAGACAAAAAACAATTTTTTTCAAGATAAGTGGATTGCGCAATTATTACTGTTTGTATTTTTTTATTTTTCGGGATTTCGGCATTTGGGATTTCGGCTTTCGGGATTTAGGCTTTCGGGACTTCGGCCATTCAGGATTTTGGCCATTCGGGATTTCAGCATTCGAGATTTCGGCCTTTGGGATTCCGGCCTTCGGGATTTCGACCCAAACCCAAATGTATGTATGTGTATGAAAATGATCGTTCTATTTGATTTAAATTTATCACATCGAAATACTGTCATTACTCATTACATACAATAGACAAAGAGAATTCTTTAACCATAAAAAAAAAACAATTCTTATTAATTGTACAGATAATAAAAGGGATGGAGATATGTACAGAGGTTATAAATAATATATTATATGAAACGAATACTTGGGGGTTGTTTTTAAATCATCATATAGTTGGCTTGAAAAAATATTCAACTACGGATATTGCTTCAACCACATGATTTTTTTGATAGAATAACTTCTCTTAAAATTAAAAACATGCTGAAATAGCGATCTACGTGCTTCAGAATTAATATAGTAGCGTGAAAATGACGATAATAGGACGCTTTTTTTTGTTTTTTTTTTAAATTATTTATAGAACTTGCGATGTACTTATGTTATCAGTAATTAATAAAAACATTATTTTTATTCAACGAATAACACCTACACAATATTAAAGAATGTAATATTATTTATAATTTGGAACCACCCTCTATACTATTTTAATATATATGTTTCTGAGGTTCTTCAAAATGATGTATGCCCAATAAATAATATTTATAATTAAAAAAGATTGTACAATACTAATTGAACCAGTCACACTTGGAGATTATCTGTCACTTTGAAGTGACATCTAGCGGGCAATTAAGGTATTACAATCGATTATTCGAGAGCGGTTATCTGACACGTCCCAATTAGCGCTTGTTATGTAACTTCTTCCACCCGCCGGCACTGTTAGACATTGAGATCATCAATCACACTGCGGGTAGGTACATCAGCGCAGAATTTTGGCTTTTGAACCCGATAACAGCAGTGGCGTAGTAAATATTTGCTGGATTTTTTTTTAAATGGATGAGAGCATAATATTCGATTAACCTTTCTTACTAGTGTCCTTTGTTTTATATTTTTAATGTGACTATCAAAACCATATTATTTGAGGTTTGATAATAATTAAAAGAATTTAGAAAATAATTAAAATATTCATTACATTATAATATAGGTATTATATAAAAAAATACTCTCTAATTCACTTCAAAGTAATAATCTAATCATCATTATAATATGCTCAAAAACATACCTACTTATGTAGGTATATTTTTAAATTAAACTTAAAAAGGATTGTTTTATTGTTAATGATTTTTTTACATACTATTGCCTAATTGACGCCCACGATAGCCAAGTGGCTTAAACGTCGGCCTTTAACGTCATGGGTCCCAAATTTGCATCCTGGGTCTGGAAAATATACATCTTGTTTTTCAATTTGTGTTTGAGTTAGAGAATAGATCTAATAGGTTGAGCAAGTGACTAACATTCAAGTCTTGTAAAAACAAATCTTTCAATACAAAACCACCACGCAGTTCAAAAAAAAAATTAGTGCGTTGTTTTTTATTACTAGATGTCACTAGTATTCCATATAAAATAATAACTACAGTGGTACAGCAATTTAAGCACTCCTTAAAACTTAACAAAACGAAATTTTATAATTCGGGGTTTAATTGGATATAATAAAATTAATAATTGATGTAAGAAATAGCTACCACTGCATTATTTGGTATAAAGGGGCAAATTGAAGCAGTGCATAATGTGATCTTTGAATACAATGTAGGTCAGATTTATGATTTGGATTATCAGTGACAGCCGTCTGTAAAATTTTAAATGAATACAAAACGGTTAATACTTTTTACGCCCTCCGTATAAGAGTAATAATTTATGTTTTTGAATATCTTTCTTTTCCATAGTCAATGTTCATTTATTACGTGGAAAATATAAAGACTATGTGTCACTCGCCAATCGTCGTGCGTTTTCTTAGAGCGTCCCGTGTAGTAGTTTTCCAAGATGCGTGAATCGAGCTTAATGCGAAGAGGGCAATCGGAGTTTTTGTATATAAATTGTCAACGCCTTATGTATATGCTGTTAGATGAATAAAATTCGGTAGAAACCGTTTGAGTACCCACCTAAATATCATCATAATTAAAATCATGCATTGAAACATAATACGTTCTTATGGAATAATAATTTTAAATTTTAAATCTTAAAATTTATCGCAATGAGTTAATTCGTTACATTATTTGGCAGGGTAGATAATTTTTTATACAAGTCGTCAAGACTGTGGTAAAGGACCATATGAATATAAATTGTGGCTAATTGACTAAATTGATGGCTAACGGATGAAGTATACCTACCTGCAGTAATATTAATATTTTTAATTCGTATATTTTTATTGACATGGCAAAAATTCGTATATTATGAAGATGGAGTCGGTTTTTGTAAGTAGACATCAACAATGCAGACAACAATTTATTATGACATATTTCTAGTTGATGATGTTTGCAATCTTGTTATCGATAGGTACACAAAATAATTTTGTTTCTCTGAAACAAGTAAACGACATTAAAATTTTATTTATTTCTAGTAAAAATATAACACCTCTCAGATTGTCACGTAAACTGTCAAGTGGTGGATGCATATACCAATCGCCAATCACTAATTACCGGCAAAACTCTTTGTTGGCGTTTAATGATCAGTCAAATCCGATGCGACTCAGCATTAGTAACCTAGGTATACAAACATATTCATATCTCTCTTTGTTGGTCGTAGACTTATGGCTGAGGATCGTGACCACTTTTTAATTTTGCCATCCTTTGAGCGACCAAGACTTTCCATTCTTCTGGATTTTCCGCTTCTCGAGAAAAATGAATGGTGCCCCCCCCCCCAGTCAACTCTTTCACTTGGTTGTTCCAGCGCACAGACACTCTTTCTCTGCTTTGTTTTTCCTGGAGGCCACCCAAAACCACCAGTTTCTCCAGGTTGTCCGGTGCGCGCCGACAATATGTCCAAAAAACTGCAGAATGCGTCTCAGACATAATACGAGTATTATATTGTCGAGAGCCGTTCCTTTATTCGCGGTTTCTGGTTGATTGACTGGTTCGTCCTGTGTTCTGTCCAAGAAGTACGAAGCATTCGGCGCCAACACCACATCTTAAAGGCATCAATTGCCTTCCGCTCTCTTACATTCAGGGTCCATGACTCGACTCCATATACAAATATAGAGAATACTAATGTTTGCTTAAGCAACATTTTTGTGGCAACCAAAATTTCCATATAGTGGTAAGACGATATATATACAGGTAAATAAAAATATTAAAAATATACATAATATTGCGTGTGCAATAAATTTTATGCAGGTAGAAATTGTATAAACACGTGTACTTACTCTTACAGATTCAGATGGGTTTTCATCAGTTAGGTCAGAGTAGTTTTATAAAGGTTTAATCTATTGATGAAATCAAGTGTCTATGTAAATACAGTATTAATTAAAAATGAAATATTAAAATTTATCAATTATCAATGAACTCCCATCAGCAATTCGAGCGGGCAATAAAACAAACACGGCGCGTGGGTTGTGCGTGAATAAAAACCCACATCCGATATACTAGAGGCCGTATTACACCGGACAATCAAAAAAACAATCAAACAACGATCAAAACAGGGCCCGACGGCATGTGAGTGCAACTTACCGCTTAAGGGCCCACGTCCCAACGTTGGTGAAAATGGAGCTTGTATGGTACTTTCAGAGCATATGTCTGGACATTCCTTAAATGTTATAGATAATCTGTTTATATAATTTTGAAGCCTTATTATCCTTTATATTTATTTTAAGCATTTGATGACTGCATAAAGTTTTTTTGCCTACATGTTTGCTACTATTGTTCTACTGCGTAGGCGCAAATCGAAAAAATGCCTACTGTTACATGAAAATTCAGAATCTTCCAAACTTTTTTGATCTATTCATGCAAGCTTGCAACTGCAGGATAATACATGTTTACCCATACATTTTCATGTTATAATGCCGATAACACTTACTGTCAACAGTAAATCCATGCACGTGTAAACGGGGTATTATGTTATGTTGAAGTTTAGTAATCATACTGATAAAAACAAATACATGAGAATGCTTTAATTTACTAGTACATATATTTTTTTTCGACCATATCCGATCCTAATAAGATCATAATATTATGGAACTCCACAGAGTGGAGGTTTGTATCAACAGATTTTGTTTTTACGAGAAATGGATGTCAGATACTTGCTCAACCTATTAGGTACATACTCTGACTGATACACAAATTAAAAAACA
The DNA here is from genome assembly GCF_057557595.1 of Rhyacophila brunnea. Taxonomy (NCBI): domain Eukaryota; kingdom Metazoa; phylum Arthropoda; class Insecta; order Trichoptera; family Rhyacophilidae; genus Rhyacophila; species Rhyacophila brunnea. The sequence goes on from NW_028233361.1 coordinate 8,409,571, forward strand.
ATATGTGTAGGTACTTCGTCGCTATAGGATTGGTTTGTCGAATATCCTTTTTTGTCGAAATCGACCTTTTAATTCAGAATGTTTTTTTGTATCTGAATGGACTAGAACCATCCTTTTCTGTAAATTATTTTGTAATTATAATGAATACATCATTCATATGCTGTATACATAACAATTTAAATATCTCCATGTCGTATTTAAATATAGGAATATGAAACTTGTTTTTCGTCTCCTGAATATTTGGTCTATTCATTGATAAAGGTCTATTCGACAAACCAATCTTACAGCGATGACTTGTCAGACCCAGGATTCGAACCTGGGACCCTTGATACTATAGGTAATTTAGGAGGCAAGTAGAATACTTAAGACAGTAGATCTTCGAATGAAGACAGTTTTTACCTGGTTATAATCATATATAATTTATTATACAGAACAGAAAGAACAGAAGTTTTTCTAAAATCTTAATTTTGGTTAGTGTCTATTATAATGTTTTTTTTATGCATATTATAACATGTTTCAATCTCTCATAAACAGTAATAAATTTTTTCATGTAATATTGACGTCAATCGTATCGGATTTGAACGATTCGTATGGCTTGGGGCGATCGACCGGCACCAGTCACCACGATTCCACGAGCTGAAGATTTATAGGCAGACCCTCTTACCACTGCCCGGCCCTCCCTGTTAACGCGTTGGCGCTCGCGTCTAGCTTGACTGGAATAGAAAAATATCCATTTATCGAGGAGATTGTCTGATTCTTGTTGAATGCAAACTCTGTGTGTGAACCCCGTATGATTTTGGCCATTAAATTAAAGTTTACTTTTCAAATAAAATGTCGGCCCTACAGTATAGAGATATAATTGTTTCAAAGACTGATTTTTATAAATTTTCATATTATTTTGAACTCATGGATATATTATGCATATTATAATTAAATTGAATGTAATTAAATGAAGTATATTTTAAAAAATAAGATCAAATATTTCGGATATTATACAATAGAAGATTGTATAATTAATAAATTTTATTCAATCAGTTAATTCTAGTCTTATTTATTTATTTTGTTCAATACAGTATGGCGTTAGATTGCAAACATTCTAAAATACTGCTATATTCTTGCGATCAAAAATCATCTCATTGCGTCTCAGACTACTTGCCGCATTTAAAAACCACAAACTTCCTCAGAATCTCTGGTTCACGACAAGCAATATGCCAGAAAATATTATTTAACACGTTTTCAGTCATATCCAGAAATTTGTACGTAAACAGTTCACCACAGGACACTTATTCGTGCGCCGCAGTACGTGAAACATGAGTTCGTGAAACATTTAATCAAATGACGAGTTCTTCGTTGAACATTTCACCGTGGAGTTTATTTTTACGTATGCTACAACATGTGGCGAATTTTATGAGATGTCTTTATTGTGTTAGGTTAGATTAGGTTAGGTTAGGTTAGGTTAGGTAACGTTAGGTTAGGTTAGGGTTAATCTAATTGAAATAGCACTATTTGCAAACTATCGCCGCATTTTGTAAGATACGTACCTACAACGTATTCTACGGTAAAATGTTACACGAACTCATGTTTCACGTACTGCGGCGCACGAATAAGTGTCCCATGATAAAGTGCATACGTACAACTTACATGTAACCGTTTTCAGTAACCCTACTTTTACTACCAGTCTCTTGTTCTGTAGACTCTACTATAGATTCAAAGCATTCAGCAACAATCTCACAGTACTAAGACAGGTGTTTTTTGCGCTCTTCTGCCTTTACTATCCACATTAATTATATTATCATACATGTGGTAGGTCATTAGAAATATGACATAACATTAATCTTGAACGTATAGATACTTACTAATTCCGCACAATTTAATGCCGATTTACTTATATCATGTGTCTAAATGCAAACATTGAAAATCCTTTTAATATCTTAAAGTCAGTTTTATAGTTATTAATTAATTATATATTTTTAGTACCTACTTACTATAAATTTCATAATACTTAATACTATAACCCAATGTGAATCTTACCTACCTTCGGAAAACCTTTCTACTCCCATCAGTTACCACAAGTTCATGAATACTTATATATTTACTCACAGTTCAATTACCAATGTCTAACAGCTGTATTCATACAGTCTCGAATCGCACTTAACGCAGTTAGTGGTTTATCGGCCGAATAAAAAACTATAAAAAAGGATCTAGGACGGAATATATTATACCTAATAGACCAGAAGTTTAAAAAAAATCTTGGGTATCTAAGTGTTAAGATGAGATGATTTGGCAAAGAAGTTTGACCTTTTAAACAAACATATTCCCATGGTATAATTTATATAGTGCAGAGTAGAGTAACAGCCTCCGCAGAAGAAAGCTACGTTGGCTCTCATGCGCAGTGATAAATGACTTTAGAGTGATTTTTTTCGGCACTAGCTAATAATAAATAGATTCTTTTACTTGGATAAATTGCATTGCATTCGTTAATAAGTGCATAAAAACTGTCAGACTCGCTTTATTGTTTGACACGTGAAAGTATATTCTGTCGTAATTGAAATATATAATTCACATAATAAAAAATAAATCGTCAATCGGCCGACTATATCTCATCATAAAGCAATACTTATTCTAAATAATTCAACCCTAATTAAAAATTTACGAGTAGCGCAATACGGCATGGAAAGGTGCATATTGGGCATACCACGTAAAGATCACATAATAAACCAATGGATAAGGAAGTTGACAAAAGTACGCAATGTGATATAGGTCGCTAAGCAGATGAAATGGCAGTGGACTGGACATATTGCTCGGTGAGTGGGCAACCGCTGGAAAAATGTCGTTACACTAAACGCCCACAGAGATGCCCTAAAACCCGTTCGATAGACGAGCTCATTAAGTTTGGTAGATATACGTGGCGGCAAGGCACAAGGGACCGAGAAGTGTCGACAGAGCTATTGGATGCTTTCATCCAGCAGTGGATCGACCCCGGATGATGATAATAAAAGCAATACTATAGGATCCATCGACGCGATGGAGTATTATGTTAAAATATTATGTAGGGCAGATGCTGAATTGAAATTAATGAAAATTGTATTTCTTCTATATTTCATTAAATATATACACAGATAAATAATAACCCAGACGTTGTATATTATTTTAAATACTCAAAAATAGTAAGTGTGACCTAAAATAATAAATATCTATAATGCTTATATAAAGCTTATAAATATATCGTGAATATTATTTATTTTGATATAACTTCTGTTATTTAAATTAAATTAAATAAATACTCAGTTTCTACAATATGTCAATTTTTTCGCCAAACTTTTGCCTGTATACAAACAAGTATAATGATGTTTGGTGGATAAGACATATATATTGTATTAGGACTACCATAATTGGCCCAACCAGAGTGATAACTTATGAACGGTCGTTTTTATATTGTTGAATATTTAAATATATATGTAAAAAAAATTAATGGGTTCAAACTTATTCCTCAGTACAATAAAATAATTATTGTTAATACAAACATCTTCTTTTCTTCAGTTTACCAATACATTATCAAGCAAGTACAAAACAGACAAAAGACACGTAATATTATTCCTCTATCTAATAACAAGAACTTAAAAGTAAGATTGACAATAGAATAGTATTGTATTTATTTTTTAGTGTGATATAATTATAAGGCTCAGTTAAAACACGCAATAAAAATAATTATATAAGTTATAATAATATAAGACAGTTTACTTTAATTAATGTGGTTATTTTTTTATCTTTATTGCACACGATCAATACTCAATACGCTTTCGTGTGTGGTGAGAAAAAAATAACGACGTGTGTGATTTTTGATCGACAACAATGAATGATTTGTATCACATTGCTGAACGTGTTTTCAATCAAATAGCTCCAATAAAATTTTAAAGATAATAAATATAAATAGTTTGAATGGATTTCATACGTTCACAAGACGATAGCTATAAACAATAACCAACAATCAAAAGCTTTATAGATTGGATTGTTGTAAATAATTATGATCGATGAATTATAAAACTGCATTATTTTGCCGATCATATTTTCATACTAATACTAACAATTAAAATTCACAAAATCTCCTATCTATGGCAACATTTTAATATAAAAAAAACTATGGGGCCAAGTAAACAGGTTTCTTTAGTTAGCCGGAAGTAATAATTATTGAAATAGAATGCATGGCATGTCAAATAAATCAAAATATGTCATATTTTGTCATAGAAACAAAATGTTTTACATTTAAATAATGTTTTCATACTATTTTATATCTAAATTTAGAATTTTAACAGTGCGTGACTTTATGCACCCATAAGAAATACAAAAATACACAATTCGTGGGGTTGCTGCGAAAAGTTGGAAAATTGAAAATTTACATATTTAGAGTTAACACCGGATTGTGTGTTTATATTATAATATAAATATTTATGCTAGAAAAATTTTCAAGCTCATCCGACAAATAGAACATGCACATAGAGCGCAAAGAAAATAGCTTTATGCCTGGTTTTAGAAGGTGCCTATGTCAAACTTTAAAATTGCAATTTCGAGACTTACCAACTTTTGACAGTAAATATTCCAATGGATTTAAGTTTAACACAATATATTATTTTATAATTTGTTTTTGGAGTCAAAGTATGAACCTAATTTGTTAAGCAAGTGGCTAATATCCATTTCTCGTAAAAACAAAACTTTATTAATACTTACCTCCATTTTGTGGAGGCCCATTATAATAATATGTTCTCGGACATGGTCACAAAAAACTTTATTCTTTATGTCGGTTGTACGTTTGCAATTATGAGTGTACATTGCGTCTGAATAAAGGCATCAAAAGGCAAAACCCTGGTTCGCAAAAACTGATTTAAATAGAAAAGTATGTGACTTACACCAATATTCAATCTCGTAATAATTCAAAATTAGAGCTGTCAACTAATTGCGAAGTTGTGATTCTACAGGAATGCAAGAGTATGCATTAAAAATAGTCCGAAATCATAATATTATGGCTTCTTAAATCATGAAGTTTCTTTTACTAAATCCAAACTAATCACCATTTCGTATCGTTATTTTTGCGGTAGAATCAATAATAATAATTGAAAAGCATTATTTTTCTAGCGCAAGCATTGAACTCATGAGTTTATATCATTTTGCCATTTTAATTACGATACAAAAATATCATACAAGGAGTCAATGTCCTGCCTCTTATCTTGATAAAGAATGTTATCATACTATCTGAATAAATTCACGAGAAGGAATACAATAATGTCTGAAATTATTTTTGTTAATAAAAAATAAAATATGTATGTAAGTACCTATACATATAAAGCATGATGTTCATGCCAATTTTGCTTCTGAGGCAGTGTATTGTTTGTTTCAATAGGTGTTTTGGATCCAGAGCATGGAACGAATCCATTGAGCGTATGGATAATACCTTTATTTGTTAAAAAAATCTTTTAAGTGACCTCTTTGGAGAGTAGACAAGATTCATATCGGACCACTCTTAATACTCAATTTATTCTATATTTAACAGGCAATTTTAACCAATACAAAAATCAACATAATGGAATAGTTAGATTTTTTTGATAGAATTATGAATTGAATTTTTATTTTGATTAGAAATCTATGTAATTTGAATTAGTATCCTTCCCATCGCAAGAAACAAGCGTCCCGCAAGCTGATGCTTAACACGCGTAAAAAATATAAGGAAATGTAGAACAATAGTAGCGATATTATCGACGATGTTATAGGCCAAATGTTATATTTATTTAGTACTAAGTAACCATATTTTATTAAATATTTTTGGAAACCAAATATTTTTTAAATTTTTATATATTATAAGATCACAAATTATTTTGTTTAGTTATCAAATTTAGTCTCTTTACCCATTCATTGGTGTTTTCTACAACCGCCATAAACGCCGGCATTTGCGTGAGCTCTGAACGGTAACGCTACTTTTATGTCAAGTATGTATGCGTTATGTCCAAATGTATGTAAATAGGAAACCCGACGTTTGTGGCGCTTCTGAAAAATGCAAATGTTTAAGGGCTCTTAATATTCCGAACAACATCCAAAAATAAAAACTACAAGTTTTAGTCAAAATATCGAAGAAATGAAAGTGGTTTTAATAGTAAGTACGTATAATATAATATTATTGATTTTTTTCACGCTAAAATTAGATAACAAATACGTTAATTATTATTACTACATAAATATTATGAAGTTGGAGTCTGGACTATTTACCATGAGTAAGAATAATTATTGCTCCACTTAGATTTTAGACACCCTGATGACTGTGTCATTATGCATTCTGGTAAGTGGTAAGAAACCGACTCTACATTGCATTTCTTCGCATGTTTAATTTTCAATAAAATAATATTTAAAATATTACTTAAAAACCTTCAGTGCATCATGTAGCATATTAATATAATATGGTACAGATTGAATTTTAATTCTGTACTTTTAGTGACACGTATTTTTTCAAAAGTAAGTTTTATTATTATTCGATGACTAATGATATTTTTTCAGTAATAAGTTTTAAAACTAACATAGATGATACTGGGCCCGAATTATGTTAGTTTTTACATTTATGAAATTTCGATTTTACATGTTTTTGCAATAAATCATTGTTGTTTTCGTTATTATAAAACTAATTACAGCAAAGAAAAAAAATATTTTCATTGTCATATAGGTACCCACTTTCATATTATTATAAACGTATATTTTCACGAAATATATATTTTAGGACCCGGAATGCACAATGTATCATATATGAAACGACTCATTTAAAAAAAAAATTAAAACGATGTTTGAAATGTTTTTTTTTTAAATTATTTTTCCCATTGTTAAAATACCTATTGGAATGAGAAAATATGTATTATAACTAAAAATCATGCGTTTAATTAAAATATTAATAAAAAAAACTCTATTTTGGCTTACAAATATGATAGCAATCCAAAAAACGATAATAAACTACGATTAGTTTGGATTGTGTACACGAAAACTGATTATTTAATATACCGAAAGGTTGAATACATTATTCCATTCCTATATTAATTGTATCTATCATTAATCCACAATAAGTATGCATGAAACACTATTCGAAAGTTTGGTATACATCCGTATTTCTAATTATTTTTTATGGAATTTTCCTTATACGACTTCTTAGAATAGTTTTACCTCGTAGAAAATTAATAAGATTAATAATGAATTATTATTAAGAATACAAACAAATATTCAATTTATTTCCATTATGCCACTTTTCTGAAATATAAATCTAAATATTCGTTTAATGTCCTTAACTCTTGAAAAATGAAGCCTAATGTAGACTTAAAATAAAGTCTACATTTAATTTTTTATGAAAATATAAAAAAAAACATGGTCAAAAGAGTATTGTAAATAATATGTATTGGTACCTATATTAGTAGGTATTAATACTTTTTGACCCATGCCGATACCAACGCATCTATTCTATACACAAGGCGGCTATCGACGGCTATTGAGAGTAGTCTATCATATTTATGTATTAAAGTATTATAATTGTTAATATAAGTATAAGTTATCCGTCTAAACTGTCTATCTCACTCTAAAAGTTAACACAGCCAAGAGAAAGTTTTTGACAGTTTAGACGGTTAAGTTATTGTAACAATTAACCACATCAATACATTAATATGGTAAACTACCGTCAATAGCCTCCGACAATCACCTTGTATATAGAAAAGACCCACAGGTATCAATACCTTCTCTTTCAATAGCCCTGGGTACATGATACGTAGTACATTACTTATATAAATGTGATCTCAATATGCGTGTCTATTTTTTAAAAACAGATTCTTTTAGGTACAATGGACCATTTAATGGTTATTGCAAAAAAAATAATAGTTAATATTGAATATTATATTTTATTGTTTTGTTCATTTAATAATGGTTACAAAAATCAGCAACCCATTTCGTTACTACCTCTGAGTATTGACCATATTATCAAACGTTGATCTCGCCAGGTTTATTGAATTAAACACGAGTTCTCATAGCTCGGCCACAAAAAAATGCCTTCAAATATAATAAATTAATTTTGAGGTTATCCGCAGATCTGGGGCCGCCTAAGTATGACTGGCTACATACGTTGGGAAGGGCTGGTGAGGGCAGGTCGATTGCAGATCCGCATTTAGAAAATTGACTATTTTTTATATATATTTTTTGTTTTTATAAAATTTAATTATGTCTTTGTAAATAATTTATGTCACTATTTAGCATGTATTTTTTTCGAAAAGATTTAGTTAATTAAAATAGGATTATAAAGATAAAAAAATCAAATAATTAGGCTTAGGTGTTTCCAAATAGTAGAAAAAAATAAAATAAATAGTTTTTTTATTATATATGATAATATAAACATTTATTTTAATGACACGTCGGTTTGTTTCAATTAAATAATCGTTCAATGATGATTTAATTATTTTTTAAACTCGTTTTTTGACATATTATGGTGGATAAATGGTTAACCTACCCGAACTGTTGCAGTTTAATATCGAGGTCAAAGACATCCTTAGGTAAAGTCCCACCCTATACAGTTTCAAAGGGCTGCACCTTAGTTTTTTGTGTCAATTTTTATGTAATTTCATTTTATATTATTTTTTATTATTTTAAACGAATATAATATATCGTCACTGTTCTGGCAGAAGACACTAATTCGAAAAAGTGACATATTGAGTTAGTTATACCAAAATGTTCCTTATTTCAAACTTTACCGTCTGGAAACCTTCTTAATAAATAAACAGTCTTAATTTTAAAGTCATCCTTTATACGATTATTTAATAAACTCACATGATAGACCATTTCAAACATTTTAACAACTTCAAAGTCAAATTACTCAAAACTAGTATTCTCCAGTTAGTGTGTTCTGCCAGAACAGAGACGATATTATGTTTTGAAATATGATCAACATATACACTGTAATAGTGTGTAAGCAGTAGTTGTCACCGGCGCAGGCAAACAATTTTCGTCTTTGCAGAATATAATATAAGGTTATATTATTTACATGCTTTTTTAGTTAGCCACCCCTGAGCCCCGAGCCTGCTCTCATGTGGTATTAAAAAGATGTTAGGAATGTAATTACAGATATTATTTATTTGAGAGGGTAGATACGTTAAAATATTAAAGGCAAATATTATTCACATTCAGCGTCCCAAAAATGTGTAAAATATTATAACATAACTGAACGTATACAGTTATTTCTTGAAAAAACACTTATGTAAAATTGACAATTGTCATTAACGCCATTTTGGAATGGAACACTGTGGGAGACATTTAACATACAATTAGTGGAAAAAGTAAAAAAGGCTGTTTTGGGTAACCTCTTGGGAAGGCGAGAGAGAGCAAGAGCGTCAGCACGCTGGAGCGATCAAGTGAAAGAGCTGACAGGGGACAGTCTTCATTCTGCCATGAGAAAAACTGAGAATTGAGAGAGGTGAAAATTCTTGGTCGATCAAAGATGATAGAATTTCAAGGTGTTTACGATCATCATTCATGACAGAACGACTAGTAAAAAAATGTTTACTTATAATAAATTATACTGCGTTTTATCAAAGTTCAACAGATAACAACATCTGTTGGGAATCGTCTTGAGTAGATCGTGGATATTTTTGTAGGTAATTGTATAAGAGATTTTATATTATAATTCCTTCATATTATAAAACACGCTTGAGAGTAAGTCTATTTTTGGATCTTGAATAAAAAAAAAAACGTTTGAAACTGCATTATGCATCCTATTTTTAATACTATCTGTTGTTCTATCCAGGTTATTTTTTGAAAGAATAAATATTAAGTGTATTGTCATTATCTAGTTATATAAATACAATAGAAAGTCTTTTTATCTCTTAAAAACAAAAGTAAATGACAGTTAAATGATTATATCTAATGAATATATAATATATAACCTATGAATGTATTTATTATGTATATATATATATATCTATCTTTGGTTGTATTATCTACTAATTTTCTTGTTTATATAATATTAATTAATATTATTTTTTTTATATATATTTTTTGTATAATACATATATATTATATATTAAGATTTTTTATTTTTGTATATAATACTATTAGATAATGTTTATAAATTAAAGAATGGTATATAATTAGTTTGTTTGGTTTATAAGAACCCCTCTTCGGATGAAGACCTCCTCCAAAGTGTTAATCTCTGGCCTCTCTGGTTTCTTTCTCCATACCCGTTTGATTTCGTAGCTAAGAATTCGTCTTGTCTGGGTTGGCCTATTTTTGCATTTAGTTCGCCCCTTATTATAAAAGTTTTATGTGCTTGATTAATAGCTTTATTTACATTTGTATAAAAATGTATCAATTTCTTCTTATTTCGCTATTTCTGTGGGGACGTTCTATTTATAAGAGATCTTTATTTGACCAAATATTTTTACGATTTATATAAAGTGTAAATAAAAATTTTGCCGTAGGTACTTGATACAATTGATTGTCAGATCTCTCATAACAATGTAGGTATCTTAAAAATCGACAACATCAGTTGTTCTTCTTCTAAGTGTGGAACGAATATAATAGTTTATAAAGACAATATTCATCTATGTTGGCTGGTAAAATCAATTTTAATCTAATTCCACTTACGTCATGGTCATTTTAGGGGGATATTATTAAAAAAAAGAACGTATTCTTCAAAGCTTATTCAGTGTAATACCATGTATTTGTATGATTCTCTTTATATTAAGTGTGATTTCTTAAAATTTTGTGTCATATTGTGAACTTTTAAAGTTTTCAATTTGTTTATTATATGTAAAATAAATATTTTTTAATGTTTATTTATTATTATTATTATTTTTAAATGTAAATAATTTGAGATTTTAACAAAACAATAATTTTATGTTTATTAAAAAAAACAGTTTATTGATTAATCTAGTGCGGCCCTGGTGATGGATGTATCAGCGTTATGTAAATCCAATTACATTTTATCAGATGCACAACATTAAGTCATGTGTAAACACTAAACCAACAATATTGATGCCGTATCGATCTTCTTTACAGCGTTTCGACAACTATTTGAATAATTGATTACCGATTGTGAAATGTAAACAATCTTCATCTTTAACAATTAAACGCATGTAACTCAATACATTAATACATGTAAATGTAATATTGATTCTATTTATAAAATATATAAGTTCAAGGATTTTATATTTGTAAACGCTGGAAAATATTATTATATATATTTTTTTGTATGAACATGATACATCATTGATGTTTAGATTGAAATAAATGCCTCTCTTGGTTTTGTCATTAGTTATTATAAAGGACATAATATATATACATAATATTATATAGAATCATTATATATTTTATATATTGCTCCGGTTTATCTTATTCTAAAATACACTATTTTAATTTACCTAATACTAGATGACACATTTTAAAAACAAATTAATTTAACATTCTTTACCAATAATATTGACGATGTTTACATAATTTCCTAATTTTGCGCTAACAAAATAGAATACGATTAATTTAAATATTTTTTTATTCAACAAATAATTCACAAGATTTAAGAACGTAACATTCTTTTATTGAACATACATAATTTGAAAAAAACTTCTGAGAAATATATAACCAATAAATCCTGCTGGGTATTGAATTTTTTTAAAAAGATTTTTTCTTTTGGTTATAAATAGGTATCTAATATTATTCTCATAGGTGAGATTTTCAAATTATGAATAATACGATTAATTAATTGAAAATACATAATGTTAAAATACCTCAGAAAAAAATTTAAAAATAGTGTACACCAACTGGGACTCAAGTCTCGCATTTATTTATGTAATGAAAAAAATATATATTGACAAAATTTGTTTTTGTATTAAAAATAATACATTCTCGTTATATTAGGTATACTTTTCTGAACATTAGTATCATCCATAATTTTATACGGTGTCAAATCATGGACCCTGGCGGTAAGGAAATGAAAAGCAAATCATGCCTTCAAAAAATATGATGTTACGTAACTAAACCAATTATCTAGAGACTCCAGATAAAGAAACGGCTCTCAAAAATATGTGCAGGAGAGATTGATAATTTTGGGAAGCCTCCAGGAAAAGTGACGCTGAGAAAGAGCGTCGGCGCGCTGGAACGACCAAGTATTTACTGGGGACAACCTTTACCTAACCCTGATAGAATTATAGGACCGAGAAGGGTGGATACCATGATAACGGGTAACTTTTGGAAAGAGGTAGGCTACGGAGATCTGAGAAAAGAGCATACTCGTAGGGTAGACTTAAGGAAAATAAGAAAATAATAATACGATATTAGGTACCTACTACTAATGAATAGGTACACTCTAATTCGATGAAATTGCAATAGCTCACCGACGACATCAAATTGAACGATGAGTTTAAATTAAACATTTTATAAACATGTATAGGTACGCATCAAAAATCATTAAAATAAGTTTTATTTTAAAAACAATCTAAGTATATTTTATTTTATTTTATTTATATGTGGTTAAATGCCATATGTTTTTTTTTTAAATTATGTAATTATTAATTATTTTGGACAAATCTGAAGTCATCAATAGTAATATTTTGCGCAAAGGTTTTAGGTTTTACTAACGGAACCTACCATATTGCATACAGTGCGATAGACAGACTGAGGTGACTTGACGTAAACTCCATACAAAAAAAAAAACATTCCTCGACGAATGTCGCGCCGTGGCATATTTTTTTAAACTTTTGCCAGATTGTTATATATTATATTATGTATATATTTATATTACATTTCTTCATATACGACAAATGTCATTGACAAATTAATTTATTTTTATAGAATATAAAATGATCAAATTATTATAATATAAATGCGTCAATATGCAATTTTTTTTCATATGAATGTAGGCTTTAAATAATCGCCTTTAAGTCTTCGCACTAATAGAGAGTCTTGGGTGCTCAGAATATCAGTGGTTAACTTTCAAAACTGGACATGTCCCATATATGCCGAAAATGAGTTATTATCGGAATATCATTCTATAACCTCATACACACTTTCTTGACTTTCAAAAATAGCCACAAACCAATTTCATATTGAAAAGAGGTTTCAAAAAATAGGTTGGCATTCAAATATGGACACGTCTAACGCTGTTGACATTCTAAATGAGACATGTCACTTTCAGCTAATGGCGGGAAAGTATTGAGTCACGTGACCAAGTATGTTGTCATACAATCTGACAGTTTGGTTTTTGTTACGTGCGTGTTTTTGCTCTGTGTTTTTATTTGAAAAGTACATTTATCCCTGAGGAGTGAATAGTGGACATGTCTAGTTTTGAAAAATAACCACTGATATGACTGAATTTTAAGTTAGTTACACTTTTCAGCCATGAGGGAACGACAAAGAAAAGATATGACTATTTTCTGTGTAGGTATATACTTTTATTTGTATCATGCTGAATTTAATATATTCAGCTGCATTTAAATAAGCTTTCATCCCGAGGGGGAGTCAATCCACAAATAAGCGATAACTGTAACATATAATTAGGAATGAGCCAATGTTTATTTAGTGCGCACTAATGCTGGGGGGCGGGGAATCCTCCGATCTCCCGCCCACGACCCATTGCCGCCCATCGAATAAACCACTTGGTATTGATAATAAATGTATTTGGACTGGGGGCCGGATTATCCCGAGCGATATTAATTACTGCAGCGGGATGAGAGGGTTATCCGTGACTCGGTGAAACTGACAGTAAATTGCAAAGAAATGTATTGGTTTTTTGATGATTCTCAAAGGTATATAATATTGACTTTTATGAACCATACTGTAGCTTGATTCGACATAAATAAAAACTATTTCAAGCTTAACACAATATAATTTCTTATATTTTTTACAACGTTTTTATTAGCTCGTATTCTTGTTTATCCGGTGGTTGTTTGTCCAGTAAAAATTTTTCAATAGATTTTAAACTAACTTTCCGACTAGCTAGACATTTGAAACTTTTAGAATATATCAGAACACGATGTCAATGCATTCTTTGAATACTTTTAGCCATCTTTAAGCAGAATTAAATTCATTTTCAGTTTATTCTGTTTTGTATGGAAAGTTATTTCAGAAAAATCTGTAAAAAGTAAAAGACTATTATTGGTTGCTAAGGGGGTGGTCTTAGTAACTAAATTATTAATATAATAATATATACGTGCGTTACTACGGAAATCAAAATAAATGACATTTCAGTATTCTATATATAAAAAACAAACAAACAAACAAATTTTGTTTGTTTGTTTGTTTTTTATTTACTTCATATCAAGTACAAGTTTGAGCATATTGAGCATATTAATTCAACAGAAAATTTAAAAACGTTGTATACAAAAAGTTATGGTACTGTTCGGTTAAAGCGGATACAGCGGAAAACGCATTTTGAAAATAGCCGATAAACTGGATTATTTGTTAGGTTAACCTAACCTAACCTAACCTAACCTAACCCAACCTAACCTAACCTAAACTAACCCAAACTAACAAATAATCCAGTTTATCGGCTATTTTCAAAATGCGTTTTCCGCTGTATCCGCTTTAACCGAACAGTACCAAAGTTATTTTTATCTTTTAATTATTTTAATTAAAAAAAGTATTTACTTAATAAACTAGTCAAAAATATTAACATACAATAACCATCAAAAAATAATACCTACCTACTTAACTGTCAAAAAATTGTCAAAGGGAACCTTGAAAATATAAAAAAAATATGTATTGTTATTTTTAATATCTTATATCTATATAATGGGTACGCATTGATTAAAAACATACTTTAAAATATAAATTATTATGGGTGAATTGTATTAAGTGTAACGGATGGTTTATATTATGATTTGGTTACCTTGTATTAGGTATGTACCTACATATTATTAATAATGTGTATTTAGGTAAATATTTAAATAAATAATATTGTAGTAAGTATTTAAAAATATTCAATTTAAAATTTTAATCAGAAAACTTATAAATGAGTAGATATCATCAGTCGTAGTATTCACTGCTGGGTAAAGTCCTCCTCTAGATCCCTCTACTCCTCTTGGTTCCTAGTTCCTTGCTGGTAGCAAATGTATCAAAAATAGCAACACACCAATATACTTATATAATTATAATATATATTTATTACTATGCACGATAGTTTCTCTAAAAGTGACATTCCACTGTGTCTTATGCCAGCGCTCCATTGGCGAGCCAAAAATCCATAGACAATAAATCGTCCGATTTGTCTATGCTCTGCTACTGATCAACGAACGAATAAAAAAGTCGAGCTGTCAAATGTCAAAAGTTGCGATTCTCGTAATGTCTTCCAATAATCCTATAATTTTGTGTTATTTATATTTTGACTTGCATAAAATAATATAGCAGTGAAAACAACACAAGTTTTACGTTTTCTTTTATGAATTTCATAAATACAAATAAAAAAATAATTGGTAAATATCTCATTTTCTAATGTGTAAATTAACAAATTAATCAATGAAAATGTTTAAAACAATTATAGATTTTTTTCTATCCGAATGATTGCATATTAATGTCAAATCGGATTTGCATAGTGATCCACGGACGAAGTCTAGCCACTTGAAGAGTAAAATATCAAACATGCTTGAAATCCAACGAGCCTGGTCTACGGATTATAAAGTCTGCAGATCTGGGGTGCTCCACGCGAAAAAAAGTCCGAAGACTGTAAATCATCTGACTTACGTGCCAATGGAGCACCAGCATTAAGCGTACAGTTTTCAACCAATGTGTGCTACCAACACGCACGTATGCATGTGAAATATGGACTCTTAATATAAAAGAAATTAAAAAACTACGAGTAGCGTAACGTGGCATGGAAAGCTGCATGCTGGGCATAGCGCGTAAAGATCACAAAAGAATCCAATGTATAAAGAAGCTGACAAAAGTGCGCGTTGTGATAGAGGTCCCTAATTAGATGAAATGGCAATGGGCCAGATATGTCACTCGGCGAGTGGACAGCCACTGGACGAATGCCGTCATATATTGGTTACCCAATGGGCACTAAACGTATACAGGGACAACATAAAACCCGCTGGAAGGACAATCTTATGCAGTTAAGGTAGATATACGAAGCAGCAAAGAAGTGGGGATCGAGAAGAGTGGAGAGATCCCCATTCCCGGCTGATGATGATGATAAAGTATCTGACAAAATTTAGGACCCAGTTAAAATCAGTATAATTTTATATTATAATTTTAGTGAAAAATTATGTGATAACTTCATTATTTGAATTTTGATGGCTTGGTCATAAAAACTTAGAATTACGAAAATACTAAATTCGAAAAATAATAATTGTAAGCCAAATTTAATTCATACCATTATTTTTTTTTATTTCAGTTAAGTTTTATTAAGTTGAATTTGCTTGTGCTCGCTACGTGAGAAATTATTTTCATATTCTCTATAATCCTTTCTGATAATATATTGCAATAATTTGTCTTTCATCACACAATATTTTGTCATATAGATTTTAAAGAAACGGATATAATCTATAATCAAATAGGGATGGTAAATCATATTACGATACTAAATATTTTGATGTTATCAATTATTACAGTCCATGTGGTAACTTTTATTCTCGTACTATCCGATATCATAAGTTGGCCAATATCAGACCAATATTTTTGCTTTATCAACTTACTGTCACCCGTTACCCGAAACTATTCGGTGGTGCTTTGATTGTTGTACTTTCGTTGTAGTTTTTGAAAGAACTCGCGTGGGTACACGAATCCTGGATCATCCCCATAGGAGATGAGCAGATAACGTCAAGAGAGACGCTGAAAGGCTGAGTGTGACCTACTGAAGAGGTAGCTTAAGATGTAAAGCCAGGATGACGTTGTGTAGCATTGGTGAAAGGTGGAGGTAGGCTGTTAAGATCCGACATACATAGTGCACACTAAACTTTGTCAGTCATACGTATTTGTTTTCTTTGTAGTAAGACTACAATATGTAGATACTGTTTATTAGCTTTTAAAATTCAATTGAACCCTGCCTAATCCAAGTTATAGTAAATAATAGTCAAAAAATTCATATATAAAATATCTAAAATTATGCAATTAAACCGTACATAATTCATTTCGATATTTTATATATATAACAATATTTTGTATCAATTTTGGTTTGGTTTAGGCAGGGCTTATTGAATTTAAAAAAAACTAACTTACACCATCAGTAATATTTATATTTTAAATTCAACGAAAATAAATAAGTATGATGGAAAAGGTGTGGACAATTTTTGCTTAATCAATTGTTATGGTTTGGCTTAGGCGATATTTAATTGAATTTTAAAAACTAACTAGCACTATCACCAAATTGTTATCTCAGTTCAATGAAAACAATAAGCTTGATTGACAATGTTTAGTGTGCACCATTAATGTCAGATATCAACAGTCTACCTCAACCCTTCGCCACTGTTGTGTAGTCGGTCATGGACCTAAACAGTCTGTAACACTAGTTTATTTAAGTATTCTTATTATAGAGTGTGACCAACATATTGTAATTTTTAGACGTTGATACTACGAAGAACTTTCAGGTCCTTTTATAATATAATAGCTATATTATAGCTTCAATAAGTTTGCGTCATTACATTTGTTGACATCTTAACACTCCAATAATTTAGAGTTAAGCTATACATCCACAACTCAAAAGCCTCTTTCTATTTTAATAATTAATATCTTTTAATATCGATGTCACCCGAATTTTAATTGACAATTTTATTTACATATTATAAGAAATGAATTCAGTTTAATTAGGGGGTTGTAATTTCACAGTAAATTTATTAAAGCAGATATAGAATCCGATGACGTAACTGGGAAAAAATAGGCATTGCTGAATCGGAAAGGTTATATTACATTTAATATATTTTTTTCAATCTGATGAAGTGTCTCGATTAAACATGATTTAGAATGCTGCGTTAGACATTGTTATCGTATACATCGCAGTTTTGTTTCTCAGGTATTTCATTGATACCTGAAACGCCAGGGTAAAGGTGAATTTTTTTATAACATCTCGAATTATTTCAATCACCAAATGTAATGAAAAAGAATTGGAATATCAACATCAATCTCTCAGTGTACACCCATTTGTTACTGAGGCACCTTTGTTTGCACACCTATAAATTATTATTAAAGAAAAAAAATATATACAAAAAATCACACTTCGATTATAAGAAAAACAAATATATTTTATTTAATTATTGTATCGTTATTATTGTATTGTACATTATTGTATTGTATTCAAATGCTTTATAGATCTATATCCTAAATAATTTTTTCCATCATATTAATATTTAGACTGAAGTTTGTAATCTTTTCTTTAATAAAGTAAGTTAGGTGTATATAGTGTATTCTCCTTCTTATCGTGCCATCCCCTAGCAGAGATCAGCCTCATCATCGGCTACATGGTACAGTTCAGTAGAGCTGAAACCGTACCAATAACGAAGGTTCTTGGGTCACAAAATGCGGCGACTTCCTCTACTACGGTTTCACTTTCTATATAACAGTGTAATCTTCACTTTAATAATTATTATACAATGATTTTGACTTCATCATGGACTCTTATTTTCCTCCACTTCTCTCGATCCTGTTGAAAAAGAATTTATTCCATGAATTATTTTTAAAATTAGTTAGGTGCTTTAGATATAATCAAAGTATATATAGATAGATGAAAAAAAATAGTGTTCACCCAATATTATTTTCTAAAAAAAATATATTATTTTTGCAGACGCAATACTATTTTATCATCATTATAAGTTTCTATACGTAGATATTTTATAGGGTAATACAAAAATTGACCCCTACAACCAAAGCGTCCCTCACCACACCCGATCTTAATCACGAGTATTACAAAATCCTACGTTTGGATATTATGAAGTATCACCAGTTATTCTGTGAATGTCTCAGGAGCAGTTAACTAAGTCTGAGGTCATTACGCACTCACGTGTGTTCTACTGAGTTTGCATGACTTTAAATTAAGACGACCCATTTGACTTACTTGAACAGCTCTTTCTTTCCTTTTTTTTTGCAATTCCATTTCCGCATTTTTGTACGTATTTCACTGCATTCCCAGATGATGTGGTGTACATGCTCTACTTCACCACCACATCAAACTTAGCAGTAAATCCACCATAACTAGTCAAAAGTTGACTAGTGTAGTAGTCTGGAGCCAGTGCGGTTATCACCAATCAAATATATAAATAAAAATATTATGATAAACAAATAAGTGTGCACATTTGGTGAAGACATTCTACTCTCTGCCACATCTTCAACGTTACATCCAGTATTATGACTAGTATTAATTGTACGCATTTTTAAAGTATCTCAATAGGTACATCTTTGTTTTTAAACTGTTATGTTTTAGGCAACGGAAATCCTTACGAACGGGCCCGATCCTTCACGTGATCCAGTGGAAAGTGTATGTCAGTAATAAGACTCGATGGATGTTCATCTAAAGAGATGTTTATTCGTCATGTCACAATTTACAGTTACATGGCGTAAAAATAAAAGGGAAAAAACTCTGAGAGTAGATCTGAGTTAAGTTTGAACAAGTTGAATGGTCCGAGTTGAATGATATTAGAATCATTTACACTAGTATAAATGAGTCAAATAATAGTATCAAAAGTAGAACTGTCGCAAATATATCGAAATTTAACTAAGTATGCCAAATTATTCTTCTGACCATAATGTACGACTAGCAATATAATATTCGAATCAAAATCATATCTGTGTGGTATAAAATTGTGATGGAAAATAGGGCTTGGGTATCAGAATTAGAACTGTTCAATACGTTGGAAACAAAAGTAGAACTGTTGAATTTGAATTGAATTTCTAATTTCTAAATGTAGAAACATATTTCATGCTATTATAACACTAAAAAACCCAAAAAAACTTTTTCGTCATTTTCTCGAAATGATGAATAACGCACAGATCTACTTTTGATACTATACGACTCAAATATGAAATAGTAAGTAAGTAATATTAGTGACGTTTAGTTCACAAATAAGGGTTTATATGTATGTAGTAACACAGCTAGATAGGGTGGATAAATTGGGGTTGATCAATAATATAATAGTGAGTAAGTACATTGCAAGTTGTCATGCAGCATGTCAATTGTCTCTTGAATGCCCTCGATTGAGTTGTCGAATGGGATGGCATTATCAGTGATGTTAAATAGGTAAATTTATATAACGAAGATTTGAAAAAGTTATATCAAGTAAACTATTCCATGTTGATGAGAAATTACCCCTACCCGCCATCAGTTTTTGGAATAGAAAATATTATTCATACCATATACTAATTAAGGGTCTTGCGCAATGTTCTAATAGGGCGTCGCACGTGCCGGGACTGGTTGTCGTCATTAGGTCTAAAAGAAGAAGTTTTTTTTGTTACGTATACACACAGATAAAACTAGCTAATTAACAATTATTTTAATCAGCTAAGAAGTTTATTAAAAGTATTCATATGTGATCATCGCGTCAAATAAGAATAATTATTATAAAAGAACGATTATTCCAAAACTCACAGGCAACTGCCTATGTCAGCTATGCATACATTTATTTTAAAATTAGGTATGAGAACCAACGTTCAATGTGTAGTAAATAAATCGAGATTTATCATACGGACCACCCTCTTTTTTCATTCCGCTTATTGGAATATACTTTATGGACATTCTTATACCAATGTTTGTCTGCTCACAAATAATATAAACTGAAGATGTGCACAGAGATTCTATAATATTTTCTGTTGCGCACCAATAATACAACACATTTTACTTTACAATGATTCGGCTAAAAATATATTTATTTTTATAAGAAATAAAATTAATATACATGGATGAATATTTTTTTAGCATCTAGTGTTTGTTATTGACAGCGGTCAAAATAGAAAATGTTATGAATCAAAAATATTAATATATTATTATTATGATATAATATATATTTATACCTATTCTCAAGGATTTAAGTTTTGTACTATTTTATCTTAAAAACTTAAATCCATCAGAATTTAAATTCACATTCCATCAAGTACCCTCTTGATCGATACTCGATAGTATTAATAATATAATCGTATGTAGATTTTATAAGCACATTTGTTTTAGATTTTTTACTCAGACGGAAAATGAATTATTATTCTTTAAACTTGTGACATAAAAATGTTGTGTACAGATAAAAATGTCTTTTTTCTTTTGTCTAAATGGATATTTTACTCACATTCATTTATAACAATAATTTATTGATTTCAATAACAAGGGCTCAAAATGAACCGGAACGCACCGGAGTTCAGATCTGATTCGTGAAATCCCCAAGATGTTCAGCTCTCCATAAAAAAATAAACATTGCGGTCTGGTTTGTGAATTATTACCTTAATTTAAATATATTTTAAAATTTATACTTATTTATGGAATGATGATGAAAAATATATATATTTTTTTTTATTGTCATAAATCCCAATTTTTGCCAGTTTGGATGTGGTCATGTCCAAAGAAGGTTGATTTTTTTACTTCTATCTAATCTTTGGGATATTAGCTACCGAATAACCTAATGTCCAAAAGTGAAAAAAGTCCAAAGATGACCGAATTAATGTAAATATAAATCAATTTCATAATCATTTCTCAATTTTTTTTAACACTCAATGATATTTTGAGTAAAAATTGTAAATAAATATAAATAATATTAACGTAACTTCATTACTAATGGACAAAAAGGGAAACATCAAACACAGATTAAATTATAACAATACACACCCTTTTTGTCATATGGGTATTGTTAAATACAATAATTTAGTTTTATGATTATACAATCATTTTGAAGATGAGGTTATAGTCTACAACAGTAGTTGTCAACGAAAATAACTAAATTAATAGGATTCATTTAAAGGTCAGTTAACGTCACGACAAAAAATAATATTTTTTTTAAATTCCAGTTTTCTTACTATTTTTTTCTGCGTAGTAAGTATATTATTTATAATCTTGAGCTTTGTTTGTTTCTAAAGTAACATTAAATCGGAGGTGGATTGCAATGCCAGTTATATTCATTTATTAGCCTGCATTTTTATATTTTCTCAGTCATTTTTTTACAACGTTTTTATTAACTCGTATTCTTGTTTGTCCGGTGGTTGTTTGTCGAGTACAAATCTTACAATCGATTTTTAACTAACTTCCCGACTAGCTAGACATTTAAAGTTTTAGAATATGTCAGAACATGATGCCAATGCATTTTTTTAATACTTTTAGCCATCCTTAAGCAGAACTGAATTCATTTTCAGGTAGGTAATTCTGTTTTGTATGAAAAGTTATTTCAGAAAAATCCGTAAAAAGTAAAAGACTATTATTGGTTGCTAAATGGGTCCTAGCAACTAAATTATTAATATATACGTGCGTTACTATGGAAATCAAAATGAAATGTCAAAATGACATTTCAGTATTCTATATTTGTTTGTTTTTTTTTTATTTACTCAAGTACAAGTTTGAGAATATTGAGCATAATAATTCAACAGAAAATTTAAAAACGTTGTATATAAAAAGTTAATGTAATTATTTTAATTTAAAAAATATATATAAATAGATTAATATAAATAATATATTTTTTCTAATTATTTACCGATCTGTTATTCGTCTTTGTGATGATTTTAAAATTATGACATATGGATGTAAACAACTTTGAAATTAATTGCTTCAATATTCGTAGAATTAACCTAACACTTTGTTTTAAAAACCATCATTATTTTTGTAGTCGATAAAAGACCTGCACACAGATTTGGAAGCTGATTTTGTGTCCCAACAGGTGGGTCAATTGATTAGTATCTCATCGTGATGTATGAGCTAATTTGTTGTGAAATAGCGCATGGAGGTCCGGGGTTTAAAGGTTACATCTAATGGAATTAAAAAATATTTCTTTTTGTTATTATTGAGATATCACATACAGTCGTAAATATTAAATACAACAAAAGCAAACACCGTTACGTAAGCATTCTATGAAACTACGACTCAAAATTATCGGTATGTGTGTCCATTATTGGTTTATGAATTGAATTAAAAATATTACAGGTAATTTTACATCTGTTGAAATTGTAAACAAAAACTGACATCAATAGCAAAATATTATAATAGAATTCTTTGTTACCATCACGAATAAAAACGTATAAAATTGTCTACGTCTTATCTTTTTTGACTTGTGTTATTTTATATCTCTGATGTTACTAGCATATGCGATGGATTATGTTACATAATATTTTGATACTGATAGTAAATATTTATAGATACGCTTTTTTTTTTTTAATTATTTCCACAAAATGTTCCTATTGGTAAGTATCAGTAGTGAAGACTCCATACTAGGTGATTATTTAAAGCCTACGTTCTTAAGACAATGATTTTTAATTGCATATTGTCGTATGTATATAATCATCTAAGTAATTATTTTATATTCTATTAAAATAATTTCATTTGCCAACGACATCTATCATATGTGTAGAAATGGATCACACATTTGAACTGATCACAGGACAATCTGTCAAAGGTTTAAAAAAATATAGCACAGCGCGCAATCTGTCTTGGATTATCTCTCAAGGGGTGGTGATGTTTTCTTTTTCTCAGACCTCAATCAGTATATCGTATTGTATGAACTCCGATCGTGAAGCCTAAAACCCTTGCGCATAATATCACTGTAGCTGTGTCCAAAATAATTATTATTTAGATAAATATATTTAGATCGTTTTTAACAATGAAAAACATTATTATCTTATGATTTTAATGTGTATAAATGTTTATAAAAATGCGCAACTTAAACTCATTGGTCAATTTTATGTCGTAAGTGAGCTGTTGAAATTTTATCGAATTTAGTGTATCGCTGTATTTCCCGTAAGTATACGTAACAAAATTAATGTGCTCCTTTTCTCTGATCTCCATAGCCTACATCATTTCCAAAGTCATCCTTGGTAACTGGTTAGCAGTTTTAAATGAAATAACTATTTCTTTCATCAAATCTCGTATTTTTTTTTTCCAAAAAAATGTTTTTTTCTGGTTTTTTTCCATTTTGTAAAAGTATCTATAATATTTTTCATTACTTTTGAAGATGGCGGGAGGGGGAAAGATTATCAGTCATAATTGTTCGGATATTACCAATATATACCATTTTAAGTATCCGTGTTATTTTGGAACAAGAAGAATAATGGAAACGTGTTCCCGTGTTAATTTGTTAACTCTGCTGGACCCCCAAAATAAGAAGTAAATGCCTTATGTACCAAATTATGAGAATCTACTAGAGGTGAGTTAGAAATACTGTCACCAGTTTGCGTACTCAAGTCTCGGAATGTACTACTTATACTCAGTACGTGTGGCCCAATAAACTTGATTGAAGTTCGAACCAATGCGATGAGATCATCGCAACGACTCGCTAGTTGGTACTGTTGGTAGACTTTTAATACTATTGACATTAAATGCGCACGAGCGAGATAGCACAATACACGTATGTCGTCCCGTGATAATATACTAAACTGTCATTGACGTGAATGCTCTCACTTTCTACCTAGTTGTAAATTTGGACAGAAATGGTGACAAGTTCGTTTTATAGTAATAATATGGAGTTAGTTTTAGTTCCAGTTGAGTATGAGACTGATAAGTATTTACGCGTCTATCTGGTGTTGTCACACTGAGTTTATCGATATTTTAGTGTTATATTTGAAACTTATAAACTGAATTCACATTTATGCGTGATTGTGTAAATGAATAATAAATATATAAACAATTATAATATAAACAAAATGGCTTATAAAAAGCACTGACACAGCTTTGCACGCCAAACGCTTTAAATAATATCCCAAATACTAATAAGTAATTTGCAACTAGTTTCGATACTAAGTATTTCTTTATACTGGTGATAAATGCATTTCGTCTTCAAAACCGACCAGTTTTTTCACCTCTTAAATCTACCTAGTTTTATAGAAATATTATATTAATAAGTAGGTACTCTTCGCTGACAGAGAAAATAAATCGAGTTCTAAATAGCCAGAACATAACGCGATTTTACGCTTTTACGTGGAAGTGTGTAACAATGGAAACAATCCAAAATAAATAAACTCCTCGCGTACTTGTTGGACTTTAATGCGTTTCAAGCGAAATATGTGCATCCCGTACTTGAACTATGGAGGTTCGTCTTATCTCGCCAGCTTACAATTACGGATACAATAACATGGGTTCGAAAAAAACACCTAATGCGGAAACAGAGTAGGGGCATTTAAATATGCGAAAGCTTTCAATGGGCAAGTACTATAATAAGGCATTCTTCGATAACTAATGTTCCCACCTGACTTGGTCAGGTACGCAAGCGATATGTGTGAGGTGTTGTATGCAAACTGATAATCAATATTAATCATTGTAAATATATAATATAAAGTATAGTGGTGCGTTTAGGGACTTGAATACCCAACTCACCAACTGATTTTGAGGTCTCTACGTTTTAAAAAAAACCATAAACTATCTACGCAACTAAAAATAATTTATACATAATAATAATACCTGGGGGTATACATCACAAGAGATGGCATTTTGCAGAGAGAGCTCGCTATCCGAATGAGAATGACTGGAGCTATATTCAACTCGATGCGGAGTATCTGGGACTCACGACTGTACTTGGTCAAAACCAAATACCTCCCTATTCGACGCTTGCATTTTGACGGTAGCGAATCATGGCACCTTATAAAGGCTCAGAGAAACCGTATACTGAGCTTCGAAAACAGATGTTTGCGATGGATACTGGGTATGGGTGGAATTCAATTTTCTATTTCAATTTCAATTTATCAATATATTGTCTATATTACAAATTATAAGTTTAAGACATTCACAACATTATTATAAAGAAGAAAAAAAAGTAATTAAAGGAATAAAAATGAAAATATAAAAAGAGACCATAATATTATAAACATACAAAAGCAGTGAAAATACAATTATACATCTATAGAAGTTCAAAGAAGTACACCGAGTTTGCTAAGGATGCCCTATTTTAAGAATATACCTATAAAACAAGGTCCACCTATAAATACTCATCCTCACGTAGGTGGAATATATCAATATCCGAAGCGATTTGGTTGTACAGAGTTATTGTCCTCCCAATTGGCCTCACCGATGGCTGGTTAGTTCTGTTCCTTGGGAGAATAAACAACTGATGCTCCCGATTTCTACGATAGTTATCAGGGACACACAAGTCAATACTACGAAGAATGGAATAGTTCTCATTTACACCACGTGTTAGTCGAAAAAAATACGTGGCCAAATATTGATATCTTCTAGCTATATTATAATAGTGGCACAGGAATACCCGACGGACTGACTGATTTTGAGACCCCCACGATTAAAGAAATACCATAAACTATAACTATCTACGCAACTAAAAATAATATATACATTATAATAATATTACTTAGAGTTTTTTATAGTACAAGCATCCATCTGCTTGAGTGGTAATCTTATGGGTTAGTTGCAGATTTTTTTTCGCCAATATAGTCAAAAACGAAGGCTCTTAAATGTTGACGAAGATAACATTATGGTACTGTTCGATTATGAGGAATACAGCAGAAAACGCATTTTGAAAATAACCGATATACTGAATTATTTGTTAGTTTGGGTTAGTTTAGGTTAGGTTGGGTTAAGTTAGGTTAGGTTTGGTTTGGTTAGGTTAACCTAACAAATAATCCACTATATCGGCTATTTTCAAAATGTGTTTTCCGCTGTATTCCTCATAACCGAACTGTACCAAGCAAATTATCAATTACTATTTAAAATTGAGATATTTATAGTTTGTATTTAAAGTGTTTTTGAGAGAATATAACCTGCAATTATAATTAAATATTATAATGCCACATGGTTGAAGTTAACATGTGAAATATACCAACCATATATGAATAGTACCTATGGATTTTTTAATGTAATAACAGTAGGCAAATTTAGATTTGAGATAAATAAACCTCAGAAGTATAATAATAATAAATATTTCAGTTGAAAAATAATAATTATTTCTATTAGTTTTTCTAGTATGGGTTTAGCGCTTCCCATAGCGTTGAATGCTCTCTGAACTTTTTCCACACTCGGCCGCTATACGGCGTTTCAGTGTACCATCTTCTATTCACTCCATCGTTAGAATATGCAATTAAATTATCGCAATATTTATATCTGAGAATGCATTACCCTGTACCGTACGTTGATTCTTCTCCATGCAACTGGTCTGACCAACCCGATTGTTGAATACTGGTTGGTCCTTTATAATAAAAACACGTTATGTAATACCTTCTTCATTAACTATAAACTAATCACCTGACATAATGTATTGAGTACTATGCAGTGCATTATGATTATTAAATTTAATAACATAACTATTTTTTATTATATAAAATTGTGAAAAGTCAGGTCACCTATTCGACTTGTAGCAACCATACCACTCAGCATTACATGAGTGACACACTTTAATATGTATGTTTTGTTGTCAAAACAAAACAATAGAATGAAAAAAAATTGACAGCATTTTTTCAATTATAACTAGAGATAACAGTAGGGTCTGTTATGATTTGTAATTAATTGCAACAATATCTGCATAAATAAGCCAATCCATGCATCTTCACTCACTCATCGAGTCCGTCTCGCGACGTACTACTGTTAGCACAAGTCCTTCACTCGACATAGTCAACTGTCATTGCGGATTTTTTAATTAATATTTAAATAACATGCTAATTATATCTAATAACCACCTGATGGGCAATGCACCAGTTGAGTTGGACGCAGTGAATGGGATCACATTGATTTCACTAGTACATCCATACCTGCGATTATAACCTCATGATTCATCCTTATTTATTGTATTTATTTATTCTTGTATCAATAAATAAACTCTCCTCTCGAATCATCATCTACCGCCAAAGACTCTTAGCTGGAAGAAGCATATGGAACTACGAAGTATTTTTCGATTCTAAAAAGATCATATCGTCACCGTTCAGGCAAAAGTCACCAACCCTGAAAATGGCAGTTTTGAGTTGAGTATGTCACCCGAAGCGTAAAATTATGTTCTTTAAGATGCAAAACTCACCTCGGTACATAAGTTAGTAAAATTTTGCTTAAATCCGAATTATTTGTTTTTCACTAAATGACTTTCGATAAAATCTTAACAAGCAAAAGTCATTATAGGTGAATAGACATTATTGACTCTATAAAAAAAAATCCTTCGTTATAAATATACAAGCAAAAGTCACTATACTATGGATGGTGAGTTTTATTGATGCTTCTTTTGGCTAACATTGTTCAGATTATTAACAAGCAAAAGTCACCAAACCATAATTTGAGCTACCTTGCCTCCTTTAAAACCTTCCAGATGTTTTAATTAGCATCAAAAAGTAAAAGTACCTTAAAAAAATTATTAAGAAGACATGAGAAAATAATTTAATGTAGATAAAACCTTAAAAACATTAAAATCTGATTTTTCCTGCATTTTCAAACTTTCAAATTGCGATATCTCAAAACTATGTTTTTAGGGTTGGTGACTTTTGCCTGAACGGTGACGATATGGGACTCGACAAAGTGGAAATTGTATTAACGGAATATTTTACGAGAAATAGATTATAGCAACTTGATCAACACATTAGATCCATATACGCTACTGTTAAATAAAAGAACATATTGTTTTATGTACATACCTACTATTTTTATGTTTGTCTGAAGTCATCAATAAATATGGCTATTATTAAAATAACTTGATACTGAATTGGTATTGACATTATCTATGTTTATTTTCAATTTACACTTATTTTCGGTTTTAAATTACTACTTTTGATGTAAGTAGACTAACCGCCAATAATTTCAAAAGCAGGTCGCCCGTAGTGGTTAAAAGTTTAACAAGTTTATTCTTGTGGCATAAATCAATTAAATAAAGGCAAAAAAAGAAGCTTCTATGAAGTTTAGAAGTATATAATATAAGTCTATGTTTTTTATATTAATCAGTGGCGAAGACTCCATACTAGGCGATTATTTGAAGCCTACCTTCTTAAGAAAAATATTTTTTAATTGCATTTTGACTTAATTATATAAACACTTGATTTATATATTCTATAAAATAATTTATTTTGCCAACGAGAGATGGCCGTATGTGTAAGAATATATAACACAGAAAATAACAAAACAATCTGCAAAGGTTCTAAAAAATATACCACAGCGCGCCATCTGTCTTGATATAAATAAAGGTCGGATTATGTTTCAAATAATTCTCAATTCTTTTCATATGGACTTTACGTCGCGTAGTTTCGCCCAGTCTATCGAATTGTATGAACTAAGGTAAGCTTCGATCGCAGAGCCTAAAACTAAATAATTAGATAAATAAAATAAAATATTTCTATGGTGTTTAATCGAATATTAATAAATATAGACTGTTTTTAAAAATAAAAAGAACTTTTATCTAATGATTTTTGATGTGTATAAATGTTTTGAAAAATACGTACTTAATTTAAAGTGATCGCTTAATTTTATATCGTCAGTGAGTTGGTTGAAGTTACATTAAATTAGTGTGTCGTTGTCATTAGTGTGCACCTATTCATTAGTAGTGATATCGTATTATCTTCTCATTTCTCGTGAATATACATGACAGTTCTTTTTATCAGATCTCCACAGCCTACCTCTTTTCAAAAATCACCCTTCGTCATTTATAATATTAATATAATATCAATAAATAAAAAATATTATTTTCCTGTAAAAATGTTTGGTTTAGGGGGTACCTTCAATTTTATTCGTTCTTAATTATTTTTAGCCATATATGTAATGAGTATAAAATGTATTCTGCCATATTGCACACGTACAAGTGTTTTATTGGACACGAATATTAGTAACCTGTATTAGTTTATACTAATGTATGTGTTTTATGTGTAGGTAGGTATGTTGGTATTTTGATTTATTACTTATTCTTGTTATTATACTACAATGTATGTGATTTAATAGCACATCTGCAAGTATAATAATTTATTAACTACTTGCTAACTAGTTACGTTAAAATGTTAGCCCATAATGGCATCGCACAGTGCAGTTTAGTAGAGAGGCGATCTATACATTCGCTGCAAATTGAGCGCATCTATGTACTGTTGCCCAATAATGCATCTGCCGTTCATACAAAAATAGTTTATAATATAGATACGTTCATAAACATGCAGTTGTTTTCATTATATTGAATATTGTAACTATGGATACCTTTCGCATGGTTATCGTGATCAAAGTATATTCATTATATTATATTGAAATAGAAAAATATTTTATCTTCGTGACCATATTATTATAATATGATACAATGTAGAGGTTCCACAATGATAGGTAGTGCTATAATATTGTCAGTACCTACACATAAACAACTCGAATTTTTTCGCCACAGTATGTATGAAAAAAGTCTACACGGATTCTAGACGCATATTAATTATAATATTAATACTATCGACCAAAGGTACTTATTTGATGGAATTTGAATTTAAATTCTAATGGGCTTAAGTTTTATATTATTCCATTTGAGTCATGTTTTGCGACCCGGGTTTCGCCTATCGGCATCTTCAGGCACTGTGTACACTCACCAAAAGGCAAATACACACTGACAACGAATACTACCAACTCTAACTTATTTAACAAATCAATACAATAAAATAGGTAAAAACTTTATCTTCTTCTTCTTCTTTTTTTGCCATATCCGCCCTTTAACTGGAAGATATGGACACCACGCGGCGCCTCCAAGAATCCATGTCGCTCGCCAGTCTTCTTGCTTTGTTACAGGTCAAACCAGCATCCCACTTTATCACCTACCTATTAAGTCAAGGATCACAATAAAAAATATATAATATATTATATTACCCTTACCCTTACCTTATCAATAATAATACACTCGATAATCGTATATAAATCGTCAACACCTAATAATAGATCATTATAAACAATAAAAATACTAAAGTCAAGAGGTGTAAAATCGTCCATTCTGGGAACAATGTATTTTCTTTTAATGGAAAAAAACTGTACTGTAATATCTCTCAGAGAAGTAGGTAAATGAATCAGGTGAGTTGGGTTGACAGGAACCTGATGTGGTATGATAGTGTAATTCTTCCTTTGTCTCCATACCAAAGACTAGACTTCTGTGCAACTCCTGAGTGGTATTCACAACTGTTACGTATAAAGACCGTCGTCTTGAAGGTAATTGTCAGGTAATTTACTTTCTGTGATATATTTAGACTATATGGCGAGAAGATTATCAGGAAACAATATAGCTTTCACGAAAATTAAGACATTAAAGTGTATTCAACGCAAATGAAAGTACATAACATGTATATCATATTATGATATACGCATTACAAGCAATTTAAAATATTAAACGAAGCAGCGAGGTGCGTGGCTCTTTTTATAATATATTTTGGTGATATTATATTAATTGGTTTATTGACTTTTTGTGTATGATATAAGGGCGTGGGTCCATATTACTATAAGCGTCTGCTGCCCCATACTTATGTTTATCAAGTTAGAATAATTCTGTAGGTATTGCATTATTTTAAGTGGTTATTTTTTTTAACTTATTAACTTACAAACTTTGGTAAGTACAACATACTCTGAAACTTAGGACGTCATATGACAGTACGTAAAATGGTTATGTAAGGAAAATAAAACAAAGAAAACTCTGGACGCTTTTCTTAAAGCTCAACTTTGATTCTGAGAGCATTTAATTTTGGTTGAAAAAAGTTAAATAAAGAGTTACCTAGATAATAAAACTAAAATGTTGATTATTTTAAAAAGATTTCGTTTATCACCCATGCTTAAAAAACTCAATTTTCCCTGGTATATGAAAATAAAGATGGTAAAAGCTGACTATGGAAATGATGCATTTCATTGATGAAGAATGCGTGTAAGTAGATAATGCAACCTTAGCTAAATGTCTCAACGAATATTCTAACTTGTGTACCATAGGTATTTAGTCTACCTGACGTCGAAAGATAATACCCACGATGGCTTATAGCGTCGTAGGTCGTAAGTTCGAATCCTGGATCTGGCAATTACACATATTATTTTCAATTTATGTATGAGTCGGAGTATGAACGTAATAGGTTGAGCAACTGGCTGACATTCATTTCTCGTAAAAACTAAATCTGTTAATACAAATCTCCACACTGTGGAGGCCCATGCAATCTTATTACGATCGGACATGGTCGGGAAATAAAGTCAAAAGTCGCTGAAATTACTGGGAAACTAGAAAAGACTATCGTGATATTTATTTCTTCTACCCTAGATAAGATACTATAATAATTGACAAGATTAATTATTCATAGTCACCTAGAATAATGTCTTAATAAGAGTATCAAATCTATAAATTTTATACTGCTACTAATTTTAAGTTTTAAATCTAATTTTACTAAATTTCTGTCAATGAAAACGATCTGTTTTAATAATTTGTTACCATATAAAAATAAAATTTTCAAATTACACCAAAGAATATAAGGAACGTATTGTTCAATAATTAATACTTCCTATTAACCAGTTTCTTATTATATCATGATATATTATTTATTGTTAACATTCCATTAGCAAATTTCTCGTGCAATATTGTTTGCGTGGATGTTCTGAGATCTATGCATCTCCTAGTCCGAGGATCTCACGCACTAGAGGAGGATCAGCTCCACGCTGACCCCAACTGTCGTCCGCGTGCGCATGCGCAGTTCTCGGCCGCTCACTATCCGATCGCCATCTACCTGCCAGTCGGACGCAAATGACCCGACGTGTTGAGATGGCAGACTCTTAATGAATTAACAGCACAGGTGTCTCTCATTCTTTGAGTGGACGCGCGTAACGTTGGGTGTCAGAGCCGAACTGGGCAGTGAAATTCAAAATCGAAACCAAACTTAATTATTGAAGAGTAAATAGAATACATTACCATTTTTAATTTTAAGGCGATGTCTTTACCTACCAGAGGCACCCAGCAGAAAAATACGAAGCTTGCTATTTGAGAGATTTTTTTTTGATAATTTACAATTTCAACTGTGTTAATTAATACATATTATAATGTATCTCCAGATATTAAAAAGAAAAACATTTTTTATTTTAAGTCAAAGATAAACTTACAATAATAATTGTAAAACAATGTAATAAAATTTGAATTTGTTACAGAATCCCATTTATTGTTAAAATAAAATTCATATTTATTATTAACTATTATTTTATAGGGAACGCTTAAGAGATTTTTGACTAATTCATAGTTTTAATATTTTTAATATTTATTTAAAAAAACTTCGATTTTTATAAAAATATAAATGTGTATAACTTGAAATCCTTTTTATTGATATCAAATTTTATTTTGGTATGGTCCCAATATTGAACATCGATTTGATATACGTAGGTACTTCCAATTATTATAAGTTTTGCTTCGAGAGCGGCCGGCTTTCCAATTAAATAGAGCTAATAAAATTGTATGTTTAATACATACACATTTAAAAATAATATAATTTCAATAAGAATATTCTTAAATCATGTGTTTATTAAATATTCAATGTGTATATTTTTTTAATTTATTAATTGTTCCCGAGTATTAAAGACGTCATAAATACATTTGAAATAACCGCTTAGCACCATCTATGATACTCGTATCTGTGATTTAAAATTTATTTTATTAGTACGAAATAATTTAAATAAATTATTTTAAAAAGATTTAATATTTTTCAAAACATTTGTTGCAATATCCGAATGAAAAATAATATCATTGAGAATAATCTTAATTTTAATTTGTTTCTAGACAAAATCCAGGCCACCTCATAGGTTTTTTTGCCACTGAATAGTAAATACACATAAGTACGCGCCTGATGCAAACATGCGATATCCACTTCGTTTGCAACAGAGCCACACGCAAAAGCAGAGGGTACTGGCTTCCGGCAACTTCTGACATCTTGCAAGGTCTTACTAAGATCTATTTTTTGCATTAAATTCCTAGTGAAATTAATATCCATTCTTAACTTACGATATTAAATATATTTTTTCATAGTGAAAATACTAATAGACAATAAATCAATTATAATTTCCGTGATATTTGAAAATTATATGGTTAATTATTAATAGTGATAAAAAATGTGTTATTAATAGAATCGTTTGGTTTTTGATAACTAAATAAATAAACAGTATAATGAATTTGGTTTCGCTTTTCACAGTGGACTGTAATTTTATGATTGTGGATGTGGATGCTGAGGGGGTGTTATATTAGGATGCCTGGCACTAAACTTATTGCTGTTGAGGCTGGCTCCGTGAATTGGTTGTACGGTATTGTTTGTTGGGTTACTCGGTGTACGGCACTTGGCGGTACACTTTTGATTAATGAGGTTGATGAATGACAATAGCCGGTATCACTGCTTTCCAGGCATTCAAAAGTATCGATAGACGATGGTCACACTATATCAAGCTGACCCGGCCACGGTCCACGAATAACTTCTGAATCAGTCTGTATAGTCGAATTAATCATTATACGGCGGTTTAGCTGTAACAAGCATACATGCACCCATTGCTTTGAGGTAGCTTGAGCTAACTGGCGTTTTTTAATCACGGTTGACTGACGACCCGTAACTGCTGGTCACCCTGATTTGCGACAATATCTGGGGATTTGAGGTACCTTGGTGGGAAAAAGAAACCATAATTAGCCCAACCATATTCATTCTGCGATCAGAAAAAATATTATCTTGATTTTTTTTCTAGTATTACTTACTCTCCTGGGTGAATTTTTGCCTTCTCAAGTAAATTATTCCATTCCAATTAATCTTCTTCCTCCAGTTTATAACCTATAGCGGATGTTAATATCGTTAGCATATCGCGATTTGAATCTGTGGCAACACTGAGATATCATTGTTAATTAAATAAACATAAACTTGAACATACCCGAGGTGCAGTGCGTAAGGCGCTGGCCTTTTATCTGTGAGCTCCGGATTCGATTCCTGGCGAAATCACAATATAATTAATATTTAGTGATTTCCTCAAAGCCTGGGTGTTTGTGATTGTTTCACATATATTACTAAATACACTACCATTAAATTACTCTACTGTCATGGGCTTTAAATCATGTTGTAGAACTAAACATAATAGATTATAACATATATTTTTTCACAAGTGTAAGTATCCAATGTCTTGGGTAAAATAGCTTACACATATTGAAAAATCTCCATTCTGTAGACACTGTATAGGATAGGACAATAATTAATATTTTTAATCTGTTTATTTATTACCTCTTTAAGCATTGACCTGGCGTATCCGGAAAATTTTTGAATGTTGTCCGTATCACAATTTATCTTGAGCCATGTATTGGTAACCAATGATCATATAGCATAAAGATCAAATAAAAAATAAAACATTAAAAAATAACGGAATTCAAGGAAAAGGCAGACGAAAATGGTTAAGTAATAAATTAGAAATACAATTTAAAAAAATATATTTATATTAATATAAATTTCGTCTTTTGCGGAAAACAGGAGGAAAGAGAATTGCTGGAAAATCTAACTTGGGATGGTTTAATAAAGATGCCACCATACTGGGTGTTGCAAACTTGATTACTATAGTTTACAATAGGTAGGGGTGATACCTAATAAAGAGAACAGTCTAATGTTTTTATTTTCAATGATAAAAACGATAGGTGATATCTAAAATTGTATGATTTACCAAAGTTTTATTTAGACGTTAGTCGATTACTTGAATATCGTTTTTTGCTCCAACTAAAAACATTTTGTCCGATAGTCAAGTGGTGTGTAAATAAAACATACACATGTTGGGTCAAGACTGCGAAAATTTACATCGCAAATAAGATTTAAATAAACAACAAAAAACGTAAAATTCTTTTAGTAAATCAGTCTAAGAAAAGCAAACAAACTTTTCAAACGTTTTTAATGCGATGATTAAATCAATTCTTGAAAAAAATCGGTAATGGAATTATCTTTAAGTACGTCGGAGTATTCAAATTAAATTGTCAATATTGACTCACTTTACTTGATTTAATTCAACGAAAGTATTCCAATGGTACAGAATGATTAAAACTAGCATATGATGAATGATTCGTAATATTATTCCTGAAAAACTAAATATAATTAATTTTGCATTTATTATTATTGACACTATGTGCATTCTGTAAGGGTATATAGGGTTTTTACTGCTTAGGGACAACATATACTTAGTTATCATTAAGTATTTATTTTATTCAACATATAATTCACAAGATTTTAAGAATGTACCATTCTCATTATTGAACATACATAATTTGAAAACACTCATGCGAAAATATAGCCAATAGAAAAAAAAATTTAAAAAAGTAAGACACCCGGCATGAATCGAACCTGAATCTTTTGGGAATCACACCCTGTGCATTACCACTATGCTACAATGCTTAATTCTGCTCATAAACGCTCTCCAAATTGACTTACGGTAGGTTTTTGTACTCTAAATTAAAGTATAAATTACTTTAATTATTTAAGTATATGCAACAAATAAGGAAAATAAATTTTTGAAAGAAGTTTCGGGAAAATAAGCTTTTTTTCGCTTGCGATGCTGACAACGTACCTTTACATACTCTAATCATCAATAATTTAAAATATACACGTTGCACGTAACCGATATCAAATATTCATATAGAATAGTTCGTCATGGATTTACATAATATATTTTACACATAATAATGTAATATGGAAGAATGTGTCAAATTAATTTCGGTTAAGGGCAGTACTGCCCTGCTAAGTAAAAAGACAGTCTTTTAAACTACCATTTCTCTTATATGGAGCTCCACAGAGTGGAAGTTTGGATTAAAAAAAAAAATTCACGAGAAATGGATGTCAACCACTTGCTCAACCTATTATGCCCATACTTTGACTCCAAACACACATTAAAATACACTATGTGTATTTGTCAGACCCAGCAGTCGAACCTGGGAATTAAGACTATACTTCAGCTGGTGGACGGTCTAAAACGATGGTGACTACGCGACGCGATGATTGTGCAAATGACGCCTGCAGAACAAAACATAATTTGTCATAAAAATTCAACATGCGTCCATTTAATGTTCTATTTATTATTCTATTAGTAACAATAATAATATATACATTGACATGTTTTCTTTTTCAAGTAAATGGGTAACGTTTTTTAGTCATCTTTACACGATTTAAGAATTAATACCCCCGTCGCCATCACAAAGCAAATTGACGTGTTCACAGCTCGAGTTTCGCTCTCCGATTGCCAGCGAGTCCAAAATTTCGTCGAACTTGTAGTTGAAAATTATTTGCCGTTTCAGTGAAGTATGCTCTTAATATATAAGCCAACCCGTAAGCTGCTCACCCATAGCGGCCAATCGTTTACTTAACACTTATTATTACTACTAGTTAATAATAGCCATCCAATTTTATTGATCCAGATACGCAAATCGATAAGAGATAAAATCGTGTGACCGTTTCGAAGTACACTCACCTGTAGCAGATCGTGCTCGGCAAGCACGCCAGAGCAAACTGACCTTAAAAGCTTTTGACGCGCTCATATTTACACGGCGGACTATTAAACACTTAAAATTAAGAAATCGCGTTTGAAAATTGAAATTATATTTACAAGGTGGCTTCCTACTGTTCGCCATTATTCTATTTATATTGTTTATCTCAGGTAAATAAATGGATTGAAGTATTCCGGTGGCACAAGGTGGGGTCCATAACTTGCTTTAGTATGCAAACATTCAACCTGATCTCTCGCTTTGCACCATTCAGTTTATTTTATCACCATATTACACCTCCAGATTCGACATTAACTACTAGGTAACGCAAATTTTCTACCTAAAGAAATTGTAACCTATAAGAGCAAGATATATTATGGTGCATGTCGCTGACTATCACGTGACGTCACAGTAAGTTTGTAATGTCGTTTTTCTTGGTATTTAAAATATTATCAGACTGATTATGTCGCACATTTTGAACCTTTAAACGAACATTATCAGTCGGAAAAATCTACCGAAATCACCAAAACAAAAATGAGGTCACCTCACGTTGAACCACACTGCATCAACACCTGAATGAAGTTTTGTATGTTTTTATCATTTTATAGATGTCTACATTTTTTCGAATCATATCAAAATCACGTTTTTTGTTTTTAGTGGCTGGCTTTTTTTATTTTCTATAAGAACATTGTCTATTATTTATGGTCTGCAGGTTGGGTTTTGTTCAAAATATTATCTAGGTATGGATATAATATTGCAAGTAATTTTAACGTACGCACACGTAGAAACTGTTAAAATAATTGAAATTAGCATGAATAATTAATAATAATTCAAATTACTAATACAATATTAGAATTGGCACTCTATATAATTGAAATTAGAGAGGTGGTGATCGTTCAAAATATTCTGTAAAATGACTAAACCATACACTGAATTTGTCGCCGTAACAGCGTGACAGTGACGTGACATTCATCCCAATTTGATCACATATTTCCTCTACTTTGATATCGCAGGAGTACAATAAAGTCATATCGAAATGTATTTGAAAACATACGTAATATAAATAAGGCATTTTTATGCGTATGTATATTGTCCGTATCAATAAGCCAACTAATGAATGATTCCAATTGGCATATATTAGATGCGAAAACAAGGGTGGTGTTTTCGGTTCAGCACTCCCCTAGAAACAGAAAAAAATATTTATATAAATGGAATATTATTTCATTTTCTTCGTCAGAACCTCATTATTAAGGGTTGTAACCCTGATGAATTGGCTGTCAATCAACCTTTTTTACGAGTTGTCCCCACTCTAGACATTCTACGACACGCAAGATCTGTGGCCATCGGAAGACCCACAGCATTCGTAAATTGATACAAATATTTGAGCCATCTAATGTTTACTTTAATATTCCATGCCGCATGTCAAAAATACAAGAGAGCGTGGACGATACAAATAAACACTAGTTTTCTTTATAATAATTATGACCGTTTACGCCACGAGTATTCGACAACCACTTATGGATGCAACAGTTGGCAATAACTCGTAGGTGAACACCCTTAGTTATACCTGCAGGCCAGATGTTAATAGTTTGAAGCAAATTTAGAAGTAAATGGGTATAGGGAATGTATCCAAAAACATGCTGTATTCTACGACTGAAGCGTTTAGAATCTAAGATTAAATATAGAAGTCAGTGACACCTGCTAGATTTTGTTAACCCCACCACCTACTGCCGCCTTAAAAATCTATACAAAATATTTTGGATTTCTTTTAAAATGCACCCCCCCCCAAACGATTTTTCTGTGAGTACATCTGCTATTTGTACTAGTACTATACCTATACCTACGCATCTAGCATATTTGATTTTTTTAAAAAGCTTATCTTCTATGGTAAATCGTTGTTTTATGTCAATATTTCATGAATCTCTCCAAGTGATCATACAACTTAAAACTGACGTTTTGGATTGTCGGGTTACATTTATTTGAGTTGAGACTCAGAATGTAATATCGCCTTTAGTCAAATAATACCATTATTTTGTTTGCTTTTAATATACAGAAATTAATAATCCTGTAATCCGATTTGAATTCATATGAATTATGAGTAATATCTAAATAAATGTAAGTATATGAAAAGTTTTTTATATGACGGAGAACTAACAATTTATTTTTGGAATAATCGATAATATTCTGTTAATACTAAAAGGTGACGAGTCGAAATAACAATGAATTGGATAAATAACAACTTATATTTTACAGATTACAATTACATAGAATATACAGTTTATCAATAGAAAGGTGTAATTGAACACCCATTCAAAACAAAATGATTTTTTTACCACCATGTTTTCAAACATCTTCTTGCCAATAGTGAATTATTATGCATTTTTGTATTTTACTACTACTTCAATTTTAGTTTGTCAATTTATGGCTTTGGCCGTATGTTGTAGCTTAACCACTGGGGGGTGACAAAAGAAATGGCGTATTTCAAAAAAACACTACCTTATTCTTAGGTCAATAATTATTATAAAGCATTCATTATTCATAGGATGTTTATTACACTTGAATGGTCAAAAACATAGCTTATAATAAATATCTTTAGAATCATCTTAAAATGTATTAATCTTGCCGATTTTTTGAATAATAAAATGCCTAATTCTTGTCAAATTTGGGATCACAGAGATTATCAATATAATTTTTTATCGTAAATATTTTACTAAAATTATCTCGTCATAAATTATAATAATGGTTTTATAAATGCGCTTAAAATAAATAAATGTAAAAAATCCTAACACCACTGCACAGTTATGTACCGAAATATGACTATATTCTAAAACATTAGAGCGAGAGGTTTAAAAGAATAATATTTTATGTAATAAAAATACTTTATGCAGTCATCAAATGTTTAAAATAAATATAAAAGATAATAAGGCTTCATAATTATATAAATAGATTATCTACAACGCTTAAGGTATGTCCAGGATCATACTTTGAAAATAGAACAAAAGCTCCATTTTGACCTAATCTGAGCATGTCCCCCCTTAATCACCCATCGATATAATATACATCCTCAAAATGTAATATTGTGTTAAAATGCATACACTAAAACAACCGTAAAAAAGTTATGTGTTAAAAATCAAATATGTATCTATATTCAAAATTTTAATTTAGTAGTTGGACATCATACCAAATTAAAATATCAAACGATAATTACAAATAATGGTTATCCCGACGGAAAGTGACGAAAAACAATATTACTATACAAATATATTTATGTAACTGAAAATCTTGACAAATAAATATTAGATATATAATTCAGTATTATCATTCAATATTAGTTTCTCCTCTATTTGATAAATAAATAATCATTAAATTTTTTTGGTGATTGAAACTAGTTTTTGTACGACTTTAAGAAATTTTTATTTAGTTGTTTTAGATAAAAATTAATCTTTACTGTCAATAATCAGCTAACGGAAAATCAAATATATATTTCAGAATAATTATTCTGAAGATGCAAAGCCTTTTGAACTTCTTATAATAAAATTAATGGCCGTTGCATTACAACTAATGATGCACTTCTAACTAATGCTAATAGATAATATTTGCTACAAAAAAATACTGTTGTATCACAAAAATGACGCTATAGGAAATGATCGCTCCACGATTATTTGTAATGCACTTACTTCCTAGTTTGAAAATTTCGTACACATTTAAAATTACTTAAAAAATCTGACATGCGCTGACCAATGATCATCAATTTACTGATGAATCCAAATCGGTCACATTTTATTACCTGTAATTCTATTATTCCCGAAATCGCTACATATTATACCGAAATTCAAAGCGAGAGTTCGGGTCAAAGAACACAGATTAAACCGGCAAAGAACAAAAAGGCAATACGAAATCACATACATTACTCAATCAATATTATTTTACGTGCCTCGTATGCGCACACATACTATACATTGAATGTTGACTCGGGTAATCTAGGAGTAGAAAA
Organism: Rhyacophila brunnea; assembly: GCF_057557595.1. Lineage (NCBI taxonomy): Eukaryota > Metazoa > Arthropoda > Insecta > Trichoptera > Rhyacophilidae > Rhyacophila > Rhyacophila brunnea. Next base: position 8,451,076 of record NW_028233361.1, read on the forward strand.
CCTTTTGCAATAGTGTCATTTAAACTTTCGTCGCAAAATTTTTCTGTGGAATTAACTATTAAGTACTTATATAAAGTTTACCATTAACTTTGAACACTGATATGACTATCTTTCCATCGTAATTTTAGATATAGATTGAATCTTTTATGTTAACCAAAATCTCCTAATAAATGTTAAATTAAAAAAATGTTTTCACTGCTAAGAATAATATTGACTTGGATAGGATTTTTTTTGCAATAGTATTATTTAGGGTTTGTTTGGGATATTCCTCAATAACAAATAAATAGAGATTTCCTAATCAATTTTTAACTCCTTTATTAGTAGAAATTCAATAAAATATTTTTATAAAATAAAATATTAATATACATACTAAAAATTTTAGAGTAGTCTCTTGAATGGAAATTTTATTTATATGTTTAATTATTTATGGTCCCAATATGTAGTAAAATTTAAAAGTTGAATATTATTTTTTGAGATATCGGTATATTTATTTACAAACTAATATTATCTTTTACATTACACGTTTCATGTGACAAAAACATGTATCTTGTCAAAAATCTTAATATTGAAAAACAATCTTGATTTTTTGAGATTTTACCATTTTGAAAGAGGAATTTTGGGATCAAAAATGTGTAAAATGCCAATATTTGATAATCCATTCAATTTTTGATTCTTTTAACGTTGTTTTGATATCAATATAAAGTGTTATTTAAAATTAAAACAAAACACTCAAAATCAAAACATTAAAATTAAAATATCCAAAATTCTCTTTTACAGATAGCAAATCTATAATATAAAAGCTTTAAAAAGTTACTCATTTTTTAACATAATTTTTAATTTTTAGTTTTTTATTATATTCGAAACAAAACATAATTTACTTTTTGATGTTTTAGGTGTGGTATCTTAATAAATTGAAACACTACTTGTAAAATGTATGTATTGTTTGTAATTGCAATGTATTTCGTTTATCTTATTCTGTCACAAAATGTCTCCAATAGTACGATACCTTAAGAGTCCAAGTATAGGTTATTATTAACAGACTTTCACGAGTGATGAAGTCGAACAAACAAATTATTATTTAAAATAAATGTCATAAATAACTACTTAGTTAATTTTTATTTCTTTGTATATAATAAAAAAAAATAATATCAAACTTATGTATTTATTTTCATTTGTAAATCTTTTTTAACTAAAAGGTTTCACAGCAATGATATAACCTATAATTCCACAAAATGATATGATACTTAAATGTAAAATGAAGTGTACGTGTTCACGACGATCTTCTGTCATTTCCCATGACCGTCCTGTGGCATGTTCCCATGATCTGCCGCCCTATGGGGAGTTTTGGGAGCATCGACAATTGACAAAATGGAGATGGACCACTCCCCACGTATGGCGGTAATGCGGCCGTGATTTAATACACCACGATGCTGTAATCCACGCAGATTGTCTATGGGACTAACGGAATAATAATATCATATCTGTACTTTATGGTATGGACGTATTGTAATCAACATTCAATGATGTTTATGCGTATTTTACGCACGTTTAGTGAATTATTGTATAATTATATAATGAAATAGACCAGCCTCACCAAATTAAATTAGAATTCAGATTGCAAGGAGTGCCTTTATCAAAATGAGATGCCTCCTGAAATCGAAACCTTAATACAGGTCTGAGACTACGTGTGGTTTGTTTTTATGTTCTATAAATCCTTACAGTGGCGGTTCGAAGACTTTCTAGGTGGTGGGGTTTAGCCATTAATTATTAAATGCCTACCTACTTTCTCATAATAGTATACATTATGTACCAAGCTACTTATAATAATAAGATTTTATTATTGAGGAAATGAGTAAATTTTCAGAATAAATACTATGATTATCGGAGTCGTTACTCTCATGGATGAGGATCATGTCCTATCTCTATAAAATATATGGGCCTCCACAGCGTGGAGGTTTGTATTAACAAATTTTGTTTTTACGAGAAATGGATGTCAGCCACTTGCTCAACTTTGTATTTACACTTTTCTACTGTTTAAATAATATTTCTTTGTTTCTAAATATTATGTTGTGAACGTCTTGAATTATTAATTTGTAATGTTCACTATGTAAAAATAAATGAAATTTGAATTTGAATTTTAAGTTAAATAATTGATTCTTATAAAGTTTTTGCTACTCGTTAGCTTTGCCATTCAAGGGTTATCTCCTTAACACTGTAAATATAGTAATTTCGTATTTATAATAATATCACATAAACGTAAAGAGAAAAAAGCCACGCAATCAGTCAAAAATTTTACAATAATTCCAATAATAATACGTTTAAAATTTTTGTTGGTAATAATATTTATTTACGTAATTATTTTTAATTTATTTTGTGTATTGCAGACATGATTTCACTTAAAATCGAGCAACCGTTTCCCTTTTCCAGGAAGACTGTTTTTCCGCAAGTGAGATATGTGAGGACTGTAGCCAATATTACACGGATCGGTAGTAAAGCGATGCGTGAGAAGCCTCGGGGATTCTGATCGTTCTCACGCAGTTTATAAAGATTGCCGGTTCTATCCTAGGACCTAGATGACAAAATTGTGTGTGACCGATATGACATATAGGTAAATACTTAGGAAATGTTTATATTTTTGTTGTATTGTTTATATATTATATACATATTTATTATATAGGTATATGTTTTTGACCATTTTTGATCGTGAGAAGATCATATGGGCCTTCACGGTGTGGAGGTTTTGTTTTAACATTTTTTTGTAATGGATGTTAGCCACTTGCTCGATTTATTTATTAGATCCATACTTTGACTCCAAACATACATTTAAAAATAATATGGTGTGTATTTGCTAGACCCAGGAGTCAAACCTGGGACCCACGACTGTACATGTACTATCTCATTGTATTGAAATACTTTTATTTATTTTTATTATAAGCTTTCGATGTCATGATTTAAATTTTAAACCTTGATATTAAACATATACTTATCTCTCAAACATGGAGGTGTATTTTTTATAAACTTTTGATATTAATTTGTCATCTCCAATAATGATTACATTATATGATTTGATTTTAGATACATTGATATTTGTATTATGCTTCTCCGTTGGTAATTGGAATTTATGGTTGTTATTTAATTTGTTATCATGGGAGAGCTCAAAATCACTAAATCATCGATCATATACGTTGAAATGTCCATCACTGACTAAAATCAAATATGGTTGTTATTAGAAACGTCTCCACTATTCTCTGTCTGCCGAAAACACCATCCATTAACTTAGCTACCTACTCGCACATAAAAGCTTTGTTTCATTCTATATTGTCCAAATACCTTAGCTTAGTCTCCATGCGTTCCTTTTTTATTGGATATTTCCACCCTTGAGATATAGGATGTTCAACAAAGTCACCCTGTGTAAGGTGGTGAGGAGGTCATGTTATAACACGTATAGTTTTGTGATCATACTTTCTTCATCACTTGCAATCTTTCTCGTATAAGACTTAAAGTACCTCTTTCAAAAATTATATTCTTTCGAAGAAATCTATCTGTTTTCATCTTCAATTGAAAATTTGATCATTCTCATTCATAGGTGAAAGCGGTTTTGTATAAGTTTTCTTCAAGATGAGTCTTAATATGAAATTTCATTTACCTGTAGTATATTTTATCTGTCAGAGTAATTTATTATAGTTTTACTGTTATTCATTTCTATCACCATTAATATGGTGGCATTAAGCTATGTTCTTTTGAATTTTTAATGGAGTTCATTTTAAATCTTTTGGTAATAAATTTGGTAATAGTTTGCAAGCTTCATAGATCATGCCGCCGTAAACCACCCAATAAGAAATTTACTACAACGTATTTAAAACAAACAAAATTTTGGACCAAGTGGGATTTTAATGCACATATTATATAGATTTACAAGCTAGTGATTTAATCATTAAGGTACCGACCTAAATATCCTTCTTGTCGATATACATTTCTCATGTCTCAAGTCATTTGGAGTCAAAAGCAGAATGTTTAAATCACTCGCACGGTTAACTTTTTCATTTATGTTTAATGAAGAATACCACATTATTTAATGTTGTAAATAAAGTATGTGTCTTATGTTGTTGTTTAAATTCAATAATCTCAGTAAAAAATTAAAAAAAAAAAAAAATTCCAAATAAGTATAACTTCCTGAATCCCTTTTTACATTTGAAGAAATTACTGGACGTTAGCGGCTTGTGATAAATATACCCGAATAAAAAAATCAAATGTGCATTTTCGAATTTCGCGTTGTCGTGTGTGACGTCACAGGCAAATCGCTCGGAGTAACGCGCATGCGCTGGCCACACGAGCCCTCCAATAGTGATTGGTGTTATTAGCGGACACCGGGATTTGAAACACATACCCCCGACGTGCGGAACGGCGTGTGGGAACCAAGTCAAGCGTGGCCGCGGATGCCAGGTAGATAAGATCGCATGTACCTACCTTTTCGATACTATTTAACTCTGTAAATGTAAATCATTGATATAATAAGTTGATTAACGATGAGAAAAATAAAAATTCTAGCTATATAATTCTGAATCTGCCACACTCACTCATGTGAATATTTTATTCGTAATCGGATTAAAATTCATATAAAATAACTTTACTTACTTTATAATTAATGTCATTATAACATTTGCGATTATGTATTTTCTTATTTTGCTAATACCGTCTTTGTCTGACCTCTAAATGCTATGTAAAAATGTTATTAAAAAATGATCTCTACATACATTGTAATAAGAATGATTTTGCATATTATTATCAGATGTATTTTGTCACATCAATAATACAACTAGATAACTTGATTTTCACTGTTTTTGAATATGATTCTATATTTCTTTTTTATTTATTTATTTAGAAAAAGAATATTACGGCATTACAGCGATTGGCCAATGCGCCATAATAAATAATAAATACAAAATTATAAAAATATCTTAATTACAAATAACAACTAATATAACAAGAAAGTAGAATAGACAGCATGTGTCTATATAAATATTAAATAAACATGATAATATATACAAATATAAATTTAACCTATTTAAGACGTCGTATAACATAGTTAATAAAAAATAAATCAACCTTTATGGTGCCATCAAATAAGTTAATCGCACGATACACAGCATCACGAAACATATTATCTGTGGGCGAGGTATCTTGAAGACCGTAGTGTTAGGATTGATATTGGTGGGAACATGAAAATTAATATTTGCCAGTATATACGGATTGTGAATGAATCCACGAAGAAGTAAAAAGAAATGTTTTAAAAGTGCAATCACTCTTCGGGTGGACTGATATTGCATTGGTAGCATACCCAGATTAGACAAGCACAATTTTTCATTTTTTATTTTAAATAATAAACTTATAGCCTAGATTTATGTTTATCAAGTAAAGTTTAAATTTCATTTCCGCAACAATGACCAAATCAAAGTTATTTAGTTGTAGTTTTGAGGTGATGAATTTAACTAGTCTGCAATACGTATTGACTTTAATATTTAGAATCTGTATGCAAGTGTGTATATTTATTTTTATCAGAGCTTTCAATCAAGGTAAAACTTATTTAATGAAAGCTTTTTTACCCGCGGTGGTGTAACATTGCATGACAAAAAGAATGCGAGACCAATTTTTTTTTATAAAAAATCTTTATACTTATAGGAGATAATATTTGATTCAGATATAAAAAAAATATTATAGACTATTCAAAATACTTAAGTAAAATAGTTCTTTCTGTCAGATCAATAAATTAATATTGTATATTTCCCAGTCATATAATAATGTTAAAAAAAATCTATAATTTTCTTCGAATTTTAACACATTTTAATAGCCATGTTTAACTTCTATCATACGTGGAAGCCGTATTTTTTTCTGAATATAAATTATTATAGCTTGTGTTTTGTGGATTATTTATGTTCAGTTTCAATATACCTACACTTTGTTTAGTAAAATTAAGTCATTGGTATACAAATTATGTTTAAGTAGTATTTAAAATTTTGAACGTTCTTAAACAAAAGCATGCAATGTATTATATTAGGTAGTATATTAAATTTAATTGTAAATTAAAATACACTAAAGCTATACAATAGTTTGTTTCAAAGCACTATATATAGTAGAATAATGATAACAGTATACAATTATTATTATTCATTGATATATTTGAATATAATAATATCAATTAACTAGTGGCGAAGGGTCGAGGTAAGCTGTAGAGATTTGATATAAATAGTGCACAATAAATATTGTCAGTCATACATTGAAATGAGAAATCAGATTGTACATGGTATTTATTAGTTTTTAAAATGCAATTAAACCTTACCTAGACCAAACCATAAAAGTTGAGGTGGGTTGCAGAGATTCGACAAAAATAATGCTGATTAATTTTTTGTCTGTCACACTTTTACGTTTTTATTAAACTAAAAATACAAATTTGCAAATGGTAGCTGCATAACCAAACCATACTAGATAAAAAAGATATTCTACCAAATATGAAATGTTTAAAATGATGTGTAATTTAATGGCATAATTTGAGATATTTTATATATGTAATAATTTTTTTATCTATTCTATTTGCTTTAGGCAGGATTTAATTAAATTTTAAAAACTAGGCAATACTATCTGCAAATTGTATTCTTAGTTCAATGAAAACAAATAAGTATTACTGACAAAGTTTAGTTTGCTTTATTTATGTCTGATCTCCGCAGCTTACTTCCACCCTTCGCCATTGCAGTTAACATAATTAAAGCTATTGAATTAAGGTAGGTACTAAATAACGTAATTTTAAATAACTCAGTGAATCTTCTTGGGCCCCAGGGTTTACATCGTGGCCTTTCAGAATCTTGACGGTTCAGCAGTATAAAATATTACAGAAGATGTACTTACGTTTATTAATAATATTTTATATATTACTAGCTGAAGTACCCGGCTTTGCACAGGGTCGCTTCGTGGTTATATTTAAATAATAAGAGGTAATTATTTTTTTAATATTAAAATATCTGTGTAATACAATATATCAATATGAAAATAATTCTAATAGGAGTAAAGGTCAAACAAAAGAACACTAAATTAAAATCGAATCCAAAATACGCAAACGTTTTAAATGTTATTAATATGCACTAACAAACCAAAATTGGATTAAACGAACTTTGTATTTTATATAATACTAATTTAGAAACCTTTGCAGGTGTGCGCATAACAACTTACAAAAATTTCATCGCAATCAGATGAATGGTATAAGAACGCATACGAATAGAAGAAGATAGAATAGATGAAAAAGAAGAAGAAATGGTTGCCTCAATTCAGAAACCTTGGCGGGCGTGAGCACAATACTTGATCAAAATTTCATCGCAATCAGATGAATGGTATAGGAACGCATAGGGGACAGACACACAGACAGACAGACATACAGACAGACAGACATTCATTTTTATATATTAGTATAGCCTTTACTCTTTGCGAAAGTGCAAGCAATAAGTTGACAAAGTTTTATCGCAATCGGATGAACGGTATGGCAGTGCATTCAAAACGAACAAACAAACAAACAAACCCACAAACAAATATTATTTTTTATATATTAGATAAGTATTTTAAATTTCTATCATATTGTGATATCAAGTAAATGAATTTGTCAAATTCAATTGTATTTTAAATAAATGTATGTTGACATCACTTCTTTAAAATACAAAATCTAGTTTTCTTGTAAAAAAAATATTGGATTTGTCAATAAAATAACACTTCACTCTTCAGAGACAATTATTATTTGTCATAAAAAGCAAATACATTTTAAATAATAAATTTTATTCCATTAAATTAGTTTTTTTTTTTGTAAAACGTCTTAGTAAAACTATAATTTATGTTACAGATTATATTATGGTAGGTTTACATTTATATATGTCGATTTTTTTAAATTTAAATCCTTGACCTAATAATGATCCCGGATTTTCAAAAAAAACTTGGATTAGTGTTATGTCATTAAATTTCTAAAAGCACGTAGTAAATCAAATTCGTTTGTTATATTATGACAAATAGACAATTAATATAAACAGTATTTTGAACTGAGTCATAGTTAAATATAGTTAAATACAATTATAAAGTACAAAGCTTTTATTGCTTATCATTTAATATGCTTCATATGTGTTTTAGTTTGCCATAACTCAATTAAGATCTTGCGGTTTGACCAAAACCCCAGAATTTTTTAATGTTTTTGTTTGAAAGATTGTAATCATTAAATTAAAAAAAACATGATTTAAAGGTGTTATATTGACTGACGCATGTATAGAAAAAGTTATATTACAAATAAAATGAGTTGCAAGGCACGCATGGTTTAAATATATATTTATAAGACTAGTGATGGAAAGATGAGTAAATGATTTCATTGGTATTGAAAAACAAAGATTATTGCCATAATACATAAAACTTTAATATAAAATCGTTAAATTTTATTTTATAATTTACATTAATTTGTTTTGTTTTCATTTACATTGTCTATGTCAAATTTGTGTCAATGTTGCCGGCAGATAGGTATATCAAAAATGTAATCAAATATTTAAAAAAAACATTAGTTAAATTTATAATATTCGAAAGAAAATGCATTTTAAATCTGCGCTGTCAGACTCAATTTATTGAAAATAAAGTTTTTTTTCTACATTATCATAGTGCCTTAAAATTTAATTAGTATTTTTATTTTAATTGAATATGATACGTTTTTATTACTAATTGCTAGGAATATACTCTACCTACTGTAAAATATTTATAATTATTTATAACTATCTTGTAACAGTAAACTAATCATGTTGTAATTTGGCTATCGCCATTTTATATTTACTTTTCGGCACTCATTTTTTTTTGCTCTTTTATGTTAATTTAAAATGTTATTATTTGGTTTTCTTAGTACCTAATCATTATTTTTGGAACTTTTATATAACTATAAAAAAATATTTCTATACATACGCACTCTCATGGGATTTGGCAGCTCATGCATTGAATGACCTTAAATGACATGATCTTAACGAATAACATGATCTTAAAAGCTACAAATACGAATAAAGATGCGAGTACTACAACCTTTAAAATCGGATTCTTTGAAGAAAATTTGTATTCACTTATTGCGTAAACGAGTTATAAATTCTCTTACCTCCTCACTGTTTCAATGCACATTAGCAAACTACTTATTCATTTCTATCAAATGAAAGATCGGTCACTGTTATTTACTGAACATGGCAGTGTCAAAACTAAACTGTAGCTTAACATCCGTAGATCTTTTTTGGGATATAAGTAGGTGAGAAATTAATTAATTGAACTAGAATGTATGTAGTAGTACTCCATTATAGTGGCTAAAAAAATCAAAGGTGACCCATCCGTCCGAATGTTGAGCATTTCTAACAATGTAAGCCTAATATAGTAAATATCTTAAGGGTGCAAAGACTCAGATGGGCAGGTTACGTTGTTAGATGGGATGAATCTAGAGCTTTTCATAAAGTTATAGAAGACGGACAAATAACGCCAAGAGAGTCACAAAGCTGAGTGTGGTCGACTGAAGTAAGATAGTATGGGATAGAGATTATTGGAGGATGGTTCTATGCAGTTGCTTATGACGGACCTGAGTAGTCTATGTACGAGTAGCATCAGATTAAGTAAGTAAAATACAGAAGAATGTTTGTACTAATGTTTTCGTCTAAATATTTTTTACGTCCAAGTTCGAAGACAACTTTGAAGAGCTAACTCTCTTGTGTATATCACTAAAAATATTGGAATATCTTGATGGACTCTTTCTAATAGAATCATATAATATATATATTGACATCGTGACGATTTTTACTTTATAAACTGTTACCCGAAAAAGTTCACGGGATTTTCTTGGTAGCAATACCGTTAATCTTTCATTAGATAATATTCCGATGTTCTATCATAATATTGTGGTCGAGGTACTGTAATTTGACACCAGTTAGTCACTAGTTAGTGAATATATTTTGAGGTACCGATTTAAGATTTCTTTTATCATGCAAACATTTTATTTTCCATGCATAAGTTTAATTAAAAACAAACATCGTGGTTTTAATAACATTCAAAAGTTAGCACTATCTGATGATGTCATCATAAAATAATGTCAACATTTTTCTTCTCAATAATATTATAATCAGCTGATCGAACACAAACAGTAGAAGAGGATGGGTAGATATTTCTAATGTTTCATCTTCTTAGTAACGTCTCTACGACACGCCTACTGATTCCAATATTGCACGGCAGGTGAGTAGTATTGTTGTCTCTCTCTGCGCGAAGATGCGTCACAGTTAATGGGAAATCAAAAGAAGATGATACACACTCCTTTTGGTATGCGAGTAAGTACCTAAACTTGTTTTTATAAGGGAACTTTTTGGTTCCATTCAAAGATGGTATTGTTATAATTTATTTATTAAATATTAATTATTTTTTAAATATGATTGATTTTTTCATCTAATAATAAATAAGACTTATTATTACATAAAAAAAATGTTTTGTTTTCTGTATTAATAATAATAATAGTTTGAATAGTTACAGCATTGTTTGCTCTAACAATAATAAAAAGTACATGCACATTAAATTTAAATACCGATTTATTACATAATTTTATTTACCTCATTTGTTGAATACTGAAAGATACAATATGAAGTCAAAAATAGCACAATAATTTGTCTGCTTGCTTCATCTGCAAACCATACAGACCAGTTAACTCCATTTGGGAAAATTATTCAGGAAGGAGAAAAAACATAATAATTAACTATCGAGCGAAATTTTAAAATTCTAAAAGTACACTTGTTTTTTTTTTCAAATAAGCTGCATAATGAATTTGTTATTGTACTATTTTAGATTCTCTTTTATTTATAAAGAAAATTTATACAAAGAGCGGAGTTGTTCCATTTACGATATTGAAAATTTGGCACCTGCAGTTGGCTGTTTTGTGTGAAGAACAATCGTGCATTTATTTATTGGTTTAGGAGTTTGAAATGTTGTGTTAGCATATTAAACATCCTTTATAACAAAATGCCATTAAATATCATTTTTGCTCAAACGTGCAGTTGGCTGGTAATATACGTAACTATGAAAAAATATTTATAATTTATTCTAATTATTATAAATAGAACTTATGCTAATTTTAACCTTATATTTATGTATTAACGCAAATTATATCGTTTAAATTTTTAGTTGAAAACTATGTAAAGAAAGACAATAAATTATCGATTATAATATGCACGTATTTTTATGTTTAAACTGATGACAATCATAAAGATACCTAACATAATCTAATAATAATCATTATTTTATTATTAGTGTCTAAGCATTAATTTTTAATTTATCTAGTTTATTATATTTGTATGTAAAAGGAGAAGGAAACACATAAATTCAAATTGCAGATCTTTTGTATACATTAAGGTATATTCAGCATATTCACGTATTATATATATTTTCAAATAATTTTCCTTTTTTTCATACAGTTAAGCTTCTCACGAAACGTTTACATATATTATATGAATGAGTCACATAAAAAGTCAACTAAAAAAGCCTATAAAGAAAATTATTCACTTTTAAATTATTTATTTGGGAAATTTTGTGATACAAAATACCTTCGATTATTATAGACATCCGCTAGTAAATCATTAACCAATGTATTTTGAATGAATTTACTGTTTTTTGTAATATCATTGGTGGTAGGGAATATAGTGAAAATCTCTGGTAACAAAATCAAATATTATTGAGGTTCCCATTTTCAATATCAGTCAATAAAAAATAATAATAAAAATAATTTATCTCCGAAACAAAAGGGAAATAGGTTTAAAATCACTTCCCTTTTTGATAAACATAGAACAAACCTATCATCAATTACCTACACCTCAGATCGAATGCATGTTGAGTTTTCTGTCATTTACCATAAGCTATCAACATACGCTCTAGTTTCACACTACCTAACATATAATTTGTATAAATAATGTATTTAAAATGGTACAAATTTGATATATATGAAAATAAAAATAAGTTATTCTCTTTATGGAATTCTTGATATCGTTTATAATATTTTTCCGACACTAATAAATTTGTATCTTTTATTATTAGTGTCAAATTTTAAATAAAGAAGACTTTCGAAATAAAAAACCTTTTTAAGAATAGGTAGAGACTTATCTGATATCAGTTTGTGAGTAGTCCAAACGGGCGCCAGCTTTAATTTGGATCTCGGCGATAGACGCAATCATTCGGGAGCAAAATAATATTTTATTGTTTGCAAGGCGGCAAGCTCTTTGTGTGAAATAAATAATGTTATCTCATACAAAGGCGATACGAAAGACCAACAAAGGTCATTATACCCTTATATTGTAAAATTTAAATTAGAAAACAAAAGTATACATACTTACTACGTAAGTATATCAATTTCAATATACCAAACACATTTAATTTTCACTGCATAAAATTGGAATAAAAAATGGAGAATGTATAATATATTTGTATTTTTCTAGATAAAACTTGTAAATAAATGAAACGTATATCTGTACATTGGATTAGTGTAGTTTATATTATATTATTTAGGGCAAAACAGGTTCATTTCTCGTAGTGCGTATTATATGACACGAATAATAGCAGGGCTTAAACGCTGTGGATAGAATTTACCTCTACTAAATAATATGGCGTATTTTTATAAATATATAGTTACCTACTTTTACTAATATTATTTAATTATTAACACAGTAGTAATGCCAACAATGATGCAATAGTTAGAGAATAATCCTCATATATGACTCTGACATACTGCATAACTACAAAATGTCGGTAGCGAAGTGTAGAGGCAGGCTGTTGAGATGCGACATAAAATAGTGTGCACTTGGTTAGTCAGATTTAGACATTTTATAGATAGAAGAGTATTTTTTTATATACTATGATTTGGTTGAGGTAAGGTTTAACTAAATTTTAAAAACTCATCATGAGCATCTGCAATTTCTATTCTTGGTTCAATGAAAACGGATAAGTAAGATTGACAAAGTTTAGTCTGCACCATTGATGTTTGATTTCACTAGCTATCTTTATCCTTCGCCACTAATACGTAAATTATACAATTTTTACTCCTACATAAAAAGAATAGATCCTTACATCACGGAAAATTTATTGACAGCTCTTTTACAGGGAATAAAAATGTCATTCGCACAACTTATGAGTCAATGCCTACGGTCAGAAAAAGATAGTCTACACACTATTCCAACTGTACAATCGCTAAACGTATTTTTAGATCAATACATTGTACTTTTCACTACAAAGAGAATAAATTGTCTAAGTATAAACAATTAGCAATACCTGGCTTTTTAGTCTCCATATATAATTAGTTTTATAAAAATTTAGTAGTAGTAGTAGTATGTAGTTACATATTTTTTTGAAAAAACTTCTGAGAAATATATTCTAACCATAGAAAAAATCTTATTAAAAAAATACGATACCCGACAGGATTTGAACCTGCGTCTCTTGGAATTCGTGCCCACGTGAATTGATCACCATGCTATAGAAATCTTATCTAATTGAGACAAATTTTAATTCATGGTTCTTACAGTACCTACTCTCTGAAGCGCTTTCTAAATTGAGTTACTATTGGCAATCAGCTTTTGTATTTTAAATCAAATTAGGTATTAAGTTACATTATTATTACTAACGTCACGGATCACTCGAAGATTTTTTGTTAAAAGTACGTTACATTCTTAAATATTGTGAATAATTCATTGAATAAAAAAAGGTCATTGAAATTTTATTGGTTTTTTTTATTAATCTCTATTAGTTTGAATACCCCACTTGACGATATACAATTGAAATTTGACGAAACGGCCCCCTATTATTATAAAACAATTATTAAGTACCTACTAAATATTATTTCATTTAAATTAATGATAAACCCAAAATTAATTTATAGGAAGTGATTTTCAGGCAAGGCCTGGTCAAAACCCATACCGCGCTACCCTTTGCAAATGCTCTGATCAATTTGCTACTGGAATTTAGCCGAGAGAGAATTATCCACACGCCGTCATAAAATTGCTTGCTGTTATTATTTATGTATTGATACACGGAAGGCTCGTACGTTTTATATTATAAATTTGGTTATTATAACTAAAATTCCACAATAGTGTGAACAGAACTTGCGGGAAATTGCACCACCACGGATATTTACAGACGTTTTCACAACGTCTTTATTGTTAAAAAGACTCTTTAAATACTAATATTTTATATCTTAATAGTAATGTGTTAAAATCTGGATATCCAAAAAATTGAATTGGAATAGAAGCAAAAAGTTCAAGGTATGATGATGGTGGAAGATGCGTCTCATTACATTGATGACCAGGGGCATAAAAGAGCTTGGCGTCAAAGAGTGTCTCTACGCGTTCACCAATTTTTCGGTTACATAGTAGGAACAGATCCAAGCTGTCTTAAGGAAAGAATTATTACTTCATTGGTTAGATGAAATTTCGTCACCATGAGAGTAATTGAATTAATAATGACTGAAGCAACAAACACCTACGATGGCCGCGTGGCTTAAGCATTCCGAGGTTTGGATCCTAGGTCTGGCAAATACACATATTGTTTTTTAATTTGTGAATGAGTCAGAGTTTGGATCTAATAGGTTGAGCAAGTGGCTGACATCCATTTCTCGTAAAAAATAAAATCTGTTAATACAAACCTCCACTCTGTGAAGACCTATTATTATGATCCTATTAGGATCGGACATGGTCGAAATAAAAAGAAAGATAAAAGGAGAGGTCTCATTAACTATGCTGTTCTTTTTCATTATCCCACCAAATGTTTAACGAGTACAAGCAAGGTCCACTATATTATATAGGTCATTCCACCAATATATTGCTATATAAATGTAATCCACTGGTATATAAAGAGCCTACTTCGTGACGGTTAGGTTAATCTTCACCTCATCTTAAAGCGTGAGGATTCACATCTTCTTTTTTTCTCATTCCTACGGCGGGATGTGTGTGATGCAATACAAATTAAGTGATACGACAAGGTTACGTGGTACTAAAATATTTTCTTTCTGGCACGTTTATAGTTCTATGAAAGCGTCACATATATGATATAGTGGCGAAGAGTGAAGGTAGGCTGTTAAGATCTGACATAAATATTGCACATTAGATTTTTTGGTTAAACGTATTTTTTTTCATTTAACTAATACTACAATGTATAGATAGTGTTATTTTTTATTAGTTACATTAGTTTTTGAAATTCAATTAAACCCTGCCTAATCTAATCCATAATAGATAATAGTCAAAAAATATTCGTCTATCCATATAATTTCTAAAATGATGCCATTAAATCATACATTATTTTAGATATTTTATAGATAGAAGAATATTTTTTATCGATTATGGTTTGGTTAGGCAGGGCATAATGATTTTTAAAAAACTAACCAACACTGTATTATGTATTAATATGTATTCTTAATTCAACGAAAACAAACAAGTATGAATTTTAAAAACCAACCAGTATTATCGGAAAATTGTATTCTTAGTTCAATGAAAATAAATAAGGATGACTGACAAAATTTAGTGTGCACTATTCAGGTCGAATCTTAACAGCCTACCCCTACTCCTCGCCACTGATATGATAAGTAGAGATGGCGTTACTTAAATAATTGATTACCAAATTATATCAAAATTTGAATAAGAACGATGTTTTAAAAAATTGTGATTTTACCGAGGCTTTGACTGCGACTCGCTGTCATATCGCCTCTTCTCTTCTAGAAGGGGATCCACCGATCAGGTCCTCACTCCTATTCTGTTAAATAACTTTACAATTTTGCCTAGCTCTTCCGTCTTACCCACCGCCAGGGCACCTTTCAATTCGTCGACATTCTCATAGATATCCGCAATTCGCAGCTGTACTCTGTGAAGTTCATATTTAGGGCATTGTAGTGCTATATGTACAATGTCCTCTAGAACATGACATTCATTGCAAAGCTGCAATTCGCTTCTTCCCATGAGGACATCAAATCTTTTGAAAGATTTGCCCATTATGTGCCCTGTTCTTAGCCTCAGTATTATCTTAAGCTCATTCCTCGTCAAAAGAGACTCCACAAACCAGGGCACCACCCGTGGTGATGGTAGAATAGACTTACTCCATTTCCCCTTTTCTAATAATGCTTTTGGTGAAAATCTATCCACATACTTTAGCCCATTTTATTTATAGCCTCATTCCAGTCAAGGTTTCTGGTATCTACTGAACAAAATTTTATAATGCAATATTTTTCCTTTAATAATTCAAAATATAAATTTTCCATAGTCAATTACTGATTGAATTGATTTTTAGTTTTGTTTTTAGATCAATATCAAAGAAATCATTACTCCAAATCCAAACCAAGCCGATCTTTATTGATGCAATCAGAGATAAGTGTAGTCTACTTGTGTTTTTATGAGAGCATAATCTCCGCTACTGGTTTCGTGTTGTAAAGTTTACAATGCCTCCGAACACTGGCGGTGTGGCGCGCTGACGGCAAATAAGTAACTCGGGAGCACCATGCGTCTCTCACGTTCCGTGGCAGCATCTAAAGTAGATTAATATCAATTTTAGTTACTACTTACTCAGTGTTCCTTTTATATTCGTTTCTTATACACGTATACTAGCATTTGCGCAGAGTTTGTACATTATATGTATTTCTTAGGCGAGCTTTTATGTATCTACATATTATAATATAATAATCGTACTTCATAATTATATCGACTGTGGAAAGGATAAAGGACATAATCCACACAAATCAATTTTACAGGAGGCACAAAAACATTTTTGTTGTGGTTTTCGATCAAAGTTAAAATACAATAATTACAAGATAAAAATAACTTTTTATATACAACGTTTTTAAATTTTCTGTTGAATCATGTTATAAACTTGACAATTCTATGTATTAATAATTAAGGACAAATAAGGCAATTGTCAACAAATCATTTTTTTGCTATTTTGCAACAAAGAAACAAATATAGAATACTGAAATGTCATTTCGATTTCCATAGTAACGCATGTATATATTAATAATTTAGTTGCTAGGACAACCCCCTTATCAACCAATATTAGTGGATTGGATTACGGATTTCTTCCGAAATAACTTTTCATATAAAACAGAATTAACTGAATATGAATTTGAAAGATGGATAAAAGTATTAAAAGAATGCATTGGCATCGTGTTCTGATATACTCTAAAAGTTTCAAATGTCTAGCTAGTCGGGAAATTAGTTAAAAATCGATTGCAAGATTTGTACTGGATAGACAACCACCGGACAAACAAGAATACGAGCTAATAAAAACGTGGTATAATAGACATAACTTTGAAGTCTACGATGATTATTAATTTGGGTTTTTTTATCCCTAACCCGATATTAATTATGGAGTTAATTTAAAAAGAAAAACCAACAAAAATATGGTTTATTCGTTCTTCCGACGTCACTTCCTTATTTATTTATTTTTAATTGCTAGCTAAATTTTGATAATAAATCGGCATTTGCAGCTGACATTCTTTAGACACAACGTGTTGTAGTCGTGTACAATCTTATTATGCAATAAAACCTATTTTGAAAAAACTGGGGGTTACCCCGTTTTTCCTTACTATAGTCGATATTATATTGTTTGGTTACTGCCAAAAGTTGGTTAGTCTTGAATTCATAACGTTATGAAGTAATTAGGATTTGAAGTTTGACTTGCCCTCTAGAATCAGACATAATAGCACCTGTACACGTGCATGGATTTACTGGCAGCAATAGTGCGTACTTTAAGCTATCGTGACAATAGCTGTTTAGACGTAAAAGTGCTGACTGTTTTTCCAATCTCATTATTTTAGAGTAAGCAAGACAGGATGTTGTCATTTTATGGTACTATTTAACAGGTAGTGAAAACCAGTTAACCTCAAAGTGAGTATATTTCGTTTTTTTGCCGGCAGGTTCGCCACTACCGTTATACTGCGCAGGCAGGAAAAAATCCCTACGGTCGCATGAACATTCAGAAGCTTTCAAATTTTTTTGATTCATGCATGCAAGCTTGCAACTGCACGATAATACATGTTTACCAATACATTATCTTATTATGGCCGCTTTTATACTTACTATTAACAGTAAATTCCTGCACGTGTAAACGGAGTACCTATAATGCTAATTTTATTTCCTTATACTATGTATGTGAATATTTTATAATATTGACACATACTCCGTTGTTAACTCTAAATAAATAAAGTATCGACTTACCAACTGTTTACAGTAAACCTATGATATAAGACTCTCAGATAACTAAAATCAAGCCATACAAAACTTATGAATCGGAATTCTGGGCAATACTAAACTTATCAAAAAAAATGAGATTTTTTTCTCACCACCACATAAGCCATAAGGCAAGACAATAATGTACCTAGTTTATATTGTAGTTCCACTAAACTATAATATAAACATGATTGTAAAATATGATAAAACGGTATTACCTTTACTATGAGTTCTAGAGCCATTGAAAATCATACCATGTGCGATCCTAATAAGATCATAATAAATATGGGCCTCCATAGCGTAGAGGTTTGTATTAACAGATTTATATTTTTACGAAAAATGGATATAGCCACTCACTCCATCAATTAGGGCCATACTCTGACTCAAACACAAATTAAAAAAAATGTATATTTGCCAGATCCCGGATTAGAATCTGAGACCCACGACGTTATAGGCCTACGTTTAAGCCACGTGGTCATCGTAGGCATCACTTATATTACTAACTAAACTACTGTCATTGGACCTCATGGCCTATTGAAGTTTAAAAAAAAATATTAGACTATGTTTTATATAAATAAAGTTTTTAGCAGGTATGACTTCGAAAAAAGACTTATAGATGGCGTGGCCCATTGACTAGACATCGCAAGCGCTATGTAAACAGATTAGAATTTAACTCGATATACGTAGCGTAACTTCAAAAAGAGACCCATAGATGGCGCTGCCTATTGACTGGATGTCGCAAACACTATGTAGATGGATTAGGACTGATCTATGTTGACTCCGAAATTGGTATCTCTTGAGGACCTCTCATAGTCTTACAGCCACTACGTTTAGTCTGATTAGCTCTGATCCTTTTGATCATACAGGTCCTCTATTTTGAGACTAAGCTCCTTACACTATCGAAATTCGTTTCTAGTGATAAGTGTGGTATTTAGTTTTCAAATGTGTTACTTACATGAACTGAACTAAACCTTTGACGAATTCATCTGGTTGTTTGGTCGAACGAGTCATATAATCTTGTTATTCTGTTTTTTCTCTACCGTTTGAAGTATTCTCTGTTAATATTGGTTAAATCTCTGTGAACTCTGAATAAATACGAAACCGGAAGTGTATCTATTTTATAACTACATCATACTATAACTGACGACCAACGTGGGCCCAAAGTGTTTCTGTGTTATTTTATAAAATAAAACCATCTTATAAATTTGTATGATATATTAGTTTTCTTCGATAGTTTTTCTTAAAAACATCAACTACTTTATATTATTGATACATGATTAATTTATTTGAAGATAATCTTTCCTAATTGATTATTGAGATTTATAACCAAATAATTTATTAATTTATGTTAAATACTTTGAATGTATACTTTAAAATGAATTTTTTACGACTCAAAATTATTGAATAGCACAGATTTTATTTGATTAAAAATTAGGTGGTCAAGGCACAATTTCCAATCAGCCTCTTCTGTACTACCCGCAGCCTGTTTTATTTTAAATGGGCCGATAAAGCATTATTGTTATATTATATACTGTATTACATGTTAAGTAGGTATTACATTCCATTACATTATAATATTATCTTACTGTACGACAAATGTTTCTATTTTTTCCAGATGTGTCCTACAGGCTTTAGATAACACAATTAAGATCAACATACTGGGTTAACCAGTTCCTGACTGGCCATGGTGACTTCTCAGCATGATAGGACATGGGCCGGAATCCACATGCGGGCACGACCGTCAAGACGCTGAACACGTCCTCTGAGACTGCCCGTTGATGGGATCCGATCGAGCGGAGCTGTTTGCCAGGGTCCGTGCACACATGGGCCCGATTGGCCAAGCCGACTTGATATCAACCAAGGCCAACTTTGAGGTATTTAAAAAATTTACTGCATCATAATGGAGGACGGAATAATTCCTATCCTTCCTTAGATTCATCATTTTAAACTCCTGATTCCTCTGTTTCGGCAGAGTTTCCGAACACAGGTACTAGATGACACTTGAAGCGTCTAGTTTCAAAAGCCCCTAAAACGACTTTTGACAGTTCTGAAAAAAATGAAAAAAAGTCATATCTATTGAATGCGTGAACATTAGGTATTTATTATTTAATTTAGACACTATAAAGAGTATAATATTTAGTATCCTTTACTCAATTTTTGCGTATCTTACTGAGAGAATATATTAAAAATCAAATGATTTTAATTTTAAGGGATTTTGAAACTCAACTACCGTTTTAGGGGCTTTTGAAATTAACATGTATGATTTTAGGGGGTTATGAAACTAACATTTTAGCAATGGCGCATGAGGAAATTGCAAAAGGCGTCCTGTGGTTATATTTCTCAGAGAAAAACAAATATGTTTTGTACAAATTAAAAAAAATATTTATTCGAAGTTACTATTGTATACATACATATATAATTAAAAATATTACACATAATAATGAAATATAACAGTAGTCTATACTTGTATATAAAAATGAATGTTTGTTTGTTTGTTTGTCCCGCATGCGTTCCTATACCATTCATCCGATTGCGATTAAACTTAAGTGAGTTTTTATGTCCGCACCAGCGAAGGTTTAAAATTAGAAAAACTATATTCTTCTTCTTCATTCTATCTTCTTTTATTTGTATGGTTCCTATACCATTCATCCGATTGCGACGAAAATTTCGTCAGTTGTTGTGCGCGCAGGTTTCTGAATTAGTACAACCATCTTCTTCTTTTGCTTCTTCATCCTATCTTCTTTTTTAAGGTTACTATACCATACCGGTAAAACCGGTCCTGATTATTAATAAAATATGTGAAAAAAGTATTAAGTCCATATTTAACGTTTTCAATGGTAAATTGCAATTATTTTAAATCAAGTAATTTTATAATTAACAATAGGTACAGTATGACGAGACACCACTGTATTATTGGACAAATAACACACAGAAATTGTCAATATTCACTTACCGTTTTTGGCGTTCGATATTAACTTCCCATGTTTCTTTTCTTCGTAAACGCTTTCTTGACTCATTGGGCTTACACACCATTTTGGCACATTAATCAGTTCAACATTAATTATAAATACTGAAAAACACTATTAACCTACAGAGCGATCAACACGAAGTCACTTTAATTTTGTTCAGGCAGACATATTGAAATCCGTATCACATGACCATCAGAGCAGTCGCTGATTGGCTTATTCATTTTATGGGGATTTGAAATTCATACGCCAACTATTTTAGAGGGTTTTTAAATTAAGCCTATTTTTTAATAATAAATATTGACGGTTTTAGGCCTTTTTTGAAACTATAACTTTGTCCAACATATAGAGGACAAAAAAATATATCTCTAAATATATATCTAACTCAAAATTTTATGAAAATCGTTTTAGGGGCTTTTGAAACTAGGCGCTTCACTTCTTGTTAATAAAGATAAATGACGGCAGAGCGAGTCAAGATTCTTTTTATTTTTTAAAACTCTTTCTTTAAGCACTAAGGTGCATGGTTGCTACATCTGTTCCGGGCAGCATCGCTTCGGGACAAGGAAGTGTGGCACTAAAATATTTTTATTCTGACACGTTTATAGCACCATGGAAGGCGGCCGTGCACAAACCGCGGCTGCATATACATGGCGGGTGGAGATGGGGTTACTCAAACTATTCTACATTATAATATAATAGGAATAATACAATATAAATTATTTCTGCTATATCTGAAGAAATTTCATAATTTTGTATATTGTATGTCGTTCCTATAGTCACGTATTCAATGGTGTTAATCAAGCATGGTTTATTAATTTCTCACATTAAGTACTTTCATTTTATTTTTAACGTCAAATTCACACATTTTTTTATTAAGGTGAATTCTCTACCTATCAGAGGCACCTAGCGGATAAATACGAAGCTTGAAATTTGAGGCAATTTTTTTATTATTTACAATAAATTGTATTATTTTATTATTATGTGAAGAGATCTTCATGTACGCAATAAGACGCCGCAAGTTTTTTAATTGCAATATAATTGGCCTTTATGGCGACCAGGTTGGACGGCCTGATGAGCCCAACAGCTAGTTGGACCAACTTAAGCATATCTTCTTGTCCGTATTGCTTTAGCTTTGTTTTTGTATAAAATATATCATTAAATTCATTAACTTCCGTTAAATCTCCATGCCTTTCTCACCCATATCGACACTTTTTATTAAATTACGTCTCAGTCAAAGCTAACTTGAGAGAGTGGCGATCTCAGTCTTGGCCATCTGCTCCTGAGACATTTTCAGGCGTAAAAAACTGCTGATGCTTCACATTTAAACGTAGGGCCTCGTAATAAGCTCGATTAAGACCGAGTGTGGTGCGGGGTGGGTTGGTTTGGAGGGGTCTATCTTTGTATTAATTATTAATAAATATGTATCTGAAAACATTAAAAAGAAAAATATTTTTTATTTAAAGTCAAATAAATACTTAGGTTCTATTTTTTTTATAAAATGTGAATTTTAGTTTATTAAGTTTTCTTTATTGTACTTGAATGTATTTAAAATGTGTAACTTGAATCCTTTTTGTTTATGTCTAGTTATTCTAATTCATGGGTGATTTCTCTCAGGTATCATTTACCATGATGTGTATATCCATATCTATTTAAAACCTTTGAAATTCTTAATGTTAATTATTGATCACAGCTGCTATTGCATATAACTGAATCTCAATTCACTCAAAACTAATAAATCGTACTCTAAGATAAGATTAAACTGGGGTGACGATATTGCATATTATATGTCTCCGGCCTCCGCTCACTAAAGTTGTAATTAGATACAAAGATAGGTGAAAACGGTCATGATACTATGGCATATGCATTGGAGATTTAAGATTTATCGGGGTCAACTGGCAAATGCGTCAATATCTCGTAAAGCTGCCGTGATTTATCTTTATATAATATATTGACATTTTATCTTATATAATTGGATATGCATAATTTAAGATTCGCGATTGGCTGGAATCTCTGGCTGCCATCATAAATTTTCGTGATTTATGTAGCCAATCACAGGAGCTTGGTCTCCTCTCAATTGACTATATTACACTGTTATTTTCAAATTACTTTTGCCACAGTGAACGACGATCGAACGCATAAGTGTTTGATATGTATAATGATTCTATCCAAAATCATAATTAAGATAAGTCACTCAAATTTAATATCTATGCAAAAATAAATTCTCCCATGGTTATAAAAATTCAACACTACTACAGTGTTCATTCATTAGTTTCACCAGTGGGTTATGGCGAAGGGTGGATGTAGGATGTATATATTTGACATAAAATAGTGCACCATGAACATTGCCAGTCATACTTATTTGTTTTCATTAAACTAAAAATACAAATTGCAGATGGTGTAAAATAGTTTTAATTTTATTTAAAAAATATAATTTATGGCATAATTTTTGGTGTTTTATAGATATAAAAATATATTTTATCTAATATCAATATATTAGGCGAGGTTAATTTGAAATTTAAAAACTAACCAACACTACCTCCAATTTGTATCCTACCATAAACAACATTAAAAGTATGCAAGTGAGTGACCCGGGATCCAAGAGTATTAATTCAAGAGTCCAGGAAGATTTCCTTTACCGCATAAAAGGTTAGTGCCTGGAGTCCATCCACCCTACCTATACGAACTGAATATTCTAATATACAGCCCATTAAAATCTTGCAATATTTTTATTTGAAAAATAAAATACATGAAAAGTCACTATAGAATTATTTTATTTTTATGAAATTGGTATATAACAGTACTGCAATCAGTTATTTTAACCTCAAAAGTAGGAAAAGATTATATTTTTTTCGTGTAGTCCTCGATCTGTCGTACTTTGGTAAGTTACTTTGGTTAACGACATGTTAAAAGCTAAGGCATATCATATTTATTTATTAATTTAATTTATTTAAGAATACAAAACACCGTGGACATCTTCAAGACGTACACAAAATGAGATTTTCATTATAAGTCAAATATTATCCTCACAAGAGAGAAGAGAATATAGAAAAAAAATATATTATAACAACAATAACAATAATAAAAAAAATTAAAGAAAAATCAAAACATACTTAAGTACAATTTAATACAGAAAAATATAATTTTTGAAAACAAAAAACATACAATTTTATACAGAAAAATACAGTTTCAAAAACAAAATGCAAAGTACATCATTGAAAATGTGTATGTCTTTGAGGAGCGCATTTACTAATTTTGCACCCCTCGCTAATGGTGTCTGATAGTCTTGACACGAGGAATAATATACAATATAAGACTCGGTATTCAATTTATTGTATTAAAGTATAGTTTGCAGCCCTCCAAAGCTTTCCGCCCGGGTGACATGCACGTATCAGATGCTAAATATTATTATTTATGTTTTCAAAGCTCATTATTATTTTGAATAAGAATTAAAAACTAATATATTATATTGTAAATAACTAATAATATGATACAATAACGATAAAGGTTACAGAGTAATTTAATAAAATCTGTACACATTATGCCGATAACTCATACTATACGTTATGCGACATCGTAAAAAAATGCAACGAATATTGAACTCAGAAAATATTTGGATCACGTTCAAAATGCTGATTGTTCATAGATAATTCTATTCACGATAAAGACAATGCGATTTATTCCTGTGTTGATTTCAATAGCTCAATAATATGTCAATACAGTGGCGTCTATACAATAAATTCTAAAATAACTATTAAATTCACACAATTCTTCCATGATGTCACCTTCATAGCTGAGAAATTTAATCAATGTGGAAAATTTTCATATTAATACTAATATCAATCATATCTAATATCAATATCCCGTATCTGATCTATATGACGAAAATTACTTTTTAAAGTAACTACTAAAAACACCAAAAATATTGCCCATGGACTGCGAAATTTCCATATCTAGTTATTTTAACAGAAACAAAAGAGCCATTTTAATATTAATTAATAATTTCCCATATCTGAACATTACAGGAATAAACCTGTAATAGTCCGTATCTTGCCTCTAATCTGTCAAGTGTGTTGCATGACGTGTGTTGAATTCAGCTTCAAAATGTCACTTTCGAATTAATTAAAAGGTAAAACAGTAAGTAATATAACAAATTTGGATGTTTATCTTATATATATATATATATATATATATATATATGTCACATTTTATTAGATGTTTTCATTATATAAGGCGTTATGTGCTTTGATTTACCACTTTTTATGTTACAGGTTATTGGAATGCTACGTAGTTAAAACATGTGTGAACTATTAACGGTCGTATACGGGATATTAACACGAAGCCATCGATATTCTAAATCTATTTTCTCCGGTTTTCTTAGTAAATTGTCGTAGTCTTAGTAAAATGCATGCGAGTTTTGAATTTACATAATTTTCCGGAACACTACGTAAAACAAGTAAAGTTTTTTATTTCATTAATGTCCATAGAACAACAATTAACTAACACCAACGTTATATTTTAGAATTTGTAGATATTGTGATCTCTCCATTTTTTGTTGAATGGAAAATTATTAACTTGTAAGTGAAACTCTGGTAGAAGAAAATTGACCCGGTTTTAGAATTTTAAAGATCTATTATATTTACAGTAGGAAAATACTAGGGAAAATAGCTACAATCATTGCCAACATCCGTTAATGAGTATGATATAGAAAAAAAAGGAAAAATATTTCTTCATATATTATGTGTCACGCGGGTCAAAGCCAATTTTAGCATTGAGTTCACATTAATAATCAATAGCTTACTAGAGCAAAATAGTTACCACATTGTGCTTATTTTCGGCTGATTACAGGTTCTAGTTATATTGACTATGTAGTATTAATTTTATGAGTTTCCTATTATGTAATATAATAATAATATGTACTTTGGACGAAAGTGGGTGAAAGATTATCTAACAATTGATTCCTAACCCTGCAGTCGAAATAATAATGAGGTTGCGTAAGGGATTCGATTACACAAACTTAATAAGTATTCTGAAAGAAGATCAAACACCAGGGTGGGTGTATACTGAATATTGTGATGGTTTCTTAAAATAATAGGGACTATTTTGCAAAATAAAAAACTATTTATTCGAAGGTTTTAGAAGACATTCTTACTATTCGGATAATTTATTTATTTATTATTTTTGGAAATAATACATTTTATACTCAAGACGTTTTGTTGACAATGCTAAAAAAATGGAGATGGTATTAGGTATTTGGAGGTGGCAGGTATTGGAGATCAATGACTAGTAGTTGTGGTTGTAGATTGCTTGAGTGAATCGAGCGAGAATTTATTACTGCGTAAATAGTATACAGGTGGTACAAGCATATTTAACGCAGGAGAGATGTGTTAGCGTTCCGAGGGTCGGTGGAAGGCATGCATTGTTTCCTGTAGTCCCAATCACGATGAGACAATGCTTCAGGGCGAGGCATGGTGAGAGTGTGCTCTGGTCTGAGGCTCGGTAGATATGAATACTATGCGGTGAGATCTGCTCAGTCCGAGGCGCGATGATAGACTGTACTACTATATCCCATCAACTGTGACTCGTTATTTATTTAAATAAATATTCGATAAATTGCAGCAAGCCATAATTGATGTAGGTCAAAATTGGGTTATATACTGACTGTTGCACTGCTGCAAATTTGCGGCATTTTGCTGTCAAAGCCTGAGGTTGTCCATCCTCATCGAAGTATGTCACACTTACTGAATGTGCTGACCGTAGATGAGGTGATGTGCGATACTTGTATAACTTGCTGATTGCCACGTTGTTGACGTTTTTTCTATTATCTTAAATAAAGCAAGTTTCTAAATTAGCACTAATGCTAGCATTACATTTATAATAATTAACAATACTTCGCATGCACTTCAATCGATAATAATAATAATAATAATGTTATATTATTTTATTTATAATTTTATCTCATGTTATGAATATTTTCAGTTTATAATTTTAAATTATGTGATTCCGACAATGTCCGATCCTAATAGGATCACATGGGCCGCATGGTCTGCATATAGTGGAGGTTTGTATTAACAGATTTTGTTTTTACGAGAAATAGATGTCAGCCACTTGTTCAACCTATTTGGTCCATACTCTGACTCATACACAAATTGAAAAACAATATGTGTACTTGCCAGACCTAGGATTCGAACCTGGGACCCACGACGTTATAAGCCGACGCTAAAGCCGCGCGGCCATTATGAGTGGTAACACCATTATGTGAACAGATATATGGCTAGGAGATGAAAAAGGGAACATGCAGGGTTGGTTGGTTTGACTCCCAAATGAATAACTCAGAATTTGGCGCGTGAATGAAATGAACCCTGGTGGATTACGAGATCGATCGGGTGAAGCAAAACGATAATCTTACGGCTAAACCTTTGATAACTGAATGACGATGTTATTTTCTTCTACTGAGTGTTTTATAGTGATTCGATACAATAGAAAATGCTGCTATCAACTACTTGAATATTTTTGATAATCATGCTTATGAGGTTTATTATGCAATGCATCATTCTTTTCGTATAAATAATTGATTTTAATTTGAACAATTATGCAGTTTTAATAATTGGGTAAGATTGATTTCATACAAACAATTTTTGTGCATATGACATAGCATTATTTCTTAATTTGCAATATTATTGGTTATTGAATTATTATATTATTTTGCTAAATTAGCTTTCTGTTGAAATTTGATTGACTCACATAAATCGCTTGTTTTGCAATTTTAACAATATTATGTTGCAAAATACATTGTAGTTATAAATAAATGGTTTCCTGTCAAGTCATGCTAGATGGTAGGGTATTCACCCTACAGATATATATTTGAGTTTTGAGGATACTCCATATATTATCAAAAAATGTGTTAATATCCTGATTGGGACCACCACTGTATAAGTGACGCAAACTGATTATTTGACAATACTAATGAATTACAGAACGAATGACATGTAGTCACATACTTAATAATTTAATCTAATAATCGAGACAGTCGTTTTATAATAAGTATAACTGGATGAAAACGTTAACCTCAGGCCAGCTTACAAAGTTTGCGGGCAGCCGCGAGCCAATTTCCATACAATGGATATTATGAATCGTATATCACTTAGGAGTGACTTCATACTTTTTCCCTTCTGAGTTTCGCGTGACGTTTTTACTGAAGAGGTTGTACTCGACGGTGGGTTCTTATTATTACACGGCAATATGACTTAAACATATTCGTGTGGGCATCTGTCTCTCCACTGTAGAGAGTATTCCGTTTTGATTTGAATTAAATAAAGTATTTTGAGTAATGATACATTTCAAATAAATATATCACAGCCAATCACTTTGATTAACATAATCTACTGACAATGGATGTATATTGTATATATTATACATATGACTTAATTCTAGTTTCTTTCCATTAACAGTACTAAATTAAACATTCAAGTTATTGGTCCTACCAAACCCTAACCGATATTAGTCAGGTGGTCACAGAACCCTACTTTTTAGTGTGAACATTTTATGAGCTGTTACCCAAGACTGAGATCGCCGTGTACTCAAATGTGCTTTAACTGAATTTTCATAACTTTACCCTCAAACGCATCATCATATTTAATTTATAATATTGTGTGAATTAATCATTAATTTTGCGAATCATTAACTATAAATGATCAACACACTTTGTTTACTGCAAGTTTTTAAATAATATCTCATTCACACAAAAAAGATTATAAAGAATAATGGGTACAGTTATATAAAATAATATAAAATATACACATAACAACATAGGTAGGTATCAAAGTGTCTGAGGTTTTTAAAATTATGGGTATTCAACAATGAATATGACATTCATTAATCTTGGGAAATATTTATTGACCAAAAAAATAAAGAAAATGTGCCACAAAAACAATCTGCTGTATAATTAATAAGGGTAGGTAATAAGGGTAAGTAAGACGTAAGGTTAAATCAAGGGAAGCGGTCTGCGATATGATGGCTTGAAGTAGGTATGTATATATCGTCATCATCATCATCATCAGCCGAGGTCGATCAACTGCTAGATGAAGGCCTTTCCTAGCTCCCTCCACTCTTGTCGGTCCCTAGTTATTTGCTGCCACGAACATCTACCAAACTTTCTGTGGGCGTTTAGTGCCACTGTGGTATCCACTGTATGATGGCATTTATTCAATCGCCGAGCGAAATTCCAGCCCATCGTCATTTAATCTGCTTAGCGACCTCTACCACATCGCGTACTCTTGTCTGCTTTTTTATCCATCGGTTTATTTATGCCTTATACCCAACATGCACCTTTCCATGCCACGTTGTGCTACACTTAACTTTTGAATTTCTCTTACATTAAGAGTCCATTTTTCACAAGCATACGTGAGCGTTGGTAGCATATTACATTGGTTGTACACTTTACGCTTAAGACACAATAAGAGCTAAATTTTGAAGATACTATTCAGGGACCATGCCACTTTGATTCTGCGAGTAATCTATATTAATATTTGCGACGTATTATTTTCGACTTATACGTGATGTAAATGAGAACTCTGCCATTCTTGAAAGTATTGACTTCTGTGTCCCTGATAACTATCTTAGAAATCCAAAGCATCAGTTGTTTTTTCTCCTAATGAGCAGAACTAGCCTGCCATTGGTGATGACAATCGGGAGAGCAATAACTCTGTTCAACCAAATCAGATGTTGATATATTTCACCTACGTGAGATAAGTATAGGTGGACGTTGTTTTATAAATTCTTAAAACAGGGTCTGCTAAGCACATTTGGTGTACTTCCTTGTATCTAATTTATACATATATTTTTGTATTTTCACTTTTCTACTGTTTAATAACTTAATACTGATCTATTTCTTTTTTTATATAATACTGTTTTATTATTATTTTTTTGTTTCTAAATGTCATGGTGTGAACGTCTTAAATTAATAATTTGTAATGTTGAATACATAAATGTCTAAATAAATAAATTTTTAATTTTAAGAAATCATACAAATACACGTATGTATATAATATATAATATATTATTAGTAAACTGATATCCTGTGATGATAATATCTATTGAGCTAATAAATTACACAGTTTCATAGTAGGAATAATAATATTTTAACCGTAACGACTATGAGTAATTGGTATTAGTTTGATTTTCATAATTTATTCATATGCATTCAAAATAGAATTGTGCTTACATTAGATTTAACAACAACTGTAAGCGATATCAGACACTAAGATTGCGTCCATTGTGCAATCATATAATACGATGTTACACAAAATCTGTCAGATCAAAATGGTTTATACAACAAAGGGGTTGAACTACTTTTATATAGAAAACAATATTAAAATTTCCACTAAAAACCTTAATAGTAATTTCAGAGTATTTTTCGTATAGTTGAATTGGTAAAAGAAAAATCTATATTATGTTCTATTTTGGAAGCACTGAATACGTACATTATGTTTTAAAAATATAATCTCTGTTATTAATGACGTTTTTCTTTTGTTACTTAGTTACGTATTAGTTTTGACAACGGCATTAAAATTAATTCATGATTAACTGTAATGAAAAAGTTTTCAAAATGATACTACTTTAAATACCAGTGATAACATTTTTAATGCAAAATAACTTTGAGTTCGAAATTTTTCTATCATATTATTTATAAGGCTTTATTTTTTTCGTTTCCTTTGTATATATAGTTAAAGTTCTTTATGTATTTTTTTTCAACGTAGCCATACGATAACTGAAACTGTTACATTTAAAATATACTTATTAGATAGGTGACAGCAACATACTATGAAATTCAAAAACGTTTACAAACTGTTTTTGGCCTGATGGATGCAACAATTTTTTAAAAATAATATTTAATGGCATTTTTGCGTAAATAAATACGATGTTTTTTTATCAATTGTTCCCATACTTCAATAGACAATTTGCAGCCTATCATTATAAAGATACTACAGAAGCGTGAAGTTTGATAGTTTTGACAGAAAATATTATGATGTAGTTAAAGCGACCGAGCGAGAGAAAACGATGCAATGTACATCATAAAAGAGCAATCAGAAAATAAAAACGATAACAGTAGGTAATTAATTTTACCCTTTATAATTAGTGCGTAGTAAAAGATTTCTGAATCTACACAATTAGAAGATTAAGTTGTTCCACTATAGTGACAGAATTTCCCAACATACGGATAGAGATAAACTTGTTTAATACATAATATCTACAAATTGTTATGGGATTTCCTTGTGTAGATATTTTGTTAATTGAAATAATATGACAACAATATTTTATATTTTTGCAAAAATTATGACATAAACCGAACACGCAGTCAAAGAAAGTCCACGAAAGTTTACAATGCATTAATTTTATGTCAATTATCTCAATAAGAAAATAATGATAAAAAAAACTTTTAGTTTAGATTTCATACAATATCAAAAATGTTTGCTTAATTAAATTATTCTTAGTCAGTCAAGTATCAACATCATTTTGTGACTATTGGGCATCATTAACTCGCTAGCTTTTGTGTCGCTCACTATATAAAGCGCAAGTGTGTATAACAGTATAAATATAATTACATGTTGTGGTTGCTTTGTTTTCGTTGAATCATTGCAAGGAACAACAGAGGTGTCGGTTGCGATTATACGCTTCATATTTAGCTGAAGGTTTAATGAGCGAGTGAGACTTCGCCCACCACTTTTGCCAATGAGCTGAGATTTAGTTACCAAAGACAACTACTGCAAGGGAAACGATACAATATATTCAGTTAGAAAAACACACTTTTACTCAAAAGAGAGAGCCACTTATTTAATTCTGTGACAAATAGAAAAGATTTAATTTAATTCACTTCACTTTCATTTTATATTAGAAGTACATATTTTAAATAACTAATTATATAAAATAAAAAAAAATCAAAGAAAAACCTACAATAAAAAATGTATTTTATTATATTGTATTATATAGTTTTTTTGAATCCTTAATTTGAGGTACGAGTATTATACAGTTATTATATCACAGTTATGTTTCATCAAAAACAACTGACTATTACACTATTTTACTCTGAGAAAAGTTTTCTCTTGGCTAATCAGATCCCTTTTTACATACTTAAAGCAGTGTTGGCATTCATACACATATAGTACACTTCATCAACAAACATCTCTTGAGATAGGCCTCTGCAATCATCCCAAAACGTTGACGAAAGAAGGAAAACTTACACCCATATCTATTGCAATTCAATTCAAATTCCATTAATAATATGATAGGTAACCTAACTAACTTTTGCGATCTTTGAATGAAGTTAATAACATTATTAACATGAAGGGTGTGTGTATTACACTCTATCGGATTTTCATTATGTTTTATCTATGAAGACTATTGCATCATTAAATCATTATTTGGTTCAGTTTAAAATAAATAGTAATACAAAAATTTATAAATATTTAATATTTTTTTTTTAAATATTTTATTTGTATCTATATTCAAATGACTTGGGTGAATACCTATCTTAAAACCATTGCTTGTAAATATAATCATTTCAGACGGTATCCTCTATTTTGTGATTTTTTGTTTCTGTATCAGTAGTAAATTTAGTATACCTAATGTGAAAATTTATTATAAATAAATACAAAAAGATTGATTTAATATTAATAAATAAAATATTGTCTTTATTATTGCGCGTTGCAGGGCTTCAATTTATGTGCCAAAGTAAATGGAATGACAACTGTAGCTGTAGCACATTGACACGTGCCATATTTATGACAAAATTATGCATGTCAGAATAAATTGCGCATACTTTGCAAAAAATATATCACCAATAATAATTATTCATAATTTACATTTTCAATTACATGGATATTACAATAGATTCAGATATTTTCAGAGGAAATACGAGGCTCGAAGCCATCATAGTTCCGCAATCTCAAAATTTAAAATATGTGGAAGATATTATTATTATTATAAATGGACTATATCTATGGAGGCCTATAATATGGTATTCTTATGATTGGATATGGTCAAAAAAATTACTTTTATCAACCGTGGTCGATCCACTACAAAATGAAGGCCTTTTCTAGCTCCTTTCACTATTTTCGGTCCCTAGTTAATTATTGCCATGTACATTCACAGATCTTTATGAGTCCGTATAACCGGTGGGTTTTAGGGTGTCCCTCTTGGTATTTAGTACCCTTGGTTAACACTGTATAATGGCATTTGTCCATAGGTTGTCCACTCACCGAGCAACATATCTTAGCGACCTCTATCGCATCCCGTACTCTTGTTTGCTTCCTTACCCATTGGTTTATTACAACGTTTTTATAAGCTCGTATTCTTGTTGTTTGTCCTGTACAAATATTGCAATCAATTTTTATCTAACTTCCCGACTAGCTAGACATTTTAAACTTTTTGAATATATCAGAACACGATGAAAATGCATTCTTTTATTATTTTTAGCCATCTTTAAATAGAATTGAATTCATTTTCGGTTAATTGTGTTTTGTATGGAAAGTTATTCAAAAAATCCGTAAAAAGTAAAAGACTATTATTGGTTGCTAAGGGGGTGGTCCTAGCAACTAAATTATTCATAATATATACGTGCGTTACCAGTGGCGCACCCAGGATTTAATATTGGGGGGGGGGCCAAGGAAGAGAATGTAAATTAGTCTCATAGGCTCTTTTTCTTCTCCTCGTTTATCGGTCTTTTGGTCCCCACATCCTGAGACGGGCCCTCAGACTAGGATTGGCGGCCCCCCTACCTACCGCTAAGATTAAAGGCAGTGTGAAACACTACATTAACGTTTTTCAAATTGTGTTTTAGTTCAAATTAAGGGTACTTATACAGTGAATTATGGGCGATTTTTAATACATCTACTTTAATAATGGAGCTGTCGAGTATCGACACATAATAGTCAAAAAATATATTGCACAATTATATAAGTAATTGAAAATGTTCATGACCGTGAAGTATAATGGAGCTAATTTATGGTGTGTGTTTATCTCACTTATCTCGTCAACCCGACACGCCGGGCCCCCCACAGCCCCGGCCCTCAGGCTAGAGGCCTGTCAGCCCTCCCCAGCCATGACCTACACCACTCCGGAATTCGGGTAAACACCGAGAATTTTTTGACAGTTCCATTAAGGATTGGGTTTTTAAAAAACCTGAGATTAGTGTTGTGTTAGAAATTAAAATCTAAGAAATTTTTCTAAAAGGGGTGCTGGAGAATTACAAATCATTTTTTGCCGTGTTTTTAGGCCCCAAGGTATAGTTTATTGGCTTTAAATTTCAATGTTTAAAATCATTCTGATAATTTTCATGTTTGGGGGGTGCCAGGGCCCCTTGGCCCACCCCCTGGGTGCGCCACTGTGCGTTACTATGGAAATCAAAATGAAATGTCGAAATGATATTTCAGTATTCTATATTTTTGTTTGTTTGTTTTTTATTTACTTCATATCAAATACAAGTTGAGCATTTATTGAGCATAATAATTCAACAGAAAATTTAAAAACGTTGTATATAAAAAGTTCTTTTTATCGTGTAATTATTTTTACTTTGTTGTTTACTACTTTGAAATAATCTCGTCTTAATTCTAAAGTAAGTATAAATTTACGACTGGGATCACAGATGCATTTAGTTAGTCTTGATGGATTATTAATCGAATAAAGTTATTAATTCTTAAGCACAGTAATTTTTACTCTCTCTTGTATTCATAATATGGATGGTTAACAAATAAATACATATTATGTTTACCCTAATCGATGTTGATAAAAACAAATGATTTTTTTATACATCATAGCAGGGAATACTGATATTTTATTAATTTATATACCAATATTATAATATTATAAAGCTATTTATAATTTTTTTTAAATTTTTAATAAATCTAGGTACAAACTGAGTTTAAAAACTTGTTGTAAAAATAGTATAAACACAATAATTTTATTGACTTCATTAATAATATATTTTTTGAAAATATTATTTTATCTGATAAATTAAAAATTAGATAAAAAAATAAATACAGTAATTAGATTTTTTTATAAGCTTTTGAGGTCTTTAAATGCCAAATTTTTGAAAGGAGTACATTCTGTGCTTATGGGATATACCTCCATGCCTCACCTCAAACCCGTTATAAAAGTATATCATATTGTCACGTATTAGACGATAAATTGACTTCAAAGTTGACCAGGAAAATGATTGTATAGAAAATAAATCCTGTATTTTATTAATAAAAAAAATAATAGAATTATAGGTTATTACCGTATGTTCTTCCTCCTTCTTTCCTCTATATTTCGGGCTCATTGCAGAGGCTATTTTCTTCATTCTCAGAACACGCGGTGAAAACCCAAAAATATATTACGATAACAGTCGTGAAGTTCTAAAACATATAAAAGAAAGTTAATTCTGAAAGATTCAAATTCAAATTCCATCAAGTACCTTCGGTCAATAGTATTAATATTAAAAGAAAGTAGTTTACGTTCTGGTCTGAAGTCTGCTGCTTTGTTTAAATAACCTACGCAAGCATGGTGTTTTATGTGATAATTTATCTTAAACATACCTACTGATCAATGGATTGCTTTTGAATGCATACATAAAATTCAGGAGGGAGTATATTTTTGTAGTATTTAAAGCTAAATTTTATAATCAAATATTTGCTTTGATTTGCTTCAATTTAATTTAAGACTATCCAATCCTATACATTTTTGATAGAGTATATACTTCATAACATTGCACTCCGGCTCTAGCATGAAAATGATGTACCTAATATTTATTCTTAAAATATATATTTTTACATAATATATTATTATCAATTTATTTATTTACTACTACATACTTATTAATAGAAGTAAATATCATTTGATCTAATTTTATGCGAGGTAATCAGGCAAAAAATAGGCGTATCAGTAGTAAAAAGTCAAAAAAAGTGGAAAAAAAAAAAGTGCAAAGTTAGCATATAATATTCTACTAGAAAAGTATATTTAAGATTTATTTTGGCAATGTATGCATATTATTATACATTAAGTGATTCTGAAATTATAAAGGAATATCAGAGTAGAAAAATGTAAAATTCTAATAATTCTTAATAAACCTGCAATGCAAAGTTACTTATAGCTAACGTAATCATTAGACCAATTATAATTGGTTCTATACGTTTATCCTGGATACAGCGGCAAACAAATTTTGAAAATAGCCGATATACTGGATTATTTGTTAGTTTGGGTTAGTTTAGATTAGGTTAAGTTAGGTTATGTTAGGTCAGGATAAGGATCCAGGATAACCAACTTGTACCGACCAATTTTATAT
This sequence comes from Rhyacophila brunnea, assembly GCF_057557595.1. Classification (NCBI taxonomy): domain Eukaryota; kingdom Metazoa; phylum Arthropoda; class Insecta; order Trichoptera; family Rhyacophilidae; genus Rhyacophila; species Rhyacophila brunnea. The sequence goes on from NW_028233361.1 coordinate 8,487,621, forward strand.
ATTTAGGTTCTATCTCTATACAGGAATAAGTAAATTATATGAAATATTAATATATTTAATAAATCCATGTGCTTAATACGTAGACATTGTTTTTTTTAAACTCTTACACACCGGGTACAATGTACATTAAGCTTACAAATGACGAGTGAATCGCCGTGGGCAGGTCGAAAATATGAATTGCAAAGTGGTACGTTTCATATTATTCATGATCAGTAGCGCCATTGTTCGGCGACAACACACAGAATGTCGCTCGGTTTCTGTCTGTCTGCAGTTTTACCACTACAGAGGCGGAGATGGCTACTATCATATCGGTAGGTGCGACCAATAATAATTATTGATAATCATCAAAATTTGAAAATAGGAATAGTTGAAACGCGCGGTGAACATATAGACAAAAAAATGATGAGATGATCGTGTACTGTATAACTACAGAGCTGACGTTTTTGGAGCCCGCTTTTATTATCATTTTTGCTTGTGTCACAGATCCATCATAGAGTGTTCAAATTACAGCAATATATAATAGTATGTTTTTAGCATTTGATTATTTTTGACGTAGTTGAAGGTGTATGTAGGTGTTAATAGAATATTAGCAAGTGCAAGGGAGGTTGTAATCAAAATTTGGAGATAACATGACGTCATCTATTATAGAGTTAGTACCTACGTGATGTTAAAATTTTATTACCTAGTTGATTCATTTTTTTTAATAGCACTAGTAGCGCTCATACCAGTCAGCATTAAATGGTTAAATAAATTAAATTAAATTAAAAATTAAAACACGTCGATATTTATGTTTTGTTGTCAAAACAAATCAAAGTGGCAGAAGCGATTGTCAGCTCTCAATCATAACCTGAAAATCATATTTAATTACAACAAGGACTCTTGTAATGTATTGATTTTATTTATATAAATAGCAAGGACGATCCATCACTCGTCCATTACTCCACTCGAGTCCGGTCACTAGACACAGTCACTCCTGAATCGTCACTCAAAATAGTCACCTGCTTAGTCGTAGTTCGGTAGTCGTTGCAACCGGATTGAGGCTCAGTCTGAGCACGAGCTCACCGCAATCACTCTACACTATTAATTTTTACTCCGATCATTCTAACTCTCTGTTCTCTGCATCTAGATCTAGACAATAAACATCCACATCCATCTAAACTGTTGCTGCCTCAATTAACTCACCTACTTCCACCTCATTGAACCCCAAACACATCAGATGTGTATTGTTAAGAATTTTATTAATCGTCATTAAAAACACAGTACGGGGAATGGAGTGGTTATGGGTTGATATACTATTCGGTGTAAATATTCGTTGTATATCTGGGGTGTTTCGAAAAGTTGTGTACTATATCCACCCGTCTGATACGCGTATTTTTGTCACATTGTGAGAGGAGAGGAGGGTGATTATTACTAGTATTGAAGGACAATAATTGCGAGAAAGATGTAATCGAGATCAAGATAATATTACACTAATAAAGTGCTTACATATCAGTGTATGATTGTTTGAGTTGAAGGAAAATTGTTGAAAGTCTTTAGTTTCAGTAAATGAACTTGCCATTGATTATTTGAAGGGTATTAATCAATTAATTTTAAAATTTATAATAGATAACAGAAAAAGGTAAACTATGTTTATTCATAAAGCGAGTGGTTATAAGTAACTAAGTGACAGAAAAGCTTTAAGACTTTTACTGCCAAAATACAAGAGAAAGGCAAAATAAAATAAATAAATAAATAAATAAGTTACAAATACAATACTATCGTATGTATTAAATAGATTCAATATAAAGTTCTTCAAAACTAATAAAAAAACATCTTACACTATTCACTTACAGAAATGATTATTTTGAACGATTAAAACGTACATAGATAAGTAAATAAGTACTTATAAATATCTAATATTATAATTATCAGATATTTTATACAAAGCAATGTCAAATGGTCGTATTTAATCTAATTTAAATATTATTGTTTACAAATAAACATTGCCACAAAAATAAATGTCGCAGTACTTAAAAAATTATTACTCAAAAGTCGTTTAATTGGGTTTGAAAGCTTTTCTCCCATTTGTATTATTTGTACAAATGTTTACGTATAATTTAACAGATTTGAAGCGGAGTATAAGGACCAGATACGCGTTGATAATATAATAAACTATTAAATAGTATTCTTAATAAAATGTATTTTACTTAAAGATTTATTTAAAAATATATGTGTGTATAAGACCATTATTTCACAGATTACAATTAAAATATTATTTTATTTTGATCACCTCTAAAGAAAAAATACTACTTTTTTGACTTATATGACTGATGTTATTCGATTTTATTTGAAAGATAATATTCCGTCACTGCTGTTGTGCCTTCAACTCAAAGTGACCTAACTAAAGGATTACCAGCTAAGACAAGTCCTCTCATTCATTTGTTCTTAGTGTCGCGCCTTTTTCTCATTATTATTCTCTTCTTCGCAATTGTTGAAGTATTGTGTGCGTGTACTAACAACTTACAGGGAGCGGCAAATAATTGACACATGCCAAATCGCATTAATATTTTAACATTGTCTCAGTAATTGAAAGATTAATACTAATCTAAGAATCTAGTTAAGTTTCAGTGAAAACATAGCAATATTTGACTTAATTTCATAATTCGAATAGTTATCTACCTATTTATTATGCCAACTAAAATAAAAATAAATTTATGTAGCACGGTACATCATTTTTAAAACACTTCTGAGAAATATATAACCACTAGAAAAAAAATTGAAACACCCTGCAGGTTCGAACCAGCGCCCATGTACTCAGACTACTAAACTGTTTTCTATATTATAATTGCGACGAAATTGTCCAACGGTTTTTTGCGCATTCTAAATTACGTTACATATTGGAAATCAGCTTTTATCAATCAGCTTAGTTACTAACTGGCGTCAGGATCACTCAAAATTTTTATTATAATGTACTTGCACTTTAATAATAAACTTTTTTTATTCAATAAAAATATATACTTGAATACTATTTATCCACATCAAATAATATATAGAAAACAATCGGAACTAAATGTTTTCAAAACCTATCTAACAACCATTTTTTTTATGCCAAGCTCAATTCAGTCTCTACTCATTTTTAACTACCTTCTCTAAATACAGAAACAACGCATGTTAACAATATATATTTAGTTTTACACCATACCTACTCAATTCCAAAATAGTAAAATGTTGTAAAATACTCATAAATGATATAAAAACAAAAATTACCATTTCAATTTTTTCATCATATTAGGGTCACATAAAAAAACGTCATTATAATAATATTATGTGGTTTAGTACAGTTTCTTTAAAAAAAACTATATTCATATGATTAACTTTCAAAATCTACTCAAATCTATTGGTTGAATAAACCAATATAACTATTTTTTTAATATTAAAAAACCGAAATATACATCCATCTACAGACACTTATGTTGTCCCAGATAGATATAGCTTTTCACCTCTTCGGGCTGAGTGCCATTGATGAGAATCTCTTTCTTGTCCGCAAAGCAGTTGAACATGACTTTTTTCTTTGTTACATTTATTTTCAAACCTACTTTGTTGCTTACTTCAGCGAGTTCCTGCATTCTGCTTTAGAGGTCTTCTGAGTCTTGCGAGAAAATTACTATATCATCGGCAAAGCGCAGATGACTCAGGTATTCTCCATTTATGGGGATCCCTTTGTCATTCCAGTCAAGTTGCCTGAATAAGTCTTGAAGGGTAGCTGTAAATAGTTTAGGTGAGATTGTCACCTTGTCGGACTCCTTTGCTGATAGGAAATCTGCGCGATGGTTTATCGAGATTGATAAGTGTATTATTAATTGAAAAATATCCACAACAGAATTTTAACAAATAATAAGAAAAGCCTAATGATATTTTGTTTCAATATGCAGTAAATAGTATGGTACTTATCTAGTAGAAAAATTCCAAAGTATATTTTCTAAATAAAATAATCTCCATTCATCTGTAGATTTTTTAATAAAATATTTTTTTATTCAAAAAAATTAAATGTGACGTTTATAAATATTTCGCCTTGTATGAGCTCATCCTAGTTAGATTTATTAAAAGAAGCGAAATTTTAAGCAGGTGATTGTCTGGCATTATAACTCAATAGAAATTGTCAAAGTATCATATTTTATTGCAACGTTTCTATCAACAAAAAAAACCTTATAATAAAACAATAAAAGAAAAATTTATAATGTCAAATAATATATAAACATGTGAGTTATTACGGGGCAACATTAGAAAATTGAGAAGTTTCATCAATAAGGATTCCGAATGCATTAGTCACTATTATAAATATTTGGGTGAGCCTCGCAATGGCTTTGTGATCTGAATAATTAGTATTTGCATACATAATTCCTACCAAGTCACCCTGAATCTAAAATTCATACTCACAATATAACAATATATCGTTCCAATTATGATACATTAATTCAATTTAAATACAACCTATAATGTTGATATATATCAGACAGTGGTGAAGGGTGGAGGTAGGCTGTGATTATATCCGCCATAAATAGCGCTCACTAAATTTTGTCAGTCATATGTATTTGTTTTCATTGAACTAAGACTACAATTATTTACAGGTAGTTTTTTAAATTCAATTAAACCCTGTGAAAACTAAGCCGCATTAGATAATAGTAAAAAAATACTCGTTTATCTATAAAATATCTAAAATTATATCATTAAATCATATAAAATTTTGGATATTTTATAGAATATAATATAGGTAATAATATTTTTAACTATTATTGTTTCATTTAGGTAGGGCTTAATAAATTCAAACAAATTAACCAACAACGTGTGTAATATGTGTTCCTAACTCAACTGAAATAAATAAGTAGGAATGAAAAAGTGTGCACAATTTTATTGGATTGCCCAAACTATACCAAAACTATTATGGTTTGGTTTACGTAGGGTTTCATTGATTTTAATTGATATCATCTGTTTATAATTTTAGTCTTAGTTCGATGAAAACGTAATACGTATGACTAACAAAGTGTAATACCTACCTCCACTCTTCGCCACTGATATCAGGGGTGTCAATAAGGTCGAATTGTAAAATGAGTTTTGGCCGATCGCCAAAAATATTTATTCATTTATTCATAAATAGGTACAATGGGATTTTATGTATTACACATATTTCTTTTATCCAAATTTTTAATTGTCTAATTCTATCAACACTCAGTCCAATAAAAGGAATAACACGATGTGAAGATATAATACTAGTTTTAGACACCTTACAATGAAGGATAAGTAATTCAAGCTCTGTATGATAAAATAACTACAGTTATGTAAATATTTTTTGCTATGTACAGCAATTTATTAATTAATTTTCAATTATTAGCAATTATTATTGTATAATATAATAATTAGCAATTATTTAATTTTCTTAACAAGATTATATTATGGCTTAAAATATATCTATTATATACTATACTTATATATTATGTGTTCTTAATTTCAGAAAAAGTTGATCGCGGATGATTTTTCTTATCCAATGTAGGTCTTATGTAAAAATTAGTTAATTAATATTTAATGACCATATTTAAAAAACATGCTAATTATATCTAATGGCCACCTGATGGCCAACGCACCGGTTGCGTTGGACGCAGCGAATGGGATCTTAGAAAAGTCGAATGTCAATAAATGAACTACTATACAAATAACATAATTTTGAAACCTCAGTACTAAACATACATTTTAGAAGAAAAAAAATAAGCCGGGTAAGCGTTTTCTCCTCGTCTACAAATAGTTCATAATGAATTATTTCTTATAACTAAGTTTTAACTGTGGTGCTTTAAATTATACTTATCAGGAAGCAATCAACTTGGGACACCCGGAAAGTGAAAGACGTGAGTTCAAGTCCCACTCGGTCTGACTTTTTTTCTAGATTTTAGGGGTAGTTAAAAAACCACGGATTCGGGGAAATTAAAATTTTAGTATATTATGCTTTTCACACGAGATACCAGAGAAACAATTAATTATTATCAATATTTTACGAACACGCAAACTTTGGCGTGAAAAAAGTAGTGATTTAGATTCGGAGGCGCCAGAGAGACATATGCTTCCAGCATATTATGCTTCCAGCTACGTGAAGTCAAACAACAGTACTTTTTTACTATTTATATTTAATTTCCTCACTCTGTTTCGTTGTACTTCTTGGTATAGTATTCCTCGATCGTTTCCATAAGCATCTGGAAAAAAAATGACACTCACTTTTTTGTCGGGTCTGCCGAATGGCATAATCTGTTCTTACGCCATTACAATAAAGGTGATATTGCTATAAATTTCCGATGCTTTTTGTCGGGTCTGCCGAATGGTTTAGTTCGAACGGGTTCGCTCAAATGAACATTGATACTAGAAACACTGTTCTAACGCCATTACAATAAAGGTCATATCGTCGTTGAAACTAGAAAATTGTGTAACTCCAAAAACACTACTTTACAGGAGAGACAAAAAACATTATGGTTTCCTATACAAATGTATGGTTTTGGAGTGAAATCATCCATGATTTAACAATGATACAATTTTTCTGGAATTACAAAATTTGCAAGACGGATAGATATTATCAACGGCCACTAGATGGCATTCAAAGTCAATTTTCGATTAAAACGGAGTTACACAATTTTCTAGTTTCAACGACGATATTGCTATAAATTCCCGAATATCGCTATGTGCAAATTTACTTGCTAGCTACTGTATTGAATGCGTTGTCCATTGATAATGTCATTGGTTTCCATTAACTAAAAGCTAAAACTATACCTACTAATTTAGAGTTAACTAAGAGTTAGATATAATGTTTGTTAAAAATAAAATTCATAATAAATGCTTTATTTATAAATATCTACATTAATAATATATTAAAATTCATAGTAAAACACCTATTACGGACAAAACCAATCCATATTATTAAACCGTACTTACGCAATTCAATGCAGTTGAAATAAATAAACTCTGTTAAAGGTTCATTTGTATGGTCAATCGTCTCCATTATACTATTTTTTCTCCATTCTATCCTTTAAGGGGATTTATTCCAGATACGAGGTATTGCTAGTGCAATGGACTTTAAACAAGAACGGGTGATGTTAGTATGGGATGCTACGTATATCGCGATAGGCGGTGCGCATTGGGTCTTATTTTAACAGTGCATCCCATTGTTTGAGACAATTACACGTACGTACAGACAGCCGTTCCGTATCGATTGAAGGAGAATTAGCTAACCGATTACTTTTAGACCATTTGATTTCAAACATTTCATTAGGAAAGATACATATTACGTATAACTAGTGGGTAAAGATGGAAATGTTATAATATTCATAATAACATTTTTATTGTAAACGCATGAACGTCACTCGAAGAACAGATCACTGTAGGTCAAATTTCATCATGCAGCAAATATCCAAAAGAAGGACCTAAATAGCCCACTTAATTGATGAGATAATAAACTTTTTCGGAAGTAAGTGAAAGTCTTTGTCCAGCAATAGGTTGATAGTAGGTGAGATATAAATATTATAGTATTAAAAAATATTTAAATTCATTAATAAAATGGACTTAAAATTACATTAATAATATTTACCCTCCTAGAGATAATAAATAATATACACACATTATAACGTGACATATATTCTTGAATTACCTTATAAACAATAATAAATTAGCAATTATCAATCAAAATCACCATGTTTTACGTCAATTATTATCTCAAAAAGTAAACACACGATATGCATTTTTATTATTATTACATGCAATTGGTGAATTTTATCAAAATATCTAGTTTTTTTTTTAAATATTATATAAAGACTGCAATCACTTTACAACGACAACATGAACCTAAATAATGCTGACACTATTTATTAGTATATGTAGCAAACTATGTGAATATATAATAATATGTATTATTCGTTGCTAAAATTCTAAAACATATTTATCTTAATTTTAACATTACAAAGAATGCTGCTGCAAAATAAGCCGCTGTGCTTTTTTATTAATACTATATGCATTAGGTGAACCATGTCAATATAATAATAACTAGTTTTTTTTTTTAAATACTTTACAACCACACCACGAACCTACATTTTGACGTAATGTATTAATATTTGTACATAATTATGAGAATATATTATTTTGTATCCGTTGCTTAAATTCTAAAAAATATTTTTATAAATTTTAACATTACAAAGAGTGCTGCTGCAAAATGAGCCGCTGTGTTGTTTTTGCTAAAAGTGAATTTGTATGTATATGTATTTGTAATAATATGCTAATGTTTTAACTAGTAACCATTATCGGAAAACTGCAAGGAAAACGTTTTTTTATAAAAAATTCAAGAAATTTTTAGTTCATATATTATGATTATTCTCATTTTCTGTCAGTTAAAATAAAATAAAATTGAATTTCTTTCCATTTTTCGATGTATTATATGTTAAATATTTATTATTTATTTATTTAGAAAAAAGAGTATTACAGCATTACAGCGATTGGCCAATGCGCCATAATACAAAATAAATACAAAATTATAAAAATATCTTAATAAAAAATAACAACTAATAATAACAAGAAAGTAGAAAAGACAGCATGTGGATATGTTAATATTAAAGAAACATGATAATATATACAATTATAAATTTAACCTATTTAACACGTTCACAAACATTATATAGTAAATAAAAAATAAATCAACCTTTATGGTGCCATTTAATAAGTTAATTGCACGATACACCGCATCATGAAACATAAAATCTGTCCTGCGACAAGGTATCTTGAAGACCGTAGAGTTATGAGTGATATTGGTATGAACATGAAAATTAATATTTGCCAGTATATACGGATTGTAAATGAACCCACAAAGAAGTAAAAGAAAATGCTTTAAAAGAAAAATCACTCTTCGGGTGGACAGGGATTTCATTGATTGCATACCCAGAAGAAAACGAGTCGGGAAATTCATTTTATTATCATTATCATAAGGAAAGTACCCGTATATTCTTTAGTAGAAGTGTATTACATAATAATCATTTTTTGGTAAACCTATTTTATTTCACATTGATCTATTGTAGGTTGAAATTTTGTTTAAGAAACGTTTGCTTTACTGAAAGTTTATGAGAATTTTCCATACAATATAGGAAGGGCGAGCACGCGGCATAAATGTATTGAAGGTGGTGTACCTACATCCAGGCGTTCATTCATTGGCTAAAAGCAATAAAACAGGGTTATCAGCGAAGTCTTTTAGATCGACGGGTTTCTGAGCGCAGTATGAGGGTAGACACAACACGTGAATTATTGCAGGTTTGAATAAAGCATCATAAAAACAAGCTATAGATATTTTTACATTCACCTTTAGTATAAATTTCCTGACATTTCCTTGCAAATTAGAGTACTTGTAATTATCAGTTTTTGTCCAGTAAAAATGATTAGAAAATAAAATTACATAAATATGTAAAATAGGTATGAAGAAAATCGTTTTTTTCTGAGTTTTTCTTGAATAGAAAATTCACTAGAGCAAATTTTGCGATTCTGACTGACTTTCTTTCCAAACAAAAATGTAAAGCAATAGGTACAATTTTTGGCTTAAGTATATATACACAAATGTTTGAACTGCTTTCAAATAAAAATATTACCAATAAATTTCTAAAATAACAGATGACATCACAAAAAATAATCAAAATGATGAATAATTATCAATGCTACTTACTTCCCTTTTAAAAGGTTTAAAGTAAAATAATACTAATAAATAATTAATTACATATTCCAGTGGGTCTATTCTGTACTGGTTGACCGCTAAAGTGATAAATATTAACAAACTTAGGATAGGTTTGTATCAAAGTATTAGCACTTATTGTAAAAATAACAATAAGTTGATTGTAATTGTTGCAATAAGCGCTACATTTTAACAGCGTCTTGCTTGTTGCTGTTAAAATATAGCATTTAGTTAGTTGTAATTGTTGCGATAAGTGCTAATTCTTTGATACAAACCTACCCTAAGTTGGATATTATCTATCACTTTATCACTTTAGCGGTCGATAAGTAGAAGTAGAATTACGTTTAATTAATTAGAAGAAGTAGAATAGAAGTAGAATAGACTCCAAATTTCCAAATGGATTCAAACATTTTGAGGATGTGCTTGTGGAAATAATCACCACATTCGTTATTTAAACTATCATCTTAATGGTTTGTTTACGAATTTTGTATTAGATTTGAATCTAACAAATTTAATTATTGTTGTCAATGTTTTTAGAGTTTTGTTATAAATATTATTCTAATAGTTGTTCGACAAACTATATTTGATCAAAAATAAATCCTTTGAAAGAAAAATGAAACTTTTGAAAGCCCTATCAACATAATATTATATAATTACAATGGTCTTACGGCTAATTCTTTCAGATAGAAAGCTTCGTTGAATGTAACTCTCATGTATGGGTTTATTTATGTAATTATTCAAGAAATTAATTAGTATGTTAATTGGAGGACTTCTAAAACATAACAGAATATTATTTTAATACGAGCAATACTGGTACGTACATATATCGGAAGATTCTCTTACACAAATTTATAAAATAAACTATTTTTTTTGTTCAACGAATAATTGACATGAATATAAAATTCTTTATTGATCGTACATAATGTCGCTGTACGATTGGTTTGTCGAATAGACCAAATGTTCAGGAGACGAAAAACAAATTTCATAGTCCTATATTTAAATACATGGAGATATTTAAATTGTTATTTTAACAGCATATGAATGATGTTTTCATTACCATTACAAAGTAATTTAAAGAAAATGATGGTTATAGTCCATTTAAATACAAAAAAAAACATTCTGCATGAAAAGGTCGATTTTGACAAAAACGGATATTCGACAAACCAATCCTATAGAGACGATAGATTAACAACACATGTGAAAAATAAGAAAAAAATCAAGAAACCGCGCCCATGTACTTTGACCGATAAGCTACACAATATAATTAATATGTATTATGTGTTATTTACTTTATTTAGAATGCGAATGCAGTGAGAATGGTAATAGTATTTAGTTAATTTAGTCACAATTAGATAAGACACACGTAGCTTAGCGTTTAGGCGCATGGGCGCAAATCCTAAAGGGTGCGATTTCAAGTCCCGCTGGGTGTAGTAGTTTTTTCATTTTTTTTTCTTATGGTTACATATTATTTTATTACTCATTGCTATTTTGGCATTACCTGTGTATAGAAATTCTCAACTCGGTTGACGATAAAGTAAAGATTGCTCTGAGGGTAGTTTATGTCCGATAAGGGATGGCGCAAGAATAATAAGATGCATTACAATAATTTGTTAGTTATATGATGTTATGAAATAGTTTAAAATTAAAGGTATCCTTATATGTATTTTACAACGTTTTTGTACCCACGGCTTTATAGTCCAACGCTTATGCCGCGCGGCCACCGTGGGGTCTAATTGCATTAGTAAGCTTTATTATTAGTTAGAATGGATTCAATATTAAATTCTTTCAGTACGTTCTTATATTAAAAAGGTTGAAGCTTTTTGATGTGCTTTCTTAATTAAATTATTTTAACTGACCGAGTAAGAAGTATTGATTTTTTCAATCAAATGCAAAAGAGCGAATAAGTTTTGCATATTCTAGCAAAACCAAAAAATTACAGTACCTCGACCATGTTATGACAGGAAAAGGTACTGCATTAACCAACTTGGCATAAACAAGTTATGATCAATGTAAATATTGCAAAGGGCGATGCCACATGATTTTTTTTAAAAACCTCCGTGATCGATACGAGTACAGCTCTTCCGAACTTTACTGGGTATAAGATTATAAGGCAAAGATCATCCTGATGATGACCGACCTCCGTCAGGGGATAGAACAATAAGAAGTTAAATTAAAAAAGAAATATGAAATTGTTTTTGACAAGTTTGTATACATAAATTATAAAAAGTGAAAAAATTTACGTATTTCATTAAACTGCAAACATACACAAGTAATTATTATAATATCAATTAAATAGGTAGTTAAATTTATTATACTTATATAATATTAAAATTAATATGTCTTTTTTCTACTATAACTGTATATTATATATTTTTTATCGTTGGCGTTATAATCCGATGCAAATCTTGGCTGCCTTACGATGCGGTTTTTAAACTGATTTTTTACGATAAACGAATATTAGCCTCAAACTCGGTCAATATAGTGTATGCGATAAAATAAAAATATAGGTGTATTTTACAACATTTTTATTAGATTGTATTCTTATTTGTCCGGTGGTTGTTTATCCAGTACAAATCTTGCAATCGATTTTTAGCTAACTTTCCGACTAGCTAGACCTTTGAAACTTTTAGAATACATAAAAACACGATGCCAGTGCATTCCTTTAATACTTTTAGTCATCTTTAAGTAGAATTGAATTCATTTCCAGTTAATTCTATTTTTTATGAAAAGTTATTTTGGAAGAAATCCGTAATCCAATCCACTATTATTGGTTGCTAACTGGGTGGTCGTGGCAACTAAATTATTAATATATACGTGCGTTACTATGGAAATCAAAATAATTTTTCAGTATTCTATATTTGTTTGTTTGTTTGTTTTTTATTTACTTCATATCAAGTACAAGTTTGAGAATATTGAGCATAATAATTCAACAGAAAATTTAAAAACGTTTCATATAAAAAGTTTTTTTTTATCTTGTAATTATTATAAACATTAAAACACGACTTCAAAAAATATATTCATCCGTTTTTAATTGAAGCGCCTAGTTTCAAAAGCCCCTAAAATGATTTTAGGTAGTTTTAAGAAAACTGAGAAAAAATCATATCTATTAAATCTGTGAACTTTATGTATTTATTTTTTAATTCATTACATTCTAAAGTGTAATTTGGCTTTCCATTTTAGCGGGTTTGAAAATTTACCCTAATTTTTCATCATACATATTGATGGTTTTAGGCGTTTTTTAAAGTTCAATCTTTGGCCATCATATAGATAACAAAAAAATTCATCTAAATACACATCTAACTCAAAAAATTTCAAAAACCATTTTAGGGGCTTTTGAAACTAGACGCTTCAATTAAATAGTTACATCTTTAGTTTAATATATACACTGCTCACCTTTAACGTCGTTTTCTATCAATTTCTCTTTTTGTCTTGCATAGTTAGTAGGAGATGGCGAATTTATGAAGAGAATTATCTGCACCTGAACCATGGACGTCACAATAACTCTGGTTTCTTCAAATAAAAAAAATATAATCCACCCCTTCTACGCGTCCCATATAGTAGAGTCTTTAGATACGTTTAATTTAATAAAAAATAAATTAAACAACTTATAATCGTGTATTATATGACAATCAAAAGCCGCTTGTTCAGCGCGTGCGTACTATCTGTGATTATGTTTTATATAACTGTGAGACGTGGCATTCTACCAGGTTCCAAAGGTCTTGATTTAGTATAACTAATGATCATATTGCAAACAATCGAATTCATAAGTTGAAACTTTAATCCTGGATGATGGTTGTATTTATAAAGAAGCGCTTTACCGATCTTGGATATGTGTTAAAGAAAGTAGGACACCCACCCACTCCCCCACCATGAAAACCACCCCTCCTTCTGTGCTAGAATAGGGTGGATTAGTAGTTAAATCAAAATTATTAAGCAGAATTTTCTCCTTTGATCGAATAAATAAAATATTATTTAAAAACAATCCAAAGTTTCTTCCTATAAAACGATGTTTTTGCATTTTATTTAACATCTAATGTTAGTGCAATGCTGTATTGACCCACCCTGTTCCTTAGTTGTCTAAAGGATCTCTGAGCTTTTCTTCTGTAAAATCCAAAGAAGATCTTTCATCGACCCGTATAGAGATACTTATGCTTTACTTAACGAAAGTTGAGCAATGATATTTATGTTGATTATAATTATTACTATTATTAAACTTTATTTTTTTTATGAAGGTAATATGGCTCAGAAGTTAATAGATGAATTTACATAATTTGGACTACTCCGTGTTTTAACATATTAAATTTTAGAAAAAACTCCAACTTGCAAGTACCTCATTCAACGTGAAAATTTTGAACGCCATATAAAAAATAATATATGCGTGAGTACATGACACGGAACTGGCTCCAGCACGCGTGAGCCCTCTTCACATATAGGTCAGTGTCTGGCATCTTGTGTAAACTCACCCCCCTAGATCCGCAATTCACCAGCATCCTCAAATTACAGACCATTGCTAAAAGCGCCACGAATATATTGAAATACAGTGCTTGGAAAAACTTGGTGATATAGCCACTGGGAAAAATATCAATAAAAAAAAAACCACCCTATCAATCACCCTATAAATATAAACCAAATTAAAGGCAGAAAGTGCATTCAAACCATATGCCTCTCGATTAGAAAGCGTGCACGCTACCAAATACGCTATTTCGGCGACTGACAAGTGACAATTTTAATTTATTTGATTTTCCATCATCGATATAATATAATAAAACTATTATTTCAGACGTAAATAAAAAAAAATAGTTAAATTTAATATGGCGGTATATATTTTGATTCAAATTATTATTGTTATTTACAAAAAATACTTACTATTGCAATAATATGCTATTTATGAAATTTATTACGTTTAATAGGGACTAATAATCTACTTGGATGAAATAGAATAGAAAGGGTTTTTATCGGTCGTTTGTGTTCATCATACACAGTAATTATCCTGTATTTTTTTCTAGTAGGTTTGATATTTGAGTTTTTTGATATAGCAAAAATTTTGTTAGTGATCACCTTTTTAGTATTAGACTATACTAAGTAGGTTTGCATGGCGACCGCGAGACACCGCTCTACTGATTTTAGTCTGAGCGTGACTCTCAAATTTGTTTTATGTAAATCAGTGATGTGTAGTTTGTAAATAAAACCGTAAGCTTCTACCAAATGCGCTTTAATGTAGATAAACTACACTCGATTGGTACAGAGAGAAGGACATTAAAATATATATATACGTATTTTAACTACTTAATACACATCAAGAGTTTAATTCAAGAAGAACACGATAGTAAACTTGTATCTACAATGTCACATATTATTATACATTATTCACGACTTATCAATATATTATAATGCAATAATTGTCTTGACACAAATTACTCAAATTTTTTTCTGTGTCATTCTAGTTTGCTTTGAAGTTTTTTGTTTTGTTAAATACTATATTATTTTATATTTTTTTCTATATTTTATGATAGTATCTGTTGATTTCTAAAAAAATAACAACCATCAGTATATTTAAAGCTTTATTTATTTTTACATACTTAAAGTGAACATCACAAATTATTAATTAAAGACATTCACAATATGACATTTAGAAGAAAAGAAATATTAATAAAACAGTATTACATTTTATAAAACAAGAAATTGGTCAGCATTAAACAGTAGTAAAGTGTAAATACAAAAAATATATAAATTAGATACAAGGGAGTACACCGAATGAGCTTAGCAGACCCTATTTTAAGAATTTATAAAACAATGCCCACCTATATACTCATCCTCACGCAGGTGGAATAATATATCAATTTCCGAAGTGATTTGGTTAACCAGAGTTATTGCCCTCCCAATTGGCATTAACAATGCAGGTTTGTTCTGCACCTTGAGAGAACAAACAACAGATGTATCTATTCTTAATATAATTATCAGAGACACAGAAGTCAATACCACCAAGAATGGCAAAGTTTCCATTTATGCCGCGTATAAGTCGGAAAACATATGTAGCTAAATAAAGATGCCTTCTAAACTTTAAGCTATAGTATGTTAGCATACCTAAGAGAAAGTTAGTCTGATAGAGCCATGGACAGTATTCATCCTTTATATTATATTATATCATTGTAGCAACCATTTAATCCTACCAATGTATAGACAAGGAAAAACCAAGCAGATGAATTCATAATACAGGATAATTATTTAAAATAGGAAGGCTATTTTGCTTAATAAGAGATCAAGAGTGGGTAATGAAAATGTTTATTGATGACAACCTATAACTTGTTGATATTATTTTTTTCCTAAACAAAAATTACTTACAAAATATATCGGGGATGTAATTAGTTTTGTAATATTTTTTCAAAAACCAAATTAACATATTCATTATGAGATAATGGTATAGTTTCAACAAAGTCAGTCGAAACATCTTGAATAGTGTATGTATTACAAATTATTCACAAGAATAAATTGCAGGTGGACCAATAAGTACCTCAGTGGATAATAGCTGTCATCCAGAAAAAAGAAAATTGAGAATTCAAATCATGGGGGGTCCGAATTTTTTCGAGGATTTCATTAAATATTGTATTTTTGATGTATTTTTTTTAATAATAAAAGATTATTATGTTAACTATTTATAATAATATCAATAATATAAAATATAAACAATTAATTGTTAAGCATTATACATATTTTAGTTATAATAGGTTTAAGATAAAAAGGCAAATACTTGGTGCGCTGATGAATAACGTGATGCTGGAGGTAGATTCTATGAGTCTGTTTAAACGAATTAATCATCAACTCTTACTAGGTTACTCGCGTTTGACTTTAAATATTTTTATGCATGTATCATAAAAGGATAATAATAACCTAAAAAACTGGTAGTATTTGGTCAGGTTAATAGTAAGACATGACTAATTGTATTAACAATGTCTGAATAGATAAGAGAGGAAAAGCCAAACCGTAAAGAAACTACCTAGTGGCCAAATCATTCAAGTTGCAATTATTGTTACTTAATTAAATATGTAGTCTTAACAAAAATGAAAATATGACATAGTTAAATAATTGATTTTCTATGACTATCAACATATCTACTGTTAAATTTGGGGAGTGGAAGTTGGGTGTAGAACGCTTTATATTTTACATATTATGGCCAGTTATAGGCAGCGAACTGCTTACGCTATTAAAATAAATAAATTTAACTAGGCAAGCATCAACGCTAGTGTGATATATCCAGTGAGAGGCCAAATCCGACTCCTCTTATCTTGGACCACAGGTGAGTGGCAAGTGACGATATCTCATCGTCACCCTCTCTCGCTCATCGATGACTTTCTTCTTTAACTTAAGCCGTTATAGCAGAGGTTTTGTAAGCTCTTTTTAGAAACGACTCACTGAAAAGACAGTTACACTCCTAAAAGCTAATAAAATATGTACGAAAATATAAAATAAATAATAATATTAAACTTAGCTAAATACCAGTCAGACGCCCGTTTTGGCCGAGCGACTTACGCGTCGGTTTATAATGTCGTGGGTCTTAGATTAGAATCTGGCAAATACACATTTTGTTTTTTAATATTTGTTGTTTATAGGTTGAGCAAGTGGCTAACATCCATTTCACGTAAAAAATCTGTTAAATAAAAACCTCCACTCTGTAGAGGCTCATATTACAATCTTCTTAAGATTGGACATGGTCAAAAATACATGGTTATAATACCGCCAAACCGAAGTAGGGTTAATTAAGAAGATGTTACTACCTATAATATTATAACAAAGTCTACAATTATTAATACATCCATAACACAATTATTGTTTATTGATCATATTCTAGTATACCTACCTACATAACTAAAAAGTTCAAATGGCGTATAACGACTAATTATATGGTTATTTTTAATTCATGAACCAACAAAAAAAACTGTATTGCAAGAATAACGAATTAACAGAACCTTTCACTTGATCGAGTAAAATTCGCTTCAATTTGAACCGTATCGATATTTTTACACACACTCTCAATAGATTCTGTGAAAACGATAGATGCGTATAAGGCCTATAATTTATTTTTATTATCAATAAACCAATATTATTCATAATTCTATACAATTATAAACAATCTAGAATGCGGCTATAATATATTGTAGTTAAGAAGATAATGCCAATATTACCTCGATATAACTATCACGATTTTAACTGAATCTTGTGATATTTTAGCGAAATTGTTAATTTCGTAAGATTATACTGAGGAACATACAATGGGGTTAGAGTATATTATAAATTTAATCACTGTGTTTACGTTTATAAGAGTAGACTATTTGAGATTTAAACGGGGTTAACTATTTATTATGTATTATAGATTTCTTTTTAAACTCATATGAAAATAATCATTAAAAACATTATTGTTTGGAAATTTTACCATTATCATAATGAATAACGTAAACTATATTTTTATATCATAAAAAACCACTAACATTAAAGAAAGGTAAAGAATTTTTCAAATGGAAGAAATATTGGTCAAAGTATGATAACTACGTAATTTACTAAAAAAATAATTTGGGAAGCACAGTATAAACCAAAACTTCAAGATATCCTGGGTAAGATTGTCTAGTCATGTCCACGAAAAAAGATAAACCCAGTCCAAGGACCAAGAAAGTTTTTTTTATGTAAAGCAATCTGGCCGAGAGGGTGTTGGGAGACTTGAATCGTGGTTGCTTGAGGAGGTGGTGTCCCAATTGCAATGCGATATTAAATGAAGCTAGCTAAAGAAAGACCGAACTGAGGACGATGACTTTTAAGGAGACCAGGGCCAGCCTAGGTTTGGGTAGGGCGCCACGAGTAATGTGACATTATTAATGTTATATCACCATCATAATAATATGTCTGTTTAGAGAGACACGGCCAAACCTGATACAATCTTAAAAAATATTTTTTTTTGCTTTTGACTTCAGTTGACAATGTTCTTATAAGTGTAAGTGGATGAAGCTGGACATGATCATCAAGATCGTTTTTGAATTACCTTTGTAAAGTACCACAGTTAATATGTTTTGTGTTTTTCCATTTTAACTGTTTTTTTTTAACTTAGGTCTTACCTTTTAGCATTTTCATGCACTATGCACAGACACCAATAATAAACGTATATATCTATCATATATATTTAAATATAGACTTATTGTTTATATAAGAATTTTGCAGTAGTCGATTTTAGTTAAAAATAGATTATTCTGATATCCACGCATGTTATACAATATTTAAAAAGAAATTCTTACTTATGACACATATCCACTCAATTTATTTAAGATTAAAAAAAAATAAACATTCCATCTACTTTCACTCATCAAACACCTTCACACATCTAACGTTTATGTGACAAATTTATTATCTAATGTCAGAAAGTGTCATTTTTAAACATATTTTTATTAAAATTTATTCATTGCTACAAATTTTAAAACATATCAGAACAATTTGGGTGCCTTGGGAATTTCTCTATTTATGATAAATTTCATTTTTTTTTCTAGCGTTGATCTAAGAATTATCACTTGTAAGTTGCAAGATAAACGTTATTTACTTATTTAAAACATATTTATAATGGATACATATATAGAAAGCATATTATTATCACTGTCAAATAGCAAATTGATTTAGAGTAGGCATAACGTGAAAGGACAAAAACAGGAATTAGTGAATAAGGGAACAGACAAGGGTTTGAGATGTAATAAAGTTTGCTTAAAACCACAAATGGAAATGGGCTGGACACGTAGTTTGAAGAAAGGACAATCATTGGACAAATTTTGTCATCCAGTGGTATCCAAGAGGTGCAAAACGTCTGCAAGGTAGACCAAGATTCCACTGGATCGATGAAATGATAAAGTTATGCGGAAGTACGTCGCAACGCAACGCACAGGATCGAGAGAAGTGGAATCAGCTTGGAGAGACCTTCATCTAGCAGTGGATAGATTCAGGCTGATAATGATGATAAGTATATAAGTTATTAAACAAAGATAGGTTATTATAATTAAAATGCTGTAATAATAATTAACCAACTACTTGTTTATAATTTATAATATAACTACAATAAATAATCTAATAACCTTTTTTGCATTATGCTAACATGATTTATATGAATTCTTTGCATGTCATATATGCATTCACGTCTCGATGGTCGATGAACACATCGCTCGCATTGCGGCGCATACCTAAGCGATATGTGCGTACACAATAAACAAGTGTAATCATCGAGCATTTGTATTGATTGTCACAACGGACATACCTAATACCATTGACGTATAACCAAGTCGTTGTTAATATCATTTGCGACCGATGACCATGTTACATTATATGATTCTATTAAGCGAAACCGCTAATGATCCTAGTTATACATGTTTTTAAATGACCTAATGAGTAAATAAGTGAAGTTCTTTTTGGTTTAGGCAGGATTTATTTAATTTTTAAAAACTAACTATAGCCATCTGCTATTTGTATTCTTAGTTCAATGAAAAAATAATATGACTGACAATGTTTAGTGTACATTATTTGGTTGGGAAAAATATATTGGCCGTCATCCCTTATTTCCCCACCTACCTCATATCCTTATTTATTATTGTCGCAAGATCAGACGACGAGCAATTACGGGTCATAAGACGACCGTGATTGCGAATAGCATTCAGGCAGCTCAAGAAAAAAAACGAGTGCATGTTGCCGCACCGTGTTATAAAAAGTGATCGAAAAGCCGTCGCGCGTGAGTTAGTTCGAGTGACATCAATAAAGCGGTCGTGTGAGAGTTTATTAATAACTTAGCTGACGTTAACTAGTGAGTGACCCAAAACGTATCTGTTCAACCTTCGTTGCACTAAATTTGTTACGGTTTGAGTGGACGCCGCGTCACTATCATCCATCCTGAATTTATCATCATCATTTATTAACCTCATATATTATCATCCATCAAATTGTACCATCCATTTACCAGTGCGTGAACACCAAACCGGCCCCTACCTGAACATAAAAGTCGGCACCTTGCATAACTCCCCACTCCTAGATCTGTTATCCACCATCACCCTCAAATTACAGTCCACTGCTTAAAGCGCCACCACTATTGATGTTGAATCTCCACAGCCTACCGCCATCCTTCGATGCCGATACATGCTCTTATTAATTAAATGAAATTCTTCCAACTGAGCTCCAGTATTCGACAATGAATTAGTTGTTAGAACACTTGACAAATAAGTAGGTACATAATAATTAAGATACCTAATTAAAATAATGTACATAATAATTATATACGAGTATCTTAAATACTCGTCTACTCCAAATATCAATATGAGACTAACCGAACCTACATAGCGCACCCCAGACCTACACTGACGTAAGTCAAAATCAGCCATTTTCCAGGAGAGCCTAAAAAAACTTTTTGAATCATGTTTATGGTACTTGGTTTAATGTCCAATAGGCGGCCACAGACGTACAGTTTTCGTAACAGGTTGAACATGCCAGTTAATACGTAATGGCGGCCATACAGTTATTTTAGGTAGATAATCTGCTGCGCCCATAGACGGACAGTTTTCGACCTGCCAGATGTGTGCCAGGTTCAAACTGCCAGCGACCCCCACTCCCGTGTTTTTGTAAAACTGTTGGAATTTCAACTCACCGAAAGTTCTCGGGTGACGTTAGATGTTGGTAACGTAAAGTAGAATATACCGCGCGATACAACTGCGGCTAGTGTTACTTGTTATAAAATACAAATTCATTTATTATTAAAGATGTAATAATATTATTATGTACTCGGAGATCGCAAATATTATATTTTATTTATTTTTACGAGAGTGAAACAGAGTTATAGTTATTTATGTAAACATATTATTTTATACAATATAATATAAATGTTAAAAATTTAGAGAGCATTATTAATTAAATTATTGTGAAAATATAGGCTAATAACTCAGTACTCAAATTTTATTTATTTTATGTAGTGAATATTACAAATTATTAATTTAAGACGTTCACAACATAAATTAATATACCTAATTGTGAATGATAATGCCGGTAAATCTAAATAAAATTTAAGTATGTATATATTTTAATAATATCATAGTAATTAATTATTATACTGATGATTGATATTAATATAATTTTGTGGCATGTTTAAATTTATTATATATAAAATCAATACCTTTATAAATATTACCGTTTTCTAAAAATATGACCAAATAGATAATTAATACTGTCCATTAAAGGGAATAATTTATTCAAAAGAAAAAAAATATATTTTATATTTACACGAATGTATATAATATTGTTTCGGTGAATCGTAAAATACACAAACCACTAGCGAAATCATGATTTATTTTACCAACGTCATAGGTGTGTATTTTATGTCAATTTGTTTCTAATAAAAACAATAAATATAACCATAATAAATTCAAAGTAAAATTATTCGTGTATCAATATCGTTCAAGTATACCCTACCTGAAACTAATTTAAACAATACCCCTGTGTAATATCTCCGCAAACCTAACCTCCATAGTTTTTGACACTTGCTCTGCCACAGACAATAACTGTACGTATATGGGCACGTCTGTTGACAGTTCGACAGAATTAAATGGGGTAGTTAAACTGATCTGTGGTGTGTCCACTAACGTACAGTTATTGAACAATTATTGTCTGTGCCATGTTAAACCTGCTACAAAACTGTACGTCTGTGGCCGCCTAATGGCTTTTACAATGTCCATTTTTTTTTGTAGAATTGGAAAAAAAATATATCTTTCTAGTGGCATTCATTTAAGAATATCAGAGTTACTGGAGTGTTCTTTTCTATATTTGACTCAATTTATTTAAAATAACACTAGAATTAGGGGTATATATTATCATTAAATTTTGTTTTAGAGATACGCCAGTGTTCTCCTGAGATGGAGAAAAATAAATGTAATTGAGCTGCATTCATATCTCAAAACAGCAAAATTCAGACTTACGTCAGTGTAGGTCTGGGGTGCGATAGTTGTAAAGCAATAATTTATATTTATAAGTATACTATTATAGGTATATCAAGACAATGCTCAATGTTCTGAATTATGTATGTATGTGTGTTCAATAATCATTTGTCCTAGAATCGCATCCTCGGGTGTAATGACGCCGAAAGAAGCGCAGGTCGCACGGGCGTCTCCCGCTGGGTGGATAATTCGAAAGCTTTGTGCCTTAATTACCGTCGCGAACGCTTAACAGGTATTAAGCACCGTGCTTCACGGCATAACTCGGATTAATAAGGACATTCAACGCACGGGCATGCCAAAAACCTGATTTTTATTTCAAAAGTATCTTCTTTCGCTAATTATTTATGTTTTTGTTTTTTTCCAGTGTAACCTTATGCAATAAAATTAAATAAAACATTTTATTTTGATACGGAAAAATACTTCTGCTCATTACAATTATTGAGTTTACGCTATTGTTAAGTACCTATAAATTATTAAGTGGAAGTTTTTCCTTGTAGAATTTTATTCAAACCATCTTGATAGGGCTGATATAATATATATATATATACAAAAAATATTTTTAACATAAATAATAGCTATAGAAAAAAATCGATTTTGGTTTTCAATACTTACCTAATTAATATTGTACAAATTTATTGACAATTTATAGGTACACCTAGGTATAAGAAAACAAATCTTTGGGAAAAATAAAGCACCGGGTGGGATAGGCTCCATTGGATCAGGCCAACGATGAAATAAGTTGATATTCATACATCGAAATAATCTCTTTTTTTTTCAAAGAATAATGTTACATCTGTAGATGGTAAGTTTAGCAGATTAAATCTTTTTTTAAATTTAAATTGTCACGGGGAATTTTATGAAAACATAATGAAAATATTTTTAAAACCCCTACCGCCCACTATGAAAGCTGGAACGCCCACTAGTGGGCAGTAGGGACCAAGTTGACTACTCCTGGTCTACAATATAGAAAAGCACAGTCACGTGGTATAAAACTTTTTTTTAGTTAGGTGAAATACTGAAAAGACTGGACTAATAAAGTCTTAATATACAGAAGAATAACTAGGTTATTTCCTTTATGATATCATTATGCCGGATTTTTAGAGAAAACACATATTAAGTATGCTGGTACACTTAGAAATCGAAACATATGTAATTCTTGCAGATCCTATCAAATACGTGGGTAAAAAATCTATCGGTGTTTCTTTTATTAGTGAATGCTTCATGTATGATTGTTTATAATATAACTTTTTAACTTTACATCGAATATGTACTTGAAAGTCAACAATATTGCAAAAATTTTGTTGAAAAATACTCGGAGCAGAGATAGAAAACTGAGAAGCGGCGGACGTGGTGTGAATCGCAAGTTGTCGCCACAATGGGGACTCGACTCAATAGTGTACCTTCTGACTTCTCTAAAGAAGCATAATATAGTAACTTTTTTATATTTGTTGTATAGTCTCTACACATAATTTTGTTGGTAAAAATATTGTTTATTTATAGATGCTGACAATATAATGAATTAACTCATTTGCTGCTGAGTAGATAATGACTTTTTAATTACCGCCTTTAAAATGCACGTTAATTACATCGATCGGCCGCCTGGTCATTACGCGCCAGGTGCGTCTTCAGCGTAAAAAGTATTAATACATCATTGTATGGTCGACTATTTACTTAATTTTGTATATATTTTAATATTAAAAAAATCTCTTTCAACCGTTGGAACGCTGTAGATTCTAGAATATAAATTATAGACTGAATAGATACTAACGAGATGATAAGAAAATGCACCAAGCAGCTTCTCTTCACGATGAGAGTGAAAAGGCTGCATTGGACACGGATCGGTAGATAACAGTCCTATTTATGGAATTGCTTCCATATTAATTTGGAGCAATGGAAATAATGGTAATATGTTACCTTGTCAACAGTTAAGAATAGCTCTGCAGTAAAATAAAGTTTTTTTTTGTTTCTGCCGATATTATTGTTTTATTCGTGTCTTTTTTACCACGTTTTTCTTAGCTCGTATTCTTGTTTATCCGGTGGTTGTTTATCCAGTACAAATCTTGAAATCGATTTTTAAGTAACTTTCCGATTAGCTAGACATTTAAAACTTTTAGAATATTTATCAGAACACGATGCCAATGCATTCTTTTAATACTTTTAAACATCTTTAAGTAGAATTTAATTCATTTTCAGTTATTTCTGTTTTGTATGAAAATTTATTTCGGAAGAAATCCGTAATCCAATCTACTATTATTGGTTGCTATGAAGGGGGTGGTTCTAGCCACTAAATTATTAATATATACCGACGTGCGTCACTATGGAAATAAAAATGACATTTCAGTATTTTATATTTGTTTGCTTGTTGCAAAATAGCAAAAAAATGATTTGTTGACAATTGCCTTATTTGTACTAAATTATTAATATATAGAATTGTCAAGTTTATATAATTCAACAGAATATTTAAAAACGTGGTATATAAAAAGTTCTTTTTATCTTGTAATTATTTTTAGTTACTTTGGTTTTGATGTGAATCAAATGAAAATAATCATAGATATAAATCCGCAGAGAAAGGCGAATCGTATGAATGTGAGTTGAGTCGGATAATGAAAGATTAAAATATCAAATGTATTAATTATAGCCCTATGCTTGCATGTGAAAACGTTATATATTACTCAAAGATGGCGCGAGTTGTTGCGTTAGGCCTCAAGATAATACGCGTACGGGTAATTAATATACTCATGATATGAAATATTATGATAAAAACATTCGACAGTAATGTTTCGACTCCGAAGTCTACATTTGAAATGTAAATAATTAAATATCTTTTCCACAAAAAAAATCAGTGCGTGTTACGCGCGTTAGAACTTTTACTTCTTTGACGTAACAAAACAAAAAATTTTGACCCGCGTGCCAATAATTTACGTACGATACGATAAAATACATACAATACAATACATACGATAAAATAATTGAAGAAAGATATTTAATACAATGAATAGAGTTTTGATTTAAAAAACATATATTATCAAATTAAAATGAATATTTATTTAGGTTACAAGTAAGTTGTACGTATGCAGTTCATCGTAGGACACTTATTCGTGCGCCGGAGTACGTGAAACATGAGATATGTTGAGACATGAGACAGAGATAGTTTGCAAATAGTACTGTTCCAATTAGATTAACCCTAACCTAACCTAACCTAGTAAAGACATCTCCACAAGTTGTAGCATACGTACAAATATACTCCACGGTGAAATGTTCAACGAAGAACTCGTCATTTGATTAAATGTTACACGAACTCATGTTTCACGTACTGCGGCGCACGAATAAGTGTCCTTTGGTGAACTGTTTATGAACAGATTTCCGGATACGATTTATTTATACACAGTTAATTACATATTTAGTTTAAATACATACATAGTTTAAAGTTTACATAATTAAACAAAATAGATATTAAAGACACTTTTAAAAATTATTAATAATTTATTATTTACACAGGTTTTGTCACTGATAATCTTTTTACTGCACGATGTGGGAAAAATTAATTAATAATATATATCTATGTATATAGATAATTATTGATAATTAATAAAATACAAATATAATGTAATACCTACATGAACTGCTTCACTATGGATGTTAACAATACCACGTGTTATGCAGAGTACTTTGCCTTTGTATACAGCTAGGCTGATTCCCACTTGCGCGTTGGGTATACCCAATGACATTAATATGGACGAATCATCTGGAAAAGAAAATGACACTCACTTTATTGTCGGGTCTGCCGAATGGCATAATTTGTTCTAACGCCATTACAATAAAGATGATATTGCTATAAATTCCGGATGCTTTTTGTTGGGTCTGCAGAATGGTTCGGTTCGAATGGGTTTGCTCAAATGAACATTGATATTAGAAACACTGCTCTAACGCCATTACAATAAAGGTCATATTGCTATAAATTCCCGATGCGTGATATCGCATAATGGAGATTGCGTGACGTCTACCTATACATGCGAATGCGCAAATTTACTTGCTAGCTACTGTATTGAGTGCGTCGTCCATTAATAATGTCATTGGGTATACCCCGATCACGTTCACTACTAACTTCATCATGTCGCTCTTTCGTAACATTGTGCGTACGCAGCTCTAAATTTTACCCTCTACTAAACTCGCCAAAAGAAGTATAACTTAAAAAATAAATTAAATTTTCAAAAAGTCGACTGAGTCTTCTCGGTTTAAATTAAAAATTACTTTTAAACCATGATATTTTTACACTAGTCTACATGAATCGATTACAATAATCCAGGTTTCCATTAGTATATCATAAAACTGTATGTATATTAACTCATACACACCATGAATACAGGTTTAATTTAAAAAGTCATATTTTGTATTGGAGGAAAATCTTGTTTTAAGTTTATTTAGAATGGGAAATCTTCAAGCACTCGGCTTTTAATAATTAATAAAAAATCTCAATTGCCATAATATACAATACCATACTATATGCTCTTGCAATACTATCACAAGTATATATGTACCATGCTTAATCAATCCTTATCAACTCGGCAGCATTGCTACAAGAGTGTTCTACGGGCTGCCTGATGAATGTTCGAATAATATACTATGGCGAAATAGTAGAAGTAATCATAAATCCACGTGTTTTTTTATTAATAAATAAATAAAAAATAATAAAATATTATGTAAATCGTAAAGAGTACGTTGAAAATAATTCAACCTTTTTTAACACGCTAGATATTCCAATTTTGATATACATTATTTTTACACTCATATTATATAAGATTTTAAAACAAATGAATGCAGCATTTGGTGTCGATCGAATAATTATTATACGTAGAAAGGACAAGGTACATTTTAATAACTTATTTACACGTTAGTTATTAATAGTAAAATATTATAATAATATTACACTTTAAACCGAATTGAAAATTTCCAATGCTTATATTAATTTTATTTTTAACTACCAACTAACAAGTCTCACATGAGATCACTTTTGCTCCCTTAAGGACCCGTACCAGGCCGTTATTATGCCAATGTCCCTAGCAATAATTAGCATGCATTCTTGTTTCATTCGTTCAATGTTCATTCAGTATGATAAAATATATGTATTTTTTTAAAGTCAATAAAATAAAATTAATATATATTTTCAAATCACGATGCGCTCAAAGTGTGCATGGTGTAAATTAATATTTTTTAACGAGTTATGTCGGTTAAAGGTCACCAATAAATAAAAAAATAACAAGGAAATTTTTCATCTGCCTATGACTAATCGACACTGGTAATCTAATAGACCATTTCCGTGGCATTATGCAAATCATTTTCGTTCCACGGTCTCCATTGTTTCTACACATGACACACATCATAAAAAAGTAATGAGTTTTTTTGGAGCATATAATCGGAAGGTTCATTGTAACTAAGTGATTTTTACTGTCACCTATCCCACGCTTCAGTATAGTACATTACCATACAATAAAGGATTTACTTTCATATATAAAGGATTATGAAATAAGACATATACCTGTATATATGTACTGAAATTTTATCCCTATTAGTTAATTGTGTCATGAGCTGTATGGCATATTATTGCACCATCTTTTTGGAACCACAGGTCACCAGATCAAACTCATCTACTTGATGCCTGAAAAAACTAGTAATCATGATTCTGTAACGTTTTCCATTGAACATTCACCATACCACAAGCTAAGTTTCGTGAAGATAAAGATGTTAAAAGAATTTCATATTTGTTTTCATTACTCCAAATGCGACAATTGTGCCTATTTATAAAGCCCTTCAACCAAAAATGAGCTTCATCGCTGAAGTTAACTGTGTTTTATACACCTTCAAGCGCAAATCTTTATAAAGAATATTCCATGTAGTGCCATAAGAAAGTCCATGATCTTGAAAACGATATGTAATTAATTGTTCTGGATTTTTATTCACACTTTATTTCACAACATCGATATTTTCATCTGTACGTTTTCGTTTTGACTGATTCGATTTTTAACATCACAGACATTATCATTTTATTCGAAGTTTACAAAGAAAGTAAAAATAGTAAGCTCTGTAGGTTGATTATTTTGATCATAAATTTCACATAGTACCCGAAACGCTGATAGAAAAGATTCATTATTGTTGTTTTAAATTTTAACAATCTTTATACGCTGTAAAACTTTGTAGAAACTTTCCATGATGATTGATAAACAATACTAAACACAAATGTCATTTTTTATGGGAATGAGAAAAAAATGATAGCCATGACGTTTTTAAGATCTATCGTACTAATTTGGTATCCCTATCAAATACAATATTAGAATAATGGATTGAATATCTTACTTTACAATAATAGATTTAATTTGATATATTTTTATATACAAGGCTAATTTATCATTTAAATAGCTTTTTAAGTGTTCAACTTATCACATTTTCTACCCATTGATATTTTCATAATAATATAGTAATATAGAGTGGTCCGGGTCCTAACAGGCAGATAATAAAATCACCCAAAATATTTCTAATTTTTTCACACTTCAACACAAATTTGAATTAAAAATAAATTTAATCGACGATAAAACCACGTTGAAGTGAGTGTAATTGTAAATGTATATTTGTAAATTAAAATAGTGGTATATTTTGGATGAGATATTTTGGACTTAAGATATATTTTCTTAACAAAGTAGTTTTTGATCGAAAAATATACGCAATACTGTCTTAATTACCTAGTTAAATCAAATAGTACGTTTGTCAAAATTATATAAAAGCATTTCATGTTCATATAATATACTCATTTCATTGTCTATAAAAATCATGAAAATTAATCGGTTTCTCGTAGGTATATCATTATTACAGCAACATTGCAGATTAATATAGTAGAAAATTAAGCCAATGAGAAGCTGTATTACAAGGGCTGGAAGGTAGGAGCATAATGTCTTAGTCACGTGAAGTGCCTATTCGTGATAATTTATTATCATCATCAACCGGGGTAAATCCACTGTTGGATGAAGGCCTCTTTAGGTTTCCTCCAACTCTCTCGGTCCTGTGTCATTCGCTGCCACGTATTTCCGCCGAACTGTATCAGTTCGTCAATTCAGCGGCTTTTAGGACGACCCTGTGGCCGTTTAGTGCCCTTTGGGTACCATTTGATGACAGCATTTGTCCAGCGGCCATCCTTTCGACGAGCAATGTGCCCCGCCCATCTCCATTTCAGCTGTTTCAGCTGTTATTACATTGCGTACTCTGTTTGCTTCCTAACCCATTCATTTCTCTTACGGTCCTTTCGCGTGACGCCCAACATACACCTTTATATGCCTCGCTGTGCGACTCTTAGCCTTTGGACATCTTTCGTGTTGAAGGTCCACGCCTCGCAGCTATACGTGAGCACGGGCAGCACACATTAGTTAAACACCCTACGCTTAAGACATAATGGTAGGTCATTCTTGAAGATACTATTCAGACGTCCGAAAGCAATCCATCCCAGCTTTGTTCTTCGAGCAATTTCATCGTGCATGCTTTCGTCTATGGGCATCTGTTGTCCGAGATAGGCGTAGCTGCTGACTTGCTCGAGTTGGGTGCCATTAAAACAGATAATTGTAGGGTCCGAAAAGCAGTTCCTCATCACTTTTGTCTTTGAAAAATTTATCTTTAGGCCGTCCGTTTGACTAACATCCGCGAGATCTTGCATTCTACCTTGGAGGTCCTTCGGGTCTTGTGAGAATATAACAATATCATCTGCAAAGCGCAGGTGATTGAGGTGCTTCCCATTAATTGGAACACCTTTTCCATCCCAATCAAGTTTCCTGAATAAGTCAATAATTTAATATAAATATGTATTTAAAGTATAATGGAAATTTAATCATTCAAATCCATAGGTGTATATCTTAATAAGACAGTATCAGTAATGAACGTCTTTGCAAAGGATGTTTAATATATTATACATATAACGTGTAAGGCTGATCGTGAAAATATAATTTATTCTCATCACACAGCGGCAATAAATATGGATGATATTTTAACAATCGTCGTCTCTGTATCATAAAAAAGTACTCACATATAAAATGATGAATCACGATGTGATACATTTTTTTTGATAATAAATAAATTAATCTTGTTATGTCATATGATACAAATTACTTTATAGTCATATTATGAGACAAATTTAAGATATATTGTAATATTTTTTGAAAATCGGAAATAAAAATAATACTAAGTTTCGTGTTCAGAGATTTGTAATTATGTAGCTGGTCGATGACAGTTAAACGTGAGCTATTGTATCTGAAAAAGATGGCCGTTTTGTATTTAGAAAAAAATAATGTGTTAAAAAAACATTAGCTAAAACATTAGCAAAAACACATGAGCTTAAATATTGGAACCATACCTAAATAAATTTCATATAAATAAAAAGAATATCAAGTTATACACATTTATATTTTTTATAAAAATCGATGTTTTTTAAAATAGATATAAAAATATTAAAAGTGTGACATAGTCAAAAATCTAAACGGTGAGAATTTGAAAACTTAATAAACTAAATTTTAATAATAAATATTACCATAAATAATTACAAGATAAAAAGAGCTTTGTATATACCATGTTTTTAAATTTTCTATTGAATCATATAAACTTGACAATTCTATGTATTAACAATTTAGTACAAATAAGACAATTGTCAACAAATTATTTATTTGCTATTTTACAACAAACAAATATAGAATACTGAAATGTCATTTTGATTTTCATAGCAACGGACGTATATATTAATAATTTTGTTGCTAGGACCACCTCCTTAGCAACCAATAATAGTGGATTGGATTACAGATTTCTTTCGAAATAACTTTTCATAGAAAACAGAATTAACTGAAAATGATTCAATTTTACTTAAAGATGGCTAAAAGTATTAAAATAATGCAATGGCATCGTGTTCTGAAATATTCTAAAAGTTTTAAATTTCTAGCTAGTCGGGAAGTTACTTTAAAATCGATTGAAAGATTTGTACTGGATAAACAACCACTGGACAAATAAGAATACGAGCTAAGAAAAACGTGGTAAAAATAACGTAACCTATAAATCAAATAATTTGTGACATTTTTTTTTACAATATTGTAAGTTTATCTTTGACTTGAAAAAATCTTTTTAATGTTATCAGATACATATTTTTGTAAATTATAAAAAAAAATCTCAAATTGAAAGCTTCGTATTTTTCCGCTAGGTTCTCTGTTGGCATATGATCCCCCTTAATAATATAATCATTACTATTAGATATTTTGTATCAATGTTATATTAGATAATATTTATTTACAGATAAACAAACATTATTTTGAAATGCTTCTTTAGATGATTCTAACACACCTAATAACTTTAATAGTACTAGAAACACGTTAACAAAATGTATTGAAAATCAAAACAAGTGACATTTGGATGATCTCGAATGCCGTTTCGTAAATGTAACTATTTTTACTTGAGAGATCGCAAAGGTCGAACGAGCGCCATGAATTGCTTCGGATGCTCTCAGCTCACGAGTAAAGGAGGATGAAATGATACAGTAATCCCATATAAGGTGCAAACAAGCACTAGCCTAATAATAATAAATATTACTAATTTGAACTAAATGGTTAATACGCAAGATAGTATGGACAACGTGTATAATTTTTCTTTATCGTTAAAAGATACTGTGGATCAAACATATTTTTAAATACAGTTTATTAAATTTGCAAATAAAGTAAGCTTAATTGTTTAAGCTTATAGATCTTAGGAATAAATGAATACCAGTGTTTAAATTCCAATGAATTTAAGTTTTTTAATATTCCATTTGATTCGTTTTTTTGCGACCCGGGCTTCGCTTTTCGGCATTTTCAAGCATTATGTACACTCACAAAAAGGCACATGTACACTGACAACGACTACAATTAAATCTAACTTATATAATAAATATGGCAAAGTAAAAGTAGGTAGTAGTAAATTATTACTTACCTATTAAGTCTATAAAAAAATAATTAACAAACAAATTATGAATAATTATTAAAGTATTTGTAAAAAAACCCCTACCTTATCAATAATAATACACTCGACAAGCATATATAAATCGTCAAAACCAGATAATAGATCATTAGTAATTATAAACAATAAAAATACTACACACAAGAGGTGTAAAATCGTCCATTCTGGGAATAATGGTATCGTATTGAGAATTAATGGAGTTTACCAATGAGATAATAAATAATATCTATGATATCAGTCTTTAAAAGTTATTAGTTAAATAAATAATATTCTTACATGGAACCTATTTTTTTATAATATAATTTCTTTTAAATACAACAAATCCACAAATAAACCCACCTAAATATATATATACACTCATACATACCTAAATCCACATACATACATCTATTATTTCAATATAAATATATTTGAAAAAAGATAAATAAAAATCTAAGTATAGGAATTTAGATTTATTAATGTTATAAAAATAAAACAAAAACGAACGCGATTTGATGCGGTAAGGAAGCACCTGCGTTATAAATAATTGCAATTCCCTGCCCCAGATAGATAAAATGGGTGTGCCGAGGTCCGCTCCGGTATAACCCGAGCAGGCCGGAGGTGTTCCACATCACGACCCAGCTGTGGCTGCGAACAGAGCCCATCGCGCATCTTCGCGATGTTATGCTCCACCAGCGAGACCTTGCGACTCCGAGGAAAGGAATTTCCTCTATTGTGTTTCGATTGTCGATTATCGGCCCCATTCGATTGTTATCTGAGGCATAGCTTTATTGATGATGCCGCGATATGGATTACGTACATTTAATAATCTGCATTATATTTTTACTATATTATTATAATCGATAGGTACCTACGTATTAATCTCATAATATCGCAATACAATGTTTACAATATATTACATAATATATATTATCATTGTTAATTTTTTTTAATCTTTTTTAATATTATAATGTTTTTCAGCATTGCTGCAATGTAATAATATTAAAAAAAACAGGTCACATAATACTTAGAAGCTTATAATATTCTGTTCTTAAAAACACTACTTGATACTTAACTATTTATTTTATTCAACGAATAATTCACAAGATTTAAGAATGTATCATTCTAATTATTGAAAAAACATAATTTTGAAAAACACTTTCTGAGAGAATATTTATTATAACCAATAGAAAAAAATCTTTTTTTGGAAAAAGTAAGCCACCCTGGCCGAGAATTGAACCCTGCATCTCCCGGGTTTAAGTCCCATCCTTGTATTACCACTATGTTACGCAGTGACATACTAATTGCGACAAATTTTAACTATTGGTCAATTTTAATACCTACTCATCAGCGCTCTTCCAAATCAAGCTACTTTGGCAATCGATTTTTGTTTCTTAAATCAAAGTAGATACCTATTACTTCGATTACTATCCGACGTCGTGGATTTCTCCAATATTTTTTATAGTGTAACTTACTTGCACTTGCTAATAATTTATAATTAACTATTTCTTTGATTCAACGAATAATTCACAAGATTTAAGAATGTACCATTCTATTTATTGAAAATACATAATTTTGAAAAACTTTTTCTGAAAGAATATATTGTAACCAATAAAAAAATCTTTTTTTGAAAAAAGTACTTTTTACTTTTTTAAAAAATTCTTTAATATATATTTTGGATTTTTAGTTTCTAGTATTTTTTTCTGGATGTGATATTAATATTTTACTTAGGTTAAAAAAAATACACAAGTTTCTTCGTATCAGATTTAATAATAGTCATGTGATTACTATAAATAAAATTTGCATAACATAATTAAAATAAATTATTTTTGCATCTGGTTAATATTACATTCTAATTACATTCAAACTAATTTCATTAAATTAATTCTAACAATTACAAATGAAAATTAGTATCGTGGGCTTCACGAAATGTACAAAATTAGTCCGCCAATGCTATGTTAGTTTATTGCAAAATGTATCTTACAGCACCTACTATTTGACCTTGCAGTCGAGATAATAAAAATTTATACACGGTGTCTAATTTTTGCAATAATTATTATTACCATCATCTGTCAAAATAGAAGATTATATATCATTCTGTAATATTGCACTTTGCTTTTCCGGATGTCTTTAAAACATACAAGTCATGTTAATGTAATAATGGTAATGTAATGAAATCATTGTAGTTACAATATTAAATGTTATATTGCAATTTTTTTATGTATTTTAAAATTTGTTATTATGTTTTTTTTAATAATCTTTTCTATTGAGATAACTTTATAATTTAAACTTGTGAATTGATTGCCTTACCGTTATGATAATTTAACTCATAAAATTATAAAATATAATATAATGATATTTTTTATTCATTGGGATTCACTAAGAGAAATATTATTTTCTGTTAAAAAGTTGGTGAGTACTTAATTATTATAGATACATACTATACATTTATTTTAATATATTGTATATGAGAGTTGTTCAAAAATAATATTCAGAGCTGAAAATAAAACCAAAGTTGAACTTAGTAAACCTGAGACACCTTAATTGTTTTGAAACTGGACCCTTTATTGAATAAATTTGAAATACTATATAGCGTAATTATTAGTATTATTTGGAAGACTTGCAAATGAATCAATGCCTTAGTAATGGATAATACGTCTCTAGATAATACCTTGTATTATATTCATATCTCACAAGCACTCTTTTTTAATGGGTATATTTTCGAGGTTTTTCTAATTAATGATGTATTTTCACACATAATTTGGAAACACATCAGAAACAATATACTACCGGACACGACTCGTACTTCTACCCGGATACCTACCTGGATTTCAGCTAATGTGTTATACTAATTTAAGCAATCTACACCCAAAGATAAAAAAATGGAGAGATCCTGAGACTGGGTAGCAATTAATGGTAGTATATTATATTATTGATATCTTGATTCAAACCATAATTCCAGGCACCGATATTAGCAAAATTTGAGAAGCTTTTTAGTTAGAGTATACGTTTTATAACTTTGCACCTTTTTTACTTTTTACTACACTGATCTGCTTCTTTGTCTGATTACCTTGCATAAAATTAGATCAAATGAAATTCACTTGTACTAATATAATATTATGTAGTAGTTAATAAATAAATTAATACATACCTAATATATGTCAAAAAATTGGCGTGTATACTTATGTACGCGCGAGAAGTTATACTTCTTTGGCGTATCAAAATAAAATAATCGCACACCGCGTTAGTCAAAATTCACATCAATCAAAAATATTCAAACAGTTAGAAAATAGTTTTCACATAAAATAAATATTTAATACCAAACAAAAATAACGTACCTATCACACTTAAAAATATTAAGCTTAGTTTTGACAGCTAATCAATATATAAAAAGGAGTAGGTATAATTCACAACGCGAAAGAATATTTTTCACCAATCAAAATAATTCACGCTCCTTATTATTAGACACTTTAACTTAAATCACTAAATAAATTATTTAATTATTTCTCGTTGTTTTTATTTTGTTTTGGCCATCAATAATAAATTCGTTTCCTAGGCAACGGAACAATTCTTCGTACATATTATAATAAATCCGCTGCCTAGGCAACGGAATAAACTATAATATTATACTGTATAACCGTCATGATTTCATTATCATACTGTGGCGTAAAAGCAGTGCGTTGGCTGATAACCGAACAATCGTGGTTCGAATCCAATCGAGTGCGATTTTTTTCGTGTAAAAAAATAAATTATGTGTTACATGTAACACGCCAAAATACATTTTGATCTGATTTTCTAAACGCGCCTAAAGAATATATATTAGATTATTTTCATCCTAGAGATAGGATTTATGTGGCTGAATTGGTAAAGTGCACACTGACTAGAATCCGATGGATGCAGGTTCGATTGCATTTCAGTGCCATATTTTTTTCAAGATTTTTCTAATAGTTCAATAAAAAGTGTAACATTTTTGAATCTTATGAACATTGCGTTGAATAAAAAATAGTACCTACATATATTTTCAATAAAGAAAATCAACAATATAAATCTTTTGTGTGTTTAGTAATGAATAAAAAAATATTTAATTATTGTCATAGTAGATAATATTACATGAATGTTTTATAATACTCGTATCATAAATTGTTGGTTATGTACGAAAGCATAAAAACATTAATCACGTCTAAAAATAAATCTGTTATGCCGTTTTGTGTATTCGGCTAATATAATCTGGAACTCCTGCCTTTATTTAAATTAGGCCGTAAAAACGTGCAAGGCTACGTCTGTCATAATCTACTTACGAACGAAGAAACCTGTCAGCCACTTTGACCCTTTAAAATTAGCAAAAAAATTAACATTCAATCTTGCGATGGTTTAAATTAACTCGCGAAGGATAAATTATATCGAAACAAATTAACATCAACGTTCACTTTTTACTGTATTTTAAAACATCGTGTGAATATTATTATTTTTATTTTTTATTCCGAACCAAGGTTTTTTTCTAAAAATATTCCTAATGATTTAAGGTATATTCTAATTATACAAATAAAAAATAAAAAAGCCTTTTTATTTCTTACAAACAAAAGTAAATGACAGTTAAATGACTATATCTAATGAATATATATATATATATAAAACCTATGAATATATCTATTATGTATGTATTCTATGGCTGTATTATCTACTTATTTTCTAGTTTATATAATATTAATTATTATTATTTTTTTTATATTTTTGTATAATACATATTATATAATATATATTAAGTTTCTTTATTTTTGTATATAATACTATTAGATAATGTTTATAAATTAAACAATGATATGTAATTAGTTTGTTTGGTTTTTAAGAACCCCTCTTTGGGTGAAGGCTTCCTCCAAAGTGTTAATTTCTGGCCTCTCTGGTTTCTTTCTCCATACCCGTTCTAATTATATATTTCAATGAAAATGATTTATGAAACTGTTTCTTTTATTCAACGAATAAGACACAAGATTTCAGAATGTAAGATTCTATATACTGAATATAAATATAATTTTAAAACATCTCATACATGCATAACGCAATTTGATAAGCATTTCATCTAACAAGTACTAGTTAAAATTGTCGTTATTCAATAAGATTCCCTTAGCTTAAATGGAAAAGCATACTGCCGCAAATCCAGCAGATATATGTTTAATATGTCTCATCGGGTGTCACATCTTTTTTCTCTTTGTATATAATTCAGATGATGTTTTCAAATTATGAATATTCAGTATATAAAATGTAACATTCTGAAATGTTGTGTCTTATGTGCTTAATAAAAGAAATAGTTAATTAGGAGGTATATTAAAATTATACATTTCAATGAAAATGTTTTATATCATAAAAGTCTTTTAGAATAATGGATTTAGAGATGTAAAGGCCTGATACACTGACTTTTTGAATAAAATTTTGTAAAATTACATATTGCAGACTACAATATAAAGTGAATTATCTCTATTTTATGTTTCTTTGAATTAAATGTGTTTTTTACCAAGGTGTATAATTTTTTTCGTGTCGTATTTTAAACCGTTTATTAAGGAGAACAGAGGAAGGTTTGACTTTTATTAGTTAGAAGGCGATTTTAATTTGACGTTCCTTGATTTTTGAGCAGTCCTCTCGACCGACGTGTTCGTCCGTTCTTCGTCCATACTCACGGGTGTTCCGCTGCAGGTTTAAATTCAGCACCAGACGCACCAGCTCCAAACGAATATAATCACAGCACCCGGTTAACTAATTCTTGTTTGTTCATCAAACTTTGGGCAGCAAAGAAATGAAAAACTCCAAGAGTATGTTGTGAAATACTCTCGGCCAAAAACCTCTCCACTATGATATGAAGTATATGGTATGGTTATTAATGTAAATGCCGCTCTAAGAGTGTCAAAAGGAACTGAGTGGAGCTTTGCTATTGTAATACTATATACTTATACTTATTTAAATAAGAAATAAACTTAATTTTAAATGTAATTAGTATTGTAGTGACAACATAAGAATTTCCGAAATAGAGCCATGTAGATATATTACAAAAATTTCCAAAAATATTATTAAAGTTAAAAATATTAATCTTTATTAGATAAAAATAAGGCTTTGATCTTAATGAGTCAAACAGTAGATGCTCTTTGCAATGTATCCCACGTAATAAATTTACAGCTCAAAAGAGGAAGTATACAAATTGTAGTATATAGAATTTGTCATAAGTTATAATTTATCAAACCACCCACCAGCAAATATGTATTAAGAAACTAGATTTTTTATACTAAATTTATGAATGAAAAAATAACAATGCAAATAACTTTGTTGGCTTGCAGTATTGGAATAATAATATTATAATCATTCATCGCGAAGAGATCAGAGAATGAACCAACCAGCCTCTTATTACGCTGAGAGTGAAGAAGCGACGTTAGACCTAGCTCGACCACGTGTGGCAGATACCATCAAAGAACTTCAATTTGGTTTGCCTATTCTTCAAGCCAACTGAATTTCGGCGTCTTGAAAGGACGCTCAAGACTATTTATAGAGTGTATACGGCGGAGCTATTGGATGCTGGGCTGATGACCAGAAATGATGCAGAAAGACTGACGAGTGACAAGTATTTTTGTGGTGTCCATTTATGTTCAAGCTAAGGGGCGGATATAATGGTCGAAGAAGACGAAGATTATAATCATCTGTATATTAAATTAATTTATTATCTAAACACTACCGTGTTGATTATATCTTTAATCTAAATCAAGCATATTATTTAAAAAAAAAAAAAAATTCAGAGATTAGGAGCGTCGCATTCCATGCAAAAAAGAAACACATACTCAATTGCAGGAAAAAGATATAAATAATTACAAGATAAAAAGAACTTTTTATATACAACGTTTTTAAATTTTCTGTTGAATTATTATGCTCAAAATGCTCAAACTTCTACTTGATATGAAGTAAATAAAAAACAAACAATCAAACAAAATAGAGAATACTGAAACATCATTTTGATTTCCATAGTAACGCACGTATATATTAATAATTTAGTTGCTAGGACCACCCACTTAGCAACCGATAATAGTAGATTAGATTACGGATTTCTTCCGAAATAACTTTTTATACAAAACAGAATTAACTAAAAATGAATTCAATTCTGCTTAAGATTTCTGCAAAA
Source organism: Rhyacophila brunnea (assembly GCF_057557595.1). Taxonomy (NCBI): domain Eukaryota; kingdom Metazoa; phylum Arthropoda; class Insecta; order Trichoptera; family Rhyacophilidae; genus Rhyacophila; species Rhyacophila brunnea. Next base: position 8,527,471 of record NW_028233361.1, read on the forward strand.
TCTGATTAAAAGTATTAAAACAATGCATTAGCATTGTGTTCTGATATATTCTAAAAGTTTCAATGTGTAGCTAGTCGGAAAGTTAGTTAAACATCGATTGCAAGATTTGTACTGGACAAGCAACCACCGGACAAAAAAGAATACGAGCTAATAAAAATGTTGTAAAAAATTAGAACATTAGATCAAGATATTATTATGATTTTTAGGCTGTAAGAATGTATAGAAATACTCGTATGTTTATAATTAACTTTTTATGCATTTTTGATAATTTTATGGATAATGGAAAATAATATCGATGAAACCTTTTTAGACTTATTTATGTTGCCAAAATGGGTATTTCTCTTGTATTCACTAATAACTATAATAGTGTCTATCTCGTACGGTAACGTAAAGTGACATCACTAGAACGGGTGGAATTTATTAGCATTGCAAAGGGAAGATTAAAACACATTGTGCGTATTGATGCTAGTAATTTATTTATTTATGTAGGTATTGTATTCAGCACCTTGCCGCAACATGATTATGATAATACAATTAGATTATTGCAAGTATAATAAAATTATATTTTTATTTTAATAAAATATGAATGAATAATAATTATGTTATTACTGTGAAGTATTTAACATCTTGGAATTTTCATATACTTGGCTTCTCTTGCAACTGTAGTGGACCTTATCAATATGCATAAAGACCAATCGCTTTGAACTCTCGTAATTGTATTGAACCCTGATCCCTTCATATGAAACACATCATCATCAGCAACCGAGAAATGTGCACTCATCCGGGATAATGATGGGTGACTACCAGTGACGTCCCTACATAATATACAGCCCTAAAAAACAATTTTCTACAGCCCTATTTACTTGTATATCTAAAAAAGTCAAAAAAATCATTCAGTTTCTTAAATCATTTATATTATGATTATAACTTAAATAATATTGAATAATATATATTTTTCTTTTTAAATGCTGTTTTCCATCAAAGTTTAGCAAACAAGTTTCAGTACACCTTCATCGTATCAGATCAGCAACCCCTTGCAATTTAATCTATTTACAGAGGTTAAATTAATAGCCTAGCTAGTGGATTACTCTCCGCATATGCTTTCGCTGCCATATACCTCTCCCTGAAATATGAATAATTAGAGTAACGCATCATAAATCATCGGAGTAATCAGATGTCTCTTAAAAAAATATTTATTACAATATTATGTTTTGAACTGAAGGTTTTTTGAACATACATAATTCTGAAAAACACTTTCTTAGAAAATATAATATTATAACAAATAGAAAAAATCTTTTTCAAAAAAAGTAAGCCATCCCAGCAGGGAATCGAACCCTGCATCTCCCGGGTTTACGCCCCATCCGCACATTACCTCTATGCTACGCAGTGAAATACTAATTGCGACAAATTTTAACTATTAGCCAATTTTAATACCCACTCATCAGCGCTCTTCCAAATCAAGCTACTTTGGAGGAAAAGAAGGATTTTTAACAAGTAGTGTGTTCAATGAATCAAGTTAGCAGTGTATAGTTACATTCATGTGGATAGAAATGATGGTAGCCTTTATCGACAAAATTTTAAATATTGTATTTTTGATTTCGATATCTTTATAGTTGCTGGTATTTTGTTTTATTAAATTCAATTATTTTTTCTTCAAGATTAAATAAAAAAATCTCAGAATAATTTATTAAATCTTTTTTATTCTTATCGTGACATCCCCTAAAGGCGGTCGTCCACCATCAGAGTGATTTTTGTTTCACGATCTGCTACCCGGAAAAGTTTGATGGAGCTGTATTCGTACCGATCACGTAGGTTTTTAAGCCACAAAATGCGGCGTGGTCCTCTGATATGTGAAGGTTGTTAATATCTCTAACGTGTTTTTTTTTTTATTTTATGATAGAACTTATTTTTTGAATCATTTTCTTACTTAAAATTTACACAAAAAATAAATAATTTGATGAACATTTATTTTAATTTTAACGTGAGCCACTAAACAACCAATTAAAAAAAAACACTATTTAGTTTATTATATTGTTTTTTTTCTATTATCGACTAACTTTACTATCCTTCTCCCACGAAACATCCCTGATGACCCCTCTTAAGCAGTGGCATCAACTGTTAAACCGTTAAAATCATCTTGATGGCATAATTAATGATGATTGCAATGGAACAACTATGAGATAATAATCAAAAAGATAGTTTAAATCAAAGATAACTCTGATGATTTAAGTTCCCTACTTTATTATAATAATATACCGTTATTTCTTGAGTACCTATTTAATAAAAACTACCTCATTATTTATCTATTCCTTACAATATAATGATTCAATTATCTTAGTTTCTTACCTTTACTGCAAGTTTAAATTTAAATACAAAATACATAAGTGGTTTTCAGGTTTCCTTTTGTTTTTTAATATATTACATAAACATCTTAATTCGCTTGAGTTATTAAGTTTTTGGGTCACTATGTATTTTTTCCTCTCTTAATCTTTGCAACTGACACTGCTCATTATCACCCCTCTAATTCATTGAAAAACGATTGCTCTCAGATAAAACAACCTCTTTTCGACAAATTTAAGAATAAACTCAATTAAAAGAATACACGGTGAGAACCCTAAACCTAGCCTCATTTTAACTATCCCAACCCGTACAATGAATTTTGTTCTGTAGTAATTAATTAAAATTATTAATAAATTAAACAGCTAACCTTGCGTGTAAGCTATGCTGGAGAGGATATGTGATATTTTTCGGAGAGTGATCACAAGAAAAAAGTAATAAAATAATAAACGGCCTATGCTCGGATAAAGGCGCCTTTTTTCGCAGTCACTACTGTTCGGACCCTTGTGGCACAGCATCAAGAGTTCCGTCGTCGTGAACGGCCTTCCGTCACCCTGCAGCGGTGCTACAAAAGCGATCTTCGCACTGCAGGTCTGGAATGGTGGGAGGCGTAAAAGTTGGTGATAGATCAAGGGAAGTGGCGCAAATTTGTACTTACCTTCTACCCCAATGCTTGGTCGTGACAGGGTGAAAGAAGAAGAAGGTATGATGTTAAATGTCTCTAATTAAATAAGCAAATCAATGTTAACGTAAAATATTAATTTATCAATTATTCGTATTTAATTTTTTACCACCACTACAGGCCATGAGGCTCAGTGTCTCTTGTAGTACAGTTTGTAAGGCTCAGGTTTTTCATTCATGAGTTCCAGTTTATATCTCCAATCAGGAAACAATATATTTACATTACATGATAGGTATGTGATTTACTTAAAGCCTAAATTTTGATCGTTTCAGTTATATTACTTACATATTAACCTTTTCTATACATTAGTGTCATTGGGCATCATAATTGTGCTGTAGTCTAAAAAATATTATGTAATAATATATACATGATAGAAGTATATAATAGTAAAAAATCACAGAAATACTCAGGTATTTTGAAAATTGAATAGTTGTATAGTGGGCCTTACCGAGACTTCAACCAGTAAACCCGATTGAGAAGATAGTGCTTGTTTAGCATAATATAAGATTCCTTCATTCATTTCTGAATGAAACATCATCCACAAAAAATATATATTTTACTAAAAATTGAGTTAAGAGAAATTGGTTTAGTTGAAAGTTAATAGTATAACGTCATTGCTCAAATATTTAAAATATTTTTAAGATATCACAATTCTCTAGTAGGCAATATGTTGTAGGTGTGTGATATCAATTTATTTAAATTATAAATTGTTCCGTTCTAAGTGAAAAGTCCACGTAAACGAATTTAAAAACACGAGATTGATCACCCGATAAGGCGTAACCCTTTTACAAAAAATAACGAAAACATTAAAGCCTATTCTCTTTACACAATGGTCATATGAAACCGACGGCTTAAAGGCGTTAGTTTGATAGCATCTATCGCAGTGAATGACAGATCTATTTTTTACACTCACTCAAATTTAAAATGCAATATTCAACCAACTTCCAACAGTTGGCATCAAACTAACGGAAACAAAATGGAAAAAGCAAGGCCTAAAATGAAAATAACTGCAGTTGGTGTGAATGAGAAAGTATTTGTTATGCGTATGTATACCTAATCTCCGCATTACGCAATAGAGTGAGATAGAATACATAAATAATTATAAATTATTATTATTATCAATAAAGCTGAAATTGACTTTCAAAAACACGTTAAACTCAAACATTATACGAATTTATTGCCATGTCCAAAAAATATATATGGATCAAGTATACCGTATTAGGTATACTGTATCCACAGTGGTTAACTGATATACTCGTCACTGATAAAAATACGAATAATTAATCTTTAAAGTTTACATAATTATTATTTATTTATATTGCGCCGTTTGCATACATTTACCATTATACTATGGCACTAAAAATACTGAAATATCAAAATTAAATAAATGGTAAGAATGATTCTGACTTTGTATGCAATTTTACGTGAATACCTGTTATATTATGTCGCTACTGTTAGTATATTAATTTTATGTAATTTCGATTTAATGTAACTTGCGTGGTTAACTAGTATGCGTAACTTAATATGCGTTTTAGGCTAAGGTTGTGTGGGAGTCATCACTGTGGGATTCATGGTGTGATGGATGAAGAGGTCATCAGAAGGAGAGTTGATGAGAAGTTGAGATTTGGTGGTTTCTCCGATGGATGTTAGAGCGAGTTTTATTTACAGCGTAAACAGTCGGTACAAGAGTATACAGAGACAATACTTATGATACTGTTCCGAAGTCCGATCTCGGTAGAATGAGATGTTGTGCAGAGCAATACAGAGACTGAGATACAAACAGACCGGGAACTCATATTCGAGTGACATGTCTAATAAATTATGATCCGCTATTTATTAACGTACTCACAATCAAAATAATATCCTAAAAATAATATTTAGGAAATAATTAATTATTATAATTGAGTCAGCTACTATATGGAGTTTGCGTCATCAAATATAGCTGACTATATGGAAAAATATATATCACGGAAATAATCTGCAGTAAGCTATTTACTGAGTTTACAATAATTGGGCACTCCGGGAAATGGATATTATTAGATATTTTGTAATTCCGGTAATATAATATTTAATGTCGCCGATCAATAATATACTGACACGGATTGAGTTGTTTATCAACATAGTTGTATCAAATTTTATAGGTAAAGTATTTACCATTCAATAATAATTGGTGACGAAATGTTATGTTATGATATGCTAAGTGTTTATCCAATTTTCTTGTACTGTGTATAATCTCGATAGCCATGCTTAGGTAAGCGATTTTTCACATGACAGACAAATAAAGAAAGTATACCATCTCCGACTATGAAATCGATCCTATGTTCGCCTCGACATTTCAAAATGTCAACCTTTATTATTCGAGATTGTACACCTAATTCAAATAATATGTTAACGATAAAATGACCCGACAGTCTGAAATTTTATCAAAAAATATATTTTTTAAATTTACAGTTATTATTTATAGTCAAATATTATATTCTTTCAATTATTTTATACAGCATACAGGGAGGTGTGGATGCTAAACTAGAGTGGATCACAGAGAGTTGAGGCTTTCGTTATTATGTTAATGTAAGAATAATATTTATAAAATAGACCATTTCTTTTATTCAACGAATAATTCATAAGATTTATGAATGTACTATTCTAATTATAGAACATAAATAATTCTGAAAATACTCATGAGAAAATAATATAGCCAATAGAAAAAATCTTTTTTGGAAAAAGTAAAACACCCGGCAGGATCAAATCTACATCTCTTGGCTTTCACAACCTGTGCATAACCTCTATGTACTATATAATGCCATACATAATTGAAACAAATAATAACTATTATCCTTAACCTTACCTGCTCATAAGCGATCTCTAAATTGAGTTACGGTGGGCAATCGATTTTTGTATTCTAAATTAAAGTACTAGTTACGTCACTTAATTTAACTCAAACTAAGTGCATATACCTATAGTAAAAACTCTCGCAGAAAAATAGTATTGAGATTGGTCAAAAAGCGAAACCACTCAGTCAGCTGATATTATAAAGATGAAGCATTTTTGAGAAATTTAAAATTGAATGTTAAAAAAATCTATTGATTCAGATTTCAGATTTTGTATGTAATTATTATTATGTATAATATTATTAAAATATATGTACATATTTAAATTAAATAAATTCTATATAAATAATATTATTATGTAAAGTGAATTTAATTGACTAAAATAATTTATTTCGTGATTGAAATTACTTTGAATTATTAATGACTCTGTCATCGCTGAAATAAAATTGAAAGCCAATAAAATAATTGCCGGAAAAGTGATGGCTATGAATGAGTCATAAAAGAATGTGAAAAAAAATTTCATTCAATAAAAAAATAACAGGATATTAGTAGTATTAGTAGGATAGTGTTTTTAACATGAATGGCATAAGGACACAACTCTTTGAAATATATTAATCGACTTGATTACGCTAACATTACCAAGTTGTCTCTATTTGACCACACATTGTTTCTACTTTGACTCGAATTCACGATCGTCTACGAACAAAGGTCATGCGAGGCATTTGTGGTCATCAATTTTGATAGAACGCTATCTTTCGATTTACGTGAGACAAATGTGGTGACAAAAAAGAGCTGTTTTCACACTCTGAAATGCCTGGTAAATCATCCGGCTATCACCGGATGCTGTGACATGCCCCCTTTATCATGTTTGGAAACAAATGTTGGCACCTTTGACCTGAAACCTCTCGTATTAGCATAGAACAATGGATTTTTCATCGTACAACAATAGATTCTGTTAGATTGGTCATACGGCGATATATTTTGCTGGCTTGGTCACGGTTTTTTATATTTTTGTGTTACTCATTGATTTTAAATTGAAAATTAGCTAAATAGTAAAAAAAATATAAACTACTAATATTAAAAAAAAAAATGAAATGTCGTGGCTCAGCTTTTTTATGAACAATGTTTTATTAACGGTATGTAGAAAACATAAAATTAATTGAAAGACTCATTTAAGAAAAAAGGGTACACACAATACGTATATTATACTAACTTATTACTTCGGATATCATTATATAATAACACTTACGTGAGAGTAAATTTATATGAAAAGTATTTTATAATTTCTTAAAATTAAAAATATTGTAAAATATTAACGTTTTTCCTGAACTAAAATTGCTAACTAAAATGATACTTAAATATAACGGGTTAATAAATACGTCTATACAATGTAAAATGGAAAGGTACATGTTGGACCTAACGCTGAAAGACCACAAAGTAACCAATGAAGAAATAGGCAAATAAATGTATAGTTACGGTCTGATAGAGATTAACAGTTAAAATTTCAATGGGCTAGACGTGTCACTTGATGAATGGATAAGCATTAGACAAATGCATATATATATTGGTACCTACCCAGAACCCAAGTAGCAATAAAATGCATAGCTGCAGGATTAACGAACACATCAATTTCGAGAGATGTACATGGCAGCAAAGAACTAAGGACCGAAATTAGTATAAGGAGCTAGAGTAGGCCTTCTTCTAGCAGTGAATTGACGTTGATTCATGATTATGGTACCTACTATAATATTTATAATAAAAACCTTATAAATCTTTATAGTATGCAATGGTATTATTAATATCTTGAGTTACTTTGAGACACTTTCTGACCCATAGTAAACTTAGATGATTTTTTCGACCATGTCCGATCCTAATAAAATCATAAGGGCCTACACATAGTAGAGGTTTATATAATGCTGTCGGTTCCAGGTTAGAATCCTAGGTCTGGCAAGTAACATTCTTTTTCAATTTGTGTGTGAGTCAGGGTATGGACCTAATAGGTTGAGCAAGTGGCTGACATCCATTTCTCGTAAAAAACAAAATCTGTTAGATGATTAATTGGCTAAAAATGCAATAGATATGAATTAAAAACCCAGTTCCTGGAAATATTTTTTTCTAATATAAATATTTCTGAGCTGTCTATGTTACAAAAACTAGTTGAATTGACAACTACGAATAGAAAAAATTGAGTTTATGTAAGCATAATTAAATGCATTTCTTGTAAATAAAAACATATTGTCGCCTTCTATTCCAAACCTCTCAATTTGGTTATATTATAATATGTATTGTAATTTTTATTTTATCAGTTTTTTATCTAAATATTGACAATCCATCATTCAAGAATATAATGATACTGATAAATAAATAACATAGCATGCGTACATATTATAAAATATAAATCTGCAAGAAGTTAATTTAGTCATAAGTAACTTTTCTTGCATCACTTTCATAGATAATGGTCCGTTTTGCATAAAAAATAATCTTTAACATAATTTTAGTTAAGTACTTAATATATTTTATATATTGTGTATATTATTTTATTAAATTTTCAGGGACGCGTATTAAATTTCCAATAAGGCTCATTGACACGTCTTGAACAATTTATTGCTTATTCACTATCAAACTCAAGGAACAGCCCATAAATACAAATACAAAATTATAATCAAAGACGCCGACCATTTCAATTAAATTCACTTCATACCTATATGGCAATACTCAAATTCAAGAATAGAAACTTAGTACAGTCTAGTTTGAATTATCGTCTGATATCGAATAAGAGTACACCCCCTAGAGATGAGCATTTCCTGTTTATCAAGTTCAGAGTCTTTTTTCCGCAAACGTCAGTGTCGAAGCCTATGTATACCAGTGACGTCCAGCTATTTTATGCATTAATATTTAAATACAATAAGAAAAAGATTAGAGGTGTCTATTTTCAAACAAAAGTTCATAATAATTCAATATTTAATTGTGGTTCACGATGTTTTAATATTGTATCACATTTCTATTTCAATAAATATCCACAAAATAGCAATTTGGCATATTGATATTGGTTTGGAGGTACTATTTAAAATAATTAATTTCTTTAAAATATTTTTGTATACCTTTAGTAGGTTTTAATAAATGTAATATATAATATTGTGTTTTGTATTGCTTCCTAAATCTAATGTACATTTTATCCTCGTCACGAAAATGCTTATTAACAAATTTGTATGTTTACGAGAACTGGGTGTTAGCTACTTAGCCAACCTATTACGCTTATGATCTTGGTCCAAATTCACATCTTAAACTAATATTTTTACATCAGAAATTGAACTAAAGACAACGAATTATTCAATGAATAGATCACAAGATGATAATATAACATTCCATAGATTGAACTTAACTTGAACACACCTCAGATACATTATAATAATACCTACTAGATAACTAGAAGAAATCACATTTGAAAAAAATACGACGCCTGAAGGGATTTGAACTACTGTATATCCACTGGTATCGCGTCAATATGCTTTAACCAATTAAGCTACACGCCTCCTACGTAATTACGATAATTTAAAAACTCCTATACGAAACACTTATCAGATTGCGTTATTAACCGTCGTATTTTTTCAAATGTGATGTTCAAAAGTGTTTTTAATATATGGAATGTTACATTCTGAAACCGTTGTGAATTATTCGTTGAATAAAAAAAATGGTTTATTAAGAATCTAATAAAATATTTATTCAAACATTACTGTTTGCAAATCGCCACGAACAATTACGCGTCATTTGTTATGTCAATGCTATACGACCATCTTTTTTCGGTATATCAACTAACATTTTATTTTGTGTTATGTTAATATTTTTAGAATATTTTGTTTAGTGTATGAAATAATAATATCCAATTTCAATCATTTTAGTTTATATTTTGTTAACAGGCAAAGTATTATTGGACGGATAATGCAATGCATAGGTAGATTATTTATTTTGTATCGCCTTTTGAATTTATTTTAATAAATACCTATTTTCTAAATATTATACAGTTGAAAATGTCTCTCTGAGACAAACAAAACCGGTGCAGATTTATTTATTAAAAGTGGAAAGTACTAAAAAAAATCCGTTTTATTAAATTAATTAATAATACAATAAAAAAAATAATATTAACTAACGGTTGAACTATGGTATGGCGAGATGTAATACAAACAATTATTCACAATAATATGGTAACCACATGGTCATTGTATATAAGCACATTATTAGAAATACAATGGATGCGGGTTCGATATCCACCAGTTTATTCTCTCAAGATTTTTTCTGATATGTATGTTGCTATGATATTTCCGAATTATGTAAATCAGCATTTGATTAAACGGGTTTAGAATAATTATTATTATGTGCGCCAATGACATTTCGTAGATACTAAGGACTCGCCTAGTGAGGTAATATTTCACGCCGTATTCCGACCTTTGGCCCGGCACAGAGGTGACCTTGCTCTCACGGCAATATTGAGTTTATAAACAGCGGTGTATGCAACCGTACCATATAGCTTTATCGAAATCGTACTGTATTATAATTACTTGCTACGTTTTATCTCTGCATAGGGCTACACACGATGGGTATTGGCGTCATTGGTGCTTCGAGAATTGTATGATAACTTAACATTGAATATCAACTTGTCCAGTTAAATTTATTTGCAGATCGAATGTACCTTTCGTGTAATATATTATAATAAACTTGAAACTAGCTGTTTGTTGGATAAATATTCGTTACAAAGATGATAGCGAATGAGGTTTCATGAATAAACAGCAGTGGCAAGAGGTGGAGATAGGCTGTTAAGATTCAACATAAATAAGGCACACTGAACTCTGACATTTTTAAATTTTCTGTTAAATCATATAAACTTGACAATTCTATGTATTAATAAAAACTTTTTATTGCACTTGATAGAAATACTGAATAAATATAGAATGCAAAAATGTCATTTTGACATTTTATATTGATTTCCATAGTAACGCAAGTATATATTAATAATTTAGTTGTTAGGACCCCATTAGCAACCAACAATAATAACTTTCCATACAAAACAGAATTAACTGAAAATGAATTCAATTCTGCCTAAAAATAGCTAAAACTATTAAAATAATGCTTTTTCGTCGTGTTCTGATATATTCTAGAAATATTAAATGTCTAGCTAGTCGGGAAGTTAGTTAAAAATCTTCAATCGTCCAATACAAATCTTGGACAAACAAGAAAAAATTTATACTGGACACACCAGAAAAAATCTGTACCGGACAAACAAGAATATGAGCTAATAAAAACATGGTATAAAACAGCTAACAAAAATAAACAATTTAATTTAACTCTGCCTAAACCAAACCTTAATAGTTTAGGTATGGTATTATAGGCGACCCGATAAAAATAGTGCACACGTTTTCAGTCACTTTCACTTATTTGATTTCGTTTAATTAATAATAGGTACATATTATTACAGATTATATTGGTTAGTTTTTTAAAAACTCTTTAACCCCTACATAACCAACCATAATCTATAAAAAAAGATTAAAAGAAGATATATCTATAAAATATCTAGAATAACGTATGGTATAATGGCATAATTGTTAGATATTTATGTTTTATATATAATCGAATATTTCTTGACTTTTATCTACTATGGCTTGAATTAGGTAGGGTTTAATTGAATTTCAAAAACTAACAATTTCTATCTATACATTGTAGTCCTTGTCCAATTAAACCAGATACGTTTAACTGACAAAGTTTAGTGTGCACTATTTATGTAGAATCTTCACAGCCTACCTACACCCTTCGCCACTGATAAACAGAACGGTGACAAAATAGACTATGAAAAAACAGAATAGTGACAAAACAGAACAGCGATAAATATAACTATGACCTTTTTAAATATAACGTCTAATATTAAAATTGTCGAATCTCTATATTTTGTTGTATAGATTTTTAGTAACACAGGTTTTCAATGCGCCGTAAAAAATGCAATTATATAATTTCTTTATTCCTAATTTATTTAGGTATGGTCTCAATATTGAAGCTCGATTTTATATAAATAAAAAGGATCTCAAGTTATACTTACACTTTAATATTTTTTATAAAAATCGATGTTATTTAAAATAAATAAATATAAAAATATTAAAACTATGAATTAGTCAAAAATCTCTTAATGACATTATAGAAAACTTAATCAACTAAATTATAATAATAAATATGACCATAAAATAATATGGCATAGGTATTCACATTATCTAATATTTTTGTTTAATAGTAAGTTTATCATTGACTTAAAATAAAAACTATTTTTCTTTTTATTGTTTTCATGACATCGTCACGTCATGACTAAAAACTACGTTTCTATTTAGTGAACGTTTTTCGTGAATGCTCTGAAGATAGTAGCAAGTCAAATGATACTTCGTGAACACACTGAAAACTAAAACAAGACCAAGCTTTTTTGTAAGTGCGTTTGATTAGAATTTCTGTTATTCACTACTCTAATGACCTAATCAGTACGAACGAGTTAATAATTGACTCGAAGACTTCTTCAAAATTAAGTGACTCGTTTTCTATTACTAATTTATTCATATACATGGAGAAAAAAGGAACAATTTATGAGTTATAAAGAATAGATTGTAAGTATCGATTGATTTAAAACATTCCGCATTTAAAATAATATAATTCCAATATAAGTGTAAGATGAGCAGATACATTCACTTCGTGATACAGTACAAGAGTATTGTTACTTCACTTGTCTTGCGCTGATCAACCCATAGGTAACCTTGCGGATCGTTCAACATTATAAGTTTTTCCAGTCACTCGCTTAGGTCTGAATGAAAAGCGGGGAAAATTTATCGCGTTGTCAAGCGATGGCTTTGCACGTAATAAGATACAGGTAAACGGATTCAATGGTTGAAACGGTGAATCAACTGCTCCGTAAATATGTATGACTGAAAACAGTGACTGCTTTCTGGGTGATCTCACCCATGAAATCAATAAACCTTTCATTCATTAAAATAAAATAAATATTTTATTAGTTAGGTATGTAAACCTTATTTGTTTTAAATGTCATCTTCATCGTGTTTCAGCAAGATTTATGTTATTTTAGATAGATGTTCTTTTACATTCTTTCTCATTCAGTAAAGAATCGTTGGCGCCTTTTTGGAAATTGGTTCATCACCTACTCGCAATTAACCACTGCAACGATATGACAAATATATCTGTCGGATACTAAATGGCTCCGACGGTTCTTTATTTAGTCCGTATTGGATTGGAATTCACCAGAGAGATAGTGCGACAACCCAATACCCTGAGCTAGCTGGTGCCTGTTATCCATGTAAGTTGGGATAACAGTGTTAAAGGTAAGGTGCACGATGAGATAAATAAGTAAAAACTATATCAATCATACCACTCAGCATTAAATGAGTGACACACTTTAATAATATGTATGTTTTGTTGTCAAAACAAAACAATAGAGTGATAATATTTGTCACTATTTTCTAAATCATAACTAGATCAGTAGGGTATATTTTGATTTGTCAATTGCGACAATATCTCTTGTAATATTTATATGTAATATAAATAGGCATGCATAAATCTTAACTCAACTCATCGGGTCCACCACGAGACCGTACCTATAGATACTATATGGTTAACCATATAGCACCAATGAATAAAATACGCGCTCTTCGTGGAGCCGAGATCATAACCGATTTTGGCAAAATTAATGAATTCGAGAATGAAAACCTAACCTAACATAACCTAACTTAACCTAACCTAACAAATAATCCAGTATATCGGCTATTTCAAAATTTGTTTACCGCTGGCTTCCTGTAAACCGACAAGAACCATGTTTTATTCAGACATAATTGAATGTGAGTACTATACGATCAAAAGATGTTAGACGAGGTCTTTAATATATGACCATATATTTTCAATACAACATTTCACGGTGAAGTGAGATACGGCGAACTACATACTTACAAATTTCTGGACACGATCTAAACCTTACTTCTCGGAAAAAAACACGGGCAAGCTAAGTGTGGCTGATTGAAGAGAGAGAATAATAATTATAATAATAATAAATAAAGGATAAAGATGTCCAGTAGATGGTTGTACATAGACAGCAGAATCAGTTGAAGTTAACACAGTCAGTGCTCAAAACACGCCAGGCGTGTGGCTATTAGATACGTGTACATTCACTGCTGACCAGTTAATTACAAAATTGAATTAGCATGCTAATTGCTACACGTCTGGCGTGTCTTGAGCACTGGCCGAGTTGTGGTAATTAACTGGTCAGCAGTTTATTCATGTGATAGAACATTTAGGTATATTTTTAATCTGTTTTTTTGCAAAAAAGAGATGCAGCTACTGATGCTAGGTAGGTATGTCAAGATAGGTAGGAAGCGGTCATCCGTTCATATCTATGTGTGAGATGCTAGTGATTTTCATCATTTCTGGGTGTCAGACGGTCAGTTTACGATGTCCTTCCGAAAAGACAAAACCACTCAGGATAGTTATTAAAATCCGGCAATTAATTTTTAGTATATTCCATCAAGAATTGATAATCAATTCAGATATAGATACCTCGTCGCAGGACAGATGTTATGTTTCATGATGCTGTGTATCGTGCGATTAGCTTATTTGATGGCACCATAAAGGTTAATTTGTTTTTTATTAATTATATAATGTTTGTAGACGTTTTAAATAGGATAAATTTATAATTGTATATATATTATCATATTTCTTTAATATTTACACATGCTGTCTTTTCCACTTTCTTGTCATATTAGTTGTTATTTGTAATTAAGATATTTTTATATATTTGTATGTATTATGTATTATGGCGCATTGGCCAAAAGCTGTAATGCCGTAATACTCTTTTTTATAAATAAATAAATAAATAAATATCCCGAATATTTACTGCCGACAATTATTGGTGAAAAACAAAAATATTATTTATTTGCAAAACTGTAATATGCAATACGTATTCATAAAATATGTTCAATTTTAAATTGTCTTGAAAATACAATTATTGTTAAAAGTTAGCAGAAGTTCAAATTAAAACGTTATTTAAACCTGGCAAAATTGGATTATTTAACTTTTTGGTTAACAATTTAAAATCACAAGAAGATCGATGATAATATTATATTTAGTAAAGGCAAACATATTATACTCTTTTCACGTTAAAGGCGTATATTATACTACTTGTGATCTAGCATAATATTTGAGACGTTAATCGTACAAATGCTCAAGGAACTTTTGAGTTTTGAGAATCGATGTCTTTGCCAAATCTTATGTGTACACTGATACAACCACGTTATAAACATTCGAGATCGTAAGCTGACAAGTCAGTACTTGTTGCTGAATATGACCACAAAGAAGTGCTTTGGACTACTGATTAAAGATGTTATAACATCGATGTACACAATTATTTAAGTCTCAAATGACAGGATGTATAAAATACGTTAATAGACTGTGGGAAATTACTTACTTCCTTACTTCACCCTGCCACGCCCCAGTGTAAAAGCATAGGGCGAGCAAAAGATTATGTCACTTCTCTCGGTCCATCGCCATGCTTCGTACATAGATTGCTTTTGTAACTGCGTTGCAAAGTAGATCGGCTATGGTGAGTGTGGGAAATTATGCAATGTCAAATGATTAAATAATTTTGTAAATTAAGATTTTTTACAATTATTTTTAAATGTTTATAAATACTCTTCAGTGTTAATCCCCGAAGATGTACAGTGGAAGAACGATAAGCGAGAACAGGAACAAAGTGAATTGAGAGGAGCATCAGTAAAGCACAGCGATAGTGCGCAGGCGTGGGAGGCTCAAATCACTATCACGACAAACGACGTCCGAGCCATACTACTTTGAATTTTAAAACGACCCTCACGCAACGGAACATCCCAACTGCCATAAATCATCCAAACCAAATTCAACCCTATTTCATTCTGATATAAACAAAATAAAAAAAAACTTCCTTGATACGAAGTCGTATAAATGGGATAATGTTTTAGGGATTGGCAGCAGTGCGATGCCATCTAATTGCTCCTGAACACGATTTAAAGACCTCGGCTTTATTTTTTCGCGTATTATTATTTTTGTTTTTTTTATTAAGTAAAATGTGTTTAAAAATATTCAGGAATTTCTCAGGCTTGAATGAATTCATTCATAAATAGTTTATAAAAATTATCAACATTGATAGATTAATAGTTCGCAAAGTAATGTTAGCAATATTTCCAGATTTATCTAACAACAATTAGTATTTACTTGTACATGTTATATTATTTTCGTTTACGGTTATATGTATTGCATTATAATATATTATTAATCAATTCATTGCAAAAGCGTTTTTTTTACATTGAAGTTAATGGCCCCACCTAACCACACCCGTCCCGCACCACACCTGGTATTAATCGGGTATATCACGGGACCCTACGTTTGAATGTGAAGCATCATTTTTGTTATAGTTGGGAATATCTCAGGAGCAATCACCCAAGACTAAGGTCGCCATGAATAAAATGTGCTTTGACTGAATGCACCTGAATTTAAGTAAAGGTACCCATGGAAGAGATGAGCACGTAGAGGCAATATTAAAATTGTAGTAAGTAGAAAATGAAAGATAATACGAAACTGCCAAACATTCTAAGAAAAGAGATCTTCACGTTGGCAGTATGGCGCCGCAAATTTTCTAACTGCAATAAAATTTACCTGACTGACAAACTGACTGTATATCAAAATCATTGATAAAATTTTGTGTTATAAGTTATACCAACAATTTAAAATTACAAGAGCACAAATGGCATTCTTCCAGTTGTCGCGACGTCCAGTTGATAGAGCCAGTTAATTCCATGTGAATAATTATTTTTTTCCTCACTTTCATACGCTTAAATTATTCCCCTCATTAGATGAAATTCACCTTTTTAACGAATTCAATAAAATTGCCTAGGTATGGTTCGTTGGTTATATTAGTTATAAGTTATAACGGAAACAAAACGTGATAAAAACATAAAAAATTTCAAAACGGATGGAGAACTATTTTGTTCATGTTTTTCGGCGGTAATGTAGAGCGAATTAAAACAATATTAGAGTACATGGGAACGGAAGCTATACTTCTTAAATTGACAAGCTCACGCAATTTGGTCAGCATTTTTTGTAGTACAAACCACTTATTATTGGATTTATTTTTATTTCTATATTACATAGAATAAAAAAAATGTTTTATATAAATTTATATTAACAATAATTCAACGATTTCATTTCTCTTTTGACGTATTTTTAAACCGCAGCAAAGTTATAATTTTATTATTTTAAGAAAACTTACACAAATATAATATTATATTATCAGCGGCCAAGAGTGATTTTTGGTAATTTAAATAGGTTGCCTATGAGGATCATGTGCATAGATTTGTCATATTGTCATTCATACTTAAAAAATAAGCTGATATACCTACAGATGTGCTGCGACCTATCTTTAATACTGGTGCGTTCAAAAGCTTTAATAATCCGTATGAAAATACATTCTGTTTTTGTTTTGAATAATAAAAAGTCTTTACGCTGTTAAATCATATTTAACTAAAGATTTCCTGTTATGGTTTTAATTAAATAAAAAAAAAAAAAAACAACTAACATTATAGTATTATATTTTTTTAATTGTATCATATTATTCTTCGTTCAAAATACTGTATACCAACTCTTCAGTAGTAAGATCATAATTATTATCATTATTACCATACTATGACTGTGTATATTAATTTATGTCTTGAAATTCGTTTGAAAATTTCAATTTTAAACATAATTTGAAAAATATATAACTGATCGACAAAATTTTTTGAAAAAAATACAACACCGAGCCGGATTAAAACTTGTGCTCCCTGTGATTCATGTCCATGTGTATTGACCACTAATTTATATTATTTTATGTTCTATCTCAAGTCAACCAGTGCTTTTACAATACACTTTGAAGCGGTTTCTAATTTGCGTTATTTATTTTGGCAACTGTCTTTTGCATTTTAAATCAAATTTTTAAATTCTCTTACTTGCTAACCGCAAATTTAATAAGAAAATTTTTTATTATAACATACTTGCTAATAATTTAATTAATTAAGCATTTTTTATTGTATACAAAAATGTTTATTAAATATATTATATAGGTACGTAATTTTATCCGCGTCAATTATAACCAAACAGAACTAAAGATTTTTACTATTTACTTTAGTCAACGATTAATTCACAAGATTTAAGAATGTAACATTCTTTTACTGAACATATTTTTGACGATTTTTGATTTTTTTTTATATATTTTTATATTATTATATGATAAAATCTATTCGTAGAGGCAATATATTTTTGTGTAACGATAGTGTTTTTCAATTACGTACGTACAATAAAATAATATACATTCATAAATCTTATAAAAAATATGTATTAATTAAGTAAATTTTAGTTTAGGTTATTCCTTATAATTTCAATAAAAATATATCCAAAATAAAAAGTATTCAGTCGAATTTCCGAATATATAAATGCATTTTTATATACAATTTGCTTGGAAGCGCCTTAATTTAGTAATGAATTTATATACATATTGCAAATTATAAGAAAATTATTGCCATATTTATTAGTATACAAAGTTATTATGGGGTATAAGGATAATAAGCGGGGAGAATAATAATTGTGTAGTTACTATTTGCACAATACATATATATTATTATACACGTATGTGTTGAAATAAATTAAGTCAGTAGGTGAAGCATTGGAGACCCTTAGGAAGTGAATTTTTATTATGATGTAGGTGGATAGCTAAATACCAGAGGAAAAGGTGTGGAGACCGTGAGAAACGATTCGAAACTCGAAACGGAACTAGTCACAAGTCACGCTGATACGTTTTTTTTTATTCCGTCTGTCTGTATCTTGGACACAATAAAACAATCATAATCCAACACTCGTTGGGTCATGTGTTACAAACGATATTTTGCGCTACGTCATATTATTATTTTATATCACTAATATCATCTTTATTCTGGTTTCATGTATCTATCTTATAAAAATGTTGATGAGTAAGGCATGTTTAATGGAACTGAGCTATGGGAATTTTAGCAAAGAATTTATCTTGGGACTAAAGTAAGATGGAGTTAAGTATGGCGCTTGTGATACGGTAGGGTTACATTTGAATTTGTTCGCTGACGAATCATAATATTTTATAACAATTTAAAATGTATTTTGATTCAGAATAATTATTGTGATATTAACAATATCATTCTCATTGTTACGGGTTAAAAGGGAGAGTCAGCCAGGTGTATTTTTTTAGTTAATTTGTGTTTACTAAAAGTAGAACAAATTGTTTACAAACTGTTTTGTAATTATTGTTTTTTTTAATCTGTTTTAGAAATTTGTAAGGCTTTATAAATATTTCAAAATAAAAAAAAAATAGCCTAGAACAAGCGGCACCAAATGAACGTCGATTGTTCATAATCACTTTGTCAATAGCGGTGTCAAATTGGCAAAGAGGCTACCTAATGGAATTTGAATTGAAATTTAAGTAATCTAAAGTAATTTTTTACGACCAGGGTTTCACCTTTCGGCATCTAAAGGCACTATGAGCACTCACCGATAGCAAATACGATTATAAATTATCGTCTATATAATTGTATTAATTGGTAATAAATATTTCTAAATAAACTTGTGATTATAATATTCATGCATAAAATAACTACTATCCAGATAATTGTAATCCAGCGTCATGGAAAGATCTTTTCAAGTAACTACATCTTTATAAATGGTTATTTTCCACCAGTAAAAAAAAATAGTTAAACAACGCATTCAAATTTAGAAAAAAATAGTGTTAAGTATTTGAAGTAAATGATTATATTACTATGTACCTACTTATTGTATTTTAATTAATATTTTTAAAGTATCTTACTACCCTCAAAAATTTCATAACTTTATTTTACTATGCCTTTATACCAGGGATATAAGCAACACGTGGCTAATTGAATGGTTTTCTGTGATAACGTTTATTCTTTTTTATTAACATATATCGGACGATGTATATGATTTTGTTATTTTGAAAGAAGAAAGGTTTGCATAAATATACTAAATATTTTTCCCGCATAAACATAAATGATGCTCATCGATGTATTTTAATATAATATTTATTTTTACATCAGTTAATTAATAAACAGTGAAACATATTATAAAATATCGAAACAGTAAATATTCTTAGCCGTATACAATTATTTTTTATACAAGTTATTTATTATTACAGAGATAATCATCTCTAGTCGTGTCATGGAAAAAAATGCGAGCATCTGCTGAAAAGTACCTGGAAAAAATAACAAACGCGTAAATGACACAATACTAATGGATTAACCGCAAAGCGGTGTCATATGTGATACTTTAGACCTGACCTTCCAGATGACTAACGATATGAGATTTTTTTAAACCTTATAATATTGGAACGACGGTTAAAACGAGTCATTGATTTACAAAGTATCTGTACTATATTTTATAGAAGAATAAAAAAATATTAAAAAAAAAAAAAAACCTAGACTTGCATCCTGGTCATATTTTCAATCCCATGTTTTACTGAATAAATTTCAATATGTTTACAAAATTACTATGAATAGTATACCTACTTATACTAGGGAATAGAATGGTAATATTATTTTATATTGTAATTTTTATTCACGATCATTTTCATCATCATCAGTCTGATTCTATCCACTGCTGGATAAAGGCCTCTTCAAGCTGCTTCCACTTCTCTCGGTCCTGTGTTTTTCATTGCCACGTACTTCCGCAGAACTTTATCATATCATCGATCCAGCGGTCTCTAGGTCTACCTTGCGGACGTTTTGTACTTCTTGGATACCACTGGATGACTATATTTGTCCAACGATTGTCTCTTCTTCGGGCTATGCGTCCAGCCCATCTCCATTTAAGACTTTTAATAAACTCTATTACATCGCAAACCCTTGTCTGCTTTCTTATCCACTCATTCCTTTTTTTATCCTTTCGCGTTATGCCCAACATGCACCTCTTCATACCACGTTGTGCTATTCTGAGTTTCTGGATGTCTATTTTACTTAAGTTTCGTATTTCACAAGCATATATGATCACGGGAAGCACAAACTCGTTGAACACTTTGCGCTTTAGGCACAGTGGAAGGTTACTTTTAAAGACATTATTTAGGCGGCCAAAAGCACTCCAGCCTAGCTTTACTCTGTGAACAATTTCATCAAATATACATCCATCTATAGACACTTGTTGTCCGAGATAGATGTAACTTTTCACCTGTTCGAGCTGAGTGCCATTGATGAGGATCTCTTTTTGGACCGCAAAGCAGTTGAACATGACTTTCGTCTTTGTTACATTTATTTTCAAACCTACGTCGTTTCTTACTTCAGCGAGTTCCTGCATTCTGCTTTGGAGGTCTTCTGAGTCTTGCGAAAATTACTATGTCATCGGCAAAGCGCAGATGACTCAGGTATTCTCCATTTATGGGGATCCTTTTGTCATTCCAGTCAAGTTGCCTGAATAAGTCTTCAAGGGTATATATAAATAGGTTAGGTGAGATTGTATCACCTTGTCGGACTCCTTTGCTAATAGGAAATCTGCGTGATGGTTTATGGAAATTGACAGATGCTGTTGCGCTACTGTATATATTATTGAAAATATTTATATAGCGCCCATGGATTATTTGTTTTCTGAGTGCGTCGAGTATTGAACATGTTTTTGTCAAATCGAACGCCTTCTCCATAGTCTATAAAACCCATGCATGGTGGCAGTTTGTATTTCTGGCACCGCTCTATGATTTCTCTGACGACTTGGATATGGTCTATAGTGCTGTATCCTCCTCTAAATCCGGCTTTTTTTAATGTTTAATTTTAAAAAAAATATTACACTTGGGTATATTTGTTTACTTCACGAAAGCGTATTTCCAAACCTCCCTCTCCTCCTTTTGGAGGTAATATTATATACTTAAGGAATTCTGTTATGTGACTGTATATATTATTAATTCGTACCGGTTGATTACATATTTCATAAATTCTAATAAATTTAAGTTTTGAACTATTTCATATAATATGTGGATATATTATACCATATAGTATAATATACCATATTTATAGTATTTATACATTATATACTATTCATAATTTGTTGACTTTATTGGTAGATGAGAAAGTTTTTACCTACTTTACCTCTAATAATTTACAATGTTAATTGTTTTCATTATCAGTATGTATTTAACTTTTGGCGAGTGCACACAGTGCAAGGCAAAACCCGGGTTGAAAAAAGCGACTCAAATGAAATAGTATAAAACTGAAATCTATTACAATTTAAATTCAAATTCCATCAAGTACCTTCGGTCGATAGTATTATATTTCATAACGTTTTTTAATTATATTTTTTCTTAAATAACATTACGTTTAATATTTTTGAAGAATTAAACCATTGAATGTATCTTACATAACAGTAAAATCTGTTAAATGTCATTTTTCGTGATCGACCGCTAGATGTCTCTAATAAACTTATAGTGGCACTGCACTCTATCTTAATTTAGGACAATAATTACAATAGTCTGACTATGGATATGGCGACAGAAACGCAGTCACCAAAAACAATAATAACGACAAACCTAGAAAGACAAACAAGATTTAGAAGATTGCACATATTAAAATTTATTTTAGATTAACTATATACATAGCAAATCGACTATAATACTGAATATTAAAAACTTGTGATATGCAGAATAAACCAGGAAGACGTAGAGAGTTATGAAAGTCGCCAAGATCTTCGCTGGATTACAGAGCCAATGATGATGATATTAGAATATTTAAGCATACATACGGCACTCCTCCAAAATAGTTTTGAAATATGCTAAGTGTTTTCACCTGTTTATATCAAGTGGAATAGATGTAGGCAAATACATTTTTATATAAGTATATTATTTTACTTTTTTCAGACACGAAGAAAAAACTTGTTCATTCACAAAAAGTTATAGACCATGCCACTACAGTCTAAATGTCAAATATATAATGGGAGTAGGTACTTGAAAACAAACAAGTTCCAATTGAAGAACTCTCAAAATATGAATGGAGTTTTTGATTCAGTAGAAGAACACAGATGTAGTGTCACCTATAACTTATTTCGTATATTAAATCAGTAGCGTCCAGAAACATTTTTTTTATTAAGCGAAAATAGTCACAAATATCATATTTATATCATAAATAATTGTAATAAATACAAGCATTTCAATGATTTATTGTAATACTAAATAAATAATATAATTATTATCTAGTGTTGATTTCTGCAATTTTAATATAAGATAATCCACTATGATATAATTATACAAGTATGACACAATTGTTAATTAATTTAATTACATACTTACATTTTATGCCATTCAATATAAAATAGAAGCCTTATTGTTATACAATTCAAGAGTTTCTAGTTTTTTTTCATATTATAAACAACACCTTCAGGTATTAATTCAGATATAACAGTAAAATTCGGGTGTGTTCGTGCTGGCGAATACGTCCAACCAAAGAATTTTGTATTGAGACGTCAGACATATCAAGATAACGGGTACCGGACAAAATCCCGAAGGCCGAAATCCCGAATGCTGAAATCCCGAATACCCAAAATCCCGAATGGCCGAAATCCCGAAAGCCTAAATCCCGAAAGCCAAAATCCCGAAGGCCGAAATCCCGAATGCCGAAATCCCGAATGACTGGAATTCCGAAGGCTGAAAGCTGCTACTAGCCAGTCGATATTCGACAGCTAAATGAAGACTGCGATCGTGACGTAATTATATATCAAAACAGTGGGATCTTGCATCCCAATATGTAAAATTCACGTACTCTATCTCGCTATAAAAGTTAACACGGCCAAGAGAGGGGCTGTTAAAAGATAGCATTTTTTGACACTTCAGACGGTTAACTTATTTTAATTATTAACTGAATACATAAAGTAACACATATTGTGATATATTTATTAAAAGTAGCTCTTTTTGGATAATAAGGCAGCGATATTAATTATATTCGAATAGCTTTGCTGACTATCAAACTGCTTAAATTGTTATTAAAAGTATTAAGTATTAAAAGAAAATTTGTTGTTATGTATTTTTAAATTAAGTACCATTAAAACAGATTTTTACAAAATACGTATCGAATTAAATAATTTTTGTATGTGATGAATACAAAGTGACTTTTCCTTTGACTCATTTTTTATTAAGTTTTTTTTTAATCTATTTATCGTCGACAATAATGAATAACATAATTTAAATACTTACATATTATGATAATAATTATGAATAATATGCAAAAAACATAGCTGCCACTGCTTGCAAATGTCTGTTGTGTTATAATGACATCACCTTTACATTCCACTTTTTACGGTCAATTTTTTTTAATGAATCACAACAATGCATAACGAAATTATATTATTTTAAGGTGTCCACTCATACATCAAGATTCTATTTTTGAATTTTATCAATGTCTCAGTGTGAGTGAGTACCTATTGCTTTTAATAATATAAAGATTCACTACAATTGTATGATAATATTTTTGATTTTATTTATATTATAAATGATAATAACACACGTACGGTAATAATTTATAATTTTTTTTACTATATGAATAATTTGATGATAAATAAGACACTATTAAAATATATTAATTAATCTCTACGACAAAAATCATTTTAGTCAAAGTTTTACAAAATTAGCATCATGATCATGTTAAACTAGTTTAACTATTATTTATAAATTAGTTGGAATAGACATAACATTATTTGATCCCAGAACTAACGTTGACTGACTTAATTTTATACTTTACTAGCGAGTACCCGGCATGCGTTGCAATGCCACTCACAGAAATAAAGTGTTTGTGTTTTAATTCTATCTATTAAAGTGCTTTTGGATACACAATATTTTTTGTTTTTCCGTCTGGTGCATACACGAATAAATCAGAAGGTTTTCTAACGCGTTAGCAGGCCACATACAGCTGTCCACGTGAGAAGCATGGATTTTTCAAATTTGGTATAGGAATGCACACGAATAGAAGAAAATAGAATATAACAAGAAGAAGATAGTTGTGGACAATAACTGATCAAATTTTCATTACAATCGGATGAATGGTATAGAAACATATACGAATAAAAGATAGTTGTACTAATTCAGAAATTATTGCAGGTGTGCTCACAACAATTCACCAAAGTTTCATTGCAATCAGATGAATGGTATAGGAACTATACGAATAAAAGAAGATAGAATGAAGAAAAGGAATGAAAAGATGGTTTTTCTAATTCAAAAACCTCCGCGGGTTTCAATTCACCAAAGTTTCATCGAAATCGGATAAATTGTATAGAAACGCATACGGGACAGATAGATAAACAGACAAATAAACATCAATTTTTATATATATACTAGCTGACCCGGCAAACGTTGTTCTGCCATATAAATTATTTCTAGTGAATATTTTGGTTGTTAAATAAAAAATAACGAATGTATCGTAAGTGTGTGGGGATGGGATATATGACAGAAAGATGAATAGAGCGCTGTAAACGATGACCGCCGATAAAAACAAAAAAACATCAACCATTCATTTTCTCAATTCAAAATGAGTAATGATGTTCATAATGAATGAATTACCTGTGACAGGATCTCGTTGTTTAATGTTTATGCCATATCCGTCTTGTCCCTTCCAGAAAATTAGCGGATATTAGAGAGCGTCGTATGAACGGTGTGTGTCAGCGATGAACTCCAGATTATTGTTTCTTCTTCGAATCACGATTTCTCGCGTCGATATGCGGTCGCCAACCATGATTCCAGCAATGTCGTCAACAACAGGCGCATTGAATCGACGCACGTGCTCTCCAGCTGGTGTTTTATCAGGATTGATGACAATAGCGTGATTGTCACTTTGCAATTCGTGCATGTGTGCTTTGAAGAATTTCAATAATTCATTGTGCTCATTCAATAGGGTGTCCAGTTTGTCGACGATGCACCTGGCATTAGGCGAATTGAGGTTATTGTAGCCGCAACGTGCATCCACACGATTGATGTCCTCACCGTCCATGAAGTAGATTTGTAAAAATTTATGTGGTTCGTTTGGCATTGGCAGCAATGAGCCTACTTTGTGGTATACTTGGCCTTTGATTTTGAAGGTAGAATGGAATTGTTGACCATTTGCCGGAGTATTATGAACTATTTCTGTTGCTCCGAACGAAGTCATTTGGAAACATGAATTGAATGTGCGAATGGACTTCAGGAACAAGTTTGAATCTGGAACCGTGCCGATGAGCAAGCCGTTCAATGGTTCTGGTGGTATCTCAATTTCTGGTAGTTGCACTTTTCCTGATGTGCAACACATCCCGGCTGACTCATGTTTGAATTTGAGCGCATGACAATGGATACATTCTTTGTCCATAGCACCAATCAGCACTTTCGGATGAGCGGAATATTCAATATCTGGCTCGTACTCGAATGCGAAACGAAGGAACAAAGCGAATGTAAATGCTCGATGTACTTGTTGGCATTGTCGGTCATTTGCTCTGCGTGTGTTAACTACAAACCGGTGCGCTTGGCTCCGTTACTATTAAGTATGTTTGTTGCTTTATTCGTTTGACGGCCCAAATGGCCCCCCTTGCGTCTTGCTGGGATTGTGCACTGTAATACACGCACACAAAAATAGATAAATTAAAATAAATCATACAAAAATTTGCACGCACTGCGTTGTGATATGCCGAATGAAATGTCAAAATGACGCGACGCTTCTCTTGAATTCTTCTCGGACGTAGCGCCATCTGTCATTCAACAACATAAATAATATCGTTCTGTTTGAAATACGAACGACGGTTAAATTTGTTCAAACAAAAATAATAAAATCGCGATTAAAAAATGGGAGGGTAGGGGTAGGAGGGTGAAATTTTGGGATTATAGGTAATTTTTGATGGAAAATAATAAAAAAAATACAAAAAGAAATTTTCAAAAAAATAAAAGAAAAAATTTTCTGGATAGAGATACCCTAATCACCTAGCGGTATGAAATATACTTGTTGACCTATTCTCATACCTAACAAATATACATTAAAAAAATCATAAAAATCGGTCAAGCCATTTCGGAGGAGTTCGACCACAAACATCGTGACACGAGATTTTTATAAATATAGAGATATAGATAATGTCATTATAAAACTTAATAATCTACACTAAGATAAAACCTCTTTTGTGTGTAGATGTGTTTATATTTTAACCGTGATCTTACTATGCTAATAAATTTCGTATCATTCTGTGCCGTAACATTACGTTACCTTACTAATTTTAAAATATGACAATAGTTTTGCAACATATCAATTTAGGAAAATCAAATACATATAAAAAAAGTCATTACCACACATTTGAAAGGATATAATTTTAATTATATAGGTATGTAAAAACATTGATTTAAGAACGTAGAGTAGGCAAAAATTGTTAAAATATAATATAAATATAATTGATGGGATAGTGGTAGTATTTTTAAATTAGTTTGTGTAAATTTATTTAATATACCGAAAAATAAATTATAACTATATTGTATAGATTAACTTAATTTATATAATCATTTAAATTTAAAGTAATTTTTAATTGTACTACAGTAGATATTATTAAGAATGGTTTAACCGATTAAACTTAAGTTTTCGCGACAAAAATGTCTTATGAAGAGCACTTTTGTTCAATGATAACGTATCAATTAACTATATAATAAACAACCGCAATTTCATTTCCTATTTGAGTTGAGAATTGATAACCTTACTTTTGGGTTTGCTGAAATGATTATTGTAGGTCTTCCCTCAGTATTATCAAACCTATTATATGCGTATGTTTAGACGTTTACTACGTTTAGACGAATAATTGATTATAATGAATGGTAAATCCTCATTGACGTGAAAGAATCATACAATTTGAAATCGCGCCAATAACAAGTAGATCTTGAATCTGGAAAAGCTGATGGAACAGAAAATGTCAATTAGGAAGCTAAGAAAACTATCGACCTGAATCTTAGATTAAAAACTTGTATGAAAACAGAAACAGAAAAATAAATTTTGGAAAGAAAGCTAAAAATGTCACCAATTAAAAAAAAAAAAGCTACATAAATATTTTGGTTTGGTTTTTGTGGCCAATGTATAAAATATTTGAAACACCTTGACATAGTTCATTTGAAATTAATTATTTATTATGTGTAAATTTTTAGTTAATTACGTTTTGTAACTAATTAATGGCTAGCCTTTTTTGCAATGCGATTTATTGATCCCATAGCATCATATATAATTAAAATCATTAGCATAGTCAGCTCTTTCTCAGTTTCAGTTTTAAGTATTTAGAAACCGTCTTTACAGAACAAAGTTTCTTCGTTTTTTTGATCCTGATTCATTTATTTTATTATATTTTTTATGAAATAAAAATACTTGTCGTTATTGATGGCATTACTTTCATCGTGCAAGATTACATTTCAAAATAAGGCACTGACTAATATTCACGGCTCCATTTTCTCGCTTTGTATTATTATTTCTGTACTGTGGCGATACACCAAATGGGTGGTCCGTGTACGTTTTATCTTCATTGATTTTTAAGTGACCTCTTATGATAAGGGAACGACTCTCAGCGAATGAAAAGTGCTCCATTATTTTTAGAAGGCGTCGTTACGAAGGCAATGTTCTTATGGCGCGACAGCTTTAAGAGCTTTTAATACGTGCCCAAGAAGCTTTCAATAATTTTAGTTATATGTAAAATTATTGCATTTAAATATTACTACGATTTGATTCCTAATGTTGTAATACAATTTAACCACTCTTTACTTATCGCAATGAATTAAATTTTATATTAACTTCATAATAGTTACTGACCTAACACATTTAATTTAATGGTGCTACTTCCAGATATGTAAGTATAAAATATTTATTTTATTTACTAGTAAATTATATAGTTTTAAGGCGTTACCTCTTTGATTAAAATTAAGTACAGTGATAATAATACTATCGACCAAGGTACTTGATGGAATTTGAATTTAAATTCTAATGGATTTAAGTTTTTTACTATTCAATTTGAGTCGTTTTGCCTTTTGGTGAGTGTACACAGTGCCTGAAGATGCCAAAAGACGAAACTTGGGTCGCAAAAAACGATTCAAGTGGAATAGTATAAAACTTAAATCCATTAGAATTTAAGTACAGTGGTACAGTAGTTCTGCTAGTTAAATCGAACGACTAAATGTTAAGCAACAGTTTAATACTATGTTACAGAATTTTGGTTGGGCGTCCTCGGCTTAGGATCTGCGAATATTTTGTAATTTATTATTACTAAATTACCTTATTAAACGATTTACTATAAAACATTATATTATGTAAGTATGTAAGAATAATGTCCAGTAGGAATAATCAGACCCTGCATTGGTTTCGGAAGGCAGGTAAAACTAAAAGAGAGAATAATAAAATGATAGTTTATTTCAAAAACATTAGATTTTTTTGCCTGCGGCACTGACAAACTGTACCTGCTATGCATTTCAGTATATACATAGCTTATATTATGCTTGTCAAATGTTTGTTATTGTACCTCTCCGTTCAAGGTTAGTTTATCACAATTAAATTGAGGATACTACAAGTAAAATTTTTGGATAATTATTATTCAGCGCTCCGTTTCACAAAATTTTCTATATCGACCACTAAAATTAAATTAAATTAACTGATGATTTATATTGTTAAGTGTTATAATTAAACAATACGAATCTATAAATATAAAACAAAAAACAATATTTTCCTGATTAAAAAAATGATAAATAAAGAATTGTTTATTTAATATTTACTAAAATACCTATATATTATATTTATATATTTCATTTATTTAGGTCAACAAACAGAATCAATAATAGAGAATAAGTATAATTATAATATAGAATAAAATAATATGACGTGATGGTTTCAATAACACTTAGACTTAAAAAGCATATAATAAATCAAATTACATTAGATACAATATTAGGTACCTACAACTGTAATCAATATAAATTAAGAGTTATTAAAAATGGTTAAAAAAAAGAAAAACACAGTAGTAGTAATCATAAGAAAAAATAGAGAAGAAAACAGATAATCATAAAAAGTATATACCGATATAGGCAGGCAATATAAAAAAAGAAAATTACAATAAAAATAGCAATCGTACTGATACAATTAGTCGTAGGAATATTTTGATGCAACTTTATTAAAATACATAATATTATGTGTTGTTATAAACAAATTTTGTGACTTATCGTTATATTTTCAAAACATGTTTGATATGAAAAATAGTGTGTCAAACTCTTGAGAACATAGTATATGCAATGCACTTATAAATTTTAATACGATGAAGAAATGTAAGTAATATATTATGTAATTATTAACAGCGTGTCTAGAATTTTAAAAAAAAACTAATAATTTCATTATTTATCAAATTGCATTGCAATCATCATTGCAATTTAATTATTTGATAGAAACTGCATAAAGAAAACATATTAGTCAGTACAAAAAAAAAATAGATACATTGCAATCTAAGAGATGACTGTTAAATTAATAACTAGTCAATAACGAAGTTAATATTATTAAATTTGTTTTTAATTCGATCAAAATTAATTAACTCTCATATTTTATTCAATTAAAATTCCATATCACTAAAAATATATTCGACCAATTTGTTGGCTGCAACAGAATTTTATGTACACTCCGATCGTACACAATAAATCAAGAGACAGTGCTTGAGAGAAAGGAAAAAATAATCGATACGAAAGATAATCGGATAATGTAATCTACCAAAATAAACAATCCTACTTATTGTAAAGGGCACATAGTAATTAATATTTACACGAAATCTTACAACGCCCGCGAGATATTATTATGAATGGACGAGGAAGAGAGTATGTGCTTAACTACACATGAGTCAATACGTATCATGGGATGAGAAAAAGTTTATTATCTTATAAAGTAGACAGTATCAGTACTACTTTTATTAAAGACTATTTTTATTCAAAAATAATTATATCTTTAGTAACATACGAATTTTAATATGTTATAATGAAAAACGTATAAAAAATATCCAATAGATTATAATATATTTTATTACTTAAATTGTTTTTCCTGAAATTATAGATAACCATATTGAACAAAACCAAATTCTGTCACATGCAGCTTCTATGATTTTCTTATCAAAGTAACCAAAGTAAGCTACAGTTTTTTAAACAACATTATATTGCATTCGTGCATTCAGTATTTGTATGAAAACCCATTAATTGACTAGGTGTTATTTTTGCTAGAGTTTCACATATTTTCATATTATATTTTATAGAAGATGGTTTTGAGATGCTTATATAATTATTATACAAGGGTACGGACACTCTGTAATCTTGTGGGAAAACCTCAAGGGTTTCGACAGCGTGGCCAACCCTTTTCTACTTTGCAGTGGTGACAAAATGATTTACGCGCTGCAGGTCTCACATGGCAGAAGGCGCGAGAAGTGGCGATGAACCGAGGGAAGTGGCTTTATGGATTACAATTTTTTAATGTTAACTTTTTACTTTACCATAATATTAAGTTAATGGTCGGGGTCCAAACATACGTAGTTCAAAATCAATCTCTTCATATGCTGGAGTTAAACTAGCTGATTCACAATTTGATAATCGGGCACTATACTCCTCGATAATCATGGGTTATCATTTATAGATTTTATAAAATTCTTTTCACGCGGACGGAACACCTGTTGTACACTAATTAATTATTGGCCATTCGATATAATTAGCATGTTATATAAATGCGGTAATCAAAAACTAATTAAATGCTCCGCAGTCAACAATCTTTTTCAATCAGTTCTAGTGCTTATTCTTTTAATTTATTTTTTAAATTTATTTATTAAGGTAAAAAAACAGTTTGGTACATTGATTACAAATATGTATAAAAATAGATTAGAGAAAAGATATTCCAACGAGAAAAACTTCCATAAGTATATAAAATATAATATAGTTAAGCCTAACAAGATAGAAAGAATTAAAGTAAGAAGAACATAAATTTAAATAAATTACATAAGAAAATGAATATTGAATAATTATAGACAAAAAAGTAACATTTTTTCAAAATATATTAGTACGTTTATATTAGGTATATAATATTATGTGTGTTGAGAATTACTGAAATTTATATATAATATGAGCGATCTGAGATAGAACAGTAAAAGAGAATAATAAGAAAGGGCAAAATGTGATTTTCTACCATACGCGATTAGTTACTACCTATTTTATAATTATTCTATTCGTGTACTACGCTATAGAAGTAATACAGATATGAAACACGTGGGAAAGTAAAGTAGAAACCTACTCTGGGGACTGATTTTATTTTGCTAAAGGAGAGTACCATGAAAGGTAGAGTCTTAGACGCTTGGAATATGATAAATATTTCAATGTTTTCATGATCCTCACCAATGAAGAAACAAACGGGAAGAGAGAATGAAAGCTATCTATTTTGGTTAAGTTTTCATTATTTTTTTTTACATTTTCTCCAAATTATACTATTTTAAATATTAATTGCATCACTTGACTATTGGGTCAAGCAATACATGAAACGAGCAGTAATATAATTGAAACCGATCGCGTTGATTTCATTGGACTTGGCCTAAAGTCCATCCAACTAAAGGCGACGAGCAATGAAAACAGTATTAAATCGAAATGTATGAAAATAAAAAAGACTGGAATATATTTTTTTAATATTTTGTGAAATGTTTTTACACTTTTTTATTAGATAATGATTGACTAAAGTTAAGTTTATCAGGAGTATTTTTTTAATAATAATTATCTACATTATGTAGTATGAAATTAAATAATGGAAACAAATTAGTGCAATTCTGACATTCAAATGGATCATTTTAACAAACGGATCCTCATTATGATTCTCCTAAGTGATTAAATTTCTTACTAAAGAAAGAAAGAACCAGAAAAATTTCACGAATGCATAATGGTAGTTGATGGACAGTTCGCCCATTTAATTTATAAAGTCAAATTTTAGAACAAGCAATTAACTAAAGTTGAGAGTCTTTTGAAAATGATCCTCGTACTAGGCAACCCGTGGTAACAATATTAAAATAAACATAGAAGAGAGTCAAATGTAAATATTTACAAGATAAAAAGAACTCATATACAACGTTTTTAAATTTGCTGTTGAATTATTATGCTCAATATGCTCAAACTTGTACTTAATATGAAGTAAATAAAAAACAATCAAACAAACAAATATAGAATACTGAAATGTCAAAATGACATTTCATTTTGATTTCCATAGTAACGCACGTATATATTAATAATTCAGTTGCTAAGACCACCCCCTTAGCAACCAATAATAGTCTTTTACTTTTTACGGATTTTTCTGAAATAACTTTCCATACAAAACGGAGTTAACTGAAAATGAATTTAATTCTACTTAAAGATAGCTAAAAGTATTAAAAGAATGCATTGGCATCGTGTTCTGAAATATTCGAAAAGTTTTAAATGTTTAGCTAGTCGGGAAGTTAGTTAAAAATTGATTGCAAGATTTGTACAGGACAAACAACCACCGAACAAATAAGAAAAACGTTATAATACGCAATGGGCAGGTAAAGTTAGGGATTGAAAGATGGATCTCACAAACGCTAACATCATTTCAGAAGTACTAACACTAGGCATCAATTTGTGTAAACTTTTTTACAGAATTCCATGAGCGACAATGATTATATGGGTTAATAATAGAAGCCATAAGTGAACAATGGAGTCTATGAAGTAGAAACACAAGGTTTCCCCCTTTTTGTCTTAATTAAAAGATTAGAGTAGAAAGAACTGCTAGAGATATCGTGACATAAAAAAAGACTTATTTAGGAGTTCAAGAAAAATAAAACAGGAGAAAGCCTCATTGATATGTGAGTTCAACAAGAAGAAAAGGCGTGGAAAGCTCATATTAAGGGTGCTGTTTGACCACGATAATACGTCGGAGTACATATTGACAAAACCGCAAGTTGCCATTTGAGAATGTGAGGTCCAGCAGTTAAACCATCTAACCTGTAAGTCCTGACTCCGACTCATTCGGATTATTTCAGTTCCAAATTTTGAAAAAAAAATTGAGCCACGTTAGTAATATCCTATTATGGGAATGGGACAACTGGACTCCGGACAATTGGACGCCGCACTGTTGTAGACACGTCGTATACAGAACGTAGACGAGGTATTTTAATCAGTTTTTATCTACTACTTAGAAGTTTTAATTTATTTTACTCTTAGCATAATGTATTCTTTATTGCGGATTGAGAATTACCATGCCTAAGACTTTATATAAACTAAAAAACTCTTTTTTCGTTTAAACTTAAACATATGCACGATTAAATCATTATTTACGTCTGCATATTTACATTCTTACCAACTTTTAAATCATAATATAATCATTTAAATATAAATAATAATATTAAATAGTACCTAACTTCTATTTATTTTCGAATTCTGTGGCGTCCAGTTGTCCCGACGCCAAATCGTCCTAGACCCCCTATTATTTATAGTAATAATGTAAATACATTGAATACCTCACTTCACTTGCTTCTCTACTTTGTAATAAGATTTTGAAATTATTTTCTTGTATTGATTTTTAACTGTACTATAGTATGTCCATTGGTAAGTGCGATGATGTAAATGGATAATGAGACAAAATGATCTATGTGTTTCACACCCTTATACCGGTTTATATAGAAACCGTAATAATTTAACAATGTTAATAATTTAATTCAATTTAAATGATAATTACACAGTTTTTTTAATAGTACTTTTAAAATTTTAAACAATATTTCTTTATATCCTGGTGATAACCAGGAGAAGGAGCTTATTTTATTAAAATATGTACTATAATGATCTGTGATCATTAATATATTTAATTCATTAATATAAAGACCAGCTGATTCACGTTTAATTACGACTCCAGGGTATATTTAACATTCGATGGTCCAAACCAAACAAAGTGACTGGCCGTTAATAAATCTCGGACGCGTGACTATCTCATAGCTGGGTGGGGCGGCGACCGCGGGCCGCAGAATTGTAATTAATACCCGGTGCCGGGTGGGACGCGGGCCCGCCTTGAGAGCTCCAGCACACCCCGAGAGGAAGACGATCGGGCGTAGGGCGTGAGAAGCCGTGGGGATACTATGGCGTGTGATTTCAATAGATTCTGAGTATTTCAAAATATTGAAGAGTTTTCCTACCACACTTCCTTCTTTTCAACAGTTTTATCTCGTAACGAAGAGTCATGAAGTCTCCCGGATAGTTAGAAAGCTTTCTCTAATGTTTCATGTTATACTGAAAACACTGCCTACTGGAAAGAAGGAAACCATTATACTTAACAAAATAATAACATTTTAGACCTACAATTTCAATTTTCAATTTTTGTATTTATTTCAATTGACAATTTTTATTTACACATACAGTAACGTGATAAATTTGCAGTATGCATGTAGTAATCTCCTGTCATATTAGGGTTTAACGTATACATGGAACTAATTACCCTAAATGGGACAATTTGTATATTATTGCATATTGCTAGTTTTTTTTCCCAATGGCTCAACAATCCAGTATCTTGACCGCTTTGGGAAGAGGTTTCGTATTTTTAAACACATATTGAAAATCAATATGTCAGTGTTTCCGGACCCGGGATTCAAATCCTTACAAAGCGGATACGTTATCACTCAGACATCGCTGACCAACGCATAATGCTAGTACCTAGTAACAATATACCAAAAACAAAACAAGTGCGTAATGTGCTCCGGCCACCATCTTGGAAAATGGGTGATATTTTTAGTTTTTCAACCATATTTAATTAACAAGCTAAAATATTTCAAATTAAAATTGTAGACAATATTTAAATAAATACATATATATATTTATCGTATGTATAACGGTTACATAATATCATAAGTAAAAATATAAAAAAGAGATTTTGAATTAATTAGTGATGAGATTTGCCTCTAGTCTCTATTTAATTATTTACTTTACTGTGCACCTTATGAAATATATTTTTTTTGTTGACTAAAAATTTTCACCGGCTATCGCCAGCATGGTGGCAGCATCATGTACTCAGAATTAGCGATGTGAAAATGCAAAGCCTCCCTTTTAGGAGAATAATAATTAACGATACCTACAATATTTATTAAAAAAATATATTTTTTTAGACCTTAATCATTGAAAAGATAAGAATACACATAGTGAACAGCTGAAGAATTTACATTAAAGTCATCTACCATAAGGCTTGCAATGGATAGAGAAAGTTAAAGAAATCTGACCCAAAATTCCGCAACACATATTTCAGAAAAATAACAACCCCCAGTCATGATAGTAATGACGATTAAAAATGGGGTTTTGAGATAATTTAAGAATACAGGTAAGTAGCAGGAATTATTAAACATATGGACTAAAAAATAAAATACGACGAGCGAAAAAATCTTCACAGGTGACTATGATATTTAGGAAGATCTTAATATATTTGATTTATGATTAAAATTAATCTTAATGTCCATATAACTGTCCATATAAAATTCTTCGTAGATTAGATGCTTTTAAGTATTTGAATTCTTAGCCCCTCACCCTACATGAGATGAGTTTTACTTTAGATTTTTTTAAATTAGTGTTTCGTATTTACACTTTTAGTTATTTAATAAAACTTAAATGTAAATTAAAATGGTTTATAATATAATTTATTAACTAATATTATATATTTCATATACTTAAGTCTAGAATTAATAACGATATTCATATAAAATAATGATAATATTGTCATTTATGGCTAAATTATTGATTACGCTTTAGAATTTAAATGAAATTCTGTAGAATACAGTTACATAGATAAAAGGGAAGCCTATATTGTGTAAGGAAATGAATGTATGTATGCAGTTCGTCGTATCACATTTTACCGTAAAATGTTATATCGGAAATATATGGTCGTATATTAAAGACTGTCCAACATCTTTGGATCGTATAGTACTGAGATAAAATTCATTTCTAAATAAAACATGGTTCTTGTCAGTTTATAGGAAGCCAGCGACAAACGAATTTTGGAAATAGCCGATTTACTCGATTATTTGAGGTTAGGTTAAGTTAACGTAAGTTAGGTTAGGGTTTCATTCTTAAATTTATGAATTTTACCAAAATTGGCTATAAAAATTGAATTAATGTTCGTATTGAATCTAATAAAATTAGAGACCATATTATAGTATACGGCAGTGGCAAAAAGTAGAGGTAGGCTGTTAATATTCGACATGAATAGTGCACACTACACTCTGTTAGTCATACTTATGTCTTTTCATTTAACTAATAATACAATTTACAGGTGGTGCTGGTTAGTTTTTAAAATTCAAGTAAGTCCTGCCTAAACCAAGTCATAATAGTTAAAGTATGATATCGGTGATCCGACAAAAATAGTGCACAATTTTGCAGTTATATTTATTGGTTTTCTTTGACATAATATTACAGATGTTTGTTGGTTTTCTAAAATTCATAGAGTTCTGCCTCACTAAACGATTATCGATAAAAATATTCTTCAATCTATAAAATATCAAAAATTATGTATGATTTAATGACATAATTAAAGATATTTTATAGACAAACCAATATTTATTGGCTAATATCCATTATGACTTGGATCAAGTAGTGTTTAATTGAATTTTAACTACATAACTAACCAATTAACATTATCTACACATTGTTGTCTAAGTTCAATGAATATATGCGTTTAACTGTTAAAGTGTAGTGTGCACTATATATGTGTGATATTAACAGCCTACCTCCACACTTTGCCACTGGTATACAGTCATCTCTTTTTGATAGAAAGCTTACGGTGAACTGTGCTACGGTGAAATGTTTTACGTACAATTTACATGTCAACATATAGATATATCAAAGATGACCCGCATAATAGAAAATACGTTAATCGTAAACATTACAAGCTTGCCTATAATGCTCTATAAAATATACAAACAATGCTATAAATTAAAACACGATGCTATTGAAACTATATGGTATTTTGCAAGCTTTTATGTTATGACTAGTGTTAGGTTAGGCTTTCATTTTTGAATTCACGAGTTTTGCCAAAATCGACTATGAAAATTGAATTAATGTTCTTATTGAATCTAACAAAATTGGAGACCATATAGTTTACGGTCATCTCTTTCCGATAAAAAGCTCGCAACGGTGAAATGTTTTACGTACAATTAAAATTTAATTTCCGACGATGTCCGATCATAATAAGATCATTATGGGCCTCCACAGAGTAGAGTTTTGTATACCAGATTTTGTTTTTACGAGAAATGGATGTCAGCCACTTGCTCAACCTATTAGGTCCATACTCTGACTCATGCACAAAATGAAAAAAACAATAATATGTGTCCTTGCCAAACCCAGGATTAAAACCTAGGACCAACGACGCTATAGGCCGACGCTAAAGGGGAAGAAGCGCACCAGCAGAGAACCTAGCGAAAGCTTGCAAATTGAGATTTCTTTTTGATATAAATAAAAAGAATTTCAAGTTATACACATTTATATTTTTATAAAAATTGATGTTTTTTAAAATAAATATAAAAAATATTAAAACGATGAATTAGTCAAAAATCTAAACAATGAAAAATTGAAAACTTAATAAACTAAATTTAAATAATAAATATGACCATAAAATATAATGTAATAATAAGATTTGACCCTGAAACGAATTCACATTTTATTACATTTTTTTACAATTGTAAGTTTATCTTTTAATTTTAAAAAAAATAAAAATCTTTTTTTATTAATAATTAATACAGTTGAAATTGTAAATTATCAAAATAAAAAATTCTAATTACAAGCTTCGTATTTTTTTCGCTGGATTCTCTGCTGGCATGCCTCTCCCCCTTGAGCGTCACTGACCAGTAACCAGTCGATATATCAAAGATGACCCGGATAATAGAAAATACGTCAATCGTAAACATTACATGCTTACCTAGAATACTCTATAAAATATACAAATAATAATATAAATTAAAACAAGATGCGATTGAAGCCATGTGGTATTTTGCAAGCTGTTATGACTAGTGTTAGAATATGGGCGAGATAAAATTTATTGTAACGATATATGGTGTAACTGATACGTCTTGACGAGAACAAATTGCTCCATCATCTGTGAAGCTGGACTGCTTACTTGCACATGTAATGACAGTTAATTAAATACGTTGCCTTTGGTTATCTTTTTCTTTACAGTTTATTTGTAGATATTATATTTCTGCTATTTTCAGTTTGTAGTATTATAGTAAACATAATGACATAAGGACGTATTTATAATTTTATTAATATACCTAGTTATAAAGATTAATTAACTTAATCTTTGGAACATTTTAACCCATAGCTTACGGGCCGCACAAAATTGTGTTTTTGATAATTACTTTTCAAATGCAAATTAACACGTTAATTACAAAATTAATTAATATGGCCGTAAGCATTGTGTTTAACATAAGTTTAATTATATGAATTATGTCTATATTAAGGGGGATGCTTATACTATCAGAGGCGAAAAGATGCACCTAACGGAAAAATACGAAGCTTGCAATTTGAGATTTTTTTTGATAATTTATAATTTCAACTGTAGTAATTAATAAATATGTATCTGAAAACACTAAAAAGATTTTTTATTTTTTTTTAATTTAAAGATAAACTGGCAATTGTAAAAAAATGTAATAAAATGTGAATTCGTTGCAGGGTCAAATCTTATTATTACATTATATTTTATGGCCATATTTATTATTAAAATTTAGTTTATTAAGTTTTAGATTTTATGTGGTGTAGATTTTTGACTATTTCATCGTTTTAATATTTTTTATATATATTTTAAAAAACATCGATTTTAAAAAAAATATAAATGTGTATAACTTGAAATCCTTTTATTTATATTAAATTTTATTTTAGGCATGGTCACAATATTGAAGCTCGAGTTGATATAAATAAAAAGGATTTCAAGTTATACACATTTATATTTTTATAAAAATCGATGTTTTTTAAAATATATATCAAAAATATTAAAACGATGAATTAGTCAAAAATCTACACCACATAAAATCTAAAACTTAATAAACTAAATTTTAATGATAATTATGACCATAAAATATAATGCAATAATAAGATTTGACCCTGCAACGAATTCACAATTTATTACATTTTTTTACAATTGTAAGTTTATCTTTAAGTTAAAAAAAATTGAAAATCTTTTTAATGTTTTCGGATACATATTTATTAAATAATACAGTTGAAATTGGAAATTATCAAAAAAAAATCTCAAATTGCAAGCTTCGTATATTTCCGCTAGGTTCTCTGCTGGCATGCGTCTCCCCCTTAAGATGGAGTCTAGTGATATGAAGAACATTATTTAGTGACTGAATTTGTTTTTAATGGTGACATAGTCTATATTCTATAGTAACATCTATCAACATAAAATAGAACTAACGATCACAGACGATAATTAAGTACTCATCACTTGAACTTATCATACATATTACATTGTAATAGACATAATAGGTAGTCGATATCAAACCTTTCAATCCAGCAGTTCACAAATAATTTCTTAACTGAATAATCGTTTTTCGCATACTGATTTGGTCCGAGAATAACATAAGACTATTAAATAATTAGCTAAATTAATATTATCTAAATACGAACTTGGCTATTACAATCACGGAAATAGCAAGATCTCGGATGTAATGAGGAAACATTCGTTGACATTTTAGTTTATGATTTTCTCCATACATTTATTTACTATTATAACGATCTATTTCTCAGGTATACCAAGCATAAATGTTAATGTGTCGATCGTTTACGACCGTGCAGTTAACTAGACCGATGTCACCAGGATCGGATTACGTTTATGACACTAGTTAAGTGTATAAGTACTTAATTGGTGTTTTTGCCGACAACGTTGAAAAAGTATCCACGCATATGGTTGAAATTGCATGTAAAAAATCCAAGGTTTGTGAAGTCAGTAGGTACCTACCAGCGTCCATTACAATAAACTACTTCTTTTGTAGTGTATGAATGCCATGCTTGTTTCGGGAATTTTTACGAGGGTTTTCAGATTTTTTATGTTCTATGCTTCAATAAAACGTGATGCAACAAATGTTATATAACGATATAACGACTAATGCTTATAACGAACAAATTCAGTTGATCCCATCTTCCTAGTAATAACCAAGTTCGATTGTATTCTAAAAATGAAATACAGTGTACAAGTGCATACAATAAAACAATCATACAAACAGTTCTGTGCTTATTAATGAAATATGTAACCATACACAATTAAAGTTAGTTGTTGGTCATCCTAATAATTTAAAATACCAAACAAGTTCAAATAGTGATTTCGACGAAAAATGATGAACAACTAACAAGTTTTTTTGCTGGTTAAAATCAACGAATCTTTTCCGAATAACAGGCGAATAATTAAAAAAAAAATAAAAAAAGCGATGAGTTTGAGTAAGTCTTATACATACTCTGTATGGCAAGAATCCAGGACGATGAAATATCATCTGGTGATACACCCAATGCTAGTACACAGGACCACCAAATAAATAGTGTACGTTAACTGAATACGTTGCAAATATACTCGATGTACGTAGTGAATTAACATGCATATTATTGTAATAAGCCAAACAGTAATGTACCATGCGGCCAAATGGGGTGGAAGGATTCACTGAACGGCAAAATACTCTAAAAGTATTCACAGGCCAGTATTAATTCTACATAAACCCTTATCGGTATATGTTAAAAACAACTGTTAACAAACATTATTAAAGTACCGCTGTATGTTTACTTATTTTACAACATTTTTTTCTTGCAAATCTTGCAATCGATTTGTAACTAACTTTCCGACTAGCTAGACGTTGCAAACTTTTAGAATATATCAGAACACGATGTTAATGCATTTTTTAAATACTTTTAGCCAGCTTTATAAGTAGAATTGAATTCATTTTCAGTTAATTCTGTTTTGTATGAAAAGTTATTTCGGAAGAAATCCGTAATCCAATCCACTATTATTGGTTGCTAGGGGACTGGGTTCCTAGCAACAAAATTTTAAATATATACGTGCGTTACTATGAAAATCAATATGAGTGTCAAAATGACATTTCAGTGTTATTTCTATCAAATACATTTTTTTTTGATCTTTTAAGCTAGTCAGGTCAAATTTATATGATTCAACAGAAAATTAAAAACGTTGTATATAAAAAGTTCTTTGTATCTTCTAATTATTTTTATGTAAAAATTTAATTATTGTATTTTTTTCGAAAAGGAAAAAAAATAATCGCCGTATTGGAAATTGTATAATATAAATATTTTGTTCAATTATAGACCTATTTCATATTTCATATAAAATAATAGTAAATAAGAATTTTAGATAATTTTTACTTACAATCGAGCAACAATCGTCTTTGATAATATAGCTTTTGCCTGTGGTTTGTTTATACCCTTTAGTTTATACATCGGTGTTCCATATACGTAGGCAGGTTATGCACTGCTTATGGTCGGTAGATTAAAAAAGTTGATAAAAGACACACGTATATTTCAGCCGATGCCGTAAGCGCATGAGCATATAAAATGATACAACATTTTTTTTATTACATCATTATAGGCAAAATAAATTAAACAAAATTGTATTTGTCTCTAAACGGTAAATAGTGGACACGTCCAGTTTTGATTCTTAACTAAGTACATATAACTGTAGTCTTTCTGAATTCAATTGCATCCTTATCACTAATAACAATATCTGCATAACATAATATGTAACTATGTTGACAAAATAATACTATTGTTTTAATTACTAGTACTAAGATATTATTTTATTCATTTTAATAAAATCTGTAGGTAAAGTTAAATTTTTGGGCAATTTTTATTTGGTGTGCCACGAAAAAAAAATCCCCCTCTCCAGTGTGCCGTCAGGTAAAAAAAATTGGCAGAGACTGTTGTAGCTAGATGATTTAGACCACTATACTAGCAGGAGGATATTATGAATAAAGATTATACAAGTAAATTAATATTAAAAAAAAAAACTGAACACAAATTTCTCTTTTGAAAGATGCACATGTTATTGTGTTTACTTTATATGAATG
This sequence comes from Rhyacophila brunnea, assembly GCF_057557595.1. Lineage (NCBI taxonomy): Eukaryota > Metazoa > Arthropoda > Insecta > Trichoptera > Rhyacophilidae > Rhyacophila > Rhyacophila brunnea. Next base: position 8,570,482 of record NW_028233361.1, read on the forward strand.
TAACGGTAATAAATCCACAATATTTAATGGGATAAAAACATTTATCTATCTGGTGATTGTTGACAGTGGTTTATTAAAATCGATATAAGCCGACCGCATAATAATTACACACAACAACGGTCTGGCGTCGCTCTTCAGTTCACTTATTCACTTTTTCATGATCTCAGTTCACTTTTGATTCACCTTTGCCACCAGGCTTCTCTCTTTGCACTTGTCTACTTTCCAATACGTACAATTCACAAGAGCCATTGGTTTTCAAGTGATACTTGGCATTTACATTCTTATTGTTTCAACGATTTTTTTTTTAAATTTCAACACATATATTTTTTTATATCTATTATTTTAATTATTACGCACTTACCTGTCTTAATATTTCACAATAATTTACAATAATATATAACCTTTTAACCTGAATGCTAAAAAATATAGTATTTATTGTAAATTTATGCATAACAAAAGATTTTTTTAAATTTCAAAACCATGTTTAACTCACGCTGTTTGATAGGGTCTTTAATTTTATTGATAAAACTGACAATCATTTTTTTATGGTCACATGTCATCTCAACACGTCAGCATATTTTTATTCGATATTAAAAATTTAAAAATACTGACCTACTTTAATAACATATTATTACCTATAATACTAGCAATAACCCGTAATTTTGACCGTGTGAAATACTAAATAAAAAGTAGATGGCTATACAGATTATTTGATTGTTTCAAATCAATCCGATACACAACGGCTGGATATAGATGGAAACCCATCTACCCGTACCTCATCTCACCACTCCATCACTGCTATCTGATTACTTACACATGATTCAATTGTTATATACGACTGAGTTCGTGCGATCGATGAATGGAATGGATGAAGGCACACGCCCTCCTATAACGCCGGTATTTTTGAGATTTTTGTCTTTACTTCACAAACTTTTGAGAAAACAAAATGAAATTTTACTAATTCTGTACCAAAAATTAGTCGGTAAACCGTACAAGTTTTAAACACGCAATGTAAACATTATCAGTACAATGTATTAAATTCCATCTTTAGTATTCTGTCGCTAGATGCCCCTAGTGCTACTACATTCCTCTTAATAAACTACATCAAACCGGCGTAAACCATGGTCATCTCGCAAAGAAAAAATGGTTGTTGAGCATTCGTTCAATCAGGTAGAGCAATGCCCGGGAACTCAGAAATAATGAAAATTTAAAAATACCCAACGGGTGTGGAGAAACAGACAACCGATCTCGAGTGTGGAAGAAGATGGGATAAACTTAAACACATGTCAAGGATACGAGTTTGCATTCGTTCTGATAACTGCTCTCGTTTTATGCACTCACACAAGTTCAATATTGGTGTATAATACACATTATTGCACGTCTATAATGTGTGGTTAATTTTTGTAAGACACTCAACATTCAAAACCCTGCGTTAAAGTGTAGTGTATTGGGATATAGCCTATCGGAATTCTATTAATTAATCTATTCTGTGATCAATGCTCTGGATATAGACACAATAATACATTAATATTAATTTTCCAGAGTACGCGAAATTTTAACTCAAAACCCATGGATTTTGATGTTAATATTAATACTAAGCAGCAATGCCGCATTATTTTCATTTTCACTTTTATTTTCACTTTTAAAATTATTAAAGTAGGTTTTTACCTAACTTAAGATAATATTATGAACATAATTGAAAACAACTGTTTTATAATTCAACGCATAAATATTGCTCAACAGAGATGGTTTCTTTTGTTCGCAAAAAAGTTTAATTTATTGTTTTGCTTATTTATCTGTTAATAAAAAAACCGAATGAGTTTACGAATGAAGTGTTTTAATACACGTCAATGCGATTTTTTATATGATCTGAATGTACTGATTTTTGATATGGGTTACTTTCTTTTCAGTAGAAATATTTTTTAAATTAAGAACGAAAACTATTATCAAATAATCACTTTATACTAAATAAAATGGTGATATTTATTTAAAATATAATATTATCTTTTCCTGATTTTTAAAATACAATTATTATACATATTCAATAGTAGTATAATCAATAATGAGTACGTATTGTTTGTACCAAGGTAACAAAATCAATTTATATATATATATAATTATAATATAATAGGTTTAAATAAATCAATCTGGCGGGCACACAAGGGTGAGGAGTATCAGAATAAAAAATACAAATTATTTAGTTTGAATGGAATATTACTTCTCTCTATTCAACGTCAAGAATTCATGAATTTTACTACATGCAAGCCTTATGTCAGTAGAAGACCTAATATGAGACTCATGAGTTGGTGCAACCATCTGAGGCATCAAACAATTCTGATGCGGCATATCTAAATAACAAGAGTGCGCAGACGACACAAATGGATACTAGCGCCTATATCATTGTAGCCATTAAGTCATGTGGAGTGTCTGGGTATGATGAATATACCCAGAAAATGTAGTGGTCCGCGGTTGAAGCGAAAGTGGGGTAAATGCGGAAGATGGTGGCACACACTTACATATATTTTTTTAAATTATTAAATCTTTTTTGTAGACATTTAAATATTTTAAATTAGGGTATATTGGTTTAATCTTTTAGGGACACTTTCAAAATTTTGATTTGGATATTTAAATCTAGTTATGTTTAATACCAAATGCTCCATATTAAAAATCTTATGTTTATTCAATAAATAATACATAGTTACTTAGTAGCAAGTAAATGAAACCAAAATGTTAGATATCCTGACGCCATCTAAGAATCAACGTAAATACATTTAATAAAACCATAAAATACGGTCGCCAGTATCAATGGAATTTGAGAATATACCTCGAAAATATGAATAGTTCATGTCAACGTGATGATTAGTGTCCTAGAAATTATTTAACTGGTAAAACATACTGACCAGAATCCAATGAATTTAAGATCAAGTACTGACTGCTATATAGACACATAATACATATTTTCTAAAATGTATATTTATAAAATGTGCAAAATTTTATAATTATGTTCAATATTATTATTAAAATTCCCTATATTGTAATATTCATTAAATGTAAAAATCTGTACCTAAATAATATTATTATCTATTTTAAATGCTTTGTTTTACGATAATGAATTAATTTTCTTTTTGACCCATAAAACCCATTGTAGAGAGATTATTTTTTTTAGGATCATTTAAAAAGGTACACTAAGCACATAGGTATTGAATTATTCTATTATTAATTTATATATTGAGTTGACTTTGTGTATCAGTGGAATCAGTAAAGTATATCAAATATAGTTTTTTGAGTATTGTTAGCCTTTTTTATACAACATGACATAGCAGTAAAAATGATAAAAGAAAGATATACCTACTGAAACTGTTCTTAAATATAATACTCTTTAAGTTATTTATAAGATGGAGGGCCATAATATGGTTTTTATTGTCTCAAACACCTCATATCTACCAAATTTATTATTGTTCAGACAAATTTAAATAAAAATAGATTTTATAAATCAAATAATTCCAAAAAAATATATCGGACTCTATATTTAGCTATTATAAAATGATAATTAGGTATATCTATTTTTAAGTAATTTCAACTTTTTAAAAATATGACGTATACATTTTTTTGATTTTCACCATGTCTTGCATCCTGTAACTGCGGCGCCAAACTGGCGTCGTTTAACCCAATGTAGACAGCATTGGGTTAAACGATAAATTAAATTGTAATGCGATAAAAAAATAATAATTCATAATATATTATGTATTTAATAAAATTTAAAACAAAATAGCACAAGAAAATAATATCTATTTATTTAAGAGCATTAAACAGATAGCCACAATAATAAATTATGAAATAATACACAAAACATACGTGAGTTTCAATTTGATATCTCAAAAAGCTAACACGTCCCTGCAGACCAAGAGTTTACCTGTAAATAGATGAGTACTCTATACCTGTGACCACACACGTTGGGAACTTATATGAAATTAAGCACCAGCATAATAAAAGATAATACACTGACAGCTATAACAAGTATAAATTAAATTGAATATTTGATTTGGTGGAGGGAACTATCTATACGCCGATTCCAATTAAAAAATGAACATCTATCTCGAATATCATCTATCCGATGCTGATCAAATACTTGCTTAATTCTAAAGTGCTTAACCAAATCATGTTGTTTATTATTTCGAAACATATTTACACTTGGGTCATTTTTAATATCGGCATTTTTAATCGATTTTCGTGCACACTTTTGAAGGCGTAAATTTCTAGCGTCTTCCTAATGGAAGATATATTTTAAATAATTACAGATACTCAATCAAAAATAAATAGTTATTGGTTGTGACCAATCAATTAATGTTTTTTTATTTAAATATTCACTTTGGTAATATTAACATTATGGAACTACTTTAATTATTGCAGCCATTAAGAATATAGAAATTAATAATTTGATAATTTTAAACGATAGAAAATACTATTTAGTTTGACATATTTAAGTATTTATATTTGATTTTTAATCCTTCACATACTCGTACATTATTTATTTTAAATATCATTTCCTAAAGCAGAAAAAAATATTCATAAGAGTTGTCTTATTAGATAATTATGGAAAGAGGTTTCTGACAGTTTTTATAATAAATACAAGTTAGCCATTTATGCTCAAGTCCACGAACTGAATCCAAACACACATTGAAAAATAAAATAATATGTATTTTACAGACACGGGTTACGAACCTACGATTTCACGGCTTTAAAAGCGGGTACTTTGCCAGTCGTCCATCACAGGCCCCTATATTATAGATATAATATATTGTAACTTCTTAATATCCCTTATATTTATTAAAATAACAGAAAACATCCTAGATGAGCACAGGATTTTTCCCCAGTAAAGTGGTTTTTCCCTTAATTTTAATAATTTATTCAGATTTCAGGGAATATTAATATGTAATTTTAATTATTTTATTAATTAATCATTATCTGTGTCCATGTTAGCGTATTAAGTACACCGACTGTGTCTAAAGCCGCGTGTTTAACTTCGATTTCACATGTGGTAAAAAATACATCATATTGTATTCTCAATACGCGTCACATCCAAAACATTTAATAATTTGTTTGAATTTATTCAATTATTTAAAATTCATTACCAGTATACTGAAAGTATATTTTTACGCGAGCGACTTCTTTGCCATCTTAGGGTAAATAATAAAATTGTTTACCTTCTTTTCATATCCATGATTCAGCTTTAAAAATTTACGAAATATCAAAAAAGAAAGCACTTTAAATAATATTGTAGAAAAAACTATTTATAAAAGAAATGTAATAAATAATACGTTTTAACTCTCTCCTGAATTTTTTTTCTAAAACAGACAGAAGGTTTGTATATTAAGCCAACGATACGCACAATGAAGCTGCCTTCACTTACTGAAAAAATTATTATTACCTACTATTTAAGTCATGGACTAATTCATTGCTTAAACTTTTTATCCTTTATAATCAGTATATTAATGTTATTGTCAATTTGTAATCATATCAAAATATAATATAGTGATATTTATCAGTTTCATATTTTTAAGTGCTGTGAACACTTTAATTAAGAATAGTTGGATCTGACACCTCTTTGATTTTCAATGAGTGCCAGTAGATATTTCATTGCTACAGTAAAATGTATCACCTCGTTTATCATAGTGGAGCAAGCGATCGACACTCGGCTGCCTCAGTGAGCCCAATCCATCACAATCAAATGCCAAACAAACACGATAAATCAACACTGTAATTAGAACTACGCTATAAATTATCGGTACGTACATATCCCACGAATTATTTCAAAGGATTATCTGTAAATTGCGATCAGTGGTGTTACATAGAAACACCTTAAGTTATTATTTAATATAATCATAATTATATCAAATTTGTAAGTGGTATTTTCCAATATAAGTTTCCAATATCTTTATAAATGCAACCATTCCAAATTTAAAAGCGTTAATGCTGTCCCCTTTCTTTTTAGTCTCAAATTGTATATTATAACATTGTTACGAGCATACAATATTATCATCTACTTAGAGAATTTATAAGAAATTAACTGTCAAACAGCTGTGGTTTCAGATACAGCGAGGTCTGAAACGCTGACTAGTTTTGATGCCTCGCTTATAATTAAAAAAAAATAAAATGCCGGTACTTTATCTCATTAAGTTATTCATCTCATTACTTACATGAAAAGCAGCCACTGCTTTTAATATTTCTATCGTATTCGTGTATTTGTTTTCCACCCCTAAGCAACGCATGATGTACCTACCGACACGGGACGTCACTGAATGTAGTTTAATATTTTTTTTCGAAGGTGACAAAAAATATTAATTTGATAGATTTATGTAACATTATATTATTATTCTATATTTAATTTAATGAATATCGATTATTCTTAAGTGTAGGTATTTCGTAAAAACCATTATATTTATATTTTATCAAGCATCAGTATTGTCACTACACAAAAAGTAGATTTTAAAAAATCCGTCCAGGTTCTAAGTCAAAAATCTCTAAGGTACGAGAATATTTTCTTATTATTTCTCTAGAATTCTCTAATTAAGCCAGGTACTATTAATGCTATCGACGGAAGGTTATTCTAATTAATATAAATATAACTTATGCTACTGTGAACCTTATATTTTTTATGTTATTAATATTAATACTATCGACCGAAGGTACTTGATGGAATATGAATTTAAATTCTAATGAATTAAGTGTTGTACTATTTATTCCATTCCAAACAACTCCAACAATTCCCTATACGTTACCATTGTTCCCATAATGGACGATTTTACACTTCTTGAGTGTAGTATTTTTATTTTTTATTATTACTTATAATCTATTATTAGGTTTTGACGATTTATTATACGCTTATCGAGTATATTATTTTATTATTGATAAAGTATGGGATTTTTTACGCACGCTTCAACTATTCATAATCTGTATGTTATATTTTTTTAAGTTTTTACCTACTTTATTGTATTAATTAGTTATATAAGTTAGAGTTTATAGTGTTCGTTTTTAGTGTGTGTTTTTTGGTGTGTGTACAGTGTCTGAAGATGCCGAAAGGCAAAACTCGGGTCAAAACGACTCAAATGGAATAGTACAAAACTGACTCATCTAAGTCAAAGTGTATTGAATAATAATTCACTTTATGTAATCGTATACATTTCATAATAATAATAAATAATTATACTTTTGGCACCCGGTGATAATTAAAAGTTATCTCATCTATCATCGAATAACTTTAAAATACGCTCATTACAATGCTTTGAGTAAACAGCCTACGGTCCTTGAAGAATAATGGCCCCTGTGCTTGAATTTATGTTAATTACAAGATGTCACTGTTAATTATTTTGTTCTACTAGATCTGAATTTGTACATTTTTGACCTGCCATTATGTGTAAAGATAACACCTTGAGCACCGTTAGTCTTAATGAACTTTCACCATCCTACAGGTGTATATAAATGAAGAATATAATATTCATATTATAATAATATTATTATCTACTTTCCTAGCTCATGTATGTGTGTATGATTTTTCTTTTTCTTGCATTGTAAGTGCACGAGCGAAAGAGACAGAAGCAGGCTGTTGATGTTGTCTTACATGAATGAGATGATCCCGGTTTCGTATGAGTTATTAATTCTTGTATAGGTACGTGTATATTTTAGTTTGTGTTTTATATGCCTATAGGGTGATTTAGACGTATTAATGGTATTATTTTAATGCAAAAATACCTCCTTTTGTTAGGTTTTTTTTATTGCTTCTCGTATTTATTGACGTATATTATAAATACTCGGTATAAGGATCTAAAGAATTATGTGTGGCATTAACGCGGGTATTAATTTTGCAAGAGGCATGACCACCCAACGAAAACACAATACAAATTAATACTGCAGACTTGTAGAGTAGGTATGCTGAACCAGCGTTATCAGCGAATCACTGTTAGATGTTCTGTTATCCAGCAGGCACACCAAACGCTACTTTCTTTTTGATATTCGTACAATCGATCTGAAATCTTCACAAATCGATTTTATATACTTAGTTAGTTTCTCAGAGATAATAAACAGTATTTAACCATTTTAGTACTTCGGTATTAAAGTATGCAGTATGGCGGGAGTCCATTTGTGTGTGCATTCAGTATACCACGGAAGCCAAGTCGCACATCTAAACTCGTCTTGTCTGAAACATATCAAATACGTCAATGTGATGTCACCGTTATTTACAAAACACACGTTGCAAAATGGAGCTGCACACATTGGTAGAATGCGATATTTTAGCTTAAAAAACAACATCGAGTGTTGTAAGTAACAATTTGCATGCGATTTACGCTGCGAGTTGAAGCCACTACGCATGCGCACAGGCTACGAATTTAAAGACGTCAAGGTCGCCGATCACTAGTCAGAGTATATTTTGACGTTTCGAGAGGTTACCCGCGACGGTCGCTAGGTGCCTATGAACGCGGTTCAATATAAAAGATCGGTCCAACGTTCCTAGAAGGTTTGATTTATGGTTGTGCCGCAGACGATGTCGAGTTTAGATGTGCGAGCCGACTAAGCCTCTTGCAAATAAAATTACATCACCACACCGCCATCTGTAAACTATCTGCTTTACACACTCTCCAAATTGCCTTGCTTTCCCTATTGTACACTTTGATGTTTTGTCCCAGTTAATATACGTAGTGTGTATGTATTCATAATATTATATAATATGTAGATATTATTATAACATAGTCAAATACATCCATGTAAATTATAAGCGATACGGTTTTCTTTGTGATATTAATAGCTATCGGTATTATCATGTTTCCTTCCAAAAAAGCTCATGTATGACACAGCGACTAGAATAAAATAAAGTACCAATATATACGAAGTTTTTTAAGATCCTGTTTCACTTAGTTAGACTATCCCGAGCTTAGATAGGCCCGATTCCCCTCCAATATTATCATAAGCAAAAGCGGACGGACATATTCAAAGCAATTATATCACGCACACATAGAGTTAATCGATTATTACGTCTATGTTTTCACACGCACCTTGCCACTATAGTACCAATAATTTGCGGTTTTAAATATTAATTTAATAGGTACATAGATATTGGTGGGTATTATCGGTAGATACAGTAACCATTTTTTAAACGTTTCCTTTTATTTATGAATTTTTCTGCTTTTTATTTATTCTATTATTCAAACAGAGTTTTTAAACTCTATAATACTCAATGACATTTAATATGGACGAATCATGTGGAAAAGAAAATGACACTCACTTTATTGTCGGGTCTGCCGAATGGCATAATCTGTTCTAACGCCATTACAATAAAGGTGATATCGCTATAAATTCCTGATGCTTTTTGTTGGGTCTGCCGAATGGTTCGGTTCGAACGGGTTCGCTCAAATGAACATTGACATTAGAAACACTGCTCTAACGCCATTACAATAAATGTCATATTACTATAAATTCCCGATGCGTGATATCGCATAATGGAAATTGCATGACGCCTACCTATACATGCGAATGCGCGAATTTATTTGCTAGCTACTGTATTGAGTGCATCGTCCATTAATAATGTCATTGATAATACTATTTTGGAATTTCGAATATAAAATTATACTATTTTGTACCAAAATTTTTAGTATTAGCATTAGATTTACACATCGCAGCAACTGTCTAATTGTGAATGTCAAAATTATTACCTAAGTTATTTTTATAAAATATTGACAAAACTGATATTGTGAAAACAATATTATTAATCTAGTATAGTTGAGATCGCAGGTACTATAAAGTGTGGCAGGTACGTTGAATTGACTATCAATCCAAGTTTTTGAAGCCATAAAAACTTTACGACAAAAGATTGAATAAAGTGTCATATATAATAATATGATATGTATCTACTTTACATAAAAAACTTAAAGCAAGTAGTGCAATCAAAACACGCCTAATAAAAACTACCGGGGCACTGAGATGGTCATGAAGTTGCATTAGCATTCAATATTCCCACGGCAATCATACAACAAAGTGATAGCTATCTATTCTAAAACGGTAAATACGTTATTTGTTATCACCCTGTACGAAGACAAGATGTTAGTGGTAGTATATTGATAAGCGGGGCAGGAATGAAATGGCCGCAGCTGGTATGCGACCTCTGACCTCGGACCCACGACTATCACAAAGACTTTCCGTTACCCACCCCAAAATTCAATAAAACAAAAGTTATAAAAAATACACCACATATACCTACTTAACGTCTCCTTTGTTTATTTTTAATACATTTTTTTTAATCTTATTAAATATTAAAAAAAACTATTTGAAAGATACGAATCAAAAATTATTTAAGTAGGAAAATAATTTTATGACGGATTTTAAATATATATTCCTAAAATCCTCTTATTAGTAACGTGATCAGGAAAAAATACCCTAATTTACCAGTATTAGAGTATACGTTTTATAACTTTGCTCTTTTTACTAAACTGATACGTCTCTTTACCTGATTACCTCGAAGTATTACCTCGAAGATTACCTAGATCAAATGAGATTCACTTGTATTTGCTGCTGACTATATAATGAGATTTTAATGAGCACCTTTAAAATGCACGTTAGTTACATAGATCAGCCGCCTGGTCATTATGCGCATGTGCGTCTTCAGCGTCCAAAGTATTAATAAACGTAATAATAAGTAAATAAAGAAAAAAATATAAATATTTTTAGAATATATTACAAAATTTTCATCCTTAATACTTTGGACGCGGAAGACGCACACGGTGCGTAATGACCAGGCGGCCGATTGATGTAATTAACGTGCATTTTAAAGGGGGCAATTAAAATCTCATTATCTCTTCAGCAGCGAAAGCGTTAAACCGAAATGCAAAGTTATGAAGCGTATACTCAACCACATCTTAAAAGTCTTGAGTTTTTTTGATGGTAAATTTTTTTAATCTCCAGGTTTCGAATCCATAGTTTATTGTAGATAATGAATCATTTGTTCACCATCCATCGGTTGTCAAATAAAAATGATTTCTAATAAATAAATGATAAAATATAATATAAAAACAATGATAAGATAACTTTATAATATGATGTGTTTATAGACCGAAAAATCTTTAAACATAAATAAATCATGAATATTTTTTTCAATGACCCAAAGTTGAGCAAGTCTTTAACACCCATTTCTCGTAAATACAAAAATATATTAATACAACCTTCACTCCGTGACCCTTTTAGGATAGAATATATTAATGTACCTGATGTAATGTATAATATTTAGATAGTAAAAAGATTGTTTTTATAACTAAAAAACCAACATATTATGTTGAATAAATATTACTCATCCAGGTAGGTATCACTTACAAAAAATAACAACATATTTTGGTCTTTACTTTTCTATTTAGAGTTGTTATTCTATTTAATACGACAACATGCTAAGATGTTCAATAGCGGTAAGATATAGAAGCAACACAATTACAGAAACATTTAGGATTTTATGAAAATCATTTAAATACATATTTGATTATGAGGTCCGCATAATTTCTAGAAATGAGTATGAATACAATATAATTAAAATGATTTAATAATAATAAATAATTTATATTTGCAGGTATTTTTTAGTGTATAGAACGGAACGAAGCACCTGTGTCCGCTGAGATATATGGCAACTTGGTGCTAGCGCATCTTCTCCACTCGCTATAATAAAATATATCAACCGAAGCCCACGCAAAACAGACACACTCATTTGCATAATCTTTTAAATAATATTATTTTATTTAGGAACACTTCTTAGGCCTTCGTTGTAAAACAGCGTTTTATGACAAAATTTTGGAAATGAATTTTAACGGTTCAATATGCGGACGCTTTGATATTATTATTCGATACGTATAAAATAATATATTAGAGTTAAGGAAAAACACCATTTGAGGTCAGATTTTTGTTAATAATATGAAAGCCATAAAGCATACTTCAGACTGGTTTTATATCTCGAATTAACTTCGTTAAATTTTTTAAATATTCAAATGTGCATATTTCATTTTTAATATATACTTTTTTCCTATCGTTAATTCTAATAAAATTTTATCTAGAATTTTTTTCGATGACACTCCGTTTCATAGTATCGCGCCCAGTTTAAAGTTCAAAATGAAGACAATAAATAACAATCACAGCTTTTGTTAATTTTACGTCAAATTGCATGTTGCTATTTTGAAATGTACGTAAATCAAATTTAACTAACCATCTTATAATCATATTATGCATAACATTGTTATAAAAATATTTTAAATTTCTCCACAATTTTAACAAAGCATAATAATATATTGTCTTAAACTATAATTAATCAATATTTATTTAAATAAAAATACACTTTCCTTTAGAATGATTAGAGATTAATCGATTGTTTAATAGGTTTTAAAAATTGCATATAAATTGTAAAAAAAACGTAAACGTAAAGTGTAATATTTTTCTGGGCGCATTCAAATAAATCATATTATTTGAGATGTTTCTAAAATTACAACACATTTTGTAATTTATGTATTTATTATTTAATCTCATCATTATAAACAACTCATGTTCATTCACTACTTGAAGATAACTTTTCGACATTAATGTGCTGGCTAGCATTTTAAAATTCATATTGAGTTTTAACAATATTTTCTAAAAGTCTATTCTTGAATAATTTTATTTTGCTGGTCATTTGAACCCTTTTATATTCTTAGATTTCATTAAATTAAACATTTAACATTAAATTAAAACAAACTTCTTCGTTCTAATACATATTATGCGTTATTTAAAAAAATGCTGGCAGCAATATTGGTTATCTTTCTCCCGTCTGTTGCTACTGTAAACAGGTATGGAGTGCTGAGCTCAAACCAAAAACTCGATTACCAAAATTTTTCAACCAGGCGTTCTTGTTCTGTCAAGACCTAGTTTCCAGGAAAATTTATCTTGAGTAATAACTTGGCAATCCAGCTTTCTATGCTCAATTTTTGTACAAATTCTTATGTGAGTATTTTTTGTAACTCAATAAATTATTCATTAATTGATATAGTGTAATATAAATTGTAATAAGTAATAAGTATTACTAAGTTTGAATGATCTTGACTTTTGAGCTTTGAGAATCAATGTCTCCGCTGAATATTAGGAATATATTAGTACGACCACGTTACAATCACTCGAGTTCATGAGCGGACACAACAGCCCTTGATGATTGAGGTAATCATGAAAAGACGCTTTATATGGCTGGTGCATGTGGTCCGGATGCCCCTGGAGAGTGCAATACTTCGAACCCATATAGAACAGCCTCAAGGGTCCCATCGCTGTGGCTGGCCCTCCCTCACTCTGCAGTGGTGCTATAAAAGTGATCTACGCGCTGTATATCTGGCATGGCAGGAGGCGCGAAAGTTGGCGATTGACCGTCAAAAGTGGTTCGAACTCATAACTGCCCTATGTCCTAATGGTGGGGCGTGACAGAGTTAAATAAGAAGAATAATAAATAAAGTATTAAATAATTAGTATAATTTTGAACACATTTTCTGAATTGCAAGTAAATAATTGTCATGAGCATTCAATATAGTATATTTTGCATTAAACATATTATACTGCTAGTATTTTGTTTTCGTGTAGATAATCGGTAACTAGTAAGTGCTAAGTAATGCTTTGTCGTAAAAAAGGAAATAATATTCAAAATAAAATTCTTATTTGATTTCTCTTTAGAATAAATACGTAACTGACAGCTATCACTCTTGTTTGAATGATTCGCCACCAATAGCGCCACTTGTTTATGCTTATCTATAACAGTAGAACCTCGATTATCCAGAGTAATTGGGGATGAAGATAGTCCGGATAATCGAAAAAAAATCATAATTGACATAGTTCTTACTTTTTTCAATTTTCTCAAACTTTTGTTAGTAGTGCCAACTTATTTAAATAAGTATCTACTAGTATGAGTATAGTATAATAGTAGTTATAGAGCTTTAAAAATCTACAAATTGTCAACTACCACAAATCTAAACTATAATATTACATCTTGCTACAAAAATTGCGATACCTCTCAGATAATAATTATCATATTTAATTATAATTTTTACGTTTAATATAATACAGGACGTAAGCACTTTATTGCGAAATATTTACATGCACATATTTAAATATATACAAATGCATTCATATGAAGATAAATAATTGTCAGTATATTTCATGTGTAATTGTGGAATGACACTCACATTATTAAAGTATTATAACGCGTGCAATATTATTGCATTTGTAGTCAAAAGAATGTAAAGATGCTTTACGAGTTAAATCAGGAAGTCAACCTGCAATAATGTAAGCAAAACTGAATAAATATATTATAACATACGTAAATAATCTTACTTATCATGTCACTGAATCATTTAAATATTATTTATTATAATGGCAAAAACATACTACTACGGCCATAATATATCAATGCAATATAAAAGTAAATCTGACAATATAATTGTTTTTACTTTAACTAACAATCTACTTAAAGTCTTGTGTAATATAGACTATGTCTATATAGTGTTTTTGAAGGTACACTTCTTTTGACGCGTTTGGGAAATCGGATCAGAGTGTATTTTTGGCGTGTGACATGTAACACATAATTTATTTTTTCACACGAAAAAAAAACGCGCTCGATTGGATTCGAACCACCGATTGTTCGGTTATCAGCCGAACGCACTACCTTTACTCCACAGTATAATACTGCAATCGTGACGATTATACGGTATAATATTATAGTTTAGAATTGTTCCGTTGCCTAGGCAGCGAATTTATTATTGTCAGGCATTTGCAATTCCTTGCGTAAACAAACAATTAAACGCCAGAGTGACAGTTGGTACTTTAAAAATAAAAATAACGAGAAACCATTATATAATTTAGTTCAAGTGTATAGAAATAAACTAATGGCGTTCCAATAAGCGGTTATTTTTCTTGAGTGTGTAATTTAACAAGATAATTAGAGCTAGTCAAAGAATCTAGTTTATCAAAAGTTTTGTTTTTGTTTTGTTACGCCAAAGAAGTATAACTTCTAACGCGCGTACATAAGTACACACACCGATTTTTTTACACAGTGTTGAAATAACATACAAAAGATTCATAGAAAGAAGAGTAATACATATATTGACATAGTGGGACTCGAATCACCTTCAACGATATGTTTGAGTGCTTTTATACTTTGAGCTATTAGCTTTCGTTGGACTCATGTGAAATTACTCCAAATATGTATGCCATCCTGTGTTTTTTGAATGGTAAAAGAGGAGCTACTTTAAAGAATTGAAGAGCTTGGGAGAGTATTATTGTGCAATGAATAGCAGCATCTTGGGGAAAGAAGTCCCAACTAGTAGGAGAGTTCCAATGAAATTAACTTTACTGATGATACATTTAAGGCCAAAACCATATACGCTGCAGATATACCGGATGTACGTATAATAAGCATTATGATAAAATCACTCTCCGTTATGTGAGTACGAAGACATCCAAACTGCTGAGCATGTTTTAAAGACCTGTGTTCTCTATGCTTTTCTTAAGAGAACACTTTTATATCTACCAAGCTGATAAAAATGTATTGGAATGGGTTTAGACTTTACCGATGCCTCTATAGTGCAATTTTCTTGACAATAATGTGGTTTTTAATATCTCGGTGCTGTCGCCTTCAACCTGCCACCATATTAGTTAATGCGTAAACTTTGGTCATTTATTAGTTTTATAATATATTAAGTGTAAATATTTCGATATACAGCATTCACAATCATTTAAAAATGTTTTATCAGTAGACATTAAAAAAAATTATCATTTACCAAACGATATAATTGCAATAAAATTGTCAGATAATGTAATATTTTCAAACACGTCATGTTGTCTTATTATTTTTTTTTCGACCATGTCCGATCCTAATAGGATCATCATATGGGCCTAGACAGAGTAGAGGTTTTTATTAACAGATTTGGTTTTTTTACGAGAAATGGATGTCAGCCACTTATTCAACCTATTAGGTCCATACTCTGACTCATACACAAATTGAATTTTATAATACAATCAGGGGTGGGTTAACAGACATGGTGGTTTAAGGTATTGAGAGAACTTGT
Source organism: Rhyacophila brunnea (assembly GCF_057557595.1). NCBI lineage: Eukaryota > Metazoa > Arthropoda > Insecta > Trichoptera > Rhyacophilidae > Rhyacophila > Rhyacophila brunnea. The sequence continues at coordinate 8,586,579 of NW_028233361.1, forward strand.
GACCATAATGATAAAAAATATAAATTTAAAACCATAAATGATAACAACCAACGTAGTAAAAATATAATTTTATCGCTTTTCTTAAATCAAATCCTGTATCAGGTTGTATGTAACTGAAAACTATTATTATTGAATATGACAATGATGACATAACATAATAATATTAGTGTTTTTTTGTGAACATGTGGGTATCTATTTGAGTGGTTATATGGACCCATATGATGTTTATTGCAAGGATTTTGGTAATCTTGTATTATATCTGCTATTATATTTGTGAGAAATATGCATTTTTTTAAATGTGTTTTTCATTATTAATTATTGTATCACTAACTTGAACTATTGTTTCTGAGTAAAATTTTAAATCAGATGACGAATCTATTGCATCATTTTATTTTCATCAAATAAAATCAGCACTGAATTGTATTATTTACTATTTATTTATATGACGTACTGATATTATATTATAACTATATATTATTATATAAACAAGAAATGTAGCATTTTTTATTTAACGTGGCCATATGAAATGGTAGTGGTTAACTGTACCAGTATTTAAATTATATCAATTTATGTGATAGAATAGGAATTTAATTTAAGATCAATATATATTTTATATATTATTTCGTACAAAATATCTTGTAAAGAGATAAACCCTAAATATATGAAATTTTTTGCAATTGTGTTCACTAATTTTCAATGAAAGCCCTCAAATGAGTTATGTCTCAGACACACGACACTACAGTAAGTTGATGTAGGTCTTACTTGATTCCAAATGAATCCGTTTAGAATCTCCAATTGTATTTTTATTTATCTATTTTTGAACCCTCAGTACTCCTTCATTTTTTAATAAAAGTGACAGTAACGTCAAAAAAAAATCAGTTTTATTATTATTATGAGAACATTGAATCTATTGAGTGGCGAAGAATGTAGGCAAAGTGTCGAGATTTGACATTAACAGTGCACACTATATCTTGTCAGTCATACATCATATTTGTTTTCATTGAAAAGAATATAGTTTGCAGATGGTGTTCGCTAGTTTTTAAAATTAAGTTAAATTATGCCTAAACCAAACCATAATCGATAATATTCTTTTATCTAGCAAATATATTCATTGAAAACAAAAAAGTATGACTGACAAAGTTTAGTGCGCACTATTTATGTTAAATCTCCACAGCCTACCTTCACCCTTCGCTAATGCTATCCAATTAACTTTTTTCTACTTATATCTTGATAATCTCAAACGCTATCCAAGTATTTATCCAAATATGTAAGTGAAAGAAAATATATTTATTATAAAAATAAACAAGAGATTATTATTTTTTTTAATAAAACTGTATAAAAATATGTTTTTTAGCATGAACGAGTGTCGATTATTTTTATTTTATATAAACAAACATCTTAAATATTTCTTAAGAATCTCAGCTATTCATTCTTTTGCTGTTTGTTTGGATCTAAACCGATTCAGTTTCAATTTATTGCGCCCGCTTTCAATGGGACCTGTCCTTTGAAATTTATTTTATTGGTTCAAATACCTGCCCCCATAGATTACGGCTAAGAGTCTTTTTCATGCGATATATTTTTTTTAAATGCCATACGCAGAGTCTCATAACAAAGGAATATGAAAAAATTATAAATATCTGGACCATAAGAAATCATGTCACTCTGATTCTCGGAAGAATCTCACCGCAAATGTAGTAAATTTAAAATGAACTCTTTTATGTTGTCAAATATAATGTGCTCACGAAACTTTAAAACACTCAAGGTTACATTTTTAAAAATTTTCTCATATGTGACATTTATATTCTATTTTCATCAATACAAAGTCATTATAAAACTATGATTTGATTTACACCCTTGAACTAATTTGAAATAATTAAACGGTAATTTTATTAGTAACGAAGTTTTTAACATTACAAATGACATCAATACGACATAATATATTACAATATTTTAAAGCATTCATGTCTTGCCATAAAAAAAAGTGTTGCCAATGCTATAAATAAAAATACACGGTAATAATATATCAATTAAATAACATTTTAAAAAGTACATGAAAGTACGTGTAACGTGTGATGTTCTGATATTATATCTTAGTTATATTGTTGTAATAATCAATCATTTATGGCACTACAATCCTTGGTGGGTCATGGCCTCCTTCAAAAATCTCTTCTATCCTGAACGATCCAGCGCCGAAATTCTCCAATTGCTTCTACCGAGCATTCGTAAATCTCCTGTGTCGCAATTTAGCCAACTCAATTTCAGCCATCCAGTAATTCTCTTACTATCGGCGGTTGACTACATAGCCCACTTCGCCGATATATCCTCCGGTATTCTATGCACATGGCTGATCCAGCATAGTCTCCGCATATTCATATGAAACGTGATCTTTTCGCCCCCATATATTGCGCAGAGCTCCATATTCTACCTTGACCTCCAAATGCCACTTTTTTGAATAGCTCAAAGATTCCTCTCAAAGATGTAAATATTATTATGCGTTTTTTCTTGTATCCTGATTGCCCAGCATTCTGATCTATAAGTTAATACCGGGTGCAGGGGACTTGTAAGGCTGTTTTGGTTTTCTTTGAGAGTGCTTGTTTTTTAGAAGCCTTTGGATACCAAAAAGCACCTGTTAGCGAGGGTGATTCAGCGTTTTATTTTGTCGCTCGTGTTATAAGTGTTTGTGATAAGGGACCCTAGATAAACAAATGAATAGGTACATAGTTTCAAAAGTATCGCCGCCAAGATGATAAAAGTGTTAGATATTATCATCTGTTGCACTCTGGCGATCTGTATTTTGTTTTACTTTCGTTTTGTAATAAGCAATAATATGTAAAATAATTTGTTATTAAATAACGCATAAAATTATTATTAACATATTTATATCTATAAATATAATATGATATATTTGAAATAAAAATAAGATTAATATTACAATATTATTTTCACTTTTAAACTGAAAAATTCTACCACCCAACCAAAAAACCACCCAAGTTGCACAGGGTGCAATTAAGCCGTAAAAATATGTCGCTACTACAGTCATTAAAATAATACCGGGTATGAATCATATGATGTCACTTATATAATTTAAAAAAAACCATCTTAATTACCTACTTAAATAAAATTATTGCGTTGAATGAGACTGCAAAAATTAATTCTGTGAGATTATGTAAAACTTTGTTACCTCTAGAGAAGACTTTGCAATATTTTTTATTTACGAGGAATCGATGTTGGCCACTTGCTCAGGGTAGTTGGTCCGTGCTCTGGGTCAAACGTATGTTGAAAAACAACTCGTTAATGTGCCAGATTCAGGATTCAAACCTAAAACTCCCGACTTGGTAAACGGAAATGTTTCCATTATATATATTCATATAAATACAAGAAATTAACCTTATTACTTTGATACAGAAGTGTAATTTACTATTATCAAAAACATCTTCGTGGAGTGACTAAAATTTTCTTCAGATTTTAGAGTTAATGAAAAAGACACCATTTTTTCTGTTAATCACCAACGCCGTGCATTTTAAGGGCTTTTAAACACTGGAATGTAAACTGCCACGTTTTTGATGCGTTAGGATGGATACCAAATTGGCTCGATGTGACAGATATAGATTACAATGACTATTCATTTATGCCGCGTTTATGGGTAAACAATGGACATTCAGCTCACCAAATCCATCTAGTATCTACATCAACGCGGTGCGAAAAAGTGCGTAAAACTTTTTAACACCGTGTATCTTAGCCTTAAACTACCAACCGTTGCGTTTGACCAATGACGGAGAAAATGCAAGGATTTGTGGTTATGTTGGCGGGTGCGTTTAATCTTTTGACGCGAATTAATTATTTAATCATTAAATGTATTAATTCACTCTGACAAAATGTAACTGTTACTATTTCGGATATTTAAAAGTCCCCGTTGTAACATTAACTCGATTCCTTTGCGCATGTTTATGCGTCCAACACTGTAAGTATATGAGTAAGCCACATCACTGTCTTAGCCGGCTCTCACATCTAAACAACTCGCCTCGCACTGCGCACACCTACCCAGCCTCTCGAAACGTATATATTATATTATTTGGATGCAGCGACTGGCGAGCCGGAATAGGAATGACCAATTCGTAGGTGTATCTATGCATTCTGAAGTCTTCGACTCGCAGCCCGAGACGCATGCAATTTGTTGATAGCAGCACTAGATTTTTTTTTTCAAACTAAAAAGTCGCATTCGACTAATTTGCAGAGCTCCGTTTGGCAACGTATGTTTTGTGAATAACAATTACGTCACGATATTTGATACGTATTCGATACGTTGCAGACGAGACGGGGTTTGACGTGCAAGCCGGCTTTGACTTCTATATTTTACGCTTATATAGCGACGTTTTAATTTTTTTTAGGCTTCTGATAGTCTGTACATTTCACGTACAGACTTTGACTCTGCATAGTAATATGGAAATAATTACAAGATAAAAAGAACTTTTTATATACCACGATTTTAAATTTTCTGTTGAATCATATAAACTTAACAATTTTATGTATTAATAAATACTTTTTTAAAATTTTTTGATGAATTATCCCATTAACTTGAAAGAAAATGATCAAATGCGTAATAAATAGAGCAATTATACGAAATTTTCAAACATTATTATTAATTGAATAATATAAATGTGATTTTTACAAACATTAATACCAGAGCCTACATGGTTTCAAATTTTTTTTGGAGTGCCGGTCAACCGCGTGGAGGTGAGGCTTGTAAGCTATGTAGTATAAACTACAAAAACTACAAAATGCCATGTTGACATTTCATATTGATTTCCACAGTAACGTACGTATATTTTAATAATTTAGTTTCTAGGACCAATTAGCAACCAATAATAGTGTTTTACTTTTTACGGATTTTTTCCAACTGAAAATGAATTCAATTCTGCTTAAAGATGTCTAAAAGTATTAAAAGAATCCAATTTACGATATATACGAAAACATATCAGACCTAGTCTAATATAATGAATTAATTAAATATGAACGTATAATTAATTATATTTATTAACAGTCTATAATTAAATAACATACGAATTCAAAAAAAGAACACATCAAAATTTGCATTAATAACCGTTGAACTGACCATGTCAAAAGTTTTTTTTTTAATTAATACTTTCATTAAAGATTTATCGTAAAATAACCCCAAACAATAAATTACCATATTTACACTCACTTCGTGTTTCAATTAAAATAAACTCTCACCTGTAACCAAATGTTTTGATATATGGAAAAAGGTCAATATTAGCCAATTGGTTTTATATTTCATAAAAATATTAACTCCGAGTATTATTTAAAAATAGTATACTATTTTTTAAATATTAATGTATAAAACTGTAAAAAGATAAGATCAATACAACATTGTATATCTACATAGATCGACTATCAACATTTATTTTCGAAAATTAATTTTTAAATGAATTTATTACAAGAGGGCGTAAATTTTGATGATTATTTCAATTCGATTTATTTTATTGGTCATGTTTATCGATTATGTTAAGACATGTGATGACGTCTCACGAAAAAAGAACTTATATGCTTGTACATACATAATATTTTACTCAATATTATAAGAAACCCATTTATTTAAAAAATATATAATGTCCCGAGTGTGGACCAAACCTTAATGCATCCGGTTCCTGGCAATGTGGTTAACTAATTAGCTAACCAATTAAGTTAAGTAGTAATGATGTCAAAAATTAATAGGAACTATGCGTCCGTATTTCAAATTCTCTCAACATTGTTGACCATAATTTATATTTTTGTAAGTTAAAAACTATTTTAAAAGTATGTAGCTTTATTCATAAAGCATATAGGCATGGATCCAGTAAATACCGGTTGGAGGATACTTAAATACTCAAATACTCTGGGATACTCAAAAATAGCAGAAGTAGGTACGTGTTGTATATCAATATTACGAGATACACGATTCCATAAATTAACGGAACAGAAAACCGAATACTTCATCAGAAAGGTTGTAGAAATAAAAAAAAAACTTTTTAATCACCCTTATAATAATGAAGGTAGTGTTTAATTTTAATTAGACACAAAATATATGTAATTAATGAATATTATTTGTCGTTAAGATAAACACGCTATTATAATTTTCACAATAAGTAAGTTTTAATTGTTACAATACGTGCTATGTTTTAACAACATCTATCTTGGCTATGCTAACTTTGAGAGCAAGACAGACAGTTTTAAATGTTTATTTAATTATAATAGCACAATAAAAAAATATGATAAACTACCCTCGATAACCGCCGATAGCGGCCGAAAGCAGTCTTGCGTAATGAATTGATTTGCTGAATGAATATAAAATATGATATATTAGAAATATAGGTACTTATAAAATATAGGAACCTACTTTAAATAATTATCTTAAAAATATGAGACAGCGCGGAAAAATATTAATCTGTATCTCCTATAAAGTTGCCAATATGGACTTGACGTAGTATATCTTTCATGTGAAACGTTAATGTGTGGCAACGAAGCTAAATACCAAAAGGGGTTGATACAGTAAGGAGGAGCTTTCATCCAGCAATGGATCAAGAGTAGCTGATATTACAATAACAATAGTGGCGAGAGGTGGAGGTAGGCTGTTAAGATTCGACATAAATAGTGCACACTAAACTTTGCCAGTCATACTCATTTGTTTTTATGGAACTAAGAATACTATTATTTGCAGATGGTGATGGTTAATTTTTCTAATTCAATTACACCCTACCTAAACCGAACCATGATAGTTTAGGTATGCTATAGACGATCCGACAAAATATTGCACATTTTTTAAATCATACTTATTTGTTTTCGTTGAGTTCAGAACACATATTGCAGACGGTGATGGCCAGTTTTATAAAATCCATCAAATCCTGCCTAACCGAACCATAATCGATAAAACTATCATTATATTTATAACATATCTAAAATTATGTATAGTTAAATAGCGTAAAAGTTAGCGATATTGGAATATTTTTTGTATATTATCTACTATCGCTTGGATTAGGTAGGATTTAATTGAATTTTCAAAACTAAAAACACTTTTTACATATTGTAGTCTTCTACTCTATCTGTGTCGCTAGATTTCAAAATCAGCCAAGTCCATAATAGATGAATAGGAGAAAAGCAGCTTTTTGTTTTCTCAAATGCACAGTCACAAGGGTGAAAGTTTATATTATTTCGAGTATAGAATATTTAAAATTAATAAACTCCACATTTTGATAATGCAGAAATATTAGAAAGCAGTAGTTCTTCAGCAATTCACAAAAAGTCAAAAATACCTATAGGTGGACTTGGCTGATTTTGAAATGTAGCAACACATCTATTCTAATGACATTATTAATGGACGACGCACTCACTACAGTAGCTAGCAAGTAAATTCGCGCATTCGCATATATAGGTAGACGTCACACAATTTCCATTATGCGATATCACGCATCGGGAATTTATAGCAATATGACCTTTATTGTAATGGTGTTAGAGCAGTGTTTCTAATGTAAATGTTCATTTGAGCGAACTCGTTTGAACCGAACCATTCGGCAGACCCAACAAAAAGCATCAGGAATTTATACCAATATCACCTTTATTGTAATGGCGTTAGAACAGATTATACCATTCGGCATACCGGACAATAAAGTGAGAATAATTTTCTTTTCCAGATGATTTGTCCATATGAATGTCATTGATCTATTCAATAAAACAAATACTTTTGGGTAATACATTTAAATGTGCACTGCTTATGTCGGGTATTAACAACCTACCTCCACCATTCGCCACTGAATAACAATGATGGTACCACGTAAATAATTTTAATATTTTTTGTAAATCAATTGAGTGCTTAAATCATAAATAATTCTATTTAGATCCACTTTAAAGGCATTATTCTTCCTTTGAAATCTGTTTACCAATGGTACAGGTCACACGCTAGCCTCGCCCGAGATTAAGCCTGATATTTCGATATTTATTACGGGAGCAATTGTTAAGGAAGGCATAAAGATTGTGGGCAAGATTACGGCCAGAGCTCTACAGTAGCAGCGATAGGCCCAAGCCGCAGGGGAGATCCGACACTGTGAATTCTTGATACCTCGCGATATCACAATCGTTAGTGCATATTATAGCGTAAGGCGGAGTTAGAAAACCAAATGCCAATATTGATAAATTTTATAATACATAATTTTTAGTACTAAATTTATTATAAAGAGGTGTACTAAGAATATAATTTTCAAAATAATATAATTAACTCACAGTACTTATTCAGCTTCGAAGCATTTTTCAATGACAAGTATTTATTATTTCTGAAATTGTTCGTCTATCTACGTCAGGGATAGTCAACTTTTTTATAGCTACCGCCCATTTTTGTATCTTTATTAGTACTAACTTTTTCTAACCGCCCACCGGTTCCACAGTAATGGTGATTTATAAACTAAGAAAGTAACTTTACTTTATAAAATTTATAAAGCAGAGTTGCATCAAGTTAAAACATATAATAATAATTACCTAGTTACCAAATACTTTATATCAGACTTTTGCTAAGTTTGGCAGAATAAATCTCAACATACTGTAGTTAAATCTATCTTTTTATTTATACTTTGCATACATGGAAGCATGAAGGCTGATGAAATTATATTTAATTACTTAATTAAATTATTAATAAGATTCCCGAGGCTGATGCTGCGAAACTAAATATTGGATATCTGGATCAATTTTTGTGAGAAACAAACGAAGTTCTTCTCTTTCGAAAATATTCAGGCGGTTTTTTTCTTTTGTCATAATATGATTAACAGCACTAACGCCTGATTCCACAAGATATGCGGCGTAGAAAGGTATTTTTACGCTGAATATCATTTTCCAGATTTATTTAGATATAAGACAGGCATTTTTTATTTTTCCATATGTTTTCATATCCACCACTATCAAATTTATGTTAACTTTCTTCATAATATCTAATTTCTAACAGTTCTTCTTGGCAAGTTGTATCAGCCTATGATTTTGAAAACATTATGAAATTTTTTTTAAAACCCCTGCCGCCCATCATGAAAGCTGGAACGCCCAATAATGGGCAGTAGGGACCAGGTGGACTACCCCTGATCTACATGTATTGTTCAATACCCAGTGAGTAATCATCTTATTGTTTTGCTTATTTATTATCTGCATAGGTATATTATATATTAAATCAATGTGCTCAAGAATTAATTACAACGTATGGTACTACGAGTATCATTAATTTGGAGTAGTAACAAATCCACACAATAACGTCACATACACCAAAAGATAAGGATAGCATGGCCAATTTATTTATCAAACTTTTTATGGCATATAGACTATAATTATTACCGATTGATTATGAATATAAAAATTGGTTAAGGTATTTTTTTTTAATTTAGAGAAGCTACACTACATAATATTAACAGAGTCAAAATATTAAATAAAACTGACGTTTAAATAAGTATGTACCTAAAGATATATCAGAATTAGAAATGTAAATGTAAAGTCTAAATTTTTTTTTAAAAAGTGAGAATTTTTATTTAGTCAATAAAAACATTTCTTTAGAATTATTTCTTTCCACGAGCCGTGCCGTTGAGATGTACCTACATATTTAACAGAAAATGGAGATCGTTTTGTTACGATATCAATAGGTAAGTCATCCAGATTATATCTTGTTTAAAGAAACGGCCATGTAGGACGATGCTACTGAGGTTTTCATCTCATTGTTTAAGTATCTTCCTTTGTAAAAGCACATGAAATTTTCTTCACAATAATTTAATAATGGTAAGGCAATTAATAACTTCATAAAGTTATCAAAGAGATTCTGTCGTTATTGTTACATAACATACAGATGACAGGAGGCAGATGCATGTCATTCCTAGACCAGACAACGATTTATTTATATAGCCATATTCAAATTAACAATATTATATAAAAAAAAATGTTTACAGACATTTAAATAAAATACACTTATTATGTTATATACAAAAGGCCATTTTTTTATATTCCGTCGCCGATGTACTAACAAAAAAGAATGTGGCCATATTTTTATGTCTCGATATCTAATACTGATTTTTTTAAATATTAAGTTTTCTGCGCATTTATTCTATAACAAAGGCGGCTATCGGCGGCTATAGAGGATAGTTTATCATATTTATGTAATGAGGTTTTATAATTATTTTTAGGTGTCAAAACTGTCTATCTCGCTTTGAAAGTTAACACAACCAAGAAAGGTGCTGTTAAAACATAACACTTATTGTAACATTCACAACTAATTTATTGAAACAATTGAGTATTTCACAAGCATAGTGCATAGGGTTCAAACTTAATATTTGAGTATTTCTTATTCTTTAAGGGTATGATTTCCCTTACATAATAACTTAAATGTACTCAATCAAACGCTTCAGAAGTGCAATCATACCCTTATACTCAAATACTATGTTTGAACCTAGCTTACTCAAAAATATCCAGAATGGACTTGGTTCACTATGCTTGTGAACCAACTAATTATAATACCTCAATATATAAATATGATAAACTACCATTGATAGCCGCCGTATATAGAATAGATGCGCTGAGATAAGCAAGAATGGCTTTTTACATTTGAGATTACTACGTTTTTCTTGTAAATATTGGTTTAATATATATATTTATTTTTTTTAACTTTTTCTGATATTGTGAAATCACACTTGACAACCGCTATCAGTTTTTAAAAATATTTATCCCTCATAAAACAATATGATAACAGCAAAGGGTGGTGGTAGGCCGTTAATATCCAACATAAACAGTCTTTATTAAATTTTGTCAGTCACACGTATTTCTTATGATTGAACTATGAATACAAATTGCAGTTAGTGTTGGTTAGTTTTTAAAATTCATTAAAACCCTGCGTAACCAAGCCAAAATAAACTATAGTCAAACAATATTCGTCTATTAATATAGTAGGTATATATAATTACAAGTATTATAGATGGGTGTATATTTGATGAAATTGTTCACAGAGTAAAGCTAGGCTGGAGTGCTTTTGGCCGCCTGAATAATGTCTTCAAAAGTGACCTTCCACTGTGCCTAAAGCGCGAAATGTTCAACCAGTGTATGCTTCCCTTAATCAAATATGCGTATGAAACATGGACCTTAAGTAAAATAGAGATCTAGAAACTAAGAGTAGCACAACGTGTTATGGAGAGGTGCATGAGGGCATATAACGTGACAGGACAAAAAAGTAATGAGTGGATAAGGAAGCAGACAAGGGTTTGCGATGTGATAGAGTTCATCAAAAGCCCTAAATAGAGATGGACTGGACACATATTTTAAAAAGAGATAATCATTGGACAAATTTAGTCATCCAGTGGTATCCAAGAGGTACGTAACATCCGCAAGGTAGACCTAGAGGCCACTGGATCGATGAAATGATAAAATTCTGCGGAAGTACGTGGCAAGGCAATGCACAGGACCAAAATAAGTGGAAGCAGCTTGAAGAGGCCTTCATCCATTGGCCAGAAGGTCAAAATCCAAACTCATTATTGTATGAAACAATTGACAATATACTGATAATACTAAATTTGGAATCGGATATAATCTTTAGGTTGTTATTAAAATGGTGATTTATATTTCGCACCCCTAGTTTGAAACTATTACAAGTCAAAAAATTGACATTTTGAGTTAATAATGCAGAAAGGTTGAAAATATCATTATTTATCTGGTCAAAGACTATCACAAGTCAAAATAAATTCTACGGAAGTACAGGACAGAAAGAATAGTCTATAATTTTCATAAATAGTATTGTGTGATATTTAAAGACTATGCTATTTTGAGTTGTTATGGTCTTAAATTAGGATTCAAAAATTCAGCGAGTTTAAGACTATGACATCTTGAATTATCATAGGTCAGGAATGGACAAAGTAAATAAAACTTGTGTTGTGGTCACACTGGTGACTGGTCATTCTGAAAACATTGACAATTTGACAGTAGTTTGTTGATAAATATAGTAATAAATAAAACAAACAGTGATGGAATCATAGAAAAGGATCTCAGAAGAACACATAAAAATCATAAGAAAATTGATACCGAATTAAAACAATATATTAGAGATCACATCAATTGCATTCCTAGGGTAGAATCCCACTTCCTGAGAGCTCAAATTTTCAACCATGTCCGATCTAATAAGATCATATGGGCCTCCACGGTGTGGAGGTTTGTATTAACAGATTTTTTGTTTTTTCGAGATATGGATGTCAGCCACTTGCTCCACCTATTAGGTCCATACTCTGACTCATACAAAAATTGAAAAACAATATGTGTACTTGCCAGACCCAGGATTTGAACCTATGACCCACGACGCTATAGTCCGACGCTTACACCAGACCAACTACCAGACAATTTATTGATGGCTTTTTAAATTTAGCAACACTATATGCTATACAAAGGAAAGTGCCAACAAAATGATCGACCTTTCGTGAAGTTATCTCAGTATTCTACGATGTTCAACACAGAATTTAATATTGGGCGCTTTCAGTAAAAAAAAAGATCAATGGTCAGGATAGCATATACAAATTTAAATAATACACAAAAACAAAACAATTAACTTAGTTCAATAATCATATCCCAAATAAAGAAAAAGCACGAGAGGAGAAAAAATGACGTGAAAAATGGAGCTATCCCTGATCCAGATATGATAGTTTCATGCTTCGATTTGCAAGCAGTTCTTTCATAACCCTGTGGTGAAGTCTCAAACTTCTATTGCACCAAAAAACTTGCAACATATTTCACTATATTTGATATTGCTGCGAAAAAGGGTTTTGTTGTATCTGGAACGAAGTGACTGCTAAAAGAGGTTCTAATGAAATTGGTAGTTGTATTTATAAACCATTACTTGAAAAGGGAATTCTAAATTAGAATGGGCACTTTTGGTCCGATAACTGTGCTGGACAAAATAAGAAAACAGAAAATATAAAGTCTGTAACGCAAAAATATTTGATCACGGGTCACACACAAAATCAGTGGATACTGGTTAGCGATGCACTCAAAAAAAAAAAAAAAAACTAAAACTGCTCCAGTCTTCATACCAGCTCAATGGATACCCATTATAACCATGGCTGAAAAGAATGGTAAACCTTATAGAGTTAATGCAATGGCAACTGATGATATATTTGACATGAAATTGCTGTCCGATGAGCTGGGACAAAATTAAGTTATAACTACCGTAGGTACGAAGGTAACATGGCAAGCAATCAAAGTCATGCATTTGAAAATAGAATCACCGTATAGTTTTTCATTAAAACCAATTTTAATGATTCTTCCTATAAGGAAATTGATATAATGCATCGCATGACGGGTCGTCCGGTTCCTATGAATATGATAATTATACTGAAAACTTATAATGAGCCACCAGGAATAACCATGCAGAAAAAGCAAGATCTTTTAATCCTATGCAAAAAAAATTGATACCGATGACGTACCACGTTTTTTACAATAATTTGAAAGTCGCTAATAGTACTCAAGTGGCAAGAAATGACTTGGTTCACGAAGAGAGTGATGGAAATTACTCTGATTAATTCTAAATTATATAATAATTTTCATTACATAATGTCAAGAATCTTGAATAGGTAATTATAATCTTATACAATTATATATTTTAAAAAATCGGTAAGTATGTGATGATTTATCTGTCCCAGTTATTTTATTATGAAATAAAAATTTCAAATAACCATTTTATTTATTATTTTACTTGATATGCATAATATATTGAAGAGATTTTATGTTGTTTTATATTAGTTTGTATTGTGTGCATGATGGGTTATTTCAAAATTTATCAAAATAGTCCAATTTTAGACTATGACATTTCAAAAATACTACTAAAAATATGTTTTCTGTATGATTTTTCAATATAATAATTATGTCATACAAAAATACAAGCCCTGATACACATTGAGCAAGAAAATCGGTTTGGTACATACATTTTTAGATTTAGTTGAGAGGGTTTGAATCTTTTAATCCAATTATCTCAGAATGCTGTTTTTTGACTTGTCATACTTTAAAACTAGGGGTGCGATTTATAAAAGCAATGATTGGAAGTATACATAATAATATTAAATAATAATTCATACTGTTAAATTATTTTTGTTTATTTATTGGTTATTTTCATTTTACAAGCACTTTTCGCCACTGATTCCAGATATTATGTTTAAGCTCCATATATGTACTTTTACAATATCAGTAACGACACACTATAAGCAGATATCACACCTTTCGAGGTGATTGGGTAATTTTCAATTAGCAACTAAGTATAATGTGAAAGCTATCCCTCTAGTAGCAGGTTTGTTAAGTGTTAAGTGTGTCGACCTCACAGGTTAACAGCAGAAATACTCATCTTTACCAGCAACAGAAGAAATTTATTACTTTAACAATAAGTATTGTAGTAAACATTTTGAAAGAGCACCTTTCCATACAGACAAGGAAACGCATCAAAAGATGTTTGATTACAAATAATAAAGACTGAAAAGGGAAGCTAATAACTACCCATGTTTTGGTAATACACCGTTTTGTAACGGACCAACCCACCAAATATATTTCGGTTAATGAAATATGGGAGCTTTTGAAAATTGATTTCTTATCAAAGTCTGAATGAATAAGATAGATACCATTTGATTCTTTTTATTCAACGTATCTACGACATTTTTAGATACAGGATTAAATTTGATAATATGAAATCTTTAAAAAAATATGTGGAGTTTGAGCTTTTACAGTACCTAGGTATACCTTTTTTAATTTCGATTTTAAATTTTAAAAGTAGGTAAGTGCCCAACTAATTATTGTTTTATTAGTTAATCTCATAAACTGATAATTGTAAATACAATAAAAATAAACTGTTATTATATAAAATAAAGTAAGTAGCTGTAATAATTCTAGAATATTTAAAAAAACAATATACCGTAAAAGTTGAATTTTCATGAAATATGGCTACTTTAAAAAGTCTACGAAAAAAGGATAACGGAATACATGTTGTAATGACCATCGCCATATTATGTTTCATAATAGGAATAATAATATATATAGAAAGAAGAAGATGCAAATAGAGTTAAATGAAATTATATTTATATTACTAATTAAACTAACCTGATTCTTAATCTCTACCAAGAAGAATGTACATACCTCCACATTTGTTAAGATTGGCAGGCTCCGATGCGCGGGCCATGTAGCAACAGTTAAATAGACTGTACAAGAGTAACTAGACCGAGCATAACTTTTCCACTTATCAAAATCAGATCCCAGATTGCTTGACATATTATTGATTCGCCCTTTCTCGTTTCAAATTTAATTTTAAAAAACTCTCACATCAAAATATATTAACTATTAGTGTTATTAATATATAATATACATTCCTGTTATTCATTAGCTATCAAAGTTAGACTAGTCTTTCATACAAAAACCGGTGGTTATATCGATTTCTAAAAAATGTGATGCATTGACCTATGCATTACATTTGTAGAAGGTGTGTTAATGCTAGTGTATTATTTATCATGTAATTCATCTATCCAAATCAAACCATTACCTGTGTGAACACGATAGACATGTCAGTATAAGCACTTTATAGAACAATGACAGGCAATGACAGGTCATCCATCGACAACAACGGGAGAGGCGGAAAAAGTAGGACCAGTCGTTGCGAATGTATCGGCTTTCTATTAGAGTGGGCAATGACTGTACCCAACCACTGAGGTGAATCCTGGATACCAGACTGGATGATCGCAGGTCATTTGGCAGACTCCAGTTATTAGACGGTGTCTACGAAGATGCACATACATCTAGAGGACTGTGGCTCATGCTAGAGAGGAAAAAAGGATGTTATTGGAGAAGACTAGGACCCATCCAGGCTTATTGGACTACTTATGATAATGATTGTTCTTAACCAACATATTGTTTTAAATTTCATTTAGGTAGGTACTATGTTAACTGTTATTCTCCAAAAATACATTGATAAATAACTAATGTATTACCCACACATAATTTTATATCCATCAGTCACTAGTCTCACTAATTTTAAATTAAAATATCTTAATAATTACTGTATTGA
Organism: Rhyacophila brunnea; assembly: GCF_057557595.1. Lineage (NCBI taxonomy): Eukaryota > Metazoa > Arthropoda > Insecta > Trichoptera > Rhyacophilidae > Rhyacophila > Rhyacophila brunnea. Next base: position 8,602,663 of record NW_028233361.1, read on the forward strand.
ATTTTAGGTCTCACAATATAAAATATTCTACAATATATCAGAAGCTATTTTCAAAAGTGGCCAGCTCAAAATAAAAATACAATTGTTAAAAAATCTACAAAATATGGGAATAACTTTTGATTGTGGACAAATCCAGCAGGTTTATTTTCAAATGCCAAAATCCATTTCTACCAACCATATTATTGGCCCAAAGGCAGACATCTTATTACTCAATGCCATAGTGTTTGTTTTGAGTAATAAAAATATCGCATTTTTTTCACTGAATCAAAAAGTAGATTTGAATAAATATGTAAACTAGTAGGTATTGTAGTATTCACGTAGATGGAATTTTTATTTATTATATAAATGGATTATAATATGTCAACATACAATGATGCTCACGACGGCCGAGTTCCAGGTTTTGCAAAAAACATGTTGTTTTTTCCATGTTAATTTGCACTTACCGTATGGTAATAGGTTGAGTAAATGAAACGTTCATTTCTCGTATAAACAAAAATCTTTTAATTCAACCCCTACTTTGTGGAGGTCTATATTATGATATTCTTATGATTTGATATTATCTATCAGCTAGATTGATAAATTTAAATATACCTACTACATACAAAAACAATAGTACCTATGTTTTACAGAAGACTTCAAATTAAATTTACTTTCATTTCTCGGTTAATTGTTGGCTGGGATGGGCATAGGATGAGCCATTTTAAGACGTGTAACCTTTGTACGTTCAAGGTTCAAGAGTCACCTCCTATAAATAACGGCAAAGCGCTGCAGGCATTATTATCACAATATGTTTTGAAAGATGCTCCCATCCGTATAGGGTGGAAATGAATTATACCACACTTCAATATACGAGCATTAACATCATTGTTAGGTCGCCCGAGAAATATTTTCGAATATCGGAAACATACCGACAATTTAGTCACAGCAAATACGATACTCGAGGTATTTATGGAGCCAGGTAATTCAAACTTATTTTGGTACTACCAATTTACTACGCGAGAAATCTATTACGTATTAAAGAATATTTGACCAAATAAAAAAAATTAAGTATCCATTGTAAAAAATTAGAAAAATTCTTTTTATAAATTTAGTGGTGAGTTTAAAGGTCCGAGGCACCGATTGGTTTAAGCCCCCTTACAATAAAAATGAAAAATAAACAACACATACTACCAGCATACTTACGTAGTAAAATATCAGTAGGTATATTATCTCTTTCCTAGAGTCACACTTGTAAAAATAATTATTGTTGAAGAAAACAATGATATTCATAACAGTATTAGTAGTTAATTTTTTGGTAACTACGAATCTATTAATTTAACTGGCGTTTACGTTGTAGATTTTTATTATAATGGTTTTGAATTAAAGTTATTTTCATTAATACTACTTTAATTGAATCTTGACAACTTTTTGGGACTAAAAAACACATCATGGAAATGGTCGACTATAACTACGTAACTGCTTATTTAAGTGGTTAGTTTTAGAGAGTTTTGTTTCAGTTGGGTGATGTATTATACTCAATTTGTGAGAAATACTTGGGTAATATAGATATCGAATTCGCGTGATCTAACAGTCATAAATAATATATTAGGTCTTGTCTTTTAGGCATGTCATGTATATGACAATAATAAAGCAAACATTGTACGACTCTTGTGGTTGCACCAATTCATGAGTACCAAAGATCTTCCACTGGCATGGGTCTTGCATGTCATAAAACGCAAGAGAAGTGAGACCAACCGATTGAGAAGGCTGTTTGATAGTTAAATCATCCGGGTCACGATTATCAGTAATGATGTCCTGAAAAACAAGAAGTAATATAATTCTACTCAGCTAAATAGTTTGAAGTTTTTCGTCCCTTGTGTGCGTGCATTTTATAATTTATTGAACATGCATAATTTTGAACAAAATTATGAAAAAATATAGCCAAGAGAAAAAATCTTTTTTGAATAAAGTAAGACACCCAGTAGGAATCGAACCTGCGTCTCTTGGGTATCGCGCCCTATGCATTACCACTACGCTACGACTTGCATGCTTAATTGCGACAAATTTTAACTCTTTGCATTTTTAATACCTGCTCATAAGCGCTCTTCAGATTGAGTTACGGTAGGTGATCGGTTTTCGTATTCTAAATTAAATTATTTATTACTTTAATTACTAACCGACGTCACGGATCACTCTAATATTATTTTCTATTGTAACTTACTTAAACTCGTTAATAATTTTTATTAACTATTACTTTTATTCAACGAATAATTCACAAGATTTTAATAATGTACCATTCTAATTATTATTGAACATACATAATTCTTAAAACACTCGTGTTGATGATGTATAGTTTATTTTTTTTAAAAACTGGTAATTTGAGCTATTCTAAGCTGTGGCTAATCCAATTAATTGTTGTATCGTATTAAAAAACATAGTAATTATCATTATATCTACAAACGTTGGTATCGGGAAAATTTCAAGAATATTTAAGGATTTTACTCTTGAACAATTATTTTAACTTAACTTATAGTTATAATTATGTGGGTCACGGTTCTCAGTTATGATGTCCTCTGAAAAAAAAAAAGTAACAGCTTATTCACCTAAATAGTTTATAGGTTTTTCGTTCTTTGTGTGCGTGCATGGAACAGTATATAATCAACTTCTAATTTCAGCTATTGTGATCTATGTCTGATCCAATTTATCATAGTGTCGTGTAAAAAACATATGAATTTTCATAAGATGTATGCATACAGCTTTGGATTTGGGAAAACCTGAAGGAAATTTATGGAAATTTATTGACTTTATCAATTTTAACTTATTGTTGATATTGAAATTAATATTATGAAAATAGAAGTTTAAAATTGAGATGAAGATTGGTACATATTAAATACTGCGACCCGCGTGTTTAAGGCATATAATTTGAAGAAATGAATATTGCCTGCACACAAGCTGAAAGCAGGCAGAATATAATGAAATTTGGCAGATTTATTGCCCGGCTATCTGTCTTCACGCAACACCGCTTCGGATATTATTGAAAATTTATTTCCTTTTTTTTCTACCAATGCATACGTTCGAATGTTGGACCCTTTTTCACTTAAATATCATTATGTTTATCGTTGACTTAATATATAGGCTTCAGATGAACGGGCCGCACATACCTTGCAAAATCGCGACATAATGGATTTATGTTTGTCAAGAGAAGAAATTGTATCTCGACCACATGAACTGTTAATGTAATTTATTTAAACGAACCATGTATTCTTTAATTACACCAATACCTACCCACAAATTTAACATATTGTAACGACATTTACACCAATTAAGAGACTGAATCTTTATTTAATATAAACGAAATACATAAAATTGCAAAAACCTTATATAGTATATTATTATAATAATAGGCATACACTTTTCGATTTGTGCTTCACTTCATATTATTGAAAGAGCGTTAGTATCAATAATTTTTATATGAAATATTACTTAGAATCGAGATGAACATCTACTTAACCGGTGCAAACGTATTTCTTAATCACTGTTAGTTTCATAAATTTTGCTTTAGTTAACTATTTATTAATATGTCCATGTTTATATTTAAGTTATATTTATATAACTATAGAAATATCTATTATTAATACGTTAATTTAAATTATTTGGTACTGTTCGGTTATACGGAATACAGCGGAAAACGCATTTTGAAAATAGCCGATAAACTGGATTATTTGTTAGGTTAACCTAACCAAACCTAACCTAACCTAACCTAACCCAACATAACCTAACCTAAACTAACCCAAACTAACAAATAATCCAGTTTATCGGCTATTTTCAAAATGCGTTTTCCGCTGTATTCCATATAACCGAACAGTACCAATTTTTTAAATGATGTAGTAATTAAATATGTTTATTATAGCTACTCGTAAGTTAGTTTTAAATAATTAATTACTATCTCAGTTTATTATGTTATGCATTTTTTATTTTTTTTTTACGGTAAATATGAATTTGGCAGCCTCTTAATAGAGTTTTAACTAGAAAAGATTGTTAACCATTTAATAAATATAATATTTAGATGTTCTTAATCCCAACGCATATGTGATTTCAAAACGTGGAAATCTAAGCAAAAGGCCTTTGAGCAAAACGTTTTTCAACTGTACAAAATAATTGGATACTCTCATATATAACTACATTCTAAGTAATTATAAAATACTTTATAAACATGTATGTATATACTATTTTTTTGGTAATTTATTAAATTTTTAAATTATTGAAGTAAATACAAAATATGCTGTTTTTTTTATTTTGAGTGCTAATTCATTCACCATGGTAACTATTATATTGACAGATGCTTGTTTATATTATTATCTAAGTTTTTGAAATACAATAATAGATTAAAGTCAAAATTTTGGTACATAAAAAATTCTTTGTCCAATTATACCACAACTGTCACAAACTTAAAAGATCAAAGCTTTTGTAAGTTGATATTATGTTTTTGTAAGCATCCCTCCAAAAGTGCTTTTGTTGCCAAAATAAGTTCACAGCCCCTCAATGTTTGCAAACAAAACCGATACAATAATAGACTCCGGCCTATTGACTGACTCAATAGATTATCTATGGTAGACTGAAGTTGTATGCGTTACATTAGTGATTTCGCTTCATGAAACTCAGATAAAAATCTTGATATCACAAACATGTTTAATTCGTTTAAACGTGGTTTTATATGGGCGTATTTCTAACGATTTATGAAAATTGTTGCAGCCGTTGAAAACTTCAGACCTGGATGCAAAATTAAATGATTAATAATATAGTGACGTACCTATATTTTATTGAATAATTGATTGGTTTGTAATCATACAATTATATTTTATTGTAGTTTAAGGGTATCGGGAAAAAATAATGATAGTCACATCTTTTTATGTTTTGAATTAAGTTTGCAATGTGTTGCCAAATATGTTTGTATATTTTCATTGTGCAATAACAGACTTGTTGAAATCCATAATTATATTATTATTCCAAGTAAATATTGATATAAAAATTACCAGTATGGGAAAAAACAATAAATGCCTTACACCTTTCTATTTTTTTTAATTATAAGTATCTATATAAATATGTATTTTTATTATTCTGTTCAATAAACCTAACCATGACATAAACATGGTTTATTATAATTCCCATATTTTTTATTCAGTTTTAAACGTTAAAATTCAATTATCGCAATAATTACATCCGTGGACAATGATTGTTTTCTCCCGATACCATTCAGTTATATCAACTCGCTATAAATATTGATAGTAGGTAGTATTATAATCTTTATTAAAAACTTTTTAACCAATCTTTTACAAAATAAAAGCCTTCCCTCACTGTAACTAACTATGCTTGCTCTATAGACGTTCACCGCCACGTACACTACGTAACAGATTTATGACTGTCCGTTTAGTGTCTTGAACAGACAAAATAATTAAACAATTTTTACGAAACCTACTCTAAGTAGTAGTGATTTTAAGTACGTAGGGGGTATGAGGCGCTGGCAAGTTTTGAGGTTCCATAGTGATTTTTTAATCATAAAAAACTGGAAAACCGCCACTAGTTTCAAAAGTTGTAATGATCACAATCATTTCTTAATTTGCCGACAGTAAGCGACCACAACCTGCCTACCCCCACGGGACATTGTATGTCAGTAGGTATGAGTATATTAGTCAGTGTACTTGTTTTTACTTTTCGAAAATAAAATATTTTGAATATTTTTATTATATTTCAGATATTTTGGAGTATAAAAATTTATGGTACTGTTCGGTTATCAGGAATACAGCGGAAAACACACTTTGAAAATAGCGGATAACTTAACCTAACCTAACCAAAACTAATCCAATCAAATCATATAATCCAGAATATCGGGTAGTACCAAATTTATATATTTTATGAGATTATTAACAATTTTTCTCTCTGTATTTTCTTAATGTTTTGTTTTAGTTTAAATAATGTAAATTACTAATTTTATCTGAAAACTAATATTACACGTTTTTACGCCTAAGGTTTGTTTATTATACTCGTAATAATGATATTACAGCTAAAAGCTATTAAAGAATTAAAATGGAATTAATCCATTCATTCTTTTTGCCAAAGAGGACCGACCGAGCAATATATATCAACTTGGCCAGTCGCATCTCTGATTTTATTTATGTTTTCAAGAAATCCGATCTGGTTCTTTATTTATTTATTACTTTCGTATTTAACTCATACACGCTTTACTGTACGTATGCATGACACGTGAACTCATAAATCCTCAATATATATATTAATTTAATACTACTTGCATATTTTATTTAGATTACTCATCAGTAAAAAAACCTTGTAACATAATCTCGCACTAGGAATAAATAACTAATTACTATTAAAATATTTTTGAATGTGAATAAATTTAAATAGTTTTTTTTATAATATACCTACCTACCTAATCACAATTTATACAATTAAAATAAATAACATAATATTATAGTGTATTAAAAATATTCTCATATGAAAAGCGCACTCTGCGGCATCTACCAGCAAACGTGCAAAGTTCTTGAAAAGCTTTTGCATTCTTTCAACGGGATTCATTCAGTGCTTTTTTTATAAGCCGTGGGAATGAAATGCATTTTTTTCAAGGTAAAATAAAAGCTCATTTAAATTTCTGTTGAATAGTACAATATTGCTTAAAATTGGTAAAAAGCTGAAAAAAGTAAATATTAATTTCGCTTCAACATCATTTATCGAATAAAATATTGATTTAAGGATTTATGAAATTTTATTTTAAGTAGGTACTTACTTAAAAAATAAAAGTATATAAAATGGTAGTCTCTTTAATTATTGATAAAAATAATTCATTTTTTTAATATTTCAACAAGACTCAAATTTTGATAATCCAAAAAATTTACAATTTTTGTTATAATAAGTTCAAACATTACATGGAGAATTTTTGAAATTTGTATTTAAATAATATCTTCGCTTTAATGTTAAATAAAAAAATTAACAATCTGATTCGCTTCATTCATGCTTAATTTCAAATAATGTATAATTGACATTTTAAACCAGTTTAACCAGCAACCCGTCATTTAGCATGCCTTTTATTTCCAAATCATGTAAAAGGGAAGTAAATGATATTTGTTATAAGATTACAGTTTTGAATAATCAAGTTATTGTGATACTAAATTGATATAAATAATATCTACTATGCATGAATTCATTTTTCCTCAAAACCAGTTATAAATAAAATGATTTTGTATAAAGTTTTTTTATTTTAAGCAAATAATTAATAGATTCTTCTATATTGTAATGATCTTGATGACTTAAACATCATATATCTAACTGTTAATAATAATTATCATCTTAAAAGTAAATTATCCTGGTGCTATCACCATTTGGACATGTATCTTTAAAATACTTAACAGATGTTGTGATATCAGCTTTTGCATATCTGATTACGATTTATATGCTTATTTATGTAAATTATTGTCTAATAGTTTTGTGTTTATCGTAATCAAAGCTAAATTTATTTAAATATCTTTAAACGTTATCTACTAATAAATGTGCCGTTTGAGGTTTTTATCGTTACCACGCGTTTGGTGTTTATTAAAATCGATATGATTTTTTTGTCTAAAATGAGCCACACTTGCTTTAAACAGAAATTATTATGTGTATCTAAACTCAGTGTATTATAACATATCTCTCATGTATAACTTTTGTTTTTATACTGTCATACCTATGTGAAATTTCAACATTTACACTTGTAGATAAATTATACTAATATACCTAGTCTGCCTAACGAGGAGCCAGTATATACTTAAGGAAAGGAAAGGAAATGGATTCCAATGATAGCAGTAATTAAGTGAACTAGAAATCATTTTTTTTGACATATACATAAATGAGATTAAATGTTTATTGCTAAAAACATTGTAACAATAGGTAAGGTTTACCTTTTACCTAACTTTTAACATAGCTACCATAAAATATTTAGCATTTTTATAGCAGTAGAGAACAGAGAACGCAGAGTTATTTTCACCGCTCTGGGTAACATACACGAAAATAATTTATATTGTGTGTTTTTGAACACCCACGATGACCAAGCGGCTTAAGCGTCAGCTTGTACTGTCGTGGGTTTTAGGTTTGAATCCTGGGTCCGACATTTAAACATATCGTTTTTCAATTTGTGTTTGGAGTCAGATTATGGATCTAATAGGTTGACCAAGTGGTAAACATTTATTTCTCGTAAAAACCAGATCTGTTAATACCACCTCCACTCTGTGTAGGCCCATATATGATCCTCTAAGGGTCAAACATTGTGAAGCAGTGGTAGTAGTAATTATATTGTCAATAAATACGTACACCTCCATCAGGAGGAGCGCTTGATAATTTTACGAAAATATATGCATACTTATTTAATTTTATATGTATTTTATAAAAAAAATGTGTGTGTTTGATTTGTTGTTATAATATAGCCTATCTAGCTCAGGCGGTCAAATAAATTGTTCCAAGAGATTTTTTGAACCGGCACGGCGCTCCGGTGCGGTCCAGTTCATTTCGAGTCCTGACTCTCACAAAAAAACACGTGCTTGCTATATGACCTTCGATACTGCTGACATGTTTTTTTTTGCTCATAAAAGATCTTTTTGAATTTGAGTGAGACTTTTATTCCGATTGTCTACTACTCCAGTAAAAAAATATTTAATTTTAAAATAATATTGCATGTATTTTGAGTACCTAAGTCACATCTTAATCATCTAAAACGTCGGCTTATAAGTTTTACCAATGCATTATTATGGTGTTGTCAATATATACACATTCGTGAAATATACATATTATAATATAATAATTAAAAGCAATAGCATAAAACAAATAACACACTTTCCGATATTATTGAGTACGCATAATATTATACTAATATATATCGATAATTCAGTATAACCAACTATTCATCTTATTGGATTTCAAAATGATCACAGAGTGGGTCTGGTGGTAGGGAAACTAGGTTGGTCCATAATACAGGGAGCTGTATATTCCCCACTATTCTTGTTTGATCTGCTTGACAGAGTGTTAGGCGGGGCCTAATCTGTGAAGCTGCGCGTGTCTAACCATAGCACGCGCAACGGCAAATCTTCGCAACAGTGACTTTCAATCTAACTAAATAATGACAGAAGATGTAATTATTATTTTGCAGACATTATTCTCACAGTGTTATAATATTTAAATATTAACAATATATTATTTTTAAATAAATTTATTCAGAATCAAACCCTTACTTTTCTTACAAGGTGATTTGGTACAGTACGCTTTTACCGGATACACTCGAGATACACTCGGGATGTAGCCCTCAACTTCTCAAGAAAGAACACAGCGATGGCTGCCATGAAACCATCACTTCGCCTGCTTCATAAAAAACTTATATTGATAAGATTGTGGCCTTAAGTTTAATTCTATTATATTATCTATGTATATTATCAGGTAGTGTTGGGGGTGCTTAAGTGACAGGATTTAGGTGGTGAGAGAAAACACATAAAATACATTCTGTAATACCTACCTAATATTTACATAATATAATTACAATATAATCAATTCAATTATGTATGTTAACTGACTCTTTTATTGAAATATATGAAGTACTTAGATATTGTGTTGCATATTACTGAAGGGTAGTACAAATATCAAAGGGCGGCAAATTTAATGATTAATGAAAAATATATTTAAACCTTGGAACATAATAATAATCGTCATTTATCATAGTAAATGACATGCAACATGATTGTATAAAAATATATTGAAAAGTATTCTCTCGAAATCTCAATAGAGTGGTTCAGTGTCCTATCATAATAGGCATACAATATTTCTCAAATCTTGTATTGCCAATATTCGAAGAGGTTTAACGCTGTAATAAAATATAATGAAATATTTTTTGTATTACTTAATATATACTTCTATATTTCATTTCTTGAATTTTAAAAATATTTTAATATTTAGGGGAGTGGCAATTTAGGGAGGAAGCCCGGGCGGCAACCACCCGTGGCATGACCCTAAAGTGGAATTTTTATACTCGATATATTTATGACTAGCGATTATATACATACTGATGAATAGCTCATGTGCCTTTGTCATGGCTCTGGAGAAAAGATAAAAAATTAGAAAGTGTGGGTTATGCAGAGTGGTTTCTTTTTAAAAATTACGGAATCAACAATGCTGATTGCTACAGCACACATTCGCTGCTGACTAGATAATGATTTTTTAATTATCACCTTTAAAATGCACGTTAATTACATCCATCGGCCGCCTGGTCATTACGCGCCAGGTGCGTCTTCAGCGTCCAAAGTATTAAACGAGATGTATGACATTTATTATAACTCAATATTATGGTATGGTTAGCGAAAATCAAGCGGTACAAGTTGGTAAAGGGGAACATTTTGAAAATAGCCAATATACTGGATTATTTGTTAGGTTGGGTTAGTTGAGGTTAGGTTAGGTTATGTAAGGTTAGGTTATGTAAGGTTAGGTTAGGTTTTCATTCTTGAAATTCATGAATTTTGCTAAAATCGGCTATGACAATTAATGAGCGCGGTTCCCGCCTGGCTTCTCCATAACCGACGTGTACCAATCAAACTACTGGGTTGATCTTAAAAATATTTTTACACTACGGAAATTAAATATATTGGATATATATAAAAATAACGCGCCCGATTTAGAAAAAAACATTTAACATCTCTGTCAGAAATACGCAGCACAGTACGGCAGGCAATGGGACGACCCACTAACTGAGTGACTCTACCTGAATCATCTCGCGTTTTGATCGCACTGACATATCAGACTGTCTCACTCACGCAATTAAACCGCTGCCGTTATGAATTTTACATATAAACGACCGCTCTCGACGAATAAATATTTATCGCCACTATTGGGTATCGTATTATTATCCTTGCAATGTTTTGGTCGTGGAATATTTTGAATTGGTGAACTTTTAAGTACATGCTAAACATAAAAGTATATTATATTATATGATATTATAATGGTATGAAGGTATATATATCTGTATATATATATTTAATATATAAATCACAACAGTGGTGAAGAGTAGAGGTAGGCTATTGAAACCCGCTATAAATAGTTCACATTAAACTGTGTCAGTCACACGGATTTGTTTTCTTTGAAATAAGAATAATAAATAACGAGGGAATATTGTATGAAAGCTTTTTACATAAGTAGGCTCTATGTTTTATTTTTACAATTTCTTAGCGGGCTTGTACTTGTAATATTGCACGCAATATTACAATAAATGAAATTATATTCTTACAATTTTAATATAATTTATAATGTCATCCATAATATTATTAAACATAATGTTTGATCGTAGAAATGTATACATGCCATTTTTGCTACCATGCAGTAGTGAAGAGTGGAGGTAGGCTGTTAAAATTTGCTATAAATAGTGCAAGTTAAACTTTGTCAGTCATATGTATTTATTTTCATTGAAATAAGAGTATAATAATTATTTACAAAAATGGTGTTGGTTAGTTTTGAATTTCAATTAAACTCTGGGAAAACCAAGCCATTAAAGATAATAGTAAAAAAATACACGTCTTTATATAAAATATCTAAAATCAAGTAATTAAGTCATACAAAACTTTGGTTATTTTATAGATATAATAAGATTTTGTATCTATTATAGTTTGGTTTAGATAGGTATTGATGAATTAAAACAAAACTGAACTAACAATATGTGTAATAATATGTATTCTTAATCCAACGAAAACAAATAAGTATGAATAATATAGAATGTACAATATTGTCGTATCACCCAAAATATACCAAAACTATTATGGTTTGGTTTAGGCAGGGTTTAATTGATTTTTAAAAACTAACCAATAGCATATGTAAATTGTAGGCTCAGTTCAATAAAAACAAATACGTATGAGTAACAGAGTTTAACATACACTACTTTTGGCGGATCTTAACTGCCTACCTCTACTCTTCACTACTGAAATACAGTACCTACACGAGAATAAAACATTCATCACTTTGATAGTGCCTCTTATTAATTATTTAAGGGGGAACGTTATTGTATTAATTAAAATAAAACACAATATGTAGTACGTATTCTACATAGTTTACTCACCATCAGGATCGGCACAAGGTATGTACGACTAAATAATAATAATATTATATTAATATGTTCTAAAAAGCTAGGTCAATTTAATTGACCTTATTATTGTTATTGAAATGAATAAAATTGGTCCCGATCATTATTATATTATGTGGAATAAGTTCTCAATATTATGTTATATTTAATTAAATTAAATATATTTTATTTAATATATGAATACGTTACAGTGATATGTATTCAGATATTATACTCTTTTAAGTACTAAAACATGCCATAGTACCCAATGAGAGTAGTATAGTGAAGACAATATAGTGTATTAGAATAGAAGAGAAACAATCACAAACACCCAGGTTTTGAGAAAACTACATAAATATATTTGCACCTTATCGAGAATCAAACTTGTACCCCCAGATGAAAAACCAGCGCCATAAGCACTGGAGTATGTGGTATAGGTACATACGTTGGTACAACTTCAGAAATTGGTAGGAATACATAAACACCTAGAAATAAAAATACATCTTGGGATCTTAAACCCACGGTGTATGTTATAGAGTGTACGTCTAAGACTATCAAGTTACTAACTTTATAATACATTATATACATTGATATTGAAAATGAAGTTTACATTGAAATAATTTACGTTAAAATCAAAATCAGACGAAATTGATATTCAACTTTTCTAGTTACAAATTATGTTATTTATTTAATTCATTATATTATGTACTTGTCTTGCATTTATTTTTAATTTTATGCCAAAGTAGGGGTAATGTGAAATGTTCGTGTAGAGATATTATATGAATTGAAATAAAACATAATATTATATTATATCATTATTGTTAATCCACATAGTTGAATATACCTACATTATTAATGATTTTTTCGATGTATTTAGATTAGAGAAATATTTACAATTAGTCTGCTTATTATTTAAAGTTAAATTTAAACATATACACTATTAAAACAAAATTGATCTTAATTATTATAGATTAGGTATTACAAAAATTATAATTGGTAAAAATATCTGTACTGTGGATATTTACAAGTTGTAAATGACTGCATAAGTTGACGATTTGGTTTATTTTTACTACTTTTAATAATATATAGGTTAAAAAATAGCTTAAATATAAGATAATATACTGTTCAAAGTTTGAAGTACTTTACACCAATGTCATCAAAAAAACCCGTGGATAACCAAATCCTATTATAAATTGAAATAAGTATTAATAGATAACTTATAGTAAATCATAGATAATAATGTCATATTTTTATTTAAAATGTTTGTTAATAATAGTGATAAATAAAAATAACGGTTATTGCATATTATTATATAAGTCATAAATAGGTAATATTAATATATCGGTTTATTTTTTAATCGTCTGATGACATTTCACAAAAATAAAAAAATAATTACGAAGTAGGTAATCAGGTAAGATATTGAATACCGGATATTACGTATTTTATTGAGAAATTTAGATATTTAATCGTATTTAAAAAAAACTTTTATGTAAACAACCAATCAATTACATGTTTAAACAAAATATTAATAAACTTAAATGTAATAAATTGTTTAAAAAAATGTATGTAGTAATATTGTAATCAATTTACTCGCCTTATCTTAAAGTTTAACTAATGGTAAACAAAGTTTTTTATTATCTGTATATTATAATATTACCTTAATGATGATCAAACAAGTTTGTGAAAATGATACTATCTATAAGATTATAATTATTATGAGATTTTTGCAGTTCAGATCAGTTTGATAGCTGTTGTTTATTATTCAATAGTCACTATTTTTTTATATTCAAATTAAAAATATAATATTCTAATAAATAAACAGAATATTGAAGTGGTTAGATTGTTGTATTTTCTTACTATATTTATTGAAATCATGATTATTGTAATTTGAATTATAAGTACTGTTGTATTACCTACCATTAGAAATTCTAATAGATGGTTTGCCATCTATTACCAAGTTCAGCATTATTATGTTTTACATGGGATTTACTCATTTCTAGCATATATTATTAAATTAACCTTTTTTATTATTTAATTATATTATATAAAATACTATCTTAAATAAATTATATGTACGAGTATCTATTAGTTTAGCGTCTCAATGTCGTCGTTTTAATTTCTTAAAGAAAGATCTACTTAGTAATGACTGAACACCGTCTAATTAAATGATAAATTTATAATTCACATGTATGAATGAAAACACCTACATACTAGCTGAATGTTGACAAATACATTTCATAAATCTACTCTGAACTAACTGTGATTTGATGGTGTTCGCAGCTGTTTCTATAAAACCAAATTCTTTTAGAGGGCAATAAAAAAGTTCTCTTATCAATAACTTTCAAGAGGCCGTAAAGCACCACGCAGGCAGTACACTCTTCCGGAGTTTCCTCATAAGAAGCCTTCAATATAGCGCGACCAACGCGTATCAAACAACAGGTAGCGAGAAGTCACCTGAGATGGGGCTATGCGCGGCGTTACTAGACCGAACGAGACGTGGATAGTGTCTTCTTCGGCCGATATGAGGCTGTTACGAATGAAAGACAGTCACATCGCGACCACGGCCGTGAGAACTTCATACGAGTTACCTGTGTATATCACGTGGGGCGGCGTAGAGAAGGGCTACGTAATAATTCACGGGTCTACGACCAAATTAACTCGTAGACTTATATTTGCTACAGCAACCAATTCAACATTTTACGAACAATATTACCTTGAATTGTAAAATGCGTTTGACATAAATAAATATTTACTAAGATTATTATAAAAATAAAATAAACAATTATTTAATAATAAGTAACAATTTAAACTTATAAATATGACGTGGAAGATTATGTTATGTACACAAAAGCATTAAAATAAATATGTATTTAATAATATCATCTTTATGACAAACTTAATATAAAGTATTATAACCTAAGTTACAGACAAAATTATCTGATAAATTCAGTGTCTAAAAGTATTATGTAGTGTAAAAACTCATTTGATCAACTGCTTGATTATAATATTTTAATGGTTTTTTTGAAAGTTGTTTAAAAATGATACGTTTTACTAGACAGTGTTATCAATTTTTGGTTAAATAAGTGATTACAGTTTATTTTATTAAACAATTTAAACAAAAAAGTGCAAATTATTTAAGTATAATAAAATAACAATTATTGCTGTGTTTAAAATATTCATTAAATGGCATAAAATAAAAGGCAGGATTTTTGATTCTGTTTACGATCGATATAAGATGTTAAGTTCAAGCATTAACTTTTTATCGTTTCTACAGATATAACTAGAACCAATTTGGTACAAAAAGTGTAACACATAAAAATACGCTATCGTTGTATCATGACTTTACGAGAAATATAATAACCGTATAAATAACACATGATTTGTGATTTCGAGTGACATTTTTTAAGATAACTAACTAGTCAAGAAAACATACTGTGCGCCTTCGAATATTTTATAATAAACTAATGTAATAAAAGTGCCTTAATAATATACATTTTAAAAGCCATTAATAACAATAATCTAATTGCCATTTATACTGTTTTTATAATTGTTAGTGAATAGTCGTTTCATGAAGAACCTGAAAATATCGAAGGACAATGAATCATTGTGCAGTATTAATGAAGATTATACCTGTATCCTGATGAACACCTGTACCCAAGCAATAAAAGTCAACACGTACTATCCAGATAATCCATATCAAACATTTGCCAAGGTCAGTCTTATTATAATATATAATTAAATCGAAAAATTATCCTAAACCTACTGAATAACATTTCAAAGTAAATCATGAATATTTTATTACAGTGATACAAGATCTAGAAACATGAATATAAATTTATTTTTATGTAAACACTTTGATAATACTGTTTTATTATTACTACGAGTCACTATAACTATACCAGAAAATACAAGAACTCGTTTTCCATATTGTGATCCAATAATAATATCATTTTATATTTTTTTTCTATATAAATAAAGAGGTGTTGATATTTTCTAATATGTTATCACCCTCAGTCCAATTTAAAATTATAAGCTAAATGTCAATCAAGATTCAATAATGAATAAAGATATTGATTTGATTGGTCTATCCGGCAGTTGGGAAAAATTTGAGGCAATGAATGAAAATTTATTATTACTAATTAAAAGATACTTATAGAAAACACAATAATAGTGTAAAAAATGTGTATTAGTATTGTTATCATTTAAAATCTCAAATAAACAGTCGCAAACCTGAATGAAAATTTATAATCTGTACCAAAGTTATATAAAACAATATTGGTTTGAGAAATAAGACTCAAATACTGTACGAAAAAACCTTATTCTCTATAAGTGAAAATAGTCATATGAAAATAATCTGTCAATATTAAATGAACATACTGTTTACTCTCAAACAAAGTATAATAATATGGTAAAGTGGACGCTATATTAACTCACTTTCTACGATTATTAGTTTTTAAGTATTAATTCCCATATTAATTGCATTTTTGAACTGGATAACATACCTATTGAAAAAACAACATGCATTTTATTGTCAGCCGTGAGTTTGAATCTGTGACCCATGGTTATGTATATTATAATATTAATATAAAATGATGACCGCTCCACTAAGTGCATCAAATTTCGATGCCAAATGATAGTAACCTAAAATGCACGGCTGTTCGTTATTCTTGGTGACAATCTAGACCACTTTTAAAACATTTATATATCATCAATAAAATTGACAATACCTAAAGTTGTTGAACAATACATTTTTTATAAAGACGGAGCTTAATAATTGTAAGTAAATTTTACATTGTTATACCCCACATGATAAATATGATAACCAAATTATATATGCTAAGAACAAGATCACAATGATCATTATTATTTATATAATAATTATACAGGAAATAAAAGCTTGTTTTAATTTATACCTACATATAAAAGGACAAACCGTTATCCTTTTTAGATAAAATCAAATACATACAATAAAGAAAACCACGTCGAACCGGTATTATTTTTATGAAAAATATCTAAAACCGTAAATATCTCTAAACGTGTAAATAAACTTGTGCTTCGAAATCACAAACAAGAGGTTGCTATTGATGTTTTTTGAAACTGCCAACACGGTCAATATTAATTATATTATGTTTACTAATTTCACCGTACTAAAGTAAAGTTATGGCTTGTTTACACGAGCATAGCACTAATCATTAGTACTCATTAGTCGTATTAATACAGCTACGCGTAAATTAGTCAAACAATTGGTATCTCTCGCAGATCTATCACAGTCTTACAGCCAGTCAGTTTAGTCTGATTAGCTCTAACCCTTTTGATCATACAGGTCTAGATTCATGTATAGTGATAAGTGTGGTTTCTAGTTGTCAAATGTGATAACAGTCTGAACTGAACTAACTCTTTGGCAAGTTCATCTGGTTATTTGGTCGAGCGAGTCGTCTTATCTTGTTAATCTGTTTTCGTGTTCCGTTTAAAGTATTATCTGTTATTATTGGTTAAATCTCTGTGAACTCGGAACACATACTAAAACCGGAAGTGTTTGTATTTTATAACTAAAATATACTATAACTGGCGACCAAGGTGGACTAAAAGTATTTCTAAGTTAGAAATCCTGGGCCTGGCAAGTACACATACTGTTTTTCAATTTGTGTGTCAGTTAGGAAATGGGCCTAATAGGTTGAGCAAGTGGCTGATATCCATTTTTCGCAAAAAACAAAATCTGTTAATACAAACCTCTACTCTGTGGAGGCCCATATTATGACTCTATTAGGATCGGATATGGCCGGGAAAAAATAAATAAAACCATCTGAATATAAATCCATGTTATTTACTAATCACTAGTAGGAGTCTGTAAAAACAATGTATTATTCTAGGATTAATATTAAATTTATAACACAAAATTGTTATAAATTGAATCTTTCTAGTTTAGTCGAAATTCTTTGATATTTTTTACACATAATTTTGTATGCAATCATATAGGAGTTTTTAGATATTTGGTGGTTAAATGCAATTGTATGTTTTATGTTTTCCATCGATTATAGGCTCTAGTATAAACGATCTAAAAATGGTAATAGATCATAATATTCGGGTATCAATTTATTATTGTGTTATAAAAACATCCATTTGTGAACCCGTATGTCGCAAGTTTAAATCCCGCTGTTCACTCAAACTCACACAGGTACTGTATGTTTTTCAATGAGAAACGGCATATAGATAGGTTTGTTATTACATTAGATTACTATTTATTAATTACATAAGGAGAATCAGTCTCCTGTCCTCTCAATGTATAGAACTAGATTGTTTACCATTAGTGATGTCAATTGTTAAGGTTCGACCTAAGTTCAACCGAATTATTTAGAATATCGCTATAATTCTTAACTCATACATCACTGTCGACACGGCGTCCGTGTTTAAGCATGCTATTTAAATGTAGTAATTTAATATTAATTACCTGGTCCAAGGTGAATGATTTAAAATAGGGTGTGTCCAACTAATCAGATTATATCCTATTTTTATTACTCACTATAGGTTAGTACTATTTCTTATGTATTTGTAATTTTAGATAATACATAAATTAAACAGTCAGTACAGAATTCTGATATTATGTGTATTATAAAATAAAATATTTAACATAATTCATACAATATTAGTGATATATTATTATATCAAACTACAACAGACAATGAGGCGCAATAACAGTAGTGCAGTGAAATAGTTCCGTAGTAATATAAGCGAAACGATCATACCCATGAAAAAACTACATATTATTATGACCTCACCGGGTATTAAACCCGGAGCTCTCGGCTGAGAACCCATTGCTTTACACACTGCATCACGATGACACGAGAGCGGATTGGTCTAATAACATCATAAAAAAGTTCATCATCTGCGTATTATTGGTGTTGACTTATCGTCTTAAAATATTTATTTCAATGGACATAATATATATTATATTATTTGGATAGGTAGATTTATATCTTTGCTTATGTAATTAATAAAGAAAACTGTCTTAAACGTGCAAATTTATAATTTATTCCATAACCGAAGCAGATAAAAAATACTCATCCAGACAATATTTTTAAATTGGTGGCCTTGTCAATTTTTTATGTTATAATTCATCAGAAAAAATTGCGAATGATGATGACCTTTCAAAAACTTACGCACGATTATTTCATCGACTTATTTTATATGATACTCAATTAAGGAAATTAATATTGCGAATTCAAGGTGTTGATTTTATAATGAAAGTTTTTTGAGCAAATACCGATGTTTTTTACATATTTTTATACGGCAATTTAAGTTATTATTTCTGCCTAATAAATTAAAAAATAAAACAAATTGATCGAAAACTAAATTTATGTTTTCAATATTATCGCAAAAAAACCATAGATTCTCTCACCTGTAGATCAAAATAATTTTCCCATGTAATCTTGAAATGGTACGGCAACATAATTGTTGACTTGAAATTAAAATTTTAACAGTGATTAATTCACAGCTTTAAAAACACAGTAGAATTTCACCCTTAATCTATCGCAATCCGGATGCGTATTCTACTACATAGTCAAAATACCAACCTCAGGTAAGAACACTTCTGAAAAATATATAACAAACCTGCTCTTTTCGAGATTCGCGCCCATGTGCACTGACCATTATTATAATAATATACATTTTTTATTTAATTGTAACAAAAATTCCAAATCGTTTTTACAATACTCTCTCAAGCGCTTTCTAAAATTGTAATATTCTTGGAAATCGGCTTTTTTATTTTTAAATCAAAGTATTACATTTCCTTAATTATTACTAACCGGTATCAGAATCATTCCAAATTTTAGTTATAACTAGGGAATCCAATCCCGAGCCAAAATTCTGATCCCGGGATTTCGGGATTACAATTTGACAATCCCGGGATCCCGGGACTGGTCCCGGGATTGGCATTTTTTTCCATTGTTAATATAAAATTTTTATATTTACAAATAACATTGAAAAAATCGGTCAAAAATAAATCTAGTATAATTTATACTATTTAAGACATTTATTGTTAATATTGTATACGTTAAATCTTGGAAATACACAAGTTTAATGGAGTAAATAATATTGTTATATAAATATTAATGTGAATTTAATATGAGATTGCTATTTCTGATAGTAAAGACATAATGAATAGATCAGCGAGATTTAAAATAGTAAAGCAAATAATCATGGCGTACTTATGGCCTTTCCGCTTCATAAATCTAATTAGTCAGCCAAATATGAAACTGCCGTAAAACGTATGATATCATGGTGGAATTACTTTGTTAAAAGTGCGAAGCATTGTTTTTTTACCAATCTTTCTCATTTTTAATAATCTATGTGAAAAAATAAAATGAATCGGCAACCTACACATCAAACTTCATTCAAACTCAGTTTATTTCTTATGTAGTTATTTTGTATTAAAAGTATTTTTTCTGTTATATTTTCCATAAAAATTGATAAAAAAATCAATCCCGAAATCCCGGGATTATGTTTATCAATCCCGGGATTCATAGGTATCGAAAATAGCTCGGGATCCCGGGATCCCGGGATTCGGGATCCCGGGATTGGATTCCCTAGTTATAACGTACTTGCACTGACAAATAATTTATTAAACAATTTTTTTTACGAATAATTCACAGGATTATTTTGAACGAAAGTTCTGAAATTACTTTTAACAATTTTAACACGAAAAGCTTATATTATTCCGTTATTATTTCAACTTTATCGGAGTTAAAGATGTGATGAAATTGTTAACACGATATTTTGTAAACAATAGTATTGCATAATTATACTCTTCAACAAACAAGACGAATACTGTGGACAAAATCTAATTTAAATTTTTGAACAACACAGTTATAAATAATTTGATAATATTATATGGAATACATCTTCCTCATCAATTTTAAACAAAATCACCTACAGCTTCATTGTGAGGCAATTGGATCTTTTTAAATTTATTCATAAATCTTGATAGAGTTATAACACCATCCACGAACAATCTTTGCCCTCTCACTGAGCTGTGCAGTACTCATGAATAATAATAGCTACTTGCGATGGGCTGTACGAATATTGATATAAGGTAGAAAACTCCTCACGATATATATATATATATATATATATATATGTGTGAAAGTAGCAAAGAGCCAATACTAAAATATTAATCAGTAATATAGCATTTATGTTTAAATACTTAGAAAAAATATAAGGCATATTATAAGTTTTTTTTAAAAACTACAATAATTGCTGAAAATGGAAAATGAGATTTATTCTTATATCCGTACGATTATAGCATGGTAAACGTGTTGATGTAAATAAATACAATAATTGCAATCGTTACAAGTATATTTTATAGAATTTTAAATCTAAAAATCCTTAATTAAAATAAAACACAATATGTATATAATTCGAATTTATTGCTCTTAGCTTAATATTAATCAATAGCACTTTACGCTTCAAAGGGACATTGCTAACTGGTAAATAATATACAATAGTACAGATATTTATAGTTACAAAATTATTTATTGAATATATGATTGATAAATAAAATAAATTTTAAGTTCTGAAATTCCTTGCCTTTTAAAATTTGTTATTACACATAATATTATGTATTCTTTGCCAGTTTACAATGTCCCTTTTAAGAATCAGAAAGCGGCCTTGATTGATAATAAACTAGTTAGGTAATTGGAATTAGTTTTAAAGCGTCGGCTTATAATTTTGTAGGTCCCAGGTTTGAATTCTGCGTCTGGAAAATACAGATACGTACGTTTGCGTTTGAGTCAGATAATTGAACAGGTTGAGCTAGTGGCTAACATTGATTTCTCGTAAAAACAAAAATATGATCATAATACTGTATTTTTTTTGTTTAAATAATATATCAGTACCTATAATGTATTTTCACTAATAATTATTAATGGTTAACACCATAAAATACACTTATATTCAATACTAAATTATGAAAACCGTTAGTGCTGTTTGACCACTAATTTAAGTTTCTACGAAAGTAAGCGCAAGCCAGTCAACCTGCGATTGTTTTATTTGACATCCAGGATATCCCGTTACTATATATATCTTATAAATCGACGACATAAAATAGTCACGTTATTTTGGTTGTATTAACAATACATTTTTCACAAAAGCTCCTACGCAATTTTACATTTTTGATAAAGCTTAATCCAAATCATACATCATTGTAAAGAATGTGTTTAAGAATATATTGTTATGGTGAGAAAATTGATAAAAATGTATAAATATTGAATTCTTACCTGTGAAAGCTTTTAACCACTTGCGAAATGAAAAAAAGCTTTATAACATGTAGATGGGTATGTTATATAATAATATAATACGCAACAGTATCCTTGGATGGCTTTGTTGTTATTTTTCGAAAAATGAGAAATAAAAATTATTTACGACCTCATGAATGCCAGCAGGATAAATTTACGAGTGTATGCACCCTGCGTGGATCGAAAGTATACTGTTTAAAATTTGACAGGCATAACAATTTGAAAAATGAACTCCAGTTTTACGGTTCCTCCTGATTGACGGTTTTCGTCTTTGAAGTGGGTCGATTCAGACTATTCACAATAATACGTCCACATTGCATTTGGCGTGCATTTATTTTAAGATTTAAATCATATCATCAATAAAAACGTACTTGGATACTTTGATTTAAATTATTATCGTGTGCAGAATACTTGATTTGATATCTTTATTTTAAAACTAGCCATTGCTTGACACTTTCTCTTTGTAAAATACGTAAATAAATAGTACGTAAATAATACTTTATTAATAGTTGGACTTTATTAATCTCGTTTAAAATCACTAATGTATGCAAAATACATTTCTTTAATGTTCTAATTGATTCAAGGTTTGTATTATTCCATTTCAGTCATTTTCAAGAATAGTCACCAATAAATCGTTACTATTCTGGCAGAAGACACTAATTCGAAAAAATTACATATTGAATTAGTTATACCAAAATTTTCCTTATTTCAAACTTTACCGCCTGCAAACTTTCTTAATAAATAAACAGTCTTTATTTTAAGTCATCCTTTTTACGATAACTTCATAAACTCACATGATTGACCATTTCAAACATTTTAAAAACTTCAAAGTCAAATTACTCAAAACTAGTACTCTCCAGTTAGTGTGTTCTGCCAGAACAGAGACAAAATAGTAAATGAAAACTAATAATAATTAAAATTTAAGTCTCGATTATAATATAATAAACTGATAAAACAAAATAAGGTGAAAATCTTGTAATATTATATTATTACGTAATTGATTAAGTATAAACAATTTTTTTGAATCCGTTAAAAATCCGTAGTATATTATATTACTTTGTAATATACTCACTATTAATAAATCTAGTGAGCGCATTAATTTGTCATTACTCGTGAACAATGAAACTAGGTAACGTATTGTAAATAATAAGACTACCTAGCTAATGTGAATTGTCACTCGTCGCAAAAAATGACTCGAATAATATAATAGTTCAACACTTCCATCAAGTACCCTCAGTTAATTTTATTATTATATATATCTTTATTATTTTAATAATAATTAATTAATTTAATGTAATTAATAATATAATATAATTAATTTTAATAATAATATTATAATAATTTATTGTCTGCAACTTTGTCGATAAAAAATACGCAAATAAAATGTAGTGAGATAAAAATGAGGAAAAAGATTTATAATTTATCAATCTCATATTATTTTATTAATAACTTTATTATAATATCTAATATATAAAAAATAATATTTGTTTGTGTGTTTGTTTGTTTGTTTGTTTGTTTGTTCGTATTGAATGCACTGCCATACCGTTCATCCGATTGCGATAAAACTTTGTTAACTTATTGCTTGCACTTTCGTGAAGAGTATAGGCTATATCTTATATATAAAAATGAATGTCTGTCTGTCTGTATGCCTGTTTGTCTGTCTGTCTTTCTGTCTGTCCCGTATGCGTTCCTATACCATTCATCAGATTACGATGAAATTTTGATAAGTGGTTGTATGTACACCCGCAAAGGTTTCTGAATTAGAAAAATCATCATCTTCTTCTTCTTCATCATTTTGTTTTCTTTTATTCGTATGGTTCCTATACCATTCATCCGATTGCAACGAAACGTTCGTCAGTTATTGTACACACACCCGCAAAGGTTTCTAAATTAGAAAAACCATCTTTTTCTACTTCTTCTTCATTATATCTTCTTTTATTCGTATGGTTCCTGTACCATTCATCCGATTGCGATGAAACCTTCGTCAGTTGTTATGGTAACGCCCGCAAAGGTTTCTCAATAAGTACAACTATCTTCTTCTTCTTCATCATTCTATCTTCTTTTATTTGTATGGTCCCTATACCATTCATCCGATTGCGATGAAACTTTCGTTAGTGGTTGTGCCGACACCTGCAAAGGTTTCTGAATTAGTACAACCATCTTCTTCTTCTTCTTCATTATATCTTATGGTTCCTATACCATTCATCTGATTGCAATGAAACCTTCGTCAGTTGTTGTGGTAACATCCGCAAAGGTTTCTGAATAAGTACAACCATCTTCTTCTTCATTATATCTTATGGTTCCTATACTTTATACATTATTCTTTATACTTTATACATTATTCGTATGGTTCCTATACCATTCATCCGATTGCGATGAAACCTTCGTCAGTTGTTGTGGTAACACCCGCAAAGGTTTCTGAATAAGTACAACCATCTCCTTTTTCTTCTTCTTCTTCTTCTTCTTCATCATTCTATCTTCTTTTATTTGTATGTTCCCTACACCATTCTTTCGATTGCGATGAAACTTTCGTTAGTGGTTGTGCCAACACCTGCAAAGGTTTCTGAATTAGTACAACCATCTGCTTCTTCTTCTTCATTATATCTTCTTTTATTCGTATGGTTCCTACACTAATCATCCGATTGCGATGAAACCTTCGTCAGTTGTTGTGGTAACACCCGCAAAGGTTTCTGAATTAAAACAACCATCTTCTTCTTTTATTTTATATTCTTCCATTCATCCGATTGCAATAAAACTTTCGTCAATAATTGTGCCAAAACCTGCAAAGGTTTCTGAATTAGAATAACCATCTCCTTCTTCTTCTATTCGCAATGAAACTTTGGTGAGTTGTCGTGCACATGCCCACAAAGATTTCTGAATTAGAAAATCATCTTCTACTTCTATTCGTATGCGTTCCTATAACATTCAACCGATTGCGATGAAACTTTTGTGAGTTGTTGTGCGTACACCTGCAAAGGTTTCTAAATTAGTATTATATAAAATACAACGTTTATTGTTTGTTTGTTCCATGCAATTTTGATTTTTTTTTTACTACATACGAGGGTGGGTCAATAATTCCTTAGAAAAAAGCATTAAAACAGTTTTTATTTTTGTATTTTTTTTTTATTTCTCAACATAATCTCCTTGGAGCTCAATACACTTGGTTAGACGTTTCTCCATTTTTTTTAAACCGTCAGAAAAATAAGTTTTCGGAAGGTCCTCAAAATAAGCATTTGTCCGATCGATGACTTCTTCATTTGAAAAAAAACGTTGTCCACTTAGCCATTTTTTTAAGTTTGGGAAAAGGAAAAAATCACTGGGGGCTAAATCTGGCGAATACGGTGGGTGGTCGACCAATTCGAACTTCAATTCTTCAATTTTAGCCATTGATCGTAAACATGTGTGAACACGGGCATTGTCCTGATGAAAGAGGATTTTTTTCCTGTTTAAATGAGGCCGTTTTTCTTCAATTTTGTTTTTTAGCTGGTCCAATAAAGATGCATAATAATCCCCTGTTATTGTTTTTCCTTTTTCCAAATAGTCAACGAAAATAATTCCACGTGCATCCCAAACTACAGTAGCCATAACCTTACCAGCTGATTTTACGGTTTTCCCCTTCTTTGGACATGGTTCGCCTTTCGCAATCCACTGCTTTGACTGTTCTTTCGTCTCGGGAGTATAGTGGTGTATCCATGTTTCATCTACAGTCACAAAGCGACGAAAAAATTCATCCGGATTGCGTTGCATGAGCGACAACAGGGCTTTAGAGGCCACCACCCTATTGCGTTTATTGTCGACTGTGAGCAAACGCGGCACCCATCTTGCAGAAATTTTTTTCATGCCCAATTTGTCATGTAAAATAGAAATGACGCTACCTTCTGAGATCCCTGTAACCTCAATTATCTCACTCAACTTTAATCTTTGGTCACTTAACACCATATCGTGGATTTTATTGATCATTTCTGGTGTAGTCACCTCTACAGGACGTCCTGAGCGTGGTTCATCCTTTGTTGATGTACGACCACGTTTAAATTCATTTAACCAGTTATAAATAGTTGCAAGTGAAGGAGCAGATATGCCGTGAATTAAATCCAACTCATTTTTTATTTCCTTTGCTGTTAACCCTTTTATATTAAAATGTTTAATAACAGCTCTAAACTCAATTTTCTCCATTTTCCATTTTTCCATTTTCCACAAGCAAATTTTTTTTTAAATGTATGAGAAACACACAACAACCCGACCAATCTGATTGAAACTTCGCAGCATACTGAATCGGTAGTGCCGCTGCATGAAAACAAACCGCTTACAGTACTAGTCGCGCCACCTGTCGGCATTTCTAAGGACTTATTGACCCACCCTCGTATTAATAACGTTTGCATCATTGACTATAGATACATCTAGACGCCACCCGTTGCATTGCTAAATGAAGCTGCGTGCCATGCGTTTGGTTTGTGAGCGAGCGAACGCATTCATCTACAAATGTTCGAGACCATAGACCATTTCGGTAGTGCTCGCCCAAAGTGCTCGCACTAGACGCTCAGAATTAAAATATAATTTTCTATTTTTTTACGTTATATAGTATTTTTAAGCGGTCAAAATGCAACCATTAGGTAAAGATATCCATATTTTAAGTTATTTTAAAGAAACACTAGGTCACTGATAATATATATAATAATATACAAATAAATTATCACGAACATGTATCAACTTATACTATGAAACGTAATACCATATTTTTGCTTATCAGTACGGCTACCATATTTTAATACAACACACAGAAACATCTTTCCTACTTTATTAACAAAAAATATTTACCACTGACTTTATGTCTAACACAAAAAATAGCAATTTAGCAACACGAGCTACGATGCTACGTGAAGCGATTCTCCACGATTTGTTGGCGATACTTTTGGAAACTAACAAAAACATATTTAGACCTTTTATCTTACTCTAGCGCGTGTCGCAGAGATTATAAGGGTGCCGAATACTTTCTCACTCGCACTCATGCATCGTTTTTGTTCAGGCCTTGGTTTTCATACTTTGGATTCGATTTTAATTTAGTGGTCTTTTGTTTGACCTATACTCCTATTAGAATTATTTTCATATTGCCATATTGTATAACACAGATATTTTAATATTAAAAAAAAATTACCTCTTATTATTTTTTAAATATCTAAGATAAATATAACCACGAAGCAACCCTGTGCGAAGCCGGGTACTTCAGCTAGTAATATATAAAATTACATCAAAAAGATATATTCTGTAGTAATATTTCTATAACTATTCAGTACTGTAGTGTAATTAGACGCATACTTTAATATTACACTTAACCGAGTAGTCAACTAAGCCCTCTCAATCGACAATGGTTGTATGTAAGCGAGCGCTTCTTTAACCGCACATCACTTTATCGCTGCTATTTGGCCACGTTGTTCAATTGTTGTAAGTTCTATTATTTTTATAAGTATTACTTTGAACCTTCAGAACCTTCTGAGATATTGCGTATAAGCTCTGCCTAATTGATGCAACGCTTACGGTGGAAGAGCGGTTACCGCGTCCAATTTTCCAGACCCTGAATTTGAACTTGAGACGTACAACTTTATAGATTGACAGATTACCGCTTAGTATATCGATATTTGATTGAATGTTACTATTAGGCCAATCGTAAATTGTAATTCGCCCAGACTTCGAAATAGACCGGAGCGTCGTTCCGGTTCATTAAATCCCCAAAATTATCGCTCCGTCTCGTGGAAAAAATAATTTAACCGTCCGAGCTACTATATAACAAAAAATCTAACACCCTTGGGTAATAAAATACATATAAATTTAGATAAATATATTGATATTTTTGTAAAATTATCAAGTGCTCCGGTTCGTAAAATGTTTCATTTCGTGCGCTGATTTCGCCAAAATCATAAACCAAACTTGGTGCAATGTTGCAACTTTCTTCCATGTATAAAATATAACTCATGCTCGCACCTACAATATTTTGGTATTATACCTGTGCCCCATGTCAGGTGAATTTTTTCGCTTAATTAAATTCAAAACAAGTTGTTTTTTTTTTTAAATTAGAACGTCGTATTTGAGCTAATTAAATTGCACGTATTTTCTGAATTCCAAAAAAAAAACACATCGATATATTCGACTTGTTAGAGTTGAGACAAGTTTAGGTGTGCAACCCGGCTTACTTTCTTTGCAATGCTACTTTACTTACCATTTTCCTCATTCTGAATTATTATTAGGTCTCATAAAAATCATCTCAATAAATAAAAATGACACGTGATATAGCTTCGATAGAAAACAATACAATTAAAATGTTGGGTATAATAAATCAAACGTGAAAAAATATTAATAATCATCTTTATATACAATTATATACCAACATGAGTATATAGTATATATTATTATAAGCGAAGGTATATTGTCGTGTTAAAAGTATTAAAAGATTCGCCTTGTAAATATACCGGCTCTTGAGAAATGACCTGTTATTTTTCACTGAACAACTATTTGTTATATCTGGCGCCTTAAAATTTAATTGACGGTTGCTTTTATAAAATATGAAAATTTGACTTATTATCAAACGATCTGTCAAAACTTTGCAACACTGAGTGGGTCTAATCGTGGTTAATATAGTTTTAATTTGTATGGTAATTGATTTTACATCGCTTTGAATACATGCAAATGCGTATTGTATAGAGAACAAAGCATGAAAATTGTAGTATTAAATGTGGTTAAAAAATTACTTGCTTTACTTTAGTATTTTAAAGTAACCGATAGTTCAGTCGGGTGTATATGAAATTTTTCAATAACTTAATCATTTGTTATAAAATAATATTTACTTTATTTATTAAAAAACTGTATTTTGACAATATACAATTATTGGTCAATGCATCACGATAGACAAGAAGGAGAGTTACAAAGAGTAATAAATTAAACACATTAATGGTTAAGTGAATAGCAATATGAAATTCTAAAAATCAAGTTCATTTATTGCTGTGCTGGAGCGCGTGCATGGAAGTATTGAACATATCAATAGACAAATGAAAATGATTTTACCAAGGCTTTCACTCTAATTCTGTTAAAGAACTTTACAATTCTGCTAAGCTCTTCCATCCTACCCACTGCCAGGGCACCTTTCAATTCGTCGACATTATCAAAGATATCCGCAATTTGCAGCTATATTCTATGTTGATCATATTAAGGGCATTGTATTGCTATATATATTTAGGATATGTACAATGTCCTCCATCATATCACAATCATCGCAGAGCTGCAAATTGCTTCTTCCAATGAAGACACCAAAATCTTTAACCTATTGTCTATCCTATTGTTAGCCTCAGTATCAGCTTAAGCTCATTTCTCTAATGATTATTATTATAAAATTAATATTAGAGTAGGTATTATTAATAACTATATATTTTACGACACAACAATATACCATAATTATATTATTGACATGATCAATAACGGTCTACTTTAATGACACTGAAAAGCTTTTGTTTCATATCTGCATGCACTGTTTATAAATAAATAAATTAAGAAGTCAATGGGTTATGTACCCATTGTTAATAAAAATAGATTTATTGGCTGTATAAATACTATCTACGAGTCTCATAATAATAATAATTGTTGCATACTTATAAACAAATACTTTGTTATTATTTGAGTAAATAAATACATTTTTTTTGATAGATTTATGTTAAAAAATATATCATTTTTGCTACTATTTGACTATCCGATTTTGTTTTCCTTCTTCCTTGCAATGCCGTGGGAACAATTACCTGACTGACTCGCATTTCAAGGCCGGAGAAGCCTTACTTATCATTTCTTGCTGTTTTTCTTAGCATTTACCATAGCAATTTGTCTTATTAAAATGATCCGGATGACATGCTATTAGCATGACGATCATGTCTCAAGCAATATAGCGATTTACCCACGCCGCTTTATTTTCTATTTATTCATAAAAATATTTATAGCCAAACGTATCTTACAATGTATTCAATGGCATAATAAACCCTAATTATAATCAGACATATATTTAATGTTTGATAATTTAAAAAATCTTTCCTTTCACGCAATCAAATAGTAATATTCTCGAATAAAAGGTTTTTTTATCATATTAATAAATAATTAATTATTTTTTTTAAATATGTTTAGGTATATATTACAATATTTTTTTTTTTTTTTTTTTCGACCATGTCCGATCCTGATAGGATCATATGGGCCTCCACAGAGTGGAGGTTTGTATTGACAGATTTTGTTTTTTACGAGAAATGGATGTCAGCCACTTGCTCAACCTATTAGGTCCATACCCTGACACACACAAATTGAAAAACAATTTTTGTACTTGCCAGACCCAGGATTCGAACCTGGGACCCACGGCTTTGTAGTCCAACGCTTATGCCGCACATGTGTTTTTTTAAACAACTAAACAGGCCATGACTCTCAATGACATTAGTGAATCAAAACAGTTGCATAATTAGTAATATATCCCCCGGATGAAAAGCCAGCGTCTTTATGTATAAATTAATTAGAGAATTATATTCTTTATAACACTACAACAGGCTAAGAAGCCTAATGACAGTAGTGTAATTAATAATAGAAGTGAAGCAATTACAAATACACAGGCTTTAAGAAAATCACTTAAATATATTGTTACCTCACCTTGAATTGAACCCGTAGCCCCCAGATGAAAAGTTTACATTATTTATTATTAAATCTACGGGATTAAATTTTAAATACCACGTTAGCTAAAAAGTTTAAAAATTAACTCTTTAATTTTTCTTCACGGTAAACGGCATAAAAATTGAATACAAAAGTAAAATGACTTCTCTCCATTAATGAGACATTGCAATTTACGGATATAATACGAAGGTAAATAATTATAAGTTTTATAATACTATATTATAAGAATGTATGCTAAAAAAACTTCAAGCATTTTTTAAAACAAAAATGATAACGGTTGCTTTCATTTAAATATTAGAGATATTATCGTCTATTATGCATTTTGGAAATTAAGTATAGTAATATCGTAATAGATACTTGAATTTCCACGGCGTGTTCTTCTTTCTTCTATCATCGACGTTTCAGGCTAGTTGCATAGGCCATTGATTATCTAGAGATATATGTTATGATATATAGCGCCCACGGTGGCCGCGCGGCATAAGCGTTAGACTATCATGCCGTGGGTCCCAGGTTCGAATCCTAGGTCTGGCAAGTACACATATGGTTTTTTAATATGTGTGTGAGTCAGGGTATGGACCTAATAGGTTGAGAAAGTGGCTGACATCCATTTCTCGTAAAAAAAAAATCTGTTAATACAAATCTCTACTCTGTGGAGGCTCATAATATCCGTACCAATATGGCAGAAGCATATAAGTCGTGTTTTGGCGATTTTGAGATTTGAATGCCAATATGTCAAAAAATACATACTTTATGTTATGGCAAAAGCATATATCTCTAAAACCTATAGATTTCTCGTAAAACGACTTGGAAAAACAATACAAGTCATAAAATGTCAAGCTCTAACAAGCCAAAAGCATATATCTCTGACATATACGCTTTTGCATAATATAAAATTTCAAACTCTAACAAGGCAAAAGCATATATGTCTGACATATACGCTTTTGGCATAACATAAAATTACGCATGCGCAGACTTATTTATGGTATTCTGCATTTTTGGCAGCTGTTATTGAATTTATAGAATTAGCAGTACAGAGGGACTGGAATATAAAGTATGCAAAAAAATGTTTCAACATGTCTTTGGAATCACTACAAACAAAGTAAAGATACAGGATTTATTGGTATTGGCCGCGCGGCTTAAGCGTTGGACTATAACGCCGTGGTTCCCAGGTTCGAATCCTGGGTCTGGCAAGTACACATATTGTGTTTCAATTTGTGTCTGTCAGGGTATGGACCTAATAGGTTGAGCAAGTGGCTGACATCCATTTCTCGTAAAAAACTAAATCTGTTAATACAAACCTCTACTATATGGAGGCCCATATGATCCTATTAGGATCGGACATGGTCGAAAGAAAAATAATCGTGGAAAACACGAACCCATAAACAAGAAAACAAACGAAAGGGAAGAAGTTACTGCACACATAAAAAGCTTTACTAAGCATGAAAGTCATTATTCACGTCGTCGCACATCCAAAGAATACCTGTCTGGGCAGCTAAACATGTTTGAAATGAACTGTGATATGCAAACGGAAAAAATATGACCGATAAAATATGATGAATAAAACACCGGATATAAATTTAAAGTACCTAGCAAAAACACATGAAAAACATGTGATACATACAATATTCAATTAAAATGTGCTACAGATTTACAAATAAAACAAAAATTGAAAATCGACAAGTTTGCAAGTGGCAGATAAAGGTTATGAATTAAAAAAAAACAATAAGACCAAAGCTCTCCAATCTGAAGGTATTATTGCTTTTTTAGCATTCGACCTGCAGCAGTGTTTGCCAACGCCTTCTCTTAACTCAAATATCACTATATATACTATAAAAAGTAATTGTACACATATAATTTGACCGTAAGAAATTGCATATCGAACCAAACCTCATGTTATTATATGTGGCACGAGGGAATAGCTGAACAATATAGCGTTTTGTGTGATAAGTCTTCTGAATACCTTAAGTCCAACTGTTGAAAGTGTTATTGCATCCTCTGATTCTTGTCCGGGACAAAATAAAAATAACATTATAACTGCAGCTCTATCTTACTTTGTAAGTACATCACCAACTATCCAGGTCATGGATCATAAATATTTGCTCCCAGCCATACGCGACTTGAATGTGACACTGACCATTCACGAATTGAAAAAGCCAAGAAAACTTCCAACATAGAAATTAATATTGCCCATGATTGGTATCAGTTTGTTAGAACAATAAGGGGCAAGAAATCTTTTATTGTTAAAGAGATGTCTCAGGATGAGATTTACAAGTATTCAAGTCTTCTTTCTAATCAACTGGTGAAGCAAAAAATTAATACAGTTGGAGAAAATGTCGTTTGGAACAAAATTAGATGTTTCAGGTATGAGAAGGAGTTTGGTTTAATAAAATTTAAATATTCATTACATGAAGATGACCCATTTCTTCAACTTGATTTACGCCATACGACAAGAGGAAGAAGGAACATTGTTAATAAATCAAGCAATGCTATAACAGTCCTCTGCCAATAAATCAATCTAAGAAAGATGACTTCATCAGTTTATTGCCATTGATAGATCCGGTTTATCATCCATTTTATAATATAAATTTTAATACCTGTTAATTTTTTTATATAAATACTATAAGTAATACTCATAAACAACTGTTTACCAACTATTATTATCACTGTTGGTTTAATTTTATCATGTTTTCATTTAATTCCCATGCTCTTGTTTTAATTTCATAAGTTTTTCTATAATAAAACATCTATTATTGTAAATGATATGTCAAAATGTTGAAAATATTTTTATGCCAAAACCCCATATGTCATTAAATGTTCAATAACTCATGTAATTACTTAATTTTCTTTTTTTTTATAAATATATTTTAAAAATATATTAGTTTTTACCAACTATTATTAATACTGTTAGTTTCATTTTATCACGTGTTCATTTAATTTCCAAGATCTTGTTTTAATTTCATAAGTTTTCTATAATAAAACATCTATTATTGTAAATGATATGTCAAAATGTTGAAAATATTTTTATGCCAAAACCTCATATGTCATTAAATGCTCAATAACTCATTAAATTACTTGATTTTCTTATTTTATTACATATATTTTAAAACTATACTAGTTTTTTTATAATAATAACATTAAACAATCCAATTTCCTTCATATCCTGATTTATGACACTTCTTTAAACCTTAAAAACCGTCTCCTGTAAAATGCGAAAAAATGACTTATATGCTTCTGCCATATAGGTACGGATATGATCCTATTAGGATCGGACATGGTCGAAAAAAGAGAAAAAAAAATGTTATGATAAAGTATAGTGTAGGTGTATTAATGCAAACGTCGCTCTAAGAGAGAAACGCCGAGGAAAGAAGGAAAAAGTACACGCGGTGGAAGTCCAAGAATCTATTACGATAAAAAAAACAACCGTGAAAGTCTCAAACATTATATCATTATATGGGTAGTCCTTTTGATTTTAATTTACTAAAATGGTAAAAATGATTCATACAAATTATAAAATTAATAATAATATAAATTATAATTTAAACGGCCACGATGTCCGAGCGGCTTGAGCATCGGCCTATAAAGTCGTGGGTCTAAGGTTCGAATCCTTGTGTCTGGCAAGTACACATATTTTTTTCAATTTGTGTTTGAGACAGAGTATGGACCTAATAGGTTGGGCAAGTGGTTAACAACCATATCTCATAAAAACAAAAATCTCCAGCCTGTGAAAGCCTATATGATCTTATTACAATCGGACATGTTCAAAAGATAGAAAGAACAATAATATTTTGAAATTTAGAACAAGCTTGTGTCATATTATGATATAACGTATTCCTACGAGATATACCTAACAATACATGATTGATTGATTCACAAAAAATATTATATTATACTTAGATAATAATATCATAAATTATACAATAATTTCTACTAATTATTTCAAATATTTACTTATTTGAATTTTGCTAACTTCAAATTAATTAAATTTTCATCACATTTTTATACTGTTATTAATAAATATAATAAAGTCAGTAGATATTGTATGTATTATCAACATATAACAATAATAATTATGTGGCTATTGCTAACAGCTTCTAATATCTCTAATACAAGGTCCGGTGCGCAAACAAGCTGTGCACTGAGACGTGTTATAAAATACCCGCGCTTTGTCAGCCGCGATTCGACCCCCTCCCGACCCCCCGCGATAAAGGGGCGGAGTTTCACCTAATCCCCCTCTGTACCACACATCTGGATTAATAAATGCCTCTATAAACAGTTTCAACTATCGAGAAATGATTAGACGCAGTCTCATAGTGGCGAGCGTCTATTTTTAATACATGCGAAAACGATCAAATTAAATGTATAGCTCCTTCTTACATTACGAGTAAGTATCACAAAATCGTTTCTCAAATTATTTTGTTGGATAATCTATATTAGTTTAAGAATAATATATATATATATATATATGCTTCAATTTTGTCTCTTTGTTAAATTTAATTTAGAGGAATTTTAAAAACCGCCTTGTTATCTCTGATGGTTATGCTAAACGGGATACTTTTGGCACGCTTAGAGCGGCGTTTACATTCATATACTAATTTAACAATATCGTTCAACAAGCACAGAATGTAGAGAATTGAAGAAAGAACAACACACAACGACAACTTAAAAACATAATACGATAGTCGTAAGCAATACATAATTGAGAGCAGTATTATTTTGAAAACAATATAATGTTGTATTGTAATGTATATTATTTTAGTTGTCTAATAATATACTATTGAAAATGTCCTTTTGTAGCGGACGATAACGGTCCAAATTTATTAAATAATAAAAGTGGAATAAGGACTTAAAATGTTTCTTTTTATTAAATTAATCAATAATAATGATTTTAATGTGGATAAATATTCAACTAATCCTTTGAATTAATTCATTTTACTAAAATAATAGGTACTTGTTACTCGCATCTGCCATAATATATTATTCAAAATATTAATGTATTATCCTGTTCAGCTGGATTTGAGTCCTAAAAAATAGTAATAAGCATATTAATACAATATTATCTTTGCAACATTTTGGGTAGTATAGGCATCATTATAGTTAGTTTATATTATTGATTGAATGAACCGTCCTTACCTATTTTACAACGTTTTCATAAGTTCGTATTCTTTTTTGTCCAGTACAAATCTTGCAATCGATTTTTAACTAACTTTTAGAGTAGCTAGACATTTGAATCTTTTATAATATACCAGAACACGACGACAATGTATTCTTCTAATACTTTTAGCCATTTTTAGGCAGAATTGAATTCATTTTCAGTTAATTCTGTTTTGTATGGAAAGTTATTATTGTTGGTTGCTAAGAGGGTTCTAGCAACTAAATTATTAATATATACGTGCGTTACTATGGAAATCAATATGAAATGTCAAAATGACATTTCAGTATTCTATATTGATTCAGTATTTCTATCAAGTACAATAAAAAGTTTTTTATTAATACGTAGTTTAATAAGTTTATAATATGATTCAACAGAAAATTTAAAAACGTGGTATATAAAAAGTTCTTTTTATCTTGTAATTATTTTTTCATCATTCTCACCGTACTTTCTCTGTCAAACAAATATTATCATTTATGGCGGCGTTTTGTAGACTGTAATTTGAGATAATTATGGATATGGATGCTGTGAGAGGTTAGTTTAAGCGGAAGTTAATCCGGGCACTAACCTAGGTGTTGTTCGGCTTTATGGCTGGAACAGGTCCCAGGTCATGCACTCACGCACTAGTATGCAAATAGTTCTGTTTATCACTCGCACGGTACACTATGGTTTTGGGGTTAATGGTGAAACTCAAAAAGATACTCGTTTGATAAGTCACCTTGTATCCGTTTACGGTTGTTAAATCCCAAAAGTTGGTATCACGACTTTCCAGGTGTTTAGTTTACGGAGTTTGAAATAAGACTCAAATTGAATTATTGGTTGGACGACGGTCATACTGTAGCAAGTTGACACGGTCGCGGTCTACGAATAACTATCTTTGTATCAATTACGGGTGACTGATGACTCGTTAAATAGTTAAGCGCCTGGATGACTACAATAAATGAGGATAGTAGGTATAAGATATTTGTGAAATTGTAAAGATTGGATTGGGATCATAATAGGCCCAACGAATTTATTTAAGTTGATGTTGGGAAAAGATTGTTAAGCTTAAAGTAACTTAAATTTATCAGCTACTTTATAAACGAGGAAAACATGGGCAAATTATATTATAGATTTGTATTTATTCTAATTAAATATACCTACAGTTAGTTTTTACTTTATCACTATTAATCTATATTATATTATTATCAAATGATAATTATTTTAATTTAACACACCTTTACATATTACTATATCTCATGTATGTTCGTCCGTGATCATGTTGAATTAATATTTATAAATACATAATAATATTAAATGGATTTATTTTCAAGAGTTCTGGTGGTTGATATGAATACATAATATTGTATAATATAATAATATATTCATAAATTTTAATGATATTAGCATATTATAGTAATAGGATATTATATATTTAAATGTATTGATTTGTTCTAATTTAATAGTGAAAATACTTATGCATGTTAATATGTCCTTAATTGTAATATTATATTTCTTAGTAGATACTTAATTGTAAAAATGTAGCATATTATAATAATACACCAGTGGTAAAAGGTAAACGTACCATTTTGAGATCTGACATAAAGTTAGTACACACTAAAATTTGTCGTTCATTCATATTTATTTTCATTGAACTAAGAGTACAAATTGGAGATGGTACTGGTAAGATTTTAAATTTAAAGTAAACACTGCCTACCAAACCATTTTTTTTAGAATTATTAATAACCATGTCCTTTCTTCTTCATACAAGGTGGTTGATAGTAATTTTGATCAATCACAAACACTCAGGCTCTGAGAAAAACACATAAATATTGTGTGTTCTGACCAGAAATCGAACGCAGAAACTCTCGGGTGGAAGACAAGCGCCTTACACACTGCACCATTACAGCCGCCAGTTATAGTGAAGATAGGCTGTATCGATCCGACATATAAATAGTCTGTACTCGTTGTTAGTCATATTTATTTGTTTTCATTGAATTAATAGTACAAATTCCAGATGGTGTTGGTTAGTTTTTTAAAAATCATGTTACCCTTGCCTATACCAACATAAAATAAATAAATATTCTTCTATCTATAAAGTTTATAAAGTTATGTTTTGAGTATTATCCATTATATAACTTGGTTTATTCAGGGTTTAAATGAATTTAGTATGCACTATTCATATCGTATCTCAACAGCCTGCTTCCACTCTTCATCACTGCATTACATTATTGTAATAAAATTCACTATAAATTATATAAAACACTTGAAAATACAATCATTAGAAAGCAATCTTTAAAAATATATGTCCCAAGTGTTTACCAATTATTATTAAGTCTCAGTATACATTATTTTAAAATAATACGGTTAAAATAAATTACCAGTACATAAGTTATATATTATTTTCTACTTCGAGTGTTTCATTATTACAATATTTTTATTATTTATCAGTGGTTAAATTTGTAGTTGAAAAATTAACCCATTTATAACTCCCTTCCTTTAATAAATCAATTCACATAATCAATGCAACACCGTGATGCTTTCACAAAAATAAACAATAATCATATACATAATAACAACATTGTGTGTGACATCAAACTGCCACTGGGCGAACCCCGGGAGAAATACAGATGCAAAAATGAAACAATATGACATCGCACAATGAGAACATCGATCGAGCTTCGAGACAACATTCAATTATTGCAGCCATTCGCAATGGTTTTGAGTTGCAGCCCCGTCGGCATTGCGGGCTATACCGCAACATAATGCAATCAAAATCGTTTATTCCCGATATCAGAGTGTTACATCTCGAAAATGCGCATCGGTCACAGCTGTTGA
Source organism: Rhyacophila brunnea (assembly GCF_057557595.1). Lineage (NCBI taxonomy): Eukaryota > Metazoa > Arthropoda > Insecta > Trichoptera > Rhyacophilidae > Rhyacophila > Rhyacophila brunnea. The sequence goes on from NW_028233361.1 coordinate 8,641,709, forward strand.
AACGCAGTTTTCACAGACGCGCAGTTAGACCGTTAATATTTTGGCAGTAAAAAAATATATCTGACATCTTTGTTTACACACACATTTTGGTTTATCTATCTATAATACATTAGATTATTTTTGTAAGTGTTTACTACAAATATTTAAACTATTATTATATTGAACGAATAGTTTATGTGATTTAAGAATGTCATATTTTTTAAAGAAATTAACACGTGTGATACTGAATCACAGAGGGGAATCCTGAATCTAGACCAAAACGGCTGTCGCAGACATCTTAAAGCCACTGGCTCAGGATAGGGTGATATAAAAAAAAGTTCTTGGAGGAGGCTAGAACTTGTTTTGAGTTGTTAGGTCACTTATTATAATAATGGTTATTATGATGTCAAGGTGACCTAACTACCTAAATTTTGACCTTATTTTACCTTGATACCTAAATTTTGATAAAAAAAAATGTAAGCGCGACTTTTGCTTAACTACTATTGTTATTAATTTCACCGTAATTAGGTGAGACGCAGGTGGTTAATTTGGTAAACACACATTGAGCAAAATGCAATGGACAAGCGTCGTATTTTTTTCTTCTTCTAATGTTTCGTGGGCATTTTCAAAATATATTTATTTACCACAATGTTTTCTTGTGTCCCTATCAAAATCAATAATTTTATATTACTTAATTAAATTACATTATAATTTATTAAACATGAAAATTTCATTATAATTTATATTACCTGATAATGTATACTTTTATTTTTCGGTTTATTTATTCCGTTATCAGTTAAGTTAGCTTTTCAATGACTCGATATTTACTTCTTTGAAAGGTCATTCTAAAGTTGTTACTCAAATCTGTAAATATCTTTTGATGATTTTTTTCCATTATAAATGTTTTACGTAAACTGATAATATTCATAATATTAATACTATCGACCGAAGGTACTTGATATAATTTGAATTTAAATTCTAATGGATTTAAGTTTTGTACTTTTCTATTTAAGTTGTTTTTTGCGACCCGGGTTTCGCCTTTGGGCATCTTCACACTGACATACTATCGGTGTATGTTTGCCTTTGGCAAATAGTACAAAACGTAAATCCATTAGAATGATGACATTCAATTTATCCAAAGTATGTACATTTTAAAGCTAGATGCAAACATTCATCATCATCGGGGGCGCGATGACCCGGTGTGGGTCTTGGCCTGATCCAACAGCTCCCTCCACCTGTCCGTATCCAGTGTGGCCGCTTTCTGATTTGGTACCCCTAGAACACGGCAGTCATTGGCAGCTCCATCCAACCAGCGAATCTTTGGCATGCCTCTTCTTCTACGCCCGATTGGATAGCCGGACATCACTCTCTTTGCCGGTTCATTGTCATTCATACGGTACACATGAATTAGCCGTCGCAGTCTCCCAATCTTAATTGATTGAACTGCGCTGCAATATTCGTACAGCCTGTGTAGAGCTCAGCATCTTAGCAGATGCAAACATTGAGTGAAACAATTATTTAAAATTGTTATTTTAATTTCAAATGTAATATACCTAATTCAACAATTACGTATAGACAACTACTATTTTAATTGTATCAAATAACACTACCTTCCTAATTAATGTTTATTTATTACATTTTTTCCATAAAAGAAATATTTTTATGTTCAACGATATTTTGTCCGTATTTTACATAGTATAGAAAACAATAATAATATAAAATATTAAAATCGACTTTTTTCTAATACGCCTCTGATAAATACGTTTTTGGAGTTGTTTGGAGACAGTTATTTTGTTGTATTGTTATCTTCACGCCTAAATCTAATCTCGAACATGATATCACAGAGTATAAATTCATAGGGCGCTCGCTTATTAAATCGGCCCAAATCAGTGTCCATCGTCAACGAAAACGTTTTCCATAATGCACCGAGAAAATGAGCGATGCATTTTATCAGTATAATAATTCCAAGAGTCGACAATCCTCTCTCATTGCTGCAAAAGCATAACAACATAAATAATCATTGTTACGCGTTGTTTTGTACAGTGGCGTACCCGCGTAGTTTTGTAAGGAGTGCTAGTTAAGTGTCAACATAGTCATTTTAGTAACAGTACTAAAATTATGCAGTAACAATATTATGAGTGCAATAAATAAATATCATACATATTGTCTGATTTTTCTATTTGAATATAAATCTGATTGCACTACAATAAAATTCTTTAGAGTTAATCAAGAATAATAATATTGAGTCCAAACATTATTATATGCTATGTTGTTATCAACTGCAATACAGAATTTAAAAAAAAAGTTACATAACAAAATATTGTATTGCATACCGAATGAAAAGCAAAATTATACACACTAGCGGTGCTATTTAATACACAAGGCGGCTTTCGACGGTTATTATCATATTTATGCGGTTAATTGTTACAATAAGTTAATCGTCTAAACTATCAAAAAGTATCAAGTTTTAACAGCCCCTCTCTTAACTGTATCAACTTTTAGAGCGAGATATACAGTTTTGTCAGTTTAGACGATTAACTTATTGTAACAATTGATCGCGTCAATATTTTAATATGATAAAGTGATAAGATATATATAGAATAGTTTCGCAGTTATATTTTTTGTCTCATGTATGACGATTTTTGGGTGATTTTTGATTATTTATATATTATATTGAAAGGTTAAATGGATAAACTTCCATACTCTTTTTTGTAGTTATAATATAAATCACACATTATAAGCTTTTATATCTTTTTCTCATTATTTACGTAATTTATACCATCAGGTCTGTTTTGTGAGAATTTGAGTTGCAGCAATTTTTTCATTTTCTAAGAGATCTGCCAAAATAATGACGCAATGGTAAGTGGTTTGTACGTTACGATGCATAGAATTCTAGTTTAAGTCGTTTTTATTTTACACATTCCGGATTGAACATTATTTTTTTTATTTTATCTTCCTGAGCACATCTTCAGCTTGAAAAATCCTTTGCATTTGCTTAATTTTAACGTTTTATAGAATGGATCACAGTGCCCTTAATTCTAAGTGTATGTAAGTGCAATATATTTTTTTAAAAATCTCATTTTCTATAGCACGTGTAGTAAGTTCATTTATGATATTAAAAAGTATTAAATTTTGTTGAACGCCAATGCTATTTTTATTGTAGTAAAAAACCTGCATTATTATTATTGCAGTAAGCTGTGTTCACGAGTCACTTTATTCAATTCTGAATTATTATAACTATGTCTAATTTATTTAAATTTCATAATCAACTTTCTTGTTTGTGGTATGTTTTATGACTCTTTAAAGTTAAAGTGTACAATACTTGAATATATTTAGAGTATTATCATATAAAAAATCATCATATTTTAAGGCATTGTTTTGCATCTAAAGTGAAAGTAAGTTATAAAATGTATTTATTAATAGGTATTTAACAAACTTAATTTTTATCCACTAACAGTGCGCAGAACACAACATAAAAGTAGATACGTAGATAAAAAAACATATTTCGTATTATCAGAGATTGTTCTAAATTCTTGAGAGACACTTATTTTGTAAAGCCTCAATCTTTCCCAATACACTATTATTGGCTTGTTTATTGACAAAAAATTCAAAATCCACGATTATAGTAGTAGATGTTTTAACAACAAGCGCGGTGTTTATTGAAGTTTTCTAGAACATTTACGTATAAACTGCCGTCATATTATGGTCTTCTCTCTATTGTTTTGGACGTTTGAAGGTATTTACTAACATAATTTTCAACACCATTTGTAAGGCTTTTCGCTCATGGAGAAACTAAAATCCGACAAACTGGTTGATGATGGAACTCATAACTGGCCAATGACTAATGCTTTGCACACGGCGATACAGGAACCCACTTGCAATAATAATCTCATAACCTCAAACTGTCAAACCCATTGTCTTCCTACTTCATTCTACGCTTTTCCCGTAATATTTTTACGGGGATATTCTGGCAGCCTGCAATTATACAGGAGGAGTATTTCTTAACCTCTGCCACAAATTTTAAATTAAAAATTAGTTAGCCCAACTTTTGACTTGTTATTGTTTATTCAGTTGAGTTCAGTGCTACCAATTTTGGTAAGAAAATATGATTTACTACTTTTTTTTTATCTACTGATATTTGCACCACTGTTTAATGGGAGACTGGAAACTGAGAGACTCGGAGACTAGCATATTGCGTCTTTTCAATTTAGTAGGTAGCGAATGTTTTGAAACTATTCATGCCTTGCCGTGAGCGAGTCGCTATCAAAATACATTAGCTGGATACTGCCTGGAATTTTAGTTTCAGTCTAGTCTTTTTCGAGTATTCTCGTGAGCAGAAGACCTTATAGATTAAAACCATAGTTTTACATTATCAATGGTTTGATTCTTTCCACACTCATAAAGATAAGACAAATTTAAACACTATATGCAAACACTATGCATGATATACATATGGGGAATATTCGTATAGATATATAATATATAATCATTGATTCTTTTATTACATAATATTACATTTCATATCGCCAGTTATATTAATAAAATGGAAAAATTCCAATTAGATTAGTTAGGCATAATTTAATTATAAAATATACTGCAAATTCAAAAGTTTTCACAACCTTTCTTCACCGTTTCGTGTTAATTTGTGTATGTTTTATATCAACATACTAATAATTAACCTTATAGACATGTTTAAAAAAAAAGATAAAAATTCTAGGCTAATTATTAAAGTTTCAAAAAATCATAGATTGAATAAAAATACCAATAAAAATTTTTGTTGTGTTAATCGGAGTCACATTATATTTCTTAATTTACTATAAAAATGAATTACTTACCATTTTTGTTGAGTTTCAACAGATGGATTTTATGTTAATAAACAGTTAACTAAGGACACTTTTAGGATATATTATAATATCTATTCTAGATGTAAAATTTGCCCAATGGCTTAATGATCGCTCTATCGAACATGTATGGAACATTTAAAAATAATATCACTATTAAATAAATTCTTATACTTGGCTGTATTCAAGTATATTTTATTTATTATAAATGGACATAAATATTCAAGTAAATGTTGTTCACTAAATACATCGTATATTCATGCATAATGCGATTCACCTCATTACAAAATTGTTCGCTGTGTCCGTAAGTGAATTACAAAATATCTCCATAGCCGCATGATCATTTATCAAATATCTTTTCTCATTCAAGTAAAGACAGCATACATCAAACTTCGAATATAATAATATTAATGTTTTATAATAAACTGCATTTTTTAATGCGAAATATTATTTATTTAGAAATCATATATTTTATTATTGATTCTATTGATTTAATAATCTAATAAATACTAGTTAAGTTATAATTCTTATTAAGTTGTATATGTACGTAAAAGTATTTTTAATATACGTTATATTTTCAATTTGGTTATATTTTTTATAATGTCACATAAAAAAATATCTTAGATTAGATATAACTACTGACAATATGTTCAAATGAACTATAATATTTTAGATGTTGAGTTTGGTGGAGTAGGGTAGACATAGTGGACTCCGGGCACTAACTTTTTTATGGTTGGTAAAGGAAGTCTTCCTAGGATGCACTCTTGGTTTCCGCGTGTGCGCTCATCCTGTATTATTAGTATTTATAAGTGTCTAGTTAAAATGTTTGTAATAATTGATTTTAATCTGATGGAAATGAAATAAGCATTCGTCCTAAATGTGGGAAGGTGTAAATTTTGATAGGTTGGTTGAGAATAAGGCCATAATTGGTATAAAGAAGTACACCGAGTCAAGTAAATATACCATATTTAAAACCAAAATTATATTAAACAAATATAGCCAAAGTGACTATCTTTGTAAAAACTTGATGCCGAGGGTTACGGTTTTGAATTTGCAGCTGATCAAAAAATATTTTTTATTCCAGTGCAAGAACCCAATTGTTTGCGTGATTGGCTTATAACTATTCTTCGTAAAAACTGTCTTTTAAAATCTTAACTTTATAAAGGCCTCAATTTTACAATTTTATTAAAAAATAATATTATAACAGATAAACAATAGCCTAATAAAATGTAGTTAAATAGTTTTGGTGGATTATGAATTATACAAAAAAATAGAACATTGAGGACTAAGTTTATCTTTCCATGAAAATGTATACATACAGAACAGTATAACTATATAAATATATTGGTCTAAATTTTACTCTGTACCAAAATCGCCAGAAGTATGAATTCATAGAATGCACGTCTTAAATTATTGATATATTATAATTATTATTTATGTACGTTGATACAACTATAATTACTATCTGAAAATCTTACCTAATAGTAGAGATTATTATATTAATTTTATAGTTCCTCTTATAGAAAACTGTATAGACGAAGGTTTGCTTCGATAAAACTCTTCTGTTTTCTACTTATGTATAATATAAAAATTTCGATATACCACCAAACAATACTGTATCTTTTGGATAACATGTATTGTGACGTGTTATCTAACCTTTTTGTCACCTGCGGTTTGTACCATTCGAATAAAATCATATTATATTATCATTTAGAAAAATCTAGCAAAAAGTATTTTGTCTTACAGTCTCACGCTGCGAATTTTATAAATTTTGCTTCTTTTAGTAGAAAAAATACCTGACAAGCCATTCATCAATGATTTTTTTTATTTATTTACAATGTGTGATATTTGTCTTGTTATAATAATGTTGTATAGTCTTTATCGTCTGTGGTACCATCGATCTATTGTCTTAAATACTCTTTGTCAGTAACCGATTATGATATTTTCACCGTGTTTTTGTAAAATTATATTTATTGTTTTTTTTTTTTGGCTCTACAATTCGGTATTTATTCTAATGGTTTTCCGAAGGGCTTTCACCAAGAAACTCATAAATAATGGGAACTGAAATACATAACGGGAAAGGCGATTGCAGGTAACCGACTTGAGTAAGGAAGAATCCGGGTTAAACTTACACCCGTGTCAAGAATACGTTTTACGTCGAATACTGAAAACTGCTCTCGGTTTATGCATTTACGCTCATTTAATGTTGGCGTATTACACACACTATTGCACGTGCACAATGCGTGCTTCATTTTCGTAGGACACTCACACATTCAAAACCCTGCAGAAAGATGCGGTGTATTGAATATAGCCTATCGGTATTAAATTTATTATCTATTCTGTGGCTTTTGACATACGGTAATTGACATTTAAGAGCCATTTTTCGAAACATTCATTCTTTACTTTGGATTTAAAAAAATATTTAAAAAAAGAACATAGAACAAAGAACAAAGAGAACATTGAAATCTAGTTTTAAAATATACAGTTTTTGTAAACATATTATGTCAAATCATCACGTGTTAATTAAATAATTTATACCTATATGTAATTATGCAATAACACATAATAGAGAAAATATATTATATAATATGTATTTAAATACCATTATCATAATCAATCTTAATTAATCCACTGCTGTATAAAGGTCTCAACCATCTTCTTCCATTTTTCTAGGTCCTTATGTTTATTTTTCAGGTACATCCACCATACGTTATCAGTTAGTATATTTAACGAGTTTTAGGATAACCTTGTGTTCGTATAGTGCGTCTTAGGTAGGGCCATCGAAAAAGTTTGAGTTTGAATACTTTGTTCATTACTTTTTGACTAATAATTTTCTTTCAATATAATACTGATACCAAGTATAGATATTTTATTTTGATATGACGACCCTAACCTTGTGTACCACTAAGTATATGACGGCATGTATAATCATCGGTTGTCCACTCACCGAATGATATGTTCTGCCCATTGTTTTTTTCATGTGCTTAGCAATCTCTTTTTTATCTAAGGTTATAGTTATATATTATGTTATATAAAAGTAAATTTTTAAGTAAAATTGGGAGTGTATTATAAAAGTGAATGGCTTTTATTATTATAAACTATTTTAAAAACAGAAGATTTTTAATACTGTTTTATTGTTTACAATAAAAGCTAGTTGTAAATTGTCATAATGCATTATTCTTACAGGTTTTGGTTTCAAAACGTGTATTCAAAATAATAATATTTATATGCTAGAGAAAATATTTTATGTCAAGCGAAATCTTTGCCTCAATTTTGAATACTTAATCGCTTTAGGAACGATGATTTGTGCGTTTTCAAAGTTGTCGTAAGCTAATTTTAAGCACGTTGTCAAAAGAATTCTTCGATAATTTGACCTCTGTTAAGCCGCCAAAAACAATAAAGAGCTAAGGCGTCCAATCCTTTTCTCTCTACCACTTGCCTCATTTGAATAAGTAATGATGATGGCTGAGCCGTACAGAATGGGCCAACAAAATTATTGCCGGTGACAAACAGGGCCGCGGTTGGAGACTTTTTGTGACACATTTTTAATGATCACCCATTATAGCGTATTCGTCTTGAGTTCACCATTTGGGCAGTTCAAAGTTACACTTTATTTTAATAATATAAATTTATCTTGCATGATTTGTAAATAATGTAATTTTAATGATTTAAACTTCACTTCTAATCAAATTTATATTTTGAAAGCGAATTTATATAAAAGTTTAGCATAGTTATTTATATAAATCTGTGTAAGTTTTTCAATCTACTTAGGACTCAATACTTGGCTCCCTATTAGTTTTAAAGTCAGTTGTCTATTGCGAGTTAATTACAAATAACTAGCTAGTAGATTTAAAATGGCAAAAAGATTTTTTAACACACATATTATTAGTAAAATATATATTAGAAAAAACGAATAGCAAAACATCAGATTAGAATATTATATCTAATAAAATTATTAGAGAATCTTGTGTGAAGCTTGTCAAAATAGTGACTGATGAATTTAATCGTCTTAACAAAAGTCTTTTCAGCAACATCTGCGTTAATATAATTTGACTAGAAAAAGGAACTGAAATTATTGATAGCTTACGAATGGTATAAAATAATATAAAAGACCCGAAAAAATAGAAGTAACCGACTTTGAAACCAATAGCCTTAATTGCCACCGATTATCACATATTTTAAATATATTTTTAGTCAAAATAATAGGCATTGAAAAAAGTAAACGTGCATGTTAGACTTTTTACGAGGAATATTCATAGAACCTATTGATTTTGTGAACTATCTCAAATACACATTGATCAACAGAATACATTTATTTGGCTATTCACGGATTCAAACCCGTGATCCACGACTGTTTCAACATGACGGTGTGACAGGTGCAATAGGCATTGGCATAAATTAATTAACTTAATATTTATGATATTTCTAAAATTACTCAATATAATAATGTATATTAATATGATTAGTAATATAATTAAGAATTAAATTAGTATAAGCAATTAGCACATTTATTCTGACATTGAGTGAATAATTAAAAACCGCAGCCGTTTATTATAGAAGATAATATTGTATTATTAGAATAAAATTATAAGAATTTTGATAATTACAAAATATTATGTATTTTATATTATATAATATACTATAGGTAGGTATCTACTTACACATATTAACTTTATTTTAACAGCTATTTTACATTAAACAAAAACCATTCTCCTTTGATAGTCCTCACTACGGTATGCATAATTTGTGGTCTGGTTTTTTCATGAATAGGCGTTGATACCATATTCAAGAGAAATAAAGTCACCTAACATACTGCCGAAGTGTGGTCATAACTTAGCTCCCGTGGCTTCAGAGCATGACTTTTTTTTAAACTGGCATTAGTCTGTGGTAACATTTGGCTCTTTTTTATAACGATCAAAAAGAAAAAAATACGATTTTGTATTATTCAAAATCGATATACAGGTATTGGGTAGCTTTAAATGTGCTTAATTATACAAGTCGGACTATCAAGTAGTTTAATTTGCATTTCAACACTATAAATTTATTTTTTGTGGTGTAATTAGATGATTGGTATCTATAAACAAGTATGTACCTATTATGTGTACATATTAAATATATATATATGTGTTTTTCGCCTACATGTTCTTGTCACTATAACAATAAACATACGACTTAAACGCACTAAATTAATGTATTTAGTTAACCTTGTATTAGCTTTTCCAAAATGGAGATATCGCCGTTCGGATAAGCGCGAAACCTATTTAGATTAAAATTAATAGTAGGTACCTAGATTTAATATTATGAAAATTAATTTATTATGAGATACGTATAATCAAAAGAGTGCAACAATACGCATTTATTTAATTAAAATTACAAATTTCCCAATGGAAAAATCAAATTCACAAAAAAACGTACTTTACAAAATGAATGAATTATTGTTATTAATGATACGGGATTTTTTCAGGAAAACATTAGCCTATTATTATATTTGTTTAAAATCTTTATGTCTACATTATAAAATTGAAATACAGGATATAGACACAAAATAAAGATTCAATTTTTTCGGACAAAACTGGCGTAGAGTATTTTTTTAAAACTGGAATAAGGGTTTATTTTAATTAATAGTCGTATGTCGGAGAGCATTGTTTGATTTTATATACAATTATTTAGTTTTTGTACTTCCATGACGTTATCATTATCCATAACCATTTTACGATGTAGATACTATACTGATCATAATATATAGAAATTTTAGCTTAAATCTTGTGAATTATTCGTTGAATAAAAAAAATAGTTGTATAAAAATTATTAGCAAGTTCAAGTACAACAAAAAATCTAAGAGTGATCCATGACGTCGGTTAGTAATTAAAGTATTACCTACTTTGATTAAAAATACAAAATATGATCGCCAATAGTAGATCAATTTGGAAAGCGCTTCAGTGAGTATTAAAAGCCATTAGTTTAAATTTGTCGTAATTAAGTATGACTCCTTTAGCATAGTGGTCTATGTGCGTGGGCGCGATTCCCGATTGATGCAGGTTTGTTTTCTGCGGGGTCTCTTACTTTTTTCTATTGGTTATAATATATTTACTCATGTGTGTTTTCAAAATTATGTATATTCAATCCTAGTTTAGGTATGAAGACATTTTTTTAATGTCTAATGACTATTAATATAATTATTTTCTCTTATAATGAATATTAAAAAATATTACAAGAGAATGTTGAATAGAAAAGAGATTACTGGAATCAACGAGAAGGTTAAACTTTTTATTTGTGAAAATAATAAGAGAAAATCAACCACATTTGTCACATAAGTGGCGCCTTAGGTCAAGTAGTTTTAGTTGATTGACGCTTGTTAAGACTTTTCACTGATAATGATGCCTTCGGTTAAATAAGCACCCATGGTAAAGGCAGATGAGGTAGGCTTTGCGGGTCAGCGCGATCAAGTTTGGCCACTATCACACACAGCCTTTCCTTGTACGGATATCGCCACCGGTGACAGCCTCTGTGGAAAGTTGGCAATTTAGAAATTAATCGTTAGCATTTTATGTGTTCTACAACTCCACTGCAACGATATGCGCTGATGGTTTGTCATGATTTTCATTTGCGAAAACTTAACACAATGCTTACGGGCCCTTTTAATTAATTTTGTAATTAACGTGTTAATTTGCATTTGAAAAGTAATTAGCAAAAACACAATTTTTTGCGGCCCGTAAGCATTGGTGGGTTAATAATCAGGCGTTATTGAAAACCCATTTTTTATTAACTATATCCTTGATTTTACTTCGAAAGTGATTTAGAATCAATATTACTGAAATTATATAGAGATGTTGAGATAATTTTAACACAATTATACTCAAATAAATATTAAGTTAAATGGATAGTTCGGAGCTTAAAATAAGCTTATTTTATTAGTATTTGTTGTAAAATGCACAATTTACGCTATATTAAAATAGGAAGTAGGTACTTATAGTTGAGTTAAGTACGATTTTTATAAACTAAATAGATGTGTAAATAAGTAAACTCCCACGGTGGCAGCGCGGCTTAAGCGTTGAACTATCACGCCGTGTGTCTCAGGTTCAAATTCTGGGTCTGGCAAATACACAAATATTGTTTTTCAATTTGTGTGTGAGTCAGGGTATGGACCTAATAGGTTGAGCAAGTGGCTGACATCCATTTCTCGTAAAAAAAACAAAATCTGTGAATATAAACCTCTACTCTGTGGAGGCCCATATGATCCTAAATAGGATCGGACATGGTCGGAAAAAAATATAGGTGTTTTGCATTACTTGAAAGGTTATAGGTACATACAAAAAGTGATTATAATGTTTAGTTAAAGTATTAAAAAAATATAGGAATAATATAATTTAACACATTTTATTGTATTAAATTCCTATATAAACAATAATTAACCGTATTCGTTGTCAGTGTTTATTTTCCATTGCTAAAGAGGTAAGCATCGCATAGTGCCTGAAGATACTGAAAAGTCAAGCCCGGGTTTCAAAAAATGACTAGACTACTATTATAAACGGAATACTTACTACAAAAAATAACTGAAATTAATTAGAATTTAAATTCAAAATTCATCAAGTAACTCGTCAATATGATTAATAATATTACCAGATGTATGTATGTATTTAATTGTTATTTATATTATTGGTAAATTTGTTATTACAATTTTTTTTAAATTAAAAACATCCTGCACTGTAGTTTGTTAAATCTATTAAATATTATAATATTTTTTTTTATTTTAATGATTATTATATAGGTAATATATTATTTTGTACATAATATAAACATCCAATAAACTTTTCGTTTTAGTCTTGATTAATTCTGCTGGGGGTTCAAAGTTCACCATTATTTAGGTTTTTATCAGGTAGAAATTTGACATCTACCCATTCGTTGTATCGAATACGACTATATTAATGACATTTATAAAATAATGTTCTTGAGACAGGTTTATATAGCTACGCCAGTCGTCCAGTAAACATCTTCGTGAATGATAAATATTGATCAAATAAAGGCGGGCTCTGATTACAGTGGCATGCCATGAATAACAAACAGAAATTATAATTTATAATAATATATCAGTTTATTTAATTTATACAAAATATACAAATTAGTAGCACAATTTGAACGCACAAGCAATAGCATAAGATAAATACTATTTATGTTGAATATATTAGGTAGTTTAGAAATACGTCAGAAACATACATACTTTGCGGCATTCGAGAAATTTGCAGTATCGTATGGGGAGCGGGATAGTCCTGACTCTTCTGTAGACTCATCCATTTCAACTCGTGACACTTAATATGTCAGCGGATAGTAGAGTTAGTCCAAAAAATCTTAACTTCCTTCTTTAAGTACAATGGTGCATAGTTGTAGCATCTCATATATAAAGGTAATAAAAATAATATATATATATATAAATGGGTTTAAATGGATCTATTTACCATGCCGTTATTCTGTAAAAACCATTCTTCCATTCCATTGAAACTTAAAATGTTTTATTTAATAATTTGTTCAGTAGTTATTTTTTAATATTGTATTTATTTTTATAAGATAATAATAATTGTATAATTAAAACTCTGTAAAATATGTTTTTACAGTACATTGTTTTTCATTAAGTATATATATATACACTGTAATCCTAAGATGTGTACAACACTCCTTACCACTTCAATATAATAAAAATATAATTATCCCACGCCACTGATGTTCAGTTGATATCGCAGTAAACCTCTCAGTCACGACCGTTTTGCTGTACACGGTTGTAATGAAATTGTAATTAGAGCATTGGACCTCTCAAATATTTATATTGTTGCCTGCCAGATGACATAGTTTTGACACAATTTTTTTTTCTCTTATTAATTTTTGAACACTTAGTTATAAATACCCAAATATTTATAATTGAATTCAAAGTGTTTATTGATTTGCATAGATTAATATATTATGTACAACTTTCTTATAATTTGAATCTAGGATATTAATAATTATTACTACATAAGTACTACATAAAAACTTTATAAAATTTGATATAAGGTATAACGAATCGCTAGATATATATTTTTTTAAATTGGATTCTAATTCCAGGTCAGGCACATCTTCATGTGTATTTAGACTCAAAACATGAAATTAATGGATATAGTAAGACACTCATATATTTTTTTCGTTAAAAAATTATATTTTAAGAAACTTTTACTTGAGACAAGGAAGATCCAAATCTAATTAGAGACCAATATTCACAATATTAATATGCAGGCGGCTTAATTTTTAGACGTTCAAACATTTTCTTACTTATCTAATAAGCCGGCTCGGACATCAAAACTCATCTCATCTGCAACGTGTTAAATACGTCGATGTGACGTCATTGTTATTCACAAAATGCACGTTGCCAAATGGAACTTCGCACATTAATGGAATGCGACTTTTAGTTAAAAAAAAAAATCTGTTGTTACTAGCAACAAATTGCATGCATCTCGGCCTGAAAGTCGAAGCCATCAGAACGCATTCGCACACCTACGAATTGGTCATTCTTATACCGGCTCACCGGTCGCCGCATACAAATATACCGCGACTACCGCTTGGTGTCTATGTGCGCGGTCTTAATATGCAACATCGGAGCAACGTTCCTAGAAGGTCTGTTTTCAAGACGAGTTTAGTTGTGAGAGCCGGCTAAATATTAAATTATCATCTTTATGTACATACCAACTGTCATTTTAATATTTAGTGTAAAAACTATTTTTACTTAGGTGTATATTTTAGGTACAATTTTTAATTCACTTTATCTTTACTAATCAAAAGTTTACATTCACATTTAATAGACTTTATAAAATTATCTAGATACTCGATAAACAGAATAAACAATAATAAAATATTTTTTCTAAAAAGCCCATTGATGTTCCAATGCTGAGAAATAAACGATTCCCCACAATACTTGGTTAGAATTAACTGTATTATTTTTTATTATTTTTCACACCATCGTATGTTCCGTCATTCCAGAAGCATTAATCAACTCTGTCGATGTGGCAGAGATACGACACTACCTCGGTCGCCTTGTAAAAGACTCTGATACTAAATTACGACTCGCCATTATTTATATCATCTGGATCAATGTTCACCAAACTAAGAGGATCTTTGTTATTAAATATTATTAAAATTACTAAAAATTATTCATCTTATAAATTTATTAGTTTTTTTGGTTGTTGATAATTTTACTCTTATTTATTAATTAGTTAATTCCTAGTTCATTGCATTTCGTTGACTTCTTTACAAATATAAAATTATAAAAATATTATGTTTTATTACTTCTGGAAATACGTAGATAATAAATGATATATTAATAAACCGTTTATTTTAATCAACAAATATGACACAAGATTTGAGAATGTAACATTCTATATATTGAACATCTATAATTTGAAAACATCTCATCCATATACACACTAGAAAACATCTTTTTGTAGAAAAAAAATACGATTTTTTCACAATATATTTATTTGCTTTTCTAAAAGTCTGGGTTGTTGTAACTTTTATTACGAATGATACTACTGTGTTACTTTAAATACTTCTGCCATTGGAACTCATGGCCCATTAAAGTTTAAAAATAATATAATATTAATACTTAAAATTATATTTTTAAAATTAAATCCCCAAGCAAATTCATTTTGTTTTAAAATAAAAACATAAAATAATTAATATATTCTTATAGATAAGTAATATTCTCATAGACCAGTTAGACGAGTCGTTTAAAAATGTAAACAGTATACTTTTATATATTAATTATTGTAATATAATACAGACTGCTAAAAATTATTGTATTATTTTTATAAAGTTATTGATAGCATTTCGATTGAAAAGTTTGATGTACACTGAACTATAGCATCTTGATAACGTTCGAGTTATGACAAATACTGTGCTAGTTGAATACCTGGATTACAGGTGAAAATATCTCTAGCTTATACTTACCTGCACAGTGGTGAGCGAACAATATTGGAATTTGTTCTTACAGTCACACCGTTGAGCAATTGTTAAAATACTTCACGTGATAATCTTTTCCGGGTAATAAATAATTTATAATATTTTGTGATCATCGCCACGATTGACATATTATTTTAAAGTATTGTATCCACTTACACAATTTATATACACGAATGAAGTCATTGAACTAGATAAACGATTTAGAATTGTACACAAAATTTTGAATACCTCAGAAGCATTTGTATAATATATTAGAAACTATTTTAGATTGTAGTAAGTACCTGAGTTTTTTTGTGTGAATTTGTATTATTGCAAAAATGTGAAACTGAATGATTTTATAGGGATATTAAAATTTAATTAATATTATGACACATATCTCGAAGACAGGATAATTGTTGGACAAATCTAGTCATCCAGTGGTACCCAAGAGGTACAAAACGTCCTCATGTTAGACCTAGAGGCCGCTGAATCGATGAAATGATTAATTTCTGCGGAAGTACGTGGCGACGCAACGCACAAGACTAAGAGAAGTGGAATCCGCTTAGAGAGGCTTTCATACAGCAATAGATAGATTCGGGCTAATGATGATCATGAACATGTAGTCACAGTGGACTTATGTAGCTTTATATGCTGTGAGGTAACTATACGCTTTATTGACACATAATTAAATATATACCTGTTTGACCATCTTAGTTTTGCACAAAGATAACAAAATATTTCATAACATCTTTAAAAAAACAAACTGATTATTAATTAATGATATCTTCATCAATTTAAATAAACCAATCTATCAAAAATATCAATGTTTAGGTAGGTAAATGAAGAAAAAGTATTTCTTTGAAACATAAAGACGTTAAATGATAGCACATAATTTGCATAATAGCATTAAAATATATATTCGATTTTTTACCAGGCGTCATAAAAATATAAACGAATGCATATTATGAAAGTAGCTTTATAGTTATGTGACAATTAAAAAAAATAGATTCCATAACTTGGTTGTGATGTAATATTGCGGTATGTCGAGCAAAACCAGTTTACTTGCAAATATCTGCAATAAATCAAAAAGGGTCGGAAGTTAATAAGTTTAACATAACAATGAACTGCGACCTTTTAATTTTGTCATTGTGTCCTCCATTGAAACGCTATGATTTCTTTTTGGCGCAAATATGACTTGATTTCAAAAACCTCTTGGCATTGTTGTGTTTCATTTTTGAAGTGTGCGCTATATATCACAACATTTTCATTATGTTGTCATGAATATAAAGGTCTCTGTGTTACATTTAACGGGGTTAAAGATGATTTTTTAAACACCAATCCCTTTCAAAATATAGGATACATGCTAATAAAATAATAATTCATGATATTATACATAGGTGAAAAAAAAAACAATTTTTAGATAAGTATATGCCAATCGATTGCTGTAAACTATGCATACATGATGGATCACTAAGATTTAAAAAAAAATAATACTCCATTTAAATGAAATAATGCCACTTTGAATTCATTAAAATTGTCCTATAACTCCAAAGCAACAGTGGAATAACTAAGAAACTTCACTTTTAACGATGGTGTTAAAAAAATCATACCATTTTCATCTATTATAAGCTGCAGAAAAAACAAAATAAACATACAACTACTTGACTATTTCATTTGTATGACACAAACATATAAGTTCAATTATCTTAAAACTATCATTTTTCACGTATCGTACTATTGCTTTCAATATTTCCAATCGTTATAATTTTTATGCAACTTCATAATATTCATGGTAAATTGAATATATATAACAAGGTAAAAAATGTTTAATTATTCATTTTTAGTTTGTCATTGTAAACATTTTTAAATTATATCTTTTGAAGGATATTTATTTATTAATTGAATGATCAATTTATAAATTATACATACAAAATCTATAAATCATTTTTCTATATTATTATAAAGCAATAAAAACATGTCCTTAATTTGGAAAATAATTGATTAAATTAAATATTTAAAAATATCTGACATATTGATAAGTCATTAATAATAATGTTTAAATAATATACCTGAACACCGTAAGACGTATATAATAATATATTTATCTTTACAATATGTTTACAATTTTTTAAATAACTAATAAGTAAAAAAAATACAATACTTCAGAGTTCAGTTCCCGTGACAAATTGCTAAGGATCGTATCAAATATATCTTTGACTGTAACTTTGTCATTTTTAACCCTCCTCTCAAATGATTCGCCACACCATGCCATAAATCTATTTTTTCAGATCGATCTTTGATATAATAAAATAAATATTTAAAAATTATAAAGTTTCTGTAAGAAATTATTTTTGAATATGTATACCGTTTTATAATATTGTTAATTAAAATAGTAATTTATCCTATGAAATGATTACCGCTTATAGTATTGTGCCAGAGTACCTATTTTCAAACCATGTGAGTTCAAATCCCACTTAATGCATTATTATTATTCTAATTTTTTTTCAAAAAGATATAGTTTATATTATAGAGTTTTTATTAAAATTATACTTTTATAGCTGCGTGACTTCGAAAAGCCACAAGCACTATGTAGACGGATTAGAATCTCTATGTTGACTCCGTAATTTTTATCTCTCACAGTCTTACAGCCAGTCAGCTTAGTCTGATTAGCTCCGAACCTTTTGATCATACAGCTCCTCTATTTTGAAACTAAGTATCTAATACTATCAAGATTCGTTTCTTGTGATAAGTGTGGTTTCTAGTTGTCAAATGTGATACCTACCTAAACTGAACTAATCTTTTGGAAAGTTCATCTGGTTATTTGGTCGAGCGAGTCATCTTATCTTGTTAATCTATTTTCGTGTACCGTTTCAAGTAATCTCTGTTATTGTTGATAAGTCTTTGAATATATACTAAAACCGTAAGTGTTTCTATTTTATAAATACTATAATATACTATAACTGGCAACTAACGTAGGCCTTGTGTTTCTATGTTATAATAAATAAAACTATCCTATACTTTATATAATATGATTATATTCACAGACATCTCGTTTTAAATTTCCTTACAAAATCTATTGTACTGTAAGATCGAATAATTTTATTCTAAATGAGATAATATTTATTCTGATATTTTAGATTTATGGCTGCAATCATGTTGGTCAGTTTCACTTATAAAGCTAAAAAATATATTTAACATGACATGGTGGCAGCAATGCACTAGCTGGTTGTAATTTGTCATTACCCACGTTTCAAGAATATTTAGCACTACATAAATTTAACCAAAAAAGTGTTACCTTCAGGCAGTATTCATCTCAGTGGTGTTGCAAACTAAATAATAAAATAATGCTTACAACTTGATAAAAAATATTGAAAAGAATATTCTAGTGAATAGAGTACAATATAAACATAAATAATTTCAATTGTTTCAAGGGTAGCTATAAATTATTTAAAAATAATTTATTAATTGAATCTACTCATTTAGTAGTCTCATTTCAGTGCATTATATTGTTTTTATAACTATTATAATATAATGTGTTACATTATTTTTTATATGTTTAATTTACAATATTTTTTGTTGTTAATTTAAATAAATCATATTACATGTAGGTGTTTAATACCTTTTAATAATGATGAGTACAATGATTTATTAGTGCCAGAAATTTACTTATATGGAAGAAATCACAAGGGCGCTGCGTCTATAATAATATTATAGACGCAGCGCTCTTGTGATATCTTATATTATAAGATATTCTATACCATAGTTCAATAGGGGAACAACTCAAAAATTACAGGTTTTGAGTTAAAAATGGCATTCGATGTAGAAGAATTTTTTCTTTATAATTTTGCAAAAGAAAATAGTCAAAAATTTCTTTAATGTGTCATAAAATCAAAAAACTTTTTCTGAGATTAATCAGTAATTCTGTTATATAATCAAATTTATTGGTTAATTATTTAATAAACTGTACAATTTTATTGTGCATTGATGAATTCTACTAAATTAAATATAAAAAACATACACTTTTATCAAAATCAAGGCTTTACAATTAAAATGAGAACTTCTGCAAAAAATTCAAACGCCTTATCTTGGAAAAAGTTTTTTTGAGTTGTTCCCCTGTTGAACTATGGTATCATATGTATGTGGCGCACGTGGGCGACCACATCTTTAACTTATCTCCTTACACAGATCACCCCTTGATATAGGTACATTAGAAAATAAATATAAAGTCATTGAATATCATTTTCTAGTTTAAACATTAATTACACGTTAACCAATAAGGCATTATATTTTAATACATCATACATAAGTTTGCATAAGTATTTTTATTATTACAGTACATTATTCTGTCTGAATATAAACAATATTTAAATTATTGAAGTTAGCCATAATAATGACTGATAACATAGTACGATTATTGTGTATATGAGAATAGCATTTTGTAAGCAAAACGTGATAAAATATATTTATATTATGATGATAGAGTTTTTATGTAAGTAGACTATTTTTAATTTAGGGTCGCATTTTATTTTGCACGCAGGCAACAGTATTTCTAGTGTCAACCCTAAATATATATACATAGAACTTGACCTGATATTATTCACTCACACAATCTTCAATAATGAGACAATGATTAAGATAAAATTTTTGTTCTTTACAGATAAGTAACCACCGTGATGCCATATGTATGTTGATTTAAAAAAATCAATGTAAAGTTTTCTTAATAATTATATGATTATACTAAAACACTTATTTTATTTTTGGTTAAAGTAAATTATTAAGGTATATATATATAAGAGTATAATGCAATCAAAATTTGAATCGCACTGTCAGCTGATTTTCTGTTAATTTGTTTGTTCTGTAGTTATTGGTGTTTTTTTTGGTTATCGCTGTAACGTATTTTAGCTAGAGTAATCCATCTATCAATGCAATTACTTTTAGAGATAAGTCAAAAAATATACAATTACGTACGTCTTTGAATTTTTAAGTAGCTATTGCTAATATTTAACTAAATGGCGTGCAATATTTCATATGATTTTCGAGGGGGGCGACGTGTGTGAGTTTAAATTTACCGCGGAAGTGAAATAAAAATATATATAAATATTCTTGGGAGTGATTATTTAACCGTCAGCCTGACTGACAAAGGTTCATCACAGCCAAGTGAAATTTTCACATTTCAAAGACTACATCTTCGTCTGGGCAATTACCGGGTATTTATCCGGTGCACGGTAAGCGCACCCGGCTGTCGTCTGCGAGATAGCTATATCACGAAGAAAATTACACGTTATGCCTGTTGTGTTTTTATATATTATTATTTATTTTAAACATGCCAAAAACAGTATTCCTTTCCATCTTGCTAAGTGAAAGAACGTGATTAAGAAATCATACAGCCTTAAAATTAAAAAAAAAAACTCTTGTTTATGTCATGATTTGAGTAGTTCATTGAAAATTAATTTCTCTTCAAATTGATTTTTTAATTTAAACCATAAATAAAAGTCAATTTATTCTCGAATTATTAAAAACTTAAATATACTTAGTTATAAATCTTTACCGGAGATTTTTAAGCAAAACTTTTTTATTGAAAGTCACTTTGAGACTAAGATGAAAGCTTTTACGTATAATTTACATTGCTTTTAGGCAAATTACAATATGATCTATTTAATTTTGTTCGCGGTTAAAAAATTAAAACACAATAAAATGTAATCATTATTCCACATACATCAATATTTATCAATTGGATTGGTTGTAATTGCAATAATCGCATTTTAGTGATAAAAATATTAGAATTACCGTAAACAATATTTTTACTATAATTTTATATCATTATAATATGTGGCTTGAAAAATAAAATAAAAAACCAAAACTCTATAATATCAGCGCATTTATTTTATACACAAGACTGCTCCCAGCTGCTACGGCAGCTATCTAGGGTAGGTATGTGCATGTTAAGTTAATTTTATTTCTCAAGTATATAATTTTGAGTTACCAAATAATTAATTTTAATTAAAAATGCATCTCTCAATTCAATCAGCAAAGAAGTTTTTAGATATTTTATATCATAATTTTTTACTTTTAATATACATCTCGTTTTTAAATAGGTGTCATATTGTATAAAAAAACATTTATTTGGAGCGAAATAATGTTCCCCTGTTTAAAAAGTGTCAATAAATGAAGTCAACATTAAAAAAATGACAAATTGCACTCTATTTATTATTAAAAAAAGTTCTATTATTCTTTTCTATCGGAAAGATTTTGGAAAGGTTGACTATTTGATAATAGATAAGTAATTGAAAAAAGCAGGCACTCAATAAAGCGCTCCGCTTCAGTAGCTAACTGAGTTCAAAAGAGAAATAATGACTGAACGTATTGTGCTCGAAGATAAATAATAACTCTAGAAAAGTGCATTATGCTTCGGAAGCTCAACTCAAAAAAGCGAGTTACAATTGAAAGTGAAAAGGCATTACGAAAAAGATTTATTTTATCATATCAATGTATGTTTGAATAAGTATGAAATAATTTACAATAGTTCAGCGTCAAACATTTTTAAATTGAACCAGGGAACTCAGAAATAATGGAAACTGAAAAACCTAACGGGTAGAGAGTAGCAGGTAACCGATCTCGAGTAACCGGAATATTTTTAAACACGTGACAAGAATACGTCATACGACAAATACTGACAACTGCACTCGGTTTATGCATTGACGCATATTTAATATTGTCGTATTACAAACACAATTGCACGTGCATAATGCTTGTTTAATTTTTGTAGGACACTCACTCACTCAAAACCCTGCATTAAAATGTAGCGTATCGAATATAGCCTATCGGAATTCTATTTATTATTTGTTCTGTAAATTGAACAATAAGATACAGAATACAGATAAATCTAATGACAAATTGGCTTACGAAGAGGTTACTAAGAAGTTACTTGCTCAACCTATAGGGTCCTGAGTCTAAACAAACATTTAAAAACAATATGTGATATTTTTGCCAGACCGGGAATTCAAACTCGGAACCCACGTTATTATAAGCTTGACGCTTAGCCGCTTGGTCATCGTAACCATCGTGGGCGCAGATCGTTAAATTACCGAGTTATAGTTTCAGTATTATATTATTATATACATATGGTGTTGCTTTAAGGTTCCTTACTCTCATAACTACTTCTGTCTACGGCTTGCTTAATTTAAGCGTTAGCTTTTTCATACTAGCGTAGTAATTGTAAAAAGTATTATTGTTCTCTATTGAAGGCGACATATTATATCACCTTCTGGACTGAAGTAATATCGATCCTGTATTATTTGTTTGAATGCCAGAGTAACTTTACTGTAAAATTAAGTAATATTACAATACCTTCTTTTAGTAATTGATAAAAATCATTAAACAATAAAGAATCACAGTATTTCTAAAAAAATAACTCAGTCATAACTTAGTAGTCTTGTATCAAACTCTAGGTACTTTACAATGTTGCTATAAAGTTGACAGAAATAAATCGGCTCGGTAGACACATTCATATAGAACAAGAGTATTGAAGAATTTTGTGTGGCATT
Organism: Rhyacophila brunnea; assembly: GCF_057557595.1. Taxonomy (NCBI): domain Eukaryota; kingdom Metazoa; phylum Arthropoda; class Insecta; order Trichoptera; family Rhyacophilidae; genus Rhyacophila; species Rhyacophila brunnea. The sequence goes on from NW_028233361.1 coordinate 8,665,032, forward strand.
TTTCTAGCGCACTCGAAGAAAAATGCATTTTTTAAATGCGACTTACTGAAGAAACCAACGGTATGTTCTATTGGCGAGAGCTTTTGTTGATAATCGGCTTGCGAGCTTTTAACCCTTTATGTATGATCAACGGTATACCATTGTATGGAAGCACTTGTAGCACATTTCATGCGAATAATACATGAAAAATATTAGAACACAGCCCCATACTTTTATTCTATTAATATAAGTAAAATGTATCTGTTTCATATTGTTTTTTTTTTTTGGAATTGACCTATTTATATATTTTATTGATTCTAGAACAATGTGAAAACACAGCTCATGTATAATACGCTATCTACAATATAGTTTTTAATATTAAAAAAACTTAAGATATTGTATGAAAATTTAAAAAAAAATGATATTTTTACATAATATAAATAAATAGTAAATAATGATAGTAAATAATATTTAAAAAAAATGGGTACTGTTCGGTGATGAGGAATACAGCGGAAAACACATTTTTAAAATACCCGATATACTGGATTATTTGTTAGTTTAGGTACGGTTAGGTTTGGTTAGGTTAACCTAACAAATAATCCAGTATTTCGGGTATTTTAAAAATGTATTTTCTGCTGTATTCCTCATAACCGAACAGTACCAAAAAAAATGCTTAGAATTTTATCTTTTTATTAAACCAAAAACAGTAATAGTTTATCAATGTGTGGTGCAGTCAAATATTCAAAAGTGTTTAAATACAGTTTACATAATAACTCCAGAAATAGTAACTATATTTTAAAATTAATATCATTGATTTTAAATGATCGGGTAAGTTATTGGTTCTATTATTGAATGTATTTTATTTGAATTATTTATTTATTTAATTATTACACCCTCTTTCACCTCAAAGTAGGAATAGAATGTAAGATATCGTCAATTCCTTTAATCCATCGCCACGTCTCGCACCTTTCACTATGTGACAAGTGCAACTCGTAGATCTTTTTTATGATATTGTTGCAGGGAAGACCCCATACTACATACTTCAAAAAAGGTGACGAAAAATATATCAATATGATTTAACACACTAGATACACTAAAGAAATTACTCGAATGGTAATTAATTGTACTTAACGGCCCACATGCTCGTCGTAGGTCAAAATTGAGTTTTTATTGTATTTTAAAACCATGATCCTGGACACTCCTTAAACGTTGTAGATAATGTACCGTTTAAAAAAAATAAAAAAAAATTCGGTTAAGTACATGTTCAAACACGCGCGTTAACATAATTTACTCCCTACTTTAATTATAGTTTATCAATTTATGGCTACGGCCGTATGTTGTAGCTTAATCACTGGGGAATTCCAAAAGAAATGACGTATTTAAAAAAAACACTACCTTATTCTTAGGTCAATAATTATTATAAAGCAATCATTATTCGTAAGATATTTATCACACCTGAATGGTCAAAGACATAGCTTATAATAAGTATCTTTAGAATCATCTTCAAATGTGTTAATTTTGCCGATTTTTTGAATAATACAATGCCTAATTCTTGTCAAATTTGGGATCACAGAGATTATCAATATAATTTTTATCGTAAATATTTTACTAAAATTATCTAGTCATAAATTATACTCATAGTTTTATAAATGCGATTAAAAATTAGTAAATGTAAAAAATCTTAACACCACTGCACACTCATGTACCGAAATATGACTATATTCTAATACATTAGAGCGAGAGCTTTAAAAGAATACTATTTTATGTAACAAAAATACTTTATACAGTCATAAAATGTTTAAAATAAATATAAAAAATAATAAGGCTTTAAAATCATATAAATAGATTATCTACAACACTTAATGAGTGTCCAGGATCATGGTTTGAAAAAACAATAAAAACTCAATTTTGACCTACGACGAGCATGTCCCCCCTTAAGAAATAATTTTGGTGAGAAAATGTACAAAACGATTCTTGGACAAAGTTTTAATTCTAAAACGGAACGATTGCGGCAAATATTATATGGTTAGGTAGAAAACATCAAAGATACTTACGCTCTAAATGACTTATGATTGATAAAATAGGTAAATGTATTAAAACACGTAAAATACAAAGTGATTAATTGATAAAAATGGAAAGATCCTCATCGATCGTCAATGCCTACTATTAATGAATTAAAACTCTTATTAAAATGTTTATTTTTCATTTATTGTCTTTTAATAGATCATGATAACCACTAATCATAGCAAGTATTTTTTTCAATGTGAGATACTCACAATTCCATATCTACTAGAGGTCATTTTTTGTGGTGCTTAATCCAGTTGCATAAAAACTTCTGCATTTTTGGCATGTCATGTTAGTTTCTTTGCAATATAAGATTTATAGAAGTCAAAACCATATCATTTTGCAGTAAAACTGTCTGACAGTAAACTACTTACATCTTATAAATTAACAATTTTTATTATAGGTATAAAGAATATAATTTCAAGTATTATTTCTTAATTAGATATGTACATCTTTTTATTTGGATTTATGTATCTCTACGCATTTAATAAAAACTTAGATTCTGACAATCCTTGACATAGGTTTGACTTAGAACCCAATAGGTACACCTATTCCTAAATTATCCAATCAGCAATGTTAACAGTCAAATTTTATGTCATCTTACGTGTTATGCTTAAAATTCATCCAACTATTCCAGCTTCATGAAAAATATATACTTATATTAAATATTTTCTATCAAATGTATGGCATACAACAAAAACCATGTTTAAAAGATATGGGGTCTACATATTATTTGACATTGAAACAAAAAAGAAGTCCATTGATTAAGTTACCTGTAAGTTATTTTATATCGTAGGTTCATTTTGAAGAGAACTTCACATTTCTACTATGACACTCCACTATAATTTCAGTTTCACTCAATCAGTTAAGTACATACAATACATAATAATCACGTAATATGGTTAAATAATATATAATCAGACATTTGAATATTCAGTATAACTATAAATAGGATACTTATAATTTCATGTAATTAGCTAAACATAAAATATTTATCATAATGTAAAACACCAAAAAATTTATACGTCAGTTATATAAAAAAAAAAACAACAAACTTTAAACCAAATCGTTTTGTTTTTGGCGCTGCTAATAAAAAAACAAAATAATGAACTTGTTAGCGATGTACAATCGTTCGATTTTAAAATCGAACTGCCATAAAAACTTCCTGTAGAAAATGCGTACAAGTTCAAATGTTTTGATTGCATACAATTTTTGCATTTAATATTCTCTTAATTATTCATAAATTAGATATGGTACAATTTTTTTATAAAACCAACTCTTAGACAAACACATATTATTATGTGTTTTTATCAAATGTAAGTCTTCCGGTTAGATGGTTTTATAGGCGGTCACCTTAGCACACCTTCATAGTAAGGCGTTATACTTAGCTACGAGCTCACAACAACGTATTATTGGTGGTCAGTGATAACAATATTATAAAGTTTATAAAATCATTTTATCTTACAGACAATAAAATATAATATCGACTGGTTTAAAGATTTATATGTGGCAAATTAAGCAATGGCATAAAACGTTTACTTTATTCGGGTGTCAACATACAAAAAAAACATAGTTATCTAACCAATTTTTAAATAATAAAAAATAGTAGTAATTAATCTCATAAAGAAAGTAATTTCATGTTATTAATTTAATAAAGTTAATTTGCTACATAAAATAGTTATAGCTAAATCACCGTGTAGAGAGGTACCCGTCAGTTCCCAGACGTCATCCATTTAGTCAACCGCGCACTAAATACTTTGACTAAGAAGATGACTAATGATCTTTGAAGGTTCTTTAGAGCCAAACAGGCAGTCCCTGAAGGACGGCTGGGGGACGGATGTCATGCAAGAATTAGGCAACCGTTTCCCAGTCCTCGAAACCTTTGCCTTGTCACTCTGGTGGCGTATCCTTTATACTGCATTTAAATATTTTATATATATTCAATAAACATTTTGAGAATTTAAAGATTTTGAGAATATAACATTCTTTATTAAAGATACATGATTTAAAAACACCTAAGATATAATTACCTACTAGAAAAATCCGATAGTGCTTAAACCCAAATCCACTGGATTTTCTCCACATTTCTTTATGCATTAAGCCACTTACTTTCTATCTAATTACGACGAAATTAACTATGTAGTAGTTTTTTCATCTTGAAGTGGATACAATATATTTTTTAGCAATTGGCATTTGTGATTTAAATCAAGGTATAAATTACTTTATTTACTAACCGGTATCAGGAATTTTCCAAATTTTAATTAACGTAATTACAATAAAAAACGAATAATTTTCTAGTAGGAATTTATATCTGAAGTGTTTTCAATTTATGATTGAATAATATGATTTAATATAATATCATATTATTCAATAATATAATATTATGGTATATTTTATAATCATTCGATACATAATGCATATAGGTGCATACATAAAAATTACAAGAAAAAATATAATTCAAAACATTAATTATTGAGTTATTATGTAGGTACATCTATTTGTTATAAAACTATTTTTTACTATATGTATGTCTCTACTAAGTTGATTCACCTGTACTTTTTATTCGAAATGACATGTTGTGAACGTCTTGAATTAATAATTTGTTTTGTAATCTAGTGTCTTTTTTTTAAACAAATAATATTATCTAAAACTGACGCCATCTATGAATCAATTAAGTGAAGTTATTATTAAGGTTTCAATTTTAAAGGTGTTAGCCATTATTAAAGTAATTAAAAATAATATATCAGACAAGTAATGTAGTTGTGTGATAATATCTGCGATATTATTACTTGGAGCTGTATCTTAGTAGAGATAGCCCTCGCATGGCTAAATAAATACGTGGATTCAAAGACTACTTTGTCAAAATTTTCTTTTAGGAAATTTATGTTCGAAGATATACATTTTTATAAGAACCAATTCGCGCGAGCCGTTGCAAACCAGCTGAGTGGGACCTTTGTCTTCAGCCCGCACGTCGCGCCAACTAATATAATACGCCGTGTATCTGAGATCCTTCTTCCAAGATTAATGATATAATTTTTCCTTATTATCACAACAACGGTTAAAGCAGAGCATTGTGTGAGCTACAATGAACAAGTGACCCGTATAAGCGAGATCCAGCGTGGGGATGCACCCAAACGACCGAGGCGAGCCTTATGTCGCCAACATTTTTTTTGTTGTAAAAATAAATATTTATACTTAACAGTGGCGAAGGGTAACTTTTGGAAAGAGGTAGGCTATGTAGGCCAGAGAAAAAGAACACACTTGTCAAGTATACTTATACCTGGTGACGACATATAATTTAGCGATCAATTTAAATTATGTGTGCTCCTAAACATTTATACACATCAAAAATCATTAGACATCATTATTTTTCTTTTTTATATTCTTTTATTTAAATGTGATTAAATACCATAGATTTTTTTAAATTATCTATTCAGTAATTACTTTGAACACAGCTGCAGTCATAGACAGTAATATTTATTATACGCAAAGATTTTAGGCTTACGCATCAGAGCTTATCGTTTTTCATACATTGCGATAGACATGCTGAGGTCACGTAGGTAGGCTTTAAATAATTGCCTAGTATGGAGTCTTCTCCACTGATACTTATTTTCTTGTTAAAAAGGTAACTCGCATGTTTGATCTTATTTTACGAGGAATAGTTTGTTGGTTATTCGGCCAACCCATTCGATCCATACAATGTATGAAATGGTCTAGCTAGACACAAATGTAAAATCGCAATCCAAAACTTTATTTGTATACAGAGACAGCCATTTTTTAAACTAGATTACCATAGGTGCATTTATATAAAACTATTATTTATGATTAAATATATAAAACAAGTATTTTTTCATCATCTAACATAATATAAATTGAATTTCAATTGATTATTTATAATATTTGTTATTATTATGTTAGCCTACATTGTCATTCCAATTAGGGTTTACCTATGTATACACTTTACACTTATCTAGCTTATATTTTATTGTAATACTTTAATATAGATAGCAATTTATATATTTAGGTATCTAGAGTTTACCTTTAAATATTTCGTATATCCACTTAAAATTATTATTAATTATATTCACTATTATTTTTTTTAATGTAACGGCAAGTTATTAGAATTGACAAACAACTTTTTAAATTGGGTTCTTTTTAAGATAGATGTTAACTTTTTACTCATAAATACAAACACATGTAATTAGACCGGTTTCACCCTGATGGACATTTTTTATTAAATACTGATAAAATCTTATAGTACAATATTTAGGGTAGATGTCAAGCATGATTTTTTTTGTGACTGGGAATGTCTCAAGAGCAGTTAACCAAGACTAAGATCTTTTAGACTAAGACTAAGATATTTTGACTAAATTTACATCACTTTAAGTTAATGTACCCATGAGAGAGATGAGTATATAGAGGCAATATTAAAAATTGTAGTAAGTACAAATGAAAGCTAATACAAAACTGCCGAACATTCTAAATGAAGAAATCTTCACGTTGACAGTATGACGCCAAAAATTTTCTAAATGCAATAAAATTGGACTTTGTGGCGACCAGGTCGAACGGTTCGATATGCCCAACAGCTGGTCGAACTGACTTTAGCAGCTCTTCCCTTACACATTTTAGGACATTTAGGACAAATTTATGATATTCACAAATCTCAACTAAAACTATCTCTTGATGCGATTACTTACTTGCTTAAGTTGTTGCTACAGACCATTTGGGTATATGGCCAACTGCACAATCGTCCTTTGTGTATCTCTATTCCGAACTCTCTCTCCAGTCGGTCACATTTAGCCTAAATCAACGTCAATCTCATCGTTATCCGCCCACCCCATGACAATAGCATCTAACAACGTGATTTACACATTTAAGACTTCAAAAAAATATAAACTATATTTTAACTATAAAGAATTAAGAGATTGGTGATCAGGAAAAAAGTTGGACTGAGTGGACTCAAACTCATATCATCTATCTTATATTCTCGAATACGTATGTGTATTCATTATTGATTAATATTATATGAATGTATATATGTGTGCAATGGTTGACGACTGCTTACCTCAAAGACAGTTTTTATTCATACATACGGATGAGTAATGATACAGGTTTGATAAAGCGACAAAAAGGTAACAAATTCTAATACGCAACACTTTGTGTTTCCGCGTTCATCTGTAAAAAACGATTGAGTGTTATACGTACCTACCCTAAAACTGGGGTGACTTTGACTCGATATTGTGATTTTATTTGTCTACTGTTTACCCCAAATATTTTCAATTCAAAAGACATACGGTTCATACGACAATGTTTTCTTTACATTCATACGACATGAATCGCAATTGTCGCGTACTTGAATTTCCATACACGATTATTATCATAAGGGGTGTTTTGTTTAGGTAGTTTTTTTACATCTATCACTTGAACAAACCGCTAGTTTATAATTTTGTCATATATTATGTTTTGGAGTGTAAGAGAATGACAGTCTTATGCAAATTTCTTTTAAACAGTGTTTTTGAAGCATTAAAACAAGACAATGTATGTATATGTAACAGTTATAAAACTATACATTCATTTTGATATAGGTAATAAACAAAACATAACTGATATTAAACCCATTTTTATGAATGGCATATACATTTATTAATACATACCTATTTCATTTGATGGGTTTATTATTTTTATGGGATATATTTATATTATATATATTTTCATTGTTAATACGTGATAAAAAAAACCAATATTTCGACATGCAATTTTATAATTTTAATACAACTGGCATCACAGTTACGGACATTTTCAATTGGTATATTTAAAATAACACAATTTTTATAAACCTATTTGTTTAATTAATTACATAGAATAATAAAATATACTTAACAAAGATAATACAAAACTGAACAACGATGATCCAATCAAATCAAAATAATCCATGCTACTCCAAATATGTTATTTTTGACTCATAGGACTCAGAGAATTAAATTATCTATCGGGTTAAAGTTAATTTTGTTTATTTATTTTTTTAATCTTTATGTATCTGCTTTATGTAATGCATTATTTATTCGATGTATAAAAATGTCTTATTTGTAATTCTTGTAAAAGTAATCACATTAATTGCAAAATCAATAACATTCTATCTAAGAATATAAGTGACAATTCATATTTCATTTTAGCATACTATATTAATTATGTAAGTACGCATTTTATAATTACATAATATGTAGCGTATTTCTATTTTTGATACTATATTGAATAAACGAATTTATTGATATTAATTATATTAAAAATAATAGACTGCTTTTTTCATTTTTTCCGACGCACGAAAAATATAATAATTTATGTAGTAGATAGGAAAGAATCAAAAATTTTTCCCTTAATTTTTGAAATGGACACAATCACTATTTTTAATGTTCAAAATAAATGTAACATCTCATAGCTTGATTATTTTACACCTCATTAATATAATATAATTTATAATTTACCCAAAAGTCCCTCAAAATTGTGTCATTAATTTTATGCGAATATCTCAATCTGTAATTTGTAAGATTGTAATATAAGTGACGAAGAGAAGCATCTTTGCTGTTGACCCAATCAATTAATAAATGAGTAATTAATAAGCAAACGGGCTTCTTTCCATTTTTTGAAATAGTCCAATTAGACTTAATTGCTTTATTGCATCATTATTATTTATATGCAAATATCTCAACATGTAAGTGACTCAGAGAAGCTCATCTCATATTCAATAAGTAGTACTAAAAAGTAACTATATACTTCTAAAGTACAAAATACGTAAGTATTATATTTTATTAGGTGTGAATATTATTATAAATTACACGTTTATTAAATTCGATATAAGGAAGATATAAATATGTATTTTATTTTATTTATTTATCTCATAATGATAACCATGATCATCATTAACTAACTATTGACTGATAATATTTTAATATTGCCTATATTTTTTCTTAGTACCTATAAGCAAATCACTTGAATAATGTATTTCGAATGTAGGTACATTTATAACTAGTAAATATTTGAAGTCTCAAGAGTATGTTGGTCTTATGGCAAAACGGATATAATCGTTTTCGTGTGACACTAACTAATGATCGCATCATACGACAGAACGGTGGCTCTTTGTAAGATGCTGAATAAGGTAACAAATGAAATAAAACCATTATAAAAGAAAGTCTAAACATTTTAACCAAAGACCTACACAATGAATCCTTAGATACTTTACCTTCATCAAAACATGCATTAGTTATATATATATTTTTTTTAACGGACGAGTTCCCATACTTCTGAATGTAGCTTTGTAGTAATTATGTTTACTTTATTTATACATATTAAATGATAATTAATAGTAAACAGAAAAAAAGGGAACGTGTGTGTAAACATAATAAACATTTAAATTATAAATAAAAAGGATTTTAAGTTATACACATTTATATTTTTATAAAAATCGATGTTTTTTAAAATATCAAAACACTATGAATTAGTCAAAAATCTCTACGGTAAAACATAAAAACTTAATAAACAAAATTTTATAATAAATATGGCCAAAAATAATATGTAATAATAAGATGGGGTTTTTTAACAAATTCACATTTTTTTTTGCAAATGTTACAAATACAAAGTTTATTTTTGACTTAAAACAAAAAATATTTTCTTTTTAATGTTTTCAGATACATATTTATCAATTCCTAATACAGCTAAAATTGTAAATTATGAAAAAAATGTATCAAATTGCAAGCTTTGTTTTTTTCCGCTAGGTGCCTCTGGTAGGTAGAGGTATCGCCTACTTTTTCGCAATTAGTGAGGACACGTATAGCATAGTGGTCAGTATACATGGGTGCCAACCCCGAGTGGCGCAAGTTGGAATCCTGCTGGGTGCTGTCTAGTGTTTCTCAGAAGTATTTTCAAATTACGTAAATTTTATTTTGTTTAGAATAAAAAAAAATTCAGACCCTTTGTGTTTTTATAGTGATATTAAATATTCTAACGAATAAACCGTACTGTACGACATAAGTAAAAGGTATACGCTGCAGTAGCAGAGTGTGGAGGTAGGCTGTTAAGATCCGCCATAAATAGTATACATAGAACACCTTTTCATTCATACTTATTTGTTTTCGTTGGATTAAGAATACATATTACAAATATTGTTGGTTAGTTTTTGCTTTTAATTCCTAAAGCCCTTTTAATATTATGTATGTAAATTCTGCATATGATTTATAACGTAATATTAAAATTAAATCATTTTTGAAATTGATTCAATCAATCATACAATGTTTCATATAAAATATTATATAATTGAACTCAACAAATATAAAATAATTCGAAATGTAAACAACGTCGTGTAATTTTTCACGCAGCGATAAAAATACAAAAAAAAAATATATAAATGCATTTTTGTGAAATAAGCTTTACTGTCTGCCACCAAGTTAATCTGATAAAGTATGAAAAAGCACCTATTTACGAAACAAAACGAAAAGGGCAACCATTTTGAAAGCTCTCGCGGCACTTTTGCCAAACATAACGTAACGACCAATGATCATTAATCAACGCCATGGGAAGAATAAGCGAAGATATTACTGGAATGAAATCAATTCTATTTTGTTCCATTTTGTTATATAATTTTCTTATAAAACTATTTTTTTTACTTCCGCTTTAACTGGGTTCATGTTTATAACCATTATTAATAAGTATCTGTTTGTACAAATAAATACAAATACCATTTTTTATCATTTTTTATGATAGGTATATTAATTCAATAAATCAGCATTTTTATACGTTTTTAGATTTTTATTTAATTCACTAAGTAATATTTAATGACAAACATATTTAAATAAATATTTCGTTTAAGTTTTTTTATGTAATTATTTCGTATAAATAAATAGACTTTCTTTGAGCTGACAGCTATCATTCGAAAATATCCTACAGGACGAAACTAGTCTTGTAATTATAATAATATATTGTATTGTAGAATAAGTTCCAATACAAATTATAACTTAACATTTAAAAGTGTTAGTTATAATAATTAATATTCCGTTTCTTTTAATTATAATATGAATTACTAATTATTCTTCTTTCTGTGCTATCTATTACCAGACGTTAGTAATGATTTTGGCCATTTTTTTCAAATCTGTTGCTCCAACCGGTATCTAAGTTTTATTAACCAGGACGTACAATTTATACCAGAGCACAAATAATTTATGAAAAACCTTCAATTAAACTAAAATGTAAATACATTTCTACCTTAATGGATATCGCATCAAACACCCAAAGTATATTAATTTCTTAATTAATAACTATATTAGATTATTTTTGTCGGACGTTGACAATACATAAAATAAATTGGTGATAAATATAATATACACTTTTATTAGAATTCTCCAATTTATTTACAGGTTTTCAAAAATAAATATTACATTTTATTGAAAAATAGAAGAAGTTAAAATGTCAAAATTTCATGTGTGTACTAGTTTCATTATAAACTTTAGTAGTTGGGTGGACCCCATGAGAAAGCTAGAGTCGCTGATGTTTATATCTAGAAGATACAGGATTGAGAGAATTGCAGTAAATTCTTAGAGAGGCTAATTAATACCTACTCAAAATAATTGCCAATATATTATGATTGTCGTTATGTTTTATAATGATTCATCAATTTAATAATTATTTAAAATCCTTTAAATCGAATGACACAAGTAATCAATAATACGAATAATATTTTTTTAAATGACAATAAATAGCATAACCTTGAAAGAACACACAAAATAACTTTCTTTCAGAATTAGAACATTAGTATATTTATAGTTACTATATAGATATCGGCTGACACTAACAATATACGAGAAAATAATCCAGTACCTAAAGAATAATATAATAATAATATGTAAATACCATATAATATTGAATATTTATAATTTATAATTTACTTGCACAACCCTGATCCAAGGGCCGGCAAAAATATTGCCAAATAATTGGGCCAGTAAAATATTATTGTTAAACAAATTACCTTCTGCGAAGATAGAATCTATGCAAGCAATAACTGCAATAAATTGAGAGTTCTCGTTTCCTTTCCCTTAGGGGGCAAATTTAATCGTCCTGCAGTACACATCGTTGACCCGTGAAAGTTATTTTAAATATTTAACATTGACTTTATACAGTTACTTTGGATTAATAATCTACAAAAATTACTGTACCCATTAAAATACTATGTTAAAAATTGTATTAATTAAGATATGTATGTCAAAAATCCTCATGCTGGAGTTATAAAATTAAATTATATTTTGATTTGCCCTTACCTGAATCAAATTCATTTTTCTAGGCATTAAAAGAATGGTCTCAATATGTTAAGTCGATACCCCACATCCATTTTACTAACTGATAATATTACTTTCACTTTGCGAAAACCTATACATAATCCAGGAATACAAAAACAATCAAACGTGATTTACCCTCTGGACGAGGCTGTAAAAAGGTTTACTTCTCGAGTGTAGATAAATATGGGATATCGCCCACGATAGCAGTGCGGTCTATAACGTTATAGGTTTCAGGTTCAAATCCTGGGTCTAGAAAAATACACATATTTTATTTCAATTTGTGTTTGTCAAATTATGCGCCTAATAAATTGGGCAAGTGACTAATATTCATTTCTTGTAAAAATAAATCTGTGTTTTTTCATCAAAATCTACTATACTAATATGATCTTATTAGGATCGGATGTGGTAAAAAAAACTGTCACGTAAACAAAGAGCGCATTAAATATTTGTAATATTTCAAGACATTCGGCGCATTTTGTGTTTCTTGGGTTATATGTATATGATCTGATCATCGACAATGCATTGAAGCGTACCTGGTTTCAAAGCCTTGATCCAATGTAACTGGCTTTTATATATCTATAATAATAATCTGTCTTTATATTTTGTCCGTCTATCGCAAATTATTTTATGATCAGCTACTGTTACCTCTCGTATATGTCTTGAATTCTTAAGAAAAGATATCAACCCATATTATTCTGAACTTAAAATACCCCCTCACTCTGTGCGTACCTAATAATCAATGATGTTATTCATAAGAATTATGGAATTTTATAAAAAAAAATACAAAAATTTCAACAATTACAAAAAGCTTACAATTTTGATTTCATAATTACACAAATTTCAAGATTATAAGTCAGTTATAACATGTTCTCAATCATTAAAACAAAACTTCGTGGAAGGTGGATCCTTTCTTCAATTTTTAATAAATGATATATCTTGAATATCAAGATGTATATATTGAATTAACGGTCTGTTATACTCCCTGCAGAGATCAATAACCTACCTACTGTTTTACACTTTTAAATTACCAAAACACAATCAAATTCGCGCAACAGGTAGTATTGGAAATTGAGTTGTAACCCTTCGACAGAGCTTTATTTATTAATCAAATAAATTGTATTACTTTTAATAAGAATAAAAAATAATTACATATTATTAGTTAGCAACCATTAAATTTAATTGGAGTTTAATTTAATGCGATGTATACAATTTTTCATAAAAAGATGTTCATAATTTAATATGACAATGTGAAGATTTGTGATGAAAGTGCCATCAAATATAATGTCATGAAACCAACCAATGCCGGAAACCACAAAAATTTTTAGTTTATTAATTGGTCAAAAGTATGTCAACCTCACGGAATCGGGTAGAACCTTTTTTATTTTATAATAACAATACTACATAATATTATAATATTTGGTACTTTGACAGTATTTGTTATTTTAATAGATTTTCGGGTTGTCACCGCCCGTTTTTCTTTCTTCTTTCCTCGACATTTCAGACTTATTACAGAGGTCATTTTCAAGATATAGTGTTAAAAATATTGTTTACGGTTGGAATGGTTTAACTCAATGTTAACTTAAAATATTTGGAAATAACTAAGCCTTACGTCAACGCAATGGCGTCTGCATTGCCATGCGTGTTGGCCGTAAGGTGTATGTCTGTAAATGTCGCTCTAAGTATATTGAAAAAGTATCCTTTTAGCTAAGAGCAAACTTTGCTCATAATCAATAGTGTACTTTGTCAGTTGTCACGACCGATGATACTTGATTAAATATTTAGTTAAACAACTGAAAGCCATGACGTTTTTAAACGTAGCCCATCATCGTATTTATACGCCGTAGCCAAATCTTACATCAAAACTCGCCTCGCCTGCAACGTGTCAAATACGTCGATGTGACGTCATCGTTATTCACAAAACACACGTTGCCAAATGGAGCTCCACAAATTGGTCAAATGCGACTGTTTAGTTTGAAAAAAACACCTGCTGTTGCAATAGACAAGACGCATGTCGGGCTGCGAGTCGAAGACGCCAGGATGCATACAACAAACACCTACGAATTGGTTATCCCTATACCGGCTCGCCGATCGCCGAATCCAAATATCTATACGTTTTAAAGATTACGTGCGACTGTCAATAGGTAGATCTGTGCGGTCATCATATTATGCAACCGCGGATCGAAGTTCTTGTAAAGTTTGATTTATGGCTGTGCGGCAAACGAGGTGAGTTTCGATGTGTGAACATTATCTCTTGAAAATAACTTCTGCAACGACCCCTAAATATCTAGGAAAGGAGAATAAAGAATATTAGGCAACAGCTCAAAAATCTATTACATAACTTTAATATTTATATAAGTAACACGTCATAATTAAATTAATTAGCTTATATATGTTTTTCTCTTTAAATAGAATTCTGATATTAGAGCCACTGTGTCCAACAGCCACGAATTCTTATAATAATTTACATTTTTCCTTTAATTAGATAATATCATAGTATCCATCTCATGGAAGTAAAACAATATCACACGTATTGTAAGCTATTTTTAAGATAAAATGTTTTAGACTTCAGTATTTATTACTGAGTATTAATAAAATTAATGAAAATAATTTGTTCGCGTACTAATAAAACTACTCATCAATCTTTTTCAAAGAGAAATTTAATAAAAAAAAAACTATTGAATGTCGACAAATCAAGTCGACCAAATAATAAATCCATAATACTTAATGAACAATAAAAAACAAACAAACAAAACATAGACAAGTTCAGAACGTGTGACCGGAACATAACAAAACAAACGTAGGTAGTTCCTAATTAAGCGAAATGTTTCCAACCAATTACAGTACTATAAAAAATGTGGCACGAATAATTCCCTGAGGACATTGTATGTATTTTAATTTATGATATACAATACTTGTTTATGATCCCTTGCCCTCATTACTTCTTATTAATTTTATATAAATAATTCAAAGTGTTCTCTTAGGAATCTCCGACAGTTGGTTCCAAAAAAAATATTAATACAATTTTATAAAATACTAGCTGACCCGGCAAACTTCGTACCACCTCAGAATCAATAATCTTGTGTTAACTTATTAGCTGAATTAAAATACTGAAAATGAATTATGTGCAAAAATCAAATCAAAATGAAATAGATTACATAGTTTTGGTTGGTTCAGATTTCGAAGCATGATAACTACCAAGTTAATCTTCAGTTGTAAATTGTGCGGTGGCAAGCCAGGCAGATCCAATGAGTTTAAGAATTCAGTTAGATAGTTGGTTGCTTCTTCTTCGTTTATTATACAGTCGATAGATTTGAAGGAATGCATTGGACCAACGATTTGATTTTGAATTGTGGAGTTTAAGTGATCCACATCTTTGTTCTTTGCCGCAAAAATTGCTCGTTCACTCAACCAATTGTAATTTTTGTGGTTAGCAATGACGTTCGGGAACACTTAATTGATGAGGTCGTCCTTCGCTGAGACGAAATTTCAAAAATTCGGCGGAAACGAAATCAATCCGTTCGATTCGTCGACAGGAACACGGCAGTTACCGATAGTCAGCAATTGCTTAGAGAAATCGTCGGCAGATGGATCGTTTAGCAATGCAACTCGCATGTTCGTCGTCAGCCAAAGTTTCTTCACATAGCGCCACAGAGTCTATGATTTGAGGCAAGCGTTCATTTCATCGGCAGCGGTAGATCTTGGAATGACTGGTAGTGTTTGGCAGAAATTGCCAGATAGTAGAATCATTGCGCCACCATAACATCTTAAGTAATTGCGCAGATCTTTCATAGTTCGATTGAGTGCTGCCAATGCGCATTTGTGCGCCATTGTGCATTCATCCCAGGTGATGATTTTACTTGTTATCAAAACTTTGGCCATTGCTGAGTGTTTCGCAATACTGCTTGTCGGTGTTTCAGTCATTTGAAGGTTTAACGGCAATTTCAACGCTAAATGAGCCGTTCGGCATCCTTCTAACAACGTGGCCGCTATACCAGAAGAAGCAACTGCTACAGAAATTTCGGATCTCGCACGAACAGTGGCCAAAATCAATGTCATGATAAATGTCTTCCTAATTCCATCAGGCGCATCGAGGAAAAATAAACCACCATTCCCATCATCAATTGCCTTCATTAACGTATCGTACACTTCCTTCTGTTTGGGGTTCAACATTGGTACATTCGATCAAACCGATAGGTTCAATGCATCTTGATCATATTCACGTTCACGTTCCAATTCTCGATTAAAAGCGTCATTCATTCCAGATCAGGCGTTGGCATTCCTAACTTGACTAACAAATTGCCGCACATGAGATAACACATGTCTTCGATCAAAAGCAAAGCCTGGTTATGTATTTCCTCATTCACTTAGGGATCGGGATTCTCTGAACTAACACGAATTCGATGTAAAATGTCTTCTGACATGTCATCCTTGTACTTGTTCTACAGCTCAGGTGGATTTGATGGGAAGCATGTCGAAATAATGATAGCAAATAATGTGCGTATCTGACTTGGAGATGCAGAAACAAATGCTTTAGCGATTGTCATGTCCCAATGAGTATCATTTTCAAGAAAATTGAACTTTTGACATGCAGCACGAAATGTTGGGCACACTACACCATTGACAGTTCGAACTGATTCAAATGATGTCGGCCCACGAACATTTACCAGCAACAACCGCAAGTAGAATCATTCGCCATTCTTTGGATGGACTGTGTAAATGCGACCAAGAGCATCAGTAGAATGCACATCCAGATGATCAGGAACCGCATCGCGTTGCTTCCGACGCTGAAATTTCTTCGATGAAGCGTTCCAAGTGTAATAACGTAGCATCTTAGAGTAGAACAACGTTTGTGCAAACGGATCGCTTTGGCAAATCGAAAAGAAACTGGTCAATGTTGGCGCTGGAGATATTTCAGCACGTTGAGCAACATTCGATGCATTGAAATAAACTTTTTGACCATTCTCCAGATGCACCGCCAAATGTACAGCAGTGGGATGACGTTCATGAATGGGGAATGAAAGAATACGCCAAATTGCTTCATTGCAGCTCACATATCGACCAACTTGATAGTGCGTGATTTCATTGTTGGTATTGGGAGTTTGAACGCCAAAAACTACAATATCGCTGCCTTTGGTGACATATTTGCAGATGTATTTGATGGACTTCACTGCATTGCAAAACTCCACGTTGCAATGCGCCTTGAATGTTTTGGAAAAAAGTGGCGAATACGCAAAAATCCAAGTGTTGTCGACCACGATATCGTTTCACTTCATTTTCATTGTGATAGTTCTACCGTTATCATTGGGTGATCGACGCCGACACAGTGGATAACCATCATTAGCAGTGATAGTCTCCGCCGTTAAACTTCATGGATAACGCTTGGAACACTTGCCGTCGACCATGCACGGTGATTGGGAGTTGATGGCGCCACACTGTCCATGAATCATGTAAGTAATTACAACATCATGCAGGTCTGGATCGGTTTCGGGATCAGGAATCTCGGCACATATGATGTCATCTTTTTGGTCTAGTCGAATTCTTTCGACTCACCAAATAAGAATGTGTGCATGCGGCAAGCTTCGTTTTTGTCATTCAATCGAATACATCCAGCATCGAGTATCCCCAAAGACGCGATGATTAACAATGTAGTTCATCAGCGACAGGATTTTTTGTTTAAACACACGTGCAGTGATGTCGTGCCGATCACTTGATGTTTGTCCGGGGAGTAGCAGTTGAACAATTTCTATTCATTTCGGATTTCATGTAAAGGTGATGAATAGATCTGGACGACCGTAATGATGAACATATGTCATTGCATCTTGCGCATATTCATGCATATGACGTGGGCTGCCAATGTACATCGCCGATAGAATAGTCAATCGACCAACATTAGCTGCATCTCCTACGGTGCTGATTGCATCGCGTAAATGAATATACTCCTCCGATCGCAGTTTGGCTTGGTTCAACCGAATGAAAGTGAGGCGTTCCGTCTCGATTTTAAGCAATCGACGAAATTGCAGCAAATAGTTTTCAGCATTTTGACGAATCATCAAATGATAAACACTGGAAAATTAATCACATAATTCTAAATTACATAATAAAGCAGTTATCGATGCACACACAATCACAAAAAATTTGATAACCTCACAAAGTGAACATCTTCGAAGGCAACTTACCGTTTGAAAATCACGATCGAAATAGCTATTTGCGCACCTAGCTGGTAATCGGCTCGATTATTCACGTAGATCGATTGTCGAATGAAGTTCAAATGATGGTTTTTGAAATTGGTAGGTAAATAATGAGCAATACCAGCAATGACATCATGTAATTTTATCTTTGGCTTTATTTTTGGACGCTGTCGAAGAAGTAAAAAAGATTCAGACAGGACAACTTCCTCCAAAATTCGCCGGAGTATACAACAAAGTCTTTCGGGATTATCTAAGGCTGAACTGAATCAACTGTCAAAGGATAGATAATGCACACAACGCTTTTTATTTGTTTGTTTGTTTCTTGTTTATTCTTTCTGTCATGTATCGTTGTATATGGATTTAAATTTTTTGTGATTTTCTTTTGTTTTCGATTGCGCGTTCATTGTTCAAAATGTCAAAATGTATGAGAAAATTAATTTCCGTAAATTTTTCCGATGTTTTAATAGTTATTCTGCTATTCGGGGCTAAGACAAATCCAACAATGCAAAGATCGTAAAAATCGGTCTAGCCGTTCTCGAGTTATAAATGGTGTAACTAACCCGACTTTTTTTTATATATATAGATATTATCTCAAATTAATACGCTCGGTTCCTGATTAGTCGGTTATAGTTTTTTTACAGGGCATTTTAATAAAAATAATACATGTATAATTGAAAGGTATATTTTATTATTTTATGTATTCGTTCAACATTCACAATCGGTCCACATATCTTTTGCAATGCGGTAGGTGAAAATATAAAATTAATTACATTGTGGTCCTGATTGATTGATCAACCTCTTTGTTGGTAAATATAAAATGATGACTAGTGATTCCAAAGAGGGCCATCCAGAGGGGCGTTGGCCTATTGGAGGCGTTGAATAGAAATAAGAGGGCGGTAGAATCAAAAAGAAATATTTAAAATAGATAGATAAGTACATTACAACTACAATCATATTGTATAGGTATATATTTATGTAATTTTAACATTAAATTATTTGAAACCAATAAATATATCCTCATAAAATTCATATTGAATCTAATTGAAATATTTGTTTATAACATACGTCCAATATACTCTACTGTGAAATATTTAACGAAGAACTTATCATTTGATTAAATATTATACGAACACAATATGTTTTACGGTCTCACGAAAAGTGTTCTGCGATGAACTGTAGTATACGTACAAATTTCCAGACATACTACTTTGAAGATTGAGAGATAAGGTTGAGATCGATCGTCGCTTGACTGATAAAACTGATGAGTGCCGTTCAACTGAGTAGATATCCGAGATAAGTATATAAATCAAAAGACGTAATGCAGAACTATTTTAGGTAGTCTTGAGGTATCCAGGAGACTAGAAGACATATTTTATGTACTTATTTCGAAAAACATAGAATATTAATAATTTATATTATTTTATTCGTTAATGTACTATAGTTATGTTCTTATTTTGTGTTTTCTTACTCACTTATTTTGCTGTATTTTTTATTATTATTATTGTTTTGCCTTTTAATAATTCTCAATCTGCAAATATAATATTATGTGAATCACGTGAATAAAAGAAACATCTGTTATCTAATTTTATGTCGGGGTCAATTTGTTTGTGGATCAGTATTCCAAATGGCAGATACATGCTTTCAATACGCTACGGGTCACTTGGCGTACAGTTCGCTCTCGAGCCGGCGTTTTGGGCGGCACATCCCTGTAATTAATTTCGGTATTGTGGTGAGAGTTAATTTGAAAAAAACCCGCTTCCCAGAACCCGGTGATGCTTCGTGCCAATGCAAACAGATCGTAATTAATATTAAACTTACAAGAGGCACCGATGTTTAATACCTTCGTGATATCTGGCTTTCCGTTTGATTCGGCAACGCAGTATTTTTGCCCCGTTGGCTTAAACCTTAAACAATCGCACCCCGAGCTGTTTTCATACGCTGCTTGATACAAATATCATTACCTCACTTTTATTTAATTTTTTTTTACACACTATGTGATATTCACTTCTTGGGTTATTCTACAGTTACTTCATCCTGCCATGTTCCAGCATCGGAGCATTGAATAAACACTTTTCATTTTCGTAAATCCATTGCCACGTCCCGCTTCTTGATATCTGAGATGCCAGCATGTAGATCGTATATGTAACATTGCTGCTTGCTGGCATCAAAAAATCGGCCATATACTTAAATACATATTATGTACAGAATTCTAAATAGAAACTCTTACAAACTCGATAAATTCCCAAAATAATTAACATATTTTTTTAAACGCCTTTTTGTTATATAACTACCTTAGACATACCAATTTCATTACAATATTTAAATTTATAATTAGCATTTATTATTATACTTACTGAAAATTAGGGCATTTTAGTTTTTTTAGTATTCATTTATTCGATTCCATGACAAAACAAAACAACGATAAATATAACTATGACCTTTCAGGAAAAATATAAATTTAATATTGAAATTGTCCTATCTCTATTATGTTGATAGATTTTAAATAGCACAGATTTTCAATTTGCCATAATAAATCAAATTATATACCTAATTTCTGCATTTCTAATCGCTAGAAAGCCTCGAATAAACGGGACTTTGCTGGCAAGCTTAGGATATCTCATTTTAATCAATATAATATGTTCAAAATGATTGAGTGACTAGGTGCAACGAAAAAATGACCTAACCTAACCTAACATAACATAACCTAACCTAACCTAACCTAACCTAACCTAAGCTAACCAAACCTAACCTAAATACATTCCACAAAAATTAATGTTTCATTTTCCCCCTGCCTGTTCTGTTTTGTCATTTTCTGTTTTGTCATGTTCTGTTTTATCATGTTCTGTTTTGTCACCGTTCTATTTTGTCATGTTCTTTTTTGTCCGGTTACCATTTATTCAATTCAAAAAAATTATTATTCTTATTTATTCCATCATACTATGCTATATATATCCCCTACTGTTATGTTCTTATTTAATAATATTAGGTAGGTACTGCCATTTAATTTAAAATTAACCTCCTCCCCTATGATTTGCTCAAATGTGAAAATAATAAAATTCGGTATTAAAAATAAAACCAAATACCTACTCAGTCGAATGTTACTGTACCAAAATTTTGAGAAGGTCATACGGAAGTTCAGCTAACGAAAGCTTCAGATAAAAGAGGAAGAGAGAAACAGCGATAATTAGCTATTATCGTCACTAGCCGCTTACTTGAGGGTTGCGTGTAGAAAGTCACTCGAACTGTGCTATGTCAGCTATATTTAAAAATTTACATTTCGAATTAATGTACTACGCTGCATTTTTTTACAACGTTTTTATTAGGTCGTATTCTTGTTTGTCTGGTGGTTGTTTATCCAGTACAAATCTTGAAATCGATTTTTAACTAACTTTCCAACTAGCTAGGCATTTAAAACTTTTAGAATATATCAGAACACGATGCCAATGCATTCTTTTAATACTTTTAGCCATTTTAAGTGGAATTGAATTCATTTTCAGTTAATTCGGTTTTGTGTTTTGTATGAAAAGTCATTTCGGAAGAAATCCGTAATCTAATCCACTATTATTGGTTACTAAGTGCGTGGTCCTAGCAACTAAATTAATAATATATACGTGCGTTACTATGGAAATTAATATGAAATGTCAAAATGATATTTCAGTATTCTATATATTTATTCTGTATTTCTATCAAGTACAAATTTTTTCGATCGTTTAAGCTAGTCAAGTCAAGTTTATATGATTCAACAGAAAATTTAAAAACGTTGTACTTTATCTTGAAATTATTATTTAATAAATTCCTCTAGGCGATATTCGCCATTTAAATTACTTACTTATATAGTGTATTGAGTATTCTGATATTGAACAACTATGTGTATACAAAAATAATAAAATATACTAATTGACATCGCAGACTAACGATGACTCAGAGATTAAGATACTCATTATCTTGTTCTAAATAATTCAAGTAAAAACGAAAATATCATCATATAGTTATTATAATATGGATAATTTGATTTTTTCCACATTCAATGATATTATATAGATCTAGATAATAATATTAATTATAACTGACATTCAGATACAAACGAGTTTTGTATTTTGAAATGCAAAGTTATTAATATTTTTGTATTGCGGTCAATGTACTTGGGAGTAATTTTTTAATATTTTGTTAATTATTATCAAAAATATTCAGAACAGAAGATGGGTAACATCGTAACGCGGTGAAAAAAATGTTCGTTAAAGTTCATCAACGGCTCGTGGAGCTATTAATACTCATAATATTTTTTAATTTATAAAATATAATATATGAACTTCATACTTTAACCTATACAAAAACCTTTTTGCTCATTTCCCGTATATAAACACTCAAAGACATGAATTGTTAGATTTTTTAATGCAACAAAAAAACTATTTTTATATTGATCCTAGCAATCGTAAACGGTCACCAATAAAATATTATTATCATCATAGATGGTTTACATGTAGAAATATTTAACAAGAAAAATGGTTATCGTCGATGTTCTAGTATTAGGTACATTAGTGCAGGTCATCGTTATTTTGAGCATGTAGTGAAGACTGTGTAGAGCACAGGTTCCAAACCTTTTTCGGGTGGCCACCCCTTTTCATAAAAGCGATGTGACCCGAAAAAGGCATTTTTAATAAGGTAATAATTAAAAAAACAACGAAAATAGTTTTTTTTATTTAATTAATTTAATGCGTTGGTTGAAATTTCATGTTATTAACCAGCCTCAAAATTCGCGGGTGAGATTTTGTTAACGCCAACCTCATGTCATTCTCAACATTTAATATATTTCTTTATTTTGTTTTTAAACGAAGAGTTGAAAATCCACTCTTGCAGAGATATGTAGATACAAATAGAACTAAAACTCGAAAGGCAAGCATCGTCACATTTGGGTATGAATGATGTTATATACCACGCCAGAATAAAACTGTGTGAGCAATTTTTCATTAAACAAGTTACGTGCCGAGGAATCATTCCGCAAATCCAAGAATCCACCTTGTAATTCAACGGGAATGCTAGGCTACATCAATGGAAGCAGAAAATGGATTTCGTGTCAATGTAGTTTCTTCATCTTTCAGCTCAGGGAAGTAACGCTAAAGATGCCCAGTAATCTCCTCCTTCAAATTTTTATTTATTTCACCTTCAGATTCATCTACCACAATTTACAATTTTTATCAGCGAATCAAGTACCTCTTGCAGGGCATACCGGTGAACAATAGAGGCTTTTCACCAACACTCGCAAACTCTCAACACATGTTTCAACCAAGTGTGATAGAATAGCGTAGATACATAGATTACACTTATTTTAATTTTAAAAAAATATATGAAATTATTCAAACTTCGAGACACCATTAAAAATTAAAATTGCATTATAGTGAATATTTTTTTTAGTTGACTGTATAAGTTGGCAACCCCACATAAAACCCGTCGCGACCCACTTTGGGGTCGCGACCCATAGATTGGGAGCCCGTGGTGTTGAGTGTAGACTGTGTAGAGTGACGGAAAGGGGTTGGGAGGGCAGTGATCAAGCCTCACTATTGTAATATAAAATGACACAATGTTTATTAAAAAAAAATGTTTATATTATTACTAAGTTGACATATTATTAATTGTTATTGTTTTTGTAACGTTTTCTTTTCTTTATTCATTGATTTATATATGCATATGAAAAAGTATAGTATATGCTATATTCAATCAAATTAGAACTAATTTGGTGTACCTACATATTATGCTGTCACCAAAATATTGCACTTTCCGTATACCCGTGGGTTATCATTATCTCCTTGTACTATTTAAGAATTTGCAAGTTTTGTGTGAGATTTAAAAAAATATTAAGTATCAATACTAATATTATTTTTATGTTTCTCCACCTTTGAAAAAAAATTGACCTTGCAGATTGATACGAGTTATTTTGCTGACAGAGGTTGGTATTTTATATCGCCTCACGTATTTCGCTGGAACGACTAATAAAAATGCAATGCTATTCTGGCGTCACAGTTATCGTTATTTTTTCAATTTGCTATAATATCATTTATAATTATTATATAAATAATAATTTAAAAAAAATGTTTGTTTGTTAATAAATTGGATTGCTGGTCATTTAAAAAAACATTCTTTGATGTCTAAAGATAACTTAAAGTTTGAAGTCGCATACTATTATGAAATAAAACTTCTCTAAAATAACAAACTATTCATCATAAATAAGTAAAGTTACCAAATAGCTGTGTTGTAGTCGTGAAATGAGGTGTGGGTAAGAGAGGTACTGACATACAACTGTTGTCTACTGGTATATATAGGTATATCATAAATTACATATAACATAAATCAGTATATTTTATCACTCTGTATATCTACTTTGTATATAAATCATGGACAATCGTTGTAATAGGTATTAAATTTAATAAAAACAAATATCTTAATTTTTTTAGCGGATAATATTGAAATACTCATAAAAAACAATTATTAGTAAACATTTATACGCTACACGTGACTTGATATTACGATAAACTATACAATAATAATATATACAATAATTAGTATAGTAGAAGAATAAGTATAATGTATTTATAATACTTTTGTATAAGATTATAGCAGTCACTGAATATTACAGAAAATGATAATAAACCCACAGTAAAATAAGCGTATGGTTAACCAAATCTGCAATAATACTATTATACCTTATGACGTAAAGCTTTTACACGGCAATAGTATGTACATAATAAAAGCTATCTTGCTACTTTATAAGTTGGTAAATAGATATTATAAATCATTATGCATTATATTATAAAGTACCGATATTAGTAGTATTACAATGTTATTACTTGTCTACAAAATATTGTTTTGTTTATTATATTATATCAATTATATAAACAAAATATGTAGGTATCTAAGATCAAACTCCATAAAAAGATTGAATGATACTTTTGCACATAAGATTCAATTTAGATATAAATTAATCAATCGTTGGTTAGTCTTGTTTGATTCGTATAAGTATCCCATTTTGGTCAAAAATTTTATTTTTATTTAATATGTTACTACAGTGTACCTACATTGTTTATCAAACTACTTTAATCGCTCGGCACAAAATCTCATTCTACCGAGATTCGGACCTCGGAACAGTATCATAAGCATTGCAACATAACTACTGTAACAAAATCTTCTTCCGATTTTTTACGCTGCAAATAAAACTCGCTCCTCCATCCATTGGAGCAACCACCAAAATCTCGATCTCTTCATACACAACACCATGACTCCCCACAGTGATGACTCCTACATTTTACACTTGAACATTATTTTAGTGTTTCACAAGCATAGTAAACCAAGTCCATTCTGGTTATTTTAGAGTAAGCTAGGTTCAAACATAATTTTTGAGTATTCTGTAAGAAATGGTATAATTTTCCTTATATAATAACTTAAATGTACTCAAAATAACACTTCAGAATAATTACAATCGTACAGAATAAGAAATACTCAAATATTATGTTTGTACCTAGCTTACTCAAAAATAACCAGAATGGACTTGGTTCACTATGCTTGTGAAACACTAAATTAATACATTGGACGCTAAAGACGCGCCCGGCGCGTAACGATTAGGTGGTCATTCGATATAATTAGCATGGTATTTAAATGTGGTAATTAAAATGTAAGGGTAACATGTTAGGTTCGTTTCGGTTCAGTTCGGTTCAGTTCGGTTATGAGGAATACAGCGGAAAACACATTTTGAAAATACCCGATATACTGGATTATTTGTTAGATAATCTAACCTAACCTAACTTAACCCAACCTAACGTAACCTAAAATAACCCAA
The DNA here is from genome assembly GCF_057557595.1 of Rhyacophila brunnea. Classification (NCBI taxonomy): domain Eukaryota; kingdom Metazoa; phylum Arthropoda; class Insecta; order Trichoptera; family Rhyacophilidae; genus Rhyacophila; species Rhyacophila brunnea. Next base: position 8,691,410 of record NW_028233361.1, read on the forward strand.
ACTAACAATTAATAATCCAGTATATCGGGTATTTTCAAAATGTGTTTTCCGCTGTATTCCTCATAACCGAACTGTACCAAATGTAATTATCTAGTCAGCAGTCAATGCTAATTGTGTTAATTGTTCCCAATTAGACAAACACAATTTTCAATTATTATTTTAAATAATAATTACAACCTAAATTTATGTTAATCCAAGTATCTAAAATTTAAATTTCATTTTCCCAACAATGACAAAATCAGAGATATATCTAGTTGTAGTGTTGAAGTGACGATATATAATATAGAAGTTTAGTTGAAATACGCTACCAAACATTGTACGGTACCACTATTGAAAACCTGGACTATACAAGTAGATATGAGGGGGTATAATGGGTAACATGTGCAATATTGAAGATCAAATTAATAGAGCATGTCCTCGGCTAGAAAACAACAACAGGCAGCGTTGTAAAGTTCTCATTGTACGATAAGATAGTGGCTTCACATGCCGATCGAGAACGGTAACAAATGTTTGTACGTAGGGAATTGATGTAAGCCGCCTCACATCGGCGACTCAAAGGAGATAAAACGTGCGATGTGGATCGAACTTATCTCGGTATGGTACACTCTATATATATTTACATGTATGTTGTCTAGTTCAGAACTACGTTTCATATGAATTATTTTCTATATGATTTATTCATATTTAAAAACAGTAGATACCTACCTACCTACATACACTATACAGTCAGCGGCATTATTCTTTGACGTAGATGACGCAACAGTTTTGGCGTATGATTTAAAAATGGGGTCTTAAAATAATTCAAACAAGTCAAAGATGAATTTTTATATTGCATTTTATTACTTAAATTGTGCTTATTTTTCACGAATCAAGTATAAATAATATTGTTACAAGTCGGTTATGGGGAAGCCAGTGGCAAACACATTTTGAAAATAGTCAATATACTGGGTTATTTGTTAGGTTGGATTAGTTAAGGTTAGATTAAGTTAGGTTAGGTTAGGTTTTTATTCTTGCAATTTATGAATTTTGCCAAAATCGGCTATGACAATTAGCGCGGTTCCCGCCTGGCTTCCCTATAACCGACTTGTTCCATAATATTACCCAAAATATAACAAAGTCTTACAATTGAGGCTGCAGATACACGGCATTGCAGTGAACGTGCGTAGACGTCAGTCAACGCAGGGTCAAATTTGATAAAAATTGCACCCGATTAGAATCACCAATTGGATTTTTTTTATCCAATTGGTGATTCTAATCGGATGCAATTGGAACCAAATAAGATCTGCGTCGATTTCGATAGCGTGTGTCTGTGCACTAGCATTAAGATGGGCATAAATAACATAATCACAAAAAAAGAAATCACTAATCAATGTCATGTTCAATAATGTTTTTGATTTGTCACACGAGCGATTAGGGAAGCATGTTTAAAATTATAATTTTTATTTTATTATTTATCGGGGGGCATCAAAAATAGTCAGTGCTTTGGGTATCCAAGTTCCTGAATACGCCTATATGTACAGTAAATAAGTTTTTATGAGATCAGTTTACCGTCAATGTATAGTGGAAAAACGATAATATTATGTCTCATAATATGGATTAAAATTCGTCACGTTACATAACGCGCGTTCAACATATTATGAGGATGGTTGACGCATTATGTCCCTTTGGTTTTATAGCCTAAAATGATAAAGACAGTGAACCTTGTTTAAAAACTGTTACCACACCCGGTAGGGTAAGTTCGCATTTTGCGTGCCCTAGGTATATTATAATTTTACGTGAAATATGCTAAAAATACTAATTATATTTTTTAACGATTTAAAAAAAAATGTTGAATAAAAAGATGATGTCATTACTATTAAGACTTGATAAAACTCACTTAGTCAACAAGATATAAGTCGTAAATCATTTTATTTAGTGCAGTTTGTATTGAGTGATAAACACGTTTTGTGTTTTTATTTCATTGATACTACGGCATATTAGCAATCACTATTAACTGCAAAGATCAAAAGCAGTTAATTAGGAACCTACCTTACTACGAAAAATACATATTCATATTCAACTTAAAATTTTATTAATTATTACATATTATAGTAAACATTACAAATTATTATTTAAAGACGTTCACAACATGACATTTAGAAGAAAATAAATATTAATAAAACAGTATTACATAAAAAATATATACCTATATATCAGCATTAAACAGTAGAAAAGTGTGAATACAAAAAAAATATAAATTAAATACAAGGAATTAGACCAAATGAGCTAACCAGACCCTACTTTAAGAATTTATAAAACAATGCCCACCTATACTTATCTTCACGCAGGTGGAATATGTCAATATCCGAAGTGAATTGATTGCACAGCGTTATTGCCCTCCCAATTGGCATTAATGGTAGGATGTTCTGCATCTTGTTTTCCTCGTTTTGAGTTGTCTTCGAGCGCAAAAAACTCCGCAAAATCTTTGGACCCGCGTTGGAAAATGGGAACTACAGAATAAAAATGAACCACGAGTTGGAAGAGCTGATTGAACAGCAAACAATCATAAGATACTGTAAGTCCAAAAGACTAGGATGGGCGGGACATGCGGAGAGAATGCCTGAAGTTAGAGCGCCAAGGATAATGACAAAGTGGCTACCCCAACGGAAGAAACCCAGAGGCCGTCCAAGACGAAGATGGGCTGACGCTGTAGAAGTAGGCTGGCTTTATATAGGAAGACCCGGTAACTGGAGAAGTGTGGCGAGAGACCGGAGTGAGTGGAGTGGAGTGTGGAGGAGGCCAAATCCCACCCCGGGATGTAGCGCCGTGGAATAAGAAAAAGAAGAAGTTCTGCATCTTGGTACAACAAACAACGGATGCCCTCGATTCCTAAGATAATTATCAGAGACACACTAGCCAATACCACCAAGAATGGCAGAGTTTCCATTTACGCCGCGTATAAATCAGAAAAATATGTAGCTTAATAAAGATCCTTTTTAAACTTTAAGCTATAGTATGTAAGCATACCTAAGAGAAAGTCAGTCGGATGGAGCCATGGATAATATCCATACAGCCGAAAGTAAAGGAGTCTCAAAAATTTCCTCATATTATTACATTAATTAATAATACATTGACATTATATTATTATACCTAAGTATCTGCGTGACCAAAGTGGAAAAAAATATAAGAAATCTTTTCAGGAGACGGTCAAGATTCACACTGGTTTGTAGAACCTTATAAATAAACACAGTAAACATTATTTAATTTACTATAGATTACGTTCTTTTACAGGCATTTTGAATTTCTCTTAAACGGCTTTGCGCAAATTGATAAAACAAGCGTAACTTATGCGAACCATTATTTATCCACGCACACAGTCCTGCAATATTGAAACGCACCGTTGCGTCTTCTAATCGGAGATACACGGTTTTTCACTCAAGCAGAATCTAATCAGATCCGTTTGGTTTTGAAAATACTGATCTTGTATATTATTGGACTTACGGTACTGGAATCTAATAAGACTTTTGTTTATTCATATTTTAAACTTTCATATTTACGACATCTATTTACATATTCTCTCAAATATATTTTAAATACGTTATGCCATTAACATTAATAACAATTACACGAGTATTACTGTAGAATTAATAGTTAGTAAACTTAAAGTCACACGGTGGAATAGTTCTTAGAATACTCTTTCTGAGGCCATATTTATTATAAGCAGGGAACTCAGAAATAGAGGGAACTGAAATACATAAGGGGTAAGGCGATAGCAGGTAACCGACTTGAGTAAGGAAGAATCCGTGTTAAACTTACACACGTGTCAAGAATACGTTTTACGTTGAATACTGAAAACTGCTCTCGGTTTATGCATTTACGCTCATTTAATGTTGTTGTATTCAAAATTCGTGCTTCATTTTCGTAGGACACTCACACATTCAAAAGCCTGCTTCAACATGCGGCGTATTGAATATAGCCTATCGGTATTCTATTTATTATCTGTTCTGTGATTATAAGTATGGGTTTTAATTCCACGTCTGGCAAAAACTACATGGTTTTTTTTCAGTATGTCATCATCATCAGCTTGAATCTATCCACTGCTGGATGAAGGCCTTTCCAAGCTGATTCCAATTTTTTTGGTCCTGTGCGTTGCGTTGCCATGTACTTCCGCAGAACTTTATCATTTCATCAATCCAGCGGCCTCAAGGTCTACCTTATGGACGTTTTGTGCCTTTTGGATACCACCGGATGAATAAATTTGTCCAATGATTGTCGCTTCTTTGAGCTATGTGTCTAGCAAATTTCCATTTGAGGTTTTTAGCACACTCTATAACTACTACTATTATGAAACATACATAATTTTGAAAAACACTTTCTGGGAAAATATATTAAAACCAATAGAAAAAATCTTTTTGAAAAAAGTAAGCCACCCCAGCATAGAATCGAACCCTGCATCTCCTGGGTTTACGCCCCGTCCGTGCATTACCTATATTATGCAACAAGGTGACGTACTAATTGAGACAAATTTTAACCATTGGCTTTTTTAATACCCACCCATCAGCGTTCTTCTAAATTAAGTTACTTTGGCAATCGGTTTTTGTTTATTTTATCAAAATAGATACCTATCACTTCAATTACTAACCGACGTCGTGGATTTCTCCAATATTTTATATGATGTAACTTACTTGAACTTGCTAATAATTTATAATAAACTATTTCTTTTATTCAACGAATAATTCACAAGATTTAAGAATGGACCAATTTAATTATTGAACATACATAATTTTGAAAAACACTTTCTGAAAAAATATATTATAACCAATAGAAAAAACCAGGGAATCGTACCCTAAATTATTTATCATAATTTATATGACCATAAATTATTTTAATTGAAATTTAATGAGGTTGCCAATATGGACATCGCTTATGGATTAGACAAATCGTTATTAATCATACTTCATTTTAAATGGTTATTGTATGCTAATAGATGTTATAGTTAGTAACAGACATACGAATGGTTCAATTGAAGATTATGATTGAATTAGCTAGAATTTTACATTAAAAATAAAAACAAATGTGTTTTTTAAATAGCCAGTGCAGTTTCTATTAAATATCTTTTACTTAATTTGGTTGTCTTTCTCAATCCCCATTAGTTCAGCAATAAAATGTCTTGCTCACTTTTTCAAGATACCTAATCTATACTAATACAATTATCGTCTATTCATGGACTCGATCTATTCAGAGCTGTAGAAGTTCTATACTTTAAAGGTTATTAGGTTTCAGTGTTGAAATAAAAACACGTGCAAAGAATTAAGTTCCGACACTCAATTATTGTAATATCTTAAATAAATTCGGAATATTAGGTGTAGTGATCGGTTCCATTTATTATTAAAAATATATTTTTGCAACCATCGAATTTATTTTAAGTTATTAGTTTAAATATCAGTAGGTAACCTCCTTTATTTGATCGCATATTTAGTCATAAAATATCAAATCCAGCTCCGTCTGTCTTAACCGGAAGTTGATTGGAATGTCATTTTTATTATAATTTTAGACTAACTTTAAACAAATTTTATTTTTCTTATTGTTTACAACTTAATAATAATTATGTTTGCAAAAATAAATTGATCCATTTTCAGTCCTAAACGTGCTTGGTGGTTTTTTGGCAATTGTCTCAAAATGGCGAAATATGGAGGTTATATACTTTGAATTTAACAGACTTATTCACAATTTTTTAAGGTATAATACATGTTATGAACTTAGCTACACTAATTGAATATTTGGAATTGATAATGAATTACTTACGGATAATAAATAGAATGTTTAAATTATTATGACTTTATCGATCAACAAGCATGATACTTGTATAAGGATGAAATAAATATTTATTTAATACTTTGGACGCGGAAGACGCACACGGTGCGTAATGACCAGGCGGCCGATCGATGTAATTAACGTGCATTTTAAAGGGGGCAATTAAAATCTCATTATCTATTCAGCAGCGAAAGCGTTAAAAGGCTCTGGCTACAGCCTACTGCTTTTAGGCATACCTAAAAGGGAAATTTTATGAACCGAGGGCTCGATAATTTTCCGAAAATAATAACATAGTTATCTAATGTAATGTATATTTAATAAAAAGAAGACGTGTGGTATGGCTTATCTGGTTACATATAAATTGTACGTAAAACATTTCACCGTAGCACAATAGTTTGCCGTGAGCTTTCCATCGGAAAGAAATGACCGGATACTATACGGTTTCCAATTTTATTTGATTCAATATGAACATTAATTCAATTTCTATAGCCGATTGTGAAAAAATTCATGAATTCAAGAATAAAAACCTAACCTAACCTAACAAATAATCAAGTATATCGGCTATTTTCCATTTTTTTTGCTGCTGGCTTCCTGTAAAGTGTAAACCTACAAGAACTGTGTTTTATTTAGACATGAATTTTATTACAGTAGATACTATACGACCCCAAGATGTTGAACGGTGTTTATTATGCGGCCAAATTATATTTCCCATACAATATTTCATGGTTAAGTGTGATACGAGGAAACTCCATAATTTTATATATTCGAATTTCCGGATACGGCCTTATCTACCTCAGATGATCAAATTAATTTTCCCACGAGAAGGAAGAATATTTTTGCCGATTTCACGAACGGCGCTCTGGTCCATTTCAAGCCCTGATTTATATACCTTCTTTATTTATATAAAAAAACTTTCTGAATGATTATTCGTCAATAAAGATATATCTTATAATATTATCGACACTTTTACGACGTTCCAGTTTGGGGATTTCATATATTTTAAATATAAGTTTTGGTTCCAAAACAATTATCAATTTAAAGAGTTCCGGGGTTCGGTTCCAGTTCTGTTTATATCACTGGATCTACCTAAATCTACCTGCTTACTCGCTGTGTAGAAACAAGAGTTCTACTTCGTGTGTAGATACTTTGCTTATCAGTAATACACTTTGCTCTAACGTTGTTAAGTGAATCTACTCGCTCTGACATTTATTCAGCGCGGCTATTGCGATTTTCCCATAGCCAAGATAAGTAATCGAACAAGTGTCTACAACTTGTTTTGTTTTAGTTATATTATAAGTCGATTTAAATTTATGAGCTTATCTGTAATAACAATTCGAACATCTTTGATATTAGTTATTATATCGAGTTAAATGATTCTGAGCATATAAAGATGGCTGTGTTCTGAGTATTAGTTGTTGGATGTAGAATTCTAGGTAATTTATTTATTGTCTATATCATTATTAATACTTATATCATTATTATCAACTTGAATTTATTCACTGCTGGATAAATGTCCTTCAGTAGCGAAGGGTGGAGGTAGGCTATTAAGATTCGACATAAATAATGCACACTAAACTTTGTCATTCAATCGTTTTTATTTTCATTGAACTAAGACTACAATGTGTAGATACTAATAAAACGTGTTAGTTATTAAAAATCAATTAAACCCTGCCTATTCCAAGTCATAGTAGATAATAGTTAAAGAATATTCGTTTATCTATAAAACATTTAAAATATGCAATGATTTTGCATAATCTTATATATTTTATTGATAAAAGAATATTTTTTATCGATTATGGTTTTGTATAGGCAGGGCTTAATAAATATTAAAAAACTAACTAACACCATCTGTAATATGTATTATTATTAACGAAACCGAAAATGTCTGCACTATTTTTATCGGATCGCCCATAATAGCATATCTAAACTATTATGATTTGGTTTAGGCAGGGCTTAATTAAATTTTAAAAACTAATCAGCACTATCTGCAAATTGTATTCTTAGTTCAATGAAAACAAACAAATATGACTGACAAAGTTAATGTGCACTATTTATGTTGAATCTTAACAGCCTACCTCCACCCCTCGCCACTGATTTCCTTCTAAGCAGATTTACTTATTTAGGTCTTGTGCGTTGTTTTATTATTTACTTTCGCAGAACAACACTATTTCGTCGATTCTTCTTCTATTTTTACGTTTTGGAATTTTTTAGTATCTACCACTGGATGACTAGATTTGTCCACCAATTTTCCCTCATTTGAGTTATGTTTCAAACACGTAACCAATTTAAGTTATTAGCAAACTCTATTATGTCACGTATTTTTATGTGTGTTATGAAATCATTCCATTCTTGGTCATTTACGTTATGCCCAGTATGAATTTCTAGCTAGTATTACTCTAAGTTTCGGCATGTTCCTTTGCTGAACGTCCATATTTTGCACACATTTGCGGCCAAAACTTCCGGGTATATATTTAATTTATAAAGTATGTTATAATAATACAGTAAACTCAAATATCTAAATCAGTAGTGTAGTGCTAAATAAAAAAAAAACTCACCTAGTACTATGGTACCTCTTTAAATCAGCATTTTTTTCCTGGGTCTGACAAATACACATATTGTTTTTCAATTTGTGTTTGAGTCAGAGTATCGACCTGATAGGTGGAGTAAGTGGCTGACATCCATTTCTCGTAAAAACAAACTCTGTTTATACACACCTTCACTCTGTGGAGGCCCATATGATCTAATTAGGATTGAACATGGTCAAGGAAGGCATTTTAACTTTTCAAGAATTCTTACTTACTATGAATATTATGATACACGATGAAAATTTTAAGAAAAATAGATAAACAATTGAAACTAGAGTTAATATTTTTACTTTATATTGAAATTAAAGAAAATTACAATTAAAAGTAAGTCAGAAGTTAGTCATGTGGTTAGTTTGTCAACTCAAAAATCAATTAAATGATACCTTGAGTAAAATCGTCGAATGATTTTTTTTTTAAATGTATAAATCATCAAATTAGGACTTACTCTATCATAAAAATTGTATGTTTTATAATATATTATAGGTATAACTTATGTAAAAAAATCTAACTTTATTTTAAAATCTGTTACTACGAATCAATGAAATATTTTCTAATTAAATTTAATCTGATTAGAAAATTTTTCGTACAAACCCTGCAAAATACTTTTCTATCAAAGTTATTATTCCATTCGTTCTCATTGCTCTTTTGCCATCCGTAATTAGTAAAAATGTTTTCGTACACATTACAATCGTACAATTTTTTTCGTACATAAAAAAATAGTTTTTGCATGTTTATCACCGTAGTTTTCACATCTGGTACAGACATTAAACGCTCATAATATAAGGTTATGTTTCAGTACGCGTTGTTAGCATCCACGTAACAATAGATCGGCAAAATACAATTGTTACAATCTCCAGCCAGTCGTCGTGACAATGCACCAAGGTTTATTGTTTTATTATTCGAAGCGGATAGATTGTGGCAGACTATCATCGTCTCCAGCAGTGGCTGTTGTACTGTGCACTCGCGACCTGTCCAAAAGCTCCGTTTGTGCAGCGAGTAGGTAATCTAATGCAATCACTCACCTGTATTTGCCATTGATTCCCACGGCTATGCAATCAACATCTGTTTAATTTTGTCCGAGAACATAATTTTATTGTTCATGATTCGTTTGAATTGGGTCAGTGAATCATTTATTTATTTAAACAGATAATTTAACAGCACCCCCTATCTACAATTAAATAAATACCTAGATACAGCTGGAGTGAGAGCTCATTATTTTTGGTAAAATATCTCTATATATATAAAAATCTCGTGTCACGGTGTTTGTGGTCGCACTCCTCCGAAACGGCTCGACCGATTTGTATCAATTTTTTAGGTATATTTGTTAGATATGAGAATTGGTTATAAAGTATATTTCATACCGCTAGGTGATTAGGGTATCTCTATCCAGAAAAAAAAAATTTTATTTTTTTGACAATTTTTTTTTTTTTGTATTTTTTTTATTTGGTATCAAAAAATACTTATAATCCCAAATTTTTACTTTCCTACCTCCACCCTCCCATTTTTTAATCGCTATTTTAGTATTTTTGTATGAACAAATTTAACCGTCGTTCGTACTTCAAACAGAACGAAATTATTTATGTTGTTGAATGACAGATGGCGCTACGTCCGAGAAGAATTCAAGAGAAGCGTCGCGTCATTTTGACATTTAATTCAGCATATCACAAGGCAGTGCGTGCAAAATTTTGTACGATTTATTTTAATTTATCTATTTGTGTGCGTGTATTGTGAACAATGCCAGCAAGACGCAATGGGGCTCATTTGGCCCGTCTAACAAATAAAACAACAAACATGCAAAATAGTAGAGCAGAAAGAACAGACAAATAAATCCAACAAGATAACGAAAATGTGTGTGTGAGCATGTCGCAATTGCGTGCATCTCAATCACAAGAGGCGCGAGTTGAACGAAATCAACAACAACAATTGGAACGGAGCCATGCGCGCCGGTTTGTAGTTAACACACGCAGAGCAAATGACCGACAACGCCAACAAGTACATCGAGCATTTACATCCTCTTCGTTCCTTTGTCTCGCATTTGAGTACGAGCCAGATGTTGAATATTCCGCTCATCCGAAAGTGCTAATTGGTGCTATGGACAAAGAATAACTTCATTGTCATGCGCTCAAATTCAAACATGAGTCAGCCGGGATGTGTTGCGCATCAGCAAAAGTGCAACTACCCTAACTTCCTGAAGTCCATTTGCACATTCAATTCATGTTTCCAAATGACTTCGTTCAGAGCAACAGAAATAGTTCACAATACTATGGCAATGGTCAACAATTCCATTCAACGTTCAAAATCAAAGGTCAAGTGTACCACAAAGTAGGCTCATTACTGCCAATGCTGAACGAACCACATACTTTTTTACAAATCTACTTCATGGGCGGTAAGGACATCAATCGTGTAGATGCACGTTGTGGCTACAATAACCTCAATTTGCCTAATGCTAAGCGCATTGTCGGCAAACTGGGCGCCCTATTGAATGAGCACAATGAATTATTGAAATTCTTCAAATCACACATGCACGAATTGCAAAGTGACAATCACACTATTGTCATCAATCCTGATAAAACACCAGCTGGAGAGCACGTGCGTCAATTTGATGCACCTGTTATTGATGACGTTGCTGGAATCATGGTTGGCGACCGCACATTGACGCGAGAAATCGTGATTTGAAGAAAGAAAAATAATCTGGAGTTCATCGCTGACACACACCGTTCATAAAACGCCCTCCAATTTCCGCTAATTTTCTGGAATGGACAAGACGGATATTGCATAAACATTAAACAACGAGATCCCGTCACAAGTAATTCATTCATTATCAACATCATTACTCATTTTGAACTGAGAAAAGAATTGTAGGTGTTTTTTTGTTTTTATCGGCGGTCATCATCTACACTCTACAGCGCTCTATTCCTCTTTCTGTCATAGATTCCATCCCCACACACTTACAATAAATTTGTTATTTTTTTAATTAACAACCAAAATATTCACTAGAAATAATTTATATGGCAGAACAACGTTTTCCGCGTCAGCTAGTTAAAATATAATAAGGTAAATATTTAATTTTTCTGTTATATACCTACTCACATGCATTTTAAATTAAACTTTGAAATAATATTATGTGGTCTAATTAAATTTTATATTTTCATAATGATTCATAGGTAGAATGTAATTTATCGAGTATTTAACGAAGCGGAGCTTCGTTCCGGTCCGCTCCGGTCCAATCCAAGCTCTACCTACATAATACCTTGAACCGATATAATATTTTTTATTATTATTAGACAGTGGCTGAGGGTGGAGGTAGGCTGTTAATATCCAAAAACAATAGTGCAAACACTTTATCAGTCATGCTAATTATTAATTTTCATTGTTGTGTTGGTTAATTTTTAAACTTCAATTAAATCCTGCCCAACCAAACCATAATAAATGAAAAATGATATTCTAACTATAAAAAATTTATATAAAGTATACACACACATAATTTTTCGTGGTGTAGTGGTGTTCTGTGTTCGATTCCCAGTGAGGTCAAAATATATATAGGTATTATAATATCTCAATGTTATTTTTAAAATAGAGTAGGTATAATAAGATAATAACTTTAATATATCGCGTTTATTGTGTTAACTGGTGAAACTGCATAACGGCTTAAGCGTTGGGCTTCAGCGTCGTGGTTCCCAGGTTCGAATCCTAGGTCTGGCAAGTACACATATTGTTTTTCAATTTGGGTAAGAGCCAGAGTATGTACGTAATAGGTTGAACACGTGGCTGACAATCCATTTTTAGTAAAAAAAAATTGTTAATACAAACCTTCACTCTGTGGAGGCCCATAATAATATGATCCTATTAGGATCGGACATGGTCAAATAATATAATAAAACGCAAAAAATTTTTAATACTTATTCTACTTTTAATATTTAATAAATATTTACCGGTTTCGTCAATATCAAAGGGATATTTTCAACTGATAGTACTTACTCCACTTTTGTTATTTAGGTATCTAAAAAATTTGTGTTTTATTAAATTAATTATTAATTTAATTGATCGGAAAGAATAGACCTAATATAACTAATCCGATATTTTAGAATTTTAATTGTCAGGGTTTGGATGTAAATTTTAATTATTATCGCTTAAGTATTGCATTTTGAATAATATGTGAACATATCTGAATAATATAATATTATTCAAAATGTAAAATTCAGAATATTATTTTATTGCTCCCTTCATAAATTAATTTAAGAATATAAGAATTGAATGAAAATGAAAGTAATGACTGATGCTGTCTATTTTATTTGACATTTTATCGAGATCGCTTGATACAATTTAAATTTGTCAAATTACTATTGACACGACAAATACAAAATATTGTTGCATCCATTGTTATTGAGTGTACCTAATTCAGAATTGATTCAAATTTTACTCTCATTAAATAATCGATTATCCAAATGTCGTGAATTATCATCTGAAAGGTTAAATCTAACAATTGCATCGATCTCATGAAATTTTAATCCAGTTCATGGTGAATAGATACCTGATACAGTTTAAATAAAATAACTCAATCTTCACGATTTATTTGATTCCGTCTTTATAATATTGCTCTGATTTCATTGCAAATATTTATTAGTTTTATTCCTACAGGTACATACCTACTTCTTATAATACGAGCAGTTTCATCAGTTTTAATCTTTGATTGAATATTGAGAACCTACAGTACATATTTTTGGCTTAACTAGTAAAGTTCGGATAGTTTAAACTTTAAATCGTTTATATTAATATGTAAATTGCATAAAACACTTAAAAAAAATATAATAAAACCAAAAACATATTATGTATTCACTACAAGTGACAGAATAGTATTAAAAACACGACTTTTAGGTCTCATACACAGCAGTGCAGCGCGTCGGCGAAGGTTTGATTTTAAATGTAAATATCTAATTTGAATCTCAAATTGGATTTTTTTATGCTACTGAAGATTCTAATCGGTTATATTTAGAATCAGTTTCAGACCTGCAATTATTGCAGTGCTGTGTGTCTTAGCCCTTAGGGCGCACACATACGGCATTGCAGTCGACGTGCGTAGACGTGCACCGACGCAGGTCTTATTTGATTCCAATTGCATCCTATTAGAATCACCAATTGGATAAAATAAGACCAAACTGCCAGAACCGGGTGGTAATTAATCATTAGTAGGACTGAATTTTGAATAAGCTATTCCAATAATATTTGCATTGATTTGTAACAAAAATGGTCGATACCTAACTTACCTACTTTACATAATTTAAAATTAGGTTGCTAATAACAATTTATTTTTATTATATTTTTATCAATATAATCCAATGAATCTTTTTTAAAAATCATGCCACTTTAGTTTTTATCTATGCTAATATTTTATGTAGTTCAATATATAATATATAAGTATTTAAGTATACCTACTATAATTTATTAATTTTCAAAAAAAAAATATCAGGCGATAAAATTGTACACTTCGAATTGACTTTTGATACTTTGACCGAATCTTTTTTGACAGGGCATTGTCATATTATAATTAGAATACCTACGTATTTATAGAAAAAGCCAGTGTTGGGTTTCCATGAAATAGATGAAGCCATTGCCTTGTCAGAAAGAATGACAATTTTAAAAAGATCCGTGTTTTTACAATTTGAGTCGACAAAGAATATATTTTAATAGTGGTTATCGAATGCTCGTGGCCAAATGGTCAAAATTATTAGGTGTCCCTTTGTGTCGTCTGCGCTGTTATGCATTTTAGGCATGCATTATCAGAAGCAAACATTGGATGCCCCAAATTGCATCAATTCGTGAGTGCCATGAGTCTTCCAGTGGTCACAGGCCTTGCGTTTGGTAAAATGCTGAGAGAAATAGGACCAACATGTTCAGAAGAAATTTAAAAAATAATTCAAAAGAAAGAAGAAGTAATATTCCATTCACCTAAATAATTTGTATTTTTTCCAATACCTGTATGCGTCAATGGCGAAGGGTGGAAGTAGGCTGTCAAGATCCGGCATAAATAGTGTACACTACATTTTGTCAGTTATACGTATTTATTTTCATTGAAATAAGACTTTAATTATTTACAGACGGTGTTGGTTAGTTTTTAAACTTTAATTACACCCTGCGAAACGAAGCCATAATAAATAATACCTTATTATTTAATTATATAATAACTTTTAAATACTTTATAGATACAATAATATTTTTTATCTATTATAGTTTAGTTTAGGTATGGCTTAATTAATTAAAAAAAAAATCAACAGTATGTATGCTATGTATTCTTAATCCAGCAAAAACAATTAATAAGTATGAATGAAAAATTATGCACAATTTCTGTAAATTGTAATCTTAGTTCAATAAAATCAAATATCTACGTAATGCGTATGTTATATGTAATGACTAACAAAGTTTAATTTGCACTATTTATGGCGGATCTTGAAAGCCTCCATCCACCCTTCGTTACTGGTATGCGTACATGTCGGATGTTGGATGAATAGGAAAGTTACCAGTATGATTCCTGAAAAATGTAATGATTCTCGGCAACTTATTATAAATTAATTTGGTCGGAAAATAAAAAAACGCACCCTAATCTGTCAGAGTTTACAAATACTACTGTGGTAATCGGCATACCAAGTGTACGATGTTACGTGATTTTTTTCACCGTAAGTTCGCAGCTAAGTATTTGTTCGCCCAGTGACATCTGGTGACCGGATCGCACAGTCTACTCCACTTCCGCTGATCACGATTTACCGTCACGACAACAGAGTAACTCTTTTACTCCTGCATCGTCATAAACATTCATGGTGTATCGGGACTGAGGCATCTAGCCCAGTGTGGCAAGGAGAAAATTTGTGTGTCATCATAGACAATCATTTTAGAATTATACTGAGAATAGGCAAAACTATTCTGACTCGCATTTATAATATTTTGGAAGGGAGTTAGTTCTTTGAAACAACCTACTTCAATTATGTATTATTTGTATATATAAATGTATACATCATATTAATTTTAGTAGGACTATTGATAAAAATATAGATGCATTTTAAATAGGATAATTTAAAGAATACCTCTGTAAAATATTTCAAATGTGAGTTAAAATAGTTCTGCATTCAGTTATGTCATAGTGTTGGGATCAAAAAAAATCATGTCCAAATAAATCATTTACAAATACGGAATATGCAGGAAAGGTCAGACGAAAATAAGGAGATATGTAAATTATCAATACAATCATATCATCATCATCATCAGATTAAATCTATCCACTGCTGGATAAAGGTCTCTCCAAGCTGATTCCACTTCTCTCAATCCTGTGAGTTGTATTGCCACGTACTTCAACAGAACTTTACCATTTCATTAATTCAGCGGTCTCTAGGTCTACCTTGCGAACGTTTTGTAGCTCTTAGATACCACTGGATGACTAAATTTGTCCAACGATTATCCCTTCTTCAAGCTATGTGTCCAGCCTATTTACATATAAGATTTTTTGCGAACTATATTACATCGCAATTTGTCCTTTCGTGTTATGCCCAGCATGCACCTCTCCATACCCACGTTGTGCCTCTCTAAGTTTCTGAATCTTTTTTTTACTTAGAGTATCTATATTTCACACGCATATGTGATTACAAGAAGCATAATATACTGGCTGAACACTTTTAAAGACAATATTCAGTCATTATATAAAAACCACTGAGGGAAAGACAGACGAAAATAGGGAGATAAGTAAATTATCAATACCAGTGGCAAAGACTCCATACTAGGAGATTATTTAAAGCCTACTTTCTTAAGAAAAATATTTTTTAATTGCATATTGACATATTTATATACTTAATCACTTAATTATTTTATGTTATATAAAAATAATTTATTTTGCCAACGAGAGATGTCGTATACGTAGGAATGTATTACAGTATTACCCAGTTTACAAAACAACTGCAAAGGTATTAAAATATATACTACAGCGCGCCGTAAATAAATAATAAACGCCGCGACGTCTCGACGTAAATAAATCTCCGATTATGTGTGAAATAATTCTGAATTTTTTTCGTATGGACTTTACGTCTCGTAACCTCAGCAAATCTTCTGATTTGTACGAAATAAGGTAAGCTCCTATCGCAGAGCCTAAAACATTCGCGCATAATAATTTTGTCACGACTGCGCCCTTTGTCCAAAATCATTAATAATTAGATAATTAAAAAAATAATTTCAACGGCGTTTAATCGAATATTAATAAATAAGTAAGTATAGATTGTTTTTATAAATAAAAATAAATTTTATCTAATGATTTTTGATGGGTATACATGTTTTGAAAAATACGTAATTTAATCACATCGCTCATTTTTATGTCGTCAATGAGTTTTTGAAGTTTCATTGAATTAGTGTATCGTTGTCATTTACTAGTGTGTACCTATTAATTAGTAGTAAATATCGTACTCTTCTCGTAAGTATACCTGACAAGTGTGCTCTTTTTATCAGATCTCCACAGCCTACCTCTTTCCAAAAGTCACCCTTCGCCACTGATCAATACAATCATATATTTATATAAAATTCTGGTAGGTGATCGTAAGTATTAAATATCTGATAATATTGACAGCGTTATTATCCAATATTAATGTTTTTACTGAATCTAATACAATTAAAACATCTGCAATATCCCAGTCTTCATGACATTCTACGACACTCAAAAACGGCGGTATTCATAAATTGGTAAAACCATCTGGGGCATCTAATGTTTGCTTAAATTTTCCATTGCGGTATGTCTAAAAGACAAGACATTGTGGATTATACAAATGTACACTAACGATCCTAATAATAAAATTAAGACCGTTAAACTATGCGCATGCAATAGACACCTGTGTATGCAATAACATGCAGATCAGGATGTATATCAATATGTCAGAATTTATATGGAAAAGTGCGGTATTTCATAGTTGAAATTACGAGAATAATTAGTAAGTGGGGTAAATGAGAAATTCGGGAGCACCTGATGGATTATTTTAAACCCACCCCCTTTCGCCACCTTTAAAAACTCAATAAAAAAAAATTACGGATTATTTTACCAAGCGAACCCCCCAAACCATTACCTTTTATGCGCGCCTGCTTGAAACTACTCAATTACTTACGTGACTTTAGTTCTCCATAATCTTATATGAATAATAATTACAATTTCTTAAATACCAATCAAACAGTATTCATTAGTATTCAATTATTAAATTTATTCTATAGTAAAGTATTTTAATGGCGTCTGATTACTTTCATTATGGCATCTAATAATTGAATCAAGACAGATGTATAATTAGACTACATAAAACACCTATAAGACTTCGTTTGAACTCACTTTCATAGCTCATTTATTGCTTTGCAGATCGTGAGAAATCTTCTTCAATATCGTATTGATATTTGATTTTGATGTGTGAATTGCTATGTATTTTAGGCAATTTAAAAATTAACCATAATTGTTTTGTAGATTATTTTAATTTGATACACATTACAGTAAAATTAAGTGCTTTTTTATCGCTGACTTTCACCAAGGTTTTATAAGTTTTAGCCATAACATTATTATTGAAGTTTGATACTGTAATCATTCTTTATAAAGATTTAATACGTTAGACTTCAATTGGCCAGTAATTTTCTTAAACAAATTATGTGTATATCTTTATAATTTTCTATTTATTGAATATTATACATTGTTAAAACGTTATATAGCTAAAATGAATTAACAAATGAGACTTTAAAATCAATTGAATATTTAATTCAAATCCTTTGCGTTATTTCTAAGAATGGCAATCACTTAAATTATAAACACTATCAACTATCTCATTGCATCTAACTAGAGTAATCATATGCGTTAGTTATTGTTGATTCAGATTTTTTTTAAGATCTCGTTTCATCTGGAAGGCGCACGCCTCAGAACTTCTTCTCTTCAACCCAACCAGAGATCACTCATCATTTTAAAGCATCTCTTGGCTTAGCGTCAATACTTAAATAGCAAAGAAAATAATTGAGAGAACATAACAAATCATACGCAGTCTCAAGCCTAAGTCAAAGTCTCGATTGCTAAGGAGGCATATCATTTTGAGAAAGGCACCCCTTGCAATTTCAATTTTTTACTGATTCAAATAAAAATATAAAACATAGAATGAATGATTAATATAGGTAGTCATTCATATTTTTTCATCTACACAAAACCGTATCCCAAAAATATATATAAAATGTTCCAGTATCAAAAAACATAAAAACACAGACAAATACATACATTTTAGAATTGAATATCTTCCAGAAAAGTTACATTATTATTTACATTCCCTTCACTCCCAAATATAATATAACAGCCATCATTTGACTTTTTACGTATAGATTTAATGTCGAAATATTCAACTTTTACATAACAGAATTGAAGACGCAAAGGTATGCATGAAAGCATTTAGTCAAAATCAATTTATTAGTTCTATATTTCAATCAGTTTTTTTTGCTAAAACATCTCTATCAACGATCATAATTTGCTAATTATAATATTTTGATACGTGAGTAATCGCTAATAAACATATCAATTACCTGGTAGCTTAACGCATTATTTTCCGTTATAATTTCAATGTATGCAAAAAAAATGAGAAAGGTTATCGCAAACACGATAAAATAATAATAATTATAATAGTGCGGACACCTGTTTGATTATTGATTTTGCATTTTTAACCCGTTCTGCGGAGCTACATCGCCGCCTCGATTATTTACTCAGGTAATACCTGGGTACGGCGTAATAACATATAATTATTATAGCTCGAAAGCTCGGCGTAGGATCCGCGAAGTGTCGTTACTGACTGTTCCATGAAAGGGTTATTGCACGAATTCTCAAGATTTCCAACTAATAGAAAATACCATGACGTACGTATATATTTTATTCAACAATTGTTACAGTGAAGATTATATAATGATCTTAGTGCATAATCGATTTTTATTTTAAATATGCGAATTTATACAATGGTTTTCGACAATCTGTAATTAATAAAGTCATTCTCGCAATTAATAATAATAATCTAATGGATTTAAGTTTTATTCTATTACATTTGAATATTGATTGAGTATGTATGAGAAATGGAATAGTACAAAACTTAAATCTATTAGAATTTAAATTCAAATTCCAATAAGTTTAGTACCTTCGATCGATAGTAATTATTAATGATATATTAATACCCCAGAAAAGATTAATAATAATTATGTAAGCGATCTCAGACCAAGACTGTAATTTCGGATTTATTTTATGACTTCATGACAGTCGTAAAAAAAATACAAAACCCGCTTAAATGTTTTCAAATATTACCAATATTGAAAGCGTGTTTTGTATACGTGACAAACTATAATGCATAGTATGATTTAAACGTACCTAACTATTGAAAATAACATAATATAATATGATTAATACACAATCTCTAAGAATGCCCATTTTTTCATTAAATAATATGCATCATTTTGAAAAGTCTTATTGAGTAATTTATATACTAAATATGTTTCTTTTATTGTGTTAACTGTCAATTCATGGTAGAACTGCATTGTATTTTGGATGAAATATTAATATCTAATCACATATATCACAATTTTAATTTATTGTTACTGACAAAGTACTATTAGACAGATAGTGCTATGTATTGGTAGATTATTTGTGTCGCCTTTTTCAATTTGTTTTGGTAAATAAGTACCTGTTTTATAAATATTATTCATTTGAAAATGTCCCTCTGAGGCGGACAAAACTGGTCCAGATGTATTAAATAATAAAAGTGAAATAAGTACTAAATAATCAATAATGCTTAAATGTTAATCATGTCATGTTTTAATCATCTTAAATTTGCATAATTTACTTATGTAAAATAAATAAATTTATTTAGAAGATTAGTATATATTTTATAATATTAATAAATTTACGTAATCGGTCCAGTATTAAACGTATAAGCGTAGGTAGATACAGACCTACAAACTAATCTGGAGAATGAAGTGGTGGATCAACTGTCAAAAACTACCCAACCATGACTCTTAACTGGAAAAATCTGACATTCGGATGACGTTTTTCAATATGACGTCCTATGGCAGTTCGTAGATCCATTTTTGGCCATTCTCCAGATAAGTTTGTAGGTCTGTATATATAATTGGTATTAATGCTTCGGGAGTAACTGTAAAAAATATTTGCGATAATTTCTCTCTGTGTTGCCATCAAACTCATTATGTCTAACCACTTTGACACCTGTTTAAAGATAGGGAATAAATACAACAACATATTTCAAAAAAATTGTTTCCCTTTTCAACGATATTTAGTGTTATAATATTTGAAGAATAGTTTGTAGTGTTTTGTTATTTTTAAATAGCAGAATGAGAATATACTTGTCAGTACGTAGTCAATATAATATATATTTAAATACTAAAAGATTTTAATTATGAAGGCATAAATTTTAATTATAAATAAAGATTGTTAAAAACTATATAAAGTACGTAGTAATTTTTATAATGGGTATATAAATTATTGTGACATGTATTAATAGTCGGTCTAGTATTTGTTCATGATTTTTAATCAAATGAACTTAACACTGCTCAGGTTGATACACGTAGATATCTGATCATTTTTATCTCTTAGACGGACTATTTATTAGGTTACAATATATAGAAATGATTATCGTTACAGACTTTTTAAGGGGAATGATTGTTAATCATTTTCTCAATTCGTTGGGTCCATTACAAACTACGGTTATGCCAATTTTTACCTATGATGCTCTAGTAAGACAATCTTATAAAATATAATAACTAATTATACGTTTAAAATTACGTAGGTAATATGTAATTTCTTGTAGATTATAAGTTTTATAAAGATATCTGTCAAATTTAATTTGTTTCAAACCTATATCAGAGTAATACAATCATATAATAACGTATATATTTCTTAGATTTTTTATTTCTTTTCAATAGATTCTCAATTCTGTTTGTAATTTATTTGAAAAAAAGAACTGTTTTATGTTTCAAGGGTAGGTGGATAATTTTCACGTTAGTAACCTTTTGTCATCCAATTTATATTTCAAATAAGAACAATGCATTTATTTAAGTTACCAAGTAAACTATTTTCACATTTACTTCTGTTATTTAATACAATTCGTTTCTAAAAGTCATTAATTTTTTTGTATGATTTTGACGTAAATCATCGATCATCAAATTTAAAAAATACTATCTATATTATGATAAGTGTACGTATGTTGATTTAGCTACACCAACACACTTTATTCTGTGGATATCTAGAGATTTATTTAACCTATATAAACAGTTAATGATCAGTATGGATAACACCTGTATAATATTTATTTTATGGTGTTAACTGTCAATTCATGGTGGAACTGCATCGTATTGTTGTTTGATTTAATAAAACGCAAAAAATTGACTTATCATAAATATTTGTTGTTATTAATGTTATAGTAAGTGCTGATTGTTTCATATTATTTAGTGCCCTTAATGATGTAGTCATCATCATCATCATCATCACCAGCCTGAATCTATCCACTGCTGGATGAAGGCTTCTTCAAGCTGCTTTAATTTCTCTTGGTCATGTGCATTGCGTTGCCACATACGTCCGCAGAACTTCATCATTTAATCGGCCTCTAGGTCTACTTTGCGGACGTTTTGTACTTCTTAGGAACCACTGGATGACTAGATTTGTCCAACGATTGTCTCTTCTTTGAGCTATGTGTCCAGCCCATTTCCATTTAAGGCTTTTAATAAACTCTATTACATCGCAAACCCTTGTCTGCTTCCTTATCCACTCATTCCTCTGTTTGTCCTTTCGCGTTATGCCCAGCATGCACCTCTCCATACCACGTTGTGCTACTCTAAGTTTTTGGATCTCTCTTTTACTTAGGGTCCATGTTTCACACGCATATATGGTCACGGGAAGCACACACTGGTTGAATACTTTCCGCTTTAGGCACAGTGGAAGGTCACTTTTGAAGACATTATTCACGCGGCCAAAAGCACTCCAGCCAAGCTTTACTCTGCGAACAATTTCATCAAATATACATCCATATACATACAATGATGTAGTATGAAATATTAATGTCCAACCTCATTAATTTTAATTTAATTTGTTATTGAGAAAGTAGTGTTGGATGGATAATTCAATGTAGGTACCTATTGTTAGATTATTTTTGTCGCTTTTGATTTTGTTTGGTAAATACTG
Source organism: Rhyacophila brunnea (assembly GCF_057557595.1). Lineage (NCBI taxonomy): Eukaryota > Metazoa > Arthropoda > Insecta > Trichoptera > Rhyacophilidae > Rhyacophila > Rhyacophila brunnea. The sequence continues at coordinate 8,713,997 of NW_028233361.1, forward strand.
TTTTAAAAATATATTCAATTGAAAATTTCCCTCTGAGACGGACGAAACCAGTCAAAATTTATTTATTCAAGTGGAATGAATAAGAAATACTACATTTTTTTTTGTTTGTATAATTAATATGCTGATTTTTTTTACTTATTTTATCCGATTTTACTTATTTAAGAGAATAATTTGGTACAAGTCAGTTATGTGGAATACAGCGGCAAACATATTTTGAAAATAGCCGATTTACTGGATTATTTGTTAGTTTGGGTTGGTTTAGGTTGGGATAGGTTAGGTTAACCTAACAAATAATCCAGTATATTGGCTATTTTCAAAATTTGTTTGCCGTTGTATTCCACATAACCGACTTGTACCAATAATTTTATATACATTTGTAAAGAACTTTCTCGTGAAGTTAATATTGTATAAATACTTGGTTTATCCGAGGATCAAAAATATTTTGACGATGGTTAAACACGTTATTTGTAATGTTTCTCGAGCTGTATAAAGAATCTTTTAGTTAGATCAACCCTGTTTGAAATTCGAGTGGCAAGCTTTCGCTACCGACCTCCGTTATGTGTCAGTTCGTGATTGGTCGATAAATCTTCGGGCGCATCACCCTGTCGCCGTAGTTTGCCTCGCGAACTTCGAATTCCGCCCATTTTACCCACCACCGCGAATGAAAATACCGAGAGAAACTTATAACGGCCACAACAAACTTGTGTCGTTTTTTCAGGGTTGCAACTTTTACTATTAGAATATTAATTAATAACATTGTCGGTAAATTTACAATAATTGCAATGAAAACGACTTTATAATGTTTGAGGCTTTCACAGTTGTTTTTTATCGTAATAGATTTTTGGGTTTCCACTGTGTGATCTTCTCTCTTCTTTTTTCGATGTTTTGGGCTCATTGCAGAGGCCATTATCAAGAGATGATATGTTTTATGATGAAATGTAGTGTAGGTATATGAATGTAAACGTTGCTTTCCTTCCTTTTGACATTCTTAAAGCAACGTTTACATTCATATACCTACACAACATTTCATCATAAAACACATCATCTCTTGATAATGGACTCTGCAACGAGTCCGAAACGTCGAGGAAAGAAAGAAAAACAACACACGGTGGAAACCCAAAAATCTACTACGAGAAAACGATTTTCTTTGCATTGAAAAAAGTACAATATAGTTATTTTTCTTTTGCCAAAGTACTACAAGATAACTAGCGCAAGTTCATACAAATTTAAAATCAATTTACCATATCCATTATCACAAAACATTTGTAATTAAGTCATGGAATAACTTTTGCTAATGGACTTTTCTAACAGTGAAGATGATATCTATTCTAGACATTTTAATAAATATATTTTGTTATCAAAATCTTCTTTACTCCTATGAAATATAGGTAATATTCCATATTCCAGTGGCAAAGGGTGGAGGTAGGTTGTTAAGGTCCGACATAAACTTTGTCAGTTAAACGTATTTTGTTTTAATTGGGCTAACACTACAACATTACAACACCTATCGTGTTTGTTAGTTAATTCAATGAACCCTACCTATTACAAGTCATAGTACCTAGATGATAATATAAAAAAAAATATTTGTTATATTTCATAGATAGAAGAATATATTTGTCGATTGTGATTTGGTGTGGCAAGGCTTAATAAATTAAAAAAAAAATAACCAACACTGACACCTAGTATGTACCTATTTTTAATTCAACGAAAACAAATTAGTATGACTGAAAAAGTATACACTATTTTTGTCAGACCGCCCACAGCACACTTAAACTTAGTTGCTTTAGGCAAGGCTTAATTTAATTTTATTGTATTCTTATTTCAATGACAATACATATGTATGACTGCCAAAGTTTAGTGTCTACTATTTATATCGAATCCTAACAGCCTATTTCCATCTCTCGTCACTGACATATTCCTTTAAATATTTGAAGATCATTAAAAGATTCTCCACTTTTTTCACTACCATGTAAGTAAGACGTAAAACTAAGTACGTAATTTAATACGTCCGGTAAAAAATTACGAGATAGAGTAATTATCAAGGATAATCTCGAAATGTCTGAAGATGTTAAATGATTTTTAAATTCTCCACATATCCATCACATCTCGGAATAAATCGAGTTAATGGCTCCATGATTGAATTACGAAAAAGAAATCAAAACAATAATTAATATAAAAAAGAAACTAAATGGCCAGCCCTCTCTCTGGGTCGAGAATAAGTTTCGCATGGCATCCAATAATTAATGTGTAAGCGCTCAGGTCGAAACTTATAGCCGCGAGCTTTCGCCGACGTGCCAAAAGTTGCAGAACCTTTAATTATACCAATTATTCATAAATTTAATAAATAATGTCCGTAACCAATTTTTTCACCTAAATTGTGAAGCAATTTTGACTGGCGTCGCCTTTAATAATATAATAATGTTTTACGTATATTTTATTGAATAAAATTGGAAATTTATTAAACACTTTAAAATGCACGCCTTTGGTGCATAAATAGATATTTACACGTTTTATTTTGCATAATGAGGGTATTAATAATTATTTTTAGCATATTCCGTTCATGATAAAAATAATTGACAAGTTCAAATGGAAGTATTTTTTCCTTTTAATAGGAATGTCAATATTACTCTGATTTTAAAGATAATTCCCAAATTTGTCAAATTTTGTTCAGCATGAGTAATAAAATATTTAGTTTTATCTTATTATAGTTTTACCAAAATATCCAAATCTTTTATCAAATCATATACCTACTTAAGTAATTAAAAATAATTCTTATTAAAAATGACACACAATAATATTAGTGGCTTATTTTACAAGTAGGTATCTAATATTTGTTTAAGTGGTGATGTTTTTATTTAAATACATACATGAATAGGCAATTGAAAATTATTTTTATTAACACAATCACTACTAACCCTTTAATTACCACATTTAAATAACATGGTAATTGTATCTAATGGCCAATTACTACAAACGCGTCAGTCGCGGTGTTAACATAAACTTTAATTACTCGCCTAGTATGGAGTCTTTGCAACTGATATTATTTTTAGAATTAATAATAACCATGTCCTTGCTTTTTATACAAGGTGGTTGTTAGTAATTTTGAATAATCACAAACACCCAGGCTTTGAGAAAAGCACATAAATGTTTTTGTCATGACCGGGAATCGAACCCAGAACTCTCGGGTGGAAGGCCAGCGACTTACCCACTGTAACACGAGAGTCGCCTACCATTGATATTATTGTGAACATAATTATAGTTTTTTTAATTAGGCAGTAAGAAGTTTTTCAATCCAATATTTTTAACTACAATATTACAAATATATTAAATCCCGAAGATATTCATTTTGTTCATTATAAATTTAATAGAAGCTTCTATATTTTATCCTTGTCAACTTGTTAAAATTATCGTTTTTTTTCTTCAATATCAGAATGAGTGCATATGCTAAACGTCCTGCCACAGTGAACTTGTTTTACATTGTTCTTATTCGCGAACAAAAGGGCCGCCGCTTTGACTTTGTTACTTACGAAAATTTAATACGTTTACCCGATAAATATCGACTGCTCTACGTTTTAATCACGTTCGACTTGTATATGACCACCTTAAAATTGGCTTGCCACATTACCATAGTAGGGAAGTGTATGAAACATTCTTTTTACCAGCTGTGTAAAAATCAGTGATGAAACAACATAACTTTTTGTGATAAAAATGCATTAAAAACAATCAATATTGACTTTAAAATATTTAACAATTATTGCTTATAAAAAAAAGAATTTTAATTATTGTCTCAGCAAGTTATACGTCTTTTGGCGCGTTTGGGAAATCAGATCAGAGTGTATTTTTGGCGTGTAACATGTAACATAATATATTTTATTTTTTCACACGAAAAAAAACGCACTCGATTGTTCGGTTATCTACCTTTTCGCCACGGTATGGTACTGCAATAGTGATGATTATACAGTATAATATTATAGTTTAGAATTGTTCCGTTGTCTAGGCAGCGAATTTATTATTGTCGGCCATTTGAAATTCCTTAAGTAAACAAACGATTAAGCGCCAGAGTGACAGTTGGTACTTTATAAATAAAATCAACGAGAAATCATTACATAATTTAGTATTAAAAGTTAACCTTTATAGAAATAAATCAACGGCGTTCCAATAACTGGTTTATTTTCTTGAGTGTGTAATTTAACAAGATAAATAAGAGCATATCCAAAGAATCTAGTTTATCACGAGTTTTGTTCATGTTTTGTTACGCCAAATAAGTACACAAACCGATTTTTTTATGTACGTGCATTTACACAAATGGAATAAATTTAATTATTACTTCAGTGTGTATATGCCCAGACCAGACATATCCCGGTTGAGATTTTAGGAACGTTTCTAACCTCGTATACCAGACATTTTATAGTACCACACTTCTCCAAAGTCATCATTTATTTTAATAATTAAAATTAACGCAGAGCATTAGATAAAAATTGCAGAACTCTTTTAATTACATACTGGAAACATATTTCTTTATTCTACGCTAAATTTCTTTCATGAGCACATTAATTAATTCCTGTCCTGAGCTTTTTCAGTGCAGTATTAGAATAAGTTCCTATCATTACTTTTGCCTAGTCAGTCTAAATATTATAACTCAATTGTTTTATCATTATTTCATATTATATATGGTTAAAGTTCAAATTATACATAAAAACAACTTCCCAGTATTACTTTCGATTTAAAAAGTGTAAATTACGACTACAAAATTTAAAAGGGCAATATATTAAGCTAGTAAATATATGTTAAACAAAAGCCTTTTTCAATATAATGGATATATAATTAAAAGCTCCAATGAGTGTCAGTTAAAACTGTGTCTTCAACGTATAATCCGGTAATGATGTCAATAAATTTAACCACTTTGGCGAAAACACTAACTTTCCCTGCTTTTCGGCGCCCAATTGATTGCTGTTCGGAAAATTATTCGACACTACCGGAAATCAGGATGTATGCAAATGACGCGGGAAAAAAAGACCTCAGCCGAAAAGGCTCGCGCTTAATGTCTCAGAAGAAAATGCGATCTGCGTGTACGCCTCTCTGATTGAATAAGCCGCTTTTAATTTCTCGAAGGCATTTAAAGCGGTCTTATAAACTTCTCCGGCGAATTGTTCATGATCTTTATTATTGTAGTTTTATGTAATTGTTACTTGAATACATTTTGTTCTGATACTCATTTGAATACTTGGTTGATTGGTTTGAACGCGAACTGTATTTCAAGAACGCTGGGCTCAGATAAATCCAAAATAAAAGTGGGTAACAAAAAAAAGGCGTAACCATTTTGTCTGTTAGTTTTTCGGGGATCAGAAGTTATATTATATTATTAAAGTGAATTCAAATATCTGAATAAAATTATAGTAATCTCCTACCGTTGTTAAAGCATGCTATGATTTTAAAAGTGTTTGAATAATGGAGACATTATTATTTATGATTCAATAAGAGAGGATTAAAATAGTTTGAATTTATTTCATGAAAAAAAATAACTTGATACCAATATTATAAGAATTTAAGAATATTTGTAGTATAGAGGTACCTAAAAATTCAGGTTGTAAACCTATAAATAACGGGTAACATCAAGAATAAAGTCTAAAAATTGAATATTTTAAATTAGCAAGTATTCAAGATGAAGAACGAGGGTTGTTAACCAATATGATAATATGAAGAGATGCATTTTAGGTATAGCACAAAGAAATTAAAAAAGAATTGCAGCAAATTAAAGTATTACACAAGTGTCAAAATATTGAAGTGGGAATAATCAGACAACACCGTTCAAAGAGCTGGTTATCGCTGGACAAATATTATTATTCAGTGATACTCAAGTGATATAAATAAACCTCAATTTGAAGGACAAGCAGAATTCTTTAAACAGCGCGACCACTAAGCTAAATGTTGTATCAAGTGTAAATGGACACTGATAGGTGCGTGTGCTTGTGCATAAGGCACTGGGCTCTCACCGGGGACTCTGGATTTGATTACGAAATCCGTGAAAATTGGTGAAGACATAATATTACATTCATGTGGTTTTCTCAAAACCTGTGTGTTTATAGGATTGTACTACTACACAACTCTCTCTGCGCTTCTAGGCCCATTGTAGTATTAAAAATAAATAAGAAATAATAATTATTGATGACGGTGACTTCAAATATTATTTTATAATAAAAATTATAAGTGTAAGATAAATATTGGGATATCAGGAAATGAGAATAAAATATTTAAAATGCTAATACATTGCTTAAATTATATAAGATTAAAAATACATAAAATTGTTACATATAATTATATATTATGTTATCATTTATTGTACACAAAATACAGGGCGAGATTATTTCATGGTCAATTATTAAGGGTTTTATGTATGAACCGAAGCATGTTTAAAAAGCAATTAATAATAATTGTTTCATTACTGTTTGCAAATTAATTTTCGATTACCGCATTAAATGTGGTCGGAAAATTAAGCATCGTAAGTATGTTTGTTGGAATATCAGCTTTTAAAATCTTTATAACCAGCAAACTGTTTAATTACGTGTTGTTGTTTTTTCAGACTATGGATATTAATTTTTACTAAAAAAAATTATTCTACTGGTGTAACTTTGAAATGATCTAAATTGATTTAACCATTGTGATTTGAGTCATTTTCTCCATGATATCTTTCCGTTAAGAAACAGCACAACTTCATTCTCTTCTTCTTTTGTGACGCTATGAAAAATAACACCTCATTCATTTTGCTCTGATATAAGACATAAGAATTGCAAAATTCATCTCGTGGATGTAGATTAAAGCACCATCTCTCATACACGTCGATTCTATTTTTCCCGGAGTCTCTTGATGTTTCATGGTTTCAAAATAACAATAAGAATTATTATAGAATATCAGTGCTTTGATTTTAACACAATAATAAATAATGAAAAAATAAATATTACGTAAGTACGAGTATTTCGTTGCCTTTGCATTTTTTTAAATCTGTATAAATAATAATATTTGTAACTAATTAATGATCGTCCTAAACTTAGAAAGTAGACAAATATACCTACACAATAAAGAAACTAATTAAATTTGTAATTTATCCAATTATTATTTTTATTTTTCAAATCAATGTGGACGGTTGGATATAAGTGCCCGTATTTATACCGAGTCGGTCAGTTCTGATAAATATTCTATAAATATCAGTCAGTATCACATTCGAATGATAGCTTAATTAAGCCCCCGCTCGATTGACAATGTTTGGATATATACACCCACCTCATCACTCCACCGTCACTATCTGGCCAATTAATTCATATTTTTTTCAGCTTCAACATATTCATGATGAATTATAGCACGTGTATCATTTTATTCAAATTTATCAAATGACTTTAGAACATTTTCAACTAAAGTAAATTAATACACACTGTATTTTATAAAATATTTGATAAAAATGAATCCAGTAGTTTTTGAAGTTATACTTATTTAGGCGCGTTTGGAAAGTGTAAGTGAGTGTAAGGGAAAGTGAAAAGTCAGAGTATATTTTATTATTTTAGTATAGTTTATTTTTTCACACAAAAATAAACGCACTCGATTGCATTCGAACCACCGATTGTTAGGTTATCAGCCAAACGCACTACCATTACGCCACAGTATGATACTTCAATTGTGACGATTATACAGTATAATATTATAGCTTAGAATTGTTCCGTTGCCTAGGTAGTAAATTTATTATTGTCGGCCATTTGCAATTCCTTACGTAAACAAACTATTAAACGTCATAGTGGCAGTTGTTACTTTAAAAATAAAAACAACGATAAATAATTATATAATTTAGAAATATAAGTTAAAGTGCATAGAAATAAATCAACGGCGTTTCAACAAGCGGTTTTTTAACTTGAGTGTGTAATTTTACAAGATAATTAAGAGCTAGTTGAAGAATCTAGGTTATCACAAGTTTTGTTTTTGTTTTGTTACGCCAAAGAAGTATAACTTCTAACGCGCATGCATAAGTAAACACACCGATTTTTTTACATTATAATAGAACAAACAAAGAAAGAATCAAATTTCTGATCTCAAGTCAAATATTTTGAAGTCACAAATGAACAGTTTTGGCAAGAGCTACATTTCAATGCTATTTCTTGGTATCCAAATAGTCCTATTTAATTTAATATAAATAAAAAGTTTTCCTTGTACAATTTTACAAGTAGGTACACTATATGAAAATATTGTACCAAAAAAAATATGTTGTGATCCATACACTGTAATATAATAATGCTTATATATAAGTATTAATGAAATTATTGGAGTGTCGGTTTGTCTGTCCGTTTCCGTTTGTACGCTCATTATAAAATACTTTAGTCTTTTCTATGTTTTACCATACCATATGGGCCCACATAATGGGAGAACAGATTTTTTTGTTGTTTCTAATGAACAATGAATATTAGTCACTTACTTCACCCATTACGTCTATACTCTGGATGCAAACACACATTGAAAAATAGCAAGTGATTTTATTTGCCATACCCGGAATTCAAGCCCTGGACCCACAGTATTACAGACAAACATGTTACTCGCTCGGCCATCGTGGGTTCTTTACTAACATTAATGAAACTTGAATATTATTAGGCCAATCTTATTTTAAAAAAGTACTACAACTTTATTTTTAAAAATCAGTCTGAAACATTTAACAATATATCCCACATGATCGGTTTCTCAATACAAAAAAACATGAGTGTCATCGATTTACTTTTAAGTATAATTAACTAGTCTTAATATACCAAAAAAACAACATAATATAAAAAAAACCGCTTGCATCTAAAATGTTATACACTATTAATCACACCCGCTATAAGTAGAGTATTTTAACTCATAATAAATAAATTAAATAATTTCATAAAATAAGATGACGCAAGTAATAAAAAATGCAAATGTTTTTCATATAGGTTCATAATAAAAATAAACAATATTGGTATTCGATCTATAAATGATAAATAGGTTACTACATCATCTTCGGATTTTTTACTGAGTCAGGCTATTCATCAAACCATTTCGGTACAGACCAATAATTTCAAAAGCATGTAATGTACGAGTACTAGATTAAATAAAATATTGACCGACCAAAAAATTTTAAAAATCAATTACTTATTTTACACGCGCCCATCTATTTCACGTGTTATTACGATAATTTCGAGAACTGAATGATAAATGGTCAAATAAAACATTGGTGAGGCAAATCAGTTCACGGGCGAGATGGTTTATTGAATATGAACATTAATAAATGTGTGTATTCTCCAGAGAAAACAATTTGACAAATGTTTAAGTCGTGTTGCATGGATAATAGGGAACCAAATCAGTAATAACACACGAGTAGGCTTAATTGAAAGTTAACACTGTAATGTTTAATTTCGGTGGCGAAAATAGCTAGTCTCTTCAAAACAGGTGTATTCAAACCCTCTAGAAAATATATTGAATAAAGAATTAAGGCCCGTTGCTATTTAAATTGGCTGTATTTTGAGATTACTTCATAAGAATTTAATTAATTAAATGGTAATAACTATCACTAGTTCTTAGCAGTTAGAAGAGATATCGAAATAATTTAATTTAATAAAATATTATTTTTAATAAGTAATTTTAAATCATTAAGAACAATGAGACATTCTAAGTTAATTTAAAATATACAGTCTTATAGCTATTTTATAAGTACCTACTAATACATTTATAAATCTTCTTTTTTTTGATATTACATAAATTGAGCACCGGTCTTTACAATTATTCTCTCCCACGTCACTTGGCTATTGGTACCAGCAAGGCTATTCTAACATATCACTTAAGTGATAATAATATTATGATATGTCGTATTCAGACTGCCCATGACAGCGTTAACCGCAAGCTGTCAAATTTAGTTGAGTAACGCACATAACACGTCCAATGGGATGCATTTGGAATCAAGTAAGGCGTGTTAACTATGAAAGCTAACAATAATTATTGCTGATAAGCGCCTTGTTTGTGGAATTGTTTCGAGTGATATTCGTATTACTTTGGAGTAATACAAATAACAGAAATGTATTACTATGCTAACTATTTAGATTTTAGAATAACCCTGCTTTTGAAAAAATAATATATATAGCGGCGTGAGGCCCACTATAGTTAAGCAGTGGTACGAAACTATGAATTTCAATTGTTCCCAGACCTCGAAATGGAAAAGTTTACGATTCGGAACGTTCGACAATTTTCTGAAGATATTTAAATAGTTATCAAATGTTATGTGTAGGTATTTTATAAAAATAAATGTGTTAGATATTCTATTATATAGCCTATCTAGCTCAGATAGTCTAAATATCTTTTCCACGAGATGAAGCGATAGTTTTACCGATGTAACGAACCGGAACGGCACTCCAGTGCACTCCGGTCCGTTTCGAGCACTTATTGTTCCATTGCTTATTGCTCATACTTCGAATGTAATACGGTAAAGGGTTTGTGGAAAATTATGTTTGTTGCAATGTAAAAAAAATGGCAATAAATGAATTAATATTAGGTCAGAGTTTAAGCTATAACTAGAATTACTATAGTGAGCCACAATTTAGTACCGCGGACCAACCATTGACGGCTTTAGATGCAACGGTATTGATATTAAAATTCTAATTGATATATTTTTTTGTACTACGCCATTTGAGTAGTTTTTTGTCACCCGAGTTTTGCCTTTCGGCATCTTCAGGTGCAATACGCACTCATCAATGATTAATGTTCATTTTGATTGAATACAGCTAATAATTCACGTTTAAATAACTAATGAATAAAATAAAATAACGTGAACACCTTATTAAATTGAAGTGTTTGTAAAAACTCGTAGTAGATAAGTTAGATACTAAATATTAATTCATTCAATAATTGACATTACGTACTTATAAACAATGGAACTAAGGTAATGTATATTATAACGTAATAAGGTAAGTATGTAGTGATATTTCCTTATTAATACTAAGATACATAGTGCATGTTATATTAAAGAATATAATATTCTGATTTCATATTTGTTTAATAAATTTTATAATGCTTTCACGGTCATAACATAATGATATTATTGTCTTTTTTTGTAATACAAAATAAATTTATTACAAATGTTACGAAGCTGTCTCTAAAAATGAAGTCATTTGGTTATATAAAATAAAATCATTGTTACAACTTATTACAAGAAGTATTTAACATTTGACAAAGATTAGCTGCACTTTTTTTCACACGAACAATAAATCAAAATGAGTTACTGCCCAATAAAAATTATTTTGTAACCATCGTAAATATTCATATCATGATTCTCTTATTGTTCCATAACAATAAAAAATATTGTAGTTACTTTACACATTCATGTCTTCTATTGATTTTATTGCCATTTTATAGATTCATTCAAATGACACAATGTGGTTTATAATTCAAAATACATTTATTTACACACCCACGGAATAATAATATTATGTAAAACAAAAAACAGAACAATAGTCGGGTGTATACATAATCTATATTATAAATGAGAGTGGGTCTATTGTTTGGGCACCGCATCAGTTGAAGTATGGCCTTATGGTCAAGAGGGTTCAGAAGAATTTCTTGAGACTCATTTACTTGAGGTTGTATGGATACTATCCGTGGCTTTATCCAACTGACTTTCTCTTAGATATGCTTACATACTGCAGTTTGCAATTTAGAAGAGATCGTGGCTAAATATAGCTATGTATTTTTTTCGACGTATACGAGGTATAAACGAAAACTCTGCCCATTCTTGGCAGTGTTGAACTATGTGTCCCTGATAACTATCAGTTGTTTATTCTCCCAAGGTGCAGAACCAACCTGCCACTAGTAATGCTAATTGGGAAGGCCATAACTATATTCAACCAAATTGCTTCGTGTGTTGATACATTCCACTTGCGTGTGGGTGAGTTTAGGTGGACGCTCATTTATTAATTCTTAAAATAGGGCCTCTTTAGCAAACTCGGTGTACTTTTTTGAACTTCTATAGATGTATAATAATTGTATTGTCACTTCTTTTGTATGTTTATATTATGTTCTCTTTTTTTTATTTTTATCATTTCCATTACTTTTTTCTTTATAATAATGTTTCACGACATGATGTAAATGTCTTAAAATTATAATTTGTAATGTCAACGATATGTTAAAAAATAAATTGAAATTGAATATTATAGCATACATACACTAAAAATATTATGGCGAAAAACCTTCTTTCTTGCAAGTAAAACTGATGGTTGTTTACCAGTTTAAACACGCTGTAAGCCATTTCACGGTATGGATACATTTATAGAGAATTTGATTAATTTCCCTGGAATGCAGTTTGAAGTTCAAGAGAAGCCTTTTTTATAATAAAATAAACATCCATTATTTTTATGACTACACGTGTTTTTTTATCACATGCCATTCCTCAGTGACTTTCCATAATTTACACATAAACTTGGTTGCACATATAAGACGTGTCAGCTGTGACATGGCTACGAATCAAAACTTCTGGCAATGTTGCAACTCTCTTTCGCGCATACATGTGGGACTATGCCGGGAAAATGACATCACGCGGCTAGTCTAAATGAATTATTTTTAACTGCGAATGCGCTGCTTGAAATTTGTAACATGCAAGAAGCCGATGATTTTTTCTAGAAAAAATGTCGCACTGACGCTATATGCGGCAGTACATTAAGTTACGTGTGTTTTGTGAATAATAACAAAATCATATTGATAAAAATTCAACATGTTGCCGTCAAGACAAGTTTTTATTTGCGCCCGGGTTAAAATTATTTGAAACTAAAATTAATAATTTTCCGAAAAAAATAACATTGTTTTATAGTTTTATGTATATTTTATAAAAATAAGTGTGTTAGATTTTTTGTTATAATATCTAACTCAGACGGACAAAATATTTTTTCTACGAAACGGAACATTAATTTTAACGTCCTGGGACAACGAACTGGGACGGCGCTACTGTGCGCTCCAGTCCATTTCAAGCCCTGGGGTACGATTTCAGGGGATTCATTTTACCACGTTTTTATAAGCTCGTATTCTAGTTTGTCCGGTACAGATTTTTTCTTTTGCAGTACAAATTTTTTCTTGTTTGTCCAAGTTTTTTATATAACTTCCCGACTAGCTAGACATTTGAAACTTTTAGAATATATCAGATCACGACAACAATGCATTCTTTAAATACTTTTGGCCATCTTTAAGCAGAATTGAATTCATTTTTAATTAATTCTGTTTTGTATGTCTCGGAAAAAATTCGTTAAAAGTAATATTTACTACTCACTATTATTGTTTGCTAAGTGGGTCCTAGCAACTAAATTATTAATGTATACGTGCGTTACTATGGAAATCATTATGAAATGTCAAAATGACATTTCTGTATTCTATAATATGTATTGTCAAGTAAAATAAAAAGTTTTTATTAATACATAGAATTGTCAATTTTATATGATTCAACGAAAAATTTAAAAACGTAGTATATAAAAATTCTTTTTATCTTGTTAATATTTTTCTATGATTTATTTTAGAATGTATTTTTTTAGGTTTAATTTTATTTTGTGTTTTTCAACAATGTTTGGTGGACTGCAGACCGGTGCTTATCAATCTCTGGTATAAGTGTTTCTGGATAGTGATAAAACGTTTATTCACAGGTATGATTACGTACCGAAAAGTGTATATTTTAAGCGGATGTTTGTCGATTCTTTTGTTGGCAAATCTTATAGCAAATTTAGTGTTTACATATTTATGATAGACATGGTTGCGGGTGGTCAGATTTGATTTTATTTGTAATATCAATTTGGATTCGATCAATTTGAATGTTTACTTAACCAAACTACTACTGGCGAAATTATAAAATTCTTACAACAACTTTATGTGATAGCTTTATTTATAACCAATAATTATTTCAATTTATTATATTATCTAGTGTAACTACAAAACTTTATAAAAAATCGTTAACTGAAAATTGCGCGCGCAAATCGATTCTTACCATTATTAAAATAATATATAACATATTCACTTTTAAATTAAAGATAAATATTAATTTTCATGATATTAAAAACAATATTTATTATCGTTTATTTACCTCTTTGTTTCAATATATGTAGAATCTTTTGTTTTATATGATATTCAAATGACTTACTTACACGACTGGATGTTTCTTTTTGTACAGTTCTGTAATTACTCGTATCATAAAATTAATAAAGTAATACAAAAAAAAACTTAAGTGACAATCAATCGCACACAGAATTTCGTGGTGAAAATTTATAGTAATAGTTTATCTCTAGACCTAAATTTGAGTATATTTAATTAACACCAATATATTATATTTTATTTATTCAAAGTCACGTTTTTTAGCTCTTTAGTTGTTCTAACTGTAAGCTTAGTGTTTAAAATAATAACTCAGGAAAGCCAAAAGACAATTTATGTTTTGGATAACTTTCTATAGATATTTATATGTTTCGGTGTGAAAAACTTGAAAGAAAATCTTATTTAAACGTATATAAATAGTTTATTAAGTCCAATTTTTATTCATTAAAACTTAGTTTTTAGTTAATTAGTCATTTAAAACAGAAAATTGTACCAAAACATATTTGAGAATTAATAGTCGCTGTAAATTGAGGAAAAACGGAGGAAAACACTCCGTAATAATCTAAAAATCTATTACAATCTACCATGAAAGTTATAAAAAACACATATGTATAAACATATTTTCCCCCTTTAATACTTTGGACGCGGAAGACGCACACGGTGCGTAATGACCAGGCGGCCGATCGATGTAATTAACGTGCATTTTAAAGGGGGCAATTAAAATCTCATTATCTATTCAGCAGCGAAAGCGTTAATCATGTTATCGATAATCAGTTAGTAAGGTTTTATAAAATATTATAAAAATATTGAAAAATTATTATTCATATCTGTGATAAATTAATTTTGTTTTGAAAATTTCCTAATATAAATTGCTGATAAAATTTCAGAATGCAGCCACCGAAATTAAGCCTGATGATTATTAAATAGTGTAAAATAAGTACTAAGTATATATTATTGTGTTTAATTTTGATAATTACATATTATAATATGGTGGATACTTAATCCACAACATTAGATAAAAATCAACTCCGCGTCTTTTCGTTCAGAGAAACGTTGACAATTATTCTATATTATGTTAAATAATGATAAATTTATTGTGATTATCATCATATTGGCTATTAAAATAGAATATCATAATATACTTACAATTAAACTATAATATATTGAAAAATAAACTGTCCAATGAAAAACTATTTGATTAAATTCCATGTATACGACACAGTGATATATTTATGCCTCTTAAATTTTCTCACAAAATGTCTTACTTGTAATGTCTCCGATAGGTTATATCTAAGATGTCAATAAATTATTACGGCGACGAGTGAAAGAAGGCCGCGGCACCCAAAACAGGCGGCCAGCGACGTCCATCAGGCGTCGCCCAATATGGCCGCAAACGACGTCCTATCTCTGCCTTCAATCTATCGCCCGCGGTCTATCGGCCAATTGGAGAGGTGCATTCCTAAGCTACATTGCAGATGCATCGGCATATTGACAATGCCAAGCTTAGATTGATGCTGTTAGATACTCTATTGAATTCGCGTATTTTTAGACCGCAATCTGTGATTTATTACAAAATTGTAATGTGGATTGGAAAGTCTGTATAAATCAACAACGTTCACAATATTATCAAGAAGTCGATGACGTTTTGTATTTCAGTACGTTATGGAAAATTCTTCGTCGTTATAGAGTTGTTGAAATGGTCATCCACTTCCTGAAAAAGGTTCACAACTTTCATACAAAAAACGATTGCCAACCATAGCTTACGGGCCGCACACAATTGTGTTTTTGCTAATTACTTTTCAAATGCAAATTAACACGTTAATTACAAAATTAATTAAAAGGGCCCGTAAGCATTGTGTTAACTTACCCTATTAGATTCATGTAATAAATCCGAGTACCTGCCCACACTTTGTAAAACAAAACAGGATTTTCATAAAAGCAGGATTATTAGAGCTCCGTTATTGTGTCCAAAACTCTATATGAATAAAAGTAATTCCAATTTAAACACATTTTCTAGAAAATTTTTATTATTTAATTGGAAAATTCAAACTCTATATAATATACCTACGTATAATTTGCATATATTAACAGCATTGAAGCATAAGGCAAGCACAAGTTTGCGCCACTTCCCTCAATCCATCCCCAACTTTTGAGCCTCCCGCAATGCAAAATCCTCAGTACGTAGATTGCTTTTGTAGCACCGCTACATGGTGAGGGAGGGTCGGCCACGACAACGGAACCCTTGAGGCTGTGCCACAATGGTAAGAAGTGTCGTACTCTTTGGCGGCATCCGGAACACATGTCTCAGCCACGTACAGCGTCTCTTCGTGATTACCTCAATCACCAAAGGCTGTTGTGTCCGCTCACAAACTCGGGTGTTTTTAACGTGGTCGTACTTTAAATATTCGTCGGATACATCGATTCTCAAAGGCCGAGACCTTTGAAGCTTAGTGAGGTGCTATTTAAATGACTAAAATATACATAAATAACGTGTAATAATACAATGAAAGCACTCGCAGTTTTTTTATTGTAAGCTTACCTTAAAATAATTGTTTTTAAACACATGCCTACCTTGCTTACGCTCACGATAGCCGAGCGGTAACGTGTCATCTTATAATGTCGTGTTACCCGGGCTTAAATCCCCGATCTGAAAAATTCACATGTTGTTCAGAACAAGTAAGAGTATGTACCTAATAGGTTGATATAATCCATTTTTCTTTTAAAAAACCTGTCAATTCAATTCCTACTCTGTGAAAACACTTTAATGGTCATGTTAGGATTAAATATAATATATTAAAGTCTAACTGTATTATTTTCATTTGCATATTATCTTTCTCAGCAGTAGGTACAATGATCTGAATTTATATATTATTATGTCATCTCTTGTACTATTTTCTCCTTTTTTGTATATGTAATGACTTATTTTTCTTCTTCTATTGCACTACACCCGGGACGAACCTTGATCAACTCTTGCAATCTTCTCTAGTCTGTTCAGTTTTCTACTCTGCTTCTTTCATTGATTAATATATGCCATCAAAATCGTAGTCTTCCAGTAATCAATACCATTTCTAGATAATTTTATTTCAAAAACTTAATCAGTGATTTTTTATCCAGATATGTCACGTGGCCGGCGCATCGCTGGCATTGGATATTGCTAAATTTGATGACATTATGCATATTAAAAACAAGCTTATAAAACGATTATAGGAACCTCACCAGTTGCCATCTTTGTAAAATTTTGCGCTTACACCTCTGTGGTTTCTGTTAATCACTGACAGTTAATCTTTGTTTTTCTGATTCATAATACAATAATACTGGTAATACAACAGAATTTACTTAACACTTATATAGTTAATAATATCATACATCAGGCAACAGAATACTTATCCAAAAAAAACTCGTTGTTACAGAATAAATAAAATTAAATTGTTATTGGTGGAAAATTTAGGTAACATGAACCAATTTAATTAAATTAAAAAAAACAGCGAATGTTACCACAAGTGCATAAATAACATGTTAAAATACGTTAACAGTTACGGACGTTTGTTCGACGATAACTTTGTAAAATACTACTTTATCGGCGATTCTCTTGAAAGCTTTAAATTGTTTACTCTCAAATAATAATTACGTGTTTAAATTCAGAGACGCAAACTGCGGAGTAAAAGAGAGTAATCCAAAGATCTTTGAATTTATTTGTAAATATAGCAAATCCAAAACTATTCAAGTATGTTAAGATAACAATTATAAAGATGGCAGTTTAATAATAATATGTAAGATTTCTAATAGTAATTTAATAATAATATCTCAGTACATTTTTTATCAATTTATCAA
This sequence comes from Rhyacophila brunnea, assembly GCF_057557595.1. Classification (NCBI taxonomy): domain Eukaryota; kingdom Metazoa; phylum Arthropoda; class Insecta; order Trichoptera; family Rhyacophilidae; genus Rhyacophila; species Rhyacophila brunnea. The sequence goes on from NW_028233361.1 coordinate 8,731,931, forward strand.
ATTATTATTAGTGTTTTTTTTATATTTATAGCTATGCAGATTTTTCAGTATTTTAATCAATTTTAAAGTACTAGTATGATTTTGTAAATGAAACTTCAATACAAAATGAGGTACAGATTAGTTATTTGTAAAGCCTTGAAACTTTAGGAATATTTTTGTAGTAATCACTTTCATAATTATCTATTTTTCAAGAAAGGGTTTTTTTAATATCTCTAGGAGTAATCGTTTAAAAAGTGAACACTGTAATTTTGCAAGAAAAATAATCAGTTTTCATTATTTTTTTCGTGTATCAAATATATAAATACATATATTTAGTATCTCTACTATTATATAAGTCGATTGTTCGAAATGAATAATAATATATTATTAAGTTTGATAATTAAACAAAATAAATAACATTACAAAATAAAAAAACACATAATTAAGTATTATACCTACCTATACTTCTGAACCCCCCTTAGACTCATCAGTTCCAACTCCTGACTCCTCTGTTTCGGCAGAGTTTCGGCAGAGTTTCAGTAGACGTGTACAGAGACACTTCATTCATGGCATTAACGATTTTTCTTTTATTTTCTAAAATATTTCTTTAAACACCAAAGTGCATGGTTGTTACATTATTCCCATGCAGCTGCTTTTTTTCGGACTAGTGAGTGTGGCACTAAAATCTTTTCACTCTGACACGTTTATGGCGTCATGGAAAGTGGCCGTGCACAAATCGCGGATGCAAATATATGACGGGTGGGATTGAGTAACTTTAATCATGTTGGTAGGTACCTATAAAATATAAGTCCTATAATTTAAAAAAATATTGACTCACATTATCATAGTTTTGAGAAAAAGTAAAAAAACTGGACATATATATATATATATATATCGATATAAGAAAAAATATTGTAATTTAAACCTAGATCAATAAAAACAATACATATTGGAAAGCCTTTAATTTTTATGCTTATATCGTTACAATGTGTGACATATTTTGAAACTTATTTTAATATTTGAATGCCACATATAAAAATATATTAAGAAAATATAAGTCACGTAAAATATAACCGAATTTCTATTCATTGTAATCAGTTAGAATGCAGTTAACAACTGGTTCTTTCATAGACTTACGGTGGATTTAATATTGTCTGAAAAATGATTAAAGTCATATTTTCATAAATTTCAAAATGAACGGGCTTCTTTTTTTAATTTGATAGACTATTGCTTACTAATAGAGTTTTTAAAGTGGTATAAAATGCTGTCACGTGGAGATAATATTTATTAAAGCTATATAATCCATATAATATGTAACAATATTTTGGCTGACAGATGTTACAAACTTTTCAATTGACTTGTAGTTTTAACAACCTTTTAATAGTGAGATAAACTAATTTGATAGTTAATTGTTTAACAAACACGAGGTAGTTAGTATTTTAAAACATTTGTTTTCGTAAATGTAACAAACAAGAAAAAAAGAGATAACTGGTTTTGCCACTAATACCCGCACATGAAATAATATATTAAACACTACACGTTGAACGCTGAGCGTCGTAAGTGGGCAATTGTTTGAAGCTTTACGCATGAAACTGTACCTGGCAATTACGACAATAAAACAAATAACGAAAATTCAATATTTACTTACGCCAAAAGGTCCACTTACCGAACCAATTTTTTACGAGTTTTTAAAACCATTTTTCCTTCTGTGTGCTCATTATTGAATGTTAAAATAAGTTAAAATTCGTCTCGCAAAGTGGTGTGATAAAATTGAGTTATTTGCTTCAATCATGTTTTCAATACATTTTCAACACATGCAATGCTAATTTTATTTTAAGGTATTAAAAGAATAACCCTTTAGTTGAGGTATTTAGACCATATTTTTTATTTAAAATGTCAAATCTGTGATTTTGTATTTTCTTTAAAAAACATAATTGATTATTAAATATTGTTATACTAATCCAATCCGTACCTTATTCTTTTTCTCTATTTGTGAGTAAATTCACATATAAGTATATTATTTTTATATTGTTTATAAAATTTAGCATGGCCTCTCTTTATGCAAGTTATGCCGGTAAATACTATTATCGTACTCAGTATATATATTTATATTTAAATATATCATGATTAAATTGTTACGTATATACATATATCTCAGAACATCCCTTTGAGTTGTAATATGCATCCCAGGCCAGGATCTTTAGCGACCCCCCTTAACATTTGATAAGAGCAGAGTGATAATAAAGCTTGTATTTCGCGGAACCCTAGGGATTATCATGTACAACTACTATAATGTACAAGTACAACTACGTACGTTTAAATAATAATGTTTTTTTCTTTTTTTTTCGACCATGTCCGATCCTAATAAGATCATACGGGCCTCCACAGAGTGAAGGTTTGTATTAACAGATTTTGTTTTTGCGAGAAATGGATGTCAGCCACTTGTACAACCTATTAGGTCCATACTCTGACTCATACGCGAATTGAAAAATAACATGTGTACTTACCAGACCAAGGATTTGAGCTCAGGACCCAAAGCGCCATAGACCAACGCTTAAGCCCCGCGGCCATCGTGGGTGTAAATAATAACAATAATAATAATAATAATATTAATAATAATAATAATAATAATAATGATGATGATAATACTAATAATAATAATAATATACGTGAAATTAAACAGTCCCGCAGGCGACTTTCTTAAACTATTTTAAGAATAAATTAGTATTCAATGAAAATATTACACTAAATAAATTTAGAGTAGCAGACCTCCCAACATATAATTTGAATTTATTCGTAATAGTGATTTTTCTTTTTTCAGTGCGTAGGTATAAAGGTCTCTGAAATATTTTTTTTAAACTAATAAGCAATTTCCGAATACCCAATGATAATAAATAAAAATCTGGCATCATTATTAATTAACTCTTATTTAATTAAGAATAAAACTTTATAATTTTTATATGATTTTACTTAATAAGTTCCACCTACAGGGCAGGGCAGGGCTATTCTAACATATCGCTTAACTCCAAAATATATACAAAAGTGATAAATATGATAAGATGTGGTATTCCGGCAGTATATTATCCCTGGAAAATAACTATCAGGCGTCTTGATTTTTAACACGGCTGGTCATGACCGCGTTCACGACGAGCTGTCAAATTTCGTTGAGTATCACAGTTAACACATCATCTTACTCGATTCAAAATGTTTCCCATTACAATCAAGTAAGACGTTTTAACTATACTAACAATTATTTTAGATAACCACATTGTTTATGGAATTGCTCCGAGTGATATCCGTGTTATTTTGAAACAATATAAACAACAGAAATATATTACCGTTTTATGTATTAAGAATAGTCCCACTGATGCAATTGTTTTTTTTTAACAGCTGTCTTTTCAATACAAATATTTATTTAAGTATACAATTAAATAACATTTTCTCTGTAATAGTTAACCAATACGAAAAATATTACTACTATTTACATTAACTTTTTAAAGCATGTTTTAAATATATTAAGAAGGGACATGCTCAGCGTAGGTCAAAATGGAGCTTTTACTGCATTTTCAAAGCATAATCCTGGATATTCTTTAAACGTTGTAGATAATCTTTTTATATAATTTTGAAGTCTTATTATCCTTTATATTTATTTTAAGCATTTGAAGACTGCATAAAGTATTTTTATTACATAACATAGTATTAGTTTTAGAATATAGTCATATTTCAGTACATAAATGTGAAGAAGTGTTAAGATTTTTTACGTTTATTAATTTTTAAATGCATTTATAAAACCATTAGTATAATTTATATCGACATTACTATAGTGAAATATTTACGATAAAAAATTATATTGATAATCTCTGTGATCCCAAATTTGACAAGAATTAGGCATTTTATTATTTAAAAAATGGGCAAGATTAACACATTTGAAGATAATTCTAAAGATACTATTTATAAGCTATGTCTTTGACTATTCAAGTGTGATAAACATTCTACGAATAATGACTGCTTTATAATAATTATTGACCTAAGAATAAGGTAGTGTTTTTTTTAAATACGCCATTTCTTTTGGCATTCCCCAGTGGTTAAGCTACAACATACGGCCATAGCCATAAATTGACAATCTATAATTGATATAGGGAGTAAAATGATGTTAACGCGCGTGTTTGAACATGTACCTAACCGATTTTTTTTAATCGTACATGTTCAAACTCGCGTGTTAACATCATTTTACTCCCTACTTAAATTATAGTTTGTCAATTTATAGCTTATAAATCATTATCAATAAATCTAAAAAATCCTAACACCACGGTACAGTTATGTACTGAAATATGACTATATTCTAAAACATTAGAGCGAGAGGTTTAAAAGAATACTATTTTATGTAATAAAAATACTTTATGCAGTCATCAAATGTTTAAAATAAATATAACTGATAATAAGGCTTCAAAATTATATAAATAGACTAGCTGACCTGGCAAACGTTGTTCTGCCATATAAATTATTTCTAGTGAATATTTTGGTTGTTAAATAAAAAATAACGAATGTATCGTAAGTGTGTGGGGATGAGATCTATGACAGAAAGAGGAATGGAGCGTTGTAGACGAAGACCGCCGATAAAAACAAAAAAACACCAACCAATAATTTTCTCAATTAATGAGTAATGATATTCATAATGAATGAAAAACCTGTGATAGGATCTCGTTCTTTAATGTTTATGCAATAACCGTCTTGTCCCTTGCAGAAAATTAGCGAATATTGGAGAGCGTCGTATGAACGGTGTGTGTTAGCGATGAACTCCAGATTATTTTTTCTTCTTCGAATCACAATTTCTCGCGTCGATGTGCGGTCGCCAACCATGATTCCAGCAATGGCGTCAACAACAGGTGCATTGAATCGACACACGTGCTCTCCAGCTGGTGTTTTATCAGGATTGATGACAATAGCGTGATTGTCGCTTTGCAATTCGTGCATGTGTGCTTTGAAGAATTTCAATAATTCATTGTGCTCATTCAATAGGGCGTCCAGTTTGCCGATGATGCGCCTGGCATTAGGCGAATTGAGGTTATTGTAGTCGCAACGTGCATCCACACGATTGATGTCCTCTGATGTCCCTGATGTCCCTGAAGTAGATTTGTAAAAATTTATGTGGTTCGTTTGGCATTGGCAGCAATGAGCCTACTTTGTGGTATACTTGGCCTTTGATTTTGAACGTAGAATGGAATTGTTGACCATTTGCCGCAGTATTGTGAACTATTTCTGTTGCTCCGAACGAAGTCATTTGGAAGTATGAATTGAATATGCGAATGGACATCAGGAACACGTTTGAATCTGGAACCGTGCCGATGAGCAAGCCGTTCAATGGTTCTGGTGGTATCTCAATTTCTGGTAGTTGCACTTTTCCTGATGCGCAACACATCCCGGCTGACTCGTGTTTGAATTTGAACGCATGACAATGGGGACATTCTTTGTCCATAACACCAATCAGCACTTTCGGATGAGCGGAATATTCAATATCTGGCTCGTACTCGAATGCGAGACGAAGGAACGAAGCGGATGTAAATGCTCGATGTACTTGTTGGCGTTGTCGGTCATTTGCTCTGCGTGTGTCTGCTCTACGAACCGGCGAGCTTGGCTCCGTTCTAATTGTCGTTGTTGATTTCGTTCAGCTCGTGCCTCTTGTGATTGAGATGCACGCAGTAGTGACATGCTCACACGCACGTTTTTGTTATCTTGTTGCATTTGTTCATCTGTTCTTTCTGCTCTACTATTTTGCATGTTTGTTGCTTTATTCGTTCGACGGCCCAAATGGCCCTCCTTGCGTCTTGCTGGCATTGTGCACTGTAATACACGGACACAAAAATAGATTAATTAAAATAAATCGTACAAAATTTTGCACGTTCTGCGTTGTGATATGCCGAATGAAATGTCAAAATGACGTGACGCTTCTCTTGAATTCTTCTCGGACGTAGCGCCATCTGTCATTCAACAACATAAATAATTTCGTTCTGTTTGAAATACGAACGACGGTTAAATTTGTTCATAAAAAAATAATAAAATCGCGATTAAAAAATGGGAGAGTGGGGGTAGGAAAGTAAAAATTTGGGGTTATAGGTATTTTTTGATGAAAAATAATAAAAAAAATACAAAAAGAAATTTTCAAAAAAATAAAAGAAAATTTTTTCTGGATAGAGATACCCTAATCACCTAACGGTATGAAATATACTTTTTGACCTATTCTCATACCTAAAAAATATACATTAAAAAAATCATAAAAATCGGTCTAGCCGTTTCGGAGGAGTGCGACCACAAACATCGTGACACGAGATTTTTATATATATAGAGATTATCTACAACGTTTAACGTATGTCCAGGATTATGCTTTGAAAATACGAAAAAACTCCATTTTGACCCATGCTGAGCACGTCTGCCCTTAATAATTTAAAAATTCAATTTAAAATATTGTAGTATCGCAGTGAATAACTTAAGAAGTAATAACTCAATAAGTAAATAACAGGGTAGGTGACCAACTTACACCAAGAACGTTAAGTGCATGCAAAGTCAATCTACAACATGTATACAATGAACAAGCAATAAAATGTTAGTATATAATAATATAATATTATAATAATTATATTATAACATTATAAATAGCATTGATATAAATTTATAGTAAATTTATTTATTTAATGTTTAATTTTTTTTTTAAATACGCCATTATATAAAATATAATTGTTTGTTTTTAATTATATTTTGAAATTACGGTTTTGTTATAAAATCGATATTTTTTGGTAGAGGTTTTGACTAGATAATTAATTGTATACTTCCACAGACAATTTGTTTGCAAGCATTTTCAAAAAAAAACTATATCCACTGTTATATTGATAAAAATAAATTAGTAATTACTATGACATTAAAAAACAATATTTGTTCATTAATAATTCAGGCTATTAGTTTTAATGACGGTATGCCGCTTTTATAGTAACACAAAAAACCATCAAGCACATTCAAAATTGCAAATAAAATATTTTAGTAAACAATAATTTTATTATAAATGATAAAAGCAAAATACAATGTTCCTAACGATATTAAAATTAATAAAAAAATCATATTTAAAGTTAGTCGTAAAATATAAAAAAATTCAACTGATATAACTTTACTGTATAAACGACGCAACAATCAACCGCCGACTTATTTATTATCACGTTTTTATAGCTCGTATTCTTATTTGTCCGGTGGTTGTTTGTCCAATACAAATCTTGCAATCGATTTTTAACTAACTTCCCAACTAGCTAGATATTTGAAACTTTTAGAATATATCAGAACACGATGCCAATGCATTCTTTTAATACTTTTAGCTATATTTAGGTAGAATTGAATTCATTTTCAATTAATTTTGTTTTATATGAAAAGTTATTTCGGAAGAAATCCGTAATCCAATCCACTATTATTGGTTGCTAAGGGGATGGTCCTAGCAACTAAATTAATAATATATACGTGCGTTACTATGTAAATCAAAATGACATTTCAGTATTCTATATTTGTTTGTTTGTTACAAAATAACAAAAAAAAATGATTTCTTGATAATTGCCTTATTTGTCCTAAATTATTAATATATAGAATTGTCAAATTTATATGATTCAACAGAAAAATTTAAAAACGTGGTATATAAAAAGTTCTTTTTATCTTGTAATTACATGTAATTAACTTAGGAAGCTAAATTTTCAGAAAATGAATCAAAAAACATATAAAAGGGTAAAAATAGAGATGACTGACTTTGAAGTTGATAGCTTCAATACTTTATGGCTTGTTTCACGAATAATTACTTTTTAAAATACAGATAATAATATAAGTGTATCCTTCAGTCGCAACATTTTGACTATTTCGAATATACTATTATGTCTTAGTACTTTAAAAAACCATAAAACCTAATGACGTTAGTATAGTATGTATTAGTGAAATAGTGGTAGAAACAGAAAAATAATCACAAAAATCTTCAGGCTTTGATACAATAATTACATTTTTAATGCATTGTGACCTCACCAGGAATTGAACCTGGATCGTTTGGATAAAAAGCGAGTGCCATAATATGCATTAAACTATTACCACTACACTACTGAAAAAGTTATATTTCTATACATTCCTAAATAATTTAATAAAACAATAATTAAACATGTAAAACAATTAATAATAAAAACCTTGAACATAAAATATAGAAAAGTAAATATAAATACTTTAATAAAATTATCTAAATACCTAATAACTTATTTATAAGTTACTAAAATAATTGGATTTTTGAATTATGTATAATATAATATATGAATATATGCAAAACGCATGACTAACGAATTAAATTTTTGAATGGAGTTTTATAAAATACAGTTTAATATTCTTGATGATGTGAATCGAATTTAATTTCACGATTTCCCAGATTACAATCAACATATATTATATTCGTGAAAATGATTGTGAAATTCGAAACTCACGATAAAAATATCATCGCCGAAGGCAATGTTTAATGCACTTTACTGCAAGTACCTACTTGTACTTACCATCATATTATTGTTATGATATCATATCATTATTTGCATGCATTCTTCTTAACAAATATGGACTACCATTGTTTAATAATATTTGTCCTATTCATTGCATTATAACATACAAAATTTTTGAACATTATTAATTAATTGTAAAATAAATAATTTAAATTGTAATAAAGTTTTTTAATTATTATTATATTTTTGTTTCCAGATGAACCAGCAGTGTAAAGTGTGTGACGAACCTGCCGCGGGATTTCATTTTGGAGCGTTCACATGCGAAGGTTGTAAGGTAAGACCCTAATCATGATGTAATATTTAATTTTAAAAATACATATTTTAAATATTTTAACAACAGAATTTTTAATTTTGTTAATTTAAACTGAATTTTATAAAAATTATCTGTGATCAGACAATATTATATGATTAATAATAATTACTTATGGTCACAGATCATTTAAAATTCACTATTTATTGTTATACTAATATATCTGTAAATTTTTTTTTGTATTTTAAAAAAAAAGATGAACCATATATCATTACCAACGTGAAGATCTCTTCACTTAGATTAATTGGAAGTTTTGTATTAGGTTTTTTTGTTACCTACTACAATTTTGCTTCTACGTGCTCCTCTTTTCCATGAGTACCCTTGACTTAAATTCATGTAAATTTAGTAAAATCACATTTAAGTGCATGGTGACCTCAGTCTTGGGTAACTGCAACTAATACATTCTCACTTATAAAAAAAATGATGCTTCACCACCAAACATACGTTACCGTAATCCCCCAATTAAGACTGGATGTGTTGCGGGACGGACATCGTTTGGTGGAGCCATTCAATATACATTAATTATTATTGTTTTATAATTGCTACAGTAAAAAAACTAGTTCCCCATAATTATTCAGGATATAATTCTTTATCTTCTTGTATTTATACTGAATACAACACAGAAATATACACGAAAAGTAAAACCAGATACCACAATATACACGTAAATGATAAACTTCTGAAAGCTATTTATCCTTCTATTAATCTTCCATACATCGCCGTATTGAAGCCATAATCCGTTGTCGCGTTTACGTAAAGCATTGTGAACATTACGTCCACATCCCTCAGCAATGAACCGATTACTTTATACTATGATTATTTTATACTTATACCAATAGTTAAATTATAATTTCAAAGTACCTATTCAAAATATGACATAAAAATCAGAGAAAATAATACGTAAGAGAACATAGCGTTTAATAATATTTAAACAAAAAGCAGCGAAATAAATAATAAAAAGGATATAGGAGTTCCTACATTAAGTGAGTTATAAATACATTATTTTAAGAAGTCATAAAACACGTCATAATCAATATCTGAAAAAACTTGGTGTAACACAGTTATCGCTTGCCATGCCGATATTCAATTTACGCACCAATTATGCTAGTTCTGTATATTGGGAGAAAAAAACAACCGACCTTTGACTTTATATTATGTAGTTATAAAGGATATACCAATTTTAGTAAAACCAGGTGATAAATGTTGAAGTTCTCAATCAAATGGGAAAGGAAGTTTTTCGTAGTGTCAACACCAGAAAACTACAGTACCACGGCCACATTATCAGAGGAAAAAAGTACGACATTCCCCAACTTTTCATATTAGGAAACATCAATAGTAATCGTAGCTGAGAAATTTTCTGGCTAATAAAATCTCCGTGATTAGTAAAAGTACAGCTCTAGTCTCGGATAGCAAATGCTGTAGCTTACCTCCACTAGGGAATAGCATGATAAAAATAAAGGGAAAAAATGATAGATTCGTTTCGGGATTACAATATTTTTTTGAATACAAAACTTATGTGACATATTTATATAATTTTATTTCAGAAATATATTTAAAAATACATAGTTTTATTAGACTTTCTATTTGAGTTTTAAATTTTCCATCATTATTCGACAAGTAAATGATTGCTTATCTATCATTCACTTTTAATAGGATCGGATGCAATGAATAAAATAATGAGATTGATACCAATTATGGCTGGTAAATCGTTCAGAGATTTATATTTGCGTTTGTAGGAAATGACATAGGTACTAAAGTGAAGGAAGCAATCTTAAACTCAGGCAGAACTGAATTATCTTAATCGATTGAAAATGATGTCATATAATTTTTTACCCACTTGAGACTAGAGCAATCAAGATATATTATTGGTTGACAGAATCCGTCGGATATCAGGAATTTACAATACGCACTCGTTCTGCTTTATAACCTCATGATCTTATGTTTTCCTGTTACAACGTACAATATTTAATTAATGCTCTCAATGATTATTATACAGAAAACATAATGACGTATTCGTAAGATTTTTATTTGTCTAAACATTGAGTGATAATAATTATTATACATACGTAATTTGAAAACACCTCAGAAAAATATGTAACCACCAGAAAAAAACTTTGAAATATATTTGACAACTAGTAAGATTCGAACCCGCGTCTCCTGGGATTTTTAAAAAATATTAGTAACCTTGTCCTTGCTTTTGTTATGTTAGCAATTTTCAACAATCATAAACACCCTGGATTTGAGAAAATCACATAAATATTTTGTGTCCACACAGGGAAAAGAGCTCAGAGCTCCTGGATTCAAGGTCAGCGCCTTACGCACTGCACCACTAGAGCTACCGCCTCCTGGGATTTTCACCCTTATGTTCTATTGTTTTGGCAGTCGGCTTTTGTATTTTAAATCAAAGTTTACCTTAAGTACCCACCGGGGTCAGGATTTTTCCAAATTTTTGTTATAACCTACTTGAACTTGAAAATAATTTAATAAACTTCTGACAGAAAAATTACCAGTCGCATACACCATTAATAATATGATATCACTCACGTTGCGTAATTGATAATTGTACATGTAATAAAAATTCTGGTATCAATTTTTATTACCATTCTCAACAATAATTGATAATATACCTAGATACTTGTATAAATCCATTACTTATAATATAACACTACTTATTTGTTTTACTTTAACAAATTCAATAAAATAATAACTAGTATTATTGATAGCATTACTTAAAAGAAAATATGCATATTATATTACAATTTATTATCGATGCATCATGTCCTATTTTTTAATATTTAAATTTCATACTATTTATCAACATAAATGCTATTTAAATAATGTAATATCGATTGCATGTTTATGTCATCTTATTGCATAAAAATATTAAATCCACGTATAATATTGTCATTAAAACTGTAGGTATTTATTTTTTACAAAATACCAGTTTATCACTGAAAATTATAGAAAATAGGTAATGTTAACGTTGAAAAGATTTTTTAAATCTGTATTCGTTCTTTAAAATACTGTATTTTTAAATCTACCACATAATCATACGCATTTATCATACGCAGCCTTGTGTAAGTCTTTTAATCAATATCTAAATATTTTGTAATTCGTCATTTATATTTCAATTCATTTCAATTTAATATATTTTTTAAGATGTAATGGTCAAAAAAACATTCATAAAAATTAATAGCATAGTATTCTGTAATGAAAATAATATTTAACCTAATTTAATTATTACAATAATTATTAATAATATGAATACTATCGACCGAAGGTACTTGATGGAATTTGAATTTAAATTCTAATGGATTTAAGTTTTATATTATTCCATTTTTTTATACACATGTATACATACCTCCATTTACATACATACATATTATAAATGTTGTATATATCAATACCATTACAACACTATAGTCTCGGATGTAAACCATTATAGGATATAGCAATGGGCTACTTCTAAAACTAAGTTGATGATTCAAGATAGGTAGGCTCTGCAACTGTGCTCTGTTTATCTCTAATATTTCTTGGTAGAATAATTTATAATCACCCGCATATACTTTATTGTATTGGTTTGATATATAGGTTAGAGTTAATTGTATTTATTGTCATTGTATATTTGCTTTTTGGTGAGTGTACATAATGCCTGAAGATGCCGAATGGCGAAACCCGGGTCGCAAAAAACGACTCAAATAGAATAATGGTTTACATGCGATAATGGTGTAATGGTATTGATATATGTGTGGCTAGATTTCAAAATCAGCCAAGTCCATAATAGATGAATAGGAGAAAAACAGCTTTTTGTTTTCTCAAATAAACAGTCACAAGGGTGAAAGTTTATATTATTTCGAGTATAGAGTATTTAAAATAATAAATTCCACATTTTGATAATGCAGAAATGTTAGAAAGCAGTAGTTTTTCAGCAATTCACAAAAAAGTCAAAAATACCTAGAGGTAAAGTTGGCTGATTTTGAAATATGGCGACACATATGCAAAATTTATAATATGTCTGTATGTAAATGGAAGTATGTATACATGTGTATAAAAAATAGAATAGTACTAAACTTAAATCCATTAGAATTTAAGACTATTAGGTACATCAATACATTATTAAAATCAATCCTAATATCATCCATAAAATATATCAAGTAGTAATGGAATTTCTTTAGTTTAAATTACAAAGATTGTTAAATTTATAAAAAGGGGGAAGAGTGTAAAATAGTAGTAAATAGTATCGTTAGAATGATAATAGTAAAAGAAGTTTAATAATTGTAATGCACAATTGTTAAACATGGAGTGCCAACTAATTCAATTGATAAAACATGAAATATTTAGTACTATTAATCTCACAGCGTATGAGATTCGGCTTTCTGCCAACATAACCTTCTGTAAAGAATGCTTTATAAATCATTTATCTACCTCAAATAAAATGTCACTTGTAAACTCGTTTGAAATATTAAATTAAAATTTTTGGGCGCCTTAAAATGTGTGTATTTACAAATTAAATATAACAATATAAAAATTAAGAACACAGCTTTATCGTGAAAAATGTTATTTAATTACACACAACCAATTTACATTGAAATTTAAAATGATACGAAAACAAATACAAATTTTAATACAAATTTGAGAAGCGTTCCTTGGTATGGACATAGAGAATTTCTTGTAAGATGGTAATGATTACTTAGCTTTATGTTTAAAGTGTGATGGCTGGAACTTCATCTTGGCTGGAATTATGAACTGCGAATCCTTCTTCCTGTCCGAAAGGAAGTAACTACAAATGGCTTGGAAACTGTATCTAAATGTTAACCGGACACATCCGTACTGCACTGAATCTAATCCCGGAGTGAAATCTTCTGGGCGGAAATAAGTTATTTGTTGATATGATGCTTTCAAAAAGGCGGGAAGAAACCCCATTGGCCTATTTTTTTAACAATTATTGTTTTAGAAACAAGGTTGACACATACTTTTTAACAAGGTTGTGCCAAATTTATTGTTAATTAAATTAACATTATTTATTTAAGTCTGCGTTTGAAATGTAGACATGTCACGTGAAATGTAACATGACAAGATGATAATATCATCATTGAAGAACATTCACATTTTGATTACCTTTTTGACTTATGTTTATGTTTGGATCAATTTTTTGAAAAATATACAACCGCAAACACCGATATCATATTAATATAACTCGACACTCTATAAATAGATACTAATATTTTTTTCTTGTAAAGTGGTGATTATTCTTCTTTTTGAGTGTTTTGTCTGGTCTTTGTATCGTTAGAGATCATTTTTGAGAAGTCATTTGTTATTTAGGTCAAGGAGGCTCTTCAAAATAACTCTTCGGCACCTGTGATTTCAGTAGAATCGTAGAAATTTTAACTCAAGTAATCTTATATTTGTGCCCGTCACTCTTGTCCTATAATATGAATAAAGATATTTTGTATTTAAAATAATTTTACAAAACAATTAGGTAGTATCTTACGTTAACTCTACCAAGTCTCTCTACAAAGCAGTTTTAAATCTATATTTCAAATACAATCCAATAAATTTAATTATGATACATTAAATAATATTATATTCATGTTGTTAAGATCCACTATAAATAGCTCACATTAAACTTTGTTAGTCATACGAATTTGTTTTCATTTAAATAAAACTACAATTCACAGTTGGTGTTGGTTAGTTTTAAAAATTCGAGTCAATACTGCGAAAACTAAGCCATAATATATTTTATAGTGTAGTTTGAATTAGGCAGAAATTGATGAATTAAAAAAAATAATCAACAATACCTACGTGTAATAAGTATCCTTAATCGAACGAAAACAAGTTTCAAAAATAAAAAAGTGTGCACAATTTTGTCTTATCGCCGAAAATATACCAAAACTATTATGGTTTGATTTAGTCAGGGTTTAATTGATTTCTAAAAACTAACCAACAACATTTGTGAATTTTAGTCATTAGTAATTTTTAGTAATTTTAGTTCAATAAAAACAAATACGTATGACTAACAAAGTATCATGTGCACTATTTATGGCAGATCTTAACAGCTTACCTCCACCCTTCGCTACTGAAATATGTCTCAATTAGTATTGATATTAAAATCAGATCGTCTGTAATAATTTTGAATGTAATATTTTTGTAAATCAACTTTAAATAATTTTGCATAATTGTGAATAAACTATTTATTCACAGGTAAAATAATTATGAATTATTTCTAACCAACAATAGTAATTATTGAATTGGTATTTATTTGGTAGAAATCTATTATGATGGGTCTGGAAAACATTATTTTAGAACCAATATTAAAAAATATCAATGTTATAATATAATAATAATTTATTGTTGAAGACAATATTTTGTATAAAAATATAATTTCAAAGACATTTTTCAATTGATACAAATTATTATTTTGAAGCAGAATATTTTTTTTTTTCATCGATAATAATTTGAGTTGAGCAGGTTCTCAAAAAAAAGCTGTATATTATAAAAATCTGCATTTAATTTGTTTACATTGCAAAGAATAAACACCGAATCTGGCAGAATTGATTGATGAATATAATTTAAAATGTAAATTTTACCCAAAACTCCCGATATGGCCGAAATGGAGTAATCAATCAATGGCACAATAATAAACACAATTAATCACCGCCAAGAGAGGTCGCTTTGACCAAATAATTCCCGAAATTGGTCAAAACAGTCCAATCCACTTTGCATGCATGGCGTGCGAAGCTTTCAGCGGCCAATTAGCCCGCGTCGAATCTGCGAAACTTCCGTCACGACCGGTGGAAAGGCGCGTCGGACAACGAAATCGCCCCCAGGCGACGTCGCATCGCTTGGCTGGCCCGAAACAAATTTCTACCCCAAACCAAAACCACTGTGGGAGGTTAATGTCTTCATACTCTGTCTTCTGTGTGGACTGCCTTCGTGAAGAGAAATGATAATGAGGGAATTATTATTGAAGAACAAAATGTAAGCCGACCAAAACTATTTACATTATTTTGGAAAAAAAACATGGTTTTTAACACTGAGTATATTTTATTATAAGTGTCGCTAAATTTCAAAATCACCCAAGTCCATAGGAGATGAATAGGAGAAAAATAGCTTTTTGTTTTCTCAAATAAATAGTCACAGGAGTGAAAGTTTATATTATTTCGAGTATAGAATATTTAAAATTAATAAATTCCACATTTTGATAATGCAGAAATGTTAGAAAGCAGTAGTTTTTCAGCAATTCACAAAAAAGTCAAAAATACCTAAAGGTAGACTTGGCTGATTTCGAAATGTAGCAGCACAATTTCTTATGCAATAATTATTCATCTTCATTTCAGTAGTAATAAATCGTTAAATGTTATGTAAGCCCCGTCGCACACACTCTTGTATCGACTGAAACACGTCGAATTTGTCGAAATCATTTTGTTAATATTCATACAACACCATGATATGTAACTTAATTTATTGTCGCACATAGTGTCATTGCGACATTTTTGGTAGAAAAAAAACATCTGTTTGACGCATGTAATAATAAATGTGCTGCTTTTCATTCGTTTCGGCCAGCCACGTGACGTCACTGTCCCGGCGCGATCTAATCTGTGTGTGCGTAAGAGAGTTTTACCAATATTGGCAATATTGCCTGTAGTTTTGATTCAAACCATGTCCCAATCGAGACGATTTTGTATATGCGGCAATAAACAAATCATAATAAACCTTATTGATCTAGATTATGATTGAGGAAATGCTGACATTGTTTCCACTACGTTGTTTTGTTTTGACAACAAAAGATACATATTAAAGTGTGTCACACTTGTAATGCTGAGTAGTATGATTGTTACATAAGTATACTTCATCCTTTTGCATAGAACTTTTAAATGCTTTGTGGTAATAATAATTATCAAGACCTATCACGGCTTATACACGTATATAATTTTTTAATTATTGTAACTGTTACTGTAAGTCACAAGTCGTATAACATTCAATTTAAATTTATTTTTTTAACGTATTATTCACATTACAAATTATAAGTTTAAGACGTTCACAACATAGCATGAAACATTACTATAAAGAAGAAAAGTAATGAAAACGATAAAAAGAGAACATAATAATATATGTACATAAAAAAGTAATGAAAATACATTTAAACATCTATAGAAGTACAAAGCAGTACACCGAGTTTGCTAAGGAGACCCTATTTTAAGAATTTATAATATAGCGTCCACCTAAGCTCACAAAAGTGGAATATATCAACACCCAAAGCAATTTTGTTAAACATAGTTATCGCCCTCCCAATTGGCATTACTAATGGCAGGTTGGATCTGCACCTTGGGAGAATAAACAACTGATGCTCTCTATTTCTAAGATAGTTATCAATAATACACAGATAAACACTTCATAGATCCTTTAATTTTACTTCGTAGAGTTTCAAGGATCAGTGAAACCCATTTGGTAAAATACAAAATTCTATTTTTATAACGACCATTATACTTTTAATAATACTAAACTGATAGACTTTATTATTATCAAATATTTATTTTAATAACGTACTTTGCAAGAGCCAAAGAATCTTAATTGATTCGTAAGTCGTAACAGTGTTATTAATTAATGATGAAACAATGTTGTACTAAAAACTGAATAACTTTTTGTGTACAGTAGGTATATAAAAAGAGTTGCAGATAGGAAAATATTTTTATTGTGAACGACTTTATTACACCAGTTTCAAAGAGCGCTATAGTTTTATGACAGCATCAAAGTGATTTATCTGACGAAGGTATTAGATCAGCTTTTACGATCATAACCCTGATGCTAATTACTATCAGAAAACGAAAAAAATAATCACAATAACATGAACACTGCATTAGCATCTCAATGCTAAAATATGCTGTCGTTCCTTCTGTTTTCGTTTTTCGACTACTACATTGTAAAGAGTAACAAAACTTATAAAACGTGTTACACGCTACTGTAAGCTGGAAAAAATGTGGTCATGACCTTTTTGTAAGGAATGGTTATAAAATTAACTATTCGAATTTTTATCGTTTTATAAACGGTTCACGAAATAACATGCATTTGAATAATATATATCTTAATATTTTAACAGCATACCTTACTGAAATATAAAACATTTGCATTTCTTAAATGTTTTGTAATTCCTTTTGCAGATTTCAGTCTAGTATTATAAATTACATTATAAGTAGGCAGTGGTAAAGGATAGAGGTAGGTTGTTAAGATACGACATAAATAGTGCACACTAAACGTTGTCAGTCAAACGTATTTGTTTTCATTTAACTAAGACTACAATGTATAGATAGTCTTTTTTAGTTTTTTTTTTAATTCAATGAAATCCTGCCTAGTCCAAGTCACGTAGATTGTAGATATTAGTAAGTATATAAAATAAAACTGTACATTTTTTAAGATATTTTAATACATAGAAGAATATTTTTTATCAATTATGGTTTGGTTGAAGCAGGGCTTATTGAATTTAAAAAAAATTAACCAACATCATCAGTAATATGTGTTATTAATCCAACGAAAAAAATTTAAGTATGAATGAAATAGTGTGCACAATTTTTACCTATCGCCAAAATATACCAAATTTATTATGGTTTGGCTTAGGCAGGGTTTATTTGATGTTTAAAAACTAACAAACACCATCTTTAATCTGTAGTCTTAGTTCAATAAAAACAAAAACTTTCGGCTAACAAAGTTTAATCTACACTATCTATGGCGGATCTTAACAGCTTACCTCCACCTTTTGCTACTGTAAATAGGACATCTATTATTATAAGTATTTGTGAGATATATTTTTTGGTTTCTGTTCAAAATATGCAAATAAAACAAAAACAAACGGGAACTTGAAATATGTTTTCAATTAAAACTTCACGCATTGACATTTTTTTCGATATCCCAAATTCACTTATTGAATACCTGAGTAAGTCGTTAAAAAGATACGTTATTATTTTAAGACAGGCAATAAAATTTGTGTTACATTTCTATTGTGGGCGATCTTCAATCGATTTATTGATTTAAGTTTATCAAAGTGACTAGGTGTTCTCAATGAATTCTTCGTTTTTTTCTTTTGATGAAGATTTATTTGACCTTTAGAATATTTTCATTTTTGTGTCAACATAAATATCTATTTTGGCCAGTGACATATTTTATGTTGGTACTTCTGTAATAATAAATTATTTCTACAATATACATGCACACCTATTGACAAAAATAATACACACGAATTCTGACGTTACATATCTAAAAAATAGTAATGCCAATCAAACGAATTACAAAGGTTTATAAATATATGTTATTAATTATATTTCTTCTACTGCTGGATAAAAGTCTTATCCATTTCTTTCTATTTTAATTAGTAAATAAAAACAAGATAAAAATAACTTTTTATATACTACGTTTTTAAATTTTCTGTTGAATCGTATAAACTTGACAATTCTATGTATTAATAATTTAGGACAAATAAGGCAATTGTCAACAAATCATTTTTTTGCTATTTTGCAACAAACAAACAAATAAAGAATGCTGAAATGTCATTTTGATTCCCACAGTAACGCACGTATACATTAATAATTTAGTTGCTAGAACCACTCCCTTTGCAACCAATAATAGTGGATTGGATTACGGATTTCTTCCGAAATAACTTTTCATACAAAACAGAATTAACTGAAAATGAATTCAATTCTACTTAAAGCTGGCTAAAAGTATTTAAAAAATGCATTCACATCGTGTTCTGATATATTCTAAAAGTTTCAAATGTCTAGCTAGTCGGGAAATCAGTAAAATATCGATTGTAAGATTTGTACTGGATAAACAACCACCAGACAAACAAGAATACGAGCTAAGAAAAACGTGGTAAAATAAATGTTCTTTGCGGCAAACTCGATTCAGTAACTCTTCTGATATTACCCATCCATCTATTAGAGAGACTTATCCAGCTATTGGGACCTTGTCACCAATTCAGATATTACATAATATATTAGAAAATTTTTGTTTTAGTTAATGAGGTGCATATATAATATGATTTTTTAAACGCAATCTCTTATCAGAGACCAGCCACCATCAGAGAATACTTCATTTTACTGGCTTGTAACAGTCGAGCTGCATTTGTAATAATTGCAAGGCCATGAAATGTGAAATCTTTCTGTATAAAAATATATTAAGAAATATTTTATCTCTACTCATATTATTATTACATAAGTATAAGCTTTTGGAAAAGTGCAGTTTAATATACCGGGGTGCAAGAAATGTCACAAATCAATAAAGGTATTTTGCTTTTTATCGGCTGAAAAAAATTATCATGCGTATAAATAAATCTTGCACATTTATACTATTAGGTAATATTGAATCCGACAGATAACCTTACATCAGTCATTTTATTAACTGGTTTTCATTGTATGCTTATATCTTACTAGGTATACTCTATCCGCAATACGTTAATTGATTCAGTTAATCATTTATATAGCAACCATTAATATTTATTAGATTCCATATTATAATCATTACATAAATATTATGGTACTTGCATACTTTTACCATTTTATAACAATTAATATCTTAATAATTATCGATGCAATGCCGGTAAAAATGCAAAAAATTTGATTTTTTGGATTTTGATTTATGCATGTCATTTTAATGTTATTTAGTTTTAACATAATTCGACATTCTTTACAACTGGTGCTTAGTAATATTGTCATGGTATGATTATTCTACGTGCACATTAGTTAAAAATATTGGAAATGGGACAACTGGACGCCAGGACAAAATTGGACGCCGCACTGTCGTAGACACGTATATAATACAGAAGGTTTAGCGGCGCACGCAACTCAAATGTATAACCGTGTGTAAAAATGTTTGTAGACAAAGTCTTTTTTTTGTTATACGTTTATACAGTGATAAGTTTGAGTTGCGCGCGCCGCTCAACGCGCTTATCTAAGACAAGCCGTAAGTATTTTACAACGTTTTTCTTAGCTCGTATTCTTATTTTTCCGGTAGTTTTTTGTCCGGTACAAATCTTGCAATCGATTTTTAACTAACTTCCCAATTAGATAGACGTTTGAAACTTTTAGAATATATCAGAACACAATGCCAATGCATTTTTAAATACTTTTAGCCATCTTTTAGTAGAATTGAATTCATTTTTAGTTAATTCTGGTAAGTGTGAAAAGTTATTTCGACACCATTATTAGTTGCTAGAGGGGTCTGGAGTCCTAGCAACTAAATTAATAATATATACGTGCGTTACTATGAAAATCAATATGATATGTCAAAATGACATTTCAAAATTATTTCTATTAAGTATAAATTTTTTTGATCGTTTAAACTAGTCAAGTGTGACACCCCCGTATGGTCTCCATTTGGGGATGTCCTTGTAATAACTAAATAATGTTTAATATCTGTCTAATAAATATCTGACCGGCAACATTGTCAAAAAAAATACGAATGGCAACCCCGCATTTGTGCACGGCTCGCAAGTGTGGCGGTTTTTTTGGCGGTGAGAAGATTTTTTGACAGCACGCAGAAAACACTGTTCGCTTCCGCTTCGTATATTTCGTCATCAAA
Organism: Rhyacophila brunnea; assembly: GCF_057557595.1. Taxonomy (NCBI): domain Eukaryota; kingdom Metazoa; phylum Arthropoda; class Insecta; order Trichoptera; family Rhyacophilidae; genus Rhyacophila; species Rhyacophila brunnea. Next base: position 8,753,342 of record NW_028233361.1, read on the forward strand.
AAAAAAAAATATATAAAATGTAGTAATCTAGTATATATTATCATCAAATAAACCTCGCCGTTTCTGATCACAATTTCGGTGTGATAATTATCCACCTTCACATCCCGAATCCAGACGAAAAACCAGATACTAAAAATAAGAGTGACAGTTTGAAATTCACATTCAAAATGGAGGGAAATGATACAAGCTTATATGATTCGATAGAAAATTTAAAAACGTTGTATATAAAAAGTTCTTTTTATCTTGTTATTTTTTTAAACTGGTAGTAAGTATACTTAATCTTCAAAATTGACCAGTATTCACACCTCTATTGTAAACTATTCATATTATATAAGTATAGTTTATTATAGGTGAACTTTACTGTGACAATTAAAATATATTAAGTTTGAGAAATTTGATGAAAGAAAAATTATTATACGTTGGTGGGCCATCGTTCATGTTTTTCGAAATATTCACCATTATGCCAGACTCCCACGGGATTCTAATCACTCAAACTTATCTGGCACTTAAAATAAAATTTGTTTTATTATCCGCTTAAATGATGCTAAATGTTACTGCCTTAGAGTGGATTTTATGGGTCGATAAATCTTCCGACTTCCTAGCCAAAGAAACAAATCCAATATACTTTTTTGTGAAAGTTTAATACTGCACTCGCAAGTGCTCAAGCGATTTTTTCATATCAGATAAAAATCGTGTAAAACCATGTAAATGTTCGATGTTACGATAACTGACTTTTATTGAATGATTGATTCAGTAAAATAAACTGATGTTTTTTCTTCGGAGTTTATTTAGTTGTGTATTTTTCCAGTTATAGGTTCATCATTACAATACTATGTAATAAAGACTATTATTTCCAACCGAAATCTAATTCATTAATATTTTTCATCAAATGTGAAAAATAAATCTAAATAATATTTTACTGGTTAATTTTAATTTAATAATAAAATGCAGTTGTATTGTTATGAATTAATAATCATGTCTATTGCAATTTTTGTCTATAATTTTAAACCAAAGAAAATTGGTTACATATAAATCGTACGTATCACATTTTACCGTCGCACAGTTCGCCGTGAGATTTCTCATCGGAAAGGGTATATGGTCATCTCTGATTTTGGCAAAATTCATGAATTCCAGAATGAAAACCTAACCCAACCTAACAAATAATTCATTATATCGGCTATTTCCAAAGTTTTTTTGCCGTGGCTTCATGTAAACCGACAAGAACCGTGTTTTATTTAAACAAGAATTTTATCCCAGTTGGACGGTCTTTAATATACGACCATATATTTCCAATACAACATTTCACGGTGAAGTGTGATATGACAAACTGCATACGTACAAACTTCTGGACTTGAAGAAAATTGTTCTATCTCTGACACAAACTACCCTCCCCTCCTCTTGTGTGCCCGCCTGCATCATAATAATCTAGTAATTACTGTTCGGCTTCTATATATTAACATCTACGTCATGGCGCTGTATGCGATTACAGTATTACGTCACACGATTTTTGCTGGCGGTATTTTAATGGTTTTAGTTCCAGAAACGGCCGCAGTAACATGTACATGTAGACATACCACATTCTTTTTTCCGAAAACTGCTTTTTATTTTGATGTGACATAATATAATTATTATTTGAATGGTAATGATTTTATATTATATGCAATAAACTAAAACATACATTAAACTCGCATTATGAATACGATATAAAACAAAATAAATAAAAATATTATATTTTTGTAATTTTATGTTTTCGACCGAAACTAGATGTTAAATTGGTATATTTTTAGTACGGGAAATTGAAATATTTCATTAATATCAGTACAGTATAATAACATATTATATAATATGTTGAATGTATGTTTTCTGTAAATGAAATGTATTCAGGAAGCATGTTGAGTTTATTGGTAATCATTTGTAAATGTTATAGTTTTTAAATAGTGGCATTTGTCAAATTTTATAGAATATTTTACGATAGACCTTAATTAATTTGATATAGTAAAACTCACCTTACCAAAGTTGTACAGCAAGATTCATCAGTAAACGGTAGCGTTTGTATTAAACTGACAAAATTTATACGACGTGATCGCTACAAAACCTCAATTAAAAAAAAATAACTCAAATTAAATATAATTTAGGATTTCCTACGATAAATTATTAAATTTATCTGTATATATTGGTTTTCAAAATATTCACAACACATTAAATGTATATTTTATTGAAAAAAAATAAAAATAAAACGACGTAATAAATGTATTGAAGTACTCATTCAATATGTGTGGCCCTGTATCACGGAACTTGCATATGTTTTACGGTTGGAATAAAATCATTTATCGTGTATATTCTGATAACGAATTTATTAACACTTGTATTTCTGGGCAAGAGCAATCGTTTAGAATTGCCTTGTTAATTTAGAGAGTTTTGAATATGTTTTTTAAATAACTTAGCTATATGCATTTCTTTGATTTTTTTTTTAAATTTCACATAAATTTATTGCTTTACAAAATACATGAAATATATTTTTAAGTTATTATCACCAAAAAGTGCATAAATATCAATCAAAATTTTCAGATAATATTATCATCAAACCTTGTGTTGATAGTATCCCAAGAGCAACTTTCCAATACCTTGTATGGTGTGAACTGCAGTGTGCGTGATCCCTATTTTGATGTAATATATATCGTTAAATCCTTATAAAAAACGGTCTTCATGGGGCACGTCAAAAAATGCTGCAAACTTTTTGAAAGCATTTTACCTAGTAGATACCAAGTTGCAATGGTCGGCCGGTACATCTAAGAGTCGACTGACTTGACAAGAACTTACGATCGTGAACCAAGTCAAATTTGGTTGTTTTTCAGTAAGCTAAGCTCAAACCTAATATTTGAGTATTTTCTATTTTCTAAGGGTATGATTTCCCTTATATAATTACTTAAATGTATTCAAAATAACACTTGTAATCATACCCTTACAGAATTATAAATACTCAAATATTATGTTTGAACCTAGCTTGCTCAAAAATAAAACCAGAATAGACTTGGTTCACTATGGTTATGAAACACTCAAATAAAATAGCTTTAAATCGATCTTTATATAGGTAAATGCTAAAAGATACTAACACAAAAACAAGGGTTGAAGTTTCAAGAACATAAATAAACTATTCTTAAAAACTTAACTTTACGTCGGTTAACAGTTATATAAAGGTTACTGTGTTTTAAGTGAAATCATGTTGACTATAGATTTCTAAAGTAAAATAAATTAATTAAATCAAAAATTACCGGAAATAATTCAGAATTTAATATCAACGGACCAATATATCATCATCGCATTAGCATGACCTGTGTATACAATTTTAATTTTCTGATTTCACGAAAAATAGAGATAAAAGCCTTTGTTAGTTTTAAAAATTATAGAAATATGAACATTTGGAATTGAAATGAATTTAATATAATTTGAATAAAAAATAAATGTAACGCTGTTAAATTTGTCGTAAATGTTTAACTTCCATGAGCAAATTGGTCTGCCATATTATTACTTGTGTTGATTTAAGTTGTCTGTCTGTGATCTTAGTTTAATTTTGGCTTCCGTTTAGAGTTAACAGAGTATCTCATATAAAGACCGTGAGAGAAATACCACACCGTACAAACTAAAATAATAATATGTACACTTAATAGCGCCGTTATACAGGCAAGCGCACTAAAAATGGGCTGAAGCAATTAGCGCCCAAGCATTCACGTCGGATTGACTTAGGAAATTCACGTGAGATCTTCAATCAGAGCAAAAATAAATGCCGTGCTTGCACAGTCAGAGACTATTGATTTAATGTAAATACTCATACTTTCCGAAACGAAAATTTGTTGTAATTTTCACGGTTTTTATTTCAAATTATAATTCATTTATTTACACGAGTGACCATTACAAATTAAAATTTCAAGACGTTTGTTATTTCTACTTACAGTGGCGAAGGGTGGAGGTAGGCTGTTAAGATCCGAAATAAAGAGTGCATACTAAACTCTGTCAGTTAAACGTATTTTTTTCATAAAACTATTAGATAGGTAGTTTTTGTTAGTTTTTAAAGTTCAACTAACGGCTCACGTGCTCCACGTAGGTCAAAATGGAGCTTTTATGGTATTTTCAAAGCATGATTCTGGACATTTCTTAAACGTTGTAGATAATCTATTTATATAATTTTGAAGCCTTATTATCCATTATATTTATTTTAAACATTTGATGACTGTAAAAGTATTTTTATTACATAAAATAGTATTCTTTTAAACCTCTCGATCTAATGTTTTAGAAAATAGTCATATTTCAGTACATCCATGTGCAGTTGTGTTAACATTTTTTATATTTATTAATTTTTAAACGCATTTACAAAACCATTAGTAATACTTATGTTGACATTATTATAGTGAAATATTTACGATAAAAAATTATATTGATAATCTCTGTGATTCCAAATTTTACAAGAATTAGGCATTTTATTATTCAAAAAATGGTCAAGATTAACACATTTGAAGATAATTCTAAAGATACTAATTATAAGTTATGTCTTTGACCATTCAAGTGTGATAAACATCCGATGAATAATGATTGTTGTATAATAATTAATAAACTAAGAATAAGGTAGTATTTTTTCAAATACGCCATTTCTTTTGGCATTTCCTAGTGGTTAAACTACAACATACGGCCGTAGCCATAAATTGACAAACTATAACTGAAGTAGGGAGTAAGATTATGTTAACGTGCGTGTTCGAACATGTACTGTTAAACACTAACATCATCTGCAATTTTTTGTATTCTTAGTTCAATCAAAACAAATAAATATGACTGACAAAGTTTAGTGTGCACTATTTATGTTGAATCTTAAAAGCCTATCTCCACATCTCGCCAACTACTATGTTAAGCCCAAACATCGGTATGTAGACTAAGCACAAAGTCTTCTTGTAGCATACGATCCTGCAACGCGTAGATCACTTTTGTATGACCACTGCAGGGTCAGCCATAACAACAAATTTCTTTAGGATGTGCTAAGAGTGAACAAAGTATTGCACTATTAGGCATACGTGATACATATCCAAGCTACATTAAGCGCCTCTTGATGAATACTTTAATCATGAACGGCTGACGTATTTGCTCATAACATTGAGTGTGTGTAACGTGGTAGCACCAATCTACCCCTATGATTTATCAGAGATATTGATTCTCCAAGCTCAAAAGTTGAACATTTTGAAGTCAAGTAAGATGTCATATATTACATCCGTACAGAAATTCAGAAAGCACGCGCGTATTGAACAACATGAAAAAGACGTTTACAATTCAAAATAAATATAAAAATAAGTTATTGAGATGAATACGATAATATTATGTACATACTATGATTTATTATATTATATTTAACCCTATATTAAAAATCTATAAACCAGCATCCATCTAAACTTAGCTCACAATTTTCTTGAATACAGTACTGAGTTATTCTCTTTCATTTGGCGTAAGTATTGTTAAGCTATGTCTGCACCATGGGAGGACTAACAGCATTTATGCTTCCGATCTATTACGTAGGTAGTTATCAGTAGCAATAGCAGAGTTCTCATTATTTAAACTATGTCTCTTCTAACAATATCAATACTTTTTACCACGCTTTTCTTAGCTCGTATTCTTGAGTGTCCGGTGATTGTTTATCCAGTACAAATCTTGCAATCGATTTTTAACTAACTTCTCGACTAACTAGACATTTGAAAATTTTTAGCCATCTTTAAGTAGAATTGAATTCATTTTCAGTTAATTCTGTTTTGTATGAAAAGTTATTTCGGAAGAAATCTGTAATCCAATCCACTATTATTGGTTGCTAAGGGAGTGGATTACTTTTCCCGCTAGAATATTTAAATTAGAAAAAAATTTTCTATCAATAAAAATTTTGTAGGTGTAGCCCAAAAATTTTAACAATATGGAATATCATAAATATTTATTTTGTACTATTCAAGTTTTTATCTTCAAGATGTAAGTATCTAGATAGGGTATAACTGAGTAAAATGATTATAGATTATAATGGTGAATATCCTTATGTTTTAATCTGGCATTTCATTAGGCATGTGAATTTTGTCTGTTTTTCTGCGTACATTTTCATAAATAAGTTAAAAGTGCATCATATAACAACTTTATTAACGGTTATTAACCTCTGTTAAGAAACCTCTTTTTAAAGCGACCAAAATATTTCATTGATTATAAAAGCAGTGAAGGAATAATCAACTAACCATATTATTTTGTATACTTAAACTAGGTATTTTGATTAATGAGTAAAAATAATATACTCTAATCTCAAATAGGGTATTGGAACTCTCAAAAATCATGGCGCAATAATAAAATGGTAAACATTTGTTTTATAAATTTATCGCATGTGTTACTGTGTTTTTTTTTTACATTTTTTACACCCTATATTATATCGCGGTGTAATAAAAGACTCACTCTAAAAGAGATTTATATGATATCGATATCTTCTCAGGTGAATACAATGTTAATTACCCTTCTCACCGTTACCTCGCTCTTATAAACTCACCAAGCCGACAATATTTCAAACCTGATTGTAAAACCAGGTAAATATTCATTAAAGTTGAATACTCATCTCGAGAAATAATAATGCCAAATCAAGGATTACTAACACTTTATCGGGATATAGATATATACAAAACATTAACAGATGTGCATGAGTGCATATTTTTAATATTTTGTTATCTTCTTTTTATTGTACTATACCTATCTAAGGTCGGCCATCATTAAAGTAATCTTTGCTCTATCATATGCTTCCCAGAACAATTTTCTGAAGCTGCAATTGTACCAATTATATAATTGCTTAAACATTGAATAACAAATCGGGGAATGCCGTAGTTTTTTCCACGGCATAGTTTGGTCGAGATACCTACTTCAGTTTTTTAGTTTTAATAATATGCAAAAATATTCTCGTCTTTTCTATTTATTTAAGTATATCGACATTATTCATGACATCTCTTGGAACGATCTTCTTGTAAAAGAAAGGGATTGAAAAAAACATAACAGCATATAAAAATGAGCAAATAAATTCATATATTGTGATTTATTTTATAAATTGCATAAAAACATGCGCGAAGTCTGCATTTCAGTATTGATATTTTAATCATATCGAATGATATACTACCAATCTAGTACCTATATAATGCTTAATAAAACTAAATTATTAGGTTTATAATTCAATCAAATAATAATTTTGCTTTCCATTATAAGTGTATTTTATATACACCTGTTGCCATAAAAGATTTCAATATTCACATAGCCCATATTCCATGGACAATCTTATATATTAAAAATTCCCCAAACTTAAATTATATAGTTCTTACAATAAGTATTAGTAGTGTTCCAGAGACACTCTTGACTTTTTACGTTTGTATTTTTATTTCAGATTTATTATGAGTTTGCTGCAAAAAAATAATAACTAGCGTTATAAACAACGATTTTTTTATTATGATGGAGAGAGGTAAAGGTTAAGTAATGGTTTGAATTTAGGAAAATAACTTTCTATAGACATCTATTACAATGTATGCTCTTGTAAAAAAATATAAAGTTTTATGATCAAAAGAAAATGGGTATGTAATTAAAATTAAATAAATTTTCAAGCCTAGTTTGATCCTAATATATAAATCTTTTTCTTTCTTTTTTTCCGACCATTTCCGATCCAAATATGATCATATGGGCCTCCACAGAGTGGAGGTTTATATTAACACATTTTGTTTTTACGAGAAATGGATATCAACCACTTGCTCATATTATATTATGGCATATTATTGTGTAGCTACTATCAACAAATTATTTTATCGTATTATGTATTTTTAAAGAGTATTATAAAATACGTAGATGTTATATTAAATTTATATCAGATATAAATTTGTTACAATATTAAAATTAATAAACAGTTAAGCTTTCAAAGTTGTTTTTATATTTGTGTGAGCAACCTAAGCTTTTACCTTAGAAAAATAAGTCCACGTTAGATTCTTTCACGTATATACGAGCACATACCAAGTACCAGTGCTTCGGAGGAAGCAATACCTTCGCGCATGAGCCAAAGTAAATCGGACCATTTAGATGGTTCGACACGTAAGACATAGACGTCACCGCAGCCTACTGTGATTTAGATGTTCAAGAAATTGCAACGCGGTGCAGGCAGTACCTAGCCACTATGAAATTCTGCAATATTTCAAATGTAAATAATGTTAACGGTGCTGGAAAAGAACAGAAATTGTAAAACAGATTCACAACTCCTTCTTAACTGTTCCATTATATTTTTATTTTATGTTTAGACGTATATAATGTGAAATTTTGACATTACTATCTTATACATATTTAAATATACTTAGAATTGAGGATTATCTATCTTTCAATCCATTAATAACAAGTTTAAATGACGCATATTAAAAATAACTACGCCTTGTTTTTAAATACTGTCAGATTTTCTGATGACAGGTTGTTAGAATCAATAACTATTTTCAGTTGCTGATATATCATTATCTCATTGGATCCACAACCCCGGGAAATGCATGGTTTAGGGAAAATTGTTCAAAACGACAATAAATAAATCTGAAAGGCAATAGGATAATTTTGGTAGATCTATTACAAACAACAATATATTCTATCGACTATTAATTACTAAATGAAAATAAATATACATATATTTTACGGTGAACTTTACTATTATCATAATATTATATCTACATCTTTAAACAAATATTTAGATCAATGTAATAGGTATATATAATATCACTTTACCAAAAGTTTATTAAATTATCAAAGTATAAATAATTTTAATATAGCTATATATAATATAGATATACCCAATTGTATGCAGTTTATTATACGATAATAATACAACTTTTAGATACTCGTATATTAGAAATTAGAATAATTTTAAATTGAATAGTCGTTAAAAATCAAAATGTAATGTGTAACGAAAATGATTTTTTTTTAAACTCTTAGGTATACAATATTTAATAATGATCGCCATAGTGATCTAGGTTTTACTCATATTATTATGTGCAAGTATCTATGGCACCAAAATCCTTAATTTTACATTATTTGAGAGAAACACTTTTATTGATTCCGTATTTTTTCCTTTCACTTGGAATATTTTTTTTTAATTTACCTACTCTAAATGGGATATCTTCTTATAAAAAATGAAAAAATATCATTAAATTATAATTTAAAATATAACGATTATAATTATTGCGATGTTGTTATATATTATTATTGTTTATGTTATAGAAAACACGATAACTATGGATTTTATTAAATTTTAAATAAAACTAATGACAGTTAATTAAAAACAATGTTTATATAAATATATTTAAATACAATGAGACACCTTACAGGTTAATTGCAAATGCAGATAGCACCTGCAATGCAGCAATCCATATAAACGTTCTTTAGCTAAGTACGTATGTACACCTGATCTCTATTTGTTAGCAGTTTGTTCCAAGACTTGCTCTGCTTTTTGTGTATACTAACTAAATAAGCACTCCTCTCGACACATGGCAAAGTAAACTAGGCCACACATTGCTCATCTTCGAGGCATCACTGTGTGTATATTGATTTTGTATTTATCACTTTTATTTAATGGAAGCTTTAAGTGTTTTCCGATTGACGCAGTTTTTGTTTTTGGTATTGATTATTGACTATGATTTTGTAGCACTCACATTGGTATCAATAATAGCTCACCATTAAATCAGTTGTGTTAATGAAAATATGGTAAATATGTACGTCAAATACTCACATTAGAATCAGTTTTATTTTCAAGATTTGAAACACCAATTTCACGCCTCCAAAACCAGATGGTTTAAATTATTTGAATTACATAGTTTTAAATGAGTTTAAAGTAGGCCTAGTATTTTTAGCAAATAGTTGTATAAAACATTATCAATCTGCGCATAGATATATTAAAAACGAAATAACTTAAACCATGCTTTTGCCATGGTCGTATGACGATCTGTTCTTTAAAAAAGAATGAAAATAAAAAATAGTACAAAAATAAATATGCTCATCAATGTCGATTGTTGGGATTGATTTAAATTCTTTGTATTCAAGACTTGCACTTCAAATACATATAATTTTTGAAAAAAAATTCTAAATCTTATCTACTTACTTACTTAATTTTTTAAAAACGACACCCGACGGGACTTGTAACCATTGTCACTTGAAAAGCATGGAGAACTAACAAAAGCACCCCGATAGGCCCAACAGCTGGTTGGACCGACTTGAGCATCTCTTCTCTCTTAGAGCACATTTTCGGACATTTCCAGAGGATGTAGCTTACGTCCGGCTGGTCTCCGCCACCTAGATATGTTCTTCGGGTGACAAGTCCAAGCTCAAAGAGCTTGCCAACGACTCCACCACGGTCAGTCAAAAACTATTTATTATAAAGTGGTCAAGAGCCAGTTTGTGCTTTACCAATTAAGCTGCAGAAATCTTATTTAATTACGACAAATTAAATTAGTCGTTCTTACGTCAAGAATTAAATGTTAGCTATAGGTTTTCTTATTTAAAATCAAGCTATCAATTAAGTGCCATAATTACTAACCGATGCCCGGACTATTCCAAATTTTAAGTTAGGTATTTTATCATAATTCCAAGAGATGACAGTATGTGTACAATATATTAAATTATTTAAAACAATTGAACTGAGCTACTATAATAAGTATAAACCACATCGTCAAACTAATTTATGCAAATGATCCTCATATTTTGTTTCGTATTTACAGAACCATATAACTTTAAAATCAAATTCATAGTTCACTTATGTGTACTTGCAACTAGATCACAATATTACAATCTAACCAAACGCTTAATTACTTTGAAAATATTATATTCCTAGAAGAAAAGTAAGTATGATAATGAAAAAAACTTGAAAGCAGATGGCTAACGCAACTCGTGGTGTATCTATCACCCGCTGGGAGGCTGTAATAAATTTATCAGGTAACCCTTGCTTGCTGAGTTTTTATTATTTCTGTCGCATAATACAATTTATTAATATAATATTCTTGAATAAGAGTAAATTATTCACCACGCAGTACATACATAGTAGCTCTTATAAAATCCCATAAAATGTTTTCCATTAAATAGATATGCCTACGAATGTCTTTCAGCTTATAACTTCAGTGTTTGAATAAATGGGAAACAATTAAATACTCTGTATAAAAACTCTTGTAAAAAAGTTAATGACATCTCAACACAGCATTAGAGAAATAACTTATGATAGGCATAGATAAAATCCGTATGACAATAAAGAATGACTAAGAAAAATATTATGGAAATATTAGTATTACCATTTTGGAAATACAAATTAAATATATTATTTTGGCGAATATTGAGCTACTTTATTAGTATATTTATGTTATTATTCTCTTTAGTATGCTAGATCTGACAATAGGTGTATTGAAACCAACATTTTATATGTACGACAATAAAATTGTTTTAGTTATTCACTGCCACGTATATTTACCGAAATATATTATGAATGTTGAAAGATCCAGCGTGTTTAAGAGCATCTCTGTGTTGGTTTAGGGTGCCTTGGGTACCACCGTGGCATTTGTCTAGCGGTTGCCCACTCACCGAATGACATCTTCAATTCATTCTCATTCCATCTACATAGTAACCTTTTTCACATCGTGTACTCTTTCTTGCTTCATTATTCATTGGTTTATTTTGAGGTCTTTCCCCGTTATATCCATCATGCACCTTCTCATGTCGCCTTGAGCTAGGACCCATAATTATTGTATTTTTCTTACACTAATGGAATATATTCGGGCTATATTAGTCAATATTTCACACGCATACGTGAGCACTTTTATCACACATTAATTGAACACTATACGCTTAAGATATAATGGGAGGTCGCTTTTATAAATACTTTTCAAGCGCCTAAATGCAAACATGGTGAAATAATTAACCTTAATCGGTTTATGAGTTGGGAATTTCCTATTGAATCATATAAAAGTGTTTCTTATCTTCCTAAAATTATGTGAAATTATTATTTAAAACTTATTGTATTTTAATTGATACAATGCGTTTCAAACAATACATATTGCCTAAAGCTGAATCATCTTTTTATATTATTCTATTCGGCATTTTTCTAGCCAATCTAAACCAACTTGACTGCTAATTTTTGTGCTAAAATACTCACTACAGATTACTCTGATTATAGAAAATTATAAATTTTTCAGTTCGAAAATTAAATATAATTTCAAAAATTAATCGTAAAAAATATTTGACATTGACGAGTTAAACGCGAAGTCAATTTTTTCCTCTTGTTGATAATCGTAACTCGCGATAGATCGCCCAACATCTTTCGCATGGCCTGCTATATCTGGAGTGGTACATTGAAATCGCCAGCAAACGACAAAAGTGGTAATAATTTGTTCAGACCTAAATACATATCCAATTGATACTGCAAACTGGAGATACTTAATAATTAAGAATTTGCTATATTAATATAAAAATTCATAGTATTTTTGAAACAATACAACCATTCAAATAAAGACTGAATATTAATAAATTTGTAAATGTGGTCCTGTTTTTCTGAGTCTTTAGTTAAATGGAGCAACTGTTTTGTAGAAAGTTTAAGAGATAATGTAATTAGCGCTGCAGATGAAAATCGAGGTTTACGTTACGTCATAAATACATATTTTTGATTGATTTCGACAAATTTCCTATAAATTTTGGTCCATTTTGAATGTTGACACCTTGTTTTATTTAGTATTACTATAAGCAGTACCGGATAGCGAAAAGTTTGTAATTGTTTTAATTTTAATCCTATTATAATAATAAAAGAAGTATGGTACATAATTATTATAATTATTAAGAAATTTTACCATATACCTTGCTTATTGCATAAACTTTAAATTATCTTCAAATTCACATTTCCAATACTCAAATTTTTAAAACTAACCGCAAGTTGAACGTTTTTCTTGCACTTATGAATCGTTAAAGACCTCATAGCAGTTCATAATGTGGTGTTTTTACCACGTTTCTTGTTTGTTTTTCTGGAAATTGCGATCTCGAAACATCGCTCTACATGCGAGGCCACTCAGTAAAGCCTTTTAATCTATATCCATTCGTATTTCTCATGTAATGTAATGTATTGCGATGATACTTTATTGCCTAAGTAATCAATTTATAAAAAAGGCTTCAATTACTTCGGAGTATTGTACGAACAAAATCCAACAAAACATTTATCATTATAGTAATAAAAAATGAAAATCGTCAAAAATATTGTATCAATAACTTGTCATTCGTAAGATGCTTCCAAGCAATTAAAACCAAAAATTCGTGATATCACGTAAATGTATGTGAATATACAGACAATGATTTGAATTAACACCCACCCACATTGAGGTGCATGTCACGGTGCTTATCGTCTGCTGTCACGGGCTTCCACTACGAGAAAAAATGTGTAATGTCGTTGTTCCTGATGTTTAAAATCTTATTAGACTGATGCTCCTATCCCGTAGCACATTTTGAACCTTTAAATGAACATTGTCAGTTGGAAAAATCTGCCATACTCATTAAAATAAGAATGAGCGCACTTCACGTTGAACTTCACTGAATCTGCACCTGCATGTCGTTTTGAACGTTTCTATCATATTCCACATACCTGCAATTTTTGAATGTCACGTCAAACTGTCAAACTGACCTTCTTTTTTTATTTTTAGCAGTTGGCACTATGTATTTTCTATGCGAATGTTGTCTTTTATCTGTGAATGTCATGCCGCATGTATTTTACGTACGCACACGTAGAAATTGTTAAAATAATTGAAATTAGCATGAATAATTATTAATAATTCAAATTACTAATACATTATATAAAAGTAGGCACTCTTCATCAGTGTCATTATTCAGTGAATTTACGAGATGGTACACGTTCAAGGTATTCTGCAAAATGACGAAACCATAAACATTTTTATCGCCGTGAGTTCACGTGATAGTCCGCGACATGCACCTTAATGTGGGTGGGCCTTTACCCGATTTCCACATGTCATGTATATGCAGCTGCGATTTTTGCACAGTCAATTTCCATGACGCTATTAATGGGTCACAATGAAAAGATTTTATTTCCACACTCTTTTGTAAAGAAACGAATTCGTGTCCGGAAACTTGTACGTATGCAGTTCGCCGTATCAAACTTTACCGTGAAATGTTGAATTGAAATATATGGTCGTATATTAAAGACCGTCCAACCTCTTTGGGTCGTATAGTACCTACTGACATAAAATTCATGTCTAAATAGAACACAGTTCTGGTCAGTTTACACTTTACAGGAACCCAGCAGCAAACAAATTTTTAAAATAGCCAATATATTAATTTATTTGTTAGGTCAGATTTGCCAAAATCAACTTTAAAAATTGAATTATTGTTCATATTGAAGCTAATAAGGTTGGAGTCCGTATAGTATATGGTCATCTCATTCTGACGGAATGCTCACGGCGAATTGTGCCACGGTGAAATGTTTTACGTACAATTTACATGTAACCAAACGAATCTGCACGGGGCTGATGTAGCAACCATGTAACTTGGTGCTTAAAAAAAGAGGTTAGGTTAGGTCAGGTTAGGTTAGTAATTAGTTGAAAGTGATGAATCTAATTATGATTTGGAATTATTTCATCCTCCATATGACGAAGTAAACTTTTCATTTGCCTCAAAATTGAATTAACGTTCATTTGTAGTGTGATATGCGTGTGACAACTTTATTGTGGTTCTGATATATTTTGCAGACTTTGCTGTCTGACGCTATTCGTATTCGGTTCCTATAAACGTGCTACGGTATTAACAGGAGCATCTATCTGATAACATTTTAAATACTAACTAAAACGATTTTAACTTTTAGCTCATTACGCAAGCTTGGTGGTAATAATAGTAAACTATTTTTAATTTAACAAATTCACAATATTTGAGAATATAATATTTTCTGTAACATACATAATACAAGTTTAAATACGTCAGATAATTCTTTTCTTTCTTTCGACTATGTCCGATCCTAATAGGATCATATGGGCCTCCACAGAGTAAAGGTATGTATTAACAGATTTACGAGGAATGGATGTCGGCCACTTGCTCAACCTATTAGGTCCATACCCTGACTGACAGACACAAATTGAAAAACAATATGTGTACTTGCCAGACCCAGAATTCAAGCCTGTGACCCACGGCGTTATAGTCCAACGCTTAAGCCGCGCGGCCACCGTATGTATAATATACTGTTAGAGAAAATCTTTTGAAAAAATACTACATTCAGCGGAACTTGAACCCGCATCCATTGGATTCTCGCTTATGTAGTTTACCAATTAAAGTATGTATGTCATATTTAATTACGTTGAAATTAACTAATAGTTGTTACATTTTTAAAGCGCTTCACGAATTGTGTTGATTTTAATTAATATATTATATTGATTTCTATAAGTTTACATAAATAATATTAATTATATTAAATTATATTAATTATAATTAAAATTCCATTATGTTGATTTATTAGATACATTTGCAGATGAGCTGATAGTTTTTGCTGTGCAGTGCGTAAGTCTTTTATCCGGGAGCTCCGGGCTCGACCCGTGAGGTCACAACATATTTATGTGATTTTTCTCAAAGCCTGGATGTTTGTGATTGTTTTACTTATATTACTAAGTACACTACTATCATTTGCATCGCTACATTTCAAAATCAGCCAAGTCCACCTTTAAGTATTTTTGACTTTTTTGTGAATTGCTGAAAAACTACTGCTTTCTAACATTTTTGCATTATCAAAATATGGAATTTATTAATTTTAAATATCCTTTACTCAAAATAATATAAACTTTCACCCTTGTGACTGTGTATTTGAGAAAACAAAAAGCTGTTTTTCTCCTATTCATATATTATGGACTTGATTTTGAAATCTAGCGACACAATTTTGGTCCTCTTGGCCTGTTGTTGTAATATTATATGATCCAATTATTATTCTGTAATAACTCTGTGAAAGAAAGCCATAAAAAAAGCATTGACGTATCTTCGGATATAAACAAGACGTAAAATTTTACATCTCAATCATCTGTCAACCCTGGTTACCCATGAAAATAATTGGTTCCTCTCAAAAATAATTTCTTTAATTGAACTTATACGTTATGATTAATTGCGGTAGATTAAAAGCAGTTAGCCTGGAGCAAATTTTAACGCGACCAATTCACAAACCTGACGAATAAACGCCCCGTTTTCATATTCCAAAGTGTAATAATTCATCACAAAGAAGCAGTAGATGATTGGTTGTCGCGCCTCGGGGCAATTAAAGCGACGCGCCACTGATCGTATCCTCATTATTACAGTATCGGATGTCTAATAGATAATTATCGGCTATAATTTTTATTAAACAAGTCACTACCTGATGTCTTCTTAAGTATGATGTAAGATGTTACATATAAGAATTAATAAACGCTAAATTGCTGTCATACTTTTGTATTGAAGACAGAAGCGTAGGTATCACATCAAAGGAGTACCTATAAAAGTACGTGTACCCAATCAGAAAAAGTGTTGTTACGATATTACATTAAAAGTTGATAACCTTCATATTTAATAGTCACATTTAGGATTGCAAATAAAATAAAGTGAATAATGAAAAAGATTGTGTTTAAAGTAAGTCGTAATAATTGCAAAATAAAAAGAACTACAAGAAATGAAAATATAATTAATATTAAATTCTACAAGTTTTTTTTTTAAAAAGGTTTGTCGATAGCTATTTCGGTTGTAACACCATTATCAAGACTATTCAGATAGGCCGTTTGCCTTTGCTTAAATACTATACGTGTATAGATAGAGACAGAATACATTTTCTTATTCGTTCCAGCAATATTATGAATTTTTACATTATTATTAATTGTAATATTATTAATACTTTGAAAACCCTAAGTGGGTTTTTTAAAATGGATATCGAAATTTTCAAAATTTATCAAAATTACAGTGTTCGATGGTTATTTATTGACATTATTAATCAATTAAAATATTATTAGTATAATTGTCTTAATCGTGTGTTTAGATTATAATTATATTTTCATTTCTTGTAAAATGGAATTCTACCAAGTAAATGCTAACTCAATCAATAAAAAGAACTTTTTATATACAACGTTTTTAAATTTTCTCTAGAATCATATAAACTTGACTTGACTAGCTTAAACGATCAAAAAAAAATTGTACTTGACAGAAATAATAGGTACTGAAATGTCATTTTGACATTTCATATTGATTTCGATAGTAACGCACGTATATATTAATAATTTAGTTGCTAGGACCCCAGACCCCTAGCAACCAATAATAGTGGATTGGATTACGGATTTTTTCCGAAATAACTTTTTATACAAAACAGAATTAACTGCAAATGAATTCAATTCTACTTAAAGATGGCTAAAAGTATTAAAACAATGCATTGACATCGTGTTCTGATATATGCTAAAAGTTTCAAATGTCTAGCTAGTTAAGAAGTTAGTTAAAATCTATTGCAAGATTTGTAATGTATAAACAACCACCGGACAAACAAGAATACGAGCTAAGAAAAACGTGGTAAAATTAATAAACGCTAAATTGCTGTCACACTTCTGTATTGAAGACAGAGGCGTGGGTATCACATCAAAGGGGTACCTATAAAAATATGTGTACCCAATCAGAAAAAAGGGTTATTTTTTGTCGCTATTACATTAAAAGTCGATAACCTTCATATTTATAGTTATTTTGCAATAGTCACATTTAGGATTGCAAATAAAATACGTTTTTATTATAAACAATTAAATTAAATAACGAAAAAGATTATGATTAAAGTTAGTCGTAAAATATTTAAAAAAAAAATGGTAGCACTTATGAATTTATATTCATAATAATATCACTTTAATAATATCATCCTCCGGTAAAAATTATAATTAACTAAAAAACGGGGTTAAATTATTTGATATTTTATGAATATTTATTATATAGGTACAATGAAATGGCAATGAAAAAATAGCCACGGCTTCGAAACTCTTTTGAGGTTAGGTTGAGGAAAAGGGAAATTTATATATTATTTTTATTTATTTCTATAGCTTATAATATATAAAAATATGTTATCTTTATTTACACTTCCTATTTCAGTAATCAATGATAATAATATTCACATAATACTTCAGTGCGAGTAATTTATGAAAATACCCAATGACTTCTACAAAATAATTAATGATCTGTTACGTAAAACTTTCGTAAGTATTTGACAATATTTCAACCGAGAATAATTGATCATCTAAAAGTCATACAAACAATATAATTTAACATTTGAACGTCTTTAGCGTCAACATAATGTATGATTGGCAATAATTGTCTATAGTTAGTCGGATGCTTTGTAATAATTGCTCTCGGTTAAACGATAGCTTTAGAAAATAAGGCATTCTAAAAAGATCTTTAACAAAAAGTTTTCACCTGATTACCTTTTTCTGTTAAATAAAGAGCAAATGGACCTCTTCAGATAAACACAACCTTTTATGACTGCCTTAAAATAAACATATTCAACCCAAATATATATATCCATAAAATTGTTTTCACTTAAGATTAACCAATATATTATATGGTTTTGATTACTCCAATGCTGGTATTCATTATTCCTTACGTATACATTATGTTTTCATTATTTAAGTTATTTAAAGGGTTATAGATAAATTATAATTTAATAATTACTATGTACTTATGTACCCACCAAGTAATTTATTGTTAATACTAATACTTTTGCATTCGGTTAGTACATACTTAGTCTATTGTATTTTTTTAATAACAATCTGTCATCTTGATAAAATCCCTTATCAGACGTTTATGTGTAAATAACATACTGAATTATATTTTTGTGTTACAAGTATATATATCTTTTAATGTTATGTAAATGAACTCTTTTGAGAAATACGTTCAAGATTTATAGTAATTGAACAAGTAACATTTAACTGAAATTCCACTTGGTTATTCTAAAAAGTCTTAGATAATTATTATTTAACTACTTAATTTAAAGTTGACTTCTTGATAACTCATGCTGTAGCCTCTTGAAAGACGATTCGGCAAATGATAAACTTAAAACAAAATTATATGCAGGTACGTGCCTCACGTCTTTAATTTGCATTTATTCATTATTTTATGTAACGATGTAACGGTATAAAATAATACGATTAAATTAAAACTTTATTGTTTATGAGTAGTGACATTTTAATATTCCTGTTGAATCTACTACACTATTTCCAAACATTTCAAATTTGCGACACGAGCTTATATCCTTGCTTAGTAAAAAGGTTTTTACGTTATTTAATTATATAGATATATTACATTTGTTATTTAAATAAAAAAAATAACTGTACCTAATCTGTATCCGTGTTCATTTACTGTTGTGAGTACGAATAGTGACTAAAGATTTCGAATGCCAAAAGCCGGGTCGTAAAACGTGACTCAAATGGAATAGTACAAAACATATACAAATTAGTATATTAACTATTTCTTTTATTCAAACGAATAATTCACAAGATTTTAAGAATATATCATTCTGAATTTTGTTTTTTTTCCCTTTCGTTGTAATAGTAACATAACTACCTACTTTGATTTAATAAACAAAAATCGATTGCCGAAGTAACATGATTTCGAAGAGCGCTGAGTGGTAGGTATTTAATAGCCAATAGCCTAAATATTGTCGTCATTAGTATGTCTTCCGTAGCATAATGGTTGAATGCGACGAGTTTGGGGCGTTTACCCGTTGGAGATGCCGGGTTCGATTCCCGACCGGTTGGCTTACTTTTTAAAAAAAAAAGTTTTTTCTATTGGTTGTGATATACTCTCTCAGTTAGTGTTTTTCTAAATTATATAATGTTCAAATTAGTATATAATTGAATTAGTACCTACACAAGGTATTCATAGTATAAATTTAATATCGTAACTAATTTTTTTGGCCACGTCTGATCCTAATAATATCATAATATTTTGGGCATCCATAGAGTGAAGGTATATTTTAACTGATTTTTTTACGAGAAATAGATGTTAACCACTTGCCCAACCTAGTAGGTCTATACTCTGACTAAAACTAAAATTTAAAAAAAAATATGTATATTTACCAGATCTAGGATTAGAACCTATGACCTACGACTTTATAGGCCGACGCTTAGGCCACTCGGCCATCATGTTACTAAAATCACTTTTAAAAAATAGCTCAAAAACATTTTTATTTAAAGTTTAAAATATTGCGATTAAAAATACAAACAATTAAACAGTAACATTTTTCTATTTTTTAAATTATGTAGAACGGTTTGACTACTCTGAGGTAAAACAAATCCAAAGCTAATGGAAAAAATCTAGAGTAAGCGAGTACTAAGTATGCCGGCAAAGTAAAAGGAATTTGTACTATTTTGTACCATTTGATGGGAATACATGAAACCGAGATTCTTTGTATAGCGAACGTACTGAGTGAGTTAGTATTTTCTTAGAGGAAAAATAAAATTATGTCGTATGGACAAATAAGGCGTTTATCTTCATAAAAGCCTTGTTCATTGTCCGTCAAATGAGAGTATTGCTATAAAACTAGTTTTTATAAATAACATTAACAATTTGCGGAAATTCTCCTTGATCAGTAAAAGTAATGTCTATAGATACATTTTTGTTTTTTTTTTACCTATCACTCTATGACTATTTTTTATAATTTAAACATTTAATTATGCAATTTTTTTACATATTAATTTTAATCATCTATAGAATCTTCTTCTTCTTTAACCAATGTTCCTCAGTTGGAGTATATCGACTGTAGAAAGGAAAATGGACGTAACCCTCAGTTTTTTTGTATATGTTTTATTTGATAATACCGTTGTATACGAATAAAAATACGTTGTCTCCAAAGAATTTAAGCTATAACCAATGGTTTATAATCTACAATTATTAGCTATTATTTTTTTTTAAGTAGAAAGTAAAGTGGAAAAAATGACTCAACCATCATATTTGTTGGCTTTTCTTTCATTCACTAAATAGGTATTTAATAACATATAAGGCATATAAAAACCAAATTATAATTTATTATCATGCACTTCAAGACTGTCCATTTAAAAACGTTTTATCAGGTCGTATCTTTATTTGTCCGGTGGTTGTTTATCCGGTATAAATCTTGCAATCGATTTTTAACTAACTTCCTGACTAGCTAGACATTTGAAACTTTTAGAATATATCAGAACACGATGCCAATGCATTTTTAAATACTTTTAGCCATTTTTTAGCAGAATTGAATTCATTTTCAGTTAATTCTATTTTGTATGGAAAGTTATTATTGTTGCTAAGTGGGTACTAGCAACTAAATTATTAATATTAGTCGTCTTTGAGTAGAATTGAGTTCATTTACAGTTAATTATTTTTTGTATGAAAAGTTATTACGGAAGAAATCTGTAATCCAATCCACTATTATTGGTTGCTAGGGGTCTAGGATACTAGCAACTAAATTATTAATAAATACGTGCGTTACTATGGAAATCAATATTATGAAATGTCAAAATGACATTTCAGTATTATTTCTATCAACTACAATTTTTTTTGATCGTGATCGTTTAAGCTAGTCAAGTCAAGTTTATATGCTTCAACAGAAAATTTAAAAACGTTTTATATAAAAAGTTCTTTAAAAAGATAAATCTTGTAATTATTGTTTTTTAACTTTTATTGGAAACCATCAAAAAAAAAGTTTTTGTGCCGTCTGCAAAATTTGATTTGTGTGGAATACGTCCGTTTTCTTTAATACAGTAAAGAACTCGCCAGTCTTCTTGCATTATCCCATATCATAAAAGAATTCCAGAGTCCCATCGTACACACTCTGTAGATATTGAGTGGCTTTCGAGGATACCAGAATCCGGTTGCTTTGAAGAACGGGAAAGCCATGTTGAAATTTTCTTAAGGCATCCACAGCACGTGACCGAGCCAAGTCACTGGAATTTCATCCGTGAGCTCCAGGTTCGATTCTCAGTGAAGTCACAATATAAATATATATATTTGATTTTCTCAAACCCTGTGTATTTATGATTGTTTCACTAACTTATTTTACTATAGTACTGTAATTAGGTCTCATGACCTGTTGTTATGCTAAAATAAATATATACGTATATAATATATTGTTATATAAGAAAACAATACGAGAGCCGATGATCTGTAGAATATTACAATAAAGTAAACATAATACATAATTAATTTCTTTTGTGGTGTCAACCGTTAATAATTTTAGTCATGGTGAAAATACATTGTATTAAGTAAATTAAAATTCAATTATATTATAAATATAGTATTAATTCTACTTTTTTAATATTTTGGACCGGTTTCGTCCGCCTCTAGTTGAAACAAGCGATAACGGTCCAAAATATCAAAACGTCAAATTAGTACTATATAATATTGTGTTTAATTTTTAATAATTTATATATTTATACAATATATAATAAGTAATGTTCATTTTTTTGTAAAACCGTGGCTCATGGATTCCAACTATTCAAATGTTATTTTCTCGAAGATTTTTTATTGGGTATGACTTATCGGTTTATCTCATTAGACGCCTCATATTAATAACTATATTATTTTGTCGTTACTCAAGTATGTGATAATATTGTATTAAATTCATTATGAAGAATATTCCATATAATAATCGTAATGTGCACTTCCCAATACAAGGTCTCCCTTAAGCACCTTATCATGCTTCGTTGCACGTCCAATGGTATCATAAACGCGAACCTGAGTATGTAAAGAGCACCATTTAAAAGGCAGCAGAAACATTCCAATCGTTTCCGCTTATACCGAATCTATGCGTGGGCACGCTTGGAATAGGCGCACGTTTAACTTTTATTGCATAACGAATACGATACGTGTGCGCGCGCATCATGCACTTGTTGAACAATGCTCATATCGAAATCAAAAGCGAAGTGTATGCACACCTGTCAACTCTCGAACTCTGGGACATGATAGTCGATGGTTTATGATAATATTAGTCTCTTTTTGAATAACAAATATAATTTTTGTATTTATTATCATGGTAGCGGCTTGTAGCATTAGTCATACAATACCATTGTGAAATACATTACACTGTGTACTTAGCAGTACTCCCAACTTGATTTAAATTAATTAGACCCACCCGCCATATATATACATATATGCAGCCACTATTTGTGTGCGGCATATAAATTAACGTGTCAGAATTAAATGATTTTAATACCACACTTAATTGTCCCAAGAACAAGCTGCACGGTACTGATGTAGCAACCATGCACCATGATGCTTAAAAAAAGAGTTTAGAAAACAAAATAAAGTCTTGAATTAATTGCTCTGCCGTCATTTATATTTAGTGATATTAAAGCCCGTTTCACACGAGACACCTGTGTCCAGCCGCCGGTGTGTCGAGATGCCGCATTTACATATAAATGACACTCGTGTGGCTCCGCCCGAACGCGCCCATTCATTTATGTGTAAATGCAGCTGCTCGACACACAGGTGTCTCGTGTGAAACGGCTCTAAGTGTCTTTTGTATCCGTGTACTCAGGAGTCAGGAGTTTAAAGTGATGAATCTAAGGAGAGATCGGAATTATTCCATCCTACATAATATAACGCAGCAAACTTTTCATGCTTTAAACTTGGTATTAGTTGATATCAACCCAGCATACACAATTGGATCCGTGTGTGGATGGATCCTGGCAAACAGCTCCGATTAGTCGGATCCCATCAGCGGGCAGTCATTCGTTGATTAAAATTGGAACTAAAAATAGAGTAATTTACTTATACAATTGGCCGTATCACGGTTCACTGTAAACACCAATGGCCGCATAGCACTGAGATCAAATTGATGTCTAGGTTTCGTAGTTTTTGAGACCCAAAATGACCTCGTGGATTAAACGTCGGCCTATAACGTCGTGGGTCCCAGGTTCGAGTCCTGGGTCTGGCAAGTACACATATTGTTTTTCAATGTGTGTATGAGTCAGAGTATGGACATAATATGTTAAGTAAGTAGCTTTCTCGTAAAAAAGAAGAAGAAAAATGTTAAAACAAACCTCCACTCCGTGGAGGCCCATTTCATCTTATTAGAATCGGACAAGATCGGAAAAGTTCTTGAGTTACAAAACGACAGATAAGCAAATATGAATAATCATATAAATATTTAAAATGCTGTTTAAAATGTGTATATTTCTCAATTATAGGATGACGCGTCAATGTTATTATTGGTATAAATTTTGATAAGGTGCACAATGGATAATTAAATTACTGGTAATATTTTTTCAACCGGCGCATATAAAACTAAAGTAGACATGAACCAATTTCGATGTAGATAATGAAACGTCGCTCCTAATAATATCATTCAAAAGGTTTAGTTTGGCTTGCTGAAATGAGAATAATAATATTATCAAGAGCGATATTTTATTCCATGCGTGTCACTGTTTGTTTTATGTGCATCTCAAATCTAATATTTATTTGCAATAAATTGACGAGACTGCGAGGACACTGACATTTGTATGCAAATCCCGTTGACGAATCAATATGGACTGAACGTCCGCCATTGTTAAATTGTGTTTCATATTATTGAACCAGATCTGGTTGGACTCGACTTGTTGAAATGACGAAACGGTGGACGGTTGCTGGCGCCTACTAATTTATTTAAATACTTCCATATAATTGATATATACATACTTTTATATACTTGTTTGCATACGACTCATCATTAACTAGATTCTCTGCTATACAGTACTCAATAATAATAGCATAAGTAAAATAAATGCTCAATTAAGAAAGAGTTGTTTTACAATAATTCTGGCCATTCAGTAGTGCCCACGTTCAAAAGATAGATTGAATCCAGGACCGCTGTCAGTCCAAAATTGCTGCCCTCCCCCAAATTAAATAAAATAAACATTAAAATAATTTATGCAACATAATATTTAAGTATATTGCTGTTTGTTACAAAAACATATTATGAGAAAAATTAATTTTCTTTATATTTTTGGCGCCTTTATTATACAAAAATTACATTTTTGTTGAAACGTAATTTTATCTATTATTCTATGACACTGACCTATCATTTAAAATACAGCTATGACGCATGGATATTTTCAACTTCTAAATAAAAATATTTTTTTTTTTTTTTATTAGTATATTTTATAATATGTTGTGTTATTTCATCTATTTGCCATTGTAATATGTTTAGTGCCACCCTTCAGTAGTAGGCAATAAACTTAGGTAGGTAAATTTATATATATTATTCAAACCATGTATTTGAATGAAATATATTTATATTTAAATTATTAATTAAGACTTTTTGCTGCCCTCTAAATCTAAATTGCTGCCAAAAGTTGGTAATTCGACAATTTAGGTAAAAAGATTTAACAACGGACTGTGTCTATATTATATAAAAACGTGCGCTAGAAAAAAAATCATGGTCATCCGATATATTATATAACAAACACATAAAGCACAAAGATATTAGCATTATGCCTGATTTTATTGGACATATTTCCATTATTCCATAACGTCAAGATTACGATTAGCAATTAGGTTCAGCGGAAGTATGTTAAAACGGAATCAATTTTAATAGTCCTTCATACAGCAGTGGATTAATCCAAATTAAAGACTAATACTTGTGATGATAGTGATATTTATGAAAAATTTTCAGGTTGTATATTATAAAAACTATGTAGGTATATAATACATATTATATTACTTTGAAAACTAAACAAATATATGGAGAAATAATAATAATAATAAAAGAGCAAAACAAAATAACTGACAAAATGTGTACAATTTACTAAATGAGTACATAATATTATAATAATATATAAACCAATAAAATAATATTTATAAAATTTATACAAGTACTAGGGTTTCCTCAAGTATATAAAATATCTCGTTCAGTCCTCTGGATACCTCAAGAGTTCCTAAAATAGTATCTGCATTACCTCTTTGGATGTACATGCTTATTCGCCGTCTCATGTACTCAGTTGAATGGCACTCACCATTTATAACATATTATTTATAATAATATTATGCAATTTTGTCAGATTGCGCAACCATAAACTTCGATAAATATGAAAGATGTGAAAGCGTCATTTACTGCACTCCCGTATGTTTTTTTTTTTTTTAATTTATGGTCAGGTCACTTATGCAAGAAAACTATCTGTCCAAGAGATGCGGTCGTAAATCTGCACTGAAATTACAAAATAGAAGTGCGCAATATGTGACGAATAGAGTGCTTTTATTAGTAGTAAAACATAAAGTTTTTAGTTGCCCGCATCGGTCGCGATTATGGCATATGCCTTATACATCTCATGGATCTTAACATAAAAGCTACGCTGTATCAATACACAATGCAGGTTTTATGGTAATCGAGGGTATCGATATGAATTATAAAAGGCTTGCCATAAAAATTCCGATGATTTGTTGGACATTAAAATTTTATACTTACATCCGCACAAAGAGTTTTTTTATTCGTTTAGAGATCATCTTTAAAAAAATAACGGATTAGATTTTAATATAGCAAGTAACATTTTGGAATTATGCGACCTTTTGAATGCGATAAAGATTTATTTTCTATGTTTTTATTGATATTAGTGCTATGTACAATTCATGCATTTTCCAAATCCGTCTATTGTTAAGGCTATACTTCAGCTGGGGCAGGGTCTAAAATGCTCGTGACTGCGCGACGCGAAGATTGAGCAAACGCCGCGTGCAGAACAAAACATAATTTGTCATAAAAATTCAACATGCGTCCATTTGGTTTTTGATACGTTTATTGTTCTATTTGTAATATAAATAATATATTCATTGACATGTTTTCTTTTTTAAGTAAATGGGTAACGTTTTTTAGCCATCTTTACAAGATTTAAGAATTAATTCCCCCGACGCCGTCACAAAACAAAATCACGTGTTCACAGCTCGACTTTCGCTCTCCGATTGGCAGCCAGTCTGAAATTTCGTCGCATCTATAGTTGAAAATTATTTGCCGTTTCACTGAAGTATGCTCTTAACATTAAATTAATTGGGTAATACGATAATACACGGTAGCTAAATAATGGCAAACACCTTTTTGTAAGTAAACTAATTTGTATAGTATAATGTGCATACATCCAAAAATACTAAATATTAGACAGTGGCGAAGGTTTCATAGTAGGTAATTATTAATAACCAACAAATAAAAAATAGATCTTTAAGTATTGAATTAAGAATAAATTAAAAAAAATATGTGACAACGCCATATGTGTCAATTATTGTATTTATACTATTATTTCAGTCAGGTCACGTGACATAAGCCCTGTCTATCAAAATTTATGTAATACGGTAGGTTTATACAACAGACCTTAAAACCTCTGAGCATAATATTATTGTCTATGATTGCAGTTTTATCCAAAATAATTAATATGTAATAAGATAATTAAAAAAAATATTTTCCATTCTCAACCAATGGTCCACTAAAATTTTCTGGTGTTTCGCAATTTTTGGCGTCTAAATATGCATAAACTTCAAAACCCATATACCTGCAAGTGTCTGCATTGTAGTTTTGTTCTTAAGACATATTAATGATTTACGTGACGAAATCAACCTCGAATATTATTATATGTTAATATGTAAATATTAATTTTTATTTCTACGTTAACGGTTCACAAAACGTTTCTCATCTTTTCAGTGGTCCGCATGTTTAAACAGGTTGAGAAACACTGATTTACACCACTGTTTCACTATACTATATGGCTGGTTGTTGTATTAAAAATAATATATATAATATATTATGTATATAATATGTCCGTATTATTAGGCCTATATAGTGTTGAATAGTGCCACTACTGAAATACTCGTAGATTACATTATTTTGTTAAGGAAACTGGTAGAATTTATAATAATTAAACCATTTTTAAATAAGATTAAGAAACAAACATAATAATATATATTTTTAAAATATTCCGTCGTCTAATATCTATACATAGAACCAGCGCAATATAGACTTTTTAATATTAATACTATCGACTATCGACGAAAGTACTTGATGGAATTTAAATTTAAATTATAATAGATTTCAGCTTTGTACTATTCTATTTGACTCATTTTTTTGTGACCAGGGTTTCGCCTTTCGGTATCTTCAGGCACTATATTATATACTCACCAAAAAGCAAACACACACTGACAACGAACATAAATCAATACAATAAAGTAGGTAAAAACTTATCACCTACCTATTAAGTCAAGGATCACAATTATAAAAAACAAATTATGAATACCTAGTTAAAATGTTTGTAAAAACCCATACCTTATCAATAATAATACACTAGATCAGCGTATAATAAATCGTCAAACCTAATAAGTAGATCATTATTAACTATAAAAAATTAATTAAAAAATCATTACATATTGCCCATGTAGTATGACAAAATAATAAATTTATTATAAGACAAGACAAGTGTCCGATAACAATAATATTATGATATAACAAGAAATTATGTTTCATACAAACTCTTGGCAAACGGCTTTACAAAATCTTACAAAGTGTGCTGATAGTATATTGTACTAGGTGTGAGGTCTAAGACGTTTTCAGATTAAAACGTATCCACTATGAAACCCACACGTTTTTCAACAAAACACCTGCATATCTACATCCTTTTAGCGCGATCACTTTGAATAGAATTTTATGAGGGTTGCCAATCTTTACTATTTCAACTCGTAGAAAGCTTTAATTATTTTTTTATTTATTTAATTAAAATATAATTTATATTAAATTATACAGAATGTTTTTATAAGTCAGTGACATCATTCTTAATACTAAAAAGATAAACAACCTTTCTAGGTTTAAGTATAAAACTCATAGAATAAGACGGGGTGGTCGTTCTCCCACACCTTAGGGCCAGTCAAAATTGTATTAATAAAACTTATAGCAGCAGTTCTTGGCGCGGCCCTAGATATACTGTTATATTATACGAGAATATACTGTCATATGACAGGATATTTTTTTAAATTATAAGATTATTACCTGATGAATGTCTGCATTATTAAGGAAAGATACAGATAAAAATAAATAAATCTATCAAATTGAATTCATTGTAAAAAGAATGATATCACCACAATTCGTATTATTTAACGGTTTTGGTTAATAGTAACTAAGTAACAATTTTCTTCAAAATGACAATGTGGGTAATTATTTTTTTCTGTAGATATTTGGACAATACTTATTATCCGAGTATTTACATGATTTGTTACTACATAGTCTGGATATACTATCTTATAATATGTATTGAGTTAAAACACAGTTAGTATTAATTTTACAATATTAATTCTCTTATATTCTTACACCATTAAGACGATACATCAGTGAAACGGTAAACAATTTTAAACTATAGGCACGACAAAATTTTGAACTCGCTGGCATTCGGAGAGAGAACGTCGAGCTGGAAACACGTCAATTTGTTTCGTGATGGCAACGGGGGTATTAATTCTTAAATCGTGTAAAGATGACTAAAAACGTTACCCATTTACTTGAAAAAGAAAACATGTCAATGAATATATTATTATTGTTACTAATAGAACAACAAACAGAACATTAAATGGACGAATGTTGGATTTATATGACAAATTATATTTCGTTCGGCATGCGCAATTTGCACCCGCGACCCGCAATCCGCGCATCGCCTAGTCACGATCTTTTTAGACCATACCTCAACTGAGATATAGCCTTAAGATAAAGTTAAATATTGTATGAATTTTATTTATGTACGCGGAAAATTGTGTCAAGTTGAAAATAATCTAATTTGATAATTCCAAAGAAGAAAGCAAAAAGTGGGGCCGTTGCGTGACGCTCATTTGACATTTTTGTCAGTGTTTTTAGGGATTACCTACCTCATAATATTTATAATATGCGTCAGTACCGTTTATCTATATTTTCAATTGTTTTCATGGGTTATTAAGTATCTATATTGTAGTATTTATTATAATAAAGCTTATTTTTTTTACTAGAAAAAAAATTGTAAAAATATTTTTGAATGTAGCTCATTTGTCAAACGGCTATGATTGACTGATGATGTTTCTATTTTTTATTGTTTGTGTATTGGATATCACACTAATTTCCTAATTAAACGCCAATTTGTTGATTTTTTAACACTTTCACTTCGATTTATGCAATTCGAAAATCTCTTAATTTTGAATCGAGGATTTTCTTGAAATTGAAATTTCGGAGACATAATTTTCAAAATCGTGTTTCCTATCTGACACCATACTTTTTATATCTTCCCATCATTATGTCACAAATAAACTATTGTAAATGTCGTTTAATACTTTATTTATTCTCCATAATATGCTAGAAATGCATTGTAAGTGACTATTATGAGAGTATCCTAACAATAATGGTTTTTTTTTCGCGACACGATTAAAATAAACGATACCTTTATTTGCTTGTAAGTTTATTTTTTAAATTTCAAATTTGCGTTTTTGTGGTTTTCTTTCACCTGCCTTTTTTAATACGACTTCTCCCTGTCTCGCTCTCTTCTACACCTTTGCATGTATTTTACCGATGCGTTAAAGATAGACAGATATATTAATCTAGACAAATATATAATGTAATAATAATTCCAAAAAGACTTTATAATTAGACTTGAATACTAAAATGATTATAAAGGTTTTCTTAACTTAAGTATTGTTACTATTACTGGTAACCCTAATGTTCACTATAAAGA
Source organism: Rhyacophila brunnea (assembly GCF_057557595.1). Taxonomy (NCBI): domain Eukaryota; kingdom Metazoa; phylum Arthropoda; class Insecta; order Trichoptera; family Rhyacophilidae; genus Rhyacophila; species Rhyacophila brunnea. The sequence continues at coordinate 8,784,061 of NW_028233361.1, forward strand.
AAGTAAAGGTTCCGCTTGGCAAAGAATGTTGTATACAATATGTTCCTGGGTTGTATAGTCATGTATATATTACCAGAAAGTGCACTCTAATCAGTGATTGTTCCTGACTCGTGTAGTTTAATGCAGTACTAATAGCTTTACTGTGAGGAAATGCCTTGTACTCATTTGAATATACCTAAGTATTGTTGAAATGATCGCTAGAAATTCACTCCATTCAATAAAAGCAGAGTGTTTGTATTTAAAATAAGAGTGATTTCTTTGTAAACCTTAATGACTTGTTGAGTAATAATGGTGATTAAAGAACAAATAAAGCATTATTACTCTAATTAAAATACATCAAACAAATAAAGATAGCGCATTAATATATTTTAAAAAAGAAGTGACGCAGAAGAATACTTTAACCTGGTTTGAATGTTCTTCAAGTTAGCCAGATTCCATTGTCATGGAAGGTCGCTGAATACTATCTATAGAATGTATACAGTAAAGATACGGGATGCTGGTATGGCCTGGAATGATGCCAGAAGATTGGCGCTTGATAGAGATTCTTGTAGGCACCGTTTGATGTGCATAGTATGTTCCAGCTAAGAGGCAGGTGGTCGAAGAAATGAGAATGATATTTTAAAATTATTGTACATTCTTCATGTGCTTACTTGGTGCAGAAAACTCTTTACTTTGCGAGTGTAGTTAGATTTAGACCACAGAGCATGTTGTAGAGCTCTGCAACTTATAATCGTTCCCCAGGGGAGTTTCAGCCATACATAACTAGAGACTGTTCCATTGTTTGATGCTTTGCCAGTACTGCTATTATATACTCATTTTTTTCTGATGCGATCAATGGTTTATTTCAATAAATTACTAAATAGTTACTAAATTTTTACTTGGAGTTTACTATTTACTGACATTAATAATAATATTACTTCCCAAGACATGATTAACATTTCACTATATTGTTAGATCTCTCCCATATGTTTTTTGTTTTACTTTTTTGCCTTATATACCAAAGGTATACCAAAAAGAAACAATAACTACTACTATTTGATTAAATATATTGCATATGTTTAAGTGAGTACTCTTATCATATGAGCTATAAATCCGTCTGTGAAGCATGCGAATTATAACTCATAACTAAAAATAAATAATAAAATAATACTTGCCATAAATAATATAACCACATAACAAATATTAGTACGATTTTTTTACATTACAACAGGATTGGAAGTCCAATAACAGTAGTGTAGCTTAACCGTATCTATTATATTTAGTAATGTAAATGAAATAATTACAATTATCCAGGTTTTGAAAGGCCAGCCCCTTATGCAACACACCACTATAGCCGATAAATGTGAAAGCCAGTCAGCGTGGACCAAGGTTTTGAAGCAATATTTGCTGTATTACGTTAAGACATAAAATTCATGGGACATAAAGCCGACTGTCAAAAATCGCACTCGGATCAAGATTTCTTTTAACAAGGCTTTGACGTTAAGTATTTTCTTAAAACGTTCATAATATTCCTTTTTTATAGCAGTTCAGTCTCATTGTTTAATAGTTTATTATCTAAATATTTAACTAAAAAATGCAGTTATTTATGAGGCCATAAATCACCATGTATATTGATTTTCCGGACACTATGTATAATAAACACTATCGAAGAAGAGTGGAGGTTGCCATTTGCCATAGTTTTCACTAAAGGCAGTGTTGGTTGAACCATTAAAGTTTCCCACTGACAATAAACAAACACCGTCTCATATATCAAACACTTTACGAGCATATTAAATACAATCTTCACAAGTGTTAATTTAGGCTTGCATTATATTCCGGATTATTTATGGTTATTGATGTATTGTTTTTATTTATTTGTGTCGTATTTTGTAGGCGGATTGGTCTATTTTACTATGAAGAAATTTAAAAATAAAATGGCCTTTGAGTAGGCTCCTTCCATTGTCTGTTGATTGTTTATGGTTAGAAGTGAAAACGGAAATATTATGAGACATGACAATACTTATTAATTTTAATATAGGTACTGTTATTAAAATTTAAAAAATATAGTAATAGTTCCAGTTATTTTAGTACTAGTCAAGACCAGTTTCATCAGCTGTAAAGGGACATTATCAACTGGTAAAGAATAAAATAATATAATTATTTCTATCAACAAATTTTAAAAGGCAAAATTATTTTTAAGATACGAATAATAATCAATTTTAATTGTAAAAAATTCTTTTTTCAGAATAAAAAATCAAATAAATGTACCTAGCATATCAGGTACTAGATTAAAATATTTGATGTATTGCAACGCAATGATTATGAACTATATATTTATTAACATGATAATATTTAGACTACCTAATCGTTGTTTGATTTAATAAAACGCATTTTTTTGTAGTACTTATTCCACTTTAATAAATAAATTTTGACCGGTTTCGTCCGCCTTAGAGAGACATTTTCAGTTGAGTTGAAACTCTGAGGCGGACGAAACCGGTCCAAATTTATTTATTAAAATGGAATAAGTACTACAAAAAAAAAATTGCGTTTTATTAAATCAAACAACAATACAATGCAGTTCCACCATGAATTGACAGTTAACAAAATAAAATAAATTAATACCTAATCAATTTATAACTCCACAATTATAATTACATAGATTACCTACTTATATTAACAAAATTAAGTGGTCTGTTCTTAGTAATAACGAAATATTTTAATAAATTATACAAAATATTATTCTCCATTCATTGAAAGAAGCCCTTATCAATTTAAATAGGTAGTTATGTTTGAATAGTAGGTTGGTATCTTCATGGACGAAATTGTTTCTTACTAATATTAAAGTAAGTAAAACTTGTAGGTACTACATATTGTGTTTTATTTTAATAGTATGGACAGTTTTTTGAATTATTATATTATTTAAGAAATTAATCACTCGACCGATAAAACGATGAGTGTCGTTCAACTGAGTACCTGAGACAGCGAATAAGCATATACATTCAAAGAAGTAATGCAGTCGCTGTTTTGCGTACTCTTTAGGTATCCAGAGGACTGGAAGAGGTATTTTCAATACTTGGAAAACCCAGTATAACATATCATTAGTTTATTGGTTTATATAATTATTATCATCATCATCATTTCTGATACAACAACCTTTGGCGGGTTTTGGGCTCCTTCAAGGTACAGGTTCTCTATCTTGTACAATCCAGCACCGATACTCTCCAGTTACTTTGACCGAGCATTCTTAAATCTCCTATGACGCAGTCCATCCACCTCAATTTTAGCCATCCAGGTCTTGTCCCAGGGGGTTGCGTATATATCCCGCCTTGCTGGTATATCCTCCAATATTCTATACACGTAACCAATCCAACGCAGTCTCTGCATTTTCTGCTTTTCTACATGACCTTTTCATCCTTTATATTATTATGTTTAGGTATAATATTTCATTTTACACATTTTCTCAATTATTATGTTTTACTCTTATATGATTATTATTTACATATATATTTTTTTAATTCGATATACAATTCTCAGTGCAATATGAAAATATTATGTTATTGTTTGTTTGCAATGGAATAATATAAATTATAATATTTTTTTATTCAATACTGAATATTATTATACTTACCAAATATTTGAAAATGTTAATTTCTTCTTTTTATCGATGAATAATACACAATTAAAAAAATCCTCAAAAACATATCTGAGGTTTTCCAAATTCATTTAAGTATTTTCAAACACATTTTGAAAATAGTCGATATACTGGATTATTTGGTGGGTTGGGTTAGTTAAGGTTATGTTAAGTTAGGTTAGATTAGGTTATGTGAGCTGAGGTTAGGTTTTCATTCTTGAATTCATGATTTTTGCCCAAAATTGGCCATGACCATTAGCTCGGTTTCCGTCTGGCTTCCCCATAACCGACGTACCTTAAAAATTTACATTTTTAAATCGTATTAATTATTCTTTGAATAAAAATATAGTTTATTAGATATAAATCTTATTATTTCATATTATTGTGTTGTTCAAATAGACACAAGTAAACTAATCTAATAAACTAACTCATTTACATGTCACATAGATCAATATTTCCTTGGGAAAACAAAATCTCTAGGAGTTCCCATCGTAAGGTTGACATATCGATTGCATATAGTGAGATCGAAATGGTGATTTTATTATGCAATCTGCTCTAATAACACTCCCGCCTCGTCCGCCGGCAATAAGTTAACTTCAATATGCCACGCAGGCAGGCCTTTGACAAATTTATTGATTTATCTTGTCGACGTTTCTATTTGAAAGCAGATCAGTGCGTTCGTTTGCCATTGTGCAATATTCGAAGCGGGTTGTTTATAGGAAATCTGTCACTGCGAACTATGTCTCTACAAAGTCGAAGAGTACCCTAGTTATACGAACATAGTTTCTGAAACGGTTCAATACATAAATAATGTATAAAAACTTGCACTTAATTATTTATGTTATATTATGGTTTAACTCAGTTAATGAGTACTTAATTTTTGCTAGAAAACTTTATATGAAACAAAATAAAACAAAATTGGTACAGAAATCATCTTTACTTTATATATTTAAATGCGAATGTTCAGTCAAAGGACAAAGCGCAAAAATATGAAACTTGAAATTAGAAAAAACTTTTTGATAATTTACATTTCAAAGTTATTTTAACTACCTATCTAATCATAATAAAACTCAAAGATAGAAATATATTTTTTTTAAAGTTATAATAAGTAAGTATATAAATGCATTTAATGCACAGGGCGCGATACCCAAGAGACGCAGGTTCGATTTCTGCCAGGTTTCTTACTTTTTTCAAAATTTTTTTTTCAGAATTATGTATTTTCAATAATTATAATGTACATTCTTAAAATCTTGTGAATTATTCTTTGAATAAAAGAAATAGTTAATTATCATTAAAATGCATTTATTTTTTTGATTAAATACCTACCTACTATTTTATAGTAGTTATGTTTATCTATAAAAATAGTTTATAAAGTTTTCTTTGAATACATTAAAGACATTGTTGATTTATTCAACTTTATAACTGTATTATATATTTTTGAAACATCAACAATGTGTAATACTTAAAATCCTTTTTATTTACATCAAATCGAGATTTAAATTTGTGACCATACTGAAGATAGAATGGAGATTAAGATATAATACCCTGCTAAGTAAAAAGACAGTGTATTTGATTTTAGGGAAATGAGTACCCAAGTTTTCAAGTATCTTTTACTCTTCTATTATGTACAATTGTTGGATTGTATTGACATAATCTTAATTTTTCACTATCTATGCAAATATCATTTAGGGCCAATATTATAATGTTATCTATTAATAAAATATAAGGTATAATACACATCCTGCTAAAATAATATTGTTTAATAGTGTTATAACAACGAATGTTTGATCTTTTTTAACTAAAATATTGCTTATTTGTCATTTTAAATCGATGACGTTTACAAAAATAATCTTTTATGCTTATCATCAATTTACTGTGGATTTATATGACTAAAAAATAATTTAAAACAATGGCAATTATATTATTACTTCTCAAAAAATCCCGAAATTCTTAATTTTTAGCATTGGTATGATACATTGGGCAGTAACATAATTATTTTATTGTACTTTAATAATAATATAATAATAACATTTTTATGTTAATCATTATTTTGTCACCAAGGTATTTTTAATAGGAAAAGAATTACAGCAACATAAATTAATTTAGTTGTATATTCATTATGAATTGAAATAGATAGTATTTTATAATTGTTTAGAAACACAGTAAAATACACAACTGACAATCTTGACTGCAGTAAGATAACTTGATTGATGCGATTAGATACAGCAAAATAGGTCTAATTTATTACGCATATATTACAAGAATAATCTGATTCCTATGGATGCTTAATACAGATTTCTGTCAAATATGTTTCATACTATTGTAATAATAATATATGAGTCGCTCATTTCCAAAAATCATCTTGTCCAGTTTCAACCAAAAATGAACTGAATATGCAATTCTATACCTTATTCAAAGTGGCACACATATTAATGTTCTATAAACATTTAAAAAAACTAGTCTTTTGCAGTCAGTATAACAGTAGAACAATATCATCCTATTTCAAAATGCATCTGGTCCGAATGGAGGCAATTTTCAAATATCATCTTGCCCATTGCTCCAGAGTAAATAATTTGTAACTTTCGCTTAAGTCAGAAAAAATATATCATGTTCCGCAAAACTTTCAAGACAAGTGTCTGATTGGGAAGGCTCTGTAGTTAAAATATTAAAAATACCCACCCAAAACAAAATGGAAAAGGTGAATTTTAGAAATAGGTGACTCATAATATAATGATTGCGAGATATGAAATACGGTAACACTAAATTTGGTTAAAAATACTTATTAGTATTACCATGTTGAAAAATCATTTTTCCTCTCATATAAAATGTTAATTAGCAGTAGGTATGTTGTCAGTGTGTTTTAATAACAAAGAAAAACACTTAAATATATTTGTAGATAAACTTTAAATAAATCATATTCGATATTAAAACAATGAAAACTTAAGAAAAAACACTAGAATGAAAAATAATACATAGAATGCATACTCAATTATATTAGAAAAAAAATACAAGATGTTTAAATCATGAAAAATCAGAAATTTGTTTCTATTATAATATGAATATACACCGTAATTTAATAATATATATATAAAGGGACTCGTTTTCCATTTATAATCGTTATAAGTTATTTTTGTATGGAAAATAATTAATAATTAAAGAAAAACCTTAGAAACGTTGGAACATAGATTATTAAAACATTTTTAAAAGTTACACCGAGTGGTGTCATGCGGTTATTATTAAATGAAAATAATAATTATTAGTAGGTGGTAAGTCATCATTAATATAAATTTAATTATGTTAATTTTTTATAATTTCTGAAACGAATTATACATCATACTATCCGCTTATGATGTCATGGATCTTCGGGTTTGAATCCCGGATCTACCAACAGTTTTTTAATGTGTATTTGTATCTTGAAGATGGACTTAGTAATTTCAAAAAAAGGGTACATGGTTAAAACAGACTCATCGCATTTTTTAATTTTTAGGGTTTAATAAATGTCAATTTATTTAGCAGGGGAAGATGCTCAATAATAGTATGATAAAAAGTACCAAGATCGATTTAATTGCTTCATAATATGACAGAAGAAAAAAGTGTAGTCAAGGCAAAAATCAGGTCGTTGTGTATAAAAACGTAGGATATGTTTTACTTTTTTTTTCACTTTTATTATATATTATTAAAATAAATGAGAAATCAATATATAAATAATTTTACATAATAATAAACCCATTTTCTAACCAATAACGATTTATTTATATTTTTTTGCTCTCCTGCACAATTGTTACATATTTTGTCGATGCGCCTGTTTTTACTGTGTACCCTTCAATATGTTTTAAAAGAAAATAATCTCATGTAAATATAATATTTTGTTATTTTCATATTATAATATTTTTATTTGTTTTATTCTTCTCTTGTATTTATTCGTAAAAGGCAGTTCACAGTGACCATGTACATTATTAATGAACTGATATTTTGTTTAGCATCGTTAGGTTACCTAATGAATTTATAATACAATACCAATGCACTGTGGTGTATGTATCTATTGATTTTAAGCGGGAATCTAATTAAAAATCAACCATTAAGAGGCTTTCATGATGCCCGTGGAAATAGAAAACATGGCATATTTCTTCGACACAAAGAGAGGCATCTCTTTGAATTGGTGCAATGAAACGCGTGACGAGTCTCGCCGCGGGAGTCGGCAAGCGCGCGTCTCCTAATATCCAACATTAATTACCCTAATATGGAAGGCCTACACGCGCCGCTATTCGCCGAGAATCGCACCATGACATGCGCCTTACATTGCAAAGGACTATTAAAAAACTTACATATCTCCTTTTTTATTCAAGGACATTTATTGTAGATATATATATTACCACATCTGATCCAAAGAAGATCATAATATGGGCTCCACAGAGTGGGGGGGGGGGGTTGTATATTAACATACTTTTGTCTTTTTTACTGAAAATAGTTGCTAGCCATTTGCTCAATCTATTAGGTCAATATATATCGACTGTGGACAGAAAAAGGGAGTAATCCACACAAATCAAATTTTACAGGAGGCACAAAAACGTGTATGTTATGGTTTTTGATCAAAGTTATAATACAAAGTAGACATAATCTTGAAGTGCATGATAATAATTAATTCTGTTTTCATATCCCTAATCTGATATTTATTTAATGAATTAATAAAAAAAATAACAGAAATGATGGTTAAACTGTTTTTCTCACGTTACTTCGTTCTTTTTTAAATTGTTAGTTTAATTTAAATAATAACTCGGTATTTTTGCAGCTTACATCATTTGGACACAACATGTATTTAGTCTTATACAATGTTATTATCCAATAAAACCAATTTTGCAAAAACTGAGAGTTACGCCCTTTTTTCTTTTCTATAGCCGATATTTAAATATACTGTTAAATATTTTAAAACTATACCTAGACAAGCAAAACGTTGGCAAAATAAATTATTAGATTATAAATATACGATTAATAAAGTTACACAAAATACTTAATTAGGTAATATTACTTTATACAAAAAATGATTTATGCAAATTAAATACCTACCAATAGTAGTTAAACAATTTTATACATTTTAATTTTTGACTTTTTTCCACGCCATTGCCTGCAATAAAAGCTTAGCTTCCCAAAATCAAAGCATTTGTTTGTTTGACGTCTTTATTAATGTCTTCATTTGGTCTGGTACAGAATGAAGTGATCAAAAAGATAATGAATAAGTATTAAGCCACGAAGCACGCTTCTTATTTTTCTGTTACCATTGTGTAAGTCTTTACAACTAAACCGAAATTAAGAACGATGTATCTACTGGCTAAAGAATGTAATCAGGTATTGAAAACATATTCAAAATATTAATATTTACCTATAATATTAATTGATAAATTAGGTTAGAATCAGTTATAATATTCATAAAACATTATTTTTACAATATTCTGCGTCCCTTGATCAAATATAATCGATAAATGAATTTAACGAATTGAATGTCTAACAAGTAAATTAATGTTAAATATGAATTATCATAAAATAGTTATGCAAATTTAATTATTATACAACTGCTGTTTATGTAGATAAAATGAAAGTTAAAATCAAGGCTCGGCTCAGCATTTTACTATATTTTTATCATATTCACTATTAATATTTTATATTTATACATAGTGTCCTTTAAAAAACAATTATTTAAAATCATCAAAATATTAATAAAACCTTATATAAAAAAAATACGCAGAAAGCCATGACAATTGAAAAAATACATAGATTCATGAATAAATAAAATATAAGAAGTTCTGTTTTCGAAGTAGGTATCTATGAATAGTTATGATCTACCAATTCAGTATTTAATACAATTCTTGAACAAATTACATAAATAAAATATTTTCGTTAATTTTTAATAATATAAGTCTGATAAATCATAATAAATTAATGCTTACTTAAACAATAACAATGAAAAAAAAAATATATCATAAAACGGTTAGAAGCTGTGCTACATAAGTATATTTAAAAAAACACAATTTTGAAAAACATAAGCACTTCAGGTTTCTAAGTTATCTAGAAAGCTTAACACCAACTTTTTTTTTTAGATTTTTTTTAATTTGTATGTTTCAGAGGTTTTTCATATTTGTGTTTTTTCTATAATAAAATATCTAAAAATTTCAAAATCCTTACCTATAATCAGTATTTTAAAAAATGTTGTTATATATTATGTTACGAAGCATTTGAGATTTGTAATGTAGTTTGGAAACTTTGATTTAAATTTTCCGATATATAATAAATTATGAATGTCATTTCTTTAAGTACAATAATTATGTTTATATTATTTGTAGTATCCTAAACCATTTAATAGAAACAATCTATAGAAAATCGTTGAAAAAAACTAACAGTTGATTTACCCTGGCTTAGTTGTAATACTTAGGTAGACTATGTTTGATAATACGAAGAAGTATGTAGACCAAAAAATTATTAGACCTTAATTATCCTTGTATTGATATTTTATATCAAAAGAATTTCATTGTATATCTGAATGCTTTTAATTACATCATGTACATATCTTTATTACTTTTAGTTACGTGTACGTCTGTATAATTACTGTATATCATACTATATAATATGAATCGACATAAGTAATTAAAAACTGTATAGAAATTATTTTAAAAAGTAAACATGTATTAATATATTGAACGTTAAAATTATTTTTTGAAATTGATGTACAAACGTCATGTTAAGAAAATGTTGTTAACAATCACTACAATAAATCAAACAAAACCTTTTTTAGTACAAAGATCATTCTACGGATTTTCCTTATGATTCATATACAAAGATTAATTGACTTTACTAAGCCTATTAATAATTATTACATTTGGAAAAAAAGTGATTCCGTTTTTAACATCTCATAAACAAAAAAATGTAATTTAATATCCATCGTAATAATGAAGGCATCAATATCTCAGCGTGCAATCACATACGATCTAATTCACATCCTGTTAAAATGGTTGGTCTTGTATTCTAACCAGTGCAAATGTATTTTTTTACCTTGGCCAATATTGACTGAGATTAATAAGTTTCCTGTACTTTTTATTGTTTAAAGAATATTGCTTGTTAATGCAAGTTCTTCCCATGACCACATTATGACACACACTTAAAATATATAGACCTTAGAATAAAATTAATTGTTATCCTATATTAAACAACCCACAGTCATTAGAAGTTTTATAATTTAATATCAATTTTATAAGACCTGTTGAACATATTAATTTTAAAATTACTTCTGTCAGATATTTCAACATGTTTGATTCTAATAAGACCATATGAACCTTTACAGAGTGGAGCTCTTTTAACGAGAAATGGATGTTAACCACTTGCTCAACCTATTGTGTCCATATTCTGACTCAAACATACATTGAACAATAGGATGTAGGATTTGCCAGATTCAAGAATCAAACCTCGGCAAACGATGTTATAGGCCAACGGCTAAGCTGCCAGTTTATTTAATGCATATTAGTTTTAATAAATAAATAAATAAATTGTTCAAAGTAATCGACGATCTATTATAAGAGTAATAATTATTCTTCTTCTTCCACGGCGCTACATCCGGGGTGGGATTTGGCCTCCTCCACAACCGCTCTCCACTCACTCCACTCTCTCGCCACACTTCTCCAGTTACCGGGTCTTCCTATATGAAAGAGTAATAATTTTAATGGTTTATCTTATTTCATACCCACACGATGGTTGAGCAGTAATATTTCGACTTAAATTGTGGGTCTCGGGATCAAATCCCGGGTTTTGAATGGGTCTCGTTTTTTTCAAAGTATATAGATATCTAGTGGGTTGAGAAAGTGGCTAACATCATTTTCTCGTAAAAACAAAAACCTGTTAAAACAACCTCTTCTCCCTGGACGAATATAATGATCCTCTTAGAATCAAAAGTTGTAATGTTATGTATTTTTTTTTATCTTAAAGAGGTATCAACTATCTTTTAATACCTTTAACAATAATAATTTAAATATTATAACAACTCAATGAGTTTTTTTTAACAGATTTATGGTTTACTTATATTATTATGATATACAAATATATACACTTACAGTAAAAAGGTGGACACTATATTATTATGTAAAAAATATTGATTTTGTGTGATCTGGTAATGATAGAGCATCCATTTGTAGAGACATAAGTCATGAGTTTGAACAAAATACCTAACTAAAAAATTCACATTAGATATATTTATAATGGTAACTGGAAAAAACTAAACATGACAAAATATAACATGACAAAACAGAACATGACGAAACAGAATGTGTCAAAACAGAACAGTGATAAAACAGAAAAGCCAGGGGGAAAATGAAACATTAATTATTGTGGAATCTATTTAAGTTAGGTTAGGTCATTATTTTGTTGTACCTAGTCAACCAATCATTTTGAATATATTATATTGATTGTAATGAGATATCCTAAGCTTGCCGGCAACACCGAGTTAAGTCCCGTTCATTTGAGACTTTCTAGGGATTAGGAATGCAGAAATTAGGTATATAGTTTGATTTATTATGGCGTATTGAAAATCTGTGCTATTAAAAATCTATCAATATAATAGAGATAGGACAATTTAAATATTAAATTTATATTTTTCCTGAAAGGTCATAGTTACGTTGTATAATATTTATCGTTCTTCTGTTTTGTCATTGTTCTATTTTGTCATGTTCTGTTTTGTTATTTTCTGTTTTTTCATGAAACCATTTATAATGTATTTTTGATTCATAGACAGGACCAAATTCTAGTACAGTTCTACTGGGACCTTTGATTTCGCTTATTATAATGTTTTATAAATTTAAAAAAACACATAAATCTCAAAAATATATTTTTTAATAAAGTATCAATGCAATATCGGTACATTGGTTGACTTCCAACTCATCCAATACACTGTAAAAGACGATCTAAGAAAACCTGTTGTATACAAATCGACGGATCTACTGGAAAAGAGTCTGTCACACGGGCAATCAGTCAGTCAACAGTAATTGATATATTAAATTTGTCACAGAGCAGACGTTCCAATTAATTGAGAATAGTATGGAGGGATAGGATGTCTTAAAAGCTGCTTATTTACAGCGACGTCTTATAAGAGGCCGGGCGCCGCCGCATACTGCCCGCTTTCACATACAAATTATCAAATGCCTGTGTGTATACCGGCAAAGGCTTTTAATACGTAGGGTACTAGCTTTGATTAACAAGGATGAAAGTAAATTTTATTTATCCTCATGCGATTATTTTGTTATTATTATTTCTATTTTAAAACTAATACACACAAGACAGTATGTTACGGTGTATTAATAATAATATTTAATAAACCAAATAAAACCGCCAAAGAATACTTTTTTAGATAGTCCTCAGCAATATATATTACACGCGATAGTTTTGAATCACAAAAACAAAGAAAATCATTTTGCCGATATTTTTTAACTTGGGAAATACTTGAATACCAGTAAACTGACTAATTCCTAAGTATTTTAATGTAAATGTATTGATATTCCTATCCCGTCACTTCAATTTATTTTGTTTATCAATATTCGTGTTATAAAATACGTAATTCAATTCGTGTTCATTTCAATATTTAAATAAGTGTTTTAGAAAACGTAATGTTAGTGGGGTAAATATTATTGTAAAAATGGTGATCCAGGTTCTTATCTTATTTAAATGTTTTTCAGAAAATTTTTTAATTATAATAAATAATTTATTAGTTTTTTTAGAAAAATTGTGTTGCAGTTACTATATGTACTATGTAGTTAATCCACTTAAAAATATCAATATTAATTTGAATCATTTTTGCTTCTGTTTCAGTTAGTTTACAAATCATTGATATAATAATTGAAATATGTTATGTATCAGTAACTTAACAAATCTTTGAACTTCGTCTATCTTCCCGTATAGCCTGGGCCTGCCAGTTAACCTCGAACTGTCTGGTCTGGTATCCAAGATACCCCATCGATGATTTGGCACTTTTAAAAATATCTACACACTGAAGAAAGTAGTCGTTGAATTGGAGATCTAGAGTATTATGTGATTGATTGATCAGAATACCTACGTATATAAAGACTGTATATCACAAATATTGTTGGTTAGTTTTTAGAAATCAATTAAACCCTGACTAAACCAAACTATTGTAGTTTTTGTATATTTTGGGCGATCCGACAAAATTGTGCACACTTTTTCATACATACTTATTTATTTACGTTGAATTAGAAATACATAATATTACACAATATGTTGTTATTTTTTTTTAATCATTTAGCCCTGCCTAAACTAAACTATAATAGACAAAAAGTATTATTCTTTCTATAAAATATCCACTATTATGTATGATGTAATTACATAATTTTAGATATTTTATAAATAAACGAGTATTTTTTTTTCTATTATCTATTATGGCTTAGTTTTCGCAGGATTTAATTGAATTTTAGTAACTAACCAACACCACCTGTAAACTGTAGTCTTAGTTCAATGAAAACAAATACGTATGACTGACAAAATTTTGTGTGCACTATTTATGGTGGATCTTAACAGCCTACCTCCACTCTTCGCCACTGCAGAATAGTAAAACCTTCTATCGTTTTACGTCACTCTTCATAGGATGAAAGTTACAAAATAAATATATCATGAGCTCAGCTTTTTGTCAACGTTATGATTTTATAAAGATGAGTACGTTAAATGTTAAATATTTTCTAAAATGCATTATTATAAATAACTCAACTCAGACTTTACGATACCTACATACTTATTTTTTTTAGAAATTTATTGAGATATTATTATTATTAAAATATGCAGTTGGCAGCCCTGGTTATATTTGCATCGTATTAATCCTAGCGTATTGACTCCAAACATGCCACTCGGGGAGCACCGCGCTATTTCTGCAACATGTTGCGGACAATAAATGAATGCCTTTCTATACGTACGCCAAAAGTTTTTATGTGAGGAATGTATGAAATAAAAATAGAATTATTACTATATCATATTGCAGATTTTTAGAGAAGTTTTTTTTATATTTGAATCCAAAAAGTAAAAAGTAAAAAATGTTTCTTTTATAATAATATACTTACTGATAAGTTTTGGTTATGTAATATTTTACTACACTAGATTTTAAATATTGATTAAAATCAAATAGGTACGTATGCTATCATGCTTAATGATATTATGAAATTTTATAACCATATCAGTGAAGAAAGTTTCAATACTTGCATGTAACTGCACCAAAGATAATTGGAGAATAATAAAAAACACGTCATTTATAGTAAGATCACACCAACTCAATTAGATTCTGTCAATCATTCAGGTTAAATTACAACAATGATACTACAAAAATATATTCGAAAAAAAATCAAGATTTTTCTGTCTAACATACGTTACATATGTATATTAAAAAAACTATATTTGTAATCTCAATATAACAAAATAATGTATTAATAATTATTTAATATGTTCTGTGCTAAGTTTTAAACATTTGTTTAAAAATGTACCAAGAGTAACTATCAGGATAAAATGTTTTTCATATTTTGTTATTTTTTCTTAATTATGAAATATATGAAAATCATATAACTGGCTTCGGGATATTTTTTAGGCTTTTTTTAAAAGAAAGTTTGTAATGTCGCCCCACTAAATATTACGGTAGGTACACTAATAAATAATATACAAAGAAGCCATTTCAACTTTGAATACGCATAATATTTAAGTATATTTTAAATACATACTGATATAAAATGTTTATCAAATATTTATAATTCAACCGTTTTCATGTCATTTGTCATAACCACATTCAATTTTTTCATGTTATATATTGAGATATTAATTCACAGATTACAAAGGAATATTATAGCTAGTATTTTATAGCTACATATTCCCATGAAATAATCTAATATATAAAAATCAATATTTGTTTGTTTGTTCGTATTTTATGCGCTGCCATACCGTTCATCAGATTGCGATAAAACTCTGTCAACTTATTGTTTGCACTTGCGCAAAGGTTATAGGTTATAATTATCTTATATATAAAAATGAATGTATGTCTGTATGTCTGTCTATATGTCCCGTATGCGTTCCTATACCATTCATCCGATTGCGATGAAATTTTTGTCAGTTTTTGTGTGCACACCCGCGAAGGTTTCTAAATTAGTATTGTCTAAAATACAAAGTATGTTGTTTGTTTGTGCCATCCAATTTTGAAATTTTTGCTACATATTAACACAATTAACAACGTTTGCGTATTTTGGATTCGATTTTAATTGAGTGTTCTTTTGTTTGACCTTTACTCCTATTAGAATTATTTTCATATTGCCATATTGTATAATACAGATATTTTAATATTAAAAAGATAATTACTTATTATTATTTTTTAAATATCTAAGATAACTGTATCCACGAAGCGACCCTGTGCGAAGCCGGGTACTTCAGCTTGTATTAAATAATAATTAATCACTTATGATAAATTCTGAAATAAATCAAAATTAGGAACAGTTTTATTCACTAAAAAGGATATTGTACACTTATACAATAATAATTTAATATTTTGCAGCTATTTAAATAAAAAAAAATTGAAATTTTTTTATTTTTATTAGAAAAATAATATATTTATATTGGTACTTAAGTATGTAACTCTATCTTGTTATTATTAAATTATTTAAATCTAAAGTATAAAGTGATTTTTTTTTATTAAATAACAATGTCAATCAAAGTAAATGAAACCAGATCAGGTTATTATAATATATTTAGAGGTTAAAACGTATTTCATTATTAAGCTTCGACATTTAGATAAATTTTTACTAGTTGCATGAGTGGAAAGGCATTTCAATATATCACAGATGACCCGGATAAGAGGTAACACGTTAAATATAAACTCACAAACTTGCTCATATAACTCTATTAAAAATTTAAATATTAATATGCTTAATTTGAAATTCATAGTTTATTAGTAGTATTATGCCAGTTGATCAGTACTACTTTCTATGGAAGTAAATATGGAATGATATGGAACTTATGTTTGGTAAAATAGTATAAATTTAATGAAAGTAGTGCAGTGATTTTTTAAATGTTATTTTAAAATTACATTAGGGTATATTAAAGTACTCGTATCTTATATCACTATGAAGTAATTAAGTTTATAGATTAAAGCTTCCACACCTTACACGTAAACTGTTACTCTACACTATTTTTAGATTTATGTTTGATACCAAAACTGGACAAAAGTTGATCGTAAAGCTACAAAAATTTTGAAAACACTCTTGGAGAAAATAAATAAACAATAGAAAAAAATTCTTTTTTGAAAAAAGTACGACACCTAGCAGAAATCGAACGTTTGCCTCTCGGGTTTCGCGCCCACGCACATTGAATACAATGATATAGGTGTCTTATCTAATTGTGATAAATTTTAACTAATGGTCCTTACAATAGTCTATGAAGCGCTTTCCAAATTGAGTTACTATTGGCGATCGGCTATTGTATTTTTAAATCAAAATAGGTAATTACTTTGATCACTAACCGACGTCACGGATCTCTCTAAGATTCTTTGTTGTAACTAACATGAACTTGCTAATAATTTAATTAATAATTCACAATATTTAAGACAAAGTGTGTTTGTTGTTTTTTTCTATTGGTTATATATTTTCTCAGAAGTGTTTTTAAAATTATGTATGTTCAATAAAAGGAATGTTCGATTATTAAATCTTGTGAATTATTCGTTGAATAAAAAAATAGTTAATTACAAGAATTGATTTTGTAAATTTGTCATTTTAGTATTCAGTTAAAATAACCTATTTAAAACAATATTTATTATTTTAAAATATTAGCTTAAAAAAATGTTATTATATAAGCACTTATATTACTATAATTAATAGTAAAGGTATATTTTGATATAGTTTTATTTCAATTCATTTTCCATTCATCAAAATTAACGATTAATTATTATAACATCAGAAATCTGTATCAGGTTTCTATTATATGGATCTTCGTTGATCGGATGGAATCTGCAAAGTATTTTTATCTCCAATAATACGATAGAGCAGCATTGCATTCATAATGCTGGTCAGGTATTCCTCTCCTGTATACCGGCAGCAATAATTTCACATCAAATCATCTGCATACCTCACCGTGGATTATGCAGTGATTTATTTGCAGAGCAGATTTTCCTTGTAACAGAGGTGGATAAAGCAAGACACTCTATTAATTTCAATAGTATAGGATGGTTTTTATTTATATGTCATAACTTATAAATACATTGGGCCCAGGTTGGTTGCCAGTTATAGTATGTTATAGTATTTATAAAATAGAAACACTTCACAGAGATCACAGAGATTCATTAATAATATAGAGAATATTTCAAACGGTACATGAAAATAGATTAACAAGATAAGATGACTCGCTCGACCGAATAACCAGGTGAACTTGCCAAAGGTTTAATTTAGTTCAGGTAAGTATCACATTTGAACATAAGATGCCACACTTATCACTAGAAACTAGTGTAGGGTATTTAGTCTCAAAATAAAGGATTTGTATGTTTTGTACTTGTATGATCAAAAGGGTCAGAGGTAATCAGATTAAACTGACTGGCTATGAAAGATCTGTGAGATCAACATATAGTTAAATCTTAATCCGTCTACATAGTGCTTGCAACGTCCAGTCAATGGGCAGCGCCATTTAAGAGTTTCTTTTCGAAGTTATGCCGCTGTGTATAGAGTTAAATCCTAATCTGTCTACATAATGCATGCGATATCTAGTCAATGTGCTGCGCCATCCATGGGTCTCTTTTCGAAGTTATGCCTGCTATAATATAAGTTTATATGGATATTTAATAATACTTTATGATAAAATATGTATCGTATTGTTATATAATATCTTAATACGGTGAACTATCCAATAAAGTATCTTCTTTGCCTTACTTCGCCACCTCATGTTGTAGCATTAGGACATAGGAGTCGCCTAGAGTCATATCTCACATTTTGCAAGCTTGTCATTTTTGTAACGTAACTTGAGTTCCATTATCACCGCAAACAACCATCAGAAAACTAAAATCAGAAAACAAATACAAATTTAATAGCAAACATAATATATTACTAAAGAAAACATTATAATAATAATATATAAAAAATATTTTATAACAAAGTTAATTTAATTGTTATATGTTTGAATCCAACTCTGTATTGATGATACGTATGGGACGCGTTGGGCTTACATATTATACTCTAAATATGTACCGATTCTGATCTGGATAGAGCCAGAAGCGTCTATTTTCCATGTACGCTGGCAATTGCTTAATCTCACAACTTAATATTGCAACCGCAACAATAAATTTATACAATGGTCGATTTATCATATTATATGTTTCATTCGTAGCATATAGCTGTCATAGCTTTGTGGTTTATTGAGAAAGTTTCAACAATATTAGAGTACATATTATATATCAGCAATACATAATAATATGTTTATTTTTTGTAGTATTCCATAAGAATCGATTTAAGATACTCTTTCTAAGTACTTTAAGAGTTCATGTCTATTATGTCCATCTTATATAATATAATAAGACCCTTTAAATGAAATAAGTACCTGCTAAAAAACTTTCATTGTTCAATTTGCATATAGTACTTTTATGTAGACAATACATTTATTAATTAATAATTAAATTAAGTAAATAAATAAACCAAACTACTTCTAAAAAAATAGAATACTATATTTTATGAAATACTTTAAATATTGATAAACTGATCTTTTTAATACTACAGGTCATAAAATGCAAAAAAAATAAACAATAAACACACTTAGACTTTGATATAATCACATAAATAATTTAAAGATAAAAAGCACTTTTTATATACTTAGCACTTTTTATATACTTACCACTTTTTAAAATTTTCTGTTGAAACATATTATAAACTTGACAATTATATTATGTATTAATAATTTAGAATAAATAAGGCAATCGTCAACAAATCATTTTATTGCTATTTTGCAACAAACAAATATAGAATACTGAAATGTCATTTTGATTTCCATAGTAACGCACGTATATATTAATAATTTAGTTGTTAGGACCACCCACCTAGCAACCAATGATAGTGGATTGGATTACGGATTTCTTCCGAAATAACTTTTCATACAAAACAGAATTAACTGAAAATGAATTCAATTCTACTTGAAGATGGCTAAAAGTATTAAAAGAATGCATTGGCATCGTGTTCTGATATATTCTAAAAGTTGCTAGTTGGGAAGTTAGTTAAAAATTGATTGCAAGATTTGTACTGGATAAACAACCACCGGACAAATAAGAATACGACCTAATAAAAAGGTTGTAAAATAGAACACTATATATTTTTATGGAATACTTTAACTATTGATAAACTGATCTTTTTAATACTACAGGTCATGAAATGCAAAGCAAATAAACAATCAAACACACAGACTTTGATAAAATCACATAAATATAATATGGTGACCTCACCGGTAATCAAATCCAAAGGCCCGGATAAATGGCTAGCACCTTACGCACTGGATTACGAGGGCTGCTGTTGAATAAAAGTCTCCCCTAGCTCCGTTTACTTTACTCAATTCATAGTTATTTGCTATTTCGTACTTCCGCCAAAATTGATTAGTTCAATACGCCATTTAATGGTACATAATAAAATAGAATAACTACTGAATCGCCTTTTTACAACCTCTTAAAAGTTAAAAAAATATTATTATTGAAGAATTGTATACATTAATTTTATTGTAAAACTAACGGTTAGAACATAAAGCAATCTCATAATAAAGCCATTAAGCAAAATATTAGTATTACGAAGAATTATTTTACATAATAATTTATTATTATACTGTAGTAGATATCCAAAAAAGCTTTATTAAAATTTTAAATATTCGTTATAGCCAGATTCAAATATTATGCACTAATATAGCTGTAGTAAACCTATGGCACACACGCCATATTTAGGACGCAAGTAAATTCGATTGGAACGTGAAATAATTGTTGAATTATATTAAATATCAACAGCTAGTACGCAGAATATCCCGTATTCGGAAATTTGTACGTAAACAGTTCACCGCAGGACCCTTATTCGTGCGCCGCAGTACGTGAAGTTCGTATAACATTTAATCAAATGACGAGTTATTCGTTGAACATTTCACCGTGGAGTATTTTTGTACGTATGCTACAACATGTGGAGCTAGTTTGCTGTTCCAATTAGATTCAATACGAATTTTATGAGATGTCTTTACAAGGTTAGGTTAGGTTAGGGTTAATCTAATTGGAACAGTAATATTTGCAAACTATTGCCGCATTTTGTAAGATACGTACAAATGTATTCCACGGTGAAATGTTCAACGAAGAACTCGTCATTTGATAAAATGTTATACGAACTCATGTTTTACGTACTGCGGCGCACGAATTAGTGTCCTACGATGAACTGCATACGTACAACTTATATGTAACCAGAATATCCTGGTTAACGTAACATTTGATAAAAGTGGCAATTTGGACAGAAAAGATAAAAAAAAATTACTTAGGATTTATAAACTAACGACAGTAAAAGTGCTAAGTGCTTGAAATAAAAGCTCAGTCTGTCAGTTGATACAAAATAAACAATCCCACCAATTTTAAAGACATGTTTTTGTTTAATACTTTGGACGCTGAAGACGCACATGCGCGTAATGACCAGGCGGCCGATCGATGTAATTAACGTGCATTTTAAAGGTGCTAATTAAAATCTCATTATATAGTCAGCATCGAATGAGTTAAATATGTATTTAGTTTTTTTTTTATTTCCTATTTTATTATAATATATTTCCCCATTAGAGTTATATAGATAAACTCTAATGGGGAAATGTCTGTAAGGTTTGTTGGTTAGTCTAGCGATCTCTAAATAAAGTACAATTAACCGGTCTTATGGATCTATTCTATACAAAAAACGCTAAAGTGATAAATATTATCACTTTATCATGTTTATATATTGAGGTATAATAATTGTTATATTGAGTTAGCCGTCTAAACTGTCAAAACTGTCGATCTCGCTCTAAAATTTAACACACCCAAGAGTGGGTCTGTTAAAACATAGCACTTTTTGACAGTTTAGAGACGGTTAACTTATTATAATAATAAACCGCCTAAATACATTAATATGATAACCTACCCTCGATGCCGCTTTGTATATAGAATAGCTTCGCTGACGATTAAATAATACAACATAAAGAATAAACCATTAACACGTTTAAAATCTTAAATTATTGTCAAATCTGTACGATTAAAATAATTGAAATAGGTACTTATACAAATAAATTTTATTTGAAATACTTGTTTGCATGAGTCTAACCATGATACTCGTGCGGGATCTAGAGTTGTAAGCTTTATTGCATAGCCCAATAATACATCCGATCAACTGACTGATCAGGTTTTGTATTATTCAACGATCTGTGAATAAATTACTAGTGAATGATGGGTTCTATAAGAGAATTCTCAGGCTTCATGCTGATGTAGTTCTCAAGAAAATCCTACAACAGTAGTCGGTTTATTTTGATTTGCATAGCTCATAAAGTTATTGCTTATAGCCAATATTGATCATCGTAGCTTTCAATCATACTATAATATATTATAGCTTTAAAAATAAAAATAGTATTATAAAAGATTTTAAATGAAAAATGGTTCAATACTTATTACTTTAATTAATATATTAACGTATTTATACATTCTAAGTAAACGTTGCATAATATAAAGATATGTATATGGAAATATATTTATCGAAGCAGCAGTAAAAGGTAGGTAAATTCTAATGGATTTAAATTCAAATTTGCGACCCGGGTTTTGCCTTTCGGCATCTTAAGGTGCTACGTTCACTCACCAAAAGGCAAATACACACTGACAACGAATATAGTTAACTCTAACTTGTATAACAAATTAATACAATAAAGTAGATAAAAAACTTTATAACTGATCTATTAAGTCAAGGATCACAATAAGAAAATAACAAATAAATTATGAATATTTGAAGTATTTGTAAAAAACTCCTACTTTATCACTAATAATCAATGACATTAATATGGACGAATCATCTGGAAAAAAAATGACACTCACTTTATTGTCGGGTCTGCCGAATGGCATAATCTGTTCGGACGCCATTACAATAAAGGTGATATTGCTATAAATTCCTGATGCGTTTTATTGGGTCTGCCGAATGATTCGGTTTGAACGGGTTCGCTCAAATGAACGTTGACATTAGAAACACTGCTCTAACGCCATTACAATAAAAGTCATATTGCTATAAATTCTCGATGCGTGATATCGCATACTGGAAATTGCGTGACGTCTACCTATACATATGAATGCGCGAATTTACTTACTAGCTGCTGTATTGAGTGCGTCGTCCATTAATAATGTCATTGCTAATAATACACTCGATAGCGTATAAATCGTCAAAGTCTAATAATAGATCATTAGTAATTACAAACAATAAAAATACTGCACTCAAGAGATGTTAAATCGTCCATTCTGTGAACAATGGTAACGTATTGGGAATTTAGAATGTACAAAACTTAAATTCATTAGAATTTAAATTCAAATGCCATCAAGTACCTTCGGGCGATAGCAATAATATTAGAAAACTATTATTAGAAACGTTATTACTATTGTCACAGTTGTTTAACACTGCATTAGAATTCTATTTCATTGTTTTTTTTATATACTGTTTTAATATTATTTCCTATATATAGTCTAGAATTTTTATTTTGTAAAGTTAACTATATTTAAATAAATAAATTTCGATTTGAATATGAATCACAAATATGCAACATTAATGCATTTGCGTTAACCGATCATTACGGATCATTTCACGAATTTAGAAACATGCTATTCGTATTATAATTAATATATTATGCAATATACAGCTATTTTTTATGAACTTGACTTTAGCAAAACTAGGTGAACAGAATAGACTACCTATTTTTATTCTCATTTCAAAACACCATGAATATTCAATAGAACACGCTTTAAACCAAATGCATTTATATTTAAATAATATTTGAATGTATTTGAATATTAATACCGTAATTTCAATGATTTTTTATAAAAATATGCTTCACAATAATTTTCCGTTACAATTTTTTAAAAACAATCTGGATTTTGTATGCTTTCTTTTATGTCAAAAATAATATTTATATTAATAATATCAGCTTCACGTCATTATTTAATAAAATATTATCATTACCACGTTAGTGTAATATATTATCATCATTCGAGGTGAATCCGCTGCTGGATGAAGGATATATCCATTCTTGTCGGTCATGTGTAATGCGTTGCTACGTACTTTTAAAGAGCTTCATCGTTAAGAGAAATCGTCGATCCAGCACTATTTCGATTTGCTTTTTTGACGTTTTAAAGTCAAATAACTAAATTTTCCCAAAACTATATTAATGTGTTTGTATTCATTACAAAAAACTTGTATAGCCTGTGAGATATTAATAAATTTGTTTCCATTTTGATAGCAATTTGAGTATCATTGGACTTTTATCAATAAGACGTATATTTGACAATATTTTTAAACACGTCTGCGCACGTTTCCAGTGCTATCTTGACATTATGATTTTTTGTTTTTGGCTATAAATGTACTGTTGTTTCAATATCTCATAGCTATAGCTTACAAGCATACACTTAATTAACATTTATAATGTCTTTTAGGAGGTAAGACTTGACAGTCAATATAAAATAATTAACAATCGTTTCCCACTCATCTTTTTATATATTTTTTTATGAATTGTACCGGAAAATACAAATCTGATATAACCTAATAAAATTCTAAGTGCTTTCTTATAGAGAAAATTGAGTAGTCATACGTTCACATGAGAAAATTAGGATAACCAATAGATCATTGTATCCGAACGATTCGATATGAAAGTTTTACATCAGTAAATCGCTTTATCTATGGGATCGATCATTTTGCAAAGTATTTATATTCAAGGTGATGAATTGGCCAGCATCAATTCATGTTAATCTAACTGAACTGGCTTTGTATTGAATACTCGCATTTACATAAATTAGTATTGATGAATTTTTAATTGAGACGTAACCTTTTGTATTGATTTTTTTATATTTCATCCGCCTCTATGCAATTATCATAATCGACATTGCAGTTAAATCAATATTTTTTTCATCAATATAATTAATACGTTGGTAGCGCCTTGGATGGAGTAATTGACAGAACTATCATCAAAATTTGTGGGTCGCGAGCTCAAATCCCGCGATTGGATTAAATTAACACTCTGCTTTTTTTTTTTTAAATAATATTATGTTTATTTTCAAATCAAGGACCAATGAGAAAATCGAATTGATAATAATATATCGTCATCGATTTGAGGGTCGACGGTATTGTAGATAAAAGACGATCGTGTTTATTCGTGATAAAGGAGGAGTGAGAGTTTATTTATGGTTACATAAGTACAAGGGTACACTCGGTACAATAATATAAATAAACTAACAGTACATAGACTGAAATAGTAACAGATTAGGTACTTAGATTTGAGTGACATGTCCGATGAATTATTATTCGCTATTTATAGAATCAAAATAATATCTACCCAATATAATTTAGGAAACAACTATATAAATCGAGTCACATCTTATTGTCATTTGCGTCAATGGACATACGAGTAGCTGACTATTAATATATAGATATCGCGGAAATAACCTTTACTTACTTATTGTACTATAATTTGAAACTACGGAAATGCATATTAAAGAATTTAAAATTGCGGTACAGTATTTAATATCGCCGATTAATCTGCTGACACAGTTAATGAGTTGTTTATCGCCATATAGTTGATCGCATCCATTTTAATTATACCCACATCAACCCACCAGTGACCATAATATTATACAAGCATGGGTAACAAATACATTCGGGTAACTGTTTCCTCGAGTTAAGCCTGTCAGGCACCCTTAGCGAGAGGTGCAAGACTAGTAAATGCGCTCCCTAAAGACACAGATATTTTTAATGACGTACTTTGCATTTTATTTTTGAAACTTAATTTTATTGAAGAAAATTGTTTATGTTTTATTATTAATATTATTATTATCATCATTCTTTTTCTCTTTTGTGAGAGTGATATTTGTTATAATGTAAGTCTCGTATTGTGAAAGTCCTGAATTTTGATTTGTTATGTCCACAATGTATTCTTTTCTTAAAGAAATAAATATATCAAACTCAATTGTCAGTTTTACAAAAAAAAGCTTGTAGAGATCTCTGAAGTATTTCTTGCAATGAGACGTTTCAAATAATCTAGTATTGCAATACTATTAATATAGATGTTGACATTTTCTTTCTTTCATATTCCATGACAGTCATATGAAGAGAATACATCGATTTGCAGTGACAATTACATTAAATGAATAACAAATTTTCATAATAAAATTATTTCATAATTATGTTAATCAACATTGAATAATCGTTTAGTTTAGAGTTTTTGTCGATGTTACCACAACACAATTTAATAATTTCTTGCATTAAAATGATATGGCAGTATAATTCAATAGATAATATAAATGTGACATATAATGCGAATTTTGCAGATACTCTAAATTTTACTAACATAATATTCTAAATGTATAGTTCGATGTATATTATATTTGGGTACCAATCTCTATTCGCACATAAATGACATATGCGTTTTAATATTCACAGGTGATATTTGCAATAAAAGTTGAATGTTTTAGTTTAAGTACATGTAAAACATGTTTCGCATTCAAAATGGCCATTTATGTAGTAATTAATAAAAAAAATATCACCAATTTATAATCAATAAAATCAATTTTCGAAAGGTGACAGCAATATCCGTAATATGAAATGATTTTAGGAAATTTTGATGTTTTCCTACTGGTCTTTTTATCGGCTCTCCTAATGTTTTTCAGACTTATAATGGAATAACATATCACACCAAAATTGTGATTAAAGGAAAACAATATACAATCAGCTCTATTCTTGTTTTACCACGTTTTTCTTAGCTCGTATTCTTGTTTGTCCGGTGGTTGTTTATCCAGTACAAATCTTGCAATCGATTTTTAACTAACTTTCCGGCTAGCTACACATTTGAAACTTTTAGAATATATCAGAACACGATGCCAATGCATTTTTTAATACTTTTAGCCATCTTTAAGTAGAATTGAATTCATTTTCAGTTAATTCTGTTTTGTATGTTTCGGAAAAAAATCGTTAAAAGTAATATTTACTACTCACTATTATTGGTTACTAAGTGGGTCCTAGCAAGTAAGTAATTAATATATACGTGCGTTACTGTGAAAATCAATATAAAATCTCAAAATGATATTTCAGTATTCTATATTTATTAATAATAGAATTGTCATATTATTCTCATATCTCTCAGTATTATCATATTATTATGATTCAACAGAAAGTTTAAAAATGTGATATAATTATATAATAAGTTCTTTTTATCTTGTAATTATTTTAGTCTAGGAGAAACCAATATTTTTGATTTACTAACATGACTTATACGGTTTTAGTTTTCGACGGCTTAGTCATGATGCTAATAATTATGGTTACTTTTACAACAGGTAGGCAATATGGTATAGAATAATAACATGTTGTATAGATACGGCTGCCGTCTATTTTATTGACTGACGTGGCGATTGCTTGAATGATGGACATACTTTTGATTACATATGATGGATCTCTGTCATCAACCGTATTGCACCGTGAGAAAAACTCACATCGTTTCGCCATATCGTGTTACTTTTACTAACCTGAGTTTCGCTATATTGTATCATATAAGTTTATTTGAAATCTTAGTACACCATAATAAACTATTCATATTAACAATGATAAATAAAAGATTACTTTTTTTCTTAAATACCGAATTATAAGATTAAAAAGTGTTAGATCTACTGATATAGAAAATACTTAATATAAAAAAACGTCAGAAACAGATCGTTCAAAAAAAGTTCAATAAGGTCCAATTTTTTTTTATAGAATTTTTTATTTAATATGTTATTGAGGTTTCTTTAGATTATGATAATAATTATCTTTTTAAATATTAGGGTTTCTTTAGTAAAATAAATTATTAATATAAATAATTTGAATTAATTTAAGTTTTTTTCCTATACCGTTTGAGTCATTTTTTTAGACTTCTGTTTCACCTTTCGACATTTTCAGGTATTATGTGCGCTCACCAATGGAAAATTCACACTGACACAAAATACAGTAAAGTTATTTCTCGTTTATATAATATATTATTATGTGCTATTATACTTATTAAAGAATCAAGTATAAAATCTAATGTTTCATTTTTTTGGTTTTTAAAATACCGTAGAACATAAATGACTCAAATGAAAAATTTCAAAACTCAAATCATTTTGAATGAAAATTCTAACAAATACCCTCGATAGTCGATAAAATTAATTTTGTAAATATTAATGATTTTGATGAATAAATGCTTCGACATTTTATTATATCCACCAGGATCTCTCCATACCTAATTTTTTTATTTGCATATATTGCCAATATTTTTTTTAAATTATTTAAACAATTTTCAATTTAAATGACGTGTTAATAGAAAAAATCGTTGCCAATGTTGATGAAATAAAAATAATTCATCAGTTGCGTATTTTATTGTAATTTTGATGTGATTAGTGAATATGTCGATATCTTAATCGGTAAACTATATCGCCCAAATTGCAATCATTTAGAATTTACTTTAAATTCAGTGCAAATATTTTTCTTAACATTTTTCTAATAATGTATGAATGTTTCTGATGTGTTCCGAAAATGCATTTACATAATTTTAGGATATGTTACGTTACGAGTAGGTATATCCGTGTTACAATTATTTCAAAATTATATATTATCTAGTAATATTATTTAACAAATTAATTAAATATACATATTTGAACTTGGAAACAAGGATAAGTATTGCTGAGATAACGGTGAAATTTATTGATAAATAATTGTAATCGAATAGAGCAAGTGAACTCTCATCAAAAGCATATTTCATGTAGGTTGAGCGCTGTGTCGGATACTAAGATAGTATTCTAAGCGGATTCGATATAGAGTCACATTGCAGTTTAGCAAGTTTGTAGAAACGCCTCTAATCTCCGTTTACTGGGTGGACCAAAATAATAGAATCCGTAAGTATAATCAATAATTTAATTCACGGAAATGTCAATAAAAATAAAATTGCAAACTTGTTGAAATATAATTATATTCAAGTAATAAAACCATCTGATATATAAATTCAATATTCTATCAAGAGTTTTCAAAACTTTGTAGAGCATTTAAAAACCTAAAATAATTACACGTTACATAAAATTAGTAATTATAATATAAACCGTCTGAACTAATAATTATACCTATTAGTAATTATATAAGAGATCTGAAGTTTGATGGCAAAGAGTTATGATATATTATATAGTTCTATATTATGGGACAAGATTTGATCTCCTGCCCAAATGTATCTTCCCTTTTCAATCTTCTTCTTCGCGTCCTCGTCTACGTTTTACTTAGCCTACCTCCAATGCATATCCGTTGAAATATTTTCTCAATTAGATTCTTTGCCATTCAGTCGTTTTATTGGATAACAATAAAAACATAATACCACTTAACAAATAAAATAGTCACGTAACTTTATCCGTTATTTACTTCTTATATGGTGAACTAAAATACTATATTGTTTATAATATGTAATAAACGTTTTATATATGTATCTTTATTAAATATACACATAACTACTGTTTATTTCATGTATATAGTAGTAGTAATTTATTTAGTATAATATAAAGTAGTAAACATATTATTTACTGGTTAACGTTGTAATAAACGATTCAACTATTATACTTACTCATAAAACTACAATGTTTCATAAATCGATGAACACAATATATGAATTGAGTTGAAAAAATAAGTAGGTACATAATCTAATAACTATTTCTTGAATTCAACAAATAATAATATGCAAGGTTTGAATATGTAATATTCTTTATATTCTAAAAAGATTATATGTCTCCAGAGAGTAGAGTTTTGTATTAATAGTTTTTGGTTGTTACGAGAAATGAATGTTAGCCACTTGCTCAACCTATTAGGTGTATACTCTGACTCCAGTTACTTTCAAGATAGTATGTGTATTTGCTAGAATAAGGATTCAAACCTGGAACCCACTACATTATAAGCCAACACGTTAGTTATACATAAGTAATGCAATACAAACACCTTAGATATTATGTACATCCAGAAATATACTTTTTTCATCCAAAAAAACACATTGGCGCATATTCAGTGGTTGCAGCAGGTTCAAGTCCTGTTGGGCATCATAGTTTTTAATTTAAAAAAATTCTAGTTGCATATAACTAAGGTGTTTTTAAGTTATCAAATTGAATTGATATAACTTAGTAGATTTTTGGGTTTCCACCGTGTGTCCTTTTTCCTTCTTTATTCGACGTTTTGGGCTCGTTGCAGAGGCCATTATCAAGAGATGATATGTTTTATGATTGACTTTGACTTTTGATATTCCTCGGTTTCAGGGCACCTGGGCTAATCCCGCACCCCCTTCATCTGTATTTTTATCAGTAATAGACGTTGGTAGAAATTTACATGTGCAAATTTAGTTTTGTTTCTCCCGGTTCTTGAAAAGGACCGGGATATGTTTATCCCTCCAATTGCAAGGGTGTTGAGATTCAGTTTTATAAGTGAATTTCGTTTCTCATTCTCATCCTCGATTTCGAGCCAACCTCTTGGTCGGCACCGTACCGATCGCGTCGTGTTTTATGATGAAAATGTAGTGTAGGTATATGCACGTAAACGTTGCTCTAAGAATGTCAAAAGGAATTAAATTAAGTTGATATGTTGGTGCGTATTTCAAAGCCGTGTTTTTGTTATGATAGCATTTTCATCGTATTCTACTAATGTATTCACATTAATATTCTTAAATAATATTTATTTAATTGTTGAATATTTTATGTTGAATAAATAATATATAAGACTAAGTCCCAGTATACATTAATGATTCTAGAATTAACTTTTTAACTGTGTAATTAACAGTTAGATAATTTTATGCATATTATTTATATGTGGGAGTATCTCTGTTTATTTATAGAAGTGTAAACCTATAGTCATATTTTATGGAATAATATTTTTAATAACCCGACGAATGCAATATTATCTTCTTTTTTAATTACATAAATGTTATTGCAATAATTTAAGAGTTATTTTATATTTCTTCAAGAGTCCATAGATAACAATATATAATAGATTCATGAAGTCTACCTTAGAAAATGTAATATACTTATTTGCATTCTTAGAAAATGAGAGAAGTAATATTTAACGACGTAGCCATTTTCAATAGTGAATAGACTGTTAAAAAATTCCCAGCCCATCTTTTGGTTAGAGTTCTTACGTACTGACCATAAAACGACAATTTTCATATTAAAATTGTCATAAATAATAATATTATTATAATTAACAGTTATGGCTCACCCGCGTCGATGTACTCAACGCAACATTTTAGCACTCGACAGTTTATATAAACATTAACCAAGACACTAGTTCCCACGACCCACAGATTCAACGGAGAGACAGAGTTATATCTAATAGAATGTCTCATGCAACTGAAAGAGATGAAAACATTCTTCCAATTTTATTTCATATAAAAAAATAACATATTGAACGTGATAAAATAAATATGGTGTATCACTGTTATAAGTTATATGTAATTAAAGTAACAAATTAAAATTTTAAATAAAACTAATTATTGACGGATGCTATTAGATGTAAGTTTTTTTAACATAATTTATTACGGCTTTACAATCGATTTTATCACTGGATAATATGAGATTTAAAACAGAATTTACTCAGTGAACAATCAAAGCATAATTACCAACTGTTTTGTAATCAAAGGATAAAAGTCACATGCTAACTACCGGGTAACAAGTACCTATACTAAGTATATATCTTAATTAAATGATTTTGTGTTTACTTCTCTTTCTTATTGTGTCATCCCCTAGCGGATGTTGGGTACCATCAAGGCTTTGACATCTGCTACCCAGAACAATTCGGTGGAGCTGCACTCGTACCAATCACGGAGGTTCTTAAGGTTTCTCTGATACGCTTACCATTGATCTTTCCCTGATTCACAATATGGGGAATGCTGTACTTTTATCCTCTCATAATGTGGCCGAGTTACTGTAGTTTCCCGGTTTTGATACTTGCAGAACTTCTCGGTACTTTCTCATTTGATTGAGAACTTCAAAATGTGTTACCCGGTCAGTCCAAGGAATTTTGAGGATGCGTCTTTACAGCCACATATCGAAAGCTTCAAGTCTTCGTGCGTTTACTTGGTTATACAATTACATGTACGAAGATTATATTATAGAATATAATAAATATAAGGGATTATGATATTTATATATTATACCGTTATATCTATATAAATAATTACAAGTTAAAAGAACTTTTTATATAGGTACCACGTTTTAAAATTTTCTCTTGAATCATATAAACTGGACAATTCTATATATTAATAATTTAGGACACATAAGGCAATTGTCAACAAATCATTTTTTTGCTATTTTGCAACAAACAAACAAATATAGAATACTGAAATGTCATTTTGATTTCCATAGTATATTAATAATTTTGTTGCAAGGACCACCCTCTAAGCAACCAATAATAGTGGATTGGATTACGAATTTCTTCCAAAATAACTTTTCATACAAAACAGAATTAACTGAAAATGAATTCAATTCTACTTAAAGATGGCTAAAAATATTAAAAGAATGCATTGGCATCGTGTTCTGATATACTCGTATTATAAAAGTTTCAAATATCTAGCTAGTCGGGAAGTTAGTTAAAAATTGATTGCAAGATTTGTACTGGATAAACAACCACCGGACAAACAAGAATACGAGATAAGAAAAACGTTGTAAAAAACGGGTCGCCTGCTAAGAGAATTTTTAACAGACGTATGAAATTTAAATATTATATCGACATATTATTGTCCTATAAAAAAATACAATATTAAAGCTTTAACTACTAAAAACAGCTTAATTACTTATTACTTAAAACGTTTAAATATTTAACTTAAAATATATTTCTTTCATACGAGAGATGAGTACAATAAGACAATAACATTCGCGGCTATTCTTGACGAACCGCATTCTGGACGTGATATTTTGGGACACTTTTCAAGCAGTGATGGTTTATTTGCATAAACCAATAACTTTGCGCATATACAGGAGATAATCCAGAGGTATCAAATCTCATGACCTTGAAAGGAAATTGATGGGTCTATTTTACTAAATCAATTAATCGCTGAATTTTAATTTTAAAAAGTCGATAGTTGCGATCGTCGTATAGCACAATCCTGTTGAAACCAAATCTCATTTGCATCAATTTCATCCATATTTAAAAAAAAAAATCTTTTACCATGGTCAGGTAACAATTTACGGATTTATCAGTATAAACTAGTGACTTAATACTTTGGACGCGGAAGACGCACACGGTGCGTAATGACCAGGCGGCCGATCGATGTAATTAACGTGCATTTTAAAGGGGGCAATTAAAATCTCATTATCTATTCAGCAGCGAAAGCGTTAACATAGCCTTACAGGAAATATAACACAGAGATATCAAATCTTGTAACCTTTAAGGCCAATTCAATTGATTGGTTTATTTATCGGAATCAATTTATTGCTAAATTTTAATTTCAATATATTGATGGATGCAGTTAACGTATGTCTTGCAACGCCATCCTGTTGAAACCACATCTACTTTGTTACTTAATATTAAAAATCATTGATCATGGTCCGGTAATGATCACCTGCAGTCTAATTTTTAAAGAAATTATTACATTCTCCTACCTATATTAATTTATTTTCTAAAATAGTTTGACAAGTTAGAATATTACATTAAGTGGCGAAAGTAAAACAGAATAATATATGTTATTTTCTTATAACTATTCTCACACTTATAAAACAATAGCATTTTTTACTAAGCCTATTTATATTTTTTTTGTTGTATCTAATTTTTTTATATACATTTAATAATAGTGTTCGTCGACATCGGCTTTCCGAAACATAATATAATCACAGGAAAGGAGGGTCATTAAGTAGTGCGCCGTATAACTTGATTGATGTTTGATGTTTGGTGAACAACTTGTACTAGAAATGTCTTGCAAACAAAGTTTATATTGTTGAAGCTACCGTTATAAATTGAAGCCTCAAATAGTAATGAAAACAGTAGCATAATATAGTTTTTTATTGCGTAACCCAACAATAATTTATTGAGTACAGATGTCTGCCTTAGATACTTACTACTTTAAGTGTGGAGGTGTGTTTACGGTGTGGTTTGTCAGAACTATTACTTCTAAGGTGGTAAAGTGGAAAGTAGATAAGTACCTACGTCATATCGAAAGACAAATTATCGATACTTTTGACATCCCTAAAGATAGATTTTTAACATACTCATGAAATACATAAAACTTGCATTCCTATGTGGTGGTACATTCTAAAATGTTGTATTTTAAAGAAATAATGCTATAATTTATTTTCATTTTAAAAGAAATATTAGTATAAATATCTGTATTATTATAATATTATATCCTCCACCAATTCACTTTATCTCTCTGAAGAAGACGAAACTTATCCTGAATATTAAACTAAGAGAAATAAGTACTACATATTGTTTATTTTATTTTTTAAATTAATATAATAAATATTAAATATTTGTAATAATATCTTGATTTTTTGGGTGCAAAGTTAATTAATCTTTACAAGTACTAAATGTCAAAATATTCTTTGAAAAATAATACTTTTAAAGTATTTATAAACAGAGAGAAATAAAGGGTGATACAATGCAACCCTATAAAATAGTGTAAGGGGGTGTTATATTCGATTTGCTTAATAACGACACTTATGATATCACTGGAATGTGGGCCACGTGCTTATAATAGTCATAATCTAGTTTGCATTTACTTCAATTCAACTGAATTCCAGTATCCTGGAAAGACGTTAAATACCATATTATACTGAATATTTTGTAGTGCTACCATAGCAAAAAATAGCAAACACAAGTATTCTAAGACGCATTATAAAAATGTTGATTCAATAGTCGAATATGGATATAAACAAAAATACAAAAATACTGAATTCAATTCGAATATATGTTTTTCGTATTCCAATCAAAAGCTGTTATCGTAGAATTTATATGAGGTACCTACCTAATAAATATATACTCTGATTATTCAAATTATGTCAATATTAGCTATCATTTTTGTATTTAAAATATTTTATGCACCTGACTCATAAATGGATTTCACTTGGTCGAAAATATTTGAGTGTCTTTTAAATATGATTCTGAAGCTTTTTTACAATTTTATTTGTACCTATTAAATAAATTATCATTGATTGATTATTCAAATGTTAAATAGATCGTAATAATTTTATATTAAGTAAACCGTTATGTCCGTTCAATTGATTGTAATATTATGTTAGTGAATGGAATAAAATATAAGCAATATTATAGACAAATGGTTTACTTAAAAGTCAATTAATCGCATAATTATTTATTTCAGGTGCTTTTACAAAACTCATTAAATATACAAAACTTAACATAAAAACATTTAACGACTCGAGTTAATCTTGGTTGTACAATTAAACAAATATTGCCGTGTAAATGAGGAAATGGCTGATCAGTGGGTACTATGAAATATTTAACTAACTGAGGAAATATACATCAAATAATATGTATAGCCACAACGTGAATCATTGTGAATATACCGTGAGAGAAATTCGTAAAGCGATCACTCTGCTAGACGCCGTGAAACGTTTATTGATTTTATAATTGAATATGTAAATTAATAGGTCTCAACTGGAAGTTTACTTTTTTTACATACACGTAATACACTCAAAGTAAAAAAAGGCTTATGCTAACACAGGAAGATGTATTTAATTACGGTTCACAAGTAGACGCCGCTGACAGCCTTAAATTATATTTCAACAGTTTACTTTCGCGATTACGTTTTTATTATATGCATTAAAAATAATACAAAAAAATTAAGAATTTTTGGGAAGGTATTTATGATAAATTGTTTTCATAGGAGAAAGTTATTATGTCGTGTTTATCTAACATAGTATTATTTCTATTTTTTTTACATAAACATACCTATCAACAGAATATTTAATTATTAAGAGTATAAGTTTGAGTAATATTATAATTATTAAGTAGAAAATACATAATAATATTAAATTTTATGTTTCACGTAGGGCTTTCAATTAAACCGAATGAAAAATAATATTCGGTTAGCAGATTTTTATCAATTAACCTGTAATATTTTGATTGTTTAAATATTTAAATTAGTACCTACAACAGTTGTTAGTGTACAAATATCCACTTTGTTTAGAGTTTGCAAGTGACTCGTTGTTTTAAAATTTTTAATATTTTGTGGATTTTATTTTCAATTTCAATTATTTTTCGATATTATTGCATGTATTAATAATAATTATGTGACCTTTTACTTACTTAAAAGGTTTCATGCTTAACCAGCCGTTGATGTCTCTTTCATACTAAAACGTTTCGGTAGCAAGTCGGCAAACAAAAAGTAACAACATACACTTTGCTTGATTCTATTTTATACCAAACTTACTGTTTAATTTACACCGTTATGATAGTAATCTAATAAAAGATATACATTATATCGAATATAGTAGCATTTATTGGTACGTGATAGTTTTATTAAATAATAAAAAATAAAAATCCTTTCCTATATTATTCTTATCCTGTTAAATATATGAATAATTGAAAATATTTTTTGTTTTAAAGAAAAGTTTATTAAGTTATTACGGTTTCTAAAACACTAAATAACTACTGGAGTATAATTCTTGAATAGTTTCTGGAATAAAAGAATGAATACTAAACATAGCTAAATATTTTTATATTCTTAGTTTCAACGATGCTTAACGACAAATAAACCAATATTTATTTATATTATAAATTTATTAATAAAAATAGTATAGTTCATCACTTTCTGTTGTTATAATATCCATACAAAATGACTTACCAATGTCACCGTTAAAGGTGTCAAAAGAAACTTTCATTCAAATAGCGACCAATTTCAATGATAGTGAAGTTGTTTAAATGTGATTTAGTTGGATCGGCCTTACAACCTCAAAAAATTATTTTATAGTATTTAATAATTATCAGCGAATATTTAGATAAACATCACCAAAAACGCAAGTAAGTTACAGAAAAATGTCAATAAAATATAGAATAGCAAATTACTTCGTATATTTCCAAAAAATAATAACATTTTGCTAATTAATTTATAGAATATTATCTTTTCTATGTCAGGTAAGTCAACCATAATCTCAAGCCATGTGCAACACTCTTAAAAGTATTAACACTTTACTACTGTAAAAAGATGAACTCATATTATAGTCATATTTATTTTTAATTTATAAAACAATCAATGTTGTATTCAGTCACAACAAAAACTCATGATTCATAATTGTTAATTAATTACTAATTATTACTCAACAACGCCATCGCTTTATATATTCGTATTAATTATTTATATTTTTTCAATAACACAATAAATTATTATCAAATTGGATTCGCTACTATTTTCAATAAATTACCCCGCCGAGCGAAGATAATCAGATCGAGTGGTTTCTGATTCAATTATCTTTCACAACAGTAGCGGACTTGTAACGTGTGAATCTAAATAAAACAAATATGATTATTTACGATAAATAAAAGGTGAACCACATTACCGCTAAAATCCAATAAACAATAATTTAATATAATACGCAATTATAATTTTTGTTGTCATTTTAGTTTTTTTAGTTTTTTATTATTATAGCAATACCTGCATATCAGAACTTAGTGGAATCCAAAGGAATAAGGCATACTTGTATATACTTTTATCGTCTGTTTCCACAGTATGAGATTATGAATTTTAATTATTGTAGGGTACTACTAAATTTGCAGTGGTCTAGTTACTAGATCGCTCATACATGAAATCCTGCAGCTGGCAAAATAAAAATGCATTTTGTTTATATTTTTTTCAATGACTTTTTGATTGAGTGGAACTGCTTTAATAAATTGCACGAATGGATGACAATCTAGTTTCGTAAAAAAAGTATTTTAATATAACGTCCACACCATAGAGACCTATATGCTTTAGTTTAAATAGTCATAGTAATTTGCTTTTGTTACTGAAGGTTTGGTACGCCAAAAATGAAACACAACTGATATATTATATCAGTTTCAGTAAATCTAATGTCGCACAACAAATAATAGTATTAAAAATATACCAAAAATTATAAAGTTCAATAATGTAAACTCAACTCCTTATATCAGTAGAGGAAATTAAGATGTTATTCATTATTTAATTTAAATAAAAAATTGTATCAGTTTCAACCCTGTGACAAGTTCTACATTGAAGATTAAACAGAAAAGTGGCAGTATAAAATAATAATTGGCAGGTCGATACGTTTATACTCAGTAAAAGATTGTGTAAATTAATATCAAGAATACACATTACTTATATAATTATTATCCAAAATAAAACAAAATATTACCTACTTAATATTTTATGTTCATTAAAAAATTTTAATATATTTTTTAAAACAATCTCAACTCAAAAGTATACCATCTAGATTATATTAGTCTATTTTATTTTACTGGCTTAATAATATACACTTTAAAGCAGAGAATTATTAATTGTTACTATTTTTCCATTCTTATCAAAGTGTATTTTTGTCATATTTAATAGCTAGTAGTAAAACAAATCAAAAATATTTATGGCTATTCATGCTTGTAAACTCTTGCAATATAGTGATTTAATACATTTTCACAAAACGTAACTGTTCTTCAATATTTATAATATGAAATTCGTCAGCTGAATGCAGAACTATCCTAACTCACATTTTAAATACTTTACAGAAGTGTTTTTTGAATCATCATATTTAAGTTATTTATTATTTATATATATACATTCATGCATCATTATTTGCATCAATAGGCCAACAAGTAATAAGTAATTTAAGTAGGTTGTTTCAAAGTACTCCCCAGCTGACAAACTGTTTTCTTCATTTAGTAAATTTATCATTGACTTGGTAATCATACAACATACAATAACGACTTGGTAATCATACAATAATATTATTACTACATATCCTCTGCCTTATTAGCAAAAATGTTGATCATTATTTTTTATATATGTAGTAATTTTCGTCGCAATTGGGTATAATGCAGATAATGCAATTAGTGCAATAGAATCTGATAAAAACAGATTCGAGTCCTGTCCGGCGACGAATTTTTTCAAGATTTTTTTCTAAAAAGTATGTTTATAAAATGTTTTAAAATATAATATTATATTAAATATATATTTTCAAAATTGCAAATAACGCACCCACACCCACCATGAACGAGCAGCTTAAGCGTCGGCGTATGATGTCGTTGGTCCCGAGTTAAATCCTGGGTCTGCCAATACACATTTATTATTTTTCAATTTGTGTTTGGAGTCAGAGTACGGACCTAATAGGTTAAACATCGATTTCTCGTAAAAACCAAAATCTGCTGATACAAACCTTCATTCTGTGGAGACTCATATTATGATTCTATAAAGATCAGGCATGGTCAAAAGAAAGAAGGAATGATTTAATATTAATATAATTATTACCAAAACGTTTAATAAAAGTATAGTGTAGTACAATATGTATCACGACTTATCTGTGGCGAATAGATCTCACAACGTGACAATAAAACAATCAAACATAAGACAATTAAGCAATTGTTATATTTATGGCACTTTTACTATTCTTAGAAAACATTTACAACACTTTTACTATTGGTGAACTGAATTATTCACGATTGTTGAATGGTGTTCATATAACACAATGTTAAATTATTAATGATGATATATATTGGTTTATAGGGATAGAAGTTTTAAAAGGTGTTCTAAAAGTGTCAGTGTTATTTATGTGTTAATAAAATTACAATCACTTTGATTATAATTATTGATTCAAATGTTGTGAAGCCAAAAAAAAATGACTTAATGTTCAGGTTTACTATTAAAAATTATATTAAAATGTTTTAAATATTTTATACTTAAATTATACTAGATTGCAATTAACTGTAATATTTTTGGGATAAAAATTAAATAAGTCCTAACATTCTTCATTTATTATTTATTTATTTACGAAAACAAAATATTCTGAACATAACAAAATAAAATTCAGGACGTTCTATAAATATTACCCTAACAAGAAAGAAGAAGAAACAATAAAAAACAATAACAATTTTATACAGTAAAATATAGTTTCAAAAACAAAATGAACATCACATCACTGAAAATGTCTGTCTTTGAGGAGAACATTGACTAGTCTTGAATCCCTCAGATTCGACGAAACAGTTCTGACCCTGAATAGGTCATAACTGTGACCACGTAGGTAATCAATATACGCCTATATATTTAAATTCCTTAGGGCGCCAAGATTGGAAACCATCCCTTATGATAGCAGGCAAAAAATGTTTCAAGAGCAGAAGTGACTTACGAGGTTCAAGAGATGCCATAAAGAAAGGCACTCGGAAAGTAATCGTTTGACGACTTATTGAAAGGAAAATAATTATATGTCTAAAATAATACAAACTCAATTCGGTAAAAAATCAGTTTAACATTAAAAATACTTGCTAATAAATAATGAAATGAATAAGATAGTGACCAATCAAATGAGATTATAAAAAGAGATAAAAACTAAATTTTCACTTTGCTCTATAGCCTCTATAATAATATGGAGATATCATAACAGCTGATACTGAAGATTAAAGAGTAGAAATAGAGCGTTATTCGCACTGAATAGTCTATTCATATTCAAGCTATTGTCTAAAAAGACAAAATTCTGGGTATACAACGTGACCAAGAAACCAATCGCTATGTACGGATGTAATACCTGGAGTTTAACGGAGAAATGAAAAAAGGCTCTCCAAATATTTGAAAACAAAATTCTACGAATAAAACGACCGGTTAAAGAAATTTGCAAACAGTTTAAGCCTAATATAGTTGAATATAATTCTTTGGAAGCGTGAAAACTCAGATAGGCCAGTCATCTTATTAGATGCGTTGGATCTAGAATTCTTCATAAAGTTTATGAATGAACCCCTTGTAGATACTCAGCTCCTGGGTCGCCCCCGGAGAAGTTGACTAAATGGTGAGAGAAAACTTGAAAAAGATTACTAGAGAATGGTTGTGCAGTCGGTCATGGACCTGAATAATCTAATTAAGTCTATCAGATTACGTTAAGGATCATTGTCAACGTTATGAGAAATTCACATTGATACCAGTGACAAAAACAAACACACCAATTTTGATCCGATCAGTAGAATTAGAAGCTTTGAAATGATCTGATGTTGAACATGTACTAAAAACTGAGTTAACTTTTAATAACGAAAGAAGATTAACTGACATTAAATTTTAAAGTTTTGTGAATAATTATAAAATTCTTTAATATCACCCCACTTATTGGCTTAAGGCTATACTTCAGCTGAGGCATAGTATAAAAAGATCCAGATTAGTCGATGCGCAGATTGTGCAAATGACGCGAGCCGAACGAAATATAATTTGTCATAAAAATTAAACATGCGTCCTTTTAATGTTATATTTATTATTATATTCGTAATAATAATAGTATATTCATTGACATGTTTTCTTTTTCAAGTACATACAGAACGTTTTTTAGTTAACTTTACACGATTTAAGAATATATTCCTCCGACGGCATCACAAAACAAATTGACTTGCTCACACCTCGACAAATATATTCAATTGATCAACTCAATAGTATATTCATTGACATGTTTTCTTTTTAAAGTACATACAGAACGTTTTTTAGTCAACTTTACACGATTTAAGAATATATTCCTCCGACGGCATCACAAAATAAATTGACTTGCTCACACCTCGACTGTCAGTCTCCGATTAGCGACGACTGCGAAATTTCGTTCCATATACTGTTGAAAATTATTTGCCGTTTCACTTATGTATGCTCTTAATATATTATAATATAATATATTATAGCAGTGAAAAATAATAACCTTACTATCATTTCAGATGGTTTCAATTTCAGCCATTGCTTTATATTACATTTCTTTACATAAAACTTCTTGCGTTATAAACTTTTTCTATGAGCATATTTTTTTAAGGTCACGTGCACACTGTACAAAAGTGTTGAATAATAATAATAATTGTAAAACTGTGGAACAGCTAACAAGCAATTTAGCGGCTGTGCGGAGTGCGTGCAAGTTTC
The DNA here is from genome assembly GCF_057557595.1 of Rhyacophila brunnea. NCBI lineage: Eukaryota > Metazoa > Arthropoda > Insecta > Trichoptera > Rhyacophilidae > Rhyacophila > Rhyacophila brunnea. The sequence goes on from NW_028233361.1 coordinate 8,825,993, forward strand.
GCTGTACTGGTAAATAAAACTCACATCGTATCGTTAAACAATTACATTTTGATTGATCCATAAAGGTGTCATTACTTGGGGCAAAAAACACTCGAGTTTTGGTGGGAAACAGTTTCCCTTGTATTGCTTTTAGTCTCGTTTAACGAACCAACCGTTTAACTTTGATCGCAATTGCCTTTTTTTATTAACAACACGCGTATGATCTAATTCACCATGATATAGTAATAGTGATAATATGAAGATATAATTTCGTTTTTTGTTTAACATTAAATTATTGTTAATGAGATCACGATCGAAACAATAATTTTTCCATCACAAAAAATAAATACTTACTTAGGTACAATATAAATAAACTTACTTAATTAAGTTGGCGCTGTAGACTATTCTAGCTGCACAACCATTATCCAGATATTTATATCCTGAACTACCTCTCTCACTGGTCGGTCACAATCAGCCTCTCTGCATTCCTCTTGACGTTATATGGCAATCTCCTCCAGGAATGGCCCATTATCCGAAAACCCACAGTAACCTTTAACTATCTCTAGCACTCTAGAGCTCTAGCTAGATCAATCTCATCTCACAACGTAACCGGCTCATCTGAGTCTTCGCGCCCTTAAAAATTGACTGAAATCTAAAAGTATATTTATATTTAATTAAGGCTATACCTCAGTTGAGGCATGGTCTAAAAATATCGTGGCTAGGCGATGCGTGGATTGTGCAAATGACACGCGCCGAACGAAATATATTTTGTCATATAAATCCAACATGCGTCCATTTAATGTTTTGATTATTGTTTTATTAGAAACAATAATAATATATTCATTGATATTTTTTCTTTTTCAAGTAAATGGGTAACGTTTTTTAGTCATCTTAACATGATTTAAGAATTAATACCCCCGTCGCCATCACGAAACAAATTGACGTGTTCACAGCTCGATGTTCGCTCTCCGATTGCCAGCGAGTCCAAAATTTTGTCGCACCTATAAATAGTTGGAAATTATTTACCGTTTCACTCTAGTACCGCCTTAATAATTTAAAAAAGTAGGAATATAGTACTTTTTCGTTATTTAACTTAACTGCATACTTAACCGAAACATTTTTTATTTAATTAACAATTCACAAAACTTAGGAATATGATATTCTTTATTGAACATACCTACTACAGAAACAGCTTAGAAAAAAACACATTAAAAAATATTAGAAAAACATTTCATTGCACATACAGGAATCTCGTCTGACACCTAATTTTTTTTCAATATTTTGAATAAAATTATACGTGTGTTTTTTAAGTGTTTTCGTAATAATTATGTATAATATATTATACATAATTTAAAATACTTCAGAAAATCCTACTGAAAATAATATTTGCACCAAGTGGGAAATGAATTGGCAACTGACGGATTGCTGCCAAGTAAAATGTGCACATTACTGATAACGCCAAAATGTAGCAATAACTATTTATTCTTATGACATTTTTGTTATCTCAAATTCTATTAATTTTAGTTTACACATATAAAAATTAAATTTTGAGTAATCTTAACGCTACATTGAATCACGGTTAGTACCTATTGTATATTACTATATTTTTCAATCCTCGATTTAAAATCACAAAATATCATAGCCAATAGTAACGCTATAAGAGATAATTTCTCGAACGCAACGTTGTAAGAACATTTTGAGAGGAATAGTATTGTACATATTAATTAATTGATAAAGTAGGTACATTAGCCAAAATTTGATAGATTCAGGTTCAAAACCCAATCGGTACAAATATTATGTATACCTAGTCGGTTTGTTTTTGAGTCCATTCTATTTCCACAATTAAATTTGCAGATGTATTTAAAACAATCTGACACTTTATTTATGTACAAATGGAATTTTATTAATTACTATACACATTCACTTGCCTTCGTAATATTCGTCTTGTTTCGGAACCAAAGCAATTCAATGCAGTGCACCGAGCACAGTATAATATTAATTTTATTTTAAATAAAACTTCAAATTCAACATTACTAAATATTTTACGGTTATATAGGATTATAGTAGCACTTCTAATTCTTCTTCCACCCTGTTACGTCCCAACATTGGGGCATAGGGCAAACACAAGTTGGCGCCACTTCACTCGGACCATCGCCAACTCTTGCGCCTTCCGCCATGTCAGACCTGCAGCACGTAGGTCGTTTTTGTAGCACCAATGCAGGGTGAGAGAGGGCCGGCCACGGCGACGGAGCCCTTGAGGCTGTGCCACAAGGGTACGAAGTGCCGCACTCTTTTTTGGCGGCATCCGGAATACGTGCCCCAGTCACGTAAAGCGTCTCTTCGTGATAACTTCAATCAGTAGTACTGCAAAAGACTCTTATCAATAGTGTTATCAAAACTGTTTAGTATTCAGAGATTTTATTTAGATTCTGTATATATATCATTATACAAATATGTTCCAGACAGTACCTACGTATCTTTTCAATCAGTTTGCAATAGAAATAGTGTAAAAGATAAAAATTTTAACCACAGCGATGTCTACAAAGCAAATAAGGTTAAAGTTCATCTTGCCTCAGAAATTTACGTTAAGTCTATTCTTTGAACAATAATTATTACTTAGCCAGTTATAATATGAGAGTCTGAAGTCATTTTGAATTAATTAAAATATACTTTAGCTGAGTTCTGTAATATAATTAGTTATTAGGTAAAAACTAAGGGTAATTCAAAAAAAAATATTGAAACAAATACTCTCCGTTTTCATTAAAATGATACTATTATTTAACATTATTTGTAGCACAACTTTACTTACAGTATCTTACAATAAAATTTAAATGATTTTTTTTTCAGTAGGTCTCTAATAATATTAGGTTATGCACGAGAGTATGTGCGCAACCACATATTAAGCTTTATCCAGTTCTGTCATCAGACAATTAGAAGTGAAAATAATAACGTGGACAAACTAATCTTTCAAAAATGCCAGATGGGTAGAACAAGTAAAAGACACTCCAAATTTCTTGACACCTTTAACTATATGAATACTGGAATGCCTAAATTCATGGATCGAAAGAAAAAACTATGACATTTTTTTATGGATTGAATTTACTAAACAGTGATAAATTTAGTGGATAATTAATAAACGCAAATTAATATATTCTATTAATGGAATTAACCATCAATGATTGATGATAATGTTAATATGACAATAAGTATTATTGTTGATGTAAAGTCATTGTATTAAAAAAAATATCGATTATGGTTTGGTTTTAAAAATGAATTAAAAACAACTAACCTACACCATTTTTAATTTGTAATTCAACGAAAACAAATAAGTATAGGTGACAAAGTTTAATGTGCACTATTTATGTCAAATCTTTACAGCCTACTTCCACCCCTCGCTACTGGTATCAAAAGATGCCAGTAGCGAAGTAGAATAGTAGATTATCCGCGATAGATTTATTTCCAAAAAAAAAAAAACAAATAATCAGTTTCGCTATCGATAGAAAGTTTTGATCACAAAGTATCAAAGTATCTAATTTTTTGACGGCCATAATCATCAGAACGGCTTTCTATTGCTTCAGAAATATTGTCAACTTAGTGTATTACGTTAGTAAATTTGTATTATCTAGTTTCTTTCAATATGTACATAATAAAACAAAAACTTGTTTTGGTCGTTATCGCAATGTTTATTAATTCTTTAAATATAATGCCATTTCATATAAGAAATAAGAATACAATAAATAGCTTTAAATTACCAATAATGGCTGTAAATTCAGTCACTCGATTTGATACTCCCTGGCTAAAAGGGTGCCAGCGGTCTGGTGGAAGGTCGTGACCTTCTGGTTTATCATACGCCATCTCCAGCCCATTCGTGAGACTATCGCGTCTCCCATCGCTTCATTAGGCGATAGAGATTACAAGAGGAGAGAGATTTTTAGCAAGGATTAGCGACGGATCGGATAGCATAGATTGCGGCCTCCATTATTTTCTAGATTCTTCAGATGTTACGTGTTTTGCATGCAAATTATGCTACACTTGAAGTATTCAGACGGAGCTATTATCAATTGATTAGAGTATTTTAAATGAATGTTTTTACTGGTAATAAAGAGTAAAGCCAAGATTTTTTTTTGAAGAATATCAAAGCCACATCCGTATTACTTAACATTTTTTTATTCAACGAACAATTCACAAGATTTAAGGATATAGGTAATATTCTAATTATTGGACAACCATAATTTTGAAAACACTTCTAAGAAAATATATTATAACCAATAGATAAAATCTTTTTGAAAAAAGTAAGACACCCGCAGGAATCAAACCTGCATCTCTTGGGTATCGCGCCCATGCACATAGTCCACTATGTTAAAGGAGTCATACATTGGCCTTTTTAATACTCACTGAAGTGCTTCCCAAATTGAGCTACTATTGTCGATCGGGTTTTATATTTTAAGTCAAAGTAGGTATAACCTTAATTATTTTAAGCACTTAGGTGAGTATTAAAAGCCATTAGTTAAAAATTGTCGCAATTAAGACATGACTCTTTTAGCATAGTGGACTATGTGCATGGGTGCGATACCCGAGAGATGCAGGTTCGATTCCTGCGGGGTGTCTTACTTTTTTCAAAATCATTTTTTCTATTGGTTATAATACATCTAAATATTGCCAATGCTATTTGGTTTAGTAATAAATTCTTTATTAAGATTATAAAACTCAAATTACACTAACAGATTTGCAGATCCAATCAGATCCAACGACTCACACTGATCGTTTGAATCGTACATATATTTTGGAAGTTTGATTACGTTACTACGTAGTAATTATTTAAGGATGGTAGATTAATTTTATTCATAGCTTAACAGTATTACAGTAATCGTTTTATTAGTACGACTAACATTTAACCTTTATCTAATTACATATAATTTTCGTGATAAGAAAATGTTCCTAAAACAGTAATTTCAAAAATTTCTAAATTTAAATAAAAATTTTGTCATTTTTAATATTAATTGACACTGCGTAGAATATTAACTATTTTACCTTGTTTAATTAGACAGAAAAATGTCCAACAAGTTTTAAATTGGTAACATATGAATTTTTAATGCGTCATTGAATGTAATCTGGAAGTATTTGCATATACTCGCCTTTTTCGGTAATTATAATGTTAATCAGAAGTCAATTTTTTTATTATTTTGATTATTTTCTATGATGCAATACGGCACAAAAAATGGTATAGTTTGAATAAAAATTAGCACATTTTTGTTGGAAGCACAAAAATGTCAAGGTACTAGAATATATTTTTTAAAACCAGTTTACATTAATTTATTGTGAAACACATTCTACAAATAATAAGTGAATCGATTTAAATGTTTCAACAGAGTTCACGCCGGGTTCAATTTGTGAACTAAAACTCTCTGAACGGGCTTCGCATGTATGTGAAATGTTTCCGAATGGTCTTATTTTTTATGTACATCATTGCTTCACACGAAATATTAAATACGATCTATAAAAAACCAAAGGCCGACTTAAAATACAACTCATCAATACTGCAGGTAACATATTTTAGTATAATAGTAAATTCTGTATAGTTTTGGTAAAACGATGTCGATTTTTATTAATAATGAATTTTAATATATCGATTGAATAATGCCATGTAGAAAAGTTTTATTATTATAATTTTATTTAATTATTACTTTTTTTAATTTTAGTAAAAAAAAAACAGTTCAAAAAAAATTCAATGAGCCATGAAATCGAATGATAATTTATGGTTTTTTGGGATTAAACATTAATTTCTTTAGATTAATTAGACTGAAATTTCTGGAATCATTTGTTCTAAAAGTCTAAAATTTTTGCTTAATATTAAAAAAAAACCCCCATATCATATAAAATATCAATGGCTTAGTTCCATAGTACGAGAAGTCAAAAACGTTTTTACGTTTTGAGTTATTTCAGCCATTATATTTGTACATCGCTCCGTTTCAGTTTCACAAAATTACAACTCAAAAAATGATTAGTTGTCATCGTAAGGCCAATGTTTTTTATATAAATAGAAATATATAAATTTAATAATCTTTTAGTTCAATAAACAAACAAGTGGAGATATCGCTTTATGAAAATATTTTATTGTGAATATGACATTCAATCGACGCACACCTCGACATAACGGATAATACGAAAAAAATAACTGTCACTTTTCATAAGTCAGTTTTGGTGAGTTAAAACTTTGATCAGCCAAAAAAAACACTAATTCATAGTTATAGCACTATATAACTGAGCCATGGACCCCTACGTCCTAAAGCGGGTCCCTAGGCTATGATGTTTGGCGGGCCCCCCTACCTATCGCTAAGGGTAAGAGACACGCTGCAGTTTCGTTTTCCAAATGGTGTACGTGGTAAAATTAAGGTGTATTTATATTTGTTTTTATTGTATTTTTAATATGTAGGTACATCCAGTTGAATTACCTATGGAGTTGTCGAGTATCGGCACACAGTTAAAATGGTATTGTGCCTATAACTAAATATTTTTAATTATTAATATCATTGAAGTGAAATAGTGCCTCAGGCGACTTTTTTTACCATTTGAGCAAATTTGTGATCTGTTCTTATCTCACTTATCTGGTCGACTCACCACGCCGGGCCCTTCCTGAGCCCAGGCTCCCAGGCTAGAGCCCTGTCAGCCCCCCCCCCCCCTTGTGGTGGCCATGAACTGAGCCATCGATATATGTATGCTGCGCTACTGCCTACTACTTAATTTACCATGCTCAAGCATTATAGCATAAAATAAGCACAGGTTCGCACCATTTTCTCTGGTCTACCGTAATATCTCGTACCTCCCGCCATATGAGACTGTATATCATCTTCGTATAATCACTGAAAGAGGGGTGACGATGGAATCCATTATAAATAACGGGCTTATCAGCTCGAGTTTTTGTAAAAACTTCATACCATTTTACGTGTAAGATTCGGCGGAGTTTCGATTAATAGATGTGCCATGTAATTGTACTCGTATGTTAAAAGTATTTAGAGTTTTTGAGAAACGCTAAAAAAATCTGAACATGCATAATCCAAAACTAGTTTGGTATCGCAGTCATACCAGTGTATCCCTAAGATTAAAACTCACCCTGTGGATGTCCCATTGTTTAGAATATTATACTATTAATTACGCCAATGAGTCATCACTCATATTTTGCAATTTTATCATACCTATTCCAAGTGATTCTAAAGGCATTTACATAAAGATAAATAATTAGCTATCAAAATTAACTTAAAACTACGTAAAAATCATTGACAAAGTTTACTGATGGTATCATAGCTCACATTTTTCAATGAATTATGTGAGTTCTGTCATCAAGTCTTTTTTAATTAATCAGGGAGCTCTATACCTCACAGTTTACTATATATGTCTACAACGTTGGGAGTATTATAATATATATTTAAAAAAAATAATGTAACTCGATCCATTCACTCAAGGGAGTTCAATACCTTTCTTCTAATTACAAAAAAACAATGCTCTGGTAGTTTTTTACGATTATCTCAAAACTCGATTTTTTTTAATATGTGAGTTATGACTCTAGGCAACTCAACTATATAAAATAGCATAGACATATTTTAGAGTGACACAAAGATCTAATACGATAGAGTAGAATAATTATTATAGATAGAGTAAATTCCCCGAGTAACGTAATTTCTCACATTAAATAAAACTGACAAATAGATATCTTTTCATTTTCAATTGAAATGACTTAGTTAGCACGTAGCGTGTCGTATCCTATAAAATAAGCGTGTTAATTTATTTATCAAAATATAACTCTCAGGTGCCTTAGCCAGGTGGTTTCCAATTAGTTCTGAATATCTTATTCTCGCGAAGCTCGTCCTATGGAAAACGTACTAATTAACTTTGCGATAGCCGTACTATAAGGCGGGCAGTTGTACACTTTGTTCGGGTCGTAGTAAAGCTGACGTTAATTACTAGCCTCTTTGAATTACAGAAAACACGTTTTATCAGTGTAATAAACACATGTGTTAATTTTTATTTTCAAAATCAGATTGCTTTTAAGGAAAAATTGTATAAACTCATTAACATATTTTGCCAGTGGTGCAGTTTTAACGAAAGTATACGATGAGTAATCAATATTAATACTTATAGTGGTTATAATAATTAACTATTTCTTTTATTCAACGAATAATTCACAAGATTTAAGAATGTATCATTCTAATTATTGAACATACATAATTCTGAAAACGCTCGTGAGAAAATATAGCCAATAGAAAAAATCTTTTTCGAAAAAAGTAAGACACCCAGCTGGAGACGCAGGTACGATGCCTGCCGGGTGTATAACTTTACTATTGGCTATATTTTGTACCCGGAGTATTTTCAGAATTATAATGGTTACTATGTAAATTGCACGTAAAAAAATTCACCATGTCACAGTTCGCCGTGAGCTTTCTATCGGAATGATATTATGACTGTATACCATACGGTCTTCAATTTTATTGAATTCAATATTAACATTAACACAATTTTCATAGCTGATTTTGGCAAAATTCATGAATTTAATAATGAAAACCTGACCTAACCTAACAAATAATCCATTGTATCGGATATTTTCAAAATTTGTTTGCTGCTGGCTTCCTGTAAGGTGTAAGCCGACAAGAACCGTGTTTTATTTAGACATGCATTTTATGTCAGTACTCTATGAGCCAAAGAGGTTGGACGCCCTTTTAATATACGGCCATTTATATTTCCGATACAATATTTCACAACGAATTGTGATACGGCGAACTGCATACGTACAAGTTTCCGGGTACGACTATTTTTATGCTTTTCATTAGTATGTATGATATGACACTTAAGGTGAAGTATCATTAATTTCATAAACATTTATTAATGCCAGAATATTACAAAACATGCAATTAAATACATTAATTAAAAGCCACTAAAATTGATTTAAAAATAATACAAATTATTTAAGTTCTCTAAATAAAAAGAAATATTTACGGCGGGAGGTTCACACCTGTTTCATCATAATCCAGTCAATACTGCAGGCAAAAGTTTGAAAACAGCTAGCTATGCACCCGAACACTTAGTGTTATGACAAATTAAAATTGATATCCTTCTTTTCTAATTTTGAATCGAGGTATAATCAATCAATATGTATTTAATCTGATTCTTAAATGGCGTCAGGATATTATCAAATTTTAATTTAAACATAATTTTAAATTACTTGATCCTTTTTTGGTAGCCACGTAATTATGTTTGTATAGAATACGGGTGTTTTTGTATATTTATTCGTTTTCGTATTTACTAAACCATTGATCAGGAGTTCAAACGCGCAACTAGTCAAATATGCATGTTATTTTTAAATGTGTATTTAATTGTAATGATTTAAATAAATGTCTAACAACTAATTACTATCTTTAATAAAAAAGTGGAATAAGTACAAAAAAATCACAGTTGCAGTTCCACCACGTATTGACAGTTAACGCAATAAAAGAAATTATCTCATTAAGTTTGGCGGAAATATATACACAATATAATGAATAACTAATAATAGAGAAGAGTAGAAAATCTTGGCAAGACCTTTATTAATCAGTGAATCTTAACTAATGATAATGATGATATATATATATATATATTTTACTCCAATAGTCAAAAGCTTTCATTTTTGAAATTTGAAAAATTTTCTTATAAAGCTTTTCTACGGATCTATACTATACAAAGTTTCATTATTATCATAGCTGACGTGATTTACACGTAATTTCCTAGTTTCAACGGCTTTACATTTAGCAAGATTTACCACCTCAATATAATATAGCTGTTGAATAGCCATAGTCGGCCTCAGTAAATTCCTGAGCGCATCTCAGGCATATTTCTCTTTGACGACAGGTTGAATCTACACACTGCCTGGCAAAAGCCCTATCTATGGGGCCAGTCCAGGTGAAACTAGGTGCATTTTATATTCACATAGCATTATATTCAAGGTTTTCTTTAAAAGGATGCCAAAATAATTTTCAAATATTATCATCGTCGTCAGTGAATGGGTAATAGAGACTCTAGTAAGTATATTATGATATTATGAAAATTTGCAAATAAATTAATTTTTCTAGAGAAATACTCTATAAAAGCTTTTTAATCAATATGTCATCATCATCAGCCTGAATCTATCCACTGCTGAATGAAGGCCTTTTCAAGCTGCTTCCACTTCTCTCGGTCCTATGAATTGCGTTGCCACGTACTTCCGCAGAACTTTATCATTTCATCGATCCAGCGGCTTCTAGGTCTACCTTGCGGACGTTTTGTACTTTTAAGATACCACTGGATGACTAGATTTATACAACGATTATCTCTTCTTCGAGCTATGTGTCCAGCTCATCTCCATCTCTAAATCAATATATATCTTGTGATAATAATGCTAACAGTAAGTTGTTTTAAATTAAATATAATAGGTATTAAAATATGAATTCAAATCTTGGCGTTCCTAATTATATATTGACATTTTTTGTCAATTATAAAAATGTTTTTAGTTTATAATAATTATACAGAATAAAACACAAAAGGTATATATCTAATAATAAACATTTTTTTCTATTCAACAAATAAGATACAAGATTTAAGAATGTAATATTCTATATGAATATACATAGTTTGAAAACATTTCATGTAACAACTACATGTTTAAAGCCCGTGGCTTAATTGGAAAAATATACGGGCGCAAATCTAGTAGATACAGGTTCAAGTCCTATTGGGTGTGGTATTTTTTTTTCCTACAAAATGAGTTTTTCTAGTGTGTATATATATGCATGAGATGTTTTCAAATTATGTATATTCAATATAATATTATGTACTTATTAAATTAACATGTGGCAGTGCCTTGTGTCAAGTTTAATAGATATAGCTTAGTTCTGCGATAAAAAATCTTTTGATTAAAATCACATTAAGACTTTAAACCATCTTTTAAACTCTCATGAGAGTATTCTACCATTGGTTTTCTTTTACCTTACCCCATTTAAACGTATTCTCCGTCTTGCTCTGTACTACACATTTATTTCATGCGTTATAGATAAATTAGGACGAATATAATAATATAATAATTAAAGAGGGTGATAATAATTGGTAAATTATATGAAAATACTACATGGTATTTTGTTTTATTACGCATTTATTTGATAGCAATCCATGATACGAGTAGTTTACAAAATTGTTTATGACTTGGTATTCACCAAAATATAGATTATGTTTATATGACATAATATGTTTTGCTAATATTGATTGTATGGGTACCAAAATTTATATTTATGTATAGGTACGGGTCGAAGAGAAAATAATGTGTTGTGGGAAAGTGATAAAATAACTCCAAGACATAATTGAGTGTAGACGGTAGAGTCGCAGTTATCAAGATCGTTAAGCAAATAGAGTTTAAAATATTGTTGATTAATGTTTCATTGCTGAAAGATAATGATTTTATTTTTAATGAATAAAAATACTTAAATAAATATTAAGTTATAGTGATAAGTTAGATACGATTAATTATGCAGATACTAATTTTCCATAAAACTAGATTTAAGACACACTGGCTCTAAGAAGTCTAAGGTATGCATTTATAGTTTATTCGAATATCTTGCAATGCACTTTACTGTTGAATTCAAAGTTTATAAAGAGGTACATTTCCTAGTACCTTCAGTTCGAGACATTTTATCGAGATATAAAGCCATCATGCGAGTGGGATGCGGGTAATAAATGTGTTATATACAAATCAAATAACTATAAAAAACATATTATTTAACCGTAAATCTATTTTTGTATTGTTTTCCAATTTAACTTTATTATCTTTTACAAAACAAAACTACTTATAATTGCAAATTGTTGAGATAAATAATTTATAATTAGATAGATCGTTTTTTAAAAATCATGAACCAGGATGTAGAGGAAATACCGGGTTTGGCAAGATATAGGTGTGTTATAGTATTACAATACTGCCTATCAAAAATACTATTAGTAAACACGGTTTCAGAATCTTTTAAAAATATATGTATCACTAGATTTCAAAATTAGTCATTTCTCCACATTTAGGTATTTTTGACTTGTTTGTGAATTGCTGGAGAACTACACTGCTTTCCAACATTTCTGCATTATTGAAATGTGGAACTTATTAATTTTAAATATTCTATAATCGAAATAATGTAAAATTTTACCCTCCTGACTATAATTATACTTGTGAAAACAAAAAAGCTATTTTTCTCATATACATCTATTATAGACTTTGAAATCTAGCGACACTTATTATGTACATTATTACTAGTGACAATTTTCTTCTTATCAGACTAAAATGGTGTTTATTATGATTCAATTATACGAATTCTTACTAGGTTCTATAATATCATCATTATTTTTTTAAATTAATAATAACCATATCTTTGCTTTTTCGTAAAAGGTGGCCGTTAGTAATTTTGAACAATCAAAGACACCCAGGCTTTGAAAAAATCACATATCGATGATGTAGATCACAAACTTCCTTAGTCAAAAAATACGATTTTACAGGGGAAGGTTAAAACTGATTTATTTGCAGCATAATACGATGAATATGACATGGGAGTTTTAATTAAAAGATCAATAAACTGGGCTACATTTCTTACTGACATAGGAGGTAAAGTTCAACAGATCCGTTAAGTTTTTGTTTATTTTTTGATACCATAAAGTCAAAATCATAAAATTTGACATATATGGTTTGTGATCTGCACCATCGATATATTGTATTCTCACTGGGAATCAAACCCAGAGCTTCCGGATGGTAGGGCAGCGCCTAACGCACTACACCATGAGAGCCGCTTATAATATTATATTATAATTTTTGTTTGAAGTATATATTTTATTTTCATAACTGTCTTAAATTAACTCAATTAATAAATCGAAAGTATTTATTTTGAGTAGGCAATACCTACTTTTATATACATAAATAAGAGGTACTTAGTCATTTTTTTGTTCTTTTCGATTATGTTAAAAAATGATTAATATTAAATAATAATATTGACTTTTTAGATTTTACTTTCTTTAGTGGCCTATAAATAAAGATTTAGGATAGGGATTTTATTATTTGACATATTATTGTAGGGTTGCTGCTAAAAGTTGCTAATTTGATAATTTAGGTATTTAGAGTTAACAACGGATTATGTGTCTCTGTTTAAATATATATGCTAGAAAAAAATCATGGTCAATCGATAAAACAGAACATGCACATAAAGCACACAGAAATCAGCATTATGCCTGATTTTAGAGGACATGTCAAACTTTTAAAATGCAATTACTCCATAACATGATTTCGAGACTCATAACTTTTGGATTACACTTTTGTAAAATTAATAAATTAATCGAGACAATTGAGTCCTGTGGGTTCTGCTTATTAAAGAAATGTAAACGTGTACGAAATATTTGAAGCAAGTACTGATAAAATAACGCAAATTTTAATATTTTTTGTGATTGTAATTTGTCGATTACACATTTTAAAAGATTCATGGTGTATAAACCCACTACACTCACATATTTTGAAATTTAAGTCTGGCTACAATAATCCAAAATGTCAACTTTATCGATTTATAATCTCCATTTTATAATTAGTATATATTAATTTTATTTAGCACTATTATCTTTTTTTGTTTCGATTGTCTTCCACTATAATGGAGACAGCACCATTATGCCCAAAATTTTAAATTTAGGAGTCGATGTATTGATTTCTTACACAAACTTTCACGAACACGGTTTATTAAGTCAAAGAACTTTCAGTTTATATTACTAAAGAATATAGATAACATAATTAATAAAAACAATATTGTTAGATTTTTTTAACGTCATTGGAAAATATTAAATTGATTTAAGTATCATAATTCAATCACTATTTTTTTTAATTTTTAGTTTCTGGATAAAAATAATACTTAGAAGACAAATTTTCTTTATGTTGACACGCTCATGTTATCAGAATGGTCATGTTCTCGCAAACTAGTCCAAATGAATTACCCAACACTGCTTTATTTATGAGGCACATTATAAGAAGACACTTATGTCACACTGCTGTGAAGTATTGCAAATATGAATAAGTACGAATGACTATCGGAATAGCGGACAAGTTAACTGAGTATAATAAAACATACTGAATGACTGAATATTAAGTAGTATCGCAGGGATTAATGAATTGTTATTCTTACCCCCGATGTTATGTTTAAGTTCAGATGGTTGCTTGAGTGTGAATGATATAATATGTTCAGGCAGTGATGAATAATACACAAGTTGGTATTTTCTTGGTTTTATATTATAGTAATAAAGTTCGGTAAAGGCTTAATATAATATGACAAATTAATATTCATCAACCTTAAGTATAATACCCAGTCTTGATTCATAATCCTTAAATGCATACTGTACTATGTATAGTACAAACTTTAGTTTCGGTTTTTTGAGCCAAACAAAAATCGATTTTACCATATATTTTATATACAATGGAAAAATAAGAATCAATAATTCAATATTGCCGATATAATATGTCATTGTAAGGCTGTAATTGTTGGATATAATCTATAATCAAACGACGCGAGCTGGAGATGATTGATATATTGTATTATGTATGCGCTGGATTTTGGCAGTTATTTTTTTATCGGCTATATAAAAAAATCTGTTTTAACTTCAAAAGTATTAGCTTTGATCAAGAAAACAAAATCTGGATTCTATAAGGTGGATTGAGTAATTATTTATGATTATATTATAATTGTTAAAAATAATTTCAATATAAAAAATAGTATAGCGTTTTTATAGTACTAGAGTGTTTTTTCATAATACATGTAGAAAGAACTACTTATTCGATATTTTTAAACTATTTTTTCCATAATACCTATCCGTTGTATATGAGTATATATTATATTTTTATTAAAAAGTAGAAAATTATGCATTTAAGGACTAAATTTATGTCAATATATAATACTAATATAACCCACACTTCTCGAAACTATACCTAAAATTTTTGTAATGTTTACTACCTATATTACGATACAATATTTATTTGTTTTGATTTATTTTTTTTTGTATGAGAAAAACATAATTTATAAGTGTGTGAGAGACAGAAAGATAGGTAGAATAATTAATAAAATAGGTTAGGTGAAAGAAAACAAACACGTAAATGCAAATTTTAAATTTGGAAAATAAACTGAAATGCAAAATATATAATTATTTAGGAGTTGTTTATTTTACTCGGGTCGTGAAAGAAGATAGATGATAGGATATTTTCATAATATTTGTGTGGCAATGGTAATTATTTTTCTTGTTTTATATATTAAAATAAAAAACAATATGAATAAGTAGTTATTCTTCTTAATTTTAACACTACAACAATAAACGGATATTGTCATCTTTATCATTCACTTCCATCGTTTAAAGTCGCTTTCTCAAATTTTAGACTGCTAAAATCTCTATACCACACATTAAAATTATTTGCCTATCTTTTACGACATGGTCGTAGATATCTGAAAACTAGATTTTAGCCATAATTATATAAGTGACAAGAAATAAAATAAACATTTTAAAAGCAAACTTTCTATGCACATATTATTATAGCCAAAATAGTGACAAATAATCTTTGTTACCATTGTGTTGGTAGGTACAACAGTTCTCTAAGTGTTTATGTCAGTGCTGGAGAATCTTTTTATGCTTACGTGCCAAAAAAAAAGTGAAAAATATATTTGTTAACGGCTATGGTTGGAATACAATTTTAAATTCGGAACAGTTTATTTTATCACGTATATTTTATATACGTACCCTAAATTGACTAAAATAAAATCAATAATTATAATATACGACAATTTTTCTTATACGAGTATGACGTATCACGAAGCTACGTCGAATTTCAAATAATATGTACTGGTGAATATTCAATTTAACCCACTATTTCTGTCATAGTATGCGAGCAGATTATTTGAACGCTTAAAAACACAAAAATGCGATGGTTATACATTTACAACTATAATTTATAAAACCATCATTATTACTATTAAAAATCAATTTTAATCACATGCTTGTTCAAAATAATATCGACGGTCTATAATAATACGTTATTGCAAGGGTGATAACTTTTTGCCAATAATAAATGCTCTCTTTTGTAAAATATTTATTAAAATATAAGTAGGTACTATATTATAAACTGATTTTACCTTATAACAATTCAGCAAATTTTAAAGCTGTCTGGGCAAAATATCATTATCTATCTTAAATTTAATAATGTTTTTTTTTCGTCTACTAAATATATAAAATCACGGTTTCTTATCACCGTTTTTCTACTAGTGTAATGTACTTCTATACATTTATTAATATTTACAATACTTTAGTATAAATCTAGCCAAAATATTCAAATAAGATACGTTACTGTGGAAATAAAAACGATTTTTTTAATAAACGACCTAGGTAATAATAACACCGGAGTTCTTAAAATATAACTTAATGATATAAAACTAGTAACAATGTATAAATAATAATCGAGGAATTTTTTTAATAAATATGTAAATGGTGAATAAAAACTGACCTAAGCTCAGTATCTAAATGATTTTAATCGAAGAATATTACATTTCACACTGTCCTATTTGTAGCATTAATAAGATAGAAACACTCATTTTCTAATGCCCGGACAATTAAATGGTGCCATTTTCATGATCTTTTAATGTGTTAATTTGGTATTTACCTAAGTAGCAAGTAACTTTAGCTATTACAGTTCTATATTAACCACAGCAATTTTCTATAGGACATACTTAAAAGATTCCAATAGAATAGTATACATATATTTAAATTGATAGTTATTTAAAATTCATATTCCGTTAAGTACAGCAAGTCAATAGTATTAATTTATGAAATAAATCTTATTCAAATCAATAAATTCAAAATTTTCGATAATTGAATCGTATACGTCATAATAATTTTAAATGTAACGTTATCGGTTGTATGAGGCAATAATTTCGCATTACGAGAAACGCAGTTTGTTCACTAAATATGACAAAATGCTGCAAGACAGCTGCAAGCGCGATACCTACAAATTATGATCTTTATCAGGATACCAGTTTATCGTTATCTCCCATCGCCATGGAGCAAATGGATAGTTTTTATTGGAGGTGGAGTGCAAGGAAAGAGCTACAAATATTTCATTATAAAAAAAAGATAAATTTTTGCTATTAAATTTAATTAGTATACTCTATTTCCCGTTATGGCCTTGGTAGTATGATTATCCCAAGTTTAATTCTATGGTTTGAATCAGAAAATCGCTTTTTTGCATGTTTACCGTTAACCCAGAAACAATAATATATTCCTTTAAAATGTTGCGATGAATATTCCACATTATCCTATTTGCAGCATTACTAAGGTAGAGACACTTAATTTTTATCTTTAAGGGTCCATATAGATGCTGGACTTGTGTTGCTTGGTGTGAGATCTAGCATCTATTATGTTTATTTTCAGAAGGTTGCTTGTGTGTGACATGTTTTGGGGCAGGTAGATTGAGACACTCGTTGGTGATTATTAGCTTTATTTCAGGTGCACTTTAAGTTCTATACATGGCACAATTTAATGACAGTATCTATTATTGATTAAAGTTTGAGTATGAAGATTTAAATTTTACTTATGGAATTTAGTTATTAAAAAGAGAAACGGACAAGCGGTGCGTGTAGACTACATTTGGGGAGCGCACAACGACAACTGTGTTTTCATTTAATTATTATTGTCTATGGTCGATCAATGACAATAGACAACAACTTGACATTTGTAGAGTTTAAATATAAAACCTCCACACTCTTATGCCCAACGTAGGTCAAAATGAAGATTTTATGGTATTTTCAGAGCATAACCCTGGACATTCATTAAACGTTGTAGATAATCTATTATATAAGTTTGAAGCCTTATTATCCTTTATATTTATTTTAAACATTTAATGACTGCATAAAGTATTTTTGTTACATAAAATAGTATTGTTTTAAACCTCTCGATCTGTGCGATGTGAAGTGGTGTTAAGATTTTTTAGATTTATTGATTTTTAAACGCATTTACAAAACCATTAGTAAAATATATGTTGACATAATAAATTATAGTAAAATATTTACGATAAAAAAAATATATTTATAATCTCTGTCATCCCAAATTTGACAAGAATTAGGCATTTTATTATTTTTTAGCGATTTTTTTACTATTAGAGCAAATTTAAGATGTGTGTTTATTTCAATTATGTTGTCAACCCGCCGGGCCTCTCCTAAACCCAGACCCCTAAGCTAAAGCCCTGTCAGCCCCCTCTTGTGGGGGCCATGCCTGTAGGTTCTGCTTATTAAAAAAATGAAGATGTGTACGACATATTTGGCTTCAAATTGAAATTACTCCATAATATTATTTCAAGACTTATTAAATTTTAGCAGTAACCGTACGATGTTACGTCTAGAATATATAGTGAAAACGCATTTTATAGAAAACTCTTCAATGCGTTGCGTACTGTAAAAACATATTACACACTCGTTATTCTGACCGCTTTCACACTAAATCGTCCGAGCAGTTTCATACAAGCTATCGATTTGTCAACTGCAACGTGCGTTATGATTAACGCAATAGAATAAATACAACAAATAGGTGGTAAACATATAAATTTGTCCGTTAATGAATGTGACAGGCTGGAAGAAAATAAACCGTTCATTGTGCCTAGTGCTGTACTGTCGCAAGAGAAAACTCAATGGCGTCGTAGAGATTTCTCAAGTTATTAATTATTTTACTACAAATAATTTACTACTAATAATATTTAACTACATTATAATAATAATATATTATTAAGTTTAGTAAATGTGAAAAAAAATATGTAAACTATTAACTGTGGCCTAATATTTTAAAAATTTAACTTGTTATCACTTTAACGACGTCAGTAATTAGTCTGTTAAAAACTGTCTGGAAAAAATTACGATTTAATCTAGGTTGATACAAATAATACAATATAAGACAAAAATTATATATAACCCACTCAGACTACATTAAAATAAAAATCATTATAATTTTTTGTCAAGTTAAATTAATAGTTTCTCTATAAGACTATCACAATATGCATAACACTTGTAACATGCATAACTTGTACACTCAAATGTAGATAGAGAATACATAATTTTGTAAACCTTGAGAAACACGTTTAAATACACTTGAGATAGCATAGATATTATAAATTATTCCTAGCATACTTTATTAAGAGCACTTACAGTAAAAGTAAGTATTTTTGTAGACCACCCTCTACGTAAGCTTGCAATTTGGAATTGATTTTTTTTGAATTATTTGATGAAATCAGCCAATCAGGCGCTGGGCATTTACTAATACACTAATAGGTACGCAGTGCGTATACACAGAAATCTTGTCACTATGTACAATGGCAAAGTTACGTGGAGGATACTATACTTATGTTCGAATCCATTATTTTTTCTCACGTTTTTTATGCTTTTTATAATGATGAATTTCAAAAAAATAATTGTATGCATTCTTAAACAAAATTATTAGGCCTATATTCAGTAATAAATGAAAAATGTATCTATTAAGGCGAAGTCTTCACTGAGCCTTTTTTAAAGAGGCATCTAGCGGAAAAATACGAAGCTTGCAATTTGAGACATTTTTTTGATAATTTACAATTTCAACTGTATTAATGAATAAATATGTATCTGAAAACATTAAAAATAAATTATTTTTTATTTTAAGTCAAAGACAAACTAACAATTGTAAAAAATGTAATAAAATGTGAATTTGTTCTATCGGTCCGCACCCTATTATTACATATATTTTATGGTCATATTTATTATTAAAATTTAGTTTATTAAGTTTTCTAAGCATCATTTAAGCGATTTTTGACAAATTCATAGTTTTAATATTTTTTATATCTATTTTAAAAAACATCGATTTTTATAAAAAATATAAATGTGTATAACTTGAAACCCTTTTTATTTATATTAATATAAATATTTTATTTATATTTATAAAAATAATTGATTTGATATAAATAAAAAGGATTTCAAGTTATACACATTTATATTTTTTATAAAAATCGATGTTTTTTAAAATAGATATAAAAAATATTAAAACTATGAATTTGTCAAAAATCGCTTAAATGATGCTTAGAAAACTTAATAAAATAAATTTTAATAATAAATATGACCATAAAATATATGTAATAATAGGGTGCGGACCGATAGAACAAATTCACATTTTATTACATTTTTATATTTATTCATTAATACAGTTGAAATTGTAAATTATCAAAAAAATGTCTCAAATTGCAAGCTTCGTATTTTTCCGCTAGATGCCTCTTTAAAAAAGGCTCAGCGAAGACTTCGCCTTAACTAAATGCTATAATTTTCTGAAGCAATTTTTACAATTTTTGTGAATCTTATTTGTATTGATTATTTGACTTTTTTAACAGTTTTTCTAAGATTTCTCTAATACATAGTGGACTGTAATTTGGGATAATTGTGGATATGAATTCTGGGGAAGGTCGGTTTAAAAGGTACACTGGGTTTTTGGGTTAATGATGACACTCGATATGATATTATACTCGTTTTAATTTCGTTTACTCGTGCATTAATCAGTTTAAGTAGACTATTTGGCGAGAGCCGGGCGTCGGTTAGTAATTAAGGTAATTAATTTCTTGATTTAATACACAGAAATTGATAGTCAATAATAACGCAATTCGATAAGCATTTCATGTATGGCCTACTAGTTTCAATTGACGTCATTAGATATGAGGCTCGTAGCATAAGTGGTTAATGCACAGATTGGCTCGATACCAATAGTTAAACAGGTTCAAATCTCGTCGAGTTTCGTATTTTTTTTCAAATATATCGTCACCTTACTATTAAAAATTCGTAAGTCTGTTCGAGAAGAATGTTGAGGGGAAGGAAAAAACGCAATTAAAACAATATTTTAAATACCTCTCTAATGGATGAATCTGCTAACACTGGTTGTGAAATACGAGATTTTCATTCCATGTTTGAAACCACTAGACCTACGAGTTTTTAAAATTTGTCGATAGATGGACAGCATACTAGTCTAAAGAACCGAGGTTTTGATATGATTTAAAATGTTTTTTTTGTTTAAATTTTGTCGATCAAACATTTATCCATTATATCGAACTTACGAAGTCTTAATAGTAAGGTGACGATATTTTTTCTAGTGGGTATATATCTGAGGTGTTTTCAAATTATGTATGTTAAATAATAATATGTACCTACATATTTATTTTCTACGCCACTTGTGGGACCTAAAGTGATAGTTATTCATTAGTTTCTATATGCGAGTGTATTTGCAGTTCTGCACTGTTAGTGGTACACCAGGATGATTTAAATGTAGGAAGTTGCCCGGGTAAAGGTCGGGCGTTGTGCTCTATTATCGCATAGCGTCGGTAGTTCTCAGATCGTTATATAGTTATTTCGACTTAAATTATTAAGTAGTTCCAATAGTAAATTCAATCCGAAGCGGATGCTTATGAATGTAATCGTTAGTTCGCTAACAACTGGAAAAATACTTTGCCAATAATTATTGGTGAATTGGTATTTCTAATTCATTGCCTATGATAATATAAGCTCAGTACTAAAATATTAACATGGTTTTAGAAAATTTATGTGTTACTTTATAATAATTTACTTATATATCGTGGGTAAACTGCGAAAAAGCATTAAGCCAAAAATACTACTTAATAATCAAGTTTAAAAGTTTATGTAGTCTTAACTTTTTTATATTATATAAAAGGTCAAGTAGTTATGGATTTCAAATTACAGATCGTTTTATCGGCTATAGATTTCTTAATGTGTCACTAAAAAATAACTGCAGGTTCCCTACTTTTTGGGGGGAAAAAAATAAGGTAGTACTTGACTTAGTGCATTTTCGGTGAAAAATTAAAGAACATAAAGAGAAAACACAGTATATTATACAGAATCGAATAATACAGTTTAATAAAAATCTGTATTCTAAAGTTTATAAAAAATTTAATTTCAATAATCAGAAAATAAGTACAAAATATAAACATAGTACTAAAACCTTGCCCTTCAGACGATTTTACACCTCTTGTGTATCATGTTTTTATTGTTTATAATTATTATTACTAATGATCTATTAATAGATTTTGATGATTTATACGCTTATCAAGTTATTAGTGATAAGGTAGGGGTAGATAAATGATAAAGTTTTTACCTGCTTTACTGTGTTAATATATAAGCTAGAGTTAATTGTATTAGTTTTCGTGTATATTTGCCTTTTGTGAGTGCACATAGAAGATGCTGAAAGGCGAAACCCGGGTCGCAAAAGACGACTCAAATGGAATAGCACAAAACTTAAATCCATTAAAATAATATGTATGTTTCAATTTCAAACTATAGGACTTTTCAAACATAAACAATACTCAAATAAGTTAAGTGAAATCACCCGAGCAAAGCAGAGAATATATTATAAGCCGTGGTCATAAATGATGTTGAAATGTGCGCAAAAGCTCATAGGGAAAAGCTCCCCGCCTTCCGCCGCGCGACTGTAAATAATGGTTTATTATGCATAGTGGCTGTCGGGTTACCTCCAGTGCAGCCTCCCACTAATCATCGTAAATCCAAACTTTGCATAGATTATCCTGAATAACGACGAAGCACCGCCAGGTGTCTCTGCTTTTCACTATTACAGCTAACTCGCTTCTACAGTCAAAAGCTTTCAATTATGTAATTAACATTAAATCCGTCAACCAGCTCAATAAAAAATTGTTTTAAGATATTCACACCTTTAATCATGATGACGTTCGTTATTACCGAATATTAATGTGTTTATATTATTATTGAAAATGGACTTCATCATGATGGATTTTTTGGTTTCCATCGCATGTTATTCCTCCTCCGTTATTCGACATTTTGAGCTCATTGCAGACACCAATGTCAAAATAGTGTAAATAATGAGGATTACAATCAATCATAGAAGTCACAAATTTTATATAAGATGGACTTCATTAATAGGAGTCAAATATAACTTGCTTATAATAAATGTAAAAATAATTCACATGGGTCTACTTATCGACCGCTAAAGTGAATATTATCAAAATTAGGATAGATTTGTATCAAAGTATTAGCACTTATTGTAACAATTACAATAAATTGGTTATGATTGTTGCAATAAGTGCTTTATTTTAACAGCACCTCTATTGGCTGTGTTAAAATTTAGAGCGAGTTTTGACTGTTTATTCTGCTAACTTATTGTAAAAATTGTAATACCTCAATACAAATATGTTATCAATACTATCACTTTATCACTTAAGCGTTCGATAGTCGCCTTGTGTATAGAATAGACACGATGAAGATATTTAAAATATTATTAAAATAATAAATGAATTATTTAAAAGAAATATTCACATGAAAAATTGATATTATCTTGCTAGGGATGTTAATATGTTACCTAAGTATTGGGCTTAATTTTAATATTGAAAGTATTTCAAAATGAATTGTTCTTAATAAAATACTTATTATGTAGGTAGCTTATTCGATGTATTAATAATAATTGTAATATAAAGTTTGCATTAACGTTCATACCGATTTGATAAAATGTACTTATTATGTGCGTTGGTATTCATTATCAATTCTTCTTTTTTTATACGTATAGGCAGTGCAATTTTTTCTCCTAAAAATCTTTCTATCCGGGGTGCCTTTCCACTGATGATGCCGTGTGAACCGTGCCGTAATAGTTGAGGGTTCTCAAAAGAGCCGCGGCGGACCAGCCGGGGTCAGATTGAGCCTACCGATAAGCGATTCGCATTGGTTGGATTAACTGTGCGGTACATGGTACAAATAAGACCGCTGTGCGCACGCTACATTATCATAATTCGTCATCGGGTCACCCAAGATTCTTGCAAAATGGTATCAGTCCCATATATTTTCGTTTGCAAAAACCTACTTATACACAGTTTACATATTGTGCTTTTCAAAATCATTCTCAGTACTTGCTTAGAGCACACACTATACCCTGCTATATTGATTTCTTTGGTTGTATTAACTCTCAATAATTCATGGTTGAAATGCATTGTATCGTCACTGTACAGTCCAATTGTCATAAAACTCAAATATCAAATTGTTCAGGAAGTGAAAAAACTGTGGGCATTGGATTTACTTATTTTTTTATATACCTAATATTTATTTATTATTTTATATATATTATTTTATTACAAATAATGGCTTATTCCGTACCTACACTGTGACTTACGTTTAGAGACGGTTACAGCATTTGGTTGTAATATTTTTTGTCAAGTTACAAATGACTTAAAAAATAGTTTTGAAATATTTTGATATAAAATATATTTTTGGTATTTGAGTCGCTTAGAATCATAACTCACATATTCCAAAAATCAAGTTTTGAGATAATCGCTAAAAACCAACAGAGCACTATTTTTTGTAATTAGAAGAACAGTATTGAACTCCCTAGAATATTAATGAGTGAGAGAGTCGAATAACTTATGTTGCAGACATACAGCATACTATGAGAAGTAGAGCTCCCCGATTGGTTAGGAAGGCGTTGGTGACAAAACTCTATTCTTTGAAATATACGACATATTACACCAACAATGAACTTTGTCAACGATTTTCACATGGTTTAAATTGACTTTTAATACTCAACTATTTTTCGGTATATAGATTAATTCATTTAGAATCACTCATTTATGCTACTTGGCGACTACAGCGACTCATTTATGCTACTTGGCTAGTTCGTGTAAGAGTATGCAATTAGTCCATTACCATCAAAATGTCCCTTGGGTAAAAAATGAGGGTTACGACAATTGGCCTGTATAGTGACGGTATTATTAATTTAATTTAATAAAACGCAATTTTTTAGATAAAATAAATATTAATAAATAAAATATTAAAACGAACAATTAGTCAAAAATCTAAACGGTCAAAAATTGAAAACCTAATAAACTAAATTTTAATAATAAATATGACCATAAATAGTATAATGTAATAATAACGTTATTCGTGATATAAATATGTAAAAAAAATCACATTTTTTTCACAATTGTAAGTTTATCTTTGACTTTAAAAAAACCTTTTTAATGTTTTCAGATACATATTTATAAATTAATACAGTTGAAATTGTAAATTATCAAAAAAATGTCTCAAATTGCAAGCTTCGTATTTTTCCGCTAGGTGCCTCTGCTGGCATGCCTCTCCCCCTTAATGTTTACTACATCAGAACGACACTAAACATAGATAGTTTGAACTTGTGGAATATCTGCAATAAAACAATAGTGGCGTACCTGCCGGAACAAATATTAACTATAATGCGCAGAGCATTTTGATGTTTATCAATTTTCACAACCTATCAAAATAGCGCAATACAATAACAAAAATGCATCCCGCTTGCGCTTGAATAATAAGATTGCCGAGACAGTTAGAACCTTTGCGTGTAAACATTTTTTATTGTAATTGTAGTAAATCTATGTACTTACGTATATAGGCGATATAATTCAAAACTAAAATCAAGTAAAGTTTACTTAAAATTATAATTCCGTCAGATACTTTTGATCGATAGTTATTAATTTTTTTAAATATAATTCTTAGATAAACTTATAGAGAACGTATTCTAAGTAAAATTTTATAGTTATAATTTAGTGTAACTTTTTATAAAAGGCTCTATGAGAATAATGAAATTAATTAATGAAGATAAACAGATAGATAAATATGAATAATTTTATTTTACTTTTTATTTCATACTGAAAATGCTCAAAGTAACATTGTTATATTATTATTATTATATATGCAATAAATTATTATAGTTTAAATGACAACGCTTAAAAACATGTGGAAATTAGTATTACAAGACAAATAAGGCATGGTACTTTATTTTTTTGAACGAGATGACTTCATTCACTGTTAATCACAATGATTGTTATGATGGCCATATTAAATTCACTTGAAAATCATGCAAAATTCAACAAAGATTAAAATTAAATGCCATATAAAACCCCTTATATGGAAACGAAACTCTCGTTTTCCCAGGGTGATACAAAAAATGCAAGTCAACTAAAAGTGCTTTATGATTCAGCGTTTCCAAAACTCTATATGGATTTAATTAAGTGATCTATTATTAGGGATTTGACGATATATAACAACTATTGTTTGTATTATTAGTGATAGGGGTTGAGGAGTTACTATTCATACTTCGGCGTGAACGGTTGTTTGTTTCGGTTATCGCTTAAAAGTTAATAATCACTTAATCTAATTAGCCATTAATTATACCAGTTTCTTTAATTACGTTATCATAACAGTCTTTTCTCATCGAGAATTGACCGTAATACATTATATGGAAGTAGGGATCACGCACACTCTAGTGCACGCCAACCAAGGTCTTGGGAAGTTGCTCCTGGGACACTTTCGGCACAAATTTGAACAGCGCCTATCGTTCGTTACGCCACGGTATACGCCTGCATAACGGGTGTGGAGACGTGGCGGGTGGTGGAGGGAAAAGCAAGTGATAGGGGTTTTTTACAAACACTTCAACTATTGATAATTTGTTTGTTATATTTTTTATTATTATCCTTGACCAATCGGTAAGTGAGTTTTTACCTACTTTATTGTATTAATTTATTATATAAATTAAAATTTACTGTATTCGTCGTTGTCAGTGTGTATTTACCATTTGGTGAGTGCACATGGTGCCTGAAGATGCCGAAAGATAAAACCAGGTTACAAAAAAATTGGTGTGTGTACTTATTTACGCGCGTTAGAAGTTCTTCTTTGGCGTAGCGAAACAAAAACAAAACTTGTGATAAACAAGATTCTTTGACTAGTTCTTAATTATCTTGTTAAATTACACACTCAAAAAAAAGGACCGCTTATTAGAACGCCGTTGGTTTATTTCTATACACTTTAACTTATATTAATAACTTACGTTTAATCATTTGTTTACGTAAGGAATTTCAAATGGCCGAAAATAATAAATTCGCTGCCTAGGCAACGGAACAATTCTAACCTATTAAATTATATTGTATAATCGTCACGATTGCAGTATCATACTGTGGCGTAAAAGTAGTGCGTTCGGCCGATAGCCGAACAATTCGTGGTTCGAATCCAATCGAGTGCGTTTTTTTTCGTGTGAAAAAATAAATTATGTGTTACATGTCACACGCCAAAAATACACTCTGATCTGATTTCCCAAACGTGCCAAAAGAAGTATAAATTCAAAATACATCAAATACCTTCGGTCGCTAGTATTATTATAAAACGATTTTTGTTTTAAATAAGAAAAATACATTTTAGTTTTGCAGTGCTGTCAAAAAACCATAACAACCTATATTATTATACTCGTACTTAGAGCAATATTTTTTTTATTAATAGATCTTTTTAATTATTATTTAGGTAGAAATGTATTGTTTTCGGGTCGGTCATTTATTTGCTTTGTCTGCGACCCTTTAAGTGGGGAACGGTGGTCTACGAAGTGAAAGGACGATGAGTAGTTTTTAACGCAAAATTATTGTTATTTTTACATAATACCTTAAGATACCGAGTTAAGATACAACCGCAGTTTAACCCGAATAAATAAAGAAGCGGCTTATCATCCCACGTTACCTTAAAGCCATCAATATTGTAATCAGAGATGCAAAAAATCGTGAAAGTAATTTCGTGGAAATATTATCATAAACAAAGTCTTCCTCAAAATGCCCTTCGTGAGGCGTCGCAGTATAAAATTCCCCAAAGTAAAAAGCTTATTCAATCCTTGTTAAATGTAGTATATGACCACTTTACAATAATTTACAATATTATATGCGTTTCGTTTAAATAATTTCTACCAAGCAACGGGTTTCCTTTTAAAACACATCTTACAATAAATTAATTAAAAATCTTTACTCACTTCTATTATCTTTTAGGTGAACATACGCTTTTTCAACTGTTATAAG
The DNA here is from genome assembly GCF_057557595.1 of Rhyacophila brunnea. NCBI lineage: Eukaryota > Metazoa > Arthropoda > Insecta > Trichoptera > Rhyacophilidae > Rhyacophila > Rhyacophila brunnea. The sequence continues at coordinate 8,853,897 of NW_028233361.1, forward strand.
TTAAATAAAATGTTTGTAGTTTTGGTCTCTCTAGATATTGCAATGGTAGGAATATGGAGCCAAGGTCACTTCCTGTTTTGGCACCATGACTTATATAATATTATCATCCTAGGTAGAGGAATCAGAAAAGAAGTTATATCTCTCTACGCCACGAGTAAGCAACAAATCGATTTTTATTATCACGTGCCTAAGTGGCTACTTTATTCAAGATTTATTTTAATTTTAAACGTTCACGAAATAAAAAAATAAAATACTATTTTTTCTACACTACACATGCTTATAATAAAACAACGTTTCCATGAATTATTAAACAAAAATATTTAATAATATATATATATATTATACAGCAAACATTCATAATTAGATTTCCCAAGGAGTTAAATAATTAATCATACTTAGGTATAATAAACAGGATATAATATAATATATTATGTATACTATTTTGTGACATATAACATGCTTTTTATACAATGTTTTTACCGTATCTGCTCCCGATGCAGAATATCTCAATTCATATATTTTCCGGTGGACACCTAAGCAATTTTCCTCTATATAAGTGATTAAGTATATGATATCATTAAAACATGCTTTTCATATAATTCATAATAGTTTTCTTATAATAATAAATATTATTATTATATTATAGTGAATCATATTTGAATACATGTTTGATATTTATAATAACAAATAGTGTTACTAATCATATTGTATTAAGTAATTATAATCCCTTTTATAAAATATAAAATAAATATTGTTTGAAGTTATACTTCTTTAGGCGCGTTTGGGAAATCAGACTTATGGGTGGCAACATTAATGAAAAACGAGCCTTTTGAAACAGTACAAGTGTGACATTGACAGAAATAATATTATTTTATATGTATAAAATGGTTCCGTTAATTCTTTAAATCAAACGATGACCGTCGAGTATTGTAAGTAATTATTTTAGAAAGTTATACTTCTTTTGGCGCGTTTGGGAAATCAGATCAGAGTGTATTTTTGGCGTGTGACATGTGACACATAATTAATTTTTTCACACGAAAAAAACGCACTCGATTGGATTCGAACCAAAGATTGTTCGGTTGTCAGCCGAACGCACTACCTTTACGCCACAGTATGATACTGCAATCGTGACAATTATATATAGTATAATATTATAGTTTAGAATTGTTCCGTTGCCTAGGCAGAGAATTAATTATTGTCGGCCATTTGCAATTCCTTACGAAAACAAACTATTACACGTCAGAGTGACAGTTGGTACTTAAAAAAACGAGAAACTATTATATAAGTTAGTAATATAAGTTAAAGTGAATAGAAATAAACCAACGGCGTTCCAATAAGCGATCTTTTTTCTTGAGTGTGTAATTTAACAAGATAATTAAGAGCTAGTCAAAGAATCTAGTTTATCAGAAGTTTTGTTTTTATTTTGTTACGCCAAAGAAGTATAACTTCTAAGGCGCGTACATAAATACACACACCGATTTTTTTAAATACATTTTATTAATATCTTTTACTGTTGTACAAATATGGATAACCCAATTGCAGCTACACCGATACCCATGTCACTAGTCAAGTCACCTTCTCGGAATCACAAATGCATTAATATGGCTATCGATATAAAGATGTCGGCACCCTTTCACCGACATCTTGAATTTTATATAGCCAGAGTACGAATTATTCTTACATGCTCCTCTGACGTATTGTCACGTAAATTTTTCAACGAGTGTGTGAACGGACAACGGAAAAATAATAAGAAATTGACAAGAAGTGTTGCAGATTTCTCACATGGTTAAAATTCGTAAAACGTAATTGTATTTAACATAGTTGAGCGACAGTATTTACTAAATTGTAAATATATGGACAGATAGATTACTTTAGCTATAATAGTACTTACTCGGAAAGTCAAAGATGTATCCCACTCGATTGAACATTGTTTTGATTTTTTGAAAATTATTTCTATTCTATATAATTACATTCCTAAACTTTATCTATATTCAATATTGAATACATCAAACATTATAAATTACCATTATTAAAATGTCTGACGGCGGACGTCTATTAGAATTAAGTTAAAAATGTTATTTCACTTAATTGATCCCAAAGCCGGTCGCCTCCAGTTTGGTGGAATTTGAAGTACCTCAGTTAAAACGTGGGTATATGAAAAAACATCTGTGTGTGTAGTTGTGTACGCGCGTTAGAAGTTATACTTCTTTGGCGTAACAAAACAAAAAATAACAAAACAAAATATTATTGCAGAAAGTACCTACTTTGGAAGAGAAAAATCTCAAAACCTGTGTTTGAAAAATTTAGCAAACCGCTATTTCGACCATCTTTGCTTAAACAGATGACTTTCCGTTCACAATAATTATTTATTACAAATCAAAAGTAAAACATAGCATATTTAATGGTTTAACTGAAATGTGATATCGTGAATCGCTTTTGTGATGAAACATAATAATTATTATTTTCTTCAATTATTATAAACCGCTAATAAATAAATTGACATGGGATATACGACAAATATTATCCTAAACTGTAAAAATATGTAATTTTGTGTATGAAGTATCTAAATATTGTAAATTTACAACATACCATTATTTGAATTATTTACCAACTCAACATTCACAAAATTTATTTATTTATTAATATATAATTTTATTCATAAATAAAAGTTGCAATATTCAGTCTTTATACAACCGGCCCAAGCCACAGCCCAAAATATCATAGACAGCTAGAAATTTCAAACCTCCAGCATTTAGAACACCCGAACGTCGCCGCGCAAAATTAATGCGTTACATTTGTTAAAATTGGTATAAATAGATAGCTTATGGGAAAGTGGGAGGATGTGATTTTGAGTCCAAGGTTTTTTCTAATTTTTAGATTTTTAAAAATTATGTTTTATAGTTTATTAATAATATTAATTTTGCAATTAAAAACAATAATTATTGTGTATTTATCATTTTTTATTGGTGAAAAATAGCTTGAAAAATACGAATTGATTTTCACAATCTTTAATAATTCAAATTAACAGGTAATTTGATGAGATACATACAATTTTTTCCTGTGTACTCTCTTTCAGATTAATGCAACAAGCGTAAAATAAACAAATACACTCCTAGAAAAGTATTTTTAAATTTTCTAATGACAATTGTCAACGCAGTAAATTTGTGGTATTAATAAAAATATCATTATAATATATATAACACCCACAGTGGCCGCGCGGATTAAGCGCTGAACTATAACGCCGTGGAACCCAGGTTTGAATCCTAGGTCTGGCAAGTACACATATTGTTTTTTTAATTTGTGTGTGAGTCAGGGTATGGACCTAATCGGTTGAACAAGTGACTGAGATTGTTTTCTCGTAAAAACAAAATCTCTTAATACAAACCTCCATTCTGTGGAGGCCCATATGATTCTATTAGGATCGGATATGGTTGAAAAAAAAATAATATAAAAATGGTCTCGTCTTCAAATATTTGACTGGTCAATGAAATGGATCTTATTTTTCAGTATGATTTTGATCCAGTGCAAAGATGCAACGTGTTAAGTGAATGGCTAACGTCTATTAATAAAATCTAAATGATCGAACAACATTTTTTAATTTACGGAAAATAACGTAATTTTAAAAATGTCAATACATTAGATCGTCAAACGTTACGTTACAAAGAAAGTGGTTATTTTGCTAAACTATCAACTATAATAATTATAATGGATTCAGAATTGATAATTTTTACAGAATGGTTACTTATTCGTATCAGGCCATAATAGTATATTGGCGCCCTGACCCTCCATTATATCTCGCCGCCATCGGATCAAATATAATATGCAATTAAATATAATAATTGCATGTGAAGATTTAAGATAATTTTAATAAATATTTTTAATACTAACCCACTAAATAAACATTATTATTCTTGATAAAATTATGCAATTCCGTGGTGTATATTACAAAACGTCTTTTTCCCTGACAAAATTCTTTGCAATTACTTCATGTTCGAAAAAAATAATTTACTCACAACCTGGCGAAGTCGTATTTTAAAATCACCGCTGCAAAGCTATATTTATGAATGAATGAAATCGGACACTGAATCTTAAATTAAATTGCAATAAAATCGTATGTCACTGAGCTTTCAGAAAGGTGCAGTGGTGTGGAGAGAAACTTATGAGGTTCAAAGGAACAACGTATACGTGTGAAAGACTTGATTGTAATTGAATACTGTTTTTTATTAACAATAAAGTATCTGTTAATTTAAAGTTGTTGATCGAACTTTAATTTACTCATATTATAGCTGAACTGTCTTATCATATTATCGTGGTATAACCTAATTATAACGTATTTTCATACTGGGAGAAATTTATGATATTGGAATTAAAAACAAATGTTTAATATACCTTTTTGCAATGGGTAGCAAAAGATGGAGGTAGGCTGTTAATATCCGCCGTAAAAAGTTCACATTAAAGTTTGTTAGTCACACGTATTTGTTTTTATTCAAATCTGCAAACCGATGATATTGATTAGTTTTTAAAAATCAATTAAGCCCTGCTTAAACCAAACCTTAATAGGTTAGGCAATACGCCAAATTGTGGACACTTTTTCATTCACACTTATCTGTTTTCGTTGGATTAAGAATACGTATTACACACATTGTTGGTTCATTTTTTTAAATTTATTAAGCCCTGCCTGACCAAACTATAATAGATAATATTATTATATCTATAAAAATATTCAAAGTCATATATGAATAAATTATTGCATAATTTTAGATATTTTATAGATAAACGAGTATTTTTTGACTATTATCTATTAAGGCTTGGTTTTTGCAGGATTTAATTGAATTTTATAAACAAACCAACACCATCTGTAAATTGTAGTCTTATTTTATTGAAAACAATTAAGTATGACTGAGAGAGTTGAAGTACCATTTATCGAGGATCTTAGCAGCCTACGTCCACTCTTTGCCACTGCTTTTTTGTATAATATTTTAACCACAAAAATGTCATCAAGAAAATTAAGGCAAAAAAAACACTGTAAAATTAAGCCATGATCGACATTATCTTCCATTTTTTTTAAGAAACAAGACGAATAACTCACATCAATAACACTTCCTGACCTCGTAACCTGCAAGAAACAACGCATTTCCAAAATTACAGCCAATAAAAATCTTGCACAGTGAACGTTTATTATCTGAGAAAAAATGCTTCTGACACATTATAGGTATTTAAATTACATGATAATTCTCATCTATCATCTCGGGGAAATTTTCAAAATATTACCCATCGATCAATGTAAAACTTCTTTGGGAATAATGATTTCTTGCATTTGTAATACTTTCTGATGGGCAGTAGGTAGGTATACATATCCGCAAAAAGATTATTATTAAATAAATTTGTTATTTTTTGTTAGGTTGTATTAACATAGGAAAACTATAATAATATTATACTAGTATTGAAACAATTATTATAAAAGAAAATATTACGCATAGATCCATGTAAACTATCTTTGGAAATAATGCTTTTTTACACTTTCCAACAGTTTCTGATGGGCACTACGCACAATATAAATTCTGAAAACAATATGACCAAATACAATAGATATCTTCAAAGGTGATGTCTTTACCGTACAGTGTTCATTCATTCAACGACACGGAAAGATGCATATTAGGAATAACGCGGAAACAACACAAAATCAACCAATGTACATAATATACTAAGGTAGATAAAAATATGCGATGTGATGGAGGCCGTTAAGCATTTGAAATGACAATACGCTAGATAAATGATTCAGTAAATGGATAACCGTTGGAAAAAAGCTACCCTAAAATCCACTGCATAGACAAACTCATATTATATCTCAGTAGATAGGTATACGTGAGAGCAAAAAAGCAGGGGAAAAAAGGCGGAAATAACGTACATTCAGCAGCGGATCATCCCAGGCTGATTATACTGATAATTTACATGGGGGAAGACTATTCAATGTACTAACATTAATTTTTGAAACTACAATATTAACTATTGATATTCTTTTGAAGTATTATATCTTGTGAACTTTAATGCCTCGATATATTAATTATTTTTTTATTTTAAAGGTTTAAGTGCAATATCATTGTGCCTATATATTTTTTTAAATGAGGTCTATCAACAGGATCAATAGCCGAAAAATAAAATACCTATAGTTATAACTTTATAAGAAGTAAAGCAAATGAGTAAGCGATGGTTTCACTAACAAACAGAAACCATAATTAAATCAAAAATTAAATTACAAAATAATAAAAATAAAACGTAGGTATTTAGGTATTAAAAACATATTATATATTATTATATAATATGAAGAGAGAAAAATACAATACGGTGATCCACTTATGAATGTAGGTTTTAAAGCAAATTTAATTTAATTAAAGAAGCAAGAGAACGAAACAGTTCCACTCGATAACTATGATAATTCATTGTTCTACTAGAACTTAATATGGGACAATTAATAGTACCTACCCTAGATTGGTTTTTTGAATGTGTAGAAAGTGAAAATAATATTTGACGACGAATATTCACTCTTAGTATGTAAAAAATTAGAAGTTGTGGATGATGAAAAGGCTATATTAATGATTTTTTTAATGATAAAATAAGGTTATAAATTGATTACCGGTTTTCTTAAGATTGGATTATAAAAATGGTCCATTAAGTAAAAAATTGTTAGACAAGTTAATGTGTGTGTATATGGAAATTATAGTCTTTATTTTTGTGTTCTTTATTTATACTGTGTAACAATAATAAAAAAATAATATTTTAGATCTTTAATATAAGGCCATGGCCATATAAATTTTTGCATATTTTTCGATAAATATAATTTTGTACAGTTTTGCTTTTAATTTAATTTAGAGATAGAATCTGCTCATTTATCAAAAAGACGAGGTAATATTTTGGAACAATGAATCAACATATTATTATAATAAAGTGTATATATACCAATAGCGTTAAATATTGGAAAATTAAACAAACTACTGCTTTTAATTACCATGTTATGCATTACAAAAAACTATAGCAATAGTGGTATTTTCCTAGAAATCAATTGTTACCATTATACTTTTCATCGTAGATTTAATAATATTTTTACCAACGGTAATATTTCGTATTCAGAGCTTTAAGCTTTAAATCCTTTCATTCAATAATGTAATGTGATAAAAAAGCTTCAATTTGATTTACGTCCTTTAATTTTAGCTCTCAATTTTATATTGTTGGAGCGGTTTACGTCAATACATCTGAGAAAATTGCTTTAATGATTGGCAATAAATTTTGCATCACAATATAAGTGAGACGAAAAAGCCCACATAAGGTCAGTCGGGTATTTTTGAGGTCAAATCCCATATCTCTGTCATAATTTAGGGTGGAACATTTCTTGTCTCATTAGGCACCTGCCGTTTTGCTCATCATTCACGAAAATATTTTGTTTTATAACGCGATGTTTTGAAGAGAAATAAAATAATTATTATGCATTTTTTCACAACAAAGTCTTATGCTTCTATCTCAATTGTTTTACAAGTATAAGTTATAATAATTATAATATGAATAACTTACTAATAATATTAAAAAAGCTTTATCGATTAAAAGCTCTTTAAAAAGTGGTAGACCCAAAATTTTGTACATAATAGACATATTTTTAATATCCATATTATTATCCGATCCCAAGACGATGGGCCTCTACTAAGTAGAGGTTGTAGTAAGACAATTATTTTTATTTTTAAGAGAAAAAAAATTAAGCTACTTAGATAACATATTAGGTGAGTCTTAACATAAATTGAAATATAACATGTGATTTTTTGCCAGATACGGGATTCCAACCTAAACCTACGACATTACAGCCCGACACGTTATCCGCTCGGTCTTTGTGAGCGTAAATATACTTAAGTGGCAAAAAAGGCTGGGATTATTCAAATTAGATAGGAGGCTTAATCCTGTAATATTATTTTTGATAAATTTATAATTTTAATATGGATAATGCACATAATAGATGAAACTATTATTATATTATACAAGTTTTAATGCATATTAACCTATTTGTCTTACATTTACGTACAAACTAATGCTTTGTTAATTAAAGCTACCACTGATAATCCATATTTAATTAAGAAAACATTAATTTCGCATCTGTAAAGTGAGTTATTTTTTAAATTAATTAACTTACTGATTAGTCATTCTAATATATTATTTACTTTCCACAATATTATTATATATAATAAATATGTTCTCCTTCAACTGCAATTCTGTTAATATATTATTATGTATTACTTAGTGATATTTGATATTATAAATGACGTATTTAATGTAAATGGAAAAGAACAGTGCATATTATAAAATTTAAATCTTGTTAATATAATTATATAGTTCGTATCAATGATAATTTATCGCAAAAAGAGTTTTTTTTTTAACATTTTCACTTCTGTAAATTATTCAGAGTAGAAAGGTCAATTTTTGATGAGGGCCAATCAAATCCTCGTCAAGTTTCACTCATGTGAATTGTTATTTTTTTACCCTGATTCCTTATTGCAATTTTAAGAAAGTGTGCAATCTTTTTCAATAATTCTCTTATCTGATACGTCCATCTTAACACATTTTGCGAGGTCAAAGCGAAACAAATTTGCTGAAATTATCCTCGTGAAAACTTCTGCCGGGCCAGTTTATAGCGTACTTCAAGTTTTGAGTGTATTTTAATCTCAAACGACAGTAAAAATTGTGTTCATTTTTATTTATAAAATGGTTGAACTCGAAACATATGCAATAGACAACACAGATATGCAATGAAATTACACAAACTATAACTTATATGTCAATGCCAGATATGACTATTTTAATTCAATTCTGTTTAACATATTATTATTATAGATACTAACTAATATTAATATCAAGCGGACTTTACATCACTACATAATATTGTGACTAAAAATTATTACAAAATAGTTTTAATATAGAAAAGTACAATGAGCTTTTTATCAAATATATTAAAATGTTCATATTAATTACTCCATCTCACACAAAAGATATTATGATACCTGTGAATGAACATGAAAGTCACATATTTTTTCCTTCTTTTTTATTGGTTTTCTTTGTGATTTTTTGCGTTGTGCCTGACATGCAAATTTCCAAAAAAAGTTATCATGATACATAATGGCTTACATATAAGTTAGCATGTATGTGTATATGAATAAAATAAAACTGACTAGAGATAATTTAAGAAGCACAGTTATACTTATATTATAACAAATGTGTCTGGTTATACAAACTCACAATGAACGAACATCACAGCTATTTTTTAATATTATATTCTGTTACTCGTTGATATAAAATCATCCTTATTAAGCCACTTTCTAAGCTAAAACAAAGTGTTTAGTCAGCGATGATTGACGCAAATGACGCAACCGATGTCTTAAAACATCGCTTTAAATTTTAAACTATTATTCAACAATGTTCAAATTAGTGACGTCTTGTGAGATTAGGCAGATCATGCGTTGTTTAGAAATAGGAAATTAAGGGAGAAATTGCAAATATGATATAATGTATACAGTAGATTTCATGGAAACGAAATTGTTATTTATTATCATCAAAATCAGTGGGTGCGTTGGGTCTCTACGTAAACTTGTGGCAAGGGGTGGAGGTAGGCTGTCAAGATTCGACATAGATACTACACATTTAACTTTTTCAGTCGTACCTATTTGTTTTCATTGAACTAATAATACCATTTGCAGATAGTGCTGGTTACTTTTTAAATGCAATTAAGCCCTGCCTAACCAAACCATAATAGGTTACAGGCAATCTGATAAAATTAGTGCACGCTTTCTCAGTCATACTTATTTGTTTTCGTTGAATTAAGAATAAGAACATGTTACAGATAGTGTTGGTTAGTTTTTTTTTAAATTCATTAAGGGCTGTCTATACCAAACCATAATCGATAAAAAATATTCTTATACCTACCTACAAAATATCAAAAGTATGTACCTACTTATGGTTAATTGACATAATTTTAAATATTTTATTTATAGACAAATATTTTTTTACTATTATCTACTATGGCTAGATAAGGTTTATTGATTTTTAAAAACTAACAAATACTTTCTACACATTATGATCTTAGTTCAATAAAAACAAATACGTTTAACTGACAAAGTTTAGTTTGTACTCGGTATGTCATTATATATTAACAGTGATATTAACAGCCTACCTCCAAGTCACTAGACGCGCCACTGTGTTAACTGTAAATTGGTTTTTTCATATAATCTATTTATGGACACAATTAATGCAGTTCTTGTAGGTATTTCGAATGACATTTATAATTCCGACAGGTAAAAAAAACTATTTTTTTAAATCTTGGCACAGGTGATTTACTGATCATGTGAGAAGACATGTAACCTGAGATGTAAATCCATCTGATGAGCGAAGACGCTCGACAAACCAAACACACTACACCCATTTATAGGCGATGTCGTGATAATGTCGCGAACATTATATTTCAGTTCCATATACGTACGTGAGATATATTATATTATATTCCTTTCATGACATTTTTACTTGTAATCTAAATGCCTACTTTTATAATTATTGAGAGCTACATACATACGTCAAAATCGATTACATGACTATTTTGTAGAAGTTTTGATCATGAGTTTTCTTTCGTGAGAATAATATTTATACCCTTTATGTATCATTAACAATGGATGCCTAGCAGTAGATTGAGGTTTCATAATGCATCTAGTGAAAAGCTCCCGTAGCAGACAACATAATCTGTCTATTAAAAATCACGTTTGCATGATAACAACCTATAGTTAAAAAAAATAAACCTTTATTTATAACACTTATAAACGTCACCATTTATAGTCAAAGTGTGTAGTATTTAGAAATGGGAATATACTTATGGTAATGCGGGAATCAGTGATGAAAATGATTAGGCATAGTAACATAACAGACGGGGTACGAGAAATCTTTAGTCGTAACAATTAATTGCCGGCTAGACGCTCATGATTTACCACAAGCTTACCTGCGCAAACCGGTTTGTATCATGCAACCCGTGTATATGGATGGAAAAACTGTATCTCGCACAAACCAAAAAGTGTTCCGTACTTTTTTCACAAACTATACCACGCAGAAAAGTCTCTGCAGTCTAGCCGGCGCATTATATGTGGGTTTCCTAACCTCTACACTGAGTTGCATCCGGTCAACGCACACTGAAAAGACGGTGAGGCAGTCCAATATAAACATTATGGTGAACGCGATCCATAACCACTGGTAGTTGTGATTAGTAGTCATATCTACGCGCACTTTATGTCTTTATTTAGCGTTTGCTATGCATAGCTTCAATATTTTAAGAACCTCAGTTTTAACAGGAATATTATGTCATAATTTAAAGTTTTCTACAAAGTATTGGAAAATTACATTTCTCTTAACATGGATAGCGGTTTCTCATAAACTTAAAGCCTCCTTGGTTTGTTTATGTATAACACCTAAAAAAAGTAACAATCGATCAATCATCATAACGTTTAGGCAAGAATATTCATTTAAGAATTATACTTGACAATAATATATTACCTAATAAGTATAACACTATTAATTTAGTTCCAGAAAATAGTACATTCTACGTTCCACGTTAGTTTAACTTTAACATAATATTCTGGAATAAAGAAATAGAAAAATACCATAGTAAAACAAACAACAAAAAAGTACTATAAGCCACTATAATCCATAGAAACGTAAGTATTTTAGATAATATGATATGTAGTGAAAAATACGACCCTTTACTTCTTATCATACTGTGAAGAACTTAAAGATATAGAGGTTTGGGCAGAAGATAAACTTAATACAAGGGCTAAAAATCTAAAGTTATTTTTTCATACGAATTATTTCGATCAACAGTAAAGTGGAGATGGTTTTGATAATTCAAAAGTATTTTAATATCATCAATTAGTTTATCTAGTTTCAAGTGATATAATGTTACATAAAACTTAATGATTTATAAGCGTTTGTAATATGGCAGTATTTAAACATAAATAAAATTAGAATTAGGACATTTCAATGGACGACCATTTAAGCGGTGGGTCACCAGCTATTGCCGATCTGACCCCAAGTCAGACGTTGAGTTGCCTCTTAATGTATTAAATTTAATTACCTGTACAGGTGAGAATAATGCAATAGTCTGTCGCGTATAAATCACTTGAATAATCCACTTGTGCAAACAGACCAAGATTGATATTAAGTGGTAATAAGTCATGATTATTTGTTTTTTGAACAAGAGCTTTTAAGTGAACTGAAATAAATGTAAAATATGTACAAATACTTACGTAACGTAACATATGAGTAATTCAGAATACACAGAGTTATGTAACTATTATAACGTAATAAATTTTGTAAAACAACGGTTTTTGTTTATAATTTCAAATTTAAAATTCTCTTAATACATTATTATATTGTCTTCGAGTATATGTGACAATTACTGTTGGTTGAAATATGAGACTTTTTGTGACTTCAATGTTTTTAAATATATTTTATAGATAAATCATCTTTGTATTTCTAAAAAGTCATGCTTAGGTACATACTACAGTCTGCAATTAAGAAGAGATCTTTATTTAGCTACGTATTTTTTTCGACTTACACGAGGTATAAATGAGAACTCTGCCATTCTGGGCAGTGCTGACCTGTGTGTCCCTGATAACTATCTTATAAATACAGAGCATCAGATGTTTATTCTTCCAGGTAATGCAAATACGCCAGTCGCGTTGTTAGCATGAAATGAGTTGATACCAATTGAGATAGCGATAACTATATTCAACAAAATTGCTACGGGTGGTGATATATTCTACTTACGTGAGGGTGAGTTTAGGTGGATGCTATTTTATAAATTCTTAAAATAGAGTAGGTATCCTTAGCAAACTCGGTGTACTTCTTTGAACTCCTATAGATGTATAATTGTATTTTCACTGCTTTTGTATATTTATATTACATTTTCTTCCAATATTTCCATTTTTATCATTTTTATTACTTTTCTTCTTTATAATAATGTTTCATCTCATGTTGTGAATGTCTTAAACTTATGTCCAAAATATGTTAAAAAAATTAATTCAAATTGAGAAATGTCCATACATATAAAAATATTCTTGTCGCCACTTACATCCACCAAATTTGATTAATTCGTCTATCAAGCGGGTTTAAGGGCATCCCAGTATGGTAATGGAGTTTTTACCTACTTTATTGTATGAATTGGTTATAATAAGTTAGAGTTAATAGTATTCGTTTTCAGTGTTTATTTGCCTTTTGGTGAGTGTACACAGTGTCTGAAAATGCCGAAAGGCGAAACCCGGGTCGTAAAAAAAGACTCAAATGGAATAATACAAAATTAAATTCAAATTTCATCAAGTACCGAGGTTGATAGTATTAATATTAACTCATATTCTATTTAACAATAATCGATCGAAATCTAAAAATCGGTAAATATATTATTGGCATGTGCACCTATAGGTATATAAATACTATTTTTCACAAAATAGTAAATATTTAGATATTTTTTAACGCCAAGTAGACTACTCTGCCATTTTGTGTTGTTTATTACAATAGATTACCGACGTAGCGTAATTGTGTATTCATTTTAATAAAATTATATGAAAATCAAGGCAATTAAATGCCAGCTGAATACTCAAACAACTTAATTCGTATCCGTGTGATAACCTGTAGTTTACGTTGAATGATAAACTTTTAAAGTTTTACTATTTGCAGCCAATTAAGAGTGTGACTAATATGGAATTACTTAACATGAAATTAAGCAAATTTATAATATTATAACACCATTAGCAACATGGTAATTTGTTTTAATCCATCTATCAAATAATGTATTATTAGTTTTATGTCAAAACACTGTATTTCTATTTTAAAATTCACTGGTAAAAATTTAAAACTGACATTTTATTTGGATTAGCCTCACATTCAAACTCTAGTAGCGATCTATCAATCTATAATAACGTGATTTAATAATCTCATATAAATTCTGTAGTAAGATGGCAATCCCCAATATGTCCCCTTTTCTAAATTGTTCAAGAGAGCAATTTTAAGCTCTGCAGGGCTCGGAAAAATCAGAGTTTTAATTTTAAAAGCCTTACTTTATTGTTAAATGTGTATAAAATAGTGTACAGAGGGATATTTATTATATTAGGGTATCTATAGAAAAAATGCTGAAATTTTCCAAATATGTCCAGGCTTTCATGACATATCATATTTTACCATCTAACTCAGGTGGAAAAACATGATATGTCGTGGCAATTGTCAAATTAAATAGTTTATTGTATTTTTTAATTGTTTTTTAAGGTTTTTTTTAAAAAGATATAAGACTGCATGTTCTGACAAACATATGATTTTATTGTAATAAAAAAATCACAATGTATAACCCGAAAGACACAAGAGTTTACAATTGTTTTATATTAAACATCACCACCGGTTGGATCTAAATCTTCTAACTCGTTAAACTCTGGAGTCTTTTCCGTTGTGGGTAGCTTTACAGGGTAGTGAGTACAGGCTTAGAGACATATCATATTCTGCCAATATGAGAATTACAAAAATGGTGATCAGATATGATATATTATCATACCTACATGTCATAAATTGCCTTTTTATCTGGGATAAAAGTGTAAAAATGTAGGAAGCCAAAATAAGTCACGTTCCACCATAAGAAATTCAAATAATGGATAAATCACATATTGACACAGCTTATTTCTCCGAACATAATATAAGACCTAGACATACCATATTTTGACAGCTTGTAGATCTCACCTAGATGAGTCTGGTAGTATACATAACTCAATTTGCCAAAAAAACGGACATATTGGGTATTGCCATCTTACTATAGAATTTATGCCGTCATTTTTCAGTAAAGTAAAATGACTCTTTGCTCAACCGCATTGTATTTAACTTAATTTGACTCTATATTGTAATTGAAGGCGTCCCTATAAAAAGAATCTATATAATACATTGGTGTCAAAAATAATTGCATTGTATTTAAAAGGCCTATATAACAGTATACACAGCGTGGGGAATTTCATTTTAATAATATCGCCACAATTCTTATCAAAATTCGTTCGACAAGATTGGTTAACATGTATGAAGGGTCTACGTGCTATGTACAATTCGATTCTTTTACTTTGTTTTTTTTTATGTTTTTATTATTTTTTTCTATTACGTGTCATCTTGAAATATTGGTTTTAAGATAAAAAATGATTATCTTTCAAAATATTCCCATACAACATTGAAACTGTTATTTATTTCACTAAGTGTTTTCAATCTCTTCTGAAAATCATTGTTTTTGCATAGTCTATACTCTTGTTTATAGGAACGCCTTCAATTAATAAATTCTTGCACAAATAAATATTTATACTTACTTATATAATAAACATACCATGCATATACCCGCAACAAAAAAATCTTTTTTAGAAGAAAAAGTATGAATCTGTTACCTCTGGATTCGTGCCAATGTGCTTCACCAGTTATTCTACGGGCATCCTCCTTAATAACGACGATTTTATCAAGTAGTTCTTACATGAAATGCTTATCGAATTGCTTTATAATGTAGGCTATTGGTTTTTGTATATTAAATCAACGTAGGTATCAATTAAATGCCTTAATTATGTCCCGGAGTAATCCAATTGTTTGTTTATATAACATACTTGAACTTGCTGACAATTTTAATTAACCATTTCTTTTATGCAACAAAAAATTCAAATGATTTAAGAATATATACATATTGAACATACATAATTTGAAAACATCAATTGCATATTATACCCATTAGAAAAAAATACGACCCATCGGTTGTCTATGAATGCATCAGATGTTTCTAAAGTATGTATGTTCAATATTAGAATCGTACATTTTTAAATCTTGCAAATTATGCGTTGGATAAATAATGTTTTTTTTTTTTAATATTTGGACCATGTGGAAAATTTTGTTATTATATGCACTCATTGTCTAACGAAAATATTACCCTTTGTCTTTTGGAGTAAGTAAAACATAAGTTTACAATTTGTACACAAATATTATACTACATAGTGATTTTAATGCAAACAGAAGTTATAAAATATTAGCTACAATCAGTGAATTGTCTGGGAAATAAACTACCTCCATGCTCAAAATAGGATTTATTTAAACTGCCAAGTTACCAAAATTTTATTATTTGGTGAATAAAGCGACCATTTTATATTAAAAAAATCGGTGTGTGTACTTATGTACGCGCGTTAGAAGTTATAATTCTTTGGCGTAACAAAACAAAAACAAAACTTGTCGCACTGTGAGTGTAAAACCAAGGTATCTGCAAATTTTTCAATTTCGAGATTAAATGCAAAACAACTGCAAAAGTCGTGAACTTGATAATGTAAAAGTGAAGTAACTAAAAAAACATGCAATATAATGTAGATATAAACCAAATATTATGGTTTTTTTTAGAAACTCTATTTCTACTAACAAAAAGAAGACTTCAAACCCTAATACCTATATCCAAAATATGTCTTTTGCAGATGCCTTGGTTTTACACTCACGGTGCGTTGTGATAAACTAGATTCTTCGACTAGCTCTTAATTATCTTGTTAAATTACACACTCAAGAAAAAGGACCGCTTATTGGAATGCCATTAGTTTATTTCTAAATACTTTAACTTATATTACTAAATTATATAATGGTTTCTCGTTGTTTTTATTTTTAAAGTACCAACTGTCTTTCTGAAGTTTATTAGTTTGTTTACATAAGGAATTTCAAATGGCCGACAATAATAAATTCAATGCCTAGGCAACGGAACAATTCTTAGCTATAATATTATACTGTATAATCGTCACGATTACAGTATCATACTGTGGCGTAAAGGTAGTGCGTTCGGCTGATAACCGAACAATCGGTGGTTCGAATCCAATCGAGTGCATTTTTTTTCGTGTGAAAAAATAAATTATGTTTTACATGTCACACGCCAAAAATACACTCTGATCTGATTTCCCAAACGCGCCAAAAGAAGTATAACTTTCTAAAATAATTACTTACAATACTCGACGGTCATCGTTTGATTTAAAGAATTAACGGAACCATTTTATACATATAAAATAATATTATTTCTGTCTATGTCACACTTGTACTGTTTCAAAAGGCTCGTTTTTCATTAATGTTGCCACCCATAAGTCTGCCGAATTTCATCGCCATGTAATGTCACAAATCAAAAGGTGACACTGTCGAGGGTCAGATTTTTTTTTTACTGGCGACAACTACGAACGGATCGCTCCGAATCAATTTCACGCATCTGAATGCTTCTCTTTGTCTCATTACCAGAGCTGTTTTGAAAAATTAAATATAAGTAGCTTATTCCTTTATAAAGATACTTAATTTTTATCTTTATTCTCCTATTAATCGATTACGATTAATACAATTGAAAAGATCTTTCTAAACGTGTGAAAATAATTGTATAAAATAAACATTTTTTTCATTCAACGAATAATTCACAAGATTTGAGTATATAACATTCTTTATTGAACTTAATCTATATATATAAAAAGTCGGGTTAGTTACACCATTTATAACCCAAGAACGGCTGGACCGATTTTTATGATCTTTAATTTGTTGGATTTGTCTCCGCCCTAAATAGCAGAATAACTCTTAAAACATCGGATGAATCACGGAAAAAATAAATTATGAAAAAAATTCATTTTCTCATACATTTTGTATCGAACGGCTTTTGACTGATATCGATGAATTTAAAAGATGGAGCTCGCGCATACGAAAACAAAAGAAAATCACAAAAAATTGAAATCCGTATACAACGCCATCTCTGATACATGACAGAAACAATAAACAATAACAATAAACAATAAAAAAACATCAGTAAAGTACATCAAATACATCTGCAAATATTTCACCAAAGGCAGCGATATTGTGGTTTTTGGCGTTCAAACTCCTAATACCAACGATGAAATCACGCACTATCAAGTTTGTCAATATGTGAGCTGCAATGAAGCAATTTGGCGTATTTTCTCATTCCCCATTCATGAACGTCATCCCACTGCTATACATTTGGCGGTGCATCTGGAGAATGGTCAACGAGTTTATTTTATTGCATCGATTGTTGCTCAACGTGCTGTAACACCTCCAGCGACAACATTGACCAGTTTCTTTTCAATTTGTCAAAGCGATCCGTTTGCACGAACGTTGCTCTACTCTGAGATGCCACGTTATTACACTTGGAACGCTTCATCGAAGAAATTTCAGCGTCGGAAGCAAGGCGATGCGGTTCCTGATCATCTGGATGTGCATTCTAATGATGCTCTTGGTCGCATTTACACAGTTCATCCGAAGAATGACAAATGCTTCTACTTGCGGTTGTTGATGGTAAATGTTCGTAGGCCGACATAATTTGAATCACTTCAAACTGTCAATAGTGTAGTGTGTCCAACATTTTGTGCTGCATGTCAACAGCTCAATTTGCTTGAAAACGATATTCATTGGGACATTAAAATCGCTGTAGCAATTGTTTCTGCATCTCCAAGTCAGATACGCACATTATTTGCTATCATTATTTCGACATGCTTCCCATCAAATCCACCTGAACTGTGGAACAAGTACCAGGATGACATGTCAGAAGACATTTTACATCGAATTCGTGTCAGTTCAGGGAATCCCGATCTCAAGGTGAATGAGGAGATACATAACCAGACTTTGCTTTTGATCGAATACATGTGTTACCTCATGTGCGGCAGTTTGTTAGTCAAGTAAGGAATGCCAATGCCACATCGTGGAACGTATGACGCTTTTAATTGAGAATTGGAACGTGAACGTGAATATAATCGAGATGCATTGAACCTATCGGTTCGATCAAATGTACCAATATTGAACCCCCAACAGAAGAAAGTGTACGATACGTTAATGAAGGCAATTGATGATGGAAATGGTGGTTTATTTTTTCTCAATGCGCCTGGTGGAACTGGGAAGACATTTCTCATGTCATTGATTTTTGCCACTGTTCGTGCGAGATCGGAAATTGCTGTAGCAGTTGCTTCTTCTGGGATAGCGGCCACGTTGTTAGAAGGATGCCGAACGGCTCATTCAACGTTGAAATTGCCGTTAAACCTTCAAACGACTGAAACACCGACAAGCAGTATTGCGAAACACTCAGCAATGGCCAAAGTTTTGGTAGCAAGTAAAAACATCACCTGGGATGAATGCACAATGGCGCACAAACGCGCATTGGCAGCACTCAATCGAACTATGAAAGATCTGCGCAATTACTCAAGATGTTTTGGTGGCGCAATGATTCTACTATCTGGCAATTTCCGCCAAACACTACCAGTCATTCCAAGATCGACCGCTGTCAATGAAATGAACGCTTGCCTCAAATCATAGACTCTGTGGCACTATGTGAAGAAATTTCAGCTGACGACAAACATGCAAGTTGTATTGCTAAACGATGCATCTGCCGAAGATTTCTCTAAGCAATTGCTGACTATCGGTAACTGCCGTGTTCTTGTCGACGAATCGAATGGATTGATTTCGTTTCCGCAGAATTTTTGAAATTTCGTCTCAGCGAAGGACGACCTCAGCAACAAAGTGTTTCCGAACGTCATTTGCTAACCACAAACATCACAATTGGTTGAGTGAACGAGCAATTTTTGCGGCAAAGAACAAAGATGTGGATCACTTAAACTTCACAATTCAATTTCAAATCGTTGGTCCAATGCATTCTTTCAAATCTATCGACTACGTAATAAACAAAGACGAAGCAACCAACTATCCAACTGAATTTTTAAACTTATTGGATCTGCCTGGCTTGCCACCGCACAATTTACAACTGAAGATTGACTTGGTAGTTGTCATGCTTCGAAATCTAAACCAACTAAAACTTTGTAATCTATTTCATTTTGATTTGATTTTTGCACATTTATTGAACTTATTTCATTTTGAGTATTTTAATTTAGCTAATAGGTTAACACAAGATTATTGATTCTGAGGCGGTACGAAGTTTGCCGGGTCAGCTAGTATTATATAATTTAAAAATACCTCATAAATATAATATTATCTATGTATAAAAATCTTGAAAAAATACGATTCCAAGCTATACCTTATTACTGAATTAGCATTAATATGTACAACTGGTTTTTGTGGTTTGAATCAAAGTATCAATAATAGGTTAATAGGTAGAGTTGATTCCTCATAACTTTGCACTCCCGGTTCTAGAAAAGTGCAAAAAGTGCTAAGTTATAAAACTTATACTCTATTTACTTTGATTACTAACCAGCGTCAGTAATCTGTCCAGATTTTAATCTTAACGTACTTGCACTTGCTAATAATAAATACATTATATATTGGTCGTTTTCGATAACTAAATCCTCTCTGTTCTGGCAGAACACACTAACTGGAGAATACTAGTTTTGAGTAATTTGACTTTGAAGTTGTTAAAATGTTTGAAATGGTTTTTCATGTGAGTTTATGAAGTAATCGTAAAAAGGATGACTTTAAAAAAAGACTGTTTATTTATTAAGAAGGTTTCCAGACGGTAAAGTTTGAAATAAGGAACATTTTGGTATAACTAACTCAATATGTCATTTTTTCGAATCAGTGTCTTCTGCCAGAACCGTGACGAAATTATATGTAAATTTCAGGAGTTTAAAGTACATATTCCTTTATTTACTTTACAGCTAATGTATTATTCAAGAAATATAAATAATAAGATACATATAATTCACAAATTTAAAAAATATATGCTACATTAAATTGTTGTTTATTGTTGATCCGTAAGTATAATAAATTTTTCCAAGAAAAAATAGTGATAAAATTAAAAAAAAAAAGCGATTTAATTAATATCACTAAACGTGCCAATCCAATTATTTTTTACGGTTGCCAAAATAATAACGAGACGTAGGCCACTCCTAGATTCGGCCCAGTTCTTCCACCATATCCGGCGATGTGCGATTTTCCCAGTCACCGATGTGATTTACAGCGACGCAGGGCCGAAATTTGTCGGCTGGGCGCACGCTCGATTAAAAAAAACATTTTTTTTTTCTTTTGGTCCGTCGACCCTGTCTTGAGGATTAATTCGCGACAAAAGACACAGCGTAAGCACGCGCCGGTTGCATGACGACGAGCCGCAAGTGATTGGAATGGGATTTACCGTTGAACGGGAGATTTATGCATTTTTTATTCGAACTCGAATCATCTGGGTTTAGTGCCTGGCTTCTTGACAGGGTATAAACAAAATTTGTTTAATATATTTTTAGAGCAAATATATAAATAAATTATTTTGTCAGGTTTATATAACTATCGTACAACAAATATAGAAGAAATAAGTACAATATTTCAATTTTAAACAAGTATTTTTTTGGTTACAATAAAAAATGTTAAAAAAACTTCTAGAGAGATAGAACTATTGTATATAGATATGAATAAAATCAAGACAAAAAAAGGATCTATGGTTTAATAATTACATATAAATATTATGTATCTTCACAATCCATAATAATATGTTTAGGTATTACCAAAAGTATCATTGAATAAATTTATTTAGAGTTGTTAGAGTCAATTATAGTGTATATGATTTTATTTTGACATTTCACATATTTTCGTATCACAGTAGAAATTTATATAAATTCGCTTTAAATTTCTATGGAAAAATACTAATTTTTCAATTTCATGTAGAAAGCAAAAAGCAATATTATGACCCGTCATTTTAAAGATGCATACTCACGCAAAGCACCGAGAAATATAAATATATAGGTACTATGTAAATATAGTAACAAACTTTAAAACAGAACGCAAACCGCTATTTTAGTGCCATTGAAGTAAGAAAATATTGAACTTCTTGCAAATTCAATGACATAATTAAGCCGCATTTAGACCAAGCGACCGAATATTTGTTCTTCCCCCACTCCAGCGAAATTCTTATGCTCGCTCATCAAAAAGCGAGAGAATTTAACTGGAGTGATTTGCTTAGTCTAAATGCGGCTTTATACAATCATCCGATCCCAAAATCGAACTGCCGCCAAAATTCCTAATATACGGAATGCGTTTGCTTTGGTTACAACGAATTAGTTTGTTTCATATTTTGTCGATAAGGATAGTGACCAGGTATTACTGATTTAAAATTCAAATTCAAAATTCTCCAAGATGGCTGCCGTAGCACAGCTGGTATTAGTGTGTATGCTATCAATTTATTATCACCGGCGCTACGCATAGGTATATGAAGTCTCTTTTTCGAGGAATTATTTCTATGTAAAGGAGTATTTTAGCCTAACAGTCTAGGGTTGGTGAAAAACATTCTTTATAATTCATAAAAAATACTTTAATATTGAGTTAATCGTAAAATAACAAAGATCTCTATATATTATTATATACATAACAAATACACACAGCTACGGGACTATTATTTACTACCTATTTATAATATTATAATAATATTTCTGGATTGATTTAAAATATTTTATATTATTGAATCGCGAATTTTCATATCATCTTACATACATATTATAAACCGTTACCCTTAGATTGATGGTCATTCAAAAAGTTATTTAAATTATAGTTATGCATATATATAAGGATTACAAAAAAAAAACACGATTAGAATTATGTTTCAAAAAAAGCCACACATCAAACAGCACGCGAGCTATTGACCGTTTCCAAAATGATTTACCGTTTTATAAAATTTTGTATAAACTAGTTTTTTTATGTGTTTTCATCAAAAACATTAAAAACTTGATTTATTTGATTAGTTTTAGGACATTAAAAAAAACAGCAGCATACATTTTTGCAAGATTTTACACGTAAAATCGCACTATAAATTATTACAAATGTTTTTGTTTATAATGCTATGACGTTTAGAATAGACTCGGTATTGCATACACCAAGTGCGCACAGAAAAAAATGTCTATTATGTACACATTTAATACAGATGCATTTTACAGTAAATGCGCAGATCGCATGCGTTGTTCGCGATATTAAAACTTTGTTTTAAAATTAAATAATAAAACTTACTTTCACATCTTATATGGATATGAAGAAAGCGAAAATATTATTGACTTTATTATATTAATAAGAATCTATACCTATATGAATCAAATAGACATTAGTGTAGAGTGTAGACCATAAAAATACCACATACCTACGCATGAAGTTCGATAGTTTTGACAGAAAATATGACGTAGTTAGAGGAACGTAGAGCGAGAGAAAATGAAGCAATGGGTTTTATGTCAGAGCAGTCGGAAATGATAACGGTAACAATAGTTATTCATTTTTGACCATATCTCATCCTAAGAAGAACAAATAATAGGACTCTATATAGTATTTTTTTAAATGAGAAATGGGTGTTAGCCATTAGCTCAACCCATTAGGCCTCATTAAAAAGCAATATATGTGTATTTTCCAGGCCCAGGATTCTAACTTGGGACCCACGATATCATAAGCCGATGCGTAAGTCGGCCATCATGGGCACTGTATTTAATTTGTGTGCAGTAGAAGATATTGTAATCTACGCAATTTCAATATAAAATCGTTCCACTATTGAACATCCATAATTTTGAAAAAAACTTCTGAGAAAATATGTTATAACCAATAGAAAAAAATCCACAATTGTATTACAACAGCTGTTGACTATTGTGTGTAGGCTCAAATTCAATATTTAAAAAAAACCTGTTATTTTATTTAGACATAATAATATGTATGTTTAAGTAAAAACAAGAAGTTCATGAATTGATGATTTTTTTTTGAATATTTTAGATAACCTATTATTAGTCCCTACATCATAACTAGTCACTTTATGAACACAAATATTGCTATCACTTTCCATTCACGGATTGTGCAATATAATATTTTATGTAGAAAAAATGGGTTTTACACAAAGAGATTGGACTATAACATTCGTTTGGATAAGTGACATGCAATAAAAATTTCACTATAGTTGCTCAACAAGGGTTTTTATCAGTTTGGTCAAAAACATTATACTGTTGTTAAATTGTATATTTTTCGTAGAACTACATTTATTATGTGCGCGCTTATTTAAAGCGAATAAGTATACAAATTATTTACAAATCGTCATTCTCAGATAGTTACAACAATAATTCAAACAATCTCCATCTTTTCGATGAGGTCATCTGAGAGTTGCGTCACATAGCATGCAATCGAGATGCGCCGTTTAATAGTCCGTTTGATGTGTTCCAAGCACATATTGTTTATTTACATCGTATTAGTGATGTGCCTTTAATTAACCTTACCAGATCCCGGATTGAGCGAACATGTTGATAATAAAATTTAATAACAAAATGTACCCTCTTCTCTAATTTTTTTAATTCCCAAGATCTTTCCAATCTGTCTTACATTTTGTTTGTGATTAACTTTAGTGTTAAAAGTTTTTTTTTAAAATTGGGTAGTTAATCAATTACAGTCAATACTCCTACTATATTTACCTGGGAGAAAAGTGCGAGGCTTTTAATTTAAAAGAATTTGTCGATACTTTTCATATAAAGGTGTTTTAATTTGGTAGGCAATCGCTGTAAGAAAAGTTTTTTTTACTTAAAAAACATAAAAAAACTTTTCATTTAACTCATAGTCAGAGATATAATGGTAAACTTGAATAATGCAATTTTATTTTTTCATATAATATTAAAAACGTATTGAAGTAAGTTGTTAAGTTCACTATAATTATAATAAGTATAATAATAAATTGAACATAGATTATTTCAAAACACTTTGAGAAATATTTATAATGATTATTAGAAAAAATCTTTTTGGAAAAAAATACGATACCTAGCAGGATTCAAATCTGTGCCCCTCAGGATTTGCGTTTATGTATACTTACCACTATGATATACGTATATTATCTAATTGCGACAAATTTAACAAACGGTTATTATAATAATCTCTGAAGCGCCTTCTAAATTGCGTTATTTGTTGGCGATCGACTTTTGTATTATATACGTATTGAATTACCTTAATTACTAACTGGTGTCAGGATCACTCCAAAGTATTGTGAAAACCCAAAAAGTGACACGTGGCCGCGAATCCCAAGGGGTGCATGTTTGAATTTCGGATGTCGTATTTATTTTAAAAAAAAGTTTTTTTTATTGTCGTTATATATTTCTGAGAAATGTTTTCAAATTTTGTATGTTCAATTAAACAATGTTACATTCTTAAATCTTGTGAATTATTTGTTAAAAAAAAAAAATATTTGTGTTTAATTAATAAGCAACAAAACAAAAACGTCATCTCTCTGATCAACATAATATATGTGACATTCAGCAAGATAGGTTTCATGATCATGATCAGTTTAGCGTATTGTGTTTTAGATTTATTTTTCATTTCTTAGCGTACCAGTTGTTGGAACTCTCAATAACTATTTCGTAAAATTGCCACCGAGCACAGCACTATATTGCATGTATTCGAACGCGAAAGCCTTCGCAGGCTGTGTGCCGTATTGGACGTGACAGGTTTACAGGTCGCAGGCCAGAGGTCGCTAATGAACCGCACCCATTGCCGCGACGCTACAATAATTCAGCGTCGTTTATTAGCCAATACCACCATAATGATCTCCAATCTTGTTATTAGTATTGCATACAATTATAATTTTGTTTCATTTTATTTTATAAATCTTCAACATTGTACGGTGATTTTATTACTTTATCTTTACATCATAAAAAATTTTAAAACGTCAAAATAATTCAAACGCGGTGTCACTGGAATACCTCCCCCTAATTTAAGAATACATACTTATTTATTATAGATACATAGTTGAAGATTTATCAACGGTTGTAGAAGCAAATAATTTAATACTAAGACATTTTGGAAAATGCACTAATTTCTCATTTAAACGACACTTTTTTGATATTTTATTGTTTTCAATTCGATTTGTTCGTCCCCGAATTGTCTATCGATTGAATCAAACACATTTGAGAAATATCCGACGATTTTACAGAAATGTTACGATTCGCCATATTACTATTCACGTCCAACAGAATGACGTTTTCGTCGCCTAAAACCTTCTAATCCTTAATTTTTTATTGGTAAATAGTAATTATAATCTCACACTACAGCACATAATATGCGTCCGTAGAGAGTTGTTCCGGACAGCTAGTATAACATTACGATAATATACATAATAATATAGCAGTATTATCTAATTGACCTGTGTTCGGCACTGTTACAGATTGTGCACTAACAAATTTGGATTATTTTCTCCAAAACTTTATCTAAAAAGCTTATTTTGTTCTTCTTGGATTAAATAAAATGCATCGCGTCACATTCTTTGACAATGTATTATTATAATACATTTAAATACAAGTTCTATTCTTGTCCGTGATTGGTAATTAAATAATATGGTATTAAAAATTCTCTTTTCTTTTTGTTTCAGTCATTTTTCGGACGGACCTACAATAACCTGAGCTCGATATCCGAATGCAAGAACAATGGAGAATGCGTAATCAACAAAAAAAATAGAACGGCTTGCAAAGCATGTCGGCTTAGAAAATGCCTACTAGTAGGTATGTCAAAAAGCGGCTCAAGATATGGACGGCGATCCAACTGGTTCAAAATACACTGCCTATTACAAGAACAACAACAAAAATCACCACCTCAATATCCTTTACTACCCCCAGCTCTAATGCCATCGGGTGGTTTAGCTGGATACTACAAAACACCGAACAAAACTACAAAACTGGAAGCTCGACGAAGTGCCACGCCTTCGGATTCAGGAGCTTCATCAGCAGACCCCGAAGACGATAGCTCTAGAAGCGCTAGTGCTTTATGTTTTCTAAGACCTACATATTCACCACTTAGTGATAAAGATTACTTTTCAAGCAGTAGTCACATAAAAAAGGAAGTTATAAATAAAATATCGTCGAATTCAATTATCAATATTCCTTCGCCATTCTGTAGTGGTTCTTCAATAACAAATTTTTCACTACGAACTGCTTCATTTTTACCAGCTATGAGATCAGGACCGGTGCCTGTCAGTTCTTGGCCTAATAGAACTGGCGGAGATCTTCTGCAGTGCTCGCCAGCTCTCGCGGGAGTTGCTGTAGACCAAGATCAGCCCATGGACTTATCGATTAAGTCCTCGATGACGTGCCGGTCTAATCATAATAACGATGACTGTTCCGATTCAGAACCAGAACTAAGTATTGATATTAAAGAAGAAGACGATGGAACTGATACACATAAAACGCCACTTGACTTAACGCTAGTTTCTACAAGATCTGGAGAATTACCTCTTACAGGATAGTTGCTCTATAAATATGTACATAAACATTATTTAATGGTATAGTCTTTCCAGCAATTGTTAATAAACTACACATGATTCAATTATATAAAATCCCTAGGATTGCAGCCGTGTATTATTATCTTATCTTCAGTCTGTGCAGTTTACCATGAATATTTTTGTATCCGGTAAATATAGTACGAATATATTATTACATATAGGCAAAAATATTTGTACTCATTACAAAGTGCAGAATGGCACTTAAAACGAATGGAATTTTCATTAACTAGTAGTTCACTGAGTGACAATTTGTACGAATTTTAATAATACGTGTCATCAATAAATTGTTATTGAGATCCACAGTCTATTTAAATACACTTTAAGTGTATTTAAAAACTGTACATTAGAGCTGAAAGTCTGAAAGTCACATATTAAATATTTTGCAGGAGAGCAGTTTTAACATAGTTAATCTTATCTAATCACTCGCGTTTGGATTAAAACTCGGTATGTTGGACTTACGCACTTTTACAATTAATCTTTTTACTATAGCTTAAAGAAAAAATGACGGGCATCTACTCTTTCAGCTCTAAAGTAAAATAATAAGATTACCGTCGTTTCAGAAGTAAGTATTTTGAAAACCATGTGACAATGGACTCTCAAATTTCAACGTTAAGAGAACGTGAATACACATTTAAATCTGCATACTTAACATCAAAATGATAAAAACGTGACTTTCGCACTTTGAGCCCTAAAGTACAATGTAACAATAAGATTGAGTTATAAAATATAACATTCTTAAGTCATAAGAAATGTATGTTATGTCGTTACTTACTAGAGTCTGTCTTCTATAAGCTGGCGTGCGGTTTTCCCCCTGCTTCAGCATCCATCTCGTTCCTTTCTATTGAAAACTTGCAACAGTTGAACGCGATGGCACAATTCTTTCCGTGTGACGTGTACTTACTTATCTATCTCAAAATCATCAAAATTTTCTCTCTCTAAAATTTAAATCTCCCATTTTTATTGATTTTTAACAGTTGGATATTAAAACAATATATTTTTTTGCATTTTTTTACGTAAATTGGTACTACTATTTTTGCCTTACACCCACCTACCTAAATTTATTTTATATTCTTATATGTTTGATTTAGGCGAAAAGTTATGACGTTATGAAATAAATCATTTTTGTATCAACGATGTATCAACGCTCGGTGAAATAATGGTCGTTTATAAGACGATTCTATCTCAATGCTCTCCTGCTATCTGTGATGGGCTCAAATATTTGCAGTTATAATCTTTTTGTCCAATATACATCTTATAACTGAATATTTTAACATACATGACATTTATGTGAGTATGTCTGCCTTGTATGGTTTGATATGATTCAATTTTGAATAGTGTTGGGTATCTCCCATTTATAATATTATATATTATTATATTATGATGTAAAAGAAAGACATATTATGATTTATCAAAGTATTATAGATTGGTAGTTTAAATATAGCTATAAAGCATTCGCTGGTAGGACTATATTAACACTGTTTTTTTAATCATACGAAGACAATAATTATTAACTTATTTGTGATTAAGTGTGCCAGTTTATATCGAAAATTTACAAGTTACAATAATAAATAGTGCCTTTTACTCTACAAGCTCTTAAGTGCCAGGTAAAATTATTTTAGTACTTAAATTGTATGTAACTTTTTATATCACTATATATTATAATATATTCAATAAACTAATTATTTATATTATATACACGTTATATTAAACATATTAAAAAGTGAAAATAATATAGTATATTATATTGATGTAATAATAAAACTTAATAATGTGTATTTTAACCAGAACTCTCATTTGCACATGTATTTAAATTTGTGACGTTAAATATCAATTATTATTGATGGAATCGCATTGCATTGTTTTAAATAAAACACAATACAATATTATGGAAAGTACTTATTTCGCAGTATTTAACAATTGATATAAAGACATTGTTGTGAGTATAACAGGATATTTTCTAATAGTAAGAAAAATACATGCACCTACTGCTATTTTTATACTAATATTTTAATGCTATAAATGAGATGCATTATTCTGAGAAAACGCTGTTCAACAATGATTGATCTAATTATTCTAGCTTCATAGATTTACATTATATAAGAAGTATGTTATTCACGCTTTGTTAAACTAATATGGATCATTAATAATATAAATAATTAATATAAATCGATAGTAAAATATCATTTGAAATTTTTTTTAAATGTATTTCGTAACAATTGAAAGTATTCTTTTATGTATTATGTAAAACATGTTGACGCAAATCAGGATTTTTTTTTAAAAGTGGTAAACGCAAAAAATATAATTTTATTTATAATGCTAGATCACTGTCTTGGAATTGTTTTTATATTATGTAATTTTGAGAATTCGCCAAATTCAATATGAAATCGTTTTACAAACCTTCTAAATATGGGACTAATTTTTAATAGTGGACAAATCTAAGCAGGCTTATTTTCGAGCAAAATAAAACTTATATCTTCCTAAATGTCATACATTTTGAAGTTGATCAGACATGAAGTGTTTGTTTTGTTGCTTACTAAATACAAATGTTTTAGGAATGAGGAATAAAACTAACGTATTTTTTCACTTTGTCAAAAAATGGATTTGACCTAATTTTAAAAGTACACCTGAATTGTTTTTTGTTAAATAATATGGAATAAGTACAAGTAATTATAATAATGTATTGTGAGTTTATTTAGAGTAATAAAGTGCCTAAGTTCGTTGTAATATTACACTGAAATGTTCCGCATAAAGTGCCTTTAATATATATTTTGGACCAAGTTATAATTTATTTAAAATACAATTTTGTTACCATAAAGCGTATTTATATCCAAAAATTGGCCAGTGATGTTCGATTAATTTCTAATAACTTATTGATTCCTTTTACTCTAATATTAGAATTTATATTTAATATAATAATAATTTAGGGAGTAGCTATGTTTGTATTTTATAAAGAATGCTCAAACCAGGGACAAATTGCCAGTGCGTTAAAATTAAACTTGTACATAGATAACTAGGTTAAATATTTATTATTATAAG
Organism: Rhyacophila brunnea; assembly: GCF_057557595.1. NCBI lineage: Eukaryota > Metazoa > Arthropoda > Insecta > Trichoptera > Rhyacophilidae > Rhyacophila > Rhyacophila brunnea. The sequence goes on from NW_028233361.1 coordinate 8,884,213, forward strand.
TAATCATATCTTTAAACTTAAGTAAACTACATAAATAAGTGATGTAAGGCCAGTTGCAGTGTGGTTTTCTAGTATTAAAAAATACGTACATATTTTTATATCGAATCGGTATTATTAATAATTTATATAACTGAGGCCATTATTGATTACTGTTTTAAATTAAATTAATTATTGTATAAGTTTAACTAGTTTCATCAATCATCCGGATTATTAAAGAACTTATCATACATTTTAATTATAGTTTGAAAACAAAATGCTAATTTATAACTTTACTATTATTCTGCAGTAAAGTTGTCGATTTCATATACCTAAGTGTCAACCTAAATATTTTTCAAGGATTGGCACAATTAGTTGACTGTCAAAATGTATATATTGTTGTCTGTTTTAAGATTTGAAACAAAGTTAATCAATTCAGATGTTTTCATTTCAGTAAAAATATACCTGTTCTATGTATTTATATTCGTCAAAAACTATTATTTAATATATTTTGTGTGTTACTTATTAAGAATGTTAAATTTTGTTAACGATGCGAGGGAGAAAAATAAAAGATTTAACTAAATAAAATTGTTGATTAGTTTGCGTAGTTTTTTGTTTTATTTATATTTTTTTGATAATGATAATATATTATAATAATGACAAGATAAAAATAACTTTTTAAAACAACGTTTTTAAATTTTCTGTTGAATCATATAAACTTGACTTGACTACCTTAAACGATCAAGAAATTTGTACTTGATAGAAATAATACTGAAATGTCATTTTAACATGTAATATTGATTTCCATAGTAACGCATGTATATATTAATAATTTAGTTGCTAGGACCCCAAACCCTAGCAACTAATAATAGTGTATTGGATTACGGATTTCTTCCGCTATAACTTTTCATATAAAACAGAATCAACTGAAAATGAATTCAATTCTATTTAAAGATGGCTAAAAGTATTAAAAAAATGCATTGGCATCGTGTTCTGATATATTCTAAAAGTTACAAATGTCTAGCTAGTCGGGAAGTTAGTTAAAAATTGATTGCAAAATTTGTACCGGATAAACAACTACCGGACAAATAAGAATACGACCTAATAAAAACCTTGTAAATAAAAATACATATTATTATCGTCAGCTGAATGGAGAACTATTCTAATCGAAATATTTTACAGAAGTGTTTTTTGAAACAGCCTACTTAATTTATGTATTGCTTATATAAACAAATTTATACATAATTTTATCTATAAACAGTTTAATAAATTATGAATTATACATTTATTTATATAAATGATACATTTATTAAAGTAAGTTGTTTCAAAGAACTCCCTTCTAAAATATCAAATATGAGTTTTATTAGTGAGTGAAATTAGGTGAGTATTTATTTTATTAGACAATGCGCCATTATTAACATATTTATACAAAGTTAATACTTACTTATTGATTATCATAACTATAAAATTGTGAATAAAAACCATGCAATAAACAAACAGAAAATAACTTAGGGCACTGATGAAAATAAACATAAAATGATAATAAAAACGAGTTTTTAGTTTTAAATTCTTTATCATCCAAATTTCAATATGTTGAGATAATCATAAAGAAAAATCATCAAGCACATTTAGGACTACAAGATTAGAAAAAAATATGAGAAAAATAACATAGTTTCCTAATCATCATTAAAATTAACAAAAACTTATGTGCTGGTATTATATTAAAAATGGCGACTAATGAATTTAAGCTACTCAGTAATCGTCCTCCAGTTTAATTTTATTTTGCTAACAAACGGAGCTGGTTTATATATTTTATAATGGAAAAGTATTTACACAATCAAAATGAAGACAAATATAAACAAATTACATTACATTAATTAAAATTATTATAAAAGGTTACCCTATTTGGTACTAATAATATAATAGTCTCTCTACCTATAGAATGTCAAAGATTATAGCAAAAATTTTGGTTGCTTTATATACGAAATCTGCCCTAGAGCTTGGAAAATAGATATACATGAAAACTCTGGTATATAATATTACCAAAAGAAAAATAATGAATAAAATTTGAATTGTGAACAGTTTTATAGCATATCTGGTATGGTTTAGATATTTAATATTAGTATTTATGTTCCACGCATTAGTTTTGAGTTGCGTGAATAAAAATAATGTAGCTGTTATTTTCAACTTAAAAACAATAGAGAATCAGTAAACTGGATAAAAAAATGCAAGATAAACGATTAGTCAGTTCAAATTCTAAGTGTTTATAGGACAATGTATTGATCTTTAGCATCCTGTCAGTTCGTTTTTTTGTTCAACGATAATCGTTGTTATTGCTAGTATAATTTTTTTTCGGTACATATTAAAACATGTGCTTTAGAAAAGTGGGGAATAGTAAGGATTAAAAAAAACGAAATTCGTACTGTTATACTCGTAAATCATAACCATGAAAATTCAATCAATTCAATTTCAATTCAATTAATTTATTTTTGACATTACAAATTATAAGTTTAATACGTTCACAACATGACATTTATAAACAAAGAAATATAAAACAGTATTACATAAAAAAGAGAAAGATCAGAATAGACATATTGTATAGTAAGTTATTAAAAAGTAGAAATGTGTACATACAAAAAATATAAATTAGATAGGTACAAGGAATTACACTGGATGAGTTAAGCAGACCCTATTTTCAGAATGTATAAAACAACGTCCATCTATACTCATTCTCACATAGGTGGAATATATCAACGACCGAAGGCAATTTCGTTGAACATAGTTATCACCCTCCCAATTGGCATTACCAGTGGCAGGTTGGTACTGGGAGAATAAACAACTGATACTCTCTATTTTTAAGATAATTATCAGGAACACATAGGTCAATACTGCCCTGAATGCCAGAGTTCTCATTTATACCTCGTATAAGTCGAAAAAAATACGTAGCCAAATAAAAATTTCTTCTAAATTGCAGACTGCAGTATTTAAGCATGCCTAAGCGAAAGTCAGTTGGATAAACCCACGGATAGTATCCATACAACCTCAAGTAAAGGAGTCTCAAGAATTTCTTCTGAACCCTCTCCACCATAAGGTCATACTTCAACTAATGCGGTGCCCAAACAATAGATCCACTCTCAAGTCTGCTTCGAACTAAAGAATTAAATAAAAGTTTTAATACCGTAACATCCGAAAAGACCCGGGAAGTACGCATGACGAAGCCCAACATTTTATGCGCCTTATTACAAATGGTAACTATATGGCTAATAAATGTCAGTTTACTCTCAAACGTAATGCCAAGATCCCTTTTAGATGATATTCGTGATAGAACTCTGCCATGCATCGAGTATTGAAAAAAACAACACTTTTGAGGCTCTGGTAAACGACAAAAGATTGCATTTATCAATATTGAATTCGTGTTTGTTACGCCTGCCTCAATCTAATATATTAACTATATCAAGTTGGAGCTGACGACAATCGTCCAAGGTGACAACTTCCAAAAAGAATAAATTAGGGAACAACAAAAATATAGCATAGATCCTTTCATGTTGTAATAATTAAAGAGTATAAAAATTTAAAGGTCCCCTTCAACGCCTTTAAAAAATATCAATAAACATAATCTAAAGTGAATTATTGACCTAAAAATACTATTTTTTTACCAATTTTAAAGGCTTTTTCTAAATAACATGGTGAAGACAAAAAACCATAAAATTATAAATATCCCAATCGTTCTTTAATTGGTAAGGTGGATACTTGTTATCATATTTATTTATACATTATAAAACGTCAACAGTATTACGATAAACGTGTTGATATTATGTCCAGATTATATTATATTATATAGCAGAAGAAGCCACTACTGTTAGCCGCCAGTGGAAGTACAGCAAAATATGACGTTGCTCAGAATAGAAGAGACGCGTAAGTACTTACATTATTATCCGCTGGAAGTTCCACGGACAACTTTTCAAATAGTAATTTCTGTATGATATGATTATTATGATAATTTTACACTTCAGTGTGGATCGTTTGTTGTGAAAAATACTATACGCTTTAACATTGAATGAGCATCTCTTCGCGATATTAGATTGCAAATGTGTATCTTGGTTTTCTATTGAAATTTATTATAGTGTATCAAATTAAATGGTATGTTTATTTGCATTAACATAATATTGAATGTTTAAACATTTTTTTTTATAAAATGAGGAGCTTAGAATATTATTAGATAATTTATAAATTATATATTTAAAATGTAGATTTTGTAATATCTATATGCAATATTCAAAGATGTAATAATTATTATATTATACCACAGATGTGTTACGGCAGTGGTTTTCAAACTTTATGTTACTATGCCTCCCTTTTAAAAAAATCTAATTTTGGCACCTCCCCCCCTTTATTTCATTAAATAATACAGACACCTTTTTAAATAGCGAAAAATTTACTAGTATAAAAATGAAAAAAACTTTATTATAAAAATAAACAAGGTTTTACTACCTATATTAATTTTTAAATTAATTTATTTTTCATGCGATGGATGTGCTTGTTTTTCGTTTCCTAAATTGTACACGGGAGTTATCATTTAACTATAGCAATTATCGTATCACATCAAATAATTGCAATGTACAACCATATATTTAAAATATGTAATAGTCTTTGAAACAAAGTAGCGCCGCATGCGACTTTTTTATACTATTTGAGTAAATTTATGATGTGTGTTATTGCCGGGTCCCCAAGCTTTTTATAAACTATGCATTTGCAAACTGCTAACCTGTGGCTACATCTGAGTTAAACATCGAGAGCGCCTCCCAGTTTGGAAATCGCTGTGTTACGGTAATAATTATACCAGTGGGTCTATTTTATACTTATCGACCGCTAAAGTGATAAAGTGATAAATATCATCAAACTTAAGGTAGGTTTCTGTCAAAGTATTAGCACTTATTGTAAAAATTACAACCAACTTATTGTAATTGTTAAAAGAAGTGCTAATACAGCTGACAGTTAACAAAATAAAAGAAATTGCTAATACTTTGATACAAATCTACCCTAAGTTTGATCATATTTATCACTTTAGCGGTCGATAAGTATAGAATATACCCACAGGGGTATCCAGCGATATAATACAAACCATTTAATAGAATATAATCGATTGATTTTTCATTCTTAGTGTTAAAAAAAGATTTTTAAATTCAATATCTTACTTACTATGTCTGTCATTAATATTTAGTTTATTAAGTTTTGTTGAAATAAACATTTTTTTTTTAAATAATTAATATTCATTAACGCTTTCGCTGCTGAATAGATAATGAGATTTTAATTGCCCCCTTTAAAATGCACGTTAATTACATCGATCGGCCGCCTGGTCATTACGCACCGTGTGCGTCTTCCGCGTCCAAAGTATTAATTGAACTGGCGTAAAGTTGGTAGAATTCTATTATAATGTTGTTTTTGAAACAAAGTTATTTTTTAAATACCATAATTTTGAAAAACCTCAGAAACATACATATTAGGAAAAAGAATCTAGAAAAAAGGTTGGACCGAGTGGGACTCAAACCCATGTCTTTCACTTTCCAGGTGAGTGCTTTTGCGTCAATAATAAATATTATGTAGCTAGTTGCCAGACGTATGTTACAATTAAGTTAGTAATGTAATTTACCTTAACTAATCACACAACAGATTACCGCCTGATTGGAGTTATTTTAAATACCTCAGTTTAAACGTAGTTGTAAGAAATAATTCGCATTAATCATAGACGGATCGATAGCGTAAGGGCAAAACAATTATTACAAGATATTCTAAAGTATCAGAACAGGAGTTTATATAACTTGCAGAAACCTTCATCTGGAAGAGGATTGATGCAGGCAGCTGATGATGCATATGCTTAGTTAATATGATGGTAATATAAACACCTCCGCTCTGTGGAGGCCCATATAAAAAAATATAAAAATTATTTATCAGGTGTTTATCACTTTATATTCCCCACTTATATTTTTGATGGCACATATTTCGTCTACATGGTAATCATTGTCAAGTATGAATACCAAGTTTGACATCAATTACTTCCATCTGAATGGTGAATATCCTTAAATGCATTAAATGATATTATATTATATAAATACACGATTAATACGTCACAAAGAATATAGATAGGAACCATCTATGTTTAAAAAAAACATATCTTTGATTTAATTCATTTTTATTTTTTATAAAATTAGAGGTTGGTAATACATAATTCTAGAATTCGTTTCATCTAAAAGATTTTTTTGAAAAATTTGACTTGATGGTATATTATATATAATAATATTTATTATGATAATATAAATTATGGAGTAATAGGTACACACCTTTCATAAGCTTTAATTCATATTGAATAAATCAATCTTTTCTTCAGTAGGTATCCTTAGTTGGTAATAATATTTTATTAAACATAATAGTTTAGATAGTAATTAATATTATCTTGACTACTTTATTTAATTTCATAAAATAATAATTATAATCTTATCAATATGTAAAGAATTAAAATAGAAAAAATCTAGTAAGTTATAGATAATGTCAATAATTTAGGCTTTTATTTTATCATACTATCATAATAATTTCATGGCTTGCGTAGAACTGACAGTAGTTTAAAGCTTGTATTTTAAGCTTTGAGATCTTATTCCCAGGCAAAAGCTCTGAGCCAGCTTCCGTTCACCAACTCACCAAGGAATGCATGAAAGCCCAAGTTATGGCCATAAAAGAGTTAACAGTGCAGGGCAAAGATAGATACATACGCCATGTGATCTCAGAGAGATGGGTGTCGACTGATTTATCTATATCCCATTCTGGGCAGACTGAGAGACGTCACTGCCCTTTGTGATTAATTTATAAGCTCTTGCCGGACTTACGAGCCATATAATATTTAACATTATTTACTATAGTCGTAATTTTTGATATTGCAAATGGTAACTGAATACTATATTATGTACATATGGTAAAAGAATTTATGGTTAGTTAAATTACTTTAAACGATATTTTTATTTATTGTAACTACTTACAGCGAAGGCAAAAAGAAGGTATTCGGATACAAATAAATTATTATATTTAACATAATTACAGTATATCTTTTAAACCAACCATGCCCAACTTGTTATTTGTGATAAAGTTATTTATTCTAAATAATTAACATAACCACGTTTCCGTTATTGTTATTGCTCCAAAATTACACGGATATCACTCAAAGCAATCCTATAATCAAGGTTATTATCTACAATCACTATTAACAAAACCCACTGCGTCTTACTTGATTCCAAATACATCCAATTAGAATCTCCAACAGGACGCCTGATAGTTAAATTCCTGGTATAATTAACTGTTTGAATACGAGGTTTCATATTTATCATATTTTTATAGATTTTGGAGTCAAGTAATGTGTCAGAATAAAGTATTTTTTTTTATTTAAGTATATTATACAATTTATTGTATTTCACAGGAACTTATAATATCATGAACCTATTTCAGTTACTGACTAATATTTTTAAAAAGTAGTCCTTGTTGTGTTGATATTTTTGATAGGTGGAGGAAGTACCTCTCATATTTTTATTATCATTTTATATTAATGTAAAAATATGACCAATTTATTAATATAGAGTTTATAAATGTGATGACTTACCTTAACAACCATAAACTCATTTATTGTTTTACACACAGCACATGTGAGTATGTATTGACCAGTTCCCAACGAAAAAGCAAAAATATATTTTTATAAGACCATAAATAATCGATGTTCACAATGTAGGATGGATTTTATTGTCCAGTAGCAGAGCCGGCATTAAAGAGCCGACCACTGAATCTATGATTTAAGAAACCCCTTTGTTCGAAATTTTTCTAATGATGTCAGCATTTGAAAATGTAAAAATGTACCTGCTGTAAATACTTCTAATGAATGTTTCCTAATAAAAATTCTTCATCTGTACTAAAAAAGTGACTAATATAATATGTAAATGTATTTCTTATTTGGTCCAGTTGTAAATTTTCATGTAATTTATTCAATTTTTTGACATTTTTATTGCTAATTTTTATCTTCTTTAATTCTGAACAAGCAATTATTATAGGTTTTTGGTTAAGTGCGTCAAATTAATAATTTATTAAGAAAAAATATAACACCAACTGGTATAAAAATTAAAATTAAAAATGACCAATAAATATTTTCGTAGAAAGTCTAGCCTTAAAATAATTTTTCATTTAACTTATTTAAAAAAATAATATCACTATAACAGATTCCTATTATAAGATTTTAAAAACATGACGATTCGATTTAAAAAGAACTAGCTATCATAAAACAAGTGGTGATGATAAAAATTAATAAACATCATTCCGTAAAAAACTTAAAAGCATTCCAAATTATTGATATTTTTTTCTAAAATTATAATATTATAAATTTTTGAGGATATTAATCAGTTTTTTTTATATTGAAAAGTATGTAAATATAAAACAATTGAACGGGCACAATAATGAAAAGCTATATGGATTATTTATTCCCTAATCTTAGGGGTATATTGGTACGACCGCGTTACAAACACTCAAGTTTGTGAATATAGTAATCACGAAGAGACGCTTCACGTGGTTGGGATAAGTATTTCGGATGCTGCCAGAGTGGTACAGACTTGTGGTGCAGACTCCAAGTTTCCGTCACCGTGACCGACCCTCTCTTACCCTGCACCTGGTTATATTAGCGGGAGGCACGAGACTTGGCAAAGGAAGTGGCGTGAACTTGTACTTGCCCTACACCTTAAAGCTGGGGTGAGGAACAGGGTGTAGGAAGTAATTATATGGATTATTTATGTGAAATATAATATAAAATGCAATATACGAGTCTATGATATTACAATAGATTATTAAGTAGGTATATTAATATATAGGAAATAAATTATAAAAAATATTAATTGAATATATAAATACTATCTTACATCAGACTATCATTCCCACATAATATGATATATTTATATCGTAAAACGTTACATATCGAAATATTAAATGATTCCCCCGATTCTTATCAGTATTATTCACTATTTACTCTAACAAGGGAGATAGTCACAATATCACCAACCTAATTTGGTAAGTTGTTTTAATTATTTCATCACAATATACTAACTAACAATTATTTTTGAACGATATAATATTTACTAATAAATAACATTTCAATATGAAATGTCTTTGATTTCAAAATATTTGCCTTTGATTGATGTTTTTTTCCAATTTCTATAACACATAGGCATAAACAATATATACCTTATTTAATATTATACCGAGTTGACTGTTTTATAAATTGTGTTTGTGTATATATTTATATAACAATATATCAATAAAACTAATTTAAACATAATAATAAAATATACATTGCTTATATGATGGGTGTCGTATTTTTTCAAAACAATCTATTCTAGTGGCTGAATATCTCAGAAGTATTTTCAAATTATGTATGCTCAATAAAAGAATGTTACATTATTAAATACTGTGAATTATTCGTTGAATAAACTAAATGCTTTATTTATTTATTTCAGAATACAAAACACTGTGGACATAACAAATCTAAATTCAAGACGTACACAGCATGAGATTTACATTATAAGTCGAACATTACCCTCACAAGAGAGAAGAGAATATAGAAAAAAAAATATATATAATAACAATAATAGGTAATAATAACAAAAAAAAATCAAAACATACTTAAGTACAATTAAATACAGAAAATATAATTTTTGAAAACAAAAAAAAAACAGTTTTATACAGAAAAATACAGTTTCAAAAAAATAAATGCAAAATACATCATTGAAAATGTCTATGTCTTTAGGGAGCGCATTTGCTAATCTTGCACCCCTCGCTAATGGCGCCAATTTATTATAAAATGTATTATAAAGTTGTGAAATATAATTATATTCAATTTTGTCGACAAAATATTTGATTTAATAAAGAATGAATGATGTATGATTATACCATAACACTATGAATGACGTTTTCACAAAGCCTCCCTTTACTCAAATTTCATCATAAAAAACTCTCAAGTGTTCTTCCTCAGAACTTAAAAAGTTGGGTATAAATAAAGTTGTTACTCACGATGGCCGCGCGGCTTAAGTGTTGTGGATTCCAAGTTCGAAACCTAGGTTTGGCAGGTACTGATATTGTTTTTCAATTTGTGTGTGAGTCAGAGTATGAACGTAATAGGTTGAGCAAGTGGCTGACATCCATTTCTCGTAAAAACAAAATCTGTTAATACAAACCTCCATGTTGTGGAGGCCTATATGATTCTATTAGGATCGGACATGGTCGGAAAAAATCAATAAAGATAATATCTATTACCTAATGTGGCTTAAAAATTAAGCATACTGTAAAACATAATCGAAAAGCTAATCTTGTGTAGGTTACAAGAACTACTGCAATGGAATGCTATATTGAAATAATTCTAAATGATAGGACACTAAAGATTCCAACTAGGTGGGTACTAGGGAATCCAATACCGAGCCAAAATTCTGATGTCAGGATATCGGGATTACAATTTGACAATCCCGGGATCCCGGGACTGGTCCCAGGATTGGCATTTTTTCCATTGTTAATATAAAAATTTTATATTTAAAAATAACATTGATAAAATCGGTCAAAAATAAATCTAGTAATATTTAAGACATTTGTGTCGCTAGATTTCAAAATCAGCCAAGTCCATAGTAGATGAATAAGAAAAAAACAGCTTTTTGTTTTCTCATATACACAGTCACAAGGGTGAAAGTTTATATTGTTTCGAGTATAAAATATTTAAAATTAATAAATTCCGCATTTTGATAATGCAGAAATGTTAGAAAGCAGTAGTTCTTAAGCAATTCATAAACAAGTAAAAAATACCTAAAGGTGGCGACACATTTATTGTTAATATTGTATACGTTCAATCTTGGAAATTCATAAGTTTAATGGAGTCAATAATATATATTATTATTAGTAATAATGTGAATTTAATATGAGATTGCTGTTTTTGATAGTGAAGACTTAAGGAATAGGTTAGCGAAATTTAAAATAGTAAAGCAAATAATGGTGTACTTATGGCCTTTCCGCTTCATAAATCTAATTTATTAGTCAGACAATTATGAAACTGCCGTAAAACGTATGATATCATGGTGGAATTACTTTGTTAACAGTGCTAAGCATAGTTTTTTTTTCCAATCTTTCTCATTTTTATTAATTTATGTGAAAAAATACAATGAATCGGCAACATACACATGAGTATAAATCAAACTTCATTCAAACTCAGTTTATTTGTAATGTAGTTATTTGTTATTAGAAGTATTTTTTCTGTCATATTTTCGTTTTTATTTTCTTTTCCATAAAAATTGATAAAAAAAATCAATCCCGAAAGTTTCGGGATTATGTTTATCAATCCCGGGATTCATAGGTATCTAAAATAGCTCGGGATCCCAGGATTAGAATTCCTAGTGGGTACCTACTTCAGTAAACATAAAATAATATATAACCGAGAGTTATTAAGAGCTGAATCGACTATGCAGATGAGGATTAGAGCAAGACCTTACTTACCTTTATTAAATTTAAAAGAAAATACAATTTACCTGGTAGTAATATGTAATATTAGGTTCCTACGTAGAGAATATAAATCATTGCAGAGATCAACTGGATCGGTATTACACAACTATCACAAGAATGGATAGAAAAAAATACGCAAATAACGTGCTTTGAATTATTTTGTCCATTTTGGTAATTTTTTTCCACCGCGATGTACAGAAAAGTAGACGAGATAAAACGAGCTCGGATTTTTCTGAGGCGAGTCGCCGTACATAGCCACTGCTCCACATTGCTATTTTAATTTATCTGTGCGTTGCTTCAATTCATTTAAACGCATTTATTCATCGAGTCGGTCCGGCCGTGTGGTCTTCATATGGAATTTATAACTTAATGCCGATCGCCGGTGGATGACGTATGGTGTGCTTTCTGCAATGGAAATCGATGAAAAAGACGTTTCTTAACATATTTTTTATACTTGCGCTTGCTTAAGAAATCGTTAGTGATTTTTGGCTTAACCGTAAATTACAATGCGAAAATATCATACATTGGCAAAACCGAATGAAAATACCAATACCGGTATTTCATTATTTCCTATTGAATACCGGTATTCGTGAAATATATAAAAAACACATAAAAGTAACTTTGTACCAATAAATTTAGATATATAAATCTCTTTATAGATATAGGTATAAATACAATAATACTTCATAGAAAAAATATCTAAATACGTACATATTATAATATACTAGCTGACCCGGCAAACGTTGTTCTGCCATATAAATTATTTCTAGTGAATATTTTGGTTGTTAAATAAAAAATAACGAATGTATCGTAAGAGTGTGGGCATGGGATCTATGACAGAAAGAGGAATAGAGCGCTGTAGACGATGACCGCCGATAAAAAACAAAAACATCAACTATTCATTTTCTCGATTCAAAATGACTAATGATGTTCATAATGAATGAATTACCTGTGACAGGATCTCGTTGTTTAATGTTTATGCAATATCCATCTTGTCCCTTCCAGAAAATTAGCAGATATTGGAGAGCGTCGTATGAACGGTGTGTGTCAGCGATGAACTCCAGATTATTGTTTCTTCTTCGAATCATCGATGTGCGGTCGCCAACCATGATTCCAGCAATGTCGTCAACAACAGGTGCATTGAATCGACGCACGTGCTCTCCAGCTGGTGTTTTATCAGGATTGATGACAATAGCGTGATTGTCACTTCGCAATTCGTGCATGTGTGCTTTGAAGAATTTCAATAATTCATTGTGCTCATTCAACAGGGCATCCAGTTCACCGACGATGCGCCTGGAAATAGGCGAATTGAGGCCATTGTAGCCGCAACGTGCATCCACATGATTGATGTCCTCACCGCCCATGAAGTAAATTTGTAAAAATGTATGTGGTTCGTTTGGCATTGGCAGCAATGAGCCTACTTTGTGGTATACTTGGCCTTTGATTTTGAACGTATAATGGAATTGTTGACCATTTGCCGCAGTATTGTGTTGCTCCAAACGAAGTCATTTGGAAGCATGAATTGAATGTGCGAATGGTCTTCAGGAACAGGTTTGAATCTGGAACCGTGCCGATGAGCAAGCCGTTCAATGGTTCTGGTGGTATCTCAAATTCTAGTAGTTCCACTTTTCCTGATGCGTAACACATCCCGGCTGACTCATGTTTGAATTTGAGCGCATGACAATGGGGACATTCTTTGTCCATAGCACCAATCAGCAGTTTCGGATGAGCGGAATATTCAATATCTGGCTCGTACTCGAATGCGAGACGAAGGAACGAAGCGGATGTAAATGTTCGATGTACTTGTTGGCGTTGTCGGTCATTTGCTCTGCGTGTGTTAACTACGAACCGGCGCGCTTGGCTCCGTTCCAATTGTCGTTGTTGATTTCGTTCAGCTCGTGCCTCTTATGATTGAGATGCACGCAATTGCGACATGCTTACACGCACGTTTTTGTTATCTTGTTGGATTTGTTTGTCTGTTCTTTCTGCTCTACTATTTCGCATGTTTGTTGCTTTATTCGTTCGACGGCCTAAATGGCCCCCCTTGCGTCTTGCTGGCATTGTGCAATGTAATACACGCACTTAAAAATAGATAAATTAAAATAAATCCTACAAAATTTTGCACGCACTGCGTTGTGATATGCCGAATAAAATGTCAAAATGACGCGACGCTTCTCTTGAATTCTTCTCGGACGTAGCGCCATCTGTCATTCAACAACATAAATAATTTCGTTCTGTTTGAAATACGAACGACGGTTAAATTTGTTCATACAAAAATAATAAAATCGCGATTAAAAAATGGGAGGGTGGGGGTAGGAAAATACAAATTTGGGGTTATAGGTATTTTTTTATGCCAAATAATAAAAAAATACAAAAAAACAATTGTCAAAAAAAATAAAAGAAAATTTTTCTGGATAGAGATACCCTAATCACCTAGCGGTATGAAATATACTTGTTGACGTATTCTTATACCTAACAAATATACATAAAAAAATTCATAAAAATCGGTCGAGTCACTTCGGAGGAGTTCGACCACAAACATCGTGACACGAGATTTTTATAAATATAAATTCAATTCAATTCATTTATTTTTTTTAACATATTGTGGACATTACAAATTATAAGTTTAAGACGTTCACAACATGACATTTAGAAAGAAAGATATATAAATATAACAGTATTACATAAAAAAAGAGATATATCAGTAGATGAATTAGATAGGTACAAGGAAGTACACCGGATGAGTTAAGCAGACCCTATTTTAAGATTTTATAAAACAACATCCACCTAAACTCATTCTCACGTAGGTGGAATATATCAACACCCGAAGCAATTTCGTTGAACATAGTTATCACTCTCCCAATTGGCATTACCAGTGGCAGGTTGGTTCTGTACCTTGGGAGAATAAACAACTGGTGGTCTCTATTTCTAAGATAGTTATCAGGGACACACAGGTCAACACTGCCCAGAATGGCAGAGTTCTCATTTATACCTCGTATAAGTCGAAAAAAATACGTAGCTAAATAAAAATTTCTTCTAAATTGCAGACTGCAGTATGTAAGCATGCCTAAGATAAAGCCACGGATAGTATCCATACAACCTCAAGTAAAGGAGTCTCAAGAATTTCTTCTGTACCCTCTCCACCATAAGGCCATACTTCAACTGGTGCGGTGCCCAAACAATAGACCCACTCTCAAGTCTGCTTCGAACTAAAGAATTAAATAAAAGTTTTAATACCGTAACATCTGAAAAGACCCGTGAAGTACGCATGACGAAGCCCAACATTTTAAGCGCTTTGTTACAAATGGTAATTATATGGCTAATAAATGTCAGTTTACTCTCAAACGTAATGCCAAGATCCCTTACAGATGATATTCGTGACAGAACTCTGCCATGCATCGAGTATTGGAAAAACAACACTTTTGAGGCTCTGGTAAACGATAAAAGATTGCATTTATCAATATTGAATTCTAGTTTGTTACGCCTGCCCCAATTTAATACATTATCTATATCAAGTTGGAGCTGACGACAATCGTCCAAGGTGACAACTTCCAAAAAGAGTTTCAAGTCATCAGCGAACAACAAAAACATAGCATTTTTTATTACCAATGCTATGTCATTTATAAAAATCGTGAACAGCAACGGCCCTAAGTTTGAGCCCTGGGGGACACCAGAAAATGTGTAAAAGGTCTGTGACTGATAAAGGCCGTACGATACGTATTGTTGACGGTTCCTAAAATAACTCCCGAATAGTTTCAAAAATCGATCCGACAATCCAATAAGTTGGAGTTTTTCCATCAGGATGTCATGATCGACCTTGTCAAATGCTTTCGAGAAGTCATTGTAAGAACAGTCAACCTGGTGGCCTCTATCCAGTGCCGATGACACATAATCGGTAAATACCATCAGGTTAGTTTCCGTTGATCGGCCTGCTCTAAATCCATGCTGCTCATTTATTATGAATGACTCAATTTTTGGATAAATCATGTTGTGCATGATCATCTCAAGAACTTTTGCTGGTGCAGAGAGAACAGCTACCGGCCTGTAATTCTCCACTGATGACTCTGTACCACTCTTATGGATTGGAGTAACCTTCGACATCTTCCACGTTTCCGGGAAGATACCTGTCTCCATTGCGAGATTAAATATATATGAAAGCGGGCCTTTAACGAAGTCAATACAACCCTTTAAAAAAAATGTAGGAACATAATCAGGTCCTAAAGAGCGAGTATTCTTCAGTTTTTTAATAAACTGAAGTACATCGCTTTCATTAATTGAAAAAATATCGACGGATTGGGCACCACATGACGGTTTTCCTGACGTTGAGGCAACATCCAGATTTGGAATACTACTTGCGTAGACAGACTTGAAATGACCAGCAAATGCTTCTGCCACTCCATGTCCGGTCACCTCTTCGCCCTTCCAACTCATCCTATCAGTAAACCCACCATCTCTTCTTAACGATTTTACGTAATTCCAAAACAATTTAGGATTTTCGCGAATGGAATCTCCTACCGTTTCCATATATGTTCGATAGGCCCGTCGAACAGCTTGTCTCACTTTCGAACGATAGATGCTAAACATGATATAGTCAGTCTGATCATGCCCAGCCTTCCATGCTGTATGATAGTTATGCTTGACCTTAATGTCCCCAATAATCTCCCGAGAAAACCACCTCGGGTATCGCCTTCCACCACGACATGGCGACTTCCTCGAAAAACATTGATCAAATATATTATACACAATATTGTAAAAACATTGTACCGCCTCATTCACATCACAAATCTCGAGCAACTCACTCCAGTCCACTTCACTCACCAATGAGTAAAGTAGCTTGAAGTTTCCGCCTTCAAACCTCCACCCGCCGAATTGGTTGGTTTTGTAAGAGGGAATTGGAGTCTGAAGCGGACGAGTCGACCGAAACCTGAGCAGAAAAACTAAAGTTGGATGATACACATCTTCGCGTACAAGAGGAGATGTGCATCGTGAAAGCGATAAGTCGATATTGCTAAATACCCTATCCAAAAGTCCATTGCTAGAGTTAGAGACATCATTGTGCTGAGAAAATCCAAAAACAGAAGATAGAAATTCAAGGTCATCGCTGACTCTTTTACCACTACGTGCTGAGTTTAGATTAAAATCTCCCATTACAATAATCTTTCTATCTCCAATTAAGTTGATATTAGATAGCATACTCTCAATAAAACACTTATACACCTCCAAGTCACTTGCTGGTGGAAAATAAATGACGCAAACGTAAATAGTGTCTCCGTCGTAGGTCAGTTTCACCCAAAGGTCCTCATTTTGAGTCTCCAAAGCACGGAAACGTTCGGCCTGTAACCCTTCCATACTTCTAACCCCCAAAAGACAACCCCCACCCTGCCTGTGGCCTGCGCCGGAGTCTCGATCCCTCCTAAAGACTGAGTACTCACTTCCAAAATATTCACGACTAAAAACACTATCATTGAGCCATGTTTCAGTTAACCCTATGATGTCATAGTCATCAGCCAAAACATTGCTCAAAAAATCGACAGATTTTGTTTTCAAGCCCCGAACATTCTGGTAGTAGAATAATAATTGCTTAGGGTAATTCTTATTTTTATTGTTATTATTAAGTCAGCTACTCGGTAGCCGTGGTGTTTCCATCCTGGCAACCCATTCTTTAATAAATGAATGGCGGGGCCAATTTTCCGCCTTCAAAACCAACGTACTTAGCTTAGTAGGGATCCCTACCTTAAATGAAGCGTAATCACCTTTTGACTTCAGTTTAACTACTGAAAGATAAACCTAATATGTAAAGATGTTGATGTATACAAATATTTAGTATGATTGGCACTCTCTTCTTCGAATGATCTTTCAAATTATGTGATAAAAATGTCTAAGTGATATTAGATGTGTATGTGCCCCACTGATAATTGCACCTAATATTTTATTAGTTTATTGTACGTTTTACACTTGGTACACGTCTAATGACAACGGAAGTAAACTAGACATCGCGTAATCCGACAAAAAAGTACAGTCCTCTTGAACCTTTTATGTTAATTAACATATTTTGTTTCCACTTTAAATACCGAATATACCGGTATTGTCTGATTTTAAAAACCGGTATTCCGGTATTGACAAATACTGAGATACCGGTTTTGAAATACCGGTATTGCAGTCCCTAATTTGCAATAAAGTATAAAAAATAATATACATAAGACATAATATACATTTCCAGGGTAGAAGATACAGGGTTAGAAAGAGGGATGTCAGTTTTGTTAAAATGTACAGGATACTAAATTTAAAACTGTAACACTCAAATTGACCTCTTTTCTGCCACTGTTTTTTTATTTATTGGTGTAAATTTATTTATTAAAATGTTTTTCTTAGGTCGTATTCTTATTTGTTCGGTACAAATTTTGCAATCGATTTTTAACTAACTCTCCCGACATTTGAAACTTTTAGAATTTATCAGAACACGATGCCAATACATTTTTAATACTTTTAGCCATCTTTAAGTAGAACTGAATTCATTTTCAGTTGATTCTGTTTTGTATAAAAAGATATTTTGATACCATTGTTTTTTGCTAGGGGTCCTAGCAACTAAATTTTTAAATAATATATACCTGCGTTACTATGGAAATCAATATAAAATGGCATTTCATTATTCAGTATTTCGGTCAAGTACAAATTTTTTTGATCGTTTACGCTAGTCAAGTCAAGTTTATATGATTCAACAGAAAATTTAAAAACATTGTATATAAAAAGTTCTTTTTATCTTGTAATTATTTATAATACTAGCATCTAATAAAGCCAAAACCATGAGTACTTTTTACTTTTGAAGATATAAAAAAATCTGACTAACTCCCAAATTTATAATGCAAAATGGGAGGGTATCGTTTGATATTCCCCCTTTTAGTACTGTTTATTATCATAAGATGAGGTAGATAAAAATAATAAAAGTGCTTTGAAAATTATTTATTTTAGTTTAAATATGATTGTGAAGTACATGCAAAAGAATGGTAATATTATTAAGAATTATAATGATATTCTCTTGAAGTAAAGTTACTGGCAAGTTGGTAAAATTACTGACAAAGAATAGTCGACAACAGAACTACACTTTTAGCCTGTGTCAAAATTTTAATCTGGAATATCTTATGACTTTATTTGCTATATTAATAGTATTGCGAGATTTTAAAGTACCTATATAAAATTTGCCACTAGGTAACATTGAAATCTCCATTTCGCAAATTTAGTGACATCATGCATTTTTCCCCTGTACCAAAGCAGTATTGTCACCGCTCTCTATGCAGATAATATAGGGCAGAGGTGTAAACATTATAGTAGTTTGGAAAAAAAAAACCATAGTAGGTAGACGAAATATTTTTTTTATATTGAACCCTTCAAAACTATTAGCATATTTTTCGTAAATATTAGTAAAGCTCACTATTTTTAATTTTTTGCTTAATCAAAATAAAATTATAGTACTGAAATTATTTAAGTAAATCATTGAAATGTATTAATTATATTAATCTACTACATATCATAATGGATTTTTGCATAGCTACCATGTGTTCTTCTTTCCTCTTTCCTCAACGTTTCAATTTCGTTGCAGAGTCCATTCTTAAGAGATAATGTCAAGGAAGGAGGACTTAAGAAATACGATAATCATGAAAGTATCGATCATTATACATAATAATATAATATATAAAAATGATATTCAGTAGCTTTGAATAGCTTTGCTTCATTATAATATTTCAGTTCAAATTGATATAAGTTTTGTACTATTCCATCTTTATTGTTTCAGTGACCCATATATTGATAAAAATGCCATTACAAAATAAAAGCTGGCATATTTTTATGTTTGTAGTAAAAACTGTAAGTATAGTGGAATACTTTTTGGGTAAGAATAATTGTGAGCAAAGAATTTACCTAAACCGATTACTTAAATAAAAAATTTTCATACATTGTATTCTATATAACTTTAATATTTACACAGTGTATTACTGTATTATGATGCTGAACGGAACTAAATATTTAAATTTAAAATCAGATTTTATCAAGGTGGGGAGTAACGTTTTTAGCTAAACTTAATTTCATACATTTAAATTGTAAATTTAATTTTATATTACTCTAAAAATATCTGTCTAAGAATGTTAAAAGATGTCCAAAAAAACCCAACAAGAAATACCGCGCGTGTGATAACAGAGTGTAACCAGACCACGGTCAGCCTCAACAACAATAAGGTCGTACCTGGCATCTTAACATAACCCCCCTCTCCCCAGCAACCACATTTATCATCGCAATCATTCCATCACAAAATTACAGTCCACTATGAAAAGCGCAACCATTATTTTTAAATTAAAAAAAAAGTCTTTTCAGTATTTTTAGATAGGTACTTATCGATCATTGACAATCAAATGAGTCACCTAGCTAGAGTAATAACTCACATATTCCAAAAATCGAGTTATGAGATATTCCCAAAAAACCACCAGAGCACTGTTTTTTGTAATTAGGATAAAAGTATTGAACTCCCTTGAATATTAATGAGTGAGTGAGTAGATTTACATTATTTTTTTAAATATATATCTCTCAAATTCTCTCTTTTAAAAAAAATATATCTCTCTGTTTGGTTAGGTTAGGTTATTATTCATTGAAAAATATGAGTTATAACAAATGGCAACAACAGGCAACTTTGTTAATAATTTTCAGATGGTTTAAAGTTTAAGGTGACGTTTGATTTCCAACTATTTCTTTATAATAAAGATTAATTCCGTCGAAATGACAAATTTGCAAAATGTGAGTTATGACTCTGAGCAATTCAAATGTAGGTACTATTCAATTTAAGTTTTAAATTTACTCGCAGATGCATTACAATCACCCTTATATTTGGAAACTTCAATCGATAGTACGAGTATTAACTCATTTAGTGCTAACACCGCGACTGGCGCGTTTGGAGTCGTTGGCCATTGGATATAATTAACGTGTTATTTAAATGTGGCAATTAAATGGTTAGCAGTGATTTTGTTAATTTTATTATACTTTGTTAATTGTTATAGACTCGATGTTGACTCTAACTGATTTTATTGCTGATTCCAGAAATTATTTTCCGTTTTTATCGAATTATTTACTAGTCCGACTTATAAGAACTATAAAGAAGGCAATTAAAAACAACACTAACAAACAAGTACAGCGAAGACAGCTCCGTCAATCGGTTCACACAATTCCGCCCTTTCGCGACGAGCCGTGAACATTTTTTCCAGCCAGTTAATTAGTGCAAACCTCCCAGATTCCCACAACCTGTCGCCAAAGATGTCGGAATTCTCACTTAGCCATTACCTAAGCCCGATTCTAGCGCAGCCTGCTCTATAAATGTCACTCCGTGTGTGTTCCCACTACAAAAAGGTTTAGGTTCCTATATAAAATAACGAACTTTATTTCATAGCCATCTAAGGTTGCCAACCATCTGAGAAAATGCATGCAATAATAAATTTTGAACGAACAAATTACACCCGTTTTGACGAAATTAATAATATTTTATTCATATTGGTGCAGTGCATTGTAAACTTTTTCAGTCATACGTATTTGGTTTCATTGAACTAACAATATAACTTGCAGACGTACTAGTTAGTTTTTATAATTTAATTAAACCCTGCCTACCAAACCATAATATATTAAATATGCTATGAGCGATCTGATAAAAATAATGAACATGTTTCAGTCATACTTGTTTGTTTTCGTTGAATTAAGAATACATAATATTATTACAGATGGTATTGGTATTTTTTTTTCAAATCAATTAAGCCCTGCTTAACTAAATTAGATAAAAATATTCGTATATTATCTATAAAATATCAAAATTTTGTATAATTAAATGGCACAATTTTAGATAATTTATAGATTTTCGAATATTTTTTCACATATTATATCTATGATGGCTTGGTTTTATGATTTAATTGAATTTATAAACTAACACTATCTGGTATTTTAACTATTTTTTTTTATAAAATACAAAAGCCGATCGCCAATAATAGTGCTTCAATTTGGAAAGCGCTTCAGTGAGTATTAAAAGCCATCAGTTAAAATTCGTCATAATTAAGTATGACTTCTTTACTATTGTAGTCAATATGCGTGGGCGTGATACCCGAGAGATGCAGATTCGATTCCTGCGGGGTATTTTACTTTTTTCAAAAAGATTTTATCTATTGGTTATAATATTATATTGTCTCAGAAGTGTTTTCAAAATTATGTATCTTCAATAATTCGAATGTTATCTTGTGAATTCTTCATTGTTATTAAAAAAATAGTTAATTAAAAATAGATAATGTATTTTTTAAATATCTACAATTTGGTAACATGGAACAATACTATATAATTTCACAACCCTATCACCACAGCTTTAACAAAGTATTGGTATGAATTTATTTAGTACTTTAGGTGCAAATGTACCCTGCATGATGTCACTGTTGCGTGATGATCTTTTATTCAATAAATACTGCGCTCGTCTGCAAAAACTGTAACAAATTATTATAGGTATAGTCACTTGCGAGCAGAATTTTATATGACGCTTTGATAGTCGCAAGCGCACCGCTCGCTGCGGCCGTGTGATCCATCCACCAAGTTATAAGTATTTGTCTGAAGTCACTCGAGTATTTTTACGCTTATGTTTTTATTCATAAGTGTAAGTTAATACCGAAGCTACTAGAACTGTCATTAATAGCGGAAACGATATGAAAAAATTGTATTTATTATGTTAAGTAAAAATAGTATTCTATCGTAAGCGAATTCTTTGCATGATAATATGATTTAATGTAGTTAGTTATCATACATTTCATTTAAATTACATTTTTTATTATAGAAACTGGAGTTTATGCAGCAGAACACTAGAATTGTCTTGCAAAATAGTATTTGTTTCAAATTCACTATTTTTATTAATTTTTAAATATCATAGTGAACATTGCAAATTATTAATTTAAGACATTCACAACATGACATTTATAAATAAAGAAATAATATTAAAATATTGTTACATAAAATAGAAATAGATCAGTATTAAATTATTATTAAACAGTAGAAAAGTGTAAATATAAAAATATATAAATTAGAAACAAGGAAGTACACCGGATGAGTTAAGCAGACCCTATTTTAAGAATTTATAAAACAACGTCCACCTATACTCATCCTCACGGAGGTGAAATATATCAACATCCGATCAATGGCAGGTTAGTTCTCCTATTTTATTTTATGTATGTTAAAAGTTGTTTCATACTAAAAACCCATCGCCAATACGCTCAAATATAATGCAATTAAATACCGCAAGGTATTAGCATGGCGGTACTAGAAATTTTAGGGGTACATTGGTAACTAGGGAATCCAATCCCGAGCCAAAATTCTGATCCCAGGATTTCGGGATTACAATTTGACAATCCCGGGATCCCGGAACTGGTCCCGGGATTGGCATTTTTTTCGATTGTTAATATAAACTTTTTATATTCACAAATAACATTGATAAAATCGGTCAAAAATAAATTTAATATAATTTATACTATTTAAGACAATTATTGTTAATATTGTATACGTTCAATCTTGGAAATACATAAGTTTAATGAAGTAAATAATATTGTTATATAAATAATAATGTGAATTTAATATGAGATTGCTGTTTCTGATAGTAAAGACTAATCGAATGGATTAGCGAGATTTAAAATAGTAAAGCAAATAATCATGGCATACTTATGGCCTTTCCGCTTCATAAATCTAATTAGTCAGCCAAATATGAAACTGCCGTAAAACGTATGACATCATGGTGGAATTACTTTGTTAAAAGTGCGAAGCATTGTTTTTTTCCAATCTTTCTCATTTTTAATAATTTATGTGATAAAATAGAATAAATCGGCAACTTACACATGGGTATAAATCAAACTTCACCCAAACTCAGTTTATTTCTAATGTAGTTATTTTTTATTATAAGTATTTTTTATGTTATATTTTTGCTTTTATTTTATGCTCCATAAAAATTGATAAAAAAATCAATCCCGAAATCCCGGGATTATGTTAATCAATCCCGGGTTTCATAGGTATCGAAAATATCTCGGGATCCCGGGATTGGAATCCCTAATTGGTACGACCGTGTTACAAATATTTGTGTTCATAACCAGACACGGCAACCCTCGGTGACTGAAGAGACGCTTCACGTAGTTGGGTCATGAATTTCCGGATGCCGCCAGTGAGTGTGGAACTCAGTACCCTTGTCGCACAACCTCAAGGTTCCGCCACTGTATATGACTCTCCGTCACCCTACAGCGTGCTACAAAAGTGATCTACGCGCTGCAGATCTCACATGGCCCATGGCCAAAGAAAATTATTTATATAGTTGAAAAGGTA
Source organism: Rhyacophila brunnea (assembly GCF_057557595.1). Classification (NCBI taxonomy): domain Eukaryota; kingdom Metazoa; phylum Arthropoda; class Insecta; order Trichoptera; family Rhyacophilidae; genus Rhyacophila; species Rhyacophila brunnea. The sequence continues at coordinate 8,908,111 of NW_028233361.1, forward strand.
CTGTTCGGTTATACCGGAGGAAGCGGAAAACGCATTTTGAAAATAGCCGATAAACTGGATTATTTGTTAGTTTGGGTTAGTTTAGGTTCGGTTAGGTTGGGTTAGGTTAGGTTAGGTTAGGTTAGGTTAGGTTTGGTTAGGGTAACCTAACAAATAATCCAGTTTATCGGCTATTTTCAAAATGCGTTTTCCGCTGCCTCCGGTATAACCGAACAGTACCGTTGAAAATACTCACTTCAGTTAAAAAGTATATTATTTATTTGTGTGTACCTACTCAGTATAAAGATCAATATTATTTTGATTTACCGGTGTAACATATTTGCGTCAATAAGGCACATTTATAATTTCGTACATAATTTTTAAAGAAATGTCGATTTACCGTACATATTACTTCTGGAGAAAAACTGATAATATCAATTATTGCATATGTATTATATTACGATTTAATAACAGTTTTGAATACAATCAGTTTTTACATTATAATTTAGATGAAGTATGTAAAATTTTTTAATGAAAATATTGGCAATGTTAATAATATTAAGCTCGGATTTTCCTTCAAAGAAATCGATTTAAAAAAACTTTTGGATTTAATAACTTAAGCCAAAATTTATATATTTGAATTCCTAAAGATATTAAGGCTTTGATATATTTTAATGGCGATAGAAAGTAAAAAAAAAATATATGCACATAATATATAATCACAATAATAAAATTATGCATATAAAAAAGAGTATTTATATTATGCACATAATAATAGAACCAATGATGTCAACACTGTCAACTCAGATAGGTAAGCAACTTGTTTCTGTAATAATGTAAAATATTCTGTAATATATATTACAACATTGACAAATAGCCTTAATCCAGATATAAACACATACAATAATATATTATAATAAATCAACTTAAAGTCAATAAATCACACCTGTTTGATAAATAATGCATTTACCTGATACTCACCAACTCCAACCACAAGATAAGTATAATAACTTATTTTGCATAAGTAAATTGACCAGACAGACAGAGTGAAAACTTTAACACTAATTAAAAGAACTAATTGATCCCACAAATTACCACTCATTGAATCGATAATTGCGACAACTTACTGTAATTATTAATTTTATCTTACAACTAAAACATCGTAGCCAACGATTTAAACGGTTATTTTTAACATTGAATACCTAAGTGATTTTTACAAATAAAAAATGTTTTTATCGTAATATTAATACAGATATTATATACCTACATTACATATCTACATTATTATATGTTACATCTTCTTCTTTCTCGGTGCTACACCTTAGACCAACATTTCGACTGCTTGATCTGCAAACCGGCTAACTTCACTTAAGCAAATTGTTCAGGAAGGAGAAAAAACTTATTAATTTAACTATCGGGCAGAATTTAATAATTTCAAAAATACACTACGAATCAATACACTATTTTAGTTTTCATTTTGTATATAAAAAGCAGAGTTGTTCCATTTATGATATAGTAAATTTGCCATCTGCAGTTGGCTTTTTTGTGTGAAGAACGATAACGCACTTATTTATAGGCTAGGAATTTGAAACATTGTGTGAGCATAGAAAACTTGCTTTTCTCATTTTCAAAATCTCCGTTTTTGTCAAAAATGCAGTAAGCTGGTTTGCAGATTAAGCAATTGATTTGCCCTTGTTCCTCGCCAGTTTTCTTCTTCAGTTTTCCAGCCATTATATTCTGCTTCAAGGCTTGCGTCTGCGTAATAATTATTTCTGCTGGTCAGGTATTTTGGTATCCTATAATCTGAATTTTTCAGTATGGCCTGGCCCGCCTATATTTTCTCTATATTATTTTAATTGTGAAAAAAAACTATTAAAAAAACAATACAATACATAGTAATAGGCTGTTGACTCGAGTGATTGTGCTAATGTTTTACAAGTTGTTGTAATTATCGGAACTAATTAAATTTTTCTATTTTGCTATTTTTAGTAATACATGTAGGTATGTTTACTTCTTAAGTAATCTTTCTAAAGTTATTTTCGGTACAGTTCGGTGATGAGGAATACAGCGGAAAACACATTTTTAAAATACCCGATATACTGGATTATTTGTTAGTTTGGGTTAGTTTAGGTGAGGTTAGGTTTAGTTTGGTAAGGTTAACCTAACAAATATTCCAGTATATCGGCTATTTTCAAAATTTAATTGCCGCTGTATTCCTCATAACCGAACTGTACCCTATTTTCTTACTAGTTAGATAATATTATAGTTATCTTTGTCCTTTAACTGGCAAACGATGGACTTATATAGGGGTTATGAACTTATTTTATCACCCAAGGAGATTTTCCATACATTCTTCGCAAAAGTAGTCCTTTTCAATATTACTCTGCAACATGACCCGAATGATCTCATACTTTTACTTCTGATTACGTGATTGTAGATTTAAGGACTCAAAATTTTACTTTTGAACAGTACCTACATAATATGTATAGTGTATAAAGCATTTATTTTAAAAACATTTTTAATTAAGGACAATATTTTTTTTATAAATAACTATCAACGTAATTATTTTTTTATTTGTTATTTCAGTGTTGTGAAACTGAGTTTAATACCAATAATCTTGTATAGCGGCTCTCGTAGTGCAGTGCATAAATCCGGGAGCTATAGGCTCGATTCTCGGTGAGGACACAATATATTTATGTGATTTTTTCAAATTCTGGGTGTTTGTAATTATTCAAATTACTAACAATCACCTTGTACGAAGAAGCAAGGGCATGGTTAATAATATAAAAATTATATAAAAATAGTTAAATTTAGATATATTTTATACTTTTAATTTCTACAAATAACTTTCCATTCTTACATATTACTTTATGTTGTAAATAAACATAAGTACTTTATTTAGGTAATGCTTAAAAAATAATAATTATTTTTTTTAATTTATTGGACGTTTCTTTCTTAAAGCTATACCTCAGCTGAGGCATGGTCTAAAAAGATCGTAACTATGCAACGCGTGGATTGTGCTAATGATGCGTGCCGAACGGAACATAATTTGTTATAAAAATTCAACATGCGTCCATTGAATAATAATAATATATTCATTGACATGTTTGCTTTTTCGAGTAGGTACAGGATAACGTTTTTTAGTCACCTTAACACAATGTGTATTAGAAAATATTCTTACGACGTCATCACAAAAAAAAATCGACGTACTCCCATTTCGAATGCCGCTCGGCGATTGGCGACGATGCGAAATTTCGTCCCACCTGTATACTATTTAGTTTAAAATATCTAAAAGAATGAAATCAATGTCTATTAGTTCAGATTAATGTGATAAAAATAAAATAAGGAGATAATATTTTATTATTCTCAATACATAAATCTGACAAAGAATAAAATAACAGTTTGATTATTTTATTCCTATATATTAATATTGATTTAATGTGTTAAAATTTAAGCATTGTATTCTAAATACACAATCTACAAAAAAATCTGGTATCACATTTCAAAAACTTCTTATCAACAATACATTATTCTTTATTGAAAATACCGTTGCAAATATATAATATGTATAGCGTAGAATATAAGTCTTTCCATTCATGATAGATACTTTTTACGATGTTTTTCTGGGAATACGTTCATATGTGATAACTATTTTTATTGGCTATTACTGCTCGCGCATGTGCCACTGGACACTTTATTGATGATTTATTTGTCCAGATTCCTCAGCCGATCTGATCCAGTTTTTTTCGCTAATATATCATTCACCATACTTGGAAAGCAAGGAAACATGACGAGCGAGGTACCGTACTTTTCATTCTGTATTCGTAAATGAACATCTATTTTTTGGTCCATCAAACGCTTTTTAGTAGTATATTATAAATTTATAATATTATATGAGTATCATCAACTTTACTGTAAAAAATGATTTTGTATATACTCTCAAATACACATATTATATTATAATAATACATTCAGCTTTATTTTTGTGACTGGACAATAATTGTATTATTTTTTTGATTTAAAAATTTAAAAAAAATAGAGCAATAGTTTTCCGTTGCCTGGACTAGGTGTACTGCATTTTCCTAGAATTAGATTAGCCTTTCGATTAATTTCCAGACATTATACTTCAGTTCGTTTGTCGATTTTTATCATGAATACGAGTATCACCATCCTTGTTAATTATATTACAATATGTGGCTAAAAAATGAAGTGTACCCACGACCCAGGAAAATCAAGAGAAGTTTGTATCGAATATTTAGCTGGCACAATCATTCTTATTTTTTACTTTTAGCATTTTGAAAGCATTTAATATTATGTAACTTGAAAGGACCAAATAAAGACATAACTAAATAAATTTTAAATTCTAATGGGTTCAAGTTGGTACTATTCCGGGTTTTGCCTTTCGGCTTCTTCAGGCGCTGTGTATACTCACCAAAGGCAAATACATACTGACAACAAACACTCTTAACTCTAGCTTATATAATAAATAAATACAATAAAGTAGGTAAAAACTCCATTACCTACCTATCAAGTCAAGGGTCACAATAAAAAAATAATATAACTAACAAATTATGAATAGTTGACGTGTTTTGTAAATAGCCCCCTAACTTATTAATAATATTACACTCGATAGACGTATAATAAATCGTCAAAACCTAATAATAGATTATTAGTAATTATAAACAATAAAAATACTACCCGTGCTTGAAGATGCCGAAAAGCGAAACACGGGTCGCAAAAAAGGACTCAAATGGAATAGTACCTACAAAACATAAATCCATTACAATTTAAATTCAAATTCCATCGCGGATGGGGCGTAAACCCGGGAGATGCAGGGCTCGATTCCCTGCCGGGGTGGCTTACTTTATCGAAAAAGATTTTTTCTATTGGTTATAATATATTTTCTCAGAAAATGTTTTTCAACATTATGTATGTTCAATAATTAGAATGGTACATTCTTAAATTATGTGAATTATTCATTGAATAAATAAATAGGTAATTATAAATTATTAGCAAGTTCAAGTAAGTTACATCATATAAAATATTGGAGACATCCACAACGTCGGTTAGTAATTGAAGTAATAGGTATCTACTTTGATTTAACAAACAAAAATCGATTGCCAAAGTAGCTTAATTTGGAAGAGCGCTGATGAGTGGGTATTAAAACTGGCCAATAGTTAAAATTTGTCGCAATTAGTATATAACTGCGTAGCATAGAAGTAATGCGCGGATGGGTTGTAAACCCGGGAGATGCAGGGTTCAATTCCCTGCCGGGCTGGCTTACTTTTTTCGAAAAAGATTTTTTCTATTGGTTATAATATATTATTTTCTCAGAAAGTGTTTTTCAAAATTATGTATGTTCAATAATTAGAACGGTACATTCTTAAATCTTGTGAATTATTCTTTGAATAAAAAAAATAGTTAATTAGTAGTATGTTTTCTGTTTTAGATTAGTTGAAATTTAAACAGAGTATTTTTATCCTACCAAATATTGTAGTAAATACTTATTATCTAAATTCTAAATAAACTATATAAAAATGATTAAAATTAATACGTGCGTTGCAATGTATTATGTATATCAGAATTCATATTACAGTTGGATATGAAAAAAGCTGTCAGGCATTGTATTATCAAATATGAAAAGTAAAGCGATACGTTACATTAATCGATCGGGAACATCTTGATGTGTCCATACAAGAATCCTTTTTACATAACCAGGTGATCATATGAAATATTTATGATTTATCGTTTATATTGGTACTGCAACAATGTCTTCAAACTTTCCAATAAACAATTAGCTCATTTAATAAAACTCGATTAACCGCGTCAGAAATAAAAAGCTGTTATTTTGTATAAAGACATTATGGTTCAGTTTTTCAGGTACACGATTAAAAAATAGTCTTTCAATACGATATCATTAATTTCTATAATGTAGGGTAGAATTTCTAAAAATATATTAATCTTATTCTCATTCAAAGCTCGTGACTTATTTTATACTTATACAATAAATATCACTAGATCTCATTTTTATTATAGCTCCTTCCCCTAAAAGCTCTCTGCACCGAATTCTATCCCATGACAGTCCACTACAGTTTCCATGCCTTCCCGATCATTCTCCATTTTTAATTTATCAACCTCATATAAGTATTTTATATAAAAATAAGCGGAATTATTATCCCAGTACAAACTTTTAATCATTTATTTTTTAAATATTGAAGTTTTAGTGTTATCTTGCAATTTAAGCAGATATATCTTTTTGTCATACCAACTTCTTTCACATTTTGGTCATATACAGATATCTTTTAATATTACTATGTGACCAATAAATAATTTAGAATATTATTCAGAAAGAAAAATTAAAAATTGAAAAACTGCAGTTATAACCGTTTTCCATCAGTCACAGTACCGACTTATGAAAGTGTTTAAGTTTTATAAGGAATTGCGTTATGTTGTTAACATATTTATTGATATTGTATAATGTCAATTTAAACTTATTATACATATTTCTAGTAATTTCATGTTGTTGATAGCTAGTTTTTGACGGACAGTTATTATTCAAAATATGTAACGGTTTAATGTATGAAGTAACATTTTCCGCATAACTTTCAAATTAAAAATATTGTAATAAACTATTTTTTTTATTCAACAAATAATTCAAAATATTTAAGAATGTAATATTCTCTTATCGAGCACACATGATTTTGAAACACTTCTAAAAAATGTGTAACCACCAAAAAAATATTTTTGAAAAACATACGACATCCATCAACCTGCGCCCCTCGAGATGCACTCACCACTAAGCTTCTTATACGTGTTCTATATTTTTAATGAAGTTTACTAGTGTTTTTATAAGGGAGCGTAGGTTTGAATCCTACTGGACGTAATTATATACATACCTATGTTCAATAACATATTGTTACGAAGGGCCCAAAAATTTATACACGTGGTTGTTCAAGGCCTCTTTAAAGTTCCTTCCATTGATCTTGTTCCATATTTTATTCCTCGTTGCCATGTACTTCTAATAAACTTGACAAGATCGTCAACTCTGCAAATTTTAGTCGACGTGCGCTGAGTGTCTATATGGTAAAATTATAAATTTGCATTTATTTTATTATGTAACAATATTTATTTCGAAAATATTTTTATATAAATGATTAATTATCCAATTTAATCATTGGAGATATCTTATTAAAATCATTTTTTATTGCTAATTAATTTAAAATATTGCAACGTTATCTGCTGCAAATCTTAATAAAATCTGCAAACCATTACACACCACACACGTCAAATGCGGAAAATCATGTCGGTAAAAAGGAGAACTGCGCGTGCCAGTGAAATTATTAATTTTGAAATTTAAGTTCAATTAAACTCATGGACCGTGAAAAGGCGTAATCTTGATATATTGATACCACTGGAAACTTGTACCTTCCGATGCAATTATAATTTTTTACGTATAAGAAAACTAAACCCATATAATATATATGTATATATACTGAATAATAAAATTGGAGGATTTGCCTGTCTTCTGTTTTCGTTTAGGTTTGATACATGAAAACTAAATAAATAATAAAACTATATTAATGAAACTTGTTCTGATTATTAAACACTATTACAATTGCCAAATTGGGTTGAATTTTATAATCTTTTAGTGCTTCATCAGTGTTGCTAACAACGTTTTTTCAAAAAAAAATCTGAAAGTGTCCAATCCTAATAGGACCATTATATTTTTGTTTTTACGAGAAATGGATGTCAGCCACTTGCTCAACCTAGTAGGTCCATACTCTGACTCATACACAAAATTAAAAACAATATGTATACTTGCCAGATCCAGGATTCGAACCTGGAACCCATGACGCTATAGACTGACGCTTAAGCCGCGCGGCCATCGTAGGTTTTTTTCGTCGTTTTTTTTAATTAATAACGCTATGAATCTTAAAACTCAAAGATCTTCAGTATCAGCTTTAGACAGTAAAAACGTGACAGAAACCGTAAGAGTGACATTCCGAATCGTCCGTTCACCAGTGAGTAAGTGCGTGAACACCGAACCAGCTTCAGCGCGCGCTAATCCTCTCAATATAAAAAGGTCAGTGTCTGGCATCCTGTGCAAACCGATCCTTCTAGATCCGTAATCTCCCCGAATCTTCAAATTACAGTCCACTGCTAAAAGCGCAAAACTAATTATTAATTATTGAAAAAATAAACATAGCAAAATAAAATATACATCTCTGTTCATAAAATGGAGTCATCTGGCGGTAAATATTACATACATTTTGTTCAGAACCTTGAGGTCAGCAATACGAATGAAAGAAAATAGGCCTCAGTACTATTCATTTATTATATGATAAGCAAGTAACAATATTAATTTATCAATTAAAATAACTTAAAATAAATATAATATTTGTTGTGTAAGTGTGCACTTTTTTACTAATATGTTTACTTACAGCTCTGTAAAGAGCTTTATTATGTCGTGGGTAATTATTTAATGGTTGAAGAGAACTATCATTTATGAGACTTGAATTCACAATCACCACAATTAAGATGGTGCGCTTTCTGTCCGGTTATTCAATAACATAATAATATTATGTACTTGGTTACTTGGAAAATTGGTATGCTTAAATATGATCACGTAATAGTCAATAAAGTATGTTACAAAAAACATAATCCAATCATGTTAATCGTATCACATTAAACGAATTCTATAATAGGATAAATAAATCTCGCCTTATTAAATCCGTGAGCTGAAAGCCACAGTAACAAACTTTCTTCGCGTCTTAAACATTTAAGATGCCCCTTCGTTGAACACGTGGAGAGGATTACCTCCCGGGGTTTGTGTACAGATTTACGAGTCATAGCATGCAATGTTTTGCCTCCCATTTTAATTGTAGAATGCATAAGGCGTGGGATTTATATCAGGTAAGACAGGTGAAACTTTCATATATTCGAGCATAATACCGAAGATTTAAGCGACTTTTAACGAAAGGATTATATTGATGTTTACGATGCGGTACTCCCAGCCGTTAAAAAGTGTTTTGTGTATTGTAAGTATCATAAGACTGCATCGGTTTTTTTTTATAACAACACTTTAAACAATTTGCGTATAAGAATGCAAGTTGTTTATTATGATTGGTAAACGGATATATAAATTTAATAAAAAAAATGGAGCCAACTCCGTTTGTCTCAAACAATATTGTATGAATATGTAGGTACACTTTAAAAGAATTACTTATTATTTTAAATATACAGTGAGTATTTGCTGGTACATAAGCGAATTCTAAAGCAAATTCCAGATTTTGGAGTTTGGAGTTGCACCAAAGGACCTCAAAATAAATCGTATTCTGTTTTTGGACGTCACCATATTTTCATCTACATAATTATTTAGGCCGAGTTTGGTAAGTGGTTAGGTAAGTACCATTCATCCACCCTTTTTCTCCTACTTCAAGGAGTGCCGGCGAGGATATGTCTTACTACATAACGAAGAAAAGCTGTTTTAGTATAATGCAGTATAAAAGGTTGTTATCTTTTTCCATCGGCGATAAGTTCGAATTTTATCTCTCGCTGCAAATCTTGAGCCAGGACGATATTCTTATTTTTGGGCTTCGCGTACCGGATATCCTCCCTTAAACTTTAGGGATGCCACATGATATGGCCAAAATAATCAAACTTTTCAGTTTATATATCTCTAATTAATTCTTTGATTTTTTTATCTTTGACAATATCATCTCGACATTTGTAACCTTGTCTTTTCGGCTGATAAGTAGCATGCGTCGTTTAGAATTCGAATTCGAGAGAGTTTTCGGGTCCGGATCCCGCCCCTAAAAACAGAAAAAATACCTTAAAGTTATTTAGATAATAGGACTATTACTTCTTATTCTTCGTCAGAACTATATGACGGAGGATCGTAACCCGGATGATTTAACTGTCAAATAGTTTTCTCAATAGATTGGTCTTACTCCTCTAAGCATTCTATAACACGCAAATCCTGTGACCACATACAATACTACGACACTCGTGAATTGGGGCATCCGATGGTTGGCTTAATATTCCAATGCGGCGTGTCTAAAACAGCGCGGACTATATACGCGGACGACACAAACGGACACTAAGAAATTTTGATAATTAAGGCCAATAATACAGATATGGTTCCACGAAAAAACAGAGCATGATTTAACAGAATATGAATAAACAGAACATGAAAAAACAGAACAGTGACAAAACAGAACAGCGATAAATAGGACTATGACCTTTTAGGAAGTAATATTGAAATTGTCGTCTCTCTATATTATGTTGTATACATTTTTAATACGCAGTAAAAAACAAATTTTATAATTTCTGCATTCCTAATCGCTGGAAAGCCTCAATAAAGCGGGACTCAGCTCGACGTTGCCGGGAAGCTAGGTATATCTTTTCTTAATCAATATTATAAGAAGTTCAAAATGCTTGGGTGATGGTTAATCTATTTTAAATGATCGCAATTAGATAGGAGGCTCGTAGCGTAATTGGGTAATACGGGTTCAAATCCAATCAGGCACCGTTTTTTTTCATATATGATTCTTTCTAGTGAGTATATATCTGAGGTATCAAGTTATCTTAGTTTAATATTATAATATTACTTAAAATTTTCATGACATAAGAGTGAATCAAACTAAGTTGTATTATTTTTGTATTAACTATAAAATATTAATAAACCTGGTTAACTTACTTTTCATTGCAGAAAAATTATAATATACCTACTTAGCTGATAAAAATCGGAACAATAAAACAAGCAATGAAAAATTAAATTATCATTTTGCAAAACGGTTCTTTCCCGCGCAAAAATAATAATGAAGAATTGCACAATTTGCTAAACACCTTAATAACATTTTAATATCTCCATTCAAACATGATACAAGTATAAGAGACTTATCATTAAATGCGATTGATCAAACTGGGTCGTGATCTGTTCATCAAAATATGATCCACTGTAACTAACTACCCCACCCTTTACCCAACGGCTGTCCTTAATGTATTTTTTAACCCGAAACAATCCGCTGGGGTTATTTTTTGTTTTTGTTTTTGTAAATTGGTTATTTTTATTCGGTAATATTAGACGGCTACGTAAATAAGGATAAGTTATTTATTATGGCTGTCATTTTGATTTTGTTGTCATTCACAAAAGAAAAATACTATGACAAAATGAATAAAGATTAATAATTATTGTGAGCATCAATGGAATCAAAGATGAAGCGTCAGTGATAAATAGGTAATTCACAAGATTTAAGAATGTAAAATTCTTGTATTTCATCATCAGCCGGGCTTTCTCCAACTCTCTCGCGCCTGTGTCATTCGCTGCCACGTATTTCCGCCGAACTTTACCAATTCATCAGGTCAGCGGCTTTTAGGGCGACCCTGTGGCCGTTTCGTACCCCTTGGGTACCATTGGATGACGGCATTTGTCCAGCGGCCGTCCTTTCGGCGAGCAATGTGCCCCGCCCATCTCCATTTCAACTGTTTGGTAACGTCTATTACATCGCGTACTTTTGTCTGCTTCCTAACCCATTCGTTTCTCTTACGGTCCTTTCGCGTGATGCCCAACATGCACTTCTCCATGCCTCGCTGTGTGACTCTTAGCTTTTGGATATCTCTCGTGTTGAGGGTCCACGTCTCGCAGCCATGCATGAGCACGGGTAGCACACATTGGTTGAACACCCTACGCTTAAGACATACTGGTAGGTCACTCTTGAAGATACTATTCAGACGTCCGAAAGCACTCCATCCCAGCTTTGTTCTTCGAGCAATTTCATCGTGCATGCTTCCGTCTATGGACACCTGCTGTCCGAGATAGATGTAGCTACTGACTTGCTCGAGTTGGGTGCCAGAAATACAGATAATCGCAGGGTCCGAAAAACAGTTCCTCATCACTTTTGTCTTTGAGACATTTATCTTTAGACCGACCGTTTGACTGACATCCGCGAGTTCTTGCATTCTATCTTGGAGGTCTTTCGGGTCTTGTGAGAGTATAAGAATATCATCTGCAAAGCGCAGGTGACTGAGGTGCTCTCCGTTAATTGGAACACCTTTTTCCTCCCAATCAAGTTTCCTAAATAAGTCCTCAAGAGTAGCGGTGAATAGTTTAGGTGAAATGGTATCACCTTGCCGGACACCTTTGTTAATGGGGAATTTACACGACCGTTTGTGGAGTTTCACGCATGCTGTGGCATCACTGTATATACTGTTTAATATGTTTATGTAGCGTCTGGAAATTCCTTGGTTGCTAAGGACGTCTATAATTGAGAATTTTTTGATAGAATCAAACGCCTTTTCATAGTCAATAAAACCAAGATATAATGGCAGTTTGTATTCCTGGTAGCGCTCTATGATTTCCCTGAGCGACAATGATGAATAGGTAATTCACAAGATTTAAGAATGTAAAATTCTTGTATTTAACATACATAATTTGAAATACGTCTTTTGAGAGATCTTTTTGAAATGATACTCAGCGGGATTCGAAGCAGCACCCTCTGGGATATGCTCCCATAAAAATACAACTCGATAATATTTATTTTTCGTAAGTTATATTTCACTGTAGTACAATATTTGGGGGAGTGATGGTGTTGGAGATGAAAGAAACTTAAGGTTGTTGAGTGGATCGAGGTGAGCATTTATTTGTGACTCGCTATTTATTGAAATGAATATTCGATAAATGGCTACAAGCATTATTAATGTAGGTCAAAATTAGGTAATATGCTAACCACCACATTACTGCTACCTTGCAGCGTTTTGCTGACAAGGTTTAAAGATTTCGACCCTCACCGACGTATGTCACACTTACAGAATATGCTGATCGTAGATGAAGTGATATGCGATAGTTGAGCAATTTGCTGATTATTGCGTTATTGTAATCACGGAGCATTTGCTGACACGGGCTGGGGTTGTTGACCCCCTCAATATATTTATTATATATATTTTATAACGTCATACACATAAAAAAATATATAAAAAGTGAGACTGAGTACTAAATTCTATCTCACATCTTTCACTCTGAATGATTTTAAAAAACTAATTTCTAGTGTTTGTACATTTCTTAGGGGTACTTATTTTCAAATTACGTAGGTTTAAAGATTAATATTATATTAGTAAATCGATTAAGCTTTTACTTATTTTAAAAGCTCATATATAGGGTTAATTAAATCGAGTATCGGTCTGCATCGCAAGTTTAATTGAAATATTATAAAGTCGACGGCCTGTAATTATGAGGCATTAGATGCCTAGCCGTTGTTAAAGAGAGTTATTATCGACTTAAGTACATCTCCTAATGATTAAGTTCAATAGCGACTACCCTACGTTGGCAGTTATTCAACAGTATAGTGCTAAATGAACGGTTAATTACAAACATATCGCCATAGTACACCTTTTTATACTGTGATAATAAGACGAACTTTATAAATTGTTTTGATATTCAATTTTATAATTATGCCATGATAATGAATCGAAGTCTACATAATGCTTAATAAAGCCACATACCTCTAGATTTTTATAGATTTATTTAAGTATTTATATAACTAGAGTTTAATATAAAAAAACTAGTAAAATATTAACAATATTAAATTTCTCGCAGTATACTTTTAGTATACAGTAGCAAAATATATATCGACCGCAAACAAAATTTATGTTGGTAACTTAATATCGCACTATTGAATAATTATTATCAGTGACATCCCTACGTAAAATGCCTCCCTTAGAAAAAATAGTGTCGTCTTTCATTTTTAGTTTCAAATTGCATGCAAAATTGAGGGGTGCAGACCTACCTATTTCATTACTTTGAACTGATAGTAATTGCAACAAAAATCTTGAAAAAAAGTATATAGGTTGGTATATATTATCATCTACAGGTGATTAAATTACTTCTTCGAAACCTTCTATCAAACAGCGATGATTTTAGGTATGTAAAAGTCTGAGGCTCTGACATGTTTGGAGGTCCCCTTGTGATTTCTTTAAACTAAGATATCGGTCCTTTCTAATGGCGCATCTACGTCGTCCTCTTGTTTTAAAAAGTTGTAAAGATCGTACCTAAGTATTCATTCCTTAATTTGCCGCCCCTAAACAACGCATACACTGGCCTTTCATCCGGAAGCTCCGTATTTGATTCCCAGTAAGGACATGGTATATTTATGTGATTTTGTCAAAGCCTGGGTGTTTGTAAATTATTACTAAATACATTACTGTCATTGAGCCTCTTGGCATGTTGTAATGATAAGAAGAATATATATATATTATTACTATTATAATATAAAAACTTTCATATATGTAGTGTTTCTTGGCTCTTTTCACCAGTGTCTAAACTTATGCTTTTGTATTCAATGAATTTAAGAAAAATGCTTTAACTTCACACTGTATTGTTTTGTTCATTTATTTTATATACAATATTGTAGTACAAAGTAACCAATAAATAACGTGTGATTAATAATTAACGTTCTTTATTTTTGTCAATTTTCTTAAACAAAGCAATAAATTGCTATATTTACGCAAACCTAGCGCAATAAAAATGATTAAACTAGTAAAATCAATTAAAACTACAAAATCAAAAGAAAATTAAAAAATATATTTTACGACTTTTTGAGCTTGCTGTGTGTTTGAAAAAACCTGACTTTATGTAAATGCGTGATAAAAACATATTTTTTAAATATTTTGAAGTATGGTGTTAATTGTAAATTATGTGAATCATTAAAAAACACTCATTAGCCGCAAAATCAAATAGATCAACACACGGTCCCAATTAACAGTTGATTCTAGTTATAAGCTATGGTGGAAACGTTTTTAATGGAAACAGAAAATAGGCTACCCGCTGTGTCTATTCGAATTCAATGTCAGACGTAAGTAACATACAGGGACTTTCAAAGAATACCAAATATAATATAATTATGATCAGAAAAAATAGTTTAAAATTATTACTAGTACATATTAATTATGCATTCATTCATTGTTTTTATCATATTACTTAGGACATGGAATGACATCAATAAGGATACAGAGATGCAGATTGACACCAATTGGAGGGAGATCTTTGTAATATCAATACCTGGTGTAGGATTGTCCAGTCGGCGATAAATAACTATTGACCTAAATAGGGTATTGTGAAATCGAACTTAATGGTTCCATCATACCATATTCTTCTTAATCGGCTGTATCACGGAGCCCTACGTTTGGATGTAAAGCATAATTTTTTTTAACTCAGAATGTCTTATGAGCAGTCACCTAAGGCTAACAAGATTGAAGTCGCTATGCAATATAATGTACTTTGACTGAATTTACATGACGAGAAAGGAGTACGGAGAAGCAATTTAAAAAATTATAGTAAGTAATGACAGCTTATATACCTAAAACTGCCTAAAAATCTGATTCTCATTCTGATGTTAAACAGGTAACAAGACCGGGTACAAATGTACATAATTATATATATATATATATTATATTGTATAGATTTTATAAATACACCTTAATAATACAGTAGATAGGTTATCGGCATTAATAGTTATCAACCACTGTTCAAAAATAACCGGCTATCCTCTAATACCTAATCAACAGTAAAAGTTTCGCATCTCGCTGTATCTACAACAGGTGTAGCAAGCTAGAGGTGAGTCGCTTATGGGAAATGGACACCGTGCGAACGAAGATCGCTGCTCAGAGGGCAGGTGTTAATAAATGCAACCATTGGTTAATTGACGTCGCCGCGAACCATTGGCACGCGATTGCATTATTTATGTGTTTCGTGAACTATCATGATTGCATTTTCTTTTTTACATATTCCAAGCATAATATTATGTGTTTTATGATTAATGAATTATACTGTACAGTGTACATCTTTATGTTTACAATTGATGTTATTTAAATACAATTTTATTTTTTTAAATTCGTTATATTTGTCATTAGATACTAGATTTAAATCCACAATTGACGACTTATTACGATCTTATATAGATATGGTCCCAATATTGAAGCTCGATTTCATATAAATAAAAAGATTTCAAGTTATACACATTTATTTTTTTATAAAAATCGATGTTTTTTTTAAAATAAATATAAAAAATATTAAAACTATGATTTAGTCAAAAAACTCTAAATTAAAACACAGAAAACTTAATAAACTAAATTTTAATAATAAATATGGCCATAAAATATATCTTAATAATAACGTAACTCTGAACATAAGTATGTAACAAATTCAGATATTTTTTACAATAATTGTTATAATGTAATGTAAAAAAACAAAGTTTATCTTTGACTTAAAAAAATATATTATTCTTTTTAATGTTTTTAGATACATATGTATTAATTAATACAGTTGAAATTGTAAATTATCGATATTATATATTATGTCTCAAATTACAAGCTTCGTATTTTTCCGCTAGGTGCCTCTGGTGGTATAAGCATCCCCTTAAAACATAGCACTTATTGCAACACAACTAACTTATTGTAAAAATTATAATACCTCAATACAAAGATATAAAGAACTACCCTCGATAGCCGCCGATAGCGGTCGATAGCAGTCTTGTGTATAGAATAGATGCGCAGGTGAACGAGAAAATGTTCACACATCTTTCGCTCCGACGACATCTACAGGATCTTTGCGTACTCTCTAATCGGCTAAAAGAATGGCACGTACTTAAAAATTTATAAAAATAAATAGAATTGACAATTAACAACATTAAAGTTATTTATAATGAATGACAAATAATAAAAACCTACAATGCACAGTTAAGATTCTTGCCTGTACTATGGAGAAGAGTAATCATAGCTGTCAATCCATTGTTTTTGTTTATGTAAACGACAATAAAAAAATTTAAAATATTTCTGAAGATAGAAAATATGAATACCTACGACGGCACACCTTGAAACTAGCGTGTTAAAAATAACACTTTACCTGTTATAAAGTGGATGTTTACTTGATCTTGTTGGGCAATACGTTACTAACCTGTGGAGAAAATTTTGTACAACCGACAGCCACGCCATTTGTTTTGTTTTAATAACATTACATTGACTTCACGCGGGTATTCCCTGATAATAATTGCTGTTATAAGAGCATTCAGTTCGAAATAGAATTTATTTTATTACTTATAATGAATTATCCATACAATAATAATTGAATTAAAAACTGGAAGTGACTACCTATACGTATTCTTAATTCACATTTTAAACATATACCTACTTTTAAGATATTTAGTGACCTGACTAGTAAAATTTGACAACAGAATTATTTTATATAATTTATCAAACATAACAATGTATCTGCAAATAATCAATAAAACATGAAAAATATAACATATTTTATTTTTTGAATTCAAACAAATTTCCGTTTTACAAGACTTTCCTCTGACTAATTTTATTATTAGTATTTTTTTCAGCTATTTTTACGAAGTAAGTAAGTTTTCTTGAATACTTCGTAAACATTTTTTAATAATTATTAGTTTTATTGTATTTTTAAATATATTGAAAACTTTTAAATAGTGACAATTAGGGAATCCAATCTTGAGGCAAAATCTTGATCCCGGGAGTTCGGAATTACAATTTGACGATCCCGGGATTGTCATTTTTTCAATAGTTAATATAAAATTTCTATATATACAAATAACGTTGATAAAATCCGTCAAAAATAAATTTTGTATAATTTATACTATTTAAGACATTTTTTGTTAATATTGTGTACGTTTAATCTTGGACATACATAGGTTAAATGGAGTAAATAATATTGTAATATGTATATTAATAATAATGTGAAAGTAAAACTGTTTCATTTATTTATGAAAAGATAACAAATTTAATACAAGTTCAATTAAAATATTAAAATGACAAATGTATTAAAAAACATGGTGGAATCACTTTGTTATAAGTGCGAAGTATTGTTTTTTTTCAATCTTTCTCAGTTTTATTAATTTATGTGAAAAAACAAAATGAATTGGCAACACATGGGTAATAAATCAAACTTCATTCAAATTCAGTTTATTACTTATGTATTTGTACGTTATTAAAAGTATTTTTTCTGTTATATTTTCGTTTTTATTATATTTTCCATAAAAATTGATAAAAATCTCAATCCCGAAAGTTTTGGGATTATATTTACTAATCCCGGGATTCATGGGTATCGAAAATAGTTCGGAATCCCGGGATTGGAGTCCCTAGTGACAATAGTTTATATATTTTTTATAAAGGTTATAACAAACATAGTTGCCTTTTTATATTTTACCTAAAATTGTCAAACCAGCCAAATCGTTATTTTGTTAAAATAAATTTTAATTTAATAAGATATCAGATATTTTAATTATTCATTGTAGAGTTTCATTATTTTACATCAATATCATTACATCAGATTCTATCAGATACATAATTTTGAAAACACTTCTGAGAAAATATACTATCACCAATAGAAAAAAATCTTTTTGAAAAAAGTAAGGAATCGAACCTGCATCTCTCGGGTATCGCACCCATGCACATATACTACTATGCTAAACGCGTCATACTTAATTTCATCAAATTTAAACTAATGGCTTTAAAACGCTTCAGATAATATACCCAAGAGATGCAGGTTCTATTGTGCGGGGTGGGGTGTCTTACTTTTTTTAAAAAGATTTTATCTATTGGTTATAATATATTTTCTCACAAGTGTTTTCAAAATTATGTATGTTCAATAAGTAAATTAATTTAAAAAGGTGTGGGTGACCGATCTGATTCTAAAAAAAATGGTGAAGAAAGCCATACACAAGAAAGCGTACTTAAGAAGAAAATGTAGACAGTGACGTCCCATGGGGGTTGGCGGATTGAGCGTCGCTTGGGGGCGGCAGTTACTCGAAGGGCGGCAAATCGAGGAGAATCATTTGGTATAATATAGAAATAGCTAAACTGTTCCATTAAAAAATCAGCTCACTGGTTGGAAATAAAATGTTATGTTAGGTATGTAATTAACATTAGTGGTTTAACAGGTCGGTATTTTTTGACGGGTTTACGATGTTTAGTTTATTTTCGTTGCCCTTCAACGTCCTTGGTGACCAGAAACTACACGTGCAGATTTGCGAATAATTGCAGTCTGATTTATTAACCAGTGCGCACAGACGTTGCGTTGGCCGTCGAAACTAAAAAGGGGTGCATCTTTTTTCTTACAGAGACTCCCATCTAGCATCGTCCCTGGTCCACGATATTAGTCTGTATCGAAGGTAGCGCCGTCATTATATCGATTATCAATTTAATTATGCATAAACCTTTGCGATCTCAGTCCAAAAATATCATTACAAATGTTGCCAAGTTTTGCGAAGAAGAAAAGAGAAACGGATCGTACTTAATTCTTCAAGACAGAGCAAATCAATGTATCGCAAAAATGCATGTAAGACGCCACTATTTATTACCAACGTCAAAAAATCCTTACTTTTGGGGAAAAAATATATATAAATTTAATTTTGTATGTTTTAGTGGTAATATATTTTGTTGGTAATTCGTCGATATTGGAGTCGTGAAAGGATGTTAAAAATACTGTATAAAAAATGGGGCGACATTTTGGTAATGCCTAGGGGCGGCATTTTGTCTAGGGACGTCACTGAATGTAGAGTAGTTTATAATGTTAATATCTCTGTATATTTATATTGTATAATGTATACATTTTATTTGGACACACGCCGTATTGAAGTCAAGACCGATATAAGGTCAGCTGATACTCAAATGTAAATTCGATACATTTAAAATCACGGATACCCCACTGTGATATGGGACAGAATCTTCGGGTACAAGTCATAAGTAAGAGTATTTATGGACCATGGAATCGTTTAATATTCAAAGCTTACTTTTGATAAATCAAAAAAGACGAGGATCGATAATATGAAATATTACTCTTAATATCACGAATATAATTTTTATAAATATATCTTTTTAAATTATAGACTTCTACAATCGTCTTAATAATTAATCTTAAATACAAATAAAAACTAAATACATAAAATTTTTGAAAAAACTTCTGAGAAAATATATTAAGTATAGAAATAATTTTTTGAAAAAACTATTTAAAAATTATGTGTGTTCAATAATTAGAATGTTACATTCTTAAATCTTGTGAATTATTCTTTGTATAAAAAAAATAGTTATTTAAAAATTATTAGCAAATTCAAGGAAGCCACAGCACTCAAATATTTTAGAGTAATTTGTGACGTCGGTTAGTAATTGATGTAATACCTACTTTGATTTAAAATACAAAAGCCGATAGCCAATATTAGCTCAATTTAGAAAACGCTTCAGAGTATTATTTATAAGATTAGTTAAAATTTGTTGTAGTTAAGTATGGTACCTTTAGTATAGTGGTAGGTATATGTGCGTCGGCGCGAAACCCGAGAGATGCAGGTTCGATTTCTGTGGGGTGTCTTACTTTTTTCAAAAAGATTTTTTCTATTTTGTTATAATATATTATTTTCTCAGAAGTGTTTTCAAAAAATAAGGAAGGTTAAATAATTAGAATGTTACATTCTTAAATCTTGTGAATTATTCGTTGAATAAAAAAAAACTAAATAATTACACTATTAGGGCGGACGTGCTCAGCGTGGGTCAAAATGGAGCTTTTTTCTATTTTCAAAGCATGATCCTGGACATACCTTAAACGTTGTAGATAATCTATTTGTATAATTTTGAAGCCTTATTATCCTTTATATTTATTTTAAACATTTGATGACTGCATAAAGTATTTTATCTCGCTCTCTCTCGCTCTAATATTTTAGAATAAAGTTATATTTCGGTACATAACTGTGCAGTGGTGTTAAAATATTTTACATTTATTAATTTTAAACGCATTAACAAAACCATCAGTATAATTTATGTCGACATTATTATAGTGAAATATTTACGATACAAAAATATATTGATAATCTCTGTGATCCCAAATTTGACAAGAATTAGGCATTTTATGATTCAAAAAATGGGCAAGATTAACACATTTGAAGATAATTCTAAAGATATTCATTATAAATTATGTCTTTGAACATTCAAGTGTGATAAACATCCGACTAATAATGATTGCTTTATAATAATTATTTACCTGAGAATAAGGCAGTGATTTTTTGAAATACGCCATTTCTTTTGGCATTCCCCAGTGGTTAAGCTACAACATACGGCCGTAGCCATAAATTGAAAAACTATAATTGAAGTAGAGAGTAAAATGATATTATCGCGCGTATTTGAACATGTACCGTTAAAAAAAAGATTTTTTTTTCGGTTAGACTTAAACTAAAATTAGGTATAGGGTTGATTAAGAAAAAAAAAATATTTTCTCTTTGACACCAAAATACAATGCCTGCGGTAGAATAGAAGGGCGTTTGATTCCGTTGATTCGATCATTTTTTGACTTTGCAGATGGACGAACTCTTCGCTTATCAGTATACCTTGACGGTTGCCTTCGGACGGCATCCTTTGAGGACTTTATACCTTATTTGGAATTTTTTAATAGAGTCAGTTTATAAAGGACGACGAAGATTTAGATAACCATCTATGTATATTTACTGTTTGTAAAACATATTATATCTGCAAACCAAACATTACAAGTCTCAATAATAATTGTTTAAAATGCCATTTCTTTTCTTTTTTCATTGTTTTTACTTAGATTCATATACTTACTATATCTTACATTGTAATAAATATTTTTCACAATGTAACAGTATTTTCTTTTTCAGATCCAGTGACTGCAACCATATAAGATAGAATAAGTATATGCTATCAGTCCTATGCGACATTTCTTTTACCACGGAAAAAAAAAACTCGGCTACAAATCGCAGTCCTCAGTTCCCAATGAATACGCAAAATAATCATCAGAATCACCACCGCCTTGCGCTACAAAGAATTTTCCAGGGTTTTTTCAAGGCGGTTTCATAGGCCCTGGCCAAATTCAAATTAGCAATACCCGATGCGGGTAGAAGAATAGTTTTCAATAAGGCATATTCTCTCAGCCGGCACAATTTTCATTTGACTAGCATCAAATAGAGTAGTTTGCGTGCCAAAATCCTTAAGAAACCTCGATAGTAAATGCAAGGTATCCATAAAGGCATCTAGAAAAAAAAAATATTTTCTTTAACATCTCCATTATTTCATTGTGTACATATTTAAAAGACAACAGATTGCGCCTATATTATTAATATGCATACATTTATTATATATTTCTAATGCTATCCATATAATTATTTATAAATAAATATTTCACTATTCCTCAAATCTACGTGACAGTGTGATCTCTCTACCTGATATTAAGAGTCAATTTAATCATTGCTTCAGTCTTTCCAAGAGCATTTTTCAAATAGAATCTACAACAACCGGTTTTATTTTCCAGTTGAGTTTAAAAGACGAATTATATTATGTGATCAAATCACCATATTTCTGTGACGTGTTTTACTAGCTACTGTAATTTATTTTCGTGACCCATTGTAGTATAGAAAAAACATGTAAATACTTCCAAGAATAATTATCTAGTCTTCTATAAATCAAAATTGAGACTATTTATTTTGTAATGTCAGCGATAAACCTGCCTACTTAAATATGTTTTATAAAATTTATTTAACAACAAATTATTGTAATGTACGATCACTTACATATAAACAAAATTGATTTATTCGCCGGTCTCGAAAAATGCGATACCAACGTATTATTTAAATCCGCAATGAAAGCAAAAAAGAAAATAAACCGTAATGCTTGCGCACGCCACTGGACGCCGTTCCTATTGGGCAATAAGAATAAGGCACGCGATCTCGAAAAGTTGACGCACTTTGGTTGTCACACTTGAATTTATAAAAATATTATATATTATTAAATATGTATTTTTACTTGACATACTATTATAGCATCTCAATATCTTTATGACAAAGGAATATTTTAATAATTATATTAATAATTAATGTATTATTTTTATTTAAATAAACTGCATAAATATTAAGATGATAACTGATAGAAAAAATGCATTACAAAATTTTTATTACATAAAACATACTATAAATTTAATTAAAATAGCATATTAAGTACGTACACGTTATTCGTTGAGTTATGAGTAGAGGTATGAGTTAATTTGTACACTTAGTAATTTTGTATTCGGATTAGTCGAGTAGTTAAGTCGAGTGGCGATTAATTTAGTTGCCATTTAATTATTTAGTAACTGAAAATTGTCTAAACACAGTACATTAGTGAATGACGTGTCAAAATGAACAGAACACAACGTAACAAAGCAAAAATAAATAATTACCTATTTTTTATTCAACAAATATATCAGATGATTTAAGAATGTAACATTCTTTTTATTGAACATACATAATTTAAAAACACTTCTGAGAAAAACATTACCAATAGAAAAAAAATCTTTTTTTTATAAAAATACGACACCCAGCAGGTTCGAACCTGCGTTATGAACCTGATTCGAAGTCTTTTCAAATTATGTATGATCAAAAAATAAAATTGTTATTAACTTCATTTATTTTATATTGACTATATTAAAAGAATTGGAGGAAGAAGTTCTAAAACAACTAATTAACTAATTAACTTGACTAAGGATAACTTGTTCAGACTTGTCTTTTTATTTAGTATTTTGTGAGAGATGGTGAGCGTCGCTACTCGACTGAAAACTTAGAACAAAATGGATTGACTCGACTAAATGATTTTATTAAATTACTCGCTACTTGATTAAACTTATTTATTTATTTTAATTATAAAAATTCCAATAAAAAGAATGTTATATTCTTAAATCTTGTGAATTATTTGCTGAATAAAAATATAAGTAGTTCATTATTTATTTTTGCTTTGTTACGTTGTGCTCTGTTCATTTTGACACGTCACTCACTAATATACTGTGTTCGGACACTAAACCACTCGACCAGTCCGAACCGGCCTTAAGTCATAGTGCAATATTGATCTCATACGTTTGCATAACTCATGAATAGGTACGTAGAAACATAACCCGGGAAGCAACAAGTGACAGATGAATACTAATCCTAAATCAGTTATAATAATATGACTATTATTTATAATAATATGTAGAACAATGTAATAATATGTTTTGTTATATATAATAATTTATTATATAAAAAATAACCATCCATTTTATTTCGTATTTCACTAACAGTGTACACCTTTCGGGAAGGCCAGTTTGTACATAGAGTTCAACGTTGCATCGTCACAGGGGGGTCACAATACAACACAAAAAATTTCCAGTTTGTTACATCAGGAAATCAGACATACGAACTTGCCGGCCGCCATTTTTTAGTGTTGACATCGAAAGCCCTGTGCTACCTCGTACATCAAAAGATGAGTGTGGTCTGAAAGAATAAAACTTGGAATGTATAATTGTGTATCTGCAGTAAAAAAAAAATGGAATGCATTAATATATGACCGATTTTATTTATTTTTATCTTGGTTTTGTTTAGAATTAGGTTGGTTTTTGTATATATTTTTTCTGAATATATAGATAATTTCAGTATATTATGCAATATGCAAGATTTCTGTATGTTAATGTTTGTAGGGTGTTTCAAATTAAGTATAAAATAAATACTACATTTTTAATTATATTATTCCATACCCGTTTAATAATTTATTAGTATTGTAGAGATATAGAATTACAAATTAAATATATTTTTTCCATGGTGTCAAATTATAGCAAACTCGTTAAGGGGCTGACCGCGATAAAAAATTCTGCATATCCATGTTTCACTTAGTCAGCCATCTATTGACGCAAACGCCAGGTAATAGTTGGCTGACTCGATTATTTCAATAAAAAGAATATTATTTTGACTGTATAAATAGCGAATAATATTTCATCGAAAATGCCACTCGAATATAAGTAAGTTCCCGGGCTGTTGGAATCTCATTCTCAGTATAGTCCCGCACAACATCTCTTTGCATCGAGATGCAAACTTCGAGTCCATATCATAAGCACGTATGTAGATACATACGTATTTACTGTAACATAGTATAATGTAACATGATTACTGTAACATACTATTGTACCGACCGTTACGCCACAAATAAAACTCGCTTCTGCATCCATCTTCGACTTCTTCATCATAATCCTCAACACCATGACCTACGACACATCGACGACTCCCACAGTAGTAACCCACATCGAACCCCAAAATATTATTTAAACAATATTTGTTAGTGCACATCTCAACTAAATTAAAATGATTCGACCGCTAGCTGAGCTTAAATTAGTATTATATATGGATTGATTAAAAATTACACCATATAGTTGCCAATATTAATAAAATTAGACATAACATAATATGGTTGTCAGGATATTTTTCCGTAATATGTTAATTAATTGTGAAGTATATTCACCTACATGCAGTGAATGCAGGACCGTCTCCATCAGTACAATTATTTTGCAAATATATATATTTTTTAAAGGTATAATTTAAATTATGAATGTTTAAGAAAGCTTAGAGCAATTGAATAGCTAAGAAGCAAAAGCTTTTATACATTTTTGAAATGCATAACAGTCAATCTTTAAAATGTTCAAATTAAATCAAATAACCTTATTATTCTAAATTTAAACAAAGGTCAAATTAACGCATTACACTGTATTGATATAATATGAGGGCTCTAGAAAAAAATGCCAGTTCTTATTTTTGAAAAAATAATGTTAAGAAGTCAATGCAAATGTCTTATATCTCTTTTATAGTTATACTTTATAAAAAAATGTCTTATAAAATGTTATATTATTAGTATTTACACAATATTTATAAATATTTTTTTAGAAATCGTACCTATAAGAGAGAATGATAATATGAGATATTTTCAATGAGTCGCCAACATTTTACGAAAATATAAACTGCCGTTTTTGTTCCTAAACTCCTCATAATAAAACTTAAAATGAATTTATTTTAAAACTTCTCAACATTATTTTTATGCGAATATATAGGTGACGTAGAGAGGTTCTTTCGCTTTTGATCTAGGTACTCAAGTAAAGTATGTTTTATTATATATTTGGGCTTCAATGAATCGTAAGTTGGTAAGAACTGTCATTACTTTTATTGAAAATTACAAAAGATGGTCTCCAATATAGAATTTAAAACAATAGAAACATCGGACGGCTAGTTTCTGTGTGATTAATATTATACCAGTTACGTAATTATTGCCAATGTAGGTACATTAGCTAGAATCTGATCGATACCAAATTCCAAATTATGTGTATGTATGTTGAAATAATATTATTTGATTATTATCAAACGAGATATTCGAACCTGTGACTTCAAAATAGTACATTTTACCACTCGCCTATCGTGGGCTAGCTTTATTTTAAATAAAGAAGCTTTTATAAATCACTGTTGAGTTTCTGTCAAGATGAACTTACCGAACTGCGACAAGTCCAGATGGTAAAGAATGTCCGTTGGCCTGGTATGGCACAAATCTCTGGACATGCAAATGCTGGAGACAGCTCTTCCACTTCTGTTATCAATTCTATCTGCTTGAGGAGATGGAAGGCCGTACTGTTTTGTGAGGTATAAGGAAACGCCGGCAGAATTGTCGTGAGAACGCCGCATGCAAAAACGGCGGGGTATCACCTTATCTCACCCAATGCAAAATACTACAAAGTGCTTTCAATTTATTAGAATAATATAATGAAATATTTCTGTTTCTTCTTTTTCATTGGATGTTTTCAACGTAAACGTATAGTCTACTATCATCGTTATCATTGACTGGAGTCTATCCACTGCTACTACACCACCCCAAGCTGCTTCAATTAACCATCCCAAGTAACCTACTTATATTTTATAATATTTTGATCAAGGTATTTTTTATATAATATATTATGGCTGTTGTATTTCCTAGTAATATAACATATTCGAAGGGAGACAATTAAATGCTTTGTGTGGTAATAATATTGAATTCAACGATTATTTTTTATGCATGATAGTATTTAAGAAATACTTGTTTGAATACGTAAATGAATCCGTCAGTGCAGTCAATTTGTAAGTATTCTTTTAGAGTTTTTACAGTAAAACTTTAGTTTAGTTTAGATTAATGAATAATAATAATATATACTTCAATGCTGTTTTCTTATGCCCACATCACTTTTATGTAGCCATGTATTAGCTGGGTGCTAATCAAGCACCGGGCAGTCAAAATCATAAAATCACACAATATCTATTAGGTAAGGCTAAATTTAGATTACAATACTAGATGACTACCCAGATTTGAGTTACGACTTTAGATCTTTCTACTCCAGATACATTTTGGTTTTATATTCAAAGTAATAATATAATTTTACAAAAAACATTTGTCTTTACAATTTCATCATTTTTTATTAAAATATTTTGTTTATATTTATAGCTTTAAAAATAGTAATTTTATTTACCTATTCAAATAATAATTTCATTATGTATTATTATAATTATGGCCAAAATGAGTTAATTATAAAATTAGATTATTAACAATGTTGTAAAATTAAAATTCAAAGCGTTCACGATATGATATAAAGTAAGTGTTAACAATTTTCAAATAAAAATATAGGGAAATGTGAGCAAATAATACAATATTAAAACCCATAGCTTACGGGCCGCACAAAATTGTGTTTTCGCTAATTACATTTCAAATGCAAATTAACACATTAATTACAAAATTAATTAAAATGGCCCGTAAGCATTGTGTTAAAATAAGAAAAATAAAAGTCATAGACCCAATCTTAAAAACTTATAAAACAGCGTCCACCTAAACTCACCTTCGCGTAAGTGGAATAAATTAATATCTGAAGCGATGTGAATAAACATAGTTATTGCCCTTCTTATTGACATTATTAATGACAGATTAATGCTGCACCTCGCGAGAACAAACAATGGAACTTCAGCATCTCAACAAATCAACAATGTATCAGAAAAAGTTATACTCTGATAATATTTAAACTATTTTTTTTTCTATGGTAGTAAGTAAAACATTATGCTGAAAGCAATACAATTCAGTTCTGAAACTGCCCTCCTCCAAAGTTGAAAGTTGTTACTATCATTTGTTGGGTTAGCAGGTAAATGATAGTATTATTATGTAAAGACCCGTGTCCATCAGTTAAATTTTTCATTTTAGTGGAGTTATAAGGATGTTTTTCAAAACATTATTAATTTATATAACTAAATGAGTCACCTGGAAAAGGTTATAAGCAACAAAATTTAACTTTTAATAAAAAAAAAATTACAACAACAAACATTTAAGAATGTAACACTTTAATTAATTTTCTATTGGTTATATAATATTATTATCTTCTAAGTATTTTCAAATTATGTATGTTAAACCATTTTGTTGGTTACAAAGATTTTCAGGTGACCCGCTCAACTAGATATATAAATAAGTATTATATATGTATCAGCAATAACAATGGTTTCAAATATATATTTTATAATAATGTGACAAAATAAATATTTGTATTGAATGACCAAAACAACGATGACTCTTAAAATTGTTTCCTGGTAAAAGATACTCGAGATATTAACATTCCTTTTGTTCTGAGTACTGCTCAATTTCGTTCGATACAGATGACTTGCGCATAACTCTTTCCCATAAGACAAAATCCTCAAAAAAATCACACTCGGAATTTCTCATGTCAAATGTTATTTATGGACAAACGGCCTTATAAATATTTAAGTACCCTCTAACATCCGCAGTAGCGTATATTATGTTTTTTTTACTCTTATCGATAATAAAATTAAATGTATAAAATAATTAAAATTTGACGTAAGTTTGAGTAAACTAAACAGGTCCAATTTAAATTATAATGGATTCAAGCTCTGTACTATTCCATTTAAGTCGTTTTTTGCGACCCGGGTTTCGCCTTTCGGCATCTTTAGGCGTCGTGTACACTCACCAAAGGCAAACACACACTGACAACGAACACCCTTTACTCTACCTTATAAGTAAAACAATACAATAAAGTAGGTAAAAACTCCATTACCTACCTATTTAGTCAGAAATTACAACAAAAATTACAATAAACAAATTATGAATAGCTGAAGTGTCAGTAAAAAACCCAATTAGTAAAAACCCTATCTTATTAATAACAATACACTGGACAGCATATTATTATAATAAATCGTCAAACCTAATAAGAGGTCAAAATTCTTTATAACAATAAAAAATACTACACTCAAGAGGTGTAAATCGTCAATTCTAAGAAAAATAATTAATCGAGTTAACTAATGAGATGTCTATAATAATACTACTTACAAGGTACCTACTTTTATTTTTATAACATTATTTTTTAACAAAAACAAAATTATACATATAAACTCGCTTAATATAATATAATATATAACTCACCTAATATAATATATATATATATATATTTTATACAATTATGCATACCTAAATCCTCATCCCTAGACTCTCATACAAATATATATAATCTCATACAAACATATATAAATTGTGTGTCAATACAATTGACCATAATATAGTCTCATATGTAAAACATCATATTATAGGATATAACAAAGGGCTACTAGGAAAGCTGAGTTGATCGTTCAATATAGGTATTCAAATTATAGGTATATATAGGTGATTCAAATTCCATCAAGTACCTTCGGTCGAAAGTATTAATAATATAGGTCCAATTTAATTTAATCAACTACATATTATTCTGTGTCAGTTTATTAATAATTATTGTCAGTTAACAATATTAAAGTAAGTACCTACATATTTTAAAAATACTTCAGGAATTTAAACTTTAAAATGTGTAAATTAATTAAAATAAAACACAATATTATGTAGTACTAATTTCACTGTGTTTAATTATAATCAGGACCGGTCTCGCCCACTTCAAAGAGACACTGTCAAGTAATACAGAATTACCATAATACAGATATTTATAGTTACTCATACGTAAGCTATGCGCTAAAGACTATTCAGGTCCATGGCCAAATCCACCTTGAGGAATTTCTACTTACCTAATGAATACAAAAAAGCATATATATTTTGCTTATCACTAAAATTAAGCTCTGAAAAGCTAAGTAAATAAATTTGTTTAAATTTTGAGTAAAGAATTTTTTAGAATTTTAAAATTTGCTAGTTTAAAATATCTGTATTATTGTACATAATGTATATTATTTTAATTAATACAATGTACGTCGACCAAGGATTATTGACAGTTCACCATAAACGAAAAAAGTGTATAAAGCAAAAATTCCAGTATAACTTATATCGTGAGCCAAGTTTCTCATCATTTGTTAACGTTATATTATAAATAATATTAATGTTATCATAAGAAAACACGCCTCTGCTAATTTTATAACAAAATATCTGGTTCGATACTCGGTCACGTCAGAGAACGAGTGTTGATTCAATAAATACGTAAATATTCCAATATACAAATTGTTCTTTCAGATTACACGGACTGGTTGCTTCTGAATAAGCCATTGTTACTCAGATTTGTAACAAATGCTCTCAGGCAGCCTGGTGCCACTTCAGAAGACTATAGTGCTCCAAAAAAAAAAAACGATATATTATTCTGTGGTTGGAAAGTTAAAACATCCAACTGCTGCGCTTATATATAATATATTTCTTTCTTTCGACCATATCCGATCCTAATAGGATCATATGGGCCTCCACAGAGTAGAGGTTTGTATTGACAGATTTTTTTGTTTTTTACGAGAAATGGATGTCAGCCACTTGCTCAACCTATTAGGTCCATACCCTGACACACACAAATTGAAAAACAATATGTGTACTTGCCAGACCCAGGATTCGAACCTGGGACCCACGGCGTTATAGTCTAACGCTTAAGCCGCGCGGCCACCGTGGGCGTTCAACTTCTTCCGATATTATAATATATATTTTTTCTAATTTTTACTACCGTATTGGAATGTCTTATATATTTATGGAAGTTGTTTATTGAATTAAATGGTAATTTGGACGAAATATGCAATCAAAATTCTTAATTTATTGCAAACAGATAACCGCGTTGTGTTTTCAGTTAGTCAATAACTAGTACCGCCATCGTATTGTAGCACCAATTTGAAATTCATTGCGATGGTTTTATTGTCGTCGGCTATGGAAGCTTCGTATATAAAAAAAAATACTCTTCGGGACCTTATAACGGATGATTTGGGCATTTGACAGCCATCTCCATGGCATGGCTGCATCCTTATTGGCAGTCAGCGGTAGAAAACACCGTTCCAGTCCAGTAAAGACAAATTGAGGACAATCAAATATAGAGTTTGCTGATTATGAAGTCATTAGTATATTTGCCGACCCATATGATTCTCTTTTAATGAATTTATATTAATGAAGGTCTAGAGAAATTAATCGATAGAACTAAGAAGTTTATTCATATCTGATGAGATTATATTGAAAAATAAAAACATAGAACATCTATATTCATTTCTTTCTGTCCCATTCCGTGAATTTATGGAACTCCTCTCGTATGTATGTATAATTAACAGACGGTAGGCATTGTAACTATTTTAATTGTGTACTAAATTAAAGAAATAAATACAATTATATTACATAAGGCATAAATTATATCACATATAAACTATTACATTTAGTATGTATTGTATTTATAAAATCATATACATTTATTGGTTCTTTACAGATGTATATAATAAATAAATATCCCTGTAGGTAGATTATCATGTGATTTAATAAAATATGAAGACCCCCACGCATTATGCAAACCAATATCATAAAAACATGTACACACTCAAGTATATTTTTACATTTTCGGTAATATGGAGTTACGATATCACATAAAATGTGACGTAGACTGATTCAACGGACGAGTATTCCGTATAGGTATTCCAAGAACCTCACCAGAATGACAAGTAGTATTGACCAAAACACTTGACGATTTTGAATATTCAAAAGGAATAGTCGCATCTCGAATGTGTACCGAAATCTTCATTAACGAACGCCATGTCAAATTCGAGACACATTAGACACGGTGTTAATAATTACAAAAGCTAATAGTGTTTCCATTTTTCGGCGATACTACAAAGCTTTCATGTATTTAATTGGTATTCTATATTGTTTTTAACAGACAGTCTTGATATTTTCATGTTTGATTTAGTTTTTGAAAGCAACCTAAAAAATCAATAACAAGATTAGTACCTATCAAAACAAAGATTATTATCAAGCTAAACGTATTTTACTGTGATTCTAATGATTGCGTTCAAATAAACCCACATTTTTTTCTGTTTCAAACGGTTACTAAATGACCACTGTATTTCGATATGCCGTGCACTTAAAATAGACAAGATTGATTTAATAAATATTGAATGACAAAGTGGGACTTGTGTTTTACGTGTTCACAAGTTAAGACACAACAAATAATTTGTTTTATCATTGAGCGCTTTCGACTTTGAATACGACATATAACATTAGCATTATTTGAGTGTTGGAACAAAAAATGATTCAAAGCAGTAAATTTATTTTGAGGTCATATAAAATTAGGAAACTTGCTTAAGCATTAAACGAAGACCACTTTATATTATTAGAGTATAGTCATTTATTAAAAAAAAAAATTAAAAACTTTACAAGGGAGCAATTATTTGAAAAGTGAATTTTATCGCTTAGTTATATATTTTTTTGCACTAACTACGGTATAAAAATAATTATAATTTTGTCACAAGTGAACTATTATTAACACGCCGTTGGGGTTATAAAGATAATAATATACTTCCAAACAAATGTATTTTAATCGAGAGCTATGCGGGCATTTGCCACTACAAAATATTGTAAGCGAGTTTTAACCATAATAAAATACACACACTTTATGAAGACGATTTACAATCAAAGTATTTTATATAAATAAAATACAATAACTAGTAATTTTAAATAAAGAAATATGTGTAAAGGAACTCTTACCGTAGTTTTTTTAAGTTAATCTATCAAAATTATATTGGCCGCCGTCAGTGAACGCAGTAATATTTATGAATATTGAGCTGATGTGATTTAAAATAGCTACATGTAAATATGCAAGTTTCTTTCAGTGATATGATAAATAAAATATCCTAGATTTGGTGATAGATCCACTTGGTATGAATGTAATTGGTGCTGAAATTGTAACGAAAATGACTTATAAAACTGAAAAGCAACTCATTCTGTGCATCCAAAGCAACAGGTGCGTTACCATTAGTTGGTCATTAGATACAATCCGACCATGTCCGATCCTAATAGGGTCATATGGGCCTCCATAGAGTAGAGGTTTGTATTAACAGATTTTGTTTTTACAAGAAATGGATGTCAGCCACTTGCTCAACCTATTAGGTCCATACCCTGACTCATACACAAATTGAAAAACAATATGTGTACTTGCCAGACCCAGGATTCAAACCTGGGACCCACGGCATTATAGTCCAACGCTTAAGCCGCGCGGCCACCGTAGGTACAATTAGTATGTTAATTAAATGTGTTAATTAAATAGTAATTAATAGGTCCGCAGTGAATGAGTAAAGTTAGGTAGAAACAAATCAAGAATAATATGCCCATTGGAGAGAGTAAATTTATTTTATTTCATTAATTCCCAAAATATCTTATTTTGTTGAATTAGGTTTTGGTTAAGTTATTCATTTGTCTTTAAAATCCCGACATCATAAATTAATTTTGTAAATAGAGGCAATCTTTGTTTGCTGTTTACCATAGAGTAATAGAGTAACCAGACATTAAAAACTTGCTACCTACTTTGCACAAGTCACAAGGGTCACATTGCATAATTTATTTTATAATTTAAAAAAAAAATGATTTTACTTTAAAACGGTGTAATTTTTAATGTACGTGTATTTTTTCATTTTCCATATAAAAATTGCAAAGAAAAATATTAAACTCGAATTGAGGCCATAGGTCAAAACGGTAAAGAAACATTTTACAAAATAATCTCACCTCATGAATAACTAATTACTAACGAAATGAGACTTACACTCTGTTATATCGTATTCGAATCCAATCGCAAACCTCCTTGTAGTATATCATGCTTTCCCGATACTTTGATTTTAGTTTCCTTTTAGGCAATCTTACCTTATTATGAGTAAATTAGCGTTATTTTAAAAAGACGACTGAGTTTCCGTAAAAAGCTTTACTTAAAATATCGTTAAAATTCTTATGGCGGTCGCAAAAAGAATATAATATCTCACCTTTAAAATCAAACCACCATTTTTGTATTGGTAAACGATTTTAACCCTTTCAACTCGTAAATTATGTACTCTTCATTAAGCAGCGAAAAACAAAAAGTTGCATCGAGTTTTTTAGCGGTTTTCTGTTTAACACAATTTTTTGAGCCGCTTTCAGCTTCTGTGAACGGTACACGCTCACTTTAGGGGCTCGAGAGGTTAATAAATTATTGGAAACATGTTCGAACATATTTTTTCAGCTGTACATCTCAAGTTATTGGCCACAGGGCTTTTCATTCCGAAATAGTTTGATTTGGCATCAACCAGTGATGTAACGTGAATATTTTTTGCCTACAATTGTCTAAAATTTTTTATTTCAAGTAAATTTACTTATCAGTAATTGTAAAATAGATAGAAAAAAATATCTAATGGATCGCAAATTATATATAAGGTGGGTTTATTTGTGGATTGGTATATGTTATTAAAAATAATATTATAAAAAATAAAAATAAACATAAAAAGTAGGTACTATGTACAATAATTATTGGGCTTCACGGCGCCTGTTGTGGTATTTAATAAAGAAACAGAAAAAATAAGAATATTATTGGATATTAATTATTGTTAAACTAGTAACTTTTAAAGAATGATATCATAGATAAATCACATTATGTAACTCCATTAAATTCCATTGTTCCTAGAATGGACTATTTTACACCTCTTGAGTGTAGTATTTTACAACGTTTTTTCGATTATCGATTTTTAACTAACTTCCTGACTAGCTAGACATTTGAAACTTTTAGAATATAACAGAACACGATGCCAATGCATTTTTTTAATTCTTTTAGCCATCTTTAAGTAGAATTAAATTCATTTTTAGTTAATTCTGTTTTGTATAAAAAGTTATTTTGACACCATTATTGGTTGCTAAGCGGATAGTCCTAGCAACTAAATTATTAGTATATACGTGTGTTACTATGGAAATCAAAATAACATTTCTGTATTATTTCTATTAAGTACAAATTTTTTTGATCGTATAAGCCAGCAAGTCAAGTTTATATGATTCAACAGAAAATTTAAAAACGTTGTATATAAAAAGTTTTTTTTATGTTGTAAATATTATTGTTTACAATTATTACTAATGATCTATTAGATTTGACGATTCAATTAGTGCTAACACCGCAACTGGCGCGGTTGGAGTCGTTGGCCATTCGATATAATTAACGTGTTATTTAAATGTGGTAATTAAAATTTTATTAGAAGATTAACAGTGATTGTGGTACGTGATAAGTTTTTACCTACTTTATTGTATTGATATATTATATAAGTTAGAGTTAGTGCTCGTTGTCAGTGCGTGTTTGCCTTTTATTGAGTATACACGGCGCCTGAAGATGTGAAAGGCGAAACCTGGGTCGCAAAAAACGACTCAAATGCAATAGTACAAAATTTAAATCCATTAGAAAAAAAAATCATTTACTATTGTTATTTTTTTTATTACAGATCCATTACAATTACATCACCATGTTCAATTCTAAAATGATCATAATATGGACCTCACAGAAGTCTCAGCCTAGACTCAATAAGCTATAGGTACATTTATAATATACTCTTGTTTCATTTAATTAACCAAAACAAAACCAAAAAAATACACATTCATAGTGAGTAGGTACCTACGTAGATAATATTTACATGTAAGTTTCCGTCATGTGGTATTATATAACTGGTTATATTGTTTCAAAAACAATTAGATATATAAAATTGCTTTGATGTTTGGCTGAGCTATAAAAATCTCAAGATTGAGTGGTAATTGATATTTTTGACTTTTTATCAAGTGAAGGTTGTATAAATCGCTTTGGTTGTATTTATAATATAATACCGAAATATTTAAACGACCTCCTGATTGCAGTAATAAACAAAAGATTATAGTCGCCATTTTTTATCTTACTGACGATACTAAAAATGTAGAAGAATAATTCATTGCTATGAATCGTTGCAATACAGATATTTAAAAAGGCTCTCTCTAGTTATTCTTAAAATTATTCCGTTTTTTTTTTTTTTTTTTTAATAAATTGAAAATTTAAGAAACATTGAAATAATTCATGAACCTACGATTAACTTTACTAAAAGTAAGTGAAAAACAATAATAATCAATATTTCCCGATTAAATAATAGGTAAAAACCTAGTTCTGCGAAACTGTTCATCAAATGAATTAACATCCGTTTCCCGAATATCATCCGGATAACAAATTTTTCTTTTCTTAAAAAATCTTTTGGAACCTATCTACCGCGTAAATTGAGGGATGAATATTGATGCATTTTTATCTATGTTTCTTAAATGCGACCTTATTTGATTTAGGAAAAATTAATGCGGCCTTCCGACAGGAAATGGTTTGTGACCCCTGATCTAGAGCCTTGACGACAAATACAAGAGATTTTTAGATTAATAGAGACTTTTTCGTTCAAATTTTAACGCTACCGTAGGAAGAAAGTGATATTTTTCAACTTCTCTTCTCGTGAAGTCTATCGTTGATTTCACTTGTGGTCGGATCTTTTTACTGATCAGTTTTACTTTGACGGATGCCAATCCGAAGGCATCCAATTAAATTAAGTTTAATACGTAGCTTTATTAGTATATTTAAATAGAATGTTTCTTCAAATTTTCTGTTTCTGCAAACAAGGATCACAAGTCTATGTTGCTAAAAAAAACTCAAATCATGTCTCATCTTTTTGGTTTATTTCAATTAGATTGAAATGCGCTTTATCTTTCAAAGATAAAATCTTTCTGTTAGTCAAATCCACGTGATAGCGTAATCTCATGCCATGATATTGAAAGTTAATTATTTATCATATTGCATCTTTCTTATTTCTTTTACAACTGCAGTGTTTCTCATCTAATAGTATGTGGATGAATGTAGTAACGTATCGCAAATGATAGAAAAGAATGAAATCAGCTTGAAGAGGCATTACTCCAGAACAGATAAAGAAATGCAGAGATGATAATTATGATACGGATTTATTTATAGTTTTTCGTGTATCACTAAGGGATTACATATTACAGTAGATAAAATATGATTTTCTTTTGAGAATACAACGTAAACACTTGAAGTATTATGTCTATTACGAGTTGAACCGAGTGGGACTAACTGAGTGGGAAAGAATACTTCTTTTTTTTTATTGAAAAATGATAATATCAATTACATATTTCATTGCGTTAAAATAATACCTCTGGAATACCCCTGAATATATTATTGCAAGAGGATAAATAAACCGGTACGGTTTTGGTCTGAGGCAGACTTATGGCCAGGCCGTTGAATTTATGTGGTGTGAGACAACACCAAAGTCTGTCCGACAGGCGAAAAAATTGCAATTGCTTGCCTCTTCTTATCTTGCGAATTTGACGTTTCCGCTACTACTGACCGTACGTACTATCACGTATTTGTTTGTAAATAATATTCGATACAAATTATTTATTATAAATTGGTATTAAATACTAGAATGGTGCACAAAAAAATGGCTTCTTCAAAATATAATTTCAGTAATAATCATCACGATAGCTTTTTTCTAAATAACTAAATTCTTTTTAATGATTAGGATCTTTATGCTGGCAATGTGTCTCATTTAAAATAACAGAGTTAAGTTCAAGTTTGTATCTTTCTAATCCCATCATATTTTTTTTCCACTTCCAAGGAAGGTGTCTTTTAATATTTTATCATACCTACTTTGCAAAATGTTCCCCAATTTTTTTAAATAGGCACTGCAATGTTTATAATAATATGGACAGATTATATTTTCATTTTTTTATATTTAAACTTCACAGAAGACCTTGTATATTTTGAGCTATTTTTATGGAAACTGTAAATTTACATAAATATCAGCTGGTTATAAGTGGAACATAATATTATGCCCCCCCCCCATAGCGTGGAAAATATATTGACAAACATTTTACAAGTATTTTTTTTAATCATTTACCCATATTGATATCAATATTTACCCAACACATTAGTTCTTTACTCTGCATAAAATACGCATTGAAACAACCGCATGTTCTTTCTGCAGCAACGAAATCAAACAGCTTTAAAAACAACCACTCTACTGAATAAGTAAATTTTAATATGGGTGGAAATATTCGGGTAATAAATTCAAACAGAAGATAGATAATACGAAATCATGATTGTTACTCAAATTTCACCATAGTGTGAATATTTTAAATATTAAATTTGTCAGTATGTTTCTCCAGCATTGATTTTGCATTGGCAGGAGAATTTTTAATAATTATTCTAATCATTGCTAGTTTTTAATTTTCCAAAACTAAGTAAAAAAACCTAAGTTACAAGGTACCAAAATTAATTCTGTTTTCTCTGTTACCATGGCTCTTATTTTCATAGGAGGCCGATCTGGATCCCGATAATAAAAATATCAGGGTTTAAGCTTGTCAGTATTTCAATTGTCGATATTATGATGTTAACTCGCCACTTAGATGACTAAAAAAAAAACTACTTCATTTAATAACCATGACCACTTTTCCATCAAGAGTATTCTTAACAATTTTCAGGGGAAATACTCTGTACTCAGTATATTATAGAACAATTCCGAACCATTAACTAAAGATCAGAACTGTATTTGTATTCCTCTCAAGCAACGTTATCTAAAAATGTCATTACTACTATGATATTTTAAATTTAGATTTTTCGTAGGAAATGATAATATTACATAAACTTGAGCTATGAGTAAAATATCTATATTATTTGCTTAATTTAAAGTTGAGTGAAAAACTGAAATTTGAATTCAAAGTGTTTGATTTTTTCCCAGTAAATCCTGTAAAAACTGCAATAATATTTTTATAAAACTGACCTTCAATAACCACTGTGGTAATAGCTTAGAATTAAGAAATAACAAACTTCTACTGATTTGTTATAGGTATAGATTTTTTTTCCTTGTACTATTTTGACTGAAAATGCCAAATAATGTAACCAGTATTCAAGTTTTAAAATATGGTAGTACAGAAATCTTTTACGTCACTACTGTCGTTACCGGAAATAAAGCCATCTTCATGTATTCACTTACCCCGCACCCATAATACAGTGTGTGCTCGATATACCGTAGATTTCTATTAATATGAAAATGTCTTAAACTTTGCAGAAACAGTCCAAGAGCTTCTTGTTAAAAATATGTAGAAGTATTGTAAGGAGGAGAATCAGAAGAGAATTTTTTTTTATTCCTTTTAATAAATCCAAATAAAAAGTATCTGATATGATAAGTCAAAACGCAAAGAGCACTTGACCTAACAGAGCTCTGTAATGTAAAATACTTGACATAAAAGTCGCACTATAAAATAATTATAATATTTTATATTTATATTGAACGTGTTTAGAAAAAAGGACGTAACCCTCACAGAACAAATTTTACAGGAGAGGCAAAAAACGTTTTTTGGATGATTTTGGTTCAATTTCAAAAAAAAAAATATGCACAGACATTGGGTGCAAGATGATTGATGATTTGGTATAATATCTTTTTGATAATTAAAGATATTGTTACAAAAAAATCATTAAAATTGAGGGTAAATACTTTTTTCCTTAAATGAAAACTTAATTAAAGCTCAATTAAAACCTCGATTTAGATAATAATTCGGCATTTGTGGCTTATTTCCTTTTTACAGAACGTGTATTTAGTTGTATACATTGTTAATATCTAATAAAAGCACCTTTCAAATAATCGAGGGTTACGCCTTTTTTCCCA
This sequence comes from Rhyacophila brunnea, assembly GCF_057557595.1. Taxonomy (NCBI): domain Eukaryota; kingdom Metazoa; phylum Arthropoda; class Insecta; order Trichoptera; family Rhyacophilidae; genus Rhyacophila; species Rhyacophila brunnea. The sequence goes on from NW_028233361.1 coordinate 8,947,881, forward strand.
AACACAGTCGATATATTTATAAATAATACTAAACAATGTTTAAAATACTCACATACTAAAACTGTATACATACCAATACCAAAATTATCAATGTTATGAACATAATATGTGCAATGAACACTATAAATTCACCAAAAACCACAAATACTGTTATAAAAGACATCCAACAAAATAACTATGATACATTGAACTAAGTATTATGTAGGTTTTATAGTAAAAATAGCAAGACGTGTTAATGGGTAGACAAAAGATACGTTATCTCTATATGGACACACATAAACATAAATAAAGAGTGAACATCTTTGGTCAGACTCTCATATACAGAATTTCCACGTGTTATAAATCAAGCCATAACACATCTTCGAGAACACACAATTTGTTCATATTGCGACCAACTAGCAGCTTCAGTGGCTTGAAAAGTAACTGCTTTCCTTGTTTTATTTATTGAATGCAAGATAAATAAAATGGCGGTGATTTTATCAAATAAAATAAAACAGATCGATTATAATATATAAGATATTTGTAAACCTACTTAGGTACTAAAGCTTACATAATACATAGCTAATATTTTTTATTAAGTATAATTATCTATGTTTCATTTTCTAGCAGTCACAAGCCTCTATAACAATTTGTTTCGGGAAAGTTGTACGTATGCAGAAACCGATATATTATATTATTGAGATCAGATAAATAGCTAATTAAAATATTAAAATATATACCTATTGAAAATAAAACCTACGAAATACATGACATATAGAATAAAAGAAGTAGGTAGGTAAATTAATTAGAAATACAATCATATCGTATTTATTTATTTATATAGAATTCTGAATGTTTCAAAAGTAATTTAGCATGTAACTGCTTGTACATATCAAATAATATTAAATTATTGTTGTTAATTAAAACAATAAAATTGGAGCATTGTACCCCGTTTATACATGCATGGATTTACTGCGAACAGTACGTATTATCGCGACCATAACAGAAAAAATGCACGTGTAAAGACGTATTATCGTGCAAATTGTAAGATTGCATGCATAGATTAAAAACGTTCAGTAGCTTCCAAATTTTCAAGCGACAATTATTGGAGTGTGCGATATCTGCGCCTGCGCAGTAAAAAGATAGTGGCGAACATGCCCTTAAAAAAATCAACTACACCGCGCAAACTCATTCTGAGGTTAACCAATTTTCACTACCTGTCAAAAAGTACTATAAATTGACAACATCGCGTCTTGCTTACTCTTGAAAAATGAGATTGGCGAGACAGCCACCACTTTTACGTGTAAACAGTCACTATCGCAATAATTTTAAATACACACTATTGGTTCAAGTAAATCCCTGCACGTGTACCGGCGTTATTACTGTCTGCAAACAAGCGTCGCATCTAAATGATTTTATAAAATACATTTATAAAAAACAGCGCGTATTTTTTTGATTTCAATGCGTCATGGCCATATCTGTCCGATATAAAAGCTCAGGCTGAAATTTTTAATATAATATTTAAATGTAACAATAAAAAATATTAATATATAAATATACCTACATATTCTTCTAAAATTATCACTTATTTTTGTATATTTGATTATTAAAATACTTGGTAATTAGACATATTATTATTATATTATATAGATTATCTTTGTACTACTTCCAACTATAATTATTTAAAAATATGAATAATATAAAACGTATTGAGCGACTACGACATGATTTTTGACAGTTGAATATTAATGCAGTATCGAAAAGTTTGGCGATATCATTAAAATATATGAAAATTACTTTAAATATACAAGCTTATCAAGAAAAACTGTTCCTAGATATACATAAATTTAAGTAAAAGTGTAAAAAAAATGTGGGAATCGTGCAAACTTGGTGTTTAAATTACTCGCGGATTGTACATTAATTATTATGCATGTTATTTTATTAAAATTTGCAATTCACTCAATTTATGAGACTACTTTCACACCACTATACATTAAATATGTTATTTGAAACTTATCTTCCGAATTAACGATCACTTAGAGGTGCTCTTAAAATGAAATACGAACCTTTAATCTTGATCTATCAGCGTGTTAGCATTTGCGCGAGTGCTAACAATGTTGATATTATTATACCTCAATCATTTATTATGTACTCAATATGCATTTTTAATAAATAAATATGTAAGTATATAATATCAACACCATAAAAATTTTCTTTTTAAAGTTTTCATTAAATATTTTTACTAAAACCACTTAATAATAAATATTTAAACATTTATAAGTCAATATAAATAGAGAAATGCACAAAAATGGCGAGGTTTCAAGACGTTTTATTGTATTGCAAACGTTTGAAGGATTTATATATTTATAATATATTAAAAGTACCAAAATATTTTCTGAATTTTTATTAGGTTTCTTTAAGCCATATAAAATAAAAAATTGCATCGATATAATGCAGAAATAATCATGTATTATGTACATATTATATTATATTTTTTGTTTCATATCAGAATTATCTAGATCTATAACTTAACATATTATTATTAAATATGTCGGTACTGTTTTGATAACTTCCCACTAAAATATTACTCCGCAAAACATCAGATTCTTTAGGCATATATTTAAAATAACAAAATTAATAACTTTAATCTTGCCTTTAGAAAATCTATCATCCCAATAAAAGTTATTTATCCCAACACGAAAGAACGACATAAAATCACAATGCGAATCTATTTAGACGACAAAACATCATGTAGTTTTACAGCCCGTACGAATGCATCATCGTATTACTTCGTGGCTAATCCTAAATATAAGAATTGTTGATGTTTTTCATAATTTATCCAAAGAATTTAAAAAAACAAATAAACAACGTAGCTAATGATGTATTTTTCAACACCTTTACAATAATTATTTACATTTATATATACGAAAAATGTTTAAAACAATAATTGTTGTCACATTACTTAGATGTTTTACAAAAAAAAAATGTGTTTATTTTTAATTGATTTCCCACCGAAACGCATTGGATAGAATGCCACAAACCCTTAACCATTAACACAATAGGAATAGAGATTTTATCGCATGCACTTCTCGGTATCGGTCACTGCACATGCATTTTTTGCGACATACTATTGCCAACACGATGCGGGAAATGGCCGACCTGTGAATGCACTTAGTCTAATGATTTCCTATTTTTCATTTTATGGTTGAAATACTTCCAGATCTAATGTACACGTTTTAGAAGTCACTACGCATGTATTTGCTAATATATAATATAATATATTAAGTATATTTAATTACCTACTTCGAAAACATATTGTGAACTAATATTTTATTAATATTCTTCGTCGTTTTCAACGCCACATCACAAAGCTGGATTTTACTTAACCTACGAGTATTTATTTATACTCCACAGGATTTTATCCTATGCCAAACTTCTCCAGTTTCCAGGATATTTTAGTCCTCCACCAGTGATAGAAAATCTACTTATAATTAAAAACGTGAAATGGCATCTTACATATTATTATTATAACGATTAGTAAACATTATAATCAGGTATATAAAACTGTAGGTACAGAGTTATTAGATAATATTTATTTTCATGAATATATTGATTGCAGTAATAATGGGGAAATACGCATTTTTTAAGTATTCTGTTTATATATTATTTTTAACGGGTTTGAATATGTTGGTGGAATATGTTCGAATAAAGACATAGTATATTGTTTTAAACGACTTATTAATTAAGTTAGCATTTACTTGGTAGAATTACATTTTACAAAAAATGAAAGTATAATTAATATTAAATTCTACAGGTATTTAAAAGGTTTAGTCGAAAGGTATTTTGGTTTTAAAACCATTATAAAGAATATTTATCTAGGGATACAACCAAAATAGCTATCGACAAAACCTTTAAAAACCTGTAAAATTGAAAATTAATTAAATTTTCATTTCTTTTTGAACGACTATAAAAAGCACATATTCATATCTTTGCTTATGTAATTTTTTTATAAAGATCTGTTTATTAAGCGAAAGCTCTCGTGAATTGACATATAAGGAATCCAATCCCGGGCTATTTTCGATACCTACGAATCCCGGGATTGATAAACATAATCCCGGGATTTCGGGATTAATTTTTTTATCAATTTTTATGGAAAATATAACAGAAAAAATACTTTTAATACAAAATAACTACATTAGAAATAAACTGAGTTTGAATGAAGTTTGATGTGTAGGTTGCCGATTCATTTTATTTTTTCACATAGATTATTAAAAATGAGAAAGATTGGTAAAAAAACAATGCTTCGCACTTTTAACAAAGTTATTCCACCATGATATCATACGTTTTACGGAAGTTTCATATTTGGCTGACTTATTAGATTTATGAAGCGGAAAGGCCATAAGTACGCCATGATTATTTGCTTTACTATTTTAAATCTCGCTGATCTATTCATTATGTCTTTACTATCAGAAATAGCAATCTCATATTAAATTCACATTATTATTTATATTACAATATTATTTACTCCATTAAACTTGTGTATTTCCAAGATTTAACGTATACAATATTAACAATAAATGTCTTAAATAGTATAAATTATACTAGATTTGTTTTTGACCGATTTTATCAATGTTATTTGTAAATATAAAAATTTTATATTAACAATGGAAAAAAATCCCAATCCCGGGACCAGTCCCGGGATCCCGGGATTGTCAAATTGTAATCCCGAAATCCCGGGATCAGAATTTTGGCTCGGGATTGGATTCCCTATTGACATATCTAAGTAAAAGTGAGATTATCACAATATAATAACTTGCAAATAAGGTGTTTACTCATGGTATTAATTTGAACAGTCTTCAAAATGGTTTAGATCAGAGGTTTTGAACAGCTTTGTGGTTGCGGACACATTCGAGATATGGAAAAAGTAACAATATTTTTTTTCAGTGGTAAATAATGTTATATTCTTACAAAATTAGACTTACTCCTTATCAAAATAGGACATAATATTAGTATATAGTTTCAGTGTGAAAATGTTACTATTTACTTATTATTCTTTATCGTTATTATTAGGAAGAAAAAAACGCAGTTAATAGATAAATAATTTGACATTTAATTTATTTATAAAATATAAATATACAAATATAATATATAGTTAAAAAATAATAAAGGCGGAGAAAAGAGTAGTTGGATTAATATTTAAATTAAACTAAACTTTGACAGTGAATTTTATCGACTACTTTATCACAGTTCGGGCTATATGATGATATTCCAATATGTAAGCAATCGTTGGTCAAAATTGGTATTGGTTAGTCAAAATCTGTATTTTTTATATGATTATCTTAATCGTTGAAAATATTGATTAAGTAAAATCGAAATAGGATTTGATTTAATAAACGCTACTAAATGTAAGATGGTATGCTTCAGTGTTACCAGAGAAAATATAGTACAAAACGCGTGCATTACATACATTTCGCACACATTTTTTTTGACCATACATAACTTGAAAACACCTCAGATATATACCTACCCACTAGAAAAAAATACGCTGCTCGACTGGATTTGAACCCGTATAATCACTGGTATCGCGTAAACTGTGCATTACCAATTTTGCTACGAGCCTCCCATCTAATTACCACAATTTAAACTAGTAGGTCATACATGAATTATTGCTTATCAAATTCTGAGGTGTTTTCAAGTTATGTATGTTCAATATGTGGAATGTTACATTCCCAAAATCTTGTTAATTATTCGTTGAACAAAAAAATTGGTTTAATAAACTTTTTTTTATTAATATTTAGTACCTTATTTACAATGGTCATACGGGCGTCGTGTTAAAAAGCCTGGCTTAGGATAATAATAATATAAGCAATCAATAATATACATTTTATTTTTTGTCTTCCTACATATTGAATTATTATTTTTTTAAGCGAATAACATTATACTAGTGGTCTTTAAAAATTAATACCATAGACAAATCATTATAATTAGCTCAATGACAAAATAAAACACATCTCAAAGGCGCCATTTGCAAAAACAACCGTGATGCTGTCGCGGTGAAAAATACCGCTTGAAGAAGTAAATGAAATTCAATTTAATTCATTTATTGTTTGTATGCACGTTTCAAGGAAAAGATTAGCAATAAAAAATACGACCGGTAATTTGTTTCAAAGGCTGCTCACTATGAACGCGGAATACTCAATTCAGTCGCGTCAGGTGTCTGAGACTATTTTCAGAGTTGGACAGGTAAAAATAGTTAAGAACTAAATTTATATATTATTTATATTTTTACTTTACAATAAAATTTTATGTGTGTTTTAATTGGTATCCAACTGGGCGATGTTTATTAGTTATAAAATGTGTGTTGACAGATAAATATTTTTGAGTTACATTTTGCATGCAATTATAAATCACATAAGAATTTGCCTTTTTTACTATTTTAAAATAAAAATTGATCAGGAAATTTTATATATATTCTTATTTAACTGTTAATTTTATTGTGATAAAAGTAAAATTTACAGAAAAGACAAAAACCTGTTTCATAAGTACAACAATTAATAGTATCTAAATAACTTTATTTAGTTAAATAATTTGTCATGCATAATTCATCAATATTATATATCGGACCTATTATAATAGCTCCGCTGTGATGCTATGTATATTAAAAATGTGATGGTATATAATATTCAAATGAGGTTTTGGTCAGGTTAGGTTAAATTGAATAGAGCAATCGGCTATTGGAAAAGGTTAGCTGATGTTGAATTAAGTGTATTCGTTATCAGTGCGTATTTACCATTGGTGAGTGCGCATAGTGTCTAAAAACGCGAAAAGATAAAACCTGTGTCGCAAAAAACGATTCAAATGGAATATTACATAATATCCTATATCCATTAGAATTTAAATTTAAAATCCATCGAGTACTTTCAGTCGATAGTATTAATATGTATTCTCTTGATTTGTTTATTAAATACGTCTTATTAATTATGAAAAAAAATCCATTTGAAACATAAGTATTTATTAATTATACATACTATCTAAAAAAATCATTTATTAAATATAATATATTATTATTTTTAACAGTACTATCTATTGAAGATACTTGTAACAAGTTGTGTATGTTAAAATCAATGTACTTATATAAATATACTCTTTTCCTTTAATTTTTATATTATATTTTATTATACTCAAAATATTTAAAAACACATTTATATATTTAGAATAATCTACATTATTTTTATAACTATATTATATATAATCCATCACTGCTTAAGATCTTAAAAAAATATTTAATTGACAAAAAGATATGGTACACATCTGAAGACTGACCATCAACTTCAGTATTTTAAATGGCAATACAAAAAAAAATAATAACAAAGCGTGTCTGAACAATACTTCTGTAGACATTTTTTACAAAGTCGATTAACAACAATTTGTGATCGACTTTTAATAATAAATAATTGAGTATCGATTCATAAAAACTAACACTACTACTAATAAGTATTTTAAATTAAGTAATTTAAGTTTTGAATGGATATTTTAGTTATGTAACAGTCTAAATTTAATATTTATCGTCATTTAAATTACAGCGCAATATCATCCTGAGGTAAACATATCCTCTTTTTCTTGAGTTTATAGATTATTATATTATAAAATATTCATTGAGATTGCTTATTTGACTAATATACTAAACTGTCCGGAACAAGAAATACCTAAAATCATGTGTTTTTTTTAAACCTATTATGTACTTACTTATAGTATTTCGTAACACGTAACAACATGTAAATTAAACAATTGTTGGATACTTCATTTACCAGAAATAAACAATATTATACTTTTCTTCTGTTAACAGTAGATATAGATAATAAAAACGTTATTCTAGTTACTTTAATGGTGTTAATTATGACAGTAATTCTTGGTGGAAAATATTGCGAACATCGAGATAAACTAAATATATTATACATAATGAGAAATACATCGAAAAAATATCTATCTGATATCTGATTGATGGGTATTAACTTCAAAATAGGTTTTAATATAAACCAACCATGGTAACCAATTAATAAGTAACCTTGACGAGAGTAAAAAAAAATTGCTACGAAATAGAGAAAGTACATTTTTATGTTATATTAAAAATCCTTATAATATCAATGGGTACGCTTTTAGCAGTGGACTGTAATTTGAAGATTCTAGTTGATTACGGATCTAGTTGGGGGGGGGGGGGGTTAACAGGATACCAGGCACTGATTTTGTGTTGAGAGGGCTGGCGCGTACAGGAGCTAGTTAGGTATTCACGCACTCACGCACTAGTAAATGGACGGTTCATAATGTCACTCTCACGGTTTCACTTGTTTTTTGATGATGAATGATAATGACAAGTTCTGAATGGATTATAGACGCAAAGTTCGCTCAAACCATATCAGATTTAGCGCAACGAAGGTCAAACAGATGTATTTTGTCGGAGTCTTTCTGTAGTTAACGACTATAACAAGCCTACATGCGCCCGTTGTCTTGATGTAAATACCTGTAACGTCTAAAGCGTACTCGTTCAGTTCTAGCATTCTATACGCAGACGCACAGCGGTTCACGAACAATTCATGTGCCGGTTATCGACGGTAAAGCTATAACAAGCCTGCACGCATCCAATTTCTTGACGTCACTAAACTTAACTTGCAATCACGGTCTACTCTTGACCCGTAACTGCTGGTCCCCCTTGTCTTGCGACAATAATAAATAAGAATTTGAGGTAGGTGGAAAAATAAGGAATATAATTGATTCAATCAATCAATACCTATAAAAATATATTTATGAGTAACTTGACAATTATCTTCCTCTTAGTAAGTGGAAAAAATATCGCTAATTAATTGATCCACGTAATATGTAATTTAATTAAATAACTTTATAATATAATACGGTTCTTACAATATTATGTTGTTGGTTCTAAAATTAAGTAAGTTATAACTTTAATCGTCTTCCAAAAATGATTCACCAACATGTACATAAGTGTAGATTATAACCATCAATATTGTATAACTATTTTACCATTATACTATTTTCGTATCTTTAGTCATAATTATAAAATTGGGAAAATCTTATTAATTATTTAAAGTTTTAATATGTATTTAATATTATTATAATATTCCCCTATTTATTAATTACTAGTAACATAAATTAATTATACAATAAAATGACTGTCAGTTAAACAAGTAAATGGCAAAATCACAAATTACAGTCATTACTACTCAAGTTTCTTTAATGAAAATTGCATAGAGAGAAAAACATTGGCGTCACAAATCGTAACAGCCAAGCAAGGAGTTACCTGACAGGTATTTTGCCTCCAAATAATAAAAACTAGCGGCGCCTTTGTCACAGGCGCCCTACCAAGTGCAGGACATTGCACACAGATTCTAAATTAATGTTTATCTTCTCGTCAAAGTCGAAGGGTTTCAAATATTTACGAAGTAATACGATTGAGAATATTATATTGTCACAAAAAAATGTACTTTTGTAACGAGTTATAACATAGGTACCACCTACTAATATATTTTATGTTTGAATAATTTTTGCTATATTTTTATACATATTTAAATAATTTATTATGCAAATTAAAACACAACGTATTACATATTATTATGGAATCGTGTTATTGGTGCACATTATAATTGTTTATTAAGTTAATATTTTATTCAACAAAAAATGAATTCAATATTTATAATAATCTTTTTTTTTAAATAATATGAGATAATCGCCAAAATTAGGCATATTTTATATAATCTTGGACGCATATTTACGACATAATCAGGCATGATACACGTAGCTTAATTGATTAAGCAAATTGACCAAAATCTGATGAAACTTAATTGTAAATATCGATAATCATCTATATATATATAAATTGATCTTTGTTTGTCTGTTCGTCTGTCTGTCCCGTATCCATTCCTATACCATTCATCCGATTGCAATGAAACTTTGGCGAATTGTTGTATGCACACCCGCGGAGAATTCTAAATTAGAAAACCCATCTTCTTCTTCTTCACTCTATCTTCTTTTATTCGTATGGTTCCTGTACCATTCATCTGATTGCAATGAAACTTTAGTGAGTTATTGTGTGTATACTCGCTGAGGTTTCTAAATTAGAAAAATCATCTCCTTCTTCATTTTATCTTCTTTTATTTATATGGTTCCTATACAATTCATCCAATTGCGATGAAAATTTGGTGAGTTCTTGTGTGCACGCCCGCAAAGGTTTCTGAATTAGTAAAACTGTCTTCTTTTTCTTCTATTCTATTCTTTCCCATACCAAATTTGAAAAATCCATGCTTCTCACATGGACAGCTGGATGTGGCTTGCTTACGCGTTGGAAAATTTTATATCTTATTATTTATTCGTGTATGCACCAGACGGAAAGGCAAAAAATATTATGTATCCAAAAGCACTTTAATAAACAGAATTAAAACAAAAACACTTTATTTTTTTGAGTGGCATTGCGACGCATGCCGGGTACTCGCTAGTTCTTCATAATGTGAGTGAAACACGTAACCTGAGAACACAAATCTCTTTTTCAACTTTAAATCCTTTTAACCTTATTACCAGTACAATTATTCATAATAAATATTGTTTTCCCTTATTTGTAATTTATGATATAATTTTGGAAATATTATAATAAAGGTAGGTATCCGGGTACTATTATCTTAAATACTTAAGTTAAAAATACATCGTTATCAAATTGTGTAGATACTTACATATTAATATTAAAGATCATTTCAAAATTTAAAATTTGATAGGAATCGTATTATTAATATCGAATAATATTAAATTACCTGAAGTTTAGCTAAGTAAAGATGAGATATCTATATAATATTGATATCTATGGTTAAATTCTTTGTATGAAATTATTGAATATTTTCTATAAAGTTTTAGTAACACAACGTTTTCAATCACTATTCTGCGGTAGGTAACACAGTTAGCAAGAGACAAAGCGATGACATAAATATCTTTCGGTCTGGATCGGTGTTGAATCAAAATAATTCCTCATACTGACTTTCTTCTGACAAGGCAGCGCAAAGTGGTTTGCCATATTATCAGTGACAAACTCAACAAGGGCTCTCCATTCATGTTCATCTCAGAAAAATAAGTATGTCATAAATTGGTCATACAAACAATTTTGGTTAGAATTCAAGGTAATTTTGATTGGAATCTAAGTGGACTGTATTTATGGAGTGTGGGTTCACAAGCACTAACGTTGTTGTTGTATGTAAATAATCCAAATTAAATTTAAATTCAAAAATTCATATTCAAATTAATTTAATTTTACACATGCTTAAAATAACAAATTATAAATTTAAGACGTTCACAACATGACATTTAAAAACAAAGAAAGAATAATCTTACTATGGACTTTTGCACTAAATATGTGTATTCTAGTGAGAATGTGGATATAAAAATAATTGAATCACCTTTGTTGATTTAAATTCCCAGTTGAAGTACATTTTTTGCGTTGGTGGCGTATAAGACATCAGCACCTACCTATCTCATTGATGACTTTTAAAATACAAAATTTAACACTGCATTGTATTAGTTCGGTGGCATTTCGCTGTGTTATTGTTGTACCACCGTGAAGGTAAGAAGGATGACTCGATATAAGGATTTGGCAAAAACATTTTAAATTACGAATTTAAGACATTCACAACATTACATTAAATTTAATTTAATTCATTAAAGTAAATACGCCGAAACAACTAAGTAGTTATTAATATATATTAAAACAATGTCCACCTAAGGTCACCCTATTATATAACAACATATTTTTTGATATCAGGAACTTATTTAATACTGTTATTCCTCTTTCAATTACATGAAGTGGAATAACTTAATTATTAATTATCTGATAATAATTCAGGGATTATGTGACATCACGAGCCACGAAATTCATTCTCATTATATATTAGGATTTTTAAACTTTGTAAAAACATTTTATAGCTAATGGACATATTATATAGGTATACAATATTGTATATATCACAAAAAGTAGACCAAAGTAAGAGCACTAGAGTGATTAAATAAAGGAGATTATTGAGGATGCCTTCACCTTATCCATGGAGGAGATAACTACTGTGTAGGGTAGAGAGTCAGTCGACTACAGTATTTAATGGAAGTCTACCATGTAAATTAATACCAGTTCATTATTTTACTTGAATGTTGATCAAATTCTGTAGGTACTATGTGGCTTAATAATGGTCTATTTTCAGCTAACAATAAAAAGCTAATTTTTATATTTTGTATTGTCTGTAGATTTTTACCTGCTTGTGAGATGTAATAATATTGTATTAGTATTTCTAGATCAACACTTTCTCGATTAAACAGATACTATAATAAAACCTATACAATGAAAAAGGTAATATAATACACAAAAGACCCTTTTGAACTAATCGTTATGTACGCCACTAGTTTCCTGGGTGGCGGCTTACGTCAAACGGGCGACATTGTATCGTATATGTACTTTATCGTGTTTATCACTGTCTACCAACTAAAGCATAATAATTATTATTTTTATAAAATGATAGACAAAAAATTGAAAATCATCAATCATCGCATACAACAACACTGACAAATGAAGTTATCCTACTGTATTTATTGATCTATGAGTATTTTTTAAACCGTTTAATATATTATTGACAGCAGTCTATATTTTTATATGACAACAATATTTTATAGTGTCTACTATAATACTACAACTAAATTAATGGTCCTCATAATGTTGAAAACTGTAGTCTCAAACATTTTTTTTTTGTTATTCATTTTGTTATTTGACTTTATTATTTATACAAAAATAAATATACTTACTCTATTATATCAGTATTTTATTATTATTTAATAGTAAAAAGGGCAACATTATACATCCATTTAATACTACTTAAATAATCCACCCTGTTATGCCCCAATGTTGAGGCATAAAGCAAGCACAATTCCGTGCCTCTTCTCTCAATCGATCGCCACGTCTCGTGCCTCCCGTCATGTATGACCAGCAGCGCAGAGATCACTTTTGTAGCACCGTTGCAGGTTGAGGACAGGTCGGCCACATCTATGGAAAGTTTAAGGTTATGTCACACTTTCTGGCGGCGTCCGGCACATTAAGTATCTCGTCGTGATTACTTCAACCACCGAGGGTTGCTGTGTCAACTCACAAGCTAGACGTTTTGTTACTGTAGTTTTGTGGCAACATTGATTATTAAAGCTTAACAGTGGCGAGTTTTTAAGCTTTGAAACTAGAACAAAATTTAAATTAAATACCCTGAAAATAAATCAGCTCTTTACATCACTCATGTTGTAATATTTCATAGTAAGCCCTGGCCTTGTCATATCATCGTTGGTAGTGAGATAGATCTCTTCAATTCCAACCGCACACGCATCCTAGGGTATGTCTTATTATGTAGTATTTCATGTTAATTTTTCAGAAAGTTCAAAATATGAATCAAATACTGAAAATAAAATAAATTTAAATAAGTATATGTGACCTAGTATATCTTAATTTACATATTCTGATTCATAAAATTTTATTAAACGCATCAAAAGTTAGTTTTATGGCATAATATTAAATATAATATAACATTTTCATTTATATTTTTGACGTTGGCTAAAATAAAATTAATCGCGTCGAAAATAAACGACTGTAATAAAAATTACTGACGCGTTCAGATCATAAATTAATTCATAATAGGTAAAAAAAATGATAATATGATTGACCAAAAGCATGCGCTGCATCATTGCCCACTGAAGAAGGAAGCCGATACATTACACGACTGGTCCTAATTTTCGCCCCTCCCGTTGTCAATGGATGACCTGTCATTGTCTATAGAGTGCACATACGCGCCTGTCGTGTTCACACAGGGAATAGTTTGATTTGAATAGATGAGTTACATGATAAATAATACACTAGCATTAACACACCTTCTACAAATGTAATGCATAGATCAATGCTACATATTTTTAGAAAATCGATATTACCACCGGTTTTTGTGTGAAGGACTAGTCTGACTTTGACAGCTGATGAATAACACGAATGTATATTATTTATAAATAACACTGGTAGTTAATATATTTGATTTGAGATTTTTTTATAATTCAATTTGAAACGAGACAGGGCGAATCAATATGTCAAGCAATCTGGGATCTGATTTTGACAGCTGAAAAGTGGACCACTCGTTGCTTTTGCAGAAAGTTATGCTCAGGCTATATTAATCTAAAGATGGCGGTGGCTGCATGATTTGACGAAACATGCGAAAATATTTCATATCTAGTTATCGTCTCATAATGATCTATTTTATGAAGCCATACATGGAGGGAATTTTGGTCATTGTAAGTTCCTTGGACATCATGATATAAAATAACTCAAGCTCTATTATCCCCAGGTACATAATAAAAATTTAATCATTACTCATCTTTCTACAGGAAAAAAGGCTAACCTCAGTTTTTTTCAAAATAGGTTTTATTGCATAATAACTTGTACATGATTAAAAAATACACGTTGTGTCCAAAATTTATGTAAACCGATTTTTATCTAATTTTATCTAGCAATTTTTTTTTTTAAAAAAAAGGAAGGAAGTGACGTGAAAAAATGACTTAACAATCATTTTTTTTGTAATTAACCCAAAAATTATTATCGGACTAAGGATATAAAAACCTAATTATTAATTATTATCATGAAATTTAAAGTTATGTCTATTTTATATTTTAACTTTGACCGAGAACCATAACAAAAACGTTTTGTGTGGATTACGCCTTTTTTCCTCGTAAGTCGATATATAAAAATTGTGACAATTTATAAATGTTATGATTAATTAATTTATCATATTACCTACTAATACACTTCGGTATTTATTTTTAAAACGATTAATATTATAATACACCTAGGTGATGTAATGTATAACAAATCGCATTGAAAGATGACTATAAAATGTGTGTAATTATATAAATATTTTAAATTCAATTGACAGTTACCTACTTGTGAATTTTAGAAAGGCTATCTTAATTTTAATGATGGTGTCAAAGTAAAGTTTATTGACTTATGAAAATATTTAGTATGAAAAGCTCGACTGAGGAAAATACTATATAACCATGACCTAATCCAATCCCGAAGCTGATTGTGTAATATGTGTTCTATTATAATATAGTAATATTTTTTTTATTCTTTCTGCTTCTTCTTTATATAGTTATAAAGTTCTACTATATGCAGTGAAAACTTAGAGAAACAGTGCTCAAAAACATGAAGCTTTTAAAATATTATCGATGCATGTTCCGTATCAACTGGGAAGACAAGGTTATGAATATCAACATAATGCCGAAGATCTAAAAGACCAGAGAAATAATCTTAGAAATAAAAACAACAAAGTTGGTATGAGTAGGCTACATCATGCGGCATCCCAAGAATTCTGCATCTTATCATTCAAGGGAATAAAGCGACTTCGTAGAAGAAATTCTGCCTCAAGAACCATAAAGATCGTATGAGCTCAGTATTTCAGTATCCCTATTATTTAGAGCAGCGATGGTGTCATTGCCAACGTGCGATAACGGATAACATGGTTCATTAAAAAAGAACTCTCGGTAAGTGGACGACCGATGCAGTCATACAGTAGTACCCGAGGTGTAATAAACCATCACAGGGATGCCCTAAAGCCCGCTGAATCGACGAATTCATTAAATTTGGTGCATTACGTGATGGCAAAGAACTAAAGGCAAATAAAAATAGACGGAGCTTTGATAGTGGATAGAATATACCAGCTAATGATAGCGATGAATGCACTATATAAATATTATCTTAACTCATTTAGTGCTAACACCGCGACTGGCGCGGTTTGGAGCATTTGGCCATTCTATATAATTAACGTGTTATTTAAATGTGGTAATTAAAATGTAATTAAAGCATCAGCAGTCATTGTGGTCTGTTTTTTGGCGGTTTTCATAGTATAATGTTTCATTACTCGGGGTTCCGGGTTCAATTGCCACTGATATGTGTAAATATAATATTATTCATTTGTTATGCTGAAAACTGAGTGTTTTTGTAATGTTTTATATTACTATAATTTTTTCTCGCCACCTGTTAAAAATATTATTATGTAAAAAAAACGTATCGAGTGATTTGTTAAAATACGAGTACCTACCTTATAATCCGAATATTTTTTTTTCATATACGTATCAACAGTAAGTTGTCAATAAAACAATAATTGCTTTGTTTCTAATTAATTATGAAATTGGTCTGCGTATACATTTTTATTTTCCTTGATTTATATTATTGTATTGCTTTTGGCCGTCTGAATAATCTCTTTAAAAATGACCTCCCACTGTGCCTAAAGTGCTGTTCAACCAATGTGTGCTCCCCGTAATCACATATGCGTGTGAAATATTGACCCTGAGTAAAAGATAGATCAAGAAACATAGAGAAGCACATCGCGGTATGGAGAGGTGCATGCTGGGCATAATGCGAAAGGACAAAAAGGACTATGATTGGATTAAATAACAGACAAGGGTTTGCGATGTAATAGAGTTCACTATAAACCTCAAAGTTAAGTTAAGTTCTGCGGAAGTACGTTACAATGCAATGCATAGGATCGAGAGAAGTGGAGTCAACTTGAAGAAGCCTTCATCCAGCAGTGGATGAACTCAAGCTGATGATGATGATATTATTGTATTTTGAATTTTTTAAACTCTTACAATAGGATCCAAAACTTCTAAACAATTTACTTTGTTATAAATGTATTTATCTCGAGTATGGCCTGCAAATCTTGTCTTTAAATTACTATTATTGCTCAATCCATACCTCAAACGCTGTTTCATTCCACTGTTACACTTCCATAACTTATCCGCTTATGAAAGCGGCTCTATAAATATTGATCAAATTACTGTGGGAATTTCGCTATCTGTAAGTGTCTCGAGTAATGAAAGTTGTTTGCGTAGTTTCCCTAAACGATAACACTTAACAAATTCTGAGAGATGTGTATCAGATTACGGCGATACAAAAATAATACGTACAAGACTGGGCAAGTGGCAGTGCTAAGTGTTCCAAGCACACGTCTGTATATTATTTAGTCATACTTATCTCCCGATACAGATTGAATAGCGACTACTGTATTAATTATGTCATTTAATGTGTTAGCTTTATGTTTCATTAATGGGAGGCTATTAGCCACGTCGGAACATATTTTTTTATGTAATAAGATTGAATATAATAATATATAACTATAAAGTATGTATGTGGTTCAGGATAGTATGTATGGATCAATATACATTTTTTTAAGAATTATACGATTAGTGATTATGGAAAAAAATACATATTATGTACGGCTGCATAATATAATAATATATTTTTACGGGTGAAAATGGGGTAACTTAAATCATATCCATATTGATTAGGTACATTATTACATTTTTACTTGAAATAATATTATAATTCATTATATTGTTAGTTACATTCTCTCAAAAATAATTGGAAACGCAAAACATATTGATGTTTGGCTGAACTATAAACATAAAAAGTTAAGTGATGATTTTCACGAAGCTTTTACTTGTACCAAATAATGTGATATCTTAATTATTGAATAACATTTAGGATCGTTTGTTATAAGTAGCTAAGTGAGCTAGGGATACTGCGAAATTGTAATTATGAGTAATGCAGCGAAAAATAATTGGTAAAATTTTATTTTCCTACCAAGCATTTTTTTGGCGTACAAGGGTTTTGTTTTACTATAGAAATACTCGTTGCCTTTCGTTGTACGTGTTTTTTTTTAAGTACGAGTATTTTCTATTTTTGTTGTAGTTTTTTTTTTAAATAATTCAAAATTCTCCTCTTATCAGTTTCATTTTTTTCTAAGCTGTCTTTTATCTTATTTTCCTGAATTCCAATATTTAAACGAATTAAGTGGAATATAATTTTATTATTTGAAGTTTTTCGTTTAGGTTTGGTTAAATATTGTATTTTTTTTTGGTCTGTCACCATGTATTAATACATCTTGTTTCTTCCAAATGACGAAGGAAAAGACTGAATTTACTATGATAATCTATGTTTCAAATTATATATGGTTTTTATAGTTTATAAATAACTATAATTATGTAATTTATTTAATTAGTAAATTCAACGATCAGTGGTCGGTTTTGTAGTCTCACAGTGGACTTTGAGCTTTAGTTTACATTAAAGTGATGAGAATGACTATCCTAATAACCTAATATAGCATATTAGGCTCTAGCATCACCGCATCTGGCAAGCACAAAGTCGCGCTATTCCCATTGGATCGTTTACTACGCCTTTCGACTTCATTACAAAAATCTTTAATTTATTGCGTATATTTTAAATACATCAATTTTACCTTATATAATAATATCATTTTTATATAATTTGTAGTCACACTATGCGCACCCATTTCTGTTTAAAAAAAACCTTCCGTTTGCGAGTGGGCCCAAAACGAGATAAGCGAGACAAATTTTTCAATCTTCACAGATCTTTTTTCTGCTTGCTCGCATTGCAAAGATTATGCGAAATCGTATAAAAACACACACAGAGCCGCCACCGTAAATTATTTTTTATTTAAATATGTTTCAACTTAGTATTTTTTTATCAATTAGCGTAAAATATATATTTGAATAAATATTTATAACATTATTCAACCCTATCATGAAATGAAAATTTAATATTAATTATATTTTCATTTCTTGTAAAATGGTATTCTACCAAGTAAATGCTAACTCAATTAATTCAACCCTATCGTTTGTACTTTTAGCTATTATAATTATAAAAGCTTTCAAGCTGCAGCTTGAGTGGTGGCGTTTGGGAAACAACGGTTATATATATAATTATGTATAATACATAAAATGTTGTATTCTCTTTTCTATGCAGTAAATAAAATTCTCACACGGGAAAATGTTGAGTGGAACAAAGTTTAAGAATATATAGAAATTAATAACCACGAAAAAATGTGTGCGAAAAATTAAACATTAGAAAATACGTCTTTTATATTCCAATTATGATCTACTCGCGCATTATTAAATTAAATATAATACAAGTTAATTATTATTAACTATTTATTACTACACTATTATAATTATGATTAACTTTAATATTAATACTATCGACCGATGGTACTTGATGGAGTTTGAATTAAAATTCGAATGGATTTAAGTTTTATACTAATCTATTTGAGTCGTTTTTGCGACCCGAGTTTCGCCTTTCGGCATCTTCATGCACTATGTGCACTTACCAAAAGGCAAATACACAAGAGTCGCAAAAAACGACTCAAATTTAATAGAACAAAACTTAAATCCATAAAATTATAATTAACTGTGTTTACCTGATTAAAGTTTACTGTTACTTATTACTGTTACTGATTACTGTTACTGATTACTGTTACTGATTGAAGTTTGTTTTAGATGTATACTTAATTTAATATAATATTTACTATATAAACAAAACGGTGTGTGTGATAGAGGTCGCTAAGCAAATCGCATGCCATTAATATAAGAGAAATCAAAAAATAAAAGTAGCGCAACCAGGTATGGAAACATTCATGTTGGGAATACTACCGAAAGACCACAAATGGAACTAATTGATAAGAAAGCAAACAAGATTATACGATATGACAGAGGTCACTTAACAGATAAAATGTCAATGTGGTGGACATGTCACAGTGGACAGATTCCGTCATACAGTGATACATGTAGGGTACTAAGCGAACATGGGAAAGCCCTAAAATCTTCTGATTAGACGAATTTAAAAAGCAGCAAACGGATGAAATTCAAAAAGGGTAAAAATATCTAAAGACAGCTTTTATCTAGCAGTAGATTGACCACCTACTTATTTATTTGTTCACAAATACTAATAACACAAGTGACGAAATAAATTG
This sequence comes from Rhyacophila brunnea, assembly GCF_057557595.1. NCBI lineage: Eukaryota > Metazoa > Arthropoda > Insecta > Trichoptera > Rhyacophilidae > Rhyacophila > Rhyacophila brunnea. Next base: position 8,967,740 of record NW_028233361.1, read on the forward strand.
CCCGATCACCCTTGCCAACAGGTGCTGTTTTGGTATAAAGGCTTCTCAGGAAGAAACCACTCTCAAAGAAAACCAAAACAACTTTATATAAAACTCTTCGTTTTCCAGTATTAATATATTATGAGTAAAATAGTGAGGACAAGGTTTGTATTACTACAAATAAATGATACTGATTTCTACCTAGTAACCGCGGTAGCAACATGGCCCAGTAGCGAAGAGTGTAGGTGGGTTGTTAATATCTGCCATAAATAGTGCACATTAAACTATGTTTGTCATGCGTATTTGTTTTTATTTAACTAAGACTACAATTATCAGATGGTGTTGGTTTTTCACACTTTTTCATTCATACTTATTTGTTTTCATTGGATTAAGAATACATATTGTTGGTTCATTTTTTAAATTCATTAAGCCCTGCCAAAACCAAACTATAATAGATAGAAAATATTATTCTATCTATAAAATATCTAAAGTTATGTATAATTCAATTGCATAATTTTAAATATTTTATATATAGACGAGTATTTGTTGACTATTATCTAATATGGCTTGGTTTCGCAGGATTTTATTGAAATTTAAAAACTAACCAACACCATCGGTAAATTGTAGTCTTATTTCAGTGAAAAGAAATACGTATGACTGAGTTTATTTTCACTGTTTATGATAGATCTTAACAGCCTAACTCCACCCTTCGCCACTACAAGATGCAATAGCGTTCACTAGGAAAGCTGGTCTGAATTCTACACTTGGAAATTGCCTTATTATTTTTAGTAAGTACCTAGTTCAGTTTTTCACTATCTTAGCAAGGATCATTAGTTTGGGAAAATTATACAAATATCATTTGATTTATCATACTCGTATAATACACACTCTTCAATTAGTAATTGATCGATAAATAAATTCTAACTGAATTAAATGTTAATGGTGGCAAGGTTCCAATTTTTTTTTATTTTAAATGTTGGTTTATTAAATGTGTTTTTAATTTCCACCCTTTATTACCGGTACTGGCAAAAAAATACATAGTATATTATATATTAAAGGTAGAATAATTCGCAAAACAACGCGCCGTTTGTCGCAAACACGAAGCAAAGCAAAGGCAGAGAAACGCAACTCGTCTTCGCCTTATTAACCAAACGCCATCTATTGCAAGAAGCCACCTATTCAGTGTAGTGTCTCATGTAATTAAATAAATATAAATCACCTTTAAAAGAACATCATATTATAAGACGTATTTTTTTTAAATATTTTTTATTAAGTACCTATTAAAAACCACGAAGTGAAATGGCATGGAGAGATTTTAAAAAATCTCGCAATAAACACCAGTTATTTTACAACGTTTTTATTAGCTCGTAATCTTGTTTGTCCGATGGTTGTTTGTCCAGTACAAATCTTGCAATCGATTTTTAACTAACTTCCCAACTAGCTAAATATTTGAAACTTTTAGAATATATCAGAACACGATACTAATGCATTGTTTTAATATTTTTAGCCATCTTTAAGCAGAATTGAATTCATTTTCAGTTAATTCTGTTTTGTATGGAAAGTTATTTCAGAAAAATCCGTAAAAAGTAAAAGACTATTATTGGTTGCTAAGGGGTAGTCCTGGCAACTCAATTATTAATATATACGTGCGTAACTATGGAAATCCGATACATTATGCAATGGTTAATTAATTTAGTTAACTTTAAAGTTTAAGTAAGAAAAAGTAATGAGTCATGTTTTTTCTGTATTTATATATTTTTTTATTCATAAATGAAGGATGAAACTCTTCTGAGCAGTTCCGTTTTTAAAAAATATCATTTTGAAGTAGGTGACACAAATGAACAAAACAAATTATATTAATTGCATTACTTGCTCATAACAATTAAAATTATTATACATGTGTATAATAGACGATGGTTGAGTAGCTACTACGTCAGTTTATAATGCCGTGGGTCCGAATCCGAGATTCGAATGCCGGGTCTGGAAACCAAGTACACCAATACACAAGTATTATTTTTGTCAATATGTGTTTAGACTCAGAGTATGGATATGTGCGGTTGAGAAAGTGGCTAGCGTATATTTATCGTAAAAATGATCTGTTAATATATTCTCCACTCTGTGGAGCTCTATAACGATTAGAATCAAACATGAACAAGTATCTAATATCGTAATGGTTTCTTAAAATAATGGGAAATATTTTTCAAAGCAAGGCAATTTTTCGAAGGTTTTACATATTATTATATTCCCTTAAAGTGTTAAAAAAATATTGTGATAAAATATGTAATTACATAATATACGTTTTATAACTGTTCGCTTTTTATGCACTTTTTACTACACTGATACACCTTTTTGCAATAAGATTAAACTAGATCAAATGACATTCACTTATATTAATATAATATGTAGTAATAAATAAATAAATAGATAGTATATTATGTAAAAAAAATTTTTTTTGGAATATATTAAGTACAATATTTTCATCCTAAAGCCGGAATGCAAAGTTAAAAACCATGTATGAACTGTACTTTTGTTGACGAAGACCTAAATAAATCTTTTTCTGCTACTTATATTAGGCTCGTTCCCAAATTATTACAGATTCCAGCATAAAATATTTTAATAATTAACAAGAATACAGACATATTTTTGTACATCCTTAAATGGGCTTTCACATATATTATAATAAATTGTTATAAAATATTTAATAACCAACCCTTATCATACGCCACTGCAAAAACTTGTGGCAGTCAGTCTTTGAAAGACTACTTACACCTATCAATAAAAGTGGGTATCAAATGGTAAATACATTGCCAAGTGAAATACAAATCTATCTCTCTATATAGAGGGCCAGGTATTAGAGCAGGTCGCATTAAATAAACATTAGTTTTAAATATATGCGAGGAACGCGGACACCTGTTAGTTTATGTGATGTGAGACAAAGTAGACAGAGAAAGGATTCAGGTGATTAATTTATATTTTATTTATTTTTTCAGTTAAACATTGTCATAAAAATTGTCAGTTAAATAATAATTATGTATTTATATACATATATTATTATTAGCTGATATATTATACTAATTAATATTTTATTGAAGTTTCGTATCAAAGTGAGGTTGTTATAGACGTTTTCGGAGGACCATTTCACTCATTTGTTAGCTTTGACTATAAAATTGGGTTGCCTTAGATGTCTGGGCTATGAACACATTATAGGCAAGTCACGCATGACAAAAAAACTGACTTTTGGAAAGCCTGAAGACAAATAAAGGTCTGGTTGACGTCATACAAGATGAAAGTATAGTGTGGAGTTGGATTTAAAAATCTTGGGCATTCTAAAAGGGTGAGAAGCAGCTTTGGACAAATCTGGATGCAGTCAGATGCTGGATGATTTTACTTTTGATTTAATTGTTTTTTATCATAAATTTATTTTCTTCTTACTGTGTCATCTCTAAATATTTGTAATTTAATTTACTTTTTAAGGTACTATACACAACTAGTAACTTTAATTTTGGATGTTGAAAGTGAAGCTGTGAAGAAGTGTGACGATACAATGCACAATACTAAGTAGAGTAAAATCAGTTAGGAGAAGCTTTAATAAAACGCAATTTTTTTGTAGTACTTATTCCACTAACTTGTAATCAATAAATTAGGACCGGTTTCGTCCGCCTTAGAGAGACATTTTCAACTGAATACATTTTTTTTGATGTAGTATGAAATATTGATGTCCGACCTCATTAATTCTAAATTTAATTGTTATTGGGAAGGTATTATTGGACGGATAATTTATGTACCCATTGTTATATTATTTCTGTCGCGTTGGATTTTGTTTGATAAATATTTTTTTTTTAAATGTATTCAGTTGAAAATGTCCTTCTGAGGCGGACAAAACCAGTCCTAATTTATTGATTACAAGTGGAATAAGTACTACAAAAAATTGCGTTTTATTAAATTAAACAACAATACAATGCAGTTCCACCATGAATTGACAGTAAACAAAATAAAAGAAAGGAGAAGGTTTCATCTATCAGTGAATAGATTTAATAAGCTTGATAATAATAATAATAATAATAATGATGCATTGTAGTGCTTTATTTTAATTAGTAAATAATGTTATCCATTATTGTACTAATGCAATTGCAAAATTATTAGCATCTTTATTAAAAGACATGTTTTCTTATTACCTTATATGCTATTATAAATTTATAAAACGGACTTGAGATTATTCTTAGATTAATCCAAAAAATATAAGTGCTGCAACATTACATGGAAAAATGCATGTTGGGAATATCATCGAAAGATCATAAAATAAAGTAATTGATAATGTGGTATAAAAGACTACGCGATATGTTAGATGATAGCCAATGAAGTGGTAATGGGTTTAAAATGTCACTCAGCAAGTAAACATCCGCGGTACCCAATAGACCACTGGATAGAACAACTCATAAAGCAAATGTACATTGCAGCAAATTAATATCAACCAAAAAAGGTATAAGGAGCTATAAGTGGCTTCATGATGAAAATGACTTAAGTTTCTACAAAAAAAACAATCTATTAAACTTATTATATTTAACACACATAAATTTGAAAACACTTCTGAGAAAATATATAACCTGATAGACCAACCAACAAACCTACGCCTCTCCAATTTTGCGCCCACGCACATTGGCCACAATCCTATTGGTATCCTATGTAATTGCGACAAATTTTAACTCATGGCTCTTACAATACTCTCTGAAGCGCATTCCAAATTAAGTTACTATTATTGGCGATCGGCTTTTGTATTTTTAAATCAAAGTAGGTATTAGATACTTTAATTACTTACCGATATCACGGATAACTCGAAGATTTTTTTGCCATAACTTGAACTTGCTAATAATTTAATTAACTATTTTTTTTTTATTATATTTACTTTTTTGTCTGATATTACGACGCAAACTTTCAATAATTCAGCATAACAGAAATTCTTCTTATATCTCTCTCACTTACACGTTCTTCTTTGACGAAACTGATGTAGCGAAGATACATTGCGTGTAATATTTTAAGACATGCGCATATTGTACTTTTACAAAGTATGCGCAGTGCGCATCTACAGTCCTCGCATAAAACAACTCGGCGGTGAAAGATGCGCACACGAAATCTGATACCATCGAAATAGCTGGCAGCATCAGAACGGTTCAAGTGATTTATGGGCATACTATCAAATTATTTACATGATCTTATACTATGTGCATATTGTGCTGAGGCTCATTTTGTTCATTTTCACTTTTGTGGCAGGAAATAACCTACGGCAATTCTGTGATTTGGCAGTACAGCGAAGTATTTTAACTGAATTTAACTTGTTTATTTAACCGCTCTAATATATATTTTTAATTAACTATTCAATTCTGAATAATATACAAGATTAATGTGCCTATGTAATATTCTCTAAATAAATCTACATAGATAAACATAAATATTTAAAATTACATCGTATTCTATGCAAGAGATTATCCAATTAAGATTTGATCACTAGAGTAATCTAGTGATTAAAAAAAACAGTATAATATTATGTAGCGCTAATTCCACTTAGTTTAACATTGATTAATACCAGGTCTGTCCACTTCAAACGGGTATTGTCAATTGGTAAATAATATTATGCAATAATACAAATTTATACACCAAAACAAATTTTCGTAGATAATATCTTCACGATAACTTCAACAAGTATTTTTTTTTTTTTTTTAGTAAAAATATCTGGATTATCGATTATATTGTTAACCAGTTGACAATGTCCCTTTAGACCAGATGAAACCGGTCCTGATTAATATTATGTATATGCCTATGATGGCCCTTAAGCGTTGACTTATAACGCCGTGTGTCCCAGATTCGAATCCGGAATCTAGCAAATACACATATTGTTTTTCAATTTGTGTTTGAGTCACAGTATGGAACTAATAAGGTGAACAAGTGGCTAAAATCAATTTTTCGTAAATACAAAAGTCTGATAATATAAACCTCCACTCTGTGGATACCCATTCTACGATCGGACATGGTTTAAAAAAATAATACTATCAGTACTACATTTTAATCTGTTATATTTAAAATATTATTTCGATACAATAACTGAATAACATAATATAAAAATTGTTTTATGGTGTGTTTTATTCCACGCTGTTCTGTCAACTATTCCAATATTCAGGCGTATACCGTGGCACAAACATGTTAATCGCATTTTAAACTTGTGTTAGTGTGCGAGGATCCCAAAAGAAACCATCCAAGATCTTCTTGGGCGTGTATTAGAGTGAGCGTACATAATCTATATTATTATTTAAGGTCAAGCATTGCTGATGACATATATTTGCATTTGCCATAAGCACCGTATTTTTCCACAATTTTCGTAAAGAGTTATTAGTATCGCAAATATTAGAATTGAATATTATGTTAATACGTTGCAAAAATCATTGATTTCCACTGTAATATCCATTATTAAACACATAATTTTAAAAATACTTCTATAAAAATATAGGTATAACTAATAGAGCGTTTTTTTGAAGAAAAAAAAATACGACACCCAGCTGGAATCGAACCAGCATCTCTCGGATTTCGCGCCCGAGTATGTATGTTCAATATGTTATGTATGTTCAATAATTAGAATGTTACATTCTTAATTCATATGAATTATTCTTTTTCTTTCGACCATGTCCGATCCTAATAGGATCATATTATGGGCCTTCACAGAGTAGAGGTTTGTATTAACAGATTTTGTTTTTTTACGAGAAATGGATGTCAGTCACTTGCTCAACCTATTAGGTCCATTCCCTGACTCACACATAAATTTAAAAACATTATGTGTACTTGCCAAACCCAAGATTCAAACCTGGGACCCACGGCGTGATATTCCAACGCTTAAGCCGCGCGGCCACCGTGGGCGTGAATTATTCGTTGAATAAATTTTTTATTAATTTATTATTAAGTTTTTCTTTTATAGTACCTGGAGGCCATGCATTTGTTTTATCTTATTATTATATTTTTTACACATAAAAATGAAACAAAAAACATTGCAATAATTCTTGTAACGATGACATGAGCACATAAAAGTTTTTTTCCATCTTTATAACGTAAATTTAGGACGGATACGGTATTTTTATAGAAAGCTCGTATTAAAATTCATTTGTACTTATTGTCTTATCAAAATATGCAGATGAATCGGTGAAACTTCTTTTTATTATCAGTGAATTAGTTGAAATCCAATACGTGATAATTTACCCGGAAAAGGTGAACATTCTTTTTCTGAGTGTCATTTGAGATTTCCTTTAATAAATTTATGTCATGATATTTTTTCTAATGAGTCAGAAGTGTGACACTTTCATCTGATATTTAAAAATAAACTGATTTTTATTATTAGCACGCATTCCATGAATATGTGTTCATTTTGGTGACTTTAACGATTTTTTTCACGATCTTCTTTTACATTTGTATATCAGAACATCAAGTTCAATCAATTTAATCTCGCATTTATCATCATCAAAATTCATCGACTATTCACCAGTAGATTAAGTCGTACCCAAGTTTTTACATTTTTCCTAACTTCTTGTTTGTGGCCCCCACACCCTAAAGCAGGTTCCTAGGGCAGGATCTTTGGCAGGCTCACTTTACTTATTGCCAAGATTATGGTCAGTATGATGCTTTACAGTATGATCTCCCAAATAATGGTATTCGGCAAGATACAATCAAGGATATTTCGTGTATTTTTTGTATTTTAAAATAAATCCACTTGAATTACTGACTTGTCAGTACTTGGCATCATAAAATAAACCACTGATTACTACCCCATTTTTTTGGTAGCCAACTAACATGCGAAATCAATTTATTTACTATTAATTTTATACTCGTACAACATTAATAAAACTATTTCTTTTATTCGACGAATAATTTACAAGATTTTGAGAATGTAACATTCCATATATTGAACATACATAACTTTAAAACACCTTAGATATTATATACCCACTAGGAAAAATCATATTTGAAAAAAAAACACGAAGTTCGACAGGATTTGTACCCGTATAGCCACTGGTATCACGCCAACTGTTGCATTAACCAATTATGCTACGAGCGTCCTGCCTAATTGTAATAATATAAACTAGTAGATCATACATGAAATGCTTATCAAATAATTGCGTTATTATCAGTTTTGTGTATTAAATCAAGGAATATAAATTACCTTAATTACTAACCGACCCCCGACTCACACGAAATATTTTAGTTAAAACGTCTACATGAACTTGCTAACAATTTTAATAAAACCATTTCTTTTATTTAATGAATAATTCACGAGATTTTAAGAATATAACATTCCATATATTGAACGTGCATTACTTGAAAATACCCCAGATATGCATTTACAAAAAAATTTTCATATAAAATATAAAATTTAGGTAAGTACCTAAATACTTAATTAATTTCAATGGTATATAATATATTGAATTGTCTGTAATACAATACATATATATGTCGTATAGTTAGAAAAAACCGTTGATGCCAATAAAAAAAAACAATTTTTTTCATTTAATTGTTAGGAACCGGGTATCATTCCTTGAGCCCCTATTGTAGAGTCGCCACCGGATAAATTCACCATACAAAGCCAACATATCGTCGTTTCTATTGCAAAATTATATACTTACCTGCAAAATATGCGTTTTTGACATTTTTGTATAATTAAAATCGAAAAAATCGTCTTTACACACATGCAAAATAACACAATTTACAAAAATTGCATTTTCGTTGAAATTGTGAAAACCCTTTTTTGAATTGATTCAAGTGCCATACATTTTTTAAACTGTTTTTATGCTCCCCTGAAAACTTGAATTGCCTGCCATTAGTGATGCCGATTGGGAGGGCAATGATGATGTTTAATGAAATCGCTTCTGATATTGATATACTCCACTTACGTGAGGGTGAATTTAGGTGGACGTTGTTTTATAAGTTTTTAAAATATGGTCTATTGATAGTTCACCCTGTGTGCTTCCATTTTTTTTATTTTTGTTGCTTTATTTTATTTCTTTTCTTATTTTGTTTCTTATTTTATTACTTATTGTATTATTAAGTCACATCTCGGTGTATTGTTGTTTTAAAAATTGTTAACACTTATTTTATGTCATGTCGTGAACGCTTTTAATTTATAATTTGTTGTGTTCATTATATGTAAAATAAAAAAATTTGATTTGATTTGATTATATAAATAAAGTTATGATAAAATTTAAAAATTATCAAAAATATCACAAACTTTATCTCATTACAATAATATAAGGTTTCTGGTAGGAATAAAAAAAAGGTGCTCATGTATATAGGTATGAAATTTCATTGTTAGATTTTTTAGATAAAAAAATTAGCACTTCCGACTTGTTTCCATTCACATAACATCTATCACACACCCACACATTTCGTAAAAAAAATATTTCAAAACTTTGTTATTGAGAATATTTTGTTTGCCTTAAAATGAGCTGGAGCTACTTATGAATGGCACATTGTTAACACCTGTTAGTAGAAAAGTAGCCTCCTCCTAAATGATCACATCATGAACTCGCGGTGGAACAATAATGATCTGTACTCTACTTAACTCAAAAAATCAACACATCACATTTAGCTGGTATGTTTGCTCCGCGTAGTAATTGATACGCCAAACAGGGGAGCATAATTGAGATCACCTGGTTTCGTAAATCACGAACTGAGTCTCACACAAAATTAGTTTGTTTTTGCCAAATACGGAGCAATATATTTGCTTCTAATATTAAACGGTCCATCAATATTATTCTTTGCAACCATATTTAAAGTTACTTAAAGTCGTATGGTGATATTACTTTACAAATTAAAATTTACCATGAACCTATTGATATTTTTAATTTTCCATTGGTATTTAATATTAAAATATATGACAAATGCCAATGAAAAAAATCTTGAGAGCATCTTATGGTCCTCCACAGAGTATAGGTTATATTAACAGTTTTTATAACGTGAAATGGATGTTGACCACTTCCTTAATCAAATCAAAACATACTTAACAATAATATAATGTTTGAGGTTTTCACGGTTGTTTTTTATCATAGTAGATTTTTGGGTTTCCACCGTGTGTCCTTCTTACTTCTTTACTCGACGTTCCAGCCTCGTTGCAGAGGCCATTATCAAGAGATGATATGTTTTATTACGAAAATGTAGTGTAGGTATGTGAATGTAAACGTTTCTCTAAAACACCACCGACACTATTTCAGGATACTTTGGAAACATGAAATCGAAACAATATTCTCAACATCGACAAAGGTCCGAAATATGTTAAGACCAGTAAAGGACTCGCAACCTTTGGACTTTTTGGCAGATGTATACCAGTTAAGCTGTTACGGATGCCCAGAAAAAGTATATAGGCCAAACTTCTAGAACAGTAAAGAAGCGTGTGAATGAACACGAGAGGGCATACCGACTTAAACATTACACGATGCCGGCAATTGCCGAGCACTCGATACAGGACACAAATTTGACTTTGAAACCAAGATTTTGGGTCGGAACTCGGAATAAAGGATATTTCTCACGATTGGTAAAGGAGGCCATTAAAATCCATAGTAACCCTGAAAATATTAATAAGGATGATGGATTACGGTTAAAAACGTCATATCTTCCGGCACTATCAGCAAAATCCAATATTCGAGCCGGTATCCCTGGTCGTAACGATTGACAGATTACTCTGAGCAACGTTTGCTCTTAGCTAATCGGATTCCTTTTGACATTCTTAGAGCAATGTTAACATTCACCTACCTACACTACATTTTCATTATATAACATATCATCTCTTGATAATGTCCTCTGAAACGAGCCCGAAACGTCTAGTAAAGAAGGACACATGGTGGAAACCCAAAAATCTACTATGATTTTTAACAATATGTGAATTTACCAGACTCAGGATAATGTCAAAAACCGGATTATAGTAATAAAGACTGGGAAGTATGTTCGGTGGAAGAAAATGCTCGAATTTATAAATGTAGCAGTGTTAGTAGTATACAAATCAAAAGAAAATGTGATTATCTAGTGCTAGTAATACGATTAGGATCTGAATTAGAGCTGGTTAAAGTTTTTTTTTATTTACTCTAGTTTTCCTAAATATGACTATTTATCATCTGAAGTTATTAATTTCAAAATGTATTATCTCCATATTCCGTTATTTTGAAATATTAGCAAAAAAAACTGTCATATTTAAGACTGTAAGTAGAATATGTTGTTTTCGTAAATATTTATTAGTTACTAATAAATTTACCTAAAGTTCTTTAAAATAATATAAAACGGTGTTTTCGATTAGTAGAAAATTTTACTAGAAAACTGAGCAAGATTTGATAGTTTATTAATATACATAATTACAAGTACTATTATTAGAATGATTGTAAAGAAACAGAATCAAGGATAACATAAAAAATGGAGGTGCCCGACTTTGGAATCAATAACCTCTTATTGTAATTTTTATTATGTGCTGTACGCTTGATAATAATATACTGTTACTATGACTTTTATGATTGTTTATCTAAAAATTTGGAAAAACTACACAAAAAAATTTTGACCGCACGGGATTTGAACGGATGTCTGTCGTTTGGCGAATGAGTGCTATTATTACTAAGCTTCCAATTAAAGTACTTATTACAGACATTTCTTGATAACTGCGTAATTTGAGGTGTTTTGAATTCCCTTCAATAATGGCTACCATTATTGAAATTGACAAATTAATGCAAAGTTATATATTTTCAATGAAAAATGCTACATTCTAAAATCTTCTTCAGTCTTGAATCAAAATGAGTTGAATTTATTTAAAATAATATTTCGTCACTTTACTATCAAAACCTCGTAAGTCTCTTTGAAAAGAATGTTGAGGGGAAGGAAAACAACGTAATAAAAACAATATTTTAAATACCTTTTTAATCGATGAATCTGCTAACAATGGTAGTGATATACGAGGTTTTAATTCCATATTTGAAACCAAGTGACTTATAAGTTTTTAAAATTTGTCGATAGATGGAGAGCATACATTTCTAGAGAACTGAGGTTTTGATATGATTTAAAACGATTTTTTGTTTAAATTTTGTCGAACAAACTTCATTTTTTATCATATCGGACTTACGAGGTCTTAATAGTATGATGACTATTTGTATATTGTATAAAAAAATTGTTTCATCTTTGTTAAATACACATTTTTTTATCCTAACTCTGACAGACCACAAAATTGTAATGTTTGCTACAATTTAAATTGCAATGTAAAATAACTTTCAGCTATTGGTAAACATAATTGGCAAACTTTTATTCAGTCTCCGAAAGTACTCGGCATTTATGTAAGGTGCGTATATGAGCTAATGCATATTCATAAGTGCCAATGATTTGACCTCTTATTAAGAAAAACACTCACTCACTTAGGGGGCCGTTACTCTAACCAGTCAATGAACTTTTTGTTCATTCTGTTTTTTTTCTCAAAAACCATTCATTGTTTGTTGCCTCTCTTCGCGGTCCATTTGTCTCCATTAAGTGACCGATTCTCGTTATGCCCCACTCTGTAAGTACTAATTTTAACGGGCAATATTACTCTTTCTAAAATATGTGTGTATAATATTTACTCTATGGAGAGTAACGATTGCTATGAGTAATGTTGATTAGATATAGAAAAATAAAATAGATTGTGTTTTTTTACTGATAAAAATATTAAAATAAAAACGATTATCGAATAAAAATATTTGTGTTGTAGAATAAGTACTACAAAAAATGCGTTTTATTAAATAAAAACAACAATACAATGCAGTTCTACCATGAATCAAAAAAAAATTATAAAACTATTATACATTGAAATCATATTGTTATATAAGTTACTTAAAAACAGTTTTTTCTGACGTTAAACAATATGATTATTCTAATGGATTCTTAGGAATTCTAAAGGATTAATGGATTATTCTAAATGGATTATAAATTATTCTACTGAGAACTATTAGAAATAAATAGAGCACAGTTGCAGACCTTACCTATCTTAAATGATCAACTAAGCTTTCCTAGTAGCCCTTTATTATATCCTACTAGCTGAAGTACCCGGCTTCGCACAGGGTCGCTTCGTGGTTATATTTATCTTAGATATTTGAAAAATAATAAGAGGTAATTATTTTTTTAATATTAAAATATCTGTGTAATACAATATGGAAATATGAAAATAATTCTAATAGGAGTAAAGGTCAAACATAAGAACACTAAATTAAAATCGAATCCAAAATATGAAAACGTTATTAATGTTATTAATATGTAGTAAAAAAAAAAAACAAAATTTGATGGAACAAACAAACAACAAACTTTGTATTTTATATAATAATAAATTAGAAACCTTCGCAGGTGTGCGCACAACAACTGACAAAAGTTTCATCGCAATCGGATGAATGGTATAGGAACGCATACGAATAGTAGAAGAAGATGATTTTCTAATTCAGAAATCTTCGTGGGCATGCGCATGACAACTCACCAAAGTTTCATTGCAATCGGATTAATGGTATAGGAACGCATACGAATAGAAGAAGAAGAAGATGGTTGTACTAATTCAAAAACCTTTGCGGGCGTGCGCACAACAACTGGTCAAAATTTCAACACAACCGGATGAATGGCATAAGAACGCATACAAATAGAAGAAGAAAAAGATGATTGTACTAATTCAGAAACCTTTGCGGGCAAGGGCGCAACACTTGATCAAAATGTCATTGCAATCGGATGAATGGTATAGGAACGCATAAGAATAGAAGTAGAAGATGATTTTCTAATTCAGAAATCTTTGTGGGCATGCGCACGACAACTCACCAAAGTTTCATTGGAATCGGATGAATGGTGTAGGTACGCATTCGAATAGAAGAAGAAAATGATGGTTTTACTAATTCAGAAACCTTTGCAGGCGTGCGCACGACAACTCACCAAAGTTTCATTGCAATCGGATGAATGGTATAGGAACGCATACGAATAGAAGAAGATGGTTGTACTAATTCAGAAATCTTCGCGGGCTTGCGCACAACAACTGGTCAAATTTTCATCGCAATTGGATGAATGGTATAAGAACGTATACGAATAGAAGAAGATAGAATGAAGAAGAAGATGATGATTTTTCTAATTCAGAAAACTTCATGAATGTGCATACAACCACTTACCAAAATTTCATTCCAATTGGATGAATGGAATAGGAACGCATACGAATAGAAGAATATAGAATAGAAGAAAAAGAAGAAGAAGAAGATGGTTGTACTAATTCAAAAACCATTGCGGGTGTTACCACAACAACTGACGAAGGTTTGAATGCAATCGGATGAATGGTATAGGGACAATACGAATAAAAGAAGATAAAATGAAGAAGCAGAAGAAGAAGAAGATGGTTGTACTATTTCAGAAACCTTTGCGGGTGTTAACACAACAACTGACGAAGGTTTTATTGCAATCGGATGAATGTTATAGGGACCATATGAATAAAAGAAGATAAAATGAAGAAGAAGAAGAAGAAGAAGATGGTTGTACTATTTCAGAAACCTTTGCGGGTGTTAACACAACAACTGACGAAGGTTTCATCGTAATCGGATGAATGGTATAAGAACCATACGAATAAAAGAAGATAGAATGAAGAAGAAGAAGAAGATGATGATTTTTCTAATTCAGAAACCTTTATGGATGTGCATACAACCACTTACCAAAATTTCATTGCAATCGGATGAATGGTATAGGAACGCATACGGGACAGACACACAGACAGACAGACATTCATTTTTATATATTAGTATAGCCTATACTCTTTCCGCAAGTGCAAGCAATAAGTTTACAAAGTTTTATTGCAATCGGATGAACGGTATGGCTGCGCATTAAATACGAACAAACAAACACACAAACACACAAATACACAAATATTAATTTTTATATATTAGACTAGCTGAAGTACCCGGCTTCGCACAGGGTCGCTTCGTGGTTATATTTATCTTAGATATTTAAAAAATAATAAGAGGTAATTATTTTTTTAATATTAAAATATCTGTGTAATACAATATATCAATATGAAAATAATTCTAATAGGACTAAAGGTCAAACAAAAGAACACTAAATTAAAATCGAATCCAAAATACGCAAACGTTATTAATGTTATTGATATGCACTAACAAACCAAAATTGGATTAAACGAACTTTGTATTTTATATAATACTAATTTAGAAACCTTTGCAGGTGTGCGCACAACAACTTACAAAAAATTCATCGCAATCAGATGAATGGTATAAGAACGCAAACGAATAGAAGAAGATAGAATAGGTGAAAAAGAAGAAGAAATGGTTGCCTCAATTCAGAAACCTTGGCGGGCGTGAGCACAATACTTGATTAAAATTTCATTGCAATCGGATGAATGGTATAGGAACGCATACGAATAGAAGAAGAAGAAGATAGTTGTACTAATTCAAAAACCTTTGCGGGCGTGCGCACAACAACTGGTCAAAATGTCATTGCAATCGGATGAATAGTATAAGAACGCACACGAATAGAAGAAGATAGAATTGAAGAAAAAGATGAAGAAAATAGTTTTATCAATTCATTAACCTTTGCGGGC
Organism: Rhyacophila brunnea; assembly: GCF_057557595.1. NCBI lineage: Eukaryota > Metazoa > Arthropoda > Insecta > Trichoptera > Rhyacophilidae > Rhyacophila > Rhyacophila brunnea. The sequence continues at coordinate 8,983,317 of NW_028233361.1, forward strand.
GTGAGCACAACACTTGATTAAAATTTCATTGCAATCAGATGAATGGTATAGGAACGCATACGAATAGAAGAAGATATAATATAAGAAGAAGATGGTTGTACTAATTCAGAAACCTTCGCGGGTGTTGGCACAATTACTGACGAAAGTTTCATCGCAATCGGATGAATGATATAGGGACCATACGAATAAAAGAAGAAATAATGAAGAAGAAGAAGAAGATGGTTGTACTAATTCAGAAACCTTTACGGGTGTTACCACAAAAACTGATAAAGGTTTCATCGCAATCGGATGAATGGTATAGGAACCATACGAATAAAAGAAGATATAATGAAGAAGACGAAGAAAATGTTTGTACAAATTCATAAACCTTTGCGGGTGTTGGCACAACCACTGACGAAAGTTTCATCGCAATCGGATGAATGATATAGGGACCATACGAATAAAAGAAGAAATAATGAAGAAGAAGAAGAAGGAGAAGAAGAAGAAGAAGGAGAAGAAGATGGTTGTACAAATTCAGAAACCTTCGCGGGTGTTGGCACAACCACTGACGATCGGAATCGGATTAATGATATAGGGACCATACGAATAAAAGAAGATATAATGAAGAAGAAGAAGAAGAAGAAGAAGATGGTTGTACTAATTCAGAAACCTTTACGGGTGTTACCACAATAACTTATGAAGGTTTCATAGCAATCGGATGAATGATATAGGAACCATACGAATAAAAGAAGATAGAATGAAGAAAAATAAGAAGATGGTTGTACTAATTCAGAAACCTTTACGGGTGTTACCACAACAACCGATGAAAGTTTCATCGCAATCGAATGAATGGTATAGGAACAATACGAATAAAAGAAGATAGAATGAAGAAGAAGAAGAAAATAATGATTTTTCTAATTTAGAAACCTTTATGGGTGTGCATACAACCATTTACCAAAATTTCATCGCAATCGGATGAATGGTATAGGAACCATACGAATAAAAGAAAATAGAATGAAGAAGAAGAAGAAGATGATGATTTTTCTAATTCAGAAACCTTCATGGGTATGCATACAACCACTTACCAAAATTTCATCGCAATTGGATGAATGGTATAGGAACGCATACGGGACAGACACACAGACAGACAGATATACAGACAGACAGACATTCATTTTTATATATTAGTATAGCCTATACTCTTCGCGAAAGTGCAAGCAATAAGTTGACAAAGTTTTATCGCAATCGGATGAACGGTATGGCAGTGCATTCAAAACGAACAAACAAACAAACAAACAAACAAACCCACAAACAAATATTATTTTTTATATATTAGATATGATGTTTTACATAAATGAGACTATAATATGGTCAATGTCATTGACACAAAATTTATATTTGTATGTATGTATGAGAATGTATGGATGAAGATTTAGGTATGCACAGATGTGTATATACATATATATTATATTAGGTGATATATATGTATTATATTAAGCGAATTTATATGTATATTTTTTTTTTAAATAATGTTATAAAAGTAGGTACCATGTAAGAGTATTATTAAAGACTAACATCTCATTAGCTAACTCCATTAATTATTAATTTTCTTAGAATTGACGAATTAAGAATAATGATCTATTATTAGGTTTTGACGATTTATTATAATAATATGCTATCGAGTGTATTGTTATTAATAAGATAAGGTTTTTACTAATTAGATTTTTTACTGACACTTCAACTATTCATAATTTGTTTATTGTATTTTTTGTGATAGGTAGGTAATGGAGTTTTTACCTACTTTATTGTATTGATTTACTATATAAGGTAAAGTTAAGAGTGTTTGTTGTCAGTGTGTGATTACTTTTGTTGAGTGTACACGGCGCCTGAAGATGCTGAAAGGCGAAACCCGGGTTGCAAAAAACTACTTAAATGAAATAGTACAGAGCTTGAATCCATTAGAATTTAAATTCAAATTGCATCAAGTACCTTCGGTCGATAGTATTAATATTATAATATGATTATTAATTTTGGCTATACATACCCTGTTGGATCTTGATTTTCTTCAGAAACTTTCCTGGATCCAGGAAGATTCAGTATTACGTATTCCAATTCTTTAAGCTTCAGCATCTTCAAATCTAGTTAGACCACCTTAGTTTCGGCAACCTAGGCTATCCACCCTGCTATTATCTACCCTTAACGATCTAATATTCTGCTTTTTGTATGTCGTGTGATGAATTCACTCCCATTAATCTCATGAATATAACGAATCGTAATGATTTGTGTGATTTTGTTTTTCTATGTATTTATCTGTTTAATATTTTCTACTATTGCTAATATTTAAGTGTCCAGAATTTTTAACCATATATTAATATTGGGCGCAGGATAATTTTATAATATTAAGTGAACTGATTTTCTTTGATGCCTTTTTTTAGGCGTCAGAAAATAGGAGTAAGTTTTAAATAAACGTTTTGGAAATAATTCAAACTTTAAAATATATTAAATATAAATTATATATATAGGATTGAAATAATGGCAAGGCTTTCTAAATATCGTGATGATTTTTCAATTTTGTAAGTCGACTATATTAATAACTATTATTTTCATTTTATATGTATTATTAGTTATTCTTCAGAAGGCTTTGTTTATTTGTTACTATCTATATTGTCATTAAATCAGTATATGAGAACCCTCGTTTCAAGCCATCGCAGAATCGTTTGCCAATTTCTAATGAATAATGAAAATGGTTTTTAAAATTAAAATTAAAGTAGTTCATGCATTCAATTTGAATAATATTAATCTCACTATTTGCTCACACTGTGTCTACGTACAATTTAGTTGATTTTAATTTCTTTTTACACGATATTGTTTTAATAATTTAATTTTGGGTAGTAAATGCTAGTAATTGAATTGCCTGAAATGAACCAAAACGCAGTTTTTTGTCTATAAATCTTTGATACTATCACTTCGTTTCGTAAACAATCTATAAATTGTGTTACGGTTTGTGAATTATTAGAAAATATTAGATTCATTTAAATCACATACTTTATCTTAAAGTTTAATATGAAATGCATAGTAGGTAACAGAAAAATTAAACATATCCGAAAATTGAATATAAATGAATTTTCAGGTTTGTAAAATTTTCTATTTTGAGCGCCAATTTTTACATTATTATTCGTCATATAGTATATAAGTATGAAATATTTGCATGCATAAGATAAAGCTAACAATAATATATTTTTTTATCAATATATTTACTTGCATTATTTCAAGTAGTATAATAATAATTATCACCCTAAATACGTTTACCATGTAGCGTGAGTATTTATCATTCACACACAAAGTTGTAATACCTTCTTGTACCTGAGGAACGAGTGCCAGTGTAGCCGCCCGTGTCGATGGGGAGCCACCTATTAACATTTTGCCGCCCACACTCGATCTCATCATGGGCGGACTTACCAAAGATCGATGTCTCTATCAATTTGATATATCTTAAAATAAAAACATTACGCCAACAACTTTGTGTGATTTCAAGGCAAATTGGGCTTGGGAAGAGGAAGTGTATTAGTTTTATGTAAACACACGTTAAATTATAGGAAATTTGTCGATTTGCCATAATTTTATTGTAAATTTTACATTATTGCTAAAATATTATTATATTATTCTGTCTTAGTTCTTTATCGATATCAAAATATATTGACACCATTTTTTTATAATTTAACACACGTGATTATATTTAGTCTTTTTGAATATTTTTTTTTGTAATCGTACATGTTTTCTTCAATATTATATTTTTAATGCAGTATTATTTTACTTCGTAATATATTACAAGCATACAATATATATTCTTCTAACACTGCAACAAGCACAGAGACTGAATGACAATGATGTAGTTTAACAGTAGTATATTTAGTAGTGTAGAAGTGAAAAAATCACAGCACCCAGTCTATGAGAAAATCTTATAAATAATATACCTCACCGTGATCGAACCCGAAGCTCCAGTATGAATGACCAGCGCCTTACGCACTGCAGCATGCATAATACTGTGACAATCATATTTGTCAGTTTTTATCTGTGTGCATTTGCCATTTGTGACTGCGCAAGGTGCATGAAGATGCCAAAAGACTAAACACGTATCGTAAAAAAATGACTCAAATAGAATAGTACAGAACTAAAATTCAACATTATTATTTATTTAAATATTTTTGCCTTTTAAAAATTGTTATTATTATAAATTATCTGTAGTATTGTATATTTTATAAAAGTTGACATACCTACCTCTTTGAAACAGGCGAACCCATTGCTAATTATTATTCATTTAAGTGAAATTAGCACTAAGTACATGTTGCATTTCATTTTAAATAAGGAAAATCATACAAAAGAAAATAAATACTTGTATAGAGATTAAATATGTCTTATTTGTTTTGTTAGAACTTTTTAACTTTTTTTTATATATCAATACCTCAGTTAAAAAGTGTAACAACTCAAAAAGGCATAGTTTTGTGATAATGAAGAAACAAGATTATGGGCAGGTTTAATCTTCTAGTGTATATCTAATTTTTGTAGATCTATATATTTATATTTATAATATTATTATAGGAATTTTCAGAGGTTTCAACAGGATTAACATACTATAATTCTTAAAAATGATAACCAGATATTTTAAAATAATCATAGATTATCACTTGTTGCATTTTGAAACTGGTAGATATCGGTATTCTAAACATTTCCTTATTTTTTACTCAAAACTGAAAATTGTTCACTTGTTATACTTTGGAACTGAGGTATCGATATGTATTTTAAAACAATGAGCTCATCTCTTGTTGATTAAATTAAATAATGAACATTTTTTAAGAGGCCAAAAGCATTGTACAACAAGCATTTTGTTACATCATACGGCTGACACGAACATTATAATTACATCGCATAATTCATTAATAACATCTTTCTTAAAATTACATTGATTTGATTTATCGCAATCATTCTGATTATTTCGATGAAATATTCATTCAGAGATACACCTTTACTCGCCTAAGTGTTCGTAATTTAATTTAAGTATTCCGTGACCAATGTCAATCAAAGATAAACGAATTTCGATTGGCGCTCACAAAAGGTGTACCTTCAAGTAACATACATTAATAATTGTATTAATGGTGTTTAAATAAAATGAATTATATGGTGTTTATTAATGACCTTTGATCACGTTAAAATATTTATTGATTTATAATAAACTAATGCGGATGAACACACTTCTGAATAATCTTTTTCTCTTATATTAAAAATGTTTTATTTATACATTTAAATAATATCTTGTTAATGACACGAACGCATGATTTTTATAAGAAGTTTTTAAGAAATTAATGTTTTGACATTACTAAATGCAGATAATTTTTAAATAATTTAATATATATAATATTCTGATAGTGAAATAATCGTTATAGAATCAGACTTATTAGTAAAAACGAGTAAATTTTTAAGCTTCAGATACCACTGTATCACGGGACACATCACTACAGACTAGTGATTTTAAATCTTTTTCTAAATGGCGGAACTCTTGGAGCATTTTGTAAAATCTCTGGATGGTACCTACTCCAGAGATACAGAGAGGTAAATTATACAACATACGTGTAAAATCAATGTAAAGTGATATACCCAAGCAACTTGCCACTCATGAGCGGAGTCAAATTATCGTCGCTCATTATCTGTAAGTAGTCCTTAAAGAAATTTTGCCATTCCCAGTTGGGAATCATTACTCTAGAGTAGGGTTTCTCAAACTTCTTTTGCAATGGGACACTTCACAAACCCAGAAATTTTAACGTAGTACTTGGCTTATTTTTTAAGTTTGTAATTCCTACTAGTGAAAATTTAAAAAAAATGTTATTAAAACACATTATTTATTTAGTAATTATTTTTAAATATAAAACTATAATAATAATATAAACATGAAAATATGAATAAATAAATCACTTAATGACTTTGATGATGGTGAATCCTTGAATTGCATATCTTCTTGATATCAAGCACAATATTGGTAAGTTGCATTCTAATATCTGGTGTGGCATCGAGCCTGTTCCTGTACTTTGACTTCGTTGAAGCATAAAAAGAAAATCCCTTTTCCCATAAATAGGTTGTAGAAAACGGAAGTAAAACAAAAATAGCTTGTTTTGAAAAATTGGGGTACTCTTTTGACAAACTCGCCCAGAAATCATTTAGAAGCTGATTTTAGTTTTAAATCAGTCACTAATTAAACCAATTAGGTAGATTTTTATAGTAAATGCGCTTAAGCTTACTGGTTTAGCTATCACGGAAAATAGATTCCGAACCCTAAAATCGTCCTTACTAGTTTCTTTACTTATTTTAGTTTTACTTATATTTTTACTTCTACGTAGAAGAAGATCTTTGTAGAATATATTCATCATCAGCCTGAATCTATCCACTGCTGGATGAAGGCCTCTTCAAGTTGCTTCCACTTCTCTCGGTCCTGTGCATTGCATTGCCACGTACTTCTGCAGAACTTTATCATTTCATCGATCCAGTGGCCTCTAGGTCTACCTTGTGGACGTTTTGTACTTCTTGGATACCACTGGATGACTAGATTTGTCCAACGATTGTCTCTTCTTCGAGCTATGTGTCCAGCCCATCTCCATTTAAGGCTTTTAATAAACTCTATTACATCGCAAACCCTTGTCTGCTTCCTTATCCACTCATTCCTCTTTTTGTCCTTTCGCGATATGAGTTATGCCCAGCATGCACCTCTCCATACCACGTTGTGCTACTCTAAGTTTCTGGATCTCTCTTTTACTTAGGGTCCATGTTTCATACGCATATGTCATCACGGGAAGCACACACTGGTTGAACACTTTGCGCTTTAGGCACAGTAGAAGGTCACTTTTGAAAATATTATTCAGGCGGCCAAAAGCACTCCAGCCTAGCTTTACTCTGCGAACAATTTCATCAAATATACATCCATCTATAGACACTTGTTGTCCCAGATAGATGTAGCTTTTCACCTGTTCGAGCTGAGTGCCATTGATGAGGATCTCTTTTTGGCCCGCAAAGCAGTTGAACATGACTTTCGGCTTTGTTACATTTATTTTCAAACCTACTTTGTTGCTTACTTCAGCGAGTTCCTGCATTCTGCTTTGGAGGTCTTCTGAGTCTTGCGATAAAATTACTATGTCATCGGCAAAGCGCAGATGACTCAGGTATTCTCCATTTATGGGGATCCCTTTGTCATTCCAGTCAAATTGCCTGAATAAGTCTTCAAGGGTAGCTGTAAATAGTTTAGGTGAGATTGTATCACCTTGTCGGACACCTTTGCTGATAGGAAATCTGCGCGATGGTTTATGGAGATTTACAGATGCTGTTGCGCTACTGTATATATTATTGAAAATATTTATATAGCGCCCAGGGATTCCTTGTTTTCTGAGTGCGTCGAGTATTGAACATTTCTTTATCGAATCAAACGCCTTCTCATAGTCTATAAAACCCATGCATAGTGGCAGTTTGTATTCCTGGTACCGCTCTATGAATTCTCTGACGACTTGGATATGGTCCATAGTGCTGTATCTTCTTCTAAATCCGGCTTGTTCTCGTCTAGTACATTTTGCAGACGGTTTGAGAGAATTTTTGTGAACGTCTTGTAGAGAATAGGGAGTAGACTTATTGGACGATAATTTGCTAGGTCTTCTTTGTCACCTTTTTTGTGAAGAATGACAATGCTGGCATTTTTCCATACCTCTGGGACATCCTATTTGCATATGCAGGCTGTGAGCGATTGTGCAAGTACTTCATTTGCATCCTTTCCTGCTTTTTTGAGGATATCTATCGTTAAACCATCTTTCCCGAGGGTTTTCCCACTTTTCATGTAATTTAAAGCATGGGTTACTTCCCAGGATGCGATTTCGGGAGTATGGTCTTCCGAATTTCCATTTCTCTGAAGATCTAAGTCTATAGTCGTATTGTCAGTGTCATCACTGTAGAGATCGCTGTAGAACTCTTCAACTCGGCTTAACAAGTGTTCCCAATTTCTGACGATAGAACCATCTTTTGCTTTTAGTGCTGTGATTTGACGTTTTCCTATCAACAAGCATTGCTTTTTTTTGTTTAAATTTCTGCCTGCTTTCACAATTGCTTGTATGAAGTTTACATTGAATTTACGAAGGTCTTCTCTTATCTTCCTTCGGAGGGTTTTGCAAAGTGATGAAAACTCCATATCGTTTTGTGCCTGTCTATTGCTCTTGGTTTTTCTTCTCTGCTCCATAAGATTCAATGTTGCCTTCGAAAGCTTGGTGGAAGGTGTAACTTATGAGCTTTTTACGCCTGTTTTTTCTGCACATTGTAGAATAATGTTCGTTATATCCTCCGCGTTGGATAAGGAAACGGTTTCGTTCTCATCTAAGAAAGCCGATAGTGCATTTTTGAGTTCATTTTGGAATTCAGTATTGTTCTGCAGGTATACGCGAGCATTTGATTTCTTCTGCAGTTTGGATCTTTCTGATTTGACGTTCAATCTTATCTTACATATCACTATTTGGTGATCACTACCGGTGTTAAACTGATTGATCACCTTACAGTTTAAAAATATATATTTTCTGTCAGTGAGGATGTAATCGATTTTGCTGGTCCTTCTTGACGGGCTTCTCCACGTCCATTTACGTGTAGGTTTATGTTGAAAAAAGGAATTCATGATGTGAAGATTGTTGGTTTCAGCAAACTTCACAAGCATGTCCCCTCTACCATCCCTTGAGCCATGTCCGAAATGTCCGACCGCTACGTCATCTCTTTGGTATGATCCAATACGTGCATTGAAATCTCCCATTATGATGTTGAAGTGGTATTTACCTTTATTTTTCAAGGATGTTATTTCCTCGTAAAACTCTTCCACTTTTTCATCAGGATAGCTCTGTGTCGGAGCATATACTTGCAAAATCTGAATCCGGTACCTTGCATTGATTTTAAGTATCACGCTTGTGACCCTGACAGAAATGCAGTTAAACTCGACTATGCGGTCCCTCCAGGCTTTTTTGACAACAAATCCAATACCGCTCGTGCGTCCTTTATCAGTTCCTTTGGAATACAGCACATGTCCGCTTTGTAAAGTGATAATACTCTCACCTTTACGCCTTACTTCGCTGAGTCCGACAACATTCCAGTAGATATTCCGGAGCTATTCTTGAAACTCTACAAGTTTGGCATCGCTGGACAATGTTCTTGCGTTATATGTAGCAATGGTCATCTGTTGGCAGCCTTTTCCGGGTCTCCGGGGATTGTTAGCACCCTCTGCCTTCCTTCGCTGATCGCTGCCGTGATCAGTATCAGGTTGGCCTCCGGAGAATAAGGGCCGGGTTTTAGAAGTTTTTGTTTTCATATGAAGGTTTTGGACATAACACACCACGCTGTCCAGACGGTTAAGTGTGGTTTTTCTGTCTGGGTGATCCTTCCCGTAACCAAAGGTCTCTCATTTTAAGGCGCCAGAGTTTCGCCTTGCACCCTTCTCTATTAGCTACAGATATGTTGCGTTATACAGCACATTATCTGCATTTCCCGAGGGATGCCACGCGGAAGCTAGAGATAGGATTTGCTGACTTTCTTGGATTTGCTGACCTATTGGCATCAGTATACATCATTGAGGCCATAGTCAGCCTTTGCCCACCCAGATATATTACAGTGTATAAAACCTTTCCAAATTGTCGCGGAACACCTACTCAGGTTTCGCGGAACACTGGTGTTCCGCGGAAAATAGTTTGGAAAACCCTGCTATAGAGTCTAGACTAAAAAATATATCAATGACATGAGGGTGTGAGAAATTAAGTAGGAAATATCAAGGACATGGTAAAGCCTTCGAGATGTCGTTATATATTATGTATACGTATACGTGAAAATTTCTCAAATTTACGTCTTATAAATTTCTGCGTGGTATTGGAATTATAAAAATATAATAATACCTTATATATATTATAAGAGAATAGAAATATAGTATTTCTCAGCCTGTTATATAAGAAATGGTATTATACGTGGCTAAAAAAAGACGCCGCATTTCAAGGAAATTGTCATGAATCGAATGAGTGTAATTGTTTTAGCATTAGGTAAAGGTAAAGGCATAAGGTAAAAGTTTGACAGTCCGACGTATTTAAACATAAAATATTTCTAGTCAAATTCCGTTTCCGAAAAAACCAATTTTGCCCTGACGTACATTCTCAATTATTAGTCTGTCAGAATAAAATCGGCCTTAGAGTTATTCTATTTTATAATGTAAAAATAAATATTGATGCAAATAAAATTAATTATTAGTAAATGTTTTATAGACTAAAATTACTAAAAATACTTACTTTGGTTTCTTCTTTCTTATTCTTCAATACGACTGAATAATTTCATGTATATGTCATCACAGTATATGAACAGATGTGTACATAATATATACGAGTATCAGCTTTAAAATAAGCCATAAAAATCATCTGACACATTTTATTATACCATTGTATGTACTGGAGAGATCAAAACTTTCAGTGACAGTGCAGAAAGATGTATTTAGTTACATTTTGTGAAATGATAATAGATTGTTTTTAAATTTGTTTTAAACCTTATTTTTATAAACGCGCCCAGTATGTTTATCGCAATATGGTAAGAAAGCGTATATTTATTTGGAGGCTAAAAGCTAAATGAGTATAATATGTGAATTCATTATAATCATTCGCCTGTTTCAGTACTCTGCTGGATCAAAGCCTTTTCAAGCTCTTCTCACTCTTTTCGGCGCCTTGTTTTTCATTATCATAATAATATCATACCATGTCAATTAGTATTGTTGAATTGTATACAAAATCTTTTCAATGCATTGGCAACATTAAAGGTTTTTTTGTAAATAATAAGAGGTTCATTGAATAATTAATAAATAAACTGTTTTAAGAATTGTCTATTTCCATTTTTCTTTCAGTAAACTAATAACTTTATGTATTGAACTCACAATCTTGATACCACGTCAGATGTGTACAATAGGTAAAAAGTTGGTAAATTACCATATTTGTTAAAAGACAGAGCATATTGGTCTCCATATAATAGAAATTATAATAATATCCTTTTTGTTACAAATAATGCTTGTTAGTGATTTTTCCAACCTATTGGGACTTAGCAATGGAGAAAATATTCGTTCAAAAACGTTTTTCATGCCTGCCGTGTAATCATGCCGATGGTTTCAAAGACAGTCAATTTATCATCAAAGCCTTCACAATTACTAAACCACTAAATGCTTGCAACAATATTAACTTAAAACTGTATAATTAGTGTTAAAAAAAATTATTATTATTTATTACTTAATACTTCATTTAGAGCCGTTCAGTATTTTACGATATATTTCTTCATCCAATCATCCATCATCAATTATTATTGTCAGTTGGGAAAGCTCAAAAGAATAAAAATATCACAAAATATGCGCACGTAAATCATCCACACAATGAGAGACCTGATTCCTTTTTCACTTCTTATACATCAATATCAATCAGCACTTCTTAAAGTGGTGAAAAAGCTATGCTCCCGTATACTTACAAGATGGGTACCTATAAAAAGGCAAAATCCGCCGTTGCTTACTAATAGGAAAATATTAAGTACAAAAATATTAGTTTTGATATAACATAGGTATATATTATATTATAAACTAACAGAGTGCTGCATATAAACTTTATTATTGAACATTATATCAAATTAGGTTAGATTTGAAACAAAGTTTTTAGTCCCATGACTTTAATCTATTGATTTTTTCTATAATAGTGTATGTTGAATAATAATTATTGTTAATCTGGCCTTCTCATTTTCTATGGATCTTCATAGATCATGTTATTTGTATTTTTCATTTACAATAGCTCAGTTGGTATAACGACAGTATATGAAAGGATTCACGTCATGATCTATTCCACGGTATAGCCAAATAAAGAATGCATGCTGTTTTTTTTTTAATAAGGTATCTGATCTAACAGAATGACCTAATAAAATAGGCAAATGGCTAAGAACTCTTTGTATGGAATCTTTCAATATAAATAAATAAGTAAAAAAGTCATATTTCTCAGAAGTGCACATGGTTATTATTTAGTTCTCACTTTTAAATAGCAGATTTGGTGAACGACGAAACGAGCCCTAATGTTATAGAAAGTGACGAAGTCATTTTGTGCACCATAGAATCTTTAAAAAATGATATGCATTTAAATTGCTACGTTTATCATCCAATCACCCGCTTTATAGTTCAACTATTTCAGTTTACCCAGTCAAAGTATGCATACATATCCCACCTTATTAGTATCGACTCTGTCATTCTATCGATGTTGTTAATCCCGCTCAGTCTATATTATCATGTACTATGTAGCAATTTTAGATGGTATCTATCTATTTTTACGAGATATCTTCTTTATTGTAATTTAGTTATGATTTAATGTCCCATCCAATTTTTTGTATAATATTTAGACAAAATAATGCCCACAATTGACGAGTTAGTAACATGTCCGCTTATGAAATAATCGTGGATCTCGTGTCCAAATTATGAATCTGAAAAATTGACATGTTGTTTATTATGTTGGCCTAAAGTATTGTACTAAGTTAAGCAAGTGGCTGCTAATATATATTTTTTCCATTAAAAAAAATGTAAACTAACCGCCATATAGGAGCACAAAAACAACATGTTTGGTCTTGACAGAATACAATATTGACCTCTATGCGACTTCAAGTTAGCTTCAAGCAGACCCCGCCACATCCATGCGGATTCCAAGCTTACTGAAAAGATTGCCATCGTCGGCAACTGTGGCAACAAAGTATTTAAACTTGGTCACTAGCTTGACGGGCAGACCGGAAATATGTTGAATAGTATCAGCGTCAATGCATTCAGCACTGTACATAGATTTGGTTTTCACCGCATTCAGGTGAAAACCTATACTGTTAGATTTTGTGGCGAGCATTTCCATGGTTACCTCCAGCCATTCAACCATCGAGTCATCCCACTAATAGACCTTCTCACATCCTGCAATAGTACTACAAAAGCAATCTGCCCACTGCATGTTTGGCATGGCAGGAGACGCTATATTTGGCGATGGACCGAGATAAGTGGTGCAAACTTATGCTCGCCCTGTGCCCTAATGCTAGGGTAAAGTAATAATTTTAATCAAAATCGGCGAATGTTGTAATTTTTATATTTATTTATGTAAGTTGGAGAACCAATGTCCTGTATACGCAAGCAAACTTTTGGGAAAAACTTCATAAAACGAAAGTACGTATTGGATTGTAAGCAAACGAAAATCATAAATCACCGACTGTTTTGCGAAATAAAAGAATGCTGTATTATTTGTTTGGTTTATGTCTGGACTTTTTCTTTGGAGAGCAAGTTCGACTTTAAATAGTCCAAACAATGACTGCAGTGCAAGCTTTTGTTTGTTTGTTTTACACTGTAATGTAACTGAGCCACGCATAAAGAAAAATCAACATATATTTTAACGATCGCAAAATGTTGTATGCGCGAATAATAAATATGCAATTATTATTTAAAAAAAAAAATATTCCTGAATATTAAATATATTATTTACTATAATTATTATATTACTCAGTAAAAGTAAAATTTATAACGAATTACACGAACATTTCTAATAAAAATAATAATGGTTTGATGAATTATATTTTAAAACTATATTTAACATAAAGATAAACTGGGACAGATACATGTTTATTGAGTTAATAGAAAACTAAGTTACAAATTGGGTTAGTAACAGTTCTTTTAATTTTTAAACAAGATTAGTTTATTAATAATTAACACAGAAATAGCTAATAGCTTTCTATTTTACAAGATAAGTTGGATTATGGTGTGAAAGTTATGTGTACTATGGATTAAAAAATACGATTAGTGGAAGATAGTGAAACCTCGATTTTACGTGTTCGGTGTTCCAACTTTTTGCGTGTATTTTATTCAGATTTGTTTTATTTCAGTCAATTTTAGTACATTTAATTCCTATTTTTACATTTTTTAAATATTCTAAATTCAATAAAAATTAATTACGTGTGTCAGAAAATAAAAAGAATGTCTGTAGTGTACTAAGATTTGAAATAAAAGAAACATTTTCTAAAAAACGTGAAAAAATACCTTGACTCTCTCATAGGTATTAATCTTTTTATTTGTGTTGTTCCTTTTTGATAAAGTCCATTTACATGTTATGTAAAATCAAGATAATATCAGAAAAATTCAAATTACGGATTTAATTATTACCTTAATATTACAATTTTTGTGAACTAACATGCTCCGCCCATTTTTGACCGCATTTCCATTGTAAACTAAGAAGCTCCTCCCATTTAGTAGACAACAGCGCCTAGAAGAGTAGCCAAAGAGATGTTTTCGCATAATGGTTAAGAAATTAAATATTTATAGTAGGTCTATTTGAAAAAATAATTGTTTTTTTCCAAAATACAAACAAATCGTAAACTAGAAATATAATATAAATATAAAAATACATTCTCTTTTATTACATTATTCACTTTCCTAATATTCGTGATACTGTTTTAATAATTATATGTAACAACTTTTAAAACCAATGTCTTTATTAAAAAAACAGCTTTTCCGATGCACGACAATTTTTTATGACTATTTATAATTTTATACATAAAATTTACACAAATGAATATTTTTCCCATAAAAAAGATGTAAAAACTGTCACCTGACTTAAATCAAAGCGTTTCCTTGTATTGGTTATCAATCTGGAATGCAGGTGAACAAATTTGGAATAATTCATAAGTCATTCTTTTCCAAGAATGAGTGTATTTTCCCTACTTTTATTTATTCATATATTCATCAAACTGTAGCATAAAGGTAACGTAAGGATTAATGATAAAACATTTTTAAATATTTGAAATGTTACCTTTTTCCAAATTTTTAAATAAAACAATAATATGCAACAGTTTCTATAGAATATATTTATTATTATGTATAATTTATATTATACCAAAATTAAGGTACAATATTTTAACAAATAATACTACAATTCAATCCAGATATCATAATTTATACGTAAATATTTTTATATAGAACTAACTGAAGTACTCCGTTTTGCTAGATATCGCTTTCATGATCAGTAATTATTACATTTTTCAATTCAAAATAATTCTGACAGCAGTAAAAATCAAATAAAAGAACACCGATTTAAAATCGAATAAAAAAAATACAAACTTTACTATAATCTGAATGAAAATAAATAAACAGAAACACTTGGTATTTTATTTAAATAGAATTTTAAGTGAAGATATTTTTTCGAAACCTTATAATATTATAGTTTTATCCAAATGGCTTCCTCTTAGGTATGCTTAGATACAGTAGTTTAAACACTAGACGATATTTTGTCCGACTTATAAGCGATGGAAATGAGAATTCTACCATTCTTGGTATTATTGACCTGTGTGTCCCTGATAACTATCTTAAAAATCGGGAGCATCGGTTGTTTGTTGCAAGGTGCACAACTAGCCGACCATTGGTAATGCCAATTGGGAGGGCAATATCTCTATTGAACCAAATCACTTCGGATATGGACATATTCCACCTGCATGAGGATGAGTATAAGTGGGCATTGTTTTATAAATTTTTACAATAGGGTTTGCTTAGCTCATTTGGTGCACTTCCTTGTATCAAATTTATAATTTTTGTATTTACACTTTTCTACTATTTAATAACTTAATACTGATCTATTTCTTTGTTGTATAATACCGTTTTAATAATATTAACATATATAATAACACTAAGTATATGTTAAAAAAAATTGAATAAATATTCAATACATTACCTTACTTTGAAAAGGTTCTAATTGCACTTGACCATGTTTTGAGCTATGAGCGTTTGAAATTTGGAATGGTCATATTTTCAATATAAAAAGACATGTAGATAGAACTCCGGCATACTGCTAATTCCCATATTTGACAATAGATGACTCTAAAATGAACATATATGATATAATATGGCTAATGGAACCTTTTCACACCAAAAAGTCATTTTAAGCCAAAATGTCAGTTTGAACCTTTTCAAAATAAGGTAAATATAATATTATATTCTATACCAACATATAATATTTTATTAAACGAATATTTGGTATATTTAAAAAAATAATTGTGTACCAACACTTTAATACCACTGAAAATTTAAACTTTCGACTCTGCGAAAGCAATAATATTCTGGGCGGCGTGTCACGTGACATGCTTTGACAGCAAGTTGACGAATTGCGGTTGAGCTGGATCCTGTAAAAGTGACACGAGAACAAATGAAAAACGGACCTTTTGAGACAAAAAATATGTTACGTTATGCTGAGCTTACATGAGCGAAAGCTCGCAATGTACCTACATAATATAAAGAAAGTAACTTGATTTTAAAAACGACTGGTAGTTAAGTATACAAATAAGTTTATTTGATTCAGACGATCATTTCCATCTAATATTATTAGACAAAGTAAAGCATTTTTTACGTTTTATTTTTAGTACTATTTTAATTAAAAATGTTTTTATTTGTCATATTTTTTAGGTTTATCCAGATGACATATTTTCCGAATTCTTATATTTGATAAGAATTTAAATGGGTGCTTTTAAAACAATAAAATACAATATATGAGTAATTATGTAGTAAGTAATCGAACAACACCAGCTTGTATAAAATCAGAGTATATTGTTGGTGTAACCACTCAATGCGTCCGGCGGCTTGGTTAACTTTGGAAGCCCATATTGTCGTGGTGATGATGTCGATGTCGTGATGTCAGAACTGCTTAGTCAGAAGATTGCGTAGAATGTTGGGTTTACCACTGTTGGTGTCATCACTGTGTTGTTCGATGTGTGTCGAAGTCGAAGATGTATGCAGGAGCGAGTTTTATTGGTAGCGTAACGATCGGTATAAATACAATGACAGTGCATATGATCTACTGAGATAGTTACGAGCCAGGTACTTAGATTCGAGTGACATTTTGATAAATCATTCTTCGTTATTTATACAGTCGAAAGTAATACATAAACATTATATTCTAGTACATAATTATCTTGAACAAGTCAGCGGCTTAAATTCGAGTACCTGTGAATGTTATTTATTATTACAGTCATAATATAATATGAGACTATGGGAATCGATATTCGAATAATTTTCCATTGCGATAGCGTATTTCATATTGCCATTCAATCTGCTGATACAGATAAAAGTTGTTTACTAGAATATGATTCGCTGGGAATATATTATTGCGGTCAAATAATTTGATACATTAAAAATAGATATTTGATCACTAATATACTGACAGGTACAATATTATGTACTATAACATCAGGCTTTGTAAACATCATATTATATTCAGTTACTTTCCAAAAATGAAACCTACTTTTTTCGGCAATGCCACCCGCGTAAACTATTTTAATGTTCATGTCCGGAAAGCTGCATCACAAGGCTTTGTTTTACGCCGTTATATCAAGTACCGTGGCGGTTTATTAGCAATGCAAAAGCGTCGGAACGGTTTTTGTTCAGAGTTTAAACACAATCGTTTACTTTTATGACGGCGTCTTCGTGAAAAACAACATTATTAACGCAAAAGGTATGAAGTAAATGGTTATTATAGTGGTAAAATATTGTTTTATTTTTACAAAATTTATAAGAAAAATTTCTCAACTTATACTGTATTAAAAATATTGTTACATCGATAAAAATAACAGTTTTCATTTAAGTATTTAAGTAGGTACTAGTCTAGAAAAACCACAGTAAAAATAAAAATTACGTCTCGTGAATATACCTACTGCATTAAAATTTAGATGATTGTAACAAATTTAAATAATATTTAAGATACATATAAAGTTAGAAATGACACATCATTCAGCAAATCAATCATAGATTATAATATTAATGAATTTTCAGGTAAAATACATAAAATGCGCGTAAATTACCCGAGCAGTATAAATGTGTCCCTAGATTTCAAAATTAGCCAAGTCCGTAATGGATGAATAGGAAAAAAACAGCTTTTTGTTTTCTAAAGTACATAGTCACAAGGGTGAAAGTTTATATTATTTCGATTATAGAATATTTAAAATTAATAAGTTCCACATTTCGATAATGCAGAAATGTTAGAAAGCAGTTAGTAGTTCTTCAACAATTTACAAAAAGTCAAAAATACCTAAAGTTGGACTGGCTGATTTTGAAATCTAGCGACACAAATATTGTTTATGCTATTATACTTACATAATATGTTGTCGTTACAATGAGCATTCGAACTTCATTTATTTTTATCATAATTATTAATTTAAATCTGAAAATTAATTTTACAGTTAAAGATGAAACGGTTTGTACAAAATGTAAAAGCTTCCGACACATGGTTTTAGTGATGTTAGATTTGATAATGATATATGTAGATTTAATGTTTGTCGTATTGAGTTGAGTAATTTGTTTCAAAAATACTAACATAATAAAATTTTAGTTAATCTGCCGCTACTGACCAATAAGATTCATGATCAACTGCACAACAGTACTCAAGAAATTTCTATCGCAAGCTCTTTTTCTCTCTCCAGTCGGTCACACTCGGCCTCATGATGGTATCCACCTGTTTCCTCCAGGGGCCGGGTGCCTATATTGGTCAGTGGCGCACCCAGGATTTAATATTGGGGAGGGCCCAAGGAGTAGAATGTAAATTAGTCCCATAGGCTCTTTTTCTTCTTCACATCCTAATTTCTCGTTTATCGGTATTTTGTCTATTACACTCGGTGTACCTATACCATGGTCCCCACATCCTAAAACGGGCCCTCAGGCTAGGATATTTGGCGGCCCCTTACCTACCGCTAAGATTAAAGGCAGTGTGAAACACTACATTAACGTTTTTCAAATTGTGTTTTAGTTCAAATTAAGGGTACTTATACAGTGAATTATTGGCGATCAATACATCTACTTTAATAATGGAACTGTTGAGTATCGACACATAATAATCAAAAAATATATTGCACAATTATATAAGTAATTGAAAATGTTCGCAGGCGACTTTTTTATTATTAAAGCTAATTTATGATTTGTGTTTATATCATTTATTTGGTCAACCCGACACGCCGGGCCCCCCACAGCCCAGGCCCCCAAGGCTAGATCACTGTCAGCCCTCTCGAGCCATAACCTAAACCACTCCGGAATTCGGGTGGACACTGAGAATTTTTTGACAGTTCCATTAGGGATTGGGTTTCTAAATAAACCTGACATTAGTATTTCGAAATTGTTGTGTTAGAAATTAACATCTAAGAATTTTTTCTAAAAAGGGTGCTGGAGAATTATTACTAATCATTTTTTATGCCGTGTTTTTTTTTGTCTAAGCCCAAAGGTTATAGTTTATTGGCTTTCAATTTCAATGTTTAAAATCATTCTGATAATTTTCATTTTTGGGGGGTGCCAGGGCCCCTTGGCTCCCCCCCTGGGTGCGCCACTGATATTGGTTACTTCATAAACTTTACGGAGTGCTCTAGATTCATCGCATCTAATAACATGATGGACCCATGCCCATGCATGATATTCATGCCCTCAAAACATTGACTATATTAGGCTTTAATTGATTTCGGAATTAATAATTCATTCTGATGTGTCACCTTTGATTTTCTTTAACCTTTGAGTATTATTTGAATACTTTGAATATAAAATATAGTATGAAATATAAATATATAAGTACTTAATATTATCGACCGAGGGTACTTGATGTAATTTGACTTTAAATTCTAATTGATTTGAGTTTTGTACTATTTCATTTGAGTATTTTTTCGCTCCGGGTATCACATATTGACAATGGGAAATACACACTGACAATAAATATAGCTAATTTTTGTTTAAGTATCAATTTAATACAATAAAAGAACGTAAAAACCTAATTTTCACTAAATTTCTCAGCTAATTTTCACTAGGTGGACACGTCTTATATGCCAGCTATTTTAGAAATAAAATAAATCCATTAAATAAGAACACAATGATAAATATTTGTAAAATCTTACTAAATCAACAGGTTTCTCGAGTTTATCGTGAATATTTTCACACTGAAATGATAAATGTTGTTTATAAAATATACACAAACAGTTTATTTAAAAGTTATGACATTTATAAGAATGCACGAGATAACTCGTCCATGGCCTGACGCGACATACATGCTTTGATGAATAAACTCGGCTCTGACAGTGAGCAGCTTAGACCAAAATTGAATAAAAACACACTATGTTGTTTTCATTGTCTAGAAAGAGATTTAATATACTTGGGCTTAAGATAGTTATGATAGCTTGTCATAGAAAGTGAGTAGTAGAGACATTCCTGTGGGTGACCAAGACATATTTTTTTTGTAGTTTCAATTATATGATAATAATATTAATTATGCAAACAATTTATGTGATATTATTTCTTTTAATAAACTATTTTTTTTATCCAACAAATAATTCTTAAATCTTGTGAAGGTAACATTCTTTCAAATTAAATTATTAGCAAGTTCAAGTAGCAATAAAAAATCTTGGAGTAATCCGTGGCGTTGGTTAGTAATTAAGGTAATAATATCTACCCTGATTTAAAATACGAAAGCCGATTACCAATAGTAACACAATTTAGAAAGCGCTTCAGAGAGCATTATCAGAGCCATTAGTTAAAATTTGTCGCAATTAGATAAGATGCCTATAGCATTGTGCTCGATGTGTGTGGACGCAAATTCCGACTGATGCAGGTTTGATTTCTGCTGTGTGTTTTTTCTATTGGTTATATATTTTCTAAGAAATGTTTTCAAATTATGTATTTATATTTATATCTTTTAAATAAGAAAAAAAAATAATACTATCAACCGACGGTACTTGATGGAATTTATTATTACGGCCATTACGCGCATGCGCGTCTTCAGCGTCCAAAGTATTAAACAACCAATACTCAATTATACTTCTACATTGTACCAACTTTTATATTTTTTATATATTATTATTTTTATGCAAAGCAAAACCTGGGTCGCAAAAAACGACGCAAATGGAATAGTAAAAAACTTAAATCCATTAGAAAAAAATAATTAGTGAAATATTCACTCGTTTTGATTCTAATAATCTAAATTCTGTCAGGGATCACTTTTCCTAGTACATATCTAAAGCAATTCAATGGTGACCCGAGAAATCTGAACTAAAAGTCGAAGACGTATTCTTGAAGGCAAATAAAAGTTTTATTATGATCGATATCGGAAATATTTAAATAAATATATATTCCAAAGAGCAGGCCATGACTTGGGGGTCATGCGAGAGCTTCTTTTTGAACAGACCTATTGATTTAATAAAATCAAAACGAGTTTAACATGATTTTGACTTTCACAAGACTTCTTATAGATCAAAATATATTATAATTCTATACTACTAAAAAAACCAAACAGACTTTATAGATTTTAGTATGCTCTTATAATAATTATATTATCAAAGTTAATTTAATAAGTAATATAATTAGTACATTTTCTAATAAATCTATGACTTAATAATAACTAACTATATTTAATTTATTTTATAGTGTTAACTGTAAATTCATGGTGAAACTGCATTGTATTATTTGATTAATTGTTAATAAAGCGGAATAAGAACAGCTATTAAATTGCGTTTTATTTAATTAAACAAATAATAACTATACTTAATTTAATAATCTTTTGATATTCAAATGAAATAGTAATCTGTAATGCCATTCTTGGCTGTGTTGCCCTGTGTGTCTCTGATAAATATCTTAGAAATAGAGAGCATCAGTTGTTTATTCTCCCAAGGTGCAGAACCAACCTGCCACTGGTAATGCCAATTAGGAGGGCGATAACTATATTATTCAACCAATTTCCTTCGGGCGTTGATATATTTCCTTTGTGTGAGAGTCAGGTTACTTCAATGATATTATTAATGGACAACGCACTCAATACAGTAGCTAGCAATTAAATTCACGCACAGCGACATTCGCACATGTATAGGTAGACGTCACGCAATTTCCATTATGCGATATCACGCATCGGGAATTTATAGCAATATCATCTTTATTGTAATGGCGTTAAAATAGTGTTTCTAGTGTCTATGTTCATTTGAGCGAACCCGTTCAAACCAAACCGTTCGGTAGCCCCGACAAAAAGCATCGGGAATTTATAGCAATATCACCTTTATTGTAATGGCGTTGAAACAGATTATGCCATTCGGCAGACCCGACAAAAAAGTGAGTGTCATTTTTATTCCCAGATGCTGTGTCCATATTAATGTCATTGATTTAGGTGGACGTTATTTTATAAATTCTTAAAATAGGGTCTCCTTAGCAAACTCGGTGCACTTCTTTCAACTTCTATAGATGTACAATTTGTATTGTCACTGCTTTTGTATGTTTAGATTATGTTATCTTTTTATATTTTCATTTTTATCGTTTTTATAACTTTTTTCATTATAATGTTTCATGTCATGTTGTGAACGTTTTAAACTTATAATACGTCTACAATATGATAAAAGATAAATTGAAATTGTTTGTAAAAAAATTATTCATAATTATACATACTTACTTTAAAAAATATATTGTAGGTACTAACTGCCTATTATTGTACCTTTGGTGAGCATATAATAAATAATAGGTCTCATGATAGACTTGCTTTTTAGTATTGATTTAAATATTACATAAAAGTAGAATATTATTATCATTTATCATTATTAATAGATAACTAATTTGTAAATAAGTTAAAACAAATTGGTTTTCCGATTTCACACCTAAGTTTTCAAATGCGAATTTTTTAGATTATATTTTCTATAAAAAAACTGAATAAAAACTGATCATAAATCGCATCATTATTAAGAAAAACGTGTTGCATATTATGCAGGAGTATTAAGATTTCACAATAGATATAAATTACTTAAGTGCTAAAAATTTTTGCTTAAACTTTCCCATAATTTTTTTTTATACTTTGCAAATAGTTTTGTATTATTTTACTTTCAAATATACACAATTAAATTTTAATTTATTACTCATGATATTAAATGATATATTCATTTATTTTTAAAATTATTAATTAATAAGTGTTAAAGTAATTTATTTAAAATTTTGGAATATCTCGTATAACAAAAATTATTACATCAATGCCCCTTACGATTTTAATATAAAAGTAAATATGCAATTATGAACAGCAGTGTCACAATAAATGTATCTTGTTATGAGTGCGTTTTTTTGTTATTCAATTTTGATGATTTATTCAAATATATTTGATATAAATAATGTGACAAAAGAAAAGAATTTTAGATAATGCATATTAAAATAAGATCAATGCTACACACGTTTAGTATAACATAATATGGCATTTATTCAATACAATGCATAGTACATAATATTATATATAATTTGGACGACTCTGACACTAGTGGAAGAAAAAAATATTTTTACCTTACTTTAAATATGGCAAACTAACCTGTACCAAAGTCAATTCTGTAGAAATGGGTGCCATTAGAAGAGATATATAAATTGTAATATTAACCAGTGCTCGAAAAACATCCACAAATCAAGTTTTTAACAATCTTCAAACTTTAACAAACATATTTACTGAAAATAGGAAAGCTTCGAAAGAAAGAAAAACTAATCTTATTTTTACCAAATATAATATAATTTTATACTGTTTTTTCGATTCCCTTTTAAAATGCTCACCCTAATGGAATGTTGTTGCATCATACACTAACACTTCATAAAAACAAAATGTGTTCATTGAATTATGAAAAAAATGTGTTATGTAAATATAGGTAATTTCATGAACTGGATCGCAATCTTTAAATTTTGCAAAGCAAAGCTATTATATACCGATTCACTCCGGTTCATTTCGAATCCTGGTGGCAACATTCATAAAAACATACTTTATCCTTTTTGTACTCTTATACTAATATAGAGACGTCTGTTCTGACAGTTCGGAGAAAAACGTCCGAATTGGCCATATACCTGAATTATCTATCGCCCTATGTAGCACGAGATTAATTAACACAAACTTGCTTATATTGGGTGTTTTTTTTAGAGGTATAGAACTTTAAGTTGGCAGCACTTTTTTAATTGGCGACCATTTTGTCAGCTGTTAAGTGATTTATATTTAGTTTGGTTTGGCATTTCAATATGAATAGACTGACGCTTGAACAACGCTTCCAAATTGTGAAAATTTATTTTAAAACAAGATTGCCGTTGATCCCGATTTTCATAAGCAAATTTTGTTTAGCGATGAAGCTCACTTTTGGTTGAATGGATACGTCAATAAACAAAACTGCCGTATTTGCAGTGATGATAATCTTCAAGTGTATGTTGAGACACCGTTACATCCAGAAAAATTGACTGTTTGGTGTTCTTTATGGGCTGGTGGAATAGTTGGTCCGTATTTCTTTAAAAACGATGCTGGCCAGAACGTTACAGTCAATGGTGACCGCTATAGAGCCATGATTACTGACTTTTTCGTTCATCAATTGAACAACCATGATGTGCAAGAGCTGTGGTTTCAACAAGACGGCGCAACATGTCACACAGCTTGTGCCACAATTGATTTATTGAAGGAAACGTTTGGTAACCGCATAGTTTCACGTTTCGGACCCGTGAATTGGCCTCCAAGATTGTGCGATTTAACGCCGCTTGACTATTTTATGTGGGGATATGTAAAGTCGCTAGTCTACGCCAATAAGCCCAAAACGATTGACTACTTGGAGGACAACATTCGCCGCGTTATTGCCGATATACGGGCACAAATGTTGGAAAAAGTCATCGAAAATTGGACCTCCAGATTAGACTACGTCGGAGCCAGCCGTGGCGGTCATATGCCATAAGTCATATTTAAATTATAATGCCAGAAGAGCATCTTTTGAATAAAGTAAATTTCATGTCAATATAAAAAGTCATCTTTATTTTATTTCATTTCAAAGTTCTATACCTCTAAAAAAAACACCCTTTATAATTGTATTATGAAAAGCTTTGGTGAGATATGGTCCCATACTTTCATTTGAATAAAATATATCAGTAGAATGCTATCTAATTCAGTGATTATATGTTTTTAATTTATTCGACTATCGGTTGGTAATTTATTTAAAATTATTGCAAAAAAAATGTTTATCTCATAATATGTTATCAAGTATGTAAATTTAGTATTCTAGGTTAAATTCCAGATAAATAATTTAAAAGAAGTCAACATGTGGTATGCATATAAAACTGTCTAAATACTTAACTAATTTATTTTTCTGGAGAAATTATGTATTTTAAATGTAACTATTTAGAAAATTTAAATATTCTTATATAGGAATACCTATATATCTGTCGAATATATTATTAGAATCATAAAGATTATAATCATTACTAGCTTAAATTATTTTTTTTAGTTAAAAAAATAAATCAATAACGCTTTCTTAAATCGCATATTGCTTACGATATAAAGCCTCTGGAAAATTTTATACAAGAATAATAAATTGTTTATTATTTGAAGTGGTGTTTACGTGGTAGAACTATATGATATTTATTTTAAAATATGTCAGCCGTTCCTAAGATGGGTTTATAGCCCTTAACTCTTCTCAATATAAATAACTCAGATAAAGTAGATGGTTAGGCTAATTGAGTCGTTTAGAATCATAACTCACATATTGCAATTTTGTCGTTTTTAAGTTAAATATGCCAATTGATTTTAAATGAATTAATCCATACACCGAAAAATAGTTGAGTATTTAAAGTCAATTTAAACCATGTGAAAATCGTTGACAAAGTTCATTGTTGGTGTAATATGTCGTATATTTCAAAGAATATAGTTTTGTCACCAACGCCTTCCTAACCAATCGGGGAGCTCTATTTCTCATAGTATGCTGTATGTCTGCAACGTTAGGAGTATTAGGTATATATATTTAAAAAAAAAAAAAAGTTATTCGACTCTCTCACTCATTAATATTCTAAGGAGTTCAATACTGTTCTTCTAATTACAAAAAATGGTGCTCTGTTGGTTTTTAGCGATTATCTCAAAACTTGATTTTTGGAATATGTGAGTTATGATTCTAAGCGACTCAATTATAGTCACACTCATCCTTTTTCCTCACAAACCTCAAATCCCCAACCAATTATTGTCACAAAGCCAGGCATGTTATCAGTTACAGGTCATGAGTCGACCGTGATTGCAAGTTAAGTTAGTTTCGTCAAGACAGCGGACGTACCTAGGCTTGTTAAAGCTAATCTGACGTTAACCACTGAGTGACTCAGACAAAATAGACCCGCTCGACCTTCGTTGCGCTAAATCTGATACGGTTTGAGCGAAGGTCGCGTATATCATCCATCCTGAACTTTTCATCATCATTCATCCCAAAACCAAATGAAACCGTGAGAGTGACATTCCGAACCATCCGTTTACTAGTGAGTGAGTGCGTGAACACATGCAAAAGAGCCATCAGTAGATTTAACAAACAAAAAAAACAGTTTCAAAACCATAATAAATATTATGTTGATTATTTTTTTACACTATTGTAAGGGGTTGTAAAGTATATGACAAATATATCACATTTACAGTATATATATATATATATATATATATATATATATATATATATATATATATATGTTTTTCATTGTAAATAAGTGGAACCTTGGATGTAAAATTTGCGTCCGACAGCTTAACATGTTGTTTGGATTCAAGGCATGAAATTAATTAGTTTATTAGATAGTTAATAATAATTTTTGTTTTTAAACTGTTTTACAAAATCTCTTTAATAGGCGTCTTAGATCTACAATAAATTTAAAAGTCAATATTTTATTTGTTTAATTAAGTAAGTAAAAATAACAGTAGTTGTTCACCTCCTTAGTTGGAGCATATTATAGACATCATGCGGGGCCTCTAAAAATCCTTGTCGCTAGTGTCTTCTTGCTTCTTCTCTAGTTTTGCACTATATAAATGCTATTTGTCGTTCTATTAAGGGGGGACATGCTCGTCGAAGGTCAAAATTGAGTTTTTATTGTATTTTCAAACCATGATCCTGGACACTCCTTAAACGTTGTAGATGATCTATTTATATAATTTTGAAGCCTTATTATCCTTTATAGTTATTTTAAACATTTGATGACTGCATGAAGTATTTTTGTTACATAAAATAGTATTCTTTTAAACCTCTCGCTCTAATGTTTTAGAATATAGTCATATTTCGGTACATAACTGTGCAGTGGTGTTAAGATTTTTTACATTTATTAATTTTTAAACGCATTTATAAAACCATTAGCATAATTTATTACGAGATAATTTTTGTAAAATATTCACGATAAAAAATTATATTGATAATCTCTGTGATCCCAAATTTGACAAGAATTAGGCATTTTATTATTCAAAAAATCGGCAAGATTAACACATTTGAAGATAATTCTAAAGATACTTATTATAAGCTATGTCTTTGACCATTCAAGTGTGATAAACATCTTATGAATAATGATTGCTTTATAATAATTATTGACCTAAGAATAAGGTAGTGTTTTTTTGAAATACGCCATTTCTTTTGTCATTCCCCAGTGGTTAAGCTACAACATACGGCCGTGGCCATAAATTGACAAACTATAATTGAAGTATAGAGTAAAATGATATTAACGCGCGTGTTTGAACATGTACCGTTTAAAAAAAAATTAAAAAAAATTTGGTTAGGTACATGTTCAAACACGCGCGTTAACATAATTTTACTCCCTACTTTAATTATAGTTTGTCATTTTATGGCTACGCCCGTATGTTGTAGCCTAACTACTAGGGAGTGACAAAAGAAATGGCGTATTTCAAAAAAACACTACCTTGTTCTTAGGTCAATAATTATTATAAAGCAATCATTATTCATAAGATGTTTATCACACTTGAATGGTCAAAGACATAGCTTATAATAAATATCTTTAGAATCATCTTCAAATGTGTTAATCTTGCCGATTTTTTGAATAATAAAATGCCTAATTCTTGTCAAATTTGGGATCACAGAGATTATCAAAATAATTTTTTATCGTGAATATTTTACAAAAATTATCTCGTAATAAATTATACTAATGGTTTTATAAATGCATTTAAAAATTAATAAATGTAAAAAATCTTAACACCACTGCACAGTTATGTACCTAAATATGACTATATTCTAAAACATTAGAGCGAGAGGTTTAAAAGAATACTATTTTATGTAACAAAAATACTTCATGCAGTCATCAAATGTTTAAAATAACTATAAAGGATAATAAGGCTTCAACATTATATAAATAGATCATCTACAACGTTTAAGGAGTGTCCAGGATCATGGTTTGAAAATACAATAAAAACTCAATTTTGACCTTCGACGAGCATGTCCCCCCTTAAGACCCCGAAATCTGATTGGTTTGAAAAACAAGCAAACAAAATTGAAGTATCCGTTTCATAATATGTCCGTTTCATAATGTCATTTATTCACTTATAATTTGGTAAGATGTTGCATTATCTACATTCAGATCTAGTTAAGATATATCAAAGTAAAACCCAGTATCTACTGCAAGAATCAATTCTTGGTGCTCAATATAGGTTAATTTGCAAAGCAGCACCATCAAAATAGAAGCATATAAAAATAAATTTGTTTAAAAAAATAATATAACTACTATTCTTTTTTTTAATTATGCAATTAAATCATGCATAACTTTGGATATTTTATAGATAGAATAATATTTTTTATCTATTTTAGTTTGGTTTAGGCAAGGATGAATAAATTTAAAAAAATTAACCAACAATATGTGTAATAATATATATTATGTATTCTTAATCTAACGAAAACAAATAAGTATGAATGAAAAAGTGTAAACATTTTTGTAGTATCGCCCAAAGCATACCAAAACTATGATGACTTGATTTAGGTAGAGTTTAATTGATTTTTAAAAACTGACCAACACCATCTGTAAATTATAGTCTTTGTTCAATAAAAACAAATACGCATAACTAACAAAGTTCAATGCGCATTATTTATAGCGAATATTAACAGCCTATCTCCACCTTTCGCTAATGCTATAATCAGATTATCTACTTTTAAATTCGCAAACTGACTGCTTCTTACTTCGTCTATGGAATATTTACGTTATGTACCTATATTCAATTTGTGTTTGATTTATATCCAGAGTATGAATTTAGAGTAAGTTTTCAACGATAATTAAATTAAAAAAATGCATTTCGGAATCACTTCGGGAGACGATTAATACTTACAGTATAATCGGACTGTAAATAATGAAGTAAACATGTTTTTCTTTAGTGAAATTTTGATTTCGAAACATTGAAAATTACAGTTTTTTGAAACGTGATTTATGGATTATACCTTGCATACAATTTATTAGACTGGCTTCAGCGTTTACGCATTGGCTTCGATTTTTATGTGCAACATGGCTTTAGTATCATAAAACTAGTATCTAGTTATGTTTTCCCGTTATATTTAGCAATGAATCAAAGGATTAGGATATATAAATGACCCTTAAGTCTTAATAACATATTTCGTAGTACCTTTTTGAAGCACGACCAGTCTAATGTGATTGCTACGAATTGATAACTTTTTGGACTTCATTGTGCTTTTCAGGCAAAAACTTTAAAAACAAAGTTTAATATAACAATTAATATTAACATACTGATAAACTAAGCACTTGAATAATAAAATGACATGCGTAAACTATTGTACTGATACACCGCCATCTTTAGATTAATAAAGCTTAAGCATAACTTGTTACACAAGCAACGAGTGGTCCACTTTTCAGCTGTCAAAATCAGATCCAAGATTGCTTGACATATTGATTTGCCCTTTCTCGTTTCAAATTGAATTATGAAAAATTCTCAAATCAAATATATTAACAAGGTATCAATGTTATTTATAAATAATATACATTACTGTTATTCATCAGCTATCAGTCAGGCAAATCCTTCACATAAAAACCGGTGATAATATCGATTTCCAAAAAATATGTAGAATTGATCTATCCATTACATTTGTAGAAAGTTAAATAAATGCTACCTAGTGCATTATTTATCATTTAACTTATCTATCCAAATCAAACCATTGCTTGTGTTAAGGCAGCTAGAAATATCGATTTGTAATAGAATTTTAATACTCATATTTTTATTAGCAGTGTATCCATATATTATGAATAGTGAAGGAATATTTTTTCAGAAAATAGAAAAGAATACTCCAGCAAGTGAACACGACAGACGCGTCAGTGTGAGCACTCTATAGACAATGACAGGCAATGACAGGGCATCCACAGACAACGGGAGGGGTAAAAAGTAGGACCAGTCGTGTAATGTATCGGCTTTCTTCTTCAGTGGGCAATGGCTCATAGAAATGGCGAATGGTACCTGCTGAAGGTAGGTAAACTGTGAAATGTAACCGAAGAGTATAGCGATATTTACAGGACTTGAATTTAAATTTTGTTAATCGTGTATATCTTACTGAACAAAACACTGTATATTTTACCTTTTTATAATAAATTTATAACGGAAAAAACAACGCACTAAAATAGATATTTAAAAAACCAATACCTAACTACGATTCGAGCTCTGGCTATAAAATTCTACTGTCACAATAGTTAAGCGTTTTGACCGTGTTGCTACCTGGCAGCAAACCTAATATACCTGAATTTATGTAATTAGTTAGAAAAATACATCACAATAAGCACGTTAGGCTAAAACACATAAAGCTTCAGGTCACGCAATAATATGACACTGGTTTTGACATTGTGCGTTTGCGACTGTTTTTTACAATATGTTGTTTTGTTGTGTACAATGTGTTGAATGCGTGAAATGTTCGAAATTACTTGCAGCCTATATTTTTGATTGTGTTCGTGCCATAGCTGGTTATGTATTAGTACCATATACGTGTTGGTCTAGTTAGGCAAGCGGACAATTAATTTATAATATACACCTACAATAGAATTATATTATTTTTGTAGAATATAAAACAATGATGTTTATTGTTCAACTACGTTACAATGCAATTAAAAATTATTTATCTTAAAAGGGTAGGCTTTAAATATTAACCTAATATGGAGTCATCACCACTCGCTCATAGATACACGATTCTGCTCATGGAAGAATGGTTTGTCATTAGTTATAAGTTATAAAGTGAACGAAATCCATCTTGTATGTTTATAATAACAAGGTTTAAAATAAACTCATTGTTTCTAATTTCATATAAAAATTAAAGATTTTAAAAGAACCTACCCATTCATATTATGTTTATAGAAAGCATACTTACGTAAGACATTATTGTAATTATATGATTGTATTATAACAGTTTGTTAGATAAATAAATACTAAAACTAAAAATTCGACTTGATATTGGAACTAAAAAAAACTTTTTATTTTATGTTTATCTTGTGAATATTTTTAATATGACGTTTTTTAACTATTAATGGATCCAGTTTAAAGGTATAATATGATAATATTGAATCCTGAATTATCTCTGCAATGTTAAATTATTGATGTTCAGACACAATATGGTGAAACCGCAAATCGAATCGGAAAAGCATAAAAAATAAATGATTTTAATTATTGTTTTATTACTTATTATTACTATGGAAAAAACCATTTATTTATTATTAGACTATTATCAAAATGGAATTATATCAATTAAATATTACTAGATATTTTTTTCTTGTCACAACTTCTTAATAAAAAATCTCTAGCGCTCAATTTTATGAAACTGTCCTAAAATATAAAATGTCATAAAATACATACACTTTGATGACACCGACAATTAAATTTTTAAATGCTTCGCTGATTACATGATTTCAATTTTTATTTTTAATAACGATCTTTTATGATTGTAATAGTATTATTAATTACATGGCCCTTAGCCTAGATTAGGTAACCTTAATATTATTCTAATCTTTTCATCTGATATTTGAATTCAATATTTCGTAGATCAATTACCTGTATCTTCAATATGTAGATATTCTTATCTAATAGATACTAGTTTTAGAAATTTTACATGTTTAATGTTAAAACACATACTTTTGAAATACCTCAGTAACATTAGATTTGAAAAAAATAACCAATTAGGATTCAGACTAAGCTTATTGATTACATTATCAAAAGGTCTGTGTATCATTTAAGTATATTATTGCCAACGCTATATAAAGAGTTAAGATGGCAAATGAATAGCTGGCGATAAGATTTACCCAATTTTACGTTATGACTTCCATGCACAAGCTAACATTTTTAAATATTGTTTTCATATTCAATAGTGAACATTATACAAGATTTGTGAATATAAGATTAAAAAAAATAATATAATATATAAAATAATATAATATTTTTTTACAATACATATCTATAGGTACATTTAATAAAAGGGTCGGACATTCTCAAGTATTGCATATATTCAGTATTGCGTAAAAAATATGAATTAATTATTATTAAATGACGAAGTAGTAACTGAATATAAACTTACTACTCGTTAGTTTCCTAATAACAATAGTTAAAATATATTGTATATTTCCAATATCTCAGTAGGTAACGTGTTATTCATAGATGCTGTAGATGGAGAGCATCTACAAAAATAATCCATACAGTCATCCTCTAAGAATTATATGGAAGTATTTATTCATTGTCTAATTGTGTTGTTTTCCAAAAAATCTATAAAACCAATATTATATTAATATGTTTATGAATAACGAGTATCTTATGCGTCGACTTATAGTGTCATGAGCCTAGGTTCAAATCTTAAGTCTAGCAAATACACATTGTTTTTTATATTTTTGATTGGAGTCAGAGTAAGGATCTATTTGATTGAGCAAGTGACTAACATCTATTTCTCGTTAAAACAAAAATCTGTTAATACAAACTTCCACAACGTAGAAGCTCATATTATGATCTATAATGGGTCTAGGTGTTATGTGTTTAGTCAACTACCCCCGTTATTATCGTATTCAGATGGTTGCGTTTGAATATGGGATTTGAGATTATTTGGGTATCTAATAAAGAAACACGCGTGAGTGAGTATTTATACCATTTTGTATTTTATAGATAGCACATTTACAATGGTGATATAATACGGCAGGACAACACAAAGGTATATTAATCTATGTTTTGTACGTAAAGGTTTATCATGATCCTTTTAATTTGATATTTTTAGAAAGCCTGTGCCTTTTTTATTTCTATAAATTTAAGTTTTCTAGACAACTGACATTTCCGTTTCGTTATTATCTATGCTCTTAAAATGAGCATATACAATAACATGACAGTTGTAGATTTGGGTGAAATCTTTACAGATCTTCTTAACTTAATTTCGATTTATTATATCGCAGTACTACCACTTGACTCCGAAATACAATTCACTACACAATTTCAATGCCCGCCACAAATATACATATATATTATATAATATATTAAATAATCCTCTAAATCAGGAAATTAAAATAGATAATAATTCATTTAACCAAAACCACCACAAGCACGCACTACCAGATGAAGAAGCTATAACCTTCTGCGCATTTTACCAATCACCATTTCGTTATAATAAATTATAATTTTTGCAAACTAAGTGTGAAAATAAATTAAGTCTAAAAGTATAATCAATCAAATACTCGATTGTTTGATAACAACTTATATGGCATTATATCTCATAAAAATATCATTATTAATGTGATTTAGTGTTTTTCCTTGATCCTTGGCATACTAGTGACATTTAATACCTACCAATAAAAATGCATCTGAATCAATCATGAGTTACATTAATTTCTCAACAGACCTGTCACCACGTGTTTCCGAATATGTACATTATTGCCTGTATCCGCAAAAGACAACATTATTAAGACTTTTCAAAAATGTCACGATTCGCACGCCCACTCGTATAATATTGGCACTCTATCTTGTCTTGACATCTAAAATTAATACCGTTTCATTAGGTGTTTAATTCCAACGCATTATTTTTCAATGTTAAGTCATTTTTCTTTTCGGGTTTTTGTCTTGCCCATGCGACGATATCACTCTTGTACATTACTATACAATCGTAGACAAAGTTTTGTATTCAATTCAAATTGAAACAGAATGATAATACGATGATAATTATTGTTTTGCATAAAGACAATAAAAATATCATAATTCTCTATTGTAAAAAAGGATTATAAAATCTAGTATTAGTACACGAACAACATCTAAAATACTTTGTTTTTCAGATATTATACTTATATGAAAGATAATATAGCTCATTTTTTATGACTCGCTAACATTTTACGAACATGAAAACTGCCGTTTTTGTTTCAAGCTTTGATCAATGTAAGAACCTCTCTAAATTGATTCTATTCCACTTGACCCAGTGCGTTGCATCCGCATAATTACTGAAATATTATTCAAGACTGAATGACACACAGTATTTAAAAATAGGTATACCATTCTTTATTAAATATATTATGAACATATTTTGGAATTAGCTTAAAAACAAACTTGTTTAAAAAAATCTGGAACAAATTTAAATCGAATAATACTAGAACCGATATTCATCGTATTTAGCTTTACGTCCACAGATACATAAATAAATATCCTAAAAACTATTCATTAAGATTAAATGTACAAGTTCTAATGGATTTAAGTTTTGAACTATTATTTGTACAAAACTTATATAATATATTAGAATTTCAATTCAAATTAGATCAAGTACCTTCGGTCGATAGTATTGATATTATAAATGTATAAGTATTATAAGTTGAGATTTTATATAGGTACAATTCACTGCGATTCAATTTATGACAGATGAAATAGGGAATCCTAAATTTATAAACATATAAATACACATATTATTATCTGTCTGAATCAATCTAGAATCATCTAGAATTTAAATCTACATTTCAGATATTTTCTGCCTCTTGGGTTCATGCCACTGGATAACTACAATTATGAAAATTGTAGAAGTTTTAAAAGTTTTTTGGATAATAATTAGTATATTTATAATTGATAATAACTTTGGGATATTATCAAATGCTAATTTTTGTTTTTTTATTTATTTATTTATTTATTTATTAAGGAAACAATCAGTTACATTTTGATTACAAAAATTTAAAATATAATGAAAAGTTATTGCAACCAGCAAAGTTTCCATGTATACATTATAATATAGTTAATCCCAACAAGATAGAGAGTAAGAATAACAGAAATATAAAGAAATTACATATGAAAATTACATGAGATAAATGAGGAAGAATAATAAATAATTAAATTATATACAAAAAAAAGTAACATAAAAAAATATCTATATATAAGTATATATAATATCTATTTATACAAAATTTTGGAGATAGCGCGTTTAAATCAAACAGGTGAATTATTAAAAGGATCAACGGTGGAGAAATACATATTATAATTTAAACAAGAGCGCCGAATAAAAGAGTTTTGTGCATAATTAGAACCGCTACGACTGATATGGTACAAAGTTTGGTTTCGCGTAAATCTTGATGGACAATGGAAACCCACCCTTTCAAGTAGGTTTGGCGAGTCAACAAAACCATTGATAATTTTAAAAAGAAAATATTGATCAGATATAGAACGTCGACTTTCTAAAGATGGTACCATAAAAGTTGCAGCGGTATCATATTGCGGAATCATAATATTATCACTTGTCATAAAGTACATGAGAATTATACAATTGTGTCTATTCCTCGGTCCAATACTCTATTTTGTGATTCATTTCGTGCCACTTTTTAGTAGGTAGATCACTCATATTGCATTACTTTCATAGAGTCAGTAATGACTATAACTATATGTATAATTTTGTATATTCTTTTTGATATCTAAAAAACTAATAACTAGGTATAAAAATATAAAACAGCCGAGCAATAAGTATATAAAAGCGAATCAGTAATTTGAAATTATTTTTTCCGTAAGTGTACAAAAATTTGTATAATATGTAGGATGAGTCAAACGATATAAATTATATAGTGAACATGTTTTGAAACTCAACCAATAAACATGACATACGATAATGTCACAATATATATTGAGACATCTGAATCGATACATAACAGTGTTTATGAGTTTTCTTTTGGTATACTGTGTTATACTTGCTACGGTTGACATTGTTATTTTTCTTTATCAGACATTTAAAATTCTTACTTTATATTATTATATGAATGAGAATTAAATTGACAAATACCAAATAAATTTATAAAATAATATCTAGATGTCCATATAACATTATTCCATACATTTTTTAAAGAATAATATTATTTATACAGACAGGAATGTTCAAGTTTTTTTTTGTAATTTGATAATTACTTGAATATGACATGTTAAATGATTTAATGAAATACATGGTTTTTTCGCATAATCATATATATTTTAGTAATCTAGCATGCCAGGGTAGGTTGTAGCCTCCTGCAAGAACTTTCTTCATGTATTCTACCGTACTTTAGTGTCCTCCAGGTATCTCTACCAGCCGATATAGCATCTTTGTGGATATTGTCCAATCACCAGACTTTGGGTTTGCCATAGTAAATATTAATATAACATATAGGCACTAAAAAGCTACGATCATCGTTTTAATATAAAGAAATTTCATACAAAATACAACCATTTTTTCTTCTATCGTTTTATCTGCTTTTTAAATTAATAGTTTTAAAAAAATCTTTCAGTCATTTCAATTCTTTTATTTTTTCTATATTTAGGATTATTAGTGTGTTTAATCAGTTTTACATCACTTTAACGGTACAAACAATATTAAGTGCTGAGTGTCACAATAACAATCTGAACCTGAATTTAAACCAGTAGTGATAATACTATTATTTTATATACATATTACAAAATGATAATTTAAATTATAATAAACTCTACAAAATGTTCTATAAGTTGATAGTTATTTCGGTTATTAATACCACAAAAAATAAATGACTTGTCCACGCTTAAGTATTTATCTCTTCTTCTTGGTCGTGCACTCATGGCTGAGGATCGTGACCACATTTAAATTTTGCCATCCTTTGAGCGACCAAGACTTTCCATCCTTCTCGATCTTCCGCTTCTCTTAGGGCAGAATGGATGGTGCTCTTTCACTTAGTCGCTCCATCGCGCAAACGCTATTCCTCTGCTTTGCCTTCCCTGGAGGATACCCAAAACTACCAGTTTCTTCAGGTTGTCCGGTCCGCGCCAGACAATATGTTCAGAAAACTGCAGAATTCTTCTCAGACATATCGTCGAGAGCCGTTCCTTTATCTTCAGTCTTTGGATGATTGACTGATTTGTCCTGTGCTCCGTCTAAAAAATGCGAAGATATCTCAAAGGCATCAATTGCCTTCCGTTCTCTTACCTTCAGGGTCCACGACTCGACTCCGTATAGAAATATCGAGAACACTAATGTTTGCACAAGCATCATTTTTGTGGCAATCGAAATTCCCCGATCCTTCCATTTAATGGTAAGGCGTGTCATTGCATTTTTTGCAATCTGTGTGCGCCTTCTTATTTCCGCTTCGCATCCGCCCTTTCCACTGATGGTCGATCCAAGATATACAAACTCGTCAACTGTTTCGAGGTTTTGGAGTTTATTTGGTGTTGGTAGAAGGTTGGCCCGATCAACAACCATTAATTTGGTCTTATTCCTATTAATGAGGCCGTATTTGCGACTCTCTTCCTCTACCCGGTGTAGCAGCTCTGTGAGTTCTCTTTCATCAGCAGCGATTAGTGTGGTATCATCTGCAAATCTTAAGTTGTTTATTTTCTGGCCACCAATTGTTATTCCGCCTTGCCAATGATCTAGGGCTCTCCGCATTATAATATGCTCTCCTTATATATTGAATAACTGGGGAGATAAAACACATCCCTGACGAACTCCCTTCTAGGTTCGGAAACTCTCATAAACGCACTATTTACTCTTACCTTTGTGTGGCTATTCTTATATAAGTTTTCGATGAGGCAGGTAAGGTGTGATGGAACTCCCATTATTTAGTATTTATAAAACTCATATAATGAGACAGTGGCATCTTTTTCTCTATCACCTCGAGGCCATTCAATAAAAGTGTACCATACTAACTAGGTATTAATTAAAAATATATAATTTAAACCTTCACGAAACTTATTAAAATTATATATTATATATTTTAAGTATATATTTTGCAATATTAATAAAATGTATTTATACCTAAGATTTTTTATGCTAAATGCTACTATTATAATACTATAATTAATCATACGTTGATTCTAAAATTAAAATATAACAGTGATAGGTGTTAATGGTACTTTTATACATTTTTATTATATAATGCATATAATTAGATGCTATCATATCAATTTCATAAAACGATATCTATAGATATTATTGCATGTGGATAATTGTCGTATCATCCGACACTGATTAGTGCATTGTAATCTACTCATGCCCATACATTTTACATATCTGCCAGCATGAACCAGTGAAGTGCCTACATTTACTTGAAGCTATATGACTATAATATTTATAGTGTCTTTACCGGATTAAATTTATTTTTATCATTACAAAATAATGTAGTTAAGTAATAGGGTATGATTTAAATGTGGTGTCAATGAGGAATGACATTATAGCTAAAAAATCTATGTGGCTGTACCTGAAAAAATATCAAATAAATTGAGAGCTTTGTTTTCTAAAGGTGAAGAACTACCCCTAATCGGTGATCGTCAATTGGGGTAACAATAACTGTGTTCAAGCAAATCATTTAGGATGTCGTTATTTTAATATCAACACGCAATAGTGTATTAAATTTGGAATAAAAGTGCTTTATAATTTTTTTAAATCTTTCTTTCTTCGATAAGCATTTCATGTAAGAGCTACTAGTTAAAATCGTCCTAATTAACTAATTTAATTGAAAAAGCATACTGGTGCAAATCAAGCAGACACGATATGTTCAAGTCCTGTCAACTATCGTATTTTTTTCCCACAAAATGATTTTTTCTATGTGTGTATATGCATGAGATTTTTTTAAATTATTTATATTGAAATTAAAAGTTTATTCTTTAAAAAGAATTTATTTAACTCATTTCATTGACTATTCACTGTTATTATTACGTACTTCCTTTTCTATGATCACTGTATTTTATATCATACGACATACATATTATATCCATTAATACAATTATTGTACTCGTAATATCGTTTTTTTAACCCCTGATGAATAACATTTATTTTTCATGATTCTTGTTTGATACGCCAGGTTTTTATATACCATAAACATAAACGGTGTAGGGGACTAATTATAAATCATGTGTATATTAGATCCTAAATAAAATAATGATTGTTGTTAGACGATGCACATGTAGCATTTTATCAGAACCCAAAAGCCTCGATTTTTTCCGGAAAATCTTAAAGGTAGAGTATACGGCTTATATATATTTTTTGCACTTTTTACTACACTGCTACGCCTCTTCGCGTGATTACCTCGTATAAAATTGGATCAAATGATATTCACCTGTAATCATATTATAAAATGTAATTTTTTGAATATATTACCATTTTCATCCTAGAACCTGAGTGCAAAGTTATGAAGTGGCAACTCTACACTGGAATGATGAAATTACACTCGGATTACACTGATACGTTAGTCTTCAATTATTTACATAATCACGAAAAGACGCTTCATGTGTTTCATATTCCATTAAATAGTGTTGCACCTACTTTCTTGTGGCCCAATTACCATAAACTATGTCGCCTTGGTCAAACTTTTTTTTTCATTTACCTTTCAGCAGTGCGACTATAGCGATCTACTCAGTAAATCATCTCGCATGATAAGAACTTTAGGATTTGGTGATTGAAGTTGTTAAACCGTGTACTTACACTGTTCACTGATTCTTAGCCGTGATAGTGTGAAATAGTAAGAAAAAATATAATTATTATGTATTATATAATTGAAAAATTAAAATTTCACTAAGTATATTTAATTGTAGTTAATATGTGTAGTGATTTATTGGACGCCACTACTAATCACAATGCACCAGGTTGATTGGCGGCGGATCTTACGTTTAAATGTTTATAATTGCCAGTTATAACAGAAAGACTGTTAGCATATTTTAGCCTTTTGAACTGTTAACATTTAAAAATACGTGGCGAATTAATGCAATTCATTGCTCTTTATACAAAGTATAACTTGTTTCGTTTTCATTGCGTAATTTAACTATTAAACATATAACTTTTTTATAACTTTACTGTCCGGTATAATACTTTCAACGCTGAAAAAAAAATCGGTAAATACCTAATAACAGGTTTCCATTGATAGTCATGGTTCAATACTCAAACAAAATTATATAAATCAATAATTGGTATTCACCGCATATAATGTATTAACTACAGTACTTGATAACACGTTGAAGCAATGTTTTACGATTTTTTACGATACACGTTGATTTTGCAATTAAACACTGTTTACATGGGGTATTAATTAGTTTACCTTTCCATGTATATATTAATGAACACATATAAAAAACTATTTTTATAATGACGTGATATACATATTATTATTATGCACAAGTGGCAACGGGTTTCTGTTAAAGGAAGGTAGGATATAGTTTGTTTATTTAGTTATTTCAATAAAAAAAAACTACATACACTAAAATAGATATTTTACTTCTGATGGATTTAAGTTTTATACTATTCCATTTTAGTACTGTTCTATTCCATTAAATCCATTCGAATTTTAATTCAAGTTCCATTAAGTACCTTCGGTCGATAGTATTAATAAGATATTTTACTAATAAAAAAATTCAAATATTATAAAAAAAGATTTTTATTTTTTTACATAGTTACATTAAAATTTATTAAAAATTAAGACGTTCACAACATGAAATTTAGAAACAAAGAAATAGTATTTAAACAGAATTTTGTAACAAAAATTTGTTTTCCGCTGGCTTTCTGTAAACGTAAACCGACAAGAACCGTGTTTTATTTAGACATGAATTTTACATCAGTACTTTACAACCCAAAGAGGTTATACGGTCTTTAATATACGGCATATACTTCTGACACAACATTTCACGGTAAAGTGTGATACGGCGAACTGCATAGGTACCGGAGACGGTTTCTTGGAGTATTTGAAAGATCCCTACATTGATAACTATTATAATAATATAGTATTTCAAAATTATCTTTGATAAGAAATGCTAGTGGTATAGACATAAATTCCACTAAGTCGTGTTGCGATGAAATTTTCTCAAGATCTTAATCGAGTATTTAATTATTATTAGTTAGGTACATAATATTGATATTATCATTAAGCTATTTTCTTAATGATGCAACA
This sequence comes from Rhyacophila brunnea, assembly GCF_057557595.1. Classification (NCBI taxonomy): domain Eukaryota; kingdom Metazoa; phylum Arthropoda; class Insecta; order Trichoptera; family Rhyacophilidae; genus Rhyacophila; species Rhyacophila brunnea. Next base: position 9,024,481 of record NW_028233361.1, read on the forward strand.
CTTAACGCCTACTGTTGAGAGTGTACTAAACGGAATTCCTATAAGCACTTACTACATGGCGGAGTATTCTTTAGGTTCGTTCATTATCATCTTAGGTTTCAGTTGCACGCAATGGTCTCGCCTGCCTCTCGGTATATCGATGGAGCGATCGATAGAGGTGGATGGTTTATTTTTATTATTTCAGTTTACAATGGGTGATATTTGCTACCGTTTGCGATTCTTGCTAGCAAAATTCGATCGCAACTTTTCATCGCAATAAAATGGTAGTAAAGCCGCGTTGACACGGTCCAAGTACGATCCAAGTACACTTGGACCGAGTGCCATCCAAGTGCACTCGTATGAGACATCTTCATACTAATTATTTCTATCCAAGCTACTTGGACCGCATCCTACTCATCCAAGTTAACTTGGATAGGAATAAATAGTATGAAACTGTCACTTGGATGGCACTCGATCCAAGTGTACTTGGATCGTACTTGGACCATGTCAACGCGGCTTAAGGGAAAAAATTAAAAAAAATATATACAAATGATAATATTGTGATGGCAGGCGGTTGCATGTGCATATTTTTTATATTTAAATGTTGTTCTATAATAATATGTTCCAAATTGTATATTCTTTAATGTGCCAAAATATTAGAGCTGCAACTTTATTGGTCATAAAGTAACGTTAAAAGAGAGTAGCTTGATATCAAAGTAGGCCAAACGCCATTATTTACAAAAATTTACAGGAGACTCACAAACATGACGTGTAAGAAGTATCCATTTTTCATATAACATACCAACTTTAAACTCAAAAATATTTATAAAAACTACCGTTTTTGATACTTTTGTTACATTTTTTGAAAAGAGCATCACTTGCACTACAATAAGTAATTAAAACATACACTTCGCTAAGAATGGCGTTTGGCCTACTTTGATATCAAGCTATATTGGCATCTAACCAAATGTGAAAAATAGTTGATATGGCAAAAATATATATCTGCTTAAAATGAAACATAGATAAAACTTTGATCTTTCTTTGAAGTTTGTATTGGGATGCTAAATCCGCTTATTTTGATATAAAATACTTCAAAATATCCTGTAAACTAACTCTTGGTAGACTGATTTCAAAGCTTTGTTTTTGCTTTCCTATTAAATTGTGTAAAGCTGATACTGAGGCTAAGAACAGGACACACAATGGGTAAAAGATTTTATGTCCTCATGGTAAAAAGCGATTTGCAACTCTGCGATGAATATGATGTTTTGGAGGACATTATACATAATATTATAGCAGTGCAATGCCCTAAATACGAACGTCACAGTATACAGCTGCAAATTTCGGATATCTTTGAGAATGGCAAAGAATTGAAAAGTGCCCTGGCGGTGGCTTAGATAGGAGAGCTTGGCAAAATTGAAAAGTTCTTTAACAGAATAGGTGTAAGGATCTGATCGGTAGATCTTTTTCTAGAAGAAAAGAGGCGATATGACAGCGAATCACAGTCAAAGCCTCAGTAAAAGCATAAAACATGGTGTAAGTATGTTTCAAATAAATGGCGCAAAGTATGCTTAAAGCTAAATGTCTCTAAGACAAAAATAATGATAAAAAACTACATTATCTCGGCCAATAAATGTAAATTGACACGGAGGAGGTATGCAAAATGGAATTTCTCGCAGAACTAAAGTCACATGAAGTGCATTTGAATGCTAGAATAGTACCTTAAAAACTGAGTTCCCAATGTATCTTAAGCATGAAGTATTTAACCAATATGCTGCATGGTGGACATAAACAAAAATACCACTAAATAAACCAAGCGGCCAAGCAGATGAAATGGCAATGGTCTGGAATGGTGCTCGGTGAGTGGAAAATCATTATACAAATGCCATCATACGGTGGTTATCAAGGGACACTAAACGACTACAGGAATGTCCTAAAATCCGCTGGATTTATAAACTGCAAACTACGGTGTGTGCAAGTAGCATCAAAGAACTATAGAGTGAGAACAGTGGAAGAAAATTGGGATGACTTCATCCTGGTGTGTTGATCCTGGCTAATGGTGATAATGTGTGTGTATCGAATACACGCGGTAAAAGTGAGACTTTTCTATCCATTCTCGGACACGTAGATCATAAGTACGATCTATAGTAAATAGCACTATAATATGTTTTTTTTTTTTAAATAATTTAATAAAGATGGTTATTTTGTTCAAAATAAAATATTTTCTGACGTTATCAATTTCTTATTTTAAATTATTAAGTAAATCTTATTTGCTTTTCTTGATTAAAAATTTATAACAAAAAAATAATTATTTATTAGTTTGCGTCTACAATAATTGTTTTATTATATTTATAATGTTTAAAACTATTTTATGATATTCGAAGTTTAACAGTTTTAAAATAATACACACAGAACTTTTAAAAGCGTATACTATATTTATTTTTATGACAGTGTTTGTTACGTATAGTTTATTTTCTGAACAAAATCAGACTGTTGCAATATCGAAGGAAAAGATATAAGAGCAGGGCGGCCTTTTATAGAGCCAATTAACCACACGCGGTCATCAACTATACCGACAACGATGCGCCGGTCCGAATAGCGACCCCGATCGCTCGTTTTGATCCCCTTGCAGTTTTATTTTCCCCAGCTCCTTGCAGATCTATCTATCAGGCAACTAGCGGCTCGTTTGTTAGCGGAGTGGCTCCTTCCACGCGTGGCCGTATCGGGTGCATCGCTAATGTTGCCATACGTCCTGCATTGCAAAACAATGATAAGTGTTATAAGCTCCGGCAAGAAATTCAGGCAGTACAAACTGCGCAAAGTTTATATAACATGTTGTAATCTGTACCCAAGTGATTTCATGGCACTGAATCTTATATATACATAGGGTGGACTTTCAATGTTGCCATGTATGTTGAATTGAAAAGTAATGATAAGTGTCGTCACTTTGCCCTTAACAGCGTTAAAGTATATTTTAAATATGCAAACGATGTATGTGAGCCTGATACAAAAATACTCAAATGACATCGTACAAGTACATGGATGTTATTTCCAGAGTATTATTATTTTTTTTTCTAATTATTAATTCTTCCCATATAATGGGAAATCTTTTCTTCGGCTACATCTGCCCGTTAGTTGGAGCATATGGATACCAGGCGGCGCCTCTAAGAATCCCTGTCGCTTGCCAGTCTTCTTGTATCGTTCCAGTTCATACCAGCATCCCGCAGCTTTGCCGTATGCACTATATAATACAGAATTCAGTGGCCGAAATCTGGTTATCAAATAATGGGAAATACTAATGGATGATTATCAATTTATTTAAGTAATTTTGACAAATGGACAGTAAGTTAATAAAATATAACATCTATTATGTAATATTATTATAATTACCATTATTTCAATGACATACTTGCCTTTGTTCAAGAGAATAAAACATTTTATGTCTATAAATATGTCTCCGACTAAATGCATAAAGAGCTAACTGATAGTGATGATTTCAAATCAATTATTGCGACTGTCGACGAGAAAGATTTTTTCCGGGATGTGTTGTGAAAAATGATTGCAATGCTTATTCTTCAATAATCAGAAACTCTTTTTTTTCCATAAAACAAATATATATATAGCTTTCGTCTTTAAACTTATATTTGACATGAAGGTTTTTAGGTTCATAAGGAGGTATTTAAGTCGTTCTGTGCAATTTTGTTTTATGGATTTATTATAGATAGGTAGTACTTCTCTGCTCAGGTAAAAATTATGTAAATATATCAAAATATTTACCAAATAAAACCACATGACCATATTAAAATAATAAAGCATGTATCACACATAAATACACAGGCTTGAAAAAAACACATTAAATAATAATTAATATGGATTGTGATAACATCGACAAATTCAACCGTCAATCTCTGGCATACAAAACCAATACTTTACGAATAAGCGACTAAGAAGGCTTATAAAACAATTTTAAACAAAACGATACAATATTTTTGCCTCTTAGAGCTCAAAACCTTTGAATTACAGAGATCCTCTACCTTTATAATTAATTTTAGTGGATGAAATTGGGCTTCGTTTAGTGTACAATATGGAAGTATCTTTCAAGTGAGTACATATCTTCGGCAGTGGATTAGTATTAAAATTCAGAGGAGATACAGTAATGTCTTTGATATATAAGATTCCGCGAAGGGGTTGGGGTGGGTTTCTACATATTGAAAGATACGTAACGTGCCATTAACTCATTTAGTGCTAACACCGCGACTGGCGCATTTGGAGTACTTGGCCATTAGATATAATTAAAGTGTTATTTAAATGTGGTAATTAAAAGGCAATTAAAAGTTCAGCAGTGATTGTGATAACACAACATAATAACAATAATAACATTATAAAAAATATAATCGGTATGCAAAATATCGTCATTAACTTATATTTTTCATTATTTAACCATATTATTATTATTAATATAGAATGTTTTACAAGTACCTACACAGGTCTTTTACGACTATTAAAGTTTCAAACTACCTACCAATAAAACTAAGGTAAGTTTTGCGATATATCGTTTAACGTATTTTCATAATAATGTTGAATTTGAGCCATCTAGAGTCATAACTAACGTTTTGAAATTTTGTCATTTTTTAGTTAAATATATTACATGATTCTAATGGCATTAATATAATATATTAATAAAAATAGTTGGCTATCAAAAGTCTCTTAAAAACATGTGAAAATCGTTGACAAAGTTGATTTTTGGTGTCATAACTCACATTTTTCAATGAATAGTGGAGTTCTATCATCAAGGTATCTCTAACCAATTACTGTGCTTTTTATCTGCAGCCTTATGAGTATTATATTTTTTTTTAAATCTAAATCGACTCACTCACTCACTCATTAATATTCAATGTACCTACCTAGTTCAATACTTTTAATTTAATTACAAAAAACAGTGATCTGATGTTTTTTTCGATTATCTCAAAACTCTATTTTTTAAATAATATTTGAGTTATGACTCTAGGCAACTCATTTATAAATTACTTTTAGCTGTAAAACTCTTGGTGTTTTGTATAATAGATCGATACTAAACTTATTGATTTTTTTTTTAAATTGTTGTTGTAAAACATTTATTGTTTTCTTTCAAAAGACATTCTTCACACAAGATAAAAATGTAGGTATAAATTCCGCAAAGATTAAAGTTTTCCTACAGCAGTACAGGGTGCTTACAATGTGGCGTGCGCTAGATGTAGGGAACAGATTATAATATGCGAGAGACTTTTAATTGCAATTACTGACCTCTCCTAGGACAAAGCAGAAGCTTCGCGTGTCACGTGACGAAGATAAAAACTTTTGAAGAGGAGATACCTAGGACGATGGTATGTTTTTATACACATTTTTAATGTAGATTTTTTTCCGTAAAATATTCTTCATTTGAGTCTATTTTGAATTGTAAAGAGAAAATTCAGAACTAAAAAATTAGTTGATATCGATTAATATCGACATTGATAAATACAAACAATGCAATTTTAGGCGATATTTCATCTAAATAATAATTGTTACAATACCAATTAATTTAAATTGCATTATTTATGTTTACAATACTTACGTATTTTTATAATTCATAATTTTTGACAGACACGGCTGATTATCGAGTAAAGTTTGCAAAAAACCAATTAAAAGCAATTTTTTTATGTAATTTATTCATTAAATTTAGTAGCATTCTTTTTAGCTTAATTTCAATATTTTATATTGAAATGGCGCATGATATTTAAAAAGTTTAAGATACACATAAACCCATAGAAATATTAAAATAATAATAAAAATAAATGACAGAATAAGGTATTATAATTATACACTTACATTATTTTTTAAAAATTACGACACCCAGCAGGAATCGAACCTGCGTCTTTCTTCCTGCTAGGTGTCGTTTTTTACAAAAAATATTTTTTCTATTGCTAATATTATATTTTCTCAGAAGTGATTTCAAAATTATGTTTGTTTAATAAAAATAATGTTACATTCTTAAATCCATAGAATTGTTCGTTGAATAAGAAAATACTTAATGGTATTATATTATAATACAAATTAAATTCACAATAAAAATACTTATTTACTGCAGAGCTTAAGCACTTTAAAGGTACTGAACATGTCAATAAACATAAATAAATGAAAAGTATTTGAACGAGAATAAATCTTAATCAGGATCTGTCCTTATAAACTTACTTATAAAGTTCAATAATATAATATTAAGTTTGATGTACATGGCAGCGGCTAACTGAAAAGAACTAAGGAAGATCTTCATTCAACAGTGAATTGATGATGGTGACGTAATATCAGCATTATCTGTAACGCCGGCCTAGTAAACATTAAAATAATGGGGCCTTTTGGATACGGTTGAAACAAGATTTAATTATAGTGTGGATAAATATGTGATAAAAATACGTTATTTTTCAATAGTTACGCATTAAAGTTTATGACAGAAACAAAGTTCGCATTTTTAGGATATTTAAGAAGTTTTTAATTTCATAGATTTTATGACCTGACATTCATTAAGTGTAAAAACAAATCTAATTTCAAATTCTTTGCCCATGGAGACTGATTTTACATGTTTATGTGTATTAATCTGTTTTGTAACTGGATGTTTATATAATATTAACAATCTTATTTCCTTTTACATGACTATCATCTATCTCTCATAAAACCACAGTTTTAAAACATTCACATTATAGCTTGTAATATAATATACATAAATTTAAATTATTTAAAAATATGTATATATTTATGCCGACAAAATTAAATATTAATATGCATTTTATACGTTTTACGGGATGACTTTTAAGGCATGCGCTCATAAACTGCACACAGTATGTCGAGCTGTGCAAAAGGCTGTGTTTGCCGCGCCTACTTTGCAGTATTTTCTCACAGAACAAATCGCGCCGAAGCGGAAGTAAGGAATTCAATCAAACGATCGTAGTATGTAAGTCCATATTTGTTTTCTCAGTCACCTGCCGACAATTTAATAGTATCGTGGTATGCAAGCCATATGAATTCTTTAAAAACTGTATATTTCACCCATAACATTTTGCGTAATTATTACCTACAATATTAAAATAGTTACCAACGCTACTTGGCTGCAATTAATATTTTAAACTCACAGTAAAACTTTCCAAATATAATATTATGTTATGTAATTATTAATAGAACGGTGATTGGATAATCTCTCACATATAAAATCTTAATAGTAAAATGAAAACGTCAAACGAATTAGCCAAAATAAATTAACGAAAATTTGCAATAATAAAAAAAACTATAGTTCATTTGTGATTATATACATGATAGAGGTATTAAATAAAGAGAGGGGCAAGGAATCGGCCTTCTCATACAACTAAACAAAGCAGGCCAACAATAGCCGACAACTTACTAGAAATAGCGATGCGATAAAAAAAAAAATGAAGAGCATCACGGAGGATTTACTTTGGCTTTTTGACCGTCATTATAACGTACTCATATAATAAAATATTGTCAACGTGAAAGTTTTGACTCAACTTGATTACCAGCCTGCCTCACCATACCTTTATATTACCTGCCTGCTTTAGCATACTTTCAACCTGCCGCCCCTAGGTCGCATTTATCTTTTCTTCCCACCTATTCTCAAATCCCCAGATATTGTCACAAAACCAGCTGACCAGTAGTCACGGATGATGAGTGACCGTGATTAAGGTACATTCAGTTACTTCACGCAGTGGATGTGCCTAAGCTTATTAAAGCTCAGCAGTCGGTAACTACCTAGTAATTTAGCCAAAACGTATCTGTTCAACCTTCGTTGCGCTAAATCTGATATAATTTGAGCAAACGTCCTGTCTATCATCCATCCTGAACTTTTTATCATCATGTATACCAAAACAAAAGTGAAACCATGAAATCAATATTACGAACCGCCCGTTTACCAGTGCGTGAGTGCGTGAACATCGAACCAGCTCCAGCGCGTACCAGCCCTCTCAACATAAAAGTTCAGTACCTGGCACCCTGCTTTAACCCCTCCCCTCGATCCGTATTCCACCAGAATCTTCAAATTACAGTCCACTGCGAAAAGCGCCACCAATATCTACCATAACTTTTTGTAGCATATCATGACATGGAAAAACGTATGTTGAGCATATCGCGGAAAGACTACAAAATAATCCAAGGACACAGAAACAACACTATCAAATCCTTTAATAAGATTTTTTTACAGTCATATTGTCTTCTACTGAAATATTATAATAATACTGGTTCTGCGATACCTCGTTCAAGTAATAACATTTTTCGGCCTATATAAATATTATATTGTGTGTTCAATATAATATTTCATTTTTAAATAACCCATATTATTCGATGAAAAACTACAATTTTGTTATTTAATAATATTATGTAATGAATCTTTTTGGCCATTGAATCATTCTTTTATCACGAAAAACTTCTTATATATGAAGCCTTATTTCCTACCATTAAGTACGTGGGTCACTTCTTTCACTGTGGCGTAAACATTCTTGTCCCATCATAATTATAGCGATATTAAACAAGCGCAACGTGGCAGAGGTGCATGTTAGGCGTAACGCATAAAGATCACAAAAAATCAATGGATAAGGAAGCAGACAAAAGTACGTTATGTTATAAAGGTCACAAAGCAGATAAAATGGTAATGGGGCTGGACATGTTACTTGGCGAATGGACAACCGCTGAAAAAATACCATACCGCCCCATACAGTGGTACCAAAGGATACCTCAAAACCAGCTCGATAGACAAATTCATAAATTTCGCTGAATATACGTGGCAGCAAAGAACTCTGGACCGATAAGAGTAGAGAGTACTAAGGGAGGCCTTCATACAGCAGTGGATCGACCCCGGCTGATGACGATGATGATACAAAATAAAATTGTTAGTTAGGTACGAGTACTCTAATTTATAAGTAACTTTAAAAAAGTTACAATATATTTAAATAAACATATTATAATATGTCAGTTTCATCGAACATTGACTAAAATTATCTATTTATGTTGCATTTATTCAGTTCAGTTATTTGTTTATCTCTTGTTGTGTAAAACATAAAACCTTCCCGGCAAAGATACATACCATCATAAAGTAGCGAAGGGTGGAGGTAGGCTGTTAAGATCCGCCATAAATAATGCACATTAAACTTTGTTAGTAATCCGTATTGAACTAAGACTATAATTAATTTACAGATGGCGTTGGTTATATTTTAAAAATCAATTAATCTCTGCCTGAACGAAACCATATTAGTTAAGGCATGCTATGGGCGATTCGAAAAAAATAGTACACACATTTTCAGTCATACTTATTTGTTTTCGTTGAATTAAGAATACATATTATAGATGGTGTTGGCTTGTTTTTTTAAATTCATCAATTCCTGCCTAGCCAAACTGTAATCGATAGAACATATTCTTTTACCTATAAAATATATTAAATTATGTATGGTTTAATGGCATGGTTTTAGATAGGTATTTTATAGACAAACAAATTTAATATTTTTTGACTATCATCATTATAGTATGGCTTGGTTATGCAGGGTTTAATTTAATCTTAAAAACTAACAAAGACTATCTACATATTGTGGTCTCAGTTCAATCATAACAAATACGTTTGACTGACAAAGTTTAATGTGTAATATTTATGTCGAATCTTAACAGCCTACCTTCATCCTCAGCCACTGCCCGGCAAGGATACATACCTACCATCATCCCTCTTGAAGTAGCTGAAATCAAAGTACTTGAAAGAGATTATTAGTACATTAAATATATTCTGGAATGTTATTGATTGAAAAATAGTCTGTGATCTTTTCTGTGACAACGCATCGTTAAAACATGTTTATTATTTTTTTCTCAATTTTTAATAAACGAGCAAACGATAGACGCTCAAGGATTACACAAAACAGATAAATTATGATAGATTTCATTGAGAGCATCTCTCAAATAAACGTGACGTTATACGGATTCGGTTAACCATTCATGGTAGGTACTAACCATTCACTTGTGGATAAACGATTTTAGACATTTATCATAGGGAAATTGGATCATGACAATCTAACATACAGTCAGTTAAATAGTTACTAAATTTAACACTTTTATTTTCAATTTAAAGTTTAAGACGTTGACAACATGACATTTAGAAACAAAGAAATATAAAACAGTATTACATAAAAAAAGAGATAGATCAGTATAGAGATATATAGTATGTTATTAAACAGTAGAAATGTGTAAATACAAAAAAGATTGTTACAACGAAGTACACCGGATGAGTTAAGCAGACCCTATTTTAAGAATTTATAAAACTACGTCCACCTATTTTCATCCTCACGTAGGTGGAATATATCAACACCCGAAGCAATTTCGTTGAACATAGTTATCGCCCTCCCAATTATCATTACCAGTGGCAGGTTAGTTCTGCACCTTGGGAGAATAAACAACTGATGGTATCTATTTCTAAGATTGTTATCAGAGACACACAGGTCAACACTGCCCAGAATGGCAGAGTTTTCATTCATATCTCGTATAAGTTGAAAAAAATACATAGCTAAATAAAAATTTCTTATAAATTGCAGACTGCAGTATGTAAGCATGCTTAAGAGAAAGTCAGTTGGATAAAGTCACGGATAGTATCCATACAACCTCAAGTAAAGGATTCTCAAGAATTTCTTTTAAACCTTCTCCACCATAAGGCCATACTTCAACTGATGCGCTACCCAAACAAAAGACCCACTCTCAAGTCTGCTTTGAAATAAAGAATTAAATAAAAATTTGGTACTGTTCGGTTATACGAAATACAGCGGAAAACGCATTTTGAAAATAGCCGATAAACTGGATTATTTGTTAGTTTGGGTTAGTTTAGGTTAGGTTAGGTTAGGTTAGGTTTGGTTAGGTTAAACTAACAAATAATCCAGTTTATCGGCTATTTTCAAAATGCGTTTTCCGCTGTACCGAACAGTACCAAAAATTTTAATACCGTAACATCCGAAAAGACCCGGGAAGTACGCATAACGAAGTCCAACATTTTAAGCGCCTTGTTACAGATGGTAACTATATGGCTAATAAATGTCAGTTTACTTTCAAACGTAATGCCAAGATTCCTTATAGATGATATTCGTGACAGAACTCTGTCATGCATCGAGTATTGAAAAAGCAACACTTTTGAGGCTCTGGTAAACGAGAAAAGTTTGCATTTATCAATATTGAATTCTTGTTTGTTACACCTGCCCGAATCTTATATAATTATTATCTATATTAAGTGGAGCTGACGACAATCATCCGAGGTGATAACTTCCAAAAAGAGTTTCAAGTCATCAGCGAATAAATTAATATAATATTTAATATTAAACATTTTTCTAAAATATTATTCTAGCGTTACTGAAACAGGCGTATGTTGTAATGTTTTAATAATAATATAATGCGTGCTGGGGTTAGGTTAGGTTAGAGGCTGCTAAGCCTATGTTTGTATTCACGTATTTAGTATTATTTTGTTGATAATTTTTGTTTTTACAAAAAATAATACACAATATGTTGAAAAACAATATGTATATTTTCCAGACTCATTATTTGAACCTCGGACGACATTAACAGCCGACGTCTTAGCCACTCGCAAAGCAATAGTTTACGGTTATTTAATTAATTTTGTAAATATGGCCAATTAACTCATTCCGTGTATTTTTTTATATTATATTCTTCTAGTTATACTGCTTTTGTATATTAAATTGTCAATACTGTAATACATTTTTGTTTGTTTAAATCTTGAATTTATAATTTGTACATTTCAATATGCACACGCGGAGTATTATTTTACAACGTTTTTATTAGCTCGTATTCTTGTTTGTCCGGTAGTTTTTTGTCCAGTACAAATCTTGCAATCGATTTTTAACTAACTTCCCGACTAGCTAGACATTTGAAACTTTTAGAATATATCAGAACACGATGCCAGTGCATTCTTTCACTACTATTAGCCATCTTTAAGCAGAATTGAATTCATTTTCAGTTAATTCTGTTTTGTATGGAAATTGATTTCAGAAAATTCCGTAAAAAGCAAAATACTATTATTGGTTGCTAAGGGGATGGTCGTTAAATTATTAATATATACGTGCGTTACTATGGAAATCAATATGACATTTCAAAATTTTAGTATTCTATAATTTATTCAGTACCTATTTCTATCAAAAACAAAAAAAAGTATTTATTAATACATAGAATTGTCAAGTTTATATTATGATTCAACAGAAAATTTAAAAACGTGGTGTATAAAAATAATGCATTGTTATCGTGTTCTGATATATTCTAAAAGTTTCAAATGTCTAGCTAGTCGGAAAGTTAGTTAAAAATCTTGATATATATCATTGATATTACAAGGTACATTTTTCAGATGCATCATTATATTCAAAATATTGAGTCATTTTTCAAATCATTCAAACATTCATTTTCCTGTTTCTTTTGTGTGACTAAGACAAACAGAAGGATATTAATTTTTACATTTTCCACTTGATTCGTGCATAGATCGACGGAAGTGTGAGTGCACCGCAAACAGATTGCGAAGGCCATTCAATTACAGCTATGAGAAAATGACTCACTTACACTATGAAAAGCAAGGCTCATATTTTTAGACATTACCAATGAGAGATACGATTATTATATTATTACAGAGTGGCTTAAACGAATCGTTCCATGGAACATTAAAAACAGTTTACCCGTAACACGATAAAGCGTGATATGAATTTGTTACGATTATAATTTGTATTCAAATGATATACCCGTGCACGCAGATTTATGAAATGAACCAATAACCTTCTCCCATTGTATTGAAATAATATCGTATTGTTCTAATAATGTTTTCGTGGTTTCAAATTCAAATTTATTTGTTTTTACAAATACTTATTGAACCGTTCATATTATAAATTTTAAATGTTAACAAAGAAATATGTCACAGTATATAATATACAAAAACGGTTCCATGACAAAACAAAACAGAACTTGACAAAACAGAACATGACAAAACAGAAAATGACAAAACAGAATAGTGACAAAACAGAACAATGATAAATATAACTATGACCTTTTAGGAAAAATATAAATTTAATATTGATATTGTCCTATCTCTAGTATGTTGATAAATTTTTAATAGCACAAATTTCCAATACGCCATAATAAATCAAATTATATACAGTGTTGCTGTACAGTATATACTTATAGTGCTGCCGGCAAGCTTAGGATATCTCATCTTAATTAATATAATATATTCAAAAAGATTGGGTGACTAGGTACAACGAAATGATGACCTAACCTAACCTAAATAGATTCCACAAAAATTAATGATTCATTTTTCCCCTGGCTGTTCTGTTTAGTCACTGTTCTGTTTTGATATTGATTTTCAATGAGTGTTTGTAGTCACAGTATGGGCCTAATAGGTTGAACAAGTGGCTGCCATCATTTTCTCGTAAAAACAAATATCTGTTAATACAAACCTCCACTCTGTGGAGGCACATAATATTATAATCTTCTTAGGATCGAACATGGTCAAAAAATGTGCTTTTATTCAAAGAATAATTCACGTGACTTAAGAATGTAACATTTTTTATTATGAAAATTGATGTGTGACTTACAATTTAATTATTTCAAAATTTCCTCGGGAGATGGTTTAGACCAAGGTTAGTCAACCTGGTCCCTATCGTCCACTAGTGGGCGTTCCAGTTTTCATGGTGGGCGGTAGGGGTTTTAAAGAGCCAGATATCCAGTATTTAGTTTTGCAGCATCAGCCTCAGGGATCTCATTTATAATTTTATTAATTAATAATGTATTATTATCAGATTTAATGCTTCTATGTATGCAAAGTATAAATAAAAATATAGATTTAACTACAGTTAGTTGTTTTATAAATATTTATTCGGCTAAACTTGGCGAAAGTCTGACATAAAGTATTTGGTAAGTAATTATTATTATATGCTTTATCATGCTGTAACTAAATAAAGTAAAGTTACTTTCTTACTTTATAAATAATCACAATTACTGTGGAACCGGTGGGCGGTTAGAAAATTTTACTACTAACAGAGATATAAAAGTGGACGGTAGGTATAATTAGTGTTGTCTACCCCTGGCTCATTTTTGTCGTGTTATGTTTTGTCATGTTCTGTTTTGTCTTGTTCTGTTTTGTCCGGTCACCATCGTACTTGATGATTAATAAAAAATATTTTAATTACATTTAGACTATACTTTTATTTTACATAAACGTAGTTTATTTTCTCGAATACATAAAATAAGAATATTATATTATTTTTTTCACAAAAAATAGTAAGTATATTTATTACGAAAAATAATATCTGAAATTCTTGAATGTTTTTCAAAGCAATCCTTGTAATAATTTTATTCAATTCATACCTGCCTCCCATTATGAGTGGTAGCATCTTATTTAATCTATAATGGCTTGGTCTATTTGAATACACTGCATTAGAACAACTTTTAATGTTATCTTATATGCATTCCATGACTATTGCAAAAATATAATTTTGCAGCAAATGGTCAGTAACGTGCGTTGGAGACAATTGAGGTTTTGCTAATTGGTGATAATTCTAAGAAATCAATAATGAAAAATCATAATATGTAATAAGTTTAAAAATCTGCGTTACAATATTGCAGATACTTTTTAAATAAATATCTACCTACCTACATCAATTCATTCATATTAAATATAAATATATTATGTATTTAATGTACACACTAATTATAATAATTATCAGTTTTTGATAGAAAATAAAACTTAAAAAAATAAATAACTATTATTGCTCATATGTGCAGCATTATTTGGGCTTTTCTCAATGACATTAATATGGACGAAGCATCTAGAAAAAAATGACACTCACTTTTTTGTTGGGTCTGCCGAATGGCATAATCTGTTCTAACGCTCTAAAATTCTCGATGCTTTTTGTCGGGTCTGCCAAATGGTTCGGTTCGAACGAGTTCGCTCAAATGAACATTGGTACTAGGAACACTGTTCTGATGCCATTACAATAAAGTTGATATTGCTATAAATTCCCGATGCGTGATATCGCATAATGGAAATTGCGTGACGTCTACCTATACATGTTCGAATGTAGCTATGCGCGAATTTACTTGCTATAAAATAAACTCTCTTGAGTGCGTTGTCCATTCATAATGTCATTGGCTTTTCCAGAATGCAGTTTATGTTAAATATTTTTATACGGGCGTCACTGTGTTTAAGATACACAATATTAACTATTAAAAATCTCAATTTAGATTATTGGATAATTCTACTTTTGATTATATGCAACACATATTATGTTATCATATTCTGTACAGTTCATATGCAGATGCCGATATCACTATGCTTAGGAACGTTACTGTATAATAGATACGATACATTTTTAGTTGATAATGCTGAATTTTAAATATTGGATAGTTCAACTTGTGTGTATACACAACAAGCTATTATAGTTCTATATTATGTGACTACATGGTAATGATAATGTATAATATAATCAAAACATTTTTCATTGATAATTCTCAATTTTAAATATTGGATAGTTGACTGATAATTATTACTCTATATATTAAGTATGTTATATTTCGATATGTAGCTATTATCTGGCTACAAATAGCACTTTGCATATGAATATTACTGTATAATAGATTCTAAATATTTTTAGTTGATGGTTCTCAATTTAAAATACTGGATAGTTCAACTTTTGATTCTACATAATGCGTATGCCTTATTTTTATATGTAGCTAATACGTGGATACAAACAACACTTTTCACAGAAACGTCACTGTCTAATAGATACAAAATATTTTCAGTTGATAGTTTTCAATTTGAAATATTGGATAGTTCGACTATTGATTCTATACAACATGTATTAATGGTGAATGTCTCTTTTATGTGTCTCCGATTGCATAATATGAATGTCACTGTAGGTATAACTGATTGAAAACATTTTTCGTTGATAGTTCTCAATTTGAAATATTGGATAGTTTAACTGTTGATTTTATACAAGTATGCTATATTAATTATCTATTATGTGGCTATGAATTGCACTTTTTATAAGAACGTCACTGCATGCACTATACATTGATGGAAAATTGCATCGAGATTCATTATCTTCTTCGAATTATATTGTAACAAAATATAATGCATCTGAGAAATGAAAGGACAGACGAAGATCTGAAGGTCTTATACAGAACGTGTTAGACAATAATAATTATTATTATTATTCACGTCATCTCAACATAATGACCGATGGTATTAAGAAAATAATTTTCATAATTGCGTGGTATTAAACTAGGTTTACATAATAATTAATGTATTTTTTGTACGAAAACATAAACTGTTTAACTACCTACGCTTAAGATTTTAGTATGAAGTATAATAATTATTAAGTATAAGATGTAAGTACCCATCTTAATATTTTGGTATATCGATATTGATGTGAGTAAAATGATTAAAGAGAAATAATGATTAAGAGTATGTGACGAGCACACGTAGAAAAAGAAAATCTGATAGCTTTGTTTGGTGATACGTACCAGCCATAATAAATTGCGTTTAAGTATTAGTCCTGTAAGTCATACAAATCATCTCGCCTGGGATATGGTCGTCAATCAAAACTGCTGGCAGTAATGCAACTCTCTTCCGTGTAGACAGGCGAAACCATGCTGGGATAATGACGTCACGCTGCTAGCCGAAACGAATGAGACAGCAGCATCTGCACATACGCCAGTGCAATACAGAAAGCACTATTAAATCAAACAGTAAATACATTAATTAAAAATACAGTGAGAGAACTATTAAAATTCATTAAAAATGAAAAACAGATAGTTACTATAAGAAAATTATTAAAATTAAATATACTAAAAAAATATAGTAGGTACGTTAAGAGAAGACAGGCAATATTAGAAAAAAAACGCAAACAAAAATATATTTTTTAATACATTTTGGAGCCACTTAATTTAAATTTAAAGAAGGCAAGAGAACAAAACAGTTCCACTCGATCATTATGATGGTTCATAGTTCCGTAGAATCGACCCACCGGATAATAGTAGGTAACCCAGATTGTCTTTATATTTTAATTTTAAAATAGGTATACGATAGAAAAATAAAATTAACTGTAAAATCATCCGTTATTACTTGCAACAAAAACGGCATTTTCCATAAATATTAAACTGTAAACTTTTCAGTATTTAGAAATATATGCTTATTCCATATTTAAACTAATTGCCTAGTTATTTTTTAGTTTCACATGGACAAAGATCATTTTGCTGAAATATATTGCTTGGTGAAAACTGTAATTAATATATTTCATAATAACTTTAAACAAATTCTAATATAAAAAAACAATCATTTTCAAATGCACTTTATAAAAAAAAACTTCATGCTCACGTACTGACCGACTTTTAATCAACGCGATATCTTTGAGTATATGTCATTAATTTAAATTGATGATCAATATTCAAATTTAAAACTAGATATATTTTGATTGCAAATACTTTCATTTATTAATATTGATTATTTTTGTGAAATGCTCATAATCTGTTTAATATTCAAATATATACTTAAGTTAAACTTAAGTCTATGTTCTGCATTCTTTTTAATTACATACTACATTCCAATACACTTTTATAAGTCAAAATTCGATGAAAAAACTCTTATGTGAACGTTGAATACACAAACACAACAAACAAGTAACTACCAAGCAAATATTTGTCAATATGACCACCTTTTATTGCAATATATTTGTGCTCTGTTTTAGAGCAACACAATGGTACGTAATAACAATAAAAATATATGTTAACTCTACATATCACTACATTGTCTAGAATAAGACTATTATAATAATTATAATATACCATAACACAGAAAATGGAAGCATTTGTTTTTTACTTATGCTCAAAATATAATTGATTCTCTGGAACAGAATGATGAACCAAAAATATTAAAAATACCACAAATTCGTTACTTTTACCTATGACAGCAGATCGTGTGTTGTGTGGAAATTTCCATTTGGTACAGAATTTAATATTACATAAATGTAGATTATTCTGTCTTTCATTTAGGTATTTTAAGTATAATACCAAACTAATTTTACACGTAAATAATTTTTTTAAAATATAGGAAATGCCACATTCATCTATTTATTGAAAATTGTATATTATCTAGTCATCTTCATTATTGTCAGCCGAGGTCGATTCACTGCTGGATGATGACCTCCTATAGTTTCATTCAATCTTCTTGGTCAATTGTTCTTTACTGCCACGTAGATCCGTTGAACTTTATGATTTCGTCTATCCAGTGCAAGGCCTGAACAAAAACGATGCATAGGTGCGAGTGAGAAAGTATTCGGCACCCTTATAATCTCTGCGACACGCGCTAGAGTAAGATAAAAGGTTTACAGATATGTGAGATGGTTTGCTACGGTGTCGCCGCCAAATCTTAGTTTGTTGCTTAACTAAGTGTCAATAACCTGCGAGCGCGTGTTGCTTAAACTGATATTTTTTGTGTTAAACATAAAGTTAGTGGTAAATATTTTTAGTCACTTAAGTAGAACCGATACTTCTGTGTGTTATATTAAAATGTGTTAGCCGTACTGATAAGCAAGAAGCTGTTATTACGTTTTATAGGCAAGTTGATACGTCATGTTCGTGATAATTTATTTGTATATTATTATATATTTTAATATCAAGTGACCTAGTATTTGTTTAAAATAACTTAAATTATGGATATTTTTATTTAATGGTTGTATTTTGACCGCTTAAAAATACTATATCGTCACCGTTCAGGCAAAAGTCACCAACCCTAAAAGCATAGTTTTGAGATATCGCAATTTGAAAATTATTACGTAAAAAAATAGAAAATTATATTTTAATTCTGAGCGTTTAGTGCGAACACTTTTGGAGAGCACTAGCAAAATGGTCTATGGTCTCAAACATTTGTATACGAATACGTTCCCTCAGCTTCATTTAGCAATGCAATGGATGGCGTCTAGATATATCTATAGTCTCCAGTGGGTTTTAGCATAATATGTACCACTGAGGTTTACTACGTTATTATTGAGTAGAAATAATGTATTTAGAAATTGCAATACCTTGTACAATTTTTATACACTTATGATTACTTGTTCTATACTGCTCGTTATGTGACAAAAAATAGTATGGTGTTTATAGAGATTTTTAATTTGGTACGTAATAAGTATTTAAATAGTAAAATAATAAATTTAATTTAATTTAAATAATAAGTTATTATGAAATTTATACAGTGAAAATTTTAAATTTTTAAAGTACATTACTATTTTGAATTATTATAATATAATAATATATTATTTTGAACATACATAATTTGAAAACATCTCGTCAAATATGAGCAAGTCTAAGTACGCTTTTGAAACTAAATAACAGAGTGATCCGTGACGTCGGTTAGTAATTAAGGAATTAATTGATACCTACCTTAATTTAATATACTAAAATCGATAGAGAATATAATAACGCATTTTGATTATTTAGTTATTCGTGTAACAACTACTAATTAAAATCGTCGTAATTGGAAAAGCACACTGGTGCAAATCCAGTGGATACAGGTTCACATCCCGTCGGGTGTCGTATTGTTTTCTACTAAAAGATTTTTCCTAATGTGTATATATGCATGAGATGTTTTCAAAATAAGGTACTTATCTATAATGAAAAATAATTTTTACTTAAAAATGTAAAAGAACTTCTTGTCTATGTGTTAAAACTGTGAACTAAGAAGCCCCTCATATGCAGTTAATCGTACTTCCGCTTCAAATGAGGGACACCCCTAAATTTATCATTTCATTTTACGCTTCCGTAGTGTAACGGTCTATCAATTTACGTAATTTGATGGTTTTTATAATAAAAATATATATAAAACGATCAGGAGTGATATTTAAATTATTATTATCATCTAAAAATAGAGCTGATACATTATTTAAACACGCGTTGCCGCCATGACAGGTATGTTACTGATAAGTCTTCCATATGCGACTAGAGAGACTTCCGGTTATAGACAAGATCTTATTGTCGGACAGTACGTAGCATATGAAGAGGACACAGGCGATCTAAGAAAAAATACAATCTAAAATCATATATCACTATTACCTATTGGTTGTAGTAGCCATTATCCTTACTTCCCACCTCCATCAAATACCAGTATTATTATCACAAGACCAGACAATTAGCCATTACGGGTCATGATAGGCCGTGATGCAAATAACAACTAGTTTGCTCAAGTGATAGGCAGCAAGCGGACGTGAGCAAGTTGTTAAACTTTACCGCCGTTTCATACCTACAGCGTGACTCAAAAAAAGTGACTTCAAGACAGCTGTTGCGCATAGTCAGCTCAAACAAACAAACGAGTGCGTGTTGTTACACCGCGTAAAATACAGACTGATTCAGAAGTTGTTGGTGGGCCACGGCCAGGTCAGCTTGATATAGTATGACCGTCGTAAAAGCGATACTTCTGAATACCTTCCAAGCCGTGATACCGACTCTCATCATTCATATAATCAATCATCACCATTCATCAAACTCATTATCATCCATTAACAGTGTACCGCCAAGTGCCTCGCATCGGGTTAACAATACAAACAATACCCCGCGAGTGGTACAAACAGACCACGGAGCCATCATCAACATCATAAAAAGGTCAGTGTCTGGCATCCTGATAAATCGCTCCCACTCTTAGATTCGGAGTCCACTATCCTTAAAATTATACAGTCCACTGCTAAAAGTGTCACCATCTTGTATAAAATGAGTTCATCAAAATAATTTTAATTAATTAGAATTAATCGTGATATAATATCTCGTATTAACAAACTTACAATTTTAATTTATAACAAGATAATAATAAATTCGGTTTTCAATATTATTAGATTCGTGTGTTCAGACATTAATCCGGTAAAGAAGTGATTTGCATAAGTTAAAGAGTGACGCAAGGAACCGTATGGTAAAACGTGATCTTAATTAATCGGAAAACGTAAGATGCATAATGGCAGTGCGTTTATGAATTTACTCCATAATTTATTAGTCATGCAATAAATCACGATAATGAACCAGATCTCATTTTCTTAGTTCGTTCGTGTGTGAGCCATGAAAAAACCATAACATTGCATAACAACATACACATAACAAAAAACAGATTGGTATATTAGGTACATACGTAATTTTTAACATTTCGTTTCATCAACATTTTTTTTCTGATTAATCATAAATTATAATTTAAACATTTTTCTTAATTATAATATATAGAACAGGGCTAGCAAACCTTTTTATGTACGGGTGCCAAAATTTCCCGAATATTATTTCTGACGTGCCGAGCGCAGTTTTTCATGGAAAATAATAGTTTTTTAAAAATCCTATTTAAAAATTATGATGTTATAGATATCACTCACAGAACATAGCACACATATAGCTTTATCACTTTTTTCAATTACGCCATACATTTTCATCCACCAATTTTGAAACTGTCTGCCAGAACTACGCCAAGTTTTTGGTGCAGCTATTTTTTGTGGGTAGATATTGAATTATTTGTTAATATATTAATTAGTTTGGTTATTTATGCACAAATTGACAACATAATTACTCCGATCAGATGAAGCAATCTCTCGCGACATTTGTCTCAAGCATTGCAAATTGATCTAAATTATGGGTCCGCCGTGCGGCATTCTCCGCCGCCTGATGAGGTTGGTGCGATAATATTTTTTTGAAAAATTAATCCTAAAAAACGACCTATGCAGTAATATGTTTACATTAAACGTAATGCTTATTCTAAAGCACCGGCTAGACAGCAGCGACTTTTTTGCGCTTTTCAGTTTGCGCGTGCTTCCGTTTTTCCGTCCATACACACGGGCTGTCCGATACAAACTGTTTTGCGCAGATAAGTTTTTCGTAAAGTATGAGCGTCTAGCTGGCGCTTAAAGAGTATTTGCCTGTTATTTTTTATACAATGCAATCTGTCATTTATTATTATTATAGGTTTTTTTTTCTCTTCAAACGCGTGTCATGGAAAATCATCCCGCGTGCCATAGGTTTGCTACCACTGATATATAACATTCGACGTAATATAATTTATATCATATTATATTATTCTTTTATAGCAGTCGTCTATCGAAGGTTGCCGACTAATTTTATTAGTTATACATACATAATTTTGGAAATTCTGAAACCTTAGATAATATCGTGGAGTTACTGCCAAAAGTTGGTAAGTCTCAAAATCATGTTATGGATTATATTATTGCAATTTCATAATTAGCAATAATGCTGATTTATTTGTGCTTTATGTGCATGTTCTATATTATAATATCGGATGAGCTTGAATTTTTTATAGCATACATATTATTTATATAGAGACACATAATTCATTGTTAACTCTAAATACTTTTGGCAGCAACCCCCATGAATCTTATAATTATACTTACTAGAAAAACTTTTTGAAAAAATACGACGCCCAGCAGGACGCCAACCAGCTTTCACTGGATTTGCACAAATGTGCTTTACTAATTGAGCCATGTGTGTCATATCTAATTACGATGTTTTTAATTAACTAGTTGTTTTTACATTTTTGAAGCGCTGTATTTCTTTAAAAAGATTTTTTCTAGTAGGAATACATACATAAATGGTACAACCACGATGGTCACGCAGCTTAAGCGTCGGCCTATAACGTCGTGGGTCCCAGGTTCAAATCCTGCATCAGATTCAGAGTCAGAGTATGGACCTAATAGGTTGAGCAAGTGGTTGACATCCATTTCTTGTAAAAACAAAATCAGTTAATACAAATATCTACTCTATGGAGGCCCATATGATCTTATTAGTATCGGACATGGTCGAAAAAAAGGAATACATATACCTATCTGAGGTGTTGTCAAATTATGTGTATTCAATAAAAACATTATATTCTCAAATCTTATCAACTCTTTATATTTTTTTTATATAAATAATATATATTTATATCCATATATTATATTTTTTTAACACTAGAATAGGCCACGAGCCCCAATGACAGTGGTGTAATAAATAATAGATGTAAACCAATCACAAACATCCAGACATTGAGTAAATAACATAAATATATTGTAACCTTGCTAGGTTTGAACCCAGAGCCCCCAAATGAAAGGTCAGCGTCTTACGTATTGGTCTATCAAACTACCTGAGTTTATCCGACAACTTGTCAATATGTATTATATATCAGCCGAATAATGGGTCGGTCGAGTAACGTTGAGAGGATTATTAGCAGGATGTTATGTTTATCTTAGTCCTAGTGCTTCACACGAAGAAGACGTTCTTCAGTTCTCTTCAGATCTTCGGACGCCTAGAGGTGGCAAACAGAGGATAACCAATGCCATGAAGTTGCAATTTGTCTCGTCTTTACTTATTTGTAATGTGTCTACTTATTTAAATTTCCACCGAATTTTGGTACTAATACTAGCTTATATTTTATTATTATTATTAGCCATATGCTAGCTTTAATCTTTTTGTACACCTACTTTTGTTTGTTTATTAATTACTAGTAATATTTGTACCTGTTCTATTTAATAATAAAGTAAATAAAATTACGTTGATAACTTCTTGAAGTGAGAAATAGCGCCCATTTAAATCCTAATTACTCGCACACAATCTTACAGGACATTAACATTATCTTTTGCTCAGTTAATTTTATCACAATGTATTCAAATTACTCATTTATAACTTCTTTTATTTCTAGTCTATCATCTAAATAATCGGTCACTGGTTGAACGGTACATTGAAACAAATAATTCCTGACCCTTGAATTCGAGCGCTCCACTGGCTAGCCATTCCTTTATTCGCATGCCTTTATCTCAGATTAAAACTTGTTTTAATTTCATTATTATATCATATTTGAAGGTTGCGAATCTTAAAGATGAGTTGATTTACAAGTAACCTCTTTGTTCCGAATTTTTATTAAAAGCCATTTTAGCACATAATACAATACATGACTCCCATTTACTATAACTACTATATATTCTCATTTGTGCTAACTCATAAATCTTTTCACATACCCAATTTGTATCAGTAATTGCATTCTATCACATCAATTTGTGATACATTTCCCTATCCTGGGTAATAGTATCATATCTCCGACGACTTGGACATTCATACCCTCTTACAAAACTTAGACAGCCCTGACGATCCTGACGCAATATATGAGTCAAGGTAACTACTTATCTAATTATTGTTAATACTCGTACCTTGATGCAACATTACAATAATTAGTGAATGGTCTTTAATTTTTTTCCCAATCACAAACACCCAGGATTTGAGAACATGATATAAATATATTGTGACCTACCGGTAATCGAACCCGAGGTCCCCGGATGAGAATCTTACTAAAAGGACTACGAGGGCAAACATTTTGTATATTATTTATTGAATTATTAACTATATGCATTGGTATTCTATTAATTAATCAGGCAAAATTAATATTATATGCATCGCCCTTATCTTTTTGTAGACCCAGTATAAATAAATAACTATATGCATCCAATTTCCAAATAATATATTTATACACACTTAATTATTATCAGTCAACAGCTCAAGTATAAGAGCTTTCGAGAAAGGAGATCAAAAATCATTTCGCACTTAATTCGATATCAAAATACTGCCTCATTTAACGCCACCTGTCGTCGTTGGTTCGGTTCCCAACTCAAATGGATAATCACGTTTGATTTTTAAAAAAACCTTCGCCTCTTCAGAGAAATCGTGAGTGCCTATATCAGAGCATGACTGCAATCAACCATCATATATTCCACCTTTTTGACACCTGCACGAATATCGGTGCGCTGTTTAATTATCTAGATCAGTCAAATGTTAAGGTTTTGCGATCAACATTGTTTATCACTACATCCCTTGTAATAAAAAAATAATTTATAACTTACTATTACCACATTTTAATATTTTCACAGTTATATTATTTTTACACTTTGAAACTATAAAACTATCTATATTACGGATTATTGGATACTTTTTGTTAATAACATAATTAAAAATAGTAGTAAATATTGGTACTAGTGCGGCTCCATCAAACTGTTTCAAGTAGCAAGGGATAGAACAAAGATTGCCTCTTAATGGTGGAAGACCTCTATTAGGAGATGACACGATCAGAAGTAGATGTTATCTAACAATTATTTTTTTCTTAAAAATGTAAAAGCAATAAATTTGTGTAAATAAAGTTGATGGTTAATTAGTCAGCGAAGGTGGTAAAAAGGCCGCCGGGGTGTAGTTATCGATGTATGTTTTCCACAATCGTATCGCTGATCTTGAGGGATCAATGGATTTATATCTGAAATTTACCCTCAGGTGACTCTATTAATATACAGTGATATTATTTTTGTTTCGCTATGCATATTTCTTTAAAAAGTATAATCAATCCTTATAAAATACTTTTTTGGACAACATTACCGAGCAGTAAAGTTGGTAATGTCCCATGTCAACATACAAAGATACGTAGTTCTGCATCAAAATTCCGAATAATTGTCAAAAATCGTCAATTCCGGGATTCGTGAAACTTAGAATTTTGGTCTCAGGGTAATTATCAATCACCCTGAGATATACCCAATTACAAAACCTATATAAAAGAATATTGTACAGCAAAGAAATTTGAGCCTTATCAATCACAATCCCGACTGTATGCTTTATCAATTAGGCTACCAATACAATTTTCAATTACGCGATAACTTCTCAATAATTACTATTTATTTGAGGTGTTATATATTTTTTTTTATATTTTCAAATATGATATCGAAGTATAAAAATAATACTAACTTTGATTTATTGACGACATCAGGATATTATTATGTCCAGTAAGAATACCGACATTCAATATTTTTATAAGTATTGTAAATGTTTTATAATAATCAACAAATAATACCCAACATTCTTAAATGAACATAACTAATTTGGAAAAAAACTCAATGTGTACATGTTTTTGATTGTGTTTGATAACGAATTTTGAATTTAGAATTCATTGAATAAAAAAATATATTAACTAAGTTAATTTAAAAACTAAATATCTTTCAAATGTTATTCAAGTATGCTATGAAACATTGCAACAGTAATTATCTTTGCTTACATATACAACTATTTGTTTAAAATATGTCAGTATTCGTACGGGTTTATTTGATTGAGTGATTTGAAAAAATATATTGACAAATGATAGTTTCTACGTGATCTCGATCAGCATCTATACACTAAGGAACTTTACGTGAGTCAAAGTTCACCAGTATGATCTAAGAGAAATCCAAGAATTATGAGTAGCGGGCATGGAAAGTTGCATGTTGAGCATAATTCGTAAAGATCACAAAATCAACCAATATATAAAGAAGCAGACAATAGTATGATTATGTGATAGAGATCACTAAGCATGTTACTTAGTGAGTGGACAACCGCTAGACAGTTACCGTTAAACAGTGGTACCCATGCGGTACGCTGAATAAGCAAACTCGTAAAGTTCGGTGGATGTATTTGGCAGCGAATGACTATTAGTGGATCAACTTAACCTTAAAATTGCACAGTAGAGTGGATTGAGTTAGTAAAGGTTTTCACTTATCAGTGAATCGACCCATATTGATGATAATTATTTATATCGTGATTTTTTTCAGATGTATGAATTTCTAGCAGTAAGTCACGGATCAATCTTAAAGTCACAGTACCGATAATCGGTTTATAACCCGAAACAGCTGCAACCTAAATGACTCAGATAAAATATAGTTAACAAAATAACTTTGTTTCAAAATCATCACACACCATCTTTGCCATATTTTTCTATGCTGATTATATAGTACAAAAATGTGAAAAATTTCTAGTATAACACAGTTTTTTTATTTGTATCCTTCAACATTATAGTAATATTTGGCATAGGTATTTTAGGTAGAATTACAGTACATAGGTATAACCTACTATTTTATATTTAGTACGGGTGGCAACACTGTTAACAGTGAATCGTTTATTGACAAGTATTTTTGTATTTGTTTATGGTACAGGAAATAATTATTATTGGTGTACATAACCAATAGTAATAATTTAATAATAAAATAAAAAAACGGCTGTGTATGCCTAAGTGATCTACAAGAAATATATTCACAGGCTGATCTCTACGTGATCTCGATCAATGTTTGTCCGACATTACTATTTGTAATGTTACCATCAAGGTTGAAATAATTATGGTTTGGATGAGTAGACGAATCATGAATCAAACGTGTCAGGACGGGATCCATTTTATGACATGGTGACCTTCGAAAAACCATTAGCATTAATAAACCGTTATTGTGCTATGATGTATTATTTTGTATTCAAAACTTATTTTTCGTACTTTTTACACAATCAACCTTCAGTGTTACTCTTTGTCTGAGACTCTAATAGTCTAATATAATATATTTGTACTTATGCATACCGATCGGTTATATTAATTATCACAATATAATAATAATGGTAGATATGTATTTAATTTAAATACATTAGCTGTTATTTTAATTTTTTTTAATTTAAGCAATGCAATATGTTCATCATCAACCTGTGGGATCGGTATGGTTGATGACAAATGAAACACGTGTGAACACATTTGACTTTCACTTGTTTTTTTTTAGGTTGTTTGTTGTTTCTTGAACACAGTTGACTTCCGTGCATTTGATTTGATTAAGTAAAGAGTTTAATGTAGACTCATATGCGGGAGTGTGTAATGTGCATGTATTGCGCTAGGATGCCTGTGATGGACTGAGTCATGACTGAATTGAGCAGGGCATTACAGGATCCCTCTCGTAGTGAAATTCTTATAGTAAAGATTTCGTAGCATTGTAATAGTATTTAAGTGTGACGTAATGATTATTATTTAATTTTAAACAATAATCATACCTAGTAAATTGATGCATAAAAATCTTATAATTATACAATTTGACAAGTATCATAATCATTTTTTTATTTTGCATTGCACTTTTTATTTTGAATTTGCATTTTTGTTGATTGACTTTTCACTTCGAATGTTGTTTCTCGAACACATTTTACTTCCGTTTATTTGATTAAATAAAGATGCTAATTTAGACTCGTGTGCGGAAGTGTGTAATGCACGTGTATTATGTTCATGTAAAATAAAAACCTGGGACCCACGGCGTAATAGCTTGTCTTTTTAATATATAAAATTTTATAAAAATACTAGTGAGAATTATTATAAAAAAGAAAAGTAAGTAGATGAAAGATCGGAGTATAATTATTGCACTCATTTAATATTATGCTAATAATTAAATAAATGGTAAAACCCAAATTAATTATGTTAGAAACACTATAACGTTTCAAAGAATAATTTTTTTTTGATTTTTTTAAAACCCAATATGGCTTGGACTATCACGCCGTGGGTCTCAGGTTCGAATCCTGGGTCTGGCAAGTACAAATATTGTTTTTCAATTTGTGTCTGTCAGGGTATGGACCTAGTAAGTTGAGCAAGTAGTTGACATCCATTTCTCGTAAAAAACAAAATCTATTAATACAAACCTCCACTCTGTGGAGGCCCATATGATCCTATTAGGATCGGACATGGTCAAAAAAAAACAACAATAAATCATTATTTAGATAATTGTTGTTTATCTATATAATTGAACCATTAAACATCGGGTGTTGTATTTTTTTCTACAAAATGATTATTTCTAGTGTGTATATGCTAAAAATGTTTTCAAATTATATATAATCATTGTTTTCATAGTGTATTATTTCAAACAGGTAACTAATTGTTTTAATTCCAAAATTCTTCTTAGTCTTCTTTATATATTTCTGGTTTAGATCATATTTTTCAAATTGTCTTAACTTTGAAATGTATTAAGTCCTCGATAAAATTTAAACATAAATACGATTGTCAGTAATGAGGTTCCTAATTTACTGAGAAATCTACTTTGAAAAAAATATCACCTATTGTAAAAATCACATATGCATTTCTAAGATTTACAATGTTTTATATAATGCACATAAAAACACTATAAAAAAAACTTGTAAAGAAATCCTTATTGCAACTTTTGGTACAATTGCTAGGTAGTTTATTTCAAAATAAGCACCGCTGTGATTTTTTATATTGGACTTAGATTCGGCTTTCAAATAAATAATGAAGTCTTCATCAGTATTGACAACTTAATTAGAGAGCAGATGATAGAAGTTATTTCACACCTCTCAACGTCATAAAATCTACCATTCGATCAGTAATTATTACATATTGATAATTAGTTATATTGTGAATAGGATTTAAATTCACAAGACTTCAATTGCATCACGGATGAGTGTTTTCTTTTTTACGACGAATCAAAAATAAATTAGATATTTCAATTAATATATTATGCAGTCATTTTAATATCGTCTCCATTTTTTACTGACCAACAAAATAACCTATATCTTATGTATTACTCTTCTAAAGTTCTGTGGAATGGAGTAAAATAATTACAAGGTATAAAGCACGTTTTTAAATTTTCTGTTGAATCATATAAACTTGACAATTTTATTCTATGTATTAATAAATACTTTATTTGTGTACTTGATAGAAATACTGAATAAATTATCGTCGTGTTCTGATATATTCTAAAAGTTTTAAATGTCTAGCTAGTCGGGAACTTAGTTAAAAATCTTCAATCGTCCAATAAAAATCTTGGACAAACAAGAAAAAAAATATACTGGACACACAAGAAAAAATCTGTACCGGACAAACAAGAATACGAGCTAATAAAAACGTGGTAAAATGGTATAGTATAAAACGTTAACTAAACGAACTGTCTCTAAATAACTTGCATACTTATTTAATATTTCTTTGGCGTCGAAGCAACCACAATTTTATAATTTTCATAATAAGCCAAATATTATTAGATTCACTAAACTAGACGTTTTCATAAGACCGAACGCAAAAAATGACTCAGATGGAATAGTACAAAACTTAAATGAATAAAATTAGAATATAAATTCAAATACTATCAAGTATTAATTTTACAAAAATATATATAAATTATTTAGACGATATAAAAATAAGTATCGATAGCTCAAAGGATAAAAATACTCACGTGGACAGTTAAAATAATCGTTTGAACCTCATTTGGTACAACTTTTTTTAATATTTTGTAACAGGTGTGATTCTGGGTTCATTCAAGATTTTTTGTGTAGGAAAGTTAATTTTTAAGATGTTGTCTCTAAGGTTCATAACTAGTTATATTTACATATGAATATTTAACATACTTACTACAGAATCTGATATAGTATAATATTAAGTATTACATATATATATCGGAGTAAATTATTTCGAAGATTCAACTTTTACCTGTCAAATAATATCAAACGGAACTAGATACATGATATTCTCAACATGATTTATGGTTATAAGTGCCAAAAAACTATGACGTATAGGAGAGGTGATCTTTAAATGCAGCTCATTTTTATAATTAATGCACAAAAACTTGATTGCAAACTATAGATCAGAAAACGTTTCATCTATATTGTATGTGTTTCAAAAAAGCTGGTCTAGTCATATACAATAATATCATGAATACAAAAAACTAATATTCTTAGGATTCAGATACAGGTATATTGATTGAAAAATCATTTATCTTCGAACTGACCAGTACAGTTCTTCCACAGTATAATAGTGCATACCATCATCCAACAGCTATAATACTTAGTAAACATTAATTTATTTTATTGTCTGATAAGTATAATTTTTAAGAAGACTTTTCAAAATTCATGAATTCACTGACTATAATTTATTATACTAAAAATCTCACATTTGTTATCAATCTCTAGTACTGATGAAGTGTAGAGGTAGGCTGTTAAGTTCCGATATAAATAGTGCACATTAAACTTTTTCAGTCATATGTATTTGTTTTCATTGAACTAAGACTACAATAATATTATTATACAGAGATTGTTTGTTAGTTTTTAAAAAATAATTCAACCCTGCCTAAACTAAGCCAAAATTATTGATCTAACATAAATACATAATATATTTAAATCTTGTATTCATTGAATAAATAAATGAGGGGTGTATTTTCAAAGTGAACTTATTCCATTTCAACAAATTTTTGGCAAACGTCAAAAAACTGTTTACGGTGTTGATGTTACATATGTTTTTGGTATTAGGATAAGTTACTTTTGTAACTAACACAGATTTAGAAGTTGATTTTTCTACTGGATTGAATGCTTTTCGGTTCTTCTATATAAGAAATATTTTTTCAAAATTTTATCCTATTCTTGCATTCATAACTCATTTTCGTCAAATTTAAGAACACGTCATTTAATTTGAAAACACACACCTGAAATAATGTACATAGCTACATAATAATTCGTAAATACTTCAAAAATACACATATTAGAATATAGGTGCTGACAGGGACTCAAACTTGCATCTATCAAATTCTGGGAAATCCATTTTTTCTAGATTATTTCTAATAATATATTATATAATATAAATTCCTGACGTATTTCTGACTTATGTAAGTATATTAAATAAATAATATTGTATTTTTAAATTTTGGGAGGTATTCGTTTAATTTAAAAACGTACATATTAAAGCGAGGGTAAACATTTAATAAAAATAAAAGTATAATTATTTATAAAATACATGACAGAATAATGTCACTCTTTTAAATTATTGTAAGTATCAACTATAGAATTTAGTTTGCTTGTTAGAGAAAACAAAAACATTAGAACAGGTGTATGCCACTATTATTAATTATAGTACGTGTCTTTAATACACTACGACCACCCGCGTTAGGCAGGAAGTCTAGTTGTTAACAGAGAATGGGTACAAACTGAAACATCGACCATAATTCAATAAACGTGCAATTATAGTCTCATATCGCCCCCTTCAGAAAAGCGATCTACCGTATTTTATTGGTCGGCAAGTGTTTTTTGTTTGAAAAATCTATAGTTTATTAATTAATAGTATGTAGGCTTTATTAGTCGTTTCTAAACAATTGACAGAAAGTATTTTATACAATAACTACACAATTTTATACAACAGTATTTTTTAACCACGATAAACAACTGAGCTTTTTAATTTACTCAATATACCTGATTTTTGCCACCTCACGAAGAGAATTCGTAACAAATTTGCTTTTACAAGACATTACTTACTTTTTCTACGTATGCATGTAATAAATACATATTGAAAAAAAGAACATGTAATTTTGCTGGATATGGGATTCAAAGTCAAGACCTACGTTTTTATAAGTCAACATAATATTACAACTCGGCCATCGCTTGTTATTTCATTTAAATGCAGTATAAATATTTTTAACGCCCACGGTGGCCGCGCGGCTTAAGCGTTGGACTATCACGCCGTGGGTCCCAAGTTCGAATTTTGGGTCTGACAAGTACACATATTGTTTTTCAATTTGTGTGTGAGTCAGGGTATGGATCTAATAGATTGAGCAAGTGGCTGACATCCATTTCTCGTAAAAAATTAAATCTGTTAATACAAACGTCTACTCTGTGGAGGCCCATATGATCCTATTAGAATCGGACATGGCCGGAAAAAAAATATTTTTATCGAAGTTTTTGTGAGGAATAATGGCAATAAGTAGATTTACTTATTCAAAATTTCAATTAATCTTTAAACAACTTTTACAATTAAACTATTTAACCGTCTAAATAGCTCATTAAATAATTGTGTTTAACCCTTTATAGGTCATAAGCGAAAAACGGATAGTTTTGAGACCGGCAACATTAAGGTCTATATTTCTATAATTTTACAAGTTATAATCACCCTTATGGATTTTAATCATTCTCAGATAATGCACAGAGGTCTTGAATCTGACCAATCGCCCTGAAGTTCGCACATATTGAGTATATTACGAAAAATGTGTCCCGGTCAGTTATCTGACCAGTGTCCATTTAGCGACATGATAGCTGCCAGTTTTTCAACAACAGTGTTTTTAAGTTCTTGTTTTTCGAAAATTGTGACTTGTTTACTGAAAACAAAGTATGTACATTTATACTATACATAAAAATATATAGTTTTTTTGTATTTAACCTATAAATTGTATGTGTTATAGTAAAATAATATCAAATTATTGAGTGGCATGTCGAAAATCTAACCTCAAATTGTATAATTTGGACTCTTTTTGATTTACATAATATAAACACTAAAAATAATTTCTAAACCACAATACATCTAATTTCATATAACAATATAGAGAACTTTCACAATTATTAGTTATTTTTTGTGGATAATTAGTCGCTATCGAGTTATTTGATGATATGTGTCATTCTTTGAAAAAATGTTTTCCATAAAAATCGCGGGTAAAAATAATTGTTTTTGTTTTCATTCAAACTGTAATATTTTTTTGAAATACATATCTCAGAATGAAATAAATAGTTATGGAATGTTATATGTATAAGTAAAAGCCTATATTGCCGAACAAAATTTTGTTTTTATTGTCTGAGGATGGAAAATGGGAGAAGCGGAGGTTTTAGTGCGAAAGACCTTGAAGACATGGGTGAAGACGCATTCCTGAGATTATTTGAAGGAATTACAGAATACGAAGCTGTGTAGGATAATTAAAAAAAACCTATTATACATCTTCACTTTAGAAACAAGTTGGCTGATCAGCTGATAGGATCTTTTACTTCACGAAAAAGGGTTGGTCGACCTTCATTTCCTGACGATATCAATTCAAATCATTATCCAGAAAAATGTACACTTCGTAGATGAGGTTATTGCAGCACTACGCTGAAAGTTATACGCAGCTCAGTAACAAATTGCAAAGTATCCCTTTGCATACCGTGTTTTATGCCGTATCAATTATCTGAACAAAAGAAAAAGCCAACAAGGCCTTAGAAATGTTTATTATTTTGAGAAACTTCTATAAAATTAATAAAGTAATTATTATTATTACAGAAATAAATGAAATTATAATTTTTTCCTAAAAAAACTGTCTTTTTATTATTAAAAAAAAATTCCGTGAACAAATATTTTTTTTACCTAAATGGACACTGGTCAGAAAACTGACCGCTGGGAAATCGATAATTACGAAAAAACTATATACATTTCAAAAAAAAAAATATTTTTTCTGTTCATCAAAATGAATATAGAATACATAAAAAAAATAATTAAGCACATATCTTTAAAAAAAAAAGTTGTCCTATAAAGGGTTAAATGACTTAATCAATAAAAATGTAGTTTAAATATTTTTTTGTTTTAGATTTTGTTAATAATATAGTGAGAAGAAGATCCATCTCGTCGTGGTGCGTCCCGATACTTCACGGAGTCTCAGGACCTTAGTAGCGAAGAAATCTTTAATATTTATAATTCATGGGGTCACTTAACTTACCACGCCCCTGAGAAAATTAATGCCTACGGGTGAATAAGTAACTCCAAAGACCTTCTGTGGTCTTAAAAACAGTCTAAATCTAAACTGAAAGTTGTTATCAGTACATAATATAAGTACCTACTATATTGAGACACAAAAGAGAACCTCTGTGATGACTCAATTATTATAGTAATCTGTGGACATAGTTGTAATAACGTCACCGGCCACAATACTGCGAAGGATAACTAGGATACTTTATTATATTCTCTATGTTAAAACAATAATTTAAATGAAAACATTCAAATAAAATTAGTAATTAAAAAACTATTATTCGATTAAATTTGTCGACAAATTGTTTGACTATTAACCAATCTCTCTTTATATTTATTGACTTCAGATATCGATGATTCCATTAGACAGGCAGCCCGTGTCTCTTCTCTGGACGGCCGCCTATCGAAGATGCGCTGTGACAATCATCACAGCTGATCTGCCGTCGATGCGTTAGCTTCGTCAAAGGATTGTGACTTCAATGGAACCGAGAACATTTACGTAAGCAATCTAACACACTATCAGATGGCAATCATTTTTTCAGAACAAAGTGCAATGGACGTATATTTTTTTTTATTTATCTATAAAATAATATTTGAAACTCAAAATTTGTTTATTTATTTCCTTTTTCTACTTGGCCCAAAAATATTAAGCTTGTTTGTTCAAATCGCCTCTCCTATCAATTGCAATTTTAAATTTTAACGACAGATGATAAAGTATGCATATTTTGGATTTGATTTTAATTTGATGTTTTTTTATTTGACATAGTTGTCAGAATTATTTTCATTTTGACATTTTTTATGCCAAGATTTAATACTGAAGATATTACACAATATTATTTATTATTGTTTTGTTAAGTAAGATATAGTATATATAGTATAAGTATAAGCCGATTATTTCAGCTAGATTTTTATAGTAACCAAGTTTCCGTTCATACCTAACTAGATTTTTTAAATATTAAAAATAATAATATATCAACAGATAAATAATATAAAAGTATTCATTATTATTATATAATATACTAAAAACGCGCAATATATAAATATAATTTTAATACTTAGACCAGTTAAAAATTAATGGGGCAGATAGCAAATAGCTAGATAATATATATATATAGGTTAAAAATTATCATTCTGGAATTTTATTCATCTTACATATGTACGACTGACTGTCACCTAATAATATTATCTATCCCCTGTGTTTTGAGACATTTGGATCCTGAGAACTCTCTGGTTCGAAGATGGTGGCAGAGATTGGTCGTAGCTTGGCAGATAAAACAGGTGAGTGTCGATCAACTGAGTAACTGAAACATCAAAAACGTATATAAATCCAAAGAGGTAATGCATTTACTGTTGTAGGTACTCTTGATTTATCCAAGGTACTAGAAGATAATATATACTTGGGAAAACCTGGAATATCAATAGTTTTATAAATATTAATTTATATAATATACAATGTATTAATAACGTTTAATGTTATACCTTTTCTTAGTTATTTTGTATTACTCTTTTATTATTATTAATATTGTTTACATATCGTACACTTAGATCTATAGGGTCGTAACTGCAAATAAAATGATCTTGAGTAATTTGAGTTTGAATGTTAAATAATTAACTACAATTTAATTAATTTGCAGTAGACTGCTAAAAATTTTACCATGTTAGAATAATTTTATGTACTTTATCCTATTGTAGTTAAATATATAAATTATGAATATATTTATTTAAATTATATTGGGGATTTTAGCAGTTGCGGACATATAGTTTGAAAATGAACGCACAAACTTCCAACAAACTTGCAGGTTCGGCTTGATAGTTTTAATAGAAAAAAATAAAATGCACCATTTTCATATAAAATTTTATTAAAATTAGTGTTTTCTATAAAAATTGTTTTATTATAGAAATAAAAAAATTAATAAAAATAATATAAAACATAGAAAAATAAAGAAGTACAATAAAAATTACCGAATCATTAATATGATACGAAATATAATTTATTTCAATATCGGACAATTAATATATATATATATATATATATATATATATGTGCTTATCAGAACGCAAATCATCTGCAAATACGGCGGTGTAGCACAATAAATATTGTACCAAAAGATGAAATATTTTTTAGGCAAAAAACCCTCATGTAAGATAATGCCATATAGCTCTAAATAAAATCTTTAAATATAAAATAACCATATGGACACAATTGTAAAGGAGGCCACTGCTTCCAAGTAGCAGTTAATGCCATATAGCATTAAAAATAGTTTTTTTTTCCACCGAACTGCATTCATAAGTCATTTTTCGGTTTTTTCGCAGTTATGACTCTATAGATCTCAGTGTGCGATATATTTTATTAATTTTCCATGTAGGTACCTAATATATTTAACTATTTTCAATGAAATAATATAATAATTAATAATATAGTATGTATTTCAAGTTATTATTTTTTAATATAAATAGGATATAACTATTTGATATAGTTATAGTATTGTATGTGTTTATAAATCTTTGGTATATATTGTTATGAAATTCTTCCAAATAAACAAAAAAACTTATATAGATAAATAACACTAATAATTAAATTATGAGATTTCTGCTTGATGCATAAAATTCAATACAAAATTAGTATCGACCGTTAAGATATGCTACCCGTATTCATCGGTTTCCATGCAATCTCTGGCTTAAGTGATAATACTCATTCGTTCACTTCCTCATAGTACCTACCATAGCATTCCTATAATTGAATTGACCCTATCATATATATATATATATATATATATATATATACGGAATATTTTTGATAAATAATAAAATAATAATTTATATTGATTTTGCATTGAATTCAGCATGGGAACTTGTTGCACATGCAAAAAATAATCACTACTAACAACACAAAATCAATTCTAATTTATTTATACACTCATATGGTAGTAGGAAAAATAATATAAACGTATGCACAGAAACCTATACAATATCACATAGTCAGAAAAAGTTCTTACTAAGGAGACACTGATAAAGCCTTAGTCTACCCCATTGCATTTTTATTAAGTTGAATAGATAAGGCAGTGATGTATAACTTTTGCAATCTGTTGAAAATATTTTACGTATATAATCAATGACATTAAATTTGACAACTTGTGAACATGGACGATGACAACTATAACTTTAGGTACAGTGATGGCGTCAGTGTCATGTGTAGGTATTTATAATTTTCCCAATCACCGCACCTCAACTTGTAATAGTGTTCTCAATTTGGTAAGTATAGCTGCCGGTGTTAAGAAACGTTACTTTTGACAAATCATATATCAAGACAGTTTAGTCTTGTAAGACGTTATAGTATTTTTATTTTTATCACTTTTTCATTGATTTTGGGATTAAAAATTGGGATAGACTTGCAAACGTGTTTATTATAAATAGTGTGTACTAAAAGACTTCAACGCTAAGACAAGACAAAAACTTATTGAAACCGTATTAAAGCTTTTGTTTTTTTTCAATTTTTAAGTCACTTTCAGGTGATGAAGTTTTTATCTACTTAATTATAATAAATAACTGTATACGTTATCAGTGTGTATTTATCTTTTACTGGGGAGAAATCCTGGTCGCAAAAAACGACTCAAATGGAATAGTACAAAACTTAAATCTATTAGAATTTAAATGTAAATTCCATCAACTACCCTCGATCGACAGTATTTATATTATTAACAGCTAAGAGGCAGATATGGCCAAAGAAATGGCTGTACGTAGAGGTAAACCATTATTTATTTACACCATAGCCAATTTGCATGTATGTATTTCCATTATTTGCGACAATGCCTTTTTTAATACCAGCAAAAAATAATATCACGACAACTACAAATTCCATTTTATGTATTCATGGTGTCACTGTTGAATGATTTACCTATACACCAAATCGATTAAAATAAGATTAATTCAAATGTACAGTAGGTATGTTAAGTATGATCACTTGATTTGAAATAAAATTTTATCGTTTGTTTTTTATTAAATTAATAATTGTCAGAACGAATTAATACTTCCCTTGCTAATAAACTAAATACAATATTTTACACGTATGTTTAGTTAAATTTTTAAAATATTTACGGCGATACCAGTTATGGGTGGCAACATTTTTAAACTATGATCCATATTAGATTTAACAGGATGTATAAAGCAGGCCAAAAGAAGATTTCAAAAAAAAGTTTGACCATGAACCTCGACGTTACAGATATTATACCGATTCCATGAAATTATTTCATTTTAAAAAAACATATTATATTTTGTTGTGAAAAAATGCGCTGTTTCTCAATTTTTCGTTATAATATAATAAGCCATTTTTTATTATTCATATGTATGTTTTTATATTTACGCCTCTATGTCAAAAATGACTACATTCATTTATGCGTTATCGAAATACCTTATTAAAGGGGAAAAAATATGTTACATATATCATGATTATTTATTTGTGAACTGTATTTACATAATAGCTAAAATCAAATACAATAGACATGCCTAAATCAATTAGAAATAATTTCGTTCAGTTGCAGTATTACTTTTTACAATGAATACATACATACTATTTTTTAAAGAATTAAAATAAATTTACATTATTATAGATTGTTTTAAAAACTATTATAAAGTTTCTTATTGTTATTAAAAGAATTTACATATTCAAAGTAAATATACATGTTTTTTTAGATTTCAGCTTTCGGAATTTAAGATTAAAAGATTTTGCCTTTCTAGTTTTCGGAATTTCTACGCAAATCACATCGCATACAATATATACGTCGTGATCACACTAATATTCTCTATTTTTATATATTTACCAAAGGATATTTCAGAATACCCTGTACTCAAATACCATCAGTTTTGATAATTAGTGGGTTATAATAAAGTCCATGTTTTTTTTCTTGAATAATTGGATATACAGGTTAAAAAAATGAATAAAAAAACATTAATACTATCGACCAAAGGTACTTGATGGAATTTGTATATAAATTCTAATCGATTTAATTTTTTATACTATTCCATTTGAGTCATTTTTTGCGACCCAGATTTCGCCTTTCGGCATCTTCAGGCAATGTGTACAATCACCAAAAGGCAAACACACACTGACAACAAACACTATTACCTCTACCTTATATAACAAGTCAATACAATAAAGTAGGTAAAAACTTTATCACCTAGCTATTAAGTCAAGGATCCAATAAAAAAATATAACAAACAAATTATGAGTAGTATAAGTGTTTGTAAAATATTTCCTACCTTATCAATAATAATACAGTCGATAAGCATATAATAAATCGTTAACACCTAATAGGAGATCATTAATATTTATAAATAATAAAAAACACTACACTCAAGAGGTGTAAAATCATCCAGTCTGGGAACTATGGTATTTAATGGATGAGTAATGGATGAGAGAATGACTTAATAGGTAGGTGATAAAGTTTTTACCTACTTTATTATATTCATTTGTTATATTAGTTAGATTTAATAGTATTTGTTGTCAGTGTGTGTTTGCCTTTTGGTGATTGTACACAGTACCTGAAGATGTCGAAAGGTGAAACCCGGGTCACAAAAAATGACTCAGATTTAAAAGTACAAAACTTAAATCCATTAGAATTTAAATGTAAATTCCATCAAGTACCCTCGATCGACAGTATTAATATTATTAACAGCTAAGAGGCAGATATTGCTAAAGAAATGGCTGTAGGTAGAGGTAAACTATTCTTTAGTTACACCATCGCCAATTTGCAAGTGAATTGGTATTATTTGCGACAATGCCTGTTTTAATGCCAGCAAAAAATAATATCACTACAACTACAGATTCCTTTTTATGTATTCATGGTGTTACTGATGAATGATTTATCTATACACCAAATCGAATAAAAGTTTGAGAACATCTTCGAATATATTTGTATCAAACACACCCAAGTATTCACCAGATATTTCAAGCAATGCCATTAGCCATTGAATATTAGATCTGATATTACGTTTTTAAGGCACTCCACGACCGAGGCAAGACGTTTTACGACAGATTTACGATAATGTTAAGATCTTGATGTTAAAAATATGTCAGACGTTCGCTTTAACGACGGGCAATCTGAATAAAATAATCGGTGACAAAATTGAAATACATTTTTGATGGTCATCGCAAAATAAAGCGGCTTAAGCTTTCAACTCACATCTCACCATTTCGAATATTTACTAATCTTATGATATTTTTTCAAAAACAAAGTTTTTTGTAATTTTTATACTATTTAAGCTATTTTTATTGACAGTTGTTTTGGGCTATAAAACTACTTTCAGAACAATTATAGAATTACTAGTTTTTATAAACTCAAACTAAAACATTTGGAACTCCCAATTCATATTGAAAAAAACGACTGTAACCTAATCTAATCTATCTTCTTACCTTCATACAACAGTGTTATGTACCTACTGTTTTAAATTTTTATTTATATTACACTAGAATGATTTACTTGTATGGACGTGAGCATAGGTTAGAATATGGTTTTAATTAACACTAACTTTCGATTAGATTCAGTTAAGCTGTTTATATTATATTTTAGACATTTTCATTCATGTGTTCTGTACTTACTCTCTGTTTTTTTAAATTTTAATATTGTAAACGTTGTTAAGACATTTATAGTATTTGGATACAATTATATACATAATAATATATCTGTTTTTATTAAAAATACACTTTAAGCCGCAATAAATAGAATTTTATTTTCATTGCTGTAGGTAAAAAACACGTACTTCGGTTAGGTTAGTAAGTTTTAAGCTGTCAAAATCCATATTTGTGTAGTGCATAAATTGAGAGGCTTATTTTTTTATCTTAAACAGACCTTGGTCTTCACAAGTAGACTCATTTACTCTATTCATTTATCCATTTACCTTAAGACACTTGACATGAGAAAATAGTTTTAAACCATAAGAGGCCATGGCTGAGACACGTAGGTAATTAACTGATGCATATAAATTCAAGACTTTCAAGACAATAGGATTGATAAGCACCTTTTGTGAGATCAGGAAAAAATGTATTTAGAGCAGAAATGAAGTACAAGTTTTAATAGATTGTAAAATGAGCCAAGCAGGCCGATACTCTAAAAATAATCGTTTGACATATTATCGAACGGAAAATAGTTATATGCGTTAAAATTAAGACATCTAAGATTTTTTGGGTGTGCTCTATAGGAGACTTTATAAGGGCTCCAGATAATTTACCTATATGGAACAAAATATCTGTAGCTTCAAAGCATTACTTAAAGGCAGAGATGAATTTACTGAACCTTTAAGAGTGTACAAGAATACTGCTCTAGCATAAACTGTAGTAATATTACGCAAAATTTGTTGGTTCTTTCCCATTCCTTTGAGGATGTAAATATTTGCCAACATTATAGCGCGTTTACACGTGCATGGATTTATTGATGACGGTACATATTATCGCGCAAGTTGCAAGATTGCATACATGGATCAAAAAAGTTCAGAAGTTTCTGAATTTTTATGCTAGGGTTGGAATTTGTGCGATATTTACCCCTGCGCAGTTGAACAATAGTGATAAACCAGCCGAAAAAAATACGAACTACACCGCGCAAAGCATTTTGACGTTTACAACAAGTGAAATAGCACCATACAAAGACAGCGACGCTTTTCGTTTAAGCCGTGTCCACATTAGCAACAAATTGCTGGCAACCTCATTAAATTTTGATTAAAATAATTTTTGGTCAAATGTATTTTGATAATTATCGTGAAATTTATTGAGGTTGCCAGCAACTTGTTGCCAGTGTGGACACGGCATAATTAAGCTTGAAGAACAGATATTATCGCAATAGTTTAATTTACACACTATTGGTGCCAGTAATCCCATGCACGAGAACAACAGGCGTCATTTATTATTAAATTGGCATTAGAAAGTCTATTTATTATTTTATAAAGAGTTTAATATTGAATTTTATTGGTATTATGTTTTATTATTATGCTTCCATTATAAATCTTTATACCTACCCGGATTATTTAATTGATATGCAAATACTAGTTTATTTATAGTAGAATTATAAATATTATATTAATAAGTTACAAATATAATTAATATCTAAACAGAAGAAGAGAGACATACTGAACCGTACAGACAACTTAATTTTCTCATGGAAATAACCATATCACTTGATAGAAAGTTGTCTTAGAAGAAATATTATCATAAACCGCCACAATTAATAATAAATCTCATAACATGATGATTGCTATAAATTAAATAATTAACTTATCTGACAGAATAATCACCTACTTATTTATTTTATTGCTAGCTCAAGTGAAAAAATCTCTATGTCCAGTTTTTTATTCAAAGGTGGTAAGTAATAATATAAAATAACGTCCGTGTGAGAGATACGCCAAGATCTTTGATTCTTATATAAATATAAGTGTTATTATATACTTATAATTATTAACTTTCTGTATATATTGATATATGTCATTACAGTGAGAGCATGTTAAAAAATCTGCGGATTTGTAAACTAATTCACATATTGACTGCTTAATCTCCCGAATTCGAAAAATTGTTCAGGAAATATAAAAAAACTGGGTGCCGATTTTTTACAGGAGAGACAAAAACCAATTTTTTGTGGAAAAATGGAAACTTAGATAATAATATTTATCAAAATATATTTTTTTATTGCATTTTCTTTTATAAAAAGTAGTATTTTTTGCTTCCGAGTTGGTAGTTGTGGAGAATTATTACTGTTTGTATTTTTTTATTTTTCGGGATTTCGGCCTTCGGGATTCTGGCCATTCGGGATTTTAGCATTCGGGATTTCAGCATTCGGGATTTCGGCCTTCAGGACTTCGGTTGTCTGGATTTAGGCTTTCGGAATTTCGGCCATTCGGGATTTCAGCATTCGGGATTTCGGCCTACGGGATTCCGGCCTTCGGAATTTTGACCCAAACCCAAAAAAACTTAATAATTTAACTATCGAGTAACTTTTACTAATAAGCTGCACTATGAATTTATAACTGTATTTTAGCTTCACTGTTTACATATAAAGAAAATTTATACAAAGAGCGGAGTTGTTCCGTTTACGATATTGGAAAATTAGCACCTGCAGTTGGCTGTTTTGTGTGAAGAACGATAATGCATTTATTTATAGGTTTAGGAGTTTGATTTTTTTTACCATATAAAACATGCCTTATAATAAAATGTCATCGAAATCTTATGTGTGTTCAAATGTGGAGTCAGCTGGTTTTCAGATTAAACAGTCGATATTATATATCACTAAATGGAATTTCTTATTCACTATCTTATTTGTTTGTCAGCCGTTTGCCTAAAGCATTGGTTGCTTTCTCTGTAACAAATATAAAATTTCAAAAATAAGATTTTTTTCGGACGCTAAAATCAAAATCGCACCCACAACTACAAATACGGGTGATCTGCCAACTAATACTACATTATTGTAAATCTACCAATACAAAAAGTCCACTGAGTGATATTAAATACCAAATGGTAGCATAAAAAATACATTTTCCAGTATTTATAGTATTTTTAATACCGATAAGTTTAATTGCAAATTCTAACACCGGGCGATTTTTGTTTTTCTAGATTGTCTATTTGAAGATTTATGAAATTTATTGTATCTACATAAAATACTAAATTCGACAAATTTGAAAACCATTTTCTATTGTGATTATAACAAAAACACGTAAAAATTAGACAAAAAAGAGCTCTGGGAATACCGTACATAATACCGTATTATGAAATGAGGAAATGTTGTTATTTTTTTTACATGGTAAAAAGGCATTTACGCCAAACTGGTAGTTGGTTCATTGATTTTATTGATAAACTTTGACTATTAGATTTTTTGGTACTGTACGGTTATCAGGAATACAGCGGAAAACACATTTTGAAAATAGCCGATAAACTGGATTATTTGTTAGTTTGGGTTAGTTTAGGTAAGGTTAGGATAGGTTAGGTTAGGTTAGGTTTCGTAAGGTAAACCTAACAAATAATCCAGTTTATTGGCTGTTTTCATAATGTGTTTTCCGCTGTATTCCTGATAATCGAACAGAACCGATTTTTTTAAATAATGAACGTATTTTTATAGTTTATTAAACAAATTTTAATTTAAATTAAAAAAAGTGAGTCGCGAAAAGAATAATATTATGAGAAATAAGCTTTTCCAAAATTTTGTCGCGTATTATAACTGATAACCAGTTTCATTCAAAGTTGGTTAATAAATTCGTTCAGTACATATGCCTCATTTAGATATCGATCAAGGAGATTATACTGACGCTGTATATTTGATACTTTGTATTAAAAAATTCCCAACCGTGAAATATTAGAACATGAATGAAATAAAAAATGCGATAAAGCAAAACGTTTATATGTTTATTCCCGCCATAATACGCTCAATAACACTTTACTCAGAATAACTTAGTAATTATTATTCAAAAGTTTGAAACAGTTAATTGGGAGATACAGTATATCACGCGAATCAAATGTCTTTCGATAATGTT
Source organism: Rhyacophila brunnea (assembly GCF_057557595.1). Classification (NCBI taxonomy): domain Eukaryota; kingdom Metazoa; phylum Arthropoda; class Insecta; order Trichoptera; family Rhyacophilidae; genus Rhyacophila; species Rhyacophila brunnea. Next base: position 9,069,326 of record NW_028233361.1, read on the forward strand.
ATCGACTCATTAAAATATCTTCGAATTCCGAGATGAGCTAATAATTTGAAATGAATCTGACTCAAAATCGATTTTATTCGTGATTTATTGTAAATTGACTAACGGTTACTGATACAAGAAATGAGATATTAATTCAAGTACATATTGCTGTATGTTTTAACAAATTTTAATTTAAACATCTTTAACTGTCTTCGGTTTTAGTTAAGTAAAAAAAAAATAAGCACACACGTATACGTTCACGCAGTTTGTTCCCACATACAATAATTATTATTTTGATTTTTTTTATCTATAATTACCAGCCTACACATTCCTATATCACACTGTGTTATTCTGAATTAATTCTTAACCTTTCTTTTACTAAAGTACCATACCTGTCATCCACGTTTAATTACGAGAAGTATATACATCGGTTGCTTGTTGAACACTTTGCATTTAGACACAATTGTTTTTTTTTAATTATTGGTCGAGATCGCGATATGCTATAGTACCTCAAGCAATGACTGAATTAAAGTGTAATTTGTTTTCAATACAAGGTACGTCTTGCTAAAAACACACCAATTTCAAATAAAATTAAACCGGCTCTGCTTTGATCAATCTGTTATATCCCTCAATGATGAAGGCAAAGGAAATAGGTAGCTTGGGTTGACAGGACGTGGTTCGATGGTGTTATCTTTCCTTCATCTCCTTACCAAAGATTGGACTTATGTGCAACTCCTGAAAAGTATTCACAGTTGTTACGTTTAAAGACCGTCGGGTTGATGGTAATTGTCAGGTAATTTACCTTTAGGAATGTATTTAGGCTAGATGGCGAGAAAATGATCGGAAAGCAATAAACTTTCACGAAAGTTAAAAGATTAAAAACTATTCAACGGAAATGCAAGCACATAATACAGCGGACAGATATACGCATTACAAATATTTTAAAATAATAGACAAAGACATGAGGTGCGTATTCTTTTTCATACATTTTTAGTGATAACATTTTAATTAGTTTATTGATGTCTTGTGTGAGAAGTCCGGCATAGGTTCATAGTTGAATGACCGTCTGACGGCCTAACACTTATGTTTATAATAGTTAGAGTTAAAGTTAGCTAAAGTTAGAATAATATTCTGAAGGTACTGCATTATATTACATGGCTATTATTTATTAACCCTTATAAACTTGCAAAACTTGGTAAGTATAATAATAAGTATTATAACAAATCGATTACAAAAACAATAATCCATCAATTCACATGTGTCACGATGCTAACAATAGCTTTTATAAAATCACGCTGCTTGATATAGGTTCTGAATTTTCTGATACAAATCTGATGAACTTTGCTGATTTATGTGCATCTGAATCAATACCGTCACGATGAGACGGGCACAGCGAAGAGTATGAAATTATTACAAATCGTGCAGACCTCTAAATTACTTAAGTAGAAACTAAACAAATATTAGAACATAAGTCGGAAGCAATACGGTTAGGATTTGCAATGATTGATTCAGAACATCCCCATCATTTTCACATTATTTGATCATGGTGTGTAAAATTCCCACCTCCGCTCCCGTTATGTATATGCAGCCACGTCATACGCGGCCGGCTAACATAACCCTTACGTGTGCCAGATCAAAGAATTTAAGCCCTCATTTTGTCCCGAGCAGAGCCGCACGGGACTGGTGATGCAACCTTGCACCGAAGTGCGAATGCATGATGTTAATTTATATGGCAACTATCAGAGTGACTTTAGTTTGAAGAGTCGCAAGGGGAGTCGAGAGTGTCCCGCCCCCCGTACGCTCTGGCGAATTTAGTAAAGGCCGCAAAATTGGCCTCGGTTGCCACCATGTCCGCGTGTCCTATTGGGCCCGAATGGGGTCGGACCCGGGCAAACAACTCCGCTCGTTCGGGGCCCATAAGTGGACAGTCCCACAGGACGTGCTCTGCGTCCTGCTGGTCGTGTCCACATGAGCAACCCGACCCATGTCCTGCCAAACCAAACCCCTGCAGTTTGGCCGCAAAGTTTCCATGGCCAGTCATGAATTGACTAGTCCAGTGGGTAGGCACCAGTCTCCTCGTCATGTGTCTCACCGAGACATCTGGAAAGTATAGAAAAGTCTGGCGGCCCTTAGAGGAGGCCACCCATCTCGCCTGCCATGCCGCATATGCGGTCTTGTAGACCAGCTCAGATACAGTTTTTCTGTAGCTCACGCCCTCCACTCTCGATGGCGGTGTCAGAGGGACACCGGCGAGAGTTGTATTGATCCTCCTCATAAGGAGAGTGATCGATCCTCTAATTTGAACGTGCAAGTCGAGGGGAAAGACCCCCGCAAGGACCGCCAGGGCATCCGAAGATGTGGTCCTATAGGCCTTAGTAAGGCCAATCAGAGCAGCCCTCTGTCCGCTAAGCAGAGCCTTCTTCACAATTGTCAGCGAGGCTTTGGTGTGCCACACGCTGGAGGCATAGCCAGCGATGCCCATGAATATAGCCTCGTAGGCGATTCTCAGGGCCCGAGGCTTTAGGCCCCAATTGTTGCCCGCCAGGCGAGCAACCTTCTGATAGGCTGAGTTGGCCTTAGCCACAATTACTTTAGCATGCTTCAAAAAGGTCTGCTTCTCGTCCAGAACGACCCCCAAGTAGGTCACCTCTCGAGAAAACCTTATAGCAGAGTCGCCGAAGCGCACTGCGGGTGATCGCTTATTTATGTTTATCCTTGAGCTGCCCTTTAGGAGGATAGCTTCCGTTTTGCCAGGTGCAAATGCAAGCTTATTAAGCTTACCCCAGTTAAGGATTCTCGATAATGCGTCCTTAGCTACGCGCTCGAGTGTCGGACGGCTCGACGAGCCAACTAGTAAAAGAAGGTCATCAGCGTACGCGACGAGCGCGCAGCCCGGTGGCAGAGGTAACGTCAAAACATCGTCAAAAAGTATATTCCATAGCAAGGGGCCAAGCACGGAACCCTGCGGACACCCCATGGTGGTCTCCCTGTAAATCAATTCAGTGCTAGAGTCGTATATAACTTCCCTTTTACTAAAATAGCTTTGCACTAGGGCAAAGAGGTCCCCCGGGATCTGTCGGAGCCGAAGCTTAGATAGAATTAATGGCCACCATGCGGTGTCGAAGGCACCGGCTATGTCCAAAAAGAAGCCTGCCACAATAACTCCTTCTGAGTCCTCAACAAATTTCTGTGCAAATCTGATAGCGTCCTCAGTAGACTTGCCGGGTCTAAAGCCAAATTGCCTCTCCGAGATAGGGTAGATTCTCTCAAGGTGGCCCTCCAGTCTTCTGCTGATTAACCGCTCCAATATCTTACCCAGCACTGGCAGAAGAGTGATTGGACGGTACGCCTTTGGGTCATGCGGTGGTCGTGTGCTCATCTTAGGTATAATCCTAAGGAGACCCTTCTTCCAACAGTCCGGGAAGATGCCCCTGCTCATGCAGTCAGCATACAGCCCGACTATCTCATGAGGTGCTCGAAGCCACGCCCTTCTGGCAATCACATTGCTAATCCCATCAGGTCCGGGGGCTTTGCCCGCCCTGAGGCCATCAAAAATTAATCCCACCTCCGACTGGGTAAGCTCAGGAGAATGGTGAGTTTCCAACGGCAAGATTGCAGATAGTCTTAGTTGACAGGTTCTGTCATCTTCATGTGCCGTAGGTATGTCCTGTGGAATTAGAGCTTCCAGCAGTATGGATGCAGACTCTGCGCTGTCCATCGCAAAGGTGCCATCGGGGCGCCGCATAGCCGCCATGACTTTACCAGGCCTTGAGCCCAGCTTTATCACGCGGAAAGGCGGTCCCCACGGATCATAGCCCCCCATTTCAGAGACAAAATCCCGCCAGTGCTTTTTCTTGGCTTTATTTAACTCTTTTTTGAATTTTGCCCTTGCGGATTTATAAGCAATCTCCGTAGGTTCGTCATTTCTGGGTAAGTCGTTCTGAGATCTTCTAGCTCTTTGCAATTTTCTTTGGGCAAGTCTCATGGTCCTTCTCAAAGACGTCAATTTTGGTATCCACCATGGCGCAAGGTTGGGTGGCCTCAGAGAGGTTCTACCCAGCGTGGACTCCGCAGTTTGAGTAATGAACGCAGTCAAGTCATTGGCTCTTTGGTGGAGATCGTCAGCCGACATGGCAGAGGCCAGTCCACCAATTTTGACGTCAAAAGCATCCCAATTGACACCGCTCGTCCGAAAGCGCCTGGGAAGTAGTAGGCTCTCGGTTTGGCTCAATGGGGCCGCATCTCCCGCAACTCTGAACGAAAATGTGATCAGACGGTGATCGCTAGCCACCGCGTCCGTGTGGACCTGCCAGTCCACGGCGCGTCTGGCAACGCCACTGGATGTCAGAGTGACATCAATATGTGACTCACCATTTCTGGTGGAGAAAGTGGCCGGCCCGTTAGGGTCATTTAGCACCGTCAAATCAAAGGCGGCCAAGAGCTCCTCGAGTGGCTCAGGTTTGTCCTTGTTACGTCTGGGCCCAGAGGGGGCCCAGAGCAAGGACTGGACGTTAACGTCCGCCCCAACAATTATCTGCTTGCCTCTGCAAGCATATAAGATTTTCTCCAGTTGTTTTGTGCAATACAGGGTAGAAGAACTGTACTGAAAATACGCAGATATAACTACAATGGAGAGCCCCCTGTTATTAGCAATCTCCGCCACCGCGAAGAGCTCATTGGATAGATGCGAGAGATGCAACACAGTCAGTGCGGTGTCAATTACAAATATGCAAGCTAGAGATTTCGGGGTAGCTTGTATGATACGGCCACCGCTTAGGCCCCGATTGGGACCAAAGGCGTATGGCTCTTGTATCATAATTATGTCCGTATTCTGATCCCGAGCAACCTCAAGTAGCTCGGCAGATGTGGCTCGACCTCTGCCCACGTTTATCTGAGCGAAGGAGATCATTGCGGATAGTAATCAGTGCGGCTTCTTTCCTCCTCAATAGCGTGTAGGCGCGCGGGACAGTCGGGATCGGTGGCCAAGTGGCCGTTCGGCTTCTTGTAGCGCGTGCACGCAGGGCACTTGCCCGGTTCGTCAGCGGTGGGGCAGTCTGCTCTGTCATGCCCTTCTTTAGTGCAGTGGCCGCACGTTGTAACCTTAGCGTTGCAACCCTTAGCCATGTGTCCGTATAAGTGGCACTTTGCACACTTGACAACTCCGCAAAAGTCACGCACAGGGAACGAATTCCACCCCATGAAAAGTCTGCCATCATTAAGCAGCGCCTCTCGAGCCTTTCCAGGGATCGACATTATCATATGACAACGTTCGGTCTTCGGTCCCGCCTTGTGGCTCAGTTTAGTTCCAGCGTAACCCTCAGATGCAAGGCCAGACGCCTCCTGGGTATTGTTTATGATTGCCTCCTTGAGCTGCTCTTCTGTCGTCTCAATGGGTACATTAAAAATTATGACGCGGGGAAGCTTTCTCCCCGCGACTTGGGCCTTTAAGCCGGCCTCAGTCAGCCCAGGGGCAGCCATGAGCCGCTTAGCCTCGTCGTCACTTTTGGGATGCACGATGATCCCGCCTCCCCGGATCTTGCGTACCCCGGTGATGTGCACTCCCAAAGTTTCAGGCACAATAGTCTTCATGACCGCTTCCTTTGTGGCAGTCGATTCTTGGCCCTCCTTAGTCGGATAAAACATCACCCCCGGCCTGGCGACAGTTTTCGGAGGAACTGGTGGCCATTCGGAGACTCTAGTTGGTTGAGCCTCTCTACGGGTTACGTCACTCCAAAGAGCCCTGGGAGGAGCATTAGAAGGAGCCTGGATGATGGCTCTCGTTAAGGAGGCACGATCCTTCACAATTGCCTTGTGTGCCTCCAGCTCTATCGCCATGGCCCACGTTTCAGTGATTGCCATCTCAAGCTCCTCGGCAACTGCGTTCACGGTTGCTCTGGCAATACGACTGTCCTTCTCGAGGGTGGCAAGCGCCCTTTTGATGGCAATCGTCGCCCTGGACGCACTCTCCTGAGACTCAGAGAGAATACTCAAAGCCACGGGACTGATCTCCTCGCAAGATGCTGAGGTTGAACCAGCCCTTGACTTAACGCCCTTGCCCTTTGAAGTGGTGGAAGTGGTCTGCTTGTCTTTCTCTTTTTCTTTCTCAGGCCTTTTATCCTTGACCTTGGGGGCCTGCTTTGGGTCACCAATACCCTCAGCCACGTCCGACTTCCGCTTCCTAGTGGACATTCCTTCCACTTGCATGGGGTCCCCTTTGTGGTTGACCATGGCGCTAGGTAACACTCGTCACACGTCACTCACTCAACCACAATTTATCGCACAATAAATATTATTGTTACAATAATTACGTAACTATTATTAAACGAATTAAAAGTCACAATTCCCGGGAAAGTCCAAGGGGAAAACACACAAAAGTTTCACAAATCGTATTCCAAGGGCAGGCGAAGGTATTAGTATAGAAACGGGATCAAAAACTTGTGAATAGCAGGGTCAAAATTGAAGATAACGAAAGCGAAATAATAGCGATGCAAAAACACGTCCGCACGGCTCGACAGTTCAGTCGCAACTCTCACATTATTTGATCATTTAACACTTGTACATTAACCGCATGTTATAACGTAGTATTACGACTAGGCATAGGCAAATATAATAATCAATAAGAATTTGAAGGCGAAGAGGTATTTTGATAATTATAGCGTAATGTATTATAATTATTAATAGAAATCTAAAACTATTTATCCGAACGGATAACGTGTCGCCTTATAATATGGGTCCCGTGTTTGAATCTTGGATCTGGCTAACGTCCAGTTTTCTTAAAAACGAAAAAAAAATCTGTGAGTATCATGGTAAAAAATATGCACTTTTGCACACACTGCAAAGTACTAAAATAACAGTACCCGAATGACTTACGTGTGTGATCTCAGGTGATCATAATCATAATCATCCCTTAGTCATGGTTTGACGTGAAGCCGTTGCGTCGCTGAGTTTCTGTGTGCACTTCTTAGAATTATAGGTACGCTAAGGTTAGATTGAGCAATAAATTAGTTTTAATTAAAATTTCTTAAGAATAATCTAATTTGAACAGAAGCATAAAATACCCACAAATAATGCTAAGCGCTCATGAAGATTAATTAGAAGATGATTATTAAAATAATGAAGAGTATTTTATGATTCCGTCAAAATTAGATTATCCATAAGAATTATTGTAAATTATAACATAATTCCTGCTCAATCAAACGTTGGCATACCCAAAATTCTGAGAAAGGCATGCATAAACTGAGCAATTAATACATTAATCTACATATTAATTATTACGTCATATTAAATTTAAGTTAACTCCTAGCCACAAGATCACCCCAAGTCAAAGTGGAAATCAGTAGATTTAAATTATATCAATTTCACACACTCTTAATAATTGAACAAGGTATTTGGCACTTAACTTAATGTAAAAATACCAGTGGCAAAAACAAGCAAATAGTTATTTCACACGTGACAAATAATTAGAAAAAAATTCGTTTCTTATAGGTATTTTCATTACACTTTCTGGGAATATTATATTATGTAAATATACCTAATGCAAATTATTCGGGGAATCTTCATAAACAACACATTTCACAAACATCACTAGTAATATCCTCTCTCTTGTATCTAATAATAATTGTTTTTATTACTAAAAAGTTACAAAATATTTATCTGAAATAAATTTCGGATTATAACTTTCTATACTATTTTCCACATCCTTATGTCAGGTTATTAACTAGTAAATTGTTAACAGCTTCCAATAAAATATCCCCAAAGTTATGATACTAAACGTGTTATACTTCACATAAATATCCAATTATATAATAAAAAAATATTTTTAAAAGCATGTCAATTAAATAATACAAATAGACATTTTTATGTAAACTATTTCTCATAAAATACGACTACTTTTACTGAACGCAATAAAAAATATTAATATATATTTTTTTATATAGGTACCTATACCACGGCTGAAATATTATAAATATTTCTTTAACGCAAGTATAGCAAATTCTCACTTACATTCCGTTTTCAGTCTGTTATTAATTCGTTCTATTTAATTCCGTGAGTAGTCGTTAAAAAGGAATTAAAACAAGTGAGATTTATAGCACCTTATAAAAATTTGCACTTATTTTTATATGAATCCATCATATAGTTAACTCGACAACATTCCTTATGGTGTTTTCATCTTAATTTATTATATAAAAGTATTTACAGCACTTAGTGTAGATACTTAAGTTAATTTTCTTTAAATCAGTTTTATATAATTATCATTTATAAGTTCTTTCACTAAAGAGAAAGAAATATGGAGTTGTAGGAAAGGCAATACAATAATTACAAGATAAAAAGAACTTTTTATATACAACGTTTTTAAATTATCTGTTGAATCATATAAATTTAACTTGACTAGCTTAAACAATAAAAAAAAATTGTACTTGATGGAAATAATACTGAAATGTCATTTTGACATATCATGTTGATTTCCATAGTAACGCACGTATATATTAATAATTTGGTTGCTAGGACTCCAGACCCCTAGCAACCAATAATGGTGTCAAAATAACTTTTCATACAAAACAGAATTAACTGAAAATGAATTTAATTCAACTTAAAGATGGCTAAAAGTATTAAAAAAATGCGCTGGCATCGTGTTCTGATATATTCTAAAAGTTTCAAATGTCTAGCTAGTCGGAAAGTTGATCGATTGATGATCGATGAAAAATCGATTGCAAGATTTGTACCGGACAAAGAACCACCGGACAAATAAGAATACGAGGTAAGAAAAACGTTGTAAAAAGTATATAATTATGTCGGTATTGTTTGTATATAAGCTGATAACCGCTTTTGATTGTTGATTTTATGTTAACAATAAAAATTGGCTCACTATAGTAATATCTCACATTTGGTAATAACTTTCGTTACATGTAAATTGAACGTAAAACATTTCACCGTGGCACTGTTCGCCGTGAGCTTTCTTATTGGAAAGACATGACCGTATTCTGTCATAATAATGAAAACCTAACCTAACCTAACAAATAATCCAGTATATCAGTTATTTTCAAAATATGTTTGCTGGCTTGTCTGCTGGCATCCTGTAAAGAGTAAACCGACAAGAACCGTGTTTTATTTTGAATGAATTTTATGTCAGTACTATACGACCCAAAGAGGTTTGACTGTCTTAAATATACGGTCATATATTTCCGATACAACACTTCACGGTGAAGTGTGATACAGTAAACTGCATTGGCACAAGTTTCTTTACAAACACATTTCTGTACAAATGTCATGTTGTGATCGTCTTAAATTTATAATTTGTAATGTTCACTGTATGTATTTTTTTTTAGATTTGAATTCGCTGCATGCGCAAAATGACGACATGCATTAATATTATGTTTACATGTTATTGTCTCATAAAGAAGATCGACGACACACACGGCACTTTATGATCCTCCCTAAATATAATGGGAAATCGGATGCTTTCTGGATGAGGCTGTAACAGGGTTTAATTCTCGAACTTATAGAAATATGGGATGGTGTGTAAAATTCCCACCTCCGCTCCCGTTATGTATATGCAGCCACGTCATACGCGGCCGGCTAACATAACCCTTACGTGTGCCAGATCAAAGAATTTAAGCCCTCATTTTGTCCCGAGCAGAGCCGCACGGGACTGGTGATGCAACCTGGGATAACTAAACTTAAACATGAGTAAATTAATACGCTATTTTTAATAACTACGTCTGTATTATATAAGTTTGTCACTTAAATGAAATGCGCATTTAATATGAGTAATATTTGAGGACATTCTGGAGACCTTATAGTTATTGCGCATAAGTCGTAAAACAAATCTTGCTTCAAACTCTTGATCTATGGCGACTGGCTTCACATTAGCCTATTAATCTGTTCTGTAGTTCCACCATTTGTTTCTTCAATTTTTTAAATTACCTGTATTGTATATTTTGTAGGTATGGTGTTCCTGTGTTATTTTATTTCTCAGTATTTCGTGAGGTATTTGGTGTCTAACTGAGAATGTGTTAAAAACCGTCAATATGACAGCTTTCTTTGTAATTTTACCAAAGTAACAACGTTAAATAATTTTATACATTTATATGGTATCACAATTCCTATAATATATTGGTAAATATGTATTTTCAGTAGAAGTAATAGGTTCTACATTCTTAAAACTATTATATATTTAGTATTTATTTAAAATACCTAAATAGATTTTAACGAATATTTTCACAATTTCATGGAAATATTATACTTTTAATAATGATGTTATTTTGACGATAAAATTCTACTAAAAATAAGGCCTTGGTTCATGATCCCATAATGAATTTAGATAAGAAAACTCCTTTGCAAATTTTGCCGATATTATTAACCCATTTTAAGTCGAAATATTTTTGAAAACGACAATTTCACAGTTAAATCTGAGATATACATTCGTTATTAGTGATAAAATACTTGTATTTTATTTTTCTCGAGTCTTTACGACTCGAAATGTCCTTTTTAGAGAGATTAGGTACAAAATCCAATTATTAATCTTTGTTTATTTTGTTCATTTTCGATTTGCGTATAAAAGCAGTCGACTTAGATATTGAACGAATAAATTGAGGTAAAGAGGAAATCGTTAACATGGTTATTTTTGCGATCCATTATAGTTTACAACTTTATCTATTTTTAAATACCGATTGGAATTTAAAGTATGGTACTTTGAAAAAGACATTAGAAATTATAGCCTCTCGTTAGTTTATAGAATACCAAATTAAATAAATTGACCACGTTATACATTAGATTAGTGATTCAAAATCACTGTTCTGCGAGAATTCACAAAAGTTTATGAAAACTTTGCAATAATTTGACACATTTTGTATATCTAGCTAAAAAATCACATTACAAAATCACAAGCCTGCGATATGCAATTTTGAAAGTTGAGCTTAGTTAGACATGTGAGGGATTTTTTTAAGTAATACTTCTTTTTGCATTTGGGAAGTCAGATCTGAGTGTATTTTTGGCGTGTGACATGAAACAAATAATTTATTTTTTCACACGAAAAAAAACGCACTCGAATGGATTCGAACCACCGATTGTTCGGTTATCCGCCGAATGCACTACCTTTACGCAACAGTATGATACTGCAATCGTAACGATTATACAGTATAATATCTGTACCTCAGAGGCAGACGGATGCAACTCCGTTTTTGGGGAAAATAAGTTTTTTTAAGAATCGTCATGCTAAAGACTTTATCCATTAGTGGCAGAGAGATGAAAGTCCTAGTCTAAGATATGCATAGCATAAAGATGCAAATGCCATACCTACCTTAGAAGCAGAAGGATGCAAATCCAATAATCCACTAAGATGAAATTCTCTCAAACCATCTGCAATATGTACTAGATGAGAACCAGCCAGGAGAACGAGCTTTAGAGGAGGATACAGCACTATGGACAATATTATCCAAGTCATCAGAGAAATCAGAGCGGTAACAGAAATACGAGCTGCCGCTATCCATGGGTTTTATAAACTATGAGAAAGCGTTCGATTCGATAAAGAAATTTTCAATACTCGATGCACTCAGAAATCAAGGAATCCCGGGTGCTATATAAATATTTTCAATAATATATACAGTAGCGCAACAAAATCGCCATAAACCATCGCGCATTTCCTATCAGCAAAAGAGTCCGACAAGGTGATACAACCTCACTTAAACTATTTACAGCTACATTTGAAGACTTATTTAGACAACTTGACTGAAATGACACGGGTCCCCATAAATGGAGAATACGTGAGTCATCTACGCTTTGCCGATAACAATAAATAGTAGTTTGCAAGACTCAGAAGGCCTCCAAAGCAGAATGCAGTAACTCGCTGGAGTAAGCAACAAAATAGGCTTGAAAATAAATGTATCAAAGAATAAAGTCATGTTCAACTGCATTGCGGGCCAAAAAGAGATCCTCATCAATGGCATTCAGCTCGAACAGGTGAAAAACTACATCTATCTGGCACAATAAGTGTCTTTAGATGGATGTATATTTGATGGAATTGTTCGCAGAGTAAAGCTAGACTGGAGTGCTTTTGGCCGCCTGAATAATTTCTTCGAAAATGCCTAAAGTGCGAAGTGTTCAACCAGTGTGTACTTCCCGTAACCACATGCGTGTGAAACATTAAGCCTTAGTAAAAGAGAAATCCAGAAACTTAGAGTAGCACAACGTGGTATGGAAAGGTGCATGCTGGGCATAACGCAAAAGGACAAAAAAAGGAATGAGTGGATAAGGGAACAGACAAGGATTAATCATGTGATAGAGTTTGCTAAAATCCTCAAATGGAAATGGGCTGGAACATGGCTCGAAGAAAGGACAATCGTTGGACAAATTTAGTCATCCAGTGGTATCCAAGAGGTAAAAAACATCCGCAAGGTAGACCTAGAGGCCGCTGGATCGATGAAATAATGATAAATTTCTGCGGAAAAACTTGGCAACGCAACGCACAGGAACGAGACGTGGAATCAGCTTGGAGTTAGCGAGGCCTTCATCCAGCAGTTAATAGATTCAGGCTGGTGATGATGATGATGACATAATAAAAATTTAAAAAAAAATGTGTTTTGCTTTGTTATATTTATACCTATAAATTTTTTTAACTTATAAATTGTTTTATTTTGGCTAGGTAAATAAGATACAAATCCACATTAACAAAATATCTTTAGAGGCAGAAGGATGCAAATCCACACTACGTTTTTTATTTTATTTTTTTAGATACAAAATTTTATTATATTTATTCCTTTCTTACATATTCCAGAAGTGCTTTAATTGAATAAGAACTATTCTATATATATTTTTTTAGAAGTTATGAGTATTCGTTTAAAATAAAAATTGTTTTTTGGCTCTCCTGAACAATTGGGTATTTGGATTTGCATCTGTATGCCTCCGAGGTACAGATATTATAGTTTAAAATTGCTCCGTTACTTAGGCAGCGAATTTATTATTGTCGGCCATTTGAAATTCCTTACGGAAACAAACGATTAAACGTCAGATTGACATTTGGTACTTTAAAAATAAAATAAACGAGAAACCATTATATAATTTAGAAATATAAGTTAAAGCGTATAGAAATAAACCAATGGCATTCTAATAAGCGGTTCTTTTTCTTGAGTGTGTAATTTAATAAGATAATTAAGAGCTAGTCAAAGAATCTAGCTTATCACAAGTTTTTTGTTTTTGTTTTGTTAAGCCAAAGAAGTATTACTTCCAACGTGCGTACATAAGTACACACACCAATTTTTTTTTAAATATTTCATTTAAAAAAATGCTTGTATTATACCACCATGTGACAGCCCAACAACAAAAAATTTGGAAAACAGTTCCCAGCCTGTATTTTGTTAGATGATGTAAGATGCTGCATCTAGCTTAATAGCAGGTTACACGCTTTTCATGAATTTGGCAGTAAATTAATATAAGAGGTACTTAAATTACAAAAAATATATATTATAGCGCTATCAAAAAAAAGGCAAATTGTTTAAAGTATTTCAAATTAAATTCAAAATTTAAAAATGTCTAGAAAACATTTTAAAAATATATTTAATAATTTGTGTGCGTTGTTTTAACAATAACAAAAATTAGGGAAGAACCCATTACTTTTTCTCTAATAAATAAGATGTTTGCGCCAAATATATCCAAACTCCTACATCAATCCTTCCAAATGTATGTAGCTTTGTAATCTATCTGCAAAACCAACAAACACACATAATTAAACGAATAAATACTGACTTACAGGGTGACCACGCATCTGTACAATCTGTGCGCTCTAAATAAAGTAAAGTTATAAGGTTGTGAAACAGCCGTGAGAGTGAGTTACTGGGAGCCAAGAGTACGTGATTATCTCTGCTCGCTATCAACAAAGAGTTAGTGCCCGGAGTTCCTTAGTTCACCCTAACAATCCAAAGAACCGTAGATTACAATCCACATAAAAATACCGCCATAAGATATAACAGGTAAAAATGAATGCAGATTTTCATTATTTTTTTTTTATTGTTAAGATAATTAATAATATAAGGTACGAAAGACCAGAATGTTGGTTTTTAAGTAAATCTGGTGAAATATTTTAGCTTATATTATAAATTACAAGATAAAAAGAACTTTTTATAAACAACGTTTTTAAATGTTCTATTCAATTATTAAGCTCAATATGCTCAAACTTGTACTTAATATGAAGTAAATAAAAAACAAACAAACAAAATATAGAATACCGAACTGTCATTTTGATTTCCATAGTAACGCACATAGGATTTAGTTTCTTGGACCACCTACTTAGCAACCAATAATAGTGGATTGGATTACGGATTTCTTCCGAAATAACTTTTCATACAAAACAGAATTAACTGAAAATGAATTCAATTCTACTTAAAGATGGCTAAAGGTATTAAAAGAATGCATTGGCATCGTGTTCTGATATATTATAAAAGTTTAAAATGTCTAACTTATCGGGAAGTTTGATAAAAATCGATTACAAGATTTGTACCGGACAAACAACCACCGGAGAAATAAGAAAACGAGCTAATAAAAACGTTGTAAGAAAAAATGTAAGATACTTGGGGTATCTAAAAATTCTACATTTAACACTATTATGTCAGCTGCATATTTTGCAAACTAGAAGATCTAAATTTTGCAAGAAAAATGTTAAGTTTACAATGTCGGTTCCTTTGATTATCAATCACATCACGATATACCGTTAACGATCAGCTAATCAGCTAAGTAGAATTAGATAGACTTTAATTATTTCACACATTATAATACAATATTATGGTGCATTCTTATATTCATAAATTAGCATCGCCGAGGGATAACGGATCATATTGTTACTAATTGACAGCTTTTATACTAAACATTTAAAATATTATCAGGTCATTCCAAAATAATTGCATTTTTCATCGCAATAATTAATTATAATGAATTCAAATGGCTCAGGCGTCATTTCCTTCACTGAATATTATCTAGTTTATATTTTTCTTCATATTGCACCACTGATTTTAGATTATATTAAGCGGAATTTTTAGATGACACATGAATACCAAGAACCAGTATGTTTGTATAAACCCCGCTCATCAATCTCTCAATATGGTTTCTCGTTAATGAGAAAACATATTCTCACTGATCATTTGCATAAATTTAGTTAACTTTACTATTCAAAGAAAATGTCAATTTATTTTTGTCCGTTTGAATTATTTCTAATTTTTATTGTTTTCAAATTCCGTCACTGGAAATAACAATTACTAAATAATACTGATTAGTTTATAATAATTGTTTTATTTATTTTAAAATAATTTAAATTTAGGTCGTTAGATATGAAATCACTACAGTCAAGTAAATTTTATTGCCTTTTGCTTGGTACTTTTAATAAAATCATATGATATTCAGAGAGATATTATTATATTATCTGTATATAAACTGAAAATCAAATCGTTTTGCAATAGATCAGAGGGTTATAAATATATTTCGCGATAAATTCACAATTAAGTATATATAAATGCCCAATATTCTGTAGTTATTTTTTAGATTAGATTTTAGATTTTTTTAAACTATATATTATTTTTGCACAATCATCATTTTTGTGGCATTTCTACTAGCTACAAGCCAGTTTCCAAAAGTATCGCCATCAAATCGGGGCAAAACGCTTCACATAGCGTCGATAACTTGCGAGCTCGTGTTGCTAAAATTGATATTTTTTGTGTTAAACATAAAGTCAGTGGTAAATATTTTTGGTTAATTAAGTAGAAAATATGGTTCTGTGTGTTGTCTTAAAATGTGGTAGCCGTACTGATAAGCAAGAAGATGGTATTTATTACGTTTTATAAGTAAGTTGATACATGTTCGTGATAATTTATTTGTATTTTATTATATATTTTAATATCAGTGACCTAGTGTTTCTTTAAAATAACTTAAATTATGGATATCTTTATCTAATGGTTGCATTTTGACCGCTTAAAAATACTATATGACGTAAAAAAAATAGAAAATTATATTTTAATTCTGAGCGTCTAGTGCGAGCACTTTGGGTGAGCACTAGCGAAATGGTCTATGGTCTCGAACATTTGTAGACGAATGCGTTCGCTCGCTCACAAACCAAACGCAAGGCACGCGGCTTCATTTAGCAATGCAACGGGTGGCGTCTAGATGTATCTATAGTCTAAGGGAATGGCTCTCGACGATATGTCTGAGAAGAATTCTGCAGTTTTTTGGACATATTATCAGGCGCGGACCGGACAACCTGGAGAGACTGGTAGTTTTAGGTAGCCGCCAGGGAAGGCGAAGCAGAGGAAGAGCGTCTGCGCGATGGAGCGACCAAGTAAAAGAGCTGACTGGGGGCACCATCCATTATGCCCTGTGAGAAGCGGAAGATTGAGAAGGATGGAAAGTCTTGGTCGCTCAAAGGATGGCAAAATTTAAATTTGGTTACGATCTTCAGCCATGAGTGCACGACCAAGAAGAGAGATATTATTTTTAACACTGTATTAGACCATATGGCGCAACGACAATAGTGTATTTAGTAATTAATCTAAGTAAAAAAAAACACATTATTATATCTCATGTGGAATTAAACCAAGAGCTCCAGATGAAAAGCCTGCGTCTTTTGCACAGGACAACGAGCAAAGATTCATCTGCTATGGTGATTTTATCAACGTTTTAAATTTAAAATAATATTTTTTTATTTAACATCTTTTTCATGTAGTTCATGTCTTCATATTCTAGTCTTTATTTAACACAATACTACGAGATTGAAGACCATTTACAGTGTAAATCACAGATCTCAGATTGCGTATAATTTAACTTATATAGAGCAACGGTATGTATAATAAAATATTATATAATTATTAAATAAACATGTTCCTTATGTATGAATTTTGTCAAGGCTTATAGTATTCTCTATTTGCAAAAACCAATTTTCTAGCAAGTAAGCTAACTCGGTAAGAAAAATATACCTATGTACTTATTTATATAAGAATTCTGTTAATGATGCAGTATTTGTAACACTAAATAACAAAAATATACATATAAACTATTTTACAGTTGTGAGTTTTCAATATATTTAGGATAAATTTACATCTTAAATAATGTACATATATTAATAGTAATATATTAAAATTTATATACTTTTGAATATTAATAATGTTTTCGGTATATCATAACATATCCACTTTTTTTCTTCAAAGCGTGGTATATGGATTAAAATAACTTTGAAATAATGAATAACCTGTATTTTACATAATTAATCGCAGCCACGATGTGATATTCTTTCAATTATAAAGAGCAGTGAATCAACACTATTTTAATACTTATATATTATAATATGTATGCGATTATGATTTTCGAAGCGGTAACTTATATTGGTCAGCTTATATTATCGTGGGTCCCGAGCTCGAATTCCTTGACTGAAAAACTCACTTGCAATTTTTTTCAATGTATCTTTCGATTCAGAGTATGGAACTAATAGGTTAAGCAAGTGGCTTATAACTATACAAATATATACATACGCCAGCTTCAAACTCAATGATTGACAGCTCAAGCTCGCCCCATTTCGAATAGAAGGATATGGACACGCGCCCCTTTGCCAGTACCTCATCTCGCCACTACGTGTCTGCTGTTTGACCACTTTGTCTACTCGTGACGAATTGTAGTTAATCCGTTATTTTTGAACGTCATTTGTTTTTATCTAAATTGTATGGAGTCTATATTATGAATGATCGTCAGTCTAGTCGCTTTTAAGATATATGGGAATATATCAGTGTTCAGATGACAAAACCTGATAACTCGACTTTATGACGAAATTGAGTTATCACTATATTCAGACTCCTCTCGTTGAGATCTATAAGATGGCAATATATCGTAGACCCACTAGTATCGGAGTTATGAGCATTTTCATTTTGTTATATCCCCAAAATATTGATTTTCGAAAGTTGACAGAAGCTCATAAAGCAAAATATCTCATTTTGCCATCTTTCGTTTCGGTTTGAGTGAAATGTATAATTGTATGACAAAACATAATATCTGCCAATACTGTGATTTGCCATCCGATATTTTGTTTGCTAACATCATGGTAGGTATTATACGATGATTAAGATGAAAAGATGGTTGGAACTAATGAAGAACGAAGAACCAGCAGGATAAAGAAAACCCTAATAAATCTACTAGAGGAATAATCTTATATGTAACGTAGTTTTAAAAATACCTATCTTTCTCTATATACCATCAGGTGCAAATAATGATCCGAAAGTCGGTGTAAGAATTAATTGTCCAGAAAAATCCGTCTAATCTATATATAATAAATATTATAGACAGTCAGCTTAATCAGCAATGGATAAAACCTTCAGAACGTGAGCAGAAGCTTGCAAACGAAAGCCACAAGTCAGGTTCAAATATAAATGCCTCAAAGACAAAAGTGATGATAAACTGCTTTGCTTCGAGCGAGTCAAGAACTACATCTATCTTGGATGACAGATGTCAATTGACGGTGGTATGTACTGACAAGACTGATCGCAGAACCAAATTGGCAAGAAGTGCATACAATCATTTTACATAATATAAGAGAAAGGTTAGTTTAAAACGCGGGTTGTTATTTCACTAAAATCAAAAACACTATTTTTTTACTTAGCATGACAAAATATTTAGGAATTTAAGGGAATTAGGGGTAGAAAACTTCACGCAATAATTAATTGTATTTTTCTCGACCAAAGGCTGAATACTTTTTGAACAGACCTCGCATTTATCGTACAGTAGCTTTATGATTATTATTACCTAAGAGGTTTTTTTCACACCTTTTTTCAATCAATAACACAGATTTTTTAACTGTATATTGTAAAATTTAACATTTAAAATGCAGTTATAGCATGTAATCAACTTTTAAATCCATTTTAACGGCGATATACGTGAAAAGTTTCTCTAAATTATTTATTCACGTTTAAAATACAAATCCAATAAATAACGAGATTAGATGATGAGTACCGAGAAACATTTTAAGTCGATTGCATAATGCGTGTGTCATTGTACAAGAAAATGATTTCAAATGCATGGCATTAATCCAAAATTATCATTCAAGTCGACCAATTAACGTCATTCATATGCCGTGCGAGGTGCAGATTACGACACTATTACTTGTTATTTAGTAAATGATTCGGGTCATTTTTTCCAGATCCGGGGGCAGCATGGATCCTTTTAAATCACAGTTTCACTAACTTTTCACTAGAGTTTTTTTCGTTTTCTAAAAAACTAAATATCTTTTTAAAGGCATGGTTTTATTTTGAGCTACTACTAAATAAAAGAATTTCTTAGCTCATTTTATTTTTATTGGTCTCTAGTTTTTCAGTATTAAAAAAACAATTAATTTATCGTTCCAGTGAGTTTTAGAATGCTCTTGTTATCATTTAGTGTATTTTGATTACTATTTTTGACCTCTATTTGTTCAACGGTCATCGAGCAATATATCCAGCCTATTTATACCAAGTACTCTTATCTGTCTATCAATTTATTGATGTTATCATCTTTCCGCATTATCACTAGTTTGCTCCTTTTTATATCATGTTGCGATACGATATACAGTTTTTGGATTTTTTTAACATTAAAGTACTGCACTGGCACTGATGGTAGGTACACATATCGTCGCTATAGGATTTGTTTCCCGAATAGACCAAATGTCAATTTTACAGGAGACGAAAAACAAATTTCATTGTCGTATATTTTAATATCAGTAGATGTATCAATCATTCTTTCTATACTTTATGATTGCAACATTATCTAAGAATAGATTCCAAGAATAATATACTGGTATAAATCATTAAATGCACAGAAAATGCGTTTTATTTACAAGTACTCACTGTGGATATTCGGGAAATTTTTGGCGCTCTCTCAGAATAATGGATATTCGGGACAAAACATGGACGTTCGGGATTTAAGACCGTAGCGTATTGCTGCACGGCCCACAGATTACTGAGTGGTCAAAAAGTACGCGCCTCAAATGTTATATTTATTTACACGACAATTGTTAATAATTACCTCTACTATTTAAATACTTAATGATCGTAATTACCCAAGTTCGTATGTAATAATAACATGCGGCAATCGCTTTTTCGGTTTTTTTTCGGATTAAGTAATAAAATAGTTTTTAAGTAATTAACTATTTTTTATTGAACGAATAATTCACAAGATTTAAGAATGTACCATTCTAATAATTGAACATACTTACATATTTTTTTAAAATCACTTCTGAGAAAATATATTATAAGGTATCTACTACTTCAATTACTAACCGACGTCACGGTCATTTCTCCAATATTTTATGATGGTACTTACTCGTACTTGCTAACAATTTTATATTAATACTTTTTCCAAAAAAAAAAAATCTATTTATATATATCTGTATATTATTATATCTATATATTTCAATAATTAACACCAAATAAATATTATATATTTACTATTGTAAGGAAAACAACACAAAATAATAGCATGTATAAATTAATTACCATTGGCTGCTAATATTAGGTAGGTACCAATATCGTAAGTATATAATATCCACCAAATAAATAGTTACTAACATACATATTAAATTAAATTAACTATCAGCGCATTCAAAAATAAATAATAGCATCGCCTTTATTTTCATAGAAATACCTAGATTAAAAGTAAAATAAAGACAAACAATGTTTGATTAATAATAATTTGAAATAATAATTATTTTTTACGTCATAGTAGTTGCCGGGTCATACTGTAGAATTCATATAACCGTTGGGATTTTGTGTCATTTATCAAAACAAAATGCAGTTATTTAGGTTAAAATACTCACTTCCACAACTCTACTGTAAGTTCAGGTCGAACTGGTGATGTATCAGCTATGAATGATCTCTTCAAATTTGATGAATTCACTATTAAAACAATAGTAACGTTAAAAACAATATCAATAAGACGAAATTTGAAAGAAGTCTCAGGACGGCCGAAAAATATTAAAGTGGGCGTGATTGTTTTAGAGCTAGACAGCGTGAATGTGGGAGCGAGATGCACGGCGCGAGCGCGGTTTGATTGGCTAAAGTCATATTCGGGAAATAAACACTCAGCCAGAAATATATTTTGACCGAAATTAACTTGGATATTCAGGTACGAATAGTTGGACATTCGGGAGATCACCACGGAGTAATTGTAACTTAACATGGCGTATTCGGGTTTTTTAAAGAAATATCTCTGTTCCTAGATAAAAATATATTGTTTTTATAAATGATTTCGGTAGAGTTCGATAAAAGAAATTGAACTGCATTAAAATGTCGATTTCGACAAAAATGGATATTTGGGAAACAAATCCTATAGCGACGATATGTTGAAAATATTATTCTTGCACCCAATTTGAATTTACTTCATTTGAATCTGCAAGCCATCTTCTTATTTATACTTCATAAAGTAATAAGTTTGACAGTCTAGCTCTAGATAATGTGACACATTTTTTCAGGTTTTTGATTAATAGAACGAGACTAACAGATTTTCCACTAATACAGACTAGGTATAATATATGACGCTGAATATCGAAGAGGGTGGAGCCAAGTCATAGAAAAGGTTAATCGATAGCAAAGTTATCAGGACCTCGATCTGAAGATTTTTACATTTTTTAATATGGTTTCGTTGATATTGCGAGGAGCTTTACATAATGTCATTATCACATATTTTTACATGGTAACACAGATAAAGATAGTACTATAAAATAATAATGTTAAACTTTTGTATACTGAGAATGATCAGTTTACTGTACCATATTAGTCAATAACTTGTACTAAAATTCTGGCATCTTTAGACACTTTGCTTGTTCACTAAAATGAGGTTGTCAAAAACTACATCTATTTGTACCATGACAACTCCGCTGCCTAGCTGTCCGAAAGTAGGGTTTGGCAATACGTAACCCGGCTCGTAAATAATACACACATGGAAAAGTTCAAAACCTAAACAGATAATAATTATAATTTATATTTAAATTTTATCAAGTGCTTAATTTTTAATTAACAATGTTTTTATTCAACAAATAATTCACACGATTTAAAAATGTAACATTCGAATTATTAAACATACATAATTTATGATGATGTTGAATTGTGTACGTTAAATAATAAGAATGTTGTATATTTAAATCTTGTGAATTATTCGTTGAATAAAAACAAAGTTATTTCAAAATTATTAGCAAGTTAAAGTAAGTTACAACAAAAAGACTTGGAGTGATCCGTGACGTCAGTTAGTAATTAAAGTAATACCTACTTTGATATAAAATACAAAAGCCGATCGCCAATAGTATCTCAATTTGGAAAGCGCTTCAGAGAGTATTAAAAGCTATTAGTTAATATTTGTTGCGAATAAGTATGACGCCTTTAGCATAGTGGTATATGTGCATGGGCGCGATACCCGAGAGATGAAGGTTCGATTCCTGCGGGGCATAAATAACTTTTTTCAAAAAGTTTTTTCTATTGCTTGTAATATATTTTCTCTGAAGTGTTTTCAAATTTATGTAGGTATGCTTAATTATTACCACGTTTTTATTATCTCGTATTCTTGTTTGTCCAAGATTTGTATCGGACGATTCAAGATTTTCAACCGACTAGCTAGACATTTGAAACTTTAAGAATATATTAAAACACGACGACAATGCATTCTTTTAATACTTTTGGCCATCTTTAAGCAAAATTGAATTCATTTTCAGTTAATTCTGTTTTGTAGGTTTTGGAAAAAAAATCGTAAAAAGTAAAACATTAATACTGGTTGCTAAGGGGGTCCTAGCAACTCAATCATTAATATATACGTGCGTTACTATAGGAATCAATGTGAAACGTTAAAATGACATTTCAGTATTCTATATCTATTAATACATAGAATTGTCAAGTTTATATGATTCAACGGAAAATTTTAAATCCTGGTATATAAAAATTTCTTCTTATATTGTAATTATTTGTTTGTTATTTTAATTGAAGACTATTTTTACGCATCGTTTGGGAATGTTTTAGAAGCACGCTCACCATTTGTAGACTTGTCGAAAATGTTCGCCTCTCTTATCGGGGTCAATTTGAACCATTCGCTGAGCGAGAAATGTTTATTCAAAAACCAGAAATAATAATATAATATCGTAAAACCGATATCGAATTGGAATTACAGTGAACCCAGTGAACACGACAAATAAACTGTTATTAACGAGCCAATAAAGTGGCGCGAGATGATGCTCCCCGCCGGAGAAGCTCTTGGACACCTCACTCTTCTCACTATCAGTACACTATTATTTTGTTTCCCACTTCGCTTGATTTTAATTCAGTAAAAATAATGTACTTTCTTAAGTGCAATGCAAAAATATAGGATGCCATAGAAATGCTGCCCCAAAACAAACCCAAAAAATATTATTAATAATAAATAATATTCAGATGCCGTAAAAATGATATAGTAAAGAATAGTTTTATTCAGGTCATATAATTTCAAAAGAGTGGATAACTTTACTTTCTTAGAATTCATCATCACCGATGATAATAATAAACTCGTTAAAATACCACCTTATTATACGCTACAATATGCTCCATTATATTATATAGGGGCACATGGATTTAAATACTCTTTCCAATATATTTTTTATATTAAAACTACAAGGTGAGGTGTGAGATGTGCATACATAGCCATTTCGATTATACCTGGTGTCCTATGAGAAACTACTATAGGTATGATGGCATAAAAAAAATTGGCAGTTTGAGGATAATAAATTGGATACAAACCGGAATAATCAGAATGAAAAACAATATTATGAAGAAGAAAATACTCCGTAATTATTCTAGCCGTGAATGTTGCACCGAGAAAACTGCAGAATACGTAATGGTTCATCTGTTAATTGCATCCAACTGCAACCATCAATGAAACGTTTAAAATAATACGGAGGCTAAGGAATGGTTAAGAAGATTTAAGGAATATCAAATGGACACGAAAGAATAAGAATATATTAAATAATTTATTAGCGTAGCTTAAAATAAACACACCAATTCATTTGTATACAAATTCGGACTGACTGCTTTTTGTATGACTACACTCTCTTCATCTTGTATTTAAATATTTTATTTTTAAATGTCTCAAATGATAAGAAGTTCATTGAGTTTATATACACTCCACATGCACCATACCGAGTGTGAATGAATGAAATTTACATACTCAATTTTTATCATCTGAAAATTAAAATATTGCATAATATACTTTAAATGGTTTTGATGTTGAGTAAAGTGTAAGTTTTTTAGTTTATCTAAGATGTTTAATTTAATTAATTAATCAATTATTATTAAAAACTTTTGGTAAACTTATGAAAGTTGTATGTTATATGAAAATCAGATAGCAGAAAATTTCGTATTTCAGTTAACCCTCGTAGTATAATTTATTTTCACCAAACCACACCACATTCCACACTCACATTATAAATGCCTTGCATAAATGTTATTTCCTAGGAGAAGTTTCTATGTGCAATTATTACGATTTTCCAATTATACCTGCGTTGGTTGACCGGTAAAGTATCCGCTTGATAAGGGTTCGAATCCCTGATATTATAAACTTCTCGTGTATCGGATTGTAGTCAATTGAAAAAAAAATATAACAATGAAAAAATACTTACAATAGTAATTAACGTACCCACGTAAATAAGTATCCGAAGCAAAATATAAAAAGCAATTTTTGTCGATTAATTGAAATTTAATTATCTATTATTCCACAATTCCTAATTCAGTCATACTAAAAACGTTTTGTAAACCGAAATATTTAAAGATAATAATTACAATCATTGCATGTATCAGATTAACTTGTAAAAAATAATGTGCATTTATAAGGTTACACAGGATACATCATTAAAATGCGTATCTCCATTTTTTTACTTAACCAAATGTCTGTATATTCTATTCATTATATGTCTAATGTAATCTATAGTCTCAAAAAAAAAATCACCACTCCTGAATCGACGCAACCACAACGGAATATCGAGGAGATTCCGGGTGACATAAAATCACCAAAACATCCACTATCACACATACCTCTGGCGGACGCAAAGCCTCCAGGGTTGGCTTAAATTCACTACACACCCCAGAGATAAAAAAAATAATGAGATGAAGGGGGTAAGGGCTGAGCATCTAGGTACCCATCAAAGTAACATACCCCAAACATAATACTATTTCATTATTTGTTTGTTGACTTAAAATAATTTTATATTAAATGCATCTAATGTGTATGTTTTCCAATTTGTTTTTGTTCTTTTATGGTACTTTATTAAACATGTTAGTATTATAGGTGACTGATCAAGTCTAGACACATTAATTCAATGTTTGTATTTCGTTAAACTCACGTGGTGCAATTCAATTAAAATATATATAATATTACCATTCCAATGGTATTTTTTTATCAAATAAGCGTGCCGCCTTATCGAGTCAATTTGTTTCAGGATTTCTTACAAGTGCATCAAACTTATTATTCGTTATCGTAAAAGCTATTTATTAAACTGTCAAAAAGCGTAGTGTGAACTTTCCAAGTTTTTTTTATTCTTATTGGAATTTTGATAATGCTATAGATATTTCAACAACTCCTCTCGCGTTGGTTTGAAAATCAACGCAAAGAAAACCAACGTCTTGTGTAATAGCACCTGTCCTGATCCAGATTTCTCTCTGATTAACGACGGACAACACATCGAGAGCGTCGACAGCTTCAAGTACCTGGGGGTACACATCACGGGAGATGGCATTTTTCAAACAGAGCTCGCTATCCGAATGGGAATGGCTGGAGCAACATTCAACTCGATGCCGGATGTCTGGAACTCACGATTGTACTCGGTCAAAACCAAATGCCGTCTATTCGACAGTTGCATTATGACGGTGTTGCTTTACGGTAGCGAATCATGGCACCTTACGAAGGCTCAGAGCAACCGTATACTGAGCTTCGAAAACAGATGTTTGCAGCCGACCGGATTCCGGCGTCCTGGAAGGCCGCTAAATACAATCTACGGAGTGTATACGGCAGAGCTACGGGATGCTGGTTTGACCTGGAACGAAGCAAGAAGACTGGCGAGCGACAGGGATTCTTGGAGGCGCCGCGTGGTGTCCATATGCTCCAGTTAAGTGGCGGATATGGCCAAAGAAGAACAATAGATATTTCAAACATACACTAAGAGCGTCGAAAAGTATTGAATAAAAATCTTGCTCTCAAGAGAAAAAAACATTATAATATTAGAGTAAATTTCATAAATAAAATAGGTAATTGAATAATATTTATAATATAATTTAGTAATTTTTTCCAATAGATACTGAATAATATAGACAAGATTTTAGATAGTTTTTTTTCTGTTTTAGACATATGGGAATACTCTCAGAGGATGTGATTGGCATCTTGTAATTCACCACATAAGCAAGTTGGAGATTTTCGTATCCGAAAATTTATACGAAAACAGTTCACCGCAGGACACTTATTCGTGCGCCGCAGTACGTGAAACATGAGTTCATGTAACATTTAATCATATGACGAGTTCTTCGTTAAACATTTCACCGTGGAGTATATTTGTACGTATGCTACAATATGTGGAGATATCTTTACTAAGTTAGGTTAGGTTAGGTTACTCTGTTAGGGTCAATCTAATTAGAACAGTACTATTTGCAAACTGTCGCCGCATTTTGTAAGATACATACAAATGTATTCCACGGTGAAATGTTCAACGAAAAACTCGTCATTTGATAAAATGTTATACGAACTCATGTCTCACTTACTGCGGAGCACGAATAAGTGTCTCACGACGAACTGCATACGTACAAATTACATGTAACTGGAGATTTTACTAGACACTAAACGTCCACAGGGACGCAATAAAACCTGCTTAATAGACTAACTCATAATAAAATTATAGTTTTGTGAATATATGTTGCAACCAAGAATACTTGGGGACTGAGAACAGTAGAGGGAGCAGGGGAAGGCCTTTAGCTAGCAGTGGATCGACCCTTGCTAATTCTAACGATGATGATTTATATTGTATAATAATTTTATTTTGTATTATGATTATCTCAAGGTGAGTTCTTTACCGTTCAATTAATGATAAAATAATTACAAGATAAAAAGAACTTTTTATATACAA
The DNA here is from genome assembly GCF_057557595.1 of Rhyacophila brunnea. NCBI lineage: Eukaryota > Metazoa > Arthropoda > Insecta > Trichoptera > Rhyacophilidae > Rhyacophila > Rhyacophila brunnea. Next base: position 9,096,417 of record NW_028233361.1, read on the forward strand.
CGTTTTTAAATTTTCTGTTATATCACATAAACTTGACACTTCTATGTATTATTAAATTAGGACATATAAGGCAATTGTCAAGAAATCATTTTTTTGCTATTTTGCAACAAACAAACAAACAAACAAACAAATATAGAATACTGAAATGTCATTTTGATTTCCATAGTAACGCACGTATAATATACGTAATATACGTATAATATATTATATTGTTAATTTAGTTGCTAGGACCACCCCCTTAGCAACCAATAATAGTGGATTGGATTATGGATTTCTTCCGAAATAACTTTTCATAGAAAACAGAATTAACTGAAACTGAATTCAATTCTGCTTAAAGATGGCTAAAAGTATTAAAAGAATGCATTGGCATCGTGTTCTGATATATTCTAAAAGTTTTAAATGTCTAGCTAGTCGGAAAATTAGTTAAACATCGATTGCAAGATTTGTACTGGAGAAACAACCACCGGACAAAGAAGAATACGAGCTAAAGAAAACGTGGTAAAATTACGATATTTAATCTTAATTATACGAAATATATTTTATTACATATGTGACGCATAATATAAAAAAGGTAACATGTTTTAATATAACATTTTAATTGCAATTATTAAAGAACAAAAAAAAGAATATACAAATCCTACTACTGAAAAAAAAAGGGTAAGAATGCAGTATCTTTAATTAAAATATAAATCAGAGGCAGTATTTTAAGCAATTTGACCGCAAAGATCGCGATTTCAAAAGATAAATAAATCTCAAATAAAACCACACCACTTTGTTATACACTTAACGAGATACGGGTTTTTTCGCTAATAATTTTTAATTTGGCTAAGTGCAAAATCTCGCAAGTCCTGTGATTTGCCTGATTGATTTATTCCAAAAATTCGGAAACACGGCATTGATCCTTTAAGAGGCAATCATAAAAATTAATATTTTATTAGTCGTAAAGCCGGAATGTTTCACATAAAAATGTAATCTATGTCAAATGGACGCGATATTAATATTGGGTTGACGACCTCAAGTTTTATGTTTTCGTGTTTTCTGGCATTAATGACTTGTATTTTCGGCACATTTGTCAATGCGATATATAAACCCATAATTTACAATTTTTCCTATTAAGGAAACATTTGGATATGTTTAAGTGTAATATTTTTGAATTTATCGAGTCTAGTTTAAAAATACAGTTACAAAAATATCAAGTATGTATTTTATTCATATTTACGACTGGTGGCGCTTTTAGCAGTGGACTGTTATTTAAAGGTGATAGTGAATAGTGAATTGCAGATCATGGGGGGGGGGGCGGTTTACACAGGATGCCAGACACTGACTTTTATGTTGAGAGGGCTGGCGCGCGCTGGTAAACGGATGATACACTTTGGATGGATAATATAATGAAGTTGATGAATAATGATAATAAGTTCAGGATGGATGATATAGACGCGACCTTGACTCAAACCGTAACAGACTTAGTGCAACAAAAGTTCAGCAGATATGTTTTGTATGAATCACTCTGTAGTTAACCAGGCCTCATTCGTATCGTATCAGATATAGCTCGATAGCTTTAGGAAGCCTACGCGCTCGGCTGTCTTGGAGTAACTGTTGAATCACTCTATAGTCTATATATCACGGTGCGGTAATACGCACCCGTTCGTTCTCTTCGGCTAACTGAATGTTATTCGTAATCACGGTCGTCTTGTGACCCGTAATTACTCGTCGTCTGGTATTGTGACAATAATAAATAAAGATGTGAGGTAGGTGGGGAAATAAGGGATGATGGCCACCATATTTGGCTCAACCAACTACTAATAAATACTACACTACACACTGTAAATTTCATTACTTAAACTACTTGCATTAGACGTGTCTTCATCTTCAGCCGTATCCCACCCTAAGTTGGAGCAAATGGACACCACACGTTGCCTCCTAGAATTCCTGTTGCTTGCCAGTCTTCTTGCATCGATCCAGGCCATACCAATATCCCGTAGCTTCGCCGTATACACCCGATAGATAGTATTTAGTAGCCTTCCAGGACGCCGGAATCCGGTTGGCTTGTAACACAGGTAAGACAGGTTGAAGTTCTCTTCTGACATCCAAAGCACGTAGCCGAGCCAGGGCCAACGTCCTCTCTTCACTCTCAGAGTGATGAGAAGCTGCTTGGGGTATTCTCATAAGTAAGTTTATATTTAAAATGTTACTAAATTACAACTATTAATTATTAATTAACATAGATAATTTTGAACACACTTCTGAGAAAATATAACCAATAGAAAAAATATTCTTTGGAAAAAAAATACGGCACTCAGCAAGAATTGAATCTGCATCTATCGGATTTTGCACCCATGCGCACAATGTTATAGGTATTATACTTAATTGCGACAAACTTTAACTAATGGCTCTCAATACTCTCTGAAACGCTTTCCAAATTGATTTACTATTGGCGATCGGCATTTGTATTTTATAATCAAATGTTTTCAAAATTATGTAGGTATGTTCAATCATTAGAATGTTACATTCTTATATCTTAAAATAAATCGGTGTGTGTCCTTATGTACACGCGTTAGAAGTTATACTTCTTTGGCATAACAAAACTTGTGATAAACTAGATACTTTGACTAGCTCTTAATTATCTTGTTAAATTACACACTCAAGAAAAAGGACCGTTTATTGGAACGCCGTGTGTTTATTTCTATACACTTTAACTTATATTACTAAATTATATAATGGTTTCTCGTTGTTTTTATTTTTAAAGTAGGTACTACCTGTCTCTGACGTTAAATAGTTTGTTTACGCAAGGAATTGCAAATGGCCGACAATAATAAATTCGCTGCTTAGGCAACGAAACAATTCTAAACTATAATATTATACTGTATAATCGTCACGATTGCAGTATCATATTGAGGCATAAAGGTAGTGCGTTTGGCTGATAACCGAACAATCGCTAGTTCGAATCTAATCGAGTACGTTTTTTTCGTGTGAAATAATAAATTATGTGTTACATGTCACACGCCAAAAATACACTCTGATCTGATTTCTCAAACGCACCAAAAGAAGTATAACTTCAAAAATATAAATTAATGTTTATTTAGATCCATCTGTGTTAAATTATTGAACAGGATATAAGTATTTTTTTAAATTAAGTAAATACATTAATCCTGTTTTTAACCAACCACTTTCTATAAGAACCAAAACGTTTTTTATGTGAATTCATCTTGATTTATATTTTATTATAATATGTGGCCACTCATTATTTTTATTATGGGCAATTGAAGCCAGTTTTTTCGTAGTTCACTGAACAAGTTATTTTGAATTTACGTATTGAAATGTAATTTTATTGAAATAGCTAATTTAAGCACCATTAACTTATTTAAAGTACAATTCATCACTGTTGGCTCATCTTGTGCTCTGTATAGAAAACAGATAAAGGTTCCGCATTCTTCACCCGCTTAAATATTACCTCAAAAACCTTTAATCGACAATTTTCATGTAGTATTACCATTAAAATGTTGAATCAAATAAATTTTGTAAACTAAATCGGTATATTTCAATTAAAAAAATAAATAGAAGCGTATTCGTCCTAGTATCGGCTGTGGTATCGTACATTATCAACTGAATTGCCGTCGTTTGGTAAGTGTTAATAGGATATTTATGTTAATTTCTCGTACGTTGTTTGGTTGGATCTGATTCGAAGTTTTTGGAAGCCTAAGAGAGATAAAAAACTATGTCGTTTTCCAATTAAAGAAAAACAACGTCTTAGAAGCAATAAATCCTATTTGTCGACAGAATTGTAGATTACTTTGTTTATTGTCAATAAAGTACGACTTTATCATTAACCTGCACATATAGCTCAATAACTTAGTTATTTTGAAAGAATATAAGTAGTAAATATCTAGAGTTTCTTTAGTTACTATAAAACTTTACTTACTCTGCTTTTTTAACAAACTATATTCAAATTTACAATTTTTAATTATTGAACCAATTTCTATCATTTTTACTTGTTAACTTTATTAGTTTGTACAGTAAATAAATTGATAATGTAAAATCAAATATATTTAACGTTTGTTGGCAATTTTGTCAAGTTGGTATTGGCGACAACTATTTACAAATAAATATTTTTAAATAATGTAATTTTAATGATATTCTCATTAAATTATGTTAATTTAGTATAATGCTTTAAACTATAAATTCCTATAGTTTAATAATTATTATCATTGCCATGCTGATGAAATGGCAATACGCTGGATATTTCACACAGTAAGTGTACAACAGTCAAAAAAATAGTTAGTGGTATAGAAGTGGCATTAAATAACCAAAAGGACGAACTAAGGCTAGCTGGATTGATGAACTCATTATTTTTGATGGATATACATGGCAGCTAATAACTCGAGACCAAGAAAAATGGATAAATCTAGAGGAGACTTACATCCAGCAGTGTATCAGCCCATGATATGCTAAATAATTATCCAAAAAACAAATCAATTATTAAATTATTAAGAATACAAAATTCAACTCTCCTTAATAAGAAATCTTCTCTCATCTACTGTAAAATTGGTTTATAAAATAATAATAATATATTAAATGCGTTATCCATACAATATTATATAATAATATACCTACATATTATGATTTCCCTAGAGTCAAACACACATTTTGCAATTTAGTCATTTTTTTAGTTAAATATACCAAGTGATTTTAAAGCCATTAATCTAGATAAAGAAAAATAGTTGGCTATCAAAAGTAGTTTTAAACCACGTGAAAATTGTTAACAAAGTTGACTGTAGGTGTAATAACTCACATTTTTCAATGAATATTGTAAGCTCTGTCATTTATTTATTTAGAAAGAATATTACGACATTAAAGCGATTGGCCAATGCTCCATAATATATAATTCATACAAAATTATAAAAATGACTTAATTACAAAATAATAACCTGTATAACAAGAAAGTAGAAAAGTCTGTATATGATTATATAGATATTAGAGTAAAATGATAAATACAATTATAAATCTAACCTATTTAACACGTCCACAAACATGACATGGTTAATAAAAAATAAATCAACCTTAATGGTACCATCAAATAAGTTAATCGCACGATACACAGCATCATGAAACATCACATCTGTTCTGCGGCGAGGTATCATGAAGACCGTAGTGTTACGAGTAATATTGGTGGGAACATGAAAATTAATTTTTGCCAGTATATACGGATTGTAAATGAACCCACGAAGAAGTAAAAAGAAATGCTTTAAAAGAGGAATCACTCTTCGGGTGGACAGAGATTGCATTGATAGCATACTCAGAAGAAAACGAGTCGGAAAATTAATTTTATTATCTTTATCATAAGGAAAGAATCCATATGTCTTTAAGTAGAGAAATCTAAGAAATCTATTGTGGACTCGATCCAACATAATTGTGTAGACGAACCTATTAGGACTCCAAATAATGCTGGCATATTCAAGAATACTCAACACAAATTATACATAATTATAATGTACGTAGCACTCGGACATTTTCAAATGGTCTTGAAACCCTCATAACAAAACCAAGCATTTTGCTAGATGTCATAAAGGCCTTTCTCACTAATCAGGGAGCTCTATTTCTCATAGTATGCTATGTGCCTGCAACCTTAGAAGTTCAACATATATTTATATTTAAAGAAAATGTAAATCGACTCACTTACTCATTAATATTCAAGGAAGTTGAATACTTTTCTTCTAATTACAAAAAAAACAGTGCTCTGGTGGTTTTTCGCGAGTATCTCAAAACTCGATTTTTGGAATAAATATGTGAGTTATGACTCTAGGCAACTCATATTATATCTCTAGAAATATTTAAAACGATTGCTGTCCTCAATACACTCAATGATAGGTAATGCTTTTTTAATTTTATTATATCTGTACGAGATTCAAAAATAAATCATTTACAAAATAATATGTTACCAACAGGTTTTAAAAATGTGCCATAATAATATATTTATGATGTTTCAATAGTCTCAATTATGTATAATACCTAAATATCATTCGAATTAAATAATATATAATTTTCTATATATCTCTGATAAAGACACTAAAATTATATAAATTGATATAAAAACAATATATCGTGCTCTTAATTTTAATTCAGGTTAAAAATTAGATTAAAATTACATATTGGTAACGATACATGTCAGATTAAACATATAATCACGAATTTACTAAGTGCATTCAAATTAATATTTATTTATAAAAACGATTCTTAAAAACTAATTTTAATTTGATTTATACAACTATTCGTGCGATGTACAAAAAATAATTTGATATTCAAACGCACTCGATTGGCTTTTTTTTTAAATTTCTTAATACAACCAAGACAGAAGCCACAAAAAAATAAATAAGAAAACACTATCCAATGTATGAATGGAACGTATTTGAATTACATTATTTAAACACCATCAGAGGTGTTCCAAATTGCGTATGTTCAGTAACAAATTGATACGTTTTTAAATACATATTGTATGTAATTATTTAAAAAAAAAACGCACATAATTTGTAAACACATGAGAAACATAATATGGTGCTACTTACCAAAAATTATGATAGTGCATGTACCTTATTTACTACCACTACTACTTCACCCTGCCACATTCCAGCATTGTAGCAGAGGGGAAGCACAAGTTCGGGCTACTTCCCTCAGTCTATCGCTAACTCTCGTGCCTCCCACCATGCCAAATTTTGTAGCAACGCTGCTGGGTGAGGGAGAAACCCTTCAGGTTGTGCCACAAGGATACGGAGTGCAGTGGCAAATGGTGCATAGTAAACTTTGTCAGTTAAACGTATTTCTTTTCATTAAACAAAGACTACGATGTATAGATAATGTTTGTTGGTTTTTGTTCTTCTTCTTATTATGCCATCCCCTAGCGGAGGTCGGCCACCATTAAGGCGATCTTATCTTTGTCGTCTGCTACCCGGAACAGTTCAGTGGAGCTGCACTCGTACCAATCATGGAGGTTCTTAAGCCACGAAATGCGACGCCGTCCTCTGCTACGCTTCTAATTGATCTTTTCTTGAATGATAAGTTGGGGAATGCTGTATTTTTGTCCTCTCATAATGTGGCCGAGGTACTGTAGTTTCCTGGTTTTGATATTACGTAGAACTTCTTGGTTCTTTCCCATTCGATTGAAAACTTCAACATTTATCACCCGGTCAGTCCAAGGAATTTTGTCTCCGTGACATCTCTTGGTTTAGCGTCCATACTTCCATACCAGTTTTGTAAGATTCAATTAAGTCCTGCATAATCCAAAACATGGTAGATAATAGTCAAAAAACATTCGTATACATATTATTATATATAAAATTATGCCATTAAAACATTCGTAATTTTAAATATTTTAGAGATAGAAAAATATTAATTTTTATTGATTATGGTTTGGTTAGGCATAGCTTAATGAATTTTAAAAAACTTACCAACTCCATCTGTAATATGTATTCTTAATTCAACAAAAACAAATAAGTATGACTGAAAATTATGCACTATTTTTATCGGATTGCTCATAGCATACCTTAACTATTGTGGTTTGGTTTAGGCAAGGCCTTATTGAATTTTAAAAACTAGCCTGCATCATTTGAAAATTGTATTATTAGTTAAATGAAAAGACATAAGGATGACTAACAGAGTTTAGTATGCACTATTTATATCGAATATTAACAGCCTACCTCTTCTCTTCGCCACCACCGTATACTATAATTATGGTCTCCAATTTTATTAGTTTCAATACAAACATTAATTCAATTTTTATAGCTAATTTTGGCAAAATTCATGAATTCAAGAATGAAAACCTAACCTAATTTACGTTAACTTAACCTAACCTAACAAATAAATCGGCTATTTTCAAAATTATTGTATTCCTATTTCAATAAAAACAAATAAGACAAATCATAGTAGGTATACCCTCGCCACTAAAGGAGTGTCGCATTCTCTGGCGGCATCCTGAACACATGTCCCAGCCACGAGATTTAATTACTGCCTATTTTATTACAAGTAAATTGACTTTCGCCTGTGCATCCACAATGATTGGGTGGTTTATAATGTCATTGGACTGGCAAAAAGTCACATGTTATTTTACAATGTGTGTTTGGACCCAAAGTATGGACCTAACAAGCTGAGCAAGTGGCTAACTTTCTTTATCGTAAAACCAAAAATCTGTTAATAGAATCTCAACTCTGTGAAGGCCCACTTAAAACTATCTAATACTATAATAATTTTTCTAATGGATTCAATTTTTGTAATATGTGCACTCGCCAAAAGGTGACTTCGTCAGTGTTTATTGCTGATTTAAAATAATTACAAAATAAAAAGAACTTTTTTATATACCACGTTTATAAATTTTCTGTATTAATAAATAATATATAATACTGAAATGTCATTTTGACATTTCATATTGATTTTCATAGTAACGCACGTATATATTAATAATTTAGTTGCCAGGACCCCCTTACCAACCAATAATAGTGTTTTACTTTTTACGATTTTTTTTCCGAAACAATTTTCTATACAAAATAGAATTAACTGAAAATGAATTCAATTCTGCCTAAAGATGGCTAAAAGTATTTAAAAAATGCATTGTCATCGTGTTCTGATATGTTCTAAAAGTTTCAAATGTCTATCTAGTCGGGAAGTTAGTTAAAATCGATTGTAAGATTTGGACAAACAAAAAAAAATTGTGATGGACAAACAAGAATACGAGGTAATAAAACGTGGTAAAATAATAATTATAATAATAATAATAATAAAATATAAGAAATACACACATGTATTTCTTATATGTGTGTAGTTACCTTTTGGCGATTGCACATAGTGCTTGAAGATGCCGAAAGGCAAAACCCGGGTCGCAAAAAAACGACTCAAATTCAATAATACAAAACATAAATCCGTTATAATTTAAATTCAAACCTCATCAACTAGGTACCTTCTGTCGATAGTATTAATAATATGTAATAATTTGTCTATATTATGTATCTAATTAATGGTAAATAATACTGTAATGTTTATTAGTTACCTGTATTCATCCTAAATTTATAATATGTGATATTAGTACCTGTCATTTATAAAATAGTGATTTATATTATAGAGGTACTATTGAAAAGTGTACTGAATTGTGTAAAATTTTCACTCATACATCGGAAACATATGCCATGATGGTAAAGCCGAAAAAACGCGTCCAAAACTTGCCAAGGCGTACGAAAACAAGTTGTTGATACCGTTTGTCCGGCAATAAAACTACTTACGGATGGCGATCTCATTGTATGCCCAAATGTGTCACCCGCGTCATACCATAGCACCACCGGTCCAAGGTATTTCATTGTTTTTCCCTTGCTCAAAAAGCCAGGCGTACGTGATGTGAATCAATCAAAAGTGCTCGACAATACTTGACCATATCCGAGGCAGGAGCGCAGCCGAAAAAAACACGTGTTGAGTCGTAAATTATCGAATTTTGATAAGAATGCTAATGTATTCTGTATAGTCGACCGATGGCTTTTGAGCCGAGTTCTCCGTGTATGATGTTTTCTGGGTAAAGTTATTATTAAATGCCGGCCGAAGAGCTAGTGCCGTGCGGTCTCAATCAACAAATTGCGTGCGTTGATATCGTAAATTTTAAATACTGGTGTAGTTTGTGGTTTAACATTACAATAATATTTGCATACACCAGTTAAGAATTTATTAGTTTAAAAGCTATGTATCATTATGTTTGGTTTTCTTACGATTCAAAAATATTCTACATATCACTATTTATTTTGTTAAGTTACTTTCTATTATCTCGTCTCAAACCTTTAATACTTTATTACACTTTAAAAAAAAAAAATACTAAAACCATACTTACTCAAGTTATAGAAATACCTTTTAAATCTATATTCAATGCTCTCCATTATTTTACCACGCTTTTGTTAGCTCATATTCTTGTTTGTCCGGTACAGATTTTTTCTTGTGTGTCCAGTACATTTTTTTTCTTGTTTGTCCAAGATTTGTATTGGACGATTGAAGATTTTTAACTAACTTCCCAACTAGCTAGATATTTGAAACTTTTAGAATATATCAGAACACGACGACAATGCATTTTTTAATACTTTTAGCCATTTTTAAGCAGAATTGAATTCATTTTCAGTTAATTCTATTTTGTATGGAAAGTTATTATTGTTGCTAAGTGGGTACTAGCAACTAAATTATTAATATAGTATATACGTGTGTTACTATGGAAATCAATATAAAATGTCAAAATGACATTTCAGTACTGTTTCTATATTTATTCAGTATTTCTATCAAGTACAATAAAAAGTTTTTATTAATAAATAGAATTGTGAAGTTTATATGATTCAACAGAAAATTTAAAAACGTGTTAAGTATATAAAAAGTTCGTTTTATCTTGTAATTATTTTGTTTATAGAATTTGAATGTTTTTATTTAAATATGTATATAAAAATCACCTACATGCTCAATGGCAGTTATTTTAGCACAATACCGTGGGCGCAATTTCAATTTCATATTTATTTTTAGTGTAAGTATTTTCTGATTAAGAATTGGCCATAATTACTAAGTACTAAGTATATCAAAGCAGAAATTACACACTCTCTAGTCAGTATTCCTCAACCGGTGGTCCGCGAATTTTTGGCGTCCAAATGCATATGCTAAAATATCCAATAAAATCTTCAAAATCCGTGCACCTGCAAGTATTTTTGTTCTTTAAATATATTAATAGTTTTAAGTGACAAAATCTACCACGATCAGACGTTATTATACGTTACCATATAAATAATATTTTTTATGCCTGCGTTAGTGGTCCGCAGGTGTAAAAATGTTAAGAAACACTGCTCTAGTGCACGCCAACCAAGGTTTTAAGAAGTTTCTCCTGTGACACTCTCGGTACAACTTTGAAGGTCGCCTAACTCTCGTTACGCCACAGAATTACGCCTGCATAATAGATATGGACAAGTCACAGGTCACAGGTGGCGGATGGAAAAACAAGGAACAATAATTCTGAACATTATAAATTACTAATTTGAAATCAGTAATAATAAAATTATAGCAATTACATACTCGTACCATTTGGCGGAGTGGAGGGCGTGAGCTACAGAAAGATTGTATCTGAGCTGGTCTACAAGACCGCATTTATGCGGCATGGCAGGCGAAATAGGTGGCCTCCCCTAAGGGCCGTCAGACTTTTCTATACTTTCCAGATGTCTCGGTGAGGCACATGACCAGGAGACTGATGCCGACCCACTGGACCATTAAATTCATGACAGGCCATGGAAACTTTGCGGCCAAACTGCAGGGGTTTGGTTTGCCAAGACATGGGTTGGGTTGCTCATGTGGACACGAGAAGCAGGACGCAGAGCACGTCCTGTGGAACTCTCCACTTATGGGCCCCGAATGAGCCGAGTTTTTTGCCCGGGTTTGACCCCATTCAAGCCCAATAGGACACGCGGACATGGTGGCAACCGAGGCCAATTTTGCGGCCTTTACTAAATTCGCCAGAGCGTACGGAGAGCGGGACACTCTCGACTCACCTTGCGACTCTTCAAATTAAAGTCACTCTGATAGTTGCCATATAAATTAACATCATGCATTCGCACTTCGGTGCAAGGTTGTATCACCAGTCCCGTGCGGCTCTGCTCGGGACAAAATGAGGGCTTAAATTCTTTGATCTGGCACACGTAAGGGTTATGTTAGGCGGCCGCGTATGATGTGGCTGCATATACATAACGGGTGCGGAGGTGGGAGTTTTACCCACCATACCATTTGGCGACAATAGTAAGTACAATGCTTTAGGCACATAGATAATATGTTAGGCACTGGCTTCTTGCTGCACGGATCCTGAGTTTGATCCCGATTGGAGTCACAATACATATTATATTATATTGTATGTGATTTTATCAAGCCTAAGTATTTCACTACTCCAGTTTAATATATACTATTAGTACATCTTCTAGTAAAATTTGAATAAAATCGGATATTATAATATAGTAATTTTGCAAAGTCGATAACATACTTTAGCTGATATTTATATTAAATTAATTTATGAAAGTATCGTTTTCTAACAATAAAACTATTTAGTAGGTACCTAAGTAAAATATTTTTTTTGGAGATTTTTATAAATCTCTCATAATAAAATTTTATGAGCCTAAGTGATTTTTCAACTAGTTCTCTAATATAAAATAAAAACGTATTAGCAATACGTTTTAACTGCGTAGATATTTAAAAAAATACCTACATACCTATACGTTCAAATAACTCCTATTTGCTTATCAATCTTTCTTGCAGTTAGTATACAACCACTGTCACTTTTTTAGACCAAGGAACTTGACAATGATGATAAACCTACATTTTAAAATCGTTGTAAACTATATTTTGACCATTAAAAATGTTGTAAGTATTTAAAACAATAATTTTCTAAATAGTGTAAGTAAAGAAACTATCAATATTCTAAAAAATAAAGTTGTAAATCTTCTCTTTGCTCTTCCTTGGTGCTACATCCTAGCACATAGTTTGATTCCTGTTTTGCTCCAATCTTTTCCAGTTTCCAGGACTTTTAATCTAATTTTAGTCCTAAATTTACTTCTTTTGCGATCGACCTCCACATCGCTTCCATTGGTGCACCTATCTAATTAGTATCATTGGAGTCTAGTTGTCTGGTATTTTTACAATGTCATCTGCTCACTGCAGTCTTTGTAACCTGAATAAACGTTTTGTCATAAATTTGTTATATTTTTCATCCAAATGTATAGGTATTATATAACATTTAAGATTCTTAAATATTCCCAGAGTAACGGAAAGAGATCAAGCCATCTCATTCCGTGAGTTTCATACGTAGCGTAGAAAAGTCGTTTATTTTTGACGTATGGTAATCTTTCTTTTGTTTCTGTGACAATATTATCTACTAGCGATTCAATAACACCCAAGCGCCAACTTTTGTTCTTCAGTGTTGTATTTCCTATGGTTTACACGCCAGAAATGCAGCGCTACAGCCCCGAAAGGAATCGACGATGGTTCAGGTGATAAACTCACCATACAACATATTACTTTACTTACATCGACCTTTGGCGGTTGCAAAATCACCAGAGGCCGACTTAGAATCGCCAAGCATGCCTCAGATAATTACTACAGAAATTTCTTATCAGTACATAATATCGTCACTGTTCTGGCAGAAGACACTAATTCAAAAAATGACATATTGAGTTAGTTATACCAAAATGTTCCTTATTTCAAACTTTACCGTCTGGAAAACTTCTTAATAAATAAAAAGTCTTTATTATAAAGTCATCCTTTTTATGATTACTTAATTAACTCAAATGATAGACCATTTCAAACATTTTAACAACTTAAAAGTCAAATTACTCAAAACTAGTATTCTCCAGTTAGTGTGTTCTGCCAGAACAGTAACTGAGGTGTATTTTAAAATTTTATTAATTTCTATGACCATATTTTGTAATTTTGAATAAAATAATTACACAAAAGTTCTAAAGTATATTATTATTCTTTATTGAATATATTATAATATGTTTATTATCATTATATTTTATTCGTATTTATAGCGAAATAATTCTGGAGCCTTTTTTCAACAAACTAAACTGGTCGACACGTTTTTTGATACCTACATCGTTTTTATCGCCAACGTCTTTTTGCGTTAAAAATATCGTAAAACCTCTTTTTGGTTGTTTTATCATCAGCGCAGGGTCCATTCCGCCGACCTCCTGGCAGCTGATTTCGCTAATTACGCATATTTGTAACATTAACATACCTGCGGACGCATGACGGCCAGGTAATTAAAAAATGTTTCGCTGAATCGGAAAAATGATCCCTGGTGAGAGTTATGCTTCATTTCATTTAGGGCATATTACCTTTTTTGTTCCTCATCAAATGAAGACCGTCTTCCATATCTGATTACGTTAATTGTTCTTAATGTCATGTTTATGTGTTTACATGATATTTATACATTCCCACTTTTTTACGATTTCCTTCTCGATTTTCTCATACTAAATAATGATTCCATTTAGTACAATACACGTGTAAACTATCATGGGTTATGATATTGTTTCTCTTTAATATTAAATTATTAATGGATTATCGAGTGAAAATCAGTTAGTCAAATAACTTTATCAACCAAAAAATGTTTTTTTTAGATAACGTTATTTTACATTTTCGGTTACATGATAGTCAAACAACTTTATGACAATCTTTTCTAGTTTCTTAAATTAACAGTAAAGTTTAACGTTAACTACATAAAGTTACTCTTGTTTACATATTTTTTTAAAATAATATCTTTAAATTTTCACATCATTATTAGCAAGATAAATGGACAATGCATAATAAATTATAACATATGGACAGGTTTTAAATAATCATCTCTTTTGTATTATATCAATGGAGTTTGGGCAATAATTTTTTTTTATTGTGATGCCTAAAATTGTCTTTTACTGTTCAGCTCCAATCGTCTACTAGTAAGTTAACTCCTTGGCATTCCTCCTCTGCATAATAATTTGTAAATGAATCTCTCATATGTTGCAAGTTTAGTATGCTGGCCATTACATCTATATTATATCGTCACCTCAATATTTATACTTCAACTAAATAACTCTGAATTGGTTATTGTTGGGAGACTAAAATTCAACTTTACATGATTAACATAAATGTAGGCTATAATTATTATTATATTAAATAATAATATAAAATTTTGCTTGTCTAATTGGGAACAATAATTAAATAATGTTCAATTGTATGAAGAAATATTGTAGATATATTATTTTAATTTTTAGTGAAGTTATTGTTTTAAAGTTATTTCATATTTTTATATACAAACTTAATACAGTTCCCTTTAACTTCTGACTTGCCTAGTTATATCATTTTGTAGAGAAGGAAATGTTGAATCATATTCAATAACTATCTCAAAAGCAGTGAAAAAATCAAGTTAAGTATCTAGTTGTAGTAATTGAGGTGACGATATTATATAATTATACTTCTATAGGTTATACAGTCCGTCTTTGTACTCAGATTTATATTTTGAATTCTAATAGTTATTAACTTTTTGAATACACTAATTTCATTGAAAGCGTTTTCAAAATAATTTTCATTTAACAGAATCAATATTAAAAAAAACTAAATTATCAACAAAAAAAAAATGCCTCAAATTGCAAGATTCGTATTTTTCCGCTAGGTGCCTCTGGTAGGTTAAGACATCGCCTTAAGTTGATTGTAAAAAGTATTGAAGTGGTGTAATAAATTATATTAACTGTTGCTTTGTTGCTTTCGCTTCCTGGAAACATTAAAAACAATTGAGTCGTGGTCGATCGACGCGCAACCCCAATCTTTGACGACCAATTATTGGTCGATGAGACAAATTTATCTCTCTCGGGAGTGAAGCAATTAAGCGATAAATATTCAGGTCACCTGTTTCGTTTGGACCACGAAACGGGAGCAAAATGATACGGTAGTACGATAATGCTGATGTGGTTTTCTCTGGAAGCCGCGATGCCATGGTTACAAACATCTTAATTAGATGGCATACTCCAGTATGTTCAAGAAGGCCAATACATTAATTTACTGAGATATTTTTAACCCATATATTATAAGCATAAATATATTGTTTATCTAATGACTTATTGCTACTTTATGTTTTTATTTTTCATTGTTTTTAAAAACAATCAACCAATATTTATTTATTCAATGAATTTTTTACAATATTCTTCTTCTTCTTTTGCCATATCCGCCCCTTAACTGGAGCATATGGACACCACGCGGCGCCTCCAAGAATCCCTGTCGCTCGCTAGTCTTCTTGTTTCGTTCCAGGTCAAACCAGCATCCCGTAGCTCTGCCGTATACACTCCGTAGATTGTAGGACGCCGGAATCCGGTCGGCTTGAAGAACAGGCAAGCCAGGTTGAAGTTCTCTTCTGGCATCCGCAGGACGTGGCCAAGCCAGGTCTAACATCGCCTCTTCACTTTCAGCGTGATGAGAGGCTGCTTGGTGCGTTCTCTTATCTCCTCGTTGCTCCTAAAATCATACCACCGCATACCCAGTATTCGTTGCCAACATCTGTTTTCGAAGCTCAGTATATGGTTGCTCTGAGCCTTCGCAAGGTGCCATGATTCGCTACCTTAAAGCAACATTGTCAGAATGCAAGCGTCGAATAGGCGGAATTGTGTAATAGCACCTGTCCTGATCCAAATTTCCCTCTGATTAGCGACGGACAAAACATCGAGAGCGTAGACAGCTTCAAGTACTTGGGGGTACACATCACGGGAGATGGCATTTTGCAGAAAGAGCTCGCTATCCAAATGGGAATGGCTGGAGCAACATTCAACTCGATGCGGAATGTCTGGGACTCACGATTGTACTTGGTCAAAACTAAATGCCGCCTATTACAATATTTATTGGCATTAAACTAACTACAAAACGGTGTAGCGTCTTCAAAATTGGCTATGTGCCTAAATTTCACAAAACATGTTTTTTGCACAAAAAGCTTTAATATAATTCCTTCTATACCAGGGCCAAAATATAATGAATATGATAAAAAGTATTCTGGAATTGCTTAAAAAATATTTCGATGTTGTAGGTAACAAGTATTAATTGTAATTCTCATTGTTTTTAGATTCTTCTGTAAAGTTTTGAAAAATACACATAGCCGATTTTGAAGGTGCAACGACGAAAAGCTGAATGTCAATATAAACACAATTTTTGAATCCCTACAAACCTGTCATATTGAAACTATCAAATTTCATTGTAAAAAGGTAGCACTTCAATAGATACGGGTTCGAGTCCCACCCGACATTCTAAAAGATATTTAAAATTCCATATGTTTATTCAAAACATCACGCTTATGTATATATATTATATTAAAGTAATATCCGGTTGTCTGGTGGCTCGACTCTGCAGAACCTCTTCACAGTGATCGAGTGGATCTGTTTTGTTCTCTTGCCTCTTTCAAATTAAATTGCTCTAAAATCCACGACTAATTATTTTATCTGGACGACTGCCTATTTTCATTGTATGTTTTTTTAATTGTGTTTTTCTTTTCTTCCATTGCCTGTCTTATCTATGTATATACTTTTTTATGTTTTTTTTCGCTCTATATTTTTCTTTAACGATTTTCAATAACTCTCTAATTATATTCATTACAGCTGTATATAATATTTTTGATATAATTTTAATTTGATTTATTATGCTTTTTGTTTCCGCCTGTTATTGGGACCATCACATGTATTTTTTTCTATATTTTATTCATATATATTCTTTTTGATTGATCCTGTTGGTTGTTCTAAATAAATGAAAAGAAAAAAAAACCCCGAGTCCCAGATGATTCTGGTAAATACACATATTGTTTTTCAATGTGTGTTTTTAGTCAGAGTATAAACCTAATAGGTTGATCAAGTAGTTAACATCCATTTTTCGTAAAAACAAAATCTGTTTATATAAACATCCACCGTGTGGAGGCCCATATTATGATCTTCCTAGGATCGGACATGGTAAAAAATATGTATGTATATAAATCTCTTTGATCTACACATTGATTACATTGCTTTAGACATGTACCTAAAGCGATAATTTATATATTAAGACTTCATAAAGAACAATAAATATTGAATTTATTGACTGAATCAATTAATAATAATTAGTATAATACCATTTTATTATAAGTTTATTATAAGTTTGCAGAACGATGGCTATTTTATTGTGAGATGAATATTTGTAGGCACTAGGATTATAAAATTCATAAATAAACTTTCATATTTTTCTCTGGCACAACCAACAGCCTTCAAGCACACTTGTCCAATCTCTTTGGTCTTCCGTTTACTTTCTCCAGTCAACCACCCCTAGTACTACAGAGTTTTTTATTTGTTATAAAGCCATTAAACCTCCTGTATTTCGATTTCCTTTTGGACCATTATTGTGAGTTGCTCTAATGGCACTCTTTCATTTTTACATGTCTTCATATCAGACGTTAGGTTTTGATAAATCTGTCATATGCCACGTTCATCAAAGAGATTGTAGAGCAAACGATTAATGTGGCGTCGCCAGATGTAATCCTTGTTGATTTGGCCAAAGATGCTTTGAGAGATTACGCGCTCTTCTTGACAGTTAATTGTGTTCGAAAGTTCGAAACAAAAAATAATAGAAAGTCCTATATTACAATACCGTATCCTATTCTGTTAATAAAACCGTAGTGAAAGATGATCGACCGGAGTGACAGTGGATCAAATAATATTGAATTCGGATTGATTTACGACTGATTGGTAAAAGAAATGAACCGGTTTCTCGAATACTTGGCATAGTTTAAAGGCTGGCTTTAAATAAGGATGAACGAAAGAAGTTACCAAGGCAAAAAATATAATTATATTCTCAATAAAACATAAACATTTGTTAGGATATTTTTTATTGATTTATATTAGGTATAATATATTTTTCATCTCTCATTATTGATATGTATCACGTTGAGTGCTATATAATATGACAACAAGAAACCGATTTTAAGAAGGATGAAGGTCTTAATATCCAAAATATAATATTTTATGGTATTTGACACATCGTTACCTATTAATTCCACCGCACCTTTGCACTCTTGCGAGATTTGACCCTAAACCTATAGTTTCATAGACGAGCGCTCTATCAACTACTTCACCGTAGAGTTTACTTTAACTTATTGATAGTTAACACCAATGAAATGATGTACACGTATAATACTTTTTATTACAAATTTCGATATTCTTTTCCTGTATTGAAAAATATTAATTAAATGAAAATGGACAAAACTGATCATGGAGTGAATATAATTCTGGAAAATATAATATATATATATTTAACAAAATATAATTAAGTGTTTGTTATTTCTAAATAGGTACCATATTGTATTTCCACCAAGAAATGAAATGTATTGTATTATACTTGGTATAGCTGGGGGGGGGGGGTCTATTTGAATGAAATATCAATAATTATTATTTATTATTGATTTTTTTGAGGCGGTGGGAGAGAGCGGTGTAACAAAATTTACTATGTGACAGTAACTTCCACATTTACCCCTTCTTATAGCTTCTCGTCGCTTCAATCTCGGACTATCGCACTTTTTCAAGTGCATTCTCCATAGTCAGACAGTCTACACTTTGAGTATATTGTTGAAAACCTGACCTGCATCTATAACTACGTGTGCTCACTTAGGATTTACTGTAACCTGTCACATCCACATTTAATGGTCATAATTATTAGGATCGTTAGTTTTCGTTTATGTTGTCCGCGCCGTCTTGAATTTTAGACATGCTGTGTTAAAATCAAAGCAAACTTTGGATGTCTCAGTTGGTTGCACCAATTCACGAGTGCCGCGGGTCTCCCAATGACATTAAGGCTTTGCGGCGTATCGTAGAATATTGAAGCTAATCCGTTTAATTAAAAGGCTATTCGAAGTCAAACCATTTGTCATGAAGTCCTGACGAAGATAAAGAAGAAGGAATATTTCTTTAAAAATAATTTGTATTTTTTCCATTTCCGGGGAGGGGGTATGACCTCAACCCCACCCCCAATGTGTGAGCACCTGGGTATATTAGTTAAAATGTTTTACAATCTTTACATACATTACACTAAATTAATACTCTATTCTATTCCATTACCAGTGCATAATAATTAATAAAAACACTATCCTGTGCAAGCTTCTACTGAGGTGTCAATGTTTTTATGGAATCGCTCTTAAACGCTCCAATTATTGTGTCATAAGTGATACCATGCATTTATATATCACTTACTAGCACTAATAATTACTGACTTCACTAAACGTTCAAGTAAATGTCTCAAATGGCATTTAATCTGAATAATATATTGAACACATAGTATGAGCATGATGCCTGGTACAAATCCACATTTATATAATTATCCTATAATAACCTTATAATATTTGCATACCAACTGTTTATTTTCATAATGTGTATAAATACATTTTAAAGGTGTTCATATATTATTGAATGACTATTTTTTTTTTATTTAACGAACAATTTATAAAATTTGAGAAAATAACATTCTTTATATTGAACATACTATTAACATCGTTTTAAAAAATACAATCTCAAAGATTTTTTCTAGTAGGTAGCACTGGCAAAGGCTGAATGTAGGTTGTTAAGATTCGACATAAATATTGCACATTAAACTTTATCAGTCATACATATTTGTTTTCAATGAACTAAGACTACAATATGCCAATAGTATTTATTGGTTAGCTTTTTAAAATTAATTAAACCCTCACTGAATATAGACATAATTAGATAATCGTCAAAAAATACTAGTATATCTATAAAATATCTAAAATTATGCCATTCAATCATACATAGTCTAAGATATTATTTTATAGACAGAAGAAAATTTTTTATTTCATATAGTTTGGTTTAGGCAGGGCTTAATGAATTAAAAAAAAATGAGCTAACATATTATATTATGTAATAAATGTATTCTTTCTTCAACGAAGACAAATAAGTATGACTAAAAAAGTGTGGACTATTTTTATCGGATCGCCCACAATATACATAATTTATTGTGGTTTGATGGAGGCAGGGCTTAATTGAGTTTTAAAAACAATATCTGCAAATTGTTGTCTTAGTTTAATGAAAAGAAATACGTATGACTGGCAAAGCTTACAGTTCACTATTTAGATCGGATGTTAACAGCCTACCTCAACCCTTCGTCACTGGAGGTAGGTATAATATATTTGAAGTATTTTAAAATTATGTAGGTATATTCAATATAAATAATCTAACATTCTCAAAATCTTCTAAAATGTTTCATGAATAAAAAAAATATTAAATGTGCAAATACGTTATACCTAAAAATATTGGAAGATACGGACGTCTGATAGATTAGGTTAGGTAATATAATTGATACCTTGATTTAATTTACACAAAAGCTGATTAAAAAATTAACGCAATTTTATAAGCATCAAGATGTTATGCAAGTTGCAGCAAATTTAATGTTTAATTCGAAAATATCAAAAGCAGGTAGGTATATACGTGAAATCTCGTGACTCTAGTTTTGAAGATTATTAAATTTTTCAACCATACTAAAATTATTCTATTGCTATTAATTACTGTCACATCATTCATTAGAAAAAATTCGTATAAACCCCTCTTTTTATAAGCCAATATTTTAGAGATTCGTTCAGTTATATTATTAAGAAGTAGTTACTAATATAATTATAAGATATGTGCAATGGATGCATTCAGTAAATCTTGTTTATTCATGATTAGTTTAAAGGTATTTGAACAAGTTGAATTGGATTGGCAGGCCTTATAAGGAAAGGGGGAGCTGGCGGATTCTAAAATAAACATCGCAGTTAATTTACCCTTCTGATTGAGTGTAATTAGTCAAAGCTATCACTCCTATTAAACGAGAAACGATGAATAAAAAACAAGTTGTTAAACGGAAAATGTTATATATTATATTATTTGTTCATTAGTCATAAGTACATTTTAAATTAATGTAAATACTTTTTTAAAATACTATATATTATCAAGTTCCAATTTTGTTGTCACATTGCCTTCTAAAAATAAATAATCTTAACTGAATAGTATGTGAGTAGACGACAAACAATGGTTTTAATATTTTGACAAATTATTATATTATATCAAATTTTTCGTCTTGTCATATTAATCAATTATTTTTTTATATTTATTTATGAAGTTCATAAAAGAAAATCTAAAACCTGTGTTGTTTTCACTGCTTTATTATTTTATGCACGTCTACATATAAATAACACAAAATTATAGGATTATCGGAAGACATTACGATAATCGCAACTTTTGACTTTTGACAACTCGACTTTTTTATTCGTTCGTTGATCAGTAGCAGAGCATAGATAAATCGGACGATTTATTGTCCTCGGACTTTTGGCTCGCCAATGAAGCGCTGGCATAAGTTCTTTTAATGCGCATTTTTCATCTTTAAATAACCACTTTCAAGAAATCCATCACCTTCTAGCAACTCAAATAACAAAACTTTGGCGCGAAAAAAAAGAAATGCGGAGAGTAGGTCAGTTAGGCGGTTTCTAAGGAATGATGCTTTCCGACTGGCGGCTCTATCCTTCGAGCCCCGCTGAGTGAAAAAACAACGGTACTTTCAATAAGTATTTCTATTTCACTTTCTCACTTTAATTCGTTTATTTAAAAATTTGAAAACTACACTCGAGTTATATATAATATTTTTCTTCCCAATTCTGTCGATTATATGGGATTATCGATGGGAAATTTAGGCAATTATTGTGTTATTTGGTAACCAGACAAAACATAACATGACAAAACAGAACAGTGACAAAACAGAACATGACAAAACAGAACATGACAAAACAGAACATGACAAAACAGAACATGACAAAGCAGAACACTGACAAAACAGAACAGCCAGGGGAAAAATGAAACATTTATTTTTGTGGAATCTATTTAGGTTTAGGTAGATTAGGTCATTATTTCGTTGTACCTAGTCACCCAATCATTTTTAACATATTATATTGATTAAGATGAGATAATATCCTAAGCTTGCCGGCAACACCGAGTTTATTTGAGGCTTTCTAGCGATTAGGAATGCAGAAATTAGGAATATAATTTGATTTATTATGGCGTATTGAAAATCTGTGCTATAAAAAAATCTATCAACATAATAGAGATAGGACAATGTTAATATTAAATTTATATTTTTCCTGAAAGGTCATAGTTAAATTAGCGTTGTTCTTATTTGTCACTGTTCTGTTTTGTCATGGAAGCGTTATTTGGTATTAAAATGTATGGAGAGTCTAAGACGTTCAAAGATAATGGAATTTCTAGATTGCCACAATCCTCAGCCATCGAAAAAAAGATCAAGAATAAGACGTAACTATATTCTGTGTATTGAATGTGCACAGTGTACGAAGATTTATAAATGCAAAACCGTTATGATAGCGATCTAAAAAATTATCTATTATTTTAACCACTCACACAATCCCTTCAAATGATCAAACATTCTTGTCACATATATATATAACATTTTAGTTGCAGAGTTCATATATTATATTATTATTAAATTCCACAAAGTTCAAGTAAGGCGCAAGTTTTGATTGCAAGCGAACGTCCAATGAATCATTTTTTACGAGTAGCAGTGTAATAAATTTATACGTCCAACTTCCGACCAAAAGGGACAGTTAATAATGAAGATTTGAGCCGAACATGCTCAATTTGATGTCCAAATGGCCAAACTCATCGGTCAAACACTAAACGAATGTCGGGTGAATGTTATTTACCTCTTGGGTTGGTATCAAACATAATATTGTAATACATGGGCAAATTTTTTATAACTTATACGGGACGGTCACGAATCAATCTATCTCAGCAATAAATTTTTGTTATTTAATATTATTATAATTGTGATCTTTGGTTAAATTCTGAGCCGGTAATTTCAAGATAAGTATATAGCAATTACAAAGGGTAGAAGTAGACTGTTATTATCTGCCATAAATAGTGCACATTAAACTTTGTTAGTCATTCGTATCTGTTTTTATTGAACTAAGACAACAATTTTATTATTTACAGATGGTATTGGCTAGTTTTAAAAATCAATTAAACCCTGCCTAAACCAAACCATAATAGTTTTGGTATATTCTGGGCAATACGACAAAATTGTACATATGTTTTTTATTCATACTTACAATTTGTTTTCGTTGGATTAATAATACATATTACACATTTTTAAATTCATTAAACCCTGCCTAAGCCAAAATATAATAGATAAATAACAATAATCTATCTATAAAATTATACTCAAAGTTATGCATGACTTATATGCATAATTTTAGATATTTTATAGATATAGGAGTGTCTTTTGACTATTATCTATTATGGCTTGCTTTTCACATGGTTTAATTGAATTTAAAAAACTAACCAACACCATCTGTAAATTATTGTTATCTTATTTCAATGAAAACAAATACGTATGACTGACAAATTGTAGTGTGCACTATTTATTGCCGATCTTAACAACCCACCTCCACCCTTCGCTACTGGTATATAAATGGTAATAGCGTGCAGTGTTTTTTCTAAAACAAATTCCTTCGAAGGGCTATTTTCAGATACTTATAACAGATTTGACAAGCGGAATGTTCCTATTTTGAAATTCATTGTAATTTTTATTGAATACTAAAGTAAAGATTTTAAATATAAATGAATGTAGTGTTACTGTCATTAGTTTCTAATTTCATAACATATTTACGACAGTTTTTATATAATGGGGAAGAAAATTATGTCTTCTCAACACTTTCATAATAAACCATTTCTTTTATTCAACGAATAATTCACAAGATTTTGAGAATGTAACATTCTATATATTAAACATACATAACTTTAAAACACCTCAGATATATACCCACTAGAAAAAATCATATTTTAAAAAATACGATGCTCGGCGGGATTTGAACCCGTATAATCCCTGGTATCGCGCCAACTGTGCATTAACCAATTATGCTACAAGCCCTTTCTCGAATTACGACAATTTAAGCTAGTGGGTCATAATATAATATAAACTGCGGTGGTGGTGGTAGATAGAAGGTCGTTGTAGCTTGGTTGTTGAGATAAGAGTTAATTAATTGATACAAGAATACACTGAATACAATAATAAGGATGATGGCGTGAGATTATAATTGCGAGGTAATGATTTACTGGTGAGATCGATATGATCAGGGGATTAATTATAAGAATTCTCTGAAAGTGGAAAAACGGATATACCTACTATGTCAAGTAAAGAACTTGTGAGAATGGCAGCACGTCTCGTGACGGACTCGATGAGTTGAGTGTAGATTCATAGATGTTCCTTCTTATTTATATTAATGCAGTACATATTAATATATAACCATGATATTGTCGTAATTCTCAATCAAAACAAACACTACTGGTCTAATTATGATTGAGTAAACACTGACAATTATTATTGCTATAATGTTTTGTTTTAAGACGGTACTTCAGTGAAACGGCAAATAATTTTCAACTAAAGGTGCGACAAAATTTCGGACTGGCTGGCAATTGGAGACCGAAAGTCGAGCCGTGAACACGTCAATTTGTTTTGTGATGGCGACGGGGGAATTAATTCTTAAATTGTGTAAAGATGACTAAAAAACGTTACCCATTTACTTGAAAAAGAAAACATGTCAATGAATTTATTATTATTATTAGTAATAGAACAATAAACATAATATTAAATGGACGCATGTTAACTTTTTATGACAAATTATGTTTTGGTCTGCACGCGTTATTTGCACAATCTTCGCGTCGCGTAGTCACGATCGTTTTAGACCGTGCCCCAGTTGAAGTATTATAGCCGTAATAACAAAACCTACATTTTAAAGTGTGTCATTAACAATGTAATGCTGAGTTGTATCATTGCTACAATTATTAGTAATTAAACCATTTTTCCAATTACTAAATAGTTTTGTTGATAATGTTGAATATATTGAATGCACTTCTCCAAAGGAATCATTAGT
The DNA here is from genome assembly GCF_057557595.1 of Rhyacophila brunnea. Taxonomy (NCBI): domain Eukaryota; kingdom Metazoa; phylum Arthropoda; class Insecta; order Trichoptera; family Rhyacophilidae; genus Rhyacophila; species Rhyacophila brunnea. The sequence goes on from NW_028233361.1 coordinate 9,121,906, forward strand.
TAATCTGAGTGTTGCCAGTTTGAGAGAAAAATGCAAACAATCAGACAGTAGCGGCAGGTAATTAAAGCCGGCGACAATAACAAATGAACAAACACGTTGGCAATTTGAACTTCAATCCAAAATAGGCGCAGACCACTGAAACGGAATTATTTTGCCGAAGATGGGCGATCGCTTTTCGATTCTCAAATGTAGTGGTTTTTTAAATCATTTATTTTTTTTGTTTGCTATAATAAATAACATATATAGTGTGAAAAATATAGTAGGATAGTAGCACATGATGATAGTTCTAAATCTAAAAATAATAAAAATATCTTATTATAATCAATTATGTCCTGATAGGGTTTTTATAATATGTAACACAGCAATGATTCAAAACTATGGTTATTGATTATGTATCTTATACATAGCCTCCACATCTTGAAGCGGACCCCTTGCCAGATTATTTGATGCACCTCTCCCCCCTACCTATTGCTAAGGATAAGGGCATTGTAATGTTTTACGTTAGTGTTCCCCAAATTAATGGTAAAATCAGAGGTATTCCGTATATTTTGAATTTTAAAAATAAATCCACTTGAAAGAGTTCTCGGCACTGGTCGGAAACCTTTTGTGGTAACCAACCAACATGCAACCCTTTGCCATATTGGATAAATAGCCATTATTATAAGACAGAAAACACACTAAAACAATTTATACACGTAAATTATGATTTATTAAATCCATCAAATCACACGAAATTGTACCTCACAGCCACTTAATTCTAATGTACTCTTCAAGCAAAATAGTGCCTTACTTTTTTACTGATAAAGTAAATTTTTGGTGTGTATTTTTATCTTACTTAGCTGGTCGATCCACCATGCCGGGCCTCTCCTATACCTGGGTCCCCAGGCTAGAGCCCTGTCAGCCCTCCCTTTGTGAGGGTCATGATCTTATATTTTTTCTCTGATGATATTCGACTTTCAAACTCATAGTCAAATGCATAGTCATAAGTGGCATTAAGCAACACTTAACCATAACAGTAATGAAAAAATCAGGTGACATGCTAGTACAAACTCATTATAATGACGATATATCTATCTAGATAACCGACGTAATAAAATTACAGAACTAGTCATATAACAGATCACAGCGGAACCGACGAGACATCAATCGAAGCAATAGCTTCCGGTTTAGCCCGGTATAATAGTATGGCTGAAACTTCTCCATGATAGGCATTATACATGTAACATGAAACACTCACAAATTGAGAACTATTTCAAGACGCACTTTGGTATAATACTATAATCACACATGGAATACCTATATTGCATTCAGTTCAAACATACGCTATATTTGCGAGGAACGCTAAAGTCAGGAAGCTCATCCAGCGGATCCACAGTTTCAGAAAATCTGATGCTAGTCATTCACACAGTCATCCTTTTTCTTGCACTCGTCGCAAATTAGATCAACATAGTTAGTAATAAGAATGATGAGGTGTTGGAAGATAAAAGGTCGCTGGAGCTTGGATGTTTTGAATAGATAGTTTATTTGTCGATACAAGAATAAAATATTACCTTAATAAAGATAATAACGTGAGATTATAATCGCGGATACTGATGTACTCATGAGATCGATGTAGTCTAGAGATTGATGTTATTAATAAACTAAGAAACTTGATTCAAGTGGAATGACAATTTACTACCTTGAGCCAAGGACTCGTGACAATAGTAGTGCGTCGGGTGATGGACTCAATGAGTTAGTGACGATTCATGGATTGTCCTTCCAATTTATACAAATGCAGTGCATGGATGTGCAAGAGATATTGTCGCAATAAGAGTTGGGTTTAGGGAATTTCTCATCGGGAATTCTCGAGAAATTTTTGAGATTTTCCATCCCGAATCTTGAGAATTGAAATTTTTAATATTTTGGGAAATCCCGAATCTCGAGAATTTTTCTCTGGATTCGGGATTTCTTTATTATCAAATATTAATTGGAAAAACGATTTTCTCTACGAAAAAAGTGGACAGAAAACACAAAACGTTCAAAGACTGATCGGGGAATTTAACACAATTAAGCCAACGCCGACTCAAAATGAGCGCAATTTTTACAACATCAGGGAATTTTGTCTCAAAAACGTACGTGATTGTCAGACACAGCGATTGAAGGTCTGTGTTTTTTGAAATTCCATTTTAATAAGTAATGTTTTCAATTATTTTTGTTTTCCTACTTCTATTTTGTTTGTCTTCTTACATAAATAAAAAAATCATATTATTTTGGAATTTGTCTGTTTTTACACTGGTTTTAGGATTTTTACAGGTTTTTTTTTAAATTTCCTGATATCTTGGAAATTATCGAGAATTCTTTTCTGGAAATCCCGAATCTCAAGAATTCAAAATTTTATAATTTCGGGAAATCCCGAATCTCGAGATTGAGATTTTCTCGGGAAATACCCAACTCTAGTCACAATTAACAAATAATAACAGACCCTACTGATCTAGTTATGATTCAAGAAATGCTGATAATCATTATCGCTCCATTTTTTGTTTTAACAACAAAACGTACATATTAAAGTAAGTCACTCATTTAATGCTGAGTGGTATGGTTGCTTCAGAGGCAATCAATATGTGAACAAAACTTTAAAATGGTTAATCACAAAACTTTTACTAAGGTGGTAGTGAGTAAAATTGAGGAATGGTGGGAGAGAAACGTTAAAAAATGTAGGCGTCAAATTGAATATGAAAATATTGGAAGATCCTTTACTGCATGATCAAATTGGACCGCCAAATTGATTTAAATATGAAAGATATATTATGACCCGATGAAATTGAGAGAAAAATTGAAAATAAATATAATTGCGGCCCACGGTTATCGGTTCCCCGGTGCCTAGTTGCGACCATTCTGAAGAGTAGCGTTTAGCAAAGATAGTCGCGAAAGATAACCACTCAGCGCAGAGAGGAATGCATTATACTGTCACCTTACATCCAGCCAGCACCTGACGCCCTTTTATTCACTTCATAGTCCGTTTGTGCCATTCCGCGTACAAATACGTCTGAAACTAACACGCACCATAGACTATCCCGTCCCATAAGAAGTCAGTGACGTTTTCAATTAAAAATGGGGTGCTTAGTAAGTTAAAGTTAAATAATTTAAACTTAACCTATAAATTAATAGAATATCGCAGTATTTCCGGGTCATTTTTCGTAAAGCATATATTATTATTATGTTACAATATAGGTAACGAATAAAAAAAAACTTTAAAACATTAGAAATTTTGGCATTATCATCTTAGGTTACCCAGCCCATTAATAATATATCTAATTAACATCTTATTATTTTAAAATTCAATAACGTCAACCCCAAAACCAATATAAATATATTTTTTTGTTTTTATGGGATTAAAATATTACATTTTAGCATTTCATTGCGTATTTTTTTAATAATTTTGATAGTCTTTAACACAATTTTGCTTTGTGAAAAATAATTAAATGGGATTGATAACTATATTTATTTAATTTTTGTTTTTAATACGTAATTATGAGAACTGTAATATTTTTAAATTTCACATTTGTCGATCTATTGAGTTCAAAAATAGTCTGACTAACGTATTAGTGCACCTATTTATATAAATATTACTATGCATTTGATCCTTTGTTAATATTAAATAATATATAAAGATAGATTATTTGTAGCTAGTTATTTTAGTATACCTACTGTTAATATATCCTGAAGCCTTTGGTAATGAATTTTGTCAAACATCTATAATAAATACAAATTCAAACGATCCACTTAGAGTTACTATAATTGCTTATCTTTTAACTTAAATTAATACACTACTGTGTAATCATTTTCTTAATCGTACGCATATATTTAAATAGACTCAGTTATACATGAGCTTTTACTTAAGCAAAACACTTATAAAAGTCTGGAAGGCATTTAAGGTATTCCAAGGTTCTCGCGGTAAGCGATGAATTTCTCGCATTTCTCGACGTATTTCGGTGAGTTTATCCCAATGATCTGGACAGGAATTGAACGGGCGTCCTTTTCTTTATCTTTATTACTTCTCCAAACTATGCAAACTCCTGATATTTTCAAACATTTAGTGACCTCTCACATCGATATTTCCAAGAACATTTTAATCTGATTTCTGAGTGATCAAAGTATTGTACTCTTCTATTTCTATACATTTTATAGCAACCTAGATTTTTCAGGCATTATATACTTAAGGTAGATATACACCCTACATAATTATATCAGAGTTACATACCATATTATGTTAACTATAAAAACTGTATTTGTTCTAAATTATGTATTTTTTCGACCATCTCCGATCTTAATAGGGTCGTATATGGGCCTCCACAGAGTAGAAGTTTGTATTAACAGATTTTGTTTTTTACTAGAAATGGATGTCAGCCACTTACGCAACCTATTAGGTCCATACCCTGACTTACACACAAATTTAAAAACAATATGTGTACTTGCCAGACCCAAGATTCGAACCTGGGACCCACGGCGTTATAGTCCAACGCTTAAGCCGCGCGGCCACCTCCTGAAATCTTGTACCTAAAATATTTATTAAAATAAAAAATAATTGAATAAAAGTTATCAGCAAATGCAAATAAATCTGAATTTTTGAAAGATCCTGATTTGAGATATTACCTAGGGTATACAGTTTTTTTCTTAATTAATATTACTCTAGTCGCTTAATCTGTAAATCACATGGGCCAGAATCTAGTGTATGCAGCTTCAAATTTATCTCAGTACAAATTGGTCTACTATGTAAGTATGTTTTTGATGAATTTCAAATTGAATTGGAAGACGTAAATCTTATACATACAACATATTCCGATTTACAATCAGCATAAAATATATAAACCCCTATGTCATACTATTGGCATATATATAATTATAACCATCATTATCAGTAAGATCTCTCTACATTCTTTCTCTCTTATAGGTTCCTGAAAGGGTGTTCGGCAAGGCAACACGAAGGCACACCCAAGCTATGCACCGTAAGTTTCGCGATTAATTTAAATGACTCAAATGGGTAAACATAGGAATTCTAATTAACGGTAAATAAATCAGTTATCTGCGCTTTCCATACAACATTATCATTGAATAAATTCGACAAATTCAATTACTCAGGAACTTTCAAATGAAAACCGGAAAATTAGTTTACAGATAAATTTCTCTAAATTATATGTTTTTATGACTCAAAACAAATCCTTGTCAATGGCATTATACGTGAATAATGTTAGAGAAATCGAAAAACTACAATTAACACAACGTGGCATTGAAAGATGCGTTGTAGGCATAACGAGTAAAGGCAAAAACAAATGAATCAAGAGATTGACAAGAGTACGTAAAATGATAGAGACCAGAAAGCAATCAAATTGCAATGAGCCAGGCATATTGCTTGGTAAATGAACAATCGCTAAATACATACTGTACTACTTATATATTATCCCAAAAGAGCGCTTTAAAATTGACTTATTAAAAGAACTTATCAAGTTTAGGTAAATGTAGGTATATGGCAGCAAAATATTGCAAATATTTATATCTACCAGTGGCGAAGGGTGAAGGTAGACTTATAAGATCCGCCATAAATAGTGCACACTAAACTTTGTCAGTCAAAAGTATTTGTTTTCATTGAACTAAGACAGCGGTAGTCAGTTTTTTTTAAATTCAATTAATCCCTGCGAAAACCATGCCATAATAGATAATAGTCAAAAAATACTCGTCTATCTATAAAATATCTAAAATTATGCAATTCAATCATACATAATTTTGGATAATGTATAGATAGAATATTTTTTTTATCTATTATAGTTTGGCAGTGCTTAATGAATTTAAAAAAAATGAACCAACAATATGTGTAATATGTATTCTTAATGGAACGAAAACAATAAGAATGAATGAAAAAATGTGCACATTTTTTTCGTATCGCCAAAATATACCAAAACTATAATGGTTTGGTTTAGGCAGGGTTTAATTGATTTTTAAAAACTAACCGACACCATCTGTAAATCGCAGTCTTAGTTCAATAAAAACAAATACGTGTGACTAAAAAGTTTAATGTGCACTATTTATAGCAGATCTTAACAGCCTACCTCTACCCTTTGCTACTAATATCTACGATCAAACACGATGTTTAAAAATATGGATGATTTATAGGTATATTATTTTAAAATAGTAAGAATATAATTTCATGTATAAGAAATTGCGAGCGATATTAAATGTATGAGCCCGCTAAGGTGTGTAAAAAAATAAAACATAGAGCCTACTTATGTACAAAGCTTTCATACCACATTCTCTCGTTCCTGAAACAAGGAAGACCGCGATAAGATAAAGCGTTTAAGAAAATGTCTTGATCAGTAGTTCTTATCTCAAAAAAGAAAGATTGTTATCGAAAAATATATCACAAGTTCTTAAGCTCCTGTGAAACGACAAGAGAAGATTATTATTTTTGATATTATTTTAGCAGTGGGTTCTGATTGCCATGTACCATGTATAATAGTTAAGTTCTAAAATGTTTGATATGATACTTAATATATTAATTGTTTTAGGTACCTATGTGAGAAGATAGGAATGGAATTTTCTGCAAAATATGCGTGTGTCATTTGTATGGAAAAGTATTTAGTAGTGAACAATAATATAATATTTTTTTAGGCTTCGGCCACATAGGTAGGTACTATGCTTGTCTACTAAAAACACTACTGCCACATTGCACGCTACGTGCTTAGGTACAAATTCATTTGACATTATGGGAGCGCTCAAGTTGACAACGATATGTCACTCTCAAAACTAACCAGAAAGCTACTTCTCACAGAAAATTTAAGTTTAAAATTTTGAAAGTCTTTTCGAACTTGTTGGGTGCATAATGTCAATTCATCCCGTGCATAATTATTCATAACCTCAAACTATACGGTGTTTGACATTTGTCATACTAAAGACACATCCGCTATCATGCAAAATCACTAGGTTACACAATAAAAATAACCAACATATTGTTTGTTCGCCGGGAGACTCACGAGGTGACTAATAATCACGTAGCGAGGCGTGAAGCGTGCAGTTTGGCCATTGCGATAGTCACCTAGCACGTAGCCACCAAGCAAGGCACCTGCCTATGTGGCCTTAGCCTTAAAAATATGTGTGTGAGATTTTACAAATATATATTTGCATTATTCCATTATCACATTCTGAAATTTGTTGCATATTCCATATAAACAGTAAGAATAATAAGCAAGTGCAAGAACGTCATTAGTATTGTATCAACCGGGAAGAAGTAAATAACTACACGAGAAGCAACCTGTCAATGGAATGATTTTAAACGTTATTATTTAAATTTAATTGTGCAATATTATATATATTTAAATATTGTAACAAATGAAATGGAATAGTTTTATAAATTAGTTGAATATTTTACCTACTTTTCTTAAATAATTTATGTAATTTTATTAAAGTTATACGACATACCAAATCTCATACAAATCTTACCTACTTATTCCCGGTTAATACAGAATAAATTTGTGGGCTTAACACCAGGCGCCATCTAAAAACATATTTTTTTTATAATTACAATTTATTATAATTACCTTGATTTAATTGCAATTCTAGTTGCACGTCAGTGACGAAACACCTCCGAAAAAATTATTATAATTATTTTATATAAGTCGTAGGCAAAGCGATAGCTCAATAATAAGAGCAGTCACTTGGACATTTCTTTTCTAATAGATTTATTTTAAGGTTTTCAAAATTGTGTATTGTCTATGAGATAACTATAGATTAGTTACACTTATGAGCAACGTTCCCTCTAATTTTTTTATTGTATGTGCGGATCATCAACGCATCTGTGCAGGGTTGGTGGCATCCAAGGCGGTAAATTTACACCTCCCCCCTTGTACCTACACTAAATACACCTGTAGTTATTTATTACAAAAATTGATTATTATTTGTATATTGTAACTATTTTAAGTAAATAAACATTGCTTGTTGGCATGAACACTTTTGCCGTTTAAAAAATAATGTAAGAACTGTGATGTTTTCACAATAAGGACTACTATGAGACTGTACTGACAATGTTTCTTGGAAGTTGAAACATGTCAAAGACTAAGAAATGTAGAGGACCCGGCACATATGTGGTCATTACTAAACACTAAAATATGTATCTTTTTTTTCGTATACTTTGGCAAGCGATAGAATGAGATGGATATGGTGATCCCTTCTTGAAACTTTTTTTTACAATATTTTTGTGTGAAAACTATGCGGGGGATGAAAACATATTGTGTGCGGACATATTTTGGTAGATGTGCGCGCGCACACGTGCACACTTTAGAGGGAACATTGCTTATGAGTACATTTAATATACTCGTACGTTTTGATGAGCATTCGTCGTAAGACATTATTACAAAATAATTTTCATCAAACAGGCAAAGGTATGAAAGAAAGACAGATTACAGACATTTTAAATCTAAAATAAATATACTGATTGATAAACTATTCATAGGAGTAATAGTTCAGTTGAAATATATAGAACGCAAACCCTTCTTATATTTACTGATTGTTTTATATATTATTATGTTATTTATTAATATTTTTTCTTGCGTGTTACATGTCATGTTATGAATAAATTGAACAATTAATTATTAATGCTCAGTAAAGTGAATTTGATAACTGTGGCATTAATTTAAAAATTATAATAGTTTCATATCTGCATCTCTCACATTTTCCCAGTCGTTTGACAACGTTCATAATAAGGCAAACACTTCTTAGATCATCTATCTTGCAATAAATGGTTAACTCCATATCCATGAACTATTTCATGTAAATCCTGATGCTACAATATGCGGAAACATTACTCTTTCTAAAATATATACCATTACTGTCATTATGGGTGTTTTTATTTGGAATTCCAATATATTCCATTAGCGTCAATCAACGCCCATCTTCGCTTCTCGATCACTCTGTACTTGCACAGTGCCGCATTGCTGTCACAGATGAAGTTGATAAATTTTTACATAAATATTATATTATATTATAAGGAGACATCATAAAGGCCAAATTAAAAAAAAACTATTAAGTCATATCATTGTTAATGATATAAAAGTATGAAATAAATTTTAAATATTTTTACTTCGTATTATTGATAATTTTTGTAACTAAAAACCCACTGTATTGTTATTATTTCCTTGCTAAGGTCTTATAATAGTTATCATAATATAAATAATTATTTCATTGAATTATTGCAAAGTTGGCTCGGCGACGTGCTGCGGACCCCAGAATAAGACTTTAACCAAACTTGCATGTTCTTCAAGCCAACTGGATTTTGGCGTCCTGGAAAGCAGGTGGAGCTACGTGATGCTGGTATAACCTCGAATGATACAAGAAAATTAGCGATGAACAGAAATTCTTGGAGGCGTTGTATCGTGTCCATGTTATGATCCAACTGAGCGAACATGGCCAAAGGAGAATGAGATACTAGATGTTGTATAATTTAAATAGTGTTATTTCTAAAATTTAATTTTGTGGGATTTAATATTATTATGTTTTGAATTTAAAAACCGGTGCTAGAATATTATATCATGAAAAAAAGACGTATTCAGATAAATATAGGCAAGTATGTAATTTGTGCCAGAGAATAAGGATGGAGTTAAATCATACATTATTATAATGGTTCCATGACAAAACTGAATATTACAAAACAGAACATGAAAAAAAAGAACATGAAAAAACAGAACATGAAAAAACAGAACAGTGACAAAACAGAACAGCGATAAATATAATTATGACCTTTCAGGAAAAATATAACATTTAATATTGAAATTGTCATATCTCTATTATGTTTATAGATTTTTAATAGCACAGATTTTCAATACGCCGTAAAAAATCAAATTATATAATTTCTGTATTTTTAATCGCTGGAAAACCTCAATTAAACGGGACTCAACTCGGTGTTGCCGGCATGATTGGGTGACTAGATACAACGAAATAATGAGCTTAATAATTATTCTGAAGAGATAAAAAATGGAAATTTAGCTTTTTGAATATGTATTGTAATTAGTGAATCCAATCCCGAGCCAAAATTCTGTTCCCGGGATTTCGGGATTACAATTTGACAATCCCGGGATCCCGGGACTGGTCCCGGGATTGGCATTTTTTCCATTGTTAATATGAAATTTTTATATTTACAAATAACATTGATAAATTCGGTCAAAATAAATCTAGTATAATTTATACTATTTAAGACATTTATTGTTAATATTGTATACGTTCAATCTTGGAAATGGAGTAAATAATATTGTAATATAAATAATAATGTGAATGTAATATGAGATTGCTGTTTCTGATAGTAAAGACATAATGAATGGATTAGCGAGATTTCAAATAGCAAAGCAAATAATCATGGCGTACTTATGGCCTTCCCGCATCATAAATCTAATTAATCAGCCAAATATGAAACTGCCGTAAAACGTATGATATCATGGTAGAATAATTACTTTGTTAAAAGTGCGAAGCATTGTTTTTTCCCAACCTTTCTCATTTTTAATAATTCATGTGAAAAAATAAAATGAATCGGCAACCTACACATGGGTATAAATCAAACTTCATTCAAACTCAGTTTATTTCTAATGTAGTTATTTTTTATTAAAAGTATTTTTTCTGTTTTATTTTCGCTTTTATTTTATTTTCCATAAAAATTGATAAAAAAATCAATCCCGAAATCCCGGGATTATGTTTATCAATCCCGGGATTCATAGGTATCGAAAATAGCTTGGGATCCCTAATTGTAATCTATATATTAGCAACAAATTAATAAAATTTGAAAAACTAACATGCATTTCTCAAATGCTGAAAGTTAAACCTTAAGATAGTAATATCATAAAATAGATACATGCATAATAAAATATAGTACCTACTATCACGGAAAATACTGAACACAGCATGCTGCATTTTTTCAAAATAACCTGTCAATTGCAAAGACAAGTATAAAATTTTCTACATGTATTTCGCTATATTTAATTTATTTAAATACCTCTTTGTTATTATTATATCATTTACTTACAAAAAATAATTTAAAAAAACTGCTATAATTACGGATATTTTATATAGTAAAATACAGTTTTATTTTGAATTTTATACGACGACGAATACAATGTGATTTTATGCTTTAAATATATTTTACATTATTATAAAATTTTGATTTGTAAAATGAAAAACTACGTTGCATAATAATGTCAATATATTATATCTCTCGTACAAAGTCTACAGATTATTAAAACATAGTTTTGAGATAAATCTCAATTTTATAATATTAGGCGTTTACATGGCAGGTCGACGTCATGCCTGAAAGCGGTCCTGTTCTAAAATGAGAATATTTCTTAGGCAGAGGAGAGGCGTGCAACGTGTATGACTCGCAAAGTCACCAGATGATATAGATAGAAGCGCCTGAAATATCACGCCATTCGAGAATAGATTTAATATTTATAAGAAAGGTTGTGCGTGAAGGAAGAAGAAGAAGAAGTTAGCATAGGCAAAAGCCTGGCTCCCAGCGATACGCTAGCTTTTGCAAGAATAATGACTCAATTAAAATCTATTCTAACGCCGAGGGCTTGGGATATGACAGCAAAGATCCCTTTATGTTCAACAATCATTTAGGTGATTTTTTTATTATAATTAAAATATTTTCATTTTATATTTTGCATTTTTAAATCTCATGACAAAAGTGTATTATATATTATTATGTCTTTTAAATATGCTCCCAATAATTTCATGTCTAGTAACATTTAATAGACTCTTTTTTTTCTTTTCTTTTTCATCATGTCCGATCCAATTAAAATCAGTGTTTGGTTTGATAGTAGATGGGCCAGGTTTTATCTGCGGACATGACCACCGAGACATTGAACACGTCCTTTAGGATTGCTTGCTTGTGGAACCTGAACGAGCTGAGCTGTTTATCAGGGTCCGTTTTCATACGGACCCAATTAGCCACGCAGATCTGATGGCAACTTTGCGGCATTCGAAAAATTTGCAGCGTTGTATGGAGAGCGGGATAGTCCCGACTCCTTTGTACACTCATCTATTTCAGCTCGTGACACTCAGTATGCGGATATATAATGGCGCTTAACGTATGCAGACAGCAGAGCCAATCCATTTTTTTCTTTTTCTTAACTTCCTCCTTAAAGCACTATAATGCACAGTTGCCATCCCGTGCAGATCCGTCTTGGTACGGAATGAGCACTTAAAATCACTTCTTTCAGACATGTTTATGGCCTCATGGAAGGCGGTACATACATTCCAAAATTATTTTTTATTCTCACTTTTTTACTTTGCAATAAGTTTTTCATGTGCTTTTATTGTATCTGTTTGATATATAAACGGGGATTTTTTACTGTATTTGGTATCATTATGTATTTAGTATAGGCGAGTGCAAATAGTTCCTAAAGATGCCGAAACAGGCAATACCAGCATCGCAACATAACGACTGAATCAAAATAGTACAAAAATTAAATGTCTTAGCCGGATTTCAATACATGTAGGTATACTTAATTTATTTAAAAGTCGGGTTATACTGACTTAACCGTACGTTCCCTTTAAACAGTCATCCTGCGGCCACAATTATGCGGTGCGAGCCCTAATCATCTGATAAGCTCTGCTCTTACTATGCCCGACAGCTTTTTACTCTAATCCAGAAGCTTGTAAAGCTTACTGTATGAATCGTTTAAAAATATATTGCATGCCTTAAATGTTATAGTTAACTTTTTTTGCACTAATCAAATTGAATGAAAACAAAATATTCTTTTATAAAACATAATGGACAACCTAAATAAGGACTAATTAATATTCAGTGAGATTTGTTATTTTGTTAGACAGATAGTAATTTCAGATTCACATGTTTATTTTATATTTGTGATTTTAAATAAACAATGTATAACGGTGGTAATAAATATTTTATTTTACATCTAGTATTAGCAAAATAAATAATAAGTACTATTTTGTTTTGCAACATGCGCCCTTGGGATTCGCGCCCATGTGCTCTAACTACTAATCTACGTATGTTCTATCTAATTGCGATACAGATAACTAGTGTTTTCTATAATTCTTGCTGAAGCACATTGTAAATTTCGTTATTATATTTTGGCAATTTTGTATTTTAAATCAAAGTAATAATATTACCTTAATTACTCAATAATAATAAATTGTTTAGTAACGAATGATACATTAATCAATGTTGTTAACCATTCGTTGAATAAAAAAATCAGTTTGTTAAATAATTAGTATTTAAAATGCGTTCAATAAATATTTATAACAAGAATATAAAAAAACAGACATAATAGTTTTTAATACTATCTAACTCCATATTCATTAAAATATATATTTTTTTAATTCTTTACATAATCTTATCGTTTAGCACATTTTTTTTAGTTACAAAGTAGCTTGTTGCAAAATATACAATACTAAGTAAGTGTACAATAATTACGAAATTGATTTAAAAAATACTTAAATTCGTGATGACATCATAAAACATAAAACTTGAAACAATAAGAGAAAATAAGTTAATATGAACGTAAAATAACAAAAACAATCATAAATTTAACCATTTTAAGACGCCCACAAAAATTAAATAAACATGTCAATCATTAAATAGGTTATTAGCACGATACACAGCATCATGAAACATCACATCCGTCCTGCGATAAGGGGAAGCTTGAAGATCGCAGAATTACGAGTGATATTGGTGGGAACCTGACAATTATTAATACTTGCTTACAAAGACGGATTGTAGATGAATTATTTTGATAATCATTATCACAAGGAAAAAATATGTCCATATTATTATGTCCTTGTAAAAATAATTACAAGATAAAAAGAACTTTTTATATACCACCTTTTTAAATTTTCTGTTGAATCATAATATAAACTTGACAATTCTATGTATAAATAATTTAGGACGAAAATAAGGCAATTGTCAACAAATCATTTTTTTGCTATTTTGCAACAAACAAACAAATATAGAATACTGAAATGTCATTTTGATTTCCATAGTAACGAACGTATATATTAATAATTTAGTTACTAGTACCACCCACTTAGCAACCAATAATATTGGATTGGATTACGGATTTCTTCCGAAATAACTTTTCATACAAAACAGAATAAAATGAATTCAATTCTACTTAAAGATGGCTAAAAGTATTTAAAAAATGCATTGGCATCTTGTTATGATATTATATTCTAAAAGTTTCAAATATCTAGCTAGTCGGGAAGTTAGTTAAAAATCTATTGCACGATTTGTACTGGATAAACAACCACCGGACAAATAAGAATACGAGCTAATAAAAACGTTGTAAAATTGAAGAAATCTGTTGTGGACTCATTACTGGAAAACTACATCAATTGTGTATGAACCTATGTGCATATAGTTTATAAATAATTATAACAGTACTAATATAATATTAACTTGAGGCACACGACGCATTTTACGTTTGAGATGATACGCTGATTACGCGTGATATAAAAAGTGCATTAAAAGATTGATAATTATAAAATAATACACCTCCGGTTTTAATATTTATTCAGAGGGCACATAGATGTGTCAACAATAAAAGAGAATACTTCAAACGGTACACAAAAATAGATTAACAAAATAAGACTACTTGCTCGACCCAATGACCAGATGAATTTGCAAAAGGATTAGTTTACTCTAGTTGTGTATCGCATTTGTCAACTAGATAACCACATTTAGCACTATAAATGGATCTCAATAGTGTAAGATGCTTAGTCTCAAAATATATGACCTTTATCATGGCCCCCACATCTTGAAGCGGGCCCTAGGCTAGGATCTTTGTCGAGCCCCCCTACCTATCGCTAAGGATACAGGCAGTGTGATGCTTCACAGTAGCATTTTCCAAATGGCGTTCACGGTAAAATTAAGGGTATCTTTTAGTGTATTTTTAATACTTACATCCACTTGAATTATGAAGTTATCACGTAACGACGCAATTAAAAATTACTTCACACAACCACATATTTTAAAATATAACCATGAATAATGAAAAATAGCGCCGCAGGCGAATTTTTTAATTGTATTAGAGAAAATTTATGATGTGTGTTTATCTCACTTATTTGGTCGACTCGCCACGCCGGGCCCCCAGTCTAGAGCCATGTCAGCCCCCCCTTGTGGGGGCCATGACCTTTATTATCAAAGGGGTTAGAGTTAATCAGACTAAGCTGAGGCTAAAAGGTTATGAGTGAAGATTACGAAGTGAACATAAGGTTAAATCTTATTCCGTCTGCATAACGATTGCAACTTCCAGGCAAGCAGATTTTTTTAAACATGCTAAAATACAGTAAAGATGTCATCATTAAATGTAATTATTTTACGGGTTAACTGCTAAGGTTTGTTCTAAGTGCCTTGGAACAGATTCAAAACACCTGCCTGCAGCGTTTCACATGCAAAATACGGTGTGTACGAGAGATGCAAAAAAGGGCAACAAGTGTGATTGTTTATGTTGATGGTTGAATTTACACCTTTTAAGTGGAGTGTTGAAATAGTTGTTCGTGTAGTAGGGAAGCCTCGCTATACTCTACGCCTCGTGTGACCAACTATTATTACGTTATTATATTATTATCATTGCTCTCAATTTATTTCAAATGCTAAGTGTATGGACTTCGTGAGAAACTCATAGTTACTGCATTGGACTTTCAATGAATTACTTACATCGACTATCGATCAAATAATTACCAATAAAAATGGTACATAATACTATAAAGTAATAATAGTATTTGATACATTTTATTGACAAAAAATAATATTTAGTTGATTCTACAGTTTCATACCATTAACAATCTAATGAAATTTTCTCATTTTTTTTACTCAAAGCCGGAAATAGTACTCTTAATCCATTTTTAGAATATTATTCTCCGTCTTTATAGATTAAAAATATAAGTCAATAATAATATACTAATATTACTCTAGATAAAAATATCATAATACTGTCCCTGACTAAATTGTCTATTAACAGGTTTTGAGTTAACAAAACATGTTGTCTGTTTAAGTATCCCATCAGAGAACTCAGAGATAATGGGAACTGAAATAGATACCTAACGGGTAAGGAGAAGCAGGCGATTGGTCTCGAGTAAGGAAGAATACGGGATAAATTTAAGCACGTGTCAAGAATACGTCATACATCGAATACTCTAGGTTGCGGACATATAGAGGTGCAGACATCCACAGTGACCATGAACTCTTGGTCGGGAAATCCCGTATAGACCTCAAACGAGTCCCAAAACCCAAAAGGATGGTCAGACTCGATGTGGAAAAACTGAAAAGTACCCGTGTGCGTGCAACCTATGAGCTGGAGCTGCGGAAGCGCTTATATGAAGCTCGAACTTTTACGTCTTTCATCGACCCGGACCCCTTGGAAGGAAAATGGATATTATTCCGGGATGCTATAATGAGCTCCGCAACTACTGCCTTAGGAGAGCGGCATACGCACAGGCCGGACTGGATGTCACCTCATACATGGGAGATGATTGAGAAGAGGAAGCTCCTGAAATAATTGCAAGACAATGGTACATACGACCCACAGCGCAGCGCGGAATACCAGACAATAGACCGTGTGGTAAAGCGTTCTGCCCGCTGCGATAAGCGCCGACGCCTGGATGACCTCATTCGGGATGCGGAATCTGCTGCCTGCAAGAATAATCCAAGTGTTCTCTTCCGCACCACCAGAGCAATTAGCGGTATGAAACTTCCAGTGGTCACTGCATTACGCAACTCTGACGGAGTGACAGTCACTAAACCTGCAAAGGTCCAGGAGCTATGGCGCCAACATTTCAGTGATGTCCTGAATCGTCCACCTCCATTTCATCCCTTCAATATTCCGTCGGAGATCACCGCCCTCGGAATCACTACTGTTCCCTATACTCCAATACAGATTGTCGCGTGAGAGCAGCCGAAACATCCTCTGACCTCTTTGAAATCACGTCAGGAGTCAAGCAAGGATGTGTACTTGCGCCCTTTCTTTTTATCATCATGATGGATTTCATAATACGTAAGACGGTTTGCCCCGACAGTGGGATACGCTTACATCACGATGACATAACCGATCTATGCGAAGAAAGACTTGGAATATGCAGACGACGTAGTCGTGTTTGACTCGACGATCGAAAGGTTGGAGGTAACCGTGAACAGGCTCGCCGCGAACTCGAAGCGTGTGGGTCTTCATCTGAATGCCGCCAAGACCAAATCCATGTGCAGTGCTGCATGCATCGACACTCCTCTGCGGGTTTCCGGTCTGCCCGTCGAGATGGTGTCCAGATTCAAATACTTGGGTGCCACGGTTGCCGATGATGGTGGTATTTCTAGTGAGCTTGGAATCCGCATGGGTGTGGCGGGTCTGCGTTCAACCAACTTGGAGTCGCATGGAGGTCAAGGCTGTATTCTGTGAGGACCAAATGTCGTTTTTTTAACGCGTGCGTGCTACCTGTGCTCCTGTATGGCTGTGAGACATGGCATCTTACTAAGCTTCAAGAGTCTCGGCTTTTGAGCTTTGAGAATCGATGTCTCTGCCGAATCTTAGGGGTACATTGGTACGACCGCGTTACAAACACCCGAGTTTTTGAGTAGGCACAACAGCCTTCGGCGATTGAAGTTATCACGAAGAGACGATTTACGTGGCTGGGACACGTATTCCGGATGCCGCCAAAGAGTGCGGCACTTCGTACCCTTGTGGCACAGCCTCAAGGGTTCCGTTGCCGTGGCCGGCCCTCCCTCACCCTGCAGCGATGCTACAAAAGCAACCTACGTGCTGCAGGTCTGACATGGCGGGAGGCGCAGGAGTTGGCGATGGACCGAGGGAAGTGGCGCCAACTTGTGCTTGCCCTATGCCCCAATGTTGGGACGTGACACTGTGGAAGAAGAAGAAGAAGACTCTAGGTTTATTCATTGACGCTCATTTAATATTGGTGTATTATACACACTATTGCATGTCTATAATGCGTGGTTCATTTTCAGAGGACACTCACACATTCAAAACCCTGCATCAAAATTTACACTATTGGTATATATAGCCTGTCGGAATTCTATTTATTATCTGTTCTGTGTATCTCATCTTGACTTATTGAATAGTGAAACTCATTGTGTGCTTAATTTTTATTTATTCGCTTTCTTTTCAGCACTCTAGTGGCGGTAATAAATAAGATATTTATACCTTGAACACTGTTTATTCTTTAAAACTCTATACAATTTAATTAAACGTGTACTACGCAGCTACTCTTCATGCTTTACAATATTTAGTATAATAGTCCTAACGTCTTTTCATGTCCATGTCCATATCTCCTGGCATCGTGAATACCATCCATCAATCGTTACATCATCCTCAAGGAGTATTGAGGGGAAGAATGAACACTACCAAACTAAGTGCCTACTCCGATTATTTTACAAAAACAATCTAAGATTTTATAAAATTATTATGTATCTATTCATAAAAAAATAATCTCAAGAAACAATAGTATTTATTAGATTAAAATAAAATATATACTTACACTTTTCATTAATGCGTTCGTACCTACTACGTATAATATGTTGATCTAGTGACATCTCAAATTATCATTAAGTACTATTCTTTATTATATATATATATATGATTTGTCGATATCAAACCGATCAATCACGCAGTTCACAAAATAATCTCTCAATTAAATAATCGTTCCTCGCACACTGTGTTTGTCAGAGAATGGTGTAAAACCATTAAGTACTAAATTCACATAGGTAACTAAATTAATATTATTTAAAAATAATTACATCTTTGGAATTCTTGGTAGTATGGGCTTGTGAGTCTCTGATAATTATCTTAGAAATCGGGGACATCCGTTATTTGTTCTCCCTAAGTTCAGACCAAACCTGCCATTAATAATGTCAATTGGGAGGCCAATAACTATGTTTAATCAAATCGCTTTGGATATTGATATTTTCCACTTACGTGAGGTTAATTTAGGCGGACGTTATTTAAGATAGGGTCTATCAACCTAGTTCACTCTGTGTGCTTCCGTGTACTTTATTATTTTATTATTGTTTTATTTACTCGTATTACCCTATATTTTTATTTGAAAATTGTTAACGCTTACTTTATGTCATATCGTGAACGTTTTGAATTTACAATTTATAATATTCATTATGTAAAATAAATAAATTTGTATGCGTTTGAATTTGAATCATCAAAAAAAATGTCGTATGGTGTACAAGTGCATAGAAGAAAACATCCAGAAAAAGAGTTACGTGTTTCTTAATCAAACATGTACCCATATAAAACGAATCTTAGTAACTTTAGACATCATACAAAACAACTGTAAATGGTGACCCCGACGGAAAGTGATGCATAACTACAATATGTTTATTTTGGGCATTATTATGAATAATAAAGTTCAATATACATATTATTGTTTACTACACGTCATTACCGTGTCCAAATATTGTTTGTAAAAAGTATATTATTATAACAATGAGTTATCATGAATTCAAATCTTATATATTATCTTGTTTTATCTATTCATATTGTCACTTATGTAACCTTTTAATTTAAATTTATTAGTCAAAACATCTATATTTGAATAAACTATATCTGCTATATTAACAATCGATTATTGAAGTTATGTAAAAGAGTTTTTTCGGATATTTCAAATATTGTACACTATTATTATTCGAAAAACTTATATTTACATTTCAAATAACATAGCACTAGCGTTTGACTGCCTGTCTTCAACTGTGGCTTATTTTCTAGAATTGAAACACAATCAAATTCGTATTTATCATTTTCCTTCGATTTAATAACTCAATAACCATGTCCACACGACTTTCAGTCACGTATTTCGATAGATTCTGTATTATTTTCTTAATACACATAGACTCATTTCATGTCATATAGCAAAATACGTTCAATTGAATATTTAAAGTAACCATTAACCTATGAATGCAGGCAACGCTTATGAATAAATGATATCGAAATAAGACATCAATATATGAGTAAAGTCATATTGTTTTATGGTCATCAAATAAGACATCAATACTATTTTTGATTGAATCGGGAATCAATATGATGAAATTTCATTTATAATTTTACAAAATTTCACAGTAAAATAGTTCGATCAGTTTAATGTGATAAAATGTAACTAGATTTCAATTCTTGGTAAAAAATTCAATTAAAATAAAACACAGTACAAATTATGTAGTAGATATTTATTCCATATAATCCATTCTTACTGAATAACACCGGTGTTTATTGAAATTGATATTCTTTTTATATTGTTGATTAAGAGATGTTAATCATTAGTTGGGATATCCATCAATGAAAAAGGAAAAAGTCCTTGTTCCTGACATAAGCCTGCAATTAAGGTAATGTAACTACCAATTGGTACCATATTGGTATATAATTAACGCATTTTTTAAACGCTTCAGATGTAGGTATATAATACAATTTAATTTCATCGTTATTATGAAGGACGTGCGTGGTTTAATTGGTAAAGCATATTATTGACATGCATTTAGTGGGCAGGTTTGTTTAATGAAATAGCATGCTTGTTTATTGAAAAGCTTGGGGCTGCCAGTAAATTTCATATCATTTAATACTATTTAATTATTATATAATTGAATGGAAATATTCATAAAATAGCATACTATTTAATCGAAATTCCGTTGCATTGTTTTATTACCACGTTTTTATTAGCTTGTATTCTTGTTTGTCCGGTACAATTTTTTTCTTGTGCAGTACAAACTTTTTCTTGTTTGTCCAAGATTTTTAACTAACTTCCCGACTAGCTAGACATTTAAAACTTTTAGAATATATTATCAGAACACGACGACAATGCATTCTTTTAATACTTTTGGGCATCTTTCAGCAGAATTGAATTCATTTTCAGTTAATTCTGTTTTGTGTGTTTCGGAAAAAAAATCGTTAAAAGTAATATTTACTACTCAATATTATTGGTTGCTAAAATTGGTGGCAACTAAATTATTAATATATACGTGCGTTACAATGGAAATCAATATGAAATGTCAAAATGACATTTCAGTGTTCTATATTTATTAAAACATAGAATTTTCAAGTTTATGTGATTCAACAGAAAATTTAAAAACGTGGTATATAAAAAGTTCTTTTTATCTTGTAATTATTAATATTAAAAATATCTACTTACAATACGCCCCGCAGTAAAAGTTTCATAACTTATATTTCACGCATCTTAATATCAGCCAAAACTGACCAAGTTCATTTGTCAAACTGGCATTTAAATCCATTTTCATACTGTCAGGCCTAAAGGTATGTAATTCAGCGCTTCTTTGGCACGGCAATACTTTTTCTTACGGTTTTGGTGACTAACGATCCGTGGGTGAAATATTTAATGCTTTCGGATATAATGAACACACATAACTGTAGTATAAAAATTACTTATCTCTTTAGGAATGTCTTTTTATTTACGCTTTAACAGTGTTTTATTTTATTTGACATTGTTATAATAAGTATATAAAATTGTAACTCGCATAATATTATGAGGCATCTATTTTCAAAAACTTTTACGTACATCAATAGCCAAAATCTATCAATAAAAATAGCAGTAGCGAAGGGTGGAGGTAGGCTGTTAAGATCCGCCATAAATAGTGCACATTAAACTTTGTTAGTCATGCGTATTTGTTTTTATTGAACTAATGCTAAAATTTACAGATGGTGTCAGTTTGTTTTTAAAAATCAATTAAGCCCTGCCTACAACAAACTATAATAATTATTTTGATATACTTTGGGCGATGCGGTAAAATTGTGTACACTTTTCCACTCATACTTATTTGTTTTTGTTGGATTAAGAATACATAATAATATTAGACATATTGTTGGTTCATTATTTTAAATTATAATAGATACTAGATACTATGAGTATAATAGATAAAAAATATTATTCTATCCATAAAATATCTAAAGTTATGTATTATTGAATTACATAATTTTAGATATTTTATAGATAGATGAGTATTTTTTTTACTATTATCTATTATAGCTTGGTTTTCGTAGGATTTTATTGAATTTAAAAATCCAACTAAACCATTTGTAAATTGTAGTCTTATTTCAATGAAAACAAATGCGAATAATTAAAAAAGTTTAGTGTGCACTATTCATGTCGGATCTTAATAGCCTACCTTCACCCGTCGCCACTGATAAATAGGCACAAATTCCATGTGTGATTTCACAAAATATGTAATGAATGATCTGTGACAAGAGCGTTTATTCGTATGTACATGAATATAATAAACACAAAATATAAAGATGACAAGCGTAGAGTTTATAATCGCGGGTTCGGATGTACTGGTGAAATCGATGTGATCGAGATATTAAACTGAGAGCGTTGATTCAAGTCGATGTTATATTATTTCTGTCGTTTTGGATTTTGTGTGATAAATATTGTTTTATAAAAAAAATGTATTCAGTTGAAAATTTCCCTCTGAGGTGGACGAAACTGGTCCTAGTTTATTGATTAAAAGTGGAATAAGTACTACAAAAAATTGCGTTTTATTAAATTAAAACAACAATACTAAAAGCATTTATCGGGACAGTAAAAGATGTCAGCATGAACTCCATTCACCCCACTTTTTTTCTAGGACGTTTTATAAGTATGCTGAATATCTCAGGCCAACGTCGCTTCTTCACTCATAGCGTAATGAGAGGTTTTTTTTTTTTGTTTAGTATATTGCCTTTTTACTTTTAATTGGAGTCCCGGGGCTATGCCCCCTATCTCCTTCATCTATGTATGATGGCGTTGAGAGGCTTTGGCAAGGTGCTTGTCCTTGTAATTGCATACAAGTGCACGCACCGATTTTGTACTCACATACAAACATTTCTTCTTTGTTGAGATAGTCAACAAAAAAGAAAGGGTACAAACATAAAATACAAGGTGTAGGATGATGATATGACCCAGCTTCAGGTCAAATCATTGGTCTAGTGGAATCCGGTGAAGATCTCTGCATTGACATTGATAGTCCGATTGTCCAACCCCGCCGAGCAGTATTTAGTCTTTTATACTTGAGTCCCTGTGTTGAGTCATGATAAATGTGTGTGTATTTAAATTTTTTAATACTAGGGAGGAAGGTTCCCTCCGCCTGCACTTATGTCAGGCGGCGGGGTGCCCTTCATCTTTTATTATCCTCGGGGGGAGGTCGGGTATCAATGTCTTTTCTTGTTGCACTGAAAAATAACAGATTAGTCGCTTGGGTAAGAAGGAGTCTGTGGTGAGGATGTGAAGGAACTATGGTGGATGCTTGTCCAGCAGGATTGCCTTCGGCCTCCTATAGACGTAGTCTGTGTCGCTTCCATTTTCGATTAATAAATTTTTAATAGACGCGTTGGGATGGTTTATCATGGATTTGTAGAATCTCTTCGACAACTTCATGATATGTTCGTGGATGGTTTCAATGTTAAGGTCTCTGTGAAGTGTGGTATTGCGTACGTACCACGGAGCGCCCGTGATTCGTCGCAATGTCTTGTTTTGAATAGTCTGAAAGAGTTTAATGTGTCGGGGATTTGAGTAAGCCCATATGGGGCTTGCGTAAGTGATTGTTGGTCTGGTGATTGCTGTGTAGAGCAGAAGTTTTGCTCGAGTAGACAGTTTACTCTTGGGGCCCATCATGGGTCGAAGTCTTGCGTTAACTATTATGGCTTGGCGTTTTTTCTCTTGTATGTGTTTATTAAACGTGAGTTTGTTGTCTATCGTAAGACCTAGATATTTAACCGACTTATCCCAAGGGATTATGTGGTTGTGCATCTTGAGATTTATCATTTTAAGGCGGTGCCTATTCGTATGCCTGGCAAAGTGAATGGCAGCGCTCTTAGCTGGATTAATCTGAATACGCCATTTATCGCACCAGTTGGATATTTGGTTTGCCGCTGTCTGGACTTGCATAATTGCTTTGTTGAGATTGAGCGATTTGCTTAGGATAGCTGTGTCATCTGCGTATTGGGCAATGATGGTCGAGCTACCGTAACTGTCGGTGGGAATCGGTATGTCCTTTGTGTACAAGTTGTACAGGGTGGGACCTAACACGGATCCTTGTGGGACTCCGGCTGTGGGTATTTTTGTTGAGGATCTAATTCCGTTAAGTTTAACATTAAAGCTCCTATTCCGGAGAAAGGAGCTTATCATGTTGATCATGGCTGTGTCGAGTCCTGATTCTGAGAGCTTGACTATAAGGCCTTTGATCCAGACCTTATCAAAGGCTTTTGCTATGTCTAGAAAGAGACCTGTTGTAAAGGTTTTATAATTAAAAGCTTTAGTTATGTATTCGATTACCCTAAGTAGTTGATGGTTGGTCGAATGTCCTGCCCTAAATCCGTGTTGGATTTCTGGGATGAGGTCTGCTTCATCGATCATGATTTGAAGTCTGCGTTTTATGACTCGTTCAAAGATTTTACTTAAAGTCGGTAATAGGCTAATAGGTCTGTGATTTTCTGGACACGTCAGGTCCTTGCCGGGTTTTGGAATAAGGACTATGTCCGCTACTTTCCAGGCTGCTGGGAAGTATTGGAGCTCTAAGCTGGCGTTAACTATCTGCGTAAGTATTTCTATACCTCTGTCTGGGAGGTTTTTGACGGCTCTGTTTGTAAGACCGTCATTACCAGGGGCTTTTCGGTTATTAAGCCACTTAATGAGGCAACCGATTTCCGTGACCGTGGCCGGTGTTAGAGGATTTGGGGGAGGATCTGACCTCTTATTGTAAATATCCCTGGCTTTCCTGGTGATTTGTCTGACATGATTAACTATTTCAGAATTATTCCTGTCTATAGTGTTTGGAGAGAATTGTTTTGCTATGCTGACTGCAAATGCTTCAGCTTTGTCTATAGAAGAGTATACTGGGCCATTCGGTCCTTGAATATGTGTAATCTTCTGCCTGGTCTGTCTTAAAAGTTTTGTTAGGGACCAGTATGGTGGGCTGCCCTTGACTAAATTATTGACTTTTTGGCACCAGCTGGCGTCATCAAGTTCGGCTAATTCTTTCCTAATCTCTGGTATCAACCTGTTGTAAATCGTTTTGGATGCGCGGAGTTTTTGCTTCTGCCATTCCAAACGTGCTTTATTTTTCTCTCTGATTTTATCTTTAAGGCGCTGTGATATGTCTGGGCGGAGTGTATGATTTGATGGTCTAACTACAGTGGCTGCGTTTACGGCATCTAGTATTTCGCCCGTGAATGTCGCGACTGCGGAGTCTATGCTCTCCTCAGTGTTGAGAAGGGTTGGTTGCGTGAGCTTTTCCTCTAACGATGATTTAAAGTCTTCCCATGATGTTTGGGTTCTGATACGTCTGTTAATTGCTAGGACCACATTTGATGGGTCTCCTAAGTGTAAAAGTACCGGCTTGTGGTCTGAGGATAGTTCGTTAACTACGCTGATTTCGTGAATGAAATCAGTTTCCGCGAGTAAAGCAAAATCTAAAATAGAAGGTCGATGTGTGTTATTAGCTGGGTAGTGCGTGGGCTCAGATGGAGCGGCTATGGTTATGTTATTATCGTCAGTGAATTCGTAGATCATTTTACCTCTGAAGTCTGAAGAGCGGCCACCCCAAGCTAAGTGCTTAGCGTTGAAATCGCCCGCAATGACTACTGAGGTAACGTTTGTGTCCAGTAGGCTATCTAGATCTGTTCTGGTAATAGAATCGTCCTTTTTGAAAGGAGGAACGTAGACTGACGTGAATTTAACGCTGCCGGAGGAGCGGGTATTAACTATGATTGAGCATGATTCTAGTGCCCGGCTTTGTGTGGTTGGAGGTGCCTCACAATGGTCTATATGAGACTTAATAAAAATAGCGGTTCCGCCGCCCCTGTTGGTTGGTCTGTCCGTTCTGTACGTGGTGTAGTTTGGAAAACGGATGCGGGAAGTAGGTTTAAGGTGGGTCTCGCTAACTAGGAGTATGTCGATGTCGTGCTTGGATAGGAAATTGATGATTTCCCCCTTATCAATAATTAAGGTACCGCGAGCGTTCCAGATGGCCGTCTGTAGTGAGGCTGGATTGGTCTTAGTAGCCATTTTGCTGGACAAGTTTCGTGGCTTGGGCTACCATGGCGGTAGCTTG
Source organism: Rhyacophila brunnea (assembly GCF_057557595.1). Taxonomy (NCBI): domain Eukaryota; kingdom Metazoa; phylum Arthropoda; class Insecta; order Trichoptera; family Rhyacophilidae; genus Rhyacophila; species Rhyacophila brunnea. Next base: position 9,147,983 of record NW_028233361.1, read on the forward strand.
CTCCATAGTTTTTTGCAATTGGATAATTGCAGTTGCCAGACTTTTTAGGTCTGAACTGGAGTTGGTGGAGGGCGAGTTGTTTGTAATCGGAAATTGGGTAGGGAAAGCGACTGACCTGTTATTAGTGTGCGTCGTCCTACCGCTGCGATGGTCCATTTGTTGGGGTCGTGTGTGGGTTTGGGCTTGGCGGGTCTCGTTCTGGGTAGGCTGGGTCGGCTGGGGTTGTCTCTGCCATGGGGGAGACGGCCAGGTTCGTCTGTGGTTGGGGTTGGTCTGTCCTGGGCGCGGGAATTTCGGGCAACCCCGATAGTTTGCTGGATGAGGGCCAGCGCAGTTTGCGCATGTGGCCGGGCCCATCTCCCGAGTGTGATCGCACTCGTGAGTCCAATGGCTTTCTGCACATTTCACGCACTTTGGTGGTGCGTGGCAGTGGCTGCCCGAGTGGGCGAAGCCCTGGCATCGGTGGCACTGTCCGGTGGCTGTTTTTCTCCTTAGAGACTCCACCTTGATTCGGTGGTAAAGTAGAGTCTCTAGTTCAAATATGCTCTTTCCCGCGTCGCTTTTTTCCAGGTCGACCAGTACAAGTGGTAACGGCTCCTGGTCGAATCTGCGGCGCATCCTCTGGACGGCAATTACCGGAAATTGAAGATCAATTAGTTCTTCTTTTACATCGTTGAGGTCCGTTTCTGTCGGTATACCTCTGATGACGGCCTTGTAGGTTTTCTCTTCCTCTGTCTTGTAAGAATTGAATGATATCCCTCTTTGGTCGAGGAACGCCACTGTTTTCCGGTATGTGATGATGTCATCGAAGTCGATACGAGTATTGTCCTTTTGTAACGTTGCAATACCTGGTGTTATGCCGGCCAGCTTCATGTCCTTAGCGATCGTTGTATAATCGCGTCTGGTGTGTAGTATTACTGGAGGGATTTTGGTTTTTTGGGCGTTTTTGGCGGGCGCTGCGGTATTTTGTTTTGGTGGAGTGTGATTTTTCGGGGCTGGCTTCTTTTTCTGAAGTTGCTGTGGTGACTTCTGAGTGGCGTTTGGGGTGGTCGGTTGCCTCTGTCGTTTGCGAACGGCTGAGGCGAAGGTGGTGTCGTCATTCAAGTCTTCATATTCCGAGTCATCTTGAGTGGCCGCTATCGTCTCTTGTGAGTTTGGCAGGGTCTCTAGCTTCTTCTGGGATGTTCCTCTCTTTGATTTCTTGATCTTGAAGTTGAAGTTCGGGGCGGCTGGATGGCTGGTCGATGGGGTGCGACATTGGGCTCTTGTCGAGGGGTCCATGCAGGAGATCAGTAGGCTGAAAATGGAACGGATAATTGTTTGAGGGTCTTGCCGTTTGTTTGTCGTTATCATGTATGCGATATTCTGGAGAGTCGTCGCCGGGTCCTGTTCCAGAAGTTGCCTGGGGGTTGGAGTTGCTGGGGTCTCCATCAGGTGATTTATGTCTGCGGTAGCTTCCTCTCGGATCTCATCAAATCTGGGCGATGACATGTTTATAGTTGAAGTAAGTAAAGTGATATGAATTAAAAATAGAGGAGAAAAGATAAGTTATATTCAAAAGAAATCTTTTATGGCAATGATGATGTTAGTATAGGTAAGTGGCAATGAATTTAAGTATTAATTTATGGAAAATAAAAGAAAAAACGGAGATAATGTATGATTTTGTGGTATAGTGAAAAAGAGAATAAAAGAAAATAAAAGAAAAGAAGAGAGGATGCGGCTGTGGACAGTGAGTGAGTAAATATATCCAGATGTGTCCCTGTTTCCTCAGGCGCGGCGCTCAGGCGCACTCCCGGAAGCACTCGGTGATAACTGCACTGAACCGAACAGCACTGGCGTCAACAAGATCACAGTCGCCGAAATCACTATGTTGAGATGATGACTGCGATCGAGCACAACACCACACTGAACAGAGCAGCGCCTTTGCCACTTGAGATACCCGGATTCACGCACTGAGACACTGTCACTTTTGGTATAAGGCACTGGCACACACTTGATATTTCACTTTGGGGATGATAGAGGAGAGGAATTCAAAATCTGAAATCGTTTGACGTATTGCAGCTCTGCTATGATAGCCCGGATGAAAACACTAGTTTGGTCTGCTGTCGTTGTCTATCTTGAAAAAGACTATACAGCGGCAGGAAGATGTCGGCTAGGTATTTTCTGGCTGGCGAAAAATAGCAGTGGAGCAGTAGTATCAATCTCTTTTGCGATGGTCAGGATTATTAAATTTTTTCTTTTCAGAATAAATTCAACGGTAGAACTGAGATCGGTGGAGAGCGTGATGTTGTCTTGGCGAGTGTCAGAATCTGAATGTGTGTAATGAGAGGCTGCTTGGTGCGTTCTTTTATCTCCTCGTTGCTCCTAACCACCGCACACCCAGTATCCGTCACGAACATCTGTTTTCGAAGCTCAGTATACGGTTGCTTTGAACTTTCGTAAGGTGCCATGATTCGCTACCATAAAGCAGCACCATCAGAATGAAAGTGTCGAACAGGCGGGATTTGGTTTTGACCGAGTACAATAATTGTGAGTCCAAGATACTGCACCGCGTGCTGCCGATGCAAAAAGAGAAGCTTCAACCTAGTTTGCCTGTTCTTCAAGCCAACTGGATTCCGGCGTCCTGGAAGGCCGCTAAATACTATCTATACAGTATATACGACGGAGCTAAGAGATGCTGGTTTGACCTGGTACAAAACAAGAAGACTGGAGAGCAATAGGGATTCTTGGAGGCGCCGTTGTGTCCATATTATGCTCCAACTAAGGGGCGGATGTGGCCAAAGAAATATCTCATGTTTTTCAGAATAAAAATATAAATTATCAAGTTAAATAAAAAATAATAGTTTAAGGTATAAAAATTATAAAACTATTTATATTGCATAGGTATTTTTACTTGTTTGTATAAACACTACAAATAAATTTGCGTACAATACTTGCTCGTATTTTTAAAAGCTTTCTTACAACGATAAGTCTATTCGAAAAGTTTTCACTGTTGAAAATATTATAGTAATAGAAAACTGTCGTCCATGTAAGGATTTCCCGTGTGTGTATTACGGAAAGCCGTAATTTACTGCTGACTATGATGATAATATCTTCAAATCGATACTCCATTTCATCCAGCAAACAGAAGCGATATACCTGACAGCCGGTACAAAAGGCCTCATGTAACATAATTGTACCGGAGGAGCCGTGGTCCGGTTGGTACATGTCCGGTTCGGACGTCAGAGAGCGCGCCGATTCCGCATTGCGCCGGCAGATGGCATCGCTATTTACATGTTCACCTTTATGCCGCCTGTCACCTGGACAGGCTTAGCGAGACCGTACAAACGGTGCCCGGCTGACAAGTAGCCGAGTAATTCCTGTGAATTTATTGCGGCTGGCCTTATTTATGGCGTCGGTAATCATTGCCTAGGCGTCCAAGTAAAGATGCAACTATTTGCTGATCCGTATTGGAATATCAGGGTTTTTTATATAGTGATGTATTATCATTTTGATATCAATTACTGCCTTTTTATTGGATATTAAGGCTCATTTAGACGAATCACTGCTGATAATCATCCGCAGTGAATTAAATGTAGGCGTTCATTTTTTGTTTACACGTATCACACATTGCATCCAAAATGGCGTCAAGTGAAATTACGTTGCAGGTTGAAAATCAAAAAAAATGTGATTGTTTGTTATATGAATGCAGAAATTTCATCGAGAGAAAGAGGAATAGCGAAAAGAGTCGTCGGTGGATAAAACCATAGACTAATAATATACATGGGTAATGCGACGTAATATCATGGGAAATTATTATGTCAGTACTAAGAAGCGCAGTGCGCATGCCCAGGACTTTTGGAATCATTCGCAATGATAAAAAAATGATCCAAAAGTAGAACCAATTAAACTTCATTCACTTCTGATTCCGAATGATCACTTTTGATGATTCGTTGATGAATGCGCGTTTACACGGTCCACTGAAAATGATTCCTCCGCGATGATCGTCAAAAGTGAATCATGTAAAGACAGTGCATTTAGTTTTAATGAATGAGAACCCAAATTTTTAATTATATTTTCTCTTATATTATGTAAAATTATTGGATTGTTTTGACATAATCTCTAAATATAAACGGTCTATATAGTACACACTATAAAAGAAAAGCTAGTTAAAAACTTGGGTTTTTGTGTCACTTAAAACCAAAAACACTATCTTTTAATTAGCAGGGCGCAGTCGGAAGCCAACAGCGGTGGAGTGAGGTTGTACAACTTCGCTTGCGTATTCGGGACGCTATTCGCCTGGTTACTCGCGAACGGTTATAAATACGGGATACAACAAAAATAATATTGTTTGTAAATGAATTTGACAATAAACTCAACTGTGTGGTCCCATGTGATTTTGACAATCAGTGCCAGTGCTTGAGAAAAAGTGAAAAATATTTATTGTTGCACGGATAGTGCACTTTGTGCGGGGAGTGCGTCAAACGCTGTGAAGCGAGGGGTTGTCCACACTGTTTTTTGTTCACACTGTTGCGCGAATTCCAAGACCGCGTGAACGGCAAAAGCAATAAAATGGAAAACACCACGATGGAAGTGAATGAAACCAAAAAAACGAAGAAGAAAAGAAACGATGATGAAGAGGAAGTGGTTGGAGAAAAAGAAGAAGAATGGCAAACGGTGACCTCTGGAAAAAAACCCAGAAGAGACTCTGGGGTCACTCCAAAGGGAAACCAAAACATCGTCATGATAGCGACGGGAAGTAAAATTCCATTAAAATTGAAAATAGCGCAGATGCTGCATAAGGCAGGAGTAAAAGTACAGAAAATTTACAATAAAAATTTAAAGACGTACATCCAAGTAGAAGACTAAAAAGAAGCAGATAAAGTGAAACAAGCTGGAGAACTCAAAGATCTCGGTTTTGTGACCAAAGAGAATGACTCCTGCTCTTATGGAGTAATAAGAAAAGTCGATATTGATATGGACCTCCAAGAACTGCAAATGGAAATCAAAAGTGATGCAAAAGTAATCAACCTTAAGAGGTTGATAAGAAAAGGTGATACAGGAGAGCTGACAAAGACCTCGTCAGTCAGTATTAAATTTGGGGAGAAAATATTGCCGAGAACAATTTACATATATGGAGTCTCTTTTGCTGTAGAACCGTATGTATTCAGGGTTATGCAATGCTACAAATGCTGGCGATATGGGCATATCGCGAACAATTGCGGACGTACAGTAGAAACGTGCCCTAAGTGTGGTGAAAACCACAAAACCTGCGAAAAAAATGAGGAAATTACGTGCATCAATTGCAAAGGTAACCACGCGGCAAACAGCCAAAAATGCCCAAAGTGGCAAGAGGAAAAGAATTGCAAAGAAGCAATGAAAAAAATGAACATACCTTTCAAGGAAGCAAAAAAAAATATGTTAAATAATAGCTATGCTGACATATTAAAACAAAAAAAAATCGTAGGAAGAGATGAAAGCGAAACAATTCAAAAAACTAAGGAAAACAAAAAGAAAGAAGAAGCGGTGGTAGAAGCTTCAGGCTCAACAATAATATCTACAGGTAGTAGCGTAAAGCCTACAAAAAATAAGAAAAATTCAAAGGGGAAGACAGAGGTTAACGCGATGGGAGAAATTATGAAAGTCTTGCTGAAAGGGGGAGACTGGCAGCAGATCATTAAACAACTAATAATTAAAGCAGTGGACTGGGTATGCAAACAATTCAAAGAAGGGCACTTAAAGAAAATTCTAGGGGAGGTTCTGGAGCAAAATGGATAATAAAAAACAAATTAGGATTTTACAATGGAATGCCAGAAGTATGAAGCAAAAAAAGGATGATATAGAACTCTACTTAATAAGACAAAAAATTTCAATAGCATTAATCTCAGAGACTTGGCTGAGGTCTGAATTAGACTATCTGAAATTCAATGATTACACGATGTATCGAAAATACAGAAGGGATGGATACGGAGGAGAGCGATTCTGGTGCATAAAACACTGGCGTCTAAAGAAGAAAGAAAGAAAGACGGAAGAGCTAGACAAAATAATTATAAAGCCATTTAACAGAATAGGAGTGAGGACCTGATCGAAGGATCCCCTTCTAGAAGAGAAGAGGCGATATGACAGCGAGTCGCAGTCAAAGCCTCGGTAAAATCACAAAAAAAAAAAAAAATTAGCAGGGCTGTATAATATAGAAAAGAATAAGACGTATTTACTATATATACGCCACATATAAATCATTTAATTGGTCACTAGTCAAGTCTAGCTGCAGCATAATAACAGCATAGCCTGCGTGTCCCCGATTATAAATCGGGAGCATCAGTTGCTTATTTTCCCAATGTGTTGAACTAACCTGCCATTGATGATGCCAATTGGGAGGACAATAACTCTGTTCAATCAAATGCTTAGGATGTTGATATGATTGGAAGATCTATTTTTTAAAAACTTCCCCGGTCATATTCAATGTGATGCGAATTGTGAATAATAATTAAGTGTCTTTGACTTTATGTTGACCCACTCATTAAAATAGTAATTATGTGTATGTTTATAGAGGCAATTATATAATAAATTCCTTTAAACATTACTTAATAATAATTATTATTATTCTCCTAACTGAGTACAGTTAGTTTTAATAAATTTATATTTACAACATAACCATAAAATGATTTTAATCCCCCTAGAAAACTCTATCAGGAACTTACATAAGTGTGAAAATTCTCTATGGTATTCATAAAATAGATAATACGTCTTTACTGTGTTGTTAAGCTTAACCAAACTCTTTTACTAATTACGGCTAACTTCGCATCGTTGATAATATAACTGAAATGGACAATAAATCACATTGAATGTTTAATGATATTCATAATACCAGTGGCGGAGTATAAATAATGGAAATAAATTGCCTCTTGGATCTTTTAGCGGGCGTTAATGAACGGTAAATTTTCTACCTTCTTCGCTCTATTTGTATTTCAGCGCGTTTGGCGTTTACGTTGTGGTAATTAAATCACGTTATGCATTTGTCGAGTATCAAACAATTTTACGTAATTGACATATCCTTGGTTATATAATTATTAAAACGTCTGAAAATGATATAAATAAAAAGGACTCCAAGATTATTTATTTTTTATGAAATCAATTTTCTTTAAAATAAATTTAAAAAAAAAAAAAAATATAAGTAATAATAAGATGGGATCGTCTAACTAATTTTTATTTTATAACATTTTTTTAATTGTTAGTTTAACTGACGTATTTATTAAATAAAATGCTTTAATATGTGACACCCACGATGGCCTCGCGGCTTATGCGTTGGCCTATAGCGTCGAGAGTCCCAGGTTCGAATCCTGTGTCTGGCGAGTACACATATTGTTTTTCAATTTATTTATGAGTTAGAGTATGGATCTAATAGGTTAAGTAAGTGACTGACATCCATTTCTCCACCCTAGCTCATATGTAAATTATCAACAAAAAAAGTCTCGAATTGCAAGCTTCATATTTAGGCACCTCTGAAAAGACAATACCATACCATTATCTGTAACTATAAAAACAAAATTATTATTATAATCAATACAGGTCTGCAAAAGCAATATTTGTTCTTTAAATTTATAACATCATAATATTATATTTCATAAGTTTTGTCATCTGATAATAATTAATACTACACCACTGCAAAAAAAAACAAACAGCTATATGTATAATATGTTATTCGGTAGTATTCTAATTGACTTAGATTGAACTATACAAAGCAAAGCTTTCTTTATAACTAGTATAGGTACTTATATAATAATTTAGTTAAGAACCTGTGATATTCAGTATGCCAATAACCATAAATAACATTGTTTTATTGAAACATATGCAAAGAAATTCATACAAATTCAAGATCACAATTATTTATAATAGATGGTGTGTATTAAATATGTTGAAATATTTAACCCGTATAATAAGATAATACTTAATTAAAATTAAAACAACCACGATAGCCAAGTGGCTGCTGCATCGGCTTATAATATCGTGGATCCCAGGTTCGAATCCTGGGTCTGGCAAATACACATCGACTTTCGAAAGGAAAGAGGATGTAACTCTCAGTTTTTTTCAAAATAGGTGTCATTGGATAATAAAGTTATACACGACTAAATACACATTGTGTCCAATAGTTGTACCTAAGCTGCAAATAATGCTGATTTATTATCTAAATTTAGCTGGAAAAAAAGAAAGTGAAGTGGAAAATACGACTTAACCATCATTTTTGTTGATTTTTCTTTAATTAATTTAATAATAATTAATATCAAATTAAGAATATAAAAACCAAATTCTGAATTATCATACACTTTACGGTTATGTCTATTTTGTATTTTGACTTTGACCGAAAACCATAACAAAAACGTTTTTGTGCCTCATGTAAAATTTAATTTGTGTGGATTACGTCCTTTTTTTCTTTCTACAGTCGACATATTGCTTTTCAATGTGTGTTTGGAGTCATAGTATGTACCTAATAAGTTGAGCAAGTCTAAACTAAGCAACTTTAAGGTGGGTAGCAACTATTAAGTATATTAATTTGCCAGTTGCCTTCACGCTGTCTCAATTCGTGTTGTATATTTAAAGTAAATCTTATCTAATTTTCATCCCAAAGAGGATGTAAAGCTTGGAGTACACAATATTCAGCACACACAAGTGCCAGGATACGATCTTAAGTGTTTTAAGCTGACCATGTTGCAGGAAAGAATTCTCAAAATTCTTTACTGGAATGGTTCTCGATCACGCCAACTTTATACTGACCGTACGAAATTCTACGCAAATTTGCAGCTTGTAAATTGAGATATCAATATTGTAAAGTACTTACTTTTACATTGTTTAAAACGGCAGTATTATGCGTGAAGATTCGATTCTACTTTCTGCGCGATGAAAAAACGCCGATGTTCAAACTATGACTGAAACGTGTAAAAGTTAGACTTTTTGATCACTTCTGATTCTAAGAAGATCATAATATGGACCTCTACAGAGTCGGGGTTTGTATTAAGGTGATACATCAGTGAAACGTCAAATAATTTTCAACTATAGGCGCGACGAAATTTTGGACTCGCTGCCATTCGGAGAGAGAACATCGACCTGGGAACACGCCAATTTGTTACGCGATGGCGACGGGGGTATTAATTCTTAAATCGTGTAAAGATGACTAAAAACGTTACCGATTTACAAGAAATAATTTAAAAGAAAACATGTGAATGAATATGTTAATATTATTAATAATAGAATAATAAATTAAATAGACGCATTTTGGATTTATATGACAAATTATATTTCGTTTGGCAAGCGTCATTTGCACCCGCGATCCGCAATACGCGCATCGCCTAGCCACGATCTTTTTAGACCGTGCCTCAACTGAGGTATAGCCTTAACGGATTTTTATTTGTACGAGAAATGGATTTTAGCTACTTGCTCAACCTATAAGGTATATACTCTAAACACACATTGAAAAATAAAACATATATTTTCCAGACCCAGAATTATGCGTTAGCCCTTTGCAACTTTTTACGGGTGTAAAACTATTTTAGCTGCTTTAATGAAGGATGGACGAAAGAAGGGAATGATTTTAACCGTAAGTAGAGATTTTATTTATTTACAAAGTTATCCCTCCTCTACATTCTTTTTTCGGTTTCCGTTTTCTTGCTGTTTTGCAGCAGTTAGTCTCGGCAACGTAAACCTTTAAGATATAATGTAATATTTATAACGATATTATAGGATATTGTAAGAGAGCTTTATACGGAGTAGGAATTTTAATACCGAATGTAAAATTCAATAACGGTTTTTCGGTATTTCTTATTGAATACCATATTAATACTGGTATTTCTTAAACATTAAAAAAAAACATAAGTAGGTGCGTATCAATAAAAATAGCTATTAAAAGCTTTTTAAAATATTATTTTACACCAAAAATTTACATTTATAATGTTGACATTAAAAAATATGTATTGATCATAATTGTAGAACTAGTGATTTTTTACAAATAATTTGAAAATATCGATAATTTTAACTTAAACGCTCAAAATTTCATCAAGTGCAAACTGCAGAAAAAGCTTCTTAAATTCAACGATTGTACAGTCATCAATAAATTATAGAATAATTGAACCTTTTTGTCACGGATGTTTTCTATCTCGAAATAATATTATGATAATTCATCGCGACAATTACTTAGGTATATACATATATTTGATGAAATTTGTTTTATTATTTTTTCACCTCTGTTGGATTCACTCAATATATTTGCATTTTAGCAGCACATAACTTATAATTCATTTTCAAAAACGTTAATGAGTGTGCTATCTTAATACCGAAAATTCCGGTATTTTGGATTTTTAAAACCGTTATTTCGGTATTGATAAATACTGGAATATAGGTTTTGAAATACCAGTATTACAATCCTTAATACGGAGTATATTTGTATTCATCGTCGTATGTTGAGTGTTTCACTAGATTTTAAATATTGTAGATGATTACCACATGACTACTATTTTTTTCAGTTTTCAAAATATTTCAGATTCTTAAACCTATACAATTTATTACTTACCTTTTGAACGTTGTATCGTTTATTCTATTTAATCTATGTAAAATAGGCGTGGACCACTAAGACCAAATTTAGTAAATACGAATTCCTGACATTACAATATAAGACAATTTCATTGGATTGACAGCTTTGATAAAGAGTCTATATAGATAGACCCTTCAGAAAGTCCAAAAGTTTTTAAAAGTTTAACACTAAGTTTAAATGTATAACATCTTATGGTGTAATAGTATGTGTATTCTCTTGATCTGGGTTAACACGCTTTCAAGCTGAAAAGCTCTGCCTGATCGACTTTAAAAAAGTGATTGTCTTTACCCTAGGGGTTGGTTTTGTAAGCTCCGATTATAATGCCATGTTATTTATATCACGAATTGGTGCATGCTCGTTAACCACGCTATTGTATTATAACTTAACTAACTGTTCCGAGAGAGTTATCTCAGATAAAATGTGTACTTAATAAAAACCAATCATTATTTTTGTTTGTTTTTTTAACAGACTGAATAAAATATAAAGTTTTGCGCATTAAATTGCTTTTCTCAGGAATTTTCTGTAATATCAGATATTTATTTCATTGCGGTAAAAACTTTGACATAAATGTTTATTTTTGTCATCAGAAATCTGAACAAAATAATGAATAATAAAATGTTTAAAGTGACGTAAACCAAGCATTTTTATAACATAATTGAAACATTATAAACAATATTGTCATATGCCTGTGTATTAAACCCATTTTTCAACAGTAAACAGATGACATACGTATTTTATGCGAAACACTAACTGATAATTATTTTATATAAATGAATAATTATATATATTTTATAAAATTATACTACTAATTAATAGGTGTTCACCTCATAAAAAATATTTTACAATGTACCAAGTACGCGTAGGTACTAAAATACGGTTACATGTAAGTTGTACGTATGCAGTTCATCGTAGGACACTTATTCGTGCGCCGCAGTACACGAAACATGACTTCGTATAACATTTTATCAAATGACGAGTGCTTCGTTGAACATTTCACCATAGAATACATTTGTAGGTATCTTACAAAATGCGGCGATAGTTTGCAAATAGTACTGTTCCAATTAGATTAACCCTAACCTAACCTAACCTAGTAAAGTACTGCGTACTGCGGCGCACGAATAAGTGTCCTGCGGTAAACTGTTTACGTACAAATTTCCGGATACGCTAAAATACTATAGATGCATCGGATTAAACACGTATTATCGGCATTTTTTTTGTTTTTAATGCTAAATTGATGATTTTAAGTTATTACTTTACTAACAGCTGGAACGGATTAAATCTCAAATTACTATTTCTTCTTCTTCTCACTTCTTCCACCCTATCACGTCCCAACATTGGGGCATAGGGCAAGCACAAGTTGGCGCCACTTCCCTCAGTCCATCGCTAACTCCTGCGCCTCCCGTCACGTCAGACCTGCAGCACGTATGTCGCTTTTGTAGCACCGCTGCAGGGCGAGGGAGGGCCGGCCACGGCGACGGAACCCTTGAGGCTATGCCACAAGGGTACGAAGTGCCGCACTCTTTGGCGGCATCCAGAATACGTGCCCCAGCCACGTAAATCGTCTCTTCGTGATAACTTCAATCACCGAAGGCTGTTGTGTCTGCTCACGAACTCGGGTGTTTGTAACGCGGTCGTACCAATGCACCCCTAAGATTCGGCGGAGACATCGATTCTCAAAGTTCAAAAGCCGAGACTCTTGAAGCTTAGTAAGATGCCATGTCTCACAACCATACAGGAGCACAGGTAGCACGCGTTAAACAAACGACATTTGGTCCTCACAGAATACAGCCTTGACCTCCATGCGACTCCAAGTTGGTTGAACGCAGAGCCCGCCATACCCATGCGGATTCCAAGCTCACTAGAAATTTACAAATTACTACTAATTAGTATTAATTGACGTGCACTGGTTCGGGCGGATTTAGTTTGACGGCAATGTCTGGGCGCTTTTGTCGGATTCCGTTCCTATGTTATTTTAACTATTTTCATGTCGGATTATTACTTTTTTTATTGAGATATTTTTACATAACATATAATCCTCATTATTATTTTTAAAATCGTAATTGAAAACCTGTAATTTATTTTTTGAATAAACATCATATACATTAGCATTTATATTGTTTTCTTTTTTGTCAAATTTGATTATCTTGTCTTGAAAGTCGGAAGATTGTATTCTGATTGATCTGTAACAAAATTATCCAAAAATAATGTTACCTTTATTCATTTTCTGCGTTCGTTCAAAGTATCTGAACACGATTCACGCATAAAACCCGCTCAATGAAAACTGTTTATTTTTATTGTTATCTGTTATTACTCTCGATGGTCATTATGTCGCATCGTTATGGAATGTTGTCAGCCAAATAGCTACCCGACTTCAAACAAATATTCAGTAATTCATTTGAAATTGGGCAATTTTTATAACCGTTTAAAATATCACCTTGATAATAACTTTTTATGGTGCTGAATGACATTAAACTATTTTAACAAATTAATTTGAATAATATTTTTATATGACATGTCAAAAAAAAGTAAACAACTCTAAAATAATTAAATTATAATATCGATACAAATATTTAACAAAAACTAACCATAGGTGCGAGTAAGAAAGCATTCTACACCCGTATAACTAATATCTGCGTTAGAGTAAGATAAAATAAACATCAACGAATGAATTAGATTTGATAACGGCAAGTCGATAAATATTCTTTTTCTCCTTCGATGGCGCTACAGCTCAATTCGAGCCCTGACCTCCTCCACCGCCGTTCCTGCGCACGTTTTTCCCAGTTTCTGATTTTTAGCAGCTGGTTGGCATCTTTTGTAATGTTATCACCTCATCGTGTGCGTAGCTTTCCCACTGGCCTTTTCCCCCTTGGGTTTCCTTCGAGGATCTTCTTCGGTATTCGTGACTGAGGCATGCGCTGGACATGGCCTGCATAGTTTAGCCTCTGGAATTTTATGAAGATGGAGAGTTTTGAATCTTGGTATAAGCGGTATAGTTCCGTGTTGTACCTAATTCTTTACTCCCCACCATCATTCATGGGTCCGTATATCCGCCTCAGGATCTTTCTCTCAAAGCAGTCCACTATTTCAGCTGCTTTCATATTTAGCGTATATAAAACTGTATGTACTTATAATACCACAGGCTTTAAAATAACAAATTATTGATTGATTAAAGCACGTTTCAATCTTAATTATCCGGGAAAAAAATACAGCGAATCGCATGCTTTATATTTTGTCGCTAAATATCGCTAGAGTATTATGCCCACCAGTAAATACACAATAATTACCGACTTCTTCCTGTTTCACTTCTAACTAAATGTTTGGAGATGCTTTTAATCGTGACGTGGCGGTCGCACAGCACTCCTGGCGGCGTACGGCAATGAGTGGCCCAGCGCGAAAATGGAGGCGCCGGAAACAGTGCGGTACCAGCGCGACCCTCGGGGGGCGCAAGCATCACGACTCCAGCACTGCACTGGTGGGAAAAAATACGCGAGGTATTTGCATACTAAACGGTCTGTGGGTGCAACATTTCATTCCTGATACAACATGCACTTAATGATTTATCGCAGTGTTATTTGATTTTTTTATCCACGCACTTCGTGCTTTATTATCGTTCGATTCCAATGTGCGATGGTGTTTATAATTTAATACACACTTACGTGTGATTATTGTAATTTTTTTAAGTATGCGAGAATCGCCATACATTGCACATCTTTGACATTTATTTACTATACGGTCATATTTTCATCATAATATTTTTGATTTTTAATCAGGTAGGTATTTAAAAACATGGTTCAATGCGAAATGATACCAATTTTTATAACGTTTTATTAGCTCGTATTTATGTTTGTTCGGTGGTTTTTGTCTAGTACAAATCTTGCAATCAATTTTTATCTAACTTCTCGACTAGCTAGACATTTGAAACTTTTAGAATATATCAGAAGACGATGCCAATGCATTCTTTTAATACTTTTAGCCATCTTTATGCAGAATTGAATTAATTTTCAGTTAATTCTATTTTGTATAGAAAGTTAGTTCAGAAAAAATCCGTAAAAAGTAAAAGACTATTATTGGTTTCGAAGGGGGTGGTCCTAGCAACTAAATTATTAATATATACGTGCGTTACTATGGAAATCAAAATGAAATGCCAAAATGACATTTCAGTATTCTATATTTGTTTGTTTGTTTGCTTTATATTTACTTCATATAAAGTACAAGTTTGAGCATATTGAGCATATTAATATAACAGAAAATTTTAAAACGTTGTATATAAAAAGTTCTTTTTATCTTGTAATTATTTTTAAATAGACAGTGCATTTTTCAAAAAGTGATACCTCCTAATAGAGACCTCAGCTTTAACCTGAGACTACATAATTTTATTATTGTTCGCTGTTTCGTCCTTTCATTTTTTTTCAGGACGTAGAGGACGTCGGGGTCACAACTTATCGGGGATGAAAGAAGTTGTGATCTTACATATATTTTTGACGGTTGCGATAGTGTGTGGGATCTAATATGGTTTGGGTCTTATATACTGAAACACATGTGGACGTTTATATTGATTAATATTTAGTATGAAGCACAATTTTATTACATATTACAAGGTACGATAAAATGACAGTATATTAAACTATGTTTTGAGTGTAAAGGTTTATAATAATAGTTTTGAATTTAGATAATAAAATGAAAGGACGACCTGCTCGTGTCGACTACATTTTGAAAGCGTTATATAACAACTGTGTCGTCTCCGTTGCGTTATTTTCTATGCTATATAAATGAGCATAGTCAATAAACATGTCGGTTGTAGATTCGATGAGTTCTGTAAACCTCTACAGAATGTCCGGAACATTCTTCCTCTAAAATTATATGAGCATAAATTCTTCGATTCCTATTTCTACCTCACAATTCTTAAAATCGAAACTTATTCGTCGCGTATATTATCTGTGACTGTTTTCATTTGTAATGTCATTTTTTTTTAAATTTATTTACAAAGCTGCTTTGTATATAATATACACATACTTTTTGAAGGTATACTTCTTTTGGCGCGTTTGGGAAATCAGATCAGAGTGTATTTTTGGCGTGTGACATGTAACACATAATTTATGTTTTCACACAAAAAAACACACTCGATTGGATTCGAACCAACTATTGTTCGGGTATCAGCCGAACGCACAATCATTACGCTACAGAATGATACTGCAATTTTGATGATTATACAGTTTAGAATTGTTCCATTGCTAGACAGCAAATTTAGTATTGTTGGCCATTTGCAACTCCTTAGGTAAACAAACTATTAAACGTCATAGTGGCAGTTGTTACTTTAAAAATAAAAAACAAAGATAAGCAATTATATAATTTACTAATATAAGTTAAAGTGTATAGAAATAAACCAACGGCGTTCCAATAAGCGGTTCTTTTCTTAAGTGTGTAATTTAACAAGATAATTAAGAGCTAGTCGAAGAATCTAGTTTATCACAAGTTTTGTTTTTGTTTTGTTACGCCAAAGAAGTATAACTTTTAACGCGCGTACATAAGTACACACACCGATTTTTTAAAAAATACTAATTGTAAAAAGTGTTTTGTGGCAGAGAAAGATTCTTCATTTCACGGCTTATAAACCTCCCTAATTGACATAAATGCAGCTCCGCCGAACTATTTTGCGTACCAGATAAAAAGGATGCAAAGCTTAAGGCCATACCTCAGTTGAGACACGGTCTAAAAAGATCGTCGCTAGGCGATGCGGGGATTGCGGGTCGCGGATGCAAATAAGGCATGTCAAACCAAATATAATTTTTTTATAAATCCAATATGTGTCCATTTAATATTCTGTTTATTGTTTTATCAGTAACAATAATAATAATATATTCATTGACATGTTTACTTTTTAAAGTAAATGGGTAACGTTTTAAGACATATTTACACGATTTAATAATTATTACGGCCGTCGCCATCACGAAGCAAAATGACGTGTTTCCAGCTCTACATTCTCTCTCCGAATGGGAGCGAGTGCAAAATTTCATCGCGCTTATGGTTGAAAATTATTTGCCGTTAAATGCGAAAAATGATCGCCATGACATGTGTGGCCAACCTCCAGGAGGGAATTAATAACCTTTAGTGGCGTTAACTAAACGACCCTCACAACTCATCTGCCTCCTTACGTTATGCGGACTTTGTACATAAGAAGTGTAGTGTGATTTTAACATCAGAGAGTGGACAAGGTTAAGGGTGAAATTAACGTTTTTGGTTAAGTAGATCAGTGGTCCCCAACCCCCGGTCCGTGAATCAAATGGGACCGGGCTGCTAAAGGAACATTAAATTATTTCCATTTTATTTACTGTGGTGTATTTCTCTCGGGTTTTGCGACTTTTCATGGTGAATCTAGCATGTCTGTGCAAGAAAAAGATCAACTGCTGGAGATTGCAAATGACGGCGGCCTTAAAACTACGTTCGAGACAAGAACTCTGCTGGTGTTTTGGATTACAATCATGGCGGAATACCCTGAGATTGCTACCACAGCACTTAAATCCTTATTACCATTTCCGACATCCTATCTGTGTGAAGCGGGGTTTTCTGCAATGACAGCAACCAAAACAAAACAACGGAATAAACTGGACATAAGCATGACCACACTTCGGGTGTCATTGTATCATATTACCCCTAGATGAAACCATCTCGTTTCAAAGAAACCATCT
The DNA here is from genome assembly GCF_057557595.1 of Rhyacophila brunnea. Classification (NCBI taxonomy): domain Eukaryota; kingdom Metazoa; phylum Arthropoda; class Insecta; order Trichoptera; family Rhyacophilidae; genus Rhyacophila; species Rhyacophila brunnea. The sequence continues at coordinate 9,165,230 of NW_028233361.1, forward strand.
CAGTATTCTTATTGATTTAGCGTTCTAGTGAGTTAAAATATCGAATCACTATATATTCATTTTTTGGTGTAACGCTATTTTATTTTGAAATTTTAAATACAATTAAATTTAAATTATTAAATCAAAACATTCTAAAATATATACAACCAACGTCCCCCCCCCCCTCAGCGGGCCACAGTAAAATTATCAAACGTTGACCAGTCTGCGGCGATAAAAAGGTTGGGAACCACTGAAATAGATAGTTTTCATTTTCTATTACTGGTTTATATTGATAATACAAAATTTAAATTTCGGGAACACTTTTGTAAATTCTACAAAATTTTATTTATGTCGTAGGAATGATCTATGATAACTCATCCTAAAAGAGTCCTACAGCAAACTTTCATACTCAGTTAGTCATGATAAATATAATATAGAATGAGAGAATATAATACTTATGTTAATAACAGCGTTTTTTGTAAATTTAATAAAATGGCTAATAAATATTTAAATAAATAAATATAATATGAAACCACGCCACCGTTGTGATTGAGACGAAGACCTGGTGGTAGCATAATAATATTACACCCACTCATTCTGGATTATTTTATCGTATACTATCTCGTGTAGGGATTGCATCAACGGTATTTCAAAACCGGTATCCCAGTATTTTTGATACCAAAATAGCACTTTTATATAGTTAATCAGACGATACCGATGTATTTGGTATTGAAAGTGAAAACAATATTATATTAATTAACATAAAAAGTTTAACAGGACTGTATTTTTTTGTCGGGTTACGCGATGTTTAGTTTACTTCCGTTGCCATTTGACTTCATTGGTGACAAGCACCAGATTTGCGAAATACATTTGCATTACCTACTTCCGTAATTTTAAATGTATTCAAATATTTTAGCCAGTCGCTCGCGGGGTTTAAAGTTATCAGGTGTATTTTTAAGTAGATATATCTGAAATCCCGGTTAAATCTTTTTTTTTGTAGATACTTCGGTACAAGTCGGTTATGGGGAAGCCAGGCGGGAACCGCGCTAATTTTCATAGCCAATTTTGGCAAATTCATGAATTCAAGAATGAAAACCTAACCTAACATAATCTAACCTAACGTAACTTAACCTAACCTAAACTAACTAAACCTAACAGATAATCCAGTTTATCGGCTATTTTCAAAATGTGTTTGCCGCTGGCTTCTTCATAACCGACTTGTACCGACACTTCTATTTTGTTTCCATATATTTCACGAATACCGTTATGCAATAGGAAATTCCGCAATATCGGTACTGGTATTTTCATTTTGTATTCCAATCTCTAATCCCATGGATATAGTCCGACATAGCTGCCAAGATAGATAATTCAAATATCGTAGAATAATTAACAAAACGAAAAACTTTCAGTTGTGGTTAATATTGGGTTGCGGTGTATTTCAACAACTTTCTACACCATGCGCGAAAAGTACCTACATTTTATTCAATTCTTACTACGTTTACTATATTATTTTGGGTTAGGTACATGTAAGTTGTACGTAATATGCAGTTCATTGTGGGATACTTATTCGTGCGCCGCAGTACGTGAATCATGAGTTCGTATAACATTTTATTAAATGACGAGTTCTTCGTAGAACATTTCACCGTGGAATACATTTGTACGTATCTTACAAAATGCGGCGATAGATTGCAAATAGTGATGTTCCAATTAGATTAACCCTAACTTAACATAACATAGTAAAGACATCTCATAAAATTTGCCACATGTTGTAGCATACGTATAAATATACTCAACGGTGAAATGTTCAACGAAGAACTCGTCATTTGATTAAATGTTACACGAACTCATGTTTCACGTACTGCGACGTACGAATAAGTGTCCTGCGGTGAACTGTTTTCGTACAAATTTCTGGATACGATTATTTTGCAGTCAACGTATACAAAAGAAAAGTGAGCAGTCTACTGTAGAAAGTATAACCTTTGCAAATATTATTTTGATTTCAATCACTGTTACATTACGTTACGTATCTCGTTGTATAGTTCACTGTGGCGAGTCGGCATACCACTTACAGCGTCACGGAATCCCTAAAATGAGATCTTTTTCTTCTCGGCTGGCAAAATGTTTCTCACGAAAGTCAAATAATCATATCTTTTATAAACATGTACTTAACTTAGACCGACAGCTACTAGTGGCCTCTAGCATTCACAGCGTGTTCGTAGCTTTCATTAAAATTATAACTGAATTTAAACCATTTTTAAATTATACTGAAAGCATTCAACTTATGAATATTTATTTTGATACATAATATGTACTTCCACCATGGCCGAGCGGTTTACACGACGGCTCAAATGTGGTGGATCCCAGGATTGAAACCTTTATCTGGCAAATATACTGTTTTTAATTTGTGTTTGGAGTCAGAGTATGGATTTAATAGGTTAAACAAGTAGCTATCGTCCATTCCTCATCAAATAAAGATATATTATATTAATACTATTGACCGAAAGTACTTGATGGACTATGTTCGTTGAACTATGTGCCTGAACTGACTATCTTCGGTCATGGACTGTATTCGTTGTCAGTGTGTATTTGCCTTTTAGTGAGTGCACATTGTGCCTGAAGATGCCGAAAGGCGAAACCCGGGTCGCAAAAAACGACTCAAATGGAATAGTAAAAAACTTAAAAACATTAGAATTTATTATAATATGGACGTAGCTATTGAAAATAACATATTTTTAACAAGTTTTTAAGTTTATCTGATATTTTTCCACATTCTAGATCCATACAAAAACACTGGCTAATAGAAAACGCAACTATATGTTATGCTAAAACAATCGCATTGTTAGCATTTTTATTTTGAGCTGATATTTCTTCATATTTATTAGCCTGTCATCCGAATCACATTGTATTCGAATTGCGTGTTGACTCTGATTGTCGGGCCAAAGGAGAAGCGTCTCGAGAGAAGCATGATTGTCGATCTTTGAACTTCTCACGGTAACAGCTGGAAATTGGAGCAGTTTTTTTTATTATTTCCCTCTCGGCGAGAGGGGAGGAGCTTCTCCTCTGATGGAGGAGGTGGTATAGTAGTCGTGTCAGCATGCCAGCCCAGAGCTACTTATCTTTCAATTCACATTATTTTTTATTACACCCGCGTCTGACCGACACAAAAAAACGACGTTACGAAATTTTTATACAGACTCATAAGGTGTTTTTTGTTAATTTTTTAACAGAAGCAAACTTGAAATTATAATATTTTTTTTGCATATTTAAAGTACTTGTATCCAAAGCTCTCAAACATACCAGACAAACAAAATAAAATAAATATCATATTTATATAGGAATAATCTTTTTAAGGAGCCACGTGAAGTAAAATTATGTTGTAAAGGCCGATTATTATTAGTATACGTCATATTATAACAATATCATACAAAAAAATCGATGTGTGCAAGTTATACCTATTTGGCGTAACAAAACAAAAACAAAACTTGTAATAAACTAGATTCTTTGACTAGCTCTTAATTATCTTGTTAAATTACACACTCAAGAAAAAGGTCCGCTTATTGGAATGCCGTTGGTCTATTTCTTTACACTTTAACTTATATTACTAAATTATATAATGGTTTCTCGTTGTTTTTATTTTTAAAGTACCAACTGTCACTGGCTGACAATAATAAATTCGCTGCCTAGCAACGGAACAATTCTAAACAATATACTGTATAATCATCACGATTGCAGTGTGATTCTGTGGCGTAATGGTTGAGCGTTAGACTGATAACCGAACAATCGTTGGTTCGAATCCAATCGAGTGTGTTTTTTTTGTTTGAAAAAATAAATTATGTGTTACATGTCACACGCCAAAAATACACTCTGATCTGATTTTCCAAACGCGCCTAAAGAAAGAAGTATAACTTCAAAAATCATATTGTGATGTTTTAATATTTAAAATATTGTAACATTTACCTAAAAGAATTGTATTATTGATTAATTTAATAAAACGCTTATTTTTTTGTACTTATTCCACTTTTTCAAATTTTGTGTCATCTCCGTTGTTATATCCTATTTAATATTTATTGATTGAACATAACGTGTTTACTTATTTTATTGTTATTAAAAATGTCGACCCACATTTTTTCGTTTGCATTGGTGTATGTATCCATCAAGTGTTTTTTTTTTTTTTTTTTTTTTTTATTATAAACTTTATACTTAAATGATTTGTAATTAATTTTTTATTTTATTAAATATTGACTAATCGTTATAAATATTTGTATATTGTAAATATTAAATGAAATGGAATAAGTACAAAAAAATCGTTTTATTAAACTTATCAATAATACAATGCAGTTGTACCGTTTAAAAAAAACGATTTGTTTCCGGGTATGTACATGTTCAAACACGCGCGACAACATGATCTTACTCCTTACTTCATTTATCGTTTGTCAATTTATGACTACGGCCGTGTGTTGTAGCTTAACCACTGGGAAATGCCAATAGAAACTGCATATTTCAAAAAAAATACTACCTTATTCTTAGGTCAACAATTATTATAAAACAATCATTATTCGTAGGATATTTTATTACATTTGAATGGTCAAAAACATAGCTTATAATTAGTATCTTTAGAATTAACTTCAATCGTTTTAATCGTGCCAAATGTGCCTTGTCAAATTTGGGATCACAGAGATTATAAATATAATTTTTTATCGTGAATATTTCACTTTATAATGTTAACATTAATTTTACTAATGGTTTTATAAATGCGTTTAAAAATTATTAATCTAAAAAATCTTAACACCACTGCACATAGATGTACTGAAGTATAACTTCATTCTAAAACATTAGATCGAGAGGTTTAAAATAATACTATTTTATGTAATAAAAATACTTAATGCAGTCATCAATTTTTTTAAATAAAATATAAAGGATAATAAGGCTTCAACATTATATAAATAGATTATCTACAACGTTTAAGGAACGTTCAGGCTAATGCTTTGAAAATACCATAAAATCTCCATTTTAACCTACGTTGGGCATGTGGGCCCTTAAGAGTCCAAAACAGCAGGCAACGTAAATAACTTATTTAATGTAGAAATTAGTAAAATCATTTTAATGGAGCTTCACTACGTAAACGACAATTAAATTATTAATCAAAATAACAATCAGTTCGTAACAGATTAAAATAAATTAATACAAAAGTATATAATATAAAATAATATTTTGCCGCTGTATATTAAATACTTCCTATGTGGTTTGAGTCATATTCTGAGATAATCGAAAATAACCGTTTTAAAAAATAATCGTAAATGATGTAAGTACATAATATAATATGTTTCAACATTTTTTGTAGATCCTAATCATAAATTAAAATTGGATAATCATATTTTTTGTAATACTATATCTATTATTTAATAGAAAAATTGTAGCTTTTGCCATGTTTTTATCACATAGGATTAATTTTATATGCACCGTGTTGAATTCGTTGAATCATGCCGGTTCACATAAGATTATATACCGATCTATTGCAGAAGACGCTCACATAGGATTAATTACGATGCATGATTTTGGATAAAACACTCACATAGTATTAATTTAATATCGATTTTATTTAGAACCACCACATAGGAGGTATTTAATATATAGCGACGATTTATAGAGTTCTGTATATCGTAGCTGTAATCTTTTTTATTTAATTCTGAATTCGGACCTGACACAGCGACACAATACTGAACTCCTCTCTCACAAAAAAAGTACTTAGCATTTTTTTTTGTTACCTCTCCTCTTAATAAAATTTTGCTCGGCAAGTAAAGACACGACCTTTTATTAATTTTATCCGTGACCTTTCGTGGTAATTGTAACATGTGGTGTTAGTTCGTGATAGATTTGTTTAAATTTTGATCTCGTTTCGAAATACGCTAGCGTCTTGACACACTCGAAAAAAGTTCCCACATCAAACAGAAATATTATTTATAGCGCACGAAGTATTATTTTGTGGATATATACTTTAATACTTTTATGAAACAACTTTATCATATTTTGTTATATTCACACGATATATTTTGGAATAATGGTACCTACTTAAAGCCGTATATACACAGATTAAAGTAGATTTATTCGTTTTTTCTTTTTGTGTAATTCGCTCTATAATCCTATGTACATCTTGACCACTTCCCAAAGAAGGAAATGGATAACCATGTACTCAACTTATAGGGTACATAATACAAAATAAAGTGAATTTTCTAATACCTGAGATTTGATCCCGAGACAATAATGACATTGTACTCCGATGTATTATTATTTATTTGACTATGAACTGTTTTCACGAGAGATTGCGCTAACAATGATTAAATTATTTTTCTCTTATATCCAACTCAAGTTTAATTTCCTGTCTTATTATGATGTTGTAAGCTTGTGTGTATACAGTAATTTATATTTTAAAGTAAATTATTATTATGCATTTACCTGTATAATACACATTCATATAAATATATTATATTCTTTTTACACACTACAACAGGTCACGAGACGCAATGACAGTAGTGTGATTAGTAATAAAATTAAAACAATCACAAAACACAAGCCTCGAGACAATGTGACTTCACTGGTAATCGAACCCGAAGCCCTCAGATGAAGCAAGCACCTTACACACTGGACTATGAGGCCTCGTTTAAACCAGTAGTAAAATGATGTACCACTATTATTAATTATATCATACGGATTATGAGGGTTTAATTTAAGTTATTTTTTCAACCTTTATTATTTAACAATGGCAGTAGGAAAAAATGACAATATTACAAATACACAGGGCGCGAAACCCAATAGATGCAAGTTCGATTCCTGCCGGGTGTCTAACTTTTTTCGGAAAAGATTTTTTCTGTTGGCAATATTTTATCATGAATGTTTTCAGAATTATGTATGTTCAATAATTAGAATAGTGCATTCTTAAATCTTGTGAAATTATTCGTTGAATAAAATAAATAGTTAATTAAAAATTATTAGCAAGTTCAAGTAAGTTACAACAGAAAAAAATATTGGAGTGATCCGTGACGTCGGTTAGTAATTAAAGTAATAAGTACTTTAATTTAGAATACAAAAATCGATTGCCTACCGTAACTCAATTTTGAGAGCGCTTATGAGCAGGTATTAAAAAGGCCAATAGTTCAAATTTGACAAAACTAAGCATGGCAGTCGTAGTATAGTGGTAATGCACAGGGCGCGATACCCAAGAGACGCAGGTTCGATTCCTGCCGGGTGTCTTACTTTTTTCAAAAAAGATTTTTTCTAACTGCCATATTTTTTCTCATGGGTGTTTTCAGAATTATGTATGTTCAATAATTATAATGGTACATTCTTAAAATCTTGTGAATTATTTGTTGAATAAAAGAAATAAATAATTACAATTATTAATAACCTTCTAAACCATTTGTTCAGCATCATTTTTATATATTCAGGCTACAATATATACATAATAGAGATATTTTCTTTTTTTGGTAATCTGCTTTTAAATACATAAAATCCAAAGTCATTAGGCTAATTGGAAATTTTAATTTTATTACTATTATGTAAAAATGTATTATAATATAAATTAATAAGTAATTTAGATACTTATTTCATAGTCAAAATGCTTTCAAGATACTAGAACAAGTAATCACAAATTTATATACTTTTATTCTTAACGATAATTCATTTGATATTTACACAGATTATCCAAAAAATATACTCTGTTTTGAAATGTATTCAGTATCCCACCTATCCAAGTGACTGTCTAATAGAGTTCAATTAAGAGTCACCTAATTTCTTTTATATTGTCAATAAGCGGCTGACTTCAAGGGACGCTAAACAGTAGAAGAAAAATACTTAGCACTGTAATGAGTCAACTGATATAGCGAGAGTATTGTCAGATGGAATGGCCATTGTTGAGTTTGAACGAACCGAACCCCCAAGATCGTAGGTAGGTATACAATATACTTATAGAGAAAAGCGATGAAAACTTCTGGAATATGAGTGCAAAGTAAAGAGTTGTAAATATTATCTAAGTTATTGGATCTAATCGATTTATGTTTTTAAAAAAATCGATGTTTTTTTTTTTTTTTTTTAAATATATATGAAAACATTAAAACTATTAATTAGTAAAAAAAATCTTTTTAACGCATGAGAGATAATTCAATAAACTAAGTTTTAATAATAAAAATGACCATAAAATATTATGTAAAAAATAAGATGGAATCTTTTAATCAATTCACACTATGTTTGACTTTAAATAAAAAAATCATTTTATTGTTTTTAGATAGGTTTGTTTTCGTCAATTTAAATAAGTATGTAAAAATTTTATCTCTTTAATCTATTACATTCTTTAATCTTACTATTTTTCTGCTAGGTGTCTCTGGTAGGTAGAGTATTCACATTTAAACTAAATTTTAATAATAAACATCACTATTAGTGATAATATTTATTTAGTTAAGAAAAAAAAACATTATGGACATAACAAATCTAATTTAAGATGTTTACACCATGAGTTTTACATTATAATAAAATATAAAATAATAATAAAATTAAATAAAAATTAAATATTAAATAAAAAAAATAAAATTTCGAATACAAAATACATAGCGTGTCACTATAAATATCCACGTCTTTGGGAAGCACATTGACTAGTCTTGCACCCCTCGTTAATAGTCCCTGATAGACTTGACACGAGGAAACGGTTCCGATTAAAAATAAATCATGGCTGCAATCACGTAGGTAATCGACAGGCGCATGTAAATTAAAATTATTCAGCACACCAGGATTCGAAAACAGGCAAAATGATTTTAAAATCAGAAGTGACGGACGAGATTCAAGTGAGTGAAAAGTAAGCATGCCTTGTAGAAAGGCAATCGGAAAATAATCATTTGACAAATTATCAAAAGGAAAATAGTTATTAATAGGGAATATGTAATAATAGGATGGATCTATAATAAATTCACGTTTTAGAACGTTTTAATTAGAAGCTTATCTTTGAATTTAAATGCAAAAAAACTTATTTTTAATGTTATCTATTTACCTATTTAATGCTTTGAAATGTAAATTATCAACAAAAAAATATTTTTTGAAAATTTTAAGAAGCATTGTATTTTTCAAATAGCTGCCTGTTGTAGAAGGCGAATTTACCTTAATGTCATAACTAAAATGTTTATGAACACTGAAAACCTGCTCTGTCCTAAGTCTATGTGCAGCAAACGTGACGAGAATGCATAGTAAAGCACGCGTCAACACAATAACACCGTACATCAGATTTGATATTATGCACTTCTGAAATGCAGGTGTACGATAGGGATTCATGCTTCCTTCGATACTAACTTTAATGAATATCAACAGGTAATAAATGTAGTATTATCATTTTAAGTATACTCATTAAATTTAATATCCTTTGTTATGATACTGTCACGTTTCTAAACCCATTCATTGTTTATAACGATTCAATAATTATTATTAAAAGAAAAATAAATCCATTCATTGTATTTGTTAATACGAGTCGTATAATTGTAATATCCAAGAACGCTATGAGTGGTCAAACCAAAATATGGAAACATCACAAAAACCTTAGTGGTAGTAAACCATTTTTTTTTACCAATTAAGGATTGTTAATAACCATCGTTATTTATTATTAGTAGGTATTGATATTATTGATATTTTTCATTAGTTATCTCCATTTAACTCTCAATACGTCACCCAGTACTATTGTTTCCCCAGTAATGATGATTTGTACGCCTATTGATTGTATAATTAATGATTAGTTATCTGATGATATAATATGTAGGGTTTTGACGATTAATACACTCATTAAATGTATTATTAGTGATTAGGTATACAATGATCTATCTACAAAAATTAAAACGATGTTAACGTCCATGAAAAGGAATCAAGTGCAACGAAACCCGAAAATGCCATGAACGTGGGTTCTCACAGAATGGACGTTCCTACGATGCTGCAGCTGCCCTTCGTCTACCAGCAGCTGTCGGAGACCACCGACGCTGGAGGTCCTGGAAAAGTTCAGGGTACAACTTCCCAGTTTAGGCCGCCCTCCTCTGCTCGACGACCCCTAGCACGAGAACTCAGCCCTGTCTTCGCATCTCCGCGTCAATCCTGTGACGGCGTCGCCGGACTCGAGCACACGTCCAGATTGCACCTCCCGCCGAACGACACCTGATATCTGCAACCCTCTGCCTACCCCTGAAAAGGCATCTCAACCCCGACCACTGCAGCAGTCCGAAGAAGCCTATGATGTGACGACACCCTACTGAAACCGGCTACCCCTCCAGAATCGTTGGCACTTGCTGAGGGTATCTCGCAAGATGAACTAGAAATCTCGACAACATCCACCCCGTAACCGCAAAACGTGCCCCATGAAAACCCTATCAATGTGTTACCAACGCGAACCATTCAAAACCCCCGCGATTTATTAGTAAGATTTTCTTTGTTTTATCAATACACGCCCCATTAACATTACATGATCGCTGATATGAAATTTGAAACAATTTGCAGTAGGGAGGTTTATCACCAGACATAAAAAAGACTATGGTGCGATGACGTTTCAAATTCCGAATCAACAATTTAACAACGAACACATCAAAACGCCCCCAGCTAAATGTTTAGCTTTCCTGTGGGTCTATTCTATGCTTATCGACCGCTAACGTGATAAAGTGATAAATATTATCAAACTTAGGGTAGGTTTGTATCAAAATATTAGCACTTATTGTAACAATTACACGAAGTTGGTTTTTATTGTTGCAATAAGTGCTATATTTTAACAGCACCTATCTTACTGCTGTTAAAATATTGCACTTATTGCAACAATAAAAACCAGCTTCGTGTAATTGTTACAATATGTGCTAATATTTTGATACAAACCTACCCTAAGTTTGATACTATTTATCAATTTAGTGTTCGATAAGCATAGAATAGACCCACTGATCCACGTAATAATAATTGCCAAACGCATTCTGTCGGCGGCGCAGCGTGCCGACGAGGGACAAGGGTGCATATTTTTTTACCTACCACGGGATGCAAGCGGCCGAGTGAATGTACCGTTTTTCAGTTACCTTCCCCTCTCTCTTCCCCTCCGTAGAATGGACCCGCCAAAATTAAAAGATGCTTTTGAAAAGAAAAGTCAGTTTGAATCTACCTACAATGAAAGGATAACGCAAAAAATAACCGTCGCGCCGGCGAGGTGTGCCACCGAGCTATTGATGGCGCTCCCGGCCCATTTTTAAATCAATCGTTAATAACCCGTAATCGTTGTAATACCAATCGGTGACTCGCGCAAAAATCCAACGAAAGTTAATCAATTCCCTAGTGAGAGAAAAAGTGAATCAGTGCTTAGTGCGCGGGATAATAATGATAAACCGACCCCTAATATAAAGACAGTGTGGTGACTAATTTAAGACCTCTTTAGATATAAATGATGTAATATTATCAATGTTTGCTTATGCCCTAGCCTAAATAAATGTAGTTCCACGTGGGACTGTCAAATCAAAGACGTGCTTTATCTTGAATTATGTATCTTGATGTCCACACATGACCTGCAACCCGAAGTGATGCCGGATCCGCACATCTACCTAGAAGACCTGTGAGTTCATCTTTCCCCCCGGTATCAATACACACCGCTCGTCTGCGTATCCTTCTAAATTCAAAATTCAATCTACTTAAATCAATTAATATAAATGTGACAGTCATTTACTTTGTGCCGTGTTTATACTAAATTTATTACCACAATATGAAACCATGAAAATACCATTTTTTTGTTTTATTCATCACATCCCGAAAAAGGCGTTTTCCTATTACCCCCGATAAGGTGTTGAAACCTGAATTTTCAAATAATCCATTGGGGAAAAATACGCGTTCGAGATGTATTAGTGGTGGAGGATTTCCCGTATTCCTTGGACGGCCAGGCGTTTAAATATCTTGGTACCAGAAGTGCTTGACATCAAAGCACATCTTAAACCAACATCAAGAGACGCGTTATCCAATTGTTCAGTCAGATAATAAAAAGATATCTGAGCAGCTTGGAGAGAAGAAAAATCTCTGATGGTATCGAAAGGATATGCGCCTTTCAGATGGAGCGACACAATCAAAAAAGCAATTGAAGCAACAAAAAGAGATTATTTGCAAAGCCTGTAATTTCACTGATCACTATCTTTAGTTATAAGGTAAAGAATATGAAGAGCATTGCATTGAAAACTATACGTCAATAAACATTTTTTATTACATAATTTGATAACACCGATTTGATTTTAGCAACATATCACCCACCCTTTGCCACTGATCAGCTTACGTTTACTTTGATGTGTGAGAGTAATAAATTAATGTTTAATTATTATTTAATTGAAACTATGATTATTAACTAAATATGCTTTTACTTATAATGACGAAATAAAAATATAAATAACAATTTAAATTATTAATTTTGACCAAAGAAACTTCCTTATAATATTAATATTATGTTATGGCAATCACGTAATTACTATGGGTCAATTACGGCTTTACGTTTCAACATGTATTATAATTTTGATTTAAATTGCTCTAAAATTACAAACATAATAATTAGAAGATAAAAAGAACTTTTTATATACCACGTTTTAAATTTTCTGCTGAATCGTAATATAAACTTGACAATTATATGTATTAATTAAAACTTTTTATTGTACTGATAGAAATACTGAATACATATTATAGAATACTGAAATGTCATTTTGACATTTCATTATGATTTTCATAGTAACGCACGTATATATTAATAATTTAGTTGCTAGGATCCCAGACCCCTAGCAACCTACAATAGTAACTTTCCAAACAAAACAGAATTAACTGAAAATGAATTCAATTCTGCTTAAAAATGGCTAAAAGTATTAAAAGAATGCATTGTCGTCATGTTCTGATATATTATAAAAGTTTCAACTAGTCGGAAAGTTAGTTAAAAATCTTCAATCATCCAATACAAATCTTGGACAAACAAGAAAAAAATAAAAACGTGGTAATTATAATATTAATCCGATGAACATTTTTTCATGGGTATATAAATTATTATATCTTACAATTTTTAATTAACCATTTTTAGAGAGAATTTTAAGAATGTAACATTCTAATAATTAAACATACATAATTTTGAAAACATTTCTGAGAAAATATTTTATAACCAATAGAAAAAATCTTTTTGGAAAAGGTAAGCCACCCCCGCAGGAAAGGATGTAGCTCAATTTAGAAAGCGCTTCAGTGAGTATTAAAAAAAATAGGTAAAATTTGTCGTAATTAAGTATGACTCCTTTAGCGTTGTGGTCAATGTGCGCGGGCACGATACCTGAGAGATGCAGGTTCGTTTCCTGTGGGGTGTCTTACTTTTTATAAAAAAAAAATCTATTGGTTATAATATATTTTCTCAGAAGTGTTTTCAAAATTATGTATGTTTTATAATTTTTACTTTTATTAGATTTATTTAGATACCTAAATCTAATATTATTATAAATGTTATTAATTATCTAATATGTATTAATTTACTTTTATAGTTTACCTTTTAATGACCTGGTAACTCTTTCTAGACTCCGTGTGAAATAGGGTGGAGTGGCACACGTCAGCGTTTGGTATGCAGATGCTCATGCCTCGGATGCCGACTGTTGTAGATGATAGCAAAGCATTCGATGCCTGGTTAATACCATGAAACGATTGTCTATCATGATATATGCAAATATTTGAATTGGTCACGTAACACATGAACTTGATGAACTGATTATTATAAAATCGAGTAATTTATTTACACCCATTGCGTACAAACTAGTTAGCTATGTATTTACCATACAGGAAATAGTTGTGTATATTGTGGTAGATTTCCCGTGATTAGTGATGGCCTATAAATACATTGAGTGTGCAAATACCTGGGGGGATGTACTAAAATTACAGGAAATGGCACAATTGCGCAACCCAAAAGCGTTAAAGGACCTACAGAAGACTATCATTCAGAAGCTATTTGATGTTGGTTCTTTTTCTTCTTTCTTCTTTCACCCTGTCACGACCCAGCGTTGAAGCAAAGGGCAAGCACAAATTCGCGCCACTTCCCTCGATCCATCGCCAACTCTTGCGCCTCTCGCCATTCCAGACATGCAGCACGTAGATCACTTTTGTAGCACCGCTGCAGGGTGAGGGAGGCCGGCCACGATTACGGAACCCTCAAGGCTGTGCCATAAGGGTACGAAGTGTCGCACTTTTTGGTGGCATCCGAAACACATGCCCCAGCCACGTAAAACGTCTCTTCGTGATTACGTTAATCACCGAAGGCTGCTGTGTCTGCTCACGAGCTCGGGTGTTTTTAACGTGGTCGTACCAATGTACCTCTAAGATTCGGCGGAGTCATCGATTCTCAAAGCTCATAAGCCGAGACCTTTGAGGCTTAGTAAGATGCCACGTCTCTCAGACAAATATAAGAGCACAGGTAGCGTGTATACACGCGATGAACAAACGGCATTTGGTCCTTACAAAATACAGCTAAGTTGGTTGAATGAACCCGTCATACCCATGCGGATTCCAAGCTTACTAGATTTTGGTTAGGGGTAATGATTTATGTTGACGAGTATGATAAACACAAATATAAATAAAATATATACTTAGTCAATTTTCCTAATAAAAATTGTCATATTATTTAATCAGGCGGACATAATAACTACACCATACTTGCCATAGATTATTTTTAAGCCGCAAGTATTTTGCCTTTACCGGCAGTATTTATAAATGATCAAATGGGCATTGTCATGTGACCATTTTCCGAACAATTGATAGACCAATGCGGCCTTTGAGAGACGCCGACCACCTTTGCCCAACATAGCGCCGTCGTAAACTCCACAAGAATTAATACCATTTTAACACACTTTATAATACAAGGGAAATACTACATTGTTCGTATACTCCACTCAAGACTATTATAGACTGTTTGAGTGCAATAATCAGCCATTTAATATAAAGTTACACCTCATTAAAATGATAATTTTTATTCAGATTGCATGAAAGCTAAGAAAAGGTCTTATTTTTAACACACTCAGTCTTTCACTTTACCACTAGTCAAATACTCTTTCTCTTTAATAATACGTGTACTTATTTAATAATATATATACTGAGCAGTCCTCTTTAAAGTTATATAGAGTCAAGTATACACGTTATTATCCAGGATATATAAAAAAAAAGAAACCTTTTTATTTCTTACAAACAAAAGTAAATGACAGTTAATTGACTATATCTAATGAATATATAATATTATAATCTTTGAATATATATATATATTATATTATGTATATATATCTATCTATGATTGTATTATCTACTTATTTTCTAGTTTATATAAAATTAATTATTATTATTTTGTATAATACATATATATATATTAAGATTTTTTATTTTGTATATAATACTATTGGATAATGTTTATTAATTAGACAGTGATATGTAATTAGTTTGTTTGGTTTGTAAGAACCCCTCTTCGGGTGAAGGCTTCCTCCAAAGAGTTCCGCTGGACTCTGTTTTTGGCTATTTGTAGCCAATTTGGGCCCGCTGTTTATATGATTTCGTCTTGCCATCTTGCATGGGGTCTTCCTCTATAGCGTTTCTCTTTTGGGCCGTTCCATGAAGTAAACATTTTTGTCCATCTTTTATCTTGTAGTCGCGCTACATGACCCGCTATTCCATTTAAGTTTTTGAGCATGGATTAGAGCGTCTGTGGCTTTTGAAACATTTCTTATTTTTCTGTGTCTTATTTTTTGTCTTTTGTTGATATTTAGCATACTACGTTCTATACCGCGTTGGTAGCTGGTGATTTTGTTCCGGGATATATTCACTCACATCGAAATGGTATAATGGTAAAGTATATGGTCGTATATTAAAGACCATCCAACGTTTTTGGGTCGTATCTATAGGTGAGATAAAATGTATGTCTAAATAAAACACGTTTCTTGTCGGTTTATAGGAAGCCAGTGGCAAATAAATTTTTAAAATAGCCAATATACTGGATTATTTGATAGGTTAGGTTAAGGTAGGTTAGGTTTGATTAGGTAAGGTTAGGTTAGATTAGGTTTTAAATCTTGAATTATTGATGAATTTTGCCGAAATCGGCTGTGAAAATTGAATTAATGTTTATATTGAATCAAATAAAATTGGAGACCGTATAGTATAAGGTCATCTCTTTCCGATAGAAAGCTCACGGCAAACTGTGCTACCGTGAAATGTGTTACGTACAATTAGCATGTAACTATTCCCCACATGGTGAGAGGCACGAGATGTGGCGATGGACCAATGGAATTGCCGCGACCCTATGCTTCCCATATTATCCTCCAACGCTGGATCTTAACACAGTAAAGTGATAATTAAATTTACTACATTTCAAAATGATGTACAACTCATACCTATTTAGTAGTCAACGTTATCGAGTATGATAAAGTATGAAGTGAAAATAAAATATAATGTTAAAAAAAACTCTTCAGGAAACGGCCAAGATCCATATCGGATTGTCAATGAAAAAAAGGATACCTATATTATTTTGAATAAATTATAAAAGACAATCATTGGACAAATTTAGTCATCCAGTGGTATCCGAGAGGTACAAAATATCCGCAAGGTAGATCTAGAGTTCAAACACGCGCGTTACCATGATCTTACTCCCTACTTCATTTATCGTTTGTCAATTTATGGCAACAGCCGCATGTTGTAGCTTAACCACTGGGAAATGCCAATAGAAATGGCTTATTTTAAAAAAAGTACTACCTTATTCTTAGGTCAATAATTTTTATAAAGCAATCATTATTCATAGGATGTTTATCACATTTGAATGGTCAAAGACATAGCTTAAAGTCATTATCTTTAGAATTATCTTCAAATGTGTTAATCTTGCCCATTTTTTGAATAATAAAATGCCTATTTCTTGTCAAATTTGAGATCACAAAGATTATAAAACATATTTTTTATCGCAAATATGTCACTATATAATGTTAACATTAATTTTACTAATGGTTTTGTAAATGCGTTATAAATTATTAAATCTAAAAAAACTTTACACCACTGCACATGGATGTACTGAAATATGACTATATTCTAAAACATTAGAGCGAGAGGCTTAAAAGAATACTATTTTATGTAACCAAACTACTTTATGCAGTCATCAAATGCTTAAAATAAATATAAAGGATAATAAGGCTTCAAAATTATATAAATAGATTATCTACAACGTTTAAGGAATGTCCAGGGTTATGCTCTGAAAATACCATTAAAGCTCCATTTTTACCTACGCTGAGCATGTGGGCCCTTAATAGTCTTATTAATTATGGAAAAAAACATTTCTTTTATTTATTAATATGATGACTGACTTATAATTGGTTTACGGGTAGGTACTCCTATTGGCTATGGCAAACGACTGCGTTGTCGGAGTGGTTCGGTCGGATACCCTCAAAGGCAATAAATACAAAAGTCAATTTGAATTTGAATAGAGAATTCCATTATTAATTCCGCAGCCGTGCGCGGGAAATTTTTTTATTCATTGAAATACGCAAATTGAACCGGCAAACAGCAGTAGCGCATTGCAATGTCCGCCGATGGGTTGTTGCATCTCTCATGTTCAAATGGTAACGACTCATTGAAAACTATTCCGCCGGGAGATCAATAAAGAACGGCAATGATTTTAATCAATTTTGCCGCCATTTTAAATGTCAGACACAACAATGTAAAGGATCTTTTATAATAATTCTTGATTTCTTTCATTACTTTTGTCCTAACATATTATGAGCCTTCCAAAATTCACTGACCGGAAACTCTCCAGAAAATTCGACAATCATCTGCCCATCATAATCACTTAATATTAAAACCATAAGAAAAAAGCTTATTTTCAGTTGTTAAAAAAAAAACATAAAAAGAATAATATACTAATAATGTTTTTAGGCTTATTCTATATTGTTTGCTATACTATAAGAAACGTTGCAATCTTAAATCATATCCTATTATTAATTGGATAAAAATAATTTAATTAAATCAATATTGATTATTATTGGGATAAGATTCAAAATGTTTTTACAGTTACACCGCGAAGATTAGGGATTGCAATACCGGTATTTAAAAACCGGTTTTCCAGCATTTATCAATACCGAAATACCGGTTTTAAAAATCCACAATACCGGAATTTTTGGTATTAAAGAGAGCACACTAATTGTTTACGTTTATGAAATTGAATTATACGTTATGTGTTGCTAAAATGAAAATATATTGACTGAATCCAACAGAGGTGAAATAATAATGAAACAAAATCCATCAAATATATTTACATAATTGTCGCGATGAATAAAATTATCATGATAGTATTTCAAAATAGAAACCATTTATGACAATTGTTTATGACAGTTGAACTTATTTGCACTTGAATTGAAGGCTTTAGTTAAAATTATCAATATATTGAAATTATTTGTAAAAATCAATAGTTCTATAATATTATGATCAATACATTTTTTTAAATGTCTACATTTAATGTACGTAGATACTTAGGTTTTTGGTATAAAATAATACCTTAAAGAGATTTGATTCGCTATATTTACTGATTAGTACTGTGTTTTAATGTTTTAACGAATACCGGTATGAATACCGGTATTCAATATTAAATACCTAAAAACCGGTATTGACATTTTCATTCGGTATTGCAATCCCTAGCGGAGATGCGTTGATATATTGTAATGTATTTAAGACAAAATAGTGGAAAACGCATAAAGCTCTAATACTTTATAAAGGCATCGAGTGTAATACATGCTGTTTATCTTTATGATACCCCTTCGTAGCATTAATTTAAGTTTTATTGCCTCGAAAGCACAAAATTATAATGCGTACCAACGTGAAAAACGAACTGGAATAAAATCCGCGGGCGAATAATTGATGTAAGATTCTCAGTTTGATGCTTTCTTTATTCACATATGATTAAAATACGATTTATTAAGGGAAAATCGTGATTCAATGCACATTTTGGATAACGCATTACATTCGGAATAAATAAAAGTGTTATTAAAAAAATTGTATTATACTCTTTACTTGCTTCTTCTCCGACTCTTAATGGGTATTAATTTGTATCATTCATGAGGTTCACATATAATATTTATCATCATCATCATCACCGGGATCGATCCACTATTGAATGAAAGCTTCCCCTAGCTCCGTTTACTCTTCTCTGTAGTTTTTCGCTGTCACGTACGTGCACCGAAATTTATAATTCAGCGGTTTTAGGGCGTCCATGTGGTCGTATATGTATTGTAGTGCCCCGGGCTAAGAGGGAGCCCAGCGTGGTGGGTCAACCAGTTGAGTGAGAAAAACCACAAATTTGCTGTTATGGTAAAAAATCGCCTGCGGCGCTATTTTGCTTATTAACTACAGTAACTTAAAAAAATATGTAGCTGTGCAATGTAATTTGATGTGATATGATGATAAGCATAATTATATGTAATTCACGTGTAGAATTTTATTTTATAATTATTTTAACTGTGTTTCCTAACTTACAAAATGGCTTTTTGCATGTTACAGGAAGTCGCGATCAGTGCCTCATAATATACTAAGAGCCGACAACTCAATAAATCAACTGGATTTATTTAAAAATCGCTATAAATACACTGAATATCCTTAACCCTGCGCTTCCGTGGAAACCACGTGGGGAACACTACTGTAAAAAATCACACCGTCATTAACCTTAGCGATAAGTAGAGGGGCCCGCCATAGATCCAGGTCTGACGGCCTGCTTCAGGATGTGGGGGCTATGGCTCCTTGAGTACTACTAAATAACGGCATTTTGGTAAGAATTATCTACTTGAAATTAATAACAACCAATAGAACGATAAAGTGGAAAAGAAAGTATGTTGTAAATATTAAAGTAAAATGATAAAAACAATTACAAATTTTACATATTTAACACATCCACCAATATTATATAGTTTTAAAAGAAATCAGCCTTTATGGTGCCATCAAACAGGTAAATCGCACGATACGCAGTATCATGAGATATCACATTTGTCCTGCGATGGGGTATCACGATGGCTACAGAGTTATGAGTGATATTGGTGGGAACTCGAAAATTAATATTTGCCAGTATTATAGACGGATTGTAAATGAACCCAATAAGAAATAATAAAGAAAAATGCTCTACAAAGCAATCACTTTTTGAGTAAACAAGGATTGCATTGATAGCATACCCAGAAGAAAACGATTCGGAAAATTATTTTTATTATCATTATCATAAGGAAAGAATTCATTCATATACAAAAACCGATAACCGACATTATTAACACAACTTGGTTAGCATTTCATGTGAGAACTACTAGTTAAATTCTTCGTAATTAAGTAGAATGTCGGTAGCTTAATTGAAAAAGCACATTAGCGCAAATCCAATGGTGTCAGGCTCAAGGCCCACCGGATGTCGTATTTCAAAAAAAAAAAAATATATTTTCTACTACGTGAGACGTTTTATTATGTATGTTCAAATCTGTAAAAGAAATGTTTTATTTAATAGGTACGTATCTTATTGTACGTACTACGTAGCTTAGTATGAATTTTCTCAGCTGAGGCATGGTCCAAAAATATCGTGACTAGGCGATGCGCGAATTGTGCAAATGACGCGAGCCGAATGAAATATAATTTGTCATAAAAATCCAAAATGCGTCCATTTAATGTTATGTTTATTTTTATATTACTAATAATAATAGTATATCCATTGACATTTTTTCTTTTTTAAGTACATGCGGAACGTTTTTTGTCATCTTTGCACGATTTAAGAATATATTCCTCCTGACGGCATCACAAAACAAATTGACGTGCCCACAAGTCTACTATCGCTCTCCGAATGGCAACGCGGCCGAAATTACGTCCTACATAGTGTTGAAAATTATTGGCCGATTCACTTATGAATGTTCTTAAGTTTAAACAGAACAATTTTATTATAAATTTATTTGTAAAATATTGATTTTTCAATCCTAAATAATTGGTAATAATAAACTTCGATTTCAACAGTTTTAGATAACTTTATTTCCATTCTTTAACATTGCCTATTTCAAATAAATATTTTTAAAAAAATCCCGTTTTTAAAATACCCGAAAAAATATTCTAAAATTCTATAAGATGAACCAAAGAAATAATGTGTGGGATCTATATGACTTCAATAATTATTTTTATCACTCAAGTATACATTTAAATAATTATCTACCGTATTCATATGAAGTGGGTAATTGCATTAGGTGGATCATATTACACACTAAAGGAATGCGCTTCCAATACATTTTACTGGATATTTGTATGTAAAAAGTAAACATTAGTTTGAATGTTTGTCGCGCAACCACATTCCGAATCAAGGTGAAATCTCCGACAAAATATTGTCCACTGTCCACAACACAAACTGCACTTGACAAATAAATTTGGTGGACGCTTTGTAAAGTGCTTTTTCGGTGGTTTATGGCAGTTGATTCAGGATTCAGATATTCTGGAGAGATTCTTTTAATGTAGCGTCTATATTAAAATTGTACTAACAATAGTTTTTTTTCACTTATAAAACTTTATAATATTTTTGTTTTTATTTTAAAAGTATCTAAATTGACAGTGGTGCTTAGTTTAGGTTAGGTTAGATGCTAAAGCCGATTGACAGGTTTTTATGGCCTCTTTCAACAATGTTTCTTATGAAGACCATTAAGTTACAATTAATACAAATTGCACAGATTGTTTACGGTAGATTTATGGTTTAATAAGATTAAATTATTCAAAACTAAATGAAAACTAGCTCTCAAAAACTATTCGTACATTATATACATAGGTATAATATTATATACCTATATAATTTTTTTTCAATGCATTGCTTTATTATCTATGTATGTATCATAATAATTCGTCGGTCCCAATTAAAAAAGTCGGATCTGAATTTTTGTCATTTTCGGATTATTACGTAAAAGTTATTTAAACACTTTAAACATTTATACCACAATCACAGTTTTTTTTGTTTGTTTGAAAAATTCCGAGATACTCAAGTTAAAAATGACGGATCTACCGACAGTGTTCGAATAACAATGTCAGTTCTTACCAACTGATATTGTTGGCAGGGCGCGGGTGAGCAAGATGCGTCGGATCTTACAGTTGCTGCTATGTTCACCGGACAGACGGATATTTTTATAAAAGTTTAGAAAAGTTTCTATAATCCATATTTTTATTCATCATGGTAAGCAATAGGTCACAAAGGATATTGAAGAATGCTTTAAGCTCAAAGTATAGTGACAAATTCCCGGAGAAAAAGAAAGAAATGATCACTGAAAATTCAAATCTCAACGGTCATTCTGACAGGAAAGGTAGGTTAGGTAAAATATTACCAAACTATTATTTTTAACTGGCATTCTTATAAAATTAAATAAGTAATATTTTTACATGTACTAAAAATAGTTCACAACTAGGTGTTTCCAAATAATAGTGTCTTTTTTAACCTACATTTTAACAAGATCTCTGTCGGATGTGGGACATCCGACGTTTTTAATTTGACAAAACTTTATGCCTAATGTCATAAGTGGTACAACCGACTATTTTCACTGTACATCAACAATTTTGTTTTGTGTTAAGTGGTAGAACCGACAGTTTTAATGGGACTGGTGTTTTAAAATTATTGTAGTACCGACAATGTTCTTTGATTAAATTATTTTTTTATTAAAATGTTTGAACTAACTTTTAAGGATTACGGGCAATATCTATAGAATGGCTAATTTACATATTATTCTTCATTATTTAGTTTAGTATATCGTTAAGAATGACTTTTTTTATTTTTCAGCTAGTGAAAAATGTTTGAAGAATCCATGCCAAAATGCCGACTGAAGTGCTATAATATTTTTTTTCTGAAGAGCAACGCTTACACATTTTTCACAAATTTTGGTCTCTAGTCGTAAAATATACCGAGAAAATTCTGATGCGTCGTCAAACAACTAAAATCACCAAGCATGATTGTTGAAATTCATTTGTTTATTATCTGCCTATTGAGGATAAAAAAAAGAAATATTTTGTATGACTATGTTTCTGAATACTATTTCATCTGGAAAACGTACTATTATAAGCACTGCTTGGAAGAAACATGATGGAGATAATAGTATTGAGCCTGATCAACGTGGTAAATACTACCATAAAAAACCGTCATAGATAACGAGATGGTGAAAAGCATATGCGATCACGTAAACTATTTTTCTCTGTTAGAATCGCACTATATTCGAAAAGATTCTAAAAAACTGTAAACTAAGTGACTCTTGAATGTTCAATTTATATCGCGAGTGGTTTGATCTGAATAAATATTCTAACGAGTCACTTACCAAAGAGTAATACAGAGATATTGTAAATGAATAGTTCAATATAGCATTTCACCGGCCAAAAAAAGATTGATTTTATCATGCATTTTCGATCAAGACCGGTCCAACAGACGAAGACAAAAAAAGACAGGGAAAACATTTAGCCCTTAGGAAGGCACATCGCACACTTAAAAATGAAGATAAAAACGAGGCTTACAGAGTAAAGGTATTGTAATTGTTATATATTTGACTTTCAAAAAGTACTAACGACTCGACTACGGGGAAGTATGACGTATTTTTGATTACAAACGAAAATTACCAACTTTGAATGTTACTGTGCATAATATGAAAATAAAAATCAGATCTTTTTATATATGGCACGAAGGAATTACAAAACGGGGAGCAAATGAGGTTTTTAGTAAGTTGTCTGTACAATTTTATAAAAGAACCGCATTATTTATCGGTGTAAAAGAATTTCAATTTTGGTCCGACAATAATTGTGGTGGTCAGAATAGAAACCGCATCGTATATACCCATTATATGCTTGCAACTAAGTCACTGTCACCATTACACATAGATTTATGGAAAAGGACCACACTCAGAATGAGAATGACAGCGTCCACTCAACCATTGAAAGAGCTAGTGATCGCAAAATGTTTGTATGTTCCTGAGAAATGGTAGGTATTGCTTAATTCGTTGGGCAAAAGCTGAAGGTGAACCATACATAGTAAAGAAAGTCTTTACAATAATGTACCTATAGGATTTTAAATCATTACTAGCAAACAAAAATTGGACAAAAAATACTTCGTGAATTTATGTAATTGACTCGTGTAACAGAACTAAAGGTAAATGCACAACAATGCGACACGATTGAGTATAAATATGATTTAAGTGAACCTGTAAAAGCTATAGTTGTGCTAAGATGTGCAACACGAAACATTTTCAGATTTTCAAGAGAATTTGATCTGAAGGAAGCTTATGATGGCTCACTTCCTGTCAGTTACTATAAGTATAAAGATTTGCAAGATATGTGTAAGAGTAATCTTATTCCAGAAAAATATCACAACTTTTACATGGAGCTCGCCCATATTGAAAGATTTTAAAAAATACAAGCGGAGGATATCATTGATAGTAATAGTTATAGTAATAGTATTACTAACCATAGTTTGTGGGGATTTTTAAGTTAAAAAAATACTTAAATATATAGAAATTTTATTAAGCTACAACAATGTCCAGTTTTTATGATTATAAGTTATATTTTTTATGTTTACAATGTAAATTTTATGATTATGTTTTCTTTTTTGTAAGTAGCTATATCTATCTGTGATTTCGATTTTATACATACATTCTTTAAATTAAGTACTCGGAATTGCTTTATTTGACAGATCCGACATAAAATTTTCATCAAATTTCAGTTAAAATAGTCGGAACTGACACATTCGACATATTAATTTCAACATAGTCCCATTAAAATTGTCATAACTGACACTTCTGACAAAATTACTTAATTTATTCCAGTTAAAAATGTCGCATGTGACTTTTCTCGAGTTTTTATAAGTAATTCTCAAAAATTGTAATATAAATATCTGAACCATCTAAAAATAAGCGTTTTTGCCAAATTTGGTAACAATATTTCATTAATTAACGATTTTATGGATAAAAAGATCTTTGATTGCTCGTACTGAAAAATAGCATTTTGCAGATCCGACTTTTTTAATTGGGACCGACGTTATGTAAAGGTACTATACATGAGAAATCAAAAATGAACCGAAAACTATTTTTTCTACAAATATAACCAAAATAACAGATTTTAATAATCTAAGTCAAATAATTACAAGATAAAAAGAACTTTTTATGTACAACATTTTTAAATTTTACTGTTGAATTATTATGCTAAATATGCTCAAACTTGTACTTGATATGAAGTAAATAAAAAACAAACAAAATATAGAATACTGAAATTGTCATTTTGACATTTCATTTTGATTTGCATAGTGACGCTCGTATACATTAAAAATTTAGTTGCTAGGACCACCCACTTAGCAACCAATAATAGTCTTTTACTTTTTACGGATTTTTCTGAAATAACTTTCCATAATGAATGAAAATGAATTCAATTCTGCTTAAAGATGGCTAAAATTAAAAGAATGGATTGGCATCGTGTTCTGATATATTCTAAAAGTTTTAAATGTCTAGCTAGTTGGGAAGTTAGATAAAAATCGGTTGCAAGATTTGTACTGGACAAACAACCACCGGACAAACAGGAACACGAGCTAATAAAAACGTTGTAAAAAGATCAAAAAAAATGAAACGAGCATATTATCAATGTTTCCATTTATGTACTTGATAGAAAATATAGAAAGTACACATACTCTACTTTTATACTATATCAAGATCTAAAAAAAAGAAAATGCTATATTATATTGTTAGCATTTTGACGGAGAATTTTTTATCTTTCGTATAAATTCCATGTTATTAAAAAAAGGTAAGCATATTGTGCAGTGGCGAAGGGTATAGGTATGCTGGAAAGATCCGCCATAAATAGTGCACACTAAACTTTGTCAGTCATACGTATTTGTTTTCAAATAAGATTACAATAACTTACAGATGCTTTTAGTGAGTTTTTAAATTTCAATTAAACCCTGCAAAAACCAAGCCATAATGGATAATAGTAAAAAGTCTATCTATAAAATATCTAAAGTTATGCAATTAAATGATACATAACTTTGGATATTTTATAGATAGAATAATTTTTTTTTATCTATTATAATTTGGTTAGGCAGGGCTTTAAAAAAATAACAACAATACCTATCATTTTATGTATTCTTAGTCCAACAAGTATGAATGAAAAATTGTCCACAATTTTGTCGTATCACCCAAAATATACTAAAGCTATTATGGTTTGGCTTAGACAGGATTTAATTTATATTATAAAAACTAATCAACACTATCCGCAAAGTGTAGACTTAGTTCAATAAAAACAGATACGTATGATTGACAAAGTTTATTGTGGACTATTTATTTTGGATCTTACCAGCCTATCTCACCCTTCAAAGCTGATATTGTGTCATTGGTCTCCTTGGTCTTAATATTTAGATTTGTTGATTGTCTCCATACTAAGTGTTTAGTTAGGTAAATATCACTATCATCTAATAAAATCTACTAATTAAAATAAATCTAGAAAAAATAGAGACCCAGTTAAATTTGAGTTCACATATTTCAATTCATACTTTCAATCGTAAAATATTTTATGAATATTTTTTTATTTTATTTTGTTTTGGTTAGATATTCTTAATAATGTCAGAATAATATATATTCTATAATAATTACAAGATATGAGTAAGATGTACAACGTTTTTAAATTTCATATAAACTTGACTTGACTAGCTTAAACGATCAAAAAAATTTGTGTTTGATAGAAATAATACTAAAATGTTATAATGATTTCCATAGTAACGCACGTAAATATTAATAATTTAGTTGCTAGAACCCACTTAGCAACCAGTAATAGTTTTACTTTTTACGGATTTCTTCCGAAATAACTTTTCATACAAAACAGAATTTACTGAAAATGAAATCTATTCTACTTAAAGATGGCTAAAAGTGGTAAAAGAATGCACTGGCATCGTGTTCTGATAATATATATTCTAAAAGTTTCAAATGTCTAGCTAGTCGGGAAGTTAGTTAAAAATCGATTGCAAGATTTGTACCGGACAAACAACCACCGGACAAATAAGAATACGAGTTAAGAAAAACGTTGTAATAAAATAAAATATTAAGACATAATACCTAATGATAAATCCAGTCAATACCCATCCGCAAAAGTCCAAATGGACGCGATTTCTCTTTCACGATTATCAAAACCGACGCATCTTGAAAAACAGTTAAAAATAATAGGCGGTCAAATGACTGAAATGTTTTGACGGTTAAGTCTTACTCGGTTTTATCTGGCCCGTTGGATCAACATAATTTTGAGGCGTTGCATTAATCGTCAAAACGGCCTGTCGTGAACCTGTCGATTCGGCATTAAGATTAAATAATGTAATACAATTTGAGCTTTACAAATTTACTCTCGGCTGAAACATTACTTTAAATTCAAAGATTCCACTATAAAATATGTAAAGCGTACGCAGCTTTTTAGTTCATTTTTATCATTATTCTCTTAGCACTGGTAATAAAAGTGCATGGTTGTGTAAGTTGAAGTTATTGTATTGATATGGGCTGAATATTTTGGCAATCTTTGATGTTAACTTATTGTTACAAGTGTTTCGTACAGTTATGCGATTTTAAAATGTTCATATAAACGGGGGGAGTGTTCTAAATTAAACATATATGTATATATATATATATATATATATATAAAACAATATATGCAAAATAAATAAATTTGAAAAATTTGAAATATATAATATAATATTTATTAAAAATAACAAAAGTGTTTTCAAAATTATGTTTGTTCAATAATTAGAATGTTACATTCTTCTCGATCTCAATCTTGTGAATTATTAATTGAATAAAAAAAATAGTTAATAAAAATTATAAGTAAGTTCAAGTAATAAGTTACAACATTAGTAAAAAAGATTTCGAGTTCCATTAGCAGTGACGTCCCAAGACAAAATGCCGCCCCTAAGCAGTGCCAAAATGCCGCCACTTTTTTTTGTACAGTATTTTTTATCACCCTTTCATGACTCCAATATCTAAGAAATGTGTTGTATGGATACATCACTAAAAGGATCTAGGTATACCACTAAATCTAATTTAAATGCCATCTCTGCTTTAATAGACAGTATTGCGAGTCTACGGTTTCAGATAGGTACATTTAAAAATACACCTGAGAACTTCCAAAACTCGCCAGTGACTGGCAAACGTATTTGGATAAATTTTAAATTAGGTATTCACGTGCCATTGCTGTTCACCAAGAACGTGACGTCCAAGAACAATGGAAGTAAACTAGACATCGCGAACCCGACAAAAAAATAAAATCCTGTTAAAACTTTTATAGTACCTAATTCATACATTTTGTTTCCAACCAGTGAGCTGATTTTTTTTATGGAAAGATATTTCCGTTATTACTAAATTTAGGTGGCTATTTATATACATACCTAATCATGACCCCCACAAGGGGGGGCTGACAGGGCTCTTACCTGGGGGCCCGGGCTCAGAAGGGGCCCGGCGTGGTGAGTCGACCAGATATGTGAGATAAACACACATCACAAATTTGCTTTAATAGTGTTATTATGTTAAAATATACGGTTGTGTATTACAATTTTTCATTGTGTGTCGATACTCGGCAACTCCATAATTCAAATGGATGTGTTAAAAATACACCTTAATTTTACTGAATACACCATTTATAAAACACTACTGTAAATCGTCATACCGACTTTTAACCTTATCAATAGATAGGGGGGCCCGCCAAAGATCCTAGCCTGGGGGCCCGCTTCCGGATGTGGGGGCCATGTAGCTAATGATTCTCCTCGATTTGCCGCCCTTTGGGTAACTACCGCCCGCAAGCAACGGTCAATCTTCCTACCCCCACGGAACGTCACTGTCCATTAGGCATACTTCATCCCAAAAAGGCTACGTTTAGTGATAGTAATGTTTAATTTGGGTAACATTTAAATAATAATTGTCCATTGGCAGATAACTGATATTTCCATCTGGTGACACTACCTATGTATATACATTATCAGTAACGTTGTAGAGGTTTTATCCTGCTCTACAACTGACATGGTATTGACTTTGCTCACGTTCAGAGCATAGACAATAGCCAGTCGGAAATGACAGTTGTCTAGAGACCTTCAATAAAAGTAGAGGTTACAAGGCACTCAGCCTTTTTCAAAATACCTAGTAAAAAGGATTATGATAAATCTTTACACGTAAAACATAGTATAATATAACTCTATGCTATCTTGCCGTGTAGTGTATAGTGTATTTGTTACATATAAGAAAAAGATAATACCAACGATATAAATACCAACGTGTGTTTCCTTTAATACTGCCCATACAATATCACATCTCACATACAAAAGAAACCGTCTAAATATAAAATAATAACGGGGGTAGTTGACCAAACAAATATCAATTACTCCCCTTATAACGTCAATCAACAAGACGTAGGCAATTTTTTTACATGCAAAATCATCATGTAGCTACTCGTATTATATTCTAGGACTTATTTTTCGAATTTTAGAAAAATGAACCCAAATCATGTGTATGATTTTCGATGTTGCTATATTTTACAACGTTTTTATTTTCTCGTATTCTTGTTTGTCCGGTGGTTGTTTGTCCAGTAAAAATCTTGCAATCGATTTTTAACTATAGCTAGACATTTGAAACTTTCAGAATATATCAAAACACGATGCAAATGCATTCTTTTAATACTTTTAGCCATCTTTAAGCAGAATTGAATTCATTTTCAGTTAATTCCGTTTGGTATGGTAAGTTCTTTCAGAAAAATCCGGAAAAAGTAAAAGACTATTATTGGTTGCTAAGGGGGTGGTCTTAGCAACTAAATTATTAATGAATACGTGCGTTACTATGAAAATCAAAATGAAATGTCAAAATGACATTTCAGTATTCTATATTTGTTTGTTTGTTTGTTTTTTATTTACTTCATATCAAGTACAAGTTTGAGCATATTGAGCATAATAATTCAACAGAAAATTTTAAAACGTTGTATATAAAAAGTTCTTTTTATCTTGTAATTATTTATTTAAGTTGTTTTCTTAGTTAAAGTTTCAATTTAACAGTAGAAAAATATTATGACTGTGATCTTATACATTGCCAAGTTAAAATACTTTACTTTTAATTCGCTGTTATGCTAAAAGTGGCAGATAATATTTTGATATCACACAAGAGCGGCAATTTGGCTAAATTGGTTACTGCCGAAGACAGCGCCATCTCGGACCAGTTTCATAAACAATGGAGGTCCAGATCATAACTCCGCGCGTGCCGACGAGATTACTTGCGAAGAATGCTTGCCAACCCAATGCCAGGCATCGCTTTTTGCCACTTTACTGATGTCCAAAATACCATACCCTATCACTTTCGTAATCTTACAATGTAAAAAATATTGTCTTGGAGGCATTATATTTCGCAAGTGTGACACTTTTTAAATCATCACAACGTTTCTAATTTAGGGGAAAATTATTTCTTTGAATTGCCTTATTAAGTAACATTAGACCTATCAAATATTATAATCATTGTTCAGTACCATGCCTATAATACACAGGATAATATAGTAATAAATGGCTCATAAATGCTGACAGAGTTTAAGAATATAATATATTATATCACTTAGACATTTTTTGAATTTGTTTTACAACACAAGAATGTATTTGAAGAACCGTTTCAATTTGATTATATTAATTATAAAAATAATACTTTGAACATACGTTTCCAGAATTAAATAATTTATACAAATAAGGAGGCCTATTTTAATATTTTTCTTCTATCGATTTTCAATATACCTATGGTTTCATATTATGATTTTTGTGATTTTTCCACAGTAATGTATGTTTTCTAAGTAACCATCCTTGTTTCTTTATCACTCTAAGTATATAAAACAGCAGACGATGTCACTATATACCAAATACAGCGAGGAGGAGTACTTAAAGGTATCTACCTTCCCTTCGGAAGTGATACTAGGCACCTATTCATAGTAACCTTTTCTAACTTTATTTTCATATTCTTTGTTTCTATCTTCACGATAATATTCGTCAACTTCTAAAATCTTGTAATGATTTTTGCTTACCTCTTATTAACTTCACTCGGAATAAGTATACATACATAGCTGTGTTTAAACTATCAATAGAACTTTTCATCTATTTCTAATACAATGTATGTCATAATCTCATAAAGTTGACATTAATGCAATGCGGAAAAAGTCTTCATTTATGACGATGTGTTTACATTTAACCATAAAATAACCTAAAAAAGAGTATTTTTGGATATTTATAATCTATGTATGTAATCATTTTCACTTCAATTATTCCAATTTCAAAATTCATTATTCCATAAATCTCATACTACTTACCCATTGTATGCAAGATTAAAAAAAACGAACGCGATAACTAATGTCATTACTTACCGCAGAATCTCGTATGTATTCAACATATTCTGTGATCGTAATCTATACCAATTAATTTAAAGAACATTAGTTATACTGTTACACATTTACTATTGTATGATTTTTTCATACCTTTATAATACTGTTTCTCAACGCATTGATAGCGACTTTCAGAAAGGTGGTAATATGTTTTCTGTAGTGTTCGCCTATTATTATTACTATTTATATAAACTATAAAGGTGTGTACTGTGATGCGAATATTAATTTTAAGTGGATCTTTGAATGCTATGCTTTTAAATAAATTTTATATTAACATTTTTTATATGAACTTTTTAAGAGACTCTTAGGCCTTCTTACATACTGTCCACTCTTTTCCTGCAACCATGATTACCAACAACCAGGAACACTGGCTTGTTGCCGCAATCACGTGCGTCAAATGGTGATTTCCTTTTTTATGCTTTAAAGTTCTTGTTAACCTGGTTGCTAGCGACTGGTTAACGATGTGTTAGGGGCCTTAAGTTTTAACAGTATATAAACAGAAAACTGGCAAAGTAAAACTAAATATAATATTTGCTATTTTACCACGTTTTTCTAAGCTCGTATTCTTGTTTGTCCGGTGGTTTTTTATCCAGTAAAAATTTTGCAATCGATTTTTAACTAACTTCCCGACTGGCTAGACAGTATTGAATTCATTTTCAGCTAATTCTGTTTTGTATGAAAAGTTATTTCTGAAGAAATCCGTTATCCAATCCACTATTATTGGTTGCTAAGGCGGGTGGTCTTAGCAAAAAAATGATTTGTTGACAATTGCCTTATATATCCTTAATTAATAATACATAGAATTGTCAAGTTTATATGATTCAACAGAAAATTTAAAAACGTGGTTCTTTTTATTTTGTAATTATTAAAAGTAGAATCAAATCAAATACGAAAAAGTGTAATTTTTGACAGTAAATAAGCTTAAATTAATAGTAATAAAAATGTAGCAATTAAAAATAATGATGTTTTATTTTGTAAATATTTTTAATATTACGTGTTTTTTGCTTTATTAAACTGTATCTTTATGCAAATGTCGCGGAGGATTGTAAGTTACTTGGTTATTAAAAAAGACGATCTTAATATAGAAAACGTTAGATATCAATGATGTAAAGCTTCTGTTGTAAACAAAATATAAAAGCTGCAATTTAATATAATATTTTCCTAATAATAATATTAATTTTAAATTACTTATTTTTTATTATAATTAATGATTTTTAAATTCAAATATAGTTATAAGTGTTATAACGAATCGATATTCGGTATTCTGACCATAGTGAAAGTCGGTTCGATATAAATAAAAAAAAAATAGTACACAATATAATATATTTATACACATTAAGAGCATTTTATAAGGTTACTGTTTTGGAAACTTGTTATATATATCATATACTCGTATAACAAACGTTATAAACTGGCATAATTTCTAGAACATTCTCGTGTGTGCAACTTTAATGGCTTGGACAATAAAAAGCGATATGATTTATAAAAATGATCGAATATTTTATGTGCCCCTCAGTGTAACCAATAATAATTTTCTCCACACAATCATCAGGCAGTAAAAAATAACGTTTTTTTTAAGCACCTACTTAATGTTGCAAACGTTATTTATTGTTGATTTTTTTTATTAAAATATAAAATTCGGTCAATTCAATTTTGATATCGGATAAACGAGGATATTTGTTGCAAAATAAGTTATCTCCACTTTTTAAACTTTTACCTGTATATACATACCTACGTACAATTTTTAATTTAACTATATTCAAATCATAAAATATAAAATCCAGCTCCTTCCACAAGTAAAATTTAGTTGAAAAGTTGCGATATCTATAATAATACTCGTAGTTATTAGCCGATAATGATATATTTGACCAATACCAAAATATGATTTTCTAATATAATTATTCATCCCCACGATGGCCGAGCAACCCCTAAGCTCGAATCCTGGGTCTGGCAAATATACATATTGTTTTTCAATTTGTGTTTGAGTCAGAATATGAACCTAATAGGTTGAGCAAATGGCTAACATACATTTCTCGTAAAAACAAATCTGTTAATACAAACTTTCACTCTGTGGAGGCCGATATTATGATCTTATTAGGATCGGACATGGTTAACTAAAAAAGTATAGGTAATTACAATATTAATCTCTATATATATAAAAATCTCGTGTCACGATGTTTGTGGTCGCACTCCTCCAAAATGGCTCGACCGATTTTTATGATTTTTTTTATGTATATTTCTTAGGTATGAGAATAGGCCAACAAGTATATTTCATACCGCTAGGTGATTAGGGTATCTCTATCCAGAAAAAAAAAATTTGACATTTTTTTTATTTTTTTTATTATTTGGCATCAGAAAATACCTATAACACCAAATTTTTACCCTCCTACCCCCACCCTCCCATTTTTTTAATTGCGATTTTATTATTTTTGTATGAACAAATTTAACCGTCGTTCGTATTTCAAACAGAACGAAATTATTTATATTGTTGAATGACAGATGGCGCTACGTCCGAGAAGAATTCTAGAAAAGCGTCGCGTCATTTCGACATTTCATTCGGCATATCACAACGCAGTGCGTGCAAAATTTTGTACGATTTATTTTAATTTATCTATTTTTGTGTGCGTGTATTACAGTGCACAATACCAGTAAGACGCAGGGAGGCCATTTGGGCCGTCGAACGAATAAAGCCACAAACATGCGAAATAGTAGAGCAGAAAAAACAGTCAAACAAATCCAACAAGATAACAAAAACGTGCGTGTGAGCATGTCGCAATTGCGTGCATTTCAATCACAAGAGACACGAGCTGAACGAAATCAACAACAACATTAGAACGGAGCCAAGCGCGCCGGTTCGTAGTCAACACACGCAGAGCAAATGATTGACAACGCCAATAAGTACATCGAGCATTTACACCCGCTTCATTTCTTCGTCTCACATTCGAGTACGAGCCAGATATTGAATATTCCGCTCATCCGAAAGTGCTGATTGGTGCTATGGACAAAGAATGTCTCCATTGTCATGCGCTCTAATTCAAACATGAGTCAGCCGGGATGTGTTGCACATCAGGAAAAGTGCAACTACCAGAAATTGAGATACCACCAGAACCATTGAACGGCTTGCTCATCGGCACGGTTCCAGATTCAAACCTGTTCCTGAAATCCATTCGCACATTCAATTCATCTTTCCAAATGACTTCGTTCGGAGCAACAGAAATAGTTCATAATACTCCGGCAAACGGTCAACAATTCCATTCTTCGTTCAAAATCAAAGGCCAGGTATACCACAAAATGGGCTCATTGCTGCCAATGCCAAAAGAATCACATATTTTTTTACAAGTCTACCTCATGGGCGGTGAGGACATCAATCGTGTAGATGCACGTTGTGGCTACAATAACCTCAATTTGCCTAATGCCAGGCGTATCGTCGGCAAACTGGACGCCCTATTGAATGAGCACAATGAATTATTGAAATTATTCAAAGCACACATGCACGAATTGCAAAGTGACAATCACGCTATTGTCATAAATCCTGATAAAACATCAGCTGGAGAGCACGTGCGTCGATTCAATGCACCTGTTTTTTACGACATTGCTGGAATCATGGTTGGCGACCGCACATCGACGCGAGAATTCGTGATTCTAAGAAGAAACAATAATCTGGAGTTCATCGCTGACACACACCGTTCATAGGACGCTCTCCAATATCCGCTAATTTTCTGGCTAGTTTCTGGACAATACGGATATTGCATAAACATTAAACAACGAGATCCTGTCACAGGTAATTCATTCATTATGAACATCATTACTCATTTTGAATTGAGAAAATGAATGGTTGGTGTTTTTTTGTTTTAATCGGCGGTCATCGTCTACAGCGCTCCATTCCTCTTTCCGTCATAGATCCCATCCCCACACACTTACGATACATTCGTTATTTTTTATTTAACAACCAAAATATTCACTAGAAATAATTTATATGGCAGAACAACGTTTGCCGGGTCAGTTAGTAATTAATATTAATTAATAATTACATATTTCTAATTTATTAAATGCTTGTCAAATCAGATATTTTTGTTGCAATACTTTTCAAAGGTTACGAATTTTTCCGACCTCTGTCCAACCTCTGTCTGAAGTCTGGACTATTTTTATCGGATCGCCCATAACATAGCTAATCTATTGTGGTTTGATGATTGATTTTTAAAAACTAACCAACAATATCTGCAAATTGTTGTCTTAGTTTAATGAAAAGAAATATGTATGACTGACAAAGTTTTTTTTTCGACCGTCCGATCCTAATAGGATCATATGGGCCTCCACAGAGTAGAGGTTTGCATATTATGTTTTTTACGAGAAATGGATGTCAGCCACTTGCCCAACCTATTAGGTCCATACCCTGACTCACACACAAATTGAAAAACAATATGTGTACTTGCCAGACCCAGGATTCAAACCTGGGACCCACGGCGCGATAGTCCAACGCCTAAGCCTCGTGGCCACCGTGGGTGTCTAATTGTCGTTGTAATAAGGTGCCGAATTGGTTGGCTAAAAATGTCATTAATGTCGAGTTGAGTGTTAACTTAAGGTTTTACGATTTTATCAGTTTATGGTTTTATGATGAGCACAATATGCATCCGTGCAATATATTTTATCGAAAACTAAAAATTTTATATCGCACAAGCAGCTACATTATTTATTTGTTATCAAAAAATGAATATTGTAACAAAAAAAAGTATTCTCAAGCTCTGACGTGTGTGTTCTACTGACAGTTATATTATGACTCAGTATTCCAAGGTTATAAAAATAAAATAAAATAAAATAAAAGAGCTTTTTTATTTCTTACAGATAAAAAGTAAATGACAATGAATTGACTATATCTAATGTATATATAACCTATAATTATATCTGTTATGTATATATATATCTATCTATCTATGATTTTTTTATATTTTATCTAAGTATATTTTTATATTTTTTTTATAATACCTACATATATATATTAAGATTTTTATTTTGTATATAATACTGATAAATAATGTTTATATATTAAACAGTGTTACGTAACATTTACATAGTATATATTTTTGTATTTGTAACTTAAATAATATTTTGGTTTATTTGGATTGTAAGAAACCCTCTTCGGATGTAGGCCTCCTCCAAAAAAAGAAATCCCACTGGACTCTGGGATAGATGCAAGGTTTGTTGTATTGCGTGGTTGTATTTTACTTTGGATGGTTATGGTCGTGATCTTCCTCGGTGACCAGCCGTATTGGAAGATGGTTTTTGTTTCATGTTATAGTATGTTCATGTATGAGATCTTCGTAGGAGGGATGGGTTGGTTGCTATGT
This sequence comes from Rhyacophila brunnea, assembly GCF_057557595.1. NCBI lineage: Eukaryota > Metazoa > Arthropoda > Insecta > Trichoptera > Rhyacophilidae > Rhyacophila > Rhyacophila brunnea. Next base: position 9,201,985 of record NW_028233361.1, read on the forward strand.
GTTCTTGTCTTTGTTGACTTAATCGTTTGTTATAATGTTGGTATTTTTGTTGACTAAGAAGTTCAACATACCCGGTTTCGCGGCTCCTTCTGATAGGCTATTCGAAACGTTACTTAAAAAAAAACTATTTTATTATAACAATATAATGTTGATACAGATACCAATCAAATCACTTCAATCAAATCGACCAACAAAATCGTAATGTCTAGTAGGCTTATTTCTATATCACAGAGTTATTTTTGCTATTATCTCTGAATATAAATTAATGTGGGTAACTGTCTTTGCAAATAGTCCCCTCAAATGTAACACATTGCGAATAAACACGTTTTGATAATAAATTTGTACAATATTATCATCTTTTAGTCATAAGGATGACAATAAAATTATTACAAAATGGCGATCAGGAGTGTAAAAATGTTTATTGTTATTGCAAGAATCGTACATAAAAATGTCAGCGTAACGAAAAACGTTCAATGTTTACGATCTTAAAAATAATAAGTGAATTAATGCAAATTTCTGATATCACGCATATTACATAATTATTATTACTGGACAAGAGATTTATTATATTTAATATTACGTAATTGTATTACAATGATAATAAGATTATCGATATTTTAATTTACTTCTTCATATATTATTTTCATTTCCTAATTATTATTTTCATATTATGAGAGTCATTTATTTATTATTAATATATTTAAGGCGATGTCTTTACCTACCAGAGGCACTTATTTTTTATATATATTTTAAAAAAACATCGATTTTTATAAAAACGTAAATGTGTTTAACTTGAAATCCTTTTTATTTATATCATAAATTATATTATGAATTTGTCAAAAATCTCTTATAAGATGCTTAGAAAACTTAATTAACTATTTGACAATAATAAATATGACAATAAAATAAATGTAATAATAAGATGGGGTTCAATTCAACAAATTCAAATTTTATTACATTTTTTACAATATTGTAGGTCTATGACTTATAATAGAAATTATTTTTGCTTATAATGTTTTTAGATACTTATATATGTAATAATTAACATAGTTTAAATTGTAAATTATCAAAAAAATGTCTCAAATTGCAAGCTTCGTATTTTTCCGCTAGGGGAAAATAACGAAGAAATATGTAACCGCATTAAGGGGGGACATGCTCGTCGAAGGTCAAAATTGAGTTTTTATTGTATTTTCAAACCATGATCCTGGACACTCCTTAAACGTTGTAGATAATCTATTTATATAATTTTGAAGCCTTATTATCTTTAATAGTTATTTTAAACATTTGATGACTGCATAAAGTATTTTTGTTACATAAAATAGTATTCTTTTAAACCTCTCGCTCTAATGTTTTAGAATATAGTCATATTTCGGTACAAAACTGTGCAGTGGTGTTAAGATTTTTTACATTAATTAATTTTTAGACGCATTTATAAAACCATTAGTATAATTTATTACGAGATAATTTTTGTAAAATATTCACGATAAAAAAATATATTGATAATCTCTGTGATCCCAAATTTGACAAGAATTAGGCATTTTATTATTCAAAAAATCGGCAAGATTAACACATTTGAAGTTAATTCTAAAGATATTTATTATAAGCTATGTCTTTGACCATTCAAGTGTGATAAAGATCTTATGAATAATGATTGCTTTATAATAATTATTGACCTAAGAATAAGGTAGTGTTTTTTTGAAATACGCCATTTCTTTTGTCATTCCCTAGTGGTTAAGCTACAACATACGGCCGTAGCCATAAATTGACAAACTATAATTAAAGTAAGAAGTAAAATTATGTTAACGCGCGTGTTTGAACATGTACCTAACCGATTTTTTTTAAATTTTTTTTTAAACGGTACATGTTCAAACACGCGCGTCAATATTATTTTACTCCCTACTTTAATTATAGTTTGTCAATTTATGGCTACGGTCGTATGTTGTAGCTTAACTGCTGGGGAATGACAAAAGAAATGGCGTATTTCAAAAAAACACTACCTTATTCTTAGGTCAATAATTATTATAAAGCAATATTTCTTCATTAGATCTTTATCACACTTGAATGGTCAAAGACATAGCTTATAATAAATATCTTTAGAATTATCTTCAAATGTGTTAATCTTGCCGATTTTTTAAATAATAAAATGCCTAATTCTTGTCAAATTTGGGATCACAGAGATTATCAATATATTTTTTTATCGTGAATATTTTACAAAAATTATCTCGTAATAAATTATACTAATGGTTTTATAAATGCGTCTAAAAATTAATAAATGTAAAAAATCTTAACACCACTGCACAGTTATGTACCGAAATATGACTATATTCTAAAACATTAGAGCGAGAGGTTTAAAAGAATACTATTTTATGTAACAAAAATACTTTATGCAGTCATCAAATGTTTAAAATAACTATAAAGGATAATAAGGCTTTAAAATTATTTAAATAGATTATCTACAACGTTTAAGGAGTGTCCAGGATCATGGTTTGAAAATACAATAAAAACTCAATTTTGACCTTCGACGAGCATGTCCCCCCTTAACAATATTTAAACATAAATATAGAGTAATTATAGCAGTGGCAAAAAAATCATAAAACCTTTATAAAACAGTACCCACATTGAAGTAGGTACACAGAATGACTAACATAAAGCTGCTCATCTGGATTGTGATATTCTGTGAATTCAATTTATATTTTTAGAATGTTTCCAACGATGTTCCAAATATTTTTTAATATGGAACATGTTTTACTCATGATCTCCGACGCAAAGGCGTTACAAAAAATAGACATAGAATAACTATAGATGCGCAGCCCACCCGCGGCCCGCGCCCCGCCCCGATTGCTTACGCTCTCCAATTATTTTCATTTTACGTTCAGTAGCCTAAATTTTGTGCGACGTATTGTTCGTCCGTTATTATTACTTCTTTAGTCTTTTTATTTACTTCGACAAATAAATTTTCTTTTGAATTTGGACAACCAGAGAATCAGTAGGCAAAGCATGTTCCATGTTTAATAATTTTAGCCGTCAGGGTTTAAAAAACCATCATCTGAAGGGCCCAGGGGAGTAGAGCCCTCCCCTCCACAAGGCGCAATCATCTAAGGGCCCCAGGGGGCTTTGCCCCCACCGCGAGGCGCAAAGCTCCGAGTTTTTTTTTATTAAAATATATAAAAATGACAGTCAATGACAAATTTTGCTATCATTCGCATTACGCACTGAAAAGATATTTCCTCATTAATTACATTATACATGAATAATATTACCTATATCGCGCGGCTTAAACGTCGGCCTGTAACATCGTGAGTCCCAGGGTCGAATCCTGGGTTTGGCAAGTATGCAACCTGTTTTTCAATTTGTGTACGAGTCAGAGTGTGGACTTGATGGGTTGAGCAAGTGGCAGACATCCATTTCTCATAAAAACAAAATATGTTAATACATACATCTACTCTATGGAGGGCAATATGATCTTATTAGGATCGGACATGGTCGAACAAAAAATAGGAAATAAGCACAAAACAAAATAATGAAAGGCTTTACAAGATATTATGCTCATCTGATATTGATTATTAATTGTGGAAAGAATATTTTTTTATATATTTTTCACAAGACTACTTGGCGATAGTATGAAAAACGATAAAAAGATTACATACCATTTATTAGGGTTACATATAAATTGTACGCAAGACATTTCACCGTGACACAGTTTGCTGTGAGCTTTCTTATCGGAAAGAGATAACCGTATACTATACGGTCTCCAATTGTATTAGATTCAATATCTGCATTAATTCAATTGTCATAGATAATTTAGGCAAAATTCATGAATTCAAAAATGAAACCTTAACCTAACATAACCTAAGAAATAATCAAGTATATCAGATGTTTTCAAAATTTATTTGCTGCTAGAAACTTGTAAAGTGTAAACCTACAAGATTCGTGTTTTACTTAGATATGAGGTTGGACGGTCTTTAATATATTGCCACATATTTCCGATACAACATTCCACGGTGAAGTGTGATACGGCAAACTGTTTCCGGACACGCTTTATATGAGGACTTTAGACATTTTTTTCCTCTTATTTTACATAAGGAATGTACCCAAAACCCTAGCATAATGTTCTTTATAATTTACAAGAATTTAGATTTTTCTGTACATCCTTGCATGGACTTTCACGTAGTGTTTAATAATGTTCAGACATTTTTGCGATGTGATATTGAATTCTTTTTTAAACAAGAATGGGAGTCATTGTTCTAATTAGTCGAAATAATTGTACCACAATAATTATCCTTTTCTTTTTACCGTTCTCGAAATTCTTTGACAAAACGCCATTTAACGCGACATTAATTACTGGTGTACGTTGCTTTACTTTCTGGAATCTGGCAATTTAATGATTTGCTTGTTTCAACAGCCATAAATCTTCAATGTCAGGTCAAATCGTGAGTTAAATAAAGGAGAGCCACTTACTTATCACGCTAATTTGTACCGAATTTTCGACAAGCCGGTGCTAAAGAAAAAATGTCAAAAAAACTCAAGTCATTCGGTACATTGGAAATAACAATGCGAGTGTGTAAGGCATAAAGCCCATTGACGCAGCGAGTGCGGCGCTCGCGCAAAATTTCTACAAGTGGCGCGTAAATCAACGAAAATACAACGTAATCAAATACGCCAGCGCCCACTGGATTTGACGACGCATTTTACGCGCGCGCCGCATGAATCATGGTTTTTTTGCGAATCACCGCTTCTCGGCGATACGAATGAAAGAAAATACAATGGAGTCCATTCATTGAACACAACGAGTAAAAACAAGCTGCGCGAGGCATCGTCGATCGACGGGCGGAAAGCAATTATTTAATTACAGAGAAGTCATTGTTTTATTTTATTGCATGTTCAGTTTATCGCTGGTTGAATAATGTCATCGTAAATTTTAATTACAAGACCCGAAATAATATAATATTTTTATTGCTTTGTTATGAGAGGCGCTGTAATAATATTTATTTTGTGCTGCATGGGCCGCTTATAACATAGGTGAAGGGTAATGCGCGGGAAGAGACGTGTGATAATGGTTATGAATAAACACTGCATACGCGGACTTCGCGCGCCCGACGCGTCCTGTGTGCATCATCGCTAAGAGTGGCTGCCTGACGCGACAAAATGTTTGAGCATCTTTATAGGATTGTTCCAAATAGATTGAACTACTAATATAATACAATTTAATTACACAAATATTTCTGGAATTCATTTTTTTAATAACGACTTAACGGCCCACATGCTCAGCGTACATCAAAATGGAGATTTTATGCTATTTTCAAACCATGATCCTAGACATTCCTTAAACGTTGTAGATAATCTATTTACATAATTTTGAAGCCTTATTATCCTTTATATTTATTTTAAACATTTGATGACTGCATAAAGTATTTTTATTACATAAAATAGTATTCTTTTAAACCTCTCGCTCTAATGTTAAAAATATAGTCATATTTCAGTACATCCATGTGAAGTGGTATTATATTTATTAATTTTTAAAAGCATTTATAAAACCATTAGTAAAATTTATGTCGATATTATTATAGTGAAATATTTACAATAAAGAAAAATATTATAGTGATCCCAAATTTGACAAGAATTAGGCATTTTATTATACAAAAAATGGGCAAGATTTACACAATTAAAGATAATGAAAGATAAAAAAACACTTAATGCTCTTCATATTTCAGGCAGAGTAGCTTCATTAATAAATTCCTCAGAAGTGTGGTACAATACTTCTTCCGTTTCCTCATGATCATCACTATAAGCCTGATTTAAAAGTGTTGTGAAATAGCCTTTCCATAATGTCCTCCTTTTCGATCAGCATTTGTCCTTCACTATCCTTACAGGAGTTTAATCTGGGTTGATAGGATTTCGTTAGATTTCGAAGAGTCTATATAAATTTTCTGGGATCATTATTTCTTCTTTGATATTCCATGTCTTAAAGTATTCTCTTAAGCATAATTCGCTTTTTCTCTCGACAGAGCTTTGTTGCAGTTTTTCTCTTTTCTTTATAAGTTTCGTAATTTTGGCGCATTTCCCTTTGTAGGAATTTCTTCCTTGCCTCATTTTTTTCAAACAATGCTTGCCTACAATCATCATCAAACCATCTTGCATCTATTTTTGCTTTGTTTTCCCCCAGAATTTCTGTGGTACTCGTGATAATACAGTTTTTTGTAGTTTTCACATCATTGGTTATTAAAGTCAGTTTTAAGTTTGTTTCTATAGATTCCTGGTATTTATCCGAAATTTATTCATCCCTCAATTTTTCTGTTTTCCAATAAGTTCTTCTCTGGCCTTCTTTTTTCAGTATTAAGGAGATTTTTTATTTTAATTTTGCTCTCACCAGGAAGTGATCAGAATCGCAATTGGCTCCTCTGCAGACGCGCAAATCCTCCACTGTTGTCGCTCTTCTTTTCGAAATAAGAATGTGATCTATTTAGTTGCATGTATTACTTCCAGATATGTTCCAGGTTTCTTTGTGGATATTTTTATGTTTAAACCGTGTACTACTAATTATTAAATTATTTCCAGATGCTAAGAAGCATAGACGTTCACCATTATCGCTTGTCGTTTCATGTAAACTGTGCTGCCCAGCTACTTCTTTAAATGCTTCCTCTTTTCCAATTTTTGCATTGAAGTCTCCCAAGATAATTAGAGCATCATGTGGAGAGACTTTTTCGCAGGCTCCTTGCAGATCTTCATAGAATCTATCCTTAATTTCCTCGGTCGCATCGTCAGTTGGGGCGCGTAAACGTTGATTGAATAATTTTGATAATAATTAACTTCTATTTAATATGTTTTTTTATTACCTAGTTAAATATTTAATAATAATAATGCCTGGAGGAACGACAATCAGCGTTACCAGATAATTATTTTACAAAATTGGGATTTTTACTACGTGATATTAAAAAAATCTGGATTTAGGAGCAAAAAACGGGATAACCTAAATACGCATAGATGAATATTTCTTATGATTATTTCTATAATCATAACTGACACAAAACAATCTACAATCTTCTTTAACTATCAAAATAATAATATTAAACAATATTTTCCCGGCACACACCTATTTGTACTTGTCTGAAGATTTTACTTTCTGAAGAGTTTCTTTCTGCTGTTTAATATATTGGTAAAATTCAGCACATTATAATTTAGTACTTATATCATGTTGAATTGAACAAGTTATTCAGATTTAATCAACTCAATAGCACATCTAATTATTTTAAATTCATCTAAGAAAATACCCATTTGGTATAGATATTAGATGTTGGTATACTTAAAATACATAAAATTTGCTTAAAAATATTTTTAATCTCTTTTTCAGAGAATAACTTGTAGTCTTATTGGTATTTGTTGAATAATCGTGAATTTAGTAATCCCGTACAGGACGATCTATTTTTGCTTAGAAAAAGAGATTTCTGGCAACGCTGATGCAAACTCGCAAATTTATACAAATTATACAACATATTTTAATATCTCGCTTAAATTATAATTAATAATACGTTAATACGGTTTCCAAAAATATTAATAATTAGGAAATTGTTTCTGAATGCTTCTGAATGTTTCCTATACGTATATCTTTCTATAATCTAAATAACTAATCAGATAAAAATCCTAAATATTTTTAGTTTTGATAATGGCGTAACAACCGCAAAAGCTATCGACTAATACTAATACACCGATCTACATTATACGTTAGTATAAGTTAGTATAAATATACGTTAGTATAAGTGTTATAATATTTTAATAAAAAAAAATTAAGATTTTTTCAAAGTTAGTATTAACTCATTATTATATTAACTCAAATAACAATACGAACGTTTTTCTACATAATATTCTACATAATACTTTCAGAACGATTTTAGTATCGTTAAATTGTTAACATAAACATATTTTGCGTTGGTTGCAACGTAGTACGGGTAGAACGCAACATCAGTAATTTATCTAAGGCTGCGAGCACACGGCAAAGCGAAGTTTCGGATTCATCCGCCAAACGACGTTTGCGTTTTATTTGCGTTTTATTTGCGAGCCGATTGCGTTTTAAATGCGTGTCAAATGCGTCAATATTTCGACAATGCTGTCCAAGAGAAAACACGGTTTTCAAGGGGATTCATAAACGCCTTTTTTTGAAACTGCACCCTGCTGCGAGAGTATTTATCTTTCATTACAGTGGCGTACAAGGGTAAATAAATCAATATAAAATCAGTACGTAATATTGCATTATACCTACATTTATTTTCCCACTATTGCTTCTTTTGGAGCTGGACTGTTTTATATCGAAAGCGTTTTGAAAATTACCTATTGTTGAGCCTATTATATACCATCATCATCAATACTATCGACCGAGGGTACTTGATGGAGTTTGAATTTAAATTCTAATTGATTTAAGTTTTGTACTATTATTATTTATTAATACAATAAAAAAAGATTATAAGTTAATACACGAAGAAAGGGTAAAAACCTTATTACCTAGATACCTACTAAGTAAAGGATTAAGTACAAAAACATAATATTTTGAATAATTTGAATATTTGCAGTATTCTAAAAACCTGTTGTAAATACTATTAATACATTCGGTAGGTAAGCAGTTTTACAAAATACTCGTATAATAAAAAGTTGTGACACAGCACAGCTATGAGAAGAAGTATTTCACGAGAAGAAAGGCTCGCCATATCTATACGGTAAACTAAACTATTATTATTTATTTTGTAGTATGTACTTATTTAATTAATTTTTTTATTAGTTGACACTGTCATCTTCTATAGATACACTAAAATGGAAACGGGTACTAATAATAATATATTGAAGTGAGAATAATGAATACCCACCTACTACTATTGATAGGTATGTGCTTGTGTACTTGTATCGGTACAAGTATATTTATATTAATTATTGTTTTTTTGTTATAATATATTAGTTGCGATTAATTGACAATAAAATTTTGATAATTTATCTATTTAGCCGCTACAGTACCATATTATTCAATTACATATTCAAAAAAAGTTGGTAGTTATGAATTCAAAACACCTTTCATAAAAAATAGATTGAAATATTAGTAGGTACACTAACACGAAATTACCTGATATAGTCTCATTACAATAGCTATCTTTTTAATATGTAGCTATTGAATTCTAAGCAATAATATTCTATTGGAAATATGAACAGATTTTAAGGGGAGATATTTCAAATGTTTATGAATAATATGTTTTAAATGTTTATTTAATAAAAGATACAATAGGTATAATAATATATTACATTGTTCTAACAAATTATATACAAAAAACCTATAAAATATTTTAATTAAATTATATCTGTTTTCCCCATTGCATTAACGCCACTGTGAAATTCTTGATGACACTAATTAAGAAAGAAGGAAGATTTTTTTAATTTTTTCGGACTAAAGTAATAAATTAAGTCATACAATATGTGCCTTATTGTGTTCGCCAACTTATAGCTATTATGGATATTAGTACTTTTTGTTTTCACCGTTAGTGTTATTATGTAAGAATTTATTTATTGCACTATCCGAAGAATTAAAAAAAACCTTTTTTTTGTCGCCAGTGGCGAACTAAGATAAATAAAATATAAAAATATAATATGTAAACATTACCTACATAATTATTAAGTATTTCTTTTTTACCATTTTACCTATATTTATTTTTTCCACTATTGCTTGATTTGGAATAGAATTCTGTTATATTATATCGAAAGCGTTTTTTAATTTGATGATATTTTCATAGTGTAGAAATTATTTTTAATGACTTTCATGCGGATTTTTGTTAGCTATACGCAAATGCAGACATAGTCCAAATAAGCATTAATCATTCAAGTGAATCTTTCTGGTTGCAAACAATTCATCATGACTTCGACAACAATAACAATACAGAACATGATAAAACAGAACAGCCAGGTTTTCTCCAGGTGTTCTGTTTTGTCATGTTCTGTTTTGTCACTGTCCTGTTTTGTCATGGAACCGACTGAGATTTAACATTCTTCATATTATTATATATGACAATGTGCTAGGTGCAGATTGCGTAGGCTTAAACCTTTACATTATACCCAAGTTTTTAATGAAAAATACCCACTCATCCGGTCATGAGTTTGTCATTGGTAAATAAAATTTATTAGGCCTTTCTGAACATAATTATGTGGTTAATCAGTAATATTTCTTAATACGCGCCCCCATAAATTTCAGCTTTCAAAAGTTCGGTCCTGGCCTAAATGGGAAGATTTAAAAGAACATGTGGTAGGTAGTATATTCATGGCACGTATTGCATGACATAATTAATTACTCCATTGCTTCAGTGGCGTTCATGCAATGTAGAGCAACAGATATAATTTAATTAAAATATTTTATAGATTTTACTGTAGCGGGTGAATAGATAAATTATCTAAATTTTGTTATCAATTAATCGCAAATAATATATTATAACACGAAAACAATAATTAATATAAATATACATGTACCTACACAAGTACACAGGAACATACCTATCGATAGTAGTAGGAAGGTATTCATTATTCTCACTTCAATATGTTATTATTGGCACCCGTTTCCATTTTAGTGTATCTATAGAAGATAAAAGTGTCAACTAATAAAAAAAATAATTAAAGAAGTACATACTTACTACAAAATAAATAATAATGGTTTAGTTTACCTTATAGTTATGGCGAGCCTTCACGCTTAAAAACAGATTAAATTTAATAAAAATATTTTATAGATTCGATACCTACATAAAGATTCTACTACTAAAACGGAGGCATGATTCTATTAAAGATACATACTTATTTAATATCGAATATAACCAAATGCATACCTACTTGTATTCTTCCCAAAAGAATGGTGTTATTTTAAATATGTATTTCATATAATATGAATAGGTAGGTGGGTAATTCAATACGTATCTATAGGTACTTATATAAATATTTTCGGTATAGGTATATAGGTATTCATCAAAAATTATTTAAATTTGCATATTACGAACTATACCTTAACATTGTTTATTCGTTTTTTTTTATTTAGTGAGTAGTTACAGTTGGTGACATCTCTCATTAGTTAATATTATTAAACTCCCAACATATTGCACAACGAGAAAACTATTGTTTACGAGAAATGACATTTTAATACGCTTACCTACCGAATGTATTAATCGTATTTACAACGGGTTTTTTTAGAAACACTGCAAATATTCAAATTATTCAAAATATTATGTTTTTATACTTCATCATTTACTTAGTAGGTATCTAGGTAATAAGGTTTTTACCCTTTCTTCGTGTATTAACTTATAATCTTTTTTTATTGTATTAATAAATAATAATAGTACAAAACTTAAATCAATTAGAATTTAAATTCAAACTCCATCAAGTACCCTCGGTCGATAGTATTGATGATGATGGTATATAATAGGCTCAACAATAGGTAATTTTCAAAACGCTTTCGATATAAAACAGTCCAGCCCCACAAGAAGCAATAGTGGGAAAATAAATGTAGGTATAATGCAATATTACGTACTGATTTTATATTGATTTATTTACCCTTGTACGCCACTGTAATGAAAGATAAATACTCTCGCAGCAGGGTGCAGTTTCAAATAAAGGCGTTTATGAATCCCCTTGAAAACCGTGTTTTCTCTTGGACAGCATTGTCGAAATATTGACGCATTTGAAGCGCATTTAAAACGCAATCGGCTCGCAAATAAAACGCAAATAAAACGCAAACGTCGTTTGGCGGATGAATCCGAAACTTCGCTTTGCCGTGTGCGCGCAGCCTAAGTAGTAAAATTCATCGTAATTTATAAAAAAAAAACTATCGCATTCAACACATATTACTTAGAGATCAACGTTATAATCCTATTAGACCCAGATGCTACCTGTTCAACGGGTGCGTTCTACATAATTATGTGTCTCGGAGACGTCATATTTTATCAGGGCCCAAACGTCTCAACTTCTGAGCTTTGAGTATACCAACAGACATTGCGACACTACCACACTATTGGTGAAGCCGCATAATATGAGTTGCCTAGAAGAGTCATAGCTCACATCTTCCAAAAATCGAGTTTTGAGATAATCGCAAAAAAACACCAAAGCACTGTTTTTGTACTGAACTCCCTTGAATATTAATAAACGAGTCAGTCAATTTACATTATTTAAATATATATACAATACTCCTAAAGCTGCGGACACACAGCACTATGAAAATAGAGCTCCTTGATTTGGTTAGAAAGACCTTGATGACAGTACTCGCAGCATTCATTGAAAAATGTAAGTTATGAGTTACAGTCACCTTTTTCAACAATTTTCACATGGTTTAAAGTGACTTTTGATAGCCAACTATTTTTTTTATATATATTAATGCATTTGAAGCCACTTGATTATTTAACTCAAAATTATAAAATTGAAAAATATTAGTAATGACTCTAGGCGACTCATATATTCATTCACCATGGGTTCACCTCCCCATAGACCCTGTCACCCGGTCACCATTTTTTTTTTTGAAAAAGGTTAACATGTAAATATTTTAGGCCATTCGGTCCAAAAATCTAGGATATCTATGTACCTGCCGAGCCTACTTAAATAACAAATAAAAAATACACTGTCACCAATTTATTGTACAAACTGTTATTATAATAATAATAATAATAATAAGTAAATTTAATTGAAATACGGCTCTAGGTACTGAGAGTTACTATAACTATATAACTAACTATAATTCATTGTTAGAGCACCTAAATTTTTCTAAATAAAGTTGTTCACTTACCTAGAATTTGTTTTGTTCTTCCGAATCACCAGGTTTACAAAATATTTCTACGAGCTCTTCCCAGCTTGTGCGTTTTATATTTCTATTAGAATAATCAGAAGATACCATGTTCCATATAGCCTTCCTTTATTTCCATTTCATCAATAAATAATTCTGTATCGAAGTATTCACGCTCCATTTTGAAAAAAAATAATGTATATTTTAAAACTAGCCGACAAATCACTTCCGCGCACATTGGCGATCGCGTTGTTACTGGGCGAAATAATTAGCGGCATAGTACCTCGACTCGCGCACAACACGCGCGAGGTCTGGCGTTTTACCGGCGCATTGCGCGGCGCGAGAGTCGTCACGCGTGAGCGTTTGTGGACAGCTGAATTGGGTCACATGTACCTGAAGAACGCGCGATTTGTTACTCGCGCGTAAAAACGTGCCATGTGGACAGGCTCTTAGCTTGCATCGGTACCTACTACAAAAGGTTTCGCACGGTGGGGAAGTGTTAAGACGTGGCGATGGAAGAAAGGAACCAGCGCAACCTCGTGCGTACCTTATAATCCAATGCTGAAGCTTGACAGGGTAAAGTAAGTGAAACACATTTTACTACGTCACGTCTACATCGTTGACTCTAAAGATGCAATTATAAAGCTTTAAAAGTTATATTAAATAATATGTCCCTTGCATTATAGTACCTATTATAAATTATGTTTTATTGCAATAATTAATAAATGTTTAATTGTATCTTATTCCGTTTCTCTAATACTTTTGCAAATATATTGTAATTAGAATGTCAAAATTTTTACAGTTATTTATCTCGTAATCACCTAATATGGGATTAATATTGTATTTTTACAAGAGTTATGCACTATGATATGCAATATTATGATGATTTCTATATTTTATATCAAAAATATTTGACTGTTTGGCTACTTATATTAAAAATATATGTTCCTGTTTGATTTGTTTATTGTTATAATATAGTTGTTATACCCCGACAGGAAGTATGATTCGGGCCTTTTCGCTATGCTAAAAAGGCTCAACAGATATTTTGAGTCGTAAAAGACTCATTCTTTTTAATTGTTTTATCTACCCACTTTAATTAAAACGGTTTCAATAATAATAATATTTTACGATATCTTTAAAAATTGCAAATGACATTTATGAGTAGTTTAAAAATCGTAACTTGTTTAATTTACGGTCGTTTGATTGTTTGTTCGAGTAAATATTACGGTTAAATTTAAAAAACAAACTTACATTTAACACAATGTCTGTCAAAAATCGGCCAAAAAACTATCGTTTTACATTTTCTATTATATTTTTCCGTTCCGCAAATAGTTTTCTTGTAAAACAAGTGATAGTTAAAAATATTTTAACGATTATTAGTTGTAACCATTTAAGTAACTAAAATAAAAATATTTAATTAATTTGACTGTCAATATCGTTTTCAGTGAAATATAATATCTAAGCTAAGCAGTGTCAATAAAAATCTCAATATTATTGTTTATCTCAAACCAATGACAAATCGATTAATTAAAGGAATTGAACAACATGTGATATTTTGAATTAACTACTTCATTCGATAAAAGTGATTATTTTGAAAATATTTTAATGATTTTAATTAGCTACTACATGTAGGTACTCTTAGATGACAATTATACCTACATAAAAATGGTTACATGTAAATCTTAAGTAAAACAGTTTGTCGTGAGCTGTGTTACCGGAGAGAGATGAGCGTACGGCATTAAAATAAAAAAAAATAGCGCGTTGTTTGTGAATCATTGCTGACAGGATATGATATGATTGTATTTGTAATTTACTTACCTACATAATATCTTCTTTTATTTTTTTCTTGTATTGTTGTGGTTTCATTACGTATTTTTACAACATTTTTATTAGCTCGTATTCTTGTTTGTCCGGTGGTTGTTTGTCCAGTAAAAATCTTGCAATCGATTTTTAACTAACTTCTCGACTAGCTAGACATTTGAAACTTTTAGAATATATATTATCAGAACACGATGCCAATGCATTCTTTTAATACTTTTAGCCACCTTTGAATTCATTTTTAGTTACTTCTGTTTTTTATGGAAAGTTATTTCAGAAGAATCCGTAAAAAGTAAAAGACTATTATTGGTTGCTAAGGGGGTGGTCTTAGACACTAAATTATTAATATCTTTCGACCATTTCCGATCCTAATAGGATCATATGGGGCTCCACAAAGTAGAGGTTTGTATTGACAGATTTTGTTTTTTGACGAGAAATGGATGTGAGCCACTTGCTCAACCTATTAGACCCACAACCTGACACACACTAATTGAAAAACAATATGTGTACTTGCCAGATCCAGGATTCGAACCTGGGACCCACGGCGTTATAGTCCATTATTAATATATACGTGCGTTACTATGGAAATCAAAATGAAATGTCGAAATGACATTTCAGTATTCTATATTTGTTTGTTTGTTTGTTTTTTTATTTACTTCATATCAAGTACAAGTTTGAGCATATTGAGCATAATAATTCAACAGAAAATTAAGAAACGTTATATATAAAAAGTTCTTTTTATCTTGTAATTATTAAATGTTTTGTTTAGACATGCAATATATATCAATACTATTTAGCCATGTATTTCCAATACAACAGCTTAGCCGCCTCTTGTGGTGTAGTGTGTAAAGCCCTGGCTTTCCATTTGGGAGCTCCTTGTTTGATTTCCGGTAAGGACACAATATATTTATGTGATTTTTTCAAACCTTGGGTGTTTTTGATTGTTCAAATTGCTTACAAACCACCTTGTACGAAAAAGCAAGAGTATCGTTAATAATAATCTATCTATATATATAAAAGAAAGTCGGGTTAGTCACACCATTTATAACTCGAGAACGGCTGGACCGATTGTTACGATCTTTGCATTGTTGGATTTGTCTCAGCCTCGAATAGCAGAATAACTATTAAAACATCGGAAAAATTCACGGGAAAAAAAATTATAAAGAAAATTAATTTTCTCATACATTTTGACATTTTGAACAATGAACGCGCAATCGAAAATAAAAGAAAATCACAAAAAAATTAAATCCATATACAACGATACATGACAAAAAGAATAAACAAGAAACAAAAAAACAAATGAAAGGCGTTGTGTGCATTATCTATCCTTTGACAGTTGATTCAGTTCAGCCTCAGATAATCCCGAAAGACTTTGTTGTATACTCCGGCGAATGTTGGAGGAAGTTGTCCTGCCAGAATCTTTTTTACTTCTTCGACAGCGTCCAAAAATAAAGCCAAGGATAAAATTACATGATCTCATTGCTGGTATTGCTCATTATTTACCTACCAATTTCAAAAACCATCATTCGAACTTCATTCGACAATCGATCTACGTAAATAATCGAGCCGATTACCAGCTAGGTGCGCAAATAGCTATTTCGATCGTGATTTTCAAACGGTAAGTTGCCTTCGAAGATGTTCACTTTGTAAGGTTATCAAATTTGTGATTGTGTGTGCATCGATAACTGCTTCATTATGTAATTTTGAATTATGTGATTAATTTTCCAGTGTTTATCATTTGATGATTCATCAAAATGCTGACAACTATTTGCTGCGATTTCGTAAATTGCTTAAAATCGAGACGGACCGCCTCACTTTCATTCGGTTGAACCAAGCCAAACTGCGATCGGAGGAGTATATTCATTTACGCGATGCAATCAGCACCGTAGGAGATGCAGCTAATGTTGGTCGATTGACTATTCTATCGGCGATGTACATTGGCAGCCCACGTCATATGCATGAATATGCGCAAGATGCAATGACATATGTTCGTCATTACGGTCGTCCAAATCTATTCATCACCTTGACATGAAATCCGAAATGAATAGAAATTGTTCAACTGGTACTCCCCGGACAAACATCAAGTGATCGGCACGACATCACCGCACGTGTGTTTAAACAAAAAATCCTGTCGCTGATGAACTACATTGTCGCGTCTTTGGGGATACTCGATGCTGGATGTATTCGATTGAATGACAAAAACGAAGCTTGCCGCATGCACACATTCTTATTTGGTGAGTCGAAAGAATTCGACCAGACCAAAAAGATGAAACCGATCCAGACCTGCATGATGTTGTAATTACTTACATGATTCATGGACAGTGTGGCGCCATCAACCCCCAATCACCGTGCATGGTCGACGTCAAGTGTTCCAAGCGTTATCCATGAAGTTTAACGGCGAAGACTATCACTGCCAATGATGGTTATCCACTGTATCGGCGTCGATCACTCAATGATAACGGTAGAACTATCACAACGAAAATGAAGTGAAACGATATCGTGGTCGACAACACTTGGATTGTTCCGTATTCACCACTTTTTTCCAAAACATTCAAGGCGCATTGCAACGTGGAGTTTTGCAATTCAGTGAAGTCCATCAAATACATCTGCAAATATGTCACCAAAGGCAGCAATATTGTAGTTTTTGGCGTTCAAACTCCCAATACCAACGATGAAATCACGCACTATCAAGTTGGTCGATATGTGAGCTGCAATGAAGCAATTTGGCGTATTCTCTCATTCCCCATTCATGAACGTCATCCCACTGCTGTACATTTGGCGGTGCATCTGGAGAATGGTCAACAAGTTTATTTCAACGCATCGAATGTTGCTCAACGTGCTGAAATATCTCCAGCGCCAACATTGACCAGTTTCTTTTCGATTTGCCAAAGCGATCCGTTTGCACGAACGTTGTTCTACTCTAAGATGCCACGTTATTACACTTGGAAAGCTTCATCAGAAATTTCAACGTCGGAAGCAAGGCGATGCGGTTTCTGATCATCCGGATGTGCATTCTACTGATGCTCTTGGTCGCATTTACACAGTTCATCCGAAGAATGGCGAATGATTCTACTTGCGGTTGTTGCTGGTAAATGTTCGTGGGCCGACATCATTTGAATCACTGCGAACTTTCAATGGTGTAGTGTGCCCAACATATCATGCTGCATGTCAAAAGTTCAATTTGCTTGAAAATTATACTCATTGGGACATGACAATCGCTAAAGCATTTGTTTTTGCATCTCCAAGTCAGATACGCACATTATTTGCTATCATTATTTCGACATGCTTCCCATCAAATCCACCTGAGCTGTGGAATAAGTACAAGGATGACATGTCAGAAGACATTTTACATCGAATTCGTGTCAATTCAGAGAATCCCGATCTCGAAGTGAATGAGGAAATACATAACCAGGCTTTGCTTTTGATCGAAAACATGTATTATCTCATGTGCGGCAGTTTGTTAGTCAAGTTAGGAATGCCAACGCCTGATCGTGGAATGAATGACGCTTTTAATCGAGAATTGGAACGTGAACGTGAATATGATCAAGATGCATTGAACCTATCGGTTCGATCGAATGTACCAATGTTGAACCCCAAACAGAAGGAAGTGTACAATACGTTAATGAAGGCAATTGATGATGGAAATGGTGGTTTATTTTTCCTCGATGCGCTTGGTGGAACTGGGAAGACATTTCTCATGACATTGATTTTGGCCACTGTTCGTGCGAGATCCGAAATTCCTGTAGCAGTTGCTTCTTCTGGGATAGCGGCCACGTTGTTAGAAGGATGCCGAACGGCTCATTCAGCGTTGAAATTGCCATTAAACCTTCAAATGACTGAAACACCGACAAGCAGTGTTGCGAAACACTCAGCAATAGCCAAAGTTTTGGTAGCAAGTAAAATCATCACCTGGGATGAATGCACAATGGCGCACAAATGCGCATTGGCAGCACTCAATCGAACTATGAAAAATCTGCGCAATTACTCAAGATGTTATGGTGGCGCAATGATTCTACTATCTGGCAATTTCTGCCAAACACTACCAGTCATTTCAAGATCGACCGCTGCCGATAAAATGAACGCTTGCCTCAAATCATAGACTCTGTGGCGCTATGTGAAGAAACTTTGGCTGACGACGAACATGCGAGTTGCATTGCTAAATGATCCATCTGCCGACGATTTCTCTAAGCAATTGCTGACTATCGGTAACTGCCGTGTTCCTGTCGACTAATCGAACGGATTGATTTCGTTTCCGCCGAATTTTTGTAATTTCGTCTCAGCGAAGGACGACCTCATCAACAAAGTGTTCCCGTACGTCATTGCTAACCACACAAATTACAATTGGTTAAGTGAACGAGCAATTTTTGCGGCAAAGAACAAAGATGTGGATCACTTAAACTCCACAATTCAAAATCAAATCGTTGGTCCAATGCATTCCTTCAAATCTATCGGCTGTATAATAAACGAAGAAGAAGCAACCAACTATCCAACTGAATTTTTAAACTTATTGGATCTGCCTGGCTTGCCACCGCATAATTTACAACTGAAAATTAACTTGGTAGTTACCATGCTTCGAAATCTGAACCAACCAAAACTATGTAATCTATTTCATTTTGATTTGATTTTTGCACATTTATTGAACTTAATTCATTTTGAGTATTTTAATTCAGCTAATAAGTTAACACAAGATTATTGATTCTAAGGCGGTACGAAGTTCGCCGGGTCAGCTAGTATTGTAATAAATAATAAAATAAAAAATATTAAAATGTTGCAGCTTACGATAAACTATAATACGGCCTACTGTATACGTATAAATAAGTGAACACGATATACAATACCGCTGATAAAAATTCTTTAGGAATATTTCGACGATTCAAACCTTTAAATAAAAGGATTCTATTCCTTGTGATCCTAAAGCTTATAAAAAATCAATCATTTAGGTAAAAACAATATACTAGAAAATTTTTCAAACATAATTAATTCAATAAAAAATCCCCTTTTGGACAGTGACGTCCCTAGATAAAATGCCGTCCGTAGGCAGCGACAAAATGCCGCCCCATTTTTTTTACAGTATTTTTATCATCCTTTCATGGGTACAATATTTAAGGAAAAATGTGTTGTATGGATACATTACTAACAAAATATCAGACATCATTATTCACAAATCTGCACGTGTTTTTGGTCACCAAGGACGTCGAAGGGCAACGGAAATAAACCAGATATGGCGCATCCGACAAAACCAGTGAGCTGAATTTTTAATGGAAAGATATTTTAAATTCTAATGGATTCATGCTCTGTACTATTCCATTTAAGTCATTTTTTGCGACCCGGGTTTCGCCTTTCGGCATCTTCAGGCGCCGTGTACACTCACCAAAGGTAAAAACACACTGATAATGAACTCTCTTTACTCTAGAATTATGAAATTATGAACAGTTGAAGTGTTTTTTTGTTATTTGTTTATTGTATTTTTTGTAACCTTTGACTTGATAGGTAGGTAATGGAGTCTTTACCTACTTTATTGTATTGATTTATTATATAATCTAGAGTAAAGAGAGTTCGTTATCAGTGTGTGTTTACATTTGGTGATTGTACACGGCGCCTGAAGATACCGAAAGGCGAAACCCGGGTCGCAAAAAACGACTTAAACAAAATAGTACAGAGCTTGAATCCATTAGAATTTAAATTCAAATTCTATCAAGTACCTTCAGTCGATAGTATTAATAGAAAGGTATTTTCGTTATTAATAAGTTTAGGTAGTTATTTATATGTTCCAAATAATTCTCCTCGATTTGCCGCCCTTCGAGAACTGCCGCCCCCAAGCGACGCTCAATCTGCCTACCCCCACGGGACGTCACTGCTTGTGGGTTATCCAGTGTTTTGGCCACAACCTTTGATTCGTAAGGAAAAATCTTGCTTACAATTATATAGATTAAAATTTTTGACGATATTAAATTCTTCTTGAGATACTTAACTAAGAAATCAACAAAACTCTATTTTGACTTATAATTATTTAGAGTACTATTATTTGAAAGAAAAATTCTCCGCCGTATATATGAACCGATCAGGGATGGCACCAATTGGAGGAGATTATATAATACTGAGCTCTACGGGCTGTACGAAGATTGCAGCGCAGTTAAATCAATTAAGATTGAGAGACTGCGATGGTTAGGTCATGTGCACCGTATGAATTACAATGAACCGGCAAAGAGAGTGATGTCCAGCAATCCAATAGGACGTAGAAGAAGATCGAGGCCAAAGATTCGCTGGTTGGATGGAGCTGCCAGTAACTGCCGTATTCTGGAGGTACCGAATTGGAAAGCGGCCACACTGGATAGGGTCAGGTGGAGGGAGCTGTTGTAGGAGGCCAGGACCCACACCGGGTTGTCCGTGGTCGGTTGATGGTGATGATGATTAGATATTATGAAAAAATACATGAAGAAGCTTGGTCTATTTGGAATGTAGTGAAAATGTTTTTTGGAATTTTCCGATAAATATTATGTTTCTTTATATTCTAAATTCAAATTTCAAAATGCATTATTCTGATATTCACTAATTTCAAGATTAAAAAAAAAAAAAAGAAAGTCGCAAATACTGTCAATTGCATACTATTCACTCACTCTATAGAAGATTAAAAGAAAAACAAATACCTATCTATTCCATATTCTTTCACTTACACTCAAACACTGCTTATTTATGATAGTTTATTGAATATTAAAGAAAGTGTAATTTTTTCAAACGTATTCTTGTGTTTCGATTGCTACAAATGTTTAAACCTATAGGAACAAATTGGGTGCCATGGCAATTTTAAAAATGTACTGTCTACTTTTTATTCATTCTTTTCATTTAAGTTGTTTTTTTTCGAAGTTATTTAGATATAAGAATTATTTATTATGTAACAAAATTGCATGTGGAGTGGGCAAGGTAAATAAGCTCTTTTTAAATGTATTTTCTCTTTTGACTTATGAACATAATATGTATTTATATTCAGTTTTTTAACATATAGATATAAAAAATGCTATCTAACAAAAATGTGTGTGATGTAGGTAAGCTAAGCGATATTAACTTATTTACAATACAATTTTCAACATATACCTTTATTATTATTCCACTTATATGTAATATATTATGAAAAAAAAATTGAAATTTTCACTAAAATAATTTTATTGTTCATTGGCAAATAGCAAATCTCATACCATATCAGATTTGCTCTTGTTGGGAGTTGTTCCGGGCTGCTGGCAGGTATATTATTAAACCCCTGAAATTGACTAATAACAATTATGTATTCAAAATTTTCTCTTACCCATACCATGTATGAGGATAATAAAAATATTTTAATGACTTCGTTCATCTTGTAACAATACTTTATTGACAATTTTCGATTACGGAACAGGCTTACGGAGTTGATTTCGTCCACTTATAGCCGTGAAGTCACGCGATTCGACTGCCCACTGTGATTCATCGATAAAACACTCATAAAAAGGATACAGTACTTACGAATTTATAATATGAGGTACTCGACATATGAAGTCAGTAAGTAAACAATCCACAAGAGATTTATTTTAATTTTTTAAACCATGTCTGATCCTGAGAATATTATAATTTGGGTCTCCACAGATTGGGCAGATTTTGTATTTTTTTTTTACGAGAAATGGATGTTAATAATTTTCTGAACCCGGGATTCAAACTCGGACCCATGACATTATAAGCCGACGCGGTAACCGCTCAGTCACCGTGGGTACGCAGGCGCAAGTTGTTTTTTTGTAAAATTTAGCTTGACCCAAAAAAAACCAGTGAAACAGCAAATAATTTTCAACTATAAATAGGTGCGACGAAATTTCGGAATCGCTGGTAATCAGAGAGCGAAAGTCGAGGTGTGAATACGTCAATTTGTTTTGTGATGGCGACGGGGGAATTAATTTTTAAATCGTGTAAAGATGACTAAAAAACGTTACCCATTTATTTAAAAACGAAAACATGTCAATGAATATAATATTATTATTATTACTAATAGAACAATAAATATTCCATTAAATGAACGCATGTTGACTTTTTATGACAAATTATGTTTTGTTCTGTACGCGTCGTTTGCACAATCTTTCGTGGCGTAGTCACGATCGTTTTAGACCGTGCTCCAGCTGAAGTATAGCCTTAATTTTATAATTAAAAACCATGCTGGCAGTTTTCTGGTTTTGTTACAAACACATTGTTTGCCATCGACTGCCAAAAAATAGGTTTGCAACATATAAATGTGTCCCCAGGTACTCAGGTTTTATTATTAAGGTGTACGTTGGTTATTCTATCGCACCTTGCTTGCCTCAAAACCTCAAGACCTATCGATTTTTTAAATCAAAAATTATAGGATGGTTTTATTTATTTATAACATAGAAACACTTTTGGCCCACGTTGGACGCCAGTTTTAGTATTTATAAAATAGAAACACTTCCAGTTTGAGTGCTTACCACAGAGATTAATCAACAATAACAGGGAATACTTCAAACGGTACACGAAAACAGATTAACAAGTTAAAATGACTCGCTTGACCAAATAACCAGATGAACTTGCCAAAGAATTAGTTAAATTCAGGTAGGTATCACATTTGACAACTTGAAACCACACTTGTCAGTCTTATTACTACAAATATAAATGAATCTCGATAGTGTTAAGTGCATAGTTTTAAAATGGAAAACCTGTATGATCAAAAGGGTCAGAGCTAATCAGACTAAGCTGACTGGCTGTAAGACTGTGAGAGATAAAAATTACAGAGTTAACATAGAGCTAAATCCTAATCAATCTACATAGTGCTTACGGCGTCCAGTCAATGGGCCACGCCATCTATAGGTCTCTTTTCTAAGTCACGCCGCTATAAAATCAAATTGTCTCTTATGGCTCAATGGTCTCAAATGATCATCCGGGCACAACAGTAAATCATCTCACATGCACCGATGATGCATTATTGTATTGGCACAAAAATAGGTACTAGTTGAAATTTGCAATATTCTTATTTAGATTCACGACAACTTACTATTACATTATGATAAATCTTATAAATGTGAATCTACATATCACCCTGTGACCACCATTAATTATCTACGTGGCACAGCTTCCCGCCACAACAATAGACAGTTAGCATTTAATACCATCTTATTATATACATTTTATTATCTCGTGACGGTGCATCGGTTTACCAAGATGTCTCATCATCATGCAGACCTTTCGCTGCAATTAAATGCTTGATTGGAATACACCTGCCGTGTCGGATATCATGTTTTCACCTTTATTTCACAGCTGCATAGCGGACCGTTTTCTATGGCACTCGAACAAACTGTTGTGTCAAAATTGGAACAGATATCAGAGAAGCGTGCTTTTGTCATTACGTTATGGAATCGTTATCAGCCGCGGGCAACATTTTCATGCCAACACGAGATGTAGAATAATAAATACTTATTTTCCGAGGTTTTTTTTTTTATTTTATTCTTTCTAGCCTGTCAATTTCATCAAAGGTTGGCGATTAAAATATATCATGTATACTTATTCTGAACATCTTCCTTTTCATCAAAGGTTAGTTGATAGACATCATAAATTATCTGAATAAATTCATTGTATTGTCACTGAAACCACTTAATTTTAATTACATTTATATATATTAACTATTTCTTTTATTCAACGAATAATTCACAAGATTTATAAATGGACCATCCTGATTATTGAAAATACATAATTTTGAAAAACACTTCCTGAGAAAATATTTTATAACCAATAGAAAAAATCTTTTTGAAAAAAGTAAGCCACCCCGGCCGGGAATCGAACCCTGCATCTCCTGGGTTTACGCCCCGTCCGTCGCATTTACCTCTATGCTACGCAGTGACATACTAATTGCGATAAATTTTAACTATTGGCCTTTTTAATACCTACTCATCAGTAGCTTGATTTGGAAGAACGCAGAGAAGAACGAAGAGATGCAGGTTTCGATTCCCGGCCGGGGTAACTTACTTTTTTCAAAAAGATTTTTTCTATTGGTTATAATATATTTTCTCAGAAAGTGTTTTTCAAAATTATGTATATTTACATATATATCAGGTATTTCCAACCACAAGTAGTAAAGCGTATTGGCGCGATACCAGGTTATAAGATATATTATTATGATAAGGGTTCAGATCCAGTCGGGCGTCGTATTTTTTTAAATGTGATTTTTCTAGTGGGTATAATATATTTGAGATGTTTTTTCGGTAACCGGACAAAACAGAACTTGAAAAAACTGAGAAAAATAAAAAGAAAGAAAGAGAAAAGGAAAAAAATGTTCAACCAAATTGCTTCGGGTTTTGATATATTCCACTTACGTGAGGGTGAGTTAAGTGGACGCTATTTTATATATTTTTTAAATTGGATTTCCTTAGCAAACTCGGTGTACTTCTTTGAACTTCTATATAATATGTATATTTGTATTTTCACTGCTTTTGCTTTTGTATGTTTATATTATGTTCTCTTTTAATATTTTCATTTTTATCCCTTTTATTACTTTTCTTTTTTTTTCTTTCTTCTATATAATAATGTTTTATGTCATTTTGTGAACGTCTTAAACTTATATTTTGTAATGTCCACAATATGTTTAAAAAAAATTGAAATAAATTGAAATAGGTACAATAAATAACATAAATTGTATGAAATATAATATAAATGTTTAAGCTTAATTTCTATATAAGAAGGCTTTGTTCAACATATTTGGTTCCCTATAATATTGTTTTACTATTTACCTTACTACAAAGAAGTTATGACTGAACAATTGAATAATTTCGATTCAGAAAGCGTGGAACTTACAATATCTTAAAACTATAATGTCCACTGTAAACCGTAAAGCCTTATTCTAGCATTCAGTTTTAACCGTGAAAGTGAAAATTAAATTCCATTTTCCACAAAATTTAAATTCTTTGAAAATTGTTTTCAAACATGAAATAAAATAAAAAATTAAACTACTCTTTATTCTTCTTCTAATTTATAGTCGCCATCCTTACAGGGTATGACTAATAATCGCAAGGTCGATTAAGCAAAATGTGTATAAAAAAGAACACTTGTACACCTCCTACCATCCAGTTTCCACAAAGAATCAATGTCACTGCCTTAAAAACAAATACGGCAAATAAAACAACAAACAAAAGAATCTCTTTACTTAGTAAGCGATCATGTTCTTAGACTTATGTACTATGTTTAGTTGTCCTTTTCTTTACTATTTTCCTCCATAATTAATTTTAGGGCCATTTATATTCCCATTACATTCCATCTCCTCAGCCACCTCCTAATCCCCAGTGTTATTGTTACCAGACAATCAATAAGCAATTACGGGCCGTGAGAGACCGTGTTGCAAAGAGACGTTGAGTTGCATCTCGATATTGGGCGTGAGTGGGTTTCTAATAGCTTTCCGTCGCTTAAGTGATTTACTCAATATATACAGACTCATTAAGAATCTATCATCATTCATACACTCTCACATATAATCCATAAAACTGTGTCACAAAGTGCGTGACGTTTGACCCAAAATAATAATACCGCGCGAGCGAAAGTTGAAACCAGACCACGGAGCCATCATACATCATCACAAAGGTCAGTGTCTGGCATTTTGTTCCATTGCCTCCACCCCTGGATCGGACCTCCTCATCATTCCTTCAAATAATTACAGTCCACTTAAAAAGCTTAACTAGTACTTATTAAATTTAATCAAAGCATACCATAATTCTAATCTTGGGTGATTGATCCCGAAACATATCAAGCCTAAGAATATAATATACGATTCACACAGTGACGTCCCTAAACAAAATGCCGCCCCTAGGCAGCGCCAGAATATCGCCCCATTTTGTAATACAGTATATTTTATCATCCTTTCATGACTCCAATATCTGAGAAAGGTGTTGTATGGATATATTACTAACAAAATATACCACTAAACCTAATTTAAATGCCATCTCTATTTTAATAGACAATGTTGAGAGACGTGACGTCCAAGGACAATGGAAGTAAACTAGACATCACGACCCCGACAAAAAAATACCATCCTGTTAAACCTATTATGTTAATTAATACATTTTATTTCCAACCAATGAGCTGAATTTTAGCTAAGCTGTGGTCCCTACCTATTTTTATATATACCTAATGATTCTCCTCAATTTGCCATATTGGATAAATAATCATTTTTATTAGGAAACACACAAAAAATAATCGGTGTGTGTACTTATGTACGCGCGTTAGAAGTTATACGCAAGGAATCGGTGGTTCGAATCCGATCAAGTGCGTATTTTTTCGTGTGAAAAAATGAATTATGTGTTACATGTCACACGCCAAAAATACACTCTTTTATCTGGCTTACAGAGCTTTAGCGAGATCAACCACGATCAAACGATGTATTTGGCGATAGTACATATTATTGGATTATAATGTAGTGTAGTTGAAAGCCATGCAGTCGATGTGATCTGAATTTTACTTGGCACTCACGAGCAATATCTATAATATTATTATATTGGGATAAAGTTTTGAAATTAAAAAAAACAATATTATTTCTTGACCAAAGAGTTGCAAATGTGATATCGAAATCTCCACGTGGTTATTTGAAAATGGAAAATGATTTTGACAGCCGCTCCGAGAAAAATCGAAAACAAAAGACATTCTATGAAAAAAATGGTCGCCCAAAAAATCCGCGCATGCGCATTTTCTCACTATAAAATATCGTAGGGGTATAAATGCTCCATCCAAATTAGAGGACCAAACTACTCCGTGCAAACGGAATCAGTAGTTGCGCACAAACTTCTTGTTAACGGTCTACGAGATTCTGGAGCCGTTTTTCACACATTCACCCTTGCAGAGGATAGAACCTGCAAGGTAGTTATAAAGGGACTTCCCAACATAGAACCGAGAGAAATCTCAGAGGACCTCAGAGCGAGAGGCTTTGAGGTAATATCAGTCTCTTAATGAGATCCAAAAATCCGACCACCACCGGAAATCCCCTCTTCCTGGTTCAAATGCCCCCTGGCTCCGACATGCAGTTTATGTCAAACAAGGTTAGAGAAATTTTTCATGTCAAGGTGTCCCTGGAGAAATTCAGGGGCAAATCAAACAATGGTGGCACTCAGTGCTATAGATGCCAACAGTTCGGTCATTCAGCCCATAACTGCAATAGAGACGCAAGGTGCGTCAAATGTATGGATGCTCATGCATCAAAAGAATGCCCCCGCCCTAAAGGTAGTGCCATAGGTTCCCCAGGAGTCAGGTGCTGCAACTGCGGCGGGGACCACCCAGCCAATTTCAGGCAATGCCCTAAGCGTATTGCCTACGCTAAGGCAATAGCAGCTCGCAGAGCAGCCTCAGCGACTCCTAAGACCAAAGCCATGCCGCACAAATCAGTCTCCCGAGCGGCAGACCCCCAAATACTATCATACACGGCAGCTCTCACGGGACCGCAAACATCTGCTTCCGCAGCAGCCAATCAGTCAAGCCCCCACAGTAGGACCATTCATTCAACTCTGGTAGAAGCACTGAATTCACTCCTTCATGGAGGGGATGGTGTCACCATTGATGACATTCCAGCCATACTGGAATGTATCAAAATGACTCGCTCTATCCGAGCAGAGCCTACCCTGTCCATGGAGGAAAGGCTTGACAGAGCCGAATCTCTGCTTATTAAATGCGGCATGTTGCCCTAAATGGCTAACACACGCCCTCTAAAAATAATCTCCTGGAACGCCCGCAGCATTGCTCAGCGCGATAAGCGACCGGAGTTGACTGACCTACTCCGGGTACTAGACGTGGACATTGCTTTAATTCAGGAGACATTCCTTAAACCAAAAGACCGTTTCTCCGTTCCCGGTTTTGACTGTTATCGTGAGGACCGCCCTCTCCCAGCTAAGGGTGGGGGTGTCATGATACTAGTCAATCAAGACTTAAAACATGCTCACATCCCAATTAAGCCTCTCATTGGATTTGAAGCCACGGCAGTTGAAGTAAACTTAAATGGACGCCTACATGCCATAATTTCGGTATATGGGCATGCCAAAGAAAAAATGAGCGAGGCAGAGGTGGTCTACCTTGCCAACCTCAGAGGCTCAGTCATCCTAGCAGGTGATTTTAATGCACATAATAAGATTTGGAACTGCCATTCCAACAACGCCAGTGGCAATGCCCTCTTAAAGATTACAGAGAAATACGATTTCTCAATCTCACATCCTGACGAGCCGACTCGTGTCCAAGCTCGTTGCAACCCAGCAGTTTTAGATTTTGTGATAGCAAACAACTCCCCAGAAACCGGTGTCCCGAGAGTTGTTAATGCTCTGAAGTCGGATCACCTGCCAATTTATTTCGAAGTTGGAGGCGAATACGATAAAGAAAGTAAAATCCAATTTGACTACTCTTAAGCCAAATGACACCTATTCAAGAGGCATATTAATTGATGCATTGATCTCACGCCTAGAACCTTTCAAACGGAGGTAGAGATAGAGACAGCGGCCGTCGAACTCACTGAGACTATTCTCACAGCGAGACGTCGCTATATTCCGAAAATCAAGAAAAATCCCATCAGGGTGGATCTTAATGATGAGGCCAGAGAGCTCATCAATACTAGAAACCAGCTACGCAAGGACTGGAACAAAGCTAGACGCACAAATCACTTCATCAAACGTGAGATCAATACTTTGCAAGGTAAAATCAAGAAGATAGTATCAGAACTACAAGCCGAGCATTGGGACAATAAACTCAAAGACTGCAGAATTTATACAGACGACCCGCGGAACTCGCTCTGGGCACTATCCAGGGCGATTAAAACGGGCCCGTCTGTTATAAAGCCCCTCAGAGAGAATGCGACTAGTCGAAATTTCGTGTACTCAGATCTCGAAAAAGCAGACGCACTTGCCGATGCGTTCGTCAATAATACTAAAATCCAGTCGGACACCGATTCAGCTACTAAAGCCTTGGTGAACAACTCAATTCTTGCACTTGCGAAAGAAGACATCGATCCCGATGATGTTAAAATTGTTGAACCGCGCGAGATCTCTAGATCTATCAATACCTTGATCGCCAGAAAGGCACCCGGACGAGACAATATCACAAATTACATGTTGAAACGACTTCCCGAGAAGGCGCGGATACATATTGCTAAGATCTTCAATGCATGTCTGCTGCGCGGATACTTTCCAAAGACCTGGAAAACGGCTCACGTTGTCGCTATAGCAAAACCCAAGAAAGACCACTCTTTGGCTGTAAACTACAGACCTATAAGTCTACTAGATGGCATAAGCAAACTTTTCGAGAAAGTGATCCTTCGACGCTTTCTCCCATCCCACAATCAAGTCCTCCCGGATACCCAATATGGTTTCAGGAAGGGTCTATCAACGACCCTACAACTCTCCAGAATTACCGGGATTGTGATGGCCGATATGAGGCAGCGCAAGACCACTGGTATGGTTCTGTTGGACCTCGAAAAGGCATTTGATACGGTCTGGCATGACGGTCTAATCCACAAACTTTTTACCACAAACATGCCCGTGTACATCACAAAAATCATCCAGAACTACTTAAGCGGTCGAGCGCTTTTTGCAGTGGTCAAACGGGAGAATTTATCTCACCGCACTAGCGATGAAGGGGTACCACAGGGCAGTTTGATGGGGCCTAGGCTCTTCAATCATTTCATAAGTGATATGCCAAATCCCGCCAACTGCACACTGGCGCTATACGCAGATGACACAGCCATCCTTTCCACCAGCCGCCAGACTGACACGGCGATTAGGAACTTAGAAAAGGGCACTCGACAGCTAACTGATTATTTCAGTCGCTGGAGACTTAAAGTTAACGCGGAGAAGACGGAGGCGATTCTCTTCTCGCGGAGCCAAAAATCCTATAAAGGAAAAATTACTGTTTGTGACATCCCCTGTTCATTCAGTAACACTGTGAAATACCTCGGGGTATACCTTCACCATAGATTGAACTGGACACCTCACCTATTAGAAGCCAGGCGAAAAGCCTTTATGGCGATGGGGGTTCTTAGACCCATCTTCAACCGTAGAAGCTGTCTCTCAGAAAAAAACAAAAAGGCACTATATAGCATGGTTATTAAACCAACCATGCTGTATGCATCCCCAATTTGGACTACTGACATCACCAAATCCAATTTAAAGATGCTGCAAACAATAGAGAACAGATGCTTTCGAATCGTCTACGAACTCAAGCCTCACCATAGCATCAAACGCATCAATGCTAAACACGATGGAATCGACATTGCCGAAACCATAACTAAATACAGAGAGACCTTCTTGAATAGACTGACAGAAGGGCCTCATAAGAAACCTACACTATTTGCCAACAAAATTCAAAATTTTAAGCACAAGCGCAAGGAAGCTAGGCTCCGTCATAAGATGATGCCCCCTGACTCTCCAAATCCTGATGATCCACCCCCTCCTCACTCAATTACAGGTACCTCTTCCACAGCGGATGCGGCCGGAAGTACTCTGACCCCGCCGGATCTCTTCCAGGGTCTAGCGGTAGAGGTAAAAGAATGTTTGGAAGCCCTAAGAGTTAAACTAGGTAGCTTTAGAATGTACATCAGAATGAGACTCGGGCTCAAAGCCCAGGTGAGAGCTAAACTTGTGGAAAACAGAAAACGGGGTATACCCCCTAGGGACTGGGCGAACATCTTTGATGTTATAAAATGATCCACACAAGATCATAATCTCAAGCCGAACATCCCGCTAAAGGATGAACTTTTTGTTTGTTGGACCCATAAGGACAATATTCGGAAGAGGGTTATTCTTAACTGTTTTCCCTCGAAAGACTTGTTTGAAAAGCGAAGGTAAATGTAAATTCAACAGCTCAATACTTAGCTAGATTACATGCGGGAAAGGGCATTAATGTACTTACAAGACCCAACCCTAGAAATAGTAGTCAGGAAGCCGAGGTCTGCCTCTCAGACCTCACAAGGTTTCAGTTAGAAGAAAAGGTAGGAAAAAAAAAAAAAAAAAAAAAAAACCCCCCCTCGCCAGCGGATCCGGCTCATTTAAAATTTGCACGTCGAAGTCACCGGAACTCTGACAACTGTTTTGATTTTCTTTTGAAATAATTTGTTAGAAAAGTAGAATTTCCCTCACAATACGTACAATATAGTAACTTTATTATATATTTAGGTACTTTTTTACTAAAAAAAAAATTTTCCTCGAAAATTACAGCATTTCGTTCACGTACCTTGAATAATATTTTGTTTTGTTACGTAATAATATTAATATTATCTTAGAATTACGTAACAAAATGTATGAAACGCAATAATAACATTACTACTTCTCTTATAGGCGGAGCATATAGGCATCACAATAAACATAGTTTTTCCACAACGAATAATTTCCTTATCAACATAATTAGGAGGAAAACGATTAAATCTGGAAAACTATTAAAAATAATCCATACTCCTTATTCTATGGGCACGATGGTCGGCTATTATCACGTCATTGCGCGAGACGCTATGTTACAGATTTGTCAAATAATAAAGTATGATATAAGATAGAATTGACGTTTTAATAGCCACAATAATAAATTCGTTTCTTAGGCAACGGATTTAATTTATTTTTTCACACGGAAAAAAACGCACTCGATTGGATTCGAACCACCGATTGTTCGGTTATCAACTGAACGAACTACCTTTGCGCCACAGTATGATCCTACAATCGTGACGATTATACAGTATAATATTATGGTTTAGAATTATTGTTCCGTTGCCTAGGCAGCGAATTTATTATTGTCGGCCATTTGCAATTCCTTACGTAAACAAACTATTAAACGTCAGAGTTACAGTTGGTACTTAAAAAAAAACAACGAGCAACCATTATATTATTTAGTAATATAAGTTAAAGAGTATAGAAATAAGCCAATGGCGTTCCAATAAATGGACCTTTTTCTTGAGTGTGTAATTTAACAAGATAATTAAGAGTTAATCAACGAATCTAGTTTATCACAAGTTTTGTTTTTGTTTTGTTACGTCAAAGAAGTATAACTTCTAACGCGCGTACATATTAAGTACACAGAGCGATTTTTTTTTTGGTAAGGATCAATGAAATTTAGGTAAAACATCAAATATTTAAATTAAATAATTACAAGATGAAAAAAACTTTTTATGTACAACGTTTTTAAATTTTCTGTTGAATCATATAAACTTGACTTGACTAGCTTAATCGATCAAAAAATTGTAAAAATAATACTGAAATATCATTTTGACACTCATATTGATTTCCATAGTAACGCACGTATATATTAATAATTTCCTAGCAACCAATAATAGTGGATTGGATTACGGATTTCTTTCGATATAACTTTTCATACAAAACAGAATTAACTGAAAATGAATTTAATTCTACTTAACGCTTTCGCTGCTGAAGAGATAATGAGATTTTAATTGCAACCCTTTTAAATGCACGTTAATTACATCTATCGGCCGCCTGGTCATTACGCACCGCGTGCGTCTTCCGCGTCCAAAGTATTAAAGATGGCTAAAAGTATATGTTCTGATATATTCTAAAAGTTTTAAATGTCTAGCTAATCGAGAAGTTAATTAAAAATCGATTGCAAGATTTGTGACGGACAAACAATCACCGGACAAATAAGAATACGACCTAATAAAAACGTTGTAAAATGATCACATATTTTGCAATCAAGCAGATAATAATTTTACTACCCCCTTAGATATTTAAACAGTTTTACTTCGAGTGGATATTATAATATGGTTAGTAAAATCAGCTATTGACACGTTGACCGAGTAACTTGAAGCAATGGCCGTAAGACTACGTTTATGATCTTTTCGTGTAAGTTTCGTATGCAAATATTCAATACGATCGCGTCACGCCAACAAAATTTCAATAAAATGTCGATTCAGAATACATCCTTACGGTTGTGACATCTACGCCAAACAAGAGGGTAAAAGAGACGCCAACTGTTTTGAATAATAATCGTCAAATTAATGATTATTCCGATCTTTATGTACATAACATGAT
Source organism: Rhyacophila brunnea (assembly GCF_057557595.1). Classification (NCBI taxonomy): domain Eukaryota; kingdom Metazoa; phylum Arthropoda; class Insecta; order Trichoptera; family Rhyacophilidae; genus Rhyacophila; species Rhyacophila brunnea. The sequence continues at coordinate 9,235,585 of NW_028233361.1, forward strand.
TAAAAGGACCAGTGCCGAAATCTTATTTGCATTTTTGACCATTTATCTAATTGACACTTCCACACACAAACCTGTTTTAGCAAAAACTATAAACGATACAATTATGAATCACAGAAACCGTGATAAATATTTTGTTCTATGTATTTGATAAAATATTAATAATTGGAGGATTAATGGTTTTTTTTAAATTTTCTTTATTATCAACAGATTTCAATAATTTTATTCAAATCAGCCCAAAAGTACCTACTTACTATCAAAAAATACGATATTAATAATTTGTAATGGTATTGTTAATCAGTTAGGTAAATGAACTCTAATTTAATACTAAAAATAATTTCAAGATAAAAAGAAATTTTTATATAATATAACGTTTTTAAATTTTCTGTTGAATTATTATGCTCAATATGCTCAAACTTGTACTTGATATGAAGTAAATAAAAAAACAAACAAACAAATATAGAATACTGAAATGTCATTTTGATACTTCATTTTGATTTCCATAGTAACGCACGTATATATTAATAATTTACTTGCTAGACCACCCCCTTAGCAACCAATAATAGTTTTTTTACTTTTTACGGATTTTTCTGAAATAACTTTCCATACAAAAGAGAATTAACTGAGAATGAATTAAATTCTGCTTAAAGATGGCTAAAAGTACTAAAAGAATGCATTGGCATCGTGTTCTGATATATATTATAAAAGTCTCAAATTTCTAGCTAGTCGGAAGTTAGTTAAAAATCGATTGCAAGATTTGTACTGGACAAACAACCACCGGACAAACAAAAATACGAGCTAATAAAAACGTTGTAATAAATATAATATTACTCTCTAGTCTGTAATATAAAAAGATTGTTTATTTAAAAAATAGAAACACCTCCGGTTTTAATAAATTTTATTCATAGTTCACAGAGATTGATCAACAATAAAATAGATTACTTCAAATGGTACACGGAAATAGATTAACAAGATAAAATGACACGCTCGATTCAATGAGCAACAGGATTAGTTCACTTCAGGTGTTTATCGCATTTGACAAGTAAGTAACCACACTTAGCACTAGAAACGGATCTCGATAGTGTAATTCTCAAAATAGAGGTAATGTATGATCAAAAGGGTCAGAGCTAATCAGACTAAGCTGAAGCTGAGAGATTGTGAGTGAAGATTACGAAGTGAACGAAGGACTTAATCCTATTCCATCTGCATAACGCGTACGACTTCCAGGAAAGTAGGCTGCACCATATTATGTTGATCTCTTTTCGAAGTCATGGACGCTACAAGATAAGTTTTCTGTTTTTCTCATTTTTCTCATATTACCGTTAACATACCAACCAATAGATTTCAAATTTGGTACACATATTATGTTAATACAATGACAATAAATTCATTTAAAATGTTGAGACAAATCTGTACTCTAAACTGGGTCCTCATACAGTGTTCTTAAAAAAATAGCTTTTGGATGATCTTAAACGGTTAGGTACTAAGAAATTCTACATTTACGATTTTCAGGTAGAAATGTAAGAGACATGGGTGTCATCAATTTATTTTTCGAGATAATGGAATTTAAGCAGTGGTTTATTGCGTGTCGTTTTTTCAACGATATTGTAGTGGCTTTTTAGAATTATTATTTCAAATTTCATATTATAGATATATTTTTAATTAACTACCTATTTCTTTTATTCAACAAATAATTCACAAGATTTAAGAATGTACCATTCTAATTATTGAACATACATAATTTGATGTCGAAGAGCGCTGATGAGCAGGTATTATAAAGGCCAATAGTTAAAATTTGTCGCAATTAGTACGTCGCCTTATAGATAAGATAGAGGATAATGCGCGGACGGGGCGTAAACCCAAGAGATGCATGTTCGATTCCAGCCGGGTGGCTTACTTTTTTCAAAAAGATTTTTTCTATTGGTTATAATATATTTTCTCAGAAGTGTTTTTCAAAATTATGTATGTTCAATAGATATATTTAATTGAGAATTCTATAATCCCAATTATATGTAGGTATAGAAAAAAAACTCGCAGTCGTAAATGTAAGTAGCCGTAAGTATGCCGTAACGATGCGTTTGTTATGACCAAATAGTTTCATCTGTAAAGAAAATTGTTCCCAGATATTTTCTTTCAATCAGACAAGCCCTCTTTTTTGAGGTTAATGCCAGGGTCTTGTATCTATTTCGATTTAAAATAAAATGTATTTTCTTTTTGCGTAACAAACATTATTGACTTAAATTACTACTAACTACCATAAAAATTCTTTAGGCGCCAGAACTTTTCCAATGAAGTGTCGCTAAAACGAATACATTCAAACACTTGATAAAATCACATACTTTTATGTATTGTGACATCGTCAGGAAACTAGTCCAGAAGCCAATGTCTTGTGCATTAAACTATATAAGTATTATTTATTTCATTGTAATGTATGGAAACTTCAGCATTAATCCATCCCGAAGCATGCATTCACTGAAAAATTATACAGGTTCCAAAAACAATGACATTTTCAATGATCTACTTTTCTGCATTTTGTTTTTGAAACTTTATTTTATTGTATAAAATTGTTTGTGTTTTATTATTATTATTTTCTTCTTCTCTCTTGTAAGAGTGATATTAGTTATAATATAAATCTCATGTTGTGAACGTCCTGAATATTGATTTTTTCATGCCCACAATGTTTTGTTTTCTTAGATAAATAAATAGTTCGAATTTTCCGAAATCACACAACAGAAACGAATATTTTTATTATACGACTTCAATAATTGTAGCCCCTGTCATACATAATATGCTTATATATGTTATACTCGTGTGCTTGCTGCCTACGCGTTCATATATTATAACCTGTTTGATCTTATTATATTTTTAAGTATATCACATTAGCAAAAAGATATACGGCTTACTTCAAATAAATCGATCGATTGTGTATGCAAATCCAGATGGATGATCATTTAACTAACAATACCGACTGAGATTTAAAAGTAATGCATAATTTCTGCGATAAAACTTGATTTTTGATTTCATTAAAACTTAATGAAATTCATGATTATTTCTTTATTTTTTTTATCTAGAAATAATTCACCGAGAATTCTGTGAATATGTTATAATATTTTGAAAATAAAATTATAATACGCTTATTCTGTATGTAAATTTATTGATCTCAAAACATAATATCTGTGTGAGATACATAATAATATTATTAAACCTCTTTTTAGGTTTAATACTAGCTAATTTAAGCCCGAGGAATAATTTACAAAACAAAGTTGACATGTTAATTTAGGTTTTGTTTTATAGCAAGCAGGTGTTTTTGGTTTTTGGTCTTAAGTTTGGAATATATAATCGAATTTACACTGGCAATAATATTGGATAGGCATTTATTATGCGATACAATTTTCTTTTCAAAAATAATAAAACAGCTTTTCTTTTTACCCATAAAAATATTCAAATTCAAACTTTATTTATTTTTATATTTTATAGTTAACATTACAAATTATTAATTTAAGACGTTCACAACATGACATTTAGAAACAAAGAAATATTATTAAAACAGTATTATATAAAAAAAATCAATATTAAGTTATTAAACAGTAGAAAAGTGTAAATACAAAAAATATTAATTAGATACAAGGAAGTACACAGAATAAGCTAAGAAGACCCTATATTAAAAATTTATAAAGCAATACTCACCCATAATACTTATCCTCACGTAAGTGAAATTTGATCAAACAGTTATCATTAATTATTATATGATAGGCGTATTATTTTAAGTTACCCATAATATGCTTTCAACTGAACTAGGTATTAATGTTAACGTAATATACTTACACCTAATTTGCAGTTATTGTTTAATATTTTTTTAATAAAGTTAAATTAATTAAAGTTTAGACCGATTCAATAAGAATTTTTCAACTAATAAAAAATATGTTAAATTATAGTTATACTGACAAATTTTAAATCGGTCAGTATAAATTGTAGATGTAATATTGTAAACAGTTGAGAAATTTTATTGAAACGAATAAAACCGGTACTGATTATTATTAAAATATATGGAATAATTACTGCACATTATGTATATGTAACTATAATAATATTAATTAATTAAAAGCTCATCAAAAATACCCATACTCCAAATTTAGAGACATATTATTTCACATATCCATAATGTTTTAAGGTCCAGAACTTCATTTAGAACGCCAACAATCATAATATTATGACGTGTACTACGGAATGTCAAAATTAAGCATATCATATTATTATTAGCATGGGTGATCAGTTAACTATTTTACCACCATTTAAGTTAAATATGTTTTTGTGATAAATTTAGATAGTATATTCATATTAACTTAGAAATATTATATAAATATGTGTAATATAATTAGTAGGTATCATTACATTAAAATTTGTCATATAAAACTAATCTAGGTTACAATTATTCGCCGGTAGCTCGACTCTGCAGAACATTGAATATTCACAGTGATTGAGTAGATCGATTTTGTTCTCTTGCCTCTTTCAAATTAAGGTACTCCAAAATCCACGACTAATTATTGTATCTAGACGACTGCCTTTTTATTATATTTTTCTTTTCTAATATTGCTTGTCTTCCCTAGATACTTTCTTATATTTTTCCGTGTTTTTTTTCTCTATTTTTCTTATGGTTATATAATATGATTACTACTAAATGTGTCTTTTTACTTTTAACCATTTTTAATAACTCTCCAATAAATATATTCGTTACAGCTGTACCTAATATTAAATTTGATCTAATTAAATTTGATTTATTATCCTTTTTGTGTCCGCGTGTGATTGGGACCGTCACATATTATTTTATTATATATAATAATAATTTTGGTTATTCTCTGTGATTGATCCTGTTGGCCGACCTAAATTTAAAAAATCGATGTGTGTACTTATGTACGGGCGTTAGGAGTTATACTTCTTTGGCGTAACAAAACAAAAACAAAACTTGTGATAACCTAGATTTTTTGACTAGCTCTTAATTATCTTGTTAAGAGTTACATACTCAAGAAAAAGGGTCGCTTATTGTAGCGCTGTTGGTTTATTTCTATATACTTTTTTATAAATTCGTCTACTATCAAACTTGCGTTTGTAAACAGCTGACTGATTCGCAGCTAACTTCATACTGTCGCGCACTTTTGTAACTGTGTGCGCGCGCAGCTCTCAATAGAAGTATAACTTTAAAAAAATACATTACCTGAGAAGTAGGTTGGATTATTCAGTCGATTGAAAAAAAAATTGAATAACTCATATTATATCTCGAATCCAATTTTGTTGGACCTATTTTTATTTTATAAAAAAAAAATTGTTACGCTATAAAAATTCTTTACCTACTAATGCTACTAATAGATGCGATAAATATTATTTATTTAATGAAAATCTTGTAAAAAATCTGGTATCGATATTATGTTTTACAATAATTTAAAGGTTAATCGCTTTCTTTCCCATATACATAATATAAGATAATACAAGAAAAAAATACTTTGATAATTAAATAGGAAAGTAACGTTCTAATAGGCTTTATAATGACTTACATTAAATGAAATTAACGTCTTATCTACTTCGAGCGATTATATCAGTAAAATTTATTCATTCTGAAGCGTCCGTTTCATTAGAGGTGACATTTCTTAAATCTTACAAAAAGTCACATTAAGGAATCAATTAATCTAGAGTTACGATGTCCGACTCACCGGCGGCTTGTAATGTATGGTAACCAAGCGGTAATATTCACAAATTAATATTAATATAATCAAATAACAACAAATGTAAATCATGTGAACTTGAACTTATGAAGCAACTTAATCAAAGTAACTGGTCATGATTTAAAAATGAAAGCTTTTGAAGAGGCACAAAAAAAAACAAATAAATATTGTGTTGTTCAAAAACGAGAAATCAAATCAAAATTTATATAACACTAGACTATAATATAACTAGAATGATTTCAATATAGTTGAATAATTCACAACTCTACAAAATATTAATACTATCGACCGAAGGTATTTGAATCTAAATTCTAATGGATATCAGTTTTTTACTATTCCATTTGAGTAATTTTTTGCTACCCAGGTTTCGCCTTTCGGCATCTCCAGGCAATATTTGCACCACCCAAAAAGGTAAATATACACTGACAACGAATACAATGATTTATTCTTACTTATATAACAAATGAATACAATAAAGTAGGTAAAAACTTTATCATCTACCTATTAAGTCAAGGATCACAATAAAAATATAACCAACAAATTATAAATAATTTAAATGTTTGTAAATAACCCCTCCTCTATCACTAATAATAAATTTAAAAAAAATGTAGTAGCTAGTATATAAGAATATTTGTTTAACAAATACATATAACTTTTTAAATACTGATACGTATTATTGATATATCTCATTAGTTCATTCCATTTACTCATAAATCATCAAACCATAAAAAGTTTTCATAATTGTGATCATTATCTTAATAGGTAGGTGATAAAGTTTTTACCTACTTTATTGTATTTATTTGTTATATACGATAGAATTAGTGTGTATTTACCTTTTGGTGACTGCACATAGTGCCTGAGGATGCCGAAAGGCGGACCCGGGTCGCGAAAAACGACTCAAATGAAATAGTATAAAACTTAAATCCATTAGAATTTAAATTCAAATTCCATCAAGTACATTCTGTCGATAGTATTAATATATTATAAAAATTAATTAATATTATAACTTATGAATACTTTGTCACCAAATAAACATAAGATGATGACAAAAATGGCCGCAGCATCTTCTCCTAGATTTATCTGCGAATTGACTATAATTTGGTGTGTTTATCAGCTGACTTACCATTAGATTTTACGGCATAATTATTTTTCATGAGAATATTTCAAATTGGATTTCTTTCATTAATAACCGGATTGCCTTACAATCTTTTATTTACTATCAAGACCAAAACAAAGTGTGATCTCGACTGTTTTAGCTGGTTTTTTGGAATTCTTGGAAATATTAGTCTATATCAGTGATTCTTAAAGTAGGCGAAATTGAAGCATTGATGGATAAAGGGCACAATAGTAATCACTAAACTTTTAGCACTGGACTGTAATTTGACGGTGATGGTTTATGGTGGATTACGGATCTAGATGGGAGGTTAATAGGATGCCAGACACCGACCTTTGATGTTGAGAAAGCTGGCGCGCACTGGAACTGGTCCCGTGATTACACACTCATGCACGGGTAAACGGACGGTACACTTCTGGATGGTTGACATATTATGAGGTTGATGAATGATGATGAGAACTTTGGGATGGATGATATAGACGCGACGTTCACTCAAACCATAACAGATTTATTGCAACAAAGGTGGAACATATATGTTTTGAATTACTCGGTAGTTTACGCGGTGCGGCAACATGCACCCGTTCGTATCGTTGAGATAACTCACGCGCGTCGGCTTTCTTGAAGTCACTTTGTTGGTAGCGATGGTAAAGTTATAACAAACTTTCCCACGTCCATTTGCTGCATACCACTTGAAATAACCCAGTGTTCTTCGCACTTACGGTCGATTCATGACCCGTAACTATCGGTCACTTGGTCTTGTGACAATAATAAATTAGGGGAATTGAGTAGGTGGGGAATAAGAATGACGGCCACCATAATCGGCCCAACCACTACTAAAAAGTGACAAAGAGTATAAATCGATACGCCATGCTTTTTATAATCTAGTTAAAATCATTTAATGTATTTTGCGACCAGACTATAGCCATATAAAATAATAAATTTGCATTTAGGCTTCGGCCACATTGGCAGATGCTTTGCTAGTCCTGAGCTAGATGCTATGCTTGTCTACTAACAACACTACTGCCACATTACATGCTACGTGCTTAGGTACAAATTCATTTGACATTTTGGGAGCGCTCAAGCTAACAACGATATGTCATTCTCAAAACTAACCGGAAAGCTACTTCTCACAGTGAATTTAAGCTTAAAATTTCGAAAGTCTCAAATTCGAACTTGGGTGCGTACTGTCAATTATTCATCCCATGCGTCATTACTCATAACCTCAAAATATACGGTGTTTGACGTTTTTCATACTAAAAAAACATTCGCCATCTTGCAAAATCCATAGACAATGGCAAAATCACTAGGTGACACAATAAAAACCAACACGTTTGTTCGCCGGGAGACTCACGAGGTGACTCATAATCACGTAGCGAGGCACGAAGCTTGCAGTGTGGCCGTTGCGATAGAATGGTGTGCGTTCGTTCACTAGGATATGTCACCTAGCACGTAGCCACCAAGCAAGGCACCTGCTTCCGTGGCCGAAACCTTACTGGCTGTGATCCAGTAAGTGTCATTTTATGTATTTGAAGTGGTATTATAATATTAGGTTCTTGTCTGTTTAGTGGAAGCGAGGGGCAAACAAATTTAGAAAATAGCCCATATACTAGATTATTTGTTAGGTTAGATTAAAATTCTTGAATTCATGAATCCTTACCGAAATTGGCCATGAAACTTGCCACTGTTCCCGCCTGGCTTCCAGTAAACAGACTTGTACCTAATAAAATAATTAAAAATAAAATATAATAAAAATTCAAAATAATAATAACAATTAAGTACCTAAGTAGAGTATAACTTTTATAACTTTGCAATTTTTTGCACTTTTTACTACACTGATACGCTTCTTTGCCTGATTACCTCGCATAAAATTAGATCAAATGATATTCACTTATTATAATATATATTATTATGTAGTAATAATTAGATAACTAAATAATATATGTGAAAAAGTTATTTTTAGAATATATTATATAATTTTCATGCTAGAACCGGAGTGCAAAGTTATGAAGCGAATACTCTACTTATAGGTAATCTATCTACTTATATTTTTTTTCTGTAATATTTTCGACTGACTAATAAAGTATTAGTTTCGAAAAAGTTTGAGTAATTCTGGCCTATATAATTACAGTTTTTATTACAAAAGCAGACAAAAAAAGATTAATCATTACCTGCTACCATCATTTTTTTACTACGTAGGTTTGTTCTTGTAATTTTTATATTTTTAGTTTTTCATTTATTTTATTTGTATTTAGTCAACAGCTACTACATACAACTAATAATATGCATGAGTGACCGCAAGTCTAGTAGAGTGATACAAGACCGATTTACGGGCTTTAAAAGAATCGACACAGCATTTCATTTTGTCTATCTTTGGATGCCGAAGCGTAAAATTTTATTTTTAATTAGTAATAACCATGCCCTTACTTTTTCGTACAAGGTGCTTATTAGTAATTTTGAACACTCACAAAATACCCAGGCTTTGAGAAAATCACATAAATATTATTGTGTCCTCACCTGGATCGCACCCAGAAATCCCGGATCCAAAGCGCCTTATGCACTGTACCATGAGAGCCGCCTGAAGCGTAATATTGTAAGATAATTGAATAATTAACATTATTTTAAATTCTTAACTGCAATCAAATCACAAACTTCGCAAAAAATTAACTAACTAACATGAATCAAAATGTAATTATATAATATATATTAAAATAATTTATTATAATACCTAATTATACGTCATAAGCTAAACCTAATCGGTATGTATTTTTACATATGATAATATATAATAATATCATTTGTTTATTAGATAAATTTCTGTTCTATATTAAGTATAGAACAGAGATTTATCTAATGAACAAAAACATAATTGTAAGTTTATTTTATAATTATCACGATGTCACAGACACTGTTGGTTGACAGAGATGCTACAATGTTTTTTTGTAACTTTATGTACTAATTTTACGTCTGTGTTCATAAGTATTGTTAAAATATCGGCGGATTGGTACGCGCACATTGGTGCGCAATGTAGTAAGGGAAAAATTGACTTACCCTACTGGGCGTGGAATAACAGGCTAACGCTGTTGAGTGAGATAAATATGTGATAAACTTAAACAATTGTTAAATAATATGTCATTTTCAATAGAATCGTCTGTATGATAATAATATGCATTAAATTTTGTCACGTAAATTTAACGTCCATGCAATATTGAAAGCTGTTGGTATGCTTCGTTGCATTTGGGTTTTATGTCATGTCCACGATAAAAGTACCCTGCTTCAAAAGTTTTATCCATGGTGATGGCTTTTAAATTTCTATGTATTAATCTGTTATGTGGTCTTTAGGTTTGGGGCACGTCTAGACGGTATGTATCGGAGTTCAATGATATTTTTTTTATTCAACACATAATACACAAGATTAAAGAATGTAATATTATATAATTATATTAAATATACGTAATTTGAAAATATCTCATGCATATACACACAATGTTATTAAATAATTAGCAAGTCTAAGTACCTACGATATAAAAACTACATAATCGAGTAATCTGAAACGTCGGTTAGTAATTAAGGAATTTATTGATGCCTATCTTAACCTAATATACTAAAACCGATAGCTAACATTATAACGCAATTCGATAAGAATTTCATGTAACAGCTACTAGTTAAAATCGACGCAATTGACTAAGATGCCCGTAGCTTAATTGGAAAAGCATACTGGCGTGAATCCAGCAGATACAGGTTCAACTCCCGTCAGGTGTCGTATGTTTTTCTACAAAATGATTTTTTCTAGTGTGTATAATGCATGAGATATTTTCAAAATATATATATTCTATAACTTATTATTATTAAACTGGCGCTAGGGGCCGTTCAGGTCCATGGCCGACTGCACAACGTTTCTCCAGGCATCTCTGTCCAGCGCTCTCTCTTCCCAGTTGACTATCCCCAGCCTTTCCGCATCCCTTTGAATGTTGTCCGCCCATCTCCGCCGAGGGCGGCCAAGAGGTCGAGTGCCAGCTGGTGTGCCTTTGTAAATCCTATAGAGAGTTCTAGATCTTTCAGATCGTACAACGTGGCCCGCCCATCTGAGCCTTCTTGACCTCAGAATATTAGTGATTCTAACTGTTATATTTTTCTTTAAGCCATGCGAGGGTGAAAATAAATGTACATTTACCGATATGCTAAAATTTTATAGAATTATTTATTAGTATAGTATAGAGCATATTACTTCTTACTAGTCTAGCGTCCTTTGATTGTTCTGTTTCACAATAACGAATATAATAAAATTACAAGTTAAATATTTTTCTTAATTCTAGTGATTACAGGATTTTTGATAAAAAATTTAGGCGTTTATTAGTGTAGAATACATCGTCACCTTACTATTAAAACCTCGTAAGTCTATTTGAGAAGAATGTTGAGGGTAAGGTAAAAAAAGTAGTAAAACAATATTTTAAACATCTCTCTAATCGATGAATCTGCTTAAACTGGTAGTGAAATACGAGGTTTTAATTCCATATTTGAAACCACGAGACTTACGAGTTTTTAAAATTTTTCGATTGGACAGCATACTAGTCTAGAGAACCGAGGTTTTTATAAGATTTAAAATGATTTTTTTGTTTAAATTTTGTCGAAAAAACTTCATTTTTCCATAATATTAGACTTACGAGATCTTAATAGTAAGGTGACGATATTATATCTACTTATATTTTTGTTTCAAAGTATTTAGTCCTCCAACAAGCAGCCAGCTCAACCGATAATAGTAGCATACAATTCACGGTAATATGAAAATAATTAGTAATTTCTACACGCATGGTGCAATCCATTTCGATATATTGTCATGTCAGTAGGAGTCTTCTGCACTAATTTACATTGGCAAGCGATTTTATGGCCGTTTAATGCTTAACTTACATCGCCTTATTTGTCTTTACGTTGATATGACAGCTAACCGACGGCAGAATTGAAAGTTTAAAAGCTCCGATAAGAATCGGTACAATTAAAAATTGAATATCTTAACAGCGTAGTATCAATATTTTTATGTACTCCCAGTGATATTTTGTGTAATGTATTCTATAACAATCATTGATATAGCTTTAGGATACATCATTTCATAGACAAAGAAAAATTGGTACTTTTTCCTGAAAAGGTTATAGACATCTGACAAAAATCTATAAGAATCACCCTTATTCAGGGCTAGAAATAGACCGGAGTGCACCAGAGCGCCGTTCAGGTACTTGAAATTGGCAAAATTGTCTTGTGGAAAAAATAATTTTACCGTTTAAGCTAGATCGACCATATAATTACAAAAAATTTAATACACTTCTTTTTATAAAACACACAAAATTAGATAACTATGTTAATATTTTCAGAAAAGTAACGAGAGCTCTGGTTCATAATGTTTCCATTTCAAACGCTGCCCTTATTGCAATGCAAGTACAGTTCAACTTTAAGTAGGTACACACAATATGTAGAACATTTTTTTAAACATATCTTTTTTTTTAATTCGAAGTTTGGAAATTTACCTTTATAATTTAGGTAGAGTTTATATTTGCATTACGTTTATCTGTGTATGTCTGTTTATTACAAAAAACATATGGAATGATTCCGGACACTGAAGTGCCGGACTAAAATTTTAAATCCATTTTATTTTGTAGTAACTTTGGCTATAAATAATAATACGTCAACGTTGTCAACCTTGCGTCTTCAAAACCGGCAGTTTGATTAGTTTTTTGAATTAGAATTAGTAAAAATCCTTGCTGTTAATTATTTTAATAACCACTTTCAGGCACAATTATTAGCGAGGGATGCGAGACTAGTCAATGCGCTCTCACTACCCAAAGACGTAGACATTTTCGGTGACGTGCTATGTATTTTGTATTCGAAATTTTATTTTTCTGTATAAAATTGTGGGTTTTTGTTTTCAAACTTTGCTGGTTGCAATAACTTTTCATTATTATATTTTAAATTTTTATAATAAATATGTAACTGTTTGTTTCCTTAATAAATTTAAAAAAAAATTCTACTTTAAAATAAAATTGTACTTATTTTATTGTATTGTTTTATTTTTATCATTGTGTAGGTATATTCTGTTTTTCTCTCTTGTGAGGGTAATATTCGTTATAATGTAAATCTAATGCTGTGAACGTTTTCAATTTAAATTAGTTATGTCCACAATGTTTTGTTTGTTTAAATAAATAAATATTAATATTACTGCCAAAAGTTGGTAAGTCGATAATTTAGGTACTTACCTATTTAGAGTTAACAATGGATTATGACTCTATATATATATATATACACGTATGCTATAAAGCATATTTAAGGTTATCTGATATATAGAACATGCACATTAGCATTATAACTAATTTTAGAAGGCATGTTAAATTTTCAACTTGCAATTACACCATAACATGATTTCGAAACCTACCACCTTTTGGCGGTTACACCAAGATATTAACATATTGTTTTAAATTAATAATCTATTGTATGGTATGGATCTACGGTCAATTAATTTGATCTAATAAAGCCAGTTGTTATTTTTTTAAATTTAAGTGAATAGATATCTATTAATATCATAACATAACGTTTGAAAAAATAAATTATGTAGGTAACAGTTAAACACATGGTGAGTACTTGATGGAATCTCAAGGCAGTATGTAAAATAGAAATTTAATGTTAACCAGATAAATACACAAGTTTATTTTTAATGACTTAATAATTGATATTTTAATTAGACACATAAAATATACACTAATATATTGATTGGATTCTATGAATAATAATTACTGAATTCGTTTTTTAATGGTGCAATTAATGTATCTTCAATCATTATCGGGTCCATTAACAAGGCCACTATTACAGTTAACGATTGTGAAAAAGAGACAAGAAAAGTATACTTCCGTGAGGTGAATCTCTACAGGATATTATATAAACATTGTAAGAGATCTCTAAGCAACTTCATTATAAGTAGTTTAGTGTTCGGCTTCGTAAGTTTGTTCCCATCTCATTTGCATTTATAACACAACAGGTGAACGCCAATCTGCATAGATAACATGTATTCTCATCGCCTTCTCTCTTGAAGGCGATATCACAAACTTTTACCATTCAATATTTTAATAAATAAATAAAAATGTACAGCAAATATTATTAAATGTAAAATTAAATAAATAAATAGACAACAAGTACCCAATACCTTTGTTTTCTGTAATCTTAACTTTGTGTGTCTTTATTATTCATTATAATATATATTTTTTGTGTGATTTTTTTCCATTGAATAACTCGCAGTTAACTGCGGTGAACAAAGTATGCTTACAAAATAGTTATTAGCTGTATTCATAATATCATAATATCGACTCCTTAAGGGGGGACATGCTCAGCGTAGGTCAAAATGGAGCTTTTGTTCTATTTTCAAAGCATGATTCTGGACATACCTTAAACGTTGTAGATAATCTATTTATATAATTTTGAAGCCTTATTATCCTTTATATTTATTTTAAACATTTGATGAATGCATAAAGTATTTTTATTACATAAAATAGTATTCTTTTATACCTCTCGCTCCAATGTTTTAGAATATAATCATATTTCGGTACATAACTGTGCAGTAGTGTTAAAATTTTTTACATTTATTAATTTTTAAACGCATTTATAAAACCATTAGTATAATTTATGACGGGATAATTTTAGTAAAATATTTACGATAAAAAATTATATTGATAATCTCTGTGATCCCAAATTTGACAAGAATTATGCATTTTATTATTCAAAAAATCGGCAAAATTAACACATTTTAAGACAATTCTAAAGATACTAATTATAAGCTATGTTTTTGACCATTCAAGTGTGATAAACATCATATGAATAATGATTGCTTTATAATAATTATTGACCTAAGAATAAGGTAGTGTTTTTTTGAAGTACGGGATTTCTTTTGTCATCCCCCAGTGGTTAAGCTACAACATACGACCGTAGCCATAAATTGACAAACTAAAATAAAGTAGGGAGTAAGATCATGTTAACGCGCGTGTTTGAACATGTACCTAACCGAAAAAAAATCTTTTTTTTTAAACGGTACATGTTCAAACACGCTGTTCCCTGTTGAATTTGCAGTTTTAACGTAAAAGGTCTTTGAGAAAAATATTATTATTTTGTAATAATTATGACAGTTATTTTCTTTAAATTGGTATTTCAGGTGTGATATTTACTTTAGCGATATGCTCGATGATACATGTTGAGCATTTGTTTAAGGTTACACTAATTTATAAAGCACGCCGGGAGAAAGATTCCATCGAAAAATGAACACGTTTGTTATTAGTTGTCCACCTAATTATTAATATAGTATTATTATGTTCCTTAAATTATACAATACGTATCTTTAAAAAAAAACCAAATAATAATGAAAAAATATTATAAAATACAAACATTTAATTTATTGCTACTAAAAATTACCATTTATTAAACAATATATCGTCACTGTTCTGGCAGTAGACATTAATTCGAAAAAATGACATATTGAGTTAGTTATACCAAAATGTCCAAAATGTTCCTTATTTCAAACTTTACCGTCTGGAAACCTTCTTAATAAATAAACAGTCTTTATTTTAAAGTCATCCTTTTTACGATTACTTAATAAACTCACATGATAGACCATTTCAAACATTTTAACAACTTCAAAGTCAAATTACTCAAAACTAGTATTCTCCAGTTAGTGTGTTCTGCAAGAACACAGACGATATTTGAACAGCAACATATTGCTTTGCAGTAATTAAAATGTTCAAGTTGATTATTTTATAATTTTTAAGTTATTCAACATGACTTTTAAAAACATAAAATACCTAGATTCAGTATTTAAAAAAATAGTAAAAAGTGTAAATACGAAAAATATAAAGTAGATACAAGAAAGTACACCGAATGAGTTAATTAGACCCTATTTTAAGAATTTATAAAACAATGTCCAACATTCATTCTCTCGTACTTACTTATTGCCTTCCCAATTCATCCATGGTAGGCTAGTTATGCACCTTGGAAGAACACACAATTGATGCTCGGCACTCCGTACCCTTGTGGGGCAACCTTATGGATAAAGTCACCAATGCAGAGATCTACGCGCTGCGTGCAGAATATGCGAGACGTGACGGTGGACCGAGCCTTCTTATTATTTGACCCATTTAATTGGACAAAATAGGAACGAAGACAACAATATTTTCGTCTACACGATTCAATGAGTAATTATTGCGATATTTTAATAACTCAAGAGCTATCCAAACTATTTTTTTTAAATAGTATAGACTATAGAATTCTGATAATGTTTCTTATAATGGAATCATTATTCTACTGAATATCTGGAATACGGTTTAAAAGACGGCAAATTGAGTTTACGAATGACAATCTGACATTATTCATATATAAAGGAAAGTGTGGAAACTATCGCACGATTTCACCGATCTTTCGCGTAAGTACCTAAAATTTTAGTGTATTCAGAAAATATCAAGGAACTCAGAAAAAAATGAGAACTGAAATATTTAACGGGTAAGGAGAAGCAGGCAACTGATCTCGAGTAAGGAGAATTTAAACACGTGTCAAGAATACGTCATAATATATCAAATTCTGACAACTGCTCTCGGTTTATGAATTGACGCTCATATAATATTGGTGCATTACACACACTATTGCACGTCTAAAATGTGTGGTTCATTTTCGTAGGTCACTCATATATTCAAAACCCTGCGTCAAAATTGACTGTATTGGTATATAGCCTATCGGAATTCTATTTATTATCTGTTCTGTGGAAAATATCTATGAAGATACTAGCTGGAAAATTCAAAAAGATTAGGAAAGCTAGTCGTAAACAAATCCTGAACGTACACTAGATAATAATAAATACAGGGAATTTACTTGCTATATTGTGCATTTGTGATTCAATGATAGTAGCAAAAACTTTGATCGTGTGCAATGGTAGAAGAAGAAGAAGTCCTCCTAGAAATGAGACTTATGGCATTCTACCTTTTATAGATTAGTCTTTATAACTATAGATCTGATATAATAATGGCGAATAATGTAAAATTTTACTTTGGACTATAGTGCTAGAAAACAATGTGATGCATTTTAAAACCAATTTAAGACTTAGCTAATAACTAACTTAATATGTATTATATAATAACTTGATCAAGGAAGGGTTTCATCGACATCTTTATAATATATTATATAACGTATATGATGGAAAAGTTATTGGTTTCTCGTTTCCATGGTGACCTATATAATAAAATATGTTATGATACACGAATGCAATTCGCGAGAAGTGTCAATTCTGCGGCCAGCTATAAACAATGTGCATCGGTTCGTGCGAGGGGTGCATTATTCACGCGGTTTTGACAGCCTTTAGATCACGCAGGCCAAACAAATAATGGACCTAACTGGAAGAAGAAATTGAGATTAAACATATCTATATACATAAGTATTAGTTTCCTATAGATATATATGTATATATATATATACAATGATAAATCAAAAATCCAACTTCAGGTTAGAAAAACTTACTTTTGTCAGCACTAATAGATATTATTTTAAATAATTACAAGATGCCTAAGTATGTTTTGTAAGATATGTAGATAAGTTTAACAAGACCTTGTTATATATTATTATAGTAATACTATTATAATCTTCTAAAATACAATAAATAGATACTATTTCTATATTGTGATTTATGGAATTCTTGATTCTTCGATACCACCAGGTAATGTGTAAAGGTCCCACGAACTGGCGCCGTTGTGAGATTTCCTCGCGATCTCAATGCGATGGTACTTACTCACCTTTTCATATAAGAATTCATTTTATAAATAGATTTACTTACACTTTAATCCATATGCTCAAACAATAATAAACCTTAAAATATATATACCTGTTTTAATTTAATTAGAATTTTTATTAAATCTAATTTAAATTTCCAAAATACCTGTAAATACATCTAATTTAAATAAGGTTTAAAATTATTTCCTGAATCATTATTTGAAACTGTTTTTAAACCTTGCAATCTGCACAATCTACCCGTATAGAGTGCTAATAGGCAAGCACCTTTAGGCGCACAAAGTTTTTAAAGCATTCACCTGCTGAATATAGATCATGGGTTCAAAACAATAGATTACACGGGTACCGTTGTAATGATGTAGGTATTAGGATATTTTTACAACCTAATGTTTACTATACTATGCATGTATAGATTTACCAATGTTTTCAATTAACTAAAAAGATGAGTTACAATTTTTTGCTACCTTTGCCTAAATGTTCCATTATAATCCGGCACACAAATATAAGAATTTAGGTAACTGAAAAAGGGGTCCGCTTCAATGCTCTGATTTTTATTGACTTGTCAACCTTTTACAAAAATAGAAAGCCATTTTTGTTTCCAATGCCCTTATATCGATAATGCTACTCTGCATTAAATTAGTGGCACACTTTAATGTGTACGTTTTGTTATTAAAACAAAATATTAGCAATAATAGTTGTCAGCATTTTCTCAATCATAACTAAACCGGTAAGTAGTGTTTGTTTTGATTGAGAATTACGACAATCACTATTGTAATATATTATGTACTCATTAATTTAAATAAGAAGAACAATCTATGAATCTACACTCAACTCGTCGAGTCCGTCACGAGACGTAGGTTTTATAATATTGCAAGCTATTGTTACGAGTTCTTCATTCGACATAGAACATCCGTTATTCTACTTGAATCAAGTCTAGATTTTAACTTATTCCAATACATTTTAAGCGGTTTCCACCTAAATATTATACTCTGACATAAGTGAAATATCTTGTTATCTGAAGTGATTTAGTTGAACACAGTCATTGGCTTCCTAAAGCTTAAAATAATTACATGATAAAAAAAACTTTTTATATACAACGTTTTTAAATTTTCTGTTATTATTATTATGCTCAATATGCTCAAACTTGTACTTGATAAATGAAGTAAATAAAAAACAAACAAATATAGAATACTAAAATGTCATTTTGACATTTCATTTTGATTTTCATACTAACGCATAGTATATATTAATAGTATATATTAATAATTTAGTTGCTAGGACCACCTCCTTAGCAACAAATAATAGTCTGTTAATTTTTACAGATTTTTCTGAAATAACTTTCCATACAAAACAGAATTAAATGAAAATGAATTCAATTTTGCTTAAAGATGACTAAAAGTATTAAAAGAATGCATTGGCATCGTGTTCTAATACATTCTAAAAGTTTAAAATGTCTAGCTAGTCCGGAAGTTAGTTAAACATCGATTGCAAGATTTGTACTGAACAAACAACCACCGGACAAACAAGAATACGAGCTAATAAAAACGTTGTAATAAATAAATTCTTGATTTATTTGATAGTTATCAGAGACACAGATTGCGATATATTATGAAGATGACCGTAAATAGCTATTGATTTAAAAAAAATATTACCTATTATTTTTTATATAAAAAAAATAAACAGAATAGCGATAACATTTCGCATCTCGATATTTTGTAGACATTAAATGTGGAGGCTTTCCGATATACAGGTCTGCGACTCAACCTCTAAGCCTAGCACATTTATCTATCTCCCTCGATATTCACTCGACGCTCTGTTTACACGTGTTTTTCATCGTATCTAGTTTGTGCATAATTTATTTACACCAACGAGAAACGATAGTACGGACGCGAGAAAATGTTAAGATTAAAATGTCTTTGGAACAAGTTCACTGTATTTGAAACTGCTAGGGATTGCTATCCATAATAGAATACTGGATATTGGCTTTGCATTTTCGTCACGATCCCGGGTTTTCTAGATAACATGATTGGTGAAATTGTGTCGCTAGATTTGAAAATCAGCCAAATCCATAATAGATGAATAGGAGAAAAACAGCTTTTTGTTTTCTCAAATACACAGTCACAAGGGTGAAAGTTTATATCATTTCGAGTATAGAATATTAAAAATCAATAAATTCCACATTTTGATAATGCAGAAATCTTAGAAAACAGTAGTTCTTCAGCAATTCACAAAAAAGTAAAAAATACCTAAAAGTGGACTTGGCTGATTTTGAAATGTAGCGACACAACTATGTTATGCCCATTTTATCTGTTCATTACAAGGCGACTTTTATATCAAGTTTTCAGCATCATTAAGATTGTTTTTGAAACTAAAACCCTCCCCCGCATTTACTTTCAACACTACAATTCCCCGTACCCAAAATTCTGTGTGTTTGATATCAACAGTTTGATATAACTATGTTCAACTAAATTGCTTCGGGTGTTGATATATTCCACTTACGTGAGAATGAGTTTAGGTGGACGTTGTTTTATAAATTCTTAAAATAGGGTCTGCTTAACTCATCCGGTGTACTTCCTTGTACCTATCTAATTTATCTACTCATCTATCTCTTTTTTATGTTATACTTTTATATCTATATATCTTTGTTTCTAAATGTCATGTTGTGAACGTCTTAACTTATAATTGGTAATGTCCACAATATTTTTAAAAAAAAAATTGAAAAATTGAAACATTTGCAAAAGCAAAAAAGAGCATTATTTTGAATGTAGAAGTATTGTAACAGAAAAGAAAGCTTTTAACTTCTCCCAATTTAGTATTTTTTATGACAATATGACACGTAAACAGCACGTGAGGTAATAGTATCAGCGCACAAAAACCATAGTGTCAGTGTATGCAGCCCTGTGACGTAGAAGACTCGGTATGAAAGTCGCACTGTAGGGAAGAAGTTTTGTTGCTAAGAATCAGATTACAATAGTGAAGGCAATAATTATTGTATATTAAGCGTTTAATAAAGATAATAAAATTATGTTTTTAGAACTGTCCCAGTTCTCAAGTTTCCGTTTCTCAGCTCTGTCTTTAATTTTCATTCAATTCTACATCATATCTGTTTTCTCATACCATGCTTATCAGGCACCATTAGGGGTTCAAGACTAATCAATGCACTCCAGAGAGTCTTATAATTTCAGTGGTGTGCTGTGTATTTTATTTTTGAAAAAAATATTTTAACATAATTTATGTTTTATTTTCTTCTATCTTCTGACGGTAATGTTTACTTTTTTTAATTAACTTGCTTGTTTCCGAGTCTGCCTCTGGATTGCTTACAACTTAAATCGTGTCTATCCATAATTGAAAACTGGGGTGACGATATGACATATTTTACCTAGTAACATCCACTAAACACTAAACTAAACTGACCCTTCTTCGGAATTGGCTTTTGACGGTCTCATAGCCAGAACTTTGCTACAATTTAATGTATTATTATTATTAATATTATTTTACACGTTTACGATATACCTACAAATCTAATCAACTTAAGATTGTAATAAAGTGTTTACCTTCCAAATGTTAGCTGATCTAATTCCAAGAAGGCAAATAATTGATACCTACTATTGTACATTGCCAACAACCGATACCTGATTATAAGAAGTCAGCCTATTGCCTGTACTGTAACTTCATATAATAACCGGTCTGCACCATATTAATTTGTTGATTATTCAACATTTTTGCCAGTCATGATACTAGAATAAAATTCAGATTTGACGGTTAACATTAATACTAGACAGTTCATATTTTAATTGATGAGTTTAATTTTACGTCATATTATAATATTGATGATGTGAAAAATTCAACCTTATTTTACTATAATCTTAATCTTTTATAAATGAAATAGTTTAAAATTCTTTTTAATTTGAATACATATCCATAGAAATCGGATTAGTGTCAAATTGATAATTTGTTCGAATACAATAAAAATGACATTGATGAAAATATTTTCGTTCAATAGAGAATAAAAAAACAACATCATTACTAAGAATGTAAGATAAGAAATAATAGAGAAGGATAGAGTATTATTATATATGAAAGAATGAGTAGTGAAAGAGAGTTTAATTTTAAGCATATCAAAAATCGAGCTCGATCTATTGAAATCCAATTACAGTAATGACGCTAATTCAATCCCGAAGTAATCATAATTTACAAAATCAATCAAGTCGCAACAGTTGCCGGCTACCGCGCGTCTGTTCTCAGTACGATTCCATTGCCCACATCATTAGCCAGTCATACAAGTGAAGATTTATTATTCTGTTTTGTTTTTTTGTTATCTACAAAGACAGTATACATGGTGATAAGCAATATTGAAGTTAAAATCTTGTCAATTGAAAGAACCATATTTAAATAAGTAGAAACAGTTGCCACAGCTGTATAAGATTGTAACTATGAAGTAAATACAAATCTAGATAGATTAAAACAGAGGTAGTCAACCTTTTTATACCTACCGCCCACTTTTGTATCTCGGTTAGTAGTAAAAATTTATAACCGCCCACCGGTTCCACAGTAATGGTGATTTATAAAGTAGAGAAGTAACTTTACTTTATAAAATTTATAAAGTAAAGTTACTTCCCTAGTTAGAGTTACAGCAAGTTAAAGCATGTAATAATAATTACTTACCATATACTTTATGTCAGATTTTTGTTTAGCAGAATAAATCATTATAAAACAATTTACTGTAGTTAAATCTATCATTTTATCTATACTTTGCATACATAGAAGCATGAAGTGTGATGAAATTACATTTAATGAATTAAATTAT
Source organism: Rhyacophila brunnea (assembly GCF_057557595.1). NCBI lineage: Eukaryota > Metazoa > Arthropoda > Insecta > Trichoptera > Rhyacophilidae > Rhyacophila > Rhyacophila brunnea. The sequence goes on from NW_028233361.1 coordinate 9,258,014, forward strand.
TAATTAGATCCGCAAACTTATGCGAGGGCGAAACAAATAGTAGATATGTTTTCTGAAATTCAAATTGTCATGGTTAATTTTATGAAAAAATAATGACAATGTTTTTAAAACCCCTACCGCCCACCACGAAAGCTAGATCATCCACTAGTGGGTGGTAGGGACCAGGTTGACTATCCCTGGATTAAAACAATGAAATATTATTAAATCTGGATTATGAAATCTCAAAATACGTTGTCAGTTGGAAAAAATAGCTATATACCGCAGTGGCAAATTATGGAGGTATAAATAATGCACAATAAAATTAGTAAGTTAAACATATTTGTTTTCATTGAACTAAGCCTACAATGTGTAGATAGTTTTTAAATCCAATTAAACCTTACCTAATCCAAGCAATTAATAGTAATAGTCATAAAATATTCATGTATCTATAAAATATCTAAAATTATGCCATTAACATCATTTTAGATATTTTATAGATAGAATAATATTTATCGACTATGGTATGATATAGGCAGGGTTTAATATATTAAAAAAAAAATAACTAACGCCATATGTAAAGTGTATTCTTAATTCAACGAAAACAAATAAGTATAACTGAAAAGTGTGCACTATTTTTGTCAGATCGCCCATAGCATACCTAAAATATTATAGTTAATTAATTATTTGTATTGATTGAAATTTGTAATAATCGATTTAAAAATACAGTGAATATTTTAGTAATTAAAAGTTGACTTATTCGTAATTTGTAATGGTATAGGTAGGTATATTTAAAAATTTTGATTTCTATTGTTATTGTATATTTCTGATTATTGGTTTAATGAAATTTATTCTCAAAATTAACTGGTCAATATCAGTTGAGATCGGCCCTCTTGTATTTGGGCGAATTATGATCCAATATTTCCTACCTGTATATCACAATCATTTATTGTCAATCAGGCACTTTAATACGAGCCAAGTTAATAAATTAATTATTCAGTACCCTTTCAACTTCCATCGCGCCGTGAAATGATACGATACGACTAAAGCCACGTTAACAACACCACAGGGTAACTCATCCATCACATATCTGTTCGACCTTTGTTTTGCTATAGTTTGAGCAAACGCCTCGTCTCTCATCCATCCTGAACTTAGCATCATCATACATTCCAAAAAACAAGTATAACCGTGAGAGTGACAAACCACCGTCAGTTTACTAGTGCGTGAGTGCGCGAAACCCAGGACCAGCTCCATCACTTTATCCAATCAACAGCAAGCCTGGATTGACTCCCGCATAAATTGTCCTCCCCCAGCATCCAGAATTCACCCCAATCACAGTCCACTGAAAAGCGCCGTCTCTCTTGTATATTGTGATTTAATAATTAAATATGTTCTAATTATCATGAGGATTTTATGTATACCTTACTTGTATTTTGCACTTAAATGATTTTATTTGCCCTTGGACTTTACCGAATTCTGCTCAAAAAAGTCTCTTATGTAATATAAATTAATAAAATATGAACCTTAATATTATTTAATCACAAAATATCCACCCATGTATGGCTACTTATTAAAGATTTTTTTTGTTGGCGCTACTTCGGCAATAGTAATTTATGATTTTTAATACCTGTGTGATTTATAGCATACATAAATAATAGTATTGATACAATAGCATATTTCCTGGTACCTTATCCGTGAGATGCACCAAGGGTCGTGGGAGATGTGCGAAGGAGGAACTCATTGAAATATTATTATGATTGGGCTGATATCGTTAAAAGTTTAGTACACTACTTGTATGGTCGATGAAATCTAAGTGTGCCCAAGTTTTATATTATTATGTAAATACCAATATGTGGTAAGTATAAGTTGCTCTCTTAAAAGTAATGTATCAAATGTTCATATTGCATTACATTGTCATGTTCATCATTATCAACCTAATAAATAAATACTCCAAGTGTATTATTATTTTTTTTATTTTTATATTATTTATTTATTTAGAAAAGTATTAGGGCAAAACAGCAATTTGCCAATGCACCATAATACATCATTAATACAAAATTATAAAAATGACTTAATTACAAAATAACAACTAGTATAACAAGAAAGTAGAAAAGACAGTATATTATGCTTATGTAGATATTAGAGTAAAATGATAAATATAATTATAAATTTAACCTATTTAACACATCCACAGAATATTTAAAGTACAATATTTTATACCTATGTAAATACAATAATTTAACTAAAACAGTTACCGGGGGAAATCATTAGAGTTATCTCATTATGTGTAAAAAAAATCATTCTCACTTATCTCGGAATCTCAATCTTTTCAAAGTTATATTGGACATCGTGAGTTAACGTAATTTATACGAAAATCATTAGCGACTATTGACATATTGAGCATTTGGAACAGATTGAAATAAAAGACATCATAATATTATTATATAATACAAGCTGAAGTACCCGGCTTCGCACAGGGTCGCTTCGTGGATAAATTTATCTTAGATATTTAAAAAATAATAATAAGTAATTATCTTTTTAATATTAAAATATATGTGTAATATAATATGGCAATATAAAATTAATTCTATAAGGAGTAAAGATCAAACAAAAGAACACTAAATTAAAATCGAATCTAAAATATGCAAAGGTTATTAATAGTATTAATATGAAGTAAAAAAAAAAACAAAATTGGATGGAAAAAACAAACAACAATCTTTGTATTTTATATACTACTAATTCAGAAACCTTTGCGGGCCTGCACACAACCACTCACCAAAGTTTCATCGCAATCGGATGAATGGTATAGGAATGCATACGGGACAGACAGACAGACAGACAGACAGACATTCATTTTTATATATAAGACTGACTGTAAGTTACTAGGCCTATAACATTCGCGCAAGTGCAAGCAATGAGTTGACATTGTTTTATCGCAATCGGATGAACGATATGGCAGCACGTCATAAAATACGAACAAACATTGATTTTTATATATAAGATATTGACAGTTCCTCAAACGAGTATTTTCCGACTAACTTTATTCAAGGCATGCTCGCCTTTCATTCTTTTCTAGCTCGTAGATCATTTCTGCTCTTAAAGCATTTTTCCCTGCTCTCACGTGGTATAGTTTCCAATCCTAATATTCTGGAAAATATTAATTTCTATGCACCCGTCAATTACATGCGTGGTCGTAACCATAACCTTTTTTGAGTGAAAACTGTTTATATTTCAGATTAAATTAAATATAGATTTAGTATGAATGAAATAATTAATTGATATTGCAATTAAATTACAAAAAATTCTCATAGAGCTGCGTTTAAATACAAATAAAACAATGTCAATTTCTGGAGAAATAAAAAAAAAGAGTACATTTCCACAGCTTAATAATGGCGATCTACGTTTCTCACTAGAATTTCAATAACAAATAAAAAAAAACTTGCAAGTTTGCATCAGTCACAATGAAAAAAAAATCGGTGTGTGTATGTACGCGCGTTATAAGTTATACTTCTTTGGCGTAACAAAACAAAAGCAAAACTTGTGATAAACTAGATTCTTTGACTAGCTCTTATTAATTATCTTATTAAATTACACACTCAAGAAAAATGACTGCTTATTGGAACGCCGTTGGTTTATTTCTATACACTTTAACTTATATTACTAAATTATATAATGGTTTCTCGTTGTTTTTATTTTTAAAGTACCAACTGTCACTCTGACGTTTAATAGTTCGTTTACGTAAGAAATTGTAAATGGTCGACAATAATAAATTTGCTGCCTAGGCAACAGAACAATTCTAAACTATGATCGTCACGTAAAGTCCATCAAACTGTGGCGTAAAGGTAGTGCGTTTGGCTGATAACCAATCAATCAGTGGTTCGAATCCAATCGAGTGTTACATGTCACACACCAAAAATACACTCTGATCTGATTTCTCAAAAGCGCCAAAAGAAGTATAACTTCAAAAATTTTACCATGAAATCTCGTATATTATTTTTCAATAACATTTCATAAACATTCTGTAGTTTTAAAATAAGCTGTGCTATTTTACAACGTTTTTATTAGCTCATATTATATCACATACTCCGGTGGTTCTTTGTCCTACTACCAAATCTTGCAATCGATTTTTAACTAACTTTCCGACTAGCTAGACATGAAATCTTGTATATTATTTTTCAATAACATTTCATAAAAATTTTGTGGTTTTAAAATAAGCTGTGCTATTTTACAACGTTTTTATTAGCTCATATTATATCACATACTCCGGTGGTTCTTTGTCCTACTACCAAATCTTGCAATCAATTTTTAACTAACTTTTCGACTAGCTAGATATTTGAAACTTTTAGAATATAACAGAACACGATGCCAATGCATTCTTTTAATACTTTTAGCTATCTTTAAGCAGAATTGAATTCATTTTCAGTTTATTCTGTTTTGTATGAAAAGTTATTTCCACACATTATTGGTTGCTACTAAATTATTAATATATAGTGTGTTAATATGGAAATCAATGATATGTCAAAATGACATTTCAGTATTATTTCTATCAAGTACAAATTATTTGATCGTTTAAGCTAGTCAAGTCAAGTTTATATGATTCAACAGAAAATATAAAAACGTTGTATATAAAAAGTTATTTTTATCCTGTAATTATTTAATGTTAATTTTTATTTTTCCTCCGACAAACTATTATGGGTCCGGGTAAGGAGGGCAAAGATAAATATAAAACTTGAAAAAGAGAGCCTCATACTAAAAGAGGTTGAAAAACACGAAATTTTAGTATTCTTGATAATTTTACAATAAAATATAGATTCGTGTTAAAAGCCCACCCATGCATATGAATTATTTAAAATTATAGCAACAGCAATAAGTTTCATACCTCTCTTCGCCGTCCGTGTAATTTTTCATAATCTTCAACCTTCGATCAATGACATTTACTTTAATAAAGACTTCATACTTAGCAATTTGGGAGTATTACTCCAGATTTTCAGTCTGTAGTCATTATTTTTAACTGGCGGTACGATAATAAACTCAGAGATTGAAAACCATCTACATCAACCGCCATAAGAAAAAATTTGTAAGTATTATGAATGAAATCATATTTCTTTTTTATTGTGTTAACTGTCAATCCATGGTGGAACTGCATTTTGTATTGTATTATTGATTTATTTAATAAAACCCCAATTTTTTTAGTACTTATTCCACTTTTAATAAATAAATCTGGACCGATGTATAATAAATTTTTATCATAATAAATCTTTGGGTTTTCACAGCGTGTACTTCTTCCTTCTTTCGACTTTCGACTTTTCGGACTCTAAATCCATAGAAATCCTGAAAATATTAATAGGGATTATATTAGTATTAGTATATGGATTACGGTTAAAAACCTCATGGCTCCCGGCACTGTCAGCTAAATCTAATATTCGATCCAATATCTCTGGTCGTAACGATTGACACATTACTCTGAGCAACATTTGCTCTTAGCTAATCGGATTCCTTTTGGCATTCTTAGAGCGACGTTTGCATTCATACACCTACACTACACTCCATCATAACACACATCTCTTGATAATGGCCTCTGCAACGATCCCGAAACGTCGAGGAAAAAAGGAAGAAGTACACGAGGTGGAAACCCAAAAACCTATTTCGATAAATCTGGACCGGTTTCGTTCGCCTCAAAGGGTTATTTTCAACTTCAACTTTCATTTATTAAAAGTACTAAAATAATTTTATTTATTTAATCAATAATAAATTAATTGTGTAAATCTCTACTTTATGACTATGTGTCAAAAAAAATATGTTTTTACATAACATTAGATGGACTAAATAAGTTAAAACGGCATTTGAGTCTCCTAGCTGAAAAAGTGAGTTCACACCACCACCAACCATTTGTCATGGTGAGCATTCTAAAAAATATACATTTGATTTGAAAACATACATACCTACCTATTATAAATTAAAGTATTATTTTTCCATTCGATACCAAATACACACAGTATTCAATAATATTATTTTTTTTAATACATAATTTTGATAAACCTGGGGAAAAAATCCATTAAAAAGGATACATCTTTTACTGCCCATGTGAGTGCTCTTAACATTTATTTTTAATTCAAGACGTTGTTGATTTAAGACGCGAAAATAAAATATCAGAACACGCGTGATTAAGGATGTTGGAGAAATTGGAAGTGATCTCTGAGACCTTAATTCTCATACGAACTCTCCATACATTCTCCACCATATTAGTCTTTTCTTCCATATAAAAATACTAGTTACATGGAACTGAAATATGTTTCACTATTGTTTATAGAAAAACCACAAAAGGCTCCATCATTAAAAAGGTTCGACGTATTTCTTAAAAATTAATGTAAAAAAAGACATTTATTATAAATGATTAATCTCCTATATATTATTATCCTAAGAAGTTTTGGAAAATACGTCAACTTTTTTATTTAAACACCGTTTTGTTGATTATTAAAGGAATTCACTTCAATTTTTAGAGTCCCGAATCTACTTCCATTTGAATCGGGCACAATCTGATAAAACTCGACACAATCACAGATACTATCATTTTTAAATCGCGTTTTATATCCGTCACCATACATTTTCGCATCTTGCCTTTCGTCTACAGCAAATCGATTATAATGTCGCTTAATTCTTTCTATATAATCAATATTGCAAAATATCTAAATTGATATTCCACAAAACTATTCAAATCTGTAAGTAGCACATTGGCGTATTCTTGAGTTTTAACACAAAATAAATACATATTTCCTCACTAATTATTACGAAAATATAATCTAAAACTACTTCACTGCCACTTATCTGTCAAACTGAAATATATGATTGATTTTCAATTGTTTTCGCCTATAACAAGTTCATTTGACGTGTCAGAATTTAAATTTAGAATTTGCAGAAACAATCGAAAAATGTGACATTTCTATTAGCATGTTAAATAATCTATTTCAATCAAGACATTTTTATTGTAAGATGAGTTTTCTATTAATTAACTAGCTGACCCGGCAAACGTTGTTCTGCCATCTAAATTATTTCTAGTAAATATTTTGGTTGTTAAATAAAAAATAACGAATGTATTGTAAGTGTGTGGGGATGAGATCTATGACAGAAAGAGGAATGGAGCACTGTAGACGATGACCGCCGATAACATATTCATTGTTTGATCTCTTAAAAGTTAAATGTAAAGTGAAAAAAAGTTATAAATTTTTTATCCTAAAGTAGGAAAATGAAATAAAGAAAATCAATATTAATTTTGAAGAGCAATTGAGTGTACAATATTTTTTATCAGTCCGTCTTTAGCCAACACGAATAAGCTCGATGGTTTGCCCACGCGAGAACATGCCACGAACAATTGTCCGTGTGAAAAACATGGTGTGCCCAGATCTAAGCCGCAAACAGACATCGTTTGGCCTTGCGACTTATTGATTGTCATTGTGAATGCCAATCTAATAGGAAATTGAACGCGTTTGAATTCAATTGGCACGTCTGTAAGAATCATTGGAATTTGTGGCAGCAAAACATTTTCGGCTCGGAATTTGCCATTCAAAATGGTGGCTTCGATAATGTATTTCATCAATTTTTTAATGACCAATCGCGTGCCATTGCACAGCCGTGGTGGGTTCAAATTCCGAAGTAAAATAACCGGAGATCCAAATTTAAGTCGTAGAAGGTGTGTTGACATGCCTGGTAAATCCAATGAGTTCAAAAACTCTGTTGGATAATTTACAGCTTCGTTGACATCGCAAACTGTATCGATCGATTTGTATGATACCAAATCGCCTGGCAACGACTGCTGTATCTTGAAGTTTAAATCGTCAACGTCCACATTTTTTGCTGCCAAAATGGCCCTTTCTGCTAGCCACGCATGATTTAGGTATTGTGTGCGTACATCGGGTAATATGCGGTCAATGAGAGCATTTTGCGAATCAACGATTCTGCAGAAATTAGTGGGCAATTTTATGCATCCAGTATTTTCAAAGACAGCAACTTTTCCATCGCCGATATCTAACAATTGGTTCGATAATATGTCAGCAGATGGATCTTGTAACATTTGCACGCGCATGTTTATTTTTAGCTGGACTTTTTCAACATTACGCCACAGTGGCGATGATTTCAAGCAAGCGTTGATCTCATCAGCGTACGTTGAACGTGGAATGATGGGAAGTGTTTGTCTGAAATCACCTGAAAGGAGTAACAGAGTGACGCCGAATAGTTTGTCGTTGTTTTTTATATCTTTGAGTGTTCTGTTCAACGCCTCAAGAGAATTTTTGTGTGCCATAGTGCATTCATCCCAGATGATAATTTTGCATTGTTTCAGCACTGTGGCCATGGACGATTGTTTTTTTATGTTGCACATTGCGTCTGGGTTATTATGAATATTCAGTGGCAGCTTAAATGCTGAATGAGCTGTTCTGCCTCCATCCAATAAAGTTGCTGCAATGCCAGATGATGCAACAGTCAATGCAATGCCATTATTTGATCGTATTTTGGCGAGAATTAGCGAAATGAGAAATGTTTTGCCAGTTCCACCTGGTGCATCCAAAAAAAAGAATCCACCTTGTCCCGCCAAAACTGCCAGCATATTGCGGTCGTAAATGTTTTTTTGTTCATGAGTCAGTAGTGGGACATTGCGAGTAACAATCGCTGCCATTTCTGCAGTATCGTACTGCAGTTCAAGATTCATTTCGGTGTCCATTAAATCAGAAGTACTTCGATTTGGCGAACTCATACCGAAATGACTGAGTGGTAAATTGGCAATGACAACGCAAAGATCCTCGATAGTAATCAATGCTTCATTGTACATAGCGTCACTGAATGTAATCGTTAGATCGTTGCACCGTGTACGAATTCGATGCAATATATCGTCAGTCATTGAATCTTTGTGCTTATCCCAGAACGTGTCTGCTCGTCCCGGGAAACATGTAGTCAACACTATAGCGAATAGTAGACGAATTTGTGTTGCTGTACAGCCCAATGCTGCTTCAGCAAGCATATCGTCCCAGTGATTGTCGTCTTCGAGCAAACCGAGTGCAAGGCATGCATCTTTATATGTTGGATACTGTTGCCCATTCACTTTGCGTATATCTTGAAATGATAATGAGCCGGTGACATTAACCAACAACAGTCGCAGATAGAAACACTCAATCTGTATATACTCGGCCCAAAGTGTTTGATTTGAATAGGCCGGGGCACGCAACAATTGGTGTGCCTTGCTTGCGGGGCATCCATTTTTTTGTTTGATTCCATGTGAAATAGCGAGGTAATTCGGAATAGAGTAATGTTTGTGCAAAGGCACCGAAAGTATCCGCACGATTACACAATTCGAAAAATTCGGTGAGTGTAGTTTTTGGTGGATTTATGGCACGCTCAATTGCTGTCTCGTTGGTGAAAAATACGCGCTGGCCGTTTTCAAGATGGACGGCTAAATGTATAACTGCTGGGTCCCGTTCATGAATTGGGAAACCAAAGATACGCCAGACAGCTTCATTGGAGCTGATGTACCGGCCAATTTGGTAGCGCATTATTTCGTCGTTGTCATTCAATCGAGGAGCATTCACATCGGTATTTTGAATTTGAAATACAGCCATATCGCTGCCTTTATTCACATACTTTTAAATGTATTTGATGCTCTTCACCGAACTGCAAAACTCAACATTAATATGAGCATTGAATGTTTTGCTCAGCAGAGGCGAATATGGTACCGCCCAACGATTCGCGACCCGAGAACTACAGGGTTCTAAATGGACAACTGCAGGAAAAAAGTTATGGGCTGTTGAAGTTTTGAACGCTTGTATTTTGTTAATTGTGAATATTTTCAATTATTTTTTTGATTGAATATATCAATGATGGTACTGTTATGTTGTAACTATCAATAAAACTACGTTAAAACTAGTTTTTAATGGTTAATTTTATATATCACAAATTCAGTTAGAACTTTGTCCACCTGAAACTCAAACAAATCGCCTTTACTACAAGGTTCTAACTGAAATTTGTATGAAAATCCTGGTGTTTCAGGACACGTGGTTTCACTTTTCATATTAAAATAAATAAAATTCTTGAATGTTATCTAATATAATACTTTTTCCCGCAGAAAATGTATGGAAATTGTTGGGAAAATGGGAAATTCGGAAAAGCTTAAATATTTTTTTGTAATTTTTGTTTAATACCATTTTAAAATGAAAATTATGTTGAAAATATAAAACTATTGTTGATGCAACAAGCCCAATGTTTATTGTTCAATTTCAACTGGCTTGTTGTCTTCATCTACATCAGATACATTTATTGTAATTATTGTGTATACAAGATTGTTGTTACTAATGGCTGAGGGACTGTTGTGTAAAAATTCTTCTATTAAATTTTATTCGCCTCAGTTTTAGAATAAACTTCAAGCCAGCAAGAGGCATATCTTTCAGATCCATAATGATATTGTATAATATACTCAATCTCTGTAGTGTGGGAATTCTCAGGAATAGGGATTTTAGAATACAACATAACCATTTCTTCACCTCATCAACTGAGATTGGACACATTTCAAACATTTACATCACTTCCAGGAAGACTTTTAAACCTAAAACAATAAATCATGAATGAAATTGCCTTAAAATACTCTCTTTAGACATTATTATTAACAAAAGGTTAAAGAATAAAATGTACAATGTTCGTTCGACATTCACATTATGAAAATAATCAATTATGTAGGTATTATAATTAACGGTTTGTGAATATGTAACTGTAATGTCGTTTGTAACGAAATTTAAAAAAATAACGATAATATAATTAAATTTTACTTATGTTTCATTCATTTATTATTGAGTTCACAATTTCTGTTGATATCAAATCTCACGAAACATTTTTTTGAGGTTATGTATCTCGAAGCTATAGTAGTTTATGCAAATACTCGTGGTTTATAGTTAAATACACTGCATGAAGTCTTAATAATAAATTTAAAATAGAAAACAACAAGATTTTACTCTTCATATTGCATTTAAAACCATTTTAAGAACTTTAAATGTATTCACAACCACGAAATGTCAAAGCACATAGAACTTTGTAGAACGACGGATCTTTTTGGATTAATATAGAACTCTGTAGAACCACAGATATTTTGTAAAGTGCACATAGAACTCGGTAGTATTGGGGTTTAATGAAAAAATATAAGAAATATCGACCTCATATTGATATAGTATGTAGATAATGTGACTTGGAAGATTGCCTCATTATTACTTTAGTTTGGCCAAAAATCGACACTTAGAACCTTGTAGTTCTCGGGTCGCGGATTGTCAATGTCAATGTCTGCGTTGTTGATATTTAGCGTAAATGATTGTCCGCCATTATCAGTATTTCTTCGACGATATATTGGATATCCGTCGACATTTGTGATCGTGTCGTTGGTGAAATGTTTAGGAAAACGCTTTGTACATTTTCCATCTGCCATGCAAGGCGATAAACGATTCAGATCACCGCATGGGCCATGAATCATGTTTGTGGTAACAATATCGAACAGTAGTTGATCAGTAGACGGATCTATAATTTCCGCGGAAATTACACTATCGATTTCTTCAGGGCGTATTTTGTCGACTAACCAAATCAAAATGTGTGCATGAGATAATCCTCGCTTTTGCCATTCTACCGAATACATCCAGCAACGTGTGGGACCGAATACGTGTAATTTTGTAATGAAGCTCATTAAAGACTTCAATTTTTGTTTGAACACACGTGCTGTAATATCATGACGATGTATTGCATTTTGGCCTGGCAATAGCAAAGATGTAATCTCCTGCCACTTTGGATTACATGTAAACATTATAAATAAACACGGTCGTCCGTACTCGCGCACGAAAGTCAAAGCATCCTGTGTGTATTCTTGGATATGACGTGAACTGCCCACGTAGGATGATGGTAGAATGATGGAGTTACCAATTTCGGTGGTGTCGGCGTCGCTCATGATAGCGTCTCGCAAGTGAATGTATTCTTTCGCACGCAACTTCTGTTGATTGTGTCGTAGGAATTGCAGTCGTTCGCTCTCTACCTTCGCGTACATGTCGACCATGAATTGTTGGCACAGCTCACGACATCGCAGAATGACGTTGTCCTGACCACGTCGAATCATCATCGATATGCATAAAAATCCATCGAGCTCACTTTCTTGTTTGTTTCGGCTCCTGTAACAACATATTCAAAAATATTAATTCATTCATAAATATTAATTCAAAATGAATAATGATGTGTTTAATGAATGAATTACCTTTGGCGGGATCTCGTTGTTTAATGTTTATGCAATATCCGTCTTGTCCCTTCCAGAAAATTAGCGGATATTGGAGAGCGTCGTATGAACGGTGTGTGTCAGCGATGAACTCCAGATTATTGTTTCTTCTTCGAATCACGATTTCTCGCGGCGATGTGCGGTCGCCAACCATGATTCCAGCAACGTCGTCAACAACAGGCGCATTGAATCGACGCACGTGCTCTCCAGCTGGTGTTTTATCAGGATTGATGACAATAACGTGGTTGTCACTTTGCAATTCGTGCATATATGATTTGAAGAATTTCAATAATTCGTTGTGCTCATTCAATAGGGTGTCCAGTTCGCCGACGATGCGCCTAGCATTATGCGAATTGAGGTTATTGTAGCCGCAACGTGCATCCACGCGATTGATGTCCTCACCGCCCATGAAGTAAATTTGTAAAAATTTATGTGGTTCGTTTGGCATTGGCAGCAATGAGCCTACTTTGTAGTACACTTGGCCTTTGATTTTGAACGTTGAATGGAATTGTTGACCATTTGCCGCAGTATTGTGAAGTATTTCTGTAGCTCCGAACGAAGTCATTTGGAAGCATGAATTGAATGTGCGAATAGATTTCAGGAACAGATTTGAATCTGGATCCGTGCCGATGAGCAAGCCGTTCAATGGTTCTGGTGGTGTCTCAATTTCTGGTAGTTGCACTTTTCCTGATGCGCAACACATCCCGGCTGACTCATGTTTGAATTTGAGCGCATAACAATGGGGACATTCTTTGTCCATAGCACCAATCAGCACTTTCGGATGAGCGGGATATTCAATATCTGACTCGTATTCGAATGCAAGACGAAGGAATGAAGCGGATAATGCTCGATGTACTTGTTGGCGTTGTCGGTCATTTGCTCTGCGTGTGTTAACTGCAAACCAGCGCGCTTGTCTCCGTTCCAATTGTTGTTGTTGATTTCGTTCAGCTCGTGCCTCTTGTGATTGAGATTCACGCAATCGCGACATGCTCACACGCACATTTTCGTTATCTTGTTGGATTTGTTCGTCTGTGATTTCTGCTCTAATGTTTTGCATGTTTGTTGCTTTATTCGTTTGACGGCTCAAATAGGCCCCCTTGCGTCTTGCTGGGATTGTACACTGTAACACAACCCACACACACAAATAGATAAATTAAAATAAATTGTACAACATTTTGCACACACTGCCTTGTGATATGCCGAATGAAATGTCAAAATAACGCGACGCTTCTCGTGAATTCTTCTCGGACGTAGCGCCATCTGTCATTCAATAACATAAATAATTTCGTTCTGTTTGAAATACGAACGACGGTTCATTTGTTCATACAAAAATCCTAAAATCGCGATTAAAAAATAAGAAGGTGGAAGTAGGAGGGTGAAAATTTCGGGTTATAGGTATTTTTTGATGCCAAATAAAAAAAATACAAAAAAAAAAATTGTCAAAAAAATAAAAGAATTTTTTTCTGGATAGAGATACCCAAATCACCTAGCGGTATGAAATATACTTGTTGACCTATTCTCATACCTACCAAATATACATAAAAAAAATCATAAAAATTGGTCGAGCTTTAAAGAATTTTTTTTCTGGATAGAGATACCCGAATCACCTATCGGTATGAAATATACTTGTTGACCTATTCTCATACCTAAAAATTATACATAAAAAAATTCATAAAAATTGGTCTAGCGGTTTCGGAGGAGTTCGACCACAAACATCGTGACACGAGATTTTTATATATATATAGAGATAACAAATTTGATTTTTTTTAAATACTTCTTTGTGGCTGTTCACAAACTCTTTTTTATTGAATAATTAGGCTACTAATTTCGATAGATTACAATATAGTCATATTAAGTTGCCATTGCAAACAATGAAATAAATTAATACGAATTGTTATAGTTAACAAAATTTGTGATATTGTATAATATCTACCTATTTTTACCATCCTTATCATCATCAATCTGGACCTATCCACTGCTGGATGAAGGCTTCCTCAGCCTTATTATACTCCTTACTTACACATCAAATATTATATTTATCAAAATCAGTGATATTATACTATCTACCTATCTATATTTATAATGCCATTATTATCACGAGCCTTAATAAATCCACTGCTGGATGACGGCCTCTCTACGTTGATTGTATTTTTGATAGTCTTGAATTTCATCATCATCATCAATGCACTGCTGGATGAAGGGTTTGTTTTAACGAATTTGTGATAATATACTTATTTCTATCATCTTTATCATCATCGACCTGAACCAATCTACTGCTGGATAAAGGCCTCTCATAGCCTGATTATACTCCTTTCTGTCATATGAATTGATGTATTTATCAAAATTGGTGATATTATATTATATCTATTTATATTATATCTTGAGCCTGAATTAATCCACTGATGGATGAAGGGTTCCGCAACCTGATTCTACTACTATAGGTTTAACGAATTTGTGATATTATACCTATTTCTATCGTCCTTATCATCATCGACCTGAACCAATCCACTGCTGGATAAAGGCCTCCCTAGCCTGATTCTACTCCTTTATGTCATTTGAATCACTGTATTTATCAAAATTGGTGATATTATATTATATCTATTTATATTATATCATGAGCCTGAATCAATGCACTGATGGATGAAGGCCATTCTAATTTGTTTGTATTTCTGTCAGTCATACGGTCATATGAATTGCTATATTTATCAAAATTGCTGATATTATATTCACCCATTCATAATATTGTCATTATCATCATCAACCAAGATCAATCCACTGCTGGATGAAGGTTATCCCAACCTAATTCTACTCTTCTTAGTCATATAAACTGCTATATTTTTTTAAATTTGTGATTTTATATACCTACCCATTTATATCGTCATTATCGTCATCAACCTGTATCAATCAACTGCTGGATGAAGGCCTCTTTAAGCTGATTCCACATTTTTAGGTTTTATAAATTCCTTTTTTTATCAGAATTGGTCGATTCCTCTCAGATATAATATGTATTGTTTTATTATTTATTAACATTTGTCTCAATTTGAATGTCCTGCACTGGAAAACTATATTGGTTAAGGTTAATTTTGAATTCAAAATTTGATTTTGTAAATATTATTCTATGGCTGCAGGCATTTATTTTTTATAGACAATGAAATAAAACAATGTTTAAATTTGTTTTTTATGCTGCTAACCTTTTTTTAATATGTAAATGGGACCCAAAAGAGATTAATATTTTGATATAATGGATCGCTTTTTAAGATAATCACATATTATTGCTGTATATTCGAACAAATGAGATGTATAATTATTTATCATATTTAAATGCACATACCTATACATATATTGTATTAAAATTAAAATGTCATTGGTAGCAATCGGCGATTCTGCTAGGCCTAGCAGCCTGAAGTGGTGTCAGACGATATTGTGAAGGCCAGACTCCAGAATAGACTACGCATACGACTCCAAATTTGTATGGCAGTGACGACATGCAAATCGTAAAACTGACAAATCAGCGAAATGTCAAACTGTCTAACGTGAATGAAAATCCATCCCGAAGAGAAAACTATGGCGCCGTCTATACATACTTTACAATTATATTAAAATCCAACACCATGTCATTATAATGAAAAGCTGTCTGCAAGACCTAGCGAGACAGACTGGCGAGAGCTAGCTGGCTCAGCTAGTACCCATTAATTTTGTAACTTATTTTCATGACCATATTTTATTTTGTTAACTATACAATATTTTAGTTCACTACATTGACAGCTTTTTTCAGGCTATAAACATGGTTCCAGGACATGACTTTTAAAAAAAAGTGCATTTTGGACACCTTTTTACTTTCTAGAAACATTCTTTTAATCATTCTTAAATAAATCTGTAATAGTAACGAGGTTTTATTTGTTTTATTCGTCTTCACATATTTAACCACGTAAACGCCAATTTAATTAATAATATATTTTTCAGCTTTGCTTACATATAGGAATTGCAATACCGGTATTCCAGTATTTATCAATACCGAAATACCGGTTATAAAAATCCAAAATACCGGAATTTTCGGTATTAAGGAAGCACACTCGTTAACGTTTTTGAAAATGAATTATGTGCTGCTAAAATGTAAATATATTGAGTGAATCGAACAGAGGTGAAAAAATAATAAAACAAATTTCATCAAATATATTTGTATGCTTACGTAATCGCCGCGATGGATTATCATAATATTACTTCGAAATAGAAAACATCCGTGACAAAAATGTTCAAATATTCTATAATTATTCATGACTACAAATGTTGAATTTAAGAAACTTTTCTTGCATCCGGACTTATTTGCACTTTGAACTTTTGAGGGCTTTAGTTAAAATTATCAATATATTCAAATTATTTGTAAAAAATCACTAGTTCTACAATTATGATCAATACATATTTTTAAATGTCAACATAATAAATGTAGGTATGTAGTGAAATAAAATAATATTTTAAAAAGATTTAAATAGCCATATTTATTGATAAGCACCTAGGTACTTCTTTTTTCCTTATGTACTTCTTTTTCTTATTAAATACCGGTATTCAATAAGAAATACCGAAAAACCGGTATTGAAATTTTCATTCGGTATTGCAATCCCTACTTACATAATTATTTAGACGCTATATTAGACGTATAAAATGGTTTGGCTTTGTATTTTTTTTTTACTTCTAAATACTTCCAAAAATAGATGTACCTATTCAATAAACAGATTATAAGTGTTTTTTTTTTTTAATATTAGTATGGCCTTGTAAATTGAATAATATAAATTCACATACATAATAAATGTATAAATGATGAGTATTCGGTTTAAGTGGATTATGTAAACAGGTTTTAATTATCATCTTTAAATTACTCATGGGAACAGTCATGAAATATTAAACTAAGTACTTTAAACGAATGCAGTTAAAGAGAAATTTTACTGCTGTAAAATACATAAAATATGTCATTACTTAGCGGTGGTGATTTACGTTCAAAAACTGAAAAAATATTAAATAATGATTTATTCGCAGCTTCCTCGTGAATGGAATAATTGCACGCAAATGACTCAATTGACTCAATAATCATTTTGCATGCGTGTTTGGCAAATGATTGATAATTAAGCACGAAAATGACTTATTCCTCTAAAAGTACGGTGTCTCGGTGGACCAAAATGAATTTTTAAGTATACGTCTGGTATTATGGCGGACGTACTCGGATCTGGAACATATTTCGGCGCCGCGTAAACGACTTTTGATTTTGTTTGCGATCGAAAACTGTTCCATTAAAACGATAGATAATGTTTTTACAATAAGCCAGCCAAAATTTTACATTCTCTTATAACAATGTATTCAAGTATCGTATTAATTATTTTCATTTAGTTTTAACATGTTGCCATTAGCGGCTCTTGTGGTGCAGTGCGTGAGGCACTGGTCTTCCATCCGGGAGCTCTGGATTCAATTCCCGGTGAGGACACAATATATTAATGTGATTTTCTTAAACTCTGGGTGTTTGTGATTATTCAAAATTACTAACACCTTGTACGAAAAAGAAGGACATGGTTATTAATAATTTAAAAAAAAAAAACTAGTTGGCATAATTATCATCACCAGAGTACTTACGTAATATGTTAGATAGGTATAGATGTCATGAAATGAATGATCTTGCATTTTTAAAGATATGTTTTCTATACTTATAATATTTCAATATCATTTATCATTTTACCTATATATTTTCACATTAGTTTTTTTTAAATATTTACCAGCGTAGCGTGTTTCTTGCCAGATCTAGTATTTTTCGATAGGCATCTAGCTTGCAAAAAATGCATATGGGTTATGGCCTTCTTATTAGCGTTTTTTATGCCTTCAATAGCTTAAAATGTGATGAAAATAAGCTTTAATTTATTTATTCAGATATTTAGTAAAAGTAGGTTGGTATTTGAGATTGAGAACACAATAAAACAATGGGAGCATTCTTGGCGTTATAGTGATAAAATGGTATCAGATATTATAATTTATTGTATGCATAGGCATGTGGCATTGGATTGGGAATTCCACTCACTGGTATTAATTAACTAATTATTACTTATCGTAGGTTGAGATTAATTAATTATTTTTTGTCAATAATTTAGAAATAAGTTTCTGGAAAAATGTCGTTTGATTTTTTTGCACTTTTTTTCTATAAGCAAAAAAAGTATTGAAATTTTATTTTCACAGCTTTTTTCTTGCCAAATAGCAGGTTTTCCGTACCATATCTGGCATGTTTTTGTCAACGACAGTTGGCAACACTGATAAAAATCCAAGTGTTTACATTTTCATTGACATTTGACAGTTCCTACCTTGTTAGTACCAATGATTTGACACTATAATAATTTTTCAATACAATGTTATTATTTCTACACTTCTGAATTTGTAATTTAAACAGCTCTTTTAAGCTACAAAACCATTTGTAAAAGATTATGGTAATTATGCCTCAGAGGTGGACAAGAGCTTTTATTATTTTTTTTACGAAAACAATTTATTCCATGTAGACAAATAATAAATACCTTTTTCTGTTGGCGCATCGGATTTTCGATCCAATAATCGTTATTTGAAAATTTTAAATTTTCATTGATACACCATTATCACAAACTATGATTATATGAGGTAATATTAGGCTGGGGTGGGTTAGCTTAGGTTAGGTAAGGTTTGGTTTGGTCTAAAAAGAAAGTTGTAAAATCTCATGTCCACCTCTGCTGCAAATTTACCAAAATTATTTTTGAAAATTGATAAGAGCTGTCAAAACTTAAAAACTTAGTTTTAAAATCATTGTAACAAACTAACATTTGAATAGTTTGATTATTTATTTATACGTTATATAATATTGTTACACTTGTCGTATAATCAAGTTTTTTGCGGTAGTGATATGTAATTATGGACGTAATCCAAAGTAGATTAAACGATTTTCGACAGTATGCAATTAAATCAAAAAGGATAACGACCAGTCCACTGTGATATTAATTGCATTTTAATATGCGTTTTATTGACTAATTAACGAATGGGGGCATTAATCTCGGAGGTCTGTCCATGATCAATATCCATACGAGCAACTTTAAAAAGATTACACGAGTATTTACTAGGTGCCGCGGAAGCAATTTGCTGTCGGTTAGTTATGGTAGAGGCTTGTGAAAATCGCTAATCTAAAGCATAATTCATTTACTAAAATAAAAATAAATAATTTATCAGTTTTACTTTACAAATAATATTAACGGCCCACATGGTCAGCATAGGTCAAAATGGAGCTTTTATGTAATTTTCAGAGCATAACCCTGAACATTCCTTAAACGTTGTAGATAATCTATTTATAATATATTAATTATATATATAATAATATATTTTTAAAATCATATTATGATTTTGAAGCCTTATAATACTTTATATTTATTTTAAACATTTGATGACTGCATAAAGTATTCTTATTACATAAAATAGTATTCTTTTAAACCTTTCGCTCTAATGTTTTAAAATATAGTTATATTTCAGTACGTCCATGTGAAGTGGTGTTAAGATTGTTTAGATTTATTAATTTTTAAACGCATTTACAAAACGATTAGTGAAATTAATGATAACATTATATAGTGACATATTTACGATAAAAAAATATATTTTACAATCTTTTTGATCCCAAATTTGACAAGAATTAGGCATTTTATTATTCAAAAAATGGTCACGATTAACAGATTTGAAGACAATTCTAAAGATACTAATTATAAGCTATGTTTTTGACCATTCAAATGTGATAAACATCTTACGAATAATGATTGCTTTATAATAATTATTGACCTAAGAATAAGGTAGTATATTTTTGAAATAAGCCATTTCTATCGGCATTTCCCAGTGGTTAAGCTACAACATACGGTTGTAGCCATAAATTGACAAACTATAAATGAAGTAGGGTGTAAGATCATGGTGACGCGCATATTTGAACATGTACCGTTTTTAAAAAATAAAAAAAATCGATTACGTACATGTTCAATTAATAATAATATTAATAATAAATTAATAAATTTCGTACACTAAACCTTAAATAATCTGAGATATCTAGACCCCAGAAATGTGAATCTCATTAAATCTGTAATATAATTATATTCTTTGGTGCTAACTCAGCAATATTTCTCATAACATCTAGAACTACTTCTCATTATTATCGTTCTATTTACACCTAATCGAAAACAATCTATTGGTATACATACTCCTATCAGAGTATATACTGCATGTCGAATGAATTTAATGAACGTAGCACTTTTATATTATTATGATTATGAATTATGACAATTGCCCGGGGCTATTTACCAACACAAATTGAGATAAATGCTACCGGTAAATAATAAAATAATATTTGTAGAATCAATTCGTTATTTTTGATTCGTCTGGATCGTTTTGTGGCAATAGTAATTAGAGGTGATATTTAATTTGCCACTTCCTATAATTAAATATGATGAATCGCCCAAAGTAATCTATATTAATGCAATAAACTGCCTTTTTTGTGCAATAACATACCTTTTGGTCATTACGTTTTTTGTAGCGATTTACTTCTACACTTACATTCTCATATTATACAAGATACTCTATACAATAAATTAATCCTTTTAATTTTCTTATTTGGAATTCAAACGTTTGCCAGGAAAATTCCAATTTAATTTATTCATTTCAACGCACGATATATTTATATCCATTCCCTCATTACTGAGGATGGGGATCACTGGAATTACACGCGTTGCTAATAATCTCCTTTCATATAAACTCTATTGATGGTGGTATTCATGTTGAAATGGCGGCATAGTTTGTCCGTGTTGTTTTAGCTTTGTTTTTTTTATCTTATATATCATTAAATTCATTTATTTTTATCGCCATTGCTTTCTCTTCTCTCCCATAACACTTTGTGTTAAATTACATATTTTATTAAGCTCAGTCAAAGCTTACTTGAGAGCGTGGCGACCTCAATCTTGGGTATCTGCTCCTGAGACATCTCAGGCGTAAACAACTACTAATGCTTCATATCCAAGGCGGCTCTCGTGGTGCAGTGCTTAAGGCATTGGCCTTCCATCCGGGATCTCTGGGTTTGATTTCCGGTGAGGACACAATATATTTATGTAATTTTCTCAAAGCCTGGGTGTTTGTGATTGTTCAATATTTACTAACAACCACCTTGTACAAAAAAGCAAGGATTTAGTTATTATTAATTTTAAAAAAACACCATCTTCCTTCACTATGTATGATTCGTAGGTAAAAATATAAATAATTATGTACACGAAATTTGCCACAGCATCTTTCTGTTTTTTTTTTTGCTGGAGATAGATTTCCATGGGGGCATTGAGTTTTGTTTTTCTGGAAAGGAGGAAGTGGGCTAAATAATTTAGTCTTCTCTAGATTCTAGAGTGACCTTGATCTGATAGTATTGCTTCAATCGCTTACTTGACAAAGTTGCTATATATGGAAGATGCATGCCTTCGTAACTTCTTCATTTGGACGCCATCAGACATCGCTCTTATCTTCAGGCTTCTCGGATATTTTTTCGTATGTGACCGAATAATTAGTCACTTACAATTAGCCGAACGACGTTTTTTGACGCCCTGAAATAAGTTCTTCTTGTAGAAAGACGTATTGGTAAATAATTAACTTAAGTATGAAGTCTAAACGATTGCTGACAAATAATACTGATTGTATCCAGAGCCTACTCATTCGCAATAAATCCAACGAGTGTTTAATTGTCGGAGAGGTCTGTTGATCCAAGTTGGGATATAAATCTCACATCGACAGCTTGAGTCATATTACCGGATCGCGACTTTACACACTGTAGAGGGGTAATTAAACAGCTTTTAACTCTGTCGCGGTGAGAGCGGTTTTAGTGGACGATACGGTTGTCAAGGCTTTAAAACAAATTGAAATATATAATATCAAGATTATGTCAATTTGTTTTTACCAACCTTATATTTAACTACTCTTGGGCTATATAAGTATATTAATCTTTTCCCCTATTTTTCGCTGTTCAAAAAGGATAGTGATGCTGGTTGGTGGATTACGGATCTACGGGTGCCAGGCACTGACCTTTATGTTGATAGGGCTGGCGCACGCTGGGGCCGGTTGTTCATGCACTCACGTACTGGTAAACGGACAGTACACTTTTGATGGATGATAGGTATATGAGGTTGATGAATGATGTTGATAAGGTCAGGATGGATTATAGACGCGACGTTCGCTCAAACCATCGAAGGTCGAACATAAATGCGTTTTGTATGAATCACTTTGTAGTTAACGCAGCCTTGTTCGTATCATATCAGAAATAGCGCGATAGCTTTATCAAGCCTACGCGCTCGGCTGTTTTGGAGTAACTGAATGTAAATTGCAACCACTGTCTACTCATGACTCGTAACTGCGGGTCACCCTGGTCCGGCGACAATAATAATTTAGGATTCGAGGGTAGGTGGGAAGAAAGGATGAGGGCCAGCATATTTGGCCCAACCACACTCTATGTGATTCTTGAACTAAAATGTTATTTTCCTGCCTCGCTTTTTGTAAATTTTTCCTTGAATGATAAGATGATTTGATTCCTCCAAATGAATGATAGCACGCATAAACTTATACACCTTTACCAGGTCGCACGTAGAAGCTTGTCTCTACAACATGTCGAATTTGTCGTTTTTGAATTTGTAATTTTATTGTCATTCATACAAGGCATGGTTTCGTCTGTACGCGTAGAAGATTGTTGCAACATTTTGAGGTTAACCGATTGTACGACCGGTCAAATAGTATCATAAAATGACAACATCGCGTCTTGCTTACTCTTGAAGAATGAGATCGGAGAGACAGTCAGCATTTTTACGTGTAAACAGTTATTGTCGGATAGTTTAAAATACTTACTAATGCTCCAAATAAATTCATGCACGTGTACAAGCGCTATAATACAGTATTGAGTAAGACGAATATTTCAATAGTCTAAACCACACCAAATAAATTTTCATAACAATGGTTATATTATAATTAGTTACTTAGGGTGTTAATGAATTAAACAAAAGACAGTTTATTGTCATTTGGGAGATATCTAGGGATTGAAATACCGGTATTTAAAAACCGGTATATTAAAACCGGTATTCAATTATTTATCGATACCGAAATACCAGTTTCAAAAATCCGAAATACCGGTATTTTTGGTATCAAGAAAGCATACACGTTTATGTTTTCGAAAAGGATTTAATGTTTTTTTTTCATTATTTACTAGTGTATAAATTTTATGCTGCCAAAACGCATATATATTTACTAAAATCAACAAAAGTTACATAATATTAAAACAAAATCCCTGAAATATACTAACTTATAGAATTATCGCGATGGGTTAACATATTTCGAAAATTATTCTAACACTAATTGATCCAACGTTGATAGTACATCCAACAAACGTTGTAATTCAGAGAGATTTTACTGTACCCGGACTAGTATTTTGTAAAAATTAACAGTTCTAAAATATTATCATCTATAACCGTACCTCTATGGTAGAAGCATATAAGTCGTGTTTTGGCGATTTTGAGATTTGAATGCCAATATGTCAAAAAATGCCTACTTTATGTTATGTCAAAAGCATATATCTCTTAAACCTATAGATTTCTCATAAAACGACTTGAAAAACAATACATGTCATAAAATGTGAAGCTCTAATAAGCCAAAAGCATAATTATATATCTGACATATACGCTTTTGCATAATATAAAATTTCAAACTCTAACAAGGCAAAAGCATATATTATGTCTGACATATACACTTTTGGCATAATATAAAATTACGCATGCGCAGACTTATCTATGGTATACTGCATTTTTGGCAGCTGTCTTTATTGAATTTATAAAATTAGCAATACAGAGGGACTGGAATATAAAGTATGCAAAAAAATCTTTCAACATATCTTTGGAATCACTGCAAACAAAGTAAAGATACAGGATTTATTGGTAATGATAATTGTAGATAACACTAACCCATAAACAAGAAAACAAACGAAAGGGAAGAAGTTACTGCACATATAAAAAGCTTTCCAAAATATGAAAGTCATTATTCACGTCGTCGCATATCCAATGAATATCTCCCTGTCTGGCCAGCTAAACATATCAAAAATGTTTGAAATGTATTGTGTGATATGCAAACGGAAAAAAATATTATTCTTGTGTCATATAGTATGTATGCTTCAATTTTTAAAAACACTGGATATAAATTTAAAGTACCTAGCAAAAACACATGAAAAATTTGTGATACATACAATATTTAATTAAATTGTGCTACAGATTTACAAATAAAACAAAAATTGGAAACTGACAAGTTTGCAAGTGGCAGATGAAGGCTATGAATTAAAAAAAAAACGATAAGACCAAAGCTCTCCAATCTGAAGGTAAAATTGCTTTTTTAGCATTCGACCTGCAGCAGTGTTTGCCAACGCCTTCTCTTCACTCAAATATAGTGTACTATAAAAGGCAATTGTACACATATAATTTGACCGTAAGAAATTGCACATCGAACCAAACCTCATGTTCTATGTGGCACGAGGGAATAGCTGCAAGGGGAGCCAACGAAATAGTGTTTTGTATGATAAGTCTTCTGAATACCTCAAGTCCAACTGTTGAAAGTGTTATTGCATCCTTTGAATTTTGTCCGGGACAAAATAAAAATAACATAATAACTGCAGCTCTATCTTACTTTGTACGTACATCACCAACTATTCAGGTCATGGATCATAAATATTTTCTCCCAGGATTACGCGACTTGAATGTGACACTGACCATTCACGTATTGAAAAATCCAAGAAAACTTCCAACATAGAAATTAATATTCCTCATGATTGGTATCAGTTTGTTAGAATAGTATGGGGCAAGAAATCTTTTATTGTTAAAGAGATGTCTCAGGATGAGATTTACAATTATTCAAGCCTTCTTTCTAATCAACTGGTGAAGCGAAAAATTAATACAGTTGGAGAAAAATGTCGTTTGGAATAAAATTAGATGGTTCAGGTATGAGACGGAGTTTGGTTAAATAAAATTTAAACATTCATTTCATGAAGATGACCCATTTCTTCAACTTGATTTACGCCATACGACAAGAGGAAGAAGGAACATTTTTAACATTAAGCAATGCTTTAACAGTCCTCTGCCAATAAATCAATCTAAGAAAGCTGACCTCATCAGTTTATTGCCATTGACAGATCTGGTTTATCATCCGTTTTATATAAATTTAAATATCTTTTAATTTTTTATATAAATACTATAAGTAATACTCATAAACAACTGTTTACCAACTATTATTAATACTGTCAGTTTCATTTTATCATGTGTTCATTTAATTTCCAAGATCTTGTTTTAATTTCATAAGTTTTATATAATAAAATATCTATTATTGTAAATGATATGTCAAAATGTTGAAAATATTTTATGCCAAAACCTCAAATGTCATTAAATGCTCCATAACTCATTGAATTACTTGATTTTCTTTTTTTATTAAAGATATTTTAAAAATATACTAGTTTTTTTGTAATAATAACATTAAACAATCCAATTTCCTTCATATCCTGATTTGTGACACTTCTTTAAACCTTAAAAACCTTCTCCTGTAAAATGCGAAAAAATGACATAAGCTTCTGCCATATAGGTACGGTTATACCTATTTATAAAGATCAACATAATAAATGTAGGTAGATTGCAAAAAATAGTATTTTAAATAGATTTTAATAGTTATATTTATTGATAGGTACCTCTTTTTTTCCATAAGGTTTGACAAATACCGGTATTAATACCGGTTGTCAATAATAAATACCGAAATACAGGTATTGATATATTCATTCGGTATTGCAATCCCTAGAGATATCATAGATGGGAGTTATGGATACATAACAATTATTATAAAAAGTTATGCTAGTAAACTCGTTATAATATAATTAATGCATGTGATATACGTTTTATTATATTGATTATAAGAATATGTTACATTGTATTGTATAATAATATAGCTTCTGATAATAAATCAGTGTATTTTACAGGTGTGCTATAATGTTTACTATTAACCTGTCTTCACATAGAAATCAAACAAGTGAATAGCAAAATATGCAGATAACTAAATGAAATCATAAACAATGATTATGAATGTAAAGTAAACTCGGAGTTACAACAAAATCGCTTAAGGCAAAATATCATTTACTTGGTCGGAAGCTCTGGTCTGTTTGCTTTTATTTCTTACTCGAATTGAAAGCATTGCAAATATTGTATTTATATTATTAAGTAAATGAACACTGCAATATAATAATATTTTATATATTACGTTATTATTATTGGAAATAACGTGGAAATTGTTAGCTTGGTCAGACGGGGAATGTGAAGATTTGGTTCAAGCAACTGAACAACGCCCGCTGGATATCAGGGTAATTGGACTATGGGACAACTAGATAACGGACATCTGGGTGTAGTGCAGATTAATTAATTCCACGGAGAAAAACTTATAAGTAAGTTACTTCAAAATTAATGAAATCAAATATAAATGGTTATTTTTCAGACGTGAAAGATGTCGCAGATATATTACTATATTGTAATATACCGTAACATGCGTAATCATTGTTAAAATCTAAAAATATTTCACAAATTTAATATATTATTATGGTTTTTCATGACATCTTTTTGAAAACTCATTCTTCTGAAGCTGTTGCAATTTATAATATGGCCAGTAATTTTATATTTAATAATTTATCAGAATACATTATAATATTATATGTATTTATTTCAGATCTAACCCTATATACTTACACCGTAATCCAAGCGAGAGTTTTATCAAATAATCCAGCTATCTATTCCATCATCAATAGAACCAAACTTTTGTAATATTTTTAAAGGAAATGATAATATTATGAATTTGACTTCTAAAATGCGTTAAACATTTATAATTTTTAATAAAAATCCTTCACAATTCGTTTTTTAAATTTATTTATCATTGAAAACTGAACAATAACTGAATTCTGTTTAAATTAACGGAATAAAAACTACTTCAGACGCGATTTGTTAATTGGTAAATCTTTGCCCAGATTGCGACGGGTGTGAGTCCAAGTTTTTCAATTAAATGTGTTTCTGAGGATTTTCTAAATTATAATATATACCTATATAGGTATATATTACATCCAATGTATATTACAATACGGTATTCCTCAAATTGTAATAAATTCAGTTTTATAAAATAAATAACATTATTTCATCGTCATACCGTAACTTCCGCTGTTAAAATTTTATAATTGAATTTTTCAATTAATATCAAGTTAAAATTTTATGTCAACTTGTACTTAACAAAATATAATATAATCTACTCAAATTGTATAGATACTTTTACATATTTTAAAATAGAAATATCTTAACATACTGTAGCATTATTTTGGTATAGGTAGTCCAAGGTAGTCTAACATATTGATAAATTACCTTTGCAAAAACTTTGTTAGCAGTTTTCATTAGGAATATTGCAAAAACTATGATTCAAAGCTCTCCATATAAACGCCCCCATACATGTGAAAGCACAACTTCTCAAAGTCGGATATGACGCCAGGCTTTATTTTGCGCTTGATTATAATTTACGAGGCTTGGGAAATCATTAAGGTTGTAGCTTCTGCGCTTTTATTCCAGGCTCAAGAGCCTGTGGGGTCCAGGTTTTATTCAATTCATTTATTATCGCTTTATCACGGAGTCGTTATTTACGACTTTGCTATTGTCATTTGCGCAAAGTGTTTTGTTTATAGTTACAGCTTCGAATTACATTGGTTATTTATGCATATAATTTCACATCCAAACTATTGACACAAATGTGAACATAAATATCTACATTTTATTAACTTTAAAATTGGTAGTTTAGCTGAATCTATTCTCTACCGTAATTTATTAGAAATAACTTCAATTTAAGTTATGTTTCAAACCGTAAATTCTGTTTTCGGCTGCCTTCAACTCGTGGATACGAATAGTGTAATCAAATTTTATATCCTCGCTAGGCACACAAAAAATATGCCCATGAATTCTTCAATATCAAGGATTTTTTTCTCTGTTAAATAGACTATTGGCATGTTCAAACATTTTTATATATTAACTTTATTTTATTTTCGTTTAATTTTGTGAGTATTTTACTGCACCTACTCTTTTTAGCCCTTTTTTATTTTTAAGGGTTTGTTTACGACTACGTGTACGTCATTTTTATTTGTATCTAGCACAGGCTCCAAAAATTCAACGAATTGTGCACTTTTGTATAAACGCATTGTAAATAATAGGCATATCTGAAGGATCATTTTATAAGACATTGAGCTGCCAAGTATTTTCAGAACCCTCCAAATTAATTTTCTATAATTACCGTTTAATATGATTGGTTTTCAGTTTGGATACATATTATATGGTGCTGAACACTTGGTGTTAAACTTTAAATTTTCCAATTGAAAGCTTATAGAATACCTAGATGATAGCCAAAATTCTTATTTTAAATAATTATCACCTACCATCTGATTTTATATTTAAACATATATGTACGTATTTAATAGTACTTATATTATTATTTCGATGTTCAACTTGATATTTTTAATCGAAACCTTATGAAATACCAAAGTAGCAACCAAAAATCACATTTTTTCTAATTTTATTACCTCTAAGTACCTAACGTTATAGCACGGTTTGACCAGACTGGTACAATTGGTCCATAAATAGTAATAATTGATTTTATCTTATTAAAATACTTTTTTGATTGTATAATAATAATAAATAATCAGGTACATGAAGTCTGATACAATACTCTCGTTATATTGGCTAGATGCTCAATATATAATATTTTGTTGGATAGTGAATACATATACATTTATTGCAGAGCGTTGGAGCGGAGTTCGGAGCAGGAGCACGGAGCAGTGGAGCAATGAGGCTTTACCCTGAGCAGGAGCGGAGCCGGAACACCGAAAATTTGTAGTGCTCCACTGCTCCGGATGTTTTTTTTATTATTAAATTTTCGTCCTATAATCCGATGCAAATATTATATTTGACACTTTGCGACATTGAAATTATTTGGAACATGGCAACACTGCCGAGTGATAAATTACTTCACCTTTTGACGGAAGAGGCAGATAATGAAAGACGATTTGCTGCCGGAATTTTGTTTCATACAATTAATGAAAAGTACGAATAAGAACCTTATTTCAAAACTACTTATTTTTATAAATTTTAGCATTTGTATAGGTACCTACATAATATAACACCTATTAAAACTTTTAAACCGGAGCGGAGCAGACCCTGGAGCGGAGCTGAAGTAAGTATAAGGTCACGGAGCGGAGCAACTCAAAAAAAGGTCTGCTCCAACGCTCTGATTTATTGTATTTCCGATATATTATTCATACGGACAATGATAAGAGGAGAGTCCCTCAACAGATGTTCACAAAAACATCATAACTATCGATCCCGTGATGCTTACATCACAATTTATATTGTTACGTCCCACAACATTGTGGGAATATAGTTAGTTCTTAAAACTACACAATAAATCTAGTCTACAATAATTAGTACCTAATCTAAAAATTATCTCATATTCGTTGATATAAAAACATTTCTTGCTATAACATTAACAATATTATATATCACTGTGAGAATTTGGTCAGTTATTGACATAGGTTCATTAAGTCATATTATATAATTATAATATTGATTCACATCTTATATCTAATAATATTTTATAACACTTATTATCATTATCTACGAGCTCCCTCCACTTCTCAATCCGTTCTTTACTACCACGTACATCATTCTTATTGATCTCTGTGACGTGAAGTATTTTGATTTTGATTTGTTTGTAGAATTTACATTACTACATATTAATATGATTTAATTAATTAATATATTATACAACTACGATGGCTGCGCGGCATAAGCGTTAGTCTATCTATAGCGTCATGGGTCTCAGGTTCGAATCCTGGGTCTGGCTGGTACACATATTGTTTTTTATTAATTTGTGTATGAGTCAGAGTATGGACCTAATAGGTTGAATTCCATAGTTGGTCCATTTCTCGTCTAAACAAAATCTGTTGATATAAACCTCCACTCTGTGAAGGCCCATCTTATGATCTTATTAGATCAGACATGGTCGAAAGAAAGAAGAACATAATCCGTTTATTTGGGGGCAATTTACGGAAATTGTGAAATTCATTCGTTCCGCGAAGTTATAAGATATTAAATTTCTGGGCGTGCGTGGGAATTCCCATATAAGTTGAACGGATTATAATATGTACCAGTTCAACAGTCGATGTATATAAATTTTGGAGCATTTTTTACGATTCATTAATTTTGTTATTCGACAAATTTCACGGTACGAGGCTTAGTATACAATTTACTGACAATATTTGACATTTTCGAATGGAAATTGAAATTAATGGTTTCCCTATCGTGCGTCGTCGCCACTTGTTAAGTCAGTGATTTTGAATGTTTTTCGTTTTACGTCACCCATAGTATCTTTAAAAAAAATTTAATGCTTTAAAAATCCTAATTCGTGGAGTGAGTTAGTCTGCTATTTATTACATAGTGTCTTAAACATTGGAATCAACCTAGATAAAACTACCATAATTATTTCTCGCCTCACGTTAACTTGAGTTGATTACAGTCAAATATTCTTCTTCGTTTTTACGTCCCTCAGTATTGTGGATCATGAAATATTCTAGTCGTGTCTCTTCAGCAATTCCTGCATTCCACTGTCTGAATAACTAAATAAGTACAAGATAAAAAGAACTTTTTATATACCACGTTTTTAAATTTTCTGTTGAATCATAAAAACTTGACAATTCTATGTATTAATAATTTAGGACAAATAAGGCAATTTGTCAACAAATCATTTTTTTGCTATTTTGCAACAAACAAACAAATATAGAATACTGAAATGAGATTTTGATTTCCATAATAACGCACGTATATATTATTAATTTAGTTGCTAGGACCACCCCTTTAGCAACCAATAAGAGTAGATTTTTTTAAAATATTAATAACCATGCCCTTGCTTTTTCGTACAAGGTGGTTGGGTGGGTTAGTTGCATTGATGTGGGGCTAATTAGGTTCCTCCATTTATATCTTTAATTTTCTTTATGGCCAGGATTAAATATTTTGTGTAGCTTGTGTTGTTCTATTGCCTAGTACTTCGTGAGGCTTTTGGAGGTATATTTCATGATTAGGCTGTCTACATCGAGTCTTGAGAGTCCATCGCTCTTTTTCTAGTATAGGGCAGTCGTTGATGACATTCCACACAGTTTGAGATGTGTTGCCGTCACATGGACAACAGTCATGATACTCGTACCTCAATTTAAATCTTTTTAGATAAGCTCGCACCGCTCCGTGGCCTGTTAGAATCTGTGTGAGTTCGTGTGATATTTTTAACTTCCTGCCAGGAGTGATGGCAGAGTTTATTTTTTAAATAAATTTCTGCGTTATTGATCCTGTGGCGGATTTTGTGTATTCTTGTTTGTCCAGTGGTTATTTATCCACTACAAATCTTGCAATCGATTTTTAACTAACTACCCTACTAGCTAGGCATTTGAAACTTTTATAATATATCAGAACACGATGCCAATGCATTCTTTTAATACTTTTAGCCATCTTTAAGTAGAATTGAATTCATTTTCAGTTAATTCTGTTTTGTATGAAAAGTTATTTCGAAAGAAATGCGTAATCCAATCCACTATTATTGGTTGCTAAGGGGGTGATCCTAGCAACTAAATTATTAATATATACGTGCGTTACTATGGAAATCAAAATGACATTTCACTATTCTATATTTTTTTGTTGCAAAATAGAAAAAAATGATTTGTTTTGTCCTTAATTATTAATAGATAGAATTGACAAGTTTATATTATGATTCAACAGAAAATTTAAAAACGTGGTATATAAAAAGTTCTTTTTATTTTACTATACTTACACCAAACATTATAATATTATTTTTGTGTAATTAGCTTAATTTATTGAAATAGTTCATTTTTCATATATAATATTATATTAATAATATGTGATATAAGTATTAAATCACATATCGTTGTTGAACTGTTAAATCCTACGGTGTGTCAATTTTGTTATTTATTTATATTATATGCATAAATGCTCACTTATTTCTACCTTCACTCAATTATGACTTGGAATTATCTCTTTTCCACAACACAATAATACCATTTATATACCCACCAGTAGCGCACCCAGGGGGGGGGCAGGGGGCCTTGGCCCCCCCCCAAAATATGAAAATCATCAGAATGATTTTACACATTGAAATCGAAAGCCAATAAACTATACCTTGGGCTTAGACAAACAACACGGCAAAAAATGATTTGTAATTCTCCAGCACCCTTTTTAGTAAAATTTCTTAGATTTTAATTTCTAACACAAAAATTTCGAAACACTGATGTCAGGTTTTTTTAGAAACCCGTTCCCTAATGAAATTCTCGGTGTCCACCCGAATTCTGGAGTGGTATAGGTAATGGCTGGGGAGGGTTGACAGGGCTCTAGCCTGGGGGCCCGGGCTGTGGGGGGCCGGCGTGTCGGGTTGACCAGATAAGTGAGATAAACACACATCATCACAACATTTTAAATTATATAATTGTCCAATATATTTTCAGATTATTATGTGTCGATACTCGACAACTCCATTATTAAAGTAGATGTATTGAAAATCGCCAATAATTCACTGTATAAGTACCCTCAATTTGAAGTAAAACACAATTTAAAAAACGTTAATGTAGTGTTTTTCACTGTCTTTAATCTAAGCGGTGGATAGGGGGCCCGTCAAATATCCTAGCCCAGTGGTCGGCAAACTCATTAGTCAATAGAGCCAAATATCAACAGTACAACGATTGAGATTTCTTTTGAGAGCCAAATTTCTTAAACTGAAATTATATGCGTAGGTAGTAAGTAGGTACACTGCTAATTTACTTAATAAACTTTAGTTAAAGTTTTAATTAAATTATAGGTAGGTACACTGAATAAAACTGAATATCATACGTAATAATGATCTTATTTATTAATAAAAATTAAATTGTAAGTCAGGTATCCATAAAATTGAATCATGACAATGACTGACAAACTCAATGTGAATAATGGCCTTGCATCTCCTTGTAAAGTTTGGGTAAGTCAGGTTCGTATGTTGTTGATTTAATTTTAAGCACGATTCCAGGTTCTCATCAATAAATCGATTTCTCAATTTACTCTTGATTTCCTCTCTTGGAAATCTTTTAACTAATCACAAAACTTGCAATATTAACATTGTTGAAAGATTTTATTCAGTACCTAATTAAATACAGAACTTTATTTTTCTTGACTCTTCTCCTCAGCTGCTTTCTTCCTTGCATCATCGACAGAATATTTAGCGCAAAATTACGAGTTTTTAGTTGTAGTATCTCTCTAAATTTGAATGCGCTAATTTTTCCCGACACATAAATAAAGGTCGGTAAGCCATTTAAGTTTTGAATAAACGCGAAGTCTCGGTCTATTCAACATTACATTTACGGCTATCCTCTTCCATTTTCTTTGCTTCTTCTTTGTAGCCATATCAGAGCCGGCAGAGCCGCGCTCAAGGGGCCAAAGAGCCGCAGTTTGCCGACCACTGCCTTAGCCTGAGGGCCCGTTTCAGGATGTGGAGGCCATGGTGTAGGTACACCGAGTGCAATAGACAAAAGACGGATAAACGAGATATTAGGCTGTGATGTATTGAGTAGGTTGTGTATAATTTAAAAGCAATAATACTTTTTTGTCCATTTTCAATTAATATGTTGAAACCTCAATATTAAAAAACCAAAAATCTGCGATAAACATTCGGCGAAAAGAACGACTACACCCACTACGGTGGTGGTGTAAATCAAAAGAACATTTTTTTCGTTGGAGTTCGGCATAAATATTGTAGCTCTCTAGACCAGTGTTCCCCAAACTTTCGACATCTGTGTACCCCTTCTATAATTTTCGTAACACTGAGTACTCCTCGTCAAAGAAAAATGCATATAAGTACTTTAATAACAATCAAAATATATTCCTTTTGTAGTACATAAACAAAATAATAATAAACGAAAAATAAAATTCATTCATAATAAAATATAAATCAAAGTTATATTATAAAAAATAACATTCATTATAAACCATGAGAAGGATGAAATTATTTATGTTGAAACGACAGATCATCATAATTTGGTTCCCTGGTTATTAATTTTAATCTGAGATGCGGTTCCACACCCAAAGGCTGTTGCTTTTTTTGACTTAATGTCTACAAATGCTGAAAAAGCAACTTCACATAGATATGAAGTTGAAAAAGGCAATGTATTTCAGGAATTTCTCTGTTAAAACTGGATACACATGTTGCATTTGCAACCTAAATGATGTTTAAGTACACTCCTTATATTTATTTTGCAAGAATCCGTCTGAAGCTAGTAATTCCAACAATTGCTCTTCTTCCGCATGCGATAAACCTAGCATGGATGTTGTATTAATGCTTGTTGCACCAGGCGTAGCCATAACCCGGTGCAGCACGTACCCCCACCAAACTCTTCCCGTACCCCAGGGGGTATGCGTACTACACTTTGGGAAACACTGCTCTAGACCAAGCGGGTAGCACAGCCGATATTATTTAAGCAATGTTTCAGCATACTAGGTACACACGTCCAGCATGGTCGCTGTTCACTTCCAATCCGCTAGTCGCTGATGACACGCTTAACGGTTACCGCCACTATGCCTCCAATTTAATAAAAACTAGAAGAAACTGTACAAATATATCGCCGTGTATTGTGAAATTATGTAAAAATATTTATATGAAGAAGAAAAAGAGCCTATGGGACTAATTTCCATTCTCCTCCTTCGCCCCCCCCCCCCCCCCTAATAATAAATCCTGGGTGCGCCACTGTAATCAACTATAATTGTATATATATTCAATAACAATAGTAGATTCCATCAAAGATTCCGTTTGACCAAGCACATAGACACAGTGACGTCTTTAGGTAAAGTGCCGCCCTAAAGCAGAATAAAATAATGCAACCCCTTCCATTAATATTCTAAAATTGTACGGCTAATTTAGTTAATACTGCATATCGAAGGGTTGCCAGAGTAAACGTTTTATAACTTTGCACTTTTTTGCACTCTTTACTATACTGATAAGCCTCTTTGCGTAATTACCTCGCATAAAATTAGGTCAAATGATATTTACTTGTATTAATATAATATATTATTTACTAATAAATAAATAGACAAACAATACATGTAAAAAAAAAAATTTTTGAATATTTTAAATCATTTTCAGAGTGCAAAGTTATGAAGCATATACTCTATCAGGGAACTCTGAGTGTGGACATTTACGACTAAAGTAGAAAGCCGATACATTCACAACGACTGGTCCTACTTTTTCCGCCCCTCTTGTTGTTGTCTATGGATGACCTGTCATTGTTCTATATAGTGCTCATACTGACGCGTCTGTCGTGTTCACACAGGGAATGGTTTGATTTGAATAGATAAGTTACATGATAAATAATACACTAGCATTAACACACCTTCTACAAATGTAATGCATAGATCAATGCTACATATTTTTTGGAAATCGATATTACCAACGGTTTTTGTGTGAAATACTAGTCTGACCTTGACCTGATGATGAATAACAGGAATGTATATTATTTATAAATAACACTGATAGTTAATATATTTTGATTTGAGATGTTTGTATAATTCAATTTGAAACGAGAAAGGGCGAATCAATATGTCAAGCAATCTGGGATCTGATTTTGACAACTAAACAGTGGACTGCTCGTTGCTTGTGCAAAAAGATATGCTCAGGCTTTATTAATCTAAAGACGGTGCTGGTGTGGAGTAACAGGCAACCGATCGCGAGTGTGGAAGAATATGTGATAAAATTAAACACGACGTGTCAAGAATGTCACACGTCAAATACTGACAACTGCTCTCGGTGTATGCATTGACGCTCATTCAATATCGGTGTATTGAAGGTTGCATCACACACTATTGCACGTCTATAATGTTTGGTTCATTTTCGTAGGACACTCACACATTCAAAAACCTGCTTCAAAATGTAATGTATTGGGGAATAGACTATCGGAATGATATTTATTAATCTATTCTGTGATATGAACTATGTATCATCATCGGCCGGGGTCAATCCACTGCTAGATGAAGGCCTCCCCAAGCTTCTTCCAACTCTCTTGGTCCTGTGTCTTTCGCTGCCACGTATTTCCGCCGAACTTTACCAGTTCGTCAATCCAGCGGCTTTTAGGGCGACCCTGTGGCCGTTTCGTAGTATGATTCTATATCATGATAAGATTTTAAAATTAACAGACAACCATATCGCATCTATTTTGCGTATTCACACCACAAAATTTGAGCTTAGATTACAGTATTTAGTTTCAAACAATCAAAAATATTGCATAAATCGGTGTGTGTACTTATGTACGCACGTTAGAAGTTATTCTTCTTTGGCGTCTAAACAAAAACAAACCTTGTAATAACCTAGATTCTTCGGCTAGCTCTGGTGTGGTGATTTAGAATCAGGTTCACAAAATAAATAAAAGTGTTTGGTTCATCGAACTATCTATATTTCAAAGTATTACGCAACCAAAATGCATTATAAATTATAAAAATTATGTGTTACATCGCGGCTGGTCACACGCAAAAAAAACACTCTGATCTGTTTTCCTAAACGCGCCAATATAAGTATAACTTCAAAAAAAAGCATCGCCTGGGTTGTATGAGTGCCTAGACATTTTCCAGTGCTTTTATAAGAATGTAGACTAAAGTAAATAGTATCATGACACCTTCTTTTGTATTTCATAAACCATCATCTACTACCTACACTATACAGGGATTTTATAAGAACCTTATACATTCGCCTAGTATGAAAATATCTTTATTCATTATTTAAATTTAGTAAGAATGCGAAAATTCTAAAAGAAATTACCATGGTAACTATTAAACAATAATCAAAAACGAATTGTCTTTATTTGATTATAGAGCAATATATACCTACATAAGTTTATGAGTGCCTAATACATTTTTTCCAGTGCATCGATAATATTTGAAAAATAGAACATTATGATGATTTTATATTTCGTTCACAAACAATCTACTTTATCTATATTATGAAAGCCTAATACATTTTTTTTAAATATGGAATATCAATATTATTTTTAGCGTAGTAATAAATAGGTGAAAATTGTAGAAGGCATTGTCATTTCTTCATAAACAATCTACCTGCAGGATCTTATGCGAGCCTAATACATTTTTTTTAAAAAATGCGATATGTATATTATTTTAAGCTAGGTGAAAATTCTAAAAGAAATTTTTATTTTTTTAAAACAATCTACCTGCAGGGTTCTATGCGAGCCTGATACACTTTTTTCAAAATATGCGATATGAATATTATTTTAAGATAGGTGAAAATTTTAGAAGACATTGCCATTTTTTTAAAAACAATCTACCTGCAGGGTTCTATGCGAGCCTGATACATTTTTTTCAAAATATGCGATATGAATATTATTTTAAGATAGTTGAAAATTTTAGAAGACATGGCCATTTTTTTAAAAACGATCTACCTGCAGCGTTCTATGCGAGCCTGATACATTTTTTTCAAAACATGCGATATGAATATTATTTTAAGATAGGTGAAAATTTTAGAAGAAACAATCTACCTGCAGGATCTTATGGCACCCCCCAAACATGCAAATTATCAGGATGATTTTAAACATTGAAATTAAAAGCCAATAAACTATACCTTTGAGCTTAGACAAATAAAAACACGGCAAAAAATGATTTGTAATAATTCTCCGGCACCCTTTTTAGAAAAATTTCTTAGATCTTAATTTCTAACACAGCAATTTTGATACACTAATGTCAGGTTTTTTAGAAACCGAATCCCTAATGGAACTGTCAAAAAATTCTCGGTGTCCACCCGAATTCCGGAGTGGTGTAGATCATTGCTGGGAAGGGCTGACAGGGCTCTAGCCTGGGGGCCCGGGCTGTGGGGGGGCCCGGCTAGTCGGGTTGACCAGATAAGTGAGATAAACACACATCATAAATTAGCTTTAATAGTAAAAAAGTCGAACACTTTCAATTACTTATATAATTGTGCAATATATTTTTTGATTATTATGTGTCGATACTCGACAGCTCCATTATTAAAGTAGGTGTATTAAAAATCGCCAGTAATTCACTGTATAAGTAATTTAATTGTATAATTAAGTTTTAATTTGAACTAAAACACAATTTGAAAAACGTTAATGTAGTGTTTCACACTGCTTTTAATCTTAGCGGTAAGTAGGAGAGCCGCTAAATATCCTAGCCTGAGGGCCCGTTTCAGGATGTGGGGACCATGGTATAGGTACACCGATTGCAATAGACAAAAGATCGATAAACGAGAAATTAGGCTGTGAAGAAGGAAAAGAGCCTATGGGACTAATTTACATTCTCCTCCTTGGGCCCCCACCCCCCCAATATTAAATCCTGGGTGCGCCACTGATACCCACCACATACTATAGTATGAATTTGGAAGTAACCAGGAGATATGATATCAAACTAAGTAGCACCTCGTCATTTTTAAAGCGAAGAAGTAACATTGAGCCTCAGTTCCATGCCATGGATGCATCAAGAGGCCTTTAAACTAGCCTGTCTATTATTCAATCCAACGGAATTCTAGCCTCCTATAAATATGCTAAATACCGTTCACAACGCGTATACTGCATGACAATAGCGAAGGGTGGAGGTAGGCTGTTAAAATCCGCCATAAATAGTGCATATTAAACTTTGTTAGTCATCCGTATTTATTTTTATTTTACTACAATTTACAGATGATGCTGGTTAGTTTTTAATAATCAATAAAACCCTGCCCAACCAAACCATAATAGTTTTGGTATACTTCGGGCTATACGACAAATTTGTGCACACTTTTTCATTTATACTTATTTGGTTTCGTTGGATTAAGAATACATATTACACATATTGTTGGCTCATTTTTTTTAATTAAGTAAACCCTGCCAAACTATAACAGTTAAAAAATATTATTACATCCATAAAATATTCAAAGTTTGGATGATTTTTTTATGACTATTATCTATTATGGCTCGGTTTTCGCAGGTTTTTTATTGAATTTTAAAAATTAACCAATACCATCTATAAATTGTAATCTTATTTCATTTTCAATGTGTTACTGTAACATGGCGGATCTTAACAGCTTACCTCCACCCTATGCCACTGCTGCATGGTATGACCTAATAAGACACAATAAAACGAGCAACAGAAAATCTGGAGTCGCCTCGGGATCTTAATATGCTTCCACTAAGGAGTACATGGATTTAAAAGAAGATGATGTTTTTTACGTTCATTTATTATTTATTCAAATTAATACGTAAAATACATAACTTGAAAACACCTCAGACCAACTAGAAAAAATAATATTTGAAAAAAATACGATGCTCGACGGGATTTAAACCCGTATAACCACTGGTATCGCGCCTACTTTGCAAATTTCCTATATGATTTTTTCTAGTGGGTATATATCTGGGGTGATTTCAAGTTATGCATGTTCAATATATGGAATGTTACATTCTGAAAATCTTGTGAATTATTCGATAAATAATATAAATGGTTTATTAATACGTAAAATATGACATACTCCAAAGAAATGTTTTAATTACGTAAATCCGCTATGGAATCAATTCGGTAGCTTTTGATCGAGTTAAAAGCTCTATATTTATAAGCGCGCTACCAAAATAATTAAAACGCCGGAAATCGAAGTGATTGTGCGAGACGTGACAAGGGCATAATGGAGGCAGACGTGCGTAAAGCTCGCGCGATACTCGAGGATAAATTATCGCAATTACGTCGATAATCCGAACGAAAAAAAAACAATTTCACGATAACAAAAATGCATGAATTGTACTCGTGCCAAAGTTGCGTTGGCGGGTGACATTTTTACAATTGCTTGATTTACAAATTTGATTCTTTTACCGTTGCTGGTTTTATTATTTGAGTAGGTATCTAAATAAACGTTTTTAACCTTATTAACGTAAAACCTAAAAAGTCCGCGAAGAACTCAAATCACGGTTTTGGCAAATTCAAATGTTGTTTTTCAACATGTCTTTGAACTCATAATAGCATGGACCTAATGAATTAAGCAAGTGGCTACCATCAGTTAATCTATTAATAAACCTCTCCATGAGGAGACGAAGATGTACGTCGGCTTTATTATATTGATAATATTATATTAAACCTTTGCAAGCTTATATTATATGAGACTATACGTTTCAACATCAGTTACCTACATTATTTATTTTAATTTTAATATATTATGTTTTTCTTCTTTCTGGTTTTTTAAGTACTTTGCGATCATATTATAATATATTTTAAAATGTCAAATTCAGTTCTGTTAGCTGATAATAATAATATATTAAGCCCGAAGTTTGTTGCAAAGTCAGTTATATTCATTAACCGCAGTATTTAATTTTTAGACCAATTTTTAAGACATGCTTTTTATTCATTTGATTGACTTTTATGTAAGTAATTTTATTTCACTTTTCCTAACAATTTTTTACCCAACTTAATAAAATGTTTGCAAAAATAAAGTTTTCTCTTTGTAGTCTAACACAGAGGTAGTCAACCTTTTTATACCTACCGCCTACTTTTGTATCTCTGTTAGTAGTAAAATTTTATAACCACCCACCGGTTCCACAGTAATGGTGATTTATAAACTATGGAAGTAACTTTATTTTATAAAAATTATAAAGCAGAGCTACAGCAAGTTAAAGCATATAATAATAATTACTTACCAAATACTTTATGTCAGACTTTCGCTAAGCTTGGCAGAATAAATCTTTAACAACTTACTGTGGTTAAATCTATCTTTTTATTTATACTTTACATACATATAAGCATGAAGTCTGATGAAATTACATTTAATTAATTAAATTATTAATGAGATCCCTGAGGCATATGCTGTGAAACTAAATACAAGATATCTGGGGAATTTTATGAAAACATAATCAAAACGTTTTTAAAACCCCTACCGCCCACCACAAAAGCTGGAACGCCCACTAGTGGTCGGTAGGGACCAAGTTGGCTACCCCTGGTCTAACATATTGAATTAGACAGTTTTTTTTCGATTATCTAAAATGGCGGAATTTAGATGTAACCAACTTTGAAACTAATACCCTCATAATATTTAGATTCAAGTTTGATGGGCGGGAATCTTTTTTGAGGTACCATCTTATAGATTCTATAACTACACTATATAGTACTGTATAACGTTGCATGTACCTACCTTTAAAGATACATCCTAATTCAAAATTTATGAAATCAATTTTTTTATTGGAAAAATATTTTTTTGTCTAAGTATCTCAATATTTACACACTATTAATAGTAAAGTCGGTTAAAATAAAATGGTTAATGAGGTGTTAATATTAAAATTAAATTAATAAAACAATGCATAATATAGAAAATAATAAATTTAAAAAAATCTTTCACATTAATAAAATGAATATAAGTATCATTGTGTATAATATAAAAAAAATATTTTTTCATCCAGTGGTAGGTATTCTAAAGGTACAAATTATCTAGATGACAGCCCTAAATGCCACTATTTCGACGAGATAGTTACATTCTGTAGATATATGTACCGTTGCAATGTACGTTACATATTGGAACAGATTGAATTAACTTGGAAATACGTTCATTTAATAGTGGATTATTCCAGGCTTGTAATAATAAATAAATCTAGATTTTTAATATTATAAGACACCAAATAGAAGTACTTAATTTTTCTATCCACTAATTATTTATGTACCTGTATCAAAATTACCTTGTTTCTCATAATATAATAAATTTTGTCGATTTTGAACACACATAACTTTGAAAACACTTCTGAGAAAATATATTATAACCAATAGAAAAAATATTTTTGAAAAGTAAGACACCCCGCAGGAATCGAACCTGCATCTCTCGGGTATCGCGCCCACGCACATAGATCACTATTCTAAAGGAGTCATACTTAATTGCGACAAATGTTAACTAATGGCTTAAATACTCTCAGAAGCGTTTTCCAAATTGAGCTACTTACTATTGGCGATCGGCTTTTGTGTTTTAAATCAAAGTAGATATTACGTTAATAACTAACCGACATCACATCACATCATTTTTTTGATCGTCAATTTAAAATCAAAACGGTCGCATTAGAGGTATTAGACCACACATACTTACGATCACACGATCAAAAAGCTTTTACAATAATGTATAAAAATAGAATGTCAACATTTTAGATAAATATTCTATGTTTGAATTTAAATTTAATTTTCAAGTGCAGTCTGTAGATTTTTTGTTGAAATAATTTTATTATATAGTGTGGCATAACAAACTTTCACCCTGCTTGCAAATTTATAAAATATGTATGGCTTAATTCTTATCATTATATTGTAATAATCAATTTCTCGTGCGGCAATAACAAGACGATAGTGTTTTTAAGAGCACGATCGACTACTTACCCATTTAGAGTCAGTTACCAACCTGCACTGTCCACTTTTCCAATTGCAAAGTCCGACTTTAATAATGTATAATGCCGAAAATATAACCCCTACAGGAAATGATATATTTAATTATATACCGTACGTGTAACAGTGGTAATAAAACAAAATTAATTTATTATCGAATTAGGGACGGAGAGATTAGCAATATAGAGTGTTGATTCAAACTCTCATGTTTACGCGCTAGAAAGATAGACATGATCAAGAATTTGCGCCGTTATTGATATGCAAGTAGAATAATTTATTTTGCAATCAAATATACATAATGTGTAATATTTTTGTTTGTGAAGGTTCAGTCCAATCTACCAACATATTCCCGGCACCAAATTCTATCATGGCTTGTAAATTTTTGTTCCCACGTTATTATACACAATCATTTATTGAGAGAGGGCGCTTGCCTTCCATCCGGGAGCTCTGGGTACGATTCCCGGCGAGGACATAATATATTTATGTGATTTTCTTAAAACGTGGGTATTTTTGAGGGTCTAGGACGATTTGGCACCGCGAACTGGCCTCCGCCGATTGGCCTCCGGTTATTGGCCGCCGGTACAATCGGACACCGACCCAATTGGCCTCCGGGACGATCGGACGCCGGTACAATCGGGCACCGGCCTAATTTGACACCGGCCCAACTGGCCGCCGGGAGATTGGACGCCGCACCGCTGAATAAAATGCGCAAAGGAAAAGACCTACGTAACGACTTCGTAGAGAAAGTAGACACGACACTTTAATAAATGCTTCTATCTACTTAGTGGTTGTACCTAATACATTTTGCGCTTAATATATTTTTATTATGATAGATAATAATTATTATTCATGCTTTATGCTGTTTATAAAAGAAAAGAATTCTTTTCTCGCCAGAAATTGAAGATGTGCATAATTAAGTAATTTTTGTGTATACCTACCTATTCATATTAAAAACAACAAATATTAATAATGAATTGGTTAGTTAAAATATTGTCTTTCGGCGTTTTCTCGATTTCATGTCATTATAATTGAACTTTATATGTGTATATAACCCGTAAATAAGTATTTTGAAGATTATGAAATTAAAAACAATATAAGTAGGTAAACTACTTGAAAGGTATATACATATTACATTAGATATTATGTTGACAAAGCGAATTTGTAACTTTATTGGAAGTTTTAGTCATTTTTATTTAAGTATAGTATATATATGATGTTTATAAAAATAATGGAAAAATTTTAAAGATGTGCACAATTAAATTTACGTATTTTTATTTATATTTACGAATCTGTAGGTGTCCCTATAAAGAGGATAATTAAGTATATGTTATGCGAAACTCAACTTTACAGAAAGCGAGGAAAAACACCAAATAAAAACAGTAAGTAACCAAAATATATGTATTCGTATATGGTACATATTTTTTAAAAGTTTATTTAATGTATATGATTTAAAATACAACCATAAAACACTTAAGCTATTGTTATTTATTTCGTCGTGTGTTTTTTATTTTTTTGTCTG
This sequence comes from Rhyacophila brunnea, assembly GCF_057557595.1. NCBI lineage: Eukaryota > Metazoa > Arthropoda > Insecta > Trichoptera > Rhyacophilidae > Rhyacophila > Rhyacophila brunnea. The sequence goes on from NW_028233361.1 coordinate 9,302,334, forward strand.
TTTCTAGTTTATTAGTTAAATTGAGCCAGTTTGAATGAAAATAATATTCTTTCAGACTTTTCTTAAATTAAAACAATACATTTTAAAGTGTGTTTTAGGGTAAATAAAAATATCTTTAAAAATTTAAGAAAATAATCTGCTGTAAATATTTCAGTAGGTTGATGGATAAATATGTAAAGTAACCTTATAGTAATTAATAATATTCACTATTTGCTAAGTCATATTTTTTATAATAATACTTACATATGAATTTCTTTAACGGTATTAACTCACAGTGAAGCCTTTATGAAAAGACAATACCAATATTAAATAATAAAATAAAACACAATATTATGCAGTGCTAAGCAAAATTGATAAATAAAACGACAATTATAATAATACATTTATTTTCAATGACAACCTATTTTAGACAATACATTTTAATAATATAAAAACAAAATGCAGTTCATAAATACACATCGTATGGGTATTTTATAATCCTGCTTATGATATTTAAATAACATAATATACGTACATATTCAACTCAAAAAACCTCATAACAAAATAAAATACGAAAACTACACAAAATATTTATTACTATCCATAAAAATAAAGGAATAAATGGAGGAACCTAATAATACAATATTAGGTACCTTCCTACCTATCTACCTAAAACTTGTAATGTATATGCGATCATCTTTTCTGTAAATTTAATTCATTAAAGCACTGTTAGAAAAAAAAATTTAACGTTTAATTAAATTTAGAATATAAACTAGATTATTATTAAAATAAGCAGTAAGGATTTGCATCATATTGCCACTTACAATGATCAAAGAAAATGTCTATGACGAGGATTATACATTTTTTTATTTTACCATATTTAGCTGTTATGAAAATTTGCCACGAAAATATACTCCGAAATTATGGTCTATGTATACAAAGGTAAATAATCATTAGGTATTTTTTAAACATCTCAAAATACTAATACTAAGTAGATAATGCAAAAGTTAAAAGCATTAACCCTACAGCGGAATGAATCTAGATCAGTGATGGCGAACCTGTGACACTAGTGTCACGCGAGATGATTTTTCATGGCACGCGAATGTTTTATTTTGAGAAGAGAAAAAAACCTACAATAATTTAATAATATACAAGAAAGTTTTGCAAATAAATTAATGTTCTTATAAGTAAGTATATAATATTAAAAAATGATGACGACAGAGCAATGTTTTCTTCGGTTTTTAATATTATTTTTACCAATCAACGAAAGTCAGGCAAAAATGACAGATTAAAAATAAAAATATTCATCCAACAATGATGACAACTTGGTGAAATTTATCGGCAGTCATTCAAATATAAACAGCTGCTTATTATTTTACCTCAAATATAATCGCTAAAAACGGAAAACCGCTTAGTTAGTGATAGGGAATATAATAATATGAAAGAAACGTTGCTAAAATGCTTCCACGATCTCCTTGAAATTTTGAAAACAAGGAACAAATTATTGAACGAATAAAAGATTAGCCTTCGGCTAGAAACACAGTGAAAATAGAATCTCAAGAACTCAATTATAATCTTTAAACTTTTTCAATAGCATTCTTAAAAACTGTTTTTCATTTTTTTCTCATGAATCTCGGTATGTCAGACAGTCGAACAATTATAATAGGGAAATTTTGGCCCACGTACGTAAAAAGGTTCGCCAACCCTGATCGAAATAATACTATTAAACCTATTTTTTTCTCAAAAAAAGGGGTTTTCAAACTGTGTTCACTCGTATAATTCTGTTTAATATAATATTTCTTTTATTAATTATGTTAACTGTAAATTCATGGTGGAAATGAATCCTATTATTGATTTAATTTAATAAAACGCAATTTTTATCGTACTGACTAGACTAGCCTCTGGGTGGACGAAACCGGTTGCAGTTAAAAAAAGGTTCATGTGATTGGGTCATCGATATATTTAATAATATGTTTACTGTTCAATTCTACTTATTAAGTCATAATTTGTGTTATACTAATTATTTAATTTATAAAAACGTGCTGCAATATAATCAGTCAATGTTGATTTAATGATTTATTTTCTTCCAAACTCAATAATTACCCAGTATTATTTAACCTAACTAAAAAAATACGACATCCAACAGGATTCGCGCCCAGATGCGTGCTCTGGCCACTAAGCTATACGAGTTCTATCTACTTGTATCGAAGTGAGCTAATGCTTTTATAATTGTCTCTGAAGCACTTTCTAAATTGCGTTACTTATTGGCAATCGGCTTTTGTATTTTAAATCAAAGTAGGTATTGAATTATCGATTTCAGGATCACTCCAATGTTTAATATTATATTTGGCTGATATTTTTGGACGAATTCACTGGACAGCCGGCTCTTAGACTGTTAGCCGATGAGTTAGACATTTTTCGAAATTCTTGTCCTATTAAAAATATTTCTAACGCTATTAAAATATGTTGAATAATTCTCATGACAAAGGCCAATCATTTTCTAACCCCTAATCGAGCTAATGAGGTAGTTAGATCAGATTATTTTTAAATATCTGGGGCTTTCCCACGTACCCAGGTATTTCCACAGATAAATTAAAAATAATTCCCTATTACAAACATCGGCTTCCTAGTGATTAATATAATAGGTACGAGTATTATATATTTAGACGTAGTTACACAAAACAATACAACTCATAAAATATAAATCCATGCTTGGTGAAATGTTTCACCAGTCAATATAATTTTTTTCCCTAGATTATTTATTTTCTTATTATCTTCCCAAGTCATGTCACCATTCTGTATCCACCATATATATAATGTGTGGATGGTATTTAGTAGCCTTGGTCAGGTGACAGGTGGTGGTATTGACTTTTGTTGTCAAAGAGGATATATAATTATTAAGTTTACACTGCTACTTATTACTATTTTGTTTTACTGTTTTTGTTATATTATACGTATTCATATTCCAACAGTGAATTTTCCATTTGTGAGATTTTCTTCAGAAATAAATATTTATCTTCTTCTTCTTATTGTGCCATCTCCTAGCGGAGGTCGGACACCATCAAGGCAATATTAGCTTTGTCGTCTGCTACCTGGAATAGTTCAGTGGAGCTGCACTCGTACTAATCACGGAGGTTTTTAAGCCACGAAATGCGGCGCCGTCCTCTGCTACGCTTACCATTGATCTTTCCTTGAATAATAAGTTGGGGAATACTGTACTTTTGTCCTCTCATAATGTAGCCGAGGTACTGTAGTTTCCTGGTTTTAATACTACGTAGAACTTCTTGGTCCTTTCCCATTCGATTGAGAATTTCAACATTTGTCACCCTGTCAGTTCAAGAAATTTTGAGGATGCATCTATACAGCCACATCTCCAAAGTTTCAAGTCTCCGTAACATCTCTTGGTTTAGCGTCCATAATAATGTTTATAATAATGTATTGATGTTAGCCATACTATTTATCTTTCAACAAAAATATGTGTACACATTTTAAATTAAAGGTGAAATTTTTAACATATGAACATTTTGACTTAAATTAATATCTAGTACACTCTACTCCAGTTATTTTAAAAATAATGTAAAAAAAATATACCACACTATGAAAAAATATTCATTTACCTATGCACCGTGCTGAATTTTTTGAGTCAACTTTTCTTGAAATTTTTCTAATGTGAGTTAGCGCGTTTTTTATAAAATACGTTTAGAAATAAAAATGGAATAAGCAATTTTAAGCCGAAGAAACCTAACACCTATTTCAAACGATAGTCTATTGATAATAATGTGCACCTACATACAAATTCGCTTTGTCAACATAATATATAATAATGTAGGTACAGAATACATGTAGGTACTGAATACGGTATAGTTTGTCAATTATTATAGACTTATTTTATTTATTACGTAAACGCCTTGATTAATATAAATTGTACCTAATTATTAAAGATCGATTGACCAACACATTTCAAACAATAATATAATATATAATGTAATATGTAGGTACCTTTCAAGTATTTTACCTACTTATATTGTTTGTAATTTCATAAACTTCAAAATACTTATTTACGGATGATGAATAAATATAAAGTTCAATTATAATAACATGAAATCGAGAAAACGCCGAAAGATATTATTTTCACTAACCAATTCATTATTAATATATATTATATATTTTTAATATGAATAGAATACACAATAAATAGCTTACTTAATTATGCACATCTTCAAGTTCTGACGAGGAAAGAATTCTTCTCTTTTTATAAACAGCATAAAGCATAAGTAATAATTATTATCAATCATAAGCGAAAAATGTATAAGGTACAACCACTAAGTAGATAGAAGCACATTAAAGTGTCGTGTCTACTTTCTCTACCAAGTCGTTACGTAGGTCTTTTCCTTTGCGCATTTAATTCAGCCGTGCGGCGTCCAATCTTCCGGCGGCCAGTTGGGCCGGTGTCCAATTGGGTCGGCGCCCGATTGTACCGGCGTCCGATCGTCCCGGAGGCCAATTGGGTCGGTGTCTGATTGTACCGGCGGCCAATAACCGGAGGCCAATCGGCGGAGGCCAGTTCGCGGTGTCAAATCGTCCCATTCCCTATTTGTGATTGTTCAAAATAACTAACAATCACCCTGTACAAAAAAGTAAGGATATAGTTATTAATAATTTAAGAAAAAAATCATTTATTGAGACTGGAGCTGGAAGATTGGAGTGGAAATGGAGCGATAGACTCTCGGAAATTTATGTAATCATGAAATTGACCCCGAAATACCAATCAATAAATTAACACAAGGGCAATACACAAAATATTTAATTCTGGCAATAAATGAAATAAAACACATAAACATACATGGAGGAATATAATTAACTGCACACTTTACCTAAAACCTGTAATCGAGCAATTTTTTTCAATATCGCCATAAATGCGAATATATGAAATGACAAAAGTACAAATATAAATTTGCACAATAAATATAATATGTGATCTACCCTGGGACACTAAAAAGCTATATTATTTATATAATTAAAAAAATAATAAAAATTACCATTTAGGGTAACACGTCATATATTTTACCACGTTTTTCTTAGTTCTAGTTTCTTGTTTGTTCGGTGGTTGTTTATCCAGTACAAATCTTGCAATCAATGTTTAACTAACTTTCCAACTAGCTAGACATTTGAAACTTTTAGAATATATCAGAACACGATGCCAATGCATTCTTTTAATACTTTTAGCCATCTTTAAGTAGAATTGAATTCATTTTCAGTTAATTCTGTTTTGTATGAAAAGTTAATTCGAAGAAATCCGTAATCCAATCCACTATTATTGGTTGCTGAGGGGGTGGTCCTAGCAACTAAATTATTAAAATATACGTGCGTTACTATGGAAATCAGAAAGACATTTCAGTATTCTATATTTGTTTGTTGCAAAATAGCAAAAAAATGATTTGTTGACAATTGCCTTAATACATAGAATTGTCAATATGATTCAACAGAAAATTCAAGAACGTTGTATATAAAAAGTTTTTTTTATCTTCTAATTTTATTTTAAATTATGTCATACATAATTTAAAGAATAATAAATATATTTATATATATATATATCATATTTATATGTGAGCAGGGACAAGCGCCCATTTATTTTGCTGATTTAATGTCAAATAAACGTTTTTTTGAAACACTCGGATATATAGGGTTGGCCGCAAAATTTGATAATGGGCACTGCACTACCTTGGAACACCTACCTACTTATTTCTTGATCATGACCAGATTAACGCCAAGAGATTTAAAGTAATCCTTCCCGATCGAATTATGTGAAAATTGGAAGTGAGGCCGAAGCAGAAAATTTATAAGTGGCCAAATACAATATTCCATAAATGTGTAACACGTAATAAAGAGGATATAATAACATGAGTTAAGTATATCACAATGGATTATTTTACTTAAATATAATACAGAACTAATAATAAGCCTTTTTTTTTTCTTGTTGCCGCAAATCTGAGCTTTTCATGTTCTAATGCAGCGATTTCCAAACTGGGACGCGCGGAGTGTTGCGATGGAAGGCGCGAAAAGCTTCACACAATTAATGTAGCCACAGGTTTGCAGTTTGTAAATGCTTTATTTATAAAACGGCCGCTAGATATAAACTATATAAAACAGTCCTATGAAAGGTTGTTTGCAAACCTGTCTGAAAATATGGAGATTAATTTTATAATACCTCACTTCTATACTATTGTGAAGCGCGCTGGCTATCTAGTGAAACAATTAAATAAAAGGGTCAAATCGTTATGTTGGAATTTGAGGCAAATTCGTTTAGGAACGATAATTTTGTTGTTAAACTTGTCTATTTGGTTGAAATTAAAAAAAAATGAGTGAATAAATCAATGCAAGGACCACTAATGCATTCACTAATTTCAAAAAAAAACAAAGCGGAGGCATTCATAACAAATTGGAGCTTTGAAAATCAAAATTACAAAAAAAATAGTTCACCTTGTTTCCACTTTTTAATGATTTCTGCGTCAGATATATTGAAGCAAACAAAAATCTAATTACTGAGTTCTTGGTTAGTTTGCTAATGCACTTTTCACATCATTTTATTAATAGAAAAAGCGCTGCTTTGTATCGGACCTGTTAAATATTTTAAATATGTGGTTGTGCGTTGCAATTTAATGTGATACCTATATCGTCACTGTTCTGGCAGAAGACACCAATTCGAAAAAATTACATATTGAGTTAGTTATACCAAAATGTTCCTTATTTCAAACTTTACCGTCTAGAAACCTTCTTAATAAATAAATAGTCTTTACTTTAAAGTCATCCTTTTTACGATTACTTAATAAACTCACATGATGGACCATTTCAAACATTTTAACAACTTCAAAGTCAAATTACTCAAAACTAGACAATTCTCCAGTTAGTGTGTTCTTCCAGAACAGAGACGATATATTCTCTTCTTTCTAGTGAGGGTAATATTTGTTATAATGTAAATCTAATGTTGTATACGTCTTGAATTTAGATTTGTTATGTCCACAATGTTTGTTTTCTTTTAATTTTGGCATAACTAACTCAATATGTCATTTTTTAGAATTAGTGTCTTCTGCCAGAACAGTGACGATATATTATAATAATAAATATAAAAATAAAAACATACTTAAGTACTTACCTATAATTTTATACAGAAAAATAAAAATTTTGAAAACAAACTATCATACGCTAAGAAACTTTACGTGAGTCAAAGTCCACCAGTATAGTCTGATATAGTTGAATGTAAGAAAAATCTAACAATTACGAGTAGCGCAACGTAGCATGGAAATGTCCATGTTGGGCATAACGCGTAAATATCACAAATTAAACCAATGGATAAGGAAGCAGAGAAGAGTATTGTTATTGCAAACAAAGACATCATTGTGAAAATGAATTTAGAGCAGACAAAATATTTACTAAATTTTATAGCTTTGCAAAAAAACACGAGGCGAAATGTGATCGGCGCCGCTTTTTACATAGGTGAGAGGTAATGCGCGGCAAGAGGCGTGTGATAATGGTTATGTATATACGCTTCTCATGCTGATTGCGCCCCGCTCGCCCGCTTTGGTGGGCTTTATGCCTAAGGCTACATCCGCAGGATTGCCCTAAAACCCGCTGGATAGACGAACTCATAAAAGTTGGTAGGTGTACGTGGCAGCGAAGAACTAGGGAACAAGAATAGTGGAGGGAGCTAGGAGAGGGCTTTATCCAGAAGTGGATCGGCTCCATCTGATGATGATGTTGATAAATAAAAAAAATGTTAAAAAAATAATATCAATTTAGTACAAATTAAAATGTAATTTTAATTGAAATAATAAATCTGTATAATAATACATGGGTAATACCTAATGAACCAACTTTCATGATTTTAATAATACCTACTAGAAAAATGGATTTCTAAGAGGCTTGTGAAGAATCTTTGGCAATTTTCAAGAAGATGGAATCTGGAGGTAGAAAGTTTCTAAAGCCAACATTCAAGCGATTAGCGGCTTAAAACCTCATCTGACTTTTTCTAATTATTTTCATATTTTTTTTAGAATAACTACTGTAAAACTATCGTTAGTTCAAATTAAATCATCTTACACAGTCAATCGGTTCTGCGCAAGTGTGACTTTTTAGAGAAGTAGTTTATGATGATGGTTTGAGAAGGAAATGAACTGAAGTATGAAGACTGGTAGTTTCTGGCTGTGTTCCTGGCGAGTTTATTTGACAGGTTTAATTGTAAAATATAATAACGAGGCAATATCGAGTGGTAGTTTTCGATTTGAAGTGATTTTACAAAGTGATACATTTGTTCGATCGTTTTAGCTTTTTATTTAATCCAGCACGGTTAAAATAAATGCTTACACGAACATCTCAGGGTTTTGGTGAAAAAAAAAAAACAATATAAAGAAACATTAATAATGTTACCGAGAAGAAAAAGTGGTTACTTGTGCTAAAAGAAGATACGTAATGAACAACTTGTTTATTTTCTTTTCTCATCGAGACAGCGCTATACAAAACTGCTGACTGCCTGTGAACCCTTAAAATTATAAATGACAATTAAATAAATGGTTTTAATTTAAGAACTGGATCACGTCGATCCGATGACGGCCACAAATCCATGCTTATATTATCGCAATCATTATAAGGAAAGTGAACTAATTACCTAATATAAACACTAACATTCAATTAAGCAGCTTTATCAGCCAAATGTTATATTTTTCTTCAAGGCAAAAGTCATATATAGCTTAAAGCTCATTTTGTTTAAATTTTCATATAATTATTTATACTTGCTTACTTTTGTGTTCCATGCTTATTATAAATACAAAAAATGCATTAAAAAAAGTTCGGTGTATTTATGTAAATTTTGTTTTGAAAGTGTGAAACGTAAATTCGCTAAATTTGCATGTAATTTGAGTGTAAGAATCATACATGGAAATATGATATCTTCTTATTAATGTCATTATCACATTTTCTGAGACGAACCGACACTTCGACTATACATTGATTCAATTGCTGTAGTATCTAGTTATCAAGATGATCACATATCATTTTCAAAATTCAATTTCTCTTTAAGACCATACGTGCGTGCTACAGTTGTTTTATTTCGCTCTAATATACCGTACGCTCCAAAAAAAAATGGCTATCTTTCTACAGTTTCATATTGTGTTTGATGTTAACTGGACTAAGCGAATCTAGGAATATTAAAACACATAAATGAAAAATCCTTTCTTTCATTCACTCAAAACATATTAAAACATTGAAGCATATGGACTCTTATGCCTCTTAAAATACATTTCACTCATCAATCATTGCATCTACACTGGTAAAGGTCTGTTCATATATGTCATCAATCTTTACAAGAAGAGTCATAAAGATAAAAATAGCAGTTTCCATTTTCGAAAATATTGGGGAATTACTAAAAATATCATTTATCTGTCTTATGGGTATATTATTATCCTAAAAAAAAGTAATTTTTTATTTTGTTTGCATACTAATAAAATATAATAATTTTACATTTTATTGACCTTTTTCAAAAATGGAAATTGCTTTTTTTGTTTCTAGAGCCCTTCAAATAGGAAAAAGTATTGTTTGTAATAGGGGTAATTTCACAAAACTAACAAAATATAAACTCATTTTTCCTGAGAATATAATTATTTTTAGTGAAAATATTATACTGAAATCGACCATTTTAAATGAATGGGTAGGGAAAAAATATCAAAAATAGTTGAACGTCATTTAAAGACGACCCCTTATGCCAACACCCACAGCTTCATCATATGCACAATTGGTAACCTTCCAGGATGCCTGAATCCTGTTATCATGAAGAAAAGTCAAAGACAAAAGCATAAACATTGAAAAACAATTGATATATTTTTAATCAATAGGTATGGATATTTAGAGCTTTAAGATGGAACACGCTTTATTTTAAAAAAGTATATTCAGGTAAACTCTAAATACCATTTTTGTAAGATAAAATGATGCCAATCTAACGGGATTACGTGTAAGTTGTACGTACCCAGTTCATCGTGGGACACTTATTCGTGCGCCGCAGTACGTGAAACATGAATTTGTATAACATGTTATCAAATGACGAGTCCTTCGTTGAACATTTCACCGTGGAATACATTTGTATGTTTCTTACAAAATGCGGCGATAGTTTGCCTAGTAACCTAGTAAAGACATCTTTACATGTTGTAGCATACGTACAAATATAGTCCACGGTAAAATTTTCAACGAAAAACTCGTCATTTGATTAAATATTACACGAACACATGTTTCACGTACTGCGGCGCACGAATAAGTGTCCTGCGGTGAACTGTTTACGTAGAAATTTCCGGATACGATCTTACGGACTTTACAACTATTGGTTATTACCTCAACCCTTAGGTACTCTGAATTCAAATACACAATATATCTACCGGAAATAGGTAAGCTATTTTAATTCAAATTCGTATAATATATTATGTTATATAATAAATTAATAATAATAACATAACCGTTATGAATATCGTTAAATACAATATTAATTCAACTGTATATATTATTATAATACTGTATTTTATTTTAATTTTTATAGCCGATTTAATTAGAATATTCATAAAATATGGTAAGACAATTAATAAATTTTTCCATACTGAAAATTTTATTATTTTCGTTAATCTGATAATAGACTTATTTATATTCGGCCATACCATTCTTGGATAAGTGGCAACGTAATAACACAGAGAGGTGTTCATATGAGAATTATCGGTCAATATCAAATTATCACTTGGAACCGAATTTAATGATTACCCCAATTCAAGCTTGATTCGGATGGGTTTCCAAATAAGGCAGTGGCGACGATGTAATAACAAATGCACCCGATATGATTTGGACGAGAGATGTCTCCTTGTGCGAGCCGCCTCGTATATTATTTGTCTGTGACTTGTCTTTTTTTCATCGCACCTCGTAAATGATATCTCGCATTGTAAAATTGATCGTTGAATTTCAGTTCATCGCAATTACTGGAACCGGCTTATAAAAAATTGCATCACACCGCGAAACTCGAATTAATTTACGACCAACCAGACACATGCATTGATTTCCACTATCGAATAAGTTCTTACACTGTTAGTAACTTTGTCATGACAATAGCTGCTACAGATTGAAGCTCCAACATTTAGCAAAATTCAATACTATTTTCTTTAAGTTGTAATATCTCGTTAACTGAACTGGCATTTACGTGATAATATTTTTCTTCTTCTTTCACCCTGTCACACTCCAGCATTGGGGCATAAGACAAGCACAAGTACGTCAACTCTTGTGCCTCCCAACATACGAGACCTGCAGCCCATTGATCGCTGTTGTAGCACCGCTGCAGGGTGAGGGAGGGCCGGCCACGGTGACGGGATCCTTGAGGTTGTGTCAGAATGGTACGGAGTGTCTCACTATTTGGCGGCATACGGAACACATGTCCCAGCCACGTGAAACGTTACAAACTCGAATGTTTGTAATGTATCAATCGAATGTACCCCTAAGATTCGGTGGTGACAATTCAGTTTTCAAAGCTCAAAAGCCGGACCTTAATAATAAGACCTTAGAATAATATTATGATTACTTATATTAAATTATGTGTTTGTTGTAATAATTGTCTCCCATATACGATAATCGGGTCTCTCAGTGTAAGTGCTTGTCTTGTTATCAGGGCGCATGACATCCGAATAATTTTATTTTCTTCTCAATATGCCGGTTACCAAAATGGTAATGTCAGTTTTAATTATTTACGGTGTGCGTAAATTAATAATGTTTAAGATTAAAGTTTAGTCTGATACAAATTTCAAAAAACCGCTGCGTTTCTTTATGGCTACCATTTTGATATGTCTTCTTATTAACAATCGTACTGATGATAAGAAGGCGCGTACTAGTATGCATGGATATCAATATTATTAATTAGGTGCTTGATGCATAATAATATGAGTTACTCGATATTCAATATGCAAAAAATTGTAAATTTCTTCTATATATTAAGATCCTCTCAGTGACAGCCTAAGTAAGTATAAATCCTATTGACTGGCGCGCACACAAGAGAAGGGGATTTGAACCATCCCAGAATCGCTAAAAAATACTAATTATTTAACACCTCAATATCTTACTAGTTATTTTTCTTCTTCGCCAGCATCTCATAACTGAGGACCGTCACCCATACGATTTGGTTTTCGAGCAACCTTCTACGCATGTTGGATTTACTCCTCTCGGCATTCTACGATACGCAAGATCTGAGGCCACAGTAAAACTCACGGCACTTAAAAATTGGTGCTACAATCTGAGACATCCAATGTTTTCTTTAATGTTACGATGCGGCATGTCTAAAATAGATGACAGCGCAGACTACATAAACAGACACTAACGATCCTTGTAAGTATGACCGTTACGCCGCGGGCATTCGATAACCACTTGTGGATATTACAGCTCGCAATAAGTAGTAGGGGTAATGACAACCCTTTAATATAGGTATATATGTTTCTTTCCAATCGATCACATATTTTATTGTTTAATATTGTTTAAAATTAATAATGGCACCTGCGAATAAAAACTATAACTATTTTTTCAACATTCCTTGTCCACTGCAGAGAACTGCAAGTATTAAATAAAATTTAATTCTCACAAAAAAAATATAAAAAATAATACACTTTGTTGCTGAAAGGCAACACCATGTAATTAAGTGTTAAAATAATGGGGAATACTTTGTAGGAAAAAGATTCTTGCCATTCATATGACTTCATTAATTATTATTGATTGTGGAAATATTACTATTACATAATATACTTTGGTAGTAGTAAAAAAGGCACTAACTTAATAGGGAGATTTTTGTTTACAATATTTATATCAGTATATTATTATTATCGTAGGTACAATGTTGTGTTTAATATATATTTAAATATATATATATATATTGCGGTATTGTAAAAATATATATTTATATCAGTATATTATTATTATGGTACAATGTTGTGTTTAATACTTATTTAAATATATCGCGGTGTAATAAAAAATCTCCAACGCATACCTATCACACAATAGATGGTGGGTGACTTCAGCGTGGGATGACACTTTATACCTGTCGAATTGTATTTGGGTGATTTTTATTAAAGAAATTACGATACACTAACCTGCCATTGATACAACTGTAAAGTCCGTAACGATTGTAAAATGCACTATTTACGAGTGTTTATAATGCAACCATACAAATTCGGGAGCTTTTGTTGAGATGGTTCTCATTGAGTGCGCATACGTATTTTCATTAATAAATTCAATTAATTTAAAATAATAAAGGAGTGTCACTATATTATACGTAGGTAATTGAGTGTAGTCACACTTTTTCAATTTAAGTTTTTTATAAACCTTTATGATGACTTTCTCTACATTAATGATTATGTTTTAATGACTTTTCTGGTTTTGATCTTATGATCTTATGACGAATTTAGTAGGTAAAGAATGATCTTAATTTGAAATGAATACGTATTATTTTTAAAGGTTAGTGTTCAAATTAATAACATATATTGTGTAAGACAATCAATCTACATACCTACTGATGGAAAATTTATCAATTATGTAGTTAGTGATAACCAATGTACGTCTTTTTGTCAGTCTATCCGCTATATAATATATAGCGGATATATATAATATATATCATATCATGATATAGGATAGTTATGGCGAACCTATGGCACGCGAATGTATTATTTTGAAGAGAAAATATATACTCACATACTTGAATAATAATGACAGATCACATTGTATAAAAGTTGCAGATAAATCATCTTCATGAATAAGCAATACGTTTAAAGTGCATATATAATTTCAAAGGTATGTCCTTAGGTTTTATGCGTTACATATAATATTATCACACTAACCTCATCAGGCGGTGGGAGAAGCCGCGCCGCGAACCTCTGATTTAATACAGAGCGTTGGAGTGGAGCTCGGAGCAGGAATACTGGAGCAATGAGATTTCATCCGGAGCAGGAGCGGAGCCGGAGCACCAAAAAAATGTAGTGTTCCACTGCTCCGGATGTTTTTTTATTATTGAATTTTCGTCCTAAAATCCAATGAAAATAGTATATATTGACACTTTGCAACACTGGAATTATTTGAAATATGGCAACACTGCCGAGTGATAAATAACCTAACTTTTTTGACAGAAGAGGCAAATAATGAGAGACAATTTGCTGTCGGTTTTGTTTAATGGAATTAATAATGAAAATGACGATTATTTTAAAAATACTTATTTTTTTACATTTGTATACATATGCTTATTATTTTTTTTATCCGGAGCGGAGCAGACCCTGAAGCGGAGCCGGAGCAAGTATTAGGTCCCGGAGTGGAGCTAGAGCGAAGCAACTCAAAAAAGGGTTCGCTCCAACGCTCTGATTTAATACAATGCTTGAGACTACTGAAGCGAGATAATGCGTCATCTAATCGGAGAAATTCTGGTGTAAATGTGTGCGTAAAAAACCAAACTACGAAATAATATATTAACAAGCAATTTCATTTATATTCACAAAAATCGCTGTAACAAATAAGAAACAAACACTTGGTGGAGCTTGTAGTAGTAATTCTTGCAGACAGTTTAAAAATTGGTGGACCAAAATGAATGGCGTATTTAAAAAAAGTAATAAAGCTATATGTGTGATATCTATAACATCGTCATTTTTTAATAGTATGGTACATATATGAGGTGATTTCACGTTATGTATGCTAATATCTATAATTGGACTACGTATTTTTTTCCCCTTAAACGCGGTGTAAATGATAACTTTGTTATTTTTTACAACTTTTTTTTTATTTTCAGGTGGTTGTTTATCCGGTAAAAATCTTTCAATCGATTTTTAACTAACTTTTCGACTAGCTAGACATTTGAAACTTTTAGATTATATCAGAACACGATGCCAATGCATTTTTAAATACTGTTAGCCATCTTTAAGTAGAATTCAATCCATTTTCAGTTAATTCTGTTTTATATGAAAAGTTAGTTTTGGAAGAAATCCGTAATCCAATCCACTATTATTGGTTGCTAGGGGTCTGGGGTCCTAGCAACTAAATTAATAATATATACGTGCGTTACTTGGAATTCAATATGAAATGTCAAAATGATATTTCAGTATTATTTCTTATATCTTGTAATTATTTATTATATTGACCTGTGTATCCCAGATGAGTATTTTAGCATCAGTAGTTGCTTGTTCTCCCAGTGTGCAGAACTAACCTTCCACATGAAAGGGCAATGTCTGTGTGACTGAGAAACTCAAATAAGCCGTTACGGATACTGATATATTAACTTTCGTGAGGATGACTTTAGTTTAGATGGATTTTTTTTATAAACTTTTATAAAGTAGGATCTTCTTAGACCTTTTTCCGTTAACTTTTGATGATATTTGGCTCTTTTAATTAGATCTTAAAACTGTTACTTATTTATTGGTTTTTTGACCATGTCACGTTTACAGTGTCTTGAATTTGTAATCTGTAAAGTTTACTAAGTATATGTAAAATAAATAAATTTGAGACATAAAAATTAATAGCAATAATGAAATATTCCAATACACGTTGTAAAACATGCCTTGAGAAGATTAAAACCAAGCGTTCGATTACAAGGCAAATTAAGTGATAGGAACATCACATGGATTTATATTATCTCTCATAAATAGGCATTCAGAGCTAATGATAGACATCGGAAAATTAGCGCGTATTGCAGTAGTTTAATATGCGTGCGTGTTTGGTTCTCATCTCGAGGATTGCAATCGCTCTCATTGATTTAACCCTTAACATGCAATAATACAATAATAAATATGCGTTGTAAAGTGCATTTTTATCTATACTAATAATTAATAAAATTTAAGTATCTATCAGCATTTTGTATATTTCCAAGAACAAAAATATAGTATTTTTTTTCTGTCTGCCTGTTTATTTTCCATTAACTAAAATATATTTTTTAACACTCCCGTTGCCACGATGGTCTCGCAGTTTAGAAATGACCTTAAATCATAGATACCCCACTTATTATTATGTATATAAACGTCTACTTTTAGCTATTTGTAGATAAAATATTTAGGCATAAAAAGAAAAATATATAGGTGGTTGAATTGAATGTTTTATATGTAAAATTAATCATTTTTCGAAAGTCTAATCAATATTTTGATAAGACAGTGATAGGGCTATCTAGAAAGATATACGTTAGAGAAACGCGCATAATAGTAATGTAAACATGAGACACTATTTTAAAATGTCATTTGTTAGTCAGAGATAGAAATGTATGTCTTTGTTCAACATAATTCTGTGAATAATGCAATCAGTTATAGCCTCCCATAATATATCGAACCTTGAAGTATACATTGTTCAAATACATCTGACGATAAACGCCAAAGCAACCCTTAACGCAATGTTATTAGTGTTCATTTTACCGTGTTAACTTCGCTACATGTGGCGTTTATTCATAAACAATTAACGAAAAGGATCCAATGCTATTGACCATTGTCTAGTCAAGTCATAAAACCTTTTTTCCCGGATTTAGAATACAGACCCTTGCTACAAGGTTTGTAAAGATTACATCAGTTTGTGGGACATAGGCAATTGAAAAAAATTCTCGAGCGGGCTAAATAAAAACAGCACAGCATGTGGCGTGGCGTATTCACATGTTCTACATGTTTATACTATTATCATATTAGGCAAAGCAATATGTTAAATATTGGCAAGGGTAATATTATTTCATTCTGTTTTAGAATTTTAGGAAAATAATACAATGCGATAAATTTCATAATATTGATGTACCTACCCATTCAAATGTTGTATTCAAACCCAAATATTAAACCCATTTAAATAAATACCCTGCATTGAAATCAGACAGCTACAGAAAATGTAGGTATGTTCTAATGACTAGCATCAATAATAATATATTTGTATCTATAGTTAACTGTAGCTTTGTAAATTGCGGTACGGTGCGGTTAATACGATATTCTAAAATATCCTTTTTTTGACGATATTACTAATACCTACCTATATTAGTTTTTTTTAATTATAAAAGATTATAAATGAGACATTATTTTGTTGGTCCATGGTTGAACCGTAATAAATTGTATTGTCGTCGTAAATCACTAATAATAGCTTTCATCCGAAAATAATAATGAGTCAGCAAATGCAATTTAAGTGCAACTAGGTAGTAAACGTGGAGTTTCTTTTGTTTATGAAGTAGACACACAGTTGCAAAAAATATTTTATAGTGTTTGCAGCATTTTTATTTTTTAATTTTACAAGTACCAATAATAAAATTATAAAGTAGGTACCTACTTACATACCTAATATGTAAATAAATAATCATAGTGAACCTGTTGTGTTTACATGATATTGTGTTATAATATTATATATTATTATTAACTATATATAATAATATGTCCATAATATCGGTGGATT
Source organism: Rhyacophila brunnea (assembly GCF_057557595.1). Lineage (NCBI taxonomy): Eukaryota > Metazoa > Arthropoda > Insecta > Trichoptera > Rhyacophilidae > Rhyacophila > Rhyacophila brunnea. Next base: position 9,319,752 of record NW_028233361.1, read on the forward strand.
GTATGTAGGTACAAGAAATTCATATTAAGATTACTGAATCATTCTAATTTCATAAGTACTTACCAAATAATATTATTATATAAATAAATATTATCATACTCAATCTGATGTAGGTATATACATAATAATATACTATTATATTATTTCTCAGTGGTGAAGTGTGGAGGTAGACTGTTAAGATCCGACATAAATAGTGCATTGTGAGTCATACGCACCTATTTGTTTGTATTGAACTAATACTACAATAATTTACATAATATGGTGTTATATAGTTTTTAAAAATCAGATAAACCCAGGCCGAAATAAAACCATAATAGTTTCGGTACGCTTTGGGCAATCCTACAATTTTGTGCACACTTTTTCATTCATACTTCTCTTTTCGTTAAATATAAAATACATATTATTATTACACGTCATGTTGTTGGTATTTTTTAACTCTTCAAGTGGAGCGCCTAGTTTCAGAAGCCCTAAAAAGGTTTTCATAAAATTTTGAGTTTGATATATATTTAGATATATGTTTTTGTCCACTATATATTGGACAAAATGTAAGCAATAAAACTTAATGTGTTCATTAAAATATATCGAAGCCAATATTATTTCATAATATGCTAGGTATCTATTATTTTATGTGGCGAACGTAATAACGAACGCCTGCACACGTGTTATTCTACCTTACAACACCCTCGTCCGCTTCGGATGAATTAGCCATCCCCACTCTCCGTGAAATGACAGCGTGTGTTCGTTGTTCCATTTAAAACAGATCGAGACACACCGTGGTTTGGTTATGACGTACATTTATCGATGTCCGATTATTATACACGATTATAAGATAATTGCATGTGATATACACAGAATAACATGTTAAACGATGACTAAATAGTATTTAAAAACATACTTTACCTTTTGAAGCAATCAATTAGCTTTTAAAATGCCTTAAAATGCCAAATTTCTAGCGGGACACTGAGTGGACGGCATGGGAACGGGCGTAATTTTTTTTACCATGGTAAGGGAAAGGTTAACCAATATAAGACTTAAAACTTTATACCATCAACCCACTAATAACATTAATGTTTAACTGAAGTTGAAAAATGGCTATTAAAAGGCTAATTTTAAAGATCTTAGTCAATAATTAAGTATATCTAGTGGGTGCAGAAGACTTCTTCCACGCTATTAAGTTTCAGGTTGGAAAAAATGCTATAACGATCTTAACAACCGTCCTCTGGCATGAAGAAAGTCTTTTTCATCCGGAGTTTATATTAATAATATAACTACAAATAATAGAGTTACGTCAACACACTAATGACTTTTCTGGCGTATACTCAAGAAATAAGTGATGGCAAACTCATTTCAAGCGCGCTGCTCTTTTACGAGGCACTTTAATCTTTTCTATGCCGCAATTAGTTAATTGATAGTAATTAACATTAGAATTGGTGTAATTAGAACGTCCAATGACGCGAGTTTTAGCAAATAAGTTAAAGTGAATTGATGACAGTATTTAAAATTTTATTTTAGACAATTCAACACAAGCATAATATTATTATCAATTATTTAAATAAGTTATTATTAAAATATCAATTTCTATGAATCTGTATTCATTAAATACAATAAAAATGTAAAATGTTTCATATACTTTATATAATATTTAAAAATAAATGAATGAAAGTCGTTCATAAATCATGCAACATACCGGTGCAGTGGTGGCGTCAGCGAAATCTCAGCAGGCGACAGGGAGGTGAGTAGTTGGCATTTAACAGGTTAACTACATCTCTTGTGTAGGGCTTTATGTAAATTCAGTGTCAGCATTTAAATAATTATTTCATTGCGTCTATAACGAATGTGCTGCTAGTGAAATAAAACCAGCTTCAGCGATTTGCCCGGAGGATACCTACGACGTTTTATTGTGTATTAATAATTCCTTTTTAGTCAAGTTTAAGTGTTATGTTGATTTATGATTAAACTTCAAACCGAAGACATTTTTAAGTTAATAAAACGAAATAATTGCTTTATTACGTGTGATTTATTGAAATGCCAACAGATGAACATCGTTTCTCAAAAAAGAGAAAGTCGAAAAATTCGCGTATTTCGAAGGTCGACAGAGTTCAATGTTTTAAAAAATGCATATGAAAAAAGTGACATCAATACCGTATTTATGACATTTTTTTAATATAACTACCGAATTCTTTGTCTCCACATATATAAATATATATCGAGTGTAGAAAAGAAAAATAACGTAATCCACACAAATCAAATTTTACAGAAAGCACAAAAATGTTTTTCTTACGATTTTCGGTCAAAGTTAAAAAAATATATATAAAATAGGCATAACCTTGAAATGCATGATAGTTAATAATTGGTATTTATATTCCTAATCTGATAATATAATATTATTGAGTTAATTAAAGAAAAACCAACAAAAATCATGGTTAAGTCATTTTACCCGCTTCACTTCCTTCCAAATCGGCATTTACAGCTTTAATCATCTAGACCATGGTTTCCCAAACTATCGGTCGCGACCCACCAGTGGGTCGCGAACGAATATTGAGTGGGCCTTCGCCACTGTATACATGAATTAAAAAAAAAATATTTTGCAGTTCACGATAAAATTCGAGCGTTCATGAAAAAGCTTATGTTGTGGAAAAGTTGTATTGAGAATGGCAAGTATGATTGTTTTAAAACACTTGAAACTTTTATTATTGAAAACCAAGTGCAGCCTAAGATGAACGTGCTGTCTGAAATTTCCAGTCATTTATCACTGTTAATAAATAACTTTGACGACTATTTTGGGGAAGAGATGAAAAAGTTCGATTCGTTGCGTTGGATTTGTAACTCATTTCAAGACGACTTACCAACTAGTATGTCAACAAAAGCAAGTGAAGAACTCATTGATTTATCAGAAGATACGTCACTGAAAAATAGTTTCAATCGTAAACAGTTAACGAAATTCTGGATCTCGGTTGCTGATAATTATCCTTGCCTCTTCGATGAAGCTATGAAAGTCCTCCTCCTATTTACTACCTCATATCTATGTGAGGTCGGATTTTCGGCTATGGTTAACATTAAAACTAAATACCGAAATAAATTGAATATATCAAACTCACTGCGATTAAAAGTAACTAAAGTTGAAGTTGATGCTAAAACTGTAATGAAGAAAAATAAGAAAAAAATACATCCTTCCCATTGAAATAACTTTGTAATTCAATCTTTCAATTAGAACAAATAACACAGCATTAAGTAGTTCCGCAACTCGCCACTAGGGAATCTGAGCATTGCCAATATTTGTGCCCTCTTTTCTCTAAGACATCTAAGAGGTGGGTCCCAAGATTGGAAATTTTTGTTAGATGGGTCGGAGCCCAGTCAACTTTGGGAACCACTGATCTAGACACAATGACGTGTATTTAGTCATGTATAACGTTATTATCCAATAAAACCTATTTTGAAAAATCTGAGGGTTACGTTCATTGTTGTTTTTATTTAATAAAACGCATTTTTTTTTATAGTACTTATTCCACTTTAATTAATATATTAGGACCGGTTCCGTCCACCTCAGTGGGACATTTTCAACTGAATACATTATTTTAAAACAATATTTATCAAACAAAATTCAAAGCGATAGAAATAATATAACAATAGGTACATAATAATTATCCGTCCAATAATACCTTCCCAATAACAGACTAATTTAAAACTAATGAGGTTGGACATTAATATTTCATACTACGTCAGGGGCATTAAACAAATTATTTAAAATATTAACAAACCACAAAATATGAAACAATCTACACTTACAATAACATCAATATCAACAAATAATTATGATTAGTCAAAATTTACAATAAAAATTTTATAAAAAATAAAATAAAACAATATTATCAATTGAAGTGAGATCGAATAAAAAACAATTACAACCAAAATATGAGTCAAAACTGAATAAAAATTAAAATAATAAATAATGTACAATATATAAAGTTATGTTATGACAATCCCAAATATTAAATAGGGTATAATAATGGAGAAGACACAAAATATAATTGATCATTTAACAAATTAGAATTGGGTAAAAATTTATACCTATTAATTTATAGGATTTCCTGTTTATCCAATTTTATAGATTTTTCATTCAAATGCAAGATTTTAAAATTTTTACTGATATTAAAAGAGTGATTATTTAAACTTAAATGATTTCCAAAAGCTGAAGATTCATTACCATTTTTAGCACAGGCTAAATGTTCTTTGATCCTAGTATTAAAATAACGTCCCGTTTGTCCAACATATTTGGCATCACAAGAGTCACAACTTAATAGATAAATTCCACTTTGGTTAAGTTTATCTAATCTATCTTTAGTATTCACCAGTATTGAATTTAAATTTTGTGTGTTGTAAAATGTTACATTGAAAAGTTTTTTTATCTATTTTTCTTGAAATATTCTCAGACACTCTTCCCAGGAAACATAATTTAACCCAGCGTTTTTTAACATTAACATTAACACGTCCATTTTGCTTTCTACAAGTTATATAATATCGCTGTCCGTGAACAATATTTTTGAGTATGACTTTATTATATTATTATATATTTTAGTATGCCCTAAGAAGTCGATGCACGTTGATATAAAAGATATAAAATTTTTCCTGGGATGCTATGTTTAAAAGCTCTTAAAGATTTCTTCACATAATAAGTAACCATTATTAGATAATATGTAAAGTTTTAAATAACCAGTTAATACGCATTCCATTACGTTATTGAATGAGGCAAGTGTAAACACCATCCCGACTTACTTTACCCTATCGGTTCATACTTGCCTTCCATGTCATTATTAGTGAAGCAAGTGAAATTCATAAATTTCTGCTAATTTAAATAGAATTTACGGCCGTTTTGACTTGTATACTACACGTAAGCTCATTATACATTTGTGTTTATATAAAAAATAACTCGCTACTTAGTTTTTATCGATGAATTAAGCAGTTCTATGAGCACGCTGTTAATTATAAATTGTAGTTTGCATGTATTTCTACAAGTCGATGCGTATAAATATTTTGGTGACCGATGGAAAAGCAGATTCTTGTATGAATTGTTTTTTTTATTAAGGAAACAAACAGTTACATATTCATTACAAAAATTTTAAATATAATAATTAAAAGTTATTGCAACTAGCAATGTTTCCATGTACCTATACATTATTATATAGTAAAGCCTAACAAGATAGAGAGTAAGAATAACATAAATAGAAAGAAATTACATGAGAAAATGAGAAAGAATAATGAATAATTAAATTATATACAAAAAAAGTAACATAAAAAAAAATATATATGTATATATATATATATATATATTTATTTATACAAAATTTTGGAGATAGCGCGTTTAAATGAAACAGGTGAATTATTAAAAGGATCAACGGTGGAGAAATACATAATATTATAATTTAAACAAGAGCGCCGAATAAAAGAGTTTTGTGCATAATTAGAACCGCTACGACTGATATGGTACAAAGTTTGGTTTCACGTAAATCTTGATGAACAATGGAAACCCACCCTTTTGAGTAGGTTTGGCGAGTCAATAAAACCATTGATAATTTTAAAAAGAAAATATTGATCAGATATAGAACGTCGACTTTCCAAAGATGGTACCATAAAAATAATTGTTGATTTATATAATAGCCAATTATTGTTTGAACAGAATACCATAGAGGTCAATTATCAAAGATTTATTTTTAGCCCATTTATGATCTATGTTCACACTTACCAGCCTTTACCTTAACAAAATCTGCAAAACACGACTGATAAAGCGATCTTCACTGTAAGAAGAAAAAGACGCGAAGAAAAGACGTAAACAATAGTAAAACCTTAATAATAAATCATAATCATCATTTACTGTATTTTGCGTTATTTTTAAAATTCCATCAACATTGTTTTATCAAGAAAAGCTCGCATTAGATCCACGCACAATAAAAAGTAAATCCGTTTGTAAGTTCCGAGACATTTATGATGACTGATGATTGATACAAACTGTATTCGAAATTAATAACACCGCGACATTAAACTGCCTTCCGTCGACGTTCGTGACATTGACAAAGTCGTATGTGGCCTCATTAGATTGTGTACACACTAAAGTTAAGCGGTGAATTAAACCAGTACGATTGACATTTTCCAGGAAGATTTGGCAGGAGTACACTCTATTGTCAAACAAGAACTTTTTGTCTACGTGTTAAAACTGTGAACTAACAATCCCCTTCCTACACAGTTAATTGCTCTTCCGTTTTCAAATGAGGAACGCCCCCAAATTCCGTGGTGTACGGATATATCAATTTACGTAATTTGATATTTTTTATAATAAAAATATGTCTAAAATATTCAGGATTGGCCTTAGAATTATTATTAGTAAAATTTTAGTTTATTGCAAAGAAGAAAAGGAGTCGCATCTAAAAAATAGAGAGCCGATACATTAGTTAAACATGCGTTGCCGCCATGAGCGGTACGGCACTGCGAAGTCTTATATATGCGACTACATCGACGAAATTGTATTGTTGGACAGTTGTATAAGTCACTCACAATCAGGATGGAAAGTTTTTCTTTTAATAGATCGATTATATCATACTATCAAATATGTAATTAAATTCACAAATCAATCTTTCTCTTGCCGATTTATTATTATTGTTTTTATTTTGCAACGACGGCCGAAATTAATACTTTGGACGCTGAAGACGCACATGCGCGTAATGACCAGGCGGCCGATCGATGTAATTAACGTGCATTTTAAAGGTGCTAATTAAAAAATCATTATCTACTCAGCAGCAAATGAGTTAACTATAGTACGAGCCCCATTTGATCTAAATTAGTCTATTCGCCCAAAGACCAAACCGTGGATTGCCAAACCCTATTGATCACAAAAATAGTCAGGCAAGGAGAAGACGCACATCAATGTAGTTTTTAGCGACTTAATTATTTCAATAGGTACCTCTTATAGAGAGTGCACTGTCAAACCCTATTCAGTGTAGGATTTGGCAAGTAATTTTTTACTCCGTTCAGATAGAATTAAGTGCCATATACTACTACTCACATGCGTTGGAGCAAAATTAAATACTATTTTTATTGAAACGACATGACGAATTGTTTTTTTTTTTTAAATATAAAATGTAATAATTTTGTAACATTAGTATGATTTTGTGAAAAGTCAATATATTTTTACGTCTTCAAAACAATTTTTTAGGTTCATACTCCAAAAAGTTAAATAATATTCATCGCCTGAAATATATTTTTTTATGAACCAGAACCATTTTCCGAAAATATTAAAGTAGATTAGATTTTCTGTAAATTATATTGCTTACTATAAAGACATAGCTATGTACTATTCCATTTAAGTAATTTTTTGTGACCCGGGATTCGCCTTTCGGCATCTTCAGGCGCCGTGTACACTCATTAGACTTATTAAAGAATAATGATCTATTATTAGGTTTTGACGATTTATTAGAGTAATAAATGCTATCGAGTGTATTGTTATTATTAAGATAGGGTTTTTACTAATTAGGTTTTTTACTGACACTTCAACTATTCATAATTTGTTTATTGTACTTTTTGTGACCTTTGACTTGATAAGTAGGTAATGAAGTTTTTACTTACTTTATTGATTTATTATATAAGCTAGAGTTAAGAGTGTTCGTTGTCAGTGTGTGTTTACCTTTGGTGAGTGTATACGACGCCTGAAAATGCCGAAAGGCGAAACCCGGATTGCAAAAAACGACTTAAATGGAATAGTACAGAGCTTGAATCCATTAGAATTTAAATTCAAATTCCATCAAGTATCTTCGGTCGATAGTATTAATATTTTAAAGACATAGTTAAGTATAAGAAATTAATATTCTAAGCCTTGTGTATATTCAATATTGAATAAAAATAATAATTAGGCCCCGTTACTTACTCTATCATACGTACCTATGCAATCTTCTGTACAGCTCCTTTTTATAAGGTACATATCGTGTTGGCTAAATTACATAATAAATTATAAGATAAAAAGAACTTTTTATATACAACGTTTTTAAATTTTCTGTTGAATTATTATGCTCAAACTTGTACTTGATTAAGTAAATACAAAACAAATAAACAAATATCGAATACTGAAATGTCATTTTGACATTTCATTTTGATTTCCATAGTAACGCACGTATATACTAATAATTTCTTTTACTTGTCTTTTACTTTTTACGGATTTTTCTGAAATAACTTCCTATTACAGAATTAATATCTAAAACAGAATTAACTGAAAATTAATTCAATTCTGCTTAAAGATGGGTAAAAGCATTAAAAGAATGCATTGGCATCGTGTTCTGATATATTCTAAAAGTTTCAAATGTCTAGCTAGTCAGGAAGTTAGTTAAAAATCGATTGCAAGATTTATACTGGACAAACAACCACCGGACAAACAAGAATACGAGCTAATAAAAACGTTGTAATATACCGTTACGTACTATTAAACCCAAAAGATGTTATTGCTTTCATTCCCCGCTTCGCTTTACCACGAACACAATATTACGCACCATCATGAAGATTGTACGAATAGAGATTGAGCCAAACACGCCGCCTAATGCGATAATCGTCCGGTAACAATCGGTCCGCGATTAACTATTTGGTTCCAGTTGTTAAATCCGTGGAACCAACTCACGAAAGTGATTCGAGCCAAATACGAGTTCACACGATCCAAATTTGTATCAATTACTTCTGGCGATGTAACAACTAGCTAATTGAGCAGTTCTAATAACTCCCAACGTATCGGAAGACCTTCAATTTTTTTTTAATTCAGTGTTACGTTATATTATTATTTTCAATTTTATTGTAATAATCCATTACAATATGGTATCATTAATAATACTAAAAAATGCTTTGCTTAATTTATTTACGGATGAAATCATAAATCATAATATGTTTTAATTTATATAATTTAATGATTGCTTTATAGGGCGCCATATTTATTTTCGTAATCATAATAAAAATGTGAACATAGGTCATTGAAAAATAATATATTGCAACATATAAGTATCGTTTGATTTAAATAAAATTTATTTTACTCAAATCTATAATTAATTTAATTGTGATTATGTAATTCATTTCTTATTGGGCAGGACTCATAGCTCGAATAAGAGATAATCACTTGACAAATCTAGTTTAAGAGATATAAAATGTCCGAAAGCCCATTGGATTGACGAGACAGTTAAGGCAGAAACACAGTATTATCACGTCACGTTATTTATTACACAAGTTCAGTTCAAGGTTAATTCACACCACGGACAATAATGGTGTGCATACATGTATCAAAACCACACTGAAGTTGCCTCACTCGTAACACGTCACACCACCAACCTCAAGCATTTTGGAGTCACGTAATTTCACGTATTTTTATTTTTAATGGTTTTGAAAGGAGCTACAAATGGCAGGTACACACAGTTTTTGTGGGTTATAAGTTTTATTATTGAATGTTCTGATGGTTCTAACATATTATGTCATGTGAGGTGGTGATAATTTGTTTCTGCCATTTTGCGGGAGTGTATGGCATAACAATAATTCACATGACAGCGGGAATTAGAATAAGTTTGAAGAAGCCTTCATCTAGCGATGGATGTATCTAGGCTTAAGATGATGGTTTCATCCGTGTCTACTTTTTTAGATGACAACATTTCAGCCAATTATATGACTAGTCTGACATCCATCTGAACACCATTAAGGGCGGAGAATAATTGTATAAATGACAGACAATCTATGAAGGACAGGTTTGGATATAATTCTTTTATAAATTTGCCATTGGTAGAGGTAGGTAGAGGAAAGATAGATTCTCCTGGCATTGCAACCACGATAAAATCATTTAAACATTACAGACATACCTACATTGCCAGAAGAATTTGAAACCACTTTACGTTTCCAGGATATTTATACGTAAATCGATATTTTATACAGGTCGTTCTGAGGAAACGATCACATCAACTTCTTCGTTGCAAATCACCACTGCTCTCAGCCCAGTCATCTGCTTGGTTATATTGAGGATATAAATCTTGGAAGATTGACTGTCTTCCTACTTACCCAACTACTTAAAACATAACCCTCTGGCATTACCAATACCCCATGGATTTATCTTAATGAAATACGGAAATAAAATAATACAGATTATAAAATGAAGAAATTTAATGATTTTATGCAGTAGAATAGCATAGTGTCAAGGGAGAAAATTGAGGAGAAACGTGTTAATTCCTATTTCAATTCACGATCTCACTCCATTTGTATTATATTTATATTTACTTTATTAATTCGAGGGCTTAGTGTCAAACAACACTATCTACAAAAGTGCAACTTTACAGGAGAGCCAAAAATCGTTATTTTAGATTCTTGTAACTCAACAAGGGAAATGTTTATTTAAAACCTAGTGTTAATATTTTATAATTTATTGTGTATTGTACATTTATCTTGCTTATAATGATGTTAAAATTTATAGGGATAGTTTTAAAAAAATATGAAAACAAGGGTAACTTATGTAGTTAGCGTTAAACTTTACTGACGATTTAATAAGAAATTAGAAAAGATTGACATAACGTTGTTTGACTATCATGTAGCCGTATATGTAAAATAACGTTATCTAAAAAAAAAAAACACTTTTTTGTAGATAACGTTGTCTGACTTTAAGCACTCGAATTCTGATTGTGATTTCGCTTGTGAACATAAGCATCTCTGAATAGTATTTTAAACTAGCCGACTAGTTTTGCGCGGCGGTCACAAATCATCAGTTATGGACGGCTGACAAGTTAATAGAAATAAGGGCAACTGGTTGATTGTTTTTCATGGTATTCATTTTCTATGCTTTCCTCTCTGATTGAAGTCGAACTACCGCACCGCATATGATTTATTATGGGAATTAATCACAGTTTTTACACAAAACAGCACTACTTAACTGTCTGGTAACTTGCTCTGCGAGATGAGATGTTAATTCATTTTTTATCAGTAGTTTTCTGCATCTTACTTTATTGTTTATATTTTTTTATAAATAGTATTCAAGATTTAAGTGGGAGTGCAATACTACAATGGATTTACTAGGAATCAAGTGACAAAATACGAAAATGCAATTCAATAAATTGATTCCCTAATTCTATATCAAAACAACTAAAAACTTCAAGGTTTTGAGTTAATAAATGCCATTCAATAAAATATTTGTAAATTATAAATTTATAACTCAATAAAAAAATATCAAAAATCTCTTCAACGGGTCAAAAAATCGAATAACCCTTTCTGGGATTAATCAATATTTCAATTATAAACGGGAATGTCGAGTTAATTATTTGTTAAGCTGTAAAATTTTATTTTGTTTTGCATTTGAACTAAATAAAAGATAATTACAAGATAAAAAGAACTTTTTATATACCACGTTTTTAAATTGTCTGTTGAATCATATAAACTTGACAATTCTATGTATTAATAAATACTTATTTTTGTACTTGATAGAAATACTGAATAAATATTATTGAATACTGAAATGTCATTTTGACATTTCATAGTAACGCACGTATATAATAATAATTTAGTTGCTAGGACCCCCTTAGCAACCAATAATAGTGAGTAGTAAATATTACTTTTAACGATTTTTTTCCGAAACATACAAAACAGAATTAACTGAAAATGAATTCAATTCTGTTAAAGATGACCAAAAGTATTAAAAGAATGCATTGTCGTCGTGTTCTGATATATTCTAAAAGTTTCAAATGTCTAGCTAGTCGGGAAGTTAGTTAAAAATATTCAATCGTCCAATACAAATCATAGACAAACAAGAAAAAAAATTTACTGGACACACAAGAAAAAATCTTTACCGGACAAACAATAATACGAGCTAATAACAACATGGTAATAGTAAACACATTTCCTTCAAAAATCAAGGCTTTAGTATTTGAATGGAAATTTGTGCAAAATTTAGAACAAGGTATTATGGGTTGTTTCCCTATAGATAGGTAGAACTAGGGTATCGAAATGTTACTGTATATTTAAACTGTCATTTTTTTCTAAAGTTTGTGGATGTGTAGATATAATATTTTTAATAAATCAACGATAATATTCAATTAAAAAAAATAGAACTTATTCGCCATTAAATTTATGAAGTACCTACCAGTGGCGTGCGGTGTATAGATGCTGTATATATCGTAATAGATTCTTGGGTATCCACCAAATGTACTTCTTCCTTCTTTCCTCGAAGTTTCAGGCTCGTTCCAGAGGCTATTATCAAAAATATTTGTTTTGGTGAAGTTTAGTGTATATTATCTATGAATACAAACGTCGCTCTAATAATACCAAAGGAATCCGATTAGCTGATATCAAATGTTGCTCAGAGTAATGTGTCAATCGTTACAACGAGAGTTCCCGGATCGAATATTAGATTTTGCAGTGCCGGAAGCCATGACGTTTTAATCGTAACCCATCATCTCTATAATTAATGTGAAAACCCAAGAATATATTACGATAAAAAAACAACCGTGAAAGTCTCAAGCATTATAATATAATATTTTAGACTTTATATGCAGTAAAAATATTGTATCTGTCGTATTCTGTCGCTAGATATACAAAATATTTATGAAGGTTACATAGTTTATTGAAAATTCTGAAATAAACTACTTTTACTATTAAAGCAAATTTGTACAGTGTGACTCCGGGGCCCCAGGCTAGAGCCCTTTTAGCCTTGGGTACAGTATATCGCTCAGTGGTGAAGAGTAGAGGTAGGTTGTTAAGATCCGCCATAAATGGTACACACTAAGTTTTGTTAGTCATACGTATTTGTTTTCATTCAAATAAGACTACAATTTACAGATGGTGTTGGTTAATTTTTAAAAATCAATTAAACCCTGCCGATTCCAAGCCATAATAGATAATAATACAAAAATACTCGTCTATCTATAAAATATCAAAAATTATGTAATTAAATTGTACATAACTTTGAATATTTTATGGATAGAATAATATTTGTATCTAATATAATAGTTCGGTTTAGACAGGGCTTAATGAATTTGAAATGAAAATGAAATGAAAAAGCAATAAGTGTAATATGTTTTCTTAATCCAACGAAAACAAATAAGTATGAATGAAAAAGTATGCAAAGTTTTGTCGAATCGCCAAAATTAATCATACCATGGTTTTGTTTAGTATTATGTAAATAAAATTGTAGTCTTAATTCAATAAAAACAAATACGTATTACTCTCAAAGTGTAATGTGGACTATTTAGGCCAAATTTAAATAGCCTACCTCCACCCTTCGCTACTGATCGCTTGATCTAGATATACAAAATTTCAAAGCGAAATCTAATTAGCGTTTTTGTGAGTTTTAATTTTCAGCATGATCCGTAAAGGCATAACGCTGAAAGTTAAATCCACGGATTTATCTGGCATCACAGATAACATGACAGTAGTGAATATTAACATTGGTTTTGTTCTTCGAAATCTAATTAGCGTTTTTGGGCGTTTTAACTTTCAGCGTGATCCATTAACGTATAACGCTGAGAGTTAAAACCACGGATTTATCTGGCATCACAGATAACATGACAGTAGCAAGTATTAACATTGGTTTTGTTCTTTGTACGCAGTCCATCTTGCAGTCGCGAAGTTGTAACGAAGCGCTTTTTACATGACCAACATGCGAATGAATCTGGACCAAGTACAATCATTCCGCGGTTTAATGGCGATATTAAATCAGCTGACCGGCGATATTCGCGGTGTTTTGGTTTATTTTTTGCCTTTATTTCCGATCTCCAGCCAGGTTAACAGCGCTTAATGAGATGGCCGAACAGTTTGTTATGGGGCATTTATTATCGGTGATGTACGCAGCAGTCGCTTTTGGGGTTTCTTTTCCTCGTTTCGCGTATCGTTTATTTACCGCAAAATTTCTTTTGTCATTCAATCCACTTCTTTAAAAGCGTGCCTTTGTTTATTTAATTAAATATCTACATCCTTTGTCCATTACTTCCATTTCCACTTTGAAAAGGAATCGCAGTTATTTGTTATATATTTTCAATGACGATTTAATACAAGAGGAATCGTCATATTAAAAATAACCTAATATATATATTAGGGCTGGAGTGTTGAACCCAAATCAATAGTACAAGTCGGTTATATGGAATACAGCAGTAAACACATTTTAAAAATAGCCGATATACTGAATTATTTGTTAGATTAACCTAACCAAACCAAACCTAACCTAAACTAACCCAAACTAACAAATAATCTAGTATATCGGGTATTTTCAAAATGTGTTTGCCGCTGTATTCCACATAACCGACTTGCACCATATCAATTTCTGATGTTCTTCATATTCTATTCAGAATATTCTACTTCTAAAAGCCTCGCTTATCGAAAATCATCCCTTCGATGGTAAAAGCCAGAATTTGATATTTCTATGGATACCGCAAGATATGGCCAAAGTATGCCAAATTTCTGGTTTATATTCATCTTCGCAATTATTCATCCTTACACAACCATTTATTTTATAAATCATAAAAAATTTAGAGCTGTGTATATATATAATTATCTAATATACTAATATGGAGCATTTTATTTGTATAAAAGTGTTTTAATAAAGATACCTACATTATTATGCATATTATATTTATAACATGTGACATCATTAGGATAACTGAGTAAAAGTGTTACACATAAGACTCGTATTACGTTACGCCTAAGGCCGGGAATATACGGGCAACTTCGTGTTGCTCCTGCTGGCAGCAAACGAGCAGCTGACTAGAGCAACTCGTGCTGCCGTAATCGGCAGCAAACGAGCTGCCGACCAAGGCAACTCATGTTGCTGTGCTTGGCAGTAAATGTGTCAGCGGGAGCTGGAGTTTACGAACGAATGTCGACTCATATCCAAAATGAATGTTGAAGGAGAAGCTGTGTTGTTCCTTGTGTTTTTAGTACGTAAAAGAAGACGTAGAAAAACTCATAGATTTTGGATACATACTATCATGTCTCGAAGGGCTGGACATGGTAAATTTCATACTCTATATGCAACTACGGCACATTTTACAGATAAATCATATTTTAGATTCCAAATACACTCATAGTTTTTTTTTGTCACTTATAAAAGCGTCCGTGTCAAAATTATTGTCGTCCATCTTTAGCAAAAACTCGGATTGGAATGACGGTGAGCATGACTAGGCGCCAAGCGGTGAGAGAAGTAGGAGGGGGTGAGTTGCTATACTGGACAGCCAGCGCTGCCGAGTGTATGTTTGACGCGGCGACAAATTAACTGCCGCAACTCGGCGGTTCCGGGCAGTACGTCGACTGCAGATGCCGAGGTCGACAGCAGTGAGTTGCTGTGTGTGCGTCCATTATGAGTTTTGTATGGAAAAATTGAGATTCTCCGAGTTGCCACTGCCGGCAACAGCAACACGAAGTTGCCCGTATATTCCCGGCCTTAGACTATAAAAGATCATTAACACAATATTTATTTTTCTAAAAAAATACGAAAATATAGCCTTAAATATGCTTAAGTTTCAGTAAACATGGAAACACTGAAATACTATTCGGACAGCACGTTTAAAAATGGAAGACGAAAAGAAATTAACACCCCATAAACTTTTTGATTATAGAAAACGAAAAATATGAAATATCTCTCCCCCCCCCCTCTCTTTCTTTCTCTCTGAATGGTCATTTAAAAAAAAAAATATCAACCAATAGGATCAATTACAGAGAATAAGTATAATGAGACTATTGATTAAAATAATGTGATGATCCCAACAGGCAGACAAAAAAAGCATAATAAATCAAATTAAATTAGATCAAAAAGTGTTAAGTAGGTACAGTTATATTAGAGAGTTATTGAAAAAGCTTTAAAAAGAAAAATACATGAATAATAACCATACGAAAAATAGAAAAATACAGAAAAACATAAAAAACTATAAGTATATTTTATTATAGAGAATGCAATATAAGAAATTAAAAATACCATCAAAAAAGCAGTCGTTCAGATATAATTAGTCGTAAATTTTGGATCAACTTAATTCGAAGGCGGCAAGAGAACAAAACAGTTTCACTCGATCACTGTGAAGATTCTTAGTTCTGCAGAATCGAACCACTAGACAATTTTTGTAACCTAGATTGGTTTTATATAATATATGAATGTATATACGTGGAAATATGTGAGGACGAATATTAACTCTGGGTACATTAAACTTAATGGTATATAGTAAAATAAATACTCTTAAACAGGGGTTCACAAAGTGTGTCCCGCGAGATTTATGTTAAATATGTATTATTTTTTATTCATCTTATCGAATATTAAAAATTACATTTACAATTAAATATCCTCTGGCAAGAATGAGGACTTTCACTAAAGGTATATCAAAATATAGTTAAATATGCTCATCAAATGGCTTCTTTATTTGGAGCTGCCTATATTTCTAAAAAAAAATTCTACAATAAGCATTAATCAAAAATAACATACAACCATATCGCACTGGTTTACGTATTCACACCACAAAATTTGAGCCTAGATTGTAGGTTTTAGTTACAGACAAACAATTGCATAAAACACATGGTGAAAAAATTTTAATATTATTTTTTAGTATATTAATAAGACAAATCATAATTTATATTTAGTGAAAATATAAGTTTACACAATCAAAATTTTTTTTTTACTTTTTTGCCTTATGTTTTTTAAAAACAGAAATAATTTACTAAAGAAATATTTTTGATTTCAAAATTGTCCCTTTGACGAAAAAGTTTATGCACCCCTACTCTAAAAACGTTTGATAAATTATTACTCAAACACTCTAATACCGCCCTAAATCCTAAAGCATACTCCTTGGACAGCTTCAACGTGTTATATCGGTATCAATACCACGAAGCCAGAGAATACCTGGTCAAAACTGTGTCCGGGGCGCTGTAATAACAATAAAGGTACTTTCCAATGTTAATTTTACGAAGATATAATACGTATAATCTTCATCCATTTATAAAATTTTACGGTACAGTAGCTTTATCAAGAAAATATCATACGTAAACGAGGACATTTGTATTCCTGACGTGCTTTTCTGAATGATCCTTTCAAAATCGGAAACATGGACAGTGTTACCAAAATAAGCTATTACCAATTGCAGACCGCTTTTGCGTATGGAAAAGCGATACTTTCCTCGTCAATTACGGTGAACATTTACGTGTTTTCTTTTTGTTGGTAAAAATATATTTTTTATCGTTTCTATGTATAATAAAATTAATATTTTTAAAATAATACAAGACCTGTATAATATAACTGAATAAACACACGGCTATTTCACTTTTATAAGTGACGTTTTTGAAAGTCTCATCATTATTATTGTGTTAACAAATCACATTATTTAATAATGGAATGTAGATTAAAACCCTGCCTTTTAATTTGTAGACAGCGAGTTCTAACATTGTATAAAGGTAGCTAAAATTTTTGAAAAGATTTGCCTGGAAATTGGGCTGATATTGGACAATGTTCAGGTCTTGTTGTTTATTTAATTATCAAATAATACACCAAGTCAAAAAAATGTGTTATGATGATTTTGAAATAGCATGGAATACAAACATATATCGAGTTGGTTCCAGCATATTTTTCTATGCGACACTGGCGTTATTACTTGTAAAAAATACATATACTTACTTGGTTTTTAAGTTGTTTAAATAAGATTTTTTTCTAAAACAACCCTTGAAACCTTCATCAATTATTATCAATTTAAAATTAATTACTGCTTATTTTCAAATTAGCGTGGAAAAACACCATGTCTTATTATGCGGTATTTTTTTCATGCAAAAAAATACTGCAACAACCACAATATGAAAAATCACATCAAATCTAGATGCAATATTTTAGTACTCAAATATAACGTGAAAAAAAATATTTTAATCCATTTGTCCTAATTTAATATCACGACAAATTTGAGTATATTATGCATCATTTATATATCATCCTTAATTTAAATAACATTTCCGTTATGTGATTTTTGTTAACGGTTTTTAGTACAATTTTTTTAATACGATTTTTTTCTCTCTTGTTGTTTTTACTCTCATAGTTGAAATTGTTAAGTTAATGTAATTCCATGAGGTTGTCGATATCTTGGAAATACATCACCAATATTCATTGAATTTATAAAACATTTTCGTCTTTTTTTAAGTTCTGAGAAGACTTCTCAGGATATTTTTAGACAAATCATTAAAAAATGACACACTATTGAATATTAGTCTTAGACTATAGATACATCTAGACCCATTGCATTGCTAAATGAAGCTGCGTGCCGTGCGTTTGGCTTGTGGGCGAGCGAACGCATTCGTATTCAAATATTCGAGACCATAGACCATTTTGCTAGTGCTCGCCCAAAGTGCTCGCACTAGACGTTCAGAATTAAAATATATTTTTCTATTTTTTTACATTAGATAGTATTTTTAAGTGGTCAAAATGCAACCATTAGTTAAAAATATCCATAATTTAAGTTATTTTAAAGAAACACGGTCACTTGATATTTAAATATATAATAATATACAAATAAATTATCACGAACATGTATCAATTTACCTATGAAACGTAATACCATCTTCTTGCTTATCAGTACGGCTACCACATTTTAATACAACACACAGAACCATATTTTCTACTTAATTAACTAAAAATATTTACCACTGACTTTTAACATAAAAAAAATAGCAACGGTTATCGACGCTTAGTTAAACAATAAGGTAAGATTTGGCGGCTACACCGTAGCAAACCATCTCCCACATCTGTAAACCTTTTATCGTACTCAAGCGCGTGTCGCAGAGATTATAAGGGTGCCGAATACTTTCTCACTCGCACTTATGCATCGTTTTTGTTCAGGCCTTGATATTAGTAGTATTTGAGAGTAATTATTAACAAACAATCACTTTACATATTATTCGGAAAGGAATTTAGACATACATTAAAATATTATACTATATTTACGTTGGTACTATTTATGTATATACTTTCGTTCAATATAAAGATAAATAAAAAAAAAACCTTGCTCTGAGATAATTGAGTCTGAAAATGTTCAAAGGTTCCCCGCAATTTTACAACCTGTTTTAAGGGTTCCTATAAAAATGTTAAGAATCACTGTCTTAGATATTAGACAATGTTTATATTACGATACTTTTGCCCTAAGCTGAATGTAAACTATGTCGTCATCTCCGATACGAAATTTTAATACAGGTATAAATAATTTACCTGATATTAAATAACAATTATTTTTCTATTAATCTTCACGCATTCATCGGCTATGGGTTATAATTTAAATCAATTACTCGGCAGATGCTTATTGCGAAAATCAAATTTCACGATGCATAATGCATGCGGATAGGCCGTTCCGTCCAAAAATTGCGTGTTAATTTCAATTTTTGTGGCCCAGGGGTGAAGTGGCTATGATGGACCTCTCACGATAGTGGCGTAATTGATTCTGTGTACGTACCCCCTTATTACGCGTAAACATAGACTTTACTTCATATCGAAACTTCAGTGCAATTCGGACATGCGCGATGTGGCCGCGATACTTTGTGTGAATATGTGATGTAGGTGAATTCGAGAGACTTGAGTTATTTATTTATTTATTTAAGAATACAAAACATTGTGGACATAACAAATCTAAATTCAAGACGTACACAACATGATATTTACATTATAATTCAAACATTACCCTCACAAGAGAGAAGAGAATATAGAAAAAATATATATATATATATAATAACAATAATAATAACAAAAAAAAAATCAAAACATACTTAAGTACAATTTTATACAGAAAAATACAGTTTCAAAAACATAATGCAAAATGCATTATCTATTGCTAGTACAGAACAACGTATAACCGCCTCAACTTATAGCTACAGACCTACAAATTTATCTGAAGAATGAGATGGGGGAGCCAGTGTCGAAAATTACCCAATCACGACTCGTAACTAGCAAAATCTGTCATTCAGATGACGTTTTTCAAGTTCGTAGTTCGATTTTTGGCCATTCTCCAGATAAGTTTGTAGGTCTGTACCCCGAGCTATCAAATATTGTAGGTTATGTTCGATTATAGTTTGACGTTTGTACACAAAAATTGGCTTCGGAGAGGAAAGCCATAGACTAGAGATACGCTACACGAGCATACACGAGCTTGACCGAGCTCCGCAATAAGACGTATTTTACACGACACCGTTTTACAAATTATCACTGTGTTACCATTTATTGTAGATAATCGCCTTGTTCATGTATTTAGAGAAATGAACATAACGGTAACACGTTTCTTTTTGCCGTGTTAACTATTAAGGATAGTTCTGCTGCTATATACTGTTAACCTTTTCCCCTCCCGCCGCATTAACTACAAAATGGATCCTAAACAATTCCGCTATTAAACAATAGTGTCCAGTGGCGCACCCAGGGGGGGGGGCAAGGGGCCTTGCCCCCCTCCCAAAACATTTAAATTGAAAGCCAATATATTAGACAAGTAAAAACACTGGCAAAAAATGATTTGAAATTCTCCAGCACCCTCTAGAAAAATTTCTTAGATTTTAATTTCTGACACAAAAATTTCGAAACACTAATGTCGGGAAATAAAAAATTCTCGGTGTCCACCCGAATTCCGGAGTGGTGTACACCGAGTGCAATAGACAAAAGTCCGATAAACGAGAAATTAGGCTGTGTTCTGTTGGGTAGGTTTGTGTACCTATAAGTTAAATGCAATAATACTTTTTTTCCATTTTCAATTAATATTTTCGAGCTTCACTATTAAAAAACCCAAAATCTACGATAAAAATTCGGCGAAAAGTACGACTACACCCACCACCATGGGCTGACAGGGCTACACCCTGGGGGTCCGGGCTTAAGAAGGCCCGGCGTGACGGCTCGTCTAATTGTGAGATAAACACACACCAGAAATTTGTTATATTATAAAAAAATCGCATGTGGCGCTATACTACTTCATCAAAATTAACATAACAAAATATCAAGTATGATGAAAATATGATATACGTAACTACATGATAATAATTCACGTGTATCATTTTATATTACAATTATTTTTAGCGTTTCTAGAAAAATAAAAATGGTTATTTATCCAATATCGAAGGGTCGAATGCTACTTGGCTACCACAAGAGGGGGTCGCGACCAGTGGTTCATAGTATGATAACGATCGATAATATGATGGTCCGACAAATCAAGAGTTTAAGGGAATTATTTAACAATATAGATAAATCCACGGAATACCATTATTTGGGAACACTACTGTAGAACATCACATTCCCCTTAACCCTGGTGATAGGTAAGGGGGCCCGCCAAAAATTCATGATGTGGGGGCCATGCCCACCACAGTCGGTGGTGGTGTAAATTAAAAAAAAAAACATTTTATCGGTGGAATTCAGCATAAATATTGTGGCTCTAGACCAGTGGTTTTTAACCGGTGCACCGCTGGCTTGTTGCAAGTGCACCCCGAAAATAATGATAAAAGCAGAAAAATCCGCGAAATAGCGAAAACCAAAAAGTCCTTCGTGAAATTATGAAAGCCGATAAAAGATCTAATTGATTTCGATGTTGCCGAATCGATCGCACGCGTCTACCGTTGGCCTCAGGTTTTCGTTTCATAAATGATAACAAAATAGTGGATCAATATCTATGCTGCAAAGAACTCACCGAGCGTACGACATGACAAGATGTTTTTGATTCTATTTCTTCATATTTAGAACAATCTAAAATATCATGGAGGAATTTGTATGGATGGTGCTCCGTCAATGTTACTCTCATTTAAAGGATTTGTTACCCTCGCAAAGACAAGAAACCCTATTATTATAATATCTACGCACTGTTTTATTTACACAGGGAATCTATAGTTTCGAAAACATTACCGCAGTGCTAAAACCTGTACTAGACCAATATGGTAAATTTCATCAAATCCAGACCTTTAAAAACAGGCATTTTTAAAAAAAACTTTGCATTTCTATGGAAGCTAAGTACGAATGTTTGCTTTTTCACACTGAAGTGAGGTGGTTACAGTGGCGCAGGGGGGAGGCAAGGGCCCCTGACACCTCCCAAATATGAAAATTATCAGAATGATTTTAAACATTGAAATTGAAAGCCAATAAACCTTTGGGCTTAGACAAATAAAAACACTGGCAAAAAAATGATTTGTAATTCTCCAGCACCCTTTTTAGAACAATTTCTTAGATTTTAATTTCTAACACAAAAATTTCGAAACACTAATGTCAGGTTTTTTTAGAAACCCAATCCCTAATGGAACTATCAAAAAATTCTCGGCGTCCACCCGAATTCCGAAGTGGTGTAGGTCATGGCTGGGGAGGGCTGACAGGGCTCTAGCCTGGGGCCCGGGCAGTGAGGGGCCCGGCGTGTCGGGTTGACGAGATAAGTGAGATAAACATATATCATAAATTAGCTTTAATAGTAAAAAAAGTCGCCTGCGGTGCTATTATACTTCATGGCCATGAACATTTTCAATCACTTATATTATTGTGCAATATATTTTTTCATTATTATGTGTCGATACTCGACAGCTCCATTATTAAAGTGGATGTATTGAAAATCGCCAATAATTCACTGTATAAGTACCCTTAATTTGAACTAAAACACAATTTGAAAAACGTTAATGTAGTGTTTCACACTGCCTTTAATCTTAGCGGTAGGCAGGGGGGCCGCCAAATATCCTAGCCTGAGGGCCCGTTTCAGGATGTGGGGACCATGGTGTAGGTACACCGAGTGCAATAGACACCGAGAAATTAGGCTGTGAAGAAGAAAAAGAGCCTATGGGACTAATTTACATTCTCCTCTTTGGCCCCCCCCCCCAATATTAAATCCTGGGTGCGCCACACGACAAGTTTAGAATGACCTATTATTGAGACGTGTTTAATTTTATCCCATATTCTTTCACACTCGGTTGCCTGTTACTCCACACCCATGAGGTACTTCAGTTCTCATTAATTCTGTATTCCCTGATTGATACCTTTCATCCCCGGTACTTTTGTAGATGATGATATCGGAGTGGTGATAACTCATTGCCAAGATGGTTAGTAAATATTTTGCGAATACGGATTATTATAGAATGAAAAGACGCTATTTTACGGTGTCGTCTTGGTTTATTGGGCTGTGCCACTTGCATTGATATACTACTAGATGAGCAGTTCCCATACAAGTGTCATTTTAAAAATGTACCACAAAAAATATTACGAATATCGTCTTATAATATTTCCTTGTAGGTATAATGCGTTAAGACCGTTAACATGGATTCCCGAATTTCACCCGTATTGCCCTGGCTGTAAAACTAAATTTGCGTTCTTGGAATAGTGAACCTAAAGGTGGCTGCAACGCAAAACAGACAGAGCAAGTCGTCATGCGCTGACTATTAGTTAGAGTAAGATGCAAGCTAGATTGGGCTTACTCAGTAAATTTTAACAAAGGCCGAGTCGCTGAAAATCGGGCGTCATTTTAAGAAGCATATGATTCATCCAGTAGTATATCAATGGCCACTTGACATAATTTTTGAGCTATACTCGAACAACGTCTTATTGGCTACGTGTTAAAACTGTGAACTCACAAGCTCCTCCCAGTTAGTCGACAACAGCGCCTTCCGGCTATTGCCTAAATCTTTTTGTTAGAGAGTACACAGCTTGTGGAAAATTATTTATCAGTTCATCATTTATAAATTCAGTCTCTTCAATAAACAAAGGTTATATTACTCCATTACAATAAAGGTGATATTGCTGTAAATTCCTGATGCGTTTTGTTGGGTCTGCCGAATGGTTCGGTTCGAACGGGTTCGCTCAAATGAACATTGACATTAGAAACAATGCTCTAACGCCATTACAATAAATGCCATATTGCTATAAATTCCCTATGCGTGATATCGCATAATGGAAATTGCGTGATGTCTACCTATACATGCGAATGCGCGAATTTACTTGCAAGCTACTGTATTGAGTGCGTCGTCTATTAATAATGTCATTGACTATGGCATACTCAATGTTTACTGGTTATGGTTATGGAGATGAACTACAATTTGGACGCCAACTTCTGTGGAAAATGACACCTAAAGAAAAAGTATAGATTATACACAATATTTCAGTTTAAACAAGAATGGTATATTCACCCTTTTGCCAAAAATGGACGACACATTTGGCTATCAATCACATTCCGTGAGTTGTTTTAATGCATCAAAACCGGTTAAGTACATAATATTATAAATATGAAAATTTTTTTTTCGAAGCGGATCGGCGATTTTTGGGCGCGAAAATAGGGACGAAAAACTCAGTAATTGATTCGCTTAGCGGTGTAATCACTTGGACAAAAAATAAGGATCATCTACTCGCTTACCGTTTTGTGGTAAATATGGGTTATATGGGCAATATTACTCAAGTATCCATGAATCGAGAATCTTTCATGTACGACAACTTACCGGAATAATTTGACGTTTTTTATCGGAATGCAATTTAACAAGAAATAATTATAAATGAGTTACCAAGAACGCAACCATATATTTTTTTGAAAATCCAGTTAATTATATATACCTACATAATCGTATGGGTCGTAAATGTTAGGGCTAGCGGACAATGAATGGTGATTAGATGAAAAATGTCTCAATTAATATCACAGGCGCTAAGCTGGACGATGAATCTTTCTAAAGAAACCAGAAGCTATTAAAATTCAAACGTAACCCGTCACCTTTATTAATTTTGTTGGGTTTCCAGTAGATTTTAATGGGCTCTGGATCTAAAAAGTATTTTCAAAGAATGGGTATTTGGCACAGGCCGGGGATCCAAGCTTCCGGAACGATACTGTGGATGTACGCGTTCTGCCATTCTTACACTGCGGACGTTAACAATATTATATGGATGATACATCGCTTTAAGTATGCGCTTTAAACTACTTAAGAGCGTACTTCACTGAAACGGCTAATAATTTTCAACAGTAGGTGCGACGAAATTTCTTACTCGTCGTCAATCTGAGACTGACAGTCGAGGTGTCCGCACGTCGATTTTTTTGTCATGGCGTCGGATGAAAATATTCTTAAATCGTGTAAAGATGATTAAAAAAACTTTACGTGTGTACTTAAAAAAGTTAAAATTATAATATAACAATAAACATACCATTAAATGGACGCATGTTGGATTTGTATAACAAATTATATTTCGTTCGGCACGCGTCATTTGCACAATCTGCGCATAGCCTAGCCACGATATTTTTAGACCATGCCGCAAGTGAAGTATAGCCTTAAACTCTGTACACTTAGGCCCTTTTCACCTTAAACAGCGACGGTTGAAAACCGAAACAGTACCTACCGTACAGCAGCCGTCCATACCACTGTATTGATGGCGCCCGAACGACCACTGACAACTCAGTGGTGTACGTGACCTAATGCATGCTTTCACATTAGACGGCTTTAAATCGTACGACACTACAAACTGAGCTTGAGATGGAAAAAAAACTATGCATAAACTGTATAGTGTGAAAAGAGCGTTACGCACCTTTCAGATTATACGGTTTTGACGGTGCGTCAAAAATTGAACGGCGACATTCAATTGGCGCGAAGAAGAGACATTACACGGCGACGGTTAAAAACCGAAACGGCGCCGTATAGCAGCCGTCTATGACCACTGACTGCCGCCGATGATTCAGTGGTGTACGTGACCTAATGCACGCTTTCACATTAGACGATTGTAAATCGTACCGTCAGCACAACACTCAACCACAAACTGAGCTTGTGATGGGAAAAAACGGTGCAGAAACCGTATAGTGTGAAAAGAGCGTAAACTTGTTGCCGATTCGGATTTTCACCGTTTGATTTTATGATTAAAAACCGTATAGTGTGAAATAAGGATTATTGTCGACAATCACCACGTTGATTACTCGGTTAATTGTCTGTTATTTTTTTTTTTTAATTCACAATAAATTTATCTGTATTTTCTTTCACTCCATATATAGATGCATAGATAATGTAAAAATAAGTAAGTACCTAGTACTATATTCATAATCTTATTTCGCCCTATTTTAATTCGTATACGGAAATATGTACGTATGTACGTAAACAGTTCACCGCAGGACACTGCAGTACGTGAAACATGAGTTCGTGTAATATTTGATCAAATTATGACGAGTTCTTCTTTGAACATTTCACCGTGGAGTATATTTGTATGTATGCTACAACATGTGGCAAATTTTTAGAGATGTCTTGAATAGGTTAGGTTAGGGTTAATCTAATTGAAACAGTACTATTTGCAAACTATCGCCGGATTTTGTAAGATACGTACAAATGTATTCCACGGTGAAATGTTCAACGAAGAACTCGTCATTTGATAAAATGTTATACGAACTCATGTTTCACGTACTGCGGAGCACGAATAAGTGTCCCACGATGAACTGCATACGTACAACTTACATGTAACCACTTTAATTCCCCGTTGTGTTTTTTTTTTGAAAAATACTCGTCTCTCATTTTCCAAAAAATAGGTGAGAATGTGCATTTTTTAATATCAGTCTCTTTGGGCAAATAGCTGGCAACCGTTTTCGGCAAAAAAAAATATAATCATATATCTTCAACTCTATGGAGGCCCATTTGCTCAGTTTGTGCGCGAAAATTACGATGATTAACGTTTCTTTTACTTGTAAGTAGTTGAACCGATAAAATATTATAGCGACTAGTATATTAGTTCAAAATGAATATTAAATGATAGTTACTACGTTACATAGAGAGTAAAATAGAACTATCACTAATTCGGATTTTCTTTTGTAATCTGATTGTACCTACCTCTTTGCCAAGTGTGCCTATATTTAGGGAGATATTTCAATTCATTCAACAAAAATGCAATTAATATAAAATAAATGTTATTACATATAAATAAAAAAATTAATTAGGTATGGCTGTAAATATAATAATTATGCATATCAGTGGCAAAGGGGTAGGTTATGGAGATTCTAAATTAATAGAGCACACTGCACTTTGCCAGTCATACTTTTTTAATAGTTTCATTGAACTGAGAATACAGATTGTATTGGTTAGTTTTTAAAATTCAATTAAACCCTGCCTAGACCAAATCATAAAAGTGCAGGTAGACTGTGTTGATCCGTCAAAAAATAGGAGAAAGGAAATAATTACAAGATAAAAAGAACTTTTTATATACAACGTGTTTTTAATTTTCTGTTGAATTACGAGTATTATGCTCAATATGCTCAAAATTGTACTTGATATGAAGTAAATAAAAAACAAGCAAACAAACAAACAAATAAAATAGAATACTGAAATGTCATTTCATTTTGATTTCCATAGTAACGCACGTATATATTAATAATTTAGTTGCTAGGACCACCCTCTTAGCAACCAATAATAGTCTTTTACTTTTAACGGATTTTTCTGAAATAACTTTCCATATAAATCAGAATTAAATGAAAATGAATTCAGTATTCTTTTTTTATTCAGTATTTCTATCAAGTACAAAAAAAATATTTATTAATACATAGAATTGTCAAGTTTATATGATGCAACAGAAAATTTAAAAACGTGGTATATAAAAAGTTCCTTTTATCTTGTAATTATTTCTATTATGTCTTGGTTAACGCACTTTTCAATTAAAGAATATAAAATAATAGGAGTCGCCCATTTCCAAAATTCATTTTAACTACAGAGCTTTTTCAATCAAATACTTTAAACTTTTGCAGAACATAATATACCTTCCCGTAATGAGCAAAGTAAGTTTTTTGTAAGTTTTTTGGAATTATTTATAAAATATGTGTGTGCCCCTTTGAATAAGAAATAAAATTGAATATTCAGTTAATTTTTTGGTGAAAACTGGACAAAATGATTTTTGTAAATGGGCCGACTCACGTGTGTATTATATATTTTTAATATAACATAATAATTTTAAAAACTCACCAGCACCAACTGCAATTTGTATTATAAGTTCAATGAAAACAAATAAATAAGACTGACTAAATTTAATGTTCACTGCGTATGTTAGATTTGAACAGTCCCTATACCACCTAATATACTTAAATAAATTAAAACTTCAATTAAAATACATATATTTGATTGACCCAAAGTAAAAACCAAATAAGAAAATTATAGTTATATAACGGTATATTATTGACATGTGTTCACTATCTTTTGGTAAGTACTTACATGAATATATCAGCCGAAATGTCAAATCGCCTTCATGATAATATGATGACGACAATATACAATACTATACCAACTACCAACAATATACGTAATTTCGGTACTGTTCGGTTATGAGGAATACAAATACCCTATATACTGGATTATTTGTTAGGTTAACCTTACCAAACCTAACCTAGCCTAACCTAACCCAACCTAACCTAACCTAAACTAACCCAAACTAACAAATAATCCAGTAAATCTGGTATTTTCAAAATGTGTTTTCCGCTGTATTCCTCATAACCGAGCAGTACCGTAATTTCTAATATATTAAGTTTATAGAGGTACCTATTAAAAAAATTGCATTATCATTATGGTTCGTAAGAAAGAAAATTAAGCCACAATAGAAATGACTTCCAGTATAATAATTATATTCAAATTGGTATTCGAGTATCAATTTTAAAATACTATTTTATTAAATAATTAATTGCATATGATCATTCCTCTCTAATTCTCTCTTAAATCAATCATACAGTTTCATATTAATTTGACTGTTGCACATGCTAATCCAATTATGACCATAAACATAGTGAATTTTCAGAGGCAAAAAATGCTCTAATGATTCTAGAAAATATAATTTAGAACGAAACGAACATCGTTTAAACGGAGGCGAGTCGGTCATCATGAAATCTTCTTTCTAATACAAGTCACTGCAAAAAGTGTATATCGTTATAATATGTACTATATAATAGGGTTCCAAGAAACTTAATTTTCAATATATTTTTTTAAATATGATTTTTATTTTATTCACAACTTAAGAAAAATAATATACGAGATTTCATGGTACAATTTTTGACGTTATACTTCTTTCGGCGCGTTTGGGAAATCAGATCAGAGGGTATTTTTGGCGGTGACATATAATTTATTTTTTTACACGAAAAAAACGCATTCGATTGGATTCGAACCACCGATTGTTAGGTTATCAGCCAAACGCACTACCTTTACGCCACAGTATGATACTGCAATCGTCACGATTATACAGTATAGTATTATAGTTTAGAAATTTTCCGTTGCCTAGGCAGCGAATTTATTATTGTCGGCCATTTGCAATTCCTTACGTAAACAAACTATTAAACGTCATAGTGGCAGTTGTTACTTTAAAAATAAAAACAACGGTAAATAATTATAAAATTTAGTAATATAAGTTAAAGTGTATAGAAATAAGCCAACGGCGTTCCAATTACCGGTCCTTTTTCTTGAGTGCGTAATTTAACAAGATAATTAAGAGCTAGTCAAAGAATCTAGTTTATCACAAGTTTTGTTTTTGTTTTGGTACGCCAAAGAACTATAACTTCGAACGCGCGTACATAAGTACACACACCAATTTTTTTTATTTTATTCAATTAAGTTCAAATTTATTTATTTACAAATATTAAACTTTACATATTATAAGTTTAAGGCGTTTACAATATGGCATTTAAAAAATAAAGAAAAACATGCAGTGTTATAAAACCAGTATAAAGAATGAATATAAAAAATATAAAGTAAAATACATGGAAGTACACTCGAGCTTCAATATTGGGACCATACCAAAATAAGATTTGATATACTTAAATAAAAAGCACTTCATGCCATACACATTTATATGTGAATTAGTCAAAAATCTTTTAAATAAAATATAGAAAACTTAAAAAATATGATCATAAAATAATATGTATCGACCTTATAATAAGATGGGATCCTTTAACAAATTCACATTTTTTTTCAATAATAAATTGTAAGTTTATCTTTGACTTAAAATAAAAAAAATCTTTTTAATGTTTTCATTTACATATTTCTTAATTAATACAACACTAACATAGATCAACCTTAAATAGTACCTATATTTTTGACATTTTTCAAACCCCTTGTGATTGCAAACTAAATCAAGGAATTGGTTAAATTCGATGAAAATTAGTAACACACTTAACTTTTTTATGAAACGATTAAATTAGATTTTGGCTGCTTATTTTATATTGTTAATCATGAAACTCGACCGTGATAATATTATGTTATAGCACATTCATAGTGTACAATTAATTAATCCTTCTCTAAATAACTCATAGGTATGTATGAACATTTTCAAAGTTGTGTTAATAAATACCATCATTTGAGGCATAAACCTTTTGGTACTCTAGAATTAGCTTATTGGTTAAATGTCATTGCATTATTCTAATTTTCATCACCCTAATAACTGGCGCTAGTTTTTCAATGGCATAATTAGAGTAAAACGTGCCCCAAAGAGTAAAATTTGATTTTAAGGCAAACAGAGGACTTAATAAATTGATTAGGTTTTAGAAGAAAAACATTTTTTCATACTATTGTACCTATTAGGAAGCGTCATTATTTTTGTTTTTGACGACAATAATAAGTATAATAACATATATTATTTGTAAACACACGTTAGTCCTACATTTTTTCCATCTTCAATAATTTGTATATGCCATACGGCGCCATTTAATTCACTTCAATAATCTATTTCTGTGAGGGATCTCGTAATAGGCATTTTTTCTGCTCTACCTGCCATCTCTAGAATGACTCGTAAGTTGAACAACCTCACCTGACGGACGCTCTCATTTGACAGTAAGTTATGTTATCACCTCGACTTAACGGAGATCCATAATCACCCCGGCCCACGATCCGAACTGACGAATAAAATTTTCGACACTTAAAATTCAGATGGGCTCAACCAGAATAAAGAAACCAAATATAGAACGTTTACAAGTTATCTAACATAAATATACAAGTATTTTACAGCGTTTTTCTTAGCTCGAATTCTTGTTTGTCCGGTGGTTGTTTATCCAGTAAAAATCGTGTGGGTTGGATTCTGTTTGCAGAAATACGTCTGATAACAGTATTTTTTTATGAAGCTTGTGTCAAATATAGCATTCTGTTTCAAAAAATGTCATACCAAAAAAATGTAACTATACTTACAAAGAGTTTAAATGTAATTTAATGCTATTTTTCAATGCATTTTGCTATCTTTGAAAGACATAAATTGCTAATTCTACTATAGTGAATAAATTGAAGAATGTGTGATGGTACATACATAGATAGGCAAGCAGGACAAAAATATGAATAAAATTCTAAACATTTGGGAAGATCACTACCTAGTCCGCTAGATCTTTGGAGTATGAAAAGATGCAGTATCTGATCTGGGTACATGCAAGACTTTATCCAGTAGAATGAAAGAGGAGAATTGAGTAGACCAAGCCTAGATTCGACGTAAAAAAGCGGTACTTTAAACCTGTTTAAAAGGGTGTCAATTCGCCAGAATGGGTAATTTGTTGGAATACTTTTTTTAACACTACGGTAGTCCATGTGACCTAATGACAGTAGTGTAGTGAAACATAGTATTTCAGTAGTAGAATTGAAACAATCACATATTTAAAAAATACATAAATATATTTCGACCTCACCAGGAATCGAGCCCGGAGAAGTCAGTGCTTTATGCAATGGACTGTGAGGACCACCTTAATACTATAATAATATATTCTATTTTATTTATTTAAATACCAATACGTATTTGGCATGACAATTCATTCAAATTTAATTCATTGAAGTCTCCAAAATTGTACACTAATTAATTTTACATTATACATGCCATATGGTCAAATATTATTTTTAAAAAACTCGGAATAAAACATGTCAACAGGTAGCTCCTCTGTTTAGCATACCCGGAATTTAGGTATGTATAAAGAAAATGGTCTTTATTATGCTCTTTTAAAATATAATAATAAATTTCGTGGGCTTTACGGTAGTGTAACCTTTTAAGGTATGTGGTTCGGTTTAATT
Source organism: Rhyacophila brunnea (assembly GCF_057557595.1). NCBI lineage: Eukaryota > Metazoa > Arthropoda > Insecta > Trichoptera > Rhyacophilidae > Rhyacophila > Rhyacophila brunnea. Next base: position 9,351,693 of record NW_028233361.1, read on the forward strand.
GTGTTATATGGACCAACTCGAGCAATAGGATTTACACAATTCTGTCACTGTGAACACTGCGCTATAAATTTTAAACTATTCTACAAAGTCTTCAACCAAAATATAATATTGTATATACATAATTTGAAAAAATCCCATGTATATACACACTAGAAAAAACATTTTGTAGAAAGAAAAAAAAATACGACATCCGGCGGGGCTTGAACCAGTATCTGCTAGGTTTGCTACAGTATGCTTTTCTAATTAAGCTACAGGCATCTTATTAAATTAGTAGTTGTTACATGAAATGCTTATCCAGCAGGTATAGGTTCCAGTCCCGTCGGGTGTCTAAATTATTTTTTCTAATGTGTGTATATGCATAAGATGTTTTCAAATTATGTATATTCAATATATGTTATATTCTCAAATCTTCTGTCTTATCCATTGAATAAAAAAAATAGTTTATTACATAATGATATAATGTGTGTTGTTTATTTACCAAATTGTAATATATTTATATTTTCCGCGCAATGAGAAGTATAATTTACTCAAAATGCAGAATATAGGTAGAATGATATCATCTTGGCTACTCAACCCCATAAGTAGCTCAATTTCTAAGGCGTTGGGAATCTAATACAAATGACCCAGGATAGGGTGGTATACTAAGATGGCACCACACGAAGAATAAACTCTGAATAGAACTGGCATGACGGATTGACCAGATAAGTAAGGTAAACACGTATTACAAAATATTTGCTCTACTTATTAGTAAAAAAAGTCGACTGCGGCGCTATTTCACTCCAAGGATATTAAAATTTTAAGACATATGATTATACGACGCAATTATTTATTATTAAGTATCGATACTCAACAAACAACTCCATAAATTATGTGTTTGTATTTAAAAATACAAAAAATCGCTAAAAGTACACTCAATATCTTTAATTCAACCTCGAATATCAATTGGAAAACGCAATTGTAGAGCATAACAGTGCCTTTAACCTTAGCAATAGGTATGTAGTAGAAGTAGGGATCCGCTTCAGGATGTGGGGGCCATGCACTCAACCCTTGGGGGTATAACGTTAAGAGTGTGACCTATTGAAGAGAGAGAGAGCTCCTGATATTGATTCCTCGAGAACGGTTGTGCAGTCAGTCATGGACCTGAAAGGTCTGTCTTCTTTGACCATGTCCGATCCTAATAAGATCAGATGGGTCTCCACAGGGTAAGGGTTTGTATTAACAGATTTTGTTTTTACGAGAAATGGGTGTCAGCCACTTGCTCAACCTACTAGGTCCATACTCTGACTCATACACAAATTGAAATACAATATGTGTACTTGCCCGACCCAGGATTCAAACTTGAGACCCACGACGCTATGAGCCGACGCTTAAACCACGCGGCCATCGTGGGTGTTCTGGTCTGTAGTGTCAGGTTAAGTAAGTACCTAAGTAAGTAATATTGATATTATAAAATATATTATTTTTTTTTCCTAATCGCTGTTATTTACATTGTAACATGTTCTTTTTTGTTTTATATGACAATTATTGTGAATAATATAATAACAATGGAACATTTTTCTACCATGATTCTTTATAAAATTTATCAATTTAACCCAAGATTAATCCAAGTTAATACAAAGTTAATAATAATAAAAAAATATATAAATGCACTCATCGTCGAAAATTCGGCGAACAGTTAGTATGAAAAATCGGAAACGTATTATTATTAAAATTTGTTTGTACAGAATCGCCCACGCCAACAACTGCGACACATTTTTTGGAACAGTCATCGAATAAAGAAATCCGCACATAACTTAAAATTTTGCTACACTTTTCTCAAAGAATTATGGTTATTATTGTATACGACCATAGCGGGAACACCCACAATGTTCTTTATTGCACAATAATCAATTTAGATATCTTTGATTAACTTATTTTTATGGTTTTTGCGTGAGAATTTTTATAGCTATAATACTTAAGTTTGTAAATACATAGTATATAGTACACTAACTTATATATTTGGTGTGCACTGCCAATCCTAATTAAAATGTATTTATTTTACAAAATACTATATAAATTATAAATTCACGAATTTGACAATATGACATGAAATAAACAAATAACGTTGTAACAGTACAAACATTATTTATACGAAAAGAGCGTAATTTAGAGCAGCACTTTTCAAACTGGAAGGCACGGTGCCCTGGAAGGCCCTGCGGGTCTATTCTATACACAAGGCGACTATCGACCGCTAAAGTGATAGTATTTATTACATATTATTTGAATTGAGGTATTATAATTGTTACAATAAGCTAGCCGTCTGAACATTCAAAACTGTCTATCTCGCTCTAAATTTTATCACAGCCAAGAGGGGTGCTGTAAACATATAGCACTTATTGCAACAATTACAACCAACTTATTGTAATTGGTACAATAAGTGCTAATACTTTGATATAAACCTACCCTAGTTAGCCGTCGTATTTATCACTTCATCACTTTAGCGGTCGATAAATATAGAATAGACCCACTGAAGCTCCTTCCAGGGAGTCGCGAAATATTTCAGTAGGTATTTGAAAAAAAAATCATAAAAATGTGATCACTGGACGATACCTGATACAAATTAGTCAAAATCTCTCAAAAATACTAAAAAAAAGTATTTTTTTTTTAATTTTTGCTTTACAAGCAAGTAAATAAAAATTATTGTAAAATAAAGTATTATTTTTAATAAAACTGTACCTATAATAATAATTAATGGTATATAAAGTACTGTTGTCACTAAAGACTAAATTTTTTGAGAGGGAGCCTTGGATTTTTTTCCTGATTTCGGGGGCCGTGGTATGAAAAAGTTTGAGATTCAGTAAATAGAAATATCATAAAAAGGTACACCAAATGAACTAAGTACACCTTATTTTAAGTATTTGTAAAACAACCAATATTATCTAGGATTCACACCCATTGGATACAACTGAAATTGGAGTCAATTCACTATTGGATGAAAGCATCCTACCACACTTGTCTTCTCAGTCCATAGTTCTTCGTTGCCAAGTTCATCCGCTGAGCTTTATAATAATATATTACTCGATTCATCGTACTTGGTATCGTATAGCGTTCGCCTACTTTTTAATCATCGTATTAGGCTCATTGTCATTTCATTAGCTTGGCGACTTTTATCACATAACGTGCTACTCTTATCTGCCGCCTCATCCATTGCACCATCGTAGTGTTAGGATTTCTATCACATTAAGGGTAGCTACATAATATTTGACATGCATTCGTGTCGGTCAGGTCGCTTTTTAAAATACTATTCAAACTTCCAAATTAGTTCTGCGTGCAATTTCGTCATACACGAATAAAATTATTTAAATGTTATTATTATTAGTCGAGGTAAACAGTGCGTCTGATTATACATAATATTAGAGAAATAGTTTCTTTTATGATTCATCTACCTTAGACGATAGTATACAGCAGTGGTTTCCAAACTTTACATTACTACGCCCCCCTATACAAAAATCTGTTCTTGGCGCATACCCCCTATTTCATAAAATAACTTTTAAATGGTAAAAAATGTAAGTATTAACACAAAGAAAAATTTAAAAAAATGTAATTGACAGTATAATAACAAAATTGTACTATATAATATAATATATTCATTTTTAAATTAATTGATTTTTTGCGCGATGTATGTGCTTGTTATTAGAACAAAATTTATCAATTGCAGCTAATTCAGAAAATCCCGTTTTGCAAAAATAATATAATGTTACGAATGGCAGCATTACTTGCATTGCTTTGCTTGACAAAGTATTATATTCTTCACTTTAATTCAACCTAAATTTTGTTTCAATGAATTATCGCATTATAATTCTATCCTTTTTTAAATTCGCCATTGTGTTGGCGCTTCTTTTAGCACTGGCCTGAGGCTCCCCAGAGAGACGCGCCTCCCAGTTTTGAAATCGCTGGTATAAATTATATACACGAATAATCAAATGCGCTCGCTCAAAATTTTCGAGCAATTAGGCACATGTAAAAATTACGTCTTACATCAAATGAAATGTATTAAATATTAAATTAATATTAGAGTTGAAATGGCAAATGAAATTATTTATACGATACGATATTATTTGTATAAAGCTAGTGGATGAGTTCCCGGTTCAGTCGAAATAATGTTAACATTATTTTAAAAACACATTTTTTCTGAATATCTTTTCGGAGGATCTTGTTATCTGATATCGCTGTCAGGCGATAAACAATTCAATAAATAAGTTGCGTGTAACTTTCACCGTACGTAATCACAGCGAAAATAATATGAAATAAAACAATACAAAACGGGACGACAAAAGGCCAACAAATAAACCACGTTTGTGAGAGTAATGTAAGCGTTGTTAAAAATAATGAGCAATCCTTAAAATCTTTGATACTTGTCCCTATTCGAACAAATGAAGGGGTTATTGCAAGACAATGATATGCCACAGAAACACAGTTTGGAGATATGAGCAATTCAATGTTCTTGTTTGTTGTTCACATATTCTTGATCAACATGACTATTGTAACAGAAAAAATTAATATCCTCATTTAAAATGTTCGATATATCGCACAAATAATTATTTTGTTTGGCACAAGAAGGCGTGGATGATTGACCGGTGTCCATTTTGACAGGTAGGTAAGTTGTCAGTCTATGTTTGCCATTTGGTGAGTATACATAGTGCCTTAAGGGCACACATGCTTACTTGGAGTTTCTGTTTTTCATTTAAAGTTGAACTATGACATTGAATACTAAGTATGATTTTTAAAGTGAAAGTGATATTATGTTGCATCTCTTTTAAGCATGCTAATATGATTAAAAAGTTATACTTTCTCTTTCTGTCACATTCGAATTTGATAACCGAAGTTTAAACATTTACTATGCGTATAACCTAACGTGCTTGGTCGTTTACAAATTATAACATAGATTTTTAAAAAATATGTATTTATAATATTAAATATGTTTTATAATATACACAGATTTTTTAACAACTATATTATAAATATACTTTTATTTATTTGTTGCATATTTAAAATGTTTTTGCTATATTAAAATCTTTAATAGACTAATAGAAAAATCTTTCTGCTGTCAAATTATGTTGGCAAACGCCGGGTCACAAAAAACGAGTCAAATTTAGTAATTGTTGTCATTGAACTAATAATGTTAATTTCAGATGATATTGGTTCGTTTTTAAAATTCAATTGTTCCGCCAAACATAAAACGTTGGAAAGCACTGGGATATTCTCTCAATGTCTCATTAACAAAACAGCTCCGCTAAATAAAAATAAAATACCAATTGTGCCAATGTTACAATATAAAATACATTATAGTATAGGCGAAGTTACCCGTATTGATAATACAACGTCTTGAAAAATTATAATATTACCTTGATACAGAATTGTGGGTAAAAGTAAACCTCGGCCACCGGCCAAGAATCTTCCCTCGCGGCGTATCGGCAATTTAAATTGTCCTCGGCCGCCATCTTGCCACATTAAAAAGGTTTAATAACAATTTAATTATTTCAGGGTGTCATGATTTCGTGTCGCGTAATGTGTGGCCGGCGATGTTGGCTTAATCGCGGGCCGCAGGTTGCGCACACCTGCGGGCACTCGCGGATATACAATTCTTGATTTTATGATTCGATTTTGGTGAAATTATTACATGATATAGCATTAACAAAAAAAAATAATAACAGCACCCTTCAACTTACATTCAATAAACTGCTGGATGAAAATTCTAAATTCAAATTTTGAATTCAAATTCAAAATTTATTCATTTTACAACGTTTTTATTAGCTCGTATTCTTGTTTGTCTGGTACAGATTTTTTCTTGTGTGTCCAGTATAAATTTTTCCTTGTTTGTCCAATCTTGCAATCGATTTTAAGTAACTTCCCGACTAGCTAGACATTTGAAATCTTTAGAATATATATACAAATATATCAACAATGTATTTTTTTAATACTTTTCGCCATATTTAAACAGAATTAAAATCATTTCAGCTAATTCTGTTTTATATGGAAAGTTATTTCGGAAAAAAATCGTTGCTAAGGGGGTCCTAGCAACTGAATTATTAATATATACTTGCGTCACTATGAAAATCAATTTGGAATGTCAAAATGGCATTTCAGTATTCTATATTTATTAATACATAGAATTGTCAAGTTTATATGATTCAACAGAAAATTTAAAAACGTCGTATATAAAAAGTTCTTTTTATCTTGTAATTATAAAGATATAGTGTACATTACAAATTATTAATTGAAGACATTCATAACATGACATTTAGTAGCAAAGATATATTATTTATATCAAATCTAATTTTGATATAGTCACAACATAAAAACTCGATTAATATGTATCGTATTAATGTATTTAGATGAGTATCTAATAATTAAAACACTTTAAAATATAAACTATCAACAAAAAAATCACAAATTGTAAGCTTTGTATTTTTCACTAACTGCCTCTTAGACTATTCAACTTGAAAATATCTTGAAAAAATATGACGCCAGATAGAATAAATTCAAACCTAACCTGTATTTATTGGATTCTGATTAATTTCGCAACCTGTGTAACATTCTCAAATCTTGTGAATTATTATTCGTTGAATAAAAAAGTATATTAATTACGATATTGTATTAAAGCTTATTTAAATACCGTAAACGTAAAATATTTTTAGTACTCTTAATAATTATTATCAGGGTTTCCGTTTTTAAGGATTGACCCTTCGTAATAAAGTTGTCTGAAAATGTGGCGAAGTCGAAAATTCACGCTCAAAATTTTAAGGCCCGTTTCAGACGGGACACCGGTGTCGCGCTCGTATATCGTCTCTTTTCTGGCAGAACACACTAACTGGAGAATACTAGTTTTGAGTAATTTGACTTTGAAGTTGTTAAAATGTTTGAAATAATGGTATATCATGTGAGTTTATTAAGAAATCGTAAAAAGAATGACTTTAAAATAAAGACTGTGTATTTATTAAGGAGGTTTCCAGACGGTAAATTTTGAAATAAGGAACATTTTGGTACTAACTCAATATGCCATTTTTTCGAATTAGTGTTTTCTGCCAGAACAGTGACGATATATTAAGGAGGCCTTTGTATTCAAATAAAAGGTCATTTATATTATGTTTATGAATGCACCAGAGCTAATGAGTCAACGCGTGTCCGGTACACTTTTCCGTCGCCCGTTAAATTCTCAACCCGCCGATACACTTATTTTTATTACCGCAGCCTGTTTTATGTTCTAATTTATAACGCGAAATTATGCGTTGACTCATTAGCTATGGGGAGTTCATAAACTTAATACAAAGGCACCTTTATTCGAATACAAATGCCTCCTATATTGGGAATGGGATAACTGGACGCCAGGACAATTGGACGCCGCACTGTCGTAGACACATATACAAAACGTAAACGAGGAATTTTAATCAGTTTCTATCTACTTCTTAGTAGTTTTAATTCATTTTACTCTTAACAATTGAGAATTACCATGCCTAAGGCTTTATATAAAATAAAAAACTCTTTTTTCGTTGGACCTTAAACATATGCACGATTAAATCATTATTTACGTGTGCATATTTAAAATCTCACCAACTATTAAATCATAATAATATAATCATTTAAATATAAATAATAATATTAAATATTTTTTTTAAGTACTTATAAGTACCTAACGTCTATTTATTTTCGAATTGCGTGGCGTCCAGTTGTCCCGGTGCCAAATCGTCCTAGACCCCCTATATTATATCGAGCGCGACACCAGTGTCCCGTCTGAAATGGGCCTAATTGACTCATTACGGCGCAATTAGGGCTCGGAAAGAAGAAGATGACACTTGCCCAGGAATCTTCTCCAGTCAGTGTGGCCTTTTTTATAGCACGAGGCCGCTTATTAAAATTACATATTGGCTTAATACGTGTTACGTGGTGTGACTATCAACCTCGCTGAATTAATGGCCTTTCTTCTTACATCTGAATTAGTTAGCTATACATTGGCGAACTAAGACCGGGTATTCTGCTCTCTTTAGAGGGAATGCAATGATACTGTAGAATTACTAGAGGCATCTAGCGATAAAATAAAACATTTTACTACTAATTTTAAGTAATCAAAACATATTATTATCCAAAATCATTAATAAATACATAGTTTTTAAATTCTAAGTTCTAAGTTGCATTGTGATAACATTAAAACAAAAAACAAAAAAATCACAAGAAATCACACAAATATTAACAGGCCACGGAGCGGTGCGAGCTTATCTAAAAAGATTTAATGATGACTCTTGTCCATGTGACGGCAACACATCTCAAACTGTGTGGCATGTCATCAACGACTGCCCTATACTAGAAAAGGAGCGGTGGACTCTAAGGACTCGGTGTAGACAGCATAATCATGAAATTGACCTCCAAAAGCCTCACGAAGTACTAAGCAATAGAACAACACAAGAACACTACACAAAATATTTAATCCTGGCCATAAAGAAAATTAAAGATATAAATGGAGGAACCTAATTAGTCCCACATCAATGCAACTAATCCACCCAACCACCGTGTACGAAAAAGCAAGGGCATGCTTATTAATATTAAAAAAAAAAAAACATTGAAACTCAATTCATTATAAATAAAAACAATTTCAAATAATACACATATTTATTTTTTCATAGTTCTCCACAGTATGGAGGTTTGTATTAACAGGTATTGTTTTACGAGAAATAGATGTTAGGCACTTGCTCAACCTATTAGGTCCATACTCTCACTCAAGCATAAATTGGTATGTTTATTTTCCAGACCTAGGATTTGAACCTGGGACCCACGACGTTATATGAAAAAAAAATAAGTATATTAGGTTGATTACATACAAACAATATCATTACATAAATAGTTTATAAAGAATAGAAAATAGAAATAAAAATGGAAAATAAGGCCATAATAATATATCCTAGATTATAGCACATAATATGTTACTCCTTATATATGCATTATAATATTTTTTTACCATCCTATGGAGCTCCACATAGTGGAGGTTAATGTTGTGTATAATAAGAATAAAATAAGCTTCCAAATTTTCATCAACTCCAATCCCTTATAATATCCTTCCGTTAATGCGGTCATTTTGGGAGCATCTCCTAAAAGAGTCAGGTCTCACTGTGATTAAAATTTAATGAAATATTCATACAATTTATGGATGTCTTTATGATATCAATTATTTTCGACTGAAACGTGGTATTTTCAGATTAATACACATTGTCGGCGCACTTTGAAACCGATTTATTGAAATCACAATAAATCTTTAGGGAATATTGTTTTTTTGTGTGTAGCATAATATTCTGATGATTAGAAATATCGGTCAATAGTTAAGAAAGAAATTCAATATTAACAGAATATTCAACTCCGGAATTACGAGATAATGGTTTATTTAAATCCCGGGATATTTAAAAAATGTGTATACGTGTATGTACTAGATATAGCAAAATGCTTGGTTTTGTTATGAGGGTTTCAATATCATTTGAAAACGTTCGAGTGCTACGTACATTATATGTATCATTTGTGTTGAGTATTCTTGAATATGCCAGTATTATTTGGAGTCCTAATAGATCCGTCCATACAATTAAGTTAGATCGAGTCCACAATAGATTTCTTAGATTTATCTACTTAAAGACATACGGATTCTTTCCTTATGATAAAGATAATAAAATAAATTTTCCGACTAGTTTTCTTCTGGGTATACTATCAATGCAATCGCTGTCCACCCGAATAGTGATTGCTCATTTAAATCATTTCTTTTTACTTCTTCGTGGGTTCATTTACAATTCTTATATATTGGCAAATATTAATTTTCATGTTTCCACCAATATCACTCGTAACACTACGGTCTTCATGATACCTCGTCACAGAACAGATGTGATGTTTCATGATGCCGTGTATCGTGCGATTAACTTATTTGATGGCACCATTAAGGTTAATTTGTTTTTATAATTATAATTATATCTATATCATATTTGTGGACGTGTTAAATAGGTTAGATTTATAATTGTATTTATCATTTTACTCCAATATCTTCATAAGCATAATATACTGACTTTTCTACTTTCTTGCTATACTGGTTATTATTTTGTAATTAAGTCATTTTTATAATTTTGTATAAATTATGTATTATGGTGCATTGGCCAATCGCTGTAATGCCGTAATACTCTTTCTAAATAAATAATATGCACATTCGTAATATGAATAAATTACTGTTATTAAAAAAGCATACAACAAATCAAATTCATAAGGTTTAATATATTGACGTATATCTAAAAGATTTTTAGATATATGGGTGGTTCACAATAATTATGGATCAAGTCCATCAAAATGGATCCTGAGATATTTACACCTAAAGTTAGAACTCCTTTTGTAAAATGCAGGAATGTTTTCACTTTAAATATACTTACCATAGTTTGATAGTAAATGGGTCAATTTAAATAAATATAGTCGTAACATAAAGTATATTCAGGCTTTATTAATATTAGCAAATTAATGTTAGCAAATACATTTTTATACTGTTGAGGGAACTGTTAAAATGGACATGATTGACATTCAATGTGATGTCTTATCAAGTATAGTATTGTCATTATTTATACAAAAAATTGTAGAGCCACGATTGTGATATTAACACGTAACATAGAAATCTATTTTATCTAGCCACAAATTAAAAAAATCCAATTTTATAAAAATTGGACTTGATACATAATTATTGTGATCCACCCATATATTTAATTAAAATATTTCCATCTTCTATTGAAGGTTGGCAACAAAATGGCAGTTCATCTCCTGCGCCAGTCATATCAAATCACCAACGCCTTGGACATTAAGTTACTACTTAATATGACTGTTATTCTTTACCTTTTCAATCACTATGAGATTAAATAAATCATACTTCTCACAGTAGAAAATATTAATAATATTACCTACTTGACTAAAACATACTTACTTTACCCTATCACGCTCCAGTCTCGGAGCATACAGCAAGCACAATGTCGTATCATTTTCGGTCTTCTCACAATCTTGATAGACGACTACAGTAAGTGGTGACCTTTATCCGACTCTTACTTTTTTTTAAATCAGCGCTCGAAATGAATAATTTTACAGAACGGATCGCCCCGAAAATATTAAAATGTACTCATTTTTTTCTATTATATACCTACTGTTACACCCCCGAATGGTCCCAATTTGGGGATGTCTCTGTGTATATGGACAGGCCCAAGTTGGTATCAAATCCAACAAATAGTAAGGGTTGATTGCGAAAATAATTAAATAATGTTAAATATCTGACCAGCAACATTGTCTGAATGCCATTACAAAAAAATACGAACGGCAACGCCGCATTTGTATCGCTCGTAAACGGTCGTTTGTTTTAGCGCGAGAGAAGCATTTTTGACAGCAACGCAGTAAGCAGTGTTAACCTCGCTATCCGTCAAAATTAAATTGAAAAGAATTTGTATAAAAATGTAACCATTTAGAATATATTAACGTAAATATACCTTGCCGTTTCCACCACAATTCCGGTGTGTTATTTGTCCACCTCCAAGTCCTAAATCCAGAAGAAAATCCATACAACGAAGCAAAGTGACAGAGTGTTTTCACTTACGAAAATGGAGGGAAATGACACTACCTACTATAAATTATTTTAAGAAAAAATATGCAATATAAATTAATTTAATATTTTTTTATTAATTCATGTACGATAATGCAATTTATAAAATTTCCATGAAATGGAACTATAACCCCGAGGGTTTTACGAACCGAAGCTGCGTTCCGATTTGCTTCAGTTTATTTCGAGCCCTGAAAATAATGAAAACTAGAATAAGTACATTTACAGTAAAACCTCATTGGCATTTAACAGCTAGCACTAAAGTGACTAAATGATGACAAAAAAGGCGGGATTTATTATTTTAATTGGCCATTAGCAACCGAACAATACATAGTCATACTCAATTAAGAGCCTTCTAGTGGTTTTACACAAAAACTTAGCCGGCATAAGCGGGTATGCTGGCGCCATGGAACAAGTCAAGCAAAATAAGATAAGTAGGCGCATTAAAGAAATGAGAATTATCCGCTAAAAATATTCAATATCATGTACATACAATACAGATTGTTTGAGCATCATAGTTTGCTAAGCTTTTCAGTTAAAATTAAAATAAAGATTGGTCACTATTATTAGTAATCAAATCAGTAAAATGAAACATAATAACGAACGAGAATAATAACCCTGTCGTGTTGTCAGTTTGTTCATAATAATAATATTAATATGCCCCATACAGCCCACTAACCTTTCAATGCACCTCTACTACCCCTGTGGCCAGAAATACTATATTGTAGAGTAGTTGTAGACCGTATCCGGAAAATTGTACGTATACAGTCGGCTTCGAGATGTTATAACGGAAATAGATGACCGTATACTATTGAAATCAAATGTATGCTGAGGCCTTATCCAGATGGCGCGAATTAACTCGCGCGCATCCCAGGTACATGTGACCTTATTGAGCCGTCCACATGCACTTGTGGCGTGACCACTCTGACAGTACCTTCAGCGGTATAAAGAGGTATTTGCTCACATTAATATTCCAATATTAATAAACAGCGACGTCCCGTGGGGATAGGCAGATTGAGCATCACGTGGGGGCGGCACTTACCCAAAGGTCGGCAAATCGAGGAGAATCACTAGGTATACATATAAAGCTACCTAAATTTAGTAATAACGGAAATATCTTTCCATTAAAAAAATCAGCCCACTGGTTGGAAACAAAATATATTAATTAGGTACCTACTATAAAAGTTTTAACAGGACTTAATTTTTTTGTCGGGTTTGCGATGTCTAGTTTACTTCTGTTGTCCTTGGACATCAGGTTCTTGGTGTACGGTAATGACAGGTGCATACATTATTTAAAATGTATCCAAATATGTTTGCCAGTCACTCGCGACTTTTGGAAGTTGTCAGGATTATTTTTAAATGTACTCGTACGTATCTGAAACCGTAAACTCGCAATATTGTCTGTTGAAACAGAGATCGCATTTAAATTAGATTTAGTGGTATACCTATACTTTGTTAGTAATGTATCCATACTCCATACAACACATTTCTTAGATATTTGAGTCATGAAAGGATGATAAAAAGTACTGTATAAAAAAAATGTGGTGGCATTTTGGCACTGCTTAGGGGCGGCATTTTGTCTTAGGACGTCATTGTTAATAAAACCTGAATATACTTTATGTTTTGACTATTTATTTTAATTGATCCATGTACTATCAAAATAATATGGCAAGTATATACAGTGAAAACATTCCTGAATTTTACAAAAAGAGTTTTAACTTTAGGTCCAAATATCTCAGGATCCATTTTGATGGACTTGGTCCATAATTCGTTTGAACCACCCATTTAATAATATGCATATCTTCATTGGTGGGCTTTTAATCGCGCATTACACAAACAGTATTTCAATCTTTGCAGAGTTACCGATCAAAGCGTACAAACGCTCTAACTCCTAATGAACTGTAAAAGCTCTCCGGAATGATTTAATACGATTCTGTGTTTACATATAGACAGATTTTACGACTTACAATAAAATCAATTGAATTATGATGGTCGCACTTCTTACGAATGTTTTATTTCATTTGCATCCTGCTCGCTACAGACAATCCACAATCGGAATCGTTTCGATGAATGACTTATAGTGCGTTTCGATCGATCATTTCAATTTGATAGTATTGATTCTAAACTGTGTAAATTTTATGAATGGGAAATTTTAATTATCGTTTGAATATTATTATAGTACACACTTAAATTAAACATCAAAATAAAATACTAGGCGCTTATTAATAATTTTAGGTTCAGGATATTAATCCTTAGATATTAAATATTATTTTATAAAATTAATTACACTGTTTGTAGAATGGATTAAAAAAGAAAAGTTAAAAGAGAAATTAACTTGTACCTAGGTATACCTACCGTAAAATGGGGTGAATAGGAACAGTTCCCGATAAAAAGATTCAGAGTGGTGCAATTGCCAAAATGGTATCGTTTGCATTCCAATATATTATTGTATGTTATTTGACACATAATTTATTTTTCTGCCTTTTGGAAACACCGATCGGACAGGAAAGTTGACCGTTTGTTAAGACGGTACTTCAGTGAAATGGCAAATAATTGTCAACTATAGGTGCGACGACATTTCGGACTGGCTGGCAATCGGAGAGCGAAAGTCAAGTTGTGAACACATCAATTAGTTTTGTGATGGCGACGGGGAAATAATTCTTAAATCATGTAAAGATGACTAAAAAACGTTACCCATTTACTTGAAAAAGAAAACATGTCAATGAATATATTACTATCAATAGTAATAGAACAATAAACATAACTTTAAATGGACGCATGTTGACTTTTTTTGATAAATTATGTTTTGTTCTGCACGCGCCATTTGCACAATCTTCGCGTCGCGTAGTCACGATCGTTTTAGACCGTGCCCCAGCTGAAGCCTTAATCATCAGACGTGAAAAAGTTTATTGCTTTTTGCATATTTTGCATGTGTGGTAAAGCTTTGTCTAACGTGTCTAGGCCAAGAATGAACTCAACACAATTAAATATGCACAAACTTTTGTTCCAGCTAATCCACCACAGTTTCTGTTTTCTAAATAAATATTAATCATGTGTTTTAATAAAATTTTCGGTTTTCCCTTTCCGTTTCTATTGACCCCGTTTCGCTGGTAAATACGAACAGACCATAATTTTGGGAAAATATATCGATGGCGAGTGAATATTGAGTGTTCACATTCACCAAACTATACTGATGAATCACAGACACAACTTTTGGCAAACGAATTTAATTTTAAATTAAATATGAAATAAAAACAGTCATATTTACTTCGTTTTACGGTATATATAAAGTATTGTATACGGTATATATGTGTACATTATAAGAAAATACAGAAAGAACTGCAAAAATATCCAATCATGAAAGAGATAGGATATCCATCATCTCATCTGAGTCCAGGGACAATAATTGAAAAAAAATAATATGTATCAAATAGGAATTATCAGTCCAGTATATTTTTTTTCTTGTTTATCCAAGAATTGTATTGGATGATTGAAGATTTTTAACTGATTTCCCGACTAGCTAGACATTTGAAACTTTTAGAATATATTAGAACACGACGAAAATGCATTCTTTTAATACTTTTAGCCATTTTTAGGCAGAATTGAACTCATTTTCAGTTAATTCTGTTTTGTATGGAAAGTTATTATTGTTGGTTGCTAAGTGGGTCCTAGCAACTAAATTATTAATATATACGTGCGTTACTATGGAAATCAATATGAAATGTCAAAATGACATTTCAGTATTCTATATTTATTCAGTATTTCTATCAAGTACAATACAAAGTTTTTATTAATACTGTGTAGCTGTCAGTATATTATTGATCAAATACCTATTTTTAATGTATCAAATTATTCGACTGCAATAATAAATTCCCAGTGTCTCATATACCGGTAAACAACTGTTTACCTGTGTCAGCAGATTGATTGGCGATATTAAATACGATATCGCAATGAAAAATTAGTCTAATATCTATTCCCATAGTATCATATTATTATATTATGTCTGTAATAATGAATAAAATTCACAGTTATTCGTATTTAAACCGCTGACTCGTTCAATATAATAATGTATTGGAATATACTGTTTAGGTATTACTTTCGACTGTATACATTGCGAATACTGATTTATCAAAATATCACTCGAATCTAAGTACCTGGCTCGTAACTATCTCAGTACATAACATGTACTGTCATTGTATTTATACTATCGTACCGACCGTTACGCTGCAAATAAAACTCGCTCCTGCATACATCTTCGACTTCTTCATCATCATCCTCAACACCATAACCCACACATCGAACACTACAATATATAGAATTGTCAAGTTTATACGATTCAACAGAAAATTTAAAAACGTGGTATATAAAAAGTTCTTTACTACACTACGTAACGCAGATATTGATACGATAATGTCTTGTAGTTAATAATATCACTAATGAAGATTCCAATCATTTCAAAATAAAAATAAATATCTCCCAATGTGTGTCAAGTTATTTGTAGACAAGAGTCTAGGGAATCCAATCCCGAGCCAAAATTCTGATCCCGGGATTTCGGGATTACAATTTGACAATCCCGGGATCCCGGGACTGGTCCCGGGATTGGAATTTTTTTCCATTGTTATTATAATTTTTTTATATTTACAAATAACATTGATAAAATCGGTCAAAAATAAATCTAGTATAATTTATACTATTTAAGACATTTATTGTTAATATTGTATATCTACGTTCAATCTTGGAAATACATAAGTTTAATGGAGTAAATAATATTGTAATATAAATAATAATGTGGATTTAATATGAGATTGCTGTTTCTGATAGTAAAGACGTAATGAATGGATTAGCGAGATTTTAAATAGTAATGCAAATAATCATGGCGTACTTATGGCCTTTCCACTTCATAAATCTAATTAGTCAGCCAAATATGAAACTGCCGTAAAACGTATGAGATCATGGTGGAATTACTTTGTTAAAAGTGCGAAGCATTGTTTTTTTTCAATCTTTCTCATTTTTAATAATTTACGTGAAAAAATAAAATGAATCGGCAACTTACACATGGGTAAAAATCAAACTTCATTCAAACTCAGTTTATTTCTAAAGTAGTTATTTTTTATTAATGTTATATTTTCGTTTTTATTTTATTTTCTATAAAAATTGATAAAAAAATCAATCCCGAAATCCCGGGATTATGTTTATCAATCCCGGGATTCATAGGTATCGAAAATAGCTCGGGATCCCGGGATCCCGGGATTCGGGATCCCGGGATTGGAATCCCTAGACAAGACCCTACAAGAACAGTTTTAAAACCTACAAAATGTGTTGAGTGGGAAATTCGACATTTTTATTTGTTCTCGATGTACACCCTCAACGATTTTACGATCTTGATAGATCCAAGTAAGGAATGCGTTTATTGATATAGTTAAATGGACGCGTTTTATTGTAGTGTTATATTATGTTAACAACCAAACGAAGTTGTTCAGGCATTTACTTGCAGGCCAATCTTAGAATCTCGGCATTATTCTGTTGTTCACACGTTCATTTATTTTCGTAAAGAAAATGTTAGCTCCTACATATTATAAATTAATAGTTATGAAACAAAGTTTTATTTTTTACCACGTTTTTCTCAGCTCGTGTTCTTGTTTGTCCGGTGGTTGTTTATCCAGTAATAATCTTGCAATTGTTTTTTAACTAACTTCCCGACTAGCTAGATATTTGAAACTTTTAGAATACATGAGAACACGATGCCAATCCATTCTTTTAATGCTTTTAGCCATCTTTAAGTAGAATTGAATTCATTTTCGGTTAATTCTGTTTTGTATGAAAAGTTATTTCGGAAGAAATCTGTAATCCAATCCACTATTATTGGTTGCTAAGGGGGTGGTCCTAGCAACCAAATTATTAATATATACGTGCATTACTATGGAAATCAAAATGACGTTTCAGTATTCTATATTTGTTTGTTTGTTGCAAAATAGCAATAAAAAAAATGATTTGTTGACATTTTATTTATTATTTGTCCTAAATTATTAATACATAGAATTGTCAAGTTTATATTATAATTCAACAGAAAATTTAAAAATGTGGTATATAAAAAATCTTTTTATCTTGTACTTAATTATTATTGATAATCCTATGATAATTTAGTAGTTTATGTTGACATCTGTTTCAGGCTACTAACCCGTACACACTTCCCATAATCTACGAAAACAAATAGACAAATGAATTCAAGATATAACTACCGAACAGCAGATATACAACATCCACCACATAATCAATAACATGAAAAATTATTCCAAATATAATGTCCACCACCACTTGCCGGAACGTAAAAAAATCACACAAACTCACTGGGGGGACATGCTCAGCGTACGTCAAAATGGAGCTTTTATACTATTTTCTATCTAACCGAATGAGCCGAATAAACCCGTGCTTTGAAAATAGCATAAAAGCTCCATTTTGACGTACGCTGAGCATGTGGGCCGTTAAGCGGCCACGGATCACTGAGAGCCTATATAAACATATTTAAATTGAGAGTCCATGAGACGGCTAAACGTCTCAAGCAGTGTGACATGTCATCAACGACTGCCCAATAATATAAAAAGAGTGATGGGGTTTTGGAATTCTATGTTGATAACATAATCATGAAATGTACAAACTACTAAACAACAAAATAACACAAGAAACACTGGTTATTAAGAAAATTAAAAAAATTAATGTAGGAACATAATCCATTACCAATATCACTTGAAACTGAAAATCACTATAAACTGGCAAATATTTAATAACTGAACGACAAATTTAATCCCAATATGTAATTAATAATTATATTTAATTATCTCTTTGAACCACCTTACACGAATTAACAAGAGCATGGTTCGTAATGAATTAAATAAAATAAAAACCTCCTTCAATCTCGAACAGTCATAGTAGACTAATAGGGTATTGATATATTATATTAATTTTATTTATTTTTTAAAGGAGTGTGAGTAGAGAGGTGCGATCCTACATCCAACGGTTATCGATCGCGCGAGATTATTCAGAGCTAAAAATCAAATTAAACCACAAGTAGATAAAGTGGTGATATATAGCAGCCGATGGAGTGGTGAGGTAAAGCGCGAGTAGGAGAACGCAAATTTAGACGTAACCGTTTTCCATGAAGATACATAATTATGTGGTTAAAACCGAATTATTATACTTTTTCATTTTATATAACGTGTTTAATTGTATTAATATTATTATAAAGATTTGCAAAGGTTTCATTCAAAAATAAATTGAAACCACCCACGATAGATTTCAATTAGGGATTATAATACCGAATTTAAAATATCAATACCGATTTTCGGTATTTCTCATTGAATACCGGTATTCGTTAAAACATTAAAAAAATCAGAGGAGGGTACTTTAGGATATTTTTATATCATTATTTATAGCAAAAACCTACCTAAGTACCTACATTTTTTATGTTGACATTTAAAAATATGCATTGATATTGTAGAATTCGTGATTTTTACAAATAATTTGAATATACATATTGATAATTTTAACAAAAGCCATCAAAAATACTAGCTCATCAAGTGCAATTTCTTAAATTCAACGCTTGTAAAGTCATCAATAATTATAGAATAATTGAAAAATTATCACGGATGTTTTCTGTATTGAAATAATATTATGATAATTTATCGTGTCAATTATATAAATACATTTTGATGAATATTGCTTTATTATTATTTCACCTCTATAGGATTCAGTCAATATATTGTATTTTAGCAGCACATAACTTATATTATTATTCATTTTCAAAAAACTAAACAGATGTGCTTTCTTAATACCAAAAATTCTGGTATTTTGGATTTTTAAAACAGGTATTTCAATATTGATAAATACTGGAATACCGGTTTTAAATACCGTTTTTTAAATATCAGTTTTTAATTACCGGTATTGCAATCCCTAATTACAATGTATTTACGTCAAAAATATAATATATTAAATAATATATCCTGTAGGTATATTATGTTAAAGTATATCTACTTTCCCTGGTTGTTGGAGCTTGAAAATGTCGCGTAAGATTAGTGTATAAAAAAGATTCGGTCTCTGAAATACCCAGCTTTTGCTAAGTAGCTATTCTGGCTGCACCGGCGAAATTATTTGAATTAATTAAAAAAAAAAAATTATACATGTGGATGGTCAGCTGACTAACGTTAAACATAGATATCGATCTGCTCAGTCAGCAGTTATCAACCTAATGGCATACACTGAGAATATTATATTATCTCGTTCAGTAGACGAACATTGTCATGTGGACTGTGGACACGATTTATAATATGGATATGTCAAAGGTTTTTGATCAAATTGATCATGATATACTACTTACTAACTTGGCTAGGCTAGGACTAGGCGGACTAGGCTACGACTAGGCGGATTCATTAATTTTATAATTGTTTTTAAATCCTACTTTTCCCATCGCTGTCACTATGTGGTTTGAATCAGGTGTTCCACAAGGATCAAATCTTGGGCCAATTATGTTCCTTATATTTGTCAATGATATAGTAAGTGCCATGGATGGAATAGAGTTCTTATTTTTTGCAGATGATTTCAAATAAAATTATAACCTCTAATTTGGAACGAGCTGTATTGTCACACATTGCAAAGAAATTTCGAAGTTGGTCAATAAATGCCAGGCTTATCTGGCACCATTAACGACGGGTGCGAGACTAATCAATGCGCTACCCAGAGACATGGAATTTTTCATTTATGTGCTGTGTTGTTTTGAAATTTTATTGTTTTACATTATCTATGTTTTTTTTCTATTCTCTTCTGACGTTAATTTTTATTCAACTTATATTATTACATAACCAGTTGTTTTTGAAGTTATACCTCTTTTGGGGCGTTTGGTAGAAAGTGAAATTGCGAGCTGCGCGCGCACACCGTTACGAAAGTGCGCGAAATTATGAAGTTAGCTGCAAATCGGTCATCAGTTTGATAGTATAATTATTCCGTTGCCTAGGCAATATTATTGTCGGACGTTTGCAATTCCTTGCGTAAAAAAACGATTAAACGTCAGAGTGAGAGTTGTTACTTTAAAAATAAAAACAACGAGAAATGATTATATAATTTAGTAATATAAGTTAAAGTGTATAGAAATAAACCAACGGCGCTCCAATAAGCGGCCCTTTTTCTTGAGTGTGTAATTTAAGAAGATAATTAAGATCTAGGGTATCACAAGTTTTGTTTTTGTTTTCTTACGCCAAAGAAGTATAACTTCTAACGCGCGTACATAAGTACACACACCGATTTTAACATTTACTCGTAATCTCCTACGCAAAAGCGTTACGAAAAATAGACGTAGAATAACTACAGACGCGCAGCCTACCCGCGCCCCACCCCGATTACTTACGCGCGCCGATTATTTTCATTTTACGTTCAGTAGCGGCAGTAGCATACATTCTGTGCAACGTATTGTTCGTCTGTTATTATTACTTCTTTAGTTTTATTATTGTAATTACATAATTTTCAGAAAAGTAAAATTGTTTGAATCCTTTGGATTCGGTTACTTTGACAAATAATTTTTCTTTCGAATTTGGACAACCAGAATTCAGAGAATCAGTAGGCAAAGCATGTTCCATCTTTAATAATTTTAGCCATCAGGGTTTAAGTAACCATCATCTGAGGGGCCCAGGGGGGCGGAACCCCCGCGAGACGCAAAGCGCCGAATTTTACAGATACATACTATTTTTCTATTCTATTCTGAGGTTCATTTTTATTTAACTTTCATAATTACATAATATAACTAGTAATTTTTAAATTTAATAATTGTCATGTTGTGAAAGTTCTGAATTCTGATACTGTTATGTAGATAATGTAAATAAATAAATAAATAAAAATAATATAACATGTTTGACAACAGTACGTAGGTATAACGCAACTCACTTTACCTGCATTTCAGTTCACCTGCTTTCCTATGCTCGGTTCATTCGAATCAAAAGATTTCAAAGTTCACAGAGCAAGTACTCTGAGAGGTTAACTGCGCGAACGCTGGATCTAGAGAGGTATCCATTGATTTATGACTTCCCATCGAGACATAAATAATGCCGTTTAATAACATCGTTCTTTTCACGTACAAATAAGGTGGGAGATTTAGCGTGATAGATTGTAGACAGGCGCGATTGTATCGTTATTATTAGGGCCTTCACTCTGGAAATGGCATCGGATAAAAAAATTGACTGTCACTGTAGTTTATTATAATTTGGAACATAAAAATCTATTCCTCAGCTTAGTTATTACTTCTAACACTAATTTATTCTACTAACTTATCTTCAATGATTCTTCACTATTCTGATTTCTTCTGGTAAAACAAGTCAATAAAGTACACATTTCAGTATAAGAGCATAAGTACTTAAGCATATTTCACAGTCTCATTGGAGCAATATTATTTTTAAACAGAAAAATAAACATAATGTTACCAGCACAGAACAGATAATAAATAGACTACCGATAGGCTACATTCAATACGCCGCATCTTGATGCAGGGTTTTGAATGTGTGAGTGCCCTACAAAATTTAAGCACGCATTATGCACGTGCAATAGTGTGTGTAATACACCAACATTAAATAAGCGTAAATGCATAAACCGAGAGCAGTTTTCAGTATTCGACGTAAAACATATTCTAGACACGTGTGTAAGTTTAACCCGGATTCCTCCTTACTCGAGACGGTTACCTGCTATCGCCTTACCCGTTATGTATTATTTCCGAGTGGTTACCAGATTAGAATATAGGCCCATTTTTGTCGCTGTGTCACAAAATCCGCTTTAGAGATTTCTATTATATTTTATAAAAAATCACAAAACACAGTTTTCACTTCACACCTACAACATCAGTATATCAAATTTTATTTTCTTCAATAACTTAAGACGATCTTTGACAAATACCCTAATTCGCAAGGAAATATAATAGAATTTATAAAAAGGGGGGTTTTGAGACTGAATTATTTACACGGCCTTTTAATAAAATGGAGAGCATTTGTAGCGACATCTGTCAGCATAATAATGAAGGTAAATAATGTAATATCTCTTCATTGATTCTATTAATAAGCTTATTATAGGTATGCCCATAAACGCCGTCTGTGGTTCCATTGTTATGTAGGTATGTATGCCCCGTGTTTCTACATTTACTACGGCGGAAGGGTCGACAGGCGAGCGTGGAGTTGAACGCAAAGTTTCGTTGTTCATGTCGGTACAGACAATAACTCCTAATTATTATATTGAAAAGTACAATACGGCCCTTAATTATTCTGAAAAGGAGACTCCCCTGTTCAAAGTTTAAATGACAAATTACATTATATTATATTTGTCTTGATTTATCAGTCTGTAACGTAATGCAGTACGCATATACACACACACACTCTTTCTGCACCAGAGCAATTGCATTACGCTGCATAGTAATTATGCAAACGAGGCCCGCGTGGTAGCTCTGTCTTGCAACCGTCACCGACTTAGATACCTAGAGTCCGTATTCTTTATGCTGGCGTGCGGTTCCCCCCCCCCCCCCCCTCCGCCACCATAAAGTATACGGACTCTATATTATTATATAAATCGTCGCGTTCTTTAGCTATTAAAATTGTTATTTTTCTTGTGATATTATTGTTAATTAAATAGTACTACCTGTATGACACTACCACCTGGTATTTTACAACGTTTTTATTAACTCGTATTCTTGTTTGTCCGGTGGTTGTTTGTCCAGTACAAATCTTGCAATCGATTTTTAACTAACTTCCCGACTAGCTAGACATTTGAAACTTTTAGAATATATCAGAACACGATGCCAATGCATTTTTTTTAATAAGTTTAGCCATCTTTAAGCAGAATTGAATTCATGTTCAGTTAATTCTATTTTGTATGGAAAGTTATTTCAGAAAAATCCGTAAAAAGTAAAAGACTATTATCGGTTGCTAAGGGAGTGGTCCTAGCAACTAAATTATTAATAAATATACGTGCGTTACTATGGAAATCAAAATGAAATGTCAAAATGATATTTCAGTATTCTGTATTTGTTTGTTTATTATTTACTTCGTATCATGTACAAGTTTGAGCATATTGAGCATAATAATTCAACAGAAAATTTAAAAACGTTGTATATAAAAAGTTTTTTTTATCTTGTATTTTTTTAATATATAATAATAATAAAAAATTTTTGGAAATCCTTCAAGATCTACGCTGATAATAAATCGAAATTATTAAAAAATAGATGTATGAACGTTATGAACCGGACTTTTTTCTCAAAAAATAAAAGTTGAAGATTTATTTGATACGCGCAATTCATGAAACATCTGGTGGGATGCGATGATTAATTTATTAACTTTTCTTTATTTTCGATGTTTCTTTCAAAATATGGTTACAGAAACTGTAGGGCGGTGGAACAGATATCTCCGTGAGATCGCATATCAAGATATTAATGTGGGGACATCGCCTAAGATGGATAAGTCTCTCCTCTTCTAGTAATAATTATTGCTGTATTACATCGAAAGACCGACTGTGTCAGTTTTGAGTCGTTCAAACAAATCGCACATCTTTGGAAACCATTACGAAGATTGTTTATATTCCAAGCAAAGTCCAAGAAACTTGTTAGGTATTTCTTCAACTCAGCGGTTTTATTTAATTAAGGCGAACTACCAGAGGCACCTAGCGGAAAAATACTAAGCTTGCAATTTCAGACATTTTTTTGTTAATTTTCAATTTTAACTATAATAATTAATGTAGGTATCTGAAGAGATTAAAAAGAAAAATATTTTTTTATTTTAAGGCTATCCTACTTCAGTTGAGGCATGGTCTAAAAAGATCGTGGCTAGGCGATGCGCGGATTGTGCAAATGACGCGTGCCGAACGAAATATAATTTGTCATAAAAACTAAACATGCGTCCATTTAATGTTATGTTTATTGTTAATAATAGTGTATTCATTGACTTGTTTTCTTTTTTAAGTACATACGTAAAGTTTTTTTAGTCATCTTTACACGATTTAAGAATATTTTCATCCGACGCCATGACAAAACAAATCGACACCTCGACTGTCTGTCTCCAATTGGTGACTAGTAAGAAATTTCGTCGCACCTACTGTTGAAAATTATTTGCCGTTTCACTGAAGTACGCTCTTAAGTCATAGATAAAATTACAATTAAATTTTTTTTTATAAAATGTGAATCAGTAAAAGATCTTATCTTAATATTACACATTATGTTATGATCATACTTATTATTAAAATTTAATTTTAGTTTAAAGTTTTCAATATTGTGATGAGAAGGTTTTTGACTATATTTATTTAAAAAAACATCGATTTCTATAAAAATATAAATGTGTATAACTTGAAATACTTATTTTTGGCATAAAATAGTGAAAATCAAGGAAGTTAATACTGGCGATTTAGAATCACTCATATAATGGAGGCGGCTCTCGTGGTAAAATGCGTAAAGCGCTGGCCTTCCATCCGAGAGCTCCGGGTTCGATTCCCGATGATGACACAATAATGTATTAATGTGACTTTCTCAAAAAACTTAGTATTTTTACAACGTTTTTATTAGGTCCTATTCTTGTTTGTCCGGTGATTATTTGTCCAGTACAAATCTTGGAATCGATTTTTAACTAACTTCCCCACTAGCTAGATATTTAAAACCTTTAGAATATATCAGAACACGATGCCAATGCATTATTTTAATAATTTTTTCTTTAAGCAGAATTGAATTCATTTTCAGTTAATTCTGTTTTGTATGAAAAGTTATTTCAGATAAATCCGTAAAAAGTAAAAGACTATTATTGGTTGCTAAGGGGGTGGTCCTAGCAACTAAATTATTAATATATACGTGCGTTACTATGGAAATCAAAATGACATTTCAGTATTCAGTTTATTACAGTTTTGTTTTTTATTTACTTTATAACAAGTACAAGTTTGAACATATTGAGCATAATAATTCAACAGAAAATTTAAAAACGTTGTATATAAAAAGTTCTTTTTATCTTGTAATTATTGATTAATATTATTATAATATTATATAATTATTATTTGAATTTATTGATAATTAGTATTTATAAAGCTTTCATCAAATAGAGTGATGGTTAATATATATATTTACTACAAGTTTGCGGCCAAAACACTACGTCTTCATGGAAAACCTATCCGGTGATATTGTAGTAATTATTATATATGTAACATATGATTTTCATTTTTTATCGTCTGAGTAATAGTTTGAATTGTAACGTATGGTGTAATATAGTCATTTGCAATTTTAGTGGGCGACTCGCGACTAAACTTTGAATTATGAAGGTGTTATGATTTTGAAAATCACACGGCGTTGATAATTTTGATGCGTTTTTTTATGTTTATTGTCCCGCTATGTCGTGAATTTCAACACAATGAACAAATATGACTGCGTTATCGAGCCGCGATAACTTCAAAGAGAAGAAAATAGATTCATCTCAGGTGTAATATTAAAGAATACTAACACGGTTATGTTAATCTAATATACTTAAGAAATGTTATTTCTTATAATTATTATTATCGTATATTTATTTTCTTACCAAGATAATATTACATCTTCTACTCCAGGCATGTCAAACTTCAAGAAGGCTGTGATCTACTATCCAGAACCAAAACTGGCAGAGATCAACCACAATATCAAATCATCATTCTTCAACTTGAACAAACGTATTATATTAATTGACTGAGGACACTAATGCTTAAAAAACAACTTTTGTCCTTCACCTCAATTTCGCATTCATGCATTGACAAACTGTTCTCCTACTAGCAAAGAGCCTACTTCGTGACGGTAATCGGAGCTCCATCTTAGTTTGAAGCACGGGAATTCACATATATGCTCAATCTCTCATTTCTGCGTCAGGTCGAGAGTGAACTATAAATTAAGACGGCGGCCGCGACATAATTATTTTTCAAAATATACGTAATCTGCATCTCAATTCTCAATACGTAAAATTTACGTACTTTACCTCGCTTTCAAAGTTAACACGGTCTAAGAGAGGAGATGTGAAAAGATAGCACTTTTTCCGGTTAACTTATCGTAATAATTAACCGCCTGAATGCGTAAAGTGATAAATGCATATATTTAACACATATAGCTCTTTTTGGATGTTAAGTGCTATGTGGTGGCTGGCTAGATGGCAGCGACTTGCCTGCGCGGTATAGTTTGTGCAACAACACTTTTACAGCGCTCTTCCGTTTGCGCGAGCTACCGTTTTCCCGTCCATACACACGGGCTACCCGATACAAACCGGTTTGCGCAAATAAGCTTGGCGTGAAGCATGAGCGTCTAGCCGGTGCTTTATAATAGCTTCGCTAGATACTAAATTCACCTTTTAAATTAATTAAAAATAATTACAAGATAAAAAGAACTTTTAATATACAACGTTTTTAAATTTTCTCTTGAATCATATAAACTTGACTTTACTAGCTTAAACGATCAAAAAAAATTGTACTTGATAGAAATAATACTGAAATGTCATTAATATGTAAATATTAATGTAAATAATAAACAAACAAATACAGAATACTGAAATATCATTTTGACATTTCATTTTGATTTCCATAGTAACGCACGTATATATTAATAATTTAGTTGCTAGGACCCCAGACCCCTAGCAACCAATAATGCTGTCGAAATAACTTTTCATACAAAACAGAATTAACTGAAAATAAATTCAATTCTACTTAAATATGGCTAAAAGTATTAAAAAATGCGTTGGCATCGTGTTCTGATATATTCTAAAAGTTTCAAATGTCTAGCTAGTCGGAAAGTTAGTTGAAAATCGATTGCAAGATTTGTACTGGACAAAGAACCACCGGACAAATAAGAATACGAGCTAAGAAAAACGTTGTAATTAGACAATAAGAATTTGCGGTAGCAATTCTACTATGAATAATGTTTTAAATAAATACTAGTTTATTTATACATCATTCTCTTTCAATTATCTATTTCATCCTTATCGTTTATAAAAATCTCAAATTGAATATTAATTAGAAAAAAATGAATCGTCGTGTTTAGTATTTACTGATAAAAAAAATAATAGTATAAATAATGCAATGAATAGACGCCGAAGATTTTGTATGAAATAACAACTTTAGCCCGGAGCACTGTATCATCAAATCTCGTATAGATTATAAATTAAAAAATATTTCATTCAATTTAATTTGCATAATTGAGACTGGTGGGCGTAATAAATCTATCACTAAAATTGTTAAAAATGTTCTTGCCATATTAGTAAAAAATGCTCGTTTGTATTAGATGAATAATCATTATCATCAATTGCAGTCGATTTAGTGCTAAATGATAGCCTCGTCTTAGCTCGCAAGTATTATAATTTCAACTACCTACCATAGATTCAAGGTTTTACAGCAAATTTTATAACGAAAAAACAGGTCAGTTTTTAGACTCTATTTTTTTTCACAGAACAGATAATAAATAGAATTCCGATAGGCTATATACCAATACAGTAAATTTTGACGCAGGGTTTTGAACGTCGCATTATAGACGTGCAATAGTGTGTGTAATACATCAATATTAAATGAGCGTGAATGTATAAACCGAGAGCAGTTGTCAGTTTCGACGTATGACGTATTCTTGTGATCGGTTGCCTGCTTCTCCTTATCCATTAGGTATTTCAGTTCCCATTATTTCTGAGTTACTTGATTTTTTTTAGTGGGGACATGCTCGTCGTAGGTCAAAATTGAGTTTTTATTGTATTTTCAAACCATGATCCTGGACACTCCTTAAACGTTGTATATAATCTATTTATATAATTTTGAAGCCTTATTATCATTTATATTTATTTTAAACATTTAATGACTGCATAAAGTATTTTTGTTACATAAAATAGTATTCTTTTAAACCTCTCGCTCTAATGTTTTAGAATATAGTCATATTTCGGTACATGAATGTGCAGTGGTGATAAGATTTTTTACATTTATTAATTTTTAAACGCATTTATAAAACCATTAGTATAATTTATGACGAGATAATTTTAGTAAAATATTCACGATAAAAAATTAAATTGATAATCTCTGTGATCCCAAATTTGACAAGAATTAGGCATTTTATTATTCAAAAAATCGGTAAGATTAACACATTTGAAGATAATTCTAAAGATACTCATTATAAGCTATGTCTTTGACCATTCAAGTGTAATAAACATCTTACGAATAATGATTGCTTTATAATAATTATTGACCTAAGAATAAGGTAGTGTTTTTTTGAAATACGCCATTTCTTTTGGCATTCCCCAGTGGTTAAGCTACAACATACGGCCATAGCCATAAATTGACAAACTATAATTAAAGCAGGGAGTAAAATTATGTTAACGCGCGTATTTAATACTATTAGATAATGTTTATAAATTGAACAATGGTATGTAATTAGTTTGTTTGGTTTGTAAGAACCCCTCTTCGGGTGAATGCCTCCTCCAAAGTGTTAATCTCTAGCCTCTCTGGTTTCTTTCTCCATACCCGTTTGATTGCGTAGCTAAGTATTCGTCTTGTCTGGTAATATGGTATGAAAATTTCATAAGTGACGTTAATTAAAATTGAGTTGATCGAATTTTTGTTCCCAAGTCGATTATGTCCATATTACACTATTTTAAGATAATCGCAAAAACGTCAAGCATATTTAGGACTGCACATAGAATATTTTCTTTTTCGCTTTTAAACAAATAAAAAAGCGAAACAAAAATTTGTCTTTAATGTCATTAAAATTAATAAAATAAAAATCATGGTTTCAGTTGGTCGAAAAATATAAAAAATAGCGTCTGATGAATATAATCTCATTTGCAATCAAACTCCAGCTTAATTCTATTTTATTAACAAACGTTACTGGATTTTATGTGTGATTTCCGCTATAATTAAGTAAATATAAAAAAGTAAAAGTGTAGATCACTGACTTTGAAACCAATACCTCCACTTAATTTATTAATATGATGCTACAAACCATTTACGCTAATGCCCAACTGCACAATCGTCCTCCAGTTATCTCTATGCTGAGCTCTTTTCCAATCGATCACATGTAGTCTCTTGACGTTGGACGTCCATCTCCTCAGGGGCCGAGTGCCTACTAGTGTTCCTTCATAAACCTTATAAGGACTTCTAAATCTATCACATTTAATGACATAACAGGTCCCTTTGCATCCTGAAAATATTAACAATATTATTATGCTTTACTATTATAATTAAAATAAAATGCAATATTCTCATAATTATAACACTAATTTCGATTTATTAAATAACTGTCAGTACTGTCACCCGTCACGACATAATAATATGTTACTTTCATCAGTTGAGAATATGCTGCTAAGCGCATGAAACCGGTGGCTACATTAATTAAATGTGGAATAAGTATTTTATAAAAAAAAAAATGTGATTTATTTAAATAAATTGGACTTCTCAGTTCTTAACGGGTCAAGGTCATTTTGTGTCCAAGATCTCTCAGCTTGGCCAAATAGAATCTCCGACTTCCTTATATAGCGAATTGCAGGATGCCAATCACATCCTCTGAGAATGTCCCCATATGTCGGTTGAAAGGGATCAGCTTTTCGAGTCGGTCCGAGCCTTAGTTGGACCGGTCGGCCATTGTGACTTGTTATCTATGAGGGAAAATTTATCAGCAATTAAAAAGTTTGCGACATTTTACGACGAGAGGTAAGGTTTTTTTTCATCGAGAATCAACCGTTATATTACATTATATCGAACTAGTAATCACGCACACTCTAGCGCACGCCATCCAAGGCTTGGAAAGTTGCTACTGAGACAATTTCAGCACAATTTTGAAGGGCGTTTTATTGTATACGTCCACCACGTGGCGGGTGGTGGAGAGAAAACAATAATTTATTCAGAGTTCACAGAGATTAATCAATAATAAATGAGAATACTTCAAACAGAATACGAAAATAGATTTACAAGATAAGATGACTGGCTCGACCAAATAACCATATGAACTAGCCAAAGGATTTGTTCAGTCCAGGTAAGTATCACATTTGACAAAGAGATGACCACACTTAACGCTAGAAAAAAATTTTGATAGTGTAATGTGCTTAGTTTTCAAATAGAGGACCTGTATGAATGATCAAAAGAGTCAAAGCTAATCAGACTAAGAGCTTGTCCACATGGCGCGTTTTTACGCGCGAGTGACAAATCGCGCGTTCTCCAGGTGCATGTGACCCAATGCAGCTGTCCACAAGTGCTCACGCGTGACGACTCTTGCGCAGAGTGCGCCGGGCATACGCCAGACTCTCGACCTCGCGCGTGTTGTGCGCGAGTCGAGGTACTAGACCGCCAATTATTGCGCCCAGTAACATCGCGATCGCCAGCACGCGCGGAAGTGATTTGTCGACTAGTTTTAATCCGCTCTCCGATATCAAGTAAAAATTCCGATACAACTCCGCCACCTATAACTACCGCTTCCTTGGTTTCCATGTTGAATACTGAGCTCAAAGGATTTTTGCTACTCGCGCGTAATACGCGTCATCTGGGCGCAATGCATTTTTCGCACTCACAAAGCGCCATGTGGACAGGCTCTAAACTGAGGTTGTGAGATTGTGAGTAAAAATTACGGATTTAACATAGGGTTAAATCCTAATCCGTCTGCATAACGCTTGCGATATCCAGGAAATGGGCAACGCCATCTGTGGGTCTCCTTTCGAAGTCATGTCGCTACAAAAAACCATATTATTTTTATTTTGAAGAAAAACAAAAAAAAACGATTCAAAATTACAATTTTACAACTACCTAAATACCTTTGGTAGCTGAGTATCAAATTTAATATTCATTTTTTTCATTTGATTATAAAAAACCTTTTTTGCTATTTATTTATCCATTATCAAATGCCTTCTGACCTTAAAAAGTAGACATTATGCACTACGAAGTTAGTCATAAATGGAGCAATAATTTATTATTATACCTATTCACAATAATTTTCCATTCTTACATAATACCGTAATCAGATCATCGTGAGAGTTCTCTTGGTCGTCCATCGCTGCCATTGAAAAATGCTTTACGACCTGATTGTTTTCCATATAAAAGCTCCACTGATAAGTTATTGCCATGACCAGGTGGGAAAGTTCACCATACCACGATGGTTCATCGCAAGCGAGCAGGTAGGTTTATGTTATAAACTACTAATGGATTATATAAATAAAAATAAGTATATAGTATGCTTTTACTTGACACTTCTTTTCCATAACATAAATTCTTCCATATTGTTATGGAAAACATTTATACAAAAATAATTACAAGATAAAAAGAACTTTTTATATACAACGTTTTTATATTTTCTGTTGAATCATATACTTAACTTGACTTGACTAGCTTAAACGATCAAAAAAAATGTACTTGATAGAAATACTGAATAATGAAATGTCATTTTATATTGATTTCCATAGTAACGCATGTATATATTATTTAATAATTTAGTTGCTAGGACCCCCCAGCAACCAATAATGGTATCGAAATAACTTTTCTCACAAAACAGAATTAACTAAAAACTAATTCAATTCTGCTTAAAGATGGCTAAAAGTATTAAAAAAATGCATTGACATCGTGTTCAAATGTTAAAAGTTCAATGTTTGTTCAATGAAATTTTCAAGTGTTTTAAAAGTTTCAAATGTCTAGCTAGTCGGGAATTTAGTTTAAAATCGATTGGAAGATTTGTACCGGACGAATAACCACCGGACAAATAAGAATACGACCTAAGAAAAACATTGTAATAAGCACTGGGTTTTCTCATTATATTTTCATTACTCTCAATAACTATCTAAATATATATATAAGTATTTACTTACTTAATTCATTATATAATATTTATATTCACCCTTTTCTGTTTTCATGAAAATAACTATTAATTATAAGTATATTGTTCTTTAGTTATTATCAATTAAAACTTTTATCGTGGAGAAGAATTTTCGCAAATAATAAAAACACAGAACTGTTTTTAATTACGTATTCATGTTTTTAATGATGGAATCAAAAGGAACAAGTGAAAAAGCGACTAATAATAAAAAGTGAAAGCATGACTCATTTGTTTTTAAAACAAATGAAAATGCAGTGAACTGCATTACCGCTCAAGCTTTCGTTTATTGTTTTCGCAAATTGATGATGTCACTACATAAGTTTATATATAGATTTTTATTGTCTGAGATGTAGACTTAGTTGTCCACCTGCTTGAGTTGAGTAACTTTTGAAAATACATATATTTTTCATTCCATTTCAATACCTACTGAATAATATACAAGATTTAATAATGTAATATTCTTAGTATTGAACATACCTACATAATTTTGTAAAAACATCACATCTTTAAAGCTATCCAGCTGGGTGCTTTTATGCGTTCAACTACTGATCCGTTTTGAGTCATCCGGATTAATTGTAATAACTACGTTATACCTATTGTCAATGGAAGGCTAACTTACCTATGTAAGTAATCAAGGTTATCATTAAAATCACTAACAATATGATTACAGAAAAAGTATTTCAACAAATCGATATATTTTTTTAGATAACTATAAAAATATCAAAACCATGAAGTAGCGAAATTCTTTTCGATACATCAGAAATTTATTTTATAATAAACATGACCATAAAATAATATGTAATAGTTAAATGGGATTCTTTAACGAATTCACATTTTATAAAGTTTTTTTTTTCTTTTACTATTAACCTAATTATGAACCACCTCAGAATATATTAGAAAATATCATATAAAAAGTTTGACCTATTGAAATTTGAATTCACGTCTTCCACTGTCCGGCTGAGATTCTGACTCCCTAAAGATGTTAGATGCTACGTATTTTAAAAAATCGATACGATGGATAACTGTACGACAGGTACAGTGCATCCAGCAAATGTCGTGTCTAATGTGTAGGAAGGTATATCCACCATACAAGTCAAATACATGCATTCTAATAATAATTCTCACCCAACACCCCGTTGTGAAGGAGGGTGCAAGATTGACCGGAAACTGCTGGAGACCAAGTAGAATGGAGGAAGCAGAATTGAAGAGGCCGTTATGTTGTAGTGTTAAATACATGTAGGTATAACGACTATTGACTTCGTATTATGTAGATATCAATGTTCCTTGTAAGGTGTGCGCGCACACCTATCAAAATGTCTCCGCACACATTCATCCCCCGCACATTCCTGAAAAAAAAATATTGAAAAAGTAAGTTTCCTTTGCCAGATTTCAGTAATTACTACAGGTATTTTCAGTGTACGTAACAAACAATTTAAGTGAACAATACGATTGCTTACACAGTTACATAATACATAGTACAATTAATATACTTATTAATTATAGAAAACTTGTCCCCCAAAAATGTCATAGGAGTGGATGTAATATTTCAAATGCGATCATTAAGAAGAAATCCTACGTTAAATTTAAATTGGAATGGCTCTCTGAAATCGTCGAAACGGAAATGCCATCTTCAATGCATTCGCAAAAAGTAAGAATTGGTGTTATAGGTATTAATTGTTCATTCGGAAACAGTGATGATTGTGTCAAATGCATCATATGCTCCGCAGCAAATATGCAAGAAGGAGAATTTATGTCTGGAAGGAAGTGGATTGAATGGAGGCTGTATCTTTTAAAAAGGCATTTAAGTCAAAATGTACACCAGGATGTTATTACGAAATTGAACAATTTGAAAAAAGGTGGACTTTTGAAAAGAATGACGGAAACACCAGAAGAACGAAAAAATAGGATTAAGATCACTGAGCGCAAAAAATTTGGTTGCGGTCTAGTCAAAGTGTTATAGTGCAGTCTAGTCAAAATAATTGATAATTTACTATTGGCTATAAAAACGCTTCTATGCTTTCTGTACAAGATATTTATAATCATGTATCTAAATACACATATATTCCAGAAAGCTGGCGAAGTAAAAATTATGCGTTCGAATTCGTCGAATGCATTAACGCAATCATTAAAAAAGATTTTTTTGACGAATTACCGAAGTCTCGGTTTCATACAATAATTGTTGATGAAAGTACGGATTTATGTTATGATTTATTTACGTGTGTTTGTGGGGGGGGGGGTGTAAATTTACTTCACCGGGTGACGAGTGACACTAGTCAGATCCGCACATATAATAGAAAACGTGAAAAACCGACCGGGAAAGTCTCAACCATAATTAATAATAGGTATAGAACCTTTAAAAGAATAATTATAGTAGTTTACAACTTTCCACATAATCGCGCAATAAATAC
Organism: Rhyacophila brunnea; assembly: GCF_057557595.1. NCBI lineage: Eukaryota > Metazoa > Arthropoda > Insecta > Trichoptera > Rhyacophilidae > Rhyacophila > Rhyacophila brunnea. Next base: position 9,386,557 of record NW_028233361.1, read on the forward strand.
ATAATATGATTAGGCATAATACATAAATTTACAGAATATGTCTGGGGATGCTACTCACCCACTTATCTAAATTATTTGTTTACATTTTGTGAAGGTGTGAATAATTAACAAGTCAAAATAAAGACAATTTGATCCAAAGAATCAGTATATACAGCGGCAATTTTGTCTGGCGTAAATGACGCAATCGATTCATAATAAAATTTAAAAGGGTGCCTTCAAGTAGTGTACATGTATACAAATTAAATGGTACTGGTATAAATACTGCTGTAGGTAAGTATTATTATATTGTTTTTTTTAATAGTGGTTGCAGCTATAACATGGTCCCCTAAAGGGGGGGGCTGACAGGGCTCAAGCCTGGGGGCCCGGGCTTAGGCGTGGGCCCGGCGTGGCAAGTCGACCAGTTAAATGTGAAAAACACAAATTTGCTCGAAAAGTAAAAAATGTTGCCTGCGGTGCCATTTCCCTTAATGATTATCAACATTTCAAAATATGTAACTGTGCGATGGAATTTGATGTGGTATGATGATTGATATAATTAAAAAATAATTCACGCGTAGAATTTTATTTTATAATTATTTTATGTGTGTTTCCTGACTTACAAAATGGCTTTTTATCCAATATGCCGAAAGGTTCCATATTACTTGAGTACCACAAAAGGAGGTCGCAATCATTGCTTCACAATATTATGCAGAGTGCCGACAACTCAATAAATCAACTGGATTTATTTAAAAATCGCTTCGCGGAATACTCTTAACCCTGGGTTTCCGTGGAAACCACTTGGGGAACACTACTGTAGAAAATCACATTGCCCTTAACCTTAGCGATAGGTAGGGAGGCCGCCATAGATACTGGCCTGGGGGCCCGCTTCAGGATGTGGAGGCCATGAGCTATAATTTATAGAAAATAAAAATAATAAATCAATCACATAATATATGAATTTATTTGAAATATTTAAATTCCTCAAAATTAGTTAGTGCATCGGGCCTCTGCATCACTCAGTGACGTCCCGTGGGGGTAGGTAGATTGAGCATCGCTTGGGGGCGGCAAATCGAGGAAAATCATTTTGAATATATATAGCTACCTAAACTTAGTATGTAATAACGAAAATATCTTTACATTAAAAAATTAAACTCACTGGTTTTGTCGGGTTCGCGATATCTAGTTTACTTTCTTTGCCCTTCGACGTCCTTGGTGACCAGAAACGACACGTGCAGATTTGCGAATAATTAGTTCGATATTTTGTTAGTAATGTAACCATACAACACATTTCTTGGATATTGGACTCATGAAAGGATGATAAAAATAATGTAGAAAAAAATGAGGCGGCATTTTGGCGCTGCCTAGGGGCGGCATTTTATCTAGGGACGTCACTGGCATCACTAAACGCGCCACTTAGTACGTATATTTCAACTTGATTTAAAATATCAGTTGTAGATACCTACTACATCAAATCAATGGGAACGTAAAAAAATGACGGATATGAAACTGCCCATAAATATGTAAGTTATTGTCAAAAATACGTGTCAAAGATTCAAGCGAATAAAATTCCGACAATTTTAATCCAACTGATCATGCCATGCGTGTATTATTAAAATTTTATTTATGCCACGCGAAAATGTTAAAGTACCCATATTACCAATTTCATACGGTCTAGTTTTGAAAAAAATGTATCAATAAATTCCCAAAATAAAAAAAACTATCTAAAACAATTTGATCGGCGGTTATCTTTGATCTTTGGGTATATTTTTTATGGTTTTATGATTGTTTTCTACTCGTCCTTTCCGCGCAATCGAGCGATATGTGAGCGAGCAGTCGCCCCAATTATTGACCCAAAGTGTGAAATATCCCACGGCCCGCAAGCCGATGTAACACACCGTGAGACCGGTGCAATCAATCTGCACTCTGCGGTCAGACTTAGGCCCAGATGATAAGACTTCATACTTAACCCCACACAACGTTAGGTGCCTGGATTCGGCCGTCGACTAAGTTAGTGGTGACTAGGGAACTCAGAAATAATGGGAACTGAAATACCTAACGGGTGTGGAAGGCAACCGATCTCGAGTGTGGACGATTATGAGATAAATTTAAACACCTGTAAAGAATACGCTTTTCTTTCATTCTGACAACTGCTTTCGGTTTATGCGCGGATGCTCATTCAATATTGGTGGATTTGAAAGTTGCAACACACACATTGCACGTCTATCAGTAGTAAAGGGTGGAGCTAGGCTGTTAAAATCCGCCATGAAAAATACACATTAAACTTATAGTCATCTGAGAAGCATTCATACCGTCTATTAAAAAAAACCAAGATTTTCTACTGAGTTATTTTTTTTAATCTAACCTAGTATCATTTTTAAATCTTCGATATTAATCCTTAAAAAATCATTCAAACTAAAAAGTAATATCAGTATACGAATGTGACAACATTAATTTGAAGTAATCCTGACGCCACATATAGGTACATCAAATTAATTTAGCTTTGTTAATTCTCTGCTATTTATATAATATTTTTTTAAATGATTTACTGATGACTCACGTAGAGTAAAGGTAGAGCGAAAAAAATCTAAAAAATTCGCCATACTTTTGTAGTTTTTCACTCGAACATCACAGAAATGTAGGTATATAACGACTCTAGAAAGGAAAAAGGGCGTAATCTACATAAATCAAATTTTATAGAAGGCAATAAAGGTTTTTATGGCCTTCAGTCATAGTTAAAATACAATAATTACAAGATAAAAAGAACTTTTTATATGCCACGTTTTAAAATTTTCTGTTGAATCATATAAACTTGACAATTATATTATTATATGACAATTATCTTGACATTTCATATTGATTACCATAGTAACGCACGTATATATTAATAATTTAGTTGCCCTTAGCAACCAATAACAGTGTTTTACTTTTTACGAATTTTTTCCGAAATAACTTTCCATATAAAACAGAATTAACTGAAAATTAATTCAATTCTGCTGAAAGAATGCATTGTTATCGTGTTCTGATAATATTATATTCTAAAAGCTTCAAATGTCTAGCTAGTCGGGAAGTTAGTTAAACAAGATTTATATTGGACAAACAAGAAAAAAATTATACTGGACAAACAAGAATACGAGCTAATAAAAACGTGATAAAATAAACATAACCTTGAAGTGCATGACAATTAATAATTTGGTTTTTATAATCGTAATCTGATATTATTTATTGAGTTAATTAAAGAAAATCCAACAAATGTGATGGTTCAGTTATTTTTCCCACTTCACTTATACCTTTTTTTTTAATTGCCAACTAAATTTGGATAATAAATCGGCGTTTGCAGCCTTACATCCTTTGGACACTACTTGTATTTAATCATGTACAACGTTATTATCAACAAAAAAAACTATTTTGAAAAAAATGACGGTTACGCCCGTCAATATAAATATAGATCACAATTAAACCTAATATAATATGGTTAATAGAAAGAATACATTCAAAATAATACGATATTCAAATGAAAACACCTGTTTGCCGACAAAACGCAGTTAACTTCACATTGGCGCGTAGGCAATGTACCTACTAAGTGAGAGTTATGGACCGAAAATCACAGTAATCATCGACTATCTAAAAAAATGTTCGGGCCAATACATATATAATATATATATACCCCACCTTGCCAACAAATATATGGCCACATGTTGGCATTTCTATATCATGCGAGAGTGTATATTTTTATATGACCTAAGTTCAAGTAAAACCGTATCATCTGGTTTAAAGGTGAACTATTATTATATTGTGTAAGTATGTTATATTTCCATATATGTAGTAAGTATTCACAATCTCTCATAAAATACACGTAAAGTAATCTACTATTTTCGCTGCAAGATGGAGCATATTGACAACATCAGTTTGGTTATGTAATAACTAGGGCCCGGATTTATATGCTAGTGCATGTTTTGTTTGGGTGTATGCACAGCTATGAGAGTTGCACAGAAATCTGTTTTGAAAGACACAAAATCCAAAAATAAAATTTTATTGTGCATATAAATGCATATTTGAGACGTTAGAGCATATTTGAGACATTAGTGCATATTTCATAAATAAATGCATATTTTAGAGCTTTTGAATGTATAATTTTAGTTTTTTTTTAATTATTTTATCGAAATATAACTAATTTAGGAAGAACGATAGTTTAGATGCACTTGCATTTTTAATGCCATCTCCGAGCTGTAGATTTATCAGTGGAAAAGGTGAAGTCAACTCGGGCTCTATTATTTAAAGTTTGCCCAAGTGGACGTTGAGAGGTAATTTTCCGCATATAAACAAAATTCTGACAGATACTTATGCGGAAAAATTTAATGCCAGAGCATAATATTGATAATATTGAAAAAAATAATGTATTTTTTTTCGGGCAAAAAACAGAAAATAGTATTTAGGAATAGTTAAGTGTGTCGTTTTTGTTTTTTAAGTTATGTTTGGTTTACATTGCATTTATTATTCAATTATTTTTAGGTACTTGTGAAAAAACTATCTTGAAAATTGTAATTGATTAACTTTATATTCTTTGTTTGTGTTTTTTGTTCTGATATCATATTATGTTGAAAAATTATTAACTAGTTATTCGATTTTTTGTCAGTATTATTGGGTAAAGTGGGTATTTACAATTTTTTCCCACAAAAATTACAATTTTTAACTGCATATTTCTTCGGTTTTAGTGCATATTTAATGATTTGAAGTGCATACGTGCATGCATATAACCATGTTTTTTGTTTCATACAAATCCGGGCCCTAGTAATAACATACTTTTTGAGAGGTGTTCTACACATAGGTCATTGGTTCTTAAACTTTTTCATCCCTCTCATAGCACACTCGCCTGATGGTATAAAGATTTTTCACCGTGCTCTGAAAATTAACCAATTAATGGGATAGGTGATCCTTCTCTTCCGCACGCAGTTTCGTAATTCTTGAAATTAATTTTTCTTCAAGTTTTAAGTTGCTCTAAAGTCCAATCAGCTAAATTTCGACGCACCAAATGGTCATTCGGTTTAAGTCCTTGTGATAACTATATTTTATACGCCTTCAAATGTCAATATTTATATGCCATAAGAAAGTACAATCTCTTGAGAACGAGGTGTAATTGATTGTTCTGGATTTTCTTCTATATTTTGATTCACAACATCGATATTTTCAGCAGTACGTTTACGGTTTTAATGGGTTGCATTTTTAACATCACAAACATTACCATTCGAATCGAACTTTTCAATTAAATTACAAATAGGTAGGTCGATTATTTTGACCATAAATTTCACATAATACCCGAAATATAGCTCGAATAGATTCATTATTGAAAGTTGTAATACATTTTAACAATCTGTATACGCTCTACAACGGTGTGTCTTTCCGTGTATATTTGCCAAACAGTACTGAACACAAATATCAATTTTGGTGTGAATAGAAAAAAATGGCTGCAGTGGCGACGGGTAGAAATAGGCTGTTAAGATCCGACATAATCAGTGCGCACTAAACTTTGTCAGCTAATCGTATTTGTTTTCATTGAACTGAGACTATAATCAATGTGTAGACAGTGTTAACTAGTTTTTAAAATTCAATTAAACCCTGTCTAATTCAAGTCATAATAGATAGGTACATAGATAATAATAAAAAAATATTTGTGTATCTATAAAATATCTAAAATTATGCCATTAAATCATAGATATTTTGAAGATAGAAGAATATTTTTTGACTAATTTGGTTTGGTTAAGGCAGAGCTTAATAAATTTTAAAAAAACCTAACCTAACCTACACCATAAAATAAATGTAATATGTATTCTTAATTCAACGGAAACAAATAACTATGACTAAAATAGTGTGCACAATTTTTGGCAGCTCGCCCATACCATACCTAAACTATTATAGTTTGATTTAGACAGGGTTCAATTGAATTAAAACTAACCAGCACCATTCTTGAACAGCAACATCTTTTTTCGATGAAAAAAATACGTATGACTGACAATGTTTAATGTGTGCACTATTCATCAATAATTGATGTCGAATCTTAACAGCCTACCTCCGCCCCTCGCCACTGATATTACGTTTTAAACATGTATAGTACTGTGTGGGTCATGGTGTGGATGAAGAGGTCGAGATTTGGTGGTTGCTCCAATGGATATAGGAGCGAGTTTTATTTGCAGCATAAACAGTCGGTACAAGAGTATGTCACAGTAGTTATGTTACAATACTTATGATACTATTCCGAAGTCCGAGTCTCGGTAGAATGAGTTGTTGTGCGGAGCGATACAAAGACTGAGATACTAACAGATCGGAAGCTTATATTCGAGTGACATGTCCAATGAATTATGATCCGCTATTTATTGACGAATGACGAAGTCACATTCAAAATAATATCTTGAAAAGAATATTTAGGAAATAATTATTATAATTGAGTCAGCTACTCTATATGGATTTTAAGTCATTGGATATGGCTGATTATGTGGAAAAATGGATATTGCAGAAATTATGATTGCAGTAAGCTATTTACTAAGTTTTCCATAATTGGACACTACGGAAATTGATATAAATTGATTTCTAATTGCGGTCAGTTATTTAATATCGCCGATCAATAAGCTGACGCGGATTGAGTTGTTTATCCCCATATTACTAATTTGACTTTATACACTACATTTGCGTGGAAGCCTAAAAGAATACTTCACTGTGTGCCATGTGTATTTCCTATAAATTCAAATTCTTTAACCTTTCCGTGAACTTCGCTTCCTTTTAGACAAGAATATAAACCTGTTCAAATAATAAGAATATTATTATGATGTGGGCGACCAAATAACGTTAGAGCGGATAATATTTTTACATAAAATCGAGATCACAACTGCGATGACACTCTTAAAGAGTTTTATTCATAAATAATAGTTTCACCCACGACTCGTGTCATTCCGACATTTGATACAGAACTTTAATTTTAAATTTATAAGCTGACTTAAAAGAACGGTTCTAGTTAGTGCAGGGAAAGAAAACTGTCGACAACGGGTCCATTCGGGGCTAGTATATTAAAATCAATGTCTCGTTACCCTCTTTTCACACTATACGGTTTTGGCCGTACGGCAAAAAACCGAAAGGCGACATTCTTTTAGTGGCGTGAAGAACTTGTTGCCGATTCAGATTTTAACCTTTTGGTTTTTTGCCGTACATTGCCTTTATTTATTTTTTAGACCATGTCCGATCCTACTGTCCAACATGAAGATTTATTCACAAGCCGGAAGGCGCTGTCGTCGACTAAATGGGAGGAGCTTGATAGTTTATAATGGAAGTGCGGTTAAAAATTAGAGGAGCTTGTTAGTTCACAGTTTTAACACGTAGCCAAGAAGATCTTATTCGACAGTAATAAGATCATATTATGATGGGCCTTGTGACTGCTGAAGTTTTAATTACATTTTAATTACCACATTTAAATAACACGTTAATTATATCGAATGGCCAACTGCTCCAAACCACGCCAGTCACGGTGTTGGCACTAAATGAGTATGGTATTAACATATTTTGTTTTTACGAAAAATGGATGTGTCACTTGTTCAACCTATTAGGTCCATACTCTGACTCATACACAAATTAAAAAACAATATTATTTGTGTACTTGTCAGACCCAGAATTCGAACCTGGAACCCATGATGCTATAGGCCGACTCTTAAGCCGCGCTGTACGTTGCTTAGGGGCGGAAAATAAAGTAACGGATATAAATATTATACCTCTTGAGAGCTGTGGTTGTTTTCCATGAAAGCAGACTATACGGTAGCTTCGTTAAAAAGAGCCAGAAGCATACTAATGTTTGGCAACCTGTATGTACTATTTTGCGTTTTAATACTTTTATAAGGGGGGCCTCCAAACTCATCAGCGCCTCAGACCTTCAAGCACCTTAAAGCACCGCTGTTTGAGAGTATTTTTCGTTGTAATTCTCTAATCATCAGTAGATGGTATGTATTATTTTTTTAAGACTTTTGTTGCACTGGTATATAGCCGAAAATAATTTAAAATAATTGCAAGATAAAAAGAACTTTTTGTATACAACGTTCTTAAATTTTCTATTGAATTACATAAACTTAACTTGACTAGCTTTAACGATCAAAAAAACTTGTACTTGATAGAAATAATACTGAAATGTCAATTTGACATTCCATATCGATTTCCATAGTAACGCACGTATATATTAATAATTTAGTTGCTAGGACCACCATCTTAGCAACCAATTATAGTCTTTTACTTTTTACGGTTTTTTCTGAAATAACTTTCCATACAAAACAGAATTAACTGAAAATGAATTCAATTCTACTTAAATATAACTAAAAGTATTAAAAGAATGCATTGGCATCGTGTTCTGATATATGATATTATGATAATAATATGCTAATCATAATTAATAGAACATGAGTCTTTGAAAACGAAATTATCACCATGGACATCAAAGCTAAATGAACACGTCCCGCTCCAGCGCACATGTCCATTATGTGGACCAGCGGACCTTTAGACTATAGATACATCTAGACGCCACCCATTGCATTGCTAAATGAAGCTGCGTGCTGTGCGTTTGGTTTGTGGGCGAGCGAACGCATTCGTACACAAATTAATGTTCGAGACCACAGACCATTTCGCTAGTGCTCGCCCAAAGTGCTCGCACTAGACGCTCAGAATTAAAATATAATTTTCTATTTTTTTACGTTATATAGTATTTTTAAGCGGTCGAAATGCAACCATTAGGTAAACATATCCATAATTTAAGTTATTTTAAAGAAACACTAGGTCACTGATATTAAAATATATAATATTATACAAATAAATTATCACAAACATGTATCAACTTACTATGAAACGTAATACCATCTTATTGATTGTCAGTACCTACGGCTACCACATTTTAATACAACACACAGAACCAACTTTTCTACTTAATTAATTAAAAATATTTACCACTGACTTTATGTTTAACACAAAAAATATCAATTTTAGCAACACGCACTCGCAGGTTATCGACGCTTAGTTAAGCAACAAACTAAGATTTGGCGGCGATACTACAGCAAACTATCCCACACATCTGTAAACCTTTTATCTTACTCTAGCGCGTGTCGCAAAGATTATAAGAGTGCCGAATATTTTCTCACTCGCACTTATGCATCGTTTTTGTTCAGGCCTTGAGCGGACCACATTCCCAAAAATATTTGGACGTTGTCCACCCATCTTGTTAGCGCATGATCTCAATACCTACATTTTAATTAAACTAGTCTATCAAAAAAATAGCAATGTTCTTATTACATTTACTTGACAGACTAGGATAATAATAATTATATAGCCTTGATAATGGTGATGTGACAACCAAAATCGTTATCGACACACCATACCTATAAATTAATCAATCTGTAGTACGTATCCAATATTTTGTTTCTGGGAAGGTTGGGCAGCCCTTGATTCGGGTATAAATCAACCTTTCTTAAACTTTTAACATTTAAAAATGACACATACCTACATAGTTTAGTAATTATTGCACCACTCCAAAGGTTGATAAATATTCTAAATCAGTTATTATTCTTCAAGTTAGTAACGCTCACTGATACCTACCTCACTGTCAAAGTTCTTGCCAGTTATGAAGTTTCCCAACATTTTCACCGCGATATATTGTGAGATATTTTGTTTTTCATTATAAAATTTAAATACCTAACGATTACCCATTCAAGGATGCTGATTGAAAAATATGTTATCTAGCTCTACCAGTGATTGTGATCCCGGGGTATCTATCAATTTCCAACCCTTGTATTCTGGGATAGAAAGTGTTAAAGCCCTTAAATTTCTAGATTAGCATCTAAATAATTTATATCGTAACTGTAAAATACAATAGGGTTACCGTAAGAGAATAAATACCTAGTTAGTTTAAATTTAAAAAGATATAATTTATGAATTCGGCAAAATTTAGATAGCCTACAACCAGTGTCGTCCCGTGGGGGTAGGCAGATTGAGCGTCGCGTTGAGCATTGAGCGGGCGGCAGTTACTAAAAAGGCGGCAAATTGAAGAAAATCATTTGGAATAATATATAGAAATAGCTACCTAAACTTAGTAATAAACAAAAATATCTTCTCATTAAAAAAATTAGCTCACTGGTTTTGTCGGGTTTGCGATATCTAGTTTACTTCTGTTACCCTTCGACGTCCTTGGTGACCAGAACGACACGTGCAGATTTGCGAATAATTAGTCTGATATTTTGTTAGTAATGTATCCTAAGTCCTTACAACACATTTTCTTAGATATTGGACTCATGAAAGGATGATAAAAAATGAGGCGGCATTTTGGCGTAGCCTAGGGACGTCACTGCCCACAACCAGTGACATCCCTATGCAAAGGACTGCCTTTACGCAAACTTAGAATGTCACACTCTTTCATTATTAATTCCAAATTATTTACAAATTCGTTGGGTTACCTACCTATCTAGCATTATTTCGGCTATAACATACAAAATACAATATCAAAAATCTTAAAATTCACAAACACAGTAAGCATCTACTGAGAATTAGAACATTTCCATGAAACCTACTCTCAAAAAGCGGTGATTTTAGATACCTTTGTGGAGGTCTATGGCGTTAACAGATTTGAAGATACCCAATTTGTCATGTGTGATACATTATAATGTGTATTACAATGGGTATTACAATACAACAATAGTTTTACTCATTTTTATGCTTCGATAATTTTTAAACTAATGTATTTGTATTGCTCTTGCATTCCAAATGGGTCACTTTTTCTCATTTTGTTGTTATTTCAGGAAAGATAATATTTTAAATATTATAGAATCACATTTCATACTCTACCATGGCTATCACAAGAGGTTGACAAGACTGGTTGACAAGACAGTTGGTGGCCCAGGCTCAGGGGAGGTCCGACGTGGCAGTTCAACCAGATAAGTGACATATACACGCATTACAATTTTTCTCTAATTGTAAAAAAAAGAAAAAAATCGCTACACATTCAGTGAATACTATTAATTTTACCTCGAACGCCATCTGAAAAATACTAATTTAGAGTATCAGACGGTCTTTAACCTTAACGATAGGTAGGGGGGCCCGCTTCAGGATGTGGAGGCTATTTACTCTACCATTATTTGTTAGGCGCGTACTGATTGAGCGTGGTCGCGAGACAGCTTCGCCATAGATAATATCTATACGTAAAAGCCTCGGGAGGCAAAATGCTCAGTCAGTACGCGACTCGCCCGAGGCAAACGTACGTGCCGCAACCGATCCAATCTTTGTCGGATTATGGATGCGCAAAGGTGCTGCGGGCGGCTGCCTCGCATAACGTTAATTTTTTTGCGAGCTGCCTCGCAAAACAAATGGGCGAAACAGCCTCGCGAGGCTGCTCGCTCAGTCAGTACGCGGCTATTTAGATGTAGGGACAAATAAAAATGACAGACCAGTAATTATTTAATAATTTATTATAATGAAAAACAATATATTATATTAATAGAACACATAGACTTAAATTTAAAAATAAACATTTCTTTTATAAACCATGCCATACAAATTAATGCAATACATTGCATTATTTAAAACACTTGTTTCACCTTAAATATATTTTTTACAAACATTCCTCAATTCCTCAAAATAATAAAAGTATAATTTATTTATTTATAATAAGAATACTATAATATTTCAATCAATAGGAAATAATTTCTAAAAAAAAAATATTTGTATGATATATTTTGTAAATTAAGAATACTTAATTATATAACAATAATTAGGCATTGCATTAGATACCTAAAAACCATAACATATTATTATTAAAAATAAAAATAGTATTTTTATATATTTTCGTAATAATATTTTACTCAAGTGTAACATTATTCTATTAGTAGACTTATATAGGTCTATTCTATACACAAGACGGCTATCGACGGGTAAAGTGATACATATTATCACTTTCAATTGCAAATACTATCACTAATTTATTGAGGTTATATTATTTACAATAGGTTAGCCGTCAAAACTGTCTATCTCGCTCTAAAAATTAACATACCTAAGAGAGGGGCTGTTAAAACATACCACTTATTGACAGTTTAGAACAGTCTTTCTCAAAGTGGGCGATAACGCCCCCTCGTGGGCGCTGGAGGCTTTCAGGGGGGCAGTAGAAGGCTCAAAGAAAATTAAGGGGCGTTAAGGAAACCTAGAGGGGCGACGGCAGACAAATTCTATCTGTAAAAATCCAACGGAATCTAGACACGACACCACTTGAGATGCGATTTAATACTCGAATGCTTGGAGTCCCGTATGGACGGTTAAATTAGAGTCTGCAGAAGAGAATCTGTCAACTGTACTCTGGGTTATGGTTGGTTGTTCAACGATTTTTGATAGCATTTCCATCGTCGTATTTGTGTGAACGTGGATTTAGTGCCGTAGCAAAGTTGCTGACTAATAAGAGAAATCGGCTGCCAGTTACTGAACGCGGCAACTGACGGCTGTTTTTAAGTGAATTCGAGCCTGATATTAACAAACTCGTCGAAATGCATCAGATTCATCCTTCACATTAGATAAGTTTTAAATTCGAAGCCTTCTTTAAATATTAATAAAAATACTTCTGAATATGATTAAGTGTGAGTTTTATTTTCTCTCATTGAAACATTCTTTTATCTTAGAAATAGGATATGGGTCACACACCCTATCAGATCTATCCTATCCATATAGTAATGCAGGTTTAAAAATTATATTTGCATTAACTGTTTTTAAGATACGCAACAGATGGTAATATAAAAAGGTAAGTTAAAAAATATGGGAGGCACTAGATATTTTTAAATTTCAAAGTGGGCGGTGGTCAAAATAAGTTTGAGAACCTGTAGATTAGACCAGAGGTAGTCAACCTGGCCCCTACCGCCCACTAGTGAGCGTTCCAGCTTTCATGGCGGGCGGTAGGGGTTTTAAAAACATTTTCATTATGTATCTATGGCAGTTTTTTGATACCTTTCCCTACCTCATATCTTGTTGAATCAGGCTTTAGTGCTGTTACTCATATTATGACAAAAGAAAGAAACCGCCTGAATATTTCCGATAGAGGAGACCTTCGTTTGTTCCTCACAAAAATTGAGCCAGATATCCAGTATTTAGTTTCGCAGCATCAGCCTCAGGGATCTCATTAATAATTTATTTAATTAAATATAATTTCATCAGACTTCATGCTTCTATGTGTGCAAAATATAAATAAAAAGATAGATTTAACCGCAGTAAGTTGTTTTATAAAGATTTATTCTGCCAAACTTAGCGAAAGTCTGACATAAAGTAGGTAATTATTATTATATGTTTTAATATGCTGTAACTCTTCTTTATAAATTTTATAAAGTAAAGTTACTTCCCTACTTTATAAATAATCATTACTGTGGAACCGGTGGGCGGTTAGAAAATTTTACTACTAACAGAGATACGAAAGTGGGCTATAGGTATAAAAAGGTTGACTAACCCTGGTTTAGACGGTTAACTTATTGTAACAATTAACCGCCACAATACATAAACATATTATAAGCTACCAACGATAGCCACCTTGTGTATAGAATAGCTTCGCTAAATAACTCATCATCCCAGTTATAACTTGTAATGGCGATTTTGATTCATTTTAATTAGATTGAATCCAAACATATTATTATGCTATCATGCTCTTATATATGACAGAATATAATACATGGTAGGAAACATTATAAAATATGGCAATTTATATTGAAGAGAGACCAAAGGTACACAATATTCAGATACTCATGAATTATTCAATAAATAGTTTTCCATTACTACAAGTTTTAAACATGTGACGAAATATCATTATAATATTATGATGATGTGACATCATCTTTAATTCATTAATAATAATTCTGTAAATAATCAGAATTATAATCAATTCTTCGACATCACTATCATCAGTGATACGAGGGTAGCCGTTTATATTTCGGGAACAACAAACAAAAACGATTTTTTTATAAATGAAAACAGTTTTATTGTTTTTAATAATATCCTCCACGATAATTTATACACTTTTATATGCGTTTGAACCAACCTGGAAAGCATTTTTGCCACTTTGCAGAAGGTAACTCCAAAACATGGTTTTTGAATGCATCAACCGCCTCTTCTGTGGGTCTATTCTATACTTATCGAACGCTAAAGTGATAAATAGTATCAAACTTAGGGTAGGTTTGTATCAAAATATTAGCACTTATTGTAACAATTACACGAAGTTAGTTTTTATTGTTGCAATAAGTGCTTTATTTTAACAGCAGTAAGATAGGTGCTGTTAAAATATAGCACTTATTGCAACAATAAAAACCAACTTCGTGTAATTGTTACAATAAGTGCTAATATTTTGATACAAACCTACCCTAAGTTTGATAATATTTATCATTTTATCACTTTAGCGGTTGATAGGTATAGAATAGACCCACTGGTATAGAAAATCGTTGACCACGCAATTTATCTTTGATTATCGGGAATAAAAAGCAATCATTTGATACCAAATCGGGGCTTTACGGCGGATGACCCATAAATTTAATATTTTGAGTGCTCAAATCGGCGCTTGTTTGAGCCGATGTGTGAGAGCTCGCATTGTCTTGGTGTAGGATGATTTGACGCCGACGGTTACTTTTCCTTATTTCACCAAAAACTTCTGGCAAACAAATGTTTGTGTACCACTCAGAATTGACTGTTCTCCAATTCTCTAAAGGCACAGTTGCGACATCGCTCGTTTTTTCGAAAAAACAGGAGACCATTTGCTTCGAAGTGCTTCGAGCGCGAGCAACTTTTGTTGGTTTAAGCTCATTTTGGAAGACTCATATGGTCGACTGTGTTTACTTTTGGGCTCATACGTATAGATCCAAGATTCGTCACCTGTAACAATCTTGTAAACGTTTTTTGAAGCACCTCTATCGTATTTTTTCAGCATTTCCTTGCACCAATTGACACGCCTCATTTTTTATGCGATTGTCAAATTATGCGGGATCCAACGCGACTATACCTCCTTCACGTCTAAATATTCATGTAAGATCATATACATGCTAGTGTTACTAATGTCCAAGGATGCCTTAATCTCAAGGTATGTCACATGATGATCTTGTATTATCAGTTCATGCACAGCATCGATGTTTTCTGGAGAAACAACCGATTTTGGACGACCTTCACGCGGCTCATCTGTGAGCAAACGACGGCCACGATAAAATTCACTAAACCAGCGATATACCGTAGTTTTTGATGGTGCTTTATTGCCATATAAAAGACTAAGTTCAGCGATGCACTGTTCCCGCGATAATCTACGTCGAAATTTGTGAAAAATAGTCGCACGAAAATTTTCACGATTGAATTCCATTTTTGGCCGAGATAAATTTTTCAAATGAATTTAACAAAAACAAAAAGCGTCTGTTTGCTAAAACTTTTTGAGTACTTTTCCGTTAAAAATGTCAAACTTCAAAATACAGAAGTCAAACTCCACCTAGCAACACCAGAGTTGCCAATTCCCGAAATATAAACGGCTACCTATGTAAAAGTTACTTTCCGTTGATTATCAATTTCATTTTGTATTATGGCCAATAATCCTGGAATCTTGTTTTGAGAACTTCACTAAATACAATATTAATAATTTTTGATTTTCTTAATAAATTGACAGACACCTATGATAAAATTGTGAAAGTTTTATGACTATGTTAGTCATGATCCAAACCTTAGTTTTCCTCTTTTTTCAAGCTACCAAATTATTTGGTACAGCATAAAAAATAATCACAGCAATTATTTCATAATAAATATAATAATCAATATTTTATCACCACATGGAAATTAATTTAGTTTTTTTAGAGACCATTAAAAAATAATTGTATGATTATTACTACACTAGACATCTATAGCCCAACATGAAAACTCCACTGAAATTTTAATATTGTTATCTCATTTTTTATTGAGTTTTTCATAGAAACCCTTTTCTATTACTTAGTACTAACTAATAATATTAATTAATATTACATTTAAAATTGTTATTATAATATTACATTTAAATAATTGCAATATTATTTTCTGAAAATATCATAGTATTATCTACATTGAATTTATATAAAGAATTAATAAATGTGATATTAATACATTTCATAACCCAGGCGCGCACGCAGAAAAATGGTATGAGGGGTCCATTTCGAAAAAATATCAATAATATTTTTTTTTTTAACGTGGCATTGAATTCTGCATTTACCCCGTCTTCTACGTATAACTTCTTGTCGCTTCAACCATGGGCCCCACACTTTTCTGGGTACATTCCCCATACCCAGGCACTTCACACATTGAGTCCAGCTATAGACATCTGGACACAACTTATAAATAGGGTTGCTCACATATGAGTTATTGCAACCGATCGCATCCACGAGTGATTATCGAATGCTATTGCATAAAACTATGATCGTTAGTGTCCGTTTGTATCATCCACGCTATCTTGTCTTTAGACATGCCGCGTCCGAGTATTACAGCAATTATTGTCGTTGCAATAATCCATGAGTTCCACTGACACACGCTTTGTGTGTCATAGAATGCCGAAAGCTGTTCGACAGCTAAGTCATCCGGGTCACGATCTTTAGTCATAAGGTCCTGATGAAAAAGAAGAAGTTATAATCCATACACCATTCCTGGGAGAGGACCGGATCCGAAAACCCCCTCATTGTGTGCGCACCTGTTATAAACTCAAAAATATCTATTGTTTTATATTATCATCTTCTATATCGTTCCATAATAAAACATCTTTTAAAATTCATTTTAATATTAATTGATTCTTATTCCATAGGTACAGAAAAATAATAAATCATAAGATAGATATCTACGAAAAGAGGAGGCTGAAATTGCCTCGTCAACTATAAGTAAACTCTGACAGGTATGTATTTTAGGTTGACACTCATCCTACTTAGGACATTAGTGACAAAACACGAAGCATGCAATTTAATTAATCACTACATGACAACAATGTGATAAAATTTCAATCGAAAAAAACCATTATAAAAAGTGCGTTGGTCAAAAGGTCTCATCTCATTGTTAGGTAGGTACATATTATTATTTCTGGACCTAATAGGTTGAACAACACTGGCAAACATCCATTAAAACTTCACTTATCAGGCACCATCAATAAAATTATGTTTCAATATTTTGACTATACCAAAACTAAATTTGATATTGTAAATAAAAGAAATATATTAATTAACATCATAAACTTTTCAAAGATCTCTTCCTTGAGATAACATATTAAATAAAGCTTCAATAATGTGATTATAATGAAACTAGATTTGATATAAATAAAAAAAAATTCAATGACAGTAGATAAATTTTTATTTTATAGAAAAATCAATTTCGATTTAAAAAACCATGAATTATTCAAAAAATCACTGAAAAATCTGTGAAATAATATTATAATAATCAACCACATAATAATACGGTAGAAGTGTTCAAAGAACGCACATTTTATAAAGGTTTTTTTAATAATTGTAAGTTTATCGTTGAACGTTTTAGATAATAGGTACCAATTGTATCTTTCATATTCTGTCACTAGATGCCCTTACTAGCATTACACTCCACCATTTAATAATAAAATTGGTAATAAAGGAAAGTCTTGCTCGGTAGGAAATTATTGGTGTAGTAATTTTATAATAATTAATAAAACAATAATCTACACCTATACCTAATTGAAATAATGATTAACATAAAGACATTAGAATGACATTATATTAAATAGGTACCAATAAAAGGCAGTAGTAGAGATAGTGAGTAGAAGTCAATAATTTGACATTAGATTGTAAATACATTGAAAAATATAATATTTTGTAAAAGTTATAATATTGTTGCATCATTGACTACAGAAAATTGTCACAGTTTTTGAATAAATAGATATGTTTTATATAGAATATAAAAATATTTTAAATATGTTGGTGTGATTTATTAAATTTCATAAATATTTATGATAGTTATTCAGCGGTAAATAGTGCTAAATTAAAGTGTCGGGTCCCTTGTCTGCTAAAATTCTAATCACCACATCATACTCTCATACTCGATATTTCAGTACCTAACGGAAAT
Organism: Rhyacophila brunnea; assembly: GCF_057557595.1. Taxonomy (NCBI): domain Eukaryota; kingdom Metazoa; phylum Arthropoda; class Insecta; order Trichoptera; family Rhyacophilidae; genus Rhyacophila; species Rhyacophila brunnea. The sequence goes on from NW_028233361.1 coordinate 9,404,635, forward strand.
TTCTAATACCACTGAGTGAGCTAAGTAAAAACGGCAATACGTTTTCTTATACTTGAGCAACTGTATAAATACTGAGCCTTGAAAAAAGATGTCTGCGATAGATACTGGGTGTGCAGCGGTACGACTTTAGGAATAACGAGGAAATACGAGAACGAACCAAGCAGCCTCTCATCACATCACCTGCCAGAAGAGAACCTCAACCTGGATTGCCTGTTCTTTAGTCCAACCAGATTCCGGCATCCTGGAAGACCGCTAAATATGATCTATAATAAGTATAAAGTGGAGCTATAAATGCTGGTATGACCTGGAATGATGCAAGAAAAGTGACAAGAGATTCTTGGAGGTACCGCATGGAAAGAAGTTTCTTATAATCATTTTGGAATTCAACTGACTAATCACTTCTCTTGCTTTTTGATATGACTGGATATGAATATAGTTACTTATTGAAGTTGCCAACTTCTCTCCTTCCTTTTTTTCCTCAAAATTATTGTATGTAACATAATATTGACAAGAACCATTTGAATGAGTGGTGAAGGATGCTCCGTCTTCACACCACAGTTATAGTAATAGTAAACGATTGTGATAAAGATTGATTCAATTTACGACACCATAAGACATAATGTGATTTCTAAAGCCCAACATCGCACGGTACCCATGTGACATTGTAACATAATTATTTTGGAAAATGGTATAAGGTATTTATATTATTAATTATTACCAAAAAATAAAAATATCATGTATTTGAATCACCATTTGTAATATAATATGTAACATTGATCCTGAAAAACTGTCACAAGCAATATAAAAAATCGTATTTCTACAAAACCATAGTACCTACATACATGAAAATTGTATAAAATTATAATTATATAAATATATTTTATGATACGGTATTAGAACAATAATTTTTGAAACCAAAGATAAGTAGGTACCTACAAACTTATCTGTAGAATGGCTAAAAATGAAACTACAAACTACCATAGGACACCATTTTGAAAAATTCATTCGAATGTCAGATTTTGTCCAGTTACGAGTCTTGATTGGGTAGTTTTCGACAGTGGCTCCCCCATTTCATTCTTCAGATAAGTTTATAGGTCTGTACCTACGTGCCTAACTATTTTTGTTGATGTTTTATTAAATATATTATACACATTTAATAATATTTTGAATGAAAATAACATGAATTTTTTTTTAATAATTATAAGTAATAGCAATGGCGAAGGGTGGAGATAGGCTGTTGAGATTAGAGGTGAGTTGGAAATACTGTCACCAGTCTGTGTACTCAAGTATCGGATGAAACTACCCATACTCCGTACGTGTGACCCAATAAACTTGTTCCAAAAAACTTGTGATGATATCATCGCGAGTCGCTGGCTAGTTGGTAGATTTTCAATACTATTGACATTAAATGCGCGCGAGCCAAGTAGCACTTGAATACAATTATATTTTAATTTATCAGTCTATGCATGCGAATGACAATGCATAAATTTTATGTAGCAGCATATTATTCTCTCGGAAATGTGGTGAGGTGACTGAGGTGACGCAGTTTACAATAAAAAAAATCATTGTAATTCACTTTATGGTAACAAGAATATTATAACATATCATAAAAACAACTCATAAATTTAAAATGTGTTTAAAATTTTATAATAAATGGGACATTTCGAAAAGACCAGCTCGGTGTATTTTTAGCAATTCTATTGAAGTCGATATTTCAAATACTAATATGGTTTTAGTTCCAGTTTAGTATGAGACTTATGTCACATACGCACGCCAACCGCTCTATATAGTATTCCAAATACTAGTTAGTATTTTGGAACAAGTTTTGATACTAAGTATTTTTTAATACTGGTAGTAAGTATCTATACTTAGTCTTCAAAATCGACCAGCTTTCCCACCTCTAGTTGAGATCCGATACAAATAGTGTACCTACATTAAACAATGTCAGTCGTACTTATTTGTTTTCATTGAACTAATAATACAAAGTAATTGCAGATGGTGTTGGTTAGTTTTTAAAATTCAATTAAACCCTATCAAGATCAAACCATAGTAGATAAAAAATATTCTTCTATCCATAAAATATCTAAAATTATTATGTACTATGATTTAATAGTATAATTGTAGATATTTTATAGATAAAAGAACATTTTTTACTTTTATTTATTATAGTTTGCTTTAGGCAGGGTTTAACTAAATTTTAATAACTAACAAATACCATCTGTAATTTGTATGCTTATTTCAATGAAAGCAAATAAATATTACTGACAAAGTTTAGTATGCAATATTAATGTGGATCTCAACAGACCACCTCCACCCTTCGCATAACCGGGTAATAGGGAGTGCCATGCAGTCCATAGATGCTATGAATGCAGCGCATCTCTAAATTAAACGTATTACTAGATATTTTGATAAATAAAATTACTTATTTTGAAAAGCATCCCTCATCTCAGAAGTCACCGCACATCAAGTGGTAATAGGTAGGTAGTAATCTATGAATATATTAATTATTATAATACTTTAAAATATTTTTAAAACATTACGATAATAAATAAAATATTACAGGTTGCCTGTGAATAATACGATAATTTTTAATATACTCATTATAATATATTAACAGTTTACATTGTTTATTTTAATAATAATAATGTTACCTAAAAAGCCGTGTCCACATTGGCAACTCATTAAATTTCTATTAAAATAATTTTTGCTCAAACAAATTTTGATAATTATTGTGAAATTTAATGACGTTGTCAGCAACTTGTTGCCATTGTGGACACGGCATAATAAATCTTTTATTTATGTTAACATTGATAACACAAATAATATATAATATGAGAAAGAAAAAATGAAATAAAAAAAAGAAGAAAAAATGTAATATAATATAATATAATAAAATAAAATTAATTCAGTCACATTTATTTATTCTCTTTGGCAATATTTTGTTGTTTTAATAATAAATAGTGGGTAAATATTAAAAAATACTTAGTTTTTTTATAATATACACTTTCATTATCCTTACCAAATAATATAAGAAGTGAATAATATTTTTTGTGGAATAATAATACCATTATAAACATTATTATATTTTTGGAGAATTAGGCTCAGTACGTTGATTATTTACTATGTTAGTCAACATATTATTATTATATTTTATAGATAACTTGTCTTCAAATATCAATATTTTAAAATAGGCCCATATAGGTAGTTATTTCCTCTAATTGACTAAACGGTAAATGGTAGTTTTAATAATTTTGGTAATTTACCAAATGCCCAGAATAATATCCTACCTAGTACATACTTAAAAAATATCTACTGAATTATTAACCTTACATAATATAATATTTTAAATTACAGATAATTTATTTTTAATATTATAATATTTACTATAGATTAATAAATATTTGAGAATGAAATGATCATTTGTAACATAGGTAGCAACCAGAATGTTAATTATAATGCAGTAGCAAAGATTTGATATTAAACGGTTATTTATCATTAACGTTGACTTGTAAATATGTAATTGGGACGGAAAAAATATCTCTTAATTGGAACACGTTGACACGTTTAAAAAAGAAAAAGACTCGTGAGTAAGACAGAAATAGTTTAATAGCGCCTGTACACGTGCATGGATTTACTGTCACCACCAAACTATCGTGAGAATAACTGTTTACATGTAAAAGTGCTGACTGTCTCTCCAATCTCATTATTCAATAGTAATACCCCGTTTACACGTGCATGGATGTACTGTGCACAGTAAGAAAATGTATGGGAAACATGTATTATCCTGCAGTTGACAAGATTGCGTGCAAAAATCAAACAAGATTGGAAGATTCCGAATCTCCAATGCGACAGTAAGATTATTTTCGATCTGCGCCTGTGCAGTAGAGCGATCGTAGCAAACATGCCGGCAAAAAACGAACTACTCATTTTGAGCTCCGATTTTCAATACGAACTGTCAGATAGTAGGATAAAATGACAACCCCGCGTCTCGCTTACTCTTGAAGAATGAGATTGGAGAGACAGTCAACACTTTTACGTGTAAACAGTTATTATCATGACAGTTTAAAATAAGCACGATTGCCAACAGTAATTCCATGCATGTCTACAGGCGCTATAAGCAAGACGCGTTGTTGTCATTTATAGTACTATTTTGACAGGAGATATTGAAAATCGGTTAACCTCAAAATGTGTAGTCCGTTTTTGTACCGGCAGGTTCGCCATTATCGTTCTACCGCTCAGGCGCAGATCTTACTTGCGCATAAAAAATCAGAACAATTCAGAAACTTCCAAGCTTGCTTGATTCATGCACGCAATCTTACCAACTGCAGGATAATATGTACGTGTTTTCCCATACATTTTCTTACTATGCGCAGTAATCCCATGCATGTGTAGACGGGGTATAAGAGTATGGGTTTGAAAGATTGAAAGTGACAGTCGACGATTGTGAGCTATTGTGCTTGTGTTTTTATATTGCGTTTTTGTAGTTTTTTCCTGCATATTCATAACTACGGGGACTCAGATAACGAATACTCGGATAATGAGGACCCCTGAGTCATCATTAATTATTAATAGTATGAAATCATTGATTTGTAATTATATCTTTTATTTATATGTAGGAGATGCCTACAATGGTTGAGTAATAACGTGTTAGCTTATAATGTTGGGGTCCCTTGTTCGAATCAGGTCTAGCAAATTCACATGTTTTTTTCAATGTGTGTTTGAACATGTATGAACCTAATAGTTAGAGCAAGTGACTAACATCTATTTCTCGTAAAAAAAAAAAATCTGAATCACTGCTGAGATTCTATGGGGGGGGCAAATGATTCTCTTAGGATTGAAATGGTAATATAATGTAATATCATCCCTGCACGCCACTTACTTCCAATGTGGCAAAACCACGTTTATTTACGTGGATATTTTTACATTGGAGGTTTATTTGGCACAGTCTGTACATAATTATTATGTTGCCACAATTTAACATCGCGAGTGCATGCACAATTTCTCCAATGTGCACAAATCGAGTTATTTAGATATTGTGTTCATCATAAAATTTGGTAGAAATACATCACATTGGAGATTTATAGCTTTCAACCAAAACGACATAGCGCATTGCATGTTTTTGTCAGAGATAATGAATAAATCAAGGAATTTTTCATTTTTCTACACCAAAAACTCATTTTCGCAAAATTGTAGGAATTTCGCGTGCAGCAACGATATGCAAATAACCAGCGCTGCAATTTGGAAATGAAGAAAAAAATATTCAAAATTATCCTAATATAATATTCAGTATGCTATTCAGATATTTTCAGGTTGAGTCAAATATGCCAGAAAGAATTGACACACGGTATATTATAAAACATTGATCACTGTCTAAGTGTGTCTTTTGTTCCACTTGATATAGTCGTTTTTCTTTGTCCAACAAGCAGTCTTCGCCCCTGATATAATGTCATTTCTACAATGATTACGTATTTTCCATTCTTGTTTTGTGAAATATCTGTCACATATCAGTCAGTTTGATACCAATACAAATTATTTATCGTCAAACTGTGTTTTAACAAAATACGTCGTTAGAGTTCCTTTTCCTTTGACATACGTAGGTCCCCGACATTCACAGGAATACCCAGCATTCATCAAAATTCTGGAAATCAAAAAAATATAATTTAAAAAAACTTAAAGATGCTGACACCTAGATAAGGAGACATGAAGCTCAGGCAAAATCATGAGATGGGTTCCAGGATAAAAATAAACCGCTTAAAACCACATAACTTGTGAAATTTGTTGGAGGACACACATTGTGGAACGCATATACGAAAAGACAAGCAGTATTATTCAATAAATGTTATCAGCAATGTTGATATTTATTTTCGTAAACAGACAGCCGTACATACGAATTTCTTGCCATGTCAATAAAAAATATACATTTACAATATATTATATAGTGTTTACTAGGTATACTTAATCCGCAATGTGTTAATCCGTTTAAATTTTATATAAACTACCTATTCATTTTATATTGGGAAATTTTCATAATTCAATAAGAAATATTTTTCTTTTTCTTTCTTTCGACCATGTCCGATCCTAATAGGATTATATGGGCCTCCACAGAGTAGAGGTTTGTATTAACAGATTTTGTTTTTTTACAAGAAATGGATGTCAGCCACTTGCTCAACCTATTATGCCGAGTCCACACTGGCAACATGTCGCGCGACAACCTCGTTAAATTTTACGATAAGTATGATAATTTTCTTAAAATTTCTTATGCAATTATGATAATTATCGTAAAATTTAACGAGGTTGTCGCGCGACATGTTGCCAGTGTAGACCTGGCATTAGGTCCATAGCCTGACAGACACAAATTGAAAAACAATATGTGTACTTGCCAGACCCAGGATTCAAACCTGGGACCCACGGCATTATAGTCCAACGCTTAAGCCCCGCTGCCACCATGGATGTTTTAAAAAAAATTAATAATAAGAAATATTTTAATAATTAATTATCAGGATAATTTTAATGACAACAATAATGTTAGTGGATTCGCAATGTTACATTACTAATTAAAAGTTATGTGGCTGTCATTTTTATTTTGGTATATGCTTGTCATTTCAACACGTATCAATTTAAAATATTTGATCTCAATATTCTATACCTTTCATTTAATGTCCATATTAAATTTATGTATATACAGATAAATAAAGTTATCGTTACTTGGCAGTATCCTCGGTGACTTGTATTCTGTTCATGACTCCGCAAGAATCCATCCGAGAAGCCACATTCACCGTGTTACCCCAAATATCATATTGCGGCTTTTGAGCACCCACCACGCCGGCAATCACCGGCCCATGATTAAGCCCTGAAAATAATAAAATTAATGTACTTTAGTAATCAAATGAAAAAAATATTAACAGCACAGATGCCATGTGTATGTCAAAAAAAAAGAGCATCTTTGCGGGCAAAGCCTTAAATTTAATTCCACCCATAACATCCCCCCTTCTGTACTTACGTCTCTGTTTAATTTTAAATATGATTAGCATTTACCCCTCCACCTGTTTGAAATTAAATCAAACCTAACTCATAAATCTTTTTCGTCCAGTAATAATTTTAATTATGTAGGTATCAGTAGTGCATTGTTAAATTTGCAAGACATTCAGTAAATGATGCAGTCAAAACTGGAAAATGAAGTGAATACCTATTCTCAGTTTGAATCGTTGAAATGATTCTCGGTTGATTTGATCGAGGATCGTCATCAGAGCGATTGCGAATTCCACCAGGATTGTAATGATATGTTCCTGCTTCCTGCTGGCGTCCTGAAATATTTTAAATACATTATAATGGGCACATACCATTTAAAGGAAAGTGTGGTGATTAGCTATATCTAGTGACGGAATAAAAAACATGCATTTTAATACCATTTACTGTAAAATTACTCATCAATAGGTGAAAAAGACGCACTTACTATGACAATCCCAAAAATAGTTTATAAAATACAAATAATTTCAAGTTAATTTTCTATAAAAATCGGTGATATTCATATTAATTAAAAATACGTCAATACTTTGATTAAACCTTCTACATATTCAAGACTTATCAATCTACATTTCCATGATAAAAATGATTAATAAAACTATCTAAAAGTAAAATAAAAGCCTATAATGAAAATCATTTTCAGTAAATGCAATTAAATAAGTTCGTAATTCCATCACTAGATGTCTCCAGTAGCATTAAAGTATCCCTCTAAATTTCATAATATGCAAGCAACCTAGAAAATAATAATAGTTACTTTTTCCCATGAAATTGGATTTTTTTAAAATCTAAAATATTTGGACATGCAGCAAAACAATAGTTGTTTATTTAGCTTTATAATAATAAATGCATATAATACCAATCATAAATAGAATGATTCTTATTTTCAGAATGATTTATATATTTTAATGATCATTCAAATAATATTTTAATACAATATATTAATGTAGGTAATAAAAAAAAAATGGTAATAATTTACACTAAGTATGTTGAAAAAGCATGATGTGATAACATTTTGTGGTATGGGAGTAGTTTGAGCAATACTTACATGACCTATATAGATTTTCTGTATAGAATTATTATCCTACATTCGGTATATTATTTGTGTTTTTTTAGATATTGTCAATTTAATAGGTTTGTATCATTCAACCTGAATCAAACAAATCAAACTAAACCATAGACAATATATGTAATGTATGAAACGTCAAACCAATTCGGAGACTAATGACAATCTGTCAAAGTGTTGATAAGCATTATTTGGTATTTATATATCGTGAGATGTTCATATTAATATGTTATACATTTACACCATAGGAGTTCAATTGAAATATGTATATTATAGATTAATAATCAATACCTATTATTCATAAGTAACCATATGCGAACAAGAAGCCGCTTTAGGTCTTATTATCCAAAAATCCAGCCATATTTTCTATGCAAAGAGTTCGATTTAATATCATTACTATAATTAACTTGTCAGACCTAGAATTTATTTTCATTTTATTTATATTTTGTAACGGAGATTCTAAACTACAAACTGTGTTAAATCATCTCGGAATGATCAGGTTTTATATTACCTAACGAATTTTATGAATTTATTATGTTCGATTGTCGTCTTAGTCACAATATCATACTGTCGACATGAAAACAATCAAACAAGTGGGCAAATATGAAAAGCTTTAGTCAAAACGAATTTTAAAAACTTTTGTCATACCTATAAATCTACATAAATGTACTAAATGGCTGCCTATTCAGTGTTATTGTAGACGACGATAGGTTAGAATTTCATAGCAAGTTGACGTTTCAATAAATGTGTCTGTTTTAGAGACGAATATGTTATTGAAATTATTTTAAGTACTGGCAACACTAATTAGTCGTCAGAAAAGCGTTTCCGTGGACATTCTGCCAAACGGTCCCAAATCAAACCGTTCCATTTGATTTGTTCAATTCAGGTTGAATGATACGAAACTACCACAAAATGTTGCCACAGATTTTTATTACACTAACAACTGCAAAACGTGTAGGATAGCAACACAATATGAAAATATCATTGCAATATGAAAATAATGTGAAGATTTCTCTGTCAAAATGAAAAACTGGAAATAAAAAAATGCGTGTTTTCTATTGTTTTGACAGTTTGAAAATCTCACCTTTGACTCATTCTTCATTATTGGCATAAAAATAAATTGTAACAGTTGATTAGACAAAACTGTTCATTCATTATAATAATATGTTTTTATCTGAGAGAAAATAATATGTATAAGATAATAATTATTCCTTACCCCAATTTGATCCTCTTTTCCTGGTCTCAAACCGGATGCTAGCATGTACGTGCTTCCAATGGTTTTGATTTTTTCAATGCAACTGAATTTTGGTTTCAGCAGTAACTGCAAAATAAAATGAATCATTAAAAATTCTCCTATTGAAAATAATGCATACCAGCAGGTCTCTTAACAGTTATCACTTTAGCATGTTTCCGTTATTATCATTGGTCAAAATTATCACATTAGGAATTCTTTACACTAAACGTGATTAAACGGTTAGCAGCGGCTATCTTTAATTCTTGGCAGAAATGTCAGTCAAATTCAGATATGTTCGTGCACATATCTATGCCACTAGCGCCATCTAATCGGTAATGCGCCGAACACTAGAATTTGTATTGACAAATCAACATGACTTACAATTTTATTAGTCATGTCATATGGTTTTGGTTCCCGAACATCGAAATGCGCGAAGTTTTTTCAATAAACATTAAACATTTAAACCTCAAACGGTCAACATAACCTACAATTTTGCCAGTCATGTCAGCCGGACACGGAAATGTTGACGTAATTATTTTTCGAAACATCTTGCATCTCAATTCTCAATATTATGTTAAATCGACGTACTCTGTCTCGTTTTCAAGTTAGCACGCTCAACAGAGGCGCAGTTAAAAGATATCACTTTTGACAGTTCAGACCGTTAACTTTTTTACATAATTAACCGCCAGAATACGTAAAGTGATAAATGTGATATATTTATCACAATTAGCTCTTTTTCGATGTTAAGTGATATGTTAGGATAACCCTGCATAAATCTGATAATTATTGACAGTCTCACTAAGTGGCAAATGCTGATTGTTCAATATAGAATGCAATTCATAGGATCAAGAGAAATGGAATCAACTTGAAAAAGCATGCTTCTTGCGTGTAGGTCATATATGAGCTACTCGTAGGTTTGTTGGTGTACACACGCTAGTCAGATGGACTGCTAGTTAAGCGTAAATTACATTGAGCTACTTTACGAGCTGTTTGTTGGCGAATTTAATAGCGGGCGATTCAGCTACTGCGATTGTGATGATGACATACAAAACTTTCCATTCGCTGAGAAGCCACAAGCCAGCGACTATTTTGACAGAATGTAGTTCTTTTTTTACCGGGAGGTTGCTACTGCGCTCTACTGCGCAGACGCAGTAGGCCCACACGCCAGCGTGTAGCGTGTAAAGTTGACGGGCTTTCAACTATTCTCGGTAGAGTGTTTACAATCTGCTTGTTAGCTTGTTCGATGATGACACTGGGCGACTTTACAGGCAGATTGTAAATTCGCCAACAAGCAGCTCGTAAAGTAGCTCAATGTAATTGACGCTTTACTAATACATTGACTGTTTGTGTAGCATGTTCAGACATGCTGATGACTCGTAGGTATCACACTAAGAGCCATCTGGGAATGAAATATAAATCTGTAAATGATCTACCTTAAAATGGACATGAGTTACAAAAGGTAATTTACCTTGTCAAAATCACAAATGATCTCATTGAGTAATCTTAAAACACTCCAAGCCTTGTTTGTTGACATCATTTTCATCGTAAAACTCTTTGTAGTTAGGTATTGAAGCAAACATTACAGCGATGCAAGAATAACGCTCATGATACAAATCTTGCTGAAATAATCAATTAAAAAATTCAGTTAAATACATTATAATTTCAAATCAGAGATGGTTGTATTTGATTATTTTTATAACAAGAGATTGCAGCCAATTATGTAGTGACATCAATAATTATTAGTGAAAATAATAAATGACAGCTCGAGCGGTAATGCAGTTTACGGTATTTTCATTTGTTTTAAAAACAAAATAGAATCATATTGTTATTATTGGCATTTGTATTGAAACAAATGAGTCACTTTTTCACTTGTTTCTTTTGATTCCATTATTTAAAACATGAATAACTAATTAAAAATAGTTGTGTTTTTATTATTTGTGAATATTCTTCCACACAATCAAAGTTTTAATAATTTAATAAATAAAGAGCACTGCAAATAATAATACTGAAGCTCGTTTCGATCTGAATAAAAAGGGTTTGAATATAAACAAATTTTGATCGACAAACACAATCGACATTTAAAAAATCTCTTCTGCATTCAAGAAAACATTTGAAACTACATTTTGATGATAAAAACAGTCATAAAACATCAAATAAAAAGATGAAACCTTTCAACCGACTATATTATATAACAACTTTTTAAAATTGCAAGTTTATCCTTTATTAAAAATTATACTAATAATTTGTTTTCTATTTAGTGTTTCACATTCAATCACTAGATGATATTGTCTTTATAATAATCCCTATCAGTGGCAAAGGGTGGATGTAGACTGTTAAGATTTGACACAAATTAATAGTGCACACTTAACTTTGTCAGTAATATTTATTTGTTTTCATTGAACTAAGATTACAATTTGCAGATGGTACTGGTTAATTTTTTAAATTCAATTAAATCCTGGCTATGCCAAACCATAATAGTTTATGTATGCTATGGGCGATCCGACAAAAATAGTGCACACTTTTTCAGTCATACTTATCAGTGTTCGTTAATTTCGCAAATTGTGAATATATTATATTATTACAGGTGGTGTTGGTTAGTTTTTCAAAATTCATTGAACCATGCCTATACCAAACCGTAATCAATAGAAATTATTCATTTATCTATAAAATATTTAAAATTATGTATGGTTGAATTCTATAATTTTAGATATTTTATAAACTAAACAATTATTTTTTCACTATTGTGTATTACTATGGCTTGGATTGGGTAGGGTTTATTTATAGAATTTCAAAAATTAAGAAACACTATCTGCACATCGTAGCCTTAGTTCAATGAAAACAAAAACATTTGAGTGACAAAGTTTGGTGTGCACTATTTATGTCGGATCTTAACGGCCTACGTCCACCGTTCGTCACTGGGCCCTATAGTATCACAAAAAACCATCTATAGTCAGGCCACAGCACACAACTGTGAATTTTGATCATAGTACTAGTTATTGCTTAGGTATATGTACTTCAAATGCAATATTATAAAATATTTTTTTTGACAATGTTTCCTATTGTTTCATATTAAAAAATATTAGAAATAATACATTATGTAATATGAACGAAATATAGAATCAAAAATATTCGTTTACTGCGAACACGTTACTGTATTGCATTAACTAGCACTACCATTGGAACTCGCAATTTAATGATATCATATCACTTAGTCTTAATCAATAATTTAGAGTATAAATCACCTGGCTTGCACTCGTTAGTAAGAAATGCTCGGCAACGTGTGCTGGTAAGATGTTTTCCAATAATATCTGAAAATATATTTTTAAACAGGTACATGTTATATAGACCAAAAATTGTTAAGAAACCTCTTTGAGAGTCGGTCAAGTTTCACACCCACTATAATTATAAGTATTACCCAGTTATAATTATTAGCAAACATAGCCAGTGGTAAGTGTGAAAACAAAATCATCAATTTTAAAAAATATTTCATCATCATCGGCACTACAACCCAATGTGGGTCTTGGCCGCCTCCAGGAAACGTCTCCACTACCCTCTGTGTGCCGCAAGCTCCCTCCACCGCCTTAGTCTCAGGGATGCTGTGTCTCTTTCTATACAGTCCAGCCACCGCAGTCTAGGTCTCCCGACCCTCCTTTTCCCTTCTGGTCTGTTGAAGAGAAGCCTCTTTGGTGGTTGGGTGTCTTCCATCCTTGAGACATGGCCTGCCCATCGAAGTTACCCCACTTTCACGTGTGAGACTACAGGGGGATCTTCATACGACGCATATAATTCATGGTTGTACCTTCCTCGCCACGTGCCATCCTCCTCACATACAGCTCCGAAGACTCTTCTTAATATCTTTCTTTCAAAGATATCCAGCTTCCTCATCTTTTTTTGATAAAGCCCAGCATTCCGACCCATAGGTTAATATGGGTCTGATGAGGGTTTTGTATAACTTTATCTTAGTTTTCTTTGAGAGGAGTGTTGATCTGAAGTGTCTCTGTAAACCGTAGTAAGATTTTGTTCCCAGAGTAATCCTTCTGCTAACCTCTTGGCTGATGTCGTTTTGAGGGGTAATACGTGACCCCAGATATATGAACTCGTCGACCCTTTCGAACTGATACGTGTCAATCGTGAGTGGTGAACTTGAAGGATTGTATTTTGTTTTTTCTTGATTGACCTGGAGTCCCATTTCTACGGCAACTCTTTCCAGTGCGATAAATGCCTCTTTTAAGGCTGGTTCTGATCTTGCCACTATGTCTATATCATCGGCATAGCCAAGGAGTTGCATACATTTATTGTATATGACCACTGTAGTTTGTATTTGAGAGTCTCTGACGACTTTTTATAGTCATATATTGAATAGCAAACAGGCAAGGGCATTACCCTGTCTGAGACTATAGTATGTGTGCAACACACCAGAGAGTTCTGATTGTTCTGATTAAAAAATATTTATCTACCATTATTTTCACCGCTTTGGTAATAATATTATGTAATAATATATTATTAATAATGGAACATAGAATGTATTTACCTTGTTGATCCCTCTCATTGTTTCCACTTCTTCCTGTTCAACCTTCAGTTTTGCCTTCCATAGAAAATCTGTCCGAGATGTGAACTCAATCTGTCGGTCCAATATGTGAAGTAAAATGACCACCACCGAAAGCATCAGAGCCGCCTTAGCTCCAAAGGGTAATACTTCAAAGCTGAAATATTGATCATAAGATTATTTTAGTAATTTTATTACGATGAAGTTTTGATAGAATATACATACTTGAAGCGGCACTGAGCGAGATAAAGTGATGTAATTGCTAGTCGAGAATGGTAACACTATTCACATTCACCCTGTCTAATTTTATTGCTGCATAGTGCATACTAAAAAAAATCGCATCTGTGCATGTTCAAGGTTAAATTAAATTGTTCTACTATATTTGTAAGAACTAATTTGTTAAATAATTACAAAATCATTAAATAAATAAATGTATGATTGAATCCTGGGTCTGGCAAGTAAACATATTGTTTTTCAATTTGTGTATGAGTCAGAGTATGAACCTTATAGGTTGAGCAAGTGGCTGACATCCATTTCTCGTAAAAACAAAAATCTGTCAATACAAACCTCCACTCTGTGGAGGCCCATATGATCCTATCAGGATCGGACATGGTCGAAAGAAAGAAAAAAAGAGGTGACATCATTAACAACATGTTTTACCATTTATTTCTTAGCTATAAAATTTCATATACAATCCTAAATGCCTTTTTCTATAAAAGTATCGTTAAGGCTCTTTATCAATGCAAAATGGCAATCGAAAAATGTTTTTCGCTCTTATAAGGAACACCCCTTAAAAAATATTCACTTATTAGTTCCAGAGAGAAGATGGCGGGAGGCGCAGAAGTTGGCGATGGACCAAGGGAAGTGGCGATAGCCCTACGCGTCAATCATGGCCCCTACATCCTGAAGCAGGCCCCCAGACTGGGATCTTTGGCGGGCCCACCTACCTAACGCTAATGTTAAGGGCAGTATGATGGTTTACAGTAGTGTTTCCCAAATTCTACACAGTAATTATTATCTTTTAAGTATATCAATCATCATATCACATCAAATCGCAATGCACAACAACCATATATTTTAAATATTTAATAGCCCCGAAGCAAAGTAGCAACTTTTTTGACTATTAGAGTAAATTTGAGATGCTAGTTGATGTAGATGTTAATCTCAATTAGCTGGGGGCTGTGGCCCCAATACTGGAGCGTGACAGGGTGAAGTAAGTAGTAAACCATTTAGGCATATTCGGTGCTCACGACCCGATGAAGTATCCACAGTATCAATAATTTATTAATGATGATATGCAAATTGAGAAAAGTTAAGGGGGGACATGCTTGTCGAAGGTCAAAATTTAGTTTTTATTGTATTTTCAAACCATGATCCTGGACACTCCTTAAACGTTATAGATAATCTATTTACATAATTTTGAAGCCTTATTATCCTTTATAGTTATTTTAAGCATTTGATGACTGCATAAAGTATTTTTGTTACATAAAATAGTTTTCTTTTAAACCTCTCTCTCTAATGTTTTAGAATATAGTCATATTTCGGTACATAACTGTGCAGTGGTGTTAAGATTTTTTACATTTATTAATTTTTAAACGCATTTATAAAACCATTAGTATAATTTATTACGAGATAATTTTTGTAAAATATTCACGATAAAAAATTATAATGATAATCTCTGTGATCCCAAATTTGACAAGAATTAGGCATTTTATTATTCAAAAAATCGGCAAGATCAACACATTTGAAGATAATTCTAAAGATACTTATCATAAGCTATGTCTTTGGCCATTCAAGTGTGATAAACATCTTATGAATAATGATTGCTTTATAATAATTATTGACCTAAGAATAAGGTAGTGTTTTTTTTAAATACGCCATTTCTTTTGGCATTCCCCAGTGGTTAAGCTACAACATACGGCCGTAGCCATAAATTGACAAACTATAATTGAAGTAGGGAGTAAAATGATATTAACGCGCGTGTTTGAACATGTACCGTTAAAAAAATAAATTAAAAAAAATTCGGTTAGGTACATGTTCAAACATGCGCGTTAACATAATTTTACTCCCTACTTTAATTATAGTTTGTCAATTTATGGCTACGGCCGTATGTTGTAGCTTAACCACTGGAGAATGACAAAAGAAATGGCGTATTTCAAAAAAACACTACCTTATTCTTAGGTCAATAATTATTATAAAGCAATCATTATTCATAACATGTTTATCACACTTGAATGGTCAAAGACATAGCTTATAATAAGTATCTTTAGAATTATCTTCAAATGTGTTGATCTTGCCGATTTTTTGAATAATAAAATGCCTAATTCTTGTCAAATTTGGGATCACAGAGATTATCATTATAATTTTTTATCGTGAATATTTTACAAAAATTATCTCGTAATAAATTATACTAATGGTTTTATAAATGCGTTTAAAAAATAATAAATGTAAAAAATGTTAACACCACTGCACAGTTATGTACCGAAATGTGACTATATTCTAAAACATTAGAGCGAGAGGTTTAAAAGAATACTATTTTATGTAACAAAAATACTTTATGCAGTCATCAAATGTTTAAAATAACTATAAAGGATAATAAGGCTTCAAAATTATATAAATAGATTATCTACAACGTTTAAGGAGTGTCCAGGATCATGGTTTGAAAAAACGATAAAAATTCAATTTTGACCTACGACGAGCATGTGGGCCGTTAAGGTATCATAATGACAAAGTATTTTTATTCTACAAGCTTAACAATTATTTAGGTTTCGGATAATAATATTATGTGGTAAGCAGGTTTTTTGAAAAAGTATCCCTACAAGCAAGCCACCACACGCAACTGATATAAATAGACGGCATATTGTCTTTATAACCAAATTCGGTACATTGTGAATATTTTAGCAGCTGTTCCTATAAAATGCGAACTTATGTAAAAATACTTACTCATCCTCATCTTTATGTAAGTGGTGATATTGGTTGAAAATTTCGATGGTGCTGAACAGCGTCACATGGAAAATGACTGAGATCAACATGAGGAATAGTTTTAACAGAAATCCCACTCTCAGAAAGACAGAAATGGCGGCCAGAGTCAACGCAGAACTGTATAAATAGCTCTGAAAATAGAAAAGATAACATTTAATTGCATACAAGTAAATCTTTACTTCATGTTATTCATAATATTAATGTTCAACAACATTTGTATAGTTAGTGCTAAACTTTGTAAGTACTTACAGGTACAGATTCAATCAACCCCCTGTCGAATATAACTGGTTTGATTTCAAATATATCAGTAGCAAGGGTTGAATTTGTTTGCACTTCTACGGGTAGATCAGTATCGAAATCAACCTAAAACATAATGAACCAAATTAGTCATAATCCATTGATCAGTTTGTGTAACTATGTATGATGTACGTGTTTTAAAATTAATAATCGTCGTAATTAACTAAGATGCCCGTAGCTTAATTAGAAAAGCATACCGGCGCGAATCCAGCAGATACAGGTTCAAGTCCTGTCGGGTGTCATATTTTTTCTACAAAATGATTTTTCTATGGTGTTTGGTGGGTTTATTTTAGAATGTATAAAGGTTTAATGTTACTGAAAGTTTATGTACATATAATTTTATTTTATGTTGTAAATGTTTTTTTAAGTGGGCATATAGTATCATTTCTAATTCTGTAATTTTGAAATACTCACTAAGTTTATCACTGCGCAAGCTGATATCAAAATGACAGACACCAAAAATACGGCCATCCTCAAACACCGACTTCCTGACACAACCTGGCCAGGTTTTGAACAATTCTCTGAGTAATCGTTGCGAGTGATGTGCTGGTTTTCTGTGGGTTGGTTTAGTTCATCTTCAATGCTTTCCTCAACAGGCCCGCCATCGAGCCAACATAGGTAGAGGAAAACTCCCAATGTAATCAGCGTCGGCCCAAAGGAACCATATAAGACTATACCCCTGAAAATTCAAAGAGAATTTAAAAAAAAAAAATTTTTCAATTGTCAAATAGGTACATTAAATTGAAATTATGTTAGAAATTCTGGCTGGTTTATCTTGTACGAATGGATTTCAAACCAACTCATTATTAACATGTTGTACAATGATCACCCTGTTACCCCTCGGCATACCAATGGTCACGTGTCAACGATGCTAGACACCCAACCACCAAAGAAGCTCCTCAAAAAACAGACCAGAAAGGAAATAGAGGGGTGACACTGCGACTGTTGGGCTGTGTAGGAATAAAGACAGCATCCCTGAAGCTAAGGCAGTGTATGGAGCTTGTGACAAACAAGGGTGTGGAGATATTTCCCAGAGGCTGTTAATTTATATTGGGTTGTAGTACCTACCAATGATGATGGTAGTTTTTCTTATTAAAGCATGGAAAGTGTGTAATTTTTTAATGTTCTGCAACATTATTATGAGTTTTCTCTTCAGTCTCTGCAGATTACTGCCGGTAGGTGTATGTATGGCGGTACCTTGAATGCTGCGAATTCTATTGCAAAAATAAAAAAATAAAAACGTTTCAAGTGGTAAAAATGAATTCTGTTTCAATTCCGAGTATGTGACGACATTCTCAATATATTATTATGTATGTCGTTGTGTGTTCAACATATTTGTATGTTTAAATTAATTGATTAACCCCCCATTTCCCGTTTACAGTGGGACGGACGTCCAAAGACGTAATTTTTTGTATAAGCGGCGTTCCGTTCACAGAAAAGTTCGCATCTTAGGACGTCATTGGCAGCCATCCGGTTAAGATATCAAACGTTTTCTCCCCAGCTGATATCGGAAATTGCAATATTATATTTTTACCTCTCATTTTTTTGTTTGGTGGATCATTTTTTCATTTGGGAAACACTGACCTATAGAGATGATTATAATATTGTCTATCAATGTATCTTACTTAGGAACTGTGAGGAGTTGTATGACTGTAAGGGCAAGAAATAGAGCAGCTGAACAAGCCACGTAGCATCGGAACTGAGCATCGGGCTGACTTCTGTACTGCCGCTCATGAGTATTTTGTCTGAACCATAGCGCCACTGGATTGAGCTCCTCAGAATTAAACCTGAAAAATAAATGTTTAAAACAAAATTTTTATGTAATATTCCTTCTAGAATGCCCAGTCACCCCTAAGAAGCACATTATCGGTCTACGGCTACTAATTCCCTTCATAATATGCCCATTGCACAATGCCCAGTCGTAGCAGATGTGTGGTAAAAGTGGAGCATCTAGATCAAGGGTACACAAACTTTTTCATCAAAGAGACAATTTTGAAATCAAAAGTATTTGGGCCTCCCTTTCGTTTGTAAATATTTTCTATTTTTAATAAACATAAGGCAAATAAATAAAATAATAAATTTCTTATCTCATTGTGTAAACTTATATTTTTAACTAAATATACATTATTATTACACACTCTTATTAATATAGGTACTAAACAATAATATTAAATTTTTTCACCATATTGTAATTTATTCAATAATTGTTTGGTTGAAACTAAATCCTGCAATCTAGGCTCAAATTTTAGTGTGTGAATACACAAAACAAATTCGATATGGTTGTCAGTTAATTATTTTGATCTTAAGTTTGATTTTTTATTAATGCTCATTGTAAAAAAAAGTTCACAAAGTATGGGTACTTCCAATTAAAGAAGCCATTTGATGAGCATGTTTAACTTTACTATATTTGGATATACCTCAAGTGAAAGCCCTCAATATTTCCAGAGGATAATTTTAATTTCAAATGTAATTTTTAATATTCGATATGAAGATTAAAAAAGTAATACAGATTTAATCTCGCGGGACACATCAAAAAGTCACGCGGGACATAATTTGCCTGCGGAATACACTTTGTGAACCCCTGATCTAGATAAACCCCTTTATTAACTAAATTGCTTAGTTCTGCTGATGAAAAATGGTAAAAACAATTCAAATAAAAATTGTAATTAAAAATGTGAAAGTTTTTCCAAACCTTTCTAGATTTTATTACAAACATAATAAATAATGTTCAAAATATTGACATAATAATATGTTCATTAGCTTAGCTTTAAATTGGCCAAAAACCCAACCATCTAGATGCACAATTTTTGATAGGGGTCGATGAAAACTATCTTTTTTCCGCTATTCAACAGTACCTTTAATGAAAATAGGCCAGTGAGATAATATTGAAAATAGTTTTGTAGATACTCACTTGCAATCCCAGCAAGTATTACTGCTTGGAAGAAGATTTGACTCAATCATGGCAATGCTCTGAAAGTAAAAATATTATAAGTTTTATTTTGTATAGTTTTAATGGACATCTAGGCGAATTTGTCAATACTAAATATAACACTACTTTTAATAATTGCGTATAGATGCTACTACTTTATTATTTAATAATAGTATTTTAAACAGCTTTTGAAGAAAATGCACAGATGGCAGTTACATTCATTTTAAAGCAAGCAGTATAACAAAATCATGATAAATTTTGTAAGATAAAAAAAAAACCAACCGTGATGCCGATATTCTTTGCAAGAGTAGAATCCGTGATATTTGCAAAAGGCTTATCAGCTCCCCAGCACTCGACGTACTTTGTCATTTTACTCGACGGCCTCTGTCTGTTCGGGATACCTCCTAGATTAAAATAAAGGAAATGATTTTAAAACATACCTAGTTGTATTATAATAAAAGAATGGATAAAACATAAAACTATGTTCCAATGTCAATTTTAAAAAATGTCTCAATTTGCAAGCTTCGTATTTTTCCGACAGGTGCCTCTAGTAGGTAGAGTATTCAAAAAATTAATATTTTTTTTATAAATTAAATTAAACATAGTAGATATTTCTGTCGCCTTTTAAATCCTTACTCCTAATACAACCAATCCTTTATATAGGTATATTATATAGTACCTAACTACATCAATAATTTAGACAAGAGAGATAATGATATAATATGTGCATTGCTCAAAAGGGGTAATGAGTACAAACCGACACCTCTCACTTTCTGACTTTCTTGAGTCATCAGGAGTAATGTGTCGTTTGTTTGTAAAAAGAATACATTACAATTCAACGGTTTGACTTGTATGTATGTGTCATTTTAAATATTTTAAAGTTGTTCAACATTCTGCTTGTACATATTATAATATGAACAAATTTAATTTCGCAATTAAGGCGAAGTCTTTACCTACCAGATGCACCTAGCGGAAAAATACGAAGTTTGCAATTTGAGACATTATTTATAAGACGTTATCTGAAAACATGAATTTGTTAAAGCATCCCATATGATATCACATATAAGCATATCATTAATATATCACATTTATAATTTTATGGTTATATTATTAAAACATAATATAAGTTTTCTATGTTGTAATGAAGAGATTTTTGACTAATTCATAGTTTTAATATGTTTTATATTTATTTATTTATATTTAAATGTGTATAAGTTGAAATCCTTTTTATTTATATTATCAAATCGAGCTTCAATATTGGGACCATCTCACCAAATCTTATGTGAGTGTTAATTTTTCCTTTCGACGTCTCAATGTCAGTGATATTTCAGATTATATCAGTTGCTTATTCTCCCAAGATGCAGAAGCAACCTGCCACTGGTAATGCCAATTGGGAGGGCGATAACTATGTTCAACGAAATTGCTTCGGGTGTTGATATATTCCACCTACGTGAGAATGAGTTTAGGTGGACGTTGTTTTATAAATTCTTAAAATAGGGTCTGCTTAACTCATCCGGTGTACTTCCTTGTACCTATCTAATTTATCTACTCATCTATCTCTTTTTTATGTAATACTGTTATATTTATATATCTTTGTTTCTAAATGTCATGTTGTGAACGTCTTAAACTTATAATTTGTAATGTCCACAATATGTTAAAAAATAAAAAATTGAATAAATTGAACTATTCACGTCGAAAAAAAAAATGCTATAAAAAAAGGTCGGTACTCTGAAAAAATAACGGGTTCATAATAATTCATAGTCTGTAACAATGAGTAATAAAATGATCTTTTAATTATAAACAAACTTACCCATTCCCATCACCGGACTAACCGGTATGATAGATCCACTCCGACTCTTCATTTTGACGCTGCCTCCTCCGCTACCGAAACTCATCCCATGACCGACTCCATCATGAGCAATAGTCGCAGCAACAGTTTGTAGGACAGCGGCTTGGACTGGCGGGATGTTGTTGTTCTCCAAGGCATTCCTGAGGATCTGCTCGGGGCTCGGAGCCGGCTGAATGGAATTGTCTGGTGATGCTTGGATCGCGAGGCTCGATGTTCCCGGTGACACTCCGGCGGGAGCTGTCGGCGAGGTTTCTGGTGCCAGGGAACCGCTGACGATGCTGGCTTTTCGCTCACTCAGGAAATTGGATGCCACAGAAAGTTTTCCATTTTCATTGGTACTCGTTGCGTAGCGCTGTAGTAAAGACAAAGAAAACTCAGCATAAATACTTATTTTATTCTACAATCAGTGACGTCCCTAGACAAAATGCTACCCCATTTTTTTAATATGGTATTTTTATGAAATGCGTTGTATGGATACATTACTAACAAAATATTATATACCACTAAAACATACAAAATTAAATTTAGATATAAAAAGTGAATAAATATAATATTTGGTTGATATTTCTGACACATTTGTTTTGTACCATTTCGCAATACACAGATGTATTATGTTCACACCATTTTTACTATGCTATTTTTGTACAACATGTAAACAAAATAATTTTAGGTATTTTTATATATTATACCAAATGATTCTCCTCGATTTGCCCCCCTTCGAGTAACTGCCGCCCCTAAGCGGCGCTCAATCTGTCTACCCCCACGGGACGTCACTCTCTACTATATACGATGTAACCCACAGTTTCCGAGCGACTTACGCGTTAGCTTATAATGCCGTGGTTCCCAGGCTCGGGTCTAATCCTGGGACCGGCAAAACGCATGTTGTTTTTCAATTTGTGTCTGTGGAGTCAGAATATGGACCTAATAGCAAGTGACTAACATCCATTTCTCGTAAACAAAAATATTATGTTAATGCAAACCTCCACACTGTGGAAACCCATATGATCTCGACCCTGTTAAGATCGTAAATGATCAAAAGAAAATATATACGATTTACTAAGAAAATGCGTTGTTTTTCTATGTTCATGAAGAAAATGGTTGGCCACGAAGGACTAATAGCACTAATGAATCTAGCAGAAATAAATCACTTTGAATGAAACGGTGTTAGTATCATTTCAAAGTAACGATAATAACACCTAAATGATCCGCCTGCATCACCAAAAGAATCTGACATCATCCTACATATCTACCCATTTCATTATCTATTTATTAAAGCTAAAATAAAAAAAAATACATACACATCATCAACTGTTAATTAGAGCGCTTATACGAAAAATACCCTCAAACATCGGTGTTTTAGGTACGCGGAGGTCTGAGGCACTGATAGGTTTGGAGGCCTTTTTGTGGAAATGTCACCTATGTGACGAGCCGCCATTAGGTATTACAAAACAAAAATAGGAGGTTGGCGAGGATTTTTTAAACTTCCATTTTTTTTTAAAGTAAGATATGTGCACATTCTTTTTTCCGACCATGTCCGATCCTAATAGGATCATATGGACCTCCACAGAGTGGAGGTTTGTATTGACACATTTTTTTTTTACGAGAAATGGATGTCAGCCACTTGCTCAACCTATTAGGTCCATACTCTGACTCATATACAAATTGAAAACCAATATGTGTGCTTGCCAGACCCAGGATTCGAACCCACGACGCAATAGGCCAACCCTTAAGCCGCGTGGCCATCGTGCAAAAAAATGTGCACATTCTAATGAAGCGACGGCATAATCTGCTAAATAAAAACCCGCCACCGCTCTCAACGTTTGTAATATTCATATTCGTTCCTACGTTTGACGCTCCTAAACAACGCATAGTCTGCCGATCCCCGCGGAACATCACTGGATCTGTAGCTCAGCAGATTGCCGCTAAGACGTCTGCAGCCACGATGTAATGGTAATATAAGTAAATACCAAATTGTACAGTAACTTATTTTTACTTTTAATTTACATAAAACAGTATCATAAGTAAGATAAGTAGGTTAATTATCTCCAGTGGCCGAAAAAGACACTATTAATTTGTAAGTCAAGGAGAACTGATTGTGATTCCTCGCAATCAAAATGTATGGTAAGCATAATATGTTTCCCTTATTTTATAACATAAACACCCCATGATATAGTATCTACATAATTGGGATTATACAAAATTATTCTGTATTTTCAATAATATTAATGATATCTTTCACAAGACAACATTTTATTTGTCATTTTTAGAAAATCTAAAAACACATTTTTCATAGATAAGTCCGATAAGGGCACGAGCTCAGGAGGGGCCCGGAGAGGCCAGTCGACCAGATAATGAGAAAAACACAAACACAAATTTGTTTTAATAGTTGCTATTGAGTATATTTAATATTTGCTATTGAGTGCTATTGACTATTATTAAGTTGCTATTGTAATGCATGACAATAATTATATTCACCTATAATTAATGGAAATCAATTGGGCGCAATTAACTCTATAGATATAATCGGAATTATGTCAAATAGATAGATTAGTATTAATTGACAATATCTGCATTCCTAATTGGATCAATAATTTTGATCATTAATTTAATCCGTTAAATAGTATTTGGAATTTCTAATATTATGTATCAATCAATCTGTACGTGCATTTAATTAAATATTTTGATTGGTAACACAAATTATTCGGTGTAATTCAAAGAATATTAGTAAACAAGTTAGCGGGTCCGCACATGAAAGCAACAACACGCGGTAAGAAAATGAAATGAGTACTATTGGAATCCAGTTGCAATGGCTAACTGACCCGTTTGTACTCCGTTACGTGTCACCAAGGATTGCAATACTGAAAGAAAATACTAATACCGGTATTTCCAATTGAATACCGATATTCGTGAAATATATAGAACAATAATTACAAGATAAAAAGAACTTTTTATGTACAACGTTTTTAAATTTTCTATTGAATCATATAAACTTGACTTGACTAGCTTAAACGATCAAAAAAAATTGTATTTGATAGAAATAATACTGAAATGTCATTTTGACATGTCATATTGATTTCCATAGAAACGCACGTATATATTAATAATTTAGTTGCGAGGACCCCAGACCCCCTTGCAACCAATAATGGTGTCGAAATATTTTTTCATACAAAACAGAATTAACTGAAAATGAATTCAATTCTACTTAAAGATGGCTAATAGTATTTAAAAAAAATGCATTGGCATCGTGTTATGATATATTCTAAAAGTTTCAAATGTCTAGCTAGTCGGGAAGTTAGTTAAAAATCGATTGCAAGATTTGTACCGGACAAAAAACTACCGGACAAATAAGAATACGAGCTAAGAAAAACGTTATAAAAAACAGAAGTATCTACCAATAGATATAGGTACTTATGTAATATATAAAAATCTCTTGAAAATATGAATATTTTATAGTATGTGCCATTGCTAGTCTCTAAAGACATTGAAGGGCAACGGAAGTAAACTAGACATCGCGTAATTCGAAAAAAATACAGTCTTGTTAAACCTTTTATGTTAATTAACACATTTTGTTTAGACTTTCAATTCCAATATATCTGTATTTCGGTATCGAATAATACTGGGATACCAGTTTTGAAATACCGGTATTACAAGCCTTACGTGTCACAAGCTACCCATAAAATCATTAGGTATTTTAAATGTTGTATGCAGCGTGTGAGTGCCACCGTTGGCTGTGGCTAATGATCGATTCTGCGTGCAATTCCAAATATATCGGTATTATCTGATTTTTAAAATCGGTATTTCCGTATTGAAAATTACTGGGATACCGGTTTTGAAGTACCGGTATTGCAATCCCTATGTGTCACAAGTATTTAAAATTTTGTATGCAGCGTGTGAGTGCCACCGTTGGCTGTGGCTAATGATCGCTTCTGCGTGCACCGTTATCCTTTTTATTTTATATTTATTTTATTATTTCAAAATTTTAAATACAAATATTAATGCTTGGTTACCCGATAAAGCAAACGTCAAAGATATTTCCGTCTATCTACGGTCAGAATATTTCATATTTTCTTTTACGTATATACGAATACAGTAAGTTATATACACACATACTTCCACTTACATGTACTTACACACATACATATTATTGTAGCAGGTTATGTGCAATAAACAAAATCCAATACATAACTCTTTCCTGCTATTGAGTCTTTCCGTCTAAATCGAACGTAGAATGTTAAAGTACGGTTGGAAAAACAGTTTCCTTCCCAACATATATTTTTCCGTTATAAAATATTTATGATTCCCGCTGCAATGCTATAAATCTTGATTCAATATAACCTGCACACACTTTAGTAGCATTGGCGAAAACTCAGCACTAAACAATTACATAACTGAACATTTGTTTTTACTTTATATCGATATTGGTATTGCCATTACAATATTATGCAACTGCCACAATTGGTTTAAATAAAATTGATATTTTATTCGTTCAATTTTTCGTTTTTTTTAAGTTAAATCTAACTATTATTAATATTATTGCAATTTTAACTAGTCAGGCAACTGTCAGATGATAATAATAATTGTATTAAAACTACTATAGCCATGCTGCGATTAAAATATTAATTCATTAATTTTATTTTGAATTAATTTAAATAAAACGTTGTAGCGTCTTGCTCATTTGATGCTACGTTTAATTTTTCACGGGAGTTTTTATGTTCATTTTATAGTTATATCCGTGAATGGTGTGAATATTTTGATAAGTCTAAAAACATAAATTCTGAGGGCAGCTATTTATACGCTTGGCTTTCTGTGGTAAATCAAATTATTATATATTTTTGGATGTTTTTAAATTTCAGTAAAATATTTGTAAATTCTCGACGAACTAAAATTTAAAAACATTCCTGATTTACCACAGAATGCCAAACGTACAAATAGCTGCCCTGAAAATTTATATTTTTAGACTTATCAACATTTTCTTGCCATACCTACACGGATTTATTTATCACGTCGGGGTCACTATTATGGGATGTGTTGGTGGAGGGAAGTGATGTGACACATTTGACTTCCGTTTATTTCAGTTGATTAAATAAATATGTAATTTTGACTTGTGTGCGTGACTGTGTAATGCGTGTGCCTTCTTCCGAGGCTTGCAATAGACTGAGACACGACTGAGTTGAGCGGGACACTACAATGTTATGTTATATACTAAATATTGTATGATTAGGTATCTCTGATGCACTATGCGAAAACTATTGTAGAAGGTAGGTACCTAAATTTATGTTTTCAGAGCCTTCAACGACATCATTTCGAATGAATGTTACGTGTATTTATTTATTTACGATATAGGTAAATCATTCTACAGTGATACCATTGGCGATTCGCAGGTGTATTAGCATTGTTTGGTAGAATGCCCTTTTCAATGCTAGCAAACAATACCGCTCCAACTGCAAATCGCTCTTACTGTACTCATGATGCCACTGCATAACTCCTAGTTTGAATATAGTTACTGGGAAAAGAGCAAATCGGCGTCACCGTCTGGACGCCAGGACAACTGAATGACGCTGATGATGGACATGTGGGTACCTTACTGATAAATAAAATGCATGAAAAATTATACGTAAATAAAATAATGTTAGGTATTGAACCGTTTGAACCAATAAAAAACACGCATGTTTACCATTGTACATATACCTATAATAAAGCAAAGTTGCAAAGACTCGTATAGAAACAATAAACACTTTTGAATACATACAATTGGATGTGCTATGTGCTAGACGTTACTTACTTACTTCCCTATATTCTTTAATCACCAACTGGCCAATCGAATTCACACATTTACAGAAAACTTTTGTAAGACAGTAAAGTTTGAGATTAAATTACATGTATCCTTAAAACTATTATTAGGTTGTGACATGGTTGTGACTGTTGGCCATGTATTACAAAAGTTACATGAAATATAAATTATAGGCTATTAGTAAAAATTAAATTAAATAATTACAAGATAAAAAGAACTTTTTATATACAACGTCTTTAAATTTTCTGTTGAATCATATAAACTTGACTTGACTAGCTTAAACGATCAAAAAAATTGTACTTGATATAAATACTGAAAAAATATAGAATACTGAAACGTCATTTTATATTTCATATTGATTTCCATAGTAACGCACGTATATATTAAAAATTTAGTTGCTAGGACCTCAGACCCCTAGCAACCAATAATAGTGCTTTACTTTTTACGGATTTCTTCCAAAATAACTTTTCATACAAAACAGAATTAACTGAAAATGCATTCAATTCTACTTAAAGATAGCCAAAAGTATTAAAAGAATGCATTGGCATCGTGTTCTGATATTATATTATAAAAGTTTCAAATGTCTAGCTAGTCGGTAAGTTAGTTAAAAATCTTTGTACTGGATAAACAACCACCGGACATACAATAATACGACCTAATAAAAACGTTGTAAAAAGAACCATTCATAAGGTATATTAAAAAAAAAAAACAAGTGAATATATATCAGTTTTTGTGAACATAATTATACTTAAAAGATACAATTACCGCTAAGAAAGCCAACAAAGGTGAACAACGCGTTTATCATACCAAACTAAGTCTCGTGGGTATAACTACGAAATTTGCGTTAATCTTTTCGGTTTACTATCGTTTAGTTCCCTTTAACAGATAAGGTTGGCCACCGCTTGTAATTTGCAAAGTAAAAGTTACTAGTTTAAAATCGTAACGCAAGTTGGCGAGCTTCTCTCATAAGATTATAATATTCACATTGTATCCCGATGAGTGGGCAACAATATTTACCAGGATGGTAAACTTCAGAAAGCTCCGCCAATAAATTATTTATTTATAAGGCAGAAAAACTTTCAAGTGAAATTCTGTGGCGTGAAAATTTTTAGTGGTTGGAAAAGTTTTCCTCTAAGAAAGCTTGTTAACTGCTTGCTGCTAAACTGTTATTAAATCGTCTCCATTTAATTATTCCTATCTTAGTAAAATGTTAATGAAAAGGATGTCGTTATTATTATATTAAATTGAGATGTTTCAGACAATAAGAATAATGGTCATGCTCCCCACACCGCGGCCTCTCAGGCCAGGATGTTTGGCGGATCCCCCTACATACCGCTAAGGTTAAGGGCACACATGCTTACCTAGAGTTTCTGTTTTTTCATTTAAAGTTGAACTATGACATTGAATACTAGGTATGATTTTTAAAGTGAAAGTGATATTATGTTACATCTCTTTTACGCATGCTAATATGATTAAAAAGTTATTCTTTCTCTTTCTGTCACATTCGAATTTGATTACCGAAGTTTAAACATTTACTATGCGTATTAGCTGACGTGCTTCGTCGTTTACAAATTATAACATAAATTTAAAAAATATATGTATTTATAATATTAAATATATTTTATAATGTACACAGATTTTTTTAACAACTATATTATATATACTTTTATTTATTTGTCGCATATTTAAAATGTTCTTGCTATATTAAAATCTTTTTTTTAGCCGGCCAAATAAATCCGTATTTTTGGCCATAGACTAATATAAAAATCTCTCTCCTGTCAAATATTATGTTTGCAAATTGCAAGGTACCTAAAACAATTGTGTTTTATATCAGGAATAAGAAACACTATCTGTAAGTACAATATTATGTTATTTATTACTATCGTAGTATTCTGTGTGTTTTGCATATATTATTCAAGTGTTTATTTATTGTTTTCTTAGTCTATACATACTTTCAATGTTTCATAATTCCGACGTAATACAATCCTTTTTTTGAGGTTAGTTACATTCATTCCAGAATTATATAAAACCTGTGATTTCATATATATTTGTTTGATATAATCTAAGGCGTTCTAGTTGTTATTAAACATGTTACCTACCTGATTACTTTATTTTAGTTAATCAATCTTTTTTGATGCTTTGTATTATCACTAATCCGTTTTAATTACCACTCTTCAAACAGTCGCCAACTATAAAAGATTAAAAATCACACTATTAACAGTTCCTATGTTATGTTTTTTGCAGATGGAGAAAATGTCTACCGAGATCTTTGCTTGTCGACGGTTTCATATGAATAAGATGGAATGAAATAAATCTTTTAATTAATAATGAAATAAATCCAACTTTCGGCGTACGTTTCGAACATGGCGTGATTTATGACGTCGACCATAAAGCATATACACCCATTTTATAGATTTAATAGTACAATTACACAAGGTAAATATAAAGTGACTAATGTTTAAAAAATAAAACAATTTTATAAAAACATTTTTGCACTAAATTTATTATTATCGATAATGATATAAAAGTTGCTATTTTGATTCGTAATATAAAATATAATATAATTGTGCATATCAGTTACTTGTATCATATTAGGTATGTCATTTGGTAGAGCTTACTCTCCAAGTCTTGTCTTTTTCAGCCTCAATATCACTTTGATATTAGAAAAATTGTCTTTCCAACACCAATGAAAGGTGCATGTATCTATACACACACATTTCAAAGGCTTTAAGTTTTCTAGATGCTGTATATTAATTACTTCTTCTCTTCGGCTATATCCGCATCTTAGTTGCAGCATATGGATACAATGCGGCGCCTCCAAGAATCTCTGTCACTCTAGTTTTTTTGCATCGTTCCAGGTCATACTAGCAGCCCGTAACTCCGCCAGATATGCTATATAGATAGTATTTAGTGGCCATCCAGGACGCCGGAATCCGGTTGGCTTGAAGAACAGGCAAACCAGATTGGGACTCTCTTCAGGCACTCGCAGCACGTGGCCGGGCCAGGTACAAAGTTGCGTATTCACTCTCAGCGTGATGGGAGGCTATTTGGTGCGTTCTTTTATCTCCCGTTACTTCTAAAATTACCGCACACCCAGTATCCGTCGTAAACATCTGTTCTCGAAGCTCAGTATACGGTTGCTCGGAGCCTTTGTAAGGTGCCATGACATAAAAACTAGTAAGATATTTAAAATAGCTGCTAGAATGAATACATTGTTGAAAGGAAATGAAAACTGATATTATGATATATCAATTAATTTGTCCATCTGAAGTTGTAGATATCAGTTAATAATTATGTGTTATACCAGTAATTAAATGCTGACTTCAAATGAAAATTGACAATTAAATATTGAAATAATATATTACCAGTTTTGATTTTTTTAAGTACTATACTATATCCATGGTTCATATTACAATGTCATAGTAAAACTTAGAAGAATAAAATATGTCGTAAGACGAAATCAATCTTGGGGTTTTAATATAAGTTAAATAAATAGTACACAGCTAATTTGTTATTACTTTGAATACATGCCATGTCTTTACATCAATAAAAAACAGAAAAACAATTTAATAATGTATAAATATTTATATAAGACTTAACAACGGCTGACATCTAGTTAGACACGATGAACTCCATTTAATTTCCTCTTATTTTAAAATTCACCAAGATATATCCTAATAAGTAGGTAAGTATATTACATTTGTACATATAATAAGTAAATCAAGTACTTAACATAAATAATTATACTGTAAAATTAAATTACAATTGAAGCAGTATATATGGACCCCACAGAGTAATTAACAATATAATAATTTATATAATTATATCGGGTATATACTATATTGACACATTTTAATGAAGTCTATTTTTCTTGGTACCTACGTTCAATGATAAATGTTGTTTTATATTGTAACATAAACAATGGTAATATGCATTGATCTTTCTGATTTTTAAACTGTGATATCTATTTTATATATCTATTGATTTCTATGTGTATTATTGATACATTATTTATTTCAAATACAATAATTTCAAAACTAACAGTAAATAATATATAGAAAGCGTCATGTTGTTTAGTTGGAAAATCTACTAGGAAATTCCATCCAATCCAAATCCAATTTTTACCAGGTGGGTACTTGTAGGTCAGTTATTTTTGGAATAAAATGAATCCCTTAAAAAATATGAAATAAGAATAGAATGATAAATATTTGTGAAAATTTACCAAATCAACATGTTTAACGTGAATATTTTCACACTAAAATGATAAATATTGTTAAGAAAATATACACAAACAGTTCATTCAGAAGTTATGACGTTTAAAAGATCCCGCGAGTTAACTCGTGCGTGGCACTGATCAGTTATGAGGTGATATCAGTTATAATCATTTATGAGGAATGGTTATAAGCCATTGGCACAACCAATTTGGTTTTTGACCTTGAGAACAAAATGTACTTTTTACACGGAACCAAACCCCACGGCTGCAGAGACGAATGCTTATACAAAATATGGCACAGTGGAATCGCCAGCAAAATCTGTAGGTATCATTATTTAGATGTAAGTATACATATTATTTTGAATTTCATAAAATTACACTCGTTCTAGGTGTCTCGTAACAGTAAACTATATTAGTAAATTAGATATATCTTGATGAACTATAAAATAGTGATGTAATATAGACTTGTTGAAAATATATTAAGCATAATAAAATTTAAAATAAAAATTTAGAAATTCAGCCTTTCTGGTTCTCTAATATTCATAGATCTACTGGTTCTGGGATCTACTATTTCTGGCAGTAGACAATTCATATAAAAGTGATATATCTTTTTTTCAATCGTTTCAATACAAAATGTCTCGTCTTTTTTGATTAATTCTATTTTAACAGGAAAATTATGTCCCGTCCAAACTCCAAATAAACAGACATCTTTCTTAGTAATATGAAGCTGCCCCTGAATCTGGAAGTACCAATCGTGATTTTTATCTATTACCATATTCCTGTCTTTATCTACTTTCCAAAATTTAATTTTTTTCTGTACAATAGCTTCATCTGCACTTATTCCAGCAGCTGAGAAAGGACATTTTATTTCAATAATTGTATCATCATCGCTGATGCCATCTGGCGTTGCACCGATAAAATCATACACATCATCGATAAACAATCCACATCTCTCAATCTTAATTCGTTCTTGTACACTAAGCTGTTGTAAAGCTATTGATTCATTTTCTTTACCATATTTTACCGCTTTCACGTTGGCTAATGATTGGCTATATAATAAACGTTTTACCAAAGGCCCAAATTTTGTATTTTCTCGCCGCTTACACACCTTTCCAAAAACAGAGGCAGTAAGAAGGTTTCGTCGCCTTTCTAGCCATTCTGCACATTCAGATTGTAATACAGTGCGTCTTTCTATATCCCTCCTCTCATAGTTTGTTAGTTTGAGTTTTTTCAAAAAAGTTTCTTTTAACAATTATTGATATTGATTTTTGTCCATATCAGGTTTTTGGCAACTCTATCCATAATCTGGATTAGATAAAGGAACAGAATGTATTGGTTTTCGCCAAGGTTTTCCTATTTTCTTTTTATTTATTTTCAACCTTCTTGATTCT
Source organism: Rhyacophila brunnea (assembly GCF_057557595.1). NCBI lineage: Eukaryota > Metazoa > Arthropoda > Insecta > Trichoptera > Rhyacophilidae > Rhyacophila > Rhyacophila brunnea. Next base: position 9,437,953 of record NW_028233361.1, read on the forward strand.
AAGCGATTTATGAAGGCTTTTGGGCTATTTTTATAAACTTGTTTTTGAATTGTGCAATGTAACTTATTTGTATTAAATGCGATTACCGCCGCTGCACATCGTCCCATGTACGATTGTCTTTGAGAGTAGTTAATTCTCTTGCCGCCTACAAATTTTGCAATCATGTTATTAAAAGATTCTGAAATATTAGTAGAAAAATTATAAATTAAACTTTTTGAATTTAGCACCAAACGAGAATTATATATCATTAATTGAGAAAATAGACTGCATTCTTTTAATGCTGGTACATAATTTACATCAAGCATGTCCTCTGTATTTGGTTCATTTGTACAAAAATTTGGTAGACAAGAAGTATGGTCTCCAAAAACATGGTGCGGTCCATTAATTAAATCTTTTTTCAAAGCGATAACCTTTTCTTCGAAAGTACTATCTTGTAGTTTTCTATACTTGATTGCACCCTATGACGGCTTTCCGCAGACGTCTTTTTCTTGACGCAATGATTTTTCTTACATTCAAGGGATATCTTGTGTCTTTGGTTAATGCCTCTATTTTGCCACAATAATTTCTAATTAAATGGTTTTTACATTCAACTTTCTCGACAGTTACATTCGGATATGGGTGACAATCAAGAATTTTTTTGTATGTGCTGGAATCTCCATCAGCAATCAATTTTGAATAAATCAATCCATGTGTATTATTAGATTCTTTAAAGCCTTCTAATATTGCTGTAGATTCCATTCCAGCTGACGGACCGGTGTAATTTAAAAAGCATTTATGTTGTTGAGCAGGGATATTTTTATTTTTAGCTTTGGCGCACAAATCGCAATATTTATTTTTCACTGACATGTACAAAATCTTTCCGGTTCTTTGACCAATGATCGTGGCAGCGCCAGATGCTGCGGAATAATTGCATCTGTATGAACGTTTCGACCAACAGCCGTCTGCAACAACTGATATCATGGGAATACCAGAAGAATCGACGTCACCATTTTCGATTGCAAGTTGTCGCTCTTCTTTCGCAGCGTTTTCCATACTCTTATTTTTGGTTTCTTCAAACCACTCGTACACCTTCTGTTGACTCTTTCTATATGTTCTTGCTGTAATCGATGGTACGTCAATTGCTGAACACATTTCTTCCAGATTTGAAAATCCACTGCCGATACTGATTATACTGGATACAAATGCGTCACACAGATTCATTTTGTTTTTGTTCATTTCAGTGGTATATAATTTTAATTTTTTACCACAAAGTTTACATTGGATAAAAAATGTACTACTAAAGTTATCCCGATTTTCCCCAAAAATTTCTAAATGTGATAAATTACAATTAAATGGAGAATCATGGTGGCTAATTAATTGAAGTTGTTGGAAAAAATATGAAAAGTCTATAATTCTACGGCCTTCTACACGGAATTTAGGGCTTGAATCTTCAATTTCATTTTCTATAATAAATTCTTCGTGTTCGTGTTCAAATGTGGGATGAAATTCTGGTTCAGGTAGTATGCTTTGAGGATTTCCATGCTCAGGCATAGTCTTCGGCAATATATCAATACTATAATACATTCAAAAATATTAGTTTAGTAGATAGTTAACAGAAAACAAAATGTATAGCTGCTATTAATTATTGTACCAGATTATAATTTTTGTCACAGACACACTAATTTCGAATAAGACATGGCACAAACATAATATAAGTACAAATGATCATTATACTTAATTGTGTGTATTAATAAGTAATACGCAAAACTTCCTTTTGCAAGATAAATAAATATTGTGAACCAAAATTTTCTGTGAAATGTGGTTTTTTCAACTATGTATAATTATGTAAAATTATAAAATAATAATTTCAAACCTTTGTGTTTTTAATGTATTAATATTTCCATCTTTTCTCCTACGTCTTTTTTTGGAACTTCCAGCCATCGGATAGTGAGTTCGTGGCATTTTTTGTAAGTACAATCGATATAAATAATTGTGATAATATTGTTAGGTACCTATGTCAAAAACCGAGGATGAAAATTTCGCATTCCCGCTGAAATAAATGACGTTCATAGTATTGCCAGGCTAAACTTTCGAAATTAAAGTTAATTTAAAAGAAAAAAATATTTCATTGGAAAATATTATGTAAGTACAGGCATCCATTATTATGTTATTATTTGATGAAAGTATTCTTTAAAATCATCTGTATTATTATAATCTCGCAAATTCATAATTTAGTAAAAGTTAAATTTTCTGTAATATAAATATCAGTAGGTACCTAACCTAGGTAGATTCATAATTTGGCTAAGTAAAAAATATAGATATTTTTACTTCGCGATGTGTTTGGGGTGTTCTAAATTATGTAAGTATGTTTAATAACAAATGTGAAATTCGTAAAACCTCATGTGTATTATTTATTAAATAAAAATAGTAAAACTAATAGTAGATACAAATGGTGAAAAACTTCATTCACTTATTTACTAAAATATCAATCCAATAATATTTTAGTAGATATGGCAATACTGGACGACCCGATATATTTCACTGAAATAAAATAAAATCTATCACAATTTATAAAATACATACCTACTACAATCATAATTATTTTGAATGTAGAGGGAGATAGTTGTAGAAAGGGACAGAAAACTAACTGCTATGTTGCAATATTAGGCAAAATAGATTGCAACAGTGTTAAAAATTAGAATGTATGATTTAGTATGACATTACGTAGAATTTACGCAAACACAAATTTCTTCAGATTTTTTTTGCTTTCCGATCCTTCTGTCAAAATGATTTTACGTTTGCTATAATACGCTTGAATATCCGTTTATTTAACCTATTTTTGTGCTCAATTTGTAGCATTTAGTGTTACAAACAAATTTGTGTACAATACTAGTGTGTTGGCGTATTTTTTTGGACATATAAAGTGAAAATAATACGAGCTATAAATACTAGACATCATGCGCCAGTTCGTAGGCGATTCTAATGGAAGATTAGCTTGTCGAAAATTTCACGGAAATTGTCGTTTAAAATATTTCACTATTTAGTATTATAAATTTATAATTAACAAGATGTTTCATCATTTATTCAATGATTAATGATAACCCTTCTGATACGTAGCTTTAGATTATTTGGAATGTCTATAATTATAGCATATTTTAATAACAAAATGTCTAGTCGATTCCGTTAGATTTAGAGGGAACAGAAACTGCAAATATTATAATTATACTGAATATATTTTACTACATTATGTTTGATAACATTAAAGCTATCTATAATAAACGTTTTGACATAATATTTAGTGGAAAAAACGGTTATCAACACAGTCTATTAATGTCACAAAAATATGGCTTCGTTATCAATTATTACATTTCAAGGTTCCAAAGAATATTATTTTACGTCATAAAAATACTTTATGCAGTTATCAAATGTTTAACATAAATATTTGCCGATGAATAAGCTTCATAATTATATAAATAGTTTTTCTATAAATCTTACGTAAGATTCAGGCTTAACCTCCGAAAATACCAGAAAATAGCTGACATGGAACACCTTCCCCCTTAAGGACAATGTGATTTTCTACAATAGTGATACCAAATTATATTTCACGGTAAAATTAAGGACATTCCGTGTCTAAATAAATTCATTTGAATTATTGGCACTGAGCATCATATTATAGAGCATAGTTTCTTAACCGGTGGTCCGCGAAGATTTTTGGGTGGGCCGCAAAAATTTTCTACAGTTCAAAATAGTTACCTAGAAAGCCAACATTTGAAGTGGGGTTATATTATATTTCGACAATTGTTTCAAAAATAGTGTAAATATAGACATTTATTATTTTATTCCAATGTTGATGGTCCGCAAAACATTTTTTGATTTTTTTGTGGTCCGTGGATGTAAAAAGGTTAAGAAACATTGAGTCTAAAATACAGACTCTCACTATAAAGTGTTATTCCAAAAAATAACATCTTTTTAAAGTTCAGGAATCAGAGACACTTATAACCTAAACCGCGCATCCTATACATAACCACACCTCCAGCATCCACCATCACAATCATCCCTTAAAAATCAATTACAGTCCACTGTTTTACTTCACTGGCATTGATTGATATGTGGGATACAATTTTATTGTTATTGTGTCAATACTCGAGAAATAATTATTGTTGATGTATTGTTCAATTTGATTCAAGTTGATGTATTAATAAATACAAAAAATCCCTAAACATAGGATCAATACGATTAATTATACCTCTAACATCATTTGATAAATGCTATTTTAAAGTATCACACTGTCTTTAAGCTTAGCAATAAGGAGGGGGGGGGCGCCGAAGATTCTGGCCTGGGGTCCATGTTTTGGTGTATAAATTGTTTTACGTGTGGTGTGCCGCGGAATTCTGGGAATACCTTTAATGTGCTGTGGGTGAGAAAAGGTTGCGGAGCATTGTACTAGAGTACAGAATATTACTTTACAATGTCTACTCGATAATTCCACATCGCATCCTATACATAACCACACCCCCAGCATCCACCATCACAATCATTCCATCAAAATCAATTACAGTCCACTATAAAAAACGCAACCATAGTTTTTATTGCCATCATCTATCAATATACTAGCGTAAAGAATATTACTTTACAATGTCTACTCGATATTTCCACAATCTCACTTCACCGCCACCTGCGGAATTTTTTCACTAATGCTCACTTTTGTAAATTGAAGATGGCGTTCCTGAAAATACTGGCTATATATATCTATAAACATAGGTTCGGGTTTGGTCAATATCCCTTCTTCTTTCATACCAAATGGTGATTTTCCATTTGTCTTAAGATAGTAGACTCCTCTCACTGATTGGTCGCAATCTTTTCCCATAAAGGCTCGAGATTCATTTTCGCAGGCACCACTCGTAAATTCCTCCCATGAAGCACACTTCACAGCAGAAAATGCTTCCCCTGAATTTAAAGATTCGGCATATAGTTCCCAAGCTCTACTATGACTGCATGGAAAAATCGGACATCCAGGTTGAGCTTCCCCTCCATTAGGAAAAAAGTCAACGTGTCCAAGCGGTTCAACAAGTCCAAGCACTCCTCCATCAGTATGAATTACATCAACAAAGTCGGCGTCAGTATATTTAAGCTTCCGGTCAGATTCTTCGTTGAAGAAGCAGGGTCCTGCAGGGTCAAGACCGGTAATTCTGCCGATGGTTTTATCGGAGAATTTCTTGAAAGATTTACCGGTAAAACCAGCAATATGCGCACCAAGACTGTGACCCACAATATGAATTTTGCTACAGTTTACTCCGCTTTCAGATAACTGAGTCAAAACTCTTCCAAGCTCATTACCAATAGCTCTAACAGAACTGCTGGACTTTAAGTAAAAATTTCCAATCAATTTACCAGAGTCCAAATCTAAGACGTTGGTATCCCCGCGCTTTAACAATCTCTAAGACCGAATCACCTTCAGAATTTGAGAAGAATCCGTGCAGGAAGATGGTTGTTTGGAGTTCTTTATTGATCATTGTCCCTGACAGAAGCGTAGTATTGGCATTGACAATACTAAAAAGCGTCTTTTGGTTACCTTTCCAAAAGGCCACTAATAACTTCGAAACGTCTGGTTCACTGTCTCCGATCAACTGTTTAGAATTCACTCCAAGAATCGTTTTCGCAGATTCACATTCATATGTAGTAGCTAGAACAACCATCTTTTGTCCTTGACTGGAAACAATTGACACTGTACTCTCTCCTGTAGTCTGGATATTTGAGAATAATTTCTCAATCTGACAGAGTACTGATCTGGCCATCATTAATGTGCAGCATGCAGCCAACACAAATGTGGAAATGTGTGGAAATGTTGGACATCCTTGTACTATGTAACAAAGTCACCCCGTATTCGGATGATAATCAAATATAATGTTCACTGATCGAGCGTAGTCTTCAAACATATCTTTAAATTAATCCATTTCCGCTTTTTATATCTGCGAGCATTTTTTTGTAATTACTTGATTAAAAAAATAAGTCAAAAATGAATTTATATTATACATAACGCAAAAAAACGTGACTCCCCACCATTGCCACGCAATTTATTGTTCAATTTAAGATGCATGCAATTTTATTATTTAAAATGATCACAATTTTCATTTTTCATTTTAATGTTTGTTTCACACGAGTATCATTGATTTATGTGAAAATGACATACAATTATTACATTTTATTATAAACAGTTTTAATGACAAAATGAACGGGATCTATTAAAAAATTTATAAATAAATTCGATATGATATTATTAATATTGTTAAGTTGTTATTATTTCACTTTTGTTATGTTGGATTTCGTCATTTTATATTATGTGGTTTTTTGTACCTTTTCTTTTAACGAGAAAGCTAACAGGATCAGAAACTATGATTTCGTCATCATCGTCATGGAATTAAAAAATTCTTTATCACCTATTCAAAAAATATCCTAATAGGTTAAACATTACTAAAATATCTTTTATGACATGTATGAAAATGCATTGTATTAATAATTTAATAATGGTTCAAGTACATTATCATCACGTAGTGTGTTGTTACACCCACGATGGCCGCGCGGCTTAAGCGTTGGACTGTAACGCCGTGGGTCCCAGGTTCGAATCTCCCTGGGTCTGGCAAGTACTTATATTGGTTTTAAATTTGTGTGAGCCAAGGTATGGACCTAATAGGTTGAACAAATGGCTGACAACCATTTCTCGTAGAAAACAAAATCTGTTAATACAAACCTTTACTCTGTGGAAGCCCATGATCTTATTACGATCGGATATGGTCAAAAAAAATGTGCTGTCACAGTAAGCTGTCGCTACGGGAAAAATTGTATCTTTTTTCTTGGTATTTAAAATGTTATCATACTGATGCTCCCATACCGTACCGCACATTATTTATAAATATACCAACAAAGATGACGACTACATAAAATATATAAAATAGTCTGGTTGGGCTAATTATAGTCGCCCGCATCCATATATTTTCTTATGCAGCATACAGATTATTACTTTTCGATGTCTACCAACATAACCACATCGAGTTTTGTATTATAAAAGGTTAAGTGTAGTGTTATTAAAATAAATAGGGCTAGCTTACTTAAATTAATGATAAATGATTTTTATTTCACAAAATATACTCGCCTAGGCTTTGTATTACCGATATAGGAACTTCCGTCGCTAGTGGTTCATTGAAACAGGCTTAACTAAAACTCTGAAAATTGCACCGATTCAAAATATATGCAAATTTCGTTAGCGAAAGCAAAATATTCATGAGATCCGTAAAGTTCATTCCATTGATAACCACGTTCAAAGCGTAACTTTTCAAGATAATTCAATAATAATTACAAGATAAAAATAACTTTTTATATACAACGTTTTAAAATTTTTTGTTGAATCATTTAAACTTGATTCGACTAACTTAAACGATCAAAAAAAAAATTGTACTTGATAGAAATACTGAATAAATATAGAATACTGAAATGTCATTTTAACATTTCATGTTGATTTCCATAATAACGCACGTTTATATTAATAATTTAGTTGCTAGTACCCTAGACCCCTAGCAACCATTAATCGTGTTTTACTTTTTACGGATTTCTTCCGAAATAAGTTTTCATACAAAACAGAAGTAACAGAAAATAAATTCAATTCTACTTAAAGATAAGAATGCATTGGCATCGTGTTTGTTCTGATATATTCTAAAAGTTTAAAATGTCTAACTAGTTGGGAAATTAGTTAAAAATCGATTGCAAGATTTGTACTGGATAAACAACCACCGGACAAACAAGAATACGACCGAATAAAAACGTTGTAAAAATAAAAATAAAATCATGCTTATATCTTTATAAGTATAGAATATTATTTCAAAATATTCAAGAAATTCACTTCACTAATTATTTATTGATTACCTACGAATGTCTTTTAGGGGAATGTAATACTATTAGAAACAAAATGTAATATCATAATATAAAGGATGCAATTTAGTACAATTAACGTAATAAATTGCTTCAATTTTTAAAAAACGTAGGTATATTTATTTAAAATCAAAAGAAAAAATAATGTAATTGAAATATTTGCTTGCAATGAAATAACAACTGTTAAAGTATTGGTTGAAAGCCTTTACACAATATAAAATATTGTAGTTTATCTAGGTGGTTGAAAATTAAAATGTGTTTAACTTGAAATTCTTTTATTTATATCGAATCGATGGCATGGTAATAACAACACGTTTTATTTTTTTTATAAAACCAATGTTTTTAAATTAGGTAAGTATTTTTTTAAAAAAATCTGCGATATCTTAGAAACCTTTATTTCTTTTAAATAAACATAATTATTGTTAAAAACAATTCTCTTGATTAGGTGCTTTCTTTTTTAAGATTATTTTTATTAATGACATGTATTTTAATAAATTGTGTCGATTTTTAATTGATCATTATTTGTTTATTTTTTAAAATATTTTTTAATATCAAACATCTACCTTTGACATAATCACATCGCCGATCTACGTTAGAAAACCTGGCAGGTTTATTTTGTGTTAATGGATTTTTAACACGGTCATTATATTTTCATATAAAGATAGACATAACGTAATAAACCTGCGCGTAATAAATGTGTGTAAATTATTGGGAGGCTGCATTGATATTCTTTCTCAGTTGCTGTACATTTCGTACAATTTTAATTAATAAATATTTCTTTCTTTAAAATTCTTTCTTTAAGCAACTGTCAAAATTCATTTCGAATTTAAATATGGCTAATACAAAATATAAAGTGAAACAATGACAGTTTTGAACACAAGCTGTACAGTAAATACGGTCAGAGCCAAAATAGAGTATAATATTATGCTTCATCACTTTGCACTTCGACTAGGATGAAAATGATCTAATATATTATTCTAAAAATATTTTTTTAAATACGTATATTATCTATTTATTTACTTATTACTACATATTATATTCATATAACTGAATATCATTTGATCTAATTTTTATGCGAGATAATCACGCAAATAGGCGTATCAGTGTAGTAAAATGTGCAAAAAAGTGCAAAGTTATAAAACTTGAAACAATATTTAATACTTAATACTTGATGTAAACGTATCTATAATAATATTATGTTTAACTTTTAATATGTACGTACATTTTTTTATTTCTCCACGGAGCTCATTTGTTGAACGTTGCTCTAGATTAAAATACATGGTTATTGCGTGTAATTGTATAGATATGGTGAAACAACTTATTTCTTCAATTGTGCAAGAATTAAAATAGGGTAAATTAACTTTATCAACCTACCTCCACCCTTTGCCACTGATCTACTACGTAATAGGTAATAAGGATTTAACTTAAAACGATGTGTTAATTTTCTTATATAAACGTGAATAATTAACTCTATTCATTGTCAGTGTGCATTTACCATTGTTGAGTGCGCAAAGTGCATGAAGATGCTGAAAGACAAAACCCTGGTCGCAAAAAACGAATCAATGGAATAGTAGACAACTCAAATCGATTATAATTTTAATTAAAACTTCATCAAGTACCCTTGGTCAATAGTATAGATTTTCTAAATTGAAATTACCCATAATATGTCAATTGTATTTTTTCTAGTATTGTGTGATTATTTTATTCTTTCTTCTACCTACCTGTTTACTTATACTAACTATCTGTTTATGTAGTCATTTTAATTTCTCTTTCTACAATCCTTTCTGTGTCCGCCTGTTATTAGGACCATCACTTATTCGTTTATTTTGTAACTTCTGGCACCTGTACACATGCATGGATTTACTTGCACCAATAGTGTTTATTTTAAACTATCGCGATAATAACTGTTTCCACGTAAAATTGCTGACTGTCTGGCCATTCTCATTCTATGAAAGTAAGCGACACGCAATGTTGTCATTTCATTGTACTATTTGGCAGGTTATGAAAATCGGTTAACCTCAAAATGAGTTTCTGCGCGGTGTAGTTTTTTGCTGGCAGGTTCACTACTATCGTTGTAGTGCGCAGGCGCAGATATTATTACACGGTCCTGTTTGGAAAATTCGGAAGCATCTGAACTTTTTTGATTCATGCATCCAATCTTGCAATTTGCACGATAACACGTGTTTACACGTCCATTTTTTGTTATGGCTGCTATAATAAATAATGTCAGCAGTAAATCCATGCACATGTAAAGGGGTATTATTATTATAACCCCAGTAAATTACATGCTTGGTCACAGCCATGACCTATTTTGGGTGAAAGCTGTTTCCTCGTGTCAGGCACACCAGGCGCCAATAGCGAGGGCTGTGTGGCTGATCAATGCACTCCATAGAGATGTAGATATTTTTAGCGATGCATTCTGTTTTTAAAATTCTATTTTATTGTTTAATTTTTTTCTCTATTTTGTTTTTCTCTAGTTAATTTACTTGTACTTTTTATTCTAATTTGCCATGTGGTCAACGTGTCTTTTTTAAATAAATAAATAATATAATCATTAATATTGTATATTTCTATGATCGCCGTTGGTTGACTATAAATAAATAAAATAAAACATTAAATATCTCTTAATTCCGTCATTTATTTACCTATTACACCCCAACTAACTGTGACATTGCCGCTAGTAAGACATAATATATCACCCTTGACTAACTACACACGGTCAACTCTGTCTACAATGCTTTCAATTTAACCTTCAACCATGCATAGCTTTGTCAATTCGTCCTCCTTGCGTGGCTGCAGAGAAGGCCCGCCGAGGTGTGCTTAATCCGAGCCACGCCGACCGTAAATGTGTACACGCCTCAATAAAGAGCCCCCCCTCGCGCAAAGCCTCCACGCAGCTTTGTAGGGCATCGCGACGCTGGACGACGTCATGTTCTCGGTCACGTCAGCGGAAGCGGATACAGAGATTACAAACAATGCACTCGCTATACACTTTACAGCGAGACAGTGTGTATAGTTTAAGTTTTAATCAAAGCTTAAAGTACAATAAACAGTTCATGGATAAAAATACAAACCCTTCAATTACATAATATAAATATTATGTATATAAACATCCGGTAAAAAACTACATAAATCGTGAAATTCATTTTTAGTTTTAGCATTGATTCAATTTATACTAATAATACAAATAAAGCGTGTTATGACGAAAAATAATTTTTAATTGATAATAAATGAATGTATTAATACAAAAAAATGTAATTGACAGAAAAACAAGGTTTTACGAAAAGTATATAATAATATAGGTAATAATTTTTAAATTAATGGATTTTTAATGCGATGGATGTGCATGTTTATTAGAACAAAGTCTATCAATTGCAGCTAATTCAAAAAATCCCGTTTGGCAAAAGTAGGATGTTACGGATCGCAGCATTGCTTGCATTGCTTTGCTTGACAAAGTATTATAATCTGCACTTCGATTCAACCAAAATTTTATTATGCTAAGGTTTCTTAATATGGCTTGATAATTCTATCATTTTCAAATTCACCATCTTGTTTGCGCCTCCTTTTGCACTAGTCTGCGCCTCCCAGTTTGGAAATCGCCGCTTATACCGATTAACAATTATTATTATTTTTAATTACGTCCAATTTGCAAAATTCTAGTGTTTGAACTCTTTTGTTTCCTGTCACAAAAACCCTTTATTGGAAAAATGTTCTTTTTTTAAATCATGTTGCTACGCACACAAAGATAATTGCATATTATCATTCAAGTAGATATCCGTAATTTTTTCACTACTTCGATTCTACGTGAGCGATTATGTATCGCCCATTTCGATTCTACATGGGCGATACATAATTGCCCAATTTGTTTGTACTTTTAAATGCCTTGTAAACCCGTTCCTGAAAATACTGGCAATCTATCTATCAAAATGTGTTGGGGTTTGGTCGAGATCCCTCTTTCCTTCATACCAAATGGTGATTTTCCATTAGTCGTAAGATAGTAAACTCCTCTCACTGATTGATCGCAATCTTTTCCCATAAAGACGCGCGATTTATTTTTGCAGGCACCACTCGTAAACTTATCCCACGAAGCACACTTGACAGCAAGAAATGCATCCCCTGAATTTAATGATTCGACATACAATTGCCAAGCTCTACCATGACTGCATGCTGGGTTCAGACAACCAGGTTGGCTTTTCCCTCCATTAGGAAAAAAGTCAACGTGTCCGAGCGGTTCAACAAGTCCAAGCAATTCGTCATTAGAATGAATTATATCGACAAAGTCAGCATCAGTATATTTAAGCTTGAAGTCAGATTCTTCATTGAAGAAGCACGGTCCTGCAGGATCAAGACCGGTTATTCTGCCGATGGTTTTACCGGAGAATTTCTTGAAAGATTTACCGGTAAAACCAGCAATATGCGCACCAAGACTGTGACCCACAATGTCGATTTTGCTACAGTCTACTCCGCCTTTAGATAACTTAGCCAAAATTCTTCCAAGCTCATTACCAATAGCTCTAACAGAACTGCTGGACTTTAAGTAAAAATTTACAATCAATTGTATGTTTTTTGTTTTCAAAAATTATATTTTTCTGTATTAAATTGTACTTAAGTATATTTATTTATGTTATTTTTTTGTTATTATTATTATTATAATTGTTATATTTTTTCTATATTCTCTTCTTCTCTCTTGTGAGGGTAATGTTTGACTTATAATGTAAATCTCATGTTGTGTACGTCTTGAATTTAGATTTGTTATGTCCACAATGTTTTGTGTTCTTAAATAAATAGATGAGTATGTTATTATTTCACTTTCGTTATGTTAGATTTCGTCATTTTAGATGTGGTTTTTTTATAGTTTTTCTTCTAACGAGAAATCTAACAGGATCAGAACCTATGAATTCCTTATCATCATCGTCAATAAAACTAAAAATTTAATTCATTCAAAAAAATATTCAAATAGGTTAAATATTAGTTTACTATCTTTTATCGTGCTGACTGTCAATCCATGGTAAAAATGCATTGTATTAATAATTGAATAAATCACAATATTTAGTACCAATTCCGCTTTCTTAAGGGGGGACATGCTCAGCGTACGTCAAAATGGAGCTTTTATGCTATTTTCAAAGGATGATCCTAGACATTCCTTCAACTTTGTAGATAATCTATTTACATAATTTTGAAGCCTTATTATCCTTTATATTTATTTTAAACATTTGATGATTGCATAAAGTATTTTTATTACATAAAATACTATTTTTTTAAACCTCTCGATCTAATGTTTTAGAATATAGTCATATTTCAGTACGTCCATGTGAAGTGGTGTTAAGATTTTTTTATGTTTATTAATTTTTAAAAGCATTTATAGAACCATTAGTAAAATTTATGTCGACATTATTATAATGAAATATTTACAATAAAAAAATATAATGATAATCTCTGTGATCTAAAATTTGACAAGAATTAGGCATTTTATTATTTAAAAAATGGGCAATATTTACACATTTAATAATAAGGCTTTAAAATTATGTAAACAGATTATATACAACGTTTAAGGAATGGCCAGGATCATGCTTTGAAAATAGCATAAAATCACTATTTTGACGTTCGCTGCGCATGTGGGCCGTTAATATTATTCTAAACCGGCTTCGTCCGCTTTAAAATTATATGGAATTAGTACTGACTAAAAGGCACACTGATTACTAAAATTGATTTGACTCGTTTATTTTATTATTCATTTAATTCAAATAATATATCTTTTAAATATTTATAGTTATTGAATTATTCTATTATTTATTCAAATTTTAGATTAACTTTGTGTAACAGTGGAATCAAGAAAACATGTCAAGTATAGTTTTTTTGGTTTTTTAGCCTTTTTTGAATACAAAATTACATAGATAATAAGTCCATGGTAGAAGTAAATAAAGATGTACTAGAACTGGAGCTAAATATAAAAATCTTCAAGACACTTGGAATATAGAAGAAGGGGGCCATTATCTGTTTTTTACTGTCTCAAACACCTCATACCTACCAAACTGATAATTATTTTGACAAATTTAAATAAAAATAGATTTTATAAATCAAATAATTCTTAAAAATATATCGGACTCTATTTAACTAACATCATAAAGTGATAGCTACACCTAAAGACGATACTTCAGTGAAACGGCAAATAATTTTCAACTATAGGCGCGACGAAATTTTGGACTCACTGGCAATCGGAGAGCGAACGTCGAGGTGTGAATACGTCAATTTGTTTCGTGATGGCGACGGGGGTATTAATTCTTAAATCGTGTAAAGATGACTAAAAACGTTAACCATTTACTTGAAAAAGAAAACGTGTCAATGAATATATTATTATTGTTACTTATAGAATAATAAACAGAACATTAAATGGACGCATGTTGGATTTATATGACAAATTATATTTCGTTCGGCAGGCGTCGTTTGCACAATGGCATCGCGTAGTCACGATCGTTTTAAACCGTGCCGCAGCTGAAGTATAGCCTTAAGTAATTTTAACTTTAAAAAAAATCAAAATATAATTAAAATGTTTGATTTTCACCACATTGTCCTGAATCCTATAACACCGGCGCTGATTGTCTTCAATGGGTTCAAAAACCGGTACCTTTTCGGTATCTATAAAGTACTGAAATCCTAGTTCCGAATTACCGGTACCTATTGCTAAATTCCAAAGTATTTACGGATTTGTTAAAAAGTAAGAGTTATGAACGTTTTTACATCGTTAATAGCATGCAGTATGTTGGTTAATGACACAACATTATTACCACACGGTATTATAATAAATTGGTTTAAACTGCATATTTACATGTTGGCATCATAAATTCTCATTATTTAAATGGAAGCTATCAACATTCATAAAAGGTGAAAATTTACCACATTGAAAATATGTGTGCAGTTTGTCCGGGTTATAAAATTCTCGTGCGAAAATTTTAACGGCAACTGTTAAACTTATATCATTAATTTTAATAAAAAAAATAATTACAAGATAAAAAGAACTTTTTACATACAACGTTTTTAAATTTTCTGTTGAATCATATAATCTTGACTTGCTAGCTTAAACGATCAAAAAACTTTGTACTTGATAGAATTAATAATACTGAAATGTCATTTTGATTTCCATAGTGACCCACGTATATTAATAATTTAGTTGCGAGGACCATCCGCTTAGCAACCAAAAATCGTGTCAAAATAACTTTTCATACAAAACAGAATTAACTGAACATGAATTCAATTCTACTTAAAGATGGCTAAAAGTATTACAACAATGCATTGGCATCGTGTTCTGATATATTCTAAAAGTTTCAAATGTCTAGTTAGTCGGAAAGTAAGTTAAAAATCGATTGCAAGATTTATACTGGATAAACAACCACTGGACAAATAAGAATACGACCTAATAAAAACGTTGTAAGAAATACGGCTATTTTGATCAAAATATAAATATTTTGAAACATTTATGTGAACATGAACAGTTAAATAATTAATAAATATTCAGAAGTGATTAAAAATCACAAAAAGTTTGCTTTAAAGTATTGTAGAATTAATAGCGGTAATCGTACGTTACTATTTTTGATTGTGGTTAGGCCAATTATGGTGGCCGTAATTCCTTATTTTCCTACCTACCTCAAATCCATATGTATTATTATCGCAAAACAAGGTGACCAGCAGTCACGGGTCACGAGTTTACCGTAATTGAGTTACATTCAGTCACTTCAAGACAGTGGACGAGCCTAGGTTTGTTAAAGCTAAGCCGTCGTTAACCACAGAGTGACTCAACCAAAACGCATCTGTTCGACCTTCGTTGCGCTAAATCTGATACGGTTTGAGCGAACTTCGTATCTATCATCCATCCTGAACTTGTCATCATCATTTATCCCAAAACCCAAGTGAAACCGAGAGAGTGACATTACAAACCGTCCGTTTACCAGTGCGTGAGTGCATGAACACTAAACCAGCTCTAGCGCGCGCCAGCCCTCTCAACATAAAAAATCAATGTCTGGAATCCTGTTTAACCCCTCCCCCTCCCTCGAAGATCCGTAATCCACAAGCATATTCAAATGACAGTTCACTTCAAAAAGCACAACCAGCTTGCTTATAACTTTATTTGGTTCTTTACTGATTTTTTATAAACTTAGAAATTAATTCACTGGTATATAAATAATTAGCAATTGTCTACATTATTCACAATAAATTATAAAAATAATCGGTGAGAAATTTATTTGATGGATGGGCTACCTCAGGGGTCGGCAAACCACGGCTCGCGAGCCACATGCGGCTCTTCGGGTATCGGCGTGTGGCTCTTTGCCAAATTCCCAATTCCCAATTTTTACAAAAACTTTTGCAAAATTCACATTTTTTTTTATCATGGATTTGTACACTTATTGTATTATTTATAATGACATTATCGCGAGACTAATTTTTCCTCCGTGATGGTTGAAGCAAAAAAGTACGATTGTTGTTGTTTGGGTACGAGCACTTTTGAAATACAATTTTATCGGTGGATTTAACAACCAAAGAGTTATGAAGCTACAAATTTGTAGGTCTTGCCGCCAAAATTGAGGATTTGGAGAGAGAAAAATGCAATTTAATTTCACAACACAAGTGGAGCGCTCTAAAACATCGACATAAGGTAGATACTACGATTTTTAATACATGGAATAGCTTTCCCAACTCATATTTGAATCTACATAATATGTATGTGAACAATCATTTTCAAACATGAACAATATAAATAGCATTTAGAGAAGCTAAATAACTGATGAGAATTTGGAGTCGCGCCTGAAATTAAAAACTACAAGTTACATACCAAACATACAGAAACTCTCCAAAGAAATGCAAGGAAGGTAGGTCATTGTTCACATTAGTTTTAAGGAATGCGGGAAAATTGTATGTAATTCATATTCTGTAAAAATTATATCTATAATTTCAATAATAAAAACATATATTTACGTTAGTTTTATTCGGTAAATATTCTTCGCTTAATAAATAAACACTTATAAAATGTAATTAATTCATTTAAACAAATCATATTTATAAACATATACGTATGGCTCTCGATTTTTTTAACCGTTGTGCCACTCATATTTGGCTCCTTTGGTCCAAAAGTTTGCCGACCCCTGGGCTACCTCTATCAGAAGGGCTACGTCTAACATGATGGTATGATTTTAACTCCACATCACACATTTTCATGCATCTAATTGTAATTATATTTAATTATAACAAAATTACTAAAAAAAATACTTTTAAACCAAATTTATTTACTAGTTGTTAGCCTGTTCCGAGTGATTCCTTGATTCTACTGGTTTATCGCGTAAATTTAATACTATAGAATCGTTATTAAAATACTTGGTCTACTAGTTTTTGGTGGAATAGCAATTTCGTCAGTAGAGTGAATCTGGCTTTTGTGTAATGACCACAATCAATTTAAAAATTAAAAACAAAAATCATCGGCTTCAACCCATCAACATTTCGGTCAATAGCTGAGCATGCTACTAATTGCACCGTTGAGTCAGTGGTAAATGTGAAAATTTTAGAGAACATAAAAATACACGACAAAATAGATAAGGTGGTTTGCTTTGATTACTCTTCGGCCGGCCAACCGAGTAAATTGCTCAACGTTCACGCAGCTTTGAAATTTTCAAAAATAAATAAGCAAAACAAAAATCTAAAAGTTAAATAAAATGTATAATGTGTTCGAATCATCAAAGACGAACCATTATAATGTACATAATAATGTCATAAAAAGAGAACTTTACGTACAGTTGCCATACATTATTGAAAACAATCTTGAAGATTATGAATTTGAGGAAAAAAATACAAGTTGCACTTCTGTCATGTGTCGCAGCGAGACTTATCTTGTGTGAAAATAATTGCGGCTTACCTTCGGTGGAACAATGAGGTACGTCTCGACTTTGTGATCACAAAGATATCCTTCGCGGGATCCTCCGTCACCAGGTTCTACTGCGAATCTGTCTCCAAGCTGCATGAGGGTTGCTTTTGTGATGTGAACTCTCCTGAAAAAAATACATACAATTACATAAATATTTTTCAATGCACTATGATGCCTTAAAATCTTGTTTAATCAGCATTATGAAAATATAAATATATTATCTGCTTTGCTAAATTAAAAGGGTGTTGTTGAGAATTTACACAGTACATTTTTCATCTTATTGACTCTTTTTGGCAATCTTTTGATATGACAAATAAGACATTTTAAATAATGTAACCCATTAATAACTCGTTTTTGAAAAAATATCTTTAGCACAATTTTTCATAGCACCTTATTCGTTGTACATATATATTATTTTTTACGACACTACAACCGGCAACGAGCCCTAATGACAATAGTGCAGTGAGTTTAGTTATCTATAAACCCATATCAAGCCATATATTCTGCTTCACACGTAAATATGGGGTAATTCCATTGGGTAAGCTAGTAGTTTCCAAACTTTATGTTAAATCAGTGAATGCATTAGTAGTCCTTGCATTGATTTATTCACTATTTTTTAAAATTTCAACCAAATAGACAAGTTTAACAACAAAATTATCGTTCCTAAACAAATTTGCCTCAAATTTCAACAGTATGATTTGACCCTTTTATTTCAGTTTTCACGAGATAGCCAGCGCGCTTCAAAATAGTATGAATATAAGTGAGGTATTATAAAATTAGTTTCCATATTTTCAGACAGGTTTGTAAACAACCTTTTATAGGACTGTTTTTTTTTGTGGTTTATAACTAGCGGCCGTTTTATAAACTATGCATTTGCAAACTGCAAACCTGTGGCTACATTAATTGTGTTGAACTTTTCACGCCTCCCTTTGGAACACTCCACGCCTCCCCAGGTAGGCGCGACTTACAGTTTAGAAATCGTTGGGGTAGACCATGTTTCAAAAATATAAGATACATTGTTATCCAAGAGTCTCTTCTTCGATGAGAAAAATAAGAAGGGTTGGCAGACTCCGAGTGCGGTGGTCAGACTGTATAAAAAGATTCACAGCATCCATGTTGCATTGAAGGGGGTTGCACAAGACAGAAAGGATTACAGACGTTTCCCATAAGCGGCCAATGTCCATATTAAGCTTATTACTGATTATAATAACAATATATAGTTTGGCCAAGACTGCGGGCATGTTTTAGGCTTGGTATAGTTAAACTGTGACGAGTAATTCAAAGCTCATACAGACCGATTCAAAAGTTTTTCGTAGACCACGGCCGGGTCAACTTGATCAAGTGCCGCGCACCAGGTAACCCAACAAATAATACTGCGCGAGCGATAGTGCAACCAGATCATGGAGCTTGCCTCAACAGCAATAAGATTAGTGCCTGGCATCCCAACATAACCCCCCCCCCCCGCATCCATATCCACCATGACAATCATTGCATCAAAATCAATTACAGTCCAATATAAAAAGCGCAACTAGTATAATATAAATATAAACTCTTGAGCTGAGTGAATATTGCTTCATTTATAAAGATATTACATTAGTATATTTTTAGTTTACAAACAAAATTTCCATATTTTGTACGATACAGTATTACAGCGTGCTTATTAAACATATTTATAAATTCATATTATCATAACAACCAAGGTTGCTTAAAGTATTTTAAAAGCTTTGTAGCTCAAGCAACCGACATATTCGCACAAAACTTTACGTGCATATTACTTGTAAAAGGTTTACGCTATGCATAATTTCACCAATGTCGCCATTTTCATTAAATTTCAAAGCCACTGTCGTTTTAGATTGGCTATTTTGCACAGCCCATAGATGGTTCATAACT
Organism: Rhyacophila brunnea; assembly: GCF_057557595.1. NCBI lineage: Eukaryota > Metazoa > Arthropoda > Insecta > Trichoptera > Rhyacophilidae > Rhyacophila > Rhyacophila brunnea. Next base: position 9,457,652 of record NW_028233361.1, read on the forward strand.
TTTAATGATATTCTTATAGCCCGCATTCCCCCCCTACCACAAAGGATAAAATATAAATGCCACATGCCTCAATATTCAATTATTAGAATCACTTATTCAATTTAATACACCCTGACTTTATTAATTATTTGCTAGTGCCCGCCTCCGTTACCTTTACTCTGATCACGATCGAAAGAGATAAATGCGTTTCCTCTTTCACCTGATTTAGATATAGGTATAAATCAGTGGCGAAGGCTCCATAGTAGGCGATTATTTAAAGCCTACCTTCTAAGAAAAATAGTTCTTCAAGTTAATAATTTAATTTAAAATAAATAAATACACTGGAAAATCCAAGCCAATTGAAAGTCATCTATCGTCAGAATTTAGAAGTTTTATTTTATTTAGTAAAGTTTATAACCATAACTAGCGCCGTCTGGATTCAACTATATTATGAATTAATTCGATCCCTTCTTCAGATCTGTTTTGTATGACTTCAGTCGCATGGCGCCGATCACTGTCCGGCTTTTTATTCCGAAATCATAGGTTGTTTAGTTAGCGCTTACATCCGTTAGAGCACATTTATTCAAAATAATTATTAATAAGAAGATAATTTAAAAAAATATTTCTATGGGATTCAATCACATATAAATATTGATTGTTGTTAAAAATATAAAATAATTTATCTCTCAATATTTATTTATCAGTTATTAATACCTAAGTCTGTATTAAAAATATAGAAGTATTTTAAAATGTCTAGTTTTACGGGTTAAATTATGAATTGTTATGGAACACATTATACACAACAACGTATATTTTTCGTTTTCTGTGGTAACTCCACAGTCTACCTCTTTACAAAAGTCACCCTTCGCCACTGGTATAAATAGTAGATGAGGTAAATGTAGCACCTGCTAGATTTCGTTCAATCTTCTCCCCCCCGCTCCTCCCGCCGCATTAATAATGAATTTAAAAATACAAAATGCCCCCTCCCCAATCATTTTTTTTGTGTGCGCTTTTGAACCCATATCATGTTCTACAAAGATATTTTTTCAATAAATATGCATCAAGGCAATAATAATTATGTTCTTCCAAAATCATTTCTGTCGTAAAATATTACAATTTGTTTCGAACTATGTGCCCTAAAAATGAGAAAGTGTATCGCAGTCATATCGATGGGAGTGTATCATAAATTTTGATGTCCAACACCATGACAATCTACCCATTTATCTTGTTGGCTTTCCAGGACAAAACGTCCTTAAAATAGGGCATCCCGCAGAATATTACAAATATTATATCTCTTATTTTCAATTAAATTATGGTAATTTCATGAGCCATCTTTGAATGAGTATCAGTAGATATTTACTACATTCTCCCAGTTCAGTATAAATTTAAGCAAAACTGGGTAAATAATCTTATTAAAATTCAAGTTATATATTCCACACAAAGTTATCATCCGCTTTCCCACTTTATAAAAATGAATATTTAAAAACAAAAACTGAAGTTTGCGTTTGCATAAGAATAAAACTGTTCGGCTAAGTAAATTTTCGCCTCGCCTGAGAAATCCGTTCTTTGGTCTAGATCCTTTTGAAAGTTAAATATAAAAGAAGACGTCCTTTTTTATTCCCGCGGGAATATAATTAAGGCGACAGTTTGAATTGCGAATGCAGTTTGTGAATGCGCATTTTTCAACGGCGCGTCTCACTGCGGCCCGACGCCATACTACTGCACATTACGATCTCTACTCTAATAAAAATAATATCGTCAAATTTCTAGAAGTACACTTTTCAAGACGAGGGTAAAAAAAATTACTGATGTGAGGCATATATACAGTTTTTTCGCCTGGTAATGTCCCGGGAGCAGATACCTTAGACTGAGGTTGCCACGCTCTACGTGAGCTTTGACTTATTTTAAAGATTTACTCTAAAGTAAAGTGTCGGGGAGAGAATGGCACATGGCAATTACATAAAAGAAAATGAATTTAGTTTAAGTATAACAATAAACGAAGCTAGCAAAACGGATGGCAAAAAATATTTGAAGAAATCTTCACGCCCGCAGTAAGACGCCGCAAATTTTCTAAATGCAATAAAATTGGCCTAGGTCATAAGTCAAAAAGGTCGGACGGTCCGATGGGCCCAACAGCTGGTTGAAGTGACTTGAGCAGCTCTTCCCTTTCCGTACACATTTTAGGATATTCCCAGAGGAGGTAGTTTGCATCCTGTATTTCTTCGCCACATGGACATGTCGAACGGGTAACAAGTCCAAGCTCAAAGAGCCTGCCAGCGAAACCACCATGTCCAGTCAAGTTTTGACTGGTGTAATGATCCGGAGTCAAAGCGGTTATCTCCATTGATGAGGGTATTATAACAGATACCTTTTATTTGATATAAAAATTATATTCTTCTTTTATTATCAGCATTATTTATAACGGTTGGGCCAAATATGGTGCCCGTTATTCCTTAATTCCCCACCTACCTCACGTCCTTATTTATTATTCTCACAAGATCACGCAACCAGTAATTACAGGTCATGAGACGACCGCGATTGCGAATAATATTCAGTTAGCTCAAGATAACGGGTGCGTGTAGACCTCTTACCGCTAAACCACCGTTTATTGATTAATTGAATTGTACAGACTGATTCAAAAGTTAGCTCGAGTGACATCAAGAAAGCGGTCGTGTGCGGGCTTGATATACTTAGCCGTCGTTAACCATAGTGTGACTCAAAACGCATATGTTTGAGTATTTGACCTTGAGCGAACGTCGCGTCTATGATCCGTTCTGAACTTTTCATCATCATTCATCTTATAAACACAAGTGAAACCGTGAGAGTGACATTCTGAACCGTCCGTTTAACAGTGCGTGAATGCGTGAACACCGAACCACCTTCAGCACGCGCCAGCCCTCTCAACATAAAAGGTCAGTGTCTGGCATCCTGTGTAACCCCCTCCCCTAGATCCGTAATCCACCAGTATCTTTTAAATTACAGTCCACTGCAAAAGTGCCACCATAATAATAACAATATGAACTTCACATTGTTATATGTTATTCATTTATGAATAAATTCACCTTGTCGATAAAAGGATAATTTAATAAGTAAAAGACAAATTACAGGGCGCTTAAAGTCAACGCAGGTTTTGCTTGCTTGATTCTAAATGGATCCAATTTAAATCAAGCAAGAACCACGACAGCTTGTGTCAATTTACTGCAAATTTCAGCTCTACGTATCTATTACTTTGGCCTAAACCCTGTGAATAAAATACATTCTTAAGCTTTCAGTATAAGCTTTTTTAATTCAACACACTGATAAACATACCACATTACCATGATATTCAGAAACATGTAGTTGCTTTCTAGCCATGTCTTTGTTATTATTGACCGGTTCCAATATTGCTCTCCACCACCTTCGCTAAATAAAGCTCTGCTTGACCTTCCGCTATCATTGAGTTCGGCTCAATATAATATCTAGCTCGCCTAGTTCAATACATTAGACTAGCTTGACCTCTGAAAATGGTTATGCTATATTCGGTCACCATATCAGAGTTACGTAAGGTGAAATAGAAACATGATAAGACTCGCCGTACCAATTATACTATACCCGCATTGTCAACTTTGAATAAGCCAAATCAAATTTTTAACGTAATTACCACCCATGATTTCTCTATATATAAAAAAAGAATGAATAAATCTACTTCTTAAGTAGATGATGTATCAATTTATTCAAAACTGAATTCATTGCAACTACTATATAGTGTAAACTGTTGCGTTGTCATGGAAACAGCACATGACATTTTTGCCTTTTATCATCGCGAGGGATGGTTACGTGGTCGCAACCATGATCTATTATAGGTCGGAACCGTTTCCTCGTGTCAAGCCTGTCAGGTACCATTAGCGAGGGGTGCAAGACTAGTCAATCTCCGCTTTCTAGAGACATAGACATTTTCAGTGACGTGCTATGTTTTTTGAGATTTTATTTTTCTGTATAAAATTGTCCTTACTCTATTTTTGTGAGGGTAATATTTGTTTTAATGTAAATCTCATGTTGTGAACGTCTTGAATTTAGATTTGTTACGTCTACAATGTTTTGTTTTCTTAAATAAATATATATCTTTTCTTGGCCAAAAACTGTATTTTTTACCACGTTTTTATTAGCTCGTATTCTTGTTTGTCCAGTACTAATTTTTTTGTGTGTGTCCAGTACATTTTCTTTCTTGTTTGTCCAAGATTTGTATTGGGCGATTGAAGATTTTTAACTGACTTCCCGACTAGCTAGACATTTGAAACTTTTAGAATATATCAGAACACGACGACAATGCATTCTTTTAATACTTTTGGCCATCTTTAAGCAGATGATTCAGTTAATTCTGTTTTGTATGGAAAGTTATTATTGTTGGTTGCTAAGGGGGTCCTGGCAACAAAATTTTTAATATACACGTTCGTTACTATGGAAATCAATATGAAATGTAAAAATGGTATTTCGGTATTCTATATTTATTCAGTATTTCTATCAAGTACAATAAAAAGTTTTTATTAATAGGTACATAGAATTGTCAAGTTTATTTGATTCAACAGAAAATTTAAAAACGTGGTACCTATATAAAAAGTTCTTTTTTTCTTGTAATATTTATTATTTCTTTGGTCAGATAAAGCAATTATTAATTGTCATACACTCAAGTAATTTCCAATCGCAAGATACTTATTGGTTGACAAAATATTTGTCTCTTTAAAAAATTCTAATGGCTTTGATTACGGTGATATCAGTTTGCCTCTCTGGGTCCAATTTTTTGAAGTTTTTCAGTTTTAAAGTAGTTGAACGAAAACTAATGACGATAATTCTTAATTACAGAGAAGCGTTATCGGTATTTTAGTTGAAACATTTAAGCTCTGGGTTCCACGATTTTCTACCAGCGAAATTTTAATTGCCTTAATAACTTTCCTACATTCCGTTTGTGAGAATTTTCATTCCGTGATAATTTCAGGTTAATTTTACGAGATGTGCATAACACTGTCAAACATTTACGCTTGGATTAAGTATTTAAACATGTGTGGAGTTTGAAATGCCACATTAGCTACAATCCACGTGCATTTGAGAGTAGCGTAAAGGCCATGTTCCATTGGCAGACGCACAGACCCAACCCAATCCAACGATCGACGCCAACCGTCGTCGCTAGCTATTTGCAATTACACGCAACGATTCAATCTCATTGGTCCTTGATTTGATTGGTTAAAATAATACTAGTGTTGTTATTATTAAAAATATAGGTTGAGTGAAAACTAGATATTTCTTAGATTGGTGGCTACACTAAACGCATTCCCGCGCAATTTTACGTCAACAAAACTGAGCTGTCAGCTGTCAAACCTAGCGAGCATCAGATCTGTTAAAATTTATGCGGCCGTTTGACATTTATAGAAAGTTTGTATACTTATTGTTAATTTACATCATGAATAACTGGGCGAGCTTGAATCTCCAAACCAATTGAGTAATTCGAATATCGAAATCGAATAATCCAAAGACTAATTTATTGTAGCGAGTATGGCTATATTTCAACTGGCTCAGGCGGTCAGGCCTCGCCGTAAACGAAAACACTGGGTCAAAAGTTGGCTAACTGAAGAACAGCGTGATCGCCATTGAATATAGCGGATTTTTTTACGTTCCACGCTATATCTTTGGCGTGTATTTATTCGACGAGGACTGTGTCCTCGGTGATACTCCATATATATTTTTTAAGTTTTCGCTATCTTGTAGTTGTTCAGTTGAAATCGACCAGGGGCTCTATGTTAGAACTTGCGAGTGCAAGCTTCCCGGTCGAGATGACGTCATATGACATCATTATGACGTACTACCGGAGTGATAATAGCATTCGAGAAAATAGCGAGTGGTCAGACAGCGGCGCTATTCATTGTCACCATACACATATAGGTGTATCATAATAAAATTTTCTATGGTTATTCTGTGCGCGGTCGGCATGCCTCGAGCGTGACGTCACAATTACGTCATCTCGTCTGGTGCCACACGAGACGAGAGTTAGGAAATCGCGGTGCAGTAGAATGAAATGAACGACCGTTTGCATGACTCAGGCGCATATTCGGCTATTTTCGTACTCTTTCGGAAATCTTCGCTTGATAATGAAAGGATCGCACGACGGATAATAGAAAATTTTCCACTTTCGACCCGATCGCTCACGATCCTTGAAAACCATAGAGAATAGAGTTTGACAGTCGTGGCAGACGATCGGGCCAGACGCAATCTGCCAATGGAATATGGGCTTTAGGCGTTTTACTGTGAAAATAAAGTATTATATTCATGTCCGCTGTGCCGTAATACTTGTACGTAGCACACTCAACCTAGCAAGAAAAATCGTCCGCTTTTGAATAATTCTAACACATCTATCTATTCCAAGAATTCTCTCACAAAATATAACTACCATTTTCCGAATAGTATCAAATACTAAACTAGATAGATGCAATACAATATTTAGTGTGCAATAACTATGGCACACGTCAATAATAAAATAATGAATCAATGTCAAGTCCTGCAAAGCTGCTCTATATTATTATATGAGATATGAAGATTTGAATCAATATTCTATATAATTGTATGAGACTATTAAAATTTATACCAATAGATACTCAAATAATTCTTCTTCTTTCGATCATGTCCGATCCTTATAGGATCATATGGGCCTCCACGGAGTGGAGGTTTGTATTAACAGATTTTATTTTTACGATAAATGGATGTCAGCCACTTGCTCAGCCTATTAGATCCATACTCTGACTCATACACAAATTGAAAAACAATATGTGTACTTACCAGACCCAGGATTCGAACCTGGGACCCTCGACACTATAGACCGGAGCTTAAGCCACGCGTCCATCGTGGGTGTGAATGTCAAATAATATCGCATGTTTAATGGACTACGTTAAACTTAATAATATGTTAATATGACTTTTAATCTAGAATTAATCTAATCAAGCATAAGAATATTTATAGTCATTTAAAATTAAGTTGTCTATATTTTGTCTAAGACATTTATGACGAAATCGTAGTTTTAATATTTATTTTTAAAAACATCGATTTTTATAAAAATATAAATGTATATAACTTGAAATCCTTTTTATTTATATGAAATCTTATTTAGATATGGTCCCAATATTGAAGCTCGATTTGATATAAATAAAAAAGATTTCAAGTTATACACGTTTATATTTTTATTTTACTTTTTTTTTAAAGAAATATAAAAAATATTAAAACTATGAATTAGTCAAAAATCTCTTAGACAAAACATAGAAAACTTAAAAATAAATATGACCATAAAATATAATATGTAACAATAAGATGGGATTCTTTGACAAATTCACATAACACACAACACAATTTTACAATAATTGAGCCCTCAAGAAGTGAAGTAGTCCAAGTAAAAAAATGGTGAAACTTTCTTATTGAAGGTTTTAGTTTAATGAACTTTTTACATCATTTTTTATATGGAGCTGTATTCATTTTTTATATTAAATGGAAGTTTATTACATAAAGTTATATATATTATAGAAAAAAGTATTTATGGATAATATTGATTGTAATAAGATAATAAAAGGGGTGAGCTTACTTCACCTTCACTTATTAATGTCACTTGGCTTACTTTAGCCTACGTTAGTCGTGTTCACCTCTAACTTGCAAAACAAACTTGGGAAACTTGCATGAATGCATAGAAGTGAACACAGCTAACAAGCATGTTACCATAGCAACATGCGTGTTAGCTGTGTTCACTTCTATAGGATAACAACACGTTAACCAGTTGGTGAGAACGGTGAAGTCAGCTAATGACTTGGCTCACTTCGCCATTTGACAATATAATACGATAGCTCAATGATTTTTTTTAAACATTAAAACACTATTTTAGTATATATTTACTTAGCTCACTTCACTTTTATGATAATTTATGGCATGTAGAATACCATAACGCACCTAACTCATTTGTTTCAAAAATGTCGGTTGGCTCACTCGACTTCTCTTTGGCTCAATTGTAAGTTTATTTTTGATTTAAAATAAAAAATATTTTTCTTTTTAATGTTTTCAGATACATATTTATTAAATAATACAGTTGAAATTTTAATTTATCAAAACAATGTCTCAAATTCCAAGCTTCGTATTTTTTCCGCTAGGTGCCTCTGCTAGATAGAGGTATCGCCTTTACAGCAATTCGATTCAACTTGTGACCTATTTAAATAATTGGTCATCTAATTCAACTCCTCTTTAATATACTGGAAGAGAAATGAATTACTAAAGACCTACAACGAGATGGTTAGACTATTTAGAATGAAATGCAGCGTCCTTAAGGTTTTTTTTTTTTTTTTTTTAATTTTTGGTAAGTTGAATCGTATCCGGAAATTTGTACGTAAACAGTTCACCGCACGACACTTATTCGTGCGCCGCAGTACGTGAAACATGAGTTCGTGTAACATTTAATCAAATGACGAGTTCTTCGTTGAACATTTCACCGTGTAGTATATTTGTACGTATACTACAACATGTGGCAAATTTTATGAGATGTCTTTACTAGGTTAGGTAAGGGTTATTTTAATTGGAACAGTACTATTTGCAAACTATCGCCGCATTTTGTAAGATTCGTACAAATGTATTCCACGGTGAAATGTTCAACGAAGAACTCGTCATTTGATAAAATGTTATACGAACTCATGTTTCACTTACTGCGGCGCACGAATAAGTGTCCCACGATGAACTGCATACGTACAACTTACATGTAACCAAGTTGAATAGGGTGTTACTTGTAGGTGACAAATAATATAATATTACCGATGATAATTTTGGTCATTGGTTACTCACCCAGCGATTCCTCCAGACTCCATGTGATTGGCGAGGGTGACGTCATCGCTCCAGACGTCGAACTGCCACTTCCGCAACCCGAGGACACCGCACAGAACGTTTCCGGTGTGAATTCCGATGCGCATGTCCACGTTGAAACCGGTCGCCTCGCGCACGAATCTAACCACAAGAGAAAACATCATTTAATAAAAAATAAAATGATTATCTTATTCAATTGAATCTCCTCAGTGGGCAGTTGTCAAATAAAAATGTCATGAAACCAGCATTTTGTTTTCCACCTAACACTACATGTTCTCTTGGGGTGCTCTGTACCAATCTCCTCTCTAATTTTAATGCTGAAAAAAAAACAACAAATATGCACTGTTAAAAAATCATAACATAGGTACGTAATTGCCATAGAGTTTCTAAATGAATTGAAATTTCTAGATGCAATCATTCATATCTATAATTATATATATTGATAAAAATAGTGTGTACAGTTTTTTTAAATTCATAAATTTCATTTAGATTTTTAACTCGATGGAATTGTGTGTGGAAATCAATTTTTAAAAAATAATCATATTAATAAAATGCTGATTTGTAGTATTTATATTATGTGTTTTTACAGTTTTCCGACAATTTTGTTATTAGCATAATATTTTCTGGAGCCATAATAATAATTTTGACCACATTAAAAACCTCTAAAATATAATTACTTATATATGGTTCAATTTTACAACAGTACAATATTAATAATATAAACTTTCATAACATAAGTTTTGAATATATGATTAGGTACTAATTTTGGTTATTCCATTATCAAGACAATAAGACAGGGCTCGAAATGGACTGGAGCGCCGTTTCAGTTTTCCGAATTCCCAAAACTATCGCTCCGTCTCGTGGAAAAAATATTTTACCATAATATGAGCTAGATAGGCCAAATAACAAAAAATCGAAGACATTATTTTTATAAAATACATATAAATATTTTCGTAAAATTATCAAGCGCTTTGGTTCGTCAAATTTTCCATTTCGAGCGCTGTAACAAAAATATTAATGTTGGCCTGTCCTTGCTTATACATTTTACTTATATTATATTTTAGTCAACTCCTTATGTAAAGAAACTTTGTAAAGATTGTTTATTTATTGCAGACTCGATAATAGTGTTTAAACTTAAATATTTTTTTTATCAAATTCAATATTATTAAAATTGTACTGTTCTACCATACCTATGTGTTACACACAATCAATTTTAATCTACTTTGACCGGGGAAAACTGAATTTGAACATTTTTCCATATACAAAGAACTTTTATAATACTTATGTAGACAATTCACTTTTTTCGTTACATTATAGTTGCTGTGCACACTGTGGAGATATGAAATTGTGTATCATGTTTATGTTTTTGAAAGTTGGTGTTCGCTCATATGGTAACCGGATAAAACAGAACATGACAAAACAGAACATGACAAAACAGAACAGTGATAAAACAGATCATGACAAAGCAGTAAATGACAAAACAGAACAGTGAAAAAAATGAAACATTAATTTTTGTGGAATCTATTTAGGTTAGGTTAGGTCATTATTTCGTTGTATCTAGTCACCCAATCATTTTAAACATATTGTATTGATTTAGATGAGATATCCTAAGCTTGCCGGCAACACTATATATACTGTATGGCAACACTGTATATAATTTGATTTGTAATATATAATAATTGAAAATCTGTGCTATTAAAAATCTATCAACATAATAGAGATAGGACAATTTAAATTTTATATTTATATTTTTCCTGAAAGGTCATATTTATATTTATCGTTGTTCTGTTTTGTCATGGAACCGCTCATATGTAGATATATACATTACTTGCTAATTACTACAACTATTTATTTAAATTACCCTTAGTATGACGGTATTTATTTAGGTAGACTGTAAATAATCGCCAAATAAGCTTTGTCACTGCTACACCACTGACAGCGACAGGGAACTCAGAAATAATGGGAACTGAAATACACAACGGGTAAGGCGATAGCAGGTCACCGACTCGAGTTAGGATGAATCCGGGTTAAACTTACACACGTGTCTAGAATACGTTTAACGTCGAATACTGAAAACTGCTCTTGGTTTATGCATTTACGCTCATTTAATGTTGGTGTATTACACACACTATTGCACGTCCATAATGCGTGCTTCATTTTCGTAGGACACTCACACATTCAAAAGCCTGCTTCACCATGCGGCGTATTGAATATAGCATATTGGTATTCTATTTATTATCTGTTCTGTGGACACCAAGCTTTAAAGTTGCGTCATTTTATGTATAATCCAAGCATATTAAAAGAGAATGTCACACTCGTTAATGATTATTTTCACTATAATAAAATACTTGTGGACTAATAAGCAATTTATTATTATACGCACGGCCACAGTTAAACGTGTCCGCTGCCCGGATCTCAGCCCAACCTCCCATTCCGTATTTCCAATGGAAATATGAAAGATATCAGAGCAAACTTGAAATAATTATTTAATTTTTTTAATATTATTTTCTGAATTATAACGTAAAGCCACTTAAAATATCGATATTTGGTGTGGGCGATTAACTGAGGAAGGAAAATTCTGCCTCAGGCAACTTTTTTACTGTCCATAAAAGAAACTTATGACACGAACTATTTTTTTTCATGGAATGCCGTAACCATATATTATTATGACTCTCATTTTATGGCGCCCTCTGTCGTGCAAAGAGTTATATTTTGCATAAACGTTGTATTATTACGCCATGAAGCTAATCCATACTATTGAGACTTTGAAAGAATACTTTTCTGTATTTTTTTCAATTTGCCGTATTGTGTCCGTCCTTTGGGACTGTATATAAAATTACATCATATCATAACATTTCATTTATGTAATAAAATCAATAGAAAATAATTATTTTCGGACTTTTGCCACCCCCTGAATTCTGCAACATAGGAGTTTCGCACCTCTAATATCACACCACCGCTTGGCGCGTCTCTAAGTATTTAATACGTTACTTATAATATACTAAGTATAATATATTATATAAATGTTATTATGTTGATATTATAATGAATGATTTTATTAAACAAAAAAACAATCTTTAATTATTAAATATGGACAGGATATTATAGGTAATCTACACTAGAAAATAATCTCAGGATACAAAATGAAAGCCTAATATAATGGACGTCAAATAATTGTTTCTCATTTTAAACGCTGACTGTTGTTTTTCTTCGTTAAGACGTCTAAAATTTCCAAAGAATCCTTTTAATGACCTGCTTCTATATATTTTTTTCTTTTCAACCCCCTTAAAACGAAATCCGTATTTTCCTTTAATTATCAACGAAGGGATGTTTTTTATATTCCTTCATTAAACTTTGTTTCATTGAAGATTGTTTTTTTATTATTATTTAGTTTTGGTAGGGGTGAAAAAAAGAATTGATGAAGGTGGAAATAAGAAGGTTTAATTAAAGAATTTAAAATGTCGCCTATTTACTTGGTACCAAGTTTTTTTTTAATCCATGTTTCTGAAATATTTCAAAATTATATGGATCTATAACATGGATTTTTGCTTCAACCACTAAGATTCAAACTGCTCACGATCGATTAAAAACTTACCTATATAATATACATACAGCAATAACCTTTCCGTGTATATACTATTTTTGAGGTTAATACGGATTCAAAAATAAGATATATATTATATAAAAATAATAAATTTGTATTCAACGAAGAATTCACAAAATTTAAGAACATAACATTCTTTTATTGAACATACATAATTTAAAACACCTCTGAGAAAATATATACTTAACCACTAGAAAAAATCTTTTTGAAAAAATATGATACCCAGCGAGATTTGCATTCATGAGCACTGACCACTATGCTATATGTATTCTATCTAATTGCAACAAAGTTAAATATAAAAGCCGAATGCCAATAAGTAACTCAATTTAGAAAGCGCTTCGATTGTAAAAGCTCTTAGTTAACTTTGTCGCAATTAGATAGGACACGTACAACATAGTGGTCAGGCACATGAGCGTGAATGTCGAAAAATGCAGGTTTAAATCCTTTTGGATGTCATATTTTTTCAAAAATATTTTTTAGCGGTAATATATTTCTCTGAAGTGTTTTTAAATAATAAAAGAATCTTGTGAATTATTCGTTGAATAAAAAAATAGTTTAATATGCAAGACAAAGTACGTTATAACAAAAATTTAGAGTGATCCCGACACCGGTTAGTATTTAAGGCAATTCAATACTTTGCTTTAAAATACAAAAAACTGATTGCCAATTAGTAACGCAATTTAGAAATCGCTTCAGAGAGTATTGTAAAAATATTAGTTAACTATGTCGCAATCTGATAGGATACGTATATTAGAGTGACCAGTGCACATGGGCGCCAATCCTTTGGGGCGCAGGTTTATACCTGTTGGGTGTTGCATTCTTTTCAAATAAAAATGTCTAGTGATTATAAATTATATATCAAATTATATCTATAATATAAATAAATTAGAGCATTGTCAATAGGTGGATATGAAAAAAATAGGTAATAGATATTGTTCATCACAATCCAAACAGTTATAGCAAATATCTAAAAATTAACCAAATTAGATGCTTACCAACGCAGATAAAATATTAAATATACTTCTCTAGAGCTACAAGCAAAATTTCTGTAAAGCGTATATTCAGAACGTTGGAGCAGGATCACGGAGCACTGGAGCAATGGGATTTTACCCGGAGCAGAAGCGGAGCCGGAGCATCAAAAATGTGTAGTACTCCACTCAATCCACAAAATAGTATGTATTGACACTTTGGAACACCAAAATTATTTGAAATATGGCAACACTTCCGAGTGATAAATAACCTCCCTTTTTTGACAGAAGAGGTAAATAATGAGAGACTATTTGCTGCCGAAAATTTTGTTTAATAGAATTAATAATGAAAATGACGATTATTTAAAACTATTTATTTTTTATCATTTAATACTTATTAAAACTTTTTACCCGGAGCGGAGCAGCCCCTATAGCAGAGCTGGAGCAAGTATTAGGTCCCGGAGCGGAGCTGGAGCGCAGCAACCCAAAAATGGGTCCGCTCCAACGCTCTGCTTATATCTAATAGCGAGTACTGACCGGTATTAATCTTTCATATTTTGTACGTGACTTTTTGTATACAGTTTTTATGTATTCTTTTGTGGGATTAATTTTCTTTGTAAATATTTTAGTTGATTACTTATTTCACTTTTATGTTTAACTCTTGATATAACAATAATATTAAACTTCAAAATTCATTTATAAAGTTACATAAGTTGAAATGTTTAATTATTATAAAATAACATTTCTTATCAAATACCCATCTATCTCTTTTCTTTATTTTTTTAAGGAGGGACGTGCGCCGCGTAGGGCAAAATGGAGGTTTTATGCTATTTTCATGGCAAAGCAAACATTATTCGTAGAATGTTTATCACATTTGAATGATCAAAGACATGGCTTATAATCAATATCTTTAGAATTATCTTAAAATGTGTAAATCTTGCCCATTTTTTGAATAATAAAATGCCTAATTCTTGTCAAATTTGGGATCACAGATAGTATCAATATAATTTTGTATCGTAAATATTTCACTATAATAATGTCGATATAAATTTTACTGATGGTTTTATAAATGCTTTTAAAAATTAATAAATATAAAAAAATTTAACACCACTTCACATAATTATATGTACTGAAATATGACTATATTCTAAAACATTAGAGCGAGAGGTTTAAAAGAATACTATTTTATGTAATACAAATACTTTATGCAGTCATCAACTGTTTAAAATAAATATAAAGGATAATAAGGCTTCACAATTATATAAAAAGATTATATATAATGTTTAAGGAATGTCCACGGTTATGCTCTGAAAATAGCATAAAACCTCCATTTTGACCTACGCTGATGTTACCTACGCTACCGTTAATGAACGGCTGGATTAACCCATCCAATGATTTACGAAACAATATCTAAAATATTTTTAATTATTTAAGAAATTTATTCTGGTATACCTTTATATAATTCAGGAAGTGAAAAATAACAAAAAATAGACCAAGATAGTGACGGTAGTTTTGGTTAATGATTTAATGAAGGGCATATTTGCGGCATTAATTGCACGCTGCATTTACATGACAAACTTAAATGCACGTTGTTAATATTACACATAACATAATATATATTATTTAATACATTTTTAAGTTTAACACTTGATAATCCCAGGCTACGGACTACATTGGTGAAGAATATATTATGAAGATGACCGACTGCAAGAAAACGGAAAGCTCTGATCAAGTCAGTCATTACGCCATCAACGAAAAATAAATAAAGCAGTGAAACGAATACAGTAAACTAAAAATTATGGGTAGAAAATTTGAGAAAATGAATTAGTACTTAGTTTTACAATATTGTAATGTGTAATAATTAAGTGTGTCTAGTGTTCATGATGTTATACCTAATACGTTTGTTAATCAGTATTAAAAAGCTCCTCTCAGGCTATACTTTGTTACAGTTACGTTACAATTCAATTACCACCCGTGAGTGATGAATACTCAAACTAAAATACAGTACCTATCATATTTCACTTGAATTTCATTAGAATTTCATATAATATTGTCTAAAAAGCACGTCGTCTAACATATACGACAATATTATTAATGATGTTAAGAAATTTAATAATTTATAGTAGTATAATAGATAACTAATGATTACGACGAATCGGCAAAAGGCTCTAGCAATAGTATCTATAACAGGGATGGCGAACCTCTGGCATGCGAGATGATTTTGCATGGCACGCGAATGTTTCATTTTTATATGTTTAAAAAGTGTTTTTTATATATTTTTTTACAAATAAATATATAAGTAGGTACCTAGTTAAGTAAGTACTTGTCTTGTACCTATATAATATTTTTAAAAAATAACGACATGGTATGTTATTTTAATATTATAATTTAGTATAATATAGTTTATATTATATTATTTACCGGTCGATGCGCAAACGGAAACGACGAAATTCATGCATAAACGACAAATCGCATTGTATAAAAATAGCAGGTTAATACTTTTCAAGAATATTGCATTCATTTGCATAACTAGGTCGGTCCTTAGGATCGGGCAATTAAATATTATAAAAATGTCCAATCAACAAGCCTTAAGAAATTAATAAATTATCGGCAGTCATTCAAATATTATAATAACTGCTTGTTATTTTGCCTCAAACATAATCTCTAAAAATAGTAAACCGTTCAGTGATGAGGAATATAATATGAAAGAAGAGTGTTTTAAATGCATCCACGATCTCTTTGAGAAACTTGAAAACAAGGAAAAAAATACTCAAATAATAAAAGATATGCTTTCATCTAGAAATACAATGAAATATGGAATATCAAGAACTCTATTGTAATTTTCAAACTTTTTTAATAGAATTCTTAAAAACTATTTTTTTAGATAACTTTTTTTTCGCCCTAAAAAACTGTTTGGCACTTGAGACAGTCGAAATATGTTATTTGGGAAATTTTTGCATGCGTACGTAAAAAGGTTCGCCAACCCTGACCTATAACTTACACAAACACCTAAAAATAATCTTACACCAAATAATAAATGTTGGATTACTGTTGGAGATCTCGCCATAAAATTTTGACAACACACACTTAAGAATATATTTATTTATATGCATACAGCTTATGCCAATATATAAATATTAAACAAATTTAAGATTCAAGAAAAATAATGGCAAGATTTTAATAATTATTTAATAGTTTACAATGTTTACATCATTTGGAAATACCTCTGAAGAACAAAATTTGTGGGCAATATAATTATTAAATTTGTCCTAGTAATATTTTTTTTAGATTTACTTTCATATTATATTTAGGCTTTTATAGTATTATTCTTGAATATGGGTCTATTATCTGGAGTCCTTATGAAGTTTCCTACAAGCATACTTTATTTATAGCGCACCGAGGAGAAATTCCTTCGATATCTTTATTTTAAGACATATAATTATTTTCCTTTTAATCTCGTAGTTCACTAAAGCTTTTGAGACACTTTTCCCTGGTATGGTTTCCAATCCCACGTCCTAAAGAATTTAAATTTATATCTGCCTGTTAATTACCTACGTGGTCGCAGCTATGACCTATTTTCGGTCAGTACTCTTTCCTCAAATCAAGCGTATCGGGGACCATTAGCGAGGGGTGTAAGACTAGTCAATGCACTCCAATTCACTCCATTTTTAATGATGTTTGCGCATTTTGTTTTAAAAACTTTATTTTACTGTTTAAAATTGTTTGTTTTTCATCTTTTTCTTCTTCTCTCTTGTGAGAGAAATATTTGTGATAATATAAATCTCATATTGTGAACGTCCTCAATTTTGATTTATTATGTCCCTAGTAGGGATTGTAATACCGGTATTCAATTATTTATCGATACCGAAATACTGGTTTCAAAAATCCAAAATATCGGTATTTTCGGTATTAAGAAAGCATACACGGATATGTATTTTTTTCATTACTTACTACTGTATTGTATATTAAATTTTAAGTTTTATGCTGCCAAAATGAAAATATAACTGGAAACCAACAAAAGTTAAATAATATTAAAACAAAACCCTTCAAATATACGTAAATACAGAATTTTCGCGATGAATTAACATATTTCAAAAAAGAAAACATTCGTGGGAAATATTTTCAATTATTCTATAACTATTGATACAACGTTTATAGTACATCCAACAAACGTTAATTTTCACAGAGATTTTTCTGTGCCCAGTACTACGAGTATTTGTAAAAATTACCAGTTCTAAAATATTATGATCTATACGTATTTTAAAAAAGTAAACATAATAAATATAAGTAGGTACTTTATTAGGTTGCTATAAAATAGTGTTTAAAATAGATTTTGATAGTTATATTTATTCATAGTGTGATATCCCGGATACTGTGGCTAGCTCGGGATCTTAGTTGGGACCCGAGATTCACAAAAATTAAACTAAATTGCTATCTGTTTCATGGTAAGATTAAATGAAACTCATTTTATTTCGGTCAATTTATATTGTTAGATTACTCATGTTAGTTACACCTCCAAATGTTTTATGCTCTTAATTTTAGTTTCGTTATTAGTAATTATTATCGTTCACAATTATGGCTTTTTACTCCGTATCCCATTTTTCACTTCCATACTCGATTTGTATTTATTTTACTCTCCGAGTCGTGAGGACCGATGTTCACCGTTTTAAAATGGCGACCCTCTACTCTCTAGTGACTTTTTTTTATCGAACAGTGTTGCCATCCTTCCCTTACATACTCCTTATTATTAAATCCCTTTGGCTTTCGTCTCTTTTATTCGGTAAATCATATTCTTCTCTGACATACTATAATTATAATTAGATACAATTCTTACGTGTTAAGTACATGTTGAATATTTTGACAGTTAATAAAAGAATTTTGGACGTACGTACGCCCATTGTTGACTAGAAGGTCAGGTGACATGGTTATACCCAGGGAACTCAGAAATAATGGGAACTGAAATACATGACGGGTAAGGCGATAGCAGGTAACCAACCGACTCGAGTAAGGAAGAATCTGGGTTAAACTTACACACGTGTCAAGTATACGTTTTTTGTCAAATACTGAAAACTGCTCTCGGTTTATGCGTTTACGCTCATCTAATGTTGGATTATTATACACACTATTGCACGTGCATAATGCGTGCTTTATTTTCGTAGGACAATCACACATTCACAACCCTGCATCAATATGCGGTGTATTGAATATAGCCTATCGGTATTATATTTATTATCTGTTCTGTGGTTATACCTAATAATTAATTTTATCTATCGGGAGAGGCCCAATAATCATAAGTGTGACAAAAGATACTTCTTTTTTCAATAATATGTTTTGACGAATATCAGTATTAATACCGGTATTCAAATACGAAATACCTAAATACCGGTATTGATATATTCATTCGGTATTGCAATCCTTAGTCGACAGTGTTTTTTTTTCTTAAATAAAGAAACAAATAAAAATATCATAAGGTTTTGATCGGCGTTTCTCGTTTTAATTACATATTATATACATCAGGCACATCAACTTAAAGTAGGCTGTAATGTCAGTATCAAAACTGGCAATGATCTATCATTATGTCTCATTGACATTCTTCAAATTAAATAAGTGTATTATATTATCAGCTGAGGACACTGAAAACAATACTTGTTTTTCGACCAACGCAAAGAAATACTCAATTTCCCATTCGTTGTGAAAATCATCACGTTGGTCACTAATTCACTTATTGTCAATCTATTATCCTAATGCTAATGTGAAAAGGGCCTACTGAGCGACGGTCAGAATAAACTACGCCTCAGTTTAAAAAATAGAGATTCACATATTATTTAATAATGATATACAGTGACGTCCCGTGGGGGTAGGCAGATTGAGCGTCGCTTGGGGGCGGCAGTTTCTCGAAGGGCGGCAAATCAATGAGAACCATTAGGTATTTATAGAAATAGCTACCTAAACTTAGTAGTAACGGAAATATCTCTTCATTAAAAAAATCAGCTCACTGGTTGGAAACAAAATGTATTAATTAACATAAAAGGTTTAACAGGACTGTATTTTTTGTCGTGATCACGATGTCTAGTTTAATTCCGTTGTCCTTGGACGTCACGTCCTTGATGAGCAGCAATATCACGTGAAGATTTATAAATTATATTTGAATTATGGGTATGTACATACTTACCTAATTTAAAATTTATCCAAATATTTTTACACTACATCACTCGCGAGTTTTGGAAGTTGTCAGGTGTCTGAAACTGTGGACTCGCAATATTGTCTATTGAAGCAGAGATGGCATTTAACTTAGATTTAGTGATATATATTTTGTTAGTTATGTATCCATTCATCACATTTCTTAGATATTGGAGTCATGAAAAGATGATAAACAAAATGGGGCGGCATTTTGGTGCTGACTAGGGGCGGCATTTTGTCTAGGGACGTCACTGATGATATACAAATTAAATATACATCATTTGAAACATCTCACCCAACTGGACTTGAATCTGTATCTGCTGCATTTCCGCCAACATTATAACGCAATTTGATAAGCATTTCATGTAACGACTTATATTTAATATCGGCGTAATTTAAAAAGATGCCCGTAGCATGGTGTAATGGAAGTAAAGATATGAAAGGTTAATTCTTCTCCTTAAAAATCTCAATATAATCATATTTTATTACAAATAAATGTACACGCTTTTTACATATTTTTAAAACTTAATAACAATCGACGTGTTGGAATACATTTTTATTTTTTCATAATGTTTCTAAGAAATAAGCGTCTCACAAATAAATGCACATTTTAACAAAAGAAAATGTGCCAAAGTATGTAGATAGATTTTCACCATAGGGCATCATTAGAAAAGGGGAAATGGAGTAATTCTATTCTACCATCACCACGGCTGGTGCCCTGGTTTGTAGCCTAGTTTGTAGGATCTCCTTTTATGAGGAACGAGCTTAAGCTAATACTGAGGCTAAAAACAGGGCACACAATGGGCAAAAGATTTGATGTCCTCATAGAAAGAAGCCAATCGCGGCTCTGCGATGAATGTAATGTTTTAGAGGACATTGTACATAGTATAGCAGTACAATTCCCTAAATATGATCGCAGAGTACAGCTGCAAATTGCGGATATCTATGAGAATGTCGACGAATTGAAAGGTAGGTAAGACGGAAGAGCTTGGCAAAATTGTAAAATTCTTTAACATAATAGGAGTGAGGACCTGATCGGCGAATCCCCTTCCAGAAGAAAAGAGGCGATATGACAACGAGTCGCAGTCAAAGCCTAAAATGTAAGCCTAAAAGTAAAAATGATTTTTTTTACAAACTACCATCCATAATATGACATTGTATATTGTACTATTTATGATCGTATTATATTTGATATGATTCTACCGAGATCTACCAACATGAAGTTAACATTTATTGTTTACAACCTTTTCTTTGTTTGTATTTTCGATCGGAGTTTTCAAACGATATTAGAATATTGTTTGTATTTTCATTTTCTGATATAAAATTAAAAAAAAAAACAAAAAAAGTAAGCTAGGAATATTCTGAAATAAACAAGGGTTACTTCTATAAACAGAAATGGCGTTAAATAAATTACGTTGTATCTTTTAGTTTTTACATTTTCATCTTGTTTATTTTCATTTCTTTTATTAAAAAAAAAGCGTTACAATTTCCTAATTTGTACAAACAGCACTGTATTTTTTTCAAATATGTATTTAGTTTGCTTAGAACAAATAATATAATAAGTAACATTTTGATAAAAATTGCTGATTGAACGGATTACAGCGCGCGTCCACTATATCGTCTAACCGTTGCGACATGACCTCGTTGTACCCAGTACAGACGTCACCCATAGAAAATCTCAAACTGATCAAGTCTCAATGGTGCTGAAGCTGACCGCACTCTCTTATATTATTTAGAATGTCATAGATTGTTCGTGGTAGTCAAAGATTTAATTTTTGGTTTTAAACATAACCAAAATGTCTACTATTTGTCACCTTGCGGGTCTTTATTATACACAAGGCGACTATCGACCGCTAAAGTAATAAAGTGATAGTATTTATTACATATTTTTATTGAGCTATTATAATTTGTTACTTACAATAAGTTTGCCATCTAAACAGTCAAAATTGTCTATCTCACTCTAAATTTTACCACAGCCAAGAGATATGCTATTAATATATAGCACTTATTGCAATAACTACAACGAACTCATTGTAATTATTACAATAAGTTCTAAAACGTTAATACAAATCTACCCTAAGATTGATAATATTTATCACTTTAGTGATCGATAATTAGTATAGAATAGACCAATTGATATTAGTGTAGAAAGATCGGGTATCTCTTACAGATTACCAGTAAACCAAGAGACTCTATTTTTTTTTGACTGCGTACCTACCTACCTATAAGGCAGAAAAAAGTGTGTACCCTTGATATGTAGAGAATCAAATTTATATATACATGTATATTTGCGATTTAATTGAGCATAGGTACATATACAGTGAAGAGTTTTGTAAGAAAAATAGGCCCTAATGTCATTATAATATAATAAAAATAAACAAACAATTATATTATTACACATTATTTATTTTATAAACAGCTTCAATACAAACATTAAGTTTTCTCATTATAATTGAATATGGTTGGGCCAATTATGGCAGCGCAATCACCTATAAATTCCATACAATCGTCCAGGCATGATAAAAAAAAAATCTATTGCCTCCAAAACATGAACATGGTTAGATGTGCATTAAAAAAATAATTCGCATACGAACTATCTGTAGCTTACTGCCGTGGAACGTACCGTTAGTCAAAAAACAACACAGCAATAAACTACGGAGTGACTCAAAATAAGCAGTAGCGCGCGAGAGTCATAGTGAGAGTGAGTGACGACCAAGACCACGAAGCCAGCTTCAACATAACAAAAGGTCAATGTCTGGTATCCTTGATATAACCCCCCTCTAGTATCGAATCACACCTCATCTTCAATACTATACAGTCAATACAATAATATAGTCCACAAAAAGCGCAGCCAGAATGTAAACACAGGAATTCCTTTTGTTTAAGAGCATACTTCAGTGAAATGGCAAATAATTTTCAGCAATAGGTGGGACGTAATTTCGGCCACGTTGCCAATCGGAGAGCAATAGTCGACCTATAAGTACGTCAATTTGTTTTGTGATGGCGTCGGATGAATTAATTCTTAAATCGTGTAAAGATGACTAAAAAATGTTACGTATTTACTCGAAAAACAAAACATTTCAATGAATATATTATTATTATTACTTAAATAACAATAAACATAATATTAAATGGATGCATGTTGAATTTTTATGACAAATTATGTTTTGTTCGTCACGCGTCGTTCGCACAATCTGTGCGTCGCGTAGTCACGGTATTTTTAAAGCATGCCTCACCTTAAGTATAGCCTTAATAATAATCTGAAAAATCTGGCTTGATGCTCACTGGTAGTGCAATAAAAAGGTTTTCCTCGATACTTAGTTATAATTCCATCACCAAAAATAATACCTCACACAAGTAAGTAAAATCAAACAGTATGATTGCATAAGTTCGCAGATAGGTATTTCTCCTTTAATTGTTAAAATTTTTCCTTTTCCTTGAAGAGATATTTTCTGCCGTACTAAGCACACAGGCCGTAACTGACGTATTAAGGTATTTTCATGTTTTTATGAATTTGGATTCAGCAGAATTTTTGTATAAGATCAGTAAAAAGAAACCAGCCAAAACTGCTATATTTCCAAAGAAAATTGAGTTTTTTAAAAGCCGTATATATGCAGTGTGAGGAAAAACACGATAAATACTAAGCGATTTGGTCGTAACTAGCATTTACTAAAGGATTTAAGACGTATCTGACACAGATACGGCTAACATCCTTTAGTTTTTCGGACTTACGGCCGAACTGGCTTAGTATCGCTGTTGTTACGGCCAAATTTCTTTAGTTATAATACCATATTTCGATCGCTATTGCGTGATTGCAAAATCCGCATTCAACATTTGACTGTTACTCAGTGTGAACCTAATGATTTTATAACCGTGTATTTGATTAGTTGTTTGATAGTTGATTGATAACTGCAGTGATAATATCTTATATTTGTTTTGAAGTATATTATAATTGATTACTTTGACTTTGGTTGATTAACGCACAGTAAGTAAATATTTGTTTTTTTACGTAGTCGAAAGTTTTACCGTAACATTATCATACAGGTTCGCTGCCGGTGGCGCCGGTCGGAGACGCCTGGTCACTCATTTTGCTGTGATATTTGATACTTTTCATAACATGTGAGCACAAACCCCATAAAAGCAATTAGTGAACCGTTAAATTTCAAATTTATGGGTCAGGCTCGAACTGTGTAAAAATAGTTTGGACCATTTTTCAATGGCGACATTCACAAAGTCTACTTGAATGTTACCATTATATTGGTAGTGTGAATTTTTTTTTAATTTATGAGTTACAATTACTTCTTATAACAAATACCTCTCACGGTCAAGTTTAAGTTATGGTGCCTCCGGTTGTAACTAATAAAAAAAAATATTATGAAAATGGTTAGTCATCACGTTGTTATGGATTTAATAAAATTAAACACTAATAATTTATTTTATGTTTATTTATTCAATTCACAACACAAATCACACGTACAGTTATAATAATTTTCACTTACATTACTTACAAGTCAGAATACGGAGAAGTCTGGATAGACCTGGACAGTCGGAACTTAGGATTATTACTGGCCTCTGAGGTGTCGATACTTGTGAGTATCTAGCAATTTATAATGGAATGAGACAAAGGAAAGTTTTGGACGTTGCACTTATTATGCAGGGATGTATGTTTATGATAGTAAGTAATTTAGCTAGAAATTTAGTATTGTTTGTTTACATTACAATGGAAAGCACTTAGTTAGTTTAAATAATGTCGCGACGAGTAAATACGATAAGTATTGATAATTATACATCAGGGCTTCTCAATATTATACAGGGGTAACAAAGAATAATATAACAATGAATAAAATATAGTAAAAAAGGGCATATACATAACAACGTCATCAGTTAGTTTCGTTTACTTGACCTCATTTTTATGTTTTCGTGGATTGGCACTGGGATTATTCTATATTATAAAAAGTGGCAGCGAACCTATGTATTTATTGTTTTCATAAATATATTAAATGTAATAGGCATCATGTTTACAAATAGAAATTGTTGAAAAAGTAATCTTACTTTCAATACATAAAATAAATAAAAAGCACACGGAAAGGCCATACTTGCATGACATGGTACAAGTCTTGCCTTTCCGTGTGCTTTTTATTTATTTTATGTATTGAAAGTAAGATTACTTTTTCAACAATTTCTGTTATCGCAAATAAAGGACAAAATACTTTAACAAACAAAAAGACATTTGCCGGACCACTGATTGAATTGAACTTCTTGTATGCAAAAGTATTAAAATCCAGTATACCTTTTCCTAGTATTATTAAAACTCCAATTGGAATAACTAAAGAAAAAAAAGGATAATAATATATCTAAATTAATCGACTCTGGAAAGGGTATTATTATTAAGGTAAGTTTTGGAAAGATTTGCCTGTTAACTCTTAACAACTTTTAGACAAAATACTGATTTATATGATTTTAAAATCATTTAAGTATATTATATTGTTTTAATTCTATTTTTATTCTTACTTATTTTAGATATTAATTACAACTAACTACTTTCAACTTTTATGACTGCTTTTCTGTTGTTTTCTATTTTTATATTCATTTTTAATAAATTTTCTTACAATATAATGTTAAGATCATAAACCATATTATTTTATTATCCTAAAGAAATCCTAAATATTATTATATCCCATTTACTCCAGAATTCTTGTGTGAAAAAAAGATATCTGATATTAATGGGGAGAAAATGTAGATACGGGCATATTACCTTAGTGCGCTCTAAGAAATGCTTTGTATGAAGGAGGCCGTAAATGCATTATTTATGTGAAAAATGACAGATATGAGATTTTTAAGGGATGTTAACAAATCTTACACCAAAATAAAGCATAATAGGCTTATAAAATAAACCAAAAGTTCTACAGTAGAAGCAGCAAAAGTAAAATAATGTGTGAGTTCGTTTCTCCCACTTGCCTAAAATGCAGATACGGCCTCTGTGCTTAGTGTCTCAGTATAGATAAAAGAGCATATTTACTTTTTCGAATATATCAGCGAGGTAGGTATACTGAAATTATTCTACAGTGGCACTATAAGTACGGCAAAAGCGATTTGCAGTTGTATTAATATTATTTGCTAGCATTGAAACAGGCATTATAGTAAAACTTACCAATACAGCTTTTATCATACAAAATAAATTATGGTACTACTGTATAATGATTTTATTACATTTTAATATACCATAAACACACAATATATTTGTCCATAATAATATTTCGGATTCACGTAATAAGTTAAAAAAAAAAACTGTTATTCTTCAACCAATTTCTATTTTTTCTTACAATATAAAACTTTTTCTTCACGTACGCCAACGGATCGACTTGCGGACCTACATTGGATGCAACTGCTGTAAACAATAGATTTACGTAGAATACCAAGCTTAAAAATAATAAAACATATACTTTTTTGACATTGATCAGGTCATGTAAGTATAATATAATTTAAAACAATAATAGTATCCCTAAGCAATAGATAATTATTATCTTATAAGCTTTTCATAATAGCACTTTAAAAATTCCTCTAAGACTACTAAGTAAAATGGTTAACCAGACGCCTTAGTCCAGTGATGGCGAACCTATGGCACGTGTGCCACCAGTGACACGCGAGATGATTTTGAATGGCATGCGAATGTTTTATTTTAAAGAGAAAAAAAATATATACAGTACTTTCTCAGTAATCCGCCATCCCAAAAACCAGACAACTGTCCAATTAGTGAAAGCGGCGGATTATAGTGCATACATACAAAATATGGTAAAAATTAAAAAAGATATTTCGTAAAAATAGTTTTTTTTTGAGATATTTGTACTAGCAAATAACGGTTTTATTTATAATCAAAATCAAGTATTTACTAAATAATACATATTTATAAACATAACTAAGTTTAATAACTAAATATTAAACAGTAAATCACTTGACAAAACCAGTTGTTCAGTGAGGCAGATATTCTTGAATCCTTGAATGGCTTAGGATTCCTGGCTTTCCATATGACCAAAAGCTTCATTTTGCATGTCTCGATTGCATTGGAGCACTGCATAATTGTGATGCGGTACTTGGGCACTTTCCTCCCTGGTACATTACTTTCTTCGCTATGAACGTACCTACGTTTTACGAAGGAGAAGTTTCAAAAATAAGCCTGTCTCATTTGCGTTGTATACTTGTACGCGGCGGACTACTGAATTTGACAATCGGATACCGGCAAATTATAGAGCCTGATTGTGTGCTTTCAACTAGTAAAAATAACGGTGGATTATAGATGTTGTCGGATAATCGAGCGGCGGATTACTGAGAGTATACTGTAGGTACTTACCTAATTAATAAAATTTGCTTAAGAAAAAAAAATACAAATAAAAATATAAGTATAGGTATATATTATACTTATATATACTTCATATTAAAACATAATGATGACATAGCCTTGCGTATTTTCGTCAGTTTTTAATATTATTTACCAATCTATGCGGAAATGGAAACGACAAAATGGATGCATAATTGACAGGTCGCTTTGTAATAGAAAAAATTGCATGCAAATAAATGCTCTTCAAGAATAAGCAATACGTTTAATTGCATATGACGGTCCTTACTCTTTATGCATCACATGTAATATTATTCCACTGACCTCGTTAAGGCGGCGGGAAAACATGAAAGAAGCGTGGTTAAAATGCTCCCACGATTTTTTTACTTAGATAGTTTTAAAATAAGTAAAAAAAATATTCAAAGAATAAAGGATACCTATGCCTTCGGCTAGAAACACTTTAAAATAGAACTAGATTGTAATTTTTAAACTTTTCTTATGGAATTCCTAAAATCATTTTTTTTTATTAAGAAGTGCTCGGAACGTCAGACATTCGAAAAATAATATTTGGGAAATTTCGGCACGCCTACGTAAAAAGGTTCGCTTACCCTGCCTTAGTCTGTTTTATTAAATATACTGACCGAAAGAAAATAATGTAAAACTATTTACTGGAACATTTTTATAAGGGTGAATTCTTTTCATCGTAAAACTCAGAACACATAAAATATACTGGAAATAAGTTTGCACGGTGTTTATTTCTTTGTATCTTCCCATTTTCAAATATTTATTACAGCATAACTAATTGAATATTTAATTTGCTGACTATTTTCTTTCTTGCAAAGAAAGAAAATTACATTTCATTTGAATAACAATTATTTACTCCTACATACTTGATATTTTGTCAGTAAACTTGTATCATACCGACTTAATATGTATTTCAAAATCCAAATAAATTATTAAATGTTTTCTCTTTTTCATTATGTATCATTTTTTAATAAAAGTTTTATTATATTTGCAGCATACGTCACAAATATACACATCAATCAGTAGCACAGCATAGCCTCAATGACCAGGCGGTCTCTGGTGCGGAAGCTGGCCTTCCATCTGGGAGCTCTGGGTTTGATTCCCGGCGAAGACACAATATATTTATATGATTGTTCAAAATTAATAATAACCACCTTGTACGAAAAAGCAAGGACATAGTTATTAATAATTAAAAAAAAGTGTATTTTATAACGTTTTTATTAGCTCGTATTCTTGTTTGTTCGGTGGTTGTTTGTCCAGTACAAATCTTGCAACCGATGTTTAACTAACTTCTCGACTAGCTAGACATTTGAAACTTTTAGAATATATCAAAACACGATGACAATGCATTCTTTTAATACTTTTAGCCATCTTTAAGCAGAATTGAATTCATTTTCAGTTAATTCTGTTTTCTATGGAAAGTTATTTCAGAAAAATCCGTAAAAAGTAAAAGACTAATATTGGTTGCTAAAGGGATGGACCTAGCAACTCAATTATTAAGGTGACGCATCAGTGAAACGCCAAATAATTTTCAACTGTACGCGCGACGAAGTTTTGTACTCGCTTCGCATTCATTGAGAGAACGTCGATTCAGACACGCGTCACTTTGCTGCGTGAAGGCGACGGGCCAATTAATTCTAAAATCGTGTAAAGATGACTAAAAACGTTTCCCATTTACTTTAAAAAGAAAACATGTCAATGAATATATTATTATTGTTACTAATAGAATAATAAACAGAACATAAAATGGACGTATGTTGGATTTATATGAGAAATAATATTTCGTTTGACAGGCGTCTTTTGCACCCGCGACCCGCAATCCGCACATTGCCTAGCGACGATCTTTTTAGACCGTGCCTCAATTAATGCATGGCCTTAATATATATGTGCGTTACTATGGAAATCAAAATGACATTTCAGTATTCAGTATTTCTATATTTTTGTTTGTTTGTTTGTTTTTTATTTACTTCATATCAAGTACAAGTTTGAGCATATTGCGCATAATAATTTAAAAGAAAATTGCATATAAAAGTTCTTTTTATCTTGTAATTATTTATATTCATTTCAAACACCCTCTAAAACTCTTGACGCTGAATTCCTGTATTTGATACTTTATATTTGTGCTCTTTTGAGACGAATAAAATTACAAGTTAATTTTCAAATTGATCGGTCTACTCGTACCTACCCGTCTTGTTGCTGAGATAACCACATAACACCCATATCTGTCGCTGCTCTTACAGGGATAGAGTACTGAGCTAGATACCAGAGATAATATACTAATCGCATCCTGGATATAAAAAATCAGGATCATAATCCATAGTATGTAATGCGTTTTCCGTTACCAAACATACTTCAAAGGAAGACTATCGATACGCCATGGTTTTCAAAACCCAGTCAAAAACAGCATACTGTTATCAAAGAGATTGTAAACTAGTAAGATATTAACTTTATACGAGAATGCCAAAAGCTCACAAATAGTTACGATGCATCTAAATTCCCGTTAAAATTATCAAGCTTAAAGTTTTAAGCTGGAATATAATGCTCTATATAATATAAAGTTTATCAGAATCATGGTTGAAATTTCCACGCGTATATTAGCTTAGATTATTTCCGAACTATTTACAAACGAAACCCGTGTATCTGAGAGCTCTTCCAGTTAATCGAATGAGTTTAATCTATAGCCTTACCAGATTTGATAGATGGTCAAAGACTAGTTAATAAACGCTACGAGGCTTAATTGTATTTTTACATAACTTTTCTTTTTATTCAAATAAAATTAACATAAAACTGAAGAAATTAAAAAAGGCTTTTTTAAATAGAGATGGAGCAATAAAAAGAACTGCTGGGAAAAATAATCTCACAATTAATTTTCTAACTGTGCAGAACTTCTTAAAGCTCTGCAATGCCAAGTAAAGCTTTTTTAATAGTATATTAGTAATAGCAAATTTTACATTATTTTTGAAGATTTCCATAGCAATGCATGTTTATAATGGCATGAAACTCTTTTCAGCGGTTTTCGACAGGGATACCTCGAAAAGCTCCATCCCGTATATATTCAAAATCTTTGGATAAATTCTATCCAGGGAAGGAAGACAGGTGTTGCTTAATTTGTAACGCTCCAGTGTCCTTAGTGAATTTTAACTGCGTACCTTTTAATTAGCGCATTTAAATAACATGCTAATTGGATCGATCGGCCGCTTAACGGGGAAAGGGCAGCCGTGTCATCCGCGTCGAATGAGTTACGCTTGTTCAATATTAATAATGTTAATACTATCGGTTGAAGGTACTTGATGGAATTTGAATTTAAATTCTAATGGATTTAAGTTTTGTACTATTTCATTTGAGTCGTTTTTTCGAAGTTGAAGAATGATAACTTTCGAGTGTGGGTAGATCACATAACAGTTTTAATGCTGTATAGTAAATCGCAGCCTACTAATTGAAGTTTGACATGCTTGGAGTAGGAGTAAATCATGAATTTATCAAAGTTAAAAATACATTTTCTTTTTTAAATTATTAATTAATTTTTTCAGATTATTATTTTCTTGATCATCCAAACTTTTTTATATTGAACTAAAATGTACGTATAGAGTGACATATAAGATTCAATATTTAGATTCCTGTTTCTTTTTATTAGCATATGTAGAGAAGGGTTTTTTAACGTATATGATTTGTACCAATTCGAACAAAACGTTTGGGAAAAGCTTCAAGGTACATCTGTTACAGAACACTGTCCTAAAAATCAGCTTCGAGATTGAAATCGTTATTATAGTAATAAAAAACATTTTAAATAATGATAACTTTACTTGTATAGCATAATATAAGCACGGTTTTAATTTTCGGTATACTAAATTTTATTATTATTGTTTTATTATTTTCGGTAATTATTATACAGATGTTAGCGGTATTAATGAAATTCAAATAGACGTTTATGTGTATAAACAAAGTTTAACATATTATTTTCCGCTGATAAAATGTACAGTTTTCTTTTATTTATGATACATAAAACGCTTTTCCAGCACCCAGCGAGAGAGAATTTTCCGTTAAAATGGAAATATTAACGTTTTAAAGTTTACATCGTGTTCGCAACACAAAAGATAATGTCTATGTATAGGACAATAACTCTAAACGTCAAAATTTCCAGTTAAGCTTGCTTGGTAAAAGTTTAATTATGATTTGACGTCGGGTTTGTTGCGACCGGCATACTAATTTTTAAATTAGTCAAATTTTGTATATTATAGTAAATAATACGATAATCTGGTTAAAAAATTAAAAATCGAGTAAAAAGTACAATTTTTTCATTCGTTTTTATTTTTATAATGACGGGCCTGTTCACCAGCCTAAACCGGGTTCTTCATCTAAACTCATTTCGACTGCAACACGTCGATGTGATTATGTTGATATTCACAAAATAGGTACATGTAATTTAATGTACCTCCGAACTCGAATGAGACAATTTGTTTTGAAAAAATAAACAACAAATTTCTTTCGACATGGGTAACAGGTATAAGCTGACTCTCACATCTAAACTCGCCTCGTCTGTCGCACAACCATAAATCAATCCTTCGAAGAACGTCGATCCGGTATTGCATATGAAAACCGTGCACATCTACTTAGTGACAGTCGCACTTAACCTTCGAAACGTATAGATATTTGGATGCGGCGATCGGCGAGCCGGTATAGGAATGACCAGTATCCTGGTGTCTTCGACTCGCAGTCCGAAAAGCATGCAACTTGTAGATTGCAACAGTAGATGTTTTTATAAAGTTACTAACAACTACTAAAAAGTTGCATTCGACCAATTTGCGGAGCTCGTGTGCACGTTGTGCTACTCTAAATTTCTGGATCTCTCTTTTACTTAGGGTCCATGTTTCACGCACAGATGTGATTGCGGGAAGTACATACTGGTTGAACACTTTAGGCACAGTGGGATGTCACTTTAGAGTTTAGAAGATATTATTCTGGCGGCCAATAGCACTCCAGCACAGCTGACATGTTTTATCAATTCTGAATTTATAATCACCGTCTTTATATTTTAATACAGTGCACAATCGTTATTTTTTTTTAAATTTTGCCATAAAAATCTTTTGGTTTATTTACAATGCGTATACATAGGGCAGTTATATAAATCAATGACGTGGATATATACTAAAAATAATGTATTAGTAAAATTTGGTAGTAATTTTGTCTACCCAATTGATTTAATAACGAATGAATAGATACATCCTACTTCATATGATTTGTTTGATTCCATTAGTAAATTTAATATCGTGTGATTATTTAAGTAATTACTCAGTGGTCACTCAAATTAATTGAAATGTTGTATAATGGATTGTAATACTTTTCATAGAATTATATTGTTACCACTAATAACAATAGTAGAAAGCTTGGAACTGCTGTTATATTATAATGAAAAATCTAATAATATAAATCACTCATTTTTATATTCTAGTAAATCGAAGACAACGTTAAGAGAGTACTTCAGTTAAACGGCAAATAATTTTCAACAGTAGGTGCGACGAAATTTCTCACTCGTCGCCAATCGGAGACCGTGTGCGCACGTCGATTTGTTTTGTCATGGCGTCGGATGAAAATATTCTTAAATCGTGTAAAGGTGACTAAAAAACTTTACGTATCTACTTAAAAAAAACAAGTCAATGAATATACTATTATTATTAATAATATGACAAAAAAACATAATATTAAAGGGACGCATGTTGGATTTTTATGACAAATTATATTTCGTTCGGCACGCGTCATTTCTTTTTAGACCATGCCTCAACTGAAGTATAGCCTTAAGTAAGTAAAACGATTAAATGAGTAAACGACAATATTATTCAAGTGCATCCAATGCTAATTAGTATGATTAGTTATTACTATTCGAAGAAAAATACTGTTATTCCTTCATGCTTATTAATGCTTTTAGTATTCTAAGAAGGTCACATCAGGCCAAAACATTCAAAATAAATTATATACGTTGCTAAAATGATAATAACAACACTTTTACACACATACATCGAAGTAGTGTAATCTAATGTTTTCATACAGAGCAGTCTGTTGGAATAATATAACTATTAGGGGAGCGTGGGGTAATGGGAGCGACTGCAAAACAGGTACCATCTAAAACTAAAATGACTCGAAAATAACCAAAACATCTTCGTCAATCGTCGTCTAAGCCTGTCGATCGCTGTCGGCTGCTTAGTGGCACGTGCACGCGCGTGGCGAGTGGAAGTGTGTTTTGGGCTAGGTCCTTATATCAATTTACAATACATAAACATCAACGTAAGTACTTAAAATTTTACTTATTTTATCATATTTTGTGTCCATTGTATAGCCAGATACATGTATTTTTGTTTAGTAGTTTCAGAATCAAGGTTTAAAATGGTTTGGTTGCGTTATTTATCAACCTTCAAAGTAGTTGACATTCGGGTAATTGGAGCCTAGGTGGCTCCCATTGTGGCGCTAGCTCCAAAATTGTAAATTATATTAAAACAAAACCCTTACAAGCCCGCCTATTTAAAAAAAACTATGTGAAGATATGGGTAGCCGCCATACAACGCCTTAATTTGTATTTGCAAGGATCAAACGGATCAGACATTTTTGCAGTTCACGATAAAATTCGAGCGTTCATGAAAAAGCTTATGTTGTGGAAGAGTTGTATTGAGAATGGCAAGTATGATTATTTTGAAACACTTGAAACTTTTATTATTGAAAACCAATTGCAGCCTAAGATGAACGTACTGTCTGAAATTTTCAGTTATTTATCACTGTTATCACAGTATATACAGTAATGCCACAGCATGCGTGAAACTCCACAAACGGTCGTGTAAATTCCCCATTAACAAAGGTGTCCGGCAAGGTGATACCATTTCACCTAAACTATTCACCGCTACTCTTGAGGATTTATTTAGGAAACTTGATTGGGAGGAAAAAGGTGTTCCAATTAACGGAGAGCACCTCAGTCACCTGTGCTTTGCAGATGATATTGTTATACTCTCACAAGACCCGAAAGACCTCCAAGGTAGAATGCAAGAACTCGCGGATGTCAGTCAAACGGTCGGTCTAAAGATAAATGTCTCAAAGACAAAAGTGATGAGGAACTGTTTTTCGGACCCTGCGATTATCTGTATTTCTGGCACCCAACTCGAGCAAGTCAGCAGCTACATCTATCTCGGACAGCAGGTGTCCATAGACGGAAGCATGCACGATGAAATTGCTCGAAGAACAAAGCTGGGATGGAGTGCTTTCGGATGTCTGAATAGTATCTTCAAGAGTGACCTACCATTATGTCTTAAGCGTAGGGTGTTCAACCAATGTGTGCTACCCGTGCTCACGTATGGCTGCGAGACGTGGACCCTCAACACGAGAGATGTCCAAAAGTTAAGAGTCACACAGCGAGGCATGGATAGGTGCATGTTGGGCATCACGCGAAAGGACCGTAAGAGAAACGAATGGGTTAGGAAGCAGGCAAGAGTACGCGATGTAAAAGACGTTGCCAAACAGCTGAAATGGAGATGGGCGGGGCACATTGCTCGCCGAAAGGACGGCCGCTGGACAAATGCCGTCATCCAATGGTACCCAAGGGGTACGAAACGGCCACAGGGTCGCCCTAAAAGCCGCTGGATTGACGAACTGGTAAAGTTCGGCGGAAATACGTGGCAGCGAACGACACAGGACCGAGAGAGTTGGAGAAAGCTTGGGGAGGCCTTCATCCAGCAGTGGATTGACCCCGGCTAATGATGATGATGATGATCACTGTTAATAAATAACTTTGACGACTATTTTGGGGAAAAGATGAAAAAGTTTGATTCGTTGCGTTGGTTTTGTAACCCATTTCAAGACGACTTACCAACTAGTATGTCAACAAAAGCAAGTGAAGAACTCATTGATTTATCAGAAGATACGTCACTGAAAAATAGTTTCAACAGTTAACGAAATTCTGGCTCTCAGTTGCTGATAATTATCCTTGCCTGTTCGATGAAGCTATGAAAGTCCTCCTCCTCTTTACTACCTCATATCTATGTGAGGTCGGATTTTCGGCTATGGTGAACATTAAAACTAAATACTGAAAAAAATTGGATATATCAAACTCACTGCGATTAAAAGTAACCAACGTTGAAGTTGATGCTAAAACTGTTATGAAGAAAAAAGGGAAACAAATAGGTACATCCTTCCCATTGAAATAACTTTGTAAAAAAACCTTTCAGGTGTAGGTATTTAAGTAATATTTTTTTTTATTTAAGTTATGTTTCTTATTTCAACAGTCTTTCCTTCATATTGGTAACACTTATAAAAAATATTTTTTTCATTTCAATTAGAACAAATAAGACAGCATTAAGTAGTTCCACGACTCGCCACTAGGGAATCTGAGCATTACGAATATTTATGCCCTCTCTTCTCTAAGACAGCTAAGAGGTGGGTCTCAAGATTGGAAATTTTTGTTAGATGGGTCGGAGCCCAGTCAACTTTGGGAACCACTGGTCTAGAACGTAAGGCGCTGGGCTCCGGGTTTGATTCCCGATTAGATCTCAAGACCTGGATATTTGCAATTGTTTTACTTCTATTACTACACTACTGTTCTAATACACTACTATCATTAGGCTCCATAGCTTGCTATTTTGCTAAAAAGGTAATCTATAGACGACGATCGTTGAATTTGATTGAGTCTGCAAATCTTCTGGTGCAATTAGGTCTTTACATTTAAGTCACACAGTATACCGTCGTATGCATGAGTTTTCAAAACACCTTGTAGCTTAAATCAGTTTGCATACACAATAATATTATTATTGTATTTTATCTATGGAGAACAGTTCTACTAATAGAATAAAATTACCTGTCATTACAATTCTCACATACCTACTGACCAATACAAGATAATTTTATTTACTTTTTAGTGTTCTTTCGCATATTTCATACACAGTCAGATGTAGGTATTTATGTGAAAACTGCTCTTAACTATTTTTTTACATTGATCACATTAATTTATATCGTTTTAATCCCCAGCACCCCAATTATCCTTTCCGATATCTTGTTTTGATAATATCAATACATATTATATTATAGACTTTCATTGTTTTTGAAATCGACAAAATGTTTGCACATTTATTTCAGTAGTTTTCAAACGCTGTTCATTATTTTCTGTGTAACAAAAATAATAAATTTCTATCTTCTCTCCTCAGTACAGTATGGGCTCGGCCGAGTGTAGATTATTCTAGCAGCCTATTTTTACGTATACCTAATAGTTGTAAGCTATAGTCAACCTAATAGCGGCCCTGCTCTTTTCAGATGGCGGTATTAGACAGTTGAATTTATTATTTAGTATCTGATAGCGATCAATTTATAAAAGCCGTATCGTTATATTGAGCTTGTCTATGGTCAAAGTAATAGGGATGGGTAGATGACATAATAAAACGTATTATTTTATAATTTATAATTACTACTTAATAACATTAATTTGGTTGACTGTCTCTCTAATGGTATGTCTGTACGTTTACGTTTGTTCTTTTATAACCAGAGGGTTGGAGCGGACCCTTTTTTTGATTTTCTCTGCTCCGGGATCTAATACGTGCACCTGGTGCCGGACGAAATCCCGAAGGCCGAAATCCCGAATGCTGAAATCCCGAATGGCCGAAATCCCGAAAGCCTAAATTCCGAAAGCCGAAATCCCGAAGGCTGAAACCCCGAATGCCGAAATCCCGAATGCTAAAATCCCGAATGGCCAAAATCCCGAATGAACAGAATCCCGAATGCCGAAATCCCGAAAATAGAAGAAATATAAAGAAAGAAAAAATATAAAAAAATTGCGCAATTCAAGATAAGTGTCAAGATTGCGCAAATATTACTGTTTGAAATGTTTTATGTTTCGAGATTTCGGCCTTCGGGATTTCGGCTTTCGGAATTTGGGCTTTTGTTTCTTAAACGTAGAAAAAAGTAATTTTGAAATTAGGTTTTCTATTCGTCCTTTCATTATTAATTATATTAAACAAAATTTCCGAAAGCGAATCGTCTTTCACTATCTACCTCTTCCTCTTCTGTCAAAAAGTTGAGGCTATTGTTCATTCGGCAGTGTTGCCGTATTTCAAATAATTCCAGTATTGCAAAGTGGCAAATACAATATTTTCATTGAATTTTAGGAAGAAAATTTAATAATAAAAAAAACATCCGGAGTAGTGGATTGAGAACAAACTTTCGATGCTCCGGGTAAAAGCTCATTGCTCCATTGCTCCGTGCACCTGCTTTGAGCTCCGCTCCAACGCTCTGGTTATAAGTCAAAAAATAAATAACCAATTGGTATTGATAAGACTTGATAATTAGGCTATATTGTAGGTACCAACTTTTTGAAGTTTCATCTCAAAGGTTCTTAAGTTACGGAAATAACACTTGAAAATAACGCACTGGGTAAAGTGGTGGAAGTGAGGAGCTGATGAAATAAATGCTCTAAAACAATCGCTAGGAAATCTAAAATAATTTGGTATCACAAACCTGATAGCTTCAATCATTTGCAGCCCCATATTAACGCAGTTGTATGCGTGGTTGGGTCTGGATACTGGCAACCCTGATACGCAGTAGTAGCAATCGCCCAGAATTTTTATCCGCATACATTGATTCTCCTGTAACAAAAATAAATATAGATATTAGGTATAGATATACAATATATGATATAGGTCAGAGGTTGGACAACCATGCGTGGTTGTTTGCTATTAACTGGTTGGTATTAACTGTCAATTTTAATCATAGCGGAAAGACATTGTATCAATTAATATAAAACGCAATATGTAGTAGGCAATAATTCCGCTAAACTTTATAACGATCAGTACTGTTTTTGTCCTGTTTATTAGAACACTGTCAGCTTTCCCAGGATAGTTCCCAGGCCAGGATATTTGGCTGGCCCTACTACCTATCGCTTAGATTAAAAACAGTATGATGCTCTACAATGGCTTTTTCAACGAAGTAAAATTAAGTATTTTTTTTTTGTATTTTAATACATCCACTTGAACTATAGAGTTGTGGAGTATCCACACACAAAAATCAAAAATTGTATCGCACAACATATTTTAAAATGTTATAATTTAGAAGTAACATAGCGCTGCATGATACTATCTTTCTTTTCTATGTATTCGAGCAAATTTTTAATGTGTGTTTAACTAACTTATCTAGTCGACTCGCTACACTGGGCTCCACCTAAGCCCTGGCTCTTAGGGTAGATGCATTTCAGCTTTCCTCCCACTTGCGAAGGTCATGCTATCAAATATAGGCATCTTTTGTTTATTTGAACTCCTCACCCTTAAATAAGATAAAATAACAGAATAGCATAGCCCTTCCCCTTAAAGCATAATAATTGTTAGATTTCTTTCGCTCAGCTCAAAATTATCACCAAATACCTCATATTAGGTCAAGAATAAAATAATTTAATTAATTATTAACTTACTTTTTATTTAATATATATAATTTAATAAATACATTACATACAGGGAACTAATGGAAATAATGGGAACTAAAATACCTAACGGGTATGGAGAAGTAGGCATCGATATCAAGTGCGGAAGAATACGGTTAAACGGAATAAACTTAAACACGTGTCAAGAATACGTCGAATACTGACAACTGCTCTTGGTTTATGCAATGACGCTCATTTAATATTGATATATTGAAAGTTGCAATTGCACATATATAATGCGTGGCTAATTTTCGTACGACACACACATTCAAAACTCTGCCTCAAAATGTATCGGGATATAGCCTATCGGAATTATTCTATTTATTACGAAGATGTTTTTACCTACCAGAGGCACTTTTTAAGTTTATCTTTGACTTGAAATAAAAAATATTTTCCTTTTTAATATACATATTTAATAATTAATACAGTTGAAATTGTAAATTATCAAAAAAAAATGTCTCAAATTGCAAGCTTCGTTTTTTTCAGCTAGGTGACTCTGGTAGGTAAAGACATCGCCTTAATCTGTTCTGTGTACATATTGGTGGGTATAAAAGATTGAGTTGCTGCATAATACAAGCTGTTAATAAAACTCTCATCTAATTTTAGCCATGAAACAAAATACATATTATTTAAAAAGGTAAAATGAAAGATTGGCTAATTTATTGTATTGTGAATCTGAAATAACAATTATTATTATTCTTTCTGTTAAATATTTTCAAATTTTCCTTTTCCCTCTTTACTTTGTGGAATTGACGACTATAGAGTTTCCTTCAAATGAGAATTATACAAACTGTATTTATTTTCAAAGTGCCGTATTTATTTTAGATTCAATTGTACGTTCTCTTCCACTGTTTTGTGTAAGCATTGAAACTTGAGCTTTTTAAATAGTGGTAGCTTTACATCGGTTGAAGCTTTACACAAAAGCTCTCGTTTGCTTTATATTACAAAACGTAAATGTCATTTTGATTATCCAACGACTCCAATACTGTGCTGTCTTCTGACTTAATATGACAATACAATATATCAATCTTTGCCACAGGTGGACGTAATATACGTAGCATACTGGTATGTACATGTGTCAAAGGCATACCTAATGAAGAAACAGTTATTTGTTATCCAGTATGTAACAATAATTCCTGAGATAGTTTAACGTGTCAACAGTACAACCAAAATAATATTATATTCTTACAATAAACGAAAGTTTGCGTAATACAATGTTGTTTAAATGTATAAATTTCAGTGGAAAATATCTTAAAGCGAATACCTACTCTGTCCAGCACTTACAAACCGGAATGCACAATAATTTATCTGAAAATATTACATAGTTATCTAACTTTATCTATATTTTATAAAAATAAGTGTGTTAGATTTTTTTTATATTGCCTATCTAGCTCAGATACTAAAATTATTTTTTTATTTTATGAACCAGAACGGTGCTCCGGCGCGCAGCGGTCCATTTCGTATCCTGACTCTATCTACTTAAAGCACATAGCGGCTGAATACGCAACTTACAGTGTAAAACAATTTATAATTAAAATAATACAAAAAAACTTTTTAAAATCTATGTTTGTTAAGGGATCTCATTCGACCACTTCATATTATTTTATGGTTACTTTATTATTAGTTTATTCTCTGATGTGTGTAACGTAATTTATTCCCGTATCTAAGGATAAATTACGTTTGAACACTAGACACTTATTGCCGGATATATTTTTGTATCATTGACGTGGCAGAACTGAGCGGAAAGAATTCTTAAGATGGTATCTTCCTGCGCGTTGCCCTGCAAGAAGTGCGCGTCGCAGCGAAGTGCAGTCTTGATCCAGATCTGGCGTAGTGCAGTCACGTTTTGTACGTGCGAGACGGTTTCGGTCGGCCGTCGGCCAACATGGCGAACTCCTGCAACAGGTATCCATTGTATCACTTGAATACAGGATTAGATTCCTTGTTTTAACCTCGTAATAACTCCCCACAGAAAACTCTAGTTGTGTTGTTAGGTATTTGGCATTTGTTCGAGTCTAATTGTAACTTTTATTATTATACTTCTGCGGTTTATCCGCGTGTGACCTGTCGATTCTACTGTTTTCAATAAATTTGCATAGGGTCCATTCTGGAACGTACTTAAACGGTTTTATTATTTTCTTGTCCTGATATGTCCCGTGTATTTAATTATGCCGTAAGGAGAAATCTGGCCAAGATGGCGCCTCTTTACACAATTACATAATAATAAATGTAACATTATTGACCTGAAGTGCTGGAACCTGGAGGATTTATTCCGAACCGATGTCAAGGTATTCACGACCCTCGGTTATGATGGGAATTCTTATGCTATACCGCCATTTGTGTTATTTATTGAGCTAGTCCAGAAGTAATAATGTTATAGGTACACACTAGTATTGTAATTATCTATACCTTGACACAGCGCTCGGAATGGAGCGGAACGCCCCGGAGCGCCGTTCCGGTTCGTGAATTCGTTGACAATTCCGTTCCGTCTCGTGGATTCCTCGAATCTACCGTTCCTTCTCGTGGAATCCTGATAGCGAGATGTCTCATAAAATTCTCGAGCCTCATCAGAATATTTAATATGGCGTTCCGGTTCAGATTGTGTTGAAATTGAGGAATATGAATTGGTATATAAATATATTAAAAAAAAAAAAAAATCTTTTTATTAAACAATGATTTTACTTGTTGACTACCCCTGATTTTTAATAATTCGTACATGTCGATACAAATGGGTGCCACAGTAAGGCAAATTTCTTAGAAATGCATCTAGGTATATTTTTTCCTAACAATGCATTTCTAGACAACCCATGCCTGATAATAAAAAATACAGTTTTTATTGAAGAAAGCACCCTTACATGACTGTATTGCTCTCTTCCGTTTTCTTTAAGACAATATGAGATAATAGTATATTATTCTATTCTTCAGTGCTATTCAACAAGTTTTTTTTGCTTGCTTTGCTTTGCTTGTAGACAAAATCACAAAATACATCATTTATTTAGGGTAGGTACCTACTACTAATATCGATAATAACGTTAAATTATTACGCACCTTTTTTTGATTTTCAATTAAAACACATGAAATATCTACATAGGTATTGTGAAAAATAATTCATTTGTTAATTAATGTTTTATGACTAAATAAATTACCTCTGTGTAGGTATCTACCTAGACTTGGATTTTAGACCCTTTGGTATGAACCACAGGGCTTAGCTGACTTGGGTAAGAGTGTAAATCGCGGGTTCCCAAACAGTTATGATTTTGAGTACATTAAATTTGTAATCAATACGGGAGTGGAAGTCACAATATTTTATGGAATGAAACGGGAGAGAAATGGATGGAAGAAACAAAACAATAACTGTCCGATTGACGATTGCGTAAAATATAGGATAGCTAACTTTAGGTACTAGGTAGGCTTGACGCATTCATAGTTTTCACAATACATCATAAGACAATCGAGGCCGTTCATTAGTCGACCTGTTGATATTAGATGGTATGCAACCAACAAGGTGTCTTCCCATCGGTATGGAGCGATATACAACCGAGGAGGTTTAATAACGCTATTGTGCAAGTAAATTAAAATGTCAGTGGTCTCTGTACAATTTTTGCGTGTATGGGCATCTTCATCAGGGGGAACGAACACATTTAAACGTTCATAGTATTACCCATATCATGCTGAGCTAGGTACCTACTCTTATTTTTTATTTCGGTTTTAGTTCGGCAGAAATACTTCGCAGTGAAAAAATACTCGTAGGTAGGTACCTACCTAAACTCTTTACCTATCCTTCATGTTATACAGAAAATAAAGCTAATGGAAAAAATATATTGTTGAGGATATTAAAATAACCATAGTAATACGGTCCTTTGAAATAAATCATTAAATCAATATAGGTAGGTACCTACTTAGTTCATATTTTTTGTTTCACAAAACTTCTACGTAGCAAAGCTGTTTACTATTCAATAATAATACAATGAATCCTACCTAT
This sequence comes from Rhyacophila brunnea, assembly GCF_057557595.1. NCBI lineage: Eukaryota > Metazoa > Arthropoda > Insecta > Trichoptera > Rhyacophilidae > Rhyacophila > Rhyacophila brunnea. Next base: position 9,500,009 of record NW_028233361.1, read on the forward strand.
TGTGCATTAAAAAAAATATTGTCGCTGAAGATTTATTGCTCCCAAATCCACAGAAATGTGACGTAAGGAAGAGATTTTTTTGTCTCAAAAAAAGGTTTTATAAACAATAACTAATAGCACATGTAATTTTTGATTTGAGGGCTTTGAAAGAATAAATTTTCTTACAAAATATTAGTTTAAACAGCAATCCTAGACTAACAAGAGGTCGTGGTCGTGGTCGTTTACATCGTCGTAGTATTTATTTATAAAACCATAATAATTATAAAAAAGTACATACCCACCTAAATCAAGTAGTTACTATAATAATTATTGATTGTGAGTTTTTGTTGGTGTTTTGAATTATTGTTTGTCTTGTGATTGGAGAAACTTGTCGCATACTATGCAAACCACAAACATAGTGGTACTATGATAGTACTAAGGATTTTTATATAGGTACCTACTGTACAATAATAGCAGAGTACAAATGAGTAAAAATAACAAAACTGTGTAGGTATTGCCAAGTGGTAACGACGAAATCTTAGAACAATGTATTTTGAGTTGTTTCCCTATAGAAGTTGGGTATCGAATAGTACCTTCCACTCCGGTGATTTGGGTAAGTGTCTAAACTCTATCTTATACCTAGTAACATAAAAAGCGAATAAATATTACGTATTAGTTATTAATTTCATATACCTATTATCGCAAAGGTATTTTTTGTTATATATTCATAGAACAGATTCCTTATTACAGAGGTAATTGAGTCTCATAGGGAGATTTAAAATACTGTAGAAAAATTGACGCGGCATTTTGTTTAGGAACATCACTGTGTGACGTGTTTCTTCTCACCCTCATATGCACCTATATATTATATAATACATAACATATAGATTGCATTGAGCAAATAATACATTGCGAAAACTCATGCGATAGATGTTGACGAAATAAAAGAGGTAGCATACATTTAAATAAAATCATAGAGGAATCCAATGGGAATTTACTAACATAATAATTAATAGTTTCAACAACATCAGAAACCTATTAGAATAAATTATCCCACATGCCCACATGGTGTAAATATTTGAATATTTTTTTCTAATATCTACAAGTCTGGGGTTGTTTAAAATTATGCATATTTAATAATGAATGCTACATTCGTAAAACTGGTGTATTCATTAAGTGCTTAATTTTATTAAATTAATTTATTATGAACCATGCTCCTACTTTTTCGTACATGATAAATTTTGATGTGATTAAAAAATTGTTTAATCAAAATATTTCCAATTAAGGTACTAGCTTTAAATAAAGTAGCATGTAACTTGGTTTAACCAATGTACTTATCTTCTGTTTGAGACTTGAAGATAAGATACCTTATCGTTATTGATTTTTGGGTTTTCACCGTGTGTAATTCTTCATTCTTTGCTCGACGTTTCGGGCTTGTTGCAGAGGCCATTATCAAGAGATATTATATGATATCGAGGAAAGAAGGAAGAAGTACACGTGGTGAAAACCTAAAAATCAATAACGATAAAGTATCTTCACTCATGTTTCCATTTACACTTATTTACATGTTTTTATTCAAACTACTGACGAAACAAATGGACAATTGTATTGGTTTGTCCATTATTTCATATATTTTTATGTTTTCTACTCCAATAAGATTCATATACTTACATTTAGGTATACTTATTTGTATAATTATTATTATTATGAATGATGTATTTTTTAGTAAACGATTTCGTAAACTTATATTATGATATATTTTTTATGTTACAAACAACTGATTCGGGCGAAGGTGATGAGGAAAATGTTTTATAAAGTACATTATGTAAAACTAAGATATTTTTTTATATTACAGATATTATATCTAATATTGCACATTTTTGAAAAATTATTGAGCGTTCCTGTTCGTAAAATTTTCCATTTCGAGCACTGCTTGACAGTGGCGAACCAAGTGGGGCATTTTTTTCATTGCACGCTGTGTCGAGTGTCGATAGCTTTACAGTGTCGACCCACCGTGAGGATTTTTGTTTGCCCGCGTCTATGCGACGAATTTGTTACAAGTGACTCACAGCGTGATGCATTATTTTTTCGACCGCGTGTGTATTTTGTTCGGAATATGTAAAAAAAAAAAAATATTTCATTACAGTTTGTGCGCGGCTTTTTTTGTTGTTGCAATTATTAATCTGAAAGTGTTCCAGTGCTCGTTTTTCTGTTCGGATTTGTGATATTTTATACACATTTGTTCATGCCTAATGCCTATAGATGTTCTGTGGGGTCGGAATTTTTTGCCGAATGTTGTTACTTTTTATAACACGGCTCGTTAATTACCTTCTAGAACGGGTAATTAATTTTGTTACAACTTCTCACTGGAAGTTGATCTACCTTGACGAACCGTGCGACCAGCAACATTCTTTTTCACTTTTTGCCCTCTTCAATATTTAAACTTTTAATAGTTAAACCATTTAAGCATTTTAAATATGTATTTAAAATGATAAATAGTGCTTCGCTATTTTTGGTGTCGTTTCGATTACGGCACGTTTTTTGAAATATTTACCCGTTTTTTTTTTGTATTAATTAATTGGTGTTTCAATACTAATGTTCTTTGCAAACCTGTCTATAGCTTGCTACCCACTGTCTATTTTGCGTTCGTGTCTTGTGGGATGGGAGAGAAGTTCTCGTTTCTTGGAGGTGCAGCGGACGTCGGTTCCTGCCGGATTTGCAGGGAGTGGAGAAGAACAATCATCAGCTCACCACATATCGAGATTGTTCCAGCAAGAAGAAATAGCGGAGCGAAGAATAAAAAGCTAAGTGGATTTAATTTATTGAAGTGTTTTCTTAAAATTGTTGTGTGATTCACATATGGTTAATTAATACAGTGAATCATGCGGGTCGTTTATACAGGGCCGTATTGTTGCTATGTTCCTGTATGTTTATTAGATAATCCATCGCACGACTTTTGTTGCGGGATTACCTATTTTAATATCTTTTCTGATGAATTGAATTGTGCGTTGCAAACAATATTTCGGTTTTGCAATCGAAATAACACAGGTTCGATTCCTGTTTTCATCCATCATCGACAGCATTGAAATTTACTAATTACCTACGCTGTGGGTTCCTTTTAACTCGATGTGAAGATAGTCTCCCTCAAGTTGGGTAGGTGTGATTATTGACACAACTCAGGTTCGATTCCTGTCGAAGAATTTTTGTGTGTGATGGGTTTTCTTTGTCTCTCTATGAAAGTCTACTTACCAACTTATCGTGTAGGTAGGATTTTTCATTATTATAATATTCGCTCGGATCTATTTGCGGCATTACTATATAAGTTAGTTATTTCAATGTTGGTGACGGGTTTATTTTTAACTTATTATAGGTATATAATAGTGATATTATACTTATAATTATTATTGTGCTGTGTTGCTAATATTTTTTCTGATTAATTAAATTGGGTTCGTTGCAAACATAGCATGGATTTTCAAACAAAACAACACAGGTTCGATCCCTGTGTATCTGCTGTGAAATATTTAATGTTTTTCAATTTTAAAAAGAGAAAAGAGTTACTTTCCTATACATACTATCTAGGTAGTGATGATTTTTCTCATTTCAATAAACTGCTTGCCAACATACTGAGCAGGTAGGTTTTTTTATATATATAGGATTCGCTTGGATCAAATATTGAGCAGTAGTAAATAATTTAATTATTATTCTATTTGTGATCGTTCTAGTTAGAAATTACTATTGTGCCGTAATACGACAGAGCTTAAGTTAATTTATTAAATTTATTTAATTAAATTTATTAAGTTATTCCAATTTGTTCCTGCGGTTCTGATCTAAGATTTAATTACTAAATTTCCAATTTTTAATCCATGTTGTTTGAGAATACTATTCATTATTTCTTAAACGGTATTGGAATTTCACATTTTTTGCTTCTTTCAACCATAAATACCTACTTTAGTCTTTTTTTCTGATTTCTAATAGTCATTCTCCTATTATCATAATAAAACGACTCCCGTCTGAATTAATAAATATTAACAATTGTTGGATACTACTTATACTTTTTCGCAGACCTAATCGGTCCTTTTTCTAGATTAATTAAAAATGTCATGTTTGTGTTAGCAGTAGTCGATATAATCAAACTATTGGTACACAGTTTTGTTGAATAGAAAGGAATAAATAACTTTCTTATTAAAAAAAATATAGTAAATTTATCAAATTTAAATAGTTTTTATTTTGATCATTAATTAATGTATTCAATCAATTAATTAATAATTAACAATTAAATACTTAACTATTAATTATAAATGTACGGACTGCTAAATGGTAAGTTAGTATACACCGTCGAGTTGAAAACCCAAACTCAAGTTATTCCTATCACTAAATATATGGGCGTTCTTTCGCATTTTTTTTTCTCTCTTTAAATATTTTACAAGTATAAATATTTATAGAAATTACAAGTTGGTGCTGGATTGTGTTCTTTTTGTAGCCTGTAATTGCCTTTTTGGACTTGGAGCGAAGGGAATATCAGTTTAGTACTTGCTTAATTTTCTCAGATTCCCATATGTTTGGTACCTCTTTAACAATTTTAGTTGGGAAAGACCAACACTCGTGGGCTACTTATTTACCTCATGTCCAAGTTGCCTTGAATTCAACTGTCAAACTGCTACTAATTTTTCTCCTTTCTTTCCTCTCTCGGTTCCTTCAGAACTAGTTTTTAAAATAAAAACTGTCTCCTACAGTTTACTTACTTGCAGACTCCACCGGTAAAACAGTGGGTCGCTTTCATATAAAGGACATTCTGAAATATTAACTTTTCAAGTTACTTCAATTTAGGTAGTTTTTGTTCACAGTTTTTCAATATACTAGTGAGAATATTCTATTCTATTTAAAACTAATTTTTGAATTTTTGATAAGTGAGTTTTAACTCTCAATAATTACAAATAACTTATTGACACTTTTGAAATAAATTAAAGTAAAATTTAATTAAAATTTGACTTAGATTTGAGTTTCCATTTTTATGCATTACTTCCAGTACTAAAATCACTAACTCATTTTATTCATACTGCTATTAAACTCGTTAATAACTATTGAATTTCCTGATTCAATACCTTATTGGAATTTACCGTATTTTTATTGAAGCTATCTTATTTGACAGATACAGATCTAAAGATCGTCATATCTATACCTTAACATGTGTCGAAAAGGTTTTTGAAAAAGTCACAGTTTTAATATATTTTATATTTAATTTTAAAAAAAATATTGATTTTTACAACATAAAATTTTGTATAACTAGAAATCTTTATATTTATATCTAGTATAGTTTCTGGAATAGGTATGACTTTGACCCAGACAATGTGTGAAGTGTTTCAAATTATTTTCATTAACGAATGCTGCATTCTTAAAGCATAACTATTTTGTATTATTTACTGAATAAAAAAAAGTTAACTAATAAATCTAACAACAAGTGCAAGTAGGTACATTAAAACTAAACATTGAATAGATTATGATAGCATCTTAAATCAAAATAAGCATTGTTAATATCTAAATATAAATGCATAAAAATGGCTAATATTAACTTCATTTGAAAAAACCCTTACATATTTGCTAGGAAAGGTTGTCATGATTAGTAGTAGGTACCGTTTGCTTAATTGTCAAAGCATATAAGAATGTAGGTTCAAATCCCACTTAGTACTTATATTACTTATTACGAGTATTATAATGTCACTTTTCTACAAGTAAGAGTAGGTGAGTCATTACTTAAAACTACTAATTCCGAGTTGTAGCACTATATAACTGAGCCATCGACATCGTCAGCTGAATGGAAAACCGTCACTGCTTTCAAAAGCTATACTATTTATATTCTTTCTTTCATTTTCCCCTTTTTATTAAGTGTCACCCCTAAGTGACGCATGGCCTGCCTACCCTTATGGGACGTCACTGCTTCAACATACTGCAAAGATATTGAAAAGTGTTCCGTGACATGAAAAATATTGGGAATTATTGATATATTATATATATATATATATATAGTACGATATTATTATATTATACTTTGTGGGTATACCATAATAATGAAAGCTTTAAAATTTAAAATAGACGTAAAAGCTCCACCTACAACCTTATACGTGCACATAAACAACAATGTAAAGTAATTTATTTCTGTGGCAAGAAAGCGCACTACAGGTAATAAATCAAGTACACATTATTAACAAGTGTCCTGGTGAGGTGTGCTAGCAACCATATTAGTTACTCATTTCTTTGCGCAGTCAAATTGTATAGGTATACCCAAGAACTTGCTTTTCCCTCCATCACCCACCACGTCTCCACACCCGTTATGCAGGCGTAACGAACGTTAGGGGCTCTTCAAATTTATGCGGGAAATGTTCCAGGAGCAACTTCCCACGACCTTGGTTGGCGTACACTAGAATGTGCGTGATTCCTACTTCGATATAATGTATTACGGCCAATTCTCGATGAGAAGAGACCTTCTCGTTCGGCGTAAAATACCGCAAACTTTTTAAAAGCTGAGAAATTTTCCCTCGTAGATACCAAGTCGCAATGGCCGACTGGTGCAACCAAGGGTCGGACCGACTTGAGAAGGTTTTCCCTTTCAACCGACATGTGGGGACACTCCCAGAGGATGTGGTCGGCATCCTGCAATTCGCCACATAAGCAAGTCGGAGATTCTATTAGGCCAAGCTGAAAGAGCTTGGAGGCAAAACCACCCTGTCCGGTTAAGAACTGAGAAGTCCAATGGTCTGGAGTCAAACTGGTTATCTCCATGGGCCACTTTATATTAGGAAAAAACAAATGCATTTGTCTGCCATTAGAAGAGGTGGTCCATTGCCCCTGCCATGCACGCAGCACGGTGTCCACCCTAGTAGGAAATGGAACCAAAACCGAACACTAGAATGATGACAACTCGTTTATCATTTTCGAACCGGAATCCTGAATTCAGAATCTTGAGAACCCCGAACCGGAATCGGGTCCTTTTAAAAATGGCAGAATTCCGGTGGTTACATTTAGGGATTGCGATGCCGTATGAAAATACCAATACCGGTGTTTGTGAAAGATATAAAAAACATAAACCAATAAATATAACCATAAAAGAAACAGAACTGAACCCAAAAATCAAACCTTATTCGATTTTTATACTGTCACCGAACCCGGAACCGAACCTTTCGAAAGAAATTGAGGGATTTAATATCTCTGATTTACACATCTCAGTTAGTAGATACCTTGTAAATTTAGCATCTATACCGCGTTGTTTTCAAGCCACGTTTAAATAATGAATAATTATTGTTCATTGGCGACCCAACAGGAAGCGTATCTGAACAATTTTACGCGTGGATAGATTCACAAGTCTCTTAAAAAAACCATTACCCAAGCAGTGTCACATTACAAAAACAATATGTATTTAAATCTTGAGTTTGAAAGTTTCTTGATTTCTCAATAATGCAGTAACCATAAAATAAAGAAAATAAATATTCTGGATAAAAAATATATCTTTTTTTTGACAATAATCTGCGTAATCAATTTCCTATAAATTATAACCACGGATAACTGACGAAACACTATATTGCGTTATTCTAAATTCTGAAGCAAAAACATTTTAAATAACGTCATTTTATGATATAGAAAATATATATATATTATTATTTAAAATGTTTATTAGCTTAAGAAAAAAAGATAAATCACGATAATGACACAAATGTCTCTATTACAAAGTTTATAAAATATACCCTTAATTCCTCAAGCTTGATTTTGCCCGTTAAAGTAATTTATATACGGAAAGACTAATTTCTCACGGTAACAATAGATTGAAACTGACACTGACAGAACAGTACGGGCACTATACTGAAAATACAGTGACATGTCTAAGTTGACCTTAATAATAGCCCGACTGCACCAGCTGTGATTACATTACAATAGTGTGAATTATATCACTGAGGGCAGAGTGCGAGGCAGTTGTGGATGTAGTGGTGTTAAATTTATAACATTTTCCCAGGCCACAGGGAGAACTTCAATGTATGCCAAATGATTTTAAAAGTTTTTCCTGCTTTTGAATTTTAATTTACTCGAAATAAAATATTGCAAAATATGCAGCCTAAAAAATATTTTACAGCTAGGGGAGGTACCTATAGTTAGTTTAAAAAATTGCAACAGCTTTTTCATGCTGATTGGTTTACATTTTTAAGATGCACTATGTGATACAAAACATAATGAATAAATAGACATTTAAACATGTGAAGTCAGTCGCCATACTAGACCAATAATTTACTTTGTGACAAGAAATACAAAGCCTTCCAAATGTCCTCAAATATCACCAAAATGTTTTTTTGCGTATTGTGATGATGCATACAGTAAGAATTAGAACTTGTTTCAGCCTCACCCAGAAGGCAAACCCATTTCCCAGTATTTTTGTATTCCCTGGTTCCATAGCCCAACTAACTAACAAGCTAACCTAACCTAACCTAACCTAACCTAACCTAACCTAACCTAACCATAATATAATATTATGAAGAGATGTCGTGACGGTATTTTTACGAAGATTTCTTACGAGTTTTATAATTTTTATATTATAGACAATTTTGGAATATTGGAAGAAATTCCATTTTACGACGTTTTTATTAGCTCGTATTCTTGTTTGTCGTATAGTTGTTTATCCAGTAAAAATCTTGCAATCGTTTTTTAACTAACTTCCTGACTAGCTAGACATTTGAAACATTTAGAATATATCAGAACACGATGCAAATGCATTCTTTTAATACTTTTAGCCATCTCGTCGCTATAGGATTTGTTTCCCGAATATCCATTTTGTTGAAATCGACATTTTAATGCAGTTCAATTTCTTTTATCGAACTCTACCGAAATCATTTATAAAAACAATATATTTTTATCTAGGAACAGAGATATTTTTTTGAAAAACCCGAATACGCCATGTTAAGTTACAATTACTCCGTGTTGTTCTCCCGAATGTCCAACTATTCGTACCTGAATATCCAAGTTAATTTCGGTCGAAATAAATCTCTGGCTGAGTTTTTATTTCCCGAATATGACTTTTAACAATCAAACCGCGCTGACGCCGTGCATCTCGCTCCCACATTCACGCTGTCTAGCTCTAAAACAATCACGCCCACTTTCATATTTTTCGGCCGTCCGGAGTGCTCTTTCATATTTCGTCTTATTGATATTGTTTTTAAAGTTACTATTGTTTTAATAGTGAATTCATCAAATTTGAAGAGATCATTTATAGCTGATACATCACCAGTTCGCCCTGAACTTATAGTAAAGTTATGGAAGTGAGTATTTTAACCTAAATAACTGCATTTTGTTTTGATAAATGACACAAAATCCCAACGGTTATATGAATTCTACAGTATGACCCGGCAACTACTATGACGTAAATAATAATTATTATTTCAAATTATTTTTAATCAAACATTGTTTGTCTTTATTTTACTTTTAATCTAGGTATTTCTATGAAAATAAAGGCGATGCTATTATTTATTTTTGAATGCGCTGATAGTTAATTTAATTTAATATGTATGTTAGTAATTATTTATTTGGTGAATATTATATACTTAGGATATTGGTATCTACCTAATATTAGCACCCAATGGTAATTAATTTATAGATGCTATTATTTTGTGTTGTCATTCCAATAGTAAATATATAATATTTATTTGGTGGTTTGTAATAAGTTTAATTGTTAATTATAGAAATATATAGATATAATAATATACAGATATATTATATACATAGTTTTTTTTTTTTTTTTTGGAAAAGTATTAATATAAAATTGTTAGCAAGTACGAGTAAGTACCATCATAAAATATTGGAGAAATCCGTGACGTCGGTTAGTAATTGAAGTAGTAGATACCTACTTTTATTTAATAAACAAAAACCGATCGCCGATAGTCGCTTGATTTGGAAGAATATTGATGAGCAGGTATTAAAAGGCCAATAGTTAAAGTTTGTCGTCATAAGTATGTCACCTCGTGGCATAGTGGATGATTCGTGGACTGGGTCGTAAACCCAGGAGATGCAGGGACGATTCCTGCCGGGTGTCTTACTTTTTTCAAAAAGATTTTTTCTATTGGTTATAATATATTTTCTCAGAAGTGTTTTTCAAAATTATGTATGTTCAATAATTAGAATGGTACATTCTTAAATCTTGTGAATTATTCGTTGAATAATAAAAAAAGATTATTAAAAACTATTTTATTACTTATTACGAAAAAAACCGAAAAAAACGAATGCCGCATGTTATTATTACCTATGAACTTGGGTTATTACGATCATTAAGTATTTAAATAGTAAAAGTAATCATTAGCAATTATCGTGTAAATAAAAATAACATTTGAGGTGCGTACTTTTTGACCACTCAGTAATCCGTGGGCCGTGCAGCAATACGCTACGGTCTTAAGTCCCGAACGTCCTTGTTTTGTCCCGAATATCCATTATTCTGAGAGAGCGCTCAAAATTTCCCGAATATCCAGAACGAGTACTTGTAAATAAAACGCATTTTCTGTGCATTTATTGATTTATACCAGTATATTATTCTTGGAATCTATTCTTAGATAATGTTGCAATCATACAGTGTTGAATGAATGATTGATACATCTACTGATATTTCAATATACGACAATGAAATTTGTTTTTCGTCTCCTGAAAAATTGACATTTGGTCTATTCGGGAAACAAATCCTAAAGCGACGAGTAAGCGGAATCGAATTGATTTTCAGTTAATTCTGTTTTTTATGGAAAGTTATTTCAGAAAAATCCGTAAAAAGTAAAAGACTATTATTGGTTGCTAAGGGGGTGGTCCTGGCAACTAAATTATTAATATATACGTGCGTTACTATGGAAATGAAAATGAAATGTCAAAATGACATTTCAGTTTTCTATATTTGTTTCTTTTTTATTTACTTCATATCAAGTACAAGTTTGCGCATATTGAGCATAATAAAGGGCAGAAAATTTAAAAACGTTGTATATAAAAAATTCTTTTTATCTTGTAATTATTAACGCGTAACCGATGGCACATAAATATTTTCTGCGTACATAACTTTAACTTATTTGACATTAATTTCAAATATTGAACTATATTATAGTTCCTATTTTACTTCGTGTATTCAATTATCTATGGAATAAACTATGATTTTGACTATAAGTAATTCACACTTGCACTATTATTCAATAATAATAATGGTTTATTTTACAATCAATTAGTATATTACGTAGTATTTTATTTTACCAGCATACATATGTTTTCCGTATTTATAGCTAATATAAACGTAAGCGTGTCAGCGTTTTGCGGAGCGGGGTGCGACATGATTGTTAAACAAGTGAACACTACGTGCATACTGCTCGCTCCGCCCCGCAAAACACCGTCACTGAGGTCTCTTGCTTCGTTGAATCAAAATGTCATCAGCATGCATTGAAAAATCGCGACCCAACACAATTGCGGTTGATTTCTGTTTGCATGTTAAAACTAGTTTAGTAAGACAATACAAATAATCAAAATGCCAACACTCACTAGCGCCACTGTTACATGCATTCATAATTTAATTTTTAGTATTCTGAAATTGAATTTTAATGGTTTTAACTCATGTAGAGTTAAATCACAGTAGAAAGACATTATATTAATTTTACTAAAACAACAAAGGTGATCAAACTCGATTCTGGTCGATATAAACTTTTTTAATTCTTCGATTAAACACGTATTTTTTCCGGCTTATACGCGGTATAAAATGAGAACTTTGACATTCTTGGTAGCATTTACATTTGTGTGCACCTGATAACTATTTTGTAAATCGGTAGCATCAGTTAATTTTTTCTTCTCCTAAGATGCATATGATACCAATTGTGAGGGCAATATCTCTTTTTAACAAAATCGTTTTGGATATTGATATATTCCACCAACGTGAGGATTAGTATGGGTGGACGTTGCTTTATTAATTCTTAAAATAAGATCTACATAGCTAATTTTTCTTCCATGTACCAATCTACTTTATATTTTTTGTATTATTTACTGGGTATACTGTTTTTATAACACAACGTCTATTTCTTACTTTTTATGCTGTTTTAAATGTTATGTTGTGAACGTCTTGAATTCGTAATTAGTATGACTTCTTCTATTCACTGTATGTAAATAAATCAATTTTAATTTTAATTTTATTGTGTGAGTATACTTTAATAATTCACAAGTCTAAGAAGAATATAATATGCTCACATACACTAATTTGTATTTAAAAATCTGGAATGTTTCCTATCAAATGGAACTTAAGCCCAGTTTCATATTTATTTATTTAAAAAAACAAAACAGTGTAACAAATCAAAATTCAGGGCGTTCATGAGATGAGATTTACATTATAACAAAATATTACCCTCACAAGAGAGAAGAAGAAAAAATAATAAAAAAACATAGAAATTTTAACAGTAAAATAAAGTTTCAAAAATAAATTACACATCACATCACTGAAAATGTGTCTTTGGGGAGCGCATTGACTAGTTTTGCACCCCTCGTTAATGGTGCCTGATAGGTTTGACTCTTAATTTAATAAAGTACCTATATCGATAATAAGCTTTATTGACATTAACATTATATTAACACCCACAAAATATATTATATCTAGGTAGGTACATACATGTATTTTATTACAACGTTTTTCTTAGCTCGTATTCTTATTTGTCCGGTGGTTGTTTGTCCGGTGCAAATCTCGCCATCGATTTTTAACTAACTTCCCGCCTTGCTAGACATTTGAAACTTTTAGAATATATCAGAACACGATGCCAATGCATTTTTTAATACTTTTAGCGATCTTTAAGTAGAATTGAATTCATTTACAGTTAATTCTATTTTGTATGAAAAGTTATTTCGGAAGAAATCCGTAAAAAGTAAAACTATTATTGGTTGCTAAGTGGGTCCTAGCAACTAAATTATTAGTAATATTAATATATACGTGCGTTACTATGGAAATCAATATGACATTTCAGTATTATTTCTGTCACGTACAAATTTTTTTAATCGTATAAGTCAAGTCAAGTTTATATGATTCAACAGAAAATTTAAAAACATTGTATATAAAAAGTTCTTTTTATCTTATAATTAATTATTTGTTTTATATTTCTGATTAGTATGTTAATAATTAATGTTTTGCAAGTTCAGGAAAAAATATACACAGGACAATAATTAATACTTTCTTAAATTTTCGAATTATTTTATTACAATATGGCCTTCCTTAAAGGATTACCAGTATATAATAATATTAACTCTGTTTCTACTAATACTATTTTAATATAGAATGAAACTTACTTAAATAATCATTAAAATTATCACTAACTACGACTAAAGTTCGTTTGTTTTAAGTATCAAGGCAACTGACTAACTCGTATGACTTTGTCTTGTTATAGAATTAATTGGCTGACCTAATTCTACTCGGGCATAATGTTTTAAGTCGTAACCTAGGAGCAATTTAATTAACTATCTTTTTTCACATAGTAGGACGTATAATATCTTCAAAATTATGTATCCATAATCTGGGCATAAAGTAGTAATATATTTAATTCAAAGATAGCAGCGAAACTGAAACCACTTTATAAAGCCGTGTCCGGAAACTTGTACATATACAGTTCGCCGTATTACACTTAATCGTGAAATGTCGTGTCAAAAATAAGGGGGGACATGCTCAGCGTAGGTCAAAATGGAGCTTTTATTGCATTTTCAAAGCATGATTCTGGACATTCCTTAAACGTTGTAGATAATCTATTTATATAATTTTGAAGCCTTATCATCCTTTATATTTATTTTAAACATTTAATGACTGCATAAAGTATTGTTGTTACATAAAATAGTATTCTTTTAAACCTCTCGCTCTAATGTTTTAGAATGTAGTCATATTTTAGTACATGCATGTGCAGTGGTGTTAAGATTTTTTACATCTATTAATTTTTAAACGCATTTATAAAACCATTAGTATAATTTAAGTCGACATTATTATAGTGAAATATTTACGATAAAAAATTATATTGATAATCTCTGTGATCCCAAATTTGACAAGAATTAGGCATTTTATTATTCAAAAAATGGACAAGATTAACACATTTGAAGATAATTCTAAAGATACTAATTATAAGCTATGTTTTTAACCATTCAAGTGTGATAAACATCCTACGAATAATGATTGCTTTATAATAATTATTGACCTAAGAATAAGGTAGTGTTTTTTTTAAATACGCCATTTATTTTGGCATTCCCCAGTGGTTACAATATATTACATTGGCATACGTGGCAGCTACAATATACGGCCGTAGCCATAAATTGACAAACTATAATTGAAGTAGGGAGTAAAATGATGTCAACGCGCGTGTTTGAACATGTACCTAACCAATTTTTTTTATTTTTTTTAAACGGTAAAAAAATATAAAGGATAATAAGGCTTCAAAATTGTATAAATATATTATCTACAACGTTTAAGGAATGTCCAGGATCATGCTTTGAAAATGCAATAAAAGCTCTAATTTGACCGACGCTGAGCACGTCCGCCCTTAAAGACCGTCCAACTTATTTGGGTCGTATAGTACCTACTAACATAAAATTCATGTCTAAATAAAACATAGTTCTTGACAATTTACACTTTACAGGAAGGTAGCAGCAAAGAAATTTTGAAAATTCCCGATATACTGGATTATTTGTTAAGTTAGGTTATTCTTTCATTCTTGAATTCATGAATTTTGCCAAAATCAGCTATGAAATGTGAATTAATGTTCATATTGAATCTAATAAAATTGGAGACCTTATAGTATAGGGTCATCTCTTTCCGATAAGTTAAAACTTAAAGATTAAAGCTCGCGATGAACTGTGCCACGGTGAAATAGTATGGGCTGTGATACTTAAGTGTTTTTTTTTAAATTTCATTTCCATCATCGTATTAATTTGAAGGTGGATAACATTTAGTATAGTCAGAAGTTTTTGACTAAAAATAGAATTTTAGTGGAAATACTTAATTTACCGAAAAGATTTGAAGAAGAATTTAATATTAACCTTAATAGAATCAAAATTGTTATCGAAAGTCCACACTCTTTCATCTCATTTATTATAATGTTAAATTGTACTAGTTTGATTGTCATTAATAATAGTGAGCAATATAGTTAAGCAATCAATTAATGTGCAATTTCATTTCCAAATTATATTTTTGAAATCCAAAATTATACACACAACTTCGAGAAAGCTCATTCTCTATAAGTCTAAATCAAGGATCGCCAACATGACTTGGGCGCTGGTGCATCTTCACCTGGGTTGCCAACTCTCATTGACAAAAATATGCTAGGCGAAGAATGAAGAAAGTGATCCATTTTCATAATATTTGTAGGTATAAATAATTTGTTCACGTACCCATAGTAAAAATGCAATGCATGCAGCAATTGAGCGTAGTTATACACAAAGCAGCCAGGCCACAATTTTGAAAAAAATAGTTATTGTGATTTCCATCATCTCACACGTTTGTTTTATATTCTGTATAAATCAGCCAAGCTGCCGTCATACAAAAATCTCATATAAATGCGTTTCAAAGATTTTGCAAATCGCAGAATATGATCTGCATAAAGCAAATAAGCTGCTGTCATACAAAAATGTCATATAAATATGCGTTCTAAAAATATGCCATATTCGATATGCAAAAAGCAACCACGTTATAATATTATGTACTTACCTAATTATTAAAATCTTGACTGTAAGCTGTATTTTTCTACATTCAATAAATAATAAACATTATTTTCTCAATTACATTATATGTTTTTCATTTGATTATAATATAATATAATTTATAGATTTTTCATGTAAAAATTAGTGCCAGGCAGCTAAATATTAATGTATAATTTACAAGTTTTTCGAACTATTTTCAGAACTTTGAAATTCCCATAATACTTGAATAACCTAGAGGGTTTTTTTTAAGAAAATCGATGCAAACATAACGATTTTTCCTACAAAAATAAGAGTTAGCTGCATTCAAGAATGAACATTCTAAAAAACCCGTTTTGCACAAAACAGCCTGGACTGCCAAAGCACCATCATTTTATAGATTTTATGCTTTTATCTCTTTATAATTTACACAAAATCATCTCCTATATATTATTATCCTAAGAGATTTTGGAAAATGCACCAACAGCTCATTTAAGCGACATTTTATTGTTATTTTTACATCTTCACTTCGAAATGTGCGCTACCGATTCATCTACCGATTGAATTGAACACATTTCAGAAATTTTCCATTATTTTACATGTACGTGACGTTTCTATCCGATATTTTCTTACACACCGTATACAATCGCCATATTTACTGTTTACGCCTCACAGAATGACGTCTTCGTCGCTTAAGACCTTCTAATCCTTTATTTGACAAACGAATTCGATTATTTGTATTCAAATATCGTAATGTAGGCATTGGCGCACGTTTTTCTGGTGAAAAAACCATAATCTTGGTACAATTCACTACGTATAATATCTTCTGACAGCGCCGTTCGCAACTGTCCACCATTTCATAGATAACGTGATATTCCAAATTTGATTTTTTTAAATACTTCTTTGTGGCTGTTCACTCAATCTGTTTTTATTGAATAATTACCCAGGCTACTTATTTCCATAGATCAGAATATAGTCATATTAAACTAACAAAGTTGCCATTGCAAACAATGAAAGAAATTAATACGAATTGTTATAGTCATCAAAATGTGTGATTTTGTATAATATCTACCTATTTTTATCGTCCCTATCATCATCAATCTTGACCTATCTATTGCTGGATGAAGGCCTCCTCAGCCTTATTCTACTCCTTACTTACACATGAATTGTTATATTTATCAAAATCAGTGATATTATATTATTATCTACCTATCTATTATCTACCCATCTATTATCACGAGCCTCAATAAATCCACTGCTGGATGAAGGCCTCTCTACGTTGATTGTACGCGGTTTGTGATATTATACCTATTTCTATCATCCTTATCATTATCGACCTGAACCAATCCACTGCTGGACAAAGACTTCCCTAACCTGATTTTATTCCTTTCTGCCATTTGAATTGCTGTATTCATCAAAATCTGTGATATTATATTTATCTACATATGTATATAGTCATCATCATCAACCAGGATCAATCCACTGCTGGATGAAGGGTTTCACAACCTGATTCTACTACTAGCGGTTAAAGAAATTTGTGATATTATACCTATTTCTATTATCCTCATCATCATCAACCTGAACAATTCCACTGCTGGATAAAGGCCTCCCTAGCTTGATTCTATTCCTTTCTGTCATTTGATTTGCTGTATTTATCAAAATCTGTGATATTATATTTATTTACATATTCATATAGTCATCGTCATCAACCAGGATCAATCCATTGCTGGATGAAGGGTTCCGCAATCTGATTCTTGACAGTATTGAATTTCTATATTTATTGAAAATGCTAATGCTATTTATCTACATATTCATATCGTCATCATAATCATCATCATCATCAACCAGGATCAATTCACTGCTGGATGAAGGTTATCCCAACCTAATTCTACTCTACTTGGTCATATAAATTGCTATATTTTTTTTATTTGTGATTTTATATACCTACCTATTTACAATACCCAAAATAACATTCCGCACCGGAAGACTATGTTATTTAAGGTTAAATTTGAATTCAAAATTTGATTTTTTAAATATTATTTAACGGCTGCAAGCATTTATTATTTATATACTGCTAACCTTTTATTATCTAAATGGGTCCCGTGGAAGATTAATATTCATGTTATATTGGATCACCATTTATAATAATCACATACATTGCTTTATATTCGAATTTATGAGATGTATAATTATTTATCATATTTAAATGCACGTGTTTAAACGAAACATTTATATAACTACACATGTTTTATTCTATTAAAATGTCAGTGGTCGCAATCGGCGATTGCAAGCTGTTCTATTTGGCCTATCAGCCTGAGGTGGTGTCGGACGATATTGTGAAGGCCAGACTCCATGATAGACTACGCATATGACCTCAAATTTATATTGACAGTGACGACTTGAAAATCGTAAAACTGACAAATCAGCAAAATGTCAAACTGTCTTGAGGCGAATGAAAATCAATTCCGAAGAGAAAACTCTATGCATACTTCACAATTATATTAAAATCGAACACCGTCAAGCCGTCTGCAAGACCTAGCGAGACAGACTGGCGAGAGCCAGCTGGCTCAGCTAGTTTCCTATATATTATTATCCAAAGATATTTTGGAAAACGCACCAACAGCTCATTTAAGCGCCATTTTATTGTTATTTTTACATTTTCACTTCAAAATGTGCTCTGCCGATTCATCTACCGATTGAATTGAACACATTTCAGAAATTTTCCATGATTTTACAGGTACGTGACGTTTATATCCGATATCTTCTTACTTACCGTATAAGATTCGTCATACTTCTTTGAACGCACAACAGAATGACGTCTTCGTCGCTTAAGACCTTCTAATCCTTTATTGACAAACGGAATCAATTATTTTTATTCAAATATCGTAATGTAGGCATTAGCGCACTTTTTTCCGGTAAGAAAACCATAATCTAGGTACGAGTACAATTCATTACGTAAATTATCTTTTGACAGCAACGTCCGCCACTGCAATTCCAAATTTGATTCTTTTTAAATACTTTTTTATGGCTGTCACGTTTACATGTTTGTCACAATGTAGTACTAATATACTTTTTAATGCGATATTTATATTAAAATGCATTTTGACAGACTATTCTTAATCGGATCGATTGATACACATACTTTATTTAATTTAATCGTGTTACCGAGAGATTTTAAATGCAAATTAATTCATAACATCGTCTCAAAAATTAAATAGGTACCCATAACCTCAAAATATATGTAACGTCATCATAAAATTTAATGTATACACGCATAGTGTTCTTTTTTTGTAAATATGGCTATCAGTACTATTTTTTTTTTGAACCAATGGAAATTATTTAAAGCCTGAATATAGAATTTAAAATTAAAATTCATTTTTGACAAACTATTCTTAATCGAATCGACTGATTCACATACTTTATTTAATTTAATCATGTTTCCAAGAGATATTAAATGCGAATTATTTCATACATCGTCTCAAAAAGTAAATAGCTACCCATAACCTCAAAAGACATGAATACACACATACCTAGATAGTGTTTTATTTTTTTTTGTAAGTATGGCTCTATAAATACAATTTTTTTGGAACCAATATATATTTATCAAAATTTACGATAGTAAAGTTATCTACTATTCATATCGTCATTATCATCATCATCATCTGGATTAATCCACTGTTGGATGAAGGTCATCCCAACTTGATTCGACTTTTCTTGGTCATAGAAATTGCCATATTTTTTAAATATTATGTTTTATATACCTACCCATTTATATCATCATTATCGTCATTATCGTCTTCAACCAGTATCAATCCACTGCTGGATGAAGGCTTCTCTAAGCTGATTGTATCCCTGTCGGTCATATGAATCGCTATATTTATCAAAACCAGTGATATTATATTATTACCTACCTATCTATATATAATGCCAATAATATCACGAGCCTCAATAAATCCACTGCTGGATGAAGGCCTCTCTACGTTGATTGTATTCTTGACAGTCTTGAATTTCTATATTTATTAAAAATGCTAATGTTATTTATCTACATATACATATCGTCATCATCATCATAAATCCACTGCTGGATGAAGGGTTTCGCAACGTGATTCTACTACTATCGGTTGAACGAATTTGTAATATTATACTTATTTCTATCATCCTTATCATCATCGACCTGAAGCAATCCACTGCTGGGTAATGGCCTCACTAGCCTGATTCTACTCCTTTCTGTCATTTATATTGCTGTATTTATCAAAATCGGTGATATTATATTTATCTACATATTATTCATATCGTCATTATCATCAGCATCATCATGGTCAACCAGGATCAATCCACTGCTGGATGAAGGGTTCCGCAACCTGATTCTACTACTAGCGGTTAAACGAATTTGTGATATTATACCTTTTTCTGTCGCCCTTACCATTATCGACCTGAACCCATCTACTGCTGGATAAAGGCAAAGGCCTTCCTAGCCTGATTCTACTCCTTTCTGTCATTTGAATTGCTGTATTTATCAAAATCGGTGATATTAAATTATATCTATTTATATTGCCCATGGGCCTGAATCAATCCACTGGTGGATGGAGGCCTCTTTAAGTTGTTTGCATTTCTGTCGGTCATAATTATGAATTGCTATATTTATCAAAATTGCTGATATTATATTTTCCCATTCATAATATCGTCATAATCATCATCAACCAAGATCAATCCACTGCTGGATGAAGGTTATATTAACATAATTCTACTTTTCTTGGTTATGTAAACTGGTATATTTTTTTTTAATTTGTGACTTTATATACCTACCCATTTATATCGTCATTATCGTCATTAACCTGTATCAATCGAATGCTGGATGAAGGACTCTTTAAGCTGATTCCATATCTTTAGGTCATATAAATTCTTAATCTTCAGATCAGAATTGGTCTAGAATAGACTCAGATATAATATGTATTGATTTATTATTTATCAACATTTGTCTCGATATGAATGTCCCGCACCGGAAAACTATATTGTTTAAGGTTATTTTTTAAATCAAAATATGATTTTTAAAATATTATTCTGTAGCTCCAAGCATTTATTTTGTATAGACAATGAAACAAAATAATGTTTATTTTTTATACTGCTAACCTTTTTCTATTATGTAAATGGGACCCGAAAGATATATTGGATCGCTATTTATGATAATCACGAATGAGATGTATAATTATTTTATTTATTATTAAATGGACATACCTACACATATTGTATTAAATTAAAATGACAGTGGTAGCAATCGGCAATTGTCAGCTGTTTTGCTAGGCCTAGCAGCCTGAAATGGTGTCAGACGATATTTAGAAGGCCAGACTCCAGAATAGACTACGCATATAACTCCAAATTTGTATTGGCAGTGACGACGTGCAAATCGTTAAACTGACAAATCAGCTAAATGTTCAACTGTCTGACGTGAATGAAAATCCATCCCGAAGGAAAAACTATGGCGCCGTCTATACATACTTTACAATTATATTAAAATCCAACACCAAGTCATTATGACGAAAAGCTGTCTGCAAGACCTAGCGGAACAGACTGGCGAGAGCCAGCTGGCTCAGCTAGTATATATATAATATCTATCATTCAAAAGGTATAAACTGTATACAGAGGCTTTGTGGATTTAAAGAAACATACTTTACATAAAAGTGCTTCTATCTTTGTTTGAGGTTTGTGTAGACTGGCTGCTTTGCGTATAACTACGCTCAATTATGTTTAAACTTGTGCTTCTCTGATGCAACATATTTTTTTCCATAATATACCTTATAAAACGTTGCCAACCTTAGTTCTTACTTAGATCAGAAATTAATAACTACGTGTCAAATACAGATAATATGTCGCCGTTAAATTCTCATCTCTAGTAAATTGGTCCCATATCATTTTGTTGCCGAGAAAACCGTGAATTTCGAAACAAAATTTATTGGAAAAATGCTTCGTCGTTTGAAAAAATGTGATATGCACGATATTTGACAATGTATAGAAAAAAAATGACAATATTCCTTCCAGTCTAGACTATGTAATTTCAAATAGAGTTTATTATTAGGGATAGTATGAAATATTTCATCGGCTGTCATCTCAATATTACAAAAAGGTCGTCATGATAATATACTATTATTAAGCCTTTAATTATGGCCAAATTACGTAGCAAGAAGGGTAATTAATGATCACAGTAAAGTTAGGCTTTCTTATATTGAACATACATAATTTTGAAAAACTGAAAACCACTTTTAATACCCACTCATCAGCGCTCTTCTAAATCAAGCTACTTTGGCAATTGATTTTTGTATATTAAATCAAATAAGATTCCTATAACTTCAATTACTAACCGACGTCGTGGATTTCTTCAATATTTTTTATGGTGTAACTTACTTGAACTTGCTAATAATTTATATTACTTTCTAATATTATTTATTAAATTATATAATCACTATATTTTTTTACACGTTAATCAAAAGAAAATTGCTTTTCATATTAAAAAAATGAAAACATTATGAGTTATAATCTGAAGAAGAAACTCGCGCGTAGGGACTTAAATTTTCCAATTCACACGTCATTCCCTGTCTCAAATAAAAGGAATCGTAAATTTTACACCTAAAAATTTTCTTTCGCCGGGTTTACGATTATGTTTCGTATAGTCGACTTTGAAAATTATACCTTAGGGTGAAATATCTTCAAAGATATTGTGCAAGTTTACTTTTTTAAAATATATTTTAATTTTTAAAATCGGTACCTACCAATTAAAAGCATAAATTGACAATGTTTTTTGCTGGAATATATAATATAGTAACAGACGCAACAGTGCTTTTGTAAAGATTTATGACTGCTGTATTCCGGGTTAACTATCAAATCTTGTAATATAACATAATCATAAATTATATGTGTGTAGCTGTCAACAACCTCGGACGTTTTCAGCGTAATTACGATATCGAAAGAATCAGCGAGTCATTCAACTATCGCATTTACGCATTTACGATCAGCATATTCAAGTGTAACATACTTCGATGAGGGTCAACTATATCGGGCTTGGTCATCAAAATGCCTCGAAGTTACAACGATGCGGCTATCGGCAGATTTCCCAATTGTGAAGTACATCAACAATGACTCGCAATTTACCGAATATTCATGTATATAAATACCATGCCAGTGCACTCTCTCGACGCGCCTCGCCCGGAAGCATTCTCTCACCGTGTCTAGGACTCAATTTTCACTTCCACCGAGCCTCGGACCGTTAGCATCTCTTCTGTAGCATTTACTTTTGTAGCAACTGTATACTGATATGCAGCAATAATTTATCGCTCCTCCATTTATCTGAGCAATCTCCAACCAGTCTCTTCTCCTTCTATAACACATGTCACGACTTACGTGGTTCTCTCGTCCTTTTACATTACAACGTGAATCCCAAAGTTTTATTGGACAATAACATCGAACACACAGTTTCCAAAGGATATAAGCTGCACATACCAAATTATTATCTAAATTTAGCCTATATTTTTTCAAAAGAAAAAAGTAAAGTAGGAAAAAAGACTTAACTGTCATTTTTTTTAATACCTACGTTTATAATTAATATCAGATTAGGAAAATAAATTCTTCTTCTTATTGTGCCATCCCCTAGCGGAGGTCGGCCACCATCAAGGCGATCTTATATTTGTCGTCTGCTACCCGGAACAGTTCGATGGAGCTGCACTCGTACCAATCACGGAGGTTCTTAAGCCAAGAAATGCGGCGCCGTCCTCTGCTACGCTTCCCATTGATTTTTCCTTGAATGACAAGTTGGGGAATGCTGTGTTTTTGTCCTCTCATAATGTGGCCGAGGTATTGTAGTTTCCTGGTTTTGATACTACGTAGAACTTCTCGGTCCTTCCCCATTCGATTGAGAACTTCAACATTTGTCACCCGGTCAGTCCAAGGAATTTTGAGGATGCGTCTATACAGCCACATCTCGACAGCTTCAAGTCTCCGTGACATCTCTTGGTTTAGCGTCCATACTTCCATACCATAGAAAAGAATTGAGAGCACATAACAACGTACCATACGCAGTCTCAGACCTAGGTTAAGATCTCGATTCTAGTTTTTATTTCCTGAGACTGGTCCCATTTCTCATTGACTCATGTAAAAAGGAACACAGGAAAATAAATAACCAAATTAATTATCATCAAGGTTTACGTATGTATATTTTATATTTTAACTTTGACTGAAAATCATAACTAAAACTTTTTGTGCATACCTACTGTAAAATTTGATTCGTGTGGGTAAGGTCCTTTTTTTCCTTTTAACAGTCGATATGTAACTGTCATGAATAAACTCAAACTGAATTTGACCTGACAGTTATCATAATTTACGAAAAAATTCTGTACTCAAGTTATTTTCGGTAAAATTGGACATTCGATTATAGATAATTATAATTCGATTTATTACAGCAGTTGAAATTATTTTGTGCAGGCTTTTTATGTAACACAATTTATTTAAAACCTCGTGGCTTTTAGGACAACATCTGGAGTATTTTATTAGTAGATTCGTTGCCAGAGCAATAAATTAACCACGACCTACCTCGCAGTAAAATTTTATTTTCCTCTCAAATATATGTTTTTTTTTCTCTCGCTTGCCTAATACATAATACAATGTTTTTCAACCTTCATGCATCATAACACACTAAAACTTTCTTTCCACAAACTCTGAAATTAACACGATTGACGTATTTTTCCTGAAAACTAGCAATTCTCTGTAACAAAGGTTTTCGTAATTATATCGACAGTAGCAAAGCAAAAAGAATTTTCATTGGTCTCGTCATATATATTATAATAATACACTCTTGGATGGCTGAAGATGACGTTTTAAATAATTTATTTTGGCTTATTATCATCGATATTATTTATTTATTTAAAAAAGACACATTGAGCACATAACAAGTTATTAATTCAAGACGTTCACAACATGACATTTTGAATAAAAAGTACAAGTAAATCAAACAGAGAAAAAACAAGGTAGAGAATAAAACAAAGCAAAAAATAATTTTATAGAAAAGAAATAAAATAAAAAACAACAATATCTAATTAAAAAAACAATAAAATAGAATTTTTAAAACTAAATACTTAATACATCGCTAAAAATGTCTACATCTTTAGGGAGTGCATTGACCAGCCGCACAGCCCTCGCTATTGGTGCCTAGTGAGCCTGGCATGAAGAAACAGCTTTCACCCAAAACACGTCATGGCTGCGCGGTATGGAAAGATACATGCTGGGCATAACGTGCAGGAATCGAAAAATAAATAAGTGGGTAATGAAGAAAATACGATCTTTAAGTGGGGATGAGTCTAATATGTCGCTCGAAGGACAGATCATGACTGGAGAATCATTCAGTGGTATGCAAGAATAACTCAAAATCAAAGGCGTAAAGGGCAGTCAATCAAATAAATTAATAATGAATAGTCGAGAATAGTGTGGACTTAACACATATTATAAAATACATTACTGGTACTAATTTAGTAAATTTTCATATAATATCATATTATTTCATAAGTTTCAAGATAAATCATTTTCAAAAAAATAATGCACTTGCAACAATTTATAACGAGTATGGTAACTGATCAGATACTGATAGCAGCGGTAGATTGGTGGGTTAAAGCCGTACATCAGTTGAGGCACGGTCTAAAAAGATCGTTGCTAGGCGTTGCGCGGATTGCGGGTCGCGGGTGCAAATGACGCCTGTCAAACGAAATATTATTTGTCATATAAATCCAACATACGTCCATTTTATGTTCTGTTTATTATTCTATTAGTAACAATAATAATATATTCATTGACATGTTTTCTTTTTAAAGTAAATGGGTAACGTTTTTAGTAATCTTTACACGATTTAAGAATTAATTGGCCCGTCGCCGTCACGAAGCAAAGTGACGTGTTTCTAGCTCGACGTTCTCTCATTGAATACGAGCGAGTCCAAAATTTCGTCGCGCCTACAGTTGAAAATTATTTGCCGTTTCACTGATGCTAATATTTTTGTGGAAATTAACCGGTTTCGAAAGAGGGGTACACGTCTAAATCCCACCGTTGTATATCTCGTTGATTTGAAAAAATATTTAAATCAGTCTATTTCTTAATTCTGTATTTGTTACATGCAGTAATATATTGCGGCCAAATAACATATTAATAACATATAAATGTGAAAACCAGTCGTCGTGGATTAATACCTTGAAGCAGGATTGGGTTTATTACTTTATGACGGTCAGGCCATAAAATGCAAGAAACATATAGCAGATTTTTTCACGTGACAAACTATAATGTATATAATATGTTATTGAAAATAAAACATTCTTTAACACGTGTTAAAGTAAAGTTTATCCCATATTTCACTATATACTCAAGAGTTAAACATTCTTACAACCTCGCCTAGAAGGCAGCCCACTTCCTTTATTTTTTTTCTTTGGTTTGTTTTGGCTCACCAGTTGGAAAGCTGTGGCCTAATATATCATCGGAAAATAAGATTCCGTTCACCAAACAAAAATCCTCTTCCGAGAATGATTCGGCGTTTAAAAATACCCGCCTAACTAAATGAGTACTTTTTCGACACTGGCATGCGCGAAAAACACCTTTGCTGATTGATATCAATCTAATAAAAGTGTTCAAATGAAAAAAAACGTAATATATTATTCTCAAGGGCGGGAAATTCTGAAATAGTCTTGGGAAATCCGGAAACAGATGTCACTGTCTATCATTCGCATTTCTTTGGGGAAATGACAATATTTTACCGCTCATTTATTATTTAAGATTTAATGCACCCATAAATCTTTAGAGACATAAAAGCGTGACGAATCGTTAACTTTACATGATTAAATTTATTTATATTCCATCTTCTGTGATTCGTCCTAAATGTTTTTTTTTTGTTTAGAAAAATATTTTATAAAAATACTCTCGTCAGTCCTGCGTGAGTCAATTATTATTACACATTCGCGGCTGTGACTTTACATATAGGTAGATATTTGAGGTGGATAAGTGAAAATTAAACTATAAAATAACGTTTACTAAGCAACACCTGTTTAGCTGTAAAAAAAAACTAAAACAGATGCGACATATAATAATAAGCACATATTTCGCTTAATAAGCACACATTTTGTGTGTGCGATCACCTTCGTCAGAAGGCATCGTTCAAGGCCAGTGTTAGCCCATCGTATATGCATTGCTGCATACCCCTGCACCTATTTATTTATTATTGCAATTACACCTATGGGGATAAACAACTCATTTCGTGACAGCATATTGATCGGCGATATTAAATACATTACCGCAATTACAAATTCTTTAACATCCATTTCCCGTAGTATCCAATTATGGCAAACTCAGTGAATAGCTTACTGCAATTGTTATTTCCACGATATTCATTTTATCACATAGTCAGCTATATATCCGATGACGCAAACTCCATATAGTAGCTGACTAATTATAAAAACTTTATCTTAAATGTTCTTTTCAATATGTTATTTTGATTGTGAGTACGTCAATAAATAGCGCATTATGATTAATTGAACATGTCACTCGAATATAATCTCCCGGTCTATTAGTATCTTAGTCTCTATATCGCTCCGCACAACATCTTATTCTACCGCGATTTGGACCTCGGAATAGTATCATAAGTATTGTAACATAACTACTGTAACATATTTACTCTTATACTGACTGTTTATGCTGCAAATAAAACTCGCTCCTCCATACATCGGAGCAACCACCAAATTTAATCTCGACCTCTTCACCGACAACACCCCCACACACCAATATTCCATACAGTCCACTTGTTAATAAACAACATAATAGTCAGCAAATAGTTGTGATTTGAATGATAAAAAGATGAATTTAATAGCTTTTAAGTTTTAAACATAAAACTTATCATGTGTAGGTATTATCTGAATGGTTATATCTCATAATATGATGTGATGGAATACAATATTGGATTTTTATATTAATACAATCTTTTGTATAGAGTAATTAAATAATTCACATGATATAATTATTAGGGATTGCAATACCGAATGAAAATGTCAATACCGGTTTTTCGGTATATTTCTTATTGAATACCGGTATTTCTTTAACATTAAAAAATAGAAGTAGGTGCTTATCAATAACAATATAGCTATTAAAATCTTTTAAAAATATTATTTTATAGAAAAAACCAACATACCAACATTTATTTTTACATTTAAAAATATGTATCGATCATAATTGTAGAACTAGTGATTTTTTACAAATAATTTGAATATATTGATAATTTTAACAAAAGCCCTCAAAAGTTCATCAAGTGGATGGCTGCAGAAAAAGCTTTTTAAATTTAACGCTTGTACAGTCATCAGATCAGCGCATGGAGGTCATGACTGTATTCTGTGAGGACCAAATGTCGCTTGTTTAACGCGTGCGTGCTACCTGTGCTCCTGTATGGCTGTGACATGGCATCTTACTAAGCTTCAAGAGTCTTGGCTTTTGACCTTTGAGAATCGATGTCTCCGCTGAATCTTAGGGGTACATTGGTACGACCGCGTTACAAACACCCGAGTTTGTGAGCAGACACAACAGCCTTTGGTGATTGAAGTTATCACGAAGAGACGCTTTACGTGGCTGGGACACGTATTCTGGATGCCGCCAAAGAGTGCGGCACTTCGTACCCTTGTGGTACAGCCTCAAGGGTTCCGTCGCCGTGGCCGGCCCTCCTTCACCCTGCAACGGTGCTACAAAAGCGATTTACGTGCTGTATGTCTAACATGACGGGAGGCGCAGGAGTTGGCGATGGACCGAG
Source organism: Rhyacophila brunnea (assembly GCF_057557595.1). Classification (NCBI taxonomy): domain Eukaryota; kingdom Metazoa; phylum Arthropoda; class Insecta; order Trichoptera; family Rhyacophilidae; genus Rhyacophila; species Rhyacophila brunnea. The sequence continues at coordinate 9,528,474 of NW_028233361.1, forward strand.
GGAAGTGGCGCCAACTTGTGCTTGCCCTATGCCCCAATGTTGGGACGTGACAGGGTGAAAGAAGAAGAAGAAGACAGTCATCAATAATTATAGAATAATTGAACATTTTTGTCACGGATGTTTTCTATTTCGAAATAATATTATGATAATTCATTGCGACAATTACTTAATATAAAATATATTTGATGAAATTTGTTTTATTGTTTTTTCACCTCTGTTGGATTCACTCAATATATTTGCATTTTAGAAGCACATAACTTATAATTCAATTTCAAAAACGTAATCTTAATACCAAAAAATCCGGTATTTCAGTATTGAAATACCGGTATTACAATCCCTAAATATAATTAACACATTTCCAGGAGCCGTTTTACAACGGTAAGTTTTTGTTTAATCATTAAAACTTGGTTAATATTAATTTTCTTCGTATTTCAGGCAAGCTATGGAAAATAAACCGCCTTGCAATATTAAAATACGGATTTTAACAAAAATGTGTAATAATTCTGTTCATTTTATGAAAGCGATACCCATATTATCAGTATTACAAACTTCACACACTAAAGCTCAGTCTTGACTTTATAAAGTTTCACCAAAGCCACCACATTTGTGTTTCACTGTTTTTGCTCAAGGGGGGACATGCTCAGCGTACGTCAAAATGGAGCTTTTATGCTATTTTAAAAGCATGATCTTGGACATCCCTAAACGTTGTAGATAATCTATTTACATAATTTTGAAACCTGATACCTGAAGATACTGATTATAAGCTATGTCTTTGACCATTTAAATGTGATAAACATTCTACGAATAATGTTTGCTTTATAATAATTATTGACCTAAGAATAAGGTAGTATTTTTTTGAAATACGCCATTTCTGTAGGCATTTCCCAGTGGCTAAGCTACAACATACGGCTGTAGCCATAAATTAACAAACAATAAATGAAGTAGCGAGTAAGATCATGTTAACGCGCGTGTTGGAACATGTATGCTTTTTTTTTAAAACGGTACATGTACACCAGAATCCCTACTCGCCCTTAGCCCTTAGGCACATGCTTGTTTTCCAAACACTCTAGGTTTGATTTTGACTCACTAGAGAATAATTATACGATTTTATCAAATCCTGGGTATTTCTGTAATTGTTTCATGTTTACTAGGACACTACTATTATTAGGTCACGTGGCCTGATTTGGTGTTAAAATGGAAAATAAATATAAATTGTTCGATTTATAGTCGCCTCATTGACATATCGATTCTCGAGATAAAAATCTACTACTATAAATACTGGTCTACTAAGAAAGTTGGCATCATCAATGTAGTCAATAATCTATTCAAGTTTCATCAATATTGATTAAGTAGTTTTTGAGTTATAATTGAAAAAAAGAACACATCTACAGACACTTTTAAACTCAAATTTTATTATACTTAATATGTATAAATTAAAGTTGTATTTCGTTATAAAAACTACATGCATTTTTTAAATTTTATACATAAATTGCTACACTCATAACAATTTAAAAGGTGTTACCATAACGATTAAATATATACATGTGGGGTACCTTGATTACGTTTTTAATAAATTTTAAATAAAAATCTTACCTGTGCAATTTGATCAAATCTTCCGAATAGTTCGTTTAGTGTCTTGACCAGGTCAGAGGCGCTCAGCTGTTCAGAGAGCGGTGTAAAATTTACGATGTCTGCATAGAGGATGCTCACGTTGTTATGTCTCTGGACGTACATCTCGTGAAAACGCGTCTGCTTCGAGGATATCTGACAGGCATCCGCCATTTTCAGCATAATGCTGCGTTTTACCTGTGAAAAAAAGTGATATTTAATTATTACGTGTTGAATAATTACCTACGGTGAGTATACCACTGGTTTTTATTCTGTACATTTAAATAAAATAATTATCTTTATTGTTTAATGTTAGCATCTTCTATGGCTTGGTTGGTTGAGCGACCGTTTCTGAAGTCATTGATCGTCGGGTTGTTCCTACGGCTAAGGGTCGTATGCATGAGATTCCCAAATACTTTATAAGCTAAATACTGCTCGTTTGCATGCATGAGTACAAATGTAATCCGTTGTTTAGTGACGTCACGAATGTGACGTCATTATGTGTCATTGCGTTCATATAATGGCAAACTTATAAAATTTCATTCCCCGATCACTAATTTAAAATTTTGAAATTGTAAATGTGTCTGAAAGTGTGCGAACGGTACCATATAAATTTAATAATTATAAATGAATAATTATTGTGAATTTTAAATAATTTATCAGTTATTTTATCACATTTATTTTATAATTCTACTGTACGAAAGGATAGAGTATTACCAGTAAACATTTCCATATGGCAACATATAGAGTTTTTGCCGGTAACGCTTCTTGACATTTCTAATTGATCCGATTGATCGCTTCTAGTTATTTCATAATAATTTAAATAATGAATCCATCAATGGCATCAATCCAGCAACAAATGTCTGCTGCATAGCTGTTAATATACGTGTTTGCTGTACGGAATCCATTATTAAAGTGACAGATGAAGCAGCCATTTGAATGACGTGTGACGTCAGATTGCTTACGTCACAAACAGTGCTTCAACGCTATATGGTGGAAAATCGGTTAAATAGCTTATAAAGAATTTGGGAATCTCATACATACGGACCTATATTTTTCTGCGAAAAAAAGCCAGTGAAAAAAGCGAGATATTTTAGAGTAGGTATATTTTGTTTTTGATTTATGATTTGTTAATACTACATTTTTGAAAAAGCCATTTTACAACGTTTTTATTATCACGTATTCTTATTTGTCCGGTGATTGTTTTTCCAGTACAAATCTTGCAAACGATTTTTAACTAACTTCCCGACTAGCTAGATATTTGAAACTTTTAACATATATTAGAACACGATGCCAATGCATTCTTTTAATACGTTTAGCCATCTTTAAGTAGAATTAAATTCATTTTGAGTTAATTCTGTTTTGTATGGAAAGTTATTTCAGAAAAATCCGTAAAAAGTAAAAGACTATTGGTTACTAAGGCGGTGGTCCTAGCAACTAAAATATAATATATATGTGCGTTACTATGGAAATCAAAATTAAATATCACAATGACATTTCAGTATTCTATATTTGTTTGTTTTTTATTTACTTCATATCAAGTACAAGTTTGAGCATATTGATCACAATAATTCAACAGAAAATTTAAAAACGTTGTATATAAAAAGTTCTTTTCATCTTGTAATTATTTTATGTCTACGTTTACAGTGCAATTTTAGAGTAGGTATATTTTGTTTTTGATTTATGATTTTGTCAATACTACATTTTTGGAAAAGCCAGTTTTCCATATAGACAGCATTGTTGCCTTGCACGTATATTTAAAAAAAAAAGTAAATACTGTAAAAAGGCCAATAATATACAACAAGGATCACTTCTCATCAATTAATTATGGTTTTATCAAATATCCGGTAAAAACATCAGTTTCAATCGGTAGATACGTATTTTTTAGCAAATTAATGTAATTACTACATCTATCGGAACTGGTCTGAAATTATTTCATGTTGAGGTAAAAGCTTACTACGTATTAGATGTACAACGATCTTCGTCATCTCACAGGTAAAAATGTGGCGACTTCATTGCGTAGGCCATGTCTCAATCAGTCGTCTCAGAAACAATTAAACACAAAGAAACTCCTCTTCAAAAGACCAAATAAAAATGAGAGTAACCCACAGAACAAATTAATAAATAGAATTCAGACAGGCTATACCCCAATATACCACATTTTCAAGCAGGGTTTTGAATGTGTGAGTGTCCTACGAAAATGAAACACAATAATTATAGACGTGAAATAGTATGTAATGCAACCTTTAAATACACCAATATTGAATGAGCGTAAGTGCATAAACCGAGAACAATAATTGTCACAACGAATTACAAGCTTAGAATGACATGTTTTTGACATGTGTTTAAGTTTATCCCATATTCTTTCACACTCGTGATCGGTTGACTGTTACTCCACACTCGTTAGGTATAGAATACAATACAGCATTCCTGGGGCTAACGTGATGATGGAGCATGCGGCATAATATTATGTAGAATCATCCTTGGAAGCAGCGAAGAGTCACATCGATACATTTATATATATTATGAGCTTTTTCTTAAGTCAAATAAGTTCCTATATGTCAGATTAAGTTCAATAAACAGATGTAGTGTTTATCTACAAAAATACCAGTATATAATTTGCCAGATAAATTAAGTGAATTCCATGAATCGACAACGCTAAACAGATTATGAAATAAACAATATTTAGTTTTTAATGACAACTTGTACGAACTACGTCACACGACCATGCCAATGGCATGGTAAACGTTACCACTTTTTTTTTAATTGATCTATTTTACAGACATACATTACATACGATATTTTTCTATCGCGCTCAATTTATAACTTTTTGAATATCACTGGAATATCGAACAATAATATTTTTATTATTTATTTATTTAAGAATACAAAACATTGTGGACATAACAAATCTAAATTCAAGACGTACACAACATGAGATTTACATTATAACAATTCGTACAATATAGAATATAATAATAATAATAATAATAACAGAAAAACAAATTAAATCAAAACATTCTTAAGTACATTTTAATATTCAATTTAATACAGAAAAATAAAATTTTGAAAAAAAAAAAACATACAATTTTACACAGAAAAATAAAGTTTCAAAAACAAAATGCAAAGTACATCGCTTAAAATGTCTATGTTTTTAGGGAGCGCATTTACTAATCTTGCACCCCTCGCTATTGGTGCCTGATAGGCTTGACACGAGGAAACGGTTCCGATCCAGAATAAATCATGGCTGCGACCACGTAGGTAATTGGCAGGCGCATGTAAATTCAAATTTATTAGGACACCAGGATTGAAAACCATCCCTCGCAGCTAACAAACAAACGTATTTCAAGAGCAGAAGAGACCGACGAGATTCAAGAGAGTGAAAAGTAAGCATGCCTTGTAGAAAGGCAGTCGGAAAATAATCATTTGACAAATTATTAAAAGGAAAATAGTTATATGTCTTAAAATAAAGACATCGAAGAAATTTCTTCTGGACGCGTTCTAAAATAAGCTTATAGGAAACCTCATAAGGACACCAGGTAATCGACATATAAACCCTTTTTAAGTCTTGAACTTTAAAATTCTTACGACATAATTCATAATACGTCATTATTTTTGATCTGCAATTTTTGTGCCCTACTTGATGAAAAAAAAATTTTTTTATTCAAATATGTATATACGTAAATTAAGAAAATAGGTAGGTACTTAGTCATTATCACGTTTTCATTTTTCTGCCATCACGGTTTCAAAGTTGTAAGTGTTCGCTCCTTCAGAGTTTCAGTGTTTCCTAACATGGTACCGAAATTTAATTTAAATTCCTAAACTTTGATTTATGACTTACATGGCACGTAGGGATGCCATATCGAAAGAAAAGTATCGTATTGTAAAAAATAACAAGAGACAGAAGAAAAGTCTAGATGTCGAAAAGATTTTTCGTGCAGCAGAGGAATTTTGCTAGTTAGTACACTGGACTCTAGCTGGTATCTAAAATGAAAAACTGAGTAGGGATTGCAATACTGAATGAAAATGTCCGGCTTTTCGGTATTTCTTATTGAATACCGGTAAGAAATACGTGCTTATCAATAAATATAGGTATTATTTTTTTTTTAATATTATTTTATAGCAAAAATCTTTTAAAAGACGTTGAAAAATATGTATTGATCATAATTGTAGAACTAGTGATTTTTTACAAATAATTTGAATATATTGATAATTTTAAATAAAGCCCTCAAAATTTCATTAAGTGCAAATAAGTCCGGCTGCAGGAAAAGCTTCTTAAATTCAATGCTTGTATCAATAATAATAGAATAATTGACCATTTTTGTCACGGATGTTCTTTATATCGAAATAATATAATTCATCGCGACAATTACTTATATAAATATATTTGATGAAATTTGTTTTTTTATTTTTTCACCTCTGTTGGATTTACTCAATATATGTGCATTTTAGTAGCACATTACTTATGATTAATTTTTAAAAACATAAACGAGTGTACTTTCTAAATATCGAAAATTCCGGTATTTTGGATTTTTAAAACCGGTATTTCTGTATTGATAAATATTGAAATACCGGTATTGCAATCCTTAGGTCTGAGTATACAAAATATTAACGACGCACTTTCGATGACATGGCATGAACAATCTTCTCTGAGGCTGGTACCTTGAATCTTTATGTAAAGAAAATGAGGCGTGCGCATAATGCCCTTAAAATACCAAGCTATGGAGATGAGGAGTGGGAGCCACGACCATTTCCGGGGCTGGCATCATCAATTTTAATCCAGGGGGTAATATTTCTGTCACCCATTATTTTCAGGTCTGCCCAGCAAAAAAATATCACGTGAGACAAAAGATGAAAGAAAATTGTGGATACATATTTTATGTAAGTATTGAAATATCGATCAAAAAGTATTGATGGGTCTTTGAAAATTATCCATACTTTTTTGACATCACTCCCTAGTTACAGTTTGTTTAGTACTCGCAGGTGCATTCAACGTGCTTATTGTATAAAAACATAAATCTTGAAAGAAAATATATTTTAAAACGCAAATAAGGTAAAACAAATAAATTCCTAAATTAGTCTTATTATTAACATAATGTTAGAAATCAAATATAATTATTATTCTGGAGTGGCGAGGGTTGAGATAGGCTGTTAACATCCGATGTAAATAATAGTGCACACTAGTTTTCATTGAACTAAGAATACAAATTTCGGATGAAACTGGTTAGTTTAAAAAAAAACAATTAATCCCTGCCTAAACTAAACCATAATAGTTTACGTATGATGTTAATATGCACAATCCTATCATAAAAATAGAGTCCCTTTTGTCAGTCATACATTTTCGTTGAAACATAATATTACAGATGGTGTTGGTTAGTTTTTTTTATTTAAGCCTTGCATAAACCAAGCCATAATAGATAAAAAAATATTCTTTTATAGATAAGATATCCAAAATTATGTATAATTTATTGGCATAATTTCTAACTATGTAGGAACGATTTTCCCATGGCCTGGTTGTAAGGAATACTTTGAATATTTTCCGATAGAAAAAGCCAAATTGTATTTGGGAAGGATGTCACCATAACTAGGGATTCCAATCCCGGGATCCGGAGCTTTTTTCGATACCTATGTATCCCGAGATTGATAAACATAATCCCGAAACTTTCGGGATTGATTTTTTTATCAATTTTTATGGAGAATAAAATAAAAACGAAAATATAACAGAAAAAATACTTTTAATAACAGATAACTACATTATAAATAAACTGAGTTTGAATGAAGTTTGATTTATACCCATGTGTAAGTTGCCGATTTATTTTATTTTTTCACGTAAATTATTAAAAATAAAGATTTGAAAAAACAATTCTTCGCAGTATTAACAAAGTAATTCTATCATGATCTCATACGTTTTACGACAGTTTCATATTTGGCTGACTAATTAGATTTATGAAGCGGAAAGGCTATAAGTACACCATGATTTGCATTACTATTTTAAATCTCGCTAACCCATTCATTAAGTCTTTACTATCTGAAACAGCAATCTCATATTAAATTCACATTATTATTTATATTACAATATTATTTACTCCATTAAATTTATGTATTTTCAAGATTGAACGTAAACAATATTAACAATAAATGTCTTAATTAGTATAAATTATACTAGATTTATTTTTGACCGATTTTATCAATGTTATTTGTAAATATAAAAATTTTATATTAACAATGGAAAAAAATGCCAATCCCGGGACCAGTCCAGAGATTGTCAAATTGTAATGCCGAAATCCTGGGATCAGAATTTTGGCTCGGGATTGGATTCCCTAACCATAATATTATCAAGGGTTAAACCTACTATATAATATGAATATGAAAGTGGTATTAATAAAAAGTTTTTAAAAAATATCTACGGCCTGTTAAAGTAGATAGGTATATATTATTACAAATTGAATTTTAAAAAAAAATCTGAAATTTAAATTCAATAAATTAGACATACTTTTACGTTCTATATTTCGCTGATAAATAATGAGAAAGTTTTCAAATCACACATCCTTGCTAGACTGAATAATTAAATTATTTGTTATTATTGTAAAACTTATGTTGTTTACGGTCAATATGCCAAAATTCCCACTTAAATCCTTCCAAATGTATGTACCTCTCGGGCACATTTAATTTAGTATAGAATCAACCGCCACCTGACAAACATCAGTTACAAACCCATAACAGCAATAATAAATTAACTCAACCATATAACTAGATAACATAATAATTACAAGATAAAAAAAAAACTTTTTATATACCAACGTTTTTACAACGTTAGGTACAATGTTTTTAAATATTCTGTTGAATCATATAAACTTGACTTGACTAGCTTAAATGATTAAAGAAAATTGTTCTTGATAGAAATAATACTGAAATGTCATTTTGACATGTCATATTGATTTCCATAGTAACGCACGTATATATTAATAATTTAGTTACTAGGACTCCAGAGCCCTAGCAACCAATAATGGTGTCGAAATAACTTTTCATACAATACAGAATTAACTGAAAATTAATTCAATTCTACTTAAAGATGGCTAAAAATATTAAAAAATGCATTGGCATCGTGTTCTGATATATTCTAAATGTTTCAAATGTCTAGCTAGCCGGGAAGTTAGTTAAAAATCGATTGCAAGATTTGTACCGGACAAAGAACCACCGGACAAATAATAATACGAGCTAAGAAAAACATTGTCAAACAAGTCAAAAAAAGTCTACCCTACCCATACAACCCATACAAACTCAACATCCAAATTTACAGTCCATTAAAAAAACACCAGTCTGGATTGATGATGACGTTGTCATAACGATAAAAATATTAAACTTAAAAATACAAAAATTCCAATTCCCAATCGTTCACATTTATGAGTGTCAGCCGCAGTTAATTTTCCATGATTTTTCTTTGCAGAAATTCTAAAATCCTCAACGCACACTTCGCTTGTAATGAAATTTTCCACGCCAACTTCAAAATACTTTATCTATATTATCTCACCACTGACTGGGAAATTTGTGGGAAAGCCGTTAACCGAATATGCTTTAAATTACTCTCCAAACTTTTTGGCTGAAGATTAACCGCCCCATATCGTTGAACTACCGCGAAAAGTTCCCTACATGACGCTTCTATTTTAGTATTAGGTAATGAACAAAACTTCATTTTATGTTAATTACATTATAGTAATTATATTTGTCTTGATTTATCTGTCTGTTTCTCTGTAACGCATAACTTGTCTCTCTTTATTTACATATATTTTTATTAATTTTATTCCTACAGTGACAAAACTGTTAATATCAGAGTCTTTAACACGTAAATGCCTGTTCAAACAATAAATAATATATACAAAATTCGGTTACATGTAAATTCTACGTATTACATTTCACCATAGCACAGTACGTCGTTAGCTTTCTTATCGGAAAGAAATGTCCGTATACTATACCGTCATCTCCAGGGAACCCATTAATAATGGGAACTGAAATACACAACGGATAAGGCGATAGCAGGTAACCGTCTCGAGTAAGGAAGAAGCCGTGTTAAACTTACACACGTGTCAAGAATACGTTGTACGTCTAATAATGAAAACTGCTCTCGGCTTATGCATTTACGCTCATTTAATGTTGGTGTATTACACACACTATTGCACATGCGTAATGCGTGCTTCATTTTCATAGGACACTCACAAATTCAACAACCCTGCTTCAACGTGCGGCGTATTGAATATAGCCGATCGGTATTCTATGTATTATCTGTTCTGTGGTCATCTCTATAGCACTGAGATAAAAAAATGTTCAAATTTTACCTAACCTAATATACTTTAATATACGACCATTTGTTTCTGATACAACATTTCATGCTACGTACAAATTTCCGGACACGGCGAAATTTGGTTAATTTCATCGGTGTTTTTCTATCACGGTATCGGAGCTAAGAGCGCTTCTTCTTCATAACGCTACATATAGTATAATATGTGTGGCGATCAACGAGTCCCGTGAGAATTAGCAGTGTCAGCAAAATCCTGACATTCTAATAGTTCTCAAGTTGATATTATTTTTAAAAATTATTATTTGTGCATTGTTCACAGACCGTCGGCAGTTTTAAATAATGCTGACTCAGTGAGAAACGCCGAAAATAACATTGTTTATCACAATTTATTTTAATTGCATACAAATTTCACCTCAGCAATTTTTAATAATATTTATTATGTTATAAATGCATTTTCTCACCAAAGGCCTGGGATACTCAGTACAAGCATTTTAATCGTGCTGGGTTTCAATAAAAATGCTTTCACGATTGAACAAATATCACAGTCCGCATTTTATTTTGGCAGAGAACTGGCACTACGTATCATATGATTACCTCGGCCCAAAAACACCTATCTAGCGATGATCTTTTATCATTATATCCATGTAGACTGTACCTGTCAATGTATCAAATAAACTCGCCATCTCTACTGGCAACTACCAATCTACATACTTCCGTTACTACATACTCCACACATCACTCTCCTCCTCATCCATAATCATCCACACATCTATATCCATACATATACATATATGTAAACAGTGTGTAAAATATAGTCCATTATAAAGATAAATTATTAAAAAAATGCGTTATATTGTTCATTATAAAGTAATACATAAAATATATTATACCCACCTACTGGATACAATATAATAATTACGGCCTCCCAAGCAAATCATTTCTTTCATATATTTATTCTTGACAATATAATCTGTCCAAAAATAAAAAAACAATTGCTCAACGATAATCTTTCAGTATTATGTTGGATTCATAAAACTAATACCAAAAATACAAATTATCAATAATCAAGTAGTATATAACATACAGAAAATAGTAATTACGGACATCTGCTAATGAAACATTCATTTTAGAATTTTAGTACATTCTGGAATATTTTTAATATACTCTTTTTTATTTATATTATTGTGACAATACCAAGGATAGAGCTAAAGGGTATATATCACAACCATCCGAGATTAGAAGAAGGTTATTTGAATCTTCGTCTACAGTTATAGTAAACCGTTCCAAAAATGGCTTCATTGCTGTGAACATAAAATAACTTAGATATAGTAGAATCAAACACATAAAAACTTTTTTTCACAAACATCTAAATTGTTGTTAATTATATTATGCTGGTATCTATAATTTCATCTCATCTAAAATAACAGAAAATATTATCTTAAGTTTTCCTATAAAGTTGGTGCTTAATGTCATCTACATCTTTTTTACTATACTGATATATAAACATATTGTTTTTACAATTAGTAATTGTTAATGAAGTCATTTGAGTAAATGGACAAACTGTTTTCTAAAACTACTATACGAAACTTTCTCATACATTGCAAACAATTCCGCAATATAATAAGAAACACATCACATTATTGTATATCAAGCACTATTTTAATATTTTTTTCAGTCCGTAATGCGAACGATGTCAACGCTATTTCATTTGTTTTGTTCATCTGTCATAGAGTTTAGTTAAAAATAATCATTATCGAAAACTCACAATATGCATATTTTGTTTAAAAACTGTAAAATTATATTCCTAGGATTCATAAAACAGCATAAATATATTATTGTAAGAAGGAAGCCGATACATTACACGACTGGTCCTACTTTTCGCCCCTCCCGTTGTTTATGGATGACCTTTCATTGCCTGTCATTGTCTATAGAGTGCTCATACTGACGCGTCTGTCGTGTTCACTTGTCGGAGTATTCTTAGTTTCAGATTTATTTCAGATTATTTTAACGTATCTTGGAGACCTTGGAGTTCATCAGATTTAGTGGTTATGTGTTATTAATAATTGGAAGTGTCGTAAAGTAAGTAAACTTCTTCTGTGTATAATAATAATATCATAATACACTAGGACGTTTGTCGATGTGACAGTCAATTCGAAACGACAATAACTAATAACTTATTTATACTCTTCAGTCATTTTTAAATCAAATCAAATCAAAAAAAGTTATGCTCAGGCTTTTTTAATCTAAAGATGGTGGTGTCTTAACCAATTAAATGACAGACCCAAATATATACGCATAGATGCGTAGTATTTCAAACTCCGCCAATACTGCCTTAAAAATAAAACATTTAAATTCGTTAAAAAATAGCAATGAATAGAAAATTGTCGGAATCTGATACGGATAACGATTGTTAAAAATATAAATGGTTTGCCCATTAAAGAATATTAAACCGCACATTTCGATATGTACGTAGTATGACATCCATTTAAGTAAAACTGGATTCTCCCGTCACCTGTCAATTCCAGGTAAACTGAGTTGATGAGACGATAAAGCGATTTAATTTACCACACCTGCAATAAATTCTTATTTTAAAAAAACTCGAATACCCGTTCGTCAACACTTCTCACTAATGAATTAATTTCTACCAAGAATTATTAGATGTATATCAATTAGTATATTGTATGCTTTATTTGAAAATGCTTGTATTTTTGTTTTTTTTTTATTTCATAGTAATTAAACAAATAATTGTATAGTTTTTTTAGATTTTTGGTAATAGATTATTCGAAAAGAACTAGAAAAAACCATTTCCTATAAAATGAATATTTATTTACATTATAATACGTTCAACGCGTGCGTGCTACTTGTGCTCCTGTATGGCTGTGAGACATGGCATCTTACTAAGCTTCAAAGATCTCGGCTTTTGAGCTTTGAGAATCAGAGTCTACGCCGAATCTTGGGGGTACATTGGTACGACCGCGTTACAAATATCCGAGTTCATGAGCAGACACAGCAGCCTTCGGTGATTGAGGTAATCACGAAGAGATGTTTTACGTGGTTGGGACATGTGTTCCGGATGCCGCCAAAAAGTGCGACACTACGTGCGACGCGTACGCTTGTGGCACAGCCTCAACGGTTCCGTCATCGTGGCCGGCCTTCCCTCACTCTCCAGCGATGCTAGGCGCTGCAGGTCTGAAATGTCAGGAGGCGCAAGAGTTGGCGATGGATCGAGGGAAATGGCGCAAACTTGTGTTTGCTTTATGCCCCAATGCTGGGTTGAGACAAGGTGAAAGAAGAAGAAAGAAGAATAATACTATTAATACGCTTAATCTCTTGAATAGCACACTAATTTCTTATTTAAACACCGTTTTGTTGGTTTTTAAACGTTGACACTTCAATTTTCGCAGTCCCAAAATTACTACCATTTGAATCGAGCATAATTAAATAATCAGAGATATATAAGCTCATTACGTTCAATATAGATACATTGTCTCTTCACGACATTCGATAAGTTTATTTAAATCTAATAAGTACACATTGTCGTTTAATGATTATTGAATACCCTTACATAGTGGTAATTATGTATTGCAATACTTAATGAATATAATATCTTTTTTATAATATTTTAGAACTGCTAATTTTTATAAATATCATTAGTCCGGTACAGAAAAATCTCTCTGAAATTCAACGTTTGTTGAATGTACTATCAAAATTGGACCAATAGTTATAAAAAAAATTGAAAATATTTACCACGAATGTTTTCTTTTTCTAAATATTTTAGAGATTTTTCTTTCATATTATTATTTAACTTTTGTTGGTTTCAGTTAAGGCTATACCTCAGTTCAGGCATAGTCTAAAAAGATCGTGGCTAGGCGAAGCACGGATTGTGCAAATGACGCGTGCCGAACAAAATATAATTTGTCATATAAATCCAACATGCGTCCATTTAATGTTCTGTTTATTGTTCAATTAGTAACAATAATAACATATTCATTGACATGTTTTCTTTTTCAAGTAAATGGGTAACGTTTTTAGCCACCTTTACACGATTTAATAATTAATACCCCCGTCGCCATCACAAAACAAATTGACGTGTTCACAGCTCGACTTTCGCTCTCCGATTGCCAACGAGTCAACGTCGCACCTGTAGTTGAAAATTATTTGCCGTTTGAAGTACCGTCTTAATAAATTATTTGCGCGTTGGCAGCATAAAACATATAAGTACAATAAATTTAATAATATACAAATTAGTAGTTGGTAATGAAAAAATAACATTAAATTCATTTTTTTAAACATATAGGTAGGTACGTGTATCCTTTCGTAATACTTAATATTTCGGTATCGATCAATAATTAAATTTCGGTTTTGAAATACCGGTATTTAAATCCCTAGTGGTAATTATATTAAAAGATCTTTTACGAGATATAGTTTTTAGTCATTTTTATCAATCAAATGGGATCGTATGCAATTGAATAAACAAAACGTACAGTCCTACAAAGTCATCTGAAGAACGGTCAAAAATGGAACTAAAAACTACCATATGGACGCTATATTATTGAAAACGTTATTCGAATCTGTTCATTCTGCGAGTTGCGAGTCTTGATTGGGTAGTTTTCGATTGTGGCTCTACCATCAATTCTTCAGATAAGTTTGTGGCACTGTATTATTTTTACAAAATGAGTTTTATTCTAAACTCACTGGTGTTCAAAATATATTTTTTTTATTACAAGTCGTGCTTAGTATTACTATCAAATATACAGTGGAACTTTATTAAAATTAACCACGCTCAAAAGTTTCCACAGTAATAAATATAATGTAAAGCAGACGACACAGCAAAGGTTAAAGTTTTTATCTGCGAGTTCTCTTTGTGAGAGGACATAATGATTTAAAAGTTTGAAACACCAATTACGCTAAAGTTTTAAATTTAAACCATAATTAAGACGAGGTACGGCGGATTCGCTTTTCAATTTAAACTCGTTTATCTCACTTAATTAAACAGGCCTTCCCTATTTTCATTGTTACAGATTTTATTGAATTTCATTACAAACAATACATTTTTTAAGACAGTAAATTTTAAATACAATTAAAAAATGTTTTAATTCAGATTTGGAGGTAGAGTGAGATTTTTCGTATTATAATTTAAAAATAAATGAAAGGTCTTAAAAAAATGTGCTTTATTATTTCGTTTCGAATGCAACGCGTGGTGCATTATTGCAATATGTCGATGTCATTTTGCTGGTATTTACATAACACATGTCATTGAATATATCTCCGCACACAGCTCGAATGCAACATTTTAGTTTTAAAAAAACTCCTTTTATTCTATACACAAGGCTATTTTCAGCAGTTACCGACAGTAGTTTATCATATTTACGTATTAAGGTGGTTAATTGTTACAATAAAGTTATCCGCCTAAACTATCAAAAAGTGCTATGTTTGAACAGCCCCTTTCTTGGCTGTGTTATTTTTTAAAGCAAGATAGACAGTTTTGATGATTTAGACGGCTAACTTATTGTAACAATAATAATACCTCAATATATAAATATGATAAACTACCATCGATAGCCACCGATAGCTGCCTTATATTCTATATAGTTATATAGAATAGATCCACTCGTGTCGAAATCAACAATTTTCACACGACATGTGGCACAGGTATAAGCCTGATCGCACATCGGGAGCAATGTTGCAACTTTATTTCATGCCCATATATACATATACGAACCCATGGCCGGGACAGTGACGTCACGCGGCTAGCTGAAAAAAATGAAAAATCAGCCCCTTAACATGTGCTGGTGCGACGAAGAAACAACATTATTTTGAATCGAGTCGATTCGTATTTGTTTAAGTCGCAAAATGATCCGTAATTTTCCGTTAATTAAAACTTATGGTCAAATGCACAATTTTATTTATTTTTATAATATTCCTGTAAGATATTGAGAAAATATCTTCAATTAATTAAAAATACACTGTTGATTACATTAAATTACACAATTTCTATTTCACAATATGAGCTTATATGGACCCATATTCTCACAAAACCCGAAAGACCTCCAAGGTAGAATGCAAAAACTCGCGGATGTCAGTCAAACGGTCGGCCTAAAGATAAATGTCTCAAAAATAAAAGTGATGACAAACCGTTTTTCGGACTCTGCAATCATCTGTATTAATGGCATCGAGCAAGTCAGCAGCTACGTCTATCTCGGACAGCAGGTACCAGAAAGCATGCACGATGAAATTGCTCGAAGAACAAAGCTGGGATGGACTGCTTTCGGACGTCTGAATAGTATATTCAAGAGTGACTTACCATTATGTCTTAAGCGTAGGGTATTCAACCAATGTGTTGTAGCCGTAAACACGTATGGCTGCGAGACGTGGACCCTCAACACGAGAGAAGTCCAAAGGCTAAGAGTCGCACAGTGAGGCATGGAGAGGTGTATGTTGGGCATCACGCGAAAGGACCGTAAGAGAAACGAATGGGTTAGGAAGCAGACAGGAGTACGCGATGTAATAGATGTTGCCAAACAGCTGAAATGGAGATGGGCGGGGCACATTGCTGAAAGGACGGCCGCTGGACAAATGCCGTCATCCAGTGGTACCCAAGGGGCACGAAACGGCCACAGGGTCGCCCTAAAATCTGCTGGATTGAGGAACTGGTAAAGGCGGAAATACGTGGCAGCGAACGACACAGGACCGAGAGAATAGGAAGAAGCTTGGGGAGGCCTTCATCCAGCAGTGGATTGACCCCGGCTGATGATGATGATGATATGAAGGTAACATAAAAAGATTTTCTTGCGATAAATAGTCTACCCAACCCATTGGATGAAATATGCAGCATAAAAACAATATGATTATATTAATAATCTCCATCACGTACCCAATAAAATACGTGAATAAACCTAATTACCTAAGTAATTGTGGGGTTTTTAGATACATACATTATATTATATTAGTAATGTATACAGAGCTAATTTGACCGCTGTTTTTAATTAAAAATAACAACGTTTTTGGTTTAATTTAAAGATTACATTGAGTGGCTGAATTAGCGTCATATACGCATACTGGGAGTGATTCAAATAACCACTAGATTAGTTAAAAACAGCTCGCTGTATGTCGTTCTTCAAAAGCTATAATGGTAACAATTACTATTATTAATTATGTTAATATTTTAATTACCTCAGATAATCCGTATCCGGAAATTTGTACGTCAACAGTTCACCGCAGGACACTTATTCGTGCGCCGCAGTACGTGAAACTTGAGTTCGTGTAACATTTAATCAAATGACGAGTTCTTCGTTGAACATTTCACCGTGGAGTATATTTGTACGTATGCTACAACATGTGGAGATGACATGGAGTTAGGTTAGGTTAGGTTAGGATTCATCTAATTGGAACAGTACTATTTGCAAACTATCGCCGCATTTTGTAAGATACGTACAAATGTATTCCACGGTGAAATGTTCAACGAAGAACTCGTCATTTGATAAAATGTTATACGAACTCATGTTTCACGTACTGCGGCGCACGAATAAGTGTCCCACGATGAACTGCATACGTACAACTTACACGTATTATATTACACTTATTCTGAAAAATTACTCATTTCCCATTCATAAAATCGTATTATAAATACGAGTAGCTTGATACATAGTGTATAATATTATAAAAATGTATGTATGTGTGTTTATTTAATAATTAATGACTAAACCCCACCATCTAGAAAATCGTCGAGCCACCACTGTACCTACATGTCGCCCTCTGACACTCTTGCCTACATTCAGCAAGGTACTGGAGCGTCTTATGTGCACACGACTTGAGACTCACCTCGCAGAGACTGCTCCACTCTCCCCGAACCAATATGGTTTCAGGCCGGGTAAATCCACTGAGGATGCGATTCGAAAAGTTATCAACTACACTGAAACAGCAACAAGTAAATACGTACTAGGCATTATTTTAGACATAGCGGGTGCCTTCGACAGTGCTTCTTGGCCATTAATATTGTGTAAACTTCGATTAAAACGTGTACCGGGAGACATATATGCACTAATCCAAAATTATTTCAGTGACAGATCTATATTATATGATACTGGCAATACAATAATATCTAGGAAATCCACAATGGGGTGTCCCCAGGAATCAGTTCTTGGACCCCTTCTATGGATTATCCTTTTTGATGACCTCCTGTCGATCACGCTTCCAAACGACTGTAGTATTATTGCCTATGCGGATGCCTATGCGAACAGCCGCAATGGTCTTGAACTAGCTGCTAACGAGGCTTTGGAAACCATTATGACCTGGGGTTTTACTAACAAACTCACTTTTGCTCCGCATAAAACAGAATCCATCCTCCTCAAGGGAGCAGCTAACCTCACTTCAAGGTCGCCCACCATCCATATGGGTAGTACCTTAGTTAAAGTCAAAGATAAGGTTACATATCTAGGCATTTTATTGGATGACAAATTATCATTTTGCACCACGCCAAAACTTCGGTGGCTAAAGCCAAAGCGGCTTACCATCAGGTCTCCTGGCTTATTGGAAGTAATTGGGGTCTTAAGTTCAGATTTCTTAAAATAGATTATGATGCAATCTTTATGAGTATCGCTGGATATGCCGCCAGCACGTGGTATCATAGATGTAAGTTATTGTCCATCCGGAAAACTCTTCTCAGCGGTCAACGCTCAGCATTAATTGCCCTCACTAAGGCTTATAAGACGACTTCTACCGACGCGTTGCCTGTCCTTGCTGGAGTGCTTCCGTTAGACCTGCACATTCAAGTCCGTGGTGCCACAACCGCCTTGCTCGGGGGTCTGGGGGCGGAGGTTGGCGGTATCTTTATATCGCCGCCTTTAGGTCTTGGATCCATGAGCCGGTGCGCTCGAAAAGTTATTGTACGCGACCTGGCGTATGACACGGCGCTGCGTGTGTGGCAGGGGCGATGGACCACTTCTTCCAAGGGCAGACAAACGCATTTGTTTTTTCCTAATATTAAGTGGCGCATGAAGATAACCAGATTGACTCCAGACCATTGGACTTCTCAGTTCTTAACCGGACACGGTGGTTTTGCCTCCAAGCTCTGTCAGCTTGGCCTAATAGAATCTCCGACTTGCTTATGTGGCGAATTGCAGGATGCCGATCACATCCTCTGGGAGTGTCCCCATATGTGGGTTGAAAGGGAAGAGCTTCTTCTCAAGTCGGTCCGACCCTCAGTTGGACCGGTCGGCCATTGTGACTTGGTATCTACGAGGAAAAATTTCTCAGCTTTTAAAAAGTTTGCGGCATTATACGGCGAGCGAGAAGGTCTTTTCTCATCGAGAATTGACCGTAATACATTATATGGAATTAGGGATCACGCACACTCTAGTGCACGCCAACCAAGGTCTTGAGAAGTTGCTCCTGGGACACTTTCGGCACAAATTTGAACAGCGCCTATCGTTCGTTACGCCACGGTATACGCCTGCATAACGGGTGTGGAGACGTGGCAGGTGGTGGAGTGAAAAGCAAGTACCTACATGTATTAAATTCTACAATTTGGACAAAATCTTGTTTGACGATCAATTTGTGTAATGCATTGTAAAATATAATTCTATCAAATAATAATAAATACTATCTGATTATTTTATCATGTAAACCAGCGTCCAGATTGTATAAATCTCGGTTAATGTGATAAAAGTGAACGTATGTTAATTATTAACACATAATACTCGTAGTTTGTATGTCACATCAGAATTTCTTCCGATTACTTCATTCACTTAATCCTTTGAATGCTGTTTTCTCCGAAATTAATTCCGTCCACTCAAGACTTCCAGCGCGAAAAATCTTAAGCACAAATTGAGCTTTCGGAGTTAATTTTAGGAGGCGGCTGGCTGTCACTCGAGCGGCTTTCGAGATCATCTTGAGTGGTCTGTGCGAAGAGAGGCTTTGAAAGCTCCAATGAGCTTTTTATTTGGCCTATTTATTCAGGTCACGATCATAAAAGCTCAATCAGCAAAATCGCTTAAGGGCTGGTGAGCCAAAACTAAGTTAGTCACCGCAGTTTTTGCAGGTAACGCAACTTGTCATACTGATATGATTTAATTTTGGGAGAGCTAAAAATTCTGTATTGTTTTTTTATCTGTCGGTTTTCAAGCACTCTTACTGATAATATTAATATGCTAGCAATCTTGGAAAAATGTGACGCAAACCAAATGGAAATACGTCAGCTAGGTCAGGTAGAAAATGGCAGAAATCCAACATTAACATAATATTCTCGAGTGAAGGCACGTTTTCACATTGTTGTTATGTATATTATTACTTAGTTGCTGTGATGTGCTATTAACTGCACACGAAGAGATAAACTAAACTAACAATTAAAATACAAGTCAAAATGGATATTTGTTGTGCTCCCACGATGGCCGCGCGGCTTAAGCGTCGGACTATAGCGTTGTGGGTCCCAGGTTCGAATCCTGGGTCTGGCAAGTACACATATTGTTTTTAATTTTGTGTATGAGTCAGAGTATGGACTTAATAGGTTGAGGAACTGGCTGACATCCATTTCTCGTAAAAACAAAATCTATTAATACAAACCTCCACTCTGTTGAGGCCCATATGATCCTATTGGAATCGGAGATGGTTGAAAGAAGAAAAGAAGAATTTTCATAATCACAACTCATTAAGGATTGCAATACCGGTATTTCAAAACCGGTATTCAATTATTTATCGATACCAAAATAACGGTTTCAAAAATCCAAAATATCGGTATTTTCGTTATTAAGAAAGCATACACGTTTATGTTTTCGAAAATGAATTATTGTTATTTTTTCATTATTTGCTACTATATTGTATAAATATGTAGTGTATAAATTGTATGCTGCCAAAACGCAAATATATTGACTGAAACCAACAAAAGTTTCATAATATTAAAACAAAATCCTTCAAATATACTTATATAATTGTCGCGATGAATTAACATATTTCGTAAAAGAAGATATTCGTGGCAAATGTCTCCAATTATTCTATAACTATTGATCCAACGTTGATAGTAGGTACATCCAACAATCGTTGTATTTCATAGAGATTTACCCGTACCCGGACTAGTATTTTGTAAAAATTAACAGTTCAAAAAATATTATCATCTATACATATTTATAAAGGTCAACATAATAAATGTATGTAGATTGCAATAAAATAGTAATTGGAATAGATTTTGATAGTTATATTTATTGATAGGTACTTTTTTTCTGTAATAAGTTTTGACGAATACCGGTATTCATTAAGAAATACCGAAATACCGATATTGATATATTCATTCGGTATTGCAATCCCTACAACTTTTTGTAGTTCTATGCTTAAGGGACTGGACGTTCATCCGAAGGTTCCGGGTTCAATCTCGGTGAGGTCACAATATTATATTCATGTGATTTTCTCAACATTTTGGTGTTTGTGATTCTTTCTCTTAATAAACTACTGTTGGGCCTCGTGGTTTGTTACACTAGGTATTTAAAAAAATGTTCATACATAACTATAAAATGTTAATTAATACCAACTATTTTTCATTTCAATATCAATATCGCTATTATTGATTTGTTAAGAATGATCATAATGACCAGCGAGTGAATTTAATCAAACATCTGATAATTTTATTATTTTAGGTGGACATCCGTTGTTTGTTCTCTCATGGTGCAGAACTAACCTGCCATTAGTAATGCCAATTGGGAGGGCAATAACTATGTTTAATAAAATCGCTTCGGATATTGATATATTCCACGTGAGGGTGAATGTAGGTGGAAATTGTTTTATAGGTTTTTAAGATAGGGTCTATCAACTTAGTCCACTCTGTGTGCTTCCATGTACTTTTATTTTTCTTATTGTATTATTTACTTATATTACCCTGTATTTTTAATACATATAATTAATATAAACACTTATTTTATGTCATGTCT
Organism: Rhyacophila brunnea; assembly: GCF_057557595.1. NCBI lineage: Eukaryota > Metazoa > Arthropoda > Insecta > Trichoptera > Rhyacophilidae > Rhyacophila > Rhyacophila brunnea. Next base: position 9,550,293 of record NW_028233361.1, read on the forward strand.
TGAACGCTTTTAATTTATAATTTGTCATGTTCATTATAATTATGTAAAATAAATAAATTTTAATTTGAATCAATTTAATACATTTTATTGATAAATTAAATTAAAAACAAAATACGTTAATACTATGAATTTTTGAAAAATCTTTTTCAAAAATCACTTAGAACTTATCAGCTACATTTTAATGTCAAATAATTATAAAATATGATGTACTAATAAAAATCTATTTTCCAAAAAACACGCATTTTATAAAGTTTATTTTTTAACTACAATTTTTTTTAGTATTCTTAAATGCGTATTGATTATTTAAAATAAAAGTTATCATTAAAATGTTCAATTATTTGATTGCAAGTTTTGTTAAAAACTTTACTCTCCGCCATAACTGAAAAAAAACACCAAAGTATTTAATGAAATTACAGGTATATACCTATATATAGGTTAGATAAATCTAAATATTATAACCAATCGCGATGAATAATTTTTAATTCGTTAAAGTGATCATAAATAAATAATAAAAAAAATACCCAAATACCTAAATGCCATTTAAATTTTTAATTCACGATTTTGTTTACATGTTTGATGGCTGTATTATAAACAAATTTAGCTTATACCATTTCGCGCCTGTTAGCTATTCAATTTAGTCTGATAGACATTTCATTTCATTAAAATTTTGTAACTTCATACACAATAGTAGCAACTTTAACATGGTTTATAACTTTACACATTCTCTAAACTATTAACGATTTTCATTAAAATACAAAATAATATATTCTATAAAAATATATTGTGGATAGAATATGGGTAATATTAATTATATATCGAGGGTTAAGAAACGAAACTTACATAAAGCCATGACCTATTTTGGGTGAAAGCTGTTTCCTCATGTCAGGCTCACCAGGCACCAATAGCGAGGGCTGTGCGGCTGGTCAATGCACTCCCTAGAGATGTAGACATTTTAAGCGATGCAATATGTATTTTGTTTTTAAAGTGTATTTACATGTACTCTTTATTCTAAACGTCACACAAAATACATTGTCGCGAATCTAGTGGATGCGTGTTCAAGTCCCGCTGGGTGTTGTATTTTTAAAAGATTTTTCGTAGTAGGTATATTATATTTGAGGCGTTTTCAAATTATGTATGTTCAATTTAAACTAATAATATACCTACAAATAGTCAAAACGCTGACGAAATGCAAATATTTCGAAGTGACAGACATATAATTATATTATGAATATATATAATATATATAATACAATCACTCTCATATTATTCTTAAAATCTATTATGCGTTGGAGATGTAGAATATATATTTTAATTGGTGTGTGTTTCAACTTCAACCAATCAGCAACCGTTTTGATGCTTTTAAAAAGCTTTTAACTAAAGCTACGTGCAGTCAGTGGTGCATGAACTTAATGGAGCTTGCAACGTAGATATTCCGCGAAATAAATTGAATTTTGTCCTGTTCATAATATTGTAGAACAAAAAAGTGATGCTAATTATTTATCTTTGTCAGATTCTACATTGTATTTATCTTTATAAAATGAGAACAACAGAGGTACTTATCTATTGTCTTGATTAATTATATTCGCATATTTACTCATCGTATTATAGAAAATTTGTGTATACTATACGGGATGATTGACGGGTTTGGGTCGAAATCCTAAAAGCCGAAATCTAATAAAAAATCAAAAAAATTATGTATGTTTCAACTTTAAAGTAGGTATAGGTAATTAAGGAATTAATTTATACATACACTTAATATACGAAACCCGATAGTCAACATTATAACGTAATTTGATAAGCATCTCATGTAACAACTACTAGTTGAAATCGTCGTAATTAAGTAGGATGCCCGTAGCTTAGTTGGAAAATCACACTAGCGTGAATCGAGCAGTTACAAGTTCAAGTATTGTTGTTTAATTTTATAAAACGCTATTTGTTTTTTTTTTGTATTACTTCACTTTTCATTAATAAATTAGGACCGGTTTCGTCCGCCTCAGAGGGACATTTTCAACTGAATACATTTTTTTTAAAACAATATTTATCACACAAAATCCAAGGCGACAGAAATAATATAAAACTAATGACGTTGGACATTAATATTTTATACTACATCAGTGGGTCTATTCTATACTTATCGAACACTAAATTGATAAATAGTATCAAACTTAGGGTAGGTTTGTATCAAAATATTAGCACTTATTGTAACAATTACACGAAGCCGGTTTTTATTGTTGCAATAAGTGCGATATTTTAACAGCAGCAAGATAGGTGCTGTTAAAATATAGCACTTATTGCAACAATAAAAACCGGCTTCGTGTAATTGTTACAATAAGTGCTAATATTTTGATACAAACCTACCCTAAGTTTGATAATATTTTTCACTTTATCACTTTAGCGGTCGATAAGCATAGAATAGACCCACTGGGGCATTAAACAAATTATTTTAAAATATTAACAAAACAAAAAATATGAAACAATCAACACTTACAATAACATTAATATCAACAAATATTTATGATTAAAGTTCAAGTCCCGTCGGGCATCGTATTTTTTTCTAATGGCTATATCAGGGAACTCAGAAATAATGGGAACTGAAATACCTAACAGGGGTGGAGAAACAGGCAACCGATCTCGAGTGCGGAAGAATATGGGATAAACGTAAACACGTCTTAAGAATACGCTTGTATTTAGTTCTAACAACTCTCGTTTTATGCACTGACGCAATATTGGTGTAAGTATTTGAAATTGCAACACACATTATTCTCTCAACTTGGAATTCAATTTGGAAAGCGCTTCGAAGAGTATTGTAACAGCCATTAGTTAAAATTTGTCGCAATTATATAGGATACCTATAGCATTGTGGTTGATGTGCGTGGGCGCGAATCCTGAGAGATGCAGGTTCGATTCCGGCTGGGTGTCGTATTTTTGCTAAAAGATATTTTCTGTTAGTTATATCTATATTTTCTCAGAAGTGTTCTCAAAATTATGTACGGTTTATATTATTTACTTTTTTCATGAAAATTTCACAACACTGCTTATTGAAAGATAATAAATACATACCGGCATTCTTTCATAAGTCTATGCAAATAAGAGTAATAAAAATTGGATTGAATTCTCGACTCTGCTGGGTATCATTTTGCTAACGTAGTGTGAAACTTTTTCATATTGAAATTTATTCGGATGACTTTTTCTTTGAAGTATATATTGAAAATCAAATAAAACCGTATCGGATGGAATAATTCGATTTCCAAACGCTGCCGTATCACTTCTCTGGATCAGTGGTTCTTAAGAAGGTGTCAAACTACCATATAAAATATTACTGAGGATATGCAATAGCAAAATGATAATAATCTAGCAAAACTTTGTAGTTTTTTATTTTTTTTGAAACTTCAATTTCAAGATAACAAGATAAATTACAAGATAAAAAGAACTTTTCATATACAACGTTTTTGAATTTTCTGTTGAATCATATAAACTTGGCTTGACGATCAAAAAAGTTTGTACTTGATAGAAATACTGAATAAATATAGAATACTGAAATGTCATTTTGACATTTCATATTGATTTCCATAGTAACGCACGTATTGCTTAACACTTTTGGTTATTAGCGCGAGGGATGGTTTCCAATCCTGGTGTCCTAATAAATTTTAATTTACATTCGCCTGCCAATTACCTACGTGGTCGCAGCCATGATTTATTCTGGATCGGAACCGTTTCCTGGTGTCAAGCCTACCAGGTACCATCAGTGAGGGGTGCAAGATTTGTCTTTCAGATTTTCAGTGATGTACTTTGCATTTTGTTTTTGAAACTTTTTTTTTCTGTGTAAAATTGCATGTTTTTTGTTTTTAAAATTTTGTTTTTCGTATGTTTTGATTTAATTTGTTTTTCTGATATTATTATTATTATTATATTCTATGTTGGAATATTTGTTTTAATGTTAATCATGTTGTGTACGTCTTGAATTTGGATTTGTTATTTCCATAATGTTTTGTATTCTTAAATAAATAAATAAATATATTAATAATTTAGTTGCTAGGACCCCAGACCCCTAACAACCAATAATTAAATAGTGTTTCACTTTTTACGGATTTCTTCCGCAATATTTTTTCATACAAAACAGAATTATTTATTTATATTATTGTACCGATTGTACCCTTGTAATTATGTTGTGGACATATATATTAATTATTAATAGATTATATTATGAAGCAAGTTTTTGAAAATTATTCTTAGACTATACGTAATAAATGATTAGTTTTAATGTATGCATTATTTCATATTTATTGATAACATACAATGTAAATAATTACTGGTGTTATTTTATTTTATCGTTTATAATATATTATATTGTTTTTATTATTGACGCATTTTTAATATTTTCTGTTTCTAGCTTTCCTCTCATATTATCGGATCACTCGCCAAAAGATTGCCGAAAATAGCCTAAATTATTGATGCGATATCTAACCATACTTAAAATCTTTTGATAGCCTAAGACAAGGGGGCAAACTGCGGCCCGCGGGCCGCATGTGGCCCGCCATCATTAATTGTACTTTTTATTACGAATAACTTTAAAAAAGATATTGACAATAAATTAAAATTTAAGAATTAGTTGTTTCGTAAATGAATTATCTCAGTACGTCTTCCTTGCGTCTCGTCTCACACTATGTAACCACTATTTTCTACGTTGAACTTCGTGACACATTTAAATACTTTTAACTCCGCGTTGCAAGGAAAAAAAATATATGCCCATGATATTGTAAAAAGTTTGAATGGATTTCAATTAAAACCCAAGTTATTCCTTCGACGAATATCGAATAACAACGTGGACCAATTTTCAACTTTGAAGTTGCTGAATATACCAGAATATAAATTTGAGGAATATGGTTGAATGACGATTTTTCACAAAGATTTGGTGACTTTTTAGTTTAGTTTAGTTTAACAATAGTACGCGATCCATTTTCAATAGATATTGATAGTGTACCGACAGAACTACAACTTGAGATTATTTATCTGCAGTGTGACACTGATTTAAGAGAATTGCATCGTCGTGAAGAAATCTCCAAATCTTACAATGCCCTTAATTCAGACAAATTCGACTAACTTGAAGATTATGCAAGAAAAATGTTCGTTATTTTTGGAGCAACCTATATAATATGTGAACAAAAATTTTCGATCGTGAACCTCAATAAAAATTCTTCACGATTAAATATCTCCGATGCCCATTAACAAGCAGTTTTAAGAATATCAACTACAAATTAACACCTGAATTTAAAAAAATGTACAACAGTTTAATTTTTCTCATTAATTTTTTTGTTATGTTTATTTTTCGTGATTATAAATAGTGTATATCTAAAAATGGTATTTTACTTGCGGCCCACCGCTCATTTTGAATTCTTGAATTCGGCCCTCCATCCAAAAAGCTTGCCCCCCTCTGGCCTAAGAGGTGCCACTTCTCCAAAAGTTTTCGAACCATAGTCTTCTCTAGACGACAAACGTTAAAGTGTTCCACCAATTTAACATAATCTCAGAATTTTTGTCGGCTTTGAAAGTCTATTAAATATGATTCTAATTTTATTTTTCATTACTTTGTGAATTGGACGTTGAAAGGAAAATCTGCATACGTACTAAACAATTATTTACCGTTTATCTTGACTTATGTTAATAATTATGATAGCTTATAAAAATTAGTTATGTTAACTGAATAAAGTTCCATAAAAGGTGGAGATAAATACATTTATTCTTCCACCCATGTGTATTCAGATAAAATGCATGCACGTTTCAGTCCTGCTGGAAACAAATATGTGTATTTCTGAGGTATTCCAAATATATATTATAATAATATGTTTATTAACGGATGATAATCTCTTATTAATTATTATTTTTTTCATAAATAGACAACATTAAAAATATCACTTTATATAATATGTTAAACCGAATGTGCGAAATTGACTATTACATGAAATGGGCAAAATTTTGGCTAATTCATGTAATAGTCAAGCCTGTTGCCTTATTCATGAATTAGGTAAATTTTCTGCTGAGTACATGAATTCGCCAGGGTATGGAATTCTTGAACTGTCAACGTGACGGAAGAAAAAGTAAATTTAATGCGGATGGTTTTATTAGTTATAATTGGACATAATATAATATTATTATTATTAGGTTAGGTTAGGTTAGGTTAGGTGAGGTTTTGTAATTCTGCATTAAATTATTCAACTAAATGTCCATTTTGAGGTTAGCTATCAAGTGTCAACAAACTATCACAAACATTCAATCGACGATTGCACGTTTGATACCCAAGCACGAATCAAATCGCGAAAATACTTTTCAATAAAATTCTTCCGTTATCATATTAAAGTTCTAGATTTTTTTGCGCATAGTAAATGGATATGAACGTCATTGTAGTTATTGATTGGTATATTTTTATATTATAATCAATGACATTTGACACATTTGCTTAGTTTGATTAGTTGCAAAAAACACCACCGAAGCGCGATCATCTATTTTGACCATAGATAATATATGTACATTTTGACCAATGCATGAGCATTTGATACATTTAGTTTAGTTGCAAAAAATACCACCGTAGCGCTACTGTCTATTTTGTCCAATACATGAACTAGGCAGAAAAATTACTGCCGAATTCACGCACTCTTCAGATATTTTATCTAATTCATGAATAAGGCAACGGGCTTGCATTTTTCATGATTTAGGCAAAATTTTGCCCATTTCATGTAATATTCAATTTCGCACATTCGGCGTAACATATAGATTATACTATTTATTATAATATTTTAAATTATCTCTGTATGTATGTAATATGATTATGGTTAGGCAGTGCTTAATGAATTAAAATAACTACATGATTAAAAGAAACTTTTATATACAACGTTTTTAAATTTTCTGTTGAATCATATAAATTTGACTTGAATAGCTTAAACGATCAAAAATATTGTACTTAATAGAAATAATACTGAAATGTCATTTTGACACGTCATATTGATTTCCATAGTATCGCACGTATATATTATTAATTTAGTTGCTAGGACCCCAGACCCCTAGCAACCAATAATGGTGTCGAAATAACTTTTCATACAAAACAGAATTAACTAAAAATGAATTCAATTCTACTTAAAGATGGCTAAAAATATTAAAAGAGTGTATTGGCATCGTATTCTGATATATTCTAAAAGTTTCAAATGTAGTCGGGAAGTTAGTTAAAAATCGATTGCAAGATTTGTACCGGACAAAGAACCACCGGGCAAATAAGAATACGAGCTAAGAAAAACGTTTTAAAAAACTAACCAACATCATCTGTAATACGTATTCTTAATTCAGCGAAAACAAGTAAGCATAATTGAAAAAGGGTGCAATATTTTATCGGATAGCCCATAACATACCTAAACTAAATCGTGGTTTGTTTTAGGCAGGATTTAATTGAATTTTAAAAACTAACCAGCACCATCTGCGAATTATATTCTTAGCTTAATGAAAACAAATAAGCATGACTGACTAAGTTTAGCGTGCACTATTTTTAAGGTCGAATCTTAACAGCCTACCCCCACCCCTCGCCACCGATACAATTTTATTATGCAATTAGGGTAATTTTATCTAACGTAATACTGATATGGGGGGACATGCTGAGCGTATGTCAAAATGGAGCTTTTATGCTATTTTCAAAGCATGATCCTGGATATTCCTTAAACGTTTTAGATAATCTATTTACATCATTTTGAAGCTGTATTATCCTTTATATTTATTTTAAATATTTGATGACTGCATAAAGTATTTTTATAACATAAAATAGTATTAGAAGGAAATGCCAATAGAAATGGCGTATTTCAAAAAAATACTACCTTATTCTTAGGTCAATAATTATTATAAAGCAAACATTATTCGTAAAATGGTTATCACATCAGAATGGTCAAAGACATAGCTTATAATCAATTTCTTTAAAAGTATTTTTAAACGTGTAAATTTTGTCCATTTTTTGAATAATAAAATGCCTAATTATTGTCAAATTTGGGATCACAGAGATTATCAATATAATTTTTTATTGTGAATATTTCACTATAATAATGTCAACATAAATTTTACTGATGGTTTTATAAATGCTTTCAAAAATTAATAAATATAACAAATCTTAACACCACTTCACATGGACGTACTGAAATATGACTATATTCTAAAACATTAGAGCGAGAGGTTTAAAATAATACTATTTTAAGTAATAAAAATACTTTATGCAGTCATCAAATGTTTGAAATACATATAAAGGATAATAAGGCTTCAAAATTATGTAAATAGATTATCTACAACGTTTAAGGAATGTCCAGGATCATTCTTTGAAAATAGCATAAAAGCTCCATTTTGACGTACGCTGAGCATGTGGGCCGTTAAGTGTATATATTTTGTATTCTTTACGTTTGCTAATCGTCTATTTCTGTCCAATAGACGGTCTTTGCCGCTGACATACCTATATATTATTATATATGTAGAAATTCTCAGCTGAATATATTGTGAATTATTAATCATTCTTTTGGTTGCTTAGCAAATAACAATACAAATCGATAATTATTATATCAGCTAGTCATTGCAATAATTAAACTTTATTCAATTAACGCAATACTATTTTATAACTAAGGTCTACAATTATTAGATATATAATAATATAATAAATGCACAGAATACGTGTACATCGCACTTATATATGATTTCTGTTTATAAAGCTTATATTATGCACTAATATGAGGTAACCAATATTGATAAGATTAAATTGCAATTAGCTATTTATTGCATTGATATGCCGTGATTCATTTATTACTAACTACTTACTGACCTACTTTAAAATACTCGATTCTGAGTGGATCATAATATAGGCCTCCACAGAGTGGAGGTTGTATTAAGGCTATACTTCAGCTGGGGCACGGTCTAAAACGATCGGGAATACGCGACGCAAAGATTGTGGAAACTAAGCCTGCAGAACAAAACATAATTTGTTATGAAAATTCAACATGCGTCCATTTAATGTTCTGTCTACTGTTCTATTAGTAACAATAATAATATATTCATTGACATGTTTTCTTTTTCAAGTAAATGGATAACGTTTTTTAGTCATCTTTACACGATTTAAGAAAATTAATAATAATAAACAAATTGACGTGTTCACAGCTAGAATTTCGCTCTCCGATTTCCAGCGAGTCCAAAATTTCGTCGCACCTATAGTTGAAAATTATTTGCCGTTTCACTGAAGTATGCTCTTAACAGATTTTTGTTTTAATGATAAATGGATGTTAGCCAGCTCAACCTACACAAATCGAAAAACAATATGAGTGTATTTGCCAGACCCAGGATTAGAACATGGGACCCACGATATTATACGCCAATACTTAGGACGCTAGGCCATAGTGGGCATATAACTACACATTGTAATATATAAAAAAAATATACATAGTTTAAAATATAGCTTTTTAACTTTTTTATATGCGGATTACAAAAATTTTCGGTAAACTGAATCCCGCTACTACGAAAAACCATGATGATTGATCTTACAATTGGAAAATAAAGTTTCGACGTCGGTTAGCCTCAAACCAGATGCCATTCGATTAGCTGGCGCACACGGTCCCAATTACGCTATTCCGGCCATCGTATCATTTTTAATTATTATCTCTTAGGCTTCTCTCGTGGTGCAGTGCGTGAGGCGCTGACCTTCCATCCGGGAGCTCTAGGTTCGATTCCCGGTGAGGTCAAAATATATTTACATAATCTACTATTTATGTAAATTCCTCAAACCTAGGAGTTTTACCACTATTATTGGGCTTCACGGCCTGTTGTGGTGATTAATAAAAAAACAAATAATAATAATAACTATCAGAGCCAGCTGGCAGTCGCCAGTTTGTCTCGCTAGGTCTTGCAGACAGCTTGGCGGTGTTGGATATTAATATAATTGTGAAGTATGCATAGACGGCGCCATAGTTTTCCCTTCGGGATGGATTTTCATTCACCTCAGACAGTTTGACATTTCGCTAATCTGTCAGTTTTACGATTTGCAAGTGGTCACCGCCAATATAAATTTGAGGTCATATGCGTAGTCTATTATGTAGTCTGGCCTTCACAATATCGTCTGACACCACCTCAGGCTGATAGGCCTAGCAAAACAGCTGGCAATCGCCGATTCCTACCAATGACATTTTAATAGAATATAATAAGTTTATATATTGCACTTTTTCATTCATACTTATTTGTTTTCGTTGAACGAAGAATAGATATTACGCATGTTGTTGGTTAGTTTTTTTATAATTCATTAAACCCTGCCTAAACCAAACAATAGCAGTTAAAAATATTCTTCTATCTATTAACACAATCACTGCTGAACTTTTAAATACCTTTTAATTACCACATTTAAATAACACGTTAATTATATCTAATGGCCAAGTACTCCAAACGCGCCAGTCGCGGTGTTAGGACTAACGCAACGTCTTACGTGGACGAAGTCGGCGCGGAGCGGAGCGGCGCTCGCAACTCAAACGTATAACCGTATAAACGTATAACGAAAAAAAGACTGTCTACGAACATTTTCACACACGGTTATACATTTGAGTTGAGCGCGCCGCTCCGCTCAGCGCCGACTTCGCTCACGTAAAACACCCCGTAAATGAGTTACGCCCACGGTGGCTGCGCGGCTTAAGCATTGGACTATAACGCCGTTGGTCCCAGGTTCGAATCCTGGGTCTGGCAAGTACACATATTGTTCTTCAATTTGTGTGTGAGTGAGGGAATGGACCTAATAGATTGAGCAAGTGGCTGACATCCATTTATCGTAAAAAACAAAAATCTGTTAATACAAACCTCTAATCTGTGGAGGCCCATATGATCCTATTAGGATCGGAAATAGTCGGAAAAATGAGTTAAAATCCTTAAAGCGCTGACGGCATAACTGTTGTGTCCGCATTAGATGGCCATTAGATATAATTAGCATGTTATTTAAATGTGGTAATTAAAATTAGTAATTAAATACTCCGCGGTGAATGAGTTTTAAAAATCCAAAATTATGTATGATTGAATGGCATTATTTGAAATATTTTGTAGACAGATGCGTATTATGGCTTGGTTTTCCCAGGGTTTAATTGAATTTTAAAAACTAACTGACAACATCTGTAAATTGTATTCTTATTTCAATGTAAACAAATACGTATAGTTGACAAAGCTTAGTGGATCCACCCTACCTCCACCCATCGCCGCAGCAGGATAGTCTAATTTTTCATACATTTAGATTATTGCGTTACAATAAGTTTTATTTATTCAATGTGGGGAAGATCCCATTAGATTGAAAAAAAATGTTAAAACTATTTCTCGTAATAAGTCTTTCAAGATACCAAGATACTCATAGTTATTACCACTCTGAAGGGGTGTATCAAGATGCTTTGCTTAGGACCAAAAATGGTATTTTATTTTAAAATTAGTAGGTTCTTAATAATACTACTGAATAAATTCCAACATCCCTAATTTATTATTTAACAAATTATCTGGGTGAGGAAATAAAAATGATATTATTTTTATCACGTACAAAAATGGAAAAGTAGTAACTACTTAATTATAGTGCCTACCTAATTATGGCGTAAAATAGTAATAATTGACTATTATAACATTATTTGCCAATAAGTGATATTTTAGGTGATAAAGAATAAATGATACGTAATGTAATTTTTTCCAATATTCATAATTTACAATAACATAATCATCTTACAATAAATGTATTGATTGAAATTGATTATTTATGGGTGTTAATAGAAATGTCACATTTTTTCGATTATTCCTGCAAATTCTAAATTTGAATTCTGACACATCAAATGATCTTGTTATAGGCGAAAACATTGACAATCATTAGTCTATTAGTTTGACAGATAAGAGGCAGTGAAGTGGTTTTAGATTATATTTTCGTAGTAATTAGTGAAGAAATATGCATTTATTTCTTGTTAAAACCCATAGAACGCCAATGTGGCGATTTCAGATTTGAATATTTTTGTGGAATATTAATTTAGATTTGTGAAATATCGATTATATAGAAAGTTTTAAGCGACATTATAATTAATTTGCGGTAGATAGACAGTAAAGTAGCGAAAATGTATGGTGACGGATATAAAACGCGATTTAAAAACGATATTACCTGTGATTGTGTCGAGTTTTATCAGATTGTGCCGGATTTAAATTGAAGTAAATTCGGGACTCTAAAAAATGAATTAAAATAGATTAAAAATCAACAAAACGGTATTAAAATAAAAAATATGGTGCGGTTTCCAAAATCTCTTAGGATAATAATATATAAGAGACTAGCAGAGCCAGCTGGCGGTCGCCAGTCTGTCTCGCTAGGTTTTGCAGGTGGCTTGGCGGTGTTGGATATTAATATAATTGTGAAGTATGCATAGACGGCGCCATAGTTTTCCCTTCGGGATGGATTTACATTCACCTCAGACAGTTTGACATTACGCCGATTAGTCAGTTTTACGATTTGCAAGTCGTCACTGCCAATATAAATTTGGGGTCATATGCGTAGTCTTTTCTGGAGTCTGGCCTTCACAATATCGTCTGACACCACTTCAGACTGATAGGCCTAGCAGAACAGCTGGCAATCGCCGATTGCTACCACTGACATTTTAATAGAATATCATATGTTTATATATTGCACTTTTTCATTCATTCTTATTTGTTTTCGTTGAACTAAGAACATACATTACACGTCATGTTGTTGGTTAGTTTTTTATAATTCATTAAACCCTGCCTAAATTAAACAACAGTAATAAAAATATTATTCCATCTATTAAATATCCAAAATGATGTATCATTTAATAGCAAAATTTTAAATATTTTATGGACAGATACGTATTATGACTCGGTTTTCCCAGGCTTAATTTGAATTTTAAAAACTCACCAACACCATCTGTAAATTGTAGTCTTAGTTCAATGTAAACAAATACGTATAACTGACAAAGTTTAGTCTATACTATGTATAGTGGATCCAACCTACTTCCACCCATCGCCACTACAGGATAGTCTAATTTTTCTTACATTTAGATTATTGCGTTATAATACGTGTTATTTATTCAATAGGAGAAGATCCCATTAGATTGAAAAAATGTTAAAACTATTTCTCATAACGTCTTTTAAGATACTCGTAATTACCACCCTGAAGCGGTGTGTTCATATGCTTTGCTTAGGAACAAAAATGGTATTTTATTTTAAAATTCTTTAAAGTACTTAATATACTAATGAATAAATTCCAACATGCTAAATTTATTATTTAACAAATTATCTGGATGGGGAAATAAAAAAAATATTATTTTTATCATGTAAAAAAGTGGGAAAAATAGCAAGTATCTACTATGTAAGTATAAATATTGTACCTAATTGTGTAATAAAAATGTCATAATTGACTATTTTTCACTATAAGTATATTATATTTCACTTATAAGTGGTGAATGATAAAAAAGCAAACAACATGCATATTACGAAGCATTATTAGAATGTTATTTTTATTGAGTAGGTATTAATAGTTACTAATGATATAAAAGAAGAAGAAAGGTTATTGTAATTTTATATACAATAATTATTATTATAAAATATATAAACATCATTAATTTTTAATTAAGTACCTACTTGTATTAAACGTCACATCAATTTCATTTACCTACCTAAATGTAAAAATAATACAATTATTACTGAATCATGATAACTACCTATCTATTTTATATGGAAGTATGTGATACTTCGACGTTGATCTAGCAATAGTAGCTATCTGACATTTATAGTAAATTTTTCAGGGAGTTCAAAAAACTGGTTTTGTTGGTATCAGTACTATTTTTATTTTTCAAGTGAAATGATTTATTATTAGTACTAAAACAGTCATTTTAAGATGTATGTTTGGAAATTTTAATGTCATAATAAAATAAATCAGGCAGATAGATAATATTTCTTTTTAGTTTCTAGACACTTCGATGCAGATAGACACCATTTTCCACATCAAATTTGAGCATTTTCGGATTTTTTTCGTATAACAATAATATTTCCATTCGATCCGTCACCGTTTTGTACAAAATACACAACACATCATATTAACTTGATTTGACTATCTTAAGCGACCAAAAAAAAAATTGTACTTGATAGAAATAATACTGAAATGAAATTTTGACATTTCATTTTGATTTTCATAGCAACGCACATATATATTGTTTAATAATTTAGTTGCTAGGACCCCATACTCCTAGCAACCAATAATAGTGGATTGGATTACGGATTTCTTCCGAAATAACTTTTCATACAAAACAGAATTAACTGAAAATGAATTCAATTCTACTTAAAAGTATTTAAAAAATGCATTGGCATCGTGTTCTGATATATTCTAAAAGTTTCAAATGTCTAGCTAGTGGGAAGTTAGTTAAAAATCGATTGCAATATTTGTATCGGATAAACAACCACCGGACAAATAAGAATACGACCTAATAAAAACGTTGTAAAATTGTTATAAGAATAACTGAATAACTATAAATATGCTGAAGAATTGGAAATTTAGTAAATACAATAATATATATATTTAGTATAGTGAAGATTTCCAAATCAGAATTTAAAACCTACAGAACATGACATAAAAATCAATTCAGTTTTTAATAAAAAAAAAAATATGTACATAATATCTGGTGTCATCTACTAGTCGTGTTACGAGTAGTAATACATTACCTCGATTTAATCAGAGACCTGCTCGCTTTGCAATGGTTTGGTAAATCTCCGATAACGATAAGTGATTTAGTTGAATACAGATATTGCCTTCCCAACTCGCATCATCAATTGCAGGGTAGTTCTGCACCTTGGGATGACAAACAACAGATTACCGATGTTCCAGATTTCTAAAATAGTTATAGGGGGCACGCGGGGGAAATACTACCACAAACGGCGTATATTATGATATGTATAGATCAGTCTAAGATGTGTATGAAAATAATGTAGGTAGTACCGCACTGTGGAAAATAAGAAAAATCGTACGACTACATGCCAGAGGTGGCACGTACGAAAATTTAGCTGGCACGTGAACGATTTAAAAATTCACTTTTTTATGCATAGTATTTCCGGACATTAAATGTCAATGGTAGTGTAGCCAACAAACAAAGATTATGCCAACAAATTTTGTTATGTTTGTTTTTGGTTAAGTACATTAATTATTAGATCCAGCTGATGTTCGCCGTAGCAATTAGTGTCAGTGAATACAAGTGCATGAAATTAATTTAATTTAATGCTAGTGGAAATAAAGAAAACAAAGAATTATTTTTTTTTGTATTCTGGGACAGTTGTATACAGAACCTCGTTAATAAACGGTATTATCAATCCATATAACATGCCTTGGGAAAATAAAGGACGAACAAAAAAAAATATTGATCAAACAATTAAAAATAAAAACAATCAATCAACAAACGTAATAAAATTTATCGACCGTCATTCAAACAGCTGTTTGTTATTTTGCCTCAAACATAATCATTAAAAATGGAAAACCGTTCAATGATAAAAATATATTTTATGGTTAAAATGCTCCCACAATCTCTTTGAAAAATTAAAAAACAAAGAATAAAATATAGTATTATATACATATGCCTTCGGCTAGAAACACGGTATCAGATAGAATCTTAAAAACTCATTTATAATTTTGAAACTACTATAGTGTTTGAAAAAAATTATAGTGTTTGCCACTGCTAGATAAATGTGTCTACAAATTTTATTAAAAGTTGTGTTACTATCTTATTATAAAACCGCTTGTGCAGTTAATGGCAAATCATTGTCCTCTGCAAACACTTTGTTTATTTTATGCTGATAAAAATCAATACGAGGAAGCACGTTGCAAAAATTTGCTTCATGATACTACAGTTATTTGAACTACCATGAGTGTTATTTTCAAGTATTTGACTAATTAATTCTTGGGTTATACAGAATCGTTGTTTCAAAATCATCGTACGATTTAATATAATAAACTTAAATACGTTGCAACAATCATATCAAATTTGTCATTTTTCAATGTTACTTTTCTATAAACGTTACACGCGGAAAGTAAAGTGGAATGAGAATTTGGAACTTCCTATCGTTGAAGTACAACATATTGGACCAAAATGAGAGCCTTGCAATGTACCAAATAGAACCAAAATGGCAATAAATTAACGTAAGCTGTTAGCTGCTACTTGTATATTATGAAGTTAGCAACGCTATGAACCTAATATTATTACTGATCGTATGCAAAACTTTGCGCCTTTGTTGCGCGATCTCACAGATATAATACGCACGTTGCATCCTAATAATGTGTGCTTCACTTAATCGTATAGTCGCGTATATGCATTTTGTTCACACGCTTATCCATGTGAAATACACCGCCTCTGTCTAAATAGATACCTACCGATCAATATTTGTATTCAAATCGACGCGTTCTTTAGCCATTAGTATTACTGTTACCTCGTATTTTTTTGCCAATGATATTAAAAATAGTGTTATTTACGAATCTAATAATTGTTTATTTGCTTCACTTCTAAGTGATTTTTATTAAATTTACTGGGTTATCTTTATGTGCAAATACATATTAAAAATTATTTAAAAAGAGCATTAAATTCCAAGAAAATCCTAAGGATAATACTTAAAAACCAGGCTCGTAATTCATTATTAATTATTAGTTTACATTGTGTCTGGTTTAAGAGGATCATTATCTTTATAATACAACCATTAAATATTAAATGCTTTTTCAAACCATCCGCATAACGCTAATTTATAATGGTACATCTTAAATTAGCATTCACTTATAAACCACTCAATTTGGCTCATTTCAAAATTTATTATTAACCTATTAATTTATTATTACCTAACTAAAAAAAAATATTTTTTTAAAAACGGTGCCTACATGTTCAAACACGCGCGTTACCATGATCTTACTCCCTACTTAATTTATCGTTTGTCAATTTTTGTGCTACGGCCGTATATTGTAGCTTAACCACGGGGGAATGCCAATAAAAATGGCGTATTTCAAAAACATACTACCTTATTCTTAGGTCAATAATTATTATAAAGCAAGCGTTATTCGTAGAATGTTTATCACATTTGAATGGTCAAAGACATAGCTTATAATCAATATCTTTAGATTCTATTCTCTTAAAATGTATAAATCATGCCCATTTTTTGAATAATAAAATGCCTAATTCTTGTCAAATTTGAGATCACAGAGATTATCAATATAATTTTTTATCGTAAATATTTCACTATAATAATGTCAAGATAAATTTTACTAATGGTTTTATACATGCTTTTAAAAATTAATAAATATAAAAAATCTTAACACCACTGCACATGGATGTACTTACTGAAATATGACTATATTCTAAAACATTAGATCGGTTTAAAAAAAATACTATTTTATGTAATAAAAATACTTTATGCAGTCATAGGATAATAAGGCTTCAAAATTATATAAATAGATTATCTACAACGTTTAAGGAATGTCCAGGATCGTGCTTTGAAAATAGCATAAAACCTCCATTTTGACCTACGCGGCGCACGTCCCACCTTTGCGATCGGGAAATATTATATAACATATATCATCGTCCATATTTATTTTTATTAGTAATGTAAGAGTGCGCTTAAATCATAAAAAAAAACTTTGACAAACACTGCAAGAAATGGACTATAAAACATAGCTACAACGCGATGAATCTTCATACATTCTTTAGACCTTCTACCGGTTTAAGACATTCATTGTTATTAAGACTACCAAATACCTAAAAATGAAGTTCTTGATTCTCATCACTGTCGTTTTGATGGCTGTAGTCTCCTGGGCTTCAGCTCAACCTATCAAAGAATTGAAAGACAACAGCATTGAAGGTATAAATAAATTGTTTTTAATTATAGCCTTATTACAAGCCCAATGACATAACTACCAAAATAGCATAAGGGTTGCATTCTATAATAAATTATTCTGACCATATTAAACTAGATAATATATATCCATAGACAATAAAGAAATCATTTCACCAAAGGCGACTAAAATATTGTGGTTTACCTGTAATTGTGATATTTTTATTTAAAACCAACCTTATCAATATAATGTTGACACAGAATTTATTGTGTTTTTTCTTCGTTAATATTCATTCAATTAAAATGTAGGTATAAAAAAATTAAATCAATTATTATTTTGTACAAAAAATACATTCGAACGGTCTTAAATAATTTATCATTATTTATGCCTTGTTGTTTAATTTAATAAAACGCAATTTATTTTTGTTTATAAAAGGTAATGAGTTATTATGCTATACTCTATAGTTTTTTTTTTACAAATATATGTCATAATATTACATACTTACGAGCAGGGAACACAGAATTAATGGAAACTGAAATACCTAACGAGTATGGAGTAACAGACAACCGATCTATAAAGTGGAAGAATACGGGATTAACTTAAACAAGTGTCAAGAATGCGTAATTCTAAGCTTGAACTACGTTCCGACAACTGCTCTCAGTTTATGCACTGATGCTCATTCAATATTGGTGTATTTCAAGGTTGCAATACACACTATTTCACCTATATAATGTGTGGTTCACTTTCGTAGGACACTCACGCATTAAAAACCCTGCGTCAAAATGTAATGTATTGGGGCATAGCCTATCTGAATACTATTTATCTATCTGTCCTGTGTTAGGACTAGTTATTTAAACTTATATAATATGTTACAAATATTACATACTTACGAGATTCCAAAATAACTATTAGGTTCTTAATGGTGATTTTTACAACGAAACCAAAATAACGCTACCTTTTCGCCACGTATTTGGAAAAATCAGCGCTCGATTTACCTACGATCTACCAAACTGTCTTTAAACTTATGGCATGCAAGATTAAGGCATACCTTATGTAAATTGCGTCATAATTATTTCATTACTTTGATTACGGCAAGTTTTGTATTACTATAAGTATATATTTTTTTAAATATATAAAAAAAAATAACTTTATAATAATTCACGAATCGGAATGCCATAGTTTTTGCACGTAACGGAACGATAATCTCGGGAATTTCGCGAAGTGCGTTCCGGTCCAATCCGAGCGTAGTCTAAATATTACATTAGTTATAAATTATTTATATACATTATGAGTTTAGAAAAGCTAATTTCTTTTATAAATGTGTAAAAACTAAAATTGCTGACAGGTACTTTGTATTTAAGTTACCGCCAGTATAGCCAATCCTTTAATTAACCACGATATGTCCATGTCGTATAATGATACATTCTATTTTACAGATGCTGTGATAGATCATAGCTACAGCAGTGACACCTGCATTCCTCTGGAGTGTAACTTGCGTTGCATATCTCACGGCTTTGCCGTTGGTATCTGCATGAATGATACAACATGTACATGTCAGACCAAAATATCTATGTATTAGCCGATAGACAAGCTAATATCATTTGGAAAAACAGGTTCAAATTTATTGAGACTTTATAGAGATTTTATAAATATTAATACGATAAAGTTTAAAAATTAACGACAGATCCACTTAAAAATTCATAGATTCTATATCAGTATTCTTAGTGTAATGCAGTAGTTTACAGTTTAAAAACCAAATAAATATAATCATTTAAACAGTTATTTGGTATCTACAATAATAAGATATAAAATTGCTTTGCATTAAATGATCGACGTTATAATGTCTATATTAATTTACTAAAAAGAAACTCTAAACCTAATAGCAACCATTTTACGTACTTATATTATACAAATTTGATTTCTCATTGAAACAATATAAATTATCATATTGTATTAAAATAATATATAAAAGATAATGCTTATGTTATATTGTTATATGTCAATTTCTATCGTATATACAGGTGTTATGGATGGTTATCAAAAGTGTTTTATTATTCTACAAAATCCATCGGATACTGAAAATCTAAACATATATAATATAATGGAAAAAATTTATGTATACTACTATAAAAATACCACAATAAAGTTATTTATATATATTTTTCACTTTATTATTCATAATTTACGTACCTGTGTATAATTAAAGTTCGGTGGATGTACATGGTAGCAAATAGCTAAGGACCGGGGAGAGGGTACGGAGCTATGGAGAGGCCTACATCCACCAGTGGATCGACTCCGACTGTTCAAATATTATGTCGTTTTTCTATATGAGTTTCGTTCCTTGGATGAATATGATAAATGAGCCCTTGAGAACTACTGTGATGTAAGTGAATAATTTCTGATTATTCTCAGTGACAGAATGATATTCAAAAGAAATGAATTTTAGTGCCAAAGTAGGAAAGTGATATTTATAAAAAGTATTTTCTCCGTTAATTTATGATGACAACGATCATTATATTATTTTGGTTCTGTTCTTGATCTAACGAGCTCAAATACAATATTAGAATATTAACAAGCATGCCAGATATTAATTCATGCTAATCAGCGTTTTTTTTTATATAAAATGAAAATAACCCGTACCTAGTCCAATTCTCCTCCATGGATTCACAAGAACAGATGAAAATAACTACGTCAAATCGAATAATCGATTGGCAAAAATTTCAGAACCAAGTTAATTCCTAATATCGAAATGTGTAACTCTCCAAGCAAAACTGACAGCTAGCCAATCCAATGGTGTAAAGCAGGGCGGGGCAAACTTTTTGGATGGAGGTCCCAATTCAAGAATTCTAAATGAGTTAGAGATACACTATGGAGATACACTATTTATTATCACGAAAAATAAACATTACAAAAAAAATATTGAGAAGAATGAAACTGTTGTACATTTATTTTAATTCAGGTGTTAATTTTGTAGTTAGTATTCTCAAAACTGCTTTTAAATGGGCATCGGAGATATTTGATCGTTAAGAATTTTTATTGAGGTTCATGATCGAAAATGTTTATTCACATGGATAGGTTGATCCAAAAATAACGAATATTTTTCTTGCATGATCTTTAAGTTGGTCGAATTTATCTGAATTAAGGGCATTGTAAAATTTGGAGATTTCTTCACGACGATGCAATTCTCTTAAATCAGTGTCAAACTGCAGATCAATAATTTCAAGTTGTAGCTCTGTCAGTATACTATCAACATCTATTTAAAATGGATCGCGTACTATTGCTAAACAAATTTTAATCAATATCAATATTTTTTTAAAGTTATAAAACAGTTATTCGTAATCAGAAGTACAATTAATGATGGCGGGCCGCAGTTTGCCCTCCTCTGGTGTAAAGGCTTAATTACTTTGGCAGACGCGCAGACCAAACCCGATCCAACAACCGTCGTGGCCAACGTTTTAACACTATTTGCAATTACACGCAACAATTCAATCACATTGGTCCTTGCTTTTGATTGGTTTAAAATAAACATAGTGTTGCTAATATTAAAAATATAGGTTTACCGACAACTAGATATTTCTTAGATTGGTGGCTATACTTAACGTATTCCCGTGCATTTTTACGTCAAAAAAACTGAGCTGTCAAACCTAGCGAGCGTCTGTTGAAATTTGCGCGGCCGTTTGACATTTATAAAAAATTTTGTATACTTATTGTTATGTAAAACAAGATAATAATTATTTATTTCTTATTATTGTAGATACGAAGCAACTGTTTACGTGATTAGTTTTATTTAGTTTTTGAACTGTAAACTACTGTGTCCCCGTCACTCGCTCTTTGCCCCTTGATGTTAGCTACAACATACGCTGCATTTCCCGGAGGTCGCCTCGAGGAGGCCAGAGGATGGGACTTACTGACAGTTTGGCATTTCCCAACTTTTGCTATGGAAATATCTACTGGCGTTAATGTGGGAACGACCAGCCGTTGACCACCAACACAATAGTTTACAGTGTATAAATAATGTTGGATAGATATATATGGTAGCAAATAACTAGGCACCGGGAAGAATGTAAGGACCTATAAATAGGAAGGCCTACATCTAGCAGTGGATTGACCCTGACTGATAATTATAAGTATTAGTATACGTATTATAAACAAGTCGTTGATCTATATGAGTTTTCTTCCTTGGACGAATATAATATATGAGCCTTTGAGAAATACAACAGTGGTGTGAGTCAAAGAAATTGAAAAATAAGTTAGAATCATCTATTGGTAGACTATATTATTATCATGAAGCATTGGGCTGACTATTCAAGTCATTGAGATTCTTTTAAAAAATAATTGATGGCATGCCTACCAAATTAGAGAAAAAACATATTTGAACTCAGTTTAAAACAATACTGGTGTATGTCTGACTTACACAATTGAATTGGTTAGCTGAAAGTGTTTCCTTGAGCGTTACACATTTCGATATTAGGAGTTATCTTGGTTCTGAAATTTTTGCCAATCGATTATTCAATTCGACGTAGATATTTTTGAAATAGAAACGTAAAAAAACTACTTTTCGAGATTATGAACGCTGAATATTTCACTCATTCGCTACTAATAACATGTATAGGGAAAACGCATCTGCTGTTGTGCAATTATTTCTTGTAAGCCACTCACAAATTCTAGATCTCGTCATACTTTCTGCCGTAAGTATTCACACATAGGAAAGCAAGCAATTAATTTATTACCTGTCAAATATTGATAGATCAGCCGAAATCCTCACTCAAATATACATCAATTTATCAATCGATCGTGCTTCTTTTTGTGCACTCAATACCGATTGAGATAAACTTGTATTGTACTCAATCAGTGTATTAACCTGATCAGATACTTCCATGTCACAATCATTCGATATCTGTGGAGATTTTGTATCAATATATTATAGAAGCCAGCTGATGATTTAGTGGTTCGCTGTGTGGAGGCGAACAACCTCAGGCCGTGTCAGCATATGCTTGGTAATTATAACAACGCGATAATCTAAAAATTGCATAATTATTGCACATTACTTCATATACGGTTAGCACATTATGTAAGTGTGACATACGCTGATGAGGGTCGACAACTCCAAGCCTTGTCAGCAAAATGCTGCGAGGTAGCAGCAATGCACAAGTCAGCATATTACACAATTGTGACCTACATCAATAATAGTTCTCCGCAATTTATCGAGTATTCATTTCAATAAATAGCGAGTTTTTGGAATATGGCACCACGGACGGTGGTACTCACTATCAAAACGCCTCGGATTGAGCAGATCTCACAGCGCGTTACTTTGCACCATTAAATTCACACCTGTAATTGTATTTATTTATCACTAAAAAAACGCCCTCCTCAATTCACTCGACAACCTCCAACCAGTCTTTCTCCACCAACATAATCATCCACAAAGCCGTTATAGCATGTTAATTATTTCAAGATTTATTTATTCAAGAAAACAAAACATTGTTGACATAACAAATCTAAATTCAAGACGTATTCAACATTAGATTTACATTATAACAAAATATTACCCTCACAAGGGAGAAGAAGAGAATATAAAAAGTAATATTATTAATAATTATAATAATAACAAAAAAAAAACATTCGTAAGTACAATTTTATACTTACAGAAAAAATAAAATTTCGAATACAAAATACATAATATTAAGATATAATATCATGAAGAGTTAAGGTCTTCAAGATGTGGCTCTGTAGATACCTTTATCCTCAAAGACTGTCAGGGTGACAAAATTTGACGTTTTTGAAGGAATGGAAAAGGACTAAGATAAGAAGTTTAGGGGTTAGAAGGGTTTGGGGACTTATAGGCCCGAAGCACGGACTGGTTTACAATTGACCATCCAGGATAGAAAATCAACCCCAAAACATTAAATCCAACTACTAAAGTACCAAGTAAAAATTTACCACCATTTAAACTTTTACGTAGACAAAAAATTGTATCAATATGAATTTAAATAAAACGCACATTTTATTGTACTGCTTCCACTTTTATTAAGTTAGTGGACGCCTCAGAGGGACATTTTCAACTAAAAGAATATACAACAAAACAGAAATTCATAACAAACAAATTGTAAAAGAGACAGAAACATTCACAAACTCGTTTCAGTAGACCCCCACAAAGGGGGGGCTGACAGGGCTCTAGCCTGGGGGCCCTGCGTGGCGAATCGACCAGATAAGTGATTTAAACACACATCACAAATTCTCTCGAATAGTAAAAAAAAAGTCACCTGCGTCGCTATTTATCTTCAATACTATTATTTTTTAAATTATGTGGTTGTACGATACAATTTTTAAATGTGTATTGATAGTTGACAACTACATAATGCAAATAGATGAATTCAAACATACAAAAAAAAAACTAAAACACATTAATTTTACTGCGTACACCATTTTTTGGAAAACGCTATTGTAGAGCATCACACTACCTTTATCTTAGGTAGGGGGCCCGTCAAAGATCATAGCCTGGGGGGCCGCTTCAGGATGTGGGGGCCATACAGTAGACTATCAAACATTATTATGGCAATCACATTTGGTAGTTATTATGAATTAATTGAATATTAATATTTCATAATGCATCATTTACAGGACACTAAAACCAAAATAACTAATTATTAACATAAAACAAAAAATAAAAAACATTATCATTTACCATTTATTTGTTCACTGTATGGTTGCTGCATTATTTAGAGGAAAATACAAAGAAAATAAGCCACTAACGTAACTCATTCAATCAGTTGTCGACTTTAAATATATATATATATATATAAAGAAGACACTTCACTCCATAAAACCGTTTTTCTAGTTAATGGAAGATCACTGCCCTCTGCAAACACTTCGATTAGTTTGTGCTGATAAAAATTAGTACGAGGAAGCACATTGCAAAAATTGCTTAATGATAGATACTACCTTTATTGTTATTTTCAAGTACTTGACTAATTAGTTCTTTTGTTCTAGAGGATCGTAGTTTCAAAATCACTTCAATCTAATAATTATTGTGTATTTATTTCACTGTAAGTGAATTTTATTATACAGACTGGCCACTGAA
The DNA here is from genome assembly GCF_057557595.1 of Rhyacophila brunnea. Lineage (NCBI taxonomy): Eukaryota > Metazoa > Arthropoda > Insecta > Trichoptera > Rhyacophilidae > Rhyacophila > Rhyacophila brunnea. The sequence continues at coordinate 9,575,240 of NW_028233361.1, forward strand.
TACTGAAGGGTTTGAAAAACCATAACTTGTTCATTTTTTATCTTCTTTTTTTCGTAAATTATAGAGCATTCCTTGTAGATTAAAATGGATACGTATGATATCCAGCATAGTTGTAAAACTCAATGAGTTTTTCAAATTCAGAGAAAATACTGACAACATTTTAATGTCAGAGCATTGTAAAACGGTTTTTTAAAAAATGTATATATAAGTACCTAATAAACAGTTGATGATTTCACTTAAAAATTGAAAAATTGAAAATATTAAATATCTATATACTGGTCAATAAAATTATGTTTTAATTAATTAATAAATAGATTCCACAAAAATGAATCTTTTATTTTCTCCTGACTGTTCTGTTTTGTCATGTTCTGTTTTATCATATTTTATTTTATCATGTTCTGTTTTGTCATGGAACCGTCAGAACATCGCTTCAGAAGATTATGAAAATGTTTCCCTACAAGATCCAAATGGTCCAAGCTTTAAAGCTTTACTACCCAAAAATACTCAGCAGCGGCTGCATTGCGCTATTCGGTTTCACACCTAGCCAAAGATAACAACAACTTAATAATTCAAAAATAAATTCAAATTAAAATATATTTATTATATATTTTATACTGAACATGACAAATTATAAATTCAAAGCATTCATGACATGACATGAAGTAAAATTTTCAAATAAAAATACAGGGTAATAACATGGAAGCACACAACACACAGGTTAATAGATCCTATCTTAAAAACTTATAAAACTACGTCTATCTAAATTCACCCTCACATAAGTGGATCATATCAACATCGGAAGCGATTTTATTAGACATTATTATTGCTCTCTCAATTGGCATTACTAATGGTAGGTTACTTCTGCACCTTGATAATATACATGCAGCAGAAAGTAAAGGAGTCTCATAAATTCTTCTGGACCCTCTCCACCATAAGACCGTACTGATGCAGGCCCCAAATAATAGACACACTCTCAAGTCAGCTTCTAACTATGGAGTTATAGAGAATTTTTAGTACCGTAACATCCGAAAAGAACAGGAAAACACGTAAGACAAACATTTGTAGCGCCTTTTTACAAATTGTATCCATATGACCACTAAATGTCAGTTAAAGAGCTCTTAAGGAGAACATTCGAGCCAAAATCCGACGTTTTGAACCTGAAACCTTGCGTACGGTCATGGAAAATGCTGTGAAAAGAGCCTATATTTCTGACCAAAAAATTGTGGTCATTTGAGGAATGTTATTTTTCACACATAAAACTGAAAATAAATCGTTTATTATATTTTCAAATAAACTAATAAAAAAATTTAAAAAAAAAACATGACGTGTTTGTAAAAGTTATTTGTGTTTCATATCATTCAGTCTTTCAGTGGCCACCCTGTATTTACTGGGTTATCTTTATGTGCACCTACATATTAAAAACTATTTAAAAGGAGCATTATATTCCAAGAAAATCTTAAGGACAATTCTACAGTGATTCTAAAAACCCTGCTCGTAATTAATTTTTAATTAGTTTATATCGTGTCTGGTTTATGCGGGTCATTATCTTTATAAAACAACCATTAAATCTAAAGTGGTTTTTCAAACCATCCGCATTACGTTGATTTATAATGGAATATCTTAAATCAGCATTCACTTATAAACCGCTCAAATGTGGTGGTTTTGTGTCTTTTATGTGGGTGGATAATCTCTCTTAATGTCATGGAAGTTGCATGCCTTCATCACCTTCTCCCTTCGACACCAACAGTAAGAACCTACTTTTCAGGGCTCAATTGAATCTGAGTAGGCTAAAAGCAAGAGGGCTACTGCAACTCTATAGCACTTATACATTGAAATATGCCATTGCCGACTAAAGAGGAAAGCCTATACATTTCACGACTGGTCCTACCTTTCCGCCCCTCCCGTTATCTATGATGGATGATGACACGAGCAGAAACGCCGACCTTCAGTTAGTGTTTGTGGCAGAGTATGGTCTAACGACATAACTATACAAATCTAGCCTTGTAGTCAATTCTACTTCTCAATAGCCGTGCGACAACCTCACGACAAGATATAAACAGGATATACAAGTCCCATGGTTCTAAACTATGGAAGAAGCAGGGAAGAAATGGTCGAAAGGGACCATGAACAGGTAACCAGTAGCGTAATCGTTTAGTAATAGGAAGTAAAATGTATGTTGTTAACCTTTTCTTTGTAAATGTAATAAAATTTTACGTAAAAGAATTTCGCCTCGGAGAATCGAGACTGCTCAAGTGTAATTGGAACACTGTGACCACAGCCCTCGAAATGTCACGTCGTGAAACTTCAGCGCGATGTTATTTTGAATATAAATTTCCGGGAAATCTCCATTAAACTTAGAAAATAAGTTATGGGAGAGATTGTTTACGTAAAATTTAGCCAGTACATGCTTCAATAACTTTTATAGCAATAATGGAAGTGTATGAAAATTGAAAAAGAAAATTGAATATTTATAAATTTATATACTGTATAATTATGAATAAAAAATTTTAATACTAATTTTATCAATACAAGATAGAAGCTAACTACTGTTATAAAAATACTGTAAACGCGTACCTATACTTATAGACGCGTAATTATAATTATAGATTTTATTAATGCTATAACTCGCTGACTATAATGAATATTGTAAAAGTAACAATTGGAAAAACTTAAAATTCTGGTATAGATGGGTTTCTACCCATAAACAATAATAAATCTTAATCGCATCTTGGGTAAATAAAAGAATCAAATACTGCAACTAAAAATACAAATTGACGTGTGACCTTGAACTTTAACTGAATTCTGTTCGACTCGAATTTACGGCCCAGCTGTGTTGAGTTGCAAGATAAAAATAGATTCAAGGTTACGTTTAGATTACTATGGAAAAGCCACTATTAAAGATTAAATAAATTTGTAGTCGCTCGTAATTAACATCTTGTTAGGATTAAGCATTTATATATTTAAGTTGAAATGTTAAGTATAATATTATAGAGTTTCTACGTAATAATATTCGTCCGGAAGGTAAATATCGAATGAAACGTTTTCTGCGGGAATAAATAGTTTTATTAAAACTTAGTAAAATTCTATTGGCCTAAAAAGGCCGAGAGTGGTGGAAAAGACCAGAACGTGGGTGTCAACCTTTCGTTTTGACGTTTTAAATTTAAAGACTGCCATCCCCTTATCTAGTACACGAATGCCTATTCCGATACCTCGTTGGAAAGCTAGAAACTTTCCCCTTCGTTTGAACACGAAAAATCATATAAAATCAACTATTTTGCTTACGTCACCGTAACTGCGTATTTAAAGGACATGTTCTAGAGTGTGCTTAAAACACCCCTATTAAGTCTTAATTTTGCGGAAATAAAGTAGAGTAAATTTAACCCGACTAAAGTAGAAGATATCTCTATTAGAAAATTGTCAGGAACGGGAGATATACGTAAATTTATCCCGTGAGAGAAAGATATACATCTGCTATCCCTTACGGACTGTTTCCTGTTAAACCTCTATCCGAAGGGTATAAAAGGCGACCACTTTTTCCGTAAAATCTTTAGTTTCTACACTCTTCACCAGCGATCTTCAACAAGCAGCAGTCCTTACTGCTAAGTTGTGAGACATGGTTCTCAGTACATTCGCGATTCATACGTACCAGTAAGTCCCCTTCGGCGGGCAAAACGTAGCGCGAATAACACGTATCTGTCGGTAGTGACGTACGCCGCTAAAACGTAGCGCGAATAACACGTATCTGCCGGTAGTGACGCACGACGCGGAGTAATTTTATTTTTCATTACTCATCATACGAGGTGACGTAATCGGGATAAATTACGCGATCGGATTTGTTTTATAAAAACAAATTAATAAACTCAGTTCGTAATAATAAATTTTACAAATCTTTTCGGAATTATAAAATAAATTTTTGAAACTTTATTAAGTAAACATAATTATAAGAAACAAATTTTAGTAAATAAATTTGTAAACATTAAGCAAACCTTTTGTAAACAAGTTTGTAAACACAAATAAATATTTGTAAACATACTGTGAACATAAATAAACTTTATAAACAACAATAAAATAAATTCTATTCTTTTTATAAACCCAATACTATGTGACTAAAGAATAATTTATATTTTTCTTACGGGAAAATATTTCATGAAATAAAAATATTCAAAGAATATCTGCGTATACATTCTCCGAGTTAGGTGAGTTAGGTGTGACTTTTTGGAAACTTGTGAAAGATTTCACAGAGATCCTGAACAAATAAATAGTTTACTGATACTTTAATGAGATTTAATTACGGGAACAATGACAGTTAACTTTATTGTGAAACCGTGAACTCTAGAACCCGAATAAATTCGGCACCACACCAGCTGAGAGTTTTATTTGGGAATTCAAAAGTTGTGATACTACAAAGGAGATCCACCTCTCCTAGTTCATCACTAGTCTCCTCAGTGACGGCCCGGTAGCATTATTGAGCTAGCCGTGAGCCGGGTCATGTCATTATGGCGCCCAAATGCGTGCGGCATCTTCAGGTTGCGTGAACCTGAACGATCCTACAACTAAGATCTACTAAAAGATTTTAAAAACAATATATTGTTAAGTGTATCAATGAATTGTGGTTACCTGAGAGGTTTTAAGAACCTTATACCGGAGCTACAAGAGCGATCTACCTCAACTTTATAAATGTGAGTACAATGAAATAAAGTGTAACTCGCATTAACGAGGAACCAGTGATGAATACTTTTGAAAAATATAATTTGGAGAAGAATATATACGTAAAGGCGACTGTATATAGAATACTTTTCTTGATATACTTGGAAAAGGAAAGAATAAATAAAATAAATACTTTTGGTAATTTATTAGAGTCAGATACCGACATTAAGCAAAAGTATGTCGATGAGACTATCTAAAGGATCTCTCTGACCCTTTTAAACCATAAAGAAAGTATAAAAATAAATTGTGTTACTCACCGTAACAGAAATAATAGAATTAAGAATAAAATGCACAAAAAAAATTTCGCGTGAATTTTTAAGCTTTTTTCTAAATTAAAGTTGAGTACCATACAAGTATAGGTACAAGAACCCAGACAAAGAAAAAAAATTTTGAAAAAAATAAATTTATACTACTTTGTACATTAAAATCTCGATAATTACCATAATTACCGTGACGTCATGGGTGTAGGTACATGAAGGCCTGTACCTATTACAATATAAGATTTTAAACGGAGAAGATTGGACGCTTGTAACAGGAGCTGCAAGCCTTCAGGGTTATCAGCGACAAGCAGCGCATGCCCTCCAAAAACTTTAAACGTCGATTGCGGCCGAACGGGTGGTCGTAAGAAGCTGAAAATTGGCGTAATCGATAGCTGAATTTTTATATGAATTTACGGTCGAAGGTCCGCTTCTTCCAACTCCAGGGGACGGAGGAATTCGAAGAAATTATGCCGAACCCTGTTCCGGGTCCGAGTGTAGAAGAAGAATTTATATTGGAAGAAGGCTTGCAAAACGCGCAAGTATTCCCCGAAGAGGATTCATTTTTGCAAGTAAGCACGTCGGCTCCCAAACAAAAAATAGCACCACCAGAACCAGCCGTTTGTACCCCGTGCCATGTTAAGCCGGAACTCCATTCCACCTATGAGGGTAGCCCAAAGCAGAGTGTTGAACTTTTTCTCCGACGCTGCAGAGAATATTGCGAAGCTGTGAAGTACCCAGCTGAGAATTGGACAGAGTTGGCTATACGTCAGCTCCGAGGAGAGGCCAAGACTTGGGCCAAAAATATTGACACATCGGACAGTTGGCGGTCGTTTAGTAACGACCTGAAAGAGCACTTCGAATCACCTTCAAGACGTCGTGCCCAACGAACGGAGCTCGAACATAAAGAGCAAGGACCTCAAGAGGGAGCTTATGGTTTCCTCCTGAAGAAGATGGAATTAGCCGAGGTACTCCTTCCGGAAATGAAGTCGGAAACCCTGGCTTCAACCTTTTATGACCTACTCACCGTGAGCGATCAGATAAGGGTTAATCAAGAGAAATGGAAGACGATGGACGAGCTGCTTGAAGTAGCTCATACGCTTCGACCATTGAAATCGGCATTGGCTTCCGTGTCATCTCCATTAAATGCCGTCAAGGCGAATAATGAAAAGAGGCCCGCTCAGCAAAATACTTGGCGCGAGAAGCCGCGTTCGGTACAAGAGACTAACATGAAATCTGATAAAACCACGGAGGCTGTTGATAAAAGGCCTCCACGGCAATCGGACCAGCAAAACGATTCGGAAAGACCTGCGTACCGCCCACGTCCTCGCATTGATGAGCGAGGCGGTGCCAGACAAAGGCGTTGTCAACATTGTCCTGGCTTCCATGAAAACAAGGATTGCCCAGACAGGCAAGCAGCTCAGCAGACCAGAAAGGAGCCATGAAGACGGCTCGCGGACCGGGTTGATCGTCGATGGCTCCAAGACGACGAACACGGGCGGACCGCCGAAGAGAAGATTCAAGAAAGTGACACGAACGTTCCTCGAACACCGTTCAGCCGAGTTCTAGCTAGTGACATAGACGCTCTTCTGGCGAATAGGGTTAACTGTGAAAGTGAACTGAAGGACACCCTTCCGGTGAAATCATTTAACCCTTAGGTTCACTGTGAGGTCGAAGCTGGCCCCAGTAACCAAGTTAATCTTTGTACAGGTCCTCTTGTAAAGGATAGCAGCGTAAGACCGGAGAAATATCGCAAACGCGATATTAAGAATTCTGCTAGTAAAATAGTAGAAAATTTTAATAAAAAGAATAGCGGTAAGACGTTGTCCAATGTTGAGACTTCGCGAGCTAATAATTCTTTTACCGGCGGCGGAATAGAATATAAAAAGTTTTTAGATAAATTAGAATTAGGGAGTTATGAAATAAATGTTGGCGGCAAGGAAGAAGGTTATCAAGATAAACAGTTAAAGACAGCTAGCAGTAGCAGCAGGCGAAGGCGTAAGCAGTGGCGCTCTTGGTGTGCTGAGAACGTCGGCAAACGTAAGTAACTGTAGTCTCGTCGATACTGACGACAGATCTCTTGTAACAAATAATTTAACGAATTATTGTGCTTCCGCTAACCATTTGTGTAAAAATATTAATAGTACTAACTATACTAAAGCCGAAGCTGGCAGTTTACTTGATATTAATAGCGATGTATGTAGTTTAGATAGTCGATCGTCGTTGCAATCGAGCAACGAAATTTTAGGAAGGGACTCACCTTTTAAATTAGCGAACAGACCCCACGGGGCTGACGTTAAGAATATTATTAGGAAGAGTCGAACTAATCGTCGACTACAAAACATTAATACCTTCGGTAAATTAAGGCGAAATAAACTTAATGAAGAAGAGCTCATAGCATTAGATGACTATAATCGTTATCTTAAGGGGGGACATGCTCGTCGAAGGTCAAAATTGAGTTTTTATTGTATTTTCAAACCATGATCCTGGACACTCCTTAAACGTTGTAGATAATCTATTTATATAATTTTGAAGCCTTATTATCCTTTATAGTTATTTTAAACATTTGATGACTGCATAAAGTATTTTTGTTACATAAAATAGTATTCTTTTAAACCTCTCGCTCTAATGTTTTAGAATATAGTCATATTTCGGTACATAACTGTGCAGTGGTGTTAAGATTTTTTACATTTATTAATTTTTAAACGCATTTATAAAACCATTAGCATAATTTATTACGAGATAATTTTTGTAAAATATTCACGATAAAAAATTATATTGATAATCTCTGTGATCCCAAATTTGACAAGAATTAGGCATTTTATTATTCAAAAAATCGCCAAGATTAACACATTTCAAGATGGTTCTAAAGATATTTATTATAAGCTATGTCTTTGACCATTCAAGTGTGATAAACATCTTATGAATAATGATTGCTTTATAATAATTATTGACCTAAGAATAAGGTAGTGTTTTTTTGAAATACGCCATTTCTTTTGTCATTCCCCAGTGGTTAAGCTACAACATACGGCCGTAGCCGTAAATTGACAAACTATAATTAAAGTAGGGAGTAAAATGATATTGACGCGCGTGTTTGAACATGTACCGTTTAAAATTTTTTTTTTAAAAATTCGGTTAGGTACATGTTCAAACACGCGCGTTAACATAATTTTACTCCCTACTTTAATTATAGTTTGTCATTTTATGGCTACGGCCGTATGTTGTAGCTTAACCACTAGGGAATGACAAAAGAAATGGCGTATTTCAAAAAAACACTACCTTATTCTTAGGTCAATAATTATTATAAAGCAATCATTATTCATAAGATATTTATCACACTTGAATGGTCAAAGACATAGCTTATAATAAGTATCTTTAAAATCATCTTCAAATGTGTTAATCTTGCCGATTTTTTGAATAATAAAATGCCTAATTCTTGTCAAATTTGGGATCACAGAGATTATCAAAATAATTATTTATCGTGAATATTTTACAAAAATTATCTCGTAATAAATTATACTAATGGTTTTATAAATGCGTTTAAAAATTAATAAATGTAAAAAATCTTAACACCACTGCACAGTTCTGTACCGAAATATGACTATATTCTAAAACATTAGAGCGAGAGGTTTAAAAGAATACTATTTTATGTAACAAAAATACTTCATGCAGTCATCAAATGTGTAAAATAACTATAAAGGATAATAAGGCTTCAAAATTATATAAATAGATTATCTACAACGTTTAAGGAGTGTCCAGGATCATGGTTTGAAAATACAATAAAAACTCAATTTTGACCTTCGACGAGCATGTCCCCCCTTAAGCAAAAATCAAGTAAATGTAAGTCCTTTAGTATTAAGATTATTAAAAATAAGTTACATAAGCTTAATAAGATTAATTTTGATAGCGTTAAGTTTGAACTAAGGAATATGAACTTAATGTACATAGATAAAGCTAGATATAGTGACGAAAGAGTTGTTGTGTGTGATCATCGTCTCAAAGGCGGTGATATACACAATGACGAAGAACAAGAGTTATGGGACTCAGCTACGGCTGCCCATAACCAACAAAACAAAATTTCTACGGATTTTCTCGGTTCTGTAAATATTTTAGATCCTAGGGACAGGTGTAGTCGAGGACAGAATTTTGCGGCGTGTCGAAAGACACTACCATCTATAACGACTGCAGACCGTCCAAATAGCGTAGTCAGAAGTACGTGGACAATTGTAGGTAGTACGTTGGATGCGCCGGGTGAAGAGAAATTGCCAACTACTGCAATTGCACGTAATAGAAATAGTTTACCTCATAAAGGTTTAAATATTTTACTTGATAAAAATGTTAGTGTTAAAAGTGTTTTAAATACTAGTGTTAAATTGATATATATGATTGTGATAAGTGTGATATATTTTAAATTAATAGCAAAGAGAGTGTTGCTAGTTAAGGCGTGGGGAAGCGCATGGCTTCCACGCTAAGTCCTTTACGAGTATTCGGAGCTGGGGTGCGAAATAGTTTGAGAAGAATCTGGCTAATGAAAGAGCGGACGACCCAGTGGAACCACCTGCGCCACTTTCCAAAGCTACCAGCGACGGAGACGAGGGAGTGCACGCCCTGTCAGAACGTCGTATGGATGCGCAGGAATGTGTGCGGGAAGAACTACTGGCGAGTTCAGGAACAGATTCCGAACTTAGCGATGGAGGAGTTGAGGTGGAAAGAATTGTTGAGTCGACAATATCTAATGAAGAGATGACCCTTGGCGAGAGGCTGGATGCGTTGGACGCAGTCCTACGGGACGCCCCCATCAAGATAGCGCCCCCCAAGAGAGAATTTAGGAGGATGGGACGATCGGGAGGGCGGCGCCCTGCGAGGACCGACTTCCCGACGCCCGGGAGCAAAGATCAAGGTACTACCTTTGGCGAGTGGCGGGATGCGTTGGACGCAGTCTTACGAGACGCCCCCATCCGGAATGCGCCCCCCAAACGTCAGTATCAGCGTATAGGCCGATCAGGTAAGCGTCGCTCAAAGCGATCGCTACCGCCATCGCCTGTAAGCCAAGTCTCTAGTTAGAGCGACCAATAAGTCTCTAACTAAAGCAAGCTATAAGTCTTCGAGAGGAGCGATAAAGAAATAAGTCTATTATCGAAGCGGGCAACAAGTCTTCGAGAGGAGCGATAAAGAAATAAGTCTATTATCGAAGCAAACAACAAGTCTTCGAGAGGAGCGATAAAGAAATAAGTCTATTATCGAAGCAAACCACAAGTCTTCGAGAGGAGCGATAAAGAAATAAGTCTATTATCGAAGCAAACAACAAGTCTTCGAGAGGAGCGATAAAGAAATAAGTCTATTATCGAAGCAAACCACAAGTCTTCGAGAGGAGCGATAAAGAAATAAGTCTATTATCGAAGCAAACAACAAGTCTTCGAGAGGAGCGATAAAGAAATAAGTCTATTATCGAAGCAAACAATAAGTCTTCGAGAGGAGCGATAAAGAAATAAGTCTATTATCGAAGCAAACAACAAGTCTTCGAGAGGAGCGATAAAGAAATAAGTCTATTATCGAAGCAAACAACAAGTCTTCGAGAGGAGCGATAAAGAAATAAGTCTCTGATCGAAGCAAGAAACAAGTCTTTTCTCGAAGCGAGAAAGAAATAAGTCTTCGGGGAGAGCGAAACGAAGAAAGTGTTGCTAATTAGGGCATGGGGAAGTCCATGACTTCCACGCTAAGCCCCTAATAGTATTCGGAGCTGCGAAATGAAGACGTGTTGCTAATCTAGGCGTGGGGAAGTTCGTAACTTTCACGCTAAGTCCTTATTAGTATTCGGAGCTGCGAAATGAAGAGAGCGTTGCTAATTTAGGCGTGGGGAAGTTCGTAACTTTCACGCTAAGTCCTTATTGGTATTCGGAGCTGCGAGAAATAAGTCTCTTGATTGGGATTGATTTCAAATTCTGTAGAATGTAATATATAGCTAGGGGTATTGAGCGTTAGATTGAATAGGTTTAAATGACCCTGTGTAATTTAATATTAAAGGTATTGTCAGGGGAGTCTCCCTGGCATATCATGGTACTATGCCGTATTTTCTAGTAAGCGGGAACGTGATTCGCGACGGGAAGTCGAAATCTACTTCTGCCCATGGGTCGTAAAGGGAGCGTCTCCGTGAGCCCTCTTCCTTGCGGTTGTCCCTCGGCAGGAAAAGCAGTAGTCGTCCCATACAGCACTCACCGTCCTCAAAATAAAATTTTTAACTTCAGAATTATTACAATGTATAATTTTCTTTTATTAATTAGAATTTTAAGACCCGAATCTGGGCGAATATTAATTACAAAAAGTAAAAGAAAAACTTTGTGTGCATGCGCAGATTTTGTGTATTTTATTTTGAATATGCTTTACTGTTGCTTTATCGCTTTGCATATTACTGTGTCCTGAGGTGTTGCAATGGTGAATTGAGACTAGACATATACAGTTATGTCTTTATTAAGGGTGGACATTTGACACGAGCAGAAACGCCGACCTTCAGTTAGTGTTTGTGGCAGAGTATGGTCTAACGACATAACTATACAAATCTAGCCTTGTAGTCAATTCTACTTCTCAATAGCCGTGCGACAACCTCACGACAAGATATAAACAGGATATACAAGTCCCATGGTTCTAAACTATGGAAGAAGCAGGGAAGAAATGGTCGAAAGGGACCATGAACAGGTAACCAGTAGCGTAATCGTTTAGTAATAGGAAGTAAAATGTATGTTGTTAACCTTTTCTTTGTAAATGTAATAAAATTTTACGTAAAAGAATTTCGCCTCGGAGAATCGAGACTGCTCAAGTGTAATTGGAACACTGTGACCACAGCCCTCGAAATGTCACGTCGTGAAACTTCAGCGCGATGTTATTTTGAATATAAATTTCCGGGAAATCTCCATTAAACTTAGAAAATAAGTTATGGGAGAGATTGTTTACGTAAAATTTAGCCAGTACATGCTTCAATAACTTTTATAGCAATAATGGAAGTGTATGAAAATTGAAAAAGAAAATTGAATATTTATAAATTTATATACTGTATAATTATGAATAAAAAATTTTAATACTAATTTTATCAATACAAGATAGAAGCTAACTACTGTTATAAAAATACTGTAAACGCGTACCTATACTTATAGACGCGTAATTATAATTATAGATTTTATTAATGCTATAACTCGCTGACTATAATGAATATTGTAAAAGTAACAATTGGAAAAACTTAAAATTCTAGTATAGATGGGTTTCTACCCATAAACAATAATAAATCTTAATCGCATCTTGGGTAAATAAAAGAATCAAATACTGCAACTAAAAATACAAATTGACGTGTGACCTTGAACTTTAACTGAATTCTGTTCGACTCGAATTTACGGCCCAGCTGTGTTGAGTTGCAAGATAAAAATAGATTCAAGGTTACGTTTAGATTACTATGGAAAAGCCACTATTAAAGATTAAATAAATTTGTAGTCGCTCGTAATTAACATCTTGTTAGGATTAAGCATTTATATATTTAAGTTGAAATGTTAAGTATAATATTATAGAGTTTCTACGTAATAATATTCGTCCGGAAGGTAAATATCGAATGAAACGTTTTCTGCGGGAATAAATAGTTTTATTAAAACTTAGTAAAATTCTATTGGCCTAAAAAGGCCGAGAGTGGTGGAAAAGACCAGAACGTGGGTGTCAACCTTTCGTTTTGACGTTTTAAATTTAAAGACTGCCATCCCCTTATCTAGTACACGAATGCCTATTCCGATACCTCGTTGGAAAGCTAGAAACTTTCCCCTTCGTTTGAACACGAAAAATCATATAAAATCAACTATTTTGCTTACGTCACCGTAACTGCGTATTTAAAGGACATGTTCTAGAGGGTGCTTAAAACACCCCTATTAAGTCTTAATTTTGCGGAAATAAAGTAGAGTAAATTTAACCCGACTAAAGTAGAAGATATCTCTATTAGAAAATTGTCAGGAACGGGAGATATACGTAAATTTATCCCGTGAGAGAAAGATATACATCTGCTATCCCTTACGGACTGTTTCCTGTTAAACCTCTATCCGAAGGGTATAAAAGGCGACCACTTTTTCCGTAAAATCTTTAGTTTCTACACTCTTCACCAGCGATCTTCAACAAGCAGCAGTCCTTACTGCTAAGTTGTGAGACATGGTTCTCAGTACATTCGCGATTCATACGTACCAGTAAGTCCCCTTCGGCGGGCAAAACGTAGCGCGAATAACACGTATCTGTCGGTAGTGACGTACGCCGCTAAAACGTAGCGCGAATAACACGTATCTGCCGGTAGTGACGCACGACGCGGAGTAATTTTATTTTTCATTACTCATCATACGAGGTGACGTAATCGGGATAAATTACGCGATCGGATTTGTTTTATAAAAACAAATTAATAAACTCAGTTCGTAATAATAAATTTTACAAATCTTTTCGGAATTATAAAATAAATTTTTGAAACTTTATTAAGTAAACATAATTATAAGAAACAAATTTTAGTAAATAAATTTGTAAACATTAAGCAAACCTTTTGTAAACAAGTTTGTAAACACAAATAAATATTTGTAAACATACTGTGAACATAAATAAACTTTATAAACAACAATAAAATAAATTCTATTCTTTTTATAAACCCAATACTATGTGACTAAAGAATAATTTATATTTTTCTTACGGGAAAATATTTCATGAAATAAAAATATTCAAAGAATATCTGCGTATACATTCTCCGAGTTAGGTGTGACTTTTTGGAAACTTGTGAAAGATTTCACAGAGATCCATAGTGAACAAATAAATAGTTTACTGATACTTTAATGAGATTTAATTACGGGAACAATGACAGTTAACTTTATTGTGAAACCGTGAACTCTAGAACCCGAATAAATTCGGCACCACACCAGCTGAGAGTTTTATTTGGGAATTCAAAAGTTGTGATACTACAAAGGAGATCCACCTCTCCTAGTTCATCACTAGTCTCCTCAGTGACGGCCCGGTAGCATTATTGAGCTAGCCGTGAGCCGGGTCATGTCAATGACCTGTCGTTGACTGTCATTGTCTATAGAGTGCTCAAACTGGCGCGTCTGTCGTGTTCACTTGTCGGAGTATTCATAGTTTCAGATTTCTTTCAGATTATTTTAATGAATCTTGGAGACCTTGAAGACCTTGGAGTTCATCTGATTTAGTGGTTCTGTGTTATTAATAATTGGAAGTGACAATCAACGTAAATAAACTTCTTCTGCATATAATAATATCATAATACACAAGGACGTTTGTCAATTTGACTGTCAATTCTAAACGAAAATAACTAATAACTTATTTATACTCTTCAGTCATTATAGAATACCAAACTCTGCTTGCAAGCTTTTTTATCCACTCGTTGCTTGTGCAAAAAGTTATGCTCAGGCTTTATTAATCTACAGATGGCGGTGGATATGCGCATAAAAATACTAACACATTGTATTATATTATATTTAATTAACAAATCGTATTATATTATATTTATATACTGATTTATTTTGATTACTTATATTATATTAATATACTGATTTATTTTGACCAGTGCTTAAATTAAGACCTATAAAGTTTTTTTGTCTAATTTGAACATTTCAAAAAGTGAATGTAGTGTATTTCAATAATGGCGAAAAGCTCTTTTGTTTCTTACCTACTAATCCGTTCTAAGAATGTGAAGTGAAGAATCTTTTGCAAATCTTTTCATCATCATTTTTGAATTTCCGTCTCACAGCTACCTTTGTCATAAAGGCTTGAGCTCAGGTATATGAAATGATATAGAATGTCTCTAGATAAGAGCAAATTAGTTACTTCTTTCGTCATTATTCTTCTTGGGGTGGCTTATACCAGTGGCGAAACTAAGTACTAAGGCGTACTTTCTTAAGAAAAATATTTTATATTTTCATATTGACGTATTATAATAATATATTCAATTTGCCAAAAGACATCTATCGTATAAATAATTGTCATAATTTTACGATTTTTTCCCATATTTCAGTAAGCACCATATATGGCATCTCTCGAAAGTTTAAAAAAATAAGACAAACCGCGTTTCGCTTCACATATTTTATAGGATTATTTTGGCGTGAATCGTCGGGTTTTTCAATATGAAGTTTTTTTCTCATAATTTCAAAATTTCTAGCGTACCGCATACAAATCTACAAGTTGTTTCGTTAGCGCTTACATCGCTAAAGCACATTTATTCAAAATAATTAATAAGAAGATAATTTCAAAAATAATTTCTATGGGATTAAATCACATGAATATGTATTGATAGTTATTAAAAATATATAATTATTTATCTCGTGATTGTTATGTACCTATTAGGTCACTCATTAGATAATTTAGATATCTGATATTGAACCTACCTAAGTCTGTGTTTTAAATATAGAAGTATTTTAAAATGTCTAGTTTTACGGGTTAAGTTATAAATTGTTATGGAACATAATATAGGTATACACAACAACGGATATTTTCAAAGATGATAGGTAATATATTTTGAGCGTATGCTACGTTTATAAATGTTTTGGAGAATACATAAGTAATTCAAATTAATTGCTTATTTTTATAAACTAATTATAACAAACCAATTAAGCTTTTGAAATTTCTTCGTTTTAGCGTACCTATTCATCAGTAGTAATATTGGGTTATTTTCTTATTTCCCGTAAATACACCTGACAAGCATGGTTACTCCCACAGCATTTCTCTTTCAAAAAGCCACCTTTCGCCACTGGCTTATACTAAAATTTATAACATGTCCATTTTTTACGAAAATGTGTTATGAATATCGTAATTCGTTTTTATTAAAACATATTTGTAAAAAAATGTATGTCCTACATTGAATTTATTTTTATATTTTAGTTTTTCTAGAACCATTTCTAATATGTGATACTGTCCTTTGACTTCTACCGTAGAGTCAAATATCAGAAAACATCATATAATATATACTGAATGTTACTTAAATCCACATCCATAGCATTACAGGCGGTATGCTCTACCGATTACGCTGCCGATAGATTTATTGCAATACACGTTCACAAAAATTTCTTATCAACTGCATATGCATTTCATGTACTATTTCTAATTACGATTTATGACAAAATATTGGCAATCTAATTTACCAAATCGTAAAATTTCCATATAAAGATTATAGTACTATCCATACTACTAGTACTATAAGAACTATTTCCTTGGTGTGAACTGGAACTGTGAAAAAGTGAGTGCAAATCATAAAAAAAATCTTAGAGAAACACTGCAAGATATTGATACCTTTTACCGGTTTAAGACATTCATTGTTTTTAAAATTTACCAAATATCTTAAAATAAAGTTCTTGATTTTCTTCACAGTCGTTTTTGTGGCTGTAGTCTCCTGGGCTTCAGCTCAACCTATCGAAGAATTGAGAGACAACAGTGTTGAAGGTAAAAATAAAATATTTTTAATTACTGCCCAAGGACCGATATCAAAATAGCATAAGGGTTACAGTTTATCTATTAGATTATTCTGACCACGTTAAATTAGATAATAATAATATGTGTCCATAGACAATAATAAAATCATTGCACCAACGGCGACTAAAAAAATTTTATGATTGTGATGATAAAATGTGATTAACCTGTAATCGTGATATTTTTATTTTATTCCAACTTTATCAATGTAATGTTGACAGCGTGTGTAACACAGAATTTATTGTGTTTTTTTTGTAATATCAATTATTGTTTTGTAAGAAAAATATATTTAAACTATGATCATTAATTATAATCATATTCACCAATTTTTGTGATATATGACGGCAGGTAATTCGTTCCAGTTTCTAAATCGTATTTAAACTCAATAAAAAGTGATGACTTAGGATACGAAACTCCATAGTTATTTTAAACGATGGCCGCGCGGATTAAATGTAGGTCAATAGCGTCGTGAGTCCCAGGTTTGAATCCTGGGTCTGGCAAGTACACAATATTGTTTTTCAATTTGTGTATGAGTCAGATTATGGACCTAATAGGTTGAGCAAGTGGCTGATATACATTTCTCGTAAAAAAAAAACAAAATCTGTTAATACAAACCTCCAGTCTGTAGAAGCCCATATTATGATCTTATTAGAATCGGACATGGTCGGGGATTTATGTAACAAACTTTACATACTTACGTGATTCCAAAACATCTATTAAGTTCTAAAGTGTCGATTTCTACAACGAACCAATAATAACTATAACTGTTTGCCATGTGTTTGGAAAAACCAAATTTTGCACACCGGAGCGCGCTCGATATGTAATAATTGTATGTATTGTATAGAAATATACCTGCCTAGCTCAGATTGTTAAAATATAGTGCGTAAATAACTGTCTTTAAAGTAGTGGCATGCATAATTAAGGGATAATATTGTCGTCACCACAAACGAAAATCGCGTCATATTGTTATTTACTTTGATTCCAACAAGTTTTAAATATATAAAGTTAATTAATTTTATCACTTGATTTCTCCACCAAACGAAGATGGATAATCTCTTGGATTTTGCGAACAAGAATTGCGCTCCGATGCGTTCCGGTCCATTCCGCGCGTAGTCTAAATGTTACATTAGTTATAAATTATTTTTATAGAAAATATCAGTCTAGAAAAGCAAATTACTTTAAGGTATGTGTGTAAGAACAAAAATGACTGACGGGTACATTGTATTTATTTCAGTACAGCCAACCCTTTTAATAACCATGTCGTATAATTCTACGTTTTATTTTACAGCTGCTGTGGTAGATCATAGCTACATCGGTGAAACCTGCATTCCTCTGGAGTGTAACATGCGTTGTATAGCCCACGGCTTTTCCACTGGTATCTGCAAGATTGATGGTACAACATGTACATGCATGACCAACGCTATGTATTAGCCAATAGATAAGCCGATATCATTTGGGGCAAAAGGTTCAGATTTGTTTAGACAAAATTGTTAAATATTAATACCATAAAATGTGTTGGAAAAATACACGACACGTGCAATTATAAATTCATTGATTCTATATTTTTATTCGTAATGTAACACAGTAGTTTACAGTTCAAAAACCAAATAAATCTAATCAAGTAAACAGTTGTTTAGTTTCTACCATTATAAGATATAAAATTTAATGTCTATATTAATGTACTAAAAAGAGATACTAAGCCTAATAACAACACTTTGAAGTAATTATGTTATAAAAATTTGATTTCGCATTGTTCATTTTTAAGCTTTTACTATAATCATATATATTTTAAATGATATTTTGTAAAAGACGTTATGCTTATTTTTTATTATTATATAACAATTTCCAGCGTATATACAGAAGATATCTTGGGTGGTTATCAAAAGTGTTATATTTATCAGGAAAATCCATCCGATAAATAAAATCTAAGCATTATACATTAAAATTGAATTAAATTAATGTATACTACTATAAAATGCCCTAATTAAATGATTTCGTTACATTACTTGCTGTTTTATTCATAGTTTACTAACTGTATATAACTAAAGTTCAGTGGATGTACCTACGTGGTAGCAAATAACTAGGGACCAGAAAGAATGTAAGGAGCTATAAGTAGGTCAACATCTAACAGTGGATTGACTAAGACTGATGATTATAAGAGTATACATGTTCAAATATGTCGTCTTTCTATATGAGTTTTGTTCCTTGGTAAATATGGTGGTGACGAAATATAATATAGTATATCTGAAAAAAATATTACATATATATGACATGAGCTATGGATTCCATCTATTAGTCGAAGTCTTCGATTATCCATTTCACATTAAGAAGACCATACATTTTACGTTCCAAGAACAAAACAAAATACAAATTAGGTTAATTAAATATAACCATCCTTGCTGATACTAAGAGAAATGTTTGCTTTTAATGTGGCCATGCAGCGTCAAGAGACGAAACAACGCGGTGTGGACGACACAAATGGATACTGACAGCTAGATCTCTCTAACAGCACCACAATAGCACTGCAATGGAATATGAGTAAAATATATATTTTTTAATGGTAGCGATTGACTGACACTAATATTTTCATTATTTATGAGTATTTTCAAGAATGCATCATTTAGTAAAATCTAGTTTAATAATAAAATATTGAAAACTGCAAATATACAATTGATAATATTATGCATGTACGTGAGATCAAAGTATAACACGATTATTGTAATCATAAAACAGTTATTCGTTCATTACTACCTATAAAGTTTGCACGTTGAAAGAGATTCTCTTCAAATAAAATGTATTCACATACTGATAAGTGATAACATTTATCTGTAAACTTTACCTGTAAGTTGTATTTATCATTCGGTTTAAAAACACTGAAAATATTGTGTCACCTTTATCGATGTTCTTTACAATTGTTATACCTACATCATTTATACTCATATACTTAGTTATTTTTCTTGACTGTCAACACTATAGGCTCATTTAGACGAATCACTGCAGTTGATCGTCCGCAGGAAATTGAATCCAGGCATTCACTTTTTGTTTACACGTGTTACCGACAGTGAAATACTCAATTCATTCTAAAATGGCGTCAAGTGAAATTACAGTGCAGTTTGGAATTCAAACAATATGTGAATATTTGTTATATGAATGCGGAAATTTCATTGAGAGAAAGATGAATTGGAAAAAGAGACGTTGGTGGATAAAACCATGGGTTAGGGCAGTTAGGTGACGTAATATCATGGGTAATATGATGACCAGGGAACTCAGAAATAATGGGAACTGCAATACATGTGTACTATACTAGTGTTTGGCCTCAGTAGCAGCGTTTTGCACAGCGTGGAGTCCAGCGTGTAGGACGAACACGTGCTACGCAAATGCAGGTGGCCTTAGTGGCTATAAAAAAACAGCGATGCTGCTTGCGTCGTACTAGCGCGCGGGCGAGCATGACATACCAATTTGAAATTTAACAGCGTTTAGTTCGGCGTGCAAATTGTTTTCGTAATGTCATTCGAAGAAATTACTTCTGAAATACAATCTATGCCTGAAATATGGCTTTGCTCTAATCCTCTTTATAAGAATATAGTAATAAAGAAAAAACGGTGGAGGGAAT
This sequence comes from Rhyacophila brunnea, assembly GCF_057557595.1. Lineage (NCBI taxonomy): Eukaryota > Metazoa > Arthropoda > Insecta > Trichoptera > Rhyacophilidae > Rhyacophila > Rhyacophila brunnea. The sequence continues at coordinate 9,595,292 of NW_028233361.1, forward strand.
CACCAGTTAAAGTCGGAATTAAAGGTACATAATGTTTTTATTTAGTATAAGAACTGTTGTTTCGTCATTAACCTGAGAATTGATGCGTAGTTGATTCTGTAGCAATATTATTTATAATGTAATGATGATCAAAATTACCATTGATATCTCTTATAACATTGTGTAAAATGCATGTAGCTTTTTATTATTAGATAAGCATGTTCAACGCTCGTTTCCATCACTTTACTTAATATACACCACTTTGCAAAGAAAATCCCAAAAAGACATTCAATACATTTCCGTCCGCGAGAGAGACGCTTATTAAAATGTTCACTTTGGTTAACGCTCAAAATGCTCACTGTGCACTAAGGCCAGAGCAGAGAACGCTGCACACTGCGCTGCGCGCCGCTACCACTAAAGCCGCAACCCACATTGAGGCGCATGTCACGGTGCTTGTTGCCTACTGTCACGGGCTGCCGCTACGGGGGGAAAAGTGTGTAATGTCGTTGTTCTTGGTGTTTAAAATGTTATCAGACTGATGCTCTCTTCCCGTAGCACATTTTGAACCTTTAAACGAACATTTTCAGTTGGCAAAATCTGCCGCAATCACTAAAATAACAATGAGGGCACTTCAGGTTGAACTGCACTTCATCGGCACCTGCATGACGTTTTGCACATTTTTATCATATTCCACATGTCTGCACTTTTCGAATGTCATGTCAAAATCACGATTTTTTTAGCGGTTGGCACTATGTATTTTCTATGAGAATGTTGTCTTTTATCTATGGTCTGCAAGTTGAGTTATATTAAAAATATTATCTATGAATGTCATGTCAAACGTAATTTTAACGTACGCACACGTAGAAACTGTTAAAATTAATTGAAATTAGCATTAATAATTAATAATAATTCTAATTACTAATATAATATAGTAGGCAGTCTTCATCAGTGTCATTCTTTAGTGAATTTACGCAAAATATTCTGCAAAATGACGAAACCATAGACTAAATTTTCACCGCGACAGAGTGACAGTAGGCGACATGCACCGTGACATGCATCTAAATATGGGTTAAGCTTTAGAACCAGGCAACCGATCTCAAATAAGGAAGAATGCGGGATACATTTAAACACGTGTCAAGAATACGTCATACGTCAAATACTGACAACTACTGCTCTCGGTTTATGCATTGGCTCTAATTTAATATTAGTGTATTACACACACTATTTCACGTCTATAATGCGTGATTCATTTTCACTCACACATTCAAAACCCTGCATCAAACTTTACTGTATTGATATGTAGCCTATCGGAATTCTATTTATTATCTGTTCTGTGATAATAACAGTACTCAGGGGCGCAGTACGCATGCGTGGCGTGGGCAGTATTTTTGGAATCATTCGTAGTGATAAAAAAGTAGAACCAATTGAATTTCATTCAATTTTGATTCCTGATGATTACTTACGATGATTCGTTGATGAATGTACGTTTACACGAGTCACGGGATGATTCCTCCACGATGATCGTGAAAAGTGAATCATGTAAACGGGCTCTTATAGAAAGTCATAGTGATTATTGAATACGTTTAAGTTGTATAAAAGGTTTGATAAAAATAGGATTAATAATTGTAAACAGGAAGTAACACTTACCTAAACGGGAAGTAACACTTAAAATATTGTATTTATATATTACTTAATACACTCTTGCCACCGGTGTATCTGTTTTTATTATGCATCCTATTGATCTGAAATTTTTTCCAATCGATTCTTCGTGGTTATTTTTCAAAAATAAATATTTAAAAAAAAAAAAAAAAAGTATGCCGTCGAGTTAATTTTCGAGATTATGAATGCTGAATATTTCACCCTTCCCTACTAATATTGGTAAAGAAAACGCATGTACTGTCTGTGTGTTGTGCAATTATTCCTTGTAAACCCCTCACAAATTCTAGATCTCGTCACATTTTATACCGTAAGTATTGACACATATGAAAGGAAACAATCATTTATAATATATCAAATATTGATATATCAACTGACATCTTCACTCAAAATATACATTGATTAATTGATCTTGCTTCCTTTAATGCACTCAAAACCGATTGAGATAAGATTGTATTGTGCTCAATCAGTGTATTATCCTAATCAGATACTTATATATTACAATCAATCGATATTCGTGGAGATTTTGTGTCAATAATATAAAAGCCAGCTCCGGACGATGCGTTGGTTTCCTGTGTGCAACAGTCAACAACCCCGCGCCGTGTCAGCAAATGCTCCGTGATTACAGCATATCGCTTCATCTACGGTCAGCACATTCTACAAATGTGACATACGCCGGTCGACAACCCAAAGCCTTGTCAGCGAAATGCTGTGAGGTAGCAGCAATGCACTAGTCAGCATATTACACAATTTTGACCTACATCAATAGTAGCTTGGCATAATTTATCGAATATTCATTTTAATAAATAGCGAATCACAGTTGATGGATTATGGCACTCTACCAATACGCCTCGGACAGTGGTACTCATCATCAGAACGCCTCGAACTGAGCTGACTTCACCGCGCGTAACTTTGCACGGTTAAATTCAGATTACATTTATTTATCAGTAATTAATAAATGCTCTCCTCAGTTCACTCGAGTAACCTTCAACCAGTCTTACTCCTCCAACATTATCATCCCCAAAGCTGTCAGTCAGTGGCAAAAAGTTTCGGTAGGCTGTTAAATTCAGCCATACATAGTGCATATCGTACGTATTTGTTTTCATTAAAATATGACTACAATTTACAGATGGTGCTGGTTAGTTTTTAAAATTCAATTAAGCCCTGCAAAAACCAACCCATTATAGGTAACAGTAAAAAAAATACTCGTCTATATATAAAATATCTATAATTATGCAATTAAATCATCCATAACTTTAGATATTTTATAGATATAATAATATTTTTTATCTATTATAGTTTGGTTTAAGCAGGACTTAATGAATTTAAAAAAAAATAACCAACAATATGTGTAATATGTATTCTTAATCCAATGAAAACAAATTAGTACGAATGAAAAAGTGTGCACAATTTTGTCGTATCGCCCAAAGTATACTAACACTATTATTGTATGGTTTAGGCAGGGCTTAATTGATTTTTAAAAACTCACCAACACCATTTGTAAACTTTATTGTAGTTATAGTTCAATAAAATCAAATACGTATGACTAACAACGTTTAATGTGCTCTATTTATGGCGGATCTTAACAGCCACCTCCACCCTTCGCTACTGTGTTATTATAGCATGCCAATAATTATTTTCTATGGTATGAAGATATAAATATCATGAAGAGTTGAGGTCTTCAAGATGTGGCTCTATTATTAGAGATATATATCCTCAACGTTATTTAGACTGTCAGGGTGACAAATTTAATTTGTTTTATCCATCTACACCCGTCGCAATTTATATAGATATTTATTATTATTATTATACAAACAAATTAAGCAGAATTAAAATAATTGATTAAATTAAATACTCTCTATTTCATGGTGACACCTATGTATAAATTAACAAAGCTATGTCGTCTATTTTTCGCTGAATTTCGTTCTACAAAGGATGTGAATGCATTAGCGTTAGTATATACGCAATATACTGGGGAGCGAATCAAATAACCCCTAGGTGAGTAAAAACGCTCGCTGCATGTTGTTGTTCTTGTTCAAAGCTGATAATGGTAAGTCTATGATAATTATTATCATTAATTGAGTTTATATTTTTAAGCACGCTTAGATAATAATATGTATTATTTATTCTGAAAAATTACTCATTTCCCAATTATTAAATCATATGAAGTATTATAAGTAGCTTAGTATCATCATCATCATCAGCTTGAATCTATCCACTGCTGGATGAAGGCCTCTTCAAGCTGCTACCACTTCTCTCGGTACTGTGCATTTCGTTGCAACGTACTTTCGCAGAACTTTATTATTTCATCGATCCAGCGGCCTCTAGGTCTACCTTGCAGACGTTTTGTACTTATTGGGTACCACTGGATGACTAGATTTGTCCAACGTTTGTCTCTTCTTTGAGCTATGTGTCCAGCCCATCACCATTTAAGGCTATTAATAAACTCTATTACATCGCAAACCCTTGTCTGCTTCCTTATCCACTCATTCCTTTTTTGTCCTTGCCTAGCATGCACCTCTCCATACCACGTTGTGCTACTCTAAGTTTCTGGATCTCTCTTTAGGGTCCATGTTTCACACGCATAAGTGATCACGGGAAGAACACTTTGCGTTCTCCATTTATGGGGATCCCTTTGTCATTCCAGTCAAGTTGCCTGAATAAGTCTTCAAGGGTAGCCGTAAATAGCTTAGGTGAGATTGTATCACCTTGTCGGACTCCTTTGCTGATGGGAAATCTGCGCGATGGGTTATAGAGATTGACAGATGCTGTTGCGCTACTGTATATATTATTCCTTGTGGGATTCCTTGTTTTCTGAGTGCGTCGAGTATTGAACATTCCTTCATCGATATATATTTTATAATGTATAATATGAGAAATTAGATACGTATGTATATTTAATAATTAATGGCTAAGCCCCACCACCTAGAAAGTCGTCGAGCCGTCACTGTGCTGGATGTAGGTATATATTATTTTATTACTATGACGTGTTTTGACTCTCTCTTCTCGAATAAAACTTCGAAGTTATAAAATTGTCGCAAATAATATGTCGAAATAAATAATCATTTTAACATTTCAAATTATTAATCTCAATATCACATAGTCCAAATACTAAATCATACTAGGTAAATAACTTAATCTATATGAAAAATGAAGCTATTAATATACGCCAAATAATTGAAAGGGAATTAATGGTAAGGAGAATTATGTGAGACAGTTCCTGGAATGAAATCATATTATTAATAAAACAACAAAACTATACTTATCATCACATTGCGGAAATAAGTAATTTCATTCAAAGAAACACGTGATAAGTAAACTTAGGGCTCTCTTCATCTTGATAACGTATATAGAACGATAGATAGATGGATTGGTTTATGAAAAATTTGCAGCCATTAATGTACGTAGACAAAAAACTAAGTCGTATTCAGGGAAATCAGAAATAATGGGAACTGAAATATCTAACGGGTAAGGAGTAGCAGGTAACCCATCTCGAGTAAGGAAGAACCCAGGATAAACGTAAACACGTGTCAAGAATACGTCATAAGTCAAATACTGACAGCTGCTCTCAGTTTATTTATTGATATTGATTAATTAATATTGGTGTATTACACACACTATCAGTGGCACAGGGTGGAGGTAGGCTGTTAAGATCTGACATAAATAGTGCACATTAAACTTTGAACTTCATTGAACTAAGACTACAATTTACTGATGGAGCTGGTTAATTTTAAAAATCAAGTAAACCCTGTCTAAACCAAATCATAATAGTTTTGGTATACTTTGGGCGATCCGACAAAATTATCCACACTTTTTCATTCATACTTATTGGTTTTAGTTGAGTTAAGAATACATATTATACACGTTTTTGGTTAATTTGTTTGAATTCACTAACCCCAGCCTAAACCAAACAATAATAGAAAAAAAAATATTATTCTATCTATAAAATATCCACAATAATATATGATTAAATGGCATAATTTTAGATATTTTACAGATAGACTAGTATTTTTTGACTATTATCCATTATGGCTTGGTTTTCACAGGGTTTAATTGAATTTTAAAAGCTAACCAACACCGTCTGTCAATTGTAGCCTAAGTTCAATGAAAAAAAATACGTATGACTAACAAAGTTTAGTGTGCACTATTTATGGCAGATTATAACAGCCCTCCACCCTTCGCCACTGCACACTATTGCACGTGCATAATGCGTGTTTCATTTTCGTTGGACACTCACACGTTCAAAACCCGGCATCAAAATGTAGCGTATTGAAAATAACCTTTCGTAATTCTATTTATTATCTATACTGTGGTTGTATTTTAATTACTGGTTTAATTTACATTTTTTTCGTTACTGTATTGTTTAGAAGTGGATACAAATAAAATAACTAATTCACTAAAGCAACTCATTCAATCGGTTATCTTTTTTTACATCATAAAGAATACATAATCATTCCAAAAAAAAATGGTCGATACACAATAATTTATTATTGTTTTATAATATCACAGTGAAAATTATTATCCATAAGTATCGCAGTGAATAGGTACCTAATATTTTCTTAACATACATGTGAATCAATCCAAGTGTTATCCTACTTTATATTTCTATTTTCTAACAATATTAAATTTAAATTAATTTTTCATCGAATACTCTCAGTCGACAATATCGATAAAGTCGATATGATCGATCTATATTTACATAATTATATATATATATTTGAGAGTGGTACTGTGTATTCGTAGCTGTATACACCGAGGCCAGTGTTGCCAACTTATTTTTTCTATCCATATCTAGCACAAAACCTGCATATGCCATACATAATATGGCGTTAAAACAGCTTAAAAACTGTTATAAATAGGTAGAATATTTCGATTTACGATTACCAAATTTTATACTGACATTCATTTTTAGTTATATAATTTATTTACTAGTAGGTAAATTGTGAAATAAAAAAATCTTTTTGAATACTCCCTCGAAAAAAAAATCATAATTATGAGGTATTTTTAAAGTTAAACTTCTTTAGGCGCGTTTGGAAAATCAGATCAGAGTGTATTTTTGGCGTGTGTCATGTAAAACATAATTTATTTTTTCACACAAAAACAACGCACTCGATTGGATTTGAGCCACCGATTGTTCGGTTATCAGCCGAATGCACTGCCTTTACGCCACAATATGATACTGCACAGTGCTCGAAATGGAAAATTTCACGAACAGGAACGCTGTATAATTTTCCGAAACTAAGTACTTATGCTAATCCTTTCTTTACGTACGTACGTACTTTTGATATAAAAATGCAACAATAAACTTTAAACTTCTTACGCGGATCTATATTGGGCAGGTTGGTAAGGATTGTCAGCGCCGCAGGCGAAATAATCTTGTTTTAACAAAGTATACCGTCAAAAATTGTATTATTCTTTATTTTTACTTTATCTACCACTATAACCAGTGCATGATACCTCTACCACCACTCGTCACTGATTATAACTTACTGTCTCATTTGGGATAGATAAGTTTGTAATTAATTAGTCATAACAAACAACATATCCACATAAGTACCTTATAGATTCAAATTAAAAAAATATTTACGTACTTATAGAAAATTTTACAAATTCCATTTAAATACGAGCACAGAATATCAAACATCAAGAAATAGTATTAAAATAGTGTTTAAAAAATAAAGAAATAGTATTAGAAAAAACAGTAAGTGCCTACCTATACCAAGAATTTATAAAATAGCGTTCACATAAACTCGTTCTCACGCAGGTGGAATATACGATTATCCGAAGCGATTTGGTTGAACATAGTTATTTCCTGCCCAATTATCATTAGCAATTATTGCACCTTGGCAGAACAAACAACTTAGATTATCAAGAAAGTTATAAAATAATATATAATAAAATCAATACTAAGTACCAATAATGGCAGAGTTCTCATTTGTACTGGGTAGATATAAGTTGGGAAAAGTACGTAGCCTAAATACCTAGCTCTCTTTTTAACTTTCAGAATACAGTATGTAAGCATACGTCTTGAGAAATCAATAGGATAAAACCATGGATAGTATCCACTATCCACACAGCTTTAAAGGATTCTCAAAGATTTATTTTGAACCTTCTCCACTATAAGGGGCATAAGGCCGTACCTACATCTAATAAATGTTTCAAGTCATCCAAACAACGTAAACATAGCATTATTTGTAATTAAATTACCAATGGTGTGTCATTTTCATTTATATAAGATAAAACATGACGGAAGGTGAAACTCAGGTTGCTAAGCACGATTCTTATAGAATAATATAAAATTGTCATTAATTAGTACCTACTATATTCAACATTATAAGGACTAATATTGTATTGTATGCATGTTATGTTACAATGGTGATGATTTGGTTACCATTATTGTAATATACATCTACCACCGTATTTATTTAATAATCTATGACTAACACCACCTAAGATAATTAGATGTCCGCACTGGACACATAGGTACCTAATTTGTTAGTACCTACTTATTCTAAACGATTCAATCTATGTTGTTTGTCCTTCCCTACTCACATTATTATTGCCATGGAAATGATAATAGGTACCTACATACAATACAGATATTATGATAGTCGTACATTTTTATTAAAGGATATTCCTATATTTTTTTTAAACAAATTTACAAACAAAAATTAAGTAAAAGTTCTCTCCACACTACCTATGTATTATTTCTATTATTTTTAAAGTCACAAGCTACAATGCATGTAATAATAATTGTAATACAATAGGAACGTCCCAAATAAATAAAACTCTGCAGAAGGCTATTCAATATTTTCTGCCCAAACCATCAATGGCCCAAACACATTTTTGTAGAAAAAATCATTCATTATTCATTGTGAAAATTGGGGTTTACGACTTATCATAAATATTTTTTTAACACAAGTCAAGTTGTTGAGATGATAATAATTGTTGAATCACAGAACAGATGTTGCCACTGTATTGTCCACCGGAAAGAATTCCTAATGTTTTAGCAGATTTACACGAAGTACCTACTACGTAATTAAGCCTTCATTATTTTTATAAATATCCACAAAATTATCAAATTGTGCGTGTGGCCAGAATTATCTTAAATCAGTTTGGATACCAGCGACAATAGTATATACTATATAGGTATATATGTAATAATATAATTATGTAAAAATGGCGAATTTGTATCCCACAGGAAAGTACTTATTAAAAATGATAATTGTAAGGGTGATTATCCACTTAGAAACACAAAACTTTTAAAACACAATTCATTCACCCGAAAATAAATGGCGAAGTAATAATTTTTGTCACTCCGAATAAAATAATATAATAAATTAGTAGGTAAGTAAATTAACAATGCGTAAGTCAAAGGCAAGATTGTATTGAGATTTGAAATGTTTCATCCTTTAGAAATTATTAAACAATGTATACTTTATTTTTTAAGAGTTTTCAAATAGTGTCAGCAAGGCACATTTTTTTGGGTAATAAAGTAATTTACGCTTGCAGCTGGTTGTTTCTTGTTATTTAGACAATGCATTTAGGCATGGACATATCGACACAAAATAAGAAGGTTGAAAGAAATTTAGGGATGTCATAATTTTTATTTTTAACCCTTGCACGCCCGGCATAACATAACTTCGTTAATTTTTAATTTTGAGAAAAACTTTAAAAGATACATTCATATATAATTATCTCAATCTAACGAACCGCAACGCAATTTTAAATGAATCCACGAGCCGGAACGGTATATTTTGGAATTCCACGAACCACAACGGCGCTCCGGTGCGTTCCTGTCCATTCCGAGCGCTGATACTGCAATCGTGACGATTATACAGTATATTATTATTGTCGGCCATTTGCAATTCCTTACGTAAACAAACTATTAAACGTAATAGTGGCAGTTTTAAAAATAAAAAAAACGATAAATAATTATATAATTTAGTAATATAAGTTAAAGTGTATAGAAATAAACCAACGGCGTTCCAATAAGCGGTCCTTTTTCTTGAGTGTGTAATTTAACAAGATAATTAAGAGCTAGTCGAAGAATCTAGTTTATCACACGTTTTGTTTTTGTTTTGTTACGCCAAAGAAGTATAACTTCTAACGCGCGTACATAAGTACACACACCGATTTTTTTTTCAAATAATCATTTTTATATAAGTATTGTTTTATTTTGAAAAAATCTAGCAATCTTTTTTCCCAGTTACTATTGCAACCAACTGCTAATTATTATAGCATTGATAAGCAAGTGCGCGTTTAGTGACGTAGAGGCCTGATGCAGTGATTGATTTTGATGCCAAATAACAATTTCACGTCTACAAAATCTAAGTATATAATATTCTGCGATTTTTTACTACCTCTTAGCAACGCATGATTTGCTTACTTTCACGTGACGTTATTGAGTTTACTATAGTTCAACACTTGTTCTGTGAACAGTGACATCCCTAGACAAAATGCCGACCCTGGGCAGGGCCATAATGCCGCCCCATTTGTTTACACAATATTTTTTATCAACCGTGCTAGGATAGTTTCTGGTCACCAAGAACGTCTAAGGGCAACAGAAGTAAACTAGACATCGCGAACCCGACAAAAAATACAGTCCTGTTAAACCTTTTATGTTAATGAATACATTCTGTTTCCAACCAGTTTTTTAAAGGAAAGATATCTTTGTTATTAGGTACTTGGTTTAGGTAAGCTATTTCTGCCGCCCTTCGAGTAACTGCCGCCCCGAAGCAACGCTCAATCTGCTTATCCCCACGGGACGTCACAGACTGTGAAATCTAAATCATTTTTTTTTTAAATACAACACCAATTTGTGAGAAATACGTATATTTTATTGTTTTATGTATTAATAATAATATGTGCTTTTAAAACTGCTCTGAATTATGTTTCTATTTTACATTTCTATTTTTTTAACGAATAAGTTGCGTTTTTTGCGTAAAAGAAAATTGCCGCTAGTAATATGTAGGCATCGTAGCAATAAATTAATTCTAATGCACACACGGATCACCCACGCTGTATAATGATTTACCTATCAATGCTATTATGACGTATTATTATCAACGAGAGTTGGTAACACTGATCGAAGTACAAATTTTCGGTTAGCATAGGATAGGTATTTCCTAATTATGTCAACATTAACCCATCTCTTTTACCTGTGTTAGATGTCATCATTTATGTTAGTCCGGCTTATCTCTGTTTACTTACGCTAAAAGCAGCCGTTAACATTATTTATGTAAATCCGAAATTCATAACAATCAGCTGATAAAGGTGATAAATCAAAATAATTCGCAAATACTACAAGCAGAGACTTTCGAATGTTCCTTCTTTGACAGATTGAATTCGTTATCTTTTTATTTGCCGACTAATCGCAATCACTTCAAAAACAAACACTAAGGCAGTCGTTCCGAGATAACTTGATATGACGACACATTATCAGCTGAAGATTTACTGATAAATGAATCACTTCTGCCGCGTCTAAACGAGAGCCAATTTGCAATTTTCTTCAGTGTGGTTTTAGATTTTAAGCAGTGAGTGTTTATGAATGATATTATTTGACAGTTAAAAGTGTTTGTATATTGAAAATGTACACCCAGTTACAAGAATCGGTGAGTTTAAATAATAATATAATGTGTTAGTTGGTCTCTTTATAACGCTAAAATTAAACATGTATAGCCGAGGTCAATCCACCACTGGATGAAAGCCTACCCTAGCTCCATCCACTTTTCTTGTCCCCTATTATATCCACTGAACTTTATGAGCTCGTCTATTCAGCAGGTTTTAGATTTTTAGAACATCCCTGTGGGCGTTCAGTGCCCCTTAGGTACCACTGTATGACGGCATTCACCCTGAGCGATATGTCCAGCTCATTGCTTTTTCATCTGTCTATCGACTTCTATCACATCGCGTAGGTACTCTTATCTTCTTCATTATCTATTGGTTTCTTTTAGGATCTTTGAGCACATTCATAATCTTTGGATTTCTCTTACATTAAGAGTCCATATTTCATACGCATACATTAATTTTGGTAGTACACATTGATTGAACACTTTACGCTTATGGGTCAATGGGAGGTCAGTTTTGAAGATACTATTCAGGTGCCCAAATTCACTCCATGCCAGTTTGGTCAATCTCGTCATACATATCACCGATAATTCACCATCAATGAAAATAATATAGGTATATAGACCCTATAATATATATTTTGTGTATATAGCTGGTGTCCAGGTTCAAATACTTGGGTGCCACGGTTGCCGATGATGGTGGTATTTCTAGTGAGCTTGGAATTCCCATAGGTGTGGCGGGCTCTGCGTTCAACCAACTTGGAGTCGCATGGAGGTCAAGGCTGTATTCTGTGAGGACCAAATGTCGTTTGTTTAACGCGTGCGTGCTACTTGTGCTCTTGTATGGCTGTGAGACATGGCATTTTACTAAACTTCAAGAGTCTCTGCTTTTGAGCTTTGAGAATCGATGTCTCCGCCGAATCTTAGGGGTACATTGGTACGACCGCGTTACAAACACCCGGGTTCGTGAGCAGACACAACAGTCTTCGGTGATTGAAGTTATCACAAAGAGACGCTTTACGTGGCTGGAAACGTATTCCGGATGCCGCCAAAGAGTGCGGCACTTCGTACCCTTGTGGCACAGCCTCAACAGTTCCGTCGCCATGGCCGGCCCTCCCTTACCCTGCAGCGGTGCTACAAAAGCGACCTACGTGCTGCAGGTCTGACATGGTGGGAGGCGCAGGAGTTGGCGATGGACCGAGGGAAGTGGCGCCAACTTGTTCTTGCCCTATGCCCCAATGTTGGGACGTGACAGGATGGAAGAAGAAGAAGAAGAAGAATATGTATTTTATTACAGAGGACAATCCTTTATTGTGGGTCACCGTCTTTTAGATTCATTTTATTTTCTAAAACCCATTTTTGTCTTCTAATCGGCTATTTGTTACTTAAACTATATAATGACAGCTTAAGAGCTCGTGGATCATATAAATGAAACCAGTGTCATACATTTTATATAATGTTTTAAGTGTTTATATCATTTTTTGCTTGTATAGAATACATATCGAGTTCAAATGGATTGCTCCGGGAGTTGTTATTAAGCGTTTCTCGATGGTCAAAATTTCGACTTGTATATTAATTATTATGTACAAACATCTTACTTATTTTAAAAGATCTTTAATTAGTATGCAATATTTGTGATTTTCTTATTTTTAAGTTGTCAAACCACAAGTACTTACTGTATTTCGATAGTTTTGAAAATAATATATCCAATCCATTTCAATTGTTATATACCTACTTTTTTTAAGATTTCTCCTTTTTCAAGAAAATAATATGGTCACCGTATTTATACACATTATATATGATGCAACCATGCATATTTTGGCTAGTTTCCATTAGATTTTTTTAAGTTCAGTGCCAACTATCCTATCTTTTGGGAGGTCTGCTGAATGGACATATTTTTTATTAGATAATATAATATTATGGATTTGTGTAGTTTAGGGTCTGGTAGGGATGGTATGGTCACTGTGTATTTTTCTTCCTTCTTTCCTCGACATTTCAGGCACGTTACATATAATTCCAGTCTTAAGATAATATAAATGATGGACCTATGCAACGAGAAATAAAAATAAAAAATACACACGGTAACAGCCCAAAAACTTAATAATATAACAAACAACTTTGAAAGTCGCAAACATTATATTTAATAGAACCTACTTTTGTCATCGCAGATATATTATTCGAAATTCATATTAACTAGTCATTTTCTTGTGAATATCTCGAAATAAAAGTTTATGGAGATTATCGACTTTGCAACTAATAGATACTCGTACCTCAATATTGTAAGAAAAAATATTTCAAAATACTCTTTGCCAATCTCGCAACAACTTTCGAATTTAACTTAAATATACAGTATATATTTTATAAAAAGACTTTTACTTATTCGTACTTACAAACTTCTAAAGTAAATACGTTATAAAAGTTTATCAAAGTGACAGTAGCTCGTTTCGAACATTTCTAACTGTGCAAACTTACTTAAAACTTTGTCAATCATAAATAGCAACTTCGAAAATAATAATATAACATACGAGGCATTGCCTATAAATTATTTTGTATTAGTAATAATATGTACTCAATACGCATAATGATTCCCAGTGGGGTATATTCTACACACAAGGCGGTTATCGGCAGCTATCGACGGTAGTTTATCATATTTATGTATTGAGGTATTATAATTGTTACAATAAGTTTGACATCTAAACTGTCAAAACTGTTTATCTCGGTTTAAAAGTTAGCACAACCAAGAGAGGGGCTGTTATAACATAGGATTTTTTAACAGTTTAGACCAGGGGTAGTCAACCTTTTATACCTACCGACCACTTTTGTATCTCTGTTAGTAGTAAAATTTTCTAACCGCCCACCGGTTCCACAGTAATGGTGATTTATCCTAGTTAAGTACCTAGGGAAGTCACTTTATTTTAAAAAAATTATAAAGCAGAGTTACAGCAAGTTAAAGCATATAATAATAATTACTTAGCAAATACTTTATGTCAGATTTTCGCTAAGTTTGGCAAAATAAATCTTTATAAAACAACTTACTGTAGTTAAATCTATTTTTTTATTTATGCTTTGCATACATAGAGGCATGAAGTCTGATGAAATTACAGTTCATTAATTAAATTATTTTATGGGGAATTTTATGAAAACATAATGAAAGTGCTTTTAAACCCCCTACCGCCAACCATGAAAGCTGGAACGCCCACTAGTGGGCGGTAGGGACCAGCTTAGCTACCCCTGGTTTGGACGGTTAACTTATTGTAAAAATTAACCGCCTCAATACATAAATATGCCGCCTTGTGTATAGAATAGACCCACAGGTAAGTAGGTATAATTATTTTACCTTTCTAAGGCACGTCCCTTGCTATGTTATATACTTCATCATCAGCCTGAATCTATCCACTGCTTGATGAAGGCATCTTCAAGCTGCTTCCACTTCTCTCGGTCCTGTGCATTGCGTTGCCACGTACTTCCGCAGAACTTTATCATTTCATCGATCCAGCGGCCTCTAGGTCTATCTTGCGGACGTTTTGTACTTCTTGGATACCACTGGATGACTAGATTTGTCCAACGGATGTCTCTTCTTCGAGCTATGTGTCCAGCCCATCTCCATTTAAGGCTTTTAATAAACTCTATTACATCGCAAACCCCTGTCTGCTTCCTTATCCACTTAATACATTTTATTATATTTCCTATTCATTAAAAAAAACCTTATTCCCGTATTAGGTGATTAATATGCTAATATTTGAATACATTTTGGAATTTCGTATATTATATCATTATATATAATGAATATCATTATTAAAAGTGGGAAAAGTACTAAAAAAAATTTGTGTTTCATTAAATTTAATGCATTTCCACCACGAATTCACACTTAACACAATAAAAGAAATTAAGAAAGCCAGTACGGCAAAACTTACCGTATTATATAAGAAATACAAAATAAAACAGAGCTTATCATCACAACTTGGTTTAATCGTGAATGTCTTCGTCTTAAGGGTGTGCCAAAGTACGTGAATCATCAAATCCGGATCTCCGATTGCGTTGAAAGTCCTCAAACTTGGATGGATCTCTTGGGTGAAAGTGTGTGTTGCAAAATTCAAATACACCAATATTGAATGAGCGTCAGCATAAACCGAAAGCAGTCGCCAGAACGAAGGACATGCTTAGAATGACGTATTCTTGGCACGTGTTTAAGTGATCTTGTATGGCTATTTAATCATTAAAATCTTGTTTAATTAAACACATCACGAATGTTATAGATAAGTTATATTCTTATGTATGTATTGTTTTGAAAATATGAACGTGTTTAACTTGAAACCTTTTTTATTTACATCGAAAAACCTTAGATATTGTCACAATCTTTCGTATTATGCCGATGGAGATCCCTAATAATACCACACTCCCCAGTTCACAAGTTTAATAATTAGCATGATAATACATAGGTATTTTGAAAACATCTCATGCATATACACACAATATATAAAGAACGACACACGACGGGAATTGAACCTGAATCAGCTTTATTCGCGCCAGTGAGCTTTTCCAATTAAGCTACGGGCACCATACTTACGACGATTTTAACCAGCAGTTATTACATGAAAATACTTATTGAATTAAATTAAATTAGCTTGAAAAGTCGCAATATTAATAGTATTGCTGTGGTTAGTAAACAGAACCTACTATAAAACAATAGAAAACAAACAACTCTCCAACCATCAATTTTGGCAGGAGTTTGATTTAAGTCTGTCCATTATTTATGTGCTTGACATTTATAAGAAACTTTCCATATAAATCAAACTACCTACTAAAAAGTTTTCGAAATATATTTGCTTATCTACATTTAGACATTTCAAAAACAATTTAATTCCGTGTCCTCAATACTTTTCTGAATCCATCAATTTCATTATATGTCGCCGACCAGAGTATATCATCGGTAGTATATCTGCTAACTGTTGAATGAATGCTAACCCTAGCTACATTCAGTACGCTCACTTGCATGATATCGTATTTTAGCCAAGATTATTAGCTTCCATGGCGTCGCCTCATTTACCGGGTAGTCGTTATGATAAATAGATGTTAGCTAATTGATTTTCCCAATTTCATTCCGATAAGAAAGCTCACGGCGAACTGTGTTATGGTGAAATGTAATACGTACAATTTACATGTAACCGATTTGACACAACTGGCCGACGACGACAAGACGACGTGGTTGCCAATGTTCGATAGAAAACGATATCAAAAGAAGAATAATATTACTATTAGCCTAAACTAATGCCATTTGATAGATATTAACGATTTTTTTTACGAAATTATTCATTCCAATGAACAACCACATTCATAAAAAGCTTAAGGATTCCTTTTAATTATTTTATTTGTTTATTTTATAGTTTCGACGACTTTCTGTCTGTGAGACGGAGACAGATACGGAACCAAGAGACGTGTACGGGAGTAGGACAGACAACGATTCAGTTGCAGATAGCGTAGTAAAGATCGGTGGAGATTCCAACAATCTGACAGGTGAGTCAAACGGAAGTTGTAAAAATGACGTTAATTATTTTTTCAAGTAAATTTCTAAGTGTTTCACCGATATTTAATTTAATTTCATGAATTAACGTGTCGTGGCTTAGGTACGTAGAAAATATTATGTGACTTTTCGCTATACACATATTTATGTTTTTATCTTGATGACGTGTTCGATATATAGAGAAAATATATATACCGTAATAATTCGTTGATAAAATCAATCTTTATCTATTTTGTTTATATATGTTTTTAGACGACAGTCACCATGATATATAGTTGTTTTGTGACGTAAATAAACCCTTACCTAATATTGTTTAAGTTGGTATTGAATCGCTGTTTTTTTCTTACACGTCATTTATTCCGTCACTTTTTCTTATTTATCTACAACTAGGACTATTTTATTTTCTTTCCCGTCATCACTCTAATGACTGAGGATTTTTCTTCTCCAACTTTCCATCTTCACTGCAAGCCTTGTGATTAGGGATTCCAATCCCGGGATCCCGAGCTATTTTCGATACCTATGAATTTCGGGATTGATAAACATAATCCCGAAACTTTCGGGATTGATAAACATAATCCTGAAACTTTCGGGATTGATTTTTTTTATCAATTTTTATTGAAAATAAAATAAAAACGAAAATATTACAGAAAAAATACTTTTAATAACAAATAACTACATTAGAAATAAACCGAGTATGAATGAAGTTTGATTTATACAAATGTATAAGTTGCCGGTTCATTTTATTTTTTCACATAAATTAATAAAAATGAGAAAGTTTGGAAAAAAGCAATGCTTAGCACTATTAACAAAGTAATTCCACCATGATCTCATACGTTTTACGGCAAATTCATATTTGGCTGACTAATTAGATTTATGTAGCAGAAAGGCCATAAGTACACGATGATTTGCTTTACTAATTTAAATCTCGATAACCCATTCATTAAGTCTTTACTATCAGAAACAGCAATCTCATATTAAATTTACATTATTATTTACTCTATTAAACTTACGTGTTTCCAAGATTGAACGTACACAATATTAACAATAAATGTGTTAAATAGTATAAATTATACTAGATTTATTTTTGCCCGATCTTATCAATGTTATTTGTAAATGTAAAAGTTTTATATTAACAATGGAAGAAAATGCCAATCCCGGGATTGTCAAATTGTAATCCCGAAATCCCGGGATCAGAATTTTGGCTCGGGATTGGATTCCCTACTTGTGATCGATATTATCGGTTTTCCAATGAATTCCTTCACTCGGTCATTCCAACTCGATCGTTATAAATAATTGTAAATTAAATTAATGGCCCTAACAAACCACACCCGGTCTTAATCGGATGTATCGCGGGACCCTCGTTGTGGAAGTAAAGCAACATTAATTTTGATGACTGAATATTAAAGGAGCAGTTACCCAAGACTGGGTCTCTATGTACACTCAAAATTTTATAAATTAACCAAATAACAAAACATATTAAATTGCCAAACAATCTAAGTAAACAGATCTTCATGTTGAGAGTATGACGCCGCAAATTTTCTAATGCAACAAAATTGGCCTTTGTGGCAACCAAGTTGGACTGACTTGAGCACTCCCTTTTGGAGTACATTCTCAGAAATTTCCAAAGAATGTGGTTTGCATCCTGTACTTCTCCGCCACATGGACATGATTATTGGGTGACAAGTCCAAGCTCGAAGAGTTTGACAGCGAATTCACCATCTCCAGTAAAAAATCGACTGATGTAAGGGTCAGGAGTCAAAGTGGTTTTATCCTATTGCCATCACACATATCAATGTATCACATGCCCGCTCTACTGTGCAAATATCCAACGCACTAAGGCGGCTAAATTTAGAGGGTGGCTTTTTGTTTTCATCTTTTGTCATATACCTACAACATTATTAATATACTACCACAAAACTAATATAGAAAGGAACAAACAGAACGTAATATATCTCTCTGAACAAAGTTATTTCGTAGAACGTTCGTAAACATATACAATAAAATGTATATCGAATACTAATTTGTAACTACACTTTACGATTCTATTCATAATAGTATTCAATAAAGAATGGTAAATTTTAAAATATTTTTCTTTATTATATTATTCATTATATAAAAAATAGTTTAATAAAATATTATATGTAATACTTCTTTTGGCGCGTTTTGGAAAACAGATCAGAGTGTAGTTTTGGCGTGTGACGAAGTTGCGCGCGCCGATGTAACACATTATTTATTATAATGATTATATTCATTTCGGTCTCAAAGGTACATTTGAGGCTATATTTATGTAAGTATTATTTATGAGTAAAATTATATATCGATAAATAAATAAATTTTGCGAATGTTGAGTTGGTAAATAATTCAAATAATTTAAAAAATATATTAAAATTTGATTTTTTATTAATTCATCATGGGCACTTCCGATTATAACCGCTCTATGGCAAAGATGAGGTCCAATACAACAATTAAATTACAATTATCATTTTCTTTATGAGACACAGATGAATCGCGTACATTTCCATCAACCTAATCCACTGTAATAGCAATAGACTCAGGTAACGGCTTATTTTGTTTTTTTTTTAAATTTTTAATAAGGATAGAAGGGTATTAATGTGGTATTTTGTATTTTGAAAACCAGCGGTCGAGTTCATTAGGGCGGGTCAGCATAACAATTATTATGTGATAAAAAGTAATACAACAACATGAAATCACCAACGTGTAAACGCTGAATCAATTTTTTAGTAAAATGGTTATCGGTTTTCCGTTCAAGGGCATAATTTGACACAATTTTTCCAGATGAGAACACGTTGCATCAGCCAGAAAACGCTAATGGATGCATCGGCAATAACTGCTCTACGTTGCTGGCGAAGCTCTCAGAATGCGAAATATGCATGAATCCACTGCAGGTAAGGCTTACCGATCATCAAATCATATTGAAAACATGAAAAGCACCTCATCTTACATTTATTTTCAAAGAAGTAAAATTCACGACGTTTCTCTCAACGAGTATTGAATAGTTAAATCGAATAGAAAATTCCATTTCGATGAGATAGAATTTATTTGTGTGTAGGCTTTACTTCATGTAGCGATTATGGTGTCTAAATAACATTAAATATAATTATAGTGGGTATCTATATTCAAAGGTTATTTATTTTGTGCGTATCGTGGAGCATTTTCATAGCCGATTTTGATAAAATTCATGAATTAAGAATGAAAACCTAACCTAACCCAGTGGCAAAGGGTTAAAGTAGACTGTTAAGATCCACCAAAAATAGTGCACACTAAACTTTGTTACTCATACGTATTCGTTTTTATTGGTTAGTTTTTAAAATTCAATTAAACTCTGCGAAAACCAAGCGATAATAGATAATAGCCAAAAAATACCCGTATATTTTTAAAATACCTATAATTACAACATTAAATGATATTGGATATTTTATAGAAAGAATAATATTTTTTTATCTATTATAATATGGATTGGCAGGGCTTTATCAATTTAATAATTGAACAAACAATATGTGTAATATATATTCTTAATCCAACGAAAACGTTAGTATGAATGAAAAAGTGTGCACAATTTTGTCGTATCGCCCAAAATATACCAAAACTCTTATGGTTTGGTTAAGGCAGGATTTATTTGATTTTTAAAAACTAACCAACACCATTTGTAAATTGTAGTCTTAGTTTAATAAAAGAAATACGTTCTCTAACAAAGTTTAATGTGCACTATTTATGGCGGATCTTAACAGCCTATCTCCACCCTTCGCTACTGACCTAACGTAACCTAACTTAACAAATAATCCAGTATATTGGCTATTTTCAAAAAAAATTGCCGCTGGCTTTCTGTAAACCTACAAGAACCGTGTTTTATTTAAGCATAAATTGTATCTCAGTACTATACAACCCAAAGTGGTTGGACAGTCTTTATTTAATGTACGACCATCAATTTCAGTTACATTTCACGGCGAGTGATACGGCGAACTGCATACGTACAAATTTCCAGACACGATATTCAAATGGTAAAATTTCAACTGTTAATTCGACCCATATACTAGAACAATATATTGCGATGTCGCGGGATGATGGTGACCAGTTAACGGAAAATCAACAGCAGCCGAAAAACAAAACTATGTTTTAATTTCACTGAAATGGAAATTTTGAATGGATTTCACTAAAAATGTTTTAAATAGTGTTTGAAAAACACGGTCAGAAGTAAATATATTCTGAATCATTTAATTTAATTTCAAATAAAAATTCGATTTACTAGGAATTTTAGATCGATTTGAGAAAATATAATATATTACACATACCATTACATAGGTTAGCCACAATTATAATAGAATACTAGTAACTATGTTAATATATCAGATCGGATAGCAATGGGAATCTTTCGGTGAAACAGATTTTACTTTCTACGCGGAAAAATTGCACTTTTATTATCAACGTTTCAAATGTCCTAAGTGTTCGCGCTATTATCGGATTCTGTTATGGTATGATATTTCTTATATTATTTTATTTTGAAATATCAAATCATTTGTAATGATTCATTGTATATGATATTATTTGTACTTAGACACACAGTTCCCAGAAATTGTAAAAAAATATTCACCTCACCGAATCGTGAAAATATATTTATATTAATTTAATTTACAATAAATTTTATAAAATATCCAGAACGTCAAAAAATAATATGAAGGTCTAAGGCATAAAGCCCATCAAGACGGACGAGCGGGCGCAGTCGGCGTAAGAAGCGTATATTCATAACCATAATCACACGCCTCTTACCGCGCATTACCCTTCACCTATGTAATAAGGGGCCCAAGAAGCACAAAACAATTATTATTACAGCGTCTCTCATAACAAAGCAATAAAAATATTATATTATTTCTCCGGGCTTGTAATTAAATATCGGACACGCAATAACTAAACAAAGCGTACACTGTTCTTAATAATGGCTTCTCGCCCGTCTTATCGACGACGCTTCGAGGAGCGTGATTTTGCTTGTTGTGTTCAATGAATGGACTCCATTGTATTTTCGTTAAGGTTTTCGTTTCCTAAGGCATAAAGCCCATTGACGCAGCGAGTGGGGCGCTCGCGCAAAATTTCTACAAGTAGCGCGTAAATCGTCGAAAATACAACGTAATCAAATACGCCAGCGCACACTGGATTTTACGACGCCTTGTGCCCGCGTGCCGCATGAGTCGCCGTTTTTCGCTTCTCAGCGATACGATTTTACGAAAATACAACGAAGTCTATTCATTGAACACAGCAAGCAAAATCACGCTCCTTGAAGCGTCGTCGATAAGACGGGCGAGAAGCCATTATTAAGAACAGTGTACACTTTGTTTAGTTATTGCGTGTCCGATATTTAATTACAAGCCTCGAAAAATAATATAATATTTTTATTGCTTTGTTATGAGAGACGCTGTAATAATAATTATTTTGTGCTTCTTGGGCCCCTTATTACATAGGTGAAGGGTAATGCGCGGCAAGAGGCGTGTGATTATGGTTATGAATATACGCTTCTTACGCCGACTGCGCCCGCTCATCCGTCTTGATGGGCTTTATGCCTAAAAGTAACTTTTGTTGTTGACGGTGGGATTTTTAAAAAATAGTTCGATCTGTAAAAATATGTAGTAAATATATTTTTAGTGTAAATTTTGATACCTACATCAATTTTATTGTTTATTTTCAAATTGTATTTCATTATTGGTAAAAAAAGTGCACAGTGATAGTGCACACAAAATTTTGTCAGTATTAGTTTCAGTGTCGAAGGATGGAGGTAAGCTGTTAAGATCTGACATAAATAGTGCACACTATACTTTGTCAGTCATACTTATTTGTTTTTATTGACCTAAGACTGAAAATTGCAGATAGTGTTGGTTAGTTTTTAAAACTCAATTAAACTCTGCCTAATCCAAGCCATGGTAGACAATAGTCAAAAAATATTCGTTTATCTATAAAATATCTAAAATTTTGTAATTAAACCATACATAATTTAAGATATTTTATAGATAGAATAATATTTTGTGTCGATCATAGTTTGATTTAGGCAGGGTATAATGAATTTTCAAAAACTAACACCATCTGTAATATTATGCATTCTTAATTCAACGAAAACAAATAAGTATGAGTGAAACAGTGTGCACTATTTTGTCAGATCGCCCATAGCATTCCTAAATTATTATGGTTTGTTTAGGCAGGGCTTAATGGATTTTTTTTTTAAATTAATCAATACCATTTGCAAATTGTAGTCTTAGTTCAATGAAAACTAATACCAATTCTTTTATTAAATGAATAATTCACAAGATTTTAAAAATGTAACATTCCATATATTGAACTTAAATAACTTGAAAACACTTCAGATATACTAGAAATATACTAGAGATATACTATACCTATTAGAAAAAAATCATATTTGAAAAAAATACGAAACTCGAGAAACGAGATTTGAACCCGTATATACGAACGTGAATACGTACAAGTTATGTATGCTCAATATATGGAAAACAAATACGTTTGACCGACAATATTTAAAAATCAGTAAGTACCTATATTGTGGCTATTGCTAATATCCCTTATATTCTTATATAAATTCAAGACATAATAAAAATGTTTTAAAAAATATTTCTAAATTCAGACAAATTTTAACATTAAATTTGATATGGTATTATTAAATATTATAGTTTCTTAAATAAGACATGGGTTTAAGAGTTATTTATTTGCGAACGAAACATATAATATAGGTTTAAAAATATAAGTCTGAAGTCTCAAGCGACCGTATTCTTTTATTTTCCTATAATCTTTCTATAACCTTTACCAAATGAAAGTTTTCCTTTACTGATGAAGTATGTATAAAATATTTAGGGAAAAAATCGGGTGAAAAAATTCTTTCTGTTCTAAGTAAATGCTTATCGAAGAAAAAAACTTGTAAAAAGTCGTATCAATTATTTAATATTCCATTAAGGAAATTTCTTAGAATCTAAAATATGATAATGGAAAACTCTTATGAATTTACATTTCAATAGGTAGCGAAAAAAAAGATTTTATTCAGAGACGGCTTAATTTTGTTTTCAATAATGGAAACATTCTTTAAAAATTCTGGATTTATTATTATTAATACTTCTCTTTAAATAAAATAATGCCATGATACCAAAAAATATAAATATGTACAAAAGTCTTAATTGAATTTTTCATATTATATTATATTGTTTAATAATAAATATTTTTCGTTAAAATGCAATCGTAAAATCGATGAGTATTGTAACATAATAATCAATTCGCATAAATTTTAAAACCACGTAACTATTTATTTGAGGAAACAAAAAATAGCAGCGCTCCAGGCGAAACACTTTAAGGAAAAAAATAATGGACACTGTCATTTTTAATGTCATTATGAAAAACCCATTAAATGTATATTCGAATTAACTGCAAAAAAATGGATTGACTTATACATGATATAACCTTATATAGAAAAACTCAGTATTGAATGAATGCATACATTTTTACCACGTTTGTATTAGCTCGTATTCTTGTTTGTCCAGTACACATTTTTTCTTGTGTCCAGTCCTGGTAACCAAATTATTAATATATACATGCGTTATTGAAAATCAATATGAAATGTCAAAATGACATTTCAGTATTCTAGATTTATTCAGTATTTCTATCAATTATTGTAAAGTAAGTTAAATAAGTTAAGAATTGTCAGGTTTATATGATTCAACAGAAAATTTTAAAACGTGGTAAATAAAAGGTTCTTTTTATCTTGTAATTATTTTTGTTACACCCTTATTGCAATGAAGGTCGATTTTATTTTTTAAACACATTCATCTACAATATTAATATTATCGACTAAAGGTACTTGATGAAATTTTAATTTTAATGTGTTTTAGTTTTGTACTATTTTTGAGTCGTTTTTTGCGACCCGGGTTTCGCCTTTCAGTATCTTCAGGCACTATGTGCACTCACCAAAAGGTAAATACACACTGATAACGAATACAATTAATTCTAACTTATATACTAAATTAATACATATAGCGTGTGTATTTGGGTATATTGTATGTGTGCTTATTTGTGGATTTGTTATATATTAAAAAAGTAGCATGTAAGAATATTTGTCTAATATAACAAGGTATTATTGATATAATTATTTCATTAGTTAATTTCATTAAATTCTCAGTATTGAGGATTTTAGATCTCTTGAATGTAGTGTTTATTAATTATTATTTAATGATCTATTATTAGGGTTTTACGATGTACACCTACGCTTATTAATTTATAGTCATTTATAGTTATATGTAAACGAATCTATGAAATTTGCAAGAATAGACCTATATATCTCAGAGCTTTATGAACTGCTTGAATGCAGACTTCCCAAACCAATCAATCAAAGATCTAAACAATTACGATCCAGCCATCTCCACCAAATTTTCAAGACCACGAGTAATACTGCTCTTAACCCAATGCTTACGGGCCGCACAAAATTGTGTTTTTGCTAATAACTTTTCAAATGCAAATTAACACGTTAATTACAAAATTAATTAAAAGGGCCCGTAAGCACTGTGTCAATGTCTTAGTAGTCTATATTTTTTTCCTACAATAGGAGACAAACGGGAGACAATTTCTTTAGTTCCCTCTCCATCTGCATAGATTTAAAAAATAAATTATTTTTCTGTGCTGACTCCATCAATTCAAAGGAGAAACCTCTATGACCCCTTTATTACTTTGTCCTTTTTCTTTTCTTCCTTCAGACCCACGACAAAGAGTCATGCGCTCTTCGTTAAGAGCGTACTTTAGTGAAACGGCAAATAATTTTCAACAGTAGGTGCGAAGAAATTTCTTACTAGTCGGCAATCGGAGACAGACAGCGAGGTGTCTGCATGACGTCGGATGAAAATATTCTTAAATCGTGTAAATATGACTAAAAAACTTTACGTATGTACTTAAAAAAGAAAACAAGTCAATGAATATACAATTAATATTAGTAATATAACAATAAACATAACATTTAATGGACGCATGTTGGATTTTTATGACAAATTATATTTCGTTCGGCACGCATCATTTGCACAATCCGCGCATCGCCGAGCCACGATCTTTTTAGACGATGCCTCAACTGAAGTATAGCCTTAATAGGTGTACAAACGCGAGTACTACAGATGGCGAGGATAAAAGGCCATTTGGCCTTGGTGCCTCATATTATACTTATATATAATTGAATTAAACTGCTTCTTGCATACTAATAACAATAACGTTCTATAAACGTTTACATGAACATGAGAAGAAGTCGGGTAATGAAATAATCGCATATTATAAAATATATAACCTGCAAACAAAAATAATGATAATTTTCTCAGCAATTTAAAACTTGCATTTTTACTAAGTCATCCCTATTAGGTTCATAAATATCAAAACAAAGCACGTTTAGATTTTTTCACATTGGTGAGCAAGGTAGATATATCTAGTTAGGTATGTAAAAGGTTTTTTAATCGAAAGGGTTTAATAACCAGTTTCTTATCAGTGGTCTACGGACTGTGAAATTAGCTTTAACCTATGTTTAATCATTCGAGCATGAAAAACCTATCTAAAGTTGCTTCAACACTGAAAAGCTATAATACCTAAATAATTTTTGCTTAGTAACATTTTACAAAAGAAAATGTTATGTTATACTCTTATTTGTGATCGAATAGTAGCTTTTTATGTTGAGCTTTTTGTCAATTTATCGGATTGATTATTGATCATATTATTATGTTGAATTGACAAAAATTATATAATATTAAATGGTTTCTGAACTAAATATAATATAAATTTAGTAGGTACTATATCACTAATTTTGTGTAGATTTAATTTAATTTTCAGTAATGTATTCAGTATGCAATTTAGTAAAATAATATATATTTCGTAAAACTTTATATTGGAATTTGTATCATTTTGCAATATATTTTTTTAGATATTTCATGATGATGTTTCCCAAATTTTGCTGCTAAATAATACATAATCAATGAAATCAAATGAACAATGAGAAAAAACAATTATTATTTATTTAGTACTTAATTCTTTTTATAACATAACACATAAACATAATATAAATGAATGATGATCTTAATATCTTCGATGATTTTGGGTCCTTGAATTTGAAAATCTTCTCGGTATCAGACAAATATTGGTTAGTTGGGTTATTAAATCTGGTGTGACTTTGACTTCGTTGCAGCATAATAAGAAAATCATGCTTCGCATAAATATATCATAGTACACGAAAGTAAGACAATAATAGTTTGTTTTCACACACTTCGGTACTATTCTGATAAATTCGCGGAACATGACGTATTACATAGTCTTGTCAATGAATGTTCTTTACTTTCTTTTATAGTGTTAACTGTCAATTATTCATAGTGAAAATGCATTTTATTTGGGAAAAAAATAATATTGTAATATTACTTAGGACCAGTTTCATCTGCTTCAAAAGACATTGTCAACTTGTCCTTTTGAATCGGATCAGACCGGATCTAATTAATTTTAAAATAAGAGGAACTAGTACTAGATATTGTGTTTTTTGAAGTTGTACTTCTTTAGGCCCATTTGGAAAATCAGATCAGAGTGTATTTTGGCGTGTGACATGCAACACATAATTTATTTTTTCCCACGAAAAAAGACGCACTCGGTTGGATTCGAAACACCGATTGTTCGGTTATAAGACGAACGCACTACCTTTACGCCACATTATGATACTGCAAACGTGACGATTATAAAGTATAATATTATAGTTTTGAATTGTTCCGTTGCCTAGGCAGCGAATTTATTATTGTCGGCCATTTGCAATTCCTTATGTAAATAAACTAATAAACGTCCGAGTGACAGTTGGTACTTTAAAAATAAAAACAACGTGAAACCATTATATAATTTAGTAATACAAGTTAAAGTGTATAGAAATAAACCAACGGCGTTCCAATAAGCGGTCCTCTTTCTTGAGTGTATAATTTAACAAGATAATTAAGAGCTTGTCAAAGAATCTAGTTTACCACAAGTTTTGTTTTTGTTTTGTTACGCCAAAGAAGTATAACTTCTAACGCGCGTACATAAGTGCACACCCCGATTTTTTTTAATTTTAATTATTTTTTTTACCATTACCAAAATAATTAGAAAGATTAATTTTATATTATAAAATATAATTATAGTTATGGTCCATTTAGTGTAGGTACTTCACAATCAAAATTACAATGATACCTATGTATTATGTATTTAATTAAATTTTGTTTATAATAATTTGATAATACCTACATTAATTGCAGATTCTCTATCTTACTAGTCAGTGTAGCTTAATATGACAAAATATAATAAATATGAAATGAGGCTACTGGAAACAAAAACAGCAGTCTCCATTTTTCCAATATGATGGCGAGTCATTAAAAATGTCTCAGGTATATCTTTTTTCAAGGTATAATTTCTATAAAAAAAAGGATTTTGATATATTGTATGTATACTAATAATAATATAACATGTCATAATACGTTTTTCGGAAATTATACCTATAAGAAAGGTGTACCTAAGCATTGCCGACTCAAGTTGAAAGCCGATACATTCACAATGACTGGTCCTACCTCCTCCCATTGTTGTCTATGGATGACCTGTGATTGTTTTATAGAGTGCTCATACTGACGCGCTTTTATTTGGATATATGAGTTATATGATAAACAAAACACTAGCATTAACATGCCTTCTACAATAATGTAATGCATAGATCTGACACCCCGGAAGTCCGGGTAGAGGGGGAGTCGGGGCCTCACAGCCCGTTCGACCTCCGCACTCAGCTCTCCGGTCAACCTGGCGTTAATGACGCCGTTGGTAGCGCGCCGTCGGTCAATACATGTAAGTTACACGACCAGCTTCCACCCTTCGACTAGCTCAGTGATGGTGAATTGTTCAGGGCGGTCAATCGAAGCTGGGTTTGGTATTGGTAGAGCACGTTCAGTGTTAGGTTATTCTTGACAGTTGGGTAAATATAGGATGCCTGGATGATAAAATGATGAACGCACCAATTAATCGACGCAAAGGTCAACGGTTTTTATTATTTATTATGGTTCACATTAAGGTTACATACACAACACAACACACAGGTACACAATTATTAAGTTTTTCACAGTTTATAAAATTACAGGTACATTCGAGTTTAAAGGTCGGTCAAAAGTTTGCAGAATATTAATTAAATTTTCACGAGTAGATTCATTTATATTTTTATTTGTAGTGATCGCACGGCTACACTATTATTTATAGAAGGGTTATCTAAGTTAATTTTCTCGATTTTTAAATTATCAAGACAAGTATGGGCACCTTGTGTAGCCAACAAAAAAAAACAAATCGCGATTCACGTCACTTAACTGATTCTTACCTTTCCTGGCTTTATCGCTGTCCCTCTCAATCTACCCCTGAACGTTCACCCCTCTTTGTCATTCTCGCCCGCGGCGAAATGCTCGGCCTCTACCTAGGATTTACCCTAAGGGTCGTTCAGGTCACATTCCAGCCAGGTAGTTGAGAGCTACAGCGATTCTGATAATCAGTTCAAAAGAAACAATATTAGGTATCTTAATATAAATACGATTTAAAAACTAAAATTATTTCCTCCGAGTCTTGATTATTAATACTAATCTCGCGTGACCAACCTTTATCTCAATCATCTAGTAATTTGTACATTTTTAGTTATGAAAGTACAATGTATTTTATCAGATCAATGCTACATATTTTTTTGAAATCGTTATTAGGTACCACCTGTTTTTGTATGAAGGATTAGTCTGACTTTGACAGCTGTTGAATTCCAGGAATGCATATTATTTATAAATAAAACTGAAAGTTAATATACTTATTTGATTTGAGATTTTTTTTATAATTCAATTTAAAAGAGAGAACGGGCAAATCAATTTTTGTCAAGTAATCTGGGATCTGATTTTGACAGCTGAACAGTGGACCACTCGTTGCTTGTGCAAAAAGATATGCTCAGGCTTTATTAATCTAAATATGGCGCTGACCTAAGACATTTTTAGTGACTCGCCAACATATTGGGAAAATGGAGACTGCCGTTTTTGTTTCCAGAGCCCTTAAATGTTTTCAGTTAATATTTCAAAGATAACAGACCATCAACACGCCTCCAATTAACGTAATTATGCATCTTTATTTATAGAACTCTGGCGTATCCGCATGTTCCCGATGTGGGGGTCTATGGTGCGGGATGTGCGCTCGTCGCATGACAAAGTGTCCATATTGTCGCGCCCCTCCACCAAAAGCTCCGTGCGCCGCCCTTGCAAGATTACTACGAGATCTCAGTTTACCGTGTAGGAATCAAAGGTAAGATGAAAAAAAAGCTCTTTTTTTATTTAAATTTTTCTCACTATAAGTACAGCAGGTTTTGGTAAGCTTTTCAGACTAATAGGCCGCATTCAACCTCGAAAATTTAATAATTGGAGCTAAATTAGAGTCTAAAGTAATTTATATATTTTTTTAGTACAAAAGATATAAGGCTTGGAGCGCTGAGAATGTTGAGTATCTTTGTGAGCTTAGCCTAGATAGTCTGTAGACTTTGTAGGAAAAACGTATATGTGATTATGATACCTTGTCTTTTCTCATCTTAGAACTTAACATTTAATGACCACATAAAATATATTAATACAATAAAAAAGTATTATTGAAGCGTCGTCGTGTTATGATTGATAATAAAGCCGTATTTGGTACACATATTAAAATTAAACTATGTACCTATGAATTTATATTATAAAAAATGGTTTGATAATGGAACGTGATTTTACATGTCTGAATTGCCAACAGACCGTCTATAAAAAAACCTATATTATTATAAAATCATATACTTATATATATATGAAGTCAAATACGCAACGTAAAGTGTTGCAATTCCTCTAAAATTATGAATCGATCACAAACCCCATCTAATAATTTACCGAATATATTATTTCACTATAATCTGTTATTTTTTATGAAAATTGAAGACATACCTATAGTGCGTAGTGATTGCAATACCGGTATTTCAAAACCGGAATCTCAGTATTTTACGATACCGAAATACCGGTTGTAAAAATCAGACAATACCGATATATTCGGTTTTGACAGTGGAAACAAATGTACTAATAAACATAAAACGCTTAACAGCACTGTATTTTTTTGTCAGGTTACGCGATGTCTGGTTTACTTCCGTGGCTCTTTGCCATCCTTGGTGACCAGCAATGACACATGCTACAAAATATGTATATGTTACAGAGATTTTTACATATATTGTATTTATTGGTAGATACCTACCTAATTATTTTTATTTCAATTATTTTACGTATACCGGCATTCAATAGTAAATACTGAAATACCGGTATTGGTATTTTCAATCGGTATTGCAATCCCTAATAATGCGTGTGTTAACAAAATTATAATTTGAAAAAGTGCTTCAACCACAAAAATTTGATGTAGGTACCAAAAATACGGCCTTATTCTCAATTTTAACACGACAATGTTTACAATAATACTCTTTTATGGAATCAATATATTTTACGTGTTCATTAAATGTCAATTTCTAAGAAGAGAAAATACATGGTATCATAATGACATACATATCCGTTTTATTTACAGAGTCTACAGATTGTCTATGCAAAGCACGCAAAAATACCTTAAATTCTTCACTTTAGACATTCATATACAAATCCGGCCCTTAGGTATGAGAAATGAAAATATTATAGAGTAAAAACAAAAAAAAATTATAAATACAATTTTTGTATTCCCGTCTGTTTTTTTTCTGCTAGATATAGATAGTAATATTACGAATAGGAAGAAATCTGAAATAAAACGTATGTAAATAATAATATGTCTTATTTTAATACGGCCAATACCGATTAATGTCAGTGATAATAAAATTATTATCAGTTTATTGTTAAATTATCTAAAAGATTGTCACTTATTAATAATAATTATGATAATGCATTATAATATAATATACGACCCATACTGCGAAAGTAGTTTGAACCTGTTTCAGCATCTGTAGCTAGAGTTGGGTTTCGGGAATCCCGACGGGAATTCTCGAGAAATTTTCGAGACTCTCCATCCCGAATCTCGAGAATTGAAATTTTTAACATTTCGGGAAATCCCGGATCCCGAGAACCTTTTCTCTGGATTCGAGATTTCTTTATTATAAAAATATTAATTGAAAAAACGATTTTCTATATGAAAAAAGTGGACAAAAAACACAAAACGTGCCAAGACTGATCGAGGCATTTAACACAATTAAGCCAACGTCAACTCAAAATGGGCGCAATTTTTACTACATCTGGGGATTTTGTGTCTCAAAAGCGTACGCGATTGTCAGACGCAGCGATTGACAGTCTGTGTTTTTTGAAATTCTATTTTAATAAGCAATAATATATTGAATTATTTTTGTTTTCCTAATTCTATTTTGTTTGTTTTCTTACATAAATATATAAAAACATATTTTTTCGTAATTTGTCTGTTTTTACACTGATTTTAGGATATTTACAGGTTTTTTTAAAATTTCCCGATATCTCGAGAATTTTCGAGAATTATTTTCTGGAAATCCCGAATCTCGAGAATTCAAGATTTCATCATTTCGGGAAATCCCGAATCTCGACATTGAGATTTTCTCGGGAAATACCCAGCTCTATCTGTAGCTCTATAGCTTATGAAATAATTCGGAAATACTTCTGTGGTATTTGGGTAAAAATATATAAATCGATCATAACAATTTCACAAGAGAACAATTCTTCAAAATAATCAGTACAATTTCCCTGTTAGATGCAATAATTAATTCTACGGAAATGAAATCATATCAAATGTGTCGTATAAATAGCCGTATGTGTATAAAACGCTATTCCTAACATAATATTTGTCTTTATAAAATTGGAATGCGTAAAACAAGTCTTTCGACAAATATATTTTCAATGTTAAATTAATTATAATATTATTTTGGTAGTTCTGTTTTTCAAATCGTTTTTTAACAGTTTGAAATTTTATTGACTGACGTAAAAGTTTATGTAATATACTTCATTTACAAATGGTGCACAATATGGGCCTCCAAAGAAAGGACGTTATGTTAACATATTTTTTCACCAACGCATTTATTCTATACACAAGACTGTTATCGGCCTCTATCGGTGGTTATCGAGGGTAGTTTATCATATTTATTTATTGAGGTATTATAATTATTACTATAAGCTAGCCGTATAAATTTTCAAAACTGTCTATCTCGCTCTAAAAGTTAGCACAGCCATGAGAGGTGCTGTTAGAACATGGCACATACTGTACAAATTACAACTAACTTATTTTAAAAATTTGTCCACAATGTTTTGTTTTACTAAATAAATAAATAATACTTCAATACAAAAATATGAAAAACTACCCTCAATAGCCTTCGATAGCGGCCGATAACAGTCTTGTGTATAGAATAGATGCGCAGGAATAGTTGCAATCATTCGCCCAACTCATGGGTTCTTTCATTGGATATTTGGGCATTTTCGCCAAAGTTTGTACATTGCGTTTTTGGCATGTCCCATGACTTCGATTGATTTTTTCATAGTTATTATATTATAGAATATTGGAAAGTTATGTCTTTTTAACATGAAAATTTATTAATTTACTTTATTCGATCAGTTAAATACAACTGTCTGACCAGTATATATTTTTAATTGATTATTTAGATCGAAAGGTAGTGTGTTTTTACCATGTCCCACCCCTAAATTCAAATAAACAAAGTCTGATTTCGTCATTAATTTTGAGTGTGTAAAATTAAATTCGAAGTGTCTTCAACAGCTTACATTATATATTTTTGGAACATATACAGGTTTTTCCGTAAATTTGGACCAATATTGAAAAAAATCACGTTTAAAGTGTGTCCCAGGATATTTGAAAAAGCGGAATTCCACATTCCGTTACCACGATTTTAGCATGAAGGCGAAAAAATTCCACTATAAATATGTATTTTTTTAATGTAGCAACACTTTTGTATAACACTGATCGCCATTTACATTTTAAATTGTTGGTGTGTGTCGGTATCGCTATCGGAACAGGTTGCTTTCTGGGTTGGTCATTTAAGGAGTTCCACTACTGTTACCACGATTTGTAAGGTAAGAAATCACATATTTCCATTTCACATACTATATATATGGAGCTTATCTTTCATACTACAGATGTAATAAAACATATCGCAGGTTTAACAATAAAACTAAGCTAAATTTTGGCTTCAACCACTTCTGAAACACAATCCGTTACTTCCGTTCCGAAACTATATTGGTGGTAACGTATATGTGGAATGTAAAAGTAACGAAATGGAATGCATAAAGTTGGGTTTACATTGTGTGTTTAGTTCTTCATAGATTATAAAAAGTTTTATTTTGTCTGTTCGTATGAAAAACAAAAATATTTTCATTAAAAAATATAGAAAATAAGCTGGCTATATAATAAAGATTATAAAAGTATGTGATATGTCTGAATACGCAAAACTAGCGCAGATAAAAGTATGGACAGATAAAAAAACAACAGAAGGAAAAGAAAATACACCAGACTGAAATAATTGCGAGACAGGCACTGACTCTATCATACTCTTTCTGTTATACGCCACCAAAATTTTAAAACTTCTCCATACATTTTAGGCATAGAAATTTATAAAAATGTATGAAAAAGTATTTTTTTGTCACGTTTAACAGAAATGTGTACCCTATTAGATTTAATACCTGGAACTGTAGGTATTCGCGAAATGTCAGAAAAGTACGTCTTGATTACAATCAACCTGTATAGCTACATTTTATGTTGATGAATACAAGTAAATTTCAAGACAACATACAGTCGAACTTGGTTATTACGAGGAAGATGGGACCGACTGAATTTGCTTGTTATAAGCGTTACTCGTTATATCAGAGAATAGGTATTTTTAAATGAGCATGTCACATTACACAAAAAGACGAAAATAAAAAATTTGGAAACCATCGTAAAAATCCCCGAAACGAGCATGGCATTCATAAACTACAAAAGAAGATGTTTATTGTAATGAACGCTGGTAGGTACCTACGGACTTCACAAACCTTGGAGTTTTCAACCATATGCGTGGATACTTTTTTATTATTGTCGGCGAAACACCAATAAGGTAGGTACTTAGACACTTTACTAGTGTCATAAACGTAATCCGACCCCGGCGGCATCCTGTCCAATCGGATTTTATTGCTTAGGGTCGAAATGTTTTAAAACGATCGACACATTAACAGTATTTTAGCTCGGTATATCCGATAAGTTGCTCGTTATAACAGTGAATAAATTAAATGTATGGCGAAAGTCATAAACCAAATGTCAACAAATGTTTCCTTATTACATCCGAGATCTCGCTATGTCCGAGATCGTAATAACTGAGTTCGACTGTAATTATTTTCGTAAAAGTTATATACTCCGTGCCGCGCTAGGAACTCGCGTCCGAATCCCTTGCTGATTTAATTTTTTTCATATATTGTTAATTTGCTTTAAAATATTTTTTATCTGAGTTACAAATAATATAAATGCCAAATAAAAGTTATGGTAATGTGTAGTGTGTCAAAATTATTACCTACCTTATTTTACTAGTATTGTGAAATTTATTATAAAATATGTCTATTTTAGTGATTAAGTTTGGTTTGTTTTGTTATTGTGACGCACGTTGAATAATATCTAACTATCAAAAAATTCAAATAAATTTTATAAAACAAAAAATTGTTTTTATGGTTACATGTAACTTTAGCTTTACAAATTACACTCCGTTACCATTTCGTTACATTCCGAAAATGTCCCAAAAAAAGTTGAACGTTAACTATTTTTCATTTGATTATTAAATAACGAAACTTATGTATTTTTCCAATAAAATGTAGTAAAAGTGATTACTGTCTTTAAAAAAATAGCAGAACGAACATTGATTGGTTTTTTCAAAAACTAAAGGAAAAATGCTCTGCCATTATAGACATACGGTAACGGAGAGGAACGAAATGTGCCCACGAATTAAAATTCAATAATATGTTTTGACTATTTGTAGTTTTATTTTTAAGTGTATGGTTTTTTTAATCTAATAAAGCTTTTTTAAGTGATTAAAAGTGTATCATTCATGTTTTATAAGCTTAGTTTCATGGTCACGGAAAGGAAACTTATTATGCCCAATTTGATAAGAAAAATGATATAAATATTGTATTAATCAATATTTTGCTGAAAAATTGCTGTCACTAATTCGGCAACAGAACAAGGAATCTGCTAGCTATATAAAAATGATTAATTTGAGTGAAAAAATAATATCACCCAAATTTCAAACATGTACAAACTTTGGCGAAAATGCCCATTTACAATAAATAGACAAAAAAAATATTGATAACAGTTACTCAAACATACTATGAAATATTAATACTGTTAAATCTTGGGGTAAAAATATTATAAAATAGTTATTAAAGTTAATTTTGATAGAATATAATTTATTCTGCTGGTTGCAATGTGCAGAATAGTCAAGAAGACAATACAGTAGATATATTTAGTGTCGCCTGTCGTTGGGCTTAAACCAAGACCTACTATAATCAAGTTGCGAGTTTCGATGGTAGTGCTAGTTATTGATTATTTTTGACTTTAGTGCGCTTACCTGTTTGCAGTAAATAAAGATTTATTTCGTTTAAATTAATTAATGAACCATTTTACAACAAACATCATTTTGTAAAAATAATTTACCACATAGGCGTTGGTTCAAATGGCCAGCTAAAGCTTTTTCAATACGATAAGAATTATATACCATAGTCAATCAGAGATACTTTACCATTTATTTTTTTCTTTCTAGGTGGGGTTGTGTAACCAAATTAACTTCAGAATCTCGCCTGGCCCACGAATCTACTTGCAGCTTCGGCCAGATAGTTTGCCCGATCGACGAATCTTGTGGCTGTTGCCTTCCAATGAATAACCTTGGAAGTCACATCATCTCAATGCACGGCATCACAGCAATCAATTCAGGAAGAGTCAACATAGTCATCGAGAGGTTCGAGACCAAGATGATGCGAACGGCCATGACGAGACACAAATACAAGATATGTTTATTGACACATGGGAACGCGTTTGTTGTCAAAATTTCATTTTTCAATTTTAGTTTACACATATCTGTAATCATGAAAAGACTTAGGAATGAGGTGGAAGATTCTAATGTAGCAGTCACGAAACAATCGTATTGCGCATTAGTTGAATTCACCAGTAGATCTATTAGTAATAAAACTACGATGGTTGTCGATAATAAGTCGTACAGTAAAAAGACTCTGGTTCAAAGAACTGACTATCCAATAAGATCTTGGCCGGGTGAAAACGTTCATATATTTGTAACAATTAACCCCTTGGTTATTAAAGAACAGTTTATTTTACTGTTGTAAATAAAATGATATTTTAGTTATAAATTATTTATCGAACCATTCGCATAACTAATTATATCTCTCTCTCTTATGTTATAAAATAATATCGCACATGTATTAGAAAAGAGACTTGACTCAAAATTTGCAATTATTCAGAAGACATTTTAATTTTTATTCGATCTTTGATTCTCCATATTTTCAAAACAATGAGACAAAAATAAAATAAAAACGAAAAGCTACGCAACTAAAAAAATGTCATAAATTACTTTCGCACATGTAGATGGCGCTAGCGAGATTTCAGTGGTGATGATAACTGAAAATCGACAAATTTTGAGTTAGGTCTCTTTTCTAATACATGTGCGATATGTATGGAAATAAGAAATATAGATCGATCACGTAGAGTATAGGACTAAAATAAAACTCTAAAAACCATTTGTTTTCTGAATTTATAGGTAGAGAATATTACATTAAGAGTCAATATTTAAATACAATGCACGTGTATTTATAGTTTCATCATTACAACGTCTCCGATCGAACAGATAATGTACCTACATTAACTATTTTTTTTTATTCAACGAATAATTCACAAGATTTGAAAATGTAAAATTCTAATTATTGAACATACATAATTTTGAAAACACTTCTGAGAAAATATATAACCAATATAAAAACTCTTTTTTGAAGAAGAAAAAATACGACACTCAGCAGGAATCAAACCTGCATCTCTCGGGTTTCGCCGTTCGAGCCATTAGTTCAAAATTGTCGCAATTAAGTATGATACCTATATCATAGTGGTATATGTGCATGGGCGCGAAACCCGAGAGATACAGGTTCGATTTCTGCTACGCGTCGCATTTTTTTTCTATTGGTTATATATTTTCTCAGAAGTATTTCAAAATTATGTATGTTAGATAATTTACAGTTTATTACTATATCCATAGGTTAAATAAATACTAATATAGCCTTATCCAGACTGATATAAGTACATCTACCCAAATACGAATAAATGATATATGCAAATTCTTTAAAGACTTCTATAAAACACACTTTAAATGATTTTATACCAATGCTCAAAGTGTGATATTTTTGCTATAAAATATTTTGAATTATTTTCAAGATAAAAGTTTACAAACAATTTGTGTGTGGGCAGATGTATATTTTTCAGGACTAGGCTTAATAATTATGATGCTCTGTGGGATAAAAATGCTGACTTGCTGAACCAGAATAATGTTATTCTAATAATTACTTCAATTATTCTAGTCTAGACTAGTAGGCTACATCAATGTATAATTCCCTACATACATGGCTTTTACTAAAAACATGCACTTAGTGATTATTCCATCCAAAGTTAAACACAATAGCCCAATCAGTAACATTATTTTTTAATAGAAATTAGCTTTTTTTGTTCTCTTCCGTGAGAATATTAAATAAGCAGTTTTTCAATTCACATCATTAGGGAAAAAAATCCTTTGAGACTGAAAAATAGTGTAATAATATGTATTTTTAAATGCTATCAACAAAGGGTGGTTAATGGAAATTGATTTAAAAATGAATGCCATATAAAATTGGAACACTGGTAGGAATCGTCAGACTATATATTATTATGTTATAGGGTATATTTATAGCTGTTTATTATACAACTGTAATTAAATAGTCCATATATACTGAAAGAAGAAATCTGGATGTTGAAAAACTATCAACATGAGAGTGCTCAAGGTTTCAATAGTTTTAATGATTAATTACATTTAAAATGCTCATGTAATTATTAACAATTATTGTATTGCTGTGCTCTATATTAATATTTATTTTAATTTTAATGTGATGTTATAAATATTAATTATGTTTATTAACATATTAGATCTTAGCATTGTAATATGAAATCTCATTACCAATAAAATGTGATAATATATTTTTAATAATAATAACGTATTGTTTTATTATATGTCGTCGGTGTTATACTACTCATAATTTTAACGCATTTAAGATTTGTTAAGCCTTGCCCCCACGCACGTTCTTGCTCGACGGTTTTGCTCGATCGAGCATGCTCGTCGTTGCGTCCACACAGTCGAGCGACTCGACACAAGACGCTGTGAGGCCACTGTCGCACGGCCACGACTTCGACCACGAGTGAGAGCGAGGCCACACCTTGCCGGTGCGTCCTCACTCCCTCACTCAAATCACTTCGCGCAAGAATTACAGACCTTCAATCTTTTTTGGATAGCGCAATTTGTTCGATGTCGACCAAAAAAACCATCGAGCCAGATGGTACACACGTTGAGACATGTTGGAAACAGCGTAAAACCATCGAGCAAGAACGTGCGTATGTACTTACTACAACATTCAAAAAATGTGTTGATAAATCTTCCATGAGACATATATAGGTATATACGAGACGATACACAATATTCCTGAAACATAAGGTCTTATTTCAATACTAACAAAACATGAACTAAGCCGCGCACCTACATAACCACAAGATGCTTAGGTTGTCTCTCTATCACTCGTACAGGCATCAATCGCCGGCTAGCTTCCACACTTCCTACGAGGGAAATGAGTGCGGAGTGTAGCGGGATCAAACACGACGGCTAAACGTTGTAGTGGGTGGAAGCCGTAAAACTACGAGGTATGGAGAGTATTAAGGCTGGGGGTGGTTCCAATATACGTTAACTTGATAGGGGTGAGATATTTATTTGTTAAATGATGATTATACTATAAAAATACATATGCTATAGGTACGCAATGCGAAGGCCTGCTTAGGACAGAAGCTGTATAGCCCATATTCCATTGACAGATTGCGTCTGGCCCGATCGTTTGCCACGACTGTCAAACTCTATTCTCTATGGTTTTCAAGGATCGTGAGCGATCGGGTCGAAAGTGGAAAATTTTCTATTATCCGTCGTGCGATCCTTTCATTATCAAGCGAAGATTGCCGAAAGCGTACGAAAACAGCCGAATATGCGCCTGAGTCATGCAAACGGTCGTTCATTTCATTCTACTGGTCGATTTCAACTGAACAACTACAAGATGGCGAAAACTTAAAAATATATATATGGAGTATCACCGAGAACACAGTCCTCGTCGAATAAATACACGCCAAAGATATAGTGTGGAACGTAAAAAAAACCCGCCATATTCAATGGCGATCACGCTGTTCTTCAGATAGCCAACTTTTGACCCAGTGTTTTCGTTTACAGTCAGTCCTGACCGCCTGAGCCAGTTGAAATATAGCCATACTCGCTACAATAAATTAGTCTTTGGATTATTCGATTTCGTGTTCGAATTACTCAATTGGTTTGGAGATTCAAGCTCGCCCAGTTATTCATGATGTAAATTAACAATAAGTATACAAACTTTCTATAAATGTCAAACGGCCGCATAAATTTTAACAAATCTGATGCTCGCTAGGTTTGACAGCTGACAGCTCAGTTTTGTTGACGTAAAATTGCGCGGGAATGCGTTCAGTGTAGCCACCAATCTAAGAAATATCTAGTTTTCACTCAACCTATATTTTTAATAATAGCAACACTAGTATTATTTTAACCAATCAAATCAAGGACCAACGAGATTGAATCGTTGCACGTAATTGCAAATAGCTACCGACGACGGTTGGCGTCGATCGTGGGATCGGGTTGGGTCTGTGCGTCTGCCAATGGAATATGGCCTTATGAGTCATCCTTGACTCTCTGATAAGTGGTCAATGACGACAATATCTAATTATCGATCCCTCCCGTTTTCTCTCTTATCTGAAGCTGACACTCACTGAGGTAATGTGCGACCTTTTCAGAATATTGGAACGCTAATATTCTATTGAACAGACATTTGTTATAATTTACAATAAACTCTTTAGTCTATTAACATATTTGTTTAGAGACATAAAATAATGCTATCATTAATAATTTAAGATAACTCGTAATTTAGGACCACTAAAAACTAATTCCGGCCATAATCTCCTAAGGGTGGTTAATTTTGTGGATTTTAAGATATACATGTCGGTCAAAGGAGAGAAATAAACGAGCAAGGGAGCAATCATCAGACAACCTTGAAGTGGGGATGGGCAAGCCACATCGATAGAAGAACAGATCATCGCTGGACAAATCCATACCCTAGTTATGTAGGTAAATAACTAAAAATCCTAAGGTTTTGAGTTATTATTGCCATAGATAATAGATCCACCTTTCATAATTCGGTAAAAAAAAACATGGTAAAAACAATTTGATTGTGTCATTAAATCGAGTAAAGGGATTTATTTTTGATCAACCATTACATAATTCAGTTTACAGAAATTTCAGAGTTAAATTTGTGTTATACAATTTCATTGAGCTGCATGAAATTGGACTACATTAAAATAAAAATTTTCTTTAAAAATCGATATTTTTAAATAAAATAAGAATTTGTGGGACAATTTCAAACGTCATTATATAAGAACAAGGTTTCTTTAGTTGTTTTCGTATATAGCTATGGGATCGAAGTTTTATTATGCAGTGGTGGGTACCCAAGATATATTAAAATGGATCGATGAGATAATCAAGAACCGAGAATAGTAGTGACAGGAAGATGATGATGAATATTAGCTGGTAATAGTTTTAATAATAATTTTATACAAAAAGATAATATATAACAATACATTACGAATCCATATAGTTCGTCCGTAGAACGAAGAAAAGAGAAAAAACAAAGCAATCGTTATTGATTGGTGTGGCTAAAATAAAAACCACAAAATAGATTGTAAATAACAAATGCCCACAATTTCCAACAACATTCGAAAAATATAATAAATATCCTTTCGTATGGGATGTGGAAAAATACCTCTTGTCAGTGGGTGACGTACAGCTAGTTTCCCACCAAATTGCAAAATGTGTTATTCTTTATTCAAAAGCTGGCGCCATCAGTAGTAACGGCTCTCGTGGAAATTGTGTGAAATGCTGGAATGTTCATATAGAAAACTTTCAACTATGTAGGTACTACATACAATGTACATATATAATAGTGTGTACCTACACATAAAATGGATTATGGATGAAGATCGTAACCAACTTGAAATGCGGTAAACGTCTGAGTGCCACTCCTCAAGGTACAAACACATTATGATCACGTTATGTGCTGTCACATGCTGTCACAGTAAGCTGCCGCTACGGGGAAAAGTGTGTCGTTTTTCTTGGTATTTAAAATGTTATTAGACTGATGCTCCCATCGCGTAGCACATCTTGAATCTTTACACGAACATTGTCACGTAGTAAAATCACCAGAACAACAATGAGGTCACCTCACGCGTACCGCGCTACATTGACATTCACATTACTCAATTAACGTTTTTTATCATATTCTATATGCTTACACATTTTCGACTCGTGTGTTTTTTTAGTTTTTGGCACTATGTATTTTCTTTAAGAATATTGTCTATTATCTATGGTCTGCAGATTGGGTTCTGTTCAAAATATTTTGATTAAGACCGAGTTTGGTTTGGAAGGGCTGCGTTTGTATTGTATTGTTCAAAATATTATCTATGGATGCAATATCGCAAGTAATTTTAACGTACGCACACAAATTGTTAAAATGAATTGAAATTAGCATGAATAATGAATAATAGTTCAAAATACTAATACATTAGAGTTGGCACTTTCAATCATTGAATATATAGAGATAGTGATCATTCAAAATAACAGTACGAGACGTGAGCATAGTAATATATTTGAACCTTTACGGTCCTCTGCTTCTCTCAGGACCGGGTGAAGGCTGTCCCTAAGTAAGCTTTTTTACTTGTTTGCTCCATTTCTTTGCCTCGTCTTCCATGGAGCTTTCGCAAGACCACTAGTCTCTCGAAGGTATCGGACCGCGCCTAATAAGATGTAGAATGTCTCTTGCGTGTCTGGCGTATTGTCGAGAGCCGCACATGTGTCTAAAGTTTCTGAATAATTGACTTTTTCATCCTATGCTCTGTCCAATAAATATAAAGTATCCAATGCCAATACCACATTTTAAGGCACTACTTGGCTTCCGGCTCCTTGCCCTCGGGTTACTTACATGTCTAATGAAAACGTACATGAAAATATGTAATTATATGCATGTTTAGACAAGCATAATTTTCGTATCACCGTATTTTTTGCAATCTGTGTGGGCCTTCGTATTTCTGCTTCACATCCAACTTCCACTAATGGTCGATCTATTATAAATATTCAAGCTCCTTTACTGTTTCTAGATACTTGCATTCTTGCTGCGAGTAGAAGAGTAGCCCGATCAATAACCATTCTTTCCAATCTATTCGTACGCACATATAATATATTTATTATATATAAATATTTATTAAATATATTTTAAATATATAAATATATATTATATATTTGGTTTTTGAGCAGTCAACGTATGTTATTAATGTATACTTTCTTTCCACTCATTTACACGTAGGTGTAAGCAGTGTTGTACTTCAATACTGAATACATTCTTGAGAATGGTCTTTGTAATGAGCACGATGAGAAAATAAATATAAATACTAATTAACCAAACATAATTTGGAATCGGTACCTCAGTAACATATTATCTAAGAGGACGCGGCTTGAACCAGCACCCACTGGTTTTCGGACAATCTACTTTATAAATTAAGCCATCTGTGCCATAACTTCCATCATCATCATCATAAGCCTGAATCTATCCACTGTTGGATGAAGGCCTCTCCGAGCTGATCCCACTTCTCTTGGTCCTGTGCTTTGCATTATCCCGTATTTCCGCAGAACTTTATCACTTCATTGATCCAAGATGACTAAATTTGTCCAACGATTGTCTCTTCTTTGAGCTATGTGTCCAGCCCATCTTCATTTTAGGCTTTTAACGAACTCTATCACATCGCAAACCCTTGTCTGCTTCCTTATCCACTCATTTATCTTTTTGTCCTTTATGCGCAACATGCACGTCTCCATACCACGTTGTGCTACTCTAAGTTTCTGGATCTCTTTATTACTTAGGGTCCATGTTTCACACGCATATGTGATTACGGGAAGCATACACTGGTTGAACACTTTGCTTTCCATATTATTATCACGACGAAATTAACTAACGTAATTTTATAATGATTTTAGCATTTTTTGTATATACCTATTTACTAATTTAAATGTCTAGGTAATAATTGTCTTAAATATATATAAAGACGATTAATTTTACTGTAGATAATAATATATAGGTATACTCGCACTAATAATTAGTAACTATGTACTTACCTATATATATGTTACGCCGAATATGTGAAATTGCGTATTACATAAAATCGGCAAATTTTTGCCTATTTCATGAAAAATTAAATCCCGTTGTCTTATTCATGAATTAGGCAAAATATCTGCCGAGTGCGTGAATTCGGCAGTATTTTTTCTGCCTAGTTCATGCATTGGGCAAATTAAATAGTAGCGCTATGGTGGTATTTTTTGCAACTAAATCAAATGTGTCGAGTGCTCATGCATTGGTCAAAATAGATGGTCGCGCTCCGGTGGTGTTTTTTGCAACTATTTAAACTAACCAAATGTGTCAAATGTCATTGATTATATAAAAATATACCAATCAATAACTACAATGACGTTCATATCCATTTACTATGCCCAAAAAAAACTAGAACTATAATATGATAACGGAAGAATTTTATTAAAAGGTATTTTTGCGATTTGATTCATGCTTGGGTATCAGGCAATGGTCGATTGTTTGTTTGTGATAGTATAATTTGATAGTTTGTTGACACTTTTGTTAACTAACCTCAAAATGGACATTCAGTTG
Organism: Rhyacophila brunnea; assembly: GCF_057557595.1. Taxonomy (NCBI): domain Eukaryota; kingdom Metazoa; phylum Arthropoda; class Insecta; order Trichoptera; family Rhyacophilidae; genus Rhyacophila; species Rhyacophila brunnea. The sequence goes on from NW_028233361.1 coordinate 9,640,150, forward strand.
AATTCATAATTACAAAACCTAACCTAACCTAATAATAATAATATTATATTATGTCCAATTATAACTAATAAAACCATCCGTATTAAATTTACTTTTTCTACTGTCATGTTGACAGTTTAAGAATTCCATACCCTGCCAAATTCACGCACTCGGCAGATAAATTGCTAAATTCATGAATAATGCAAGCCCGTTGTCTTATTCATGAATTAGGCAAAATATTGCCGATTTCGTGTAATACGCAATTTCACACATTCGGTGTAACAAATATATAATATATATAATGGATATTTCGTAATACCAGAACTCCAGAAGAGCTTTTTCACATTTTGAATTATTGCATCTATACACGATTAAATTTGATTTTCACAGAGCTTTTTATCTTCATTTACACAAGCGGTAAGGTAAATAGTAAAAAAATCAAATGAAGGATAGCCACCATCCAAGCAAAGTTAATTACGTTTGGTGGCAGTGGGCGAATCGTACGTGGATAAATAATATAGTGATCAAAGCCTTCCTGTAAATACTTAGGTAGGCAGGAAATTCAGAAGGAGCTTATTTTCGAATACGATAAGCTTTTAGTATTAACTTATTAATCATAAATCAGATCAGATCGAGAGTTCTGGGTTCGATTCCCGGTCATGACAAAAAACATTTATGTGTTTTTCTCAAAGCCTGGGTGTTTGTGATTGTTCAAAGTTACTAACAACCACCTTGTACGAAAAAGCAAGGACATGGTTATTAATAATTCAAAAAAAAAAAAAAAAAAACTAGAGACATCTAAAGGCGAAATTACAGAACATAATATAATTAACACAGGATTACATTGACAGGATGCCTTTAGAGGCGTTTTAAATAATCATATCAGGCACGCACACAGAAAAATAGTTTGAGAGGGGTCCATTTTGAAAAAAATATCCATACTTAATATTTTTTATTGATTTTTCAGACAGATGAGGGGACGGGGTTAACGGGTCTAGCAGGTGTCACTGACCAAATTTACCCCTTCTACATTCATCATACCCAGACACTCCACACTTTAAAGCTATACCTCAGTTGAGGTATGGTCTAAAAAGATCTTGGCTAGACGATGCGTGGGTCGTGGGTCGCGGATGCAAATGACGCATGCCGAACGAAATATAATTTGTCATGTAAATCCAACATTCGTCCATTTAATGTTCTGTTTATTGTTCTCTTAGTAACAATAATAATGTATTCATTGACATGTTTTATTTTTCAAGTAAATGGGTAACGTTTTTAGTCATCTTTACACGATTTAAGAATTAATACCTCCGTCGCCATCACGAAAAATATTGACGTATTCACACCTCGACGTTAACTCTCCGAATGATAGCGAGTCACAAATTTCGTCACACCTATAATTGAAAATTATTTGCCGTTTCGCTGATGTATCGTCTTAAGTCTAGAGATAAACATCTGACCTGCAGGTATAACTAAGGGTGTTCACAGGTTAACAGTCATAATCATTAGGATCGTTAGTTTCCATTTGTGTCATCCGCGGTGTCTTGTCTTTTAGACTTTAGCTCGTATTTTTGTTTGTCCGGTGGTTTTTTACCCAGTACCAATTTTGCAATCGATTTTTAACTAACTTCCCGACTAGCTAGACATTTGAAACTTTTAGAATATATCAGAACACGATGCCAATGCATTACTTTAAGCCATCTTTAAGTAGAATTGAATTCATTTTCAGTTAATTCTGTTTTGTATGAAAAGTTATTTCGGAAGAAATCCGTAATTCAATCCACTATTATTGGTTGCTAAGAGGGTGGTCCTAGCAACTAAATTATTAATATCTACGTACGTTACTATGGAAATCAAAATGACATTTCAGTATTCTATATTTGTTTGTTTATTGCAAAATAGCAAAAAAAAAATTGTTGACATTTGCCTTATTTGTCCTAAATTATTAATACATAGAATTTTTCAAGTTTATATGATTCAACAGAAAATTTAAAAACGTGGTATATAAAAAGTTCTTTTTATCTTGTAATTATTTTTTTAAACTCACATTCCATTCGTTCGGAATACTTTATTATCAGAAAACATTATTTCATATTTTGAACAAAATATAAAATCTTCTTCCAGATATTAAAAAAAATGTAATATTTGGCATTAAAGCAAACAGAAACATGCAAAGTTAATAAAAAAAATGTTATGATGATTGCGTATGATATCAAAAAAGCGTAATATTAAAATACAAAATGTGAAGATTACAAATTCACATGTATACATAATAAAGTGAAAGCAAATATGACAAATATTGATAATTAACGCGTATATATATCTTTGTCATGATTATTTATAATATGTTTTATTTACCGTATTAGAATTTATTTGTATGCCATCGTTGCAATACCGGTATTGCAAAACCGGTGTTCCAGTAATTATCAATACCGAAATACCGGTTTTGAAAATCCAAAATACCAGATTTTTTGGTATTAAGAAAGCACATTCGTTAACGTGTTTGAAAATGAATAAATTTATGTTATTTCTTCATTACTTTGTACTATTTTGTGTTAAAATGAGTGTAAGTTATGTGCTACTAAATGCAAATATATTAACTGAATCGAGGTGAAATAATAATAAAACAAAATCCATCAAATATATTTATAAAATTGTTGCGATGAATTAACATAATATTATTTCGAAATAGAAAAAATCCGTGACAAAATGTTCATCATATGGTACAAGCGTTGAATTTAATAACATTTTTCTGCAACCAGACAAATTTTAACTTGATAAACTATCTTTTTGGAGGACTTTACAATTATCAAGGTATTCAAATTTTTTGTAAAAATCATCAGTCCTACAATATTATGATCAATACATATTTTTAAATGTCAACATAATAAATGTAGGTAAGAAGGATTTTGCTACAAAATAATGTTTTAAAGAGATTTTAATAGCTATATGTACTAACAAATATCTCTGCCTTTTTATATATTTTAACGAATACCGGTATTCAATAATAAATTCAGAATAACCGATATTGATCTTTTCATTCGGTATTGCAATCCCTAATCGTTGCTGGAAGTCACGTCATGTTACTTAGATAATAATATACCTAATAAAAGAAGATCCCGACTTTAAACAAATTGGAAACCCATGAAGTGTTATGTGATACATATGAATAAATTATGCACAACAATAACATATTTACATACTACATTGTGCTACTCTGCAATTAGAGACGTCCCGTGGGTGTAGGCAGGGCATGCGTTGTTTAGGAGCAGAATATTACGAATATTACAAAGTGTTGGGAGTAGTAACGGTTTTCCGTGGATCAGATGATCCAGTTGCTTTGTCAGAAAGTACCAAAAAAAAACATAACAAGGGAACCTCTATGTACCTAAAATTGTCGTTGTTTGAGAGTATGTTTCGTGGAAATTTTCTTATTATTATTAAATGATGTCTATGTCTTTGCACTTGTCTGTTTAGGCCGGCTCGCACATTAAAACTCGTCTCGTCTACGACGTGTCAAATACGTCAATAAGACGTTATCGTTATTCACAAAACACACGTGCCCAAATGGAGGTTTATAATTTGAAAAAAAATATCTTGTGCTACTAGCAACAAATCCCATGCGTCTCAAACTGCGAGTCGAAGTCGCCAGAATGCGTACGCACTCCTAAAAATTGGTCATTCTTATACCGGCTCGCCGATCGCCGCATCCCAAAATATTCACGTTCTGAGAGGCTATGCTTGACTGTCGCTAGGTGTCTATGTTCGCGGTCTTCGTATTATGCAACATAGAAGCGATTTCCTAAAGGTTTGATTTATGGTTGTGCGGTAGATGAGGCGAGTGTAGATGTAAGAGCCGGTTAAGATACACGAAAATAAATAACAAAATAATTGGGTACCTAAAAAAATTTATACAATTTGAGACTAAAAATGAAAGGGGGCGGTATTCTAAGTCTGACTAAGGGTGGCACTTTATCTAGAGACGTCACTGTCTACAATATAATATATATATATATATATATATATATATAAGTATAGGTACATAATCCATCATTATAATATACCTACCTAAATTATCCAATATGTCCGTTCTCTTATATTGACTTTCAGAATTGGTGATGTATAATATACCTAAGTCGAAGGTATTCAACAGATTCTTTAATTGTTGATAAGAGCATCAAGTCGGTAGGCGACAATCAAATTTGATTTGGTTCAATGGACTGGAAAAAAATCGAGCCGAAGAATCCAATAAAGAAGGTTTTGTTAGCACAGCCTGTATCTCGGACAAATAAATAGAAAGTAGCGTAGGTACTCGGTAAAATAGTTTAATTAAATACCTTAATAACAAAACTGAATTTACAACATATTAGTTTAAATAATATTATTATGACGTAGCCTCTCGTACCGAATAAAATAATAATTTCAAGATAAAAAGAACTTGTTAAATACCACGTTTTTAAATTTTCTGTTGAATCATATAAACTTGACAATTCTATGTATTAATAAATACTTTTTTTTGTACTTGATAGAAATACTGAATAAATATTATAGAATACAGAAATGTCATTTTGACATTTTCATATTGATTTCCATAGTAACGCACGTATATTATATTAATCATTTAGTTGCTAGGACCCTCTTAGCAACCAAAAATAGTGAGTAGTAAATAAAAAACAGAATTAAATGAAAATGAATTCAATTCTGCTTAAAGATGGCCAAAAGTATTAAAAGAATGCATTGTCGTCGTGCTCTGATACATTCTTAAAGTTTTAAATGTCTAGCTAGTCGGGAAGTTAGTTAAAAATCTTGGACAAACAAGAATACGAGCTAATAAAAACGATGTAAGTAACGTATAATTAATCTATATATAATATATATATTATATAATATAATATAGAATAATGATGTAATAATGTATAATGAATAAGTAATGAAACTGTCGTCAATAATTATGTAGTTAGTCACCTGCGGTTTGCAGATGACATTGTTTGACAACAACGACCCAGAAGAGCTTCAGAACAGGATGCAGAAGCTTGCAAATGAAAGCCGCAAACCAGGTTTAAAGATAAAATGTCTCAAAATCAAAAGTAATGATAAACTGTTTTACTGAACCAAAAGCAATCCTCATTAATGGCGCTCAAATCGAGCGAGTTAATATCAATTGACTGTGGTATGTATGACAAGATTGCTCGCAGAACCAAACCGGCATGAAGTGCATTTGGGCGCCTGAATAGTATCTTCAAAAGTTGCTTCCCATTGTGCCTGAAGCGTCAAGTGTTCAACCAATGTGTACCACCAACGCTCACGTATGCGTGTAAAATATGGACTTTAAGCGTAAGAGAAATCCAAAAATTACGAGTAACACAAACGTATAGAAAGATGCATGTTGAGCATAACGCGTAAAGATCACAAAATAAACCAATGGATAAGGAAGCAGACAATAGTACACGGTATGATAGAGATCGCTAAGCAAATGAAACGGCAATGGGCTGGACATGTCGCTCAGCCAATGGACAACCGCTGGACACATTTCAAGTGTCACTAAACGCCCATAGGGACGCCCTAAAATACGCTGGACAAACAAACTCATAAAGTTCAGTGAATGTACGTAGCAGCAAATAGCTAGGGACCGACAAGAGTATAGGGAACTAGGGGAGGCCTTCATCCAGCATTGGATCGACTCTCGCTGATATATTTATGTATTTGAACAGCCAGATAGTACCTATCATTAAACTCGCTTAATCGGGACGCAACCAACATCAGCTTGATCCAACTAAAATCACCTTCCGTCCTTAATTGAATTTGTCAACATGTAATTAAGTAGTTTCATTACTAATAAATAATAATATAACATGCTATTAAAATCTTCGTTTCAACATTTCTCCATTTCCGTGACCGGCTTACAACCTTCATTCTACTTATTACCAGTGATGTCCCTAGACAAAATGCCGCCCCTGGGCAGCACCAAAATCTCGCCCCATTTTTTTATACAGTATTTTGTATCATCCGTGCACGGTGTCGTTTCTTATCACCATGGACGTCGAAGGGCAACGGAAGTAAACTAGACCGCGAACTCGACAAAAAAAAATACAGTTATTAATTAATACATTTTGTTTCCAACCAGTGAGCTGGATTTATTAATGGAAAGATATTTTCTTTATTACTAAGGTAGCTATTTATATATATACCAAATGATTCTCCTCGATTTGCCGCCTTTCGGGTAACTGCCGCCCCCAAGCGACGCTCTATCTGCGTATCCCCACGGACGTCACTGCTTATTACATAAAGATAATAACAAAATATTACATGATGACTCCATAGTTTGTCTAAATTATTTAACCATTAATACGTATTTTATATGCTGCCCAACTATTTGTAAATATCTACCTAAAATATCTCAATAAAATGGTTTCAATAGAATTATAATACGTAGGTATCAAAATTGATGATTACTTTTTATCCGTAGTTAAAAATATAATTTATAATATGCTGATGTTATAATTTTTATTGTGTATTTGAAATCAATTTAAGTGTACTTGTTTCTACGGCACTGGCCTGTTAAGACATTTTATCTATCTCGACATCTCGCCGAACTAAAAGCACTCTTTACAAGACACAAGTGTAAAGACAGTGCTGACCTACGCATCGGAAACCTGGACATTAACTCTGCAAAATGAACGAGCCCTGAACATTTTTGAAAGAAAAATTCTCCGCCGTATATATGGAGCGATCAGGGACGGCACCAATTGGAGGAGAAGATTAATGCTGAGCTCTACGGACTATACGAAGATTACAGCGCAGTTCAATCAATTAAGATTAGGAGACTGCGATGGCTAGGTCATGTGCACCGTATGAATGACAATAAACCGGCAAAGAGAGTGATTTCCGGCAATCCAATCGGGCGTAGAAGAGGCAGGCCAAAGATTCGCTGGTTGGATGGAGCTGCCAATGACTGCCGTGTTCTAGGGGTACCAAATTGGAAAGCGGCCACACTGGATAGGGACAGGTGGAGGGAGCTGTTGGAGGAGGCACCAGGTTGTCGCGCCCCTGATGATAATGTTTCTACGGCACTGGAATAAAAATGACAATAATACTATATGAAAATTAAGAGATGACAGTTTTCATATTAGACATTATCTGAAAATAGATAACAACAAGATAACCTCAGAAACATACCTACTTGTCAAAAAAATACGTAAAAAAATCAAACCTAAGAAGAATCAAAGATTCAAACCATCATACTGGACGAGTGCTTTATGCTACCTACTCAAGTCTTCTGCAAAAAAAATTAAGATTTTCCAACTATACTTGATAACTACTTGGATAACTAAACTTATACGGGGTAATTTGAATAACAATCGTGTAAATAATAACAAAACACATATAGTATAGCTGTTAGGCATCTATACAATAGTCCTTTGTTTATATTCCATAAAGTCAAATATAATATCCAATAACCTTTGTATAACAAGTACACTGTACACATAACTATTCATTCATTTTGCCTAGAAGTTCTTAAGAACGTGCCCGGGGCAGTCTAGATAAATACAGAAAATTAGTAACGGAAATTGTAATTACGAAATAAATATTATATATTATAAATAAGTAACAAACCCTTCAAAAATGTTAAGTTAGTTTGTAAATTTTGGCTTTTTCTTACTTGTATAAATTCAATAATATAATATGAGTATTTATCATCGAATTAGTGCAATTCTGATACTTGCGCTTATCTTATCAAATATATGTGATATTATCAAATATCTATATTATTGTTTTCTTTACCAGTTGACAATGTCCCTTTGAAGCTGACAAAACCGGTCTTGATTAATATTAATCTAAGTAAAATTAGTACTGCTTATTATATTTTATTTTAATCAATACAGTGTATTTCCACTAACAATAAATTGACAATCAACACCATAAAAGAAAATAATTAATTATGAACAGCTCTATTTTCTTACCTATTTTTTTCTATATAATATGGATCGATGACTGCGCTTATTAAAATAACTTTACTCATTATTACAATATTGAAGAAAATAATAATTATCAGTCGTCTTCCATTACAAAAGAATAATAATTGTGTATTCAACGGACTAATTTTCTTCACAATAAATAACATAACATAAGATTTTCAATGCCTCCTTAAAATTTTGAATAATTTGAGATTGCAGATAATCGAATGAGTTACACTAGTGCAGTGGTGGCCAACCTATGTTACGCGAGACGAATTTGCATGGCACACCAATGTATTATTTTGAAATTTAAAAAATAAACATATTAAAATAATAAGTGACAGATTGCATTGTATAAAAAATAGTGGGTAAATACTCTTCAATAATAGGCATTACGTACAAAAAAGTTTTATGCGCCACGTATAATAAATATTATCGCACTAGCCTCATCAGGCGGTGGAAGAAACCGCTCCGCGAACTTCAGATTTTTATCAATTTACAATGCCTGAGACCACCGTAGCGAGAGAATGCCACATCTGATCGGAGCAGTTGTCATGTCAATGTGTGCGTACTAACGTAAACTAAGTAACGTGCAAACTAAGTAATATAGTAACAAAAAGTTTCATTTCTACCCACAAAAATAGCTGTGCCAAATAAGAAACAAAAACTTGGTGGAGCTTGTAGTAGTATTTCTGGCAGACAGTTTCAAAATTGCTAGACCGAAATGTATGGAGTAATTAAAAAAAGTAATAAAGTTATATGTATGCTATGTTCTATGAGTAATATCTATAATATCATCATTTTTAATAGAATTCTTAAAAATATTTTTTTTCTCCATGAAAAACTGCTCGGCACGTCAGAGTCGAAAAATAATATTTGGATTTTTTGGCACGCGTTCGTAAAAATATTTGCCGACACTGCACTACAGAATGTTTTTTTATTCACTAGTGAATAGTGTAGCAACCATAAATTAAACAAATACATAGTTTTTAATATCCAGAAAATACAATGTAACTTTTAGTCTATACTCAATTATTCACCGCGGTTAATTTTCGGTCGACCCTTTCAACCACATTGTTATTTCTATTCCAAGTACTTATATAAAAATATGTTTATTAATTTTATTCACTTAAGGCCAGCTGAGGCATGTTCTAAAAAGATCGTGACTAGGCGATGCGTGGATTGTGCAAATGACGCGAGCCGAACGAAATATAATTTGTCATAAAAATTCAACATGCGTCTTTTTAATGTTATGTTTATTATTATATTCGTAATAATAATAGTATATTCATTGAAATGTTTTCTTTTTCAAGTACATGCGGAACGTTTTTTAGTCATCTTTACACGATTTAAGAATATATTCCTCCGACGCCATCACAAAACAAACTGACACGTGCTCACACCACCACTGTCAGTCTCCGATTGGCGACGACTGCGAAATTTCGTTCCACCTAATGTTGAAAATTATTTGCCGTTTCACTTATGTATACTCTTAACTTTTATAAAATTTCGGTTGCATCATCAAAGTGATAGGTAATTTCCATTCAGTTATTCTTAAAATGAATTCTTTCTCTTCAATTATGTTTTCTCTCTCCGTGATCGTAAATGCGGCCCTGTGGGTCTATTCTATGCTTATCGACCGCTAAAGTGATAAATTTTATCAAACTTAGGGTAGGTTTGTATCAAAATATTAGCACCTATCTTGCTGCTGTTAAAATATCGCACTTATTGCAACAATAAAAACCAGCATCGTGTAATTGTTACAATAAGTGCTAATATTTTGATACAAACCTACCCTAAGTTTGATACTATTTATCAATTTAGTGTTCGATAAGTATAGAATAGACCCACTGATATAAAGTTTATTAGAATCTCAGGTTTCGATAATTCTTAAATAACAATAATATATTAAATCACAGTATCTATCTATTTTAACTAAATAAATCAACTAAAGTCAAACCCTCTTAAATTATACATTCAAACATTACCTACAATTGATAATATATTCACTTGACATGGAGAGTAAGAAATGAAAATAATATCATTATTATATTATGTAGATAAATCATCCAACCGTATATTTAATTAAAATAATAATCACAATTTTCAATAGAAATGATATTAGTTGTTTTCTAAGGGGTCGTAAATTTTTTTGGATAATATGATGCAAAATTAAAAATCTACAAAAAATAAAATAAAAACTACATATTAGTGTAACCACAAAGAGTGAACGTAGACCCTATTTAAAAAAAAAAAAACACTTAAAATATCATCCACCTAAACTTATCTCACGTGAAGTGAAATATACCAATATGTGATGATTTTATTAAACACAGCTATAATTCAACAAACATACAACGAATTGTTTATAGCATTGTGTTAAAAATACATTAGCAATACATGAACAATGACTAGTAATATTTGCTAGATCTTGTACATAATACTTCAAATTATGCATCATTTACAGTACCTACGTAACTTTAAAAGAAAACAGCGATAAATCAAGAAAATTCATTCGAAGCATTTGAATCACGTTTCAGAATTTTCAGAGAAAATAGTCTAAAAACTCGGGTAGCACCCAGTTTGACCTTAACTTGTTCTTGAGCTAAGAATCAAAAATATAATGACAGCTATTATTGGATATTATTACAATTGGATTGACAAGCGTCGGAAATGAAAGTTGTCATGAAATACAATGCCTACAGAAAATATAATACAGAAAAAAATTACCTAACGTTTCATCAGCACTTGTTAAAATTACTTTTATATAGCGGCTGCACGTACTTATGGGTCTTGACAATATGTAAGACAAAATGTGTAGGCAGTTGCCTTCCCCCTGGTAAAATTAATTAATGCTCTATTTATGATTATTTATTTATTTATTTAAAAAAAGAAAACATTGTGGACAAACAAATTAAAATTCAGGACAGTCACAACATGTGATTTACATTATAACCAATATTACCTTCACAAGGGAGAAGAAAAAAATAAAAACATAAACAATTGTACACAGTAAAATAATGTTCAAAAACAAAATTTACAGCACATCATTGAAAATGTCTGTCTTTAGGGAGCGCATTGACTAATCTTGCAGCCTTCGCTAATGGTGCCTGATAGGTTTGACTCGAGAAAACAGTTCTGATCCAGAACAGGTCATGACTGCGACCAAGTAGGTAATTAACAGGCGCAAATTAATTATTTCACCTAGAACCAAACATTTTTTTATACCACACCAAAAATATTTATGAAGTTCTATTTGGTTGTACAACATAAAAAATCCGCATCCTAAATTTTTTTTTGCAATTTTATATGTGGTTGAGCTTTTCAAGTGGACTGTAATTATTTTTAGGGAAGATGAAGAGGTCGGATCTAGTGGTGGGGGCGATGGAACAGAATGCCAGACACTGACCTTTGTGATGATTTTTGATGGCTCCGTGGTCTGGTTTCAACTGTCACTCGCGCGGTGTTTTGGGTCACCCGGTTTGTACACTCACGCACTTTGTGACACAGTTTTATGGATTATATGTGAGGGTGTATGAATGATAGTGATATATTCCGAATGAGTCTGTATATATTGATTCAATCACTTAAGTGACGGAAAGCTATTAGAAGCCCGCTATCGAGATGCAACTGTCTCTCATGACTCGTAATTGCTTATTGATTGTCTAGTGGCAATAACACTGGGGATTAGGAGGTGGTTGAGGAGATAATGAGTGGAATGGGAATATAAATGGCCCAACCAATATGTGTTTCGTCACCGTATTAAAAACGCATTTGTAGGCCAGTATATTAAATTTATGCTTTTGTAAAAAAAATCTACTCTTAAAAACTTTAGTTTTCTATCTAAAATATTTCATTCATAATTTTTAAAAAATATATATTTTCAATATAAGGTCTACGCATACTACGTTATTTACGGGTAAACAAAATTGTATAAGATTTTAATTTTTGCCCGATCCGTTTTACTGATTCGCTGCCCAAAATCAGAAATTTGTTTACAACGAAAAATACTTCTTGCTTAAATGAAAATTCTTCAGCATCAATAATTTAATTCAGATAAATTCCGATGTCCTAAATACACAAGAGAGAAATTGATTTTTGACTAAAAATAAATATAATATAAACTTTTTCGGGTCACAGATATTTAGCTTAATAAACTCTGGTTAAACTTATATATACCTATCTAAATATTTTATAAGCTTGCTTCAGTGACTAGGTATAATAATATATAATTCATTATGTTATATTTTTGTTCATAAACTCTTTTGTTTCATACTAAATTACTTATAACAATTCGTTCCACAACTTAAGTAGTAACCAGAATTAATGAAAAGAACCAAACAATTTGTTTTAACTTTCAAGTACTACTAACTTTTACTAATAGTTACAAAAAAGCTTATAAGTACTGTAATATTCTGTAACTTAAAGGAAATACAATATTTTTCCTTAAATTTTTCCATTATACTGTCCAGTGTTCTTGGAAAATGAATAGCCGTAATGAGTCGTTCATTTATAATCGTCGCGACTTTAGGTAGGGGAGAGAGTTTGATTATAATTTGATAATTTGTGGCAAAAGGGATAGGGAGAGTTTTGAAAAATATGACGTCATAAAATCGTCGAAATATAAACTTATTTTTATCTGAGAATAAAATTGCTTCATAACATAATACTGAAATGGATCATTTTCAACTACTTTTTTTAGGGGGGCGGAATTTATTACTAAAGTGAATAAAAGATTTTAAAACGAAATGGGGGGCGGGCAAAAATACAAAAAATTTACCCCCAACGCACCAATAAAACGCATCAATATGAAAATAAAGAAAAAAAATGAGAAGTCGTTTATTGTATATAGCTTTACAACTACAGCTTACCAAAAATATATCACAGATCAGCAAATAAATAGTTAAATAAATATAATTACAAGATAAAAAGAACTTTTTATATACCACGTTTTTAAATTTTCTTTGGAATCATAAATAAGGCAATTGTCAACAAATCATTTCTTTGCTATTTTGCAACAAACAAACAAATATAGAATACTAAAATGTCATTTTTACTTCCATAGTAATGCACGTATATATTTATAATTTAGTTGCTAGGACCACCATCTTAACAACCAATAATAGTGGATTGGATTACGGATTTCTTCCGAAATAACTTTTCATACAAAACAGAATGAACTGAAAATGAATTCAATTCTACTTAAAGATGGCTAAAAGTATTAAAAGAATGCATTGGCATCGTGTTCTGATATATTCTAAAAGTTTCAAATGTCTAGCTAGTCGGGAAGTTAGTTAAAAATCGATTGCAAAATTTGTACTGCATATAAACAACCACCGGACAAACAAGAATACGAGCTAAGAAAAACATGGTAAAACAGCTTTTAGCGATGTAATTATAATCGGCAGAATCCGGTTGTGATCAGTGTTGCCAACTGTTATCTACAAAAATATGTCAGATAGGGCAAGAAAATAAGCTAAATGGCAGAAAAAATGGTAGATTTTCTCAAAATTTAAAAAATGTCTCATAAATTATTAACATTGCTTTTACAAGAACTAAGATCGAAGAAGAAATTCGTGTTTTACAAATAATAAAATTAATTCTAACAGACCGGTAACTTATATTCGTAAGTATTGTAACATGACTCCTGTAACATTATTGTACCTCGCTCCTACATCCATCGTCGATTTCTTCATCATCCTCAACACCATGACCTACGACAAGTCGACGACTCCCACAGTGGTAACCCACATCGAACCCCACACATATAATAAGTTTAGTCATATTTTTGTATGTAATATTTATAAGGTATATAAGGGTACAAAAGATCACCCTATTCATTTTAAATAAAATCTTGTAAAATATTCTAGCTTTATTATGACAAGTTTTAAGCTGTTTGCGGTGCCGAAAACACTAGGTTTAGCGATATAAGCCAGATACAAATTTTGTTAGATGTTGATATATTTGGCAAGAAAAACGTTAAGTTAGTAATGCTGGTTGTGATCATTATTAAAGTGTTTGAAAGTTGCCTCCATATATTGTCATTTATTTATCGGAATCAGATGGATGCACGATCGGGTAGGCAGAACCTAAAAACTTTTTCTCCGCAGTACCATAGTAAAAAATAATTGCATAGATTATAAATAATATTTGGAATTATTATGACCTTTAGTCATTTAATTACTTTCTAATAGACGACAGAAAATTATTCGTCGTGACTTCATTTCGAGTGAGTGGTGTATTTGAAAGAAAATATAAGTGACCACGCAGTCACTGTATTGTTTTAAATTTATAGGTATACAGCTTTTACATTCTTGCGTAAACAATACTTACATAATATTATATGGTTTTATAGGGTATGCAATACAAATAAATATTGTTTTACCTGCCAACACTAAACGGTGTTACTTTATATTTTAAAACATCGAGTATTTTCGAACGTGATAATAATGTCGACTGTTTGAGACAGTTTGAGACAGTTTGAGAATATACCTATCGTCAATCGAGGACCACAAGTAGGGACGTCATATCGAATCCTGGTACCGGTATTGTATCTAAAGAATGACGTCTTTAACCACGAGTGTTATGAGTCACCCGATCAGACGCCTCTCTCTGTATTTCTGTGAATTATGTGCAAATGGCAGACAATTTGAAATTTTTAGAAAAAGATTGAAAATTGTGTCAGGGAATACAATGCTTAGCACTTACCTCAGCAGCTATGTACGCTGGAATGACACTGAGAAGTAACTGCTCCTGCTGTTCCCTTTCGCACTCGAGCTTGACACGAGACTCGATGCAGGTTCGGGTACCGGCAAAAGTTCTTCTGTGAGCAGCTTCCGTCAATGCTCTATAGTAGAGGCCGATTCCAGAAGCGCAGCATAATAGTATCATTTCTGCACACAACTAAAAAATAAAAGACAATATTCTATATTAGGAGATTGTCATATAATATAGCTAACTCTCTTAGTAAAAATATGCTAAAACTAGTTGGCTGTTTGAGCCAATTATACTAGCGCGAATTCCATACAAATTCCATACCCACGTCCATAACTAATTATTGCTGCCATCCAGGCACATTCATGAATAAATAATAATTCAGTTACCTCCAGACCATAAACACTTCAAGACGTATATCACAGAAATAATCCCATTACATTTTATCGGTTCGCCCAATAAACAATCAAACTTATTACTCAACCATATATTTAATAAACTACAGAGTGACGCAAAAAGTAACCGGGTGAATGGTAATGTTAATGAGTGAGAACCAGCCCATAATTATTGCCGCCATCCAGGCACTGCAGTACCAGACACATTAATAAATAAATGACAATTTAATTACCTCCGGACCTCTTCTACCTTACCTCCTCTGCATCACAGAAATAATTCCATTAAAAAATATCAGTCCGTCCAATAAATAATCAAACTCATTACCCAAACACCTATTCAACAAACTACAGAACGACTCAACAAGTAAAGTGTAACTGGGAGAGTGTGTTAATGCTAGTAAGTGAGAACCAGACCACGGAGCCAGACTCATCATTTTTATGCGCCGGCCACACGGCAGCAACTTGCCTGTGCGGTTTTGCCTGTGCAAAAAAAAATGGAACACTTTCGCGTGGTCACACGGCACAAGTAAAACTGCGCAAATTTCATTACGTCAGAAGTCGCCGTCGTGAAAACATTGTTTTTCGGAATCGCAGCAATGTCGTCAAGTGACGATTTGTGTTTGTCACAAGCGTTTTTCTATTGTTCATTGGTTAAAAAAAGAGAAATAAATCCTACAGATCCAAGTGGACCAAATAATGGCTATTGAGTAGAAACATAGACTCGCATATAAATTCACCAACGATTTACGAGACAATCCAGCTAACTGGCGGAATTATTCAAGAATGGTGATACCCAAATTACGAAGTAACATAAATTTGCTAAGAAACTTGTCTCCGTAGTTAAAAGCTTATGTAGACCATGTTTATAAATAAATCAATATTTTTTGTTTAAATATAACGCACCCCTAGTAAGATACTGTAGTAATCCAAAAATTGGCATTTTGCAGGAGAGCCATTTGAAGTTTCAAATATTCTTAGTAAATACAGGAAAAGTCTGAATGTAAAAATTATTACTCATTTTTATGGAAAAACATGATCTATTTTCA
This sequence comes from Rhyacophila brunnea, assembly GCF_057557595.1. NCBI lineage: Eukaryota > Metazoa > Arthropoda > Insecta > Trichoptera > Rhyacophilidae > Rhyacophila > Rhyacophila brunnea. The sequence continues at coordinate 9,656,239 of NW_028233361.1, forward strand.
ACTGTATTCATGATTTTTCTCTAAAACATATACAAATGAAGATATTTGAATATTTCTGAGTTACGACTGTATTTTATTAGGAAATTTGAAAATTTCATGCTAAAATTTGAATCAACTCAATACTTCCTATGTAAAATTCCCTACCATCACTCTAATAATTTTAACTAATTTATAGGGCACTGTAAAGGAAGGATTTCAAAATATTAAGTTATGGTACAATCTTTAAAGATTTATTGAAAAAAACAACAAAAATACAATTATTAGTTCAAAACAACAAAAATCATTTAATTATTTAATTTAATGGGCAAATAAAATTTTTAGGTACAATTTTTAATTTTTAATCATCACTTGGAAGAGAACCAAAAAAATCATAATAAAATTCATGATGCTTAGCAGTGCAGAGAGAAAGCAAATCCTTTTTTTTAATAGTCGTTATTTTTGACCCCTCTGATTATGCTTTGGATAAATTGAGACCACCTATTGGTAACGGTTCTCCTATTTTCAGTTGACGAACTTGTCTTTAAAATGGTAATTTTTTGGCTGGGCACAAATATCGGTCCACATTTTAGAGACCTAGTCTTCTGCTGCTCAATTGTAAAATGGACACTATCGCCTTCATTTTGGGCATGCTTGGTGACTAAAAACTTATGGGTGATCGTTTTAATTTTTGGTGAATTCTTGATGACTTATAAATACATTGCAGCAATGTATTTATTTTTATCCTGCCCGGCACAATTGTCGCTGTAAAAAATAAAATGCTCGATGTGGTGATATTTTATATAATATGCAATGTAATCGAGTACACAGCTACCAATTTCATTGGATCCTCGTGCAGTTTGACTCGTCCCACAGTTTGCAATATTGTCAGTGATATTATTGACTGTAAGATTGTACATTGCCAACTTTCGTTTATAATAGAAAGTTGACACATTTCCGCAAGGAAGCGATAAAACAGCCTGCAAATCATCTACAGCTATATTAATGACCCTATTTTGGCCATTAGTTTAAGACCCTGCTACGTCTTTGGTCTTTTCATCCCTTGCCTCTTTTTTTCCATGTTGATGTGTCTAAACTTTTCTTGAAGTTTTTATTTTTCTTCTGGTGAAGAATTATTGTATAGGTCGCATTCAACGCACTTTCTAGTCTTTTTTAGGCTTAAATAAGCCGATATTAAACTCGTTATTAATAATATGGATGCGTACAAGTGTTCTTTTCCACATGGCATATTGTTGTCAAATGGCATATTGTTTCCAAATGGCAGCTTGTTTTTTGTATAACCGATACATTTCAACAATTATTAAAGTTAATTTACCATCTAAATATAATCTAGACGTCTATGCACGCAAATAATTTAACTCGATCACTTGGAAAGATTTAATGTGAGCTCTCATATCATTTTTTAAAACATCATCATTTTTTTGTGATTGCTATGGTGACCTCTTTGTTCTGGAATTGGCGTTCCGGAAAGGAGATCTCTTGTTTTCCACGCAATGGAGCAGTACCTTTCACTCACCCTAAATGTGTTGATAAAGTATTTTTTGCATACTTGTATTTTACTTCCATTTAATTGAAGTTGATAACAAAAATTGTTGCCTTTGCTGCTTCCAGTTTTTTTGTTTGAATACTTTGGAACAATAATATCCATGCAACTAGTGAGAAAATTACGCTCTATCTTAAGATCTCCCTGTAGTAACAGAGTTACGACAGTATTTTTTTGAAAATTATTGTTTTAGTTTTTTAGAAAGCTTCTTGTAACATACTGCCGTAACTTAGTTACAACACTACGTTATTATCGATTTAACAGTTTTCGGAAAGTAATGTACTGTATTAAGTGCTTTCTCTCTGACACTATTTGAGTTTGACATACGACAGTATTTTATTAAAATAGCAAAAAAAAAAAAACGAATCCAACCACATTCATAACTCGAAAACGCCCATTTCAGACTTACGACAGTATCTTACTGGGGGTGCTAAATATATACTAGTGGCAAGGGGTGGAGGTAGGCAGTTAAGATCTGCCATAAATGGTGCACACTAAGCTCTGTCAGTCATACGTATTTGTTTTAAGACATATATAACATATAAGACTACAATTTATTTACAGATGGTGTTGGTTAGTTTTTAAAATTCAATTAAACCCTGCGAAAACTAAGCCATAATAGATAATAATCAAAAAATACTAGTCTATAAAATATCTAAAATTATGCAATTAAATCATATATAAATATGAATATTTTATAGATAGAATAATATTTTTTATCTATTATAGTTTTGTTAGGCAGAGCTAAATGAATTTATAAAAATGAACCAGCAATATTATGAGCAATATGTATTCTTAATCTAACGAAAACAAATACGTATGAATGAAAAAATGTGCACAATTTTGTCGTATCGCCCAACATATAGTATATTATAATAATATATTTTATAAAATAAATATTAAACAGATGTTGCACGACCGTAACCTTCGACGAACTGAGAACAAGCGCGGCTTGTACCCCGTACACCATCCACACGCACAGGTTTGACTGCGACTCGGTTTAAATTTCAAGCAAGCTAAATTTTACGCAGGCCGTACTTTTGGGTTTGCGCAGTGTACAGTTTTGTCGTCCAAAGATATTCCATCAATCTTATTATAAGAAATGTGTGTAGGTTTGGTCTTATGTCAGTTTTAATGTATTATGTACCAATGGACGTCTTTGCTATCATGACGATTATCGATATATTATATTGTATTGACATCGTACGGGTAATAAATTCAATCATTAAACGCGATTAACCCAAAACAATAGATCACACTGAAAGTAAGTTAGAACTCGAATAACAAGTAACAACATATTATTATTATATTTTACTTGATACATCCCCAAAGCAGGTATCTTTTGCGATTTTAGGTGCGTGTTGGGCATAACGCGTAAAGATTACAAAAGAAACCAATGGAAGACAAGAGTAGGTACGCGATGTGATTGAGGTCGCTAAGCAGATGAAAATACTATGGGCCGGATCAGCGAGCTCATTAAGTTCGGTGAATGAACGTGACAGCAAAGTACTAGGGACCAAGAAGAGTGGATAGAGCTCGAGGAGGCCAGTGGATCGTTCCCAGCCGATGATGATGATAATGGAATATTTCGTTAACAACATGTTCAACTGAATAAAATTAGAATGAGATTTCCTTGTCAAATAGATACCGTTTAAAATATTTTTCTTTCCATCTAAAAATAATACACGGACATGTGTGTGTTTGTGAAAGGACTTCCTTGTAATTTTGATATTCAAGGTAAGGACTGTGAAGCAATGTTTTGGATAAAATCATTTTACAATACATCAAAGCACTGGAATAACAAAACGTTCGTGGCATTTTCTTTTTACGGTGTTTTCATATAATATAAGGCGGAATGCCAGCACTTGTCAATTTTTTTCGCGTAACAACACCATGTTTAATTTGGTAACCGGACAAAACGGAACACGACAAAATAGAACAGAACAGCCAGGGGAAAAGTGAAACATTATTTTTTGTCGAATCTATTTAGGTTAGGTACTAGGTTACTAGGTAGCTTATTTAGGTACAACGAAATAATTACCTAACGACCTAGCCTAACTTAACCTAAATAGATTCCACAAAAATTAATGTTTCATTTTTCCTCTGGCTGTTCTGTTTTGTCATGTTCTGTTTTGTCATTTTCTGTTTTGTCATGTTCTATTTTGCCGCTGTTCTGTTTTGTCATGGAACCTTTAATTTATTTTTTTTCACAGTAGATATACTGAAAAATAATACCTATAATGCCTACCAATAATTTTATTCAGTCATTTAAATTTATATATTCACACGAAAAAACAACCACACATGATTCTTTAAAATAAGGTGTTTCATTATTATTATTACATTACTTATATAAAAATTATAAAAATAAGCATGTTTCATAGCAATTATTAGTGTATTCGTATCAATAATTAATACCATCTGTGGGTATATTCTATAGGTATACAAGACGGCTATCGACGGCGAAATTGATAAATATTATCGGTTAATATAGACGGTTAACTTATTATAACAATTATTAACGGCCTCAATTTATAAACATGATAAACTACTATTAATTGAGTTAGCATTTACTTGGTAGAATTCCATTTTACAAGAAATGAAAATATAATTAATATTAAATTCTACAGGTTTTTAAAAGGTTTGTCGATAGCTATTTCGATTGTAACACCATTATCAAGACTATTCAGATAGGCCGTTTGCCTTTGCTTAAATACTATATTATTACTGATGCTAATTCGCATAGCATCAGTAATAATAAAACACCCGAATGTTTGCATATATGTAATAAAGGTCTAAAATTAAATTTACTCGAACAGTTGGAAATTAATCGCGAATTATCCAAAAGTAATCACATAATTAATGAAAATTTGGTAATGCATTTGTCGCCACTATTAAATATAATTTAAACACACGATTAAGACAATTATACTAATATTATTTTAATTGATTAATAATGTCAATAAATAACCAAAGTACTCGAACACTGTAATTTTGATAAATTTTGTAAATTTTGATATCCATTAAAAAACCCACTTAGGGTTTTCAAAGTATTAATAATATTACAATTAATAATAAGTGTACAACTTCATAATATTGTTGGAATGAATAATAAAATGTATTATGTCTCCATCTATACACGTATAGTATTTAAGCAAAGGCAAGCGATCTATCTGAATAGTCTTGATAATGGTATTATAACCGAAATAGCTATCGACAAACCTTTTAAAAACCTGTAGAATTTAATATTAATTATATTTTCATTGCATGATAAACTACCGTCTATAGCCCCCTTGTGTATAGTATATAATAGCTTTTCTGGACTGCGACACAGCTAGCGATTAAAATAAACGCAAGAAATATTTTGAAAGTCTATAAATTATAATATCTGTCATTGGATTTAACTTAACTAAATGCCCGCTGATGCCGAGTACTAGAATATTCGTTTCATATTTGGATAGAATATGGAAAATCCATCTGTTGTCTACCGTTCAGTAGACGTTTGAATTTTACCGTACACAACAATAAAATTAATATCAAACTTCCCAATTGCTCGCGGCACACCGATTGCGAATCTCTGTTATATGCCATATGGAAATTCACGTAATTTGACGTAACATCGTCAAGGGTCGTATACAGAGTATCTTAGGGCTTGCAAAAAGAACCAGGAAACATACATAGGTACTGCCTACTTGTCATTGCAATTTCTCTTCATCGAATTATTATTTTTAGACCAGATTATTTTTTTCATTAAATTGTTTGTTAGTATAGTATAATATGGCATGAATAAAATTATAGATTTGCACAATATCAGTATTTTTTAAACTGGAGTGCAAGAAAACTTTGAAGACGTAGGTAGACGATTGAACTTCATTTCATAAAAATATTAAAAACCCAAGGCATTACTAACCATATGATAATTGGTTGGGCCAATTATGGTGGTACTCATTCCTTTCTTCCCACCTACCTCGAATCTCAAATTATTGTCGTAAGACCAGGCGACCACAGAAAACATTACAGCCTAATTAATGTTGTAATCCTCAATTTTTCATAAATCCCTATCCCACATTACATTATAGTATTATATATTTAGTATTTATATCGTCATCATTGTTTAAAAAAAGAATAACCTAAAAAATAAAAAAAACTTTCTAAATATTTATATAAATAATGTCGATATTTCAGTATCGTTATTTGCAAACAACGAAATTGTATTCGATTCCATGCCAAACAAACAGTTACATATTGATTACAAAAATTTAAAATATAATAATGAAAAGTTATTGCAACCAGCAAAGTTTCCATGTATACATTATAATATAGTTAAGCCTAACAAGATAGAGAGTAAGAATAACATAAATATAAAGAAATTACATTAGAAAATTACATGAGAAAAATGAGGAAGAATAATGAATAGTTAAATTATATACAAAAAAAGTAACAAAAAAAAAATATATATATATATCTATTTATACAAAATTTTGGAGATAGCGCGTTAAAATGAAACAGGTGGATTATTAAAAGGATCAACGGTGGAGAAATACATATTATAATTTAAACAAGAACGCCGAATAAAGGAGTTTTGTGCCTAATTAGAACCGCTACGACTGATATGGTACAAAGTTTGGTTTCGCGTAAATCTTGATGGACAATAGAAACCCACCCTTTCGAGTAGGTTTGGCGAGTCAACAAAACCATTGATAATAATTTTAAAAAGAAAATATTTATCAGATATACAATGTCGACTTTCCAAAGATAGTACCATAAAAGTTGCAGTAGTCGAAATAGAATTAGATAAATCATAACAGTAAGCTTTAAAATTTACGTGCTTACGAAATCTCTTTTGTACCGCTTCGAGACGATCCATAGTATAGACGAGTATCCATAATTAGGGATTCCAATCCCAGGATCCCGAATCCCGTTATCCCGGGATCCTGAGCTATTTTCGATACCTATGAATCCCGGGATTGATAAACATAGTCCCGGGATTGATTTTTTAACAATTTTTATGGAAAATAAAATAAAAGCGAAAATATAACAGAAAAAATACTTTTAATAAAAAATAACTACATTAGAAATAAACTGAGTTTGAATGAAGTTTGATTTAAACCCATGTGTAGGGTGCCGATTCATTTTATTTTTTCACATAAATTATTAAAAATGGAAAGATTGAAAAAAAACAATGCTTCGCACTTTTAACAAAGTTTTTCCACCATGATATCATACGTTTTACGGCAATTTCATATTTGGCTGACTAATAAGATTTATGAAGCGGAAAGGCCATAAGCACGCCATGATTATTTGCTTTAGGTACTATTTTAAATCTCGCTAATCCATTCATTAAGTCTTTACTATCAGAAACAGCAATCTTCTATTAAATTCACATTATTATTTATATTACAATATTATTTACTCCATTAAACTTGTGTATTTCCAAGATTGAACGTATACAATATTAACAATAAATGTCTTAAATAGTATAAATTATACTAGATTTATTTTGACCGATTTTATCAATGTTATTTGTAAATATAAAAAAATTATATTAACAATGGAAAAAATGCGAATCCCGGGATCAGAATTTTGGCTCGGGATTGGATTCCCTATCCATAATTATATCAGATTTTGTCTAAAATGATTTAAAACGTAGGATAGACTTTGTACATACCTAAATTATCATAATATATTTAAAACCCAAGAAGGTATTCACCTTTCGAGTCTATTCATAATAGAAACTCGATATTTTTATTAAAATCATAAAGCCGTAAGTAGGTACTTACATTAACATTATATTATTATGGTCATGAAAAATCTTATATTTCGTTGTTCCAAAAATGTTTATTTTTGTGTATATAAGATACACTAGATCTCAGGTACAAAATTATATTATGTATCCTCTCTTATGGTATATAAGTAGGCGGATATGAATAATGTGAAATATTATCTAAGTACCTCTTTCTGTAGCAAATTTCATTATTAATGTTGTTTTCATAATTTATAATATTCAAAGTCTGTTTAATCGAATCAACATTTCCAATTAATTTCTTTGTTCTAAACATTTCATACTAAAATTATTTATAAGCCAAAAATATTATAACATATAAATACGCCAATTTTCTGAAAATATAATCAACACCTAATTAATATAATATATTGGGAGTCATATTTTCGAGAATGTTCAGGAGAGCAAAAATAATATTTCAATTTACTCTAGTAAACAAAATAATTGAGTGATACACAAAAAAATGTAGTATTATTTAACCTGTTGGGGTGTTATTTGTTAATTTGAGGGAAAAAATTAATCATATTCGGTTTAATCGAGATATTTGACAATATGATGCAAATGGCCTCTTTTGCCATGAAAATGTTATTGCAATTTTGTTGATTTTGTCTTGTTCAAATTGGTAGTAAAAACATTAAATTTTTTCATTATTGTGAGATTGTGTATTTAAATCGATATTTTTTAGGTTGTAGAATATATCCATACCAGTGGTTCTCATATGCGGTCACAGTAGCTGCACAAGCCCACCAGAGGACAGGCTATTTTCAATTCCAAGCTATACTAAGTATTGTTCATAAGGTGCATATTAATTTATGTTGATGGTCCGCATGTGATGTATAACATGGAATCTGTAAAAATCTTCAGAAGTTTCTATGGCAGAAGTGCCAACTGGCATCTAGTACGTTATTTTTTACATTTTCAGATGGCTCTTTTCGCATTTTTAGTGTTTGTGGTGCACTTGCAGATGTGTCCTTTTGCCACATTGAAGATTAATGCATTTTAAAGCTCATAAAGGTTATTCTTCAACATTTTTATCTAAGCATGATTATTTATTTTGAGTCCAACCCACAGTGATTTCTCTCAATAGAATGATTAAATTTTACTTTGGCAATTCTCTTTTAAGATTCTTTACTTCATTTCTGAGGATATCGAATGAATATAACAATACCGGTATTCGTTAATACGTATTATAGAGAAAAAAAGACGTTAGTACCCATGAATAAAATATAAGTATTTAAAACACTATTGTATAGCAACATAAAGTACCCACCTACATTTATTATGTTGACATTTGTAAATATGTATAGATCATAATATTTTAGAACTGCTAATTTTTACATAAGTCCGAGTACAGAAAAATCTCTGTGAAATTCAACATTTGTTGGATGTACTAGGTATCAACGTTATAGAATAATTGGAAGTATTTGTCACGAATGTTTTCTTTTTCGAAATATGTTAACAATTCATCGCGACAATTCTATATATATAAGTATTTTTGAGGGATTTTGTTATTATATTATTTAACTTTTCTTGGTTTCAGTCAATATATTTGCATTTTGATAGCATAAAACGTATACATTAAATTGAATATACAGTATAATATGTACCTAAAAACATACTTAGTGTATTCTTTATAAAATACCGATATTTTGGATTTTTAAATCGGTCTTTCGGTATCGATAAAATAATTGAATACCGGTTTTGAAATCCCAGTATTTCAATCCTTAGATACAGGGCATTCAGTCATTATTAGTTCAGTTACTATTTTTGATATTGTTAGTCCATCAGGAAAGCGCTTGCTTTCACGTTATACTTCCTTCGATGCCTCCGGTGATCACCCTTGTTTAAAGGGTTGTAATATAGACGATCAATTAATGGACACGTTACATCTATATCTACGTTAATTACTATTATTATTATTAATAATTTGGTACTAACAAAAATGAATACATAATTATTACTCTATTTTAACTTGTTAATTTTTTACTGCAATTAAATCCACATCGATTACTAGGATACTATATAATATTTACTATGACTTTATTAAAACTGTGTTAGGAGCAAAATGATATGAAAAGTTTTCAATTCATTTCCCAAAGAAAATTGGACGGCAAAAAAATATTTTCGTGGAAAATTGCATTTCGCAAACGGTCGACTCACAGAATCCAAACAAGGATATTTAATGACTAAGCTCTGAAAGTTTAAAATGGAAAAAGCCGCTTAAGGTTAAAATAAAAACCATTTTAACTGCCCGTATGTATAGATTAGTTACTAAATTACTAGATAAAATTTATCAATGTAAGTTAAGAATAATTGTTATAAATCACAAGTCCGATGATATATATATTTAGAATAACACAAATTAAGGGTATTAATTGTAAATATTGTGTTTATTTGATGATTAGGTATTACTTATTAGGCTTTATTATTTTTTTTTATTTTAGTCAGAATTGTAATATTAGACAGAGTATGCCATTTTCTTATACCTACATCATGGTTTCCTAAAAAGAAATCGAGGAAATCCAATTGGATTGGAGGAAAATTTTTAGAAGGAAAAACAAAAAACTCTCGACTTTAATTTTGGGTTTATCTTTTTTATGGGTATCCTGGGGTATTATACTGGGCTATTATACTGGGCTATTATACTGGGGTATCCTCATAATCTAGTACGTGAACTACTGACATTTCATCCGAATTCTCCCGGTTCGATTCCCAGTGAGGTTTATCAAAGCCTGGATTTCTGATTGTTTTACTTCTATTACTATCATGTAATTATTATATTGTATAAGTATGTACATCTTTAATATTTTTATTTATAACTTTAACACAAAGGTGCAATATTTCCAGTCACGGTACTGGCAGAATTTGAAACTCTCAGATAGCGTAGTTATTAGGAATAATTTGCATGAGTCAGAAACTGAATTATAGCTAAAAGAATAAAAGCACTCACCCGGGTACAGGACACTCTATCCAACTTTTTTCTAGTTTAAACTACCTTTGCTAAGTATGTTTCTACGTACGTACGCATTTTACTAAAATAAAACAAGTTTTCGAGGTAGGAATCTGAAACTTTCAACAATCGCGTATGCAGTGGTTTGTCATTAAGGGGCTTCGGGTTTAATTTTTGTAAGATCACAGTACAATTATGCTCATTTTTAAAGTCTGGGTGTTTGTGATTATGACACATTATATTACTAAATTCCTATCATTGGGCCTCATGGCTAGGGAATCTAATCCCGAGCCAAAATTCTCATCCCGGGATTTCGGGATTAAAATTTGACAATCCCGGGATTGGCATTTTTTTCCATAGTTAATATATTTTTTTTATATTTACAAATAACATTGATAAAATCGGTCATAAATAAATCTCGGTACTGTTCGGTTATACCGGAGGCAGCGGAAAACGCATTTTGAAAATAGTCGATAAACTGGATTATGTGTTAGTTTGGGTTAGTTTAGGTTCGGTTAGGTTGGGTTAGGTTAGGTTAGGTTAGGTTAGGTTAGGTTTGGTTAGGTTAACCTAACAAATAATCCAGTTTATCGGCTATTTTCAAAATGCGTTTTCCGCTGCCTCCGGTATAACCGAACAGTACCTAAATCTCTTTCATATTATTTCAATAGACATCTTTATTGTTAATATTGTGTACGTTCAATCTTGAAACTACATAAGTTTAATGAAGTAAATAATATTGTAATATAAATAATAATGTGAATTTAATATGAGATTGCTGTTTCTGATAGTAAAGACTCAATGAATGGGTTAGCGAGATTTAAAATAGTAAATCAAATCGTGGCGTATGGCCTTTCCGCTTCGTAAATCTAATTAGTCAGCCAAATATGAAACTGCCGTAAAACGTATGAGATCATGGTGGAATTACTTTGTTAAAAGTGCAAAGCATTGTTTTTTCCAATCTTTCTCATTTTTATTAATTTATGTAAAAAAATAAAATGAATCGGCAACTTACATATGGGTATAAATCAAACTTCATTCAAACTCAGTTTATTTCTAATTTAGTTTTTTGTTATTAAAAGTATTTTTTCTGTTATATTTACGTTTTTATTTTATTTTCCATAAAAATTGATAAAAAACAATTCCGAAATCTTCGGGATTATGTTTACCAATCCCAGGATTCGTAGGTATTGAAAATAGCTCGGGATCCCGGGATTGAAATCCCTACTCATGGCATATTGAAGTGTTAAAAAGAATATTTATATTATAATACGTAAATATAACAAAATGTTCAACATTTTTAATAAGGTAGAATGAAAATCTTATATATCGAAATAGTCCAGATATATAATATGATGATGATGACATGTTTACGATGGGTTAATCGTGGGTTATCTTTTAACTTACTAGTGAAACTCCGCCAAATTAATGTTTCGGGCCTATAAAGGAAAGATTGCCCAGATTGTAACCGACTTCAGATAAGTAATAATTACTTTTCTGAAGTCACCAATAATTATTACAGAAATCATTGTCCTAATTTTTATTAGATTTTACCTAAAACCTTTAATAAACTTATTGGTAGAATGAGCAATGTCTTATCTTAACTTCTTTTCATTTTCTGACATTAAATATTTGAATTTTTGGGAGAATATTAAATAATTTATTTAAGTAAATACTGCAACCTTTCGACTTCCAGCTACTTTTCAATGAAAAGCTTTGAGTTGTGATTTCATTTAAATGAAACTGATTGATAAATGAATATAAATCATTTTACAGGGTTAGATTCCTGAAGGATGATTATTTTTTATGATATAATTGAGCTGCCTAGAGTCATAACTCACATATCCCAAAAATCAAGTTTTTATATAATCGCAAAAAACCACCAGAGCACTGTTTTATGTAATTAGAAGAGAAGTACAGAACTCTCTTGAATATTAATGAATGAGTGGGTCGATTTACATTATTTTTTTTAAATATATATAATACTCCTAAGGGTGCAGACACACAGCAAATTATGAGAAATAGAGCTCCCTGATTGATTAGAAAGACTTTTCACAAGGTTTAAAATAATTTTTGACAGCCTACTATTTTTTTTACATTGCTTAAGGGTGGACGTGCTCAGCGTGGGTCAAAATGGAGTTTTTTTTCTATTTTCAAAGCATGATCCTGGACATTCCTTAAACGTTGTAGATAATCTATTTATATAATTTTGAAGCCTTTTTATCTTTTACGTTTATTTTAAACATTTGATGAATGCATAAAGTATTTTTATTACATAAAATAGTATTCTTTTAAGCTTCTCGCTCTAATGTTTTAGAATATAGTCATATTTCAGTACATAAATGTGCAGTGGTGTTAAGAGTTTTTATGTTTATTAATTTTCAAACGCATTTATAAAACCATCAGTATAATTTATGTCAACATTATTATAGTGAAATATTTACGATAAAAAATTATATTGATAATCTCTGTGATCCCGAATTTGACAAGAATTAGGCATTTTATTATTGAAAAAATGGGCAAGATTAACACATTTGAAGATAATTCTAAAGAGACTTATTACTTTGATCATTCAAGTGTGATAAACATCCAAGAATAATGATTGCTTTATAATAATTATTGACCTAATAATAAGGTAGTGTTTTTTTGAAATACGACATTTCTTTTGGCATTCCCCAGTAGTTAAGCTACAACATAGGGCCGTAGCCATAAATTGACAAACTATAATTGAAGTAGGGAGTAAAATGATGTTAACTTGCGTGTTTGAACATGTACGAGGGTGGGTCAATAAGTCCTTAGAAAAGCCGACAGGTGGCGCGACTAGTACTGTAAGCGGTTTGTTTTCATGCAACGGCACTACCGATTCAGTATGCTGCGAAGTTTCAATCAGATTGGTCGGGTTGTTGTTTTTTATTTTCGTACATTTAAAAAAAAAATTTGCTTGTTTACAAAAATGGAGAAAATTGAGTTTAGAGCTGTTATTAAACATTTTAATATAAAAGGGTTAACAGCAAAGGAAATAAAAAATGAGTTGGATTTAGTTCACGGCATATCTGCTCCTTCACTTGCAACTATTTATAACTGGTTAAATGAATTTAAACGTGGTCGTACATCAACAAATGATGAACCACGCTCAGGACGTCCTGTAGAGGTGACTACACCAGAAATGATCAATAAAATCCACGATATGGTGTTAAGTGACCGAAGATTAAAGTTGAGTGAGATAATTGAGGTTACAGGGATCTCAAAAGGTAGCGTCATTTCTATTTTACATGACAAATTGGGCATGAAAAAAGTTTCTGCAAGATGGGTGCCGCGTTTGCTCACAGTCGACAATAAACGCAATAGGGTGGTGGCCTCTAAAGCCCTGTTGTCGCTCATGCAACGCAATCCGGATGAATTTTTTCGTCGCTTTGTGACTGTAGATGAAACATGGATACACCACTATACTCCCGAGACGAAAGAACAGTCAAAGCAGTGGATTGCGAAAGGCGAACCATGTCCAAAGAAGGCGAAAACCGTAAAATCAGCTGGTAAGGTTATGGCTACTGTATTTTGGGATGCACGTGGAATTATTTTCGTTGACTATTTGGAAAAAGGAAAAACAATAACAGGGGATTATTATGCATCTTTATTGGACTAGCTAAAATACGAAATTGAAGAAAAACGGCCTCATTTAAACAGGAAAAAAATCCTCTTTCATCAGGACAATGTCCGTGTTCACACATGTTTACGATCAATGGCTAAAATTGAAGAATTGAAGTTCTAATTGGTCGACCACCCACCGTATTCGCCAGATTTAGCCCCCAGTGACTTTTTCCTTTTCCCAAACTTAAAAAAATGGCTAAGTGGACAACGTTTTTTTTCAAATGAAGAAGTCATCGATCGGACAAATGCTTATTTTGAGGACCTTCCGAAAACTTATTTTTCTGACGGTTTAAAAAAAATTGAGAAACGTCTAACCAAGTGTATTGAGCTCCAAGGAGATTATGTTGAGAAATAAAAAAAAAATACAAAAATAAAAACTGTTTTAATGCTTTTTTCTAAGGAATTATTGACCCACCCTCGTACCTAACCGATTTTTTTTTTCAAACGGTAAAAGTTTCAAAATGTGAGTTAGGATACTAATACGATGGTTGAATCCTTTTGCATCCACACAGTAAACCATGACCCCCACATCCTGAAGCGGGCCCCCTACCTATTGCTAAGGTTAAGGGCAGTGTGATTTTCTACGATAATGTTCCCCAAGTGGTTTTAACGGAACCCCAGGGTTGAAGGTATTTTTATTTTTATTTTTAGCGATTTTTAAATAAATCCAGTTGATTTAGCATAATATTATGAAGCACTGATCGCGACCTTCTTTTGTGGTAACCAAGTAACATACAACCCTTCGCCATGTTGGATAAAAAGCCATTTTGTAAATTAGGAAACACACACAAATTAATTATAACATAAAATTTTATAAGTACGTGAATTATCTTTTAATTATATCAATCATCATAAGATCACATCAAATTACATCACACAGCCACATATTTTTAATTGTTAATAATCATTAAAGAAAGTAGCGCCACAGGCGATTTTTTTAGCTTAACTGGTCGTCCCGCCACGCCGGGCCCCCAGGCTAGAACCCTGTCAGCCAACCTTTGCGGGGGCCATGCAGTAAACACAATGTGTATTATATTTTCAAAATAAATCTTCATTCTAATTTAGTTAGGAGCAGATAATATTATGTACTGCCATAAAACGAATTAATAAATGTAGAACCGTGTTGACCATCTGCGATAGGGAGGGCGACTTGATTTTTGTTAAATCTTTTGTGTTTCCAAAATCTTAAACGATTAAATATACTGTTTTCGTCAAGTCTTCCAGACACAACACTATATTATGTCTTCTGTCGTTAGGGCCATTTTTCTGTTGGTAACAATACAAAATAACACAATATTTAATTATTTAAAAAAAAAAGTATTTTACAATATTACACACAGCTTTGTAGAAAGCAATTCATGTCCTTATTATGATTAATTTCATATAGTTTATTTCTCAAAGCAACGTATCCTCGAGGCACCGATGCACTTCCAACCCATCATAGTATGACGTATTCGAAGTTATGGCTCTCGCTTATTTAGCCAGTGGTTTTCAAGAGAGAAACCGTCTATCTATACTAATAAGTAACGCACATGTATTAGAAGAGTGACTTAACTCAAAATTTGCAATTATTCAGGAGAGACATTTTAATTTTTATTCGATCTTTGATTCTCGGTAAAACAATGAGACAAAAATATAATAAAAACAGTTCATGTTTTGAAGATATTTCTCACATATACGTACTGGAAAGGCGACGCAACTAAAAAAATATCACTGTTCAAATTCACACAACGACAAATATGGCCCAGTGGAAAAGTGGCACTTGTGAAATCTAAGGATAAAAAAATTAAATAAATTACTTTCGCATATACCCACGTGAAACTTAAACAGCTCATATACTAGCAGTAGATAGTTACAAATTCAGTAAAGTTTTATCATGATATCCATAGTTCCAAGGTTACAAAATAAAACTTCACAATAGCAACAATTCATCACGATTTGATAAAGTAGTCATATAGCAGCGGTGCAATGATGAGGTGAGGTGAGGTTAGAGGTGCGCATGTCTACATCAATTTTGTATCGATCTGATGGGGTTACTGAAGCTTTCAGTCGATTGTGATACTGACGCGGCGTCGGCCTGATGATTTGAAAAAATATATACAATTGAAAGCTCCTGCCGAACAACGAATATTCATGTTGTGAATGTCTTGAATTTGTAATTTGTAATGTTCGCCGTATGTCAAAATAAATAAATTTGAAATTGAATTGAATTTGAATTTATTTAGACATGCATTTTATGTCAGTACTATACGACCCAAAGAGGTTGGACGGTCTTTAATATACGGAAATATATTTCTGAAATAACATTTTACGATGGAGTATGATACGGCGAACTGCATACGTACAAGTTTCCGGACTCGCAATTGTATATCTGTCTACTTTTTATTTATGTATTTCATGCGGACAATGTCGTGGGCTATCATCACTCTGTGGATGCTCATATACGATCTTATTAGGATCTGACATGGTGAAAAAAAATGTCGTGGGCTTATTTTTTATAATATAACATCTCTGCCTGGACAAAACTATATTTTGAACAGTATTATTAAGTTACGCCCTTATGTAAATGTCGTTATTCTCTTTCTAACATGCCGTAAGAATAATTTTTTAAATTGGCATCAGCCCTCTACCACATGTGTATGTAGGGTTGGTCTTTCGTAGGCATTGCTATATTTTGATCCGCAAGGCTTAAGTCATTGTTACCCGGAATTCTACTCTCCAGTATTATTATACCACCGCGTATTATAATATGTATTTTGATTCAATCTTGAAATTGGATTAACTGAAATCCTCAAAATTAATATGTCGGAACACACATATTGAATTAGAGCCGTAGCAAGTATATAATACACTGATTAAAAATATTATAATAGATAATTATTACATGGAGCTTTTTCAATTTTCCATTATTATTTCAAATTAATCAGGTTTTATCACAGGTCTATAAAAATAATAACACGTAAGAAATGGAAACGAAAATCATATTTTTAATATTTCTATGATCTCATAATATTATATAAACAATTATTTAATTTATAATTAACTATTTCTTTTAATCAACTAATAATTCACAAGATTTAAGAATATACCTGCCATTCTAATTATTGAACATACATAATTTTGAAAAACACTTATGAGAAAATATATTATAACCAAAAGTGTTACATTCTTAAATCTTGTGAATTATTCGTTGAATAAAAGAAATAGTTAATTATAAATTATTAGCAAGTTCAAGTAAGTTACATCATAAAAATATTGGAGAAATCCGCGACGTCGCGTCGGTTAGGAATTGAAGTAATAGGTATCTACTTTGATTTAATAAACAAAACCGATTGCCAAAATAGCTTGATTTAGAAGAGCGCTGATGCGTAGGTATTAAAAAGGCAAATAGTTAAAATTTGTCACAATTAGTATGTCACCTTGTAGCATAGAGGTAATGCACGGACGGGGCGTAAACCCAGGAGATGCAGTGTTCGATTCCCTGCCGGGTGTCTTACTTTTTTCAAAAAGATTTTGTCTATTGGTTTTAATATATTTTCTCAGAAGTGTTTTACAAAATTATGTATGTTCAATTATTTAATTAATGTTGGTAACATTACATCACATCAAGCCGACCTTAATCTTATTGGTACATAGGTATTCGATGTACATCCGCCAAACTTTCAAAATAGGGCCTCCTTAGCAAACTCGGTATACTTCTTTGGACTTCTATGATATATATATTATGTATAATTATTGTATTTTCACTGCTTTTGTATGTTTATATTATGTTCTATTTTTATATTTTCATTTTTATCGCTTTTATTACTTTTTTTCTTTCTTCTTTTTAATAATGTTTCATGCCATGTTGTGAACGTCTTAAACTTATAATTTGTAATGTCCACAATATGTTAAAAATAAATAAATTGAATAGAATTTAATTGAATAAGTTTTTCTAGCGGATTTTTGATATTTTGTAAGGCCCATTATACACCACTTAGGGATTGCAATACCGAATGGATATATCAATACTGGTATTTGTGTATTTCTTATTGAATACCGGTATTCATTCGTAAAAATATATTAAGTATAGAAAAAAGAAGAAGGTACCTATCAATAAATATAACTATTAAAATCTATTTAAAACACTATTTTATAGCAACCTACTTACATGTATTATGTTGAACTTTATAAATATGTTTAGACTATTAGTCCGGGTACAAGAAATTCTCTCTCTAATACAACGGATTTTGGATGTACTATCAATATTGGATCAATGGTTATAGAATAATTGGACATATTTGCCACGAATGTTTTCTTTTCCAAATTATTGTGTTAATTCATCGCGACAATTCTATAATTTATTATGTTTGAAAGATTTTGATTTAATATTATTTAACTTTTGTTGGTTTCAGTCAATATAATATTATTTGCTTTTTGTTAGAATAAAACTTTTACATTATAGTATTTAATAATGAACAAAATAACATTAAATTTTTCGAAAATCATAAACGTGTATGCTTCTTAATACCGAAAATACCAGTATATTAGATTTTGAAACCGGTATTTCGGTATCGATAGATAATTTAATACCGGTTTTGAAATACCGGTATTGCAATCCCTAGTCACTGTATTTATCCAGAGGTTGTCCATTCACCATGTGACATGTCCGACCCATTGCCATTTCATCACCTCGAATGCCATTATCATATCGTGCACTCTTGTCTGCCTTCTTATCCATTGATTTGTTTTGTAGTTTTTCTGCGTAATACCCAATATGCTCTTTTCTATACCATGTTGCGATACTCGTATTTTTAAAAAAATGATTTTACATTATTCCAGTAACCGGGTGTCCATCGCTATTCATACGTAATCAAAGTGTGAAATGGAACCGGAAAAGTGCGATAAGTCCGCGGTTGAACCGACGAGAAACTATAAGTAGTAAGAAGGGTAAATGTAGTAAGTAAGTCGGTGATACATGCTAGATTTTTTTACTTTACACCCTCCCGTTACCTTGAAACCCAATAATAAATTATTAATGCTTTTTTTTTAATGGACCACTTTCCCTTATCATGTATGTATCATCATCATCATCAGCCTGAATCTATCCACTGCTGGATGAAGGCCTCTCCTGATTCCATTCCTAAAGCTTATTCCACTTCTCTGGGTCGTGTGCATTGTGTTGCCACGTACTTCCACATAGCTTTATCATTTCATCGATCCATCAGCCTCTAGGTCTACCATTCGGACGTTTTGTACCTCTTGGATACCACTCGATGACTAAAGTTGTCCAACAATTGTCTCTTCTTCGAGCTATGTGTCCAACCATTTGAGGCTTTTAATGCAATCGCAAACCCTTGTCTGCTTTTTTATCCACTCTTTCATATTTTTGTCTTTTCGCGTTATACCCAGCATGCACCACTCCATATCACGCTGTGCTACTCTAAGTTTTTGGATCTCTCTTTTACTTATTCTTTTACTAATCACACGCATATGTGATTACGGGAAGTACACATTGGTTGAACACTTTGCGCTTTAGGCACAGTGGAAGGTCACTTTTAAAAACATTATTCAGGCAGCCAAAAGCACTCCAGCCCTAGCTTTACTTTGCGAACAATTTCATCAAATATAATAATGACATCCATCTATATATCCGACCATGTCCGATCCTAATAGGATCATATGGGCCTCCACAGAGTAGAGGTTTGTATTAACAGATTTTGTTTTTTACGAGAAATGGATGTCAGCCACTTGCTCAACCTATTAGGTCCATACCCTGACTCACACACAAATTGAAAAACAATATGTGAACTTGCCAGACCCAGGATTCGAACCTGAGACCCACGGCGTGATAGTCCAACGCTTAATTCGCGCGGCCACCGTGGGTGTAAATATATGAATGAAAATTGCTGCAGCATTTGATAACCACTGCTCTAAAGGAAATCCAATAAAATACATCCTCCAAAGGAAAGACAGGAGATAAATAGATGAGTCAAAGCAAAACTGAGGTCGCAGGAAGGAGTTTCAAGAGAAGCTCTGACAAAGCAGAGCGCTTTAGTGTGTCTTATGAGTTGACACAGTAGCGTGCTGTTAAGTAATCTTGTTAGGGGCACCCTAAGAAAGGTCACTAATAACTCACTCCGTACTCTTAGTGAAGCACTGTGCAATGACGGGGTAATATTGACATTACAAGGTGCTATCATGACTTCGCATCATATTTTTACTAATTTTCAATTAAATTTGAAAGCATTAGTTAGTATAATGTAATGGTATGACCTCGCGAATAGCTGTAAGATAATAAAATAGACATCATTTTCCTGTAATTTCTACAATGCAGTACCGCATAACCGAAAGAAAGAAAATTGTTGAAATTTGAAGAATTCACTTTGTGCACAATTTCAAGCTTATTCAATACAACTATTAGGTTGATTAACTATATACCCATTGCGATATTGAATAAAAATTAATAACTATTACATTGATAGATAAAAATTTAATAGTTGTGGGGGTCAACAACCCCAGACCTGGATTATAACAATGCGATATTCGGTTATTAGTTACACAAGTATCGCACATCACTTTATCTACGGTCAATACATTCTGCAAGTATGACATACTTCTATGAGAGTGGACAACCCAAGGCCATGTCAGCAAAACGCAGCAAAGTTGCAGCGGTGAAACAGTCAGTATATTACCCAATTGTGACTTACATCAATAATAGCTTGCCGGAATTTATCGAATATTTCAATAAATAGCGAGTCAGAGTTGATATGATATAATAGTAGTACACTCTATCATCGTGCCTTGGACTGAGCAGATCTCACCACATAGTACTCACTTCCACCGAGTTTCACTACTGCCAATTTTAAAATAAGTGACAAACTCATTTTAGAAGTTATCGTGAATGCACACCACCGATCTATGTCGAGTATCTTAAAAATATATTAATACCTGTACCATGAGATTATTTTATTGAATGCATTACCTGTGTACAGAGCCTAGAGGTATAAACATTGTTCATACTAGATAAAAAGTGACAAATATTCGCAACAGACTGTGTTGTAGTGAAATCGGCGACCTGTTAAAAACAATTTAGCTTTATGGCGAGTCGTAAAACTCACCTGCTGGTAGAACAGAGGCTCGTTGTTGTGAAATCCCAGCGCGAATGCCAGGGCCAAATGGGCGGCTGACAAAAGCGCCGCAATCACCAGAGCCACGGAACGGGAAACTGGCAACATTGTGTGGACTGCCTGTAAAAATAAACATACACACGTTATAAGATTCCCACACATTAGATTTATTTGTATGTACTTAATCGACAATGGATGTAACCTGTCCCCTTTTTACCACGTTTTTATTAGCTCGTATTCTTGTTTGTCCACTACTAATTTTTTTTCTTGTTTGTCCAAGATTTGTATTGGACGATTGAAGATTTTTAACTAACTTCCCGACTTGCTAGACATTTGAAACTTTTAAAATATATCAGAACACAACGACGATGCATTCTTTTAATACCTTTAGAAATTTTTAAGCAGAATTGAATTCATTTTCAGTTAATTCTGTTTTGTATGGAAAGTTATTATTGTTGGTAGCTAAGGGGTTCCTAGCAACTAAATTATTAATATATACGTGCGTTACGAAAGAAATCAATATGAAATGTCAAAATGACATTTCAGTATTCTATATTTATTAAGTATTTCTATCAAGTACAATAAAAAGTTTTTATTAATACATACCTAGAATTGTCAAGATTATAATATGATTCAACAGAAAATTTAAAAACGTGGTATATAAAAAGTTATTTTTATCTTTTAATTAATAAACTGATTTTCTTGCGAAGAATAGCGCCTATCGTAATCAAGTACGTAAGACACTGACTGGCCCTTCATTCGGACGCTCTGAGTTAAATTCCTGATGAGGTCACAATATATATTAATTAAATGATTTTCTCATAACCCGGGTGTTTGATTGTTCCACTTCTACCAGTTGTAGTGTTAACAAGAATATGTATATACATTCGTTATTAAAATAGAAAGTTTCTAATACTTATATAATAATTAAGTTAAATTTAATTTAATTTTTAGGCATTGTCTTAATATCCATAATTATTAATGATTTGAAACAGCCAATCACAGAGTTTCATCTACCACTCTACTGCAGGCCCTACAAGTATTTGATTATCACTAATTAATTATATTTTTAACGGGTACATGTGCTTATTCAAAAAACAAACTATAGACTACATACTTATTGCGATATTAAAAAAAATCATTTGCAAAAAAATAGTTATGTATTGACCATATTGTAAAATACGAGTTATCAGTCGGAAATAAAAGCAAAATTAGGTAGAGTAAAATATATTTACATTACAAAATAACAAAAATGCCAAGTTTATTAGATAATCAACCCAAAAAGTGAATTTTTATTTATTGAGCACTTACCTATCTGATAAAACATGTCGATTAAATTGTGGTAATCTAATCAGTGTTACGGATAGTTAATTTTATTATATCACTATACCTTTATACTATTAATAAAATTGAAGTGTATATCTGTGCTTTCTAAATATTTGCATTTTATTTAGGGCTTTCACCTCTTCCACAATACCTAAGCACAAAACATTATATTTAAAATAAAATGTCTGTCTACTAATAACTTAGCTACAACCTTAAAAAATGTACTAAATAGTAGTTCGTTTTTATCACATTCATTTTTTAAATCATTATGTATGTTCATGGGGACAAAGTTGTGGGCCATCGCTAGTACGAGTATTACGAGTATTACATACGAGAATGTATGATATTATCTACCCGTCTGCAAAATGTACGAGACGAGAACCAACCGAGAGAACAAGCCGGATTTAGAGGAGGATACAGCACTATGGACCATATCCAAGTCATCAGAGAACTCATAGAGCAGTGCCAGGAATACAAACTGCTACTATGCATGGGTTTTATAATATACTACAAGAAGGCGTTCGATTCCATAAAGAAATGTTCAATAATCGACACACTCAGAAATCAAAGAATCCTTGGGCGGTATATAAATATTTTCAATAATATATACAATAGCGCAACAGCAACTGTCAATCTCCATAAACCATCAGGCAGATTTGCTATCAGCAAAGGAGTCCGACAAGGTGATGCAATCTCACCTAAACTATTTCCAGCTACCCTTGAAGACTTATTCAGGCAACTTGACTGGAATGACAAAAGGATCCCCATAAATGGAGAATACCTGCGTCATCTGCGCTTTGCCAATGACATAGTAATTTTTTCGCAAGACCTCCAAAGCAGAATGCAGGAAATAGCTGAAGTAAGAAACAAAGTAGGTTTGAAAATAAATGTAACAAAGACGAAAGTCATGTTCAACTGCTTTGCGAGCCAAAAAGAGATCCTCATTAATGGCACTCAGCTCGAAAGGTGAAAAGCTACATCTATCTCGGACAACAAGTGTCTATAGATGGATGTATATTTTTGATGAAATTGTTCGCAGAGTAATGCTAGGCTGGAGTGTTTTTGGCCACCTGAACTTCAAAAGTGACCTTCCACTGCACCTAAAGCGCAAAGTGTTCAACCAGTGTGTGCTTCCCGTGATCACATATGCGTGTGAAACATGGACCTTAAGTAAAAGAGAGATCCAGAAACTTAGAGTAGCACAGCGTGGTATGGAGAGGTGCATGCTGGGCATAACGCTAAAGGACAAAAAGAGGAATTAGTGGATAAGAAAGCAGACAAGGGTTTGCGATGTAATAGAATTCATTGAAAGCCTCAAATGGAGATGGGCTGGCACATAGCTCGAAGAAGAGAGAATCGTTGGATAAATTTAGTCATCCAGTGGTATCCAAGAGGTAAAAACGTCCATAACGTCAATAACGTACGAAACTAAAATCCATTAGAATAACGTACCTACGTGTTTTACGACAATCAATATACACATAATATTTTTCCGGTGACACATTGTATTTACACCTCATTGTAGAACATTGCCTATGCTCCAATGTTCGCTCACATTTTTTGTATTGTATTTTACATAAAATGTAAGTAATTGCACAATTTCCTGAATTTGCACTGTAACAAGTAGGGAATCCAATCCTGAGCCAAAATATTGATCCCGGAATTACAATTTCACGATCCCGGGATCCCAGGACTGGTTCAAGGATTGGCATATTTTTCAATAGTTAATATTAAATTGTTATATATACAAATAACGTTGATAAAATTGGTCAAAAATAAATCTAGTATTATTTATACTATTTAAGACAGTTATTGTTAATATTGTGTACGTTCAATCTTGGAAATATATAGCTTTAATGGAGTAAATAATATTGTCATATAAATAATAATATGAAAGTAAAACAGTTTTATTTATTTATGAAAAGATAACAAATACAAACACAAGTTCAATTAAAATAAAAAATAACCTATTGTGTTGACAATAAATACAATTTATAAAAATTAAACAGGTGTGATCTTGGATGGTCGGATTTATCACTATCCATTTTACCACGCCCTTGTCTATACAACAAATAATTCGGAAATGGGACAACTGGACGCCAGAACAATTGGACGCCGCACTATCGTAGACACGTAAACAGAACGTAGACGATGAATTTTAATCAGTTTCTATCTACTAGATACTTGGTAGTTTTAATTTATTTTACTCTTAACATAATGTTTTTTTTGCGGATTAAGAATAACACTGCCAAATGCTTTATATAAAAATACAAAACTCTTTTTTCGTGGAATTTAAACATAATATACGATTAAATCATTATTTACGTGTGCATATTTAAATTCTCTCGCACCATTAAATTATAATATAATAATTTAAATATAAATAATAATATTGAATATATTTTTTTAATGTACGCATACGTACCTAACGTCTATTTATTTTCGTATTGCGTGGCGTCCAGTTGTCCCGGCGCCAAATCGTCTTAGACCCGATAATTCATATTTTGTAATGTGAACTGCGCTATTTTAGTTGTTTGGAGAAGAGGAAAAATATTTAACCATCATACTAACTTCTCGTTTGTAATTAACTTTAATATAACATTTGGTAAACTATTTATTATCATTTATTTTACCACTCCACTCACTTGAAATAAAATCACTAATCAAAGCTTTCTTCCATCATTATTTTTTTCTAATGGTTACGATCATTGGATTCAGCTTATGAAGCAAGACAAAATGCCGCCCCATTTTTATACAAAATTATGTCTCATCCGTGCTGGTGTCTTTTCTGGTCATCAAAGACATCGAAGGGCAACGGAAGTAAACTAGACATCGCGAACCCGACAAAAATTACAGTCTTGTTAAACCTTTTATGTTAATTAATACATTTTGTTTCCAACCAGTGAACTGATTTTTTTAAAGAAGAGATATTTTCGTTTTAAAGTACTCAGTTTAGGTAGCTACTTCTATATAAACCAAAAGATTCTCCTCGGTCCGCCGCTCTCCGAGTAACTGCCGCCTCCAAGCGACGCTCAATCTGCCTACCCCCACGGGACGTCACCGTGTATTACTGCCAAATAAACCTTCTAATTAATATGTGGGAATGGTTCGACTTATACTGAAAACTATGTTAAATACGTAATTCCAATATAATATAATGAGAAATATTCATAGAAATATGTGATAACTTATAAGTGAAATGGAAAAACGATAACCAATTGTTTACAGTGGCTCAGTCTATCTATGTAGATCTCGGTCTCCTCTGACAACAACAATAATTGCGAGATCCTTTTCAAGATTTATTCTGGCATAAAATATGAAATAACGGAACACAGCTGAATATTGACCACTTTTAAAAAAAAACCAATACACTAAATTCAAACACATGTATCACATATTGTCAGTAGCAATAAATAATCGATTGCGACAATAAATTATTCGGACACTTTGGTTTCTTTTAGAGGCTGTTAAATCTTCAGCTTATTTTTGTAAGACAATAAAACCAATATATTGTTTTCTAGTAAGTATAATCAAGGTAAAACATCATTATGTTAAAATACCTAAATATTGTATATCAAATAAATTGCACGTATTTAAAATTAAAAGTAAATAATCACAAAATAAAAAGAACTTTTTATATACCACGTTTTTAAATTTTCTGTTGAATTATATAAACTTGACAATTCTATGTATTAATAATTTAGGACAAATAAGGCAATTGTCAACAAATCATTTTTTTTTGCTATTTTGCAACAAACAAATATAGAATAATGAAATGTCATTTTGATTTCCATAATAACGCACGTATATATTAATAATTTAGTTGCTTGGACGACCCCCTTAGCAACCAATAATAGTGGATTGGATTACGGATTTCTTCCAAAATAACTTTTAATACAAAACAAAATTAAATGAAAATGAATTCAATTCTACTTAAAGATGGCTAAAAGTGTTGAATAATGAATTGGCACCGTGTTCTGATATATTCTAAAATTTTCAAATGTCTAGCTAGTCGGGAAGTTAGTTAAAAATCGATTGCAAGATTTGTACTGGATAAATAACCACCGGACAAACAAGAATACGAGCTAAGAAAAACGTGGTAAAATTACCGCGTCGCCAGAGAGCTAGTGGTAAATTTTAATAATTTTTGCCGTACTTTTTAGTGGTTTAAAGAGGCTTTATTTTCAACTTTTTCAGTTTAATTTTAAGACAACACTTTCCATCTCATCCCAAAATGTAAAAGCTACAAGTAAGGATGGGAAAATAAGTCAAACTAATAAGACCGGGGATTTGATTTTCATAAAGGGACCACCCAAAGACAAAAACGGTGTCCGTACGTAATAAAAAGAGGTCGCCCCGCTGTTTTGTTTTATTTTTTGTGGGGAACCTATTTACAAAACAACCCTTTGGAATATTCTAAGGGACTCGGCTGACAGTCCTGATTTTAAGTCACGTAACATTATACCCACTCATGGATTTTGGAATATTTCTGTAGTGTATATTTTAAAATAATTACAAATTAAAAGTATTAATACTGAAAAATTATAAAATGTGAAAATTATTGAAAATTTCGAATCAAAAACAATATATCCCATAATACTCTTTATACCGAAGAAATTCAACTTCATTTTAAAATAAAATCAATAATATAAGAGGTAAAGTTTGTCCAGGATTTAAATGTACTTAAAGATTTTTTGGTCAAAATTTGAATCAACGCAAGAAAAATGAGACGGATTTGTATTTTAATTCACGAAATATAAACATGTGGAATTTCCCAAACATTATTATGTACAGAAGAGAAAACAATACAATGGAATTTTTTTTTTTGTAACCTTGGTAACGCCGACATCGCCGTATAGGCACCCTGTTTGTACTGCGTATTGAGGTGCATTGCCTAATTACTGCTTTTTTACATAATACTGTTGGTTACATGTAAATAGTACATTAAAAAAATTCACCGTAGCACAGGTCGCCATGAGCTTTCTATCGGAAAGAGATGACCGGATACTATACGGTCTCCAATTTTATTAGATTCAATATGAACATTAATTCATTCATCATTCAATTTTCATGGCTGATTTTGGCAACATTCATGAATTCAAGAATGAAAATCTAACCTAACCTAACAAATAATCCATTATATCGGCTATGTTGGTTACATGTAAATTGTACATAAAAAAAATTCACCGTGGCACAGGTCGCCGTGAGCTTTCTATCGGAAAGAGATGACCGTAAACTATACGGTTACCAATTTTATTAGATTCAATATGAACATTAATTCAATTTGCATAGCTGATTTTGGCAAAATTCATGAATTCAAAAATGAAAACCTTACCTAACCTAACAAATAATCCATTATATCGGCTATTTTTTAAAATTGTTGGCTGCTGGCATGGTAAAGTGTAAGCCGATAAGAACCGTGTTTTATTTAGACATGAATTGTATGTCAGTACTATACAACCCAAAGAGGTTGTACGGGAGGTTATACGGCCATTTATTTCCGATACAACATTTCACAGTAAAGTGTGATACGGTGAACTGCATACGTACAAGTTTCTGGACACGAATACTGTTTACTGAATAAATAAATTAAGCTCATGGTTGTACCACTTGTACCGACACCGTCAGATAATATTTCTCAAAAATCTTTCACAGGATTTTAATCTCAAACACTTTTTTCAACATCTGAGACTCCTTGGAGCAAAGTTTGTAAGTTTCTGATCCATATGATAGAACTGGTTCTATGAGGGGTTTGATAATATGAATCATTATGCTAATATTTATTATTGTTTAAATTAAACTAGAGTTTTAGCTTTACATTGTAATTTATTATTTAACTCAGATTACCGCCATAATGCGTACAACAAAAACTTTCGTTTCGCTCTCTGAAAACTTTTACATTGTGCACTGTAAACTTTGAACATCATGTTAACAGTTTCAAAATTTTATGGCGCTAAATTATTGTTTTTTGCTGAAACCTCTCAACGCAAGTTGTTCCAACATAATATATTATAACATAACCTGCAATCGAAATATAATAATTCATAAATGTTTTCAGACTCCTTTTCTCTTTTCGTGGTTGTATGAATGATTTATATATTTTTTCGTTACGTTTCAATACTAAAAAAGATATTGGCCATGGTTACATGTAAGTTGTACGTATGCAGTTCATCGTGGGACACTTATTCGTGCGCCGCAGTACGTGAAACATGAGTTCGTATAACATTTTATCAAATGACGAGTTCTTCGTTGAACATTTCACCGTGGAATACAATTGTACGTATCTTACAAAATGCGGCGATAGTTTGCAAATAGTACTGTTCCAATAAGATTACCCCTAACCTAACCTAACCTTACCTAACCTAACCTAGTAAAGACATCTCATAAAATTCGCCACATGTTGTAGCATACGGCAAATATACTCCACGGTGAAATGTTCAACGTAAAACTGGTCATTTGATTAAATATTACACGAACTCATGTTTCACGTACTGCGGCGCACAAAAAATGTCAAAAAACTGTTCACGTAAGTTGACTTCACAATAAAATACTAATGCAAAACAGTAGCGAAGGGTGGAGGTAGGCAATAAAGATCAAACATAAATAGTGCACATTAAACTTTGTTAGTCATACGTATTTAATTTTATTGAACTAAGACTACTTATTTGTAGATGGTGTTGGTTAGTTTTTAAAAATCAATTATCCCCTGTCTAACCAAACCATAAGCCGACTCTCACATCAAAACTCGTCTCGCCTGCAACGTGTCGTCATCGATATTCACAAAACACACGTTCCCAAATGAAGCTCCGCAGATTGGTCGAATGCGACTTTTTAGTTTGAAAAAAAACCTTTACTGTTACAATCAACAAGTCGCATGCTTCTCGGGCTGCGATTTGAAGAAGCCAGGACGCATACGAACACCTACGAATTGGTCATTCCTATACCGGCTCGCCGATTGCCGCATCCAAATATCCATGAATGTATTCGAGTGAAAACTGCTCTAAACTATTTTTTAATAATATATTCCTTATATTGGTTTAATTCTCAGTAGGTCAATTATTTCTTTCCTTCTATCCTTTCTCTGATTTCACCTTATCTGTGTCAAAATAAAGATATAACTATAACTAGTAACCTTCACTAAATAATTCAGTACTGAACAAGTGGATATTTACAGTCTAATCTGTCACATATTATTGTCTATCACAATATTGAACTAATAGTATTAAAACCTAATCTAACAGCAATTACAGTGAGGCCAATCTCATGTTTCACCCCCGGTACTACCTCATCCCTATAACAGCATTACCTCCGAATAAATACTAAACTAAACCAAAGCGTTTTAAATTATGTAGATACCGATACAATAGAGGTTTATAGTTTCTGACTTTTTGGTAAGTACTTATAATATAGTACACATACATAATTTTAAAACACCTCAGATATGACATGAAAAATTGAACTCACATCTGTTGCCAGGGATGGTGTGATGAGGGGTAGGTGATGAATAGAATCAGAAGGTTTTGATGCGTATAAAAGTAATTCCCCAAATTTATTATCCCTTAACACAAATTACAAATTCAATTTACAGCTTGTACAATATAAAGTTTATAAACTAGATTTACGACGATAGTGTTTGTAATACAAATTATTTTAACGTTGAAACGAGAAGCGTGTGATTAAGACGAACGAATTTAAGGTACTGATCTCTTGTTGGATTGCCACGTCTGTTTTTATATTGAAAGTAGACAAAGAAAATGCTATCCACAGCGTGGGTAAATTATTGTTCTTGTTCCCACACTGCGGATTGATTCCTGGGATTTTGTCTGCGAAATTTGATCAAGGTACAAACGTTATCAATCCAACAATGGATTTCACACGACACAATGACAGGAATGCACTGTTTACTCGTTCATTCCTGTGATGCGACAACTGACACCCGGCACGTAAGCATTTCTTCAGCCGGCGAAAGGCGATCATATGTCCGTTCGCACAGCAGTGTTTTGCTGATTATTAAAATTTTGAATTCTTAAAATGTTGTAATTTTTAGGTTTTAACTGCTATCTACACATTGCACTGTCTGCGGACTACTTCCACCCTCACATCCACTTTCTTCAAATAATGGGAACATTTTTTAAATTATGTAAAAGATTTATTGGAAGGTTTTAGATCACGTTCTGATTTCCATTTAAATGTTTTCGTTAGATATGAATAATTATGGCAAAATAATTTTACATAAGCATGACATTTTCCTTGGCAGTTGTAAATAGATAATGATGGGATTAAGTGCCAGCTTTATAGGGAGACTTAAAGAAAAAACGATGAGTCAAATACAAAAAAGATATAATCGAAATCAATTTTTCAATGCCATCTTACGGACGTTTACGATATATATATATATATATATATATATATATATATATATATATATATATATATATATATATAACATATCCCTGTTTTTGCTTGTAAAATATGGCATAGACCCGGGGGCGGCTCTACCTTTAGGGTTCGTAGGAACCATCCCCACATCGTTATCATGTCAAAAATACACGTTTGATGTTTTCAATAACATAATGTCATAATATACCTACTTAATAATATGACTAAATGAACTATTTAATTTATTTTATCCATCTAAATCTGTCACATTTTCGTAGAGATTTTTATTATTATTATTATACAAATAAATAAAACAATGTTTGTAAATTATGTAATAACATAATGCTGATTACGCGGTATTAAAGTAATTGATGAAATTAAATACGCTCTATTTCAAGGTGACACATATGTACAAATTAAGAAAGCTGTGGCGTCTATTCCTTACTGACTAGGGTCACTCAGTCTCATCCCGTTGCCGCAGTACAAATCTCGTTCTACAAAGGATGTGAATGCATTGCCGTTAATATACGCATACTGGCGAGTGAATCAAATAACCCCTAGGTGAATAAAAACGCTCGCTGTATGTCGTTATTTAAAACTGATAATGGAAAATCTATAATAGTTATTACTATTGATTAAATTAATATTTTTGAGCACGCTTTTTAAGTAACGACTCTGATAATAATATTAATTATTCTGAAAAATTAATCATTTCCTTAATAATTAAATCAAAAGAAGTAGCTTGGTATGTAATATGATATGGTAGCTAGGTATGTATATTTAAGGCTATACTTCAGTTGAGGCATGGTCTAACATGGATCTATCATGGTCTATCATGGATCGTGACTAGGCGATGCGCGGATTGTGCAAATGACGCGTGCCGAACGAAATATAATTTGTCATAAAAATCCAACATGCGTCCATTTAATGTTATGTTTATTGTTATATTACTAATAATAATAGTATATTCATTGACATATTTTCTTTTTTAAGTACATAAATAAAGTTTTTTAGTCATCTTTACACGATTTAAGAATATTTTCATCTGACGCCGTGACAAAACAAATCGACATGCGGACACCTCGACAGTCCGTCTCCGATTGGCGACTAGTGAGATATTTCGTCGTACCTACTGTTGAAAATGATTTGCCTTTTCACTGAAGTACGCTCTTAATAATTACTTAATAACTAAACCCCACCACCTAGAAAGTCGTCGAGCCGCCATTTCAAAGACCTGAAAATATTAAACTTGAACAATCGTTGTTTCTAGTACAGCATTCCTCAACTTGTCATTTTAGGAAATATTGATGCTCAATGTATCAGAGGACGAGGCTGCAATTCGTGACTTAAGAACCTCCGTGATTTGTGCAGATTGGCTGAACTGTTCCGGATAGCGGTTGATAGAGCAAATATTGCACTGATGGTGGGCTATCTCCGTTAGGGGATGGCACGATAAAGAGAAGAATCGTTGTTTCTACGAAAACGTTATTAATTTTCTCTTTCCTGAAAAATCGTATTTTTGTAATCAACTACCTAACTCATTGTAATTATTTATCTATTTATATTGTTTTACAAGAGGCACTTTACCAGTAACCGGGCAAAACAGAATATGACAAAACATAACAGTGACAAAACAGAACATGACAAAACAAAACAGCCAGGAGAAAAATGAACCATTAATTTTTGTGGAATCTATTTAGGTTAGGTTAGGTTAGATCATTATTTCATTGTACCTAGTCACCCCAATCATTTTGAACATAATATTTTCAAAATGATTAAGATGAGATATCCTAAGCTTGCCGGCAAAGTCCCGTTTATTTGAGGCTTTCTGGCGATTAGGAATGTAAAAATTAGGTATTTAATTTGATTTATTATGGCGTATTGAAAATCTGTGCTATTAAAAA
Organism: Rhyacophila brunnea; assembly: GCF_057557595.1. Taxonomy (NCBI): domain Eukaryota; kingdom Metazoa; phylum Arthropoda; class Insecta; order Trichoptera; family Rhyacophilidae; genus Rhyacophila; species Rhyacophila brunnea. The sequence goes on from NW_028233361.1 coordinate 9,688,877, forward strand.
TCTATCAACATAATAGAGATAGGACAATTTCAATAATAAATTTATATTTTTCCTGAAAGGTCATAGTTATATTTATCGTTGTTCTGTTTTTTCATGTTCTGTTTTGTCATGGAACCCACTTTCTCATATTATTATAGATGCCACCTAGTAGTAAACAAGACAAGTGTATTATTATTTATTATTATTATTTATTATTCCATGTCCGATCCTAATAGGATCATATGGGTCTCCACAGAGTGGAGGTTTGTATTAACAGATTTTATTTTTACGAGAAATGGATGTCAGCCACTTGCTCAACCTATTAGGTCCATACTCTGACTCATACACAAATTGAAAAACAATATGTGTACTTGTCAGACCCAGGATTCGAACCTGGGACCCTCGATACTATAGACCGGCACTTAAGCCACGCCACGGCCATAAGTAATTATCCTCTACTTAAATTTCTGTAAACTCAATATATATGTCGTTTAAGTAAACCAATACAATAGAGTGTTCTCTCAAGTTTATTAATACCTACATAAAGAAAATAAACATTTTCCGCCAAACACTTGATATTCTATCTGATACGTTGGCTGTAAATCTAGACGAAGCTACAAATCTAAGTATCTATATAAGATATATAAGGTTGCGACATGGTAAACAAGAGGTAGCAGGGGGTGCTATTATGTGCCGACATTGAGGGCTGGGAAATTGGGGGACAAGATTTATTTCCGCGATAAGATAAGGCCTCGTATATGGGATCAACACCGGTAATAAATCAAACGGTACAGAATCTTCAGAAATAGAGAGGGTCCTGTCATTGTCTCCTAATAATTTTGTGGAAAAGCGTCATTAAGAAAATAATTTTACACTGTTGAGTCATTATTTTTAAATATAGGTTTACTTTATTGAACGAGGTTTCATTGTTGAAATATTATGGCTATTATATAGGAAAACATAACGAAATGGCACTAATACATACTTTTATTTAAAATACGAAACATACTTACATAATTTTTGAAAACACTTCTTAGAAAATATATTATAACCAATAAAAATAAGACATAGACCACTATACTAAAGGTACCATACTTAATTACGACAAATTTTAGGTAATGGCTCTTATTATAATCTCTGAAGCACTTTCTAAATTGAGCTAATATTGGCTATATTGGCAATATTGGCTTTTGTATTTTAAATCAAAGTAGGTATTACTTTAATAACTAACCGACGTCACGGATTACTCCAAGATATTTTAGTATATTAGCGTCCTGGAACTTGCTAAGAATTTTTAAATAAATACTTTTTTTATTCAATGAATAATTCACAAGATTTAAGAATATAATATTCTAATTATTGAACATACTTTCTATTGGTTTTATATTTCTCAAAAGTGTTTTCAAATTATGTAGCTACCTACATAATTTGAAAACGCTCTACACATATTATTGTTTTTGAATTTGTGTTTGGAGTCAGAGTATGGACTTAATAGGTTGAGCAAACGACTAACATCCATTTCTCGTAAAAACAGAAATCTATTAATACAAACCTCCAATCTGTGGAGGTCCATAATATTATCTTATTAGGATCGGGCATGGTAAATAAATATATTGCATATTATGCAATGTGGTGTTAGTGAAGTATCCTCGTCATTTCATGGACATGCATACAAATTTCTACAAATCGAAAAGCCTGAACATCAAAAAACGTATCTTATCTTATACCTGTGTTATTTTATGTTAATTCATAGTGATTTTTTTTCAGTCAAAGCTCCTTGAGAATGTGGCGACCTCAGTGCTTGGTATGTGCTCCTGAGACATTGCCAGGCATAAAAAACTGCTGATGCTTCAAGTCTAAATACGTTAAAGTTCCCACCACCACCCGTCATATATGCACAGCCGTGGATATGCATGGCCGCTTTCCATGACGCTTTAAACGTGTCTGAAAGAAGTGATTTTAAGTGCTCATTCCGTTCCGAGACGGAACCGCACGGAACTCATGCTGCAACCATGCACCGTAGTGCTTAAAGAAGAAAGTTAAGAAAGATTTTTTTTGGACTGGCTCTGCTGTCCGCTGACGTTAAGTGCTTTGTGTACCCGCATACTGAGTGTCACGAATTGAAATTGATGAGTCTACAGAAGAGTCGGGACTATCCCGCTTTCCATACGACGCTGCAAATTTCTCGAATACCGCAAAGTTGGCCTCGGTTGCTATCAGATCGCCATGACCAATTGGGACCGTGTGAGGACGGACCCTGGCAAACAGCTCCGCTCGTTCAAGTTCCGTAAGTGGGCAATCCCAGAGGATGTGTTCAACATCTTGGTGGTCATGCCCGCAGGTACAACCCGGCCCATCTACTATCAAGTCAAACTCGTGGAGTCTGGCCGCGAAGTTGCCATGGCCTGTGAGAAACTGGCTAATCCAGTGCGAAGGTTGGAGTCTTCTAGTTTGGTGCCTGCAGAATACGTCTGGAAAAAAAGTGTGCCGCCCCTTGGGGGAGGCGATCGACTTCGGCTGCCATGCCGCAAATGTAGGAGCTCGTGACACACTCTATTAAAACCGAGTATGGTGCGGGGAGGGTTTGTTTGGAGGGGTAGTTGTGTTGTACAAGACACGCAATTTGTTGGTCACATTATGAGAAGATATCCGAGCAGACCAAAATATTGAAGGATGGAAGTCGCAAAGACGTAAGGTTTACAAATACTTAACTGACTATCAATAATTAACTACTATCAATGGTCATAATATCAGTGGAAGTTAACTTGACGCAGAAAGCACACAGAAAGCATTGTGAAAGCATCGAAGCTTTGGTGAACGCACACAAAAGGCGACAACGTAGTGAAACGTTTGTACTTATATTTAAAAGTAGATTGACGGCACATTCTTTTATGAAAATCGACAACTAAAAATCGGTTGTCGAAAATTTCATATCGATTGGACTAACAACAAAAGAAAGCTAATGGTGTGAACGTCGCATATCTCTGATAGATCCAAACTTTTATGATGACCTTAAAACTTTTAAAAGAATTTATACCTTTATAGGTATATTTTATTCTTAAAAAGGTGTGAAATTGTTTAACCAAGAAAAAAAGCTCCCATAAAACACAGCTTTCGTCGAAAAGTGAAATAGATTCGATCTAAGTTTCACACTTTGTTAAACTATGTTTACGCAGACACATGTCGGTTTTTGACGCATGAGTTGCTTTCGCTTTACGGCTTTTTGAATTCCTCACGCGTGGAATTTACGATAACATTCACGTGCCATAACATAAAATTATTGTATAGTAACTATAACTATGTATTTGAATAAGTTAATTTCAAAGATTCAGCAAATTTAATTCACCACAAGCAGTGATGAAAATACACTACAGTGCCTGCTAGTGATCCCAGCGTCTATAATGCCCGTTTACGGAAATATTACGGAAATCCAATATGGCTTATCATTTTCATGGCCCCCACAACAGGGCTGACAGAGTTCTAGCCTAGGGGCCCGAGCTCAAGAGTGGCCCGGCGTGGCGGGTCTACCAGATAAATGAAATAAACACACATCTTTAATTTCCTCTAAAGGTTAAAAAATTCACCTGCGACGCTATTTTACGTCGGGGTTATTACCTTTTAAAATATATGATTGTGTGATGTATTTTTTGGTTGATGTGTGTTGAGACTCAACAACTCTATAATTCGATGTGTTAAAAAATCACTAAATAATACACGATTTTTATTTGACCTTAAACACCATTTTTGGAAAACGCCACTGTAGAGCGTAAGAATGCCTTTAACCTTAGGGATGGGTAGGGGGGACGGCAAAGATCCTGGCCGGGGGGCCCGCTTCAGGATGTGAGAGTCATGATCATATTATTACAGCTTGAAACATGCAAGGGTAACTTTGATTCAACTATTAATTTTTTGCGGTAACATCAATGGTAATATAGATATTTCTAACATATTTTTCTAACATATTTTTGTTGTTAAATGTCATAACAAGTGATGTACAACCATCGCTTCAAACTAAAGTACCTACATGTCTTCCAAAAGATACAATAATATATTGTGTCACTAACTTAGGTAAAATGGACATTCTTATTATTTAATTCTATTTTCTAATTCGGATAAAAAGTTACAATTATTTCTTACACATTTTTTCATATAGCTATAGCAAAATTTTCGCCTGCGGCTCAATAACCTCTACTAACTCTCAACACCTATAATATGTTAGTATTAAAAATGTGCTTGCGTTATACGTTCTACGTTTTTAAGCATTTCGACAAAAAATTATATATTTCATGAAATAAAAGGATTCAAAAAAGTTTTTTTTTTAAGATTTGTGTCCGGGGGGAGGCATAATTAAACATTCTCATATTGAATACTGAACGCATATACGATACAAAATGGTAAATACAATAAATAATTAATACACTCAGTTATTGCGTGAATAAATAAACCCCCTGAATTATTTCAATAATGTTAATAGAAGATACAATACAGTACGTAAACAATTTGAAATAAGAACACGTCATCTATGGAAGTTAAATTTCTCTTAATGAATGTATCTCCGAAATTAATCCCTCACTATTGATTATTGTGGACTAAATACGTGACAAAAACCTTACTATGAGGACAGTCTGCCTTCGACATATGTACAGTTTTTGTCAGCACACTACCCACCAAGGACTAAACAACCCCAAAAACAGTTCTGAGTAATCAAGTCTGCCAAGAAAAAATATAAAGGACGTGAGTAATGAGATGAGGCGATTAGGCTGGAGAAATCACTGAAAACCTTTAATATCCGTTTTATGGCTGACAGAAGGCAGAATAAAGTTCAGCAGTGTTCTATAATGGTCGTGATTATAGTCAATTATAAGACAGCAAGAAAGACAAGATAGTTATTAATTAAAATTAATTACAAAATTACCAGTACTTAATCGTCCTAATTTAATCAAGATCAGAACTGAATTAATCAACTTAATTTGATAGTGCCAACATATTATTATATATAAAAAATGCAATTGAAACAACTTTACTATTTAAACTGGTGAGTATTTTTAAAGCTTCGACGAATGAGTTTGGAAAATGCAATTAAATACATTTTACTGATTATTTTCATTTTAAATACCTCAATACCCAATACCTAATCAATACATACATAAAAACATTAAAATCGTCTTTATAATTAAAAATTTAAAAAAAAATCTCTTGTAAATGCCCATTCTTTGGATGAATTCATCTTTTTATAACAAAATATTTTATCGAATAAACTATTTTTTCTATTCAGCGAATAATTCACAAGATTTAAGAATGTAACATTATTTTATCGAACATACATAATTTGAAAACACTTTTGAGAAATATAATAATATAACCACTAGAAAAAATCTTCTTTTTTTTTTTAAATACGACACCCAGCAAAATAAACCTGCGCCCTACGGGAATAGCATCCTTGTGCACTGGCCACTATGCTACACGAAGCTTATCTAATTGCTACAAAATTAACTAACGGTTTTTACAATACTCTCTGAAGCGCTTTCTAAAGTGCGCTACTAATTCTGCTGGGTGTCTTATTTTTTCGAAAAAAAAAATTCTAGTGGTATATATTTCTCAGAAGTGTTTTCAAATTATGTATATCCAATAATAAAAATATTTTATCATTAAAATGTAGTACAAATAAATCACACTCTATCATAGGAATATTTTTTATATAAGATAATAAAATAAGATATTTATTTTTAATTAAAATAAAAACATCGATTACTAATATATTTCAACTAAAAACTGAAATAAGTTAATAACACCGTTAGAGTGGGAAGATTTACTATCGTAGAATCGATTAAAAGTTAATATTAAATTTTAAAACACATCATATATTTTTTTAATTCTGTACATATTCGCAAACAAACGCAAATAAATGTAAAAACTTTTTTACATTTATTTCTACCTACTTGAATGTACCACATAATTTCTAACTCAAGTGTGTCTATTTTTAAATATATTATATAAATTATCTTGTTGCCATGAAAAACATTTTCGTTTCAGTAACACTACATTTTTATTTCAGTGTTAATATTTTACCACCTCTATTTCAATAAAATACATACACTGTATACTCAGTGTATTTTCAATCATATTAATAAACGACATTATAATACTTTCTGAAACACTTGGTACAATGTGAAATTATTTGAAATCGTTATAAAGAGAATTATTTTCTCGTGGAAACTGTTTACAAAAATTTGTGGCATATATTTCGAAATGATTTTTATGGGAGTGGTATTAAAATAATAATATTATTATTTTGTATGAGTAAAACATACAATATACAACCCACATAAAAATGTATTCAAATAAGACAGAGATAATATTTTTGGACAAAATGGAATTTATTTAGCAGAATGTTTTCTTCGATCCCTTGAATACTGGTTGGGATTTATATGTCAAAACAATGCATGATATAGAACAGGGACGTCGCCTCCTTATACGCAATGTGTGCATCGCATAAGGGCGGCCTAAAAAAATGAGCGGTTTTTGTGTCACATGCAGCAACCGACGGGTTCGTAGGCTCACAGGGACCTATCTACAAAACACAGTTTTGAGATAAACACAAATAAAGATTTTGATACTATTAAATTCATTAAATAAAGCACACTTTACTCAACTACGTCTTGTCAACGGATATTATGTACGACATAGAACTTTGTGTCACCAATAATATGATTACGGCATTATTGAAACCGGGGCAAACTCAAAACATGCATGTTTGTAGTTAGGCCCCTGTGACTCCCGCGATATTTCAGGCATACGTATGCAGGTGGCCGCATTACAATTAAGCGTATTTATGCAGAAAGCAGCTAATCAACACAGAACATAAACAGAGAAATAGGCAATGTAATCACATGTGTAACGTGTGATTATTTACTACACACACATGTGCAGCATTTTAGCGTTTTTCTATGGGGGTGAATAACTTTTAATGAGATATAATATGAATTATTAATTTTATTTTAGTGTAGGTGGCCCGAATAGCCGCTGCAAATAAATCGTACTCCTTATTGCTGCCCATATTAAAATCCAGAAATGTCAATAGAAAAAGTAAAACCCGGCTCTATAAAACCGTCATACGCACAGTCGTTGCATACGGGTGCGAGTCATGGACGCTAAATATGGAAGCAGCTGAAATGGTGGGCTGCTTTGAGAGAAAGATTCTGAGGCGGATATACGGACCCATTAATGATGGTAGGGAGCAGCGGCGGCTCCTCTAATACCATCCAAGTGCTACGCACCGCCTGCATCTTTGAAGACATCGCTCAACTTTTCATTGTTATTCATACGTGTATCACTCACATCGCGAACTATGAACAATACTCCGTTTGTGCGCAAAGCGATTACGATCCAAACAGATTTTCAGTTTGCACAGGATTACAATGAGGTCATTATATAGTTCTTAAACCGTGGTCGAATGCCCCGTAATGACGGTTGTGTAGAATTTTTTACACACTTTTAGATCGGCGCACGAAATTAGGACTCTAGAAACAAAAACGCCAGTTTCTGTTTTATAACAATGTTGGCGAGTTAATTTTTAACAATTTCACATTTAAGATTTAATGAATCACCAAACTTTTACGAAAATACAAACTACCGCATTTATTTCTAAACCACTCAAATAAATTCAATAAACAAAAAAACACATCAGCGGTTATTTATTTGGCTGAAGCATTGTTTGCCCAGAGCGTAAAGTCGTAAACCGTGACATTTATTTTTCTTTATTGATATTAAATTATTTGAACTGTTTAAAAACTCTTTTTAAGAAATATAATAAATAAACAAAGACATATTTAATTTACCTTCTGAGAAGTTCAACGTTTCGGTCTTTTTAAACTAAGATATTATCTTAGCTTGTTGACACGGCAGCCTTCGGTCATTAAGGTAATCATGGAGAGACGCTTTACGACCTTTACGTGGCTAGGAAAAGTGTTCCTGATGCCGCCAAAGAGTGTGACACTGCGTACCCTTATGGCACAGCCTCAAGGGTTCCGTTGCCATGGCCGGCCCTCCCTCACCCTGCAGCGGTACTACAAAAGCGACCTACGTGCTGCAGGTCTGACATGGCGGGAGGCGCAAGAGTTGGCGTTGAACCGAGGAAGTGGCGTGAACTTGTGCTTGCCCTATGCTCCAATGCTGGGTATAGGTAGTAAACCATTGCGCACTACCAGAAAATGCTATTCTGAAGACCACCGGCCGCCAATGGTAGGGAGTGGAGAATTAGGTACAACACGGAACTATACCGCTTATACCAAGATTCAAAACTCTCCACCTTCATAAAACTCCAGAGGCTAAACTGGGCAGGCCATGTCCAGCGCATGCCTGAGTCACGGATACAGAAGAAGATCCTCGAAGGAAACCCAGGGGGGAAAGGCCAGTGGGAAAGCCACGCACACGATGGGGGATAACATTACAAAAGATGCCAACCAGCTGCTAAAAATACGAAACTGGAAAAAACGTCCGGAGGACCGTGCCGGCTGAAGGACGGCGGTGGAGGAGGCCAGGGCTCGACTTGAGCTGTAGCGCCATCAAAGAAGAAGAAGAAGAAGTGTAGGTGGCATGGTATACTATTTTATAGAAATTTTTAAAAACGTGAAATGGAAATAGCAGGACATAGCTCAAAGATGAGACAATATCTGGAAAAAAACTAGTGGTGCCAACTTACATCCGACAGGTAGTCCTTAAAACCGCTAAATCAACGGAGTAGTTAAGTTTAGATGAATGGAATCAACTATAGTCTTCTTATTACAACGTTTTTATTAGCTTGTATTCTTATTTGTCCGGTGGTTGTTTATCCATTACAAATCTTGCAATCGATTTTTAAATAATTTCCCGACTAGCTAGACATTTTAAATTTTTAGAATATATCAGAACACGATGCCAATACATTATTTTAATACTTTTAGCCATCTTTAATTGGAATTAAATTTATTTTCAGTTAATTCTGTTTTGTTTGAAAAGTTATTTCGGAAGAAATCCGAAATCCAATCCACTATTATTGGTTGCTAAGGGGATGGTCTTAGCAACAAAATTATTAATATATACGTGCGTTACTATGGAAATCAAAATGACATTTCAGTATGCTATATTTGTTTGTTTTTCATTTACTTCATATCAGTTTGAGCATATTGAGCATAATAATTCAACAGAAAAATTAAAAACGTTGTAGGTATATAAAAAGTTATTTTTTTTTTTGTAATTATTATAGTACATAATAATTCGGGCCTATGATTATAGACGATATATGGCGCCAATTTGAATAAAAACAATCTTTAATTATTAAAGTACGCGTCGTTAATGATCGGTAATTTACGTTAGAAATGTGTTTTGTAATAATATACAGGACGTAATAGAATGTGTCGCTACCAGAAAACATAAAATTAAGGCTATACTTTAGCTGGGACACGGTCTAAAACGATCGTGACTACGCGACGCGCAGATTATGCAAATGACGCGTGCAGAACAAAACATAATTTCTCATAAAAAGTCAACACGCGTCCATTTAATGTTATGTTTATTGTTCTACTACTAATAATAATAATATATTCATTGACATGTTTGCCGTTTCACTGAAGTACCGTCTTAATTGGAACTGGAATATACAAGTCTGCTATTAGCAGCTATCGCGTGTAGTTTTTTTTATATGTTTGTATCGAAGTATTATAATTGTTACAATAAGTAAAGTTAGCCGTCTAAATAGTCAAAACTGTCTATCTCGCTATAAAATTTAGCACACCCAAGAGAGGTGCTGTTAAAACATAGCACTTATTGTAACAATTACAGTTACAATAAGTGCTAATACTTTGATACAAAACTACCCTCGATAGCTGCCGATAGCAGTCTTGTTTAACAGGATACGGATATGTGGAAAATATAAACACATGTATGTTATTTTGTTTATTAAAGTTTGGCAGGTAAGAATAACAAGCTGACAGTCGGCGCGCTTTGTGTCCCTTGTTTTCATGGCTTAAAGTAATATACTCAACCCTACTTCAAAACTACTACCACACCCTTTTGGGAAAGCAAGTTACCATTCATTTTGTGTTCCCTGGTCGCTTCTGATTGAGTATTTCTTTTTATTAGTAGATATTTCTAGCTTAAGGTGGTATTTTTTTGTACACATGCGTATGCTCCCCTCGAAGCGGCCCTGACTTAGGTAACTATAAAATACAGTAATAACGTTTCGTATATTTTGCAGGACAAAGGACAGACCAAAAGAATAAACATGAATAATTTAATAATAAGTATGACCAAAACCTAAATAGGTAAGGGAGTTTATTAGAGTAGGTATCAAAGCCGAGGCGGTATATTCTGCACAACTAAATATTTTATTTTCTCTGGAAAAAAATCTTTTTTATTTATTTAAATCATTTCATGCCAGAGTTTGTGAGCGAAATGTTTGTTTTTGTTCTTACTCACCATTCAAATGAAAAAGTATTATATAATTTCAATGCTTTCCGAGTAAATTGTACCAAAGTACTCATATGAAACGGATTTACATCTACTATTTTACTCGGTTTACCGTTATTTGAACGTGAAATGAAATTATTCAGTAATAGCTTTGGTTATTATTTAATTAAAAAATATCCACGAAGATTCAGTAAACAATATAATAATAAGTAATACTTTATGTCAATTTGAATATCAGTGTTGTGCGAATTGTATCAGAATAGTATTATGATTGTTTTTTAATACGAAAAAAATTCCACGTAGGTACTTGTAAAATATAATATGCAAGACTTGTTTCAAAATGATTATGTTATATATTATAATGTGTACGAAACATAGCCCCACATCCTGAAGCGGGCCCCTTACATATTGCTAAAGTGAAAGGCAGTATAATGTTTTACAGTGTTAGTAGTATTACCACTGGTATTCCGTGGAACCCTAAGGTTCCGCGAGGTAAAATTATGGGTATTTCCAAGTATTTCATGTATTTTTAGCGATATTCTGTATTTTTAAATAAATCTTTAATTATTTAGTACTTATTATTATGAAGCACTGATCAAAATCCTCTTTTGTGATAGTCAAGTAACATGCTACACTTCGTCTCATTATAACACTGCAAATAAATCATAAAATAAAATGTTATAAGTACTTGAATTTTCATTCAATTTCTCAATCATCATATCACATTTAATTGCATCGGATAGCCACATATTTCTTAATATTAATTCTTTAAGTAAAATAGTACCGCAGGCACTTTTTAAATTTTAAAGCAACTTTGTGGTATGTTTATCTCACTTAACTAGTCGAATCGCCACGCCAGGCCCCATTTAAGCCCGGACCACCGGACTAGAGTCTTGTCTGCCCTACCTTGTGGGGGCCATGATGTAAAAGGAAAACGAAATTGTATAAAATCACTTCTTTCCAGGAAATTCAAAATAAAATTGAGTTTTTGAAAACTTGTAAATGTATTTATGTACGAATCTTTCGGCACACTCTCTATTCTTTCTGTCACTGTTCAAAATAAATACATATGAACATAACATTGTTTTTCTTTAGATTGTTTTTCAGGACAATGTAAGTTTTTTTTTCATTTGACATTACAACATACCATGAAACCCAATCACAATAATATTTATAGTAGTTGTGAAATAATCACACAAACACCGAGGCTTTGAGAAAATCACATAGTAATTTTAGTTTGTAACCTCACCGTGAAATAGACCGGAAGCTACCGGATGAAGGAATGAATCAATTAAATTTGAATATAAGTCTTCGCGTCAAGTACGTCATGTCTCGTTCTTACTGATTAGGTCATTCGAGTCACGAATAATAGGGCATCCATGGAAATAAGCCAAACCGAATCGTTTATGACGGTCTCACCTTACGCCGGAACCGTTTATTGCCGTAATAAAACTTGTCGAGTGTTCACCCACTTGTCTGCAAATTTGTATATTCGGGTGCCGCCGTGTTCCATAATGGTCCATTCAAATAACGGTGTTTGTACATGCACGTCTATTTGAAACAAGTATTTCTTATATTAAAACAGAAAAATATTTTTTCCCTATGATCAGTTTTTGATGTCTATAGGTACTTAACTGTTAAATAAACGATAATTTTTCACAATTTGCCGCTAGATATCTGACACGGCCCCAAAATGCAGGCCATCAGCCAGCATTTCCCCTTAATGAATTAGTGACGTCACAACTTTTCGATCCGACCGTAATTGTCGATTTTACTTGAAAATACGCGGCCTATCTCTAAACAAAGCAATAGTAATTGTGTATTAAGTCCCATAGTACAATCTGAGCGACTTATAGCCCCTCAGAGTGAACTACGGATGAATTTTCTTTCAAGGAGACCAAACGGTCTTATAAGGTGAAATGTAAGTAATTGAAATGTATAAGATTGAGGTTAAAAATAGATAATAAATTGTAAACGACTTATGGGATATCATTTGCTAAACATTGTAAATAAATGTCCATTTGCATTTAATCTGATTTTGAATTATATAAAAATAAATTTTATTTTTTCAAATTTGGTCTCGATCTAATTGCCGATACCAAAGTAAAATAACTTAAATAAATAAATTATGATATCAAATATTGTCGTAATTAAAATCTAATGATTACGTTTTGTAAGTACTGATTACGCACACTCAATTTAAATAATAAATTAATATTTCAAACCGTAATAAAAAGGGTACCAATTTAAGTACCTACTTTTGTAAAAGTTAAATGAAGGAATTTCGAAAATGAAAATTCTGATAATGTAAGTCTTAGGACTCGGTTGCTTTCCTAATTTACAAATAAAAATTGTTCTTTAGATCTGTCAATTAACCCTGACAGATCAATATTAAATTACCCGAAATAGGTAATTTTCAAACTCAATAAATGAATACTTGTCATAGAAATTTAGACTGAAACTAATGTTATACCTTTAAGTTAAAGTGTTCTATAAATGTAATTAAATAAATTTTAATTGTAATCCCTTCTGGCTGTCCGTAATTAGCCCGCAAAAGTTCTGCATAAAAGAAACGGACAAGTTCGATTTCTACCATTCTCTTTGCGAATACGTAGCCGATCGGTGGTTTTAATGATTCACGCCTCTGTTACGCTTTATTTTTAGCGAAAGAAATTTTCATTTTCTTTACCGCTAACCCGGTAAACGAATTAATAGATATTTGGACAATCTATGTCAAAAGTACTATAAAGACTTTTACGAATGTTACCAAACTTGTACCACCTATAGGTATTAACTAATTACTTATTTTTATTCTATTAAACGATCATAATTTTCCGGAAAAGCCGGGAAATGAACGGCTTTTCTGTGATTGGTCCATAACTTTGACTCTTGGCTCTGTAGAGGAGGTAGAAAGATCTCCCATTGGACCATTTTTCAAATGACGTCAAAATTTCGGGGAGTTCCCTTCCAAAGAGTATAAAGGAACGTGTTTTTTCTATACCGTCAGTCGTCGATTTTTCAATATTGCTGGGAGGTTGTGCTCGAAGGCGATTCGAATTCGCTTAGTTTTTGGATATTTCCCCGATATATTCGTTCGCGGGATATTTCTGTCGCGTCACAGTCTGACGTCACGGTGGATGACGTGTGTGATTCGGGTTGTCAGTTGATAACGTAAATAATACCACGTCACGTCATCATTCGCGAGTTTGTTTCCGCGATAATATTTTTTTTGAAAGAGCATAGCTCCTCAAGTTTTCGGTCGGCGACTCATAGTTATAAGAGTGTAATCGTACATATAATAAATATAAAATAATTATAATTAATTAACTTTATTTAATAATTAAGTTAAATAAGTTTTTATAAAATAATTATGCAATTATTTGAAATTAAACTAAAGTGTATAATTGTTAATAAACAATTAAATTAAAGAAAATAAATTTACTTATCGAGAATAATTTAATAAATAATTTAAACTGAATTACCACAAGGAGTTTTTATTTTGAAAATAACCAACGAAACATTTTACGAAAAACATCTGATACTAAGGAAAGTGACAGATAGTCAGCTGTCTTTGACGTTTACGTAAATATTTACGAAAATAAATTCGATTTGAAAGTCAATCGGATAATTAATAACCTAGACACCAACCTATTGTTAGGTGGTGATCCTAAATAATATAAAGTTAGATAATATTGATTAAGTGTATTCCAAAAGTGTCAATCAAGAACTTTAGTTGATCACTCTCTCCCCCAATAGTACCGAGCTAGCCAAACAAAGGTTCTTAATCGGTCCGAGGGCAGGACCGGTTGAAGATAAAGTACCTTTGAGACTATTCCAGGACCGGGGTATCGTCATATCCCTAGTAGTCCACATATTTTGAGCTCGCTATTACATACTTTCATATTATTTCTTTTATTTTTCGATTAATACTACATTATGGCCGGATAATCCGAATGCCGAATAAACGTTATTGAATAAATAATCATTACAATATAAACAAATGAAAGTAAATGGTTATCGTGATAATATACCTACCTACCATATAATTATTATGCATAAATCGATTCCAGCATAATTGAGTTGTTAAAAATATTATATTATATTTATTTGATTTTCATGAATCTGAGTCTGATGTGTATTAACTAACGAGACTCTTAAATTCGAAAGCGTCGCCGCTTTTACGAAATTTGCGGCATTGTAGATTAGCTTCATCTACGAAAGCAAAGTTTAGTACCTATAAATAAAGCATTCATGATTGAATAAAATGAAGCACCAATTATAGGATCAATTGTAAAATAGATAATACCATTAGACAATAATCAAAATAATTCACTGAACATAATGAAATACGGAAGAAAACAAGAACCTATGACAATTATCAACAAACGCGGGCTGTCAGTTGCAATTTGTCAAAAACCGACTCTGCCGAATTTAGTAATCGGTTCGCTAAACTTATGGTAGAGGGGCATTAGGTGTTCGGGTTCGGCGAAATGTTTTGTACAAAATCTCCATGAACGCAATTATACGTTTTGCACGCCATCTGGCGTAAAATCGCATTCGAAAATATTGGATGAAAGGCCCCTAAGTAATATTCTAATCGAACGTATTTACAGATAATGTTTTAATTTCTTTCTATTTTCAGAGAATTAACTAAGTATCGTTTGACACGTCTCTATCTTCAAAATGTTCAAGAAAGACGTTGGCTGAATGTAAACATCGTTTTTTGATTATGATATATGAATCAGTCATGACGCATGCGCATACGCCGGCTCTCACCTCAAAACTCGTCCGTGTGCCAAACAAACTTCTGAGAACTGCTCTAGTTGAACTGAACTAAACTAGCAACAGTCGCCCGTAGCCTTCGAAACATATGGATCACAGAACAGTTAATATATAGAATACCGATAGGCTATATTCAATACGCCGCATATTGATGCAGGGCTTTGAATGTGTGAGTGTACTGCGAAAATGAAGCACGCATTATGCACGTGCAATAGTGTGTGGAATACACCAACATTAAATGAGCGTAAATGCATAAACCCAGAGCAGTTTTCAGTATTTGACGTAAAACGTATTCTTGACACTATGTAAGTTTAACCCGGATTCTTCCTTACTCGAGTCGGTTACCTGCTATCGCCTTACCCGTTATGTATTTTAGTTCCCATTATTTCTGAGTTCCCTGGTATAGATATTTGAATGCGGTTATCGGCAAGCCAGTATAGAAATGACCAATTTGTAGGTGTTTGCATGTGACGTTGACCATTTGACTCGGAGCCAGAGAAGGATGCAACATGTCGATAGCAACAGCCAGATGTTTTTTCAATGAAACAGTCGCATTCGATCAATCTCCGTAGCTCCATTTGGTAACGTGTGTTTTGTTATTTTGTATTGAATAACGATGACATCACATCGACCTATTCGACACGTTTTAAGGCGAGATGAGTTTTGATGTGAGAGCCGGCTAAAGCTGGTGTACGTCTGTTTCACAGACAGCCAGTCATGCATAGCTGATGACACAATACGTCTAGAACCCAGTGCAGTTCGTATTGAACTACAGTAAATAATATAACAGTTATTTTTCTTACCAATATAAGAGAAAAGAGAGGCAGCGGCGCGTGTCGCGATGCGAGTAATAGAGCGGCCGCACCGAGGGCGATAGCGGCTACCAGAGCGGCCAACAGAGCGACCAACTCGCTCTCCAGCCATGCCGGCAATCTAGTAGCGCAAAGTACTGCTGCTATGATTCCGGATACGCTCACTAATGTCGCTACTGACGTGCTCTTGGTCTCCAGCTCCTGAAATTAAAAAAAAATACATATTATAAATAAAAATAAATTTAAATAAGTCAGACGACCAATAACGTAATAGTATATATTATTACAGTAGCGAAGGGTGGAGGTAAGCTATTAATATCCGCCATAAATAGAGCACAATAAACTTTGTTAGTCATACATGTTTGTTTTTATTGGACGAATACTACAATAAATTGACAGATCGTGTTGATTAGTTTTTAAAAATCGATTAAACCCTGCCTAAGGTATATTTTAGGCGATACGACAAAATTGTGCACACTTTTTCATTATTTTTTTTTTCGACCATATCCGATCCTCATAGGATCATAATATGGGCCTCCACAGAGTAGAGGATTGTATTAACAGATTTTGTTTTTTACGAGAAATGGATGTCAGCCACTTGTTCAACGTATTAGGGCCATACCCTGACTCACACACAAATTGAAAAACAATATGTGTACCTACTTGTCAGACCCAGTATTCGAACCTGGGACCCACGGCGTTATTGTCCAACGCTTAAGCCGCGTGGCGACCGTTTTCATTCATACTTATATGTTTTCGTTGGATTAAGAATACGTATTGCACATATTGTTGGTTCATTAAGCCCTGCCGAAACCAAACTATAATAGATAAAAAATATTATTGTATCTATAAAATATCCAATAGCCTATCTCCACCCTTCGCCACTGATATATTATACTAATCCAAAATGCCAAAAGATATCTAATGAGTATTGAAACAACCTGTTAATATTTGAATGCTCCCCTTTTTTTCAATTACCTAGTTCTAGCACCTACTTACAGCGCTCAAACTGACAAATTTTACGAACCGGAGCGCTCGATATTTTTCAAAAAATATTTGTAGCGGGGAACAACCTTGGGTCTTATCAGCCTAATTACGACAGCGCAAGAATTATCGATTCATTCAATTATCGCACATTTGCTCCATCTACAATCAGCACATTCAACAGGTGTGCCATACTTCGATGAGGGTCGACTTCTTTGGTTTTTGTCATCGAAACGCCTCGAAGTTACAACGATGCAGATTTTTTAATTATGCACTACATCAACGATGACTCTCGCAATTTACTGAATATTAATTTATATAAATAGCAAGTCATAGTGTTGATGGGTCTCAGTCCGTAATATAGTCATTCTTATCAGTATACTAGTACCCTACATCATAACTCTGCCCTTATCATTCTACCATTGTATTTATTTATTTGTCAGTAAATAAACTCTCTCCTAGATTCATTCGAGCCACTCCAATAAGACTTTCATCTCTACACATTCACCCCTAAATATTTATATAATTTTATGTATACATTTTTTAATAAATGTGTTACACAAATGGTTTGTTATAATTATGGCCTACCTAGTTAAGATGGTCAAAATTATATTGATTCAAGTGATGAAACGATAATCTCGGGGAGTATATGCACCCGGGTCTATTTCGATCTCTACACTTACGTAATAAAATTTATAGAGACCTGATGTTAATATTTCGGAAAAAGAGTACACCCTTCCTCCTTTCACATTATACGGTGTTGACCGTACGGCAAAAAATCGAACGGCGACATTCTTTTAGTGGCGTGAAGAAGAGCATGGCCCTTTTCACATTACACGGCGATGGTTAAAAACCAAAACCATATAGCAGCCGTCCATTGTCAGTGTAATCACGGCGGCCGGATGATCACCGATGACTGAGTGGTGTACGTGACCTAACGCACGGTTTCATATTAGACGGGTTTTTAATCGTACGGTCAGTCGATTCATTATAACCAAACAGCACCGCAAACTGAGCTTGTGCCGAAAAAATCGTGCATTAGCCATATAGTGAGAAAAGAGCGTGAACTTGTGGCCGATTCGGATTTTCACCGTTCGATTTTTTTCCGTACAGTCAAAACCTTATAACGTGAAAGGAGGGTAAGGGTTTAATCTTTTTCCGAACACACAACATAAATCTTATTCATAGACTGAAACCGTATGTGGTATTGAACTGTGTGAAAAACTAAACCGATTTGATGAAATGATTTCTGTTCATGGGAATATATTTTCAGTATATACTTACATAATTTTATATATGTTATTTAAACAGATACGGTTAGATACTATAATATGAGTGAAATTATATTTTTCATGAACAGAAATCATAAGTTTAGTACGGCACACGGTTCAAAACCGTATGCAGTTTCAGTCTATGGATGGCTGTTTAGTGTTTTCGCAATCCGCCTATCGATATACTGCAAACACTTTTTATACAAGCAATGCGTTCATTGAAATTTAAAGTAAGTCAGTGGTTATTTTTCAAAACTGGACTTGTCCACTATTCACTCCTCAGAGATAAATGAACTTTTCAAATAAAAACACAGTGCGAAAACACGCACGCGACAAAAACCAAACTGTCGGATTGTATGACAACATACTTGGTCACGTGACTCAATACAGTCCCGCCATTAGCTGAAAGTGACATGTCTCATTTCGAATGTCAACCTACTTTTTGAAACCTCTTTTCAATATATAATTGGTGCTATGTGGCTATCTATTGTTTAAAGTCAACAAAGTGTGTATGAGGTTATAGAATGATATTCCGATAATAACTCTTTTATATTTTATATATAATAGCCACTGAAGTATCTCTTTTCTCACATTTTGTAGATATTCTATACGTTTGTATTTTTATACACAACGTTTTATAATTTAATGATGATTTAATGATTTAATGAAAAATATAAATTCCAGTATTAAAAAGTTCCTAGATTCACGGGGCATTATTAATATGAATATCTCTCGTATTATCATGGGCAAAAGCAATTAAGTATTGTACACCATTTTGGCAGTGCAAAAGATAAGATTCTACTAAGAGATCTTAATAATGGGCTCTCTCGTGGCGCCCTCTCCAAAACGATTTTTAAATTAAAACGTTCCACGCAGGTGGAATGGTGTGAGAAAATAATTAGTTCCCTTCCTCAGTTTCAATTACGGTTTTTTAAATTATTTAAATCTTAAGTAGAACGCATTTTTTAACAATGAAACACTCCTTAAGGCAATGAATAATTCAATTTTACTAATTTCAAAATGCAAAACGCAAATATTGAATGAAAAAAATATTATTTAATTCCATATTTGACCCAAATTGGGTTGTAGCGCCAGGAAGAGAAAAAACAAAAAAAAAGTTACACCGGTGTATTAATTATTATATACTATAAAGGATAAAGGCCTATAGCGTCATGGGTCCCAGGTTCAAATCCTGGGTCTAGCAAGTACACATATGGTTTTTTAGTTTTATGTATTAGTCAGAGTATGGACCTAATAGGTTGAGCAAGTGGCTGACATCTATTTCTCGTAAAAACTAAATCTGTTAGTACAAACCTAAGGCCCATAATATGATCTCATTAGGATCGAACATGGTTGGGAAAAATAAATTAGCACGCGTTGCCACGCGACCAACACAGCAACGTTGCCATCTTAGCATTTTATTGCCAGATCTAGCATTTTTGATCGTGTATCTAGCTTGCAAGATACGCATCTGGCGTTTGGTGTTAAATCTTGCATTTTTGATTCTACAAACGGCTTCAAATTTCTTATAAAAACGGGAGAATATTACAGTAGAATTGCTTTAAAAAATAATCAACGTGCTGTATTACCAAAAACTGAACGTAACATTCAATAATATTTATGTGATATCCAAATTTTGTATCTGCCAAAATGACAACACTAGTAAATCTTCTACAAGCGACTACAGTGACTTCCTGTTATCGCCGAGATATTGTTGTCGGGAAGTAGTGTTTAGTTTCATAACTTTTTGTAGCATGACCCCGAAACATTTTTCTTTCAATATTTTTGTTCTGGTGAAAATAATTAATATGTCTCGTTTTGAAATGCAAATTTCTCGTATTTTTTTTATATGTTGAGAAAATCTAGCATTTTTTTGTGCCATCTAGCTTATTCTATCACCCTATCTGGCATATTTTCATGAATGACAGTTGGCAATACTAGGATACAGGTATTTCAAAATCGGTATTCCAGTATTTATCAATACCGAAATACCGTTTTAAAAATCCAAAATACCAGAATTTTCGGTATCAAGAAAGCACACTCGTTGACGTTTTTTAAAATGAATTATGATTTATGTGCTGCTAAAATGCAAATATATTAAGTGAATCCAACAGAGGTGAAAAAATAATATAACAAATTTCATCAAATATATTTATATCTAATTGTCGCAATGACATTATTAATGGACAACGCACTCAATACAGTAGCTAGCAAGTAAATTCGCGCATAGCTACATTCGCACATGTATAGGTAGACGTCGCGCAATTTCCATTACGAGATATCACGCATCGGTAATTTATAGCAATATCACCTTTATTGTAATGGCGTTAGAACAGTGTTTCTGGTGTCAATGTTCAATTGAGCGAACCCATTCGAGCCGAACCATTCGGCAGACCCGACGAAAAGCATCGGGAATTTATAGCAATATAATCTTTATTGTAATGGCGTTAGAACAGATTATGCCATTCGGCAGACTCGACAAAAAAAGTGAGTGTCATTTTTTTTCCAGATGCTTCGTCCATATTAATGTCATTGAATTGTCGTGATGAATTATCATAATATTATTTCGAAATAGAAAGTATACAATTGACAAAAATGTTCAATTATTCTATAATTTATTATTGATGACTGTACATGCGTTGAATTTAAGAAGCTTTTCCTGCAGCCGGACTTATTTGCACTTGATGAAGTTTTGAGGGCTTTTGTTAAAATTATCAATATATTCAAAATATTTGTAGAAAATTAGTAGTTCTACAATTATGATTAATACATATTTTAAAATGTCAACATAATAAATAATATTTTTAAAAGATTTTAATAGCTATATTTTTATTGATAAGCACCTATTTCTGTTTTTTTTAATGTTTTAGAAATACCGGTATTCAATAAGAAATACCGAAAAACCGGTATTGACATTTTCATTCGGTATTGCAATCCCTAGGCAATACTGCACCAAAGTAATTTGATAATGCGAAAAAAATACCTTCGTGTACTTACCCGAATGCAAACCAACCAATATGTCATTGACACCAACATATCTGTTGGTAAAACTAAACGTGTTCTACGTATGATATTTTTGTAAAACCTACACACATATATTATATCATAATATATTATATGTCTATATAATAAATTCTAAAATCTTTTACAAGACTTCATAATGGTGATATTACAATCTATGAAATACACACAGTCACTAATACCACATCAAAAGAAGGCTTAACTTAAGTCACATGCTTTAAAACATCAGTAAATCGTGTTATTTATGATAATCCAAAATAAATCCGTGACATTTGTAAATATAAAGCTTTATTGAGGTACATATCATTGAGATTATATTGTCGTGATAATTTTATTGCTGATATGGGTTGGAAACAAATACTGAGATTATACTTTATAAATCAGGCATTGTAAAAAACCACAGGTTTAATTAACCTTAAACAAGTCAAATTTGCGAGATTTTTTCAATTTTTCAAACACATTGGCGCTCAGGATGACTCAGTTAAGGGGGGTGAAAAGTGGCATACACAACCACTTCCGGTCCTGGGACCACGATTTTTTGCATATACTATCATCTCAGATAGACAAAACACAGAATATACTGCGTATATCAATGAGAAAAATGACATGACAATTTTTCCAGATTCTGGATTTGAACTCTATAACATCCACTCTGTGGAGACCTATATAACCTTCTTAGTATCGAACATGATAAAAAATACGTAACTTCATAAAATCCATTAATTAATAAATATGTAGGTACCTACCTAATTGATCAGTACGTATAGTGCCTGAAGATGACGAAAAGCAAAACCCGGGGCGCAAAAAACGACTCAAATGTATTGGTAACAAACATAACATTTTTTATTTTTGTAAATTATTAATATTTATGCTTTTCACCAGAATCTCCACAAACAAAAGTCACCACACACGCCACTGATACTCAATATCATATTGAATAAAATATTATTAATCGCCGCGACATTTGCTGTGCCTATCAAGTATCAAGTTACGGAGGTGATAAATGAGAGTTACGATCACTTTTCAGTATGGTGACATTACTTCTCACGTATATTATCGTCGATGGTAGACGAATAACAAAATAAACCACGTCTTTTATATTATACATACGAAATTTGTTGCAGCACCCGATATGAGTTATACCAATAATAAATTGTTCATTTTGTAAAAGTGAATAATTCCAACGACTGATGTATTTGATTAATATTCATGCTGAAGCCATGAAATTATTCGCCATCTTTTTACTCGTGTCAACGTTGAACGATAACCAGTGAGAAAAAACAAACTTTACATCCGTTACCATGGCTTGTTAAGTATTCGCAAATGCCAAATATTAAATTTATCAGGTACACACTAGTACTGGGATTCCGCCTGCCTTGTCTCCAACTCCCAGATTAGTGAAATTGTTCAATTATTTATTTCATATTATTCTTAAGGCTATACTTCAGCTGGGGCATGGTCTAAAACGATTGTGACTACGCGACGCAAAGATTGTGCAAACAACGCGTGCAGAACAAAACATAATTTATCATAAAAATTCAACATGAGTGCATTTAATGTTATGTTTATTGTTCTATTAGTAATAATAATAATATATTCATTGACATGTTTTCTTTTTCAAATAAATGGGTAACGTTTTTTAGTCATCTTTACACGATTTAAGAATTAATTCCCCCGACGCCATCACAAAACAAATTGACGTGTTCACAGCTCGACTTTTGCTCTCCGATTGTCAGCGAGTCTAAAATTTCGTTGCACCTTTAGTTGAAAATTATTTTTGCCGTTTCACTGAAGTATGCTCTTAAACTAAAATTTAACTCAGTTATATAATTTTATAATTCAATAATATGTACATAGTCAAAATTTTCAGACACATTCGGCAAATATTACTAATTCAAACTTAAATGATTATCTTTTTTCGATAGTATACACTTTCGCCTACGAATGATTAATAAATTAGCATCATTATCATTACTACCACACATTAAACTATAGATCTAGACTATTACAAGATACGCCTTCGTTCCGGGTCTAGGATGATTTGGCGCCGGACAACTGGGCGCCACGCAATCGAATGAAATTCAAAAACATCCAGAGTCTAGACGTTTGTGAATTATTTGTACATTTAAAATATTGTCATGTTATTTACATGACCACACTTTTGTGATGATGGCAACACAACGCGAGAAGGCTACGGGAGTACGCCTGCGCACGCCGGATAGTTTGAACGCAGACTATTTCCGGCGCTAAAAAGCGAGACGGTTTTTAACTCGAAGGCGAAGCGAGATTGAGTCTCTCAGTTCTTGACGTTGGTGCGAAGAAGACCTCTCTCAGAAGACCGCTCTTAAGTTCCGAGCCTCGGGCCGGAGCACATGGCTCTCAGTTCCTGACGTTTCGAGACGATTATTATGGCCAACCGAAGGACGTCCCTCTCAGGCCATGGAGATCGAAGGAAGCCCATAGTCCCGAAACATTGAAGACACACTCCTCGATTCCGCCCTGGAAGGAATCGAGGGCGAAGCGAGCTGAGATCATATATTTTGTATAGTGGTATTTATTGTAATTTCATTACGTTACGGTCCACTGAATTAGCATTTTTTTTGTGATCTAAATTGTCTAAATTATACTACGACAGGCGCTCGTAATTGATTAACTTATTATACACTTTTATACACTCTCGCCCGCTAGTATTTTTTATACATTAATTATACTGCTATTAAAAGTTATTACCCGCGTTTTATTTAAATTACCTTTATCATTGTCACCATGCATTTCATAGAGTGGCGCTCAAACCGAGATATATTCATCATTGCATTTCTATGTATTTTGAGCAAAGCAACCGACAGGTAACTGAGGTTTTAAAGGTAATGTCATACTACCCACGACCCTGCATTCCCCGAGTCTCATAGCTCTGCCGCACTCCTATCCCGTCCCATTCATATCCCATATCCACGCTCCCCGTACCCAGGCGCACCTGCCTATATTCCCTGCCGTTTCCTCGTAATTCCCATCCTACCCACCTTACCTACCTATCCCTTTTCATACATGACAATATATATTTTATATAATTATTTATATTTCAATTATTATATTATAATTTAATACATGGTGAGAATTTAAATATGCACACGTAAATAATGATTTAATTGTGCATATAAACAATAACTTGGTGTTAATATCGTCGGCATTTGATGTGGCGCACAGTACACTTCAATCTACTGTGGATGGTCTGCCAATTAAAATTGAAGCTATCGTAGTAGATTTTTGGGTTTCCACCGTGTGTCCTTCTTTCTTCTTTACTCGACGTTTCGGGCTCGTTGCAGAGGCGATTATCAAGAGATGATATGTTATATGATGAAAATGTAGTGTAGGTATTTGAATGTAAACATTGCTCTAAGAATGTCAAAAGGAATCCGATTGATTAGCTAAGAGCAAACGTTGCTCAGAGTAATCTGTCAATCGTTACGACCAGGGATACCGCCTCGAACAGTGGCGCACCCAGGATTTAATATTGGGGGGGCCCAAGGAGGAGAATGTAAAACAGCCTAATTTCTCGTTGTCTATTGCACTCGGTGTACCTACACCATGGTCCCCACATCCTGAAACGGGCCCTCATGCTAGGCTTGGCGGGCCCTCTACCTACCGCTAAGATTAAAGGCAGTGTGAAACACTACATTAACGTTTTTCAAATTGTGTTTTAGTTCAAATTAAGGGTACTTATACATAAGAATTGGCGATTTTCAATACATCCACTTTAATAATGGAGCTGTCGAGTATCGACACATAATAATCAAAAAATATATTGCACAATTATATCATCATCAGCCGGGGTCTATCCAATGCTGGATGAAGGCCTCCCCAAGCTTTCTCCAACTCTCTCGGTTCTGTGTCGTTCGCTGCCACGTACTTCCGCCGAACTTTACCAGTTCGTCAATCCAGCGGCTTTTAGGGCGACCCTGTGGCCGTTTCGTACCCCTTGAGTACCACTGGATGACAGCATTTGTCCAGCGGCCGTCCTTTCGGCGAGCAATGTGCCCCGCCCATCTCCATTTCAGCTGTTTGGCAACGTCTATTACATCGCGTACTCTTGTCTGCTTCCTAACCCATTCGTTCCTCTTACGGTCCTTTCGCGTGATGCCCAACATGCACCTCTCCATGCCTCGCTGTGTGACTCTTAGCCTTTGGACATCTCTCGTGTTGAGGGTCCACGTCTCGCAGCCATACGTGAGCACGGGTAGCACACATTGGTTGAACACCCTACGCTTAAGACATAATGGTAGGTCACTCTTGAAGAAAATATTCAGACGTCCGAAAGCACTCCATCCCAGCTTTGTTCTTCGAGCAATTTCATCGTGCATGCTTCCGTCTATGGACACCTGCTGTTCGATATAGACGTAGCTGCTAGAGCATCTAGAGCATAGAGCGTAGCACAATTATATAAGTAATTGAAAATGTTCATGGCCAAGAAGTATATTAGCGACTTTTTTTACTATTAAAGCTAATTTATTATGTGTGTTTATCTGGTCAACCTGACACGCCGGGCCCCCCACAGCCTGAGCCCCCAGGCTAGAGCCCTGTCAGCCCTCCTCAGCCATGACCTACACCACTCCGGAATTCGGGTGGACACCGAGAATTTTTTGACAGTTCCATTAGGGATTGGGTTTCTAAAAAAACCTGACATTAGTGTTTCGAAATTTTTGTGTTTTTTTTGCCAGTGTTTTTATTTGTCTAAGCCCTAAGGCTTATTGGCTTTCAATTTCAATGGTTAAAATCATTCTGATAATTTTCATGTTTGGGGGGTGTCAAGGCCCTTTGCCCCCCCCCCCCTGGGTGCGCCACTGTAACCACCTCACTTCAGTGTGAAAAAGCAAACAATCGTACTTAGCTTCCATAGAAATGCAAAGTTTTTTTTTAAAATGCCTGTTTTTAAAGGTTTGGATTAGATGAAATTTACCATATTGGTCTAGTACAGGTTTTAGCACTGCTGTTATGTTTTCGAAACTATAGATTCTCTGTGTAAATAAAACAGTGCGTAGATATAATGTTAGGATTTCTTGTCTTTGCGAGGGTAACAAATCCTTTAAATGAGCCTAACATTGACGGAGCACCATCCATACAAATTCCTCCATGATATTTTAGATTTTAGACGCGTGCGATCGATTCGGCAACATCGAAATCACATTAGATCTTTCATCGGCTTTCATAATTTCACGAAGGACTTTTTCGGTTTTCGCTATGTCGCGGATTTTTCTGCTTTTATCATTATTTTCGCGGTGCACATGCAACAAGCCAGCGGTGCACCGGTTAAGAACCACTGGTCAAGAGCCACAATATTTATGCTGAATTCCACCGAAAAAATGTTTTTTTTTTAATTTACACCACCACCGACTGTGGTGGGCATGGCCCCCACATCATGAATGTTTGGCGGGCCCCCTTACCTATCACCAGGGTTAAGGGGAATGTGATGTTCTACAGTAGTGTTCCCAAACGGTATTCCGTGGATATATCTATATTGTTAAATAATTCCCTTGAATTCTTGATTTGTCGGACCTCATATCATATTATCGATCGTTATCATACTATAGACCACTGGTCATGACCCCCTCTTGTGGTAGCCAAGTTGCATTCGACCCATCGATATTGGATAAATAAACATTTTTATTTTTCTAGAAACACTAAAAATAATTGTAATATAAAATGATACACGTGAATTATTATCATGTAGTTACGTGTATCATATTATTTTCATCATACTTCATATTTTTTATGTTAATTTTGATGAAGTAGTATCTATAGCGCCACATGTGATTTTTTTTTATAATATAACAAATTTCTGGTGTGTGTTTATCTCACAATTAGACGAGCCGCCACCCAGGGCCCTCTTAAGCCCGGGCCCCCAGGCTATAGCCCTGTCAGCCCATGGTGGTGGGTGTAGTCGTACTTTTCGCCGAATTTTTATCGTCGATTTTGGGTTTTTTAATAGTGAAGTTCCAAAATATTAATTGAAAATTGAAAAAAAAGTATTATTGCATTTAACTTATAGGTGCATAAACCTACCCAACAGAACACAGCCTAATTTCTCGTTTATCGGACTTTTGTCTATTGCACTCGGTGTACACCACTCCGGAATTCGGATGGACACCGAGAATTTTTTTGACATTTCCATTAGAGATTGAGTTTCTAAAACAACCCGACATTAGTGTTTCGAAATTTTTGTGTTAGAAATTAAAATCTAAGAAAATTTTCTAGAGGGTGCTGGAGAATTTCAAATAGTTTTTTTTCCGTGTTTTTATTTGTCTAATCTATTAGCTTTCAATTTCAATGTTTTTGGGGGGGGCCAAGGCTCCTTGCCCCCCCCCCTGGGTGCGCTACTGGCCTCGAATATTGGATTTTGCTGATAGTGCCGGAAGCCATGACGTTTTTAACCATAATCCATCATCCCTATTAATATTTTCAGGGTTTCTATGGATTTCAATGGCCTCCTTTGCCAATCGTGCGAAATATCCTTTATTCCGACCTAATATCTTGGTTTCAAAGTCAAATTTGTGTCTTGTATCCATCGAGTGCTCGGCAATTGCCGACATCGTGTAATGTTTAAGTCGGTATGCCCTCTCATGTTCACTCACACGCTTGAAGGACACGCGGTGGAAACCCAAAAATCTAATACGATAAAAAATAAACGTGAAAGCCTCAAACATTATAAAATTTTAGCTCTTGTGAAAATATATAAATAATATGTTCATAGCCACAGTTCGAATCACTCAATTGGCCATTTGGCATTACGTGCAATTGAAAAGTGCTGAAAAAAGTTCATTCCAGCGAGAAGTAGGTACAACTGGTACAATATATAAATAGAATAATTTTAATTCCTGCTGCAGCAGACTTTCTGTATTCTTCTTTTGGACATACTTTTCATAACAGGTTTTGGTGGTTAAATTCGTTTCTTTGACCAATCTTCCGTTCCTGTTCCGGTTTAGAGTTTCATAATTATGGTAAGCCTAACATAACTGAAGTTTTTTTATTATAACAATCTACGGCAGTGGTTTTTAACCTTGTTGGAGGTACCGACCCCCACCAGTTTTATATGTGCATTCACCGAAGCCTTCTTAATTGGAAAAATAAAATATGATTTTTTCAAATTCAAAACATAGGTATATATATATTTTACTTGTGCACAAAATGAACCGGGCATCAACGTCACTGTGTTCAAAGAACAAAACCATTAAAACATAATTTTCACACAAAAACCAAAACATAATAATGAATATTTACTGCAAATCAGTGTGACTTCTGCTGTTGCCTTTCAGATACCAGTTCAGAAATGCGCGGCTTTACCTTGGCAAGTGCCACTCTCATTTCATTTTCGCAACAAAGTCTGTTTCTTTTCTTCGTTTTTATGTTCAGCATCCTCGAAAAGGATTGCTCGCAAAGATATGTTGTAACAATAACAGGGTACGTTACCATTTGTTTTCATTTGATTTCATCGAGGTATTCATCATTCACATCTGTTGTCTCACCTCTTGTCTTGACCTCCGCCGAACCCCTGAGACTGACTCACCGAACCCCTGGGGTTCAATCGAACCCAGGTTAAGAACCACTGATCTATGGTGATTCCAAAAATTTTTAGAGTACTTTAAGTGAGCTCACGTAAAAAATAATATTGTGAGACACCTACTTTGACGTAATATTCAGTGGCGGCTCGTCCATATGCACTGCGGAACTGCAGCACCCCGAAGCAAATTGAGAAAAATGTAATATTTTAATATACATAAATTTATGTATATTATATGAAAATATAAATATTATTAAGCGCGTAATAAGCTCGCCCGCGCAGCGATCCATCCAATGTCCAATAATATTATCATACACCGCGGTATGTACTTGATTTTGCATAGTAGGTACCGATTTCAATAGAATATTCTCGAGTGGGCGAAGGAGGGGCGGAGGCAGCGATGCTCGCAGCTGGAAGCCTAATCGGTACTGCCGGTCAGACATTCCGATTTTAGTATATCTCCGTTTCTGCGTCGCACGTGAGCACGCGCGCCACCCCGAGGAAGGAAATATAGCTATAATGATATATTAACATTGCTAAAATTTATTTTTGCAAGCAATTTATGCAAAGTTCTTTATTTTAATTATTAATATAATTAATTATTTATATTTAATTTTGATGTTAATAGTAAAATACAATCCAAATAAACATTTATTTTTATTTTTAATCAACCGCAGCAACCCCAAATATCTTATCCACGAGCCGCCACTGGTTATATTATAATTTACATATAAAATACTGGTATGGCCAATTATGGACGTATTCATCCTTTCTTCCAACCAACCTCAAATCCTCAATTATTATCACAAGAAAGGGCGACCACCAGTCATGGGTCATGATCGACCGTGATGAAGGTTATAGTTGGTTATTTCAAGACAGCGGACGCGTCTAGGCTTGTTAAAGATAAGCCGTCGTTAACCACAGAGTGACTAGTTTAAAACACATCTGTTCAACTTTTCCGGCGCTAAATCTGATAAGGTTTGCATGAACGTTGCGTCTATCATCCATCCTCATTTATCCCAAATCATTATCATCATTATCATTTTTCCCAAAGCCCAAGTGAAACCGTGAGAGTGACTCAAACCGTCTTTTTACCAGTGCGTGAGTGCGTTAACACTGAACCAGCTCCAGCGCGCGCCAGCCCTCTCAACATAAAAAGGTCAGTGTCTGGCATCCTATTTAAACCCCACCCCCCCCCCCCCCCTTTTATCCATATACCACCAGCATCTTCAAATTACAGTCCACTACAAAAAGCGTAACCAAATACTATTGCTTGCTATTTTTCAGATTGATCAATCTAAAAATCCGTTTGTTGATTGCGGCTTTCATTTTTAATTAAATATTTACAATTAATTTTATATCATTGCAACCCTGTTAAATAATTTTAGTTCTTTATACATTTAAACTGTTTGCTTATAATTTTTGTGATTTATATCAAAATAATAATATTATCAGGGCTTTTTCGGCATTAACTGTACATTTTATTTATGGAGTTGAGTATTTAAGTGATGCAACAATATTGAATTAAAATTCTTTCTGTTTTAGATAAATGCAGTCGACAATAGTGCGATATTTGCCACAATTTACTCTACAATGACTTGCAACAGCTAATGTCATCATTCGCCTCAGTAAACTTTCTCAACTTCATTCCATCAAAATGGGGCTCCGTCTATATAGAGATAAGGCTTTCTTCAACGCTTTCATATTCACATCTTATTTATTTGTACCTAATTCAAATGTAATAAACTATTTTTTTATTCAACGAATGATTCACAAGATTTAAGAATGTAACATTATTTTATTGAACATAGATAATTTAATAAACACTTCTGAGAAATATAGGTATAAACCGTATTTTTTTCAAAAAGATTTTTTCTAATGGTTATATATTTCTCAGAAGTGTTTACAAAGTATATATCCGAATTCAAAGTAAATACGGTCCATGTAAAATGATAAAATAATATACCTATACAATAAACCAATTAGTTAATACAACAAATTCTCTAAGAGGTACTTTTCCATCGATATATACAGATATAATATGTACTTATATTAAAAAATATTTAGACTAACATAATAAACGTCGGCACGGTGGTGCAGTGAGTAAGGCGTTTGCCTTCCACCCGAGAGTTCTGGGTTCGATTCCCGGTCAGGACATAATATTTATGTGTTTTTCTCAAAGCCAGGGTGTTTGTGATTGTTTAAAATTACTAACAACCACCTTGTACGAAAAACCAAGGACATGATTATTAGTAATTCAATATATATGTATATATACGTCGTTATCTTATATATTATAGCCTTTATTTTATAAACCAAAATAATAAATCTAATTTTCCAATAGGTGGGTACTACAAAGTAAAATATTCATTACTAAATAATTGAACTTTTATTAACATAAAAGATCAGGAACTGTATTTAATAAAAAATAAATAATAAATTCCACTACTGTTAAATTATTCTGGAATTCGGAATAAAGGCCGAGACTTACGAAATAAGCTTCGTTGACCCTAATATAAAAGTCAACGGGGGATGCCCTTACGACTGCAAAGTATCCAATTTTACAGCGAAATTAAACCTAACCCTGGGGGTGTATTCCGGTAACTCGCGTCTATCAACGAATTTGTTAGTTATAATTAGTCACAATTGTGCGAAATGATGTTTTATTATAAATAATGTAACCGATGAAAGAAAATATTGTAAGATATAGATCAGGGGTAGTCAACCTGGTCCCTTCCGCCTACTAGTGGGCGTTCCAGCTTTCATGGTTGGCGGTAGGGGTTTTAAAAACATTTTCATTAATTTTATTATTCCTCACAAAAATTGAGCCAGATATCCAGTATTTAGCTCAGCCTCAGGGATCTCATTAATAATTTAATTAATTAAATGTAAGTTCATCAGACTTCATGCTTCTATGTATGCAAAGTACTTATAAATAAAAAGATAGATTTAACTACCGTAAGTTGTTTTATAAAGATTTATTCTGTCAAACTTAGCGAAAGTCTGACATAAAGTATTTGGTAAGTAATTATTATTATATACTTTAACTTGTTATAATTCTGCTTTATAAATTGTAAAAGGTAAAGTTACTTCACTACTTTATAAATTACCATTACTGTGGAACCGGTAGGCGGTTAGAAAATTTTATTACTAACAGAGATACAAAAGTGGGCGGTAGGTATAAAAAAGGTTGACTACCACCGATATAGATGAATCAGTTTATAACTAGAATTGATATTTCAATGAGTCCCTTTCTCAAAACGAGGCGTTTCTTTAGCTTCAACCTTACCAAGATACTTTTTGTATGTTATTGAAGTATGAACACTAATCTAGGAAATTTAATGGATATCACAAGCCTTAGAGATATGACTATATACGTATCATCAATACTAACATGGTGACAATTATAATTGACGTCAATAAACTAATGTAAAAAATCCAATAAGTTTCGCGTAGCGTCAGAACTAAAAAAAACTATAATTCCTCGCTCACTTTATATGACTACAAAAAGCTAACATTCGTTAAATCATGGGAAGATGGAGAGCATACGTAACAAAAGACGACGCCGCTATGTGTGACGTAATAACCTTAATTATTATTACGACTGCAACTCCGTCGAACTGTTCTGGTTCTAGACGACAAAGACTTTCACTTAGTGAAAATCACCCTTATGTTGGCTTACCTCTGATAGAGAATAGTACAAAAACTTCTCCACAATTTAATAGAAAATATATTACGGTTACTGAACTGACACGTATATGACGTGTTACACAAGACTGTACGGTTGATTAGATGATCTGACAAAGTGGTATATTTTATTATCTTAAAAAACCTCCTGATTCCTGTAAATGTATATATATTTTTTAGTTCATTGATTCTCATTTACCGCATTTACAAAATCGAGCGAAATACTTGAAACATTTCTTTTAATTGACTTTTCTGGTTTTAAAATATCACTGACGTATTAGTTAGACAAAGAAACATTTTGAATTTTTGTTTTCATTTTATTCGTATTTTGAATAATATTGAATAACAAGTATATAAGTATTAACACAAAATTGTTACATTATAAATACAAACGAATACTTTGCCAATACACAAGAAAAAAATCATTATTACAACGAAACTGGTTTCGGTATTGAAAGCCGTGGGTCTCAGGTTTAATTCCGCATGTGGCTTAAAAATCTGGATAAAATGTGTGTTTGAGTGGATTTAAGGATCTATAAGAGTGGAGGAATGGCTGATAAAAAATCTGTTTTAGATCCACCAGTATAGGTTGTCCGCTAAATGAGGGCGCCACAAGCTATCATTTGACCCATCATTCAATACTTTTTATACTGTGATATGATGAGCTTACTGACATGACGATTTATGATAGTATACCTATAGTAACGCACAGTGGCGAAGTGTGAAGTTAGGTTGTTAAGATCCGCCATAAATAGTGCACACTAAATTTGGTCAGTCATATGCATTTGTTTTCATTGAACTAAGTCTACAACTTATAGATGGTTTTGGTTATTTTTTTTAAATTCAATTGAACCCAGCGAAATAAAGCCATAATAGATAATAGTAAAAAAATACTCGTTTATCTATAAAATATGTAAAATTATACCTACCATTAAATCATACATAATTTTGGATATTTTATAGATAGATTAATATTTTTATCTATTATAGTTTGGTATAGGTAGGGTTTAATGAATTTCAAAAATGAACCAACAAGATGTGTAATTATGTATTCTTAATCCAACGAAAACAAATAAGTATGAACAAAAAAGTGTGCACAATTGTATCGTATCGTCAAAAGTATACCAAAACTTTTATGGTTTGGAGTAGGCAGGGATTAAATATTTTTTAAAAAACTAACCATCACCATCTGTGAATTGTAGTTTCAGTTCAATAAAAACAAATACTTACGTATAAGTAACAAATTTTAATGTGCACTATTTATGTCGGATCTTAACAGCCTACTTCCACCCTTCGCTACTGGTACAGCATCTACTATATAGAAACTTATAGTATACTCTCACTTAAGGCTTAAATGCATTAGCAGACGCGCAGATCCAACCAGATCCAACGATCCACGCCGACCGTCGTGACCAACTTTTTTAGACTATTTGCAATTACACGCTACGATTCTATCATGTTGGTCCTTGCTTTTGATTGATTTAAAATAAACATAGTGTTGCTATTATTAAAAATATAGGTTGACCGAAAACTATTTCTTCGTTAGATTGGTGGCTACTCTGAACAGTTTTCCCGCGCAATTTTACGTCAAACCTCAGCTGTCAAAACTAGCGGACACGTGTTCGGATATTTTTTATACGTACTCGGCAATCTTTGCTTGTTAATGAATGGATTGTGACAGATGGTAATAGAATTTGTTCCAATTTGCTCACGATCGCTCACGATCCCGGAAAACCATAGATAATCGATTTTGGCAAACGCGGCAGACGATCGGGCCAGACGCAATCTGTCAATGTAATTTGAGCATTAGGAAGCGAAATCTGCAATAAAAAACTTGATGATTTCTATCATTATACTCCTATTGAACCTATATAATATGTGTTTATAAAGCCAGGAATGAATTATCTGAGATTTTATAATAAATGTTTCAAAGGTTCTGCCAATCAAAAATGATCGTAATCACTATTGAAGTCGATTGCTCATTAGTACACTAAGTGGTAGGAAATAAGAAACAAAAAGAATTAACCTTTAAATGCATTTGAATCAAAAATCCCGCCCCTGTATTTTGTTTTGTCTTTTCACGGTGTTTTTATGTAAACCGTTTTACCTTATTCCATATTTAATTAGGCGGCATTTGTTTGGCGTTTTTAGAAAATGAATACAAATGTGTGGCGCCTTTGATGTAAGATGTATGTAGGTACTTAGTCGATCGCATGTACCCTTAATTCATTATTACATAATAATTATATTTCCAGCTGACTTTTCGGTTTAATAGGCATTAAATTTCACAAAGAAAATAATTCAGAATACACTGCAATCATGTTCAGAAAACAAAATTATAAAGTACTTATGTAATTAAATAGAAAATAGTCCATGAATAATAATATAACGAATTGTACAACATACTATTAATATAAGTCCTATAAAATTCTACTGTCTTGGTAGTTCAGCGTTTTGTCGAAGAGACCGATATGCAACAAGTCCCGCGCGAAAAAAAATATGTATATATTATAATATATACATATATTATACAATAACTAAACAAATCACTGATGATCAGTCTTCCTGCCTGCATATGAGTTTTGTATATCGTTTACAACTGATCATTCAAATAGTAGTATGTATACTATGAACCCTTTTTGAAACCCTATAACTATATCAAATACTTATTTAATTTTCAATACATGCGTCGGCCAATTTGTAGTTGAAGAATTGTGATGGGGAAAAATTCTTTGCGAATAATATACCGTACACCATTTTTGTTTATTCTGAGATGCATAGAATATCGAGTAACGTTAAAAGTACATGCATACAACAAAATGTAACGTCACCTGCGACAATCGCATTAAGGTATTCAGGTAACGTCACATATGAAGTCATTATTCTTATCATTTTTGAAATTTTCATTCATGACGATAGCGACATTCCATCGCTCTTAAGGCCGGTTTGGACTGGCCGAGTGATTTAGTAGAGTGGCAAGTGATTTAGTGAATTAGTAACTGAAAAGTGTCCGAACAAAGTGAGTGACGTGTCAAAATGAACAAAGCGACGAGAGCGACGAAAGCGACGGATATTTCAAAATGGACACCATTTGCGCGATACGAGAGTGCTGCCGTCTGTCAGATAAACTTGTAACTTCAAAAATAATTCAAATAACACTATACAAAAACGGCGTTGTTGAATTGAATCGATTTATGCTTTAAATTCTTATTGATGAATACTTATTTACATAGGATACCTACCTATTATATTTTTGTGGTTTCATAAATTTTTGTATGCTTACCTATGTATTTTTGTAGTTTGCTTATGTAATAAATAGGTACTTTATGCACAATATTAAAACCACGCCAGACATCTATCGAGCCGCCAAAGAAATGTCTTGCACATTCCTAAATGTAGAAATATTTTTTTAACAATCCCCTTATGCATCATGTGAAAGATCGTTTTCTGTTTTAAAGCGTGTAAAAAAATATTTGAAAAGTACTATGGGAGAAGAAAGATTTAATAGTATGGCCATTTCGTATATAGAGCAAGAAATTTTAAACCTAATTGACACTGCCAAAATAATTGACGAATTTGCAAGAAATAAAGCAAGACGAAAAATTATTTAAAACATGTTTTTTTTATATTTCATTTCTATTACCTTTGTTATATTTTATGTTAATAAATTATTGAGAGTTTCTACGTATAAAACTTTTTTTTTCTAACTTCAATTTGGAGGCCCCGAAATTTTTACCGCTCAAGGCTTCCGCTTGACTTGATCCGCCCCTCATTTTATGCTCCATTGTCCTTACTGACTATACAATATAAACAGAATGATAAATGAATATAACTTATAATTATTATTCTTATGAACACTAGGATAATATGTACCTACCTCTTTACCTACTCTCAATAACAACAAGCTTTCTGTGAAATATTGCCATTATTTATCAACGTATTAATCAACAAATTATCCACACTTCCTACCGACATGACAATATAATATCCGTCATACTGAGTATACAGAATAAACGAAATAATAAATGAATATAACTTATAAGATAATGTGTACCTCTTTACCTATCCTCAATAACAACAAGCTTTCTGTGAAATATTGCCATTATTTATCAACGTATTAATCAACAAATTATCCACACTTCCTACCGACATGACAATATAATATCCGTCATACTGAGTATACAGAATAAACGAAATAATAAATGAATATAACTTATAAGATAATGTGTACCTCTTTACCTATCCTCAATAACAACAAGCTTTCTGTGAAATATTGCCATTATTTATCAACGTATTAATCAACAAATTATCCACACTTCCTACCGACATGACAATATAATATCCGTCATACTGAGTATACAGAATAAACGAAATAATAAATGAATATAACTTATAAGATAATGTGTACCTCTTTACCTATCCTCAATAACAACAAGCTTTCTGTGAAATATTGCCATTATTTATCAACGTATTAATCAACAAATTATCCACACTTCCTACCGACATGACAATATAATATCCGTCATACTGAGTATACAGAATAAACGAAATAATAAATGAATATAACTTATAAGATAATGTGTACCTCTTTACCTATCCTCAATAACAACAAGCTTTCTGTGAAATATTGCCATTATTTATCAACGTATTAATCAACAAATTATCCACACTTCCTACCGACATGACAATATAATATCCGTCATACTGAGTATACAGAATAAACGAAATAATAAATGAATATAACTTATAAGATAATGTGTACCTCTTTACCTATCCTCAATAACAACAAGCTTTCTGTGAAATATTGCCATTATTTATCAACGTATTAATCAACAAATTATCCACACTTCCTACCGACATGACAATATAATATCCGTCATACTGAGTATACAGAATAAACGAAATAATAAATGAATATAACTTATAAGATAATGTGTACCTCTTTACCTATCCTCAATAACAACAAGCTTTCTGTGAAATATTGCCATTATTTATCAACGTATTAATCAACAAATTATCCACACTTCCTACCGACATGACAATATAATATCCGTCATACTGAGTATACAGAATAAACGAAATAATAAATGAATATAACTTATAAGATAATGTGTACCTCTTTACCTATCCTCAATAACAACAAGCTTTCCGTGAAATATTGCCATTTATTAACACACGTTCGCGACGGTTTGTCGTGTTGAAGTATAATAATTATAATTTATATTATTTCGAGTAATATCTTCGTTCCAACGCTGTGCCATTCATACGGCAGTCGGCAACTACTAATGAACTCGCCTGTTCAGACTTGTTTCGTGGCTTGGTTAGTAGGTATATAGTGAGAGGTGGTGGGGGTCGCTACTCGGCCGAAATAATAGAATAATATGGATCGGCTTGACTGACCATTTTACTAAACTACTCGACTAAATTTGTCTGTTCAGACACGGTTTTTACCAAATCACTCGCTACTCTACTAAATCACTGGAACAGTCCGAACAGGCATTTAGAGTGAAATAATGTACACGTCGATTTGGTTGCCTGAATGGCCTGAAATTGCCGAAATGGATATTGATA
Source organism: Rhyacophila brunnea (assembly GCF_057557595.1). Classification (NCBI taxonomy): domain Eukaryota; kingdom Metazoa; phylum Arthropoda; class Insecta; order Trichoptera; family Rhyacophilidae; genus Rhyacophila; species Rhyacophila brunnea. The sequence goes on from NW_028233361.1 coordinate 9,726,982, forward strand.
ATTTAGATAATTATTATGTTTTAAAACATAATTTAAAAACATTGAAGTAAAATTAAAATAGTGTGATAAGAGAAAGCGATTATTTAAGTTGCCATGTTTAATAATTATTAACAATCAAGTAAGCTTTGTGTGGTATTTTTGTTTGCTCAGAACTTTAAAGGAATAAATAACTCTTATCACAATCGAAATGTCAAAGCTTTCAAACGATTATGTACTTGGAAAGTATTTTCTACATCAATACTACAAGTAATAATTGACTAAGGTATATTTTAACGTTATTTGGAAAACCAATAAATTATAAATTTATTACAATGCATATTCGAAACTGTATAGATTTAGTTATACCATCACTATATCATAAAAAATATTTAGTTCAGCGCTTGAAATGGAAAAGTTTACGAACCGGAACGCTTTTCGGAACAATTTTCTAAAAATAAAAACATAGCTTGCTTTTCCCTCCACCACCCGCCACGTCTCCACACCTATTATGCAGGCGTATATAGTGGCGTAACTTGTGCCGAAAGTGTCCCAGGAGCTACTTCCCAAGACCTTGGTTGGCATGCACTAGAATGTCTGATGTCGCGGAGTATTTCATCTAGCAGCATGACTATTACTTCCATCAGACTCATATAGTTGAAATACATTAAAATTACTATAGCTGCACTCCCTCCAGGGGCGGTGATTTCATCACTCGCAATATATTCATTTGAAAGGTGGGAGAGGTGGAGTATCCCTAACTGAGGTTCAGCAACAAAGATACTATAAACATAGCTATCAACTTAAGTGTGTATTTTATAAAAATATGTTTTTTTTCATATTAGGTATCTATATAGCTCAGTCAAATTATTTTTTCACGAGATGGAGCGATAACTTCACTAACTGGAACTGCGCTCTTAGAACTGCGACGATATTATAATGTGTTTGCTAACAAAATAATGATTGGAAAAGGTGCTATCACACGGATTAATTTTACTCATGGTTTTGTAAATGCGTTTCAAAATTAATAAATCTAAAAAATCTTAACACCGCTGCACATGGATGTACTGAAATATGACTATATTCTAAACCATTAGAGCGAGAGGTTTACAAGAATACTATTTTATGTAGTAAGGATAATGAGGCTTCAAAATTAAATAAATAGATTATCTACAACGTTTAAGGAATGTCCAAGATCATGCTCTGAAAATAGCATAAAACCTCCATTTTGGCCTACGCTGAGCATGTGGGCCGTTAAATGTTAATTAGATAAGAAAAGACATGTTGTCATAATGACATATTCGTTGTTTGTCTACAGATTATCTACGGTAAGCTCACAGAGATACCTCAAATTCTTCATTATCGACCTTCGCACAGTACTCCGGCCCATAATGTTTGATATATCTATTTTGGTTTTTTTTTATTCACTTTTAATTTATATCTTATGTTCTGAAACTACTTATACCTAATCTCGCTGACGAATTCGGTAGACTTCTGCCACGTTCGTCAGTGGCGCGTGGTGCATTAATATATCTGGAAGTCAGTTTACATCAAATTTTGTTCACGCTTGTTACTGTAACGGGGCGTTTTACGTGGGCGAAGTCGCGCGAAGCGTTGAGCGGCATCCGTTTGAGTTGCGCGCGCCGCTCATCGCTTCGCCGACGTCGCTCACGTAAGACGAGTAGTTATAGTATTTTTAGTAACTCTAATTATTATCACTACGCAAAGTTTTTCCGTAGTAAATACGATGACATTTGTTGCATAATTGTTACTCTGAATTTATATTCAATTCGCTTTGCAAAGTTACAACCTTTATAAAAAAATCGCATCGTTTTTCTATGGCTGAGCATTTAAACCGTATCTATGTTATAGTATACATAAAACATCCATCTTGAAAGCAAACTTTACGAAAAGGAAAATATTTTGATGAAGTTTAACGTATCGGAAAGTATTTATTTCGAGTGAGCGCATCTTTAGCTTTGAACTGTATCTTGAAGCAATTCCTTACGAAGTTTAATGTTTATATTACTACAGACAGAAAAATAAAGTAAACACTAAACATATTATATATTGGCACGATCTCTGCCGTTTGATGTGTAGACTTACAGAAACGTTTCACTATCTGACAGCTATAACACTTTACACATCAAATAGTATCATTAAATACAACATTTAAGATTTTAACTCTACGTGAATAGTCTGATTGTATTAAAAGTTTTAAAAGTCAGTACAGATGAAGAAGTAAATATTATTCTTGAAAGTTACATTTCAATTGTGTGGTTTTGGATTTGCTTTAAATACAATTTTATTAGTGTTATAACAAAGATGTAGTTGTCATGGCGGGCTACCTTTGCTGTGCATCAATGCTGCAGTGCGACTTTCGGTTAACGGTCATTTCTGGAACTAAAACCCTTTACCCGTATTTACTTTCACCGCTACTACATTCTACGCTACTGTGTACTTGATATCGCGTGGAGCTTTATTAGCATTAAAACAGTGGCGAAGACTCCATACTAGGCGATTATTTAAAGCTTACCTTCTTAAGAAAAATATTATATTATATTGACATATTAAATAATATAATCACATAATAATATATTTAATATGCTCAACGACATCTATCGTATAATTGTCATAATAATTTTACGATTATTTCCACTATTTCAATAAGCAACATTTATAGCATGTCTCGAAGGTTTAAAAAATAAGCCACATCTCGTTTCGCTTCACATATTGTATGGATTACGTTGGCGTGAATCGAAAACTTTTTTATATGAAGTTTGTTTCTCATAATTTCAAGACGTCTGTGGCGGCCCATATAAATTTTATTCAAAATAATTTATAAGATAATTTTAAAAAATAATTTCTAGGGATTCAATCACATATAAATTAATATTGTTTGATGTTAAAAATAATAAATAATGTATCTCGTGATTTTTATTTGTCAGTTAGTTTATTCATAGACTAAGACAATTTATTCAGTCAATTATGTAAGTTGAAATCTGATATTGTATCTAAGTCTGTGTTTTAAATATAGAAGTATTTTAAAATGTCTAGTTCACGGGTTAAATTATAAATTATTATGGAACAGATTCACAACAACGGATATTTTCAATATATTTTGAGCGTATCTTGCGTTTATATTTAAGAAAATACATAATTCAAATTAATTGCTTAATTTTATACCATCAGTGAGCTTTTGAAATTTCATCGGTTTTTGTGTACCTACCTATTCATCAGTAGTTATGTCAGATTATCTTCTTATTTCCCGTAAATACATCTAACAAGTCTGCTTTCCCACAGAAAGTCCCTGTTTCCAAAAGTCACCCTTCGCCATTGCATTAAAAGGTACCATTGCGGAATTCGACGAATAGAATTTTTAGAATGTAGAAGTATTGTGAAGAGGCGAACAATAACAAATACAACAATACAATAACAACAAATAGCAGTGACGAAGGGTGAAGGTAGGACATAAATATTATACACTAAACTTCGTCAGTCAAACGTATTTGTTTTCATTGTCTACAATGTATGATTGTGTTTGTTAATTTTTTAAATTCAATTAAACCCTGCCTAAATAAAACCACAATAGTTTAGGTATGCTATGGGTCTATAGCATACTAAATAAATAAATATGATAAAAAGGAATGAAAATGAAATTGATGAAAATGAAAAAAAAAAAATTCTACAATTTTCTTTTATAACAATTAATTGTGTCTAACCAAATACCAGTAGCAAAGAGTGAAAGTAGGCTATTAAGATACAGCATAAATAGTGCACATTAAAATTTGTTAGTCATACGTATTTGTTTTTATTGAATAAATACATTTTACAAAAGAAAATTTACAGATGGTGTTGGTTAGTTTTTAAAAATCAATGAAACCCTGCCTAACCAAACCATAACACAACCATAACATAACAAACCATGCACACTTTTTCATTCATACTTATTTGTTTTCGTTGGATTAAGAATACATTACACATATTTATAGTTCTTTTTTAAAATTCATTAAGTTCTACCAAAACCAAACTATAATAGAATAACAAAACAAAAAATATCAAAACAAAAAAAAATAGCAAACCGCTACTTCTACCATCTTTACTCAAACAGATGACTGTACAACTATTTTCGTTAGGTAACAATAATAATTTATTACAAATCAAAAGTAAAACATAGCCTATTCACTGGTTTAACTGAAACTTTATACTGGCTTTTATGATGAAACATAATAATTATTATTGTCTTAAATTATTATAAACCGCTAATAAATAAATTGACATGGGATATGCGACAAATATCATCCTAAACTGTTAAATATGTATTTTTGTGTATGAAGTGTCTAAATATTGTAAATTTACAACATATCATTGTTTGAATTATTTACCAACTCAACATTCACAAAATTTATTTATTTACTGATATATAATTTTACTCATAAATAATACTTACATAAATAAAGCCTCAAATCCTAATGGACAATCATAATAATGAACAAAATTATGTTGCATCGGCGCACGCATCGTCCGTCACACGTCAAATGCGTTACATCGGCGTCACACGCCAAAAATACACTCTGATCTGTTTTCCCAAACGCGCCAAAAGAAGTATAACTTCAAAAATATTATTCTATCAATAAAATATCCAAAGCTATGTATGATTTAATTGCATAATTTTAGATATTTTATAGATAGACGAGTATTTTTTTATCATTATTTATTCGCAGGGTTTGATTGAATTTTAAAAACTAACCAACATAAATAAATTTTAGTCTTATTTCAATGAAAATAAATACGTATGACTGGCAAAGTTTAATGTGCACTATTTATGGCGGATCTTTATAGCCTAACTCCAGCCTTCGCCCCTGCTAAATACACATGTACATATATTTTAAATGAACGTTCTTTTTGTGTTTTGCTTTATACGAAATTTTAGCTTTTGTTAAAATGATCCTTTTCAGTGTTCACAACAAATTATGTTATTTTTATTTAAATTTGTAGAATTATATTATGTACGGATGAAACAAATCTGTTACTGAAAACATCCACTCCCATTGTAGTAGCATGATATTAGAATCAAGAATCAAATTCTGTTGTTTTGATATTTCTATTAAGTAAAGTTATTGTTATAAATATGAGTTTATAACTGACAAGGACTGTAAAAAACTATGAACAAATTCGTTTCAAAATCATCAATATTTAACTACTATTTTTTTTTATTCAATACTAGCTGAAGTACCCGGCTTCGCACAGGGTCGCTTCGTGGTTATATTTATCTTAGATATTTAAAAAATAATAAGAGGTAATAATTTTTTTAATAATAAAATATCTGTGTAATATGGCAATATGAAAATAATTCTAATAGGAATAAAGGTCAAACAAAAGAACGCTAAATTAAAATCGAATCCAAAATATGAAAATTATCATTATTATTAATGTTATTAATATGTAGTAAAAAAAATTGGATGGAACAAACAAACAACAAACTTTTTTTTTTATATAATACTAATTCAGAAACCTTCGCAGGTGTGCGCACAACAACTGACAAAAGTGTCATCGCAATCGGATGAATGGTATAGGAACGCATATGAATAGAAGAAGAAGATGATTTTCTAATTCAGAAATCTTAGTGGGCATGCGCACAATAACTGGTCAAAATTTCATTGCAATCGGATGAATGGTATAAGAACGCATACGAATAGAAGAAGATAGAATAGAAGAAAAAGAAGAAAAAAATGGTTGTATCAATTCAGAAACCTTTGCGGGCATGAGCACAACACTTGATCAAAATTTCATTGCAATCGGATGAATGGTATAGGAACGCATACGAATATAAGAAGAAGAAGATGGTTGTACCAATTCAGAAACCTTTGCGGGCGTGTGCACAATAACTGGTCAAAATTTCATTGCATTCGGATGAATGGTATAAAAACGCATACGAATAGAAGAAGATAGAATAGAATAAAAAGAGAAAAAAATGGTTGTATCAACTCACAGACCTTTGCGGGCGTGAGAACAACACTTAATCAAAAATTCATTGCAATCGGATGAATGGTATAAGAACGCATCCGAATAGAAGAAGATAGAATAGAAGAAAAGGAAGAAGAAAATAGTTGTATCAATTCAGAAACCTTTGCGGGCGTGAGCACAACACTTGAACAAAATGTCATTGCAATCGGATGTATGGTATAGGAACGCATACGAATAGAAGAAGATAGAATAGAAGAAGAAGAAGAAGAAGATGGTTGTACTTATTCAGAAACAGTGTTGGCACAATTACTGACGAAGGTTTCATCGCAATCAGATGAATGGTATAGGAACCATACGAATAAAAGAAAATAGAATGATGAAGAAGAAGAAGAAGATGATGATGATTTTTCTAATTCAAAAACCGACGCGGCTGTGCATACAACCACATACCAAAATTTTATTGCAATCGGATGAATGGTATAGGAACGCGTAGAGGACAGACAGACAGACATTCATTTTTATATATAAGATATAGCCTATACTCTTTGTGCAAGTGCAAGCAATAAGTTGACAAAGTTTTATCGCAATCGGATGAATGGTATGGCAGCGCATAAAATACGAACAAACAAACAAACAAACAAATATTGATTTTTTATATATTAGATAGATTGAATATACACAAAGTTTTGAAAATGTTTGATTACAAAAAAACATGGGCGTTAAGTAAAAGAGAGATCCAGAAACTTAGAGTAGCACAACGTGGTATGGAGAGGTGCATGCGGTGGAATGTGTGAAGGAATGAGTGGAGCGACATGGAAGGCGGCCTTGCACAAACCGCGGTATATACATGACTGGTGGAGATAGGGAAACTCAAATCATTCCCGTAATCACATATGCGTGTGAAACATGGACCCTTAATAAAAGAGAGATCCAGAAACTTAGAGTAGCACAACGTGGTATGGAGAGGTGCATGTTGTGGAATGTGTGAAGGAATGAGTGGAGCGTCATGGAAGGCCGCCTTGCACAAACCGCGGTATATACATGGCTGGTGGAGATAAGGAAACTCAAATCATTCCCGCAATCACATATGCGTGTGAAATATGCACCCTAAGTAAAAGAGAGATCCAGAAACTTAGAGTAGCACCACGTGCTATGGAGAGGTGCATGCTGGGCATAATGCGAATGGACAAAAACATGAATGAGTGGATAAGAAGACAGACAAGAGTTTGCGGTGTAATAGAGTTAGCTAAAAACCTCAAATGGAAATGGGCCGGATACATAGCTCGAAGAAAGGATAATCGTTGGACAAACTAATTTAGTCATCCAGTGGTATCCAAGAGCTACAAAACGTCCGCAGGGTATACCTAGAGGCCATTAAATCGATGAAATGCTGAAATGATACTGTTCTGCGGAATTACGTGGCAACGCAACGCACAGAACCAATAGAAGTGGAATCAGCTTGGAAAAGACTTCATCCAGCAGTAGATAGATTCAGGTTGAAGATGATGATGATGATGAACATAATTTTGATGAACCTGAAAACATACATCCCATACAACCCACCTTGGTTCGACTTTTTCTAGATTTTTTGTTTAATATGCATATTTGTGAGGTTTTTCAAAATCATGTTATTTAACCATTAATTTTATTGTCACCGATTAATTTAAATAACTTACAGATATAATTATGTATGTTCAACTCAATTGACTTTATGGCTACCTAAGGTTAAATACAAGATTTATTTCTGTAATTTCATTTGACGTTAATCCATTTAAGTTCATAAGGTGAATAAACAATCGAACGCTAAAATTTCCAACATTTAATATGCATGGACCCTTATAATCTGTTTAAATCGGCCGTAATATGGCCGTCTAAGGTTTCTCTTTGCGAGCAAGCGGAACATTGTACAATCCTTGTATGTTAACACTGTTAACATTAGTCCTTTTAGTCAGTGATTGTCACCGAGCGGCTTCAGTACCATGGCTCTATAACAAACACTGTAATATACTCAGTACTAAACTATTTTTAAAAAGCTTTGTGAGAGCTTTCAACACTGACGTTTACTCCTTTGAATCTCCCGACACTCCTTCGCCCAGACCGTTTATCTTCAAAAACTTTCTGGATTGGTCGGCACAAATCTGTAGAGGTTTACCCAACTCTACAACCGAGGTATTATTGTATTTGTTCATTTGTATAACATAGACAATAATACTAAGCGAAAATGAGTCAACAATTCAGTTGCAATTTGGGCCTTCACCAATCCAGTCATAATGCGAGCAACTCCGCATAAAGTTTCGATATCACATTCGAAATCATTATGTAACCTTCAGTAACAAAGTATAAAAACAATGTGACAGTCTTATTTTACTGCCGTATTGATCTTAAATGTTTTAAGACAATATAAAACAATCCATATCAAAGCTGTGTCTCATTTCAATTGTGACCCCGAACATTATATTATCAGTATTATCACACACACGAAGCAACCTTCTACATAATATTAATAGACGTTATATCTTCACAACCTACAAGACAAGATCATTACGTCTATAAATCCATTTGGATTGCCTTATATTATGTTGGGTTTTTCAATTTTCTCGTAGACTTCGTGGTTGCGATAATGCAGTACACTTTTTTTTACACAGAATAGATAATAAATAGAATTCCGATAGGCTATATACGTATATACCAATACAGTAAATTTTGACGCAGGGTTTTGAATGTATGAGTGTCCTACGAAAATGAACCACGCATTATAGACGTGCAATAGTGTGTGTAATACAGCAATACTAAATGAGCGTCAATGCATAAAACGAGAGCAGTTGTCAGTATTCGACGTACGACGTATACTTGACACATGTTTAAATTTAACCCGTATTCTTCCATACTCGAGATCGGTTGCTTGCTTCTCTTTACCCGTTAGGTATTTCAGTTCCCATTATTTCTGAGTTCTTTGCTTTTTATCATTTTTGACTCCAAATATCCATATCGCTTTCAGTTTTAAATAATATGTAAAATGTATTACTAACTATAATATTAATCATTAATTAAGAGATACTAAACGGGCATGTATATATAATAATAAATTTGATATGCCCATGCAGTCGATAAATTCAGCGCCGCAGGCGAAAAAGCAATTTTTTGCATCGTCATTATGGAGTCGCCAATCCTAAAAAAACTAAATCTTGCCCCGTAAAAAGATTTTTTTTTAATTTTGTTGTACAAAAAATATTTCCGTCAACTACAGTTTTATATTGGTGTTATACTCATAGATTTAATTCTGGATATTGGATTTGTTATAGCTTTTAGATTGATAATAAACACTTAAGGCTGTTTATATTAGTTATTATTAATCCCATGATGTAATCGTACAATCTGTAAAAATATAATATAATATTTTGATTTCTTAAATCTTGATTTTTTGTCAACCAAATATAAAGGTGTTGTGGTTTTCTTTTATTATTTTCGTGCCGGGGAACCCAAATCTTTATTATAATGATTTATCTTTCAATGTCAAGAATAGAGTTTTTATGTAATAGGTACTTTAGTAATTCTGTGTTTAAAATTACTATCTGACGCAGAAAAAAAGTGTATCGTGGAAACAAAGAATAATGTATTGCAAATCATGTCACTTAGCGAGTCGTTGTAAGACTAATGAATCTGACAGATATCTTACAGGCATCTAAATAATAAATTATAATTTACAAGTGTTTCGAATTATTTTCAGAACTTTGAAATTACCATAAAACTTGAGTAACTTTAGAAGGTCTTTTTAAAGAAAACAAGAGAGAAAAAATAAGAGTTGGCTGCATTCTATTACATACAGAATGAACATTCTAAAAAATGGTTTTGCAAAAGTCAGCCTGGACTGCTAAAACACCAAAATTTCAAAGAATTAATGCTTTTATCTCTTTAATAGATCTTATATATACTATATATCTATCTTCAAAAGGTATAAACAGAATACAGAGGCTTTTTGGATTTAAAGAAACACACTTTACATAAAAGTGCTTCTATCTCTGTTTGAGGTTTGTGTGGACTGGCTGCTTTGCGCATAACTACGCTCATTTATAAGTTACCGAAATATGTCGCATACGGTGGCAGCGCTGCTTATGCGTTGGACTATAACGCCGTGGGTCCCATGTTCTAATCCTGGGTCTGGCAAGTACACATATTGTTTTTCAATTTGTGTGTGAGTCAGGGTATGGACCTAATAGGTTGAGCAAGTGGCTGACATCCATTTCTCGTGAAAAACAAAATCTGTCAATACAAACCTCTACTCTGTGGAGGCCCATATGATCCTATTAGGATCGGACATGGCCGAAAGAAGAAATATGTAGCAAAAAAATTATCTATCTTGCGAAAGAATCATTTTTTATATTAGCTTATTTATGCATACGATGTTTGATATGAAAACAAATGGCTCACTCGTGAGTCCTGTACCTACCCCTCTAATTATAGTGAAAAATATTCACCACAATTTGTTAAGCTCGCTTTGGCTAGACAAGGTGCCCCCAAGACCGCGGGGCCTACAGACACGTACCCAACGTGCCTTTGCAGTAAACCACCACTGGTCCGAACGTAATATCTCTAATAAAATTTTACCGTTTAACCGTTAGCTATCAAATTATGGTATCACTGATAACACGATAAATAACGATGGAACCGTCATAAATATCCGGGAAGGCAAAACTTTACCTTCCCTTGTTGGGAATAAAATCTACAACTTTTAGTTAAATATAATACATTGTACTGTGTTCACCTCTCCAGATACTTTTACTCCCTTATGGTTTAACTATCCGTATTGAGTATTTCTGCTGGGAAATTGGTTCATAATAAATATTTATAGGATCCGCAGTCATGACATAATGTAATATTGTTATTTTGTATACGTATATAAAATTATATTAGTACGTTTCAACGTTACATAATAATATAATATTTTCTTCGCAGGATGATTTTCTGGTCGTTTTAATTAAATATTTTGTTCAATAATATAGTTGGTTACCTAGTTTATCATAGTAAAACATTACATTTAAATAAATAAAAAAAAAAAGAATAATTCATTATAACTTAAATAATCAAATGATAAACTTTATAATAATTATCTATTATTAAGGTTTTGACGAAGTATACTCCTATTGATTCCTTTGATTTTGTTAACTGTCAATTCATGGTGGAACTGCATTGTATTGTTGTTTTAATTTAATAAAACGCAATTTTTGTGGTAATTATTCCACTTTTAATCAATAGATTAGGGCCGGTTTCGTCCGCCACAGAGGGACATTTTCAACTTCAATTAAATGTCCGTCTGTGGCGGACGAAACCGGTCCTAATCTATTGATTAAAAGTGGAATAAGTACTACAAAAAAATTGCGTTTTATTAAATTAAAACAACAATACTCCTATTGATTGTATTATTAGTGATAGGATTTTTTTACAAACACTTCAACTATTTATAATTTGTTGGTTATATTTTTATTATGATCCTTGACTTAATAGGTAGGTAATAAAGTTTTTACCTACTTTATTGCATTACTTTGTTATATAAGTTTAAATTAATTGTATTCGTTGTTAGTGTGTATTTATCTTTTGGTGAGTACACATAGTGCCTGAAGATGCCGAAAGGCGAAACCTGGGTCATAAAAAAAGACTCAAATGGAATAGTACAAATTTAAATCCATTAGAATTTACATAATATAGTACCTTTGGAATTGATGAGTGCTCTCAGTGCCTGAAGATGACAAACGGCGAATTCCAGGTCATGAAAAGTACAAAACTTAAATCAATTAGAATGTAATACTTAATATCATAATATTGGAGTAGAAATTTCTAGCTAATAATATTATGTTATTAATGTATTATACCACGTGGATTAATATCGTGATGGCACATCGAGAGACGGGTATCTCTCAAGGGCAGGTAGTGAAGATTATTGAATCAGCGGTCATATGCAGGCATTAAATTGAGTAAAGGTAAAACTTAATTACGGTAGAAGCTGCCTAAAGCGGTCATATTGGCTACGTAGAATATTAGATAAAAGCTTGAAAGCTCGCTCTAGAGTAAAAATGTCCACGTAATTATTGTGACCAGAATAAGTTGTTATATTTGTGTAATCAGATTAGCATTTAATATTATTTATCATACAATATTTACAGTAAATTTATTAGTTATTTCAAATTACTTAAATATGCTTTATCTCGCATATTTATTAAATGCCCAGAAGCGATGCAAAATGTGTAAAATACATTAATTTAAAAGTGTAAAATAAAAATTTTGTAAATTTAATAATTAATCAAATTAATTGATTTTATTTGCTACAATTAATCTTGAACAGTAAGTTATTTTGTATATAACACATAAGTCAAACACAAAAAAATTAAAGGGTTTTTCATAAACACTTATTTTCATAACACTTAATGAAAAAAGCAAAAAATGTTTTTTTTCTAATGATTGAAATGTTTGTGAGTATTTAATTAGGGTAGTATTCTTTTTACATATTTGTTTATTTATCTAATTTTAAGAGATTTGTGTATAAATACATAACCACTATAACCCATTGCCAACAAAATATATAAAATTTTCGTCGAAATATTAAAGAAATGAAAGTACTCGTAAATTAGAATCGTTTGGTATTTAGGAAACTGTTTTCTTCTTTATTCACTTTTAAATCATTCTCCATCCCGTTCATTTTAACAGCGACATTTTAACGGAGCATCTTAAAGATACAACCATAAATTTAAAATACCTCAGATATAGGTACATAATATAACTTTAAAAAATATGATGCCAAACGGGACTCAACCCCACATGCCTTGGATTCGGATCAATGAATTTAACAATTATCAAGCTATAGATATTTTTAGTAGGTATGTATGACTTATTATATAAGTTAGAGTTAATCGTACATAGTGAGTGAAGATGCCGAAAGGCGAAACCCGGGTTGCATAAAACGATTCAAATGGAATGGTACAAAACTTAAATACATTAGAATTTAAATTCAAATTCCATCAAGTACCTTTTATCGATAGTATATTAAAGTTATTTTTGTTTAATATACTTTATCATCTAATTTAATAAATTGTTAAATTTGTTTATCTTATATTATCTATCAACAATTTCCGGTAAGAAAAAAACAGTAAATAAAATGAATTATATTCATATTACGTTTGTATATTTTATATGTTGATACAACATGTTTAACTCTCTTTACAATTCGTTTGTAAAAAAAATAATATTCTTATTACACTCTGCCGAAAATATCAAAATAAATTGTTTCGAGAAATTATTCGTAAGAAATACATTTTAATATGTATATAAACCTCTGGGAAGCTTATTTTATAAATAACTGAAATGGCAGAAACTAAAAACTTTTTTAGGAATTAAGCGAATTCGTGCTGACGAAAAAGCCTGGGGTGTGTTCCTAGTGCAGTCACTCTAGTGATCTCACAACGGGTTCGCAAAGCTACTTGTTGACGTAATATTGTTTTTCGAATATCGACAATGAATTGCAATGTGAAAAAGCGCAGCAACAAATTACCAAAAAAGAGTTGTCAAAATGCTGATTTTCTCAATTCTTCTATATGCTCCATAGCCTCCTGCTGGGCCAAGGTCAAATCAGCAATGTTTAATGAAAAAAGGGACAATTCAATTATGGACATCTGGGCATCGCAAATAAATACATCTGAATGAAAATCTGTCATTTAAACCAGGTATTAAATACGTTTAATACATTAATATTTTCACTGTGACATGTAAAACGTAAACAGACTAAATTTTTCAAAAATATACAAATTTTATTACTTTTTCATTATCCCTATGGCTTACTAGGTCCAGTTTACTTATAAATCCGTTAATTCATTGTACGTAAGTGAGGGTGAGTTTGGGTGGACATAGTTTTTGAAGTTATGAATGTAGGGTCAACTCAGTTCACTTGCTGTACTTCCATGTAGTTTTTTACTCATATAACCCTAAATTATTTTTTAAATGGTGTTCAACAAATATTTTTATTTGTTTTTTTTATGTCACGCTTTGAATTTATACCTTCATTGTCAGGTAAAATAAATAAATTTGAATTTCGAATTTTTAAAGTTTAAAGTTTTTAAAGTTAACAATTAATTTATAAATTAAATATATATTATGCCGTTTGAATTGTTTAATCATAAATCTTACAAATAAAAAATATTTTAATGTTCTTCGGAATATCGAATTTTATAAAATTGAAACAATTAATTTATTAACTTCCGTAAATATGCATGTTATGTTAATGGTATTTTAATATAGGTAGGTGGTGATATAGATAGGTGCATGCTGGGCATAACGCGAGAGTAAAATAAGAGGAATGAGTAGATAAGGAAACAGGCAAGGTTTTGCGATGTAATAGAGTTCGCTAAAAACCTTAAATGGAAATGGGCACATAGCTCAAAGAAGGGACAATCGTTGGAAAAATATAGTCATCCAGTGGTACCCAAGAGGTACAAAACGTCAGCAAGTTAGACCTAGATGCCGCTGGATCGATCAAATGATAAATTTCTACAGAAGTACGTGACAACGCAACGCACAAGACCGATAGAAGTGGAAGAAAGCTTATGGAGGCCTTCATCCAGCAGTGGATAGATTCAAGCTGATGATGATGATTTCGATATAGCTCAAAATTATATTATTCTCAGGCTATAGTGATACGTAGACCCAGTTATATATTACAAGACATTTTTTTCATACTACTACCAATTTTAACTACCGGTTCGCAAATTAGGGCATATTTTAACAAGTTGTTAATACTGCAAAGACGACACCACTGTATTTTAATATAAATTGTGTAGTTTCCCTTCCTAACCTTGTTGTCTGTCACCAGAACAAATTGCTCCCGTACATTGCATTACCATTTTTATTACTTTCATGATAATAAAGATGTAACTCGACATGGAAAAACAATATTTGGAATATAAAAAACCTGTAAAAATACGGCTCTCTTTGGGAAATAAGTAAGTCAAAGCCTACTCAAGCTTACAATTAAGTAGAAAACATTAAAATGTTTTGTCGTACAATAAATAAAACTTTGATGTTTGTCGTGCGTAATATATTTTCTTCTCAGTATTCTTTCACGAGTACTATACTAAGGCTCATAGCAACCGTATACTGAGCTTTGAAAACAGATGTTTGCGACGAATACTGGGTGTGCGGTGGTATGACTTTAGGAGTAACTAGGAGATAAGAGAACTAACCAAGCCGCCTCATCATCATGCTCAGAGTGAAGAGGCAACATTTGACCTGGATCGGCCACGTGCTACAGATGCCTGACGAAACTGTTCTTCAAACCAACCGGATTCCGGGATTACAGGATGTTAGTATAACATGGAATAACGCGTGAAGACTGGCGAGGACAGGGATTCTTGGAGGTGCCGTGTGGTGTCCATAAGTTCCAGCTAAGGGGTGAACATGGCTCAAGAAAATTCATGCCGTCAGTGTCTCCAATGGTGTCTCCACGAAATCATGTATGTTATGCATGACACTATCATGAATTAAACGGTTCCATGAATCATTTCTGCATTCCTAATTGCTGGAAAACCTCAATTATACGGGATTCGACTCGGTGTTGCCGGCAAGCTAGGTACATCTCGTCTTAATCATGTAATACCTATGTTCAAAATTCTTAGGTAACAAACAAAAAATTAGTTGAATATATCTGTGAAGTTGTGTGCATGATTATCAAAATCAAGCAAATAAATTGAGGTTTTTACGCCGAATGGACAACATGCAGAGATTATAATATAATAGATTATTAAATATGTATATATTTTCATTTTATAAATTTAAAATTTTTAAATATTAAATTATTAATAAGTAGATACGACAAAAATTAATATTTTATTTTTCCACTGGCGTGATGTCCAGCAATCCAATAGGACATAGAAGAAGAGGGAGGCCAAAGATTCGCTGGTTGGATGGAGCTGCCAGTGACTGCCGTATTCTGGGGGTACTAAATTGGAAAGCGGCCACACTGGATAGGGACAGGTGGAAGGAGCTGTTGGAGGAGGTCAGGACCCACACCGGGTTGTTGCGCCCCTGATGATGATGTTCTGTTTTGTCACTGTTCTGTTTTTTCATGTTCTGTTATATAGCAGTGGCGAAGGGTGGAGGTAGGCTGTTACGATTCGCTATAAATAGTGCACACTAAACTTTGATAGTCATATGTATTTGTTTTTATTGAACTAAGACTACAATTTACAGATGGTGTCAGTTAGTTTTTAAAAATCAATTAAACCCTGCCTAAACGAAACCATAATAGATTTGGTCTAATTTGGGCGATACGACAAAATTGTGCCCACTTTTTCATTCATAGTTATTTGTTTTCGTTGGATTAAAAATACATATTACACATATTGTTGGTTCATTTTTTTAATTCATTAAGTCCTGCGTAAACCAAACTATAATAAATAAAAAATATTATTCTATCTATAAAATACTCAAAGTTATGTATGATTTAATTGCATAATTTTAGATGTTTTATAAATAGACATGTATTTTTTGACTATTATCTATTATGGCTTGGTTTCTCAGCGTTTAACTGAATTTTAAAATTTTACCAACACTATCTGTAAATTTTAGTCTTATTTCAATGAAAACAAATATGTATGTCTGAACAAGTTTAATGTGCACTATTTATGGGGGATCTTAAGAGCCTACCTCCACCCTTCGCCACTGTTATATAGGTTATATATACATAGGTTATATATATATTCATTAGATATTATGGTCATTTAACTGTCATTTATTTTTGTTTGTAAGAAATAAAAAGGCTTTTTTATTTTATTTATACGAGAACACTAACATTATTACAAAATGAAAACTCTGAGTATAACCGAATTTTATCCTTGGAAATGCTGAGGGTTGGTTACATTTTCTAAAAAAAATCGCTATGATGACAGAAGTTAAAGAATATGACTTTTAGCAGACTAAATTTTACATAGCCGAGAAAAGTTTGCACGTCATTTGCATAGCAACCTCTCGTAGTCATAGTGCACTTTTTATTTTTAGTCTGGCGGTGAGAATACCGCAAAATTATTCAAAGTAATAAAATTAACCTCGTATGCTCAAATCCGTGTCCGGAATTTGTATGTGTGTAGTTGGCCGTTTAACAGTTTACCGTGAGATGTTTTTTCGGAAACCGATGGCCGTATAGCATTAATATAAAATTCATGTTTAAATAAAACACCTAAAATACGTAATATAAACTACAGAAATACAAGGGACATACAGAAAAAAATATGTAGGTAAGTAAATTTGAAATACAATCATATTGTATATTACCACGTTTTTCTTAGCTCGTATTCTTGTTTGTCCGGTGGTTATATTTATCCAGTACGAATCTTGCAATCGATTTTTAACTAACTTCTCGACTAGCTAGACATTTGAAACTTTTAAAATATATCAGAACACGATGCCAATGCATTCTTTTAACACTTTTAGACATCTTTAAGTCGAATTGAATTCATTTTCAATTAATTCTGTTTTGTATGAAAAGTTATTTCAGAAGTAATCCGTAATCCAATCCAATACTATTGGTTGCTAATGAGGTGGTCCTAGCAACTAAATTATTAATATATACGTGCGTTTCTATGGAAATCAAAATGACATTTCAGTATTCTATATTTGTTTGTTGCAAAATAGCAAAAAAAAATAATTTGTTGACAATTTGTCCTTAATTATTAATACATAGAATTGTCAAGTTTATATGATTCAACAGAAAATTTAAAAACGTGGTGTATAAAAAGTTCTTTTTATCTTGTAATTATTTTTATATTATAAAAATTCTTAATTCGGAACTAGCTTAGCTTTTAAGTACCAAGTGGAGGGAGGACAAATTCTTCTCGCATCACGACCATAATGAAACCGCTTTGGAATGGTGTTAGTGTGATTTGAAAATAACGACACATAAATGAATCACCTTCACTGCAACAACAATCTGATACCATTCTACCTATCAAATATCTGTCAATAATGACAGCGATATTACCATATATTTGATACAAATCAATTTTAAATTAATATTCTTACATATTGAATCTAATACAACTAGATCATTACTGTCTGCAATACTCCACATTTTTATCTCAACTTTCTTAACACTATTAATCAATTCCATTTCATTTATGTTACCTATATGTTTTAATTAAACTATTTTTTTATTCAACGAATAATTCACAAAATTTAAGAATGTAACATCCTTTCGACGAAAAAATTAGTAAATTAAATTATAAACAAGTGTAAGTACGTTATAACTAATATTTAGAGAGATCCTGAACCCGGTAAGTAATTAAGGTAATATTAATACTTTGTTTTGAAATACAAAAGCCGACTGCCAAAAATTAACGAAATTTAGAAAGCAATTCAGAGAGTATTGTAAAAACTGTTAGTTAATTTTGTCTCAATTATAAATGATGCATGTAGCTTAGTTGGCAAAGCACGCGTGAATTCTACGGGCGTCGTATTTTTCTCAATAAAGATTTTTCTAGTGGATATATATTTCTCTGAGGTGTTTTCTTTTCGAATTTTGAATTTTGAATTTCGCAAAGTACACCGATTTTCAGATTTGACCTAAAATCCTTTTGTGCTGAAGATTATGTAAACATTGTAAACTATACATTAGTTATAGAAGTTTTGATTATGAAAATGATATATTTTCTGTTCAAACTTTTCATGTTCAGATGATTTCACACATTTTTTAAATTATCTTTCCTTCCAAAATATGAATTAATCCTAGAAAAACATAAAGAACAATCTTAAACAATCGAAAATCTAATTCAGATGGTTTTTGATATCGTTAAATTTGCTTTTATAATAATAGGCTTAATATTTAGCTTCTGTTAAAAAAAAGAAAATAAATTGACATCATGAAAAAATCAAGCAAGAAATAATAGTCCATAGCTTGACGGACAAAAATTTATTACCTGATCAAAAATGACAGAGTGAAATAAATTTTTTACTTACGCGACGAGACAAAATTCATAGCACGGATTACCATAATAATGTGATGAATACCTCTTATATCTGTTTTTGACTGCAAAGCGGGACGCCGACAAATTTAGGCCGTTTCCGTGGGGACAGTAGATTTCATATGGGTAAAGCGTCTCTATTTATTACTACTATTATGTATGGTCACTTGAGAGCTTTAAGCTCAGGGAAGCTAATTTGTAAATGTATGGTTACAATGTAGTTAATCAATTTCGTTTTTTACGTACAGCTATGTCGTATCCGGAAATATGTACGTAAACAGTTCACCGCAGGACACTTATTCGTACGCCGCAGTACGTGAAACATGAGTTCGTGTAACATTTAATCAAATGACGAGTTCTTCGTTGAGCATTTCACCGTGGAGTATATTTGTACGTATGCTACATGTGGTGCTAGTTTGCTGTTCCAATTAGATTCAATACAAATTTTATGATATGTCTTCACTAGGTTAAGTTAGGTTAGGTTAGGGTTAATCTAATTGGAACAGTATTATTTGCAAACTTTTGCCGCATTTTGTAAGATACGTACAAATGTATTCCACGGTGAAATGTTCAACGAAGAACTCGTCATTTGATAATATGTTATACGAACTCATGTTTCACGTACTGCGGCGCACGAATAAGTGCCCCACGATGAACTTCATACGTACAACTTACATGTAAAACAGCTATTTATGTATTTGTGGTACGGTATCATGACCGCCAAGGCATGAAATTTAAAGTAATTTAAAACGGTAATCAAAATGCCTCTATCACTACCTGAAAGCAATAATAGATAAAGTGAAAAGGTCGATTTTGAGATAAGCATGCCAATCGATTGCTGAAAACTATAAGTACCTTGTACTTACATAATATTGAATCTATTTTTTATTAAGAGACTTTTTTTAATTTGTAATACTTTTTCCGACCATTTCCGACCCTAATAAGATCATGTGGACCAGAGTGGAGGTTTGTATTAACAGATTTAGTTTTTACGAGAAATTGATGTCAGCCATTTGCTCAACCTATTAGGTCCATACTCTGACTCATACTCAAATTGAAAAACAATATGTGTACTTGCCAAATCCAGGATTCGAACCTGGGACCCACGATGCTATAGACGGACGCTTGAGCCGCGTGGCCATCGTGGGTGTACTAATACTAATACTTACCCAATTTAAAAGATAAACACATGTTGTATCACAAATCATAATATACTCTCTCACTGACTAAAAAATTGAAAGCTTGGTTTTAGAAGACTTGCCAGTAACTGGTGAGACTTCCGATATTAAGTCAGGTGAAGATTACGACATTCACCTACTCCAAGTTAACTGATTCCTTAAGGGCCAGCTGAAGAGCCCGCCTTTCAAATATAATTCAGTATAAAAAGGACCTCGGCGTCGTAACTACGTCAATTTAAATCGATCTTTTCGCAAAAATCACTAATCATCGGAGATTTTATTTCAAGAAATATTATTATTATTACTGATAATTTCTGCCGCGCGGAGAATTATTATTATTTTATGAACACCTGCGAGATGAAGCCGATCAGAAAACAGGGCTGTCAAAATAATATTAAGCATTCATATTTTTTAAATGTTAATTTCATCATGGTTTTTAATCAAACCTGTGCAAGTACGTACTGATAACTTGGGTGGATTTTGTAGCAAACATACTATTGATATATATACGGGTATATTATTATTATAACCCAATTCAAATTGAACATAGGTTGATACTCAAATACTATTATAGTATGTTTATGATTTCGAGAAAATAGTACGATGGTATAATTAATCCATATCAATTATTTGAAAACATTACATTCGCACTTTGCACAAAATTACAAACACATTCGAAGTTTGCCGCACACGTACAGACCACGTGATATTTGTTTACGCAAAATCGTCGCTTTTCAAAATGGCAAATTTGATTACCAGATTTTACTGCGATGAATCAGTATGTTCCTTTTTGTCTTTTTTTATTCGTAGGTTTGTTTACTATGTACACCGAGAAATTTCCATTTATAAACTCGGAAACGATTTTTACAGAAGAGTTTTGGAATATAATGCAACCAAAACTGGAAAAAAATTCTATCATGGGTGTTGACTTCCTGAATTAGCTAACCCCAGGTCCATGCCACTACGTGAACCACAGTGGATATTAAGCCATTTCCACACTGGCAACAAGTTGCTGGCAACCTCATTAAATTTTACGATACTTACCATAATTGCTTAAGAAATTTTACAATAATTATCGTAAAATCTAACGAGGTTGCCAGCAAATTAACTTGTTGCCAGTGTGGACCCGGCATTAGATGCACAAAACTTAAATAATATATATTATAAATAAAAATTTAAAATTATAAATATATATTATGATTTATGTCTTCGACAGCCCTGATGAAATAAATGTGAAATATCAGTCGGATCAGTCACAGAGCAAATTTATTAACACAAACAACTTTGACACGACCTTTTTATATTAACTAGTAGACCAGATATTATGGACCACATGTTAAAAAATCATATTTTCAATTCTCAAGGCCAATTCTGTAGAACGTCCTCTTAAGAACGTACATAAGTGAAACGGCAAATAATTTTCAACTGTGTGTGTAACGAAATTTCGGCCGCGTTGCCATTTGGAGAGCAATAGTCGACCTGTTTGCACGTCGATTTGTTTTGCGATGGCGTCGGGGGAATATATTCTTAAATCGTGTAAAGATGACTAAAAAACGTTCCGCATGTATTTGAAAAAGAAAACATGTCAATGAATATAAATACTATTATTATTACGAATATAATAATAAACATAACATAAATAAAAAGGACGCATGTTGAATATTTATGACAAATTATATTTCGTTCGGCTCGCGTCATTTACACAATCCGCGCATCGCCTAATCACGATCTTTTTAGACCATGCCTTAGCTGAGGTATAGCCTTAATAGGTATTTATTTTTTTCTCTTTTATCTCTGGCATTACAATAATTATATTATCATATTTAACAGTCAAAATAAGATTTCCGGGAAAAAACATGAGAATAAGTTTAACTTTTAGGTTACAAGATACACGATTTACTAAAGAAAGGTGTTACAAAAACTTATTTCTTCTATGTTTAGGGATGAAAAGGTTGTTTCATTTATTTTTAATAAGTATTCCAATTTACGTACTTTCAAATTTGTCATATAAGTTAGTTTCCAGGAAAGTGAGCAAATTTATTTTATCTTATATTATCAGAATTAAATTGTAAGCTTTTAGAAGTTTGTCTGATTTTAGAAACATTATTTTATTGTTAGAACATGTTAGAGAGACTTTTCCCGAATATTACGAAATTTCTTCCGGGATTTTGTTGAACTCTTGATTATAGTAGGTATTCAAAAGGGTATTTGCTTCGTATTCAAATGATTTGGAAACCTGAAAAATTGTGCGAATATATTTTTACGATCAGCATCACTGTTGTTTCTAGCCATTGCTGAAATACATAAAATGTTAGCACTTTAAATGTACGTTTGTGCTCAGTATTATAGATAACTGTTATCATTATAGAAAAACGATTTCCTCATTTTCACCCCCTTTTTATAAGGTTAAAAAAATACAATCCTACACCGATGGCAACGAATTAAATTGGACGTGCTTGTCTATATAGAATAGATATACAATACTAGTTATCGTCCGCGTATCAACGTTCTATATTTTAAAGTTTTTCTATAATTAAGATATACCTAGTTTGCATTTATTTTGTATTAATAATGCAGATATTATATGAAGCGTCTAGTTTCAAAAGCCCCTAAAACGACTTTTGACAGTTCTGAAAAAAATGAGAAAAAGTCATATCTATTGAATGCGTGTACTGTACCTATGTATTTATTGTTTGATTTATACATATTTAGTATCCTTTACTCACTTTTTGCTTATTTTACTGAGAGAATATATTAAAAATCAAATTATTTTCATTTTAGGGGACTTTGAAACTCAACTACCGTTTTAGGGGCTTTTGAAATTAACATGTATGATTTTAGGGGGTTATGAAACTTACATTATAGCAATGGTGCATGAGGAAATTGCAAAAGGCGTCCTGTGGCTATATTTCTTGGAGAAAAAATAAAAATGTTTCGTACAAATTAAAAAAGTAGGTACTTAACTAAAATTAACAATATAAATTATGTTAACGATATAGAATTTACTATTGTATACATACATATTATATAATTAAAAATATTACAAATAATAATGAAATAGAACAATAGTGTATACTTATATATAAAAATGAATGTTTATTTGTCCCGCATGCGTTCCTATACCATTCATCCGATTGCAACGAAACTTTGGTGAGTTATTATGTGCACACCGCAAAGGTTTTTGAATTGCAAAAACTCTATTTTTCTTCTTCTTCTTCATTCTATCTTCTCCTATGCGTGTGCGTTCCTATACCATTCACCCGATTCCGATGAAACTTTCGTCAGTTGCTGTGCGCACACCCGCGAAGGTTTCTTAATTAGTACAACTATCTTCTTATTCTTCTTCTATTCTATCTTCTTCTATTTGTATGCGTTCCTATACCATTCATCCGATTGCAGTGAAACTTTCGTCAGTTGTTGTGCGCACACCCGTGAAGGTTTCTGAATTAGTACAAACATATTATTCTTATTCTTCCTTCTATCTTCTTTTATTCATATGGTTCCTATACCATTCATCCAATTGCGATGAATGGTATAGGAACAATACGAATAAAATAAGATAGAATGAAGAAGAAGAATAAGAAGATTTTTCTAATTCAGAAACCTTGGAAGGTGTGCACGCAATAACTCACCAAACTCTTATCGTAATCGGATGAATGGTATTGGTATAGTTTACATATAATTATTTATATTCTAGTTAGTGGCTGTCCCTACTTTATATTTGGTTATTATGCATTTTTAAATATTTGTATAAAAAATAATAAGTTGGTAAAACCGGTCCCCACGGTGGCCGCGCGGCATAAACGTTGGACTATAACGCCGTGGGTCCCAGGCTCTAATCCTGGGTCTGGCAAGTACACATATTGTTTTCCAATTTGTGGGTGTCAGGGTATGGATCTAATAGGTTGAGCAAGTGGCTGACATCCATTTCTCGTTAAAAAATAAAATCTGTCAATACAAATCTCTACTCTGTGAAGACCCATATGATCCTATTAGGATCGGACATGGTCAAAAGAAAAGAAGAAAGAAAACCGGTCCTGATAATTAATGAAATATGTGAAAAAAGTATTAAGTCAATAGGTACATATTTAACGTGTTCAATGGTAAACTGTAATTATTTTAATTCAATTAATTTTATAATCAACAATTGGGACAGTATGACGAGACACTACTGTATTATTGGACAAATAACACGCAGAAATTGTCAATATTCACTTACCGTCTTTGGCGTTCGATATTGACTTTCCACATTTATTTTCTTTGTAAACGCTTCCTTGACTCATTGGGCTTACGTTTCAAGACATTAATCAGTTCAGCATTTATTATAAATATCGAAAAATACTATTAACCTACAGAGCGATCAACACGAAGTCACTTCCGTATCACATGACCATCAGATCAGCCGCTGATTGGCTTATTCATTTTAGGGGGATTTGAAATTCACACGCCAACTGTTTTAGGGGGTTTTGAAACTAAGCCTAATTTTTGATAATAAATATTGACGGTTTTAGGCCTTTTTGAAACTATAACTTTGTCCAACATATAGTGGACAAAAACATATCTCTAAATATATATCTAACTCAAAATTTTATGAAAACCGTTTTAGGGGCTTTTGAAACTATGCGCTTCATATACGCCGTCTCATGGTGGGAGCTGAAATTTGGCAGAAATACATTCCTGCCAAATTTCAGCTGCCTACCTCGGACAACTACCAGACCCACACAGTAAGCCACGAATAGCCTACAATATATAGATACATTATTTTAATCATGTCCAATCATAAGAAGATCATATGGGCCTCCACAAAGTGGAGGTTTTATAAACAAAATGTTGTGTTATTAGTTTCTTGCTCAAGCTATTAGGTGCGTACTCGGGATCCAAACACACGTTGAAAAACATCATGTGCATTTTCCATATCCGGGATTCAATCCCGGGACCCATGAAAATATAGGACTGACGCGTAACCTCTCGGCCTTCGTGGGCGTAAATATATTACCACAAAAATGCAATTTCAACCACCAACCATATAGTAGGTAGATGCCTTAATAAATAATTCTTTTTTTTTCTTTTGACCATGTCTGATACTAATAGGATCATATGGGCCTCCATAGAGTTGACGTTGTATTAACAATGTTTGTATTTTACAAGAAATGGATGTTAGCCACTTACTCAACCTATTAGGTCATACTCTGACTCCAATCACAAATTGAAAAACAATATGTTTGTTTGCCAGATTCAGGATTTGAACCTAGGACCCACGATTCACGACATTATAAGCCGACGCTTGAGCCACTCGGCCATCGTAGGCGTAATAAATAATTAGTTACAAGAAACTATTTTTTACCTCTTTTTACGAGGATTAGTTGTTAGCCTATTGTCAAACCGATTGGACCCTTGCACTGGGATTAAACACACAATAAAAAAATAACATGCATTTTACACACCCACGACCCACGGCTTCAGAGACATAATATGTAAAGGTTTTTACTTGTATTCAATTTTATTATTTCCTTGCCTCAATGGTGGAACACAGGGTGTGACTTAACAACTTTCACAGACCCAAATCATTTATCATTTATAATCTGGTTTTCGCAGGGTTTAATTGATTTTTAAAACTAACCAACACCAAATTATGTAAATTGTAGTCTTATAGTCAATGAAAACGAATACTTGTGACTGACAAAGTTTAGTGTGCACCATTTATGGTGAATCTTAACAGCCTACCTCCACCCTACGCCACTGCATCATACTATCAATGGTAACGTCTAGCCTTCGTAATATCCTGAAATCAAAATTAACAGTTGACAGTTTATATTAATTTCTTCCTACTTTTGAAATTGTTCAAGCAACTATACTTTATTAGTCGGATTAGTTCATACGGCTTTTCATTATATTTTTTTCTGAGATGAATGACGCTAGCACCATTTTTTTATATTTAGTGGGCGATCTAAGATCTTTACAGATCAAAAATATAATACATAGCAAAATTGTAACAAGTATTATAATACTTATGTGTTACCTATTAATAAAAAAATAATCCCAAAATAAAAATAATCAAACACAAATCGATCGGTCTGGTCATTAGATAATTACAGCAATATCTAAAAATATCCCGCAGCTTTAATAATTATAGTACAAGCTAAAAATAACGACATGTACTTACATTCTAAATTTAAACTTTTCGCAGCTTTTTTTAAAAATCCATTTTATTTTTAATTTCTGTAATTATCAACATTAAATTTTTAATTCATCTTTGAGCTGAGCTTATGTCAAGTTTTCGATAAAATATTCAAGTAACTAACTACTTAGGAAAATTGTATAATAAAAAGAATTCGAATTAAAAAAGACTATAGGCGATTTTAATAATAAATTATTAAAAGAAATTTGCCTACTTTTCATTTGATTACAATAAATAATTGTATTATATTATTGGGTACCTAATTTTTGATATGAAAATATTTGATTCTAAATTTCTTGGTTGCCACAGTGAGAGCTTGTGCAGATGACTAGTGTCTCGCCACGATACGGCGCGAGTGCATGTGGACAGCTCAATGAGGTTACCTGTACCTTGACTGCGCGCGAGAAGTGACACGTAGCGATTACATGTGGACGGCTCAATAAGATCACATGTACCTGGAATGCGCGAGTCAAATCGCGCCATCTGGACAGGGCCTTGTGTGATGGTGGTAGCCTTTTGAGTGACCTAGGCAAAGGCGTAGACCTAATGGGGTCTACGCTCAACTAATAAATCAGAGCCTCATTAAAAAAACTATGCAGTGAAGAGTGTGGAGATTCAAATAACACTATCCAGCCATTTCTAGCCGAAATACTGAATTTATTTTTTTAAATTTCATAAACGTGAATTGCGCACACAAAGTAATACAATTTATTGATGTCCGGACATCGGCAATAAATATTTTTAAAAGGACAGTTGTCGCTGCTTGCTTTTATATTTTTTATGTGATGACTGATCGCTGTAATTGAAGATGAATAACTATAATTAATAATATGATATAATTGTCTTAAGCTACACAATCTTTTAGACATCTTAGAGATATAGTTGTATATTATATTAATATTAGCCTTAGTTGGGCCAAATATGGTGGCCGTCATCCCTTATTTCCCCATCTACCTTACAGCGTTATTTATTATTGTCACAAGACCAGGCAACCAGCAATTACATGACCGTAATTGCGAATACCATTCAGTTAGCTCAAAACAACTGGTGCGTGCAGGACTGTTACCGCTAAACCACCGTTTATTGATTAATTTAATAATTATACAGACTGATTCAGAAGTTGTTCGTGGGCCACGGCCAGGTCAGCTTGATATAGTGTGACCATCGTCCAAGCAATACTTCTGAATACCTAGCAAGGCGTGATACCGCCTCTCATCATTCATCAACCTCACATAATATCATCCATTAACAGTGTACCGTCAAGTGCCGCGCACCGGGTAACCCAACAAACAATACCGCGCGAGTGATAGTGCAACCAGACTACGGAGCCATCATCAACATCATGAAAGGTCAGTGTCTGACATCCTGTTTACCTCCCCCCCCTACCTGACTGTGACTACTGATAAACAATAGCTTTTTTAAAGTTTCTAAAAGCAGACGAAAATTTTCTTTATGTTGACCGAAAATGCCCCACGCTCATGTTCCTATTTCTGCTGTGTAGCGATATGACATCGCGAAGCTCATGGATCTCTCTTTTTGAGTTTTAGAAATCCAATATAACCGAATCTTAGAAGTACACTACACTCGAATTAGCAAGGTACATGAATTCTTAGTGGCAAACGTTAACACAGAAAAGCGGTTGACACGATTTGGTCATGTCTTCCAGGTGTGTGACACTCCGTACAGGTTCATAAAGATGGTGAATTAAAAATATTGGTAAAAGCTTTCTACGAGATTCTGCTTAAAACCTCTAGCAAACACAGCACTTAGGCATATATTCCATTAAGTACGTACATTAATGTGTACTGAATAAAAATATTGTAATATATTTAGTACACTTAGGTACATAATATTATTCCCATTAAAGACAGCTAAGTGTTTTTCCAACGTTCCATTCTTCTTTCATACTATTAAGCTTTTTTACAGATAGGTTCGGGATTACATTTCTAATATACCTAAATATAATAAGTAACGATAACCTTTCATTGACATATTATTCTTCTAAGACAAGCATGTCCAACATATCGATCGTGGGATAGATTTTAGTCGATCATTTTAAACTCTAAAGAAACTATTAGAACGATTAAATAAAAAATGTGATCAATCTAAATGTAAAAAAAATGTATATAAACAAAACCATAAAAAGTACACTAAGAGACCCTACCATAATAATATATAAAACAACATTCACCTCAGTTCATCATTGCGCAAATGGAAATCCAAATAAATTTTGGTTGAAAACAGCTATTATCTTTCCGATTGGCATTGCTATTGACAGGTTAGTTCTGTACCCTGAAAGAACAAGCAACGAATGCTCATAATCTGTATCATGAGGACACATTTATCAACACTAGCATCAATCACGGCATTTGTATACAAAAATGTACTTTCAGGCTTTTGATGATTTTAAAATGTACCTATTGCTATTTATTTAAGAAAACAAAACATTGTGGACATAATTAATAAATCAAAATTCAGGACGCTCACAACATGACATTTACATTACAATAAATATTACTCTCACAATAGAGAAGAAGAAAATAATGATAATAAAACATAAACAATTTTGCATAAACAAAATGCAAAGTACACCATTAAAAATGTATACGTATGTCTTTATGGAGCGCATTTACAAGTATTGCGCCCGTCGCTAATGGTGCCTGATAGGTTTGACTCGAGGAAACAGTTCTGACCCAGAATAGGTCATGACTGCGACCACGTAGGTAATTGATAGGCGCATATAAATTTTAAAAAAAATTAGGATGCCATAATGGGAAACCATCCCTCGTGATAACAGGCAAAAATGTTTCAAGATCAGAAGTGACCTACGAGAATGCCTCATAGAAAGGCAGTCAGAAAGTAATCATTTGACGAATTATTAAAAGGAAAATAGGTATGTAGCTATTATACTCACGTGCGAGTGTAATATACACAGCGCGATTAGCACGACGACTGTTGTGATGAGCGCGACAGACAGTGCCGACACGAACAATGCGTGCTTGAGGCGCACGCAGTATCGCCTATATAGAGCCTCTAGCTCCATCCCGTCTTCCTCTGAAAAGAAAAATAACAAAAATTAGCCATGTATTGCAATCTCACTACTTTGATTCATTGGCACGCAAACAGGGGTTTTTAAGATTGTCTTTTTTTCTCGCACGGAGATCACTTCAAGTTCACTTTTAAATATAACAACTGGATGTAGTAAGCAGTGGCGCACACAGGATTTAATATTGGGGGGGGGGGGCAAGGAGGAGAAATTACATTAGTCCCATAGGCTCTTTTTCTCTTCATATAATTATTTTTACATATTTTCACAATAGATGGCTACATATTTGTACAGTTTCTCCTAATTTTTACTAAATTGGAGGCATAGTAGCGGTAACCGTTGAGCGTGTCATCAGTGACTGGGATATTTGGCTGCCCCCTTACCTACCGCCAAGATTAAAGGCAGTGTGAAACACTAAATTAACGTTTTCAAATCGTGTTTTCGTTCAAATTAAGGGTACTTATACAGTGAATTATTAGCGATTTTTAATAAATCTACTTTAATAATGGAGGTATCGACACATAATAATCAAAAAATATATTGCACAATTATATAATTTAAAATGTTCATGGCCACGAAGTATAATAGCTTTTTTACTATTAAAGCTATTTTATGATGTGTGTTTTTCTCACTTATCTTGTCAATCCGACACGCCGGGCCCCCCACAGCCCAGGCCCCCAGGCTAGAGCCCTATCAGCCCTCCCCAGCCATGACCTACACCACTCTGGAATTCGGATGGACACCGAGAATTTTTCGACAGTTCCATTAGGGATTGGAAACCCGACATTAGTGTTTCGAAAATTTTTGCGTTAGAAATTAAAATCTAAGATTTTTTTCTAAAATGTGTGCTGGAGAATTACAAATCATTTTTTTGCCGTGCTTTAAAGGAATTTTAGAACCTTGGAACCTGCTTAGCTAGAAGAAAATGCAGACTATGCTATGATTTTTTTCCATCAATACATCCGTAAAACGTAGCACCGTGGCATGGCCCTATCTTCACCTGGTCCAATCTCTCATATCCTTGTTTCTGACAATTTCAGTATTCACTGGAAATATTAGTTTACAACGCTCATCATCATATTTATGTACCGTACTCAAAGTGGTACGAATATTTCGTCAATATTTTGTACGATAAAATATATGACTATTAATATTACATTATAAATTTAATACACTAATGATCACAAATACTTGTGAAATACGATTAGAAAGAGTAGATAAATACACACAGTTCGGAAATATACTGATTCGTATTATTAATTGCTCGATTTCTGGCACGCTCTCCTCAACTCATACTACAACGCATTGTGTTGCAAGTGCATTTTTTCGATGAGTTTCTTTTTATCAAGATAAAAGTCTACTATAAGTAAGATAAGTTATAAGATAAGTTTAATAATTGTTCCAATAGTTTTTGAGTTAAAACCGAACAAACAAATATACAGACACTCTAGATTATATTGTCAGAAAATGCGAACTTATTTCAAAATCAATTTTATATTTGTGTCCAGATCTCAGTGTTAGAATCCAACAAATATAACACTCACTATAACAGGGTTGGCGAACCTTTATACGTACGCATGCTAAAATTTCCCAAATATTAATTTTCGACTATCTGACGTGCCGAGCAGTCATCGTATCCGGAAATTCGTACGTAAACAGTTCACCGCAGGACACTTATTCGTACGCCTCAGTACGTGAAACATGAGTTCGTGTAACATTTGATCAAATGACTAGTTCTTCGTTGAACATTTCACCTTGGAGTATATGTGTGCGTATGCTACAACATGTGGCGAATTTGATAAGATGTCTTTACTAGGTTAGGTTAGGTTAGGGTTAATATAATTGGAATAGTACTATTTGCAAACTATCGCCGCATTTTGTAAGATACGTACAAATGTATTCCACGGTGAAATGTTCAACGAAGAACTAATCATATAAAATGTTAATCGAACTCATGTTTCACGTACTGTGGTGCACGAATAAGTGTCCCACGATGAACCGCATACGTACAACTTACATGTAACAGGCAGTCATTTATGGGGGGGAAAAATGAAAATGTATTTTTTAAGAATTCATTTTAAAAATTACAATTGAGTTCTTGAGATTCTATCTTTCACCGTGTTTCTAGCCGAATACATATTATCTTTTATTTTTTACATATCTTTCTAGTTTTAAAAAAATTCAAAGTAATCTTGGGAGCATTTAAACCACGCTTTTTTCATAATATTATATTCCCCATAACTGAACGGTTATCCATTTTCACTGTCTGCCAGAATTGAACTCCACCAAGTTTTTGTTCCTTATTTGATACAACCATTATTGTAAGTAGAAATAAAATGAGGCACTTCTTCATTACAGTGATCTCAAGCGTTATAAATCGATCAAAATCAGAGGTAGAATACGCGGCGCGGCTTCCCCGCCGCCTGATAAAGTCATTGCAATAATATTTTGTATAATGCATAAAGCCTAAGAACCAACCAGTGCAATTATATATTTACATTAAACGTAATTCTTGAAGAGTATCTGTCTGGTATTTTTTATACAAGCGACCGGTCATTTATGCATGAGTTTCGTCGTTTCCTTTTGCGTATCGATTGGTAAAAATAACATTAAAAATCTAAGAAAATACGCATTGCTATGCCGTCATTATTTTTTAAATTATTTAAGGTATTTTTTCTCTTCAAAATAAGACATTCACGTGCCATGCAAAATCATCTCGCGTGGCATAGGTTCGCCATCACTCCACTCTATCACTAAGTAGAAAATTCAAATATATCCATTAGATCCATTAGTACTGCCTCACCGACGGTTGTGGTAATTTAGGAAAATCTAAAGATTTCATATTATATGAATTATTATCTATTTATATATTTTATATAATAATATGAAAATGAACTATCTGTTGTATAATATGTATTTATTTATTTTGTTAATTCATTGGCTATATTTTATTAATAATGTTAGCTTCCATAGAGCTACAGTTTAATGTAAAACAAGTTAACGTGTCAGGTCATTTGGCAGAGTGTTTACTTTGAGAAGGGATTAGTAGACACGTCACTGCAGCGTTTGCTCATTACTCTCTGACATAATATGAAATTAATATAGTGTTACGTACGTAGCCATTTGTCTCAGACATAATGCCGGGTCCACACCGAAAACAAGTCGCGCGACAACTCGTTAAATTTTACGATAAGCATGATAATTATCGTAAAATTTCTTAAGCAATTATGATAATTATCGTAAAATTTAACGAGTTGTCGCGCGACTTGTTGCCGGTGTGGACCAGGCATAACATCTTATATATTTGTTAAACGTTCCTAAATTATACACATCTTCTTTAAGTAGCTACACGCGTGTGCTCAAGTTGTAGGTATCCAAGATTGTTTACTAAACATTATAGTCATAGCGGAAATAAAAAGGCGTACACAGATTGCGCAAAAATGCGATGGCACCAATGGATGAATCGAGGAATCCCAATTGCCGCGAAAATTATGCTTGTGCAAACATCACTGTTTTCCATATTTTGATACGGTATCAAGTCATGGAGCCTGAAGTTAAAGCAAGTGATGCCTTTGAAATGAATTGACGCTGAATGTTTCTTATTTCTCGGATAAAAATACACTACACACCAGTAAATCAGTCTATTATCGATGCATATTTTTTAGACACACATTCTTCGCGGACCAGAAAATATGGAAAGACTGATCGTTTTGGATAGCCTTCAGGGAAGGCAAAGCAGAGGAAAAGTGTCGGCCCGCTTAAGCCATCACTCAAGAAAGAAACAGTGACAGGTGAAGAGAATTTTGCTAGAAACACATTACCATAAAGTCACGTTAACTCATATGCAATAACTAGTGATGTCCCTTGACTAAATGCAGCCCTTATGCAGACTGAAAATTCCGCCCCATTACCACATTATGTTAGTCTTAAATTTTGATGAAATGTAATATAAAATTATCTTAGCATCTTTATAATTCCGTAGTTCGAAACCGGCTTGAGAGTAGTCTATTGCTTGGGTCCCGTATCGATTGAAATACAACCTTATGGTAAAGAGAGTTCAAATGACATTGTTGAGACTCCTTGAGGCTGTATGCCTAGATACTATACAAGACTTTACCTGACTGACTTTCTCTTAAGTATACTTACCTATATACTGTAGTCTTACTAATCGCTAGAAGACAAGCAATGTATTTGGTCACATATTTTTGCCGATTTATGCGTGGTGTAAATGAGAATTCTACCGTTCGTTGTAGCACCTATGTATCCCTGATAACTCTGATAAATTGCTAACTTAAGAAATTGGTAGCATCAGTTATTTGTTATCCCAACCTTCACATTGACAATGGCTGTGCTCAACCAAATCACTTGACATATTTATAGAAGTATTCCACTTGCGTGTGGATGAGTTTTGGTGGACGTTGTTTTATATAATATGACGTGTCTGGAAACAAAAACATAAGTTTTTATATATCGATAGAAACAAAAACGGTAATATTATGGTGGCAGCTGGTGAACAATTCCATTTTTGTTTTTATCAATTTGTTAAAACTGCCGTTTTTGTTTCCAGACACCTCATATTTTAAATAGGGTCTATTTAGCTCATTCAGTGTATTCCATGTAGTTTTTTATTCTTCTTAGAACCATGGTTTCTCTATAAATATTTGTATTGCTTGTTTTCTTCATTTGTATGTCATATTATTTTTTTTTAATGAAACAAACGGTTACAAATTAATTACAAAAATTTAAAATATAATAATGAAAAGTTATTGCAACCAGCAAAGTTTCCATAATGAACGCTTTCAGCAATTTGACATGTCTACCATAATATTAATAAATTAAATAAATTTGAATTATTGTAATCGTACATTCGGCAAAATGTTGGTCGATGAAAATGTCAATTAGCTATAATTATTCGTACAAGTGATTTCGCACAATTTACCCGATACGACGAAAAAGAAAAACTTATGCTTCAAATACACTATGACGATTTGTCATTTATATGTCGAAAAACCCGTTT
This sequence comes from Rhyacophila brunnea, assembly GCF_057557595.1. Lineage (NCBI taxonomy): Eukaryota > Metazoa > Arthropoda > Insecta > Trichoptera > Rhyacophilidae > Rhyacophila > Rhyacophila brunnea. The sequence goes on from NW_028233361.1 coordinate 9,761,339, forward strand.
CTTATGTTGGCGTCCTACGTCACAGAGTATAAATAGGATGTCATAGCTGTCATACAATATGTATGTATAATATGTCGGAATGGCATAGATTTGATCATAGACACTAAAACGCTCTTAGCATATATGTTAGTCTATTTGAACCATTATACATATGAAAAATCAAAACTATGTAAATACAACGTTAGATAAAATTTCAAAGATTGGCAAACATTGTAATATTTTGGCTAAAAACGAGCATTGCAATCAATATAGTGTAGATACACAAGATAAGGTAAGCCATAAAAAGATATAATCTTCATTATTTGTCTGGATAGTGTTGAATGTATGTATGTTTACGTATGTACATATTCATTTTTATAAGAGGAGGCCAATAAGAGGTTTTCCTAAGTAATAAATTCACGGTAAAGTATGTACTAGGTTTATTTTAGAAGCTCAACAAGAAAAAGAGGATAGCAAAAAGATGTCTTATGAAATTTAGTAATTGGAAAAAAACCAAAAAAGGATAAAGACCCTGACAAAACATTTTTTTTTTGTCTAACTGTAGTAAAAATTCGGTTACAATTCCTTTGGCTACCGTTTTTTTGCATTCTCAAAAATGTAGGTGTGAGGCCCGATTACAGCGTGTTAGCGAAGTCACTAAGTAGGTACTCTCTCCAAAAATGGGTGTGGTGAAAGGCTTTCTTATCACTGAGAATAGTTTATTTAAAAACACTATATTAATTTTTATTTATAATAAGCAAAACTATTTACTATCGTGTCCGGAAACTTGTAGGTATGCAGTTCGCCTTATCATACTTCATCGTGAAATGTTGTATCGGAAATATATGGCTGTATATTAAAGACAGTCCATCCTCTTTGGGTTGTATAGTACTGACATAAAATTCATGTCTAAATAAAACACGGTTCTTGTCGGTTTCATTGATATACTACTGGATGAATCATATGCTTCTTAAAATGACGCCCGATTTTCAGCGACTCGGCCTTTGTTAAAACTTACTGAGTAAGCCCGCTCTAGCTTGCATCTTACTCTAACTAATAGTCAGCGCATGACGACTTGCTCTGTCTGTTTTGCGTTGCAGCCACCCTTAGGTTCACTATTCCAAGAACGCAAATTTAGTTTTACAGCCAGGGCAATACGGGTGAAATTCGGGAATCCATGTTAACGGTCTTAACGCATTATACCTACAAGGAAATATTATAAGACGATATTCGTAATATCTTTTGTGGTACATTTTTAAAATGACACTTGTATGGGAACTGCTCATCTAGTAGTATATCAATGGTCGGTTTACACTTTACAGGAAGCCGGCAGCTAACAATTGTTGAAAATAGCCGATATACTGGATTATTTGTTAGGTTAGGTTAGGTTTTCATTCTTATAGGCCGTCAATGGAAATAGGTCAAAACGAACCGTTTATGACGGTCTCATCTTACGCCGGAACCGTTAATTGCCGTAATAAAACTTGTCGAGTGTTCACCCACTTGCCTGCAAAATTGTATATTCGGGTGCCGCCGTGTTCCATAATGCTCCATTCAAATAACGGTGTTTGTACATGCACGTCTATTTGAAACAATTAGTATTCTTTATATTAAAACAGAACAATATTTTTTCTCTATGTTCACTTTTTGATGTCTATGGGCACTTAACTGTCGAAGAAACGATAAATTTTCACATTTTGCCGCTAGATATCCCTAGTAGTCTTTATATTTTGAACTCGCTATTACATACTTTCATATTATTTCTTTTATTTTTCGATTTATATTACATTATGGCCGGATAATCCGAATGCCCAATAAACGTTATTGAATAAATATAATCATTACAATATAAACAAATAAAAGTAACTGGTTATCGTGATAGTATACCTACCTACCATATAATTATTATGCATAAATAGTTCCAGCATAATCATGTGAATTGAGTTGTTAAAAATATTATATTACATATATTTATTTGATTTTCATGAATCTAAATCAAATAAAATAACTAACGAGACTCTTAAATTCGAAAGCGTCGCCGCTTTTACGAAATTTTCGGCATTGTAGATTAGCTTCATCTACGAAAGCAAAGTTTAGTACTTACCTATAAATAAAGCAGTCATGATTGAATAAAATGAAGCACCAATTATAGGATCAATTGTAAAATAGATAATACCATTAGACAATAATCAAAATAATTCACTGAATCATAATGAAATACAGAAGAAAACAAGTACATATGACAATTATCAACAAACGCGGGCTGTCAGTTGCAATCTGTCAAAAATCGACTCTGCCGAATTTAGCAATCGGTTTGCTAAGCTTATGGTATAGGGGCATTAGGTGCTCGGGTTCGGCGAGATGCTTATGTACAAAATCTCCATGAACGCAATTATACGTTCTGCATGCCATCTGGCGTAAAATCGCATTCGAAAATATTGGGTGGATGGCCTATTAAATTCATGAATTTTTCCTAAATCACCTATGAAAATTAAATTAATGTTCATATTGAATCTAATAAAATTGGAGGCCGTATAGTATACGGTCATCTCTTTCTGATAAGAAAGCTCACGACAAACTATGCTACGGTGACATGTCTTACGTACAATTTACATGTAACCATTTACTATATACCTTAGGATCGAACATAGATAGTTACTTAGTTTATAATAAAATTAATTGTTTAGGTGATTATAGATAATGCATACTTTATAAGTAAAATGCATGTCGTATTATTTTTTTCATATGTCAAGGGTGTTTAGCTAAAACGGCTTTTGGTACATTATGGGAACAATCAGTTATTTATTTTATTTGGTCGGCTTATTTAAAATGAACATCATTTTCAATGACAAAAAGGTGCACCATCATGGGTTACTTCGTGTTAAAGTTACAACTTAATACCATTGGCCAGGCCAATTATTGACAAATATAATCAAATAACAAATACTTCTGTCAATTGCGCTTTGCAGACAATATTGTTGTCTTTTGCCTTTGTCTTTGCGAACGACCCAGAAGGCTTTCAGAACAAGATGTAGGACCTTGAAAATAAAAGCCGCAAAGTAGGTTTAAAGATAAATGTCTGAAGGGAAAAAAATAATGATAAACTGCTTTCTGAACCAAAATCAATCCTCATTAATGACACACAAATAGAACGGGTCAACAACGACGTCTATATTGGACAACAAATGTCAATTGGAAGCGGCGGTATGTATGACGAGATTGCTCGCGGAACAAAACTGCCATGGAGTGCATTTGAGCGACTGAATAGTATCTTCAAAAGTGACCTCCTATTGTGTCTTAAGCCTAAAGTGTTCAACCAATGTGAGCTACCAGCGCTCACGTGTGCGTATGATACGTGGACTCTTAATGTAAGAGAAAAATTGAAGGTCTTTTTGACAGAATCCCATTTTTGTCAAAAATTGAGTAAAATTATCTAATACCTAATGCAGATTTGTAGATGGCGTTGGGGATTATATTTCTACATTCACATTTTTTTGATAAAACATGTCCGGAATATAAGGCCATGGAAAACATTGATTCTGACAAAAGACAACTTGTCAACAACAATTCGCTGATAAAATCCCACCTGACTGATAATAATAATAATAAAATGATTATAAAACTTATGCCCGTGAGAAAGTTTTTTCTCTCTCCTGAAAATTGATAAATTTAACAAATGGGATTCTGTCAAAAAGCCATTCAATTGTGAGTAGCGCAACGTGGCATGGAATGGTGCAATTTGGGCATAATGCAAAAAGATCACAAATGGATAAGAAAGCAGAGAGTATGCGATATGATAGAAATCGTCAACCAGATGAAATGGCAATAGGCTGGGCATGTTGCTCGGCGAGTGGAGAACTGCTGGACAAATACCACCATGCAGTGATACCCAAGGGGCACTAAACGCCCAAAGGGACGCCCTAAAACCAGCTAGATAAACGAACTCATAAAGTTCGTTGGATTACGTGGCAGCGAATAACTAGAGATCGAGAAGAGTGGAGAGAGTTAGGGGAGGCCTTCACCCAGCAGTTGATGATGATGATAATGATGAAACTATTAAAGTATTTTTTCTTGCAAATTGCTCCCCTGTTTCAGGATTAAATTGCATTAAACCTCTGTACACGAAACGAATAAAATAACAGGCATATTGATACATAGATTTTAAAAAACCTAAGTTCTATTACTGGAGTTCATATTATTATTTATCACTGCTTAGTGACTTGCGAAATCTCTACACCGGAACATATGTTCAATATTAGATTAAAAATAGATCGGCTTATGCTCACAAAATTAGTTCCATTAGGTGTGAAGGCTCATTGATTATTTCTATTTATAAGAAAGCAGACAACCCTCTCGTTCTGACTCTTAGATAAACGAATAAAGGGAAACTGCGTATATAGCCACCTCCACCAAATCAGTCGGATATGCCGCTCAGAATTTCATGAACATCTGACATGTTTTGTATGAAATGTTTAACATTCTACTCATGCGATTTCACACTGATGACTATAACAAACCAACCAATGATAGCTTTAGTATCATACAGATAGACTACTTACTATATTGTTGTAAAATTAATAGAAGTTACCAATATATTTTTTTTTCAATTATGAACAGTTATTTAATCAAGAATATTCAGGCACAGTTTTTGCAATGAAAATTCCATATTGTAAGAGCCAGATAATAATATTAATTATAAATTTGTGAATAAATATAATTGTTTTCATATTTTCATTTTCAAACACAATATAGAACTGTTGAGTCATTTAATAACTCACCCGCTTTAATATGCGATAATATTATTAATCGACATTGACTGCAGGTATTTTCATTTGTTTCTCTCTGTTCTTTTTGACAGTCCTAATATGGTTAAAATTTGATTTGATAAATCAGATTTCCTTCTATTTTATATGATTGTTATTTTTAACCGACTTTTATTAGAATGTTAGGATACAATATTATTATTTTATTTTTGTACATCTTACATCTATAAAAAAATCATAGGTTGCTTTTATTATTTTATTTGTATATATTTTATTAAATGTTTTTAAAGAAATTTAAAAGATAATAATATAACTTCTTTTAGAAATTCTTTTAGAAGACACGCGAAGATACACGAAAAATGGATGATATTATATTAGCTTTGATTTTCTATAAAACTTAAAACGAAAACGGAAAAATTTGCACAACCTGGCATTACTGAGAAAAACAAATAAAAATATTTCTCCGGAATTCGGAAACTTATAATTTGAATATCAAATGCCAATACAATTTTTTTCTTGCCATTAATACAAATTGTAAATTCTTATTTAATTTGATATTGACATCGATGGAGTAGGAAAGCATTTATACTACTTAATGGCATGAAAGAGAATTGAGCCGCATGCGACTTTTGTTCCACCATAAAGTTCATTTTATGTAATAATTTAATAACATATTATATTTTTAAAGATATGATTAAAATTGTTCTTTCGGACTTTGGCCGCCCCCTGAATTCTGCCTCCTGGATATTTCGCACCTCTAATATCCTCCTCCTGGCGCATCCCAGCAAAATCTAACTAGCTAGGTACTCATCGGATATACCGAGCTAAAAATCGTCAAAAAAATCTACTGTTAAGGGGAGGCTGAAGAGCTGGACATTCGAATATAAGTTAGTATAAAAAAGACCTCGGCGTCGTAAGTACGTTAATTTAAATCGATCTTTTCGCAAAAATCACTAATCATCGGAGATTTTATTTCAAGAAACAATATTATTATTATTGATTTTGTCTGCCGCTGAACATTATTATTATTTTATAAACACCTGCAAGATGTACGCCGATCAGAAAACAGGGCTATCAAAATAATATTATGAATTAATATTTTTTAAATGTTAATTTCATCATAGTTTTTAATCAAACCTGTGCAAGTACGTACTGATAACTTGGGTGGATTTTGTAGCAAACATACTATTGATATATATACAGGTATATTATTATTATAACCCAATTCAAATTGAACATAGGTTGATACTCAAATACTATTATAGTATGTTTATGATTTCGAAAAAAAAAAAAAGGATGGTATAATTAATTTATATCAATTATTTGACAACATTACATTCGCACTTTGCAAGATAACATCAAAATGTGTATATACTTATCTAAATGACGAATGACATTCATGAGTGAGCACGGCTGAAAGCTTGGAAATGTGTTTTTTTCTATTTCAAAATCATTTAATTGTGTATTATTTTATTACAGATTCAAAGCCAACTTCATATAACTAATAAAAAATACTGTTTGTTTATACGAATAAAAAAAGACAGGAAGGAAGATGTGTACAAATCACGGCAATCAGAAAGGCCAGCAAATATGGCCGACAATGCGTGATACACAAACATAAAATACAAAAAATTACAAACACATTAAGTTTGCCGCACACGTACAGACCACGTGATATTTGTTTACGCAAAATCGTCGTTTTTCAAAATGGCGAATTTGATTGCCAGATTTTACTGCGATGAATAAGTATGTTCCTTCTTATCTTTTTTTATTCGTAAGTTTGTTTACTATGTACACCGAGAAATTTCCGTTTATAAAATCGGAAACGATTTTTACAGAAGGGTTTTGGAATATAATGCAACCAAAACTTGAAAAAATTCTATCATGGGTGTTGACTTCCTGAATTAGTTAACCCCAGGTCCATGCCACTATGTGAAGCACAGTGGATATTAAGCTATTTCCACACTGGCAACAAGTTGTTGGCAACCTCATTAAATTTTACGATACTTACCATAATTGCTTAAGAAATTTTACGATAATCATCGTAATTATCGTAAAATCTAACGAGGTTGCCAGCAACTTAACTTGTTGCCAGTGTGGACCCGGCATTAGATGCACAAAACTTAAATAAAATATATTATAAATAAAAATTTAAAATTATAAATATTTATGATTTATGTCTTCGACAGCCCTGATGAAATATGAGTCGGATCGAGTCATCAGTGACGTCCCGTATGGGCAGGCAGATTGAGCGTCGCTTGGGGGCGCCAGTTACTCGAAGGGCGGCAAATCGAGGAGAATCATCTGGTAGATATAGAAATAGCTACCTAAACTTATTACGTAATAACGAAAATGGAGCTCACTGGTTGGAAGCAAAATGTATTAATTAACATAAAAGGTTTAACAGGACTGTATTTTTTTGTCAGGTTCGCGATGTCTAGTTTATTTCCTTTGCCCTTTGACGTCCATGGTGACTAGAAATGACACGTGCATGGATGATAAAAAATACTGTAATTATACAAAATGGGGCGTTATTTTGGCATTGCCCAGGGGCGGCATTTTGTCTAGGGACGTCACTGCGAGTCATAGAGCAAATTTATTGACACGAACAACTTTGACACGACCTTTTTATATTAACCCATAGCTTACGGGCCGCACAAAATTGTGTTTTTGCTAATTACTTTTCAAATGCAAATTAACACGTTAATTACAAAATTAATTAAAAGGGCCCGTTTACATTGTGTTAACTAGTAGACCAGATATTATGGACCACATGTTAAAAAATCGTATTTTCAATTCTCAAGGCCAATTCTGTAGAACGTCCCCTCAATGTGTCGATCGTTTAAAAAAAATTCTACCCTAAGCAATAAAATCCAACCTGACAGGATGCCGCCGGGATCGGATTACGTTTATGACACTTGTTAAGTGTCTAAGTACCTACCTAATTGGTGTTTTCGCCGACAATATTGAAAAAGTTTCCACACATGGTTGAAATTGCATGTAAAAAATCCAAGGTTTGTTATATCAGTAGGTCAGCGTTAATTACAAGAAACAACTTCTTTTGTAGTTTATGAATGCCATGCTTGTTTCGGGGAACAATTCTAATTGTGTATTTTTGTTTTAATTGCGACTTTTTGTGTTATGTGACCACTCATTTAAAAATACCTCTTCTCTGATATCGGTAACGAGTAACGCTTATAGCGAGCAAATTCGGTCGCTCCCATTTTCCTCGTAATAACCAAGTTCGACTGTACGTCATTTATAATGTTGCAATTCTGTATCTTCTGTTAGATGTAAAACACAACAAGCCATGAAGAACTGCAAACTGATATTTTCTACAAGATTTATGAATTTTAATATAAAAAACAGCGAAATTCGAATGTTTTTGACCCCTATTAATATAGACCTCAATGACGTACTGAATCAACTAACATATACAAATTTTGGAATTCCACCATAATTCATTTGTAAACAAGCGTTTTCTGCCATGAGTTTAAAAAATAACGATATATTCTGCTTGTTTAAATTCCAATTTACATCTCTTTTAAATGAATAGGTTAGAAGAGAAAATAGCGCAGAACAGATTATTAATAGAATTCCGATAGGCTATACCACAAATTCACTAAATTTTGATGCAAGGTTTTGAATGTGTGAGTGTCCTCAGAAAATGAGCCACACATTATAGACGTGCAATAGTGTGAGTTGCAACCTTCAAATATACCAGTATTGAATGGGCATCAGTGCATAAACCGAGAGCAGTTGTCAGAACGAAAGACAAGCAAATTCTTGACACATATTTAAATATATTCCATATTCTTCTACACTCGAGATCGGTTGCCTGTTACTCCACATCCGTTAGTTATTTCAGTTCCTATTATTTATGAGTTCCCTGATTGTACCTATGCCTTTGATGATGCTCCGTCAAACGTCACTGGTTAAAATGAACGGGATGCGGAATGATTTAAAAGTACATAAAAAAAGAAAAAAATAGATTCCTGAATAGCAGACGATTCTAACTTGGTTTCATTTCTTTGATAGATTTGATTTTGATGGCAATGTGTTATACACAAATATCTATATAGTTCCCTGGAAAATATCCACAAATATCACAATTTAAAAAAAACATTTTTGTTTTTATTAGATACCTCCTATCTTTTCATTCGGGTTCATTTTATAAGTTATGTTTGTTTCATATCTCGTATTTTAAATATATATATATATGCGCCATATACGTCTGAAAAGATGATATATCGTAAAAACACGTAGATTAGGAAGTATTTCAATGTGAATTATACATGCAATTTATCATCCAACAGTTAGGATCGGTACTTATACATTACATTCTCAATATATATGCAAATATCTTTTGTTGGATCTCTATTTGTCATGGATTTGATCATTATTATTTTAAATAACTTTCAATCCATTGCAATATTTTTTTTTATCTTTCCATGTTAACTTTTACAGATTCTATCACTTCCTTTGCTAATTTTTTATTTACTATTCTATTTTTGGCAGCCAAAATATACACAAAAATGATAAATAAAATCCAACACTATTTACGACTCACTCATGCAATTTATTTTACGTATTTTAATATATGATTTTACGACAGCGGCTGTTGAGTAAATATTTTTACATAAAATTTGACGCACATTAAATGTTAATACGTCATAATTTTTGTAGTTTATTGATTATAGAAAAAATCATTAATTTTAAACGATACACAGTTAATTACTTTGATAAATTTATTTCCCTGATAATTCGATTATCCGGTTAAAATGATCATTATATTAGAAACTGTGCAATTATCATAACATTCTTTTTTATTATTTTTAAGCTACAAATTCTCAGCTGAAACTGATGTAGCTGTATATTAGTCAACTGTTATTACATATATATAACAGTTAATGATTATAAAAACAAAAACAAACAAAAATACATATTATTCATAATAATATGTATACAATATGTAAGTATATATTACAATATGTATTTTTTAGCTTCAACCAAGTGGTATTGTAATAACTTATACTTGCAGATTTATATTCTCTCAGAAATATTTAGATACACAAAAACGGTTTGATGTTTGGCTGAGTTATAAACGTCTCAAGATTATGTGGTTAAGTGAAACTCTAACGTAATATTAAGAAGAGTGTACCACTTCTCATTTATCGTTTAGACTACTTTTTGGAAAAAAATACAAAAAAACCTAAAAAAGTAAGAACCCGTGAAAGAATTTTTACACATTAAAGGCGCCGTTAAATAGGAAAGGTTGAAAACCACTGCGAGTGAACATCGCAATGTTGGAAAATGTATTAAAAAAGAAAAAGTGGAAACGTCATAACAATAATGATACCTGCATGGCATTTAAATAAAATTCTAAAAGATTTGAGTTTTGTTCTATTTGAGTCATTTTTGCGACCCGGGTTTCATCCTGCGACATCTTCAGGTATCAACAAACCATTTAAATATTCAAAATATTAAAAAAAATGTTATTTACTTGATCCTTTACTTAAGTGATATGGTTTTAGTGAGTGTGCATGGTGCCTGAAGATACCGAAAGGCGAAACCCGGATATCGGGTAGGTTTAGTTTAGTTTAGGTCTAGGCCTAGGTTTGTTAAAGCTAAACCATCGTTAACTGACACTTGTGAATTGATCGTAAACCACTATGCGTACAGGGTGATTCATCCATCGAGTACCCTTTGAACCTTTGTCGCAGTTACTTCAAGACAGCGGTCGCTGTTAAAAACTCTATCGCGCCATGATCTGATACGATACGACCGAAGCCGCGAAACCGTGAGAGTGACATTGCGAACCGTCCGTTTACCAAACCGTGAGTGCGTGAACACCGAACCAGTTCCAGCGCGCCAGGCCTCTCAACATAAAAGGTCGGTGTCTGACATCCTGTTTAATCCTCCCACGTAGATCCGTTATCCACAGGCATCTTCATATTACAGTCCATTGCAAAAAGCGCACCAGATATTTTGATAAAATAAAATAATAAAATAGCGATATTAAAATTGGTACTAGGTAAATGTACTTTTCTAAAAATCGGAAAATTGCATATTATATTGCAGAAAATCTGTTTTGAAATATAATATAAAATGACGTATATTTTCATTTAATAAATATCCAGCGAACACCATTTTCGATGTTGTTTATTTCGTGATATTAAAATAGATTCTGAAAACATATTGATCAGCAAATTTCACCGAAAATTGCTTTTTTATCTTATTACTGGTAGCTGGCACATTTTATCGAGTTTCTCTAGGGGGCTTTCATGAATACTAAAATACACTACAGGAAAATATTTTATGATTAGTAAGAAATCTCGGTGTGAAATAAATACAAATCGGTTCAACTGTGGGTAAACAGCTTTATTTTTTAAAATTAGAATAAAAAATAAAAATTACTTAGAGAATGCCTGTGAATTTAAAATGAATACAATTTTCGTGATAAATAATGCATAATATTCTGTACTTATCAGTGTTTCTTAAACGTGCAACATGTTAGTACACATTTAGATTATAGTTTTATGCAAGTATCTTAGATCATGTGCTGTAGGTTGAACATCCTTACATTAAACAATGTTTTAAGTAATTAATTGAAGATCATAATAATATGCTAACCATGGAAACCGTAGAGAGAGGATTGATACTGAAACAATAGTAAAATTGAGCAGGACGGTCTTTGCTCTACCATCTCGTCGCTATAGGATTGGTTTGTCGAATATCCGTTTTTGTCAAAATCGACCTTTTAATGCAGAATGTTTTTTTTGTATCTAGATGGACTAGAACCATCCTTTTCTTTAAATTACTATGGTAACGAATACATCAATCAGATGCTGCAAAAATAACAATTTAAATATCTCGATGTATCTAAATATAGGATTATGAAATTTGTTTTTCGTCTCCTGAACATTTCATCTATTCGACAAACCAATCCTACAGCGACGATTTGCTACCCGAAACAGAACAGTAGACCTTCACAATATTAAGAGTATACATCAATATAGCCACATCTCGAAGGCCCCAATTATTCGTTTGTTTACATGATAGGCATGGTCTAAAAAGATCGTGGCTAGGCGATGCGCGGATTGCGGGTCGCGGGTGCAAATGACGCATGCCGAACGAAATATAATTTGTCATAAAAATCCAACATGCGTCCATTTAATGTTCAGTTTATCTTTCTTAACTTTCTTCTTTAAGCACTACGGTGCATGGTTGCAGCATCAGTCCCATGCTGCTCCGTCTCGGGACGGAATGAGCACTTAAAATCACTTTTTTCAGACACGTTTAAAGCGTCATAGAAATCGGCCGTACATATCCACGGCTGTGCATATATGACGGGTGGTGGTGGGAACTTTAACGTGTGTTCTATTAGTAACAATAATAATATATTCATTGACATGTTTTCTTTTTCAAGTAAATGGGTAACGTTTTTAGTCATCTTTACACGATTTAAGAATAAATTAATACCCCCGTCGCCATCACGAAACAAATTGACGTATTCACACCTTGACGTTCACACTCCGAATGCCAGCGAGTCCAAAATTTCGTCGCGCCTATAGTTGAAAATTATTTGCCGTTTCACTGATGTATCGTCTTAAGTAATATTTGAACATACATATTTTTGAAAACACTTCTGAGAAAATATATTATAACCAATAGAAAAAATCTTTTTTGAAAAAAGTAAATCACCCCACCCCGCAGGAAACGAACCCACTATGCTATAGGTGTCATACTTAATTGCGAAAAGTCTTAACTAATGGCTCTTAATACTCTCTGAAGCGCTTTCCAAATTGAGTTTCTATTGGCGATCGGATTTTGTATTTTTAAATCACTATCCGTTAATTGCTAACCGGCGTCACGGATCACTCCATATTTTTTTGTTATAACTTACTTGAACTTGCTAATAAATTCTAATGAATAATTCACATGATTTAACAATGTAACATTCTTAAAGCTTGTGAATTATTCGTCGAATAAAAAAAAGTTAAGTAATTTTTGTTTGAATGAGTTAGGGTGAATACCGCGATATTGTGCGATAATTCGATGGCTATTATCTCCTGGGCAAAACCCCCTATAAATTACCCTCCCCCCAAACAATCATTTTTTTAAGCCCAATTGCGTGCAATGATATTTGAATGGGTTACATTGATGATGCTACTGGTTTAAGGCCATGCATTAGTTGAGGCACGGTCTAAAAAGATCGTCGCTAGGCGATGCGCGGACTGCGGGTCGCGGGTGCAAATGACACCTGTCAAACGAAATATTATTTGTCATATAAATCCAACATACGTTCATTTTATGTTCTGTTTATTGTTCTATTAGTAAGACTGGCTTTGCCACAAACTCTCGAGTAAGACGTACATCGTGTAGCTCCCGGGTCTTTTGTGCTTTAAAAATCGAAAAGTCATCCGATTTTGAAAAAAAAAAGGTTTCTCTGTTTTGGCTCATGAATGTCAACCTGGTGATACAAAACTTTTCCGAGAGATTCCTCCGGAAAGCCGTAAAGCCGGAAAATCTTTTTGAATGTTAGTTTTTTGATAAAGTGTCGCGAGAAAGTGTTTCAGAAAAGTCGGTTTTTGCTCCCAGGCGTCGACGGGAGCCCCCTTGCATTCGAAGTCGTCGGAAAGTTTTGGGAAAATCTCAAGGTTCTTCGTGAATCGAGTGAAAAACCATTTTTTTTTGTCTTTTTTGTGCTATTTGTGACATTGTGAAGGCCCCCTTTGGGCTATAGTGATAAATTGTTTGTGGGATACAGGCGTATGTGCCCTCAACGTTTTGGTGTTTGTCCGAAGAAATTCGGTTCAGACCAACCGATTCTAGCTCCAAAAAACCATAATTTGTATTGTACCATTCCCCGAACACGTGCAAATTATTCATGTTTTGATTTGAACGATTTCCAGAACTTTCTCGAATGATCTGGAAGAATCGAATTTCGAAATCCGCATAGCAATTACACTTAACTGCAAATCCTTCTAGAAGTTTCTCGAAACTACTGGAGCAAATCGAAAACTTCGAGGGACTTTTTTATTAATAATATTACTTGCATATATATTTTAAGTTTAAATTTAATTTAGATTATTTTATTGAATTGAATATTATCATTTACCTAGTTTCTTTAATAAAGAATATATATTTTATATATATTTTTTAGAAATATTTTTTATTTTTTTTTATAATTCTAAAAAAGGATTTTTTAAATGGTTTTTTAATATTTTTTTTAAATAACATTTTTTTTTTCTTTAAATATTTTTTTCAATAATTTGAAAAAATATATAATTTTTTTTTTAATTTTAAATTTTTTTTTTTTTTTTTACTTTTTCTTTTACTTTAGTCATTTACTTATGCCACTAATCTTATATATATATATTATATAATAAGCTTCTCCACAGCAACTCCACAAGAAAAGCAACGGCATGGGAAAACCTGCAGTCGATCCGCCCCCGGGAGGGGATAAGCCAATAGTTCCCGAGGACTGGTACAATACGCAATCCGACCCCTCCTCCGAGGACTCTGACACAGATGCAGTGCTTGACACCACCAAATCCGAAAAGGAAACGGTGAGAACTAGGTCGGAGGCTGCCACAAAGGCGAAAATCCTTGCTCGAAAGGCTGCGGATCTGAAAGCGGAAAAAATCCTAGCGGAAGCTGCCGTGAAAGCCAAAGCATCCGAACGCCAAGCGGCCACAGAAAGAAAAGAGAAGGAAGAGGCGGCAGCCACCAAGGCCAACAAGAAGGTCAAAAAGGTCAGGAAGGAAAGACGTTCCCTGGCTGAGGAAATACCACAGGACTCCGAGGAAACCCCGAGGCCAAACGCCAAGAATCCAAAGAGCGTTGCCCCTCCCGGGGATAGGATAGCCGACTCGGATGTTACGGACTCACAAAACGGGGCTACTAAGGTTGCTCAAGCAATCCAAAGAGTGAAAGAATTACTCACCGGCGACGGAAATATCCCCGCATCGACAATTAAGGCGATAACAATGGAACTGGAGGCAGTCGTCGCGGAGACTTGGTCTCTCGCAATCAAGCTTGAATCCAGCAAAGCCATACTGGAAGATCGTGCCTCCTACATAAACGCGGTTGCCGCTGCCACTGGTGACGCAGTCAGTGAAGGAACCAAGTATTCTTGGAGCGACGTCACTCGAAAAGGCGCCAAGCCGGTCAGACAGACTTCTCCGGAATGGCCAATTGTGCCACCAACAACCGCCGCAAGGCCCGGCGTGTTCTTTTTTCCTACACAAGAAGGAATGGAGTCTCCGGCCACTAAAGAAGTCGTCAAGAAAGCCATCGTGCCCGCGGAACTAAAAGTCCAAATAACGGGCTTGAGAATGGTACGTGGAGGTGGGGTAATCATTCACCCCAGAACCGAGGAAGAGGCCAAACGACTGGCCGCCGCTCCTGGTCTAAAGGAGGCCGGTCTCCGGGCTGAAATCGCAGGAAAAAGGCTCCCGCGGATAATTGTATTCAACGTGCCGGTCAAGACGACGGAGGACGACCTTAAGGAAGCCATTAAGGCCAACACTCAAGAGGTCACGGGTCTCCCCTCGGAGGCATACCGCCATGTTAAACTGAGCCACAGGGCAGGCCCCAGAATCGGAAAATGTCACATGGTGATATCAGTCCCGGCAAAGGTGAGGGAAGCGCTCATCAATGACGGGCGCATATATATGGGATGGGAATCCTTCCTAACCAAAGACTTTTGTGGCGTCGTCAAGTGCACAAGGTGTCACTTATACGGCCACATGGCAAAGAATTGTTCGGCGAGAAGCACCACATGCGGCCATTGCACCGAGGAAGGACACGATAGGGCTGAATGCCCTAATATTAAGGCCCCCGGAAAGTGCCCGGCCTGCGCCAGGCACAAGAAGCCGCATCAACATGCAGCGATCGACCCTGATTGCCCAGCGCGCAAGTACGCAATGGCACAGGAGCGGAACCGAACGGATTATTCGATTCAATGATTCGGTTCGGTCAGTTAAATGCGGGCAAAGGGAAGGCTATAACGGCGGAGCTGATCAAGACGGTTCGGGAAATGGACATCGATTTGGTCCTGGTGCAGGAGCCTTACTCCTACGGCCCCAACCTGGGTTTCAGTGGGGGTCGGGTAATGCACCACGGCCTGGGGTCCATGGCCTGCATCTTCGTTGCGAATCCTACCCTAGTGATGCTACACCTTGCCCACTTGTCGAGCGAACTCTTTGCCGTAGCGGAGGTCTCCGACCGATCGGGGAACTCCATTGTGGTGGTCTCTTCTTACTTTAAATTCAGCGTAAACATCCTGAAATGCGTCGAGCAGCTCGATAAAATTCTGGTTGCATGCCGCGGCAAACAGATTATAGTGGGAGCGGACGTCAACGTTCAATCATGGCTGTGGGCCCCCCGGGGGCCGCGGTCTGGCCGGGACAATCCGGCGCCCCTCGAGGAACTCGTGGCAACTCACGACCTGACGGTGCTGAATAACTCTAATGGTCCAGCCACATTCTCTACCAACAATGGGGAATCTCACATTGATGTCACTTTGATATCCAATGGTTCTGCCGGACGCGTCGTGAACTGGACTGTCCATTTGGAAGCGTCAGCAAGCGACCACCGTCTGATCACGTTCGCCTACAGGACCGAGAGGGGCCACGCGTCTCTCGCTCCACTTGTGAGCGAGTCACTGCCGAGGCGTTTCAGGACCAAGGGAACCGACTGGGTACGTTTTGGTACGACTGGGTACGACTGGGTACGTACGGGCATTCAGCATTTGGCATTCTCGAGTAAACTCCTTAACTCTCGTGAGACGCGCACTATTAAGCGGGCAGCGACTTGCGCTGATCTCGCTTACCAAAGCCTACCGCACAACTTCTACTGACGCGCTTGCCGTACTCGCGGGGGTGCTACCCCTCGATCTGCACGTCCAAGTCAGAGGATCGATCACCCTCCTCTTGAGGGGGATCAGCACAATACTCGCCGGTGTCCATCTGACACCACCGCAGAGATCCGAGGACGTTCCTTACAGGAAGACTGTAAGTGACATTGTGTACAAGACCGCATTTGCGGCATGGCAGGCGAGGTGGACCGCCTCCCCCAAGGGGCGGCACACTTACCGTTTTTTTCCAGACGTATTCTGCAGGCACCAAACTAGAAGACTCCAACCTTCGCACTGGATTAGCCAGTTCCTCACCGGCCATGGCAACTTCGCCGCCAGACTCCGCGAGTTTGGCTTGATAGTAGATGGGCCGGGTTGTACCTGCGGGCATGACCACCAAGATGTTGAACACATCCTCTGGGATTGCCCGCTTATGGAATTCGAACGAGCGGAGCTGTTTGCCAGGGTCCGTCCTCACACGGGCCCAATTGGTCATGGAGATCTGGTAGCAACCGAGGCCAACTTTGCGGCATTTGAGAAATTTGCAGCGTCGTATGGGGAGCGGGATAGTCCCGACTCTTCTGTAGACTCATCCATTTCAATTCGTGACACTCAGTATGCGGGTACACAAAGCGCTTAACGTCAGCGGACAGCAGAGCCAGTCCAAAAACAAACATTTTCTTTCTTAACTTTCTTCTTTCAGCACTACGGTGCATGGTTGCAGCATCAGTCCCGTGCGGCTCCGTCTCGGGACGGAATGAGCACTTAAAATCACTTCTTTCAGACACGTTTAAAGCGTCATAGAAAGCGGCCGTGCATATCCACGGTTGTGCATATATGACGGGTGGTGGTGGGCACTTTAACGTATGTTCTATTAGTAACAATAATAATATATTCATTGACATGTTTTCTTTTTAAAGTAAATGGGTAACGTTTTTAGTCATCTTTACACGATTTTAGAATTAATTGACCCGTCGCCATCAGGGTCTAGGACGATTTGGCACCGCGAACTGGCCTCCGCCGATTGGCCTCCGGTAATTGACCGCCGGTACAATCGGACGCCTGCCCAATTGGACGCCGACCTAATTCGACGCCGACCCAATTGGCCTCCGGGAGGATTGGACGCCGCACAGTTGAATTAAATGCGCAAAGGAATAGAGACGTACGTTACGATTTGTTGGAGTAAATAATCAAGTCAGTTTAATATGCTTCTATCTTCTCAATAGTTGTACCTTATACATTTCGCGCTTGACACATTTTTAATATAGATTGAGAATAATTATAATGCCTTATGATGTTTATTAAAAGAAAATAATTCTTCCTTCGTTAAAATTTAAGGATGTGCATAATCAATTAATTTATTGTCTATACATGGGTACTTATTTATATTTACAACAAATATAAAAAATTATGTTAGATGTTAGAATGAAAATTACATTATATTTCAGCGTTTTATCGATTTAATATTATAATAAAGCTTAAACATGTATATTATTATGCATAAATGCGTATTTTAAGATACTCGTAGTATGAAATTACAAACAAAATATTAAGTAATTTATCTGCTAATTATAAATGTTTCAGTAGTTTGATTGATAAACTACTTATGTACTGGGTGCCGGACGAAATCCCGAAGGCCGAAATCCAGAAAGCCGAAATCCCGAATGCTGAAATCCGGAATGGCTGAAATCTCGAATGACCGAAATCCCGAAAGCCTAAATCCCGAAAGCCGAAATCCCGAAAGCCGAAATCCCGAACGCTGAAATCCTGAATGGCCGGAATCCCGAAGGCCGAAATCCCGAAAAATAAAAAAAATACAAACATCAATAATTGCGCAATTTTTGCAAGAGACACAAAAACCCATTTTTTGAGGAAATATAAAAAAATGTAAAATACAAACATCAATAATTGCGCAATCGTAAATTGTGCAATTTTTCAAGAGACACAAAATCCATTCGTTCTACAAAATGGTCTCTCCTGTCGCAATCGGAAAAACCCATTTTCCGCAAAAATGGGATTTGTCTCTCTTACAAAAATTGCGCTCACGATTGCGCAATTATTGATGTTTGTATTTTACATTTTTTTATATTTCCGCAAAAAATGGGTTTTTGTCTCTCTTGCAAAAATTGCGCAATTATTGATGTTTGCATTTTTTTATTTTTCGGGATTTCAGCCATTCGGGATTTCAGCATTCGGGATTTCGGCCTTCGGGATTTCGTCCGGCATCCAGTACCTAAGTAGTTTATCAATCAAACTACTGAAACATTTATACTTAGCAGATAACTTACTTAATATTTTGTTTGTAATTTCATACTATCTTAAAATACGCATTTATGCATAATTATATACATGTTTAAGCTTAATTATAATATTAAGTCGATAAAACGCTGAAATATAATGTTATTTCCATTCTAACATCTAATATTATTTTTAATATTTGTTGTAAATATAAATAAGTACCCATGTATAGACAATAAATTAATTGATTATGCACATCTTTAAGTTTTAGCGAGGGAAGAATTATTTTCTTTTAATAAACATCATAAGGCATAATAATTATTCTCAATCTATATTAAAAATGTGTCAAGAGCGAAATGTATAAGGTACAACTACTGAGAAGATAGAAGCATATTAAACTGACTTGCTTATTTACTCCAAAAAATCGTAACGTACGTCTATTCCTTTGCGCATTTAATTCAACTGTGCGGCGTCCAATCCTCCCGGAGGCCAATTGGGTCGGCGTCCAATTGGGCCGGCGTCCGATTGTACCGGCGGCCAATTACCGGAGGCCAATCGGCGGAGGCCAGTTCGCGGTGCCAAATCGTCCCATTCCCTCGCCATCACGCAGCAAAGTGACGTGCTTCTGGCTCGAGATTCTCTCACTGAATGGCAGCGAGTCCAAAATTTCGTCGCGCCTGCAGTTGGAAATTATTTGGCGTTTCAATGATGCGTCACCGTATGAAGTCAAGAATTAATTGAGATGTTTAATTGGTTTGTATCATGTTGTCTGGCATTCAAATTTGTAACTACAGAATTATTGGCGACATCTGTGAATATGCAAATATTCCGAGAGATGTCTCTAAAAGATACATAGATTTCACATAGTTTTTTTAATCCTTTGTGAGACTTTTTTCTGACTGTATTCTAACTTTTCAATTGAAAAAGTTCCTTTCGGATTGAGATATAAAGGATTTTTTTCTTTTCAATGACATAATTATAGCATATAGTAGGCATACCAAAATTAAAGCTAAAATATTATAGTTAATATGCAGTTTGCCACACTGCGCAAATCACTGCTAAAACATAAACATAAAGTTCAACCACATAATGTTTATTTTTTGCGTTCTTAAAGATTTGGAACCGTTATTAAATATGATTCAAACCGCTAGTTCATTCTAAATTTGCGATATGAGGCAAGTTTATAGTGAATCTTCTAATATTTCAAACTGTCTACTTTACTAACAACACAATCGTTCACTTTATGATATTAATATGAAATGTCTTACACAATATACTTACATATTTTTTGACATAATCAAAAAGGCTGTACAAAGTAGCAAATGTCTCAGACACCATTTTGAAAAATGATCCTGACTCCCGTTATATTAACTTAATGTAAAAATAATTTCAGTTTTTTACTTTTCCATTAGAAACGTCTTTTACGACCCGGATATTGCCTTACGGAAGTTTTCATGCACTATGCATATTCACTAACGACAAGTGTACAATTGGCACAGACAATAATAACCTGCTTACTGTTTATACTATACTATATTAACGCATTTAAAGATCGTGAAAATATATTATCATTACGTAAATAATTGACTTATGCGTCAATTACATTGAGCTACTTTACGAGCTGCTTGTTGATGAATTTACAATCTGCCTGTAAAGTCGCCCAGTGTCATCATTGAACAAGCTAACAAACAGGTTGTAAGCAATCTACCGAGAGAAGTTGAAAGCCGGTCAACTTTACACGCTACACGCCGGCATGTGGGCCTACTTCGCCTGCGCAGTAAAGGCCGGTCCGGACCGGGCGAGTGATTTAGTAGAGTGGCGAGTGATTTAGTGAATTAGTAGCTGAAAAGTGTCCGAACACAGTTCATTAGTGAGTGACGCGTCAAAATAAACAGAGCGTCAAGAGCGACGGATATTTCAAAACGGACACCATTCGCGCGACACGAGAGTGCTGCCGTCTGTCGTAACTTCAAAAATACTTCAAATGACACTATGCAAACACGGCGTTGTTGAATTAAATCGATTTATGCTCCAAATTCCTATTGATGAATACTAATTTACATAGGATACCTAACTATTATATTTTTGTGGTTGCATACATTTTTGTATGCTTGCCTATGTATTTTTGTAGTTTGTTTAGGTAATAAATAAGTACTTTATGCACAACATCAAAACCACACCAGACATCTATCGAACCGCCAAAGAAATGTCTTACACATTCCCAAATGTAGATATATTTTTTTAACAATTCCCTTATCTAATGCATCAGGTAGCGATTCCAATCCCGGGATCCAGAATCCCGGGATCCCGCACTATTTTCGATACCTATGAATCCCGGGATTAGTAAACATAATCCCGAAATTTTTGGGATTGATTTTTTTATCAATTTTTATGGAAAATGAAATAAAAACGAAATTATAACAGAAAAATACTTTAAAATAAATAAATAAAAAAAATTTAATTATTATAATATTTTCAAACAGTGTGGACCCAACTTTATGCTTAAATTAGTATGATGCCATAAAATATGAAGTGTAATATGAAGACACAATAACCCCAGTCATTTCATTAATAAAAATTACACTAATTGACTATTCAAATAATGTAATAAAATAACAATAACAGCTGAATTCAACACTCGATTCTATTTTTAGTTTGTTTCTTCGATCTTTGTGTATTAATGCTCGGTAATAGTTACGACAACTATTTTTAATTGACCTAACATCCGGGAGGTTAATGCATTTGTCATTAATAAAAACGTTATTTATTATTATTATCTCTCCTTTTAAAATAATAACAACAATTGAAATTTGAAAATATGCCTACTAAAATTAGATCCAGATCAAATTACGAAACACTAGAATCTAGATGCTTTGGTATTAATTCGGGCATATTCAGATTATTTTTTTATATTGTATTGCCAACACAATAGGTTATTTTTTATTTAAATTTAACTTGTATTTGTTATGTTATCTTAAATAAATAAAACTGTTTTACTTTCACATTATTATTTATATTAGAATATTATTTACTCCATTAAACCTATGTATTTCCAAGATTGAACATAAACATTAAACAAATGACTTAAATAGTATATATAATTTTACTAGATTTATTTTTGACCGATTTTATCAACGTTATTTGTACATATAAAAATTAAATATTAAGTATTGGAAAAAAATGCCAATCCCGGGACCAGTCCCGGGATCCCGGGATCGTCAAATTGTAATCCCGAAATCCCGGGATCAAGATTTTGGCTCGGGATTGGATTCCCTAGCATCAGGTGAAAGATCGTTTCTGCTTTAAAGCGTGCAAAAAATTATTTGAGAAGTACTATGGGAGAAACAGATTTAATTTTGTATATAGAGCAAGAAATTTTAAACCGAATTGACACTGCCAAAATAATTGACGAATTTGCAAGACGAAAATTTATTTAAAACGTGTTTTTTTATTTTATTTCTATTACCTTTTTTATATTTTATGTTAATAAATTAATGAGTGTTTCTATGTATAAAACTTTTTTTCTAACTTGAATTTGGGGGCCCCGAAATTTTTACCGCTCAGGGCCTCCGCTTGACTTGATCCGCCCCTGATTTTATGCTCCATTGTCCTTACTGACTATAAAATATAAACATAATGATCAATGAGTAATTATAAATTACAATTATTCTAATGAACACTATAGATCTACCATCGTAAATTGGCAGCCGGTCGAATTTGAAACTAAAATTGTCTATCGAGGATAAATTTGTCACAAACGCCATTTAATTTTACAACATGTTTCTCGAATTATGGATTGCGCTTGCGTTTATTTAGCTCTCATGGCGTCAAAATATCAAGATCACATTATATTTAGTGTTGCTAAATAAAATATACCTACCTATTAAAAAAAGATATCAACAAGTGAAAAAAGCTTTTTCCTTTTAAATAAGGAATGTACCTAATACATAATTTTATATTTGATATAGTATTTTATAATCGAATGAGTGTTTGTTGCTAATTTAGGTAGGTACGCTGTTTTTCTTGCTCGCAAGATTTTTATTGTTTGTACATTTGAAAACATAAAGAGCATTTTCGATTTTTAATAAACGAATGTGACCTTTTAATATTTGACATTATTCGATAGTTACTTAGCACCAATTATTTGGCAAGTATTTAAAGTAAGCTATATTTTAATATAATCAACAACGAATTATGTCTCCGGGCGATTCGGCGTTATGACAAATTTATTCCAGACTGAGTCAAATGTTTACATTTTGAAACGTCAGCGTGCAGAATTCGGGATATATTTTTTGTTATTGAAAATACAGAAGAAATAAGTATAGTGCATAATGGCAAATAGTTCTAAAACAGTTCGTGGAAATGTCAGAGACATCATTCTAAAAGTATGGCAATTCTGCGATGACGAAAAAGGACAAAACGAAATGATTATTTATATCGATAATGGAATACACCGACCAGTCGCCATGACAGTTGTTCAGTGTTACCAAGTTGCATTTATATTACAACGCAAGTAATTTCTTATTTTTTTTAGTTTTGTTCCAAGTTATGATATAAATAAAAATTAATGTCGGATAGCAATATAAATGAATACTTACTTATTATTTGTGTATGTAAACGGATTAATAAAGAAATTTAGTATATTAATTAAACTGACATTTACAAGTTTGAATTCCATAATATGACCTCGACTGGTTTTATTTTTACTGTAAATGGTCCTAAGAGTGACACAGAATCGGATGATAGCAAGATGATAGTCTATCTGGAATTGAACCATTATAGTAGTTATATAATTTCTACATTGTTTGTGTAATTTATAGTTATCGGGTTTCATTTAAAATTCCATTTATGTTGATACTATTTTACTGTCTTAAGAGTTAATTTAATTTACTTTCGCTTTTTTATTATATTTTTTTCCATGACTAAAATACCCATACACAATACTACTTTATATTTTCCAATTTATGATTTTTCCAACTATGCATTTCTTCCTTATGGTTATAAAAAAAGTAACACGTTTTTATTTTGATTGTGTTAATTTTTTATTTTAATAATATTTATACCTATATCTACTACCAATAAAAATTACCATTTTTTGTTAGTTATGGCAACATTCTCAATGTCATACTAGCGCTCTCGCTGAAATGCCAATTTATGATGGTAGATCTATAGGATACTGTGTACCTAACCTACCTACCTACGTCTTTACCTACTTTCAATAACAACAAGTTTTCTGTGAAATATTTCCATTATTTATCAAAGTTTTAATCAACAAATTATCCACACTACCTACCGACATGACATAATGTCCTTCATACTGAGTGTACAATGTACCTAAACGGAATAATAAATGAATATAATAATTATATATAATAATATAATATATATAATAATTATAAGATAATGTGTACCTCTTTACCTATCCTCAATAACAACAAGCTTTCTGTGAAATATCGCCATTTATCTACGGATCTATCAACACACGTTCGCGACTTTTTGTCGCATTGAAGTATAATAATATACCTAAGTTATATTTTTTCGAGTAGTAATCTTTGTTTCAACGCTGTGCCATTCCTACGGCAGTCGACAACTAATGCACTCGCCTGTTCAGACTTGTTTTGTGGCTTGTTTAGTATATAGTGAGAGGTAGTGGGGATCACTACTCGCCCGAAATAATAGAATAAAATGGATCGGATTGACTGACCATTTTACTAAACTACTCGACAAAATTTGTCTTTTCAGACACGGTTTTTTACCAAATCACTCGTTACTTTACTAAATCACTGGCACAGTCCGAACAAGGCATAAGGCGCAGTAGCAACCTCCCGGTAAAAAAACGAACTACGTTCTGTAAAAATAGTCGCTAGGTTGTTGGCTTTTCAGCGAATGGAAAGTTTTGTGTGTCATATCACAATCACAGTTGCTGAATCGCCCGCTTTTAAATTCGCCAACAAACAACTCGTAAAGTAGCTCAATGTAATTGACGCATAAGCAGTAGGAAATCAGAAGTGTTTAAGAAATAAATATAATACTATATTGTTTTATTGTACCTACTTTCAATAAACAAATTCAAATACTTAGTTATCTTCAGAATAACATAATAATTCGTATCGAAACTGCGCAAGTACTGAATTTTTTTTATTCTATACACGCCCACGATGGCCGAGCGGTTACCGCGTTGGCTTATAATGTCGCAGGTCCTGGGTTTGAATCCCGGGTCTGGAAAATTCCATATTGTTTTCCAATGTGTGTTTTGACTAATAGTATTTACCTAATAAGTTGAGCATGTGGCTAATATCAATTTTCCGTAAACACAAAAATGTTTACAACCTCCATTCGGACATATTAAAAAAAAAAACAGTTAGTAACTATTTTCTATGTTAGGCAGTTGTATAGTTTTCATTGACGAAACCTGGTTCTAAAAAACGTTTCAAATTCAAAAGTACAAAAATGAAATCAATTAAAACTTAAATTCAATTTCCATTAAGTACTTTTCTTTTTACGATAGTATTAAGTTTCCAAATGAAATCCATTCCACTGTTTTGGAAAAATGGATTTTTATATTATATTTATTTATTATTATAAATATATATTTATTTTTTTACAGATGAAATAACCAGAGCCAATCAGCCACCAGACCCCAAATAGACAACCCTGATCCGACAAAATCATTGACAAGCATATTGTGTTGTTTACACAAGATAAAACTGATATGATCAAAACGTTCAAAAAAATCATATCACTCACAAGTAGGTACAGCGATTACTCCAGAATACCAAAAAACTAAAACTACTGAAAAGATAGATTATTCAAACCACACATATTAAATATACAATTCACATTCAATTACAACACACGCCAAATAAAAAAAATGAGAATTTAACTGCATAAGACGCCCTATACTCATGCCTCGGCTTAGGGCGATCGGACCGATTGGGCCCAATCGGGCTTCGTGCTCAATTTGAAGTTTCTGGTACTTCTAATCGGTGTGTCTTAGAATGGAGAGAATAAACAAATAGTTGCACGTCTGTCTCGTATGTTGGTCATACATACTCTGTTTTTAATACATAACCAATTCTAATGGATTCAAGGTCTGTACTATTCCATTTAAGTCGTTTTTTGCGACCCGGGTTTCGCCTTTCGGCATCTTCAGGCGTCGTGTACACTCACCAAAGGTAAACACACACTGACAACGAACTCTCTTTACTCTAGCTTATATAATAAATCAATGCAATAAAGTAGGTAAGAACTCCATTACCTACCTATCAAGTCAAAGGTTACAAAAAATACAATAAACAAATTATGAATAGTTGAAGTGTCAGTAAAAAACCTAATTAGTAAAAATCCTATCTTATTAATAACAATATATTCGATAACATATTATAATAAATCGTCAAAGCCTAATAATAGATCATTATTCTTTATCAACAATAAAAATACTTCACTCAAGAGGTGTAAATCGTAAATTCTAAGAAATATGGCCACCTACTTTATTGCATCGATTTATTATATAAGCTAGGTAAAAAGAGTTCGTCGTCAGTGTGTGTTTACCTTTGGTGAGTGTACACCATATATATGGTGTACACGACGCCTGAAGATGCCGAAAGGCGAAACCCGGGTCGCAAAAAACGACTTAAATGGAAAAGTACAGAGCTTGAATCCATTAGAATTTAAATTCAAATTCCATCAAGTACCCTCAGTCGATAGTATTAATAACATAACCAATGTTTTCACGTGACCTATAAATTAATAAAACAGAAAAGTATTTTAATTGTTTATCTTAATTAGATATTCGCGTGGTGGTAAATCATTCAGCAATACAGTATATAAAATACTAACATATTATATTAACAAAAAATAATTCTAAGATACTGTGTAACGCAAATATTATGTAGGTCAGTCAGGTAGGGATTCTCCAAGATTTTTCAAAATATTTCAACGGTTCCTCCACGCAAGAAAGATTGGGAATCACTTACTTATGTAATGTAATGTATTATTTTTATTTGTAAGCAATATTTAAAATTAATCATTATCACAGAAGTTTGTTAGAATTTGCCAATTGGAGGGGGTACTAGACAATTTATAATGTTGAAAAAAATGTACTGCAAAATATAATACATAACAAGAAATAACGAGTGTTTTACCAATTATTAAGCTGCCGCCTCGAGTAGTATCTATCTATATCGATATTTATCAATAACAAAAATACATATTTAAATTATTTTCAACAATAATTATTGATAAATCACATGCATACAATATAAGTAAGTTCGAATCCTACTCGATTTTAATTATAATTAATTACAGCTACTTAAAGCATTTTTTTTATTTTCATAATGTTACATTCTTAAATCTTATCTGTTAGCCTTGACTAAAAAATAACCTAATTTAAATGTCCCTCTATAAATAATAAATATTTCTTTTTATAATACCTGTCCCTAGTTGGCATTAAAAATATAGTTTCCTTATTTTTTCACCATATCCGCTCGTCAGTTATAGAAAATGGACACCACACAGTGCCTCCAAGAACTCCTGTCACTCATCAGTCTTATTGCATCTTCCCAAGGCATGCCATCCCATAGCTCTTCCGTATACACTCTGTGGATAGTATTCAGTGGCCAGTGACGTCCCGTTGGAGTAGGCAGATTGAACGTCGCTTGGGGGCGGCAAATCGAGGAGAATCATTTCGGATATATAGAAATATGTACCTACTCTTAGTAGTAACAAAAATATATTTTAATTAAAAAATTCAGCTTACTGATTGGAAACAAAATGTATTAATTAACATACAAAGTTTAACACGACTATATTTTTTTGTCGGCTCGCGATGTCTAATTTAATCAGTAGTCCTTGGACGTCACGTCCTTGATGACCAGCAATGACACATGCAGATTTGCGAATTATATTTGAATTATAGGTAGGTACATAATTACCTAATAAATGTATCCAAATATTTTTTCCGATTATTCCCGAGTTTTGAAAGTTGTCAGTTGTCTTTTAAATGAATCTGAAACCGTGGACTGGACTGGACTGGACGTGGAAATTTTGTGGTACATATACAATTGTTTTTTTTTCTATGTGCTTTTATGGATACCTTGCATAGTATGTAATTTGTTAGTAATGTATCCATACAACACATTACTTAGATATTGGAGTCATGAAAGGATGTTAAAAATACTCTAAAAAATGGGCCGGCATTTTGGTGTTGCCATGGGGCGGCATTTTGTCTAGGGACGTCACTGTCAGTGGCCTTCCAAGGCGTCGAAGTCCGGTTGGCTTCAAGAACGGGAGCCAAGTTAAATTGTCTTAAAGCACCTGTAGAAGTGGCTGAACCAGGTCTAACGTCACTTCTTCACTTTCAGAGTCAGAGACTTCCACTCTCTTATCTCATCCTTACTCCTACAGACCACACACTCAGTGTCCATCGAAAAAATTATGTTGTTGAAACTCAGTATACGGTTGCTTTTATCTTTCGTAGGTGTCATGACTCAAGACTCTGTCAGAATTCAATAAGCAAATAAGCGACATTTGGCTTAAAGCAAGTATCGTCCTGAATCCCAGACATTGCAAATCGAGTTCAATATTGCTCCAACCATTCGCATTCAGATAAAGAGCTCTCTTTGTAAAGTAACATTTCCCGTAATGTGTGCCCCCAGTTATTGAAATCTGTTCACACTCTGATCTAATATTTCCCGTCGCTAATCTGGAAGAAATCTCGATCCGGGTTGGTGGACAGAAATATTATAATGACAAGTTTAATTCAGAAAATGTATTTGATCATTATGGCCAGAATATTAAGGTAGGTATACTTAAATCCTTACCCGAGTTTAATTAAATTATTATCTATTACCCTTCAATGAATAAGCCACCACATTCCTAAT
This sequence comes from Rhyacophila brunnea, assembly GCF_057557595.1. Lineage (NCBI taxonomy): Eukaryota > Metazoa > Arthropoda > Insecta > Trichoptera > Rhyacophilidae > Rhyacophila > Rhyacophila brunnea. The sequence continues at coordinate 9,790,063 of NW_028233361.1, forward strand.
TCAAAAATTGATAAACCCACTGAGAAATCCAATTATTAATCATATTTATTAATCTTAATATTATATGTTCATACATACAAAAACTAAATTCAGATACAGTCGAAATGAGATTATTCTAAAATTGAATTATCCAGATTTCAATTTCCAAAAAAATCACCCCTTTGATATTATGTTGGTAGACGTCGCGTATATATTTTGACTGTCTCGTTTTCATTGAACCATTATGGTTCAACTAACCAACCCTTAACCGCTTCATTAAACAACCCCTACTGAATTCCCTTGATGGTTTTCAATTTCGGAAATCTGAAGCTGTAGCATAAATAAAATTATTATATTCGTTTCATAAGGATTACATACTTTAATGATATGTTAGTTTCCGCCTATCGTGAATCAGAAGTTATCTTATTATTCATCTGATAGGTGGGTCACAGGTTCGATACCCACTGGGTGGGTAAAAAAAATGTTAAAAAATTGCATATGTGAACGAAGCGAACGCACGTGAGAGAAGTAACACCTTTTGTCTTGCTCTTCATTCACGGAGACGGACGGACACATTTTGAGGACCACCCATTTGTAAATTGGATATAAGTGTTTTATTTTATATGGTATTTTTATTAATACATACTTAATATATTATTTTATATATTGAGTGTGTACATATGCGTATAGCCATATAACATACTTAATATATTTTTTTTATTTATAAAAAATAATAATTCTATATTACGAGTACCATCTGATGGTTTTCCATGACGCAGATTTAAAAATAGAAAGCTAAGAAATGTGTTGTATTTCATTACTAACAAAATATATACCACTAAATCCAATTCAAATGCCATCTCTACTTCAATAAACAATATTGTGAGTCCACGGTTTCAGATACATTTAAAAATACACCTGACAACTTTAAAAATTCGCGAGTGACTGGCAAAAATATTTGGATCAATTAACGATTAGGTATGTACCTACCTATAATTTGCAAATCTGCACGTGTCATTGCTGGTCATCAAGGACGTGACGTCCAAGAACAACGGAAGTAAACTAGACATCGCGAACCCGACAAAAAAATACAGTCATGTTAAACCTTTTATGTTAATTAATTCATTTTGTTTCCAACCAGTTAGCTGATTTTTTTAGTGGAATTGTATTTTCGTTATTAGATAAGTATAAATACATATTTCTATATAATATTCCTAAAGATTCTCCTCGATTTTCCGCCCTTCGAGTAACTGCCGCCCGCAAGAGACTCTCAATCGGCCTACTCCCACGGGACGTCACTGCTAAGCCTCCCCTTTAGAGGATTTATTTCTAGATAGGTACAACCCTAATATGACTGAGCTACATCTGTACGTTAAAAAATCCTTAAAAAATACACATCTCGTATCATCTCATTTTAAACATGGAAAAAAAACAAAAACCGAGACTTCTCTACAACAATACAATGGTACATCAAATTACTTACGAATATAAAAAATAAATACTTTCCAATCCTGATTACAAGCAGGAATATAAAAATATAAATTGCTTTTTATATGTAAGTATTTTTTTTGTTGTTTTTGTTAAACGTGCATCTTCTAATCGTTTTAACGGTAAAATACGTGGAGTAATTGCAAATATAAATCAACATATAGACATTTTTAACATGAGGGTATATCACAATAATTCTCAGTTGCCATGTTTCTGTCATATATTTTAATCCTAGTATATAACTTCGTCAAATTAAAATAACTCATTGCCACATTTTTTCATTCTATTAGTAACACGCAATGAATTTTATATGACACGCTGCAGGGTGAAAAGGCGGGCAAGATAAAAAAAAATGTGAGTGACGTTCAACACGCTAATTTGACGCGACAGCTGAGCGAAGGGTTGGAACGATGGCAAAGTCACAAAATTCTAGACTTTTCCGAGATTTTGTAAACATTTTTTCATATATTAAACACTTATAAATAATCATATCATCGCATTGCTTTTTTTAATATTTAAAATCCCGATATTTCATTTGTTCCAGAATGTTTTCTCCAGATGGAATATCTCACAAAGCAATGCATGTCCTCGTACTTTTCAGTGTAAGTACTTCCATATTATTAAAATAAAATTGTAGATATATATATTTTTAATTAATTACTTTTTTTATTCAACGAATAATAATTCACAGGATTTAAGAATGTAACATTATAATTATTGAACATACTCGTACATAATTTTGAAAACAAATAGCCAATAGTAGCTCAATTTAGAAAGCGCCTCAGAAAATACTATAAGAGCCTTTAGTTAAAATTTGTCGTAATTAAGTATGGTACCTTTAGCATAGTGGTCTATGTGCGTGGGCGCGAAACCCGAGAGATGTAGGTTCGATTACTTTTTTCAAAAAGATTTTTTCTATTGGTTACAATATTATATTTTCTCAGAAGTGTTTTCAAAATTATGTACTTATGTACGTATATACCTATATTTATATATATATATTGATTTTTAAATTTACTCTTTTTATGACGCTTATTATTACGCTTTTTATTTTTAAATATTGTCAATGCCTTATTAGATTTTTTTTTAACTAGATTTTAATAAAAATAAACGGAGAAAAAATAGGTGTATCACCATAGTTTTGTTTTATTTCTACTTTAAGTTTGTTATTTACGTTGACAGCTGTTTTGGTCCGTAAATCCATCTTCTGAACGGTCGCGGGTCGACTACAATGACCTTAATATGGACGAAGCATCTAGACAAAAAAATGACACTCACTTTTTTGTCGGGTCTGCCGAATGGCATAATCTGTTCTAACGCCATCACAATAAAGGTGATATTGCTATAAATTCCCGATGCGTGATATCGCATAATGGAAATTGTTTGACGTCTACCTATGCATGTGCGAATGTCGCTATGAGCGAATTTACTTGCTAGCTACTGTACTGAGTGAGTTGTCCATTAATAATGTCATTGGTCGACTATAACTGAAGTTAAAGATTCAGATAACCTGTTGCTACTTTCGGGTCGTTGGGAAAGAGCGAGAAGTAGATAGTATCTCAATATTCCAGACCATAACTAAAAACAATATGAAGAAATGCGGGTACTCCGATGAATCTTCAAACCATGAATGTAGCGCCGTGGAAACTGCGAAACACATGATCGGCTGCCGGTAATATTATGTTGAAACGCAATGCTGACCTTGGCATGATTGGAATGGCATGATTAGCCACAAATCTCGCACGGACATGACAGGTGACAAATACTTCCATTAACCATACCCACAGAACAGATTAATAAATATAAATCGGATATGCTATATTCCAATACAATAGATTTTGACGCAGGGTTTTGAATGTGAAAGTGTCCTACGAAAATAAGCCACGCATTATAGACGTGCAATAGTGTGTGTTGCAACCTTCACTACATCAACATTAAATGAGCGTTAATGCATAAACCGAGACCAGTTGTTAATATTCGACGTATGACGTATTCTTAATAGGTGTTTAAGCTTATCCCGTTTTCTTCCACGCTCGAGGTCGGTTGCCTGCTTTTCCACACCCGTTAGGTATTCGATTAACCTAGGTACAAGATCTGACTATGCCGTAGTTTCACTATAAATTCCCACAAATTATTATACTCGCGTTGTATCAAGTTACTGTAATGTAAAGAGTTAAAAAGATAAAATATACCATACCTACACACTTCGTCGAACCCACGACTTATAATTTATTAATAAGAGGGAAGGAACAAAGAGGATTCCATCCCCTTATAGTACCTATTATTTCTGAGTTCCCTGGTTGTACATATGGTCTATATGATGCTCCATCAAACGTCACAATTTTCCTGCTTCTCCACAGGGTCTAGGACGATTTGGCACCGGGACAACTGGACGCCACGTAATTCGAAAATAAATAGACGTTAGGTACTTATAGGTATTAAAAAATATGTAATATTATTATTTATATTTATATTTAAATGATTATATTATGATTTAATAGTTGGTGAGAATATAAATATGCAGACGTAAATAATGATTTAATCGTGCATTTATTTAAGTTCCAACGAAAAAAAGAGTTTTTTATTTTATATAAAGCCTTAGGCATGGTAATTCTCAATCCGTAATAAAGAATACATTATATTAAGATTACAATAAATTAAAACTACTAAGTAGTAGATAGAAACTGATTAAAATTCCTCGTCTACATTCTGTATACGTGTCTACGACAGTGCGGCGTCCAATTGTCCGGAGTCCAGTTGTCCTATTCCCTTCTTCACATCCGTTAGGTATTTCAGTTCCCATTATTTCTGAGTTCCCTGACCATGCCAATACTTTTACACAAAAGTGCATAGTAATTCTTTTGATATGCCACTGGACTAATATAATGTCTCCTTAATATTTTTGCTCTCAGAACAGTCCGTTATTAATCGTGACCTAAGTTATTATTTGACAACAAAAATATGACGTGCTAAACAAAAAAAAACTACAAACTAACAAGCCCAGTTGTATGAATATTAAACTCCATTTAGTTAATTAAGGCGTGATGAAAACTCATCAACGCGTTTAATACAAAGAAAATTTAACATTTGTGTTAAATGCCTCGCGTGATGGAAAATTAAGAATGTTATGTTTTTCGCTGTCTGCTGACAAAATTAAATTCCAAACGGAGTCGTAATTTTTAATTATATTTTTTTACAATCGAAAAGATTATTTTAAAATTAAGCAGTCACTACATAACTCGTTTTCGTTAACATTAAAAAAACGGTATTTAAAAAATATCTCTGTGTTGTTACACCAAAAGTAAAAATTTCGGGGTCCGTTTTCACGAAAATTAAATTTTTATGAACGTAGGCAATCTGGCGTAGCATGGAGATCAAGGCTGTATTCTGTGAGGACGAAATGTCGTTTTTTTAAGGCGTGCGTGCTACCTGTGCGTAAGAGTCTCGGCTTTTGAGCTTTGAAAATCGATATCTCCGCCGAATCTTAGGTACATTGGTACGACCGCGTTACAAACACCCGAGTTCGTGAGCTGATACAGCAGCCTTCGGTGATTGAGGTTATCACGAAGAGACGCTTTACGTGGCTGGAACACGTGTTTCGGATGCCGCCAAAGAGTGCGACACTTCGTACCCTTACGGCACAGCCTCAAGGGTTCCATCGCCCTAGGTCTCACATGGCGGGAAACGCAAGAGTTGGCGATAGACCGAGGGAAGTGGCGCGAAATTGTACTTGCCCTATGCCTCCAATGCTGGGTCGTGACAAAATGGAACAAGAAAAGGCAGTATTTGTTAGTTTTTAAAAATCAATTACATCCTGCCTAAGCCAAACCACTGTAGTCTTTGTATATTTTGGGCGATACGACAAAATTGTACACACTTTTTCATTCATACTTATTTGTTTTCGTTGGATTAAGAATACACAATACCTACACATACTGTTGGTTATTTTATTAGCTCGTATTCTTGTTTGTCCGGTGGGTGTTTGTCCAGTACAAATCTTGCAATCGATTTTTAACGGACTTCCCGACTAGCTTGACATTTGAAACTTTTAGAATATATCAGAACACGATGCCAATGCATTCTTTTAATACTTTTAGTCATCTTTAAGCAGAATTGAATTCATTTTCAATTAATTCTGTTTTGTATGGAAAGTTATTTCAGAAAAATCCGTAAAAAGTAAAAGACTATTATTGGTTGCTAAGGGGTGGTCCTAGCAACTAAATTATTAATATATACGTGCGTTACTATGGAAATTAAAATGAAATGTCAAAATAACATTTCAGTATTCTATATTTGTTTGTTTTTTATTAACTTCATATCAAGTACAAGTTTGAGCATATTGAGCATAATAATTCAACAGAAAATTTAAAAACGTTTGTCTTGTAATTATTTTATATTAATTAAGCCCTGCCTAAATCAAACTATAATAAAATATTATTCTATTTATAAAATATCCAAAGCTATGTATGATTTAACTGCATAATTTTAGATATGTATTTTATAGATAGATGAGTATTTTTTGACTATTTTCTATTATGGCTTGGTTTTCGCATGGCTTAATTTAATTTTAAAAACTAACAAACACCATCTGTAAGCTGTAGTCTTATTTCAACGAAAACAAATAAGTTTGACTGACAAAGTTTAGCGTGAACTATTTATGGCCAATCTTAACAGCCTACCTCCACCCTTCGCCACTTATGGCATATATATTTAATATCAAAACTATTAGGATCTGGCTTACAGTACTATGTATGGATAACACGGTATGGATCTCGAGTGTGGAAAAATATGGTATAAACATGTTAAAGAATATGTTATTTTCAATATTTACCTAGGTCTGTATTATAGTAATGTAACCCGCATTCATTTTAGGAGCTTTTTTCAACTATTCTGATTAGACATTTGAAGGAAGAAGCATCAGGCGAAAGACATTTTTTCTCGTTGTCAATCAATATAACTATTTTTATCTTTTTCAAAATTTCACCGAACATAAACTTCCGATTTAGAAATAAATGACAAATGTGAGTTTTATTAACTAACAATGAATTTAAAATATACAGCGCCAAAATAAAATACGAATGGTTACTGTAGCGATAAGTGAAGAGCAGATTATATTATGTTGTAATTGAATGAAGAAAACTGATACATAAGCACACAAGTTGTTCATTGAGATCGTCCACCAACGCGTTGGATTATTGTCAGCGCAGCTATTCTTAAACAGTTAGCACTGTTTCCTTTATTTTCATTGGTCCAAACTAATACGGAAGGCATTCCATACACAAAACGGTTATCTACTGGTAATCCATAATACGGCGAAAATTTAGGTTGGTAGACAAGTCGGCCACATTCGGGTATATTCGTGTTGGTACATGTCATTGCGATTGCAGCATGTAATAAAATAAATATTATGTTACTACTAGCTGCTACTAGCCACTCGCTATTTGACAGCTCAGGGAGAACTATAAATTAAGGCGGCATGCGTGACGCAATTATTTTTCAAAATAGTCGAATCTTGCATCTCAATTTTCAATATGTAAACTTGACGTACTCTATCTCGCTCTAAAAGTTAACACAGCCACGAGAGTAGCTGTTAAAAATAGCACTTTTTGACAGTTCAGACGGTTAACTTATTGTAATAATTAACTGCCTGAATACATAAACTGATAAATGTGATATATTTATCACATATAGCTATTTTTTAATGTTAAGTGATATGTTAGAAAAACCTCGCAGGAATTGATAATAAATTGTATACGAATAGTTTGTGACGCCTCCGGGAATACCACTGAATTAGTATAATTATTTATCATTTAGCTACTTCAAAATATATAAATTATTATTTTCGCCAATATGCTAACTAAATAATATCCCCGATGGTCAATTAATATTGAAATAGCCAGACACGAGCTAATGGAATGCATTCTGAGACCTTTTGAATATTTGCAATAGCAGTGGACGAAATGACGGGGGATATTTTCCCCTGGGATACTAGCCAAGGCTCCACATTATGAAGCACCTGGTATTTTAGATAACACCATCCAATCATTCGTGGCGCATTGAAGTATTGGAGCTTATAGAATTTAACACACAACAGGCTGACTGGCAAAAGGTCAACAAAAACGCAACAATGATATTTCTTATAATATGATTACTGGTTTAATTTTAACCTTTTATGTTGTATAGATAGTATTTTTATAAATACCTATAGAATATAAATGTATTTTATTATTATTTAAGGCTTTACACGAGTCGTTAGCTGACATATAATTCCCCAATGACGCAAACGTATGGCTGTATTATATTTATATCTCTATTAAGGCGATACATCAGTGAAACGGCGAATAATTTTCAACTGTAGGCGCGATTAAATTTTGGACTCGCTGCCATTCGGAGAGCGAACGTCGAGCTCGGAACACGTCAATTTGTTTCGTGATGGCGACGGGGCTATTAATTCTTAAATCGTGTAAAGATGACTAAAAACGTTACCCATTTACTTTAAAAAGAAAACACGTGAATGCATATATTATTATTGTTACTAATAGAACAATAAACAGAACATTAAATGGATGCATTTTGGATTTATATGACAAATTATATTTCTTTTGCATGCGGCATTTGCACCCGCGACTCGCAATCCGCGCATCGCCTAGCCACGATCTTTTTAGACCGTGCCTCAACTGAGGTATAGCCTTAAGATTTTTCTTCTGCTAAACTGAAATATCAAACAGACCAAAAACATGGCTGCATGCATTGACGCCGATACTCCTCTGCGGGATTCCGGTATGCCAGACGAGCTAGTAACCAAGTCAAATACTTATTCCTTTCGCTCATGGAGAAACTAAAATCCGACGAACTTGTTGCTGATGGAACTCAAAAACTGGCCAATGGCTACTGAAACCCAATTGAATTAATAATCTCATAACCTCAAACTGTCAAAATATAAATAAAATATTATAATATATATATACAACATATCATCATCAGCCGGGGTCAATCCACTGCTGGATGAAGGCCTCCCCAAGCTTTCTCCAACTCTCTCGGTCCTGTGTCGTTCGTTGCCACGTATTTCCGCCGAACTTTACCAGTTCGTCAATCCAGCGGCTTTTAGGGCGACTTTGTGGCCGTTTCGTGCCCCTTGGGTACCACTGGATGATGGCATTTATCCAGCGGCCGTCCTTTCGGCGAGAAATGTGCCCCGCCCATCTCCATTTCAGCTGTTAACATCGCATACTCCTGTCTGCTTCCTAACCCATTCGTTTCTCTTACGGTCCTTTTGCGTGATGCCCAACATACACCTCTCCATGCCTCGCTCTGCGACTCTTAGCCTTTGGACATCTCCCGTGTTGAGGGTCCACGTCTCGCAGCCATACGTGAGCATGGGTAGCACACATTGGTTGAACACCCTACGCTTAAGACATAATGGTAGGTCACTATTGAAGATACTATTCATACGTCCGAAAGCACTCCATCCCAGCTTTGTTCTTCGATCAATTTCATCGTGCATGCTACCGTCTATGGGCACCTGCTATCGTATTGGCACCACTGTTTTATGGGGAAACTGAGAGACTGTGAGACTAGTATGCCGCGTCTCTTCAGTTTAGTCACGAACGTTTTGAAACTGAGCGATTCCAGTCTTCTCGTGAGCGAGTCGTCATTGAAATAATGTAGCCAGATACTGGCTAAAATTTGCATTTGAATAATTTGATGCGACCCACGTTTCGCTTTTCGGCCTCTTCAGACACTACCAATGGTAAAAGCACACTGATATAGAATACAGTTAATTCTCGTTTATATAAGAAATATGAAAACATTATTACTAAGTAAAGAAGTATAAAATCTGGTGTTTTTTAAATTGAAAATCTTGGAATTATCATAGAGCATTAGATACACACTGTTGATAATATATTTATGAAGCCTACATTTATTAAAATACCAATAGGTTTAAAATCATAAAAGATTACAAAATAAATTCAATGTTACAAATAAGGTTCAACAATTCTACTATCCTTGCCATTGAACGAATAACACCAGAAATGGAAATTGAAAAACTTGCTATTTTTTCGAACTTCAATGAACGAGAAAAAAGAAACTTATAATCAGATATATTATATACCTACTAATTAAAATTGTATTGTATTCTATGTGGGGGAAATTATGGCATTCTATGTTTAAAAAATGGCGGATGTTTTTTTTCCTTTGTTTTTAACAGTACAGTAAAAGCCCAATTCTAGTAGTGTAGTTAAACAATAGTATTAGTAGCAGCAGTGAAAACATCACAGAAACAAACCGAGAAAATCGCATTTATATTTATAGTGACCTCACGCCTCACACGTCAGTGGAGTACGCTTTGGAGTACGAGGGCCGTGAATTATATCCCACGATTTCTAGGTATATACACCACTGATAAAATTATCTCCAGTTTGTTAGGCATAATATTACAGTTACTTTTAGAAGTTAGTTACTAAAAGCATCACAAACACCCGCCGCACACACCGAGCCGGCTTCCTATTTATAGGCATTTAACCCGGTCGCACATATAAACTCGTGTTGACGGCAACACGTCGAATTTGTTGGTGTGATTTTGTTATATTATATAGTTTTATACATTTAATATTACATCAGGCCATGAGGCCCAGTGATAGTAGTGTTGTTAGTAATAGAAGCAAAACAATCACAAAAACCCAGACTTTAAGAAAATCACATTAATATATTGTGACCTCTCCGCATGGCCCCCACAAAGGAGGGGCTGACAGGGTTTTAGCTTGGGGACCCGGGCTCAGGAGGGGCCCGGCGAGGTGAGTCGACCAGATAAGTGAGATAAACACACATCACAAATTTGCTTTAATATTAAAAAAGTCGCCTCCGGCGCTATTTTCTTTCAGTAATATTATTATTTAAAATTATGTGGTTGTACGATACAATTTTTAATTGTGTATCGATACTCGACAACCCCATAATTCAAATGGAGGTATTAAAATATATTAAAAAAACACCAAATACCTATACACATTAATTTTATCGCATACACCATTTGGAAAACGCTACTGTAGAGCGTCACACTGCCTTTATCCTTAACGATAGGTAGGGGGGGGGCGCCAAAGATCCTAGCCTGAGGGCCCGCTTCAGGATCTGGGAGCCATGCCTCTCCAGGAATCGAACTCGGAGCCTCCGGATATAAGACCAGCGCCTCACGCACAGGACTACACAGCAAATGTAACTAACATTAATTTTTGTCGGTGCGACATTTTTTGTATTAAAAACATCTACTTATCGTAACAAATTTCACTCGATATAGACCGCAAGTACAAAAATAGCAAAATGTTGCATTAAAGCATACGGAGATAGTGCTTTTTGCAGTCAGTAATAAATTAGTTTTGACTAGCTGCGCGTGTGCGCGCGGAAGAGAGTTGCAACATTGCCGACCGTTTTGATTTATGACTACCATCTCAGTAGAAACTATTTTCCTCATGCGACCGAGTTTAGATGTAACTTTTACATTCTTAAAGAAAAGTTGGCGGTAATTTTTTAGGCTCACGCGTATACCAGCATTTATGGCGCATCTACGTTTGATGGACGATTAATAATAAATTATTTTTTACAAAACTGTAATCGCAAATGGCACTATATATACGTCTAGGAATAGGTAATAATCAGACTATTTATTTTGGAGACATAATATGAAATTTATTCTATATGGCAGTTAGTCAGTCACCCGTATTTAATGGGTCGCATTTTGCGGCTTAAAATAGATACTTAACATTTATTATGTTTAACAAATTAAACAATATGAAAATTGGTATTTAATGGATAGGTTACCCCGAATTTTAAAAAGTCATTGAAATAATACGATACTTCATGGCCAATCAACCGGAGCGCAACTTTGCCCAATGAGTGTGAAATTATTAATTATACTTGGCAAAGGCTATGTTTCCACAGCTGAGTCGTCAGACTTGAGACGATCAAACAGAAAAATATAAATAATTGTTATAAATTTTCCGTACTTACCTACTTAATTATATACTAATATAATCCGATTCGACATAAGCGTCTCATTAATATAAAATTCAAGACCTATGACATTAACCTTCACAATTTTCAACATAGATACTCTGGGGTAGCTATTAGTAAATAAAGTAAATTGGCAAAATTAATTTACTAGCATAACTTACGGGGGGGGGGGAAATATGTTTACCACTTATAAAACAATAATTTAAACAATTATTATTACATTATATCGATATTTTTACTTACATAATACATATTGTAGTAATCAAAGACATTCGTGTTCTATATAATAGACTTATCTAAATGTAAGAAAATGATGCTGAAAAAAATAACCAAGACTAACAATGAAATTAGGTACAAGTCATTTTACAAATCAGAAATTTTCAACATACTTTTATCGCCCACATCTGTCAAAAACCATTGCAATATTTTCAACACAATTGAAGATTTTTTCAATCAGTTAAATCCATAAACTATTAAATAATGTGTACATATTACAAAGACGTTATAGATGGTATTTTTTTTATCATTTAAGCACCTGCCTTTTTTGACTAGCATAGATCTATGAATTGCCATCTAACAAAATTCCATGTAAAGTAGGCAAGTCAAACATCATTAACTTATTTAAAAATACATTTTTAATAGAGGCCTGTATAATATTATTCTACCTTTACGTATTATTAAAACCAAAATTTGAAATTTTCACTGTCTATACGAATTATAATTTATTTTCATTATCATATAGCATATCTCACACCACACTACATATTTTACTCTATTTCGCTTTAGTAGTTTCGGGTAACTAGTTTATTATTTAATAATTATGTTATATTACTTTGATTTTTAAATATATTACTATCCATAATTCATTATAATTATATTTTATTTCACCAAAGTTTGTCGATGATTATTTACTTTTTACAAATATTTTAAATCCATGAGAATTTAAGTTCAAATTCCATCAAGTACCTTTGGTCGATAGTATTAATATTACAAACATTTTATTTATGAAACATTTCATTTTTCTTTTACTTTTCTTTTATTTATTATCAACATAATATGTTATTTTTTATTTTAATTGTACTTGTATTTGTTTATTTCATAAATAAATATAACTGTTTTACTCTCACGTTATCATTTATATTACAATATTATTTACTCCATTACACCTATGTATTTCCAAGATTGAACAACATGCACAATATTAACAATAAATGTCTTAAATAGTATAAATTATTTATTTTATTAATTTTTGACCGATTTTATCAATGTTTTTTGTATATATAAAAATTTTATGTTGACTATCAAAAAAATGCCAATACCGGTATCGTCAAATTGTAATCCCGAAGTCCCGGGATCAAAAATTTGGCTCGGGATTGGATTCCCTAGTTACAATGATATTATAAACGGAAAAATAAAGATTTTTCTTTTATAAAACATTATTAAAATTAATTATTCACAACAGCTTTTCTCATTGAAATTATATGAAATTACGAAGGTTGATATTAATTCATTTTCCTTCAATAAAGCACTTCAAACGTTTTTGAAATCGCCAGTTTTAGAGAAATCTTAATCCCTTGAACTAATTAGGCCAGAACTTCAGGTAGGTACTTAACATTTTTAAAGCTCATTACGAATAATATTTTCTTTTAACTTAGATAATTATATTCACTTTATCGGGTCTTAATTAAAGCGGATCATATTATAAACACTTCAATCAGCATCAATCAACTATATTTTTATATAAATTCGGAATCGAATATAAATCCCACAAACTCGTGTCATTTAGGGTATTTTTTTTAGAATTATTAATTACCATGTCCTTTTTTTTTCGTACACGGTGGTTGTTAGTAATTTTGAACAATCACAAACACCCAGGCTTTGAGAAAAATACATAAATATTGTGTTCTAACCGAGAATCGAACCTAGAACTCTCGGGTGGAAGGCAAGCGCCTTAAGCACTGCACCACGAGAGCCGCCTCGTTTAGGGTATTGAGAGCAATGATCTGGCAAAGGTAGCTGGCCAATCAGGAATATCGTATCACTGGATTCCAGAAAACCTGGACTGGAATGCGGCTATAAAGAAAATGTGCCGAAGTATGTGGATCGATTTTCAACATAAGGCAGGGGTGGCGAGCCTATGGCACGCGAGATGATTTTGCATGGCACGCGTTTGAAGAGAAAAAATACCTATAATAATAATAAATGACAGATCGCATTGTATAAAAAATAGCAGGCAAATACTATTCAAGAATAAAGATTACGTTTAATGTAAATATATAATTGCATAGGTCGGTCCTTAGGCTTTATACGATACATATAATATTATCGCACTGACCTCATCGGGTGGCGGGGAATGCCGCGCCGCAAACCTCTAATTTTGATAGATTTACAATGCTCGAGACCATTGTAGCGAGAGAATGCCTTACCTGATCGAAGCAATTCTGGTGCCCATTTATGCTAGTGATATCTAGAACATCGTCATTTTTTAAATAGTATTTTTAAAAACTATTTTTTCACCATAACTAGGTACTTGGCACGTCAGACAGTAGAAAAATAATATTTGGGAAATGTTCGCACGCGCACGTAAAAAGGTTCGCCAACCCTGACATAAGGGCATCCCTAGAAAAGTGGCCTGGTTTGTAGAGTCTCCTTTGAAGAGAAATGAGCTTAAGTTGATACTGAGGCTAAGAACAGGATACACAATGGGTAAAAGATTTGATGTCCTCATGGGAAGAATCGATTCGCAGCTCTGCGATGAATGCGATGTTTTGGAGGACATTGTACATATTATATCGATATAACAACACAGAGTACAGCTGCGAATTGCGGGTATCTTTGAGAATGTTAACGAAGTGAAAGTTACCCTGGCGGTGGGTAAGATGGAAGAGCTTGGTAAAATTGTAGAGTTCTTTAACAGAATTGGAGTGAGAGCTTGATCGGCGGATACTCCTCTAGATGAGAAGAAGCGATATGACAGCAAGTCGTAGTCAAAGCCGCGGTAAAATCATAAAAAAAACCTCATGTCATATAATGATATAGTCTACGCCCTACGGTAATATAATGATCTAAGAAAAGTCTCCATGTACAACCTTGGCATATTTTGGTACTATAGGCAAGGCCCCACAAGGGGAGGACTGACTTCTTCTTCTTTCACCCTGTCACGTCCCAACATTGGGGCATAGGGCAAGCACAAGTTGGCGCCACTTCCCTCGGTCCATCGCCAACTCCTGTGCCTCCCGCCATGTCAGACCTGCAGCACGTAGGTCGCTTTTGTAGCATCGCTGCAGGGTGAGGGAGGGCCGGCCACGGCGACGGAACTCTTGAGGCTGTGCCACAAGGGTACGAAGTGCCGCACTCTTTGGCGGCATCCGGAATACATGTCCCAGCCACGTGAATCGTCTCTTCGTGATAACTTCAATCACCGAAGGCTGTTGTGTCTGCTCACGAACTCGGATATTTGTAACGCGGTCGTACCAATGTACCCCTAAGATTCTGCGGAGACATCGATTCTCAAAGCTCAAAAGCCGTGACTCTTGAAGCTTAGTAAGATGCCATGTCTCACAGCCATACAGGAGCACAGGTAGCACGCACGCGTTAAACAAACGACATTTGGTCCTCACAGAATACAGCCTTGACCTCCATGCGACTCCAAGTTGGTTGAACGCAGAGCCCGCCACACCCATGCGGATTCCAAGCTCACTAGAAATACCACCATCATCGGCAACCGTGGCACCCAAGTACTTGAATCTGGACACCAGCTCGACGGGCAGACCAGAAACCCGCAGAGGAGTGTCGGCGTCGATGCAAGCACCACTGCACATGGATTTGGTCTTAGCGGCATTCAGATGAAGACCCACACGCATCGAGTTCGCGGCTAGCCTGTTCACGGTCACCTCCAACCTCTCGATCGTCGAGTCAAACACGACTGCGTCGTCTGCATACTCCACGTCGCACAGTCTTTCTTCGCATAGATCGATTGTGTCATCATGATGTAGGCGTATCCCACTGTCGGGGCAAACCGTCTTACGCATTATGAAATCCATCGTGAGGAGGACTGACAGTGAAACAAAAATGACTATTTATTCAACATGGCGAAGGTCGCATTTTACTCGACTATCACAAAAAGGGGGTTGTAATCAAATCTTTGTAATATGATTACAAATGCCGACAACTTAAGTGAATTAATTTAAAAATATAAAAAAACTCTAAAAATACCCTTTATTTTACCTCGTGGAACCGTCGGATTCCGGGGAATACCATTTGCCGCCCTTAACTTTAGCGATAGGTGATGGTGGAGAAGGCGCCAAACCTCCTAGCCGGGGGGCTCGCTTCAGAATGTGGGGGGCATAACTATAGGTATCTATTAGATCTTAATTAAGCATACACTGAGATAATAATCATACATATTATTGAACGATTCAGTAAACAAAGATTATTTTTGGATTAGAAACTTTTGGCTTAGGTACTGATGTCTTAGTGCCTATTTTGCACTACAGTATTTCCAGGGAAATCACAATGAGGTTACCTCGGTGTTCAATCTTTGGACGCCTTCTATGGAAACAGAAATAATGGTAGTCTTTCAAGTTTTTAAAATAATGTGGCGATTTTTTCAGGACAGGGAAGACACGAAAAAAATATCTATAAGTAATAAAAATCACATGTTGAGTGTTTCGTAAGCGAAATGTGTAAATCATAACACGTGTTTCATTTCTTTAATAATTTGTACTAACACTTAATTCGCACTGTTCATAATATAATGTTATTGCTTTTATCACACCGTTAGTGTATCATTCCATGTCTAATAAGATCGTTGGACTATCTCATAAATTAATTTATTTAAGTACAAAATGATTACTGTGATACGCCGACACAGTTAATTAATCTGCACATTTTCCTATGTCTATAAATAGAAAACGTGGATTTATAGTGTATATTATATACTTACTATGCAGCGCTCGAAATGGAAAATTTTGGCGATTTTTTGTATTTTTAAATAAATCCGCTTAAAATATTGTGTTGCCGGCAGTCGGCATCATAACATAAAACACTAATCGTGACCCCCTACTAGTAGCCAAGTAAAATGAGACCCCTCGCTAAAATTCTACACGTAAATAAATCTATCATTTAATTAGATCAATCATCATATCACATGAAATTGTATCATACAATATATGTTTTTAATGTTATGATTCTTAAAGTGAATTTGCGCCGTATGCGACTTTTTTTACTATCAGAAAAATTGTGTTGTATGTTTACCTCACTAAGCTGGTCGTCCCGCGACGCCAGGTGCCCAGATTAGAGCTCTGTCAGTCCGCCCCTTATGGGAGCCGTCGGGATAACTATTAATTTTTAATGATTTCGAGTGTAGCCATAGACCTTTTATTTTATTAATATTTTACTATAATAATGCTTCTCCGACTTATTTTACACATTCGTTTATTGACGGATCAAATACTACACAGAAACTGACATGGAAATATGGCAAAATATTCAATTAATAATGACTGACTAATTTAAATTTGAAGATGAACCAAAAAATCGAATTGCCATAATATACAATAAGGCGAATATAAAAAAACCAAACGATTACCGCTTTTATTACTTTAATATACCGACGCAAACTTTTGATATTTCGTTTAACATTACTTAACTACATGTTATGTTTATTATTATATTCGTAATAATAATAGTAAATTCATTGTCATGTTTTCTTTTTCAAGTAAATGCGGAACGTTTTTTAGTCATCTTTACACGATTTAATATTCCTCCGACGCCATCACAAAACAAATTGACGTGCTCACTCCTCGACCGCCAGTCTCCGATTGGCGACGACTGCGAAATTTCGTTCCACCTACTGTTGAAAATTATTTACCGTTTCACTTATGTATGCTCTTAAGGCGAATTCTTTGCCTCAATTTACGATCAAATGTGACTTCAACGCCATCTAAAGGCATCTACAGGCATCTACCATGAATTTCTAAAAATGTGTTACTAAAAACTTTCGTCGATCGCAACCAGATGGCAATAAAATATAAAATAAAATATTGTGTGTCACCACATATTAAAAATCATAAGCTTGATAAAAATGCATTTAAATTTATTATATATTTACTTACCTATGTAAAAATATTTACAATTAATATTCACCCCATAAAATATTTACAATTCTAACATGTCTATTTGATTTGATTTAAAGTGTTTATGATTTTTACATTTTGTTTACCGTAGTTTTTTTTACAGTGGCAATACAAGGGTATCCTGTCCAGTCAATGAACCAGATTTTTTTACGTTGTCAATACGAATTAATATAAATATTTTTCTACAGTAAAATTCATTTATAGTAGTAAATGAACATTTAAGTACAAATGTTTATAAGATTGAGTTTAATCTTGTACAATTGCATCGAATTTCTACTAGATGTGGAATAAAAGAATGATATGAAATGAATGGCAAAACAAATGCCATTCGAATTATTATTAAACAAAATAAGGAATATACAGTTGTACTTGGTTATTACTAGGAAGGTTGGACCGGCTGAATGTGCTCGTTATAAGCGGTACTCGTTATATCAGAGAATAGGTATTTTTATTGTCGGCGAAAACAACAATTAGACACTTAACTAGTGTCATAAACGTAATCTGTCCCCGGCGGCATCCTGTCCGATTGGATTTTATTGCTTAGGGTCGAAATGTCTTTAAACGATCAACACATTACCAGTATTTTAGCTCGGTATATCCGATAAGTATCTCGTTATAACAGTGAATAAAAATGTACGGAGAAAATCATATACCAAATGTCAACGACTGTTTCCTCATTACATCCGAGATCTCGCTATGTCCGAGATTGTAATAACCGAGTTCGACTGTAGTTATAATTATGACAATGTCGATATTATATAGACATCCCAATTCATTTCGTTTCAACCGTGTCCGATCCTAATGGGTTCATATGGGCCTCCACAGAGTGGACGGTTTGTATTAACTAACTAACTATATCTGAGATAAGAATAAAGTAAGACACGCAACGAATTGAATAAAAAAGAAGTTGGAGGTAAGAAAAAACGTAAATAAACATGCGAACAAATCTTGATAAGCAAACCCAAGGACAAAATAAGTGACAAATTAAAAAAGAAATTGTAAAACGTAAGAAAAAAATTTAGAATTTGAAGTAAGTGCACCACTGATTACATAATATTCTAAGAAAAAGACATAACGTTACTTCTTTGAAAAAATCTAATGTCGATTTTAAAGAACAGTGCAAGATAAAATAAAAGATAGTTTTATTTATTTTACCTATAAATGTGTAAGTGAAATGGATTTGGAGATATAAAAAGAAACCTTATTGGCCCAGTGGTTTCTAGGTGTGGACTTTTGTAATTCCCTGAAGATCTCGAATAAATAATTAAAAATTATCAACACCTATACCATATTCCTAGGTATCTACTATGATTGAAAAGTAGATCTTAATTTTTTGTATTTATGATTGCTTCATAAAAAAACAATATTTACGACTTTATGATGTAGCAGATAAATGAGCAACTAAATAGTGATCCAAATATTATGAAAAGTTCAACTATCAAAGCATCACGGCATAAAATTAGTAATACCACGGTTATACACAATTTATTGTACCTACCTATTGTTATAATTTTCTTAGTTCATTTAATCGTTTTTAATTTAATTTATTTTCAAATTCACCTCTTATGTGTTCATTCACTGAATTGTTTACCCTATATTTTATGGAGACTAATAATAACTTCTATTTTCTACATACTAAATTATCAACCTCCACTTTTTGACAGGACGGCATACAGTTATATAGGCACGTAGATAATAATTTTAAGGCCGTAGACAGGAATGAACGTTTGATGGCCCAAATATAGTACAATAGTATGTATGTAATTAAAGTTAGGGTACAAGTCGGTTATCCTGGATACAGCGGCAAAGACATTTTGAAAATAGCCTATATACTGGATTATTTGTTAGGATTACCTAATCTAACTTAAACTAACCCAAACTAACAAATAATCCAGTATATCGGCTATTTTCAAAATTGTGTTTGCCGCTGTATCCAGGATAAACATATAGAACAAAAGTTAGTGAAGTGGAAGTTTGTCGAGGCTGTTTTGATCGGGTTAATTTGTCTTTGAATAATATTGTGACTAGAAATTTTAACAATTCTTATTATTTTTAACATTGTATATTGTTCATAATTTTCGCGACTACCACGTGAATAGACGATTTTTTTTTTACTTATAACATTTTAAACACTATGGATAAATTGTACAGTTACTAGACAAAGATTAAATTTGATGTGTGTCAGAAGTATCTTAGGCATTTTCGCTCGTATGCTTTCTTTATATTATTATGAAACTATATTTATTTTAAAATCGCTTTATAAAAGGTAGGTACGTCAAAACAGTAATAAATATCTGAAATAATTACACAACACTATTTCAGAAAGTGGAGGTTGATATATGTAGTCCATTGACATATGCTCCAATATCGCAAACAAAAATTATTGACAGCAGAATTAACACAGTTTTTGTCTTCGTACCTGGCGAACCTTTATTTTCAATGTATGTGTGTGTGTATGTATTTTTTAATCTATGCAAGTACTGTTTCAAAAATAGTTCGATTTATTTCCGCGTTAGCAGCATATGTCGATAAAGTCTTGTCAAATATTCATTTTATTTACAATCGATTCGTTAATATACAAAAATACAAGATTAAATTTAAATAACTAGCCTAAAAATTATTAAATAATATTTTTAATAGAAACGCTAAGCGATTTTTGCTATAAACTACATCTGAACCGAGATGTTTCGATTTTAATTGCATGCTTTCTAACCTCTAAATCGATGTTTTTTAAATTTGAAAAAAAAGATATAAGGATATAATAAATTCCAATTAACGTTTAGCGTTTCCCTAGGTAATAGATTTACGTACATTTTTATCGTAATTTTGATAATAAATCTTATGTCATTCATTCTTACCACCCGATAGAAATGTACCGAATTTGACACGTATTTTTGGTATATAGAACTCCACGATACATCTTAATTTTTTATTTTATTTTTCTCATTACTTTTGAATATATATTTACCGATTAATAAACTTTTCTAGCTATTTTTCGATAACAACTTTACCTAGAGACATCACCTTAACAAATTCATATTATGTTATATTTATTAGATATTTTTCGAATCGTGTCTCAAAATCCGGCGATTTTTTGTGTGTTCACTGAAGTTTCTACTTAAGTGTTCAACGCATTTTATAGTAAGTAAGTGATTATGTATATATGTCATTTATGTCGATGCATGAACAATAATAATTATTATATACATTATAAATTAAGTGTGTTCATAAAAACTCACCTAGCTACATTAGTGCCTTAAATTATTTACACATTTTTCACTATCGTCACGTTCATAGTATTATTTTAGTTGTGTTGATTAATTATTTAGAATTACGAGTATGTTCACAAATCCGTAAAACAACAATGTTCGTGTCACAGCTTCAACAAAACAAACAAACAAACATGCAATGGCCGTGGCGCAGACTGATTCCTGTCAACTGAGGTAAATAAACTACTCCCATCATGACGAAGCTGCAGCTTGAAGCAAGCGGCTCTCAACATTGTCCGTGTTTTCGCCCCACTAAAAACACGCAATCGGAAAATATTCGGCTTAAAATCAGCAAGAATAATTCTAATGTAATTATATAGTATTTTTGAAGTTATACTTCTGTAGGTGCGTTTGGAAAATCAGATCAGAGTGTATTTTTGGCGTGTGACATGTAACACATAATTTATTTTTTCACACAAAAATAAACGCACTCGATTGGATTCGAACCACCGATTGTTCGGTTATCAATCAAACGCACTACCATTACGCCACAGTATGATACTCCAATCGTGACGATTATGCAGTATAATATTATAGTTTAGAATTGTTCCGTTGCCTCGGCAGCGAAATTATTATACAGTATAATATTACAGTTTAAAATTGTTCCGTTGCCTAGGCAGTGAATTTATTATTGTCGGCCATTTGCAATTCCTTACGTAAACAAATTATTAAACGTCATAGTGGCAGTTGTTAATGTATTGTATAATTTAGTAATATAAGTTGTGTATAGAAATAAACCGCGTTCCAATAAGCGCTCCCTTTTCTTGATTGCGTAATTTAACAAGATAATTAAGAGCTAGTCAAAGAATCTAGGTTATCACAAGTTTTGTTTTTGTTTTGCGCCAAAGAAGTATAACTTCTAATGCGCGTACATAAGTACACACGCCGATTTTTTTTTACTATTAGTAGTACTTCGATATAATATTTTATTTTAAAACTCACGTGAACTCGCACTTAGTTTGTTTGGATGCACGACCGAAATGCGTTCTGCGCACGCGTAAAATGCAGGCGAATATATTGCGTACTTTTATAATGAGTGGTTAGTTTACGTACGTGCAAAATCTTCTTAAAATAGTATGTATCACTGCGTTATATGCATGCGCTGAATGGGTAAGCGAAATTAAACTTTTGTGCTGTACCTATACTCGGTTTCAAATGTTACGAACTGAGCACTTACTGACATCAGTGAAATCTTATACTTAAATCTTATTAGATTAATATTGTAATAATGAAATATTGATGACGTTTCATAGTGCCATATTTTTTAAGTTAAAAATTATTTAAAATACTGACGATTACAAATAGGTATATTCTATGAGTCGTCATCTAGTGGCTTCGGGTATTGTGAACACAAGGAATGTTGGTTTTCTGACGTTATGACGATTTTGCGATGTTCTTTGATGTATATGGATTCTTTATTAGTCCTCATAGTACCTGCCGATCAACGTCCCGACAAGCCATAAATCCAAACATGCAAAAATGCCTGGTATACTGGTTATGTTAGGTACCTATGTTATTCTCAGTGAGGCCAGGTTTGGTTAGGTTAGACCAGGGAACTCAGAAATAATGGGAACTGAAATGTGTAACGGGTGTGGAGTAACAGGCAACCGATCTCGAGGGTGGAAGAATATGGGATAAATTTAAATACGTTTCAAGAATACGCTTGTTCTTCATTCTGACAACTGCTCTCGGTTTATGTACTGACGTTCATTCAATATTGGTGTATTTGAAGCTTGCAACACACTATTGCACGTCTTTAATGTGTGGTTCATTTTTGTAAGACACTCACACATTCAAAACCCTGCGTCAAAATGTAGTGTATTGGAGTATATCGGAATTATATTTATTAATCTGTTCTGAGCTGTTTTCTCTTGCAACCCATTCATCTAAAAGGCTGAGGTGCAAATTGGAATTTAAACAAGCAGAATATATCGTTATTTTTTAAACTCATGGCAGAAAATGCTTGTTTACAAATGAATTATGGTGGAAATCTAAAATTTGTATGTTTTAATTAATTCAGTACGTCAATGGGGTCAAAAACATTCGAATTTCGCTGTTTTTTATATCAACATTCATAAATCTTGTAGATTAGATCTAACAGAAGATACAGAATTGCAACATTATAAATGACGTACAGTCGAACATGGTTATTACGTAGGACACTCACACAAACCCTCCGTCAAAATGTAGTGTATTGGAGTATAATAGCCTATCGGAATCCAATTTATGTATCTGTTCTGTGGGTTAGACTGAAGGTCCTAGTCATCAATGTTACAATAATATGTTACTGTCAGTTTTCATACAAAATAAAAGCTACACGCTTTAAGCTAAAAATATTGCAGAGTTCATATTAAAACAAAATCAGTCAAAAATACAGAAAGGGTGGGGGTGGGGAAAACTGAACAACGCACGTTCTTCTCTACCCCAAAAACAATGATGGGAGAAATTAAAATTTATAACATTGTTAAACAAGAGCAGATAAGATAGAAAAAGAACCGTTACTATCATTGACCTCCTGGTATATATGAAAATTTGTTCAAATAAATATACTTAAGTATATATTTTTTTAAATCATATTATTAGCTGTATTTAATCAAATCAATTTACAATCATAATAACATATTAATTATGCAATCTACTTATCTGTACATTATAATGCTGGTCACTATACAACTTTTTCCGAGCAAAGTAAATTATTTGACAGAAAATAAACACGCTTGCTTAATTTAAAAAAAATGTTTAATAGCGATGAAACTGGCAAAAATTAAACGTCTTGAAATAATTATGCCAAGCGAGAATGGAGGCAATTTTCAATGCAGGTGACGCGCTTTGTATTATATTTTCATATTGTTTGTCAATCTTCATTACATTGTGAATTAAATATGTCGACTATATCTCAAACCTCTTTACGTATTAAAGTTACATAGTTAACATCTGTCAATTTTATTCATTTGTACACTAAATGTTCAAATGAAGGTGTACTAATTTAATTATTACATCCAGGGTGAGGGGTTATCTTAGAAACTGTTTTGCGAGTAATTGTTATCAACCATTCATAAAATTCATTGCAAACGTTGAATAGATAATATCATATTGACAAAACAGTATTTGACAGATGCGGAATTCAAACTCGTGACTAACATAACTAAAATTATGAAAAACGTATCCTCTATTCCTACGAATTTTCAATTAAGTTGTAACCGTCTTTAAATACTTCATGCAAATAGGCAGTAACCCCCAGCATATTTTCGTAAAAAATATTTTTGAATAAGTTCAAAGAATCATAAATACAAGTTTACATTGTGAATTATTGATTTTCGCATTCATATTATTATTTTCTCTAAGTAACTCTGTATTTTCCAGTGGCGAAGAGTGACTTTTGAAAACAGGTAGGCTGTGGAGAAAGCACACTTGTTAGATTTATTTACGGGAAATAAGAAGATAATCCGACATAACTACTGATGAATAGGTAGGTACACAAAAACCGATGAAATTTCAAAAGGTCACTGATGGTATAAAATTAAGCAATTAATTTGAATTATGTATTTTCCTAAATATAAACGCAAGATACGCTCAAAATAAATTAAAAATATCCGTTGTTGTGAATCTGTTCCATAACAATTTATAATTTAACCCGTAAACAAGACATTTTAAAATACAGACTTAGATACAATATCAGATTTCAACTTACATAATTGGCTGAATAAATTGTCTTAGTCTATGAATCAGCTAACTGACAAATAAAAATCACGAGATAAATTATTTATTATTTTTAACAACAATCAATATTTATATGTGATTGAATCCCATAGAATTTTTTTTTTTTTTAATTATCTAATAAATTATTTTGAATAAATGTGCACTTACGTAAAATGTAAGAGCTTCTTAAACAGCTTACCAATTTATATGGGCCGCCGCAGACGTCTTGAAATTATGAGAAACAAACTTCATATAAAAAAATTCGATTCACGCGAACATAATCCATACAATATGTGAAGCGAAACGAGATGTCGCTTATTTTTTTAAACCTTCCAAACATAAATGGTGCTTATTGAAATAGTGGAAAAGATCGTAAAATTATTATGACAATTATACGATAGATGTCGTTGGGCATATTGAATATATTATTATGTGATTATATTATTTAACATGTCAATATAAAATTAAAAAATATTTTTCTTAGGCTTTAAATAATCGCCTAGTATGGAGTCTTCGCCACTGGTATTTTCGCATGGATCATTATTCACATTATGAATGTCAGTTTGTTGACTGTCAACATTACAGTTTATCGCATTGAATTTGTTTCTTTTTAAATTGGCAAACATTACTACATTTACTACATTTAATACATTTACTGTCATACCTAGAATCATAAAGACTATACATATTGTATTATAAAACGAAAATGCAATTTATATTAAATTCTACAATAAATTAATTATATTCTTATTTTGTAAAATGGAATTCTAACTCATCTAATTATTTTTTTTTTCAATAGTAACTGGCATTTTTTGTTTACGAATATATTTTACCACGTTTCTTTAAACTCGTATTCTTGTTTGTCCAAGATTTGTATTGGACGATTGAAGATTTTTAATTAACTTCCTGACTAGCTAAACATTTGAAACTTTTAGAATATATCAGAACATGACGACAATGCATTCTTTTAATACTTTTAGCCATTAATAAGCAGAATTGAATTCATTTTCAGTTAATTCTGTTTTGTATGGAAAGTTATTTCGTAAAAGATTCGTAAAAAGTAAAACACTAGTATTGGTTACTAAGGGGGTCCTAGCAACTAAGTTCTTAATATATACGTGCGTTACTGTGGAAATCAATATGAAATATCAAAATGACATTTCAGTATTCTATATTTTTATTCAGTATTTCTATCAAGTACAAAAAAAGTATTAATTAATACACAGAATTGTCAAGTTTATATGATTCAATAGAAAATTTAAAAACGTGGTAAGTATATAAAAAGTTCTTTTTATCTTGTAATTATTTCATTTCACTTTTATTAATTCTATACCTACTGAACCTGTTTGTTCTCACTTTCAGTCGAACTCTCTGATTTTTTGTCGACTAAGATAATTGAATGTCGATTTTCCGAATGTCACATACCAATATAATAAATATGTACATGCATTGATAAATAGAATTATGAAAATCCGTATTAAAACGAATTTCGATAATATGTTTCTCCCTATAAACTATATTTGTTTTCAGTTTACTATTTTTGATGGTTGGCGACCACCTAGAAAACCTTTCGTCACTCTCCAGGGAACGCGTATCATGAGCTGCGAACCCGTGCCCTATTTCTTCACATGTTTTACGTTGATTTAGGTACCTTCGTACCTAGTTGCCTTCACTACATTTTCGAAAGCTTTTAGTTAATAGGCAAATTAAAATTTTCACTCCTGCATCATGGAGGTACTTTAACAAATTAGTTTACAAAGGTTGACAGTAATAAAATCTCCAAACCCATTGGCTCGTAAACACACATCGATAAAAACAACATGCTAATTTTCCATTTTGTGAACTTTTCTCATCCAACGTTTCTGACCCGTAATAATACAATATAGATAAAAACCTCCTCATTTAAATGATTTGTTAACATCAGTATTAAAATTAAATCATTAATATATTCATTAACACGAATCGTATATTCTTGCAAATAAGGAAATATTAATTATACAGTAAGTAGATTTAATGCAAATTTTATGGTTTTATTGGAGATATTAATTTAGCAGATGGTGTTTGTACAAGAATCCAAATCGGTGTAGCGTGTAGTAGGGTTTGCAAACACGGGATTTCGGTATTAGTAGATTACTGATCTCGATCCAATGTTAAAATCCCGAGACATGAAATTTGAATTTAAATTAAGTCAATGGATTTAATTCAAATGGAATAGTACAAAACTTAAATCAAATAATATTTGAATTATTTTTTGTTTTACTATAAAAAAAAAAAACAATATTGCCATATTGACGAATATCTTACAATATTGTAATTTGTTCTAGTGATTTGGTAGATAGCTAAACTGTATAATAGTAAATTATTCATCTTAACATTCTTAACAATACCTATCATCATAATAATTAATATGAGGAAAGGAAATAATGACTTTTTGAGGACTGATCAGATGAGAAGAGACAAAGTCTTATAGTCGCGGACGCGGATGTACTGATAAGATTGACTATATTAATGAACTGACTGGCGATGTATCGAGATGTTAATATAACTGAGAGACTGGACTCGAGTGAATATTTATTGACTGTGTCGAGTGACCGGACTCTAAACGAGTGACGAGTTATGGATCGTTATTGCTATTTATACAAATGTAGTCCATATATTACAAGATACATTGTCGCAATAAATCAAATCATAATAGACTCTATCTAGATCTAGATTATGACTGCATAAATTTTGACAATCGCTTCCGCTAGGTAGGTACATTGTTTTGTTTTGACAACAAAACATATTATATATTAAAGTGTGTCACCCTTGTAATGCTGATTGGTATGATTGCTACAATTACTGCAATGAATATTAGAGTAAAATAATATGAAAAAAGTGGAGCAATTTTCCATAATATATGAGAAATCCCGGTACTCCTATATTTTAAATCCCGGTATTTTGACATTAACAAATTCTGAATTGCAAACCCTAGAACGTAGTAGATAATAATGTATTTAGTCTTGATAATATAAGTACTATTCGTACAACTGCCAATTTATAAAATCTAGTGATTATGTTAATCCTACTTGCTTAGATGATTTTATTGTAACCGTAGTTTAACAAAATACTTCGTTTACCTCTCTTTAATGTACCGTCTTGAAGATTATTATACATTAATTATGATGTATTTCAGATATAGTCAACGTATGATACGTTTGCATGTCATCTGTCTTGACAATTATTTCAAAGACGAATTAATTTTATAAGATATTGTATAATATTATATTGTGACATTTGACGTAATCGTACAATATATCAATATAGTATGACATATTTTAGGGTACATGTATGACGGAGGTTATGACATAATATAATATTACATACTTATTTTTATAAATTTATGACATGTGTATGACACATGTGTGACTTATGAGTGACACAGTGGCAAAGAGTGGAGGTAGGCTCTTTTAAGATCCGCCATAAATGGTGCATACTAAGCTTTGTCAGTCATACGTATTCGTTTTCATTAACATAAGACTACACTTTACAGATTGTGTTGGTTATTTTAAATATTCAATCAAACCTTGCGAAAACTAAGCCATAATAGATAACAGTCAAAAAATACTCGTCTATTTATAAAATATCTGAAATTATGCAATTAAATTCCACATAACTTTGGATATTCTATAGACATAATAATATTTTTTGTCTATTATAGTTTGGTTGGGCAGGCCTAAATAAATTTTTAAAAAATTAACCAACAATAATGTAAAATGTATTCTTAATCCAACTAAAACAAATAAGTATGAATGAAAAAGTGTTCACAATTTTGTCGTATCGCCCAAAGTATACCAAAACTATTGTGGTTTGGTTTTCGGCAGGGTTTAATTGGTTTTTGAAAACTAACCAATACCATCTGTAAATTGTAGTCTTAGTTCAATAAAAACAAATACGTATGGCTAACAAAGCTTAATATTTATGGCGGATCTTAACAGTCTACGTCCACCTTTTGCTACTGCTTTGATATATGTGTGGCATATGTGACATTTGTGGCATGTATGTGACATATGTAGCATTTGTGACAAGTGTGACATGTGTATGACTTATGTTTGACATATTATGTATGGTGGTCTAGCGATTATCAATTAGCTCGTGAAAATTCAGCTGCTAGATCTCATACTCATGTTTGCTTCTCTAACCACGTTTGATGTCATATCGAGTTTTCCCCAATATCATCCTATTCACATCACATTGCGCTACTCTTAATTTTTGATCTTTCCGTCATTGAGTATTTATAGCTATATAGCTTATATTAATGCTAATAATAAATTATTACTACCCCACAACTAAAAATCAATATTATATACAAGTACATTAATCGAGACAGATTTGAATTATATCTAAATCAACAAATCGGTTTTTGGTTGATAGCTTTTCTATTGTCAAACAATTACCAAGAGAAGATCCACTAAGGAAGAAAAATAGTAAAATAAAATAATAAATAATAATAAAAATTATTTTGTTTAACCCACTTTTCACAATCTACTTGCGGAGATAATGAAATGATAATGCTTTGTGTATGCGTCGAGCAATGCCTCATAAACACCACGCAAATACCTACCTCGTCGAGTCGCCTTTTATAGATTTTCTGTCGATGGCATTCAAGCTGAAAAATGTTCTCCGTCCCCGTCATATTATGCACATCTCATTTTATCCAGTAAAGTAAAAACCGGAAACGCTCACCGTTCCGTGAAATGTGCTCACGTAACTGAAAACTTATATGAACTCTATACGATAGTAGTTAACGAATATCTTCTATCAAACTTACAACGACATAACGGTTGACAGTTTAACATAATATTACGAAACCAAACATAATATGGCTATTTACATTGCATGACGAAAGTGCAGTACCTGCTATTGTATAACTTGTACATTAAATCTTATTATCTCTGTGCGATGCACATAATTTTGAATTACTTATATTGTATGTATAAAAATGCATACGTACTTCATTAAAACAATCAGCGTTGCCAATATACATTTTTCTTGCCCTATTTAGCATTTTTGATAGGCATCTATCTAGCTTGCAAAAAACGCATCTGGCTTGTGGCGTTTTTACTATGGTTTTTTGATGCTATTGAAAATGATGATGATGGGCCCATCTGACCGTCCGACCTGGTCGCTACAAACGCCAATTTTATTGCATTTAAAAAATTTGCGGTGTCATACTGCCAACGTGAAGATCTCTTCAATTAGAATGTTCGGCAGTTTTGTGTTAGCTTTAATTTGTTACTTACTACAATTTTTAATATTGCTTCTACGTGCTCATCTCTCCCATGGGTGCCTTCACTTAAAGTCATGTAAATTCAGTCAAATGACATTTGAGTGCGTGGCGACCTTAGTCTTGGGTAACTGTGTAACTGCTCCTGAGACATTCCCAGTCATAAAAAATGATGCTTCACATCAGACGTAGGGTCCCGTGATACGCCCAATTACACCGAGTGTGATATGGGGCGGTTGTGGTTTGGTGAAGAGCGTCGGAGCGGAGCTCGGAGCAGGAGCACTGGAACAATAGGATTTTACCCGGAGCAGGAGCGGAGCCAGAGCACCGAAAATTTTTAGTACTCCACTGCTCCGGAACTATTTTTTATTATTAAATTTTCGTCCTAAAATCGAATGAAAATAGTATATTTGCACGTACTTTGCAATACTGCCGAGTGATAAATAACCTCACTTTTTTGACAGAAGAGGACGAAGAGAATGAGAGACGATTTGCTGGCGACAATTTTGTTTAATAGAATTAATGAAAATGACGATTATTTAAAAACTACTTATTTTTTAACATTTTTATACATATTATAATACTTATAAAACTTTTTACCCGGAGCGGAGCCGGAGCAAGTATTAGGTCCCGGAGCGGAGCAATCCGAAAAAAATGTCCGCTCCAACCCAGAGCGTTGGATTAATTAACTTCAATGACCGAGAACGGAAATCTAAACGAAACATGTAATTTCTGTTTGATCGTCACCCATTCTTTTTTATTTATTTTTTATAAACCATGTTTTTATATCTATATATAGTTCGACATATATTTTTTTCTATTATCAGAATTTATCATTCCGAAATATTAATATAAATAATGATTTTATGCCTATGATTTTACCAACAGTCTGATAATAATTTCAGACGTCGTATTTTTAGAATAATGCGTGTTAGGTGGGCAATGTTTACACGTCCCTTCTGTTCAAATAATAACATTGCGGTCTGTTTTATCCAATAAAGGGGAGTGGAATATCATAAATAGCCATCACAATATGCTTGATCCAAAAATACATCGCAAATAATATCCATAAGCCTGCTTTGTATATTGGTAGATGTATTAGCCAGGGTTGACAATTCCGGGATCTCGATTTCTCAATCCCGGTACTATTTTTATTTTTTTTTCAATTACAAGCTTTACTATGGCGAATACTCTGCTAACTAGAGGATTTTATGTTATATTTTTTTATAAAAATCGACGTTTTTTAAAATAAATATAAAAAATATTATTGTAACTATGAATTTTTAGTCAAAAATCTCTTCTTGACATTATAGAAAACTAAATAAACAAAATCTTAATAATGAACATAACCATAAAATAATATGTATTAATAAGATGAGATCCTTTAACAAATTGGCATTTTTATAACATTTTTTTAATATTAATACTATCGACCGATGGTACTTGATGGAATTTTAATTCAAGGTCTAATGGATTTCTAATGGACACTGACACTGTATTTGCCCTTTGGTGAGTGTATACAGTGCCTGAAGAGACCGAAAGGCGAAACCCGAGTCACAAAAAACGACTCAAATGGAATAGTACAAAACTTAAATCCATTAGAATTTATCTTTTTTGAATGTTTTCAGATAAGCACATAGGTATTTATTTATTAATACAGTTTAAATCGGCCATTTCCAAACTGGAGGGCGCGCCTCCCTGGGGAGGCGCGAACTGTTGCAAAGGTTGGCGCAAAAAGTTTAACACAATAATGTACCCACAGGTTTGCAGTTTAAAAGTGCATAGTTTATAAAACGGCAGCTAGTTATTAACTACATAAAAAACAGTCCTATAAAAGTTAGGTTGTTTGCAAACCTGTATGAAGATAATATGGAGACTAATTTTATTATAGGTAGGTACCCCATTTCTATACTATCATGCATGGCCCCCACAACAAGAGACCAGTTAAGTGAGATAAACACACACCACAAATTCGTTATATTAGTAAAAAAAAAGTCGCCTACAGAATATTAACATTTTATAATATACTAGCTGAAGTACCCGGCTTCGCACAGGGTCGCTTCGTGGTAATATTTATCTTAGATATTTGACAAAAAATAATAAGAGGTAATTAAAATATCTGTGTAATACAATATGGCAATATGAAAATAATTCTAATAGGAGTAAAGGTCAAACATAAGAACACTAAATTAAAATCGAATCCAAAATATGAAAACATTATTAATGTTATTAATATGTAGTAAAAAAAAAACAAAATTGGATGGAACAAACAAACAACAAACTTTGTATTTTATATAATAATAATTTAGAAACCTTCGCAGGTGGTGCACACAACAACTGACAAAAGTTTCATCGCAATCGGATGAATGGTATAGGAACGCATGCGAATAGTAGAAGAAGATGATTTTCTAATTCAGAAATCTTCGTGGGCATACGCATGATAACTCACCAAAGTTTCATTGCAATCGGATTAATGGTATAGGGACGCATACGAATAGAAGAAGATGGTTTTACTAATTCAAAAACCTTCGCGGGCGTGCGCACAACAACTGGTCAAAATTTCATCACTATCGGATGAATGGCATAAGAACGCATACAAATAGAAAAAGAAAAAGATGATTGTACTAATTCAGAAACCTTTGCGGGCAAGGGCACAACACTTGATTAAAATGTCATTGCAATCGGATAAATGGTATAGGGACCATACGAATAAAAGAAGAAGAAGAAGAAGAAGAAGAGGAAGAAGAAGAAGAAGAATATGGTTGTACTATTTCAGAAACCTTTGCGGGTGTTAACACAACAACTGACGAAGGTTTCATCGCAATCGGATGAATGGTATAGGAACCATACGAATAAAAGAAGATAGAATGAAGAAGAAGAAGAAGATGATGATTTTTCTAATTTAGAAACCTTCATGGGTGTGCATAAAACCACTTATCAAAATTTCATTGCAATCGGATGAATGGTATAGGAACCATACGAATAAAAGAAAATATAATGAAGAAGAAGAAGAAGATGATGATTTTTCTAATTCAGAAACCTTCATGGGTGTGCATACAACCACTTATCAAAATTTCATCGCAATCGGATGAATAGTATAGGAACGCATACGGGACAGACACACAGACAGACAGACATACAGACAGACAGACATTCATTTTTTATATATTAGTATAGCCTATACTCTTCGCGCAAGTGCAAGCAATAAGTTAACAAAGTTTTATCGCAATCGGATGAACGGTATGGCTGCGCAATAAATACGAACAAACAAACACACAAATATTATTTTTTATATATTAGAAGATATGTGTCTGTATGAAACAATTTGATGTGAATTTTGTAATATAATTATTTGTAGTGTATTTCCTGACTAAAAAATGGCTATATGGAAACAAAAACCTTTGTTCAATTTTGGTTGAATCGAACTGAAGACTAATAATATAATACTTTGTCAAGAAAAGCAATGTGAGTAGGTACTGATACCATTCGTAACATCATATTTATTCGAAACGGAATTTTCTGCATTAGATGCAATGACATCCATATATCGAACCCGTATAGTAGAAAAAAGCACTTTGTGTAAGAATGTATTTAATGAAATAAAGGGGGGGAGGCGCCAAGATTAGATTGTTTTAAAAGGGAGGCGTAGTAACGTAAAGTTTGGAAACCACTGTTTTAAATTGTAAATTATCAAAAAAAATGTCTCAAATTGCAAGCTTCGAATTTTTTCGCTAGGTGTTTCTGGTGGGTAGAGGATTTGCCTTCTGATTGGAAAACAACGTGACCGGCTTCAATACAATTTTATACTAAATTATTTTTTTTTTAAATCTTTTATATTTGTTCTGACTTTTTTATTTCAGTAAAATACGACATTACAGTTTTTGTAACCGTGATAGTAAATTTGTTTCGGGATTGCAGTCCCTAGTACCTACCTCGATTAGTGATTGACTAAAGTAATATACCGTTGCGAATCGATGTCACAGGCAATTGATTCTAATTACAGAGGCTACATAATATGCCCATATATCAGTACAAAAAACAAACAAATGTTTCGTGTCGCTATATACGAGTATAATAACCAGAATGAAATCGTGAATGAAAAAGCCAACATTATATTTTATTATATTATATGGGTAAATAATATTAATTTTTAAAGTATAATAATTGTCTAGTAATAATTGAACTATTATTTTAGAAGGTACTCGTACAATTATTTGAAATGTTTATGATATTTCGTATTTTTTATGATTTTACCGAGCCTTTGACTGCGACTCGCTGTCATATCGCCTCTTCTCTTCTATAAGGGGATCTACCGATCAGGTCTTCACTCCAATTCTGTAAAAGAATACAATTTTGCCAAGCTTTTCCGTCGTACCCACCACCAGGGCACCTTTCAATTCGTCGACATTCTCAAAGATATCCGTAATTCGCAGCTGTTCTCTGTGTTGTTATATTGCTATTATGTACAATGTTCTCCAAAACATCACATTCATCGCAGAGCTGCGAATCGCTTCTTTACACGAGGATGTCAAATTTTTTACCCTTTGTGTGTCCTATTCTTAGCCGTAGTATCAGCTTAAGCTCATTTCTCTCTAAAGGACCAGGGCACCAACCGTTGGGATGGTAGAATTGACTTACTCCATTTCCTCTTTTCTGGGGATGCCCTATGGTGAAAATCTATCCACATGCTTTGTTACATTTTCTTTAGCCCTCATTCCAGTCTAGGTTTTCTGGTATCCACTGATATGGCATCCCTGATTGGCCAGCTTCCTTCGCCAGATCATCCGACCTTTCATTGCCCTTAATACCCATGTGCGATGGGATCCATTGAAGGCATAGGTCTCCCCTCTATTTTTCTTGATATTTCGTATGTAGAGTTAACATATACATTGTTTCAAAACATCATTTGTATTTTTGTAATTTAATAACTGATGGTCGTTCACAAGTTTTTAGACACTCTCTTTCATCCAACTCACACAGCTGTGAAATACTTGGCAACAGATCATCTAATATTACTTTTTACTACCTACTTAATATTCCCAAAAACTTGAATAGCAAAGTATTAAAGCAATATTTGTGTTTTGATTACTTGGCGTTGGTTTATTTGAAACAGCGCATCATATTATTTACACAGAACAGATAATAAATAGAATTCCGAGAGGCTATATAGTATATACCAATACATTTAATTTTGATGCAGGATTTTGAATGTGTGAGTGTCTTACAAAAATGAATAGACGTCCAATAGTGTGTGTAATACACCAATATTAAATGAGCGTCAATGCATAAACCGAGAGCAATTAGTATTCGACGTGAAACGTATTCTTGACACGTTTTTAAATTTATCCCGTATCCTTCCTTACTCGAAATCGGTTGCCTGCTTCTCCTTACCCGTTAGGTATTTTAGTAAAAATTATTTCTGAGTTTCCTGTATTATTTACATATAGCGAAATACACATCATCCGTTACTGTATATGGGGGAATGGGACAACTGGACGCCAGGACAATTATTGGACGCCGCACTGTCGTATATACGTAAACAGAACGTAGAAGAGGAATTTTAATCAGTTTCTATCTACTACTTAATTGTTTTAATTCATTTTACTCTTAACATAATGTTTTTTTATTGCGGATTGAGAATTACCATGCCTAAGGCTTTACATAAAAATAAAAACTTTTTTAACGATTAAATCATTATTTACGTGTGTATATTTAAATTCTCACCAACTATTAAATCATAATATAATAATTTAAAAATAAATATTAATATTAAATATTTATTAATATTAAATATTTTTTTAATGTACCTATAAGTACCTAACGTCTATTTATTTTCAAATGCGTGGCGTCCAGTTGTCCCGGCGCTAAATCGTTCCAGACCCTATTTTGGGGTCCACTTAACGTGAATCGCTTCGTTTATACTCGATAATCCATACGGGCCAGATGGTGGCCACTGGCCAGCCTATACCAGATTTGTAGGAGTGATATTTTCGGTTACGTCAGACTCAACGAAGAATTTATAGAGCTCATAATCATAACGGGACGGGCGTTGCCGGATGCCATTCTCGCAGACGGGCCAAAGATTTTTCGCATGATTTTCCGCTCGACTATCTGCAGCTTCTGGGAACGTATCTGAACCATATGACAATTAATACTAGTCCAAATAACGTTTTATTATGCACATACTTATTACCCACATAACAATATATATATTTGTAAAAAAAATACCGTTCTCGCTCTTATGCCTTGATTACACGTAACGAATACAGTGGCGAGACAGTGTTCTCGTCTGAGTGCTCGGTTGGTATAAACCAGAGCGTTGGAGCAAACCCTTTTTTGAGTTGCTCCGCTCCGGGACCCAATACTTGCTCCGGCTTCGCTCCAGGGTCTGCTCCGCTCCAGGTAATAAGTACTATATGTATACATATGTTAAAAAATCGTCATTTTCATTATTAATTCCATTTAAAAAAATTGCCGGCAGCAATAATCGTCTCTCATTATTTGTCTATTCTGTCAAAAAAGTAAAATTATTTATCACTCGGCAGTGTTGCAATATTTCAAATTATTCCAGTGTTGCAAAGTGTCAAAATATACTATTTTCATTAGATTTTAGGACGAAAACTTGATAATTAAAAAAACATCCGGAGCAGTGGAACACTACAAATTGTCGGTGCTCTGGGTAAAAAACCATTGCTCCGTGCTCCAGCTCCGCTCCGCTTCAACGCTCTGGTATAAACATATTAACGAGCGTTTGGCCTAGTAGGATGGCGAGACAGTCACCGGACCCTTTTCATTCACTACACTGAGTGCCCAACACCCTACCGGCACTGACTCGCTAGCCCGCTCGACATGTTTAAACACACACACGGTGCGTACTCGCCACTCGTCTTAACATGCCTAAATAGCTTAAAGCTACTTTTAGTTTAATCTTTGCAGGTACCTATAGCTTCTCTTAAGACAGTATCTTCTCTTTGTATCATTGGAGTAATATTTTTAACAATTTAATAACTCATTTAGGGCTAACACCGCGATTGGCGCGGTTTGAAGCAGTTGGCCATTCGATATAATTAATGTGTTATTTAAATATGGTAATTAAAACGTATGCGCTCTAAATTCATCAGGGTCTTCTAACTCCAATCCACTAAAAAGAGTGTATGTTGCACCACGATCTGGTCCCATTAAAATCTACTGTCTTGTCCAAAGACGTTTATCTTATTCCCGCAATAATTCATTCAATTCTTCTATCAGGAGTGGTATGAGCAGTTTAGTATATTTTTAATGTACGTTTCGGTACTTACACATAACTAGCCTGCTTTTTGATCGAAAGTGAACTGTCTCGCCACAAAAGTCGAAAAGAGAAAAATACGTTAAACACTCTCTCGCCCACACCACTCTCTCAGCCTAGTGACATTTTCCTGTCTCGCAACTTTACTCGTTGCGTGTAATCAAGGCATTAAGCGAAGTATATGGAAATCCACAGAGTGAAATTTTATCTGAAATATATAGGTATATTATTCAAGAGGAAAGATGTTTACTCTTAAGCAAACAACATGTATTTTTTTACAGATAGGGAATTCGAATCTGTAGGTACTCACGTCTAGATAAACAGATAGTCTAATAAAAGAAATAATCTAACCACACGCTTCCTAATAATTCACAACATTTTTTGAATGAGGAGAAAATATTCTTTCCAATATAGGTACAAATTAAAATATTATAATTGTCCCAAAAAAATTATTAATTCTGCATTTTTTCAAATTACCTAATTTAAAAAAGGGGGCAAAAGGCATCTTAACGTTTTTTAGGCATCATGATAAAGATATTATTTTAATATTATAATAAAACAATACGTTTAATTATCAAACTTGTGTGTTGCAAATAATCTGTACCTAATATATATTATTATATCAGTGGAGAATGGTGGAGGTAAGCTACGGAGCTATATATATAAATATGTATTGCATTCTCACCTTTGTGAATAATTATACAATAGGCAGGGTGTAATTTATTTTACAACGTTTTTATTAGCTCGTATTCTTATTTGTCCGGTGGTTGTTTGTCCAGTATAAATCTTGCAATCGATTTTAACTAACTTCTCGACTAGCTATACATTTGACACTTTTAGAATATATCAGAACACTATGCCAATGCATTATTTTAATACTTTTAGCCATCTTTAAGCAGAATTGAATTAATTTTCAGTTAATTCTGTTTTGTAAGGAAAGTTATTTCAGAAAAATCCGTAAAAAGTAAAAGACTATTATTGGTTGCTAAGGGGGTGGTCCTAGCAACTAAACTATTAATATATACGTGCTTTACTATGGAAATCAAAATGAAATGTCAAAATCACATTATATTTACTATAAATGACTTATTCTTTACTATACTTGCCTGTGTGTTTGTTTTTTTTATTTACTTCATATCAAGTACAAGTTTGAGCATATTGAGCATAATAATTCAACAGAAAATTTAAAAACGTTGTGTATAAAAAGTTCTTTTTATCTTGTAATTATTTTTTTAATTAATTTAAATTTAAATTTAATGTACCAAGAGTCAATATTCGTCCTCACATTTTCTCACTGTTATACGTTCATAGATGTAAAACCAATTTAGGTTACAATTGTCCGGTTGGCAACCCTGTCAACAAGTAATAGATAATGTAGACACCATTTACAGTTTGTCCGAGACGATGAATAGGGCATAACACAAGAGGTAATCACTCATACAAAGATGATTCGAATCAATTGAAATAATATGGCGATGCGCATCCAACGTATTAGTTCTTTATTACCTAATCAAGTCGAGCACAATATTATTTATGCAATGTTGCCAACAAGCAGTATTAATTCCATAGATATATATAATATAGTACATAATTATAGCGGAAGTACGATGATACATGTAAAAATACAATCAAATGAGATCAAGTTTGTTTCAATGTGTACTGGATTAAATGCCTGGGGATGATAATTTACAAAGAAAGTTGTCAGTCTGAATGGAAATGGCCAGTGACGTCCCTAGGCAGAATGCTGCCTTTAAGCAGACCGGGCGCTTTCATTTTACAACGTTATTATTAGCTTGTATTCTTGTTTGTCCGCTGGTTGTTTGTCCAGTACAAATCTTGCAATCGATTTTTAACTAACTTTCCGACTAGCAACACATTTGAAACTTTTAGAATATATCAGAACACGATGACAATGCATTCTTTTAATACTTTTAGCCATCTTTCGGCAGAATTGAATTCATGTCAGTTAATTCTGTTTTGTATGGAAAGTTATTTCAGAAAAATCTGTAAAAAGTAAAAGACTATTATTGGTTACTAAAGGGGTGGTCCTATCAACTAAATTATTAATATATACGTGCGTTAGTATGGAAATGAAAATGAAAATGAAATGTCAACATGACATTTCAGTATTCTATTTTTGTTTGTTTTTTATTTACTTCATATCAAGTACAAGTTTGAGCATATTGAGCATAATAATTCAACAGAAAAATTTAAAAACGCTGTATATAAAAAGTTCTTTTTATCTTGTAATTATTTTCTTTCAAATTTTCTGCAAATTTACTAGCTTTCATATTTTATTATTTATTTCCCGCTACCTTAAATAAATAAATACTTACACCAAAAATCTTTAAATTAAAGTATATACCATCGAAAGAGAATAAGAGCATTTCCCCAAAATTTACACTCAAATAGTAGTGGTGTTAGGTACGTGAAGATATGTTGTGCTGACAAGTTTGGAGGCACCCTTGAAAAAGAATTATCTGTGATAATGCTGATAAACCGCCAGTATAATAAATGTAAGTATTACAATGGGTATTTCAATGTTATTAGGTATCTATAATAGTTAGACTGCGGCTTCTCTATCGTGACATACACGTCATCGCGGTCGTTTCTGGAACTAAAACCGTTGCAATACCGCCAGCATGCAAAAAGCGCGTGACGTGATTCTTTCATCGCGGACAGCGCCATGACGTTGATGTCAATATATAGAGGCACATAGTATGTTGTCACGATTTTTTATGCTTTAATTATTTTTTAAACTAAGATATCGATATTTACTTTATAATGAAGACTTTCTTGCTTCATGGAAGACCACCACTGCTCTCAAAAGTAGTTATATTTGTGTTCGTTCTTTTATTCACCGGGGGAGGGGGCACCTACCGTTTTTTAATGTAAAATAATATTCATGGCCCATACCTAGAGCCCAGAGGCCTCGCGCAGTGGTCCAATTGGGCCTCGTACTTGCTAGGACCGGTCCTAAGCGTAATATTAAACATTACGCTTTATCGATGGAATTGTCAACACATTTCTTACATAACTATATATAGCGTTTCACTTATCAATCATAAAAAATACTGTGTACTACTTACACAAACATAATATACTGAAAAAATTAACTAAGTAACATATTTTTATTTAATACACTATTTTTTTATTCAACGAATAAGACAGAAGATTTGAAAATGTAACATTATATTTCAACATGCATAATTTTAAAATATCTCATGCATATACTCACTAGAAAAAAATAAGTTTAGAGAAAATACGACACACGACGTGACTTGAACCTGTAACCGCTGGATTAGCACCAATTTAGCTACGGGCATCCTACTTAATTACCACAATTTTAACTAGTTGTTCTTACATGAAATGCTTATCGAATTCCGTTACAATGTTATTTTTTTTTATAATAAATGAAGGTAGGTATAAATTAATTCCTTAATTACTAACGTCACGGATCATTCTATTATTTTGTTTTGTGTTGTACTTAGACTTGCTAAGAACTAAATAAATTATTTTTTATCACAGAATCTAGATCAGAATAGATAATACTAATGCAGAAATCCCTATGTTTCAATGAATTTCAGACAATTCATAATTCACATCATATTTATACAAATATCAAAACGGAATTGTATTGGTTTGTATACTGCACTTTATAATTGAATAGCATTTTGTATTAAATTTATCTACACTCAATATAATCGACCACACACTTATGGTTATTGGTTTACTATTGATGTTGGCTTGCAATTAATTGATTAATTTTATTTATAAATCGACTCACTCGCAAATGCGCGAAATACGGAAACGCATTTACAAAAGTACGACCGCAAAATTTTATAATTTTCAATAGAAACAAAACGAATAAAATAACATCATAATTAGCTACTTACAATTAGGGATTCCAATCCCGGGATCCCGAGCTATTTTAGATACCTATGAATCCCGGGATTGATAAACATAATCCCAAAACTTTCTTAATTGCTTTTTTTATCATTTTTTATGGAAAATAAAATAAAAACGAAAATATAACGGAAAAAATATTTTTAATAACAAATAACTGCATTAGAAATAAACTGAGTTGAATGAAGTTTGATTTATACCCATATGTAAGTTGCCGATTCATTTTATTTTTTCACATAAATTAATAAAAATGAGAAAGATTGGAAAAAAACAATGCTTCGCACTATTAACAAAGTAATTCCACCACGATCTCATACGTTTTACGGCGGTTTCATATTTGGCTGATTAATTAGATTTATGAAGCGGAAAGGCCATAAGTACATTCATTAGGTCTTTACTGTCAGAAAAAAATCTCATATTAAATTCACATTATTATTTATATAACAATATTATTTACTCCATTAAACTTATGTATTTCCAAGATTGAACGTATACAATATTAACAATAAATGTCTTAAATAGTATAAATTATACTAGATTTATTTTTGACCGATTTTATCAATGTTATTTGTAAATATAAAAATTGTAAATTAGCAATGGAAAAAAATGCCAATCCCGGGATTATCAAATTGTAATAACGAAATCCCGAGATCAGAAGTTTGGCTCGGGATTGGATTCCCTACTTACAATCATCATAGTAATAATATCGCATAACTCCACATGTAAGATAGGACTGTGGACGCGGAGAAAAATGGGAGAAGCCTCTATCCGATAGTGAATAATATAGATAAGCTAAGAAAAAAAAATATCCTGAAAATTATGAAGAACATCAACGAACAAAACATCATAATCTCAGGCGCGCACATAAGGGGGAGGTTTTGGGTATTGACTCTTGACTCACCAGTAAAGGAAAAAATACTAATTATTTATGTGAATGGAATATTACTTCGTCTTCCTCTTCGTCAGGGCCTCATGACTGAGGATAGTGACCCGTTTAATTTGGCTCGAAAGACCTTCTCAAAGGGTTGGCCCCAATCCTCCTGCCATTCTACGATAGAGAAGTCCTGTGGCCGTTGGAAGATTAGGTACCAATAACAGGTAGGTACTTACCTTGATTACTAATTAGCGTCAGGAATTAGACACTACAAATTTATGGCTATACTTCAGCTGGGGCACGATCTAAAACGATCGTGACTACGCGACGCGAAGATTGTGCAAATGACGCGTGCAGAACAAAACATAATTTGTCATAAAAATTCAACATGCGTCCATTTAATTTTATGTTTATTATTCTATTAGTAATAATAATAATATATTCATTGACATGTTTTCTTTTTAAAGTAAACGGGTAACGTTTTTTAGTCATCTTTACACGATTTAAGAATTAATTCCCCCGACGCCATCACAAAACAAATTGACGTGTTCCCAGCTCGACTATCGCTCTCCGATTGGCAGCGAGTCCGAAATTTCGTCGCACCTATAGTTGAAAATCATTTGCCGTTTCACTGAAGTATGCTCTTAATGTATATTGGCTGGAATCCTATGGATATAGGTTTGAGTCCTGTGTTCACCTACGAGTTATTGCGAGCTGCCGCATCCACGAGTGGTTATCAATTGCGCGTGGCTTAATAGTTAGATGATATAGTTTTTACCTACTTTATTGTATTAATGTATTATATAGGCTAGAATTAATTGTATTCGATGTCAGTATGTATTTACCTTTTGGTGAATGCACATAGTGCCTGAAGATGCCGAAATGTGAAACCCAGGTCGCAAAAAACGACTCAAATGAAATAGTACAAATTAATCTTAAATTCATTAGAATTTAAATTCATTAGAATTTAAATTCAACTTCCATCAAGTACCTTCGGTCGATAGTATTAATATAATATGAAGGTTGGGAATTATTCGTTGAATTATAAGATTAGTTTATAAGATATTATTGTTTCTCTGCTACTATGGATTATTGATGATATATCATTTAATAGCATAGCTTACATTCTTCTACGTAAATTTTATTGATCAGTAAAGATTTTATAACGTTGTATTCTATAAAAAATATATTAATTTAGCTACAATTTATAAAGATGTCAAGACATGATCAAAACAGAAGTGACTTGGTTACTTCACCAATGAACCCGAGTTGAATTCGTATTACTAACAGCAAAAATTGACTAAAAATGACGTATCGGCTGTTATCCGATGAAAAAAATCATTACAGAACTATGTAACTACATCTTAATTATTTATAACACAATCCTAAAATACCGCTCCACAGAAAAACTCTCCGACAAATAATGTGCTTGAAGTCTTGTGCATTATACTCGTACCTAATAATATTTGGATTCAATCGAATGAATTGTATAGCAATATGGTTGCGCCAAATTGCGGTGGCCGTAATCCTTACTTCCCACCTCCCTCAAATCCCAGTATTATTGTCACAAGACCAAGTGACCGGCATACACGGGTCATGAGAGACCATGATGCAAATAAGTTGCAGTTAACTCAAGTAATAGGCAGCAAGCGGACGTGAGCAAGTTGTTAAACTTTACCGTCGTCTCTTACCTACAGCGTGACTCAAAAAGAGTTACTCCAAAACCGCCGCCGCCCGAGAGTCAGCTCAATAATACCACTTGTGCGTGTTGCCGCACAGCGTTATTATACAGACTGATTCAGCAGTAGTTCGTGGACCCCGGCCGGGTCAGCTTGATATAGTATGACCGTCATTCAAGCAATACTTCTGAATACCTTCCAAGCCGTGATACCGGCTCTCATCATTCATATCACCAATCATCATCATTCATCAACCTCATTATCATCCATAAACAGTGTACCGTCAAGTGCTACGCACCGGGTAACCCAAACAAACAATACCGCGTGAGTGATAGTACAACCAGATCACGGAGCCATGATCAACATCATAAAAGGTCAGTGTCTGGCTTCCTGTTAAATCGCTCCCACCCCTAGATCCGGAATCCACATCATCCTTAAAATTACAGTCCACTTGCGAAAAGCATCACCACATGACGCGTTTTACTTACATAGCATGGTTTATATAAGTAGGTGCTAGTTTTTCTCCCAATAATTTATCTATTTCTTAATTAATTATTCAATTTTTTTTTAAATAATCCGCCGACAGAAACATATTGATTGCGGTTACATGTAAGTTGTACATATGCTGTTCATCGTGGGACACTTATTCGTGCGCCGCAGTACGTGAAACATGAGTCCGTATAAAATTTTATCAAATGACGAGTTCTTCGTTGAACATTTCACCGTGGAATACATTTGTACGTATCTTACAAAATGCGGCGATAGTTTGCAAATAGTACTGTTCCAATTATATAAACCCTAACCTAACCTAACCTAGTAAAGACATCTCATAAAATTCGCCACATGTTGTAGCATACGTACAAATATACTCAACGGTGAAATGTTCAACGAAGAACTCGTCATTTGATTAAATGTTACACGAACTCATGTTTTCGTTGTGTGGGCAGGAGAAAATTGGTGCGAAATGTACAAAAAACATTGTTTTCACAATCACTGCTGACCTGTTAATTAATATTTAATTAACACATTTAAGTATCATGTTAATTATATCTAATGACTAACTAATGCAAACGTTCCAGTCGCGTTTTCAGCACTAATTGAGTTAATGTAAACATTTTCAAATATTAGTGACCGCCACCTTACATAAATAATCTTATATTCTCTCACCCGAACAAAAATCAATAATAACT
This sequence comes from Rhyacophila brunnea, assembly GCF_057557595.1. Taxonomy (NCBI): domain Eukaryota; kingdom Metazoa; phylum Arthropoda; class Insecta; order Trichoptera; family Rhyacophilidae; genus Rhyacophila; species Rhyacophila brunnea. The sequence goes on from NW_028233361.1 coordinate 9,834,843, forward strand.
ATCATCATACAATAATTACCATAGAAAAGATTTCACCCAGGGAACACAAAAATACGGAAGTAGGTGTTGAGAAACATGGAATAAACTTGTTACACCAGCTGTTAAAGAATAGTATGTTATTTTTAATAGTAACTTCACTGTATCACAATTGAAGGAGTTATAGCAAGACAATGATATGCCACTTAAACTTAGTTTAGAGATATAAGCAATTTATCATTCTTGTTCGTTGTTCACATATTCTTGACCAACATCACTATTAGTGCAGGATCCCATAGACTTGTCGTATACATAATATGCGGAACGCATTCTGACAATTGGAATAGGTTCTAGGGGTCACCAAGATATATAATGTCGATGTTGCCAGGCGATATTAGTGGTCAATTTTTTTTTATTGAGGTTTTAATTTTTTTTTCTTATAACCCATCAAAAATTGTTCTGAGTTCTTCAATAAAACCAAGACCGAATCAGGGATTGATTGAAAATGCAATAATTGTACCATGCCATTGGCATGGTCGTAGACCGGTTCATCCCATTTGAAAAAATAAAAATAGCGGGTACTGCAATGTGTTCAAAATTATCGATTCTTAGGATCCTCCTTGGCTTAAATTATTTTATTTAGTAGCATTTGTGTATAGAATCACCCAGATTGCTTTCTTTACCATATTATATGCATATGACATTGTTTTAATATTATGGTTAATACAGAAACAGTGTAGGTTGCACATATAGGTTGGTGAATAAATGAAATAACGATAACGACTAACCACACTAAGTAGACATTTATTAAAAAAAAGAAACAAGTCAAGTGTTCAAACTGCTTTAAGTATCATGATCACAGTTTTTACAAACACTACTTACACATTTGCACAATGATAATATACATGTCAAAGCCGATTTCTTATAACTACATGATAGTGTACGGCAGTTAGAATTACAAATGGTGGATCAGGTGAGCTTTTCCATAAATAAACTTGTGCTGAAGCCTTTAAACAGTGTAAATACAATGAATCATATGTGCATATCACTCTTGACAAATTTTAACTAAATCCAATATTTTGGGAAATAAATTTATATCGAAGTTCATCCGCTGTTGTTTTTTGTTTACATAATAAGTAAGTGCAAACTTTTTCCAGGTCTTGAAACTGCTGTGGTCTCCAACAAACCATTTCCTAAAGCTGAAAGTGCATCCTGAACAAAACTCTTTGACGAGATGGTTAAAGCTTGTTTTTTGTACCTATGCAACTAGTGGTGTAGCAGCCGGTTAAAGAATGTAATACTGACAAAATATTACAAATATTTTCACCAAGAGATTCAGCTGCCAAATGGCATCCTTAACCACGGGATTTCTTTTGAGATCCCTCAAACCATAATCCACGGCAACCAATCGTTGCAAGTTTAATCCAGAAATAAATGCCTAAGATTAAAAGATCTGTATCGGGAGTGTGTTATTCTCCAAATTTTGCATTTTTACAGCATGAAATATATAACAAAACATTCTAGAATCTAGAGTTCATTCTAGAATCTAATGATTTTGATTTTAAATCAATGGCGTCATTAAAAATTGATCACTACAATTTAAACCATTGTGTGGGGTCGTCAAATCCACCACAAATCTACAGCTCACTTTCTTTGTTGATTTTTGCAAATGTGGGAGCATTTCTGCAAATAAATTTAACAAGCTGTAATTTATTTTGAGGACTCACAAAATAATCTTTGCAATTAATCCACCACATCTAAGGGACAATCTTCAAGGATCTTTCTTTATCTTTAACGCTGTTTAAGGGCTTCAACACAAGTTTATTTATGGAAAAGCTCATCTGATACACTATTGAGCCTACTGATTTCCTACAACTTGGCTTTGAGTTACGAGAAAATAATTTGTATCCAAGAAAAATGACGAATGAACCTCTACCAAATTATTTAGTTAAGCCATGCAAATGTCATTCTAACTGCCGTACATTATCATGTAGTTATAAGAAATCGGCTTTGACATGTATATTATCATTGTGCAAATGTGTAAGTAGTGTTTGTAAAAACTGTGATCATGATACTTAAAGCAGTTTGAACACTTGACTTGTTTCTTTTTTTTAATAAATGTGTACGTAGTGTGGTAAGTGGTTATCGTTATTTCATTTATTCACCTACCTATATGTGCAACCTACAGAGTTTCTGTATTAACCATAATACTAAAACTAATGTCATATGCATATAATATGATAAAAAAAGCAATATTGGTGATTCTATACAAAAATACTACTAAGTAAAATAATTTAAGCCAAGGAGGATCCTAAGAATCGATAATTTTGAACACATTGCAGTACCCGCTATTTTTATTTTTTCAAATGGGACGAACCGTTCTACGACCGTGCCGATGGCATGGTACAATTATTGCATTTTCAATCAATCCCTGATTCGGTCTTGGTTTTATTGAAGAACTCGGAACAATTTTTGGTGGGTTATAAGAAAAAAAATTAAAACCTCAATAAAAAAAAATTTACCACTAATATCGCCTGGCAACATCGACATTATATATCTTGGTGAGCCCTAGAACCTATTCCAATTGTCAGAATGCGTTCCGCATATTACGTATACGAAAAGTCTATGGGATCCTGCACTATATTGTAACAGGAAAAATCTCTACTTACCGCATTTAAATTAATGTTCGATATATCGCACAAATGGTTATTTTGTTTGGAGCAAGAAGGCGTGGATGACTGACCGGTGTCCATGTTGACTGGTGTGTCATGGTATCATGTTATAACCATTTTAGAACAAAATTTGAATTTGCAAGAACTACACATAGATCATATTATCTGAGTATTTTTTTAAAAAAGTGTCTTTAGTAAAACATGAGCACTGGGAATTGGTTTTATTCTAAATCAACAAATTCATACTTATGTGGCATATCATTGTCTCGCGATAACCCCTCCAATTATGCACTAAAGTTTGTCACGTAAACGAATATTTGAGGACACTCAGGGGGTTTTGTAGTTACTGCGATTAATAGCCTAACCGCCATTAAGTCATTAATCAAAACTGCCTTCTAAATGTTAATCTATCTCAGCTGGCTTTAGCGTATTTATTTATTATTAATAATATATTCTGTGATTACACCGAACGTTAGACATCTGTTTTAACGAATTTGTAATTCCTTACAGATTTATGGTAAAAATTGTATTGTGTAATTGTATGGAGGTGAGCTTATATTTTGGGTTTTAGAAAAATCACTAATCTTCACACTGTAGAGGTCACATTGTTTTATTTTAATACCTACACTAAAGCATAAATGATACAGTATATCAAAAAACCTACATAGCGACACATAAAGAAATTAAATATAAATATACTTTTCTGCATACCGACATACCAAGAGGCATATTAAAATAATTGTAAATAATGCATTCGAGTGACAATAGTATATTATCAAACGCCCCCATAGCGGACAATTAATAGCTGTAAGTACATTAATCAGTATTTGAAACAGCGCTAATTTACCTGGAAGTTTGCCAAACACCTGTTGGACGTCTGTCAGCGCCGAGATAAACTACCTCACAACACAATGGAATCTCAGTTAGTTTATACTTAAATGTAACATAACAATATCATTTTTATCTTCTATTTCTCAACAAATGCATCAAGACAATGCCGGTAGCATTGTTTTGACTTGTATTATCTCCATTACTCATCCAGGATAAGTTATCCAGAAACTTACTGTGTGTTTTATTATTATTATTTATTGAACTTATACTTCTTTTGGTGCGTTTGAGTGAAATTGAGAGCTGCGCGCGCACACCGTTAGTTAAGAAGTGAAGTGACACCATGAAGTTAGCTGCGAATCAGTCAGCTATTATACAAGCGCAAGTTTGATACAGACCCACAAACTTACCTGAAGAATTTGATGGGGGAGCCACTGTCGAAAACTACCCAATCAAGACTCGTATCTGGACAAAATCTGACATTCAAATGAAATTTTCAAAATGGCGTTCTGTCTTAGTTCGTAGTTCCATTTTTGGCCATTCTATAGATAAGTTTGTAGGTCTGTAGTCGAATTGTTCCGTGGCATAGGCAACGAATTTATTATTGTCGGCCATTTGCATTTCCTTAAGTAAACAAATGATTAAACGTCAAAGTGACAGTTGTTGTTACTTTAAAATAATAAAAACAACGATAAATAATTAAATAATTTAGTAATATAAGTTAAAGTGTATAGAAATAAACCAACGGTGCTCCAATATGCGGCCCTTTTTCTTGAGTGTGTAATTTAACAAGATAATTAAGAGCCACTTGAAGAATCTAGATTATCACAAGTTTTGTTTTTGTTTTGTTACGCCAAATAAGTATAACTTCTAACGCGCGTACATAAGTACACACACCGGTTTTTTATCAAGTATAATCAGCATAATGAATGTTTGGTTATGAATTGACAAAGATTTACTTTATCATACTTACCATTGTCAATCTAAATGTCTAAAACGCAATGCATCTTTATCGCTTATTGTTTCAAACCTTCTTTATAACGCATATGGTTTTATATCCAATTTTCTTAACAAACTAAACGTCTGAGATTCTATGTATAATATTTATAATGTTTGTTTTATTCTTCTTCTTCCACGGCGCTACATCTCGGGGTGGGATTTGGCCTCCTCCACAACCGCTCTCCACTCACTCCGGTCTCTCGACACACTTCTCCAGTTACCGGGTCTTCATATATGAAGCCCGTCCACTTCTACGGCGTCAGCCCATCTCCTTCTTAGACGGCCTCTGGGTCTCTTCCGTTGGGGTAGCCACTTTGTCATGATCCTTGCTTGCGTCCCGCTCATCGTAGTCTTTGGGCCTTAAAGTATCTTATGATTGTTTGCTGTTTAATCAGCTCTTCCAGCTCGTGGTTCATTTTTATTCTGTAGTTCTCATTTTCCAACGTGGGTCCAAAGATTTTTCGGAGTATTTTGCGCTCGAAGACAGCTAATTTGTTTTCCTCGTTTTGAGTTAAGCACCACGTCTCACAGCCATAAATGACCACTGGCCTTATAATTGTTTTATATATTAGAAGTTTACTTCTTCGGCCTAGAATTTTTGACCCCACTAGTCGCTTGCAGGCATGCCAGCATTTATTCCCAGAGATAAGGCGGATTTTTATCTCCTCTGCTGTCTTATTTTGGGTATTTAGGCTGGATCCGAGATACGTGAACTTGTCCACCCCTTCATATGCATGCTGTCTTATGTCTATATTCTGCAGCGGTACCTGATCGCGTGTGCTGACCATATACTTAGTTTTTGACTGGTTTATTTTCAGCCCAGCGTTTTCTTCTTTTTTAAAGTTTAAAGCTTAAAGTTTGTTTTATATAGAATCAAAATATTTTTTCAAATTAATGTTACGTCAACCTTAAAGACGCATCAACTGCATTCAATCACTGTATCAAATCAGATGGTTGACAAGTTATTGTCCATAACATAATCTATTATATACCTATATTACATTCTATTAAAGTCAGTTTAAATATAAAAGGTATTTATATGAAGTTAATCCCGCCGTTCCATAATAACTACAGGATAAATCATATCCAAATTATTGCCATTATAAAATATATATCACCGGAAATTTAGTCATATCTTACACCAAACTAATTAAGGCTTTAAAACCTTAATTGTCTATTCACAAACATTTTCAATAGTATTTCATTACATTCTCTAACATTGAAAACAAGAGATTCTTTCAGTATACGAGTCATCGCAGTTACACAAATGCTTTGAAACAGACAGAAACATAATAAACGGGAATAAAATCCACATAAAAGCATAAAGCAGTGAATATTAATTATTGTATTAAATAATTTTTGTCTCCTTTTAAAACAGTTTCGCTTAATGAGGTACCCAATTTATTAATTATGGGAACTAATTATCCCCAGATAATGAGAACATCATCGCTTTTTGTATTAATAATTTATTTTAACAATTTGTTTACGGGCCGCACAAAATTGTGTTTTTGCTAATTGCTTTTCAAATGCAAATTAACACGTTAATTACAAAATTAATTAAATGGGCCCGTAAGAATTATGTTAATAAAACAAAAAATTGTATAAGTAGGTACTTAGTACTTTTTCCACTTTTATTAGTTAAATATGGACTGGTCGTCCGCCTCAGAGGGGCATTTTCAACTGTTGAAAACGCTATTCGCAGCAAAAAAGTGAACATTGTTACCTACATGGTTGGGCCAATTAGGGCCGCTTTTTCCCACCTACCCCGATATTGCCGCAAGTCAAGGCGACCAGCAGTTACGGGTCATCAGTCGACCATGATTGTAGAACATCCAGTTACATTCATTTATTTCAAGACAGCGGACGCGCCTAAGCTTGTTAAACCTAATACTCCATCACGCCGTGATCCGATACCATACGACTGATGCCGTGTTAACCACAGAGTGACTCATCCAAAATGCATCTGTTCAACCTTCGTTACGCTAAATCTGATATTTTTTGAGCGAACGTCGTGTCTATCATACATCCTGAATTTTTCTTCTTCATTTATCCGAAAACACAAGTGATACCGTGAGAGTGACATTCCAAACCGTCCTTTTACCAGTGCGTGAGTGCGTAAACATTAAATAAGCTCCAGCGCGCCAGTCCTCTCAACGTCAAATGTTAGTACCTGTATTGAATCACTGTTTAACCCCCCCCCCCAGATCCCTAATCCACAAGCATCTTAATATTACAGTCCACTGCAAAAATCGCAAACATTACATAATATCACAATCTTTACAATACAACGTAATCAAAAGATTATCTCAGTTACATAGGATTAATTTGTATAATACCAAGACTTAATGTATACTTGTTTACCCTTGATTCATAATATTTGACCACAGTGTGAATAAATAATAGTTATTATTGTCACACTATTTGCCTGCTTTATGAGTTGATACATAATGTTTTCTGTGGTTTCTTATCATCTTAATTTGTTATCATACTTTGGGTACGTTTACTTTACAATACCTCCTCTAATCAGCAATCACCGTTGAATAAATATTGCCATAATATGTGAGTATTTAAGCTGTTTTTTATATAATTGCCTGACCTCATCCGTGATAGAGATTTCAATCTTTAATAATTGTGTCCCTACATTTCAAAATCAGACAAGTAGGCCTTTAGGTATTTTTTACTTTTTTGTGAATTGCTGAAGAACTACTGCTATCTAACATTTCTGCATTATCAAAATGTGGAATTTATTAATTTTAAATATTCTTTACTCGAAATAATATAAACTTTCACCCTTGTGACTGTGTATTTAAGAAAACAAAAATATGTTTTTCTCCTATTCATCTATTATGGACTTGGCTGATTTTGAAATCTAGCGACACAATTACGAATACACTTTGTACGATGCTATATTATTATTTCAGGCATGTCTAATTTTAGGCTGGCTATTATCAGCTAGTATCCCGTATCAAACAGTGGCGAAAGGTGGAGGAAGTCTGTTAAGATCCGCCATAAATTATGCACACTAAACTTTGTCAGTCATACTTATTTGTCTTCATTGAAATTAGGCTACAATTTACAGATGTTGGTTAGTTTTAAAATTCAATTAAAACCTGCGAAAACCATGCCATAATAGATAATAGTAAAAAAAATACTTGTCTATCTATAAAATATCTAAAATTAGGCAATTAAATCATACATAACTTTGAATATTTTATAGATAGTATAATAATATGTTTTTATCTATTATAGTTGGGTTTAGGCAGGGGTTAATGAATATAAAAAAATGAACTAACAATATGTGTAATATGTATTCTTAATCCAACAAAAACAAATAAGTATGAATGAAAAAGTGTACACAATTTTATCGCCCAAAATATACAAAAACTATCATGGTTTGCCTTAGGCCAGATTCGATTGATTTTCAAAAACTAGCCAATAACATCTGTAAGTTGTAGTCCTTGTCCAATAAAAAAAATACGTATGACTAACAAAGTATAATGTGCACTATTTATGGCGGATCTTAACAGCCTACCTCTACCCTTCGCTTCTGGTATCAAAACGGGCAGTGATCTACCATTTTCCCCCATAGTAATAATAAATAGAACAACAAGATATGTCCTACACCATAACAAAGAAATACTCAAGTTGTTCCAAAATATCGATATAATACCATGCTCAATACCTATTTATGGAGTATATAGACGCATTTACGGTACCACTAAATATAAAAATGGTTCTATCAAAAAAAACCTGACAGTGATCTGGGTTGATGATATATTCAGAAACTAAGTTTTTGAAGAATTCTCAAACGAATAAAGATGAATAAATACTACTATAGGTACCGCTTCCATCAAAAGGTGGACGCTAGCGCATTTCGGGCGTCTAGCGAAAGGCAGTGTCGAAAACTGCTGGTTTTATAGAGATCATCCAACAAAGATAATAATAATTATAACAATACGCACTTGCCCAGAGGCCAATATAATATATTATGATAATATTCATTCAATAGAATATAATACCTGAGACTGCCATTTGTTTGCCTGCGCAGTTGCATAGAAAACTTCTAAAGGTTAATTGGTCCTTGGAAAACGCCGGTAAGAAAACTCATAGAAAACTGAATTCCGCTAGAATGCGGAGCTAGAGTTTTTTATATAAGACCAATATTTTTGTAGTATTTATAACATATATTTGTACTTTCTCACATTGTTATTTTTAATTCTTACTTATGGAATAATAAATCAATTTGCGCTTGTGGCAATATTGCATTATAATAGTACGTTTAGTAAATTCTCGTTGTTAATTATTATGTTTTATAAGTCTTGATAAACATTAAATAATCTTATAAGATTAAGTCTTCGCCACTGGCAAAGAGGAAGTAAGTATTACCACTATGGATATTATCTAGAGTAATAAGTACCTACTTATCAATTTGAATAATAAGTAGTCACAATTTTGTAATACATACACAACATTTTGTAACTCTGGAAAAAATGCGACCCATTTCATATTTATTTTTATAAATTAAACTTTTTATTAGTAAAATCAATTCCATTTAATCATTCACTTTTTAATAGTTCATGTATTTACATGTTCAATACTTCTTTGCATATTCTCGAAATGATTTTTTTATTTTCAACTTGTTTTCGATATCATTTCTTAAATAAATTATTACAATTTCGTTTGTCATGTTACTAATTCATAAAAAAACATACAGGCATTTCGCTTATTTGCTTGTGTTAATTCATAATAATTCTATTCATCTAATTGTAGTATTTTATTATTATTTCAGTATGTATATTCTTTTTACACTGTTTCTATAAATAGTTTGAGTATTATTACTGCCAGCGTTTCTGCAAGTGTTTTGGTAGATATGATTTTGAGAAAGCGATTGAAGAACACTATCTAAAAATATTTTTAACCACACTTAAAACTACGCTAGATGAATCAGACTAGATTAGTTAGTATTTTATGAAAATTGATTACAGTTACAATAATTCAAAAATATGCGTGAGAACATGAATAATCATCACTCGGTCCTGCTTTTTAGTGACGTCCCAAAATAAAATTCCGCCCCTAGGCAGCGCCAAAATGCCGCCCCATTTTTTATACTTACCGTATTTTGTATCATTCTTTCATGACACCAATATCTAAGAAATTGATACATTACTAACAAGACCTATATTCTAATTTAAATGCCACCTCTGCTTCAATATACATATATCCACGAGTCCACGGTTTCAGATAGGTGAATTTTAAAATACATGAAAAATTTCCAAAACTCGCGAATTTTAAATTACGTAAGTATGTACCTACCTATTATTCAAATGTAATTCTCAAATCTGCGCATGTCATTGCTGATCATCAAAGACGCAACGTCCAAGGACAACGTAAGTAAACTAGACATCGCGAACCCGAGAAAAAATACAGTCCTGTTAAGCCTGTTATAGTAATTAATACATTTTGTTTCCAACCAGTGAGCTGAATTTTTTAATGGAAAGATATTTCCATTATTACTAAGTTTCGGTAGCTATTTCTATATACCTAATGATTCTCCTCGATTTGCCGCCCTTTGGGTAACTGCTGCCCCCAACTGATGCTCAATCTGCCTACCCTCACGGAACGTCACTGCTGCTTTTGCATTCAGAAAACCGGTGGCAAAATTTGAACGACGGCACGAGTTGTCGGCATAGGTATATTCTGGATCATAAATTTTTTCGTAGTTTTCTAAAATTGCATTTCTTTCGGACGTATTAACAGGATTATCACTTTATTATTTTTGTAACTCTAAGAAAAAAAAAACATTTTAAATGTGAAAGATAAAATAATATATTTGCAAAAGTTATATAACACTATTTTTGACCGTGAGAAAAATTTGAACTTGGATAGGTTGCCAGTGAGAAAAAAAAATCGCCTATGGCGCAATTTTTACAAAATTGCTACAAAAAATACTTGCAGAGATTCGTTAATTATATTTTACAAAATATTAAAGAGTTATGTAGAGATATAGAATTACAAATTAAATATCTACTTTCCATAGTGTCAAATTATCGCAAACTCGGTAAGGAGCTGACCTCAATAATAAATAATTCTGCATATCCATTTTTCATTTAAGCCCATATTCCATTGGCAGATTGCGTCTGGCCCGATCGTCTGCCACGACTGTCAAACTCTATTCTCTATGGTTTTCAAGGATCGTGAGCGATCGGGTCGAAAGTGGAAAATTTTCTATTATCCGTCGTGCGATCCTTTCATTATCAAGCGAAGATTGCCGAAAGCGTACGAAAATAGCCAAATATGCGCCTGAGTCATGCAAACGGTCGTTCATTTCATTATACTGGTCGATTTCAACTGAACAACTACAAGATGGCGAAAACTTAAAAAATATATATGGGGTATCACCGAGGACACAGTCCTCGTCGAATAAATACACGCCAAAGATATGGTGTGGAACGTAAAAAAACCCGCCATATTCAATGGCGATCACGCTGTTCTTCAGTTAGCTAACTTTTGACCCAGTGTTTTCGTTTACGGCGAGTCCTGACCGCCTGAGCCAGTTGAAATATAGCCATACTCGCTACAATAAATTAGTTTTTGGATTATTCGATTTCGATATTCGAATTACTCAATTGGTTTGGAGATTCAAGCTCGCCCAGTTATTCATGATGTAAATTAACAATAAGTATACAAACTTTCTATAAATGTCAAACGGCCGCATAAATTTTAACAGATCTGATGCTCGCTAGGTTTGACAGCTGACAGCTCAGTTTTGTTGCCGTAAAATTGCGCGGGAATGCGTTCAGTGTAGCCACCAATCTAAGAAATATCTAGTTTTCACTCATCCTATATTTTTAATAATAGCAACACTAGTATTATTTTAACCAATCAAATCAAGGACCAACGAGATTGAATCGTTGCGTGTAATTGCAAATAGCTAGCGACGACGGTTGGCGTCGATCTTTGGATCGGGTTGGGTCTGTGCGTCTGCCAATGGAATATGGCCTTTAGTCAGTCATCCATTGACGTAATGCCAGATAATAGCTGACTCAATTATTTCAATAAAAAGAATATTATTTTTATTATATAAATAGCGAATAATAAATCATCGGAAATGTCACTCGAATATAAGTTCCCGGTCTGTTTGAATCTCAATCTCCGTATCGCTTTGCACAACATCTCATTGTACCGAGATGCGGATCTCGGATCCGTACCTATCATAAGTTTAGGTAACATACTATTAATTGCACATCGAACCCCACAGTTCTGTGACTTTAATTAATTGGAAAACGCTAACTTATTTCATTCTCATTAATTTATACTTTCTGAACTTGTCAATGTATTAATTAAGTTTGAGTTTACGTAGCAAAAACCCAGTATATAATATTTGGTCATTTGGTAGTAATAATGACGTTAAAACTGTAATAGCTATTGACGATAAAACAATGTTGTATAATTTACTAATTACATATTTTAATAATATTACCATGTTCTTGGTACTGTTGTCATATATGTAATCTGACCATTGTCAGTTATTGTATATAGCAGCGGCGAAGGGTGAAGATATGCTGTTAAGATTTGACGTAAATAGTACATACTAAACTTTGTCAGTCACATTTATTTGTTTTCATTTAACTAATAATACAATTTGCCGACAGCGCCGGTTAGTTTTTAAAATTCAATTAAACCCTGCCTAAACCAAGCCACAATACTGTATGCTATGGGAAATCTGATAAAAAATAGTGCACACTTTTCAGTAATACTTATTTGTTTTCGTTGAATTAAAATATATATATTACAGATTGTGTTCTGCCTAACCAAACCATAATAGATAAAAAAAAATATTCTTCTATCTATAAAATATTTAAAATTATGTATGGATTAAATATTTTAATATATTACATAAATAAACGAACATTGTTTGACTATTATCCACTATGACTTGGATTAGGTGGAGTTTAATTGAATTTTAAAAACTAACAAATCACACTACAATCAAGCAATCTAAACATTGTAGCTTAGTTCAATGAAAACAAATACATTTGACTGAGAAATTTTAGTGTACACTATTTATGTCAGATACCTTCAGCCTACCTCCACCCTTTGGCACTGGTATATTATATAGAAAGCCAAATACATGGAACCATATAATGTTCCCTCATGGTGCCTATGTGAGTCAATCCGGTGTAGTATTATTTTCGATTTGCTATTTCGTACATAAAAGAATATTTTTATCATATTATATCACTATTCCACACTCAAGCAATGACAAAAAATGCTTCATTCAATTGTATAAAAAAAATATAAGTATTAATCAAGAGAAAAATAATCTATACCTGTTATATATTAGAACTATCTTAAAATATGTATATTATTATATTGTATAGTTCGCTAACATCAAGATTACTTTTCTAGTGGCTTACTGCCCGCTTTACATTATTCAACGTAAAATTTTCCTAAGTACAGAATTTTCAGTACTTACGTAGTCTTGAAATGGACCACCGGAAGTGTGTACGCTTCCTCATTATTTTTCTGTTTACATTTTTCTCATAAAATCTGGCTGGCCTGGATGGGGATTACTTTTTTTAATTTGTTCCTTCTTATTCCCTTTATTTGACATTTAAACAATGTTCTTTTATTATAAATACTTATTACATAATATAATATAATTTGAAAACATCTCATGCATATACACACTAGAATAAATCGTTTTTGCAGAAAAAAATACCACGCCCGATGGGACTTGAACCTGTATCTGTTGGATTCGCGCCAGTATGTTTTACCATTAAACTACGGACGCCTTAGATAATTTCAACGATTTTAACTAGTATATTCAGTATATAGAATGTTACATTCTGAAATCTTGTGTCTTATTCGTTGAATAAAAAAAATAGTTTATTAAAATTATTAGCAAGTATAAATACGTTATAAAAATTAAATAGTGGAGTAATCCGCGACGTAGGTTAGTAATTAAGGTATTAATTGATACCTACATTAATTTGATATACCAAAACCGATAGCCAACCATATCACGCAATGAGATAAACATTTAATGTAACAACTACTAGTTAAAATTGTCGCAATTATCTAAGGCGTCCGTAGTTTAATGATAAAACATACTGGCGCGAATCCAGCAGATACAGGTTCAAGTCCCGTAGGGCGTCGTATTTTTTTCTGCAAAAACGTTTTTTCTAGCGTGTATATGCATGAGATGTTTTCAAATAATGTATATTCAGTACTTATATAGAATGTTACATTCTGAAATCTTGTATCTTATTCGTTGAATAATAAAAAGAAATAGTTTATTTAAACTTATTACATACTTGACATAATTTGTAAAAACCTTATAATTAGAAATATAGTATAGGTAATATTAGAAAAAACCCACGATGGCCTAGCAGTATTTATAATAGCGTATCGGCTTATAATGTAGTGGGCCCCAGGTCTGGCAAATTCGCATATTGTTTTCCAATGTGTATTAAATGGACCCAGAGTATTGACCTATAAGTTTTAAAAAAATCCTAGTAAAAAAAACGTAGGTTATAACAAATTGTGCATCTTCAGCAAATAATATAACATTTAGTATTATATATCAGCCACGGTGGCCGCGCGGCTTAAGCGTTGGACTATCACGCCGTGGGTCTAAGATTCGGATCCTGGGTCTGGCAAGTACACATATTTTTTTTCAATTTGTGTCTCTCAGGGTATGGACCTAATAGGTTGAGCAAGTGGCTGACATCCATTTCTCGTAAAAAACAAAAATCTGTTAATAGAAACCTCTACTCTGTGGAGGCCCATATGATTCTATTAGGATCGGACATGGTCGAAAGAAGAAGAATTACATATTCAAAATAATACTCGCAAGTGCAAATACATAATATATTAAACATACATAATTCAAAAACTCGTTAAAAACATACCTGCATAGTAGAATAAACTTTAAAAAAAATTGTGCCGAATGGGACTCGAACCCGCATCCATCGGATTTCGGCTAATATAATTTACCAATTTAGCCACCTGCAGCCTATCTATTTACAACAAAATTAACTAATCGTCATGCGACTAAAGCTGATAAAGAAATATAAAGAAATGGGTGCTTGTATAAAAATCATTTAAAGTATTTGTACATAAATTTTATTATATACCGTTTATATTGTTTACGGGCAGATGGTCGTTGGTATTTATTAAGCTTTATTAAAATCTAGTATAGATATAATCGAATTTTCAAGTCACTTCCACTCATGTCCGTATAATAGATTTCTACCGCACCATGAATAAATTTCGAATATCTTTAAAACATAACAGCTTATAGCAAGCCTATGTTCATATTAGGTATTCACTATCTACACAAAAGCTTTAACTATTAAATTATTTAAAACATTGTATGTAGGGGGTTATAACTTTACTTGTATATTCCGATGGGTTAGTGCACAGATATTGGATTTCCAGTTTATACTAAAATTGAGCAATATTATGCACAAAACACCTGTATGTTGGAAAAATATTGTATACCCAACTATTAATATGAGAATGTATTGTCCCATTCAAATTTAAATCAATTCTAATCTTACAAAAACGATTTTTTTCAAAACATTTATACAGTGTATCAGTCGAATGTGTTTAGGAAAAAGGGCGTAACCCTCGATTTTTCGAAAAGTGCTTTTATTAGATATTAACAATGTATACAACTAAATACACGTTCTGTAAAAAGGAAGTAAGCCGCAAATGCCGATTTATTATCTAAATTCAGGTTTTAATTGAGCTTTAATTAAGTTTTAATTTAAGGAAAAAACCATTTACCCTCAATTTTCTTTAATAACTTCTTTAATTATTAGTAGATAGAAAAGATATTACACCAAATCACCAATCATCATGCACCCAATGTTTGTGCTTATTTTTTTATTAATATTTAACCAAAATCATTCAAAAAACGTTTTTTGCCTCTCCTGTAAAATTTGTTTTGTGTGGGTTACGCCCTTTTTCCTAAACACGGTCGTAGTGTATTAATAGATTCCCAACCTTTTTTGTTTGACAAAACTCTTGAACGTTTTTTGGCACACATTTGTCAATGGTGATAAATTGCAAACTAGTGTCGTACGCCAAAATTTTGTAATATTCACGTAAATATTATACGTATATTCGTGGGCCCCAAGTTTCAATCACGGGTTTGGCAAGTACACATTTTGTTTTTCAATTTGTTTTTGGAGACAGAGTATGGTCATGAGTTTAAAAAGCAAGTGGCTAGCATCCATTTCTCGTAAAACCAAAAAAATCTGTTAATACAAACGTCTACTCTGTGGAGGCCCATATGAACTTCTTAGAATCGGACATGGTCAAAAAAATCCACCATTAACGGCCCACATGCGCCGCGTAGGTCAAAATGGAGGTTTTATGGTATTTTCAGAGCATAAGCCTGGACATTCCTTAAACGTTGTAGATAATCTATTTATATAATTTTGAAGCCTTATTATCCTTTATATTTATTTTAAATATTTGATGACTGCATAAAGTATTTTTATTACATAAAATACGAGTAGTATTCTTTTAAACCTCTCGATCTAATGTTTTAGAATATAGTCATATTTCAGTATATCCATGTGCGTTAAGATTTTTTAGATTTATTAATTTTTAAACGCATTTATAAAACCATTAGTAAAATTGTTTACTATTTAAATAATAGAAATATTTACGATAAAAAATTATTTTTATAATCTCTGTGATCCCAAATTTGACAAGAATTAGGCATTTTATTATTTAAAAAAAATGGGCACGATTAACACATTTGAAGATAATTTTAAGGATACTGATTATAAGCTATGTCTTTTCCCATTCAAATTTGATAAAACATCTTACGAATAATGATTGTTTTATAATAATTATTGGCATAAGAATAAGGTAGTATTTTTTTGAAATACGCCATTTCTATTGGCATTTCCCAGTGGTTAAGCTACAACATACAGCCGTAGCCATAAATTGACAAATGATAACTAAAGTAGGGAATAAGAACATGTTAAATCGCGTGTTTGAACATATACATGTTCAAACACGCGCGTTCCGTATTCGTATTCCTTCTTTAATTTGCCGCCCTCAGAATGTATTGCTCTAAGCAACGCACGACCCAGGAATCTGCGAAATCCAATTTGGAATTACTGCTAACCTATCAATGTATTAAACATTCATTGATGTAAAAAAAACCCATATAGCAGTCATGTAATATATTTAAAATAAAATTACTGAAAATGAGTCATGAATGATTTTCTTGTGGCTATTTCCACACGAGTACCATTTCACCATTCAAAAAAAAACTGTGAAACTTACGTTGATTGAAAAAATATAGTATACCTATAGTTTGTAACACATTTAACACGTGGCAGGTATGTAAATTTACATAATATATACGATGGAATTCTCACGGGTTTTCAACCCAATTTGCATAGGAACTTTTACCACAATATTTTGGGTGAAGAGGGTCACACAATGCCCAAGCTCTCCACGCGTCGGATCTACAATAGATATCGTCTATTCTTACTGTCACCAAAAAAAATATGAATATTTTTTCAGCGTGATAAGTACAAGTGAAAATCTTTTTCCAGAATAAATCTTTCTCCGTATATTATAATCAGTGGTGTGCGCACAATTACCAAAAAGGCACAAGGAAAAGTTTTGTTTGCGTTCTGAGATATTTTTTTCTTTACAATTTTCTATCAAGATGTGAACTTTTATTCTAATCTGTCAAGTTCTAATCGGTTTTGGAAGATATACAATAGTTATAATTGTTAAAAGGGCTTTCTTTGTCAGCAGTAACAATATTAATTTACTGTTATCAGAACGCTGTCTCTAATAACTGGTTTGTAGTGAATGTTATTGCCTATTCGACTAGTACGTACACTGTGCAGTTATCAGCATGACCCTCACGTCCTAAAGAAGGCCCCCTGCAGCGCGATTTCCTAACTATCGTCTCGTGTGGCACCAGACGACATGACGTAATTGTGACGTCAGCCAATACATGCCGCCCGCTCGAGCGTGTATTGGCTGACGTCACAATTACGTCATGTCGTCTGGTGCCACACGAGACGATAGTTAGGAAATCGGGCCCAGGCCAGGACGTTTGACGGGCTACCGCTAAGGTTAAGAGCAGTATAATTATCTGCAGTAGTGTTCCCTTAATCATATTCCACGGACCTCCAGGGTCCCGCAAGGTAACATTAAGAGCATTCTGTGTATTATTAGCGACTTTTTTGTATCTTTAAATATATCCACTTGATCTATAGAATTGTCGGCACTTGGTATCTTATGAAACACTGATCTCGATCTCTTTTTGTAGAAGTCAAAAATCCAAGTCCCTAACATGCAATCCGTCGCGATATTTGATAAATAGCCATTTTTATTAGTCCCGAAACACATTAATAATAATTAAAATAAAAGTCTACACTTTTTTTTACTGTTAAATCAAATGTGTGGTATGTGTATATCTCACTTAACTGGTCAACCCGCCGGGCCGGGCCCCCCGTCTAGAACCCTGTCAGCACCCCGCCCCTTGTGTGGGCCATGGTTATCAGTCATAATTCATCGTACGTCACCAAGAAACCCAAGCGACTATGGCGGTCCTTTTTACAATGTTACTGTCGTTAAATATGTCTTTCCCTTCTACCATTCCACAAATTGATCGTCTTATATTTAGAGATTTTTATGTGTCGTACATAATTCGCAGTTTTCCAAACAATCAAAAATATTAAACTTCAATGAGATGGCGATTTTCACTTCCGTGACCATCTGCTGGACACGCCACACCACTGACTAAAATACAACATTGCATCCTAACGATAACACTGCCTTCCAATAATCGTCAATTTAGTCATATTTTGTATGACATAACTCCTAGCCAACGCATCGTATATACATAATATATCTACTGTAGTGTATATATTAGAAGAGATTTCTACCTGTTTAACTAGACATATTATATAATATATATTATTTTTTCGACGGATACATCAGTTGTTTGTTCTCTCAATATGCAAAACTAACCTGCCATTAATTTTAGTAATGTCAATTTTGATAAGAATAGATAACTGCGTTTAGCGTAAGTATGTGTGTACATTATCTTATAATTTCTTAATATTTAGTTATACTAAGCTCGATCCAGTGGCGTCCCGTGGGGGTAGGCAGATTGAGCGTCGCGTGGGAGCGGCAGTTACCCAAAGGGCGGCAAATCGAAGAGAATCATTAGTTATACTTACATCGAAAGCTACCTAAACTTAGTAATAACGGAAGTATCTTTCCATTAAAAAAATCAGCTCACTGCTTGGAAACAAAATATATTAATTAGGTACTATAAAAGTTTTAACAGGACTTTATTTTTTGTAGAGTTTGCGATGTCTAGTTTACTTCCGTTGTCCTTGGATTTCACGTTCTTGGTGAACAGAACAAGTGCATACCTAATTTAAAATGTATCCAAATATATTTGCCAGTCACTCGCGAGTTTTGGAAGTTGTCAGGTTTATTTTTAAATGTACTCGCACGTATCTGAAACCGTAAACTCGCAATATTGTCTATTGAAGCATGGAATTTAAATTAGATTTAGTGGTATACCTATATCTTGTTAGCAATGTATCCACACTCCATATAACACATTTTTTAGATATTTGAGTCATGAAAGAATGATAAAAAGTACTGTATAAAAAAATGTGGCGGAATTTTGACACTGCCTAGGGGTGGCATTTTGTCTAGGAACGTCACTGGCTCGATCACCTTATTTAGACATACGTATTACACTGTAGGTATCAAGGCCTGAACAAAAACGAACCATACGTGTGGGTGAGTTAGCTTTCGGCACGGTTATGTCTCCGTCCTATGCGTTAGAGTAAGATATAATTTATACGGCTGAATTAAATATTTTTTGTAAACGTAGCCGGTAAATTTGGATTTCACTGATTACATGCATTTAAAAACTACGAGCACGTGTTGCTGAAATTTATTGTTTTTGTGTTAAATATAAAGTTAGTGGTAATTATTTTTAGTTATTTTAGTAGAACATATTAATGGTTAACTATGTTGTGTTTAAATTTGGTAGCTGTACTGAGAAGCAACACGATGGTATAACGTTTCATAGTTAAGTTGATAATAATAAAATCGAGGTTCTAATGTGCGTTATACGCAAGAAACACGGCATCATTTTGCCAAACAATAGGCGCTCTCTATATTATCATTTCCCTGAGGTAGGTATCAATTTGTATCTAACTGTTTTATTTAAATGTATTACTTATATCATTTTGTTTACTAATTATTTAACATTTATTTAATTTTTTTTTGTGCCACGTTTGCAAATATAAATAAATGGATTTATTTCAGATTTCATTTTCCTGTCTATCTGATCTAATAAGGCGATATTTAATTTATTCATTTTTTTACTATCCCAGCCCGACGTTTTCTATGTGAAATTGACCACTGCCCATAATATCTAAGTAACGTTCTTTATATAGGTACTAAATTGTAGACCAGTTTTCTTATTTTATAGATTTTTTAAATGTGAATCAATCAGCTGTTTTATCGCCATTATGTCGAAATCGTCTTTGTAAGGATATCAACAATGGTGTCCTTTCATGTCGATCCTTCGAAGCTTATCTCGATACAGTACTACCGATAATTCTCGGCACTTTATCAACTAATTGCGAGAATATTATACAATGCAGGTAAATTAATCACATTCACTTTTTCAATAGTGATCTAACACCTACCTATGCGTCCTAGGTGTTATTTCAAATTCCCAAAATATTGACGACCATATTTTATGATTTTAAATCAAGGTATTTCATTTTGATTCCTAGATGGGTTTAGGATCCCTGCAAATTATATTTTGAATGTACTAGCAACAATATTATTAAAAATATATATAATCATTAAATTAGTATACATAATTGAAGTACGTAGCATTATTTATTAAACATACATAATTTGGAACGCCTCAGAAACATACCCACTACTTATACTCGATCATAATTAGGATGGCAATCCAGCGCAATTTATATCAGTACCAGATGGTATCTTATATCAAGATTTGTGAATACGATGTAACATTTTACAAGCGTCTGTAGTATTTTAATTGTAACAGTTTATATACGTTTAGTATTTTTGAGACGTGTTCTTCAATTTAGAAAAAAAAATACTATTAACCTTTTTTATGCCTCACGATAATACTATGGCAGTATCTGACAGGCCGCAGATTTTTAACAACACGCTTTAATGTAGAGCGAAGCTCTTACTACAATCGCTGCAATACCGATAATTTGTGGCTTAGTTTTTCATAATTATTCGAACAGATGTCACTGTGTTTTTATTTTTTTACATTATGCAATTCAATCGACAGTGGCTTGTAATTTGGGTTTAAAGTCGGGCGAGATAACTCGCGAAATTTCTATATGCGGCCTGTCGAACACGGCCTCATAGAACAAGCTAACTTGCTGAAGGCATAGAACCGGTTAAAGAGTAGCGTCGTGAATTCACAGCTTAACTCGAAGGGTTGGAGCAGACCTAAAGAGATTGGACTCCTCTTCTCTCAACTCCTCAATCTCTTTGAGCATACCCTTTTTTGAGTTGCTCCGCTCCGGAACCTAATACTCTTTCCAGCTCCGCTCCGGGTAAAAAGTTTTTATAGGTATTCTATGTAGGTAATTGTACAAATCTTAAAAAATAAAAAATAAATAATTAAGTAGTTTTGAAATTAGGTTTATCAGTCGTCCTTTTCATTATTTATTCTATTTAACAAAATTTCCGAAAGCAAATCGTCTTTCAATATCTGCCTGTTCTGTGAAAAAAGTAAGGTTATTTATCACTCGGCAATGTTGCCGCATTTCAAATAATTCCAGTGTTGCAAAATGTCAAATATAATAATTTCATTGGATTTTCGGACGAAAATTTAATAATAAAAAAAAAACATCCGAAGCAGTGAAGCACTACAAATTTTCGGTGCTCCTGCTCTGGGTAAAATCCCATTGCTCCCAGTGCTCCGTGCTCCGAGCTCCGCTCAAACGCTCTACTTATAATGTATTGATTTCGTTTGTATAAATAGCGAGGACAATCCTCCTCACCGCTCCATCAACTCCTCACCACTCATCTCGAGTCCGTCACTCGACTCATTAATTACTCCACTTAAATTTATATCTATGTATGTATTATGTTATTTCAATCCCAGCTGTAATTTTAAAGCAGATCTAACATAACTCTAACTTTGCTGGACTCGTTTATTATTCAATGTGTAACACTTTCCAAACTCTTAATAATTTCTTCTTCTTTCAGAATTCATAATGACATCTTGACTGACAAAGACTGTGAACATGTATATGAATTGGTCTATTCATCTCACCGAACCGTAGCCCAGGTAACGAGTTATAAAGATGCACTTCATTATACAGTAAAAGCTAGTGACTTCCTCCGTTTATAAGTTAGCATTTCTCAACATTACGAATGATAACGAAACAGCATGACGAAAATTTAATAATAAAAAAATAAAACCATTCTGAGCAGTACAGCACCACAAATTTTCGGTCCTCCGGGTAAAACAACATTGCTCCACTGCTCCGTGCTCCTGCTTCTGCTCCGAGCTCCGCTAAACCGCTCTGGTTTAACTATTGACTGATTTATGAACGTTATAATATACGCCAAAGATACGTAGGTATAATCGTACATACGTCAAAAGGCAGGGACAGTATGTCCGATTTATCTATCTGATACATTATAGGAAAATTGTTATTTATATTCTTCAATCTCACTGTATTATTGACTGAAATAAAAATGGCTTAATCAAAATTCAAAACATTTATTTGTATTAAGAAATGAAGTTGTACATTTTTGTTGCACACTATCACAACGGACCCGTACCGTAATACTAATCACAGTTTAAATCTTCGCCATGTACCACTACCATTAATAATAAATAAACTGTCAGGAATCGTTGACAGAACTATACCATCCATCAATGTCGTCTCAGAGTGGCTGACTCCGCAATTTGTTTTTCTCAGACGAATCGTAAAGTTGATGAACGCGCTCCATCACGCGGGAGGGGCTAGGGGGGTCAATCTGAAAGCGGACAGTCAAATACATAATAAAATGATCAGGATATGCGTGGGTCTCAACTGCTGCCATTAATATAAATTTAAATAATTTCACAATTCATCATTTATATTGACGAAATGCAAATGTGTTATTTTAACATTCTTTCTGTCGTCATAAATAAATGTTTATTTATGAATATTTTTATTACGATTAGCGACAATAAACCTTTGGCGCTTCAAGACTGAAGGAGATATCTATTGGACCTAATAAGGGAATAATTACAAGATAAAAAGAACTTTTTATGTACAACGTTTTTAAATTTTCTGTTGAATTATTATGCTCAATATGCTCAAACTTGTACTCGATATGAAGTAAATAAAAAACAAACAAACAAATATAGAATACTGAAATGTCATTTTGACATTTCATTTTGAATTCCATAGTAACGCACGTATATATTATTAATTTAGTTGCTAGGACCACCCCCTTAGCAACCAATAATAGTCTTTTACTTTTTACGGATTTTTCTGAAATAACTTTCCATACAAAACAGAAGTAACTAAAAATGAATTCAATTCTGCTTAAAAATGCTAAGAATGCATTGCCATCGTGTTCTGATAATATATTCTAAAAGTTTCAAATGTCTAGCTAGTCGGGAAGTTAGTTAAAGAAGTTAGATAGGTAAGTAGAAGTTAGTTAGTTAGTAGAAGATTGCAAGATTTGTACCGGACTAACAACCACCGGACAAATATGAATACGAGCTAATAAAAACGTTGTAAAATGTATAAAAGTCACTACGGTGTGCTATCTTTTATATTATATAAATTATGTCAGGATCACGTAAACGTAATAAATAGCAGTGGTCTGCGGTGACTTTTGATAATAGGCCTGCCAAGGCCTGAACAAAAACGAACCATAAGTGCAAGTGAGTAAGCATTCAGCACGCTTATATCTCCACTGTATGCGTTGGAGTAAGATAGAATTTCTACGGCTGAATTAAATATTTTTTGTAAACGTAGCCGGTAATTGACTGATTACTGATTACATTAATTTAAAAACTTCGAGCACGTATTGCTGAAATTCATTGTTTTGTATGAAATATAAAGTTAGTGTTACTTAATTATCTTTAGTTATTTTACTAGAACATTTCGTTAACTATGTTGTGTTTAAATTTGGTAGCCGTACTGAGAAGCAACACGATGGTATAACGTTTCATAGTAAAGTTGATAATAGTGAAATCAACGTTCTACTGTGCGTTATACGCAAGAAACACGGCTTCGTTTTGCTGAAAAATAGGCGCTCTCTATATACCATTACATTACTCTGAGGGGCTTGCACTTGAATAGCTGATATATACGTACACTATATGTTTAATTAATTTAATCTTAAAACGAGGTGTATACAATTGTTTAAAATTATGTAAAATTATCATTATAATATAGTTCATCGAGTATGTTTGTGATGCTTTTCATCCACCGCATCCACGAACCGCACGCCACTGATCAATATGTATTAATAGGTACAGTACACGTCTTGTTAATGACATCGTTTTAAAAGTAGGATTGAATCCATATTTTGGTACATTATATTAGGTATATCCGTGAATATAGCACCTTTTCAAATTATTCTTTATGTGTATACATTATAATACGTAGGCACAGATCCGGTCAACGGATGCTACATGGCGTGTATGTACGTACCATATATACTATACTAGCTGACCCGGCGAACTTCGTACCGCCTCAGAATCAAAAATCTTGTGTTAACTTATTAGCTGAATTAAATTCATTTTTTTTATTAAGTTAAAATGAAAACTCAAAATGAATTAAGTTCAATAAATGTGCAAAAATCAAATAAAAATGAAATGGATTACATAGTTTTGGTTAGATCAGATTTCGAAGCATGGTGACTACCGAGCCAACCTTCAGTTGTAAATTGTGCGGTGGCAAGCAAGGAAGATCCAATGAGTTTAAAAATTCAGTTGGCTAGTTGGTTGCTTCGTCTTCGTTTGTTAGTGCAAGAACGTAGTGGTCGCGCGGGGGTGGCGCGCCGGCATCTTGCGAAACTCAAACGTATAACCATGTGTAAAATGTTCGTAGACAGTGTCTTTTTTCGGGCATAATACACACGGTTATACGTTTGAGTTTCGCAAGACGCCGCCGCACCGCGCCCACCAAATTACTACGGCCGAGCACTTACACAATCGATAGATTTGAAGGAATGCAGTAGACCACCGATTTGATTTTGAATTGTGAAGCTTAAGTGATCCACATCTTTGTTCTTTGCCTCAATAATTGCTCGTTCACTCAACCAATGGTTGACACGAAATTGCAAAAATTTAGCGGAAACGAAATCAATCCGTTCGATTCGTCGACAGGAACACGGCCGTTAACGATTGTCAGAAATTGCTTAGAGAAATCTTCGGCATATGGATCGTTTAGCAATGTAACTCGCATGTTTGTCGTCAGCTGAAGGTTCTTCACATAGCGCCACAGAGTCAATGATTTGAGGCAAGCGTTTATTTCATCGGCAGCGGTCGATCTTGGAATGACTGGTAGTGTTTGGCGGAAATCGCCAGATAGTAGAATCATTGCGCCTCCAAAACATCTCTCACAATGCGCGTTTGTGCGCCATTCTACATTCATCCCAGGTAATGATTTTACTTGCTACCAAAACTTTGGCCATTGCTGAATGTTTCGCAATATTGCATGTCAGTTTTTCAGTCGTTTGAAGGTTTACCGGCAATTTCAACGCTGAATGAGCCGTTCGGCATCCATCTAGCAACGTGACCGCTATCCCAGAAGAAGCAACTGCTACAGCAATTTCGGATCTCGCACGAACAGTGGCCAAAATCAATGACATGAGGAATGTCTTTCCAGTTCCACTGGGCGCATCGAGGTAAAATAAGCCACCATTTCCATCAACAATTACCTTCATTAACGTATCGTCCACTACCTTCTGTTGGGGGTTCAACATTGGTACATTCGTTCGAACTAATTAGTTCAATGCATCTCGATCATATTATTCACGTTCACGTTCCAATTCTAGATTGGAAGCGTAATTCACTCCACGATGTGGCATTGGCATTCCTGACTTGACTAACAAACTGCCGCACATGAGGTAACACATGTCTTCGATCAAAAGGAAAGGAAAGGAAAACCTGGTTATGTATCTCCTTATTCACCTCAAGATCGGGATTCCCTGAAATGACACGAATTCGATGTAAAATGTCTTCTGACATGTCATCCTTGTAGTTGTTCTACAGTTCAGGTGGATTCGATGGGAAGCATGTCGAAATAATGATAGCAAATAATGTGCGTATCTGACTTGGAGATGCAGAAAAAAATTCTTTAGCGATTGTCATGTCCCAATGAGTATCATTTTCAAGCAAATTGAGCTTTTGACATGCAGCACGAAATGTTGGGCACACTACACTTGACAGTTCGAAGTGATTCAAATGATGTCGGCCCACGAACATTTACCAGCAACAACCGCAAGTTGAATCATTCGCCATTCTTCGGATGAACTGTGTAAATACGACCAAGAGCATCAGTAGAATGCATATCCGGATGATCAGAAACCGCATCGCCTTGCTTACGACGTTGACATTTCTTCGATGAAGCGTTTCAAGTGTAATAACGTGGCATCTCAGAGTAGAACAACGTTCGTGCAAACGGATCGCTTTAGCAAATCGAAAAGAAACTGGTCAATGTTGTCTGTTGTACTGTCGAAGAAGTAAAAAAGATTCAGACAGGACAACTTCCTCCAAAATTCGCCAGAGTCTACAACAAAGTCTTTTGGGATCTGCGGCTGAACTGAATCAACTGTCAAATGATAGATAATGCACACAACGCCTTTCATTTGTTTGTTTGTTTCTTGTTTATTCTTTCTGTCATGTATCAGAGATGGCGTTATATATGGATTTAAATTTTTTGTGATTTTCTTTTATTTTCGAATGCGCGAGATTCATTGTTCAAAATGTCAAAATGTATGAGAAAATGAATTGTCTTCATAATTTTTTTTCCTGTGATTTATCCGATATTTTAATAGTTATTCTGCTATTCCGGGCGGAGACAAATCCAACAAATCAAAGATTATAAAAATCGGTCTAGCCGTTCTTGAGTTATAAATGGTGTAACTAACCCGACTTTGTTTTATATATATAGATATACCATATATACAATAAAAAAATCTTCTATTATAGACGCCCTTAGCAACCAAAGAAATTCCAGACGCTACATAAACATATTGAACAGTATATACAGTGATGCCACAGCATGCGTGAAACTCCACAAACGGTCATGTAAATTCCCCATTAACAAAGGTGTCCGGCAAGGTGATACCATTTCACCTAAACTATTCACCGCTAAGGGTGTTTGACCGATGTGTGCTACCCATGCTCACGTATGGATGCGAGACGTGGACCCTCAACACAAGAGATGTCCAAAGGCTAAAAGTCACACAGCGAGGCATGGAGAGGTGCATGTTGGGTATCACGGGAAAGGACCGTAAGAGAAACGAATGGGTTAGGAAGCAGACAGGAGTACGCGATGTAATAGACGTTGCCAAACAGCTTAAATGGAGATGGGCAGGGCACATTGCTCGCCGAAAGGACGGCCGCTGGACAAATGCCGTCATCCAGTGGTACCCAAGGGGCACAAAACGGCCACAGGGTCGCCCTAAAAGCCGCTGGATTGACGAACTGGTAAATTTCGGTGGAAATACGTGGCAACGAACGACACAGGATCGAGAGTGTTGGATGAAGCTTGGGGAGGCCTTCATCCAGCAGTGGATTGACCCCGGCTGATGATGATATACTATATGGGAGATTCAGTCCATAATGTGTGAGTACTGCCATTGTCAACGTGCACTGTTTGTCTAAAATCTCTACTTTTCAGGAAACAAAACAAGGTTGTTCAAAATATTGCAGATCGGGATTTTTCAAAACCAGTTATCATGTAGACTCGGAATCATGTACAAGGTT
Source organism: Rhyacophila brunnea (assembly GCF_057557595.1). Taxonomy (NCBI): domain Eukaryota; kingdom Metazoa; phylum Arthropoda; class Insecta; order Trichoptera; family Rhyacophilidae; genus Rhyacophila; species Rhyacophila brunnea. Next base: position 9,862,347 of record NW_028233361.1, read on the forward strand.
CTAAATTTAGCGCTGCGTTCACTTGATCATACTATTATGATATTTATTTTTCTACATGTACAACGTTCATATACCTAACGCATAATATCTTTACCGGCGCCAATATAGCAATCGTTCACTTATAATGGCGTCCAAAATATGATGACAGATATAAATTTTTCTAGTTCCAAGCAGATATTATAAACTACCGGAGGAAAAAATTACTTGAAAAAAAAATGAAAAATAATAAATTTAAACCCCCCAAAATATGCATATAGGGTAGATATAGATATTGGAAAATCATTTACGATTTTTATATGCTGACGTAATTCTTTTTTTAATAAAAATTTACCAAAGACAAGTTTGAAACTTTTTCGATGCACGGCAGATTATCTTCCAAAATACATAAAGATTTTTTTATCAAAAAAGGGAAATCCGATTTCTTTTAAGTGAAAAATAATGTTTAAAACTTTTAAAATCCTCTTTAATCGTTATTTGATGAAATTGATGATATTATCGTGCCTCTAAAAATGCTGCAGATTCTACCAATAATAATACACTATGCCGCTTCTACAGAACAGAATTCCCATAGGCTTACACTACATTTTAACGCAGGGTTTTGAATGTGTGAGTATCCTACGAAAATTAACCACACATTATAGACGTGCAATAGTGTGTGTTCCAACCTTCAAAAACCACAATATCGAATGATCGTCAGTGCATAACCCGAGAGCAGTTGTCAGAACGAAGGACAAGCGTATTCTTGACACGTGTTTAAGTTTATCCCATATTCTTCCATACTCGAGATCGGTTTCCTGTTACTCCACACCCGTTAGGTATTTCAGTTCCCAGTATTTCTGAGTTCCCTGGCCGCTTCGAAAGATGTAGGTATGTTATGTCAAAAATATGTCCATAAAAATACTGCATAACAGAGAGAACATAATATAATAATTTTCTGAACAATACTGTCTCCACAGACGTTTTACTTGAGGAATCGTTTATGGATTGCAGACTGAGAGCAAGCAGGAAGATGTCTGACGACAAGCATCGGGCATGAGGAACTCCCTTGTAATGGCGAATCCACTGGACGAGCTTCCTGCTTTTAGCCCGGTCGCACATAAAAAATCGTCATGTCTGGTGAATATCGATATATCAATATAAATCAAAACCAGGCGCAATGTTGTAACTAGCTGAAATGAATAAAAAGGCAGCTTCTGCACATGCGTCGGTGCGACATTTTGCTATTCTACCTGCGCCCATGTCGAGTGAAATTTGTTACACGCGACAGATGTTTTTTTCTACCAAAAATATTTCAACGGCGCTATGTGGCTACCATAGAGATATTAAATAAAAAGAGGGCTAAGAAATCTGCAATAAGAACTGAATGAAGCAGGCCAACAGTAGCCGACAACTTACGAGAAATAGCGACGCGATAAAAAAAAATCAGGGCATCACGGAGGATTTACTTTGGTCATTATAACGTACCCATATAATATAATGTTAACGTGAAAATTTTGCCACAAATTGATTACCAGCCCGCCTCACCATACTTTTTCACCATACCTAGCTTGCTTCACCATACTTTCATATAAACTACCGCCCCTTGGAAACAAAATCACATCAACAATTTCGTCGTGTTACAGTCTAGACTAGTTTCTACGTGCTTTGACTTCCACGTATTGATGCTTCGACAGGTTATGTGTGATTTTATTATTGTGATTTTGTTTTCTTAATTAGTTTTTTTATTAAATTCTTCAAATCGTGTCTCCAACCACGCCTCAAAGGCTTAAAAATTTAAAAAAATCGATATTTAAAAAAAATTCATATGGACACTGAAATAAAGTTAAGGGATCGGTTGATATTAATTAGAAAATGTTAGCACTCTGTGTCAGCACTCTGCGGCAATAATTGATTGTTTAACATAGTTAATTCAATAAAAATGCCCTAACCTTCACCCAAAAATATAGGCGGTAACTATGTTAAAAAATTATGTTAAATAATTTGAAATACTCGTTGTATCCGTGTAATTTAATTATTTTAGATTTATTAAGATTTTATTCGTATTGTTTCTCATGACGATTATTTTCCGGGTCTAAATTTAATTAATTTTACCAACTGGGAGATAAATAAATTCAGTTATATGACCGTCGTGAATATTTTATTCTTTTATGGCGCCAATGTATAATTCAAATTAATATAACATACATAATTTCAAAATAAGCGCATATATTCTATACACAAGGCTGCTATCGGTGGCTATCGAGGGTAGTTTATCATGTTTATGTATTGAGGTATTATAATGTCGAACTTGATTATTACGAGGAAGATGGGACCGACTGAATTTGTTCGTTATAAGCGGTACTCGTTATATCAGATAATAGGTAATTTCAAATGAGCGGTCATATAACAAAAAAGTCGAAAATAACAAATCTGAAAACCATTGTAAAAATCCCCGAAACAAGCATGGCCTTCATAAACAACAAAAGAAGTTGTTTATTGTAATGAACGCTGGTAGGTACCTACGGACTTCACAAAGCTTGGATTTTTCAACCATTTGCTTGGATGGCGGCTCTCGTTATGCACTGGGTAAGGCGCTGGCCTTCCGCCCGAGAGTTCTGGGTTTGATTCCGGTGAGGACACAATATTTATGTGCTTTTCTCAAAACCTGGGTGTTTGTGATTGTCCAAAATTACTAACAACCACCTTGTACGAAATAGCAAGGACATGGTTATTAACAATTATTAAAAAAAAAAATATTCGTGGATATTTTTTTCATTATTGTCGGTGAAAAACACAATTAGGTAGGTACTTAGACACTTAACTAGAGTCATAAACATAATCCGTCCCCGGCGGCATCCTGTCCGATCGGATTGTATTGCTTAGGGTCGAAATGTTTTTAAACGATCGACACATTAACAGTATTTTAGCTCGGTATATCCGATAAGTAGCTCGTTATAACAGTGAATAATAATGTATGGAGAAAATCATAAACCAAAATGTCAACGAATGTTTCCTCATTACATCCGAGATCTCGCTATGTCCGAGATCGTAATAACCGAGTTCGACTGTATTACAATACGTTAGCCGTATACGCTGTTAAAACTGTCTATCTTGAGCTAAAAGTTTACACAGCCAAGAGAGGTGCTGTTAAAATATAGCACTTTTTGACAGTTCAGATGGTTAACATATTGTAACAATTAACCGCCTCAATACATAAATATGATAAACTACCCTCGACAGCTGCCGATTGCCGCCTTGTGTATAGAATAGATTGAGGTAGGTGGGAAAAAAGGAATGAGGGCCACCATAATTGGCCCAACCAATGTTGGTTCAATCAATTATATTATCGTACTCGTATCTTATTTTATTTGTGTAGGTATAGTCGATAACTGATAATAATTTACCCGATTTGTATTACTACAGTTTTTTATGAACGTGTACCTAATTTTTAATTTATTTAATTAAATAACAATATCTGACATTTACGTTTTTTTGTAGGCAATCTTTTTAATGTCAGTATTTAATACACTTCATTACAAGTAATAATAATGTCATAAAGAATGAAGCTTTTTTCATGATTAAAGAATTTTAAATATTTTATTTCAGCAATGGCACACTTAATTAAAAACGACGATATATACCGATAAATCAGATAATAATAAGAAGAATTGTGTTGCTTTAAATCTTTTCTTCGAAATTACTTACGTTGAAATGTGGAAATTCAGTGTTTACGTAAAACGTAAAATTAAATTAAAAATAATTACAAAATAAAGAGAACTTTTTATATACCACGTTTTTAAATTTTATGTTGAATCTTATAAACTTGACAATTCTGTGTATTAATAAATACTATTTTTTGTACTTGATAGAAATACTGAATAACTATTATAGAATACTGAAATGTCATTTTGACATTTAATATTGATTTCCGTAGTAACGCACGTATATATTAATAATTTAGTTGCTAGAACCCACTTAGCAACCAATAATAGAGAGTAGTAAATATAACTTTTAACGATTTTTTTCCGAAACATACAAAACAGAATTAACTGAATATGAATTCAATTCTGCTTAAAGATGGCCAAAAGCATTAAAAGAATGCATTGTCGTCGTGTTCTGATATAATAGTTTCAAATGTCTATCTAGTCGGGAAGCTAGTTAAAAGTCTTGCACAAACAAGAAAAAATTTGTACTGCACAAGAAAAAATCTGTACCGGACAAACAAGAATACGAGCTAATAAAAACGTGGTAAAATGAAAATTAGAATAAGAGTATGTAAATAATAATACATAGTACCTATCTTAAAATAATAGCATACCTAATCACATTAAAATCAGTCTTTATTAAACATATTAATTTAAGTACTGTCATCTATCGGTTGAATGTGATGTGTGGAGTGAAATTCACTATGGCTTTTAGTGATACTATCGTCTGAATGTTAAGAGATAATAATCAAATAATTTATTTTATTTTTAGTGATCTTACGACTGATTTTGAGACTTGACTATTCTATTGTATTGTATAAAATGTGGAACAAAGATTTTTTTAAACTATTCTGATTATAGACAAAAATCTTAAAGGACGCTGTGGAATTCGTTCAGTCACGCGGAAGATGGAATGTAGATTTCTGAAAGATTGTAAATCAAAGAGAACATCCAGAATGTTTTAAACGTAAGAACGTAAATAATCCTCTGTATTTATTAATACATATTTATTTCGAATTAATGTTTAATAATTCTTTAATATAATATAAGTTGAAGATCTCCGTTTCTAAATAAATATCTAACCTTAATAATTAATTACTATTATTTCTTAAACACAATCATTCGGTCAAGTTTAGTGTTGATCGATGACAATTTATTTCATTCCACGCGAATACTTTTCTGATATTTCTAAATCGCCTTGATGATTTCACCCATACAAGTAAAACACTGAAATTTTATAAACATAAAAGTAAATTTCTTAATTCGTTTTCGACATCGCTTAAGACGATCATCAATATAATTTTTTATCGTAAATATTTTACTAAAATTATGTCGTCATAAATTATACTAATGGTTTTATAAATGCGTTTAAAAACTAATTAATGTAAAAAATCTTAACACCACTGCACATTCATGTACCGAAATATGACTATATTCTAAAACATTAGAGCGAGAGGTTTAAAAGAATACTATTTTATGTAATAAAAATACTTTATGCAGTCATCAAATGTTTAAAATAAATATAAAGGATAATAAGGGTTCAAAATTATATAAATAGATTATCTACACCGTTTAAGGAATGTCCAGGATCATGGTTTGAAAATGCAATAAAAGCTCCATTTTGCCCTACGCCGAGCATGTCCCCCCTTAAGATGATACATCAGTGAAACGGCAAATAATTTTCAACTATAGGCGCGACGTAATTTTGGACTCGCGGAGAGAGAACGTCGAGCTGGGAACACGTCAATTTGTTTCGTGATGGCGACGGGGGTATTAATTCTTAAATCGTGTAAAGATGACTAAAAACGTTACCCATTTACTTTAAAAAGAAAACACGTCAATGAATATATTATTATTGTTACTAATAGAATAATAAACAGAACATTAAATGGATGCATGTTGGATTTATATGAGAAATTATATTTCGTCATGCGTCATTTGCACCCGCAACCCGCAATCCGCGCATCGCCTAGCTACGATTTTTTTAGACCGTGCCTCAACTGTGGTATAGCCTTAAATCCTATAATTAAAAGTGTAGGATTTTTTTTATAGTAAAATTAAGCCAGAATGTTGTCAAACAATAATGAATAAATAGTTGTATTATTAACAACTAAATATATATTTTATCTTGAAATAACGAAATTCAATATTTTTTAATCAATTCTTGTTAAATATTACAATGCTATAGAACTCTACAGGCTTCTCGATATCTTCGGTCATGCAGACGGCAGAAAGCAAAAATCGCTGGAGAGATAACGATGGGAACTTTTCAATGGATCACGTTCATTAACGACAAATAACAACAGCTACGATTAAATCCTATTGTCATATTTTACAAATTAAAATTCATAATTATAATAAACAAAATAATTACCGCTATATAACAGGTCGTCAGGGAAATCATAGAGCGCTACCAGGAATACAAACTGCCATTATATCTCGGTTTTATAGACTATGAAAAGGCATTTGATTCCATCAAAAAATTCTCAATTACAGACGCCCTTAGCAACCATGGAATTTCCAGACGCTACATAAACATATTGAACAGTATATACAGTGATGCCACACAGTGGCGCACCCAGGGGGGGGGCAAGGGGCCTTGGCCCCCCCCAAAAATTGAAATTTGAAAACATTGAAAAAAACATTGAAATTGAAAGCCAATAAATTAGACAAATAATAACACGGCAAAAAAATGATTTGAAATTCTCCAGCACCCTCTTTAGAAAAATTTCTTAGATTTTAATTTCTGACACAAAATTTTCGAAACACTAATGTCAGGTTTTTTTAGAAATCCAATACCTAAGAGAACTGTCAAAAAATTCTCGGTGTCCACCCGAATTCCGGAGTGGTGTAAGTCATGGCTGGGGAGGGCTGACAGGGCTCTAGCCTGGGGGCCCGGCGTGTCGAGTTGACCAGATAAGTGAGATAAACACACATTATAAATTAGCTTTAATAGTAAAAAAAAGTTGCCTGCGGCGCTATTACACTTCATGACCATGAACATTTTCAATTACTTATATAATTGTGCAATATATTTTTTGATTATTTTGTGTCGAAACTTGACAGCTCCATTATTAAAGTAGATGTATTAGATGATAGTAGAGAGATAGTAGATGTCGCCAATAATTCACTGTATAAGCACCCTTAATTTGAACTAAAACACAATTTGAAAAACGGTAATGTAGTGTTTCACACTGCATTTAATCTTAGCGGTAGGTAGGGGGCCCGCCAAATATCCTAACCTGAGGGCCCGTTTCAGGATGTGGGGACCATGGTATAGGTACACCGAGTGCAATAGACAAAAGACCGACAAACGAGAAATTAAGCTGTGAAGAAGAAAAAGAGTCTATGGGACTAATTTACATTCTCCTCCTTGGGCCCCCCCCCCAATATTAAATCCTGGGTGCGCCACTGATGCCACAGCATGCGTGAAACTCCACAAACGGTCGTGTAAATTCCCCATTAACAAAGGTGTCCGGCAAGGTCCTTATTCAGGAAACTTGATTGGGAGGAAAAAGGTGTTCCAATTAATGGGAAACACCTCAGTCACCTGCGCTTTGCAGATGATATTGTTATACTCTCACAAGACCCGAAACACTTCCAAAGTTCAGTCAAACGGTCGGCCTAAAGATAAATATCTCAAAGACAAAAGTGATGAGGAACTGCTTTTTGGACCCTGCGATTATCTGTATTAATGGCACCCAACTCGAGCAAGTCAGTAGTTTTCGTCTATTTCGGACAGTAGGTGCCCATAGACGGAAGCATGCACGATGAAATTGTTCGAAGAACAAAGCTGGGATGGAGTGCTTTCGATGAATAGTATCTTCAAGAGTGACCAACCATTATGTCTTAAGCGTAAGGTGTTCAAGCAATGTGTGCTACCCGTGCTCACGTATGGCTGTGAGACGTGGACCCTCAACACGAGAGATGTCCAAAAGCTAAGAGTCGCACAGCGAGGCATCACGCGAAAGGACCGTAGGAGAAACGAATGGGTTAGGAAGCAGACAGGAGTACGCGATGTAATAGACGTTGCCAAACAGCTGAAATGGAGATGAGCGGGGCACATTTCTCGCCGAAAGGATGGCCGCTGGACAAATACCGTCATCCAATGGTACCCAAGGGACACGAAATGGCCACAGGGTCGCTCTAAAAGCCGCTGGATTGACGAACTGGTATTTCTGAACGGTTCTGAGCGGAAATATGTGGCAGCGAAAGACACAGGACCGAGAGGGTTGGAAGAAGCTTGGGGAGGCCTTCATCCAGCAGTGGATTGATCCCGGCTGATGATGATATAACACGGTGTGGATATCTTAATGGTCGTTAGCCATTTCATGTTCTTGCCTCCATGTGCTAGAAATTTTTGCTAGAACCATACTTATAAATTTATTTAAAAAAAAAACATGATAATAAAACTACTGCACATCTCAGCATTTACATTTAAATGTTAATTTTCTTTATTAAATCTGTACATGTGTGATTAACGATCTACAAAATTAGTTTAGCTACATTTTTTTGCATTTGAGACTTATCAGCCTAACATCAAATTAACCATTAAATTCACCCGAAGATTCGTCCTAAGTGTACGTCCTGAGTGGCAGCGTTCGGCGCAGCGTTGAGCGTTTTGCGCAACTCAAACGTATAACCAAAAAAAGACATTGTCTACGAACATTTTCACACACGGTTATACGTTTGAGTTGCGCAAAACGCTCAACGCTGCGCCGAACGCTGGCACTGAGGCCTCACACTAATTCTGTCTTCTGGCATTCGTATAAAGCCGCATTTAGATCAAGCGAGCGAATATTTGTTCTTCCCCCACTCCAGCGAAATTCTCTTGACGTAAACGCTTTTTGTTGAGCGAGCATAAGAAATTCGCAGGAGTGGGGGAAGAAAAAACATTCGCTTGCTTGGTCTAAATGCGGCTTAATAATGAGTTAGCTGCGACAAATATTAATATTACTTAGTATTTAAAATAATAGTGTAATAAACCACCAGTCAGTTTTTAATTGGTCATGGTGGAGTCGCAAAAAATTCTCGGTGTCCACCCGAATTCCAGAGTGGTGTAGGTCATAGCTGGGGAGGGCTGACAGGGCTCTAGCCTGGGGGCCCGGGCTGTGGGGGGGCTGGCGTGTCGCGTTGACCAGATAAGTGAGATAAACACACATCATAAATTAGCTTCAATAGTAAAAAAAGTCGTCTGCGGCGCTATTATACTTCATGACCATGAAAATTTTAAATCATATAATTGTCCAATATATTTTCTGATTATTATGTGTCGATACTCCACAGCTCCAGTAGACGCTTAAAGTAGATGTATTGAAAATCGCCAATAATTCACTGTATAAGTACCCTCAATTTGAACTAAAACACAATTTGAAAAACGTTAATGTAGTGTTTCACACTGCCTTTAATCTAAGCGGTGGATAGGGGGCCCGTCAAATACCCTAGCCTGAGGGCCCGTTTCAGGATGTGGAGGCCATGGTGTAGGTACACTGAGTGCAATAGACAAAAGACCGATAAACGAGATATTAGGCTGTGTTGTGTTGAGTAGGTTGTGTATAAGTTAAATGCAATAATACTTTTTTTTTGTCCATTTTCAATTAATATTTTGGAACCTCAATATTACAAAACCAAAAATCTACGATAAACATTCGGCGAAAAGAACAACTACTCCCACTACAGTCAGTGGTGGTGTAAATCAAAAGAACATTTTTTTTCGGTGGAATTCGGCATAAATATTGTAACTCTCTAGACCAGTGTTCCCCAAACTTTCGACATCTGAGTACCCCTTCTATAATTCTCGTAACACTGAGTACCCCTCGTCAAAGAAAAATGCATATGAGTACTTTAATAACAATCAAAATATATTTATATTTTCCTTTTGTAGTACATAAACAAAATAATAATAAACGAAAAATAAATTCATTCATAATAAAATATAAATAAAAGTTATATTATAAAAAATAACATTCATTATAATCAATGAGAAGGATGAAATTGTTTATGTTGAAACGACAGATCATCGTAATTTGGTTCCCTGGTTATTAATTTTAATCTGAGATGCGGTTCCACACCATGAAGTTGGAAAAGGCAAGATGTATTTCAGGATTTTTTCTGTTAAAACTGGATACACATGTTGCATTTGCAACCTAGATGATGTTTAAGTACACTCCTTATATTTATTTTGCAAGAATCCGCATGCGATAAACCTTCTAGCATGGATGTTGTATTAATGCTTGTTGCACCAGGCGCAGCCATAGCCCGGTGCAGCGCGTACCCCCACCAAACTCTTCCCGTACCCCAGGGGGTACGCGTACCACACTTTGGGAAACACTGCTCTAGACCAAGCGGGTAGCACAGCCGATATTATTTGAGTAATGTTTTAGCATACTAGGTGCACATGTCCAGCATGGTCGCTGTTAGTCACTTCCAATCCGCCAGTCGCTGATGACACGCTCAACGGTTACCGCCACTATGCCTCCAATTTAATAAAAACTAGGAGAAACTGTACAAATATATCGACATGTATTGTGAAAATATGTAAAAATAATTATATGAAGAAGAAAAAGAGCCTATGGGACTAATTTACATTCTCCTCTTTGGGCCCCTTCCAATATTAAATCCTGGGTGCGCCACTGTGTCGGAGAATGTGCTCCGAGAAGGAAGAGATGCTCAAGTCGGTCCAACCAGCTGTTGGACCGACTGGTAGCTACAAAGGCTAACTTTATAGCTTTTAAAAAATTTGCGGCGTCTTATTGCGGATGTGAAGATCTCTTCGCGTAGGTTTTGAATATCCGTATTTATTTAGCTTTCTTTTTGTATTATATTTATAATTAAATTCATTTTCTTTTATGTTAGTTCTCCGTGCCTTTCTCTCCCATAGCACTTTTTATTAACTTAAATCAACTCAGTCAAAGCTCACTTTTGAAGCGTGGAGACCTCTTGACCAAGACTTGGGTATCTGCTCTTGAGATATTACTAGGCCTAAAAAAACTGCTGATGGTTTAGATCCCGAGATTAAAATTGAGTGCGGTGCGGGGCCGGTTGTTTGGGGGCGTCATTGTTTGTGTAGTGTAGCAAACATTTTACCTAGTCCCACAATTCTAAGAAGGCGGATGTCAGTTATGTATATAGCCGTGCTATCACAGCGCGCGCCTCACCGGACAATTCGGTTCATTTTTATTTTTTAATTTTTAGAATAAATTATTATAAACTGTACATTATCTATCTTGATTTTTAAAATACAACCAATTATCTATCTTAAATTACCGTTTATTTTTTTCTCCACCTCTAGCCGTAAAATGGGATATCTAATTGCCAAGCTTGGCCAATCCACCCCTGTGTGCCATACTAATCTATTGCTATCAATCTAAAAATAAGTTTTAATCGATGTCTATCAGAAAGTTTTTCTCTTCGAAACAAACAATTAAATAATACAATAATATTCCTGAGCGATATTCAACACGAATACCGATGTATTTAAAACAATATCAGTGACATGGAAAATAAACATCAATCAATCATCTGCTCTTCGCGTTAATGTTGAACCAATTGAACGATCAATGTCGTAAAACTCTATTTATATTAGTGGTTTTCAACTTTTTTAAACATACGGACCGTTGAAAATAATATGAGAAATATTTCGCGGATCGCTAAAGCACAAATAAAAACGATCATTTAAAAATGCAGAAACTGAGTTTGATTTTCCAACTGCATATAATGCTGGGCTATTACCATTACCAGTAAGGTAGGCTATGTCCGCAGTTCCTGGGGGCAACATAAGACCCTGACAGTCGAAACTGAGATGGCTGGACTGCACCACATAAGATTAATTAATAAAATTCCAGAGCGTTGGAGCGGAGCTCGGAGCAGGAGCACGGAGCACGGAGCAGGAGCACGGAGCAGGAGCACGGAGCAGGAGCACGGAGCAGGAGCACGGAGCAGGAGCACGGACACACTAGAACAATGGGGTTTTACCCGGAGCAGGAATAGAGCCGGAGCACCAAAAATGTGTAGTCCTCCACTGCTCCGGATGATTTTTGTTATTAAATTTAATATTCGTCCTAAAATAAAATGAAAATATTATATTTGACACTTTGCAACACATGAATTACTTGAAATACGGCAACACTACCGAATGATAAATAACCTCACTTTTTTGACAACAGTGGCAGACAATGAAAGGCGATTTGCTGCCGATAATTTTGTTAAATAGAATTTAAGAATGAAAAGGACGAATAATAAATCTTATTTCAAAACTACTTATAATACATATTATTAAAACTTTTTACATGGAGCAGAGCAGACCCTGGAGTCTAGTTGGAGCAAGTATTAAGTCCCGGAGCGTAGCTGGAGCGGAGCGAATCTAAAAAAAGTTCGCTCCAACTCTCTGTAATATTCGTCCAAATCAACTGAAGAGTATCGGCTTTTGATCGTGCAAGTTTTTGAATGAGACCAAGACCCGCCAAGAGTTGTATAACAAAATTAATGATGACTCTGGGTTGATACTATAAAATAAAATTGCTGTATGTAGGTATTTAAATTTAAAATAACTTGAATCCAAGAAATAAATTAAAATATTAATAATGGATATTCTTAAACTTTTGAGAATGCAATATTTTAATTAAAATAATGTTAGGTACTGCTTATGAACTAGTACAAGATGGAGTATTTTGATAAACGTGACTGCAATATAGTTTCAGAGAAAAGAATCCTTGCACTAACATATTATTTTCTATTCGTTTTATCTACTTCGTTCTTCCACTGAAGGGGCTCAACCAGACGTCCTCTCACACAATTTAGTACGAGTAGTTGAAAGTACGACCAACAATTTAATTAGGTACTCTGTGACTGAGAGGCGGATATTCTTTTTTCAGTGATATCCAAAATCGAGACAATAATTTCAGGGTGACACCAAATGTGGCTCCCGCCCAGGTGGTAACTGAAAATTGCATAGAAACACAAACAAAAATAAAAAAACAATCAATAATAATTTTATTTCATCAAAATACATTCTTATATTATATCACTAATTGTTACATATCTTTAACATACCTAGATACGTGTATCGTGAAGTAATTTTAAATTACCGATCTGTAAAATTAACCGTTTTTTTGCCATCCATGAAAAAACTATTTAAACACATTACACTACGTCACAGATCAAAGATTTCTTAATACTATATAATATGACAGGGGTGGCGAACCTATGGCACGCGAGATGAATTTGCACGGCACGCGAACGAAAACCAATAAAAAATTTGAAAAAAGGTTTACAAAAGAATATTATACTTACCTACATATAAAAAAAATAATGACGACATTTGAAAAAATTGTGCAACCTGCGGCCCGCGGCGAAAATATATATCTAAAAAAACGAGCCGACTGTGAAAAATTGACTTGCGGCCCGCGGCGAAAATATTGTACTAAAAAAAACGAGCCGACTGCGAAAAATTGACCAATCTGCGGCCCGAGGAGAAAATATTTTCCTTGAAAAAACGAGTCAACTCTTTGGCACGTCAGACAGTCGAAAAATATTTTTTGGGAAATGTTGGCACGCGTATGCAAAAAGGTTCGCCAACCCTGTAATATGACATCGGACAGAATTTGAACCTATATAACCACTGGAATGGCGCCAATGTGATTTAACCATTTAAGCTACGGACATCCTACTTAATTACGACAATTTTCACTAGTAGTTCTTACATGAATTAATGGAATGTTGCATTCCCAAATATTGTGAATTATTCGTTGAATGATAGAAATGGTTTATCTATATTATATGTAAATCATTTTTTTTATTCAACGAATAATTCACAATATTTGAGAATGTAACATTCCATTAATTAATGTAACTTTTATTTAAAATTGTCTTAATTAAGTAGGACACCCGTAGCTTGATTGGTTAAATCACATTTGCGCGATTCCAGTGGTTATACAGATTCAAATCCCGTCTGGTGTCGTATTTTTTTGAAAAAGAGATTTTTTCTAGAAGGTATATATTTGAGATGTTTTCGAGTTACCTATGTTTATTTACTATATATATATATATGTTTAAACATATTAACATGTTACGTTAATTATTTCAATAAGTAAGTATCAGTGACGTCCCTAGGCAAAGTGTTGCCCTAATGCAGATTTAGAATACTGTCCAGCTAATTTTAAATCTCAAATTATTGTATGCAAAATCGTATCATCTACCGAGGCTTAGAGAATTTCTACGAAATCAATTCTCAAACAGCGGTGGTGTTAGGTACCTACATGAAGATTTCATGCGCTTACTAGTTTGGAGGCCCCCTTTTGATTATTTTAAAATCTAAAATGCCGGTACTTCATAATGAAATGACGTCATCTCCGCTTCATGAAAGACTGTAATATTTATATGACGATAACTATTAGGAAATTAAGCTAACTTAGCAACGCATGGTCTGCCTACCCCGACTGCACGCTACAGGTAAGTGTTTTCCCTTTCGATCGTAACCTTAATACTTTATCTATTTCAACATATCAGTTCATGTAATTAAATTCAATAGTTTTAATAATAATAATTATGATTTTAAAAAATCTGATATTTTGCCGCACTTGAATTCCGCCGCCCGGGTGCTGCGTACACCTCACTTGACGTGCCCCTGAATGATTGTATTTTTTGTTTAGATACCAGGTTTTCTTTTTATCGATGATTAAGTGCGCATGTTCTGACATATTCGATTCAGGTATTATTAATCCTAGGACATTCATCTTCCGGATGGGTAATAAGCTAATAAGTATCTACTAATGATTTAGTAATATCTTTTTCGCTGACCAGCGGTTGAAACCCGCTTATTAAGACTGGGTACTTGACGTCGACACAATATTTTCTTTTGAATATAATATGATATTGATATGAGCAAGTACATATTAATATTATGTAGGTATATATGTTAAGAATGTGGTACTAGTTAGGTACTACCAGTGACGCCCCTTGACAAAATGCCGCCACTAGGCAGCGCCAAAATGCCGTCCCATTTTTATAAAGTATTTTTTACAATAATTTCATGACTAAAATATCTAAGAAATGTGTTGTATACATACATTACTAACAAAATATATAGCTCTAACTCTAATTTAAATGCCATCTCTGCTTCAATAGACAATATTGCGAGTCCACGGTTTCAGATACATTTAAAAATACACCTGACAACTTTCAAAACTCGCGAGTGACTGGCAAAAATATTTGGATGAAACTTAAATTATGTAAGTATGTACCTACCTATAATTTGAAATTCTGCACGTGTCATTGCTGGTCATCAATGACGTAACCTCCAAAGACAACGGAGGTAAACTAGACATCGCGAACCCGACAAAAAATACAGTCCTGTTAAGCCTTGTATGTTAATATTAATACCTACCTTTTGTTTCCAAGCAGTGAGCTATTTTTTTAATGGAAAGATATTTCCGTTATTACTAAGTTTAGGTAGCTATTTCTAGATATACCTAATGAGTGTCCTCGATTTTCAGCCCTTTGAGTAACTGCCGCCCCCAAGCGACGCTCAATCTGTCTACCCCCACGGGACGTCACTGGGTACTACGACATTGTAATAGGGTAGAAAATCTATCCACGATTACAAAGTTGTGATGTTACTTTAATAAGACGATGCTCAGTGAAAAACGAAATTGGTATGCACGTGGGTTCATTTTATAATACTGCCAATAATGTTATACCAGTAACACCAGCTGTTTTTAGCTGAACATTCATAATCAAAACATTTAATCTTCAAATTATCAATACAGTGACATCATTAGGCAAAGTGCCGCCCTCAAGCAGAGTGTAGGTCAGTGGTACTGAAAACTTTGGAGTGACTTTTGTGGAAAATTTGCCTGTGTGATAAATCGCTATCATAATTCACAATGAATAACAATACAGCAATAGTTATGATTGTGTATGCGTCCATTAATGGAAAATCGCCACTGCTCTCAAAAATTGTAATATTTTTGTGTTCGTTAGTTTATTTGAACCACATATGCAACGCATAACCTGCCTATCTCCCATGCGACTTCAGTGCCAAAACCTACCATATATTTTGGACTATAACAAGGTTTTAACAGGGCGGCAAAATACCCGAAACAAAACAATTTACAAAAAAATATATTATACATAAAATGAATATTATGTACACATTTTCTCATGAATTTATTTAATGAGTTTTCCTTCGTGATATTAAACATTTTTTTAAGTATATATGTAGGTATATAGTATTATTAAAAATATATCTGATAATTTTTATTGTATTTAATATACATAATATTTATATGAAAATAAAGATTTTTTTAACTTTTTCTCATTTCTTTTATATGTCAACACCCAAATCAGTAGCCTGCGCTGCTACAATAATTTGACACCATCCTGCCTACCTATTGAATTATATTTATTCAATATGCATACGTTGCATCACGGAATATGTGTTTCTGAAGACATTTTTGTAATTCAGTAAAGTATGCCATTAAATAAATTTAAAGTGCCGATCTAAAAGCAGACCACCATATTGTATCAATCATAAAAGTATCATTATCCGAAACTACCCGGCTGGCACGTCTAAAAATCATTGGCATTATTAAATATAGCAAAGATACATCGCTTTCGGATGCCCATGAGGAAACTGACCCAAGCAGACGGGCTCTATTTTCGTCTCAACTGAGTTAGTTTATTTTATATGTGACAGAATTATTTATTGGTCGAGAAGTGTTCTGTACATAGTTAGTTTAGTGGATACGTGTACCAAACGCTTATTGCAGTATATACGAAAAAAGATCTGGGAACTTTGTTACACTAACGGCTAGCCAATATATTTGATTGATACAATATACTGACATATCATTACATTCTGTATATATATATGAACAATTATAATTTCACACAAATACACGTTATATCCTAAAGCAGAGGTGGTGAACCTATTGCACGCGAATGTTTATTTTGAAGAGAGAAAATATACCTTTAACTATAATAAATGACAGAGAAGCCGCGTGAGCGAACTTCTGATTTTGATCGATTTACAATGCTTGAGGAGACCACTGTAGCGAGAGAATTCCTCATTTGATTGGAGAAATTCTGCTGTTAATTTATGCGTAAAGAACCATATTAAGTAGCGCAGTAACCAACAATTTCATTTCGGATTTTAAGTATGGATTTACTGCTGACAGTAGGTATTATCGCAGCCATAATAAGAAAATGCACGTGTAAACATGTGTTATCATGCAAGTTGCAAGATTGCATGCATGAATCAAAAATGTTCGGAAGCTTCTGAATGTTCACGCGACAGTTGGATTTGTTCAATATCTGCGCTTGCGCAGTAGAACGACAGTGGTGAACCTGCCGGTAAAAAAACGAACTACACCGTGCAGAGACTCATTTTGAGGTGAACCGATTTTCACTACCTGTCAAATAGTACTATAAAATGACAACATCGCGACTTGCTTATTTGAAAAATAAGATTAGCGAGACAGTCAGCAATTTTACGTGTAAACAGTTATTATCGCGATAGCTTAAAATACATAAATACTATTGCTGCACGTAAAATCATGCACGTTTACAGGCGCTATTATCTCATTTAAGTAAGTAAATATTTAACTTATAAAAGGTCAATTATTCTACTAATTTGTATTTCACTTTAAAACTTTTTTTTTAAATTATATTTTAAACCATTATAAAAGTAATAGCATGAAAAATACTACATATAATATATTTTAAAATCTAACGGCTTAAACCGGTAGTATTTTTAACCCGGTGAATTGTATGTACGTAAGTCAGCAGGGCTACCATTAGATGGAATGGTAAATATGATTTATCATTGCAAAAAAAATAATAAAACATACCTAATTGACGATCAATAATAATAATATGCAGAAGAAAGCTATAAACTTTATTTTAACCACAAATTTATTATTTTATTCTATCTATGTTTAAAAGCATAAACCCTTTTGCCATTAACTAAGTAAATCCAGTTATGATAAAATTAATATAATATGTAAGTTCATATATTACCTATGTCGTTCGATAAATTACGTAGGTCATAGACACAGAGGCTTTATTGTCCTTGAAAACCCCTCATCGGCGACATTGAATGGTTACCTATACATTCGATCTTCACTCGCCACAAAAGTCATTCATTCGACGATAATTCAAACACACCACGTCACGAAAATAAATTTGATATTTCTCTGATCCCCGGCCTAGCCCTGTGACAGGGGAAAGATAAAAATCCAGTAAAAGGCGCCCTGTCGGAAACTCGTCCCCGAGCCCTTTGAGGCGCCAGCCGGATATCCTTATTGACTCACTCAAAAGCTTTCTGTTTGGAAATCTCATTGATGAACTTTTTCCGATTGGTCTTAGAGAAAGCTTTGCTTGTTTTTCATTTAAGCTAATTACTTCGATGTATTCATTTATCTTTGCCGGAAATCGTAAATAGATTTCGAAAGTACGATATTAAATTTCAATCTACAATGTATCCAGGATTCGAAATGAATTGGAGCGCACCGGAGCGCAGATCCGGTTTATAAAATCCCCGAGATAATCGCTCCGACACGTGGAAAATTTTATTTGACCGTGTGAGCTAGGTAGGCTAGGAAGGTAGGAAAATTATCGAGCTCACCAGTTCGTAAAATTTTTCATTTCGTACGCGGAATGAAATATATATTATTTATTTATTTAAGAAAATAAAACATTGTGGACATAACAAATCTAAATTCAATACGTAAACAACATGAAATTTACATTATAATAAATATTACCCTCACAAGAGAGAATTAGAGAATATATTAAATAATAAAACATACAATGTTATACTTACAGAAATTAAAATTTGGAATACAAAATACATAGCATGTCACCGCCATGAAATAAAAATTAAAAACCTCGTGGGGTTTCATTCCGGTTCTTTAAAAAAATCAAACATACCTACTAGTCCGGCGGAATATATCGGAATATCCAACCAATTATGCATTTTTGTATAAAACCTGAACTATGGCACGATGAATAGGCATATCATAGCGGTATTTTTTAAGATGTGGAGCCGTTCTAACATTTATAAGTTCCTAAATTCCAAGATGGCTGCCAAAATTTAAATATTGTATCATTACCGGCTGACTTTTTTTTAAAGCTGAGAATGCCCCTTTGAAGCGGACAAAGCCGAGCATGTTAATTAATACTTTCTGATCTTGGAATAACAAATGAAACTTTACAGGTGCAAATTTCTTCGTCTATATAATGTCAGTGTCGTCACATCCGATAGCCTTTGTTATACGACGCCACCACATAAAGAAGAAGAATAAATTACTTAAAAGCCTTCCTGAAAGAAAATACCACGTCATGATCATTATCTGTCTGTAGGGGGGGGGTACTTTTACGTTAACGGCCCACGTGCTCGTCGTAGGTCAAAATTGAGTTTTTATTGTATTTTCAAACCATGATCCTGGACACTCCTTAAACGTTGTAGATAATCTATTTATATAATTTTGAAGCCTTATTATCCTTTATAGTTATTTTAAACATTAGATGACTGCATAAAGTATTTTTGTTACATAAAATAGTATTCTTTTAAACCTCTCGCTCTAATGTTTTAGAATATAGTCATATTTCGGTACATAACTGTGCAGTGGTGTTAAGATTTTTTACATTTATTAATTTTTAAACGCATTTATAAAACCATTAGTATAATTTATTACGAGATAATTTTTGTAAAATATTCACGATAAAAAATTATATTGATAATCTCTGTGATCCCAAATTTGACAAGAATTAGGCATTTTATTATTCAAAAAATTGGCAAGATTAACACATTTGAAGATGATTCTAAAGATACTTATTATAAGCTATGTCTTTGACCATTCCAGTGTGATAAACATCTTATGAATAATGATTGCTTTATAATAATTATTGACCTAAGAATAAGGTAGTGTTTTTTTAAAATACGCCATTTCTTTTGTCATTCCCCAGTGGTTAAGCTACAATATACGGCCGTAGCCATAAATTGACAAACTATAATTGAAGTAGGGAGTAAAATGATATTGACGCGCGTGTTTGAACATGTACCGTTTAAAAAAAAATAAAAAAAAATTCGGTTAGGTACATGTTCAAACACGCGCGTCAATATCATTTTACTCCCTACTTCAATTATAGTTTGTCAATTTATGGCTACGGCCGTATATTGTAGCTTAACCACTAGGGAATGACAAAAGAAATGGCGTATTTCAAAAAAACACTACCTTATTCTTAGGTCAATAATTATTATAAAGCAATCATTATTCATAAGATGTTTATCACACTTGAATGGTCAAGGACATAGCTTATAATAAGTATCTTTAGAATCATCTTCAAATGTGTTAATCTTGCCAATTTTTTGAATAATAAAATGCCTAATTCTTGTCAAATTTGGGATCACAGAGATTATCAATATAATTTTTTATCGTGAATATTTTACAAAAATTATCTCGTAATAAATTATACTAATGGTTTTATAAATGCGTTTAAAAATTAATAAATGTAAAAAATCTTAACACCACTGCACAGTTATGTACCGAAATATGACCATATTCTAAAACATTAGAGCGAGAGGTTTAAAAGAATACTATTTTATGTACCAAAAATACTTTATGCAGTCATCAAATGTTTAAAATAACTATAAAGGATAATAAGGCTTCAAAATTTAATAAATAGATTATCTACAACGTTTAAGGAGTGTCCAGGATCATGGTTTGAAAATACAATAAAAACTCAATTTTGACCTTCGACGAGCATGTCCCCCCTTATATCAATTATTTATAAACAAATATTAGTCATAATTTTCGACAAAATACATAATATCTTTTTCACTAACCACATAATATATTTTTATTTGCACATTTTAAATTGCCTTTATCTTTTGCGCCAAGGTCCTATCAATAAGTACAAGACTTAGTCACTTTGGCTTAATTGTGTTTGTCTTAAACAACTTCGACAAACAGGAAACTTGAATATTAATTAATTAAATTGTAATAGTCTTTACAATGATATTGTCAATATTAATTTACTAATAAAATAGTGATCCTTCTACATTTACTTAGAATTTTCAAACACTGTCTCCACTCTAACCCACTCCCTTATAATAGTGGGCGTATGTATGACTACTAGCCACAACTACCGGTGGTAACCATACGTAGCACACTGTATGCCCCATACTGTCATATGGGACTTCGTGACGTCCTAGCATGCGTTGACCAGATACAATTCGCTATGGAGTTCAAACAGTCTACAGCTCACCATCGCGACCGAGGACCGCATCACGGCAGATCACGATTCTAGCATTGAACACTGGCTTACGGCTACTAACACAGAGACATCCCTAGACAAAGCGCCGCCCTTAAACAGACTTGCCCCAAATACTGCCCCCTTTCATATTTTGTTTCAAATTGACTGAAAAATCGTTCGGTACCTACCTACTTACCTATCTTATTACTTCGACTGTAACAAGGAAAAAGGATGTAACCCTCATTTTTTCGAAATAAGTTTATTTAGATAACGTTGTACATGACTAAATTACACGTTGTGTCCAAAGGGCGTAAGCTGTAAATACCGATGTATTATTTAAAAAAAAAAGAAGGAATTGAAGTCGAAAAAACGACGTAACCATCATATTTCTTGGTTTAATTAACTCAATAAATCAGTTTAGGCATATAAAAACCAAATAATTAATTATCATTCTCTGGTAATGTCTATTTTGTATTTTAACTTTGACCGAAAACATTAAAAAAAACGTTTTTGTGCCTCCTGTAAAATTTGATTTGTTTGGATTACGCCCTTTTTCATTTCTAAAGTTGAATTTTGTTTTCAGCTAGGTCGTGTCCGTAAATTTGTACGTATGCAGTTTGCCGTATTACACTTCACCGTGAAATGTTTTATCGGAAATGTATGGTCGTTCAACCTCTTCGGGTCGTATAGTACTGAGATAAAATTCAAGTCGAAATAAAACACGGTTCTTGTCGGTTTACAGGAATAGTTAAAGATTTTAGTTAGAATAGTTTAAAATTTTGTGTATTTGTCTGTTTAAGATGCTTTGCTGGGTTACATGTAAATTGTGCGTATTACATTTTACCGTATCACAGTTCGCCGTGAGGTTATTGGAAAGAGATGACCGTATTATATACGGTAATCTCTATTATAGTACCGAGATGAAAAAATTACACGTTGTTCTGTATTTCTAATTTAATTATATACCTACCTTTTCTACGGTCTTTCCCTTGTACATCGGTAGTTTTTATTACATATTTTTATATTATTAAGTGTTATAGGTACAAGTCGGTTTACAGGAAGCCAGGCGGGAACCGCGCCAATTTTCATAGCCAATCTTGGCAAAATTCATGAATTCAAGAATGAAAACCTAACCTAACAAATAATCCAGTATATCGGCTATTTTCAAAATTTGTTTGCTGCTGCCTTCCTGTAAAGTGTAAACCGACAAGAACCGTGTTTTATTTAGACATGAATTTTATGTCAGTAAGTACTATACGACCCAAAGAGATTGGACGGTCTTTAATATACGGCCATATATTATTTCCGATACAACATATTTTCACTGTGAAGTGTGATATGGCGAACTGCATACGTACAAGTTTCCGGACACGATAATAATTAATATTACTGTATATGAACAATTTACTACGTTATAAGTTAGTATTACAATAATATGATGTAGATATTACAGTATACTTCATATAAAAATATATATAACTAATTTTAATGAATCACGATATCAACATAACGTGACGTGTCTAGCCACATCTGATGACGTATGTTAAGGTCATTTATCAAAATAATCATTCACAACAATAAAATATTTAACATTGCGTATTAAAAACCAGACCAGCCAATTAATCTTATTTAGGAAGCGGGTGTTTCTTTTTTATCAAAAATAAATTGTTTATTAATTTTATCAGTAACGCCTGCTATTTGTCGTATGCTTTATAAATCAACAGTGAAATATTTATAAATAATATACTTAACGTAATTATTTTAAGCAAGACTTTCTTTATAAAAAAAAATACTTTTGTTGATAACAAAATATCGGTCACAGACTCGCGGATGTACTAAATTTATACGTAATGTTTATGATGTTATTTTAAGCATTTCTGCATTAACAAAATTTATAATGCTTAAATCGTGATGCTGAACCATACTTAAGAGAGGAGTGCTTTCTTATCTTTAAGATACCAATATTGGCAACGTAGATTGCGTAGCCTACAGCAGTGCTCCGCAACCGGTGTGCCGTGGCACACTGGTGTGCCGCGAGACGATGCTAAGTCGACGACGCGGCGCATTGTGTCAAAAATGCAAATAATTTTGTATTTTATACAATACTTACTTAATGGCCAAATTTGCGTGCATGGCTGGTAATATATTTTAGCACCTGAATAAAATTAATAAAAAAATGCAAGGTCAGAATGAAAATATATTGATATGATTCACTACCATAGGGATATTAAATAAATTCACTACCATTGAAAACAAGCAATGAATTTTGGGTCCGGCCCAAAAGCTTATAACTTTGCTGCAAAAGAAATTTCATCATTACTTTCATACAATCAATTCGACTGGATTCGAAACCCTTTTGCAACCAATGCCGGAAATTCTATAGAAGCACTATAATTATATTCGTGAGGAATTTTGTTGAATTGAGGAACGACTTGACGCTAAAAATTAATTTCGCCGATGTTCCATGTATTTTCTGGATTTTGGTTAATAAAGAATATCCTCGGATTTCCGACAAGGCTATCGCAGTTCAGCTCCCATTTTATACGACATATACCTATGTGAGCAATTTTTTTCAACTCAACCTATAATTAAAAATGATAAGCGGTCATACTTGACGGGTGATAAGAACTTCGGGTTTCTCTTTCGTCAGAGCTCTAGTCTGGGGGGCCAGGCTCAGGGGGGGCGTGAAGGGGGAGATAAACACAAATTACAATTTTTCTCTAATGATTAAAAAAAGTCGCCTGCGGCGCTATATTACTACGCTGATACTAATATTTTTAAATATCCGATTGGGGAATGTTTGTATTAATAAATACAAAAAATAGCTAAACATACAATGAATACCATTAATTTTACCTCGAACACCATTTTGAAAAACACTACCTACTTTAGAGTATCACACTGTCTTTAACCTTAGCGATAGGTAGGCGGCCCGCTTCAGCATGTGGGGTCCATATTTTGATGTATAAATTGTTTTACCTGTGGTGTGCCGCGGAATTCTGGGAATACCTTTGGTGTGCCATGGGTGAGAAAAGGTTGCGGAGCACTGGCCTACAGTATCCATACCATGGCCCCCACATCATGAAGCGGGCCCCTAGGCTAGGATCTTTGGCGGGCCCCCTACCTATCGCTAAAGATAAAGGCAGTGTGACGCTCTACAGTAGCGTTTTCCAAATGGTGTACCTACGCGGTCAAATTCATGTGCATATTTAGTGTAATTTGTATATTTGAATTCATCTATTTGAAATATGGAGTTGTCGAGTATCGATACACAATTAAAAATTGTATCGTACAACCACATAATTTGAAATAATAATAACATTGAAGATAAATAGCGCCACAGGCAATTTTTTTTTACTATTCGAGACAATTTGTGATGTGTTATCTGGCCCTTCCTGAGCCCGGGCCCCCAGGCTAGAGCCCTGTCAGCCCCCCCTTTGTGGGCGCCATGATCCATACATAACTGGGAGTGGGAAATAAACCGTTTATGGAGCATACATAATATTATACCGAGGGGCCTCGCGCCAGTGGCGAAAGGTGGAGGTAGGCTGTTGATATCAGTTATAAATAGTGTGCACTAAAGTTTGTCAGTCATACGTATTTAACATACATAATTCTGAAAACACTCATACGTATGTGTTTTCATTGAAATAAAACTACAATGTACAGATGGTGTTGGTTAGGTTTTAAAATTGAATTTAACCCTGCGAAACCAAGCAAAAATAAATAATAATCAAAAAATACTCGTCTATCTATAAAATATCTAAAATTATGCAATTAAATCATGTATAACTTTGGATATTTTATATATAGAATAATATTGATATTATAGTTTGGTTAGGCAGGGTTTAATGAATTTAAAAAAAATAAACGAATAATATTATGTCTAATATTATGTATTCTTAATCCAACGAAAACAAATAAGTATGAATGAAAAAGTGTGCATAATTTTGTCGTATCGCCCAAAGTATACCAAAACTATTATGGTTTGGTTTAGGCAGGGTTTAATCGATTTTAAAAAACTAACCAACACCATCTATAAAATGTAGTCGTAGTTCAATAAAAACCATTACATATAACTAACAAAGTTTAATGTGCACTATTTATGGCGGATCTTAACAGTCTACCTCCACCCTTCGCTACTGCCTCGCGCACATAAAACAATCGGGACCGGTCCTGATGAAATCCTTCACATTATCGTTCTGTTTCGTGAATTATATGCATACCTGTAGGCCTACCTGTTTAAGATAGCAACATAAAAATTGGAGTACCTACTGTTCGCCTTCTATATATTGACATCTACCTCATGCCGCTGGTTGCGATTCAAGTATTACGCCACGCGATTTTTGCATGCTAACCCTTATTTCAACCTTTTACATAAATCCGAATCGGCAACAAGTTAACGCTCTTTTCACACTATACGTTTTATGTACGGTTTTTTTCCATCACAAGCTCAGTTTGTGGTTGAGTGTCGTGCTGTACCGTACGATTTTAAACCGTCTAATGTGAAAGCGTGCATTAGGTCACGTGCACCATTGAAGTTAATCCCTCCAAACCAAAACCCGCCACGCACCACACCCGGTCTTAACCGGGCGTATCACGTGGCCCTACATTGGCGATGTGAAGCATCTAGTTAAGTTTTAGGCCGGGAATGCCCTAGAAGGAGATACCCAGGACTGAGTAATCGGTGGCCGCCCGGCCACCGTGAATACAGTGGGATGGACGACTGCTATACGGAGCCATGCTATTCTTCAACCCACTAAAATAATGTCGCCGTTCGATTTTTTGCCGTACGGACAAAACCGTATAATGTGAAAAGAGCGTTAACGGTATTGCAACGGTTTTAGTTCCAGAAACGGCCGCAGTGACGTGTACGTCTCGATATAGAACTTAAACTCTACGTAAATGAATTCAGATAACATTAATTTGAGACTAAATATTGGAGTGCCATTTTGAGTCTGATTATTGACATTTTCTCTGATTAGGTAAAATGTCATTACCTTATTCCTTACCAAGATCAAACCGAACTTTAATGTGTGTCAACCTAGCAGGGGATCCGCGAGATTTTAAAAAATTCCGCCAAACAAAAGGTTGGGAATCACTGCAGCGTAATAATATGTATTGCAGAAAAGTAAACTTTAAAATTAATAATTAACAGATGAAAGGATTTTCAGTTTCACAGAATACCTATTCTACGTAATAACATAGTAATTTTAAAAAAACCAAGATTTTTCTTTGAAGATTTATTTCGTTTAATCGATTGCCGAGAATAAATAGCATGCTGGGTTGTGTACCACTGCTTTAAACCATTCCAGTGGCGAAAGGTGGAGATAGGCTGTTAAGATTTGAGATAAATAGTGCATACTAAACTTTGCCAGTTATAAATATTTGTTTTCAATAAACTAAGAACTAAGAATACAATTTGTTGGTGGTGCTGGTTAGTTTTTAAAATTCAACTAAACCCTGCCCCATAATAGTTTAGACATGCTTTGGGCGATCCAACAAAAATAGTGCACACTTTTTCAGTCATTCTTATTTGTTTTCGTTGAATTAAGAATAAGTACATATTACAGATGATGTTGGTTATTTTTTTTAATTCATTAAGCCCTGCCTAAACCAAATCATAATAGATAAAAGATATTCTTCAATCTATAAATATCCAAAATTATGTATAATTGTGCCTAACCTATAATGCCTTAGTTTACGTTGACGCAGTTTAATTGATCTTTTAAAACTAACTAACACTATCTGCAAATTATTGTAGTCTTAGTTCAATGAAAACAAATACGTATAACAGACAAAGTTTAGTATGCACTGTTTATGTCGAATCTTAACAGCCTACCTCCACCCCTAGCCTCTGAACCATTGTAATTATACCTGAAATTTTGTTTTTATCCAGTTTAGAGTATAATTACATTTATACACCTAATTTTTCGACAAAAGCCCAGAGGATATACACCATTGTTATTTAATTTAAATTGTGCTTAACGGGGAAACGTATTTTTAAATCAGGTTAACCTTTTCTGTTGATTTCATTTTATTTTATATATTTTCTCGTAATAGAGTTCCCTTCTAAGAATACAATACATTTTTGTCGTAATGTGTTATTCATTTTATTTATTAACAGATAAGATATGTACTGAAGACACATGTTAAAGATTCCGTCGACGGCAAAAAGTACAAACGATTCCGTACTGGAAGAAATAAAAACAGAGGGCCTATTTTCCAAAATATGTCTCCAGAGAGTTCTGTAGTTCTTTTAAGGTAGATATAGTCTGAAGGGAAAACGACGATTTGAACACGCTCGTCGTCAGCAGAAACACCAAGGGTCTAACGCTAGAGGACTATAAAGAGGATATTTGAATGGAGTCACGATCCTCGACAGTTAAAAACACGAAAAGGAAGTCTAACAAGAACAAAGAAAATACGTAGGTACCTACGTATAAAATATTATCAATTACAGTACGCACATAAAATATCAAAGTAATTATGATATTCTATGATTTGAGTTTTGTACAATTCCATTTAAGGGGGGACATGCTCGTTGAAGGTCAAAATTGAGTTTTTATTCTATTAACACGCGCGTTAACATAATTTCACTCCCTACTTTAATTATAGTTTGTCAATTTATGGCTACGGCCGTATGTTGTAACTTAACCACTGGGGAATGACAAAAGAAATGGCGTATTTCAAAAAAACACTACCTTATTCTTAGGTCAATAATTATTATAAAGCAATCATTATTCATAAGATGTTTATCACACTTGAATGGTCAAAGACATAGCTTATAATAAATATCTTTAGAATCATTTTCAAATTTGTTAATCTTGCCGATTTTTTGAATAATAAAATGCCTAATTCTTGACAAATTTGGGATCACAGAGATTATCAATATAATTTTTTATCGTGAATATTTTACAAAAATTATCTCGTAATAAATTATGCTAATGGTTTTATAAATGCGTTTAAAAATTAATAAATGTAAAAAAACTTAACACCACTGCACAGTTATGTACCGAAATATGACTATATTCTAAAACATTAGAGCGAGAGGTTTAAAAGAATACTATTTCATGTATCAAAAATACTTTATGCAGTCATCAAATGTTTAAAATAATTATAAAGGATAATAAGGCTTCAAAATTATATAAATAGATTATCTACAACGTTTAAGGAGTGTCCAGGATCATGGTTTGAAAATACAATAAAAACTCAATTTTGACCTTCGACGAGCATGTCCCCCTTGGGTCTAGGACGATTTGGCACCGCGAACTGGCCTCCGCCGATTGGCCTCCGGTAATTGGCCGCCGGTACAATCGGACGCCGGCCCAATTGGACGCCGACCCAATTCGACGCAGACCCAACTGGCCTCCGGGAGATTGGACGCCGCACAGTTAAATTAAATGCGCAAAGGAATAGACGTACGTTACGATTTGTTGGAGTAAATAAGCAAGTCAGTTTAATATGCTTCTATCTTCTCAGTAGTCGTACCTTATACATTTCGCGCTTGACACATTTTTAATATAGATTGAGAAAAATTATTATGCCTTATGATGTTTATTAAAAGAAAATAATTTTTCCCTCGCTAAAACTTAAATATGTGCATAGTCAATTAATTTATTGTCTGTACATGGGTACTTATTTATATTTACAACAAATATTAAAAATAATGTTAGATGTTAGAATGAAAATTACATTATATTTCAGCGTTTTATCGACTTAATATTATAATAAAGCTTAAACATGTATATTATTATGCATAAATGCGTATTTCAAGAAAGTATGAAATTACAAACAAAATATTAAGTAAGTTATCTGCTAAGTATAAATGTTTTAGTAGTTTGATTGATAAACTACTTAGGTACTGGGTGCCGGACGAAATCTCGAAGGCCGAAATCCCGAATGCTGAAATCCCGAATGGCCGAAATCCCGAAAAATGAAAAAATACAAATAAATTAATTGATTATGCACATAGTGTTAGCGAGGGAAGAATTATTTTCTTTTAATAAACATCATAAGGCATAATAATTTTTCTCAATCTATATTAAAAATGTGTCAAGCGCGAAATGTATAAGGTACACCTACTGAGAAGATAGAAGCATATTAAACTGACTTGCTTATTTACTCCAACAAATCGTAACGTACGTCTATTCCTTTGCGCATTTAATTCAACTGTGCGGCGTCCAATCTCCCGGAGGCCAGTTGGGTCGGCGTCGAATTGGGTCGGCGTCCAATTGGGCCGGCGTTCGATTGTACCGGCGGCCAATTACCGGAGGCCAATCGGCGGAGGCCAGTTAGCGGTGCCAAATCGTCCCATTCCCTCCCCCCTTAAGTAATTTTTGCGAGCCTGATTTCGCTTTTCGGCAACTTCAGGCACTATGCGCACTTGCCAATGGCAAATACAGACTGACAAAATGTTACTCAAATGGAATAGTACAAAACTCAAATCAATTCAAATTTAAATTCAAATTTCATCGCGTACCCTCGGTCGATAGTATTTTTTTTAATAAAGATATACTTATAGTTACATTCATTTTACAGGACGATATATCATATATTGTGACACCGGACTTCTGGTATTTTACAGTTTACGGGTTGTACGTTTGATTTTTAACTTATTGACGGGGCTCGAGATTACAACACGCTCTCTCGGCCAGAAAAAATATAAGATATAGAAAGTTACATTTTTAATGGAATATTGTTCATGTTAGCAAAGGCGAAGGACAGCTTTACTGATCATCTCGGGATCATGGCGTGGATTTCAAACAAAAATCAAACTGGCTATGCTTCGGCTTATTAATCACGATTGTAATAATGCATCGTTTTACAATTAGTGTTACCGATGTACTATTACGATGGTAACAATATGGATAGCCATCCTAAGTGATGAGACAAAGTATAAAAATATATAACTGTAATATACCAAAATATTATTGTACGCACTGCAACCCATTTGCAACCCAACCCTGAGAAATATTTGCCAGGGGTACACTGAGATAAAAAAAATGTTACAAGCGTAAAACAATGAGGTATCACTATTAAACATATTTAGATGAACAACCACATAACGCGCAAAATATCAAAATATGCCGCTATCTTATTTATTTACAAACAATAGATACTGCCAACGCATAGATTTTTTTTCTATGACAACCAATTCAACAACTCGACACGCTATGTTCGGAAATCGCTATCAAGTGTTGTAATACAACAAGTAGAGTCTGTCTTCTATAAGCTGGCGTGCGGTTTCCCCCCGCTTCAGCATCTTAACACTGCATTTCCTCTCGTTCCCTCCCATTGAAAACTTGCAACAGACGAACGCGATGGCACAATGCTTTCCGCCGCAAATGACGTGACGTAAACGCCAGCTTATAGAAGACAGACTCTAGTATGTATACATTGGCAATCCAATATATTTTCTTACAATGATAATATTATGTTATCAAATAATTTAACCGCAAGCTCCATAACATGTGATTAATAGGTGTTTTTGTTATAAACAAATTTAACATCGAATCTCATTGCTGAAATATTTAAGAATTATATCAATGCATTATCAACTTTATCATGTGTTTAGGTAGGTACTCATTTTCATGCCTCGTATAACCATGGCTTCCTTCTCCACCCTTATTACTTTGCGACATGACGCAACCGATTCGTCTCAAAATTTAAAAGGGGTCCTCAAGAGAGTCATAAAATTATTAAATTATACCAATGTTTACAAAAAACTATGCGTCTTTCTCTAAATTGATGTTTTTTTATATAATATTGATTTAGACCTCAGTATCTCACAAAACCAAATTTCAACAAAATCAGTGACATCTCGTCGGAGTAAAAAGGTCATGAATTGCTTAAAAACAAAAATTGAATGCAGAAATTGTGAATATAATATACCTACATCCATGGTCCGCACATCCTGAAACGGGGCTACAGGCTAGAATCTTTGTGCATTCCCCAATACTTATTGCTAAGGTTAAACGTAATGTGACACTATAAAAGCATTTTCCAATTAATGGTGTTCGAGGTAAACTTATGTAGCGATTTTTGTATTTTTTAAAACATCTAAGTACTTGAATTATGGAGTTGTCGAGTATTGACACACAATAATCAAAAATTGAATAGCATAACCATATATTTTAAAATGTTAATATCTTTAAAGTAAAATTGGCGACTTTTTTACTATTAGAGCAAATTTGTAATGTGCGTTTATCTCACTTATCTGGTCGACTTATCACGCCGGGCCCCTCCTAAGCCCGGGTCGATATATTTTGAAAGATTTTGATCAAAGGTAGGTAGGTACCAGTGGCGAGGGGTGGAGGTAGGCTTTTAAGATTCGATATAAATAATTAACACTAAACTTTGTCAGTCGTGAACTAAGAAAATAATTTGCAGATGGTGCTGGTTAGTTTTTAAAATTCAATTAATCCCTGCCTAAATCAAACCATAATAGTTTAGATATGCTATGGGCGATCCGACAAAAATAGTGCACACTTTTTCAGTCATACGTATTTGTTTTCGTTGAATTAAGAATACATTAGTAGGGATGGTGATGGTTAGTTTTTTTAATTCATTAAGCCCTACCTGAACCTAGCCATAATCGTTAAAAAATATTCTTCTATCTATAAAATAACTAAAATTATGTATGGTTTAAAGGCATAAATTTATATATTTTATAGATAGGTACACGAATATGTTTGACTATTATCTACTATGGCTTGGAATAGACAAGGTTTAAATGAATTTAAAAAAAAACAACAAATACCATCTACACATTGGAGTCTTAGTTCAATGAAAATAAATACGTTTGACTGACAAAGTTTAGTATCCAGTGTTTATGTAGGATCTTAACAGCCTATCTCCACCATTTGCCACTGGGATTTACCTTTATTATTGTAATTCGCCGACTGACGTTGTATTCATATTTTAATATTATAAATTCATGAAAGCTATTAAGCTAAATACTATATGTGTAGGTATTTTGCTGAATGTATGCATTTTGATTTGTAAAAAAAGTGTCTGTTTACGCAAATAAAATAATGTTATCAAATGCGGTTAAACTATGTTTGTATTATTATAACACTCTCCTTACAAATCAAATATTGGTAATTTATTCAATGATTTCTTTAAAAATTATTCCGAATAAATTATTTAAATTGGGTTTATTTTCAAAATTGTTAGGAACCTATCTCTAGTGAAAAATCATAGTCAGGAAACACAAAATTAAAGGAAACTGGCTTTCCCTACTGTGTGTGGTTATAACATTCTAAATATCTCGAGTGTGGAAAAATATAGGATAAACTTAAAACGATAAAAAGAATATCCTATTTTCAAAAGTTAAAACTATGTATTTTAGCTGTCACGTTAATCTAATGCGCTTCAATTTTTTTGGAACAGTCGACGCGGTTTTTATACTTGGGTTTTATGGCGGTCTGGCCATTAACTACCCTGCTTCAGAACTTTGGTCCATGGCGTTGGCTTTTACATTTATATTTATTAATTTGTTCTGTGATCATAGCAGTAGTGAAGGGCGGAGGTAGGCTGTTACGATCCGCCATAAATAGTGCAAATTAACATTGTCAGTCATACGTATTTGTTTTCATTGAAATAAGATACAATTTACAAATGGTGTTAGTTAGTTTTTAAAATGCAATTAAACCCTGAGAAAACCAAGACATAATAGATTATAGTCAAAAAATACTCATCTATCATTCATACATGCACACTTTTTCATTAATACTTATTTGTTTTCGTTGGATTAACCAAAACCCTGCCTAAACCAAACTATAAATAGATAAAAATATTTTTCTATCCATAAAATATCCAAAGGTATGTATGATTTAATTGCATAATTTTAGATATTTTATGGATATGCGAGTATTTGTTGACTATTATCTACTATGGCTTGGTTTTGCAGGGTTTAATTGAATTTTAAAAACAAACCAGCACCATCTGTAAATTTTAATCTTATTTCAATGGAAACAAATACGTAGAACTGACAAAGTTTAGTATGCACTATTTATGGCGGATCTTAACAGCCTACCTCCACCCTTCGCCACTGCTATACGGTCATCTCTATAGCACCTAGATAAAAAATTTACGCTTTGTTCTGTATTTCTAATTTAATTACATACCTATTTTCTACTACCTTTCCCTTGTATTTCGGTAGTTTTTATTACGTAGGTATTTTGTAAGAGTTTTAGGTAAAAATCTTTAATATACGATCATATATTCCCGATACAACATTTCACGGTGAAGTGTGATACGGCGAACTGCATACGTACAAATTTTCCGGACACGGTCAAATTACGCTTTGGAATTTGTGGCTCTTACGGTATGTATGTGATGTATATATAATATATAACATAGACCACTCAATTTAATAATGATCTAAACCTATATTTATTGATTTCTTGACAAAATTTCAGAACAAAACTAGTTCAACCATAAGTGAACAAATTGTAGAAATCATAAATTCCTATAGGTACTTATAGTTAGTTATTTAACATTACCAGAATAGGGACATTTATACTAATACGATAGGTAGCAGTTTAATTAAGTATAGTAATTTATTTATTTTATTTTGATTACTTACCCTCCATCATGGCTGCGTCCGCCAGTTTGAATTCTTTGATTAGACGGAAGGAGACAACTAACACTTTTCAATAAATTAAGTTCACGAACTAATTCAGCTGTCAATATACAGCTCACTTCATTAAATTTAAATACCACACAATAAATTAATAAATGATTGTTTATCAATAAACAAAAATCAAACAAACAAGCTGCCTCAGTTTCTATCAACAGCTAAAAGTTTTCAACACTATCAAACTTGTATTATTGTGATCAATTTGACTGCTCATCAATTTGTATTCAACAGTAACTGAACAAATAATTCACAAAGTTTTCATTCAAAAAGAACTGCGATCATTTTATATAGCATCTTCTTAAAAATTGACAGTATTATTATGTTTTACCGCCAAAAAATACGTAAAAGTGGAACAGTTTTTAACTCCGAGAAAAATTGGCTGCGCCCGAGAGCGTCGCACACACATCGTACATCCGACGTCGATAAGCTCCCGACGCCAACTGAACTGAACTTTACTGAAATAAATTTGCACAAAATATACTACGGTAAAGCTTTCGCGACTCTATCTATAGCTAATCTATAACTATGCTACAAGTATTTAAATTGTATCACAATGCACTTAACACCCAGTGTATTTATAAAACAATGTGTAGGTATTTGAAAACATTTTATGATTGTAATCTATTGGTGGAGGTGTCAGCGAAATCTGAAAAGCCCAGGTAAAATACTTACAAATGGAGTACGTAATACGAAAATTAAAATATATTCTATTCTTATTTAAAGTAAAACTACGTTTCAATTCGATAATGGCGAAGACTACATACTAGGCGATTATTTAAAGCGTACTTAAGAAAAATATTTTTTAATTGTATACTGACGTATAATCACTAATATTCTATAAAAATATTTTAATTTGCTTACGACATCTGTCGTATATGTAGGAATGTATTATAAATAAATACAGATTACAGCACCATCTGTTAAATGTTTTAAAAAATATGCCACAGCGCGCTATTTGATGTTTTTTTTTTGTATGGACTTTATGTCACGTGATCTCAGCTCAATGTATGCAAAACGATAAGCTCTGATGCGTAAGCCTAAAATCTTTGCGCATAGATTATTATTGTCTAATCACTCTAATCCATAGCTTTGTCCAAAATAATTAATAATTAGATATTTAAAAAATATCTATGGTATTAAATCACATATAAATAAATATAGATAATAATTTTATCTTATGATTTTTTGTGTGTACTTATAAATGTTTAGGAAAATACATAATTTAAACTCATCGCTCAATTTTATATCGTCGGTGAGCTTTTGAAATTTCATCGATTTAGTATGTCGTTATGTCTTGAGTTTGTACCTATTCATCAGTATAGTGCGAAAACATCATCTTGGCTACGTGTTAAAACTATGAACTAACATGCTCCGCCCATTTTTAACTGCACTTCCATTATAAACTAACAAGCTCCTCCCATTTAGTAAACAACAGCGCCTAGAAGCATAGCCAAGAAGATGTTTTCGCACAGTAGTAATATCGTAACTACTATCTTCTTATTTCCCGTAAGTATACTTTTTTACAACGTTTTTCTTAGGTCTTATTCTTATTTGTCCGGTGGTTGTTTGTCCGGTACAAATCTTGCAATCGATTTTTAACTAACTTCCCGACTGGCTAGACATTTGAAACTTTTAGAATATATCAGAACACGATGCCAATGCATTTTTTAATACGTTTAGCCATATTTAAGTAGAATTGAATTCATTTTTAGTTAATTCTGTTTTGTATGAAAAGTTATTTCGATACCATTATTGGTTGCTAGGGGTCCTAGCAACTAAAATTATTATAAATAATATATACGTGCGTTACTATGGAAATCAATATGAAATGACATTTCATTATTCAGTATTTCTATCAAGTACAATTTTTTTTGATCGTTTAAGCTAGTCAAGTCAAGTTTATATGACTCAACAGATAATTTAAAAACGTTGTGTAAAAAAAGTTCTTTTTATCTTGTAATTATTTTCTCTGATCTCCACAGTCTACCTCTTTCGAAAAGTCAATTCGATCATTTCAATACTATTTAATATATCAATGATTTTTAAACAAATCTACATCTTCTTCAGCCATACATTTAATTCCATACCTCGTCGAATGTCAGATACTTTGATGGATAACTTCAAATTTTCAATGGCTGTTCTAAAACGAGTTATTAGTAATGAGTCACAAATTTTACCATGCATGGAGCTTCACTTCCCCTTCAGGGAATTTTCCCTCACACTAGGTGTATGACCTGTATGATTGCATATTTCCTATTTCTTATCGCACAGCCTAAATCTAAATAATATTTGAGTTGTCGTTATCAGAGTCGGACTGTGACTTTTCGGAGCCCATGGCATTTCACCTTGGTACTCGCAGTAGCAATAGACTAGATATATCGGTTCGATAAACAAATGAACATTGTATACAAACCCGGTAACTGGTACACATTGTATACACATTGTGTACCAGTGTTTCAGAAAATTCCTTTCGTAACCTTTTACGTAGGTATATTTTCGAAAATATTATGTATGTGTTCTTATACAAATGTCCTTGTATTTTTGTTTTCCGACGTGGATGGAAAACATATAGATGTAATTGGTCTGGTAATACGAATAACACACTTGTGACCTGAATATTGTTTATATTACTATAGGTATTTAGATATACTAATCTCGATAATATTGTACCCTATAAATTCAATGGTGCATTTAGTGATGTAGAGGCCTGACACTGACTAATTTAGAGACCTCCTACGGCAGCAAACACCTTTTTTTACAAATCACAATACATACATCAGAATTTTTACCAATTCAGTATTTGACAAAATAGCTTTCATGAATTTATATATTTAGGTAATATTTTAGACTCAGTTTGTAAGAAATATGTAGATACGCATTTTTTTTTATTTTCTGGTATAATTTAATAACTTTTTGACTGGAATGAAATATTTGGTGGTCCCCTTATAATTTTTCTGACGAATCGGTTGCGTACCTACATAAGTTATCTAATCAGCGATGGGTGACTGTAAATAGCAGTAATCATTATCAAATACATCTCCGTTTAGTATCTCTAAAGCTTGTGTACAGAAACAAGAGTATTCTCAAACTACTATTTTCCTCATTATTACTGAATTTTGTGATTGTACTGTATCATTTTGACATAAACTAGAAAACAAAAGGCTAAAATACATATATACAAAAGACTCAAATGTTGATTACAAGTTGTATAGCCGGTAATTAACCATCAACTGTGGAATAATGTAGTGGAAATGTATATATGTCATTCAGCTTTGCCAATTTAGCGCTCTTCTTACCAGATCTAGATTTTTTTTGATAAGCATCTAACTTGCAAAAAACGCATCTGGCTTGTGGCGTTTTTACTAAGGTTTTTCGATGCCTTCAACAGCTTTAAATGTGTTGAAAAAACGCTAGATGTTTATATAATGTTTGAGGCTTTCACGGTTGTTTTTTATCGTAGTAGATTTTTGGGTTTCCACCGAATCAAATCATCTCTTGATAATGGCCTCTGCAACGAGTCCGAAACGTCGAGTAAAGAAGGAAGAAGGACACACGGTGGAAACCCAAAAATCTACTACGCTAGATATTTAGTTTATTACTTTATTTTCATGCACATCAAATTTCTGAATATCAGATACTTAATGCAGGTAGGTCGGTACCTATTTTAGTGAGAAATAAAACACGTTGAAACAATTTCATGCTTTATTTGTACTTATATTACTCCGAATTTCTGCGTATATAAAATGGAAAGACTACAAGAAAGGAGCTTTCATCTTCAAACATGAAACGAAACTTGAACGCCATTGACATAGTCAATATAGGTATTTGTTGTTAATTTTGAAATATGTTTCTGTTAAAATGTGTGGTTTTTACACGTACTTATCAACATTTTTTTCAATTTTGCACTTTATTTCGATACGCGAAAGCAAATGTATCTTCGGACTTCGTCTTTGGTAAAATAAGTAGGTACTTAAATTTATTTGCAAATTTTATTTTCACAAAATCTAGCGTTTTTTTCTTTCCAAATAGCTTGTTTTCATACCTCGTCTGGCATGTTTTTGTCAACCACAGTTGGCAACACCGATGTCATTGTATTCTTCCCAAATTTAGTTGAATGTTAATATATAAATATAATACCTATATACTTATAGTTTGTAATGTATTCCAAATTTTGGCGCCCCGACTAGGGATTGTAATACCAAATGAAAATACCAATACCGGTATTTCGGTATTCCCTATTAAATACCGGTATTCGTGAAATATATGAAAAAACTAAAAATACAAAAATTTCTTTAAATTATTAATATTCTATAGCAAAATTATCTAAATAGGTACCTACATATAATTATTTAAACCTTTAAAATTATGTAATGGTAAGGTACGGTAGAGATACCGATGTTTACAAATACCTAGTAGTTGAAATATTGGTACTTTCTTCTTCGAATGATCTTTCAATAACTTTATATTATTATAAAGTTGTTCTTCGACGTGTATATTGTGTCCCACTGATAACTTGCAATCTCTTTAATTGTATCCCGTAAATGTAAAACAAAATGCAATGTTGCTCACAAAATTATATTTTTTTCATTATTCTATAGGCTACTCTTTAATAGATAAACGTTAAAAATTAGGCTCAGACAAGTCCATTATAGAGTATTATTATTATTCAATCATGAAATATTCGCCACTAGGGCTGATAATACAAACTAACGACGTAACCAGACATAAATAATACAGTTAAATTAATTAAACAATTAAACCTTCCATGTTAATGAATACATTTTCTTTCCACTTTTAAGGGGGGACATGCTCGTCGAAGGTCAAAATTGAGTTTTTATTGTATTTTCAAACCATGATCCTGGACACTCCTTAAACGTTGTAGATAATCTATTTAAATAATTTTGAAGCCTTATTATCCTTTATAGTTATTTTAAACATTTGATGACTGCATAAAGTATTTTTGTTACATAAAATAGTATTCTTTTAAACCTCTCGCTCTAATGTTTTAGAATATAGTCATATTTCGGTACATAACTGTGCAGTGGTGTTAAGTTTTTTTACATTTATTAATTTTTAAACGCATTTATAAAACCATTAGCATAATTTATTACGAGATAATTTTTGTGAAATATTCACGATAAAAAATTATATTGATAATCTCTGTGATCCCAAATTTGACAAGAATTAGGCATTTAATTATTCAAAAAATCGGCAAGATTAACAGATTTGAAGACAATTCTAAAGGTATTTATTATAAGCTATGTCCTTGACCATTCAAGTGTGATAAACATCTTATGAATAATGATTGCTTTATAATAATTATTGACCTAAGAATAGGGTAGTGTTTTTTTGAAATACGCTATTTCTTTTGTCATTCCCCAGTAGTTAAGCTACAACATACGGCCGTAGCCATAAATTGACAAACTATAATTGAAGTAGGGAGTAAAATGATATTGACGCGCGTGTTTGAACATGTACCGTTTAAAAAAAAATAAAAAAAAATTCGGTTAGGTACATGTTCAAACACGCGCGTCAATATGATTTTACTCCCTACTTTAATTATAGTTTGTCAATTTATGGCTACGGCCGTATGTTGTAGCTTAACCACTGGGGAATGACAAAAGAAATGGCGTATTTCAAAAAAACACTACCTTATTCTTAGGTCCATAATTATTATAAAGCAATCATTATTCATAAGATGTTTATCACACTTGAATGGTCAAAGACATAGCTTATAATAAATATCTTTAGAATCATCTTAAAATGTGTTAATCTTGCCGATTTTTTGAATAATAAAATGCCTAATTCTTGTCAAATTTGGGATCACAGAGATTATCAATATAATTTTTTATCGTGAATATTTTACAAAAATTATCTCGCAATAAATTATGCTTATGGTTTTATAAATGCGTTTAATAATTAATAAATGTAAAAAATCTTAACACCACTGCACAGTTATGTACCGAAATATGACTATATTCTAAAACATTAGAGCGAGAGGTTTAAAAGAATACTATTTTATGTAACAAAAATACTTTATGAAGTCATCAAATGTTTAAAATAACTATAAAGGATAATAAGGCTTCAAAATTATATAAATAGATTATCTACAACGTTTAAGGAGTGTCCAGGATCATGGTTTGAAAATACAATAAAAACTCAATTTTGACCTTCGACGAGCATGTCCCCCCGTCCGGTTTTGAAATACCGGTATTGCAATCCCTAGCTCCGACTAATCGCCCTATCTACCAACGTACTTGTTCTATTACCTAACCTCGATTAGAGAAAAGCAATTGAATTGTTAGAACACTTTTTTTTTTTTAAATAATCGATGTTTTTTAAATTATATATTTAAGTATTAGTTATTGAACAATTTTAGTACTACAATACGCATTCGAGAGAACGTTTTATCAAACTACATTTCAATGAAAAAAAATTATCATAAAACATAATAATATCATATAATAATTAATAAGCTGAAACCGTTCAACGAACGCACATTATAATATCACAATATTTTTTAATTGTGAGTTTATCTTTAAAAAAATGTTTACTTATTTGTCTTTGAAATAAGTTGATACATATTTTTCTAGATTGGTCAGTACCTACCTGTTGATTTATGAAAGTTTAATTGAGGCGCCTGTAAGCAAAAACCGATATTGTCCACTTTGCAATGATAATTATTAATTGTAAACGACATTATAAGTTTTAACGATAGTTTACTTTTCGAATGGCTTGAAATGGAGCGCTCGATAATTTTTCGAAAACAATAACTTAGTTTCTTTTATTTTGTTAACTGTCAATTCTGGTGGAACTGCATTCTATTGTTGTTTAATTTGATAAAACGCATTTTTTGTAGTACTTATTCCACTTTTAATCAATAAATTAGGACCGGTTTCGTCCGCCTCAGAGGGACATTTTCAACTCATTTTCAATCTCAGTTGAAAATGTTCCTCTGAGGCGGACGAAACCGGTCCTAATTTATTGATTAAAAGTGGAATAAGTACTACAAAAATAATGCGCTTTATTAAATTGAACAACAATATTAACTTAGTTATCTAAATTTATGTGTATTTTATAAAAATAAGTGTGTTAGATTTTTTTTATATGGCCTATTTAGCTCAGACGGTCAAATTATTATCTTCCACGAGACGGAGCGATACTTTTGGAGATCTTATGAACCGGAACGGTGCTCCGGCACGCTCACGTCATCTCGAGCCCTGTCATCAATATAGCATAAAAGCATTTATTTCTTAAAATAAACGTGTTTCTAAGAAAAATGGTTAGGCATATGTTAATTCTGAATATAATTTTCATATCCATTAATAATTAGTATCCCATCTCTCTTGTCGAACATCTAACTTTTCGATTCCATTTTTCATAAAATAGTACCCGTTTCGAATTGAAATAAGAATTAAGATTTTTTTACTTCGTCCGCATACTTCTTCTTCTTCTTTCACCCTGTCACGACCCAGCATTGGGCCATAGGGCAAGCACAAGTTCGCGTCGTTTCCCTCGGTCCATCGCCAACTCTTGCGCCTCTCGCTATTTCAGACCTGCAGCAATAGATCGCGTTTGTAACACTGCTGCAGGTAGAGAGAGGGCCGGCCACGGCGACGAAACCCTTGAGGCTGTGAAGGGTCCACATTAGTAAATCGTTTATCTTTTAATGTTTGTTCCATATACCTACCTGAATACATAATACATATTCTGCTGAGCGATATTCAAGTCATATGGTTGAATGACCTGATTTTTACGGGTTATTATTGTAAGGTTATTAAGTAACCAGTGATGAAGAATTTCCCATTCCGGTTAATTATTTTTTAAGTTAATAATTATTATCATCTACTCATCTAATTACTGGTTCAATCTTTCCAATTTTGTCGAGAAAAAAACTACTGCAATTAACTTACTTTTCCCTTGGTTTACGAAAATCAAAGTGAAATATCCTCCAAACATTCCACAAAATGCATAAAATAACCCTTTTCTTTACTTTTAGGGGCTAACCGGCATTTCACTCGGCGAACATCATTTTTTTCGACTTTATTATGAATAATTATCCACTCAACTGCAACTTGATGCAAAAAATGATGATTTCTTTATCCCGACAACCATGAACACGTGTCTAGAGTTGGGAATTTCCCGTGAAAATCTCAATCTCGAGATTCGGGATTTCCCGAAATGATGAAATTTTGAATTCTCGAGATTCAGGATTTCCAGAAAAGAATTCTCGAGATATCGAGAAAAAATAAAAAATCCTAAAATCAGTGTAAAAACAAATTCAAAAAAAAAAATTTTATTAAGACGAACAAATAGAAGCAGGAAAACAAAAATAATTCAAAACATTACTTATTAAAATAGAGTTTCAAAAAACACAGACTGTTAATGGCTGCGTCTGAAAATCGCGTACGCTTTTGAGACACAAAATTCCCTGATCAGTCTTTAAACGTTTTGTGTTTTCTGACCACATTTTTCATAATATACATTTATTTCGTTTTTAAACGACGGAAAAAGTTCAATTGTCGAATGTTGTGCAATGTTTGGTTTTGAGCATTGCTGGACATATTTTTAAAATTGTTTCGACATATCTTCTTCTTCGTCGCTGTTGTTCACAATCACGGATACGGCATCAGCGTCAGAATCGGAAACTGCTATTTCTTCTTGAATTATGGAAATTATGGAAAAAAAGACGTACCAGGTACGCTTAGACTTCTTTAATTAATTCTGTTTTGGGACACGTCTGGAAGAATAGAGATTTCTCACGGTCACGACAGCTGTTTACTGGATCGTGCAAATATTTAAAGGCAGATAACAAAGGGCTAGATCTACGATCTGTTTGTTTTCTTTTTAGGCTGGATAGGAACTCGTCGCCCAATTCGGTGTGCTGATTCTCCAATGTTGTGAACAAAATTTTGAGAATATAATACGCTGAGAGCTTCGACAGCAACACGTATAGGTTTTAGAGCATTAATAATATCCTCACAATGCTTCTCTTCTGCGAAAACCCGTTTTTTTAATTCCAAATACTAATTAATTAAGTAATTAATAGTATTTCGCTATTTGATAATAAACAAATCCCGAATCCCGAGAAACGATTCTCGAGATCCGGGATTTCCCGAAATGTTAAAATTTCTATTCTCGAGATTCGGGATGGAAAATCTCGAAAATTTCTCGAGAATTCCCGAAACCCAACTCTACACGTGTCCATACGTTTGTGCTGTACATGCTGTAAATACTCATTCTGTCCACTTTGCCAATCAGATCAGAGCATGGAGATGCGAATTTCTGTGATAATAATATATAAATTATTTGCCTATGATCTAATTCAATTACCGATTTCATCATGTCGCCGATGAATTATTTCGTCATTTCGCCGGTGGATCATCTTGGATTCCTAAATCCGTTTTGTCTGATTGAAATTTTCTGCGAATCTGGAAATTTGTACGTAAACAGTTCACCGCAGGACACTTGTTCGTGCGCCGCAGTACGTGAAACATGAGTTCGTGTAACATTTAATCAAATGACGAGTTCTTCGTTGAACATTTCACCGTGGAGTATATGTGTACGTATGCTACAACATGTGGCTCTAGTTTGCTGTTCCAATTATATTCAATACGAATTTTATGAGATGTCTTTATTAGGTTAGGTTAGGTTAGGGTTAATCTAATTGGAACAGTACTATTTGTAAACTATCGTCGCATTTTGTAAGATACGTACAAATGTATTCCACGGTGAAATGTTCAACGAAGTCATTTGATAAAATGTTATACGAACTCATGTTTCACGTACTGCGGCGCACGAATAAGTGTCCCACGATAAACTGCATACGTACAACTTACATGCAACCAATTTTCTGAATCACACATCACTGTTGCTGCGAATTTGACACTTATTTAATTATGACACCGTATTTTTTATTAATGTCATGGTTGGAATAATTGTTGGCATACAAAGTCAGTTTTGGGTTTGGACATTTTATTATTACCTAATATTGCGAAAATAATCTTATGTAGATGTTTACTTCTCCACGTATGGTCACAAATCAATTGGAATTATCGTAATGAATTTTCCCCGGCCCCTCTCGTCCTTGAAGCATCGACAAAATAAATACATAGGTATGTTGTCAAAACCAGGATTTTAATTTTTAAATATTTATCATAAACTATTATAATACGGTAACACAATATGGGCACCGGACGAAACGGCATGTAATAGTTTACATAGTAGGACAAAGGTTAACATCGTTTTATTTTATGGCTATTAGATCACTATTTCAGTTATT
The DNA here is from genome assembly GCF_057557595.1 of Rhyacophila brunnea. Taxonomy (NCBI): domain Eukaryota; kingdom Metazoa; phylum Arthropoda; class Insecta; order Trichoptera; family Rhyacophilidae; genus Rhyacophila; species Rhyacophila brunnea. The sequence continues at coordinate 9,906,214 of NW_028233361.1, forward strand.
TCAATTAGATCAGTTATTTAAAAAGGATTAAGAGCCTATTCAATTTTTAAAATTCAGTTTTTTTATTAAGTACTTACTTATGTATTTATATTTGTCGCACATTTACCAGAGATAATAATATACTTACCTACCAAGGTAGGTACCTAATACTGCTGAAAATATTTTTGAACGATGCGTGAATTATGATATTGGAATAAAATATACTTAGTATAATAGGTGGGTAGGTAACCAACTGATTCCATCTTTTTATATGTTCGCATGTTAAAAATGATAAAATATTATGTTCTCCAAAATAACGGCGCGGTATTTTTAATTTCCCTAACCACGTACCTATATCTACACAAAACAAGTGTGACTAATGAGGATGAAATAAAATTGGTGTGACACAATTTTCTAGGATGCCTTGAGCCTTTCACCACAATATTTTGTAATAAAATATAATGTTAAGGGGGGACATGCTCGTCGAAGGTCAAAATTGAGTTTTTATTGTATATTCAAACCATGATCCTGGACACTACTTAAACGTTGTAGATGATCTATTTATATAATTTTGAAGCCTTATTATCCTTTATAGTTATTTTAAACATTTGATGACTGCATGAAGTATTTTTGTTACATAAAATAGTATTCTTTTAAACCTCTCGCTCTAATGTTTTAGAATATAGTCATATTTCGGTACATAACTGTGCAGTGGTGTTAAGATTTTTTACATTTATTAATTTTTAAACGCATTTATAAAACCATTAGCATAATTTATTACGAGATAATTTTTGTAAAATATTCACGATAAAAAATTATATTGATAATCTCTGTGATCCCAAATTTGACAAGAATTAGGCATTTTATTATTCAAAAAATCGGCAAGATTAACACATTTCAAGATGATTCTAAAGATATTTATTATAAGCTATGTTTTTGAACATTCAAGTGTGATAAACATCTTATGAATAATGATTGCTTTATAATAATTATTGACCTAAGAATAAGGTAGTGTTTTTTTGAAATACGCCATTTCTTTTGTCATTCCCCAGTGGTTAAGCTACAACATACGGCTGTAGCCATAAATTGACAAACTATAATTGAAGTAGGGAGTAAAATGATATTGACGCGCGTGTTTGAACATGTACCGTTTAAAAAAAAATAAAAATAAATTCAGTTACGTACATGTTCAAACACGCGCGTTAACATAATTTTACTCCCTACTTTAATTATAGTGTGTCATTTTATGGCTACGGCCGTATGTTGTAGCTTAACCACTAGGGAATGACAAAAGAAATGGCGTATTTCAAAAAAACACTACCTTATTCTTAGGTCAATAATTATTATAAAGCAATCATTATTCATAAGATTTTTATCACACTTGAATTGTCAAAGACATAGCTTATAATAAATATCTTTAGAATCATCTTCAAATGTGTTAATATTGCCGATTTTTTGAATAATAAAATGCCTAATTCTTGTCAAATTTGGGATCACAGAGATTATCAAAATAATTTTTTATCGTGAATATTTTACAAAAATTATCTCGTAATAAATTATACTAATGGTTTTATAAATGCGTTTAAAAATTAATAAATGTAAAAAATCTTAACACCACTGCACAGTTCTGTACCGAAATATGACTATATTCTAAAACATTAGAGCGAGAGGTTTAAAAGAATACTATTTTATGTAACAAAAATACTTTATGCAGTTATCAAATGTTTAAAATAACTATAAAGGATAATAAGGCTTCAAAATTATATAAATAAATTATCTACAACGTTTAAGGAGTGTCCAGGATCATGGTTTGAAAATACAATAAAAACTCAATTTTGACCTTCGACGAGCATGTCCCCCCTTAATCCCTTACAAAAATTGCTTTCTCTGGGCGTCGTAAGAACGTGCTGGATTATTGGGACGTGGAATAATGGGAAAAATACATGGGTACCTACCTAATAATTGAATTTTACACATCATTTTATTCTTATTTATTGCTAGATATAAACAGTTTTCAAAAAAAAGTCATTTGAAAAGCTATGGATGTTACTAAAAAAATCTAAAAAGATATTCCGGTACCGGGAATCGAACCCGAGCCTCCTGGGTGAGAGCCAGGTATCCTAGCCACTAGACCATACCGGATATATTTCTAGTTGAACAAAAGATATTAAAAAAGCTAGTGTCATTGATTTTACTCAGCGTGATAATCTCATTGCGCATGCAAATAAATAATAATATGCAGCACTTACCTAGGTATGCACTTATTAATAATTTTTATCCGTAATCATAGATTAAAATAATATAACAAAGTAACGTAATATAAAATGAAAACAAAATACCTACAGACAAAACCGGTCCTCATCATTAGGTATTGAATAATTTTGTGGTAGGTACTATGACACTACCTACGTATTATAGCAGTAAGTATTAATTGTTATAAGTATATTAATTTAGCAAGTATATACTTATTACAATATACCTAATACTGATAGGTATATAATAATAATAATAATACTTATCCATATCGGTACGCAAATAAAATATCTTTCTACTAACAATACGTACTTAGGTACCTACCAACATTAAAGTTATGTAAAGTACAGTGGCGTACCTAGTGAAGATGTTCAAACACCCATGAAAGGAAAAGGGCGATAAGTTTAACATTTTGAAAAATTACTTACATAGGTACCAAATTATATAATATAATGTACTGACGAGTAGAATCAACGTCACTGAATAAATTAAGAATTTTCACATAAAAACAGAAGTTGCCCAAAACTCAATCTTATTTACATACGTAGCAAATTTAGACGCCAAAAGTCTCTTTGCCTATCCCCATAAATAATTTCAAATAAAGTTGTTCAAGTTCAAAGTTGTTTCAAAAAACTCTCCCCTCAAAAATTTCAAAAGTTAGAATAATTAATACCTAGTTCTGCATACAGCTGACGCCTTTTCCTTTCTCAGACAGATTTATAGGCACATACCTACCTACTTACATTATTTTAGGCCCCTTGGCATGCCCCATAGGACCTAATTAAAACGCGAATAACCCAAGAGCAATGTATTTTTTTTTGGTTTTCTAAGATAAAATTTCCAGGTGATGAAATGAACAGAGAATCTCGCGTTTATTGATTTTGTAGGTATATTAATATTTTAGCTTGTGGGTAAGGAATATAAAATAAGTAGGTAGGTACCCAGGCAGAATAAAAGCCCCACGCGAAAAAATATAACAGAACTAGCTACCAAACACAATTATTAATTATTTTGGAGCACTACCGAGGCATAGGTAATAATATAATAGGTGTATTGTGATATATTATTATGTAGAAAAAAATGAATCGTAGGTATGTAACCTGTAATAAAATTGATAACATTATGGAAATTATGAAGAAAAACAAAAAGGGGAGTGCGATGGCCGGGAATCGAACCCGGATCAACTGCTTGGAAGGCAACTATGCTGACCATTACACCACCATCGCTGTGGCGGCACCGACAAATTTTTTGTATTTAACATTCGTTACCTAAAAATATTTTTCTAATTTTATTTTCGGTTTTATATTGTATTTAAATTCAGCTTTTGAGTTCCAGTTTTGCTTTATTTTCAGTTTCTAACCTCAACAAGTAAATTCTTCAAAATATATGTTCAAAGAAAGTGTCACCTTAGGTAGGTAGGTACTCTGAATAGACCAATGTGGAATAGACTTATATTTTGCGAATAGGGATACCTATAATTCTATTGATTGTAGGTAGGTAGGTCCTAGGTACCTATTCTTCATTGGATAACAATAACACAATAACAATTTCTAGATGATATAGGTACCTAATCAATTAATATTATTTTTAGAGGGAACAAGGAAATATTATTCTATCATCTACCTACCTACAATACTTTTGAGTTTTGACAGAACCCAATCTTTTTGCAAACCTATAAAAATTTTATGCTGATCCACGCCATCGGGGCCATCTTTAGATACTTGAGTCGGCAATGGCTGATCACATTAAGGCTGATCATTAATGCCATCTATCCGCGAACTTTGAAATCAAAATCACCGTTCAGTCATGTCATGCAGCCGAACAGTGTTTTCCAAACTGTCGGCTTCCTGTAAAAAATATTTTTATATATACTTTTGAAATAGGGAAGGGGCGAAACCAAGAGTTTACCGTAAAACCCCCTAACTTCACCAAGTGTCCCTAACTTCACCTAAATCAATAAAACAATAGAAACTCATGTTTTTACTATCGCACCACTTTAAGCCACTAAGGCGATTTTAAAGATAATATTCGTCCTGTCACCACAAAATTTATTTAGGTATTAATGATATGGGGGGTAGTAATGTAAATTTTGGTAGCCACTGCTATAGAATGTATAAAAAAGGTTTCTTTCTGAATAAATTCTTTATTTTTTTACACACGCATTCAAAAACCTATTTTACTAACTTTCTGTTGACACTCCCTCGCTCGAGTCTGTTACTTAGTAGTTTTACTATATTGAATAAACTCTAGGTACATAGGTACTAAACAAACACATTCTGTTTGAGTCTTCTTTGCTTGGAGTCTGTATATTTTTTGCAGTGACATCCCTAGACAAAATGCCGCCCCATTTTTTATACAGTTTTTTTCATCATCTTTTCATAACTGCAATATCTAAGAAATGTGCTTTATGGATACATTTACTCTATTAGTAACAATAATAATATATTCATTGACTTGTTTTCTTTTTCAAGTAAATGGGGAACGTTTTTTAGTCATCTTTACACGATTTAAGAATTAATACCCTCGTCGCCATCACGAAACAAATTGACGTGTTCAAAGCTCGACGTTCGCTCTCCGATTGCCAGCAAGTCCAAAATTTCGTCGCACCTATAGTTGAAAATTATTTGCCATTTCACCGAAGTACCATCTTAAGATATTTTATGATTGTGCTGTTTTTTTTAATTTTCTTCTATTCATTGTCTAATGGCAATAACATCATAATTCCTTTATCTCACAAAGGCACGTCCCCACTAATATTCCCTCTGATTTTTCTATTTTGCATAATGGATCATAAATTTTGTGGAAAAAATATTACATGTAGTGCATCCTGCTGCCAGAGTGGGGGTACGCCTTCATAAAGTAAAAGATATATACCTACCTACCTCTTTCTTTCAGCGCTCGAATTGGAATAGTTTATGTACCGGAGCGCACGACAGATTTATGAAGATATTTAAATAGTTATCAAATCGCACCGTGAATGTAAAACCAAGGCATCTGCAAATTTTTCAATTTAGAGACTGCAAACTTGATAATGTAAAAGTGAAGTAACTGAAAGAACATGCAATATAATGTAGATATAAACCAAACACATATTATGATTTTTTTTAGAAACTCTATTTATTCTAACAAAACGAAGACTTCAAACCCTAATATCTCCAAAATATGTCATGTCTTGGTTTTACACTCACGGTGCGAAATTATACGTGTATTTCATAAAAATGAATGTGTTAAATTTTCTATTACATGCCCTATTTAGCTCAAGACGGTCAAATTATTTTTTCTACGAGGCGGAGCGATAATTATACTGATTTCACGAACAGGAACACGAATATCATCTGTAAGAGATCTTGGAATTACGTTTGACGGTAAACTGACGTTCAGTGGTCATATAGATACCATTTGTAAAAAGGTGCTAAAGATGTTGGGCTTTGTCTTGCATACTTCCCGGGTCTTTTCGGATGTTACGGTACTAAATATTCTCTACAACTCCTTAGTTAGAAGCAGACTTGAGAGTGGGTCTATTGTTTGGGCCCCGCATCAGTTGAAGTACGGCCTTTTGGTGGAGAGTCCAAAAGAAATTTTTAAGACTCCTTTACTTTCGGCTGTATGGATATTATCCGTGGCTCTATCCGACTGATTTTCTCTTAGGGATGCTTACATACTGTAGCTTAAAATTTAGAAGGGATCTTTATTTAGCAACATATTTTTTCAGACTTATACGCGGCGTAAATGTGAACTCTGCCATTCTTGGTGGTGTTGGCTTGTGTGTCTCTGATAATTACCTTAGTAATGCCAATTGGGAGGGCAGTAACCATGTTTAATGAAATCGCTTCGGATATTGATATATTCCACTTACGTGAGGTGAATTTAGGTGGACGTTGTTTTATGAGTTTTTAAGATAGGGTCTATCAAAGTTCACTCTGTGTGCTTCCATCTACTTTTATTTTGTTACTTATTTTATTTCTTTTCTTATTTTATTACTTATTCTCTGTATTTTTATTTTTAAAAATTATTAACACTTATTTTATGTCATGTCGTGAACGCTTTGAATTTATAATTTGTTATATATGTAAAATAAATAAATTTGATTTGATTTCATTTGAACTTGTATTTTGTAAAGAAATAAATTTTAAATCTGAATTGCTTGTAAAACTTATATGCGGTCATCTCCAAACTATGCAGGTTTCTGCCTCGGAATGAAGATATTGTTTTACCCTTACCTTTAACTTACCAATCCATGACAATGAATGTATACTATATAATTTGAATCTGCTTTAGGATAAAATTTCAATGGATCAGTGCATAAATGTCGTATGTTTGGAAAAAATTGAAGACAAAATGGATCATATATTATTAGACATATATATGTAGATAATATACAGTATAACCTCGTTTTTACGTGCCCGGTATTCACGTTTTCCCGGCAATTGCGTGTAATTTTTTCGGTCCCGATGTATTTCAGTACATTTAATACCCACATTTACGTTTTTATTTCCCGCGATTTACGTCGGAAATATTAAAAATATGCGAGTTACGCGCGCTTCTGAAGAACTGTCTGATGAAGACGAGGTTGATATTCCAACAAAAGAAGAAGCAATGAGGTTCACCGAGGGTTTAAAAACCTACTTTACAAACTTTGCTGATATCCAAGATGACACTTTTAAATGTTTATATAGTAGAAAGAGAATTACATAACAAAAAAAACAAAAATGCAACAAACTAGTATACATATGTACATGATTTTTTCAATAAAAATTTTAATTGAATGTTGTTTTTTAATAAAACGTTATTTTTTTAGAAACATAAAATTTTATGTTCTTTATTTCAATACCCCCCTTTTACATTTTCCCTCCAATTAGGTTTTTTTTTTCCAGTCCCTTAAAAAACGTAAAATAGGGGTTATACTGTATGTTGTTAGGTAACTTTCACTTAAGCTGGTTAGGTGAGTAAAATCCTCCCCTTCAAAATATCAATGAAATCATATTATATTACAACTGAATGTACAGGCATTTTCCACGACTCGACTCCTATGGAACTATCGTGCAATCAACCAAAATCCATTCAGTGATCAACGTGTTGAACACAGTGGCGCATTTAGTGATGTAGAGGCCCGACACACTGACTGATTTTGAGACCCCCTAAGAAAAAAAACAAACTAATTTTAATTTTCCAATTAATAAATCCATGTGTTCATGCAATTTTTATTTTGAATAAATTATGCAAACATGGTTTAATTAAATGAGTCTCCTTTGTTCCTCCAAATCATAATCCATAAATGGGTACATACATGTCACATCCCCAAATTGTCACCAATCGCGGGATGTCTCCTCTGGAGGTCTAGAGAGGCCGGAATCATTTTCGAGCAGATTCATAGTGATATGAATTGAATAAGGGTCGATTATGAGACAGACCAATTTTTGACACTATAATCTTCAATTTATTGTATCTAAATCTATTTTAAAAAATTTCTATATTTTGTCCATTGAAAAAAATTGCCGGCAACGTTGTTTTTGTGTGTGAGCTTGCACAAAGGGGAAGGGGTAACGATACCTCCCCGGCAGCGATGTCGGAAACGCGAAAGATCTTTGGCAGTAGAATCTTCTAGCCATTGAAACTGTAAACAGCATCAATCTCGCCCTTCGCAAAAATCAGATAAAATTGTATAAAAATGTAGTAACCAGTATTATTTAAATAAGTCTCGCCGTTTTTCGACAATCATTCCGAGTTGATCACTCCCAAAGACCCAAAGAGACGATGCCGTCAACCGGCTTACTGAGCGAGAAGGAGAATGCATGTTCTCGCTCTCGCACTTGATGGGAGATGACCTACAACAGAATACTTACCAATTTAATAGCTGATCTCTGTTAATTGCTTAATATTTATATGTACATGCGTACATTGAAAAGAAATCAATATCAAAGATACAAACATACATATGAGGCACATTTTTTTGTTGTTTACTGCTTGTATCTATGTACCTACTTAATTAGCCTATTTTTACTTCTAATCAAGACCTATTAGAACCCCTACTTTTATGCATGCTTTGGGCAATACCTATTTTCTACTCAGTTTGTGAGAAAAATGCATCTTTTTTTCAAATTTCAATATAATTTAATACAGTAAAACCTCGTTAATACGAATTCCACGGGACGGAAAATCGAAAAAAAATTCGAATTATGAAATGTATGGGGGAAAAATATAAAAATTTTGAATTTTTTTATTTTCATTAATATCATTTACGATCCAGAGCTGTGCCTACCAAATTTCCGGTTCTGTATGTTTTAATGGGTCATAAAATGTCAGGATTATTTTTATTACCTTCTTAAAGTAATTTATGATGTGTTAAGAAAAGTCTGTCACAATTTTCAATGACTGGCTCATGAAATAATGTACTTTATTACGATTTATTGAATATTTTTATATGCCAGGACTCTGAAATAATTTCGAATTACAAAATTTGAATTAAAGGTATGGTTTTATATGAAAATAATGTTAAAGGGACTTTTTTTTCGTGAAAATTTCAAATTACGGCGAATTTCGAATTATCCGTGTTCTTATTAATGAGGTTTTACTGTAACAGAGTGGCAGGTTTTAACTCTTCGGAGGCCCTCTTTTAAATTTTCCCACAAATCGGAAGCGCGCTTCTGGTTGAACATGCTTACTTAGTGTATAATATAATCGATAGTCAAAATATAGAGTCAAGAGGTAAGCAAAATTAAAATTGTTTATTTAATTTCTGATTAAAAAATGACAGATGTCGGATTATCAGGCTATCTGTCGAGCGCGCACATCGGTCTAGACCAGTGGTTCTCACATGAAATTTAACTGTGGCCGCACAATTGACATTGACAGTTCTATGGAAACGTCTGGTGGCAGCACCAAATTTCACTTTTGTTGTGATTGAAAAAATTAAAGCTAAATTTTATTTGCTAAAAAAAATTGATCAAATTATTTATATTTAGACAAGTCCATTTAATATCGTGCAACTGACTGAAATATTATATTGCAGTCCGAAGACTCCAACAAAACAAATTTGAAAATGGTATTACCTCATCTCTCTCTCTCGAATACGATAAGTATTAAATAAAATGGACTCTTTCCATATTTGGTCCCACATTTAAACAAATACTGGTCTAGACTGCAGCAACTATATCGTGAAGCATGGCCGTTTCGAGAACTACACTCCTCCCTAACCCTTTCCTCTTCGTTCCCCTCGCCGTGCAATCATTTGACGTTCGTTATTTGTGTGTGCTGCAAGTTCGTGTTGAAGAGTGATAGCAGGAGGATTATAAGTCATGTTATAGCCTACTGCGAAGAAAAAAAAAAGTGAGCTCACTGGGCCCATAAATAAGGTTGATGATAGAATCGCTGCAATGACAGGTAGATATTCTTTGACATTTCAGTGTTACCATAATTATAACTAAAAATATCCCTACAGATTGGAAAAATAGTGTCATCTGATATTGTATTCAATATTCACATTCTGAATCAAAGTAGGGAAAAAAAGTCTTTACTAATACTGGCGATCCTTTCATAATATATCGCAGCGCCACAACGGCGGCCATGACACTTCTAGTTATAATTTTCGCAGTCTACACATATTCACTCAAAATGGCCGATTCATGACATTCTATAAATTATAGTCTATAAACACAAAGAATAAAAAAACGGTTGTTTTAAATAAAATATGATACTTATTAATATTTTACTTCGTAAAAGACATTCAAAAATTGTTTTTCCTTCTACAATTTGAACACATGTTGATTATAACTAGGAATCGAACATATTTAAAAATTTCAGTACATACATAATGAAAAGTACACTTGCAATGAAATAAGTTATCAAAGAAAATATTATGAATGTAACATTTACAAAAAAAAATACACATGACTGGTAAATTCTTTGCTCTTTGCTCTTTAGATGGAAAAACTAATAATAAATCCACATATCAACAAAAAATATACACGGAAATCATGAAAATGTGGTAATGTTTATTATGCACTATTATCATTACTTATTCATTTAGGTTTTGTCTCTTGATCGGTGACATATCGTACATAAATAGTGTCCTCTGGTTTAGCATCTTCAGAATCTTCGGAGTCTCCCAAATTTGAACAGGCAATCGCCAGCGCCGAACCGTCGTGACAGAAGCTCAGCGAAGTTATAGACGTGTTGTAACGGTGGAATTGGCAAAGGCGCTTTTTGTTGAATCCGTCCCAAATATTGACATAGCCGTCTGAACCTCCCGTAGCGAATGTGTTGTAGGCTGAGTGGAAACTTATCGCGTTGACTGGGTAAATCTTCTCGATGCCTGTAAATACAGAAAAGTACAATGAATCATAAGATTACATAAACTCAAACGTAAGACAATCTTTATATAAATACGTTTATATGAATAAGGCGGCCAAGTACCAAAAAATTTAAAACTGATATTTTTATCAAAAAATGTTCTACGTACCAACACCAATAACGTCAACTATGGTCTAAGTGCCTCAAGCAAGTCAAAAAAATACAGCAAAATATTTAAATCTGGCGATGTTGTAAGTCCGTTGGCATGTTTTATTTATAATGGTGTAAGTAGCACTGCAGTGGTCAACGGCATTCAATACAAAATGGCTGACGACGGTGTGTTGACACTCAAGAGTTCTTAATTCCTAAAACAATGGAAGCTGTCGAGATTTCTTCACTGTGAAACATATTTTTAAAAATGTCTGCTTCATGCAATTTTACTGTAATGACTCAGTATTTTGTAACCACAAGCAATACTACTTTTTGGTACTTAGCGCCTTAATTAATACACATATTCATATGTTGTGCCTTCCGCTCCCTTACCCTCAGGGTTCATGATACGACACCGTACAAAAATATTATGCACACTAATTTTTGCACAAGCATCATTTTCGTGCCAATAGAAAATCCTCGATCGTTCCATATAGTGGTAAGATGTGTTATCGGATTTTTCGCAATCTGTGTGCGCCTTCTTATTTCTGCTTCACATCCGTCTTTTCGACAAATGGTCGATCCCAAATATACATACTAGTTCACTGTTTCAAGATTTCGAAGAATACTTGCAGCAGGTAGAAGGTTAACCCGATCGATAACCATTAACTTGGTCTTATTCACAACATATCAGATGAGCGTGAAGTTGATAGTTTTGACAGAAATTAAGTCATAGTCGGAGAGGCGCCCAGCAAGAGAAAGTGATGTAATAGGCTTGACGGATTCAGGTGAAGTCGGGAATTGACACCGCAACAATAATCAAATTTGCAATGTGTATTTCGTATGCACTATAGATTCACCAGTATAAGACTTAGTATAAGACAGTATAAGACAACTTAGTTGTCAGCTGAGTGAGGGCGCCACATGCTAACATTTGACATATCATTTCATACTTTTTGTACTGAGATGAGCTTAGTTCTAAATTCAAACACCTGACGATTTATGATGGTATATCTATAGAAGAAATCGCATCTGCACATGTTCAAGATTAAATCGTTTCACTATTATAGGTGTACACCAGAGACGTGCGGTCCATACATGCTGTATATGCGAAACATCCCCAGAAATATTTCATAATTTATTTATGGTATATTTCGTAAATATTTTTTGAATATTTCTGAGCTACCATACGTCAATAATAAACACCATATTTCATCATCCGCTGCCTGCCACGATTGAATCAGTTGCAATTGATACCTACTATGTAGTAAAATAATAAAATATATTTTATGATTTTTAACAACTAAAAGTCACCGCACGCCACTGGTGTAATCCTAATGGACGAGTATCTTCAGAACTACTCATTACACATAAATAACCGAAGACCAAAAATGACGATATCCATACCTGCTTCTTTAATCCTGTGACATTTAAAGGCATACTTCTTCTTCTGCACTTCCGGATTGCTATCTAAATACTCCACCGCAACTCGGCCTTCTATTGAGCTCAGCACGTATCCTTGCTTGTTGGGGAACACTCGGATACATCGGGTCTGGTACTTAAGAGATGACTCCCGTCTTTGGTTCACTTGTGCCATATTCCGAACGTCCCAAACGAATATCTTCCGGCCAGAAGTCCCTACTACAAACTTCTCCCCGATGATGCTCATAGTGTATACCTTCAAGGAAGCCAAAATATTAACACACAAACAATAATGTAAGCCTGTAAAAATAACCACAATTATAGACATGCAGGGCGGGCCCAGGTCTTTTCAAATAAACATCTCCAATTCGCTCTGTCCTTGTAGACTGTCTTTTAAGCGTCAATTACATTGAGCTACTTTACGAGCTGTTTGTTGGCGAATTTACAATTTGGCTGTAAAGTCGCCCAGTGTAATCATCAAACAAGCTAACAAGCAGATTGTAAACACTCTGCCGAGAAAAGTTGAAAGCCTGTCAACTATACACGCTACACGCCGGCGTGTGGGCCTACTGCGTCTGTGCTGTAGAGCGCAATAGCAACCTCCCGGTAAAAAAACGAACTACGTTCTGTCAAAATAGTCGCTGGCTTGTGGCTTTTCAGCGAATGGAAAGTTTTGTGTGTCATCATCATAATCGCAGTAGCTGAATCGCCCGCTATTAAATTCGCCAACAAACAGCTCGTAAAGTAGCTCAATGTAATTAAAGCTTTAGTTCCGAATTCAAATTCAATTTACAACAAATTTCAAATTATCCATGATTAATTAATTTTGGGGATTTACAGGACATTCCTAATAATTCTTTTTAGTCTATATTAGTTCTTTGTGTGCAGCATATTATAGACCAGTGATGGCGAACCTATGGCACGCATGCCACTAGTGGCACGCGAGATGATCTTACATGGCACGCAAATGTTTGAAGAGAAAAAAAATAGATATACCTAATAATTTTAAACATTTTTTTAGAAAAAAGTTTTACAAATAAATATAAGCACCTATATTATATAATATTGAAAAATAACGACGACATAGTTCGGTTTCTAATAATATTTACCAATAGATGCGAAAACTAAATTCAAGCATAAATGACAGACCCGCATTATATAAAAAATAGTAGGCGGATACTCTTCAAGAATAAGCATTGCGTTTAATTTTAATTGCATAGATCAGTCCTTGGATTTTATGTGTCACACATAGTATTATCGCATTGACCTCAACAGGCGGCGGGAAAAGCCGCGCCTATAACCTCTGATTTTGATTGATTTAAATCACTTTACAATACTTGAGACCACTCTAGCGTGAGAATGTCTCGTCTGACCAGAGCAATTCTAGCGCATATTTTGGAGTAAAGAACCAAACTAAGTAATACTCGAAAACTCAATTATATTTTTAGAACTTTTTAAATATAATTCTTATAACTATTTTTTAATTTTTTCCGTATGTTATAGACCCTGTTATAGACACTATTCGACACAGCCGAAAATCCCTATCATTTGCAAGTCTTAGTGTACGGCCAGGGTGGACGCGTCCGGCAGAGTGTTGAGCGACGTGCGCAACTCAAACGTATAACCGTGTGTGAAAATATTCATAGACAATGTCTTTTTTTGGTTATACGTTTATACGTTTGAGTTGCGCACGCCGCTCAAAGCTCCGCCGAACGCGTCCATCCTAGCCGGGGACTTATTGCGTCTTCATAAGTCATGCTAGGAGCTTGTAGCTTCGTCGTATATGCCCTGTGGATGATATTTACTAGTACCCTCCCAGGACACCAGAATCTCAGACTCTTTCGGCTGTCACAGCATGTGGCTGAACCAGGTCCAACATCACATATACAACATTATATATATATATATATTTATGCCTTCTAACGAATCATTTCAAATCCACTCATTTTGCATGGCATTAAGAAAAAAAATTCAAATTTCATATTTCCACCACAAAAATGTGTCATAGTGAGCTGTCATACTGGAAACAGATGACCGTATAGCATTGAGGCCAAAAAATTACACATCATTCGTGCACCTACTTGCTAACCTAATTTTGAATCATTTAGAATTCTAAATCAATATAAATATGATTGTATTTCTAATTTAATTACCTACCTATTTTCTTCTGTCTTTCCCTTGTGTTCCGGTGGTTGTTATTACTAATTTTTAAGTGTTTTATTCAGATATGAATTTGACCTATAGGTACTATATATACAACCAGCTCAAGATGCGCAGCTCTATAGTGGGGTATTATAACGGCTCGTGTTACGTGAGCGACGTTGGCGAAACGATGAGCGGCGCGCGCAACTCAAACGTATAACCAAAAAAAGACTGTTTACAAACATTTTCACACACGGTTATACGTCTGAGTTGCGCGTGCCGCTCAACGCTTCGCGCGACTTCACCCACGTAAAACGCCCCATTAGTGTATTACAGTTTTATTAAGATCATTTGCATGTCATTTTAGTTATAAAAAAAAACTATAATGAGAATAATCATTAAGTTATATTGTAATTATTAAATCTTACGCGTTCGTTTCCCTGGTTGTATGTGCCGACGCACTGCGGAGCTCTACTGTCCCACAGTTTGACGGATCCATCCCAGCTACCGGTTAGTACGCCGTTAATCTCGTTAGCAAATTCCACACATCTAATGGCATCTTTATGCTCACCCATTATGGTCTCCATATTGCTATTGAAATCGTACATCTTCAGGGTATTATCCAGACCACCACTATACGAATGAACCGCATCCTGAAAATACAATTTATATTTGCAATACTTAAGTAAACGCACTGCAAAAGGTTCTTCTGGGTACCCTTGATCTAAATATTAAAAATAATAACATGTGAATTCAATTGCTGCAAGCAGGATTCAAATTGTCCCCCGATACTATTATAAGCGCAATGCACTAATCTCTGCTCATCAACATTAAAGAACACAGTACAGTACATTCTCAGTAATCCGCCGCTCGATTATCCGACAACTACTATAATCCGCTGTTATTTTCACTAGTTGAAAGCACAAAAACAAGCTCTATAATTTATTCGTGTATCAAATTCAGTAGTCCACCGCGTAATAACACCGCAGATGGGACGGTTTTATTTTGGAAACTTCTCCCTCGTAAAACGTATCGCGAAGAAAGTGCCCAAGGATCGCATCGCAATAATTATGCCGTCCTCCAATGCGACCGGGACACACAAGCTGAAGCTTTTGGTCATAGGGAAAGCAAGGAATCTTAGACCATTAAAGAATATCTGTCTCACTGAACAACTGGTTGTGTCAAGTGATTTACTGTTTGTTATGTAGTTAATAAACTTAGTTTATAAATATATACATTATATATGTAATTTAATAAATATTTTATTTTGAATATAGTAAAGTTAGTTATATGCTAGTAATATATGCTAGTACAAATTTCTCAATAAAAACTATTTTTACGATTACCTGTTTTAATTTTTACCATATTTTGTATGTATGCACTATAATCCGCCGCTTTCACTAGTTGGACACTTGTCTGGTTTTTGGGGTGGCGGATTACTGAGAGAACACTGTACTCAACTATTTTCTTTGATTTTTCATATACAAGGTTAACTTCAATGAAAGGTTTTCTTTAAAGATATTTTCACTGATTACGAAGTTCAAAGCCAACTTGGAAATATTTTGAAAAGAAATGCTTTATTCACAAAGCAAAGATTTGTTATTAACAATTAAATTTACCTTGAAGCAGACATCCAGAACTGGCAGTTCGTGAGTATATTTATGTCGTTCCACATTCGTGGATATATCGTAAAGCCTTACAGTGCAGTCCCAAGATGATACCAATAAAAACTGATTGGATTTTGGGGCAAATTTAACAGATGAAATCGTATCCTCCGGCGGATTTTTTAATTTAAACTCGGTACGAGATTCTGAAATCGTCATTTCTGAAAGAAATATTCAATAACATTGCATAAACAAAAATGAGAAATTACATGATCCTGGCGAAGAAAGCATTAATTATTTAAAATATATGATAAAGAGCGATTCAAAAACAATATTTACTTGTTATTCTAAAATAATAATATTTTAGGTTAACTGTCGGCAGACGCTGAGCAAAAATTTAATAATTGCCATGTGAGAGAAAAACTAAAAACATTCACACTATTCCATAGACCAAATAGGCTTAATATACCTGCTTCACTATTCAATAAATAATTATATAAACCTGAATACATGCGTAGAAGTGTGTGGCACTAAATATTTTGTCATGAAAATGGTTTTTTGTGTGATTATAAATTATATTCTAATTGATATATTGATATAAATGTATAATGCAGGTGCTCCATTGACAAGCTTGAGGATAATAAGTGTGACTATTCATATACTGTTGCCCTTCATTACTTTCATTTTATTATAATAATACTAGCTGACCCGGCAAACGTTGTTCTGCCATATAAATTATTTATAGTGAATATTTTGGTTGTTAATAAATAAAAAAATAACTAATGTATTGTAAGTGTGTGGGGTGGGATCTATGACAGAAAGAGGAATGGAGCGCTGTAGACGATGACCGCCGATAAAAACAAAAAAACACCAACCATTCATTTTCTCAATTCAATGTAAGTATTTCATTAAAGTAACGTAGGTACATATTCATTGTTTGATCTCTTAAAAGTTAAATGTAAAGTGAACAAAATTAATATATTTTGTATCCTAAAGTAGAAAAATGAAATAAAGAAAATCAATTTGAAGAGCAATAATTGAGTGTACGATATTTTTTGTCAGTCCATCTTTAGCCAACACAAATAAGCTCGATGGTTTCCCACGCGAGAACATGCCACGTAATTATTGTCCATGTGAAAAACATCCAAATCTAAGCCGCAAACAGACATCGCTTGGCCTTGAGCCTTATTGATTGTCATTGTGAATGCCAATCTAATAGGAAATTGAACGCGTTTGAATTCAATTGGCACGCAGTGAGAATCATTGGATTTTGTGGCAGCAAAACATTTTCGGCTCGGAATTTGCCATTCAAAATGGTGGCTTCGATAATGTTTTTCATCAATTTTTTAATGACTAATCGCGTGTCATTGCACAGCCGTGGTGGGTTCAAATTCCGGAGTAAAATAACCAGAGATCCAACTTTCAGTCGTAGAAGGTGTGTTGAGATGCCTGGCAAATCCAGTGAGTTCAAAAACCCTGTTCGATAATTTACAGCTTCGTTGACATCGCAAACTGTATCGATCAATTCATATGATACCAAGTCGCCTGGCAACGACTGCTGTATCTTGAAGTTTAAATCGTCGACGTCCACATTTTTTGCTGCCAAAATGGCTCTTTCTGCCAGCCTCGCATGAATTATGTATTGTGTGCGTACATCTGGAAATATGCGGTCAATGAGAGCATTTTGCTAATCAACGATTATGCAGAAATTAGTGGGCAATTTTATGCATCCAGTATTTTCATAGACAGCAACTTTTCCATCGCCGATATCTAACAATTGGTTCGAGAATGTGTCAGCAGATGGATTTTGTAGCATTTGGACGCGCATGTTTATTTTTAGCTGGACTTTTTCAACATTACGTCACAGTGGCGATGATTTCAAGCAAGCGTACGTTGAACGTGGAATGATGGGAAGTGTTTGTCTGAAATCACCTGAAAGGAGTAACAGAGTGCCGCCGAATATTTTGTCGTTGTTTTTTTTTATATCTTTGAGTGTTCTGCTCA
The DNA here is from genome assembly GCF_057557595.1 of Rhyacophila brunnea. NCBI lineage: Eukaryota > Metazoa > Arthropoda > Insecta > Trichoptera > Rhyacophilidae > Rhyacophila > Rhyacophila brunnea. The sequence goes on from NW_028233361.1 coordinate 9,924,057, forward strand.
ACGCCTCAAGAGAATGTTTGTGTGCACTATGGCATTCATCCCAGATGATAATTTTGCACTGTGGCCATGGACGATTGTTTTTTTTATGTTGCACACTGCGTCTGGGTTATTTTGAATATTCAGTGGCAGCTTAAATGCTGAATGAGCTGTTCTGCCTCCATCCAATAAAGTTGCTTCAATGCCAGATGATGCAACGGCCAATGCGATGCCATTATTTGATCGTATTTCGGCGAGAATTAGCGAAATGAGAAATGTTTTGCCAGTTCCACCTGGTGCATCAAAAAAAAAGAATCCACCTTGTCCCGCCGAAACTGCCAGCATAATGCGGTCGTAAATGATTTTTTTGTTCATGAGTCAGTAGTGGGACATTGCGAGTAACAATCGCTGCCATTTTGCAGTATCGTACTGCAGTTCACGATTCATTTCGGTGTCCATTAAATCAGAAGTACTTCGATTTGGCGAACTCATACCGAAATGACTGAGTGGTAAATTGGCAATGACAACGCAAAGATCCTCGATAGCAATCAATGCTTCATTGTACATAGCGTCGCTGAATGTAATCGTTAGATTGTTGCACCGTGTACGAATACGATGCAATATGTCGTCAGTCATTGTATCTTTGTGCTTATCCCACAACGTGTCTGCTCGTCCCGGGAAACATGTAGTCAACACTATAGCGAATAGTAGACGAATTTGTGTTGCTGTACAGCCCAATGCTGCTTCAGCAAGCATGTCGTCCCAGTGATTGTCGTCTTCGAGCAAGCCGAGTGCAAGGCATGCATCTTTATATGTTGAATACTGTTGTCCATTCAGTTTGCGTACCTATATCTTGAAATGACAATCGGCTGGTGACATTAACCAACAACAACATTCGCAGATAGAAGCACTCAATCTGCCTTGGACTGACTGTATATACTCGACCCAAAGTGTTTGATTTGAATAGGCCGGGGCACGCAACAATTGGCGTGCCTTGCTTTCGGGGCATCCATTTTTTTGTTTGATTCCATGTGAAATAGCGTGTTACTTCGGAATAGAGTAGTGTTCGTGCAAAGGCACCGAAAGTATCCGCACGATTACACAATTAGAAAAATTCGGTGAGTGTAGTTTTTGGTGGATTTATGGCACGCTCAATTGCAATTTCGTTGGTGAAAAATCCGCGCTGGCCGTTTTCAAGATGGACGGCTAAATGTATAACTGCTGGGTCCCGTTCATGAATTGAGAAACCAAAGATACACCAGACAGCTTCATTGGAGCTGATGTACCAACCAATTTGGTAGCCCATTATTTCGTCGTTGTCATTCAATCGAGGAGCATTCACATCGGTATTTTAAATTTGAAACACAGCCATATCGCTACCTCTATTCACATACTTGCAAATGTATTTGATGCTCTTCACCGAACTGCAGAACTCAACATTAATAATATTAGCATTGAATGTTTTGCTCAGCAGAGGCGAATATGGTACCACCCAACGATTGTCAATGTCAATGTCTGCGTTGTTAATAGTTTGCGTAAATGATTGTCCACCATTATCAGTATTTCTTCGACGATATATTGGATATACGTCATCATTTGTGTCGTTAGTGAAATGTTTAGGAAAACGCTTTGTACAATTTCCATCTGCCATGCAAGGCGAAAAACGATTCAGATCACCGCATGGGCCATGAATCATGTTTGTGGTAACAATATCGAAGAGTAGTTGATCAGTAGACGGATCTAGAATTTCCGCGGATATTCCACTATCAATTTCCTCAGGGCGTATTTTGTCGACTAACCAAATCAAAATGTGTGCATGAGGTAATCCTCGCTTTTGCCATTCTACCGCTATTCTACTACATCCAGCAACGTGCGGGACCAAATACGTGTAATTTTGTATTGAAGCTCATTAAAGACTTCAATTTTTGTTTAAAGACACGTGCTGTAATGTCATGACGATGTATTGCATTTTGGCCTGGCAATAGCAAAGATGTAATCTCCTGCCACTTTGGATTACAATATGTAAACGTTATAAATAAACACGGTCGTCCGTACTCGCGCACGAAAGTCATAGCACTCTGTATATTATATTCTTGCATTATGACGTGGACTGCCTACGTACGATGATGGTAGAATGATAGAGTTACCAATTTCGGCGGTTTCGGCGTCGCTCATGATAGCGTCTCGCAAGTGAATGTATTCTTCCGCACGCAGCTTCTGTTGATTGTGTCGTAAGAATCGCAGTCGTTCGCTCTCTACCTTCGCGCACATGTCGACCATGAAATGTTGGCACAGCACACGACATCGCAGAATGACGTTGTCCTGACCGCGTCGAATCATCATACGATACGCATAAAAATCCATCGAGCTCACTTTCTTGTTTGTTTCGGCTCCTGTAACAACATATTCAAAAATATTAATTCATTCATAAATATTAATTCAAAATGAGTAATGATGTTCATAATTAATGAATTAAGTACCTGTGGCGGGATCTAGTTGTTTAATGTTTATGAAATATCCGTCTTGTCCCTTCCAGAAAATTAGCGAATATTGGAAAGCGTCGTATGAACGGTGTGTGTCAGCGATGAACTCCAGATTATTGTTTCTTCTTCGAATCACGATTTCTCGCGTCGATCTGCGGTCGCCAACCATGATTCCAGCAACGTCGTCAATAACAGGCGCAATGAATCGACGCAAGTGCTCTCCAGCTGGTGTTTTATCAGGATTGATGACAATAGCGTGATTGTCACTTTGCAATTCGTGCATGTGTGATTTGAAGAATTTCAATAATTCGTTGTGCTCATTCAATAGGGCGTCCAGTTCAGCGACGATGCGCCTGGCGAATTGAGGTTATTGTAGCCGCAACGTGCATTCACACGATTGATGTCCTCACCGCCCATGAAGTAGATTTGTAAAAAATTATGTAGTTCGTTTGGCATTGGCAGCAATGAGCCTACATTGCGGTATATAATACTTGGCCTTTGATTTTGAACGTAGAATGGAATTGTTGACCATTGCCACACTTTTGTGAACTATTTCTGTTGCTCCGAACGAAGTCATTTGGAAGCATGAATTGAATGTGCGAATGGACTTCAGGAACAGGTTTGAATCTGGAACCGTGCCGATAAGCAAGCCGTTCAATGGTTCTGGTAGTATCTCAATTTCTGGTAGTTGCACTTTTCCTGATGCGCAACACATCCCGGCTGACTATGTTTGAATTTGAGCGCATGACAATGGGGACATTCTTTGTCTATAGCACCAACCAGCACTTTCGGATGAGCGGAATGTTCAATATCTGGCTCGTACTCGAAAGCGAGACGAAGGAACGAAGCGGATGTAAATGCTCGATGTACTTGTTGGCGTTGTCGGTCATTTGCTCTGCATGTGTTAACTACGAACCGGCGCGCTTGTCTCCGTTCCAATTGTCGTTGTTGCACGAGATGCACGCAATTGCGACATGCTCACACGAAAATTTTCGTTATCTTGTTGGATTTATTCGTGTTTTTTCTGCTCTACTATTTCACATGTTTGTTGCTTTATTTGTTCGACGGCCCAATTGGGCCCCCTTGCGTCTTGCTGGCATTGTTCACTGTAATACACGCACACAAATAGATAAATTAAAATAAATCGTACAAAATTTTGCACGCACTGCGTTGTGATATGCCGAATGAAATGTCAAAATGACGCGACGCTTCTCGTGAATTCTTCTCGGACGTAGCGCCATCTGTCATTCAACAACATAAATCATTTCGTTCTGTTTGAAATACGAACGACGGTTAAATTTGTTTACATAAAAATACCAAAATCGCGATTAAAAAATGGGAGGGTCGCGATTAAAAATGGGAGGGTGGGTGTAGGGGGGTGAAAATTTCGGGTTATAGGTTTTTTTATACCCTATACATTATATATTTAACACCCTGGAAAGCTCGCAATCATCGAAAAAGAGATGCAGAGATACAACGTAAATATAATGGGTTTAAGCGAAACACATTGGAAAGGATCCGGACATTTCGAGACTGAATTTGGCAACATGGTATATTGTTCAGGACAAGACGAAAGTCGAAACGGAGTAGCTTTTATTGTACCACGAACTCTCCGAGATAGTGTCATTGGATACAATTCGATCAGTGACAGGATAATAACAATAAAGCTCAATGCCCAGCCATGTTTGCTCAGCATTATACAACTATAAGCGCCTACAGCTGCATCGACAGACGAGGATAGCGAAGAATTTTTCAAGGAGCTAAGAAGCACAATCCAAGAAATACCCAAAAGAGAGATCACCGTTGTTCAAAGCGATATGAGCGCCAAAGTCGGTAATACCATGAACGACAATCATCTCAGAGAGTTTATCGGTAAATTTGGACATGGTAATCGCAACGCAAGAGGGGAAGATTTTTTGCAGTGCTGCGTAGAGCAGGATCTTGCAATCATGAATACATGGTTCCAACATCACCCTAGGAGATTATATACATGGATCTCACCTGGTGATCGCTGTAGAAACCAGATTGATTTCATAACAATCAATAAAAGATGGCGGTCATCAGTGTTTAATGTACAAACCTACCCAGGTGCAGACTGCGGTAGCGATCACCAACTTCTTGTTGCCAATATGAGACTAAAGCTGAAAAAGACTAAACGATGTGAGAATACTCGACCGTTTATATTTAACGATACTACGACATCGCAATTTAGCGAGGAGGTGAATCGTAAAATGGCATCACTATAAGTAGACCCTAGCGACAATGTCGAAACAACATGGAATAAGTTGAAGGAAGCCACCTTATGCGCGATGGAGGAAGTCCAGAAACTCAATAACAGTAAGGAACATCCCAAAACGTCGCAAGATCTGGATATCTGATGAAAAATGGGAGGCCATACAAACAAGAGCCGATCTTAGAAATAAGGGACTTAATTGAACTATACAACATGCAAGGTACTCTGAACAAAACAGAGTTGTTCAGCGACTCTGTCGGCGGGACAAGAATCTTTTCCACAGAAATAAGTGTGAAGACATCGAAACCCATGCTGTCAGAGTAGAAACTCGCGATCTTTTCCAAAAAGTGAAAGAAATCACAGGAGATTTCAAGAAAATGAACTGGACCATCGAGGAAGAGGATGGCACACTACTTATGGAGTTGGATAGGGTCACGGCAAGGTGGAAAACATATTGTGAAGCCCTATACAGAGATACAGAAGAGGATGATGAGGTGGTTGACCTAAGTATCGATGAGCAAGAACCTGAAATACTTTTTAGTGAAGTGATAGAGGCAATAAAGATACTAAAAACCCACAAGTCACCAGGTGGCGATGGCATATCTGCAGAAGCCTTAAAAAGGTCAATGATGACCGAAAAAGAATCATACATCAATTATAATGCAACATCATCTGGAAAAGTGGTGTATGGCTCAAAGACTGGACAGAGTCAATTTTGATCCCCCTGCAGAAAAAAGGTTCCTCACGTAAATGTGAAAACTATCGAACAATCTCACTTATTCCACATGAAAGCAAGATCTTATTACATATTATAATCAGCAGACGTCTGAAGCATTTCATCGACCGACAAATACCCAAGGAACAAGCAGATTTTGTTATGGGTAAGGGAACTCGAGAGCAAATTCAAAACATCAGACAACTAATTGAAAAATGCAGAGAGTTTAATACCCCTATGATGTTATGCTTTATTGACTATCAGAAGGCATTCGACTGCGTAAGATGGAACTGTATGTGGAAGGTACTTCTGGAAATGGGAGTTCCATCACACCTTACCTGTCTCATCAAAAACTTATATAACAATAGCCACACAAAGGTAAGAGTAAATAGTGCGTTTTCTGAGAGTTTCCGAATTGATAAAGGAGTTCGTCAGGGATGTGTTTTATCTCCCCAGTTATTCAATATATATGGAGAGCATATAATGCGAAGAGCCCATGATCATTGGCAAGGCGGAATAACAATTGGTGGCCAGAAAATAAACAACTTAAGATTCGCAGATGATACTACACTAATCGCTGCTGATGAAGGAGAACTCACAGAGCTGCTACACCGGGTAGAGGAATAGAGTCGCAAATACGGCCTCCTTATTAATAGGAATAAGACCAAGTTAATGGTTGTTGATCGGGCCAACCTTCTACCAACACCAAGTACACTCCAAAACCTCGTCACAGTCGATGAGTTTGTATATCTTGGATCGACCATCAGTGGAAAGGGCGGATGCGAAGCAGAAATAAGAAGGCGCACACAGATTGCGAAAAATGCGATGATACGCTTTACCACTATATGGAAGGCTCGGGGAATTTCGATTGCCACAAAAATGATGCTTGTGCAAACATTAGTGTTCTCGATATTTATATACGGAGTCGAGTCGTGGACCCTGAAGGCAAGAGAACGGAAGGCAATTGATGCATTTGAGATGTGGTGTTGGCGCCGAATGCTTCGCATTTCTAGGACGGAGCACAGGACAAACCGGTCAATCATCCAGAGACTGAAGATAAAGGAACGGCTCTCGACGATATGTCTGAGAAGAATTCTGCAGTTTTTTGGACATATTGTCAGGCGCGGACCGGACAACCTGGAGAGACTGGTAGTTTTGGGTAGCCTCCAGGGAAGGCGAAGCAGAGGAAGAGCGTCTGCGCGATGGAGCGACCAAGTGAAAGAGCTGACTGGGGGCACCATCCATTCTGCCCTGAGAGAAGCGGAAGATCGAGAAGGATGGAAAGTCTTGGTCGCTCAAAGGATGGCGAAATTTAAATGTGGTCCTCGAAATACGATCCTCAGCCATGAGTGCACGACCAAGAAGAGAGAGAATAAAAAAAAATTGTTAAAAAAATAGAATTTTTTTCTGGATAGGGACACCCTAATCACCTAGCGGTATGAAATATACTTTACGATCTATTCTCACACCTAACCAAAGAGATTAGGGAGGAGTCCAATCTCTTTGTACCTAACAAATAATATACATTAAAAAAAATCATAAATATAGGTCGAGCCGTTTCGGAGGAGTGCGACCACAAACACCGTGACACGAGATTTTTATATTTAAAGAGAAGATTTAGGTAGGTATTTGCGACTAGAAGAATTTTTTTTATTTTTGAGTTGTACCTAGTTGTTCTAAAATTACATTTAAAAAAATGGCAATACTGAATCAAAATAGATGATTCAAAATGGCGTGGTGACAGTGGTGTTCTGTGTAGCTGTGAAAATTTATGTTGACGTAAAAAGTAAATTTATTTAACATACCTTTCACTGTGCTCGTTTTAATATGTTTTATTCAAATGTTATAAATATTCTTTTTGATACTTGCAAAAAACCGCAAAGTTTTCAATGAAATATACAGTCCTCTTTTGCAGTTATTAATTTTATTGATCTGCCAGACAGAGCAAGACGCTAGTATATAGCTTTCCCGCCAAACACATATTGTCTGAAATCAGTCAACGCCTATACACGTATTTTCTAAACGTCCGTTTTATCTTTCAGGAATGTAAAAGTGACATTGTTTTATTCATTGAAGACAATAATATTCGTTGAGAGATGCAGCGGCGCGGAGGAAAGCGTATCCGGATGGACGATCCTCCACCGGAATACGAAAATCCTATGACGCCGATGACCCCGATCGTGGACCATGGCGGACAGTCGACGCACGAACCAGAGCCTTTTCAAATGAATTACTCAGCATTCAATCAAAATGAAGCAATTAATTCAACGTGAGTTTCTTTCTTCAATTTCTCCACTCGATACAACAAAGATATGAACATGTATTTACGTTTCACAATCATAATATTTACAAACTTATAATAGCGCCTGTACACGTGCATGGAATTACTGTCGGCAATAGTGCTTAAAAGTGCTGACTGTCTCTCCAATGTCATTCTTCAAGAGTAAGCGAGGCGCGATGTTGTCATTTTATAGTACTATTTGACAGGTAGTGATAATCAGTTAAACCTTAAAATGAGTCTCTGCGCGATGTGGTTCGTTTTTTACCGACAGGTTCGCTACTATCGTTCTATTGCACATGCGCAGATATTGCACAGTTCAAATTGTCACTTAAATTCAGAAGCTTCTAAACTTTTTTGATTCATGCATCCAGTCTTGCAATTTGCACGATAATACGTACTGTGTACGGTTAAGCTCAAAATGAGTAGTTCGTTTTTTTACCGGCATGTTCGCCCCTATCGCTCTACTGCGCAGGCGCAGATCGAAAATAATCTTACTTTAATTCGGAACCTTCCAAACTTGTTCATGCACGCAATCTTGCCAACTGCAGGGTAATAGGTACATATTTTCCCATACATTTTCTTATTGTGCACAGTACTTGCTTGTGATGACCGCGCACATCTACCTAGCGACAGTTGCACGTAGCTTTCGAAACGTATAGATCAGTGTCTACCAAACTTTTTTACTTCACGGCACACTGGTAAATGGGATTTGTTCCACGGCACACCAAATAAAAATGCCTTTTGACCAATTTGTAGGTGTTTGTATGTGATTTTGACTCGGAGCCCGAGAAGGATGCAACTTGTCGATTGCAACAGCAGATTTTTTTTCGAACGAAACTGTCGCATTCGACCAATCTGCCAAGCGGAGCTCGATTTGGCAATATATGTTTTATTGTTTGTGTTAAATAACGATGACGTCACATCGACATATTCAACACGTTTTAGGCAAGATGAGTTTTGATGTGAGAGCTGGCTTACACAACATTGTCCATTGAAAAGTTAGCTGTTATAGATATAACATAAATCGTCAGGTGTTAGAATTTAGAACTAAGCTCATCTCAGTATAAAAAGTATGAAATGATAATATGTCAAATGATAACATGTGGCGCCGTCACTTAGCGGATAACTTATACTGGTGAATCTATAGCACTTGCTACAAAGTTCTCATACATGTTACTGAAGTGTGTAGTTCAAAAAGTTGGGTACATGTCGATTATGGGGAGGCCAGGCGGGAACTGCGCTAATTGTCATAGCCGATTTTGTCAAAATTCATCAACCTAAACTAACCCAACCTAACAAATAATTCAGTAGGTATATCGGCTATTTTCAAAATGTGTTTGCCGCTGGCTTCCCCATAGCCGACTTGGGTAATTGTGCCGCATATGCCGTCATGAGCTTTTATGATTTTTTTTTTACGAAAACAGTTTATATCATGTAGACAATTATAATAAATACCTTTTTCTGTCGGCGCATAAGGCTTTTCGATCTAATAATTGTTAATTTAAAATTTGAAATTTTTATACATTTTGATGCATCATTATCACAAACTAAGATTATATTAGGTAATATTAGGTTGGGGTAGGTTAGGTTTGGTTTGGTTTGGTTTGGTCTGGTCTAAAAAGAAAGTTATAAAATCTCATGACGGCATCTGCGGCACATTTACCCCAACTTGTACGAAAAGTTGTCACCATATCCAGAATTCATACTATTCGTAGCGTTCAAAATCGCTTTTAGTTCAAGTGGTTGCCTCTTCTACCTGTCACATTGCACAAACATAAAAATGACAATAAATGGTACCGTGATTGTAGTATTTGGCTGATCACCTACAAGGTCAATATTGATAAAGTGGCTGCACTCACCAACTCGAGTCCTTCTCTCTGAGTGCTTTCGAAGACATTCTCCGTCACACTTACATGGCGGTTTTGTTCATGCCTTGGTATAGATATACTATTATAAATCGACAGTTGTTCGAATTTAGAACTAAACCCATCACAGTATTAAAAGTATTAAATTATATGTCAAATGTTAGCATGTGGCGCCCTCACTCAGCAGACAATTTATACTGGTGGATCTATAATAAGATTTTTTTACCTATTGTAGAGAATACAGTGTTATGGACGAGACCGGGAAAGATGGGGACTCGTTCGAAGGATCACCTCCGCATGCCCCGCCCACTCCACAGCCGACTAAAAGGATTACACGAAGCAGAGGAAGAGGTATGTGACTGCCTTCACTTTTAATTGTCGCCTATATCAAATGAAAGAACATTGAAAGATTTTTGCAGAAAGATAGAAGGAGTCTTATATGTTATTTTTGAGTTGACATTTGAAATTATTTTGCAAGCGCTTGAATTGTGGCTTAGTTGGTAAACTACACAAATATTTGCAAGCACTTTTATTTTAATTTTGTAATTAACGTGTTATTTGCAAATCAATTAGCAAAAACATTGAGTTGATCGCTCAGTTGCCATTCCGATTTTCTTACATATGCAACGGGGGACATTTTTTTATGTTCATTGTGATTACTTACACAAATTTTATAAAATGCTGCCTGATTGTCTTCTCATTGTGATGGATTGTCTTTTTATACACCCTGCAAATTGGCAAACAAATGTCATAGCAGTGAAGTTCTCTGTAGTCTGAAGTCACTTGTAGCTAACTTCATATCTGGACCAGTGATCCTTTTTTTGCTTCAATTTCATACATTTTGGCACAAGGTTTTTTCATCCTCTTTGATAGACCGATAAACCAATCAAAGAATCGCATGGTGAAGATATCAAATCAATAAGAAAAAGTTAATTTTCGACAACCGACCAACAATTTTTTCAATCTGTCTTGTGTCCCTTGTGGTGAGGAATTCGAGAACGGAATGCTCTGCACTTTAATGTTGTGTGACCGTCGGTAAGCTTTACGCCTAACCATGACAAAGGAATGTTTTTAAGCTCAAATTACATTGGCAGATTGCGTCTGGCCTGATCGTCTGCCACGACTGTCAAAATCTATTCTTTATGGTTTTCAAGGATCGGGGGCGATCGTGAGTAAAGTGGGATAATTTCTATTATCCGTCGTCCCGATCCAAGCGAAAATTGCCGAGAATGTACGAAGATATCCGAACACCGCCCACTAGGTTTGACAGCTCAGTGTTGACGTAAATTTGCGCGGGAATACTGTTGAGTGTTGCCAACAATCTAACGAGGAAATAGTTTTCGGTCAACCTATATTTTTAATAATAGCAACACTATGTTTATTTTAAACCAATCAAAAACAAGGACCAACGCAATTGAATCGTTGCGTGTAATTGCAAATAGTGTAAAAACATTGGCCACGACGGTCGGCGTGGATCGGGTTGGGTCGCGCGTCTGCCAATGTAATTAAGTCTTAAGGCTTATACCTCAGTTGAGGCATGGTCTAAAAAGATCGTGGCTAGGCGATGCGCGGATTGTGGGTCGCGGGTGCAAATGACGCATGCCAAACGAAATATAATTTGTCATATAAATCCAACATGCGTCCATTTAATGTTCTGTTTATTGTTCTATTAGTAACAATAATAATATATTCGTTGACATGTTTTCTTTTTCAAGTAAATGGGTAACGTTTTTAGTCATCTTTACACGATTTAAGAATTAATACCCCCGTCGCCATCACGAAACAAACTAACGTGTTCCCAGCTCGACGTTCTCTCTCCAAATGCCAGCGAGTCTAAAATTTCGTCATGCCTATAGTTGAAAATTATTTGCCGTTTCACTGATGTATCGTCTTAAGGTTATTGGCAACATTCATTGGTTATGGGGCTTTAAATATTTTTTTATTTATTTAAGTACCTCACAATGTGGTGAGTGCAAGCGCTAGTGCCAGCGCGTCAGCATCAGCTCGGATGCCACCGCCCGCGGTGCTCCCGGATGCCATCTCTCAGCCGGTCAAGAAACGCAAGCCTGGTCGCAAACCCAACCAAGTGAATTACGCTGCTCAGCAAACTGTTTCTACTGCTGACGATGAGACCAGTCTATACTATGTTCTCCGAAACAACAAAGTAGCCTTAAATGTAAGTTTTAAATTACTTGCCTCATTCACAATCGCAAAAATCACACGTCAAAAGTACAAATTGTGTACTAGTAGTAAACGAAGACTTCTAATTAAGCGATTATTTAACGTTCCCCTTGTGTTATAAAGAAATGTTTTTAGTGCTTGAAATAATGCAAAGCGATGTTTACTTATCTAATCTCAATGGAATCTAAACTATTACAAGCATAATTGACAAGTCTGTACTGACAAGTAAAAATCTGTGAAAGAGTGACATCATAAAAAAAGTGTATGCTCATTTTTGCCACTATTTCTTTATTTTTATTTTGACCATGTCCGATTGTAAGAAGATCGTATGGGCCTTCACAGCATGGAGGCTTGTATTAACAGATTTTTGTTTTTACTAGAAATGTATGTTAGCCACTTGCTCAATCTATTAGGTCCATACTCTGACTCCAAACACAAATTGATAAACAATATGTGTATTTGCCAGACACAGGATTCGAACCTGGGCCTCACGACATTGTAAGCCGACGCGTAATCAGCTAGTGCTAGACCATCGTGAGCGGTTTTTGGTTGAGAGTTGATACAATTTTATGTCTTTTATAAAAACTACATAGGATTTGAAATTACAAAAAAAATATTTTTAAAAGAAATTAAAGACAAAATGGACATTATGTATTTCGACACCTCCTATGTGAAAGGCCGGAATTGCGTTTTTGGGTATTTTGACCTGATTGCCTTTATTAAATAATTTTAAAGATCGAAAATAAATAAAAATTCAATCAATATAATATACCTATAATTTCAACTAAAAAATTACGATTCCAGCAATGAAAATTATCATTGAGATGTCATTAAAATTTATTAAAATCGTACTATTGAAAAGTACCATTTTGCAGTTAGGTACGTAGGAGGTGTCGATTTGAGTAAGACAAAATCTTTTAGAGCATAAAGGTTGAGATAATATCATATTATGATGCTGACGTGTGTTTTGTGTATCAATCTCGGTAAACACGACATACACTATAATATGTGCCACTGACCCATTGATATAATGTCAACCTGTTGAGTGTATTTTGATTTATTTATTTAACATATTGTGGACATTACAAATTATAAGTTTAAGACGTTCACAACATGACATTTAGAAATGATATTGTTATTTCAGTATACATACCTGTTATGCGGGCAGAAGTACCATAATATTCTCTGAATTCTAAATTTATCATCGTAATTTGTAATTTTACCAGGGAAATTTGTAAAACTTTTTTTACTATAATTTCAGACAATTGTTGACGATTGGATTGAAAGCTACAAATCAAACAAGGAGGCGGCGCTCGTACAACTTATGCAGTTCTTCATAAACGCGTCCGGATGTAAAGGACACATCACACCCGAAATGGCTCAAATGGAACACGTCATGATTATCAGAAAAATGACTGAGGAGTTTGATGAGGTAAGACATCAATCTTAATAATTATGACATGTTATGAATCTTAATAATTATGACATGTTATGTTCATTATCTTATTTTGACGTACATTTTCTGTTCAGCGGTAATCAATATAGTCGGGGGACACCTTCTTCAAGATTTATTTATACTGTTTTATGTTTTAGGAAAGCGGTGAATACCCTCTCATCATGAACGGGCAGGCGTGGAAGAAATTCCGCACAAACTTTTGTGACTTTGTGCAGACTCTGGTGAAGTTGTGTCAGTACTCCATCATCTATGACCAGTTCTTGATGGACAACATCATATCGCTCCTCACCGGTCTCTCCGATTCACAAGTCCGAGCCTTTAGACACACTGCCACATTAGCTGGTAGGTTTCTCCAATAAATAATTCTAAATATAGATTGATTAAATAGAAGTATAATATATTAAAAAAAAAAAAAAAAACACTTGTTTGATGAAGTATCATAATTCATATGGCACCAGAATATCTATGGTACAAGAAATAAAATCTCCCATTCTAGTTAGTAATTTATTTAAAAAAGAAATCACCTGCCCTTCGGCAACGTAAAAAAAAATTCTGGTAATATTTTATGGCTCACATAATATTCAAAAGTGGGGTGGGGTTGTCAGTAGTGAAAAATGGATTGGTAACACTTGTTATGATAGCTCATAACCTAATTTGCAGTCAATAACATAGTACAAAAATAATGAAAAAATGCAGATGTTTTTACTTGAGAATACAATAAGGTAGTTTCGATTTGGATTTTGTCATTGTTTCCACGTGATCACTCTATTTCTACATAGTTAATGCAGGCTTTGCTGCGCAAGAAGTATTTCCGATATTTGATTTCTCGTTACATTTTCGGAGATTACTTTATGGCCGCGTGCCAGTGGCGAAGGGTGGAGGTAGGCTGTTAAGATTCGCTATAAATAGTGCACACTAAACTTTGTCAGTCATATGTATTTGTTTTTATTGAACTAAGACTACAATTTACAGATGGTGTTAGTTATATTTTAAAAATCAATTAAGCCCTGCCTAAACGAAACCATAATAGTTTTGGTCTAATTTGGGCGATACGACAAAATTGTGGATACTTTTTCATTCATAGTTATTTGTTTTCGTTAGACTAAAAATACATATTACACATATTATTGGTTCATTTTTTTTATTTCATTAAGCCCTGCCTAAACCAAACCATAATAAATAAAAAATATTATTCTATCTATAAAATATTCAAAGTTATGTATGATTTAACTGCATAATTTTAAATATTTTATAGATATACATGTATTTTTTGACTTATTATCTATTATGGCTTGGTTTCTCAGAGTTTAATTGAATTTTAAAAACTATCCAACACTTTCTGTAAATTGTAGTCTTATTTCAAGGAAAACAAATATGTATGTCTGAAAAAGTTGAATGTGCACTATTTATGGCGGATCTTAACAGCCTACCTCCACCCTTCGCCACTGCCGCGTGCCATATATGTTAGAGGGATTACATGTTCAATCTGGGTCGCGTTCGAGCCAGTTTAATCCATGGATCACAATCAAAAATGAACTTGTAATGAGGCAGATTAATGAACTGAATCACTTTGATTTTTGATCATAATTCAAAACAAAGAACTGAGTTAAACAAAAACTAGCAGGAGGTTTTTCCGGCTTACATTGTTGCTTTGAATCTTTCCATACTTTTGTGACATTTTCCAATCAGAAAAGATGTGTCCCTACTTTTTAGTCCTAGTTTGAATGACTACTTCAGAATTCCATCTACCGTTTGGTGATGATAATTTTTCTTATTTTCCAGTAATGAAGTTAATGACGGCTTTAGTGGACGTCGCGTTATTGGGTAGTGTAAATTCCGATAATTGCCTTAGGCAGTACGAAGCGGAGCGTTTGAAAGCCAGAGACAAGAGAGCATCCGACCGCTTGGAGGTGTTGGTCACCAAGAGACAAGAATTAGAAGAGAATATGGACGAAATAAAAAATATGCTGTCCTACATGTTTAAGTCAGTCTTTGTACACAGATACAGGTAATGATGTGATTCACTCATGTATTTTAATGGGTTCTCATAATATATTCTATGACCGCTATTTGTAGCGATGCAGTACTCACCATATTCTACTTAACTCAAAAAATTTCAGTATAAGCTATACAGGAAAACCTTTTTAATCAGAACACGGATAATTCGAAATTTGCCATAGTTCGAAATTTTCATGAAAAAAAAGTCCCT
This sequence comes from Rhyacophila brunnea, assembly GCF_057557595.1. Classification (NCBI taxonomy): domain Eukaryota; kingdom Metazoa; phylum Arthropoda; class Insecta; order Trichoptera; family Rhyacophilidae; genus Rhyacophila; species Rhyacophila brunnea. Next base: position 9,939,456 of record NW_028233361.1, read on the forward strand.
TAAACATTGTTTTCATATAAAACCATTTCTTTAATTCGAATTTCGTAATTCGAAATCATTTCAGAGTCCAGGCATCCAAAAATATTCAATAAATCGTAATAAAGTACTCTATTTCATGAGTCAGTCATTGAAAATAAATTGTGACTGACTTTTTTTAAAACATCACAAACTACTTATTTTAAGAAGGCATGTTATAATAGCATAGATAGCATGCTAATTATATCAAATGGCCACCTAATCGTTGTGCGTCTTTAGCTTCCAATGTATTAATGTCAAATTCATACATAGCCTTTTGAATCGGCAATGTTTATTTTTAGAGATACGTTACCTGAGATACGTGCCATTACGATGGCGGAGATTGGAGTTTGGATGGACAAATTCCCTGGAAACTTTTTAGATGATCTCTATTTGAAATATATCGGATGGACCCTTCATGATAAGGTAAGGTTCTTCATAAATGTTTAATGGGAAGTATATTACATAGAGCCCACAGGAGAGGGTGTGGGGTGGCATGTCTACCGCACTCTACAGTTGAGACGCATGACATCGCGTTCACCAGAGAAATTTTTCCTGAAAATATTTGCCTTCAATTACATATCATGGAAAGTAGATCAACAGCATATATTTTATAATTAATAATAAAAAAACTGATTTTTTGGCAAAACTTGACTCTCAAGTGGCACGAGCCTCACGTGGCAATAAAATGGACTGCCTGGTGTGGCTCTGCGCTATAAGTTTATATTGTATTTTACGCGAGTGGTTGTGCCATTCAGCAAACTGTCGCGCAGCCATTCCATGTCATATAAATATTCGCCTTTGAAAAGTAAATCTTCATTTCGTATGAAATATTCGCTTCAGGTGGGTGAGGTGAGACTGAAATGCTTGCAAGCGTTGCAACCTCTGTATAGTTGCGAAGAACTGAAGGGAAAACTGGAGCTGTTCACCAGCAAATTCAAGGACCGCATCGTTTCTATGACACTAGACAAAGAATATGATGTGGCTGTACAAGCTGTCAAGCTAGTCATAAGCATATTAAAGTAAGTAAAAACAGTTCATTGATTGTACCAAATTTCAAGTATATTTCAATCATACCACTCAGCATTTCAATTGTGACACTTCAATATTTATGTTTTGTTGTCAAAACAAATCAAAGTGGCGGAAGCGATTGTCAGGATTTCCTCAATCATAACCTAGATCAACAGTGTCTTATTATGATTTATTTAATTGCGACAATGACTTGTAATCAGAGCGTTGGAGTGGACCCTTTTTTGAGTTGCTCTGCTCCGGGACCTAACACTTGCTCCGGCTCCGCTCCAAGGTCTGCTCCACTCCGGGTAAAAAGTTTTAATAAGTAGGTATTATATGTATACAAATAAAAAAAATAAGTAGTTTTAAAATAATTGTCATTTTCATTATTAATTAATTCTATTAAACAAAATTTCCGACAGCAAATCGTCTCATTATTTGCCTCTTCTGTCAAAAAAGTGAAGTTATTTATCACTCGGCAGTGTTGCCATATTTCCAATAATTCCAGTGTTGCTAAGTCAAAATGCTATTCATTGGATTTTATGATGAAAATTAATGAAAAAAAACATCCGGAGCAGTGGAGCACTACAAATTTTCGGTGCCCCTGCTCTGGGTAAAATCCCATTGCTCCGTGCTCTGAGCTCCACTCCAACACTCTGCTTGTAATGTATTGATTTCGTTTGTATAAATAGCGAGGACAATCCTCCTCACCACTCCATCAACTCCTCACCACTCATCTCGAGTCCGTCACTCGACTCATTAATTACTCCACTTAAATTTATATCTATCTATGTATTATATTATTTCAATCCCAGCTGTAATTTTGAAGCAGATCTAACATAACTCTAACTTGGCTGGACATATTTATTATTCAATGTGTAACACTTTCCAAACTCTTAATAATTTCTTCTTCTTTCAGAATTCATAATGACATCTTGACTGACAAAGACTGTGAACATGTATATGAATTGGTCTATTCATCTCACCGAGCCGTAGCCCAGGTAACGAGTTATTAAGATGCTCTTCATTATACAGTGAAAGTTTGTGACTTCCTCCGTTTATAAGTTAGCATTTCTCAACATTGTATTATTTCAGGCGGCCGGCGAGTTTCTGAACGTCAGATTGTTCAGACTAGAAGATGATCCACCGAGTGTTCGAACAAAAAGAGGCAAAAGACGGCTTCCTAATACACCGCTAATAAGAGATCTTGTCCAGTTCTTTATTGAATCTGAGGTAAATAAACTTATCTACTATTAGATGTTATATTATCTTCAATATGTTTTCGTTTATGTATAAAGAATTTGAGAAATATACAAAAATATGCAAAAATTACCATATTTCTTCGTCATGGATCATGTCATAATTTCGAATTCCGGTATTTTTTTCTATGATTACAAACCTGCATCATTTGGCTAATCATCACCTCAAAGCAAAGAGTTGTGAGTTTAATAATCGGTAAAATGAAGGTTTATAATATAAACTTTATATTAACACTACTGCAGATTACCATTTTTATTTCTAAGTCTCCATAGAGTGGAGGTTGTTTAAGGATTTTTATGAGGGATGGTGGTTAGCCATTTGCCTAACCCATTGAGTTTTTGCTATGAACGAAGCATCCATTGAAAAAACAACATACAAACATTATTAAACGCTGGACCGCATATTCAGATGTGGACACATTAGATAATATCGCACCCTCGCAACTAAATCGCCACAAGTCCAAATTTACATATATGGGGAGATGTAGGATGATGATGATGAAGTCGTAAATGGCGTATGCAGGAGCGAGTTTTATTGGCAGCGTAATGGTCGGTACAATAGATGTTACAGCAGTTCAGATTACAATGACAGTACATATGATAGGTACGGAGCCGAGGTCAGATGGATGATCTCCAACTCAGGCAGATGTTGAGCGAAGCGATATCGAGACTGCGATGGTAACAGACTAGTTACGTATCTTCGAGTGACATTTAGATAAATTATTCTTCGTTATTTATACAGTCAAAAGTAACAATAACATTATATTCTAGTACATAATTATCTTACAGAAATCAGCAGATTAAATTCGAGTACCTGTGAATGTTATAATATTATTACAGTCGTAATGTAATATGAGATTATGGGAATAGATGTTTGAATCCATTTCCATTGCGATAGCGTATTTCATGTCGCTATTCGATCCGCTGATAAGTTGTTTACTGGAATATGATTCGCTGGGAATGGTCGAATAATTTGATATATTATCGCTAATATACTGACAGCTACACATATTTCAAAAACACAGTAGAAAAATGCGAAAGGTAAAAACTTCAAAGCTGATTTTCTCTGTTTGACGTTTTTTGGATTGTGGCAGTTTAGTTGCGAGGGTGCGATATACTGTTTAAATATTTCATCTACATATTCTCTACTGTTGTCTTTTTAAATCTCCTAGTTACATATGTCTTTCTAACGATCCCTGCATTCTGCTGTCCGCATAGCTGAGGTTATTAAAAGCCCCTGTAGCATCCATCACTTGGCCAGACCCATCGTGTAGTCAACCCTCGATTAAAACTTGATGTTGAAACTGAGTAATTTGAACTCTACATCTTCGTATCCGGAAATTTGTACGTAAACAGTTCAACGTAGAACACTTATTCGTGTGCCGCAGTACGTGAAACATGAGTTCGTGCAACATTTAATCAAATGACGAGTTCTTCGTTGAACATTTCACCGTGGAATACGTATTCTACAACATGTGGCACTAGTTTGCTGTTCCAATTAGATTCAATACGAATTTTATGAGATGTCTTTATTGGTTTTAAATAATTTAATGTTAAAACTACATAAATAATATACCTATACGATGTGATTGTATTTATAATCTACTTACCTACCTATTTTTTAATGTGTGTTCCTTGTATTACGATGGTTTTATTACGTATTTTTAAGTGTTTTATGTATACATAATATTGTAAGTTACCGAAATAGCAATATTTTGTTAAATATTATAAATAAATAATATTATATTTATAATTCCCTGTGCAATATATTAGTATTAGCTAGTATTAGTATATTAGTAAGTAATATTGCACTTTAATGGTATAAATTATCAACAGCTATTGGTGGTAATTGGTAAAATATTATATTGTATTAATATGTATATTTATATTTGTATATAAAACCAGATCAAATGTTTCTTATACACATAAATTTTGCGTGTGGACAATGGACTAGTTGATTTGAAACCTTTAGTAAGTAGGCATTATTGAAAATACAAAGATGGCAATACCTACCCACTTTAATTTAAAAAAAAATAATGTATATAGGTACATAGGTATATAGATAAATGCTGTTATTTAATTCATTTAGGATATTATTGATTTTTATAGATAAGTACATAGTACCTACTTTAATTTTAAATATTTGTGCCCGAGTTGGGGGAGCGGTCGTTTATGAAGAGTGGGTTCGATGCCACGACTATAGCTACGATTTATTGGTGGGAATTAGGAAAACATTATATTAGGTAGGTATATAAGTCATAGTAGTAGTATAGTCAACAACCACGTGATAAAGAATATGTTATTTTCAATATTTACATTATGTATCATAATATGCATTTAAGTTTCTAACATAAACGTAACGCGCATTCAATATTGGCAATATTCGAAGACACTAAACGGGTTTAGTATTTCTTGTGTTGCTGGCTTCAAATTCTTGGTCGATGGTGACTGGCTTTCGCATATCTTATTACTCAGTTCTGTGGTATGACCTATAGATATTTAAAATGCACTATTATGCAACTGTAACAAAAGTAACCCATAACGTAAGTGTATTAAACATTATATATTATTATTTATAAATCATGTATGTGTGAATACTTAGTAAACAGAATACAGTAGGTACCTAGCTAAATAATTAACATTTTTGCTCCAAAGCGAAACACATTGGGTTCCACTGAATGGAAATTATATTAATAAATAAACTTTTTGTGAAGAATGTTGTCACTTGTTAGCCATTCGCCCAACCCATTGGGTCTTTACGTTGTATTAACACACAATGGTTTCAAATGTTTTAATCAGATTATTGTAATAATAGTATTAAAGTATAAAAAAATAAATTAATCAAATGTTCTCCTACACATAATTTTGCGTGCGGACAGTGGACTAAGTGAATTAAAACTTATTGTAAGTAGGTATTATTGAAAACACAAAGATAGCAATACCTATTTAATTTAAAAAATAAATGTTTTTATCGAGGTATATAGATAAATGCAGTCGTTATTTAATTCATTTAGGATAATATTGATCTTTATATATAAAGTACGCAGTACCTACCAACATGTCCTAAATATAATTAAAAAATCAATAACTTAAATGTAGTGTTTTGAAATAAATCAATTACAAATCCGTTGTATTTTGGTGGTGGTATTTTGGAGACTGCATTTCATAAAAAAGACAAAAGACGTATCCAGATGGTAATGATTTTGTATAGAAATTATGTCAGTTTATTGTGTAGGTTTCTTCTATTGTTATTGTGTGCACAAAAAAACATTTGGCCACTGTAATATACGAGGGTGGGTCAATAATTCCTTAGAAAAAAGCATTAAAACAGTTTTTATTTTTGTATTTTTTTTTTATTTCTCAACATAATCTCCTTGGAGCTCAATACACTTGGTTAGACGTTTCTCAATTTTTTTTAAACCGTCAGAAAAATAAGTTTTCGGATGGTCCTCAAAATAAGCATTTGTCCGATCGATGACTTCTTCATTTGCAAAAAAACCTTGTCCACTTAGCCATTTTTTTAAGTTTGGGAAAAGGAAAAAGTCACTGGGGGCTAAATCTGGCGAATACGGTGGGTGGTCGACCAATTCGAACTTCAATTCTTCAATTTTAGCCATTGATCGTAAACATGTGTGAACACGGGCATTGTCCTGATGAAAGAGGATTTTTTTCCTGTTTAAATGAGGCCATTTTTCTTCAATTTCGTTTTTTAGCTGGTCCAATAAAGATGCATAATAATCCCCTGTTATTGTTTTTCCTTTTTCCAAATAGTCAACGAAAATAATTTCACGTGCATCCCAAAATACAGTAGCCATAACCTTACCAGCTGATTTTACGGTTTTCGCCTTCTTTGGACATGGTTTGTCTTCGCAATCCACTGCTTTGACTGTTCTTTCGTCTCGGGAGTATAGTGGTGTATCCATGTTTCATCTACAGTCACAAAGCGACGAAAAAATTCATCCGGATTGCGTTGCATGAGCGACAACAGGGCTTTAGAGGCCACCACCCTATTGCGTTTATTGTCGACCGTGAGCAAACGCGGCACCCATCTTGCAGAAATATTTTTCATGCCCAATTTGTCATGTAAAATAGAAATGACGCTACCTTTTGAGATCCCTGTAACCTCAATTATCTCACTCAACTTTAATCTTCGGTCACTTAACACCATATCGTGGATTTTATTGATCATTTCTAGTGTAGTCACCTCTACAGGACGTCCTGAGCGTGGTTCATCCTTTGTTGATGTACGACCACGTTTAAATTCATTTAACCAGTTATAAATAGTTGCGAGTGAAGGAGCAGATATGCCGTGAACTAAATCCAACTCATTTTTTATTTCCTTTGCTGTTAACCCTTTTATATTAAAATGTTTAATAACAGCTCTAAACTCAATTTTCTCCATTTTCCATTTTTCCATTTTCCACAAGTAATAAAACCATCGTAATACAAGGGACACACAGCAGACAATTAATTGGTAGGTAAGTATATTATAAATACAATTATATCATAATATAGGTACCTATACTATTTATATGTAGTTTTGTATTGTAGTATTCAAAATGAATTAAATAACACCATTTATCTATATGGGTAGGTACATTTATTTATAAACCCTAACTCCGGATACTAGGTACGAGGGTGGGTCAATAAGTCCTTAGAAAAGCCGACAGGTGGCGCGACTAGTACTGTAAGCGGTTTGTTTTCATGCAGCAGCACTACCGATTCAGTATGCTGCGAAGTTTCAATCAGATTGGTCGGGTTGTTGCGTGTTTCTCGTACATTTAAAAAAAAAAATTGCTTGTTTACAAAAATGGAGAAAATTGAGTTTAGAGCTGCTATTAAACATTTTAATATAAAAGGGTTAACAGCAAAGGAAATAAAAATTAATTGGATTTAGTTCACGGCATATCTGCTCCTTCACTTGCAACTATTTATAACTGGTTAAATGAATTTAAACGTGGTCGTACATCAACAAAGGATGAACCACGCTCAGGACGTCCTGTAGAGGTGACTACACCAGAAATGATCAATAAAATCCACGATATGGTGTTAAGTGACCGAAGATTAAAGTTGAGTGATATAATTGAGGTTACAGGGATCTCAAAAGGTAGCGTCATTTCTATTTTACATGACAAATTGGGCATGGAAAAATTTCTGCAAAATGGGTGCCGCGTTTGCTCACAGTCGACAATAAACGCAATAGGGTGGTGGCCTCTAAAGCCCTGTTGTCACTCATGCAACGCAATCCGGATGAATTTTTTCGTCGCTTTGTGACTGTAGATGAAACATGGATACACCACTATACTCCCGAGACGAAAGAACAGTCAAAGCAGTGGATTGCGAAAGGCGAACCATGTCCAAAGAAGGCGAAAACCGTAAAATCAGCTGGTAAGGTTATGGCTACTGTATTTTGGGATGCACGTGGAATTATTTTCGTTGACTATTTGGAAAAAGGAAAAACAATAACAGGGGATTATTATGCATCTTTATTGGACCAGCTAAAAAACAAAATTGAAGAAAAACAGCCTCATTTAAACAGGAAAAAAATCCTCTTTCATCAGGACAATGCCCGTGTTCACACATGTTTACGATCAATGGCTAAAATTGAAGAATTGAAGTTCGAATTGGTCGACCACCCACCGTATTCGCCAGATTTAGCCCCCAGTGACTTTTTCCTTTTCCCAAACTTAAAAAAATGGCTAAGTGGACAACGTTTTTTTTCAAATGAAGAAGTCATCGATCGGACAAATGCTTATTTTGAGGACCTTCCGAAAACTTATTTTTCTGACGGTTTAAAAAAAATTGAGAAACGTCTAACCAAGTGTATTGAGCTCCAAGGAGATTATGTTGAGAAATAAAAAAAAAATACAAAAATAAAAACTGTTTTAATGCTTTTTTCTAAGGAATTATTGACCCACCCTCGTACAATATAATATTTTACCAATTACCACCAATAGCTGTTGATAATTTATACCATTAAAGTGCAATATTACTTACTAATATACTAATACTAGCTAATACTAATATATTACACAGGGAATTATAAATATAATATTATTTATTTATAATATTTAACAAAATATTGCTATTTCGGTAACTTACAATATTATGTATACATAAAACACTTAAAAATACGTAATAAAACCATCGTAATACAAGGAACACACATTAAAAAATAGGTAGGTAAGTAGATTATAAATACAATCACATCGTATAGGTATATTATTTATGTAGTTTCAACATTAAATTATTTAAAACCATTAAAGACATCTCATAAAATTCGTATTGAATCTAATTGGAACAGCAAACTAGCGCCACATGTTGTAGAATACGTATTCCACGGTGAAATGTATTCCACGGTGAAATGTTCAACGAAGAACTCGTCATTTGATTAAATGTTGCACGAACTCATGTTTCACGTACTGCGGCGCACGAATAAGTGTTCCACGAAGAACTGCATACGTACAACTTACATGTAACCCTACATCTTATAGTAACTCGAAAACAGTGATTATAGAGTGCTGATTCAATAGATTGCACATTTTGTTATTTCAGTTACATGAACACGGTGCCTACTTAGTGGACTCTCTAATTGAATCCAATCCCATGATGAAAGACTGGGAGTCGATGACAGATTTGCTCCTGGAAGAGGCGGGAGCAGGCGAAGAGGCACTAGACAACCGGCAAGAGTCTTCCCTCATCGAGTTGATGGTGTGCTGCGCGAGACAGGCCGCCACGGGAGAGCCCCCCGTTGGTAGGGGCGCCCAAAGAAAGCAGGGCCACCACTCACATAAAGAACAGAACAAGGTTTGTGCCGAATTCTCTGAATGATAGTTTTACACGTGATGTAGTTTATTTTACCCAGTCATTCGAAAATTCATTATTTCTCATTGTTATTTTTTGAGTTATTAAAAAAATTGTTAGTTATCCACATGTTGTTGGTCACATGCTCAACTTACCGAATATATACTCTCGGTCCAAACAAACATAGAAAAAAATATGTGAATTTGACAGGTCTTTTGACACGCAATATAAGCCGGCATATTACTGTTTGGCTATCATGGGTGTCTTATATATTTAGCATCCATAATTTGAAAACACCGCAGAAATATACCTATTAGAATAAATCTTGACTGAACTTACCCTGCAACCATCAGATTCTGGCCATTGTGCTGTACCAATTAAGCCACCTGCACTATTTAATTACGATGAAATAATATTCATGCCACTGAAGACTGGCTTTTGTGGATTGAATCAACACTTACTTGATGGGTACTTACCTTGATTCCTAAGTGACATCAGGATCTCCACAAATTTTAGTCTTAACGTATGTTAGTACTCTTTTTCACTAGTGCTACATAACTTTGTGTGGATAGCATGAATTCTACAATTCTTTGTGAGGCTCGTAAAAATATCAGCCTTCTGTATCGTATCGTACCTATCCGATATGTTATTCTCATAGATGCAAATTTAATGTTTCAGGTTTCTGAAGATAGACAACGACTGACAGCTCATTTCATACAAACCTTACCACCTCTTTTGGAGAAATACGGTGCTGACGCTGAGAAACTGTCAAATCTCGTTGCCATTCCTCAATATTTTGACTTGGATGTGTACACTACTTCTCGTCAAGAAACTGTATGATTCTTTTTTTAATATCTATTGATTCAAAACCTAAGCCCCAATTAAAATTTCAATCATTCTCATTGAACGCTAACGACGCGCCTAGCGCGTAACGTAAATTAGCATACTATTTAAATGTGGAAATTATTACTAATTATCTAGTTAGCAGTCAATGTATTGAAGATAATAATGGAGAATTTATTTACAGAATTTGACCGCCTTGCTGAACAAATTAAAAGACATTGTCTCTTGTCAAACTGAAAATGAGGTGTTGGAGACGTGTGGGAAGACATTGGAAATCCTCTGCACGGAAGGCACGGCGATTTACACGCGCTGCAATGTTGCACGGTCCACCATCACAGACATGTGCGTCAACCGATACAAAGAAGGCATTGACGAGTGGCGTAATCTCATGGAAGGCGTAAGTGCTTTATCTACAATTGTGTAAATATTTCCGCGCTAAATAGTTGAAATTTTTTCCATTCTCAACCAATCTAATAAATTAAGAGAAATTAGATCTCAACTCAAAGAGGCTGTAATATTTAGCACACTTATCTTTTGATCCTAAGACAGTATTTCCCAAGGTACCAAAATGTTATAATCAGTCAATACAATCTTTGTTGAAAGATGCATATTTCATCTTCTTCCATGTGGTCACTCTCATGACTGGATCCTGATTACTCTGGAATGGATACTGTGGAATTCAGGTTCAGTTTTCTCTGCCTTTCTCTATCGTCAACAAGCCTTACAGCTGATGCTATTTATAGGCTACCTAATCGGCGATCGCCCTCTGCCTCCTACTTGACACCGTGACACAGTATGTAAGCATCCCTAAGAGAAAATCAGTCGGATAGAGCCACGGATAATATCCATACAGCCGAAAGTAAAAGAGTCTTAAAAATTTCTTTTGGACTCTCCACCATAAGGCCGTACTTCAACTGATGCGGGGCCCAAACGATGGACCCACTCTCAAGTCTGCTTGCTGTAATAACTGCTTATGCCTATGACTTTTTAAAATAGGTTTGTCGTATTTTTATAGTGATTTTATGTTTTTTTTTTACTTTAGGGGGAGGAGCCAGATGCTGACGAAACTTTCAGCGTAACGAACTCTCTAAAGAAAATTTCCATAATGTACATGTGCCACAATCTAAACAACACAAATATATGGGATTCAATATTTGAGGATTTACCCAAGTGCATAGAACCGTCCGATTTTCCCAAGCAGGTATGGAATATTTCTGTTGGTATGAAAGTATTCCGATCTCAAGACAAGGTAAAAAAATAATCGAAACATTGATTTTTTCAGGCTCTCTTGTATTGTATCAAATGCTGCTTCTTTTCGATCACGTGGGGCTTGATGGACTTGGAAGAAAAAATGCTAGCCGGCATGGACATTACTACCAGTGTTGAAATTCTTAGAGATCGACTCCATAGTTACATTGAACAATGTAAAAATATTATTGCCAAAAGCTTTGATAAAGGACTTAAAGAAGAAGTAAGTTTAACTTTAACACTTTATTCAGAGTGTAGAATGTGTTTATTGTGGCTAATGTGGTTCTCTCAATGTTGATGTCATATCCGTAATTTTAATATAATAGCGCATGGGTATTCAAATACTTTCTCGCGCACTTGTTCAGGCAGAGGCAGAGAAGGGGTCACCCGTTTTGCTATGTAAAGGACTACTTGACACTCAGTTATCATTGAGTACGGCTCAGTCTACTATGTAGATCGTCTAGTTCAGTACAATAGCTTTGCTTAACTGACCTCTGAAAATGGATATGCTGTGTTCAGCCAAGAGTCAAGCGCGTTGGTCGATTGATCTAGGTACATGATCAGACTTGCCGTAGTAATTATATTGTCATTGTAAACTTAAATAAACCATACATCAAACTTTGATCACAACCCACGATTTCGTAATATAAATAAGGGACTGACTATTAAGTGGACGAATCCTCTTATAATTTTATTATTTTAATGGTGTACTATATTTTTCCTAGGCATACATTTCTGTTTGCGATCTTCTCATATATTTCTCGGATCAACTTTACACTGTTCACCATAAAGATGAACCAAAAATGCAGTCTCTCGTGTACGAACCTGACTCGGAAACGTGTGAATTACTGAATCTGTTTGTCCAGCACTTTGTTTTCGATCAACAGAACTACGGTAGGTCTTTCAATATCCAATAAATCACTTACTGCATTTATTTTAAGACTACAGTTATCTTATGTAAGCGCTATTATTATTTGATGTTTCGGTCGAGATGGCTCTTATTCTGGAAGAATGCCTTCAGTATCGATCCTCAGCGAAAATCTGCCAAAAGATAATATGCATTATTCAGAATACTGCCCCATACATACAATGATGATGATGTGGAATAGTGTGACATAGTGACATAGTTGGTAGTTTACGAAAGCATTCGGCTCATGTTCTGTGTTGTTTGTTTTTTGTTTTCCATGTCACACCGATTAAAAAACGTGACCGCTTACTCATTGCTCCGATTTGGGTAAGAACATTATTATGGTCTATCTCACATTGCCAAATTAAGGTTGCTTATTTTCCCTTAGTAATGACTAACGGCCATGTTACTTAGCGTCTGCAAAATTTAACACGATTCCAAAATAACTCCAGACGATGGTAGATATTTCCGTGAACCGATTAAACCATATTCTGGCGCATACGGATACGTTGTTATTATAAACGGTACAATTCGGATTCGTACATTCTAAATAATGCATATGTTTTTTTGTGGAAAATTTTTCTTTTTTTTCGAAAAATAGTTTTATAAAATCAATCGGGACAGTTCGGGATTACACGAGATTGTCTCGACACATCAGCAATCATTACTAAGGAAAAATTAGCCCGGTTGCATTAATTTTTCTTCAGTTTGTTTGTGTTTCGTTATGTTTTATATTAACATTTTTCCCCAGTGTCAAAACAACTACATACTCATGCCGCACTCAGAATATTTAATCTAACTTTTATTTTATTGTAATATTGGTTTGTTTCTTTTGTGGTAAAGCGCTTTTATTAAATATACAGTCGAACTCGGTTATTACAATCACGGATATAGCGAGATCTCGGATATAATGAGGAAACATTCGTTGACATTTTAGTTTATGATTTTCTCCATACATTTATTCACTGTTATAATGAGCAACTTATCGGATATACCGAGCTAAAATATCATCAAAAATTTTCTTAAAACTGTTAATGTGTCGATCGTTTAAAAACATTTTGATCCTAAGCAATAAAATCCGACCAGACAGGATGCCGCTGGGACCGCATTACGTCTAGTCTACTAGTTAAGTGTCTAAGTACCTACCTAATTGGTGTTTTCGCCGACAATATTGAAAAAGTATCCACGCATAATATGGTTGAAATAAGTAAAAAATCCAAGGTTTGTGAAGTCAGTAGGTACCTACCAGCGTTCATTACAATAAACAACTTCTTTTGTAGTTTATGAATGCCATGCTTGTTTCGGGGATTTTTACGATGGTTTTCAGATTTTTTATTTTCGACTTTTTGTGTTATGTGACCGCTCATTTAAAATGACCTATTCTCTGATATAGCGAGTAACACTTATAATGAGCAAATTCAGTCGGTCCCATCTTCCTCGTAATAACCAAGTTCGACTGTATTTTTTTAAACAAATGCTTGAAACAGTTTCAAAATGTACCTACTACAATTATTATTAATACACAATAATAACCTTTTATCATTTTAAAATAAATAACCGAGCAATTGCATTTATTTCGCTGCTTTCTTAACATACAGTATATTATTATTATTAACACTAGAAATAACTTGCTTGTCGAATGGCCTTTAGTTGAAAATATATTCACATACATAAGTCAAATAACATTTTATTTTAACGTTAAGAAGGCCTTCATTATACTTTGATTATTATTTTAGATGGCCAAGATGAAAGAAGAATAGAAGAGCTTCACAAGCGGAGGAACTTTTTAGCTGGTTATTGTAAACTTATTGTTTACAATGTACTCCCTACGAAACGGGCAGCTGATATCTTTAAGCACTACGTGAAGGTAAGAGAAATATAATTGATATTGTCCTTGTTATCAGATCTCCGGTATATAAATGCCAAAATTGTCTACTTACAGTAAAACCTCCTTAGTACGAATTCCACGAGACCGAAAATCGAAAAAAAATTCGAGATATGAGTGTATGGGGGGAAAATATTAAAATTTTGAAAAAAAAAAGTTTGATTTTCATTAATTTTGTTTACGATCTTAGATGCGCCTATGAAATTTCCGATTCCGTGTGTGTTAATGGGTCATAAAATGTCAGGATTATTTATATTACCTTCTTAAAATAAGTAATTTATGATGTTATAAGAAAAATCTGTCACAATTTTCAATGACTGGCTCATGAAATAGTGTACTTTATTACGATTTATTGAATATTTTTGTACGCCAGGACTCTGAAATCATTTCGAATTAAAGGTATGGTTTTATATGAAAATAATGTTCAAGGGACTTCTTTTTTGCGAAAATTTCGAATTACGGCGAATTTCGAATTATCCGTGTTCTTATTAACGAGGTTTTACTGTATTACTATTTAAAACAATTTAAAAAGATTATTGTCAGTAACCCAATGCAGATAACATGCTATTGCATCCTTTCAATAGTTCTTTATAGTTCTTCTATTGCAGCGATGGCGAACCTTTTTATGCTTTCGTGCCAAAATATTCATAATAATGAGTGGCCTGCCAATGGCTAGTATTGGGGGTAATATTAATTGATTATTATAAATTTTATTTTTGCCATGTCGTCTCTATAAAGTGAAAGTAAAAATAAAATAATAAAAAACAATAATTTTAAATGCAATATTTCCATGCATGGAATTTCTCAGTGCAGATATTTGTAAGGTTGGTATTATGTGGTAAATCAGAAATGTTTTAAAATTTTAGTTTGAGAATTTACAAGCATACTAAAATTTAAAAACATAATCTGATTTACCATAGAAAGCCAAATATGCATATAGCTAGCTGTTCTCGGAATTGATGTTTTTAGACTTTCAACATATTCACGCCATACACTGATTTGTTCTTAAGCAATAATATGACACATATTAGTGAAACCTCAAATACACAGTTAAACACACATCATATTTATTAGGAAAACTGCAACTCATACGATATTTCTGAATTTCCAAATAGAATGTATAACCAAGCACTCATAAATACCATGCTGGTGAGAAAACTGATGACATACGGTTTACATAAGATACTTGTTTTATTAGAAATTTACACTAAAATTAACCCTCATTATATGGTTGTCAAATATCCTTGGGTAGTTCCAACTGCGAATGCAAACTCCATTACTGATTCTAACAGCGAAAGGACATAACGCGTATTATCTGTTCGTGAAACACATACCTAATGTCTTCATTTTCATAACTACAATAATATTGTAATCCTATATGAATACATTTATTATCTCAAACTAATTATTAATTGTGTTTATTTCTAGTGCTACAATGACTATGGAGATATTATCAAAGCGACGCTAGGTAAAGCACGTGAAATAAATAAGCTGAACTGTGCGCTGACCATGGTTCTAAGTATGCAGAGTCTATTCACTGACATGTTACCCCTTTGCGATGGCAGAGTCGCACGGAACATGCAGGAATTCATTGATTTGAAGGTAAGTTAAGAACATGTCGCTCTATTAATGTGGTTGTAAATCCACTTTTCACTGACATTGAGTTAATATACGCGACACGCTTGTCTGCAAGATACTGTTTTATTCAAATATGTGAACTGAGCAACACATTAATTATCAATTTGAAATATACCAATGCACAGTGTTCCAATAATATTTGTTAACCTGAAATGTCATTTGATTACGAATGTTATTTAAGATCTTTCGTGATCTCATAGTCATGCGGCAATCATTTATACTAGCTTGAAAAGTGATTGGTGTATTATAAATAGTATGGACTCTAGGTATGTGTGGTAATGACTTTTTGAACTACACACACCTCAGTGATATTCATGTCGTGTGCGTATGATAACAGTTGTTTTTTTCAATCATCAATGTTGTGTTGATGCTATAGATTAAGTTACATGTGTTCTGTGAATCCCAACAAAATCACATCGACAAATTTTACATATTGCAGTCGAGACGAGTTTGTATTTGTTTTGATTAATTCATTTCTCAAAACATACAACATCTGTGTACTACAAACATACCATATAAGCGTGAAGTTCAATTGTTTTGACAGAAAATATGACGTAGTTGACGTAAGCGAGAGAAAACGATGAAATATGCATCTTGCAAGAATAGTCAGAAAATAATTAAATTTATCCTATGTAATTCGTACACAGTAGTAATCACAATCTGCACAATTTCAAGGTTAATTTGTTCCACAATAATGTGTTATGGCTCAAATCTACAAAGAGGAAGATATAACTTTTATTATGGGAGATTTTGATCCAAAATGTTCTTATTTCTTTTAGGAATTGGCGAAGCGGTTCGCCCTGTCGTTTGGCTTGGACGCTCTGAAGAACAGAGAAGCAATAACGGCACTTCACCGAGCGGGGATAACGTTTGCCGTCCAGGAGTGGGGAGGCGCAAATGGCACAGAGGATGGCAGCATGACACCTGGGATGGACCTCTCCTCTCCACCGCCCCACCTCATGTTCTTGGAGATCCTCACCGAGTTCACCAACAAACTCCTCAAGCAGGACAAACGAGTTGTGTAAGAATGAATTCATGTTAATCACCCCTCTTTTGTGTCATTATCGCCCAATCTAAACTCACCGAAGATTGGATTAACCCCTTATAATAAGTATGGCCGTATTAGTACCATGTTGTCATATTTTTAATTCTAGTGTTCTGAATTCAATTGAATTATTGTTTTTCAAATATCGGTGCTATGTACATATCGTCGCTTAAGAAACAACACCGCGGAAGTCATTTAATAAAAATTTTCAGGGGAAACAAAAAACGTCTCAAAAAATGGAAAATTGATCCTACCTTTTAACTTTTTTAACTAAAAAAATGTTTTTTTTAACTAAACACAAAAAAAAAAAAAAGTTAAAAGGTATCAATTTTCCATTTTTTGAGACGTTTTTTGTTCCCCCTGAAAATTTTTATTAAATGACTTACGCGGTGTTGTTTCTTAAGCGACGATATACATCATGAAGTTTTGGACAATATTAAAAATTAAATTTACTTATATGTAATTAAATGTATGGCAATCATTAAACTAAGCAAAGAAAGGTTACACATGTGATTGGTGGACGATCTTTTATTTTAGCCAATTGGCGATGGTTATTGTTTGTCATTTTGCATTTCGGCTTGAATGATACGGTCATTTGTTGCTGACATTTTTAGTTTTTATTTTTACGATTTTTTTTTGTTTATACCCGTAATAATGTCTAAACAAAGAAAAACATTGCCAAATCTAATATAAATGAACAGAAAATATAAAAAATATATTTTAACAAAGTTGTCAGGACAGCGGTTTTGATGGTTAATGAGGATATGCTATACTCCGCGAAAATCACAACCAAAATCCTGATTACACTTATTTGTTTATTTTCCTGGGATTTCAATATTAAGTGGACTTCTTTTTGCAGATTAAAATTATTGGACCAAAGAATCGCAGCAGGAATGCCTTCATCGCGAGGCGAAGACTGGCAACCGCTATTGCTCTATAGAAATTCTCTCGTGCATGGGGAAGCCGAGACTCAACCTCAACCATCCAAACGAGTGTATACTAGGAAACGCAAGGACCACGGTGAGTGTTGATTGTTTGAACGTGAACAAGTTTTTCTAATTTTGTACTTAGAGCCCATACGCAGTTGCGGCAGGCCGCATGGGCTCTTAGACCACCATCGTGTACAAGGACCAAAGCAGATTTGTTAACACAGTAACCTCTTTTTCCACATGATTAGCTGATCGTTAATGATCACTGTTTAAATTTTTAGTAGATTCATTGGATGTTGGATTGGTTCATAGAACTAACAAAACATTTCAATTTCAAAGAATGCTAATGGAGTTCAGTTTGACCATGTAAACACCATTTTAATTTGTAAAAATCATAGACATGCGTGAAAACTTTTGCCATATAGAAAGAACCAAAAAAATATAATATGAAAGTGAAGCTGAAAACAGGTTACTAATAATAATGAATAAATTTACTGTAATTCATTTCACAATGGAGATTCATTTCTCAAAATATGTAATATTAAAATAGGCTGCCAACTCGGCAAAGTGTTTTCGTAATGTAAAAGAGCTATACAATTCCGATGATCCATCAATTTCTTCCACTAGATAGATTTACATAATATGTATTAGGATATTAACTAAGTATCTTTTTTTATCTCCAGGTCAAGCAGACGATGATGATGTAGACGAGAATGCAGATTCTGATCAAGAGAATCAGGGGTGAGTCCTACAAATTTGTACCGCTTTCTTCCAAAATAATCATCATAAATCAATTTGTCAGTGTGAGAATTATTTATTTTTATGACACTATAAAGAATTATTGGATGATGACAGAAATGATATCCACTATGGAATCTATCGATTTAATGAAAAATATCCATTTATCACACTGTTATGTATTCAATTTTAAACTTTTATAAACTGTTTATAATAATGTACCAATATTTTTATATTATATTATTTTAAAATTTATTTAGGTCTGGTGTGGGAGATTTTTCCGTTAATGAATTTTTTATCCAATGAAGTGTCTAACATTTTTTTTCATATTTCAACAGGTACTGAGGTGGACTTTCAGGATATTGTTTTATGTTACTTATGTGTAAATAGTTATAGAATTATTTAGAAACCGATTTTTTTTATTTATAAATTATATTCTAATCGCTGGATCGGATTATTTTTGTACATCTCTATTATTAATGGATTTAATTCATCGATCTTCAATAAAATTTAATATTTTTTTTTTTAAAGTAGAGTAGCTACATTTAGTTGTGACATTTGTGAGTTCGTATAAGTGGTTGAGATGGGCGTGTGGAAATTCTTATCTACCTTTGAATAATTTCCCCCTCACAAAAGTCACAATTCTACCAATACAAATGCATTTTCTACCCAAAAGTAGTATGTATGTATGTACACTAATTTTGCCCCAAAAGAACTACACATGGTCATGATACAATTTTAAAATTTAAATTAAATAATACATATGTACTTTAATGGTAAATCGAACACAATATTGTTTTTAATTCAATTCTGAATCATTATTTACACAAATAATTATGAATGTGTTCATTTGCTGCATGCCATGGTCTATAGATCATAAAATTCGTCGGGTGTTTGAATTTAGAACTAAGCTCATCACAGTATAAAAAGTATTAAATGATAATATGTCAAATTTAATGTTCGCATGTGGTGCCCTCACTCAGCGGACAACTTATACGGGTGGATCTATAGTTGGCAACATTGTGCCCGATAGATCCAGATGGTCTTTCCCATTGATTGATTTAAATCCACATGTTGTTTTTTTTCAATCAACATGTGTAAGTGGTTTCAGGATAAGAATGATTTAATGTGAATAATAATATCCAATAGTGGATTTTTTTAATGTATATTTAAAATCAGCCGAAAATATTTTGAGTGTATGCATTGTTAAAAATTACTCATAACAAATCGTCACCGTTCAGGCAGTCACCAACCCTCAAAAAGGCAGTTTTGAGTTGAGTATGTCACCCGAAGCGTAAAATTATGTTCTTTAAAACTCATTCACCGCTGACGGCACAGCTGTTGTGCCCTCATTAGGGGGCCATTAGATTTAATTAGCTTGTTATTAAATGTGGTAATTGAATGCACAGTGGCGAAGCGGTTAAGATGCAAACGTCACGACGGTACATTAGTTAGTAAAATGTTGCTTAAATCCGAATTATTTGTTTTTCACTGAATGACTTTCGATAGAATCTTAACAAGCATAAGTCATTATAAGCAGATAGACATTATTGACACTATAAAAAATAAATCCTTCATTATAAATATAGAAGCAAAAGTTACTAAACTATGTATGGTGACTTACTGATTTGTCATTTGAAAATTTCTAATACTTGTCTGAAACAGGCAACAATAACTAAACAGGAATAGCTACTTTAACTTGTCATAATAAGATCGCTTTGGTCCAGATTATTAAGAAGCAAAAGTCACCAAACCACATATCAGCCATCTTGCCTCCTTCAAAACCTTCCAGATGTATTAATTAGCATCAAAAAGTAAAAGTAACCTAAATAACTTATTAAGAAGATATGAGAAAATAAGATAATACCTTAAAAACATTAAAATCTGATTTTTCCTTCATCTCCAAACTTTCAAATTACGATATCTCGAAATGATGTTTTTTGGGTTGGTGACTTTTGCCTGAACAGTGACGAAATAGTATATCAAAGAATATGACCTATGTGTCTTTTGGGCAAGCGTATTCTCCTATCAATCTTGGTATGACAAGACATAATAAATTATTAGGGAAAAAATTCTCAACGAAATAGGCGAATTCATTTAATTTTTTGTTGGAATTCTGACTGATTTAGTTGAGAATTAATACCCAGAAATAATAACTTCATGTCTCTTATATCAAGGTTCATAGGAATAGTAATTATTCAGTGTTTATTACATACATTAAAAAATATATATATTAATGTGTTAGTGGATAAATGTTGTACGTCCAGTTTTGTATGTTTTCGCAAATTGAAAGCGAAATGAATATATGTTTGAAAAGACAATATCTTCTCGAATACCCATTTGGATGTATATTTTTACAGCATGAATGTCGTAAAATGGGTGTTTTGTGTTTAATAACTTTAATCTAGGTAAAAATTGCACTTACAATATCTGTACACTAACACAATATATTTATAAAAATGGTCTTAGCTAGAAATATAGTACTAAAAATGAAGCGATATTTTTAAGTTTTCTTCAAATTTTGTACGTATTTTAAATATTTTAAGAAATAAATCATAAACAATTGAAGAATATTTTTTTTGTACACCTTCACCAACATTTCTTTTGAACCATAGATATTTTTTTTACAGGATATGGATTAATTAACAAGGAAACGCCTAGTTAAAATGGTTGACTTGACCTTTATAGTATAAAATTATATAGTACACTCAACTTTTGCTTAACGGACGCTCGTTATATGGAATTTCGCTATAACGAATTGAAAAATTATCCTACAAACTCCCAATTTAGGATTGTTATGCAGTTTGCGAGAAAACTGCAAATTTTGATTTACAGAAAACTTGGAAATTGAAATTTCCATTTCACAAGAGTTAAGACATCAGTATTTTTGGAAATTTAATTAGAACTGCTGTAGTCAAAATAAATTTGAATCGAAAGTGCTTTACACTAATTTTTCTTCTCTAATCAATCTAGAGATAAATGGTTGGTAATATGACTCAATAATTCTCGATCCTGATGCTGCTGACTCCAAGACTCGACCCATCTGCAGGACCCGTCGATTTCTTTTTTATTCCGAGTGTTGGTTTATTTATGGACGGGCAATGTGGCAGATGAGTGCTTTACTACGGGATCCCTAAAGCACAGATTACACGACCAGTTTCGCCGATAGAAATGTCATTACGAATCTTTTCAATGAGTCGTGGGCAGAATAGAACAATTTCTACTTTAGCCTGACAACTCAATGATCTGGGTGACAGATTAGCTTGAAGCTGTGAGCTTCAAGTGAGTACATATGTTGCTCTGATATTTGTTGACATTTTATAATCTCATTATAATTTATAAGTCGCCTGACTATTCATTATTTTAATAGATACATATGTAGTAATAATACAAAACAAAAATAATATGCTGCTAGATAATATGAACAAGTGTCGACACAATCGAATTGGTATCTGAATCATGTGTAATTATTGTTAGTTAGGGTTGATGATTGCTCACGATCAGCATACATCTACAAGTCTGCTTGTGTAATTAAATTACATCATAAATATTAACATGTTCCGTCATTAATTGCATCAATATTTAAACTTATACCGACAACTATAACTTGAGGCGCGGCGATATCGCTACAGACACATAGTGAGTATTGATGGTGTGCTGTGAGCTATTAGTTCTTCAAACTGCCGCATCTCATGTTATACCTGTCAGTATCTATAGACGTCGAGCCCAATATATTATAAAGATAAAATATGTATATGAATTTCAACGACTTTGTGATGTCTGCCGTTATATGGATTTGCAGCCTGCTTTTTATCATGCGGGTGATACTCATCAGACTTCACGTATTATTTGGACCCTGCCCGGAGGTCTGCTTGGATAGCTGTGATCAGGATTAATTTTTGCCTAATAGGTTTTATCAAAATGTAGATTTCACTTTTCCACCTTGCGCAACGATCCTTGGCTATGCATATATTGAAAAATCTTAAATGAATTATTGAGGTACCGAGGATTAAAGAAGTAGAAGTAACATAAGAGCACACATCACCATATACATATTTATGAGTGAATAAGGTTTGAACTGTGGGACTGCTTTGCATGGAACATTATAATTATTTTATTTTTTATGTATTACAAACATTTCTTGAACTCATTTTATTATCTGATTTGGCTGTTTTCTTTGCTTATACCCCTTTAAACATTAAAGAATTATCAATATTTCTTCTTGGTATCGGAATAATATATTAATTATTTGAAGACAAGACATGAGACCATTGACATTTTTGTAGAATTTATAATTACATATTTAACTTTGATCTGTAATCCTTACCTCAAATAGTTCATGGAATAAGATGCTTGATATAAAATACAAAATGCTTGACACCCTTCAATTACAGTGGAACCTCTCATTACGAGCAATCCGCATAACGAGTGATGCGGAAGAGCTTATGGAGTTGAATCGTGTTTGTGGTTGTGGAGAAGAGTTTATCAGTGGAGGAGGTAGCAAAGCAACAATCTTCTGGCAAATGCCGAAAGCATGGGAAACTGTTGCGTCGTATATTGAGAAGCATCACCCTAATAAGGCGGTGACTGTCACATTTTCACCAAATTTTGAAGCGTTGGCAAAAACAAATGTCTAGACAATTTTCTAGCAAAAAAAATAATTAGTTATTGTCATAAATTAATAAGTAATTTTCTTTGAATAAACGTTACAAATAAAAAATATTGAGAATTGTTTTCCGCATGGAATGCATTATCATATTTTACATTAATTTATGTGGGAAAAATTGTTTCGCTTAACGAGTGTTTCACATTATGAGTAAGATTCTGAAATGAATTATGCTCATTATGAGAGGCCACTGTATTATATTATTGAATTTCAATTCCTTTGTCATTGTTAATATTCTTTTTAATATCCCACTTTTCCTGTACATATGTTAATAAAACTTATTATTTCAGCACTTTGAAGTCTCACTTTTTTCCTTTCATTTTCTATAACCATGCTGATTTTTTTTCCTGCTATGATTTTGTTTCTTATCGGATATTATTTGTTATCGTTGACAGTTACCGAAAACCGTACAAAGGTAAAAAAAGAAATACAGTCAAACAATGGAGGTTGACAAACAAGAGGTCGCTGGTAATAAGTAAACGTAAGACGGAAATGCCCACAATAAAAACGGTGGTTGATTCCGAAAACGTTTATAAGGATTCAGAAGAGTTTCAAAGTCATTGCATAGAGAGTGTATCCTCAAGGCAATCTACTCCTGATGAGCCGAAGCGAGTTTCCATTGAAGAGTTGGTGAATAGTATTTCTTCTGTATCAATGAATACGTGAGTATTACAAACATGGCATTTTCTCCCCAGTCCGAAATTTTATGTATTCATCGAATCAGAGGGAAAGTAATAGGTAATATCACCATGTTGTGTATTGGCCAGTTATTTTGAGTTTTTATCGTATTTTCAAACCATGATCCTGGACACTCCTTAAACATTGTAGATAATCTATTTATATAATTTTGAAGCCTTATAATCCTTTATAGTTATTTTAAACATTTGATGACTGCATAAAGTATTTTTGTTACATAAAATAGTATTCTTTTAAACCTCTCGCTCTAATGTTTTAGAATATAGTCATTTCGGTACATAACTGTGCAGTGGTGTTAAGATTTTTTACATTTATTAATTTTTAAACGCATTTATAAAACCATTAGTATAATTTATTACGAGATAATTTTTGTAAAATATTCACGATAAAAATTATATTGATAATCTCTGTGATCCCAAATTTGACAAGAATTAGGCATTATATTATTCCAAAAATCGGCAAGATTAACACATTTGAAGATGATTCTAAAGATACTTATAATAAGCTATGTCTTTGACCATTCAAGTGTGATAAACATCTTATGAATAATGATTGCTTTATAATAATTATTGACCTAAGAATAAGGTAGTGTTTTTTTGAAATACGCCATTTCTTTTGTCATTCCCCAGTGGTTAAGCTACAACATACGGCCGTAGCCATAAATTGACAAACTATAATTGAAGTAGGAAGTAAAATGATATTGACGCGCGTGTTTGAACATGTACCGTTTAAAAAAAAAAAAAACAAAATTCGGTTAGGTACATGTTCAAACACGCGCGTTAACATAATTTTACTCCCTACTTTAATTATAGTTTGTCAATTTATGGCTACGGCCGTATGTTGTAGCTTAACTACTGGGGAATGCCAAAAGAAATGGCATATTTCAAAAAAACACTACCTTATTCTTAGGTCAATAATTATTATAAAGCAATCATTATTCATAAGATGTTTATCACACTTGAATGGTCAAAGACATAGCTTATAATAAGTATCTTTAGAATCATCTTCAAATATGTTAATCTTGCCGATTTTTTGAATAATAAAATGCCTAATTCTTGTCAAATTTGGGATCACAGAGATTATCAATATAATTTTTTATCGTGAAAATTTTACAAAAATTATCTCGTAATAAATTTTACTAATGTTTTTAAAATTGGTTTAAAAATTAATAAATGTAAAAAATCTTAACACCACTGCACAGTTATGTACCGAAATATGACTATATTCTAAAACATTAGAGCGAGAGGTTTAAAAGAATACTATTTCATGTAACAAAAATACTTTATGCAGTCATCAAATGTTTAAAATAACTATAAAGGATAATAAGGCTTCAAAATTATATAAATAGATTATCTACAACGTTTAAGGAGTGTCCAGTATCATGGTTTGAAAATACAATAAAAACTCAATTTTGACCTTCGACGAGCATGCACCCCCTTAAGATTCACCATAAATGGTGCATACTAAACTTTGTCAGTCATACATATTTTTTTTCATTGAAATAAGGCTACAATTTACAGATGATGTTGGTTACTTTTTAAAATTCAACTAAACCCTGCGAAAAGCAAGCCATAATAGATAATAGTCAAAAAATACTTGTATATCTAAAATTATGCAATTAAATCATACATAACTTTGAATATTTTATAGATACAATAATATTTTTTATCTGTTATAGTTTGGTTAGGCAGGGGTTAATGCAGCGATTTCCAAACTGGGAGGCGCGGAGTGTTGCAAAGGGTGGCGCGATAAGTTTAACACAATTAATGTAGCCACAGGTTTGCAGTTTGCAAAATTTATATAACGGCCGCTAGTTATAAACTACATAAAAAACAGTCATAGAAAAAGTTGTTTGCAAACCTGTCTGTAAATATTCAGACCAAGGTCTGAACAAATGATGCATGAGTGCGAGTGAGAAAATATTCGGCACCCTTACAATCTCTGCGACACGCGCTAGAGTAAGATAAAAGGTCTACATATGTGTGGGCTAGTTTCCAAAAGTATCGCCATCAAATCGGGGCGAAACGCTTCACATAGCGTCGATAACTTGCGAGCTCGTGTTGCTAAAATTGATATATTTTGTGTTAAACATAAAGTCAGTGGTAAATATTTTTAGTTAATTAAGTAGAAAAGATGGTTCTGTGTGTTGTCTTAAAATATGGTAGCCGTACTGATAAGCAAGAAGATGGTATTATGTTTCATAGGTAAGTTGATACATGTTCGTGATAATTTATTTGTATTTTATTGCATATTTTAACATCAGTGACCTAGTGTTTCTTTAAAATAACTTAAATTATGGATATCTTTATCTAATGGTAGCATTTTGACCGCTTAAAAATACTATATAACATAAAAAAATAGAAAATTATATTTTAATTCTGAGCGTCTAGTGCAAGCACTTTGGGCGAGCACTAGCGAAATGGTCTATGGTCTCGAACATTTGTAGACGAATGCGTTCGCTCGCCCACAAACCAAACGCAAGGCACGCGGCTTCATTTAGCAATGCAACAGGTGGCGTCTAGATGTATCTATAGTCTAAGATTCAGACTAATTTTATAATACCTCACTTCCATACTATTGTGAAGCGTGCTGGCTATCTCATGAAAAAATGACATAAAAGGGTCCAATCATAATGTTGAAATTTGAGGCAAATTTGTTTAGGAATGATAATTTTGTTGTTAAACTTGTCTATTTGGTTGAAATTTTAAAAAATTGAGTGAATAAATCAGTGCAAGGACCACTAATGCATTCACTGATTTAAAAAGACAAAGTGAAAGCATTCATAAAAAGTTGGAGCTTTGGAAATCAAAATTTAAAAAAAATAAGTTCGCCATGTTTCCACTTTTAAATGATTTCTGCGCCAGATATATTTACGAGTTCTTGGTTAGTTTCCTTTTCATACTATTTTATTAATAGTAAATAAAGTCGCCTGCGGAGCTGCTTTATTTCAGGGCTATTATGAATTTTAAATGTGGTTGTGCGTTGCAATTTGATGTGATTGATACCTATATGATATTAAAATACTTAAATGATAACTCCCGTGTATAATTTAGGAAACACTACATTAGAGCACCATACTGCCCTTAACCTCAGCGATAGGTAGGTGGGCCCGCCAAAGATCCTGGCCTGGGGGCCCGCTTCAGGGTGTGGGGCCTGTGATAGAATCCATCTGTCAATAAACGGTGATGAATTTGGATTGACTACTATTGAAATTGATTGTGCTAATAAACAAGCACATTCATCGCAGGAAAAACAAATTAATTTATAAATGAATATAATATAAGTAGTAAAACCTTGTTTATTAAAATTTATATAATATTTTTTTTTTTCATTTTTGTATTAGTACATTGTTGACTATTTAAAAAGGTGTCTGTATTATTTAATGTAATAAAGGGGGGGAGGCGCCAAGATTAGATTTTTTTTAAAGGGAGGCGTATTAACATGAAGCTTGGAAAGCACTGGGTTAATGAATTTAAAAAAATTAACCGTCAATATGTGTAATATGTATACTTAATCCAACGAAAACAAATAAGTATGAATGAAAGAGTGTGCATAGTTTTGTCGTATTGCCCAAAATATACCAAAACTATTATGGTTTTGTTTAGGTAGCGTTTAATTGATTTTGAAAAATTAACCAATATCTGTAAAATTGTGGTCTTAGTTCAACAAAAACAAATAAGTATGACTAACAAAGTTTAATGTGCACTTTTTATGGCGGATCTTAACAGCCTACCTCCACCCTTCGCCATTGATGTGTACAGGCGCTATTACTTTCCAAATTGCTTTGCATTTTTAATAGATCACTGTAGTAGTTAAAAATCCCAGATTTTCTTAATAAAGTCTGCATTAGAAATAATATGTAATAGAATGGTGTCAGATTCTTCTGGCAGTGTAGGTGACTCTTTAGGTGTTGGTCTCGTTACTTTCAATGTTACATATTAATTTATTGGTTTTGTTGAAGAAAACCTTCTCTAAGACACCGTAAAATTATGAATGTAAAGGTAAAAAAAGGTTTATTGTCACTATTATTTGTCAGTGTATTGTGAGTTATTAATTTTCCAAAATCACTGCACCTCAAGTAATAGTTCTTTTTCTCTAGGACTAATGTTTAATATGATTTTAAATTCATAACGAGTTGTAGCTCATCGTCTGAGAAATGTGACATTGATGGGTCTCAGCTTTTGAGATGGAGAAAAGAGACCGCCACGGCTGCAATACATCGTGAGAGATCCAGATCTCCGGACCAATTGTGAGTAATGTATTTTATTCTCTAACCGGAAAATTCAATGATCTCGTAATTAATAATAAATTTTTTACAAGTCAACATAGATATTAAATGTTGTATAATCGTTTGCTATCAAGTCTCGTCATTGTTATTTTTGAGGTACAAGCTAAATGACTGCTTTCTGACGTGATTTGTGGAACGTGAATTTTAGTTTTAGTTATATTTAGATCGTTCTGAGGATGGGTGTTTAACTCAAATATAAAATAAAGGGCGGAGGTGCTCAGCGTAGGTCAAAATAGAGCTTTTATTGCATTTCCAAACCATGATCCTGGACATTCCTTAAACGTTCTAGATAATATATTTATATCATTTTGAAGCCTTGTTATCCTTTATATTTATTTTAAACATTTGATGACTGCAAAAAGTATTTTTATTACATAAAATAGTGTTCTTTTAAACCTCTCGTTCTAATGTTTTAGAATATAGTCATATTTCAGTACATGAATGTGCAGCGGTGTTAAGATTTTTTACATTTATTAATTTTTAAACGCATTTATAAAACCATTAGTATAATTTATGATGAGATTATTTTTGTAAAATATTTACGATAAAAAATTATATTGATAATCTCTGTGATCCCAAATTTGACAAGAAAGGCATTTTATTATTCAAAAAATGGGCAAAACTAACACATTTGAAGATAATTCTAAAGATACTCATTATAAGCTATGTCTTTGACCATTCAAGTGTGATAAACATCCTACGAATAATGATTGCTTTATAATAATTATTGACCTAAGAATAAGGTAGTGTTTTTTTGAAATACGCCATTTCTTTTGTCATTCCCCAGTGGTTTACAACATACGGCCGTATTCATAAATTGATAAACTAAAATTGAAGTAGGGAGTAAGATCATGTTAACGAGCGTGTTTAAAATAAATATAAAGGATAACAAGGCTTCAAAATTATATAAATAGATTATCTACAACGTTTAAGGAATGTCCAGGATCATGGTTTGAAAATGCAATAAAAGTTCCATTTTGACCTACGCTGAGCATGTCCCCCCTTAACCAAAAAAAATTGATTCAAAACCGTTATATTAATGTGTGTTAAAATTAATGGTTTTTGTGGCCACGGGTATTTTCTGTCATTAAATTAAAATAGAAACAGGTAGATGTTTTATTAAGCTTTATATTTATACAAATTAACATCCTACAGGAGTGGTCATCTCACAGGAGATGATCCCGCTGAAAATGAGAAGCCACGAGAAAGTTCACATCACTCGGAAAGGAGTGAGCCTGCAGAACTTGACGATTCGGCCATTGCTCATTTCCCTGAAAGTAAGCAGTCTCGGGGAAGCTCACACCACTCAGAAAACAGTGAGCCTGCGGAACATGATGATTCGGCTATTAGTCATCACACAGGAGATGATCCCGCTGAAAACGAGAAGTCCAGAGGAAGCCCACATCACTCGGAAAGCATTGAGTCTGCGGAACTTGACGATTCGGCTATTAGCCATCACACAGGAGTTGATCCCGTTGAAAACGAGAAGTCCAGAGGAAGCCAACATCACTCGGAAAGTTTTGAGTCTGCGGAACTTGACGATTCGGCTATTAGCCATCACACAGGAGTTGATCCCGCTGAAAACGAGAAGTCCAGAGGAAGCCAACATCACTCGGAAAGTTTTGAGTCTGCGGAACTTAACGATTCGGCTATTAGCCATCACACAGAAGTTGATCCCGCTGAAAACGAGAAGTCCAGAGGAAGCCAACATCACTCGGAAAGTTTTGAGTCTGCGGAACTTGACGATTCGGCTATTAGCCATCACACAGGAGTTGATCCCGCTGAAAACGCGAAGTCCAGAGGAAGCCAACATCACTCGGAAAGTTTTGAGTCTGCGGAACTTGACGATTCGGCTATTAGCCATCACACAGGAGTTGATCCCGCTGAAAACGAGAAGTCCAGAGGAAGCCAACATCACTCGGAAAGTTTTGAGTCTGCGGAACTTGACGATTCGGCTATTAGCCATCACACAGGAGTTGATCCCGCTGAAAACGAGAAGTCCAGAGGAAGCCAACATCACTCGGAAAGTTTTGAGTCTGCGGAACTAGACGATTCGGCTATTAGCCATCACACAGGAGTTGATCCCGCTGAAAACGAGAAGTTCAGAGGAAGCCAACATCACTCGGAAAGTTTTGAGTCTGCGGAACTTGACGATTCGGCTATTAGCCATCACACAGGAGTTGATCCCGCTGAAAACGGGAAGTCCAGAAAAAGCTCGCATCACTCGGAAAGCAGTGATACAGGCAGTCTAAATTTTTCATTCGGAGGTGTTCATATGGATACAGATGAAGACATGGAGTAAAATTAGTCACTGATGTAATTGGAAATTTTTGTTATTTTTAGTTTTTGATGTTGTGTTATAAAGAATATAATATATGTTTTTAAATTGTCAGAAAACCTCGGGAAATGATTTACAGTGATAACAAGAACTCTGAGCGCAGTTACCGTACATTGCGGACGACGATATGAATATTATGAAAATTGATGGTGAAATAAAAAGTTTCACTTCTGTCATGTGTGCTCGTTGCACCCACTAATGTCTCAATAAACGTGATTTGTCAAAATAACTACCATGAATAATAACATTTTTATACAAATAAATATATAAGCATGTGGGGTTATATGATATCATATTAAATCTCTTCACTACCATGGAATTTAGTGTTTTTAAACTTTTGTTAAAATAAAACCATTTTTAAAATATAGAATTTGTAAGAAAACATTCATGTTTTAGTAATAAGTCAAAAGCAGTCAACTATTACCTGTCAAATATTTATCATGTACTATCGTGGAATACCCAATATTCACCCTGATTGGCTTTATTTGAATAAAAATGTCACTATTCTTTTAATTATTGTTGAAATGCAGTGTCACTGAAGTTCTACTAGAGACATCTATCGACAGAATACGAAGCGTACAATTTAATATAGTTTTCGTGTTATTTTGATGGTTACCAGTATTGTCATTCCGCCTTAAATGGCAGCGGCAACTCCAAGTTTGTTAGTATTGCAGTAATAATATTTTGTATACCTTGTCATAGAATTTATTATGACCTAAGGTCCTGAGGATTGAACGGATACAAGTGTACTGGTGACCAAGTAGAGTTAAATATGCGATTGTAAATTATAGGTTGCCCACGGTGGCCGCGCGGCTTAAGCGTTGGACTATAACGCCGTGGGTCCCAGGTTCGAATGTTTCTGGCAAGTACACATTGTTTTTCAATTTGTGGGTATCAGGGTATGGACCTAATAGGTTGAGCAAGTGGCTGACATCCATTTCTCGTAAAAAACAAAATCTGTCAATACAAACCTCTACTCTGTGGAGGCCCATATGATCCTATTAGGATCGGGCATGGTCGAAAGAAAGAAGAAATTATAGATAACTATTTTCAACATTCTCAAACTTTCCTTTTTTATTATTATATTGATATTTCTTTATGTTTTTAGTGTTTGAAGAAGGATTATTCATGCCAAAACATCTAAATTAGATTTATATACAGTTGTTATTTTTTAATTTCATCTCACTTGTACTTGTTTAATCTTCAGTACCTCAATAGTTTAATCTTATATTATCGACAAATGTTTGGTTATTATAAATAATCTTTTAGCTATAAGTTTAAAAATCTCCATTATTCCTGTTTCACATAAGCACTGTCTTTTTACTAATTAATACACTATTGTACAATGTAACCACAGTAATGGTCATAATTCATAATATGAGGCGTCTAATTCCAAAAAGCGATAAGTCCACATTTGGTCAAAATCGAGAAAAAACTACGGACATATTCTTTGTGTAATTTTACACATTATGTATTGATCTATAAATTCCAAAACGCGACAAAACCCTACGAAAAAAAATATTTTGCGCCACGTCCGTGTTTCATATTATTTAAAGCTTGGTTGATTTCGCGCGTGTTTAAGTCAACCAATAAGGGAACGTTCAATATTATAAATGGCGTCTCCCATGCTGTAGCATCCGGTAAATTCATGACAGTGCCACGGAAATATGTGCCTTATGCGGACAAAATTAAAAAGTTAGGTACAAGTAGCGCTATTATACTTATTATTATACTATTATTGACTATATTTATTACATTTAAGAGTTTATCGGCTGAAACAAATTGCCATTTGGTTCTAATTTCGACATAAAATATAACGGAAAAAATAAAAAAATAATCTTACGTTAAAACAAATAATTGAAGCTGGAAACATAAAAACGTTGTTTCCCGCAAATATCGAATTGTGGACATGTCGCTTTTTGTAATTAGATACTCATATATTATATATTGAATTTTTTTTCGTACTCATTAAAAAATCAATGTGGTAACGGACTTTCTTTTTCCTATATATAGCAAAATAAAATATATTGCATGTTTTATGTGTCAATTCATGTTTTCTGATCCTCACTGATACATATTGTATAATTATATTATTCTATGTTGCTTCATTGTTTATTTAATTTCTCATGGTAAAAACACGTTTCATATTATTTTGATATGTTATAAACTTAATATTTCTTAAGTATAACATGCATGGTATGTGCAATATTTCTTAGTTGAGGTCCTTCTAAATGTTAAGATTATTTTGTACGCTGCTATTAAATTTATGAATAACACACTTTTTTAAATTAATTGTGATACCTATCATCAGTATAAATATTGTTACACTCGTAACCAGCGCTTTTATTTCACGTACCCACAACGAGTGAATGTATTGTGCTCTGAGCTGCCTAAATAGATTGTCGAAATTGAAATAATGGGTTAATAGCAAAGTCTATATAAAATGATAGCTATTCCAGCGCATCTATTCTATACACAAGGCAGCTATCGAGGGTAGTTTAACATATTTATGTATTGAGGTATTATAATTGTTACAATAAGTTAGCCATCTAAACTGTCTATCTCGCTCTAAAAATTAACACAGCCAAGAGAGGTGATCTTAAAACATAGCACTTTTTGACAGTTCGGACGGTTAATTTATTGTAACAATTATAAAACCTCAATGCATAAATATGATAAACTACCCTCGATAGCAGCCTTGTGTATAGAATAGATGCGCTGGTATTTATTAAGTTTAAATTTAGTCTATTGTATGGGTACGAATACCAAAGGTTTTGTGGATTGATTTCTTAAATGATTAAACATGGGTATTAGAATCTTACACAAGGTAGATATTCGATGATACGAGTGTATTAAATATCTTTTGTTTTTACTAATTTACAAGATACAGCAACACTTTGCTGTTACACTGGCATTTTACCAAAGCTCAATGTCTCAGCTTCTGAATTTTGAGAACTGATGTTACCAATAGATTCTAGGGTTGAACTTACACAGCAGTGACACGATTCATGGCGCATGAGTGTTTGTTGATAGATATCTGATGTTGACACAAAGAAGCGTTTGAACGGGGCAATGGTATGTATTCTGGAAGCCGCACCGTCAAATTGACATCACACGTGTTTATGGTCCAGCACCATGGAATCATTGGCCGATGATGGATGAATCATAATATTATAGATCTCTACTAATGACGTGGAATAAAAGCCTAAAAAATATTATATTATGAAAGTAAAGTTGAATCAAAAATTTCTAAGACTAATGATTGAATATTAAATGTAAGTCAATTCACACAGCAGATACGTTTGTAGCAAAATAAACACTTATCGTTTGCATTTGGGCAATTTTTTTAAAACATCACAAAAAGTGTTCAAATCAAGTTTCAATATTATAACCATGGCCCCCACATCCTGAAACGGTCCCCGAGGCCAGAATATTTTGGAGGGCCTCACTACTTATTGCTGAGGTTAAAGGCAGTGTGATGCTTTTTCCAAGTGGTGTTCGAGGTAAAATTAAGGGTATGTATTCATTGTATTTTTTAACACCCACATCCACTTGAATAATTATAGACTTGTCAAGTATCAACACAATAGTCAACAACTCATCGCATATATAAATTGTAAGTAAAATTGCGCCACTTTAACTATGTGTGTTATCTCACGTATTCGGTAGACTCGCCACGCCGGGCCCCCAGGCTAGAGCCCTGTCAGCCCCTCCCTTGTGGTGGCCATGATTCCATACCTACCAAAACTAAATTCGATACACTTAAATAAAAAAGAATTACATAAATTATACACATCTTTCTTTTTTAGAAAAATCGATGTATTTTAAATGAAGTGTAAAATAGGTGCATTAAAAGTTAATTATTCAAAAAAGCTTTCTATACATTGAGGAAAACGTAATTTAAATTTTAATGAAAAATATAACCATACATTAAAATGAGATCCTTAAACGAATTCACATTTTATTAGGATTATATTTTTAAATGTATTAGAAAGGTACGTTTTGTATTAAATTGCAGACGTGGAGCATTTGCCTTAATATGACCATACCAAAACACATTCGATACAGGTAGGTACTTAAAAATTTCAAGTTATAAACTGACTTAAGTATAAAAAATCGTTTGAGGCATAACACGGTATCTTCCAGGGAACTATCTGTTCTGTGGTATCTACCTAAATGACCAAGTAAATACATAATAATTATGTTTCAATAATGAATACACTGACTGGCATAATACAGGCACATATAAACCATAACCTATTTCTTAATTTTACTAAAATTTCAGACTCCTACCGGTCAATTTAAAAGTCCCATGATACAAATTATACATCAGTGGGTCTATTCTATGCTTATCGACCGATAAAGTGATAAAGTGATAAATATTATCAAACTTAGGGTAGGTTTGTATCAAAATATTAGCACTTATTGTAACAATTACACGAAGTTGGTTTTTATTGTTGCAATAAGTGCTATATTTTAACAGCACCTATCTTGCTGCTGTTAAAATATCGCACTTATTGCAACAATAAAAACCAGCTTCGTGTAATTGTTACAATAAGTGCTAATATTTTGATACAAACCTACCCTAAGTTTGATACTATTTATCAATTTAGTGTTCGATAAGTATAGAATAGACCCACAGGTATACTTAGTCTTTGACTTGCAAAACTATTTAGGTACTGAATGGAATGTTGATTCATCACAAATTACGGTAAACTGATACAGAATTGCACTTGTAAATCCAATGAAGAGAAATTACTCTATTTATTTCGAAGAATGCATTCAACAAACAGCATTCACATCACAGTCCACTCTCGGGTGATGCATTCCCAGTATCATCTCACGCGAGCCGCACGTGCCAACGTGTTGCGTCATACACGCAGACCCGTATTGGAGATGAGTTATCTTGAAAACGAGTCGATAATACCTATAGGCACATTATCTTTACGAGATAGATAAAAACTGCTGTCAAATACGAGAAGACTAACTAAAAGAAGGTAAACTTTAAAATGCTATTTTACAAGAAATGATTGATAGCCATTTAGTCAGCGCTCGAAATGGAAAAGTTTACGAACCGGAGCGCTCGACAATTTTCTGAAGATATTAATATAGTAAAGTTATCAACTTTATGTATATTTTATAAAAATAAGTGTTAGATCTTTTTGTTATATGGCTTATCTAGCTCAGATGGTCAAATTATTTTTTCCACGAGATGAAGCGATAGTTTTACGAATAGGCGCTCCGGTCCATTTCGAGCCCTTCATTTAGTCAACCCGGAATTAGATTGATGCCTATGACAAAGAAGAAAGTAATTGATACAATAAAGAAATGAAGCTATTTGGGAGGCGAAAAAACTTTCGATTTCTCGAATTGAAAAAAGTATCGCAGATATTGTTTGCCGTTGAATAAAAAATAATTGGTCGTCCTGAAGTAAATCTCTGGTGAAATAAAAAAAAAATGTGAAATTATTTGGAGCTTTTTCGAAGAAAGTCGACAATGGAATAATACAAAGCGTCATGAAAAACGTCCACTTATTTTTCATCATCAGCTAGTCATGAGGTTTTCTAATTTTAAAATTTATCTGAAAACGGATCGGTCGCGAGAAACGTAGCATTTTTTATAAAAATTTTAATGCAAGTCGTGATGTAAAAAACATCATTATGGCACGCACATGAGAGGGGGAGGGGAGGTGATTCGGGTCTGGATGAGACACCCCCACAGGATCGAACCTGCATCTCTCGGGTATCGCGCCCACGCACATAGACCACTATGCTAAAGGAGTCATATGTACTTAAATTACACCAAATTTTAACTAACAGCTTTTAATACTCACTGACGCGCTTTCCAAATTGAGCTACTATTGGCGATCGTCTGTTGTATTTAAAATCAAAGTAGGTATTACTTTAATCACTAACCGACGTCACGGATCACTAGATTTTTTTGTGCGTGGGCGCGATACCCGAGAGATGCAGGTTCGATCCTGCGAAGTGTCTTACTTTTTTCAAAAAGATTTTTTATATTGGTTATAATATATTTTTTCAAAATTATGTATATTCAATAATTAGAATGTTACATTCTTAAATCTTGTGAATTATAATAAGTATGTCAAATTAAAAAAAATGTTAATTGGAGATTTATTTGTTTAATTACATTATTATGAATATTGCAATGAATCTTAATTATTTATGTATTTACACACGGTTTTTGAATGATTACATTTTATTAATTAACATTCCTGTTAATACCCTACTAGTCTAGGTACTCATAGCATACTAATTGTATTTAGATAATGTCTACCTATCGGTTGATTGGAAACTGTGGGTTTTAGTTGCGTTAATTCTCAGACTTCCCAGAAGAATAAATTGATGTACGATATAAAAATTTGAATAAATTTTCCCAGCAATTGATATACCTAGCTATCATTATTTTGACCAATCTGTAACTGTGCAATCATACCATGCAGCATATAATTACAGATTTGCGAAAAACCGTAATATCATAAAACAGGTTCCGAACAATAACGAATTCTTACGTTGAATCATGGCAACTTTTGATTTTATTCTTTTATAGATTGCGATAATACATCACGAAATTTCGTCTTCTTCTTGAAATAGGCGCACGGCGTCACTTTATTAATATTTAAAAGTATTGTGCAATCCTAGAATAGACAGCAAACATTAAAAAACATAATTATTATTATAATATTGTTATATCTACGGCGACTGACTGTCTGACTGGGAATTCCTAGACAGTGCCAGCGACTGGGTTTTTCGAAAATAATATATTCAACGTACAGAGAGTCTTATTGGTTGAATTGTAAGGTTTATATTGATTCTAATAGACACACCTTCAGTAAACTGACGCGATGTTATGTGTTTGTTTTTACACTTTTAGTAACTGTATTTTATTAGTTAAAATACACCACAATTATTGTATATTCTTTTTATATTGTTTCTTCTTATTATTTAATTCTGTTTTCGTTTTTATTTATAGTCTTATAATATACTTTTACTATAATTTTAGGTTATTTACATTATCAATAATTATCCGTGGAAACAATATAATATGAATTATAATACTACTGCAACTGTTTCTTTTCATCAATAAATTAAAATGATTCACCATATCATCCGATATAATCTATAGTTTAGACCAGTGTTTCTCAAATCCGCAAATAGTCGTGTCGCCCATTTAAAATGCATAATGTGACAAACATTACAAGCAAATCGTCACTAAAAAAAAACATATAAGTATATGTATATTGTTATTGTTCTAATGCCACTCAAAATAAACATTATCTCAGATTTGGATATCACTAAAATCATTTAAATTATTGTCCGAATTTTCGACTACACATTCTTAAGAGAAGGTTTTTTCATCTATGTCAGTAATAAAATAATTAAAAGATAAAAAGAAATATAGGTACCACGTTTTTAAATTTTCTGTGGAATCATATAAACTTGACAATTCTATGTATTAATAATTTAGGACAAATAAGACAATTGTCAACAAATCATTTTTTTGCTATTTTGCAACAAACAAATATTTAATACTGAAATGTCATTTTGATTTCCATAGTAACGCACGTATATATTAATAATTTAGTTTCTAGGACCAACCCTTTGCAACCAATAATAGTGGATTGGATTACGGATTTATTCCAAAATAACTTTTCATACAAAACAGAATTAACTGAAAATGAATTCAATTCTACTTAAAGATGACCAAAAGTATTAAAAGAATGTATTGGCATCGTGTTCTGATGTATTCTAAAAGTTTCAAATGCCTAGCTAGTCGGGAAGTTAGTTAAAAATCGATTGCAAGATTTGTACTGGAAAAACGTGGTAAAATGAAATAGAGAAACCACATGCCACAGTGTCAACTATTCTAACAATAGAATTTTCACTACATATTTTTTTTATTCACAATCAAACTGTTAAATATAATAATATGTTATATTCGTTAGTTGTGGTACAAGATTTAAAAACTCTTAAACCTGATATTCTGTATAAATAATAGTCCTATTTTCAATGTCCACAAATGTAAATTTTTTAAGAAACACTAGTTTACAACATTTCATATAATATAATCACAGAACAATGAGTAGGTACTGTTTAAATAAATGTTATAGATATTTGACAGACATCATACAATATTATGTATGTATCTCTCTTAAAATTTCCCGTAAAATTGATATAACTATTTTATTTTAAATTAAAGTACTTAACAATAATATTGACGTATACAAATTATCGCAGTTTGGAAATTAACCATTATTACAACGCAGGTAGAGTTCTTTTATCAGTAATTTTCACCTGTATTTATCTTCTTTTAGTATTAGGTATATTATAACAGGTCCACTCCGTGTAGGTACTTGGCCCATGGGACCCACATCCTAAAGTGGGCCCCCAGGCCACGATCTTTGGCGGCCCCCCAACCTATCACTGAGGTGTAATGTTCT
This sequence comes from Rhyacophila brunnea, assembly GCF_057557595.1. Classification (NCBI taxonomy): domain Eukaryota; kingdom Metazoa; phylum Arthropoda; class Insecta; order Trichoptera; family Rhyacophilidae; genus Rhyacophila; species Rhyacophila brunnea. The sequence goes on from NW_028233361.1 coordinate 9,978,227, forward strand.
ACATTGGTGTTCTCCAAATAGTATTCCGTGGAACTCCAGAATTCCGCGAGTGTATTTTAGCAATTTTTTGTGTTTCTAAATAAATCCACTTGAATTATTGAGCTGTTAGCTCTCGGCATCGTAATATGAAGCACTGATCGCGATCTCCTTTTATGATAGCCAAGTAATATGCGATCCTTCGCCATATTGGATAAAAAATAAAAGACTTTTTTTTTATTAGAGAAAATTTGTGGTGTATGTTTATCTCACTTAACTGGTCAACCCGCCATACCGGGTCCTTCTGAGCCATGAGTTGGCCCAATCATTTGAGACGTCTCATCTTAATGATTTTAAATGCGGCTCCTTGTACAACCCATAGAGTTTTTCGTTATGTCTCCTTGTCCATCCTGAATGACTGTAATTAATTTTATGGTAACGAACATTCCACGGAGCTCCCTACATCGAATATTATCAGCATTTTATCTGTATTTTAGGGTTCCGAGCCATACAACCGAGGGCGCGCCAAGCTGGGGTGTTAGGGGTGTGAAACACTCGGGCGATAGGATTCAGGGGCGGAAAAAATTCGAGAAAAGCATGTAGTTACAATCATATTACAAAAAATTACATAAGTACAATGAACTTTATGATGAAAAAAAATAATAGGTAAAATATGTCATAATTATTATTGTTACTAATTATTTCAAGTTTTCTTTAGCTTCTGTCATTATTCCACTAAAATATTTTATTTTATTTAGGGGGTGGTCAATTTTGGCTGGCACCCAGGCAGCAGCCACCCTTGGCGCTTCCCTGCATACACCACAACTTGCCATACCTATCAGTTTTTTACAAGATGCATGTATTTCAAATAGCGGCCCAATATATCAGGTGCAATACATACAATATACCTACAATGAATCTTGTTTTCAAGTAAGTTTAGCGAGGCTTTTATTGCAACCAACTGTCATATCGCTTCTTCTCAGCTGAGTGATTATCCAGTGTTCAGACACTCTAGCTATACGATTTCTCCGCGTTATTCTGTCTCCCAATAGCAGGGCATATTTTCAGTGGCGGTTTTCTTTGACGCAAATAACGCTATTGATTCGTCAGAATATTTGAAACGGGGGCCTCGAAACAGTTGAAACCGGTAAACAGTGGCGGCTCGACGAGTTTCTAGGTAGTGGGGTTTAGCCATTTATTATTAAATATACATACCTACCTACTTTCTGACATTGTACATTATATACCACGATATTTATAATAATATGATATAATATAATGAGGAAATGAGTAATTTTTCAGAATAAATAAATGAATACCTGAGTCGTCACAAAAATATTAACTTAATTAATACCATGGGGTCATTTGATTCGCTCCCCAGTATGATAAAATAAATTAAATAGTTAATTTAATCATGTAATTGGGTACCTATGTATATTATGACAGTGATAAAATATCGAACCTGTATTTTTGACATAACGATGTGGGGATGGTCCCTTCGAACCCTTAAGGTAGAGCCGCCCCTGCCGGTAAATAATAAAATTGTTAAATTACATCAAATTCTTTTAAAGATGCGTGTTTCTCAGAAATTACGTATAAAATATTACACAAAGCATAACAAAATTTCTGCAACTAACATCAAAAGGGTCATACTTACCTATCTATTTATACACAGAATAGACTAATATAATTATGTGTAATCACTGTAATCTTTAATAATAATTGGTTAGGTTTGGATAGATGGTAATAATATTGTAATGTTTCCTGGGTATGTTGGTATTTGAAATTTATGGTCATTATTTCATTTATCTTGGGGGGGGGTCAAAAAAGCCAGTGCCTCAGCCCTCCAAGTCCCTACACCCGCCACTGCATACTATTTCAGTTTTTTACAGGTAAATCAGTAGATATGCAGTGGCACCATGGACACGGTAAAAGCACCGTGCAGTTGTAGTGGTATTGTTTGCTAGCACAGAAACAAGCATTATAGAAAACAATTCCAATATAACCGCGTGTCGCATACGGTGCCACTGTAGAACGATTTACCTATCGGCAAACTCATTAGTCAAAAGAGACAAATATCAACAGTACAACGATTGAGATTTCTTTTGAGAGCCAAATTTCTTAAACTTAAACTAAATAGGCATGTACACTGGTTATTAACTTAATAAACTTTAATTAAAGTTTTAAGTCTTAATTAAACGATAGGTACCTATACTGAATAAAACTTGATATCATACTTAATAATGATCTTATTTATTGATAAAAATTAAATTGTAAGTAAGGTACCCATAAAATTAAATCATGATAATGACTGACAAACACTGTCTTAATGCATCTCCTTGGAAAGTTTGGGTACCTAAATCAGGTTTGTATGTTGTTGTTTTTAAGTTTAGGCATGATGTCAGGTTCTTATAAATAAGACGACTTCTCAATTTACTCTTGATAAGGCTCATGCAGTGACGTCCCTTGACAAAATGCCGCCCCTAGGCAGCGTCAAAACACTACCCCATTTTATACATTATTTTTTATCATCCTTTCCAGACTCCAATATCTAAGAAATGTGTTGTATGAATACATTACTTACAAAATATATACCACTAAATCTTATTTAAATGCCATCTCTACTTCAATAGACAATATTGCGAGTCCATGGTTTCAGATACATTTAAAAATTCACCTGAAAACTTTTAAAACTCGCGAATGACTATCAAAAATATGTGGATAAATTAATTAGGTAAGTATGTACCAATCTATAATTCAAATATAATTCGCAAATCTGCACATATCATTACTGTTCATCAAGGACGAGACGTCCAAGGACAACGGAAGTAAACTAGACATCGCGAACCCCCGTAGAAAAATTACAGTCCTGTTAAACCTTTTATGGTAATTAATACATTTTGTTTCCAACCAGTGAGCTGAATTTTTTAATGGAAAGATATTTCCGTAATTACTAAGCTTAGGTACCTATTTATGTCTAATGATTCTCCTTAATTTTCCGCCCTTCGAGTAACTGCCGCCCCCAAGCGATAATCAATCTGCCTACCCCCACGGGACGGGATTGAAAAAGATTGTTCGTATGAATATGTAGAACCGAAAAGGGAAAGAACAGCAAACGCTATTTTTTTCAACTGATCATATGAGTCAGGTATACTATTCCACGTGTTAAAAATCATCATGTCTTCCTTCTCCAGGTCTTTTAAATAAGACCACTTGTGCTGTGAACTAAGTAAACATTTTTGTTTTTCTCCAATATTTCCATATCAGCACAAAGACGTTCAAATTTAGAGCTCTATAATTCTTTGTTATTTAAATCCATCAATTTGCATTTCAAAGTTGCCAATGTCATAAAGGAAGAAAAAAATAATTCTGTTACAGTAGCATTAAGAGGTTTTTTTTTTAACAATGGCTAAAGTTGTTTTGCTGTTTCTGAATTCCTGAAAAATATTGAGAAAAGCTACCCTCATATTTAAAATTGTTGTTTTGAAACAGCGAATGTCAGTATCAGAATTATTTTCTTGGCGATGTTTCAGCAGGCATGAATCAAAGTTTCTCTTTCAAAATTTTGAGAAAAAAAGGATAATTTGTTTTCGAATAAAATAACTTCTTCTAACATCGAAGAAATTGTATTTTATTTCCCCTGCAGATTTAGATGAGACGTAACGTCTACCATGAAATAAAATTTTGGATCCACTGATCGTCCGCTAGTTCTGGATAGTGAACACTCTTCTCAAGGAGAAATGCTTTAATTTCTGTTAATAAGGAAGGGAAACGTTTTAAAACTGTCCTCTTGATAACCAACGTACTTTGTTATGCAGCAGAAGATCTGCGTACCTACTCTCCATATCAACCAAAAATTCTATAAATTGGCGATGATTAAAAGCTTAAGCTATAAAATACTTGATAATCTTAATCACCAATTCCATAACGTTCCAAATTTCTTCTGGAAATGTCTGCAGTCAAAGCGCTTCTAGATGAATGATGCAATCGTAAGCAAGTATCTCATGATTATTTTTTTTTTAAATACAGGTAACTTTATGCTTCGAGTAGGTACTTTCGTGGCGTGCCTGCGCATCCCCACGTAGTCATTTGTGTCAGAGCCGCACACAAAGACTCGCGGTTTGCCGATCACTGACCTATACGTTATCACAGACAGCGACGCCCCATGACAAAATGCCGCCCCTAGGCTACGCCAAAATTCCACCCCATTTTTATACAGTATTCTTTTATCATCCTTTCATGACTCCAATATCTAAGAAATATGTTGTATGGATACATTACTAACAAAATATAATCACAAAATCTAATTTATGCCATCAATAGACAATATTGCGAGTCCACGGTTTCAGATACATTTAAAAATACACTTTCAAAACTCGCGAATCACTGGTAAAAATAATTGGATAAATTAATTAGGTAAGTATGTACCACCCACAACACCCACGGTGGCCGCGCGGCTTAAGCGTGTGCCGTGGGTCTCAGGTTTGAATCTTGGGTCTGGTAAGTACACATATTGTTTTTCAATTTGTGTGTGAGTCAGGGTATGGAACTAATAGGTTGAGCAAGTGGCTGACATCCATTTCTCGTAAAAAAGAAAATCTATTAATAGAAACTTCTACTCTGTGGAGGCCCATATGATCCTATTAGGATCGGACATGGTCGGAAAAAGTACCTACCTATAATTCAATTATAATTCACAAATATGCACGTGTCATTGCTGGTCATCAAGGACGTGACGTCCAAGGACAACAGAAGTAAACTAGACATCGTGAACCCAACAAAAAAAATACAGTCCTACTAAACCTTTTATATTTTGTTTCCTAACGGTGAGGTTATTTTTTTAATGGAAAGATATTTCCGTTATTAGGTAGGTACTAAGTTTAGGTATCTATTCCTATATATATAATGATTCTTCTCGATTTGCCGCCCTTCAAGTAACTGCCGCCCCCAAGTGACGCTCCATCTGCCTACCCCCACGGGCCGTCACTGCTCACAGACGTCTGACAATCAGCTCTACTGACTCTATGTCGCTGAAATTTGGGACGATATTGTTCGCATACATTCATCGCAGAGCTGCAAATCGGTTATCGTAGAGGTGATTCTACTGACCAGGAAACCGAACATGAAGGAAGATAGAATATCCTCTTGTCTTGGAATGCAATATATAATATCTAGGTATAATGAGTCTCAAATTTTAATACCTACCCACGTGATGCGATCTTTGCCTAGTTACGCCTTTTCCAGTGTACTATCCCATTTTTTGTATTTTCTTCTTCATTTTACCTGTCGAAAAAAGAATCAAGATAAACATAATTAATGTTTATGACTGAAATTTGAAAAAGACACTAAATTATTGTAGGTCCCTGAAATTAAAAAAAAACTTTATTGATCGCCATAGCAACTCGGATAGAGTTTAATTCAGAGTTAAAGAAAAAACCCACAATTTTTTTACTAGGTACCATCTATGTATTGATAAGTTAAATAATTTTCAATATATTTTCCTACTATAAGGTTGAATGACGTAGTCGAATGAAAATCGCCTGAACAAAATCTAAGCATACGTGCAAGAGAGAAAACATGTCCAATACGATATCCGCAAAATGCGTTCCGGACTTAGACTATAGATACATACATCGTTCCGGAGCTTTTTCGAGTCGTGACTAGGGTTGGGTTTCGGGAATTTCCCGCCGGGAATTCTCGAGAAATTTTCGAATATGCAAAATGATATATTTATTAGAAATATATAATATTTTGGGATAAGGTATATCCCAAAATAACTGTAAAATAGTTACTTATATGAATTATTTTTTAATTTTTAATTTTCGAGTTTTTCCACCATCCTATCGCACGTCAAGGATTTAACTAGGTAATCTCAGTTACTTGTCTTGTTATACAACTCTTTCATTCTCACGGTGTTGCTTTACGGTAGTGAGTCATGGCACCTTACGAAGACTGTGCGGTGGGGTGGTATGACTTAAGGCTATACTTCAGTTGAGGCATGGTCTAAAAATATCGTGACTAGGCGATGCGCGGATTGTGCAAATGACGCGTGCCGAACGAAATATAATTTGTCATAAAAATTCAACATACGTCCATTTAATGTTATGTTTATTGTTATATTAGTAATAATAATAGTATATTCATTGATATGATTTCTTTTTCAAATTCATACGTAAAGTTTTTTTAGTCATCTTTACACGATTTAAGAATATATTCCTCCGACGCCATGACAAAACAAATTGACATGCTCACACCTCGCCTGCCGGTCTCCGATTGGCGACTAGTGCGAATTTTCGTCGCACCTACTATTGAAAATTATTTGCCGTTTCACTGATGTATGTTCAGTAGGAAGTAGGAAGGAATCACGAGGAGATAAGATAACTTACCAAGCAACCTCTCACTACACCGAGAGTGAAGAGACGACGTTGGACCTGGCTCAGCTACGTGCTGCGGATGTCTCAAGAGAATTCCAACCCACCTGGCTCTTCAAACCAACCGGATTCTGGCTAACTAGAATACCACTCAATACTATCCACCAGTGGCGAGGGGTGGAGGTAGGCTGTTAAAATTCGACATAAATAGTGCACATTAAACTTTGTCAGTCATACTTATTTGATTTCATTGAACTAAGAATACAATTTACAGATGGTGCTGTTTAGTTTTTAAAATTCAATTAAAACTTACCTAAACCAAACTATAATAGTGTAGGTATGCTATGGGCAATCCGACAACAATAATGCACACTTTTTCAGACATATTTATTTGTTTTCGTTGAAATAAGAATACATGTTAAAGATGGTATTGGTTAGTTTTTTTTAAATTCATTAAGATCTAGCCAAACTAATTATCTAAAATATCTAAAATCATGTATGGTTTAATGGCATAATTTAAGATATTTTATAGATAAACGAATATTTTTTGAATATCGACTATGGCTTGGATTAGGCAGGATTTAATTGATTTTTAAAAACTAGCACACACTATCTACACATTGTAGTCTCAGTTTAATGAAAACTAATACACTTTACTGACAAATTTTAGTGTGCACTATTTATGTCGGATCTTAACAGCCTACCTCCACCCTTTGCCACAACTATCGTTAGGGTATATAGCTACAGTATGCTGGATTGGGTAGACGCAAGCAAACTGGCTAAAGACAGGAATTCTTGGAGGCGACGTGACGTGGTACCAATATGCTCCAACTGAAAGTCGGACATGGTCAAAGGAAAAAGAAAAGAAACTCAGTCAAAGCACATCTGAATGTTTCACATCTCAGCTTTGAACTTATCTCTAAAAACCTGAAGACACTTGCCAATGTGTTACGCCATGTGTGGCACAGAGTAGAGCTTGAATCGTTGATTCTCAGGCATCTGAATGAAATAATATTTTAGAAATAGTACAATAATTTATTATGGTAAATTTTATTATGCTTCTAATCATTCAAGACTCACGAGCCGTCACTGGTTTTGTCACGATAATTTTTAAATAAAATTAAAAAAAAACAAGGTGGTTCTATGGTTATAATATTAAACATAATAATACTTTTCCTTTGACCTTTCGTCTGATGTTTCATGGATATTGCTATAAGAGTAACGCAATTTGACGTGAAAAGATGCATCCTGCCAACGCCATCTTTATATTAATAAAGCCTGAGCATATCTTTTTGCACAAGCAACAAGTGGTCTACTGTTCAGCTGTCAAAATCAGATCCCAGATTGCTTGACATATTGATTCGCCCGTTCTCGTTTCAAATTCAATTATAAAAAAAATTCTCAAATAAAATATATTAACTATCAGTGTTATGTATACTTAAATAATATGCATTCCTGTTATTCACCAGCTGTCAAAGTCAGGCTAGTCCTTCACACAAAATCCGGTGGTAATATCGATTTCCAAAAAATATGTGGCATTGATCTATGCATTACATTTGTAGAAGGTGTGTTAATACTAGTGTATTATTTATCATTTAACTCATTTATCCAAATCTAACCATTCCCTGTGTGAACACGACAGACGCGTCAGTAAGAGCACACTATAGATCAATGACAGGTCATACATAGACAACAACGGGAGGGGCGGAAAAAGTAGGACCAGTCGTTGTGAATGTATCGGCTTTCTACTTGAGTCGGTAATGTCCTGCCCATAATGTGGAGGGAATAAAATAATTTGAAATTGATTAAGGCGGGAAACCTCCCAAAATCGTCGCCACAATCAAATCCCTACAGAATAATAGTGAATTCTGTACCATGCATAATCAAAGCAAAGATACATAATATTTGCGTCAATAAACTTACATTATAGTATAAAACCTATTTACAAACGTATATATAAGATTTTTTAAGGCACTCGGCATCATATGAACTATTGATCGCGACCACTTTTTTGCAATAGCCACAGGGCTCGAAATGGAAAGGAACGCACCGGAGCGCCGTTCCGGCTCGTGAAATTTGTAAAATTATCGCTCCGTCTCGTGGAAATAATATGTTGACCATCTGAGCTAGATAGGCCATAGAATAGAAAACTTGACACACTTATTTTTATAAAATACACATACGATTTGATGACTATGTAAATATATTTGTCGAGCGCTCCGGTTCGTAAACTTTTCCATTTAGAGCGCTGAATAGCCAAGTAACAACGCGACACTTCGCCATATTGAATAAATAGACATTTTTATTAGTCAGGAAACACAACAAAAATCTTCTTCTTAATCTCTTAATCTTAATCTCCATATAAGCCCCTTAATTGGGGCATATGGACACCACGCGGCGCCTCCAAGAATCCCTGTCCCTCGCCAGTCTTCTTGATTCGTTCCAGGTCAAACCAGCATCCCATAGCTCCGCCGTATACATTCTGTAGATAGTATTTAGCGGCTTTCCAGGACGCCGGAATCCGGTCGGCTTGAAGAACAGGCAAGCCAGGTTGAGGTTATCTTCTGACAATAAAAATATAATATATAAAATAAGATTCTACTTGTGAATAATTATCATTTAAGTAAGCATCGGGCTATAGCGCCGTGGGTCCCAGGTTCGAATCCTGGGTCTGTCTGGCAAGTACACGTCATATTATTTTTCAATTTGTGGATGAGTCAGAGTATGGACCTAATAGGTTGAGCAAGTGGCAAAACAAAATCTAATCAAACTCGGAAAAACAAAATTTGTTAATACAAAATCTCCACTCTGTGGAGGCCCATATGATCCTATTAGGACATGGGTTAAATAAAGAAAAAGTATATCAATCATCATAATACCTACCTGATCATATTTAAAAAAGATAATATTCTTGAAGTAAAATAGCACCGCAGGCGACTTTTTTTTACTATTGGAGCAAATTTGTGATGTGTGTTTATCACACTTAGCTGGATGAGCCCTCACTAAGCCCGGATGATAACTGACTATACCATATAACTGAAGCCAGTGCGGCTTTTACATGACCGAGGAAAATAGTATGTGGCCATGACCAAAACCTAAACCTAAACCGAAATGGTAGAATGGTCTTGCTGCTATAAGGAAAGCCTACCATATGGAGTGAAGGCGTAGTCATTGACTATTAGACACTCACAGAAAGATCGCTCAGAAAATTTGAAGCTTTCAAAACGTGGGTTAGTGTATGGGGTATGGCATTTCCGTATCAGTTAAAAAGACAAAGTTACGAATGCCGATCTAATATTAAGGATAAAAAAGGTCAAAAAAAATAAGATAAGTAAAAACTAGAAAAGTCAGTGGCGAAGGGTGGAGGTAGGCTGTTGATCCGCCATAAATAGTGCACACTAAACATTGTCAGTCATACGTATTTGTTTTCATTGAAATAAGACTACAATTTACAGATGGTGTTAGTTAGTTTTTAAAATTCAATTAAACCCTGCGAAAACCAAGCGATAATAGATAATAGTTAAAAAATACTCGTCTATCTATAAAATATCTAAAATTAGGCAATTAAATCACACATAACTTTGAATATTTTATATATATAATAATATTTTTTATCAATTATTATAGTTTAGCTTAGGCAGGGATTGGTGGATTTAAAAAAATGAACCAACATTATGTGTAGGTAATATGTATTATTAATCCAACGAAAACAAATAAGTGTGAATGAAGAGGTGTGCACAATTTTTGTTGTATCGCCCAAAATAAGGGGGGACGTGCGCCGCCGCGTAGGTCAATGTAGATTTTATGCTATTTTCAAAGCATGATCCTGGACATTTCTTAAACGTTGTAGATAATCTATTTACATAATTTTGAAGCCTTATTATCCTTTATATTTATTTTAAACATTTGATGACTGCATAAAGTATTTTTATTGCATAAAAAAAATACCTCTCGCTCTAATGTTTTAGAATATAGTCATATTTCAGTACGTCCATGTGAAGTGGTGTTAAGATTTTTTATATTTATTAATTTTTAAAAGCATTTATAAAACCATTAGTAAAATTTATGTCGACATTATTATAGTGAAATATTTTCATTAAAAAATTATATTGATAATCTCTGTGATCCCAAATTTGAAAAGAATTAGGCATTTCATTATTCAAAAAATGGGCAAGATTTACACATTAAAGATAATTTTAAAGATACTGATTATAAGCTATGTCTTTGACTATTCAAATGTGATAAAAATTCTACGAATAATGTTTGCTTTATAATAATTATTGACCTAAGAATAAGGTAAGTAGTATTTTTTTGAAATACGCCATTTCTATTGGCATTTCCCAGTGGCTATGCTACAACGGCCTTAGCCAAAAATTGACAAACGATAAATGAAGTATGGAGTAAGATCATGTTAACGCGCGTGTTTGAACATGTACATAACCGATTTTTTTAACGGTACATGTTCAAACACGCGCGTTAACATGATCTTACTCCCTACTTCATTTATTGTTTGTCAATTTATGGCTACGGCTGTATGTTGTGGCTTAGCTACTGGGCTACTTAGCTGATGCCAATAGAAATGGTGTATTTCAAAAAATACTACCTTATCCTTAGGTCAATAATTATTACAAAGCAAACATTATTCGTAGAATGTTTATCAAATTTAAATGGTCAAAGACATAGCTTATATTTAGTATCTTTAAAATTATCTTTAAATGTGTAAATTTTGCTCATTTTTTTGAATAATAAAATGCCTAATTCTTGTCAAATTTGGGATCACAGAGATTATCAATATAATTTTTTATTGTAAATATTTCACTATAATAATGTCGCCATAAATTTTACTAATGGTTTTATAAATCTTTTAAAAATTAATAAATTTTAAAAATTTTAACACCACTTCACATGGACGTACTGAAATATGACTATATTCTAAAACATTAGAGCGAGAGGTTTAAAAGAATACTATTTTATATAATAAAAATAATTTATGCAGTCATCAAATGTTTAAAATAAATATAAATGATAATAAGGCTTCAAAATTATGTAAATAGATTATCTACAACGTTTAAGGAGTGTCCAGGATCATGGTTTGAAAATACAATAAAAACTCAATTTTGACCTACGACGAGCATGTCCCCCCTTAAAAAATACTCGTCTATCTATAAAATATCTAAAATTAGACAATTAAATCACACATAACTTTGAATGTTTCATAGATATAATAATATTATTTTATCAATTATTATAGTTTAGTTTAGGCAGGGATTGGTGGATTTAAAAAAATGAGCCAACAATATGTGTAATACGTATTTTTAATCCAACGAAAGTAAATAAGTGTGAATGAAGAAGTGTGCACAATTTTGTCGTATCGCCCAAAATATTCTAAAACTATTATGGTTTGGCTTAGGCAAGGCTTAATTGATTTTTAAAAACTAACCAATGCCACCTGTAAATTGTAGTCGTAATTCAATAAAAACAAATACGTATGACTAACAAAGTTTAATGTGAACTATTTGTGGCGGACCTTAACAGCCTACCTCCACCCTTCGCTACTGAGAAAGGTAGATTAGTTTAGGTTAATTAGAATACTTTGATCACATCATACGACATATGGCACCCCGAAAGATATTATTTTATGTGTCTCATCATTCAAGATAAGAATTCTGGTAAGCGAAGTCCTGACCGTTGAAGAACGTCCTGGCTGAAGAATCTGAGAGACTGGTCTAAGCTCAGCATTACATCATTGTTTAGAGCAGCAACAAATTTGGAGAAATATAGCCAAAATCATCGTCAACGTCCACCACTCGAAATGGAAATTTTACGAACCGTAGCGCTTGATAAGTCTACGAAAATATTAACATAGTTATCAAATTTTGATTTTGGGTGTATTTTATAAAAATAAGTGTGTTAGATTTTTTTGTTATATAGCCTATTTAGCTCAGATGGTCAAATATTTTATTCCACAAGACAGAGCGATAATTTTGGGGATTGTATGAACCGGAACGGCGCTCCGGTGCGCTCCATTTCTTTTTGAGCCCTGTCAACGTCACATGTCGGATATATTATATGTTATAGAAAGCAAAAGGAAATACAATGTAGGTATATGTATTTTAATGAACTCATTCGTAAGATGATTGGTTGTTCATCATTCGTTGAAACTCTAAATTTTGGGAAGGCGTATAATGAATGGGATAGTAAATGGGATAATAAATTTAAAAACAAAAATGTTTTTAGTCGATAGCTATTTCGGTTTTAACGCCAGTATGTAAATTATTTATCGCTTCAGCTGCGCAACCCTGTACTTAACCGAATACATTCTTTATACGCACACTTTGATATAAAGTTCTACTGTGAGGCTGCGATTATCACCACATGTAGGGTGGTTCAGTGACGTCCCGTGGGGGTAGGCAGATTGAGCGTCGCTTGGCGGCGGCAGTTACCCAAAAGGCGGCAAATCGAGGAGAATCATTAGGTATTATATCCGTAATAAATCGTAGACTCGCAATATTGTCTATTGAACCAGAAATGGCATTTAAATTAGATTTAGTGGTATATATATATTGTTAGTAATGTATCCATACAACACATTTCTTAGATAGTGAAGTCACGAAAAGATGATAAAAAGTACTGTATAAATAAAATATGGCGGCATTTTGACACTGCCTAGGAGCAGCATTTTATCTAGGGACGTCACTGGGGTGGTTACCTGTAAATTGCAGCAACTTGTCACACCCACAAGTGGTTATAATGTGCACATGGCCTGATGGTCGTTATTATTAGGATCGCGCTATCTTATCTTTTCGATGCAATATCAAAGCAAACATTTTTTAGAATACCACCGCGATAATTAATTTTCCATTCGCCTAGATAATTTGTGATGTTATTTGAGATGAGGTTAGACTCACAGACCCCCCCCCCCCACTTGTGCACACACAAGAATGGAAGTGCCAATACTGGTTGGCAATATATTAGAATATCTCTCAGGTAAGGCTGTAAATACACGTGAACGGAAACTTGTATGTATGCAACTCGCCTTATCACCATGAAATGTTGTATCGGAAATATATGTATATATACGGTCATCTCTTTCCAATAGAAAACTCACGGCGAACTGTGCCACGGTGAAATGTTTTACGTACAATTTACATGTACATAACCGTATATACACGACATGCAGTAGAATTTAGAATTTAGAGATTAGAATCACTAATTGGATTAGTTTTATCTCATTGGTGATTGTAATCAGATGCAATTGATATCAAATAAGACCTGCGTCGATGCACGTCTATACGTCACGTCGACTGCAATGCCGTGTGTTTGCGCCCTAGGGTTGCAAGAGTAAGTTGAGTTTTATCGTAGGCAAAAAAAAACTCCGTTACTTATACGGATATTATTCTTATATAGTGTTGGAGTTAGAGCTGTAGAGGCCTTAAGATGTTGGGCTTCGTCATGCGTACTTGCCGGGTCTTTTCGGATGTTACGGTATTAAAGCTTTTGTTTAATTCTTTAGTTTGAAGCAGGCTTGAGAGTGGGTCTATTGTTTGGACGCCGTATCAGTTGAAGTATGGACTTATGGTCGAAAGGGTTCAGAAGAAATTCTTGAGACTCCTTTACTTGAGGTTGTATGGATAGTGGATACTATCCGTGGCTTTATCCAACTGACTTTCTGTTAGCAGTGGCGCACCCAGGGGCGGCAAGGGGTCCTGGCACCCCCCAAACATGAAAATTATCAGAATGATTTTTAACATTGAAATTGACAGGCAATAAACTATACCTTTGGGCTTAGACAAATAAAAACACGGCAAAAAAATGATTTGTAATAATTCTCCAGCACCTTTTTTTGAAAAATTTCTTAGATTTTAATTTCTAACACAAAAATTTCGAAACACTAATGTCAGGTTTTTTTAGAAACCCAATCCCTAATGGAATTGTCAAAAAATTCTCGGTGTCCACCCGAATTCCGGAGTGGTGTAGGTCATGGCTGGGGAGGGCTGACAGGGCTCTAGCCTGGGGTCCCGGGCTGTGGGGGGTCGGCGTGTCGGGTTGACCAGATAAGTGAGATAAACACACATCATAAATTAGCTTTCATAGTAAAAATTCAATTACTTATATAATTGTGCAATATATTTATTGATTATTATGTGTTGAGACTCGACAGCTCCATTATTAAAGTAGATGTATTGAAAATCGCCAATAATTCACTGTATAAGTACTCTTAATTTGAACTATAACACAATTTGAAAAACGTTAATGTAGTGTTTCACACTGTCTTTAATCTTAGCGGTAGGTAGGGGGCCCGCCAAATATCCTAGCCTGAGGGCCCGTTTCAGGATGTGGGGACCATTGTATAGGTACACCGAGTGCAATAGACAAAAGACCGTTTAACGATAAATTAGGCTGTGAAGAAGAAAAAGAGCCTATGGGACTAATTTACATTCTCCTCCTTGGCCCCCCCCCAATATTAAATCCTGGGTGCGCCACTGGCTGTTAGGTATGCTTACATACTGCAGTCTGCAATTTAGAAGATATCTTTATTTAGCCACGTATTTTTTTCGACTTATACGAGGTATAAATGAGAACTCTGTCATTCTGGGCAGTGTTGACCCGTGTGTCCCTGATAGCTATCTTAGAAATAGAGAGCATCAGTTGTTTATTCTCCCAAGGTGCAGAACTAACCTGCCACTGGTAATGACAATTAGGAGGGCGATAACTATGTTCAACCAAATTGCTTCATGTATTGATATATTCCACTTGCGTGAGTATGAGTTTAGATGGACGCTATTTTATAAATTTTAAAAATAGTATATTATGTATAATTGTATTTTCACTGCTTTTGTATGTTTATATTATCGATGGCTCAGTATTGAACGGTAACAAGTCAATAATTCGACATTTTGAGATATTGGTATGTATCAAATATTCGTGAAAATGAGCTCTTGCCAGTTTTATACAAAAACAATTCGAAAAAAATAATTTAGTTACCCCGAGAGCCAGTTTTGTACAGATGCATTTTGAATTGTTTCCATTTAAAACTGGCGATTAACCATAGGTATATTTCAATTTCGAATAGATACATTCTGACATGTTTTCTATTATAACTTGTTCAAATATTAAAGCGTGATTATCTCAAAACTACTCTTTTCGTTCTCTTTTTATATTTCCATTTTTATCGTTTTTATTATTTTTTTATTTATAATGTTTCGTGTCATGTTGTGAACGTCTTAAACTTATAATTTGTAATGCCGACAATATGTTAAAAAAATATATTGAGATTGAAATAAGATTAAAGAATATACTACTTAAAAGGCAGTACGAAAGGCGTATTATACAACCAGGAAAATAAATATCCATGGACAAACCAATTCTCCCAAGATGACGTCCATATCAAAAAGCAGGACAGGACAACTTCCGAAAAGGTGGAAATCTCCAGCGAAGTTGAACGTAAAAAATATAATTGCTAGGAAAAAATAGGCGAACGAGCCTTTAAAATTTTATAGTTGAAGATGCAGAATAACGTACGTCACACGTCATCTTGCCAATCAGAGTTTCGAATAATTGTTATTAAGAATTATAGGTTTTAGTTAAGACATTACGTAACGCTTCTAATTTTCAATCTTCCTTGTAGGTTTTTCTTATTATGAAAAAAAAATGTAAGCACGATGAATCATTGTAAAACTTCATCACGAGTTCAAGTGCTCTACCGTCTAAGTACATTATACAAATTAGTGTTTTAAGTATTTTGATTTCATATTGCCACTCGTTCATAAAATTATGCCAATTAAACGGGGGCGTAACCAGAATAAATAATAGGGGGGCAGTGGCGAAGGGTGGAGGTAGGCTGTTAAGATCCGACATAATGTATTTATTTATTTAAAAAAAGACACGTTGAGCACATAACAAATTATTAATTCAAGACGTTCGCAACATGACATTTAGAATAAAAAGTACAAGTAAATCAATTAGAGAAAAAATAATAAAGCGAAAAAAATATTTTTTAGAAAAAAAATAAAAAAACAACAATAATTAAAAAAAAATACAAATTAAACAATAAAATAGAATTTTAAAAAACAGAATGCATAATGCATCGCTAAAAATGTCTGCATCTCTAGGGAGTGCATTGACCAGCCGTACAGCCCTCGCTATTGGTGCCTGGTGAGCCTAACATGAGGAAACAGCTACCCAAAATAACCACGCATCTAATTTACGGGTGCATACAAATTCAAATTTACCAGAATATCGGGATTGGAAACTATACCACGCGAGAGCAGGGAAAAATGCTTTAATAGCAGAAGTGACCTACGAGCTTCAAAAGAATGAAAGGCGAGCATACCTTGAAGAAAGTCGGAAAATACTGGTTTGAGAAGCTGTCAAAAGGAAAGTAAATTCTTGTCATCTTTGGCATCACAGAGATTATAAATATATTTTTTTATCGTAAATATTTCACTATAGTTAACAACAATTTCACGAATGGTTTTATAAATATGTTTAAAAATAATAAATCTAAAAAATCTTAACACCACTGCACATAGATGTACTGAAATACGACTATATTCCAAAACATTAGATCGAGAGGTTTAAAAGAATACTATTTTATGTAATAAAAATACTTTATGCAATCATCAAATGTTTAAAATAAATAATAAGGATAATAAGGCTTCAAAATTATATAAATAGATTATCTACAACGTTTAAGAAATGTCCAGGCTTATGCTCTGAAAATACCATGTAAGCTCCATTTTATGTTAAAGTTATTCTTATATTATCCGTTAAAGTTATGCTGGGTGTGTGCAAAAATCGATATTTTTGTTTTTCCATGGTTGTAATTTATGTGTAATATAGTGTGCAAGAACATATTGTTATTTCCGTTGAGGCATTGGATCAGAAATTATCTTCTCTCTCGCTATTGTGATCAGGTCGGAATTTGAGCCAACATAATATTATGAGAATACTTCCAGTGGATGTGATCGGCATCCTGCGATTCGACACATATGTGAGATTCTAAGCAAATCACCCGATCAACTTAATTACAACCCACTTTACCGCAATATTGAATGTAAGTCAGCCGCCACACCTCCATACATTATCTAGATTTAAATTGTTTATCGGAAGTATTTGTTTTTTTTGTGGGTATATATTTTAGGTAAAATTGTAACACCTACGGAAGTTTTTTAGTCGCCAATCGGAGACTGAAAGTAGAGGTGTCCGCACGTCGATTTGTTTTGTCATGGCGTCGGATGAAAATATTCTTAAATCGTGTAAAGATGACTAAAAAACTTTACGTATGTACCTACTTAAAAAAGAAAACATGTCAGTGAATATACTATTATTATTAGTAATATAACAATAAACATAACATTAAATGGACGCATGTTGGATTTTTATGGCAAATTATATTTCGTTCAGCACGCGTCATTTGCACAATCCGCGTATCGCCTAGCCACGATCTTTTTAGACCATGCCTCAACCGAAGTATAGCCTTAAGATAGAAGGAAGTTTTGTGGGATTGTTTTTGTAGGTCACCAACTGAAAAACATGTTGATTATTATTATGATAGTTATGAGTTGATTATGTTAGTAAGTTAATAATTAGTGCGCATGTGTACAAGGCAAACTTTCAACCGACCATAGATAATGCAACTCAGGACTCGAAATGGACCGGGGGGCACCGGAGCACCGTCCCGGTTCATACAATCTCCAAAATTACCACTCGGTCTTGTGGAAAACATAATTCGACCCTCTGAACTAGATAGGCTATAATATAACAAAAACTCTAACACACTTATTAATATAACACATAAAATTGGATAACTTTGTTAATATTATTTTCTTAAATTTATCGAGCGCTCCGGTCCGTAAAATCTTCCATTTTAAGCGTTGTTGCAACTGTTTGAACGTGTCGGCGACACCACAAATTAAGCGCGTGTTGACAACAGTATTTTAAAAAGCGAAATAAATACTTTATTGAAATTTTTATAAGAAAGACGTTTAAAATAACATTCTATGTGATTTAATGGAGAGAAAAAAATCTTTATATTTGAGCCGGCATATGCCCCAAATGTCTCCAGTTTTACCCATTTGGGACATGTAACAACGCAAAATTATTTTATTCATGATAAAATGCTTGGTAGATAAATACCTATTTTCAAAAAAAAAAAAAAAAGGTCCTCCTTCCCAAGATACGCCACTGCCAATAGTATATAATAAATAACACTCTATTATTTAAAAATATTAAAATATAAAGTCTCTTCTTTATGATTCATAGGCACTTCTTTGAATTATTAAAAAAAATATTAATTTGCTCTTTAATTTTCATGACCATATTAATGAAATTTTACTGAAAATTCTAGACAAAAATTAATTTAAGGATAAATAGGCAAGGCTAATATAAATATTTACGTCAATTTGTGATGCGTTTGTTTAATGTCACTTTTTTGTGCGCACTATCACGTCATGACGTGCTATTGACTACTTGGGCAGCAGGCTCGTCATTTAAAACCGACGAGATTCGACGCACCTCCTGGAGCCTGCTTATTCACTTCTCAGTACAAAATAACTCTTCTGCATAGCTAACACACTATTGATAATGCCAATTGGGAGTGCAGTAACTATATTCAACTAAATTGATTCAGATATAAATATTTTTAAAAACCCTCAGAGTAATAATATAAAGAGAGCGTGTATTGTTCAGTTATATGAAGCCGTGTTTCTTGCGTATAACGCACAGTAGAACCTCAATTTTATTATCATTAACTTAACTTCGATAGATTTGTCAGAAATAAAAGAAGGCCTCGAAACAGTTTAAGCCTGTCATACCATTAATAAATTAAATTGAAATCGTACACTTCTCACAAACTGTGTACAACATATTACCCGAAGCATAACAAATCCTAGCAAATAACATCAAATGGACCCATAATATAACCACTCATACAGATACTTATGTACTTTTACATAAAAAATCAGTCGATGCGTTGGGCCTGCACGCCCCCAAACTAGCGACTAGCAAGTTGGGTTACTTCCATATTATTTGATACGTGGACTGTTAAAAATTAAAAACGTCGTCTAATTTACACATAATATTGTGAGATGATGAAAAGATTACTGTACAAATGCATGTCATCCTAAACCGAGGTTTCAAACACTCTTCTAAATTACTTTTTTATCTTTAATTTTTTATAAGGCTCAGAACTCAAATCTGATATAAAAAAACCCGCCTAATTCGTTTATTTTGGCGAAAAGGCGTACAGACCGGAAAAGGGCCGGCCTAACGCTGTGCTTTCATCGTGAACAGAAAAGATATTATTCGTAAGCACACTTTTTTAATAGCCACAAAGAGATTTAAAAAAAATATAACCGCAGTTTTCAAAAAGTCGATATCCATAAACAATCTCTACAACACACACACCTACATAGAAGATAATAAGATAAATGAATCTATTAAAAGCAAATCCAACCTTATATGTTTATAATTAATTCGTATTTTGGGAGAATATATGTAAAATAAGCGCTTTCTTGTAGGTACTTATATTTTACGAGATCTCAGAGCGTTGGTTATAAATCTCATTTGCAAGCAATTTAAATTATTAAATATATAGTACGTAACGACATAGTACTTGATTTATTTAGTACTCGATTTTATTAGTTAGTATGTGGTATTTTATTACAACGTTTTTATTAGGTCGTATTCTTGTTTATCCAGTACAAATCTTGCAATCTAGACATTTGAAACTTTTAGAATATATCAGAACACGATACCAATGCATTATTTTAATACTTTTAGCCATCTTTAAGTAGAATTGAATTCATTTTCAGTTAATTCTGTTTTGTATGAAAAGTTATTTCGGAAGAAATCCGTAAAAAGTAAAACACTATTATTCGTTGATAGTCTGGGGTCCTAGCAACTAAATTATTAATATATACATGCGTTACTATAAAAATCAATATAAAATGTCAAAATGACATTTCAGTACTCAATATTTATTCTGTATTTCCATCAAGTACAATTTTTTTGATCGTTTAAGCTAGTCAAGTCAAGTTTATATGATTCAACAGAAAATTTAAAAACGTTGTACTTATATAAAAAGTTCTTTTTATCTTGTAATTATTTTGTATTATTTCAAAATATTTTTATTTCTTACTTCAAGACCGGATACGTCCTTGACAATCTACAGTTCGGTTGAAGAAATCTTACGGTTGAATTAAATTAAATAATGTGTAAATTGTACAAAAGTAGAATATAATAACAACATAACACGTGTTTATTATTTCTTAATACCATGTTTTTTCTACCGTGAAATAACAATGAAAAAAAAATATTCATTTTTTGAATAGATTTCATTTTCCAAAAACGGTAAAGTAAACTTTTGTTGGTTGTATTTGCTTCTAATATATTATAAATATTATGATGTAACCAACTACTTAATGTTTATATTATCTTATTTACCAATTTTAGGTGACCTGAAGAGCTATCTCCGCATTCGGTACCTAATTAGGGGGCATTCGATTGCATTTAAAGAATATATTATTTATTGTCTGAGTCACATTCAAAAAAGTCTCCCGTAGACATCATATCACCAGATTGTATTCAGAAACTGTCAACCTACGATATATTATTAATTTAATTCAATGCCATACTGTTATATTTATAATTAATTTTATGGTTACGTAGGTATTTTACAACGGTGCTATGAGGGTGATTAAAATTATGGTTTGCAGGGTTGGCAAGTAAAGAGACGTAGGCATGTTACTGGATCAATTGAAATGATTGCTCTTAAGGGGGTTGCTTCTACCTACCAGAGGCACCTATTGGAAAAATACGAAGCTTGCTATTTGAGACATTTTTTTGATAATTTACTATTTCAACTGTATTACTTTAAATATGTACCTGAAAACATTAAAAAGAAAAATATTTTTTATTTTAGGTCAAAGATAAATTTGTTACATATTTACGTACACAGTTACGTTACTATTACATTATATTTTATGGTCATATTTATTATTAAAATTTAATTAATTAAGTTTTTAATTTTTCCTCGTACAGATTTTTGACTAATTCATAGTTTTTTTTTTATTTATTTTAAAAAACATCGATTTTTATAAAAATATAAATGTGTATAACTTGAAATCCTTTTTATTTATATGAAATTTTATTTAGGTATGGTTTTATTGCATAATTTTAGATATTTTATTGATATACGAGTATTTTTGACTATTATCTATTATGGCTTGGTTTCGCAGGGCAAATGGTAGTCTTATTTCTATGAAAACAAATACGTATGACTGACAAAATTTTGTATGCACTATTTATGGCGGATCTTAACAGCCTACCTCCACCCTTCGCTACTGCGATCATATATTTAAATATAAGAATCAGTTCATAAGGACGTCATTTAAATACTACGTAGTTATAATAGTATTATTAAAAC